>NC_071389.1:93050549-98050549 GCF_022682495.2 Desmodus rotundus
TTTGAAGCATTTTCCACTTTTCTCAAAACCCCTCATCTTTTCATATAATCTATACTGTTAGTAGATCATCTTGCCACCTACTTCAGTATTTACGGAACTATCAGAGAAGAATCCCATGCTTTTTTCCCAAGAAACTTTACTCTTTCTCCAGTTACACTAAAAGAGATTGTATTTACATTAAGATGTTCCTCGAACCTGGGTTCTGTATTCCCACCCATTCCTGCCTTTTGGAGCAATTCACTCTGTTCTTCTCTTGCCAAAGGCTCCTCCCTGTTAGCCTTTAGGCATGTTTAGAGACAGACAATAAAGCAAATCAGAAAAGCAATAACAGTAAAAAAGTATCATCCTCCTTTGATTTCACATTTCCTTGTTAAAATTCCTCTCTTCTTCCCCAAATCTTGATGGACTAAACAAAGGTAGAAATCAATTTTATTTGATAATATTGTCCACTCTTTCTGGTGGAAGAAAACATTTTTTTTGAAAAGTTATGTTTTCTAAAATATCAGGAAGTAATATTTTGTTCATCCAGTTGTTGGTACGTCATCAATACCTAGTGGAATGAGTTAGAGGACCAGCCACCTTTAGACCTATAGCTTTTGGCTGTGAAATGTAATAAAAATAATTGGCCTGCTGAGGCAGACGATTTTATGGCTCCTGAGAAATAAAGGAGACTTTAACTAACATTTTTAATTAAGATGAAACCCAGTGCTTTTAAAAGAAGAACTGGGTAATCAAGTATTTATGTAACAGATCAGTTAATGTGGGAGCTCTGGAAAGCCAAATTGTCAGACTTCCCCCCTGTGTACTATCTTGCTTTCAGTATTCTTTCCCAGTCACCTCATGTACAGCTTCTTTCCTTTAAACCTTTAGCTCCAAATATTGTAGCAGGAGTCAAAGTTTTTTCCCTATCCAAAAAAAATAATAAAAAACTGACTACCACTTACCATTATGTTTTTAAAAATCATTGGATTTTTTTCAAATGAATTAAAACATAAATACTTCTGCTTTTATCTTAAAACAGTATATTTTAGTTTTATTTTGTTTATAGGAGTAACAAAGGAAAGAGAAAACCAGGAAAGCAGGGGAGCTTTATCTTTGACCTGTTCAGTGCTTCCTTTCTGCAGATGTCTGTTTTGAGACCCAGAGAGTCTTTGTAGTACAAATTTGTATCCCATGGATTCTTTCAGATTGCTATTTTTTTTTTGTTAATTATTATTTTGAGATGGAGCAGAAGAGAGATGATTAATAGAGAAAACTGGACCAAAGAGGTCATGACTCTCTTGTCTGTCCCACCTGGTGCTGCTAGATGGTAAAATGTGTGACAGAGCTGATATAACTTAACCTTGACCCTACTCAGGAATAATAGAATCTGAGTTTACAGAAAACTGAGGGAAGTAAATTACCGTTCTTTAAGACCCTTTCCTCAATTTCTCTGGAAGATCCCTCTGGGGCTAGCTTAGCCCAGACCCAAGGGGCAAGACTATCCTTGGATAGGTTGAACGTGACTGAAGGAAGATGTGGTGAATTCAATAGTTTGATTATGTTGTTGGGTGGCCTGAGATACTAGTTGAGTATAATTTTATTGTTGAAACTCACTAGGCAACTCTGCAACTAGACTTTTCTGGAGTCCTTTGGATCCAAGATGACTCTGGACTGGCTTGTGTCTATTTAGTGCCTCTTGAACTTTAATGTGCACACAAATGACTAAAGTGTAGATTCTCACTTAGTGGGACTGGGCTGGGGTTGTGAGATTCCACCTTTCTGATTTGCTCCCATTTGCAAGTTTGAGTAGCATGGGGAGATGTGGGGTTTGGAAGTTTTTTATTTTTTTTTTTAGTGTTTTCTTAGGGGAAATCTTTTACTTTTCTATGGCTTGCTCTAATAGAATATTGCTTTAACATTGGAGGCTTTCTTTGGTCTTTTTGGTGAAGGTTCTCCAAAGTCTTCAATGAATCAGAACTTCTTTATTTTCAACTCAAGGCCTTAATCCCTTTAGCTGAGCTGAGCCTTTGGGGACCTGACAGGGTAAGATACTTTTTTGGTTGAGATTTCTTGTCTACTATTTAAATCAGCAAAATTCTTCTTAACTGAATAGTAAAAAGTTCTAAACCTATTTTTGTGGTAACATTTTATGTTTTTGTTTTCCTTAATATTATTGCTACCAGTTATTTTTATATGTATTTTTAGTCTGAAGTTATGCTAAAAAATAATTTGCTGTCTTTTATTCTGCCAATAAATATTTTGAAAAATTAAAGATTGTGCCACAATAAAATGTGGAAAAGTTATAAAATTAAAATTTTCTGATCTCTTTTGAAGAAACACTTTAAATTTATCATGTGCTTCATTAAAGGAGAAGAGGCAGATGAGTTAATACTAATGTAATATAAATCTAAAGAAAATGCATTTATTTAACTATTATAAATTATAAGAAAATGTGGCCTTTCATCTTTATTTTAATGAAATGCTTTTATAGTGGTAATTTTCTCTTTTGACCTGTGATGGGTAGGAGGTTAATTGATATTAAATGGATGCTTTGTTAATCCTTCATCAACTGCTAAATTGGTATGTGGGAATATAGGTCAAGGCTACACAAGGCCTTGACCAGCTTGTTTTCTCAGGGAGGTTTTTCCTTTTCTCCAAACCACACATCATTCTATCCATCTGGAAGTAGAGGAGACTCTCCTTTCTCCCCTCCCCATCTCTCCCTTTCCTTTTCTCACTCTCCAACTCCCCTACCTCTTTCCTCAGGCCCCTCACCCCCAACCCCTTCTTCCTTCTTGGTGCTGCCGAGTGACAGCTTGTAGATGTTGCGTGCAAGGAGTTCAGCAGGCGCTGTGTGGTCTGAGTGTGTGGTCTCCACTCAGCCCAGAGGTTGCTAACAGGATAGATGAGAGAGAGCAAGACTGTTTAATTTATTTCGGATGCCAGAATTGTGCCTCCTAAACTTGATTCCAAAGCTAGCAGCTTCAATCCCCCACAGCTGTGGTGCAGTTGCAGCTCTGCACCAGGTCTCTCCCAACAGGCACTTTACATAGCATCTGCCTGTTTAAATCCTTCTCAGCTCAGAAATGTTAATGATACTGCTGAGTGCTGTGATGATTTTGCTTTCACTATGTCAGATATATGGCCTTGAAGAAGTTTCTTTTGAGGTAGAGCTAGAGAAGTAAAGCAGAAAATTTAACATAAATGACAATGTTGATGTATTTTTAGAAATTGGGAAAACTATTATACAAAACTTGGGTCACATTAATTCAGCTCTGCATCTGGGAGTTACATGGCATACTGTCATGTTTAACAGCTTTAATAAAATGAACCAATTTAAGCTGACAGTTGATACCTTGACCTTTTTTTTAGAATCTACATTGATTTTGGCATGCCTGTTTACTGTAGTTATTGTATTTGTAAGCAATGATAACTGGCTTATTTCATCATACAGATTTGACATGCTGAGACAAATGAAACTTTGTTTTTATGCAATAATATAAAATTTGGGACAGTATGTTTTTTCTAATTCTTTCATTATAAATGGCTTAGCAATAGTTTCTTGATTTTCATTCCTCTGTCATTCCTGAACATTCTTTTTGAGAGATGATCAAGTATTTCGTTATTTAAGTAAACATGTATAGACTCAATATCAGTTGGGATTTTGCATTGTTTGGTTTCTTCATTTCCCTATCTTCCCCACGGTCTTGCTACAATGGAGTTGTTATTATTGATGCATTGTCCAGGATTAGAAAGTCTAGGCCACTGACATTTTCCAGAGGAGTTAACATATGTATTTTATTGTTGTTTTATTGCTTTTCACACTACTTTTAACCCTGAATTTCAGTATGATCTTGTGCACTTAATGGTGAGAATACGTTTTGAGAAACGTGCTGTTGAACAATTTTGTCTTTGTGCAAACACCACAGAGTACACTTACACAAACCTTGGTGTTACAGCCTACTACACACCTAGGCTATATGTATATAGCCTATTTGCTCCTAGGCTACAAATCTGTCCAACGTGTTACTGTACCGAATACTGTAGGCAATTATAACACAATGACGGTTGTACTTCTAAACATACCTAAACATAGAAAAGGTACAGCAAAAATATGGTTATAAAAGATAAATTATGGTATAACTGTGTAGGGCACTTAACCATGCATGAACGGAGCTTGTAGGACTGGCAGTTGCTTGTGAGTCAATGAGTGAGTGATGAGTCAATGTGGAGACCTAGGACATTACTGTACATTATAAACACTGTATGTCTAGGGTACACTAAACTTATAAAACAACACAAGATTAAATTAAAGAACAGGAGAAATGACACAGTCAAGAGACATGGATGTATGAGACTGTAGCAGGCGTAACACAGCATACTGTTTTTCAGCAAACTTTTTGTTAATAAGTAGAAAGAGTAACCTCTAAAATAATGATAAATAGTATAGTAAAGACATAAATTGGTAACAGTCATTATTATCAAGTACTACGTGCTGTACATAATTTTATACGACTGGCAGTGCAGTAGGTTTGTTTATATCAGCATCATCACAAACACATCAGTGATGCATTATGCTACAATGTTACAAAGGCTAACGGCATCAGTAGGTGGTAGGAAATTTTCAGCTCCAATATAATCTTATAGCACCATTGTTATATATGCGGTTTGCTGTTGACTGAAATGTCATTATGCCACACGTGACTATAAATGAAGTCAGTTTATATCACTGGGTGTGTAAAGCCTTCCTCCACTCCCTCAACTTTTTCAGTCCAGGCCATGGTTTTCCTTAGTCTCATTTGATTTTGAAACAGAAAATTTGAGGAATTTAATGTCAAATGCTTTTTAAAAACATACTGTCATCCTGTATTTCCTCTTGCTTCCTTTTTTTGTTGTTGTTCTATGTTTGTGGTGATAGTGATAATCTACTGCTCCCAATAATTCCAAAGCAAAATTAGTATATTCACAGAACTGTGCAGTTATCACCACTAATTCTGAAACAATTTTCTCACTCCAGAAGGAAACTCTGAACCCACTATTAATCCTTTCCCTTTCCCCCTTCTCTAGCCCCCACTAATCGACTTTCTGTCTCTATGGTTTTACCTATTTTGAACTTCTATATAAATGGAATTGTTGCTGGTGGAAGTGGGGCTCTTTCATGGGATATGAGGAGAGCATTCCACAGACCCATGCATGGAGTTTGTGGTGTGGGTCAAGATTTATTCAGATGGAAATAGAAGACTGACCCTGTGTCCCATCTCTGTCCATCCAGCCATGGAAAAAGTACAACTGTGTATTCAGTAAGGCTGAAACGAAGGCTAGGGTCCAGAGTTTCTGTTTCAATATTGAAGCTTAATCCTTTGGAACCTGCACTTGGCTGCTAAGCGGTCTTAGTTCCCATCCAATTAGTTTAGCACTGTTCCAGACTGCCTTGCTGTACCCAGTCTCCTACTTGCAGGCTGCTTTTGAAGTCCACGTGGCTTCTAGACCTGCATAGTAACTATGGCTAGAATGTGCGAATGAAAGGGGAGTGTGTGTTGGGGGCGCAGTGGGGGAGAGAAAGAGAAAGAAAAAGAGAAAGAGAGAGCTTCTTTGTTAAGTTGGGCTATATTATCTTGGGCTTGGGTGGACCAGGAGCTTTCCCACAGTAACCAATCAGCCTATCAAACACTTATGGGCTTTTGCTGTGGCTGCCTCCCAACCAATTGAGTCCTTTTCCAGGTTAGACTGATGGGCCTCAATAGTCAGGTACCTCCTTCTGAGCCATTTTGACTTCTGTTGCTGACGTGCTTACCTCCCACTGCTCCCCACAACAATCTGGTCAGGGAAGGGGGAAGGGAGGAGTATTAGTCCTGGGCAGCAATGCTGTGATCTGCTGGTGTGTGAAGCCGTAACTTACTGGTAGAATGATAATGTCTGATTCGCCTTGCTTCCTTCATTTATTAGTAACTAGCTAACTACCCATGGTGATAGAATCATACAATATGTAATTTTTGTGTCAATTATGGCAAAATATGTGCATAGTAGTAGTCATTACATTATGTCTTTTACATTACCCCATGTCATTTACCTAGCAAGTGAAAATTATGTACACACATATATATGATTGATAAATTATGGTCATAGTCAAATAATCGTTATAAATAGAATTGAACTTATGTCTTGGATACTCGAAATATTTAACAGGAGCTGTGAAATGTTCTAGGCTTATAGTCGATAGAATGCCACATGTGTGTATTTATCTCTTTGTCACTCAACCCTTTGCTGCAGTGGTTAATAATGCAGGACCCTATACCCAACTGTCTATAGAGTTTCAGCAGTGTCATTGCTAACTTCTTTGAAATTTGATGTAGAACTCTAAAGCGATAATCCTGATAGAACCAAATCCCTCCATGTCTACCTCATCTTTTATTGGACTAAATCTTTTAGGAATGAACAGTGAGCAGGAAAAAGAGCAGTATTCTGTACTAGGTAACTAAGGTGGGAGTTGCCCTCAAGAGTATTTGACTTTCTTGCAAAGGTAGAGAAAGTTTTCTGTAGAACCACAATACCTTGGCATTTTATTTTATTTTTAATTTTATTTACTTATTTATTGTATTTTTTTCTATTACCATTTACCCTCTTTTTACTGCCCCCCCCACCTTATAGTCAACACACTGTTGCCCATGTCTGTGAGTCCTTTTTCCTTTTTGTTCAATCCCTCCACCACCAACCCTACCCCCAAAAGCTGTCAGCCTGCGCTCGCTCTCTCTCTCTCTCTCTCTCTCTCTCTCTCTCTCTCTCTCAGTCTGTCTGTATTTTGCTTGTTAGCTTAGTTCATTAAATTCCATGTATGAGTGAAATCATATGATATTTGTCTTTCTCTGACTGGCTTGTTTCACTTAGCAGAGTGTTCCCCAGGTCCATAAATGCTGTTATAAAGGTAGAATTTTCTTTCTTTTTTCTTTTACAGTTGAGTAATATTCCATTTGGGCTGCTTCCATATTTTGGTGATGCAGTGAACACAGGGGTGCTTAAGTTCATTGGAATTAGTGTTTCAGGGTTTTTTTTGGATAAATTCCCAGAAGTGGAATTGTTGGGTAATAAGGTAGTTTCATTTTTGATTTTTCAAGGTATCTCTGTAATGCTTTCCACAGTGGCTGCACCAATCTGAATTCCTACCAGCAGTGCAAAAGGGTTCCCCTTTCTCCATATCCTTGCCAACACTTCTTGTTTGATAGCCATTCTGACTGGTGTGAGGTGGTAACCTCATTGTGGTTTTAATTTGCATTTCTCTGATGATTAGTGACAATGAGCATCTTTTATGTCTTTTGGCCATCTGTTTGTCCTCTTTGGAGAAGTGTTTGTTCAGTCTTTGCCCATTTTTTAAGTTGGGTTGTTTATCTTCTTGGTGTTGAGTTTTATGAGTTCTTTATATATTTTGGAGGTTAAACCCTTGTCTGATGTATTATTGGCAAGTATGTTTTCCAATATGATTGGTTCCCTTTTCATCTTGGTGATGGTTTCTTTAGCTGTACAGAGGCTTTTTAATTTGATGTGATCTCATTTGTTTATCTTCCTTTATTTCTTAGGAGATATATTGGCAAAAATATTGCTACATGGGATGTTGGAAATTTTCTTGCCTATGTTTTCCTTTAGGACTTTTTATGGTATCATGACTTATATTTAAGTCTTTTATCCATTTTGAGTTTATTTTGGTGTATGGTGTAAGTTGGTGCTCTACTTCCACTTTTTTGCATGTATCAGTCCAGGTCTCCCAACACCATTTATTGAAGAGGCTATTTTAACTCCATTGTATGCTCATGTCCCCTTTGTCAAATATTAATTTGACCATAGAGACATGGGTTTATTTTTGGGCTCTATTCTGTTCCATTGATCTATGTGTCTGTTCTTATGCCAGTAGCTGACTGTTTTGCTTACAGTGAGTGGCCTTGTGGTATAGTTTGATGTGAGGTATGGTGATCCTTCTTACTTTGTTCTTCTTTCTCAAGATTGTTAAGGCTACTCAGGGTGTTTTTTGGTTCCATATAAATTTTTCAAATATTTGTTCTAGATCTGTGAACTATGCCATTGGTATTTTAATAGGCATTGCATTGAATCTATAGGTTGCTTTGAGTAGTATGGTTGTTTTAATGATGTTAATTCTTTCTATCCATGAACGTGGTATTTGCTTCCATTTATTTGTATCTTCCTCAGTTTCTTTCTTCAGTGTTCTATAGTTATCTGGGTACAGGTCTTTCACCACTTTGGTTAAATTTATGCCTAGCTACTTAATTTTTTTGTTGCTTTCATAAATGGGATTTTTTCCCCTAGTTTCTCTTTCTGATAAAAATGCCATTGATATCTGAATATTGACTATGTATCCCTCTATTTTGCCATATTTCCTTATTAGGTGTAGTTGTTTTTTAATGGAGACTATAGGGTTTTTTATGTACACTGTCATGCCATCTGCAAGTAATGACAGTTTTACTTCCTCCTTCCCAATTTGGATGATTTTTATTTATTTTTCTTGTCTGACCACTGTGGCTAGAAATTCTACTACTATGTTGAATAGCAGTGGTGAAAGCAGATACCCTTGTCTTGTTCCTGATCTAATGGGAAAGCTTTTAGTTTTTGCTCCTTGAGTATGATGTTGGCAGTAGGTTTCTTGTAATGGCCTTTATCATGTTGAGGAATGCTCCCTCTATTCCCACTTTGCTGAGTGTTTTTATCATAAATAGGTGCCCGATTTTATCAAATGCTTTTTCAGCATCTATTGATATGATCATGTGATTTTTGTTCTTCATTTTGTTACTGTGGTTTGTTACATTTTATTGATTAACAAATATTTGACCATCCTTGCATCCCTGGGATGAATCACAGTGATCATTGTGTATGATCTTTCTAATGTAATGCTGGATCCTGATTGCCAATATCATGTTGAAGATTTAGGCATCTATGTTCATCAGAGTCTTTGGTCTGTAGTTTTCTTTTTTTATTGTGTCTATACCTTGTTTTGGAATTAGTATTATATAGGTCTCAAAAAGGGTTTGGGAGTCTTCCCTCTTCAGTTTTTTGGAATAGTTTGAGAAGGATAGGAGTTATCGTATTTTTCGGACTATAAGACCCCCCCCCCCAATTTGGGAGGAAAATGGTGGTGCGTCTTATAGTCCGAATGTAGCTTACATTTACATTGGTGAAATATTATGTTATTAAATATTTTACCACATTTTTTGTTTCAAAATTCTTTTTCCTATTTTCTTCCTCTAAAACCTAGGTGTGTCTTATGGTCCTAAAAATATCGTAGTTCTTTTTGAATGTTTGGTGAAATTTGCCTGTGAAGCCATCTAGTCCAGGGCTTTTGTGTGGGGGGAGTTTTTTGATTACTGCCTAGTTACACTAGTATTATTGATCTATTCAGGCTTTCTGTTTCTTCTTGATTCAGTTTTGGAAGATTGCATGTTTCTAGAAATTTATCCATTTCTCCCAGGTTGTCTGATTTCTTGGTATATAGTTGTTCATAGTAATTTCTTAAAATCCTTTGTATTTCTGTGGAATCAGTTGTAACTTCTCCTCTTTCATTTCTGATTTTATTTATTTGTGTCTTTTCTCTGTTTTTCTTGAAGAGTCTGGTTAAAAGTTTGTCAATTTTATTTATCCTTTCAAAGGAACAGCTCCTGGATTCACTATCCTTTGAATTGATTTTTTTAGTCTCTTATTTAAATTTTCTCTGATCTTGATTATTTCCTTCCTTTTATTTGCTCTGGGCTTTGTTTGTTGTTTTTCTTCTAGTTCTTGTAGATGTAGGGTTAGATTGTTTATTTGAGATTTTTCTATCTTCTGTAGGTAGGCCTGTATTGCTATTTACTTCCTTCTCAGTACTGCCTTCACTGTGTCCCATAGGTTTTGGTTGTTGGGTGTTCCTTTTAATTTTTTTCCTGTTACTTTTTGATTTCTTCCTTGATCTCATTGTTGATCTATTTATTATTTAGTAACATGTTATTTAGTCTCCATTATTTGAATGTTTTTTGAGTTTTTTCCTTAAGGTTGGTTTCTAGTTTCAATCCATTGTGATCTGAGCACATGCTCGACATGATTTCAGTTTTCTTGAATTTGTTGAAGCTTGTTTTGTATCCTACCATGTGGTCTATCTTTGAAAATGTTCCATGTGCATTTGAAAAGACTGTATATTTTGCTTCTTTTGTGTGAAATGTTCTGTAAATATTAATTAAGTCCATATGATGTAGAGTGTCATTCAGTGCTACAATATCTTTGTTGATTCTATCTCTTTGTTTGGAAGATCTATCCATTGTTGACAGTGAGGTGTTAAAATCACCTATGATGACAGTATTGCTGTAGATCTCTTTCTTGAAGTCCTTCAAGATTTTCCTTATATATTTAGGTGCTCCTATGTTGGGCGCTGATATATTTACAAATGTTATATACTCTTGTTGGACTTCTCCCTTTAAGTATTATGTAGTGACTTCTTTGTCCCTTTATGGCCTTTGTTTTGAAGTCTATTTTGTCTGATATAAATATTGAGACCCCAGCTTTTTTTTCGTATCCATTTGCTTGGAATATTTTTTCCATCCCTTCACTTTCAGCCTGTTAGGTCTTTTGTTCTAAGGTGGGTCTCTTGTAGACAGCATATATGCAGACCATATTTTCTTATTCATTCAGCTGCCCAATGTCTTTTGAGTGGAGCATTTAATCCAAGAAATAGGTATTTTTCTAACGCAACGATTTATGAGTTGTAAAAATCATTTTGATTTAAATATTTAAAATACTTTTTTGGAAAAAAGGGTTGGGAAAAAAGGGCTAAAGATCTGACTCTACACATTAGAGTTTCTGATTTTCATTAATGAAGTAGTAATATAGAATGTTAAAATTTTTACCTCTTGGACCTTACAGTTTGAGGCCACATTTGAACTCAGTCTCCTGACACCCATAGGCAACCCATAGAAGAGTTTTTCTGTTCAGGTCTTTGTGGTTAAGTTGATTGATCTCTTAATTCTTTGCTTTGGCAGGAACAAATAACCTGTCTTTATTATATTTAGCACGCCTGTATTTAGTATTAAGGGGAGCTGTCAGGTTGATCGAGTAAGCTTTCAGGATATAGTTAGAGGACTCTCAACTTTTATAATGGTTTTCGGCAGTTACTATTGTGGCACAGATTTACTGGTTTAAAAAATAGTGCATAGGCTTATCAAGGAATGGTGTATCTCTTGCAGTAGGACATAGCAGGCTGAAATCTCTCTCCAGGCCACATCTCAGCGGTTTCTCATAGGTGGAATTCCATATGGCTTAAGGTTTGCTGCTGTCATTGAAGAACCAAAAGAATGGAGTTGCCAGTGAGCTAATGTGTTCCCAGATCTGTTCAGCCCAGTTACCATTTTACCAAGTATTTGCTTTGATCTGGGACTTGGTTAGTGCTATGAGTACAGGAAAGAGTATGATACACTCCCAGCCAAGACCATTGAGGACATTTCTTTAACAGGAACCTTGGTATAATACATTTTTCCTCCCTTTTTTAAAATTTAGAGGATATTATTTGTGATAATTCTTTTCCTAAGATTATTGATTTGTAGGAGAAATGAATAGATCCACAGCTGCTGAGAGGAGATGTGTGGTCAGTGTTCCTGAGGAATCTGTGTAGTGCCTTAGATCCCCATCCGTAAGCGCTGCTCCATACTGTGTTTTGGAATTGGCCTTTTTGTGCATTCCAAGGTAGACTACATGTCTAAGAAATTTATATACATGCTCACTGTCACAAGGAAAGCAATATAAAAATGTATTTAAAAACATGATTTCCTTGACCCCTCTACCCTTTCTGGTCTCATTCTCCCAATAATGTTAACCTCTGGTGTCTGACCTTCTCAGCCTTTCTCCATATTCATACCGGCATATATATTTCTATGAAGGTAGCTTTTGTTCTTTATTTCACCTTTCTTCTCTCCCTCCCTCCTTTCTACTGGAGCATTGGTTAGATCCTCATTCAAATACATGAACTGTAACATTTTTTGAAACAATATAAAAAACATGAACTTGGGCTGGGTACAAAGTCCATTGTAGAGTTACAGACTACAGTATTTATGGATGAAATGATGATATGTTTGGGGTTTGCTTTAAAAAACAACATAAAACTGAGTTGCGGAGGAGAGGTAGTTGAAACGAGAAAAAATGTCGAAGCTGGGTAATGGGAAAATGGAGGTTCCTTATGCTAGTCTCTTTTTTTTAAATGTATGTTTAAATTTTCCATGATAAAAAGTAAAACAAAAAATCACATGGAGAATCAGACTAGCATAGAGCGAAAGCCTGGTTCTGTTTGAATCCCAACTCTGCTGCTTAGTTGCTGTGATTCTGGTCAAGCTGTTTAATCTCTGATAATCTTACCGCTGTTAATAAAACCATTTAACATTTTAGAATATTTATTATAGTTAACTTTTTAATATGTTTTAAAATCATAATGTATATAAAATTATATAATGTATGCATAAATATATATACTATCTATATTAATTTTGAAAAATATGTATTTTTTATTAACACAAGCTGAAAGTGCTCATAATAAATTACTAGTCCAGAGCTTGGATTTCCACTGGATTCATTGCATGAAACCACAGTCTGTCACTGATTCTTGCCAGGTTTGGGGATTTTTTAGGCCTTGGGTGTGTTTTTGTGGAAGCTGATACTTTTTGAGCAATAGGAGACCTGATTTCCCTGCATCTGGACCTGCAGGCTGTGCTTGGTCCCAGGGGCAGGAGTGATGATGGTGCTAGCCTGGCATTGCTGCTAGAGCATGATAGCTGCGAAATACAGGTTCAAACTGTAGGCCTCCAGGTTTTGGCCACATTTTTATTAGAAACTCTCTGCTTCGCTGATGTCAGTTGGGCAAATGTTCCTTTTCGTCATAATAGGCTTTTGTCTGGGAAAGCTCTCTTGGTTGATAGGCAGGCTTCAGTTTTCCCAAACATCTGGTTAGAAGACTGTCCCATGAAAGTTTCATATAATATATATTTGTATAAATAGTGATTTTAATATGTATAGAAAACATTTCTGGAAGTATTCTAAAATTCTAAATAGTTAGCTAAATGTATATATGTTTTAGATATATATATATTTTTACACATGCCATAGGTATATATATCACATATATGTACACACACACACACACACACAGACATACCTTGGAGATATTGTGGGTTTGGTTCCAGACCACCACAATAAATTGTGCCACAGAAATTTTTGGTTTATCAGTGCATGTAAAAGTTATGTTTATGCTGTACTGTGATGTAGTATAAACTGTAGTCCCTTAAATGTGCAGTAGCATTATACCTAAAAAACAATGTACATACCTCAATTAAAAATACTTTTGCGAAACAATACAAACCATCATTTACGCCTTCAGCAAGTTTTAATTTTTTTGCTGGTTGAGGACTTTAAAAAAATTTTTTTTCTATTATAGTTGACACACAATATTATATTAGTTTCATGTATACAACATAGTGATAAGACGTGTACCTTATGAAGTGATCATTCTGATCACCCACCTTAAACCATGTATAGCTATTATAATATTATTGACTATATTTATTCTTTATGCTGTACTTCATATCCCCATAACTTTTTATAACTGGCAGTCTGTACTTCTTAATCCCTTTGAACTGATTTACCTATCACCCCAACTGCCCTTACATCTGCCGTGACCATCAATTTGTACTATCTATGAGTTTATTTCCATTGTGTTTATTTTGTTTTATAGATTCCACATATAAGTGAAATAATACGCTATTTGTCTTGACTTATTTCATTTTGCTTAATACCCTTTTGCTCCGTTCCTGTTGTTATAAGTAGCAAGATTTTTTTTTATGGCTGAGTAATATTTTACTATATATGAGATCTGCCTGGAAAAAATCCAACCATTTTTAATATAATGAGAATGGTTTGCACAACATCGATGTAACCTGGCAGCCAAAGAGAATGGACTGGAATGTGCATGCATGAACAATGATGACTTCACTGTACTAGTCAGTGGGTTTGGTAGACACTGCTGAAGGAGCATGTGTACTGTGTGGACATCCCATTCAAAATGAGCGAGTGGAACAACAAATCTGCATCAAATTTTGTGCTAAGCTTGAGCATTTCTCAGTGGAAACTATTTGGAGGCCACAGCTCTGGACAACTGGTAATTGGCAGCTTCATCATGCCAACGTGCCTGCTCATGTATCACATCTTGTGCAGAGTTTTTCTGTGAAACATCAAATCACCCAGGTGACTCAGCTCCCCTACACTCCAGATTTGGTGCCCTGAATCTTCTGGCTTTTCGTAAAACTAAAATCACTTATGAAAGGGAAGAGATTTCAGTCCATTGATGAGATTTAGGAAAAAATGATGGGGCGCTGATGGCGATTGGGAGAACTGTGTGAGGCCCCAAGGTGCCTACTTTGAAGGGGACTAAGACATACTATCCTGTGTGCAGTATTTCTTGTATCTTCTTCAATAAATGTTTCAATAGAGACCTGGGTGATTTGATGTATATAGATATGGGTAGATATGTATGTATAGATATATAGATATACATAAAGATCTATCTATCTATATATAGATTCTATCTATCTATCTCATCTTTAACCATTTACCTAGTTGTGGATATTTTTCTGTCCACATTTTGTATTGTAAATAATACTGCAATGAACATAGAAATGCATATCTGTTTTCAAATTAGTGTTTTGGATTTCTTTGGATAAATATCCATAAGTGGAATTGCTGTGTCATGTAGTAGTTTTATTTTTAATTTTTTGAGGAAATTTCATACTGTCTGCCATAATGGCTGCACCAATTTACAATCCCACCAACATTGTATGAGGGTTTCCTTTTCTCTGTATTCTCGCCAACAGCCAATACTTGTTTATTGACTGATTGATGGTAGCCATTCTGACAGGGGTAAGGTGGTATCACATTGTGGTTTTAGTAACCATTTCTTCATGGTTAGTGGTGTTTAGCATCTTTTTATGAGTCTGTTGGAAATCTGTATGTCCTCTTTAGAGAAATGTCTATTCATATCCTCTGCTTATTTTTAAATCAGAGTTGTTTTTATGTTGAGCTGTATGAGTTCTTTATATATTTTAGATATTAATTCCTTATTGGATATGTCATAGGCAAATATGTTCTCCATTCAGTAGGTTTGGTTTTTGTTTTGTTGATGGAATTTCTCGCAGTGCAAAAATTCTTTAGTTTCATCTAGTCACATTAGTTTATTTTTGCTTTTGTTGTCTTTGCCCTAGGGGATGTAGCCTGAAAAATATTGCTACGGCTGATGTCAAAGAGTTTATTTAACTGTGTTTTCTTATAGGAGTTTTATGATTTTAGGTCTGACATATTTTAAATTTATTGTTGTATGTGATAGAGTGGTCTCATTTCATTTTTTTCATGTATTTGTCCAGTTTTTCCAACACCATTTATTGAAGAGGTTAACTTTATCCCATTGTATATTCTTGCCTCATTTGTCATAAATAATTGATCATATAGGTGTGGGTTTATTTCTGGGCTCTTTATTCTGCTGCATTGGTCTATGTTTTGATTTTTATGCCAGTACCATGCTGTTTTTATTACTATAGCCTTGTAAAATAATTTGATAGCAGGTTGTGTAATACCTCCAACTTATACTTTCTCAAGATTGCTTTAGCTTTTGGGGGGCTTCTATGGGTCCATATATATTTTAGAATTATTTATTGTAGTTCTGTGAAAATGCCATTAGAATTTTGATAGAGATTGCATTGGCTCTATAGATTGCTTTGGCTACTATGAACATTTTAATGATGTTAATTCTTCCTATTTATGAGCATGGTATTTTCTTCCATTTACTTGTTTATTTTTCAATTGCTGTCTTCAATGTCTAATAGTTTTCCAAATACAGGTCTTTAACTTCCTTGGTTAAATTTATTTCTAGGTATTTTGTTTTTTTGGATGTGACTGTAAATGGGGTTGCTTTCTTAATTACTCTTTCTGATAGTTTGTAATTGGTGTATAAAATTATGCTCGTTTCTGAATGTTAATTTTGTATCCTGCTACTTCACTGAATTTTTATTCTAGTAGTTTTGATGGAATCTTTACGGTTCTTTCTATATAGTATCATGTCATCTGCAATAATACCAGTTTTGCTACCCCTTCTCCAGTTTGGATGCCTTTTATTTCTTTCTTTTTGTTTGTTTGATTGCTGTGGCTAGGACTTTCAGTACTATGTTGAATAAAAGTTAAAGTGGACATCCTTGTCTTGTTCCTGCTTAAAAAAGAAAAAGGTCTCAGCTTTTAACCATTGAGTATGATGTTAGCTGTGTGTTTGTCATAAGGTTTTTATTATACTGAAGTGTATTCCTTCTATCTCCACTTTGCTGAGAGTTTTTTTTTTAATCATACATGGATGTTGTATTTTGTCAGATGTTTTCTCTGCATCTTTTGATATGGTCATATAATTTTTTAAAATCCTCACCTGAGGTTATATTTATGAATTTTAGACAGTGAGGAAGAAGGATAAAGAGATCAATGTGAGAGAGAAACATTGATTGATGAGTTGCCTTCTGTATGCCCCTTGACCAGGGATTTGACCCATAACCTGGATAGGTATGTGCCCTGACTGGGGATTGAACCTGCTGTCCTTCAGTGTATGGGATAATGCTCCAACCAACTGAGCCACCCAGCCAACGTTGATCATATAATTTTTATCCTTCATTGCGTTTCTGTGGTGTATCTCTTCAATTGATTTTTGGATATTGAACCAACCTTGCATCAAGTAGTAATAAATCCCTTTTGATTATGGTATATGACCTTTTTAATGTATTGCTGAATTCTGTTTGCTAACATTTTTTGAGGATTTTTACATCTGTGTTCATCAGAGGTGTTGTCCTGCAATTTTGTCTTTTTGTAGTGTTTTTGGTTTTGCTATCAGGGTAAGGTTGGTCTCCTAAAATGAGTATGGGAGCCTTCTCTCCTCTTTAATTATTTGGAGTATTTTGAGAAGGATAGGTATTAATTTTTCTTTGAATGTTTGGTAAAATTCACCTGTGAAGTCTCCTGATCTAGGACTATTATTTGTTTTGAGTTTTTTGCATTGGTAGTTACCAGTCTGTTGAAATTTTCTTTTGCTTCCTAATTCAGTCTTGGAAGATTTTATGTTTGTAGGAATTTATACATTTCTTCCAGGTTGTCCAATTTGTTGGTGTATAATTGTCTATCTAGTATTCTAATCTTGTGTATTTCAGTAGTGTCAGTGTTATTTCTCTTCTTTCGTTTATGATTTTATTGATTTGGGCCCTATTTTTTATGATGTGTCTGGCTAAAGGTTTATCAGTTTTATTTATTGTTTGTAAGAACCATCTCTTGGTTTTATTGTTTGTTTCTATTGTTTTGTTAGTCTCTATTTTATTTATTTCTGCTCTGATCTTTATTACATCCTTCCTTCAACTCACTTTGAGCTTTGTTCTTTTTCTAGTTCCTTTAGGTGAGATTAAATTGTTTAGTTGAGACTTATTTTTGTTCTTGAGGAAGCCTGTTTTGCTATAAATTTCTCTCTGGCTGTCCCACAGATTTTGAGTTGTTGTGTTTTTGTTTTCATTTGTCTCAAGGTAACTTTTGAGTTCTTCCTTGATCTCATTGTTAACCCAATAATTGCTTAGCATATTATTTAGCTTTATTGTGGTTTTCATGCTTGTTTGTTTATGTCAATGATTTCTGGTCATACCATTCTGATTAAAGAAGATGCTTGATATGATACCAATATTCTTTTAAAAAATGTATTTATTGATTATGCTATTACAGTTGTCCCATTTCCCCTCCTTCATTCCACTCCATCCTGCTCACCCCCTCCCTCCCACATTCCCCCCCTATAGTTCATGACCATGGGTCATCCTTATAAGTTCTTTGGCTTCTACATTTCCTATACTATTCTTACCCTCCCCCTGTCTATTTTCCACCTATCATCTATGCTACTTATTCTCTGTACCTTTCCCCCCTCTCTCCCCCTCGCCTGTTGAAAACCCTCCATGTGATCTCCATTTCTGTGGTTCTGTTCCTGTTCTAGTTGTTTGCTTAGTTTTCTTTTGGTTTTAGGTGTGGTTGTTAATAACTGTGAGTTTGCTGTCATTTTTGCTGTTCGTATTTTTGATCTTCTTTTTCTTAGGTAAATCCCTTTAACATTTCATATAAGAAGGACTTGGTGATGATGAACTCCTTTAACTTGACCTTATCTGGGAAGCACTTTATCTTCTCTTCCATTCTAAATGATAGCTTTACTGGATAGAGTACTCTTGGATGTAGGTCCTTGCCTTTCGTGACTTGGAATACTTCCCAGCCCCTTCTTGCCTGTAAGGTCTCTTTGGAGAAATCAGCTAACAGTCTTACGGGAACTCCTTTGTAGGAAACTGTCACCTTTCCTCTTGCTGCTTTTAAGACTCTTTCCTTATCTTTAATCTTGGGTAATGTAATTATGATGTGCCTTGGTGTGTGCTTCATTGGGACCAACTTCTTTGGGACTCTCTGAGTTTCCTGGACTTACTGGATGTCTTTTTCCTTTGCCAGATTACGGAAGTTCTCCTTCATTATTTGTTCAAATAAGTTTTCAATTTTTTGTTCTTCCTCTTCTCCTTCTGGCACCCCTATAATTCGGATGTTGGAATGTTTCAAGATATCCTGGAGGTTCCTAAGCCTCTCCTCATTTTTCCGAATTCTTGTTTCTTCATTCTTTTCTGGTTGGATGTTTCTTCCTTGTGGTCCACACCGTTGATTTGAGTCCCAGTTTCCTTCCCGTCACTATTGGTTCCCTGCACATTTTCCTTTGTTTCTCATAGCATAGCCTTCATTTTCTCATCTAATTTGTGACCAAATTAGACCAATTCTGTAAGTATCCTGATTAGTAGTGTTTTGAACTGTGCATTTGATAGGTTGGCTATCTCTTCATTGCTTAGTTGTATTATTTCTGGAGCTTTGATCTGTTATTTCATTTGGGCCATATTTTTTGTCTTGGCACACCTGTTACATAAAGGAGCGGAGCCTTAGGTGTTCACCAGGGTGGGTAAGGCTGGTTGATGGGCTGTGACGCTGTATGTGGGGGAGGGGCTGAGAGGAAGCAGTGGTGCTTGCTCCACTCTCTGCGGGACTGCAGTCACTCCCTCTGCTACCCACAATCAAATTGGGCCCCTCTAGTGCTGATTCCCGAGTGGGTGGGCTTGTGCATGCTCTAGGCCCCTGTGGGTCTCTCCAATGAACTCTCCGGTGAGGTTGGGAGTTTTCTCCCACTGCCGCCTCAACCCCCATGGGTGTTTTCAATCAGAGGTTTGAGGCTTTATTTTCCTGCGCTGGAGCCCTGGGTTGCGCAGTCTGTTTAGCTCCCCTGCTGGTCCTCCCATTTTATCTATGTATTAATGTGGGGCCACAGGATCTGCCAGCCACCACCTTGTAGGGTCTGCTAGCTGCAGCCTGGCCTGCCCCGTTCCACACCTGCCACCTCACTGGGTCTGCCAGCTGCCGCCTTGCTGCGAGTCCTCTTGCCTAGGCTGCCTGTCTCCGCCCCTCCTACACGTCAGGATGAATGTTTCTTCTTTAGCTCCTTGGTTGTTGGATTTCCATATAGTTCGATTTTCTGTCAGTTCTGGTTGTTTTTTGTTGTTGTCCTTCTTTTGGTTGTGCGAGGAAGCACAATGTGTCTACCTATGCCTCCATCTTGGCCGGAAGCCTCCGATGTCAATATTCTTAAATTTATTTTGTGTCTTAACATGTGGTCTGTCCTGGAAATATTCCATGTACACTTGAAAAGAATGTATATTTACTAGTTTGGGGTGAAATGCTCTGAAAATATGAATTAAATCCATCTGATCTAATATGGTAAAGTCATTATTTCGTTGTTGGTTTTCTGTCTGAACAATTTGTCCATTGATGTTATGGGATGTTAAAGTCTCCTATTAATGTAATACTGTTAGTGTCACCCTTTATGTTTGTCAATGATTAGGTGCTCCTTTGTTGGGTATGTAAATATTTATTAGAATTATATCCTCAAGGGATTAGCTTGATCCCTTTATCATTGTGAAATGCCCTTCCATATCTCTTGTTGGAGCCTTTGTTTTAAAGTCTATTTGTCTAAAGAAGTATTGCTACCTCAGCTTTTTTTCTTTGTTTGTTTTCAATTTGCATAAGATATGTCTTTCTGTCCCTTTACTGTCAGTCTTTGTCTTTTGATCTGAAGTCACTCTCTTGTAGACAGCATATATATGAGTCTTTTTTAAATCCATTCTGCCACCCTATGTATTTTCATTTGGAGCTTTTAGTCCATTTATACTTAAAGTAATTATTTATAGGTATGTAGTTATTGCTATTTTATTATTTTCAGATTGTTTTTGTAGTTGTTCGGTGTTCCTCATTCTCTTACTCTCTTGTTTTGTTGATGACTTTTTGTATTATTGTTTGGATTTCCTACTCTTTATTTCTTTTGTATGTTTTGTGGATTTTTTGATTGTGGTTAACATGTGCTTTATATATCTCAAGTCATAATCTACTTTAAGTTGATGGTCACTGAAATTCTAACACATTCTAAAATCAGTAAAATTTTTACTCACCCCTCCTTGTTTATGTTTTTCTCATTTCTTCCTTTGTGTATGTATTCCTTAATTTGTTATTGTAATTTACATGTGATCTTCCTACTTTTGCCTTGAACCTTTGTACTAGCTTTATAGTTAGTGGATCCACTGCTCTTATTATTTGCCTTTATTAGTGAGAATTTTTTTCTTTTCTGTATTTTCATATTCACATTTTCATTTTTTTTCTTACAGAAGTCTCTTTAACATTTCTTGTAATACTGGTTTAGTGCTGATGAACTCTTTTTCTTTTTTTGTGAAGCTCTCTACCTCTCCTTCAGTTCTAAATGATAGCCCTCTACCTCTCCTTCAGTTCTAAATGATAGCCTTCCTGGGTAGAATAATCTTCGTTGTAGGTCTTTCTAGGATTCTTTGTACTTCTTGGACTTGTATGTTTATTTCCTTCTTCAGGTTAGGGAAGTTTTCTGTCATTATTTCTTCAAATAGATTTTCAGTCCCTTTCTGTTCTTTTGGTATCCCTATGATGTGAATATTGTTGTTCCAGAAGTCCCTTAAATACCCTCCTTTTTTAAAAAATATTTTTGTCTTTTTGCCAATTTGATTGAATATGTTTTGCTACCTTGTCTTCTATTTCACTAATTGAATCCTCTGTTTTATCTAATCTGTTAATTCCCTCTAATGTATTCATCATTTTAGTTATTGTAGTCTTCATTTCTGACTCATTCTTTCTTATGTTTCCTGTCTCCTTTTTCATGTTTTCTTTCGCTTGTTGAAGTTCTCACTGAGTTCATCTACTCTTCCGCTAAGTTTATCGAGCATCCTTATAACCAGGGTTTTGACTTTGTATCTGGTAGGTTGCTTGTCTCCGTTTTATTTAGTTATTTTTCTGGAGTTTTGCCCTATCCTTTCTTTTGGGACATGTGTTTTTTTTTTTTTGTTTTTTTTTTTGGTTTCTCGTTTGGGGTGACTCACTTTGTTTAATTCTGTGTGTTAGATAGATCCGCTGTGACTCCCAGTCTTGGCGAGTGACCTTATGTAGTAGGTTTCCTGTGGGGCCCAATGGTGCATTCTATCCATGATGGTCCATTGTATGGGTTGTGTGTGTCCTCCTGTTGTTGTTGAGCCTTGATTGCTTTTGGCACATTAGTAGGTGAGATTGACCCTCAAGCTGACTGACTGACTGCTGGTCCTTACTAGTAGATGATCTGTGTGTGTGGGGGGGCTGACCCCCATGTGCAAGAGTCGATCTAGAATTGCTCTTGTGCCAGGCGAGTCTGCCCTTTGGGTGTGTCATTGTGGAGCTGGTTGATTTTGCTCTGATGTGGTCTAAAGCTGACTATCAGATGTATTGGCAGTTGTTTGTGACCAATTAGGGACTACCTTGTAGGAGGTGCAAAGTGATCTGTGATTGGTTGCCAATTGCACTGATTTTGGATGCACTGCAAACTGAAGGTGTCTGCCACTAATGGCAAGGTTGGGACCTCTTGGTTGGCACCACATTGTGACCTGAGACCAGTCGCCACTTTTGCTGGGCTTGGACCCACTTAGTTTAACCTAGGTTCCAAACCCAAACTGGCTGCTGCTTATGTGTGACTTGGGAAAACCTGATGGAAGTGACAATGCAAGTTAGAGATGGGTTGCCAAATACGTAGGGTTTGGGACTGCTTATTAAGGTGTGCACAGTGTGGTGAGGTAAGTTGCTATTTGTTTGTGGTTTGTTAATCTTTGAGAGATTTTAGGAAACTCCACAGCTGGAGCCTAGGTAGACTGCTTGTGTGGAAAAGCTGCTGGAAGAGTTCGGCCAGGTGTGCAAGATGGGTGGAGCAGGGCCTGGGAATCACCAGGGCAGAGCAAATGGTATTAGCCAAGTTAATGGTGATCTGTGATTTGACATCCACCTGCATCAGCCTGGTTGGGTAGAAGGAGACCTCAACAAAGGAACAGTGGTGCCTGCTAGCACTTCCATTGAGGAGAGAGTTGCCCTGACCCCTGCTCCACCAACCCTTGCCATAAAGCTTCTCAATTTTAGTTCCTCCCTGTATGTTCCTGGTGTTTTTCAAGCTGCTCGTCTTGCACTTGAACACCAAATGAGTGAGTTTTTGAATGAGCAAATCTATGTGCAAGTCCCTCAGGAGGAATTCCTGGGTCTCCAGAAGTCCTTCATCTCTCCTGGATGGAATCCCCTCTGTTTTTTCACAGCCAGGTGTTATAGGGACTGCTTTTTCTGGCACTGCTCAGGTTGGGGACCTCCATGTGGGGCTGTGACTCCTTGCTCTTCAGAGATACCTCTATAGCTGAGATTTCCCTCTCTATTCTTAATCGGCACACCTTGGGTATAGGACTTGCTCATTTCTCATCTCCGCCCCTCCTAGCAGTCTCCACATGGCTTTCTTTATATCCTTAGTTATATTCTGTTCAGCTAGTCTTTGGTTAGTTCTCAATGATGGTTATTTTATTATTTAGATGTAATTTTGAAATGGTTGTGGGAGAAGATGAGCACAGTGTTTACCTACTCTGCCAACGTGACTGAAAGTCTCCCAAGTGTTCTTTTTTTTTTTTCCAAGCCAAACTGTATCCAGCTTTATTAAAGATACCTTTTATCAACAATCATGCCATTTCAGGCAGGACATGGGCAGACAGTCATTAACAGTCTACAACAACTTTCAAACTCTCTTCTTCAATGTACTACCAAAATCAGAAAGCCACTATAAAACCCAGTGAAGTCTTCATTTGATGCTCTGAACAGGGAAAGTTTAGAGTGAGAGTTGACGTTTGACATTAGGCATGTTGTTTAACAACTTTGCACAAACCAACTCTGACTTTCAGGAAATGAAATGAAAATGGCAGAATTATCAGTCTGTAGATCCACAATCTAAAAAGGGAACTGCTGCTCTTCTGAGGGATGCCATCTCCATGGTGACACTGGAAAGTCCACATTGCCAAACACACTGGTTACCAATTTTTTATAGGTCAGGTCCCAACAGGTCTCCGGGCTTATAGGAGTCAAATTTATGCTTAAAGTGGTGAGGGAGAGAAGGACATAAAAATTAATTTTAGTTTTCCCATACCACAAGGTGTTTGTGCCAAGATGGCTAATGTGTGTCAACATCAAGGGATCCCTCCCTCCAGGAACCAAGAGGAAGTCTCTCAAAATTAGAAGGGAAAGTTGTTTTTTTTGCCATGTCAGTCCAGCTTTGGAGCCATTCTTTTAGTACTATATGTCCTTCCCCCAGAAACAACAACGAAGTATTCTGTGTGCTAATGACATAGTTTTAAAAAAAAGTAAAGCAAAATTCTGCATTTTTATAAAACTTGATAAAAATAGTATTTCAAACTGTACAGTCACCAGAAATACACAGTTATAATAAATGTACATACTTCACTTGGCATCTCCAGCTCCTTCAGCTTTCTGTGCCTGGTCTGTTTTGGCGTCTCTTATTTTCTGCAGGGTTATTCCCATCCTTGCCAGCATCAACTTTCCCATTTTACCCTTTGGGTATCTTCTTTCCCTTCTTTACAGGGGCCTTGCTAGGCTTGTGCTCTGGCTTTAGAGGAATAGGTTTAGCGGATAACCTGGTGGATCTTCTCTGTGGTTCATCCTTCACCTTGGCTTTATCTCCTTTAGCATCCCCTTCAGCCTTTCTCTTGGGCATTATGGTGACTGTGGAGGGACATAGGAGCTGGGTGTGGGGATGCAGCAGCGTGTGGGCTTTGGCTGGTCCAAAGGTCGTTCTCCCCTCCTCTTCACACTGATAGCTTAAGTGTTCTTAAATTATCAGTAAATTCACTGTAATTACTACATTTGTTCATTGGAGAAAAATGTGTGTTGAGCTTCAGTTGTATGCCAGATACTGTTCTAAATGCTAGGTGTACAACAGTGTTTGGAGCAGACAAAAACTCCTCTTCTGGAACTTACATTCTAGTTAAAACAAAGAAGTGTTAATTATAGTTATCGATAGGGTGGTGATAATAATTTCTATTAAAATTCTAGTATAATTAATTTTAGAACCCAATAAAAATAAGGTTCATCTGTAAAATAAGGTACCGTCTGTAACTAAGATAACTTGTTGAAGTTTGATTATCCTATTAGATATTTAATTATAATATGAAAATTATTTTGTGATAAGCATAAAATGGGTCAGTGGGCCAAAGCATAGATGGTCCAGAAACAGACATGAAATGAGAATTTTTGTCAATGATAAAACTGGCTATTCAGATCAATAAACAGTGGATTGATCAATGAAATGGTATTTTGGTCAACTAGCTCTTCAGGACTCTAAAATAGATTCCAAATCAGTTTAGTAATTAAATGGATAAAAGAGATAGCATGAAAGTATGAGAAACATGACTTTGAAAGCATGATTCTAGAACTAGAGGAGAAAGGATCAATACTTTTGACATTAAGACTCAAAATTTCCTAAGGATAAAGAGAAACCTACCATAAACAATGTGAAAAAACAAGTGATAAACTGATGATGATACTGACAGTGTTCATAATGGACAGAGGGTTAATACTCTCTAGTAAGATATCTTAAAATCAAGGGGAAAAAAACTTGATAAAAAGATGCAAAGGTAGTAAAAATGCAATTCATACACAATGCAAGTTGAAACCATTTATTTTCTTTTGTCTATCAGGTTGCTTTACAAATTGAACAGATTGCTAATACCCAGTGTTGCTGGTGAGACTATGTGTTGGTAAAGCATTTCTGCAGGCTGGTTTGGTAATGCATGCTAGGACCTTAAATGTACCTCATTTGACCTGCAATTTCTGTTTGAATCTAGTGTAATGAAATAACTGGGTAAGTGTGCAAAAATGTCTTCTGGAAAAATGTTCATTGTCATGTTGATAATAGCAAAAATATTGGAAATCACCTAGATGCCATTGATTATACATCCATGCAATGGAATGCTAAGCAGATTTGTATTTACCAACATGGAAAAATGTCCATCATATAGTTTATATGTGAAAATCAGGTTGCAGTATGTTTACTTAGCCATGCTACAGTTTTATAAAGCACATGTAACTATATCTATATGTATATTCTGATTGATGAAGATAGTGTATATACCATTGAGGTAAAAATCATCATTCATTACATGAATGATGATTTTATTTTTCTTCATACAATTTAAAATATTTAGAAGTTTCTGCCGTGTAATGCCTGTTCTTTTTATAATCAGAGCGGAGACACCAAAGCTCTTTCTTAGGTGAGGAGGTGGAGGGAAGTTGAAGATGAGAATGCAAGCAGTGTTTTTAGAGGCCCCAGATCCACAGTTTCCTGTAGCCTTTGTCAGGGATCTTGCACACCTGAGTGCTACCTCTGCTGGGTGGGATGTAGAGGGGTGATACGTGGAATGAAGGGCCCATGGCACATGGAGTCCCCCTTTGCGCTCTGGCTGCTACCCTCATGGCATCATGAAGTTTTACGCCAAGATGGCTGGCAAGGATTTTATGGAACTCTTTCTTTGTCCATGTCAGTGGCACCATATCAAAACTGGCGAAAGTCTGTGTGTTTCACATGAGCCAAGACAAACTGCTTTGGGACCACTCATTCCAGGGTCATGCACGAGGCCAGGGTGTGGTGCGAGGTTAGGTGGGGAGACTCCTTCCACTGGTTTCTCATGGAAGGTGTTTCAGAAGAATTCAAAACGATTTATTTAGAGCTGTCATCTGAGCATTTGTTCAGAGCAGTGAGAAGCACAGGGAATGCTTCTGCCCCTGAAACTCCAGCCGACCAACAGAAGTTGTCCCTGCCTCATGTGGCTGGCAGCTGGTGGCTCTGGAGCTGCTGTTGCCCACAGGTGGGATCTGGCTGTGGAGGTGCTTTCCAGAAGGGCCGGGGAATATTTCCCAGAGCCTAGAGATCAAGCCTGTGATGTTAGTGTTTATCTGCCAGCTTTGAAGACTGAAGAGCATTATAGAAAGAATGGTAAACATCGGTAATCAAGTGCTGGTTGAAGCAAATCTAATGACAGAATGAACTTCAGTGTAGAAACTAATGTTGTGTCTATAAAAAGTTATTTTAATAACTTTTTGGATCTTGGAAATCCTCTAATGCCTGCTCTGGATATGTCTTAAAACAGAAACCTGAAGAGCATGGTGTAGTGTGGGTAGGGAGTAGGAAGCTTCTGCAGTTTTTCGAGGGACAGCAAATAAATCCTACAATGGCCTTATGCAATATTTTGAGCAATACTCTTTTTCTTCATCTTCAGATGTCACTCTTCAGCATTTCTTTCCTTCCTTCCTCATAAAAATTCAGTCAGGCTGTTTTATTTTTTTATTTTTTAAAGCTTATGGTCTTTTCACAATTGAAATAGACCCTGCATTGACTGGATTAAGAGTCTGCATCCTCACTGATTTATATAGAATGTATATTCTGTTGAGCTCCTCTTTCTTTGTAAAGCTTTCATTACAAAATCACTGATGAAAGAGTTGGATAGTTCAATTTTATGTTTATTAACTTTGTCAGTTTTTTTCATGCTTTTTGAGGTGCAAACAAGAGAAGGATTTTGTACTTCAGTTCTTTTTAGGGAAAAAGAGGAATGTAACAAAATAAATAAAAATAACTTTGAATCCTTAAATAATTGGATCAATATTATATGATAAAATTCTGCTGTGTAAAATGGGAACTTCATCAAGTATAAACGTTTTCTGAGGGAATTTTTTTTTAGTTTAGACAGCTTAATATGATATCTGAAAGATACAAGGTATTTATCATTTATGTGCATTGTTAAGCTGTGTGTTGTTTTTCAAAGTATATATTAGTGTATATTCATGATTTTAGATTTACCTACAAAGTTTGAATTGGTTATTTATAAAAAGGTTCACTAATAATGCATATTATTCACACAAGAATTCAAAGAAATAGTCAACTTTACGTGGACCAAGATGTTTCTTGTGTGAACTTTTATGTGAACCATGTTTCTGTTTTTTCCCAATAGTATTGCCACTCCATTTCCAAAGTAATTCTTTTTGTTTTTTTAATCCTTACCTGAGGATGTGTTTAATTGATTTGAGAGGGAGAAAGAGAGAGACAGACAGACAGACAGACACTGATGTGACAAATTCAATTGGTTGCCTCCCAGCGGGGGGGATCAAACCTGCTACGTGGATATGTGTCCTGACTGGGGATTGAACCCACAACCCTTTGGTGCACGAAGGACCCTCCAACCAACTGAGCTACCCACCCAGGACCAAAATAATTCTTAATGCTTTATTATTTTGAGAAGAGGACAGAGGGGTTTAAAAGGGCTGGTACAATGATTAAGTATCTGATAGAGAAGGGAGATCCATATGAAATTTTAGTTTTGTAATGGTTTATGCAATAAGACAACTCATTAACCTTGCAGCCTATATACTTGCTGACTCAGTGAATTCCCATGACTATATTTCCATCAGTAGTGAATAATTTCCTACTAGATTTGGTGATTAAATACTTATATTTGTTATTGTTACTATTACTGTTTGCTGATTTCTGAATTCCTTTTATGGTGTTGCAGAAAGAAAACAAGCATGAAACCTAGGTAAGTCACTTGAACTTGGGGTTAAGGTCTCTTTCAGTGTGAGTAGATTCTGATTCAGTACTCTGAGGGTTATAAGAAGATTAAAGCATTGTTTTCAAAAGTATTTTAAAATATCTTTAAGTTATTAATACATAAGCTAGTATTTATTTTTTAATTTCTAAGTTATACAAATTGCTTGATAAATATTTCCTAAGCTGTTTGTGGAGATTTTTTTAAAGCTATTTTTAACATTTTTAAAATCCCCTGCTCTCATCTGCATTTTTGTAAACTTTAAACGCCAGATGAAAATGAAAAACAAATGTTTTAATACAGTGCAATCATGGTAAGATCTGCAGATTTTTTTTTTTCTGTGCCATAACACAGAAATGACTTATTGTGCCTATTTCTAGCAACTCTTCCAAAATTTCTTTGGTTCATTAATTAAATGAGAATTTTCAAACTATAATAAAAGTATCTTTTTACCTATTTAATCCCCTCTCCTTCTATTAAAGAAAATAAGTCATTGATGGACTGTATTAAAGTGCCTCTTTATATCTAGAAATGTGTGTTTCAGTATAGTTTTTATCGTTCCACTAAATATAATTTGCTAAAAGCTACTAAAAATGTTGCTTATAATAATATGTTTATTCATAAGTATATGAATTATTCAGTGAATAGAGACATCAATGCCAACCAATATCAAAAGAAATCAGACAAATGTTTGTTGGTTGGTTAACCTCTAAGGGTCCTCCTAGTTCTTTTATCCCCATTGGTTCAACGACTTGAAAAATGTGTGATATTTAACGTAAGTCTGGAGACACATTAGTATTACGTTTACTTTTTTAGCAAACCTATAACTCTGATCATTGACAGCATATTGATGTGTAGTTTGGTTCTTGGGCTAAGAGCTAGTATATAATTTGAAACTCCTCTACAATGCCTAGTATGGATTTCAATACTGCCAACCTTTATCATTTGCCCATTGGTATCATTTAATCCTTTGTTTATTATTAGCATACTTGTACAAGGATATTACTTAATAAAAGTGGCTTACTGTGTATCTGTAATAAACATGAGTAATAAAACTCATGTTTACTATACCTCTTGTCTTTATCATTCTGCTTTCAAAAGATGAAATTAGCTTGTCATGTGTACTTTAAGGTAGGTTTATTCACTGTGTTTTGTACTACTTTCATTATTTTAAATGACTATGTAATGTAAACATAGTATATTGTTTTAATTAAACAAATGAGGTTTATGACAGTGAAAGTCAGACTTTTGTTAACCTGTTTATTCACCTAAGAAAGACCCTATGACAGATTTTCAGAGTACATTATTACATTTAAAAATATTTTTAGGAGAATCTGTAGGCACTTAATGACAACTTATAGGTGAAAGATAAAGTTAAAAATATCCTTGTTAGTCAGGCATGGGTTGTGAACAGAAAACGTTTCAAAACTAAGGTTTCTTAAAGCTTAATCAGGTTTCTTAAGGCTTATTAGACTCTTTCCTGAGTGTGATAGGAAATTAATTTTATTTGTGATTTTAAGCATAAGAACATTATCTGCAATGCATGATATTTGTAATTGGAGGTGGGTTGAAAAAAGACATCTCTTTCCATAATTCATTCCACAAATAATTGCTGAGTACATACTATGTGGTAGGCGCTTTTGTATGTGTGGTGAATATTGCACTTTAAACAGTAGATGTTCTTCTATTTCTAATTTAAATGGCTTAGTGTTCTTCCTGAGATAATGGTTTGTCCATGTTTGGAGAGTGTAGATGATACTTCATGGTAGAGAAATGCCATTGAATTTTCACATCTGAACTAATATAATGAATGGGGGTTTTCAGTTGCCTCTGATTTGTATGTCTCTTCAATCATAAATAAGAAAATAGATTATACTTTTTGATTTATGACTGTCCACTATAGCCTAGACATTACTTTGTTTTATTTGGGCAAACTTTGAGGTTCACATAGTTAAGGTTATGATCCTCTCTCTGTAAAGGCCCTCAAAATGGATTGAGAACATTGGGAGTAAGTTGGAAATGCCTTGTCTTAGTTTTTTTTGATTTGCAATTTTTTTGAAATGAGAGACACTGTAATTTCAATCATGTTTCATGCCAGAAAGAGCCCCAGGTACATAAGAAACAATCAAGGTTTTCAGAATGTGGGCTATCAAATACACAAATGACCTCATACGATGCATAGGATCAGGCGGAGCGTTGAGCACACTTTCAAAACAAGCTTTCCAGACTCTTGTCCATATTTAGAAACATGTTTAAAAAGATAACAGTAGTATGTCACATTTAAAGAATACTTATTTCTGAAACTTCTATAATTTTATGTATCAAGTATTAAATTTCCTAGTGTGGCTGTTTTTAAATACCAGTTTATTCATTGTTTATTGTGCATTTGCCAATTTAAATGTGAAAATAAATATTTTCTCCTGACTTTGATGAACAATGGGTCTTATGTGTTGATTAGCAACAGAATATTAATTTGATGTAGTTTTGCTTTAATATATTACCTAAGCATTATTTTTGATAATTTTTAATTTCATATTACAGAAAACTTTCAAAAATAACAAAGGTACATCATTACTCTAAACCTTTTTTTCACGCCAGTTGTTTACTTCTTGCCCCATTTTTTAGTTTAAAGAGTATTTATTTTTAAAATTATACAGTCACCCCTGGCTGGTGTGGCTCAGTGGGTTGAGTGCCGGCCTGCGACTCTTAATGGTCGCCAGTTCAATTTTCAGTCGGGGCACAGGACTGGGTTGCAGGGCAGTTTCCCAGTAGGGCGCACATGAGAGGCAACCACACATTGTTGTTTCTCTCCCTCTCTTTCTCCCTCCGTTCCTCTCTCTCTAAAAAATAAATAAATAAAATCTTCAAAAAAATAAAATTATACAGTCAAATTGACTTTGGGCAGGGATGGTACACTACTATGAATTTTAACTCATTTTTTCATGTAGCCACTACTGCAATCAGGATACATAAATATCCCATCACTCCATAAAAGCTCCGTTTATAATTATTCCCAGCTCTTACCTCTCAACTTCTGGCAATTCTCTGTTCTCTATCCCTATCGTTTGTCTTTTCTAAAATGTAAGATAAGTGGAATCATATGTGCCTTTTCAGGGTGACTTCTTTCATCCAATTTTAAACTTCCCTGGAATGGTTTTTTTAAAAAAAAATTTTAGAAAATTTTTCTCATACAACTGAATTGAACAGAAACACCTTTCAGTTGATCATATAGTAACAATACGCTCCCTAGTTTTAAGGAACTGATAAAGTATTGTGAAGGCTTTTATTCCCAAGAATAAAAAGTGACATACTTTTGGACTCCTGGTAGTCAGTTCTCAGTTTTAATTCATTTTGGTCTATTCCTCCAGTATGTGTATGTATGCATGTTCTTTGAATGATGGAGGAGATATGGAAGACATACTGCAAAAAAGATCTTGTACCTATCCTGTGGAATTGTGTAAATAAAATCTGAGGAGTTTTTATTTCATATTGTAAGTTACACATGTCTTCTTGGAGAATGAATAAAAATGTGTAATGTTTTGTAGTTTCCCTGGATTTTTCTTTTGCAGTGTGCTTAGTAATATCATCAGTTCCTCCTGCAAGAGGTTTTTATTTGAATCCTTCAGTTTCTTTCTCTAGTTTTGTACATCTTGATTTACTTTTCTGTATTAGTGTCATCTGCTTCTTGGCAAACTTGATAAACTCTTCTCGGGCCAACCTTTTAGCCTTCCACTTCTTCAGGGAGCCTGCTAGTCAACTATTTTCTCTGCCTTAGATTTCCCAGTTCCAGAAGTGGCTGGTGAAGTCAACCTGTCTTGAACAGGATCCTTCTTGGCTGTCTACCCACTACAGCCCTGTGATTCACAGCCCAGAAGCCCAGCAGCCACTGCATCCACAGCTCCTACTGCCACTGCCCTCTTTGTTTTTATCACTTGAAAATATGGTGTAAACATAATGCTTTTGTTCTAAATACCTTAATATGTAGTTATTAAGAGCAACGACATTCTCTTATATTACTGTAGTACAGTTTTCAGAGTCAGAAAATTAAACATGAATACCAATTTTTCCAATTAATGTACTTTATAGAAAATTTTTTCTTGTTCTAAAAATCCATCCAGTATCACACATTACATTTGCTTGTAATGTCTCATTAGTGTCCTTTATTCCTGATTTTGACATTTTCAAAGAGTGAAGGCCAATTACTTTGTAGGATGTTGGTCAATTTAAGATTGTGTGATTAGATTATTTTGATTAGATTTGAGTTATGCATTTTTGGTAAGAAATCACAGAAATGATATTAGGTCTTTGGCATTGTATTTTGTTAAGAAGGACGCAGTGCCTGTCTCAGTTGGCGATTTTAATTTCTGACTTTATCATGACTTCCTAGTAGTTAACATGCTATATAATAAGGGAGAACTTTCTTTTCTCCCATATATATTTGTTCATTGATTTATGTTATTAGGATGGAGTTGAATATTTTCTTTTCTAAATAGATTGCTATCATTAATTACATTAATGCTCTAATTGTCTTATATTTGGGAAGGAGAGCCCCTTCAGTATGGTTTCTATACACTTTTGACATGCCCCCATCATTCTTTGAGTAATTTCTTACTTATACAATGTAACAAGGTGGTCAGGCCAAATTGCTGGGGAACAGGAGGAGACCCCAGAACCACACCAGAAAGAGCACCTCCCCCTAAAAGGGAGGGGAAAAACCCCAAGGCAGTGGATTGAAAAAGCAGCTGGTGAGAGCCCACCTTCTCCAAAGGGAGGGACTACCTGAGAAGGGAGACTGCCTGAGGCAACTGTAAACAGACTAGCCAGGGTTGCCTGGCAACCGAGCAGCCCAATTTTTCTTGGGCTGAGGGAGGAGGCTGATGCTAGAGGCAACTGCAAACTTCTGGGCATCCAAGCAGCTTGTGACCCAGCTGGAGGGAAGTTGTACTGAGGCTGTGTGGTACCAAAAAAGTAAAACATGTATGGTGGAGATCAGCAATCCATAGCAGCAGCAGGACTCCCTGCTCCTGGCCAGGATGTGTATGTGCCTGTGTGTGACTGGAGACCTTGCCCCTTGTGTAAAATGGTGGCTGAAAGAGGGGAAAAGACAACTGGGACAAACATGGTGGACATTAGCTCACATTGGTTGAAAAGCTGGACACTCCCAGTGTGTGGGATTTTGGGAGAGGGTTTTAAATAGAACACAGGCAGAAGCCCCTCTCTGTTTCTTTGCCCTGCACGGGCTGGAGCCCTTGTGGGAGTGGTAGATGCCAGCCGCCTGAGGTTTAGGCCCCATATGGGCAGGAGCCACCTGGCAGAGGTGGTGTCCTGTGCTGGGATGTGCCTCACCGAGTACCAGTTCCTGGGTTACTTGTGCATTGTCTCCTGACTGACTTATTTCACTTAACATAATGCTCTCCAGGTCCATCCATGCTCTTGAAAAGGTAAGATTTCCTTCTTTTTTATGGGCACGTAGTATTCCATTGTATATATGTACCACAGCGTTTTTATCCACTCGTCTACTGATGGGCACTTGGGTTGTTTCAGATCTTGGCCATTGAGGATAATGCTGAATTGAACATAGAGGTGCATATATTCTTTCAAATTAGTGTTTCGGGATTCTTAGGATATATTCCCAGAACTGAGATTGCTGGGTCAAAAGGCAGATCCATTTTAATTTTTTGAGGAAACTCCATACTGTTTTCCACAGTGCTGTACCAATCTGCCTTTCCACCAGCAGTGCACAAGAGTTCCCTTTTCTCCACATCCTTGTAAGCACTTGCTATTTGTTGATTTATTCTACGGGTGTGAGGTGATATCTCCTTGTGGCTTTAATTTGCATGTCTCCGATGACTATAGTAATATTGAACATTTTTTCATATGTCTACAGGCCATCTGTATGCCCTCTTTGGAGAAATGTCTATTCAGGTCCTTTGTTTATTTTTTAATTGGATTTTATGTCTTTCTGGGGTTGAGTTGTATAAATTCTGTATATATTTTGGAAATTAACCCTTTATCAGATGTACCACGGGCAATTATGTTCTCCCATACACTGGGTTCTCTTTTTATTTTGTTGATGATTTCTTTTGCTGTGCAAAAGCTTTTTAGTTTGATATAGCCCCATTTGTTTCTTTTTTTTTTTTCTTCCCTTACCCTAGGAGACCTATTGGCAAAAATATCACTATGCTCTCTTAGACTGAGTCTGAGATTTTACTGTCTATATTCTCTTCTAGGATATTTATGGTTTTGCAACTTATGTTTAAGTCTTTTATCCATTTTGAGTTATTCTTGTGAATGATGTAAGTTGGTGGTCAAGTTTCTTTCTTTTTTTTTTTTTTTGCATGTACCTGTCCAATTTTCCCAGTACCATTTGTTGAAGAGACTGTCTTTACTCCATTGCATGCTCTTGCCTCCTTTGTCAAATATTACTTGACCACATATGTATGGGTTTATTTCTGGGCTCTCTGCTCTGTGTCTTGACCTATATGCCTGTTTTTATGCCAGTACCAGACTGTTTTGATTACGATGACCTTGTGTTATTTTTTGATATCAGGTATTGTGATCCCTCCTACTTTCTTTTTCTTTGTCAGGATTGCTGAGGTTCTTTTTTGTTTCCATGTACATTTTAGGGGTATCTGTTCGAGATCTGTGAAATATGACATTGGTATTTTAATAGGAATTGCACTGAATCTATAGATTGCTTTGGGTAGTATGGACATGAAATAGTCTAGTGCAGTACCTTTATATTTCTCTCTAAAGTTGTTGTCTGAAAAATTTTCAATTTTGTCCCTAATTTAGTGGTTTTCACTATAGCCACAAAGTTGTGCAACCATCACCACAGTCCATTTTAGAACTTTCATCATGACAGCAAGGGCACATACTCATTAGCAGTCACTCTTTATTTCTTCCCAACCTCCACCCTCCTCTCCAGGCCTAAGGCAACTACTAATCTACTTTCTGTCTCCATAGATTTGCCTATTCCAGACTTTCATATATAAATTAAATTATGTAGTATGTAGTTTTTTGTGACTGGCTTCTTTGACTTAGTACAATGGTTTTAAGAAGCATCCATTTTGTAGCATGTGAGTACTGCATTCCTATTTCCTTTTTCTTTTATGTCAATAATACCCTGTTGCAAGGATGTACCACATATTATTTACTCTTTCACCATTTTCGGACTATTGAGTTGATTCCACTTTTTGCCTATTAATTAATAATGCTGTGAAAATTCATGGGTGTTTTTATGTGAACATCAGGTTTTCATTTTTCTTGGGTGTATATACTTAGGAGTGGAATTGGTAAATCATGTAGTAACTCTATGTTTAACTTTGAAAGGAACTGCCAAACTGTTTTCCAGACTGTTTGTAATTTTTATATTCCCACCAGTAATATACAATGGTTCTAATTTCTTCACAGCCTTACCAGCATGTTATTTTTTTGCCTTTTTGATTATATCCTCCTAGTGGGTATAAAGTGATACCTCATTGTGGTTTTGATTTTCATTTTCCTGATGACTAATGACATTGGGCTTCATTTCCTATGCTTATCAAATGTATTTTGTATTGTTTTTGGCAAAATAACTTCAGAATTGTTGCCCAGTTTTAAATTGTATTATATATATATATATTTTACTTTTGAGTTGTATTTTTTATATATTCTAGAGACAAATCTCTCATCAGATACAGTTTCTTCCTATTCTGTGGCTTGTCTTTTTACTTTCTTGATTGTGTCCTTTGAAGCACATTTTTTTACAAATTAAATTTATTGGGGTGACATTGGTTAATAAAATTATATAGGTTTCACATGTAAAATTCTATGATACATGATCTGTATAATGCATTGCGTGCCCACCACCCAAGGTCACGTCATCTTCAGTTATGTCCAGCAGAAGTAATGCTGACTTGAGTGTGGTTGGTTGGGTAAGGATGTGGGTGTAATAATTTATCGTTTTAATTTGAACATTTCACCTAAAATGTCATATGGTGTGCTTGAGTGTGATATTGCTATGTTACAGAATTACATGCTCATGATTTTGTAATAAAAGATTTTGTAATAAAAGCAGGGTGTTATTTGTACCAGACCCTGTATTTGACCTTTTTTATGCTTTACTACCTCCACACCCCCCTTCCCTCTGGTCTGTGTCTGTTATTTTTGTTATTTTTCTTGTTCGTCCATCAGTTACTTTCAGTTTAATATCCCACATATGAGTGAAATATGGTTCTTAACTTTTTCTGTCTCACTTATTTCACTTAGCATGATATTTTCAAGATCTATCTATGTCAGCGATTTTCAACTGGAATGCTGCAAGATTTTTAAAACATGTAGTTCCTGACTATTTAGTCAGGGGCACTGACCTCTTTTTCCTCAGATTGTCAGAGAGATGACATCAGCCAACACACCAATAGCTGTCCAGTGTGAGTGAGTCAAAATTATACCTTTTTTTTTTTTTTTTTTGGTCAGATTGGCAACAAATATATTTTTGGTGTTCTGTAGAATTTTAGTATTTACGGGTGCCATGAGATGAAAAAAGTTGGATATTGCTGATCTATGTTGTCACAAATGGCAGTATTTCATCTTTTCTTATGGCTGAGTAGTATTTCATTGTATATATGTACCACATCATCTTTATCCAGTCATCTATCAAAAAACACTTTGGTTGTCTCTATGTTTTGGCCACTGTGAATAATGCTGCATTGAACATAGGGGTGCATATTATCTTTGTGAATAAATGTTTTCAAATATTTTGGGTAGATATCCACCTCTAACCTTAATTTTTTGAGGAACCTCCATACTGTTCTCCATAGTGGCTGTACCAGTTTACATTCCCACCAGCAGTGAATGAGGGTTTCTTTTTCTCCACAATCTCTCCAGCACTTGTTCTTACTTGTCTTGTTGATAATGGCTATTTTAGTATTTACGCGTGCCATGAGATGAAAAATGTCATGGCATTTCATTGTATTTTTGATTTGCTTTTCCCTAATAGCTAGTGAAATTGAGCCTCTTTTCATAATTTGTTGGCAATTCATATATCTTCTTGGGAGAAGTGTCTGTTTAGGTCCTCTGCCTATTTTTAATGTGTTTGTTTGGTTTTGTGTTGTATGAGTTCTTTTATATAGGGTTTGGCAGAAGTAATGCCTGTTTGAGTGTGGTTGGTAGGTTAATAATATAGGTATAGTAATTTATGATTTTAATTTGAACATTTCACCTAAAATGTAATATGGTGTGCTTGAGTGTGATATCATTATGTTACAGAATTACATGCTTATGATTTTGTAATAAAAGAGTTTGTAATAAAAACGGGGTGTTATTTGTGCCGGACCCTGCATTTTTAGATGTTGATTGTTGGAGCTTCAGTTTGCAAATAACATCTCCCATTCAGTCTGCTGCCTTTTTGTTTTGTTGTCTGTTTCTGTTGCTGTGCAGAAGCTTTTTAGTTCGATGTAGTCCCATTCATTTATTGTTGCCTTTACTTCCGTTGCCTTTGGGATCAAATTCATGAAATCCTCTCTAAGAACAAGTTCCATAAGTTTAGTACCTATGTTTCTTCTATGTAATTTGTGTTTCAGGTCTTATATTTAGGTCTGTGATCCATTCTGAGTTAACTTTTGTATATGGGAACAAACATTAGTCTCGTTTCATTTTTTTTGCACATGGCATTCCTATTTTCAAGATTACAGTTTTAAAAAAACCTCAAGTTATAAGAAAACGCACATAGACAGTTTAAGGAGCTCAGAAATAAAATCAATGAGCAAAAATGAGTACCAAATAAACTGAAACTAAAAAATAATCAAATAGAAATTCTGGAGATGACTAACTCAGTAAAAGAGATTAAGAATGAACCTTTGAGCTTTGGAAATAGAATTGACCAGATGGAGGAAAGAATTAGTGATATCGAAGATAGAAATCTAGAAATGACACAGAGGGAAGGAAGAGAGAGACTCTTTAAATTTTTATTAGAACCGTGTCCGATTGATTTCCTTTTTTTTGTTTTGTTGCTCATGGTGGTGTATCTAAGAAGGCTTTGCCTAACCCAAAGTCACAAAGAAATACCCCTGCGTTTTCTTCAGAGATTTATAGTTTTTTGATCTACATTTAGGTATGTAACACATTTGAAGTAAAATTTTGTTCTATAAGGAAGGGATCCAATTCTAGTTTTTTGCGTATGGATATCAAGTTGTCCCAACACCATTTGTTAAAAAGATTATATTTTTCTATTGTTTAAAAATTACTTGACTATAAATATAAAGGTTTATTTTTGGATTCTTAATTTGATTTCATTGATCTATATGTCTGTCTTTATGCCAGCACTGCACTGTCTTGATTATGTAGCTTTACAGTAAGTTTTGAAATCAGGGAATATGAATCCTCCAACTTTGTTCTTCTTTTTCAAGATCGTTCTGGCTATTTTGAGTCTTTTCTGTTTTCATAATTTTTATGATCAGCTTGTCCATTTCTGCAAAAAAAGACAGCTAAGAATTTAATTGGGATTGCATTTTATTTGTAGATCAAATTGGGAGTATTGCCATCTTAACAATATTGTCTTCCCACCCATGTCTTTCCATTTTTTTTTAGATCTTTAATTTCTTTTAACAATGTTTTGTAGTTTTCAAAATACAGTTTTCACATTTCTTTTGTAAAACTTATTTTTGAGTATTTTATTTTTTTCATGCTATTGTGTACAAGTCTTTTGGGGTTTCTTTTTTTTGCACGTATGCATACAATATCTCTCTCCTATCCCTATCCTCTACTCCTATGTTTGTCCTATTTTAATTCCTATATCCCATTGATACCATGAAACACTTGGAATATATTCAGCCTCTTTAAGCAATTACATTACATGACATTTTTGTTTTGTTTTGTTTTTGTTTTTGGTCTGGTACTGTATGATAGGCATTGAGGATGTAGCAGTAGAATTGATTAAACATCATTTGTTCTCAAAGAGGTGACACAAATATATCTAAGGTTTAACACAGCAAATATTAGAATGATGTAGCAGAAGCATTGTAAAGGGAAGAATCAGGGAGATTTTGTTAGAGACAGTAACATTTAAACTTGACCTTGAAATATTGGTAAGGATTCCACATACTTGGAAAGACTACAGGTAGTGGACACAAGAAAAAGGAAATCATGAAGGCATAAGAGGTCAACAGGCTTATGTGGTGTCAGATGACTGAGGGAAATGACTGAGGATGAAGTAGGAAATGTAGAAGAATCTAGTTTTTACAGTTTACAGTTTTTACAGTTAATAAAATGTTAAGGATTTTGCTCTGTCCATTGTGGTTTAGTTGGTTGGAGTGTTGTACCATAGAATGAAAGCTTGTGGGTTCTATTCCCAGTCAGGACACATGCCCAGGTTGTGGGTTCTATCTCTGGTTGGGAAGCATCTGAGAAGGCAACTACTCGGTATTTCTCTTTCTCTCCCTTCCTCTCCCTCTAAAAGCAGTGAAAAACATCCTTGGGTCCAGAGAAAAAAAAGTTAAGAATTTTGTGGGCACTGGAGACCACTGAGCAGTGTTGTGGAAAATTTTTATTTTTATATTTTTAGGGGTGGAGTTGATGAGATCTGTATTTTAGAGAATTAACTCTGGTGTTTGCTGAAAGGGGCAGAGTACTCAGAACAGCAATTTTAACTGGTGTGCCACAAGAATTTTTAAAACTTGCAGTACCTGACTATTTAGTCAGGAGCACTGAACTCTTTTTCCTTAGATCAGGGATGTCAAACTCATCTTCATCGGGGGCCACATCAGCCTTGTGATTGCGTTCAAAGGGCCAAAATAATTTTAGGACTGTATAAATGTAACTACTCCTTAACTGTTAAGGAGTTGAAATTACATTCAGCCTTTTGAAGGCAACCTCAAGGCTTATGTGGCCCCTGGTGAAAATGCGTTTGACACCACTGCCTTAGATTGTTAAATAAAAACAAATGACAGCAGCCAAAACAACAATAGCCATCCAGTGTGAATGAATAAAAATTATACCTATTTTTTTGTTAGATAGGCAAGAATTATAATGCAGTTTTTGATGTGCCACAGTATTTTAGTAATTAGTTTGTGTGTAATGAGAATATCCAGGGAGAGAAGATGAAGGTCTCAACTAGGAGAGCAAAGTAGAATTGAGAAGAATATTTGAGTTTGCATTGTGACAGAAAGATTCTGAGTATTCAGGGATGCGATAGGGAAGAAGAGGAGTCAGTATAACCTTGAATTGTCTCATTTGGTTTATTGGATGATGATAATATCTTTCTGGTTTTTCATACTTTGTTGTTGTGTTGCTGTTATAATTTTATTAAGTAAATTACGTAGGCTTGTTTGATTGCATTATTGGCCATGAGATTCAATTCAGTCGCCAGCCTCCTCTCTTTTTCCAGAGGAGGTCAAGTTTATGTCACATGGCTCAAAACCCCAACTCTCTAATCACATGGTTACTCTTTCTGGTTTGGCCAGCCATAATATTGAGTTGCTATAAATATTATATAACTGTGATATTGAGGGCTCATGAATAACAAACACAGTCCTTGGATTTTGAGTCTCTCTCAAAATCACAAGGGACAGAAGTCAGTCACAATCTTTATTATACAACATACTCCAAACTCATTTAGCTCTCTTTTCTGGCATACATCTCCATATATCCAGATTCTATGTCTAATCTGCCATTATCTTGATAGTCAATTTTCAATAAAGCTTATAACTTCCTTTCCCTGTTCATCCTCCTTTCCTCCTCCCAAACACACATATGCCTATTTGCAGCCTCATTACCACATTTGATTAAACGAGTGGTCAGTTCCTGTATTGATAGGATGATATAAATCTTTTCTCTTTTGCTCCTTTTGAAGGTTTCAAGAGCTCTTATTTTTGTCTTCATTTTGCCTTTTAGGAATAAAAACTTTTTCCCTCTGCAGATATTAAAGTAGGATCAAAGTTTTATAATACTCTTGAAGTTTTGTTTTTGCTTTTCTATTACCTGCTGTGTTAGTTTGCTGGGGCTACCATAACAAAGACCAATAGACTTGTGACTGAAACAAGAAACATTTGTTTTTTCATGGTTCTGGAGGCTGGAAGTCTAAGACCAACATGTCAATAGGGTAGGTTCCTTCTGAGGCCTCTCTCTGGAGCTTGTAGATAGATGGCTATTTCTCTCCATGTCTTTACATGGTCATCTTTCTGTGTGTGTCTTTGTCCTAATTTCCTCTTCTTATAAGGACACCAGTTGTATTGAATTAGATCCCATCTATATGAGCTCATTTTACCTTAGTCATCTCTTTAACGCCCTAGTTTTTAAATACGGCCACATTCTGAAGTACCGGGGGTTAGTACTACATGATTTTTTGCTTGGGACACAATGCAGCTTGTACACCTGTCTAATTGGTTTCCTCTGGATCTTTTTGTTTATCTGATTTCCATCTCTCATATGTTTTTTTCTTGACCATATTATAGTCTTTGGTTGTCCTTGTATATTTTAGAGTCATGCTATAAACAGATGATTGCTTTACTTTGTGTATGGGCAGAGTTTGTCTGTAAAAGGCTTTTCTGTCAGGTAATAATGACTGCCAGTAGCCCTTCCCTTTCTGGGGCAGACCCTTACATGTCAGGGTCTTAGGTTCTTTTTTCCTAGAGCTCTTCAGTTTCTCTAGAGAATGATACTCTAGTTAGGACAGTGATGTTGGGCGTGGAGGTGGCTTACACACCGTCCTGACAGTGGTGCTAAGTGCAGGGTTAGGATAGAGGCCTAAGGAGTTCTACAGTTTGCTGTGTAGGTTGACAGTGAATTACCCTTATTTTGTCTGGTATCTCTGAGTACTGGTCCTCTTCTTTTTGTTTTTTTTTCAAAAAAACTAACTTCTAATTCCTGCCTAACTCTGCAGGATGAGGGCAGGGGCCAGAATATCTAACTTCTCACACTATATACAGATATAGCTAACTAGCAAGTTCCTTCTATTTTGTTCTGAACCCTCACCCTCATCTTCTGGGGCATCTGAAGCCTTGAGCATTTAAGGAGTTCTGCAGGATTTATTAGTGAAGTTTTATTATTTATTGGTTGCCCAAATGCTAGGTACTGTGCTAGAATTATCCTGTGTAATCTTAATTGTAACCTTATGAAATGCTCTATTAGCTCCTTTTTACACATAAGAAAACAGAGGTTTAGAACAGAATTAGTAAATCTGCAGCACCAGGACTTAAACACAGGTGTATCTGACCTCAGAAACTTGACTTTTACCAACTCTGCTGTACTCAGAACTGTTAGGAACTCCCACTTCTGCCTCTGCCTCTACTTTCTAGTTATTGTAAAAATGTCAATATATTGATTTGAACACATTAAAAAATGGTTGGTATACTAAGTATAATACAAAAATAAAGCAAAATTCAGTACACCTATGGGAATATAAATATAATTTAATTTTTATGAATTAATCAGAATGTCTTCCTTAAACAACTTTGGGAGAACAGTTTCCATCATATTTGTGGGGTTCAGCAAGTGTAGGCATGGAGATAAATAGTGACATTAAGTTTGTCTCTCATGATTTTGAAAGTTCCTATAAACAAGAGCTTAGTTTTTGTTATTTTTCAGATATTTCCTTCTCAGTACCAGCTGGAGTATCCTTAGTAAACTTAATATTTGGTAACTGTTGGCAGACCAGCTACATGGCAAAAAATTTAGAACTATATGTTTAAGAATACTTTTTATGTTCTGGAACTAAATGTCTAGCATTCTTGTATTTTGAGTCACTGCTTTTCTCAGTTGGCACTAATCCTTTTTTTCTTTCTCTTTTACAGATTACCTCTGTAACTAGATCTCCAGTTTGCTCAACAAAGCACAATGTCTCGTTCACGACAACCCCCCCTTGTGACAGGCATCTCTCCAAATGAAGGAATTCCCTGGACCAAGGTCACAATTAGAGGAGAAAACCTGGGGACTGGCCCAACTGACCTCATAGGTAAGGGCAAGGACTGGGCTATGTATCCATGGTAAATACATTTTTATGTTGGACAGTAGAGGCAAGATATATTATTTTGAAATAGTGAAGGTGATAGAAAAACATCACTGTGGTCTGTACAGTGTGATCTGAATAAAAGTGAGAGAATTATTTGATTTTCTGATTTTTCTGTTAAAAATCATTATGTTATCAAATCTTACCTACATTATCTTTCATCACGTCCTTCAGAACGTTTCCCATAGCTGAGATTTACCTCCATTTCTTCAGTGTTACTTTTTCCTGCTTAGATTGCCAAAACAGCCTCCTTGCTATTTTTGCTCTCTTTAGTTTTCTTGTAATTATACAACTGTGTTCCTTCTTAAATGTTCTGTGAATTATGGCTCTTCTGCTCATTATTGCTCTCCAGATTAAATCTAAACTCCAGCACCTGGTGATGTCAGTATCACTTGGCTCTTGTCCTCACTCCATCTAAAAGAGACTCTCATCAGGTGACCTATAGGTCTTAATTTGTTTCTTTTTCTCTGCCACATGGCAGCTCCATCATGGTTGAGAGCAATACCACTGATCTGAAATTCATAGTCTGCCTGCCAAGGCTTGAGACTTACAACCAAAAATCTCCTCAGACTAATTCTCACGCATGTTAATCTGCCTTTTTAGTTAGATTTTCCTAATATTTACATATTTAGAGCAAGCTGAGTTTTAGTTTTTAGAGTCAGTTTATGTTTTTTAATCTTACAAAGCTCAAGGACATGAATGATAGAAAACTATGCATCTAGTTGCCACAGCATAACTATTTTTAGATGTTGGTTTGCATGGTGTTTCTCCCCCTCTGTTACATGGAAAACCTTTACTGCTGGCTTATTTAAGCATTGATGTTTGTCAGTGGTTCTTACTGCTGGCTTTTCTTAATCTTTTCTAGAATTTAAAAAAAATGCTCTGGCCCATTAAGTCTCTCTCTCTAAAGAGCCTTGTTGTTGTTGTTGTTCTTGTCATTATTATTAAATACAACCGAGTGTTAGATATAGCCAGGGAAGAGAGCAAATTAGAAATATAATTTTAAGGTCAGTTAAGATTATTTTGCTGTGAATTCTTTATGAGGGAGTACCTATCCATTGAGAATGAAGAAGGGAGAGACTGTAATATATATGCTACTACATATATATTCTGATTTCCCATCTGCATTTATCTGGATTCAGACATTCTCTTGACTTGTTTCTTAGCTTGGTAAAGTATTTGAGATTATGAGTTGGAATGTGTTTTTCTTGCATTATAGGTGCTGATTGACAGATTGTTTTTTGGCCATTCAAAAAAACCTTTGAAAAGAGAAAGTGAACTGAAGCTCCCCACCATGTTTAATAACTGAGTTTTACATTTCCCAGCTAATTCTATTTGCTAATGTTACTTAAATATGTCTCATTTTATAGTTTCTCTAGTTTACAGTATTTTATTCTTCAGTAAATGAAACATTTATTCCTATGAAGATAGACTTATCTAATCATATATGTCTTGTGTTTTTGATATAGCTTATTCCAGAATTTCATTTATCCAGGGTGGAAAAGTGCCCAGAATGTATGGAAAGAGGCCATACGGATAGAGATTATATCCCACATTTTAATTGGCAGTCATTGCGAGCTCCTAAACATGATAGTTACTATTCTATATAAATTTTAATCTTGCCTTAGCTTCAGGCAGTGCTATTCTTATTTGACTAAATGTATATTACTTTTATAAACCTTGGTAGTTCAGCTTTCAACCTGCCTATGTATTGCCAAAAAACCATTTTTTAAAAAAGCAAACTTAACCTACTAAGTTGTGTAAGTGTTTTTAACTCAGATATATCTATACTAGCCAAATAAAACACTATAAAAACACTTTATTTGGAATTCTACAAGTTACTTAAAATAAGATGTTATTATATTTCATGAAGCAGATTTCTTAGCTTTTAGTAACTTAGCAAAAGTGTGCTCAAGAAATTAAATAGGTCTTATGATCTTATTTAATTTTCATGACATTTTAAATGATCCATTTGAATCTGTGTTTAAAATTATATGGTGATTATTAAATTTTTTGGTAAAATGCAGAGTACATGTTAAATCAGAGGAACACTGGTAGCAGCTATGACCAGATGGCATTGTTCTGGGTAGTTTTTTTCTAACTCGTACCATTATGGTCATTATTCATGTTTGCTCGTTTGAACATGTTTTTAAGACTCCACGTTTTTGTAGCTGATAGCTGTTCCCATTCATCAGTTCTAATCATAAGATGTTTCTCTAGCAGGGAACTTATGTTAGGAATGAATTTACATTAAGCCCTGACATTTGTTCTTGAGTTTTTCTCCTTTCTGATATAGTAAATTAAAAAAATATTAAGTTATATATTGACCCGGAGTGATATCAAATTATCTACCATCTGTAATTAGACAGTTTGTAAATTAAAACATTTCCCGTTCATTTAAAAAAATACGCAGATTTAAGTAATGCATACAAATTATTTGAACAAATATGCATTGAAGTGTTTTACAGTTATTATCTTGGAGATGGAGAGGAGTTCCAGAGATGCTTTCAATCTCTTAAATTGTTTAAATTTTTTGTAACAAAAATAGATTATGAGGAAAGATATCTCAGACATTCCTATTTGAAAAAAATAATTTTTAATTATGAATGCATTTAAAATGTGTAAATGTCATTATACATATCTTAAAAAGCCAACAGAAAACTTAGTCCTAAAGGAACCTTTAAGTGCTTTATTGTTAAATAAAATTCACACATGAATACATAATAGATGTTTTAGGGAATCTTTAAAATTAATTATTTTAATAAATGTCTTTAAAATGTAGTTATTTTTATTTCTTTATAGTTAATATAACATTCTTACTACATATTGCTTTAACTTGCAACAGAACATGAATTCCTCCCTACATTTTTTCAACCATATTTGGCAGGTATTTCTGGGAAAAAAATTATAATTGCCAAACTTAACTGTTGAACAGTATAAAAAGTTACATAATGAGAAAAGAAAGTGTGAAGTGGCCAGGTCTTTGACACATGTATTTTGGTTATTTGCTCCAGAAATATTTGTTATATTGGTCTCTGTTTTATGGAAATGGAGAAATAGGGATGAAATCAGTTAGTAGACTAGATGGCAGTTTGTTTACATGGTGGTATTTTGGTGTTTTTCCAGGGGTCTTGTGTTCCTCTCTACAATCTTTCAGTGCCTCCCTGTTTCATTACTGCCTAAATTGTAATTTACTTGGAATTGGGCCTGAGATGCCAGGCATGAGTTGATCTTTTGGGAGTGCCCATTTAGTGTGAAAGCAGAATGTAGTATAGTATCATGAACTGCCTTTAGAGGAATGATAAGCAGATATTAAAAACGAAATACTAACCAGTAATGTCCGAGAACATACCCTGGATTTGCCAGACTCCAGGCTATGCTTAAAATAAAGTATCTACTGTAGTTCATTCTGTTACACCATGTATAATTGAACACTAGTAAAAGTATATGTAGATTATTTTCAGGAAGATGTAGAAATATGTTTTTAGGGAATGACATATCATTTATTTATACTTTAGAATTTATATCAATAACTTAGACTTCTAATAACAGCAATGATTTTCCTTCTAATATCTGTGAAAGCAATTTAAGATTCTTATAGTCTTAAGTAACAGAATGCCTAAACATTATTATTATGGCCATTATGATCTAATTCCATTGATGTTTAAAGAAACTTAAATGTAATCTAAAAGAAGTCTTAAATATTAGAGAAAAAAGATTAGGCAAAAATCAATAGAGACAGTGGTGTATTTGCAAATAATATTGGGAATATTCAATAATAGAAATAATATTGAATAAATATTGAACAAAGAAGTGTTACTTCTGGATTTATTTTTCAGTTTTTGAAAAGGCCTGGTATTACTAAGAGGAGAAAGAAGAATTGCCTTTTCATGTAATAGACATAATTAACTCTTATCATTGTTCTTTTTAACTTTGCTTTTATGCATGTTTTTATTTTCAGGTTTGACAATTTGTGGACATAATTGCCTCCTGACAGCAGAATGGATGTCTGCAAGTAAAATAGTATGTCGAGTGGGACAAGCCAAAAATGACAAAGGAGACATAATTGTCACAACCAAGTCGGGTGGCAAAGGAACCTCAACAGTATCTTTCAAGCTACTCAAACCTGAAAAAATAGGTATCACTTTTCGTGATGTTATTCTGAAAATGAGAACAAAAATGGGTTTTGTCTATTAAAATTTCAAACTGGTGGATTAGTCTAAAATTTACCTACTACTATATCTTATTAGGAATGGGGTACTGGTTAAAGTTTGCATTACTTTTGAAAAAGTACCTAAGGGTAATGATCCTGACAGAATTATCATTCTAAATTCTTTATAAAATCTGTTCATTTAAAATTTTGATTTGACTAAAGTTCATTGCTCTTAAGTACATTTATTCTTGAATTGCATTTTTTTTTCTGTTATATGGTTAATATTTGAGGTGAAGTAATCCTCGCAATTTGACCAAATTAGCGATAATGTCTAAGTAACAAGCTCTTTTCCTTCATTTTCTCCTTCCTTTCAGTCCTGGGCAAAATGCTACCTGATCGGGAGGGAGGTGCTTTTAGTCCTTTAAACTAAAAATAACTCTTCATTGTACCCCATAGCATTTTACATGTTATGTTTTTATACACCTAATACCATATTCTCATATTAGAATAATTAAGAACTTGGTCCGAGGAGCTAGACTCTGACTATTAATCTGGACGCTAGCACTACTGACTGTGGGAGTTGAGTGCTTAGTTTCTTTGTGGGTGACAGTTGAATCTTTTTACCTACTCTAGAGGATCAAGTGAGTTAGAAGATACAAGTAAAGTGCTTAGTATAGCCCCTTACAAAAAGTAAATGTTCAAAAATTATAACTTTTTTCATTTAAAAAAATTTTCTTTTTTTAAATTTATTGGGGTGATATTAGTTAATAACATTACTAAGTTTCAAGTATACAGTTCTATAATATATCATGTATATTGCATTGTGCGGTCACCACTCAGTCTAGTATCCTCCTGGCACCATATAGTTGACCTCCTTTACCCACTTCAACCTCCCCACTATACCCCTTTCCCTTGGTTAACCACCATACAGTCTACGTCTGTGAGTTTGTTTTGACTGTTCATTTTTTGTTTTCTATTTTATATCTCACATGTGAGTAGTATTCTATTGTATGCATGAACCGCATTGTCTATATATTCAGTCATCCATCAAAGGATACGTAGGTTGTTTCCATGTCTTGGCTGACCTATATAATGCTATGATTGCTATGATGAATATAGGGGTACATATCTTTATGAATAAATATTTTCACATTTTGGGGGTAGATACCCAGGATAGGGATTGTTGGGTCATATGGTAGCTCTGTTCTTCCTTTTTTGAGGAACCTCCACACTGTTTTTCATAATGGCAACAGCATGGATAGATCTTGAGACTCTCATGCTGGTGAAATAAGTCAAGACAGTAGTCAGGAACCATATGATTTCACTTGTATGTATGATATAAAATTGGAAGAAAAAACAAGAAAAACAAAGACTGCACACAACAGTATGGTGGTTACCTGAGAGAAGGGGGTAAGGGGGTTGTGAAGGGTAAAGGAGGTCAATTAATACGGTGATGGAAGAAGATTTGACTTTGGGTGGTGGGCACACAATGCAATATACAGATTATGTATCATAGAAATGTACACTTGAAACCTGTACAATTTTATTAATCAATGTCAACTCAATACCTTTAATTTAAAAAACAAAAATAGGAAAAAAAAAATTCTTACCATCACTATATGAGGGTTCCCTTTTTCTCCATATCCTCTGTAACACGTATTTTGTGTCTTATTGGTAATAACCATTCTAACTAGTGTGAGATTATTTTATTGTGGCTTTAATTTGCATTTCCCTTATAGCTAAGGAAATTGAGAGTCTTTTTCAAATATCTGTTGGCCTTTTGTATGTCTTTTTGGGAAAAGAACCATTCAGTTCAGGTTCTCTGCCCATTTTTTAATTGGAACAATTGTTTTTGTTGTTGTTTAGTTATATGATTTCTTTATGTATTTTAGATATTAGCCCCTTATCAGAGGTATCATTACAAATATTTTCTCCATCCAATTGTTGCCTTTTTGTTTTGTTGATGTTTTCTTTTGTGTGCAGAAGCTTTTTGTCTCCGGTCTTACTGTATTTTTGGAGTATAAGACGCACCCCACCCAATTTGGGAGGAAAATGGGGGTGCGTCTTATAGTCCGAATGTAGCGTACCTGGCTCGCTGTGGGGGGGTGGGCGGTGGTGGAGTGGGGTCACAGGAGGCAGGAGCAGGGTCACTGCTTCAGGAAGCCGGCAGTGGCAGGAATCGGGCAATGCTGTAGGCCCTAGGCTGGGAGGAGGGGGTGTCCCAGTGGTGTGAAGCAAGGGAGGCAGGAGTGGAGTCCTTGCTGCGGCATACTATAGTGCTAGGGAGGAGGGTATAGGTGGTGCAGGCATGTTAGGAGAAGAAAGCCTGCGGTGCCCCTACGTGCCTCCATCATGTGACTGGTGTGTCTCCCATTTACATTAATATGGGCAAATTCCACTGCAGGGTCACCTGTCAATGTGGCCCTGTAGCTGTTGCAAAACTAAAACTCCCATCATGCTTGGACAGGTTGAGATGATGGGAGATATAATTTGGCAGCAGCTGCAGAGCCACACAGGTTGTGCAAAACTGCTGTCCCCATACAAGAGTGTTGCACAACCTGTGGCCCTCCAGCAGCAGATCCCCCCATAACAGTGTCAGCAGCAGATCTCCCCATAACAGTACATCATCCACTGATGTTCTCAGCTACAGCGCCCCCATAACTATGAAGGACACGGTGCTGGTAGTTCTGCCATTACTGTGTTTTGTTTTAGAAAGATACAATAGCGTACCGTAGTCTCCTGCTGAATCTACCGTAATTGTGGAAAGATGTCAAAGCAGAAAAGGATTTCTGCTTTAAAGGATGTTATTAAATATTTTACCACATTTTTTGATTCAAATATTTTTTTCCTGTTTTCGTCCTCTAAAACCTAGGTGCATCTTATGGTCTGGTGCATCTTATAGTCCGAAAAATACAGTATATTTATGTATTTGATCCATTTTTTGCTACTTTTTGTGTAAAATAGCAGTGTCATATAGCAGTCTAGATTCATTTTTTTGCACATGACTTTCCAATTTTTCCAACACCACTTAATGACGAGCCCTTCTTTTCTCTAGTATATGTTTATGGCTTCTTTGTTGAAAATTAGTTGCCCAAATACATGTGAGTTTATTTCTGGGCTTTCAGTTTGTTCTATTGGTCCATATATCTGTTGTTGTTGTTGTTGTTTTTCCCAGTACCATACTGTTTTGATTATTGTAGCTTTGTAATATAGTTGAGTCAGGGAGTGTGACATCTCCATCTTTTTTTTTTATTCTTATGGTTGCTTTGGCTCTCCACGGTCTTCTGTTATTCTATACAAATTTAAGGATTTTTTGTGGATGTTGTTTTCTATCTCTGAAAAATGTCATTGGGACTTTTATGGGGATTTCATTAAATTTGTATATTGCTTTAGGTAGTATGGCCATTTTAACTATGTTAATTCTTTTAATTCATTAACATAGAACACCTTTCCATTTCTTTGTGTCATCTTCAATGTCTTTTGACAATGTCTAGTAGTTTTCATGTCCTTCACATCCTTGTTTACTCCTAGATGTTTTATTCTTTTTGTTGCCATTGCGAATGGAATTTTTTTTTTGAAATTTAGTTGTTAGTATATAGAAATGCAGTGCATTTTTTTTACACTGATTCTGTATCCTGCAAGATTACTGTACTTGTTTGATTCCAATATTTTTTTGGTGGCACCTTTATGGTATTAATTATACAGAATTATGCCATTTGCAAACAGTGACAATTTTACTTCTTCATTCTCCATTTGCATGCCTTTCATTTCTTTCTCTTACTTTATTAATCTGGAGGGGTACATCCAGTATTATGTTGAATAACAGTGGTGAGAGTGGGCATCATTGTCTTGTTCCTGCTCTTAGAGGAAAACTTTGTTTTTCACCATTGAGTATGCTAGTAGCTGAGGGGTTATCATATATGGCCTTTATTATGTTTACGTACTTTCTTCTCTACCCATTTTATTGAGTGCTTTATTAATCATAAATGGCTGTTGTATCTAATCAAATGCTTTTCTGTATGTATTGATATGATTTTTATCCTTTATTTTGTTAATGTGGTGTCTCACATTTATCAGTATCTAAATGTTGGGCCATCTTTTCACCATTGACTGAACTCCAGTTCATTATGGTATATTGTCTTTTTAATGTATTGTTGTATTTAATTTGCTAGTAATTGTTTAGGATTTTTGCATCTATATTCATCAGAGATACTGGCCTATAATTTTCTTTATTTATATTTTCCTTATATGTTTTTAGTATTAGGGTACTGTTGGTCTCATAAAATGAGTTAGGAGGTTTTGCCTTTAAAAAAATAATTTGGAAGGGTTTGAGAAGAATAGCTATTAAATTTTCTTTGAATGTTTGTTCAGATTCACTGAAGCCATCTATCTGGTCCTGGACTGTTACTTTTGGGGAGGTTTTTGATGACTGTTTCCATTTTCTTACTGGTGATTAGTTTATTTTGATTCTTCTTCATGATTCTATCTAGGAAGGTTACATATTTCTGGGAACCTATACATTTCTTCTAGGTCAGGGGTGTCAAATTCATTTTCACAGGGGGCCACATCAACTTCATGGTTGCCTTCAAAGGGCCGAATGTAATTTTAACTCCTTAACAGTTAAGCAGTATTTACATTTCTACAGTCCTAAAATTATTTTGGCCCTTTGAAGGCAACCGTGAGGCTGATGTGGCCCCCAGTGAAAATGAGTTTGACACGCCTGTCTAGGTTATTGAATTTGGTGTCGTATAGCATTTCTTGAGTATTTTTGTAGGTTCTCTTTCATTTCTGATTCTGAGTTTTTTCTCTTTTTCCTTGGTGAGTCTTGCCAGAGGTTTGTTAATTTTATTAATCTTTTCAAATAACCAGTTCTTTGTTGCATTAATTTTTGGGTTTTTTTTGTTCTCTATTTCATTTATTTCTGCTGCAATTTTTATTATTTTTTTCCTTTTAGTGACTTTGGGCTTTGTATTTTTTTCTTCCCTATTTATTTAAGTTGAATTATTTGGGTGTTTGAAAATTTGAAAATTTTCTTGTTTCCTGAAGTAGGCCTGCAAAGATGTAAATCTCTCATTACCACTGTGGCTGCATCCACGAAATTTTTATATGTTGTATTGTCATTTTAATTTGTCTTTGTGTATCTTTTGAGCTTTTATTTCTTCTTTGACCCATTCATTGTTTAGTAGCATGTTGTTTGATCTCCACACATTCTCCGCTTTATTTTTGCACTTGTTTCCAATTTCAAAGCATTGTGGTGAGAGAATATGCTTGATATCTTGTCAGTCTTTTTAAATTTGTTGAGGCTCGTTTTGTGCTCCACTATATGGTCTGTTCTTGAAAATTCTGCATGTGCACTAGAGAAGAACGTATATTCTGGTGGTCTCTGATGAAAGTTCTGTGAATATCGATTATGTCCATTTGGTGTAATGTGCGAATGTAAGGTTGATATTTCCTTATTGATTTCCTATTAGGATGATATATCTATTGCTGTCAGTGAGGAATTTAGGTACCTTACTATCATTGTGTTTTGTTGCTTTATATAAAGTAGGTTTACAGTTGTTCCTATGGAAAAAATACAGTAATAAATGTATAATAATATAAGAATAAACTCTGTTTTTCATGTATTCACAACTGCAAACCTACTTTTTTGCCCCACCTTGTATTTTGGTACTCCACTTTTGGGTACTTGTTTTGATAAGTGTTATATTTCTCACTTATTAATAGTCTCTTTTATCATTATAAAATGTCCATCTTTGTCTCTTTTTACTTTTTTATCTTTTAAATCAATTTTGTATGATATAATTACAGCTACACCCACTTTTCTCTGGTTGTCATTTGCTTGGAGTATAATTTTTCACTTCTTTTCTTTGAGTCTTTGCAGTTGAGATGCCTGCTGAAGGCCACAAAAAGTTAGGTTTTATTTTTTGATGCATCTGCTACTGTGTGTCTTTTAATTGGTGAATTAAGTCCATTTACTTTTATAGTGATTATTGATATGTGAGGATTTCCTGCAGCCATTTTATCTTTTGTTTTCTGGAAACTGTGTCTCCATTGTTTGTTTTTTCCTTTGTCTTTCTGTCGGTAGTATTCTATGATTTATTTCCTCCTCTGTTTTCTCCTTTATTATGTATGTGTTTCATTTCTAGATACCTTTATTGCAGTTACCATTAGGTTTATACAAAAGAAAGCTTCATATGTACAGTAGTACTTTTACCTGTAGTTGCATCTTATTTCCATTTACCTGAGCAAGGTCAGTCTTACCCCCTCCCCTTATATGTTTTTGTTGTTACAGATTATCCCTGTGCATTGATTTATATTTTTACTTTTTAAATTTCTATATTTTATTGTATTTTCTGTTACCATTTAGTTCCCTTATACCTCCAGCAATCACCACACTGTTGTCCATGTCCATGAGTCTTTTTTCCTTTTTACTCAATCTCTCCACCCCCTAACCTCCCCCACCCTCCCTTAACTGTTACCCTGCTCTCTATCTATGAGTCTCTCTGTATTTTGCTTATTGGTTCAGTTAGTTCATTAGATTACACATAAGTGAAATCATATGGCATTTGTCTTTCTCCAATTGGCTTATTTCACTTAGTATAATGTTCTCCAGGTCCGTCCATACTGTGCCAAAGGGTAAAAGTTTCTTCTTTTTTACAGATGAGTGGTATTCCATTGTGTAAATATCCCATAGTTGTTTTATCCACTCATCTACTGATGGATACTTGGGCTGCTTCCACATCTTGGCAATTGTAAACAGTGAAGCAGTGAGCATAGGGGTGCTGAATTAGTGTTCTGGCTTCCTCCAGTTATATTCCCAGAAGTAGGATCGATATGTCAAGAGGCAGATCCATTTTTAATTTTTGAGGTGTCTCCATAATGCTTTCCACAGTAGTTTCACCAATCTGGATTCCCACCAACAGTGCAAAAGGGTTCCCTTTCTCCATATCCTCGCCAGCACTTGTTGTTTGTTGATTTACTGATGATAGCCATTCTGACAAGTGTAAGGTGATATCTCGCTGTGGTTTTAATTTGCATCTCTCTGGTGATTAGCCACATTGAGCATCTTTTCATAGTTTATTGGCCCTGTGTATGTCTTCTTTGGAGAAGTGTCTGTTCAGGTCCTTTACCCATTTTTTAATTGGGCCTTTTTTTTGGTGTTGAATTTTGTAAGTTCTTTATAGATTTTGGATATTAACCTCTTATCAACTCTATCAGTAAATATGTTCTCTTAAGTCTTTGGCTTGTCTTTTTATTTTGTTGATTTTTCTTTTGCTCTGCTAAACCTTTTTAGTTTGATGCAGTCCCAGTTCTTTATTTTTTCTTTTGTTTCCCTTGCCTAGGGACATAAATCTAATAAAATACTGCTATGAACAATGTCTCAGATTTTGCTGCCTATCTTTTCTTTGAGTATTTTCATGGTTTGGGGTCTAACATTTAAGTCTTTAATCCATTTTGAATTTATTCTTGTGTGTAACGTAAGAAGGTGGTCTAGTTTCATTTTTCTGCACGTATCCAATTTTTCCCAACACAATTTATAGAACAAACTATCATTAGCCCATTGTATATGCTTGCTTCCTCTGTCGAATATTAATTGACTATTAAGGTTTGGGTTTATTTCTGGGCTCTCTATTCGGTTCCATTGATCTATGTGTCTGTTTTTATGCCAGTACCATGCTGTTTTGATTACTATGGCCTTATAGTATAGTTTGATATCAGGTAATGTGATTCCTCCAACTTTGTTCTTTTTCTCAAGATCGCTGTTGCTATGTGGGGCCTTTTGTGTTTCTATACAAACTTTTGAAATATTTGTTCTAGTTCTGTGAAATACGCCATTGGTATCTTGATAGGAATTGCACTGAATCTGTAGATTGCTTTGGGTATTACGGATATTTTAATGATATTAATTCTTCCTGCCCATGGCACGGTATGTACTTCCCTTATTTGTATATTCTTCAGTTTCTTTCTTCAGTGTCTTTTTTTGTTTTTAAAGATTTTATTTATTTATTGCAACAGAGAGGAAGGGAGGGAGAAAGAGAGGGAGTGAAACATTAGTGTGTGGTTGCCTCTCTAGTGCCCCCTACTGGGGACCTGGCCTGCAACCCAGGTATGTGCCCTGACTGGGAATTGAACCTGCAACCCTTTGTTTCACAGGCTGGTACTCAATCCACTGAGCCACACCAGCCAGGGCTCTTCAATGTCTTAAACATTTCTGAGTACAGGTCTTTTACATCTTTGGTTAGGTTTATTCCTAGGCATTTTATTCTTTTTCATGCAATTGTGAATGGGATTGTTTTCTTAATTTCCCTTTCTGTTGGCTCGTTTTTGGCATATGAAAATGCAACTGATTTCTGGACATTTTGTATTCTGCTACTTTGCTGAATTCGTTTACTAGTTCTAGTAATTTCTTGGTGGAATCTTTGAGGTTCTCTGTATACAGTATCATGTCATCTGCAAATAAAGACAGTTTTACTTCTTCCTTTCCAATTCAGATGACTTTCATTTCTTATTTTCTGATTGCTGTGGCTAGGGCTTTCTGTAAGAGGTGAAAGAGGACGTTGCTGTTCCAGATCTTAAGGGGAAAGCTTGTTTTTATGTGTTGAGTATGATGCTGGCAGTGAGTTTGTCATATGGCCTTTGTTATGTTTAGGTATGATCCCTCTATTCCCACTTTGCTGAGAGGTGTTTTTTTTATCATAAATAAATGGTCAATTTTATCAAATGCTTTTTCTGCATTTATTGATATGATCATGTAGTTTTTATCCTTCATTTTGTTTATTTGGTGAGTCACATTTATCACTTTGCAAATGTACCAACATTGCATTTCCCAAATAAATCCCACTTGATCATGGTGTATGATCTTTTTGATGCATTGCTATATTTGATTTGCTAACATTTCGTTGAGGATTTTAACATCTATGTTCATCATGGATATTGGCCTGTAATTTGCTTTCTTTGTAGTTCTTTATTTGGTTTTGGAATTAGGACAATGCTGACCTCACGATATGTGCTTGGGAGCCTTCCCTCCTCTTGAATTTTATGAAATGGTTTGACAAGGAGAGGTGTTAGTTCTTCTCTGAATATTTGGTAAAATTCACCTGTGAAGCCATCTGACTCAGGACTTTTGTTTGTTGGGAGTTTTTTGATTACTTGTTCAATTTCATTACGTGTAATCTGTTTATTCAGATTCTGTTATTCTTCCTGATTTAGTTTTGGAAGATTGTATGTTTCTAGGAATTTATCCATTTTGTCCATGTTGTCCAGTTTGTTGACGTATAGTTACTCATAATATTTTCTTACTGTCCTTTGTATTCCTCTGGTGTTGGTTGTTATTTCTCCTCTTTCATTTCTGATTTTATTTATTTGGGTTCTTACTCTTTATTTCTTGATGAGTCTTATTAAAGGTTTGTCAATTTTGCTTATCTTTTCAAAGAACCAGCTCTTGGATTCTTTAATCTTTTGTATCATTTTTTAAGAGTCTATTTCATTCATTTCTGTACTGATCTTTATTATTTGTTTCCTTTTACTCACTTTGGGCTTTTTTTATTGTTCCTTCTGGAGTTCCTTTAAGTAAAGAGTGGGATTGTGCCCTGGCTGGTGTGGCTTAGTGGATTGAGCACCTGCCTGTGAACCAGTCTCCGGTTTGATTCCCAATCAGGGTACATGGCTGGGAGAGATGCGAGCCACATCCTCAGTGGAGGCATGTGAGAAGCAACCACACAATGATGTTTCTCTCCCTTCTTTCTCCCTCCCTCCCTCACTCTCTAAAAATAAAATAAAAGTTGGATTGTTTATTTGAGCTTTGTGTTGTTTTTTGAGATAGGCCTGTAATGCTATTAATTTCCCTCTTAGGATTGCTTTCCCAGTGTCCCAGAGATTTTGGGTTGTTTGTTTTCATTCTCATTTGTTTCAAAGTATTTTTTGGTTTCTTCCTTGATCTCATTTTTGACCCATTCATTATTAATAACATGTTATTTAGCTTCCATGTCTTTATGTGTTTATCAGTGTTGTTCTTGTGATTCCTAGTTTCATAGCATTGTGGTAAGAGAAGATGCTTGATATGACTTAAAAGTCTTTTCAAATTTATTGAGACTTGTTTTGTATCCTTATATGTTGTCTGTCCTAGAAAATATTCCATGTGCAAATGATAAGTATGTATATTCTGCTGCTTTGGGATGAAATTCTCTGAAGATAGTTAAATCCATTTAACCTAGTGTATCGATTAAGGCCCCTGTCTCCTTGTTGATTTTCTGTCTGGAAGATCTCTCCATTGAAATCAGTGGGGTGTTAAAATTCCAATTATAACTGTGTTTCTGTTGCTCCTTTTATGTCCATCAAGATTTGCTTCACATATTTAAGTGCTCCTATGTTGGGTGCATAAATGTTTGCTAGAGTTGTATGTTCTTGTTGATTGTTCCCTTTATCATTTTGTAGTACCCTTCTTTGTCTCTTGTGATAGCCTTGGTTTTAAAGTCTTTATTTGTTGGTTATAGGTATTGGTATCCTAGATTTTTTTCCCTTTCCATTTGCATGATGTGTCTTTTGTCCATCCTTTTACTTTTAGTCTGTGTTTATCTTTCCATCTGATATGGGTCTTTGGAGGCATCATATACATAGGTCTTGTTTTCTTATCCATTCAGCTACCCTATGTCTTTTGGTTGCAACATTTAAGCCATTTACATTTAAGGTGATTATTGGTAGATACATATTTAGTGCCATGTTATTGTTAGCCTATTTTCCTGTTTTTTTCTTTTTGTTTTTGTTGTTGTTCTTCTTCTTCTTCCTCCTCCTCCTTCCTTTCCTCCTCCTCCCTTTCATCCTCCTCCTCCCTTTCTTCTTCTCCCTTTCTTCCTCTTCTTCCTCTTCTCCCTTTAGCATTTGTTGCCATTCTGATTTGGTGTTAAAAAACTCCTTTAGCTTTTTCTGTTCTGGGAAGCTTCTTATTTCTCCTTCAACTTTAAATGATAGCCTTGTTGGGTAAAGTAGCCTTGGTTGTAGGTCCTTGCTGTTCATCACCTTGAATATTGCATATCACTCCCTTCTGGCCTGAAGTGTTTTTGTTGAGAAATCAGATTACAGTGTAATTGGTGCTTCTTGTATATAACTACCTGCTTTTCTCTTGTGGCTTTAAGGATTTTCTCCTTGTCTTTAAGCCTTGCCATTTTAATTATGATGTGTTTCAGTGTAGGTCTCTTTTGGTCCAACTTGTTTGGGACTCTCTCAGCTTCCTGGACATGTGTGTCTTTTTTCTTCACTAGATTAGGGAAGTTTTCAGTCATTATTACTTCAAATAATTTCTGGATCCCTGCTCACTCTCTTCTAGTTTTCCAATGATGTGATGTTGTTATACTTCATGTTGTCCAAAATGTTTCTTAATTTCTCCTAATTTAAAAAAAAATTTCTCTTTTCTTTTTGCTGCTCTGCCTGGGTGGTTTTTTTTTTTTTTTTTCCTGCCTTGTCTTCCCAGTTACTGATTTGGTCCTTTCATGGAACCTACTGTTATTCATCCCAGTGTATTATTTCAGATATTGCATTCCTTATTTTTGACTCATCCTTTTTTATGGTTTGTGTCTTTTTCCATGCTGTTGAATATCCTTATAATCATTTCTCTAAGCTCTCTAGCTGATAAATGGCTTGCCTTCAGTTCATTTTTCTCCTAGAGAATTCTCTTATTCTTTCATTTGAGGTCTGTTTCTTTGTCTTCCTGTTTCTTTTTTAGGCTGCTTCTTTTTATTTGTTTCTATATATTAGATAGATTTGCAAAGACTCTGGTTCAGTCCTTTGTCAGGTTTGCTTATGACTGGTCATGGGCAATCTCTTTGGAGCTATCAGCAATCCATTCCCTCTCCTTGGCCTGTGTGTATGCTAAAAGAACAAGGCTGCACAGTAAGGTTGGTATTTACCAGCACCGACCCGGAGGAGGGCTAGCTACAGTCCCAGAGTTCCCAGAGAACCCACTTAGTTGTTAAACTTAATAAGTGATATAGCCTCAAGCTGTACCTAGCAACCAGGCGTAAGCTCCAAAGGCTAGGGTAAGAGTGATTCCTTTGGGTGGGTCCATTGCTTTCCCTTACGCTGATGCCACTTAGAGAAGAGTGCTCTGCCTGAGAAAGATGGCTTCTTCAATACAGGGAATGACTCAGCACAGGGATCCTGGAGACTATTCCTTCAGTTCTTTCCCCAGAGTCACCAGCCCCAGACTCTCCTTAAGTGTTTGTAGCCTACTCTGCCTGGCCTCTGCTGAAGTCCAGGATAAGTGGCTGCAAACGGAATTTTGTGAGTTGGCCCTTTAAGAGGCTCTCCTCTCTCTGTCTCCAGCTGTGTATCCCTGGCAGACAGAAATCCTGCTGCAGAATGCTATGTGGGTTCCTTTCCTGGTTCTGGTACTATATGCTGGGGAGCCCAGCTTGGGCTTTAGACCCCACACTTCTCAGGGGGAACCACCTGGCTCTGAAATATCCCTCCTGAATTGAACTGCCACCCATGGGAGGCCAATCAGCCCTCTCCCCGCTCCTCCACACTCCCTACCAGTCATGTTGTGGTGATGTGATTTCTTCTGTGTGTCCTTGGTTATAAGGTTTCTTTCCAGCTAGTGTTCAGTTGGTTATTCAGGATGATTTCTCTACAATTTAGTTGTAATTCCATATTGGTCCTGGGAAGAGATTAGTGTAGCTTCAACTTAGTCCTTCCCTGTCTTGGGTCTCCCTATGCATTGATTTCCATGTTGCAGTAGCTAATGTCTTTTTCTTTTAATGATTCCACCTCCTTTAACCTTTATGTTACATTTAAGTGTTTAATACTCTATTCTGAATAAGCGTTGGGATTTCCTGCTTCTGTCTGTTAGTCATCTTGCTCATAGTTTTTTAACCTTATGCATTTTTGGTTGTAAGTATATTACCTTTCAGAATTTCTTTCTTGTAGGTCTTGTGGTAGTAAAATTCTCTCAGCTTCTGTATGTCTGGAAAACTATTTTTTTCTTTATATCTAAAGCATAACTGCTGGATATAATTTTGGCTTGTGATTTCTCCCTTTTAATATTTGGTTACTGTATCTCCGAGCTTCAGTTTTTCTGCTGAAAAATTCATTAATCTAATGGGGTTTGCTTTGTTACCATTGTCTTTACTGTCATGGGAACCCTTTCTCTGTCATTAATGTTTGGCAATTTTAATATAATGTGCCTTGGAGAAGGTCTTTGTGGATTGAGATAATTAGGTGTACTTGTTAGCTTATTGAATTTGGGGATCCAATTCTTTCTGTAGTTGTGGGAAATTCTCATTGATTATTTGTTTGAATAAGCTCTTGTTGCTTTCTCTAGCTCTTCTCCTGTTTGTATACTCATTACTCTTAAATAGTTTTTTCTAATGAGTCAGATAGTTCTTGTAGAATTCTTTTTTTCTTTTTTTATTTTTGAGTTGCTCTTCCACCTGAGTCTTCGATTGCTAAATTACTATTTTCTATATCAGTAATCCCAGTCCTCTTTCTAGTCAGCTGTAGTTCCTAAACTTGCGAGGAAATTTTTAATTTTTGTACGTGTTTTTCAGCCCCAGAATTTCTGTTTCAGTCTTTGTCATAGTTTCAGTGTCTTTGATGAAGTAGGCCTTTTATTCATTGATTTTATTTCTGAGATCACTAAATTGCATTTCTGAGTTTTTTGTATCTCTAGTTCTTTCAAAACTGCAATCTTGAATTCTCTGATATTTAAATCACGTGTTTCATATGTTAAGTTTATATTCTGGAAATTTTTTCATTTTTTCCCCAAATTCCTTTGTTACCTGGGTGGTTTGTTGTGCTTGATGGATTATTTCTAATTGAATATTTGTGGGAATGAAAACTTTTTTTTTTTAAAGTTTTTGACATTTCACTATTTAGCAGGTTGATAAGTAGATGTCTTTTGTTTTAAGAAGTGCAAGTTTTTATTTTTTCTTACCTGCACTCCTGTGGCTTCTATGATCTTTGTGCAGCACTGTAACCTGGACCATGGAATATGCCTGTTATTTCCTGAGGAGGTGGGTGACCCTTCCCCTCCTGGGTCTTGGGGGTACCACTCCCATGGATTGAAAGTGGTGGGCTGTGGGTGTTTTGAATGTTCTTAGTGCCCCCACCTTCAGGTAGCCAGAAGCTGCCAGTGAAGCAGTTCTGTCTGATTTGACTTAGCCTCCACTTGGTTGTATGGAGATGGGTGCAGGAGGATTTGGTGGGGGAAATGGTTTTGTGAGAGTGTGGTTCTGCTCTTCCCAATATACTTAGCCATAATGAGTACAGACCACTTAGGCTGGAAGGTCTCTCAGCCCTTTTGCATCTTCCAAGTGAGGATTTTGCTGCCTGCCAGGACACAGGCATGGGTGGCTTGTCACATTTAAGGAATCCCTTGTCTGGTGGTTGACTGTGGAGCTGTTTGACTCTTTGCATTGTTTCTCTGTCCCTCACCCTGGGCCCAGATTCAGTGTGTCAGCTACCAAGGTCTGATTGCTGTTTCTGCCCTTCTGGTTCGTCCAATGGTCATTGTACTTCACGCCTTCGCTGTTATGGCCTCCACAGGCACCAAAGTGCCCATGGCTTCTGTCTCTGTCCCCTTCCCTCTTCTGTCTCTGCTATTAGCTAAGATGCATCCTCCTTCAGATGTCTCCTGCGCAGTGTCTCAGACATTTTTCTTTGTTGAGCAGAGAATCCTTTGTGGAATTATAGCTCTCTAACTTACAACTTCAAGGGAAGAGATCTGGAGGTCCTCTCATGGCTGCCATGCTGCTGAACAATAATTTTTTTCTCATACCTATTTCTGTGCATGACCATCTCCCCTCCTAATCTGAGAATAATGTCAAATTCATCCTTTTGGTCTTATAATGTCTTGCACATAGTCAGTACTGGATTAATGGTTGTATAATATAGGAATACTAGAGGTGTGATTAAATCCAGGCCATACTCCTCTCTTGTGTAGAAAAGTAAGTAATTTCACAAATGTTTTTATTTTCTATCTTATAGAGCTTTTCTGCAGCATTATCTTTCCTAAATTCCTAGGTTTTTTGTCAATAAAAATTTGAGGAATTTAAGGCAAATTTGAAAATGGTATTTATATATATGTACATATATGTGTGTGCATACATACACTGCTTGTCTAGAAAAAGTCCAGCCATGGTTACTATAACAAAAATGGCTTGCATGACATCATTGTAACCTGGCAGCTATGGAGAGTAGACTGGAATGTGCATGCGTGAACAATGATGACTTCACTGTACTAGTCAGTGGGGACAGTAGACACAGTTGAGTGAGCGTATGTAATGTGTGGGTGTCGAATTCAAAATAACTGATCAAGTAGAGCAATAAATCTGCATCACATTTTGGATTAAGCTTGAACATTCCTCCACAGAAACTATTCAGATGCTTCAGAAGGCTCTTGGCGACAATGCATTGAGTGCAGCACAAATAACAGTGATGTACAAACACTTCAAATATGGTTGAGAATCTGTTGATAGCGATCCACATTTTGCAAGGCCTGCAGCAAGCAAAACACCTGAGAATGTTGAATGTATATGGGCAGCAATCAACAAAGATCTGTAACTGACAGTGCAAGAACTGAAAGCCGATCTGGGGATTCCAAACACTACTGTGTCCGAGATTTTGACACAGGATCTTGGCATGAAACGTGTCATGGCAAAATTCATTTTGTGGCAACTGCTGCCAGAGCAGAGGGAACATAGTGCTGCACTTGCTAATGACTTGATTCAAACTGCTGATGAACCAGATTTGGTGCCCTGCAACTTCTGGCTTTTTCCAAAACTAAAATAACCTTTGAAAGGGAAGAGATTTCAGACCATCAATGACATTCAGGAAAATACAACAGGGCAGCTGATGGTGATTCCAACAAAGGATTTTACAGAGTATTTTGAACAGTGGAGGGACTCTGGGAGAACTGTGTGAGGTCCCAAGGTGCTTACTTTGAAGGGGAGTTGGGCGTTATTGACCTATGTACAATGTTTCTTGTGTCTTGTATTTTATTCAGTAACTGTCTCTATTTTTCATACTATATGGCTAGATACTTTCTGGACAGACCTCTTGTACATATATACATTATCACTGCTTTTATTTACTAATTTTAATTAACATTTTTAAAAACTAAACTGAAATTAAATGAACTGTGTTTCCTGGAGGTACTTAACAGAATCCAGCATCATTTCATATCATGTTTATACAGAAGATAAAGAAAACTGATTTGAAAGTATAATATTAATTTTATTCTAATTTCCTGCTCTCCTCATGTCAGGGCCTAGCACAGTGTTGGCTCAGTAAAGGCTTATCTAACTGAACTCAGGAGTATCTGGACTTGAGCATAACTTCTGACAGTTTCCTGTTGCATATGGGCAGAAATGTGGTTGCTGATAAAATTAGTGGGTTCAGCAAGGTTCATACAACTAGAAGTTGCCTGGGATTAAATATCCTTTCTTCATGAAACCTGCACACCTGCAGCCTCACCTCTCTGCCCATTGGCACTTGCCCATTTTCTATTGCAGCGCAGGTCTGAAGGTTGGTAAATTGGTAAGTTAGGTGCCAAGATGCATGACAAAGAGCCCAAAAGAAGGTATGATGCTATTTTCATAGGCCATATTTTATTCACAGGTACTACCTATTCATTTTTTTCCTGAATCCTAGTCAGTTCCAGTACATAAGCTATGCATTCCTTGGAAGTTGTTTGACTGATTTCTTTATATAAGAAATTATTGGATATTTTGTTGAATATACCAAATTAATTGTACTGGGTTTTTGTTTTTGGTTTTTTTTGTAAAATACATTTGTTTTAGTAGATCTTTTTATCAGAGGCTTAATTTGTCTTCTCTATTGAGTAATGCTCAGTGAAACCATGAGCCAGTTGGTGTTATTTTCTTTTTTCAAATGGATTTTCAGTGTTTTTAATTAAACCACCAGACATTAAAAAAAAATTAGAGCCTTTGTGTTCTCAAATCTCTTAAAAATTACCCTAGTATGCATTAATATCCTGAAAAAATAAAGCAATTTGCAAAACTTAGAAAGTACCTGGAGTTGTCTATATCTTACTAAGGATGCACTCCTTATTTTGGTAGGTATTTTGGACCAGTCTGCTGTGTGGGTTGATGAGATGAATTATTATGATATGCGTACTGACAGGAATAAAGGAATTCCTCCCTTGTCCTTACGTCCTGCTAATCCACTTGGCATTGAGATTGAAAAGTGAGTACCGTACCATCTTTCCACAGTTTTCTTTATTTTCAGTTGATAAAAGATTTTATATATTTAGACACTCAAACTCTGGAAATATCTGGGGAAGCACAATTTCATACACCTTCATTGTTGGAAGACGAGTGTTATTTCTGAAGCCTGGTCAGCTTTGCTGCCAATGAATGGTCCTATTAAAACTTTTGGCAAAAACTACTTACCTCATCAGGTTTTTGAATTTACATTTTGTTAAGAAAGAAAATATCTTGAAAGTTTTTTCAAATTAAAATTTTTTTTTCTTTATTTTTATTATTGGCACTATTACAGATGTCACTAGTTCCCCACCTTTGCTCACTCACCCTTCCCTCTGGCCATCACCACATTGTTGTCTGTGACTGTGCATATGTGTCCTTTGGCTAATCCCATCATTGTTTTTCATCCAGTTCTCTCTTTCCTCTCCCCTCTGACAGCTGTCAGCCTGTTAGGTGTCTATAACTCTGTTTCTGCTTTGTCCGTCAGTTTATTCTGTTCATTAGATCCTATATATCAGTGAGATCATATGGTATTTGTCTTTCTTGGACTGGCTTATTTCACTTAGCATAATACTCTAGGTCTATCCATGCTCTCTATTGCAAAGGGTACGATTTCCTTCCTTTTTACAACCACGTGGTACTCCATCGTTTAAGTGTACCACAGTTTTTCTATTCATCTACTGATGAGCATTTGGGCTGTTTTCAGATCTTGGCTATTGTAAATAATGCTGCTGTGAAATAGGGGTGCATATATTCCTTCAAATTGGTCTTTTGATATATTCCCAGAAGTGAGATTGCTGGGTCAAAAGGCAGATCCATTTTAATTTTTTTAGGAAATTCCATACTGTTTTCCACAGAGGCTGTACCAGTCTGCATTCCCACCAGCCGTGCACAAAGGTTTCCTTTTCTCCATCTCCTCTCCAGCCCTTGTGTGTTGATTTATTTATGGCAGCCCTTCTGGCAGGTGTGAGATGATATCTCATTGTGGCTTTAATTTTCATCTCTCTGATAACAAGTGACATTGACCATTTTTTTCATATGTCTATTGGCCATCTGTATGTTCTCTTTGGAGTAGTGTCTATTCAGGTCCTTTGCCCATTTTTTTTTTTAAATAAATATTTTTTTCTTTTCTTTTATTTATTTTTAGAGAGGGGGGAGGGAGAAAGAAAGGGAGAGAAGCATCAGTGTGTGGTTGCCTGTTGCATGGCCCGCACTGGGGACCTGGCCTGCAACCCAGGCATGTTCCCTGACTGGGAATCAAACTGGCGACCCATTGGTTTGCAGCCTGCGCTCAATCCACTGAACTACACTAGCCAGGGCCTTTGCCCATTTTTTAATTGGATAGTTTGTCTTCATGTTGTTGAGTTGTATAAATTCTTTGTGTATTTTGGAAATTAACCCCTTATCAGATGTATCCTTGGTGAATATGTCCTCCCATAGAGTGGGTTCCCATTTTATTTTGTTGATAGATTCTTTTGCTGTGCAAAAGCTTTTTAGTTTGATATAGTCCCATTTGCTTATTATTTCCTTTTCTTTTCTTGCCCTAGGAAACATATCAGCAAAAATATTACTACGAGTGATACCTGAGATTTTACTGTCTATGTTTTCTTCTGGGATATTTATGGTTTTGCAACTTATATTTAAGTCTTTTATTCATTTTGAGTTATTCTTGTGTATGGTGTAAGTTGGTGGTCTAGTTTTATTTTTTTTCATGTACCTGTCCAATTTTCCCAGTACCATTTGTTGAAGAGACTGTCTTTACTCCATTATATGCTCTTGCTTCCTTTGTCAAGTATTTCTTGACCATATACGTAGGGGTTTATTTCTGGGCTCTCTGTTCTGTTCCATTGATATATATGCCTGTTGTTATGCCAGTACCAGGCTATTTTGATTACAGTGGCCTTGTAGTATTGTTCGATATTAGGTATTGTGATCCCTCTAACTTTGTTCTTCTATCTCAAGATTGCTGAGGCTATTTGGGATATTTAAAAAAATCAAAGTATAGTTAACATAAAATATTATATTAGTTTCAGGTGTACAACATAGTGACCTTATTAAGTGATCACTATGACAAGTCTAGTAACCTTCTGTTACCATACAGTTGTTACGCTACTCTTTATATTCCCTATGCGGTGCATTACATTCCTATGATTTATTTATTTTATAACTGGAAATGTATACCTCTAATCCATTCACATTTTCCGCCCATACCCCACTCTTCTCTCCTCTGGCAACCATTAGTTTGTTCTCTGTTTCTATGTGTCTATTTCTGTTTTCTTTATTTTGTTTTTTAGATTGAGATCATATGGTATTTGTCTTTGTCTGTCTGACTTATTTCACTTAGTGTAATACTCTCTAGGTTCATCCATGTTGTCAAATGGCAAGTTTCATTCTTTTTTTTTGGCTAGGTAAATTCCGTTGTGTACTTATGTATACACACCATATCTCCTTTATTTAGTCACTTTTCAATGGACACCCAGGTTACTTTTATATCTTGGGTATTGTAAATAACTTGTAGTAAACATAGGGGTTCATGTACTGTTTTTCACAGTGGCTACATCAATTTACAGTTCCACAGCACTTATTATTTGAATAATTAATACTTTTCATGACATGAGAACTAACACATTTTCTGGAGTTGATAAATTTAAATGTTTAAATGACACTTGAAATAAAAATAGGACTTTCCATAGGCCTCGTATTCTGAGAAAAATCGTATAGTAATTAGGCCCAATGTAGTCTTTTATTTTGTTTAAAACTCTTGCCTATAATTTATACTTAATTCATACTTATTTACTTAACTAGAATTGTGGCAGGTGATGTCTTTCAAGATGCCTTGTAATGAAATCTAGAATTTTCTTAATCTCTAGAATAATGTTTGTGTAACTTTTATAATTAATGCCTTTACCCTTATATCTTTCTTTATCAATTTTTCTGACATCTTAATCGTGTCTTATTATCTGGTCTTAGTGACTCTGCTTATGAAGTAATATACAGTTTGTTTCTCAATAAACCTTACTGAAGGTGACAAATTTGTTTTTTAACATTTTAACCACAGCTTTATTTTAGTTTTTTCTAGGAATGGAAAAAAGTGCCTACTAATCTTTAAACTTAACTTTCAAGCCTACATTTGAACACCATTAGTAATTCAAATATTAAGCTTCTTTTTCATCTGCTGGAGTTTACAAGTGACTGCGAGGGAAGCAACAAAGTGTTTGTCTTCGGAAGTAATCATGTGTTGGAAAAGTCCTGAGGCTTGGCACCTTTTAGTGAGCTTGGGTTCTTCCAGGTCATATCTTGAAGTTCTTTGGCCATATGGGTCATTTTGGAGCTGTTTTAAGGATTTCAGTGCTATACAAATTCAGAGTCTAAGGATCAAGAAAGTCCAGAAAAGTATGGTGACTGCTGGATATTTACCTGAGCACAGTTTCAGGCATGAATAGGCTTTGCAGTTGGTTGTAAAACTTTTGATGGCCTGCTTCAATACTCTCAAAAGCCCATTAGTTTCTTTCCAAAGTCTCCCACAAAAGAAATGTTGATCTCTTTGATTGTTCTTTTCATAAAAAAGAAGCTATTTTGTGCGTGGGCATAGGAGTAAGTATATTATATAAATCTTGTACAAGCATTAGACAAAACTAAGAAAATTAGGATTAAATTGGATGTTTACCATCATAAAGTGAATTTCCTTAAATTTTATTTTGGTATATAACCCACTTCCTTACCTTGTCATGTCCTTTCACCTTTTGTCTTTATTTTTCCTGTTATTGGTGCTACCCAAGAAGGGGTTTGGTTGAACTGTCTCTAATAGCATTTAAAAAAAATGGGCTTCAGCATAATAACGTGCATTCTTTTGATAATGTTGGTAACGGCAGGCAGGAATAATGGTGTTAAAAGTGTTAGGCTATTTAAAATTTTTCTCCTCTTTTTTCTGAGAGGTAGTCTAATTTAGTCTGGAGATACACTCTCAGTTTAAATCATAGCTGTAGCACTTACTGGCAGTATGACTTTGCGCAGTTATTCCTCTTTGCTTTAGTTGGAGTACCTGTGTCATAGGGTGGTTGTGAGGATTCAGTGAATGAATAGTGCCTTAGCATAATGTCTTGCTCATAGCAAGTGATTAGTGTTCGTCCTTATTACTGTGATTTTTTGTTCTTCATGTATATGTACTATTCATTGCTCTGCCACTTAGGAAAATGATCTTTTTTTCAATGAGTATTAAGATTTTAGGATAATAAATTGTAATAAAATCTTCCATGAGGATTATGTATAGTAGTAATTCAAGGAGAGAGTAAGTGGTGATAGAATTAGCAATAATATTTCTTTTGAGTTGTTACTTAATCGTGAGTAATATTTGCTGAGCCATGGGATCATTAAAGTGTAGTTTTGGAAAAGGTAAAGTCATGATTCTTATAGTACATAAAATAAACATGTCAGAACTTTTATTTAATTAATTAGTTAATTGGAAAACCAGTAAAATATTAAAACCAGTTCAAAGGGAATTCCAGAGAACTGACATGAATAGGCAATGAAAAATGCTAAAAAGATGCAAAACTGACTACTTTTACTGTATGGTAATTAATTGCATCTACACCTGACAAGGTACTTTGTTGGCCAGGGATTCCTGCTCACCATTAGCCATTACCAAGTTAACATTTGTTTCTATAACAGAATTGCAAAATAGAGACAAAGAAAGGCACAGATCCCTGTAGAATCAGAAAATGCTGGGAAGGCCCTTAGGACAGGGTTGTATATCCAGTCATCTTTTTTGTCTGTTTAAAGTCTTTAAAATTTTTTCAGTTGAAAGAATGAGAGTATAGACATACGAAGAAGCAAGGAAGTAAAAGGTGAAAATGAACCAAGAGAAGAGAATGATTTTGGTCAGAAAAATGCTCTTTCAATTTTTTTTTTTAATACTATCAGGAAGAATGTGTTTATTTTTTTGAGCTTCAAACTCAAAAAAAAGAGGTCTTATTTTAGAAAAAGAAGAGAACAGGAAAGGGAAAACAGATGTTAAAATACTGGTGGTGTGTGTTTCATTTGCCTGAGTCGTCATATTTTAGATAAATGCTTTGGTCTTCGTAGAGAATGGTATTACATTTAGATTAGAATTCCTAAGAAAATTTTCTTACTGCCTGTCCTTTATATCTGTTTATTAATGTCATTTGGGGGTTTCTTTTATAATTCAAACACTGAAGAGGACCTATTTTTAATATTTTATAAATGTTATTGGAGGAAGAATGACAGGGTTTTAATATTACTTGCTTGTTGAAATATGTTAATTGAGAAGATTTGAAGAATTATGACTGTTGTGGGATAGTCTACTGTGGGCCTGATGAATTATCAGCTTAACATGGTGAAGCTGCCTTTGGAAGATGGATCAGCTCCTGGGAATTGCATTATGAATGTTTATGGAACTTCTCTTCAGCCGACAGTCAAATTTACAGTGTGAAACAGTGAGCCATCCCATACGGTTATGGCCAGTTTCTGAATATGAAAAAGCAAGTGAGAATAACAGAATATAGATATTCTATTACTTTTCAGTGTGAGCCAAAGTTTAATAAATATTTTATTGGTATACTTAGCATGCACACTTTCCTCTTGCTGCCAAGTTTAACAGCTGGTATTTATTGGCCTCCTTCTACTGCTAAAGTTGTTCATATTCCTAAATTTTTAATTGATGGTTTGCACACATGGTACCTTAATACTTATAAAAATGTTACTAATCGCTCAGAAAGAAATAACTTCATTTTGAACTGAGACTAGGATTTACTTGTAAACACCCTGTATTTTTTATTTATGATACCAGTTGTCACGAATGCATGTGTTCTTTGCACAGCTTAAAGTGTACTGGAGACAAACTATTTAAACTGAAAAAGAAGGTAAAAACAGGTTCATGTTAAGTAAAGCCTTTACTAGGTTTCATTTCTTAAAAATAATATTTCACTAACATGAGATTATTTATAAGTTATGTTTTTGGAAGAAATTCTTATATGGGAATGAGGACATAAAAACTGAGCTTTGCCTCTGTTTTTGTGTGATCTACAACTCTTTTTGTGGAACTTTACGTGGGAAAGGCTATCTAGAGCAGTTCATTGATATACCACCAATAACTGTTTTATTTCCACAGGGGCTTTATGGGCAATAGAAATCTGATTTTTCTTCTCATCATTTTGACTTTCCAATAAAAAGAAAAGGTGACCACTTTATTTGCACAATTTAGAAAACAAAGAAATGTGGCCAAATAATTCTTAGTATGACTATAGAAGATAAGAACCATGATAAATTTACCTTTTAGAAATTTCATAAAAACAAATTTGTGGAATGCAATATAGAGCCTCAGTCCAGAAACTGTGTGAGACAGGAAAAAAAAGAAAAAAAAAAACAAACAAAAGTAAGTTCACAATATTTAATATAACACACTGAAAACAATGATGCTAAATATTTAGAGCTAAAAGAATTACATGACTTCCAGAGCCAAGAAGGAGATGTAGGTAGACACACTGTGCCTCCTCACACAACCAAAAGAGAGACAACAACATATTGAAAAATAAAAAATAAGCTGAACTGACAGAAAATCAAACTGTATGGAAGACCCACAACCAAGGAGATAAAGAAGAAAGATTCATTCAGACCGGTAGGAGGGACAGAGAAGGGCAGCAGGGGCATAGAGGACTCATAGCAAGGTGCCAGCTGGAGGACCTGGGTGGGCGAGGCGGCAGCTGGCAGACTGGCTGGGCCCACATTTGCATTTGGATAAACCAGGAGGAGCAACTGGGGATCTAGACAGACCACACAACCCAGGGTCCCAGACTGGGTAAATAAAGCCTCAAAACCTCTGATTGAAAAAACCTGTGGGGGCTGTGGAGGAGGGAGAAACTCCCAGCCTCACAGGAGAGTTCAGTTGGAGAGACCCACAGGGTCCTAGAATGTACACAAACCCACCCACCTGGGAATCAGCACTAGAAGGGCCCAATTTGCTTGTGGGTAGCAGAGGAAGTGACTGAAAGCCAGCCGAGAGCCAAGCAGGCAGCACTGTTCCCTTTTGGACCCTTCCCCCACATGCAGCACCACAGTGCATCCACGTGGGTTGCCCTGCCCTGGCAAATACCAAGGCTCCACCCCTTACTACTGAAAAGGTGCACTGAGACAAAAAAAAAAAAAAAAAGAATGGCCCAATGAAAGAACAGATCAAAGCTCCAGAAAAAATACAACTAAGCAGTGAAGAGATAGCCAGCCTATCAGATGCACAGTTCAGAACACTGGTAATCAGGATGCTCACAGAAATGGTTGACTGTGGTCGCAAAATAGAGGAAAGAGTGAAGGCTGTGAAAAGTGAAATAATGGAAAATATACAGGGAATCAACAGTGAAGGGAAGGAAACTGGGACTCAAATCAATGGTTTGGACCAGAAGGAAGAAATAAACATTCAATCAGAACAGAATGAAGCAACAAGAATTCAAAAAAATGAGGAACGGCTTGGGAACCTCTGGGACAAGTTTAAGTGTTCCAACATCCAACTCATGGGGTGCCAGAAAGAGAAGAGGAAGAGCAAGAAACTGAAAACGTATTTGAAAAATAATAAAGGAGAACTTCCCCAATCTGCTGAAGGAAATAGACTTCCAAGAAGTCCAGGAAGCTCAGAGAGTCCCAAAGAAGTTGGGCCCAAGGAAGCACACACCAAGGCACATCATAATTCCATTACCCAAGATTGAAGATAAGGAGAGAATCTTAAAAGCAGCAAGAGAAAAGGAGAGAGTTACCTACAAAGGAGTTCCCATAAGACTATCAGCTGATTTCTCAAAAGAAACCTGGCAGGCAAGAAGGGGCTGAAAAGAAGTATTCCAAGTCATGAAAGGCGAGGACTTACATCCAAGATTACTCTATCCAGCAAAGCTATCATTTAGAATGGAAGGGCAGATAAAGTGCTTCCCAGATAAGGTCAAGTTGAAGGAGTTCATCATCACCAAGCCCTTATTATAAGAAACACTAAAAGGACTGATCTAAGAAAAAGAAGATCAAAAATAGGAATTTGGACAGATGTGGCTGACGGTGTGTCAGTAAAATGACAACACACTCAGAACTATCAACAACCAAACCTAAAAAAACAAACTAAGCAAACAACTAGAACAGGAACAGAATCATAGAAATGGAGATCACATTGAGGGTTATCAGTGGGGGAGAGGGCTGGGGAGAGAGGGGGAGGAGGTACAGGGAATAAGAAGCCTAAATAGTAGGTACAAAGTAGACGGGGGGAGGTTAAGAATAGCATAGGAAATGTAGAAGCAGGAACTTAAAATGTACAACCCATGGGCATGAATTGTGGGGGGATGCAGGTGGGAGGAGGGATGCAGGGCGGAGGGGAAAATGGGACAACTGTAATAGCATAATCAGCAAAATATATTAAAAAAAAGAATTGAGTATAGTATACATATTTCAAAAGAACAATCTAAACTCTCTTTTACAGGGTTAGCCTCTTCCACTTTTCATCTTCCCATCTTCCAAATGAAGAAAATACCATCTTTTCAGGCAAGCACAGAGTAACACAACTGCAGTTAGGCCTCACTCCATCTGAGGTAGTTAGAATTTCTCTCAAAATTATTCTTATTTTGCTTGGTCATGAGTCATTCCTGTAGATTATTCTCATACTTGAAAATGAAGCAGGTATGTTAAGAACATTCCTGTTAGTTTTATCTGACCGCTCACTATACCTGGATCTTTCCATGACATGGTGTTAAGCCATTACAGGTTTAGATGTAAATCTGTGCTTACATTGCCATCTAATAGAAAGCATGTATTTTAAGGGTGGCAAGATTTGTCAGTTACTGAAACTTTAATGGTTCTTTTAAAACGATTTCATGAGTTTACCCACTACAGTATGTGTTGCTTTCACTCTCCAAGGTCCATGTTATTAGATTTAAAGTGTAGATTGAATTTGAATTACTCAGAATATACCTTATTGAGTTGTTAAGCCATCACTTCACTTGGTGGGTTAGAGCCTAAAATCCCATTATTGTGAGCAACGTTTTGAGTTCTTTTTAACTGTCTATTAACATAGTGCTTCTTTCTTATGTAACACTATTATTAAGACTATTATTAACCCTATTTTCTGCATTCTAAATCAGCTCTCCTTCTACATTTCTGATTTGCTGGATTTGTAGTTGTGGTTTTATTTCATAGCTAAGATTTTCTGGTTCTCTATTTGACAGTAGAAGTACCAGTTCAAATCTCTACTATTTACATGCAACCTCTCTGAGACTATTTCCTCACTGTAATATAGGAATATATAACTCAGTGTGCTGTTATGAGAATAAAATACAATGATACTTCTGAAAATAGTATATAAATATAAACTAACTATAAAGAATACAAATAATAGCAAAATCATTTCTTACATGTCAGAATCTGCTAAGCCTTCCACATGCATTAGCTCCCGTCATCCTTAAATAGTCCTAAGAGGAAGATGATACAATCATATTAGCTTCATGGTAAATGGAACCATAAAGAAGTTACAAAACTTCCCAAAGGTAATACAGACACAGCTGGCAAACTTCAGGATTGAACCCAATGCCTGTGCCCCCAAACCACTACTTAATTACTTTTCCACACACTATAATACTGTCATGAGTTGCCTCTGCTTTTGCAGATAAGTTCCATGAAGAGCTTCATTGCTCTTGGCATTGTCATTTATTGTCTGTTTTCTTTTTTTTTTTCTTTTTGGATCTTCTGTTTCACATTTATTTTGATGTGTTTGTGTAAAAGATCAATATATTTAGGCATATATATTGAGATAGAATAATGACTCAGGATGCCTTCAGCTGTAAGTAACAAAGTGAAAATTTAGCTTAAACATAAAAATTACTAAAGCAAAGTGGCTTTAGTAATTTCTAGTGTTGAAACAATAATACACAATAAATAATGATATGGTAAAGATACAATATTGAAACAATAATATCCAATACATAATGAAACACAGTAATGTCTGAAGGTAAGGAAGATGCTTTCTCATTTTGGTTTTCCTTAAAAGTATGGAGACTTCCCAGAAATGCTCCAGTAGATCTTTCTTCAGGCATCATTGGTCGAAACAAGATCACTCAGTAAATAACAAGAGGAATGTGATAAGCATGTCTTAGGATAATTGGCATTTATTCAGGGAAGGTACTAGTGACAGGCTATTGTGGGACTGTTTTGTCTGAGAGGGCAGAGAATGAATTTTGGTTCACTAGTCAACAGTGGATTTAATTGTATGATTTGGGGCAAATTATCTGACATCTCTGTTAGAATTTTGTCATTTTTAATATAATTTCTGCTTTGTAAGTCTGATTTCTTGTGTAAGTCCCAATATTCTCCCAATTTAAATATACATAGCATACTGAAAAACAGTCTAATGTCTTCAGTAAGAAATCATAAAAAAATCTCAGTCTTAGGGATGATTATGAGGACTAATTTGGGAACTAGGGTTTGGGAACTAGGAGATAGTATTTTGCCCAAAAGATCTAATACTTTTCAAACTCTGCTTGACCCATTTAGGTGCCTGAAGGAGCTATACTCATATGTATGAGAACTAATAGTACATTGGAAATACGATATTAGTAGGTGGATTAATGTTTCAAATCTTAGTGTAGAGCTGTCTTGTGGAAGCACATGGCCTATGCCAAATGTCTAAGGTACTTCCTCACACCTCAGACTAATGGGGGATCTTTCACCCACTTCACCCTCCAACTTTTGCCCTGCTAGTGGCATGATGCATCCATGATGAAGAGCCTGTGGAGGCTTGGCCATGCCCCATGTGTTCTCTTTATTACCAGAAGACTCCACTGCTAGTAAGTGGGGCCTCAACCACATTCTGAAATATGGACAGGCACACATTTGCTCCCTCTTGAGGAGGAGAAAGTCATCAGGGACTCCTGCCATAGGAGAGTTTCTTAACAGCACTTTTCTTAGAACCCTTAATAGAAAAAAGGCCTTTATGTTGTGATAAAACAGAACTATTTATATTTGTAAACACAACAGTTTACATTATAAATTAGATGTTAATAAAGTTTAAGAATGACATGAATTTTAAATATGTGAAGTTCTAGATAGCTGCAGGTTTTCATCTTTCACTATAACCAGTTTAAGCATTTTAACTGTTTAGAATGTAACCTTTTTATAAGTGCCATGTATATCCGGTTTTTTTTCAGTACATTTTATTGATCATGTTATTATTACAGTTGTCCCAGTTTTTCCCCCATGCCCCAATCTGCTCGGTACCGCCCTTCCCTCAAGCATTCCCAGCTCCATAGTTCATGTCCATGGGTCATCTGTGTAAGTTCTTTGTCTTACCATTTCCTATGCTATTCTTAACCTCCCCCCGTCTACTTTGTACCTACTATTTAGGCTTCTTATTCCCTGTACCTCCTCCCCCTCTCTCCCCAGCCCTCTCCCCCACTGATAACCCTCAATGTGATCTCCATTTCTATGATTCTGTTCCTGTTCTAGTTGTTTGCTTAGTTTGTTTTTTTAGGTTTGGTTGTTGATAGTTCTGAGTGTGTTGTCATTTTACTGACACACCGTCAGCCACATCTGTCCAAATTCCTATTTTTGATCTTCTTTTTCTTAGATCAGTCCTTTTAGTGTTTCTTATAATAAGGGCTTGGTGATGATGAACTCCTTCAACTTGACCTTATCTGGGAAGCACTTTATCTGCCCTTCCATTCTAAATGATAGCTTTGCTGGATAGAGTAATCTTGGATGTAAGTCCTCGCCTTTCATGACTTGGAATACTTCTTTTCAGCCCCTTCTTGCCTGCCAGGTTTCTTTTGAGAAATCAGCTGATAGTCTTATGGGAACTCCTTTGTAGGTAACTCTCTCCTTTTCTCTTGCTGCTTTTAAGATTCTCTCCTTATCTTCAATCTTGGGTAATGGAATTATGATGTGCCTTGGTGTGTGCTTCCTTGGGCCCAACTTCTTTGGGACTCTCTGAGCTTCCTGGACTTCTTGGAAGTCTATTTCCTTCAGCAGATTGGGGAAGTTCTCCTTTATTATTTTTCAAATACGTTTTCAGTTTCTTGCTCTTCCTCTTCTCTTTCTGGCACCCCATGAGTTGGATGTTGGAACACTTAAACTTGTCCCAGAGGTTCCCAAGCCGTTCCTCATTTTTTTGAATTCTTGTTGCTTCATTCTGTTCTGATTGAATGTTTATTTCTTCCTTCTGGTCCAAACCATTGATTTGAGTCCCAGTTTCCTTCCCTTCACTGTTGATTCCCTGTATATTTTCCTTTATTTCACTTTTCACAGCCTTCACTCTTTCCTCTATTTTGCGACCACAGTCAACCATTTCTGTGAGCATCCTGATTACCAGTGTTCTGAACTGTGCATCTGATAGGCTGGCTATCTCTTCACTGCTTAGTTGTATTTTTTCTGGAGCTTTGATCTGTTCTTTCATTGGGCCATTCTTTTTTTTTTTTTTTTGTCTCAGTGCACCTTTTCAGTAGTAAGGGGTGGAGCCTTGGTATTTGCCAGGGCAGGGCAACCCACGTGGATGCACTGTGGTGCTGCATGTGGGGGAAGGGTCCAAAAGGGAACAGTGCTGCCTGCTTGGCTCTCGGCTGGCTTTCAGTCACTTCCTCTGCTACCCACAAGCAAATTGGGCCCTTCTAGTGCTGATTCCCAGGTGGGTGGGTTTGTGTACATTCTAGGACCCTGTGGGTCTCTCCAACTGAACTCTCCTGTGAGGCTGGGAGTTTCTCCCTCCTCCACAGCCCCCACAGGTTTTTTCAATCAGAGGTTTTGAGGCTTTATTTACCCAGTCTGGGACCCTGGGTTGTGTGGTCTGTCTAGATCCCCAGTTGCTCCTCCTGGTTTATCCAAATGCAAATGTGGGCCCAGCCAGTCTGCCAGCTGCCGCCTCGCCCACCCAGGTCCTCCAGCTGGCACCTTGCTATGAGTCCTCTATGCCCCTGCTGCCCTTCTCTGTCCCTCCTACCGGTCTGAATGAATCTTTCTTCTTTATCTCCTTGGTTGTGGGTCTTCCATACAGTTTGATTTTCTGTCAGTTCAGCTTATTTTTTATTTTTCAATGTGTTGTTGTCTCTCTTTTGGTTGTGTGAGGAGGCACAGTGTGTTTACTTACATCTCCATCTTGGCTGTGGAAGTCATGTAATTCTTTTTATCATTGTGTGAGGAGGCGGAGCATGTCCACCTATGCCTCCATCTTGACCTGAAGTTCCAGTTTTTTTAAAAACATTTTTGAGCTTTATTGAGGCATAGTTGACAAATTTGAATCGTATGTAAAGTGGACATCCTGGTGATTTGATATGTGTATATACATTTTGAAAGGATTCCAACTATCAATTTTAACACATTTGTTACCTCAAATAAGTTTTTTAAGCTCCCTCAGCAAATATTAATTATATATTACAGTGTTGTCAACTGTAGTCATCATGGTGTACATTATATTCTTGAAGACCTTGTTCATCTTAGAGCTGAAAGTTTATACCCTTTTACCAGTTTCTCCTTATTTCCTTGCTCTAGACCCTGGTAAACACTTTTCTACTCTGGTTTTATGAGTTTAACTTTTTTTTAAATAGTCCAGATATATTTGCAAATCTGATAAAGGGTTAATAACCAACAGTTGTAATGAAAACATAAAACTCAAGAGCAAATCCCACCCCAAGCAAAAATATTTCATTTGAAAAATGGGCAGAGGTGCTCAAGAGACATTTTTGCAAAGAAAACATAGAAAAGGCCAACAGGTACATGAAGAGATGCTTAAAATAACTAATCACTAAGGAAATGGAAGTCAGCCACATCTGTTCAAATGCTTATTGCCCAAAACTTAAGACAGAACAAGTATTGGTGAGGATATGGAGAAAAGGGTACCCTTGTTCACTGCTGGTGGAAATGTGAATTGGTATAGCCACTATGGAAAACAGTATGGAACTTCCTCAAAAAATAACAATAGAGCTGCCCTATGACTCAGCATTTTTTCTTCTTAGTATTTATCTGAAGAAAATGAAAACACTAACTCAAAAAGGTATATATGCTTCTCATGTCCATAATGTGGAAACAAGTGTCCATAGATTGATAAGGGGATAAAGCACATGTTGTGTACACACACATGGAATGTTATTGAGCTGTGAGAAAGAAGGAAATCCTGTCATTTGAACAACATGGGTGGACCTTCATCTCATTTTGCTAGACAGAGTAAGACAAATGCAGTTTTTATTGTTTTTAACTGTGTTAAGCATGACATAACTCTCAGACCTCTGGTGTAGTGTTAGCCATTTCACCATGGCATGCAAGTGTTGTATTTTTGAGTTTTGTGTTTTCGTGTTATATATTTTTGCTTTACCTGCTATCATCATATCATAGATATTTATTTTTTATATTGTCATTCTTAACTCTAGTGACCCCTTTTCACAATACTGCTTCAATATGGGTAGGGAACCCACCAACCAAGATAAAACCTACAGGTCTTGAGTGAAGGATAAAGAAACTCAGATTGCCTTCTCACAGATTTTTTAACTGCTTCTTTGTCACCTGTGTCTTTAATCTTTTAGTTGGAACTATTCCCTGTTAGAAGATTTCACATAGTTGAGTGATTTGTGAAGACTTTGAGTTGATATCAGGTGATTCTGTAATACTTTTTGATTCTGTTGAGGTTATTTAACTTTCTTAGCAACTGAATTGTTAGGATTACAGACAACTTCAGTTTAAGCATTGTACAGGAGTAAGGCTGACAAAGTCATGGGCATGCCACCATGCACCTCTCCCTCACACAGATGACAGACACATGATGCAGATGTGCCAGATGACACAGATCCTGACCCGCAAGATCTGCTGTTGTGGCCACAGTAAGCAAATACACAGGGACTACAGAAATCCTGTGGAGAAAAAGGGGCTGCGTGGCCGCTCTCCAAGTTAGAGAGAGGGCCCCTGACCCCCACCTGGACAGGCTTTTATTGTTTTTCTGGGCACATTACATCGAGGGCGATCCTCATTTACCATGCACAGGTTCACCACAGGTGATTACCTTCTAAGGACGACAAAGGACAGAACACTGCTAATTTCTTCAAAGAGAAGGATGTTACAGCTCGAGGGGGAAACTGCTCACACTCCTCCATACTTGGGTTGTTTAGTACAGATTTTAGGAAGATGAAGATACTTAATAAACATTTGCTGCCTCAATTCAGGGTGAGGGAGTTTTAGCAAGAGCAAGTCTCATAGCAGTCTAGGTACAATGCAGGCCTGATTTCCCACAGGAGAACCTATCCATGGACATGGGTCCTGCCTGCCAACCTCGCTCCCCACTGGCTTTTCCGAGTGGAGGCTGAGCCACATTTCCCACGCTTGGAACGGTTCCCCATAGACACACTCATTCGTCAGACCATTCTTTCCATGATTTTTGAAACAGCGCTGTAGACAGACACTGCTGACTAGTTAAAGTAGGTCTGTGGAACATAGCCAATGCATGTCAGAAGGGAGGGTTTTTAGTTATTTAGCTAGAACTCAGCCTTTCAATCCTTAAAAATTCTAACTTGGAAGCATGATGTACAGATAAGTAAAATCAGAGAAACTTCCAAAGGTGACAGGATTTTATTACTAAGTAAAGTATCAAACCAATGTGAAGAATCCAAACCAAAATAAACTTCTAAAAATGCAGAGTTCTTTAGCTCCCTTTCAGAAACTGTATAGTGAAATTATCAAGCTATGCAACACACACACACACACACACATACACCCTAAGGAGATTTACACTGTAGTCTTTTAAATTTTTTAAGCCAGTGAGGAAAGATGTAAGGTTGGCTTAGTCTCTGAGTTACTGAAATTGAGGTGAAGGCCAGCTTAATGTCCATGATTGCCTTAAAGTCTTGTTTTATTTTATTGTCTGTTACTACAGAGTTAAGCAGGCCTTCCCCCTCACCTCCAATTAAAAAAGAAAACTCAGAGTTTGTGGACCTTTTTCGCTCTTGACTGAGGTACTAACAATAAATGTTGAATTCTAGATTAAAGTACAGGATTTACAAAGGAAATCATGGAGAACCAGTTTTGATGCCTGCATCCCTTGCACTTTGGGGGCGTATGAAGGGATAAAGTAGAAGAACCAGTAGAGAAGGGGAATATTTGTAAGATTTTTAAAAAAGATTTTATTTATTTATTTAATTTATTTTGTCCAGTTACAATTGTCTGCATTTTCTCCCCATCCCTCCACCCCACCCCAGCCAGTCTCACCTCCTTCTCCCACCTCCACCCTCCCCCTTGATTTTGTCCTTGTGTCCTTTATAGTAGCTCCTATAGACCCCTCTCCCCACTATCCCCTCCCCACTTCCCTCTGGCTATTGTTACAATGTTCTTAATTTCAATGTCTCTGGTTATATTTTGTTGGCTTTTTTCTTTTGTTGATTATGTTCCAGTTAAAGGTGAGATCATATGGAACTGGAGAGCATTATGCTAAGTGAAATAAGCCAGGCGGTGAGGGACAAATTCCATATTTATTTATTTTTTGAGAGAAGAGAAGGGAGGGAGAAAGAGAGAGAGAGAAACATCCATTGGTTGCCTCTTGCACGTGCCCCACCTGGGACCAACCTACATCCCAGGCATGTGCCCTGACCAGAATCAAACCTGCAACTTGTCTAGATTTTTATTTTTACCCGTTGATTAGGGACTGATTTCATATGTAGATAGATTTTAGAAAACATCAACTAAGTTTCTTTAAATGTTATATTCTAGTATTGATGTAATTTTAATGTTTTAATTAATTTCCTATCATATATAATCAAAGTTGATATATAAGAAATTAGCAGAGATGTAGGAAATATATTTTGTATACACACACAAACATAGGCTTCATAATGTAGATGGATAATTATAACAGTTTATATTCATGTTTATTATACTAGGTACCCGTGGACATCTGTTACATCTTTGTAAATAATAGGACTTGAAGTATATTTTAAACTTTTTTTCTCCCTCAGAAGTAAATTTCCCCAGAAGGACTTGGAAATGCTCTTCCCTGGAATGAGTGCTGATTTCACAAGTGAGAATTTTTCAGCTGCCTGGTATCTTATAGAGAACCACTCAACCACCAGGTTAGTGATGTGGGACTGTGGATTGTGAATTGTTTCACTTGGATGCAGCTGATATGATTATATAGTAATGTGGGTTTTAGGCCTAGCTCTGCCACTTTGGAGACCTTTGACTTTGGGTGAGCTTGTGAACATCATAGGTTATCTATATCCTTATTTATAAAAAGGGATTATTAACTAGAGGGCCCTTATTTCCTGTTATCATGTTGTTTCTGTAAGTTTCATTATTTGTACAACCTATTGAAACTTTATGGAGTCTCAGCTGGCTACTTAAACTGATGTGCCTGAATGTGACCTTTCCCTACTCAAGGAACAAAACTTTCAAGTCCTGGTATAAAGTGGGGCAAACACATCCTTCCCAGATCATAGAGCAAAGGAAGATGACTTGGTTTATCATTTTGAAAACACTTGATTTAAAACTAGGCAAAAAAATACACAGGGTCATATATCCAAAATAAAGTGCTTGTTGTTGTCTAATTACATTTTACCCACTGTCTCTACAAGATTGGATTTTTAACTTTTTTTGGAAGACTGTTTTAAAACAATTATATTTAGTAAAAATGTTTGAATGTTTTATTGCTTAAAATCTGTATTCTTGAAAAGTCAATTTGTTAAAATGTAGCTTAGGAGAAATTTTTCAACTATTAGGAGTCAAATCATTAGTAGAAAAGATGAGGAAATTTGTTATGTACATAGAATAAATTTGTCCTCAAATTTTTAAAGCAGATGTCTGAAATCTTTCATTATAAAAAATGATTCTAATTTTACATTATGGATGTGCTTTTTTGGTTACTGTAAGTCAAAATTAATCTTTTTTCTGCTCAGGGCTATCGTGGGACTCAACATGTTTGAATTTTATAGCCAGATTTTCTTAGCTCAGAAATAAAACTTCTGAAATACAGAGAGCTATTTTTTTTTCTCTGCTTGAGATGTAGACATAAAATATTGTGGTCTTTTTAGTTAAACAGTGAATTAAAGACCTTCCCCAGGTTTTCTGAAATTTCACTGCTAATGACTGGATTGGTTATTGATGTGGTAAGGGTAACAATATGCTCAGTTTGTATCCAGAATACAGAAATGAATGTACAGAGAAGATCGTGCCTTAGGCAGCATCCATAGCTACATGATCTAGGTCTTTCCACCAGGGAAATGATAGTCAGAACTCCTTACCTGGCATATGGATATATGGTATATATTGGTTACAAAATATCTACATGTATATTTACTTCATAAGGGTCTGATATATTTGGAATGGCCATTTGAGAGCTACTAATCTCTTTTCTAGCTGCTGTAATAATAAAAGTTTTAGCTCTAGGTAAAATTTGAAAGCTTTTGTTTTTATCTGGTTATATATTATATTAGTCTATCTTTCTTAATGTAGGCTTCGGTATTTTATACATAATGCATTGTCTTGTTTCTTTTTTAATGTTAGAGGTGTCAAACTTTTGGTTTCTTTATTTCATTCAGTTTTGAACAGCTCAAAATGGCGGTCACCAACCTGAAGAGGCAGGCTAACAAGAAGAGTGAAGGCAGCCTGGCATGTGTGAAAGGGGGTCTTAGTACTTTCTTTGAAGCCCAGGATGCTCTCTCAGGTAAGGTGACCCTCAGAGCCATCTGCTGTGGCTTCCACAACAGAAACCTGACACAGTGTTTGCAGAGTGTTTACAGGCTGTGACATTTGGTCTGTATTTATAAAAGTAGATATCTAAAATGTTCCATAAATACTTGCTGCAGACCAGGCTGGAATGTCTTTGAAGCGTGGTACTTTAAATATTTGTCTCTGAGGCTTTTGTAGACTGATGGTACATGTATGAAATAGGAGACTGCTTTGCCTCTCCACAATGCCCAGTCTCTAGGGCTAGTGAGAAATTAAATCCCAATGGGTAAAATTCTAGAATTTAAAAAATCCTTTTACAGACATCAATATCTTACACATGTGACTAATTCTATAAATTGTGACCCACTGTGTGTTTGGTTTGGAAAGAACTGATAATAAAAATAAATAATTATTTTTAGCACTCACCTCACCAGTCCTATATAAAACATATAACTGTCCACCATGCAAGTCATCATCTGTATATGCAAGGGAAATTGTCTTAAATAGAAATACTGTGGCTTTAGACATTTCAGGAAAAGATGTTACATAGGTTTTCCCCCTGTGAAACTATCTTTAATAGAAATCAAATTATTGTTTTTCTAGTAAAAAGTAACATATATTAATAAAATCCCAATTCTTTTAAAAAACAGACACCTATAACCCAGTACCTATAGCTAAGTACTGCCTGTAGATACCGAAGGCACACCTTATTCCATTCAGAAAGACTAAATATTAAATTAATTTGTATTCTTAAAGTACAGACATCCTTTTATTGTTTTTAAAGCCTCTTCCTCCTGGGTCAAACATGACTTCTGACAAATTAAATGTTCATTTGATACAGCTCTTTCCCTCCAGGTAGAAGTTAGGTTTTGATTGGAGTTAAATGTGAATGTTTAGGATGGAACAGAGAAATTAGGTAATCTCTGATAATACTCTGTGTCCCATATTTTTTGATCAAGTGCCTTTCTTTCTTTGTGCTTATTGATATTCTAAGTTGTCAATGTTATTATGTCAACAATAGAACCCTGAGCATATATGAACAGTTTAGTGTTATCAAGTTATTAATATCTTTAGTAGCTATACAAATAATAATTTGCCATATGTGATTAGCTGTTCTCATAGATAGGTTTAATTAAAACTATTTCATTTAGAAAAATGTTTGACTTTTCTCTTTACCCTTTCTTTAATATACATGTTTGTGTGTACATATATACTTGTATTTGTTTGTTTATAGTTTTACTTCTGTAAGGGGCTTCACTCTTGGCAGATTTTAAGAACTTTTATTTTGTGCATTAAATTTATGTAGTTTTGATTTGGCTGGGTGGCGCAGTCGAATGGAGTGTCATCCCATACAACCAAAGGTTGTGGGTCTGATCCCCTGTCAGGACACATACCTAGGTTCCATATGTGATTCCTTGTTGGGGCACATATTAGAGCAATTAGTTTCTGTCACGTCAATGTTTCTCTCTCTACATTCTTCTCTCTTTAAAATCAATAAACATATCTTTGGGTGAGAATTGAAAAAAAATTTATATAGTCTTATTTATTAGACATTTGCCCTGGAAGTATATGAGTAACTTAAAAGTTTAACAAAGATAATGGTGACCAACTACTGATAAGCAACTGACTATCCCATCTAGAAAATGATTTATTGATAGCAAATTTAAAAACTTTAGACACATACATCTAGCTTTTCTATTTTTTGATGTAAATGAAATGCATATTATAAAAATATTAAACAGATGAATAGCACGAAATACTATAATTCTGTTACAGAGATATTCACATTAATATTTTGATGTATTTCTTTTTTTTCCTTATATGTATACTTACTACAAAATTAGAAAAAAATATATATATAGTTGTGTATTTTAGAAACCTTTATTCTTTAGATTGCTCTTCTGGATATTTATTTTAATTTATTGTAGCATTTGATTTATTAGGAGCTCTTTAGAAATTTTTTTGACTATAGTCTTAAGTGCAATTGACCTATAATTTTTAAAAATGCTAATTATAATGCCCTGGCTAGTGGGGCTCACTGGATTTAGTGTTGGCCTGGGAAACGAAAGGTGGCTGGTTTGATTCCCATTCAAGGCACACGCTTGGGTGCGGGCCAGGTCCCCTGTTGGGGGAGTGTGAGAGACAACTATTTCTCTCTTATACAACAATGTTTCTCACTCTCTTTGTCTCCTTCCCTTCCTCTCTGTCTAGAAATAAATAAACAAAATTTTAAAAAACAAAAATGCTAATTATTGGTCACATTTTGGTCAGGTTCTGTAATTATACAGAATCATATGAATTTCTATGTATATATGTATGTATTTTGAAACGGGTTATGTAGATTAGGAAGTATATGTTGGAAATGTGAAAGAGCTAATAAATTGCTCAGGTTAATTTATTTTACTTTTTATTATAATAAATTTCAAACATGCTAAAAGTTGATAGTACAGGCATCCCCATATACCTGTCATCTAGACTTAGTAGTTTTAATATTTTTCCATACTTGCTTCATCAGTGTTTTTTGAGGTAGGTTGGTTTGTGTTTTTATGATGTCAAGCAACAAATCTCAAGCAGCATGGTATTTCTTTCCTGTGTACTTTAGTATGAGCCTCTCCCAGCCCCAATAAGAACATTTACTTAAATAACCACAATGCCATTATCACAGCTAACAAAAGTTTCAATAATTCTTTAATATCTTGAATTCCCAGTTTATATTCAGATTTCCCCAATTACCTTCCAACTAATTTTTTTTTTTAATAGTTGATTTGGCAAAGTCAAGATCAAAATAAGGTCCAGATATTTCATGTTTTTTTTTTTTTAAGTTTCTTAAGTCTCTTTTACACTAAAATAATTCCCTCACCTTTGTTATCTGTCCTTTTTTTTTTTTTTTTTTTCCATGCTAAGGATTTACTGAAGAAACAAGGCTATTTGTCCTGTACTATATCCCATACTCTGGATTTGACTGATTACTTTCTCATGGTGTCATTTAACTTTTCTTACATTCTATTGTTTGGATTTACCTAATTGGACATTAGTAAGATGCAGTTTCAACATTTTTGGGTACAGGTGGTAGTGTGTGTTTTCTACTTCATCACATCAGGAGGCCATTAGTGTCTGCTTGTTCCTCTTGTGGGACACTATGATGGATCAGTAGGTTGAAGTGGGGTAGGCACTGGCAGTTGGAGATACACATACACACATACATATATATATACACATACATGTATATGTATATATACATACATATTTGAAATTTCTACTTTCTATCTTTCCTTTATTTTCATTTGGGTTCCCCTGAAATTCTCTTTCATTATGATTTTCATGTTTTTTAGCATTGCATTGTAATTCTTAAATTATTTAAAATATATGTATTTTAAGCCCTTCTCATTATCAGCTGAATTTATTTGTGTGTTCTGCTTCTTTTATTTACATTGAATCTTTTTTTTAATCGATTTTAGAAAGGGGTGGAGAGAGAGAAATATCAGTTTGCTCTTCCACTTACTCATGCATTCATTAGTTGATTCTTGTATGTGCCCTGACTGGGGGGAATCAAACCCACAACCGTGGTGTATCGGGATGGACACTTCAACCAACTAAGCTACCCAACCAGGGCGTACATTGTAATTCCATTTTTGTGTTTTCAGAATTTAAAATTTTAATTTTTCTTTTTGATCTAGTAGTTTGTCGTAGACTTCTGTTTTTTCAAAGTTAGTTTTAGTCTTACAATATTATGAAGTGTTTCTTAATATATGCCAATTTTCTGTTATGTTACAGTGCTGAAGATAAAAATGGGGACGTGGGGCATATTCTCTTCAGGACACACTGATATATTATTAATACCTGATTAATTACATGATTTAAATCAAGGTTATTTATAATAAACCTGTCAGATCTCTCTCTTCGATTTTGTCAGTTTTTCTTTGTATGAAAAAAACATGCTCACTCTGTAACTTCAGTTGATTGGATATCTTGACACTAATATTATAATGTAATAATAACTGCAAAATTAGAGCCAGTTCTTAAGACCACTAGCAGGTTTGATAATTTTCTAGAAGGACTCACAAAACTCACTGAAACCTGTTGTACTCACAGTAATGGTTTACTACTTCAAGAACATACAGATTAAAATCAGCCAAGGGAAAAAATCATGGGGCAGGCTGGTCCAGGAAAATTCCATCATGGGGTGTCCAGTGTGTTTTCAAAATGGAGTCATGGACAGAACTGATATTCCTGGTAATGATGTGAGACAATGTTTCTAAGTATTGCCAACCAAGGAATCTTACCCAATCCTTGGTGTCCAGTTTTTATTGGGGCTCTGTTATTTAGACATAATTAACTGCCCCAGTGGATGGACTCTCCAGTCCCTCTGGAGGTTGAGCTTATACTGAGTGACCCAAAGCTCTCACTATAAATCACATTATTACATTACCTGGTGTGGCTCTTTTTGATACCATGGAGTATTTCATGTACAGTTCATGGATTCTTTTCTACTCCTTTCCAAAGAGGTATATAATAGTAACTATTATCCTCTTGTATGGTCTTTATTTATCTTTAAGTTTTTATGCTGTGGTCAGTCTTTTTTCTTGTGTGTACCCCTGAATATTTTAATCAGAACTTGAGGAGGGGACTCTTCTCAAAAAAGGAACTGAGTCGTGTGCAGGGACCTCACACACATAGCAGCCGGGCCAGCTAAGGAGGAGGAGTGTGGGTGCAATTTGTTCCCACTTAGGGTGGCTCACAGATTGATCAAAGACAGGCAGCAGGGGCTCAAAGATCAGCGGCACCCAGAGAGACTTTTTTCCATACCACTGAGTATGCTGTTGTATAGCATACAACAGCATATAGGTGCACTGAGTATGCTGAGTATGCTGAGAGGCCAGGCCAACAAAGAGGAAGGAGGAGGGGGCCAATTTGCTCCCACTCAGTGCACCTCACTGACTGATCAAAGGGATGCAAAATGAGGTGGATTACAGGCACCCATGCTCAGAGTGGACAGTGCAGGCTGCACAGAGCTCTGAGGGTGTGGGCTGGAAACTGGGAACCTGTGATTATTGCAACTCACACTGAGCCTCATCCTTGTGGAACCACAGGAAAGGAAAAAAATCGGAGACCAGCTGCCCTCTGCCTGCAGGATCCTGGAACACCTAAAATCAGCAGGTGGCTTTTTTTTCCCCCCTTTCAAGAGTAAGACAGTAAGACCTGGAGCTGTGAGAAAAACAGAGACAGATCCAGAAAGAAGTCAGAAGGTGAATACCAACAGCTGAGACAAATTTCACTTTGTTGTCCTTCAGAACTTGCATGTTTTTTTAATCTCGCTTTTTCTGTTTTATTATTTTTTCTTTTGTTTGTTTTTATTGAATGATTTGGTTTTTTATTCTCCATTTCATATTGCATTTTAATTTATCTTCTTTCACTTCACTCATATTCCAAATAACACACTACTCTTAGTCTTTTACTTTTTATTCTTTTTATTCAGACTTTATATTTCTTGTCATACTATTGTTATTCCAAATCCCACACAGCACCCTTCCCTGGTCTTAATCAATTTCGCCATCTTCCTGAGCTTTCTTACTGTTATGGTTAATGTTATTTTCTCTAACACTACACCAAATTTCTATCCATTACTCTCACTTTTTCTCCTCCATCTAACCTCACATAAGCGTTCTTCTTTCTTAAGTCAGATCACATATTTTTTTCCCTTCTAATAAGAGTCTTATTTCTCTTTCACCTTTTATAAACCGCGACTAGTTGGGTGAAATATCATGGTTGTTGCTCTACTTCTCCAAATGTAGTCCTATTTGTTCACTACTTGTTTCTACTTTAAATCCCATAGAATATTCTCCTGCTGTCTTATTCCATTTCACCTTTGCCCTGCCCATGATGAGTTGAGTGAGAAATTTTATTTTGTTGTTTTCTTCCTCCCTTTTTTTTCTTTTTCCCCTACTCTCAACCTGTGTTTTACTCCTTACTCTTAGTAGCTTGCTTCGCCCATCCTCTCAAAATCATTTTTTTTACTGTAGACATCTCATATTCACTTTTCACTTATCTACAATATTCTTATTTCCGTTCCACCTTTATTAAACTTCATTCAGCTATTGTTGCTATCGACCCTGCTGTTGCTGTTCTGCAATTTTGCTCCTGTTGGTCCGATATCTTTTCAGTCTTACTTCAAACCTCATAGTATACTCATCTCTCTTCTTACCTCATTGTTGCCATTGCTCTTTAGTGTTTTACTTACATTTAAATTTTGCTCTCTCCCTTTCTTCACCTTGGATCTATCCCATGTTTTATCAATTCTTCTCCTTAGCACACAATAACATTTTCCTCTTTTCCTCATCTCATATTCCCTTTGTCATATCTTATAATATCCACAATCTCTCTTGATATTTATTAATCTTAGTTCAATTGCGGTTGAGACTGCTGATGTGGTAGGGGGGTTATTTTTGCTGGTGTAGGTTTGGTTGGCTGGTAATACTGGTTTGTTTACCAACACCTTAGCATAAAACACAAGATGGGAGTTGTGACTACCACTAAACCTACCAGAGGGGGGAGAACACCCCAACAAAGGAGCCACCTATTGGTAAAACCCAAATATAACATGCCAGCCCAGACAAATGGAAGAAAGGGCAACCCTAGAGCATCCCAACAAGCAGATCAAAGAAACCACACCACTGAGTCCCACAAAACTCCTACCACAGAACTTCTTCCTACAAAGACAGCTGGCAAAGCAGAGCATCTGGAATCATAGAAACAAACAGAGTCACCTAAATGGTAAGACAAAGAAAGAACACTCAATCTAAAGGAGTGGAAGATTCCCCAGTAAAATAACTAAATGAAATGGAGGCAAGCAAACTATCAGATATAGAAGTCAAAAGAATGATGATAAGGATGCTCAGGGAACTCACACACAACTACAAGGAGCTGAGTGGGAAGTACAACAGTATGGACAAGGAAATAGAAACTATAAACAAGAACCAGGAAAAAATCAAGAACAAAATATCTGAAATAAAAGTACATAAGGAGGAAATACAAGCAAGCTGGAGGAAGCAGAAAAACGAATTAGTGAGCTGGAAGACAAGGTAGAAAAAATACCCAGAGGAGCGGCATGAAAAAAGACCCCCAAAATATGAAGATAGCTTAAGGGAACTGCAAGACAACATGAAATGCAACAACATTTGAATAACAGGAATACCAGAAGGAGAAGAAAAGGAGCAAGGAATAGAAACCCTGTTTGAAAAAATAATGACAGAAAACTTCCTGAATCTGGAGAGGGAAAAAGCCATTCAAGTTTAGGAAGCACAGAGGGTCCCAATCAAGATGACCTAAAGAGGCCTATTCCAAGACACATCATACTAAAATGCCAAATTTTAAAGACAGTGAGGAGACACAGTTATATACAAGGAAGCTTCTATAAGGATAGAAGCTGATTTCTTAACAGAAACACTATAAGCCAGAGGGAATAGCAAGAAATATTCCAAGTAATGAAAAGCAAAGGACTGCAACAAAGACTACGCTACCCAGCAGGGCTGTCATTAAAATGGAAGGCCAAATAAGGAGTTTCCCAAACAAAATAAGGCTGAAAGAATACACCTCCACCAAACCAGCACTGCAAGATATGCTAAAGGGACTACTTTAAGAAGAGGAAAAGAGTGAGAGAGGAACACAGGTACAATGCGGGGAGATTGGTGGAGAATAAGTACCTATCAGTAATAACCTTAAATGTAAATGGATTAAATGCTCCAATAAAAACACATAGAATACCTGAAAGGATAAGAAAACTTGACTCACATATTAGGCTGTCAACAAGAGACCCACCTCAGAACAAAAGACCTACACAGACTGAAAGTGAAGGGTTGGAAAAAAATATTCCAAGCAAATGGACAGGGAAAAAGCTGGTGTAGCAATACTTACATCAGACAAAATAGACTTCAAAACAAAGGCTGTAAAAAAGAGACAGAAGGATACTTCATTATAATCAAGGGAAAGATCCATCAAAAAGACATAAACATCATAAATACAAATGCAGTCAACATAGAAGCACCCAAGTATATAAGGAAAAATGTGGAGAACTGCAAGAAAGATATAGACAGTCACACAGTTATACTAAGGGATTTTAATACCCCACTGTCAACAATGGATAGATCTTCCAAACAAAATTTCATCAAGGGTATTGTGGCATTGAACAATGCCATAGATAAAATGGACTCTCTCTCTCTCTCTCTCTCTCTCTCTCTCTCTCTCTCTCTCTATATATATATATATATATATATATATACACACATTCTTTTCAAGTACACATGGAACAGTTTCAAAGATGGACCACATAAGAGGACACAAAACAAACCTCAACAAGTTCAAGAAAATTGAAATTGTATCAGTTATTTTCTTGGACCACAAGGGCCTGAAAATAAAAACCAACCTGAAGGAAAATCTCAAAAACATTCAAATTCGTGGATATTGAATAGCATGCTATTAAACAATGAACGGGTTAAGAATGAGATCAAGGAAGAAATCAAAAATTATGGAAACAAATTTAAATGAATACACAACTGTCCAAACCATACGGGACACAGCAAAGGCACTACTGAGAGGGAAGTTCATAGCGATACAAGCCTACATAAAAATCATAGAAACATTTCAAACAGCCTAACCCTACACTTACAAGAACTGGAAGAACAGCAACAAAGCTCAAAGTGAGCAAAAGGAAATAAATAATTAAAATTAGAGCAGAATTAAATGACATAGAGACTGCAGTGCAATGGATCAATAAATCCTGGAGCTGGTTCTTTGAAAAGATAAACAAAACTGACAAGCCTTTAAGCAGACTCATCAAGAAAAAAAGAGAGTGGACCCAAATAAATGAAATCAGAAATGAAAGAGGAGAGATTACAACTGATACCACAGAAATACAAAGGATTATAAGGAATTATGAAGAACTAAATGCCAAGAAATTTGAAAACCAGGGTGAAATCGACAAATTTCTAGAAACATATAATCTTCCAAAACTGAATCAAGAAGCAAGGGGGAGGGTGGAAGCAAGGGAGGGAGGTGGGTTTGGCTGGGGTTAATGGGAGAGGTGGGGAGAAAATGCAGACAACTGTAATTGAACAACAATAAAATAATTAAAAAAAAAAAAAAAAGGCAGAAAGCCTGAACAGGCTGGTGACAGCTGGTAAAGTTGAAGCAGTAATCAAAACTCCCAGCACACAAAAGCCCTGGACCAGGTGTTTTTACAGGAGAATCGTACAAAACATTTAAGGACGTGCACACCCCTATCCTTCTCATACTATTCCAAAAATCCCAAAAGAGGGAAGCCAGCAATTCTTTTTAAGAGTATCCCAAACTCTTTTTATGAACCCAACATCATCCTAATCCTAAAACCACAAAAAGACATAACAAAGAAAGAAAACTACATGCCAATATCCCTGATGAACACAGACACTAAAATCCTCATCAAAACATTGGCTAACTGCATCCAGCAATACATTATGAAGATCATACACCATGATCAAGTGACATTCATACCAGGGATGCAAAGATGATACAATATTCACAAATCAATAAACAATACATCACATAAAAGGAAAGACAAAAATCACATGATCATATCAATAAATGCAGAAAAAGCATTGGATAAGGTACACCATCCACTTATGATAAAAATCCTCAGAAAAGTAGAAGTAGAGGGAGCATATCTCAACACAATAAAGGCCATATATGAGGAACCTACAGCCAACATCATATTTAATAGGGAAAAACTAAAAGCTTTCCCACTAAGATCAGGAACAAGACGAGGATGTTGGCTTTCACTGCTTCTATTCAGCATATATGGGAACTCTTTTCCAATAGCAATCATTCAAGAAAAGGAAAGAAAATCCAAACAAATGGGAAATGAGGAAACTGTCATTGTTCGCAGATGCCTAGTTCGCAGTATACATAGAAAGCCCTATAGACTCCAGCAAAAAACTGTTTGACCTAATAAATGAATTTTGCAAAACAGCAGGATACAAAGTCAAGATTCAGAGACTGAAGGCATTTTTGTACACCAACAATGAAATATCAGCAACAGAAATCACGAAAAAAATCCCATTTGCTATGGCAACAATAAAAGTAAAGTACCTAGGAATAAACCTCACCAAGGAGGTAAAGCACTTGTACTCAGAAAACTATAGAACACTGAAGAAAGAGATTAAGGAAGACATAAACAAATGGAAGCATATACCATGTTTATGGACTGGAAAAATTAACATCATCAAAATGTCCATACTACCCAAAGCAATTTATAGATTCAACACAATCCCTATTAAAATACCAATGACATATTCATTGATATAGAACAAATCATAAATTTATATGGAACCATAAACAATCCCAAATATCTGCACCAATTTTGAGAAAGAAGAACAAAGTAGGAGGGATTACAATACCTGATATTAAACTGTATTACAAGGCCACAGTAATCAAAGCAGTCTGGTACTGGCATAAGAATAGACACACAGATCAATGGAACAGAATAGAGAGCCTGGAAATAAACCCATGTCTCCATGGTCAATTAATACTCAAAAAAGGACGCAGGAACATAAAATGGAGTAAAAACAGCCTCTTCAAGAAATACTGTTGGGAGACCTGGACAGCTATGTGCAAAAAAATGAAACTTGACCACCAACGTACATCATACATAAAAATAAATGCAAGATGGATAAAAGACTTAAATATAAGTCGTGACACCATAAATGTTCCAGAGAAGAGCATAGGGAGGAAGATCTCAGATATTCCATGCAGCCATATTTTCACCTGTATGTTCTCTAGAGCAAGGGATATAAAGGAAAGAATAAACAAATGGGAGTACATCAAAATAAAAAGCTTCTGCACAGCTAACGAAAACAGCAGCAAAGTGAAAAGGCTACCAACTGTATGGGAAAATATATTTGCCAATGGTACCTTGGACAAGGGTTTGGTCTCCAAAATATGTATGGAACTCACATGACTCCACAACAGGAAGACAGACAATCCAATTAAATGGGCAAACGACCTAAACAGGCACTTTTCTTAGGAGGACATATGGAGGGCCCAGAGACATATGAACGGATGCTCAGCATCACAAGCCATCAGAGAGATGGAAATTAAAACCACAATGAGATACCACTTCACAATGGTGAGGATGACTATCATAAATCAACAAACAACAAGGTCTGATGAGATTTTGGAGAAATCTTGAACCTTAGTTTAAGGTTTAAATCTTAAAACCTTAGTACACTATTGCAGAGGATGCAGACTGGTGTAACCATTTTGGAAAACAGTATGGAATTTCCTCAAAAATCTAAAAATGGAACTACTTTTGACTCGGTAATTCCACTGCTGGGATTATACCCTAAGAATCCTGTAACACCAATCCAAAAAACCTAAGCTACCAGATGTTCATAGCAGCACAATTTACAATAGGCAAGTGCTGCAAGCAATCTGAGTACCCATCAGTAAATGAGTGGATCAAAAAACTGGTACATTTATACAGTGCAATACTATGCAGCTGAAAGAAAGAAGGATTTCCTATCCTTTGGGACAACATGGGTGGAACTGGAGAGCATTATGCTAAGTGAAATAAGCCAGGCAGTGAAAGACAAATACCGTATTGTCGGGGGGCTTTAACGCAGCCCCCCCCCCCAGTTCTGCCATGGACGAAGAAAAAGACTACCAAGACATGATCTGCTTGGGGAGGAAAGGTGGCCGTTTCTCTCAAGGGGAGAAGGGCCCCGAGCCTCTCTCTCTAGGGGCTTTTATTAGGTTCATTCACATAGGAATACAGATAAAGCTCATCAATCATTGTCAGCCAGTAAGGGTTAAACAATACAAGATTTACAGAGAACTCTGAGGGCTTCTTCTGAGTTACAGCCAATTAGTTAGAGGGCCATAAAACTTTAGGCGCCAGACTCATCCCAGGTCTGGACCCTTATCTCTTAAACTGAGGGTACAAATTAAGTAGGTTTCACAGGAATGTATGTATTTTTGTTAGGCCTGATTCCCCAGGGAATCTGCCCCTCCCAGCAGAGGACTGCACTGCCTTCTGTTATTGCTTCCGGCTTAAGTTAGGCAAGGGAAGTAAGGCAGCCAAGAGATTAGGAGACTTCTTGCGGACAGAATGAAGACTCAGGCTATTTCAAAGCCGAGGGGCGAGGATCCATCACCCCCTTTTCCTACAGCCCCCCGAGTCCTTCCCTGCGGGCCTCTTCCGTGACCAGAACCTGTCTTAGGTTGATCCTCCCTTGAGGATTCTTACCTGTCATTGGCTAACTGGCCAAGCTCAGGGCCAAGCAGGGTGAAGTGGGCAGAGGTGGTACACCTGCCAGGGAGACAAGCTTTGTCTCCTTAGTGGCTTATGATCCCAACTCTGACTCAGCCTTAACCATGAGGGGTTACAGCCTCTGAAACCAGGCAGGGCGGTTCCCAACACCGTATGATCTCACCTATAAGTATAACCTAATCAACAAAATAAACAAGCAAGCAAAATACAACCAGAGACATTGAAATAAAGGACAAACCATGAGTAACCAGAATGGGTAGGGGTAGGAGGGGTAACGGGGGAAAGAAAGGAAAGGGCTGTCACAGAACATGTATAAAGCATCCATGGATAAAGCCAGAGGGGGTTAGCATTGAGAGTGGGAAGTGGGGGGTGGGTCAGGCTAGAGAGAGGGGTGGGAGGAAAATGGAGACAACTGTACTTGAAGAACAATAAGGATAATAATTTAAAAAAATTCATAAGTTTTTCTGGCATAACTAATCTGCCCATGCTAATCTCAGTGTGTTTAGTATAGTTTTTTCATTACTATATCCTAAAAAAAATATTCCCAGTATCATACTTCACTTTTCCATGGCTTGTCACTCTGCCATACTCTTCCACTCCCTTGAAGTCTTCATGAGCCATGGTTTCTTGCCAGCTCATCCTCACAGCAGTTCTCCCTGGGCATGGTGGTATTTGTGGAGCTTCTTTATAACATTAGATGATGTGGACTCCGGCCGTTGGTGTCCGTGGTGTTGTGGGTGCTACGAACAAATTCACATGAACTGCAGAAGTCTGGTGGAGAAAAGGGACAGCATGGCAGAACTCTGAGTGAGAGAGCACCTGGACCCTTGTCTGGAAAGGCTTTTATTGCTTTCTGGGAGCATTACAACAACAAAGTTTCTCATTCATTATGCTAGGTTTGCTTTAGGTGATTACCTTTTACAGATAACAAAGAAAAGGATGTTGCTGATTACTACTTTCCAATAACAAAGAAAAACATGTTGCAAATGCAAGGGAAAAAAGTGGTTGAATTGGTTACACCACTCCTCCTCCTTCTCCTCCTCCTCCTCCTCCTCCGGAGGTTTAGCACAGACTTTAGGAAGTTACTTCAAAGATTCGCATTAAACATTTGCTACCTTAACTCAGGGTGAGGGAGTCTTGGCAGAGGCAAGCCTCAAAGAGGCCTAGGTATAATGCAGGCCTGGTTCCCCATGGGAAAGCCTATCTGTGGGCCTGGCTCCTGTGTGCCGCCTCGTGCCTGTCTTTTTTCTGAACCAGGGCTGAGCTACATTCACCACTGCCACGGTGACCAGTTCCCTATAATTAAAGGTCTTCCAACTTCCTCCGTGCCATTGATTTTTACCTTTATTTCAGTTACCAGTCCCTGACTGCTTCTTAAACTTGTCACCTGTACTGTCATTTGTTTTTTAGTGGCAAGTCCAACATTATCACTACTCTTTGGGGACAGCTATGGGCCAACTGTGTGAATTATTTCTTTTTATAATATACTAAAAATTCCAGAATAAAGAGGCCAAAGCAAAGTAACTAAACACATGTTATTCAATACATGGTTGGTCTTCCCTTCCTTGTTACTTTTATTGCTGCTACTCCAGGTGATGTGAGCCATATTGAGGTTTTTGGCACATTCTGTTACTATCTTTTGTGTTGGCCAATAAGTCATTTAGTTTTTTTTCTGTAAAATACAACACACTTTTTTCATTTTCACCTATAACTTTATTGATTTGGATATTTTGAGTATGTTGGCTGTCTCCCACTTGGCTTCTAGTGGGTAGAGGCCAGGACAGTTGCTGAATATCCTCCAAAGCATAAGTCAGCCTCACAGCAAAGAACTGTTTATTGTGAGGCAAAATGTAATCAGTACCAAGAAACTTGTCAAATCACTTTGGACACATTTGATCAGTTATAGCACCTTCTTCATACACTGTGCTTATCTCTTTTTGTGTCAGTTGCATTTTTATATTTCTTGAAATAATAAAGCATAATACTCCAAAAAAGTTGTGTATCATCTTCCATTTTCAATATTAAAATGGCTGCATAAAAATTCAGCAATTTTGATAATTTTTTAATGCATGCTGAGAATGACAGCTGTCATAATGCAATCTAACAAAATTGTTTTCATTGAAGTTAAAGACAACTAAGCATTACTAGAGCCATTGCATGGGAAAAATTAAATGAATTTTTTGGCCAACCCAATATTAATGTATGAAGATAATGTAGGTAGATAAATGGTTATATAAAATCCAGTTATGTAAGTGAGAATCCTTTTTCCCTCTTAGTCTTCTATGTAGTAGTTGCAGTTGTATTTATTATTATTTATTTTTTCCAATGTAACTGGTGATGGAAAGGATTCACAGATTACCTAAACAATTTAAATATGTTTGATATTTATATATTAATAATTTATGTGTTTAGCCACTTATAAAAAATTGGTAGAATAAGAGGTAGAAACTAAGTGTTTGAAAAGCTCTTCTTAAATTTAAATTATTAGTACATTTTGCCCTAACCTTTCATAGTTTTTTCTATTAGTAAGTATTATGCTCAGAGGTTTGCACATGGTCCAAATTAGGCCTCAACCTATACTTGTACAGGCCTAGGAACTAAATATGGCTGTTTTTCAAGGGTTGTTTTTAAAAAAAAGAAAAAATGGGAGAAGAAAAACATTGTATAGAGGCCCTATGTGACCAACAAAGCCTTAAATATTTACTGTCTGGTTCTTTGTAGAAAGGGTTTGTCAGTTTCTGACTGAGTTTGAGTGTTGTCATGTCACACAGGCCAGCAGTGACGTAGTGGTTGGAGTGTACACATCACAGTGCGACTTCACTGAGTCCTGACAGATGTTGCCCACACGCACACACACACACATCATTTCCTAGTGCCTCATTTCATAATGGCTTATATAAATGCAAGGACAAATATGATATTTTTGATTAAATTGGCACATTTGATGCCTGCATTTTACTACAGAGTTTAAAAAGTCAAGTAATTTCAGTGAATAAATAGGCAGTCTTTCTATAACTGAATTTTTTGAGTAGAACTTTTATATACTTAATTTTTTTGTTTCCAAGATACAAGTTTATAGTGTACAATTGCTTCAAGTTTCAATAGATTAGAAACAGTAACCAACCTTTGATCATGAACCAAATTACTTACTGAGTTATATTATTTAAAAGTGTTTCCAGAGACAATAAAAGTTCAGGTGAACCAGACACTGGTTATTCGGTTTAATTTTCTGGTAAAAAGGATTGCCTTTATAAGTTCCCTGTGTCTCTTGGTCCTCATGCTTGGCTGACAACTTGACTAGCTCTGCTGTGGTGGAGATGGTTGGCAGAAGCTGCTTTGTCAGGAGAAAAGGGCTGTAAACTGAGTTCAAGGAGCTAGGCTCACCCCATCTTGACCTGTTGCTCAGTAATGGGTTTTGTTAGCAATTGAAAATGTGGAAGCATGATTTCCCTTAATGCTATTTTGACTTAGAAAAGTAACATTTGAAGCAGGGCTACTGTAAGATGTCTTAATGCCATGGACAAAACTACATGTAGTGTCTGCTTAGTAAAATACAATGAGTGTTAAGTGTTTTTTTGCAACCAAGACTTTCAGAAAATCACAGCAACATTTAAATAAATAGAGTGAGCAGATTTATTTGTGTTAAACACGGAAGTCTTTCTAGTTCTGCTTTTTAATATTTGGGCATTTTTGTCTCCTTCAAGACAGAGAAATTTTTTTCTATTTAACTTATGTGCAAGTTAAGTTTAGTCATTGATATTTGCAAATATTTTGTTATAATTATCACGTGATCCAAATTTGAAACATTAAAGAAATAACTTTTTTTTTTATTCCAGAGTCAAACAAGGCAACAAATAATATGGTGGCTGATTTTTTTCCCAAATGTATTTTTCAATGAATGTGTTTCTTCAACAGAGAAGCGGTCTATTTTAGAATTTCAAACAAAATTAGAGGTTGCTTTACCAAAAGAAGTATATTAAAATAATAACAAGATCAGGATTAGAAAGTAATTAAAAGAAGCAGAGAAATAGATGTATCACACATTGAGAATATTTTTATACTGCATTTAAGCACTGAATTTGATCCAGAATTTTCTAACCAGTGATTCAAGGGAAACAAATAGTAATTTATTAAAGAAATACACTTTTTTCTTCCTTAGATTTTTCTTTCCTCAGAAATCTGCCACCCATGGCTGGCGGAGTTGAGGCAGAACCAGTGAGTTCCTTTTAGCAAAAAGTTTGACGCCCTATTTGAATGAGAATAGCTAACATAAAAGTGATGTTAATTTCAGCGTATTGGTTATAAAGTCTGTGGAGTTACACATCTTGTATTTGAATTTTTGCAAGAGCAAATTATGTGAAAGAATAAAATTCTGGGTGTTTTAGCAGCTACTATTTTTGAGAGAGGTCCTTTTATTTGCAACTGAACACAGGTCCCAGGTGACATAGTAAGTCTATTATTTTCATTTTACAGGTGTGAAAACAGGCTTAGACAATTGATGCTGCTTACCCATGCAGTATGGGTAGTATGGGGTGAAGTTTTCTGTTATGGGATCAGACTGCTTGAGTTCAGATTTTGGGATTGGCTTTGTTACTTTGGTCAATTTATTTAATTGCACTGAGCCATGGTTTTTCCCTCTGTGAAATAGAAATAATATTACAACATACATTATTGGCCTCTTAGAAGAGCAATATGCTTTAGAAACTAGCAGTGTTTAATTAATGGTCATGGCTTAATTAATGTTTGGCTTGCTATTTTTGTTATTTTTATTACATTGCAAATTTGTATTTGAAATTGTATTTGGTCATTTTGTTTTGCAAATTTCCTAAGTGCTTCACTTAAGCTTGATTTGCTCTATTTAAAACCTTCCCTCTTTGCTGGGTAAGACAATTTTAAAATATAAATTATTAGTCCTGGCTGAGTATCTCAGTTGGTTAGAGCATTGTCATGATATGCTAAGGTTGTGGGTTCATTTCCCCATCAGGTCATATACAAGAATCAACCAATGAGTGCATTAATAAGCAGAACAACAAATCAGTATTTCTCTCTTTCTCCCTCTCTCCCTTCCTCTCTTTCTCCAAAATCAATAAATAAAAATTTAAAAATAATAAAATGTAAATTATTGATTTCCTAACAATCTTTATAATAATTATGTAGACCTGTATCAATAATAGCAAAAAACTCTCCAGTGTAATTTGTATATCCACAAATTGATGCATTGGTCAATGTTACTAGCTATTTCTTGGGAACTTCCAGTGAAATAATTATAGAATGAGTAGAATGTGAATAATAGGGATTTTACCAAGTCTGAAATTAAATATTTTTAGTTGGATAGATTCCAAAAAGTATTTCTGTTTTGCAGATGGTGAACTGTGAAATAAGTATGAATTTCCTATGGCCAAATATCAAAGATATTACTTACTTGAATCTCACTTTTTTTGTAATTCAGTAGTTTTTACAACTTAACATTGAGAATCACATGATTATGGCTATAATGTACTAATTTAATAGTGTGAAACTATGAATAATTTAGACTGGTGTCTGCTGGTTACTTTGCTGAGTTTATGAAGAGCTTTTTTTGCACATTTGTACTTATTTCCAGCAATGAAAATAATGTGACCATTTTAAAAAGCTGTTTAAATACATCACTTTGATGTGATTTATTCCCACTCATTTCAATAGCCTAAATTTTAACTTGACATTTTATTCTAGCCATCCATCAAAAGCTAGAAGCAGATGGAACAGAAAAAGTAGAAGGCTCCATGACCCAAAAACTGGAGAATGTTCTGAACCGTGAGTTTCATTCTACTACCCAAAACTTTTTATGAACTTTATAATAAGCTTTGACATAGTTATTGGATCTGGTTTCACAGAACAAGGTAGTAAGTTGTATTTTAGTATTTATTTCTAAATATTCATGCTTTAATGAACATAAAGAGGAATAAAAACATTGAAAATGGCCCTGGCTGGTGTGGCTCAGTGGATTGAGCGCTGGCCAGTGAACCAAAGGGTTGTGGGGTTGGATTCCCAGTCAGGGCACATGCTTAGGTTGCAGGCCAGGTCCCCAGCAGGGGGTGCATGAGAGGTAGCCACACAATGATGTTTCTCTCCCTCTTTTTCTCCCTTCCTTCCCCTCTAAAAATAAATAAATAAAATCTTTAAAAAAATTGATCTTTATTTCAATGTCTGATTGTATTTTGCTTGCTTGTTTGTTTTGATCAGGTCAATCTGACAGTAACCAGAGAGAAGGAGGGAGAGGGATAATAGGGGATAATTGGGGGAGGGGGAGCATCAAGGAACGTGTATGAAAGACTTATGGACAAAACCTTTTGGGTTCGAACATGGGAGACGGGGATGGTTGGGGTGGGGAGGCATGATGGAGTGAAAATGGAGGGAATTGTACTTGAACAACAATAAAAAAAAAGAATGTAAAGAAAAAGAGGTCAACTTACAAAAAAAAAAAAAGCATTGAAAGTAAATGTCCTGGGTTTTCTTTCGTTGTTTTTTTTGCATTTTATTTATAAGAAATCATAATTTGAAAACAAACCAATATACTTCTTAATAAGTAAAATTTGCCACTATAAAAGAGACCAGTATATCAATAGCATCATCAAAGACAAAAGCACTGAGACAGTAGCCAGGATTTTTATTGACCAAAAACCCGAAAAAGCATCTTCAAATATCTACCACTAGTAGACTACTAGATTACCAACTACTAGACTAAGAGTTGCTTAAGTGTCACTTATTTATACCTGGCTTTTTTTCCAAAATGAATATAAGGCAGCTGCCTATTTAGGAGTGTTTCTAACTCTGAAACATTTTTTTTAAATGTAGGCTAAGAGAAACTGACATATGCAAAATTTCAGAATCTGTCCACCTCTCCTTATATAGCAGCTCCCAGGTACTTAAAATCCTGATTTGGAAGAAACTCATCAGGTGAACCACTTCCTATTATAATATTAGTGGCTGGCTTAAAAGTAAGTCATCCTTTTTAACACATATAGTAAACATTTGGCAAGGAGTGATAAAGCCCAGAGGAATCTCCTTGTTTTTTTTAAAATAAGTATGGTGTATGATTTCCTCATAGAATAAGAATAACTAAAAAATTTAAGAACTATCACATTGGATCTTTAGTGTTTCTTTGAATGCAAGACTGTGATGTTAAGTTAGTTTTTGCACTTCTAGCTTAACTTATTTCCATGACCAGAGTTTATTGAGCTTTTTTGTAAATATCTGTTCATAAAGATAGGGTTCTCTGATAAGAAAGTATTTTCTAGAAGGAAGCTTTAATTTGACATAGGCTTTCCTTGGTAGTAGAATTTTAGTACTTAGATTTCATCCTAAATTTATGAGTTTGATAGCTCTTTAAATATTTGTCCTTCTAGTTGTTTTTATTATCAATATTATTATTTGCTATGAGATTTTGCCTTGTTTTTGTATGAGAACCAAATCACCAACTGGGTTGCAATGAATATGTTCTTAATTAAACCCAAATAAACATTTACTAAAACTTTTTATATTAGCATAATCAGAGATATTAAGGTCTTGGAAGGATATTTTCTACTCAGGGATGTTGTTTTTACTATAGAAATTGTCATTAAACTATTCTGTAAAGAAAAAAGTGAGATTTTTTAATTAACTTTTCGAAGCTAATTTTTATGTACAAACTGACATAGTAAATATATCATTGTTATCAGTAAAAGATAATAGGTACTTGATAAGGTTTTGAAAAGATTAGAATTTGTTTCAACTGTTAGGTTTAACATAGTGTGTTAACATAATTTTTTTTAAGTAGTAGTTCAGGAAATCCTCCCTTGGGACTTGAGGTATAAATTTGTAAGAGAAATCATTTTACTTCTATTCCTTTATAACCACGAACCTTTTCTAAAATGTGTCATGCTGACTTTCTACTGAAGTTTGTTTTTTTGAATAAAGTTCTGCGTAACATAAATCACAGGTGGCAAACACAAGGCCCAGGGGCTGAATCTGGCCCTGCACCTTGTTTCTACCTGGTGGCAGCGCTGAGCTCCTGGCCCCTGGTTAAGGAGTGGTTACATTTATACAGCCCTAAAATTACATTTGGCCCTTTGAAGGCAACCATGAGGCTGATGTGGTCCCCAGTGAAAATGAATTTGACATCCTTGACATAAATGGTCATTTCTTTATGAGACTCCTTTAAGACTTTCTGGTGTAACTTTTTCCTTATATTTCTTTGTAACAATCCTTTTTTTCAAGAAACAGTTTTATCAACTAAATGTTGGTATTTACTACCTTATGATATGGTTTTGCAAATTCAATTTGAGCAACATTCATTTAAGACTGATTGTTTAGAAGTACCCTGCTCAGTACAGTGTAGGGTAGACAGCTGAAAGAGATGTGGCTCCAGTCCTGCAAGCATGACCTCCGTCCAGACTAGTGTGTCAGAGTTACCTAACACTTCAGAAATTGTGCCACTGGGGAATCAGAAAAGTTATAAAAGTACCATGGAAAATTTTATTTCTTTTGAGAAGGAAGGAAGGATTGGTTAATATAAATGTAGTTTAGTTTGATTAGTTTATTATTGATGCTTTAATTTTAAACTAATTTATATTCATTTTCTTTGAATTATTTTATTTATTTTTTTTTCAAAGATCTTTATTTTTTAGAGAGAAGGGAAAGAGGGGAGAAAGAGAAGGAGAGAAACATCAACGTGCGAGAGAAACAATGATCAGTTGCTTCTCACATGCCCCCAACAGGGGACCTGGCCCGCAACCCAGGCATGCGTCCTGACTTGGAATCAAACCAGTGATGTTTTGGCTTGCTAGCTGGCCCTCAACCCTCTGAGTCACACCAGCCAGGGCTCTTAAGTCATTTTAAATGAAAGTTTTAAAAATTTGGGCAACCTTTTTTACTATAAATTAAATTTAAAAAAATATTTTTACTTATTTGTAGAGAGGGGAAGGGAAGGAGAAAGAGAGGGAGAGAAACATTAATGTGTGGTTGCCTCTCACATGCTCCCTACTGGGGACCTAGCTCACAACCCAGGCATGTGCCCTGACTGGGAATTGAACCCACAACCCCTTTGCTTCACAGGCCCATGCTCAATCCACTGAGCTACACCAGCCAGGCCTGTAAATTAAAATTTATGGATAATGTTAACTGTAAGAAACTTAGTCCATTTTGTTCAGAATTCATCAGTACTTAAGCCTTTCATTGACATTCTTTTGTTTTCACTGACGTATTTCTCAGATTTACCTTTTAACATAATAATTTCTTCTTGATTTCAAGGCAGTGATGAAGTAATGTTTATATCAAATTCATTTATCCAACTCTATTTTCTTACCTATTTCAAGAGTATAGAACAGTGTTGGCCAATAGAACTTCTGCAATGATGGAAATGTAGCCATTGAGCATTTAAAATGCGGCTAGTGTTGCTGAAGAATTGAATTTTTAATTTTTATTAATTTTAGTTAATATAATTGAAATAGCCCCATGTGGCTAGAGCTACCTTATTAGACAGTGTGGGTATGGACAATATAGTATAAGTATTATTTATAGTAGCAGTTGTGTAGTAATAACTAAAATATTCACAGTGTTCAGTAAGGGTCAGAAACATTCTACATATAAAATGTCTGTCCAGCAAAAGTCCAGCCATTGTTAATATAACAAGAACGGTTTGCATGACATTAATGTAACCTGGGAGCCAAGGAGAGTGGACTGGAATACTCATGCATGAACAGTGATGACTAGTCAGTGGGGGCAGTAGTAGCATTGAGTGAGCATGTGTACTGTGTGGCTGTCGCATTCAAAATGACTGAGCAAGTAGAGCAATGAATCTTCATCAAATTTTGGATGAAGCTTGAATATTCTTCCACAGAAACTATTTGGATGATTCACAAGGCCACAGCTCTGGGCAGCTGGGGATTGGCAGCTTCATCATGACAACGCACCCACTCATGCATCACGTCTCATGCAGTTTTTTGTTGAAACATCAAATCATCCAGGTGACTCAGTCCTCCTATAGCCCAGATTTGGTGTTTTGCAGCTTCTGGCTTTTCCTAAAACTGAAATCACCTTTGAAAGGGAAAAGATTTCAGACCATAGATGAGATTCAGGAAAATACGACAGGGAATCTGATGGTGATTGGGAGAACTGTGTGAAGTCCCAAGGTACCTACTTTGAAGGGGACTGGAGGTGTCATTGTCCTATGTACAGTGTTTTTTGTATCTTCTTCAATAAAAGTCTTTATTTTTCATATTATGTGGCTGGATACTTTCTGGACAGACCTCATATTTAGTCCTCACAATAATTCTGTGAGCTTTATACTATTATCTCCCTTTTAAGGATAGAAAAACTGAAGCCCAGAAAGATCAAATGACTTACCTAATGTCATATAAGTAGTAAGTGGTAGAATTGGGCTTTATATCTTGATCTGGCTTCAGATTTGTACTTTACTGACCTTTCTGTGCATGGTTTTGATATGCCTGAATTTCAGTTGCCACAGTTCAGTAAATATACCTGTTCCCAAACAGCACGGTTCCGATTTCATTTGCCACAATATATTTGCCATAATTACATAAACTACTAACTCAGATGCTAGCTCTTCAGTCTATAGATCACTCTGAAAATAACATATGCACGTGATCTGTGACCAAATATGTCTCTTCTGAGTCCATTGGTGGTTGCTCACTGCATGTGTTATCAGTTCACACACAGACAGCAGAGTGATTGTACAGCCTTTTTGTTTCCCAGAGGCAAACTCACATGGTAGAAGTGGATAATTAAAAGAGGGAATTGGCCTCAAAAGATGAAAATGCATCAAGAAACAAAAGTGATAACTAAGTAAAATTCACATCTAACATGACAAGTTACAGAAGAGGTGGGAATGTAGATGCTGTCTGAGAGACTCAAGCTGCGCAGTCAGACAAACTCAGTGATGATGAATTTATTGATGGAAGTGAGGCAAGTGTGAATAAAAAGTTGAAGATGTTTTATAGGAAGCAATTCTCAGATAATGTGTGACATGAAAGTACAACGGAGTATGATAATTTGTCAAAGCATAGAAAAGGTGCTTGATACATATATATTTTATGATAAACAAGGCAAGTAATCTTGATAATTTTTAAAAAAGGGAACACTTGAATTTTCTTTGTTTCTAATGTTTTAAGTTACAGTATACTAAATAAATAATAGGTTTACAGCTTTTTAATATTCTTTTTAAAAATATTTTTTATTTACTTTTAGAGAGAGGGGGAGGGCAAGAAACACTGACCAGTTGCTTCTCCTACATGCGTCGACTGGGCCAAACCCACAACCCAGGCATGTGCCCTGACCGGTAATCGAAACTGGTGACCTTTCACTTTGCGAGATGATGCCCAACCAACTGAGTCACACCAGTTAGGGCTTTATAATATACTTATTCATTTATTACCAACAGTAAGTTTTTAATATTTCAACGAAATTTTTAAAAGTCACAGAACAATCATTATTTTCCCATTGATTATTAAGATCATTAGTAGGTTTCAGCCCTGGCTACTGTGGCTCAGTGGATTGAGTGCCAGCCTGTGAGCCAAAGGGTTGCTGGTTCAATTCCTAGTCAGGGCACATGCCTGGGTTGTGAGCCAGGTCCCCAGTAGGGGATGCATGAGAGGCAACCACACATTGATATTTCTCTCCAACTCCTCCTTCCTCCCTACTCCTCTCTTAAAAAGTATATAAATAAAATCTTAAAAAAAAAAAGATCAATACTAGGTTTCAGTTTGCACGGTCATTTATGCGGTCCTGCACAGCATGCAAAGTGATGCTTGTACTGTACTGTACCACCTCTCTAACTAGAAAGAATACTGAGCACTTACTTATTTAGAGGCAGATTTTTTTTAGTCCTTGCTCTGTAAGCATTTATTGAGCACATGTTAGTTCTATCACAGGGTTATGAAGATAAAAGTTAATGCTTCTCAGAGTGTATAGACTACTAGAAAATACAGACAAATAAGCAGATGATTAAATTGTGGTGGTGTAATCCTCTGTGGTGTAATCCACAGGTAGAATTACTACCTGTGGTGGTAGTAATTCTGGGATGCATCTGGAGCCTTCACAAGGGGGACCTCATTGAAAAGTGGAGTAGAGAGAATATTAGGGGAGGGTGGGTTGGTCATGTGAGTTTTAAAAGAAGTCTAGGAAGTAGCCAGATAAGAAGAGGTTGGTGGGTGGGCAGCTAAGTGGATACAGTTTGTCCCAGGCAGAGCAAGCGGCATTGAGGAGGAAGGCACCAACTTCAGAAAGGAGATGGGCTACATTCTAGGAGTCTGGATCCAGTGTGGCTCCTGTGCATAGGAGACAAAGGTGCTAGGTATCTGCTCATGATAAGCTTTCTGTGTAGTATCATGAGATTCATCTTTATCATGAATACTGAGCCACTGATTTTAAATAAGGGATTTATTTATTTATTTAAAATCCCTTATTTAAATAAGGGAGTGATACTATGAACTTTTCAAAGAACATCCTGCCCTTTGTATAGACAATGGATTAGAAGGGAGCTAGACTAGAGTCAAGAAAAGAAGCCAAGGTAGAAGTTACAGTTGTAAGAGTGAAGTGCTGAGGACTCTTAGCCAAGGAAGAGGTGATGAACGTAGATTGAATAGCAGATGGGAGATGTTAAGGAGATGAGAAAGGCAGTATTCAGTCACTGGATGATATAAAAAGAAGTAATTAATGAAGTAATGAAGTAATCAGTGGTGACTTCCAGATTTCTCGCCACAAATGGAGGAAGAAGGAGTAGTTTTGGGCAGGAAGAGAAGAGTAGAGAGGAAAATAATGCAGTTGGATTAATAACATGTTGACTTTGAGATTTATGAGGTTATACCCATGAATATCTTTTCAGCTGTCAATACCTCCTAGCTGTGTCACAGGGGGCAAGTTAACAACCTCTCTGTGTTTTATTTGCCTGCAGTATAATGTAGTGCTTGTCTTGTTTTATGGGGACATGAACAAATTTAAATGAATTAACAATTAATGCATGTTTTCAGAATAATATAAACTTTTTAGACAAGCACCTAGCATAGAATAACTGCTAGACATTATATGTCTAGTATGTCTTTATGCCACCCACAAAGGCTACTCAAAACTCCTTTTAGGTTATGAGGGACCCATAGATGCTAAAATGTTTTTTCTCCCTCCATGATATCTTCATTCTTTTCATTCTGCTTCCTCAGCTCTTCTCAAAGGCAGATAAACTAATTGTCCATCCAGTAAACTTCTCCACAACGAAACCTGGCCAAATTAATCTGCCTAAACTCTGGGTCCTATACCTGTGCTCAAAGCCCCTAAAGCTGAGGTGCTTCTGATTATTGTCCTGAGTTTTGCTATCAGGGTTCATTCAAAGGGAAATCTTCAGAGTTCCTCCTCAGGGACTAAGTGGGTCCCATAGGATGATGCTGGGATGTCACAAGAAATGCTCCCATAGGATCCCCATAAAACAGTGAGGGCTGATTGACTGAATTGTCTCTCCCAGGAAAACAAAAATTCATCTTTGGCATGGCTCAGAATAGAGGACTCCTTTGTGACGGGTGAATTCATTAAAAAAAATATGTCTAGTGAAAAGTGTATGTGAAGGTTAGTCCTAAGCTAACAGGCATATTTTAAGATAACAGATTTGGGAATCATCAGCATAGAGACAGTAGTTGAATTAACAGGATTGAATGATTTCATCCTAACTACTGTGTGTAAAATTAAAATAAAACCAAGAACTTGAAACACTAAGGAATATTATTTAGAGTCAAGTTTGTAAAAAAAGGAAGTCACTTTTACTCGGTGTTATGATGGTAAATGTGTAAAAACTGGCATTCCATAAAGGAAAAAGAAAAAAAGAAGAAAACTAATCCTAATAATAGCATTTCTAATGTGTAAATTCTCACATCTTGGTCGTGTTCAAGCCACCAACCTGACATTGCTGAATGGGAATTGAAAAGAGATGGGAATAATTGGCTCTTGTGAGCAGTATGGACCAATATCCACTCTTCTCTCATCTCCACAATTTTGTTCTGTATACTTCATGTGGTGCTCTATAATTCCACTGTCGGGCATCACTCTGTAAACAAGCATTGACCATTGGTAATGATACATTTCATATAATATTATGTTATAGATGGCAGCCTATCTTGTCATTTTCTGGAATCTGTTTAGAGAAACTGCAACTCACAATAAGTAGGTTGTTAGAGCTCTTTGTGGTCCTGGTTTTGCTATGAATTTAAGTATACATTTTTAAGTTACTTTAAATTACCAGGCATTTTAAGGTTTCCTAATCTCATTTACTTGCCCATTCCTGGGATAAATTGTGTTGTCGGGGTGGGGGGGATTCTTTCATCCTCCCCACAATCTCCCCAAATCACATCAAGCAGAAACCACAGACTAAAAATCACTTTCATGTTATACTGTCTCAAGTGTTGGTGCCATGAAAAGGACCAATAAGGGTCACTTCGAAGTAAGAGAAAGCATGTTTACTTTAAACAAGCATGCTTGAAATTGTAAGACAGCATTAGAATTACATGACTAGTTTTTCTAGATAACACAAGTTCCTGACATAATTAAAATTTTTTTCATTGTTAAGGATAAGCTAAATGAGAAGGAATGAGTTTGATTGGTTAGTGTGCAGTACTGCAGTGATTTTTCTTCCCATGTTTTCCCCCCAGCTTTATTGAAATAAAATCGACATATAACATTGTGTACAATGTGCTAATTTGATACACTTTTATAGTGCAGTATGATTACCACATTAGCATTAGCTAACACCTTCATCACTTCACATAATTGCATTTCTTTTTTGTAGTGAGAACATTTGAGATTTACTCTTAGCAGCTTTCAGGTGTGTCACACGGTTATCATTAATTAGATCCCCAGAACTTACTCTTACTGGAATTTTTTACCCTTTGATCAACACCTCTCCACTTTCTCCACCCCCGTCCCTCAGCCCCTGGTCACCACCATTCTACTTTCTGTTTCTATGAGTTTGCCTGTTTTAGAGTCTACATGTAAGTGATACCATGCAGTATTTGTCTTTCTCTGTGTCTGACTTAGTTTACTTAGCATAATGTCCTCAATGCCCATCCATGTTGTCCCATCTTACACTGAGGAAAATTTTATTGTTCAGTTAGCCCAACTAAACAGTGGCAGCCACAATGTTATTATAGCAGCATTGCTGTTAGTGCTCGGGGTACCTCTGTGACTATGAAAATGACAGTCACTCTCCAGTGAGCTGGTGTTGAAAAAGGACCAATTTTCAGGTCTAGACTTGTTTGGGGCTAGTAGTTTTAAGATCAGGACTTGTTCTGCAAACCTCACGACCCAAGTTACAATTTTCATTGCCATGTCTTTCAGTTAGATTTGTTCTGTGGTTATACCCTGGATGTTCAAACTCCTGCCAGCTGCCATAGAAATTGGGTGTTTAGGTCTAAGAAGGTGGAGTGAGGACGTGGATGGATTGGTGCTAAGAGCGATTGTTGTGAAATGCCTGACTAATGGCTTGTTTGTGGTGTCCCTCACATGTGAACAACACTGCTGAATTCAGTAGCTTCATTTTCTTTCTTTAAAAAAAAATTAATTTATTGGGGTAACATTGGTTGATAACATAAATTTCAGGTGCAACTTTATAATGCAACATTGCATGCTTCCCACCCAATTTCATATTCTTATTAGTGACCCTAGAGAATAAAGACATAAAATGTATTTTGTGAGCTGCTGATGATTTTTATCTGTTTGCCCAAATCTTGGTTTCACTGCTCTCATTTATTTTATTACTAGATATAATTGTCTAGTTATGAACTCTCAAAATTTTATTGTGAATGTAGTAGAATTCACAACAGAATAATAACTTTTGAACAGAAATTATCTATACATTAAAATTATAATTTTATAATGTATAATTTTTCTGTGTGCCGAAATTGAAATTCTCCATATATACATACATTTCTATGTAAATTATAATTGTATAGTTTATAATTTCTGCCTAAAATTTTCTCCATAAAATGTTTATATTTTATTTACTTATAAGTGAATTTTCTACCTATACTTGTTTTCCTACTTTTCAGAGGAGCTAAAATTGTTAGTTGGTATATTTTATTATCTTTAAAATAAGATGAGAAAAATCTAATTTTGAACTCTTGTACATTTGGCTTTAAATTCCTTTGTTATATATAAGTGCTTAGAGATTTAGTATCCACAGCTCACACATAAGTAATCAACCTTTTAAAAATACTTAATCACTTTCATGGATCAATTTATTTATGATTATGAAGATTATTTTTTATATGACAAAACAATTATTTTCTTTGAAGAAAAAGTTTTAACCCTAATCAGATTTCACATTCATTCAGCCACCGTTGTGTGGTTTGGTGGCAAGAAGAGAGTATGTTTTTCTTATTATAGCAGAAATTTAGTATTCAACATTAAATAGAGTGTGGTGAAAGCAGCTATTTTGACAAAACAAGGTCTTTATATCAGGCTTTTAAAATTTCAACAGAATTTAAACAATATTTAGATAAAACAATTAGTTATAAAGATGACTTTTAACAGGATCAGGCCACCCACAATGTGGAGTTGAGAATATGGCATGCAAGCCACCCAGTGAGACTGAGGTAATTTTTTCATCTTTGCTTAAAGTTTTGTCACTAGACCAGATAATGTAGAAACTTTTTATGTGCAGTGATCAAACAGTTGAAAACAGTTTATTCTTTCTCTCCCATTTTCTTGTGGCTAATTAAAAATAATTCATAAGTTGAAAAAGTTTAACTATTTTAGACCACAGTAAATTTTGCTTTAGATAAAACAACTCTTTCATTACAGTAATTCCTATAGTTTGAGGTCTTTTAGGTTAAAAAAATATATAAAATGTCCAGTTTGTATATAATATTATAAGAATTAGCTGATACAAGGAACATTCATTAATGATATGTTAAAGTTTGCCATTTTAAAAGAGATAATTTTACCAAAAAATAGGATTGGTGGTAAAATATTTCTTTTGAACAACTTCTCTGAAAAGTGTTTTCCTTGTTTTGTATATTACCACATATGTAGATATGGAATTCAGGGAATTTAACTAGTGTGTGTATGTTTGCACATATGTGTACATGTGTGTTTTAACTTATCTGAATTATGAAGTAACCTAAGGGCCCATGGTTGCTATGAAATTTAGAAGAGTGACTAAAAATAAAAGTATCTTCACATAAGAAAATTTATGTGGGCATGGTAAATATGCTTATTTTTAATTGGATACCATTCTTAGCCTAAGAAAACATTTAGCAGACAAAATGGAAGTTCTGTTTTAACAAAATATCTCCCTTACAGCTAACTTTTGAAAAAATCTATTGAGTTTTAGTGTAAAGCTACAATAGCAGTCTAACATTTTGTTTTCTTCTGTCCAGTTATACATTTTATGAATAAAATCAATTTTTATCTTAGTTTGGTTGTTTTTTAAATAGGGGCAAGTAATACTGCGGACACATTATTTCAAGAAGTATTAGGTCGAAAGGACAAGGCAGATTCTACTAGAAATGCCCTCAATGTGCTCCAGCGATTTAAGTTTCTTTTCAACCTTCCTCTAAATATTGAAAGGAATATTCAAAAGGTAGAGTATATGTTTATGTACCTATGGTTATAAATATCACAAATTTTAAAGAGTTGTTGAGATTTTTTTCTTAACTAAATGTCTTCATTATACTTTACTGACAGTCTCCAAAATGTTTTTTTTTTTTTAAGGGTGATTATGATGTGGTTATTAATGATTATGAAAAGGCCAAGTCACTCTTTGGGAAAACGGAGGTGCAAGTTTTCAAGAAATGTAAGATTTGTCTATTGCTTTTAGATCTTTCCATTTACAGGAAGAATGCAGGATGTATTCTACAAAGGATATTACATGCATTTTAGTTTTTGTTTGTAGGGTGCTCTTTTTAAAATGTAAAACAGTTACCTCAAAAATAACTATGGCTTTTCTTGCTAAGATGAAGTGAAATGAGCAACCACATTATAGAATAGGTTATTCTTAGACATTCTTTGCCACTTATTAACCATGATGTTATTAAAAATCTATTTTATTGGAAAGAATCAATTATATATATTTTATAGAGATGGAAACCTACATTTAATCTTTCCTCTTCAGAAACATTGGTATATTTTTGAATTCTAACCCTACAAAGTAAACAGTTTTTGAAATAACCTCTAATGCCAGGTACAGAAAATAAAACAGTAAGAAAAGCCTAGAAAATGCCCTATGGTAATACATTATCAACTAGGAGCAATATCACAGGGCTTTATTATTTGTAAGTCCTAACTCTTAAGGACTCAGAATACTTTATTTTATTTTTATAGTAGTTAATTTACATTTAGTGAAATGCACAGAAAAATGTATACACCCCTGTAACCCGCACCCCAGATAGAACGTTTTCGTCTCTCCAGAAAGTCCCTTTGAGTCTCTTCTCAGTCAAGGCAACTACAGTTCTGCTTTCCATAACTTGATTGTAAATTTCCATTCTGTAAATCCTGTATATTTGTTTCTTTTTTGAAAATAGATTATGCTGAAATAGAAACACGGATTGAAGCTTTAAGAGAATTACTTCTGGATAAATTGCTTGAGACACCATCAACCTTACATGACCAAAAACGGTATATAAGGTAAACTTGCTGCAAGAATTTTCACAAATCGCATATGTCTGTATACTACTGGATACTTTATCTATCTCTTAGAGCTAATTGGGGAGGAATCAGGAGATTGATGAAATTATGAAAGCGAAGATACTTAGAAGTACCTAGTATAGGACACCAAAACTCTTTTGTATACTAATAAATTTGTAAGTACTCACTTTTTTAAATTATTATTTTTTAATTGTAAGTACTTTTTAAGGGCAAGAAAACTCTGCCTGTTTGAGGAAAGGAAAAGTAGCATCATTGCTTAGTCACCTCTTCCTCCTCCTCAGCAAGGGCTTACCTAACCTAGCGGGATGGTTTGGGTGTTGCACCTTGTAGGCATCCTCAGGCCACAAGGCAGGAACTCCCTGTATGGTTGAGAGCACAACATTGTCACACACTATATGGGAAATTCTTCATGACACAAAAGTGGGTCATGGCTCAACAGTGGAGAAAATTCTGAAAGGTTTTGGTCTTGGAGAGAAAGTGGTAAAGTTTTTAAAAAATAGCAGTAATATGGAAGGTGATGGACACATAGGATATGTTAAGACTTTCTTTAGAAAGAAGCAGTGTCGCATAATGGGAGCTAGCTGTTCACTTTGGGTGACTTGAATTTTCTTTTTCAGTTTTTTATTCACTTGTGAAATGGACATGCTAACACAATCTACATCTCAGGGTAGTTGCACAGGGAATCAAGAATACCTTTAAGAATTTAATATAGCACCAGGTGCATAAGTAGTTAATATATTATATATATACATATATATACACACATACACTATATATATATAGTGTTTATGTCAGGATTTGAAGACAAAGCATATAAATTTAAGCTTTTATATCATTGATTTAAAAATATGAACTTTATTTTCTGCTGTCATATTTTGAATACGACCTTTGTTCTCAGAATAAGCTATTATTTTTCAGACTTAATACCCTTCCTCTTTAATTAATGAACTTTGTTGAATATTCATTAGTTGATAATAGACTACATATATTGAAAATAATTTCCAGGTAAGGAAAGAGGGTCTGGACTGAAAACCACTGATTTGTTTGCACTTGCAGAGGGTCACCATTCAGACATGTGTTCCTTGTGATGCAAGAGCACAGCAGGACCATGAGCCATTGTCATTGTCAGCATATTCATGTTGCTGAACAGGAAAGGGAGAGGAAGCCTTCTCAGTGGAATAGAGAACACTAAAATTGATTACTGCCACTATCCCTCATCTGCAGTGTGCCCAGACATTATGCAACTTGCACTATGTTTATCGTTTCTGACCCTCCCAGTCATCACTACGGGCATTTGTATTACGCCCGTTATACTGGTGAGGAGACTGAGCCTCAGGTGTTGTTACTGCTTGTTCAATACACACAGCTAGTAAGTAATGGGACTCCAGCTTACCTGCTTTCAGGGTCTATTTTGATTTTCTCTAAGCTACCTTCATAAGAAAGAAATGTATTTTTTAAAGATTTTATTGATTAATTTTTAGGGGAAGAGTAGGGAAGGGAAGGAGAAAGAAAAACACCAATGTGTCGTTGCCCCTTGCCCGCCCCCCACTGGGGACCTGTCCCAAACCCAGGCATGTACCCTGACTAGGAATCAAACCGGTGACCCTTTGGTTCACAGGCTGGCACTTAGTCCACTGAACCACACCTGCCAGGGCACTTTTTTTTTTTTTTTTTTTTTTACATATAGAGAGACAGAGTTCTGGGATTGTTAGTTGTTTTGTCCAGGATATAGTTGGTTAATATTTCATCTGTGTTCTGCTGGTTATTCTTTGTATTTATTTTATTGTTGATATTTATCCTATTAAATTTTCTGATCATAATGTGTTAAATCTTATTGAGTGTATAATATCTTTATGTAGTGAATTACTGTTATTAGATAACTAATGTGTAGTTCTTATAACTGGTTAACCTACTGGATAGCATTTAAAAGGCAGTAGGTGTTAAAAAAGATTTTTTTAATGACCTATTTAAATGCTTTTTTTCCTGTTATTTTAAAGGAAAAAGTATAAAAAGGTCAATAACAATGCCTAGCAGTTCATTTATTTTTTAATCATTTTATTTTTGATGAAATTTGAAAAAGTTTAAGCAATTCTATTTTTCTTATTTGAATTAAGTTTTTAGTTATTAATAAATAGGAAAAGTAACATTACAACCAGGTCAGATATCTGTTGGACTTTGCTATCTACGATGATAGGTATGGTATCTTACTGCTATAGAGACAGCTTTCTCATCAATAAAAAATGTATCTCTATTTGTTCTCTTATATAATTGAAACTATGCATGGTGTGAATGAAAATCAAGTCACTACTGTGTTGTCTTTTATTCTGTTTTATTGAATTAAAAGCTTTCTGATTATTTTTGGTCTCCTCATTCTGTTTTAACCTTTGTTTTCTTTTTTAGCAAGAGGCAAAGTTTCATATACTTCTTCCCATGTCAGTGTGATCCTATCCCTGGTGATTGTTAAAAATAATGTCAGAATGTGACTAAAAACTTTACTTCTTAAAATTTAAAATATTGAGCCTATACTCATCATTAACATATTTTTCCTCAAAAAAGTATTTTAAAAAGTGTTCATTAATACACAGCTTTAAAAGAAATGGCAATAAACATGTATCATATTCTAAACAAATATTTTTGAAGTGAAACTACTAGTACTTATTTATAACTACTTACGAAAAGAAAAGAAGAAACTTAGTGGATTAAGTAATTTAACCAAGGAAAAACCTAGCACATGTTGTACGTTTAAATTGAAACACTGGAATTTCTGAGAGAACATGTTTATCTTTCGTTATAAAACTTTTAATGTAATACCCATTAATAAGACAATGGAAAGAGGATTATTATTAAATTTTGCAAGGAGTTAGTCACCATACTAAAGAGCTTACAGTTTTAAAAGTTACTAAGCAAAAAATACTTACTGATTTCTTTTGCTTGAGAAAGACCCCTTGTAAATGGATCATCTATATTCTTACTCAATAGTTTAAAAATTAGAAGGAAGCAGCTTTCCTATATTTTACAACTAATACAAATCTGAGGATGTTATATGAGTTGAAAGTGTTAGGAGAAAGTGTTGCAGAAGTATTTTGGAGGCAAAACAAGCCTAACTAAGGAGAATGATAAGACCAAGTCTCCCTGGCAAGAGAGAATAAAATCACATGTTTTTTTGAGAAGTGACACAACATACTATTTGTCATGTTTATCTTCCAGTGGATAAAAGAGGGAAGTCTTGTGAGAAAGGTAGAATCTGATTGGGTTTTGAAAGCTTTGAAGTGCATTATTTATGCCAAGCTAAATGTAATTTGTTAGACTGTAGATTTCTTCTAGGGATACTATTAACCGATTTGTCACTCTTGTACAGACACAGCTTATTTGTAGCCTGTAAATAGAGAGTCACAGGGAGGAAGAGAAGGGCTAGCTCTCAGGGCTGTTCTAGCGCAGTGGGTGCCAAGCTGTTTAAGGGGCCTTTTTGCAGGACAGTCAAATACCCAGCTCTTCTCAGAATCTAGGTTGTCTTCGTTAGTCTGGAAAGTCAAGGTCAGGATGGATAGTTCCTAAATGTGATATGAGATTTCTTCTCAACATTGTATTTATTGCTAACTTACTACAAAATGTTTCTCCTTTAATTAGCTGCTAATTGAGATGTCTATGAGTGAGGAGATACCCAGACCTACAAATGGTAGGAGAGAAGTATCAGATGATTCTCTGAGTTATTAACATTTGGCTAGAGGTCACAGCTTCTAACCATTAATTAAAATTTATCATCGAACAAAAACCTTTAATAGGCAGCTGATTGTCTAAGAGTAATTTTAGGACAATAAATTCAACTTTTGGAGTTGATTTAATTTGATTTAACGTGTTATATTTATACATTTTGTGAGGGCTGAGCACCAAATCGTGGATGGTATTTGGCAGAAATTTTTCAACTGAAATCTCTTTCAGTTGTCTATCTGGGTTTGGATATTTTCTGTACAAAGATCACTTTAAATATTTGAAGAACTATATTACAACTATTAAAAATGCCCATCTATGCTATATTTACTAGAAAAACATTTTCTCAGTCATGGATTAGGATTTAGACTTTAGAGGTAAGTGCTTGTTGTCACCTAATCTCTTTCATGTAATAAAGTGGCTTTACGTTTCAGTTAACCCTTGTTTAGCTTGTCTAGAAAACAGTGTCATTGTGCCATCTAGTGGCCATATTTTAGAACAGAAAGGAATTAAAAAAAAACAACCCTGAAATCAAAAATAATATTCACCAGGTGTTTTGTGCTGTCTCCCACCTGAGTTTTATATAATTACAGAACTAAGTAGAAACACTCTGTGAATTAAATGTAAATACATAAAAAGGTAAGTTCTCATTAGTATGTTGAATCATCATAAATTATGTTTATCTTCTTTGTCTTTATAAAAAGTCCTAGTTTTATAAAATATAGCTTTATTGTTGTTTCATTTCATGAAAAGAAATTTGAATCTGTTTTCATTTAGAACTAAATATTAGAGACAGATCGACAACTGTTTTACTAATTGATAAAACTTTAGGCTTTCTTAAAAAAAGTGATGATTTTGAAATAGGTTAACTTTCCTTTTATCCTTATTTATGGCTGTGTAGAGGAAGCCTACTTGGTCAGCCTTGGCCTTGCTTTTTCAGGTACCTGTCTGACCTTCATGCACCTGGTGACCCTGCTTGGCAGTGTATTGGAGCTCAACACAGATGGATCCTTCAGCTTATGCACAGATGCAAAGAGGGCTATATACAAGATCTGAAAGGCAAGGCTGTTCTCTTCTGATGCATTATGCCACTTCTTATTGTCATTTTAACATATTTTGGGAACACTTAATAATTAAGGAATGATTAGTTATTTTTCTTGATATCTCTATCTGTGGTGGGTATTCTCCTCTCCCCATCCTCCCCCCCCTCCCGGGTTAGCATTATAGCAGAGTAACAGAACAGAAGACTCTTTAAATGTGTCTGTTATTGTGGCTGACAGGAAGTACTGACAAAGATTTGGTTTAGGAGACAAACTTTTGTGAGAAGCAACCTGATATTAGAAATGATATTAGTCTTTGATGAATGCTAATAGTCCACTTGTTATTTTTTCAAATGTATGTTGAACCCTGCTATACACCAGGCACTATGCTAAGTACAGATAGATACTGGGGAATAAAACAGACATGGTCCCTACCCACAGTGGATTAAACATGTAATTAACCCAATACGAAGGGGTGCCAAGTGATAATACAGGAAAATAATGGTATTATGAGGGAGGAGAACCAAGGAGAATGTTTTAGATGGCTGGTTATCTCAGAGAAGGTTCCATGTAAGCCAAGAGCTGGAAGGATGTGGAGTAGCCTTCTGGGCCCCCTGCAGCCTGAAAAAAGGACCACCCTTTGCAAAGACCTCAAGGTAAGTTTGAAGGAAGAATTCCCAGCTGCATTCACAAACACTGAATGCCCTGAATACTGTGTGTCAGCCACTGTTGGGTGCTAAGGATACAGTGGTCGGTATGACAGACAAGAACCTGGGTCACATGAGGCTTCCAAAATAGCAGGGGAGAGGGATGTGGAAAATGAGCAGTAGAATAGTGTGCTACTTTTAAGCCTGGGAATTTCCAAGTGCCACAGTAGCACCTAGTAATTTGATCCGGAATTTTGAGGTCACAGAAGTGGTAGTCCAAGATTTGAAGAAAATGCCACATATTTTCAGAGATCTGTAGGGTATCTGTATTGGCCGATTGAAAGAGGTGGGAAAGAAGAAAGAAATGAAAACCAGTCCAGGAAGAAAAGGCAGGATGTGTAATGGATTTCAAGCAAGAGAAACCCACTGAATTCTGTGTGGCTGGAGCTTAGAGCATGATCGGAGTTGATAGAGTCTGAATGGACTTTGTTTGGTAGCTGATGCTTCAGGGGATTTGGGCTTTATCCAGCAGGTGTTGCGGATCCATTAGAAGTTCTAAACAAGAGAAAGACCCAATGAGATTTATTTTTTAAAAGATGACTTTGTCTTCCATGTGGTGAATGGATGAGAAGGGTATAAGCCCACAGCACTGAAGCTGGTTAGGAGGTTGCTCTGGCAATTCAGGCATCTCACCTGGCATGGAGGTGGTGGATATGGAAAAAGGGATGGATTTGAGAGCTGTTACAGAAACTGGAATCTGACCTTGGCAGCTAGTTAGGATGATGGCACCACTGAGTTAGGGGACCTAGAGGAGAAAATGATTTTTTCCTTTTTGTTTGGATATACAAGTGGAAATATTCAGTAATAGTTGGATTTAGAGAACAAGAGTCTTGAATGTGGTTGGCATGTAGATGGTCCTGGTAGGTGATGCTTTTACCCAAGAAGATGAAAATGAAAAAGAAAACTTAAGAATCGTGAATCTGATATTTACAGGGCTAGTAGAAGAGAAACCTGCAAAGGAGCAGAAGAAGGGGTATTCACAGGGCTAGGAAAGAAATAGGAGGGTATAATATTGCCAAAGCAAAGAGGAAAGGAGTGATTACCAAGGGTTTTAAAAGAAGAGTAAGATACAGAGATGTTATTTAGCTTTAGCACTGAGGCTGGTGTGGTTGGGACACACAGAGGCAGTGGCCTGGGATGCCAAATAGATTTTATAAAATAAGGCATAGTGATACTTAATAAAGTTTCCAGGAGTCCTTAAAGTAACATGAGAACAGTCCTTGCACAGAGGGAAGTCCAAGAAAAGAGGTCACAATTACTTATAATATTTATAGCACAGTTCTGTCATGAATTAGAGTACTTTCCAACTGTGATTCTCTTCTCTAATTTTGATTTTTAGGAAAACCTCAATATCTCTTTGATTCCACATCAAAATTCCTATTAATGTCATTATTTTATAGCTTTAGCAAGTGAAAATGACACCAAATCACCAAATGATATACGTAATCTGTAGTCTTTGGAGGTATCTGGAGGGCTTTACATATTTTTCAATTGAATCTACCCTCGTAGTCAGGACTCTAAACCTTGACTGCCTGTCAGAATCCCCTTGGTGGTTTTAAAAACTACCAACTTCTGTTCTCCACCCCATTTCTACCAAGTACATTAGTTAGAACCTCTAACAGTAGAGTCCGGGCATCAGTATTTTCTAAAGATTTCAGATGATCCATGTGTAGCTAGGGTTGGTAATCAATGCACCAGATGCTGTACAAGGGACTGGGAATACAGTGGTGAGCAAGACTGACGTGATCTCTGACCTGTTGGATTTTGTAGCCCAGTGGGAAAGACATATATTTTTAAAAATTATGTAAGTATTTATTACATAAATGTAATTGTGGAAAGTGTTATGAAGTGGGTAGTACAGAATCTACTCCACAGTAGTAAGGGGGAGATTCAAGGAAGTTTTCTCAGGGAGGTGATATTTCCATTGTAACTAAATGACAGAGACCAATTATCTAGGTAGTCGGAGAAGGAGTAATCCAGAAACCCAGTAGGTTTTCAGTAAATGTCACCTCATTCCCAACTCTTCTGATACAGTGATGATATGCTCCAGATAACAAACAAGATGTATGGTCTGATAAAGGATTTTCCTATTTAGCTTATAAGAAACAATCTGACTGTATAATTTGGTTATGAAAATATGTGAGTTTTGGGGATGTGTGTATATCTTGAGGGCAACATAGAGACTAATTCAGGTTGGAAATTGCATGTATCTTATTGTCACATCCTTAACCTGAAATATCTGATAACCAATATTACATTGGCAAAGGTCTGAATTTTTCTTGAAGATAAGTGGAGAGATATTTACCTAATGGGTTTTTTTCCATTATCTTGATGTTATGTTTTGGTATATGTATTCATCCAGAGCTGCTTATAATCAGTATTTCTGGGGGAAAAAATGAAAATAGCTTATATGTAACTGGAGCCCTACTTTTTAAATTTATTCTGACCAATCTTGTCACAAAATTTGCTCATCACTTGTGAAATAATTAAAAGAATGTACAGTAAATCTATTTGTTAGTGACAAGCTCCTAAAGTTATTTTCATAAGTTGGTCTTTTGGTTAGGAAGTAAAAAACAATTTACAGCCCTTTGAACTTACTCTACAGAGTTTGATGACAAGACAATGTAAACTCCCTAAATTCATTAGTCAGGTGTTTATAGGTTATATTTTAATTTTCATTGACATTCAGTAGAACATGCTTACCTATGTCCCTTTTTTTTTTTTTGTCAGCGGACATTACCAATATAAACAATGTGGGTAATCCTAACATATAGGAGCTTTTTAATTGGAAGATTGGTATGCTGTTTTGAGCTCACATCAGTTTTTTTACATACTTAAAAGCAGAAAGGGTAATATAATAACCTCCCGTGTTTCAACAATTATCCACTCATAGCCAATCTTATCTATATTCTCATTTGTTTTTACCCCACCCCTTGCCCTGCATTATTTTTGAAGCAGGTCACATCATCATTTATACTTATTTCAGTATGCAATTTTAAAAGATAAATATATATTTTAAAAACTAACTGTGCCCTGGCCACTGTTGGTTGGAGCATTGTCCTGTAAACTCTGAAGGGTTGTGGGTTCAGTTCCTGGTTGGTGCACATGCCTAGGTTTTGGGTTCAGTCTGGTCAGGGATGCATACAGGGGGTAGCTGATGAGTGTTTCTCTTCCCTTCTCTCTCTCCCTCCTTTCCTTTCCCTCTCTCTAAAATCAATAAGTATGTCCTCAGGTGAGGATAAAAATAGATAAAATTAAATCACAACCCATGTCTATTAAAAATAACTTTAACCAAAACACCATTATCATTACCTAAAATATTATCAATGATTTCTTTATAATATCAAATATTCAATTAATTTTCAAATTTGGAGACAGTTTAATATCTTCAGGATCTTGATACATTCATAACATGGCTTTTTAACATTCTATAACAGTGCAAAGGCACATGATATAAAATCTGGCATAAATGTAGACAGAATATGTGTTTCCTAGAATGGGACAATTTGCCATATGTAAAATATGGTTCACCTTGGCCATTTTGCACTTACTTTTCTGGTTGTCATCATTAATGCATGTATATGTCATTGGTTACATGTTAGTTATTTAATATACACTTATCTACATTTACATGGGTAATGTAATTATACAGTATAGTATAGACATATGCATGTATGTATGTGTAAGTATTTGCAGATATTATTTACCTTAAGTATAAGTTTGCTGGGTATAAGCACAATTTTTATTTTATATAATCTACGAGTTGTTCATGATAGACTCATAAGTGATATTTATGAGTGCTTTAATTATATTGTATCTAATATAAATATAAAGTAATATGGGGAAAAGGCTCCTAAATATCTTTTGAACTTTCTGTTGGACATCCTGTCATAATTATGACCTTTTATATATGGAAGAAACCTGGGTAATTGTCTGTTCCCAACAGATGTTTAATAGATGACTTTAGATCCATTTTGCATGTGAGGAAGGTATCTCAAGGGAAGCCAGGTGACAACCCCACTTCTCCATGTCTTGAGGAGTGGCAGAACTAGTGAGTGGTTCAGATTTCTCCCCATCCCACCAGAGTGTACTCCCTCTGAACCAGGGAGGCAAGACAGCAAGTTCCACACGACCTCTCTGTATTCTATTGTTGGAGTAAGTATTTCCATCAAACAGGATTTTTGATGAACATGATGAACATAATAATGACATTGCCTGTATTTCATCTAGAACTTTGTTAGAAAGCTTCATTGTTTTTATTCAGGTATACTCAGGAATCTATTTTCAAAATGAAAGATAGTTGCATTCTAAATGTAAAGAATGAGTTGTAAATTCTTGTGTTACAATCTGTGCTTGGACTTCTAACACTGGAGAAGAGAAATAATTGTAATTTTTTAAGTAAACCCACAGGCAAACCAATGGTTGAGAATTGAGACAGCCTTGTGAAATAAAATACAAATTTAAATCAGTAGACTATACATATATCAGACAGGAAAAGGTTTCTTTATATCTTTTTAAGTAAAGCTGATCTTTAAGCATACATTTAATTAACATGAACTTTTTTTGAGTCTTAAAGTCTTTACATGGTTGTTTTGGGAAAAAATGTTAATTGTATTTATTTTGTGGTCTTCAGAGAAAATGTTATGAGCAAAGGTGGTGATAGATTTTTCAGAGACAACAGTTCTATATTAAAAAGTTACCTTTCTAGGAAAGAGTCTCTTGTATATGCAGCATTTGTCAGCAGAGGTCATCATAAGGTTGATATTCTTATGAACACTGCATTAGATCTTTCTCTGGATTCCAGTTTTTATAGTAATAACACATACTGAACTAAGAGGATGATATCTTTCATGCTAAAAACACTAGGACACAAGAACAGGAAATTATCATTGCACCTTAAACTCACGTTGTCACTTGTCTTCCAAATATGCCTCGTTTCCTCCTCTGTGGCCTATGTCTCTGTTATCCAAATGTGATATTTTGATTTTTCTAAGGGGAGACAAAGATGGGAAATAGAGATTATAATATTTTAAAAACTCATCTTGAAAGCTTAAATACTAATGGAAGAGTGATTTTTTTCCAGCCTGAATCAATTAACCATTTTGATTCTCTTCCTCTATTCTTGGACCAGCCCTGTGTCCTGTATTGTTGCACATGGGAAACCTTTACCAACTTATAAGAAGCGTCATTTTTCCCTTAAAATTCCTGTGAAGTAGACCCAAAATTAGACTAAGTCTCCAGGTTTCTTGCCAGGAAAAGCCTTTGCTTAACCCCCTACTAATATTCCCAAACAGGACTCTTAAAGGTAGGCTTCAAAGGTCTTTTTTTCTTCGTTTGGAAAATGAGTTTAAGTCTCAAAATAGATGTTGGCTATATTTAATAATTCAAGGGAAAAGGTTTCAGCCTCCTCACAGAGTAATTATTCAGATTTGTACTTAATTAGGACTTTCCAAAAGTACGTATTAGAATGGGGCACATTGGAGGTCGTTAGAGTAGGAGCAATAACTTAAGCAAGCAAGAGATTTTTGAAATAGTCACACAACAGAAGGAAATACATTCATATGTGACTCAGGTTTTCTTTGAAAACTTAGGTATATGTCACACCAGAAAGTCTTATTCTGAATCATCTTATTGTGGATTTATTGTAGAAGAAAAATGATGAGAATATTTTAGAGGCTGGACTAAATACCTACTATTTTAATTACTTCAAACATTGAGTAGATTATTAGATTAATTACTTTCTGAAATAAAAATGTGTGTTTATCCAGTGACCTAAAAATATGAAAATGGCTGTATATATTTTTAGTTCAAAAGTTCGTAAAAATACGTGCATAAATTGTATTCTATAGTTTTATGTATAATTTTGTGAAATTACACAGTATAACCAGACTGTATTTTTTTATATTTCTCAACCTTTACCTACATAACTTATAGTTTGTTTTGAATTATTAAGGTATTAATATTATTCTGCTATTTCCATAATGCAGGTTTAGTTATACTTTACACGAGATTAAATTTCAACCTCTGTTAAGAAACTGGCGGAAGATTCAGATTTTCTGTGGGACTAAAAAATATCTTCATGGTTAAAAATATAGTAAAATTGTGTTTTTATATACATTACATATTTAAATAAAATTATTTCTATTTTAAAGTTGTTACAATGAAGTTGCACATTAGGAAGATTTTTAAATCAAATTTATTTTCTGGAGATTTAAAAATAGTTTCTCTTCTGAATGTTTATCAGAGCATTATGAGCCCAGAATAACATAATTGATTTTAAAGGAAAAAAAGGAAAGGCACACCTGCAGTAAGAACTGATATGAGACATTAATTTGATTTTTACCTTCTTGCAAGTAAGTGTCTTCCAGTGTAGATCACTCAACCCCAGCATTATCTGCACACTTCTTTTGTGTGTTGTGACCAGGGTACTTTTTAAATTGACTTTGGAGAGTGAAAAGCTTCTAAATGCTTCTAGTGGGATTTTATTTGCTTTAAGACTTACAAGCAATGAGGTATATATATTGAAGAAAGTAGGTTCAAGAGAGAGAAGTAGAAGAAAAGTACCAGTTAATGATTTCAATGAAAAAAAATCTCTCCAGCAAAGTGGTGGTCTGATTTTCTTTTCCCTTTTGTCTTTTTATTCCAGAAAAGGGGGTGGGGGAACCCAGGTGATATTCAGTGTGCCATGAATTAGCTTTACAATTAATAGTTTACCATTAAAATTTTTGATGCATCCTATTAGAAATTCACTATTGTTTATAAATAGTATTAAGTTTATATAAACAGTTTCAATTACTTAAATGCAGATCAGCAGGTTTTTACATAATTATAGATTTGTTTTTAAATTTGATTTGAAAATACAACTTTAGCTTCCAAATTAAACTTAAGACTAGTAATTAATGCTGGTATTTTAAGTAGTTTTTTTTAAAAAGTCAGTAACTAGGAGTTTGATTTACTTTATGAATACCATAGCATTTGTTTATAATCATGTGTAGTAAAATAACAGCTGTTGAATATCATAGAAGAGAGTTGGATTAAGTTCTCTTTCCTTGTTTCTTCTATTTTATACTAGATTCTATTCACCTTATAATGAATGATCTGTGTATCTTTGTTAGATCAGACAGGCCACAGACTTATGTCAAAGACCTTTTTACTTTGTTATCCTGGCAGCTGGCCCTTCTCCCCTGTCTTGCTTACTGTGTATCTGGAAGAGGACTTTTTGTGGCCGGGAGCCATTTCATGTCTAAACCATGTACCCTTCCTTAGAGAAAAAAATTTTTGACAGTGAATGTCATGAACACACATTGAATGCTAACATTAACTGGTAACTTAAAATAGTCATCATTACAAATATTTTAATTCTGTATTCTGTCATTTTGGTAATAATTTTGTTGCTTATATATTTTAAGCATGTTTTCTCTACTTAAATCTTTATTTATAAATATAAAAATTGCAATACAGGTGTAGTACCGTAATTAAACATAAATAATTTTGTTTGCTTATTAATCTATGTAGCTTATATGATTCTTGCTTAGATAGCCATTGTTAGCCAATAGATGCTTCTTCAAAGTTCACACCTGTAGTTTTGCTTTGAAAATAGCTTTTCATTCTGCAACTGTTGTTGTGAATGGTGTTATATCAGAAACATAACCTGGAGCCTGTTAAGGACAATCTGACACCCTAAAAAGTGAAGTAAGGTATATTAAATATGTCTCCCTTTGTTTAATTTGACTAAATGATCCCCTTTAAATTGAGGAAGGGCTCCTGTAGGAACTTTATATATAGAAGCATAAGATCAAAAAGAACATTTTAATCTGTTGACACAGGTCTAATTCATAAGGAATTTGTAATTCTGCCTTGATATACTTGCCCCTGCCCCTGCCCCCCAGCTTTGGCATTGAAATTCTTCTGTGTGTTGTGCTTGAAAGGAATCCCATCCTGCCTTGTCTGTGAAGGCTCCTGGCCCCTCATGTTTGGTCAACAAGCAACAGTGGGTGGTCGTGCTGCACATGGGACAAGGGCCTGCTGTGCTCAGGAAAATGTGTTCAAATGTTCAAAGGTGTTTAAGGGCAGTAAGGAAGTCAGCTGCCCTTCTGAGAGTTGGGACCAGTGTTCCTTCCCCACACTGTTGTAGACTGTGAGAAAACTTGTAAGAGGCATGAAGGATGAGAAAATATAATGAATTTATTCACCTGGCTCCACGTTTGCAGGCTTCCCTGAAGAAAGGTCTCTTCTGCCCTTTATGTTGTATAAGGTCTGTTAAAACAAATATTGATTACTTTTCATTTAAAATAGGGAAAACTTGCACATTTTGAGTTGAAAGGATTTGACTGATATGTGATAAGGTTTCCTGGAAGTCTTATGGAATACTAGGTATATAAGCATTTTCTAAAAAGTTTTCTTAAAGTCATTATCAGTTTTTCATAAGAAAACAGAGTTTTAATGTAAACCCTTAAGATTTTAAGGTTTGCAGAACATGTTTTCAGATCTATAGGTTAGCATAAAATTGAAGAGTTCTTACTAGTAGAAATCTCACAGTTGTTGGGGAAAAAATAGCAAATGTTTCAATTCGTTAGTAGCAAATTGTAAAAGGTTGTTTATTTTCTGTTAGAAAATAAAACACTTTAAACATTTTTATTCTTTTATTCTTTTAGTGAAGTGACTAGAATTGCTTTATTAGCATTGTGAAGAAAATAATTTCTGCAACTTCTGAAAACAGATTTTCTGTTTTTTCATAATAAAACAAAATTTCTGTTTTGTTTATATAGTATTACATCCATAAATGGTATTTTATAATTTTGTTTGTTTTTGATCTTTTAAATTACTCCTGCATATTCATAATTAAAAAAAGAATTCCTTTTGAGCATGCTGGTAGCATGTTATAGAAGTTTTATTTAACTAGAGAATCAAAGTATTATTCTTGATTGTCAGTAATTAAGAAACTCAGTCTTTTTTTTTTAATTTTAAGTGTTTAAAGGAATTTTTCTTCCAAGATGCTTCTTTAAAGCATATGTAAATAAGATATATATCTCTTCTTTGATATATTGATAAAAATGTAACTCAAATTCTAGTTTGTGAAATTTAGAAGGTAGAGCTATACCTGAAGAATATTCTGCTCTAGAATCTTGTTTATTTTTTTCTACAAATTCTATAGTGATGGTTTCTCACGCTATTGGGTGTATTTATATTTGCAATTTGTCTCTAGAGTAATCTTTACCCTATAGTTACTCCTCTCAGATAACTTTGGGATTATTGCCAAGTAATTGTGATCTTAAAAGCACTAATTTATCTGAGTATATTTATTGGTTAATCTGCTTAGTGCCTTTAAAATATTTAAGCTGTAAGGTTCATAAGAAAAAATAGGAAATTCTGATTAAGATTTTATTGTTACTTTTCTAGTTGGCTTTAATATTTTGTTGATGTGCTCTTCTTTTAAGGATTAATTTTCCCATGTGCTCTTTATGTTGAGGCATACTTTTTATACATTTAGATGACACCACTAATTAGTATCCTAAATTATAGCAATAATGAGCAGAATAAGCATATTTTTCATTTTGTTCTCAGTGGTGATTTAAAGTTTCAGACTTAAACTTCACGTAATAGAATCAGAATTTTATAGCTAAAAAAGACTTTAAAAATTCCATAGTTTCTAGCCCTTATTTTTACAGGTGATAAAGCATAGGCCTATTATGAGTCCATAAGCTCACTGCAAAACCCCATACCAATTGCATAGCTATGTGAATTATGGGTAGAATTAAACCCTGACTTAGTTTCAAATATAAGAAACAATTGTTAGTGTTAGCACAAATGAAGGCAGAAAGGTTATAACCCTGTTTGATAAAAGGCTTTTAAAAATTTTCCATCTGGAAAAAAATCACAGGAACAGTTATTTCTAGAGAAAATTTCCTGTTTAAAAAAATGACTTCACCCCACCCCAGCCAAACCCACGTGGTCTTTATAGTAGCTCCTGTAAACCCCTCTCCCCACTATCCCCTCCCCACTCCCCTCTGGCTATTGTTAGATTGTTCTTAATTTCAATGTCTCTGGTTATATTTTGTTTGCTTTTTTCTTTTGTGCAGTATGTTCCAGTTAAAGGTGAGATCATATGGTATTTGTCCCTCACTGCCTGGCTTATTTCACTTAGCATAATGCTCTCCAGTTCTATCCATGCTGTTGCAAAGGGTATAAGCTCCTTCTTTCTCTCTGCTGCGTAGAATTCCATTGTGTAAAAGTACCATTGTTTTTGGATCCACTCATTTGCTGATGAGCCCTTAGGTTGCTTCCAGTACTTGGCTATTGCAAATTGTGCTGCTATGAACATTGGGGTGCATAGGTTCTTTTGGATTGGTGTTCCAGGGTTCTTAGGGTATAATCCCAGCAGAGGAAATGCTGGGTCAAAGGTCAGTTCCATTTTTAGTTTTCTGAGGAAATTCCATAATGTTTTCCACAGTGGCCACACCAGTCTGCATTCCCACCAACAATGTACTAGGGTTCCCTTTTCTCCACATTCTTTCCAACATTTGTTTGTTGATTTGTTTATGTTGGCCACTCTGACCAGTGTGAGATGGGGGTGGAGGGATGGGGAGGAAATGCAGACAACTATAATTGAATAACAATAAAAATTTTAAAAAAAAAGAAAAAAGAAAAAAGAAAAATAACTTGTAATATCAGAGAAAAATAACTTGTAATATCAGAATTAAAAAAGATGACTGAATTTAATTAATTGTGAATTGTATGAATATTGTGTTCAAAGCCTTATGATGTTTTGAAAAATAATAACATGGTACATAATCTAGAAATAATTATGAATTTATTCTAGTAAATACATATGTTTTTCTTGCTGTCCTTTCAGAACTATCAGTAATTATTTTGTCAAAGTCAAGTGTCTCACATAATCTGTATCCTATTGACAGTAATGATTGCAAGGTTAAAAATTATATTCAAACTGTATGAAATCTGAATATATTTTCACTCAAAATGAAATTTATCAAGTGTAAAATATTAAAATTAAAAAAAAATGTTCCTGTATATTTTCTCAGTTACTTTTCTCCTGAAATATGAAAAATTATTAAAATTAAAAGGCAAAATATAAAAAATGATTTCATATAACATTAATGCAGCATTAAGTTTGTGAAAGACAAAATCAAATGCAATTTTATAAATACTTTAATTTCTATTACTTTCAAAATGTCCCATTGCAAGCTAACACTCTAATGAAAAAACTGAAGTGTGTATATACAGTTGAACACTGTCCTCAGCCGGATGTAAACGGGCAGATAATTTAAGTTTTCAGGAAAAATGTACTAAGTAATATCATTTTCACTTGCATATGATCTGCACATAAATCAGAGCATGATATTATGAAAGTATAATTCTCATAACCATATGTTTGTATAATATATGTATTTCTCTTAAACACATCAGGAACTATTACTATCATATTGCGAGGTTAAACAAACAAGAGAAAATAAATTGATTTCTTGTAAGATAGTTTAGAACTTTTTGCTGATTTTGTTACAGAAATTGTTTTTATCCATCTTCTTTTTATTCTTTTTAGTAATGCTTTGTTATCATTGAAACTACTTCATAATTGTAATTCTTTTGTGGAATAGAAATACCAAGTGATGTAATTTAAGTTTAAATAAAATCACAGGATCCTTATGTTTTTTTAAAAAATATACTTGATAGCAAATAATTTCTGACAACTGAGATTTAAAATATTTTCATTAATTTTCTCTTCAAAGGATACTCCTATTAATTTCCTGTAAAATAACTCATTTTAAGAATTTTTTTTTTTTGGACAGAAAATGGTGCAAAATGATAGGGAGGAAAACACATTTCTGAGTTGATGCCCAGTGTTTAGTTTGCTGGGCTTGTGCATTTGTGTGCAGTGCTGAAGCGCTATCTTCTGGTCACTCTGCAAAAATACCTCTTGCAGATGTGTTCCAGATGCTGGTTACTCCTGAGGGCGGGTATGCTGTTCTTGCTTCCTGCTGCTGTGACATATGTGCTGGTAATTTGACATTACTAATTAAGAAATTAGTTCATGTTAAATTTTCTTTTCCTGATACTATAGAGAATTCTGCTATGATACCATATAATGGAAGAAAATCGTATTCTTTATAAAGGAAAAGGTAAATCAATCTTTAGCATTAGCAGTTTCAGAATTTGAGTTACTTAAATTAAACTACATAAATACCTTAATTTTAAACTATTTAAGTTGTAAACATCAGTTATATAGAAAAACTTTTTCTGGGAATACTTAAACAATGATTTTTGTATTTTAGAAAAAGGAGTGTATCTTTTTTTGTTTTTAGATTTTATTTATTTATTTTTAGAGAGACGGGGAAGAGAGGGAGAAAGAGAGGGAGAGAAACAGCAATGTGTGTTTGCCTTTCGCTCACCCCATACTGGGGACCTGGCCCGCAACCTAGGCATGTACCCTGACTTCGAATGGAACCGGTGACCCTTTGGTTAGCAATCTGGCACTTAATCCACTGAGCCACACCAACAGGGTGATAATTGTATTGCTTTTATAAGGAATGGTATACAGTGTACTTTCAGTAAACTAGGAAGTCTTTTTCCTTTTTAGTCAAAAATGTATTGTCCTGAATAACGTGTAACATTTTAAAGTAAAGAATTCTCTTGCACTTTTTTATATACATTTTTATATAAATGTTTAATGTGATACTAAGTTCAAGACCCTTTATACTTCAAAATGTTTCAGAAAATTGATATTTTAATATTAACTTCCTCAATTCTACAATTAATAGCAGTGCTGACTATATAAACTCTAAAGAAAATGTCCTAAATCGTTAAAGCTTCTACACACGACTATTTCTTTAATGTAGAAAAATTCAGTTATAAAAAAGTATTTTTTTCATTGCTTGTATTTTCTTACTCTGAGTTAATGATTATTTTGCTTTCTTAAAATTAAATTATACAAATCTTCTTATCTTAGATGTTTTCCGAAGTAGAAATTTATGTAAATTAAAACATTAGCACAGTAGTTGAAATACAGTTAAGTCTTCAATAAAATTCTATTCCACTAAAAAAAATCTGTTCAAATGACTTAATTTCTATTTCTGTAAAATGTACCTGGTTTTACAGAAATCTGTGAGGATATCTTATATTGTATCACATTAAATTGCTTATGCTAGGAGGAGCCCATGAAACAGGTTCTCTATAGCACTTTTTACTGTATTTACTTTTTATTATTTTATTTTCTGCTTTCACCAGCAGAATGTAAACAGCTTGAGGGCAGGGCCTTATCTTTTGTTCATCATCTTATCCCCAGGGTCTGTATAGTTCCTGGCACATAGGAGGTGTTCAGTAAATAATTGTTTAGTGTTGTTGAATAGCTTCATTATCAGTAACATAAAATTATTATTTTATAAACGTGTTTTATCTGTTCCACCTGAAAACAAATCTGTAAGCTTTTAATATTCTATAAACTTAAAAAAAAAAAAACAAGGAATAAGGTTTTTGTTAAATAATTTAGTATAAGCCATTCAGTATATATAGAGGGAGTTATTTGTAGAATGTCCAATGACTATGGACAGAGACATCATATTTATTCCTTATCCCTAAAGAGATAGTATTCTGACTTGGAAATAGGCAGTACTTTATGCAGCAGCTATAATTCAAGTTGCATTTTAAGGATGAGAGTTTAAGTAGATGGGGAGGAAGAATGAGTTTAAGGCCTTTCAGGTACAGAGGATAGAAAATAAGGCAGGAAATATAAGGTGTATTTTTATAGGGAGAATATTTAAGTGTCCTATGCATGGTAAATACTCTATAAATGTTTATTGAATTCAGATTGTCTTGAAGATCTTTGAAGATGCTCAGCTAAAGAACTCAGGGTGGGGGATTATAGACACCTCTACAGGCTGAAAGGCAAATTTTACTACTTAAAATGAATATCTTAGTAACCATGGGATTCCATTTCTAATAGCTCTCAATACTCATTTTAGAAGAAATGTTTCCTGGTTCTTAGGATAATTTGGGTTGGAATTCTGAGGTTATTTTTGAGTATTTCTGAGGAGAGAATTGGCGGGGCTGAAGTTAGCGGGTGGAAGGATTGAGCAAAAAGGAAAAAGGACTCATGGACATGGACAACGTTGTTACTGCTGGGGGGAGGGGGCATATGGGGACTAAATGGTAATGGAAAAAATATAATAACGATTAAATTTTTTTAGGAAGCAGTATTTCAGTGATATTAATCTAGGACATAAAGAGAATTTCTTAATAATAGTGGCATGTTAGGCCTCTGGAACATTAACAGCATGAGGTGAAAAGGATCCAAACTAGTTTGTTTGGCATTGAAATAGGGAAGCAAATCCCACATCTCAAAGAAAGAAAGAAATGGGATTGAGGGGTTTAAGTTTTAAGGAAGAAGTCAAAGATTTGTGCTGTAAATCTTCATTAAAAGAATCAGACCTCTATGACTTCCTTTCTAAGTAGTTTTTGAGAAAATGATTTCTCATACTGATTTTTATGTTTCTGGAACACCCCTTCCCAGTTTTGCCGAACATTCATTCTAAAATGATACATAAGTTTCAGTCCATGATTTGTTACATCTCTTTATTGAGCGAAAGTAATGGATTGAATCCTCCAAATTTGTCATGACTTTTAAAAGCTGTTTAGAGGAAATATTTTTTATTTTACTTAGTAAATGCTTTATTTAAAAAAATGGAAAAGTTGAGCAAGAAATAACTCAAAGAAGCAGTGCTTTAAATCAAGTAAATATGAATATATAGAACCTACAGGAATGTAACTACTCTTTTCCAGGTACTCCAGGCCTGCACAGTCCCATGGTGGATCCAGATAATGATCTACGTACCTCAATGTTGGTCCATCTTAATCAGACAGCATCACTGAAGAGGGGCAGCAGCTTCCAGTCTGGTCGAGCTGACAGTAAGTGTGTCCCTCTACCCCAATTTTGTCTTTTAAATTTGTACTTGTGTAATTTTAAACATTTTTCTCTTGGGTGTTTTCATAATTAGTTCTGTTATTACTGCTGAATATTACCAACCATCATCTCTTCTACTTATTAAGAAACTTCCCAGTAATTAAATTTAAATAATTAAAATGCATTTTACATCATACATTAAATACATGCCATTTGATTTCTTAATAAGTCAGTGGCCACAGGTTAGTGTTTATTCAAGATACTTAAAGCCTAGTTTATTTTTTTCTGTGGTTTAATTTTTAAAAATATGCCACAGAAAAAATTATGTGAGAGCTTCTTCAAGGTGAATTTTGCAACAAAAGTAATTTTTGTACTCAGTACAGAGAAAGACATCTTTTCAGTGAATTATTAAATTTTGTTTGAAAAGAAGGATTTATTGTTAATCATAAACTAATTGCTAGTCTTTCTTCTTGAGTTGAAGCATCTCAAGTGGTAACTATGTTACATTTAACTTTCTAATGTTGATATTTACCTATTGTGTATATGAGATATAAAATGTATTGATTATAATTCATTCGTGTGCCAATTAGACACTCTTAGTCACTGGTATTTCTAATCGAAACAACAGAAATAAGAAATACAAATAGAGTAATAGAAATACTTTATGTTAAATTCAAATACCTCTAAAGTCTATTTGGAAATATTTCCTGTTATTCTTACAAGTATTGAAGTAGGGAATTTTTTAAGGTTTATGTGGTTTATAATTTTTAAGGTTTATTAATGTCCATTTAATGGACATTAATAAATATAAATGTCCATTATAAGAACATTTTAAAATTAGATGATTCATTTGTACTAAATGAAAAGCTCCCATAACTGTTGATTTTCCTGCTTCTTGCCCTGTGTATATTCTCCACCCAGCTCACCAAACAATGGAAGAACAGAACTGTTTGCTTCTGCCTGCTGTGCTACAGTGTTGCCTTCTCAGTATATACACCCAGGGCCTGACCCTGCAGTGCAGCCCACAAGAGTCTTTAAAAAATACTTCCTTTAATTAGTAGAATAATGTCAGGTCTAAACTCTCTGCACCTCATGGCTTCCCTGTTGTTATGTAATTTACTACCATCAGTTGACATGCTAATAGCCTTAAATAAATTAAAAATTATACTTGAGGCCAACATAATGAATTATATCACCTCGAACAGATCAGATTTATCCTGCCTAGGTTTTGTCAAGCTTCTTGGATCTGTTTTATCAAATTATGGAAATTTTCATCAAATTTGAAAATTTTGTGGCCATAATTTTCTCAAATATTGTTCTGTTCTGCTTCCTTTTCTGTGGCTCCAGTTACGTGTGTGTTATACCAGTAGATTACCCCATAGGTCACTCAGGCTGTGTCCCCTGTTCCCCATCTGTATTTCATTATGGTCTCATTGTTATGCTTTCAACCTATCTTCTTTTCAGCAAAGTCTGACCTAAAATTTTCACGTACTCCATTTTCATATCTTTCCTTTCATTATTTTCATGTTTTCCTTTAAATATTTTAACATTACTGTTATTGGTTAATTCTGTATCTCTGTTATTTTTAAATCTGTTACTAATAACTAGTTTTCCTCCTAGTTTCTGGTTATGGTTCACATTTCCCTGCCTTTGACATTGCTAATTGTTTCACTTTTTATTGTTCCCAGACACTGTGAATATACATTGTTGAGTCTTTGGATTTTGCTCCCTTGATTTAAAAAGTGCTGGACTTGGTTTTATCAGTTATTTACAGTAAGTTTGATCCATTCAAGGCTTGTTAAGTTTGCTAGAGTATGTCTAGAGATGCCTTCATTCTAGGGATACTGAAGCCATCCTGTTGAAGCATAATCTCTTGGGTCTCTCCTGAATGACCCAGGTAATTGATGAAGACTATTCCTTCAGGCTGTTAAGAGCTAGAAGGTCTCCCTGCCCTGTGTGGTCTCTGGGAATCTTGACCTTATACCACATATGCATGACCTAGTACTTAGTAAAGCCTTAAGAAGACTCTTATATAGGTTTTTCTAGCTTGTTTTCTATGTAGCTCCTCCTTGCTCTATAGAACTCTTCCCTGTATTTCCAAGTTGGCTCCACCTCCTTAAAATTCATCTTTCCAACTCAGAAAGGCCACTGAGCTTTGTTTAGCTTCCTCCTCCCTTTACCTCTGTTGTCTAGAAATTGTCTGCAGACAAAAGCCAGGGCAAATTCGGACTCACCACATTTCCCTGTCCTTTTGTTCAGTGTCTCAAAATAGTTGTTTATATGTTTTCCTCCCAGTTTTCTAATTGTGTATGATTGGAGGTTAAATCCAATTCTTGTTGCTCCAACATGGCTAGAAGTGGAAGTAAAATAATTCAAATTTATTTTCACTAATATTATTACTTGAAATTGGAACATTATGAAGAATTGCTGATAATAAAACACAGGTATTAATAAAGTTGAAGAAACTTGTTCTCGACTCTGTGATCAAAGCAAAATTCATAAGCCTACATACTTTTAATTTCTACTGAAAAAAAATTTGGGCATTCATGACATATCCCCTTAGTTCTTTTCATCAGACTTAGGAAATAACTCTTGAGGTTTCTCTGTCAATGATATAACATGTGGGAATTAAATTAGTACATGTTGAATTCATTAAGAAAAGAAAACCCAAAATCATTTTTCAATTTTAATGATCAGAATTTGAATGAAGTAGACTTAGAAGGAAATTGGGAAGTGGGGGTGGGGAGGATTCTCATTATATTTATAAGTACATAGGTATAAAGAATCTGCTAATAATAAAAACACAACAGATGAACAAATAAAACACAAGACTGAGAATTGTTCTCTGTTAGTGGGCAGGAGGCTGCAGGAACCTATCAGTTTTCCAAGAATCTTAATGATTGAATGCCACCGCATTAAGTAATTGAAGAACTTCCAGCTCAGTATGATTTTCTGGCAATACCATTTAGTAGCTATATTAATACTCCAGACAAAATAATTTTACCTATTAATGTACCAAAAAAGATTCAACTGAGGGGATGATTTTGGAAGCCTGTTAGAATTGGTTTGTTATGTTTTTACTTAAAATCGTCTAAATACTTCTATCATAAAACCATTTCAATTAGAATACTTACTGATTGATGGATTTAATGAGAATAACTATGTTTACTTTCTGTTCATTTATTGTGTGTTTTTTTTAAAGAATTTTTCTTTTAAATTGGTGAAGAGGCAATGTTTCCTATTTTTCTTTGGGGTGCAGGCATTTTCTATGACAGACTCATCTTTGAGACTAACACCTCTGTGTATGTTAAATATATATGTATATGTAGAATACATGGGTGTGTAGAAAGCCAGGCCAGACTACACAAATAGCATGTCCAACTTCATAGTCTTCGGGGACTTGGACTCAGATTAGGTTGCTTTCACTTTAATTTAAAACAAGCCCTGCAAAGAATATATGAGGTAAGGATACCATATTAGTTTCTCACAATAGGGATATAGCTGAATGGAGGAGCTTATATCTTTTGAAACATTAATTCTGGGGAATAAACCATCTAAGAGTCTACTTGCTACTATATGAGGCAGGTATTTAAATGCTTTTTCAGTTTTTAGATTTTCCTGTTCTATATTTACCTTGTCATTGACCCAAGACACATTAGCAATGGCCTAGGCTATGTAATGTGCTACCTGCCATTTCGAAGGCAGTTAGTGTTTGTCTGTTTCAGCTCTGTCTTTAAATGAAATATACCTCTTATCTCACTAGACTCATATCATATTACTATTAGGACCCCTTTCATTGGCTGTCCATTTAATTATAGGCTCTCTGAAGGCGGAGACCTACCCTGTTCAGTATTTGTGCTGCACATCATCAGACAGATCTTGGAGAGTAGCCACAGAATTAGCACACAGTGGGCATTCAGTAAACGTTGGCTGGATGGACAAGTACAAGTTTAAAATATGCTCCTAAGTAGTAATGAACCATGCCTTCCTCCTATAGGACAACTGAATTCAAAGCTTCTCACAACTCATAACATAGACAAAAGACTAACATGCTCAATAAATAAAGAGGTTCTACAGGCCACAAAAAAAGGAATTATGAATGGCTCTTAAGCATTTGAATAGGTACTCAACCTCAGTCATAATAAAAACTAAAAAGGCATTGTAACACTATAATGTGATACTAGTTAGGCAAAAACTGCCAGTGTTGTTTTGGGTTTTATGTGTTCTGTTTGTTCATTGCTGAGGTTATAAGGAAGCTATAACTTGCATGTGTTGTTTGTGAGTGTGTAAATAGTCCCTTAGAGGTCAATTTAATAATACCTGTTAAAACCACAACTTTATGTACTCTTGGACCCAACAGTTCCTCTACTGCACTTATATAGATGGATCAACTTAATGATATTTCAGCTTTACAATAATATAAGTGCAGTACATTCAGGAGAAACTGTACTTCTGATTTTGAATTTTGATTTTTTTTCCTGGGCTAGCAATATGTAATCTGATACTGTCTTGTGATGCTGGCAGCATGGTGAGCCACAGTTCTCAGTCAGCCAGGCAGTCAGTCTTTGGGTAAACAATTGACACTCTTAGTCTGTAGTGTATCATGTTGCCAGCTCTTTTTGGATGTTGGCTTCTGAGCACGGTTAAGGTAGATGAGGCTAAGCTAACATTTGCTAGGTTAGGTGTATTTAGTGCATTTTCGACTTAACGATATTTTCAACTTACAACGGGTTTATTGGGATATAGCCCATCGTAAGTTGAGGAGCATTTGTACTTGCACATATGCTTCAATGACGAGGTATAGCTTATTGGTTGAAGCATTAATGTTAACTGGAAAAGATTAGAAACAGTCCTATCCATTCGAAGGGGGCTTACTAGTTATGATACTTCCAAAATATGAAACATTATGTAATCGATGGGGGAGAAAAAGAGGAAGCATTTATGTATGAGTGTGGAAGAACTCCAGGACTCATTGTTAAATGGAAAAAAAGCTATGTTAAAAGAGTGTTTTAGTATGCTTTTATTATTTGTGTAGAAGAACATTTGGGTGGGTGCAAAATACATATTTCTGTTTGCATTTGTATGTAAAAGACATTTCAGAAAGAATCACAAGAAACTATTAACAGTGCCTTTTTATGGTTGGAGTTGTGAACTGTGCCATGGGGGAGGAGGGTGAGTGGTAGTTCTCTTTTCTAACTATATATTGTCTACTTAGAAAATTATTAAATATTTTAAAATAAATAAAATCCACCTTTTTCCCACTAGAATAACAATGATAATATTACACCACAAGTTTTTTTTTTGCCTGGGGGTATTTTTAAAGGAAGCTGGTAGTTAATGGAGGAATTAATGAAAGTTCCCTATTTTGACCTGCTTTGAAGTTGCTAAATAGACCTTAGAAGTTGACCCCAGAAGGGCTCTTCATGAGTGCTGTGCAGTTGGACAGTGAAGAAGCCTCTGTCTGCCTGTGTTGGCTCTGAAGCAGAACAGGGCCGGGAAGCAGGACATGGCAGGAAGAGAAGCAGGAAGAGAGTCAATAAAGAAAGGTAGAAGGGTTGGGAAAGTGATTCACACTCACTGAATTACTATGTTTGTTTTTATTCCCACAGATTTATTCTTCCCCTAAGAATTCTATAAGATCTTGTTTCCCACTTACTACAATAACTACATTAAATTACATGTAACCCAAGAGGCTTCGATATTTTTTCCATAAATTTCTTTATTACGTACATGATTGTGCTTGAATATGTTCCTTTGTGATAACTTGACTTCTTACTGAATTTTCCCTACATAAGAATGTATAGTGGCATTTCTAATAAGTTGGTATTAGTTACAAATTTAAATATTGGCCCATATTTATTGCCTTACTTAGCTGTTGGAAGGCATGACTTTTTAAAGAGATATATAGGATCTTGAGGTCAACAAGGTTGAAAAGCCAAAGCATCCTCCTCTATGAAGTCCTCCCTGCTCCTAGTGCTGTGCCCTCCTGATCTGTCATCCCCTCCCCTGCCTTTCATGACCCATGAGGAAGCTGGGGCCTCTGGTGAGAGTGTGTTCTGCACAGGCAGGCTTTGGGAATGTGATATGAAGAACGAAATAATGGTCTTTCACTATATTAAAGCTCTGTAGCCAAAGTGGAACACATTTTTGGGTCGGGAGTGGCAATATATTTAAATAGATTTTTATTCCTGATTCAAAAGTATACTCACAGTATTTTATTCTTTACCTCCCTTAGCGTGGAGATACAAATCTCCCCACCTGGTAGCATTTGTTGAAAAATTGACCAAGCTTGTTTTAAGTCAGCTGCCTAACTTCTGGAAACTCTGGATTTCCTATGTTAATGGAAGCCTTTTCAGTGAGGTATGTATACTAATATGACCATAGACATAGTTAAGTAATTGTGAATTTTTAGTCTTAAAATGTCTTAAATATTCTGAAGTGGCTTTTTTAAAACCTTAAAGACCCAACACTTATAACTATTGTCTAATATTTAAAAATTAGTTAAAAGCACTGTAAAGCCCTAACATTTGATAGCTGTATGACTCTGAACAAGTTAATTGTTCTGGGATTCAAATTTCCTCAACTGTAAAAAGAAAATACTAAGTGCATCTGTTTCAAAAGGTGATTATGAGGATTAAATGAGATAGTCAATTGAAGAAAACTCAACATGTTTTCAAGGATTCTGAATTAAGTGCCAGTCAGGCCAAATTATGTGTGAAATTATTGTGTACTATGAACAAATGATAAAATAAGGATAAAATGCTTACAGCTTACACACAGATTTGAAATAATTCATATAATTTTGAAATTTCCTAGTTTGAAAGAATTTAAAGATTCTGTTATTTAGTTCTCATATGATCGATCATTCTGCAGAAGTTATTATAAGCCTTTATATCTTTACAAGTCACACGTTTACTTAGTATCTTAATCATAACATAATTGGTGCCATAGGAGTTATGATCATAAAGTAATGACTTTAACTTATTATGTATTCCACCTGGAACTTACATACATCACTCTGTAGTCCCACTTCAATTTCTCCATGAAAGGCCCCTAGGTCCTGGTATACACATTCTAGTACCCTTTGCCTCCACTTGTAACATGGAAAAGGCAGCTCGGGTTTCAAGTCTCCAAAGAGACCTCTTTATAGCCCTGAGAGATCTGGGGATATAGGGATCTTCTTGATGGTAAAAGCTATTTCCTACTTCTTTTGTACTTGCCACCACAAAAATGGATGAGGAAAAGGGCTAAAAAGTTTGGGGTTTTTTTTGTACCGAGGCATACCTTTGTGGTTCAAGATCTCTAGTCCTCGGTAAAAAGTGATTGCGTGTGTTGGGTCCTCCAAAGGTCCATGCACTCTTGCTTGTGGGCATACACTCATGCTGCTCTTAAAGAAGAAGAGTTACTCATTTTATTTTTTGTTTTTTCCATTGTATATTTAATTCTTATTTGTCTACTGTCTCTTTTTAACCTAGTAAATTCCTAGATTCTTCTTTATGAGAATGGTTAGTTATCTAAACCATGAAATTTACTTAATGCATGAAAAACATAAAATCATAAATGCATAAAAAAACATGTTTCTTAGAAAAATTAATCTCTTAAGCATTTCTTTCCTTTAATTTCAGCCATGTATCAGCTACTGTACTTTCTAAGTGAACATTTAAATATTATAGCAATTAATAATGTATGTCATAAATTATGTTCTTTTTGTATCACTTGGTTATACAAAAGGTCCATTGAAAATTTATACAGAGAAGGTCAGTCTTCCATAAAACAAATGTGGAGTTAGGATGACACAAGTGCAAAATTGTTACTGTTGACCTAGGAAAAAAATGCTTTAAATGTCAATTTTCCAGGTGATATGAAAAAGTTTTCTCAATGTACAGCTTTCAAACATTTCCCCATCAATTTACATTTTTATTCATCTGAGTTGGATGGGAGTTGTGTGGCTATGCTGAGAATAGGTTTGGGTTCTTGCCCTCTCCCACAGAGGGGGGACAGCCGCACCACTCCCATGGTGCCAATGGCTGACTTTTTTAATCTGCTCCATCCCTAACTCAGATTGCTTATATGAGGACTAGAAAGGTTAGATGCTTCCTTATTGCTGCCTTAGACAAGGAATTTTCACACTTTTTCTTACAGAACACTAGTGTTGAATTAGAAACACCCAATATTTATCACTTATTAGCTATGACCTTAGGCAAATAACTTTACTTCTCTGTGCCCACTCCATAGGGCTGGTTTGAGAATTAAATGAGTTAATATAAGGGAAGTGTTTACTTACTACAGTGTCTGGAAGATGAATAAAAATTTGCTCGTATTATTTGGAATAAATATATATTCCAATATTTGAAATCTCATTGCCGTGTTGCACATAATAGGTTTTCAGTGAACCAAGTTTCATAGCATTAAGAAATACTGGTCTGATGAACTTCTAGATTAGTGTTGAATAATAACAAGATGGATTAACCCATCTGAAGAATTATTCCCTTAGAAAATAGATTTAAACCTAGTTATTTTCTCAGCCAAGTGCTTTTTCCTTCTGATTGGATCGGTTCTTATTGGTGGCCCAGCACACATTGACAGTACTGGCCTTATTGTGTGTCTTTTTAGACTTTTTTAAGTTCCCAAGTGTTTTTGGTCTGAGATATTTTAGGGAAAAGGAAGAAATTTTCCTTCCTTATAGGTTACACCTAGTTGTGAAATAAATGAGCTATTTCCAAATGCATGAACAACAGTAGTACAAAAAGAAATAGTTTTTATCAGTTTTACTGAGTTGGTTATGCCTGTGGTATTTCTACTTATTTATACTTATAAATTTACATATTTGTTTTTAAACTATTGTTTTTAAACTATTTACCCTCTCTTGGAGAGCTAGAAAGACACCAAAGGGCAGTAGACAAGAACGAAGGAGTTAGGAAAGTGTGTCCACCATTTCATTCTGTGAGTGAGATCCAGAAACTTAATTAAATTAGTAAAACTGGGAAGAGTTTTGGGCTTTGATAGTTGCTATTTAATCTCATATAAGAAAGCTCTGTAATATTTAAATACAACTTACTTGAAATTTCTTATTTTTCTTGTTATAGAACTGTTTTGCTTTATTAAGAGTTAATCCGTTAAAGATTTAAATGGAGTTTGCAGCAGTTAAAAAATAGTCAGTTCTTCCAACCAGTCAAGCCCGTGTGAAGTAACATATGTGAATCAAAACAGTGAAATCTAGCCGTTGGTCTCACCACAAAGTAGTTTTGGTCTGTGTGTGCAGGAAAGACTTAAGGTTTTAGTTAACGAAATAGTTAATAGTAGGTTAAGATCTCACCTTTAGATATATTTTAAATATAGTATATTTTGGGGTGAAAAAATTTAAAGCACCCAAATAATTTTTAAATATTAGGAATAGAATTTTTTAAAGTTTTATAATGTATAGTATATAGCACTTTATGTTCCAAAATTAGATTTAAAAAGTAGAGCAAACCGTACATAATTCAATGTTAGAAGTGTTCAATTTCTTCATTAGATTAAAATAATAAGCTATTTTTAAATTGACAGTTGCAAGGGGCATGCTTAGAACTCATTCTCCCATCTGCTCCATTTTTCATATATCCGGAGACAGGTCCTTGAAGTTTATAAAATTCTTCTGTGCAGTAGATGGCATCATGCATTCGTTAGCACATGTTTGGTGGACAGAATTGTTCTGGCAAAATTTAGCCTTAATTTTGATATGATGATTGATTTTCACTTTTTTCTTTGATTTGAAAATAGTTTGCAAAGGACTATGACATTATCTTCCCATTGAACTAGTCCACTATGTGAAAGTTCAGTATTAGGTACTGTGGGAGTTAAAACTAGAAAAGATACCATCTGACAATCAAGAAGCTTACAGTTTTATACTGGCATGACCCTTCATTGAGACAGTTTACATCTTTAAGAGTTTCATCTCTTCCTCCACAGAACACTAAACCAGGTTTGTATTAGGGTTTAGAGAAACAGAGCCAATGTCTAACCATATATCTAAAGAGAAATAGATTTACTTTAAGAAATTGGCTTACATGATTATGGAGGTTAATAAGTCCTGAGATCCGCAGTCATCAAGCTGGAGACTCAGGAGAGCCCCTTGTATAGTTTCAGTGTGAAGACCAGCAGGCTCGAGACCCTGGAATCGCCAGTGTTTCAGTTCCGGTCTGAAGTCTGGAAAGGGCCAATGTCCCAGCTCATGCAGTCAAGCTATAGGAATTCCCCCTTACCCTGGCCTTTTTGTTCTAGTCAGGCCTTCCACTGAGTGGATGGGACCCCCCCACACTGAGGAGGCCAAGCTGCTGCTTTTAGCCTACAAATTCAAATATTAATCTCATCCAGAGACACCCTCACAGACACACCCAGAGTAATGTTTAACCAAAGTTTTGGGTACCCAGTGGCCCTGTAAAGTTGACACAACAAAGAATGAACCTCACAAAGTCCTTTACGTAGATTTCACAGTACAGGATGACAATGTTGTTCTCTGTCTCCTGACATCACAGTAGGTACTGGGCTCCTCAGCAATATCAGAATTCCACACCTAAAACAGTTTTCTCAACCCCCAACATTCACACAAAATTATTAAACCTCTGCTCATCCCTTTGTTGGAATCTTAAATCTCCAGGAGAAGTATTAAGTCTGTTGGACATTTCAGGAGCATATCACAGGATTATGCCCTGCACTCAGGCTGCCATGTGGAGATGCTGGAGTTCAAGTTTTTAAAGAAGACCTTTCGATTAACCTAGTGGCATTCAGAGCCATCGTGCTTTCTGAAATATATTCCAGGAGGTTCTGAAGAATCCTAACCCTTGGTGATAACTTTATTTCACCAAATATCTATTGAATGCCCTGAATAGCCTCTTTGTGCCAGGAACTGAAACACGTACACACACATATGCACATACACACATAACACACACACACATTTTAATATACATATATACAACATAAGTAAAATAGTGGCCAAGATAAACATGACCTCTCCCCTCCTGTGGAGACAGAATGAAAATTTTTTTTTAAAATTCTCCTAAATTTTGATAACAGTCTTAAAGAATATCAGTAGTGGGAGGGAGGTCAGGGAAGATCTCTATATGGAGATGATATTGAAACCGAAACTTAAAGCACAAGAAGGAAACAGCTATATAAAGGATCGGGAAGAGTGTTCTAGGTAAAGAGAATAGCACACCCAGAACTGGGAAAGGGGCTTGGCAGAAAGTCACAGCTTCCAGAGTGTGCTGAGCAGTGGGTGAGTGTATTAGGAGAAGCAAGAGCTGAGGCTAGAGGAGCAGGCAGGGTTAAGAGTTTGTATTCTAAGTCACAGGTGGCAAACACAAGGCCCATGGGCCAAATCCGGACCTCTACCTTGTTTTATTTGGCCCGGCATCTTGTTTCTATCTGGTGGCAGCACTGAGCTCCTTGCCCCTAGTTAAGGAGTAGTTACATTTATACAGTCCTAAAATTACATTTGGCCCTTTGAAGGCAACCATGAAGCTGATGTGGCCCCGGTGAAAATGAGTTGAACACCCCTGTTCTAAGTGCTGTGGGAAGTCATGGAGATTCTTTTAAGTGGTGGAGTTACCTGGCTGAATTTCTCAGTTTTAAAAAGACCACTCTGGTTGCCTGTTCTAGAATGAGTTGGCAGGGAACAAAAGTCAAGTTTGGGATGTTCCTGAGGCTGTCCAGCCAGAAAATGGTGGTTGGGTTACAGTTTTGGCAGTAGAGTTGGAGAGCAAAGGATAAATTTTATTTGTATTTTGGGAGTAGTGTTGACCTACTGATGGATCACATGCGGATGACAAGGACAGGGATTCACATACAACTTCCATGGGCTCCCAAGTGAGTAGGTGCTGTTTTCAAAGTCAGAAAGACATGAGAAAGAACATTCTTGGAGGAAAATAAGTTTTCCATTTTAATCTGTTGCATTTGAAATTCCTGTGAATTATTCAAGTATTCAGTGTCAGAAGAAAGATTTGGGTTGTATATATATAAATTTAGAAGTGTGATACATGATTTATAATAAATATCTATTTGGTCTTTGTCCCCATTTCTGGCACAGAGCTCCTAAAACCCTTGGAATTTCTGAAGTGAGGAATGGTAAAGGTGTCTTTTGTTATGTTAACGACACGACTTAGGTTCCCACCTAAGGATGGAGGGCTGACTGCCCAGAGCACCAACCATGTGATTAGAGGGTTGGAACTTTCAGTCTCACCCCCCCAAACCTCCTACATAGCTGGAGATGGAGTTCAGTCACCAATGGCCAAAAATTTAACAAAGCCTCCATAAAAACCCAGAAGGAAGGGATCAGAGAGCTTCTGGGTTAATGAACACACAGAGATTTTGGGAGAGTGGCCTGTTCAGAGGGAGCATGGAAGCTTTGCATCCTTTCCCCATGCCCTATGCATCATTTCTATTGGTCTGTTGCTGGGTTATACTCTTTTGTAATAAACCAGTGATCTAGTAAGTATCATGTTTCTCTGAGTTCTGTGAGCTATTCTAGCAAAGTAATTGAATCTGAGAAGAGGTTCGTAGGGACCTCCAATCAGTAGCCAGTCACCAGAAGCACAGGTGACAACCTGGGCTTGTGATTGGCATCTTAAACTGTGTGTCTGGGATTGGGGGGAGGACAGTCTTACAGGACTGAATCATTAACTGGAATCTGACTCTAGGTAGTGTCAGAACTGGGTCCTGGAGAATTGTTTGTTGGTCTGAAGGAACCCCCTGCCCTGCCATTTTCCCCTCCCACATACATAGTGGATTTGAGTGCAGAACCTGAAATAGGAAGGTATTAGAAATGGTATTTGAAGCTATGAGAATAAAGTAGGATAGAAAAAAAAGTGCTTAAGACACAGGCCTAATAAACTACCATTTAGAGAATAGCTTTTTATCAGCTCATTAAGCAGGGGCCACATCTCTGCTTTTCTACACCTGGGCCACTAGATTACCAAGTATTATTTTGAATCAGAGCTGCATACTTGACAGAAACAGAAAGTAGGCTAGCAGCCATCAGGGCCATTTGGACTTACCTGAGTGGTCATGACTCAGCTGGAAGTCACTCTTGACATCTCTCCTTTCTCACTGAAACACCCAGTGGAATCACTAGGTTCGGTCACTTCTGCCTCAGAAGCTTGTATCTAAGCCATCCACAGGGATCCCTTGTTCACTCCTGTAGCCTGAGACACTGTCATTGCTTCGAGTGTTTGCCAGTGAACTTAGGATTTTTCTTAATAAATTATTATTGAGGTAAATTTTGGGTTTACCATTTTTTCAAAAACTCAAGTTTAAGTATTTCAAAGCAGAAGTGTGTTTCTACAAAGAAAAAATGATAAAAGCTGCATACTTTAAATAAAGTTTTAAAATAGTGTAAATTAGAGCCTGAAGTGTTGTGTATCTGTGTGTTGACCACTCCCTATCAAGTGTGCCTGATATTTTTGTTGAAAACATTCTCAATCCTTTCTCTTCTTTTATGCATTCACATCAATAATGTTCATTATATAAACTAACTCCATACACTGTTTTGCTAAACTTAGCCATAATATGCATATAACATATATTTAAAAATTAACTTGAAGTCAGTATCATAATTATTTGTAATGCAATTGTTCTTAGCATGAAAGTTTTCTTGACTGGTCTTTAACCAATAATACATGAATATTTTAACTTTAAAGTGTAACTTTTGCTTTATGTTAATAAAATACCTGAACTTTCTTTTTCATTGTACCATCTTGTCACTACTTTATTTGGAAACTTTCTTAAGCTTGCCTTTCTAAGGCATTTTATATAATAATACCTAGTTCTTAGAAAATTTGGTAATAAAATGTTAACTGAAATCCATTTGAATTGGTTTCTCTTTAATCAATGTATTGTAGTCATCTACGTGTTACTTTAAGGAGAATTATCAGAACAGAATGTGGCTATCAGATCAAAAATTAATTTTAGGATTCTGTAATATGTTTTCTCCTAAGTTAGACTGAAAAGCCTCTGAAGAACAGCAATGATTTATATTTTCTTAAAAAAATAAAATGCCAGTTATAATGCTTATATTCATCAATATTTGTCAGGGGAATGGAATATATGTCCTAAGATTACTAGACATTATTCTAGAGTTTACTCTTTCTTTCATTTCTGTCCTAGTCGGTGAGAAATGATGTTGAGAATGTTATCATGGGCATGATATTTTTAAGCAGGGGTGTCCAACCTTTTGACGTCTCTGGCTCACACTGGAAGAAGAAGAGTTGACTTGGGCCACGCATTAAATATACGAACACTAACCAAAACTGATGAGCAAAAAAAAAGGTCCACGCATAATTTTCGTGATATTTGCCATCACAGATAAGCAAAAAAGTCCTCACATAGTAACACTAGTTATGCAGTGGCCCTTTCAGTAATCTTTTAAAATTATCAAGCAGGTACCACGTTTGTGATCACTAATATAGAAAATGTACATATCTAAGTAATAAAACATCACTGATGTTTTTGTTAATATTTTTTATTATAAAAGTAAAAGATGGCATCATAAAACCAGTGGGATGTTTGACATTGTATTTGAGAAACTAGTACATCAGTATCTGGTTTCATGGAAGTAGTTGCAGTTCTCAGTAAGTTCTCAAGGTGCTCATCAGATATTTTGGTTCTAATTTTACTCTTAATGTGTTTTATTCTTGAAAATAGTTGCTTGCAAATGTAGGTGTGGCCAAATAGTGATGACATGAATAAGGCGTGATTGTGAAGCAAGGGATATTTGTCTTTGGGAAGATAGTATCTATAAAAGTCCAGTAAAGAGACATGATCAAATTCTTCTTTAAGTTGAACGTCAGATTGCAGCTCTGTGCATTCCATTTGAAAATTGGCAGGTAACATATTTATGTCGATTGAAAATGGAGTCTACAATATAGCAAAATTTGATCATTTTCACAGAAATCTTGAAATCTGTTTTCAAATTCTTGCGTCAAATAGAAAAGCAAGGCCACATATTTTTTTTTTTTTTTTGCTGTACATAGGAGTGTGTTTAGCCAGCATGTCAAAATGCATAAAATTGCCTGCTTTAATTTGAGCTTGCCATAATTTCAGTTTCATTTGGAACACTGTTATTGTTTGAAACATGGTATTAATAAGCTGGTTTTCACCTTGAAGATGCATGTTTAACAAATAGTGAAAGCATACATATGTTTATTTTACATGACTTTGTGCCACATAATCACAAAAAAATCTCATAATCTTTTAGGTAAATGTATGATTTTGTGTTGGGCTGTATTCATAGTCATCCCGAGCTGCATGCTTGGATACCTCTGCTTTTACATTTAACCACATAAAATTGTTGATGAAAATGACATTTGAAATTCCCCTACAAAAAAAAAAAAAGGTGTTTCAGTTAATACTTAGGTTCATTAATGGGAATTGTACTTAAATATTTTAGGAAGGTGAATAACTTCTAGTTTTAATGAGAAAGGTTTTCAGAATAGTCATCCTGTAATCAGAAATTTAGATTATTTCTTATACATTTCTTTTAATCAAGTTATAACTGTATTTCATCCTTTTTTATGTACAGCTCCAAATTATTTCTAAAGATGAATGTTTGTTTGTTTTTTAATTTTTAAGACTGCTGAGAAGTCAGGCCACATTGAAAGATCAAAGAATGTAAGGCAAAGACAAAATGATTTTAAGGTAAGTTAAAGATAAGTATGTAGACTTTTTCAACAGGGTAGGTTTTCCTCAATCATAGTAGAAGACTTTATTGATGTTCAAGATATTCATCATCATTCAGGCAGAATCATTTATTTGATATAATCAAGTTAGTGACTTTTAATTCAGTTTGCTTATTTACTGTTGTCCAGAAAATGATTCAGGAGATAATGCACTGTCTTGTGAAGCTGATCCGTGGAGCTCTGCTTCCGCTCAGCATCCCAGAGGGTGGAGCGGGGCAGTACGGAGGCTGGGAGGTGAAGTCTGAGCTCACTGGACAGTGGCTTGCTCATGTCATCCAGACTATAAGGTAAATATAGACACACTCTCCTGAAAAGGGTCAATATTTTTTGTTTGTTAAAAACAATACTGAGGATGAGATATGGTTTTTAACACATTCTGTGAAGAATTTTACTTTTATATCCTTTTGCCTCCACTGTTTCCCATGTGTCATCTCACAGACTATTAAACCTTCCTGGTTTTATGTTTGATGAGAATGTTAGACTGGGTATGCATCTTTTATTGTTTAATTCAGTGTTACTGTTGTATTTTAATCCCTCTTATAGTTTTACTTTTACCTTATTTTCAACATAATATTGTAGCTTCTAAGCTCCATAATGAATCATTACAGGATTGCCAAAATGATGTGATTGTACTCGGCTCACTTTTGTTTTGTTGTGTTTGTTTTACAGGCTTACTTATGAATCATTGACTGCCCTTGAAATTCCTAATGACATGTTACAGACTATTCAAGATCTCATTTTGGATCTCCGAGTACGCTGTGTGATGGTCACATTGCAACACACAGCAGAAGGTACAGTGAGGAAAATTGATGACATTTACTAGACAATGGTTATCTATGCCATCTCTTTCTGGTTTCCAAATATTTGAAAACAAGAAATTACTTTTATAGAAATTTCAATATTTTAGACCATCTGTAGCTGTTCAATAGAATTTTTTTCCAGAGGAATTAAAAAAAATTTTTTTTTATTTTTATTCAGTTACAATTGTCTGCATTTTCTCCCCATCCCTCCACCCCACCCCAACCAGTCCCACCTCCCTCCCCTACCTCTACCCTCCCCCTTGATTTTGTCCTTGTGTCTTTATCCAGAGGAATTTTTTAAAAAAATTAGAGATGCCAGATTACAGAAACTAATGTGGATCTACTTGAAAAATACTTAAGGATATAAATATATTTAAGGATATAAATATGCTTGTGGCAAAAGTTAAGTAGAGAATAAAATGTATATGAAATATCACAATTTTGAAAAAATAATGCATATTTTAAAAGTTTAATTTACAACTATCAATGTAAAGTTAGAAGAAAGACTGTTAACAGTGGTTCTTCATATGGTAGAAATTACAGGCAAAGCTCATTTTCTTTATATTTTCTAGAATTTTGGGGGACTTTTTACAAACAGTTATAAAAAAGCAATTAAGATTATCTTTACAAAGTAGCCCTTTGGTTATTAAATATTTTCAGAAACAAGGACATTATTATAAACAACATAAGCTATTACTATCTATCACCATATCTATATAGAAATGGTGACTGATAAACTCAGTAAAAGGAAGTGAAATCGAGTCAGGTGAGAAACTGAGCAGTGTTCTCTTAATTCATCACCTCTTCCTTTTAGGGAACTGAAACACACTGCAAAGCAAAAGGTTTGGATGTATTGCATTCCTTTAGCCAAGTGAGATCAGACTGTCATTGTCAGGAATGTGTAGGATTAAAATAGAATATAAATTGTTCATTAGAAATTTTAGGGAAAAAATTTTGTACATTTGATATTATCAAGAGTGCTGAATAACTAATTCATTGTTTAAAGTTATTAAACCTAGCATAGCATTCTCTAAGTTGGGCTATGTAGTCAAAATTTTTACTTAAATTAATGTTTTATTAGAAAAATGTAGTGAACAATACACATTTAAATCCTTGACTTTACCAGAATTATATTATGTACCTACTTTTTTACAAACCTATAAAAAAGTTAAAAAGCATAACCATATAGAGATTTTTATCTCTATAAAGTTCAGTGTGATAACTGCAATAAAAAGTACTTGTGTTTGTTTTCCTTATAGAAGTAAAGAGATTAGCTGAAAAGGAAGACTGGATTGTTGGTAATGAAGGACTTACTTCTCTAGTAAGTTTAAATGCTTTTAAATCATTAATCATTAGTGTATATTATATCAAAATGAATGATTTATTATATTAATAAGGAGCATGTGCTCTCTGTATCACAACTCTAAATAATTTTGGAAATAGAAAAATAAATTTTTTCTTAGAGTCATTTTTACTGAACACTAACCATACATACTTATTTATTGCTTCTCAAGTACAGTTTATTTATTTAAAAATTAATAAAAAGTAGATTTCTTTTAGAATAATCTATTTTCATCCTGTATCACTTTCTATTTTTGTTTGCATTGCATTTTTTAATAGATTATACTTAATTCTAAGTTACCCAACAACTTGAATTTTTCAGAAAAGCAAGATACAAAAAATGCGATTGCTGACTCCTAAACCAAAACAAAACAAATAAACAACAGCAAACTTCTCCAAATATATACACAGGTCAAGTAACCATGATCGCTGCCTTCAAAAGAATCATTTATTTAGATGGGATGTTTAGGTTTTCGAAATACCTTTGAATATAGCTTTCATAATTTATCATGTTTTACATCTGTGCCATGGACCAGAATCTGAGGAGGCAATTAACAGTTTCTGCCTAGTTTGTACATAAGGAAACTAAAATAAATGGTTTTGATTTGCCGAATTTGTAAAATAGTGATTGAATCAGGGTTGTTTTTTTTTTTTACCATTTTTCAACAAAGTTAGTACAATATCATTGACTGTATTCCCTGTACTGTACATTGTACCCCCATGACTTAAGTCAGGTTATTGAGAAGTAATAACCCCATGTAATATTTCTTCATTTCCTCTAATTTCTATACTTCTTGACAGTTTTTCTTTGAGAGTTGAGGAATTTATGACAAGTTGAGATTTTTCCTCCTCTTCCTTCAAAGTTCATGGTTTCTTCCTAAGTTAATATAAATATATACAAATATACCTTCCTTTATATGTAACAATGTGATTTAGAACTGCAGTGCTTGCTTCTATATTTTTGTAAATGAAATCATGCTTGAAATTAGGGGAATTATTAATTTAATAAATAAGTAAATTGTAATTATATTTTAAAGGAGTTATTTTTTATAAAATACCTGTTTTGATTCATTTGGTTTATTCTGTTTTTCATAATGATTTATATTTAGAAAAACTAATAACTAATTCTGTCACACTGAATATTTAGAGGAAGGAGGTGTGGGGCAGATCTTGCACCATCCATTATGGCAGCCACTTTACATGGTGGCTTGTGTAAAATACGCATCAGATTTCAAAGACTCAGCACAAAAATAATGTAAAATATCTCAACTTTTTATATTGATTACATGTTGAAATAATATTTTGGTATATTTCATTATATAAGTTAATAGTAACATTAATTTTCTCCTTTTAGTTCTCTTTTTTTTATATATATATTTATTGATTATGCTATTACAGTTGTCCCATTTCCCCCCCCACTCCACTCCATCCTGCCCACCCCCCTTCCTCCCACATTCCCCCCCCATAGTTCATGTCCATGGGTCATACTTATAAGTTCTTTGGCTTCTACATTTCCTACACTATTTTTACCCTCCCCCTGTCTATTTTCCACTTATCATCTATGCTACTTATTCTCTGTACCTTTTCCCCTCTCCCCCTCCCACTCCCTTATTGACAACCCTCATGTTCTAGTTGTTTGCCTAGTTTGCTCTCTTTTTTGTTTTATGTGTGGCCGTTACTGTATCCAGCAAAGCTATCATTTAGAATGGAAGGGAAGATAAAGTGCTTCTCAGATAAGGTCAAGTTAAAGAAGCTCATCATCACCAAGCCCTTATTATATGAAATGTTAAAGGGAGTTACCTAAGAAAAAGAATATAAAAAATAGGAACAGTAAAAATGACAGCAAATTCACAGTTATTAACGTCCTTTTAGTTCTCTTAATGTGGTTACTGGAAAATCTGAAATTGTATGCATGGCTTGTGCTTGTGGCTCACATTATACTTCTGCTGTATGGCACTGGATTTAGAATCATAGTCTGATTCAGTCCTGATTCTGCTATATCATAGCCATGCAATCTCTAAGAAGCCACTTAACCTATATGCCCTAATTAAAGAAGCAGAACATTTTTTCACAATGTTGCTAATTAAGATGAAATGGGAATAAAGCACTGAACTACAAAGCTTTGTACACTTATAGAGGAGTTTTATTTATTAAAATAATACCTGTAATACTGGGGCCACTATAATAATACCTTAAGTTTATGTTATACCTTACTGTTTTCAAAGCTCTTTCATATAACCCTGTCCCACTTAATTGTCACATCGAGCCTGAAAGAGAGGCCAAAAAGGAAGGAATCATTTGACCATCATACACTGAATAACGTGCTACAGTTGAAATAGGCCAGGGCATATTAGACAGCAAGTTATCTTGATGCTTGGCTTTTGATACGTGTTTCAGATAAGACTTGTCCAAATGAAAAAAATACATATGTTTAATCTGAGAAAATAAAGCATCTGTTTTCATGAAAAAAATTGCAATAAGTTCAACAAAACTTAGCAATAAAACAGGTATTGGCTTTAGCTCCTTCTTCAGGTTAGTATTTCTTGCACACATAGCTAGCCCAGAATGTACTGACTGACTGCTGCCACATCTGGGTCCCTGTATGTGCTTATGTGATAACTGCCACTCCTGGAGTTCCAGTGTGTGCTTACCTGATAGCTTCCACCCTGTGGTCCCAGTGTGTGCCTGTGCGTTAGCTGCCATGCTTGAAGTTCTGGTGTGTGCCTACCTGATAGCAGCAACACCTGGGCTCCAGGTGTGTTTTCACCTGATAACTGCCACACCAGGGGTTTCAGTGTGTTCTTGCTGATAGCTGCCATGCCTGAGGTCCTAGTGTGTATCTACCAGATAGCTTCCACACCTAGGCTCCAGGTGTGTTCTTACCTGATAATTGTCACACTTGAGGTCCCAGTGTGTGGTTACCTGATAGCAGCCTCTTTGAAAATGCTTTGAGCCCTGGCTGGTGTGGCTCAGTGGATTGAGCTCTGGCCTGCAAAGCAAAGGGACGCTGGTTCGATTCCCAGTCAGAACACGTGCCTGGATTGTGGGCTGGGTCCCTGGTGGGTGGCACTCAAGAGGCAACCACACATTGATGTTTCTCTCCCTTTCTCCCTCCCTTCCCCTCTCTCTAAAAGTAAGTAAATGAAGTGTTTTTAAAAAAGAAAAGAAAATGCTTTGAAATGGTTACTAAAAAAATTATTTGTAGTCAATTTAAATTTTAACTATAATATAAGAAACTGTAACCTCTATAACTAATTTTATGTTTGGTTTCACACACACAAACCACAAAACTAAACCCATCACAGCTTATAGATGAATGACCCACAAGAAGTTACAGTTCTGGCGTCAGCCCATCCTTCCTCTAGTCAGAGTTTATTAAGGAAACATACCAACATGATAGACTTGATAAAGCTGAGCATGGTTTTAACTATTCAGCATGGACCTCACTGAAGAGAGAAAGTGAATCAGCGCTTGGAATAAAATTCTGTGTCCCAGCTTTGAGTGTTGTAACTTAACTAACATCTGTAAAACTCTTAGACTTTGAACAGTGACTTGAATTACATGCCTCTAATTTATTTTTGTTAAGGTTTCTATAGTACCAGTCCCATTGGTTTGAACTGAGATTGTATTTTTCTTTGTGGTGGGGTAGGATAACATTCCTTTATTATGCTAAAGAAATGAACATGCAGCTTTGCCTCATTATGACTTCTTTCAGCTGAAGTATTATCTTTAATCTGTACTTCAGTGCTCTGAAATAGTTTATTTGAAAGCATCCTGTTTTTTTATGTTGAAAATATTTTCTGCCTTTTTAAAATCTGGATAATTTTAAGAATTTTTTTCTTTCAGAAGAAAGAAGAAAACTGGAATGATTTGTGGTAATTCCTTATATCAACTAAATTGGTGATTCACTGGCAATATGCAGAGATAGCACTATTTCTGTTTAAAAAAAGAAATAGGTTTTTTGCCTCTCATATACTCCCAGTTTAACTGAAACTACTCATTGGGCTCTCCAGTATTCTCTATCCATTTATTGTATTGTAATAGATGTATATATATATAAAACAAAAATAAGAAAACCTAGTTCAAATTTTAATATAAGATATCTCAATAACCACACATGAATTTCACTATTTAACTGCCCACAGTTGAATTTTGGATTTAATTCTATTACTATTTTAATATCTTAGATTTTCACCCTTTTTGAGTCAGGTACATTGGATGGATAAGATCAGGTATCTAACAAACATTTTGACTCTTTAAATACTCTCTGTGCAGTTGGTATTTCATGCTATAACCACCAGCCCCCCAATATTTTTTATTTTTTGGTACTTCTACTTTTAAGTATTTTGTATGATTCCCTCTAATGGTTTCAAAGTGCAGCATTAAAGTTGAGGCACTATTTTAACTTTTCATTAAATCTGGGTTCCTTTTTGTTAGAAAATAAATGTGTCTTTTTTTTCCCTTATGTACAGATGTCTCTTTCTCCTTTTCTCCCCCAACTCTTTTAAAAGTTGAAAAGTAAACTGAGGCGAGGTTCTGACTCCAGACTTTTGCACAGAGCTGGTTTATTTGAACTTTGAGCCTTGCACAGTTCCATGCCCCTGAATGAAATATAGATCCTTAGCTTTATCTCTTCAACTCCCACATCTACACTTAGTGGTTATGACACAATGTGGCCCCTCAACCCCGTCAGGTTTTGTCCACCCTGGCTGGGGCCCGTGCACATGTTGTCCTCCCTTCCAGAGTCACTTCCCTTCTTCTCTTTTCTTTTTAGGGGCTGCTTCCTCTTGTTCTTCACCTCTCAGCTTAAATGTTCTCACTGTCTCAGAGGGGCCTTCTTTAACTATCCTATTTAAAACTCATCTCCCTCCTTCACCATTTTTCTCTGAGTTCCACCTACTTCATGAAAATTAGTTTGGGATTGCACTTATTTATTTTATTTCTGTACTTGTTTTTAGTAAAGAGTAACAGTTTTGTTGAATCTTTCATGATTAGTGTCACCCTAGAATATACACTGACTGAGAACTCTGTCTTTCTTATTCTTATATCCCTGTTACCTAACAAATGCTTGGCACAGGATAATATCTTAAATACAGTTATAAGCTGAGATGTTAGGATTCATTGAAATTTCATTGAATTACATTTGTTGTATGTTTTTTAAGTTCATTTTCTGATTTAATGTATGTAGAAAATGATTATATTGACTTTTCAAATTAAAGATCCTAGGTCTTTTCTGGAGCATTATTAATATTAAATTTTCTTATGAACAGTAGCAGAGATGTGGAAGATCTAAGAGATGGAGAGTACATTCAGACTATGCCCTGCAAGCAGGGTTTAAAATATAAAATCACTGTATATATTTGCTTTTTATTATGTCATTTGCCTCTCAGAAGAGTAGAATTTTGAAGAAAAATTTTAGTTACACCTGCCTTCGGTTCTTATTGAATTAGATAGATATAAGAGTTTCAAGATTCAGCCATTTTTAAGTATCAAGTGCAAAACATGGAAAAGCTAAATCTCCATGACTGGATTGTTTGTATCTCAGTTCTGTTCCATGAATTTGAAAAATTGAGAGTTTTTGGCCATATTCACTTTTTTAAAATGTCTTAATAACTAATGCTTCCTTTGAATTTTAAGATACATATTTTTCCCCTCTAGCCATATCAGTTTGAACAGTGCATTGTACATTCTCTGCAATCACTTAAAGGAGTTCTAGACTGCAAGCCTGGAGAAGCCAGTGTAAGTGCTCTGTTACATTCAACCTCTATTTCAAACTTTCCCAGTGAACTGTTCTGAATCACAGTTGTAAAGTTTTGAGTCATTTCAGTCTAAGAGCTTTTCCCTTTGACTGCTTCCTTGTTTTATTTCATGTAACTATATAGACTATTGATTTCTTGATTCCAAGAGAGGCTGATGGAAGTTAAAGATGTGAATGCAGGTGTTGCAGGTAGACTACTCAGCATTGTGAACACTTTGTATACAGAGTAAACAGGTGACTTGGGTATTGTTTAGCAGCTCTATGTCAACATCTTCTCAGGGCAGAATCACTATAGATTGAAATACTTCCTGTAGTCCAGCTCTTCGTTCATGGTCCTTTTTCAGAGTAGGCTACACACACTGGAAGCAGTTTTCCATGTGTTAACTTTTTATATTGAACTTTGTAAATAGAAGTTGTGTTTTCTTAGCAAAGTCCAAAAATTTTCAACAAAATTCTTCCTGACAGGTATTTCAACAACCTAAAACACAGGAGGAAGTTTGCCAACTAAGCATCAATATCATGCAGGTAATAAATAAAAGCACTCATTCCCTGAGCCTGAAATAATGCAAATTATTTGTCAACCCTCTCTTATTTAGAATATATGTATAAACATATACTATATTAAATATGTAGTCTTTTTTTATCTGTATATGATAGTTTATAGTAAGTCATGTAACAAAATAAAGTTGAAGGTAAAATTCCAGTTTCTTTTAGTAATACCTCAATATTTCATTTATATTATATTCCCCTGTTTTGTATTCTTATGGGACTTTATATATATTTCTGTTAGATCACCGATTACATAACATGATAGGCCCTGGCTGGAGTGGCTGAGTGGATTGAGTGCCAGCCTGAGAACTGAGGGGGTCTCCAGTTCAATTCCCAAAGACATGCCTGGGTTGCTGGCTGGGTCCCTAGTATGGGGCATGTGAAAGTCAATCACACATTGATGTTTCTCGCCTTCTCTTTCTCCCTCTCTTCCCCTCTGTCTAAAAATAAATAAATAAAATCTTAAATGACATCATAGTTATTTACTTTGTATCCATAGTGTGAAATTCTTTGGGACCTGTACTTTGTGGGCATGTAAAGTTGAGCATGCAAGTGAATGAATGAGAGAAAGGAAAAGGTGTTTTTCCTAAAATATATGCAAGATATATATATATATTTTATATCTTGAGTATATTGAGATAAAGATCTCAATATTTGGGTCAAAATATAGGTGCTTTAAATTTTCTCTTATTTATGTAATATACATTGGTGGATATAGCGTCACTTACGGGAGATACATACCTATATACCTCTTATAAGGATATGTACTTTTTGATTTTTTAAATTTATATAAAATTATTTTTAATGTTCAAATGAATTAGAATCTAAGCATTCATGTCACTGAAACTTCTTATTTTTTGACTTAGATTTTTATATATTGTCTGGAACAATTGAGCATTAAGCCTGATGCAGATGTAGATACTACACAGTAAGTAAAACTGAAATTAATCTCATTCTTGCATTTGGGAGGATTAAAGATACAGACTGGTGTTCTGTATTTGGTTGGCCTTATATCCTAAGACTTCCAATAAGAGAGACAAATATTTTTATTAAAGTTATATTTTTCCATATTTGATCTATATTCTTCCCATAATTTCTTTTAACTTTTGAGCTCATCTTAGCATTACTAGAAGCATGTTGAGCAAACTGAACACAGGATTAGCTCACTAATTATCCAAATTAAGAAGTTTTATACAATAAATGATAGTAGAAAATTAAAATATATAACTCCTTTGTGTTAATGTTCACAATTCCAGTATAGAGGATTCCACTAATACTCTTGTTAAAGACTAAGTATGTTAGTGGGGTTAATTCTGGGTTGGGCCTATTTGGGCTGCAGGGGACAAATCTTGATTCTTGATATTTACAAATGCATGTGATAATTTTTTTATAATAAAGTTCCGTAGGATTTTTTTTAATCTAGCTTTTCTGAATGACATTGGGACATGTAACTTTTGTGCACCTAAGATTTATGCTTTGACACATATAATACTGAAATAAATGCCTGTTAAATTCATGTTTGAAAAATTATGAAGTTTTACCTATTTGTCTATTTCCTGGTATTGGTTTTTGCTCCTCAGTATAGAAGACTATCACCTCTCTGAGACATAATAAATAGTTAATTCTTCTAGTTTTTGCTTAATTTGCTTTTGTATGTTTAACACATTAATCCACCAGGAATTTGTGTTATTAATCAGTTCCCTGATATGATTGATTAAATAAATCTCTTCTTGCCCTGGCTGGTGTGGCTCAGTGGATTGAGTGCTGGTCTGAGAATCAAAAGGTCGCCATTTCAATTCCCAGTCAGGGCACATGCCTGGGTTGCAGGCCAGGTCCCCAGTAGAGAGTATGTGAAAGGCAACCACACCTTGATGTTTCTCCCCCTCTCTCTCCCTTCCCCTCTCTTTAAAAATAAATAATGGAATTCTATGCAGCAGAGAGAAAGAAGGAGCTTATACCCTTTGCGACAGCATGGATGGAACTGGAGAGCATTATGATAAGTGAAATAAGCCAGGCGGTGAGGGACAAATCCCATATGATCTCACCTTTAACTGGAACCTAATCAACAAAAGGAAAAAGCAAACAAAATATAACCAGAGACATTGAAGTTAAGAACAATCTAACAATAGCCAGGGGGGAGTGGGGCGGGGACAGTGGGAAGAGGGGATTACAGGAACTACTATAAAGGACACATGGACAAAACTAAGGGGGAGGGTGGAGGCGGGGGAGGGAGGTGAGTTTAGCTGGGGAGAAAATGCAGACAACTGTAATTGAACAGCAGTAAAAAAATGTTTAAATAAATAAATAAAATCTTTCAAAATAAATAACTGACTAAATAAATAAATCTTTCCCTCCTATTATTTTGTTACATTTTTTTTCATACATTATTGAATTTTAATATATAGTGCAGTGTATTTCTGAACTTTATATTCTCTTTCATTCATCTATATTTTCTATCAGGTTGTATTTTTCATTATCATTAGTTTATTCCTTTGACATTTTTCAGATTGTTATCTTTATTGCTTCTGTTTTAAAGTATGATTTGATATTTTCATCTGTAAGTCTGCCATATGAATTCCAAAATATGTTGGTGAAGTTTAAAGAAGGGAATTGCTACTAAGGTGTTTCTTATGATTCTGTCATATCTTTAAATTAATGAGTAAATTTATGGTATTCTTTCCTGTATTTATGGTAATAACAATTTTAGTTATTGTGTTCTTAGTTCTGATTATTATTTTTTTCTATCTCTTTGTTGAGGTTTTCACTGAGTTCATCCATTCCTCTCTCAGGTTCATTGAACATTTCTATAACCATTACTTTGAACTCTTTATTTGATAGATTGCTTATCTCCATTTCATTTAGTATTTTTTTCCTGGGGTTTTGTCCCTTTTTTTGGAACATATTCTTTTGTCTCCTCATTTTGCCTATATCTCTGTTTGTTTCTGTATATTAGAGAGATCAGCTACATCTATCAGCCTTGAAAGAGTGGCCTTATGTACAAGGTGACCTTTGGGGCCCAGTGGTGCAATTTTTCCTTGTAACCAGAGCTACATGCTCCAAGGATGGCCCTGTGTGGATTGTGTGCACCCTTTTTGTAGTTGCACTATAATTGTTGTTGGAACTCCTGTGTGTGGGGTGTCCCCAGGCCAGCTGGATGTGAGAATTGGCTGTGACTGCTAAGGATGATTTGGTATGAAGGGGCTCTCTAGAGTGGGAGACACTTTGGGGAGGCTCTGGTGCTGGTCAAGGCTGTGTACTGGTTGTGCCGATACTGGAGCTGCTTGAGAAGTACTTTGCTGCTGGCTGAGTTCACCTGCCAGCTGTGTTAGTGGTAGAGCTGCTTATATGGGACTCCAGAGCAGGTTGAGGTGCATACTTTCTTTGGAACCACTTTGAAGTCATTTTGGCTTGGACAAAACCTGGTGTGTGACCTCTGATGAATGCTGGGGTGGGGTGAAGGTATAGAGAGTGTCAGAATTTGCACTGGCCTATGCTGGGCAGGCTAGGTTGAAGGAGAGTGAAATAGAAAAAACAAAGAAATAATGGCATTTGCCAGCACTTTGGTCCCTGGAGAAAATTCCCATTGTTCCCTTTAGGGCAACTACTTGCCCTAAAGCTAGTTAATATAATTCCTACATGGTTGATTCAGGTACTTTTCCAGTTGCTGCCTCAGTGTTGGGACTTGTAGTGAGTGAGTTTGTATTGTACTTGAGCCCTTAAAGAGTGGAGTCTTTCATTCCTGGAAAGCCTTGTTGGTTCTGAAAGGTATATATTATGGGGGCTTCCTCTTCCTGGTGTAAGTCCTCTGGTCTGGGACACCTGGTGTGGGATTCAGACCCCTCTTGTCTTCAGGGAGGATCACTGTGGTTGTGGTATCCCTTCCACTTGTGAATCACCACACTGGTTATGTGGGTCCTGACCAACCTGAATCTCTGCCCTCCTACTCATCTAGATGTGACTTTTTCTTTATGTCCTGGGTAGAAAAATCTGTTCAACTAGTCTTCAGATTCTTCCCAGTGAAGATTGTTCTATATTTAGTTACAGTTTTGATGTGTCCATGTGAGGAGTTGAGCTAAGGAATTACCTACTCTGCCATCTCGACTCCCACTACCCAGAGAACTGACCAAATTATTTTAAAGTCAAATTAACATAAAGCTTATTGCATATTTTATTGATAGAGTTGACATATTACATTAGCATTTTTATTTTATTGTTTTGATTGTTCTCTTTCTTGTTTTATATTCAGTCTTTCCATTGATGTTTCTTCTCCTGATTTGTTTGGAAGTATTCATGAAGACTTCAGTTTGACTTCTGTAAGTAAGATGATACTTAAGATGATAAATAGAGAGTAAAACATGTCATTTTAAAACTATGTAATGACAATTTCATAATCTATCTAAATTACCTATTTATTAGTGCTGTAACTTACTACTCTTTACTTTGGAGTTGTGTTTTATTTTGTGAAAATGTTAATAAAAATATAATTTTATACATATTCTTCACTTAAAATCTTTTTAGATGAAGTTGCAACTTAACTAGTTCCATCTACTCTCTGCATCATGCAGGTTCTTGAGTGTGAACTAGGTGTCCTAGCAGTTCCCTGGTGTTAGAGAGTTCCTCCACATTTTTCCTCTTTAACAGAAGAAGCTCTACTTTTCTCTGTTTTATTTCTGTAAGTTCCCTAATAGCATTTCATTTGAACACAGAGTTCTGTGGCAAAAACAAAGCCAAACACACCCACACACACAAATACATATATATGTATGTATATGTGTATGTGTATTTATGTATATATACATATATATATACACACACACACACTTTAAAAAATATATACATGTATTTAGGGGTGATTCACACACACACCTTATCACACATATAAATTTAGCTGTTGAATTGTGAACTCTAGCTATCTTAAAAACAAATAACCTTCTTTGCTCTGTCATTAGCTTGAAGGATGGATGTATGTGTGTCACTCAAGAAAGAAAACATAGGACCTGAATTTTCTGCCCTATATCATTTCCACATTTTTTATATTTATAAATATGAATTCCTAAATAAGCAATTTGTTATATTGGGAAAAGTATAGTTTAATCAAAGTAATTTTTAATAAAATCTATTAGTTAATGGATTGACAGAATTTAGGAAGAAAAAGGTTCTAAAGAAAGACTAAAAATTTGGTTTAGGTCTAGATGTATTGAACAAGTGTTATTCAGATAGAGATATTTAGTGGAGGATTAGCTGTACTTACTTGGACCCCAGGAGAGAAGTCTAGATATAGATTTATGAATTGGCAAAATAAGGCCTGGGAGTGGATGACAATACCAGGAAAAATAGTAGTAGGTTAAGAGAAGAGCCAAATATACAAAAATAATTTGGAGGTACCAGTATTTAAAAGGATGCCTAGAAACAGAGGCCTTGAAATTTTCTGTGAAGGAATAATCAGAGAGAAGGAAATTCTTATAGAGAAATGTTCCGGAGACAGATGGAAAAAACATTTAAACAAAGGAATATTTAAGAGCATCTTAGACTGAAAGAGTATCAGGTTAGATCAGATGAAAACTAGAGCCTCATGACCTTGGCAGTTAGGAGGCCGTGTATGGCAGTGCGAGAACCACATCGTTGGACCACTCAGGGGCCATCTGTAGGACAAGAGTGAATAAGGAGCTAAGGAAGTTGCTGTGGAGAGTTTAAGCCATTCTTTCCATTGTGAACAAAGAGGGCTAGAGAAGGACATGAACTGGAGGAAAGATCCTTCTAAATTGAGAAAAGCCTTGCCAGCCATTTGACCAACTATGCTTTTTTCTGTGTTTTAGAAGAAGCCTAATTTTTTAATTTTTTTAAAATTAAGAAAAAATGTTGTTCAAATACATTTGTCTCCATTTTCCCCGACGACTCCCCCCACCCAGCCATCCCTACCCCCTACCCTTGATCCTACCCCCCTTTGGTTTTGTCCATGTGTCCTTTATAGATGTTCCTGTAAACCCTTCCCCCTTTCCCTTCCATTACGTGATAATATGTACAGTGTTTGAAAACAGCTGCTATGTGCTTGGAATCTTCCCTTCTCCTTACTAACAGTCTAAATTATATAGACCTCTCCCAGTTCAAGTGTTTGTAGTCATTTGATGTGGTGGTTCTCCCCTGAGTCTACTTTGTTCCTTCTTCAAGAGTGAACACCCGACTCCAATGTGACCCTGACTACTGGGAAGCAGCCAGAACCACACATTAGGTTACATCTCTCTGTTGACCAAACAGAGAGCTTACTGTGAACCAAAACCCCACATTTCATACTTGCTTCTGCTACTCATGGGACCTTATCTCTTCCACTTGACTCTCTAAAAATTGTGTATTTTGCACCAGATTCATTTCCTTAGTTCTCCCCTCCCATGGTATCTTGTTATATTTGGCCCAGATTATTGAGATCTTCTTAAGGTCTTGTTCTGTTATCCAGCAGAGGCGATTATGGTAGAAAGAGGTCGTTTGAAGTCAGCAGACGCTGGTTTTTCCTGATCTGCTTCTTACTAATTGAATAACCTTGGGCAGATCACTGAGCGTGTCCAGTTTTCTCTTGGACAAAATTGGGATGGTAATGCCTATACCTCAGAGATTGGTGAGGAATAATTGAAATAATACATGGGGCTATGGTCCTTAATCTGCAAGTTTTCCCTTTCATAGGTTGTGTTGTTATTTTCAAACATATATATTTATCTAAGTTGTTAAAAGCTTTTGATTATTTGATTGTGTTATTCAGTTCTTCCTACTTTTAATTTCTTCTGATTGGTTAGATTTGAGGAGGGCATACTTACTAAGGGTAAGACTTTAAATCACCCAAATAGTTTTTCCATTTTATGGGAAGAACCATTTTCCTTCAGCTAAAGATAGTTAATTAATAGTGGTTAGAAGATGCAGCAGGCTCAGGTGGACTCCTAGATAAGGCTGATATTTGTAGGGAAGACTTTTGAAGGATAAGGCAATTAAGGCCAGATGAGAATTTCAAGGAGTGCAGCATGTTTAGAGTGGCTAGTGAGACATTATGTTTGCTTTATTTCATGTGCTTTAGAAGGACCATATAAGGATAACACCAGATCTAGGGCAGGAGGGAATACACCAGCCTTACCTGTGCACCTTTCCATTGTTATTCACTGTTCTCTTTCTGATTTTTACTTGCCATTTAAATTCAAAGTGTGGAGGAGGAGCAGCATACACACCATAACCTTCTTTACCTTTTCTGTACTCCATTTCCCATCCATAGATTATCAGGGCTATCAACAATGTTTCATTTGCTTGAAGGTACCTTAATAATTTCTTGACCTTTTAATTATATTTGTTGATGACCAGAAAAGGCATTGAGTAGACTACACTCTAATAGAAATAAAGATTGGGACATATTAAATATATGAACATATTAAATAATAAATGCCTTTAAATTTAGAAAGTTTTAAAAAATTTGATGGTGCTAAATGATATTATTGAGAGATATAATCTGTGCTTGGCAATTGAGTTTGAAGAGTACATTTTATCTGTGGTTTGAATACCTCAAAGGACAGGGGCCTATTTATTTCCATATTTATCATATTGACTTCAACATAAGTTATTCTGATTACATATGAAGCAGTAAACAAATATGGGTGAGAACTTTTTCTGGAAAGTGGTTTCTGCCTTAGTTTTTAGTCAAGGGATCTTAAACTAAGGCCCTAAATTAGTCACATTTGTTCCAGAGAATGCTCTTAAACCTCACAGAGCACAGAGAAAGTGCTTTCTGTGAGCCACAATAACAGTGACAGATGCCATTCCTGGAATTCTGTTTACAAAAAGAGTTCTTCTGAACTGTAAAAGATGTTTTATTTATCAGCATTGGGGTCTGTAATTTTGATGAGAAATTACTTTAAGTAGCTAGAATTCTGTAGAGTACAGACCATGAGGCTCTAGTTCTGTCTAATCCTGACACTGGGGCAGAGTCCCCTACACTCTGGGCCTTCACTCCCCAAAACAGGGAGAGTGTTCTACATAAAACATTCTGTGAAGGTCCAAGTTTTTGAAGAAGCCCATCATATAGATTGTATTATAATTCTCTTATAAACTATTATCTAAGGTTTCTACAATTTTTTTAGTCCCTTAAAATATTCATTTTATAACTATTTTGTACACAAAGAATTAAGTAAAATAACTAACAACATGAACCCCTTTCATAAGAACCAACAGCTGATCCAGTTTTACTAGTTAACTGTGTTTCATCAATCTATTTCTCTATATAGCTGTTAAATTTCAAAGGGAATATTATTTGACTTTTTAGTGTCTTATACAATAATGAGCAATTAGTAGAATTATAGAGTTGTATGTTTCTCTCTGTGTTAATATTGGGAAAGAAGGAGCCAAAGAACACCAAAGTATTGAATGTTGATATTAAACACCAGAGATTATAGTTAAAGTTAATAAGTGATAAATGATACTTGTTAGACTCTCAATTTGTTACTATAAATGTAATTTTCTAAAAATTTGTTTTGCTCTTAGGAACAGCAACTTTTGATAGTCCTAAGTAATTGCTGCTACCTAGAACGTCACACCTTCCTAAATATAGCAGAACATTTTGAAAAGCACAACTTCCAGGGGATAGAAAAAATAACACAGGTAAATGAATTGTATTAAATGAACAAGTTGATTGTTTTGTTTTAGTTTCCAAACTATTTTCTCAGCACTCTCTTTCTTTTGCTTTCCTATACTTTTCCCTCTATTTGCCCTCCTCACACCCATATTTCTTCCCCATTTTCACCCCACCCTATTTTTAAATGACTCCTGTTCTTCTCATAACTCATCTTGAATAATTAATATAATATTTTCTTCTTTTGTCTAGAGCAAAGTTTCCTCAAGGTTTGAGCTCATTTACTCCCCACGTAAGCTGTTCATAAGTGAGGGAAGAAAATAATGATGGAAAGGCATAAAACCCAAATCTTTAAGAATCATCTCAACTTTGGCTCCTTTTAGATTAAAGCTTTTACTTATAGTCCATAGCAGACTCCCTGAGCCTGCAGAAAGTTTCTCTTTCTACTTATTCACACTTTTTCCTCTTTCCCTTTCCATATGTCTGCAGTGGTCCTTTTGTTTTACTACTTAAGCAGACACGCAGGTGCTTGGGTGTGCACACACACACAATTGGCTTTCAATAGTTGTAGGAAGCTTCATATCTTGTTTAATATCTTACCTGACAAACACATACTGTCCAGTCTCTAATCCATGGATATAACAAGGTTGAATGAAAATGAGTCCTGTATCAATGGAGGAGGTTTTTTAAAAAGTTGTACTTTGTTGTTTATATTCTTTCAAGTAAGCAGAAAAGGAAAAAAATAAGTAACTGTGTTATTAAAGGTTGGTTGGTTCCTGGGCAAACGTTTATCAGATTTCTAAGTAAAACTAAGCTAGAACCACTTTTAATGTCAGTACACTTTTCTCAGTGTAAAGAATAAGAAAGATAATGATCTTGTTAATCTTATAATCAAAAGGTACTCTTGATGGATTACATACTTTTTACAAATGATGATTCCACTTTGTGAACTAGATTGGGGTTTTTTTTTTTCAAAGAATGAAAATATAAAAGTGGGTGGCTCTGTCTTTTCCTGCCTTTTCGTAAAGATTAATCATTCTGATGAGAAATGTTATGACCTAAGGCTGTGGGGCCAAAAGTTGAGTTTATTTCCAGAAATTTTTGTGTTAAGAATTGCGGAGTGCTCTCTTGCAGTAAAAAGTGGACACTTTGTTTTTATGCAATAAGAGTAATGACAATATATTTATGGGAGAAGTTTTTATCATTTAAAAAGTGTATGAAATGATTAGGAATTACATATATAGCAGAAGCAGTAAGTTTGTTTTTCTTTAGGTTTTTACAAAGTTATAAGTAGGAACTCTCTACTGACGTGGTTTTATCATTAAGAGGTAAAATGAAAGTGACATATAAATAAGCTTAGATATTGTTCCTAGTCTTTGTCCAAATCATTTTGAGACCAGAGTAATATGAAGGATTGAAGGGAGGGATGCAGCTTAGAATACCTGGTAGGCTATATTTTTACATTTAGAATTTGGAATTTTTTTAGTTGCCCAGTGAATAGTTTGAAATTATTCAGTTGTATAAATAGTAAACTAGATTTAGATTACAGTTTATTGATTCTGCTTGTTATGAGTAAATTTATTAATTTTATGATATCAGCCAAGTAAAATATAGTTTTGCATTAAGGGAAAAGAGGGTGCCGACTCCTAAGTATTTTTCATAGTTTCATTTTCAAATTACAGATAACTCTAGAGGTGAGATCCTTGAAAAATCATGGGGCAGATAGGTCACATGAATAATTCGGTATCCATTTTTTAAAAATTAAATTTATTGGGTTAATGTTGGTTAATAGGATCATATAGGTTTCAAGTGTATATGACTATGATACATGATCTGTATATTACATTGTGTGCCCACCACCCAAAGTCAGATCCTCTTCTGCCATCATATATGTGGCCCCTTTTACCCTTTACTACCCTCCTACCCCCCCTTTCTCTGGTAACCACCAAACTGTTTCAGTTTTATATCCCACATATATATGAAATCATACAGTTGTTAGCTTTTTCTGATGTACTTTACTTAGCATAATATTCTAAAGGCCCATCTATATTATCACAGATCGCAGTATTTCATCTTTTCTTGTGGCTGAGTAGTATTGCATTGTATATATATACCACATCTTCTTTATCCAATCATCTATGGAAGGACACTTTGATTGCCTCCATGTCTTAGACACAATGAATAATTATGCAATAAACATAGGGATGCATATATCTTTACCAATAAATGTTTTTGAGTTTTTTGGTTAGATACCCAGAAGAGGGATTGATGGGTCATATGGTAACTATTCTTAATTTTTTGAGGGACTGCTATATTGTTTTCCATAGTGGCTGTAAGTTTACATCCCTACCAACAGTGAATGAGGGTTCCTTTTTCTCTACAACCTCTCCAACACTTGTTGATAATATTCATTCAAACAGGTGTGAGGTGGTATCTCATTGTAGTTTTGATTTGCATTTCCCTGATAGCTAGTGAAATTGGACACTATTTCATTTATCTGTTGGCTGTTTATATGTCTTCTTGGGAAAGGTGTCCAGGTCCTCTGCCCATTTTTTTTTTTAATTGGATTGTTTGCTTGTTTGGTGTTGAGTTGTATGACTTCTTTATATATTTTGGATATTAACCCTTTCTCAGAGCTGTTGTTTGCAAATATCACCTCCCATTTGATTGGTTGCCTTTTTGTTTTGTTGTCAGTTTCTTTTGCTGTGCAGAAGCTTTTTGGTTTAAGATAGCCCCATTCATTTACTTTTGCTTTTACTTCCCTTGCCTATGGGGTCAAATTCATAAAATGTTCTTTATGATCCAGGTCCATAAGTTTAGTGCCTATGTTTTCTTCTATGTACTTTATTGTTTCAGTACATGGGTAAAACTGTAATCTAGCTTTATTCTTTTGCATGTGGCTTTCCATTTTTCCCAGCACCATTTATTGAAGAGGCTTTCTTTTCTCCATTGTATGTTTTTGACTCCTTTTTAAAAAAATTACTTGCCCATATACATGTGCTTTTATTTCTGGGCACTCAATTCTGTTCAATTCGTCTGTGTGTCTGTTTTTCTGCCAGTACCATGTTACTTTGTTGTGGCTCTGTAGTATAATCTGATGTCAGATAGTGTCTTACCTCTGGCTTCCATTCTTTTATCCTGTTTCTGCTTTTGGAATAATAATTCACTGTGGCCTCATAATATAGTGCCACCAAACACTAGACATTTTCAGATCTCCCTCCAGGTACGAACTGGTGGTTTGAAAAGGGTTTGTCTGGGCATATTTCCTCCTGCTTTCTTATTGGTACTTTTACCAGTAGAAGGATAAAAATGACCAGTGTTAATTCCCTAAATCTTTTTCATCTTCAAAAGTAGAATTAGTTTAAATATAGGGATAGTGCGTAAATAACCATGCTTTAAGAGTTTATTAAATTTAGTGACCAGTGACTAATTAAAGCTAGAATGATTTCATATATATAATTTTATTTGATGCAGATAACCTGTAAAGTAATTAAGGTATTAACTCCATTATTTTTCATACAGAAGGATGCTCAGAGAGGTTAATGATTTGACCTGTTTAACTAGCAGGACTCAATATTAAGTTCTCTCTTTCTAAATTGAGAATGTTTTCTGGCCCAGCACCATATATCTTAAAAAAAGAACAAAATTGTTCGTATGGAAATACACCAAAGGAAAATTGTAGCTGTAATTATATAATACCAACTTTTTTTTAATATATATATATATATATAAAATGCTGTTTTAACATGTCCTAGTCTTTTTTTTTCCCCTTTTCTTATTGACGTTCGAATACAGTTGTCACCATTTTCCCACCACCACTTTCCCCCACCCTACCCACTCCCACCTCCTACCCTACCCACTCCCACCTCCTACCCTCAATCTCACCCCCCTTGGCTCCATCCTTGGGTCCCTCATTCATGTTCATTTGCATCCCTTTCCCTTCTTTCCCATGTTATTTTCCTCTCCCCTCCCCTCTGGTTACTGTCAGTTTGCTGTCAATTTCAGTGTCTCTGGCTATATTTTGCTTGCCAGTTTGTTTTGTTAATTAGGTTCCACTTATAAGAGAGATCATATGGTATTCGTCTTTCACTGCTTGGCTTACCTCACTTAGCATAATACCTTCCAGTTCCATCCATACTGTTGCAAAGGGTAGGAGCTCCTTCTTTCTTTCTGCTGCGTAGTATTCCATCGTGTAAATGTACCATAGTTTATTGATCCACTCATTTGCTGATGGGCACCTAGGCTGCTTCCAGCACTTGGCTATTGTAAATTGTGCTGCTGTGAACATCGGGGCGGGGTGCATAGGTTCTTTTGAATTAGTGTTTCATGATTCTTAGGATATAAACCTAGCAGTGGAATTGCCAGGTCAAAAGGCAATTCTGTTTTTAGTTTGTTGAGGAAATTCCATACTGTTTTCTACAAAGGCTGTACAAGTTTGCATTCCAACCAACAGTGTACTAGGTAGGGTTCCCTTTCCTACACAACCCCATCAGCACTTATTATTTGTCGATTTGTTTTTGATGGCCATTCTGATCTGTGTGAAGTGATACATCATTGTGGTTTTAATTTGCATCTCTTTGATAGCTAGTGATGCTGAGCATCCTTTCATATGTTTCTGGGCCCTCTGTATGTTCTCCTTGGAGAAGTGTCTGTTCAAGTCTTTTGCCCATTTTTTAATTGGATTGTTTATCTTCCTGGTATGGAGTCGAGTGAGTTCTTTACATATTTTGGAGATCAGACACTTATCTGATGTATCACTGGCAAATATGTTTTCCCATACAGTTGGTTCTCTTTTCATTTTGCTAATGTTTTCTTTAGCCATGCAGAAGCTTTTTATTTTGATGAAGTCCCATTTGTTTATTCTTTCCTTTATGTCCCTTCCTCTAGGGGACATATTAGTGAAAATATTGCTGCGTGGAATATCTGAGATTTTCCTGCCTGTCTTCTCCTCTAGGACTTTTATGGTATCACAATTTATATTTAAGATCTTAGTGGGAAAGCTTTTAGTTTTTGCCCATTGACTATAATGTTGGCTGTAGGTCTCTCATATACGGCCTTTATTAGGTTGAAGTATGGTCCCTCTATTCCCACTTTGCTGAATGTTTTAATCATAAATGGGCACTGTTCTTTATCAAATGCTTTTTCTGCATCTATTGATATGATCATGTGATTTTTGTCCTTGCTTTTATTTATGTGATGTATTACATTTATTTATATGTGAATATTGTACCATCCTTGCATCCCTGGGATGAATCCCACTTGATCATGGTGTATGATCTTTTTAGGTATTGCTGGATGTGGTTTGCCAATATTTTGTTGAGGATTTTAGTGTCTGTGTTCATCAGTGATAGTGGCCTGAAGTTTTCTTTCTTGTGTCTTTATCTGGTCTTGGGATTAGGATGATGCTGGCTTCATCAAAAGAGTTTGGGAGTCTTCCCTCTTCTTGGGTTTTTTGGAATAGTCTGTGAAGGATAGGGCTTAGCTCTTCCTTAAGTGCTTTGTAGAATTCTACTGTGAAACTGTCCAGTCCAGGGCTTTTGTGTGTTGGGAGTTTTTCGATTACTGCTTCAATTTCATCAGTCTGTTCAGGCTTTCTGCTTCTTCATTGAGTTTTGGAACATTATGTTTTTCCAGAAATTTGTCCATTTCACTTAGGTTTTCAAATTTTTAGCATATAGTTCTTTATAGTAATTTGTTAAAATCCTTTGTATTTCTGTGGTATCAGTTGTAATCTCTCCTCTTTCAGTTTTGATTGTGTTTATTTGGGTCCTCTTTTTTTTTGATGAGTTTGCTTAAAGTTTTGTCAATTTTGTCTGTCTTTTCAAAGAACCAGCTCCTGGATTTATTGATCCTTAGGATTGTTTCTTTAGTCTCTATGTTGTTTAATTCTACTCTGAGTTTGGTTATTTCCTTCCTTGTACTTGCTCTGGGCTGTCTTTGTTGTCGTTCCTCCAGTTCTTGTAGATGCCCATTTTTTAATTGGGTTGTTTGTCTTCCTGGTGTTGACTCATGTGAGTTCTTTATGTACTTCGGAGATTAAACCCTTTTCTGATGTATCATTGGCAAATATGTTCTCCCATATAGTCCATTCCTTTTTCATTTTGATGATGGTTTTTCTAGCTGGGCAGAAGCTTTTTATTTTGCTGTAGTCCATTGCCCTAGGAGATATATCTGCAAAAATATTGGCTACTTGGGATATCTGAAATTTTACTGCCTATGTTTCCTTCGGGACATTTACGGTACCGTGACATATATTTTATCTATTTTGAGTTTATTCCTATATATGGTGTATGTTGGTGGTCTAGTTTCATTTTTTTTGCATGTACCAGACCAGTTCTCTCAATACTGTTCATTGAAGACACTGTTTTTACTCCATTGTATGCTTGTGCCCCCTTTGTCAAATATTAATTGACAAAAAAAATATGGAATGCTTCACGAATTTGCATGTCATCCTTGCTCAGGGGCCATGCTAATCTCTAGATCATTCCAATTTTAGTATATATGCTGCCAAAAAGAGGACAAGTATATATTTTGATGTGCATACTGTTGCTAAGGAAGTTACAATATAATGGTAGATTATACAAGTATTAATTGCTCCTAGATTTAAAATATATCTTAATATATCCTGTATTTCTGTAAGTTGCTACCAACTGTTTGAAGTACTCTAAAAGTTGCTGCCCAGTTTTAATATGTAGGAATTTAATGAGTACCGCTATTTCTGAGTACATAATTATTAAATTAGAGTCCCCCCTTTTTTCCTTCAGAGAGATGCCCTGTTTTGGTTGGAGACACCTGACCTGAAAGGATAGCATGCCCTTAGGCATCACCTTCTCTGTGAATCCTTTTTAGTCCTCTTAGTAGTGCCCCTTTAAACACTCTCTTGTCTACTTCCTTAACAGCCATATCTTTTTTAACAGGTAGTTTTATGAGTGTTTGTCTTTCTTTTCTGTTAGTGATATCCTTGACAGGATTTTTCCATTTACTTTCACCCATCATTGTCAGGTAGTGCTTTAATGATGGATGGGCCTTATGTTTCAAGTAGGGTCAAGTGTACTTAGTTAATATCTGTGTTCATAGCTGGTGTGAACAGGGCATTAGTGAAACAAGTCAATTGAAATAATAATAATTGCTGCTAGATTTTACTGTGTACTTTAAGTGTGCTGTGCAAGTTTCATAAATTATCTTATCAAATTTTCACAACAAAATTAATGGAGTACAGTTTACCTTAATCCCACCTTGTCACATATTAATGCTGCCACTGTGCTCTTTTTTTGTTTCATTTTCCTAGTATCTTTCTACTCATCCATTTATTTCCAACCTTTTTTAAAAAAAATTGAGGTATAGCCCTGGCTGGTGTGGCTCAGTGGACTGAGCACCAGCCTATGAACCAAAGAGTCGCTGGTTCTATCCCCAGTCTAGGGCACATGCCTGGATTGCAGACCAGGTCCCGAGTAGGGGACGCGTGAGAGGCAGCCACACATCGATGTTTCCCTTTCTTTCACCCTTCTATTTATTAAAAATAAATAAATAAAATCTTTTTTTAAATTGAGGTATAATTTATATACAGTAAAATACACAAATCTTAAGTGTACAGATTGGTGACTTTACACACACACACACACACACACTTATATATATATAAGCATCCACCACCCAGATCAAGAGATGAGAATTTCCCTCATTCCCCATTGCAGTCAGTAGACACCCATCTCAACACTATTCTGATTTCTGTCAGCATAGATTTTTTTGCTTGTTTTTGAACTAAATGTTGAATGGACCCATATAGTTTATATGTAGCCTTTTGTGTCTGTCTGTTTTTGCTCCAACTTAGTAATTTTTGAGATTCGTTGAAATGGTGTATCTCTCAGTAATTTAGTTTCTTTTATTGCTGAGTTTGTATAAGCACATTTTGTTTATCATTCTCATGGTACTGATCATTAGGTTGTTTGAATTGTAGGTTTCTATGAATATAGTTGGTATGAACATTGCTGTACAAGTCTTTTGGTGGACATTTGTGTGGTACTCTTATCTTGGATGCAGTAGTACCCCATTTATCTGCAGTTTTGCTTTCCACAGTTTCAGTCCCATGATCAAGTGTGGTCTGAAAATATTAAATGGAGAATTCCAGATTAATTCATGTTTTCAATTGCATGCTGTTCTGAGTAGTATGATGCAACCTCTTTCTGTCCCGTTCCACCCTGCCCGGGGAAGTGAATAATCCCTTTGTGCAGTGTATGCACACTGTATGTGTAGTACAATAAGGTATTTTGAGAGAGAAAGACTAAATCACATCACATAACTTTTATTACAGTATATTGTTCTAATTTTTCTATCTTATTATTAGCTATTGTTCATCTTTTACTGTGCCCAATTAATAAGTTAAACTTTATCATAGGTATTAGGTGTAGAAGCAAAACATAGTGTGTACAGGGTTTGGCTTCCACAGTTTCAGGCATTCACTGGGGGTCTTGGAATATATCCCTGCAGATAAGGGAGGTACTGTATATAACTAGAAGACGGATTGCTGGTCATGGAATAAACTGATTAGAAACTTTGAGTTGTTTTCCAAAGTAGGTGTCTTATTTTACACTCAGCCAGCAATGTGTAATTCTTCCAGGTGCTCCACATCTTCACTGACACTTAATGTTATTGTTTTTACTGTTGCTTTCATTTCCTTACCCTGATAAGTAATGATGTTAGCCATCTTATACATTCAGATAATCATATTTAGATATCTTCTTGTTTTAAAGTGCCTGCTTAGTTTGCTTACTCATTTGTTAATTGGGTTATTCACCTTTTGATGAGTGATTTTTAGAATTGGGTAAATAAATCATTTGTCAGATATATTTTTTTCTCTCTCAGTCTGTGGCCTACTGTTTTGCTTTTTAATGGTATCTTTTGAGTAGAAATTTTTAATTTTGTTGAGATCCAATTTGTCAGTTTTTTAAATGTTTAATGCCTTTTATATTCTGTTAGATTCTTTACCTGCTCCAATGTGTTAAATATTTTTTTCCCACAGGTTTTGTAGTTTTAGCTGTTCTATTCAGGTCTATGATTTATCTTTTACTAAATATTACATTTTGTTCATTATCATTGTGTTAATTATACGTGTATTATTATGGGCTTATAGTATGTCTTGAAAAGACAGTTCAACAACTTCTTTTCTGATTTTTTTTCTTGCTACATAGCATGGGCTAGGACCTTTATATTAATCTTAAATATAAGTGGAGAGAGGGGACATTTATGAAGTCATTTTTTTCATCTATTAAAATAATTCCACTTCTCCAGAATATATTCTTTTTATTTATTTATAGATTCAATTTGGGAGTAACCAGGATTTTTATGTCTTTATTTATGAGAGCTATTCATCTGTGATTTTCCTTGTTTGCAATACCTTTGTCAGTTTTTGAAGTTAGGATTTTGTTGGCCTCATCAAACAAAATAGGAAATGTTCTCAGCTTCCAGTCTATGATAAAGGTTGTGTGTGATAATTTCTTCCTTAATGCTTGTTAGAATTCACAAGTAAAATCATCTGGGCCTGAAGTTTTCATCATATGAAAGCATTTGAAATAATGGGCTCTATTAGGGCATACTTGTACAATTTTTACCAAGTTGTGTTTTTCAGGTTTATCAATTCCCTGTATATTGTCAGATTACATAAAAGTATAATAACCTCTTCAAAAGCCTACTTTTGTCATTGGTGGTTTTCTTTAATATTAATCTTTAAGAAAATTTAATTGATTTATGCTCTTATCCTTAATCACTACTTTTACTTTCTTTGAGTTTAATTTTCTCTTTCTAGATACCTGGAGTAAGAAATGAAAACATTAATTTGAAGCCTTTCTTCTTTTAAGCCTTTCTTCTTTCTGATAGATGCATTTTTAGCTATAAGATCCATTGCTTTATCCTTACCACACAGATTTTGATATGTTGTATTTTCATTGTCCTTCTAGGTTCTTACTAATATTTCCTTTTTGGATGCCTCCCTTCTTTTAAGAATTAGCATTTGTATTTCACGTTCTCAAAGTATTTCTAATCATCTATTTAGGTTTATGCTTCTAAGTATGAGAGAAAGAGAGAAATTCATTCCCTGCCACTGTTTTCATCAATTGTTCATCCTCCTTAATTTGATGTGTTTACTTTTAGGTTAGAGTCCTTTCTCAAGTACATGGGTGATACACTGTTTGAATCTTTGCATATTCAAAAATATGTTTCTAGGACTCTGTTAGTAAATGATATCTTGGCTAAATATGGAACTCTTGGGTTGCATTTTTTTTTCCCTGCAGATATTATTCCAGTGATTTTGTGTTCCAGTGTTACACCCGAGAAAGCTGATGTCAGTACTGATTCTTTTGCCTTTGTAGATAAATTATGCTTTTGATCTGGAAACCTAAAAGAATTTCTCTTTCTCCCTTTATTATTTTAGAAAATGGGTACTTGAATAGTATTTGCCTAGATTTGTACAGTGTCTCATCAGTCTAGCCTGAGCAAGCCTATTCAAATTACAGTCCTACTCTTTCCAGTTAAATTTTCTTCTATTGTTTGCTTAAATATTATCTCTTCTCTGCTTATATTTCTGTATTTGAACTCACTCCCTTCCTTCCTTCCTTCCTTCCTTCCTTCCTTCCTTCCTTCCCCACTCCCTCCTCCCCTTTCTTTTTGCATATTGGAGCTCCTGGATCTATCTTCTGACTTCCTTCCTTCATAGTTTCCACCTCTTTACATTTTTACTCTGTGTTGTAAAGTACTTAATTGCACTTAATTTCAGTCTTAGTAGTGACCAGTAGTTTCTCCAATTAATGTAGTCAGTTGTAAGCTTTGGAAATCGTGTATTTTATCTTCATGAAGTCTTTTTTTTAAGTATATTTTATTGATTATTCTATTACAGTTGTCTCAGTTTTTCCCCTTTGCCCCCCACTTCCTTCCAGCAATCCCCCCCTCAGTTCATGTCTTGGGTCCTGTATATAAGTTCTTTGGCTTCTCCATTTTCTATACTATTCTTAACATCCCCCTCTCTGTTTTGTACCTACCAATTCTTCTTTTTTATGCGTTTGAATATTTTTTATTGATTATGCTGTTACAGTTGTCCCAATTTTCCCCCTTTTATCCCCGCTCCACCCTGTTCCCCCAACCCTCTAGTATCCCACCCCTTAGTTCATGTCCATGGGTTGTACATATAAGTTCTTTGAGTCCTCTGTTTCCTATACCATTTTTTATCTCTCCCCATCTATTTTTTGCCTACTAATTATGCTTCTTGTTCCCTATACCTTTTTCCCCCCATTCCTCCCTTCTCCCTCCTGACTGAAATCCCTCCATGTGATGTCCATTTCTCTGATTCTGTTCCTCTTCTAGTTGTTTGCTTAGTTTTTGTTTTCATTGTTTTTCTTTTCCTTTAGGTTCATTTGTTGATAGTTGTGTTTTTTGTCATTTTACTGTTCATATTTTTTATCTTCTTTTTTCTTAGATAAGTCCCTTTAACGTCTCATATAATAATGGGTTGGTGATGATGAACTCCTTTAACTTGACCTTATCTGGGAAGTACTTTGTATATCCTTCCATTCTAAATGAAAGCTTTGCTGGATCCCTGTACCTTTTCCCCCATTATCCCCCTTTCCCCTCTCTGCTGATAACCTTCCATGTGATCTCCATTTCAATTATTCTTTTCCTGTTCTAGTTGTTTGCTTAGTTTGTTTTTGTTTTTATTTTTAGGTTCAGTTGTTGATAGTTGTGAGTTTGTTTTCATTTTCATGTTCATAGTTTTGATATTCCTCTTTTTCTTAGATAAGTCCCTTTAACATTTCATATAAAAACAGCTTGGTGATGATGAACTCTTTTAGCTTTACCTTCTCTGGGAAACACTTTATCTACCCTTCAATTGTAAATTACAGCTTTGCTGGATAGAGTAATCTTGGTTGTAGGTCCTTGCTGTTTATCACCTTTCAACACTTCTCGCCAGTCCCTTCTTGCTTGCAAAGTTTCTTTTGAGAAATCAGCTGAAAATCTTATTTTTTTATTATTATTTTTTTAAATTTTTATTGTTATTCAATTACAGTTGTATGCCTTTTCTCCCCATCCCTCCACCCCACCCCAGCCAAACCCCCCTCCCTCTCCCACCTCCTGGGATTATACCCTAAGAACCCTGAAACACCAATCCAAAAGTACCTATGCACCCCAATGTTCATAGAAGCACAATTTGCAATATCCAAGTACTGGAAGCAACCTAAGTGCCCATCAGCAAATGAGTGGATGCAAAAACTATGGTATATTTACACAATGGAATTCTACACAGCAGAGAGAAAGAAGGAGCTTATACCCTTTGCAACAGCATGGATGGAACTGGAGAGCATTATGCTAAGTGAAATAAGCCAGGCGGTGAGGGACAAATACCATATGATCTCACCTTTAACTGGAACATAATAAATAGAAGAAAAAAGCAAACAAAATATAACCAGAGACATTCAAGTTAAGAACAATCTAACAATAGCCAGGGGGGAGTGGGGAGGGGACAGTGAGGAGAGGGGATTACAGCTGAAAGTCTTAAGGGAACTCCTTTGTAGGTATCTCTCTGCTTTTCTCTTGCTGCTTTTAAGATGCTCTCTTTATGTTAAACCTTTGGCATTTTAATTATGTTGTATCTTGGTGTGTTCCTCTTTGGGTCCAGCTTGTATTGGACTGTGTGCTTCTTGGATTTGTATGTCTATATCCTTTGCCAAATTAGGGGAGGTTTTCTTTCATTATTTTTTCAAACATTTTCAATTTCTTGGTCTTCCTCTTCTTCTGGCATTCTTATGATTCAGATGTTGGTAATACATTTGAAGATGTCCTCGAGTCTTATTATTCTCTCCTCGTTTTTTTAAATTCTTGTTTCTTCATTCTGTTCTGGTTGACTGTTTATTTCTTCCTTATGTTCCAATTCAGTGATTTTGAACCCCAACTTCCTTCCCTTAACTATTGATTGGTTCCCTGTGGATTTTTCCTTATTTCACTTAGTGTAGCCCTCATTTCTTCCCTTATGCGTGTGCCGTACTTGAGTTTTCTGAGCATCTTCATCACCAGTGTTTTGAACTCTGCATCTGATAGGTTGGCTGTCTCCATTTTACTTAGTTCTTTTTCTGGAGTTTTGGTCTGTTCTTTCATTTGGGACATATTTCTTTGTCTCCCCAATTTGGCAGCCTCCCTGCATATGTTTCTGTGTATTAAGTAGAGTTGCTTTGACTCCCTGTCTTGGTATACTTGTTATGCATAAGAGGCGGAGCCTTAGGTATTCAATAGAGTAAGGCAGCTCACTTTGCCACTTTGCAGCACTGTATATGGAGGAGGGGTCACAGTGGGAACAATGCTGCTTGCTTGGCTCTCGCCTTATTTCCAGTCACTTTCCCCACTTCCTATATGCAACTGGCACCCTTCTAGCTGCTTCCCTGATGCTGAATGCCAGAGTGGTTGGGTTTGCATACATTCTAGGACCTTATGGGTCCTTTAAATGGACTCTCTGGAGAGACCAGGAGTTTCTTCTGCCACCCCAACCCCCACTGGTTTTTACAGCCAGAAATTGTGAGGCTTTGTTTCCCAGCACTGGAACCTTGGGCTGTGCAGTCTGTCCTGAGGCTGGGACCACTTGCTCCCCAGGGTGTCCTTCCTGGTTTTTATCTGCCACATGTGAGTGTGGGACAGACCACCTTTTCCACTGGCCACCAACTGCTGCTGCGTCGCCACCACCACACCACGTCCTCTCCACCCAGGCTCCCCATCTCTGCTCCTCCTACCTGTGTGCATGAATATTTCTTCTTTAAATCCTTGGTTGTTAGACTTACATGCAGTTTGATTTTCTGGCAGTTCTGGTTGTTTTTTTGTTTTGAAGTTAGTTGTGATACTTCTCATGACTCTACAAGGAGGTGAATCGTGACTACCTACACCTCCATCATGGCCAGAAGTCTATCTTCATGAAGTCTTGTTTTATATTATACTTTAATTTCCTGAAGGGTTTTAGTTATTTTTCTAAGTTCAAGTTGTTTCTTTTCTCCTCTATAGCTGAATTTCACTGCCTGATAGACATCCTTATTTATAGCTGCTAGACTCCCTAGATGTGTGTTTGTTTCTCAATATTAGTTTCTTAAAAGTCAGGTCTTGTGTTAGAGAGAAGCTTGTGTTTTGTGGGTCAGTGGTGTAGAAGTAGACAGGTCACTAGTCTACTGTGGAGGAACTGGGCCCACAGACTCTACTTTCCAAACTCAGTACTCTACCCACCCACTCTGTAACTTCTTGGGTGCCTCTGAGACCCAGCACAGACTTTTTGGACTGATAACTAACTCACTTCCTCACCCTGTTCTACTTCCGTTATCAGCAGGAACTCACAAGTATATGTGGGCTGAACTTTCTGTGTAAATAACCTACAGTCCACATATGGGGATTAATCCTTATTCTATTAAATAGCTGTGCTAAAAGTGGTCTTTATTACTGAACATAAATAAAATAAGTGTTTTTGTAGGAAAATTGATAAGTACTTTTAAAATATGCTGGAGTGTTTTTAAATTTACATTATTATCTCTTCCTTTGCCCTCAAATGGACAACTTAAAATTACTCTTTATTATGTGTTTTTAGGTTAGCATGACCTTATTGAAAGATTTAGACCAAAGACTGTTTGAAAATTACATTGAATTGAAAGCAGATCCCATCGTTGGCTCCTTAGAACCTGGCATTTATGCAGGCTATTTTGATTGGAAAGACTGCCTGCCTCCAACAGGTAAATGGTTTCAAGTTATCGAAGTTCTCCAAAAGTATTCTAATACATCTGGAGTAATAAATATGGATATGCTTTTTATCAATTAACATATGCTTAAAATGCTTTTATTTTTATTCACTTTTCTTATATTCACTGAGGGATTAGTTTGATTATAACTTTTTATTAGCTAAAAGCCATTTCTTGATAGTTTGGAATGTAGTATGCTTTTTAATTATTAATACTTAATGGCATAGTTATTTTTAAATTCCAGAGAATAATTTATTATACCTTATAATATTTTATAATTTTTGTAATACATACTTGCTTCCTATAATATTCTTTTATTCCACAGATATAATAGACTTCAACAGTTTTTTTTTTTAATCCTCACCCAAAGATATGTTTTTATTGATTTTAGGGAGAGAGAGAGAGAGACAAACATTAACCAATTGCCTCCCATACATACTCCATACTCCGACCAGGGATTGAACCTACAGTCTTTTGGTGTATGGGAGAAAGCTCCAACCAACTGAGCCACAAGGCCAGGGCCAAAATTTGACAGTTTTATACAATGACTTTGTGACCATTATCAAAAAATTTAGTTAAGAAATCTGGGCACTTCTACATAAGACGTAATTATTGATGCTGAGAAGATGAAGGTAAAAGGAAAATATATCGGAGTAAGATTATTATTCCTATAGTAAAGATAGTAATTTAGCAAAGAAAATTGACCTGCAGGAAAATGACAAACACTGTTTCAGTATTAACTGTTGCTTGCTGAATCAAATAAACACTTTGATTAATCAAATAGTTATTTCTTTGTATGAAATAGTTTGCAATACATAAAACTGAGCTTCCTATTGACATTTATATGTAGAAGTAATCTCAGAAATGATCATGTTTATATTAGACATAGGTTTTTTGGGGAGATATATATGCAGATGTACCAGTGAATGGTTAACAGATTTGAGTTAATCTTCATTCTTTTAACTCACCACTGTTATCACCTTTTGTTTTTATTATGTAATGATTTTATTAGATGGCAGTAAAATCATTTACTCTTTAACACCTTTGGTTTTATTATATAGTGTTTACATTAGATAGTAACAGTATAGTGATGTCAAAAGTCTACAGTAAAAACCATAATCATTAAATTAATAATATTTTATGTGACCACAGGTATTTAATTTTTGAAATCACAGTCATTATTGTTATATGAGGCCTTTTACCTACAGCTGGCCATAATTGATCTTTTTTCTAAAATCCATTACCTTTCTATATATCTCTCTACTGTTTCTAAACTGGATTATAGTTTATATCCCAAATACATCCTTTTAAATTTTAAATTAGATCCTGTCAGTTTTGTACTTAAAACCCTTGCAGTATATTCCCATTATATTGTACTTACAGTAAAATCTATAGAGTTAGTGCTGGACCCTGCTTGTGCCTTGACGCATCTTCACCACCCATCATTCTTCAGCGGTGCTGCAACACATTGGGCCTTTTTGTTGCCCAGACTTCCCAAATCCTTCCACCTCAGGGCCTCTCAAGACTGTTACTCCTTTGCTTAGACAATAATTCTCCCTCATCTTCATAGGGCTGACTACATTTTGTCATTCAGACCTCAGCTTAAATGTCACTATACCAGCCATCCCACCTGAAGAAATGGCATGACCAATGCAGAACAGTTATGGTATTTTAGATTTAACCTGTGAAAATTACTTACATTTTATTTGTAAACTTATTATTTCAATGGAGAATTTATACATGTGGTTCTAGCACTGGCCTTTATTCTGAATGAGATTATTAAAGCTAAGGTCATAGTCTGTGGGTTAATTATCACAAGATTGTTGATAAAATTGGCCTTCTCTGATAAGCATGGTTTATGACTTTAAGTAAACAAATAATGACTTTCAACAACAAATTATCATTCTCATTCTCAAGATTATCAGTCAACAGCCTGTGCAACTTTTGATCTACAGTCGCTATTTAAAACTGTTGGGCCTAGATGACTTGGAATTTCAATATTTTTGGATTTTAGAAAGATAATATGTACATATATATTACACTACATGCACAACAGGGGTTACTTCAGAGAAACATGAAGCGATAATATTCTGTTCAGTTCAGGTGAGAAATGTCACCACAAGAGTTCACACATTTGCAAATTCACAAATAAATTTTTGCCTCCTCAATCCTGTATCTCCAGTATCTAGATTACTGCCTGGTACGTAGAGCCTGGTCAGTAAATATTTGTTTACTAACTGTATGGATGACCCCCTGGGAGCTCACTGAGGTACTTCTGTTGTGGCCTCACTGCCTGCTCATCACCGCCCCACCCCCGACTGCCCTGTGCATGCATTAGGCCCGCCTCTGAGCTGAGTGCTTTCTCCAAGAAGTCTGCCTCCATCAGTCTGCCTCCATCACACTGACAAGATGGGTCTCCTATTCTCTGAACCCCTCTTACACCTTTTAACATCTCCCTCTCTTTTTTTATTCCCCCATATTAGGGGGATTTTTAAATACAGATATGAGGAGATTTCTTTAACATTTTGAGACTTCAAATTATTTAAATATTTTTATAGAGTAGTGGCTGAAAGATTCAGATTCCAAAGAGCAGATATCAGAATGATTTTTCAACAAAATTTCTTTATTTTCTACTCAAAGTACCAATCCATAGTATCAGATATTACCCTTACTAGCTTCTTAGCCTTCTGGTGGTGAACTAGTTCCAGGTCTGTTTCAAATTTGTTTGACAGCTCTTAGCAGAACTGAATGTCACTGCCGCGCCCTTTCACCCCAGTCCTAGGAGGACTAGACAAAAAAAGCCTGAGCTCTGTCAACCAGCCTGATTTACTGCTTCTCCCCCTTGGGTGGCCCACATCCATCAAGATGGGAGGCATCCAGTGACCTCTTTTCTTTCCTCATTTGGGACACTTCTCCTTGTCTATAATGTATGTAAATTTTCTCATTGGAAAAGAAAGGCCCGACCTGCTGTAACAAACGTTTGTGAAAACAGTTTACCATTACCATATATATATTCAGAAGTACAAGAGTCGTTCTACAGGAGGCCATGCGTGCACACACATGCACATACATATGTATGCACATCCTAAATTTTTTAAATCCTTGCAAGCAGTTTCAGTCATTATGTCCCCATAAATACCTGGCTCAATGCCTTGCATATAATTATCACATAATACTTGTTGTTGCAATCTTCTAAATTTTAACTGTCATAAGGTAACCAAATTATTACCTCCTGAGAGCTAAGTGGTGGTGGGGATGCCTAGGACTTTAGACGCTAAACCAGAAACCATGGTGATCCTAACTATAAATCACAATTTCCTTCTAATAACTAAGCTCCCTATCACTCTTCTGTTAACAACCCAGCTTTTGAAAAAGTCATCTTTGTCATCCCTTAAAGATTCCAAACTAGTCCTATCTGTCCTCTCTTGTCAGATGACTTCTTACCCCTAAAGTCTGCCTGTACTCTCACCATTCCACTGAGCCTGTCCTCACCAAAGCCACCTCTGAGGTTATAATATAATTGGGGATCTGATTGGTGTACTCCTTTCCCTAGTCCGTGTCTCTGTAGTGCTCCCAGTTGTTGGACCCTCTTCCTGAGGCTGTCTTTCCTTGGCATCACTGATCTCACTAGTTGGTGGCCCTCAGTTTCTTTCACGGGTTGGCTTATTTTCCTGTTTGTACTGCCTCTCTCTATTATTGATCTTTTCTCATACTTTCTCTTAGTCATCCACTCGTGTAAGACTGAGTGGTGCCTCCAGCATCTGTACCTGCAGCTTAATCCTTTATGCTGAGGTTCAAATCTTTCTATCTACCTTCCTGGTAGACACCTCCACTGGAACATTCCTGAGGCCTCTTCAACTTAGCAAGTTCAAAAGCAAACTTGTCATCTTCTCTTTCTCATCAGCTCCAAATCAGTTCTTTTTCTCCTGTACCCCAACTCAATGAGAAGGGATGGAGACGTCAACCAAGATTCTCTGTAACCCTCCTGTTTTATCAGACAGCTAGTTTTCAGTACCACCCACTTGTCTCCATCCTCCTGTTCTGCCCCTCATTATTTCTTATTGTTTCTTATCAGGACACTTGAGTGTCTCCTCATAGTCTCAGCATCTAGTCTTGCCTGTTTCAAGTCCACTTCTGTCCTGTTGAAAAGCTCATCTTTCTAAAATATAAATTGGATCTGTCACTCCCCTGCTTAAAACTTTTCAGGGTGACCCATTCCCCGTTAGCTAAAACCTAAACTTGTTAGGCATTGCTACTGTTTATACTTGCTCATGACTGTCCTTTATTTCTCTCACACTCCTACTGTCAACTTCTCACTCCTGACTCCTCTAGGCAGCAGGCAGTCAGAACCACTATAGTGCTGAAAGCCCCTGCCTACTCCATTCTGGTCTTTCCTGATACTCAGTCACTGCTCCTCTGGGAAGCTTCCCCTGCTCACCTTCCCATTTGCCTCCAGTATGAATTTGTATCCCTTTCCAATCTATCATGGAGGATTTAGTGTTCCTGCAGTGGTTTTCTCTTCTTTGTACACCCTTGCATGTAGGTACTGTCATCATTGTCTTGCTAGTACCACTCTTCTGCTGTATCCAATCTCCCTAGTGCAGGAGCTGTCTTTTTCATGTCCACATTCCCAGTATTTAGCACAGTCACAACATGCAAAAGATGCTGTGTGTATGTTGAGTGAAGGAATATGGATAGTTTATTAGTATACATGTATGTTACATGCCATTGAATCAACTCCTAGGCCTGGCAGTCTGTGAATGAATCATGTCCACAACGTTCTGTCCTCAACAGCCCAGCTCAGCTACTGTAGTCTTGGTCCTATAGCTTCTTTTATGGGGTCATCTCATCTCATATTTGGTCTTCTTTTCTGCTCTTTTTTTTTTTTTACTAGCATTATTATCTTTTCCAAAGAACTCTGCCTTCTCTTGTTGTGCCCAAAGTAGGATAGCCTCAGTTTTGTCATTTTTGTCTCTAGTGATGTTCCAGGCTTCATTTGCTCTAGGACTCACTTGTTCATCTTTCTGTTAGTCTGGTATATCCACAGAGCTTTCCTCAAATACCAAGTTTCATAGGAATCAACTTTTTTCCTATCACCCTTCTTCTCTGCCCAATTTTCATATCTGTACATAGTGGTTGGGAGTAAGAGGGTATGAGTGATCTTAGCCTTGGTCTCTAATGACACATCTTTGTTCCTAATTATCTTTCCTAATTCTTCTGTTGCTATCCTTCCAAGTCTCAGCTTTCTCTGGATTATTTTTATTTTATAAGTATACAGTCTTACTAAATGTCCAGGCGACTCCTCAGCTTATTATCTGCCAAGTGTTTGCGATATAGTTTTACAGTTATTTTTCTCAAATTTTTTCCAATAGGAAAGTAAATCATATGGTGTTCTAATTTTCATTATTATTCTTGTTCACTTTTTGATAAACAGTACATAGTGAGTATTCCTATTTGTTGAATTAAAGTGAGGATATTAACACTCGTTTTCTTATGTCCTGTGAATTCTCATATGGTAGCTTTGTGTACTTTCTAAATTTTGAGCAATTGCTTTTGAATTAAAATATAAATATCATGTCTACCGAACACATAAGCAGTTCTGTATGTCATTGCCATGCAAAAAGTAACATGCTGTTAAGGGATAGTTTAATTTTGATAAAATTAATATTTTCTTCAATTATTAGCATGTATTGAACATAACTGTTAGCACTGACATTCTGCAATTTTTTGGTATATACGTTCAAGGTCATCAAATTACTTGTGATGTTTCTGTGAGAATAGGGTAAGTCATGACACAGGTACTGCATGTTTCCTGTATGTTTAGTGATTATTGCAACAAACAAGACTTGGTCACTAAGCATCTGTCCCCAGAAATAGTTGTTCGTGTATGTCTTCATTTAAAGTCTGAGCATTACTGAGAAACACACTTGACTTGTGAGTGATACAGAGGAAGGTTCTCTTTTTTCCTCCCACCCTCTCTGCCTTGCCACACAACAGTCAGGAGTCTTAGTGCATTCCAAATACCTGCCACAGCAATGACAGCATTCCTGAAGGAGGAGGATGTGGGCTTTCTTTTTTACCAGCTCACTTATTTAATGGATGCCCTTGGAAAACAGCAGTGAATGAGGTTTTCTCCTTTCTTAAGGGGCACCATGAGTCACAGTACTTCAGAGACTGTTGTTATACCATGGTGGACCCTAAGACAAGGCCTCAGTGAGGATATCTTTATATTTTCTCTGCCATGAAATTGAACTAGAAAATGCCTTTGGTGTGAGTAACAGTGGTTTGTGGCCTCCGGATAATTTTATAAGCAAAATGAAGATTCTGCTGGCTGTATGACATTAAGTGGTATGGCTTTTTTACATAGTTTTTTTTTTTTTTTTTTTTTTAAAGATAAACATCATTTCATGAACAGAAGGGACATGAGACTGCGATATCAGCAGTTCATTTACTCTTTCTCAGTTTCCGAAAACAGTTAGATGTTGTCAGTGTTCATTTCACTTTTATAAACTGTATTTAGTTCTGTTTTTTGTGTACTTCTGACTTCATGATCACTAACTGAAGTTCAGTCTTGCATGGTCATATAGTGATTTTTATTTTAAAGCTGACTTAAGACCTCATGTAAAGTGAACAGCCAAAATAGTTTGACTGTTAATCTTCCAAAATAATTTCAATTAACAACTTAGTATTATTTTTAGAGTTTTTATCTCCAAAAACTAAACTTTGTAAATCATATAGGTAACTAATTACTTATTGCTTAAGTAGGTAGGAAAGGTAGTTTCTGATAATAAATGTAGTAGTTAAAAATTTCACTTGATTAATTTCATGATTCAAGAACAGATACCATTAAAGCCATAGCCATGCTTTTTTACCTAACAGTTGGATATTTGAATTGTTGTCACCTCTTTATTTGTATGTATGTCAGGAAAGGTTATTCTGGTTAGTTCTGAGTCACCTATTTAATTGTTCTATTATCCACAGCTATTAAGAACTCTGAGTATTTGCATTTGGTAAGTTTTAAATCAATATAAGAATATATTAGTCTATATTTACAAATACACATGGACGTTCCAGTCTTTAAAAGACATTTAGTAAATATTTAAATAAATAAAAATAATCCATTTTTTTACTAAAATATTAGTTTTAACTATTTTTTCTAAAAAACATATTCCTTAAATATATTTAGTAAATGAATTTTAATTTAACTATTTTTATGTAGGTAAAGTAACTTTAGCGATTTTTAATTCAAAATGCTTTTATATTATTTGTAGTCATTGAAATTATAAGGGCGTAAGAAGTATAATTCATGACAAATAAATATGGTGCCATTCTAAAAATATAGACACATAAATTATTGATTGCTTATATATGATATATGTAATCCAGAGCAAAATAATTTCCCATAATCAGTATTATGTCAGATCTCAGACCCCATAGTGCTCCATTTCATCAGTGAGCAAGAGTTATTAGATGTACGTTTTCACTGCAGCATGATGTGCTGGGGGAGTATGTTCAAACAAGGTAAAGGAAGAGAAAATGTAAATCTAATAATGCAGATAAAGACTATGCACAACTCTTAAGTCTATGCTTATTCTATTCAAGAGAACATTTATTTTACATTATACCTCTACCTGTCAGAATCTTTTAGACATTTTCACTGTCTGAACTCTTTATTTATTTTTTTATTGTTCAAGTACGGTTGTCTCCATTTTCCCCCCACCATTCCCCACTACCCCAGCCATCCCCACCTCCCACCCTTGATCCTGACCCTATTTGGCTTTGTCCATGTGTCCTTTATACATGTTCTGGAAAACCCGTCCGCCCTTTTCCCCCTTTACCCTGTCCCACCTCCTCTCTGGTTACTGTCAGTCTGTTCTTAATTTTACTGTCTCTGGTTATGTTTTGCTTGCTTGTTTGTTTTTCTGATTAGGTTCCACTTATAGGTGAGATCATAATGATATTTGTCTTTCACCACCTGGCTTATTTCACTTAACACAATGCTATCCAGATCCATCCATGCTGTTGCAAAGGGTAGGAGCTCCTTTCTTTCTGCTGTGTAGTATTCCATTGCGTAAATGTACCATAGCTTTTTGATCCATTCATTTACTAATGGGCACCTAGGTTGCTTCCAGCACTTGGCTATTGTAAATTGTGCTGCTATGAACATTGGGGTGCATGGGTTCTTTTGAATTGGTGTTTCAGGGTTCTTAGGGTATAATCCCAGCAGTGGAATTGTCAGGTTGAAAGGAAGTTTCATTTTTAGTTTTGTATTATGGAATCTGAGGGAGGATCTCAGATATTCCATACAGCAATATTTTTACCAATATGTCCCCCAGAGTAAGGGACATAAAGGAAAGAGTAAACAAATGGGACCTCATCAAAATAAAAAGCTTCTGAACAGCTAAAGAAAACAGCATTAAAATGAAAAGAGAACCAACCGTATGGGAAAACCTATTTGCTTGTGATACCTCAGACAACAGTTTAATCTCCAAAATATATAAACTCACACGACTCCACTCTAAGAAGACAAACAACCCAATTAAAAAATGGGCAAAGAACTTGAACAGACACTTCTCCAAGGAGGACATCACTGTCTGAACACTTAAGAAACAATTCATAATGTATAATGTCATGCACCTTGTAACTGAATTAACTAAAAGCTCAGTCCAGTTTAGCATTTCTAGAAAATAAATGTTAGAAAAGAGGAAAAAGGAAAACAATATTTTTATATGATTTTTCAGAAAGTGGAAGACTATAGACCTCAAATCTTGATGTTGCTCTTTGAGCAAAGAGATCGTTAAAATGTTTGTGGGCCTTTTAAAGTAATAAACTGTGTATGTTATATGTATGTATGCATTTATACACACACATTGCTTCTATACATGTTTATTTCTATATACACACACTTATTACTGTGTACATACATGATAATGTAGTTATCATTTATTGAGTATACACTATGTGGTCTACGGCCATACCACCCTGAACGCGCCTGATCTCCTCTGAGTATACACTATGTGCCAGGAAGAGGACTTTACATAAATCAAATGATTTAATCCTTAGCACCTCAAGAAGTGATGTTTTTATCCTCATTTTATATATGAAGCCACTGAGCACAGAAGAGAGTAGTAAATAAGTCACCCTAGATCACATAGCTAGGAAGTGGTGGATCTGTGGGTCAGAGTTCAAATACAGCAACCCCTACTTAAAAGCACTATGTAGTAATGGTAGACAAAGAGCCCACAACCTCTATGAAAAATCTGTTAAGCCCTGGCCAGTGTGGTCATTTGGTCAGAGCATCATCCCATAAACTGCAAGGTCTCAGATTCAATCTCTGGTCATGGCACAGGCCTAGATTGAGGGTTAGGTCCCCAGTCAATGCATGTACAAGAAGCAACTGATTGCTGTTTCTCTCCCACATCAATGTTTCTCTCCCTCTTTTTCCCTCACTTCCTCTCTAAAAATCAATAAGCATGTCCTTGGATGAGTATTAAAAAAAAGTCTTTTAAGAAAAAGATATAACCTGGTAGAAGGACACACATCATGAAATTCACAAAGGAACTAAAATGGCCAGTAAATATGAAAAGATATTAAAAGTCATCAGTACTCAAAGAATGCATATCTTTGAGTGCATTGTAATGCATTAAAATTGCATTAAATTGACATTTTAAAAAAACCTCCCCAGTTGGCAAGTGTTGAAAAGCTCGCTAATTCCTGCTTTTTTGCAAAGTTACCAAGAAACAAACTACCTTGTCATTTTTTCCTCCATGATTGTCCTAGGAGTGTAAATTGGCACAACTATACAGAAACATACACGTATATGTATGTATGTGTATGTGTGTGTATGAATATGCATATATAATTTACTTAGAGAGTCTAAGAATTTATCTTAAGAAAAACATCAGAGAAGTAAACAAAGAAATATGTATAGGGATGTTTATTGAAGCATTGTTTTATATAACCAAAATCTAAAAAAAACAACTGAAATGCTCATTAATAGGTTAAACAAATTATGATATATTTAATTAAATACTGTGCATCCTGTACAATGGATGAGATGAACACACACTCCTTTATAATGGATGAGATTGATACACACTCATGCATTTATTATCCTCTCATTTAAAAATATATATCATTTACAGTATGTACAGTTTTTCATGTACAAATTATCTTGACAAGGGGTAAGAAGTAGAATTTCAGAAAAATTTATCTTTCTACTTCAAAATTTTGTGTTTGACTATTTGCAAAGATCATACATTTTTATTTAAAAAGTAAATCTTTATCGTTAAAAAATGAAGAGAAACTGTCCATAGAGTCAGCATACTCGTGAAAACAAAGTTACACTAATTTATTTTCTTCATAGGCACACCCTTGATTTCACAGTCCAAAAAATGACACCAAGTAAATCTAAATTTCAGCAAGTCATTTGACAGTTTTTCGATATGCTTTTAGAATTAACATTGCTGGAATAATTATAGCCAGAGTGTCCTAATGTTAGTCTAGATAGAAGTCTCTAGTTATTTCAATAAAATTTTTTCAACAGTGTTTATCACTTTATTAGCCATTTGAAAATGGAGGAGTAAAAATTTCTTTAGCCAAATTTATCAAGATTAATCTGTTAAGGTTAGCTTATCTAGCCCTACCTTACATTTACATTATACTTACAAAGTTTCTATACTGCTTTTGTGTAACCCTATGATGGAATATCCTAACCTTAGTGACAAAATTTATCATGATTTATTAATTAGTAATACCACCGAATCAAAACCATAAACTTCAGAGGAATTCTGGTTTCCAGAAATGGTGTAAGAACCTGTATTAGGTTAACCATTCCACAGTCAAAAATGGTAAGCTCTGTACAAAATATGGAAAACAAGTATTTGGAGCACTGAAGCATCCTTAGAAAGCAAACAAACTAGAAGAAATGCATCAACCTTTGAAGGAGGTGAACTTGCTGGCCAAGATGTTTCTTTATGTAGCTTTCACCTGAGGGTTCTCTCCAGTCTGCAGCACCTGGTGATTAATTATTCCTTCAGCAGAAAGTCACAGAATGGTGCTGTAAGTGCTATAAGGAATGCCGCCAAAGAAACTAACAGGTGGTAGAAACTTACATCTAAAGGAAGAAATGAAAGCACCATAAATGGTGAATATGTGGATAAATATAAAAGGCAAACTTTGGGTTTTTTAAAAATTTTTTTAAAAAGATAATCAATTGTTGAATGTCAGAAAAATTAAGTTGAATTCACAATCAAAAGCTTTCTTTGTAGAAAACTCCAAGTCCAGATAGTTTTATTAACAAATTCTATGAAACATTTAAGGAGAAATAATACCAATTTTACACAAAGATTATCAAAAAAACCACCTTTTTTTATTTGGTAGAAAAACTTAAGTCCATATATTTTTACGAGTAAATTTTATGAATCATTTAAGGAAGAAATAATACTGATTTACACAAACTATATCAGAAAACATAGGAGGAGCAAGCATGAAGGGCATCCCAGCAGCATATAATTCAGGTGATCGAGGAGATTTCACCACTGAATCTCACAGGTCTCCTACCACAGAAGTTCACACCACAAACTCAGGGAGTCAAAACACATCAATTTATGAAGCAGAGGCAAACAAGAAGAGTCTCTCAAATAATGTTTGTTTCTTTATGCACCCATAAAAGAAACAAACCCCAAAGGAAAGGAGAGGAGGAATCCTCAGAAAGAATGCTAAATGAAATAGAGGCAAGATAAACAATGGTTATAAGGAAGCTCAATGAGCTCACAGACAATTACCAAAAACTACAGGGAAACTCCAAGGAACTTATTTCAAACTATATCAACATGAAAAAGGACATAAAAACTATCAATAAGAGCCAAGAGGAAATAAAGAATACAATCTCCGAATTGAAAACCACAGTAGGAGGAATCAAAAGCAGACTAGATGAAGCAGAGGATCGAATCAGCTAGCTGGAGGAAAAGGTAGAAAAAAACTCCCTGAAAGTGCAAGAAAAGGAAGATGACTCAAAAAGAACAAAGAGGGGTTAAAGGAAATGCAGGACAACATGAAACAATAATCTCTCTATAATAGGGACACCAGAAGGAGAAGAAGTAGAGCAAGGAATAGAAAACCTATTTGAAAAAGTAATGATGGAAAACTGTCCTAATCTGATGAGAGAAAAAGTCACACAAATCCAGGAAGCAAAGAGGGTCCCAATGAAGAAGAATGCAAAGAGGCCCACTCCAAGACACGTCATAATTAAAATGGCAAAATTCAAAGACAAAGAGAATTTTAAAGGCAAAAAGGGAGAAATAGGAAATAACATATAAGGAAGCCCCAATAAGACTAGCAGCTGACTTCTCAACAGAAGCAGTGCAAGCCAGAAGGGAATGGCATGAAATATTCTGAGTAATGAAAAGAAAAGGCCTGCAACCAAGACTTCTGTACCCAGGAGGGCTCTCAATTAAAATGGAAGGCAAAAGAAGGAGTTTCCCAGACAAAAGAAGGCTGAAAGAATACACCTCTACCAAGCTAGCACTGCAAGATATGCGAAAGGGACTGCTTTGAGAAAAGGAAGAAAAAGAGTGAGAGAGGAACACAGGTACAGGGGGAATAAGTGAAAAAGTACCTATCAGTAATAATCTTAAATGTAAATGGATTAAATGGTCCAATCAAAAGACACAGAGTAGCCGAATGGATAAGAAAACATGATCCACACGTATGCTGCCTACAAGAGACCCATCTCAGAACAAAAGACCCACACAGACCGAAAGTGAAGGGTTGAAAAAAATATTCCAAGCATATGGACAGGAAAAAAAACCCGCAGTAGCAATACTTATGTCACACAAAATAGACTTCAAAACAAAGGCTAAAAAAAAAGAGACACAGAAGGACATTTCATAATACTCAAGGGAAGAATCCATCAAGAAGACAAAAACATTATAAACATATATGCACCCAACACAGGAGCGCCTAAATATATAAGGAAAATTTTGGAGGACTTCAAGAAAGATAGAGAGAGTAACACAATTATACTACGGTATTTTAACACTCCACTGTCAAAAATGGATAGATCTTCCAAACAAAATATCAACAAGGATATTGCTTCATTGAACAACAGCCTAGATCACAGTTGGCAAACACAAGGCCCGAGGGCTGAATCTGGCCCTCCACCTTGTTTTATCTGTCCCAGCACCTTGTTTCTACCCAGCGGCAGCACTGAGTTCCTTTCCCCTAGTTAAGCAGTAGTTATATTTATACAGTCCTAAAATTATATTTGGCCCTTTGAAGGAAGCCACATGGCTGATGTGGCCCCTGGTGAAAATGAGTTTGACACCCCTGCCCTAGGTCAAATAGACTTAATGATATATATATAAAGCCTTTCATCCCAAAGAAGCAAAATACACATTCTTTCCAAAAGCATATGGATCATTTTTAAAGATACACCACATGATAGAACACAAAACAAGCCTCAACAAATTCAAGAAAGTTGAAATCATATCAACCATCTTTTCAGACCACAAGGGCCTTAAAATAGAAACCAACCTTAAGGAAAATAAACTCAAAAACACTCAAATTCATGGACATTGACTAGCGTGCTATTAAACAGTGAGTGGGTTAAGAATGACATCAAGTTAAAAATCAAGAAGTTTCTAGACACAGATGAAAATGAACTCACAACAGTCCCAAACTTATGGGACAGGGTGAAGGCAGTCCTGAAGGAAGTTCATAGCTATACAGGCCTAACTAAAAGATACAGAAATATCTCAAATAAACAACCTAATCCTGATGCGGATCCTGGCCCACGGGATCTGTGTGTTGTGGCTGCAATGGACAAATTCACACAGATAACAGAAATACTGTGGAGAAAAAGGGATGGCATGGCCACTTTCTAAGTGAGAGAAAGGCTAGAGAGCCAGAGAGCCAGGACCCCTGCCTAGACAGACTTTTATTGGTTTTCTGGGTACATTACATTGAGGATGATCCTCATTTACTATGTACAGGTTCCTTGTAGGCGATTACCTTTTAGAGATAACAAAGGAAAGAATGTTACAGATCAAGAGGGAAAGTGGTTAAACTGGTTACACTCCATACTTGGGAGGTTTAGCACTGACGTTGAGAAGTTAAAGATACTCAGTAAACATTTGCTGCCTCAATCCAGTGTAAGGGAGTTTTAGCAAAAGCAAGTCTCATAGCAGCCTAGGTACAATGCAGGCCTGATTCCCCCCGGGAGAACCTGTCCATGGGCGTGGGTCCTTGTGTGCCAGACCTCACTCCCCACTGGCTTTTCTGAGTGGGGGCTGGGCTACATTTCCTACACACAGAACAGTTCCCTATATAATCCTACATGTACAAGAACTGGAGGAACAACAACAAAGCCCAGAGCAAGTAGAAGGAAGGAAATAACCAATATCAGAGCTGAATTAAATGACATTGAGACTTAAAGAACAACTCAAAGGATCAATAAATCCTGGAGCACTTTCTATGAAAAGATAAACAAAATTGACAAGCCTTTAAGCAGACTCATCAAGAAAAAAAGAGTGAGGACCCAAGTAAACACAATCAGAAATGAAAAAGGAGAGATTACAACTGATAACACAGAAATACAAAGGACTGTGAGAAATTACTATGAACAACTGTATGCCAAGAAATTTGAAAAGTTAGGTGAAGTGGACAAATTTCTAGAAAAATATAATCTTCCAAAACTGAATGAAGAAGAAGTAGAAAGCCTGAACAGACCAATAACAGCTGACGAAATCAAAGCAGTAATCAAATAACTCAGAAGTCATCATTCCAAAGCCCTGGACTGCATGGTTTTATAGGAGAATCTTACAAACCATGTAAGGAAGAGCTAGTCCCTATGCTTCACATACTATTCCAAAAAATTCCAAAAGATGGAATACTCCCAAACTCTTTTTACGAAGCCAAAACCATCCTAATCCCCAAAACAGATAAAGACATAAGAAAGAAAAAAAAAAAAACCTACAGGCCAGTATCACTGATGAACATAGAAGCAAAAATCCTCAACAAAATATTGGCAGACTGCTTCCAGCAATACATTAAAAAGATCATACACCATAATCAAATGGAATTCATCTCAGAGATGCAAGCATGGTACCATATTCACAAATCAATAAACCTAATACATCACATAATCAAAAGGAAAGATAAAAATCACATTATCATATCAGTAGATGTGGAAGAAGCATTTGATAAGTTACAGCACCCATTTATGATATAACCACTTAGCGAAGTGCAAGGACAGGGAGCATACCTCAACATAATAAAGGCCATATATGAAAAACCTACAGCCAACATTATACCCAATGGGCAAAAACTAAAAGCTTTCCCACACAGATCAGGAAGAAGACAAGGATGTCTGCTTTCACCACTTTTATTCTACATAGTATTAGAAGGCCTAACCACAGCAATTAGACAAGACAAAGAAAAGGCATCCAAATTGGAAAGGAAGAAAACAAAACTGTCATTGTTTACAAATGACATGTTAGTGTAAATAGAAAATCTTATAGACTCTGCTGAAAACCACTTGACCTAAAAAGTGAATTTGGCCAAACAGCAGGATACAAAGCCAGTACTTAGAAATCCAAGACATTTTTGTACACCAACAATGAAATATCAGAAACAGAAATCAGGAAAAAAATCCCATTTGATATAGCAACAAGAAAAATAAAGTACCTGGGAGTAAACCTAACCAAGGAGGTAAAAGATCTGTTTGGAAAACTACACAACACTGAAGAAGGAAAATAAGGAAGACACAACCAAATGGAAGCAAGTACCATGTTGATGGATTGGAAGAATTAACATCATCAAAATGTCCACAGTACCCAATGCAATTTATAGATTCAATGCAATTGCTATTAAAATACCAATGGCATATTTCACAGATACAGAACAATTCAAAAATTTATGTGGAACCATATACAACGTCAAATAGCTACAGCAATTTTGAGAAAGAACAAAGTAGGAGGGATCATAATACCTGATATCAAACTGTATTACAAGGCCACTGTAATCAAAACGGTCTGGTATCAGCATAAGAACAGACACATAGATCGGTGGGACACAATAGAGAATGCAGAAATAAACCCATGTCTCCATGGTCAATCAATATTAAACAGAGGACGCAGGAACATAAAATGGAGTAAAAATAGCCTCTTCAACAATTGGTGTTGGAAGGTCTGGGAAGCTACATGCAAAAAAAGTTGAATTTGACCACCAACTTATACCATACACAAAAATAAACTCAAGATGAATAAAAGACTTAAATACAAGTCAGGACACCATAGAAGTCCTAGAGGAGAACATAGGGAAATCTCAGATATGCCACGTAGCAGTATTTTCAGTGATATGTCCCCTAGAGCCAGGGATATAAAGGAGAGAATAAACAAATGGGACTTCGTCAAAATAAGAAGCTTCTGAACAGTTAAAGAAAACATCAGCAAAATGAAAAGGGAACCAACCATATGGAAAAACATATTGGCTAACGATACCTCAGAAAAGGATTTGATCCCCAAAATATATATAGAACTCGACTCCACTCTAGGAAGACAAACAACGCAATTAGAAAATGGGCAAAGGACCTGAACAGAAACTTCTCCAAGGAGGACTTACGGGGGGCCCAGAGACATGAAAGGATGCTTAGCATCATTAGGCATCAGAGAGATACAAATGAAAACCACAATGAGATACCACTTCGCACCAATCAGAATGACCATCATAACCAAATCAAGAAACAACAGGTGCTGGTGATGTTGTGAAGAAAAGGGAACGCTAGTACACTAGGTGGGATTGCAGACTGGTACAGCCAGTGTGCAAAACAGTGTGGAATTTCCTCAAAAGTCTAAAAATGGAACTGCCTTTTAACCTGGCAATTCCACTGCTGGGACTGTACCCTACAAATCCTACCAATTCAAAAGAACCTATGCACCCCAATGTTCATAGCATCACAATTTGCAATAGCTAAGTGCTGGAAACAGCCTAAGTGCCCATCAGTAAATGAATGGATCAAAAAACTGTGATATATTTACACAATGGAATACCATGTAGCAGTAAGAAAGAAGGAGTTCCTGGTTTTTGCAACAGCGTGGATGGATCTGGAGAGCATTATGCTAAGTGAAATAGGCCAGGTGGTGAAAGACACATACCATATGATCTTACCTGTAAGTGGAACCTAATCAACAAAACAAACAAACAAAATATAACCAGAGACAGTGAAATTAATAACAAACTGACAGTAAACAGGGAGGAGGTGGAAGGGGATAGTAGGGAGAAAGGGGAAAGGGTGTCAAGGAATATGTATACAGGACACATGGACAAAACCAAAGGGGTGTAGGATCGAGGGTGGGAGGTGGGGATGGCTGGAGTCTGGTTTAGTGGTGGGGAGAAAATGGAGACAACTGTATTTGAACAACAATAAAAAAATATTTAAAAAAGTATTAAAATAGACCCACGCATGCATAGTTAATTTTTGACAACGACACCAAGACATTTCCACAGAGAAAGGCAGTCTTTTCAACGCATGTACTGTGAGAAGTTGATAAATATATGAACAGTTATTTCAACAAAGAAGATATATAAATGTCCAATAAATGAAAGATATGCAACATTATTTGCTATCGAAGAACGCAAGGAAAAACATAATGAGTACTACTTCAGACCTAACATAGTAGTTAAAATTGAAGAGAGAGACAATACTACTTCTTTTGGCAGGGATGTGGAGCAACTGGAATTCCCATCCATGTCAGATGAACCTGTAAAATCATGTAGCCATTTTGGAAAAAACTTCTTATAAACTTAAACATAAATCTACCCCAGGACCCACCAATTCCAGTTTCAGGCATTTTCCTAGAAGAAGTGAAAAATAAATGTGCAAGTAGACTTGTACTCTGTGGCCATCGCAGCTTTCTTCATGATAGCCAAAAACTGGAAACAACTTAACTGTCCATCAAGAGGAGAATGTACGAAGTTGTAGTAAATTCAGACGGTACAACAGTATCTGTGCAATGGAGTGCTACTCATCTTGTTACTGGTACCTTCCAATGTGGATAGATTTCAAAAACATTTAAGTGGGGGAGAAAAGCCAAATGCAAAAGGTTATATAATATAGGAAGGATTCCATTTAAGTTAACTTCAAAGACAGGCTAACTCATCTGTGGTGACAGATACCAGGGTGCTTATTACCTATGGGGATCCTGGGGATTGACAGGGAGGTGGTATGAGAGCTGTTTAGGAACCTTGATCATATTCTATATCATGAATGTTGTAGTAGGTACACAGTTACATACTTTTTTTTTATCAAACCCCATCAAATTGTACACTTAAGGTCTGTGCATTTGCTCTATGTGAATTTTACCTAAAAATTTCAGTGACTAAAAAAAATTTTTAAGTCATACAATAAAAATTTAATTATAAAAGAACATACAAAAGAAGGTATAATTAGAAACTAAAAATGTCATACATGTAAATTGTATAAGGACAGTTGTGGGGACAACCTAGTTTAACAACATATGGATGAGATAACAGCTGAGTAAGACTAAATGTATACATTCTAAAGGTTTTAGATATTTGAAGTTCTCAGTGTTCTGTGACATGACTGCCTCAAAACAGCGAGTGAAACAGTAGCTAAAACTATAAAAATGTGGTGTCCAGAGACAGGAGGTGCAGATTGCTGTGTCCTGGAGTCATCATCTAGTCCTAAAACCAGGCTCTGTGAGAAATGACTGTCAGAACAGACATTTAACCTGGGTAAAGCATTAGGTACAGATCTAATGGCTCTCTTCAAATGCCTGATAAAGAACACAAAAAAAATTAGTTTTGCATAGCTGCAGAGATTATTAGAATTACTATGAAATAGGTAGTAGTTAGAGTTTTCTAAATGTGATCAGCCTTCTAAGAAATATATTTTCTGTAGTGCCAGTTTTCACATTGATGATGACCAGCCAACAACTGGATTTACTGTTACCAGAGACTTTTGTTTGATCTGAATGGACTCAAGACTTGCAGGCTCTGATACTCTGTTATGATTAGCTGGAATAATCAGACTTGCCATCATGAGATAGGTATCTTGAGGAACAAGTAGCATTTGGGAAATTAGAATTAGTATGGTAGGACATTCTAAGCCCCTGAGGGTTTTTTTTTTCCAGGATTTTATTTACTTATTTCTAGAGAGAGGGGAAGGGAGGGAGAAAGAGAGGGAGAGAAACATCAATGTGTGGTTGCTTCTTGCACACCCCCAACTGCAGACCTGGCCTGCAACCCAGTCATGTGCCCTGACTGGGAATTGAACCAGTGACCCTTAGTTTGCAGACTGACACTCAATCCACTGAGCCACCAGCCAGGGCAGCCTCTGAAGGTTTTTTTTTTTTTTTTTTTTTTTTTTTTTAAACCTAAGTAATGTACTTGAAGTGATGTTTTAAGGGAAATTATTAATGTGGTGATGGCATGTTGGTATGGTTGTGGCTGCAGAGGTGTGATAAGGAAGCCATTTCCAAAGTTTTGAGGTACTAAGGTGAGTGGATTGTGAGCTTGAGTGGTATCAGAGGAGAGATCAGCTAGATTTCATTTATTAACTGTGGATCAATAACAGCATTATTAAATATAGTAGATATATTTACAATTTGGAGACAATTGTCAGAGAACCATTTTCACATTTCATTCAAAGTGTATCTGTTGTTTTTTTCTTTTTGCTACAAAAGTAATTAAATTTAAAATTAAGTATGTAAAATTGCTTTCCAGAGCAGGAATTGACTTTGTCATGTATGTTTAGAAATAAAAGGGGAAAATCAATTATTTCAATTCACTTACATTAGTGTACATCACTGCTCAGTTATGATATTAGAGACATTGCTGGAATGCTAAACTAAGAAAGCAACTTTTCAATTTAGACAAGGTTTTTCTAGACCTGTAACATCTGTAAGTTGCCTGGTTGGGTCTGCTTTGGCAATCATTGGGTGACTCTGCTGACTGTGTCTGAGACAGGAACCACCCTAATGTGTCACAAGATGACACCAACATAAATATACTTATCACTGAGTCTGAGTCCTTTGCCCATACTTAAAATCCTTACAAACACCTAAATAAGTAGAATAATTTTTCCTTCCACTGAGCAAATATTGGCTTTATTTTTCTATCAATAAAAAATGAAACCATATGCAAAGTTATCCCCTCTGTTTAACTTGAACTTTAAGTTCTCCTTAGCTTTCTTTTCAGTTTTTGCTAATGCATTCAGATGAAACTTTTATGGCAGAGTCTTTTATCTGATCAACTTTGCACGCCACCACAAACACACTACCAACACACATTACCTTTAAATAACAGTACTTTATTAAAGATAGAAATTCAGTGAAAAAAATACAGGTATTTTGCATTCTAAATAGTACATTCTACTAAAGGAATTTAGAATTTTGCTTCAATCATACAAGTTAGCTTTTGTCACCAATAAATTTAGAAAGGCCTATTTATACTTTCTGCACTGGCCAAAGAAAACTGCATATTTGTTGCCCTGTTTAATCTTAGTCTAAGCTGAATTTACAGGTATGATATATATATATGTATTTGGAATACTGAGATTAGACTAAAAGAGTGAAATGAGCCTGTTTATCTCTATACTCAAAAGTCTATGTGTTCCTAATGTACAGATAGAACTTACATTTTCTTTCCATTCACAAATTTAGCAAATATTATCAGGTATGTTACATATAAGGTACTCTACAAGTTTTCCAAGTTGTTCCTGATTTCCAAATTTAAAATCTAGATAGAGAAGCTGGTGTACGAGATGAAATCATTGTGATAAAAGATCTTAAGTTAGAAAGCATTTATAGTCTCCTTCAGTATCATGCATCCTACGTTCTTCATGCTCTGGAATGTCTTTAAAATGAGTACTTGCTGGAGGAACTCCTAAAACTGTTTCTTAATTTGTATCTGTGGTGCATCTTTTTGGATGGTTGGTGGTGTGTATGTGTGAAGGCAGGTTTTTTGGTGAAAAATAGCATTAGGTGGCACACACAAAAAAGTTAAATGCCAAAATAGATCTGTATTCTCTTATGATTTTATATTCATTTATTTTTAAAAGCTGTATCTTCTTCCACATAAGGTGACCCTGCCCTGCCTTTAAAATTAAAATGTACTTGGTTTTGTAATGGGAACATGTGAAGAACAACTTCCATGCTGCTCAACTATATAATCATGTTATTTTCTTTTAAATTGTTATTTTTTTGCATTTACCTAAGGAAAATACATTTCCACTGCCATGTGAAAAGTTTCTGGATTGGTTATTGTATGTTTTTTTTTTTTTTGCCAGCACTTTTCTTCTAATACTATCTTGCAGTTTTAACTAGATTGTTGTATTTCAGTGATGTACTGCACTTACTTCTGCATGAAGATGTCTGAAGTGATGGATAGGCTGCTTGCCCTTTATATTGTAAAATCAGCATCTCCTATTTAAACATTCTGCTCATCAGTTGTTAAACTTTAACCACCCACAGGGAAATTGTTTTTCTGAAATTTTTGGAGTTTACTAAAAGGCATTTTGAAGCCTGATACAGGGTATACACAGGGCTGTTGCTATATTGCTTTCTGTGTCATCTTTATTGATTAGTAGTAATGTGTGGCATTAAAGCATCTTGATACAGATACTTTCTGTATCATCTTTATTGATTATTAGTAATGTGTGGCATTAGACAAAAAGGGACCCACACCTCATCAATATCTAAACCTAAATGGAAGGAGAGACAGGAAAACCCTCAGTATTTGAATCTTTGGGAATGGGGAATCAGTGAATAACAGCCCCCTTCTCTGCCCAAGTTTCAAACCAATTAAATAAGAGAGTAGAGTCAGTAGCTAACAAAGCTGATACTGGAGAATGGTTTAGATGTAAGAGCCATATGGTTTCCTAGCCGTTAGCCTCCATCTTGAAATAGGCCACCAAAGGGAAAGGCTGAGACTGCAGAGCAAATATATTTGTCTGGGTTACTGCCTCACACTGATTTAGAGTGGAAAGGAGAAAAAAAAAAGAGACCGAACTCCCATGCTCAGGCGTTTAGTAGTTTGCTCAACCCAACCAAAAGGTGAACTAATGTCTGTGTAGCACCACCTGGAAAGTTCCACCTGTGTGGGAGAGGAGTAGGGAATGTGACAAGAGGCCAAGAGTATTGAGGGGGAAATCTCACTCACAGAAACCAGAAGATGGGGGAGACACCATTCCCCTTATTCAAAACAAAACAAACTTCCAGCAAGATAGAGCTAGCTGTGTCATAATTGTGCAGACAAAAGATATGAGCTGATTTCAGCAAATAAAATAGTATGCAAGTGATGTGGACACCAGCCTGCAGTATCTACGGCATTGTGGCTCAGATGAGACAAATTCACAAGGACTACTGAGTCCTGTGGAGGAAAAGGTACGGCATGGCCACTCTCTCAAGGGGAGAGCGCCCTACTCTCAAGAGAACATGCCCCGAGGCTTTTATTTCTATCCTGGACACATTACATTGAGGATGGTCCTCATTTACTATGCACAGATTACCTTTTACAGAAAACAAAGGAGAGGATGTTGCTAATTACATTAAAAAAGAAGGACATTTGCAAATAAGTGGTTGAACTGGTTACACTGGTCCTTGGAAGGTTTAGCATAGATTTTAGGAAGTTACTTTAAAGATATGCAGTAAATGTTTGCTGCCTCAATTCAGGGCAAGGGAGTTTCAGCAAAAAGCAAGTCTCAAAGCTGCCTAGGTACAATGCAGTCCTGATTCTCCATGGGAGAACCTATCTGTGGGTGTGAGTCCTGTGTGCCCGACCTCGCTTTCCACTGGCCTTTCCAAGTGGGAAGTGAGCCCTTGCCACGCAGAACGGTCTTCTATATGCAAGAGGATTATTTCAGAATCTAAATATTAATTTATATTACATATAAAATACCTCTGCCAAAAGTTTAAGGATCAATTATAAAAACAGTTTGTAAAATTATAAATACATTCTGGATGTGTTTTTCCACTCTACAGCCAACTTTGGCCTTTCTGGGTGATGGAATCCAACATCAGTACCTCTCTCATTTCCAGTTTTCTCTTGTTTCTGCCTGTAACTTCAACTGCATGTATACACATTGTACCTTTTTCACACCTGCTTCCCAATCCCATCTTTACTACTCTCTTAGAGGCTGTGTGCCATCAATTATCCTCTTTCTCCAGGTCTTTCACATTGTTTCTCATCTCTGCCTCCACAATTCCTAAGTGGTGCCTGGCTTTTAGTAAGCATTTGGCAATGGATTTATTCAATCAGTTGACTAATGAGAAATTCTTTGGCATAAGCTACTCCAGCCAGAGATGATAGGGAAAAATAAACATCAATTAAAATACCAATTTATAGTTTAGTTTTTAAAAGTAATAGATATTTTCAGCAGTATGTCAAATTGAATTATATTTTTTCAATCCATTAATGTCAAAGAAGAGAACTTTGGTTGATAAACAGAATAACAGTTCCCCAAAATAACATACGAACTACCCATTTAGAAATAATTGGAACATTACAGAATATATGTAACACCCAATGTCTCTTAAATATAATTTCACCTTTCCAAAATTACTCTGAAGGATCTTTGATCCTGACAGAATTTTATGAACGTCATATTCCTGGAGCTGTTGTTGGACACCTAAACATCTGTTCTCTGAATTTGGAACATGAGCGGTAACACTCGGTGTAGTGGCTCTCTCTCATGATCCATCTTCCACAGGTTTTCTTCATCCTAGTCATGAAGTAGTTTGGCAGTTCATTACTTCTGCTTTTGATCAAAACAGATGCCAACTGAGTGTACTTCATCTTTGAGTAGAGAAGTCTAAGTCAATAATTTTCTCCTTTATTAAACTCTGAAAAGATAGTTTTTAGAATTCCTTGGACTATTTTTGTTAATTTCATTTAAAAAGTATTATGAAGTAGATTTTAATAAACTTGTATTTGATCTATTTGTAAGAGAAAAACAATTTTATATTTTCTAAAAGAATATAATCATAATAATCTTTTAAAGAATGTTTTATTGATTATAGTATTAGTTGTCCCAATATTTCCCTCTTTGTCCCCCTCTGTCAGGTACCCACCTTCCCTCCAGTAATCCCCCACCCCTTAGTTCATGTCCATGGGTCATGCATGTAAGTTCTTTGGCTACTCCATTTCCTATACTATTCTTAACATCTCCCTGTGTATTTTGTACCTACCAATTATGCTTTTTAATCCCTATACCCTTTCCCCTGTTCCCCTACCTCTCCCAGCTGACAACCCTCCAAATGATCTACATACCTATGATTCTGTTTCTGTTCCAGTTGTTTGCTTTGTTTATTTTGATTCGATTGTTGATAGTTGTGAATTTCTTGCCTTTTTAATGTTCATGGCTTTGATCCTTTTTTTAACTAAGTGCCTTTAACATTTCATGTAATAATGTCTTGGTGATGATGAACTCCTTTAGCTTTACCTTTCCTGAGAAGCACTTTATTCTAAATGATAGCTTTGCTGGATAGAGTAATCTTGGTTATAGGTTCTTGCTTTTCATCACTTTGAATACTTCTTGCCAGTCCCTTCTTGCCTGCAAAGGTTCTTTTGAGAAATCAACTGATAGTTTTATGGGTACTCCTTTGTAGGTAACTCTCTGCTTTTGTCTTGCTGCTTTTAAGATTCTCTATCTTTAACCTTTGGCATTTTAATTATGATGTGTCTTGGTGTGATCCTCTTTGTGTCCAACTTGTTTGGGACTCTTTGTGCTTCCTGGACTTGCATGTCCAGCTGTTATCCAGTTATTAAATCCCAGAGTAGGTGGGTTAACATATATTTTAAGACTGGTGGGCCCTTTTAATGATATATCCTGAAAATCTAGCAGTTTCTTCTGCCACCCCAACCCCCACTGGGTTTTACAGCCAGAAGTTATGAGGCTTTGTTTCCTAGCACTGGGACCCTGGGCTGTGCAGTCTGACCTGCAGTTGGGATCTCTCACTTTCAAGGTATCCCTCCTGAGTTTCATCTACCACTTGTGAATGTGGGGCCACCCATGCCCATTCTGCCACTGCCTCTCTTTGCCACACTATCTCCTCAGCTCTCCTCCCCTCCTACCCATCTGGATGATTGTGGCTTCTTTAAATTCTTGGTTGATAGACTTCTGATAGTTCGATTTTCTGATAGTTCTGGGTGTTTCATTGTTTTGAGATTTGGTTGTATTTCTTTTTGTGGTTGTGTGAGGAGGCAAAGCGTGTCTATCTATGCCTACATCTTGACCAGAAGTCTGCCAGAAATCCATAATAATCTTTTTTAAAGTCACAGTTTCACCTCACATTTTTTTCCCAGACATTTTCTCCCTTTTAGTAACCGGTTTAATGTATTAGAGTCAGTGCTGCAAAACCATTTGTACAATGCTTTGGACATTTGGTTGTAATTTCTTTGCCAAAGGTTTTTCAATAAAACTAAATTTTGGCTCTAATGGTCTTTAATGTGAAATTTATTAACTTACAGATGAACTGTGGCCTACATATTTTCTTCATTACATGCCTTATCTGTTAAAGTACTTATTTTATTATGTATTAAATTGATAGCTGAAAACTATGATATTTGGCATCAGAGTAAACTAATGTACTATTGTGCAAATAAATAGTCAGAGTCCTTTCTAAACTTTTCATTTTGGACATTTTCAGACATATCAAAATAGAATAGTAAAACAAATCTTGATTGACCTGTCGGCCTGCTTCAGTAATTATGAACTCATAACCAATATTGTTTTATCTGTAACCCTCTCTCTTCCCCACTACTTGTGGGATATATTATTGAAGTAAATCCCAGACATTAGATCATTTTATCCATACATGGACCAGATAAGGGCTTATTTTCTTTAAACCATAACCCTAATACCTTTATCAGATCTGGAAAAAATTAACAATAATTCCTTAATTTCATCATATCAGTGATGATATGATATGAGTAAATTAAACCCATCAGTGTTCAAAATTCTCATTAAAGCTTTTTAAACAGTTCATTCAAATTAGGGTTTAACCAAGGTCTACATCAGGGGTGTCCAACCTGCAACCCACTGGCCGCATGCATCCCAGGATGCCTGTGAATGCAGCCCAACACAAAATTGTAAATTTACTTAAAACATTATGATATTTTTATTGTGATGGCGTGTTGCAATGTATTTAATGTGTGGCCCAAGAAAACTCTTCTCCTTCCAGTGTGACCCAGAGATGCTAAAAGGTTGGACACCCCTAGGCTGCATGTTGCTTTTGGTTGATATGTCTCATTATTATTATTAATAAGTAATAATAATTATTATTTCTTCTTATTATTTATTTTTACTCTCTAGTATCCCCTCTTCAGCTTATTTGTTGAGTAGATCAGTTCTGTAGATATTCTAACTTTCTGGGCTTTTCAGATTGCTACTTCATGGTGTCATGTAACATGTTCCTCTGTTTCCTATAAATGTGTAAATAGTGAAGAAGCTTTATCAGTTTTAGGATTTGATTTTGTTTTAATTTTGTTTACTACCACCAAGAGGTACATAGTGTTTGGTTACCTCTCTTTTTGTGATGTCAAAATTGAAATTGAATATAAGTGGCATCAGCTTAATCTACCTTTTAAAGTTTATCATAATCTTTCATTTAATTATTTTAGTACTATATGTAATTGGTTCCATGATCTATTCCATTTCAGGGATTGCAAACTAATGACTGTTAGCTGGAATACTAAATAAAAAAATAAAAAATCCATCAACTGTTTGGTTACTCTGAAATTCATTTTCTACAGGAAAGGCAGGATAAATGGTGGGTTCTTTATTTAGCAATTTTCAGAATGAGTTGGTTGCCTCATATTTTTAAAGGTGATTACATGATTTTCTTTTATTTTTTGTTATCTTTATTACTTTTATCTCCTAGGAGTCTACAACAGACACTTCCTTCCCTTAATAGCTAAGGAAACCAAGGCCCAGGTGAAGGTTATCTAAGGCCACAGAGGATCATTTGGTTGACAAAACTAGGACGTTTCTTTCTCAATTGTATCACTTATTAGCAAGTTCATTAATGTGGTAAATTCTATGTTGAATAAACAGTCCAACAGTGGAATTAGAATCCAGAACTCAGTTTGGGACTAGATTTCAAACGATTGCAGCAATAGACATTAACAAAGCAAACTAAAAATAATATTAATAAAATCTTTATATTTATTTGGGACATAGATTTTCCTTTGGATAAATTTACTTCACTTTTCTGATAATATCCAAAATAACAATCTAAATGTATGAGTGTCAACCAAAGTAAATTCATAAGTATGATATATTTGAAAACCCATTTTTCATTTTTGAAACTACTGTCATTTCTAATTGCACATGTATGACAGCCTATAATTACAGTAACAAGAACTTCAAGAATTATATGTAGAATGAATATCACTTGTGGAAAGTTTATAAGTTGAAGGAGTTTAATAATAGGTTTATGAAATCACAAACTTTCATGGACTTTAAATATGATGGAAGTAAAAAATTAATATTCTTATACTCGATGGATGGGTAATAATAATGCAAAGAAAAATTGGTGTATATTCTTGGACTTTTTCCTCTTCATTTTGGTTTTGTGCCATGGCTTTTTTTCCTTTTAATTTTCCGCTAAGGAAATCCTTTTCTTTCTTTATTTTTTCCAGCTACAGCAAGTTTTACTTTTAGACACGTGGACCCATATTCAGAAAGACTGTATATAAAGTAATGTTGACTAGGAAGTGCTTTTGGTAGGGCATACCTCCCTGCTTTTCTCTCCTCACTGGAATACAGGCAGTTCCCACTAAAGATAAATATGCATTTTTGTAATGAACCAATTCTATTTCAGGAAATTACATAAGAGAAATGAGTGTTTATGTTGGCCAGAAGATATGGACAACAATATTCATAGCAGCTACTTGATATAGTTAAAAAATGGAAACAACTCTGATATCCAAAGCAGTAGACTAGATATATAAATTGTGGTACAGTAAAATTCTGTATAGTAGTGAGAACAACCAGATTCTTCTATATGCAACCACATGAATGATTCTGACAGACTTGAGGGGAAGAAGCTGGATCCAAAATAATATGTACCATCTGTTTCTGTATGAGTTAATTGCTACATTTATATGAAAACCAGCACACTGATCAATGGAGACAGAAGACAGAATAGTGATTACCTTTCAGGTAGGCGTGTTGCTGGGAAGGAGTACAATAGAATCTGCTGGGGTGATGGAAATAAATATTTTATACCTTGATTGGATGGTGGCTAGATGGTATATATAAATATAAAAAATCATCAGTTTATACACATAAGATTTATGTATTTTGCTCTGTGTAAGTTGTACTTAATTTAAGAGTGCAGGGAAAACTATTTTCAAACTTAAAAATATTTGTTTTTATTGTTATTCTATTATAGTTGTGCCAATTTTTTCCCCTTTGCTTTCCTCCACCCATCCCAACTCCACTCCCACAGTCAATTCCCACACTGTTGTCCATCTCCGTGGGTCTTTCATACATTCTCTTTGAGTAGTCCCACCCTGACTGGGAATCAAACTGGTGATCTTTCTGTTTTCAGTCCAGTGCTCAGTCCACTGAGCTACGCCAGCCAGGGCTCCTTCGCCCATTTTTTTTTAAATTGGATTGTTTGCCTTCTTGGCGTTGACTCGTATGAGTTCTTTATATATTTTGGAGATCAAACCCCTGTCCAAGGTATCATTTGCAAATATGTTCTCCTATGCGATCGGTTCCCTTTTCATTTTGATGATGGTTTCTTTCACTGTGCAGAAGTTTTTAATTTGATGTAGTCCCATTTGTTTATTTTTTCCTTTATTTCCCTTTCCCTAGAAGATATATTGGCAAAAATATTGCTACATGGGATATCTGAAATTTTCCTGCCTATGTTTTCTTCTAGGACCTTTATTGTGTCACAACTTTAAGTCTTTTATCCATTTTGAGTTTATTCTGGTGTATGGTGTAAGTTGGTGCTCTAGTTTCATTTTTTGGCATGTACCACTCCAGTTCTCCCAACACCATTTGTTGAAGAAGCTATTTTCACTCCATTGTATGCTCATGGCCCCTTTGTCAAATATTAATTGGCCATAGAAACGTGGGATTATATCTGGGCTCTCTGTGGTGTTACATTGATCTGTGTATCTCTTCTTATGCCAGTACCAGACTGTTGTGATTACAGTGTCCTTGTAGTATAGTTTGATATCAGGTATTGTGATCCCTCCTACTGTATTCTTCTCTCTCAAGATTGCTGAAGCTATTCAGGGTCTTTTTTGGCTCCATATAAATTTTTGAAATACTTGTTCTAGATCTCTGAGCTATGCCATTGATGTATTTTAATAGGACTTGCATTGAATCTATACATTGCTTTGGGAAGTATGGACATTTTAATGATGTTAATTCTTCTAATCCATGAACAAGGTATATGCTTCCATTTATTTGTATCTTCCTTCATTCTTTTTCAGTATTCTATAGTTTTCCAAGTACAGGTCTTTTACCTCCTTGGTTAAATTTATTCCTAGGTAAATTTTTTTCTTGTTGCTATAGTAAATGGGATTTTTTTTCCTAGTTTCTCTTTCTAATACTTCATTATTGGTGTACAAAAATGCCTTTGATTTCTGAATATTGACTTCGTACCCTGCTGTTTTTCCAGATTCACTTATTAGGTTGAGTAGTTTATTGGTGGAGACTTTATGGATTTCTATGTACACTTTCTGGGTTGTACATAGGGTTGTCTGTGAATAATGACAATTTAACTTCTGCCTTCCGAATTTAGATGCCTTTTATTTCTTTTTCGTTTATGATCTCTGGCTAGAATTTCCAGTACTAAGTTGAAGAAGAGTGATGAAAGCAGACACCCTTGTCTTGTTCCTGATCTTAAGGGAAAAGCTTTTAGTTTTTGACTACTGAGTATAATGTTGGCTGTAGGTTTCATGTATATGGCTTTTATTATGTTGAGGTATGCTCCCTCTATATAGTCACCCTTTGCTGAGTGTTTCTATCATAAGTCAGTGCTGGGAGAAGAACTTCCAGCCAAGATGGAGGCATAGGTAGATACACTGTGCCTCCTCGCACAAAAGAAGGAAACAACTAATTTAAAAACAAAAAACAACCAGAAGTGCCAGAAAATTGAACTGTATGGAAGTCTGACACCCAAGGAGTTAAAGAGGAAACAATCATCCAGACCAGTAGCGGGAGGAGCTGCACAGACGGGCAGCCAGGGCGTAAGGGACTCGTGGAAAGGTGGCGGCTGGAGGACTGGGCAGGCAAGGCGGCGGCTCACGGACTGGGTGAGGTGACGGCTGGTAGACAGGACTGTCCCACATTTCTGTGCAGGTAAGCCAGGAGAAACTGAGAAGTGAGACAGACTCTGCAACTAGGGTTCCAGCTCAGGGAAATAAAGCCTCAAAACCTCTGACTATAAAAACCTGTGGGGGGTTGCAGTGGCAGGGGAAGCTACCAGCCTCAAAGGAGAGTTCATTGGAGAGACCCACAGGATCCTACAGTGTACACAAACATACCCATCCGGGAATCAGCACCAGAAAAGCTAAATTGGCTTGTGGGTATCTGAGGAAATGACTCAAACCACGGAGAGCTGAGCAAGTGCCACTGTTCCCTCTCTGACTCTTACCCCACAATTGGTGACACAACACAGCCAAGTGGGTTGTGCCGTCCTGGAGAGTACCTAAGCCTCCGTCCCTTACTACATAACAGGCGTGCCAGGACAAAATAAAATGGCCCAAATGAAAGAACAGATCAAAGCTCCAGAAAAAACACAACTAAGCAATGAAAAGATAACCAGCCTATCAGATACATAGTTCAAATCACTGGTAATCAGGATGCTCACAGAATTGGTTGAGTATGGTCACAAAATAGAGGAAAGAGTGAAGGCTGTGAAGAGTGAAATAAAGGAAAATGCACATGGAACCAACAGTGATGGGAAGGAAACCAGAACTCAAATCAGCAGTTTGGACCAGAAGGAAGAAACAAGAATTAAAAAATATGAGGAGAGGCTTAGGAACCTATGGGACAACTTTAAACATTCTAACATCAGAATCATAGGGGTGCCAGAAAGAGAAGAGGAAGAGAAAGCAATTGAAAACTTATTTGAAAAAATAATGAAGGAGAACTTCCCTCATCTGGCAAAGGAAATAGACTTTCAGGAAGTCCAGGAAGCTCAGAGAGTCCCAAAGAAGTTGGACCCAGGGAAGCACACACCAACCATAATTCTATTACCCAAGATTAAAGACAAGGAGAGAATCTTAAAAGCAGCAAAAAAAGGAGTTACTTACAAAGAAATTCCCAAAAGACTATCAGCTGATTTCTCAAAAGAAACCTTACAGGCAAGAAGAGGCTAGAAAAAAGTATTCCAAGTCATGAAAGGCAAGGACCCACATCCAAGATTATTCGGTCCAGCAAAGCTATCATTTAGAATGGGAGGGCAGATAAAGTGCTTCCCAGGTAAGGTCAAGTTAAAGGAGTTCATCATCACCCAGCCCTTATTATATGAAATTTTAAAGGGACTTACCTAAGAAAAAGAAGATCAAAATTAGGATAATAAAATGACGACAAAAACAACTATAAACAACTGAACCAAAAAAAAAAAAAAAACGGAAATGAAAACAACCTAAGCAAACAACTAGAACAGGAACAGAAACACAGAAATAGAAATCACATGGAGGGCTATCAGCGAGGAGGGGGAGGGGAGAAAAGATTCAAGGAATAAGAAGCATAAATGTTAGGTACAAAATAGACAGGGGGAGATTAAGAATACTGTAGGAAATGGAGAGGTCAAAGAACTTATATGCATGACCCATGGACATGAACTAAGGAGGGAATGAGGGTGGAGGTGGGGTTTAGGGTAGAGGGGTAGAAAGGCGGACATAATGGGACAACTGTAATAGCATAATCAATAAAATATATTTAAAAATCAGTGCTGGATTTTATCAAATGCTTTTTCAGCATCTATTGATAAGATCATGTGAATTTTATCCTTTTTTTTTTTATGTGGTGTATTATGTTTATTGATTTGCCAATTGTACCATTTTTACATCCCTGGTATGAATCCCACTTGATCATGGTGTATGATCTTTTTAATGTATTGCTGAATCTGGATTGCTAATATTTTGTTAAGGATTTTAGCATCTATGTTCATCAACAATAATGGCCTGTAGTTTTCTTTCTCTGTTGTGTCTTTATCTGGGTTTGGAATTAGGATGATACTTACCTCATAAAAAGTGTTGGGGAGGCTTCCTTCTTCTTGAAATTTTTGGAGTACTTTGAGAAGTATAGGTGTTAGTTCTTCCTTAAATATTTGGTAAAATTCACCTGTGAAGCCATCCAGTCCAGGACTTTTGTGTGCTGAGAGTTTTTTGATTACTGCTTCAATTTCACTAGTTGTTATAGGTCTATTCAGGCTTTCTGCTTCTTCTTGATTCCATTTTGGAACATGATATGATTCTAGAAATTTGTCCATTTTACCCACGTTTTCCAACTTTTTGGCATCTGCTTGTTCATAGTAATTTCTTACAATTCTTTGTATTTCTGTGGTATCAGTTGTAACTTCTCTTATATTTCTGATTTTATTTATTTGGGTACTGTCTCTTTTTTTCCAGATGAGTCTGATTAAAGGTTTGTGAATTTTATTTATCTTTTCAAAGACCCAGCTCCTACATATATTGATCCTTTAAATTGTTCTTTTAGTCTCTATGTCATTTAATTCTGTTCTGATCTTGATTATTTCCTTCCTTCTACTTGCTCTGGGCTGTTTGTTGTTGTTCCTCTAGTTCTTGTAGATGTAGGGTTTGGTTGTTTATTTGAGATTTTTCTATCTTCTTTAGGTAGGCCTGTATTGCTGTGAACTGTCCTTCATCATTGTGTTTGCTATGTCCCATAGGTTTTGGTTGTTGTGTGTCTATTTTCATTTGCTTCCTGATACTTTTTGATTTCTTCCTTGGTCTTATTGTTGACCTATTCATTATTTAACAACATGTTATATAGTCTCCATGTATTTGAATGTTTTTGAGTTTTTTCCTTGAGGTTGGTTTCTAGTTTCAATCCGTTGAGATCTGAGCACATACTTGATATGATTTCAATTTTCTTGAATTTGTTGAGGCTTGTTTTGTGTCCTACCATGTATTATTCTGTCTTAAAATGTTCCATGTGCATTTTGAAAAGAATATATATTTTGCTTCTTTGGGATGAAATTTTCTGTATATATCAAGTCCATGGTGTCATTCAGTGCCACAATATCCTTGTTGATTCTACGTTTGGAAGATTTATCCATGTTGACAGTGTGTTATTAAAATCCCATGTGATGACTGTGTTGTTGTCAGTATCTTTCTTGAAATCCTCCAAGATACTCTATTTATTTAGGTGCACCTGTCTTTGGTGCACATATGTTTACCAAGTTTAAATCCTCCTGTTGTACTACTCAAGTAGTGACCTTCTTTGTCTCTTGTATGGCCTTTTTTTTAAGTCTATTTTGTCTGATATAAGTATTTCTACTCCAGCTTATTTTTCATGTCCATTTGCATGGAATATTTATTTCAATCCATTCACTTTCAGCCTGTGTCAATCTTTTTTTGTGAGGTTGGTCTCTTATAGGCAGCATATGTTCAGGTCATGTTTTCTTGTCCATTCAACTATTCTATGTCTTGAGATTGGAACATTTAAGCTATTTACATTTAAGGTTATTTGATAGGTACTTATTTATTGCCATTTCTTTCTGTACCTTTGTTTCTCCCCATCTTCATACATCCCCGTCTTCCTACATCTTCTTTTTCTCCTTCTGATTTTCTTATGATGCAAATGTTGTTACATTTCACGTTGTCCTGAAGCTCCCTTAAACTATCCTTGTTCTTTTTGAGTCTTTTTCTGTTTTGTTGCTCTGACTGGGTATTTCTTCAAACCTTGTCTTCCAGCTCGCTGATTCGTTCCTCTGCTTCATCTAGTCTGCTTTTAATTTTATTTTTCTTTTAGTGTATTTTTCATTTCAGATATTGAATTCTTCATCTCTTCCTGGTTCTTATTCGTAGTGTCTATGTCCTTTTTCCTGCTGCTGTAGTTCCCACTAAGTTCTTTGTAGTTCCCATAAAGTTCCTTATAGTTCTCACTGAGTTCCTTGAGCATCCTTAGAACCATTATTTTGAATTATGTGTCTGATAAATTGCTTGCCTCAATTTCATTTAGCTCTTTTTCTCAGGATTCCTCCTTTCATTTCAATTGGGGGTTATTTATTTATCTCCGCATTTTAGATGACTTTTTGTTTCTTTCTGTGTCTCAGGTTGCTCTGCTTTGACTGCCTGTCTTCATGAGGTGGCCTTCTGTGGTAGGAGTTCTGTGGGACTCAATGGTACACTCTCTTTGACCTCCTGATCTGCGTGCTCTAGGTTTGGTTAACAAAGCAATACTACCCAGAAAACCAAACCCAGGTCAGCAAAAATACCACCCTACCACATCAGCAATATCAACAGGAATTGTGCAAAGTTTAATAGAGGTGGAGAGATATTAAGAATATTATAAGATAATAAAAAGGGAATATGAGATGACTAAAGGAGAGAAAAATTATTTTGAGTGGGAAGAGGGAGGAGAAATGATAAGAGGAGAATAGAAACTAGGTGAAGAAAGGGAGAAAATAAAATTTAAAATGTAAGTAAAACAGGGAAGGGCAATGGCAAAATGGAGTAAGAAAAGGGAATAGTATAATATGAGGTTTGAAATAAAATTTAAAAAGTAGTGAATGAAAGGGAACAAAATTGTAGAAAAGCCACAGCAGGGTCAATAACAATGATAGCTGAGCAAAGATTAGTAGAGATGTAAAGAGAATAAGAATATTATATGAAAGAGAAAAGAGAGTATGAAATGTTTACAGTAAAGTAAAATTATTTTGAGAGGATAGAGGGAAGAGAAATAATAAGAGTAAGGAACAGAATCCAGGGTAAGAAAAGGAAAAAATAAAATTTCAAACTCAAATAAGCAGGGGCAGGAGGAAGGCAAAATGGAGTAAGACAGCAGGAGAGTAACCTGTGAGATTTGAAATTTAAAAAAAAATAGTGAACAAATAGGAGTGCAATTGAAGAACAGCGATAACCATAATATCTACACCTAACAAGCCACATTTTATAAAGGGGGAAAGAAAATAAGAATACTGTAAGAAGCGGGGAAAGAATGTGAGCTGACTAAAAGAAAAAAGACTGATTTTGAGACAATAGAGCAAGGAAAAATAGTAAGAGTAAAGAATAGGAACAAGGGTAGCATGGGGGAAAGTAGAATTTTCAATGGAAATAAGGGCAAGAGGAAGGCAAAATGGAGTAAGATAAGGGAAGGGTACAATGTAAGCTTTGAAATAAAAATATAAAATATAAATAAAAAGTAAGAAATAAAAGACAAAGAATAGTGAATTAGCTGGAATATAATTGAAGCAAAAGGAGAAATATTTAGAGGCTATGCGAAAGAAAAAAATAACGCAAATTCTGAAGAAGGGTGAGGTAGAATTCATCTCAGCAGAGTTTGGTGTTTGCCTCCTGTCTTCTCTTTCTGTATCCACCTCTGGCTTTTTATCAGCTCAAGGTCCTGGGGGAAATAGTCCAACTTCTGGCAGCACTACCTGTATCACCTTCACCTGCCTGTGGAGAGGGTTTCTATTGTGTTTGGGAGTGTGGGACCCTTGGGTCTCCCCTGGGAGTCACTGTTCCATCTTCTGGGAAAATTGTGGGTGTGTTCCCCCTGCCCCTGCACCACCCGTCTTGATCTGTCCCAGCTTATTTCCAATAATGTGTAGTTTGTGATGCACTAGTTCTCTGTTTCAAGGGAGGGGCCAATCTGTGTAAGAGGGTCAGCTCTTTCTTGCTTGGTGCTGATGGCAGCTCTTTGTGCAATTCAAGGCTGGGTGGGACCCTGATTCTCCCTTCTTGCATGGGTTTCAGATCTCCCTGCTTTGCTGGCCTCAGTGGAATAGGGCCCAAGGAACCAGTGTATTTTGTTTCCCTGAGAGAAGTTCAAAATGGGCTCAGTAGGCAGTTCTCCGTCTTTCTCTTTTGGATATGCACCCTGCAGTGGGTTTTTGAGCCTGTCCTGCCTGTTTTGCAGATCTTCCTGTTGGATGTGGTGGTGCTCTGCTCGAAATCCTGCAGAGGTGGGGGCAGGGTGCATCCTTCCCTTCCTGGAGGTTTGATCTCTGCCAGGGGAAGGAGGCTCTGCCTGCCTCTAAATAATCTCCGGTACTCAGCTCTTGCCCGTCCAGTTCCCAGCCCACTGCCTTCACCATAGACACAGTCCTGAACTCTCCACTCTGTGCAGTTTCTGGCCTGCTAGCTGTGCTGGGCTGGGGCCGAGAAATCCCTTTGCTGTGCACCTGTCTGATCACTCAGCTGTATTCCCTGAAAGCAAACTGCACTCTTACTCTTTTCCCTTTGCTGTCAGGGCAGTTGTGCACAGAGTCCCTGCCCAGCATACTTCAGCTCCCCTTTTAAAAAGTCTCTGGGCATACCCACTGCAGCACTGAATCACTGTCCAGTTTTCCATACACACGGCACCTCTCCAAAAATCAATCAATCAATCAATCTCTCTCTCTCTCTCCCTCTCTCTCCCCGCCATCTCTTCCCCTCCCTCTCTCTCTCTCTCTCTCTCTCTCTCTCTCCCCCCCATCTCTTCCCCTCCTTCTCTCTCTCTCTCTCTCTCTCTCTCTCTCTCTCTCTCTCTCTCTCTCTCTCTGGCACTCTCCCAGTTGGCATTTGCTGCTGCAGCTATGGGTGCACTGCTCACTGTGTGTAGCCTGGATCTCCCCCTGGATCTCCCTGACTTTCTTTATCCAAGTCACTCCCTGCCAGTGCCTGGGGGTTTTCTGCCCTGGGAGGGGAGGGAATTGCAAAGCTGTGATTTCTGACTAGGCTCTCCATGGCTGCAGGCACCATGCACGGGGTATTTCCCCTTCAAACCATAAAATCTCCTTACCACCTGTTAGAAATGCACAAGAAATAGAGGCGGGAGGAACTGGATGATCTGATCCAAGTGCCTTTATTTAATGCTGTGCTTAAGGCAGGCTGAGTAGGGATCAATTGCAGCAGCGAGTGTAGGCCAGAATGGGGTTTTTAAAAGAAAAATCACAGGGTTTCTGAGGGGATAGAGGAGGGGTTAGTCTCTTGTTCTCCAGGCGGTTGCCTCAAGGTTTCAGGATGTGAGGACGTGAGCCGGGGCAATGGGTTAGGTAAAGGGACAGGCTATTCCCAGGTACAGGAGGGTCAGTCTGGCCCCCAACCATGGTGTCTGCTGCCAGATGTCTATTGTGTACAGTGGGAGAGAGTTCAGTTAAGCCGTGGGCTATCAAATAAGTTGTGACAACTGAGTCATGGACAGTCCAGCTGGTTGGAAAACTAGCCTGACAGTCATGAGCAGTCTGGTAGGTTGGGGATCTGGCCTGACCCTTTCATTGCCCATTGTGAAGCACCTTCTGTACCCCTTGGCTTCCAAACTTCATATTAGCTGAGATTCTGTTGAATGTTCAGTATATTTGTTAGAAGATCAGTTGAGCATCCGAGTTGAGGGCAAGAACAAGTAGACTCAGCTTCCACCTACTTGGCTGCCATCTTCTCTTCTCAAACTTAAAAATCTTGACAACAGAGCATGTATTATGATTTAATAAGTACAGACAATTACATATCTTTTCCAAATGCATGTCTTTGTGTAATATTTTGTAAAGTACCGGTATTTTCAGCTGTGAAAGCCACTAAATCCAAGTATCCGAATAAAGTTAACTTAGATTTGACCTTCAAATATTTGTGATTTTAACTCAGGAACACTTTTAATACTGTTAAATGTGAAACTTAAAAAAACCTGTAGTAGAATCCATTACCACTTATTTGAGTCCCCATTTTTCTCACTGGGAGAGTGCTGTACCTATTGAGGTTAGACATGGCCCTGTACAAGTGATGTAGATGACCCAGCCACTCAAAGCCTTAAGTGCCACCACTGTTTTTTTCTTGCCCTCTCTCCTGCTCTGTGCTTACAGGAGTTTTTGTTAACCTCTATAAGCTGAAATCCATGAATGATCGCAGTGACCCCTCGACCCTCCATTGGACATATCTCATGAGCAAGAAATACATTTGTTATTATCTTAACTTGCTGATATTTTAGTGTTTTTTTTAATTTTAGCATAACCTAGCTTATTCAAATTAATAAAATGATCTTTATTTCTTTATCGCTACCTTTTCTGATTTTTTATTTATAATGCATGAAATACATAGTATAGATATATGTATAAATTATGTTTTATAAGTTTACATATATATTTTTAGAATGTGTGTATTATTATAATGGCACTTATCTATAAATTAGAAGTTATATATCATACAGTATAATCTTATATATTTCTACATATAAAAATACGTGCATCAGAGGGCATAAAATTCTTTTACCTGTTAATTTGCATAATCAAAAAAGTTTGAAGACTACTCTATTAGACTGTTTCTCTTAATAACAGTCTCCATGCCTTAGTCACCTCTGGGCTCCCCACCATAGGAAGTCCCTTTACATAATGGATTCTCAACATATGTTTGAACAAATGGATGATTTAATAAGTGAATGTATGGTTTACCAACTGGAGAATTATTCTAAGTCTTAACCTTTTCTCCTGATAAGAAAACCTCTCATACAGGTAGTCCTAATGCTTCCAGGCTCCTGTAGAAATATAGGTGATGCCCCATCTGTACATTGCTGTAGAAACTATAGATGAGAGAGAACCTGGTGATACACCATTCGAGGCATAACAGTGTTGAATGAAAACATGGAGTTGTAGGGTTGGTCCATTTTTGCATTTTTTTAAAGCTTCTAGCACTGAAAATAAAATACCAAACATCAGTTTGTTTGGCTCATATTGAAAGCTTGATAAATTTGTTAAGATTCATTTTGGTCTATTTTTAAATATTTTAAAGTTCAGCTGTTATTTTTATGTATATTATTGCATTTTATCCTCCCAACAACCCTGTTGGGACAAGGTATTAATTTCTCCATTTGACAGATTTTTTAAATTTGGAGAATTAGAAAAGGCTGTGACTTGTTCAAAGTATTAGAACTAGGCCTTCAGCCCAGTTCTATCTCCAAATTCTAACTTGGTCACTCTTACCGGAGAAGTGTATGGGACATCAGAAGTGGATCAAACCAGAATGAATAACAATACTGTGTAATTTTGCATATCCTAATATTTTCTAAGTAGTTGGATTAAAAAGGTACTTTGTGCTTCCCTCTGTCCAAGACTGAGAACAAGCCGAGCTGCCACCTTCCCTGAGCAAGGGCCTTCCCCAGGGGAAGAAACAAGTGGTGGCTTAGCCACAGATCAGTGTGTGTGTCTAACTTGACGTTTTCCCCAACAAATAGTGGCGTATGCTGGATCATTTCAAAGTATAGCAGAGTTATAAAGGTTATTGTAATGAATGATAAAGATACTAGTAAGAATAAAGGAGTTGCTTTTATTTTTGGATAAAGAATCTGCACAAAACTGTACCAGGCGCTAAGAAACAAATTTGGTGGAGTAGTAAAAGCAAGCGTTGATATTGAAGTAGCGGAGTAAATGTTGATAAAGTCTCCAAGAGAAAAAATAACTTAGAATTCAGGTACTAGAATGAAGATTTTCTTACAAAGAGTCAAACAATATACTATCCATGAAACAGTCATCATTACTACCCTTCCTGCTCCTTTTCCTTGATACCATTGAGCTCCTGTGCCTTTGTTGTTGATAATCCTTACAATAAATTTTAAAAGCTGGTATCACAAAGTAGAAGTGCAGGCTAATGTACGTAGACAGCTTACCCAAGGCATGGACTCAGACTCAGATGCCACAGTTGAGGCTCTTTCTAGCTCGCCATGCTGCTTCTTACTTCAGTTATATCATCCCCAACAGATTTTACTAGTCAAAATTTGGCTTCTAAAAGATGCTTATTGAAAGATGTAGAAGATTTTTAAAAGGTTTATTATTGTGTAAATGACACTAAACCCCAAGTTAGCTATTGGCTTTTCATATTATTTCTTGTCTTCAATTTTATTGCAACTCAATTGTTTTTAATTTCAAGGTCTTTAGTTGAATGGCTAAAACATATCATTAGATTTTATTTCTTTTTATTTCTTTGTATTTCTTCAATTGTATATGGAATCATATATTGGGAATAGGGACCATACCCTGTTACTTCTTTGCTATTTTCCACGGTAATGATTCCAATGATAAGGATACAATAGTGGTTCCATAAAATAATATTACCGGGCATTTTCATACTATCTACAGTGGGCCACACAGTGGTGGAGCACTTTCTGTGTGTTAGCTCATTTCATCACAGAGCCACACAGCTAAACAGGGGATCCAGGATTCTAACCCAAGCATTTATTACTTTTTATTTAATTGTAGTCATTCTTATTTTTAAAAAACTCAAAATATCAATCAATAATCAAAAAGATCAAGGTTTTGAAAACTGAACTTTTACAGACCAGTTTATGAAATATTACATATAAATGTGGTGATGCCTCAAATTGTAAAACAAATATATTCATTTGCGTATAAACACAGCATCCTATTTTCATGTCCTTTTCACTTTCCTAGTTGAAGTTGCTTTCTCATGAAAAAGACTAAACTGAAACAAATGAGTTTGATTTCTTAGTTAATGTTTAGTTTTTACCTTTAAGCCTAAAATTAAGTGTATATTAAAATGTTAAAAAATGAAAAAAATAATATAAAATTAAATGTATCGAGTATCAAAAGAAGCTGATATTCTGTGTACAGTAATCTAAAGTAGTCTGTAATAATTTATGATAGTATGTTTTGTTTTACACATCATATTTTAACTTTGCAATAGAAGTTATGATTCTGTTACATATATTCAGTATTAAAAGCTTTCTGTGAATTATGTGAATGCTAAATAAATTCTTGTGAATATAATCCTTTCTTACAAATGGAAAAAAATAAGCCATGAAATCATATTATTGTTATTTTCACTGCTAGCAATATTTTTTATTTTCATAGAAGGAAGTTTTCCCATTCATTTAAAAGCTAGGAGGAGATCATATTAATTAAAGTCCTCCTTCCTCCCCTTCCTAAAAAAAGATCCTGAGAAAGAAATAGAAAACAGTAGAGGGTGAAGTGATTCATTTGCATACTACATATAAAGTGTATCCATTCCTTGAATATTCATTTTAAAAATCCCCTTTTGGCAAAAGACATTCATCAATTTAGGAAAAGTCATCAGATTAGGAAGGAGTGAACTAAAACATGAAGACCTGGGACTAAACACGCCTTACTCCAACAAAAGCTATTTTTGTTGCAGAATATTTAGACCTTTCTATCTGTCTGGCAATATTCATACAGTTTCTGGTTACTTTGTGTTCAATAGGCAGTAATTTCGATAATGTGTCTTCAGACTGTAATTGAATAGATAATTTACTTGAAAAAATAATACCCCGAAGTTCTTTCATGTTGTGTTTCAGTTTGACCAAAAAAAAAGTACATTGTGGGATATTTATAGTATTTTTTCAATCTATTTATATCTGTAGACTAGCACTGATAACTGATTTAGGGCACTGGGGTTAAAAACAGGAAATGTGGTTTATAATGTAAGTAGTATCTCCAGAGTTTCCAAAGTTTGATTTTTTATATTATTGACTAAAGGGTATCATGTTTCAAAACAACATTAGGCAGCGTACCTTGAAATCTGTCTGTGTTTAAAGGAGTCGTATGTCCAATTATGACAGGAAATGCTTCATGGAAAAGTTTACCTTCTTGGTATAGGTTCAAACTGTATAGCAGTTGTTTTCTGTAATTACACAGTGTTCCTTCTCTTCAGCTTTTTTCAGACAGCATTTACACTGTCAGATTAAATGTCTTATGTAACTTTTAGAAAATTTCCTTTGGCCTTTGTATTTTTAATAATTTTTAGTGTTTTAATTGAAAGTTTTATCATAGTTGAGGAGGTGCATGCATATATTGTGGTTATTATTAATTATAGTAATTAGAGAATCCAAGTTAGAAAACAAAAAGGCATGAAGCGGGGATCTAATTTTGTGTGGCCTTTTGAATGGTTGGTCGAATTGATCAAAACTAAAAACCTTTGAATCAGCAATTCTACTTCTAGGAAGATGTCTTATATAAATTATTCCATGAAAATACAAGGATCAATGTCCATTGCAACATTATTTATGTTAGTACCCACTGAAAGGCAACATAACTGTCTAACAGTAGGGGAATAAATTATGAATAAGTAGAATGAATAATAAAAATGAATAACAGAATAAATAGTAGGAGCATGAATAATAAATATGGTGCAACCATACTACAGTGTACTAGGCAGCCATTGAAAATTATAAGGTAGATGCATACACTGGCATGGAAGAACTTCTGTGATATATTATGGATGAAGTAAGCAAGTTTCAAGAAGAGAATGTGTAGTGTACTCTCATATTTTAGGGAAAAATATGTTTTTCCCTCAATATATAGGAAATATATATATAGGAAAATATATTGGAAAAGATCTGGAAGAATATACAACAAACTAGGGAGAAGATGAAGGAGAACTTTATTGGACTTTTTTATTATGAAAACTTACACTTATGTGTTGTGTTAATTCTTTCCAATGAATTATTCAAAATAAAAAATTAATCAAGAATAAAGTTTTGATCAATCCAAAATGTTCACTATTCTGTTCTTTAATGTCTGCCTAGCAACTTGTCCAAATTAGTAATTGTAAGAAGAATCAAATTTGCCTGTATGCCAGTTTTAATTTATAAATCATCTCTCATATTTCAAAGAAAACCTGAAGCCTCAGTAAATCAACTGATTTTCCAGCTAAAATTTACAACCAAGTCATGGCATCTGCACTGTACATTATCTGTTGTACATTATCTATTATAGATTATTGCTAGGCATCATATTTCCAACAAGTCAGGGAACCATTTTTTTCACAAACGGTGCCAAGGATTCTAATCAAACAGAAGCCCTGTGTGTGCCATTGTGAGTTTTATTATTTGCCAGTTTTATTTCATGCAGTTACTTTCTTGTGCTGTCTTAGAAAACATGAAAGACCCTCTCCCGTGTGCAATATGGTGACATTTTCTTGAATCTGGTGTGTCCCAGTAGAATGTAGGTCTTGTAGGAGAGGGACTGTGTTTTTGTGGATTTGCTTTTTTTTGGTCACTGCTACTAAAGCCCCAGCACCTGAAATAGAGTCTGACATGTAATAATAACAAGCACTCAATAATTTTTAACAGTGTGCCGATTACAAAAATCAAATGCCCTCCTTGTTAGATTAAAAGAAGAAACTGACAAATATAGCAAGAAAAAAGACTCTTTTTCTGCTTTGATGTATGAAAAACAAGACCTTCTTTCTTGGAGAAAATGGTATGTGGTATATGGACCCACTTACAGGAAGCCCACCCTGTGAAAAGAAGCCTACAGGTTCTTGCTCAGAGCAGAGATGAGCTTTGTTTTCTCCATGGGGAATTTCCACACTAAACTACTAGATTAATTGCTAAGTGATAGTCTAGATTGATACTGTGTGGGCGGGGACACTTTTTTGGTCAAATATCATGACACATTCTAATTTCATATTCAGAGAGTATAGGAGATACATATACTAATTGTTTAGAAGCTGTGTTCTCATTCCCTTGCCTAAATAACATGGAAAGTTGTGGGTGTTTATCTGAGGGGAATGTTTTGAAAAGCAATACTTATTTCTACACCATAATAATGTAGCATCTGTCTGTAATTTCAAGGAGCAAGTCAGTTTGCCTTATTTTTCCTGGTCATGCTCTCCACATTGACAGCGCCTTCTCTAATAGTATCATAAATGTGGCATTTATGGTGCACTATGAAAACCTAGATTTCCTAACACATTAACTGAGAGTGCACTGTGTTCTAATATATCTGAGCCTCTGCGTAAGTATCTAGCACATAGTGAGCATTCAGCAAATATTTAATAGTTTATTATTTGCATTAAAGTATTTGCTTAAGTATATAGCTAGAAAATACGGCATTTAGAAAAATGTATTTAGCCTCAGCAATATCTTATTCTGCTGTACTTTGTTAATTCAAATTGTATTTTTCAAATGAACTCTGAAAAATTATTTCAGAAGGACTCTGTTTTCTTAAATCCTGTGAGAAGTGAAAGACCATGCTTTAGCAGAGAATATCTCCTTTGCACATAAACTGAGCAATTTATGTTTTTAGTGTATGTCAAATGTAAAATATTATAGAATTCTACATATATTAAATGTTTTCATTCAGTCAGTCATTTAATGATTTATATAAGAGGGTTAAGTCGTAGGAGCTTACTAGTGAGCAAGACACACGTGGTCTTTGCCTTCTTTGATTTTTTAACTCATAAATATTTGTGAGCATCTGCTATAGGCCAGCCACTGTGGCAGTTGCTGAGGATACAAAGATGAGGTAAGTGAGGTAAGTAAACCACAAGGATTGTGCTTGTAGTTTACAGTCTAGCAGAGGAGAGCGATTTATCATGTCAGACAAATAGGAAGCTGTGGCAGTAGGAGGAATGGGACCCAGCAGTGAGGACATGACAGGGGAGCTACGTGCAGCAGAGTACAAGGGAAAGTCAGTGGGTGTTACCAGTAATACTGCCTTCCATTGATGGCCGCCTGCTATCATCAGCTACTTAGAAATATTTCATTTATAAATGGTATCCCTGTTTTATAAAGAAAAAACAACACATTAGAGCTGTTCAGAAACTTGCCCAAAGGTGACTGATTAGTAAGTATCATGGGTATTTGAGGTCAACATCTGCTTCTGCCTTCTGTTCACATATATACAGCATGGGAGGAAAGTAGATATACAGTTTGCATGGAAAATAATACAATAATCAATAATAATGCAAGAATAAACTCTCTTTTGTATACTCAAAACTGCAGACCTATTTTCGCCACACCCTGTAGAATTCTAATTCAGGCCACTCCTCAGGCCACCATAGGACCAGTCTTCCTAGCCTTCTCCAGTGTGTGGTGTTTAACCATTCTTTTCAAAACCAGTGTGACAAAAGAGTTCCACTAAAATTCCAACTTCCAGAGAATTTTGTGTAAACCAGCGAAATAAGAGTATCATGAAAGACAAGTCTCTCCAGTAATAGCCCATTACAGTGACACTTGATATTGTATCTGGGCTGTCTGCTGTTATCATGTTCTCATGCACATCAGCTGTCCCCAGATTCCTTGTGCCCCTCAAAAGAACTTTGCCTACAATTCGTAGATGCTGCAGCAAGATGACAAGATGACAGGTTTCTTTTCTTTGCTTTGTTTTTAATCCTTACCTAAAGATATATTTATTGATTTTAGAGAGGAAGGAAGGGAGAAAGAGAGAAACATCGATCCCTTCCCATGTGTGCTCTGGCCAGGGATCGAACCCGCAACCTTTTGGTGTACCACCCAACTGAACCACTCAGCCACAGCAAGATGACAGTTTTGATGGGCTACATTGTCCAGACTTCTACACCATGTGTTTCAGAAAGAGAAATGAGTGGGTTTTTTTCAATCATCATACATTTTACCCAGCTCTTTGCACCTTTATTTAAAAACTAGCACCTGAAATATGAGGGGAGACACCCAAAAAAAACAGAATTATTTTCTGGAGGTCGGGCCCCTTGTAGTACAGGCTTCCCCTGCTAGGTGAGTGTTCTAGGAATCCATCTGTACCAGCGTACCAGCCGGCATTGTTGTGAGAGGCTGCATTCTGCTTCAGTGAAATTTTTTTTCAAGACTCTCAACATGTTTGCCCATTTCATGAAGGTTGATTTATGAGCACACCTGAGGCACTGAGTGCTCAGAAGCTTTTGACCAAAAATAGCATGAACCCTGGCTCCACCTTCCCTATTCACCTGATCTTTCCCCCAAGTGACTTTTTTTTGTTTCCCCGGATAACAAAAGTCCTTAAGGAAAAATGTTTTTACCAGTGTGGAAGAGGTGAAATAAAAAAACAGAACTAAAAGGAATCAAAATCAATGAGCTCAAAAAAGTTTTTAGCAGTGGAAAAAAATGTCTCGATCACTGTATTTCATCAATTAGAGAATACTTTGAAGTTGATTGAAATAAAACATGTAAGAATAAATAACACAATTTTTAATTAAAAATTATTGGTTTTCTGGGGTCGTCTCCCCTTGCATGTGTGCTACTTTGTAATCTATAAAATGCTTCTTACCACTAAATGATAATCTCTCTAAGGGTGGGGTAAGTCTGTTTTTCTCACTTTTATATATCACCACCTGGCAGTACCAGCAAATAGTACATACACAACAGATATTTGAAGAATAAAGGAATAAACATGTTACATTTGTATAATAGCTTTGTTAGCAAAACAGTAGGCAATTACCTAAAAAGCGAACTGATTTTTGTCTAGGGCCATAGTATTAGTATATAGGTAAGACAGACCTGGGTCTCATTTTTTCCGACTTTCTATTGAATGTTCTTTCTGTTAACTTCAATAAACTAAAAATCATCATCAACATTTAATGTTAATGATATAAAATTAGAATATAGTAGTGGGAATAGAAGGAACACATACCACCCAAATTAACTACAAAATCGTTCCTTTTTCACAATCACAGACCTTTTGAAAACAGTAGTAACCAAAATCAAATCCTGGTCCTGACCCTAAATGCCATGACCATGGTCCCTTTGAACTCATTCTTCATTCTGCCATCTGCTCTAAGTCCTCAACCACTCTGATGACAAAATTATATGCAGCCTTTCTCTGACAGCTCCAGAATCTTTCTCAGGCAACATGTTTCTTGGCATTATTACTACCTCTTTCTTACTTTCCAAATCAAACCCTTTCCATTGAAGGGAGAGACCATCAAGTTTAGCTCAGCTGTCAGTGAAATCACAGGGAAGACCCAACTTTACAGTTCCCCAAAACCAAATCTCTTCTCTTTCATCTTGGAGTGTTTCCATTCTCATTCTTTTGGCATGATTTCCATACTTTCTTTTCCCAGTGAGACAAGAGCAAACAGCCACTTTAGCTACTAAAAAGGAGATTTCTTCCTGCTGCCAGCTGTCTTTTGGTGGGGTTCTTTGACGTCAGTACGGTGTGGAGCAAGCTAGGCAATCTCTGGCACCTGCCACTATTACTGGCTTCTTTTGATAGACTTTTTAAAGAGCTGACAATCCTCCCCCACAGTTGGACTTGGAGCAACATGGTAAAACCAAACTCTACAGATAAACCCAAAGGGTTAATCTGCATTCAGTTTGTTAGAAACCCATCTTAAAGTCTCAGTGTGGACCCCTGAGTGAGTGCAGGGTAGAGATTAGGGAAGGGAGAAGGCTAGTGAGCAGAGTCTGATACTGGCTTTGTTTCTCAGTATAGATAACTGGCTGGAGGATGGAGCAGAGAGAGAAAGGAATTGAAATTCTTAACTAGGAAGACCACAAAGATCTTATCTGTTTCATGTTTATAAACCTTCATCCCTCACTCCCTAGACACAGACTCTGTCTAGTCTTTAGGCCCTTTGCCCTGAGTTTGCCACCCCTCCTCCAATGCTATTCTTTAACCTTTTAAGGATATCACAAAATAAAAATAGCAAGTAAATGTTTCACAAATTAAATTGGAATACAGAGATTTTTTTTTAAATACATAAAACCCTTTCATATAGCCATTTAACACTAATTTATATGTACAACTAGATACGTACACAAACACCAATAAATTAAGGCAAAAATACTAAGGACTTTGGGATCTTATATTGGGTATACTTCCATATTCTACTGGAAGGACCTAATGTCTGACTGCCTCTGATGTGTGCTTAGCAGTGTACCAGGTAGTAGAATCTCAACAAATTCATGTTGAATGAATTGAGCACTTTTAGACATTCCTTTAATACTGAGCAATTTTAGCCCAATAGACAATATAAAAATACTTATATTTGCATTTAACACAATGGGTAGCTTTTTGGAGAGAAGCAATCAATTTTTTTATATTTAAAATTTTTTTGTTATAACGCCAACCTACACATTACTTTGGAAGGTTATAATTACATTTCTCTGAACTTTGTCTTGAGCTAGCATGCATTTTTCAGATGTGTTCAATTTAATTCTATCCTTTTGAACCTTTACTGAGTTACTGTGACTTGATTCTCTTCATCCCTAGGGCCACAAATTTTTTCCTTCTGTTTTTCTAACATTACCACTTACCCCTTGAAGTAGTTTGTCATTGCTGCTGGGGACGGAGGGGCAGTTATATCACTTTTTTCTGTTCATAAAAATAAGGCCTCCAAGAAATTCAGGGTTTTTTTACTTGTCCAAGGTTAGGATTCTGTGCTCCTTCCAATACATTATTTTTGTGAAACTTGTGGTCAGCATAACATAGAACAGGAAGATTGATTTATTTTTTCAAATTTTCTGTCAACAAAAGTATGATTCTACAGGTGGAAAGCATCCTGTGCTTTTTTTCCTGCTATTCACAGCTTTGTTTTTAGAATTGTGTTGAGTAATTTAGATTTATCTCGTTTACAGGCTGTCTTTATTAGTAATGCTTAGTCTGATGGGTTCTTGCCAGGAAATGTTTTTCCTCTCAGGGTCATAGTGGGAGTTGACTTTATAGCATACTAAGCATGTGACATTGTCTTATTTCATTCTAAGTTTAACTTTTTGCTTTTTAGTCAGCACTCTAGCCCCATTCTTGTCTTCACACTAAAGAATTTTACAACTTAAAAACTGCCCTCATATTTTCAGTCATTGCTAGAACCCAACCTCCTGTTCATGTAGTAGCATTGACAGGACCCTGGTTTTCATGGAGGGTAGAGACTCTTGAATTTCTTATTCTTAAGTTGCTTAATTATCACTGGCCTAATATTGTGCTTTTGTGCTTATATTTTTAGTAACTGTATGTATTTTATATATGTATGCACTTATAAGCCAGTCTTCCACAGGGTTGCAATTTAAAGATTCTGTACCTGAGTACAGTGATTTTGGACTGTTGAACCAAAGTGCCCTTCCTCGCCTCACTCCACTCACATTGGGACAACTGCCAGGGATCAGGGAACAAGATGAGACACACTGACCCATGTGATCATGATTGTCACAGCCAGGTGGGACCTCATGCCATGACTGTAGCAGTAAGCAACCCAAGGAACACCTCTGTGGTGTGGCTTTCTTCTTACAGAAAGAAAGCTTCTCTGGTCTTGAGCACAAGTTAGTTTATTTCACTTCCACTTATAATAGATTCCTATATTATTTTCTCCTACCTCCCAGGTAAGATTTGTTAGCTTGCAATTATCTTTTCTCAGGAAGTCAACTAATTTCTGGATTATATTTAATTACTCTTCAATCAGCTTTATCAGTTTTTTCATCAGCAAAATATAATTAATAACACCTGAACTTTCATATCTCAAAGAAATATATATGAAGTTTGTTCCTCGAAAGAAAAACAGTGTACCTATATATACACCATTGTATATGACAGAGATCAAAAGCTAGTTATCTATTTAGAATCTGCAAATGTCAGTTCAAAAAATTGATTATAGTTCTTGTTCTTAGTATTTATCTCAACTTTCCTTAATCAATAGCTTGAATGACATTTGGGAAAAGATTCTCTTTAACACCATTACTGTTAATACACATGATTTTACAGTGCAGTAGAAGTTTCCCTGTTCTATAGAGAAGGAATTCTCAGTGTGTGCAGTTAATTTAGAAGGCATTCTGAAATATTCCACTCCAAATCTGAGTTATTGTTTTGGAATTACAATAAAGCAGCATTTAGTTCTTATGTTTTTTATTTTCCTTGCATTATAATGAAGCTGTTAATGAACCCTGTGAATACCAGCACCTTTGGTCTTGAGTACAAGTTAGTTTATTAAATACATTATCTTCTTTAAGCCTCACTGTTCTTAAGTTTATTAACAGAAGAAAAAACTGGGCTCACAGTCTTCTTGCCAAAAGTTACAACTTGTAGGTTATGAAATTGGGGTTTGATCTAAGATAATCTGACTTCAGATTTTATACTGTTAAATCTTTGTGCCTGCTTTTAAGTGAAGTAGTGTTCATTAATTCTGTACCACCTGAAATCTGGTATTTTGTCCAGTCTTTAACATGTTTTACAGAATCAGATTGAATGTGGTTTTGTCGAAGTTTCTCCCAAAAGTATTTTTAAGGTCAAAATAGTTACACTGCATAATAATTTGATTTTTATCTTTGGCAGTATAATGCTACAATATTTTGCATATGTTTTATAAGTTTTGATAAATATTCTTCTGTTGTCACTTTTTTGGTTGTTAACTTGAGTGTGTGTATGCATATATGTAAAGAACATATATGAAGAAACCAAACGACATTTTAAAATTTCAGTTTTGAAGGAGGCCGACAAACAGTTATAGAGAACATAAACAATGACAATGGAAAAATAATGAAAAAAATCTCTTAAGTAATTTAACCTTTAAAAAAAAAAAAAACCTGTACAAAGATACTCCTTTCACCATTTGGTTCTCAAAAGGAAATTGACAGTGGTGGTGTTACTTTCTGTTTCTCCTCAGACAACTGTGCAGTAATACCAGCAGCAGGGACAGGCTGCTTGTGTTTCTATTAAATGCCTTTTTCCTCCCCCACTTTGTTTTCAGGTGTCAGAAACTATTTGAAAGAAGCATTGGTGAATATAATTGCAGTACATGCAGAGGTAAGCTATCATTTGATGTTCCTAAGAGATACGAGTAACTGGAAAAGGAGAAACAGGCTAATTTGTGGTTTTTATGGTGGCCTTTTCCCCCAACTTTTTGTGCATTCCTTTGTGTTTAACAAATTAAAGTCAGGATAGGTCTCCATAATGCACCATTTCTCCTTATTTTAAACCTTCTTTCAGGTATTCACTATTTCCAAGGAATTGGTGCCTCGGGTCCTGTCCAAGGTGGTGGAAGCAGTTTCTGAAGAGCTCAGTCGACTCATGCAGTGTGTTTCATCCTTCAGCAAAAATGGAGCATTACAGGTACCAGAATTACTCACAGTTCCATGTCAAACTTTCAGTTCATTTAAACACACAGGTATATTTTTAATCATCAGTCTTAAGATACACAGACAGATTATTTTATGGATCTGCTTATTGGCGATCCACATTGTCTCTCCTGCATAAGCCTTGCCCGTTATGTCTTGTCTACAAGTTCCAGAGTTTCTGTGTCTTTAGAGCAGAGCAAGACCTTAACAATCCTTGTGAAATTATCTTGACTGAGGATTCCTTCTAAAGTTCTGTAATTTTCTTTGTTTTATTTTATAGTTGTCTTTACTACATTTAATTTCACAAGAAATTTTTAGCAACTTTTTAAAATATAAATTTAGGAATTTTATTTATTCTTTTTAAAGATTTTTCTTATTTATTTTTAGAGACAGGGCTAGGGAGGGAGAAAGGGAGGGAAAGGAACATAGATCAACAGGTTGCCTCTCACACACCCTCAGCTGGGGATCTGGCTGGCAACCTAGGCATGTGCCCTGACCAGGAATTGAATCGGCAACCTTTCTGTTCACAGGCAGGGAGGTGCTCAACCCACCAGTCTACAACTTTCTTTTAATAAGTCTCTTCAAACTCTTCAATGTAGTTTGCATAGAAATGACAAATAACTGTCTCTTTGCTTTAATATTCTATTGGTTTTTGTTGTAGGTATTTACATTATGTAATTACAGTAACAAATATAACTTATATAAACCAGATGATTCTTGGTATGCATACAACCAAATTGGTAGGAGCCAAGGTGTGCAGGCATATGGGAGAGTGACCTCTTACACATAAGCTTTCAGTTATCTAGAACATAGTGTGTTTTTTAAAAAGTACTGGCAGTTTTTCTTTCAGTAATGGCTGAAGAAGCTCTTATTAGGCCAGCCCCCTATAGAAAACAATTGTAATCTTAAATAAAATATAAATTTTTTTAAATTTTAAAAATCAAAAACATGAAAAACACTTGGAGAACTGACCATTAGTAAGTGACTCTGGAAGAAATGGTACTTGGGTAGCCTGAAGGCAGGTCCAGAGCTACCTAAAACTTCACAAAACCTACATCTTTTAGGCTTGAAGAATAGGGCAAAGTACTACAGGAAAGTGAGGAACCTATCCCAGAGAACAGACAGCAAGAGCTATAAATTATATGTATAAGCTACTTAAGTCTCTACTTGGCCCCTAAACTATACATGCATGGCTGGACTCCACTATAACTAGCCCAATTAAAGGTAAAAGAACTGAAGTAAGAATTAAAATGCTGCCCAAAAGCCAGGAGTTTTCAGTTTTGAGTACAAATAAGTAAATTACTTGCTAAAACAAGCAGAACAAAATCAATACTCTTCAGAGGCATATTACAGAATCAAAAGTCTCCCCAGTATGATATACACAGTGTCCGGGATACAATCCAAATTTTATTGAAATGTAAAAACAGGAGAACCAAGATGGCGGCGTAGGTAGACACACTGCACCTCCTCGCACAACCAGAACTGACAGAAAATCGAATGGCAGGAAGTCCGACACCAAGGAACTAAAAAATAAACATTCATCCAGACCGGTAGGAGGGGTGGAGACGGGCACCAGGGCGGAGAGGACTCGCGTTGCCTTGCCATCGGACCGACACTGGCAGAGTGTGGGATGAAGGGGACAGGCAGTCTGAGCACTGGCAGACCCTGTGGCCCCACATTCGCGCACAGATAAACCGGACAAACGGTGGGGAGCAAAGTAGACCACACAACCCAGGGCTCCAGCACGGGGAAATAAAGCCTCAAACCTCTGATTAAAAACGCCCCTGGGGGTTAGGGCGGCAGCAGGAGAGACTCCCAGCCTCACAGGAGAGGTCCTTGGAGAGACCCACAGGGGCCTAGGGCACGCACAAGCCCACCCACTTGGGAACCAGCACGAGAGGGGCCCAGTTTGATTGTGGGTAGCAGAGTGAAAGATTGGGGTCCAGTGGAGAGTGGAGCAGGCGCCATTGCGCCCTCTCGGCCCCTCCCCAACGTACAGTGTCACAGTGCAGCTACCAGCTTTACCCCGCCCCCGGGGAACACCTAAGGCTCCGCCCCTTTAAGTAACAGACACACCAAGACCAAAAAAAAGGCCCAAATGACAGAACACTTCAAAGCTCCAGAAAAAATACAACTAAGCAAGGAAGAGATAGCCAACCTATCGGATGTACAGTTCAAAACACTGGTTATTAAGACGCTCACAGAATTGGTTGAATTTGTTCGAAAACCAGATGAAAAAATGAAGCCTATGCTAAGAGAAACAAAGGAAAATGTACAGGGAACCAATAGTGATGGGAAGGAAACTGGGATTCAAATCAACGGTGTGGACCAGAAGGAAGAAGGAAACATCCAACCAGAAAAGAATGAAGAAACAAGAATTCGGAAAAATGAGGAGAGGCTTAGGAACCTCTAGGACATCTTGAAACGTTCCAGCATCCGAATTATAGGGGTGCCAGAAAGAGAAGAGGAAGAGCAAGAAATTTAAAACGTATTTGAACAATTAATGAAGGAGAACTTCCCTCATCTGGCAAAGGAAATAGACTTCCAGGAAGTCCAGGAAGCTCAGAGAGTCCCAAAGGAGCTGGACCCATGGAGGAACACACCAAGGCACATCATAATTACATTAGCCAAGATGAAACAGGAGACAATCTTAGAAATAGCAAGAGAAAAGGAGACAGTTACCTACAAAGGAGTTCCCATAAGACTGTCAGCTGATTTCTCCAAAGAGACCTTACAGGCAAGAAAGGGCTGGCAAGAAGTATTCCAAGTCATGAAAGGCAAGGACCTACATCCAAGATTACTCTATCCAGCAAAGCTATTATTTAGAATGGAAGGGCAGATAAAGTGCTTCTCAGATAAGGTCAAGTTAAAGAAGTTCATCATCACCAAGCCCTTATTATATGAAATGTTAAAGGGAGTTACCTAAGAAAAAGAACATAAAAAATATGAACAGTAAAAATGACAGCAAACTCACAATTATTAACCACACCAAAAACAAAAACAAGAGCAAACTAGGCAAACAATTAGAACAGGAACAGAACCATAGAGATGGAGATCACATGGAGGGTTGTCAGTAGGGGAGTGGGAGAGGGAGAGGGGGGGAAAGGTACAGAGAATAAGCATAGATGATAGGTGGAAAATAGACAGGGGGAGGGTAAGAATAGTGTAGGAAATGTAGAAGCCAAAGAACTTATAAGTATGACCCATGAACATGAACTATAGGGGGGTAATGTGGGAGGGAGGGAGTGGGCAGGATGGAGTGAGGGTGGCGGGAAATGGGACAACTGTAATAGCATAATCAATAAATATATTTTAAAAAATTAAAATAAATAAGAAATGTAAAAACAGAACAAAACAGGAAAACATGACCCATTTTTAGTAGAAAAGACAAGCAAGTGAGAGCAATCTTGAGATGACCTAGTTGTTGGAATTTAAAGACAAGGATTTTAAGCAGTTGTGTTCAGTAATGGAAAGGAGACTATGCTCAAATGAATGAAGAGATAGGAAATCTCAGTCCAAAAATAAATCTCAAAGGAGTAACTAAATGGAAATTCTCAAACAGAAAACATATATATATTTTTTACAATCTACTAGATCAGAATAACTGCTGAGTGAAGAGGACAAAATGAAAAGTCACTGAATTTGCAGATCCCACATGAGAAAAATAAAAAGGAATGATTAGGAAAAAAGTAAGAGCACTAGGAACCCTTGGGGCAACATCAAAAGGTCTAGCATAGACATAATTGAATTTGTGAAAGAGTCAGAATGGCTAGTCAGCACGTGAAAGGTGGTCAGCAGCAGCATCAGGTGGAGCACTCACACGTTGTTGGGCATGTAAATCATACAACTACTTTGGAAAACACTCTTGCAGTTTCTTTGAAAACTGAACATACACATCCCCTATGACCCAGCCATTCTAATCATAGGTATTTAACCAAGAGAACTAAAAATATATGTTTATGAAAAAAGCATCCAAGAATGCCCATAAATTTTCTTCTTAATAGCCAAAACCTAGAAACAGCCCAGGTGTTTATCAACAGAATAAAGAAACTGCAATATGTTCATATAACCAACTACTGTTGAGCATTAAGGAGGATAAACGACTGGTACCACCTCAATCACAGGTGGCAAACACAAGGCCTGTGGGCCGAATCCAGCCCTCCACCTTGTTTTATCCGGCCCAGCACCTTGTTTCTACCCGGTGGCAGCGCTGAGCTCTCGCTTAACTGTTAAGGAGTAGTTACATTTATACAGTCCTAAAATTACATTCAACCCTTTGAAGGCAACCGTGAGGCTGATCTGGCCCCCAGTGAAAATGAGTTTGACACCTCTGACCTAAATGAAACTCAGGAGTGTTCAGCTGAGTAAAGGAATCCTCACACCGAAGCACACATATTACCATATAGGTTTCTTCTCTAGTAGGAAGAAAAAATCTCAGGAAAGTGCCTTCCTCTGGGTAGTTGAAATTAAGTAGGAAGGGTCCTGTGGGGGGTGGTTCTGTACCTTGATATGGCTTTCCATTGCTCAGGTGTATGCATCAGTCAGAACTCATCACATGGTATACTGTAAGATTTGTCCATTGTGTAGCATGTAAATTTTAACTCAAAAAATCAAGAGTATTGATCGATTCCCAGTCAGGGCACATGCCTGGACTGCAGGCCAGGTCCCCAGTTGGGGGCATGCAAGACTCAACTTACCAGTGTATCTCTCACACACTGATGTTTCTCTCCCTCCTTTCTCCCTCTCTTCCTCTCTCTAAAAATAAATAAATAAATAAAATCTTTAAAAAAAAAAAAGAAAAGAAACAGGCTACTGTAGTTAATCATGCATGGTAAAGTACAGCAAAACAATGTGATAGGTTGGTAATTGGATAGATAAACGGTAGTGCCAGTTAATGTTCATAGTAGAGTCTTGGTTTACAGGTTTTCACTGTAAATTCTTTCACAGTCTCTATACATTTGAAAATTTTCAGACAAAAATATTGGGGGGCAAAAGAAATGGAGAGCACTTGTTAATTTGGCATTTTGGTTGAGGACAAATCTGTTACAAAAACTTCTGGTCTATTTCTGGTTGCCACCAATTTTCTCTAAAAATTTGATTTATCAGATTTTAGATATAAAGTTGAAAGGACATTATTATAATAGTTCTGTTGCAGGAGAAAGGTAGCATAAATGGTGTGGTACTAAAATTAATAAAAAGGAAGTTGCAGTAACTACAGTTGACCAAGGCAGTTTTGAAATTATACAATAACAAAAATCTCTCCTCCAGGCAAATTTTCTCTGCAACCTATTTACCTGATGGCAAAACTTCTCTCAAAGTTAGCAGGAAGAGGTTAGGAAGAAATACTAGAATCAGCTGGAGAACTTTTTCCATATACCACAGGTCCACAAATAACATTGTTTTATTCAATATCATTTCATAATAATTGATTCCTGGGTGTTTGGGGTTTGTACATTTTCCCCAAGTCTGTAAGGTTTTCTCTGGGACTCCAGTTTCCTCCCACACCCTAGACCTGTGCATGTGCGTACATTGCCCCATCTGTGAGAGTGTGAGATGTGTGAGGTGCGTGTTACAGAAGTAGCTGTCCAGGGTGGGGCCAGCCTCCACCCTCAGCTGCCAGGATGGGCTTCTGCCACCTGCAGCCCTGAACTGGAATGAGTGAGTTAGAAAATAATGATTTTACTTGTTTTTATTAATCTTCTTAAGTGTATGTATAGCTCACTGTTATTTTAGTGTTTAATATTAGAAGCGTTTGGAGTCCTTAATTAGAAGTTTGGTGATGTTTTTGTGACCAGAAATGTGCCATAGAACTTAATTAGCCTATGGTAAAATTGGTTTCATTCTATACCATTTCTCGTTTAGTCACAGATTCCAAGATCCTATCAATTACATTAAGTGAGGACTTACAGTTCACATATCCAGGAGAATACTGGCCACCTTGACCTTTCCAACCTCTAATGTTTTGATACTTCCTATGAACTGGGCAGGCATTTTTCCATTTTGAAAAAGTTCAAATGAGTATAACTGCTCTACCTCACCCTTTCCCCTTGAGAATGGCTGTTTTTGACATCCTTCTTTTGAACAGATGACTCTGAGAAAGACTACAGGTTAATAATCTTTAGTAATTATTTACATTAAAGACCAGTGCATCAGTTTTCAAAACCTTCCTGAGAACCAGTTTAGAGAGGAGAGAGGAGTCGAGTGACAGTTTGGTGATTTTAGCTGATCCTTTGGCATATTTTTCGTCATACAGTTTTTTTTGTATATTATATAAATAACCACAACTTTTATAATTGGCATAATGCATAGGTTAATTAATACACCTTGTTTGAATAAAGTTTCTACATGAAGGTTAGTTTTGCGGTGATTTATTTAATCCTAAAATACTCAATTAAAGTTCTACTTTATTTTTTTCTCTTTGATGTTTTCCTTGTAGGTATGTTTTTAACATAAACTAGAATATAAACAATAGAGGTAAATTGTCATACATGTGCTTTCTAGTTACCAACTATTTTTCAGGCTTCTAAAGCACTGAAAAATGAAACCAAACAATTGCTTTCCCAACGGGAAAGTTTCACTGAATATACTGTATCTTATCAGCTGTTATCTAGATTGGTTACAGAATTTCTAATAAGTCTGATTTAAAGAACTAGCCATGTCTTTTATGATTTTTTTACATTTTATGCATTCCTGGAGAATAAGAGCTATTTGTTTCATATAGACTCCTGAGCATCACCCACGCTGTGGGTACCTGAGTCACAGGTAGAGGATGTGGGCTTTCTCTTCAGAGGCTTTTTTATTACTCTGAGGAAAACAATCTGTGTAAAGTCACACTTCTTCAAGCTTGCAAACAAGTGTAAGCTCTAGGTTAGCTTCTCTGTCATAAAAGTTTTGTGCTGATAAAACTCCTATACCATACAATGTATCCACAAGATAAAAATAGTATACAATTCAGTGATTTTTTACTGTGTTCACAGAGTTGTGTAATCATCACCACAATCAATTTTAGAACGTTGCATCACCCCAGAAACTCCAGACCATTAGCAATCACTTCTCATTTTCCTTCCATCCCCTCATCCCAGCATTAGACAAGCACAAGTCTGTTTTCTATCTGCTGATTTGCATATTCTGAAAATTACATATAAATAGAATCATATAAATATGGCTTTTTGAAACTAGTTTCTTTCACTTAACATAATGTTTGAAAGGTTCATTCATGTTGTAGCATATCATTTCTCTTTATGACTGAATAATAATATTTCATGATAGGAATATACCACACTTTATTTATCCATTCATTATTTGATGAGTATTTGGGCTGTTCCACTTTTAGCTAATATAAAGAATGCCTCTGTGAACATTAATTTACAAGATTTTATAGACATACGTTTTCATTTCTTTTGTTTATATACCTAGGAGTGGAATTGCTAGGTCATATGGTTACCTGTTTCTCTTTTAATGAACTTTCTTTCTTCCTTCCTTCCTTCCTTTCTTTCCTTTCTTTCCTTTCTTTCCTTTCTTTTTCTTTTCTTTTCTTTTCTTTTCTTTTCTTTTCTTTTCTTTTCTTTCTTATTTTTGTTGTTCAAGTACAGTTGTCACCATTTTCACCCCCCCACACTCCCCTCTCCCACCCTTGAACTCACTTGGCTTTGTCCATATGTTCTTTATATGTGTTCCTTGATGGCCCTTCCCCTATTTTCCCCCATTGTCCCTCTCCCTGCCCCCCTCTGATACCAGACTGTTTTCAAAGCAGCTATATCATTTCGCTTTTCTACCACACTGGAATGGAACTGGAATGAAGATTCCAGTTCCTCTACATCCTTGTCAATACATGTTACTCCTGGACTTTCAGATTAAGCCGTCCTCGTGTGTGAGAAGTGGTATCTCATTCTTTTCATTTTATTGATGGTTTTCTTTTGAGGACAGAATTTTTTAAATTTTGATAAAGTCCAATTTATCTATTTTTTCTTTCATTGCTTGTACTTCAATGTCATTTCTAAGAAGGCTTGCCTAGTCCAACATCCGAAGATTTATTCTTGTTTTATTCTAAGCATTTTATAGTTTTATTTCTTACAGTTAGGTCCATTTTGAGTTAATTTTGTGTTAAGGAAGGGATCTGTTGGGTTGGCCAAATAGTTCATTTAGTTTTTTCCACACAATGGCTCTAGTAGTGCTTGGTTGTCTTTAACTTCATTTGAAACAATTTTGTTAGATTGTATGGTGACAGCTGTCACATCACTGTGCATTTAAAAAAAAACATCAAAATCAGTGAACTTTTGTGTAGCCATTTTAGTATTGAAGATAGAAGAAAATACATAACATTTTCGGCATGTTTTGCTTTATTATTTCAAGAATGGTAAAAATGCAACTGAAACACAAAAAACTGTTTATGCAATGTATGGAGAAGGTACTGTGCCTGATTGAACATATCAAAAGTGGTTTGTGAAGTTTCTTGGTACTCTTGACATTTTGGTCAAATAATTCTTTGCTGTGAGGCTGGCTTATGCATTGGGAGATGTTCAGCAGCAGCCCTCCCCACTACCCACTGGAAGCTAATAGCTGCCGATAGCCAATGTTCTCAGAATATCTGAATCAGAAAAGTTACTGGTGAAAATTTAAAAATGTTTATTTTATGGAAAAAAAAAAGAGGTGAATTCTTTGTCTGACCCAATAATTTCATTCTTTTGCATGAGGATATCCAGTTGTCCCAGCATCATTTGTTACCAGACTATTCTTTGCCCATTTAATAGTCTCAGCACCCATGTTGAAAATCAATTGATCATAAATGTAAGGATACCCAGTCCTATTCTGTTGACCTTTGTGTCTGTCCATATACAGTGTCACATTGCCTTGGTTACTGTAGCTTTATAGTAAGTTTTGACATCAGGAAGTGTGAATTTCTCCAGTTGTGTTACTCTTTTTCAAGATTGTTTTGTCTATTTGGAATCAGCTTGTTGATTTTTGTTTTGTTTTGCTTTTTTAAAGGTATGTGTGATTTGAATGGCATTACACTGAATCTATAACTTAACTTTTAGCTAACTTTTGAGGTTAAAGTCAGTGTGCTTACAAGTGCATAGGTGTAAGGAAGTAAGCCAGCCCACTTCCTTAAATCTGTGGAGGAGGGGAATAGTTCAGGGACAGTGTTTCAGACTTTCCTTCCTCTCACAAGCAGACTAAAAGAAAAATTACTGGTTAGATAGTAAATACAGATTGCTGGGAAATCCTTGTGTATTTTGTCCTTTATAGCAAGATATCTAACTGCCTGCCTTCGCACAGTCATACTTGACTGTAAATTAATTTTCAGTCAAAGGAAATTTGGTCGCAGCCGATTTCTTTGGACTGTTTTCAAGTTTGTTCATAATTAATAATCACATGGGGGTGGAGGTGACCATGTGCCTGTAGTGTTCTGTCAACACTGTGCCCACAGTGAACAGGCTGGAGGCTGTTCCCCTCACCCCCTATTTCTATTCAATAATCATCACAAACCCTTACTGTCATTTTGTCCTTTTCTCATCTTTAGGCGAGGCTTGAAATCTGTGCTTTGAGGGACACTGTGGCTGTTCATCTGACTCCTGAAAGCAAGTAAGATACTAAATATTCTTGGTCTGAGTACTTCATTAATAATAAAGCTGGTCTGACTCGTGCATAAAATCTTTTGTAAAGATAACTGAGAAGAGAGAATGCTCATGATTTTGTGGTATGTAAATGTTTAAACTTGATTGATCAAATTTTTATTTAAAAAATGTACATCTATATTGTCATGGGCTCCTAAGACTCGTTCTTCATAGCATAATACAAAGAAAAGATAATGTAATTTTATGTTTTTCATTCTGTAAGATAATCTTAGTCTCATAATTGATGTAGCAGAACGTTGCATTCTTTTTTTTTTAAAGGAGAAAATAAGAATCGAGAAAATAGTATACTCATAGCAGACTTTGAAGGACTGTTTAAGTGTTGTAATTATCAGAGGAAACCTTGTGGTTTCTCTGAAAAATTTTGTAGTGGAAATTTGATAATTTTTAGCTGTTTTGAATGAAAGTCAGGATTTCCTATCATTGAAATATCAGTAGGTGAACTGAAACAGAACTACTAACTACTTGCTTTTACAAACTTGTTTACTCCACTGGCAACATTACCTAGGACATTTTGGGTTATACTGATAATGTGCGTGAGAAGCCAAGTAGTATACAAATTGTTTAAGGATATTTTGTGCAATATGGTTATTCATTTCCAGCTTTTGATAACATGGCTAATGTCATCATTCTTACTGCCATCATTACAACTGAAAGACTTCTTACATTTTTTTCCTAACAAAGTTAGCTTCTTATTCCTGTTCATCAGGCTGACCATTTCTAGGTGGCTCCCATGTTAGTTACTAAAGCACACCTTTTCCCAATGGTTGTTCTTCTGCACAAAGTGCTAAATAACAGATTGTAGAAAGCACTCCTTCCATATTTGATGTGTGCATGCCTTGTGTATTTATTTTCACTAAGGTAGCCTTTCATAGCCTAAGTTCCTCATTTATAAAACAAAGATAATAATATTTTATAGGCAAAGTTTTGGGGAAATTAAATGAGAAAATATGTCAAGTCACCTTCTAAACTGTTGGAGGTATCCTCCTCCTCCTCCTCGTTATTATTGTCATAATGTAAAAATAAAGACTAATAGCATCACATTTGATTAATTGAGAAGACGTTTACAAGAAACAATATGATTGTGGAGATATGGCAGAGACTTTCCTCAACATCAGGAAGGAAAGAGGAGAGCCAATTTCCTATTGGGAAGGGAGCAAAACATGCCTACAAGTTATGAGATATCCCTGCACCCACACCCTGCCCCCACCAGCAACAACTGAAGTGACCCGGTGCCCGGGGTAGCTTCATGACTCTATTGGGACTTTGCAGTCTCTCTATATGTTGCTAGGATACCTGCCCCTAGCCTGAGAAATCCTGGTCAAGAGTTATTTCATGGTATACTGATGAGAATGTTTTACAATACAGAATCAAAGACCACTTTGAAGTCATGCATAATTATATTTATTTTTTCACCTTAGTCAACTGTTTCTTAGTGAATGGTATAAGTTATTACCAAATATTCTCTCCTAAATGCTTTTCATTTGATTCAGTAATTTTTCTGGTACTCTCTATATTAACAAGTTAAACATACCAAATTGGTGGTTTTAAAATTCACTTTCCTTTTTCATGAAATGAAATAGTATTGAACTTTAAAATGTGGATACATCTCTCCATTATTCTACAAATTTTAAAAATAATGATATCTAAATTCTATAAAAACTTCAGTTATTATAATAAGACATTGGCTGTAAATCAGGCCATGGACACATCAGTACTCTGTGTCCCCACTTGTGTGACCTTTCACAAGATTGTATTTCTACTTAGTTTCCTTTCTTTCTTACTATTTGCTTTATCTAGAGTTCAGTCTTGTTTTGAAAATAGAATTTTAAAAAACTAACATTTACATTAAGCTTTCATCTATCATGAGTAGCATTCTTTTATAAAATTTAGTTCCTACTTCCGTTTTTCAAGTTATATTTCATTTCTTAAATGAGTTTTTTGACCCTGCTCCTACCAAGGCTTTGGTAACTATACCCTCACTTTTACTTTTTCCATTGCTTTGCACTTTTTCTCATGCTTTTTCTACATGCTTCATTAGTTTATACTAGTTTTTTTTAATATTTAAGATATGCTTAAAAAATTTTAATGATGCCCTTAATTTCACTTAGAAACATAAAATATTTCAACTTAAATGTTGCTACTTGTGTTCCAGGTCTAGTTTTAAACAGGCTTTGGAAGCCCTGCCTCAGCTTTCCAGTGGAGCAGATAAAAAGTAAGTTCTCTATGCTATTCTCAGAAGTCAGATGTGTTGAACAAGATTTTATTAACTAAAAGTACTCTTTTTATAAGTAATAATTTGGATTTAAGGAAGAGAAGTATTTAATATCCCTTAATAGTATGTATTATGCTAGCTGTTCTTTGCTTCTCTTCCAAGTGACAGAATAAGGAAAAACCTTTCTTCTATGTTTATGACAATTTAGACATTGGTTCTTTTCTTGTCTTAAGCAGCTAAGATAGAGAATGTCACAAGAGTGACCAGTATAGAAAATGTCACAAGAAAGTTTATTTTGATTTACTCAATAAACTATATCATTGTCCTAAATTTTTAAGATAATACTTAGAGAAATGTAAAAGAGAGGACAACATAGTAAAATGCAGGGCTCAGTGATTTTTTTTCCTTTGAGTAGCTCAGCAGTGTACATTTTGTGCTCTATATAATACTAAATATGAAGAAAGATTTGTAAATATGATATAATAAAGTTACATGTGTTTCACTAATACTGTATTGATTGTCTCAGTCTGAGTTTAAACTTTGCTACTGATGTAACAAGAAATTCTGACCTGAGCCTAAATCTAGGCCAGGTAAATTTAATAAATGCCCAGCCTACCCTCAGCTGAGTTAGAGAAAACATTATAGATCTTTGCTCCTTCACCAAGGTATTGAAGTCCACCAACTTTTGCATTTGGCTGATCAGCCCATAAACAAATAGTGGGTTGGCCAAAAAGTCCACTTAGTTTTTCTCCGTAAAATAGAAGAAACATTTTTCATTTTCACCAATAACTTCTTGATTTGCATTATATCGAGTATGTCAGCTATGTCTTGCTATTGGCTTCCAGTGTGTAGAGGCCAGGGGTGCTGCTAAACATCTTCCAATGCATCAGACAGCCCCACAGCAAAGAATTATTTGGCCAAAATGTCAAGAGTACCAAGAAACTTCACAAACCACTTTCTACACGTTCGATCAGTCACAGCACCTTCTCCATACACTGTACAAATATTTTTGTGTTTCAGTTGCATTTCAACTTTCTTGAAATAATAAAGCATACTGTGCTGAAAATGTTGCATGTTTTCTTCCATCTACAATATTAAAATGGCCACACAAAAATTCACTGATTTTGATAATTTTTTAAAAATGCACAGTGATGTGACAGCTGTCACCATACAATCTAACAGACTTGTGTCAAATGAAGTTAAAGACAACTAAGCATTACTAGAGCCATCATATGGAAAAAACTAAACAAGCTTTTTGGCCAACCCAATATTTATGGTGTTGTTAAAACTGCATGAAAAATTCAGTGTGGGCCCTGTGATCTAGCACAGATGAATGTGTGGAAACTTGGAGGGCAGAGAAAACACATGGAACTGGGCTGATGTCATATGGAGACTTGGACTGGGCTCAGGAGAATGGGTGGCAGACCATTTCTTTTGTTTGTATGTCCCTGTGTATGTCCCTGAATGGGCAAGTGCGTGGCTGTACAAACAGTGTCACACCTGCAACGTTCTTGGCTGTTTTCCTACTTCTCATACTAACTTTCAAGGTCTCTCTGAATTATTTTTAAACCCTGTTCATTTCTTTAAAATAAATATGAAAAAGATTAAAACTATTATTTTAATAACATAAAGAACATGGCCCCAAAGGCTAGTTAGTGCTTTTGGGGGGCATCAAGAACAATAGCCACCCTGCTATAGTCCTGGATGGGGTCTAGAGTTTAGATCTGCTATTGGGACAGTGTTCTAATATTGATCATTGTTAAACCATGCAATAATATCTTGGCCCCAATACCAGTAGGCCCCCTTCTTGGTTTCTTCATCTGAACCAGTTGAAGCTAAGATCCTTTCTGGCCCTAAAATTACATAGATATATCAGATTAGTTAAGGAAACAGGTTAAGTTATCAAGTATGTAGTAGAATGATTTACCCGGTGGAATGAGAAGTAGCCCTGATTCTTCTGGTGTTTAATTCACCACTTTAGTTTACCACTTGTCGATGTTTGTTTAAAAAATAAAATAAGAGAAACAGAGATTAGACAAATTGTTTCCCAGGGGTGGGAGTAAAGGGGAAAGTGCTGCAAGGGGCCCCACAAGAGAGAATATGGAGGATGATGGACCTATTCTTCAGCCTGATTATGGGAGTTGTTAGGCTGCTGAGATGTATTTATCAACATTCATAGAACCATATGCCAAAAAGAGTACATTACAGTGTATGTAAATTTTTGAAAAGTGAATTAAAATGTACAGGTACAAGCAATCTGTTTGAGGGAGGAATCTAATTTTGAGGAAGGGAAAAGGAGGGAGATGTTTTATATATAAACATAAATACGTATCTGTAACACAGTTGGCTCCCCAGCATGTTTTCCAAGCTTCATTATGTCAGGTTGCAAACCATATCTGATCCCCACAGGTTACTGGAAGAACTGCTGAACAAGTTCAAGAGCAGCATGCACTTACAGCTCACCTGCTTCCAAGCTACTTCTTCAGCCATGATGAAGACATAAGTACCTCCAAATTAGGGCCACCCAAAAATAACAAGTAATAAAATTAGAACTTTCTTAAGTGTTCCCCTTGTATACAAAGCATTAGGTTTGCAATTTCTTTTTTTCTCCAGAATTAGTAGTGTAGAAAGATGTTGGTATATGTTTTATTTCAATGAAAGTACCCTTATTTGAAATGCCCAAGCAGCAATATTTCAGTATTTGTTTTGTTATTTTTATTATATTAGGATCCTGTATGACTTTAAAATTTTATATGATATTCTCCTCATATATAAAATTTTTAAAGTCATACAGGACCCTAATATAATAAAAATGACAAAACAAATACTGAATATATATATATAATTTTTTTTCCTTAGCGAAATATTTCATGATGAATGCCACAGGAAGAGTTACTCTTCAGGGAGTATTTTTGAGATGGCATATGATGTATACTAAAGCATTCTTTTCAGCATCTTATTTACTAAAATTTTAATATCAGTAGCTTTCAAGACATAGGAACAGAATGATAGAAGAGATTTGAGAAGTTATATGTAGATGTCTTTGGAGCTTTAACTCTCCTAAGCTGTTCAGCTGTCCTGAAAAACAGTATTTCATACCTATAGCTCTAACTCTCCTATTCAAGTAGATTCTAGAAAATTTGCAGTCTTCACAAGAAAAATATTACATTTCAGGTAGATTATTTGTGGTCCAGATATCCATGAGGTACCTTTGCATTTTTATTGTTCACAGTGCTAAGCATCTTTTCAATGTAGATTTTATTTTATTTTATTTTACTTTATTTTATTTTATTTTATTTTGTCTCATTCACTCTTAATTTGATATGTCACCTCAGGTCAGTGTGTTGCCTGTCCCTGAAGAGACCCCTCTGTTACATGTGGTGGAACTCGGATACCCCGTGGGTGTTGTTTGGAACAGCTGCAGTCTTCACTCACTGTCTCCTAAGAATAACCCAGACCCTGGGGCCAGCGCTCTTTGCTCCTTCCCCTTGGCAGTTTCCTTTCTCACCACTTCTTACCCTTTGAAGTGTCTTGCTCAGTAGCTAAGAGAAGGCTGCTCTGGCTGAGTCTGTGTTTTCTGAAGACTCGAAGATGCCCCTCAGGGCATCTGATTCTCTATTTGTAGTCTATGTGTCAGGGTTTTAAATTTTTTCTACGGGTTTCACAGAATGTCCTTTCTTTAGCGCTGAAATTAGTATCTATTAATGTAACTAGTTTTAGAGTACAGTATACAGTACCCATTATTTGAAATAAGTCAGTGTTATGTCTGTTCATTTGATACATGGTGGGAAATCACAGTAACTGGTAATTACTCTTTTATAAATGTGCTTGATAAAGCTTATTAAGAAATATACAAAATATTATCTCTTAAGCATGTTAACCATTGTAGCTAACATGACTATAAATTAAATTTTACAACTCCAATTCTGAATATGTGTGTTATTTTAAATATCTAGTATAGAGCATTCAGCCAATAAACACTGTGTCTTCAATAGATGTAATTTAGTTGACATTTTTTCCCTAAGTCTTTATGTCTACATTTTTATTAGTTATATAACTTCTTATAGGTCTATTTAACACTCACAATAAATACTTAAATTCCAATTTACCTTATGTTTGTCTAATCATTGTCAGAAAGCACTTACCACGTGTTCTACTAGTTCTCTACTAGAGGGGGCTTACCGTATGCTAGGCACTGCACTAAACTATCTCAGTACTCCCAACAGCCTTATGCAAACATTATGAACTAGAAGGTATTATGTTCATTTCACAGATGAAGTCGTTGAGACTTAGAATTTAGTGAATTCTCAGAGACCACAAGGCTGGAAAGGGCAGGGTCTGTGTCAGACTAAGAGCTGTCTGTATTCATCCCTTCTTAACTTAACCAGAGCCGGGTCTTCCTCCCAGCTGAATATGCTTTCTTCTGGCCCTCCTCTAGAGGCAAAGGTCACGGAAGCACATGAACATGAGAGGATAATAAAATGTAAGCAAAATAGAAGCAGGTAAAGGGCTTTGATGGCTCAGAGAATCGAGGGCAGGCACATAAAAAAACCCATACCCAAATGAGGTGGTTCAAGAACTACTATTCCAACAAGTCAAGGGGGACTTCTTGGAAGAAAGGGGAATTTTAAGAGCTGCTTGAGCTACAGAAGAATTTAGTGGTTAAGAGGAAATGGCCAAATATAATGTAAGAAAAGATGTGAGAGACTTGGAGCAAATTTACAAAGAGGTAGCTGAGAAAAAAATTTAAGTTACTCAGGTGCTTGCTTTCATACCCAGGTAGTATTAGGGTTTAGCACATCACGCCCCTGTCGTCAGACTAGCTTCATGTCAGTTAGCAAAGTCGGCCTCGCTTTCAGTGCTGAAAAGTATTGGAAGTAATTTGATCTTACTGGGATTTTCTATATCAATGTACCACAAAAGTGGCGTGTTCTAGAAATGATTCCGGCGTTACAAACCAAGCATCATGGGAGTAGGCACAGCTCCCTGAGACACACTCCTGTCTCTGCCATCCTTGCATGTGGTTTTCTCAAAGGGATGAGTAGGAAAAATTACATTTTAATTCCAATTTGATGAAAGATGGTCATGTGTATTTCTGTTTTGATTGTGTGGTGTGGGATATTTTATTATTAGTGGCTTATGGATATTATCCTGTGTTTTCTGAAAGTTATAAATTAGTAACTTTCAAATAAGGATTAGGTTTCAGACAAGTAAGTTTAATTATATTTTAATGTATGCTTAAATAATTATGCTTTACTGTAGATTGAAACTTGCATATATTTTTGTCATTAAACATTTGTCTAGCAGTGCTATCATATAGGTTTTCACATGGATTTATAAACTGCTCTGGAAATCTAAAAGATACACTGAATACTTGACACACATACTTCAATTAGAAAAACAATTTTAATGATTTTAGCTTTGCTTTAAATGTGGGTTGTATATTTTTATATAGTAGAGTCGTCATGCTTTTTGTGTACTGATTTCATCTCATTTCCTATTCACCTGCATTCTAAATTCAGTTTTATTATAGGTATCACTGGAAAGCCTTTTTGTACCTGGCTAGGTAAATATTTTACAAACAGGATCTGGGTTCTTTGGGCTACCTGCTGTAGTTTGGCTAATGAAAGCCAATAGGATGTCTTAATGTCTTTCTCCTGTCTAGACCCATAAACTCTAAGACAGGGTTAGCACTGGAGCTGGTCACTCCATCTTCCTCAGCATTGGCACCATGACTGACACCCCATGATTGTGTTGTTCTGATCATTGTTGATACTATTGTGGTTGTTGTTACTTTGATCACATTTTTCTTGAGTATTCATATCCCGTCTGCCTGCAACCCTTTGGCGAGGCAGAAATCTTTGAGAACCAAGGAATCTGATTGCCAAGGAATGTTCACAGAAGGACTCAGCTCTGCAGGAGGAGGAGAACCAGGGAAGAATGGGGTCATAGGGTCACAAAAATCAAGGGAAGAGCAAGAATCACAGTCAGAATAAAGACTAAGTTGTCAAGAGTCCAATATTCTGGGTATGTCCAAACAGTGAATACTGAGAAATGTTGCTAGACTTGGCATTTAGAAAATTGTAAATAACCAGAGAATGGTAAGGAAGGAATCAGAGAAATTTAAAACTTTGGACTAATTCTCTTAATTCACTGCAGAGGCTGTCAAGAGAGCTGCCTCTTCCTTGAAGATCACAAAGTTTCAGCACAATAATGAAACTCCTGATTGTCGGTCCTCAAGGCTCTTCCTCAGCTTCCTTCTCTTTTTAAATTATCCCACTGCATGTCTGGTCAATTGCTGCTGCCCCTGCTTCTTTGTATTGTAATGACTTATAAATATTCTTACCCACTGCCTTCTTTTCTCTAAAGTCTTCCCTTTAAATGCTTATGAAATTTCTCTAGTTAAACGACAGGGCCTCCTGAAACCAGGCATCACCTGGGTATGTGCCCTATGTGAGATGACCATGGAGTTGTTTTCTCTTACAAAATGTTCCCTGTGCCCTGCTCTCAGCTGACCCCAGAAGCCCTTCCAGGAAGTACCATGTACTGCAACCAGTAGCCATTGGACTGCCTCAGTGTGGTGACTGCAAGTTCTAGCCCAGCAGCTGGCACTGAGTGAGCCCTTAGGAAATATTTGTTGATTGTTATTGATGAATTTACAGTAGCAAATGTGTCAGATTACCTTTTTGTATTTTTTAAATACATATGGAGCTGGCTGTGAAATGAGCAATATCTATATCCACCTCCCCCTTTACCTGCTTCCTAAAGCCATCTACTCTCAACTATTTTAGCCGATCTGATTCTTTTGATACTGACCTCAATATCTCTATCTTACAGGTTTATATTACTACTTTCTAATTCTTCAACTTAAGTCACTAAGGTCTTCCTACAGCAGATGAGAACTTAGTTGTTTCATTGTCTGTGCCACACACCCACACTTCCCTTAACCTTTCTTCCCAGTATGTTCATTTTGGGTTGATCATAATTCAGTGATCAAGTTACTCTGCCTATGTAAATGCCATTCAGTGCTAAGCCAGTAATATACCAAGATCCTTTTTCTATTATACTTTTTTGTATTTTCTATGCATTCTATGTAGTTTTCACTCATCCCAGAACTTCCTCCAACCAAGTTATGCAAATGTCCTTGCACTATGTTCAAACACATAGGTATTTTATCAAGTTTATTTTGAACAATCTCACCCATAGCTGCTCAGCCGCCTCTAGTTTGGATTGGGCATGCTCTAGGTCAGTCTTGTGCCTGTCAGCTTGGGATTTCCCATCAATATTATCATCCTGGAATTTTCTTCTGCCTGCCTCTCTTCTATGTTGGATCAACTACTTTTTTTTGTCCCGTGCTGTCCTCTTTCTCAGCCTCTGGTAACTTTGTGAGAAAAGAGTATATGGGAAGGAAAACTTTTGAAACCTTGAATATATGGTGAAAGTCTTTGTGATTGTTTGGCTGGACATTGAATTCTAGTTTGAAAATCATTTTTCCTCAGAATTCTTATGCCTTTACAGTTATCCTCCAATATCTGTCTGTCTCTGCTTGTAGAACATCCTTTTCCCAGTTTTCTGAAAGTTCATAATGTTCTGGGTGTGATGCCCTTATACTTATATTCCTAGTGGTGAGTCTAATGTGTTTAGATTCTGGGAGTTTTTCTTGAATTATTTCTTCAAATCCCTCTGCTCCTATTTTTTTCCTTTACCTTTAGTAGTTGGCTCTCCTATGCTGGTCCTTCATAAAAATGTTACCATATTTTTCCTCATGTTTTATCTCTTGTCTTTATTCTGCTTTCTGAGAAACTTCCTCACAATTATACAGCCTTTCTATTGAGTTTTTCTTTTTTTTTTTCTTTAATTTATAAGGAGTTTTTTGTTCTGAATATTCTTTTTTATAGGGTCCTATTTATTATTTCTCTGGGAATAAGAATATTGTTTCAGAAGTTTTTTTTCTTTTTGCATAGTCTCCAACTTGCTTTGTCCTTTTGTCCTGATATTAGAATAAATATCATAAGCTTTCTTCAAATTTCTAGCAAGCTTTGGATACCTACTCACTTATAGCTCTAAAAAGCTAAATAGGATTGCAAGCTCCATGCAGTGGGTGGGTCTTATCAACTGAGCTTCAATTAGAATAGTACATACAGGCCTTTTCATTGGGGAATCTCTTAACATTATTGTATTTAGTTCATTTTTCTGGGGGTGGTAAGATTTTCCAGAGAGGGTTCCTTTAATCTCATGCCTTCTAGAAGGAAGAATAGGAAGAAGGCTTGGAACATCATTTTTGTCAGGGCAGTACCCTTGCTCTCCAATGGATTTAGTATCCTATTTACCCTCTTCAGGAAATAAAGCTCTAGTCTTCTGCTGGAGTGGGAACGTGGAGGGCATTACCCAGCTGTGTGAGAAGGAAGAGACCTGGGAACATGCGACTCACTCTTTTTTTTTTAATCCTCACCCAAGAATATACTTACTGATTTTAGAGAGAGGGGAAGGGAGGAAGTGAGAGAGGGAGAGAAACATCGATCGGTTGCCTCTCTCATGCATCCCAACCAGGGACTGAACCTGCAGCCTAGGCATGTGCCCTGATTGGGATTCAAATCTGTGACCTTTTGGTTTACAGGACAACACACCAACCAACTGAGACACACCAGCCAGGGCTGGCTATTTCTTAAACAGTCTTTAAACTGATCATTTGATTTTAATCCCAACTTTTATTCCCATTCCAGAAGTTTCCTTACCACAAAATCTTTGGCCTTTTGGGAATTTTACAGCATAAGCTAGATTGCAGCTTTGTTTTACATACTGCCAATTTAGGCCGCAATGTTTTTAGATCTGCTAAATCAGTTTTCACTCACCCATACATTTGGCAGCTTTCAAACTCTTCTAGCTATTATTTCCTCTCATATTTATATTTTTCTTTGTGGACTTACACCATATATATATATATATATTAACTGTCTTATTAACTGTATATAGTTATAGATACTATAATGTGCAGTATACTTAGTGTGCATATATAGATTATACAGAATATACAGTGTGTATATATGCTGTGTGTATACACACAAAACTGCACTGTCATTTTTGTAATTTTGGTTAGAGCTAAGGTTAGCTTGTGGTTTCAGTCTGCCCTCTATAAATGAAAGTTCAGATTAATTTTTTGTTTTATTTGATCATAATATATAAAACTTCATGTGTGTATGGTTTACATTTGTTGTTCATAAGATATGATGGTTTACTGAAACCTTTAAACATTGAAGGGAGTATTAGTGGAGAGAAGCTGTGGGCCCTCTATTCTGATAACCCCACTCCCCACCCCTAGATGCTAAAGGTATAAAATCAGGACTGGCATGCAGAAAATATCTTAATTCCATAAATAGAAACAACTCTTACAATACATCAATGACATTTTCTTAGCAAAAAAAAAAGTGAAACTAAGATGTCTACTACATCTACTTAATATATAGAAAATGCAGGGGATAGAAGAATGTATCAGTGAATAATCAGCAAAATCTATATTGCAGAGAACTCTAAAGCAAACTACCCCATTTTCAACAAAGAAATTTCAGGCAAAATTAGAGAAAGAGGGAGAGGTCAGAGGGTATCCTATATAATAAAATATCTTTTGGGTATTTATCAATTAATTGCATTATATAAATATTATTTGAATTGAACCAACAAATTATTTTTTAAAAAATTAAAAATAATTTAATTTTTTCCCTGGCTGCTGTGGCTCAGTGGATTGAGCACTGTCCTGCGAACCAAAAGGTTGTTGGTTCAATTCCTAGTCAGGGCACATGTCTGAGTTTGTGCCCTGAAACAAAGGCCAGGTCCCCAGAGGTAACCAATAGATGTTTTTCTTACATATCATTGTTTTTCTCCCTCTCTTTGTCCTTCCTTATCCTCCCTCTAAAAAATAAATATAATCTTTTAAAAAATTAATTGCAAAAAGTTAAGCAACATTTTAATATTATTTAAATATGATATTAAGAAATTATATGTGGTTATGATTTTTAAAGTCATCTTTTAACTCTTTGTAAATTACATATGTCATATAAGATGTCACTATAAAGATATAGTAACCATAACAGTGTGGCACTGTTACCAAACAAAAGTGGGGTTCAGCTGCCTGCTGCCAAACACAGGCATATTCTGAAGAAAAGGTTGGTGGGGAAGGAAAAATGTCTTTATTGAAATGTTGCACAATTTGGGGGAACAAGGGACTTCCTGGCTCCAGGTTCCTCTCTTCTGCAAAACACAGAAAAAAAAAATTTTTCCCCAAAAGACTGAAACCCAAGACCATGCCCAGATATCCTGTTTCATCCTTATCTGTTCTTTAGAGCACAAAGCTGCTACATGGACTATTCTCAAGCTTCAGGCTCCCTGGAATCTGTGCCATGGGGCCTGTACTGCTATCAGCACACTGTGGCTTCTCATTCCAGGGGCCTGGGGCCTCTGCCAGCTGCTGCAGCCAGTCATGTAAGGCCTCTATCCATGGATCCCAGAAGAGGAGAAGGATTTTCTCCCCTCCATTTAAATCTCCTGACCCCAAATTCCATGCACTCTGGAAGGGTTCAGTGCCCCAGTCAATCCAGTTTTTTTTTTTTCCCCCCCAGGATAAACTGGCAGGTCAGCACCTCCCCTGTCAACCATGTTTGGGAGTAGGAGAGCTTTTCCCTCTTCAGTCATTACCAGCCTCACACTTAACTCTGCACAGTGACTTCCTCCTGCTATGTCTCTGCCTGTTGGTGGGGAATCTGTTGTCACATGCCACATCAGGGTGGCATGTGCACAAGACACTAGAATGTGGCTCTGTCCCTGCCCCTGCCCCAGGGCAGTTCCCACATTCGGCTCCTCTGCCATGCAGTTTGGCCAGGCAGGCTGTCAGTTATCATATTGCCAAAAGAATAGACAAATATATCAGTGGGACAGACCTCATAGCCCAGAAATAATCCCATACAAATAGAGTCAACTGATCTTTGACAAAGGAGCAATGGTAATAACAATGGAGGAAAGATAGTCTTTTCAACAAATGGTGCTAGAACAACTGGACATCCAATGCAAATAGATTCTAAACAAAGACCTTACACCCTTCGTAGAAAATTAACTCAGATCATAGACCTAAATGTAAAATGCAAAGCTATAAAACTAGTAAGACAAAATCTAAATGACCTTGGGTTTGATGGTGACTTTTTAGATAAAACAATTATTTATAATCACCAAAATTTGTAAGCAACCAAGATGCCAGTAGGTAATTGGTGAATAGTCTGTGGTACATCCAGACAATGGAATATTACTTAGTTCATTTAAGAGTTCTCCATTTCTGTGAAAAGATTTAAAAGATTCATGAAAAGACATGGAAGAGGATGAACCTTAAATGCATATTACTAACTGAAAGATGCCAATCTGAAAAGGCTACATACTGTGCAGTTCCAACTATGTGATATTCTGGAAAAGGCAAAAGTATGGAAACACTAAAAAGATCACAATTTATTGGGGAGGGTGGGATGAATAGGTAGAACATAGAGAATATTTGTCAGTGAAACTATTCTATATGATACTATAATGGTGGGTGCATGTCATTATACATTTGTCGAAACCAACAGAATGTACACCACCAAGATTGAACCCTAATGTAATCTGTGGACTTTGGGTGACATGTCAATGTAGGTTCTTCAGTTCTAACAAATGTACCACCTGGTGGGGATGTTGACAGTGCAGGATCCTGTGCATGTCTACAGGAGACAATGTAGAATGTAGGAGACCTCTGTACTTTCTACTCAATTTTGCTGTGAACCGAACTGCTCTAAAAATCTACTGACTGTGTGTAATTATCTATTAACTCTTTACAAATGACATGATAAGGTGGCTGAGATTTACCTCAAAAATATTTGAGGAAGGTTTCAGTGGAGAGTGAGGGAAGAGGGTAGGATGTTGATGAAATAAGAGTGGCCATGAGCTGAGATTGGGTTATATGAAAATTATGCTTTATTGTAATTATAATGTTCTCTCCACTTTTAATATATTGGAAATTTTTCATAATAAAAAAATTAACTAGGAAAAACATAAAAAGGTAGCAGCTCATTTATACTAAAGTATAATCAATTGAACAAGTGCAGGTAATTAATACCAAATCCTTTCATGATTAAAAAGAGCTGACAGCGGAGTGATTAGGCTTTAGTCACCTACAAGAGGCAAAGGAGCATAGTAAGTATCAGTTGTATTTGTCTGCATGTACTGCTAGAACAAAAAAAATGTGGGCTGAGGCATCTTGGTTAAGGATGAGTGCTCACAGATCACTTCATGAGAAATCATAGCTGCAGTGTTAACTAAGGGTAGAGAATGGCTGTTGGTATGACAACAGGTGTGTATTCTAGCAGATTAAATAAACTGTTATTCCCTTCCTTGTTGTGGATAAAATGTTGAAAGTAAATCTCAGAAAAAAAGATGATCTCTAGAAAAGGAGATCATTTCACATTGAAAAGAAAGTTGCCCTGGTCAGTGTGTCTCTGTGGGTGGAGTGCTGGCCTGTGAAATGAAAGGTCACCAGTTCGATTCCCAGTCAGGGCACATGCCTGGGTTGTGGGCCAGGTCCGCAGTTGGAGGTGATCACGAGGCAACTGATCAATGTTTCTCTCCCTCTCTTCCTCCCTCTTTTCTCCTCTCTCTAAAAAATAAAGTCTTTTAAAAAGAAAAAGTTATCTCTTTTTAATTATAGGATTAAAGTAGGATTATTAACATTTAAAGGATATTTATTAAAGTAATATAGAGCAATATAGAGTAAACCTTAATGTTTCAAAAGATGCTGAGTCCTAATTCTCCTTGCTGGGTAAATTCCTATTAAATTGACACTTGCAAATAACAGCCATAAACTCTGGCAATAAGTCATAAAGCGTATAACCTGAATGCACTAAGGAATGAACAGAAGCAGACAGAATCCACATGCTATCAAAGGTACTTAGAGTGATTTCCTCTTTTTGTGGCTTTTAGCCAGGAACCAGGTACAATTGACACATTGAGTAGGGTGGCAGGGAAACCAATGGAAAAAGTGGTGTCTTTCTCCTGTCAGGATTCAGAATTTTGTACCCAGAAAATTACAGTTACTGGAGAGAGGAAGACCTTTAGGAAAGGAAGACCCATTGAAGAGAATCCAAATTCTGTTGGTCTAATCCCTGGCTGACACCCTGAAAAGCAAATGCATGAAGCAAACTCAGAACAGTTGAGCTAAAGACAAAGATTTTAACTGAGATTAAACCTTAACATTTAAGAAACTGAGTTTGCTGTTCAAGTTCAGTGAAGATAATTGCCTGTTAAACCAAATGAAAACAATAGGATCCAGATTGTTCACAATTTTCATTCATCATGTCTAGAATAAAACCCAAAATTACCAGATGTGTAAAGGAAAATGAAGCACACAGAGAACAGAAAATCAACTGAGACCAGCCTCAGTAGGTCAATGGGATATTATTTGAAGGATAGAAAAATGCTCGGGATCAGGTGAACATAAAATTTCATAGCCCCTTGTTAGATGTAAGCAGATGGTGTCACTTGGGTAACTGGAGAACAAATAGAGAATTAGGCCAACAATTTTTTTAAAAATAATGGTTTATAATTTCCCAAATCTAATGAAAGACACATTTACAGATTCAAGACGCTCAGCAAAAAGGATAAACACCTGCTACCCTGAGGCAAACTGTTAAAGCCAAAGCTAAAGATTAAATCTGCAATAGCAAGCAGCAGTAGAAAAACAACATATTACATATAGGGGGACATTTGAATTCACTTCTGACTTGACATCAGAAACTGTAGAGGCCAGAAGACAGTGAAAGAACTGTGTCTGAAGTAATAGAAGAAAAAAACTCAACCACAGTTCTAGAGCAAGTGAAAATATTCTTTCAGAGTGCAAGCAAAATACATTGTCAAGTAAAATTAAGACAATTTGTTGCCTGCAGACGTGCACAATAAAAAAAAAATGCTAAAGAGAGTTTTTTGAACTGAAAGGAAATGATACCTAATGGAACCACAGATCCTCAGAAAGCAATGAAAAGTCTCAGAGATGGTAAATAGCTGGGTAAATATAAATATTTTTCCTGCTTTTATTTCTTTAAAAAATTTATAATATATATGATATATACAATACATGACCATTTAGACCAAAAATGACATTATTGTGATGTGGGCTTGATAGTATACATAGATGTGTCAGAGGAGGGGGGATGTGGACCTATATGGTTACAAGATTTCTACACTTATATAAACTAATATATTGACTGCAAATGGACTGTGAAAAGTTAAGGATACATATTGTAACTCCAGGAAAATCACTAAAACAGTAATGTAGAGAAGTATAGCTAAAAAGCCAGTAGGAAGATTATAACTAAATTTTAAAATATTCAAATGTTTAAAATACATGAAGAAGAAAAATAGGCAAATAATAGAATGATATACTTAGATATACCTATAGCAATAATTTCACTAAACACTAGTGATCAAACATTTTGGTGAAAGGCAGAGGTGGTCCGAGTGGACCCATCTATATGGTATATGCATATACTAGAGATGGACATTATATTTAGAAAAACAGAAAAAATACACTTTATATTTAAAGTACAGGTTGAAAGCAACTGGATGGAAAAAAAAGACACCATGCAAACAGTAGTTTGGAGTGGGTATATTAATATGAGAGAAAGTATTTTAAGACAAAAATGTCATTAAAGATAATAAGGGACTTTTCATAATTACAAACTGGTTAGTCATAACAATCATACATGTCTCTGGCCTAATAACAGGACATTACAACCATACATGTCTCTGGCCTAATAACAGGACATTACATGTAGAGTACTAAAATACATGAAGCAAAAATTGACAGTTAATGGGAGAAATAGCCAATTCCATTAATCATATTTAGAGAGTTTCAAACTCAAAAATTGATAAAAACAACTAGACAAAAAATCAGCAGATTCTGAACAATACTACTGAGTACCTTCACATTATTAATGCTTGTAAAACACTACACTCAACAATTGTGCAATATATATTCTAAGTTCCGTGGTTCCTTCATCAGGATAAATCATACACTGAACTATAAAACCTCAAAAATAGAAAAATATTCAAAATCATACAGAGTTTGCCCGCTGACCACAGTGGAATTAAAATAGAAATCAATAACAGTAAAGTATCTAGAAAACTCTAAGTAACCCATGAGTAAGGAGGAAATCACCAGGAAAATTAGATAATATCTAAAACTGAGTAAGAAGTGTGGAACCTGTGATAAAAGATAGCTACCAAAAAGGGCTTTTGATGCCTAACTAGGCTCAAATACTCAAAACAAAACCCTCTCAAGCAAGCCACACTTCAGGGAGAAGCCTGTACTGAATTGCCTGCCTCCTGCACTGAACTGCAGCATGTGTTTCAGGCACCTGAGCCAATCCTTATAAAGGAGTTTCTGGAATCCTATTTCAACCAATAGGGCTAAGACTTTCCACGTCCAATTAGAAGTGCATAACTATAATACCCTCAGTGTCTTCACCAACTAACCAGTATGGCTCCACCCTGACCAGTCAGGACAGTGCTTTAAGATCAAACAGGATTTTGAGAGCTAGGATTTACCTATTCCACCTTCTCCCATGACTACATCAAAATGGCAACTACATTATTGAGCATTCAACCTGGAGAACCATCTAACACTAGCTGATGTCCTATAACTAAAATTATAAAGAAGAAGCATGTGGAGACTGGTAGGGGCAAGAACAGGATCTGGCTGGCCCTACACCCATGTGTGGCATTGAGGATCTGAAGGGATATATCAGCTGCAGAGGACCCCACTGAGGAGCACAGGAGACCTAGGCCCATAATGGGCTCCCAAGGCCTGAGTGCCAGTGCCAGGAAGAGGGCACTCAAGACATATGACTGTGAAAATCAACCAGGATTCTGTCCGAGTGACACAGAAAGCTACTAGAAACCCAAGCGTTGTCTTCCTTTTTTAAAAAATTTAATCTAGTAATGCCTTATATTTATTTACTAATATATTTATTTTTATTGTGTTTTTCCATTACCACTTATTTTCCTTATATCTTCTTCCACCTCTACCCTCCCTCAATCACCACACTATTGTCCATGTCTATGAGTTCTTTCTCTTATGTTTTTGCTTGATCCCTCCACCCCTCAAGCCCCCAGCCCTCAACCCCTCACTAGAGCTGTCAGCCTTCTCTGAGTCTGTCTCTGTTTTGCTTGTTAGTTTGGTTTGTTCATTAGATTCTACATATGAGTGAAATCATATGGTATTTGTCTTTATATGACTGGCATATTTCACTTAAGATAATGTTTCCTAGGTCCATCCATGCTGTTGTAAATGGTAAAAATTTCTTCTCTTTTATGGCCGAGTGGTATTCCATAGTGTAAATATATACCATAGCAGTTTTATCCACTCATCTACTGAGGAACACTTGGGCTGCCTCCAAATCTTGACTATTGTAAGTAACGCTGCAATGAACATAGGAGTGTATATATTCTTTTGAATTAGGTTTCTTTGGATCAAGTGTCTTAAAGTGCCTACTCAGAGACTTGCTTGCTCACAGGGACTCACCCTGGGCTCTAGTGGAGGGCCAGTGGCTCAAAGGGCTCCAGAGACACAGAGAGAAACTGAGTTGTGTGGCTTCAGGGCAGGGGCTGGAGAGACCATGATTGCTGACCCATGCCCCACCAAGTGACCAAATCTGAATCTTCATTAGCCTGGTGAACCCTACTTGCTCCACCCTAATGACTCCCTGAGACTCCACCACAACCTACTTGTGCAATACCAGAGTCTCTTTTGGAGACAGGCAGCTGGCCTTGGCCCATGCTGCAGTCTTTTTAAAAAAAAAAAACAACAACAACAAACAAACCTGAATCTGTATTAACCTGATGAACACCAACCACTCCATCCTGATCACTCCCTGACACCCCAAATACCCAGCATGTGTACAGCTTGAGGCTATTTCAATGACTGAACTTCATGGCCAGCTGGCAGATGGCAGCAGACCTCAGGATGTCCTGGGGGTTTTGCTTACTGGCCGCAGGTCCGTACTGGTGGAAGCGAGACTCAGTTTATAGTATGGCCTCTCCCACTTGCCTCCATGGCCAGCACTGTCAGCTACAAACCATTGATTACTTTTTAGCTCCTACCAGGTACCCCCGAGTCAATCATAGGCAGCAGTTGAACTTGGCCTACACCAGACCCTCATAAGAAACCCCAAAACCAACATACCTGGTGGCCAGCTTCAGACCACAATAGCATACCACCCAACTAGCTCCACAAGTGACACACCCGAAGGGTGGGAAACAGCAGGCACCAGGGTCTGATGGGGCAAATAGTGCTCCATGAGGTCAGTCCCTACACAATACTCATACATTGTGATCATGGCCAATCCCCACAGCCAGTCAGCCTGAGGGTCAGTGCTCCTCAACAACACTGATGTGCTAACAGAAATCAAGTCTCAATTACAGGAGGTCACACACAGCCCACACAAGGGAGACAGCTGGAGAATCAGGCTCATGTGGTCAGGTACACAGCATGACTGGGCTACACAAGATAACTACTATGTAGACTACCCTCCCAAGACTGGGAGACATAACAGATCTACCTAGTACACAGAAACAAATACAGAGAATCAGCCAAAATGAGGAAACAGAGAAACAGTTTCCAAATGGAAGAACAGGAGAAATCTCAACAAGAGAATTAAACAAATTGGAGGCAAGTAGTCTACCAGATAGTTTAAAACACTGGTTATAAGGCTGCACAAGGAACATAAAACTTTAACAATGAGATAGCATTGAAGAGGACATAGAAACCATAAAAGAAGAATCATTCAGAAATAAAGAATACAATAACTGAAATGAAGAATACACTAGAAGCAACCAATAGCAGAGAAAATGAAGTAAAGATTTGAATCAGTGACCTGGAAGACAAGGTAGCAGAAAACAATCAGAGTAGCAAAATTAAAAGAAATTAAAAGAAATGAAGATAAATGTTCCAGAAAACCCTTCAGTCTTTTCATAAATATGTACATTTATGAAAGATTAATAAAAAGTCAGATCATTAAAAAAAAAAGAAAAGATAGTTTAAGGGACCTCTGGGACAACATCAAGCATAATGACATTCACATCATAGCAATACCAGAACAATAAGAGAAAGAGAAAAGGATTGAGAACGTATTTAAAAATATAATGATTGGACTTCCAGCCAAGATGGAGGGGTAGGTAGATACACTTTGCCTCCTCACATAACCAAAAGAAGGACAACAACAAATTTAAAAACAAAAAATAACCAGAACTGCCAGAAAATTGAACTGTGTGGACATCTGAAAACCAAGGACTTAAAGAAGAAACATCATTCAGACTGGCAGAAGGGGCAGAGAGGATTTGTAGAAAGGTGGCTGGAGGAACTGGTGGGTAAGGTGGTGGTTGGCAGACCAGGCAGTCCCACATTGTGTGCAGATAAACCAGGAAGAAAACTGGGGAGCAAGATAGACTGCACAACCCAAAGCTCCAGTGTGGGGAAATAAAGCCTCAATACCTCTGACTGTAAAAACCTGTGGGGGTTGCAGCAGTGGGAGAAACTCCCAGACTCACAGGAAAGTTTGTTGGAGAGACCCATAGGGTCCTAGAACATATACAAACCCACCCACCTGGGAATCAGCACCAACCAGAAGGGCCCAATTTGCTTGTGGGAAGCGGGGGAACTGACTGAAAGCCTGCTGAGAGTGGAGCAAGCGGCATTGTTTCCTCTTGGACCCCTCCCCCAGATACAGTGCCAAAACGCACTAACGTGGGTTGCCCCTCCCTGGCAAATACCTAAGGCTCCACCCCTTACAATGTAACAGGAGCACCGAGACAAAGAAATATGGACAAAGTGAAAGAATAGATCAAAGTTCCCAAAATAGAACTAAGCAATGAAGTGGAAGCCAACCTATCAGATGCAGAGTTCAAACCACTGGTAATCAGGATGCTCACAAAAATGGTTGAGTATAGTCACAAAATGGAGGAAAAAGTGAAAGGTATGCAAAGTGAAGTAAAGAAACATATACAGAGAACCAACAGTGAAAGGAAGGAAAACAGGACTCATATCAAGGATTTGGAACAGAAGGAAGAGATAAACATTCAACCAGAACAGAATGAAGAAACAAGAGTTCAAAAACATGAGGAGAGGCTTAGGAACCTCCAGGACAACTTTAAACATTCCAACATCCAAACCATAAGAGTGCCAGAAGGAGAAGAGGAAGAGCAAGAAATTGAAAACTTATTTGAACAAATAATGAAGAACTTTCTTAATCTGGCAAAGGTAATCAACTTTCGGGAAGCTCAGAGAGTCCCAAAGAAGTTGGACCCAAGGAAGCACATCATAATTACATTATCCAAAATTAAAGAGGAGAGAATCTTGAAAGCATCAAGAGAAAAGGAGAGTTACCTACAAATGAGTTCCCATAAGACTATCAGCTGATTTCTCAAAAGAAACCTGGCAGGCAAGAAGGGGCTGGAAAGAAGTATTTGAAGTCATGAAAGGCAAGGACCTACATCCAAGGTTACTCTATCCAGCGAAGCTATCATTTAGAATGGAAGGGCAGATAAAGTGCTTCCCAGATAAGGTCAAGTTAAAGGAGTTCATCATCACCAAGCCCTTATTACATGAAATGTTGAAGAGACTTATCTAAGAAAATGAACATAATCAAAAGTATGAACAGTAAAATGACAACATACAACTATCAACAAGAGAACCTAAAAAAGAAAACAAACTAAGCAAACAACTGGAACAGAAACAGAATCACAGAAATGCTAATCACATGGAGGGTTATCATTGGGGAGAGGGACTGGGGAGAATAGGGATAAAGGTATAGGGAATAAGAAGCATAAATGGTAGGTGCAAAATAGACAGGGGGAGGGTAAGAATAGTACAGAAGTGTAGAGCCAAAGAACTTATACGTATTACACATGGACATGAACTGGGGAAGGGGGAAATGCTGCTGGGATGGGGCTGCAGGGTGGAGGGAAATAAATGGGACAACTGTAATATCATAATGAATAAAATATATTTTAAAAAATTAAAATAAAGTGATTGAAAAATTCCCTAGCCTGGTGAAGAAAAAAGACACACAATACCAAGATGTGAAGAGTCCCAAATAAGATGGACCCTGAAAGCCATACCAAGACACATCATAATTAAAATACCAAAAATTAGAGAAACATTAAAGCCACCTGAGAAAGGCAGTTAACTACAAGAGAGCTCCCATAAGATTGTCAGCTGATTTCTCAACAGAAACTCTGCAGGCTAGAACTGATTGGCACAAAATACTCAAAGTGATGATAATCAAATATGTACAACCAAGATTACTCATGAAAGCTAACATTTGAAATTGAAGAAGAGATAAAGAGCTCCACAGACAATAAAAAACTACAAGGATTCATCACCACCAAATTAGTGTTATAAGAAATATTAAAGAAACTTATTTAAAAAGAAAGGAAAATGGGAACACAAGTATGAATAATAAAATGGCAATAACTTTGTACCTATCAATAATTTTAAATCTAAATGGATTAAATGCTCTAATCAAAAGACATAAGGTAACTGAATGGATAACAAAAAAAGACCCATACGTATGCTATCTACAAGAAACACATTTTGTATCAAAAGAAACACAGATTGAAAGTAAAGAGATGGAATAATATATTTAAAAGAAATGTAAATTTTAAAAGCTAGGGAAACAATACTTATATAAAACACAGGACACAAAGACTATTTCATGATGAGAGAGGGATCAAAAGAACAAGAGGTTATAACCCTTGTAAACATTTATGTATGCAACATAGAAGCGCCTAAATGTATAAAGCAAGTGCTAACAGAACATAAAATGAGAGAGCAACAGTAATACAGTCATAGTGAAGAAGTTTAACACTGCATTGACATCACTGGACAGGTCTTCCAGACAGAAAATCAGCAATGAAACAAAGCTTAAATGACACATTAGATCACATGGATTTAATTTGTGTTTTAGAGTGTTTTAACCCAAAGCACGGAATATACATTCTTTTCAAGTACACTCGGAACATTCATTTTCCAGCATATACCATGTGTAGGCCACAGAACAAGTCAATAAATTTAAGAGGATTGAAATAATATCAAGCATGTTCTCCAATCACAACAGTATGAAACTAGAAATCAATTACAAGAAAAAAAATGAAAAGTACACCAACACATGGAGTCTAACATGTTATAAACTATGAATGGGTTAACAATAAGATCAAGGAAAAAATAAATATATAACTTGAGACAAATGAAAATGAAAACAATGGCCAAAATCTATGGGACACAGAAAAAGCAGTTAAAAGTGGAAAATACATAGCAATACAGGCTGACTTCAAGGAATAAGAGAAATCTCAAATACATAATCTAACCTTAATACCTAAAGGACCTAGAAAAAGAACAAGAAACAAAGCCAAAAATGAGTAGAAGGAAGGAAATAATGGAGATTAAGGTAGAAATAAAATCAAGTCTTAAAAAAATACAAAAGATTAATAAAACCAAGAGCTTGTTCTTTGAAAAGCTAAACAAAATTGATAAACCTGAAGAGTCATTATGGTGTCTGTGTGATCTAGGGAGGCTGCTGGATCAGACTTCAGCCAAGGCATAAAAGATGATGACAACAGCTCAGCCAACATCTGAACCTGTGAGAAGTGGGAGAGGAAAAGGAGGAGGTGATTTGAGCCAACTCTCAAAGCAGTATTCTAGTAGAGACCTACCTTCTCCTACAAAGATAAAATATAGACAGGCCATGCAGGATACCCCTGAAGAAGTTCAGAACCATGACTTCAGAAGAGAGCTGGAAGAGACAGAGTGAGCTGCTGAAAGGGAAAAAAACAGATCATCCAACTTGAGGACATACAACCTCGTCTTTAGTGTCAAAGAAGCCTCAATTAGACCGCTGCCAACCTTCATGCAGATGATCCTCTAACAGGTGAGGAAGATGAAGACGAAGATTTTGAAGAGGAGAGTGATGATGACACTGCAGCTCTTCTTGCAGAATTGGAAAAAAAAATGAAAAAGACACAGTTCAAGGGCAAGCCAAGAAGGAACTAGAGCAAAAAGCTGAAGAAGAAAGGATTCATATTGAAAACATTCTGAGTGGAAACCCTCTCCTTAATCTCACTGGCCCATGCAGCCTCAGGCCAACTTCAAAGTTAAAAGAAGGTGGGATGATGATGATGTTTTCAAGAACTGTGCAAAAGGAGTAGATGATCAGATGAAAGACAAGATTTGTCAATGATACGCTGCGATCTGAATTTCACAAAAAGTTTATGGAGAAATACATTAAATAGTGCAGTTTTATGTGCTTAAAGACTATAAAATGTAAACCATCACTCCTACATTATTCTGGTTAGTCTGTTTTTTTTCTTTCCCCCCATTTAAATTGTGAATAGGCTTCCCTAATTTGAAGTTCCAAAATGTATTTTCATTGACTGACACCTTATTTGATAAGGACTTGGGAATTGTTTCAGCCAGTTTCCAGACTGAATGTTTCCAGTCATATGTTTTCTTTTTAAAATTGGAAAGATTACCTTCTTGTAATAATTTTTTTTCATAATCTAAATAATCTGCATTTCCCAACTTTTTTGTTGAACTGTATGCAGCTTATAAAACACTGCATATTTTCTTTTGTGTATTGCATTTCTTTGTACATTAACTTTTTCTCATTGTTTCTCTACCATTGATTTAAGGTCAGTTAATTCCTGATATCTTCTCTGTTTTTTAAAAGAGTGTGATGAAAGATGAAAGGGATTCCATTGTGGACCACTCGATGCTATGGAAATATGTCATCAACCAAGGAAGCACCCTGATGTGCACCCGAGGGAGCACGGGGTGTCTTACTTTTGCAGGGGCTCCTTTCTTGGCCCAAGACAAGAGCTCCTGAAGCATGCCTGGGAGGCCTGAGGCTCTCACTGTGTTCTGGATCCCAAGCATCCAGGTTTCTTTGGAATGAGAGACAGTTTGCACAGTGACACACATTAGAGACAAAGCCTAAGAAAATTTTTAAATCAATGCATGAAATAAAAACTTTGGAAATTTGAAAAAAAAAGGTTGATACACCTTTCACCATACTGAGACAAAGAAAGAGGATCCAAATAAATCATAAATGAAACAGAAGAAGTGGCAGATGATAGCAAAGAAATACAAAAGATTTTAAGAAAATACTACAAATAATTATATGCCAACAAATCAGACAATCTGGAAGAAGTGGATAATTTGCAGGAAAATACATTCTTTCAAGATTGAATTTTAAAAAACCCAGAAAATCAGAACAGACTACCAATGAAATCAAATCAGTAATCAAAATCTTAACAAACAGAATTTCTAAACCAGATGGTTTCACAGGGGAATTTTAACAAGCATTTAAAGAAGAATTACCACCTATCTTTCTCCAACTGTTCCAAAGAACTCAAATGGAGAGAATCTGCCATGCTTATTTTGTGAGGTCACCATTACCCTAATTTTAAAACCAGAAAAAGACATTGTGAAAAAAGAAAATTTTAGCCCAATATCCCTGATGAACAAATTCTCAACTCAATATCAGCAAGCCAAAATCAGCAATACATTAAAAAGATTATACACAAATGATCTTTGTGATTTATTCCTGGGATGCAAGTTTGGTATTTAGATGCATGTCTTGCATCCAAATAAAGTTTGGATGCAAGATATGATATTGCCTGAATATCAGTTAACATGATACAACACATGAATAAAATGAAGGGTAATAAGTATATGATCATATCTTAGATGATCACAGATGCAGAAAAAGCATTTGACAAAAATCCAGTATCCGCTTATGATAAAAACTCACAGCAAAGTGGGAAAAGTAGGACCATGCCTCAATATAATAAATGCCATATGTGAGAAATGCATGACTAATATCATACTGAACAACAAAAAGTTAAAAGTGTTTTCCTTAAAAACAGGAACAAGACAGGGATGCCCACTTTCACCACTTTTATTCAACATAATATTGGAAGTCCCAGCCACAGCAATCAGACAAGAAAAGGGAAAAGGCATCCAAATTGGAAAGGAAGAAGAAAACTGTCATTATCTTAGATGACATGGTATATATAGAGAACTCTAAAGATTCCATTGTACAAAAACTATTAGGACTGATAAATTAATTCAGTGAAGTAGCTGATACAAAGTAAATATGAAGAAAGTGGTTGCATTTTTATACACCAATAGTGATCTATCAAAAAGAGAAACTAAGAAAACAATCCCATTTACAATTGAATAAAAAAAATACCCAGGAATAAATTAAACCAAGATGTAAAAGACTTGTACTCAAAAATTATAAGACATTGAAGAAAGAAATTAAAGAAGATACAAATAAATGGAAGCATATATTCTGGTTATTGATAAGAAGAATTAATATCATTAAAATGTCTGTACGGCCTAAAGCAGTCCAATGCAATCCTTGTCAAAAAACCAATGGCATTTTTCACAGAACTAGAACAAGTAATCCGTAATAGCATAATCAATAAAATATATATTTTTATAAAAAACAAGTAATCCAAAAAGACCCTGAAACACCAAAGCAATCTTGAAAAGAAGAACAAAGTTGGACGTATCATGCTGTCTGATATCAAACTATACTACAAATTTATATTAATCAAAATAGCATGGCACGGGCATAAAAAAAAACACATAGATCAATGGAACAGAATAGAAAGTCCCAAAATAAGCCCATATTGATGGAGTCAATTAATACATAACTAAGGATGCAAAAATATAAAATGGAGTAAAGACAGTCTGTTCAATAGATAGTGTTGGGATAACTGGACAGAAACATACAAAAAAAATTAATCCAAGTCACCTTCTTACACCATAAACAACAATATATTCAAAGGGGCTCAAAGACTTAAATGTAAGACCTGAAGTCACAAAACTCCTAGAAGAAAACATAGGTAGTAAACTCTCTGATATTTCTCTTAGTGATATTTTTTCTGATATATCTTCTCAGGCAAGAGAAACAAAAGAAAAAATAAACAAATTGGACTATATCAAACTAAAACCTTTTGTACAGCAAAGGAAACCATCGACAAAACAAATTCTCTTGTATCTTCAACTGAATGGGAGAAGATAGTCACCAATGGCATACCTGATAATAGGTAAATATCCAACATTTATAAAGAACTCATACAACTTAACACCAAAACCCCAAACAATTCAATTAAAATATGGGCAGAGGTCTTGAATAGATATTTCTCCAAGGAGAACATACAACAGACATATGAAAAAATGATCAATGTAACTAATTATCAGAGAACTGCAAATTTAAACCACATTAAGATATCAACTCACACATGTCAGAATGACTATCATCAATAAATCAATAATCAAGTGTTGATGAAGATGTGAAGTAAGTGGAATTCTTGTGCACTTTTTGAGGGATTGCAAATTGGTGCAACCACTATGGACAACAGTGTAGAGTTTCCTCAAAGTAGAAGTACCTAGTGATCCAGCAATTTCACTTCTGAATATTTATCCAAGGAAATAAAAAAACTAATTCAATAAGATATATGCACCTCTGCCCCATGTTCTTTTCAGTGTTATTTACAATAGCCAAGATATAGAAACAACCCATGTGCTCATCAATAGACTATTGCATAATGAAGAGGTGGTAATATACAATGAAATATTACTCAGCCACAAAAAAGAATGAAATCTTACCATTTTTGAAAACATGGATGGACCTAGAAGGTATTATATGCTAAGTGAAATAAGTCAGGCAGAGAAAGACAAATACCATATGATTTCCCCTATATTGTGAATCTAAAGAACAAAATAAATGGATGAACAAAAAAAAAGGCTCATAGTTACAGAGAACAAACTGATGTTTGACAGATGGGAAGGGGATTGGGCAAAAAGGGGTAAAGGATTAAGAAGTACAAATTGACAGTTACAAAATAGTCACAGGTATGTAAAGTACAGCACAGGGAATATAGTCAATAATAATATTCTGATAACTATGTCTGGTGCCAGGTGGATACTAGATTTATGGGGATAATCACTGTGTAAATTATATAAGTGACTAACCATTATGCTGTACATCTGAAACAAAATAATTTTGAACATTCACTTTAATTGATAAACACAAAAATAATGTATATGTACATATACAAAAACTGCATTGATTTTTAAAAATATATTTATTGATTATGTTATTACAGTGGTCCCATTTTTTTTTAAATTTTGTAGTCTTCATTTGCATGAGGATGGACCAGTCAGGAACTAGGGTGAGTAGTTTGTATAAGTCAGCTCCTCTCTGGCTGGGAAAACACACTTTCATTTTCCATCAAAAACTAAAGGCTGCTTCCCCCACCAAAAAGGAAACACAGAAAACATCTCACTGGACCGGAGTGGAACAACATTGTCTAGCCAGAGGGGCCTCACCACAGAGACACCTTGCCCCAAGGCAGCCTTGTGCCATCTGCTTCATAATTGTGCTATAACACTTTTGAGCTGTCCACAGCTGTGCTTTTTTTCACATTCATGCTATAAAACAATTGAGCTCTTGGCACTGAATGAAATTTTCTTCTTCACTACACCCCAAATTAGGGGTTCCTGTTGGTGTTGGGTTGGTGCAAAGGACCATCACTTGACAAAAGTAAATGAACTGAATGAAAGGTAAAACACCAAAATCTAAGGAACCCAGCTAGACTGTTTGGAGGAAAATATATAATTCTAAATGGTTATGTTACTTAGGTTGCTTCCAGCTCTTGGCTATTGTAAATTGTCCTGCTATGAACACTGGGGTGCATAGGTTCTTATGGATTGGTGTTTCAGGGATATATTCCCAGCAGTGGAATTGCCTAAGTGCCCATCAGTAAATGAGTGGATCAAGAACTAGGGTACATTTACACAATGGAATACTACTCAGCAGAAAGAAAGATGGAGCTCCTACCTTTTGCAACAGCATGGATGGAACTGGAGAGCATTATGCTAAGTGAAATAAGCCAGGCGGTGAAAGACAAATACCATATGATCTCACCTTTAAGTGTAACCTAATCAACAAAACAAACAAGCAAGCAAAATATAACCAGAGATATTGAAATTAAGAACAATCTGATAGTAACCAGAGGAGAGGTGGGAGGGGTAATGGGGGGAAAAGGGGGAAGGGTTTTCAGGAATAACTATAAAGGACACCTGGACAAAAAACCAAGGTAGGTGTGGAATCAGGGAAAGAAGGTGAGGATGGCTTGGGGGGGGGAGGGGTAAGTGCAGACAACTGTACTTGAATAACAATGAAAATTAAAAAATAAGTAAATGGTTATGTTAGATAAGAAAACCCCTATAAATCAATGATCTAAGTTTCCATGCTAAGACATTTAAAAAGAAGAGCAGATTCAACCCCAAGTAAGTAGAATGAAAGAATTTAATAGAGTAGAAATCAATGAAAGATAAAATGCATAAGCCATAAAGAAAATGAAATCAAACGGTTTTGATCTGGTTTCCCCTTTTGGTTCTGTCATCAACTCTGCACAATGCTGGGAAAGTCACTTCACATTTTGAAGCACCTTTTTACTCATCTGCATAATGAATAGTTGGACTTAGATGCACACAAAGTGCTCTGAAATTTTAGGGTGATTGCAGAAGCAGAAGAGCAATAATAGTAGAATTTTACTAATAATCATGTGCAAGCAGTTCCTCAGTAAATGTGCTGAATATCACTTTTCCAAGTATTTACTTTTATAATCTATAATGTTGACTAGTTTTTATTCTCTTTTAATTCTCAAAGGAATATATAGATGTTACTCACAGACAATGTTGTTCTATATCAAGCACTAGACTGTTGGCTTGTTACAAGTGGATGTGTTCAAGTAGTTAGACTGCAAATCACAAGTTAGAGATCCCAAGCTTGATTTCTGTTTGACTTGCTCCTGAGGCTGTTGGAGAATCGCTGCCTTTGTTCTATAGGTCTATTTCCCCATATGAGTTGTCAGCATTATTTTAAAGATTTAATCAAATACTCAGCTAAACCAAATGTGTTCTCTGCCTCAAATAAATTCAGGTAAGACTGTTATAAAGGAGCATTCCTGACTTGCTCCTTACTTCCTATTTATTAAATAAGGCTTCTCTCTAAAACTTTTAATTGATTTTCAAAATAACAGTTTAGAATATGACATTAATGTCAAGAAGTAAGCACATCACCAAAATCTTAGACTTTAAAAGGAATTAAATAAATCACTTTTCCTCATAAGTGGTATTGGAGATAGTCTCAAATTATATGTTCTTCAGACCAGTTCCCAGAGTCCTCACATTCAACTATACCCAGGAGCTATGAATGGGATCTTCTCTTTAGCCTGTTGACCATGATGATCCAGGACTTGAAGGTCAGTAGGCTGACTGATTCTGAGTCTTCTCCTGTGTGTGAGTTAGGAGATATGGGATAGAAGAACAGGGTGTAATTAGTATATCTGGAGGAAGAAGCACATTGAAATGGGAATACCTCCAGTTTTCCAAGAGGCAGCATTAATATATTTTTGGCAACAATACCAGAGAAGTGATGCTCATAACATGAATTTAATCACAAGGAAACATTAAACAAGCACAAGCAAAGGACAGTCTATGAAACACCAAATTAATATGTTTCAGAGGTGTCAAATTCTACAATAGAAGACAAAGCTTGAGGCACTTTCTCAAGTTAGAAACATGACAATTAAATGCATCATGTGATCTGGATTGGATCCTCAACCAGAAAAAGGATAGTAAGACAATTGGTGAATTCTGAATAAGATCTGTAGACTAGTTAATAATAAATTGTATCCATATTAATAGTCTGTTTTTGATCATTGTACTGTGGTTATGTGAGATATTACTATTTAGAGAACCTGAGTAAAGAGAAGGAATGTGGAGATCCTTTATACTATTTTTGAAACTTTTGTAAGTTTTAAATATTTTTAATGGAAAGTTGTGTTATAATTTTTTTTAAAAAGCTATAGAATAGAAAACTTTCAATTCTGTGCATGTTGGCGAGGAATTTAAAAAAACAAACAAACAGCTAAACCAATAGAAATAACTAGGACATCCAAGATGGTGGAGGAGTAAGTGGAAGCTACACTAACCTCCTCCCACAACCAATCTGGAATTACAACTAAATTGTAGAGAAATCATCCTAAATAACCAATTGAACATGAACTGGAAGGAAGCCTTATTACCGGGGGCAGACAGAAGAAACCATTTTATCACTAGGTTTCTGGTAGGGGTTGCTATTAGACTTCTTACACCACACAGGAGAATAAACTCAAAATGGATCAAAGACTTAAATGTGAGACCCCAAACCATAAATATCCTACAAGAAAACATAAGCAGCAAAATCTTGGACTTGACTTGTGGCAATATTTTATTGGATCTATCTCCCCAAGCAAGGGAAACAAAATAATAAATAAAGAACTGGGACTACATCAAACTAAAAATGTTTTGCACAACAAAGGAAATCATCAACAAATAAGACAACCCACAGAATGGGAAAACATATTTGCCAGTACATCTGATAAGTGGTTAACATAAAAAAAATTATAAAGAACTTATAAAAGTCAACACCAAAAAAACAAACCAATTAAAAAATGGGCAAAGGATGTGAATAGCCGCTTCTCCAAAGAGGATATACAAATGGCCAATAGACATATGAGAAGATGCTCAACATCATCAATCATCAGAGCAACACAAATTAAAACCACAGTGAGATATCATCTCACACCTGTCAGAATGGCTATCATCAATAAATCAACAAATAAGTCCTGGTGAGTATATGGAGAAAGGGGAACACTTTTGCACTGTTGGTGGGAATGAAAATTGGTGCAGCCACTGTGGAAAGTGGTATGGAGATACCTAAAAACATTAAAAATGGAGCTGCCTTTAGACACAGCTCTCCCCTTTCTGGGAATATAGCCAAAGGGACCCAAAAACACTAATTCAGAAGAGCATAAGCACCCCTATGTTCATTGCAGCATTATTTTCAATCACCAAGATATGGAAGCAGCCAAAGTGTCCAAGTGTCCATCAAGAGATGAGTGTATAAAACAACTATGAGACATTTACACAATGGAATACTACTTGGCCATAAAAAAGAAGAAAATTTTACCCTTCGTGACAGTATGGATGGACGTGGAGAACATTATGCTAAGTGAAATAAGCTAGTCAGAGAAAGACAAATACCGTATGATTTCACTCATATGTGGAATCTAATGAACAAACTGAACTAACAGGAAAATAAAAAGATTCATAGATGGAGAGCGGGATGACAGATAAGGGGGGGAGGATAAGGCGTGGAGGGATTGAGCAAAAGGGAAAAGGTCTCATGGATATGGACAACAGCCTGGTGATTGTGGGGGCGGGGAGGCGGGTGTAAGGGGACTAAATGATATGAGAGAAAAATACAATAAAGATTAAATTTAAAAAGAAATAACTAATATTTGGGGTAGGTGGTGAAGCACAAAAGGAGTAAGTTGAAAATGCAAATTAAGAAGGCAAAAATATTTTTAAATGAATTAACACAATGTGAAGAACTACTATTTTCAGATAAAATATCATCTATGTGGTATTTAAAAATGTATGTCATATCTTTGTCCTAAAATATAAAGACTCATACAGATTGGAAACAAAAGAATGCCAGCCAAAAATAAATAAATGAATAAACAAACAAACAATCAAATAAGTCAGGAAAATATTGATGAAAAGCAAGCTAGTACTGCTTATTTGATATCAAATATATTTAGGAATAAAAATGGCTACTATGTAATCATATACATAATAATTTGCCAGGAGGATAAAATGATTTTAAACTTAGGTGTACTTAATAATAACAACTTTAAGATACATAATTTTAAAATTGATGGATTCTCAATCCACAACTATAGTGGTAGATTTTTAACACATTATTCTCAGTATTAATGGATTTAGGCAGACAAAATAATTATAAAGTTTAAAGAAAATTTGAAAAGTTTTCTTTAGAAAACAATTAGAAAACTTAATCAGGAAGAAATTCATATAACCATACAATCATTAATTGGAGACTTGGCCACAGACTAGCCATAAAGCAAGTATCAAGAAATAAACAAGAATCAGTATAAAGTTCTCTGACCACTGTAAGAATACATTAGAAATCAGTAACAAGAAGATAACTGGTAAAACCCATTTATTTTAGAACAGATTTCTGAAGAACACATTGGTCATAAAAGAAACCATCACAAAATTAGGAAAAAAGTTGAGAGCCGAACAATAATAAAAAAGTTCACATGAAAACATGAGATGCAGCTAAAAAGGCTGAACATGAGTCAAGCACCAAACTAAGAAGTTGGAAAAAATGAATGAGCCCAAAGAAAGTAGAGGGAAGGAAATGATAAATAAATAAATAAATAAATGAAAGTAGTAGAAAACAAAGATATGACAGAAGTGATTGAATCAACAAAGCTACAAGTTGGTTCTCTGAGTAAATTTCAAAAAGGGATTATCATAGACAAAATCCGATTAGGCTAATCAAGGTAATAAAACAGAAGAGAGCACAGACATTAGGAATGAAGAGGGAAACAATGAACCATACAAGTGCTTTTAAAAAATAAGATAATTCCGTGATGAAATTGACTTCCTTGAACACAGCCAGCTGAGAATCTGAACCTCAATTTGATGGTGGGTGAGAAGTGATGGTATCCAACAAAATATACCCTCTCTTCACTACCTGGTAAGAATTCTGGTGATCCTAACCAGGCAGGAAATTGCTATGCAAGGCTGAGTGAACTCTTCCCCCATCCCACTTCAGTCCTGTCAGTCACTTCATACAGAACTTAAAACGTATTCTCATCAGAAAAGAAAGATTCTTTTAAGAAGGAGAAAATGAACATACATGATTTTTTAAGGCTTATTATTCAATGTTTGATGGAACCAAGTTACAACAAGAAATTCCATTATGTATAAGATGATGGGTGATACGTTATCTGCAGTGACAATTTGAATGACAAATGGGTTTTAAAATGTAGGTTCCTAATCAGAACCTTTCAAAAATGCCACTGTGTTTAAGAATAGAGCTGTTGCCTGCCATTGTTAATGACACAAATGATGATGTTCACAGCGGCACTGCAGTACTTGCGTTTGCTTCCCACACTGCTCCTGTGAGAAGTCAGCCCATCATTTCATTTCACACTCCTCCTCCACCTCACGCCGATTAAAAGAATTTAGGGGGAAAAATGTGACTGGCAACTTGCTTTCACTTTGCTTTTCAAAGGTGGGTTTTTTTGGGTTTATGGTTTTGTTTTTTTTGTTTTTTTTTTTTTGTGAAGGGGATAATCAATCCAGTTTTGTCTACAGAAGTGGTTCTTAAACATAGGTGGGCATTGAAATCACCCAAGGGGCTGGGGCAGGGGCCCAGGCAGCTGTGTTTTTGCCTAATTTTCTAGTGGTTTTGAGGTGTACCAAGGTTGGAGCATCAGTTTAGGGTGTCAGCATCTGTGTTGTCCACAGCCTATGACACATCCTCTAGGGCATGTTATGTCCCTTGGCACCTTGAAAACAGTGAGCACTTACTATATGTCAGAGATTGTTCTAAGTGTACATGTCTTAGCACTTATTCTCACAACAGCTTTTTTAGATCTGTACTTCCATTTTATTTCCATTTTACACATGAGGAAACTGAAGTCGAGAGATCAAATAACTTGCCCAAAGCCACATAACTAATTAAAAGAGAGCTAGGATTTGAACCCAAAGATTCCAGCTCCAAAGCTTGTGCACTTAACCTCATCACTAACTTCTTGATATAACACTAGTTATGAGACAGCAAATATTGCTGAATGAGGGTCTCCTTTAAAGCAACAGTCAGAGCAGAAACATGAACTCATGTGTCAGGCTCCAAAGAGAGAAATGAAGGGTAAACCTAGGTAGGTTGGCAGTTCTCAGATTCCATGAGGCTACAGAGATGAATTGCATTTAGCTCTGTCTCAAGGAGTATAGAGCTAGTAGGAGAAATTAAGAGATGCGTGTTCCCAATTCCCTGATATTTCTGTTTGGGTTAAAAAAAATAGATTTAGCACTTCCATGGCTGTGAGCACAAGAAGAAATCACAGTCAGCTTGTAGATGCTCGTAGAAGCCAGGGAGTGAACAAGATCACATCAAACAAGTAGGAGGATCAGACAGAGTACAGCACACAGGGTCTGAAGGGAAAATCTCTGAAGACAGTTTGTGGAAGAGACTCAGAGCAGTCGCAAGGAAGGAGGGAAGCCAGAGGCTCTGGGGCAAATTCAGAAGAAAAGGATTACATAAAAGTTTACTTTTTAGAAAATGCATTTGAACATAGCCATTTAAAGTGATCGGTGTCCTAGGATTTTTAGGGGAAAATGACATAAATGAACTTCATCACCTGATGCCACTTTATTGTTTACTAATATGTCCCCTAGCATTTATGGGAGAAATACTGCTGCCTATAGTAAGACACCAGTGATGTGAGGTCTAGTTGCTGTTATATAACAAGCTTTATTCATCTGTGCAAATGTCAGAACACAGATACATCACCCACACTGATATCGTAAAAGGTCAGCTCTGGAGCCACATGTCTGTATGTGTGCCTATATTTAACCATAATTTCTGTTCACAGCATCACCTTTCATAGGTGTAGCATGCTATGCTCTTCCAAGAACCTTTATGTACAAGACTTTTTTTACATCTAGACATCACTGTGAAGTGAGTGGAATCAATATTTTTACATCTAGATATCACCAAGGAGAAAACTGAAGCTAGGAGAAGTTAGTGCTTCCTAGGATCACAAAACTATTTTGTGAAAGAGCTGAAGTAAAACTAAGACCCACTGAATCTCCCTCAGTTCAAACCCTTTCACCCTTCTCTAGAAATGTCTTCTTGTGATCAACCTCTTGCTGAGACCACTAAGTAAATGCCCTGGAAACTTGAGGTCCTTTTTAGAAGGAATGTTTTAAAACCACATCAAAACATATATGTTAAAACAAACTCAGCCTTCAGTGTAATTCATAATGTATTATTTCAACATAATAGTTGGTAAACCAACTATAGAAAGATATTTTTAAGGATAATCAGATAAGCTTAGATATGGTGTGAGTTGGATTATAATTAGAAGTTAGTTTGGGCAGATGTGATGATACATTGTGCCTGTGTGAGAAAATAGTCTTATTTTTTAGTCTTATGTTGATGTGGGCTCTGCTTCAACACAATATGGCAGTGGCCTGGGTGGGCAATATCTCTGCTGCCTGAATGTCAAAGTATTGTATTTCTTTTAATTTTTGGAAATGCCCTCAGAACCAATTAATGAAGCACAAAGAAACTGAATCACACTACTTTAGAGTTTTATCTCATTGGGATCCAAAACTATTGCCTGGCTAGCTCACTGATCCCATTCCCCATTGTTGGCACTTACTCCACATAATTATCACCTTAAAAGAGCTTCCTTCTACTCTGTATCTCTCTGTGCAAGGATCTTAAATTATTTTATTAAATTCTATGGCCAAACCATTGGCTTGTATGTTGATGAAATTGAATGACTCCAACCAGGCTTCTGGTATAACTTTTATGGGGAGCCTAGTGATTCAAAACCTCTCCTCCAACCAGGTTGCTGTGGGAGACCAAGCACAGGGACCCTTGGAACTAAATCAGACATCCCTGTGTGTGGATGAAAACAACAGCTTTATCTCATGGAAGAGGAAATCAACCCTAGGTAGAGAACTGGGCCTTGCATCTGAAATGAAGGCTTATCTTATTAAGCACATGTTGGCAGTGAGCGAGATATTAAGAGGAGGTGCCTGGAAGGAGACAGGAGCATGAGTTATACCAAAGAATCTAATAATTCTTCTAAAGCATCTAATAATTCTAAAATTACTTAAGTAAAGAATCATGAATGGGGACAGTTGCCTTCTCCCTCACTCCACCTCATTTCCAGCTTTTTTCTTTTAAACAGGGGAGGATGAAATTGGCTAATATGATTGGTTTTCCTTTTTACACTTTTCAAGGAGATCCTGTATAAAAGATTTTTAATTTTTGTTTATACACACACACACACACACACACACATATAAGCAGTGTCTGCTCAAATAGCAATTCGAGTCATCTCCATTGACAGAAGATGGAAGCAGCTCATGGCAAGTGTGAGAGCCCAGCCTGGGAGCTGAGATCCAAGCTGGATGGCCTCTCCCACTTGTGTGATGAGTCTGTTTATAAGAAAAAATTGTAGTTCTTTGAAAAATGCCATTGAAATTTTGGTGGGGATTGCATTAAATATGTATATTGTGTTAGGCCATATGGCCATTTTAACTATTAATATGTTGATTCTTCCAATCCACAAACACAGAATATCTTACCATTTGTTTGTGTCTTCTTCAATTGCTCTCAACAGTGTCTTGTGGTTTTCAGTGTACTTGTATAGATTCTTCACTTCCTTCATTAAGTTTATGCCTAGAAATTTTATCCTTTGTTGCAATTGCAAATGGGATTTTCTTCTTCTGATATTTCATTGTAAGTATATAAAAATGCAATGGATTTTTGTACATTGATTTTGTACCCTGCACCATCTCTGTATCTGGTTATTGTTTATAATAGTATTTTGGTGGAGTCTTTAGGGTTTTCTATATATAAAATCATATCATCTGCAAACAGTGATAGTTTTACTTCTTCATTCCCAGTTTGGATGCATTTTAATTCTTTTTCTTGCCTGATTGCTCTGGTTAGAACTTCTAGTACGACGTGGAATAATGGTGAGAATGGGCTTCCTTGTCCTGTTTCTGATCTTATAGGAAAAGCTTTCAGTTTTACATCTTTCAGTGTGGCTGAGGGTTTGTCATATATGGCTTTTATTATCTTGATGTACTTTCCTTCTATATCCATTTTATTGAATATTTTAATCAAATTTTTATGGAACCACAGAAGATCCCAAATAGCGAAAGCAATCTTTGGAAAAAAGAGCACAGTCAGAGGTAACATGTTCCCAGACTTCAAATTAAATTACAAAGGTACAATAATCAAAACACTATGGTGTTGGCAGAAAAATAAATACACAGACCAATGGCACAGAAACAAAAGCACAGAAATAAACCCACAGATGTACTGGCAACTAATTTTTGACAAAGGAGCCAGAAACACACAATGGAGAAAGGAAAGCCTCTTCAGTAGATGATATTGGAAAAATTGGAAAGCCACATGAAAAAGAATGAAACTAGACTACTACCTGATACCATTACATCCTAAGAACCCTGAAACACTAATTCAAAAGAACCTATGCACCCCAATGTTCATAGCGGCATTTATTTACAATAACCAAGAGCTGGAAACAGCCTAAATTTCCAGCAGTAAATAAGTGGATCAAAACACTGTGGTGCCTTTACACAAAGGAATACTACGCAGCAGAAAGAAAGAACGAGCTCCTACTCATTGTGACAGCATGGATGGAGCTGGAAAGTATTATGCCAAGTGAAATACACCAGGTGGTGAAAGAAAAATACCATATAATCTCACCTATAAGTGGAACCTAATCAACAAAACAAACAAGTGAGCAAAATAGAACCAGAGACATGGAAATAAAGAACAAACTGACAGTGACCAGAGGGGAAGAGGAGGGGGATAATGCGAGAAAGAAGGGGAAGTGTCAAGTCAAGGAACATGTATAAAAGTCCCATGGACAAAGACAATAGTGGGGAGGATTGAATGTGGGAGGTGAGGGTGGGTAGGGCAGGGGAGAGTAATGGGGGAAAAGTGGGGACAACTGTAATTGAACAACAATTAAAAAAAAGGAAGAAACCAGGCTATGATTTTAGGAGAAAATAAGAGTATCTATTCTTTAATAGACTATCCAATAGAATCTACAGATTATTTTACATTCTTTACATTCTTACCTTACAGATTATTTACATGTTTTTATATTCATGACATATTTGGCATTATGAAAAGTACTAAACAATGCAAAAAAATGAACTCAAAATGGATTAAGAAGAGCAAAAGAAACTATAAACAAAACAAAAAGGGGACAAAACAAATGAAAGAAAATATTTGTAAACAATACCTCCAAAAAGGGGCTAATATCCAAAATATATAAAGAACTCGACAACTTAAAAACAAGAAAACAATTCAATTAAGAAAATAGGCAGACAACCTGATTAAACACTTTTCCCAAAAAGCCATACAAGTGGCCAGATATATGAAAAGAAACTCAACTTCACTAGCTATAATGGAAATGCAAATCAAAGCCACAATGAGATACCACCTCACACCTGTTAGAATGACTATTATCAATAAAACAAAAAATAACAAGTTTTGGAGAGAATGTGGAGGAAAAGGAACCCTCATTCACTGCTGGTTGGAATGTAAATTGGTATAGCCACTATGGAAAACAGGGTAGAGGTTCCTCAAAAATTGTTTGAGCTACTATGTGATCCAGCAATCCCTCCCATATTATCAACCTGGAAATTTTGAAAACACTTATTTGTAAAGATATATGCACCCCTGTGTTCATTGCAACATTATTTGTGTTCACTAAGATATGGAAACAACCAAAGTTTCTTTCAATGGATGATTGGTTAAAAAAGATGTGATACCTATATACAATGGAATGCTACTCAGCCATTAGAAAGGATAAAATAATGCTATTTGCAACAATGTGGATGGATCTTGAGAATATCATGCCAAGTGAAATAAATCATACAGGAAAGACAAGCGCCATATGATTTCACTCCTGTGGGACATAAAACAGAAAGCAACAAATGAATAAGCAAAACAAACAAACTCATAGACAATAGTATTGTGGTTCCCAGAGGGGAAGGGGTTGGGAGGAGTATAAAGAAGGTAAAGGGGTCAAATATATAGTGATGGAAGGAGACTGGATAGACACTGAGTGGTGAGCACACAATGTGTTATAGAATTGTATACCTGAAACTCATAGAATGTTATTAATCAATGTCACTCCAATAAATTTAATTTAAAAAAAAATATTGTGGTTCAGTCAAAACCATCTAACCTGTGTTTGTCTGTAGTACTTTCTCTAATTCAACCCTCTAGAGTGAAAGGCCATGCACTGCCTAAACACCAGCCACTAAACTTGTTGGATCTGATCACCAAAGTGGTGACATTCACGCAGGGCCCAGCCTCCATTGCCCTCTGAGGCACAGGTCTCTTACACCCAGCCTCTCTGTTCCCCAGTGGAGGGCAGAAGGTCAGGAAGTGTGCTGTTTGGTACCCAAAAGAAACTAGTCTAGCACTCTTCTTATGGGATCCAGACTTCTCTTTGTACCACTAGCAGATTATGTGAGAAAAGTCTCTGCCAAAGCCACGCTTTGACTTTTGAGAGAAAGAAAGAGGCTCCCATGTATGTTTCATGGAGTCCAGACTAGAGCAAGACCTTGTTCCACTGCATTTTCAGAAACCCCATAAATGCGTTCACTCAGAAAAAAAAATGTTTCTTCATAAAAATAGACAATATATTTGATAACTTACCTCATAAATGAAACTCAAGTATTTGGAGATGTTTTAAACATGGGAAAAACAATGAGCTACCTAAAAGTGGTTAGGTATGAAAATTCCTATGGAAGGTTGGGGTTTTAGAAAATGCTCCAGGTCAGTGTCTCTGAGCACATGGCTTCAGAATAATGTAAGAGTTAAAATCCCGCATTTCAAAATCTTGTGTTTTATAACTCTTTCTTCTTTGCTCCAAACAGAATTTCTTTGCGCTCGCTCGCTCTTGCTCTCTCTCTCTCTCTCTCTCTCTCTTTCTCTCTCTCTCTCTCCCCACCTCGCCCAGGCCTGCTTCAGGTGACCTCAATATAAAGACTCCAATTCAAAGCAACAACCTTCTATCTCAATTGAATAGATAAGATCAAGAGCAGGTGGTGCCATTTTTGTTTCCTTAGATATGTTTTGCCACCTGAGTTAAGTACTCTGGAGATCTGAGTGAAAATATCCAGTGGAACAAAATGGGATTGGAAATCAGAAGCAGGCGGAGCCAGGGAAGCAGCTCACAAACTTCTCCAGCCCGAGCTCTTTTCCCCTGGCCAATGGAGTGGAGCTGAATCCTTTCTGAGGTGCCTCACGGCTCTAAGACCAACCTGTGGTTAGGCAAGCTCTGGACACACTTTAGTCATTTTGTGAAAAAGTTTGTAAACTGTAAAAATACTTCACACCATTATCTCTCTCCCTATCAGGTAGCTAGTCTCTTTCCACAATAACCCACCACCAAATTGGTCTGCTGGTACTTTCACTCTTTCACTTGGGGAGGCGAGAGAGAGGTAAGGGAGCTGAGATGTCTAGGGGAAAAAGACTGTCTTTGCTGGCCTCCCCGTGGCTATCCCTTAGGGTCCCAGTCCCTTTCCATCTTCTTCCTTCAGCCAGTTGCTACCCTTCCTCAGAATTTCATTAAAGTTTTATTCCCTGTGGCAAACCCAAGGCCCTTGTCTCCTCTCTCCATCCCACTTGGCTACAACCAGAAGATCTTCAGGAGTTCAAAGCTGCATTGTTGCTGTGGAAGAGTGGTGTGTTAGATGAACTCTTGCTGTCAGCTGTGAGAACAGTGATCTCTCTACAAATGCTTTCACTGAAACAAGCCAGCTTGAATAAAACTTCATATTTTTACAATAATAATGTCTTTAATCTCATAATTATACTATGTTTATGTAAGATATTAACTTGGTAAAAGTAGGAGAAGGGTATATGGACACTCTACTATCTTTGCAACACTTCAGAAGTCTAAAATTATTTCAAAATAGTTGTTAAACAAATTGAGGACCACCTTCTAGACCTTCTAGAAGCACCTCTTCCCTTTGCCATCTGGAGAGATTTAGAGGGATTAGGTCTTCTGCCTAAAACTGGCCTTGAGAGTTTTAAACTGGCCTTAAAGTCAGAACTGAACTTTATCTCACACTGTTTGCAATTAGCTCTAGGAACTCACTAAAAAGAAGGCACCCCTACTCAAGTTTACCACTGTCAACTTTGACTAAACCAACCCTGCAGCCCTCACTCTCCTTTCTTGTCAGTGGTTTGCTGGTCTCCAAATGAGACTGGGGTCAGGACAGATTCCCTAGCCTCCATGACGAGCCACATCCTCTTCCTGCTTACACCTATTGTGCCCCAAGTCAGAATTTTACCAGAGGAGTCATTTTTATTCCTTCTTTCCTTCACTGATTTCAACAACTTTTTTCAGTATCTACTGTATCCAGTGTCATGCTCATCAGAAATAAGGGCTAATCTAGAATGAATTGAGGTGGAAGCACCATGCCTCAGACCCCTAACTGCTTGGCAGATCTGAGAGCCCATTCTGATTTCTTTCTCACCGCCCCTCGACCACAGGCACTTCCCCATGACTGAGAAGTATTTGTCCCTCAGTGAACTCATTGTCCATATGCACTCTAGATCAAATTATCCTCTTCCTTCTTGTCTCCAAGTACTTTGTGATGTCTCCACTGCTGACCAGATTTAACATTTTTTGAATCTCAAAACCAAGCTTTTCACCCTGATCTGTTTTGTTCCTCTCCTCTTCATTTAACTTTTGCTGTCACTGTGATTATCCTTCAAATATTCCCCAGACTTATCTCGAACTGTTCTTTAATTTGTCTGTCACCTTCATTGTCCTCCTCCTCCCTGGGTCAGTGTCCATCCTTGCTCACGGGGTTTCTCTACCCACTCATCACTGTCTCCGTACCCTAACCTGAGAGGAATAGCATTCTAAAGAAAAGCCTAACTACTCTATAAACATGAAAATTTTAGTGACTTGACAATAAAACAATAAAAGTTTATTTTGTGCTAACATAAAAATCCAATGTGAAATTCCTGATCTGGTGACCCTTTGAGGTGCTTTCCTCCAAATGATGACTGTGTCCATCTATGGTTCTGTGCTTGTCTAGCTCATCACAGGGCTTTCCACACAGGCAGTAAGCAGAAATGGGCTGTGTGGCAGCTCGCACAGGAGGACTTTCACGGGCCAGGCCTGGAAAATGTGCATCACTCCTGCCCACATTCCACTGGCCAGGACTCAGTTTACTAGCTTGTCTTAACTGCACCAAAGGCTGGCAAATGGAGTCAGGCATGTGCCTTGGAAAGAAAATAAAGCAGGCTTGGTGAATCCTGTGCTCACGTCTACTGCACTTCATAGGCTTGTGAAACCAACCAATGGATGTAGTTTTGGACACAAACGCTGTTCTCTCTTCCTTCTCCTTAAATCACCAGGCTTACTTTGCTTCCCTCCTTGAAATGACACAAAACAAGTAGATTTCCAGATTACCATTACCTTTTCTTTCCCACCACCTCCAATTGAATGCCCCTGAAAACCCAGCAAATAACATAATATCTAAATTCCTGAATCTCATCAACACTCAATCAACTCCCTCTTTTTTAGTCACCCGATCCTAAATCATATTCTGAGAGCCAGACTTTCCCTACCTTGCTCTCTGCCTTGGACAATGGGCTATGTTATATAAACAGCCAGCCATGTCCTCTGGCCATTGGCTGAATATGAACAGTGAATGCGAAACACCGACAGGACTTAGGAGAGACAGGAGAATGTGGTAGGAATGATCATGCCCTTGACTGAAAGCCACTCCTCCTCTCACAGTAGCCCTCCCTACATGAGTCTACTCTGGATCCTCCTTTCAGGCTTTACAAGAGGTAGGGGTTCTGCTGGCACTAACCCCAGCATGCAGCAGTATCCTCTGTTTCCATACAACCTTCTCACACCTCTGTAAATAGTCCCTTTATTAAACCATCAGTGAATTATCCTTGTTTGTGACCACCTTTCAGACTCCTGGTGGGATGCTCTCTGATGCTCCTTGGAGTTGGCAGTATTCGGCTAGATGCTCAGGGCTGCCATGAGCCCTGTCCTGCCTAGTTTGTTCCACACCCATGATGACTGTGTCACCCTTCATCCCTGTCTTCAGGCCATGTGTTCAACTTTCAACTTCTTTATTTTCAGAACACCTTCTCTTTATTGGTCTTCGGGGATGGTTACCCCTGGACCTCTATAGAACGTTTACCTACAATTTACCTTTACCCCTTCTTTACTTCCTGTTTACTGACCTCTGAAAATGTGTTATCTCCTTTCCTGTCTTAGGGCTACACTTGAACTGTGCCCTTGGTTCCAACTTCTCTTGCCATGCCCCAGGCCTTGCTCTGGGAACTTTCAAAGGGGGTGCTGTTCACACTTGAGGCTTGACAGTTCTTTGTCATATAGCACCATCCTGTGCATCATAGGACACTACAGGAAATTTAGTATTCCCAGCCCAACACACCCACTAAAAGCTAGCAATAACCTCCCCTCACTGTGACATCCAAAATGTTCTATGGCCACAATGGAATGAAAAATAATCAGAAATAGAAAGATATCTGGAAAATCCCCAAATAATTGGAAATTAAACAACATACTTTTAAATATCCCATGGGTCTAAAAAGAGATCAGAAGGTAACTTAAAAAATATTTTGAAGTGAATGAAAACACAATACAGGGTTGTGGAAAAGTAGGTTTACAGTTGTTTGTATAGAAAAATAATACAGTAACTCATAAACAATAGTACAAGAATAAACTCTGTCTTTTGTGTACTCACAACTGTAAACCTACTTCCCACCCTGTATATTAAAATCTGTGGGACACATGGGGAGTGGTGCTTGAAAGGAAGTGAAGTGCATGAAGTGCTTATGTAATAAAGCAGAAAAGGTCTAAAAATCAGTTCTCTAAGCTTCCATCTTAATCCAGAGTAATCACAGGGGAGGAAATAATCAACTAGAGAGGAGAAATGAATGAAATTTAGAACAAGAAAAGCAATAGAAAAAATAATAAGACCAAAATCTAGTTCTTTGAAAAAAATCTATAAAATTGGATAAATCTCTAGCCAGAGTGATACAGGAAAAAGAGAGAAGACACAAATTACTAATGTCAGGGATGAAAGATGGGACATTACTCCTAATTTTACAGACATGAAAAAGATATTAAAGGAATATTATGAACAACTGTATGTCAATACATTTCATACCATGGATGAAACAGAAAAATTCCTTGAAAGCAAACTACTAAAACTCACTGAGGAAGAATTAGATAACCTAAATAGCTCTATATTGTTGAAGAAATTGAGTCCACAGTTTAAAATCCTCCCATACAAAGAAACCTCTGGCATCAATGTCTTCACTGTCAGATTCTACTAAACATTTAAAGGATAATTAAATTTTTGTAGAACACCCAACTTTTTCAGAATATAGAAGAGAACACTTCCCAATTCATTTAGTAATTCCTACATTACCCTGATACCAAAACCAGACAAAAACATTATAAGAGAAGAAAACTGCTGACCAGTATCCTTATAACCACAGACCCTAAATTCTTTAACACAGTATTGGCAAACCAAATCTAGCAATATATAAAAAAGATGAAATATCATGACCAAGTGGCATTTATACAAGAAATGAAAGATTGGTTCAATATTTGAAAAGTATTGTCATTCAACTTATCAAAAGACAAGAAGAGGAAACCATGTGATCATATTAATAGATGCAGAAAATGTGCACTGGCTGTGGAGTCAAACCTCAGTTCAAATGCCATGCCATGTCTGCTGCTTACCAGTTTTGTGTTTCTCGCCAAATGACAGCCGGCTTCAAGAAGCCCTACCCTTATCTATAGATTGGGCAGAGTAACTCCACCTTCACACTGGTGAGGTGATGATTAGTGAGAAATTCTAGGAGTCGTACTTGGCCCACACTGCCTCCTCCCTAGAGGATAGAAGGATTGGTGGTAGGATTTTTATTTGAGAACCTAAGAAGAAAGGATAGGTGTTCATCAGTGTTCCCACTCCTCTGGCCCAATGAGACTAAGCTCCTGAAGGCAGCAGCAGCATGCTCAGCTGGCCGGGAGGGGAGCTGCATTCCTCCCCGGGGCTGCAGAGCAGGCATCACAGGGCAAGGTCTCTGCTCATGAGCTCTGTGCACAGAGGGCAGCACACAGTGTGTCTGAGCCTTTGCCAAAAGTGCTGCCTCAGCCATTTCAAACTCCTGTCCAGAGGTTGGACTTAAATTAGGGAGCCATGGGAGCCCTTTTAAGGTTTCTGAGCAGAGCAGTGGCATGACCGCAGCGCATTTGGAGTTGTTGCTGGAAATGTGAATTGCACATATGTCAGTTGTAACTCTGATGAGAGACTGGGGTGATGAGGACCCTGAATTCACCAGGGAATGCTGTTCCAAGAAAATGCATCCTTGCATTAGGAACAGAGCCAGGTCCTTGTGATCTGGCCAGGACCACACATGAACTTTAAGGCATCCTGCTCTGTGTTTCCCTGCAAGGCTTGTTTGACAGTCTAAGGAAAGGGGCTTACCTTAGTCATGCGTGGGGGGTGGGGTGTGCAGAGAAGCAGCTCTGAGTCCTTCTCTCTGCACCACCACATGGGAGGAGAAGGAATGTCAGTGTGCACCCATAGCGGTTGCTCCCCACCCAATTCAGTGGATGCTATGCTGCCCGGGCCCCTCTTTTCCCTCAGAGTCATTTGTCCTAGCCCTTTCTTCTAGGTGAAGGAGTGTAAGGGCAGGGCTGCAGGCTTGGGTTAACCCCACTAGGTCCAAAAGGCCTGGAGAGGAACACTCCGGGATATTGCCTGGAGCATTTGTGCATCTGTCAAAGCTGAACTAGCTGGCACTGGCTTTTTTTTCTCTCTCTGAGAGGTGCTGGGAGTCTCTGGGGAAACTGACAGAATGAAAAAGATCTGAGAGTAATTCGAGGTTAATAGCAGGCCTCAGAGAATCAATGACAAGGTTGGGTTAATGAGACATTCATAGAGCATGTTGTGATATCTGGCATTTAATAAGTGTTTCATAAATTTTAGCTATTTTTATTTTTATTTGTTACAAAAAAATGGCCACACGCCAAGGGCTAATTATAATAATAGGTAACATTAAAACACTTACTATAGAGCTGACACAGTTAAAATTGCTTTACACATGTGAATTTATTTAAAGCTCAGAAGGACATTGTAAGGCAGGTACTACCATAACCTCCATTTTACATTAGAGAAGAATGAGGCATGGAGAATTTAAATGACTTCCCTGTAGTCATATGGAAGGAACCCAGAAAATGTGTAAACCTCAGCTGAGACACACTCTGGTCCTGTCGTTCTATTCCTACAGCTCAGGTCACCTGAGTGCATGGCCAAGCTCTTGGTCTCGTTCACACACCTGTGAGGATGATTACCCCAGAACTACCAATAATTGGCTATAGAACCAGAGTAGATCTTTCTTCGCTGAACTTAAGACTTGTATGCCTGCTAGACAAAAGCAAAACACTGGAAAAAGCAATAACATTTATTATTTCATTTAATGAGAAGCCTGTAAGTGTGAGCTCTAGGGCTGATTGTGAGTGAGTGACCCAGTGACATTATCAAGGACCCAGGCTACTGCCATTCTGAACATGTAGCTTTTCTTCTTAAAATGGTTTCTTAAGGTCCCAAAACACCTGATACAAGCAGAGGGGGAATCCAGGGTCAAGAAAAAGAAGAGAACATTTGTGTCTCGTGTGCCTTTGTGTGAATGAGGAAGTCCTTTCCAGAACCCCTGAAGCATTTGTCTAGTCTTGGCAAGGGGACTGAGACTTCCACAACTGACTTCGACCAAACAATGTTTGTCTCCTGGACTCAGCCTCCCCTGATTGACCTGACCTCTCAGAAGTGCTCAACATATTTGCATTCCGTTAGCAGTGAAAAAATTGGAAGTTCCTTGGGGGCAGCCACATCTTGGCCAGTACTGCAGATGGGTGTCTGTGCTCCTGTCTCCAGCCCATCCAGCTTCTGCGCTGGCCCCATCCTCTGCTGTCTCCTGAAGGACCTCAGCCAGCAGCACACAACAGGCTGCGTTAGCTTCTCTCTGAAAACTTCCTCCCCTGAACCCATGCATCCTTCCAGCTGCTGCCCCTTTTCTTTGTTTCTTTGATAGCCAAAGTTCTTGAATTTCCTATGCTTACCATTGTTTCTACTCACACACTAACTCAGACTTTCAGCTCCCCATCTCCACCAAAACAGCTGTCAAGTCCACCCAAATTCTACTTGCCAAAGCCAAGGGCCACTTCTCAGTCCCAGTGTCAGTGTCTCTGCAGCAAACGTGAGAGAGCAGTCACATCTTCTTGAAATGCTGCCTCTGCCAGGTTCTTGGCCGCCTCATGCTGGCTCTTCTCTCACCAGCCTTTGGCTCCTTCTTGGCCTTTGTGTGGCCTCTCATCTTCTCCCTGACCTTCTCCCTATGAGGGTCTCATTGTCTTGCTCACATGGTCTTGTCTCAGCTCAGGACCTTAAACACCATCTCTGTATTCTCCACTCCCAAGTTCTTATTTCCACCTTCCAGCTGCCTCAGCTCCAGCCTGATGAGGCCAACAGCTGCTTACCTGTCACATCTAGTCAAGGGTGTGATAGGTGCTTCCAGCTTACCATCTCCAAATTAAAAACTGATTGTTCACCACCCCCCATTCTCTCAATTGCTCAGCCCAAACTCTTGGACTCATTCTTGATTCTGTTCTATCTTATACTCCACATGTAATTTATTAGAGAATATTGTTAATTCTACCTTAAAATATGTTCAGAATTTGCCCATAGCTAGCACTCTGATCCTCCTCTGGACTCTCAGTGTTCTCACTGCTGTGTTCACCTTCATCTCCTGGATGAGCCCTCCACATGCAGCCCAGCAGATCCCTTTAAAAGGAGATGAGAGCTGTTGGGCCTAATGCACAAACCCCAGCCTCCTCCTCCTCCGCCCACAGCAAAGCCCCAGGCCTTACTGTCTGTTACCTGATCTGGTGACCCTTTCTCTCCCACTTTCCCTCCTGCATTATCCCCTCACTCCTTTCATTCCATCCACACATCCTCCTCCTGGCTCTTTGAGGACTCACCAAGCAGAGACACACTTACTCAGCTTGACTTCTTCCATGACACTATCACCACCTGACAATACATATTCATGTGTTTATTTATTGTCTGATTCCTGCAGAATATAAGCTTTGAGAGGGTAGGAACCCTGTAGGTTTCAGTCAGTGCTAAAACTGTGCCTGGTACCTACTGAAAATATTTGTAGCTGTAGAAAATATTTGTCAGCTGCTAATTAAACTGTGTGACCTTAGATGAGTCACTTTAAACTTGAGGACTTCAATTTCTTCATCTATAAAGTGAGGTGGCACACAGACTTCCAAGCTTCTTAAAAAAAATAGTCTCTAGAAAGATGATATATTAATGTGCTAGGGCTGCGATAACAAAGTACCACAGACTGTGTGGCTTAAACAACAAAAGTATATTTTCTCACAGTTCTGGAGGCTGGAAGTCTGAGATCAAGGTGTATGAGGGTTGGTTTCTTCTGAGGCCTCACTCCTTGACTTGTAGATGGTCATCTTCTTACTGTGTCCTCACATAGTCTCCCCTCTGTGTCTCTGTCCTAATCTCCTCTTCTTATAAGGACAGCAGTCAGCTTGGATTAGGGCCCACACATATGAATTAATTTTAACCTGAATCACCTCTGTAGGACCCTGTCTCCAAACACAGCCACATTCTGAGGTACTGGGGATTAGGGCTTCAATATACAAATGGGGGGATACAATTCAGCCCATAACAGATGATAGTGTCACAGCCTGAGGTAGAGCTACAGGACCTCTAGAGGGGACTTTGTGCCCAAGACAGATTTTGAAAACAACAGTGAATGATAAGAAGGTGGTTTCAAGATTGCTGTGTTTATACTTCTGACACTATTAGAAAAATTTCCAGTAAACCTCCATGTGAAAATATGGGGATTTTTTTCTCCCATTGTTTTTCTGCCTGATCACAACCCAAACAGGTGAGTGGAACATTGGGGCTTGGCCCAGACAGTGTGACTGGCAGACACGGTGCTTCCTCTGCTCTCTGCTTTCATACCCTCTTTCAGATGGCTCACTGTGCTGCTCACCAGTTTAACACAGAAATGAAGCCCTGACATGTGACTCCCAAGGCAGCTTACTCTTTGGGGCTGCTTGGACTGTGAGATTCTGATGAAGGCTGCCACTGGGGAGAGAAAGACACCTTGCTGCCCGGGAACCTTGGGCCTCTGTGTCTGGGCTCTTTGTCAGAGCTGCATTTTGGGAATTCTGCTCCACTTTCCTCCTGGTGCAAAAAGCATCCTACTCATCACCGGTGCACTCAGCTCTCCTCACTGCATGCTGGGCAGCCCTTCTCCATGCAGCCCTCCCTGCATGGAGTAGAAATTGTTTATTGAACTCTGGAATGTAGAACTGCTTTCCAGTAAAACCTCCGAATTAGTAAGATCTCTCCATGACACCAATGCAGAAGAGATGGTGTGCTGTGACATTTCACATTTCCTCTCTGCAAATCCATCTCATAAGTCACCTCCCTGGAGCCCCAGCACGTCTCCCTGGCCTGGACACTCAGTGCTGTCCACAGAGCACCTGCTGTCTGCACCCACCCTGCCCATCTAGAGAAGGAAGCAGCTGGACCAGCAAGGATGGTCCCAGGTTTCCATTCCTAAAATGAGGCGTCAGAGCTAGGTGGTGGTGCCTCTCCTCCCCAGGCAGGCGGTGCCCTCGGGTTTCCCCAGCACCTCCTGGGGCTGCCACAGCCCCCTGCCAGTGTTCCACTGGGGGCTTCTTGGTTTCTTGTAAAAGATGAGATTAGAGTAATGCTGAAGATTTATTCCCACCTTATTTCAATAACACAACAGGGAAATGCCAATGACACGCAAGCCGTTCCTCAAACCACCTTGTTTTTGAGCTCTGCAATGGAAACACACCACTTCCTTCCACTGAGTCAGGCCGGTGTGGCCTCCCTCTCCCCGGGCGCCAGGCCTGCAGCAGCTGCTGAACGCCAGCTAAACACGAGTACAATATCATTATTTCCACCAAAAAAACTTCACTCTCCATGTGGAACTCAACCATTTAAAAATGTTGTGGCTTGTTTTGGTGTGTGTTTTTAAAATTTGCATAAGTCATTAAATGGGTTAAAAAAGGAGAGATTGGTGTGATCATCCACTGTCCACATTCTTAATTCAGTAAATTCCCCCCACTGGCCCCTACTGCTCATGAGGCCCTAGGTGTTCTGGTCTTAATCCAAGTTAGGAGCTTTAGCATGAACTGAGGGTGTCTGGATACACAGAGGCAGAGAGCAGCTGGAGCTCAGGGAGAGGGTGAAAGTACTTGCTGTTAAATTCTGTCTCTTCTAGAACATCCTAGGTTCTGCAGCTAGAACAATTTCTCCCAGGTTAACCCCCACTCAGAGCCCTCCAGAGTGCACCCACAGCCCTTGCCTGAGAGTAGACAATCTCTGCCAAGACAGTTCTCCACTCTTTGTCTCCTCTGTCCCACAGAGGAGATCTGTACTCTCCATCTTCCCCAATGACATCTGCCCTGGAGACATGGGCTTCGGCTGTAAGCCAGAACAGACTGGGCTTCAAGAAGGACCATGACCTCATCCAGAGGCAGAGGTCCTACAGGAATGCACTGGCAGTGGCCAGACAGGAAAGCAAGACGTCCTGGAAATCAGATGGGGAAGGTTTCAGAAGCCCAGGCCCCAAGCCTGAAGCTGTGTGCTGAGGAGGCTGGAAAGCAAGAATTGGAATCTGAGATAGGAGTCTAAAAGACAGGTTCCAAATATATCCATAAAAAACTGTGATGTGGCACTGAGCCAAGTCCCCTGGCAGACAAGCAGAAGCTGTGGCTGTGTAGGTGGGGCTGTGAGAGCCCTAAGGGGCAGCAGCTGCCCGAGTCCCCTCTCCCAGCAGTGCAGCTTTGCCCCTATTCATCCAAGCCATCCACACTCATCTCTCATCCACCCCGCTCTTCTTCCAACCACAGCCTCGGCCCCACTTTAGCCCTTTCTAAAAGCCCACGTGACCCTGTATTTTCATGCCACCTACACATAAATGAAAATAGGCCCCCCAAAGCCCATTGTTCTAATTGTTTCATTTGTAAAACCTTATTGTTCCCTTGAGGGGCAGACATGCTAAAGACCATAAGCCTGACTCCTTACCACTGCCAAGGCTTTCTTTAATGCTTGGTGACCCAGAGTCAGGGGGCTGTAGAGCTGCAGGGGAGCCTCTATTCTGACCGCCAGCCATGAAGCAAGATCCAGGCCAGCTGCCCCTGGCTTCTCCAGGCCTCTCTATTTGCTGGCCCTTTTTCTCTGTTTCTTGGCCCCCAGAGGGACAAACTGCAATTTTAATATGATACTAAACTTACACTAAGTGTAAAGTATGTTTGTCACTCTCTACTAGTTCTTTTGCCATTACGCTTTAAACAGTTTCTTTGAATGGTTCCCATGATGCTTCTGGAAAAGCCCAAACCTGGCTCCTAAACATAGCTCTTTAATCCTCACACCTGTTTTTGTTCCAGAGACTCTATTTCATAATATCTGAGTTAGAAACCGCAGAAACCAAAGTCACCAGCCAGAGGGTCATTATGTTTATTTAAGGTGATTCTTATGAGTTTCCTAACTTATTGCTTCAAACTCTGAAAAAATCAAAAAGAGAGAGAAAAGAAAACAATACTCACTGTTTCTGAAAAGGAAAAACAAGAACAATTCTAAGCATACTTCACACAGTCTGGGGTTTCTGAGCCCCGCCCAGAGCGCTGGCTGCTTTTCCATTGTTTCTCTGCAATGTAACCCTCACTCTCTCTAGAACCATCCTCTCATTTCCTCTTCATGGGTGTTGTGGTTATGTCTTTGATTTCAAAATCATTCAACATTCATTCAGCAAAAATTTGTATGGTAAAAAATGAGCATGGTATCAAATCAATTCACCAGATACCTACTGAAAGCCCTATGTGTGTATATGTCCCCCGTGACCCCCTCAGCCCTCTGTGCCTCACCACACGATACAGGCTCCTACCTTCCCCTCACTGGGGGCCAAGAGGCCAGGAGCCAGCCATGGTTATGTTTTGGGCTTTGAGTATTTGTTCAGTGGATGAAGGCATGCAAGACCCAATGAATAAAGCTGCTGCTGCTACTACTCCTGGAGCATAGGTGGGAGTCACTCTAGGCATTTAGTGCTTATAGCCGCCTTGTGAGTTGTTATCACCCCCCTTTAAGAGATGACGAAACTAAAACACTGCAAGGGTAACTCATTACCCCAAACACCCAGCTGGTCAGTGACAGAACCCAGATGATACAAAGACATGTAGACCTCACCATGACGTGAAGGACACAGGGGCCCTCCCAAGTAAAGTAAAATAATGCAGAAGCTACATAAATGCTACCAATCCTGGTGGGGCCTCCAAGCACCAAGAAGAATATTGTGTTATTATGGAGTAAGTAGTCAGGGAGCATTTCATAATGGAGGAAGAAAATGGCTCTAGTCTAATGGATTGAAAGCATAGGGAAAAAATGGTTTCCATTCAAGAAAAGGAAACACCACTCTGACAGTCACAATCATCGAATGAAAGGGAGGTTGTCAAGGCAGAGTGTGTTCTCTGTCCTGAAGAGGGTGGAGGGTCCCTGGGCAAGGGTGCTGCAAGGAGGGTCCCGTCAGATGAGTCACTGCCTACCCTGTGATCTCTATGCCCATCCCCTCTGCCTTCTGTGCTATCACCAGTATTTTAAGGGTCTCCTTCACCAAACCACCATTATTGCTCCCAAAAGGGTGCCCCTGAGGCAATGGCCCCCAGCTCTCTAGACCAGCACTGCTGCTGGGCAAGGCCTGTGAACTCACATCTGCTATCTAGGATTAACCTAGGCTTAACCTAGTGTGATCATCAGTGTTCCTGTTCTTGTGAGTGGAGTTTCTCATTTGATATCTGAGGCTCACCTCTTCTACACAGGCCATTCTCTCCAGACTGGAGTTGGAAGGAAATGGCTACAGGCAACATGGCAGGGCTGGGGCCCCAAGCACCTTGGTCTCCTCACTGGCCCCTCCCTGCCATCCTCACTCTTACCCTCAACTTTCTTCCTCTTTTGTTTTCTTCCATTGCATTCCTTTTCAAGTTGGACATTTAAGTAACCAAGCACAGTTTGTCTCTCCCCTTTATTATTTCTTCTACCTTCCCCCACCCCAGTTTTCTCCAGCACTGATTTTCATTTATCTGCATTTGTCATTAGTTTTCACTTTCCATAATCCTCGTCCACACATTTCCATTGAGACCCAGTTATATTCCTGGCTTTTCCTCTGGGCTGCAGTTGGTACCTCCAGAAGTGAGTGAGGGATGGCAAGTTCTGTGCTGATGATTTGTGTTAGACGGTACTAGACACCCTCAACCTGAAAGCTTACAGGTCTGTGGCTTTCCCTGACCATGGTCTTGGGCAGTTGATGTCACCATTTCATAGATGAGCACTGACACTAAAGTGGTCCAGTGACCTCAGTCTCACTCTTAGCCAGATACTCTTTCCAAAAGTAGCACCAGAAAAGCATTCCTTCACTTTTCTCTTCACAGCACACACATTTTTTCTCATGAAAAATTCAAACATATCAAGATTAAGATATTTTTTATTATCAAAAATTTCAAAAGTATTTGAAAGTAGCAAGAAATAGTTCAATGAACCTCTGTGTGCTCTTCACCCAGCCTTAATAATTATCAAAGTGCAACTATTCTCATCTCATCCTATTCCTTTTTCAAATGTATTTTAAAAATGTATTGATTTATAAAGTACAAGGTCAGGAGCTAAAACTGAATTCAGTAACATTTGTAAATAAATCTGCATTTGTTTAATCTCAACAGAATCAAATAGATTTGAAAAATAGCTGCATCCTGTATGTGTATAGGATACTGTGTTTTCAACTCTTATGTGCTTGATGCTCATATAGATTCAAGACCTGTTGTAATAGCTATGTAGCCATGAGTCCAATTCTTTTTGTGTTGTTGTTCTTTACCATTTCTTTGAAATAATTTAGACTTGCAAGACAGTTTCTAAAATAATAAGAAGAATTCCTGTATGGCCTCTACTCAGTTTCTAAAATGTTAATACTTTACCATTGGTAATAACTTTTTCCTGAATCATTTCACAATAAGTTGCACACAGTGTAGCCCTTCACTGCTATATATATATATATATATATATATATATATATATATATATATATATATTACAAATTAGCTTTTTCTCCCTCTTTTAATTTAATTTTACTTTTTAAAGATTTTATTTATTTACTTTTAGATAGAGAAGAAGGGATGAAGAGAGAAAGGGAGATAGGCATTGATCTGTTGTCTCTCACATGCTCCCAGCTGGGGATGTGCCCTGGTATGTGCCCTGATGAGGAATTGAAACAGAGACCTTTTGGTTCACAAGCTGGCACTCAGTGGCTCAGTTCACTGAGCCACACCAGTCAGCATTGCACTGGTAAATGCTTCAGAGTATTTTTTCTAAGATTAAAGATAAAGGCATTCTCTACCTAATTATTCACAGTAAGAATTAACATTGAGACTTATGGCCAAGATGGAAGTGTGGGTAGATACACTTTGCCTCCTCGCACAATCAAAGGAAGGACAACAAATTTTAAAAAATCTCACCTTTAACTGGAACATAATCAACAAAAGAAAAAAGCAAACAAAATATAACCAGAGACATTGAAATTAAGAACATTGTAACAATAGCCACAGGGGAGTGGGGAGGGGATAGTGGGGAGAGGGGTCTATAGGAGCTACTATAAAGGACACAAGGACGAAATCAAGGGGGAGGGTAGAGGTGGGGGAGGGAGGTGGGACTGGCTGGGGTGGGGTGGAGGGAAGGGGAGAAAATGCAGACAATTGTAACTGAATAAAAATAAATTAATTAATTTAAAATATATATATTAAAAAAAAATAAAAAAACAAAAAATAACCAGAACTGTCAGAAAATTGAACTGTGTGGAAACCCATCTGACAACCAAAGAGTTAAAGAAGAAACATTCATTCATACTGGTAGGAGAGGTGGAGATGAGCAGCCAAGGTGGAATGGATGTGGGGCAAGGCGGCAGCTGGTGGACTGGGGTGGGCAAGGCTAAGGCTGGCAGACCAGGTGCTCTCACATTTGCATGCAGATAAACTGGGGAGTGAGACACACTGTGCAACCCAGGGTTCCAGTGTGGGAAAAGAAACCCTCAAAACCTCTGACTGAAAAAACCTGTGGGGGTTGTGGTGGTGCAAGAAACTCATAACCTCATAGGGGAGTTTCTTGGAGAGACCCATAGGGCCCTAGAATGTACACAAACTCATCCACCCAGGAATCAACACCAGAAGAGCTCAATTTGCTTGTTGGGTAGGAAGGGAAGTGACTGAAAGCCAGCCGAGAGCAGAGTAAGCAGCATTGTTCCCTCTTGGAACCCTCCCCCACAGACAGCACCAAAACACAGCAACATGGTTGCCCCACCCTGGCAAATACCTAAGGCTCTGCCCCTTAAACCTAACAGGTGTGCTGAGACAAAAAAATATGGACCAAATGAAAGAACAGATCAAAGTTCCCAAAATAGAACTAAGCAATGAAGAGATAGCCAACCTATCAGATGCAGAGTTCAAAACACTGGTAATCAGGATGCTCACAGAAATGGTTGAGTATAGCTGCAAAATAGAGGAAAAACTGAAGGCTATGCAAAGTGAAATAAAGGAAAATATACATAGAACCAACAGTTAATGGAAGGAAACTGGGACTCACATCAATGATTTGGAGCAGAAGGAAGAAATAAACATTCAACCAAAACAGAATGAAGAAACAAGAATTCAAACAAATGAGGAGAGGCTTAGGAATCTCCAGGGCAACTTTATTTATTTATTTATTTATTTATTTATTTATTTATTTATTTTATTTTTTATTGTTATTCAATTATAATTGTATGCCTTTTCTCCCCATCCCACCACCCCACCCCAGCTGAAACCCCCTCCCTCCCCCACCTCCACCCTCCCCCTTGATTTTTCCATGTGTCCCTTATAGTAGTTTCCAGGACAACTTTAAACATTCCAACATCCGAATCATAGGGGTGCCAGAAGAAGAAGAGGAAGAGCAAGAAATTGAAAACTTATTTGAACAAGTAATGAAGGAGGACTCCTCAGTCTGGCAAAGGAAATTGACTTCCAGGAAGTCCAGGAAGCTCAGAGAGTCCCAAAGAAGTTGGACCCAAGGAAGCACACACCAAGGCACATTATAATTACATTACCCAAGATTAAAGAGAAGGAGAGAGTCTTAAAAGCAGCAAGAGAAAAGGAGAGAGTTACCTACAAATGAGTTCCCATAAAATTATCAGCTAATTTCTCAAAAGAAACCTTACAGACAAGAAGGGGCTGGAAAGAAGTATTCTAAGTCATGAAAGACAAAGACCTACATCCAAGATGACTCTACACAGCAAAGCTATCATTTAGAATGGAAGGGCAGATAAAGTGCTTCCCAGATAAGGACAAGTTAAAGGAGTTCATTATCACCAAGACCTTATTATATGAAATGTTAAAGGGACTTATCTAAGAAAAAGAAGATGATTGAAACTATGAATAGTAAAACAACAACAAACTCACAACTATCAACTACTGAACCTAAAAAACCAAAAACGAAAGCAAACTAAGCAAACAACTAGAACAGGAACAGAATCACAGAAATGGAGATCACAGGGAGGGTTATCCATGGAGAGGAGAAAGGGGGAGAATGGGGGAAAAGGGACAGGGAATAAGAAGCACAAATATTAGGTACAAAATAGACAAGGGGAGTTTAAGAATAGTATAGGAAATGGAGATGACAAAGAACTTATATGTATGACCCATGGAAACTAAGGGGTGAGGTGGGGGGAATAATGCTGGTGAGAGGGGTAGTGCAGGGCAGAGGGGAATAAAGGGGAGAAAAAAATGGACAACTGTAATAACATAATCAGTAAAATATATTTAAAAAATTATCATTGATATGATCCAATCATCTAGTCTCCAGACAATATTCCAGTTTCACCCATTATCTCACTACTTTTTTATGGAAAAAAATTGTTTTTTCCTAGTCCAGGTGTAATCAAAGACCTTACTAGGCATTTAGTTGTCATTTCTCTTCAGTGTCCTGAGTGGGACAGCTTTACCCTCTGTCCTTTCTTTCATGACCTTGTCATTTTTATAGAATATCCCCCTTCTCCTTCTCCGCTTCCTCCCCTCCACTTCTTCCTCTCCTCCTTCTTCTCTCTCCTACTTCCCTTCTTCCTCCTTTTCCTCCTTGTCCTCCTCATTTTCCTCCTCCCTTCTAATTAGCTGGAAATCTAAGAAACAACATCATTTCACTTGTAAATGTTTCTCTCAGTGATGTGTATTATTCGCCACGATCCCTCAGCACTAGAGGAAGGCTGGCTTCTCATCTATGTGGTTTATTGCATTCTCTGGATATAGACATATGGATCTAAGATGTGGCTTTGCTCATCTCTCAGGTCTTGAGGCCTCAATGGATGCCAGGGGCAGGGCCTGTCTTCCTCACACAGCACACAACCAGCACCACATGCATTCTGTCCGAAGAGGAGGTTACTGTTCATCTATGACACAGGTGGCAAACACAAGGCCTGTGGGCTGAATCTAGCCCTCTACATTGTTTTGTCTGGCCTGGTACCCTGTTTCTACCTGGCGGCAGTGCCGAGCTCTGCTTAACTGTTAAGAGGTAGTTACATTTATACAGTCCTAAAATTACATTCGACCCTTTGAAGGCAACCGCAAGGCTGATGTGGCCCCTGGTGAATATGAGTTTGACACACCTGATCTATGATGATCCTGGGGTAGAGGGCAGGGGGATAAAATACAAGATTGGCATTTTAAAAGTATTTTTTATTCCCTTCTTTCATTTCCCCCACTTTGTCTGATTTAGTTAGGGCTTTCAGCCAATCAGCAACTACAAAGAAATAAAAAGCTGTATAGGAAAGCATCCCCCACATATCGGGCTGTGCAGGAGCAGTTGTTACATGTAAGCTCTCCATTGCTTTTTCAGCTTCTACAATCAACTTAGGGATCAGGTGTGGAAGATTTATGGTGATCAAGCAGTAAACCTGTGTTATCAGCTATAATTTGGTCATAGAAGGAATGTAAAGTATTTGATTTTACAAGTAAATGTAATAGTGCATCTTACAGAGGAATGGGAGGGGAGCTGTGAGAGGGAAGAGAAGCCAAGTGCATGAGGTGAAGGAGAGAGTACAGAAAGGCATCCTTGCTATGGTTATTGAGAAATACAGGAAATACAAGTGTGCAAAAAAAGCAAATTTTCTGATTTAGTGCAAAAGTCTGTAGAACATTCTTAATTACCCAGAGGGCCAGTGTACATGAATGATATGCAGGGCTATGATGATATTATCAGCCAGGAGAAATGGTAACAGCATGCCAAGGGCCAGCTTCTGGGGAGTAGGCCTGGGAAGCAGGTGCCGCTGGGAATGTTTCTTTCCATTGTAAGCCTTGCTGAATTCTTTCATATTTTACCACATGTATAAATTACCTTGATAATTGTTTTTAAAGACTAGTGAACCAAGAACCAAAGGAACTGGATTCTTGTCTTGGTTTCACCGGTTATCAGCAATCAGTCATTATCTAGGCAACAGTCTGATGCCCTAGTACCTGCCTCACCCTCTCAGAGTCATTGTGAGGGTCAAAGTAGATCATGTGCATTTAGGTGTTTTATAAGCTATGTATTGCAAGTAGTGGCAATAATAGTGATATTACTGTATTTTTATCATTATGGGAAGAGGGAAGACAAACATGTGAAAAAACATCCAAAAATATAAATTAATTAATTAAGACACTAAAAAGAGCTATGCAATACTTTAAATGCAGGGAAAATGTTTATAAGGGAAAATCTGAGCCACTCCAAAGATAAGGGGAAGTGTGTATCTGCAAAGATGCTGTCTCAGTGAGGACTACTCTACCCCTGGGGAAAGCAAACTCACATTATGTATATTCAATTATTATTTTTTAAATTTATTGTTTTAATTTAAAAATATAGTTGATGTGCAATATTATATTAATTTTAGGTGTGGAATCATGTGATTAAACATTTATATTACCAATGAAATGATAACCCTGATAAATCCAGCACCCATCTGATATCATGCATAGTCATTACAATGTTATTGATTATATTCTTTGTGTTGCACACTGCATCCCCTTGATCATTCTGCATCCATCAATTTTTGCTTCCGAATCCCTTCACCTCTTTCCCCATCCCCCAAACCTCCTCCCATTTGACAACCATCAAAATGCTTCCCGCATCTATGAGTCTACCTCTTTTCTGCTTGTTTATCTATTTTTGTCTTCTACATTCCACATACAAGCTAAATCATCTGGCAGTTTTCTTTCTCTGTCTGACTCATTTCACCTAGCATACTACCCTCTAGGTTCATCCATGTCACTGTAGATGGCAAGATTTCATCATTATTTTATGGTAGAATCACATGCCATTTTATATATTCAACATTTCTTCTTTATCCATTCATCTATTGATAGAAATTTAGGTTTCTTCCACATCCTGGCTATTGTAAATAATGCTGCAATAAACATATAAATGTATATGTCTGTATGATTTAGTGTTTTAGGTTTCTTTGGATAAATACCCAAAAGTGCAGCTTTTTTTCTCTTTATATCAACAGACTTTGTTTTAAAGTCTGTCTGTTATAAGTATTGCTACCCTAGTTTTTGTTTTGTTTTGTTTCCATTTTCAGGAAATATTTTCCATCCCTTTGCTTTCTATCTGAAGTGAATCTCTTGTGGATAGCGTAGGTAAGGCTCTTGTTCTGTTATCCATTCAGTTACTGTATTTCTTTTTTTTTTAATTTAAATTTTTTATTGTTACTCAATTACAGTTGTGTGCCTTTTCTCCCCATCCCTCCACCCCACCCCAGCTGAACCCCCTCCCTCCCCCACCTCCACTCTCCCCCTTGATTTTGTCCATGTGTCCTTTATATTAGTTCCTGTAATCCCCTCTCCTCACTGTCCCCTCCCCACTCACCCCTGACCATTGTTAGATTGTTCTTAACTTCAATGTCTCTGGTTATATTTTGTTTCCTTTTTTCTTCTGTTGATTATGTTCCAGTTACACAATGGAATTCTATGCAGCAGAGAGAAAGAAGGAGCTTCTACCCTTTGCAACAGCATGGATGGAACTGGAGAGTATTATGTTAAGTGAAATAAGCCAGATGGTGAGGGACAAATACCATATGATCTCACCTTTAACTGTATGTCTTTTGATTATAGCATGTAATTCATTTTCATTTAAAGTAATTAATGGATGGCTCTTCATTGCCATTTTTATTCATATTTTTTATCTCTCTTTTTTATTCTTCTTTTTAAAGAAGGCCCTTTAACATATGTTGTAATACTGGTTTGGTGATGATGAACTCCTTTAGCTTTTTTTTTTTTTTTCTGGTTTGGGAAGGTCTTCATCTGTCCATCAATTCTAAATAATAACTTTGCTGGGTAGAGTAATCTTGGTTGTAGGTCCTTGCTTTTCACCACTTTGAATATTTCACAACAGTCATTTCAGGCCTGCAAAGTTTCTGTTGAAAAACCAGCTGACAGTCCAATGGGAGCTCCCTTGTAGGTAACTAACTGCTTTTATCTTGCTGCTTTTTAAAATATATATATTTATTGATTATGCTATTACAGTTGTCCCATTTCCCTCCCCTTCACTCCACTCCATCCTGCCCACCCCCTCACTCCCACATTCCCCCCCTATAGTTCATGTCCATGGGTCATGCATATAAGTTCTTTGGCTTCTGCATTTCCTATACTATTCTTACCCTCCCACTGTCTATTTTCTATCTACCATTTATGCTACTTATTCTCTGTACCTTTTCTCCCTCTCTCTCCCTCCCACTCCCCTGTTGATAACCCTCCATGTGATCTCCATTTCTGTGGTTCTGTTCCTGTTCTAGTTGTTTGCTTACTTTGCTCTTGTTTTTGTTTTAGGTGTGGTTGTTAATAACTGTGGATTTGCTGTCATTTTTACTGTTCATATTTTTTATCTTCTTTTTCTTAGATAAATCCCTTTGACACTTCATATAGTAAGGGCTTGGTGATGATGAACTCCTCTAACTTGACCTTATCTGAGAAGTACTTTATCTGCCCTTCCATTCTAAATGATAGCTTTGCTGGATACAGTATTCTTGAATGTAGGTCCTTGCCTTTCATGACTTGGAAAACTTCTTCCCAGCCCCTTCTTGCCTTTAAGGTCTCTTTAGAGAAATCAGCTGACAGTCTTATGGGAACTCCTTTGTAGGTAACTATGTCCTTTTGTCTTTCTGCTTCTAAGATTCTATCCTTCTGTTTAATCTTGGATAATGTAATGATGATGTGCCTTGGTGTGTTCCTCCTTGGGTCCAGCTTCTTTGGGACTCTCTGAGCTTCCTGGACTTCCTGGAAGTCTATTTCCTTTGGCAGATTAGGGAAGTTCTCCTTCATTACTTGTTCAAATAAGTTTTCAATTTTTTGTTCTTCCTCTTCTCCTTCTGGCACCCCTATAATTCGGATGTTGGAATGTTTAAAGATGTCCTGGAGATTCCTTAGCCTCTCCTCATTTGTTTGAATTCTTGTTTCTCCATTGTTTTCTGGTTGGATGTTTCTTTCTTCCTTCTGGTCCACACCATTGATTTGAGTCCCAGTTTCCTTCCCATCACTATTGGTTCCCTGTACATTTTCCTTTGATTGTCTTAGCATAGCCTTCATTTTTTCATCTAATTTGCAACCAAATTCAACCAAATTCTGTGAACATCCTGATTACCAGTGTTTTGAATTGTGCATCTGATAGGCTGGCTATCTCTTGTTGCTTAGTTGTATTTTTTCTGGAGCTTTGATCTGTTCTTTCATTTGGGCCACTTATTTTTGTCTTGGCGCGCCTGTTGCACAAGGGGGCGGAGCCTTAGGTGTTCCCCTGGGCAGGGTAATGCTGGTGGCTGTGCTGTGATGTTGTATGTGGGGGAGGGGCCGAGAGGGAACAATGGTGCTTACTCCAATCTCTGCCGGATTTCAGTCACTCCCTCAGCTCTCTACAATCAAACTGGGCCCCTCTAGTGCTGATTCCCAAGTGGGTGGGCTTGTGCATGCTCTAGGCCCCTGTGGGTCTCTCCAACATACTCTCCTTTGAGGCTGGGAGTTTTTCCTGCTGCTGCCTCGACCTCCACGGGTGTTTTTAGTCAGAGGTTTGAGGCTTTATTTCCCTGCACTGGAGCCCTGGGTTGCATGGTCTGTTTTGCTCCCCTGCTGTTCCTCCAGGTTTATCTATGGGTGAATGTGGGGCTGTGGGGTCTACTAGCTGCTGCACTGCCTGCCCCATTCCACAATCTGCCTCCTCGCTGGGTCCACCAGCTGCCGCCTTGTCGCGAGTCCTCTCCACGCCGGCTGCCCATCTCCGCCCCTCCTACTGGTCTGGATGAATGTTTCTTCTTTATCTCCTTGGTTGTCAGACTTCCATACAGTTCGATTTTCTGTCAGTTCTGGTTGTTTTTGGTTTTTAAAATGTTGTTGTCCTTCTTTTGGTTGTGCGAGGAGGCGCAGTGTGTCTACCTATGCCTCCATCTTGGCCAGAAGCCTCTCTTGCTGATTTTAAGATTCTCTCTTTGTATTTAACCTTTGGCAATTTCATGCAATGTGTCTTGGTGTGGCCTTTTCATCTCATTTGAGACTGTCTGTGCTTCCTGAACTTGTACATCTATTTCCTTCTCAAGTTGAGAACGTTTTCCATCATTATTTTTTTGAAATAGGTTTTCAATTTCTTGCTTTCACTTCTCCTTCTGGCACCCCCATGATGGAAATGTTGGCACACTTGAAGTGTCTCAGAGGCTCCTTACACTATCTTCATTTTATTTGATTCTTGATTTTTTTTTTTCTGTTCTAACTGGGTGTTTTCTGCTTTCTTATATTCGAAATTGCTGATTTGATTCTCTGCTTCATCTATTCTACTGTTGATTCCCTGTACTTTTTTTCATTTCATTTCTGACTTTTAAAAATGATTTTCATGTCTTTTTTATGCAGTTGAAATTCTCGCTAAGTTCTTTGAGAACCATTATTTTGAATTTTGTATCTGGTAGTTTGCTGGTCTCCATTTTATTTAAGCTATTTTTTTCCTGGAAATTTCTGTTCTTTTATTTATGACATGTTTCTTTGTCTCCTCATTTTGACTACTTCTCTGCGTCTGTTTCAATGTATTAGTTAGAGCTGGTACATCTCCTGGACTTGGTAAAGTGACCTTAAATAGTAGGGTCCTGGAGGCCCAGTAACACAGCCTCTCCAGTCACTTGGGGTGGGCACTCTAGGTGTGTACCTTGTGTGGGCTGTGTGCACTCTCCCATTGCAGTTGAGCCTTGAGTGCTGTTGACTCATCACTGGAAGGGATTGACCCCCAGGCACTATGGTGAGCCAAACAGAAATAGTCCTGCCCTCTTGGAGTTTAGGGCTTAGAAACACAGTTATTATGCACTTGTAATTGTGCTAAAAGAGGCAAGAGAGGGGTTTGTGATGTCATGGCATTTTCTTCACAATAACTTTTAAAAAATTATTTTTCAATTAAAGTTGATATTCAATGTTATTTTATATTAGTTGCAGGTATACAGCTTAGCAGTTAGATATTTGTATAATTTAATAAGTGATTTCTCTGATAAGTCTAGTACCCACCTAGTGTGATACATAGTTATCACAATATTATTGACTATATATCCTATGCTGTACTTTACAACCCAATGACCATTTTGTAACTACCGGTGTGTACTTTTTTAATCCTTTCACCTTTTTCACCCAGTCCCCCAACACCCCTCCTCTCTGGCAGCCATCAGTTTATTTTCTGTATCTGTGAGACTGTTTCTGTTTTATTTATTTTATTCTTTAGGTTCCACATATAAATGAAATTATATAGTATTTGCCTTTTTGTTTGACTTATTTCACTTAGCATAACCCTCTAGGTTTATCCACATTGTCTCAAATATTAAGAGTTCATTCTTCTCTATGGCTGAGTAATATATTGCATATATGTACCACTTTTTTATTAACTTGCCTACTGCTGGGAACTTGGGTTGTCCCATATCTTGGCTATTGTAAATAACACTGTAATAAACATAGAGACTTGTTTAAAAGAAAACTTTGGCACTCTGCATTTCCTGTACTTGTGTGTCTTTTCCCTGCACCAGGTTAGAGAAGTTTTCAGTTATTATTTCTTCATTGCCCTCTCTTTTCCTTCTGGTTCTGCTATGATACAGATGTCGTTACTCTTGATGTTGTCCCAGAGGTCCCTTGAATTACCCTCATTTTTTCTTTTCTTTTTTCTTTCTTTTTTCTTTCTTTCTTTCTTTCTTTCTTTCTTTCTTTCTTTCTTCCTTTCTTTCTTTCTTTCTTTCTTTCTTTCTTTCTTTCTTTCTTTCTTTCTTTCTTTCTTTCTTTCTTTCTTTCTTTCTTCTTTCTCTCTCTCTTTCTCTCTCTCTCTCTTTCTCTCTCTGTCTGTCTGTCTTTTTTTCCTGCTCTGATTGTGTTTCCTGCTACCTTGTCTTCCCAATTGCTGATATGATCCTCTGCTTCATTTCAGCTGCTGTTGCTTCTTTCCTGTGTATTCTTTATTTCAGCTATTGTATTCTTTATTTGTAACCTGCTTTTTTATGGTTTATATGCCATTTTTTATGTCACTTAAGTTCTCACTAAGTTCCTTGAGCATCCTAATAACTATTGTTTTGAACTCTGTGTGAGGAAGATTGCTTGTTTTCATTTGATTTAGCTCTGTTCTTTCATTTTGGGCATTTTTGTTATCTCCCTATTTTGGCTGCTCTCTGTAGATCTGCTGTGTCATTCAGTCTTGGCAAGATAGTCTATGTATTAGGTGTCCTGTGAGGCCCCAGGGTTACATTCTCCTTAATCACCTGAATTGGGTACTCCAGGATTGTTTCTTGTTTGGGTTTGTGTCCCCTCCTGTTGTAATTGAGCCTTAATTGCTGTTGACACATTCGTGGGTGGGATTAATCCTCAGACTAGCTGTCTGTTAGGATTGACCCATATTCACAGTATATAAGACTGCTGTGCAGGGGTGGGCTGACTCTGTGAAGTGGGATTGGCTTTAGGAGGGTCTGGTGCCTGTTGAGACCTCCTTTTACTTATGCTGCTTGTGGACTAATCAGATGGTGCTCTGCTGTGGTCTGAAGCCAACCACCAGATTTATTAGTTCTAAAATCTCTTGGGAGAGACTCTGGTGCAGGTCAATATAAGAAACTGCCTGTGACTGGCCCTGGGCTACCTCTTAGGAGCTATAAAGTGTTCCACATTTGGTAGTTGTCTCTCCTGTGCCTGGGTGCATGTGGGAAGTACTATACTGGGAACCGAAGCCCGCTGCCAACAGTACTGGGCCCGAGGCTAGTTAGCAAAAGGCCCAAGGTACCCTAAGATCTGCTGTCACCTTCCAGTTGCCTACAAGGATCAACCACTGAAAGAGCCTCAGGAGGTACTGGAGTCAGTCACATGAGGCACTTTCTCAAGGAGTCACCAGCTGGGGAGAGTGATCTTCACTAGGTTAATACAGCTTTAAACTCAATGCCAGTGCTGCATCTGAGGCCACTCAGCAAAAGTCTCCGTGTATACCAGAGGCCAGCTGTCACCTACCTGGGCCCTGCAGACCTTTTTGGTGTGGCGGGGTCTCAAAGAGTCATCAGGGTGGAGCTAGTAGAGTTCACTAGGCTAAAGCAGATTAAGAGTTGGATAATGTGGAGGAAGGTGAAGTGGCTCCTGTTGACCCTGTGGGAAGATGGCCCTTGCCCTAAAGCCACGCAACTCAGTTTCTCCCTATGTCTCTGGCACCCCCTAAGCCCCATAAGAATTTTTCAAGAGTTCCTCAAGAAAAACTGCACCACAGGCCCAGGCTGGCTGACGCTGCCAGATCCTCCAGCCTTGTATGAGTTGGGTAGGGCAGGGTCTCAGGTACTCATCAGGGTGGAGCCAGCATAGTTCACTAAGCTAATGCCCTGTGGGGATAGTTTTTAACCCAGGAAAGATAGCACCCATGGGCCACGCAGTAGGAAGACTTAACACAGGGTCATTGGGAGCTGTCCCTCTAGCCCTCGCCTTGAAACCACACAACCCATTCTCTCCCCTATTACTCTGGCTCCCCTGAGCTGCTGTCCCTGTGCCAGAGCCCACGATAATTGACTGTGAGCAACAGTTTGCATACTGTCCCTTTAAGAGGACACCTATGGTTCCAGCAACCTTCTGTCTTAACAGGGTAGATGGAATTCCTGCTGATTTTCACTGCCAGATGTTATATGGGCTCCTCTTCCTGATTCTAGTGTTCTGGGCTAAAGAATCCAGTATGGGGTTGACACCTCTTGCTCCTCAGAGGCAACATCTGCAGCTGAGATAGCCCTCTCGATTCTCAATCATTGCACATGGGTACAGATCCAGCACTTTTCACATCTCCACCCTTCCTACCAGTCTCAATGTGGCTTCTTTTGTGAATCCATAATTATAGGACTTCTGTTCAGCTAGTCTTCAGATGGTTCTCCAGGTATTTCAGTTGTAATTTTTATGTGTCATGAAAGGTGGTGAGAGCAGATTCCACCTACTCCATTTTCTTGAGTCTTCTCCCCATAATAACTTTTTAAAAAGAAGAATATTCTTTTTTATGGAGTGAATGTGTCCTCCCCCAAAATTTGTATGTTGAAGACTAACCCCCAATGTGATAGTATTAAGAGGTGGGGCCTTTGAGAAGTGATCAGGTCGTGAGGGTGGAGCCTTCATAAATGAAATTAGTGCCCTTTTAAGAAGCTATTACAAGGTCACATGTAAGGACGCAGTGAGAAGGTAGCTGTTTACAAAACCAGGAAGAAAAACTTCACACCAGATCTGTCAACACCTTGATTTTGGACTTCCAGCTTCCAGAGATGTGAGAAATAAATGTTAGTTGTTTAAGCCACTCAGTCTGTAGTAATCTATTATAGCAATCCAGTTGACTAAGTCTTTGATCAGGAAGCATGAAGATTGCAAAGGCCATCCCTGTGATGAGGAGCAGGCCATGGAGGTGGTTGTAGAGGTGAAGTCTGGAAGAGGCTACTTTAGGAAGGAGTATTTCACAAACTATGCAGCAAAGTCACAAAACTTATTTGACCAAGAGTTTTAAAATATGAATATACAAATGGGATCCCAAAGCTTTCAATACCTTGACTACTAATAGATTCATCAATGATGGCTTAGGGAGAGTCTGTGGTTGTCCCAGATGACAACGGACCCTGAGACAGGACTTATAAGCAAGTGTTTGGGAAGTGACACAGGTTGAGGAGTGGAGAGTGAGGCAAGGGAGGTCAGAAGTCATTGAGGGGTGCCTGGGACATTGGGAAGAGTTGGTGGTATCTGATATCACTCCACCATGAACACAAGGAAGCTAGGGCATTTGCCCTCCACTCCTACATGCTGTTGCCTGAGGGTTCTGCCTGGGGCTTCCCTCTCTGCCACCCTGACCTGCAGTCAAAGGCCCCTGAGGAGCTCTGGGAGGATATGGTCAGGACCCCAGAGCATCAGCTCCAGGAAGAGTTGACAGAGGTGGATGGGTTTCTGGGCTTAGAAGGTAACACCACAAAGCATAGTCCTGCATCTTTAGAAACTTCCTTTTAGCGTTGACATGTGGAGTCCTGAGCTGGGAGGCTACCTACTTGGGGCAGATGCACCTGAGTCCATAGGCAGGGTCACTCCTGTCTGCTGTTTTCCAACTGGTGGAGGCAGGAGGGGATAGTTTCCTCTATTTCCATGCACTAACATCATCATGTTGCCTCTTTGGAGGCATCTGGAAAGAGTTGTAATAACCTGCTACTCCAAGTGAGTCACTAAGGGGAGAATCAAGAGCACCTGCTCCTGCCAGCAAACCACACAGACCTTGGCCTCTCCCACAAAGCAGACAAGTACACTTGTCCCATGCCACTTTGGTCTATTCTGAACCTGTATCCTTCCTGCACCCCAAGCATCCACAAACAAGACTGACACCTTGGCCAGCCCATTTGGAGAAGTCAACCCTACCACCAACAACAGATACCAGGCAGTGAAGGGGCCACTCTTAAGACTGGGATTTCAGAAAGGATTTGTGAGGAGCCAGAGTAAGTCCTGGGAAGCCCTTCAGTCTTGGGCAAGGGGAGATGGTTAGTCATTCCTCACATTTGAGAAATACGTCATGGAATGACGTCTGGTGGTGGCACGTCATGGAATAGACATATTCCAGTGCAGACAAGGAAGGCAGACCCACCCAATGGACTCATGGTAAGGACTGAAAGGAAGGATTGAATGCATCCCACACCTGGAACACAAAGAGCAGGCACCAGAACATCTCTTCTCTAACCTCATTTAAGCCTGTCTTCCTTCTAACGCCACCCTCTCAATGTGCTCATTTAATCTCTACCCTAAGTATGTGTGAGGTAGAAAAGCATGTTTAGAGTCAAACCAGAGAGCTCTGTGTCATGCACAATGACAGAAGCAGGGCATAGGGCTGCTTGGCTGGAGGGACATAGGACAGAGGCAGGAATCTCAGGAAGCTGGCAGCAGGGCTCAGATGTCATGGTCCATTGTGTACAAGGCAGAGGAAACTCCATCCACACACAAAATTCATGTGGCAAACCACAAGCTAGCTCTTAAAAATGTCTACCCACAGGTGACATGTGTCACTTCCTCTTACATTTCATCTTTCAGAGTAAGACACATGGCTGTGCTTACCTGCAAAGAAGGCAAGGGTAAAATCTTACCTTGTGCTGGCAAAGTAAAGAACCAGAGTATTTGGTTTTTTTTTTGTTTTGTTTTGTTTTTTTTGGCTAGAAAATCTTATTATTATTATTTTTTAATTCTTATTGTTATTCAATTACAGTTGTCTGCATGTTCCCCCCATCCCTCCACCCCACCCCAGGCAGCCCCACCTCCCTCCCCCACCTCCACCCTCCCCCTTGATTTTGTCCATGTGTCCTTTATAGTAGCTCCTGTAAACCCTTCTCCCCACTGTCCCCTCCTCACTCCCCTCTGGCTATTGTTAGATTGTTCTTAACTTCAATGTCTCTGGTTATATTTTGTTTGCTTTTTTTCTTTTGTTGATGAAGAACCAGAGTATTTATAAACAGCCTGGATGATTCCCATGAAGGGAAATGGATTATTTATTCTTCAGCAATGGGAAGGGCTTGCCAAGGATTAAAGACAGCACCTCCAAATCATGAATGACAGGGTATCCACAGACCTGACAGGCCACCCAGATTCTTAAGGCAGATGAACAGTGGAAGTCTGCTCCTCCAGGCTGGGGTCGGCCCCACTGGACTTCCAGCCGGGAGTGACACTTCTGGGCCGGGCCTGTCTGTTCCTCTCCAAGATTCTTTTGACAGCCTCCCCTAGTGTCAGACCCCTAAGGAGAAAGGCCTCTTCCTGGCTGGCCAGAGTGTTCAGGATAAACGTTGCTCACCAGGAAGATGTGATATGAAAGGACATTCTCAGTAGAGGGAATGATATATACACAGCATACCAAGGAAGTTTCAAAGAACTAATGTAATCCTAACTGCACCTATGTTTTGACTCAAGGTTCTTCTTGTGAACCACAAGTTACAGAGTTTCAGTAGATGAAATGTGCTTGACAAATGTTAAATATTGCATTATTACCCAAATCATGTTACAGGTTATAAAATGTTGATTATTACAGAAGATTTGGATCTCAGCTGCACTGTGTGGCAGTTATATTGAGCTCATTTTGTTAGAACTATCTTTTCAGGGAAGCTGCTGCAAACACCCTTTCCTTGGGTTTCCTTTCATTTCCAAAACTGACTTTGGCAGAAAGTGATTTTGTTACACCCTTATCAGCAGATCACTAGAGCTCTCCTGGGAAATTAAAATTTCTTGTGTTTTCTAATACTGTGTAATGTTCTTTTTGGTCATTTTTTGGAAAATGAATATGCACTAGAATATGATTTTCAATGCAACTAGATCAGTGAAATGTATTGGGAGCATTTCAGGAAATGGTGAGTTTTGGGTTTGTTTTTTTTTTTTGTAAACTCAAATAAAACTAAACAATACAAATTGATAGATATTTAATACAATCTTTAATTGATTTGCATGACATATTTGTGTTAAATAAAAAGTTTTCTAAAGCATATGTACTTTTAAAATTAATTTATTTCTTGGTGTAATGCCTGGGATTTATTTCAAAATAATCTTCGGAGTGTGGGGTGTTGGAGAGTCACATATGAAGCAGGACTGGCCAGGAGTTGAGAATTACTGGAGCTGGTGATGACTGTGTGGAGGCACCATGCCACCCTCTCTGTGTTAGTGTATGCCTAAAATATAATAAATGATTTAAAAGTCACTTTATTTACACTTTGAGCAGACAAGGTCATTTAAGGCATCATAGCAATTCCTGGTGCTGCTCTTAATGAAAATGTTTGATGAGGACAAATACTATGGAACTAAGAATGCCTTTCACATTACTTAAATGATGGGAAAAAATCCAGTGAGCTGTACTTGACCCACACACTGACTATAGTTTGCAGATCTCTGATACAATACCAGGTAGAGGTAAGGCTAAGACAAAAATGAAGGCATGAGGCACCTCTAGTCAGCATAGCAGACCCGTTCTGGTGGCCGTCTCCTCAAACATTTAACATTTCAATGACCAAGAATAAAGTTTAATTGGAGTCATGCTCAGTGGATTGTCTATTGTCTGTGGTTGCTTCCCCGCACCTATGCGGCGATTGAGCAATTGCAATAAAACCCATGTAAGAGCCTCAATTTCTCATTTTGGCCTGAAAAGCATAAAATATTTACTATCTGGAGCTTTACAGAAAAAGTTTGCTGCCATGCCCTATGCCATATATATATATATATGGTATGTATGTGTATGTATGTGTGTGTGTATATATAATTATTATTATTATTTGTATCCCCAGCTTTGATGCAAACATTTTGAAGGCAGGCACCCAGTTGTTCAACACTCTTCTTCAGTAAGGACAGAAAAGGGTGTGACTGTGGAATTCGGAGCCATGTTGCCTGGAGATGAATCTGAGTTTCTCCTTATAAGCTGTGTACCCTCAGGGCATTTATTTGACCTCTCTATGCCACATCTATGAAGTGGAATGATTATAGTACCTCCCTCATGAAGCTTTTTAAATGAATCAGTAAGTTAATACCTGTGAATAGTAGCTATTTATGCATTATTTTGATCCTCATCCTTAGCAGTCCGAATGCACCTCAACAAAGAGCCTTTGCTTTCTATTTGTTTAACTTAATGTTTCGGCCAGTTTCCCTAGAACTACCTTCCTCAACAGGAACAAAAAATCAAATCTGTCCTAGAGGCATACTGACCTCTCCAACCCTTGCCAGGTTAAAACTGCCACTACTTTAGTCTAATAGTCTTTCCCTTCCTTCACTGTCAAGGACATCAAGGATGTGATGCCCTGAGATGCAAGGTCAAGGGCCCTCATGGTGCACCCCAGGGGGGATGTCCGGAGTGCACTTGTTTTCACCGCACCCTTATGCCAAAGTGCTCTCCTTCAAAATCTGATTGAGAACACGTCTCTTTGAGGAAACATGCCTAAAACACACCTGAGGGCTGCTGCTCTTACCTTGGGCCCCTGCTGCTGCAGCACACACCTCACACCTCTACTTTCCACCAGCTCTATTTGGTTAAAGTCGCATTTCTACACCTGTCTCTAACTTAAAGAAAGTAAAGTTCTGGTGCACTCTAGGATGAATGTGTGTCACCCCCAAATTCATATGCTACAATTCCAACCCCCAAGGTGATAGCACAGGAGCTGGGACCTTTGGGAGGGCATCAGGTCATGAGGGCTCCACTCTCACAGGGTTAGTGTCTTATAGAAGAGACCCCAGAGGGGTTCCCAGAAAACATCCACTTTGTGAGGACAGAGACAGAAGTCGACTGCTTATGAACCAGGAAGTCCCCGCTAGACACTGAATCTGCCAGTGCCATGATCTTGGACTTCTTAACTTCCAGAACTGTGAGAAATAATGTTTCTTGTTTATAAGCCACCTAGTCTATGATATTTTGTTAAAGCAGCCAGAGTGGACTAAGACAGGGTAGGAATGTAAAATAGTGTAGCTGCTCTGGAAAACAGTATGGAGTTTCTTCAAAAATTATCCAGCAGTTTCACTTCTGGGTATATGAGGTCTGTCCAGAAGGTATCCAGCCATATACTATGAAAAATAGAGACATTTTTTAAGAAGATACAAGGTGCAAAAAACATTGTACCTAGGATAGAGACATCTCAGTCTCCTTCAGGTAGGTACCCTGGGACCTGACACATTCTCTCAACCGCCATCAGTGGCCTTATAGTATTTTCCTGAATCTCATCAATCGTCTGAAATCTCTTCCCTCTCAAAGGTGATTTTACTTTTAGGAAAATCCTGAAGTTGCAGGGCACTAAATCTCGACTGTAGGGGAGCTGAGTCACCTGGGTGATTTGTTGTTTCACCAAAAAACTCTGCATGAGACATGATGCATGAGTGGGCACGTTGTCGTGATGAAGCTTCGAGTCACCATTTGCCCATAACTGTTGTCTTATGAATCATCTGAATAGTTTCTACGGAGGAGAGTTCAAGTTTAATGTAAATTTTCGTGCACATTCGTTGCTCTACTCGCTCAGTCATTTTGAATGTGACAGCCATGCAGTACACGTGCTCACTCAACGGTGTCTACCACCCCCACTAACTGGCTAGTACAGTGAAGTTGTTATTGTTCACACATGTGCATTCCAACCTACTGTCCTTGGCTGCCAGGTTACATTGATGTCACACAAAACCATTCTTGTTACATTAATAATAGCTGGACTTTTTCTGGACAGACCTCATATACCCACGTGACATGAAAGAAGCTCTGAGAGAAATATTTGTCCCTTATATTTATAGTAGCGCTATTCACAGAAGTGAAAAACTGGAAACATCCCAAGTGTGTATCCACAGAAGGATGAATGAATAAACAAAATGTGGCATATACATACAATGTAATATGACTTGGCCTTAAAAAGAAAGAACATTCTGACACATGCTGCAACATGGAGGCACCTCGAGGACTTCATGCTAAGTTAAATACACCAACTACAAAAGGACAAACATTGTATGATTCCACTTACATGAGGTACTCAGTGTACTCGGATTCATTGAGACAGAAGGTAGAATGGTGGTTTCTAGAGGCTGGGGGAGGAGAATGGAGTGTTTAATGGTACAGAGTTTCAGGTTTGCAATATGAAAATGGTTCTGTGGTAATGGTTACACAACAATGTGAGTCTATTTGATGCAACTGAACTTAAAAATGGTTGAGATGATACATTTCATGTTATGTGTATAAAATAAAACATTAAAATCTGAATTTTCTTCATCTTTCTATTCCCTGCATGTAGCTCACAGCCTGGTATCCACTTCTGGAATTCTTTCCAGAGCAGAACCTAACACACGCTTTTGAATGTTCAAAATAGATGCCAATAAAATTGATTTCGGGAAACAGCCAAATATTACTGAGTCAAGTCAACAGACAGTTTTTAGTCTGGAAGTCATGCATGGCAATGAATTGATGGGACTATGAAGCCCAGAAGCAGATGCTTACATATGTGATGACCACAAAGTGTTTGCAGCATTGTTTATGAAGCAAGGGTCACCTAGGCCAGGAGCCTAACCAGGCTCTGGCTGGGACCCAAATGTCAGAGGGCATGGCTCTCCCCTGGAGAGCAAAGTTTAGGTTCCTGTCTCTCAAGGTGATTTCTCTGAGGGACAACACTCCCATTCACTAGAAATTCTCTCGCCAAAAACATCACAGAGCACGTGTGGTGATGGCAGCACGTGATGCTTGCTGATCTCACACCATCTGGGGCTCTGGGTCCAGAATTCCTATGCTGCTTTGCAAGCCTAAACATTGTGACATAACACCTAGTATTGATAAAGACTGGTTTCTTCCCCTTTCTAACACAAAATTAACCTTAATCAAAAACAAATGAGGCCAGCTTTGTGGGCAAATCGCCACTCATATTTCAGCTAGTGCTAGTGATTAAGGACAAAGATTTGGGGAAACCACCGGAGTTTCTAATAACTGAAGAACTGTGTTTGACCTGGGCGTTTTCCCCCATGAAAGCTGACAGTTGATCAAGCCTGCAGAGAATGAAAAATGAACATCAGTGGAGAAATGAGTCATTGCTCTCTGGCCACTCATCTTGACTGTGTGAGGGCTGCTCTTCACTGGTCTGTCCTCTCTGCTCTGCACAGAAGGGTCGCATGAGTAGCCCCGCTGGCCTGAAGACAGAGGACAGCATGCAAAGGGGCCCTGTGTGTTCTTATTAGGCTAAAGTGAATTGAACTTGCTATCATTAATAATCATTTTGCTACTTCTGTAACTAAGGTAATTCTCATTTTAATTATGAAGTATTCATTCTGGTGTGTGTGGTCTGAGGTGGTGTGCAGATAACCCATCTAATATTAGTTGCCTCTCCCCAAAAAGCTGTCATCTTTTTGTCTGGAATTTTATCCCCTTCCTTTGAGTGGCAGAGCCAGGGACAGCAGTCCAAGCCCAATTACCCAGCTCTGATTACTTTTAAGCATATATTTATGAGTCATCAGTGACCTCTCAAGCTGTTTGTTGCTCTCTGGGTATACAGAATGAGTAAGACACAGAACATATCATTAGCAGCTCCCAGTAGGAGAGAGAGAAGACGCTGAGTGCCTAGGTACCGCACTGAATTTTCAAACCATGGACCCTGTGTCCTCACAACCTCTTGAGGAAGCTAGTGGTCAGGTGGGTGGAAGAAAGGAGTGACTATGGAATGCTGACTTTTCTGTACTGAAGGAATCTGGCTGACGCTGCTGGATTCTGGCATTTTGGAATTTTGTCCAGTGAGACAGAAATGCCAAAGGAAGAGAAAGTGCTGTGACAGTTTGGTGACAGATTCAGAGACAGCAGTGGAAGCATACCCTGCGTCCCTTCCCCTGCCACTCTCTCTTTCCCCTCCTTCCTCTGCCCATGACACCCACAGCATGCCACCTGGACCCAGAGAGCCAAGGGTCAGGCCCAACTCTATGCTTATCAAACAAACAAACAATCAAACCAATGTTTGACCTTGGAGTTATCCTCCAATTTAACCCCCTGAAATTTTTAGGGTACTCAACCATGACCTACCATGAAGCTTGCTTCTCTTTTCTGATTGTTTCGTGATTCTGAAATGTTGGGACTCTAAAAGTTATCAATGATGTCAGTGTTTTTCTTTTACTTTTTTTAAATTTAGGTTTGACTTCTCTAAAAATATTATCTGTTAGAAAAATAGAATTCTATGACATCCTTCAGAAGGGAAATGATTTTTCTGAGATCTGAAGAGACTAGAATACCTACTTTTTAATAAGGGTTAATAAAAATTTGCATGCACTAAAATTCACTCCTTTTGGTGTACAGTGCTACACATTTTGACAAACGCATCGAATTGGGTAACTACCACAGAAGTCAGGACTCTGAAGAGTCCCATTCTTCTCCAAAAATCCCTCTATTTGGACCCCCGCACTCACTGACTGTCCTTTGTCCAGATAGTTTTTTGCCTTTTCCAGAATGTCATATAAATGGAATCTTACAGTAGGTAGATTGTGAATCTAGTTTTTTTTTTTACTTTAAAACATGCATTTAAGATTAATTTATGTTGGAGTTCTGGCCAAGATGGAGGCATAGGTAGACACACTGCGCCTCCTCGCACAACCAAAAAAAGTACAACAACATTTTAAAAACCAAAAACAACCAGAACTGACAGAAAATCGAACTGTATGGAAGTCTGACAACCAAGGAGATAAAGAAGAAACATTCATCCAGACCAGTAGGAGGGGCAGAGATGGGCAGCCGGCGTGGAGAGGACTCGCGACAAGGCGGCAGCTGGTGGACCCAGCGAGGAGGCAGATTGTGGAATGGGGCAGGCAGTGCAGCAGCTAGTAGACCCCACAGCCCCACATTCACCCATAGATAAACCTGGAGGAACAGCAGGGGAGCAAAACAGACCATGCAACCCAGGGCTCCAGTGCAGGGAAATAAAGCCTCAAACCTCTGACTAAAAACACCCGTGGAGGTCGAGGCAGCAGCAGGAAAAACTCCCAGCCTCAAAGGAGAGTATGTTGGAGAGACCCACAGGGGCCTAGAGCATGCACAAGCCCACCCACTTGGGAATCAGCACTAGAGGGGCCCAGTTTGATTGTAGAGAGCTGAGGGAGTGACTGAAATCCGGCAGAGATTGGAGTAAGCACCATTGTTCCCTCTCGGCCCCTCCCCCACATACAACATCACAGCACAGCCACCAGCATTACCCTGCCCAGGGGAACACCTAAGGCTCCGCCCCCTTGTGCAACAGGCGCGCCAAGACAAAAATAAGTGGCCCAAATGAAAGAACAGATCAAAGCTCCAGAAAAAATACAACTAAGCAACAAGAGATAGCCAGCCTATCAGATGCACAATTCAAAACACTGGTAATCAGGATGTTCACAGAATTTGGTTGAATTTGGTTGCAAATTAGATGAAAAAATGAAGGCTATGCTAAGACAATCAAAGGAAAATGTACAGGGAACCAATAGTGATGGGAAGGAAACTGGGACTCAAATCAATGGTGTGGACCAGAAGGAAGAAAGAAACATCCAACCAGAAAACAATGGAGAAACAAGAATTCAAACAAATGAGGAGAGGCTAAGGAATCTCCAGGACATCTTTAAACATTCCAACATCCGAATTATAGGGGTGCCAGAAGGAGAAGAGGAAGAACAAAAAATTGAAAACTTATTTGAACAAGTAATGAAGGAGAACTTCCCTAATCTGCCAAAGGAAATAGACTTCCAGGAAGTCCAGGAAGCTCAGAGAGTCCCAAAGAAGCTGGACCCAAGGAGGAACACACCAAGGCACATCATCATTACATTATCCAAGATTAAACAGAAGGATAGAATCTTAGAAGCAGAAAGACAAAAGGACATAGTTACCTACAAAGGAGTTCCCATAAGACTGTCAGCTGATTTCTCTAAAGAGACCTTAAAGGCAAGAAGGGGCTGGGAAGAAGTTTTCCAAGTCATGAAAGGCAAGGACCTACATTCAAGAATACTGTATCCAGCAAAGCTATCATTTAGAATGGAAGGGCAGATAAAGTACTTCTCAGATAAGGTCAAGTTAGAGGAGTTCATCATCACCAAGCCCTTACTATATGAAGTGTCAAAGGGATTTATCTAAGAAAAAGAAGATAAAAAATATGAACAGTAAAAATGACAGCAAATCCACAGTTATTAACAACCACACCTAAAACAAAAACAAGAGCAAAGTAAGCAAACAACTAGAACAGGAACAGAACCACAGAAATGGAGATCACATGGAGGGTTATCAACAGGGGAGTGGGAGGGAGAGAGAGGGAGAAAAGGTACAGAGAATAAGTAGCATAAATGGTAGATAGAAAATAGACAGTGGGAGGGTAAGAATAGTATAGGAAATGCAGAAGCCAAAGAACTTATATGCATGACCCATGGACATGAACTATAGGGGGGGAATGTGGGAGGGAGGGGGTGGGCAGGATGGAGTGGAGTGAATGGGGGGGAAAGGGGACAACTGTAATAGCATAATCAATAAATATATTTAAAAATCAATTAATTTATGTTTATGTACAGATAAGTTTTTATTTCTCTTGGTTAAATACGTAGTAGTAGGGTATTTTGGTCTTATGGTAAGTATATGTTTCACTTTATAAGAAAGCACCAAACTGTTTTCCAAACTGATTGTAGCATTTTGCTCTTCATAGTTGCTCCACATCTTTGCTCTGCATCTTTGCTAAGACTTGTTATTATCAGTTTTTTTCTTTCTTATTTTAGCCATTCTAATAGATGTGTAGAACTTGTAGTTTGAACTTGAATTTCTGTAATGAGTAATGATATTGAACATTTTTCCATGTGCTCATTTGCCATCCATGTATTTTTATGGTAGAAGTTTGTTTGTTAATAAATTAGTTCAAACCTACAGATACTAATATAACATATGCTCATATAATTGCTCACCATGAATGTCTAAAAGATTTAGCCACTGTCCTAAAGTTGATTGTATAATTTCATGAATGTTTTTGTCTACTTGCTACTTATGTAGATATCCACAAACAATATAGCCAGTGATATAAAATGAAATGGATTGTTTCTGAAAAAATACATGTCTGGAAATGGAGATGATCAGCAATTTTAAAGATCAACCTCTTTAAGCACATATCTTCTAACAACACTATAAGGTTGACAAGGTTGTGTCCGTTCTGTTTGGCAATTCTGACCTTTGTCCCACAGCCTTTTTATCTGTAGGTTGGCTAGGATGTGAGTGTAACCTCTGGTGGATGTGGTCACACCAAACTGTCTCTCCTCAGTTCTTTGCAAAGCCGTGACTGTTCCTGCGAGGGTGTGGTTTGAGGTAGCTACTGGATTTGACCCTGCCTGAACCGCAGCGAGATGTAAATGTCAGGGCTCCACACCAACACTTCCATGCCTGCCATGCTTCAGTCTTTTGCCTGAAGCATGAGATTTGTAACTCATTAGGAAAGACTCATACGGAAATGGACTGTGATGGCAGCTGTCCGTGGAACGAAGGCTGCTTTAGCTCATTTGTCCATCAAGCAAGGGTAAGAAGGCATTGAAACCGGTGGGCACCAACCAGGATCAGACATCTCCACAGTATTAGCTTCCATGGACATCTGGGCAAAACACATGGATGGAGGAGCCCAAAGACACTCACCATTGGAAAACAACTCCACTCAAGCCCTGGTGCTGCTAGGTCAATGCTTCAGCCTCTGTGGGAGAAAAGTATGTTTTAAGGCTATTGGAGGTAGTGGCAACACCCAGGATGGAGAGAAAAATTATTCCTGAGTGTAAGTGTTGCTTTAGGAGAGTTGTGAGGCTTAACTCTGTGTCTCACAGTCCTTAGAGACAAGCCCAGGAACCTATCAGCATATAATCCCCTCACGTGAAACCGTGGTAACGGCATCGTGGACAGGTGTGGGTGGGCCAAGGCAGGTGATGCTGGTGTCTCACATGGACAATTGTCTTTTCACTTTCTTCACCTACTTCTCCCATTTCTCTCTTTACCTTTTTCATTTATTTGTCTTCCCAGGACTATTTTCTTGTTTATTCACTGCCTTCCCATTGTTTTATCTTCCCCATGTCATTGAACTTGTTTCATTCTGCCGTTGAGTCCAGTAACTAATTTGTGTGTCTGCTTCCCCCAGAGGGCTTCCAGTGACAGCAGGTCCACCAGGCATTGTGTGCGGGTTTCACACGGCACAGCCTGGGGTGCCATTCTCCTCGTAACCACTGCCTTTATTTATAAATATGTACACATAGAATTTATGTATACTTATTAGCACAACTTTCTGATTTTTGGTGACAATATGTGCCAAGGTCCAGTCAGGCTAATAATGGTGCTGATTGTAATCAGCCAGACAAGCAATGACCCTGTCTTCTTTTGCATATATTGGGCTTCATGTTTCAGGGCAGTTTGGGGTTTACAGAAAATTACACAGAGACTACAGAGAGCGCCCAAATGTTGCCCTCTCCATCCCACATGGGAACTATGTCTTTTTAAACAGCAAGCTCCTATATCCAAGCCTGATGTCTGAAACACAGGATGTCTTCAACACATTTTTAAAAAATTGAATCAGGTTACTCACCACTGGTGATCAGTACCAGAGTGTGGTTCAGAATTACCTGACTGCTACTCTGAGGAACAAATGTATTTGTTTCCCAGAATCCCTGGAAGGAACTTTACCTAATAAGACTTCCAGCCCCAGTGAGAGTGATAGATTTAGGCAACTAGTTGCCAGGCACCACCAAGGGTGCCTCCTGGACATTTTGGTCTTGGGGTCACTCAGGCCTCACTACCCAGTACAATCATGTTCATACACTGACTTAACACTCGAGAAAACCTGAACTCCAGGAGATTAGGGAGCTATCTAAAGTTACTCCTGTAAAAAGTGGCAGCAATGCCTGATCTTTGACTCTGCCCATATCTGGAAATGCGGTTCATGTGCAAGGGGATGTGCAACAGGTGTGACAGACACTCCCACATTAGTGCAAAGAAAGAGCATAAATATCACAATAATTGTTTCAGAGTGAGTATGGGTTGAAAGGATAATGTTGGATACATTAGATTTTACATAGAACATTATCATTAAAACTAATTCTTCCTATTTATTTTTGCTCTTTCTTAATGTGGCTCCTAGGAAATTTGAAATTATATGTGATTCACATTTGTGGATTGAATTATATTTTTACTGGAAAGCACAATGCATCTCTAGGAGAAGCTGAGAGATTTCATTTTATTTGATGGGAAGAATAGGACAGGAAGGCTGAAGACTAGCTGTGGTCCCAGATCAGTCAGCTGTCTGACCCTGGGCAGGCCACTTTCCTACTCTGTGCCTCAGTTTCCTTATTTAGAAAAGTGAAAGGACTGGCTAGGACAGGTGGCAGTAAGCTTTCTCTCATCTCCAAGGTTATGCAAGCAAAGGGACAATTGTGCCTAAAAATGTATACAATTACTCCAGTGGTTTTGTGGTTTAGATACATAACTATTGAACAGAGAAAACTGTTTTCTCAGGCTGCAAAAGAAATTGTTTTAACACTATTGCTGTTCCTTTAACCTTCAAGGGGCACAAAGGCCATACTGCTCATTCACGTGGAGGGTACATGTGGGCAAATAATTTTAAGATGCAAGATAGTCACCTAGTTTTGCTTCTTAGTGGCTTTTAGGATGTTGTTCTTCTCGTACACTTTAATTCTTTCTTGTGGTTTATTTCATCAACAGAGGACCTTGATGTAATCATTTCCCTGTAATTTACAGATAACATCTCTTTCACTTAATGTAGAATACTGCCTCTGTCAATGCATTTTACAGGCAAGCCCTATCTTGGATGGAAATTAAACAAGAAATTGGAATTCCTAATAATGACATAAAAGTGATGCAGATAAGAAGTTGAATTTAAAATGTCTAAATTAAAAGAATAACATCATTGGAATAAAAATATAGAAAAACAAATTATACCCATTGCAACATTTCTGTTTGTTTCCAGACATGTATTTTCTGAAATGGGCCCCCTCCACTTACACGGCATTTTGCACATTATTTTAGCCACCTCAGGAGAAATATGGTATCTAGAACCAGCTAAGCAATAGCCCTTCCTTGTCCTGTGGGGCTCAATTAATGCGTGGAGGATCGTGTTTTATGTTCAACATTTCAGGAACAGGATGGGGAGAGAGGACAGAAACTACTTTATCCATGCAGTCCGCACAGCTCACTCAAAGGTGATAATGCTTTTCTTGGGGCTAAGGACTGGGGTCTGAGGCAGTTGTTGCCTTAGAAAAACATGCTACTCAACTGGACGACTTATTGCCGTGTGCCTTGTATGATATTCCAGTGATTTTTCTGTTGTCTGGGCAATGTGCATGAGAAAGAAAATCAGTAGAAATGACATTCCTAAACCAGATGAAAATGGACTGTGGAACCATGGCAATGGGCAAAGGAAGGTGGGATAGAGCCTACCATTTGGGCCACTTTTGCCTTGAATTCTTTAAAATGTATTTTCTCTGCCTCACCTCTGATGAGGTTAAAATGTTAGGTTTGGAGAAAAGAAGGATCATTTGGGACCCGAGTGCAGGGGTCAACTATTTGAAGGCTACTGTGAAGAGAAGAGACTTGACCTGCTTTGCTGGGCTCCAGTGGCTCATATTTAACCAGTTAAACAGGAGTCTCAGCTTGTGGAGTGCTTCAGTATGGCTCATCATGGTGAGTCTTTCCTGCTGGCTGACCTTCCCTGGGGCCCTGAGCCCATCAGAGATGGTCCACAGGTAAAGTTCAGCTTCATGGCCCGTTTCAGGGCCGCGGGCCACCATGCCGGCCTTCCATGAAAGCACACGCATTTGCACTACTCTCCTGAACCCGCTTCTTATTAGTGGGATGCCAGGATGGTGAACAGACATTGCTGTTGTTCTGCCATGACCTAGCCAGTGACAAAAAGAAAAAGAAATCTGAAAACAATCTGGGGTCAGAGCCCTTGTCAGACCAAGTGGCTCTTCTGCTCCAAGGTCTGCATCGTGGGTACTGGTTTTTAGAGGCTGAAGGCTTGGGAGGGAGGGGAGGGCCAGGAGACCCTTGCGGCAAGAGTGACCCATGAACACTGTGGGGGTGAGCTGCTCCTCCAGCCAAATTAGAGGCGGGACTGGAGAGACAGGGCCTGTGAGATATTGGCTGTAAGGGATGGGTGGTCAGGACAGTAGTAACCAGGCTTGGTTGAGGAGGGCCAGCCCAGGACAAGAGCCGGGGGGCCAGGCCTGCAGGTGTGGGAGTTCTGAGAGCTCCCACCAGTCTGTGTTAACCCAGGTCCCTGCTGACTCTGTGGCTCACCCGTGGCTCACTTATGAAAGCAAGCTTTGAATACCTCCGACCAGTTTGCCGACATCCCTGGTTCCCTTCCATTCCTGCTCTCCTTCTTCTCTCCATGGACACTCCACAAAGCAGCTAACACCAGAAGTAGAAGGGACAGGGAGTGAAAGAGCAAACCAAGTTCCACCTGGGGGTGTGCTGATAAATGTCTTACAACTGTAAGGGAAGAGGAGGCCAAGGGTAGGCCCTGACTTGTAGTGTTTATTGACTCTTATGGTGTAAGGGCTCCCACCATGGTCAGTTTCAAGCTACAGGCACTGAAGGCAAAGTTGGGAAAGCATGGATGACAGTCACCCACCATTACGTGGCAGTTATCAAATACTCCCTAAAGCAGAGAGAATAGGGAATTATAGTCAGATAATTTGGAAGTAATGAGTATTTTGAGGATATTTTACTTTTGTTTTTAATATAATTTATTATACATTTATATAATTTAGTTTTAAATATTGGCTTTGTTTTGACCACTGAAAGGTGGATACTGGCAGTAGAAAACCAACAAGAACTGGTTCCAGCACAACACCGACCCCTCCCGTCCCCTGGCCCACAAGACAGAGATGGAGGTAGGGAGTCTAAGAGGTGCCCATATGCCAACATAGGGCCCTCCACACACAGTGCAGACCCCAGGGGCTCTTTATCATGACAGAGAGAACACAAGACTTCTGACTCACAGGAAACCCCACTCTGCAGTCATCTCTTTCTCCCCCAGTGACACTAGGAGACACGCAAAGGTGCACCTGAGGGAGCAGATCTGGGAGTTTTTGGTTTCTGTTCAGTCTGACACGTTGCAAGAGCCTCTACACGAGCTTCCTCATGCCTTGGCTCCACATACCCAGCTCTGCTTAGTAACCCTAGAGTGGCTCTGCCAGCAGCCACCTAACAATCCCACCTCTCAGCTCAAACCCCAGCCTCAAGCTCCCACCCTTCTCTGTTGCTGTCTTTGCCCTCGCTGTAGGCCCTGAAATGGCCCTTCAGGCTTACCCCATACAGGCTGTCCCTCCCCTCTTCCCTGCCACCCCACATAAGCTCCCAGACTTTCAGCTGTGGCAGTTTTATGTCCAGGTAACAGATACCAGAATCACAACCACAAGAAGCCACACAGCTGGAGTAAGCCTGTGGAGTTCTTCTGATCTCCTATGAGTCTCTCCTTTTCAAGGGGGACCTGACACCCAGACACTTGGCACAGACCCAGAGCCAGAGAGTAACAGAAGCAGGAGGAGGACTCAAGAGTTCATCGAATTGGAGGACACTTCAGTCAACTGGCAAGGGCAGGGAGTAGCTGCTGGCCCAGGCCTCACCGACCCCTGCAACAGACCTCTTGCAGCCTCAGAGCAGAGGCCTCAGGGATAGGGAGCCCATGGAAGCCTGAGCTGCTGACTCCAGGAGAGCCCAAGAACTTGACTGTCAGATGAGTAAAGGTTTGTTTTTCCCCTGACTGGAGGTTTTGCTCTTGTTGCTGGTGTTGCATTCTAATTGTGAAGCAGTTATTCATCATCTGGACTGGTGGGGACTTTTGCTGGGCTTACCAGGAATAGGTTGGTCAGGTTGTTGTCCTTACCCAGGTCTGCAGTGAGACAGGGCCCTGGGAGAGCTTGCCTTGTCCCATGTCCAGGGAAGGGAAGCAAACTGCACCGAATTTCATACTGACTGAGTGCTTTGCCCTCTACAAACATGAGTAAACACTCTCATATTTCCTCCCAGCCCCTCATTTAATACAGATGGGCTGATGTGTAGGTCAGCACCTGCCAGGTCTCAATAGTCACATGGCAGCTGCCAAATCTCTCTAACCTAGTGCCAGTGGAAAAGGCCATAAGTTCCTTAGAACTTACTGCACTTAATTGTGGAAAGGAACAAGTTTCTCACACCAAGCTTGCCCTTGAAGCCCCCTCCATCCGGTACTTCACACTCTTTACCTATTGGTGGCACCCATCCTTAAAGAGGTGCTATTCTTCCCCCAACATCTCCGGGGCAGAAACTTGTGTCCAGAATTTTTGGGATCTAACCAATGCTAATTCAACCTTTCTGGTCCCACAAATCTCTTTCCATTCTCTAGATAGCCATGCTAAATAGCTAGATTTTTCTCCTGCATTTCCAAATGAACTTTGGAGGACCCTCTGTCTTTATCCTGAAGAGTGGGTAGCAACCGAGGCCCCCAAAGACTCACAGGTCTGAAGAAAGAATGTGGAATTGGAATGCACAGAGGGCTTGGACACTCCCCTGATCTAACGGCCCAGGTTTGCTTGTGTGAAGGGCAACAGGCATGGAGAGACCTCCTCAGGCCAGCTGCCAGCCACCCTTCCTTGTCGCATGGGTCCTCCCCTCCACTTCTCCAAGTTCCTCAAGTGGGAAGAGCTCTCATAAGAAATCTTTTCCCCCTTTCATCCATTTTGGTCATTGTAGTGATGGGCATCATGAACTAGAGACATGTTCTAGCTGGAAGGGGACACAGAGATCCCCAAAGCACAGATGAGACTGAGGAGAAACATGACTGGAAGGGCCCCCAGCTCCGGGGCCGTCACAGCTGACGGTGCAGTTCACACATTCTGCTTCCTCTCTGTTCCCTTTCTTCAAAAGTAGAACATAAAAATTTTTTTTTATCTACAACTAAACATTTTTAAAGTTTAATTTTCATATGATCACTGGGGTCCTAAATGTCAGAAAACTTTGAATTTTGCCTTGTGGTTACTTATTAATATAATGGAAAGAGGCCCACTCAGCTCAGTTACTGGAATCATTAAAGCGCGGGGCAGGGGCAGTGTGATAACAAAATCACACCGCAGTGAGTAAGCCTAAGCAGCAGTGACAGGAATGACTGAAATGTTCGAGTGCCTCTCAACGTGTCAGCTTCAGTGTTTGCAGTTCTTGATCTTCCTTTCTTCCTTCTTCTGTCTCTCTCTCTCTTTCTTTCTTCCCTGCCTTCCTTTTTTATGTTTTTTGCCAGGAAAAGGCTCTAGCATATTACCATTTAGAGAAGAGTAATGTTTTAGCAACATTATATAGTTGCTATATACATTAGTCAGTACACGAGACTGGCCGAGGACTCTTGCTTTATGTTCCTTGTGCAGAAGGAAGATAGCACTGGAGAAACCCTGCTTGAACCACACCTGCACAGAATTTCAGAAAGGGATTAGTTACCAGGGTTCAAAGAGGGATGTGCTTATTTGCTTGAGATTTATGCTTGACTAGAAGAAATGTTTTCTAAAGAGTAAATGCTACCTTTTAGTCTAGAGGTCACTCAGAGACTGCCAGAAGATAGATGGCAGAGGGATTAGCATTCACTCCAGATTCCAGGGAGGAGAGTGGGCAAGGTCGCCTTCAGGATGGGGTCAGGGGGATATTTTTAGGACCTGCACACAGGTAGTGTGAAGAGTGTTGTAGATGGGGTTGGTGATGGGCATTTTTATTTCAGTCATTATTATTTATTTTAAATGAGTATTGGAAAATAGATATCACATCAACTTTGTGTTTTGTATAAATTGCTATTGCTCATAATAATGCTAAATTGACATTTAAATTTGAAAAGTGAGTCCACCTAAAGAATTTAAGAAAATGTCAATACTTTAAATTATTTTGACAAGTCACACTTTAAATTGATAATACCATCTGAATAAATAATACTTGTCATAATTTTTAATTAGATATTTAATTAATAAACACAATGTTGAAGACAGTATATATGTGACAAAAATTTACCTTTCCTACTCTCTAATCCTACTTTCTAACCCTGATGACAATCTATGAAGTAAGTGCCCTGATTTGCAGAAGAAACTAAAGGACAGACTTTTATAGCAGGAAAGCTGGAGCTCCTGGCACAGGATGAGCTGGGGTTGTGCTTTTTCCCTGACAATTGCTAGCCATGCAACCTTAATAAGGTACTTACTGCCCTGGCCCTGTTTCCCCATCTATGAGATGAGAAATACAATGCCTGTGCCTTAGGATTACTTCAAGGGTCGCATGAGCTGATGCCCCAATAAATGGTAATTTAATGAGATTCTAAATGAGGGCTAGCCAGATCTTAATGAACAATCCCAAATTCTTGGTGTTTCTCTTTCGTCAGTCTCGCTCTTCTCTCTGATTCTAGTCTCTTTCCCCATCTGAAGTGATGAACTCCCATATGTGTAGCTCCTCTTTGTGATAAAAAGCCAAACGTCCTACAAAGTCTGGGCTCAATGCCAGTGGATGGCTCACCAGCTAAGTGAACTGGGCACACTGTGTCACCTCTCTGACCCTCAGTCCTTCAACTACATCTTGGCATCAGAATTGAGAAGAGGGGCTTTGAAATCTGAAAAATCTGAATTAGCATTCTACTTAGCCTCTTAGTAGCTATGCAACATTAGGCTAGTAACTTTTGGTTTCTACGCCTCAGTTTTTTCATCTTAAAAATGGGGGATGAAAATAACTTCTTGGAAGCCTTCACCAACCCCCTTTCCTGGCCAGTGGAGATGCTCTGCCCACAGCACCTACTTAGTGTGACTAACTCCTCCACCATCCCATGAGCCTTGCAAGGCCAGGATGTTGTCCTGTTGAAGCTGTGTATCCCTGGAAACAAGCAGAGAGCTGGGAATATAGTGGACTCAGGAGATGTTCTCAAAAAATTAAATGCAGAATTACAGATGTCTCGTAATTCCATATATACCCCAAAGAACTGAAAGCAGGGTCTTGAAGAGATCTTTTTATCCCCATGTTCATAGAAGCATTATTCGCAATGGCCAAAAGGTAGAATCAATCCAAATTTCTAGTCATAGAAGGATGAATGGATAAATATAATGTGGCATATACATCCAACGGAATATTATTTAACCGTAAAAAGGAAGGAAATTCAGACACGTGCTACAACATGGATGAACTTTGACAATATTATGCTCAGTGAAGTAAGCCAGTCACAAAAGAATCAATACTATATGATTCCACTTATATGAGGTCCCTAGAGTAGTCAAATTTAGAGAAGCAGAAAGTAGAATAGTGGTTGCCAAGGGTTGGGGGGAGAGGAGCCGGAAGTAATTCTTCAGTGACTACAGGATTTCAATTTTGCAATATGAATAGAGTTCTGGAGTGGATAATGGTAATGTTTGCACAGCAATGTCAAAGTACTTTTCACTTCAAAATGTACATTTTACTTTTGTATATTTTACCACAATTATGTATATATGTATATGTATATATATGTGTGTATATGTGTGTATATATATACACATAGTGCATATATAGCATATATATACATATATAGTGCACACACACTATATATATAGTGTGTGCACATTTTTTTCTCCTGTTTTCCAGCAATCCCAAGTGTTACCACCACATGAGGTTGAACAGTGGGGCCAAAGGTGAAGAGTGAGCATGGAGAAGTAAAGAGGATGGAAGGTGAGTGAGGGAGCTCCCCTGGGAGAGTGGGGGGATGACAGAGAGAGGGCAGTAGCCACAGCCAGGAAGCCAAGAGAGGTTCAGCCCAATATAGCTCAGAGGACAGAACATATATCTTGGAGGAAAGATGACTCAGAGGAGAGGGCATCCAAAGGGACATAGCAGGCAAAAGAACTGAACCCAAGAGAGGGGCGGGGAAGAAAAGGAGTTTTCCCACGGCCAGGGTGGAGTGCTGAGCTCAAGATCCTGCCATCATAGACAAAGGCCATGCTCTGTGTGTCTCTGTATGTGCTCGTGCTCGTGCACGTGCCTCGTGCAAATGCAACTAGGCAATTAGGGACCCCCAAGGCAATCTAAGAAAGGAAACACACACACACACAGTCTTAAAGGGACATACAAATTTGGGGTTACATTTAGTGCTTTTGTTTCCCCTTCTGGTAACAAAATATATATTAGAAAATTTAAAAATTCTATCACTGAACTACTGGAGATATAATTTGCACTTTTCACCATTCTTTTAAAAATTGATGAACGAACTCCATAAAATTTCAAAAAAATTATCACATGGTTTTGAAACTTGCTTTCTTTTTACTTAAACTAACAAATACTCCTTTATGTCATAAAATACTTATATGTACCATACATTTTTTATCCTCACCCAAGGACATTTTATCATTGCTTTTAGAGAGAGAGGAAGGGAAAGAGAAACATCGATGTGAGAGAAGCGTAAATTGGTTGCCACCTGTATGAGCCTGGACCAGGGGTTGAACCCACAACCTAAGCATGTGCCCTGACTGGGAATCAAACCTGCAACTTTTCATTACGGGATGATGCTCCAACCAACTGAGCCACACCAGCAAGGGCACCATATAAATTTTTTTAAGTGGTTACATAGCATTTCATTCTGTAAATGACCATCATTTAACTAATACCCCACTGGACACTGCCGGAGATATTAGACAGGTCCATTTGAGTTCATGTGTGCAGTGCCCACAAAGGGCCAGGCATTGCTCCAGGTGCTAGTATACAGTGGCAAACCCAGATCGTATCATCTACGAGTTCTTTCTTATTAGGGAAGGAGATACGTATGTGATTACAGTAAAGAATGGCCAGTGTTGTACTGTAGACACAGCAAGTACAAACTTAAGTCCTTGGCTAAAGTTTTCAAGAAATACAATTCATAATGTTTCTAACAACATGATTTTCACTTTAGCTCTTATTCCACTAGGGTGATAGAAACTCAATCTCAATTAGCTTTGGATCTCTCCCCTTTCCTTGAGTTGGTACTAAATATAGCACTGCTCCTGTGGTGCCCAGGAGTGTGGTGGAGGGAGACAATGGGGAGGGCCAGTCTGGTCCTCAATATGGTGTCCACTCAGATACAAGCCAGGAGGCCACCACTCAGTCTTATAGTCATTGGCCCTCCCAGGTTACTATGGAGTTATCCTTCAGTCTTATCTATTTGCTCCTTTGTAAGTTGTGCTTCCTCACTGTTCTTTCCAACAAACTTTTCTCAGGTTTTCTCTCTCTCCCCTCCCACCAGCAATTCAAAGGTTCTTTCTGGGAGGCAGAAGATAGATAGTTCTTTATCAGGGAACTGCTGAAATTGATGCACTCATTTCTTCTCATTCTCTTTCTCCAGTTATGAGAATCTTTGTCTAGTCTGGGGTGGGAGGCCAGAGGAGTGAAAGGGTTTACCTTCATTAAATTCTGGATTCTTTGAGTCCTCTATATCTTTGGAAGAAAAAAAGACAGGAGCAGACAGCTGGATTATATTCTTTCTGACCTGTAGCAGTGAACAATAATAGCCTGACTACTTGGAAGTGAGCAAAGGGGAGAGTCTCAACAGTGGGGAACATCTTTTTCAATATTTCAACATTATTCTTCATGGATTCAAACAGAGGGTACAAATGAGAAAGCTCCTGACCTAGGGTGGGAGGTGAAGAAATGCTTTCATGTGATGTCAGAGCTAAGATGTAGTGGAGAAAAGAGTGTTAGCCAGGTGATCAGATGGCCGCAGAAGTATATAGGACAGAGAAAAGAGGGGCTTTTGGGCCTGGCAGTAGTTCAGTAGGATTAGAGAGTAAAGTTGATGAGGGAAGTGACAAGAGATGAAGGTAGAGGTTTCAGATGCAATGCTGATTTTCCTCCAGATAAAGATTATTATGGAAACCTGACCCAGGAGGAGAGAAAATTAGAGGAAAAGGATGCTATGTTTGCTGAGGTGATTCTCTTTAAAACCACCCTTGTGCCTATGGGAAAAGGACAAAAAATGAGAATTGTAATTTACCCAAAGAAGAGAAACAACAGCTTTTAGGGATAATAAAATGCCCATAATTTGAACTCCACAGATCATACACTTTTGACCATTCACTCAAATACTGGGATAAAATGAACTTTACAGTAGAGTATGCCAGACAGATGGTCTAAACAAGGATGATGAAGGCCCCTCTGGCATGCTAGGAATTCTCTAAGGACAGCCATCTGCCAACATGTTGCTAGCTTGGCAGAAGTAGGGGTCACTCAAAGGAGTACCTGGTTTTCCAGGTACCTATAATACCCTGTAACTTGTCACTCTCCAGTAATATATCTATCTTTCTGAGTTCATTTTGGTATAGCTTGTCCTAGAAAAAAATGAGATATTATGACCTCTGGAATTTCTTTCCGGAGAGATGATGTAGAATTGATAATGTGTTTTTTCTGACATAGATAAGCATTATCAGGGCACTTTATATAGAAGTATTTCTTTGTCAATATAGTACTTGCTTTAAGGAAACTGAATCCATACAGTCAAAATTCCACTCTGTAAAAAGAGAGGTTTATAAACATTGGTACCTGAAGAAGGTGTAAAATTACTTAAGAACATGTTGAATGGCTAAAAATACCTCTGAAATGCTCTTTTAGATATAAAGAGTTGATATAGTACTTGAAAAATACTTGCTTACATATACTGACTCAAGTCCACCCATACTTGCTAAGTAGATAAAGCCCCTAAAAGCAGTATGATACTTTATTTTCCTATTGTTTCTATTTAGTTACCACTTTGCAAATTCAAAATTATTCTAACCTAATATTCTGGGGCTCCTAGAAATGTAGTCTGGGGCAAACTACAAACATTTCTGACAACTCCAAGCAATCTTCTGCTGCAAGAATTTGACCAGCACAAGATGCAGCCCTCTCTTCCTAGTGTTCCCTCCAGACTACCAAGTAGTTGATAGAGCTGATGGGCTAGGTCACATAGGAGAGAGGGCAATCCATAGACTGAGAAAGGTGGGTCCCATGTCAAGCTGAACAGACATGAGTTAACAGCAGACAGAGGGGAACCAGAGATCACAAGGGATTCCATTTCATGTGGGTGTTCTTTCCCACACACAGTTTTATAGTACATGTTACATTCAAGATACCTGTTAAACTATATCTTCTCCTCTTTAACAACAAGGACAAAATCAAAGGAGCTGTAATGTAAAAGGAACATTAACATGATTTCCTTGGGTTTACCAGACCTGTTAAGGGAGAGTAGGGAGAGGAAAGAAAGGATGTTCACTACTTACCTTAGATGTTTTTTCTGTGGGCTGGAGGAACCACCCAACTCTAGGACAAGATTTACATTTTTTAATAAACAAGCTAAACACTTTGAGATCTGATTTTAAGGACACATATAACAACCAGGAAGGAAGCAGGCTGCTAGAGCAACCTTGCTAAAAAAAAAAAAAAAAAAAAAAGCAACAGAAGGAGGAAGTATTTATAAAGCTATCAAGATGAGTGTTTAATAACATACACACACATAGTCCATAACATTACTTTTTTAAAAAGTCTTTATTTATCAACTACCTAAAATACCACATAATCACAAATATCAATCTGAGTTAAAAAGCAATTTACAACAACATTGTGACACGATTATGTACAACCATTGTCTAAGGAATGATTACCCCAGTGCTCAAAACACCCTTGCCCAGGAGGCTTGGCAACAAGATAGAACCAACACAGCACTGGATTGAATCAGAGGAGCTGCCTGGTCCTACCCACCCATAAAGCGGGAGTGCAAGATAGTGAGCCCTGTTACCTTTGAGATCTCTTCCACCCCAAAAAGTCTAAAGTAAAATATGAGTTTCTGTTGGAGGAGGATTGGACTCTTAGCCTTTTCTTATCTTTTCTACATCTCCTCTCTGTTTTCTTCCACTTTAGCTATACTTCATATACTTGCTTTCCTTAAAGCGATGGAAATAAATGCCATGAAAACTGACCTTCACTACATTCATCATGGAAAAACTATTCAACAACAAGGGGTGAACAAGATACACATAAATGAATATGGATCAATTTCAAAGGTGGGGGTGTGAAAAAAGTGAGTTGCAAATATAGCTGGTAGGACAGCCCCAATGGAACATTTATGAGTCTATTTAAATTCTGCATCAGGGCTGTCATACCATCTGCGAGCTACAAACTATTTAGGGAGACATAAAATAAAAACATAGCCCTTAAAGAAGCTCATGGCTTTCAGAAAAACGTTCACCTGTGGAGAAAGGGGAGAACTGTGATCTAAGAGGAATGAAAGGGGATTTGAACTGTGTCTGGATTTTTACTAAAAAATAACCGGTAAACCCCAAAGTAATTTTAGACCTTTACTGGTGCAAGAGTAGGCCTTCTCTCGAGATGCCTACAAGTCTACTGCTCAGCTTGTCAGACAGAAGCTCCTAAAAGACCCTGCACCAAGACTCCCAGAGCTGTTCCTACTCTGGGGGGTTCCATGCAGTGATGGGGGAAGAAAATCTTGTTCACACCTTAGCCCAATGCACACCTTCTAAACACAAACCTAGGCACACCTGTGCTTAGGTGATTACCACACTGTTGTGCCCCTTATTCCATGGTCAGATTGTAAATTTTCTCTCTCAGTGGGGCAGTCTCTTCCTAGCTCAAACACAGTAGTCTTGCTGGGTTCTCTATAGGGTGACTAACTGTCCTGTTTTGTCCAGGGATGGAGGGGACTCCCAGCTTTCTGTTAAAAATGAGTTGGTCATCCTGGTTCTCGAGTGTTCCAGAAGGCATCAATTACTGCCCATGCTTTTACTAAACTTCAAGAACAAGAAATATATTGAATAACAATAAAAAATAAATTTAAAAAAATATTTTAAAAAAAGAACAAGAAATATGCCAAGAAAATGTACCTTTGAGAGAATTATTTTTCCCTGGATCCAAAGCTTTTTGGCATAACAAGTACCTAAACTCTTTTACAGCACCTTTCATTGAGAACAAAGTAGTTTATTCTAGTTTGCTAGTCTCATTATATCCAGTCAAGGAATGAAGTAGCCATTCCTTTCCAAAGTCCTGAGACAACTATTGGGATTCTTCACCCTAAATATTTTATAATTGTTTCATTCACTAGACACACTCTGGATCCCTCAAAATTAAAAAAGTTAACATAATTGAGTGCAATAATGAGAAAGGTGGGGGATGGTCAAAGCCAACATTTTCCAGAAAATGTAACTCCCATGTTAAAGCAGATTAATATTAAGAGAGAGAGAGAGAGAGAGAGAGAGAAAAGAAAGAAGAAGAAAAGAATTCAAACAGCAATGGAAATCAAGCATGTACTTGGAGAATTAAGAAGATGTATCCCTGGGACAGACCCCGGAGAACCTTTCTGAAGTTCAGGTTAAATGTTCTGCAGTGAAGGGCCGCACACCAGGGCCTGTGTCACAGTGGTTCCTTTTGTGTCTTCATTTACCCCTTAGAGTAATATACCCCAAAATACTTTGCATCTATAAGATGTATAAATTACTGCAGTTCATGAGAAATACAATCTGCTGTTCAAACGTAGCCATTCTGGCTAGCTGATAAAATGCCTTAATTGATTACATTGTGGTGGAATTCTACAACAATGCCTCTAAAAAGAATGAGGTAAGTCTGTATTGTTAGGTTAAAAGAACACTGCACAAGAGTGGGTGTAAGAGGATTCCATGATATTTTTTAAGTTTATGTAGATTGGTAGAAAACTGAAATGTGTCGGAAGAGTAAGTCAAACTCTTCCTTTGGATACTTCTAGGGAGGAGGATTAGCTCTTTTATACTGTTTACATTTTCTGTAGTTACTATGAATTATATTATTATTAAAAACTTCTTTTAAAAATGAAGAAAATGATGTGACTTTCCAATGCTTCATTGCTCACCAAAATGGATAACTGCTATAATTTTTCTAATGCAGGGATATGTACAGTTTGTTGAATAAACTAAAAAATACAGATTTGAATAAGAGTGGCATATATTGGAGAACTATCAAGTCTTCTGCCGAGCCTGAAAGTAATAGCAGTTATTTTGTAGTATGACAAAAATATCGGTTACTAACATCACACTTTAAATATGTGTATGCAAAAACAAATAACAAATATGTGTTTGAGTTTACTTAAGCAAGTTGAGATCTTAATGAGTCTATAAAAAGATGTATTTGGAGAAAGCCCAGTAATATTAAGGCCCTGTCAAACCATTATTTGCATGAGGAAGCATATAATATACAAAATAAGCAAAAACAGCCCACTGAGTCTGCAGTTATGCAATTCGTGAAATCCTGTCATCATCTTTCCTAACAGAGTTCACCAACTCAAAAAGCACTGGCTCCTTCTTTTTAGTGTTGTCATGGATAACTCACTGATAGCCAAACAAAACAAACAGGATAAGAGGGGAAATGTCACTGAGTTTCAAAAATACATCTTTTGTACTTGGATTGTTGATCTGTCTTTTTTTTCTTTTTTAAGAAAAAAAAAGCTTAAGCAAAAATTTCTATCCAATAAGACAAAAAGAGAATCAAAAAAGTCTTAATCAATTATTACTAGATTGTTGGACAGATGAAAATGTAGTACTCAAGTGGATCTGGCTCTAAAGGTAAGGGGAACAAAAGCAAAAATAAAAAAAAATAGGACTACCTCAAACTAAAAAGCTTCTGCACAGTGAAGGAAAGCACCTTCAAAATGAAAAGGCAACTTACTAAATGGGAGAAGAGATTCGCAAATCATACATCTGACAGGGGGTTAATAGCAAGAATATATGAAGAACTCATGCAACTCAACAACACAAAAATGAGCAACCTCACTTAAAAAATGGGCAGAGAATCTGAATAGACATTTTTCCAAAGATATACAGATGACCAAAAGGTACAAGAAAAGATGTTCATCACTAATTATTAGAGAAATGCAAATTAAAGCACAATGAGACACCACCTCCCACTGTTAGAATGGCTATTATCAAAAAAACAAGAAATATAAAGTGTTGGTAAGGATGCGGAGAAAAGGGAACCTTCGTACCCTTTTTTCCTGGGAATGTAAAGTGGTGCAGCCACTATGGGAAACAGTATGAAGATTCCTCATAAAATTAAGAGTAAAACTACCACATAACCCAGCAATTCCACTTCTATGTATTTATCTGAAGAATATGAAAACACTAATTTGAAAAGACACATGCTCCTTATGTTCACCACAGCATTATTTACAACTGCCAAGAAATGGAAACAACCTAAGTGTCCATCAGTAAATGAATGGATAAAGAAGGTGTGCATATATACAAGGAAATATTATTTGCCATAAAAAAGATGAAATCATACTATTGATGATAACATGGATGAACCCTGAGGATATCATGCTAAGTGAAATAAGTCAGATAGAGAACAACATATGCCATATCATTTCATTCATATGTGAAATCTGAAAACAAAAACTAACTGAACCAAACAAAACAAACTTCTAGACACAGAGAACAGATTGGTGGGTACCAGAAAGGAAAGGGGTTGGGGGCAGGTGAAATGGGTGATGGGGTTCAATAGCATGATGAAAGATGGTAATTAGACTTTTGGGGGTGATCATTCACTTTGTAGTGCATACAGATGTCATATTATAATGTTGTATACCTAAAGCTCTAAAAATCATAAAACGTATTGTAGCAATTTTACCTGGATTGAAAAAAAATACTACTCATGGGTAGCCCTAATGCTTTTTGGCTCAGGAAAATAACAACAGAGTCTACCAAATGGTTTCCAAGAGCACCCCAAGAGGGAAAGCAAACAGGGCAGTGAAAGGCAGGGCTTAGGAGCCTACCTGGGGGTGAGACCCAGGCAAGGAGGTGAGATGAGCCACCCCACAGCTGGAAGCACTGTGGCCCAACCTCAGTTGAAGATTTCGTTTCCTTCTATAAGCAAGCATTTTCTACAAGAATATCTCCTACAAGTGGTAATCCATTTCTTTTGTGGGCAGAGTAGCCTCAAATGGAGATTTTACTTCCCTGAGAAACAGTACAACACTTCACCGCTTTCATCACTCTAATTAGTGGTCAATACTGAAATACAAGTTCTCTCAGTCTTTAAGCAAGAAATTATCCACATCAAATAAAAGATAGCATTTAAGCAAATGTAAACACAACCTTTGGTTAAATTTCACAGTTATCATCAATGATGACAATCTACAGAAGACCCTAAAGACTGTCCTTCCTTTTGGAAAAAGCTCATCTGTGAATTAGATGGAGCTGATTTTCTATACACATTCTTGCTGAGATTCTCCTCAAGTGTTGAACTGAAGCTCCAATTCCCAAGTTTATCAAAATAAAAAGAGGGGGTTCAATCAGCTATTGTTGTTAAAGTCAGATATTTACAATGAAACAAAATCACTTGACATTTTCATTCTTGAATAGAAGAGTGGCGAATAGATCTGTGATAATCCTCCGGACTGCTAATGTGTTCAGGCAAATCATAGCTCCTTAGGAAATGTCCACTGTTTTGTTGAGCAAAATAATATAGTTGTCTGGCTAGTAGAGGTTCAACCTTTAATGAGATTTTAAGAACATATTACTAAGATATTCTTTTTACTATCTTACCAAGATATTCTTTTTACCATCTTGCAATTGGATCATTATTAAATAACTCAACATATGTAAGGGTATAGTAAAGTTAAGTCCAAAGTTAGGTACTGTAACACCTCAAAAATTTTACACTGGGAGCCTTCTGAAGAACTGATTTTTGTTAGTCTTTCCATATACCCACCTTTAAACAGAATCTACTTAATTCTGGGTTTCAACTGAAATTAAAGTTAAAGCTGATACTTTTAAATCATCTGTTGCTGAAAATTTACATTTAACTGAGACTGAAACAAATCAGGTAAAATGACCAAATTGAAAGGAAATTTGAGGTAATATTTAGTGTAATTTAGGCCAATACATTTATTTTTCCATTTCTGTTTGACAGGGATGAGGGGGTTCATCCTGAACAGTTTACAATTCCAGGATGACCTAGATAATCTGTATGCTTCTAAACCAAAGAGAAAAGAAAAAGAAGCAAAAGAAACAACAAAACTGCTATTGTGGAAAATAAAATTTAATTGATCCCAAATTCATCTAGCTTGATTATTATTGTGGATTGCATTCACCAAAAGAATTTTAACTTTCAGCTCTTCCTGAATTTACAACATCTAAGAAAATTAAATGCTTTCAGTTAACTGTGCTATTAAATTGAGCCTCTATATTATTTGATATGTAGCAACTTAAGAGTAACTTAGAAAAAGTACCTGGAATAAATTAAATCTGTAATAAAAAGAATAGACACTCCTGGGTGCACACACACCTATTTCCCTTTTCTGCACCACACAGGGTGATTTCAGGGGTCCTTGCCTGGGAAACCCATCCTTGCCTGACTTATAGGAGACAGGGTGCATTCAAAAACACTTAAAGTAGAATCGGTGATTTGGGAGTTTATCACCAGCTTCCTAAATGTTATTTATCAATGTCAAGTTTATTTAGTCATTTAACAATCCCAGTTGTTAACAAGATTCCATCAATGATTTTATCAATCATTGGAGCAGATTCATGAGAAAAGTCTGAAGTTTATGGGATTATATTTTTGTTTGTTGGGTTGGTTTTTGATTTTACAATCAAGACAGAGGACTGCATGTTAAATATTGGATAGTGTTTTATTTTATGTTTCAATAAGAAACATCAGAACTAAAATGTGACCTGAATTTTCACATTATTGGGTATGATTTTTTACCTTTGCTACTCATTATCTGGGCCCATTCATAACCCTTGAAGGTAAGTACCAAAGTTTTCAAATTCAAAAGTCCTAGGTATTCAAAAGTCTTTTCTGTGGCAGATTAATGCTGAATGTTGTCTATATAAACTTTTTTCTTTCTTTTTTAATGAAAAAATGTGTTTACTTGACATAGTCAAACCTAGCTTAAATTCTGCTGCAGAACATTACAATGGTCTGATCTACTTGCATTCCTTGAAAGATTTAGCTTTCTCCAAATAACACATGGCTCTTGGTTCCTGATAATTATAATTTTTAAAAAATCTAGAAATAAAAGAGAATTTGGGAAACATTTGAAGGACCTACAAAATACAGAAGTCAATAAACAGCTTCCATTTGGGAAAAAAAAAAAAAAACTTCTCCATCAAATGAAAATCAGAGAGCATTTCAAAAGTAATATTAAATGTGGAAAATTTTAAAGGGCAACTTTTAGCATCAATCCTTTTAAATCCTTATAAAATGAGAATATGGCAATTTTCTTGAAAAATAAAAAAGATGCAACAGATGCAGGCCATGATTGGAGGCTGCCTCCTGTTTCTGATGAGTATATTTCCAGGGTTGGGAATAGGATGAGGGTCTCCGGGCTGCACTCCCTGCATCACTCACTGGATTGCAATTCCTCCCTCACTATTTTCCCAAGTCATTTGACATTTACTTTTCATTTGAGAGGTCTCTAAATGGAAGCCTGCTCTTGATGAAGAACAGGGAGACAACCATTTAAATGTGACTGAATACTCACATGAGCAGTGATGAGTTTCCTTTGCCTCTGGGGATCTGGAAACTCCTCCCCGAAGCATAGCGTTATCTGGAATCTTGGCAGGGGTCGTCCATGGTGAGCGAAGGCTTGCAACTCTGGAGAAACCCCACAAGAAAAAAGAAAAGAAAAGATGTTCAGAACCTTCATCATTGAGCACATCAGGTTAAAACAGGAAGCAAGAGCTCTATGTTGATTCTGAAGACAACAGTAGAAATGAGCACTCTTTATTTCTCTTAAGTGGGGTTTTTAACCTGTAGACCCCAGATGGAAAACTGCATGTACACGTACATACATGTGCTTTTGCTGAGCAGGCTCTTGGCCTCACTTGATTCTTCAAGAGGAATACGCCTTGCAGATTAAGAAGCTTGCTTTGCAGTATTGGGCCCATGAGGATGCAAAAGGTAGCAGAAAGGAGTGAAGGAGGAAGAAAAAGGAAAATATATGTAGTAGCTATGTTGAAGCAAAATAATAATTTATACAAAGAAGAAATTATCTATTAAAAACATCAGAATTTTATGACTTGTCCCAGGATTACTTTAAAACCTCTTCTCAAAACTGCTGAGCCTTCATAATCCCATATCTGTTACCTAGGACCTCTATGTGACTCAGGCCCCACAGAAAATGCTTGATGTTATCTCTGAGACTGAGTGCCAATATGGGCAGCTACATCCCATTTGGCACTAAGCCCAAACTGTGTGACTTTGGGTGGACTTCTCGCCTGTCTTCTAGGACAGAAAATGATTTGAGATGAGAAGGGTAATGATGAAGCAAGAGGGGTCCCCACATTTGTGGATGTACAGAGCCTGAAGCCACCACTCTTACCCTAAGGGTGCAAAACAGAGAATGGAGCACTGTTGGAAAGATGTGTTCAACCCCTCACCCACATTCAAGATAACTCATGCCTCTAGCTGCTCCTCTTTCCACTAGACTCAAATGTCATTTCCACAAAAGAAACATGCTTACACAGTTTCTGCTACAACTTCTGTGGAACAGCACCCAGTTGCATCTTTATCAGATCCACACCCTCGAGCTCTGCCTTTGGGGGCTGTCCCTAGCAGTCTGCAAATCCTGAATGGGTAGATAGCAAAGATTTCCACTGTTCTCTTCAACTGAAGAGAAGTTTCTAGCTAACTCACTGGACCATTTGACTTCCTGCTTTTTTTTCTTCCAGAATTCAAATCAAACCTAACTGACTTAGTCAGAATGTATAAAAGTCATTTACACTACGGAGGTCTGGCTACACCTACACAAGCTAATCAGAATGGCGAGTTGGTATAATTCTCTGAAAAAACCATGCCTCAGACGCTTGATAACATGAGAACCTCTGTGATTAGGCAGAGCTGGTCCACACAGCTACAGTTTTTAAGCTTACATGTCCCTCCTTGCACCTCAGTGACCACTGCAAGATAAGAGTTTACTGTGGACAAAAAGTACAGTTCTTGGTTACAGAAGAAGGGAAAAAGAAAACAAAACAACTCTTGCTCACAGAGAAATACTAAGTTTTAGGCAAGTGAATTCATAGCTTGAGGATGCTGGTAGCTGGCATGTCATGCCTGCCTGCCTGCCTGCTTCTTGCCTGTATCCACCTCTTAGTTCAGTGTGCCTCAAAGAAGAATTCATACCTAGTTAGAATGAGCAGTCTGCTTTCCTAAAAAATGCACTGTGAGAGAAACTCAGAGAAACAAGTGCTATCTCCCTGGGGTGCCTTAATTAAAGCCCTAACCCTGTGGTAGCTCCTGGATCCAAAGAGACCAAGATCCACAGTCTTTGAGGAGATCCAAACCAGAAAGGCTCTTTCAGACTCCACTGCAGAATAGAAGGAACAGATGGGGCAGCCCTCAGTGCCTCGGGGCCACTCGCAGAACCCTATCATGATCACCATGCTGAGCCCCAGGACAGACAGAACAGTCACAACACTTGCTTAGAGGCAATTCTTCAGCTCAGTTAGGGAGGGGCACTCAGACCTATATGGCTTTCTCACCAGTGGCGCTGCCTTGGGGAACCAGGGATTCAGTTCTCCCTCTTCTTGTCACACCTCTGGGGAAGGGTTAGTCATCTAGGGAGATATTTGTTTGGGGGCACCAAAAGAGATTTTGAATGAGCATAAGCAAATTTGGGCAACTTAACCCCAAAAGGCTGAGCAAATGTCAATGGTGCCAGAGCACAGAGGTGTTTCATATTTTTATTTCAAAAGAACTGAATTAAGATGCACATTTGGGGAAAGGAGAGGCACAAGAAGACCCAAAGACATAAGGTGTTTCTAAAGGCAGCACTTGAAAAAATAAGTTATGGGTAAGGTAGAGAAAGAATTGGCAGTTATCTGGCAGGTTGGAACAGCTTTCTGCCTCCAAAAGAGGCAGCATCAATATCAATTTCTACATGAGCACTTGGGATGAAGTGGTTTCATCTCAATAATAATGTAGCCAGTGGTTTCACAAAAACCAGCTCAGGGATAATTTAATTGCCATGAACTCAAAACTAGGAAAACAAAACTTTACTGGTTCTGAAAAATATGATTTGAAACACACATACCATAGAGATAGCTTAAAGCCTTCTCATAATTTTCCCTTTGAAAAATCAGTTCAACACACTCTAATCCATGGCCCACCTATGGGAGGGCATCTGCATAAGGATGACACATCTCATAACCAAGAATGGTAATGATATATTTCTAACAGTTACAATTTTCCTAAGAACCTTGAAAGACCTGAAACATCAGCAGATATGTCTGCTGAGATCACACTGCCTATAAAGTGTGAATTGGATTACTAGGTGACTATTTGTGGAATTCCAGAAGTTCAAGTCATCAGCCTGAACCACAGTCCCCCCTGAGCAATCCCCCTCCTCTTCATACCCTTCTGCTGATGGAGAGGAGCAGGTGGTAAAAGGAGAGGTGAGATGTGAAACAAACAAGAAGCTTATTCTGGGATCATACCCGGTGGGTTCAGGGGTTAACAGAAAGAAGAACCCTGTCTAGCTGGAGTAACGTGTTGTTTTTGACCACTGTGATAGACACACCGTCACCACCTTTATTCTCTTTCTGTAAGGCTTATGGTATGAGGCACTCAATTCTAATCGATAATTAGGTATATTACCTGATAAAAATTGCTGTGTGTCAAATAGTTTGCAGGTCTGGTCTCTCTCCAGTTTGTTGGGCCGGTCGCTGCACAGTGCCAAGGGTCCGTCCCAGTAGATCCTACTCTGACACAGTCTTTTGGCATAAAGCCCATCGGGGGCCATCCAGAGGACCACTCCCCTTTCTAGGTGGCTCAGCAGTTTCTCGATGTTTTTCCTCTGACCATTGTCCTCTGGGTAGGGGAAGAGGACCTGGTCCAGGTTACTGGCATCGTAGGTGTGTCCATGGGAGATCCGACAGCCTTCGGGGCTGGCCGTGGTCAACTCTTTCACTAGGATTTCCCGGTAATACAAGCAGATGTGGAGGCGGCAGTCTGCAAACAGAACATTTGGGGTCAGTGCTAAGGGACCGAGACACATTGCATGCCCAGCAGGATGCCAGCCTATCAGCCCGAACAAAGAATATTTGTTGACACACTGATACCCCAACTTGCTCTGTGGAAAGTAAAACGTTCCACGGTCACGAAGTCTGTCACATGCTGCACACCCTTCTCCCCTTCCTGGAGGTTCCCAGACAATGAGAGACATTGGACAAGTCCCACAGGACATCAATTTGATGTTGTCTAACTCAGCATTTTCCAAATTTATGGGACCATGGGTTTTGAGAGGGTGGGGGAGCAAAACTTGCATTAGTTTTCTGCAAAGTAGGTTTCACGTGTATTAGAAAGCACTACTGTTAAGAACTTCCTATGTCATTTTTTGGCGTGTGATGATGCTAGTAGTGGTGATGTCTAAAATACTAAATCATGTGCCACTGAACAAAAATTCATCTTTAAGCATGGCAATCAGTTTCTATTTTGGAGAAAGTAAACCCTAAGTTTAATTTTTACTAGCAAAAAGAAAAAAGAGCATAATGATGTTTCAGGGGAAAAAACAAGTATGTCCACAAATCTGAAACTACCCTAAAATATCAATATGATGCCATGAGGTTAAAAATACATATATATGAAAGTCTCAAGAAGGCTAAACACTAAGGCATTAACAGTGGTGATCTCTGGGTGGTGGGAATGTGATGTTTATTTTTCATTAGTTTTTCCACTTTGTATGAACTACTTGTATAATAAAATTAATCCATGTGGAAAGAAATGAATCAATGAGAGAAATGTTGTGAGAGTAAAGTCTGCTGAAATCCCACTAGACCATGTGTTTAAGTCTGAAAATAACTCTAAAACAATGCTTTATAAAACATTAAACAGGATGAATTTATTTATGCAATTTTGATCATTTCAGAACATTCTTTAAAATATGACTCACAGACTGAAAAGACCAAGATAGATTTGCAAAGGGCCCTTAACTGAAATGCAAAAAAGCTTCCTATTAGTAACTTCAGGGGACTTAACAAGGGATGGAAATGGCAGTTCTCTAATAAATGCACTCAATTAATCTGTATTATTCATGCCCAAAACAGAAACCCACAAAACCCTCTTATTTTTCAATGGTAGGTTTGTAGACTGTGTTAATTCTCCACTTCAATTTCTGCTGTTGTAAACACTGGCTGGGAGCAGCTTGGATGGCACAACGTGATGAGAGTGGGCGTTGGCCATTAGAGGTGACTTGCAGGGCAGGTTTCATTTCATTTAATGTCACCAGAAATCAGGAGGCCACAGTGATACAAATAGCTGTTTATTTCCTACTTTTCAGACACTCACACAAGTTTTAGGAGTTCAAGAAAGGGTTTGAAATTTGCTCAAAGCAAACACAAGACTTTCTGCTTGGAAAATCTCCTCCCCTCCACTACTCAGGAGGCTCTCAGAAGGGGAGGCAGCAGCCTCATTCTGAACTTTGGAATCAAAAAGAACTAAATCATAAAATTCCAGCTCCCCTCAGAGCCAGAAAGGTACCCAAAATCCTTGTCTCCCTGAAACCTTGAGAATTTAGGTTATTTTTTTTTTGTCACTGATTTTTAAAGAAGTGAGGTTGGGTTGGGGGGACGCAAGAGGATCCAGAAGCTTAAGCTTTTCATTTTTAACATAAATACAAATCCCATTCTTAAACAATCCAACACATTATCTAAGAAATAAATATATACTCATCATATATTCTTAGTACACCTGAGGTGCCTTCCTTAAAATAGGTAAGATCAAGGTGCCAGGATTCTTTTAGAAGTGAAACTTTAAATATCAGACCTAAACTATTTTTTTTTTTTTGCAAGACATATCAAAGTTCAAAGAAAGACCACAATACTCACACAAAGGCAATGAACGCAAAGCAGCCAGAACTAATGTCTCTAGGACACTGGTGAGAAAGACCTGTGTGTGGCTAAACCTGGAAGAGTGATCAGCTTTTCACAATGAGAAACCCTGATGCTGTTTTCTAAGAAATTATACTACATTGTGAAGGTGTTAGCTGAAGAGGGGCCCTAGGTAAATGAAATGGAATGTTTGCATATTCTTGGAAATTCAGATAAATGCCACTGGAGAACTTAAAATGACTCAACCAGGACATAGAATTGAATCAGAATCATAGTGGGCTTCTCAGTGCTAACTTTGCTAATGCTGTTTCTCATTTACAGAGGTGGAGAGTTCAATGTGTCCACACACATCCAGGTACCAGCTAGAGGAGTGAGTGCCCACAGGCTGTGCTCACCAACTGCCCCATCAACTCTACCCAAAAGTGAGGGTGAACTCTGCAGACACAGGCCACCTGTGGGTGCCTCCAGACCGTACGCCACACTCACCTGAGAGGGCCAAGGCTTCGGCAGACCTTATGCTTGGCTCTATGGGGATTCCAGAGGCCTGGGACTCAGGCGGGGCACAAGCATAAAAGGTTCCTGTCACCTGGCAACCTGTATTTGCAAATAAAAGTCAGAGTTCATCCACACATAGAGAGGCCTGCAACAAACCCAGGAATCCTCTCGGGCCATGGGCTGGCCCTCCAGAGCTGACCACAGGCTCTCTCAACCAGCAAAGACAAACTGAAAGTCCTATGGGAAGAACCAAATTTGGAGGAGGAAGGAGCCTTTTCACAGCTTTGGAAGGAAACTCAGAACTCTCTCTGTAATCCTTCCTTCCTTCCTTCCTTCCTTCCTTCCTTCCTTCCTTCTTTCTTCTTTCCTTTCTTTTTCTTTCTTACTCAATACCTCCATCACCACACATAATTACCATTTTTGTGTGTGTGTTGAAAATATTTAAGATCTACTCTCTTAGCAACTTTTAATATCAAATATCTTACAGTATTTTAACTATAGTCACCATGCTGTACATTGGATCTCCAGAACATATTCATCTTATAATTGGGAGATTGTACACTTTGACCAGCATCCCTCCATAACTGTTAACACGGAAACCGAGACTCAAAGAAATGGAGTGATTCGCCCTGTTCACAGCAGAACTGTGAGCTCAGGTCCACAAGAGTTCTTAGGCCAAAGAGCCCAGTTAAAACCTTGCACTATTTTTAATGACACCTAATACTTCAAAATATGTCTGCCTATTCCACCTTTTTTGCACAGTTCTAGGCATTGTCTCTTTACTGGAATTATTAGTTTAGTAGAGCCATATGCACTGGACATGGGTCTGAATTTATGAAACAATTTTAATGTTCATTAATTTCCCCACTGTGATATGGAAAACCAACATTTGCTATAAATTATTCCTAAGAAGCTAGTAAAACTGAATTATGAGTTCTTTTGTAAACATGTTACTCAACAGAAACCTTAAATAATGGTGTACTTCTTCAATACCATAATCCAACAGCGACTGGAACATGACTAGAAAAAAGGGAACTGACCAGATAGTCCTAGAACATACAAAAGAATCTATATGTTGACCCTTCTCAGGATTTCTATTTAAATAACTAACTCAAGAATTCTAAAATCATGTGTTATGCTGTACTGAACATACCATTTGAAATTTTCTTTTCCCTTAACTAATTAGTGCTTCTGCTGCAAGATCTCCTCTTGAAGTATGGGGAACCCGTACAGGCATGGACCCACATCTAATCCAGAGTGGTCCAAAACCAGCACTACATACCCTGTGGAAACTTTTTATTTTTTTTAATTGTATTTATTCATTCCTCCGATTATCACCTCTAATCCCAAGAATGACTACAATGAGCACACCATTGTTCAAGAGAAATATACCGGCTCAGTAATCTCCTGGTGTCCCTGTGGAGGGGGAAGGCTTGGGCACAGCTGTAGTAAACCCACTTGACAGATATGTAGACAGGAACAGATTAGCGAAATGTTGTGGCTCTCAGCCCACATGAAGGGACAATCCAGGAGGGAAGTTTACTAAATTCTACTATTTTTTCCCAAGGATTAAAAATAAAGCTTAAGATTATTCAACAAGGTGGGAAAATGTTAACCTGTTGAACAGATAATTAAAAAAAAACATAGCTAAGCAGTTTGACATCTGACATTCCCTATCCTAAGGGGAAGGCTGGGCTTTGGAGTTAGCAGATCCGAAGTGGAACACCAGCTTCACTCTCCTAGAGCACATTTTGTGAGCTCGCCTCTGTAAAAATACAGCTGTTTTTAGCTGCTTGAAATGATCTTTGTCATGTTTAAATAAGATTCACATAAGGTAGCTACAAGAATAGGTCCTGACACGTGGTAGGCCCAGTGTTAGGCCCTGGCATCCTTCCTCTGAGGACCTTACCATCCCACCGGAGAGAAAAACTCTCCTTCTCTGCCTGTGAAGTCTTTTCCAGCAGTCCTGATAAGGGAAAAGACTTGTGGTCCTGCCCCAAAGAACAGATCAGGAGAGACCAAGGCCCTTTGGCCAGGTTTGCTCTGCCGGGTCAGTGGCAGCTACAGGAACCAGCCCCAGCGCAGTCCTTTACCATTTTCACAAGCTGGGCCTTGCCAGTGGTGGCTTCGGGGTCCAAATGTCACAGGACATTGATAGGGGATTTCAGGGTGGGGCTGGTCAGGGACGTACTCCCTCCAGGTTCGGTCATGGGGTGGCATCATGTAATTATGAACCTGCTAAAGAGATGAAAGCAACCAGATCAGCAAAGACAGTTTGTTGGCATTGGGAAATGGGAGCAGATTCTTTCATATCCTCCCAAATTCCTCAGGCAATCTATTCATTGGCTGCAGGCCAATCATTTTATCATCTGAACGACTCTGGAGTGAATGGCTCAACACTCTAGGTGAAAAATAGCCATAAAGAATCAAAATAAGCACAATGGAGATAGTGTTGTAAAGTAATGATTTATGTAAAGCTTCATCATATGGTTAAACCTGGCACCAAAAGTACTGTGAGGAAATTAGCCTTCTTTCCCCTACCAAAGTGAATACAACAGAGCTGTAATTCACATCAGAAAAGTCCAAAGAGATCAGCTGCCCTGTGGTTTCACATGATATAAAGTACTACTTCCAAAATCTTCAACTGCCACAATAGGTCTGTTTCCCAGAAGATTTTAGAATCAGTAGTAGAAGTTTATACCAACAGGCAGACACACCAACTCCTCCCCTACTTAAAACCAACACTGATAGCAACACCAGGTTGAAAGTGGGACACTCATTCAATGAACAGGGATTTGGTTGGGTTGTTTGACTAAGAGCAAGAACAGTTTTTTGTTTGGGTTCGTGTATTTTTTTTCCCAGCCTTCCCTTATAGAAGTTGTGCTTCCTACCATACCTGAGCTGGGAGTGAGGTGTAAGTCGTCGTCATGGTGTAGGGGTGGCTCATGGTCATCTGTGGGTCCTCTAGGGTGAGCTGCTTTGCTCCTATGTGTTTTTGCAAACGGAAATGGCACAGTGTGAAAAAGGAACTGATATAACTAAGCATCAAATCTTAGAAAAATATCTGAGGATTTAATTCTTAGAATGTATAATAGTGTTGACAAATTCTAAGACATTTTTTCAGCCATTCTTTTGGGCAATTATTTGTTCATTCTATTAAGCTGATTTCTACAAAGTCCGGCTGTATGTGAATGCACCTGTGTGGACAGAAAGGGCCCCACCAGCAAAATATTCTGCAAATAAGGTCACCTGTAGGGTTTGTTTAAAATGCAGATTCCTGGGCTCTACTCTGACACAATGTCAGAATCTTAGAAAGAGGGAATCTGAATTTTAATAAGCAGCCCAGCTGACCATAGTACACTTTAAAAGTTGACATTTTTATTTCTATAAATAGTAGCAATATGTGGATGAATGTGTGCTTCCCTTCTACAAAAAGTTAATCATGGAAGACTGATAGATAAACAAAGCTTTGAACAAGTTTTCCACTTTCTGTTGGGGAATTGGGCCCATAACTTAGTAGAATTAACTGGAAAACACACACATGTGCACACACATGTGCACACAAGCAGGTGGAAGCTGAGAAAGTACCCTACACTATACCATAAGAGTTTCAACTAATGACCCAGAGAACTTGGACAGTGAACCTCCTGGGCCTGAACATGAGGCAGATGGCAGGCAGGCTATGAAAAAACAAAAATAGAAAACTGAACTTTAGAATGAAATTAAGGTGTTACAAGTGTCTGACTGCCAATATTCTGTGGCCCCAAATCAGGAAGTCCCACCTTTTTTGGCTCCCTCAGGAACAATCCTGTATACTTTGTAGGGGTCTGAGATGTCCAGCTGGCTTCTCTCAACCAGTTCCTCAAAATCGTTGCTCTTGTTCAAAGCACACCGCAAACGTGTCTTCCAGGTAGGAGGGTCTGGCTTGTCGATGCCTTCTCTGAATTTCCCTTTAAATAGTGCCCAAGCCTGGTGAGAAAGAAGAGGAGAAAAAGTTAAAATACAGATCTTTTAAAAAAGAATCTGGGAATTGTATTTCTAAAGAAAAGAATGATGCTTCAGTGCCTCAAATTTACACTGGCGCTCAAAATGTAAGACAAACATGCCAGTTATCTTCTATGTACAGCACTGGTCTCTATCATTGCTGAGTTGAAGACAAGTGGTTTGGATAGTCTCTAAGCATTTGTGAAAGGTAGGTAAGATGTAAAGGAGCCCTGGGGAAGGACCTACTCACCAAGTTTCTGAAGCATGGTTGATTATAACTAGGGACAGAGCTGTGGGATGAGCTTCTCCCATGGAGCACATCTGGTCTGTCAGACAATCTGAGGTATTCTGAGAGCAAATTCCCTGAGGAAGTCCCCTACGCCTGCTCTGCCCACAGGTGGTGGGGCTGAGCCCTAATATACAGTTCACTGAGTAAACTCCTCTAGGGGAAAACAGCCATGAGGGAAGCTCACACACAGACAGAAAGATCCAGAGAGAGGCTCAAAACAGAGATCCTGGAGGGAGGGGGATAGAGGAGGAGAAAGAGAAAGAGAGAAACCCAAAAGGCTGGAGGACGGGGCTGGGGTTTTTGAGAGAGACAGAAACCTAGAGAAAATTCCAGAGGGATACTTAGAAACAGGGAGTCAAACAGAAGCAGAGAGATAGAGAGGGAGAAACACGGATGGAAGGGTCCAAAAAGAGGTGCAATGAGAGAGAGCCTGCACCAGAGACATTGAACCAAAGGAAAACATTTCTCAGAGAGAGACAAATAGTGAAAACATAGGGAAACATAGAGTGAAAGAGGCAGAAAAACAGGCTGACTCCAGCACACCCATGGGGGCTCACAGAGACAGAGAGGCAAAGAGAGACAAAAGTTAATCAGCGGAGGCAAGGAAGGGTCCAGGGGTACAGATGGAGGCTCAATGGAAACAGAAATCCACAAAATTACAACCGCGGACACTCAAGGCAGTGTCCTGAGATGGGTGACCTGCTCTGATCAAACCAACAGGTACTCCCCTGCTACTGGAAGTTTCTGACTCCCTCGGTGCTGCTCATACCACACATTCGGGATCCGACTTGGTCCTCTCGATTTTCGAATTCACTAGAGAAGCTGAAACTTCCCTCCTCTCGAGGCTTCTGTCCTTAGACACCTGATGCTCCCTGGCTGCCAGGCCCGCCCACCCGGGACCACCCTTTCCAGTGGGTCCTGTGCCTGTAACCACCCCCCGCGCCCCCCCCCCCCCCCCCCCCCCCCGTGAGAACAACCGGGCCGGCGCACCGAGCACGGACTCAGCTCACTGCAGAGTGGATTCGGGACCCATAGGACTCTCTGGGGCCCTCCCCCATCCAGACCGCGGGCTCCCCCCACGTGCGTGTAACCTTGAAGAGGGCCGCGTCCTCCTCGCGGTTGTAGTCCTGCTTGCCCGCGTGCTTCCAGGGGATGCGGAAGATGCTCTTCTCCTCGTTCTCCCACACCAGCCCTGGGTACTTGCTGCTGTCGATCTGGTCGATCAGCCACTGGCGGAGCTTCCCGTTGCCGCAGCTCACAGAGCTCATGCCGAACTCTCCACCTCGGCTGCCACCACCCTCCAGGTTCATGCCCAGCACGCCGACTGCCGCCCTCTCGCGCCCAGGATCTGCCTCCAGCACTCACTCTGCGCTGCAGGGGAAAGGAAGGCCGCCCTTAAGCACCGCAGCACAGCGCTCAGGGTACCCTGTCCCACACCGCCCTGGCCAAAGAGGACGAGGCCCGGAGTCTGGAGGCAGAGAGGCGCGCGGTAAGTGGAGTCATCAAAGTTAATTGAGAGAAGACACCTTCTCAGTTCGTCCCCTTGGCGTGCACAATTCTGTCTCCCCCCGAGCGCGCCCTCAGCGGAATCTATTTTTCTACCCCATCCTCTAGATTCTCCATTCTTCTTAAGCACTCCACAGCCCAGACACACAACTTTAGCCTTTGTACACAGTCATCGAGCCTCCACCCTTCTTGGCACCCTGTTTGCACTCACTCGTAGTTCTTGCTCCTCTTTGCCCATCCCGAATCTATCGTCAGTCCATTTGCCCCCACAGTCAGTTTCCACTCTTGCCTATTCCCCATTTCACACTCCTGTGGTGCCCCTCGCGCGCCAATTTTGCACGCGGGCTAGCCTCGTTCCAGGTGCTCAGCACCCACCAACTCGTCTCAGGGCCTTCTCCCTCACCAGAACTCTTCGTCTCAAGAATAGCCCTGAGCCCTCGACAAAGAGCAAGGATCAACTAGGCTCTGAGGGCAACAAACGGCAGTGGCCTGGCTTTTGGCAAGGAGCGCAGCCAAGCAGCGAGAGAGAATGATGGCGCGTGTAGTGTCAGCCCGACCCTGGAGGCCTGCGAAGGAGAGCCGCAGTGGAGAGTGCGAGTGACCGGGAAGGACTAGGGTTGGGGCGGCAGAGCGCAGGCCCCGAGTACCCCAAATTTGGAGCTCCTCCTCCTCCAACACCAACCAGGGAAACGCGCGCGGGAGGCCGCGGTGGGTTTTGGACCCTTAAGAAGGAGCAGAAGGGGCCTCAGAAATAAGGGGCTCTCCCCTGCAGGGAAGACTGCCGCCCCGTGTGCGTGCCTTCGATGGCCCCGTCTAGGACACTCCTGAGGACCTAACAATCTTGTTCTCCCATCTGGTCCAGCGGGTGCCTCCGCCCTGTCCCGGCGGCGCTGGACCGCCCGGAAGAGTGGTCGGGACACTGGAGCAGGGTGAGCCGATGGAGATGTTCGGGTAGTGCCCCGAGGGCCCTCCACAGAGCCCGCACAAAAGCCTTGGGACCTGAGCACACAGGGTGGGGGTTCGGACTCCCACCAGAGGAGCGTACTTTCTCCCGGCTCCGAAGCTGGGGTCTCTGGTGCTGCCTTCGAGATTGTCCCAGGGACCTCGGGCCTCTCGCTCAGGGTTCTCTGTCGTGCCAGCCTCACATCTGTGCTCCAGCCCGACCCCAGGTCTTACCTTGCCCCGAACTAGGAGCTGAGGGCAGCAGTGGGTCCCAAGTTCAAGTCGTGAAACTGAGACTCAGAGGTGAGAAAGAGGAACTTTAAGAGCTTAAAAGCCGCGCTGGGGCGGAGCCTAGGTCGGGGCGGGGCTGACTGTGCCTGAGAGGGGCGGGGAAGGAGCGCTGGGAGCTGAGAGCCAGGACTGGCCAGCGAGTCCGGGGCCAAGGGTTCGGGGGCGCCCGCACACGACGGTCGGCGGCGCTAGGCGGGAGACTCCGGCTCCCTCCGCCACCCTCTTCCCTTTACTTGCGTTGGGAACGCACGACCTCGACGGCCCTCATTCGTGGTGGTTTCCTGCAAGAGGCAAGGCGCGAAATCGGGACCTCGCCTCAGCTCCAGGACCTGCTGGAGGCCGGTGGATAACTAATAACACCCAAACGACTGCTGTGCGGTTAGGGCGGGAAGTGGGGGATGTGTAGGAGCGGGAATCTGATGCGAAGGGGACTTTGATTGCAGAGCACGTAACCAAAGACGGAGGAATTGTCCATATTGAAGAACTGTGAGTGGGTGCGAGGCATCTTTAGTCCCGCAGCTGTCCGCAAGAACTCTGCCCCTCTGCGGTGTATACAGAACAGAGTGCTCATTAAAAAGAAAAAAGAAAGAGAGAGAGAGAGAGAGAGAGAGAGAGAAAGGAAAGGAAGGAAGAAAGGAAAGAAGAAAGGAAGGAAGGAAGGAAGGAAGGAAGGAAGGAAGGAAGGAAGGAAGGAAGGAAGGAAGGAAGGAAGGAAGGAAAAAAGAAAGAAAGAATGAAAGAAAGAAAGAAAGAAAGAAAGAAAGAAAGAAAGAAAGAAAGAGAAAGAAAAAAAGAGGAAATGGCCCAGATCCCTTGAACTATAAACTGTGGCTCAAATACTGTCTGCATGTTTGAAATTCTCATAATTTGGCATCTATTAAACTGGTGAACTGAAGTGACTCAGAAGGCAATGCATAGTCCCCGAAGTTTCAATTACAGCTACATGGAGGTAAGGGAGGGATCCTGAAATCTCCAAGTGAATATTTGCTTCTGTACTTAAGTTCATCTTAAAATGACATAGTTTAAACCTCAACCTAGTAGGAAGCAATTTACTATAAATGTCCAGAATAATAATAACTCTTAAGTGGACCAGAAATTTTACTTAATTTTCCAAGATGTCCTTAATATAAAAATTAATTCCCTGACCATCTGCCCACTAAACTTTCACCACACCATTTGGGATATCCTGAGCATGTTTATTTACTTAGCAATTTCAGGTAAACCTTCAGCTCACCAGTTTCTATATGATTTTAGACCACCATCACCCCAGGTCAACTCACAACTTTTGAAAAGCTTTTGATTTCACTTATTTCTCAGTTTTTCTTTTAATCTCATATGTTGGGTCAATGTCTCCTACAACCCCCCACCCCCCCAAAAAAAACCCCACTAAGTTTAGTTTACAAAAAAAAAAAAAAGGCAGTGAGACATAGATTAGGTACACTTTTCCTAAAACGCATGGACTTTCTCAGAAATTAACAGGATGACATATTTTTATTCACCCAAGTAAATTTTCCATTATCAGAATCTATGTAATAAACAACAGGGTTTTGTTCAAAGAAAAATCTGGTCACAACCTGTTCTTCCTTTCTTGTCCTTTCACAGGTTCATTAATTCAACAAATACATTTTGAGCACCTACTACTTGTCAGGAACTGCTCTAGGAACTTGGAATATCTCAAGAGCATGAAGTGAAGAACACTGTCTTCGTGTTGCCTTACATTTTAGTCAGTGAGTTTCTTTTCCCCACAATGTTCATAAACAACAGACAGAAGAAGATTGCTAAGAACAAAAAATGGCAAACCAGAGCTTTTCATACTTTCGTACATGTGTCCTCTGCACCAGGTTTAGTTAGTTTCAACATTTTTTCTCATTCATCTACTTTTAGAAGTTCAAAACAACAGTCATTGTATGAAACTTTCTGAGACTTTACCAGTCTACCTTGTGTGATTGCTAATCTTCAACGCCATCTTCTGGTTTACTCATTTGTCATATTGATCTACTCTAAGTGATTTTTTTTATGATGAGGTGACAATATAAGCAATAATATATTCTAACCATTAAAACTCTTGATGTCCTTATTACCACTAATTTCATCCTTTAAAGGGGTGGGGGGGCTACAAAATTTTTTAATCCTCACTCAAAGACATGCCTATTGACTTTAGAGAGAGGGGAAGGGAGGGGGAAAGAGAGGGAGAGAAACATCGATGGGAGAAACATCAATTGTCTTGACGAGGACTGAACCGGCAACCTAGGCATGGGCTCCAACCAGTTTACCGGGCTACATGCTCCAACCAACTAAGCCACACCGGCCAGGGCATGTTAAAAGCAATGCAAATATATCCTTGAAAAGTTTAAAGGGCAATCCTTTTTTTAATTACTTGCAAGAAATTGGGAAAATACTAAAAATGTTTTGTTGTTATGATGTAGTTCATATAGGATAAATATCTCCCCTACTGCTCTTTGGTTATGTAAGTATGCACTATTAATTATTACCATTAACCATGGTAATAATTACCTCATATGACCATGGTAATAATCACCTCATAATAATGTCATATGGTGGTAATACATTATATTATTCATGTATTATTATATTATTACATAAATAGTAATATGACTATGCAATATACAATATAGTACTATACTATGTACTATAGTGACACAGTAATATAGTACCAGTATAGTAAGTACCAGCATACTATAGTAATATACATTATATGGTGTTATATAGCATTATAGTATTGTTACTATTACATCGATATTATTGATATATTACTGATATAGTATTATTGATATAGTATTATTGATAATTAAATGCTTGGGTAGGAGAATCAGCTAGACCTCGTTCAAACCTGTGAGATCATGGATGAACTATTTATCCAAAGTCTTACCCTCCCATGTACAATGAAGGCAATGGCTTTCTTAAATCCTATTGTGCTGTGATAATGAAATGATGCTTAGTGCAATGCCTGGCACATCCCAAGTGTTCAACAAATCAGCATTGTCACCATTATTTTGTGGTTCAACATTTAGGGAAGTTTCATTGACTTTATCTCATTTGATCTCTCAACCAAAAATGCCTGGTGGGCAAGGCAGGCAATATTCAGCTTTACTCTACAGATAAGGAAAGAGATCAAAGATGTCCACTGAGGTCCAAATGTCTTGCCCAAGGACACATTCTGACCAACTGTTCTTTCTCTTAGTGTATAGGCATTTGGCTGACTGTTGCATTCATGTCTCAGAATCAGCCTCTGAGTGCAAGCCTGTCAGTCTGGAGATGGCCCTTTCATTCCACTCTGGAACTCCTTGGTCAAGTCAACACGCATAAGATGAGATGCAGTCTTACTGACCTCATTCCCCTCATCTGTGATGTGCAAGTTGGCAGCAGGTAAGCACTGAACCTTCCTTCAATCCTAAATAACTGTTTTATTCTTTCTGCTCTGACTTAGAACCATTAATGGCAGCTCAGTGGCCTTTTTGGTTATGGTAAGTTCAAAGTACAAAAAGCTGCATTTTTTTTCAAAGCCACTGAACTAACTGCTTGTCTTCACTTCATTCTTCTTCACAAAGCTATATTCACTTTAAGGAAATTGGAGGAAATGGGTGCTACTTCTCAACCACCACACTCAAATAGGTAACACTCTGAAAAAAATCTAACCTTATAAGCTACTTACACAGGAGAGTCAAGATGAAATGCCCCAGAGATGAAATTATATGTTAAATGCTCACACTACAACCCAGTTTAAAGTAATTGAGTTGGACTTTCTTTGTAACGTGATAAATTCCATGGTACTAGCAATAGGGGACACACACCTGAACTGTTTTCTTGTAGAGCTGCATGTACTTCCTAATTTAATTTTCTTTTTCTCTTTTTTTAAGTATGTTTTATTTATTATGCTATTACAGTTGTCCCAATTTTCCCCCTTTGCACCCTTCCACCTTGTACCCTGATTCCCTCTATCAATCCCCCCCTTTAGTTCATGTCCCTGGATCATGCATATATATTCTTTGGCTTCTCCATTTACTATACTGTTCTTAACATTCCTCTGCTTATTTTGTATGTGCTAATATGTGCTTCTTAATATCTGCACCTTCCCCCCCATTCTCCTCCTTCCCCCTCCACACTGATAACCCTCCAGATGATTTTCATATCTATGATTCTGTTCCTGTTCTAGTCATTTGCTTAGTTATGTTTTTTTAGGTTGAGTTGTTGATAGTTGCGTTTGTTGTCATTTCAATGCTCATAGTTTTGATCTTCTTATACTTACACAAGTCCCTTTAACATTTCATATAATAAGGGCTTGGTGATGATGAGCTCCTTTAGCTTTACCTTGTCTGGGAAGCACTTTATCTGCCCTTCAATTCTAAATGACAGCTTTGCTGGATAGAGTAATCTTGGTTGTAGGTCCTTGCTTTTAATCACTTTGAACACTTCTTGCCAGTCTCTTCTTATTTGCAATGCTTCTTTTGAGAAATCAGCTGGTAGTCTTATGGGAACTCTGTAGGTTACTCTCTTCTTTTGCTGCTTTTAAGATTATCTATCTTTAACCTTTGGCAATTTAATTATGATGTGTCTTGGTGTGGTCTTCTTTGGGTCCAACTTGCTTGGGACTCTCTGAGCTTCCTGGACTTGTATGACTATTTCCTTCACCAGATTAAGGAAGCTTTCTTTCATTATTTTTTCAAATAAGTTTTCAATTTCTTGTTCTTCCTCTTCTTCTGGTATCCCTATGATTCGGGAGTTGGCATGTTTGGAGATGTCCCAGAGTCTTTTTTTTTTTTTTTTTTAATTCTTGTTTCTTCATTCTGTTCTGGTTGACTGTTTATTTCTTCCTTATGTTCCAATTTGTTGATTTGAACCCTGGTTTCCTTCCTTTCACTTTTGGTTCCCTGTGGATTTTTCCTTATTTCACTTAGTGTAGCCTTCATTTTTTCCCTTATGCTTTTGCCATACTCAGTGAGATCTCTAAGCATGCTTATCACCAGTGTTTTAAACTCTGTATCTGATAGGTTGGCTATCTCCATTTTGCTTAGTTCTTTTCCTGTGGTTTGGTTTTGTTCTTTCATTTGAGTCATATTTCTTTGTCTCCTTGATTTGGCAGCCTCCCTGTGTTTGTTTGGATTAGGTAGAGTTGCTCTGACTCCCTGTCTTGGCACACCTGTTATGTTGTAAGGGGCGGAGGCTTAGGTAATTGCCAGTGTAGGGGCAGCCTGCTTCACCACTTTGTAGCTTTGTATGTGGGGAAGGGGTCTGAGAGGGGGCAATGCTGCTGCCTGACTGCTGGAGGCTTGTTCAGCACTTGCCCTGCCTCCAGTCACCTATGTGACTGGCACCCCTCTAGCTGTTGTCCTGGTGGTGGTTCCCAGAGTGGATGGTTTTGCATACATTCTAGGACCCTGTGGGCCCTTTAAATGGACTCTCCAGGGAGACTGAAAGTTTCCTTCGCCACCCCAACCCCCACTGGTTTTACAGCCAGGAGTTATGAGGCTTTATTTTTCTGGTGCTAGAACCCTGGGCTGCCCGAACTGGCCTTGGGCTCCCTCTCCAGCTACCCTTATTGTGGGACTGCCCATTCTGCTGGCTGCCACCTTGCTGCCACCACACCACATCCTCTCTGCTCCTACTCCCCATCTCTGCTGCTCCTACCCATCTGGATGAATATGTCTTCTTTAAATCCTTGGTTGTTGGACTTCTATACAGTTTGATTTTCTTGCAGTTCTGGGTGTTTTCTGTTTTGAGGTTAGTTGTAATCCTTTTTATGGTTGTGCAAGGAGGCAAAATATGTCTACCTATGCCTCCATCTTGACCAGAAATCCCTAATTTAATTTGCAAAGTGCTCTGAGTTTCTTCAATGAAAGAACTTTGCAGAGCTGCAGCATTGAGGATCCCCAGAACAGGACTGTTCAGGGCTAGTTTGTGAACTCTTTTTAGGGTGCAGAGCTGACATGCATGGCTATCTCCTATGCACAGAGAATAACCCATTTCCAGGCTTATAGGAAATTGAACTTGTCATTTTAACCAATTATGAAATAAAGGTCACATAGTCAAAGACACTAAGGCAATGTCATCTCCTTTCCCTTGGTTTACAAACAACTGTTCCCATTTTGCCTCTTCTTCTTGCCAGTATTCTAAGAAGTCTCCTTGTAACATTTTCTTTCTTTCTACGTAAGTAGTGACTTGGCCTTTAACAAGGGACCATTTGATACTGCCAAGTCCCTTCACCAAGCCAACAAAAATGTAAATGGTTTGCAATGACTTTGGGCAATTTTTTGAAAATTGAAGCAAGAGGTGAAAAGCAGATAGCTTTCTCTAATTCCTCCCATCAATAGAAGTCCTTAATGTTGGGTTATTCTAAAGTTCATCAACTTCCTTTTCAGTTGAACATTGTAAAACAGCATCCCATCACTTGTCACATATGAAATGTTACTTCTAAGATCCAAGGGCACTCTGGGTAGTCCAATGTATCTTCAGGAAAGGTTAGGTTATGCTGTGGTAACAAGTCCCCAAACCTCAGGGGCTTACAACCACACAGAGCTACTGCTCATTCACATGAATTATTTACTGCTGTTCATCACCACTCAGAATGCAGGCTGGCAGAGCAGCATCTGTTTAAAATGTTCCTAGTTACATGGCATACAGAAAGGATACAGGGAAAACCATGTGCTGGTTCCTTAGGCTTTACATCACCATGACTCATATTCCCTTGTTTCAAGGTAAGAATTGTACTGAAGGAAGAATTGCCTGGCTGTAGTGTAGGTAAGGCAGCAGAGAAAAGAAAGTCCAGGAGTCTTAGGAGGACTCAGGTAAGAGGCAGGGAGCTCTTGTACAGGAGAGGAGTTGATAGAGGAGTAATTACAGAAGGGGAGGAGGAGTGCACAAGGGTTAGGGTGCCTATGGTGCAATGAGGTAGGAGTCAAAGGTCACTGGAGAGATTCCAACCTCAGAGATTAGGGGACTAGTATAACCAAGAACGTAAGTGAAGAAGTCTGGAGAAGGAAAAGGTTTATGGGGGACTAGACAGGGGACATTTGGGATGATATCCCAACATCCAGGTTGATATAGGTTAATGCTGCAGTTCCTTTGGGACAGTGTCCCTTTGCTTCCTTACATTTGGAAATATGGAATTGTCTCTTGATCATTTTTGAAACACAGCATCTAAAAATGGTAATTGCCTCAAAGCAATGAGCTCTAAAAATGAATGTGTCTTGCCTCTAAGGGCATGCTTTTGGGTACAAGAATATAATGTGGTGCTACCCTCCCTTAGCCTCTAAGTGAGGGACAGTGGCAGACCCTGAGATGAAGGTTAGCTTGTGGGGTGTTCATTAGGGAGTGCTCTTGGGTCAAATACCAGTGTAGCCAGGGGAAAGAAGCGGGATTGGGCAGGAGGAGAAGCTGAGATGCATGCGATGCCCTACCAGAAAGGCCTCAGCCAATGCTGCACAGAGCTCAGGAGGTAAGAAGTGCTAGCTACAAGTTGGGGTGAAAGGACAGGGCCATCAGTCAAAGGTGCAGGCTTTCCTTGGAAGGAGGCATGGATTTCAAGGTGGTTTTTTTCTTTAGTGGGAGCAACCAGGGATGCCTCCTGAGAAGCATCTTCCAGAGAAGCCCAAGAATTGGGGATCTGAACAGCACATGACAGCATCTACCCAAGTCTACTCCTTGCTCTACTTTGGTCCACTTCCTCTTACACGTTTTAGGATTAGCTCCTCCAGGCTTCCAGTGATTTCTCTTCCTGGAATAAGGTCGTCAGGTTTAGCAAATAAAAATATAGAACTCCCATTTAAGTTTGAATTCCAGATAAACAATGAGTATATATTTTAAGGTGGGTAGGTCCCATGCAATATTACAGGCATGCTTACACTAAAGAAACTAGTCATTGTTTATCTGAAATTCAGTTTTTACTGGGCATCTGATATTTTACCTGGCAACACTATCCTGCAGGAAACTTAGAAGAAGAAGGATTAGTGGGCAAATTACAGTCCCAGCACTGTTGCTGGTCTTGGGGCCCTGAGTGAAATTAATTGTGCTTCCTCCTCTGTCTTTCTGCTGGGCCAGTGGCTGACTTGGTGGTAAGACCTAAACCTTTATCACCAAGGGCTTTGAACCCCTGGTCACCATGTCCTTACTGGTTCAGGGGTTGCATCCCTAATTACTATTTGCTATTAAGACTGCACAAGGGAGCACAAACGGGGCCCAAATGAGTCACTTCTTCCTATCCTATTGTATAACAGCACTCCACATTTCCTGATGAGCAGGGTCAAGACAGTGACTTCTCACCTGGTAACCCCTGACCAAGGAGCCTCTTCTATGTCTTCCTTAGCTTAGACCTCAGTGGCATACTCACAGTGTCCCTTTGGAACCAGGAGCCTTTACTTTGCAGAACCCAGCTATGCAGAGGTGAGAAGCACTCATTCACCAAGTGGTCTCTGGGTGTGATGACAGGGGGCTGGTCCTAATTCCATCCCTTGCTGGATGTTCCATCCTGTCTCACTTATCAGCAGGTCATTCCAACCTGCTTGGCCCAGCAGTTTTAGAACCAAGGCCCACAAGTAGGTAGGTGCTGTAGGTCCTTCTAGACACTGTCCCTTTGTGGCCTTAGTGCTCTGCACATTGCAGCCAGACTGCACAGTAATTTGAGCTGCTCATTGACCTAGTGGCCAGCCAGAAGGAGTGGTGGGGCAGAGCCTGAGGGGGCACACATTGTCATAATGGAATAATCAGAAAAGAAGCCTCTGAATATTTTCTAAATAAGGAGAGCACAGAGCCCTCCGTAGGGGAGAGGGCCAATTCTGCTAGCTTGGAGAGTCCAGGGGAACCTGGTAACTAAAGCCTTCCTGCAGCACTTTCAGCAGCTGGGAAATGAATCCTTCTTTCCTCAATGTGGTGTGGGTGGTGTCTCCCAGCATGGACCACAGGGACCCACTATGTGCAGTGCACTCTCCTCTGGCCCTCAGGTTTTATCTGTGCAATCACCAACTTTTTCCTTTTAAATGTGGTATGGCAGGCCAGTTCCCCTCAGACTGGCAGAAGGGACAGACACAGTAGAGAGGTCATTGCATCTTTCAGTGAGATAATTGGGGGAAAGGACTGTAGGCATCGTTTGTAGAAACAAGCACTGTGAAAAGCTGCTGGGAATTTGCAAGAGGTTTATTAGGAGAAGTGATATTTGAACAGAACTTTGATGGCATAGCTGGGTTTTTCCAGGCAAGACAGGGTGGAGGATTATTCTAGGTAGGGGAATCATGGTCAGTGACAAAAAGGCGAGGGAGCCCAAGGTCTGGTGTAGGAACTGGGGATGGGCTGGAATGACCCGCAGTGACTAGAGCAAATGAAGGAGGAGCTGGCAGGGAAGGAGAGCATTCCCTTTGGCTGCTTGGGGAGGATTTGAAGAGGGTATGTTAGAGTGGAAATTGTTGGTTTCTCCTTTGCTCCATGCTTTATATGTTAGAGCAGCCTCCCTCCTACACACAGCAGTTTAAGTGCTTTATACACATTAACTGATTTTAGCAAGAGAGTTGTTAGGGTTACTTTAAGTTGGATATTAGGCAACTCAAACCCTCTTTTAACCCCTTTCCACATATGTTTAGCTTAGAAAAATCTGAAAATATTTTCTTTTTAACATTCTATGACTGTCATGTATGAATGCAGTTGATTTGCCCTATTTCAGAAGTGTGAGAGGGCTATCCAGGCCAAAGCAGGTGGCAACCCACCTAGCATAGGGGCTTAGATACGTGTTCTTCACCTGTTCTGCAAAGACACCAGGCCATGGTAATGGACACCTTCAGGAGTGTGATGTGAAATTCCTGCTTTGAATCTCTGAGCGAGAACAAAAGGCTGGCCTTCCAGGAGCCTTCGGGTTCTGTCCATAGGTATGGTGGAATGGCACATGCCCATAGACCTATGCAGTTACCTCAGACTGGACATTTTCCTGGGGACACAGAGTGTAATATAAGGTCTGCCCCATCTGGTCTGGAAACTGGCCTGCTGCCCAGAAGTGTTCTGACTGCAGGTAAAAACCTGTGACCTTCCTGAGCTCATGGGCACAACATGGCATCCTCCTGCTCTGCGCTTGTCCCCCAGCAGCAGCCAGCTGGCCACACTTGGCCTTGTTCTCAATACTTCAGGGAGGCTTTTTGACACATTTGGAGAGAGTTTCCTCCATAGTTTCTCACTTTAACCCAGTGAGGAAGTGAAGCAGCCATCAGGACTCCATTTTAGAGATGAACACTGGATATTGAGGGAGTTATTAGAGTCACCAGTGTCAACAGAATGAGCTGGACAGCGAGGACAACCCTCAGCTTGTTGACGCCTGCAGCCCCTAGCTTCTGAATTTTCACCCAGCCCTTCTACCAGTCCCCACCCAAGACTGTTACCTTTTCCACCTTCACTTGAGACTTGCTGATATGGTCAAATGAGTGAATAAGGGAATAATCAGTGTTGTCAGCATGGTGCTTGTTCTCTCCCCTAAGCAACCATTGCAGAGTCAGGCCCATGTGTTCAGTATGATTTGTGCTTTCGACTTTGCCTAGCCATTTCATCTCAGAAACTTCAAAGTTCAGAAGGGGCACATATGAGCAGGATAATAACACAAGCAAAGGCAGTCATGGCCCTGTGGGAATTGACACACATTGCGTTGGTGGCATTCAACTGAGAGGGACAGTGTGGACATTGAACAAGTTGTTTTGGCATATATGTTGTTATAAGTTGTTTCTCATAAGGCTATAACTGATAGCACCAGGTAAGAATACTTTAAGTGAACAGCAGAGGATTTTAAGAGGACAATTCTGCTTGGAAGTATGAGACCTGCAGCAAGATATGAGTGCTCCCCCCTCCCATTGCTGACTTTGTGATCACCTTGGCTATCTCCCACCCTTCTGGGCCCTTTGTGTCAGGGGCAGCTCTCTATCACCCTGGGAACCTCTCTTGGGAAGGGCAGTCTTGTACTCTTGAGTCACTTCCCAGGGAACCCGGCTCACGGGAGGATTTTAGCAATTTTTCAACTAACCTGTATCCTTCATCCAGCTTATACCAAAATTTCTGTTTTGAAACTCCCTTCAGAAATTCTCTTTTCTAAACATTTTGCCTTTTCTTTTCAACTCTTTGCAAAATCATTATGTAAAGTCAGTAGGCAGTGAATAAACCTATGGATTTGTCTGTTTCTGATCACTGAATTAGGTTCTCTGTCAAGTATAAAAAGGAACCCACTTATATAGAAAATGTGGCCTCAGGGGCTGCACTATTGCACATTTCAATTAAGTTTCTCTGGCAGACATATTTTGCTTTTATCTTGAACAATTGATGAACATGTTACTCTATAGTCCCTGACAAGGGAGTCACAGTCCATAAATGAATTCTTACAGGTTGCACTTGGGCATGTTCTTTCTGGTGACTTACATGGAATTTTTGGGAGGTTGCATTTGCCAATTTGTGATTTGCATGAACTTTTTGTTTTATAAATTAATATGCCATCTCTTTTTTGGGTAAGTTTTACTACTTCTTGGCTTCCTTTTGTAGTGTTTGTAATGAAAAGCCCCCTATATGTTCTTCTGTGCCTCTCTCTATCTTTATAAATTAAAAATCAATATTCCTAATTTCCCCCCATAAAATCTCCTTAATTCCTTCAATGTTTCTTTCTTTTGAAAATCAAGTTTAGTGTTTATCAGCAAAGTTAAGTTCCAGGATGTGTTCATTTTGAATCCCACACTAAAACACCCAGTTGATGAGTGTATATATAGGGGGTACTGATTTTTGCACTAGCCTATTGAATAATTTTCTGAAAAAGTCTATTTTTAAAACATTGAATTATCCTGTACAGATCTCAGTAATTTTAGCACTCTCCTTGCCATGGGTTTTGTAGACACATAGCTCCCTAGTCTTTTGTGGTAAGGTTCCATGATCTCTGTGAAGGCCTCTCCTCCCCACCCCACCCCCAACCTCGTAGCTCTCCTAACTATGAGAGACAGCAATTTCTGTTCACTTTTCCATTTGTCTGGTTGAGGAAGATGTCTCAGCAGGCAACAGTGTAACTACAGGAGGCATTCACTTTTCCAGGGGTTGTGAACCCCATTGTGTGACCATGTCTCTTATATATAAGCACATGTAGGACCCATTGGCCAACCTTATGTGATTTGGGGGGCACGATGCATCCCCACTATCTCTTCTCTCAATGCACTATCTCTTCTCTCTTCAAGGTGCCATGGACTGTCCTCCCCATGTGGCAGTTAATATTTTACTGTGTTTTCTGAGTCCCCTCTCTAGTGGCTCTGTGTGGCTCTGTGAACTGTCTAGGGCAGGAAGACCTTCTGCTACAGGGCCCCTCTCTTTGGGGAGGCAGGGCTCACTGAAGCAGAGTTTTGAAATTGGCAGCAAGCACACATTTCTCTTGCACTAGTTTCAAACTGGCATTACATCGAGTTCCAACAAAGCATGATTTTCTTCTGAGAGTCTGTGACTTATTTTAGATCAGCAACTTTTGTGAGGTACAGCATGAGACACCACAGGAGACACAAGGGTAGCCATGACACACAGCCCAACACAAAGGAGACACCACGGTTATGAGCCTGGACTGTGCATGTGCCACTCATCCGTGGGAGGAAACAGAAGCAGAATGAAGTGTGATCATGACAAATGAAAAAAGGGAGTGCATTTGAGGGAACTAGAGAGAGGATCATGAAGATGGCATTTGACCTGAACAGGTTTCAGTGTCTGGGTTGATACCAGGGTGGCCAGAGTCTTGAAATGTGACAGTGGGATATTGGTAGAAAAGCATAGTCTGGGCTGGAGGTGGAGACTCAGGGTATAAAGGCTTGAAGCCTATGGAGGGCCTCTGTACCAACTAAGGGACTTGTACTTTATTGGACATTAGTTCTTCAACATCAGTGTGATCCCAGAGATTCAGACTCAGTCAGTGGGCCCAGAACCTGCATTTCCATCAGAGAGTGGGGGATTTTAATTCAGGGGGTCGAGGACCACACACTGTGAACAACACAGAGGACTAGAGGGGGGCAGTGGAGAGGCACATTACTAGTTTTGGAGCAGGAAGTGACAGAACCCAACTTGATTTTTAGGAAGGCAGACTTTGCAGTAAGTGCAACATGGGTTGGAGGTGCAGGAAAGGGCAGGTGGGAAGACAAGGTGATGCCAAGCATGGTGAGGCAGGGGGACAGCAGCTGTGCCAAGAGCCAGGGATAGAGAATAAAGATGGAGGAGTGATGTTTAGGATGGAGGATAACAAATCTGACTTGGAAACTTGGGTTGAAGATACCAGAGGGATATTTGGTCTGATTGTCCTGTAAAAAGCAGTTGGTATTTACATTAGAAGCAGCTTAACTAGGGGATCAGGCTAGGTGTGCACCTATAGGACCCATTGGCAGACACAGAAGTAGCAGAAGATTCATGAACTGTCTTCAACACAGTGGATGTTGTGGTTAAGAGCAGGCTTCTCTATTTGCCTGACCCAAACTTGTAGAGATGGGGGCAGGGGGAGGTCAGGAGGAACTAGGTTTCTTCTGACCATGGATGCTGATCACTTCCCTCCAAGAGGTTTCATTCAGAATGGCTTTGGAGTGGCCCTGAGTGGGAACAACCCAGGTAACTTCCTTTGAGGTCACTGCATGTCCCTTTGCCCTAGGAGGAAATATTACACTGTGCTATGCCTGTCGGAGCCTGGAGCACACACACTGGGTCCAGCCAGCATGCAGGTGTAGGCATGCAAAGGAGGGAATAAATGTTGGGGCTTCCTATGAATACGGCAACTTTTTGGAGGATTATTTTCACAAATCATTTTTGAAACATGAAGTAGTTCTGCTCCTCACTGGAAGCGGGAACCTAGGGGCCATATATTCAGTCAGGGGCCTGTTCCTCCAGCCAAGGTGGACTGTGGAGGAGGACAGAGGTCTCCGCAGAAATGCTGCTTTGGATTCATCATCAGTGGTAAGCTGCAGAAGGGCCAACCTAACATCTGGTCTGCGGCTTGCTAAGTAGAACTTTCTTCATTGATTCCTCAGTCATTTTTTACTATAACCTTGTGGGATAGTGAAGCAGGAATTATGATTTCATTTCAGAGATGAACAAGGTGAGATTGAAGGGGTCATTAGAGGTACCTGATGTCAACAGAACAAGCTGGGCAATGAGGACAGCCCTGCACTGCATGCTTCATTATGAAGTGAGCTCAGTATGATCAATATTGAAAACCATGTCCCATCTCATTAACAACCCTTCGGTCTGGAAGGCTCTTTGCTTTCTGTGCTTGCTCCCTCCTCTCCTTCAAGCCTTTATTCAAAGTTACCTTGCAGGGGGACCCTCCCTGCCCCAGACACTCATATACTCACACTTGCCTTAATCTTCCCCAGAGCACTTCTTAGCTCTTCACGGTCTACTTCTGTTACTTATTGGCGTTGTTAATGGTTCATTTCTGCTCACGAGAGTGTGAGCCCCATGAGGGCAGGGGCTTTGATACTCAGGCTCATTGCATCACCAACATCTAGAACTGTATGTTCACATTTTGGATGCTTGATAAATGTTTTTCAAATAAATGAATAAATGAGTGAATAACAAGCAAGGAAAGCAAATTCACATCCATGTAACAGACCACATGACATAACAATTGTGTGGCTGAAATGAACACACACCTTCTAGAAAGCAATTGGACACTCTTCTTCAAAAATGTTAATCTCAGCATTCATTGTTGTAAAACTTGAATTAATTTAAATACGTAACCTTTAAGGAACAATTAAATACACTTTAGTACATTCACACAGTTGGGAAATTATATTTATGAAAATTTTTTTAATTGGGGGAAATACTTATGAAATTAAGGGAAAAGGGCAGGATGCGAAATTGCATGCATGATACAATCTTACCTAAGAAAAACACACATGGGTTAGGGAAAACCCCAGTGAGTGTGCTGAGGTCATAGATTATTTATATATATTATTCTTATGTCCATTTTCTTTCTGTTTATATATTTTTAGGGATAAAAAATCAGATCCATTAAACATCTCTGTTAAGAACAGAAAATTAGCATACGTTAACATCAAGTTGTTGACTTATGTTAAATACTATGACAATATCTCTTGACTGTCACTTTCACGTAATCCCTCATCTATGCCAGCCCTCCATTCTCTTACTTTAAAATGTATCCCTTAAATATGTCTTTAAGGCAAATTACTCTTATTTTCACATTGGTGCCTTTTTCTGGATGGGGTTGAAGCTCTTTGCAGGGAAACAGAACTCTATTGTCAAAATTCAAAGATGATATTCTGGGCTGGGTATTTCAGGGAAATACAAAGATATATTAGAGCATGTTTCCTGCCTTCAATAAATTTTCAGTTGAGCAGCTCTACAGCTCTAGTTCTCTGGTCTTTACCTCAGAGGAACTACTTTTATTAAAACCACCAATGACATTCTTCTGGCAAAAATCCAAAGGCCTCATTCCTTTTCTGAGCCTCTGGGCCTCTCAGCTCCTCTGCAGAGGCTGACCAGCTCCCTTCTCCACAGCACCCTTCTCAGTCTGGTTTTCAGGGACATGCTGTGCCCTTGTTCAGAGCTTTCATGATCCATTGGGCATCTAACTGAACCCCCCTCCTCCTACTCAGAATCTCTAGGCTTCAAAATGCTCTTGAATCAACTCTGATTATCTGACCAAATACTTCAAAGATATTTATCTTCCTGGCGCCAATTACCCTCATAATCTTGCGCCCAGTAGCCTATGTTGCCTTCTTCAACCAAAAAAATTAACCACTTTGCTACCTTTCACCTCTACCATACATACTTTCATCTCCTAATGATTCATGTGCTCTGTCTTTAGCAGAAAAAGGCAGGTCTCTCTTCATCCCAGAATACTCTCTTTGCAGCCCTAATTCAACCATTCAACCACAGCTTTCAACTTCCTCTTTCTAAACTGATCTTGTCTGTCCCACTCACCTTTAATGGGCTGTCCCTTTTCTTAGCACAAGGTTATATCTCAGAATACATGTAATATCTATGGACATGATTTTAAAAATTAATCATTGATTTATTTAATGTTTAATCTATTTTATCAAGGTATGATTGACATGGAAAAGCAGTACATGTTTAACACACGCAACTCAAGTTTGGGGACGAGTGTACATCTGTGAAACTATCACCAATATCAGGGCTGTAAACATCCACCACCTCCCCAAATTCCCTCCCATTCCTTTTATTGTTATTATTTTCTGGTAAGAACACTTACCATACTCTCTATCCTCTTAGAAAAATTTAAGTAATTCAATACAGTATTGTTAGCTATAAGCACTACATTGTACAGTGGATCTGGAACTTTTCATTCTGTGTAACTGAAACTTTGTACCCTTTGACCATTGTTTTCCTCTTCCTCTCTCACCCCTACCCCAGCCCCCGGCAATCACTATTCTACTCTCTGCTTCTATGAGTTAGACTATTTTAGATTCTACATACAAGTAAGACATGTTTTTCTGTATCTGGCTTACCTCACTTAGCATGATGTCCTCCAGGTCCAGCCATGCTGTTGAAAATGGCAGGATTTCCTTCTTTTTAAAAGGCTGAATTGTATTGCATTGCATGTATATACCACATTTTCTTTATCCATGTATGATAAGCATGTTTTTAATCTTTGATTTGTATGTTTCTCTTGTAATATCCTAACCCCTTAATAAGTTCTAAGGGTCATTCTATTTATCATCTTTATAGTTTTTCACAGGATTTAATGCTTTGCACAAAGACAGGTAAAATGAAGTAGAGAATTGAGGCAATTTTTCAAACTAGGCTAATTTTTGAAACCTGCTGTTGAGAAAAACAAGAAATTTGAGTTTGCATGATCCTAACTGCTCATCTACATTGGCCAAATTCAGATGCATTTCCCCTATTTCATTTTCTGCCTGCAGACCTCAGAGGCACATGCTCCTTGACTCTAAGTTTCCCAGATGACACACAACTCCGCAAGGGTTTAACAGCATCTCTTTACCCCAACTCTTATGTTTTTGATGTTTCCTCAGTCTTTCCTTCTTTGTCTTTCATGCCCTTGATATTTTTTGATAGTTACTTTGTAGAATGTCTCAAAATTTGGATCTATTTTCTCATTATTGATTACATTGAGATGATGAAATTGTGTCAGGAATCCCACAGAAGTGATACTGCATCCTCCTCCCACAGGACTTTTTCTTGGTGATGTTACCTTAATCACTTTGTTGAGGTGGCTGCAGAGTTTATACTGTGAAGTTACTATTTTTCTCCTTATAATTGATCAAGTTCTTGGGAGATATAAGTTGAGACTATGAAAATGTCCTGTTTATTCTCAAAGCTTAGCCCAGTGGTTTGCATATCCATCAATGGACCTTGTCTACAATGATTATTACTGTACTTTTTGATTGTTGGTGATTTTGCTTTTCCTCATTCCTTCCACATTTAACTTGAATTCTTCTGTAAGGGTGAGCTGCCCCTTCTCTGTCATTTATTTATTTAATTGTTAATTTAAATCACTATGCATTCATGAATATTTATTTTATTCCAAGGATTAGACTCCAATACTTTTAATTTATGTATTACAATCCATGAATTTTGTAGATCAAATTATACCAGTTCTGGCCATTGGGAGCTCCTTCAGGTCAGCTCTGTGTCCTCTTGACATGTTACTTTCATTTTCAAACACTTCCTTATTTTCCAGCCCCACAAGTTTCAGGCTCATTTGGTATTTTCCCTGATTCTATCCTGAAATCAACTGCTTCTCCATGAAATCCACCCCTACATTTTTGAATCACAACTTCACAATCACAATCACAACTTCATTTTAATTACCACCTTCTGGTGGTGTCTGGTGGAGACATTGGCCCCAGGAGAGCTGAGGCCTTCCTTGTCTGGTCATGGCTATTTCCACAGCACCCAAAGAGTACCTGACATAGCTTAGGAGACTGCTGGGTGTTCTTAGAGGAACAGGAAGAGATTGGCTCACTCCTTTCTCCTTTGGTGACTTCTAATCACTTAGCAGAGAATTCTGGTGAGTGGTCACAGAAGGAATTGGTGGCTTTGAAGCAATTCCAGCTTCTGCCAGCCTGGAGAGCCTGAAACGAGGAACCAAATCTCTGTCCTCATTTTTCTAACAATAGTTCTTAAAGAAACATAATCCAAGAGATCACAACTCACTCCACAGAACTGAACGCATGTCAAACAGCCAGGAAACTGGAATATGCCATAAAACAGTAATGTTCAACCAGTGCGCCACAAGAATTTTTAAGACATGCAATACCTGACTCTTTAGTCAGAGGCACTGACCTCTTTTCTCTTAGATTATCAAATTGAAAAGTGACAATAACCAACACAACAATAGCCACTTGGTATGAATGAATAATAAAAAAAAAAAACAACTTATTTTTTGTCAAATCAGCAAAAAACGTTTTTTGGTGTGCCACAGAATTTTAGTAGTTTATGTGTGCCATGAGATGAAAAAGTTTGAAGTTGCTGTCATAGAATATCTCAGTAACTATTTATTTCATCATTTAGCTTGGCATTTAATGTACAATACTGACATGAATTCTGAAAAGTTCACTGGCACTCACATACCACATTGATAAACCAACAATTGAGAGCCAGGTAGTAAGCTTCTCAGTTGAAGACTGAAGATATACATGCAGTTGGAGTAAGGTTGACTCTGAACAACCAGGTATGAAGCATTGGAACTGCTGCTAAATATTGTAATTAAATTGACCTAAAATAAAGTACTTTAAACATTTATTCAGTTATTTGTACTACTGGGAAAATATTCTGACTATCTGAAGTTTTCAAAAATAAAGTCTGAATGACATGATAGGCCAAAACAATCTCTCCATTTGCCATTATTGTGTCATTAAACCAAGGACATTCACTGTTTAGGTTCTTGAAGATTGTTGAAATGTGGCATACTAAAATGTAAATTATGTTTTTTAAAATACCTTACAATGAAGAGCCTAAGTTTTAGGAACTTACAAAGTTGTTAAGTGTCAGTGCTGTCTCTCAGCTTACTTTGAGAGATAACAACTAAGAAACTGATTGAGTTCTTGGCTTCACCTTTGGGAGGTGACAGTAAAAAAGAGCTTACTTTAAAGACAAACACCCCAGCTCTGCCTATTACTACCTGTACTTGCTTAAGCAATAGTTTAACCTTGCAGCCTGTATTCCCATACCTGTTAAGCGGTGATAATATTACAAATCCTTCATTCAACTTTATTTATTAAGCATGTATTATGTGCCATGTTCTAAGCTTGATCCTAGGGAGAAACAGTAGTGAGTAGGGAGCAAGACAGATGAATTCCCTCATCTTACTGGGTTTGCATTTTTTACATCAATATGAATGCATGGTCTTTCATTTTGTGTATCAGAGTTCAATACAATCTTTTTTTTTTCACTTTTCCAAGTATTTAATATTGGTTAAGCCATGATTCAGGGTCCCACAGTGGGATGTGCCCAGGTCCCTTCACCTCCCTAGGATGATGGAGGACAGAGGAGAGGCGGGGTGGAGGCCCTTCTTTACAGGAAATGAGCCTTTTGCCAGCAGTCATCCCAGGCTGACACTTAGCATATGGGGCAGAAGGACTTGTGCACATGCCGGTACCTCTTGCACATGGAGACATCACCCCTGTTAATGGTCATTGCCTTCTCACAGGGTGCAAGTTTAAGTTCTGACAACAGTTCCTGGTCTGGTTCTGGCTGGGGAAGTGGCTGTCAAAAGGGCGGTCTGGTAGTTACGAATTTTGGCCTCGATTTCTTCTGCCACATTGCTAACTCCTAAAGATGCCCCTGAAGCCACACACAGCTTAATGTAACCTTCAACAAAGATGAGTCTCTGCTGCTTTTTTTTTGTTTTTGCTCAATTTATTTCAGCTTTTGCCATTGGGAACTCCGTCAGGTTGGCTCTTGTGCCATTTTGATATGTCCCCATACCTTTTTTGAGCACTTCTTTACTGGGTCCACAGATAGGGGAGATAAAGGACTAAACAAACAATTAAAATTCAGAAAACTAGCATATCTGAGATGGCTATGATCCCACCTAGCAGGACTGACTTTAAACTTAGGCTATCCGGCAGGGGTGGGCTCCAGGGGCTGTCAGTGGAGAAGCATTGTGTAAAAGTACAGAGGCTTAGAATCACCCAAACCTCACGTTCCCTAAATGAATAGTTCATTTGATAACACTCACACCAGGTGGCGTGTTGAAAGCTGGAGGTGCTGAGATGAGTAAAACACCATCCTTGGCTTTAAGGAACTCTCACACACTCACGCACATGTACACATAAGGTACACACAATGCATGATACAGTGTGATATGTGTCGTACAAGAAGAATTTTGCAGAAAGAATGTGTCTGAGGGAAGCAGGGAGGGTTCAGGGATGAGAAGCTCAGTCCTGGAGGAGAGGGAGCTGGGCAGTCTTCCTATGAGACAGGCTCTTCCTGTGAGAGGAGAGCAGGACAAACTTAGTGGTCAGCATATGCAAAAGCAAGAAAGCCCTAGGGCACATGACATACTGAGGGGACAGCAAAATGTCCCAGGAGGGAAGCTGGCACTTTGGAAGCATTCGAGAAGGACATGTGTTTAAGGCCACCAGCCTCTGTCAAACTGTTTGATACATATCCTGTGGCCATAGCCACACAGCCCGTGCCACTGCCCCTTCCCTGCCCTGGGAGCTGAAGGACTGTAACAAATGCTAAACTTCCAGAAAATTTCCCACAAGCCTTGTGGTTTCCAGGGGACTCTCATTGTCCTAGGCAGCAGCAGAGTGCCACACAATCTGTATGAATGTGACTGCAGTCTCTTCCTTCACTCTTTCCCCAGAGGCCACCAAGATGGCGATTTGGGCCCATAATCCTCCTACCTATTTGTAGCCTTTATATGTGCATCTGTAAACAATACATGCTATTTTTGCTTGTTTTTTTTAAAGGTCATTGAAATTATATTTGGAATGTTTTATATCTTTTAAAAAAATCCTCACCCAAGAACATGCTTATTGATTTTTAGAGAGGGGAAGGGAGGGAGAGAGAGAAACCTCATTGTGAGAAATGTTGATCAGTTGCCTTTCATACACGTCTCAACTGGGGACCGAACCCACAGCACAGGCATGTACATGGAGCAAGGATCAAACCTGTGACCTTCCAGTTTGTGGGACAATGCCCAGCCAATTGAACCACACTGGATAGGGCTATAATGTTTTATATCTTTAATAGAAAAGGTAAACTATCAGTTCTTATAGTGGGAACCTGGCTATTTGGTATATTGTACTTTATATACTTTGTATTTCATTTTTAAAAGATTTTATTTATTCATTTATTTTAGACAGAGCAGAAGGGAGGGAGAAAGAGAGGGGGAGAAACATTAATGTGTGGTTGCCTATTGTGTGCCCTGCACTGGGGACCTGACCTGGCCTGCAACCCAGGTATGTGCCCTGACTGAGAATCACACTGGCGACCACTTGGTTTGCAGGTGAGCACTCAATCCACTGAGCCACACCAGCCAGGGCTGTATTTCTTTTAAAAAGTTTAGGATTCCAGGTGCCTGAGAGCCCTGTTCCTCAGCCCCACTGCAGAATCCAGAACAGAATCTAGTTCAGAATCCAGGACTTTGTCATCAACTCCCCTTGGGGGATGGGACTGATGGTAGGGGTGGGGGTGAGGTTAAATGAGAACTCACCAAGGTCTGGTGGAGTGCTTCTCCTGAAGCTACCACGCAGTCCTGACCACAGAGTGCAAGTCACCATCCCTGCAAGTGCAGAATCTGTAGTCTCTGGATTCCTGTTGGTCCCAAGGACAGAGCAGAAACGTGTGGGGGGCATTTCTGCCCCAGCCCCCATGGTGCCTGTGCTTTCACACAGTGTGGAGTAAGGTCAAGAACATGCCTGCAAGGCCTGGCCATGTTCAGTTTGAGTTCTGGCTGCGCCCTTTGTAACTATGTGACCCTGTGCAAGTTTCCCAACAGTCTGAGAGTGGAAATGTCACTATTAAGCTGATGCTGAAAGACAAGAGGTTGGTTAATACTCTAGGCCTGTGGCTTGGGAAGGTGAGGTGGTTGGCACCCACTTCTCAAGTGATCATCCTGTTCTTTGTGATGGAGTTAAAATGAAATAAGTTGACTTTCCTTTCAGCACCAAGTCTTTTTTTATGTAAGGAAGTACCACTTCTTCCTTACTGTAATGAGGGTTAAAATAAACTCTTGTGCAAATGCTTTGTGTTCTCTGGTAAAAGACATTGTATATAAAAACAAAGAGCATGTGCCCTTGGTTTGAGGTGCAGAAGGCAGAGGCTTCAACTTTGGACAGCTTCATGGTATTTCACCCTTTAGAATTAACATCACCAGTTTCCTGACTGGTTGCCCTTCAGGTCATTGTGTGTCTCAAAAGGTTTCAGGATAATTATTTCCTGAGTGTATTTAAAAAAATAATAGTAATTGAAATCCTCTTATTTACAAAATAAAATGTTTCCAAAGAAGACCTAAGAATGAGAAAGAGATCACAGAAGTCAGGCTTGAAAAGCAGAGGGAGGTACTGGGCCCTGGGATGGCAGTCAAGACACTGCCCAACTCTGTCTAGGGAATGCAAGTTTGGGGGTGAAGTCCTAAAAGATAACCATTTCCTACTGAACTAAATAAGTCTGCTGCTCCCAGATATTTCTCAGGTCTTCATCGATGGCGAAGTGTCCCTAAGGGGACAGATGCCATCCTAATGGAAGAACAAATACATTCTTAAGGGGAAAAGTAATGATGACAAACACCACACTGCTCCTCTGTTACATTCTGGGAGTTCACCCATCAGTCAGGTCTGAGGAGAGATAATTCTCAAAACACTTCCCTTCTTTCTAACACCTCACGCCATTGAAAATCAAAATACTTATCCCTAGAACAGTTTTTATTTTTTAGTTGAGAGTGAGGAGGAGGCCTTCATTTACATGTCCTTCTTTTAATTACCTACGGTGGGAGTGGGGTGAGAGAGAGAGAGAGAGAGAGAGAGAGAGAGAGAGAGAGAAAGAGAGGGAGAGAGAGAGGGAAATGCCAAGCCACAATCTACTGTTCTGCTCTTTGTATGAATCAATTTTGCTTTTATAATGATGATATAAAATTAGATGTATTGACAGGGAATGTCAATCCAAACTGTTGAATAGAAAAGAATGCTATATGACAGTATTTATATTATAATATCACTTATATAAGCCTCTTGTCAATCATCTATCAATCATCTATATCATGTTTAATCTACCTAGATAGCAGGATCAATATTCAATAGATGTTAAGATTGCTTATTTTGAAGTGAAGAGATGGAGGTGATTTTTACTTTTTAAAAATATTTCATGTACCTATATACTATTTCAGTAATTAGCAAATGTCATTTTTATCTTCAGAGAAAAAAGCTACTTTCATTTTCAGAGAGAGAGAAACAGACAAAGATCTGGTATAGACAAATTCAGGTAGAGCATTTGATGGGTCCAGCTGAAACTTTCTGAATGGTGTTGGAATGACTGAGCTGGAAAACTTATGTGTAGAGTTTCTACATGTTTTGTTTTAGGTTCACAATGAACATTGAGAGAAAGATCCTGAGATTTCCCATATAGCTCCTGGTCCTGACCCCAGCACTCACGCACAGCCTTCCCCACTGTCAGCAACCCCCACCTGAGAGGTACATTTGTTATAGCAGAAACTACGCTGATACATCATCACCCCAAGTTCATAGTTTACATGGCGTTCATTCTTGGGGGTGTACATTCTAAGGGTTTGGAAAAGTATATAATGACATATATCCATCATTATAATGTACAAAGTATTTTCACTGCTTCTGTGCTCAGCCCATTCATCTCTCCCTGTTCCCCATCCCTACCAGCACTGATTTTTTTGTTGTTGAAGTTACAGCTTTTCGAAGGCGAGATTGTCTTTTGTACTGCTTTTCCCCCTAAATTTGGATTTAGAGAATACTTGGTTTCAGTCCAGGCTGAATACTACATACATCCAGCTGGTATTAATAATTTGCACTGAGCAAATTATTTAATCTCTCTGAGCATGTATCCTCAACTGTAACACAGAAACACATCTATCTGTCAGTGATGACTAAATGTGTACAAAATGCCCGTGGTAATTCTGAGGAATACGTGTATGCATGAGTGTCTGTGCACACAGGTACGTGTACGCATGCATTGAATGTAGTATATGTTCATGCATGTGGATCTGTGGGCACACACATGCAGCATGCGCATGTGTCTGTGCATGCAAACACGGGATATAGACATGTATGTACTGTGTGTGTGCCGTGCATGCATGTTGTATGTGTGCACAAGTGTGTGTTTTGCCTTCAGTTTATTTCCACTGTGTAGTTTTGATATGCCTTACTATTAGTATAGACAGGAAGTGATAGGCTAATAAGACTCAGCGGTGATAGAGTATATTTAAATGCAGAAGAGATTGTCAAAAGACCCCATTCTGCCCCGTCTCCTCCCAACCAGCACACCTACTCCACATCCTCCACCTCTTGGTCTTTCTCCATCATTCCCTGAGTCCTGAAGAGCTGAGGCAGAGCTGCCCACTGGAACAAAAGAGTGGTCAGAGTGAGGAGAAGTTGACTGGTGCAGCTGAAATGCCACCATTTGTCAAATCTCCAAAGGTACCCTCTGCCAAGTATGGTTTACTGACTCATATCACATCAGTCTCCTCCTACTTATTAAACTTCAAACAGACACAGTATTTTGTCTCTAATTCATCACCACACAAAACTTGGAAGAACTAAGAGATGGACTTTCACCTCTTGGCATCTTAATCAGCACAGTCTCTGGTCTCAGATAAAACAAAATATTTTAATTCTAGCTGATTTCTTTTTATTCAAACCCAAGAGGAGTTTTTTTTTTAAACCCTCACTTGAGGACAGGTTTATTGATTTTAGAGAGAGGAGAAGGGAGGAAGAGAGGGAGGAAGAGAAACATCAATTGGTTGCCCCTTGCACATGCCCCAAATGGGGACTGAACCCACAGCCTAGGCATGTGCCCTGATGTGAAATTGAACCTGTGACCTTTGGGTTTATGGAATGATGCTCCAACCAACTGAACCACACCTGCCTGGGCTAGCCTGAGAGGAGTTTTATGCTGCACCAAAATCTAGGTGATAAGAACTTCTTTAGTTTTTTTTTTTAATATATTTATTGATTATGCTATTACAGTTGTCCCATTTCCCCCCCACTCCACTCCATCCTGCCCACCCCCCTCCCTCCCACATTCCCCCCCTATAGTTCATGTCCATAGGTCATACTTATAAGTTCTTTGGCTTCTACATTTCCTACAATATTTTTACCCTCCCCCTGTCTATTTTCCACCTATCATCTATGCTACTTATTCTCTGTACCTTTACCCCCCTCTCCCCCCTCCCACTCCCTTAATGACAACCCTCGTGTTCTAGTTGTTTGCCTAGTTTGCTCTCGTTTTTGTTTTATGTGTGGCCATTAATAACTGTGAGTTTGCTGTCATTTTTACTGTTCCTTTTTTTGATCTTCTTTTTCTTAGGTAACTCCCTTTAACATTTCATATAATAAGGGCTTGGTGATGATGAACTTCTTTAACTTGACCTTATCTGAGAAGCACTTTATCTTCCCTTCCGTTCTAAGTGATAGCTTTGCTGGATACAGTAATCTTGGATGTAGGTCCTTGCGTTTATTCTTGGGTAATGTAATTATGATGTGCCTTGGCCTGTTCCTCCTTGGGTCCAGCTTCTTTGGGACTCTCTGAGCTTCCTGGACTTCCCAGAAGTCTATTTCCTTTGCCAGATTAGGGAAGTTCTCCTTCATTATTTGTTCAAATAAGTTTTCAGTTTTTTGTTCTTCCTCTTCTCCTTCTGGCACCCCTATAATTCGGATGTTGAAACGTTTCAAGGCGTCCGGGAGGTTCCTGAGCCTCTCCTCATTTTTCCAAGTTCTTGTTTCTTCATTCTTTTCTGGTTGGATGTTTGTTTCTTCCTTCTGGTGCACACCATTGATTTGAGTCCCAGTTTCCTTCTCATCACTGTTGGTTCCCTGTACATTTTCCTTTGTTTCTCTTAGCATAGGCTTCATTTTTTCATCTGTTTTTCGAATAGATTCAACCAAGTCTGTGAGCATATTGATAACCAGTGCTTTGAACTGTGCATCCGATAGGTTGGCTATCTCTTCCTCGCTTAGTTGTTTTTTTTCTGGAGCTTTGAAGTGTTCTGTCATTTGGGCCATTTTTTTTGTTGTTTGTCTGTCTTGGTGCCTCTGTTACTTTACGGGGCGGAGCCTTAGGTGTTCACCAGGGCGGGGTGATGCTGGTCGCTGTGCTGTGATGCTGTATGTGGGGGAGGGGCCGAGTGGGAGCAATGGCGCCCGCCTCACTCTCCTCCAGCTTTCAATCTTTCACTTGGCTACCCACAATCAAACTGGGCCACTCTGGTGCTGGTTCCCGAGTAAGTGGGCCTGTGCACACTCTAGGCCCCTGTGGGTCTCTCCAATGACCTCTCCTGTGAGGCTGGGAGTCTCTCCAGCTGCTGCCCCAACCCCCAGGGGCATTTTCAATCAGAGGTTTGAGGCTTTATTTCCCTGAGCTGGAGCCCTGGGTTAAGCCGTCTGCTTCGCTGCCCCCCGTTCGTCTGGTTTATCTGTGGGCGAATGTGGTGCCGCGGGGTGCTACCCGCTGCTCTGCCTGCCTCGTTCTCCGCCACTCTGAGTCCGGCCCTCTGGGTTTATCTGTGCAAATGTGGGGCCTCAGGGTCTGCTAGTGCTCATACTGCCTGCACCATTTGTCCCACACTCCGCCAGTCTCAGTCCCGCCACAGCCCTGTGAGTCCTCTCCACCCCGGTGCCCGTCTCCGCCCCTCCTACCAGTCTGGATGAATGTTTATTTTGTATTTCCTTGGTGTTGGTTCCCCTTGCTGTTCGATTCTCTGTCAGTTCTGTTGTGCGAGGAGGCGCAGTGTGTCTACCTACGCCGCCATCTTGGTTCTCTAGTTTTTTTTTTTTTTAAGATCAATTTTCTTTTAACCTGTGTCCCCATGTAAACTTCATTCATTAATGTTAAGAAAAACATAGTAGATTAAAAATTCTGAAGCTGAACTGGCAAAATATAATCGAGTGCACAATATTGGTCCTCAAGCCAAAAAAATTATGGTGCAATTTGTTGCTAAATCAACTCAATGTACTTTATTAAATGCCTTTGTTATAAGCCTTGTGATGGTTCTTCTAGCTTCCTGGAAATTTAAGCTGTACAATCCATCATCTTTTGCTACTTTTCTGTTGCTAAATTTTCAAAACCAGGTTGTATTGAGATATCAACCAGGAAACAAGAATTATATACTCTTTTCTCTCACCTTTTCTCTGGTGGACAGTGCAACTTACTGAAAAATATTTTAGGAAATTCCAGAATTTTCCCAAGTGTTAAGCAAATGATCATTTCCACAAATGAGTTCACATTTTAAACATACATAAAATTAGACAAATAGAACCCCAATGCAATAAAATGTATTATAATCAAAGGGAAGATTTTCATCATGCAACATTTCATTTTAAATAAGTATCCCGAAGACATGTAGAAATTCAGGAATGTCTAACCCGGGGATTCTCAATTTCAGCACCATTGTTGACATTTGGGCCACGTGGTTTTGTGTTGTGGGGCGTCCTGTGCATTGCACAACGTTTCACAGCATCACTGGCTTCTTTCTCCCAGATGCCAAGTAGCGTGTGCCATCGCAGTTGTGACAATTCTAAATGCCTCCAGTCAACCTACAGATTGGCTGAAGTGGAGAATCACTGGTCCAACCTACTAGCAATCAGCCTTTAACACCAGTAAAAAAACAAGCCAGGATATTCAACAAAAGGGAAAGAAACATCAGTACATGTTACACCATGTACGAATCTCAAAAACTTTATGCTAGGTGAAGGAGGCCAGACACAAAGGACTACATACTATATGATCCCATTTATATGAAATGTCCTGCAAAGGTAACTCTGTAGAGACAGAAAGTAGATCAGTGGTTGTCAGTGTTGGCTTAGGAATGAGGATGAACTGAGAATAGGCATGAGGAATCTTACTGTGGTGATGAAAATGTTCTGAATCTGGGTTATGGTGACAGCTTTCATGACTTGGTAGGTGTCCTAAAAACCACTGAATTGTACAGTTTAGATGGGTGAATTTTATGGTATGTAAATTTGACCTAAATAAAGTTTTTTAAAAAACATAAAAATGGAAGGGAAAAATGTATTGCAGAAGGTAATCAAAATGGGAGGCAACCCTAATCCCAGTGATTTCTTTTAACTATAGGAAGTAGTCTCCTAAAACCAGAGATCAAATTCCCCATGTTCTATCAACCAAATGACCGTTAGAGCAAGCCCACAATATTTTTTGCTGGCCAGACAGCTGCACGTCTGTTAGCACCTGATACGACTCCCTGGGCTGTTTAATTGCTTGTAGCATGTGTCTCTCTATGGAAAACAACATGCATGCATGGCCACCCATGTCCAACAGGGCCAGGAAGGAGACAGGCTGAGCAGCAGAGCGCTGCTGTGTAAGGCCCTCTGTGCTTTGTGATGGCATATAAAATACTTCCCTTTCATCACGAAACGTGCCTAGGGTGACAAGCAAGAGATGTGACGGGTAAAAGGTCTTAAACTGCTCATAATCCCCCATTGTCCAGTCAAACCTCCACCATAGTAAAACAAACACAAAACACAAAACTTTCCTTTGGTGTGCATTAAATAACAGCTGTTGTGACGATTAAAAGAAATTCTGGGGACTCTCTTATTGAGCACATAGCTTCTTGGAAAATATTCAGCTGCTGCTAATAAAAATATTTACTATATTTACTCTTTACTTAGAGGCCTAGTAATTTTCAGGGGTTTGTGACCCGTTGGACATTTTAGTAAGTGGGGTGAAGAGCCTTCCTGGGGTAAGTTAGAAACACTAATATGGCCAAATACACAACCCAAAGTGAGGCAGTACTCAAAATTTCCAGAATCTTCAGCTCTGATGGAGCTAAGAAAAGGGAGAAGTTGGTTAGAAATTGGGGTTTTGGGGTAAGTTATGCCAAGACCTTAATCTGGCAAAGTTTTGGGCAAAGGGATGTGTCGATAATAAATTTAACCTTCCCGCCTCCACACACACACATTTTATCTGGAAACTGTGGGGACATGGAAGAGATGATTTTAATAATTAAATTTCCCCCTAAGGCTACATATAGAAAAAGATTCTCTCTTAAATGACTTTAACAGCTGATATGTTATACAACATTGAAATTCTGAGAAATTCTGCCCTTGTTTTAAGGCCCAGTAAACTGAGGACTGAAGAACTCACACTGGACCTCAGCATGAACGCAGCTGGTAAGGTGATATGCCCAACAATGCTACCAACATTTCAGGAAAATAACTGAAATAATAATTCTGATGGGCCCCAACCTGCAAACTGGGGGGTTGAGGGCAAGAAGGTAGATGATCTACCTGATTAAATCCCACCAGAGTCCTTGAAAATGTCATGCAGAATGTTGCTTTTCACGGATCAACTCTGACAATGGGCACTGGAAGATCATCAGCACAATATTTGTCCCGCGCATGTTCTGCAAAATGCACACATCATAATTGTACCATGACATTTTACTGAGCAGGATTGAGGATTCAGGATTCAGGGAGCAAATATATTTTAAAAGTAATTATCTCCTAACATGGAAATAAGTAAAAGGTGCCATCACTAGAGAAAATCCAAAGGTTTCTCTCTCTCTCTCTCTCTCTTTTTTTTTTACCTTAAATGCCTACCTCTTTTTGGCAAAATAAATAAATAAATATAAGTTTAATTAGTAACTTTGAAAAGTTTTCACATATTGACAGATCCTAAGCTACATGAGCAGGTTGAGAAGCATACGGCTGAGACAAAATAAATCCTTGCTACCTAAGTGGTGCATGTTAGGCTATTTTCCAAAATACCAAGATGTCCTTTATTTCTAAAGAACATTATGGTCTCATGCTTTCTAATTTTTGAGTTTTAAACTTATAGAAACCAAAGGGAGGAAAGCACTGATTCAACATCTTGACAAGGTTTATTCTAGCTATGAAAGTCACAAATATTTTCATCTTACCCCCTTAAAAATATTTACACATTGTCTGTTTGGAATGGTTGTCATAACCAGTCTTCAATTGCCCCCATTGCTTCTTATCCTACTCCTCAAATTTTTCTTTTGAAAAAGTTAATTCTTTTCCATAGACTTGAGGGTTTTTTTGTTGTTGTTGTAGTTTTTTTTAAGTTTTGGGGCAAAACAATTCTTACCTCTACGCAGGAGATAACTCTTAACTCTGTGGTGTTAAAGGTGTATTAACTTATACCTGATAATTTTGTATAGGACTGAACAGCTGTCATTGATCCACAACTGTTTCTTAGACTCCATAACTCAACAGTGAACCTGTCCAACTACGGATCCCCAGGAGAACATAGGCACTGCTACCCTTTGCGAACTCGTTTCTGTATAATCTATCCTTACCCTCATCAAATCTCCTCCTCCCTATTTGCTGAGTTATTGGAGCATCTACCTTTTTCCCTCTCCTGTGCAGTTTCTGCCTTACCTCTTGTTTTCTTTCTGCACCTTTGTCTTGGTCCTTCTAGCTTGGTTTCTCTTAGCTCTTCTAGCATTGTCCCTCCCAGAAAAAACCCCATCTCCATCTGCTGCCCCTCCAAATCTAGTTGCCACTCACTGGCCTGTTCAGACTTCTTCAGTGGATTCCAAACAGAACCAATTCAAGTCTATGTGCCACAAAGACGATTTCTGATTCAAAGTCTTCAAGGAAAGCAATTTTCCTCAACAAATATATCAGGTGAAGACATTGCTCTCATAGAGTAGTTAATGGTGGCCTCTTCTACTTATCTCAACTTTGTTAATTCATAAATTAACCCACTGAGAACAAACTACGTCAAGATGAAGTTGCCCGACCTCTGTTTCTAAATTATTTTGGCAGATTGCTCACACAAAGAGGTCCTCTTTCATTGGTTCCAATACAGTGCCGGGCAAAGAGTGCTGGAGTAAGAGTCAGACCTGAGTTCTAGATTTGGTTCTGCAGCTGCATGGGGGTGCTCATGATTCCATAGGTTTGTTGGGAAAATGAATAAATATGTGAAAGTGCTCTATTAGTGGAAAACCCTCGATAAAACATTATAGAATTGACCAAGTAAAAGTAATTTTCTTAATTCCATTATACACTTCTTTTATTTGGTGAGGGAACAAATTTTCATAATCTCAGAAAGAAGCTGATGGATAGAAAATCTAGAAAGTCTGTCCTTTCTCCCAAGAAACCTGAAGAAAAGATGTGAAATAAAGCAGATGTAGATACTGGATACTGCTTTGCAGGGCAGTACACCAAAGGCACTTCGGATCGGAAATAGTAGTATGCATGGGAGACTTGGCTGTCAACATCTAGCCTTAGGGCCCGCTGCACAGGTGATTCAGTATTAGCTCAAGTCTTTTCTAGAGAGTGATTTCAGCATCACAAGTTTATATGCCTCTAAAAGAAAAGTTGCTTTGAGCAACCATTTTAACTGGTATGGTGAACTTTGTCCAGAGCTAGTTTCACAGCAAACAATCAGCATCAAACTCTTCTGAGAAATGAGCATAAATTGTGAGAAAGGCAGTGAATGAAGAAATCCAGGAAATACAACAAAGCTATCAGATAGTAAGTGCATGGATCTGAGTGAAAGGTGACAAGAATAAGGTCAACAATATTATAACAAATACATAATAGTTAAAAAATGCAAGCCACAGAAAGTAGATAAAGCCAGAAAAGTGTGGCTGGGCTCTGGTTGGGGCTGCAGAAGCAGTTCACAGAAGACCCTGGAGCAAGCCTTTCCTCTGAACTCGAAGGCAGCTGATACTCTGGAATGGATGGACTTGTGGGCTCAGCGGGCCAGGGGCTGGCCCATTGCCGAGTGCATATGTGGAGTCACCAACAATTTTAATTGATTGACTTAAACACAGATAAAGGAAATGAATGTGTCAGCACAAGTTCTTTTTTTTTTAAGCAAAAACAGCAAAATAAAATAAGATTAGGATCCTTGTGGGATGATATTGATAAAAGTAAGTTTAAGAGGCTAAGATTCAATTCCCAAAATTTGACTCTTACTTATTGTTTAAGAAAGGCTCAGAAACAAATGATGTCAGTACATAGGGAAGATTCTGAGCTCCTACCCATTTCACAATGTGCTCAGATTTCTACAATTCCCAGTGTGCTAACTATATGGAGGCAAAGAAGATACTGAGCATATTTCTAAAAATTAGATAGGGAAGACTCAGTAAGCAGATGGGCTTTTGATGGGCTCAGCCCATCTCACCGAATGCACAAGTAACAGATGGAGAACATGTGGCTCCCAGAACGCACACTTGCAAGGAAATAGGAGAGAATTTCTGGGAATGGAAAGTACAGACTTTGTGCCCTAGGGTTCTGGATTATAAGCTGGAGGGTAAGGATGGGAACCAGGGGCCTTAAAAGGTCCCTGTGCCCTGCTTGCCGGCCTGAAAGGTACAGAGACGGCCTGAATAAAAAGCAAGGCCACTGGGAGGCTCTGACAACAGCTGAGGCAGAGAGGAGCAAGAAAAACCACAGGACCGATGACCTGAAAGGAGCTCCTGCCAGGATAGGATGCAGGCACCAACCGTGCTCCAGGCCCTGCCCTTGAGAAGCCAAGGTCCACCGGCAGAGGCTTGTAGTCTTCTGTCAGAGACATGCCCTTAGGCTTTCGGCACAGAGGAAGTGCACATTTTATGACTGGAAAGTATCAAAAATTCACAAATTTTAAAAAAGGTCCTGTCACCAAATAGAAGTATATTGTAATTTTTGCAATAGAGGAAGTAGTCTTAATAAATTGTGTATACACAGAATCATTATAATTCTGACTCTCTGGAAGGCACTAAGGGAGTTGGCAATTTTAAACACACTTTAAATTGGGAATTCTTTGACAAAGAGAAAGGGGGAAGCTTCAGCCTCCACTGACATCTTATAGAGTGTAGATTTTCTTATACTGAGTTTAATAAAAGGGAAACCAGAGGAAGACATAGCAAAGGAAAAATAATGCAACTTTCTCATCTGGGCCTTCAAAAGTAAATAGTTATCTCCAATTATATTTGAAGAAAGAACCAGAAAAAAATGAAAGAAACATGTGAAAAAGACATCTACAGAGATAATTGGAGATGACTATATTTTCATTATCTTTTTGCTTCTGTCTCCAGAGGAAAAATGAGTGGGCCAAGTCTCAGGAGATGTGACAAAACCGAGTCAGAACAAGCGACAGTGGCCACAGTGAACTCAGATGGGATTCCAGGGCCTCAACATTTTCTAAGAAAAGGGTGTTGATACAGAAAGAAAGTGAAGCACATAAAAGTTTGTTTTGTTTTTCATGTGGGACCTTATAAACACAGGGGTGCACTTATTGTATCTGACAGCCAGGTCATCTATATGACAATCAGTAATAGTTATGGAGTAAAACAAGGAATAACAATGGCTGGGGTGGGTGTGGTGGGGGGGGGGAAATGGAGACAATTGTACTTGAACAACAATAAAAGAGAGAGAGAGAAATACATACTATAAAAATGTTCTTCTATGGAATTTTCTATTTATCATGCCAATAAATAAGAACAAAAATAAATCAATAAAAGGAAAAACTAATATTTTGATTACAATAATGAATATTTTGAGAAAATGAGGCAAAACATACACCTGCATGTTGTTCTACCATATTAATGAATAATTACAATTTGTTTTCGAGTCTTAACTTCTGCAAATTTGTGATTTTGTCAAAACTGAACTTCTCTTAACATCAGATGTGTCAATCTTTCTTCATTCATCATTGACATAGATGACTTTTACTTTATTTGAATTTTGACAAATTTCTTTCATGTTAAGCAACAGATACATAAAGAGTTAGGAACAGTGTGAAACAAATGGATGAAATTAGGAGAGATTTATAAAAATCCCATTTCACCTCAAATTCCATAAATAGCAAGTCTATGTTTCTCTGGGACCAATTCCAGTGGCTTTCAAGTATCTCTTCCATCAAAACATTTTAAAGACAAGAAAACATGTCAGGGGGCCATATAGAATGCCAGATTGAAATACCTGACTATGTTATTTCAAATTTACTCTGCAAGTGCTGAAATGTAACATCACAGGATTGGAGATGAAACAGCCCCCATGGAGCTCCGATTCCAAATCATTCTGAATTTACTTGGTGGGGTGGGGAAGGCTAGCTGATTCCCCATGTGCCGTCTTGCCTGTTAACTGGGAGTTCTTCACATTCAGTTCTGTATAGAATACATCGTTAATTAAAGGAGACATAACAGGAACATTTGAAGTTTACCATTAAAACTCTATGTAGACACAGCCATTGTTTAGACTTAGAACTTAGATCAACGAAATAATTTTTACAGGGAGGTGTATTTTATCACTAACTCTTTAGGATTGCTGGCTACTGGTGCTAATAAAAAATAGAGCAACTTTTATTTATTAAAATTTGTTCTTGAAAGGTTCCACATCTCCTGTACTGGGAGTGGAGGGTTCTGCTCCAATCTCGGTGGCTGCTGAGGAGGGACAGATGGAACTCTCTAATTCCTGGTGCTGTTTCATGCTTCCCCAAGGGGGAGGGGGAGGGGGAGGGGAAGGGGGGCATCAAGTTGCAGAGACACCCAGTGACCAAGCCACACTGAAAGGCACGCAGTGGAGCCCTGGAGTTTGGGTCAGGTGTATTTGGGAAGTCCTACTGTGTAAGACTTTGTGGAGAAGTATCTCTTCAAGATCTCAAGTCAGTACCAGGTGTTCAAGAGAGCAGCCAGCTGCCCCACCCTGTGGACCTGGTGAGGGCCCCTGACAGAGTCCTGGCCTTAGGGACACAGAGCATCCATCCCAAGCCACTCTTCTGAGCTCCTCAGGCTGACAGGAGGTGGTGCTGCTTTGTGGCTTGTTGACCCTCTTCCCCATCAGCCTCCCCTTGCTCCTGTTGTAGGTGCTACCTGCTAATAACCCTTTGTACCCCTAACTCTGCTAACTACTGCTTTCAGAGAATGCAAACCAGCACAACTTGTCACTACTTCAAGGTGGCACCTATCTAAGTCAGTCACCTCACTTGGTAGATTTGCCCTTAGAGAGGTCCTACAGGGCATCCAGTCAGGCTATGACACCTGCTCCTCCCACCTCCAAAATGCTCTTCCTTCTGGCCCTCAGTCCATCCTGCATGGGCCCAAATCAAATCTAAGGTCCTCCCTGGCTGCTCACAGTTTACAGGCTGAGGACATCCCTCAGTCCTTATAATCCAGCACCTTCTCCTTTGCAACCTCTAGCTTCTCTCAGTCACCTGACTTCATGCAGGCCCAAGGGCAGCTTCCAAGTCCACTGCATGCCCTACCATCTATACCTTTACTTGCAAGTCACCCTCTGTCCAGAATGCCCTTGACCCTTCTCCCAAGGTCTCCATCTTCAGCCAGGGTATTCTCCATCAAGCAAGTGTCTATGCCCAGAATATTCAGGAATGGCTGCCTTCTCTTCCCAACTCAATTAAAAAGTCTTTGAGGACAGGGCTGCCCTGCCCAATTTCCCCTTTCTCTTCAGAAAGCTGCTCACTGGGAAGTGTCTCATGAGCAGCTTTCATGGCCAGCTATGGGCACTGGGGCACAACCAAGGAACTGGACACTATCCTATTCTGCTTGTCATGACCGAGGGTCTTGTCATGAGGGCACAGTGCTTAGCAGATGCTCAGATGCCACTGGACCCTGACGGCCTTCCCTTGGAGGGTGTCATTTCTCCAAACAGGCCACGGGTAAGCACAGACCAGTGGGGGTGCACTGGCAGGTTAGGGACGCTTCTAGAGTGCTTTCTAAACAAGAAAGCAGTGACTCGATGGCCAAGCTTTGGATAGCACACTTCTGGGCAACACATTAAGACCCAGGGTCCCAACTCAGACCCATTTTCAGTATCAGCTTGTTGACACTCAGATACTTGGAAGCTGGTGGCACTTCCTCCATCCTATCACTGAGTCTGCCACACCCATGGCTGAGGGCCAGGGCTGCCTGTTGTAAGCAATTCCCCTGCTGTCCCCCATGGGCCACATCCTGCAGGCTCCCCTGCTGGCCGGTTTTCTATCTGGTTAGGGGAGACAGTACAGGAGTATATGGGATGGGTCACTTGTAGCCTGCTCCCTCTTGGCCAAACACTTCTTAAAGATTCACCCTTACATATTCCTGCTCTTACTGGTTCTAGAAATGCCACCTCCCAGCCCTGCACCTTAGCCCTAAAGGTTAGAAGGAGGCACTGCCGGTCTCTGGTTGCTTCAATGTCCACTGTTGCTTCCCTTGCCTCTGTCCTTGATGAATGTCTCCATTTGAATTATTTGAGTTCAATGACAGAAAATCCCTGAGCTTTTTGCAAAAACCTCACCAGACATCAGAGTTCCTCAATCCGAATAGCGATGGCACATCAAGGGCAGGACACCATCTGCTTAGGGTTCTAGGCACTGACTCCCCCACTCTACACACACAGGATATTCTGGATTCCTGCAAAGGGCCTCCTGGGGCCGAAGACATCCCAGGACTCTGCCTGCTTCTCCAGGCTAAACTGGAAATGCCCAGTTGGAGGTATGTGGGGTGGCCATAGTATACACACATGGGCAGGCTCTGGTGGAAAAAAGAAAGAACTGACTTTCCCTTGTGCCACCACTGCCCTTCCCCCTTGGTCTCCACATGAGGTCTCTCATCTAATGCAAACCCATCTTTAGAAAATAACTTTGACACGAATGCCCATGATTGTTAACATTTCATTAGTTTAGCCTTCCCAGTGGTACTGGCATTTCAAAAGGAGTGTTAACTTACAGGCACACCTGAGCCTCACTGCTTGGATTCCAACCCTCATTTAGCCACTTTCTAGCCGAGACTGAGTAATGCTCAAGTTCTCTATAATATGAAAAATGGGGGTAATATTAAAACTTGTCACACAAGATCATCACAAGATCATGATTTCAAGAAAGTCTCAATGCCAGCTCCTGTCACACGAGAGCTCAGTGATGGCTGACCATCACGAGGTTGTTTCATTATCTACATGAAAGGTCTTTGGGATTAGAAGGGGCCTTCCTGGACATACAAACTGCCACCCAGGAAGACTGTCAGGGAGACTGTCTTTGGCCATATCACTGGGCCACTAAACAGGGTGCCATCCAGCACTGCTCATCCCTTCTAGGGAGTTTCTTTCATGCCCGTCTGGAGAAGTTCCCCACATGTGTGGGTTGCCTCCTCTGGGACTTCCCCAAGGTATTCCAAAGAACCGGAATCAAAGTGAACCTTAGCCAGGCCTGCCTGGCATGTGACTGCCATGCCGGCCTGGTCACTGGTTCAAGACCTCAGCCTCTCATTTGCCAAGCATGAGCCTTTTTCCTCAACCTGCTCCATCAGGACCCGTACCTTTGTACTCTCAGGAGGTGGAAGGTGACAGGAAGTGGCTCAGGCAAAGCAGAGAATGGGTCCCTCTGCTGTGAACCAGTGAATATCAGGCATGAAGTGGGTTTCAGGCAACCCCTGCTGCATGGAGCTTGGAGGCACCTCATTTTTGGAGAGTCCTGAAAGCTGCTGCAGAGAGTCAAGCAATGCTCTCCTCTCACACCTGCTTGCCCTTCCCTCTGTCACCACATCTGTGTGGCTTAACACAAACCAAGCAGAATTGGAACATCTGACCTCTGGCACATGACAAGCCTCTCTAGGGACTCCCATTCTGAGGAAGCTCTGTACCACTTGGGCCTCTCACCGTGGTAGGCACACCCTTTGCAAAGCAGAAGGTGACATTTCTCTAGTGCACATGTAGGGGTCTTTTGTTTTTTTATTTTCCAAAAAGGCTCCCCATCAGTGCCTTGGGGAAACCCAGAGCTGACCAACAAAAGGCAAACCTGCTTACCAGAAAGTACAGTTCCTGTTTGTGCTAGTCTGGCCACTTCTGGGGATGGGTGCATTAGGTCAGAGGGAAGACAATTGGAAACAAGTGAACATTCAGGGAAAAAAGGGGCAAACACCATGTTGATGGCAATGTTCCATTCATACATGTCACTTGTTACTAATGTGTGTCCTGGAGAACTGAGCAGCTAAGTGGGAAGACCACAGTAAGCTGACGTGGTCTCCTTGGGTCAAGCTGGGCAAATGGGCAAATGATGAAATCAGCACTGTTTCCAAAAGCTATCTCAAACTACATCATTCCTAGAAGGAACTGTTAATCGTAAAAAATCAATCCCTCCCCCATTCTCACCTAGTTTTCTTAAACAGGGCTTTGCCCAAAGGATCCCATTCAAAAAGTCTTTTCTACTAAACTTACCAAAATCAACTCCGTGTTCAATTAGAATATTGAAAGGCTGAGTACTTTCAGTCACCTGTTAAAATAGCTCTTTTGATGATGACTCTAATTAACTGAACTAGAAGCTTCAGTAACTACTAACTCTTTATGATGACAGTTTGCATAGAGATCTACAGCCAAAATAAACCAAAACTTGCAGATGTTCAAATATGTACTGGTAATTCTTAGCCCCTGATGGAAAGAGATATAGACATAGCATTTGCAACCTTTAGTCAGATGTTTAGTAAGGTGGTTAAGACTAAACTGCAAAATAGAACACTAATTTTGATACTAGCTGCAATAATTGTGTCCAGTTATTATAGTCACAGGTCTCAAAATCTCTAGTGTGAGTAGGAAAATAAGAGTCAAGTGTCAAGACCTCTCTGCATGAAGAAAAACAGTCAGTATGTTACACGACTCCAAGCACTTAACAGTCCTGACGAGTCTCAGGCCTGGGAGAGAAGAGATAGACATGCTCAAGCCTCCAGCAACAAGTCGAAGACAGTTTTTCTTTTTCTCAGTTTCTGCCTTTCTCTGGGCAATAAAAAGGAAAGGGAAGAGGAACTTCCCTCTGAAGTCTTGGTGATTTCTTGTTAAGTACATATATAAATATAAGCGTGTTGAAAGCACGTTCTTAATAAAATTATTAATAACTCAGAGTCAGGATGGGAGGAGTCATCTAGTGTGGGATCACAGGGTTTTTAGTGTGTGTTCCCTATTTTTATGATTAGATGCTGGTTTGCAGAGCAGCCTTCGTGACCAACGCTGGTTGTGCAGTACGAGCTCTGACATTTCCCTGGGCACCCAGGTACGTGAGCTCAACATGCCCCTTGATGCCATACGCATGATTCCCTTCAAGGTTAAGAATTTCTAAAAATAAAACTTACAAACAATAAAACACAGCTGTGTGTATGCACACACACACAGGCACACCGATCACTCAAATTTATAGCTTATCTCTATGTGTGAGTCACATGAAATAGCTCCAGAAGCTGAAAGTGGGGTTCCCTGCTGAGACAGAATCTAAAAAGCACCAGAACCCCCAAAATTAAAGAGGCCACCAGTGGGGAGCCGTCCTCATGGAAAAGCAACAATGCTGTCGGAGACAGGTGAGGACACTCAAGGTTAATTAAGGCACGCTGGAAACAAGACTTAAGTCAAAGAATCACCCTGGGTAGAGAGAGGACATAAACAGGGTGGTCTGCCTAGCACCCAGGAAAGGCAGTGTCAGGGAGCAAGCGGGAGCCCTGCTCAGCCCAGGGAGAGACGGGAGGATGGAAGAGGTACTGTGGCAACAGCACTGTGATCAGGGGACCGCCAGGTCAGGCCACACCTCTGCCCCAGGCTCTCTGTCCCAAGCCCGTGCTCACAGGATAATGCCTCGTAACTGATTTGGCCTCCCCAAAATCTTTATTTTATGCTTCAAAAGATATTTTACTCCTTGAATTTTAGATTTATTGAGACATAATTGACATAAAACATTATGCAAGTTTAAGGTGTACAATGTGTTGATTCCTAAAAGTCTTGATAATGACAGATGGCCTGCCTAGGGGATAAAATTAGTCTTCATAAAGCTAATGTCCTATCTTTCACAATAAATTAAGAAATTGGACATTTGACTTTTACACTAATTTTTACAAGTCTGGTTCCTGGGAGTCTGTTTTGGGTGCATGGACAATTTGAACTCAAAGCTGGGTCACACCCAGGGAGGAGCCCTCTTAGACGTCTAGCAGTCCCTGTGAATCTCACTTTGACATCGCAGAGCTTTCACACCACCCTCACAGTGCAGAAAGATGCAGGAACCAGGTAAGGAAGTGGGTCATTGGAACCAAGGTTCCAGAGAGAGGCAAGGCCACCAAACCCCTTCCACCTTCAGTCTGGCCCCAAGCCCTTTCCTTCTCTCTCCCCAACCTCCCTCAGGTAGTCCATTTGCCTCCTTGATTCCTCTTCATCTCCACACCAAGACCCTGTTCAGGGTGCCATCTTCTATCAGCTGGATGGTTGTAAAAGCTGCCTCCGGACTGGCCCCCACTGTGAACACCCCATTCTGCACCCACATGTCAACCACAGTGCTTGCTTGCCTGGTACATTCAGCAACTACCCGTTCCTCAACCCCCCCCATATTCAGAAAGGCATCCACACTGCTTACAAGGCTCCAAATTTGGGAATGAACCCTGCAGGAGCTTGGTTAGCTCCATGGGCTGGTGTGAGAAGTAAACCAGTTCCTGTACAGCAAGTAGTGAGCAAACGATAAAAGGTTGTGATAACAATAGCCTGGCTGACCAGGCCTTTGCTCGTGTCTTGGCAGCTTTGTCAGCACCACTTGCCATGGCTGCCCATGTGCTACAGGTTCAGTTACACCTTGCTTTCTTGTGCCACCAGGCTTCTGCTTGGACTCCCCTTCCTCCCACTGTGCCCAGTGAATTCCAGCACACAGGCTTCAGGTCCCATATTAGGTATCACTTTTTCTGGGATGGTTTCCTCTATTAGGTGGAACACCACCTCCCTTACCCCCAAACTGGAATGGTGTTCCTCTATTCCCTTTCCCACACATAGCACCAGGAGTGCCTATCTAGTCCTCAGGACCTGCTCTGTAATGGCCAATCTTCCTAACTGCCAATCCCACCAAGTCTTCGAACCAGGACGTGTCTACGCTTGCTGCAGGAGTCCCACAGCTCCCGGTGTGATGAATACGCAGTGAATGCAGTGAGGTAAGTGCGGGTGGCCCAGTTAAGACTCCTCCACTGTAGCTAGGATTCTGAGTTTCAGGCTAGAAAGGATCTGTGTCCAGAAAGAAATAAGTCAAAAAAAGAAATAGCCTAAGAAAACTTCCCTAGGCCATGACCACATCATCTAAGAAGCGAAGGCCCCAGGGCGGCAGGAGTTTACTGTTCCCCCTCTTAAGTGTGACCCAAAATCCTGGTCTGGTCATGGACAGAGAAGGGGCCTCTCTGCCTCCAACATCTAAGCATGGTAAATACTATATTAACAGAAACGTCTTGGGCCTCTTGGTTTGGGACATGGGAGTACTCAGAGGTACCTGTTATACCTAGGCAGGCCTGCTGAGTCAGAATAAACATCTTAATGCTCCAAACTGATCAGTGCCATATTGTCTCACACCCATCAGGGGCTGCTGCCAGAGTACCCCAGCACAGCTCCCAGCTCTGCCCTGAGCCCCTTGCTAGGACCTTCCCTAAGGGTCTCTAGAAACAGACCCTTAGAACGTATGGCAAGCCTGCCACCTATAGTCAAAGGACCCATGTGTACCTGCCTTCAGTTCAAGTGAAACCTATCCTTGAAATAAAAGTTAAATTCCTCTCCCCTAACCTTCCCCATCCCCCAGACTTAGACAGGGAAAATTCAGAAAGTCCACTTGAATTACTCTTTGACCCAGTCTGTGTTTTTTCTAATGAAAAGCTGAATATAGAATCAGAATACCTGCATTCAACAACACACAGTAAATGCTCACAGAGGGCCCAGGCTGCTTCCCTGTGGAAAACATAGTCGTTCCCGGGGTGCAGACATTTAGTTCCCATGCTGTACACAAACACACAACTCCAATATCTGCATTTCTTTCTGCTCACAGTGAAGATCAATTCTTCTCTCATGGAGACGTTACTTTACTTTCCTAGTGTCTGCTGCACTAGCTCCTGGGGGGAAACAGCATTACGGCTACAGCAGCAGGCTCTGACCCAAACTGCTTCGTGACCCTCACAGGCAGAAATGCAGGTGACGTCCAAGCCTCAGCTAAGCAAGAATGCACTGCACAGGGAGTTAAATGTGGCTAAGTTGCCTTTTATTAACAAAAATGTGTAGGTGTTCGTAAATGCCACCACAGAGAACACAAACCATGGACAAAACACACCGAGAAATATCCTCAGCTGGGAAATGGAAGAACGAGAGCAGATTTACACAGCACAACCGCTGTCATGAGAAGCAGTCAGGATGACTAACAGGAATGGAAACATGGCAGCAGGCGCTGAGACTGCTTTATAGGCATCAAAGTTAAGGTTAAAGAAATAGCCACAGCAGTGAAATTAAGGTAAAATATATTATCTTGCTAAAGAGTATCCTTAGTTCTGAATATATGACACGATCACACATGTATTCAGTTAAAATAAAAAAACCAAGTTTACAAATCACTTCTGGATACTTAAAAATAAACTCTAGGTTGCTTTTCTTTTTGGCAGCACCAGACTAAACTCTGTGGCTTTGCAATATTTCAGAAACTTCAGGTGCGTTACAGTCTTCTGAGAAAGGCCCAGTACTTCAGAATTCCAGGTGCGGCTGTGGAGAAAGAACATTACTGGCAACAAATATTAAAACATTTCAAGATCTGCAGGAATATGTTTAGATGTTAAGTGTACACATACTTAAGCATTCAAGCTGATATCCAAAATACTTTTCCAATTAACATATTTACATTTCTTTTTGGTTAAAGGGAAAAAAAATCTACAGGCAAGTCGTTCCATCTGCATATGAATACTTCTGTGGCCATGTTTCCCTTTCCAGAGGACTGTGTGGAGTCAGGTGACTCCATTCTCCTGGTCCCCAACAGCTCATCTGTGACACACGCTCTAAAATGCATGGGACAACTGCTCTTCTTATTCAGGGGCTCTTTTTGCTGTGGGATCAGAGAAACAGACTGCGACATCTTTTTATGGAGAGGCAAGGATATTTTTTCATTCTGTGGCTCTGCCTGCTTAAAGCATCCGTGCAGGTATAAAGGGCTGCAGCAGGGAACTGCTCACGCGCACCAGGGTGCCTGCTGCCCCAAACTGCAAACTGCGGCTGCTCTTCAGTCTGCTGGCCTCGGCCTGAATGTGGGATTGTACCCACTAGACAGCATTACTGGAGCCCAAATCAGAAACTTTGAATAGTTCAACAGCACTGATGCTTTCCCGTTTGGCTTCAAAAGCAATCATGACTGAACATTTTCAACTATGAGGCAGAGTTGACTGAAATAATGAAAAACACCTTTTCAAAAAACATTTAATGAGGTAGCTAAGATCAAATATCATATCTATAGCATACTTCACGTGAAGGTGCCTAATAAGTGCTCAGGCATTTTATAATGTATTTTTCAATACAAAATGCTACAATGCCTAATAAATGCTCTTTCTTTCCAACACCTAACAGTGCATGCAGACCTTCTGAAGAGGCCCCTTGCAGAGTGAGAACAGCAAGAGGTTGGAAGTGAAGCTGTACAGGAGGGGAGAGGAAGGGCACGCTGGGCACACAGCTTTGGCTGAACTGGTACTGCTCCCCGTGGAACTAAAATGCAGTTGGTGCCAACAGAGAACAAACACTGAGTAGAACTTGGGGACCTAATGGGGTGAAAAGGGGGCCTTGACTTCAGGCAGCAAGAAGCCAAGACCCAGGGCACTTTCATTAAGGTATAGGCAATGCTCAGAGCACCGGCCACCCTCACCTCGAGGCCCCTGGAACCCTCCTCGGGAGGGAGTCTGGTGGCCTGCTGCCCTGCCGGGATGGCTTCTGGGTCTGGGGAGGCTGCTGCTCTCAGCAGCTTGGCTTGCAGTTCTCGCTGTGTGTTCACAGGCATGGGCTGCTTCTGGCTGAGCAGCATTTCAGATGTAGACTTTAAAGCCTTCCATTTAGAGTCTTGGACCACGGGAAAGGTGGCGATACCAACCCTGGCAGGGTTGATTTTGTGACTGTTCCAGCACTGTTCACACTCACACATACACTGACACATTCACACATATGTGTGCATGCACACAGGTATGTTAAAGTGTGGGAAGCAGGGCAGCCTCCAGACAGTGCATCAAGTTTTGTGGGGACAGGAGTGGGCAGAGTGGAGGGGCCTGAGGCAAGGCTGGGGGAGGTCTTGGGACGCAGTCTGGCTCCACCATCTTCGCCACCCTCCCTTCCTGTCCTCCAAGGCAAGGTGGCCACCAGCACACCAGGGCACCTGGCAGCAAGGCAGGCACCGGGTTGCAGCGTTAGGTTTCCGTAGTATAGTTGGTGTAGGCCAGAGGAGGCAGGGCCTGCAAGCTGGTCCCCCTCCACACGCCAGGTGGGGCCTCCATGCGCCCTTGCTCTTTATATTTACCCAGAATGTTTCTGGCTTCTTCTGCATCCCTCAAGGGGTTCTCTCCATATTCTTCCTTCAGCCACTGCCGGTACTGAAGCAGTTGAAAAGAAAACCAAAATGTCACATGCATCTATGTAGACTTTTACGCATTACTTAACGGTACAGATTTTGCCACATATAAGCTGGGAAATAAATGGGCATTGGGCAACCAAAGCTCTGTGGTTGGCTAGCCAGTAGCAAGGGGGAGAAATCACTGCTTCTTCAAGGTTTTGGCCTGAGAGATGAAAGCAAGCCAAACCAAGAAAACAGCACTTGCCCCAAAGGAAGAGAAACACAGCTAACATGGGGCCTAGGAAGACTGTAAAGGATAATGTACTATGGCTGCAGCTGGCGCACAGGGACCAGTGAGGGCTTCAATGTGTGATGCAGCTAAGGTGTCCTTAGACCAGAAGTCCTCTGGGGGCCTCTCCAACTTCAACCTCCATGCTGCTGGGAGTGTACAGAAAGACTGAGGCATCTTCCTGGGGTCTGCTGCCTACATCACCAAAGTCCCCTGAGAATGGTTACCTGATGGACTTCATGCTTCTCAAACTCCTGCAGCTGCCTCTGGAAGCCCAGGTTGGGGTTAGCACAGGACCTCCCGGCACGCACAGTGTGCAGGGCGTCTTCCCAGCCAAAGTCAGTGACGGTCATGATGTACGCAGTCACCAGAGTCACACTCCTGGAGACACCAGCCAGGCTGTAGGTCCAAGAGAATGCCACATGGGCAAGGAAGGTTTAGGATCCACAAGTCTAGCTTCTGATCCACTTGGAGCAAGGTATTCTGTGGACCTCATTTTAGAAAGTCTTCCTGCTTTGGATTATGAGTGGACAGCAAGCCAGTATGTTACTTGGAAATTACTCAGAAACATACAAATGTCTCTTTATTACACCAGAATCTCAAGCATTCTTTATGGGCATTGGCTTCATTTTTTATAGATTTTCTGCTGGCTATAGCTCTGGACACTTCAGTGTTATGATTATCACCCCTCTTCAGATAGTTCCCATTTTCCCAGACAGCTAAAATAACTAAAGCACATCAAAGGAACTTGAGGGGTCTGGCATCCATGCAAGAAATCCGTTTATAACCTACAGCATTTTAGAAGGCTTTACATGTTTAAAAAAAATCTGGCTTTCTTATATTTGTGAGGGCTAAATCTGTAACTTAAAAATCCCATTAAATATCGAAGCCCTACTAAACAGTTTGTGTTCTTCTTCACACAACCGTGCAGAGCACCCCAGAGGACACACTGCACATGCGCTCTGAAACTCAGAGTCGGTGTGCACACTCTGAAGGCAATGCGGTTAAATATCTCTAGCAGGCTGAGTGAGGGGCCAATTTAAAATCATATGCAAATTAAGGTAGTCACAGAAAGGTTGAGCTGCATCAGTGTTCTAGAAACGGTTTAAGATGGGGAAGTTTAGCAAATTTCTCATTTTGAGAAAAGCCTATCTTCAGATTTTCACAACTGTATGAAATACAATTTCCTAGAATATCAGACTTACACATAGTTAAATAATAAATAATAATAATATACTAATATTATACTAACAATTCTAATAACCACTTTTAAGTAGTGGTTCTTTCCCAAGGCTTACCATATTTATTCAGACCATAAGATGCACCTAGGCTTTAGAGAAGGAAAATAGGAAAAAAAATTTTGAAGCAAAAAACATGGTAAAATATTTAATAACATAAATAACATAGTATTTCACCAATGTAAATGTGAGCTACATTCGGACTATAAGACACACTCCCATTTTCCTCCCAAATTTGGGGGGGAAAAGTGAGTCTTATAGTCCGAAAAATACGGTATGTCAGAAAAAAAAAATGACAGCTTTTAAAAAATACCTCCTCTTGAGCTGAGGAGTCTCTCATTCCTCAGGATCCCTAGAAAGCCTGTACAGCAGTTCAAAACTCCCCTTAAAGGGCTCCAACTATAAACTCCCTAAGTGCTTTAAAGCAAGTGTAAATAATGTTACAAAATCCACCATTTGTATTTATAACATGGCCTACTCTTTTTAAAAGTAAAATAAATAATCACACTATTTCAAGAACTTTATAAAACTGCAAAACACCCATCTGAAAGCAATCAAACCACCTAGTCCCCATTGCCCCGATTCTCCTGAGTGACTCCTCTGCACATCATGCGATGGATCTCCACCCCCCACCCCATCCTGGCAGACTGCCACCAACCTGAGCAGCAACACTCTCAGGAGTCACCACTGTGTATTTCCAATAGCAACTTCTCCGGGGGAACTCAAGAGATTGCTAATTAACACCAAGCCTCATTCAAGACAGAGAGGGGACATGTTCAGCCTGCCCTTTAACATCAGAGCTCTGGCTCTGGAATGCTGGCAGCTGGTTCCCTACACAAACCAGCTATGTTATTAGAGTGAATATGAGGTAATATAAATGAGGACTGACACTCACTGAGAGCTCACTACGTGCCAGGTTCAGTGCTGAGGGCTTTGTGTGTGCTGTCTTTGTGTTATGTGTGTTGTAACCGTTCTTTCACAGTGTGTATATGCACCTATGTATATGTGTACATCCACAGGTGGACAGCTGTATATAAACTGTTTAATTTTAAGAGTCTCTTCAGGTCCTTTCAAAGCAAAGTAGTAAGCCAAGCACACATAAAAAACCCCAATCTACAAATGGAGATTAACAGTCATTTTGGTGTTACAGTAACACAATGCTAAACATTCACATATGCAATCAAAACTCTTCAGAAAGAAACTGTCTTGAAAGACCACTGAAGTTTCAGGAATGAGCCTACAAATATGTACCCTTTGTAGGAGGCTATTCTGATGAAGTATTAGAGGTAGGCTAAAAAGGGAGTTTCTGTTGTCCAGTAACCTTGACAGTCCCTACAGAAATCCTAACTGCGAAAATAAAACCCCTAAATTAGAATGGAATTTTGGGTTTTCTTTCAACAAAAGCAAACAACATCCATCAAGCAGGTGGGGTCAGATGGGATTTATGTTTAAGACTTATAGGCAAGGAAAGCTATTAGGGGATGAAATAATTAATTACACAGAAAGACACTTGCTGAGAATCCAAGCTGAGCAGAGCATGCTAAACTGCAACTAGGCAGGAGGCATACATACCAGTGCACAAGACAGCCCTCTCCCCTAAGCCGGCACTCGTGAATGAATTTAATACTTTCTTTGAAATGTCTTGTCCTGAGGGGAGGAAAAAAAAGAGAGAAGTGACATCTGTCTACTCAACACATGATGAAAAGAAAAACCTGCCTGAGGTTTGTTAGAAAGGTCTCAGTGCCCCACAGTTTCCCACGGGTCACACTGTCTGGGTCTGGAGCTGCCTCAGTGTTAGAATCCATCAGATACAATGCGCAGGCCTGGGGAGGGCTGCTGGCTTCTGGGCTTCTGGGCTTGTCAGAATTTCTCTGCATCGAATTCCTAAAACACACAGTTGCCACTGACTGGTGGTTGTGGTTGGGTGATTTCTGCCCATTTGCACCCTGGCCACCCCACAGCCATTCTTGTGAGGGAGGTCCCCACATCATGCAAGCTCCCCAGGTCCTAAAAGCTAGTTTACTTCTGACAATCTGAAAAACCTAATAATACTTTGCCATGTTGGCCTCCCTTGAGTTTGGTAGGTCCTATCTGCATGCAATAGAAGAGCTGTGTGGAAATTCCAATTTCATCTCTAATATATGCATAGCAGCTTAGTGGCTGTGAGGCCTTGGCAAAAGTCACACAGCTTCCCTTGACCTCAGCTGTAAAGTGGGAATAACATTTTATGTGCCAATATGCTTTTATAGACTCTCAAGTCCTCCACAACAATAAAACAAGGATCCTCACTTCTTTTGCCCCTTAGCTTTGCTACTGCCATTCCTCCTGCCACTCATTCATTCACTTGCATGCACCAGCTCCATTCTGGGTTTGGACTGTTGGTGGGTTAAGCACATTTACTCTGAGGGGACTTACAGAGTTAAATGCTTTTCAATGTCCTCTCCCTTGAATGGCTTATAAAGCAAACAAATGATCTGAAGTTGACCAGGGGCTAACTCATATCCCCGTAAGCTCTGACTGAGTACTGGCTATTTACCGGGATGAGGATGATGTAGTTTCCAACCACACAAACTAGGTCTACTGTCTCATGAAGGATGACAGGACAAGTGAACTTAGTAAGAATGGGAAATCAAGGTGTGGCACAATAAACTCCACCAGGTGCTGACTGCAGAGGAAAGTTATTAAACCAAGTGTAGATGCCAGACGAAAAAGGACAGAAGACAATAGGGGAACTATAAAAGTGTATGTAGGCACACACATTCTACAACCAAACACAAGGCATAATGTTGCCACGTGTGGAAAGTCCTTGGGTCCTATCCAAGGACTCGAGTAGCTCATCTGAGATTTCTAACTAGTTTCCAAACACTAGGCAAGAAAAGATTCCTGTTGTAATCCTGATATCCTGAAGTGTTAGTACCGAAAGGGTCCTCAGAGTCGGGGTGTGGAGCAGTGAAGCTGCATGGAGGGAGTAGCAGCTGGGGGTAATGAGACCAGCAGGAGTCCAGCCAAAAGGCAAGGTGCAGCAGCAGGAGTGAGGGTGCAAGGTTTAGTTTCTCATCTCTCACACAAAACCAGCAATCAGGAGTTTACAGTGAAGTCTTCTGATTTTGAAGTATTAGAACTGTGGCAGAGCATCTTCAGTTGCACTGATTTTATTTGGGGCAGCAAAGTACCTAGTTCCTCAGAATATCTCATCTTCCAGTTCTGGCCACAGAGAAGTAAAGGAAAGCTTGTGGTGGGGAATTCTGGGAACGTTTTCCCTTCAGAATTAAAGGAAAATTATCTGTCTCTGCCCCAGGCTTCCTGACAGGACACTGGAAGTGAGCACTATGCTTTGAGCTCCGTGAGACACCTGTAACCAAAGGTGACAGGCCCCTGAGGTGGAAGGGTAGCAGGATGGAAAGGGGGACATCAGGAAGCTGTTGCCCAACCTCCAGGCTTCTTGGTCAAGAGAGTTACGTAAATAAATGTCTTTATAAATTAAAACACTGTCAATCAGTAATTCTGTTACTTACAAACAAATACAGTCTTCCTAAATATCAGCAACTACTCCAACAGTTTTAAAAACACAGCCAAGTCTTCTGGCTTAGAAGTGTTCTCAGAACACTGTGAAGGCCACCAGTGACATATGTGTTGTTGTCATGGTCACCAAGATCTTACAAAGATGACAGATGAGCCCTTTTATTGAAACTTCAGAATGAAAACCTCTTCTTAAATCCTGTTTTTACACCTGCACATTCCAATCCACATGAACAAAGGAACCCAGGTCTTAAATATTGTGGGGTATACCTGGGTTCAAGAGTCAGCCTTGTCACATCTCAGAATAAGAGAGTGGAGAGGATGTAGGTGTGGTCAGGAGGGCGACATCCGAACTTGGGCTCCAAACAGAGCCCAGAAGAAGTATGTGAGGATCTGAGGAGCCAAGGACATGGCCCTTCTCTGCCCCCACCAGCCCTTTATTCTTTCAGCTCTGTCTGCATCAAGTATTAAGTGTACAGCAAACTCATGGACGGCTCCTGGTCATCAGTGCAGAGCCCCAGGGCACCTGTGAAAGGGCCACTCACAGCCCTGGCCCAGGAGCACAGTGATGCCAATTAAAGGCCTGCTCACAGCCCTGCGATGAAACTTGCTCATGACCACATTAGGCACAAGGCCATGCCAGGCAGACATTCCTAGAAATGCCTTTTCCAAGAATAGCCAGGAGGCAGGAGTGCTCACGCCTGCTTTGGTGTGCTTCAGGGAGGGGAGTTTATTTCCAGGGAAACTAATGACATAAGCCGAAGCCCTGGTCATTAAACTCCCTCCTCCACAGTGGGAAATACCCACGACTCTGGTCCTGACATTGCTCAACCCTCCAGTGTGAAGCAGAAGCACAGTGTGAAGTACCATCCCACCACAAGCTGTTTCAATAAACACAGGTTCCCTATTCCTGCTCTTCACTTTGTACCTTTACTTCCACACACAGACATGGGAGTTCTTCTGCCCTAGGAAAGCCAGCTGTGCTAACCCAGAAGGAAAGGACAGCCTACACGTGTAGCAAACTCACCAATATGACTGCTGCTGCTGACAGCCCTGAGGGAACACCCTGGGCCAGAAAGATGGGCACTTTAGCTGAGAAATGGCCTCATGGGGTTCAGAAAACCGCTGGCAGCTGCCACTGTCCTCGACCCTTCATCTTCTTCCTCCTCAGTTTGTGCTGGGCCTCCCTGTGAACCAGCACATCCCCAACTCCTCCTTTTCTCTACCCACAGGTCAAGAACTAGAACCAGCCAAGTTTTGCTGCCCCTCAGAGATCTCACAGAAAGTATGGCGATGGATCTAGCAAAGCCACACCATACAGTATTCATTTGTTGAGGCTGAACAATTTCTTTGTACTCTAAGACTATAATGCTTGGTTGCTATGATCCCCACTGTGGGAAATGAGGCAGCACTGCCCTGTTGAGGACTCTGCTTGTGTGAACAAAAGCCCAGAGATCCTACCAAGCACCTTGAATGGCAGCTGGGCTTACTCCCAGCCTGCTGAACTGAGAGCAAAGCCACAGACTCCAGAGAGCTTTTCCTTCCCCTCAACAGAGTATGAATGTGTGGATGTACATATGTGTGCATGTGTGTAAGAAAGCAAAGAAGAAAAAAATAGGAAAGGCAAGCACCCTTAGATTTGTTTTCCTCAGAAAGGAATGCTTAAAAAAAAAACAAGATGCAGCAAATGGGTGAAGTGTTCTATCTGGCCCCAAGCCCTAGCAGGTGAGCTCAGATCAGACAGCTGCTTCCTCCTGGGGCGAAATCATCCCAGGACCCCTAGGTGCTGCCTGGAGCCCCTCCAGCTGGAACACTGTCCAGGAAGCTCTCACCCTAACCAGAAGCAAGCAAGAAGGAACATTATCTACCCATACAGACAATGGTAAGACATTTCTGTCAGTGTACTGCATTAAACACATAAAATGAACCCACACTTATATCAGTGATTCCCCAACTTTTATATTTCCTGTACTGGCAACATTTTTAAAAAATGAGAAATGTATGTACCATATTTTTATTTCTTTTAAAATTATTTTTATTATAAGTTTCAAGTGTACATGACATCAGTATGTACTACAAAGTGATCACCCTGAAAAAGTCTAGTTACCATCCATGACCATATAATTGACCTCCCTTCCCTCCCTTCACCCACCTCCCACCCCATTTCCATCTGGTAACCACCAATCTGCTCTCTGTACCTATGAGTTTGTTTGGGCTTTGTTTGTTTGTTCATTTTGTTTGTTTCTGAGATTCCACATGTAAGTGAAATCCTATGGTATTTGTCTTCTTCCTCCTAACTTATATCACTTAGCATAATACACTCTAGGTCTACCCATGTTGTCCCAAGTGGCAAGGTGTCATTATCTTTTATTGGTGAGTAACATACCATTGGATATAAATGCCACTTCTTTATCCACTCATCTATTGATGGACACTTGGGTTGCTTCCATATCTTGGCTACTACAAATAATGTTGCAGTAACTATAGAGGTGCATATATCTTTTTGAATCAGTGTTTCCATATTCTTTAGATAAATACCCAGAAGTGGAATTTCTGGATCATAAGGTGGCTTTATTCTTAATCTTTTGAGGAACCTATACACCGTTTTCCATAGTGGTTGTACCAATTTACAATCTTACCAATAGTATACAAGGGTTCCCTTTTCTCCACATCCTCCCCAGCACTTGTTATTTATTGTCTTTTTGATAACAGCCATTATAATAGGTATAAGGTGATATCCCATTGTGGTTTGGATTTATATTTCCCAAACAATTAGTGATGTTGAACATTTTTTCATGTACCTGTTAGCTATTTGTATGTCTTTTCTTGAAACATGTCTATTCAGATCCTCTGCCCATTTTTCAATCAGGTTGTTTGTACCTTACTTTTCATTCTGGCAGGTAAGGTTATTTTAAAAACAAACTAAAAATAAAAAAAAATCCTTCTGTACCATCTAGTATAAAATCATTTCACAAAGAATAGTTCAAAACTAAAGAATCTCTGAAGACATAGTCTAAGACTAAAACATATTTCAAGTTAAGTAAGGTAAGTCTTATGAAAAACACAATACACATTTTCCACACATTTCTCATTTCTATAGGGTACAGAGTCCTCAGGAGTTGTGTGTGAGCATGTGTGTGTATGGTCTCAGGTGCATGCGCACACATGTGTGCATCTGTCTGGAAGGGCTGCCAAGGGCCACCTAAGCCCTGATCTTGCAAAACTGCTTTCTAAATAATGACAATAAAGAAAAATGTAAATAAGTGAGTATAGATGATATTAGCTAAACTAAAAAAATAATACAAAAAGACAGAAAGGTAGAATAAGGCAAGACAATTTTACTGATTTTAAATCTTTGTATTGCCAATGCCTCTTCTCCTCACAAAAACCTCAAGAAATTTAGAGATCTGTTTGTTTCTCAAACCACTGAATGTCACAAAGACTTTATTGTAATGATGCAATGCTACCGACTCCACAGCACAGACCAAACTCCCCTGAACTTGACACAAAGAGAAGATAAAGAAACAATAATTATTCCCTCAATGATGTCTAAACACAAAATACCAACTTAACAAACATTAACATAAGAAAGAACTCATGGACATGGACAACAGTGTGGTTGGTGATTATGGGGTAAAGGGGATTAGGTGAAGGTGGAAGATGGTATAAAGGGGATAAATGGTAATAAAAAATGAAATAAAAAATAGACAAATAAAAATAATAATAAAAGGTAAAAAAAGGTGTGAAAAAAGAATGAATAAAATAAGCTACTATACATTTCACGATTCACTGTCAAAGTACATTAATACTCCTTACTTGATTGAACACACAGATAATATAATCTTATTTTTGGAGATGCTTAGCATTCATAAAAACACTTTTAGTTATCTCACCTAATACTATAACAATTGTGTGAGATAGGTATTTTACAGTGAGAGAAGTATGATTAAAGTAACTTACCCAAGAAAGCACAGAGAGAAAGCAAAAACAAATATTCAAAGCCTTAATTTACCAACCCACCCTACAATGGCCACTTGGAGAACATGCAGTGTGTGCATTTGACATAAACTCTAGGATGTCTCTAACTGTGACAGATTATGCAAAATAGGCAGCCTGGGTCTGGGGGGTAATTACAATCATGAGAACTTGAACTTTCATGTTTTCTCACTTTGCAAGGCAAGGTAGTTGGGGGAACTGAGCTAAAATTTTAATGTGTTAATGTTATCTCAAACCAGTTTTCTGCATATTAAGTTCCTGCAAGATCAGATGGGGAGTTTGTGAGTATTAAGGTCAATACAGAAAATTGACCTTTCTGGGCAGTTAGTTTGCAGCAAATGAATGCCAAGTGAAAGCAGTTAGTCTCAAAAGGTTACTAATGTCTCACTAAACATACTTAGCAAGAATTCCTGTTGTTATAGAAATTTGTGGGTAAAGAGTTAGGGTATAAACATTTAAATTATAACCAAAGTTGGAAACAATTTTAAAAATCTGTAAGTTTAAAACAGTAAGCAATACAATTTTATAGAATTTATTCTGCCATTAAATATAGGCACTCACATCAGACTGAAGAACTGCGAGTGCTAACTGGTTACCCAGAGTACATTTTCCAAGTGATGGACATAACTCCTCTCTCTTTTGTTAACAAGAGCACTAAGACCATTTGTCTCTAGAGCATCCACACTGATTGATGATACAGAAATGAAGGTTCATCTCAGCTTTCGTATGTTCCTAATATTTACAGGCTACATGAAATGAGGCAGGTCATAAACAGAGTCAAGTGTTCTGCCTGACAACGTTAAATTAATCATCTGACTATATTTTGAAAGCATGCTCACCACTAGAAAGCATGTTATGAAATGTCTGTAACATGTGAAGAGAAACTCAAGCTACTTCATAGATTGTCTCAATATACGATGCACACTCAAAGTTCAAACTTAACTCCATAATCTTCATATAACTTCGGTAGAGCAAGAAATACTTATAGAATCACGGACATTTATATGTCCAAAGCCTTACTATGCATAAGCTTTGCTATTACTAAGGATTTAAAAATAAAACTTTCCCCAAAGAATCACACAAGTGCCTGTGAGCAAAAACTCCCACAGCAGAGAGCCAGTTTTCCTGCCTTTCAGGAGCTGTGGTCTGACTTCCCTTTCCAGCTGAAATAGAGGTTGCAGTCTCATAAGACTTCACTCCAAAGAGCAGCAGTGTGCATTCTCTGCACAGATCTGCCATCAGCCCCAAGCATGGATGCTGCAGTAACTTCCTGTTGGAAATTGGATCCCACACTGCGCTTTCATCCAGACACAAGGAAAGGGTTAAAAAGGCAAACCATCTGCCACTTTAACACATTTTACATGCCAAAACATATTTTAACACCATCTCTGTACATATTTGAGACAGATAAGAACTAACTCAAATCTCATGGGTTAGCCCTCTGGCACCAAAGTGACTAGGGTTGGGCTGATCTTCCCAGGTCTGAAATGACCCCTGAGACACTGGAGCTCAGAGAAGTGGCTGCTGCCCCTCTGGCATCGGTCACTGCACATAGGCACACCTGCTAAGTAAATGAAGCAGGACTCCTGAGCACCAAAACTTATTTTCAACAACCTTTTCTGCAACTCTCAAGATACACTAATACACTAATTTTCAAAAGTGCTTAGAGTTCAGACAAAACACTTTCACATACAGGATCTCATCTCCAAAAATCCTGAAGGGCAGGCCTTTTTCACATGAATGAATTGAGGTTTAGATGGGTTAAAATGACTTACCCAAGATAGATGAAACTGGTTTTAAATGTGAGATATCTAATTCTAGGTCTATTGTTCCCTTGTCCATAGCCCAGGAACACTCAACACTCAATCCTCTCTTAGTAAGTCAGGGTCACTGCTCTGGCAAGTACAGTGCTTGGCTCCTCATAGGCTGACAAGTCCTGGGGGCAGCTCAAGCACAGGTAGGTAGTCATCTGCCCTGACAATGCCCAGAATGGGTTACAGTTTGATTCTTCCCAAGAGTCAAATTGGCAATCAGGTATTGACAAATACAACACTATGTTAGAATCTCAGTTTGAGATAAGAGCAAAGCAACCATTCTAAAAATAGCCATCAAAACACAGGCAGAAGATTGCTGTGGCCTTCAGAGAAAGGCAGAGACTCACTTCCTTCCGTACACACCATGCCCTCCCAACCACTTCTGTTTCTTGACACGACTAGTAACCAAGGAAGTTCTCTAAAGCTTCTTCCCCTCCTTCCAGACCTAAGCCTCTATTGTTTTCCAAGTGATCTCAGTAAAATCCTTCCTCCAACAATCTTAAAGATCGACTTTTCCTGTGAAACATGGAGAGTCACTATGAAAACACAAGCCCTGGGTAGGACATATTTGCCTCCACTTCCAACCTGCTCCTGCTCTTTCCTGGTTTAACTCTATACCGCCTGTCACCTGATGAATCCTCCTCACCCTTCCCTACATCGATCCATCTGACTCTGGCCCCATTTTCTTTTTTGACAAACAGGTAGATCCCACAAAATTACTGAATAACCTATGATTTATCTTCTCTGCAGTAGTGAAAAATCAATGTTCCAATCTGATAGCTTTCAGAGAGGCTGGAAACTTGGGAGACTCCACCTAAGGATGCACAGTCTGTACTTCTGATATGTAGGATTTGTAGGCAATAGAACTTGAGGATCATGAAGGATGAATCCTGACAAGCCTATGGACTCCCAAATTCACAAACACCTTCATAGCTTATAACTTCCCTGATGAAAAGCAGTAATATGTAATTGTAGGAGGGTCATTGTGTCTGCTCTCCAATAACAGCAACAAAGTTGCCTGAGAAGCAGAGGTTGGGGTCTGGGGCTACAGTGAATGGCTAAATACCTTACTTCTGCTCCCAGTCTCTCAGCCTGCAAGGTTCAAATCCATGCTTCAGTATACTTTAACTCACTCTACGTCATAATCTTTCTGGGTCACTTCTGGAAACTGAAGAGTGTGAGTGTTGGAGCCGTAACTGCTGTGGGTTTCCAGAGACCTGTCTCTAATTCTAACAAAGTGTAATCCTATGGGTCTCCATACAATTTCTGTGACCTAGAAAAGATGGCAATTACAAATTTTTCCTTATAGGAACAAAATGATGTCAAAGATGTACTCAGCTGTGAAGAAATAGAGGAATGGACTTTGCTCAACCAGAAAGATCTAGTCACTCCAACTCAGACAGGCTTCAGAAGTCTGCTGTTCCACATAGTGGCCCCCAGCCACATGTGGCTGTTGAGTGCTTGAAACAAAGCTGATCCAAACTGAGGTGTGCTGGAAGTGTAAAAATAGCTAATCTGATTTTGAAGACTTAGCATGAAAAAAGGGATGTAAAATATCTCATTTAAAAAAAAAACTGAGCACAATGTTGAAATGATAGTATTTTAGATACACTGGGTTTAATAAAACATATTACTAAAATTATTGCCACGTATTTCCTTTTCATGTTTCCAAATGTGCCTCCTAGAAAATTTAAAATCACATATATGATCTGCATTTGATCCTCATATTCTATTTCTATCAGACAGTGCTGCTTTAGACAAAACCTAACAGCTTCTTTAAGGGTTTGCTTCTAGAGAAAGGATGAAAGTGCTAAAGATTTGGTTTGAGGTATTCTTTTTAAACATCAGACTCTTCTTAACAGATATCCTATCAGTTAGTGTAGAACAAAAGGACCTGCAAAAGGAAGCATGCCTCCAGCTCTGCCCACCTCGGTAGCACAAACCTTGGTGGACCTCATGATCTCTGCTCTAAGGCAGCACCTGTGCACGGCAGCAAGAGTCCCATTGGCTCCACTGGCTTCACTTTCCTTTACTTATTTTTACTTATTTCACTTTACAGTCCTTTATTCATTTATAATATAATAATGTAAATGAATATTTATTTATTCATTTATAATAACAGAAAAAAAAAACAACTTACAGGTTCTGAGATGGTGAATCCGCTGCTGGAATGCACAGGTATTTAACCCCCTGTAGAATGATAAAAAATAAAATAAAAAGATGATACCCAATATAGAAAAATATTTAATGGAACTATTTACTCAGGTCAAAAAAAAAATAAAAAGGAGAAGTTTTTCAGTCATCTTTTGTTGCCAAGGAACTGGAGAAAAACTCTTTAATTAAAGTTCCTGGTTATTTTTCACGACCATGTGTACAAATATTCATGCTCCAGTTTGGAAACAGCTTGTAGACAGGGCACATCAAAAAGTGAAATGACTGAGTCCTTTCCAGTAAGTGTTAACAAGTGTCAAAACTATCACCTCAGGTTCCTGTTCACATATTCCACATTTTTAATCTATTTAATTTAGAATCCAGTTAGTAAAAACCTTAGCATGATATCAACAAGTATAACATTATGTTATAGTTTTCTAAATCAAATCTTAGTGTGAGAATTACAATTTCAATGATGCGCTTGGGGTTTCTACACATTGAAAATGTGATTTATTTTGCCTCCTTCCTAGAAAAGTAGAAATTTATTTACTAAACTAATATGTTTTTTTTAAAAAAAAAATGGACAATTTGAAAAAAACAAACTTCATATAGTTCTCTATAAAATGTATAAAAATGTTTATGTAAATTCATGCTGTACAAAAATCATGCTAAATTTGAGTTGTATTAAAAACCTGTTTCTTCTTCACAAGTACTTAAAAAATAGTTTAAAAGGTCTTCAGTGTCAAGTAAAAATACAAAACCCAGAAATCTCAGCAACCTTTGCAAAAGAATATGGATTCATGAAGACTTAGAGGAATGGTTTTAATCCCCTCCTCTCTTGGTAGCTTCACCTCAGAATCTTGCTACCATGTCATGGATGGTAAGTGTGTGTGGGAACACATGAGAAACTAGAACTACAACCAATCTAAGAGTAAAGGAAGGACAAATATGCAGAACAGTGGTGGAAACAACCATAGGTCCCTCAGCAGATTAAGTCATAAAATAACATATCTTATAGAATTATTTGAAAATTTTGCAATTGATCATTAAAATTTTACTACTAACTCCTGTCATTAGGAACATCTGTGCTGCACATGCTAATGTAGTCTTGTAAGGAATATCTAAATTTGTGGCTGCCCCAAACCCTGTCAGAACTCCATGTTTTGATGCTCCTCCACATAGTGAACCCCACTCCCAATACAGAATCCACACAAACTACATTACTCAACCTCCTCTGCTATTAGGGTGCAGACTCAGGATGGGATTGCATCATCTGACAAACCTACGCCAGGCAGATTTGGAAATAGGCCATGGGAAGAGTAAGATGGGTAAACAGTACCTGCTTGGCAGGTACAGATAGTGGCAGAGGTCACAGCAGACCGCACTGGGCCAGTTGTATACTGCCGGCTGGGTGTTGTACCTGGAATTTCAGCTGAAATCCTGTTCCTGCAGCTCCTCTGAGCTCTCAACAAACACCTCTGAACTGAAGCTGGCTCAGAGTGAAACCTGTTGTCTGCAACAAAGACACCAGTAATATAATTCCCCTCCCTGCCTCCCACCATGATGAGAGGCCAGAAAAATTTTTTCCCTACTTTGTTCCTGTATTTCTTTTCTTTCTAGCTTTGAGTCAATCATTACGTCTCCCAACAAAGCCTCGTTTGGGTCTTGAAGAAGATGCTTTTCACCATTGTTCACCCAGGTGGGAGCACTTCACATGAGATCACACAGGCTCTAATATGCCAAGGATAAAAATTGAGGATCAGCTGCTAGAAGAAAGTGAAGCAGCAGAGTCTTCCTCTTTCAATTTTCACTTTGTCATCCTCAATTGCCCCCTTCTGTCTCTGTCCTGGTTTTTCTGCACTCTGGGTGCTCTGTTCTGCGAAAGTATTGAGGCAGTTGGCTGAAGTTCTCAAGCTCCTCCAAACTCAGACAGGTATTAGAACAGTAATTTTAAGGGAAAGAAAATGGAAAACGAAATTATACTGTAAAAAACAGTCATTTTACTCCTCCCCTCCATCGAGGCCAAAGAGGCTTGTTGGTGTAGATACATACACTGATCATTTCATACGTCTGCCACAGAAATGGTTCACTTTTTTCTTTTGCTCTTAAATGAGAGCTGGCCATGGGTCAAGCCCAGAAGCTTGTGGAATTCTTTCCTCCCAGACACCACCTCCACCCTCTTTCAGAACAGTACTTTCAGAGGGACAAGAGGACAATTTTCAGGTTTCCACCTTCCCTTCCACCGTGATCATCAGTCCAAGAAACATAAATTAGTCAAGAACAGAGGTGGATCCTCTATTAGATAGAATGAAAACGCATGCCTGTCACACATGCTGACTGACAGCCACTTAACTTGGGCAGAATCTAAAATCGACCCAGCCTGTATATTAGGAGGAAAGGAAAAAAATGAAAAAAAGACAGAGAATGGCCAGAAGGGGATGCTAAAAAACTCTTAGCTTATTAAGAGCATTCACAATAAATGCCAACAGTGTGGTTATAAAGCATTGTGCTTCTTTTAGGCATTAGTGTGACCCCATTTGGGGTCACGTCCCCCTTTGTGGTGCCTGATGCACCAAAGGAAAGGAGGCCAGCCCCACAAGATAGGAGCAAACTGTAGAAAAATGGCACAGGGGATCCCTCCCTTCCTGAGCTACAGAGGGTGAAGAGGCAACTCTGGTCTGTGGCGGGCCCCTCACCTTCACTAGCTGGGATCGGCATGCGGCGTCTACAGTTTCCCATCTGTGAAGCTTCTGAGGGGGGGCAAAGTAGCTCCCAGTCACAAGTTTGGGGATCCCCTACTGTTAAAGCAGGACAGAGAAAATATAAAACATAAGATACTATCATGTTCTGTCAAAGGTATGATGAAAACCTTCCCTGGAATGGTGTCAGGCACATAGTAGGTAGGCCCTCGCTAAATGTCTGTTGAACGATGAGAACAAAATGAAAAACAATTAACATGAAGACCACACTATAAGAATAGTGTAAGGGAAGAAAAACATTATAGAGTGCCCATGCCTTATCCTGATGACCCCACAAACAAGGCTGGACTTCTGGCCATGCTGTGTGAAGGGCACATTGCACAGGTGTTCCAGATACCAGTCTCTGCCTGTCTCCTCCAACTGGATGTGCTAAGGAGCATCACACTGTGATCTACAATAAGATGGGAACAAACATGCAAATGCAGTAAAGAAAGGAGTCAAAACTGTCAAATATTTTCAGCTGCTTGCCGCCCAAGAACATCTATTTATCTTGGCTTAGTCATTAACAAAGCACAAAACGTATCTCTCTTTGAGGCCACAGACTGCAGAACATAAGGTACCTGAAAAAAGAATTCAGATGCCTGCGCATGTGCACAATTCATGGCAGTTAATTACTAATTCAGAAAGCAGCAAGAGTGCCGGCAGCATGAAGGACCTCAGTGCTACATGAAATATGGATGAATTTAAAATATAAAATTATCCTAGTAGTAATAGATTGGGCTCTGCAAATGTTTTAATGTGATGTGGAATTTATTTTTCCTTTAATTGGACCTAAACAAAAGACCATGTCTAGTGCTGAAGTGTGTAGAGAGAGATAAGTGACAGGATTTCTCTGTCTTTAGGTAAACTATAGAAAGTACAATAAACTTAAAGTAAAACAAAAGACAATGGACATTCTAGAACAATCTGAAAAATTCTTAAGTTATAAAAATAGCAGTAGTGTTTCCATTTTTATAGCATTTGCAGTATTTACTACTTCATATTACCTCTAATATTAAAAAATCCATAAAACTAAAATTATTTATCTTCTTTTTAAAATAAAATTCTTACTAAATAACTTAAAATTCAGTAATTTCAATTATGTTTCAAAAAGTGATTGGTGGAAAGCCTAGTAATATTAAACTTTCATGGAGCTAAAAAATGTCAAGTTACAGATTTTCAGTTTAGATAGGCCCAAGACTACACTGAAATACAAAAAAAAAAAAAAAAAAAAAAGAGTCTACGCTTTAAGACTATCATGACTTCTATGAAGGAAAAGAAAGAGCAGCTAATTTCTTTTGACCACGTGGCAATTTAAATATCCTAACATGTTCAGATAATGTCACCAATACTGATAAGATGAGAGCCAGAGAAAGGAAAAAGGCAGAGAATTACGGGAAAGCCTCGTATATACCCTGACCACATGCACACTGAATATTCATAATACCAGCAACACATCAATTAGTATGACGCAATGTGGAAAAAATTAGGAAAATAAAGAAAAGTAAGAGTTATGTGAGACCTACCAAGTAAAGTTGTTTGGATGAAGTTTTTGTATTGAGTTTTGAAAGAAACAATAGACTTCACTTGGTTGAGAAGAGGGTTTAGAAAGTGGCTCTTATTGAACAAAAGGTTACAGCTTTTTTCTAAGTGCACACTCTCAAAAGTTGTAGTACTGTTCAGTTTTCTGTTTCAACAAGCACAGTAACCACCAAAAGTAAGTTTTGGCCTTTGTTTGGGCCTGAAACTAAAGAATACACCTGAAATGGTATGTAGTCAAGTACTTAAAAGTAGGGGGAAGATGCTGATTTCAAGACTAGTTAAGAGATCAAACTCTCGCTTGTTTCAAGTACAATTTCTAAAATTCACTGTTTTTTTTTTTTTCCTGAAACATCATAAGTAAGAGTCATTGAAGAACCTAGTTGACATTCTACTTTTCAAAAGAAAAATGGCCCTTCAGAATCTGTTTTCTCTCATCCAGGAAAGCTCACAAACACCAGTTATAGAATATAATTATATTCTCTGCAATGATCAATCAAAACCTTAGAGAACATACAAGGAAAAGGAGAGTTTGATGAAGTGCCAGAATCAAGAAATCACTGCAATGGAAGAATTATTTTAGTTGCTAATAAAGTTGACATTATTAAAAATCTTGGTTTTTTCATCTTATCCCATCAAGTACCAGTAGCAACATGGGTGTGTACTTAGGAGAGGTCCTCTTAAAGAAATGCTTTTTTTCTTTGACAATCACATCTATGAGATACCAGGGTAGCATGTTGAATTGGACTTTGCAGTTCCCAAACATAGAATTCATTATTAATACTGATCATCTAATACCCATTGGTAAGTTGAGCAAAATAAATTGGGGATCCTATGAAGAGCTAATTTCACAATACTCTCAAAAAAAAACATAAAATTAAAACAAATTTAAATTGGAACTGTTCCACACATGACCAGAAGAAGCAAGACCACAGCTTATACAGTAGTCCCTCCTCATCTGAGGTTTTGCTTTATGCGGTTTCAGTTACCTGCGGTCAACCACAGTCCGAAAATATTAAATGGACGATTCCAGAAATAAACAATTCATAAGCTTTAAATTACATGCCCTTCTGAGTAGTATGATGAAATCCTGCACTGACCCACTCCATCCCACCTGGGACGTGAATGATCCCTTTATCCAGCACATCCACGCTAGAGATGCTCCCTGCTCGTCACTCATCTGGGTTATTAGATCTACTGTCATGGTATCACAGTGCTTGTGCTCAAGCCACCCTTTCTTTACTTAACGACAGCCCCAAAGTACAAGAGAGTAATGCTGGCAATTTGAACATGCCAAGGAGAGCCATAAAGTATGTACATATAGGACAAGACATTTTATATACAGGGTCTGGCACAAATAACGCCCTTTTTAATTACAAAATCATAATCAAGTAATTCTGTAACATAACAATATCACATTCAAGCACACCATATGACATTTTAGGTGAAATGTTCAAATTAAAACTATAAATTATTATGTCCATATTATTACCCTACCAACCACACTTAAGCAGGTGTTACTTCAGTCAAACCCTCTATACATACACACACATATATAAATATAGGGTTAGGTGCGTTCTATGGTTTCAGGCATCCACTGGGGGTCTTGGAACGTATCCCCCTAGGATAAGTGTACTATCACAAAAAACAAAAGTCTCTCCCCTTGAGAAAATACCACTCTCTGCATTTCATTTTATTATGGTAAAGTATACATAACACATGTATAAATATTAACACATGTATAAAATATTCATAACATTTTAGCCACTTTTAAGTACACAGTATTAAGTATATTCACATGTACATCTCTGTCATCCATCCCCACAATTTTTTATCTTCCCAAATGGAAATCTGTACCCATTAAGCACTGGCTGCATTCTCCCTCCCCCAACTCAGGGTAACACCCTTTCTACTTTCTCTCTCTACTACTGCACTTTTATATAAACCTAAAGTTAATATGACCCTGAAAAACTTAGGCTGGCCACACTCTTTTTTTTTTTTTTTTATCCTCACCTAAGGACATTATTTTCATTGCTTCTAGAGAGAAAGGGAAAGAGGAAAGGAGAGAGAAAAACACCGATGCAAGAGAGAAGCATCGACTGGTTGCCTCCTGTTTTACACTAGGATTAGGCATCGAGAATCGAACCCAAAACGTAGGTATATACCCTGACTGGGAATTGAACCCGCAACCTTTCGTTTATAGGATGATGCTCCAATCAACTAAGCCATACAGGCCAGGGCTGGCCAAACTCTTAAAGACCCAAGAGATGGGAACCACTGAATTGAAACTGCTTTCAGAAGCAGATGCTAGATTTGACAAGCTTAGTCCCCTTTATCAAGCCCCCTCTTCAGAGTGTGGCACTCCGGAGAAAGCAAATGAAAATTTCCACCTAGTTTACATGTGTGGAAGCCAAACCCAGCACCAGGCACACGTTTTATATGGTAATTTTTTACCACAAAAAATTTGATTATTATTTGTCAATTTAAGAATTTTCATATAGCCAAAAACATTTTAAAGGAAAAAGGCAGAATGCAAAGTAAGGTTATGCCTATAAAAATTTATCCAGGTCTGTGGACTAAAAACTAGAATTTAGCATAAAAAAACAAAAACAGGTAAGAACCAGGAGGTGAGATTCTTGGCCATCTCTCCTTGTAACTATTTGTACTGTAACAAAAATCTCAAATAAATAGCTATGGAAATGACCGCAGAGGATAAACACAGTCATTCAGTTGTGCTACATAACTGATGTTAAGTCTAGGTTCTAAACTAAACATGAATTTTCCTAAGGTGCCTATTTGCCACTGATTCTTCCTGCACCAGCTAAATTTAGGAAACGCTACTACAAATAACAACTTCCAAGAACTCTGTGGTGCTTGATGGGGTGGGGAGGGGTGGTAAGGTCAGAGTGGAGAGACAAGATTTAGCTCTTGATTTGATTTTGTGAGAAAAAAATGCAAATGAGAAACCTCTAACACCTGTTGACTTCTTTCAGGTTAGTCAAAAAATGACATACATTTGACTTGTCAGATCAACAAATGAGGACCCAAATGCTTATTTTTGCTCAAGCTATTTCAATGAAAGGCTAAAGTGGGCATAGTCAGTGCATCAGATTTCCTTGAGCCAACAAGGGTGGGTTATGGGAAGACAGTGAGGGACGTTCACGCCAGCTCAAACCCACCACCGAAAGCCCTCTTCTGTGATTTCAGTTCTGTCTGAGGACTTGCTGATGTACTCAATGTGACTCATGAAAGCAGGGCCAGTTTCAGCCATGTCTCTGAACCAAGGGACTGCACAGTATTACTTAATAAATGTCCATGCTAAATGACCATATAAAAATTACTGTGAATGAAAACATGCTTAGGAATTGGCTACTAAAACAAATTCAGTAGGTCCTTCCTGTCTGCAAGTAAAGAAGACTCACTCCAAAGCCCTTTAACACATGTCCACAGCTTACCTCCTAACCTCACCTTCATGCTCTCTCCCTGCTACTTCCACCAGCTCACCAAACTCTTGGTATTCTGGCCTGCTGGTGAGTCTCCCCAAATGTCTTATACTTTCCTGCCCACTACTCCCAGGTTTCCTGTGGATTTCTTCTCTCTGGAATACCCTTCTCCTTCAGGACTCTTTCCAAAACTTCCCCAGTAGAACTTCCCCTGAGGTGACCGCCCCCCCCAGCCTGTGCACAGCGCCTTCCTTGACCTCATCTCCCTCCCCTCAGACTGACTCTAGCTCCCTGTTCTGAATGCCCTCACCACATACAACACAACACTAAGTTAGCGCAAAGGCACTAGGGACCCAGCACAGAGGACAATAATTGCTTGTGAATGGTCAGTCTTCCCATTAGGCACCGAATTCCTTCAATGCATAGATCTTATGTTAGTCATCTTTCTTTCAGTATCCTAGGACCTCTCCAAAGATCAATAAATGATCTTTACAAAGTAAAGGAGGGAATATATGGGAAGGGAGATCATTTTTATAATTTTGAGCACAAGGCTACCAGTCCCATGTGCCCTTAGAGCACTGTTTCTAGGCTGGGCTGCAGCACCTACAGTTGGCTCCAGAGTCAAGGCCCAGGACAGGCAGGCAGGCAGGCAGGCATGCCAGATGCAAGTGATCTAAAAGGCTACCTAATTTTCTACATGCTCTACGTGGTCTCAGCAGGATGCTGTGCCTGGTCTCACTAACAATGGAAAACTATAGCTAAGGTGAAGGCAGGCAAAATGCTCAGAAATTTTCAGGAATTGCATTAAATTGTAGACTAAATGACCCCACGTTTTAGACCCAACACAGGCTCCTAGAAGATGCTGGCCCAGTCAGTGAGGTCTATCCCAGCTACGGTCCCAGCACCTGGCCATGAAGACAAACGTTGGCAAATTGAAGCCTGTATTTATTGGGACACAGCCATGTCTGCTCACTGACATACTGTTTTGAGTTCCTTTCGCATTACAGGGACAAGAGTACCGCCACAGAAAGCGTACGGCTCCAAAAACCCAAACGTTTGCTATCTGGCCCTGACTGCTTGCTCTAAAGGCCAATGCACTTGGCCCCACAGAGAAAGTGGGCCAAGCCTTGGTCTATATAGTGACATTTCACAAAGTCACTTTGATAACTTGGAGTCATTTTGTGTATCATATTTTCTCTCTATGTTTAAATATCCAATCTAGCGCACTGCCTTCTTGAATTGCCATATTCACTCATTAGTTGTGCTCAACTTTCTTCCTTACTCTGCAAGAGAAAGAGGCATTTCCCTGTAGTAAAAAACTTTTTAAACAAGGAAATTAGATGCAATATATTAAATGCAGTTTGTAAGCTAAATAAATTGTAGAAGGCAAGTTTGTTGTCTGTGGCCTCTACCTTGATGGCAAACATAGCATCGCAAAAACCAGGCTGCAGGATGCTCACAGCAGATGAGTCTGGAGAACCAGTGCAGACAGTTTGTCTCTGAGACCTGCACAAGTGCATACCTGCCACAGCCATCCTCACCTTCTCAGCAAGGTGACTGTTTGCCTTCTAAAATACAGCTCTCTCCTCAGGGAGCAACATAAGCTTGTTTGAAACATTGCTTGTAGTCTCTTTCGCGGACTACTAAACATGTGAGGTATCAGACCCTGTGGCTTATGATAAAATGATAAATCTACTGCAGGGTGAGTTACCCACTTTGTAGAGTGCCACTTGTCTTCAGGCTTGGACAGAAACCATAGCCCTTAAGAAGATTTTTCTAAAAAACATTCACAATCCCTTGGGCCCCATGTCACATCCTTCCATGTGGAATCGATCAGACCCTAGAAGTGGTTTCAAGAATGAAGCAAACACTTACACAGAACAGGGAACTGCCCTAGAGGGCTGGCCAGTCCTACTTGGCCAGGCAAATGATATGTGAAGGATGGACGTGGTATAGGTCAGTGTGTGAGCTGCACAAGAAGGGCTACAGTAAAGCAGAGAACAGTAACTCTCCTGTTTTTCCTGAATACAAGGAAAAGCATCCCTCTACAATGCATGTGACTGTGGGTTATTAGAAATTGCACTAAATTTCTATGTCTCATGGTACAGTCACAGACAGCAGGTGTGAGGTGTTCTGTTTCCCAAACACAACAGGGAAGAGGATCATTTTCCTTGTTCTGCTTTAAATATTGGCTGGTCAGCGTTCCAAGTCCTTTCTTGCAAAGGGGCAGTCCTTCACCAAACCTTCTCTGCCCCATGGCTGCAATGGAAAGCAATCCAACAGGCTATTTTTACTCTGACAGCTGCATCCTCTTGTATTGGGCACAGAAGAAAGTCTCAAGCCACCTTGGTTAGAGCCTGTGCAAGGGGAACTCGCAAGGAGGGAGAGAGAGAGAGAGAGGCAGAGACAGAGACAGAGACAGAGACAGATCTAGAGACAGAATGAACATGGACTACCAAGGAGGCCAGAGGTCTCTCACTGGGGTCAGCAGGGCCTCGAGATGACTGGTGGAGACCATTCAACCACAATGTCATTGCAATGCAAGAGCAGCAAAGGTTTAAAAGAACATTCAAAAAAGTCAAATGCCTGAAAATGGAATTCTTACTTTGTTAGCTATGAGATTTATTTTGTCTTTAGGGCATTGATGCAGGGTGTCCTATAATGCAGTTTAAATTAGCAATCATTTACAGGATATTTGGAGCTGCATTCTGTTTGGGTACTATTGGACTGGTCTCTGTGGCAATGTATTTCATTAAACAGGTACATTCAAGTCAGACTGGTCTCACTGCTAGGCCCTGATTCCTTGCTCTAAAGGTCAATGCACTTGGAAATGATGTCTAAGACACTGTGCTTAGGAAAAGTTTCCAGGACCAGGAGGCTCAAGCCAAGGTCTGGGCTTGAGACACCTTATCCCATGATTATACAATGTCAGGAAAGTTCCAACCATGAGAACAGAGCTCCTGTTCTCCACACCCTCTGTACCCTGGGGAGACACTGCAGGAAAATGGTAAAGGAATGGTTCAATGGCAGCTTTCCCACATGTCCTCTCCTTTCTCTGGAAGGTGGCTGTGTTTCTTGCTGAAAAAGACTTATAAATGATCTCCCTTTAGTTGGGGAAAAATCTGAGAAGCTAATAAGCATATCCCCACATTGGCCCTCAAAGGAAGGAGGCTGTAACTCAGACTGATGTGCATGTACTTCCTCTCCTTCTCCCTGTGCCGTAAGCAGCTCTGGCATGGCTAGCCTGAACTGTCACCACGCATGCCCCTTGTTTTCTGAAGATGCCCCACTCAATAATGAATGCTGAGATTTAACATCTGTCCTAGTTGTGGTGATAGCTTAAAGGAAAAGAATAATTTCTCAATTCATTTTTGGGGATCAACACCAAACTCTGCCCCAGCACACATGCAAAGGTCTCCAAAACATCCCAAGAGTCAGACCACAGAGAGGGGAAAAGCAGTGTGGGCATGACCTGTTCACTTAGCCTGTGCCCAGGTGATGACACTAGCTAGGTGCTGTTGCTTCACTCTCAGGCTTTTCAAATCAGGCTGGACCACTTCCCCTGCAGGTGTGGCAGGCACAAGGTCCACCTGCAGTCCCTACCAGCAATGAATTATTATGAGCATCTGAAAATGGCAAATTTGCTTAAACCAGACTTCAGTAAACCAGGCTACATGTAAGTTATTATTTTTCTTAAGGCTAAAAACAGTGATGGCACTGACAGAGCCATTAACCCTGCTTTGGATCTTAACCAACCCCTTGGAACTTCTCAAACATCTCACTGCACACCGAAAGACCCTTTACCCAAGGAGTCTGCCACCAATCCTGTTCTCCTGGGCTAGACATACTCGGGCATGCCACCACCCCCAGGACACTCAGTGTTCCTGCTGCTCTGTAATCACATGTTGTGCTGCCCTGACCTGGAACCAGAAACACATTGCCCTCCATAGGTTCTTTTCTCCAAGCTGCTCTTCCCTTTTAAACTCCTTGGCAAAACTGCACCCCTATGAAAGCTTTCCAGATTTGCTCCTATGAAACTTACTCTGCCCCACCTAGTGTTCACAGAACCTAACATGGCCATGCATGACAGCCTTCTTCTTAAGGATTAATGTCCAAAGAACTGCAGAATATCTGCCTCAGAGCTCCTGTTCTCCACACCCTCTGTACCCTGGGGAGACACTGCAGGAAACCCCAAGGACTATACTCAAGGAGTTGAGACTAACTAGAACCCATCAAGGGGTGTGGCCTTAGGAATAATAATCAAGGTATATTCAACTCACAACATGTGGTGACTAATGGGATCATGTGTTTACATGCTTTAAATGATATACGACCACTTAAAGCCTGGTGCTTCCACCCTCCCAGGATTCTGTTCATCTGCTAGCCTCCTAGTTGTGCTGTTGTAGCATTGTCTTGCATGATTTTATTCAACCTCAATGGCTTCAACCTCTCTCCTGAGCCCTGTACATGGATTTCAATCTAATTGGGAATATCACATGCCCATCTCACCCAGAACTGAGCTTGGTCCATTCTCAACTCCATCTCTGCCTCTTGGAGCTCCCACATCCATTGGTGGCGCAGCTGTCCTTTCAGTCCCTCAAGCTATAACCTTAGGCACCCTGAACTTCTCTGCTTCTTCACTCCACATGTCTAACCTGTAAACAATTCCTATTAATTCCAATTGAGAAATAACTTTCTATATTTTGAAGCTGTTTTATGTTTCTTTTCTTTTGCTTTCAATTCTATTTATCTGATAAAACTATTGCTATGCCACATTTCTTTTGGTTGATGTGTGCTGAAGACTCTTTGTCTATCCTTTGATTTTCAACATTGCTGTGTTCCCTTTGTGGAAAAGGCTTCTACGAAAAAATCCTACTCCCCAGATTCCTAGTTCAAGGCTCATCACTGCTGACCAGGATTACTGTAAGAGCTTCCTATCAGCTTCCTTGATATCAATCTCCCTCACTCCATCTCCTTCCCTAATCAAAATCCTGGAAATCTGAATGTGTCACCTGACTTTAGTCAAAAATTTTTGCTAAGTCTCTGCTTCACACACGATAAAGATGAGACTTAACTTGACAAATAAAACTCTACCTAATCTGCTCTGACCCTGTTTTTCCAGCCTGGCCACCCAAACACCCCCTCCACTGAGCCCTTCATGAGTCCCAGAACATACCTTGCCTCTGCATGTCCAGTGCCCTTGCATGTTTGCTTTCTTACTCAGATGCCCACCCCCATTCCAACTGTTCCTTCTTGTAATTAACTACCTGGCAAATCTTTGTAATTCTTTAGGATGACACAAAATGTCAACTCCTTGGCAAAGCCTGGCTGACCTGGCAGGGTTAGTCATTTTCTCCTGAGTGCCCCAGGGATCCTTACCCTCTGTTATATATTTGTAACTTTGCACTATTATAAGGATTTCTGTGCCTGTCCCTTCTTAATGCTGGGCCCCATCTTACTTCTTTGTAGTTTATCCCCAATCTCTGATACAAGGTAGTTACTCAATGAATATTTGTTGAGTCTGAAGGAATAACTCCCAATTTAGCTAAAAGGAGAACTGAAAATGGCGCCACCTTCACCCCACCAGGTTGACCACCTTCTTCACTCTGTAACTAGTTGTTGTCTACACATCTCTGATGGGTTTGGGCTTATTCCTCCCTTCCTAACCAGCCTGTGTCTTCCCACTAAGACACAGCTCCCCACTGAACCAAACCATACTAGTCATACAAGGCTGCCTCAACACTCCTCTTTACCAACCTCCCCAGCTTATGGGCATGAGGATCTTGTATGAACAGAGTCTCCACCATACCATCCACACCATGCACTTCAGCACTTCCTGGTAATCTAGGTGCTGCTGTGTCGATGCATATCATCACTCTATCTGCAGCACAAAGAGAGGAGACCATGTGCTGCATGCTGCTCCTGGTTTGGAGACCCTGGAAAGTCTTGCCATTGGCATATTCTCTGTTGAGGACTGGGACGGATATAAACCAGGCAAGCCCATTCTGGAAACACAGCACTTGGCACACAATGTGCTTGGTGCTTGACCACACAGAGGCATCAGGAGAGGTGGGACCAGAGTGGGGCTAAGCAGGAAAATGCTCTAGAAACTGGGACATGACTTAAAGAAAAAGTCTGGGAAGTATTTTGAGGAACTCTTCAGCTATGTGGGGACTGGTAATTGTGAGCTAAAGAGAGGGCACACAGCTGAAGTATAGGGGGGTTCTGGAAAGCCAGGCAACAGGAAAGTTAACACAGATCTTTCATATAGAGACAAAAACAGTAATTCCTCTCTAGAATCAAGAAAGTACTAGAAGATTTCAAGCCCCTTCTAGTCCATTCATGTGATTCTGGCTTTAGAACCCATTTGCAAGTGAGTTTGCCACAGAAAGGTCAGCAGCCAGATGGAGCTGCATTCTATGCACTTGACTGCCCCCACACAAGGAACTCAGATGCAGCTTGATTCAAGAAACAGCAATTACTAGACAGTTTTCGATACCTACCATAATCATTTCTATTTGAGTCATTTCTATTTAAGTCTGAGGTTGGCTTCAAACAAATTTACCTCAACACATAAAAGCTGCTGCAAGCCTTTGGTACAGTAGGTATCACTGATTTTGGGGAGGCATCAAAGAGAATTTCCTAGAGAGGTGAAAACAACTGAGGCTCACTGGAAACAACTGTCAATCTGAAAAGCATTCCAGGTCAAACAATGACTTGTTTGCAAAAGTCCTGTACCTCATTAGTGATTTGATAGTATGGTCTTTTTTGTGATGCCAGTAAAGAAACTGAAATCATCCCCACTGGCAACAATGGCCATTTCAAATAGGCAATCTTGCCCAATGCTTCAAGCTACATAACTAGGGGAACTATGAATCCTCAAAAACTCACAAACTCATTTAACTGAAATAATCAAGTGGAAGTAGACAAAAATAGACAGAAGTAGACAGTAGACGAAAATAAAATGTATACATTTAAAATCTGTCTTGGGTTATCTCCTCCTATTAAAGATTGAGATGACTGAAATGAATTCTTTGTACCTCTTGACCACGAACAACAGGAATGTAATTTGTCTGATGTCACACATTCACATATGAATCCATGGGAACCATTGTTACCAAACACAGAACCTATTCCAGCCAAGCCTGTACACCCAAAAGCAATCTACCTATCACTATGACGACATCAAGAGTATGTCCACCCACCTGCTTATCTTCCTGCCCCACCTTTCTTTATTCAGAGAGATACAATGAAGATACCCCCATTATATACAATAAATAACTATAGAACAAAAAGTGAAACTCATCCTTCCCACTCTCTTCTCCTATCGTACTTCTTTTTATCATTCTTAGGAGTTTGATATGGTCCTTTAAAACCCTTATGTGTGCATTTATACATTTTTATACGTAGAGCAGAAATATATAATTGGTAATTTTACTTACATGGGGTCATATTGTAGATATTATTCTACAACTTGCTTCTTTTGGTTAATACTCTTTTTGTTTACAAACATATAAAACTTCTTTTTGAATAGCTGCAGAGCATTTCTTAATATGGGTATATCACACCTGACCAGTCCCTTCTGTGTATGAGTCACAGCATGTGGCTTTGAGCAGTTATCCTTCTTGTGCCAGGAGGAATGTGGCCTATAGCTCCTGTGACTTGAAGGTCATGGACAGGATGGACCAGTGGGTTCTGAGGACTGAGGACTGATGTGGTCAGCAGGTAGAAAGGCACAGCTGGGGGTGAGGCCCTGCAGTCTGACTGAGTGGCTGCCAGAGGAGGATCACAGGCAACGAGGCTCTCCCTTATGAGCCAGGACATGTGCCCCTGTGTTCTTGCAGCTCTTCCTGATCTGGCTATAACCTCCCTGAAATCTGAGACAACATTTCAACCAACTCTGCCCCTACCTTGAGCATGCTGTCTTATCTGTGTCAAATCTTAAATTATTATTCACTAGCTGTGTCTTTCATGTATTGTCCTCCTTGCAGGACCAAGTTTCTAATGCAAACCAGCGGTAGCTGAAGGGCCCTCAAGAGATCAATCAGAAAGTCATAGAAGTTTCACAGGGTACTCTTGGCTAAAATAACTTAGCAAGAAATAATCCTGAACTATGGGCCACAACAGCTCTATAAAACAGGGCTTCTATACCTGCCAATGCTTACAAGTGAGGAACTGCACAAACAACCCACATAAATGAAGCTGCATTGACTTTAATCAGACCCTCTGGCTTCACAGATTACTTGTGATTAACAAATCATTCTTGGCACAGCTCTTCTTTCAACCCTCACTCCTACACCAATGAGCCACAAATAACCAAAGGCATGATTTCTCACTTTGGAATGGAGTTGAAAAATGCACGTGGCTCTTACTCTCAGCAAGCATCTGAAGAGGGAACACTGTGTAGCAGACCAGGCTGAGTGGTACGGAAGAACACCGAAATCCCAAACATGGCACCTGCTGGCAGCAGGCCTGGACCAGCTTAGGAGCCTGGGCAGAGGCAGTGAAGAGACAGATCATCAAAAAGAGGTTAAGGAAGCCACTTTATATACTAAAGAGCAGTCACAGATCATACACAATTCACAACCCAACAAAGAGCACAAACACAAATATTATAGAAAAAAGGGAAGAAGTCCTGAGGTTGAAGGGCATTGGGAGTGTCTTTCTCAGAAGGAGAGCTGGGCTGAGCTTTGTGGGGAAGGCAGTACTTGGGTGACCAAGAAAGAATGAGAGAAAAAAGTGCACAAAGAAACATAGTTTCTCATACTTCAAATGCCATTTAAAAACTTGCTTCTGGTTTGCTTTACATTTGAGAAGCCAAAAAAACTTTAGAGGGAGAGAAATGGGGTTGGTCACCAGACAGACATGAAGCAGGGGAATGAGGTCCTTCCAGGAGCCCCTCAGTCTCTCAGCACCACCATCTAAACAGACCAAATATTACCCTGGTGAGTTTCCTCATAAATAAATGGGAAAATGAAAAGAGCAGAACAGACATATAGATAACAGTAAATGTCAGAACCAGAAGACCTGGCCAACTACAAACAAAACTATCAAAACTAAATTTTCAACATGGACGCTTCAAAAAAGAATGCCTTTAGTGTTAAAGGAAATATAAAACAAAATCACCAGGAATAAATGTCTGCCTATGCAAACATCTTATTCTTAAAAGTTAATTAAAAAGTTGCAACTTAAATGGCTCAGAATATCAAAGTCACAACTTAAAACAGAATATCCAAGCTGAATTCAAGCTCACAAACCTGTTTGGTATGCATGCGATGATCATGCAAATCCTAAAATATATATTATTTAAAAATTACAATTATTTGGGTTTTTAGCCCAGCAAATACTTTTCAAAGCATTTTTGTTAATAGTGAAAAATAGTTTTGCTTTCTGCAGGTGTTCTGGTTAAATACCCAGAATGAAAAATGAAACAAACTCTGAAATTTTTCACATTAGAAAGACAGAGTTCTGTTTCTTTTTTCAAGGGAAGAGAGAAACCTTTCATTACTCAATATTACTTCCTCAGCACTAAACAATATGAGGTTTCTGATTTGAAAAAGCACCATCTTTGTGACAGGAATTTTTACCCCTCTCAAATCTGAAGCAATCCATAGGCGCTAAAGACACCATTCACAAATACGAAAACACTTTTGACCAAATGCAAGCAACTTCCCAATCTAGTCCTAGACACAAAAAAACACATGAAGGGCTTCCCCCACTGATGTGCTATAATTACAGGCCTGGGCTTAATTCCTACTGATATTATGTATGTGGCTATGACTTTTCCCTCCTGGCTCTGCCACCTGCTAGCAGGTGATTTGGGCAGCTTGTCAGGTCTAATTACGCTGTGAAGGGACCAGGACAATGCCATGTGCCTTGATGGGCTCACAGAGCTCTGGGAGGACTGAATGAGAGTGGTGTGAACTTGTGGAGCCAGGGTCCCACAAGAAGTCATGTCTTGTCATTGTCTACTAGCCTCTCCTGGCTGGAATGCCAGAAATCAGATCTCCCAAATTTCTAGTCCTTTCCAAAAACATAGTCAAATGCCTGGTCACTGCAAATGCCTTCAGGGTTACATGGCAGAAGAGGGACCTGTTCTCAGAGTTTCCACAATCTCTGTTCCCTAGCACTGGGGAACTGCCCTGAGCCAGAGATCTTCTTTCACTGACTGTAATTACTATTAATACTTATAAAGTAACCATAATACTATCGTGTTTATACACTAAGAGCTTCGCCAGGGCAGATATTCAGATTTACTTCTGTTATCTCCAGCACCTACCCTGGGGCCTGGCATGTAATAGGAGCTCAACAAATAAATAAATCATTAACTCCCTTCAAAGGGAAGAAATGTTGGGACAAGAGACTCAACAGTGAGGAAGGCATTTGAGGCAATAAAAAACCAAAAACATTGCTAATAAGAAGTACAGAAGAATAAAACTCTATGTTGGTGATGGTCTGAGGAAACATGCACTTTCATACACTAATATGGCGATATCTACTAACACTGCTAGCAAAGTCAGGGGCATCAGTTATGCTATTAGAGCAGGGGTCTTCAACCTTCAGGCTGTGGACAAGTACCAGTCCGGGCCTGTTAGGCACTGGGCTGTACAGCAGGAGGTAAGCTTGAGTGTACTGTATTTGAATCATCCTGAAACCAGCACCCTCTGCCCCTTGATCCGTGGAAAAATTTTCTTCCATGAAACATGTGCCTGGTGCCAAAATGGTTGGGGACTGCTCTATTAGAAGACCAAGGCAGTGAGGCACTCTGAGACAAATCTCTGGCCTGAGAGAGAAGATTCAGGTTTCTATAAAGCCACACACCAGCTACTGGGTTGAGAGCAGGCTCCTTCATGTCTCTGGACTTCACCTTCCTTGTGCACAGTGATAGTCAAATAGGTAATCTCTTGGACTTTGTTCAGCTGACATGAAAACGGATTCAGAGCTCTTCAGAATATCATATGTCAGCTTAGGGCTGACTCCAGTGAGTATGAAGGTCCCCAAGTTTCTACCAATTTTCTAAGAGTCTTCATTCTGGAAGATCTACTCCTCAAATATTCTTTGGAAGAGAGAATAATTGAGGCCTCTTTCCCTTAGGTGACCACCTCACTTCCTGGTTCAGAGGATAAAGTAATTTTATCTCATCCATCAAAGAAGCATCAAAGACAACCTGGCTCTACTCCATAACCAGAGGCAAGGCCCAGCCACTCTAGAGGCCCCAAAACAGTGTCTTTCATTTTCTTCTGCCTATCAGGTTGCTGGAAAGACTGTGAGACCCTGCTAATGTCATGTTGGAAAACCTCTCCAAAAATGACCCAAATAATGGAAAATCAGATCTAATCTAATTAAAATCAACCAAATTCTTTAAAGTCTTTCCTAAATAAAATGAATAAATGTATAGTAACTAAAGATGTCTGCAGCACATTCATGAGGACTTTCATGGTGGTTGCATTTTACAGTATTGTTACTGGCCAGGTGTTACAACATCGCACCCAAGATGATGTAAAAGGCACAATGTGCAATCTTCCATTCTGCCTCTTCTGCCTACACCAGGATGTCACAAAAATTCCTCCTCGGGCAGCCTCAGCTGGTAACAAGATCAGGCTTGGCCATCTCCTTGACTCTACTCCTCTAAGCTTACCAGGTGTACAAGCATTCCTCTGAAGAAGCACCCAACCAGGAGACTCACCATAGACTCCAAGAGGCAGCAGGCCCCTTTCCAGGGTCCTTCTTAATCTGCATCCCCATGACCATATTCAGCAGAATATAGTTCCACAGTCTTTCTTCCACAGAAAGACTGGTAAATGTGTATTTTCAATGCAGAACTTGAGAACCTTAACTTTGTCAACACAACTGTGAATCTTCCAGGAGAGTATTAAATTCCCTAAACTTACTTATTGTTTGCAAAGCATCACACTCCAGGCCTACTGTTTGACAGCCTATCCTTTGAGAATCCTCACTGAGCCCCTGACCTATGACCTCTGTTTTAGAGACCACACTGAACAATATCACTGCCTGCCCTCACTCAGCTTCCATCACAATAAGAGCAGACCTAAAGATTCTAAAATCCTTTGCTAAGTGATGTTAAGCACCCAGTGCTTTTAAACTCATTCAGATGTTTATTGAAAATGATCCAAAGAAGTACCTACAGCATACTGCTCAATACATAGAAAGCTTCATAACATCAGGACTCACAGAACTCCTGAGTGGAAGTGACAGGACTGAAAGCTTTGAATTTTAGATAGTAACTCCCTCCCTCTTCCAGCCCAGCCCCAGACTAGGACTACCCAGAGTAAGTCAGGGGTCATAAGATAACCATATATGGTTTCTTATAAAAACTAAAACAATAGCTTCTCTGATATAACAGTGGGGGAAAGCTGAGGCACCAGAAGTTTTTGAACTGATAGGCTCACATTAAGTTATTGGAATAGAGGAAACTCACCAGGCACGGACCAGATGTCTCAGACCCTGGTTTTGAAGCTCTTAGAAAATGAAGCAGGTCCTAGCTTTCTTCTCCCTCATTCTTTACCCTTCCAGCCTTTATTAGGGCCCCTCACCAGGCTGGGGAGCAGCTCATGGCAGGTGCTCTGCCTTGCATACAGTCTGCCCTCTCACCTTTTCCCCTGCCCTTATTTCCCTCTAGGGATCAGGGCCAGCATAACATGGAGCTGCTGAAGAATAAAAACCACCTGTTATTTCCCTGCTTACTCCAAACCAGTAACAACCCTGACTTACCACTGGCTGGGTGAGACCATGGCTTCTGGAAGTTATTTTGAAATTGAAGACAGGAGTCTGCCTACATGCACAAGACAGAGGCTAAACCAGGGTCTGAAACATCTGGTCCGTGCCTGGTGAGTTTCCTCTATTCCAATAACTTAATGTGAGCCTATCAGTTCAAAAACTTCTGGTGCCTCAGCTTTCCCCCATTGTTATATCAGAGAAGCTATTGTTTTAATTTTTATAAGAATGTATTCATAAGTTACTTGTGAAGTTAAAGATGAATACAATAAGAGGGGTGATATTAAATTGTACTGTGCTATAAAATAGTGGTCTAACCCTTAATAAATATGAAATCACTGGAAAGTTCTTTTATCAAGCTGAAGTATAAAAGCACCAGAAGACTACAATAGGATGTCGTCAAATAATAGCCATCCGTGTGAAGAAAAGGTAGAGTTTCTCTTTCTTTTTTGAAGGCATAATTTGTCCTTATAGACTGAGATATATGGGGAATAAAAGAAATATTTATATATTACTTACGGAACACAGTTTGTCCAAGCTCTGAGGGTTTTACGCAAACAGTGGTTGTCTATGCTGGATTACAGTCCCACCTGTTTTACTTTCTAGACCTTTGTTTCCTGGTGTGTAAAATGAGGAGGCTGGACAGATAAGGACAGAAGCTTTTCATTTCCAATACCCAAATATCTTATATTTAGAGAGGAGTTAAACTGTAAACAGATTGAAGGGCCACGTTCAGAAATGACAACATGCACCACTAGATGCAATAGGACTTTGGGAGGCAGGCTTGGAGGGTGAGGGAGGGAAGGACGTCTACATCATTTATTAAAATAAAGGAAACCTCAAGCCTCATGTTCTGATTTAAGAGGAAATCAATCATGAACAGTTTATGTTTAACTTATCATCGTGGCCATAGCTTCGATGATAAGTTAACTCTCTTATCATCTATTTAGAGAGAGGGGAAGTGAGGGAGAAAGAGAGGGAGAGAAACATCAGTGTGAGAGAGATATATCAATCTGTTGCCTCTCAATGCCCGCAGCTGAGGACCAGGCCTGCAACCCAGGCATGTGCCGACTGGGAACTGAACCAGCAACATTTCGGTTTGCAGGCCAGCACTAAATCCACTGAGCCACACCAGCCAGGGATAAAACTGGAGGGCTAAAATGATTCCTTTCATAATTTTGAAAGGAATGAAATGGGTTTAAAATGTCCTTAAAATCCAGAGGGAAACAAATGCAGCATCAGCTTATTCTTTGGCAAATAGCCAAGAAAGCCAAGCTAGCAATGCAGTAGGAATACAGTCAGAAAAACCATATACCCTCCTACATTTTCACAGACAGAGCATGGACATAAGTCTGGCCTAAGTCAAAACTAATGCAGCCAGCAACCACAGGGGCATACTGGCATCAGAGAGAACACAGCTGCCTTCACTACCGTTCTAGGCACCCCGCAGCACACGGCTCTCTTACCTCTAACATCGGCCTGGCACTGTCGTGGACAGATAGAATATGGGTCACCTTGTTCTTGCTCAACTGCTCTGCGTCTCTGGCATCTGACAAAGAAGACAGACAGTTCAATATTCTCTGCAAGTGAATTATTCCTAAAATTTAGCCAGAAAAAAAAGTAAAATGATTTCCATATATCATTCTTGAAATTTCATAATTGACCATACCCAGAATAATTTAGATGTAGGAAATTTAGGGCTATCTCTTTTTATATACTTTGGAGATAACTAAGTTTATTTCTGTTCAGCACATCTTTTGCTACAAAGTACTGATCTAAAGTCACTACTTCGATTTTAGAGACAGGGCAGCAGTGAACTGCCAAAGCCAGCTGCAGAGACTCTAGGACAGGATCTTTCAGATTCTGAATTGGCCTAAGATTTGAACTTTAAAGGTCAACATTTGCTAAAATATATTTTTCCTTTTTTAAAAAAGTTTTATTAGGATAATTCATATGCCATAAAACTCACCCGTTTAATGTGTATAATTTAAAGATTTTAACATATTCAGAGTTGTTTAACCATCATTATAATCTAACTTTAGAACATTTTCATCACCCCTTAAATAAACTTTTGTAACACAGATTAAGATAAATAACAAAAAAAGTGGTTTGGGAATAAGATTATACACTTGTGAATACAGAAGACCTCTCCATACCACCGATGAGACAACTGACTTTTGGACTCCAAAGGAAATGGCTGTTCCTGGTGGACGATGCTCCTTTCTGTTTCATTACGGTGCCATCTGCACTGACACACCACTTTGGAGTTGCCCCTTCCCATAAGCACAGGCCCTGTCTGCCTATTTGAGAGTGCATACAATGTTTCATCAAAGCTACTGGATGACACTGGATATTTGATTCTTCAGGACTACACATTATTGATGGCTCTGGATGGCTGCCTACAACCATGGGCACTACGGTAATGAGCTATGAATGCAGCTGTAAGACTCTGGCCATGGGGCTGTCAGCTGGCCTGTGTGCATATGCATATGCTTGGAAGTGTCACACAAGCTCTCTCTGAGCACAGAATGACAGGGGCAGAGCTTTGTCCTGTGCTGCTCAAACCCGGGTCTGTCAAGCAGAAGCAGGGCATCACTTGGGAGCATGCTGAAAATGAGACTCCCAGGCCCACTACATACTTACACATCATAACCTGCACTTTTAATAAGAACCGTAGAAGATCGTGTGCACTGTACATGGGAACCCTGGACAGCCTCCAGAGAATGACCGCATCCCTCCCCCACTACAGATGTTAATGCATTTCTAAGCTAGAAAACAATTCACAACCACCTGCCATCACAATTGCAACAAGTCAGCATTAATAAAATCAATGGGACGATTACAGTTTAGAATTCAAATAAAAAAAATCTAGAGGAAAATGTGCTGACCACCATTATCTCAGGACATCAGATTTTGGGGGAATTTTTCACTCTAACATATTACTATCATGCTTGGGTTTTTATTTTTATTTTATTTTATTGATGAGATTGAGGGGGAGCATAAATTTGTTTTTCCACTTATTTATGCATTCATTGGTTGATTCTTACATGTGACCTGACTGGAGATCAAACCCGTAGCCTTGGTATATTGGGATGATGCTCTAACCAACTGAGCTACCCAGTCGGCGCTCATATTTGGATTTGTAAACTTAAATAGCCAACCATGTTCTTTTCCTTTCTCTCTCAGCATGTCCCTTGGCCCCTGGACTCTTGTCACCTGTCTCCCTTTACCCCCCCCATCTCCAACACCACTTGATTTAGCTGGCCTTCTGAAGAAGCAAATGTGATCTTCACACAGTGGGAATACTGCTACAGAAACACACAACAGATCCTTCTCCTTTGCTATTAAATGTTCCCTGCCTAGCTGGGAGGAAGACCCCACCCATCACTGGGTTGACTTCACTGAGGTAGCAGATGGGTTCCTATAAGATGCAGTCCTAAAGGGCAAAGTGACAGCCACATGCTTCCTTAAGAAAGAAAATTAGCACTCTATACCGACACAGAAGATAGACAAGGGTCACCAGTCCCAAGATGTGGGAAATACCAGAATGGGTACGGGAAATAAGCCAGTCAAGCAAAGTAAAGCAGAGTTTCCTCTCAATAAAATTTAAAAAATATATTGAAAGCATTAGAAATTAACATTATCAACACAAGTGCTCAAGAAAAACATACATTTGGCTGGAAAGAACTTCTTTGGTAATGCTTTTCCGTAACTCAAGGCACCTGCTGCACTGATTTGTGGACTCAAAAGGATGGACATGCAGATGAGAAGAGGCAGGGAAGAGGAGAAAGAAGGTCTCTGTTTTAAAGAGATCCAATTCCCTCTGCTTTGACATTGAATCCCAAGTCATGTCTGAGCCATTTGCAAAACAACTTTTGCCTCCCCATTTGAGAATCTGCTGAGTGATGGGCAAGAGATTGCAATCTGTTTTGCATACTCCCCACTGCAAAATTTAATGACTTTTAGAGTTACAAATTACTATGCGTTAAAATAACTTCTAGTTACAAATTAGCTGTTAGTAGTTTCAACCTTTAAGTGGATACATTTCCAACCAGGGCTGAGGGCCAAAATGGGGCCATTCCTACCTGTTTCCTTCTCTATCAAATCTTGGCTCAGACATTTATTGGCCCTGAACTTGAACAAAATTTTCTGTGCTTCACTCTTCTCACCTGTAAATTGGAAAAATGGTAAGAGTACCACCTCAAAGGATTGCTAGAAGTACTAAATGATACAAAATGCTTAGAACAGTGCCTGGATGGCATGGAGTTAAATGTTATTATTGTCATCGTTATTATTACCATCATGATCAGATTAAGTCCCAAGGTTGTGGTATGGGCCTCAATCTCCACGACATCTGAATGTTTCCAAATATAGGCTTACTTCTTTTCTGCGAAAAGACATCTGATTCCCAGTTCTCACTGCACCATCTGAAGCTCAAACACTCAACTTCCAGCTTTCCTAGGCTAAGCTAACAGCAGACTACCACAGATCAATATTCAGTACCTCACCATCTCAGCGTCATCGAAACAACCGGGGAACCACAGCTGTTCTCACTGAACAAAGTTCTGAGACCTCAGACATGTACATCACCTGCACACAGTGCCCGAATTTGTTTCCCACTTTTCTAGATTTTTGAGGACATCTTCAAAGTATGAGGGTTTCCTGTGTCTGCTGACATCCACTTTTGCACTTGCTAAGTAGTGAGGAAGCAGCTAACCCCACCCTCTTGGCTTAGGGGGGAATTGATCTTTGAGTTTCTACTCCCTGCCTTCCTTCTTTGTATCTGGACAGAGCCAGTTACCAGTCATAAGCATCTCAAAAGAGAGGTTCTCATCAAAGACAGGGATCCAGAAGCTGGGTTTGTCTGTGGGTTTCTTTCTAGGTGGAAAAAATTACCAGGTGTTGGGAAACTGTGATTCATTGCAAAGTTAAAAAGAAGAAACAGGAAGTTGCATAGTGACATGTAAAGGATTCCACTGGAAGGAAGGAAGGGATAAAGGAAGGGAGGGAGGGAGGAAAGGAGGAAGGAAAATGGAATGAAGGGGAGGAAGGAGATGGAACAGAAGACCACCTGACAGCTGGATGGAGGAGACCATGGCCACTAGAACCAAGGTGTGAGAACTGCCAATCCACAGTCTGAAAAATAAAGATCTCTCCAAGAGTAAAAAGAAAAAAAATCCACTATTTTTTCTTTACATATTTCAATATTGGTGGTTGTGTTACAGTAGGCATGTATTATTTATTAATTTAAAAAGAGAAGAAAATGGCTAAATGAGACATCATGCACAGATGACAGCTGGATTCACTCTCTGGGAGAATTCTTGATCCTTTCACTTTGGGTTTCCACACCTGCTATCTGACTAATGCTGCTCAGTGCCTACTGTACACCTGTCATGGAATGGGTGTTTTATGAGCATCTATCTCCTTTCTACAACAGCCCAAAGCAGGTGTATGGTTCCCATTTCACAGACAGGGAAGGTTGGAGGGTCTGAGCCTGCCTTAACTACAGTGTACCAAGTATGAAGTGGGTGCTTCAGCTGCCCTTTCTGGCTCAGTCCTCAGGACAGCTCCAGGGCTGATGTTCTCATCCCCTCACATAGAGGTTGCTTAAAGTACCGAGGGCAAACATTTGGCTTGTGGGCTATGGGGTAACTGAATTCTAAGACCAGCATCCCCACAGCTTCTTCCCACTCCCCTGTTCTGTGCCTGACCTTCCCCCCCCCCACTCCCCAGCACTGACTCTGAACCACTGAGGACCAGGACGCTATCTACATCAGACTCCCAGCACAGTGCCCTACACGCTGGGAGGTTGCAACAAGTTTGTGAAACAAATGAGTTAATTCACAGGCAACCATATAAGACACACTTCCTTGCAGCTTCTTGTGTAGTAAATGCACTCTAATTCCGTTGTTTGAGATAAGCCTCATACTCGGAAATTGTTTAAGAAATGCTTGGTGAATTAATATGTGAATAAAATATAACCACATACTAATGTCAGGATAACTGAAGACAATGACAAAACATCAACTGTCTGAACAAAGACAAGTGTGGGTGGGTTGCTGTAGAACCCTCTAATGGGTGAAATCCACAAAGCAAGAACCTAGAACTGTGAAGGATTCCCACGTCACCTGATATTTAGAAAACAGGTACAGATTTTTGTACAAAGAGTTTTAAATACTTCCTTAAAGTTGTGCATAATGCCCTTCTGTAAGAAAATAACCTTTTATGTGTGAGGATAAAACTTTCCCCAAGTGTTGGCAGAAGTATTTAATTTGGTTGATATTTATTACAATTTTTTTTATTTTATTGTAATTCAATTACAGCTGTCCCAGTTCCCCACCCCCCCCATGTTCTCTCCTGTCCCACCCACCCCCCTCTCCCACAGTCATTCCCCACCCTGTTGTCCATGTTCCTGGGTCCCTTATGTGTTCCTTAACTAGAATCTTCCCCTTTCCCCGTTATCCCCCTCCCCCCTCCCCCCTGGTCAGTTTGTTTCTTATTTTCATGTCTCTGGATCTATTTTACTCATTTGTTTTGTTCATTAGTTTCCTGTTACAGGTGAGATTATATGGTATTTGCCTTTCACCACCTGGCTTATTTCACTTAGAATAGTCTCCAGTTCCATCTATGCTGTTTCAAAGGGAACAAGTTCCTTCTTTCTGCTGTGTAGTATTCCATTGTGTAAATGTACCAAAATTCACCCCATTGTGTAATTTTTTAAAGGTTTTTGATGTACAGTTGTTTCCATTCCCCCCACCACCACCACAGCCATCCCCACTTCCCACCCTTGATACTACTCTCCGTTTGGTTTTGTCCATGTGTCCTGCATACATGTTCCTGAAAACCATTCCCCCTTTCCCCCCGAGTGTCCCCTCCCACCTCCCCTCTGGCTACTGTCAATTTGTTCTTAATTTCACTGTCTCTGGTTATATTTTACTTGCTTGTTTGTTTTGTTGATTAGGTTCAACTTATATGTGAGATCATGTGGTATTTGTTGTTTACCACCTGGCTTATTTCACTTAGCATAATGCTCTCCAGTTCCATCCATGCTGTTGCAAAGGGTAGGAGCTCCTTCTTTCTTTCTGCTGTGTCGTATTCCATTGTGTAAATGTACCACAGTTTTTTGATCCACTCATTTACTGATGGGCACTTAGGCTGTTTTCAGGACCCGACTATTGTAAATAACACTGCTATGAACATTGAGGGGCAACGGTTCTACTGAATGGGTGTTTCAGGACTCTGAGGGTATAATCTGCAGTGAAATCACTGGATCAAAAGGCAGTTCCATTTTTAGTTTTTTGAGGTAATTCCATACTGTTTTCCACAGTGGCTGCACCAGTCTGCATTCCCACCAACAGTGCACTACGGTTCCCTTCTCTCCACATCCTCGCCAGTACTTGTTGTTTGTTGATTTGTTAATGATGGCCATTCTGACCTGTGTGAGGAGGTATCGCATTATGGTTTTAATTTGCAACTCTCTGACAGCTAGTGACATTGACCATTCTTTCATATGTCTATGGGCACTCTGTATGTCCTCCTCAGAGAAGCGTCTCTTCAGGTCCTTTGCCCATTTTAAATTGGATTTTTTATCTTCCTGGTGTTGAGTCCTATGAGTTCTTTATATATTTTGGAGATTAAACCTTTGTCCTAAGTATCATTGGCAAATATGTTTTCTCATATGGTTGGTTCCCTTTTAATCTTTCTGATGTTTTCTTTAGCATGCAGAAGCTTTTTAATTTGATATACTCCCATTTGTTTATTCTTTCCTTTAAATCCCTTGCCCTAGGAGATATAATGGTGAAATGTTGCTGTGGGGGGTGTCTGAAAACTTTTTGCCTGATTTCCTCTAGGACTTCTATGGTGTCATGACTTATATTGAAGTTTTTTATCCATCTTGAGTTTATTCTGGTGTAAGTTGATGGTCTAGTTTATTTATTTTTGCACATACCTGTCCATATCACCCAACATCAATAATAGAAGAGGCTATGTTTACTCCATTTTATGCTCCTACACTCTTTGTTTAATATTGACCATGGAGACATGGGTTTATTTCTCTGCTCTCTATTCTATCCCATTGATCTATGTGCCTGTTTTTATGCTGATACCAGACTATTTTGATTACAGTGGCCTTGTAATATAGTTTGATATCAAGTATTGTGATCCCTTTTACTTTGTTCTCCTTTCTGAAGATTGCTGAGGGTATTTGGGATCGTTTCTGGTTCTATATAAATTTTTGAAATGTTTGTTCTATATCTGTGAAACATGTCATTGGTATTTTAATAGGGATTGCATTGAATCTATAAATTGCTTTGGGTAGTATGGACATTTTGATTATGTTAATTCTTCCAATCCATGAACACGGTATATTCTTCCATTTATTTGTATCTTCCTTCACTTATTTCTTTAGTGTTATGTAGTTTTCTGAGTATAGGTCTTTTACCTCCTTGGTTAGGTTTATTCCTAGGTACTTTATTTTTATTGTTGCTGTGGTAAATGGAATTTTTTTTCCCAATTTCTGTTTCTGATATTTCATTCTTTGTGTCCAAAAGGGCCTTCAATTTCTGAATATGGACTTTGTATCCCACTGTTTTGCCAAATGTACTTATTAGATGGAGTAGTTTTTTGGTGGAGCCTATAGGGTTTTCTATATATACTATCATGTCATCTGCAAACAGTGACAGCTGTATTTCCTCCTTTCCAATCTAAATGCCTTTTACTTCTTTTTCTTGTCTGAAAAAGAAGACAAGAAATCACTGTGGCTAGAACTTCCAGTACTATGTTGAATAGAAGTGGTGAAAGTGGATACCCTTGCCTTATTCCTGATCTTAGTGGCAAAGCTTTTAGTTTTTGCTTGTTGAGTATGATGTTGGCTGCAGGTTTCTCATATATGGCCTTTATTATGTTTAGGTATGCTCATTCTATTCTCACTTTGCTGAATATTTTTCATCATAACTGGGTGCTATACTTTATCAATGCTTTTAGAGCATTTATCGATATAATCATGTGATTTTTCACTTTCGTTTTGTTTATGTGGTGTATTATGTTTATTGATTGGCAAATTTTGTACCATGCTTGCATTCCTGGGATGAATCCCACTTGATCATGGTGGATGATCTTTTTAATGCACTACTGGATCTGGGATGCAAATATTTTGTTAAGGATTTTAGCATCTATGTTCATCAGCGGTATTGGCCTGTAGTTTTCTTTCTTTGTTGTGTCTTTAGTGGATTCATAAAAAGAGTTTAGGAGTCCTCCCTCTTCTTGAATATTTTGGAATAGTTTGAGAAGGATAGGAGTTAGCTCTTCCCTAAATGTTCGGGAAAATTCACCTGAGAAGCCATCTGGTCTAGGGCTTTTGTATGCTGGGAGTTTCTTGATTATGCCTCAATTTCACTCGCTGTTTTTAGTCAGTTTAAGCTTTCTGCTTCTTCCTGATTCAGTTTTGGAATGTTATTATGCTTCTAGAAAGTTATTCATTTCACCCAGGTTGTCTTGGCGTATTTTTTTTGTAGTAATTTCTGACAATCTCTTGTATTTCTGTGATATTGTTTGTAATTTCTCCTCATTTGTTTATTTGGGTCCACTGTTTTTTTCTTGACGAGTCTGGTTAAAGGCTTGTTGATTTTGTTTATCTCTTCAAAGAACCAGTTCCTGGATTTTTGATCCTTTGAAAAGTTCTTTTAGTCTCTATGTCATTTAATTCTGCTCTGATCTTGATATATCCTTTCTTCTACTTGCTCTGGGCTGTTCTTCTAGTATTTGTAGATGTAGGGTTAGGTTGTTGAAATGTTTCTATCTTTTTTAGGTAGGCCTGTATTGCTGCAAACTTCCCTCTCAGGACTTCCTTCACTGTGTCCCATAGGTTTTGGGCTGTTGTGTGTTCATTTTCCTATATTTCCAGAATCTTCTAAATTTTTCTTTGATCTCATGTTCACCCATTCATTGTTTAACAGCATGTTATTCAGTCTCCATGAATTTGAATTTTATGGAGTAATTTTTTCCTTGAGGTTGGTTTCTAGTTTCAAGCCAATGTGATCCAAAATGTTTGATATGATTTCAATTTTCTTGAATTTGCTGAGGCTTGTTTTGTGTCCTACCTTGTGGTCTATCTTTAAAACTGTTCCATGTGCATTTTAAAAGAATGTATTATTTTGCTTCTTTGGGGTGAAAAGTTCTGTATATACCAGTTACGTTCATTTGATCTAGAGTTATGATTCAGTGCCACAACATCCTTATTGATACTTTGTTTGTATAATCTTGACAGTTAGGTATTAAAGTTCCTTACTATAAGTGTGTTGCTCTCTAAATCTTTCTTGAAGTCCTCCATGATTTTCCTTATATATTTGAGTGCTCCCATATTGGGTGCATATATATTTACAATGGTTATATCTTCTTGATAGATTCTCTCCTTAAGTATGATGAAGTATGCTTCTCTGTCTCCTTTCAAGGCCTTTGTTTAGAAATCTATTTTGTCTGATACAAGTACTGCTATCCCAGCCATATTTTCATGTCCATTTGCTTGGAATATTTTCCCCCTCTTCACTTTAAGACTGTGTAGATCTCTTGTTCTGAGATGGGTCTATTGTAAACAGCCTATATGGGGGTTGTGTTTTCTTATCCATTCAGCTACCCTATGACATTTGATGGGAGCACTTAACTCATTTACATTTAAGGTTATTTACATGTACTTATTCATTGCCATTTTTTTCCCTTTGAATCTGTGTTCCTCTCTCTCTATTTCCTTCATTTTCTTAAATTATTCACTTTAGTATGTCTTTTTTTTAAATTTTTATTGTTATTCAATTACAGTTGTATGCCTTTTCTCCCCTTCCCTCCCCCCCACCCCAGCTGAACCCACCTCCCTCCCCCACCTCCAGCATCCCCCCCGATTTTGTCCATGTGTCCTTCATAATAGTTCCTGCAATCCCCTCTTCCCACTGTCCCCACCCCACTCCCCCCTGGCCACTGCTAGACTGTTCCCAACTTCAATGTCTCTGGTTGTATTTTGTTTGCTTTTTTCTTCTATTGATTATGTTCCAGTTAAGGGTGAGATCATATGGTATTTATCCCTCACCGCCTGGCTTATTTCACTTAGCATAATGCTCTCCAGTTCCATCCATGCTGTTGCAAAGGGTAGAAGCTCCTTCTTTCTCTCTGCTGCGTAGAATTCCATTGTGTAAATATACCATAGTTTTTGGATCCACTCGTTTGCTGATGGGCACTTAGGTTGCTTCCAGTACATGGCTATTGTAAATTGTGCTGCTATGAACATTGGGGTGCACAGGTTCTTTTGGATTGGTGTTTCAGGGTTCTTAAGGTATAATCCCAGCAGCAAAATTGCTGGGTCAAAGGGCAGTTCCATTTTTAGTTTTCTGAGGAAATTCCACACTGTTTTCCACAGTGGCCACACCAGTCTGCATTACCACGAAGAACGTACTAGGGTTCCCTTTTCTCCGCATCCTCTCCAACATTTCTTTATTGATTTGTTTATGTTGGCCACTCTGACTGGTGTGAGATGGTACCTCATTGTGGTTTTAATGTGCATTTCTCTGATGGCTAGTGATGCTGAGCATCTTTTCATATGTCTCTGGGCCCTCTGTATGTCTTCCTTGGAGAAGTGTCTGTTCAAGTCCTTTGCCCATTTTTAATTGGGTTGTTTGTCTTCCTGGAGTGGAGTCATGTGAGTTCTTTATATATTTTGGAGATCAGGCCCTTGTCTGAGGTATCACTGGCAAATATGTTTTCCCATACTGTTGGTTATCTTTTCATTTTAATGCTGTTTACTTTAGCCATGCAGAACCTTTTTTATTTTGATGAGGTTCCATTTGTTTATTCTTTCCTTTATGTCTGTTGCTCTAAGGGACATGTCTGTGAGGATGTTGCTGCGTGGAATGTCTGAGATTTTCCTGCCAATGTTTTCGTCTATGACTTTTATGGCGTTACAACTTATATTTCAGTCTTTTACTCACCTTGAATTTATTCTTGTATATGGTGTAAGTTGGTGATCAAGTTCCATTTTTTTGTATGTGGCTGTCCAGATCTCCCAATATCATTTGTTGAAGAGTCTATTTTTGCTCCATTTTATGCTCCTGCCTCCCTTGTCAAATATTGACCGTAAAGACTTGGGTTATTTCTGGGCTCTCTGTTCTGTCTCATTGGTCTATGTGCCTGTTTTTATGCCAGTACCGGGCTGTTTTGATTACAGTGGCCTTGTAATACAGTTTGATATCAGGTATTGTGATCCCTCCTGCTTTGTTCTTCTTTTTCAAAATTGCTACAGGTATTTGAGGTTGTTTATGGTTCCATATGAATTTCTGAAATGTTTGTTCTATATCTGTGAAATATGTCATGGGTACTTTAATAGGGATTGCATTGAATCTATAAATCGCTTTGGGTAGTATGGCCATTTTGATGATGTTAATTCTTCCAATCTATGAGCATGGTACATGCTTCCATTTGTTTGTGTCTTCCTTAATTTCTTTCTTCAGTGTCATGTAGTTTTCTGAGTACAGGTCTTTTACCTCCTGGGTTAGGTTTATTCCTAGGTACTTTATTTTTCTTGTTGCTATATAAATGGGATTTCTTTCCTGATTTCTGTTTCTGATATTTCATTCTTAGTGAACATAAACACCTTTGATTTCGGAATATTGTCTTTGTATCCCAGTCTTTTACAATATTCACTTTTACAATATTCACTTATTAGGTCAGGTAGTGTTTTGGTGAACTCTATATGATTTTCCATGTACACTATCATGTCATCTGCAAACAGTGACAGTTTTACTTCCTCCTTTCCAATTTGGATGCCTTTTATTTCTTTTTCTTGTCTGATTGTTGTGGTTATTACTTCCAATACTATGTTGAATAGGAGTGATGAGAGAGGGCATCCTTGTCTCGTTCCTGATCTTAGTTGGAAAGCTCTAAGTTTTTGTCCATTGAGTATGATGTTGGCTGTAGGTCTCTCATATATGACCTTTATTATGTTGTGGAATGCTCCCTCTATCCCCACTTTGCTCAGTGATTTTGTCATAAATGTGTGATGTACCTTATCAAAATTTTTTCCACATCTATTGATATGATCATGTGATTTTTGTCTTTCATTTTGTTTATGTGGTGTATTATATTTATTGATTTGCGAATATTGTACCATCCTTGCATCCCTGGGATGCATCCTACTTGGTCATGGTGTATGATCTTTTTAATGTATTGCTGGATGCGGTTTGTCAACATTTTGTTGAGGATTTTAGGATCTATGTTCATCAGCGATATTGGCCTGAAGTTTTCTTTCTTTGTTATGTCTTTATCTGCTTATGGGATTAGGATGATGTTGGCTTCATAAAATGAGTTTGGGAGTCTTCCATCTTCTTGAATTTTTTGAAGTAATCTGTGGAGGATGGGGGTTAGCTTTCCCTCAAATGCTCTGTAGAATTCTCCTGTGAAACCGTCTGGTCCAGGACTTTTTTATGTTGGAAGCTTTTTGATTACCGTTTCAATTTCATCAGGTGTTATTGGTCTGTTCAGGCTTTCTGCTTCTTCTTCATTGAGTTTTAGAAGGTTATATTTTTCTATAAATTTGTCCATTTCATCTTGGTTTTCACATTTCTTGGCATATAGTTGTTCATAGTAATTTCTTAGAATCCTTTGTATTTCAGTGGTATCAGTTGTAGTCTCTTTTTCATTTCTGATTGTGTTTATTTGGGTCCTCTCTCTTTTTTTCTTGATAAGCCTGCTTAATGACGTGCCGATTTTGTTTATCCTTTCAAAGAACCAGCTCCTGGATTTGTTGATCCTTACAATTGTTCTTTTAGTCTCTATGTTACTTAATTCTGCTCTGATCTTGGTTATTTCCTTCCTTCTACTTACTCTGGGTTGTCTTTGTTGTTGTTTCTCAAGTTCTTGTAGGTTTAGGGTTAGGTTGTTTATTTGAGGTGTTTGGGTTTTTTTTTTTTTAGGTAGGCTTGTATTGGTATGAACTTCCCTCTCAGGACTGCCTTTGCTGTGTCCCATAGGTTTTGGATTGATGTGAATTCATTTTTGTTTGTTTCCAGAAACTTTTTGATTTCTTCTCTAATCTCATTTTTCACCCATTCATTGTTTAATAGCATGACATTCAATCCCCATGTTTTTTAGTGTTTGGGGCTTTTTTCCTTGAGATTTGTTTCTAGTTCCCGTCCCTTATGGTCAGAGAAAATGTTTCACATGATTTCAATTTTCTTGAACTTGTTGAGGCTTGTTTTGTGTCCTTTCATGTGGTCTACCTTTGAAAATGTTCCATGTGAATTTGAAAAGAATGTGTATTTTCCTTCTCTGGGATTAAAGGCTCTATATATATCAGTTAAGGCCATTTCATCTAGGGCATTGTTCCATGCCACAATATCTTTGTTGATATTTTGTTTGGAAGATCTGTCCATCTTTGATAGTGGGGTGTTAATATTCCCCTACTATAATTGTGTTGCTGTCAACATCTTTCTTGAAGTTCTCCAACATTTTCTTTATGTATTTGGGTGCTCCTATGTTGTGAGCATATATATTTGAAATGTTTATGTTTTCTTGGTGGATTCTTCCTTTGAGTATTATGAAGTGATCTTCTGGTTCTCTCTTTATGGCCCATTTTTTGAAGTCTATTTTGTCTGATATGAGTATGCTACCCGTTCTTTTTTTCCTGTCCATTTACCTGGAATATTATTAGTGTCCAGTCCTTCACTTTCAGCCTGTGTACGCCTTCTGTCCTGAGGTGGATCTCTTGTAGGCAGCATATGTGTGGGTCATGTTTTCTTATCCATTCAGCTAGTCTATATCTTTTGATGGGAGCATTTATTCCACTTACATTTAAGGTTATTAATGATAGTTACTTATTCATTGCTGATTTTTTGTACCTGTGTTCTTCTCTCTCTCTCTCTCTCTCTGTCTCTCTTCCTTCCTTTCCTTACAGGAGCCTGTTAGCATCTCTTGCATAGCTGGTTTGGTGGAGGTATATTCCTTCAGGCTTCTTTTGTCTGGGAAACTCCTTATTTGGCCTCCTATCTTGATTGCGATCCTACTTTACTGGGTAAAGTAGTCTTGGTTGCAGACCTCTGGTTCTCATTACTTGGAACATATTTTGCCATTCTCTTCTGGCTTGGAGCATTTCCCTTGAGAATTCAGTTGCTAACCTTATCGGGGCTCCCTTGTATGTTACTTCCTGTTTCTCCCTTGCTGCCTTTAAGATTCTTTCTTTGTTTTGGAATGTTGCCATTTTAATTATGATGTGTCTTGCAGTGGGCCTCTTTGGGTTCCTCTTGCCTGTGATTCCTGCATTTGTGTGACCTTTTGTCTCATCAAATTCGGGAAATTTTCCATCATTACTTTTTCAAACAGGTTTTCTATCCTTTGCCCCTCCTGTTCTGATATCCCTATTACATGGATTATTACATTTCAGGTTGTTCTGCCTCCCCCATCCCCTCTTCACTCTTTTTGAGTCTTTTTTCATTTTGTTGCTTTGTCTAGGAATTTTTTTCTACCTTGTCCTCCAGCCCAGTGATTCGATCCTCTGCTTCATCTCACCTTTTATTTCCTTCTACTGTGTTCTTTATTTCAGATATTGTATTTTGCAATTCCCCTTGGCTCTTATCAATAGTTTCTATGACCTCTTCCATGGTGGTGTAGTTCACAGTAATTTTTTTGTAGCTTTCCTAGAGTTCTTTGTAGTTCTTAGTGAGCTCCTTGAGTGTCCTTCTGACCATTATTATAAACTCACTGTGAGACAGTTTTTTTGCTTCAATTTTGTTTTTTAGTCTTTCTGGGGATTCCTCCTTTCTTTTCAATTGGGGGTTATTTCTTTTTTTAGTTGACCCTTTTTGTTTGTTTCTGTGTATTAGACTGACCTGCTGTGGCTCCCTGTCTTCATGGTGTGACCTTCTGTGGTAGGAGACTTGTAGGGCTCAGTGGTACCATCTCCTTGATCTCCTGATTGGATGCTGTTGATGCCCATTATGCCATTTATGTGGCTCTCTTGTAATTGGGGTTTGGTTGTTGTTGGGTCATTCTTTGGTGGGCCGTTCCCTCCTGGTGGCAGACTGAGAGTCACTCTGCCCACCATGTCTTGTACATTGTGGTACAGGTGCTACCAGCAGAAAACTAAACAGCTCAGGAAACAAACACACACCTGCAAAAATACCCCTCATCCATAACCACACTATCAATAGCAAATAAGCCAATATTAATAAAGGTGTAAAGGGTTTAAGACTATTATAAGAAATTTAGAATATGAAATGACTGCACCATAAGTGATTTTGCAAGGGTCAAGGGAGGAACAATAGTAAGAGCTGGGAATAGAGACAAGGCAAAGAGAGTAAGAAAATAAAATTTACATCATAAATAAAAAAGTAAGGAAGGGAGGCAGAATGGAATAAGAGAAGGGAAGCATCATATTAGGTTTAAACAGAAACTTTATATATATGTATATGTGTGTGTGTGTATATATATCTTGAGTGAGAGAAAAAACAACAAAAAGAATATATATATATATATATATATATATATATATATATATATATATATATATTAAATAGGGACATAACTGGAGAAAAAGATCCACCACAGCAATATCAACAACAAAGAGCTAAGATTTATACAGGTGGGATGGGAATAAGAGGGGAAAAAGAGAGGAAGCTTATGAGATGTCTAAAGGAAAGAGAAGTTATTTTGAGATGATAGAGAGAGAAGGAATACTAACAGTGTGGAATGAAAACAAGGCTAAGACAGGGAAAAATCAATATTTAAAATGGAAAAATGGGCAAGAGGAAAGCAAAATGTAGTGGGAGAAGGGAACGGTAAAATTTGAGAATTGAAATTCAAAAATAGTGATTATTTAGAAAAAAGATTGAATAAATGCAACAACAACCACCTTATCCACAACCAATGAGCAACGACTGATAACAGTGGACAGAGAATAAGGGTATTTTAAGAACTGGAAAACAAATGTGAGATGACTAATGACAATTACAAATGGTTTTGAGGCTGGAGTGGGAAGAAATAGTTAGATTGTGGAATAGAAACAAGTTGTGGCAAGAGAGAAAATAGAACTTAAAAATAAGATGAAGAAGAAAGAAGGTAAAATGGAGTAGAAGGGAAGAGCAAAATATAGGATCTGAAATAAACAACAATATAAAACCTGGTACCATATTATGCCCAAAATTGAAGGATAAGAAATGAATGTTAACAGCTATACAGGAGAAAAGATAGTGCCTTGTTGCAACAGTCTCTATACTCTCTCTGCTCTGCTGGGTTTAGTACATCAGGGTCCAAGGATCTGCAGCTCGTAGTGTCTGGTAAAGGGTTCTTTCAGAGCCTTTTCTTTTTTCCCCCTGCAGTAATGTACCCAGCAGGAAACTCCTGAGCCTGGACTCGCTGATCTGCAGGACCTGTAATCCCGCAGGTGGGGGTTGTGCTTGCCTTTCTATAAGGTGATAAGGCTGTAGCAAATCTCAGGCATTCTGCTCCTGCCTTCCAGTCCCAAGCCTGCTGCTCTCTAGCAGGAGGTTTGGCCAAAATTCTCCTCTCTGAACAGTCTTCTGCTCTCAAGCCGCACTGGGTTGGGTCCTACCATTCCTTCAGTGTACTCTATTCCTCTGTGTTTTTGGTTAGCAGAGCTGGTGTGCCTGCGTGCAAAGGTGTGGGGGCCCCTTTAAAAATAGTTTCTGTGTGGCCTCTACGATATATAGCCCTGGCCCCTGGGGGGCCAGTTCACATGGTCCCCCTCCCCCAAAATCACACCATCTCTTATGGTCAGGGCTGGACACCACCTTTCAGAGCCTCTGACAGTTTTAGATAAAGTTTTTCTCGGATCTTTCCTGGCTGGCGCTGGAAAGAGTCTCCCAGCTATACTATAACACAGGGCGGGCCAGTTCTTGCCCACTGCCACGTACTCCCCACGCTCTGGTCTGCACACTCGCTTACTCTTAAGACGCTTTCACTCACTCTCCACTCTGTGTTTTGACTGCAATTCTGGTCTGGGTCTGGGAGCAAGTGGTTGGAGCTGCCAGCTACTCTGCTGCCATCTTGGATCTTTATTACAATTTTTAATTTGTAGATACCTCACCTAGTGATTTATTTCTAAGAAATTATCCTAAACTCTGTTTCAAATACAAAGATACTCCCCATGAAAGCAGTTAATAAAAACTCACTAAATAAACCCTTAAAGATATTTGCTCTTTAATATATTCCGGCTCCACTGGGCTGCCTACCACAAAGCACTTGGTGTTTTTTTCAGAATTACAAAACCTACTGGTTTAGGAACTCCAGTACTATTTTTAACATGTTCTCGTAGCAATTGGCAGCTAGCTGTCAGCTCCCTGTGCTTAATTCTCTTTGAGGAGAATTAGCAGCAATAGAGGCCTTCTAGGGAAAAAGAGGGAATAAATATTATGCAGAGAAATCATAAAGATTGTTTTTATAATCAATTTGAATCTGAACTCACAAAATAGGCAACAGAGAAATGACAACAGTATGTTCTGGCTTGAACAGGGAGGGAGGAGTTGTACTTCAGATACCCATGACAAAGTTTTGGCTCTCTCAACCCCACACAGCCGACTTGTTTCTGCATGTTTTCTACCTGTAGTACATCCTATCTTCATGCTAGGGAACTAATGTTTTCAAGTTAGATACACTCAAGGCATCATACAGCATGGGAACCCGCCGCTCCTTGCCTCTTTGCCTCCATGCACTTTTCTCCATGGGTTTCTACTCAACTCTGTGACCACAGAGCATTTTGAGACAGAGAAGCTAAAAATAAAAAGTCAACAGCTGGCAGCAAATCAATAAATATATATTTAATAAGCTTCAGAGGAATGTGTCCAAAGAAAAGTCATCAGCCCTGGCTGATGTGGCGCAGTGGACTGAGTGCCGGCTTGTGAACCAAAGGGTCACAGGTATGATTTCCAATCAGGGCACATGCTTGGGTTGTGGGCCAGGTCCCTAGTAGGGGGAGTACAAGGGGCAACCACACATTGATGTTTCTCTCCCTCTCTTTCTCCCTCCCTTCTCCTCTCTCTAAAAATAAATAAATAAAATCTTAAAAAAAAAGTCATCAAAAGATGAGAATAATCTGCCAAAGATAAATTTGCCTCTTATTTTTTCCAGGTGATTAAAACAAACACGTTTCTCAAAATTTATTAATAATAACTAAAAAAGTGATAAAATTATAAATAAATTACATGGCTGCTAAGTGTATCTTTCAGCCATTTTTTTTTAGATTATGTTCCAATAAGTGTGCAGAATTAAAATGAAGATCAGAGGTCAAACTGGAAACTGAACAGTCTACATCACCCTGTTGGCATTAGCTAAGGGGTTGGGGCATGAGAATGAGGGTCTACAAGGAGCCTGAGCACATGTGGTGGCCATGTCCAGACCAGACTTTGAATAAACTGAGTTTACACCTTGGCTCAATCAAGTGTGAGAAGGCTAAAGCTGACTTTTTAAACAGGCAAACTTACCTTTAGGTAGAAGCAATCCAAATGTCTATCAACAGATGAATGAATAAACAAAATGTGGTATATATATAAAATGGAATATTATCCAGACTTAAAAATTAAATTCTGACACATGCTATAATATGGATGTACCTTGAGGACATTATGCCAAGTAAAATCAGCCAGACACAAAAAGACAAATACTGTATGATTCCACTTATATAAGGTTCCTGGAGTAGTCAGATTCATAGAAGACAGAAAGTCGTGGTTTCCAGGGGATAGGGGTGGTGATGAGGAGGTAGTGTTTAATGGGTATTATCGTTAGTACTAAATGAGTATTAGAAGTACTAACTTTCAGTTGGAGAAGATGAAAAAGTTGTGGAGGTGGATGGTGGTATTGTTAGCAATGTGAATGTAGTTAATGCCACTGAACTATACACTTAAAATGATTAAAATGGCATATTTTATACTATACATATTTTACCAAAATAATACAAAAACACAAAAATGAAACAAAACCAACTCACCTTTGAAGTTGCCAATATAGAGACCAGGCAGGATCTAGGGGAGAGACATAGACCAGATGTGAGTGTTATAGACCTAAAAATGAGAGTGCTTTGCACACAGAGGCGGGGCCCTCAGCAGAGTAGCTGTAGCACAGCTCAGGCAGGCCGCCTGCAACATCCACTTCCAGCACCTCCCGAGATGATCAGCACGCCTAACCAGTCTCCAAGGCTTTGGCCTGCTCATGGCCAGTAGTAAGCCTGACCTAAAAATGTATGGATGGTGGTACGCTAGTGTCCATCAACTCACAGAACTTAAAAGACCAGGATCCCCCACAGGTCCTCATGGATCTCATGTATCCTTCCTTACTTCAAGCCCCTCAAGTGCTTGCTCTTTGGAAACCTGAGTCCAGCCACAAACTCAAGTGCCTCCAGTATCCCCTCTACCCTTCTTGCCGGCCTTTTCTCCCATGACTCCTCCTTTTCTTACTACACCCTACACACTCCCTCCACCACCCTACATACTCTTGGACATCCCATCCTTCTCTCACAGCTCCAGCAAACCCACCCTCTGCTGTCTGAGGCCTTTGTACATGCTGTTCCCACTGTTGGGCAGCTCTTCCTCATGCCCAAAGGAGGCCTTGTCTTGATGCCCGAGTCTGGAATAGACCCCTGCTTTGGTGCCCACAATCTGCTGTGCTCCCCTTGTAGTGATGATGTCATGGAGGCATTACTAGGTGAAGGTCTGTTCACTCTGCTGGTCTGGAAAGCTCTCTGGGCAGCAAACACATCCTGTCACTCACAGTTGCATACCCAGCTCCTGGCCCACAGCAAGCCCATGATTATCATTCAATAAAGAGTTGCTAAATGAATAACTGGACTATCTAAATGTGCAAGTTAACTAAAAATATACATCTGCTCCTAAGGGTCTACTCCTAAGAAGTTGTTCTCAAACCAAACTATCCATCAGAATCACCAAAATCTGTTAAAAATTCAAATTTATGGACTAGCCCCCAGACCAAGCCTCCAATCCAGTAGAATCATTCCAGATCTATTGGTATGATTCAGTAGATCTGAGATGGGGACCAGGGACTATATTTTTCACAAGCATCCCTGCACACCCCCAGTTCCTAAGCAACACCCTTATGTTAGCACCACCACTCCACATCCTCTCTGCTTCTCACTCCTTATTTTTGTCCACTCCCACCAAGAACTCTAAAAGCAGCACACAGTAATTCAGTCCACTCTTCACAGGCATGGAGTTCTTCAAGCATCTTTGCCTTACTAAAAACTGATGGAATGTGTACAAATTACTACAGGGGCCTTCTGACCTATTCTACCTAAAGCAGGCACATTTGGGTTCTGTCGTTGGGACCACAGACCCTGATGTAAGCCTTTGAAGCCAGAAAAATATACAAATGTAAATGAGCTTAACAAACCATCAGGCAAGTCACAGACTAGCAAAGTCCCACCCACCCTGAAAGCAGCACCCCAGTGGCACTGCAAGAACCAGTCAGAAGTCACTCTGACAGGAGATTCCTCCTACTTTGAACTCCACTTATTCCTCATGTAGCACTTCCTTCTACTACTCTCGGAGCTTTAGCGCAGCAGTTCCTTTGTTCAGCTTCTTAGGCCCTCCCCCCTGATTTACTGCAAGAGCTTCCTAGAGATCTCCCTGCCTCTGGACTTGACAAGTCCAAAGGATTCCTCAACCTACCTCCAACATGCAAAGTTGATCACATGATATTTCAGATTAAAATCATCTTAGGACTTCAAGTAGCTATCAGGGTAATATCGAAACCTGACACCTCAGCAAGTGAGACCTTCAAGGATTGAGGTTTTTATGTCTACGGCCTCTGCCCTATGCCAAGCACCTTCCCGAGTCTTTGCCACATAAAAGGACACAGAGACACAGGCCAGGTCCCCCCAATTCCAGCATCCAGGTTTTATGGGAAACAGCCTGATTTTCAAAGAATGTCAACTGCATTAAGACAAACAACTTTCAGTATTGTGATAGATAAATAAAACACATGTACAGGCTGACTATGGCCCATGACAAGTCTAGTTTATCTGTTGCCTGCATCATATTTTATGTTCATCTTTTCTCTAAGCTCAAATGGTTTTCACTTGGTAGGGTACTTAAGTAAATGTTTTTACAGTGAAGAGATAACCAATGTGAATAGGGTGAGATGAGATGAAGCAAGGGAAGGAGAGAGATGAACCAATGTTAAATGATGCTTGCAAGAACAAACTTTGTCCCTATCTGCCTGGTCAGACTTCCATGTGGGGTCAGTGATCCCAGGCCAGGGGCTGGGGCTGGGGCTGGGGCTGGAGAACAGCATTCTGAAGGGATACCAGGGCAGAGAGCTGGCAGAGGCAGAGGTGTGAACTCACGAAAATCAAGGAGCCAACTTACTAAAAATCATTTTAATAAAATCATTTTAGATGTACATTTTGTATGCAGTTAAAATATTTTTAAGCAATATAAGGAGAAGACAGAGTTGTGTCAGTAAAGTTTTAACTACATTTCCCAGACCAGAAGAGTAAGCTAGAGCTTCACAAACTGGAAATAAAAAGTAAATTTCTCAATCTCATTTTCTGTAGTTTATTCCATATAAAATTACAAAACAAGATTAAGGGAGGCTGGAGGATTGACCACTGGCAGGGAGAAAAATTACAGGGTTTTTTTTTTCAACGAGAATAAAAAACCCATGAAATTTAAACTTCTACACCAATCACCTTTGTAGTTCAAACATGAAACTCAAAAAAAATTGATCCAACTTCCCCTATATTATTGTTGCTAGTAATCCCTAAGTACAAAAAAAAGAAAATTAAATTAAACAAAATAATTTGCTAGGAGAGAGATGGCTTATAGAGGAGCCCAGGGAAGAGGTGAGTATTCATTTGGGATAACATGTGAGTTCATGGAGTCTGAATTCAGTCCAGAAGCAAGAACACAGTAGGTGTGAAACCATCCTCACCTGGTAAGAAGGAAGGATAGAGCAGGGAAAAAATTTACAAATGCAACTTGGGAATGTTCTGTGACTCTAAAAGATTAAGTTTAGAATTGATCCTAGCCATCTTTGGGCCTTAGAAACAACTGTTCATTCCCCATTGTTCGCCTAGGCGGCTCCTTGTCATTTAGGTGTCCCATGAAATGACAGCTCCTAGGGAGGTCTTTCCCAACCACTAAACTCCCTAACACTCTATCACATCACTCTGTCTTACTTTCTTCATCACATTTATCCATACCTAAAATTACTTAATTTGCTTACTTTTTTGATTGACCTTGAGGCAGGGGCCATGTCTGTCTTCTGCCCTGCTGTGTCCCAAAATCCTACCATTGAGCCTGGCACATGAAAAGATAAATCACTGAAGGAAGATAACACTGCTGGTCAATAAAGACTCTTGTTTTCTGTTAAAAGACTGTCTTAAGATAGATTATGAAAGGTAGACTCCTTCTATAGTAATCCTTTGGGACCATGCTAAAAATTTTCCATGGTCGATGACTCCTCTTGATGAATATTATTCACATCCAAACTTTACTGACAACTGACAACTTTATACAAAAATGCATAAAATCAACTCCTTAGCCACAAAAAAACTCTTAAGCACAAAAGGATACTGCTTCTAAGGCAGAAAATATTTTGAATTGACTTTTTATACAGTTCTCTTACTTTTTCAGGATATGGTGGAATTTAGGACCACCACCCAAACAGATATAAGGGTGGCAATTCTTGGTCAAGCAGTGCTACGGGTAATGGGACTGGGAGGGTTTGTGATTATCCCTAGGTCAGAAAGGACTTTCTGAATTTTAAAGCCAGGGTAAGGGGAAGAACTTTGGTGGATTCCTGAAGGGTTAAATGTCACAGACTTTCTTAATGCCATTTGTTTATGGACTTAACCAGTTTGCACTTATAAAAGGAAGATTCTGAGAATAGTCTTATGTACACTCATATGCCTTAAACATCTATTCCTTTAATATGAAATAAAACTACAATGTTGAAAAGAGAAAGTATCCAGGGGTGGTGTAGAGGAGACAGAGAGACCACCATCATGGAGCTACCATCAGCCCCACAGACACAGCTGTACCAGTGTGCCACTCATAAGACACTCACCTCCCACAAAGGGATCCCTCTGTAAGCTGCCTAGGGCTAATTTGGGTGGCAGGATCTTCTTGTCTTTCACACTTATTTCCCCCTACAGGATCTAGTATAGTGCCTGGACAATAGCAGGTGTTCAATAACATAATTTGATGAATGGGTGAATGGACAACTGGGTGAATTATGAAAGCAACCAAGTCAGGTGCTGCCATGTGGAAAGAGCAGCATCTACTAGACTAAGATGTCTGAATTTCCAGCTCCTTACCATACCAAAACAGTGCTTCTCAACCTTTTAGGTCCTCTTCCTCCTTTTAAGAATGATTCAGCTCCAGATCACACAGGCCTCAGGAGATTCTGAGTGAAGAGCCCTCAATGGGGGATGATTTTGCCCTCCAGGGGACATCCAGCAATAATACCTGGACACATTTTTGGTTGTCACATGGGGGGAGGGAACTACTGGCATCTAGTGGGTAGAGGCCTCGGATATTGCTAAAACTCCTAAAATGCACTTGACAGTCCCCACAACAAAGAACAATGCTGCAGAAGCTGAGAAACCCTGGACTATACACATGGGGCATATTCCTCCTGCTCTTTTCCCCCTGAACTATACTCCTTTTGCGACTATACTCCCTTATCTTCCTAAGGAGAAAAAAGCCATTCTAAAACAGATGTCAACCATATCCAAGGCAGATGCCATCACCACTATAACTATTGATGCACCAAATCCAAGTGCAGATTTGTACTTTACAGTTCTCAAAAATGTCTTCTAATAAATTCTCATTTGCTTATCTCAAGAATTTGAGTAGAAAGTGAGGTAAGTATCATTATACTCATTTTAGAGCAAATAAGGAGACTAGATAAGCTATCCAACATCACTATGAATCGAGGGAAGTAAGTTGAAGCTCAGAAACATTGTGTCTTATTCAAGATCACAGCAAGAAGCAGCAGAGTGGTAGAGACACTCCAAGTGAGGCTTTCTGATACTACCATCCCTCTTTCTTTCATAATAGTGGGTCTCTCATGAAAAAGTGATACTCTAATTGAAGTGTTTGCCTCCCATTACCATGAGGAAGCTATAGGAGTAAGCTTCCTATAAACACTGGGACAGCACCCTTTTCCACCAGGAAGGACGCTCTCAGAGGACACGGAGCCATGAGAAAGGAAGAGGCCACCAGATTGTGCAGCTGAGCACTGGATGAATTGAACCAATCCTGACAGTCAGTGGGGTAAAAGACACCAGAGCCAGAAGGTCCTCATATCCTACCCTAGCATGGTAATACTTGAGCCTGTTTTTAGGTCATTAGTTAGGGTTGATCAAGATAAAAATATGCACATGGAAGCATTTGGGGTGGATTTCTCCAACATAATCCTGGCTAGAAAGACTAGATTTTTGTTTTTTAATGAGGTATTCTAGTACTTAAGACTAATGAAATGACAATAAGGACAGGAGTTTTCTTTATAGCCCCCCCCCCAAAAGATTTTGGGATTTAGATACTTGAGAGAACTTTGAGTCAATTAGGAGTTTGCAAAGGCTCTACAGAAACATGACATTGGCATGCAATAGCCTATTCAATTTAACCCTAATCCTCCTAGAGACACTTACTAGACTGATCTTAGTAGCACACTGAGGCACTCTGCATTATGGCTATGAACCAGATCATCTGGCTTATAGTCCAGGCTCTGCCACTTACCCAATGGGTAATTTTGGGCTGGTCACTTAATCTCTGTGTACCTCATCTGTAAAATGGGAATACAAATAACAGTACCTACTTCACAGGGATGTGGTGAGGATCAGATAAGTTCTATGTGTTAAAGTCTCAAAACATTTCCTGGCACACAATAAGCTCATCAGTGATTATAATTTGGGCCAGTTCAGAGAAATCTATTTGGGAATCACACAAAAATTAATGAAATGATAGCTTTAGTTGCCTGCCTTTTCTTCCTCCTCTTAATCAATGTCAAAAATGAAGAGAGGGGGTGGCTTTCCTATTTTGCAATTAATTTGTAACTCTGGGGAGTTTTTCAAGTTACTTTTATGTGTCTTCAGAATTCACTTGGGATGAACTGGCATCCTAGCTCAAAGGAAAGACGGCTACAATCTTCAAAATTAGTGGGAACTGGATTCCAAATCCAGTTCTGCCATTTCCTAGCATCATGACCTTAGTCATAATATTTAATCTCTCTAAGTCTCCATTTCCCAATCCGTAGAACCTCGTACAAAAAGGATAAGATAGACTGACCTCCTAGGACTATAGTGAGGCTTGGATTTTATAAACTGCAGGCATGTGATATGAGACTCAAAAAATAATAAAACACAACTGCTATGTTCTCTTTCTGTGTTTTCTCATCATCTTCAATTGGCCAGGATACAGGAGCCTCTTTCCTTTATATTCTGTGTTAACAAACTGTGTATACCTGAAATGGGCATGACATTCTCCACAAGAGACTGGTACAACTGGGTAAGACCCTCTATGAGGGCATGAAATGTAAATAAAAACTGCTATACTCAAAGCAGTCAGAACAGGATCTGCATGGGTTAGTTCATATATTTTCCTTTACCAAGGATGACCAACTTGACTGAGATTGGAAAGAAATTTTGTCTCAGTAACCTCAGAACACACATACTGTAAATTATGGTTTTAGTTCTAAGGGTATTTATTATATGTAACTTATAAATGTTCTTAGAAAAGCATTTCTATGGTTAGCACCTTATAATAATTCCACTGATTCTGCATATCAACATTTTTTTTTTTTACACATAGGGAAACAATGAAGCCTAGATCCAAGTCACGGTAACACATGAAATAATTCCAGTTAAGGCTTTTAATTTCTGGCTTACAGCAACCTACTATGCCACTAACTAATCTTGTAACTTTCAGCGATTCATTCTGACCTCAGCTTAGACATCTTTACCCCAGCAGGATCCTTGGCCAGACTTAAATGACACTTCTAGCTTTCTATCATCATGTCTATTAAGCCCAAGCTTCTGAAATTGCCTATCTTATCCTCTGCAGCCTCTATTCCTCCCCACCCTGTGTTTGTATGTGCGTGCTCTCTCTCTCTCTCTCTCTCTCACACACACACACAATTACAAACACCCATGTTGTGTAATACAATAGCCATTAGCCACAGTGGTTAAGTACTTAAAATGTGGCTAATTCCAAATGAGGTATGGTTAAGTATAAAATATACGCCACATTTTGAAGACAGTACAAAAAAGCTATAAAGCATTGTATGAATAATTTTATACATTGGTTACATGTTGAAATGACAATATTCTGAATATATTTCAGTCAAATAAAATAGATTATTATGATTAATTTGACCTGTTTCTGTTTACTTTTTTAATGTGGCTACTAACAAAATTTAAATTAAATATATGGCTCACATATTTCTATTGGGCAATCACCAGTCTATACTGCACGTTCTGTGAAAGCCCTTTGTTTGTGTCATTACCATTATACTCTAACCCCATCACCTCTACCAGCACAGCACCTGACTATAACAGCAAGTACACAATAAACATTTTGTTGAATTAAAGATGTCTCTAAATCTATCTGTATGTATGTTTCTCTACACCTACATTGGACATAGTAGTTCTATTTACAATACAAGATGGTTAGTATAATAACATTGTCAAGAAATTTATTACTTTCTTTGAAAGGTAAAATTATGATTTGAATATGCTGCTTTTGTTGACAACCCTGAAATTAATTTTGAACCCTTGGACAATCATTTGTAGTTTGAAATATGTTCTTTAAATTATAATACAAGTGTAACAAATTAAATGATGAAAGAGCTGGAGAGTGAACAAATTAAGTGGAAAAAACTGTAGAAAGAACAAAGGAAAGCTAAGGTATGACTACAATTAATGGGAAAGCAAACTTGTGAAAGCAGCCTTATTGTTCTGTTTTAATTGAAGGAGCAGAAGACTTGTGGTGCTGATGACTCCAGTTCTAATGGGGACATAATGCCAAGTATTTATTCAAAAGACAGTCTGTTTCCAAACTTGATCAGTGTCCCACCATCCATTCCCCCCCAACAAAAACAACCCACACACAATGAATACAATTCTGGTTACCAAAAACCTCAGATATGCAGGCCCAAAACGCACAATACTTCTTTCATAAACTGGATCTGCAGAGCATAAGAAATACAATGTGGGCAGGAGAAAAGAGTTAACTACGCACATAGGACTACTTCTACTGCTCTTTTCCTTATCACCTAACATTCCCTACCCCACATCTAACACTCCAGCTAAAAGAACCAAATCAATACTGATTTGGTTACATCCACCAAATATGAAATCTGAATGAACGTGGAGAAGTGGGTGAGTGGAATTCAGTTGGGGAAGAGAAGCAGAAGACCAGAAGCTAAATCTGTGCCCCAGGACCATGTTAAAGACCTGTGGAGTTGTCTTCGTTGAGGGCTTTTTAAAAAGTTTCTGCTTTAATGTCTTTCCTTTAAACCAGTAGTACCAGATCACGCATCCTTTAACCTTGTAGTTGCCATGAATACATACACGGCCAACTCCCAGGCAACTCTTAACTGCAAGAGCTGACGTCTGGTACCTTCCAGTGCCAGGAAGCCTACAAGACTACCCCACAGCCTGAGGGGTGGGCGTCTGGAGAAACGAGAGCATAAGGTGGGGGCCAGAACAAAGAGAAGAGAGGTGCACGTTTTTTCTAGAAGGCATGATCTGCGCAAGCAGTCAGTCAACAGGTTGGCCTTGCTGCAGAAGCCACATGACCCAGTAGCTCTGAATCTGTTCTCTCACCTGTCCCGCCCTCGCCCCACCAACCCCAGGACTTAGGCCTCTGTCAAATTCTCTGTCCACAAGAAAGTCTTATCTTACACACAGGGCGGGGGGTAACCCTGAGAAGAAAAGGAAGTTACAGAATAGAATACACCTATCTACTGCAGTTTACTAATGACACGGGTGGTGACGCTTCAAAAGCCCAGTCTGGGAGTGAAGTGGGGAGAAAATGAAGAAACCGCAGAGCTCGCAAAAGCGTCGGAAGAACTACCAACGCTTTTAAAGGGCATGCTGGTCGTCAGCCGCAGAACACCAAGGGCAGGGCTGGCGGGCGGGAGGGAGGGGAAGGGGGTGCTGCTCAGCCGGAAGCCAGCGGGGCCCCGGGGGAGAGGGGGTGCCTGGAAACGCAGACTCACCCAGCACCGCCCAGATGCACCGCCCCCTCCCCACGTTCAAGTCGCGGGGACCCGACACCGGGGAGGCAGGTGCGGGCAAGGACCAGGCAAGCGGCGGGGCTTTCTCTGACCCGCAAACACCGCCGGAGGGAAGGCTGAAAAGTGGAGGCAAAAACAGCACAGAGGAAAGAAGGACACTTTACCTTGTTCATCCCATTCCCCATGGTGGCTGAATGCGAACTCAAGCACCCTTGGTAGTGAGGGCGCAGGCTCCCTAATGGCGTTACCGCAGGAGGACCAGGAGCAGGTGGGGCGGGAGGGAGGAGGCGCTGGGGAGGAACTTCGTGCTCTAAGTATAAACAACAATAACAACGAGAACCAGGGCCCTCCCGGAGACAGGGCTGGCTCCAGGGACCCGGCACGGACTCTGGGGCTTTCCGTCTGTCCTCCCTGGACTTCCCGGTCGGGTCGGGCACAGCAGCAGCGTCTTTGCCGAGAAACGGTCTCGCTGCGCCCGCGTACGCCGGGAGCGAGGCCCTCGCACCCCTCCCAGGCCGGCTCCCTGGGACCTGTAGTCCGGCTCCCGGCAGCCGGCGGGGGGAGGGGCGCGGACCACAGCTCCCGGCGCCCGGCGGCCACGGCGCGCACGCGCGTTCCCGGAGCCGGGCGGGCGGGGGCGGAGCACGGGGGGTGCGCTGGCGTCTCCCCTTCCCAGAGGCTGAGCGTCACCAGCCAGCTCCGACAGATTCAAGTCACCAAAACATCCGCAGACCTTTACCCGTGGGGCGACTCGTGGGGTCGGGGGCGGTGGCTGTTACGAGCAGTCGCCACCCCGCCACGGAGTGCCTGGGTGAATCAGGTGCTAATCACCGCGGCTCCCCTGACTGGTTTTTCTGAATGCTGCGGATTTAGGCCCGGGTCGGGGGATTCCTATGGCTCTTCCCCACCCACGAAGACCGAGAAGGCGTACGCGATGAGGAAAGGTGGGCTCGGTTACTCATCTCTGAAATGACCCTACCTCCTTACCCTGGGGGAGCAGATGGCCGTATCTCAGACCTCTTACCGTGGCTTTGGACATCTAGTGTGTCCCTATTTAGATTATAAACTGGCTCTGGTAGGTGCATGGGTGTGTCGATACAATTGGATTTGGAAAGCCCCTGTCCTTGTTAAGGGACATAGTAATGTCTGCGTTGTGATTCTGTCTGGAGTGGAACACTTTCTAACCCGTAGCAGAGTTATTTTGAGTGTTCCATCACCCTTACTAAAACTTTTAACTTCTTACGTGGGGACAGAATCCTTGAGATAGGGTTTCTCAGTTTCATTTTTTATATGTTCAGCAATGCCCTGGGCATAGTAAGTACTTAATGAATGTTTGTTACACGAACACATGCATCTGTCTGATAGGGCTGAGCTCATCCCTGATGACCTCATTTCATCTGCTCCTCCTTATTCACTAAAAGTTACAGCCACATTGGCTTTTTGTGTGTTCCTTGATCATACCAGGCTTGATCACACACTTGGGCCTTTGTGTGGACTCTGCTCTCTACCTAGACATTTCAATCTTTTTAGCATTTTGCATATCACCAAATGTCATTTCCTCTAAGAGGCTTTTCCTCATCACCCAACGTAGATCATCTAGTCACTATCATATTAACCCTGTATTATTTTCTTCGTAACACTTAACAGGATCAGATATTATCACATTTATTTGCTTACTTTTTATCTGTTTCACTAGAAAGCAAACTCCAGAAGAACTGGACCTTGTCCATCTTATTCTCTACTATAGCCATGTGGCCTGGGACAGTACCTGGCACAGACAGGGGGGTTGAGTAAATATTTGTTGAATAAATTAATGAATTTCAGGGGGATGAGAAAATAGCAGTGAGAAAATGCAGACGTTTTGGAAAGAACTTGCAGACTTCGTCTTGGCCATTTCTTTCCTTGTATGCCACATCTTTTGTGAAACAGTAGGTACCAAATCCCCACATATAGGAAGCCTCCACGCAGAGTACACTCAAAATTGTCTACTGCAGGTAGGATGAGACCCAAACCAGGCATCACACTTTCTGCCCTTTAATTCTGGAATATTCCTTTCCTACCACCTTCACTTCTTCTACTCCTTCCTGCCTGGCTCCCAGTCACCCTGGCAGCCCACCTCTTACCCCTCTGCTCCTCATCATCATTTTTACTGACTTCCTGCTTGAAGACAACACAGCATGGTTAGTGGACTGCCTGGGGAATCCCAAGACCCACTTTTGTTCCTAAATCTCACAGTGATCGTGGGCATGATGATCAACTTTTCTGAACCACTTTCTTTCTCCTTAAAATAAGCATTGCACTATGAACTTTTGAAAGTCCTATCCAGCAACCAGTGAACTATTCCTACTTCCTTCCACTCTACTTGTGCTGTTGTTGCTTCCAGTAGCCAAGTGAACTTTAGGGAACACAACCAGTTCATGAGATGGTACTTGCCCATAAATAACAAATCCATACCCAAATTTTCTTTTGTCATTCATTTGGAACTTGTTCTTTCTCTTATTTCAATCCTTATAGGTGTATTTCTCTAGCTCAGATCATTTGCTTAACAATCTCTCCTAGGCTCAGAACCTGCCATGGTGTTCGTCTAACAGAAGATCTGGCACTCTGGCCTCCTTTCAGTATGGCCCTGTAAAATGCTCAGATTCTCAATTTAAGATTTTATGTTCTCAATTTTTATTTTATTTTATTTTATATATTTTTGTTAAGTGAGAAAAGAAGAGACCATTAACATAAGATGTCAGAAGAGTCAGATTTTTAAAATTTATTATTTTGTGTGTGTCCAGGAGTGGGGAGGGTATCCGTAAAGGATTATTTTCCTCATAGATTGGATTTTACAGTTGTAACAGGTTTGTTTACTTACTGATTGCTGTCTACATTTTCTAACAGTTGTTGAGAAAAGAAAGTTGAAATACCTCATTATAGTGGTGGATTTAACTATTTCTCTTTTGAATTCTATATGCTTTTGCTGCATATATTTTTAAGATTTTTGTTAGGTGCATACACATTTAGGACAGCATGTTCTCTTGATAAACTGTCATTTTTATCATTATAAAATTTCCTTGTTATTTTTGGTAAAGAAGTCTTTCTTCTTGTCCAGATATTTAGTTTGTTTAAGACTAATTTAGCCACTTCAAATTTCTGATGATTTGTGTTTGTGTGGTATATTTTTCTTTTAACCTACAATATCTGCATCTTTATATTTAAAATGCACATTGTCTACTTAGTATATCAGAAGCTTACAAACTATAGCCCAATGGCCAGCTGGTTTGGTTTCTGTAAATAAAGTTTTATTGAAACACAAACAAAAATGACTGTTTCCCTCCATCCTATCCTAGACCTTGCTCCACCTCCCTCCATCATAACAGTTTTATCAGTTTGTTGGTCTTGCATTTCTGTTACTAAAAAAAGGAAGGGAAAGTCTGATCCAATTTGGCAACATGCCTCTATTTTCTCTCTTCATAGCACAACCTCACAGCTGAAACTCTCAGGCCAAACAGGTGGCCTGCCCGTTTCCAAGCTCTTTCTTTTCTTCCTGCTCTTATAGCTCCTGATGATGGAAGGAAAAGAGGGAAGGAAGGTTACTCTTGGTCAAAGCTGGTATGCTTCCCATCTAAAGGAAATCTTTTTGCATTCTCTCACTCACAAAGTTTGTAAGGCATGATAAACCCAGTGGAATTTCTCTCCATATAAGATTTTTTACTTCCACTTTTCTTCCTGCCATTTTTATGTCTATCATGATGCACATCTAACACCACAAATTTTGGCAACAACTCCTAAACAATTAAGCCTTCATGTGTGCCCAGTGAGAAATGGTCTATCAGTCATGTGGGCCAGCTGGTCCATACACATGTGGTTAAGGATAACTGGTTAGTGAGCAGTTCTTTGAACTTTAAGGTGGGAGTGTGTGAAATCCCACAAGCAGAAGCTTAACTATCACAGTCAGCCAAATCATTAGGGGTGTTACTGATAATTTCAGAGAATTGAGATAAACTTCTGCCTAAGCGAGAAGTAGTTATGTAATCTTCCTTGGCCTTTTGAATATACTGTAATCCAGAGATTTAGAGTTTCTCAACCTTTAGCATTGCTGACATTTTGGGCTGAATAATGTTTCGTGTGTGTTGGGGGTGGGGAAGCTGTCCTTTGCAAAGTAGGATATTTAGCAGCACTCCTGGCCACGGCTACTATTTGTCGGCTACTATTTGTCCGTAGCACCCCTCAGTTAATGACAATTGGAAATGTCTTCAGTTCCTGGAGAGAAAAATGTACCTCCTGCCACTATTACGTGGACAATGGGGCCACAGAAATGAAATCTCTCTTTCTCTGTCATTCTTTTCTCTCTTTTTCTTGCTTGATAACCAGTTACATCTACACTAATAGATAATGTTAGTTCTTTACAGAATTGTTAGGTCCCAAATTAAGAACAAGAAGTTAAAATGAAGAACTAATCTAGCCAAAGCATGAATGAAAATAAAAGAAAGCTAGAACCTAATGAATTGTGGGAAGAAGAAAAAGGGTGGCATCTACCAAAGCAAAAGCACAAAGCATCTTCTGTTTCTCCAGAACTGTCCAGAAAGAGGGTACCCAGTTGCCTACTTCATGCCATGTGGAATGGGCCCTGCAGTGACCTCAACCTTTAAAAGACCACTGATTTCCAGCCCTCCAAGCAGTCTTCTGATTATGAACTTGGTTTCCTCTTTATACTTAAGAGGTTTGGGGAGCTCAAATCTCAGAGCAGACAAAACTGGAGACTGGGGGGTCAGAGAAAAACAGCAAGAAGAATGGATATCTAGCTAGGCTAGCTGGGCAGAGAGAGAGGGAGTTGGAGAATCTGGAAGGAGGTTAATAAAGAGATGCTAGCAGGCATTTAGCTGGGAGTCAAAGTGTGTCAGCATGTAGAGTTTTCTGGGAGGGATCGCAGAGGCAAGGTCAGTCTGGAAGGAATGGAATTGTAAGGCAGATAATATAGCAGAGTGTCAGGCAAAAGAAAAATAAGAGCCCTGGATGGAAGGTGACACTGTCAGCCTATAGGTCTTAATGTATACACATGCTGACATATTGTCAGCATACTTAGTTCCCAAAATTGTAAGCTTTGTTAGGGCAGGCAGGGCCTATTGTTGTCAGTCTTACTATCCAGCACCTAAAATACTTCCTGAAATGTGAAGAAACATTCATATGTCCAAGTGTCAGGTTCATAAATAATTAACCTTTTTTATATGCCAGGTATTCCCTCAACACTGCATCTAGCCACCTTTACTTTTCTAGAGCAAAGTAATCTCCATGTGGGATGGCTCTATCATCTAGGAGTGACCAAAGTTCTATTGTCCTTTGTTTTTTAAACTGAGGGAGTGCACCCTGATAAGAGAGAGAGAGCCCAATACTTTCTGTAGCTCTGCCCTTGATATCATGTTGTTCGTTACCTTTGGTTAAGAAACCATTCTTGGCTTATGAAAATCCATCTTGTAGGTTGAATATGGTTATTTTCCTTATCCGGAATGGTTTGACTTGACCTGTATACTTCCTTATCTCTGCCAAGGAAGGTCTAGCAGAGATTAAAAAAAAAAGTCCTTTTCATGGTTTAAAAAAAACCCAAAAAATTTTCTTGGTTGGTGATCCAAGTTCAAAACAACTGCCAAAATCTGAACCACTAATACCTTTTTAGACTAAGTAGAATAATCATCTTTTTCATTTAGGTCTGAGAGTACTGGTAGAAGATACAATTTGGGCCTTGCTTTCTTACCCTAATTTACCTGCACACAAAGAGACACACCTATGAACCCTTACCAGTTGCCTTCTATACAGTACCATGTTCATGCTCTCCGGAGCTTTATAAAACTTTATTCAAAGTGACCACCTGGCCTGCAATCTAGTGTAGAGTGGGATAGTCCCTAAGTATCCGTAGTTGGAGGATCTCATCTGTCTGCATTTACCACACCTGATGGCCAGATGCTCTCTTTAGAGGTGCACTTCTGCTTCTTCAAATGCCTGCTAGGGCCAGGGGATGGCCCAGAAGTAAAGACCTAGGGAAAATGGCAAGGGAAGCCCCAGCTCTGAGAAGTGATTGGTCAAAGTTAGCCCTCCTTTGAGAATCTAACAACCATCTGCTAAATGTTCTTTAGAGCTGTTCCCTAGTGAAGAGTTTTGTGTTGGTTGGTTTTGTTTGTTTTTCACCCTACTTTGTAAAACAAATTGAACTAGATCTGAAGACATTAAAAAATGTCTGGGTAGGGGGCTGCAGCAAGAAGGGGGTTTCCTCAGAGAGTGGAATGTCCCAAGACAAATTTCACTTATGAGAGGGAAAGTCCATTTCATATGACATAATGGTGTCATTATTTAACACTCTGTTGGGTTTTACTTTTGTTAATATTTATCATTATATTGATAATCACTGATCATTAAAACCCCATGAATTATGAGAACACCATCATAAATAAAGTGCTCCTTAGGCTAGAAAACAGACCAGGGGCATTTTCTTTCTTACCCACGCCAGAGCACTTGTATTTTCTCACTGGTCTGCAGGAGGCCACCTGCCCCTGTTCAGACATCTCACCCAGAGCCACATGTTATTCGAAGACACCCATTAAGTGCCAGTTGGCCTGTGCTTTTTACCATCTTAGTCATGCCTGTGTACCCTTTCTATATAGAGCTTCTCTTCAGATTTGCGCAAACCGTAACAGAAGAACAACTGCAGAGAGTATAAGCAGTTGGCAGCACAAGTTATCTTTGGTTCACAGGAAGTTAGAGCATATTACTCTCTCACATCTCATATACCCAGTAAACTCTAAAAACGGGCAGACAGTCTGAGCCAAAGCTCACCCTGGTTCACTGACACATAACTTGCATACTGGACAGACTACAACAATGTCTCAACCTAAAAACATTTATATTTGGCTTTGCAATGACATCAGTTTCTCCCCCATGCTGCTCCAAAATAACAAGGGGGTGCTAGTTTACCTCTCTTGTAATTAAAGGGTCCATGAAGGTGCTTTTTCTCTATCAAAGGTGTAACTTGTCTTGCAGGTGACATGAGATCTCTGTCTCTACAGAGAGAAAAACTGGTGACTTAAATGACAGTTCCCCTCTTGCTTGTGGAGGTTTTGTCTGGCAGGCCAATGGTGAGCAAGTGCTGTGGATGGGTAGAAAGATAGAAATATGAGTGTGATAGGTGGACATCTTTCCTCACTGCAATGCTTTTTAAAATATGTACAGTTTAAAATGAACTTTTGCTTTTAAAATCTTACAATTTTTGTTGCAGTCATAACAAGCAAATGAAGCAGGAAGCTCTCTGCAGCTCTCTGTGGTTATTTTATGTAAGCCATGGATGAACGTGTGTGTGCTTTTTCTCTTGAGTAACAGCAACTCTAGAACTTGGGAGTCAGTGAAAGTGTTGATTCCAATTGCCAGGATTATATATCTGACTATCACAGATAGGGCTGCAGAAGTAAAATGTTTAAGCAAGCAGTCGGCAACACCACTTCGAAATAGATCATTATTTCTTCTAGTTATCAGTTTAGTGTAACAGTTTCACAGAATAAGATAATACTCTCTTAGCCCTCTTTACCTATTTCCCAAAGAAATACATAGTCTTTGCAGCAGCCATTTTCTATTCATTTTAATTTTGTAGAATGTCTTATTCCTAAGACATTTAATCATTACACAAAAAGAGGAAGCAATTTGATTCTCTGACTTGGTATAAAGTATCTCTTATGTGGGGTAACCAAATTGTCCCAGTTTGCCCAGGACTTCCCTGGTTTTAAAACTGAAAGTCTTGTGCCCTGGGAGGCCTTTTAGTCCTGAGCAGTCCAGGACAGCTGGTTACCCTACAGCTACGGTGTATTTGGGGGACATATACATCAATTTTAAATGAGAAAGATACTTAATTATTATTTAAACATGTTCCTCTTTATTACACATAGTTCCGTGAGTGAAATGTTGAAAAGGAGCAGGTACCTCCCATTACTGGGCAGGGCCAGAAAGTTTTCTGCTGCGTTGTACACAGGCAGGAACTATTCTCCCCTAAAGTGTTGTAATGGGAAATTGATACCTTCCAGAAGGGAAATATTGGCAGAAGAAAAGTCAGTATTTCTCCCTGCAGAGAAATACAATTTGGTCTCTCCCCAAACAAGACATAGATGTGTTAGATTTCATTTGAATATTTTCCCTAGAAACTTATCTCAGAATAACTATGCACACCTACTAGATTTTTCTTATAATATTAAATTGAAGAGATGACAATGCTAGAAAGAGTAAGTGCTTATTTCAAAAGAAATGGACAAGTGGTTAGATTTTCATAATATGGATGGTTTGGATACCTAAATACATTAGTGCTTCCTGGTCTTGAATCTACTCCCTGCCCACTGACCCTCAGCTCAGTCCTGCTCTCTGGGTGACATGGCTTCGGAGGTCCTAGGCATGCATATTCTCCATCTCCAAGCATTCAGGTAGCTTTTTTTATTCATTTAACTAACATTTATTGAAAGCCTGTTATGTTCTGGGCATTGTCCAGAAGCTGCAGAAACAGAAATAAAAACAAAACTACCCCACACTTTCTGCACATCTATTATAAGTCAGTGGAAAAAAGGGACTTACATGTAAATACCTTCCATGCAGTGTGATATACTCTGAGTGTAAAACTTGCTTTGGGAAGTTATAGGAGGGGACTCTTACAACTGCCTCAGCCACCTCTTCTTTTCCGTAAAAATAGGCATCCTCACATTTCTGTATTTCTGGCATGCAATTTCTTTTCAAAATATAAAATCATGTGTCTCAAATATAATTTTGGTTATTTAGGGCCAGAAATATAAGTTTGCCTTTTTCTAGTACTACATTCTAGAACTCTTGGTTCCTAAAGTATCATTTCCAAAAGTGTTGTGTTGTATGGAATGATGCATGTACCTTGTACCCAGACATAATAAAGGCAGTACCGGAATGTCCTGTTGTTTATAAGCCAAAACCAATTTTAGTGGCTTCCCACCTTTCACCATTCCTACACTCTCCCCTTGCCCTTTATGGGATTCTCAAAGGTACCATTTTCAAGGGAAGATTTGAACTTCAGAGGAGTTACAGATAAATAAAAGACACACACACACACACACACACATATACACACGTAAGTTTGGGAAATATTCAGCCTTGTGAGGGAAAACCTTTTTGCCTGTGCTTCTTGAGGAAAATCTGGCTTCAAGAGATAAACAGTTGGTAATGAGCTAAGTCAGCAAATCAGATTTGGCACATATTGAGGAAAATTGAAATGCAGACCTTGAAGCACCTTTGACAATCGTTAAGATTCTAATCTAAGCCACTTGGCAACTGAGGCACCAAAATATTAGATGATTTTCTTAGGACTACACAGATAAGCAGCATCAGAAAATATTTGCTGTTCCAGGTTCCCCCCTTATTACTCAGGCCCCACCTCTGATTACTCCCACCTTCCCACTATTCAGCAACTAGGAGGTCAACCCTCCAGGCAGCTCAAAGCCTTCATGACTTTAAACCCTGCTCCTACTCCAGGCTGCTTTTATTTGGGTGGGTCAGTAATCATGATATAGTAACATATTGAACATTCACCCTGAGAAGGCTGGATGAAATTCCAACCAAAGACAAGGAAGGTAATGACTGCTTCATGTGGAGGGAGGTGTGTGAGCAGTGGCACAAATATGGTAGGTTGTCAGACAGGCATGAGCAGAGCAGGACAATAGGCCAGGTATGGAATGTCATCAGGGAGGAAAGCCCCAGGTACCTAGCAACAGGCAAAACTGGGAAAACAAGGGCCTTGCCCCTGGTTGATCTTTCCTCCCCTAGCATATCACTGGTCATGCAGTTTAACCCCCCTGACTTTTCATATGTCTGGTCTGCAGTTTGGACCTTATCCTGATCTTTCATATTGCTGGTCATGCGGTTCAGACCCTCCCCTGACCTCCTTTCCCCTGTCGTGTTGCTAGTCATGTGGTAGACCCCCTTAGAGGAGGAATAAGGGGCAGGGGAATAGCCTCATATGACACCCATACAAGCCCTTGCACAACCACTCCCTTAAGCATTAGCCCCTAGGGGTAACATCTAGGCCCCAGTTGTATTTCAGCTCCAGGCCCAGAAAAGCTGCAAAACCAGATCAGCTATGCCAATGCTGACATCTGGACCAGCTGCCTTGACTGATGACACCCTGCCCTGGCACCTACCAACCAGTAGAGACCACGTCCCTAAAAGGACACACCTGGAAAGCTGGAAAGCTGGTGAATAGTCTATTGAGATCCTCCCTGGGGCCTCCCCTAAAATCCCCATCATTAAAAGCTTTTAGAATGGAGGACCCAACGTGCTCTCCCTCTCTGGAATGTGCTGGCACATTTCCCGGCTCTCTTCTTTCTTCCACGTGCATCACTTTTACCTTTCTTTCTGCTAATCTCCAAGCCCCTCCTTCTTTTGCTTCTGTAACTTGTTTCCTGAACCCGTTTGTTACTAGAGCTCACTTCTTCCACCTCTGTAACTTTCTAAATAAACTTTTACTTATAGTTGGAGTCTTGGCTCTGAATTCTTTTTTAGCCACAACTCAAGTTCTGAGGTTGCTTAAGTGAGGTCTGGTATGACTCCATCCATCAAGACCTTGTGCTGTTTTTGCCACCAATACAAAGGCTGGCAGTAGAGGTATGTTTCAGATTGGAAAGTGAGTGAGGCCATAGCAAGACCCTGAGAAATTGAAGGGAGGTTGAGGAGTGTATCATCTCTCTGAAGATCATTTATTAGGAAGATTAACCTGTCATTAGCACTGAAGATGGATTAGTTGGGGAATAGTAAGATCTACTAGGAAGGTATTTCCATAGTCTAGAGGTGATGTGCTTACATCTAAAGGAGTAAGTTGGACAGAGGGGATAGGGTAACATGGAACAGGGGGAGCATTAGTCAATAACTAAATTGTATCACAAATATTGAACACCTACTATACTCAGGATACCAGCCTGGGCCTTCAAGATACAAAAATAAAAAGGCATGGTTTTTATTCCCAAGGAACTTGTAGTTCCATAGGGAACATGGACAAGGAATCAGATAGTTGCCATACTGTATGCTAAGTGTTGGGGACAGGAGAAGGAAATGGCTAAGGGAACTCAGAGAGAAGGCACTATATTAGTGTCTTAACAGGTAGCTGAATCCAACAAGATAGTCCAGGTAACTGCAATGAGGAATTATCTCATGAAAGGTGTGCCAGAATTGAGAAAACCCAAAGTAGCTGCTGAGGCAGCAAGAGATGACTATGGTGAGAAACTGTTGCCACCCCTAAGCCTGAAATGGCTAGAGGAAGAATAAGTTGATTGGATCCCAGTAGAAGCTGAAGCCATGGCGGTGGGCCACCTGACTGGAACTGTAGTTGGGGAAAGTTACGGGCTGAATTGTGTCCCCCGAAATTCATATGTTGCAGTCCTTACCCCCAGTACCTCAGAATATGACTGTGTTTGGACTTGGGGACTTTTAAAAATATAATTAATGTAAAATGAGGTCATTGGGGTGGGCTCAAACACAATCAGACTGGTGTCCTTGGGAGGAGATTAGGACACACACATAGGGAAGACCATGTGAGGACACAGAGAAACACCCATCTACAATCCAAGGAAAGAGTCCTCAGAAGCACCAACCTTGCTGACACCCTGGTCTTGGATTTCCAGCCTCCAGAACTATGAGATGATTCCTTTTGTTGTTTAAAGAAATAATAGATGTCGTGGGCCCAGTGTGTATGGTGCTTTGTTACAACAGCAGCCCTAGCAAACTAACACAGAGAAAGAAACCACTACCAGAAACTTGATTTGATCAGGGAGGCCATGGAAAGATATAGTCTGGCCTTTCTCTCCAACTGTCCTCATCTCACTCAAAAGCTAAACCCACCTGGAAGCTGGCCAAGGAGCCCAACTGATTTGTTGCATATGTGTAGTCTCCCAGGGCACTTGTAGGACAGTGGGAATGGCAATAGATCAGACCGGCAGAGGGGGTAAGTAGAAAATAATCCTCAAAGACATCTCATCTAATTTTGAGAAATCAAGGTGGGTGCATGGAGGAGGTGACTCTTGAACTGAGTCTGGAATAACAAGTTAGTTAATAGGTTGATACCATTCTCCCCCTTTTACAAATAAAATTAGGCTCAAAGACGTAAGCAAATGGCTAAGCCAAGTTTCACACTCAGGTCTGCCTGGCTCAAAAGCCACCAGTACAGGTTGCATTCCTGAGGGTACAGTCATCAGCCAGACAATAAAGCCTGGATAAAGGACAGTTTCAAAGAGGTTGCTACAGACACAAAGGCATTTTGGCAAGAGAGATTGTTGCACCCTGGAGATCATGAAGTGGTTTACCAAAGTGAGAGTATAGAGTGCAAAGTAGAAGAGGTAAGATAGGAGAAGGGAGGCAGGACTAATGAAAAACATCCTCATGTGCCATGCTAGGAAGTTTGGACTCCTCAGAAAACTTGGAGAGTTTTTGAAGAATTTTGATTTTGGAATGAGCATCTTGAGGGCTTTGTGGAGGATGTCATATTCTAGCAGGTGAGGCTGAAGATGGGAAAATCAGTTAAAAGGCTTCTGCAGAAAGCCAGGTGAAAAATAATAAGGGCCTTAAGCACAGATTGGTAGTGAGGATGGAGAGAAGAGGACTGATTGGGGAAACAGGAGGGGCGAGAAGACATAGGACTTGAAGACTAACAATGTAGGAAGTGGGGAGGAGAGAAGAGCAAAGGACTACTCCCAGGTTCCTAGCTTGGGAAACTGCATAGATGCTGGTGTCATTCACAAAGGCTGAGAACACAGGAGGAAAAATAGGATTGATGGGAAAATGATGATTGCTGTCTCAGCATGCTGAGTTTCAGGTGTCTCTGAGTTACGCAATTAGAAAATATAGAGCCAAGTTACACAACCACGATGTAAATTTTAAGTGTCTTACAGCATAAATTACAATATGTTGATTGCTCTGAAAAATGACTATTTTTTTTACATTTGTTATAAGAGACAAGGTAATACCACCATGATTAGGTCATAATTATAAGCATATTATTTCAATAATTTGTTAAACAAGCAGTTATTAATTTTTAACTTTGCATAAAGTACTGAAATAAGTGTTGGTAGATGGAACTGTAACAGAGAAAGGTGAATAAGACAGAGTCTTCCAGGAAGAGTTGGTGAAGTACCAAAAATAAGACGAATACATGACCCAGACAGGGTGGAAGTGCTAAGTGTGGAATAAATGTGGTCATAGAATATCTGAAGATTCCCAACTTAACACAGATATGGTGATGTGAGCTACTTATACATCCTGTTCTAGTCATGTTATTAGCAGTAGAAAATAAGGGCTAAAAAAAGGCAAAAACTTTTAAATCCAACTTGTAGAGCAAATTATCCATGTCATCAGTATGTCTCTTTCTAGAGTAGTATCTCAAATTAGTTAGCTCAAATAGGCAACAAATAATGAGTAGGTGAATTAGGAAATGCCAAAATGTGTAAGGATAAAAAAAATGCCAATGTATGCTAAATAAGGGACTCCAAAGATTGTTTTATGAGACTTTAATTTGAAATAATTTATTTTATCATTCACATCATCTTCAGTGATTTGTAGTTCTGACAACCCCAATTAGGATCAGCAGATAGCCCTTTAGAACCAAGTAGTGTAAAAGAGAGACCACCTAATTGAAATATGGCTCTCAATCCTTCTAAAAGTCTCTTGAATCTGTGTGGCTATACTCTTGGTCAAATAATGTCTCTAATATATATTTGAATAATAAAGATAAAACACTATGCATTTCCTTTATTGCAACAGAAAAAAACTATGCATTTATAAGGCCAACTAAATAAGTAAAGTTCTATTTTATTATGTTTTAATTGAAATCACAACAAAATAGGAAGAAAGATGAGGAGTTCTGATATATAGAAAACATGGAGTATCATTCCCACTCTAACAAGTAAAATCTAGGTAAACTATATACTAGTAACTTTACTGTAGGGTAAACAGAGGCAGTCTGGCTTCCTTACCTAGGTGTCTGGGTAACTAAGGGAAGCAGTTTTCCGTAACCTTGAATGGGCCTGATAAGTAGTGTTCTTATAGCCTTGAGACTGGGTCTGATAAATGGTTCTCTTAACATGAGGTAGGCTTACATGCACACAATCACACTATACAATACAACATCTTGGCTTTCTGCCAGCTTTGTTTGTCGCTTGTATTTAAGGGGTAGGGGCTTCCCACTGGACACATGCAGCTTGCAGCATGCATGGCTTTATCGCCCACCTGTGAATAAAGGCGTGTCAAGCATCCCCAGGCACCGCACAGTTTCTTTTGTCTGTCTGAATCAAAAGGGACCTGAAGCTAGCCCAGGACAACAAGGAATGCTGTTTTCCACCACAAAGATAGCAAACACTAAGTAATCAGCAACACTAGTCTACCATTGACAATGATAGACAAGAACATGGAGAGAAAATCTCCATGTCTGTGGTGTAAGAGCACACGGAAGACCCAAAGCTAAGAATGCAGCAGAAACCTTAAGGAAAACTCCCACCCTAAGCGTGTTTCTTTAAGTAATACCAGAGAAACATGAAGCCAGGGGTCCACTGAAGTTACCCAGAACCGAAATCCAATTGATCTCCTGACCAGATTGACTTAACTCCCTGAATTAACCACTAGAAGAAAAGTCATCCTATTTCTAGGAAGAAATGCTATGCACCTGAGTATATATACAAAAGAAGTAGAAGCAAGGACTTCAACAGATACTTGTCCCCCAATGTTTATTGCAGCATTATTCACAATAGTCAAAAGGTAGAAATAATAAAACATCATCAACAGATAAATGAGTAGGCAAAATGCAGTATATACTTACAATGAAACATTATTCAGCCTTGAAAAAGAAGACAACTCTGAAACACGGATGAACTTTAAAAAACATTGTGGTAAGTGAAATAGCCAGAACAAAAGGATAAATGTTGTATGATTCCACTTACATGAGGTATCTAGAATAGGCAAATTCACAGTAGAATAAAGGTGACCAGGGACTGGGGGAAGGGAGGAATTAGGAGTTACTGGGAATGATAAACAGTTACAGAAATAGTAGTGATGGTTGCATAATATTGTGAATATACTTAATTTTATTATATATTATATATAATTTAATTTATTAAGTCATACATTTAAATGTGCTTAATACCAAATTTTATGTATATTTTACCACAAAAAATAAGTTTTAGAAGTCTTCAAAAAAAAACGTCTCAGGCTCAAGTGACTTCACAGGCATATATTCTAAACACTTAACAAAGAAGTGGTACCAAATTTACACAGAGTGTTCTGAAAAATAGAGACAGAACACTTCTCAAGACATTCTGTGAAGCCAGCATTGCCTTGGTACCAAACCAGACAAAGACAATACATGAAAAGAAAACTAGAGACCAATTTTATCATGAATATAACTGTAAAAATCCTGAACAAAATATTAATAAAGCAAATCCCCTGATATTTGAAAACTATAATAAATCATGACCAACTAAGATTTACACCATAAATGCAATGTTGGTTCAATATTAGAAATCAAACTAATTCACCACATCAATAGACTAAAAAAAAACTCTGAATAGATATAGATTTATTTTACTTTTTAGAAAACCCAGAAATTGTTTCTGATAAAACTCTCAGTAAACTAGGAATACAAGGGAATTGCCTCAACCTGAGAAAAGGAATCTATTAAATACCTGCAGCTGATTGAAAAGATGGCAGCAGAGTAGCTAGAAGCTCCCTCTACTTGCTCCCAGACCCAGACCAGCCTTGCAGCCAGAACACAGAGCAGGCGATGAGAGTCCAGCAGAGAGTGAGAGCGAGAGTGTGTGTGAATAAGTGTGTTTTGGACGAGAGTGTGGGGAGTGAAAACAGTGAGCAACAGCCTGCCTGCCTGCCTTCAGGGCTCCCAGGAGCCAGTGGCCCAGGCTCTCCAGGCGGAGCCGCCATAGCTGCCCAGCCCAGCACTTCTGGCTGCACAGAGTCCTATGGGTTGTGGATCAGCTCAGGAACCAAGCTACGTGGGTTTGTTTGGTTTTTTGGGAGGTGAGAGGGAGATGGCAGAGGAGGTGTGAACTCCAAAAAAAGTGCAGTGGGACCAGGCCTGCTGGAGGCTGAAGATCTGTGGAGGGAGCGGGGTCAGCACTCTGCCACCACCCGGTGTCATAGAATAGCTGAGGGGCTCTTTCCAGGGCCATCCTGGGAAGATTCAAAGAGAAACTTTATTTAAAACTGTTGGAGGTTCTGAAAGGTAGTGGACAGCCCTGGCCATGAAAGAATCTGTGATTTGAGGGAGGTGGAGTGCACAGAAAACAGGCCCTTCAGGGCTCAGTGCTGCCCTGAAGCAATGGGAGCAACACAGAAACTCTTTTTAAAAAAAATATATTTATTGATTATGCTATTACAGTTGTCCCATTTCCCATCCTTCACTCCACTCCATCCTGCCCACCCCCTCCCTCCCACATCCCCCCCCCCCCCCCATAGTTCATGTCCATGGGTCATACTTATAAGTCTTTGGCTTCTACATTTCCTATACTATTCTTAACCTCCCCCTGTCTATTTTCTATCTACCATTTATGCTACTTATTCTCTGTACCTTCTCTCCCTCTCTCCCCACCCCCAGTCCCCTGTTGATAACCCTCCATGTGATCTCCATTTCTGTGATTCTTTTCCTGTTCTAGTTGTTTGCTTAGTTTGGTTTTCTTTTTGTTTTAGGTGTGGTTGTTAATAACTGTGAGTTTGCTGTCATTTTTACTGTTCGTATTTTTTATCTTCTTTTTCTTAGATAAATCCCTCTAACATTTCATATAATAAGGGCTTGGTGATGATGAGCTCCTTTAACTTGACCTTATCTGGGAAGCACTTTATCTGCCCTTCCATTCTAAATGATAGCTTTGCTGGATAGAGTAATCTTGGATGTAGGACCTTGCCTTTCGTGACTTTGAATACTTCTTTCCAGCCCCTTCTTGCCTGTAAGGTCTCTTTGGAGAAATCAGCTGACAGTCTTATGGGAACTCCTTTGTAAGTAACTGTGTCTTTTTCTCTTGCTGCTTCTAAGATTCTCTTCTTCTGTTTCATCTTGGGTAATGTAATTACGATGTGCCTTGGTGTGTTCCTCCTTGGGTCCAGCTTCTTTGGGACTCTCTGAGATTCCTGGACTTCCTGGAAGTCTATTTCCTTTGGCAGATTAGGGAAGTTCTCCTTCATTATTTGTTCAAATAAGTTTTCAATTTGTTGCTCTTCCTTGTCTCCTTCTGATACCCCTATAATTTGGATGTTGGAACGTTTCAAGATGTCCTGGAGGTTCCTAAGCCTCTCCTCATTTTTTTGAATTCTTGTCTCTTCATTCTTTTTTGGTTGGATGTTTCTTTCTTCCTTGTGGTTCACACCATTGATCTGAGTCCGTTTCCTTCCCATCACTATTGGTTCCCTGTACATTTTCCTTTGTTTCTCTTAGCATAGCCTTCACTTTTTCATCTAATTTGCAAGCAAACACAACCAATTCTGTGAGCATCCTGACTACCAGTGTTTTGAACTGTGCATCTGATAGTTTGGCTATCTCTTTGTTGCAAAGTTGTATTATTTCTGGAGCTTTGATCTGTTCTTTCATTTGGTCCATTTTTTTTTTTTTGTCTTGGCGCACCTGTTATGTACTAAGGGGTGGAGCCTTAGGTGTTCACTAGGGTGGGGTAACCCATATTGGTGTGTTGTGATGCTGTATGTGGGGGAGGGGCTGAGAGGGAGCAATGGTGCTTGCTCCAATCTCTGCCGGATTTCAGTCACTTCCCCCACCACCCACAAGCAAAGTGGGCCCTTCTGGTGCTGATTCCCAGTTGGGTGAGCTTGTGTACTTTCTAACACCCTGTGGGTATCTCCAACAGACTCTCCTGTGAGGCTGGGAATTTCTCCCACTGCCACCTCACCCCCCATAGGTGTTTTCAATTGGTGCTTTGAGGCTTTATTTCCCTGCACTTGAGCCCTGGGTTGCACAGTCTGTTTTGATCCCCACTTGTTCTTCCCGGCTTATCCTCACCCGAATCTGGGACCACCCACTCCACCACCTACCACCTCACCAGGTCCACCAGCTGCTGCATTGCCATGAGTACTCTCTGCCCAGCTGCCTGTCTCTGCCCCTCCTACCAGTCTAGATGAATATGTCTTCTTTAACTCCTTGGTTGTCAGACTTCCATACAGTTCAATTTTCTTTCAGTTCTGGTTGTTTTTTTGTGTGAAAATTTTTGTTGTCCTTCTTGTGGTTTTTCGGGGAGGAACAGTGTGTCTACCTATGCCTGCATCTTGACCAGAAGTCTGTTCCTCTCTCTCTTTTTTCTTCCTTTTTTTTTCTTCCTCTGAGTGAGACAAAAAGATAGTAGGAGTGGTGAGGGGGCCAGAAGCAGATCAAAAGGGGGAGCACAAGGCTAACCCCCAAAAGTGAGAAATTGAGACAAATGTCATTTTTCTATCCCATAGAGCTGGCTTTTTATTGTTTATGTGTATTATTATTATTTTTACATTATTTTTACCACTTTCATTTTATTAGTATCATTTTTGTTTCCCTCCTTTATGTTTAGTTTTCCTTGTATTATTTCTCTGTTTAGTTGCATTGATTGGTTTTCTGTATTCCCTCTTTATCATATTTTGATTTTCCTTCTTTCACTTCACCCATGTTCCAATAACACAAAACTCTTGATCGGGCACTTTCTATTCTGGTTGTCCAAATCATATATTTCTTGTCATATTATTGTTGTTCCAGTACTATTGTAAATAATAGTTCCATACACTTGTACATACCACACAGCATCCCTCCCTGATCTTAGCCCACTTCACTTTAATCACGAGCATTATTACTGTTGTGGTTAACTCTATTCTTTCTCATACTATGCCTATTTTCTATCATTTACTGTTACTATATCTCATCATCTAAAACTTGCACAAGTGCTCTATTTTCTGGATTCAGCTCACAAGCATCTTTCTGTCTAACAAGAGTCTTATCTCTCTTTCACCTTTTATAAAAAGTGGCTGGTTGGGTGAAATATCACAGTTAATGCTATACTTATCCAAAGACTCTCCTATCTCTTCTCTACTTGCTGGTACTTTAAATCCCATAAAATACTCTCCTGATGTCTTACTCCATTTTGCCTCCCCCTGCCACTGATCACATACAAGAATAGGTGAGAGTTGTGAACATCAGTATACCTTCTGGAGGTGAAAAACCACCGACAAAGGAACCACCAAAAGGTAAAAACCCAAGTACAACAAGAGAGCCCACACAGACAGAATAAAGGGCAAGCCTAGAGTGTCCAGACATGGAAATCAAAAAGACCACATCACTGAATTCCATAGAATTCCTACCATAGAAGTTCACCCTACGAAGACAGCTAGCAAAGTAAAACATCAGGAAGTGCAGAACAAACAAAAAGAGTCACGGAAAATGGGGAGACAAAAAAAGAACATGCAATCAAAATGAATGGAAGACTCCTCACTAAAAGGGCTAAATGAAATTAAGGTAACCAAAGTATCTGATATAGAATTGAAAATAATGGTTATGAAGAAGCTCAAGGAACTCACAGACAACTACAAGAAACTGAGTGAGAACTACATCAGCATGAAAAAGTAAATAGAAATATAAATAAAAACCAGAAAGAAATGAACAATAAAATCTTGGAAATAAAAAACACACTAGAAGGAGTTATAAGCAGGCTGGATGAAGCGGAGGATGAGATCAACGAGCTTGAGGACAAGGTAGAAAAAAACATGCAGATACAGCAAAAGAAGGAAAAGAGATTCAGAAAGAATGAACAGGTGGTAAGGGATCTGCAAGACAACATGAAATGTAATAATATGTGTATAATAGGGATACAAGAAGGAGAAGAGGAAAAGCAATGGATAGAAAACCTGTTGGAAAAAATAATGATGGAAAACTTCCCTAATTTGGTGAGAGAAAAAGTCACACAAATCCAGGATACACAGAGGGTCTCAATCAAGAGGACCCCAAAAAGGCCCATTTCAAGACACATCATAATTAAAATGGCAACATTCCAAGACAAAAAGAGGATCTTAAAGGTGGCAAGGGAGAAACAGGAAGTAACATACAAGGGAGCCCCAATAAGGTTAGCAGCTAACTTCTCAATGGAAACGCTCCAAGCCAGAAGAGAATGGCAAAAAATATTCCAAGTAATGAGAACCAGAGGCCTACAACCAAGACTACATGATCCAGCAAGGCTCTCAATTAAAATGGAAGGCCCAATAAAGAGCTTCCTGGACAAAAGAGGCCTCAAAGAATACACCTCCACCAAACCAGCTCTGCAAGAGATGCTAAAGGGACTGCTTTAAGAAAAGGAACAAAAAGAGTGAGAGAGAGAGGAACACAGACACGAAAAAATGGCAATGAATAAGTACCTATCAATAATAACCTTAAATGTAAATGGATTAAGTGGTCCAATCAAAAGACATAGAATAGCTGAATGGATAAGAAAGCATGACCCACATATACGCTGCTTACAAGAGACCCACCTCAGAACAAAAGACCTACACAGGCTGAAAGTGAAGGACTGGACACAAATATTTCAAGCAAATGAGCAGGAAAAAAAAAACCTTTAGTAGCAATACTCATATCAGACAAAATAGACTTCAAGAAAAAGGTCAGAAAAAGAGACCCAGAAAGGCATTTCATAACATTCAAAGGAAGAATCCATCAAGAAGACATAAACATTGTAAATATATGTGCACCCAACACAGGAGCACCCAAATACAAAAAGAAAATCTTGGAGGACTTCAAGAAAGATATCGATAGCTACGCAATTATAGGGGATTTTAACACCCTACTGTCCAAACTTGGTAGATCTTCCAAATAAAACATCAAGAAAGATAGTGTGGCACTGAACAATGTCCTAGATTAAATGCACTAAACTGATATATATAGAGCCTTTCATGTCAAAGAAGCAAAATACACATTCTTTTCAAATATACATGGAACCTTTTCAAAGATACACCACATGATAGGACACAAAACAAGCCTCAACAAATTCAAGAAAATTGAAATCATATCAAGCATTTTCCGTGACCACAAGGGACTAAAAATAGAAACCAACCTCAAGAAAATAACTCAAGAACACTCAAACTCATGGAGATTGATTATTTCATGTTATTAAACAATGAATGTTTCAAGAATGAGATCAAGGAAGAAATGAAAAGTTTCTGGAAACAAATGAAAATGAACTCACAACAATCCAAAACTTATGGGACACAGCAAAGGCAGCCCTAAGAGGGAAGTTCATAGCAATACAGGCCTACATAAAAAACATAAAAACATTTCAAATGAACAACCTAACCCTACATCTACAAGAACTGGAGGAACAACAACAAAGATAGCCCAGACCAAGTAAAGGAAGGAAATAACCAAGATCAGAGCAGAATTAAACAACATAGAGACTAAAAGCACAATTCTAAGTACTAATAAATGCAGACACTGGTTCTTTAAAAAAATAAACAAAATCGACAAGCCTTTAAGCAGACTTCTCAAGAAAAAAGGAGAGAGGACCCAAATAAACACAATGACAAATGACAGAAGAGAGATTACAACTGATACCACAGAAATACAAAGAAATTACTATGAAGAAATATATGCCAAGAAATTTGAAAACCTAGGTGAAATGGATAAATTTTACCTAGAAAAATACATATCTAGAAAACAAAATTTTTAGAAAAATATAGTCTTCCAAAACTGAATGAAGAAGAAGCAAAAAGCCCGAACAGACCAATAACAGCTGACAAAAGTGAAGCAGTAATCAAAAGACTCCCAACACACAAAAGTCCTGGACCAGACAGTTTAACAGGAAAATTCTACAAAACATTTAAGGAAGAGCTAACCCCTATCCTTCACAGACTATTCGAAAAAACCCATATCGACGGAAGATTCCCAAACTCTTTTTATGAAGCCAGCATCATCCTAATCCCCAAACCAGATAAAGACACAACAAATAAAGAAAACTTCAAGCCAATATCACTGATGAATATAGACGCTGAAATCCTCAAAAAAATATCGACAAACAGCATCCAGCAATATATATAATAAAAGATCATCCACCATGACCAAGTGGGATTAATCCCGGGATGCAAGAATGGTACAATATTCACAAATCAATAAACGTAATACATCACATAAAGTAAACCAGAGACAAACATCATATAGTCATATCAATAGATGTGGAAAAAAATTTGATAAGGTACATCACACATTTATGACAAAAACACTGAGCAAAATGGGGATAGAGGGAGCATTCCACAACATAATAAAGGCCATATGTGAGAGACCTACAGCCAACATCATACTCAATGGGCAAAAACTAAAAACTTTCCCAGTGAGATCAAGAACAAGACAAGGTTGTCCACTTTTACCACTTTTATTCAACATACCATTGGAAGTCCTAGCCACAGCAATCAAACAAGAAAAGGAAATAAAAGGCATCCAAATTGGAAAAGAGGAGACAAAACTGTCATTGTTTGTAGATGATATGGTAGTGTATATAGAAAATCCTATAGACTCCATCAAAAAACTGTTAGATATAATAAATGAATTTGGCAAAATAATGGGATACAAAGTCAATATTCAGAAATCAAAGGCATTTTTGAACACCAGCAATGAAATATAAGAAACAGATATCAGGAAAAAAATCCCATTTGCTATAGCAAAATAAAAAGAAAATACCTCAGAATAAACCTAACCAAGGAGGTAAAAGATCTGTACTCAGAAAACTACACAACACTGAAGAAAGAAATTAAGGAAGATATAAACAAATGGAAACATATACCTTGTTATGGATTGGAATATTTAACATCATCAAAATGTCCGTACTACCCAAAGCAATTTATAGATTCAGTGTAATACCTATTAAAGTACCAATGGCTTATTTCACAGATATAGAACAAACACTTCCATAATTTATATGGAACCATAAACAACCCCGAATAGCTGCAGCAATTTTGAGAAAGAAGTGCAAAGTAGGATGGATCACAATACCTGATATCAAACTGTATTAAAAGGCCACAGTAATCAAAACAGCCTTGTACTACTGGCATAGGAACAGACACATGGACCAATGGAACAGCATAGAGAGCCAAGATATAAACCCAAGTCTCTACGGTCAGTTAATATTCAACAAAGGGGGTGGCAACATAAAATAGAGTAAAATTAGTCTCTTCAACAAATGGTGTTGGCAGAGTTGGACAGCTACATGCAAAATAATGAAACTTGATCAACAACTTACACCACACAGAAAAATAAATTTAAGGTGCATAAAATACTTAAATATGTCATGACACCATAAAAGTCCTAGAGGAGAACATAGGCAGGGAAATCTCAGATATTCCACGGAGCAATATTTTAACTGATTTGTCTCCTAGAGCAAGGGATATAAAGGAAAGAATAAACAAATGGGATCTCATCAAAATAAAAAGCTTCTGCATGGCTAAAGAAAAAAGCATTAAAATGGAACGAGAACCAACAGCATGGGAAAACAGATTTGCCAATGATACCTCAGACAAGAGTTTGATCTTCAAAATACATAAAGGACTCACACAACTCCACTCTAAGATAAGCAATCCAATTAAAAAATGGGCAAAGGACTTGAAGAGACACTTCTCCTAGGAGGACATATAAAGGGTCCATAGACATATGAAAAGATGCTCGGTATCGCTAGCCATCAGAGAAATGCAAATTAAAACGACAATGAGATACCACTTCACACCGTTGAGAATGGTCATCATACACAAAGCAACAAACAACAAGTGCTGGCAGGGTTGTGGAGGAAAGGGAACCCTAGTGTACTCTTAGTGAGATTGCAGACTGGTCCAACCACTGTGGAAAACAGTAGGGAATTTCCTCAGTAAACTAAAAATGGAACTGCCTTTTGACCTGGCAATTCCACTGCTAGGATTATATGCTAAGAACCCTGAAACACCAATCCAAAAGGACCTATGCACTCCAATGTTCATAAAAGTACAATGTATAATAGCCAAGTGCCGGAAGCAACCTAAGTGCCCATCAGTAAATGAGTGGATAAACAAACTATGGCACATTTACACAATGGAAGTCTATGCAGCAGAAAGAAAGAACGAGCGCCTACCTTTTGCAACAGCATGGATGGAACTGAAGATCATTATGCTAAGTGAAATAAGCCAGCTGGTGAAAGAGAGATACCATATGATCTCACCTTTAACTGGAACCTAATCAACAAAATGAATGAGCAAGCAAAATGTAACCGGAGACATGGAATTAAAGAACAAACTGACCGTAAACAGAGGGGATGGAGAAAGGGATAATGGGGGAAAGAAAGGTAAGTGTCATCAAGGCAGAGAAAGCCATATGTGGGAAGGATTGAGGGTGGGAGGTGGTGGTGGGTGGGGCAGGGGAAAGTGGTACATGGAAAATGGAATCAACTGTACTTGAAGAACACCAAAAGAAAACAAAAAAGAGAGAAAGAGAGAGAAAAGAAGGCAGGCAAATTTGTAATACAATCTAAAGTGTTTGTTAAAAATTATTAAATCTTTTAGTGCCTGAACAGCAATGCAATAATCTAAAAGGGGCGAACCCTATGGAATATCTCAGGGCAGAAGTTGGATACATGAGTGTTAATGTCCTTTAGTGTATGAGAGAAGCCTGAATTTGGCATGAAAGTAAAAAGCATGCTCATACACTTCTAAGACCAATAAGTTCATAATGGCTCACTGCCTTTTCAGATATCCCAGGGGTGCATCTTCAGTCCAAAAGACTTTGTTCTAAGGTAGCTTTTACAAGCACAAGCCAGTTTCCGTGCTCTGGAAAATTCATGTTCGCACTCAAGTATGGCCATTCTCACTGTTCTACCAAGTCTTCTATGGAGCCGCTGAGACAGCTTAGGGGAGATATGGAAAGCTATTACCCAACACAGAGAAACATAGGTGCTGTTGGTGAGGACAGCATAGTGTAGGACTTAAGGTAGTTGCTTCTTGAAGATAAGAATCAAGGAACTAGGAGCCAATAGCACAAGAGGAAATGTTTACCCTGGAAGAGTTCCAAGCTTCAAAGCTATGTAGAGAATAGTAACCTGATCCTGTGTTGTGACTTGTGATTTGTTGAAAGACCCTGCTCAGTTCTGAGGTTCAACACTAACTGCCTCAGCTCACATGTTGCAAGTGCAGGGCACTTTCTACAGTTCATTCTAAATGTTAAGGCTAAGTGCTGCTTTGAGGGAATGGGGAACACATTATCAAAGAGGTAACTCTTGTAGGGGAAAAAGTGTCTCGAGGTATTGTAGGCCCTACTTCCTACTTTGTTAACTTATTTGGCATCATTCCTTTTTCTGTCAGAGATTCATTGATAGAATTTTATTAATTTAAGTGTAATCAGACCTCAGTTGTCAGAGGGCAAAGCAATAAAGCATTAAGTATTAAATATTAAAGTATTAAGTATTAAATACTCATCAAACAAGGTAACAGACAAGATTTATAGGCTAACAAAATGCTTACCCTTCCACTTGGCCAAAGTCTGGTCTCCTTCAAATCTGGATTAATGATGCTTTTTAAAGAAGTTTTCCCCAGTTAATTCCACCCATTTTTGTTCTCCTTTAAACTATTGTGATATGATATGCAGTCACAACAAATGGTTTATCAAGAATCTGCACTTGTTGAGATATTGTTCCACCAGCATCCAATATTTGTAAGTTGTCTTTAGAATGCAGTCAAAGACTATACCTTGCATTTCATCTATTTATTTCCATCCCAGTGTTTGAATACTCTGGATATAGGAGGAGCTTAAATTTGTTGGCTAAAATGCAATTTTATGGAAACACTTCATATTTCATACCATGTAATGTTTTTCAATATTGTGTATTGTAACTCAGAGATTCTGTTAAATGAGTGCAAATGTTATCGTGGTATAACCATCAAGAGTCCATGGGTCACACTGGCAGCCAAAAGTACACTGCCACCAAACAAGATGAAAAATCCTATCAGATCTTTGACATCACTGTGTTTAATCACTGAGGTAAGGGTAGCATCCAGGAAAGAGTTTAAAATTTGTTGTCCACTCAAAGCAAATCAGAGCACTGCATTAACAATAGCCAGAGCTCCTGGGAAGGCAATCAGATACTTGCCAAATATCTCTGCAACCACAAGAAGATCTATGATTAGAAAGTTCAAATGTGTGATAAAACTGGTGATGCTAACTGTGTAGTGAAGCTACAGTAGATGTCCTATGTACAACATATTGATCTAAAGTGCGTATTTCACTTTTATTGAGGTAGTGTTAGTTTACAAAGAAGGTATTGTGCAGAAAGTTGCACTTGAGGGCTTTTTTTACAGTCTTCATTGGTTCCACAAACTTGGGTAGCTTCAACTGCTTTCCAGGCAGGTGCATATGTATTCAAATGTTTATTAAAATTATTTCTGTAGGAAAACACACATTGGTGAGGCTTTGATTATTACAGCATCCAGTCAAACCATCTAGCTATTTGTATGCTCTAATTGAGAAGCTTAACTGCTGTAAAGTTGATGCACTTATGCAGTATCCAATTTGGGATTCATAGGCAATAGTATCTAGACATTCATTCCAATATCAGAACAATCCTATATATGGATAAAAAAGTCTCCCACAAAAAAAGCCTCTGGATTCAATGGCAGGTGAATCCTCAGCTATTCAGCAATAAATATCCTGACTCCGGAGTAATGAAAGGGCAAGAGAATCACAAGGAGGAGAACAACAGCTAAATACTCAGTATTGCAAGGACAAAATCATACCAAATATGTGCTCAAAATATCCTTAGCTTCTGGACTGGTGATATAAGTTGTATATTAGTGAGGAACAGATCAACAAATGGTCCAGGATAAATAATGAGAAAAATCCCAGAGCCATTAAATTGAATTTTCTTCCTAATAGCAACTATCCCATGTCTCCTTTCATGTACAACAACATTAATGAGGACTTCAGTGAAAAAATGGGTCACTTGGACAGGGAACCAACCAACAGTGATGGAAAGAAAACCAAGATTCACATCAATGATATGGATCAGCAGGAAGAAATAAACATTCAACCAGAACACAATAAAGAAAAAAGAATTCAAAAAAATGAGGACAAGCTTAGGAACCTCCGGGACAACTTTAAATGTTCCAACATCCAAATCATAGGGTTACCAGCAGGAGAAGAGGAAGAGGAAGAAATTGAAAACTTACTTGAAAAAATAATGAAAGAGAACTACCTTATTCTGGCAAAGGAAATAGACTTCTAGGAAGTCCAAGAGGCTCAGAGAGTCCCAAAGAACTTGGACCCAAGGACACATACAACAAGGCACATTACAATTACATTACCTAATATTAAAGTTCAGGAGAGAATCTAAAAAGCAGAAAGAGAAAAGGAGACAGTTACCTACAAAGGAGTTCCCATGAGACTATCAGCTGATTTCTCAAAAGAAATCCTGCAGGCAAGAAGGGGCTGGAAAGAAGTATTCAAAGTCTTGAAAAGCAAGGACCTACATCCAAGATTATTCTATCCAGCAAAACTATCATTTAAAAAGGAAGGTCATAGGTTCTTTTGGATTGATGTTTCAGGGTTCTTAGGGTATAATCCCAGCAGCAGAATTGCTGGGTCAAAGGGCAGTTCCATTTTTAGTTTTCTGAAGAAATTCCATACTGTTTTCTACAGTAGCCTCACCAGTCTGCATTCCCACAAACAATGTACTAGGGTTCCATTTTCTCCGCATCCTCTCCAACATTTGTTTGTTGATTTGCATAGCAGCACAATTTACAATAGCCAAGTACTGGAAGCAACCTAAGTGCCCATCAGCAAATGAGTGGATCAAAAAACTATACACAATGGAATTCTATGCAGCAGAGAGAAAGAAGGAGCTTATACCCTTTGCAACAGCATGGATGGAACTGGAGAGCATTATGTTAAGTGAAATAAGCCAGGCAGTGAGGGACAAATACCATATGATCTCACCTTTACTGGAACATAATCAACAAAAGAAAAAAAGAAACAAATATAACCAGAGGCATTGAAATTAAGAACAATATAACAATAGTCAGAGGGGAGTGGGGAGGGGATAGTGGGGAGAGGGGATTACAGGAGCTACTATAAAGGACACATGGACAAAATCAAGGGGGAGGGTAGAGGTGGGGGAGGGAGGTGGGGTTGGCTGGGGTGGGGTGGAGGGATGGGGAGAAAATGCAGACAACTGTAACTGAATAACAATACAAATTTCAAAAAAAGAATGGAAGGGCAGATAAAGTGCTTCTCAGATAAGGTCAAGTTAAAGGAGTTCATCATCACCCAGCCCTTATTATATGAAATGTTAAAGGGACTTATCTAAGAAAAAGAAGATCAAAGATATGAACAATAAAATGACAACAAACTCGTAACTACCAATAACTGTACCTAAAAAAATACAAAACCAAAAATGAACTAAGCAAGCAACTAGAATAGGAACAGAATCACAGAAATAGAGATCACAGGGAGGGTTATCCATGGGGAGGGGGAGGGGGGAGAATGGAGGAAAGGTACAGGGAATAAAAAGCATAAATGGTAGGTACAAAATAGACAGGGGAAGGGTAGGAATAGTATGGGAAATGGAGAAGCCAAAGAAGTTATATGTACAACCCATAGACATGAACTAAGGTGGAGTAATACTGGAGGTAGGAGAGGTGCAGGGTGGAGGGGAATGAGAGAGAGAAAAATATGGGACAACTGTAATAGCACAATCAATAAAATATATTAAAAAACAAAAAAAGAAAAAATGGGTCAGTTGGTTGATGGGTAAATTTATACCAGGAACCACAACTTGTAGCACCTATTTGTTGGGAAGAGAGGAGGAGGAGGAGGAAAAGGAAGAGGAGGAAGTAGAGGAGGAAAAATTAGAAGCAGAAGCATCAACCATTGTTTGTTCCAAAGTTTGCATCAGCCTTTGCTCCAGGACAAAACAAACAAACAAACAAAAAAAGAGGTAAGCATGGCGATTATGCCAAACATCTTTTCAAAATTGAACTACTAGTAAAGGATCCTCACTTTCTATGGTCCCCAACTGTAAAAGTCAAGACTGAAACAGTGGTTTGCCATCTTATGTGAAAAGGAGAGGTCATCAATCCATTGTTCTCTAGCCAGTCTTTCTAGGGATGCTTAAAATACAAAGATGACTTTAGCACCAAATTGGCCAGATAACAGTCCAGCCACCCACTACCACCACCTCCACTAGCGACACAGTAATCACAGAAGTGGAAGAGGCAGCAAAGGAAAGATGAGGGCTGCCGGCATCCTCCTTCCAGCAAGCTGCAATGATGATAGTTTTTTTCATTTAAATACAACAGACTGTACAGTCAAGGATATTATGGAATCACATTGGAAAGAGTAAAACTCTATGAAGATTAAATTTCTGTAGTGTTTGCAATACAAAAACCATTAATTTCTTACATAGTGAGAAGAACATGGACTATGGCATCAAATAGATATGAGATTAAATCATGCTATCTCCACTCAGTGGCCCTATCACCCTGGGCATGTTAGAAAAGTAAAGAGGAAGAGCAAGAAATTGAACACGGTTTTGAAAAAATAATGGAGAACTTCCCCAATCTGGCAAAGGAAACAGACTTTTAGGAAGTCCAGGAAGCTCAGAGAGTCCCAAAATATTGGACCCAAGGTGGAACACACCAAGGCACATCATAATTACATTAGCCAAGATTCAAGATAAGGAGAGAATCTTAAAAGCAGCAAGAGAAAAGGAGAGAATTACTCACAAAGGAAGTCTCATTAGACTATCAGCTGATTTCTCAGAAGAAACCTTGCAGGCAAGAAGGGGCTAGAAAGAAGTATTCCAAGCCATGAAAGACAAGGACCTACATCCAAGATTACTCTATCCAGCAAAGCTATCATTTGGAATGGAAGGGCAGATAAAGTACCTCCCAGATAAGGTCAAGTTAAAGGAGTTCATCATCACTCAGCCATTATTACATGAAGTGTTAAAGGGATTTATCTAAGAAAAAGAAGATAAAAAATATGAACAGTAAAATGACAATACACTCACAGCTATTAAGAACTGAATCTAAAAACAAAACAAAAACAAACTGAGCAAACAACCAGAAGAGGAACAGAATCACAGAAATGGAGATCACATAGAGCGTTATCAGCAGGGGAGTAGGAGGGGAAGATAGAGGGAAACGGTACAGAAAATAAGTAGCATAAATGGTAGGTAGAAATAGACAGGGGGAGGTTAAGAATAGTGTAGGAAATGTAGAAGCCAAAGAACTTACGTGTATGACCCATGGACATGAACTAAAGGGGAGGAATGTGGATGGGAGGGTGTATGCACGGTGGAGAGGAATAAAGGGGGGAAAAGGGGACAGTTGTAATAGTATAATCAATAAAATATATTTTTTAAAAAAGAAAAGTGAGTCAGTCTCCTCAGGTGTACATGGGGCAAACTAACACCTAGCACAGTAAGAGGAATTAAGCATTAGGTTTAAAAGTGGCTAGTGTTGTAGCTATAAGACCAAAGACACCAGCCTTTGATTCTTCAGGTCTGAGCCCAAACCTAGGTATCTGTGTTTCAAAAAGTTCCTGAGGTGATTATAGTACATGGGCAGAGTAAAGAAACATGTAAACAACTCAGTGTCTGTCTGGCACATGGTAGGCACTCGATTGTTGTTTTTTGGGTAGAGAACATAGGGCTTCTATTATTCAGGCTGCCATAGCTTTTTTCATTAAACACAATTACAAGATCTGCTCTAAATGAACAGCTCAGAGAGAGAGAGAAAAACAAGGAAGGGAGTGAGATAGAGATAGAACTAAAATGAACAAACAATTGTATTTATGGTCTAAAACTGTACTTTGGCATTCAAAGATTGAACCTGAGAGGCCACAAAAGTCTATGACATGTGGTCATGTATAATTTTGCTGAGGCAAATTTTAATCATTTTTGCTTCATAACATGTAAGACCAATTAACTTAGTTGATCTGTATGCTTACTTACTGATCAGTATATAAATTATTTAGGATTTTGTAGTACTCTTTATCACCACAAATAGTTAAAAGCTTTGTTTTTAGTGACAGCTTCAACTGCTATAATACAAAGATATTTGCAAATTTGGAGAAATGGAAAAGGTCTCAGAAAATATTCTAGAATATGTAAAAATCTATTATACAATTAAACTTTATTATAAAGGAAAGGTCTTATCCTATTTTAGAAATAGTTTCCAGAAATAAAAAGTCACATTAGAAAGTCAGAGTGCATGGCATATAATACATCCAGCATTTCAACAATTTGTCTGTTTGCTATTCTTTCAAAGGGAGGGAGGGAGGAAGGATGGAAGCAAATAAGGAAGGAAGGAAGGTAGGGAGGGAGGAAGGGAGGGAGGAAAGAAGGGAGGGAGGAAGAAGGGAGGGAGGGAGGAAAGAAAGAAAGAAAAAGCAAATCCTGGGGAAAGGAGAGAATTTCATTTCCAGAGTTATCATATTATAAGTTTCAAATGTTCAATTTTGAACAACAAGGAAAAAATCATAAGGTGTAGAAAGAAACAGGGAAGTATGACCCATTCAGAGGAACAAAATGAATTGGCAGAAGCAATTCCTGAGAAAGACCAAATGGCAGACCTGCTAGACAAACAACTTCTTAAAGATTCTCAAAGAGCTAAAAGAAGACACGGACAGCCAGGAAAATCATGAATGGATAAAATAGAACCTTCAAAAAATGTAACTGAAATAAAAAAATTACTAAAGGGATTCAAAAACAGATTTGAGCAGGCAGAAGAAAAAAATCAGTATTCTTTAAAAATGATGATTAAAATTATTGTCTGAGGAAAGAAAGAATGAAAAGTTGAAGAAAAGTGAATATAGCCAAGGGTATCTGTGGAACATAAACAAGAAAATGAACACTCATTTTGGGAGTCACAGAGAAGAGAGATAGAAATAATGGCTGAAATATTTAAAAATTGAAGCAAGATATAAATCTACAAATCCAAGAAGCCTAATAAAGTATAAGCAGGATAAATTCAAAGAGACCTACACCAAGACAAGTTATGATTAAACTGTTGAAAGCCATGCAAAAGGAGAATCTTAAAAGTAGTAAGAAAGAAGATATTTATTAAAGTAATTATAGTAAAATTATCAGAATATTTCTAACCAGAAACCTTTGAGTTCAGAAGTCAGTGGTTTGAAAATTCAGAGTGAAGAAAGAATAAACTGACAACTGAGAATTCTGTATTTAGCAAAACTCTTTTTCAAAAATGAGGGAGAAATTAAGATATTCCCAGATAAACAAATGCTAAGGGAGTTTAGCACTAGAACTCATTGCAAAAAGTGCTGAAGAAAAATCCATTAGGTTGAAATGAAAGAATGTCATGTGAAAAAATAAAGATCAGTAAAAGTAAATACATGGACAATTATAAAAAGTTATGTTTTTGTAATTTGTTTTGTAACAAAACTTTATATTTTGCAGATTTAAAAGACAAATACATAGAAAACCGATAATTAGTCATTATTTTGGGGAACAGAACATATAAATATGTAATTTGTGACATCAACAAATAAAAGAAGGTGAGGACAAAGCTCTATAGGAGCAGAGATTTTGTATGCTATCAAACTCAAGCTGGTATGTATTCAAATCAGAATGTTAATAACTTTAGGAAGTTAAATGTAATCCCCAGGGTAATCACAATGAAAATAGCTATAGTGTATACAAAGAAGACTATGAGAAACAAATAAAAATGTTTCAATTAAAGGCAAAATAATACATTAATCAGGAAATATAGAACAAAAAAACAAACTATAATTCCTATGGAAAATAAATAGCAAAATGGCTGGAGTAAGTCCTGCCTTCTCAGGAAATAGTTCAAATGTAAATGGATTAACCTTTCAAATGGAGATTGGCAAAACGGAATTTGAAAAAATGATCCACCTATATGTTGTCTCCAAGAGATTCACTTTAGAATCAAAGATAAAAAAATTTAGAGTGAAAGGGTGAAAATGATATTTTATGTAAATAGTAACCATGATATCTGTGGAGGGTGTATTGATATCATACAAAAGACTTAAATCAAAATTGTGAGAGACAAAAAGAGTATTATATGTTAATAAAATTTCAATTCAGCAAAATGATATAACAATTATAAACATTTATACACCTAACAACAAACCCTCAAAATATATCTTATGCAGAAACTGATAGAATTGAATGGAGATATAGACAGTTCTATAACAATAGTTGGAGATTTCAATACTCCACTCTCAATAATGGATAGAAAACAGACTGAAGATAAGTAAGGAAACACAAGATCTGAAGAGCACAATAAAGCACCTGAATCTCACAGTCATATACAGAACACTTTACCCAACAACAATAGAATACACGTTCTTCTCTTGTGCACATGGAACAGTCTCCAGGAGAGACCATGATAGGCCACAAAGCTCATCTCTATAGATTTCAAAAGATGACATTGCACAAAACTTCTTTTCTGAATACAACTTGATGCTAGAAATCAATAACAGAAGAAAATAGAAAAATCTCAAATATGTTGAATTCAATAGTTCACTCTTAACCAAAGGATCAAGGAGGAAATTGTAAAGGAAATTAGAAAATACTTAGATATGAATAAAAATGAAAATATTAACACAACAAAATTTATAAGATGCAGTGATAACACTGCAAAGAAAAATATATAGCTGAAAATGCTTACATTAAAAAGGAGGATCTTAAGTCAACAATCTAAATTTACACTTTAAGGAACTAGAAAAAGAAGAACAAACTAACCCCAAAGCTAAAAGAAGGAAGGAAATAATAAAGATTGAAACAGAGATTAATAAAATGGAGAATAGAAAAATTATAGAAAAAATCAGTGAAGCCCAAAGTTTTATTCAAAAAGATCAATAAAATCTAAAAATTTTCAGCTAGATGGACTAAGATAAAAAGAAAGAAGACCCAGATTATTACAATCAGAAATAAAAGTGGGGCTATTACTACTAATTCTACAGAGATAGAAAAGATTATAAGAGGGCATTGTAAATAACTGTATGCCAACAAATTGGATAACCTAGGTGAAATGAACAAAATCCTAGAGACACAAAACCCACCGAGACTGTATCATGAAGAAACAGAAATCTAAATAGGCCTATAACTAATTAGGAGATAGAATCAGTAATCAAAAACTTCCCTACAAAAAAAGGCAAGGATTAGATGGCTTCACTGGTATATTCTATCAAACATTTAAAGAAGAAATAACATCAATAATTCTCAACTCAAAATGTTGATGAAAAAGACCATGTCCTACCTCATCCTAAAAGGCCAGAATTGTCCTAATACCAAAGTCAGATAATAACTGTACAAGGGGAAATAATACAAGTGAATGAATATTCCTTAATATATTAGTGTAAAAATTTTTCGAAGAAAATATAATCAAACCGAATTCAGCAGCATATTAAAAAGACTATATATGATGACCAAGTAAGATTTATTCCTGCAGTGCAAAGATACTCAACATGAAAATTAGTCAACATGAAAAATTGAAAATACTCAACATGAACCACATTAACAGGATGCAGGGGTAAAACATTAAACAAGCATTTTAACTGATGCCAAAGAAAGCATTGACAAAATTCAATGCTCTTTCAGGATAAAAAAAACTCAACAAACTAGAAATTAAAAGAAAACAACTCAACATAAGGAGGGATGGGGAGAAAATGCAGACAATTGTAACTGAATAAAAATAAAAAATGAATAAAAAATAATTAAAAGAAGAAAGATCCTATGTAAAAAACAAACAAACAAATAAACAAAAAAACACCTCATGGCTAATCTCATAATCAGTGGGAAATGACTGAAAGCTTTTCCTCTCAAGTTAGTAGCAAGAAACATATAATACAGTATACATATGAAGTGTTACAGAATTGTACACTTGAAACCTATGTAATTTTATTAAGCAATGCCACCCCAATAAATTCAATACAAATTAAAAAAATAAAATTGGTAACAAGACCAGAATGTTGATTTTTACTATTTTATTCAATACAGTATTTAAAGTTCTGGACTGTCTAACTTAGTTTGGGAAGCTATAAAAGAATATCATACACTGTGTGGGTTAAACAAAATACCTATATTTCTCACAAATCTGGATGATCATCAAGGTACAGGACATAAGAGTTCCTGGTGAGAACTCTCTACAGTTTGCAGATGACCTCCTCCTTGTGTATCTTCACAATGAAGAGAGTGAGGGAGGAAGGGAGGGAGGGAGGGAGGGGGAGAGAGAGAGAGAGAGAGAGAGAGAGAGAGAGAGAGAGAGAGAGAGAGAATCTTTCTTGTGACTTACGTTTTAAAGGCACAAATTCCGTTCATGAAAGCTTCACCCTTATAACCAAATCACCTCCCAAAGGCCCCACCTCCAAATACCATCACATTGAGGATTAGGGCTTCAACATATGAATTTGGTAAGGGGGGAGCATTCAATTTGTAACATAGCTAGAGCAATTAGGCAAGAAGAAAAGGTATTAAAATTGGAAAGGTAGTATTAAAATTATTTTCCTCATCAATGGCATGATTTTATATGTAGAAAACCATAAAGAATTTACACACATCCACATTGAGAAGAAAGATAGAACTAATATGCAATTTCAGCAAAGTTGCAGAATATAAAACCAACACACAGAAATGATATGCATTTTATAATGAACACTTCACAAAGTACATTAAGAAAACAATTCCACTTACAATAACATTGAAAAGAATAAAACATTTAGCAATTAACTTAACCAAAAAGATAAAATACATGTATTTAAAACTATAAAACACCACTGAATGAAATTAAAGACATAAATAGGAATATATCTCATGTTCATAAAGTGTGATATTTTATATGTCAATATTGCCCAAAGGGATCGATAGAGTAAATGCAATCCCTATCAAAATCTGAATATTTTTTTTGCAGAAATAGGAAAATCCATGTTAAAATTTATATTGAATCCTAAGGGACTTTGAATTGTTTATATATGAGGTCTGTCCAGAAAAAGTCCAGCAACTGTTAGTATAATGACAATGTTTGTTTGACATTGATGTAACCTGACAGCCAAGGAGAGTGGACTGGAATGCACATGTGTAAGCAATGACAACTTCACTGTACTAGTCAGCAGGAGCAGTAGATGCTGTTGAGTGAACATGTGTACTGTGTGGCTGTCACATTCAAAATGACTGAGCAAGTAGAGCAACAAATTTGCATCAAATTTTGCATTAAACTTGAACATTCCTCCACGGAAACTATTCAGATGATTGAGAAGGCCACAGCTATGGGCAACTGGTGATTGGCAGCTTCATTATGACAATGTGCCCACTTATTCGCTACATCTCATGCAGAGTTTTTTGCTGAAACATCAAGTCACCCTGGTAACTCAGCCCTGTCACAGCCCATGTTTGGCATTTTGTAATTTCTGGGTTTTCCCAAAACTAAAATCACCTTTGAAAGGAAAGAGATTTCCAGCTGTCAATGAGATCCAGGAGAATACAATGGGGCAGCTGATGGTGATTGGGAGAACTGTGTGAGGTCCCAAGGTGCCTACTTTGAAGGGGACTGAGATGTCATTGTCCTATGAACAATGTTTCTTCTATCTTGTATCTTCTTCAGTAAATGTCTCTATTTTTCATATTACATGGCTAGATACCTTCTGGACAAACCATATATATATATGTACAATCTCAAAAAAAAACAAAAAACAAAACAACAAACCAAAACAATCCAGAATTATCTTCTGGAGGACAGGCTCCTTGTATTACAGGCTTCCACTGCTAGGGGAGTATTCTAGGAACCAATCTTTATCAGTTTACCAGCTGGTGTTGTCATGAGAAGCTGTGTTCAGCTGCAGTGAATTGTTTTTAAGACTCTTTTAACTCCTTTGCTCATTTCATAATGGGTGATTTATAGTGCAACTGCCCACATCACACTGAGTGTTCAGTAGCTTTTGACCCAAAATGGCATGACCCCCCATGTCCCAACCTCCCCATTCACCAGATCTTGCCCCACATGCCTTTTTTTTTTCATTTTCCCGGATGAAAAAGTCCCCAGATGGAAACATTTTGCCATTGTGGAGGAAGTGAAACAAAAAAATGGCAGAAGTACTGAAAGGCATCAAAGTCAATTAGTTCAAAACTGTTCTGAGCAGTGCAAAAACATCTTGATAGGTGTATTGCATCAAATGGAGAGTATTTTGAAGGTGACTGAAGTTTAAACATATAAGAGGAAATACACATTTTTTTATAAATTAATTTTTTTGGATTCCCCTCATATACTGGAAAATATGAACAAATTTTGATTGCTCACACTTTCTCATTTAGAAACTTACTTCAAAGCTACAGAAATCAAAACAGTGTGGTGCTGACATAAAGACAGACATATAGACCAATAGGTAGGACAAAGCTCAGAAAGAAACTCACACATAGATGGTCAAATAATTTTTGACAAAGATACCCAAGCTATTCAGGGGAAAGAATAGTCTTTTCAACAAAAAGTGCTTGGCAAACTGGATATTCATTCACATGCAAAAGAATAAATTTGGATCCTTACCTAACCATGTACAAAATTAACTCAAATTGAATAAAAAACATAAGAACGAAACCTATAAAACAGAAGAAAAAAATTAGGATGATACTTCATGAGATTGGATTTGGCAGAGATGTCTTGAATTTGACACCAAAATCACAGGCAGCAAATGAAAAGTAAGAATTGGAATTCATCAAAATTGAAAGTGACTTGCATCAAAAACACTATTAACACAGTAAAATGGCCACCCACAGAATGTGAAAAAATATTTGTAAATCACGTTTGTTAAGGGATTAATATCTAGTATATTTAAGAACTCCTAAAACTCAATGACAATAAAAAACAAAGTATGTGCTGGCTAGTGTGGCTCAGTGGACTGAGCACAGGCCTACAAACAAAAGGGTCACTAGTTTGATTCCCAGTCAGGGCACATGCCTGGGTTGCAGGCCAGGTCCCCAGTGTGGGGCATGCATAAGGCAATCACACATTGATGTTTCTCTCCCTCACTTTCTCCCTCCCTTCCCCTCTGTCTAAAAATAAATAAATAACATCTTTAAAAAAACCAGCACAATTAAAAAATGGACAATGGTCTTAAATAGATATTTCTCCAAAGAGGATAAACAAATAGTCAATAAGTGCATGAAATTTGATATCAGTAAGTATTAGGGAAATTTACATTAGGGCAAATCACAATGAGATATGATGTCACAGCTCTAGGATGACTATTATTTAAAAAAACAGACAAACCAGAAAACAAATGTTGGTGAGAATATGGAGAAATTGGAACACTTGTGTACTTCTGGTGGGAATATGAAATGATATAGACACTGTAAAACAGTATGGCAGTTCCCCCCAAATAAAACAGAATTACCACATGACTTAGCAATTCCACTTTTGAATATATACACAAAAGTGTTGAAACCAGGTACTTGAACAGATATTTGTATATCCATGTTCATAGCAGCATTATTCACTTTAGCCAAAAGTTGGAAATAACTCAAATATTGAATATCTTCTAATACATCATTCATCATGGGCAAACAAAATGTGGTATTTCATGCAATGGAATGTTATTTAGCCTTAAAGTAAAATTCTGATACTGCTTCAACATGGATGAACCTTGAAAGCATTATTCTAAGTAAAATAAGCCAAACACAAAAGGATAAACATTGTATCATTCAATTCATATGAAATGTCCAGACTAAGCAAATCCATACAGAACATAATGGTATCAATGGTTGCCTCAGGCAGGGTATCAGATGATGGGAATGGGGAATGACAGTTGATGGGTAATGGATTTCTTTTTAGGCAATGAAAATGCTGTACAATAGATTGTGATGATGATTGCACAATTCTGTGAATATTAAAACCATTAAATTGCACACTTTGTTGATTAAATTTATTAGGATAACATTGTAAATACAATTAAATAAATTTCAGGTGTACAACTTTATAACATGACATCTGTATAGTCTATTGCGTGCTCACTATCTGAAGTCTAATCTTGCATCATCATGTACAAATTTGATCATCTTTACCCTCTTTTTTCTCACCCATCCCAATTCCCCTCTGATTATCAGCATTTTGTTGTCAGTATCTGAGTTCATTTTTATGTTTCTTTGTTTTTTTGTTCATTTGTTGTTTTTTGTTTTGTATCCCACTTCTAAATGAAATCATATATATAGTACTTGTCTTTTTTGTCTGATATTTCACTTAGCATAATACTCTCAAGATGCATTCATGCTGTCACAAATGGCAATATTTCATCTTTTTTATGGCTGAGTAGCATTTCATTGTATGTATGTATCACTTTTTTATCTAATTATCTATCAAAATAATCTTAGGTATTTCTATATATTGGGTATTGTAAGTAATGCTATGATCAAAACAGTGGTACATATATTTTTATAAATAAGTGTCTTCAAATTTATTTGGTAGATACTCAAAAGAGGGATTGCTGGGTTATATGGTGGCTTAATTCTTAAGTTTTTGAACAACATCCATATTGTTTTCTATAGTAGCTGCATCAATTTACATTTACCATCAGCAGTGTGCAAGGGTTCTCTTTTTCCACATTCTCTTCAACACTGTTATTTCTGTCTTATTGATAATAGCCATTCTAACAGGTGTGAAGTGGTACCTCATTATGTTTTTTTTTTTAATGTTCAAATATTTTCTTTTTTTCTTTTTTTAATATATTTATTGATTATGCTATTACAGTTGTCCCATTTCCCCCCCCCACTCCACTCCATCCTGCCTACCCCCCTCCCTCCCACATTCCCCCCCTATAGTTCATGTCCATAGGTCATACTTATAAGTTCTTTGGCTTCTACATTTCCTACACTATTTTTACCCTCCCCCTGTCTATTTTCCACCTATCATCTATGCTACTTATTCTCTGTACCTTTCCCCCTCTCTCTCCCTCCCACTCCCTTAATGACAACCCTCATGTTCTAGTTGTTTGCCTAGTTTGCTCTCGTTTTTGTTTTATGTGTGGCCGTTAATAACTGTGAGTTTGCTGTCATTTTTACTGTTCCAATTTTTGATCTTCTTTTTCTTAGGTAACTCCCTTTAGCATTTCATATAATAAGGGCTTGATGATGATGAGCTTCTTTAACTTGACCTTATCTGAGAAGCACTTTATCTTCCCTTCCATTCTAAGTGATAGCTTTGCTGGATACAGTAATCTTGGATGTAGGTCCTTGCATTTAATCTTGGGTAATGTAATTATGATGTGCCTTGGCGTGTTCCTCCTTGGGTCCAGCTTCTTTGGGACTCTCTGAGCTTCCTGGACTTCCCGGAAGTCTATTTCCTTTGCCAGATTACAGAAGTTCTCCTTCATTATTTGTTCAAATAAATTTTCAATTTTTTGTTCTTCCTCTTCTCCTTCTGGCCCCCGTATAATTCGGATGTTGGAACATTTCAAGGCGGCCGGGAGGTTCGTAAGCCTCTCCTCATTTTTCCAAGTTCTTGTTTCTTCATTCTTTTCTGGTTGGATGTTTGTTTCTTCCTTCTGGTCCATACCATTGATTTGAGTCCCAGTTTCCTTCTCATCACTATTGGTTCCCTGTACATTTTCCTTTGTTTCGCTTAGCATAGGCTTCATTTTTTCATCTGTTTTTTGAATAGATTCAACCAAGTCTGTGAGCATATTGATAACCAGTGCTTTGAACTGTGCATCTGATAGGTTGGCTATCTCTTCCTCGCTTAGTTGTATTTTTTCTGGAGCTTTGAAGTGTTCTGTCATTTGGGCCATTTTTTTTTTTTTTTTTTTTTTTGTCTTGGCGAGTCTGTTACTTTAAGGGGCGGAGCCTTAGGTGTTCACCAGGGCAGGGTGATGCTGGTCGCAGCGCTGTGACGCTGTACAAGGGGGAGGGGCCAAGTGGGAGCAATGGCGCCCGCCTCACTCTCCTCCGGATATCAATCTTTCACTTGGCTACCCACAATCAAACTGGGCCACTCTGGTGCTGGTTCCCGAGTAAGAGGGTCTGTGCACACTCTAGGCCCCTGTGGGTCTCTCCAACAACCTCTCCTGTGAGGCTGGGAGTCTCTCCTGCTGCCGCCCCAACCCCCACGGGCGTTTTCAATCAGAGGTTTGAGGCTGTATTTCCCTGTGCTGGAGCCCTGGGTTACGCGGTCAGCTTCGCTCCCTGCCGTTTGTCTGGTTTATCTGTGGGCGAATGTGGTGCCGCGGGTGCTACCTGCCACTCTGCCTGCCCCATTCTCCGCCACTATTAGTCCGGCCCTCTGGGTTTATCTGTGCAAATGTGGGGTCGCAGGGTCTGCTAGTGCTCGGACTGCCTGCGCCATTTGTCCCACACTCCGCCAGTCTCAGTCCTGCCACGGCCACAGGAGTCCTCTCCACCCTGGTGCCCGTCTCCACCCCTCCTACCAGTCTGGATGAATGGTTATTTTCTATTTTCTTGGTGTTGGTCCCCCTTGCTGTTCGATTCTCTGTCAGTTCTGGTTGTGCGAGGAGGCGCAGTGTGTCTACCTACGCCGCCATCTTGGTTCCCTCATTATGGTTTTGATTTGCATTTTCTTTATAAGTAGTTATGTTGAGCATCTTTTCATTTATCTGTTGCCCATTTGTGTGTCTTCTTAGGAGAAGTGTCTGTTCAGGTCCTCTGCCCATTTTTTAATTGGATTTTTTTTGTTATTGAGTTTTATGAATTTTTAATATATTTTGGATATTAACCCCTTACCAGAGATTTGTGTGCAAATATCTTCTCCCATTCAGTTGGTTGATCTTTGGTTTTGTTGATGATTTTGTTTCCTGTGCAGACATTTTAAGTTTGATGTAGTCCCATCCATTTATTTTTACTTTTACTTCCTTTACCTTAGGGGTCAAGTTCACAAATCCACTCAGAGACCAAGGTCTATAACTTCCGTGCTTAGGTTTTTTCTATGTATTTTGTTGTTTCAGGTCTTATATTCAACTCTTTAATCTATTTTGAGTTAATTTATATGTATGGTTTCAAATAGAAGTCTAGTTTCATTCTTTTGCATGTGGATTTCCAATTTTCCCAAAATTATTTTTGAAAAGACTTTCTTTTCTTTATTCTATGTTTTTAGTTATTTTGTTGAAAATTAGTTGCCCATATATTTGCAGGATAATTTTAGGGCTATCAATATTGTTCCATTAGTCTGTGAGTCATTTTTTCTGTTGATACTGTACTGTTATGGCTACTGTAACTTTATGATAGAGTTTAGAGTCAGGAAATGTAATACCTCTGGCTTTGTTTTTTATTTTCCTTAGGATTGCTTTGGCTATTTGAGGTCTTTTGTGGTTCCATACAAATTTGATAAGATTTTTTCTGTTTCTGTGAAAAAAGCATGGGGATTTTCATAGGAATTGCATTAAATCTGTATATTGTTTTTGGGTAATATGTACATTTTAACAATGTTAGTTCTTCCAGTTCATGAATATAGAATCTTTCCATTTCCTTATGCCTTCTTCAATTTTTCAACATTGTCTCGTAGTTTTTAGGATACAGGTCCTTCACCTTCTTTGTTAAATTCATTTCTAGGTATTTTATTCTTTTTGTTGAGACTTTAAATGAGATATTTATTTATTTATTCATATTTTATAGTTGAACAAGTACAGTTGTCTCCATTTTCACCCCATCATGCCCATCCCTGCCTCCCCACCTTGAATCTACCCCCATTGGCTTGGTCCATGTGTCCTTTTTACATGTTTCTTGATTTTCCCCCATTATCCCTCTCCCTCCTAAATTCATGTCTCCTTCTGGTATTTTGTTGTTACTGTATAAGAACACAATGAATTTTTGTATATTGATTTTATATCCTGCAACTTGACTGTGTTTATAGTTTCTAATAGTATTTCAGTGCAGTTGTTGGGTTTTCTATAGACAGAATCAAGTTATCTTCAAATAATGACAGTATTACTACTTCATTCTCAACTTGAATGCCTTTTTTTTTGTTCTTACCTAATTGTTATGGGTAGGACTTCCAGTACCATGTTGAACAATAGTGGCAAAAATGGGCATCCTTGTCTTGTTTCTAATCTTTCAGATTTTTACAGTTGTGCAAGATATTAGTTGAGGGTTTAGCATATATGGCCTTTATTATGTTGTGGTACTTTCCATCTATATCTATTTTATTGAGCATTTTTAAAAATCATAAATGGATGTTTTATCTTGTCAAATGCTTTTTTGCATCTATTGATGTGATCATATAATTTTTGTTTTATTAATGTGGTGTATAACATTAATTTGTGGATGTTGAACCATCTTCACATCCCTACAATAAATCCCACTTGATCATCACTTATTTTCCCTTTAATGTATTCTTATATTCAATTTGCTAGTGTTTTGTTTAAGGTTTTTGCACCAAGTTTCATTAGATACATTGGCCTGTAATTTTCTTTTCCTCCCTCCCTCCCTTCCTTTTCTTTCTTTCCTCTTCTTTTTCTTTTTTGCATTGTCCTTGCCAGATTTTGGTATCAGGGTAATGAGAACCTCATAAAAATGATTTCTTTAAAAAAATTTTGGAAGAGGTTGAGAAGGATTTGTATTAAATCTTTGAATGTTTGGTAGAATTTACTAATGAAGCCATCTGGTCCTGAGCTTTTGTTTCTTGGGAGGTTTTTGATTACTGTTTCAAATTCTACTTTATAATTCATTATAAGAAGGTTGTATACTTCTAAGAATTTGTCCATTTCTTATAGGTTATTGAATTTGGTGGCATAGAGCCTTTCATAGTATTGTTGTGTAATCTTTTGTACATCTATGGTGTCCATTTTAATTTCTCCTTTATTTATGATTTTATTTATTGGAAACTTAAAGAACTAGCTCTTTGTTTCATTCTTTTTTCTAATTTTTATTGTTCTCTATATCATGTATTTCAACCTTGATTTTTATTATTTCCTTACTTCTACTGACTTTGGGCTTTGTTCTGCTCTTTCAAGTTCTTTAAGGGGTAATGTTAGATTGTTCATTTAGGATTTTTTCTTCCTTGAGGTAGGTTTGTAATGCTACAAATTTCCCTCTTAGTGCCAGTCTTGCTGCATCCACCAAGTTTTGATATGCCATATTTTAGTTTGCATTTGTTTCCATGTATCTTTAAATGTCTTCTTTTATTTTGTCTTTGGCACAATAGTTGTTTAGTAGCATTCTGTGTAATCTCCACATATTTGTGATATTCCATCTTTCTTCTTGTAGTTAATTTCTAGCTTCATAATATTGTTGCTGGATAATATTCTTAGTATGATTTCAATTTTCTTGAATTTGTTGAGACAAGTTTTGTGCCCCAACATATGATCTATTCTTGAGAATGTTCTGTGTGCACTTGAGAAGAAAGTATTTTATTTCATTTTGGAATGGAAAGTTCTAAAATATCAATTAAGTCTTTTTGGTCTAATATGTCTTTTAAGGTCTATATTTCTTTACTGATTTTTCTGTCTGGATGACCTGTCCATTGCTGTGAGTGGGTATTTAGGTCTCCTGCTATAATTTACTTTTTCAGTTTCTCTCTTTATGTCTGTAAGTAATTGCTTTATATATTTTGGTACTTCAAGATTGGGGACATACATATTGATGAGTGTTACATCTTTTTGATAAATTTTCCCCTTTATTGTTATAAAATATTTATCTTTGTCTCCTACCACCTTTTTTTGAAATCTGTTTTGCTAATTATAAGTATGGCTACAACCACTTTTCTCTGAATGCCATTTTATTGGAGTGTTATCTTTCACCTCTTCACTTGGAGTCTAACTTTTCTTTGGAACTGAAATATGTCTTCTGTAAGCAACAGAAGAAAGCATACAGTTGAGTGTTGATTTTTAACCCACTTTGTTACTGTGTCTTTTGATCAGTAATTTCGGTTCATTTATATTTACGGTGATTATTGATACATGAAAACTTAATACAATCACTTCATCCTTTGTTATATGATTGCTCTTTATAGCCATTGATTGGTTAATTTCCCTTGTGATTCTGTCTGCTATTTTATTTTGTTAGTTTTCTGTAATTTTCCCCTCCATTTCTTTTTTTTTTTTTTTTTGTTTAATGTCTCAGCTCTGGATTTCTTTTTTGGGGTTACTATTAGGTTTTTGTTAAATGTCTCAAACAGGACTTCCAGTCAAGATGGTGGCATAGGTAAACATGGCTTGCCTCCTCACACAACCACGTCAAAATTACAATAAAACTATAGACACTGTTATTTATAACTGACAGAAACTGAGCTGGATGGAAGCCATACAACTGCAAAATTAAAAAAGAAACTGCATTGAGACTAGTAGGAAGGAAGAGATGCAGAATGGGCTGGTCCCAACACCCTCATGTGGTAGATAAAAATCAGGAGTGATATCTTGGGAGTGAAGAGTCCCAGCCCCAAACCAGCCCCCCAAGCCCAGGGTTCCAGTGTCAGGGAGATAAGTCCCCATAATTCTGGCTCTAAAAACCAACAGGGATTGAAGTTGTGGAAGACAGAAACATCTGGAGTCTTGGCAGTTCCTCTTAAAGGGCCAATCCAGAGACTTATTCAGTCTCATGCCTCTAAGGTCCAGCACAGGGGAAGTAGCTTGAAAGATACCAGAGACATATGGGAACTAAAGTGTCTGGCCTTAGGGAAAAAGTTGGAGTGCAATTTTTTTCCCAGACAGAAGTGTTGGCGGAAGCCATTGTTCCTTATCTGAGCCTTCCCCCTACCCACAGAGCTGGCAGGTAGGCACACGTCTGAGATTCCATCAACCAAACTCACACTATTTGCCCTACTCTAGTTGCATGAGGCCCTGCCCCATCCAAATTTTGGGCCCACCCAAGCTGTGTCCAGTGGCTTTTCCATATGAATGGCTTGTCTTGGCTCATACTTCAGATTTTTAAAAATTCTTTCAAACAAGAAGCATCTTTTCTCAGTGAGCCTGTACCTCTTTTTAAGTGGCCTGCAGCCCATGCTAGCAATAGTCAACCTTCGTTCAGAGGTTGGTATCACCTGGGCACCTCTAAGCCCAGAACAATAGCAGTCATATCTAGATTGCTTTGTAGCTTATGCTGGGTGGCACCAGACATAAAAAAGGTGGTGGCTGACCTTGGCCTCTACCTCCTTAAGAGGCCAAGAGCTTGTGTACCCAGTGGACAGCTTTAGACTACATCAGAGCGCCACTGAATCTCCTCCACAAGTGACACACTCAAGACTTGGACTCAGTGGACACCAAAGCCCTGCTGAAGCAAGTCTGGCACTGTGTAGTGGGCTCTGGCACTGCTGATCCTGCATGGTGGTTGGAGGTTGGCGGTCACTGGTCACAGCCAATCCTTGCAACTGATCTGACTAGGAACATCCCTCCCATTGATGTGCCAATTGCAATCAAGGCTCACCTCAAGAGGAGGGTGCACACAGCCCATATAGTGGGTACACCTTGAATACACAGTTTGGTTGATAGAGGAGCCTTTGCCATTGGACTCTACAGGACTCCTAATTAGGCCATTCTACCAAGCCTGGGAGATATAGAAGCTCTACCTAATACAAAGAAACAAACACATGGATGCTGCCAAAATGAGGAGACAAAGAAACATGGCCCAAATGAAAAGACAGGAAAAAAAAAAAAAACCCTCCAGAAAAAGAACTAAACAAAATGGAGACAAGCAATATACTAGATGCAGAGTTCAAAACACTGGTTATGAGGATGCTCAATGAAATTAGTGAGAACCTCAACAGCATTAAAAAGATCCAGTCAGAAGTGAAGGATACACTAATTGAAATAAAGAACAATCAACAGGATATCAAAAGTAGAGTAAATAAAGCTGAGAATTAAATCAGCAATTTGGAATATAAAAAAGCAAAAAATACCAATCAGAACAGCAAGAAGGAAAAAGAATCCCAAAACATGAGAATAGTATAAAGAGCTTCTGGGAAAATTTCAAATGAACCAACATTCACATCACTGGGGTGCTGGAAGAAGAAGAAAGAGAGTGAGGAATTGAAAGTCTATTTGTAAAACAATGACAAAAAATTTCCCTAACTTGGTGAAGGAAAGAGACATACAAGTCCAGGAAATGCAGAGAGACCCAAACAAGATGAACCCAAAGAGGCCCACAACAAGACACATCATTATTAAAATGCCAAAGGTTAAATACAAAGAGAGAATCTTAAAAGCATCAAGAGAAAATCAGTTAGTTACCTACAAGAGAGTTCTCATAAGACTGTCAGCTGACTTCACATAAGAAACTTTTCAGGTTAGAAGGGATTGGCAAGAAATATTCAAAGTGATGAAAAGCAAGGGCCTATCACAAAGATTACTCAGGAAAGCTATCATTTATAATTCAAGGACAGGTAAAGAGCTTCCCAGACAAGAAAAAGCTAAAAGAGTACATCACCACCCCCAGAATTATATGAAATGTTCAAAGGTCTTCATAAGAAGAAGATAAAAGATATAAACAATAGAATGGCAATAAATACATATCTTTCCACAATTAAACCTAAAAAACAAAATAAACAAACAAGCAGGACAGAAACAGAATCATAGATGCAGAGAATGTTTTCATGGTTGTCAGATGGGGGGTGTGTGGGAGGGATTGGTGAAAATGGTGAAGGGATTAAGAAATAGAAATTGGTCACTACAGAATAGTCATGGGGATGTAAAGTATCACATGAGCTAAAAAGTAGCCAAAGAACACATATTCATGACCCACGGACATGGGTGATGGTGTGGGAATTGCTTAAGGGAGTTGAAGGGTCTGTGTAGGGGGATGCAAAGTGTGAAAAGTTGGGGCAACTGTAATAGCATTGAAAAAATAAAATATAATTTATACTAAAAAAAATAAATGCCTCATATATACAATAGTCCTTTACCTTCTTTTTAAAAAATATTTTATTTATTTATTTATTTAGAGAGAGGAGAAGGGAGAAAGAAAGGGAGATAAATATCAATGTGAATTTGTCTCTCACACATCCCCAACTGGGGACCTGGGCCACAACCCAGGCATGTGCCCTGACTGGGAATTGAACTAGTGAACCTTTGGTTCACAGGCCAGCACTCATTCCACTGAGCCACACCAGCCAGGGCAGTCCTGTATTCTGATTGCCTCTAATCTTCATTCGCTTCTACATGTGGAGTTGTTTTCTACCAACTCTTTTATGATTTTTGTCATAAATTTTCTCTTTTAATGTTGTGTATTCATTACCATATTGTATTAGTTGTACTTACAAGGTTTGTCCAGAAAAAGTCCATCCATTGTTAATATAATGAGAACAGTTTGGGTAACATCTATGTAACCTGGCAACCAAGGAGAGTGCACTGGAATGCGCATGCATGAACAATGATGACTTCACTGTACTAGTCAGTGGGGGGTGGTAGACGCCATTGAGTGAGCATGTATACTGTGTGGCTGTCCCATTCAAAATGACTGAGTGACTAGAGCAACAAATCTGCATCAAATTTTGTGTTAAGCTTGAACATTCTGTAGAAACTGTTTGGATGATTCATAAGGCTGCAGGTGATTGGCAGCTTCATCATGACAATGTGCCGGATCTTGTATCACATCTCATGCAGAGTTTTTTGGCAAAACATCAAATCACCCAGGTGACTCAACCCCACTATAGCCGAGATTTGGTGTCCTGTGACCTCTGGCTTTTCATAAACTAAAATCACCTTTGAAAGGGGGGAGATTTCAGACCATAGATGAGATTCAGGAAAATGCGACAGCAGATTTGATGGCCATTGGGAGAACTGTGTGAGGTCCCAAGGGGCCTATTTTGAAGAGGACTGAGGTGTCATTGTCTTATGTGCAATGTTCCTCGTATCTTGTATCTTCTTTAATGTATGTCTCGATTTTTCATATTATGTGGCTGGATATCTTCTGGACAGATCTCTCATATTTTAAATGACTCTTCTGCCTTTTAGTTTCTATGTTATAATTAACTGTTTAATATCCTGTTCTTGAGTGATATTGCAGTTTCCTGCCCTGTCTTTCTGTCTGATAGTCAAAGTTATGTACACTTTTGTCTTTTTTTTTTCCAACAGAAGATCTCCTTTCAACATTTGCTGTAATGTAGGTCTTGTCATGGTAAGTTCCTACAGCTTTTGTTGGGAAAGACTACATTTCTCCTTTATATTTAAAGGGAAACTTTTCTGGATAAACTACTTTTGGCTGATGTTTTATTTCAATATTTTGAATATTTATTTTCACTTTTTTCCTGGCTTGCAATATTTGTATTGAAAAGTTGATGATATCTAAGGTTTTCTTTGTAGATTACAGTATTTTTTTCTGGGTGCCATGATAATTTTTTCTTTGTCATTAGTTTTTGACAGTTTGCATAAACTGTTTTTGAGAGATCTTTTTGTGTTTATATAATTAAGTGTTCTGTTAGCTTGTTCTATGCCAAAGTCCAGTTCTTTCCATAGGTTTTGAAAGTTTTCATCAGTTATTTCTTTAAATAGGTTCTCTGTTTCCTTCTTGCTCTTTTCTCCAATATACTCATCATCCTTAGGTCATTCTTTATAATGAAGTCAGATCATTCTTATAAAGTTATTTTTTTCTTTTTCTTTTATTTTTACTCTTAGTCCTTTCTCTTCTTCCCTCCAGAGTTATTTCTAGATTTTATCTTTAAGCTCACCAATTCTCTCTTACATCTGGTCTGCTCAATTTCTAATGCTCTGTAATAAATTCCTCACTTCATTCATTGAGTTCAGCACCCGAATTTCTGTTTGGTTATTTTTTAAAGTTTCAGTCTCCTTGGTGTACTACTCTTTTGTTTATTTATTTTATTTCTGAGCTCACTGAACTGCCTTTCTGAATTCTCTTGTATTATGTTAACATTCTTCATAACTGAATTTTCAAATTTAAGACACAGTCTTGGAGGAACCAAGATGGTGGCGTAGGTATACACACTGCGCCTCCTCACACAACCAGAACTGACAGAGAATCGAACAGCAAGGGGGACTGACACCAAGGAAATAGAAAATAAACATTCATCCAGATTGGTAGGAGGGGCAGAGATGGGCACCAGGGTGGAGAGGACTCGCGTGGCTGTGGCGGGACTGAGGCTGGCGGAGTGTGGGACAAATGGCGCAGGCAGTCCGAGCACTAGCAGACCCTGTGGCCCCACATTTGCACAGATAAACCCAGAGGGCCAGACTCAGAGTGGCGGAGAGTGGGGCAGGCAGAGTGGCAGGTAGCACCCTGTGGCACGACATTCGCCCACAGATAAACCTGACCAACGGTGGGCAGTGAAGCAGACCGCTGCGCAACCCAGGGCTCCAGCTCGGGGAAATAAAGCCTCAAACCTCTGATTGAAAGTGCCCGTGGGGGTTGGGGCGGCAGCAGGAGAGACTCCCAGCCTCACAGGAGAGGTTGTTGGAGAGACCCACAGGGGCCTAGAGTGTGCACAGGCCCACTTACTCGGGAACCAGCACCAGAGTGGCCCAGTTTGATTGTGGGTAGCCAAGTGAAAGATTGATATCCGGAGGAGAGTGAGGCGGGCGCCATTGCTCCCACTCGGCCCCTCCCCCACGTACAGCATCACAGCAGAGCAACCAGCATTACCCCGCCCCAGTGAACACCTAAGGCTCCGCCCCTTAAAGTAACAGACTCGCCAAGACAAACAAACAAACAAAGAAAAAAAATGGCCCAAATGACAGAACACTTCAAAGCTCCAGAAAAAATACAACTAAGCGAGGAAGAGATAGCCAACCTATCAGATGCACAGTTCAAAGCACTGGTTATCAATATGCTCACAGACTTGGTTGAATCTATTCGAAAAACAGATGAAAAAATGAAGCCTATGCTAAGCGAAACAAAGGAAAATGTACAGGGAACCAATAGTGATGAGAAGGAAACTGGGACTCAAATCAATGGTATGGACCAGAAGGAAGAAACAAACATCCAACCAGAAAAGAATGAAGAAACAAGAACTTGGAAAAATGAGGAGAGGCTTAGGAACCTCCAGGACACCTTGAAACGTTCCAACATCCGAATTATAGGGGTGCCAGAAGGAGAAGAGGAAGAACAAAAAATTGAAAACTTATTTGAACAAATAATGGAGAACTTCCCCGATCTGGCAAAGGAAATAGACTTCCGGGAAGTCCAGGAAGCTCAGAGAGTCCCAAAGAAGCTGGACCCAAGGAGGAACACACCAAGGCACATCATAATTACATTACCCAAGATTAAACGCAAGGACCTACATCCAAGATTACTGTATCCAGCAAAGCTATCATTTAGAATGGAAGGGCAGATAAAGTGCTTCTCAGATAAGGTCAAGTTAAAGAAGCTCATCATCACCAAGCCCTTATTATATGAAATGTTAAAGGGAGTTACCTAAGAAAAAGAAGATCAAAAATAGGAACAGTAAAAATGACAGCAAACTCACAGTTATTAACGACCACACATAAAACAAAAATGAGAGCAAACTAGGCAAACAACTAGAACATGAGGGTTGTCAATAAGGGAGTGGGGGGGGAGAGGGGGGTAAAGGTACAGAGAATAAGTAGCATAGATGATAGGTGGAAAATAGACAGGGGGAGGGTAAAAATAGTGTAGGAAATGTAGAAGCCAAAGAACTTATAAGTATGACCCATGGACATGAACTATAGGGGGGGAATGTGGGAGGGAGGGGGGTGGGCAGGATGGAGTGGATTGGGGGGGGAAATGGGACAACTGTAATAGCATAATCAATAAATATATTAAAAAAAAAAAGACACAGTCTTCCATGACTTTGAATTTGGTTTCTGGAGACTTTTAATGTTCTTTCCATGCTCCCATGTTACCTTGGTTGTTCATGGTATTAGATGTATTTTTCTCTGCCTGCACATTTGAAATAGTGAACTTTTTTCTTGCTTAGATATGCTTTTGCTCTCAACAACACAGCATTTTCATAGGTGTGGTACTTTTTTTTCCAGTAAATGGTGTTAGAGCACAAGTTTTCATTTTCTCTTACCCACATAACTTGTGCCTCTGTAATTCCAGTAAATTGGCATCACTTTAGTTAAAGGAAATGTTGCATGCCAACTAGAATGGTGAGTGTTCTCTGTATGACAAGCTCTCTTTAATTATGGAACACTGCTGCTGCTGTGGGGGGATATGGGAGGCAATTGAGAACTAGTTTTGTTATCTCCCAGTGCTACCTTATTTTTACTAATGGCTGCTGGCCCCTCTGTATTTTTGGAGTCATCTCCACTGCCTCTGCTTCACTCTTCTGAGATTGGTGTGGTGATGTGGACAAGTTCACAATCGCACAGGTCTGTCCCCTGCCAGCTATGGTTATTGCACTACTGTACTGTTTAAGACTTTCCAGTATTTATCAGTGTCTGCCATGATGGGGAAAGGCAAATGGGGATGAATTTTTCCTGAGGAACAATTCCTCTGCCCTTTTTACACTCCAAGCTATAGCACGAAGGGTGCAACCTGCCTTTTCAACCACTACCATGCTTGTGTTGCAGCAGTGGGTAGTAAATTGCATCTGCAGCCACTGTCCCTGTCCTTTACATTATGTTTCTCCTACTCATTGCAATACACCCACCTTTAGTAGTTCTGATGCATTGATCTTCAGATGTGCTTGTGTGTTGAGCTGGGGATCCTTTGTTGAATTATAGTTATCTAACTTGTAACTTTAAAAGGAGAAACAAAGGAATTATCTCATTCTGCTGTGATGCTGATGTCCCCTGTATTTTATGCTTTAAAAGAATGAATATTATGGTATATAAATTATATCTCAATACTGTTATTGAAAATAAATGCTGAGAAGATTTAAAAATGACAAAGGTAAATTTAACACAGACATAAAATTTCAATAGGAGGTTAGAGATCAGAAACTTGATCCCCTCTCTTGCTCAGATCAACTTATTTAATGCATCCCCCTCACACCAGCCCTTCTCAGCCTTGCCTCATTTGCCCTTTCTTTTCTTTTTTTTTTTTTTCATTTGCTCAGGCAACAAAGGATTCTTTTTTCTTTATTGTTAGTTAGACTTCATTCATTTAATCTCATGGTATTATTAGCTCCCAATCTCAGCCAAGGGCTAATGTTGGAGTTTCCCAAATAACCTCTTTCTTCCCAAACACACTGCTCCTTGGGTAGATACTTCTCTGTACCTTGTCAGATTTGGTATTGAATGCTGGTTCCTCTACTAGTGACTAGCTGCATGAAATTAGGAGATTTATTAAATATTTAAAATCTGGCTTCCTCATCTGCAAAAGGAATACATCATACTTGTACTCATTTCTTAGGTTGCCTGAAGATTAAATGAAATGATACAGCTGAAGAACTTAGCCAAGTCCCTGGGACATCTTAGTACTTAAGAAGTGCTTTTATTATTTGATTTTCTAAAGTGGAACATTTTCATCTTTTGTTTTTAATGGTATCGCTGCTAATCATACCACTCTTTATGGGGCAATTCCATACCATTTTCCACAGTGGCTGCATCAGTCTGCATTCCCACCAGCAGTGTATTAGGGTTCTCTTTCTCCACAACCTGGGCAGCACTTGTTTGTTGATTTGTTTATTATGGCCATTCTGACTGGTGTGAAGTGGTATCTCATTGTGGTTTTAATTTGCATTTCTCTGATGGCTAGTGATGCTGAGCATCCTTTCATAGGTCTGTGGCCCTCTCTGTATGTCCTCTTTGGAGAAGTGTCTGTTCAGGTCCTTTGCCTATTTTTTAATTGGATTGTTTGTCTTCCTGGTGTGGAGTCATGTGGGCTCTTTATATAATTTAGAGATCAAACCTTTGTCTGAGATATTATTGGCAAATATATTTTCCCATATGGTTGGTTCCCTTTTTATTTCACTGATGTTGTTTTTAGCCATGCAGAAGCTTTTTATTTGACATACTACCAGTTTTTTATTATTTCCTTTATATTCCTTGTTCTAGCAGACATATTGGTGAAAATATTGCTATGTAGAATATCTAAGATTTTCCTGCCTATGTTCTCCTCTAGGACTTCTATGGTGTCACAACTTACATTTAAGTCTTTTATCCCCCTTGAGTTTATTTTTGTGTATGGTGTAAGTTGGTGGTCAAGTTTCATTTTTTTGCATGCAGCTGTCCAGATCTCTCAATACCATTTGTTGAAGAAGCTATTTTTTCTCCATTTTGTGCTCCTGCCCCCTTTGTTGAATATTAATTGATCATAGATACATGGGTTTATTTCTGGGCTCTCTATTCCATTCCATTGATCTATGTTTCTGTTCTTATGCCAGTACCAGACTGTTTTGATTACAGTGGCCTTGTAATACAGTTTGATATGAGGTATTGTGACCCTCTCTACTTTGTTCTTCTTTCTCAAAATTGCTGCATGCGGTCATTTAAAGTTCCATATAAATTTTTGAAATGTTTGTTATATATTTGTGAAATATGTCATGGGTATTTTAGCAGGGATTGAGTTGAATCTACAAATTGCTTTGGTAGTATGGACATTTTGCTGATGTTAATTCTTCCAATCCATGAACATTGTATATGCTTCCATTTATTTATGCCTTCCTTAATTTCTTTATTCAGAGTTGTGTAGTTTTCTGATTATAGAGCTTTTACCTCCTTGGTTAGGTTTATTCCTAGGTACTCTATTTTTCTTGATACTATAGCAAATAGGATTTTTAAAAAAATTCTCTTTTTACTGCTGGGATTATAACCTAAGGATCCTGAAACACCAATTCAAAAGAAGCTATGCACCCTGATGTTTATAGCAGTGTTATTTATAATACCCAAGTGCTGGAAATAGCCTAAGTGCCCATCAGTAAGTGAGAAGATCAAAAAACTGTGGTACTTTTACACAATAGAATACTATGCAGCAGAAAGAAAGAATTCCTACACTTTGTGACAGCATGGATGGATATGGAAAGCATTATGCTAAGTGAAATAAGCCAGACAGTGAAAGACAAATACCATGTGGTCTCACCAATAAGTGACCTTGACAAACAAGTGAGCAAAATAAAACCAGAGACATGAAAATAAAGAATAAACTGACAGTGTCCAGAGAGGAGGAGGAAGGGGTATAATGGGGGAAAGAAGGGGAAATGTCAAATTAAGGAACACATATATAGGACCTATGGACAAAGACAAAGGGGTGATGATTGAATGTGGGGTTCAGTAGAGCAAAGGAGACTAATGGGCAGACTGGGGGCAACTGTCATTGAACTGCAATAAAAAATGAAAAAGAAAGACTACTTTTTATAAGGAACTGAAATGATGTAACAACAAACTTTGAAAGTAGTTACAAAACCTTATAACATTTCTATAATGTATGAAAAAAGAACTTATAACTTTATAGTTTCTGACTTTTCAGTTAAGAAATGTATGGTAAGAAGAATAACCTAACCCTAACCCTAACCCTAACCCTAACCCTAACCCTAACCCTAACCCTAATCCTCCTCACCTGTGAAGGTGTCAATATCCTATCCCTGGTATTTGTGATTATGTTACCATATATGGAAAAACAGACCTTGCAACTGTGCTTAGGTTAAGAATCTTGAGATGAAAGATTGGCTTAATTCTTAAAAGTGAAAGATGACAAAAGGAAAATGAGTTGGAAAGATACAATGTGAGGAAGACTGGACCTGCCATTTCTTTAAAGATGCAGGAAGGGGCTGTGAGCCAAGGAATCCAGTGAACTCTGGAAGGTGGGAATAGCCTTCAGTTGACAGCCCACAAGAAAACACAAGCCTAGGATCCACATCTTCAAGGAATTGAATTTGGGGGGGGGGAGGAAATAGATTTCCCCCCAGCACCTACAGAGAGGAAAGTAGCTTACTGACACCTTGATTTTTGCCCAGGGAAACCAATGTCATAGTTCTATTCTGCAGAACTGTAATCTAATATGTCCTGTTTTAAGTCACTAAGTTTGGTAACATTAGGGCAGAAATCAATACAACATATTTATTGAGTGCAATCACCCCTGCACCAGGCCAAGGTAGGTTGAGGGGTGTGGGAGAGGCATGGTCCTCACTAAGTTTATAGGCTGTTTGGGGAAAGCAATATTAACTAGATAATCACAACTGCAACAATGGGATATTTAGAGCTCTTTGAAAGCAGAGTAGGGGGTCTAACCTAGTTGGAGGTTAGGGAAAGTTTTGTTATTTCAGGGAGACTTACAAAATGACAACTGGGAACCTCAAAAACTTGTACCTTTATTCTAAGTCTTCTCTCCCCACTTGGAAAAATCTATCAATGTAATCAGTACCCCTTGGGGCCCACAACTAGTTCACTCCATCCCTGCAAGCCTTCTAACAATTCCCTTTATGGAATTTTATTTATCAGGTTGGAAAACTTACACATCAGGTTTAAATTATAAAGTTTGAGGAACTTAAGCCAGAAATACCCAGAGAAAAGTGTTACTTTTGAGAAGGAAGACTTTTTCTTCTTTTCTCATGAGAAATCTCTTTAAGATGAAGAAAAGTTTATCTTAGTTATACTGTTATTACATTTTTGGGTTTATACTAGTCTGCCTAAAGACAAGGAAAAGCTGTATAATACTTTTATAAACATTTTATTTTATAATAGGTTTAGGTTTACAAAAAAGTTGCAAAGATATGGCAGGGAGTTGTCCTATCTTTCCACCATTTTTAACATTATAAATAATCATAGTACATTTGTCAAAACTAGGAAATCAACATTGGAATATTACCATATTACCTGATTATTTATATCTGATTATTTATAACTGATTATTTATAAATGATTTTCAACTAATGTCTTTTCATTCTGTTCTAGAATCCCATTAAGGATAGTATCATACATTTAGTCATCTCTGGTCTGTAACAGTTTTTCTGACTTTATTTTTTATAACCTTGACATTTTTGAGAATTATTTATCAAGCATTTTTTTAGAAATATTCCTCAATTTGGGTTTGTCTGATGTTTGCTTATAGTTAGACTCTGGTTATGGGTTTTGGAGAAGAAGACAACAGAGATGACATGCCATTCTCATTGTATCATATTAGATGTACATGTTATCACATGACTGATTAGTGATGATAACCTTGATCACCTGTCTAAAGTAAAGGTTTTCAGGTGTCCTGAAGGAAAATATTACCTTGCCCCTGTCCATACCCTTCTATTTCAAAGTAAATCCCATACTCAGGAGGAGAATGGGGCAGGGAGATGTATTAAACTATAACTCCTGGAACACAAAGGATCTACATAAATTATTTGGATTTTTATATGTAAGATTTACCTAATTATTTACTCATTCAACCACTTATTTATATCAATATAAACCCATGGATATTTATTTTATACTTTGGGTTATTTATTTGTTTGCTCAATTGTTCCAGATTTGATCATCAGAAGCTATTTTCAGTTGGCTTCTGTGTCCCTTTGACATGTTATAACCATTTAAAAAATTTCATTTTTTCTACTACAGTTGACACACAATATTGTATTAGTTTTAGGTGTACATCATAGTGATTAGAAATTTCTATACCTTACAAAGTGGTCATTCTGGTTGTTTCTTGACACTACTAGATATCTGCTCAAGACTCAGCTTGTATTTTACCTGCCGCAATCCTAGAATCAGTCATTTCTCCAAGGACCCCTAGTTCCTTTTATTGGTGAATAATACTGTTAGAAATCAGGAATTGGGTACTAGATATGGTCATTGTTGCTGGTGTCCTATTTTTATAGGCCTTCTTCTTAAATAGATCCAGGACATGTATATGTATGTACTAACCCATGAATACACATACACCTATAAATATTTCTTTATCTGTTTGTAGTAAGCTAAATGTGACTTTATTCTGATGTTTCTGACTCTAACCTAGTACCACATAGCTCATTCTAGGAAGCAATATTTTATAAAACTTTCCAGCATTATCGGTTTTAATGAATTCAATAATAATTTTATATATAGCACCAGGGCTTTTACCTTGTTTTCAAAACCTTCCAGTGGCTCCCCTATCACATACAGAATCAAATACCAGCTCTCAACTTAATACTTACTTTTACAACTTTATTGACAGTTATAATTCACATGCCATATATTACACATGTATCAAGTGTATAGTTTGTTGTTTTGAAATATATGTGTATATGCCTATAAAGCCATCATGACAGTCAAGAGTGAATAAATTTATCCATCACCCCCAAAGTTCCTTTATGCCTCTTTTTATAATTGCTCTCTTCTACTTCTATCTGCCTACCTTATATCCTCAGGAAGCCACTGAACTCTTTTCTGCCACTAAAGATTAGTTTTTATTTTCTAGATTTTTTTGAATAAATGGAATTCATGTAGTTTATACAATCTTTGTCTGCCTTTACTCTGCATAGTTATTTTGAGGTCCATTCATATTTTTGCACATATCAATAATGGATTCCTTTTTATAACTGAATAGTTTTCAATGTACAGATATACCACAATTTATATATTTTTAAAAATTTATTGAATTTATTGGGCTGACATTGGTTAATAAAATTATACAGATTTCAAGTGTACAATTCTATAATACAGCGCCTGTGTACTGCATGTTCACCACACAAAGTCAAGTTTCCTTCTGCCACCATTTATCCCCCTTTACCCTCTTCTATCTCCCCCATCTCCTTTCTCTCTGCTGTCTGTGTCTATGAATTTTGTTTTTGCTTAATACGTTCATATTTTTTACCCAGTCCCTCACACCCCTCCCCTCTAACATCTGTCAGTCTGTTCTCTATATCTACCCATTGATGGACATTAAGGTTATTTTTAGTTATGGCTATTACACATAAAGCTGTCATAAATATTTATGTATAAGTCTTTGTTTAAACATGGCTGGACCATATAGTGGGTATACATTTAAATACATTTAACTTACATTCCCACTAGAAGTGATGAAAGTTCCAATTGTTCCACAATCCCACCAATACCTAGTTTGGTCAGTCTCTATAATTTTAGACACTTTAATATATTTAAAATGGTATACCATTCCTTTATGACATATGATGTTGAATATTTTTTCTGTGCTTATTTGCCACTTGTATGATCTTTTTTGCTAAAATGTCTCTGTAAGTTGACCATTTTAATGGGGTTGTATGACGTCTTATTAGTAGGCTTTCAGATCTTTATACATTCCAGATACAAGTCCCTTATTAGAGTTGTGATTTGCAGACACTCTCTGGAGCTTTTTGATAGGAAGTCTGAGAAAGCAACATTCTGTGGTACAGCTCAGCAGGTATATGGTTGGACTTGGCATATTCAAACTGTAGATGATAATGAGACTCCATTCCTCTAGTCATTGAGAAACTGAGGGTACCAAATAGGTTTTCAAGACAATGGACCACTTAAACATGTACAAAATAAAGATATGGTCTTTATGGGGTAGAGATAGAGTCTTGGTTACAGAAAGCCAATTTACTAAATTGGAACAGAAGGTCAGAGTGTAACAAACAGGAATATGGACTTGGTGACAAATGACCTACCTTAGGGATCCTTAGATGCATTTTCTACTATGGACATATTTGGTACTGAAATATGGGACAGAGCTACATTCTCAGGTTGGATTTCATTATATAATGCTGTGTTGAGTGGAAATTTGTCTTATCAGGGAAACATAAGATTGTTAAAGTTAAGTCACATCAAAGCTAGTTGAGTAAGTAGACTTGTAAATATATAGTTTGAGATAACTGCGAAGAAATCTGGAAAGACAAAAAGTATGGAACCTTATCTCACACTTTACATATATTCTCAATGGACTTTAATAATAAGTTGAAAAAACAGAAAGTACAAAAATAAACTAAAAGAAAAAATAGTTTTCAAAACAACCCTTGACTGAAGAATCTTTGGATAACTATTATATAAACCTCAGAAAATATTGATAAATTTGAATATCAAAAATCAAATATTTCTTATAGCAAAAGCCACCACAGAGTCAAAGAACAAATGAAACACTGACAAATATTTACAAATAAAATTGAAACATAGGACAAGTTACCCAAAACTATTATGAGAAAATTGATACACACACACACACGTGTGTGTGTGTGTGTGTATATTAAAAACACATATATAGTTTTTAAATAGCAAAAGATGAGCTATGAATGTGAGTGGAGAATTTATCTTAAAAAGGTGAAAGACTTTGAAGCATGTAAAAAGGATGCACAATTGCATGTATAATGTGAAAAATTGGATTCATTGGTATAGCTGCATAGTTGAGATGCATTGCTAGAGTATATTAGTGAAATAAGCCAGGCAGTGGAAAACAAATACCATATGATCTCACCTATAAGTGAAACCTAATCAACAAAACAAATAAGTAAGCAAAATATAACCAGAGACATGAAACAAAGAACAAACTGACAGTGACCAGAGTGGAGGGGAGTAGGGGGTTAATAGGGGAAAGAAGTTGAAGGGTCATTGAGGAACATGTATAAAGGACCCATGGAAAAAGCCAAAGGGGAACAGGTCTGAGGGTGAGAGGGGGGGGATGGAAGGGGTGGGGGAAATTGGTAGCAGGAAAATTAAGACAACTGTACTTGAACAACAATAAAAATAAGTAAATAAAAAAGATACAGAAAAAGAACTCCTAAAACTCAATAACAAACAAATACCCAATAAGTAAAATGAGCAAAGGATGTGAATAGATACTTCTCCAAGAAGATATACAAATAGCCAATAAGCATGTAAAAAATTATTAAAATCATTAATTGTTAGGAAAATGCAAGTCAGAATCACAATGAAATATCACTTTATACTTACCAAAATGATAGAAAATAACATGTGTTAGCAAGGGTATGGAGAAATTAGAACTTAAAATGGTTCAGCCATTGTGGGAAATAGTTTGGTGGTTCCTAAAAAAATTAAAAACAGATTACCACATTACCCAGAAATTCCACTCTGTGGTATATACCCCAAAGAATTAAAAACTGGAACTCAAATAATAATTTTATGCCAATGTTTATTGCAGCATTATTTATAATATCCAAAATGTGGAAAACATTTAAATATCTACCAAATGAATGGATACATAAAATGTATATATATTCAATTAAATATTATTTGGCCATAGAAAGGAAAAGAGTTCTTATGTATGTTACAGCACAGATGAACCTTGAAAACAATATGCTCAGTGCAATAAGGCAGACACCAAAGGACAAAAGTCATATACTTTCTTTTATTTAAAATATCTAGGATAGGCAAATACATAGAGACAGAAAGTAAATTAGACGTTATCAAGGAGTAAGTGGGATATGGAGGAAAATGAGGAATTATTGGTTACTGGGTACAAAGTTTCCATTTGGGGGTAATGAAAAAGTTTCAGATATAAGAACTAAAATAGTAAACTCTTAGAAGAAAACAGAACTTGCAGCCAAGTTTGAGGCATAGGTAGATACACTTTGCCTCCTCGCACAACCAAAAGAAGGACAACAACAAATTTAAAAACAAAAAATAACCAGAACTGACAGAAAATCTAACTGTAAGGAAGTCCAACAACCAGGGAGTTAAAGAAGAAACATTCATCCAGACCAGTAGGAGGGGTGGAGATGCGCAGCTGGGGTGGAGAGGACTTGTGGCAAGGCAGGGGCTGGAGGACCAGGGTGGACAAGATGGCAGCTGGTAGACTGGGCAGTCCCATATTTGCTTGCAGACAAACCAGGAGGAACAACAGGGGAGTGAAACAGACCACGCAACCCAAGGTTCCAGTGTGGGGAAATAAAACTTCAAAACCTCTGACTGAAAAAAAACCTGTGGGGGGGTTTCAGTCAGAGGTTTTTTGGGAGTCAGGAGAAACTCTCAGCCTCACAGGAGAGTTCATTGGAGACACCCACAGGGCCCTAGATCATATACAAAACCACCCATCCAGGAATAAGCAGCAGAAGGGTCCAATTTGCTTGTGTGTAGTGGAGGAAGTGACTGAAAGCAGGGCAAGAGCCAAGCAAGTGGCATTGTTCCCTCTCTGACTCCTCCCCCACATACAGTGCCACAGTACAGCTACATGGGTTTCCCCATCCTGGTGAATCCCTAAGGCTCTACCCCTTATAATGGCGCACTGAGACAAAAAAACATATGGCCCAAAAGAAAGAATAGATCAAAGCTCTAGAAAAAAAATACAACTAAACAATGAAGAGATAGCCAACCTATCAGATGCAGAGTTCAAAACACTGGTAATCAGGTTGCTCACAGAAATGGTTGAGTATGGTCGCAAAATAGAGGAAAAATGAAGGCTATGAAATGTGAAATAAAGGAAAACTTACGGGGAACCAACAGTGATGGGAAGGAAATAGAGACTCAAATCAATGAATTGGACCAGGAGGAAGAAAGACACATTCAACCAGGACAGAATGAAGAAACGAGAATTCAAAAAAATGAGGAGAGCCTTAGGAACCTTTGGGACAACTTTAAATGTTTCAGCATCTGAATCATAGGGGTGCTAGAAGAAGAGGAAGAGCAAGAAATAGAAAACTTACCTGAACAAATAATGAGGGAAAACTTCCCCAATCTGGCAAAGGAAATAGACTTCCAGGGAGTCCAGGAAGCCCAGAGAATCCCCCAAAAACTAGACCCAAGGAGAAACAACCAAGGCACATCATAATTACATTACCCAAGATTAAAGATAAGTAGAGAATCTTAAAAGCAGCAAGAGAAAGGGAGAGAATTACCTACAAAGGAATGCCCATGAGGCTATCAGCTGATTTCTCAAAAGAATCCTTGAAGGCAAGAAGGGGCTGGAAAGAGTATTCAAAGTCATGAAAAGCAAGGACCCACATCCAAGGTTACTCTGGCCAGCAAAGCCATCATTTAGAATGGAAGGGCAGGTAAAGTGCTTCTCAGGTAAGGTCAAGTTCATCATCACCAAGCCCTTATTATATGAAATGTTAAAGGGACTTGTCTAAAAAAAAGAAGATCAAAAACTATGAACAGTAAAATGACAACAAACTCAAGTATGAACAACTGAACCTAAGAAAACAAAAACTAAGCAAAGAAGTAGAACAGGAACAGAATCACAGAAATGGAGGTCATACGGAGGGTTATCAGTGTGGAGAAGGAGGGTGAGAAGGAGGGTAAAAGATACAGGGAATAAAAGGCATTTTTGGTAGGCATAAAATAGACAGAGGTAGGTTATGAATAGTCTAGGAAATGGATAAGTCAAAGAACTTATATGTACGACCCATGGACATGAACTAAAGGTGGAGAGAATGCTGGAGGGTGGGCTGGTGCAGGATGGAGGGGGGATAAAGGAGAGAAAATAAGTTGGGACAACTGTAATAGCATAATCAGTAGAAATACATAAAAGAAGAAAAAGAAAATATAGGCACTAAACTCCTTGATATTAATCTTAGTAATATTTTTGGAAACAAAACAAAAATAAACAAGACTACATGAAATTGAAAAGATTTTACACATCAAAGGAAACCATCAATAAAATAAAAGACAACCTACTTATTGGGAAAAGATAGTTGCCAGTGATACAGCCAATAAGAGGTCAATATGTAAAATATATAAGGAATTCATGTAACTTAGCAGAACAAAAATAATCTGTTGAAAATGGGCAGGGGATCTTAATAGACATCTTTCTAAAGAGGACATGCAGATGGCTGATAGACATGTAAAAAGATGCTCAATGTCACTAATAATCAGATGAAGACAAATTAAAGCCACAATGAGATATTATTTCACACTTGTCACAATTACTATCATCAATAAATCAACAAACAAGAAGTGTTGGGTAGGTTGTGGAGAAAAGGGTACCTTTTTGCACTGTTGGTCGGTTTGCAAATTGGTGCAGCTACTATGGAAAATAGTATGGAGGTTCCTAAAAAAATGAATACTAGAACTATCATATGTCCCAGCAATCCTATTCCTGAGTATTTATCTAAAGCAATCCCAAACACTAATTTGAAAAGATATATGCACCCCTATGTTTGTTGAAGTGTTATATACAATAGTCAAGATATGGAAGCAATCTAAGTGTCCATCAGTAGACAATTAGATAATGAAGAGGTGGTACATATTGTGGACATAAAGGGGGCCACTTATTAAACCTGACAAGCTCAGGAGAGGCCTGCATGGCAGGCCTTACAAATTCAGACATGTAAAGTAACCACATGGGATGGTCTGAGATGAAAACTTCCTAACTAAAAGCAATTCTTGGCAGGTAGTCATGTCCTAGGCGGGTATCTTCCTTAACAAACAATCAATTTTTACCTTAACTGAACCTATTATGTTTTTGCATCTACAATAATATACCTTTGGAACGTCAGATTGTACTCCTTTTTCTAGACCTTTCAGGGCACAATCTCACACTAGAGAGCCCACAAAACTCCTTATTGTTATCCTGTTGCCCAAATACCATCTCAACGTGCTATAAATGTCAACTGTTAAATATCCTGTATTCCCCAATGTAAAAGATGTATTTGTCTCTGGTTTAATCTCAGGGATTTCTCCATTTTGCTTTCTACTGCCTCCTTAATCTATCACTAATGGATTTCATGTAACCCTCCTTATGCCTCCTCCTTTGATTGTAATGTAGAAAACAAATTGCAAAACTGCCATTTTCCAGAGGATTTTCTCAATTTGTTAAGATTTTGCTTCCTGAAAATTGTTTTCAGTTTGGCTCATAAAATCATAAAAATTCTCTATAGGTTTGTACCTTTCTTACATTGACAATATATACAATGAAATGTTACTTAGTCATAAAAAATGAACTCTTACCATTTGAGACAACATGAGTGGACCTAGAGGGTGTTATGCTAAGTAAAAGATGGGAGGGTACTTGGGGGCTGGGTGGAACTATGAAAGGATTAAGGAGTACAAATTTGCAGTTATGAAATAGTCACGGGGATATAAAGTACAACTCAAGGAATATAGTCAATAACATTGTAATAATTATGTGTGGTGTCAGGTGGGTACTAGAATTATTAGGGTGATCACTTCATAAGTTTTATAAATTTCTCACTAGTGTGTTGTACACCTGAAACTAGTATAATATTGACTGTGAGCTGTAATAAAAATAAAAAATAAGGTTTCTGAAGGATTTTTTTAATTAAAAAAGAAAAAGAAAAAGCTACCAGTAAGACTCCTCTGGGAAGAGATATCTGGAAGCTCAGATCCCGAGTCCTGCATTCTTAGCTATGTATCTTTTTCTGTTCCTGATTTTAATTTGCATTGTTTTTCTGTAATAAATTGTAACCATAAGCTTTGCCAAATTCAAATTCTGTGAGTCCTTCTAATGAATCATTGAGTGGTCTTGGTGATTCCCCAACAACATTTAATTCTTTATCTTTCATCTGTTGGATCTTTAAGAATTCAATGGTGCAATGTAAACCCAGTTTACCTACTTGTTTCTGATCCAATTACAATGTGTTCTACATGAACCTTTCTACCAGACCTCAACTGGCCAATTAAGTTTGCAATCTCTTTCTCTGTCTGTCTCTGTCTCTGTCTCTGTGTCTGTCTGTCTGTCTGTCTCTCTCTCTCTCTCACACACACACACATCTCCCCCTAGATTAGTTAATCATACATTTCCAAAGGAGTCTTGATTAATGAATCATTGAAAACCAGGAGAATGGTTCCACATAGCATTTAATTTATAACTTGCACATATGCCCATAGCAATCATTTATTGTATCAAATGTGAAGACAGAATCAGAATACATTGGATAAGAGATTAATAAATTATAAATGTTTTCTGATAGGCTTCAATTAGACTCTTAAACCAACAAGATGAAATAGAAGTATAAAATTCTGCAATTAAATTTTTGAAAAAGGTATGAATTGTGGAAAAGTCAAGTAATAGCACTGATGTGAACAGAAGTGGTGGGTTTTACTTGGGCCAAAACTCTCAGTAAGTTAACAATGAGAACAATACAAAAGTGACATGACCTGTAGTAATAGACATGACCTATTGAAGTAATAGAAGAGTGATGGCCACTTGAGAAGTAGTAATGACAGGTAAGCCAAGTGCTCCCTGACAGCATCTGGAGGCCGATGTTTAGGTCTTGGCATGACTGCCAAATGTCCACAGGAGGTCACCTGTCCTTATGAGGAGCCTGGAAGTCATGACTCTTGAGAAATGGCTGAAGGCATTCAGGAAAACAGATCTAAAAGGGAAGTGTAGGTGAAGGTACTATTCATGAAGGAGGCCAAAATGAAGCATAAAATAGTGGAGACCTAGGGTTATCAGATATATTGTACTTCTTTATGCAGAGTAGCTTGAAATCTGGATTTTATGAAATCTTTCAACTTTCATATGTTGGCAACTATCCTAAAAATTAAAACTTTGTGCAGAAGAAATGAAATCCCCAGCATGGGTCAATTTGCAACCTCTGCTACATTTAAATATCTGGAGAACCGATGTGCTGAAGAGAACATAGACAGGTTCTTGGTTAATCCAGGGGTTGAAGAAGCTACATGGAGATCAATTCTTATAACTGGAGAAACTTTGTAACAATTACTTCTGGACAACAATGGAAGACATTGTTTCTTCCCAGAATAATGTGCATGTGCCCACTGGAGATCTGTAACCCCTGTATAGATGACCATTTCTCAGCTATGTTGCAAGAAAGATTGGACTTAATGGTACCTCACTGTCCTCTGCATGCTTTGTCTGTAAATCCACATACACACACCAGGCTACAATCTGATAAAAGTGTTTTTTCTTTGGATTACAAAGGAACAAATGGCTGATTATGAAAAGCCACTAAGGGCAGAAGGTACGATGTGGGCTCCAAGAAGCAGTTATCACTGGACACAGATCAGTGTCCAATGAATTATAGATAAATTTAAAACATTTCCTTTTCAAAGTTTTCTTTGTTTTAAAAAAAAGGCCCCAAACTATCATTATTGCTTTTTTGGCTACATGATGATTAAAACAAATCAGAGATGTGAGTTTAAGGTTTATTGTTAACCATTAAAAAGAAATCAGTTTGTGATTAAAATATACTTTCTGTAATAATAGAAACTTTAAAATGAAAGTGTCTGTTACATAGCCTGAATGGTCAATAAATCGATTATGTATGTCTGTGTTAATATCTTATTTGTCATTTATGCCTTCTTGCAATAATCACCCCTTGAAGAACTGTCCCAGTGAGTATCCTCATAGTAACTACAACATGCTTTATTAGTGTACTGGTTTATGTGAAAGCATCTAAAAGGCAAATATACATAAGCAAAATACTGTTTTGTTCAATACAACACACTTAGCACCTACAATGGCACATAGTGACTGTGTAATAAATTCCTATTGAAATAATTCTAATACTCATTTGAATGAAATACATTTTGATGCTAGAGACGATCAACATGAAAAATCTCAAATTAAAAGAAGCCCCAGGATATGATGCAGGAAAGGGAAAGGGAGAGGAAGACCGGGACACTCCTCATGCAACGAGAGGGACATTGGGTCTTTAGCCCCATTATATGGCTGGTGCCCAGGCTGGCCTGAGGCTGGAGCTGGGCTCATGGCCTCTTTTGGCGAGGCCATAGTGCTGGTGGCAGAGCATTTGTTGAGGAGATGGGATTCAATGTATGTACAGTCTTTTCAAATTATTATTTAAAACATGCTGGGCTTTGAAATTTTGGTGCCTTTTGAATAAAGACCCAGTTGGCAAAGGCTAGTTTCAGTTTTAGCCCACAATAATATTCTTAGTGACCTACTGGAATGAGCAAACAAAGGAAGACATCTCACTGTCCCCCCTGCTCCGGCCTCAGCCCAGGGAAGGGGGACTTCTGACGTATTAGAAAATATGTCAGAAGTATTAGAAAAACTTTTCCTTTCTTCTATGTATCTTCTTTCTAATTCATCAGCAAGGATGACTACTTGTGCTACACATTATGGCTCAGGGTTATTTGATAAAGTTCACTGCTCTCCACTCCACCCTCTCTTCTTGGTTCATTCCCTCTCTCTCTCATCATGTTTTAAGCAGCCTGACCACAGGATGCACCTGTTCTCCTCCCCTCTTGGGGTAAGCCCAAGAAGCCAGGTGCTGCCCTTGCGCTGGGGAGGAGGAGGCTACAGCTGGTCCTGCCTATGAATGGGCAGTTAGTCAAATTAAAGACCATTTGGAACTTGGGCCCAAGCCAAAATTTTTAATCTAACATTACCAGTAATAAAGTAAATATGTTGATCCCATATCTGGCTTGTGTGTCTGTTTATCAACAGATTCACAAAGCCATAGCAGGAGAGGGGTGTGATGAAGTAGCATTCTCAAACTCCAAACACAATAATGTATTTCCACACAAATGAAAGACATTGAAACATGAAGTTCAGCCACTACTTTTGCATAATAATTTTTCAAGGCTTTAGTGAGGCTTAAATCAGGGCATGCCAGGTTTCCTTTCAGAGAAACAACGATCTTTTACATATTTCTTTCAGGAAGGCAAGTGTTGGGGTCTTTTTGAGAGCCTAATTATTAGTGCCTTTTATTCCCACCTGAAGCTTGAACCAATTAAGAAATAAGACAGTTGAATTGGTTAATATTAATAAAGGGATAGCTTATATTTGCAGGTAAGTGTGGGCTTCCCCACTCAGTCACGGGCAATCCCAGAGGCTTCCCTCATGGGAGGTCTGTCTCTGCAAGATTTGCAGCATGGAAGAACAGTGAGGAAACTGGGCTTCCCATGACTATCTTGTTCTGAGAAAGAACTTAGAAGAGCACAGCTGCACACCATCAGTGTCTCCTTCCAAACTCCATTGCGTGAGGAGGATGAGTCAAATGGGTAGAAGGCGACAAAGAGCATTACATTAATAGATGTTCCTCCAGGTGGAAGGTTGCATTAGGAGTGGGTAATAAGCGTTTCCCCTTCAACCACAAAAAATGAGGTGAGGCGCAGCACAGACCATTTGCCAGTCCTCTCCAGGTAACTTGCCAAAGCTGAGCTGAGTACCTGTCTGATTTAGAGCCAGAAACAAGAACTGGGCACAGTTGAGTCCAATGGAATATGTGGAGAGCAGCTCTCTACACTGTTCACCAGCTGGCTCTCGAGCTCACTCTGCCAATGAGTTGTAACTTCTAACAGGAGAGAGCACAAGGCAGACACTCAGATACCTCCACCAGACTGAGACTTAGAGCATTTTCCGGACTGCTTTCTAAAGACTTGGCCCACACCTTCTGATGCCCTGGGAAATATCCTAGAGGCCCTGGCCAGTACCAAATATCCAAGCCCACAGATGAATTTTTAAATGTAAAAAAATATAATTTTACATTATCAACACTCAGTTCCATTATACATTTTCTTTCTATACTGGAATTTACCTTACAAATGTAATCTTTAAGTTGTATGCACTTCATCAGTTCCAGCAATAATTTCAAATTAAGCATTGAAAAATTAAATTTTAAGCTTAAATAGTTCTACTTATAAAAAGATGTTATTCTTACAGGGAAGTGATTATCTGTCCCAGGTCCTGGCTTGCTCTTACAGAGAAATTGAAAGTTTTCCTTCTTCTATGGTGACAGCACCAGAATTAAAATAACCTCATCAATAGGAGATTTCTCATGATTAGTCAGCCCAAAACAGTGAGAGCAAGATAAAATTAATTTTCCAAAGGAAACCACTTCTCCAGGATGTATTTTTTTTCTACGACACATTGAGTGTTTTAGAGGAGAACATACTGACTTTGTAAATGGGTATGTTGTCCTTTAAGTGAAATTTTCATGCTGAAAATTTCTTATGAACTTTTTTCCCCAAGGAATTTTAGATCTAAGTTAAAATTGAAATTTATTGACTTCAGGGGATCAGCTTAAATTAAAAAAAAATTGCCAAATATTTCTTTATCTAAAAAGGCCCCATGAGATTTCAAATAGTTGAAATCTAGGAAATATATATATATATATATAATATTTAATATTAAACAGATATATAATATCCATTTATATACTATAGTATATAATGTAATTACATAGTAAATATAAATTAAGATAAAATATTATAGCTCTCCTACCATTGTGTGTTAAGTTACTATGCTGACCAGCTGGCTGATGGTAAAAGTACAGACCTGTGACCATCCCTTGGACACCCACACTGAGGGCCAACAGGGCTCAGGCCTGGACGTCCTGGCTTTGATACAGCACTTGTCAGCCACACCTGAGAGAATGACAGCACACCAGCAAAATCAGGTCAAAATATAGTACCACTAATGTATATAATACAGAGCAAGTAAATTGATGTACAAACACAAAGCCCAGCTATGGGTGCCTAGGTCAGAGTTAGCTTTCTGTTTACTACGTTAGTAATAAACTGCTAATAACCCTAATTTATACATTTGCTTTTGGTTCTCCTGTTTGGTTGTGAATGACAGGACAGCCTTTGGGTACATACACATAACATTAGTGACAACTAAAGACTGGGTCTCTAGACACTGAGCTACGGGTCACTCTGCCTTAAGCTAGCGGTGAATACTTGAGCGTCTATAAAATTAGGACAAACTATGAGATGCTGCATAAGGCTTATTTTAGCTCTGAAGAACTCCAGCTTTCTATTAGAAGCTTTCTTTCTACTTGAATATCATGCCTGCCAGAAAGCAAAGTGCAAACAGGCCCTCCTATCTGCCTGGTTGTTCTTTTTCAGTGCCTGTATTTTTAAAGGAATAAGGAAAGTATAAAATAAAGACCTCCAAGTCACTGAAATCTAAAAAATAATGTTATTCTTTTATCACTTTTTTCTTGTTTGATGCCTTATGAGAAAATACATGCTTGTATGAGTCATGGTTGGCTTTTCTTTCTATCACATAGTATTAATCCATGATTGTAAAAGTGTTTAGTGTCAAGTTTCTCTGCCTTCTAGGAATTTCTATTTCAAAATTTTGTGGCTTGTTCTATCAGGCTAATATTCTTTTAGATTTTTTTAACACCAAAATTATGTTTTACTTGGTGAGCCTTTCCCTATATAAGTTCACCTTTAGTTTGTTAGGTTTATTTGTGTATTCACTCAAAAGCAAGTACTGAGTAGAGCTAGCACTGAGAGATGGGTAAGCTGCCTGGTTTCCCCTTCACAGTCAAGTTAATGTCTCTAGTCTCTTCCTGCATCCCAGTTGTATCCCTTCTTATTATTTTCATGAAATACTCCATGCTCCTGTGTTTTTACAATAAATCTACCTTTTTGCTTGAGTTAATTCCAGTGTGCTTCTGTTGTTTAAAGTCCAAAGAGTCTTAACATGGTGTCCTTATCCATAAGCAGATCTCAGCTTAGTGAGACAGAATGACAAACACAGTATACAATACTTCACAGTATGGTAGGACTTGGAATTCCTGGGCCAGAAACTGTGTTTCATTCATCCCTGTATCCCCTGGCACATTATAGGAACTCAGTGGAGTACATGTTTATGCTTCAGCTAAATGAGTGAAGGAAGAGCAGTGAAACCGTAGCAGGTTACTTAACCACTCTTTCCCTAGGTTCCTTATCTGAAAGGTCTCTTAGAAATTATTTGTTTTAAGTGTTTATTCTACTGAAGAGGAAGCTGAGACCCAGAGAGCTAAAATCCATTTGCCCAAGGTCACATAACTACTTAGCAGCAGAACTGAAACTACAATTCACATCTCCAAGCTCTGAAGCCACTATTCTTTCTACTACCATGTGATATACTCTCTTCCTGTTGAACCAGCTTCCATTGACCTCAATGGATAATAGAGCCAAAAGCCCCCAAAGTCAGCCTCACCTCTTTAAAACTTCCTTAGTGTGGGTTCATAATTCAGCCATCATACAGTAAAGATCTCATAAAGGAAACTCATGGTGTTGATTATCATGGGGCTTGGCTAGCCACAGGCAGTATTCTACAAGTGGAGGTGTTGCCGCCCAAAGTGAGTGTGTCATGAAAAGACCCAACGTGAGGTAACCAAGACTAGCCACAAAAGTACTTCTTGGTTTTATAGTACAGTGAGATGAATTTTTCCTGCCCTTGCCAGTCATAAGAATAAAGGAAGAATTGATTACCCCAACACTGATAAGCAAAAAATTCTCTCCAATACAATGATGTGAAAGGCATATTTGAGTGGGACCTGGTAAGGTCTTAAAGTAGAACAAGATAAATCGACCTGCTAATCAAGAGACACGAAGAGGAAAAAAACTACATTAAAGAGGAAGGCAAGGAAGTTATGAAATAGGATTAACCATCCTAAATGTTGGGTGGCAGGGAGGCAGAGATATAAGATGGAAGAGGACCAGAACACTAGAATTAAATTATTGCCAAAGTATTATCTCTTGTATGGGGGCTGATGGGTGCTGGGTTCATGGGTATTTTTTACATTCCTAAAAACAATAAATTAATAAATTAATAAAAGAAGGTCATTTAAGGATCAATGATGAGAGTGTGTTATGAACCAGGGTATATGAACAAGAAAGAAAGGGAAAAAAGAAGAGCAATTATGGTATCAAAGTAATGTTCTTATTTTTCTCTCAAACCTGAAAATAAACATTTTATGACATGTCAAATATTTTTGAGTTTTGTTATTTTACCTATTCTCACAATTACTTTGTCACTGACAGGTATAAAATCAAAGTTTCCTTAACTAATTTAATATCTGAGTTAAGCTACACATGCTTATACATAAATATTAGCATTGCTTTATGGAATGCCTTATTTATTAGAAGCAAGAATATCTGGCCTACCATTCTAGACTAATATATTGTATGATAAACATGGGCTTCCTATGTGTAGCAGACAATATTAGATTGACATAGTAAAAATTGGCTTTAGTTTCAATTATAAAATAATGGAAACAGGATTTTCAGGTCCTTTGTTACTATTTTGTTCACAATAACAAGAAATTTATTTCAAAAGCTGATCACACACTATTTTTAGGTAATACATGGATCATATTTATAATAATTTTATTTTTTACTACTGAGAAAAAATTTTAGACATAAATCAAGTATGTTTAAAATTGATGTTTTGAGCCCTGGCTCAGTGGATTGCACATGGGCCTGCACATCAAAGGGTTGCTGGTTCTATTCCTGTTTGGGGCACATGCCTGCATTTTGGGCCAGGTACCCCCAGTGGGGGGGCGTGTGAGAGGCAACCACACATTGATATTTCTCTTTCTCTCTTTCTCCTTCCCTTCCCCTCACTCTAAGGGTAAATAAATAAAATCTTTTAAAAAATTGATGTTTTAATATGCCTTTCTTTCTATGCATCTCTTGCAAGGGGAAATTGTGGTTTTAATCTAGACTGGTCAACATTATATTGATTCATCTTCAACTCAGATTTTAACTCCTGTGCTTCAGATACCACCTACTGCAAGACTATTCTCCAGTTTGCCTTTTGTCTTTTTCCTGCTCCTCTCAAGTCCAATTTGTCACTTATGAGCTAACAGTCCACTCTAGTTCCTCATCCCAGAGCCATCTCCAGGGATTCGTTCATTCATTCATTCATTCAGTCCTGTAAAAATATTTTTTTCTTTGTTGTTGTATATTTTCCATTACCGTATAGTTCTCTTATACACCCTTCACCCCATAATCACCACATTGTTGTCCATGTCCATTAGTCCTTTCTCCTTTTTGTTCATCCCTCCACCACCTTACCTCCCCCTCCCATTATCTGTCATCCTTTTCTCTATCTATGACTCTGTATTTTTCTTTCCTTGACTGGCTTATTTCACTTAGCATAATGTTCTTCATGTCCATCCACATTGTCACAAAAGGTAAACTTTCTTCTTTTTTTTACAGCTGAGTAGTATTCCATTGTGTAAATGTCCCACAGTTGTTTTATTCACTCATCTACTGATGGACACTTGGGCTGCTATTCTATCTTGGTGATTGTAAATAATGCTGCGATGAACACAGTGGTGCTTATGTTCTTTCAAATTAGTGTTTTTGGTTCCTTCAGATATATTCCCAGAAGTGGGATCAATAGTTCAAAAGGCAGACCCAGTTTTACTTTTCTGAGGTATCTCCATACTGTTTTCCACAGTGGCTGTACCAATCTGCATTTTCACCAATTGTGCAAAAGGGTTCCCATTTGTCCACATCCTCATGAGCAATTGTTATTTGTTGATTTATTGATAATAGCCATGCACCTGACAGATGTGAGATGATATCTCATTGTGGTTTTAATTTGCATTCTCTGATGATTAGTGACATTGAGCATCTTTTCACATGTCTCTTGGCCATCTGTATGTCCTCTTTGGAGAAGTATCTATTCAGGTCCTTTGCCCATTTTTTAATGGGGTTATTTGGGGTTTTTTTGGTGTTGAGTTTTATAAGTTCTTTATAAATTTCAGATATTAACCTGTAATCAGGTGTATCGGCAAATATGCTCTTCCATTTTGTGGGTTGTCTTTTTATTGTGTTGATGTTTTCCTTTGTTGTGAAAAAACGTTTTAGTTTGATGTAGTCCCATTTGTTTATTTTTCTTTTGTTTCCATTCACAGGGCACATATATCTGATAAAATATTGCTATGAGCAGTGTATGGGATTTTGCTGCTTAAGTTTTCTTCAATGATTTTTATGGTTTCAGGTCTAACATTTAAGTCTTTGATCCATTTTAAATTTTTTCTTGAGTGTGCTTTAAGAAGGTGGCCTAGTTTCTTTCTTTCTTTTTTTTTTTTTTGCATATCTGTCCAGTTTTCCCAACACAATTTTTTGAATAAACTATCTTTAGCCCATGTATGTGTTTGCTTCCTCTGTTGAATATTAATTGACTATAAATATGTGGGCTTATTTCTGGGCTCTCTATTCTGTTCTATTGATCTATGTGTCTGTTTTTATACTAGTACTATGCTGTTTTGATTACTATGGCTGAATAGTACAGTTTAACATTAGATAACATGATTCCTCCGTCTTTGTTCATCTTTCTCAAGATTGCTGTTGCTATGTGGAGCCTTTCGTGGTTCCACATAAATTTTTGAAATATTTGTTCTATTTCTTTGAAATATATCATTGTAATCTTGGTAGGAATTGCATTGAATCTATAGGTTGCTTTGAGTAGCATGGAGATATTAATTATGTTAATTCTTCTTATCCATGAACAAGGTATGTGATTCCACTTATTTGTATTTTCTTCAATTTCTTTCTTCAGTGTCTTATAATTTTCCAAGAACAGGTCTTTTACCTGTTATGTTTATTCCTAAGTATTTTATTCTTTTTGAAGTGATTGTGAATGGGATTGTTTTTTAATTACCCTTTTTGTTAGTTTGCTATTGGCATATAAAATGCAACTGATTTCTAGATATTAATTTTGTATTCTGCTACTTTGCTGAATTCACTTACCAGTTCTCATAGTTTCTTGGTGGACTCTTTGGGGTTCTCTATGTACAGCATCATGTCATTTGCAAATAATGACAGTTTACTTCTTCCTTTTCAATTTGGATGCCTTTTATATCTTCTTCTTCTCTGATTGCTGTGACAAGGATTTCCAGTATTATGTTGAATAAGAGAGGTGAAAGTGAACATCCCTGCCTTGTTCCTGATCTTAAGGGGAACACTTGTAGAGTTTGCCCATTGAGTATGATGCTGGCAGTGGTTTTGTCATATATGGCCTTTATTATGTTGAGGTATGTTCCCTCTATTCCCACTTTGCTGGAGTTTTTATCATAAATGGATGCTGGATTTTACCAAATGCTTTTTCTGCATCTATTGATATGATCATGTGGTTTTTATCCTTTATTCTGTTTATGTTGTGATTCACATTTATTGATTTGCAAATATTGTACCAACCTTGCATTCCTGGAATTAATCCCACTTGATCATGGTGTATGATGTTTTTGATACCTTGCTATATTTGGTTTGCTAATATTTTGTTGAAGATTTTAGTGTCTATGTTCATCAGGGATATTGGCCTATAATTTTCTTTCATTGTAGTGTCTTTATCTGGTTTTGGAATTAGGATATTGCTGTCCTTGTAAAATGAGCTTGGGAGCCTTCCCTCCTCTTGAATTTATTGAAATAGTTTGAGAAGGAGAGGTGTTAGTTCTTCCCAGAATGTTTGGTAAAATTCACCTGTGCAACCATTGGGGCAGGGCTTTTATTTGTTAGGAGAGTTTTTGATTACAGCTTCAATTTCAGTAGGTATAATGTGTTTATTCAGATTTTCTAATTCTTGCTGATTTAGTTTTGGTTGGTTGTATGTTTCTAGGAATTTATCCATTTCATCCAGGTTGTCTGGTTTGTTGGCATATAGTTCATACTATTTTCTTACAATCTCTTGTATTTCTTTGGTGTCGGTTATTATTTTTCTTCTTTCATTTCTGATTTATTCATTTGGGCCTTCTCTCTTTTTTTCGTGATGAGTCTGGTTAAATGTTAGTCAATCTTGTTTATCTTTTCAAAGAATCAGCTCGTCCATTCATTGATCTTTTGCATCATTTTTTAAAGACTCTATTTCTTTTTTTTTCTGCTCTGATCTTCAGTATTTCCTTCTTTCTACTCACTTTGGGCTGTGTTTGTTTTTCTTTTTCAAGTTCCTTTAAGTGTAAAGTGAGATCATTTACTTGAAATTTTTCTCATTTTTCGAGATAGGCCTGTAATACTATGAATTTCCCTCTTAGGATTGCCTTCTGTGTGTCTTACAAATTTTGGATTGTTGTGTTCTCATTTTCATTTGTTTCAAGGAATCTTTTGATTTCTTCCTTGATCTCAGTGTTGACATTCATTGTTTAATAATGTGTTATTTATTTTCCATGACTTTGTGTGTTTTTCAGTGTTCTTCTTGTGATTGAGTTCTAGTTTCATAGCATTGTGGTCAGAGAATATGCATGATATGATTTCAATGTTCTTAACTTTATTGAGACTTGTTTTATGTCTTAATATATAGTTTATCCTGGAAAATATTCCATGTGCACTTCAAAAGTATGTGTAATCCATTTGATAATGTGTTATTTAAGACTCTGTCTCCTTGTTGATTTTCTTTCAGGAATATCTATCCATTGAAGTAAAAGAGGTGTTGAATACTATGACTGCATTTCTATTGACCTCTTCCTTTATGTCCATCAAGATTTGCTTTACATATTTAGGTGCTCCTATGTTGGTGCATAAATGTTTACTGGGGTTATATCATCTAGATGGAATGTTCCCTTTGTCATTGTGTAGTGTCTTTCTTTGTCTCTTACTACAGCCTTGGTTTTAAAATCTTTTGTCAGATATAAGTATTAATACTCAGCTTTTACATTTCCTTTTCATCTCCATAGAATATCTTTTTTTCATCCTTTTACTTTTAGTCTGTGTATATCTTTTGATCTGAGGTGGGTTTCTTGTTTTCTTATCCATTCATCTACCCTATGTCTTTGGTTGGAGTATATAAGCCATTTACATTTAAGGTGATTATTTTTTAAAATTTATATCTTTTAATTATTTTTCTTATGTTATTACATGCAAATAATCTACTTTGTTTTTTAAAATATATTTTTATTGATTTTGCTATTACAATTGTCCCATCCCTCCCTTTATTCCCCTCTGCCCTGTACACCCCCTCCCACCCACATTCCCTCTCTTTAGTTCACTTCCATGGGTCATACATATAAGTGCCTTGGATTCTACATTTCCTATGCTATTCTTAACCGCCCCCTGTCTATTTTCTATCTATCCTTTATGCTAGTTATTCTCTGTACCTTTTCCCCCTCTATCCATCCCCCTCCCACTCCCTGCTGATGACCCTCCATTCCATTTCTGTAATTCTGTTCCTGTTTTAGTTGTTTGCTTAGGTTGGTTATTTTTGTTGTTGTTGTTGTTGTTTGTTTGTTTTTTGGTGCAGTTGTTAATAACTGTGAATTTGCTGTCATTTTACTGTTTTTTATTATAGATAAAAACATTTTTTATTATAGATAGATATGTATTTAGTGACATTTTATTGTTAGACTATTTTCCTCTGTTTCTTTCTCTCTTTTTTAAAATACTTCTTCTTTTTAAAATCTTTGACCTGAGATAATTAGTTTATTTCAACTTCATTACCTTAAAATTCTTGATTTTCTTTTTCATTTTTTTATTGTTCAAGTACAGTTGTCTCCATTTTCTCCCCACCAATCCCCTCTGCTCCACCCATCCCTACCTTCCACCCTCAATTCTACCCTCTTTGGAATTGTCCATGTACCCTTTAAACATGTTCCTTGATGACCTTTCCCTTTTTCTCCCCCATAACCCACCTCCCCCTCTCTACTGTTTGTTCTTTATTTTAATGTCTCTGGTTATATTTTGCTTGCTTGTTTATTTTGTTGACTAGGTTCCACTTATAGGTGAGATCATGCTATTTGTCTTTCATGGCCTGGCTTGTTTCACTTAGCTTAATGCTCTCCAGATCCATCCATGCTGTTGCAAAGGGTAGGAGCTCCTTTCTTTCTGCTGCAGAATAGTCCATTGTGTAAATGTACCATAGTTTTATAAAGCAATTCTTTAACATTTGTTTTAGTACTGGTTTGGTGTTAACAAACTTCTTTAGTTTTTTTTTTAGTCTGGGAAGCTTCTTATTTCTCCTTCAACTTTAAATGATAGCCTTGCTTGGTAAATTATTCTTGGTTTTAGGTCCTTGCTTTTCATCACCTTGATATTTCACACCACTCCCTCCTGGCCTGAAATGTTTCTGTTGAGCATTCAGATGATGGTCTACTTTGTGCTCTTTTGTATGTAACTACTTGCTTTTCTCTTGAAACTCTTAGGACTCTCTCCTTGTCTTTAAGCCTTGCCATTTTAATTATGATGTGTCTTGCTGTAGGCCTCTTTGGGTCCAACTTCTTAAAACTCTCTGATCTTCCTGGACTTGTGTGTATTTTTCCTTCACCAGATTGGGAAAGTCTTTGGTCATTATTTCTTCAAATAGGTTCTCAATCCCTTGCTCACTCTCTTCTTCTTCTGATATTCCCATGATGCATACATTGTTATACTTTATGTTGTCCCAAAGGTTTCTTAAGCTAGCCTCATTTTTTAAAATTCTTTTTTCTTTTTGCTGTTCTGCTTGGGTATTTTTTTCTGCGTTGTCTTCCAAATCACTGATTCAGTCCTCTGCTTCATCTAACCTACTGTTTATTCCTTCCAGTGGATTTTTTATTTCAGATATTGCATTCTTTATTTCTGACTGGTCCTTTTTTTTTTTTTTTTTAATCATTCCTATGTCTTTTCTCATGCTGTGGAATATCCTTATAACCATTACTCCAAACTCTCTATCTGATAGATCTTGCCTTCCTTTCATCTAGTTGTTCTAGAGAATTCCCTTGTTCTTTCATTTTGGCCTGTTTCTTTGTCTTATCATTTTAGCTGCCTCTTTTTATTTGTTTCTATGTATTAGGTAGATCTACAAAGACTCTGGTGTAGACCTGTATCAAACCCTATCTGTGACTGGCCCTGGGCAACCTGGCTTGGGTTACCAGTGATCCACAGCATGTGGTTCCCTCCTCTGGGCCTGCTTGTATGCTGAAAGGATCCAAATGTGCACCAAGGGCAGCTAAAACTAACACCAGTCTCAGGGGAGGGTCAGCTTAAGTCTCAGAGCTCCAGGGAGCTGCCTCTCTCTGCACGCTTTCTATTGGGCTTAAAGAGTGAAAGTCTTCTAGCTGCACTCCTCAGCAGCAGGACTTTAGCACCCACAGTGAGCAGAGTAATTCCTGTGGGCAGGGCTATTGCTCCCCCTTAGGCCATTGCCACTTGGGGAGGAGTGCTCTGCCTGAGAAAGATGGCTTCTGGAGTATGGGGAATGACTCAGCACAGGGATCCTGGCAGCTGACCATTCCATTTTCTCCCCAGGGCCACCAGCCCAGAATTTCCTCACTCATCTCTAGTCCACTCTGCCCTTCCTCTGCCAGAGCCCAAGGTAGGTGGCTACAAACAGAATTTTGTGTGTTGGCCCTTTAAGAGGCTCTCTGCATCTCCAGCCATCTCTTCCTGGGAGACAGAAACTCTGCTGCTTTTCAAAGTCATATGTTATTTAGTTTCCTTTTTCAGTTCCGGTGCTATAGGCTGGAGACCCCAGCTTGGAGTTTAGTCCCACATTTCTCAGAGTGACACCCCTGGACACTGAGATATCTCTGCGGAACTTAAGCTGCCACAGGTGGAGGCCTAGCCAGCCCTCTCACACCTCTTCCATGCTCTATACTAGTCACGTGTGCTGTTGGGTCTTCTTACATTTGTCTGTGGTCATTAGGCTTCTTTCTAGCTAATGTTCAGTTGGTTATTTAGGATGATTTTTCTATAATTTAGTTGTAATTCTGGTTTGGTCCTAGGAGAAGGTTAATATACCTTCCATTCACACCTATGCCATCTTGGGTCTCCCTTTCATTATTTTTTAAATGGAACAAGAACATATTTTTTCTTTTTCCTTTTTAAGTTTTTTTCTTTTTTTTTATTGTCATTCAAGTACAGTTTTCTCCATTTTCACCCCACCTTGGCCCTCCACCACACCATTCCCACCTCCCATCCTCAAACCTACCCCCTTCAGGTTTGTCCATGTGTCCTTTATACATGTTCCTTGATGGGCCTTCCCGTATTTTCCCCCAGTATCCCTCTCCCTCCTCCCCTCTGGTTACTGTCAGTTTATTCTTTATTTCAATGTTTCTGCTTATATATTGCTTGTTTGTTTTGTTCATTAGGTTCCATCTATAGGTGAGATCATATGGTATTCATCTTTCACTGCCTGGCTTATTTCAGGAAGCAACCTAAATGCCCATCAGTAAATGAGTGGATAAAAAAAAAAACCTATGGTACAACTACACAGCAGAAAGAAACAGCATGGATGGAACTGGAGAGCATTATGCTAAGTGAAGAACATATATTTTTAAGGTCTGAAACAGGGTTCAAGAAGCAAACAAAACTAAAAAGGAAAAGAAGAATAAATGGATTAAGAATGCTGGAGAGGAGTTTTGAGTGTTAACAAATTTGCCTTATTAGTACTTTACATTTTAGTGTTAGTTGATTGCCTGCCACTTCATGCAATAAGAATCTATGTTCTATAATCCACCTAGTGATTACTGTTTTTGTTTAAAATATTAACATAGGGAAAACAAATCTGGTAAAAACATTAATATTTGAGGACTCTTGTTGAAGGATATATGGGGATCTTTTGTGTTATTTCTGCAAACTTTTCTGTAACAAAATAACAAGCTTATATGTAAATAAATAAGGTAAAAATTTAACATAGACATTGCAATTTCAAGAGAACAAGACTGGCAGTTAATTTGAAAGGCTTATTCAAAGATTTAGATATTAATAACTAAGTATTATTTTTATAAAAATAAAAGAACAACAGCTCTTAAGAGTATTGTAAGAGAAATTACTGAATTGAGTTTAAATGATTATCTCAGAGTTTCACAGTTAAGAAACTCACAGTTAACTTTCTTGGAAGAAATAGTATTTCTCTTCCTCTAGACAATTTTAAGGAAGAAGAAAATGTTGAATTTTATGTTCTCAATTCTGCAGAAGTTACTAACAGTTACTATAAGGGCTTTAAGATGCTTATGTGGGCCAGGCCCATTAGTGAAATTTGGTATGTTCACACTTTATCCATGTAGTACATCAAAATGGACTAAGGTCTTACTGGAATGGTCTTTCCCTGCTCCCCCCCACACCCTCCCACTCTTTTACGTTTCTGGACTGTTCAGTAGTTTTCAAGAGGAGGAATAATACCTGGAAGGGGACCAGATGTATGAAAAGAAACTATATGATAGCAAACTCTAAAGAAATCTGTGATATGTAAGCAGATAACATTTTTCCTCTCTCATTTTTTTTTCTGCAGTCACTGTCAAGGAGATAAATTTAATTAATAAGGAGGATAGGTAGATAAGTGGGAAAGAGAAGTTCCAGATGTTTTTTCCTTTTAACATGTGTACACCAGAAAGAAACAATCAAAACTGACAGAAGAATAAATAACAAGCCTTAATAGACACATAACAAATGAAGAGATTGAATTAGTAATCAAAACACTTCCCACAAAGAAAAACCTAACCTCTAATGGCTTTATTGGTAAATTCTACCAAATGTTTAAGTCGTAATTAACACCAATCCTTCATAGACTCTTTCAAAAAAAAAAAAAAAGAAGAGGAGGAGGTAACACTTTCCAACTTACTCAATGAAGTCAGTGTCACACTAATCTAATACCAAAACCTGATAAAACATCACAAGGAAAAATCTGCAAGCTGATAATCCCTTATAAACATAGACACAGAAATTCTCAACAAAATAGAAACAAACTAAGTACATCAATACATTAAAAGGATTAATTCAAGTTGATTTTATCTAAGGAATATAGATTTATTTAACATTGAAAAAAGCAACCAGTGGTGCACCATAATAGCAGAATAAATTACAAAATGAAATTGTCATCTAAATGGATTGAGAAAAATTTTCCAAAATCCAACACCTTTTCACAATGACCACTCCAAACAAACTACGTATATAAGGGAACTTCCTTAATGTGTTAAAGAGTACCTACAAACAATTCACAGCTAATGTTATCCTATATGGTAAAATACTGAATGTTTTCCCCCTAAAATCAGAAATGAGACAATGATTCCGACTCTCACCACTTGTATTCAACATTGTAATGGAGGATCAAACCAGGGCAATTACAGATAAAAGAGAGGTAAAAGTCAGAAAGAAAGAAGTAAAATTATTTATATCTGCAGATGACATGATCATATATATAAGAATCATTAACAATACACAAAATAAACTTAGAACTAATAAATGTGTTCATCAAGATTGCAACAAACAAGATCAATATACAAAAGTTAATTGATTCTATACAGTAGCAATGAACAATCTGAAAATGAAGTTAATTTTATTTATAATATAAAATATTATATACAAAATCAAAAAGAATAAAATACTTGGGAATAAATTTAATAAGAGAAATGTAACACTTGTACACTGAAAACTATAAAAATTAATTGTAAAAAATTGAAGGAGACCTAAGTTCTTGGAAATACACTACATGTTTGATTGAAATAGTTACTATTTATTGTTAAGATGGAAAATACTCCTCAAATTTATCTACAGATTCAATGCAATCCCAGTCAAAATTCCAGCTGGATATTTTTTCCAGGAAATTTATGTAGAAATGCCCAGGACCCAGAATAGCCAGAACAATCTCATAAAATAAGAACAAAGTTGGAAGACTCACACTTTCTGATTTCACAGCTTACCACAAAACTACAGAAAGCAAGACAATGTGGTATAAGGATAGACACATGGATTAATGGAAAAGAATTACAAGTTCAAAAACAAATCCTAACATTTGTGGTAAATTGGTTTTTGACAAGGGTGCCAAGATAATTTAATAGGAAAAAATAATATTTTCAACGAATGCTGCTGGGACAACTGGTTACCCACATACAAAAGAATGAAATTGGACTCCTTCCTTATACACAAAAGATTAATTCCATATGAATCATAAACCATAATGTAAGACCTAAAACTGTAACATTCTCAGAAAAAATCATAGGAGTAAATCTTTATATCCTTGATTTAGGCAAAGATTTCCTAGATACAACAGCAAAACACAAATGACCAAAATAAAAGATAAATGGGATTTCATTAAAATTAAAAATCTTTGTTATGCAAAAGACATCATCAAGACAGGGAAAAAGAATCCATATGATTGGAGAAATATTTGCAAATCACAGGTTCAATAAGGGACTTGTATCCAGAATAAATATAGAACTTTTACAACTCAAAAATGAAAAGAAAAATAACCCAATTTAAAAAATGAACAAATGTCCTATGTAGACATTTCTTCAAATAAGATATGTAAATGACCAATGAATACATGAAAAGATGCTCAAAACCATATGCTGTTAGGGAAATGAAACTCAAAACCACAGTGAGTTACTTCACACTCATTAGGGTGGCTACAATCAAGGAGACAAATAATAATAACTGTTGACAAGGATATAGAAAAATTGAAACTTTTATTTTGCTTATAGGAATATAAAATGATACAGGAAGTTTGGAGAATAGTTGACAGTTCTTTACAATATTAGGCAGACATCTAGAAATTTAACTCCTAGGTTTATACTGAAGAGAAATGAAAACATATATCTATACAAAAACTTATACATGATGCTCATAGCAGCAGTGTTTTTCATATTAGGCTAAGAATAGAAACATCACAAATGTCCACTGACTGATGAAAAGATAAGTAAATGTGGTATCCATGCAATAAAATATTAGTAAACCATTAAAAAGAATGAAGTGCCGACACATGCTACAATATGGATAAATCTTGAAGACATGCTAACTGAAAGAAGTCAGACCAAAAAAGCTCCATATTATGTGCATAATTTGTATGAAATACTTAGAATAGGCAAATCCATAGACACAGATTAGTGGTTGCCTGAGGCAGGGGGAGGGGAAAAATAGGAAGTGACTGCTAATGAGTAACAGAGAGTTGGTTTTTTTTTTTTTGAGGGAAGATAAAAATATTCTAAATTAGGTAGTCATTATGGTTATACAACTCTTGGAATACATATTGAAAACCACAAAATTTCAGATTTTGAAAGGGTGATTATGATATATGAATGATTTCTCAAAAAAGCTATTATATAAAAATGTGTTTACCATTTCTCTTTTGTCTCTCTCTGTCTCTCTCTGTCTCTCTGTCATTCTGGTCTTTATATGCATACAAGGTCTATCTGGAAAAAGTCCAGTTTTACATAATAACAGTTTGCAAGACATCAATGTGAACTGGCAGCCAAGGTGAGTGGACTAGAATGCATATGCATAAATAATGATGACTTCACTGTACTAGTCAGTGGGGGCAGTGGACGCCACTGAGTGAGCATGTGTACTCTGTGGGCATTGCATTCAAAATGACTGAATGAGTAGAGCAATGAATCTGCATCAAATTTTGCATTAAGCTTGAACATTCCTCCACAAAAACTATTCAGATGATTGAGAAGGCCACAGTTATAGGCTACTGGTGCTTGGAAGCTTCATCATGACAACATATTTGCTCATGCATCATGTCTCATGCAGAGTTTTTTTGGCAAAATATCAAATCACCCAGGTGACTCAGCTCCATCAGAACCCAGATTTGTTGCCTTATGACTTCTGGCTTTTCCCAAAACTAAAATCACCTTTGAAAGGGAGAAGATTTCAGACCATCAGTTGGATTCAGGAAAATATGATAGGGCAGCTGATGGAGATTGGGAGAACTGTATGAGGTCCCAAGGTGCCTACTTTAAAGGGGACTGAGGCATCATTGACCTAGATATGTTTCTTGTATCTTGTATCTTCTTCAATAAATGTCTCTATTTTTCATATTACATGACTGGATACCTTCTGGACAGACTTCTTATTTCCCATATTTCTCTATGTCTCCACAACAGTGACTCTATAAGGAACATTTTTCACTTATTTCTAATAGTTTAGAAAGTTGAAATTCCTCTGTACACAGTAATAAATTTCACCAACCACATTTCATGCCAAGAGGGGATTATTCCTTCTCTTCCCTTTCTGCCTAGAAAGATCTTAATGAGTTGATATATTTCTAAGGTCTGTACTTTAAAGTTACATACATTGCAGAGAAGAAGGTGAGAGCATGAAGATGACTGAACTGCAAGTCTTTCCCACAAATGGAACCAAGAGCATGTGTGATATTATGAGTAGGGGACACTATGGCCCTATCTCCTATGCATGAGTCATTATTATTCTGGGTGGCACTCTCATCATGATGGATGTGGGAGAATGTGGGTTTGTATCTGGAGGATGTGTTCTGTAAAATGCAGGAGAACCAAACTCAGAATCGTGGGAGCCCTGCTAAATGGAATCCCAGACAGATTTTGTGTTTGCTGCCCTGATCTTTTATAGAAAGAGGCCAATCAGAAAAGAAGTTTATATCAAAATTTTTTTTATTAAAACTGTTTTTAATATGGCAATGATCATTGGGAACACAATTAATCTGCATTTATACAATTATATATATGTACATATGTATACATATGCATGTATATGTTTGTGTGTATATACATACACACACATACATAAATACATATGAGGGGGTGAGCCCACATAACAGCATTATCTTCTGGAGGGTAGGCCCTTGTAGTAGAGGTTTCTTCTGCTAGGTGAGTGTTCTAGAAACCCATCTGTATCAGTGTATCAGCTGGTGGTGTTATGAGAGCCTGCATTCAGCTTCAGGGAATTTTTTGAAGACTCTTTCAACAGTTTAACCCATTTCATTATGGGTGATTTATGAGTGCACCTGCCCAAACTGTGCCGAGTGTTCAGCAGTTTCTGATCCAAAACAACATGACCCCCATGCCTCACCCTCCCTATTCACTCGGTCTTGCCCCAAGAGACTTTTTTTTGTTTCCCTGGATAAAAAACTTCTCAAAGGGAAAGGTTTTGCCAATGTGAAGTGACACAAAAAATGGCAGCACTAACAGACACCAAAATCGATGAGTTCAAAAAGAGTTTTGAGTGGTGGAAAAATGTCTCAATAGGTGTATTGTATCAATGGAGAGTACTTTGAAGGTGGCTGAAACTTAAACATGTAAGAATAAATAAATACACAATTTTCTATAAATTCCATTTTTGGGTTCCCCCTCATGTGTATAATTTAATATATAATTATATAATACGAATGATTCTTGTCCATACAAATGGAAATTAATTGTGTCCCACATGGTCATTGCCCTATTGAAAACAGTTTTAAGAAATAAAATATTACCAACTCAAAGTCTTTTACAATTGTTCATGACAAATAAGTAACTGAGCGAGACAGGACCCAGGATACCATATGATACATCAATCTTGGTTATGTTCACCATTAATTTGGTATATATTTTCCTCTCTCTCCCATGGTTGGAGTAGTACTGCTACTTAGCAAATTTTTAAAAAGATGGTCAAGGTGAATTATTCTAGACAGTAGGTTAGCTTGTGTTCATGCAACAATGGAGAGAGTATGAAATGGAGGAGTTATCATAGCTTTAGTGATTTTCTAAACATGTTGACAAGAACATTGTTATACAATGGAGAAAAATGATGTCTGATGTCTAAGAAAAGTGGATCCTGCTCATGGCTATGCCATGAACCAGTGGTTTGTCTAATTTCAGAGAGGCAAAATCGAGGACAAAATGCTGCTCATCAGTCTGCTAGGAAAGAGAAGGAAGTGGAGGGATGTGGAGAGGTCCTCTTTTTATGTGCATCAACCTCATTCTAATCCTCACAGCTGCCATAGCAGAAGATTGAAAATTACCCCAATTTTAAAGAAAAGAAAAGAAAGCAGTGATTTTTGAGAACTTAGATGCTATGAAGAGGAAGCAAACGAGGCAGGATTTGCCTCAGCCCATGTGATTCCGATGAGGGTAAATTTCTCCATTAGGCCTAGGAGGCATGATAATTTGAGAGTTCTCAAAAATTCTTAATTTTAATTTATTTTAACATCAGAATAAACAAGAACCTAAAGGGATATCTGCTGCAAAGGCATACCCTGAGAAGTGTGGGGTCTCAAACCCACATCGGGCTCCCCAGCCCAAAGCACCAGAGCTGGGAAGAGGAGCCCATATAACATTTGGCTGTGAAAATTGGCGGGATTTTGTCCACCAGAGAAAAGATGTGCATCTGCTAGAGACTCAAGCACCCTCTTAATGGCCAGCATATAAAATCTTGTTCACAGCAACTCACCTTGGGCTCTGGCAAAGGGATGGTGGATGGGAGCAGGCTGGAGTTCTCAGAGAATGGACTGGATTGTGTAGCTCCAGGGACAGGGCTAAACAAATAGCCATCAGGGTCCCTGTGCTGAGTCCCTCTCTTACACAGCCTACAGATGCCATATTTTCTGGGTCAAGTGCTCCTCTTCATACTACATCAGCCTGAAGGAATGCACTGGTCCTACCCTCCTGACTCCCTGTCATCCCACCTTACTATGCTCATGCCCTGTGGAGGAGGAAGAGTCAACAGCCTAAGCCCATAGCATAGACTTCATTGGAGGGCTCTTGAGGTTGAACGTGGGGGTTTCAGAGATTGAGTGGCTTTGGGGTTGGAGCCATTTCCCCCCATCTCCCCTGCCCTAATCCCCCTAACACATGACCAGTGCTGCCACACCAAGGAAGATCCATTGATCCCATCCTCCCAACTCCCAGTGGCCTTTGACTTCATGATCTCATGCCATGCAGAGGAGTCAGCTGGCTATACCCAGCCTGGGATCTTGGTGTAGACTTTCTTGGAAGGCTCTCCAGGAGGCCCAAACAAATTCAGGATTTACAGAGTGGTGTGGCTCTACAGTGGGGGCCATCTTCCCTTACTCGCTCAACCAGCACTATTGTCTCTGTCCCTTCACATGGTCAAATCTTGGTCTATTAGGGCCTTATGAAGTTTGTTGGACTTACCCTAATGACTCTCTGAGACTTTGTGCCACTACAAAGGATCGCTGGCACCCAGCACATGGTGACTGGCCTTGGCATATACATATTGTTATTGAATGGCCTCAGAGCCCCCGTCACTGGTGCTGAGTTTGAATCTGTAGCATTTGCATCACCCTGGTCAACACCAGTCACCCCTACATGGTGACTCACTGAGAACATAACTCATGCATCTCAGGCACTACCTGAGCCTAACTGGCAGCTGGCAGGCAGAAGATGAACTCAGGTGCCTTGGCCTTTTATGGACCTGCCCCTGGGCTTGGTGCTAGTGGAAGCCTTGGTGGAAACCTCAGTGGAAGACTTGGTGCACAGCTTGGTCCTTCCCATGCAAATCCAGTTCCAGCAGAGGAATCCACAAACTGGAGAAACTTTGTAGCTCCAAACAGGTAGTCCAGGACTGTCACAGTTAGTGCCTGACACTGACCTGCACCAAAGTCCTCACAAGGGGCCCCAGAACAAACACCCTTGGTGGCAGGATTTAGACCACAATAAAGCATAACTCAATTAGTTCCACAAGTGCCACACCCAAAGGAAATCTTTGCAGGCACAAAAACTTCCTGGGCCATGTTCTGTTTCATGGGGTCAGCTGCCACACATCAGTTTGTACACTGTGGTTGAGGTTGGTTCTCATAGTCATCCAGCCCAAGGTTCAATCCCATCCACAAGCCAAAAGTAATAAAGACTCTACCACAGAAAGGTTTACATAACCCACACCAGGGACATTCCTGGAGAACCTAGCTTAGGTGATCATGGAGACTGAACTACTCAGACCCATTAAGACACCTACTATGTAAGACTAATAGCATATCAAGACTGAGAGATGTGACTGGTCTACCTAATACACAGAAACACAGAGAGGCAGCCAAAATGTGGAGACAAAACAACATGCCACAAATGAAAAAGCAAGAGAATTCCCCCAAAACAGAATTAAGTAAAATGGAGGCAAGCAATCTACCAGACAAAGAGTTAAAAACAATGGTTATAAGTATGTTCAAGGGACTTAGCAGAAGAATGGATGGACTCATTGAGACCTTAAAAAGAGATACAGTAATCATAAAAAAAAGACATACAAACCATAAAAAAGAGGAAGGAAGAATACACTATTTGACATGAAGAACATACTAGAAGAAGTCAAGAGCAAGTTAGATGAAGCAGATGATCAAAATCAGAAATTTGGAAAACAAGGGAGCAGAAAACACCCAATCATAACAGCAAAAAATTTTTTAAAATAAGGATAGTTTAAGAGACCTTTGGGACAAATCAAGTGAAACAACATCCCCATCATTAGGGTACCAGAAGAAGAGGAGAGAGTGCAAGAGATTAAGAACCTATTCATTTGAAGAAATAATGACTGAAAATTTCCATAATCTGATGAAAAAAAAAGACACAAAGGTACAGGAAGTACAGAGAGTATCCAGCAAGATGAACCCAAGGAGGCCTACACCAAGATGCTCTAAAATGGCAAAAGTTAAAGACAAAGAGACCTTAAAAGCAGTAAGAGAATGATGGTTAGTTACCTATAAGGAAGCTCCTGTAATACTTGCAGTTGATTTCTAAACAGAAATATTTCAGACCAGAAAGGAATGGCATGAAATATTCATAGTGATGAAAAGCAAGGACCTATAACCAAGATGACTGGAGCCAGCAAGGCTATCATTTAAAACTGAAGGAAAAATAAAGAGCTCCCCATACAAGAAAAAACTAAAGGAGTTTATTACCACCAAACCAGTATTACAAGAAATGACAAAAAAAATTCTTTAAGAAGAAAAAAAAAGAGAGACATAGTTATAAAGGATAAAATAGCAATAAATATGTACTTATCAATTATCACTACAAGTCTAAGTGGTTTAAATGCTCCAATCAGAAGACATAGGATAACTGAATGGATAGCAAAACAATACACATATATGTGATGTCTACAAGAGACCTGACTTAGAAAAAAAGATACAGAAAGACTGAAAAGAGATAAAAGGATGGAAAAAAAATTTAATGTAAATGGAAACAAAAAAAGGGCTGGAGTATCAGCCCTTTTATCAGCAATATTTTATCAGACAAAATAGACTTTAAAACAAAGGCTATAATAAGAGACAAAGGGTGACATTATATAATGATAAAGGGATCAATCCAATAACAGGGTATACCTTGTAAAAATGTATGCACCCAACATAAGAGTACCTAAATCTATAAAACAAATTTTGATGGAAATAAAGGGAGAGATCAACAGTAATGCAGTCAAAGTAGGGGATTTTAACACCCCATCGACATCATGAATAGATTGTCCAGACAGAAAAATAACAAGGAAACAGCAGCCATAAATGTCACACTAAAACAAATGGATTTAATTGATATCTTCAGAACATTTCACCCACAAGCAGAAGAATATATATTCTTTTCAAGTGCACATGGAACATTTTTCAGGATTGGCCATATATTAGAACACAAAATAAGAATCAATATATTTAAGAAGTTTGAAATCAATTATAAGAAATAAACTAAAAAACACAAACACATTGAGGCTAAATACTATGTTTCTAAAGAATGAATGGGTTCGCAGCGCTGTGACGCTGTATGTGGGGGAGGGGCCGAGTGGGAGCAATGGCGCCCGCCTCACTCTCCTCCGGATATCAATCTTTCACTTGGCTACCCACAATCAAACTGGGCCACTCTGGTGCTGGTTCCCGAGTAAGTGGGCCTGTGCACACTCTAGGCCCCTGTGGGTCTCTCCAACAACCTCTCCTGTGAGGCTGGTAGTCTCTCCTGCTGCCGCCCCAACCCCCACGGGCGGTTTCTATCAGAGGTTTGAGGCTTTATTTCCCCGCGCTGGAGCCCTGGGTTACTCGGTCTGCTTCGCTCCCTGCCGTTAGTCCAGTTTATCTGTGGGCGAATGTGGTGCCACAGGATGCTACCCGCTGCTCTGCCTGTCCCGTTCTCCGCCACTCTGAGTCCAGACCAAGACAAAAAAAAAAAAAAAAGGCCCAAATGACAGAACACTTCAAAGCTCCAGAAAAAATACAACTAAGCGAGGAAGAGATAGCCAACCTATCGGATGCACAGTTCAAAGCACTGGTTATCAATATGCTCACAGACTTGGTTGAATCTATTCGAAAAACAGATGAAAAAATGAAGCCTATGCTAAGAGAAATAAAGGAAAATGTACAGGGAACCAACAGTGATGAGAAGGAAACTGGGACTCAAATCAACGGTGTGGACCAGAAGGAAGAAACAAACATCCAACCAGAAAAGAATGAAGAAACAAGAACTTGGAAAAATGAGGAGAGGCTCAGGAACCTCCCGGACGCCTTGAAATGTTCCAACATCCGAATTATAGGGGTGCCAGAAGGAGAAGAGGAAGAACAAAAAATTGAAAACTTATTTGAACAAATAATGAAGGAGAACTTCTGTAATCTGGCAAAGGAAATTGACTTCCGGGAAGTCCAGGAAGCTCAGAGAGTCCCAAAGAAGCTGGACCCAAGGAGGAACACGCCAAGGCACATCATAATTACATTACCCAAGATTAAATGCAAGGACCTACATCCAAGATTACTGTATCCAGCAAAGCTATCACTTAGAATGGAAGGGCAGATAAAGTGCTTCTCAGATAAGGTCAAGTTAAAGAAGTTCATCATCACCAAGCCCTTATTCTATGAAATGTTAAAGGGAGTTACCTAAGAAATAGAAGATCAAAAATTGGAACAGTAAAAATGACAGCAAACTCACAGTTATTAACGGCCACACATAAAACAAAAACAAGGGCAAACTAGGCAAACAACTAGAACATGAGGGTTGTCATTAAGGGAGTGGGAGGGGGAGAGGGGGGGAAGGTACAGAGAATAAGTAGCATAGATGATAGGTGGAAAATAGACAGGGGAGGGTAAAAATAGTGTAGGAAATGTAGAATCCAAAAAACTTATAAGTATGACCTATGGACATGAACTATAGGGGGAGAATGTGGGAGGGAGGAGGGTGGGCAGGATGGAGTGGAGTGGGGGGGGAAATGGGGCAACTGTAATAGCATAATCAATAAATATATTACAAAAAAAAAGAATGAATGGGTTAACAATGTGATCAAGGAAGAAATCTAAAGGTACCTCAAATAAATGAAAAGTCAAATACAACAACTGAAAATCTGTGGGACTGCAAAAGCAGTCCTAAGAGGAAATTCATACCCTTACAGGACTACCTCAAACACAAGAAAAATCTCAAACAAACAATCTTATCTTGCACCTAAAGGAACTAGAAAAAGAAGAACAAAACAAAGTCCAAAGTAAGTAGAAGGAAGGAAATAATAGGAATCAGTGTGGAAATAAACAAATGAATGAAATAGAATAAAAAATACCAAAAAAATCAATAAAACTAAGAGCTGATTCTTTGAAAAGATAAGCAAGATTGATAAAAGTTTAAGCAGACTCATGAATAAATAGAGATACCAAATAAATAAAGTTATAAATGTAAGAGAAGTAACAACTGACACCACAGAAATACAAAGAATTATAAATAATACTACAAACAACTATATGCCAATAAATTTGAAAACTTGGAAGAAATGGATAAATTCCTAGAAGCATTACACCTTCCAAGACTGAACTAGGAAGAATCTGAAATTCTGAACAGATTTATTACAACTAATGAAATCAAAAGAATAATTAAAAAAAACTCCCAACAAAAAAAGTCCTGGAATGTATGGATTCACAGATTAATTTTACCAAACACTCAAAGAAGAACTAACACCTATTCTTCTCAAACTATTCCAAAAAACTCAAGAGGGTGTAGACTCCCTACTTCATGTTATGAGGTCAACATTATTCTAATTTCAAAACCAGGTAAAGACAGTTCAAAGAAAGAAAATTATAGAACAATATCCCTGATGAACATAGACACTAAAATCCTCAAGAAAATATTAGCAGACCAAATTCCACAATATGTTGAAAAAACCATGCACTGTGGTCAAGTGGGATTTATTCTTGCAAGGCAAGGTTGGTACAATATTTACAAATCAATTAACATGAGGCACCACATAGACACAATAAAAAATAAACATTCTATGATTGTATAGATCAGTGGTTCCCAGCCTTTTAGGTATCAGGGACTGGTTTTGTGGAAGACAATTTTTCCACGGACTAGGGGTCAGGGGCATATGGCTTTATAGCCTGCCACTAGATGCAGCTTAATTGTCACTTGCAACTCACTGATAAGGTTTTGAGCCCTGGTTGGTGTGGCTCAGTGGATTGAGTGCTCACCTGAGAACCAAAGGTCACTGATTTGATTCCCAGTCTAGGGCACATTCCTGGGTTGTGAGCCAAGTCCCCAGTAGGGGGCATGCAAGAGGCAACCACACATTGATGTCTCTCTCCCTCCTTTTCTCCCTCCCTTCCCCTCTCTAAAAATAAATAAGTATTTTTAAAAATAGGGTTTTGATATGAGTTGGCAAGCAATTTATTTACTATGGTCTTTGTGCAATCAAACCTCTCTGCTAATGATCATCTGTATTTGCAGTCACTCCCCAGTGCTAGCATCATGGCCTCAGCTTCACCTCACATCATCAGGCATTAGATTCTCATAAGGAGTGTACAACCAAGATCCGATGCATGTGCAGCTCACAGTACAATTTGCACTCATATGAGAATATAATATAATATCTGCCACTGATATGACAGAAGGTGGAGCTCAGGCAGTAATGTGAGTGATGGGGAGTGGCTACAAATACAGATGAAGCTTCACTTGCTTGCCCACCACTCAACTCCAGGTGTGCCACCCAGTTCCTAAAAGGCCATAGACCAGTATGTGTCTGTGGCCTAGGGATTGGGGACCTCTGATATAAATGCAGAAAAAGCATTTAACAAGATCCAGCACCTATTTATGATGAAAACTCTCAGAAAATTGGGAATAGAGGGGACACGCTGCAACATAATAAAGGCCATGTAAGACAAACTCACAGCTAATATCCTACTCAACAGTGAGAAATTAAAAATGTTTCCCTGAAGATCAGAAACATGACAGTCTGTCCACTTTTTACCACTCTTATTCAATACAATAGTGGAAGTCCCAGACTCATCAATTAGAGAAGAAAAAAAAAAGACATCCAAATTGTAATGAAAGAAGTAAAACTGTCATTATTTATAGATGTCATGATACCATATATATAGAATATTTCACCTACATATTTCACCCCAAAACTACAAGGAATGATAAATAAATTCAGTAAAATAGCAGGATACAAAAGAAATATTAAAAAATCTGTTCCATTTTTATGCATCAATAATGAACTACCAGAAAAGGTAACTAAGAAGACAATCCCATTTAAATTGCATCAAAAAATACCTAGAAATAAATTTAACCAAGGAGGTGAAAAACCTGTATTACAAAAATTATAAAATACTGCAGAAAGAAATTAAAAAAGATAAAAAATAAATAGAAGCATATTTTGTGATCATGGATCAAAAGAATTAACATTACTAATATGTATATACTACCCAAAATAATCTATAGATTCAATGGAATTCCTATCAAAATATCAGTGGTGTATTTCATGGAACTAGAACAAATCATGTAAAAATTATGTGGAGCAAACAAAAGACTCCAAACAATCACAGCAATCTTGAAGTTGGAGGAACAAAGTTGGAGGAATCACACTACCTAATATCAAAATATGCAAGGCCATAGTAGGCAACACAATAAAAACAGATATATAAATCAATGGATCAGAATAGATTGCCCCCAAATAAAACCATGTCTATATGGTCTATTAATATTCGACAAAAGAGGCAAGGCTATACAATGGCATCAATAGAGTCTATTCAATAAATGGTGCTGAGAAAATTGGACATACATGCAAAAAATGAAACTAGACAACTTTTTTACACCATAAACTCTAAATGGATTAAAGACTTAAATGTAAGCCTCAAAATCATAAGACCCCTAGAGTAAAACAAAGGCAATAAAATCTCTAATATTTCTCTAGAAATATTTTTTCTGATACATCTTCTTGGGCAAGGAAAACAAAAGAAAACACAAACAAATAAGGCTACATCAAACTAAAAAAGGTTTGCACAACAAAGAAAGGCATACAACTGTAATTGAACAACAATAAAAAAAAAGAAATTATCAACAAAAAAGGACAGTCTGCTTAATGGAAGAAGATATTTGCCAATACCATATCTGTAAGGCTTTAATAACCAAAATTTATAAAGAACTCATAACAACTGAACACCAAAAAACCCAAATAATTCAATTAAAAAATGGGCAGAGACCCTGAATAGATACTTCTCCAAAGAAGACATACAGATGGCCAACAGACATATGCAAAGATGCTCAACATCACTAATCATTAGAGAAATGTAAATAAAAACCACAAGGAGATACCACCTCACACCTGTCAGAATGACTGACATCAATAAATCTATAAACATCAAATGTTGGCAAAGATGTGGAGAAAAGGGAGCCCTCATGGTTGGTGGGAGTGCATATTTGTACAACTACTATGGAAAACAGTATGAAGGGTCCTAAAAAAATAAAAAATGGAACTGCCTTATGACCCAGTGACATAATTCTGGGTACATATCTAAATGTTCCAAAACACTGATTTGGAAGAATGTGTGCACCCCCACCCTCATTTCAACATAATTTGCAACAGCCAAGATATGAAAGCAATCCAAGTGCCTATCACTGGACAAATGGATAAAAAAGCTATGGTACATATATGCAATGAAATATTACTCAGCCGCAAAAAGAATGAAATCTTACCATTTGCAACAGCATAAATGGACCATAGGGTAGTATGCTAAGTCAGTGGTCCCCAACCTTTTTGGCACCAGGGACCCATAGATGGAGTGGGAGGTGAAGGAGGCAGAGCTCAGGCAAGCTTTGCTTATGGCTTGGCTGGGTTCCTAAAAGGCCATGGCCTGCGGTTTGGGGAACCCTATGCTCAGTGAAATAAGTTAGTCAGAGAAAGACAAATACCATATGATTTCACTTATTTGTGGAATCTAAAGAACAAAATAAATGAACATACAAATTGAAACAGACTCATAGATATAAAGAACAGACTGATGGTTTCCAGTGGGGAAGAGTGTTGGGGGACTGGGTAAACAAGTTGAAGGGATTAAGAAGTACAAATTGATAGTTACAAAATAGTCCCAGGGGTGTAAAGTATGGTATAGGAAATATAGTCAATAATATCGTAGTAACTATGCATGGCGCCAGGTGGATACTGGAAATATCCGGAGGGGGGCACTTTGTAAAGTATATGGTTATCTAATCACTGTGTTGTACACCTGAAACCAATAAAAAATAATATTGGATATAAAGTGTAGTTAAAAATAGAAAAAATTAGAAGAAAAAAATAAGTATAATATCAGTTAGCATGTAATAATAAATACAATCCGGATTTTGCCATTATAGCAATACATTTGTGAAATGAATTCTTAAGATTTTATATGTAAAGGGCCCACAGAAACAATATTGTATTTAGCTGCATTTCAGAGGATGCCTGTGTTTATTATTCAGGGATGTGCTAGCCCTAGATCCAGTGTCAGGAGTCAGTGCAGCTCATCTACTTCTACTTAGGCCAAATTGTCCCCTCCCAAGTCCGTATTCTGGAAAGCACAGTTTTTAGAACTTGTGTCATGGTTAAGAGTAGCTGGTCTGTGTCTAATATTATTTTTAAAACTCTTGGTCAATGTTTTCCTCAAGGACTTTTATGGTGTTACAACTTATATTTAAGTCTTTTATCCATCTTGAGTTTATTTTTGTGTATGGCGTAAGTTGGTGATCGAGTTTCATTTTTTTGCACATAGCTGTCCAGATCTCCCAACACCATCTGTTGAAGAGGCTGTTTTTGCTCCATTTTATGCTCATGCCTCCTTTGTCAAATATTAATTGGCCATAGAGACTTGGGTTTATTTCTGAGCTCTCTGTTATGTTCCATTGGTCTATGTGCCTGTTTTTATGCCAGTACCAGGCTGTTTTGATTACAGTGGCCTTGTAATACAGTTTGATATCAGGTACTGTTATCCCTCCTGCTTTGTTCTTCTTTCTCAAAATTGCTGCAGCTATTTGGGGTCGTTTATGGTTCCATATAAATTTCTGAAATGTTTCTTCTATATCTGTGAAATGTGTCATGGGTACTTTAATAGGGATTGCATTGAATCTATAAATTGCTTTGGGTAGTATGGCCATTTAGATGATGTTAATTCTTCCAATCCATGAGCATGGTACATGCTTCCATTTGTTTGTGTCTTCCTTAATTTCTTTCCTCAGTGTTGTGTAGTTTTCTGAGTACATGTTTTTTACCTCCTTGGTTAGGTTTATTCCTAGGTACTTTATTTGAGAAAAACATTGGCAGGAAAATCTCAGACATTCCATGCAGCAACATCCTCACAGACATGTCCCCTAAAGCAAGGGATATAAAGGAAAGAATAAACAAATGGGACCTCATCAAAATAAAAAGCTTCTGCAGGGCTAAAGAAACTGCACCAAATTACAAAGAGAACCAACAGTATGGGAAAACATATTTGCTAATGATACCTCAGACAAGGGCCTGATCTCCAAAATATATAAAGAACTCACATGACTCCACTCCAGGAAGACAAACAACCCAATTAAAAAATGGGCAAAGGACTTCAACAAACACTTCTCCAAGGTAGACATTCAGAGGGCCCAGAGACATATGAAAAGATGCTCAGCATCACTAGCCATCAGAGAGATGCAAATGAAAACCTCAGTGAGGTACCATCTCACACCAGTCAGAGTGGCCAACATAAACAAATCCACAAACAAATGTTGGAGAGGATGCGGAGAAAAGGGAACCCTAGTGCACTGTTGGTGGGAATGCAGACTGGTGAGGCCACTGTAGAAAACAGTATGGAATTTCCTCAGAACTAAAAATGGAACTTCCCTTTGACCCAGCAATTCCGCTGCTGGGATTATACCCTAAGAACCCTGAAACACCAATCCAAAAGAACCTCTGAACCCCAATGTTCATGGCAGCACAATTTACAATAGCCAAGTACTGGAAGCAACCTAAGTGCCCATCAGCAAACGAGTGGATCCAAAAACTATGGTATATTTACACAATGGAATTCTACGCAGCAGAGAGAAAGAAGGAGCTTCTACCCTTTGCAACAGCATGGATGGAACTGGAGAGTGTTATGCTAAGTGAAATAAGCCAGGCGGTGAGGGACAAATACCATATGATCTCACCTTTAACTGGAACATAATGAATAGAAGAAAAAAGCAAACAAAATATAACCAGAGATATTGAAGTTAAGAACAATCTAACAATAGCCAGGGGGGAGTGGGGTGGGGACAGTGGGAAGAGGGGATTACAGGAACTACTATAAAGGACACATGGACCAAATCAAGGGGGAGGGTGGGGGTGGGGGAGGGAGGTGGGTTCAGCTGTGGTGGGGTGGAGGGATCAGGAGAAAAGGCAGACAACTGTAATTGAATAACAATAAAAATTAAAAAAAAATAAAACTCTTGGTCAAAGACCACAGAGAAATAGGAAAAAATGGGACTGTAAGATTGACTGGGAGAGTTCAATGGATGGCTCTAAAAATTACAAACAGTTATAAGTCATCATTCATTATATTGTCCAAAGCAGTGAATGTGATTCCTGAGTTGGATGCTGAAATGACAGGGATAATTTAAGGTACATAGGGAAGTTCCTCCCACTGAGACCCTTTTATACTGTAAAATCCTTAGCTGAGTGGGTCTGCTTACTGAGTTACTTCACTTCCTCTTCTGGGCAGCAGTAGTTAGTCAAGAACCTCAAGAGCCTTGGCAATGTAGAAAGCAAATACTTCCAGGGAGAGGAAGTTGTGTCACTCGTCTCAGATGTGATCTAAGAGACTGTGGTGGAGGCGAGAAGTTCTCACTTGAAGACTTTGATTTTGGCCCTGGCTCTGATAGTAAATTGTCATTTAACTTCTAAATATGAGCCACTTTAATCTCTCTGGGCCTGATTTCTCAATATAAAATGAGAGTATGGATGATTTTAACTAAATTTCATATGATTCTGAGGAGCAAAATATGAAAGACAAAAACAAATTTAAAATATTTAAATAAATTTAACATGGCTCCCATTTACCAATCCCTCTTCCAAGGAGGGCCCTATTAATCAATTCAATTCAGAAAACTGCCCTTAAGAGTATCAACAAACCTTTACATATGTAAGAGAAGATAAAGTATGTATTGAGTTTCACTCTACCAACTAAACAAAAATTCAGTGGAATTAATGTGGGGCCAGTGAGGGAAACTTGAACAATAAAAATGAAATTCCCTGAGGACATGGGCAGATTTTTATCAATGGTTGCTCCTGAGGATAGAGACTGTTAATCAGTCAGAGAGACATGGGAGTCAGTGTTTCGGAGGCCAGAGGGTGGAGAAGGCTATCTTCAGTAGAAATAAAAATGGGGGAAGTGTGGAATAAGTTCCTTAACTTTATGGAAAGTACCATGGGAGTTCTAAGAAATAACCTGCAGCTGATATCTCATAACCAAGAAGTAGTTTTGCATCAGCCTGGTTCCCTCTAATGCCAAGCTGTGACTTTGATCAAGAGTTGACTTTGAATGAGGGAAACAGCCCATGACATTTACAATATCATTTGTCCTAAATGCTCTTTACTTAAATTCTGGTCATCATTAGCTGCTGACCCTACATTGCCCATTGTCTGGTTTTGGTCTATCCACAATACTGAGAAGACCATGGGGTACTATTTGTATTCCCATCTGAAAGATGAGGGTCCCAAGGTCCAGAGTGGTCAAGGACTATACCCTATGCCCCCTAGATATTCAGATGGATTTTGGACATAGACTTTAATTCTCTAGGCACTGTACCAGCAGGCCAAAGATGGTGGTTACTTTTCTTGATATTTCCAGAAAAAAAGAGATATTTTTGCTACATTGAATGAATTGCCATTTTAGGGATGTTTAATCACCAACCATAATAAAAGCTTCAGGGTTTATGCACACAGTTTCTGTCTCTGACTAAAGGACAATTTATCCCAAAGGAGAATGTTTATATGTCTTTTTATTTAATTAAAATTTTAAAATTAATATACTGAAATACCATAAATCAAACCAAAAATGAAATGAACTCCTCAAGTCAAATAAATGTATTCTTTTAATCAGATGTTTCCATTTTTCAACATCAAATAGTTTTTCATTTCTGTGGAATATGTTGTTTCAAAAATTAATATTAGCCCTGGCTGGTGTAGCTCAGTGGATTGAGTGCCTGCCTTTGAACCAAAGGGTCACTGGTTCACTTCCCAGTCAGGGAACATACCTGGGTTGCGGGCCAGGTCCCCAGTAGGGGGTGCACAGGATGCAACCACACATTGATGTTTCTCTCCCTCTCTTTCTCCCTGCCTTCCCCTTCTTTCTAAAAATAAATAAAATATTTAAAAAACAAAAATTAATATTAATATAGTAAGAACTTCCTATTCTTTACTAAGAGAATTTCCAACTATAATTTTTTAAGACTCTTTATAGTATATACTCTACAGTTCACTATTGAATAACACATATACAGTACTGTAAATATATTTTCTTCCTATGACTTTCTCAACATTTTTTCTAGCCATTTTATTGTAGAAATACAGTACATAATACAGATAACACAAAATATGCTTGTGAGATCATCAAGGGTTCTGATCAACAGTAGGCTATTAGTAAATTTTGGAGAAGTCAAAAGTTACACATCGATTTTTGACTGTATGAGGGATCAGGATCCATAAACATCACATTGTTCAAAGGTCAATTACATATGTATACACACACACATATATTAGGTCTGTCTGGAAAAAGTCCAACCATTTTTAATATAACGAGAATGGTTTGCATGACATTGATGTAACCTGACAGCTGAGGAGAGTGGGCTGCAATGTGCATGTGTGAACAATGACCAGTTCATTGTACTAGTCAATGGGGGTGGTAGGTGCCATTGGGTGATATTTACTGTGTGGCCCTCACATTCAAAATGACGGAGCAAGTAGAGCAACGAATATGCATCAAATATTGCATTAAGCTTGAACATTCCTCTGTGGAAACTAATCAGATTCTTCAGAAGGCTTTCAGGGATGATGCAATGAGTGCAGCACAAATAAAAGCATGGCACAAATGTTTCAAAGATGGTTGAGAATCTGTTGAAAGTGATCCATGTTCTGGAAGGCCTGCAACAAGCAGAACACCTGAGAATGTTGAACGTGTACGGGCTGCAATCAACAAAGACTGGTGAGTGGCAGTGGGAGAACTAGAAGCTGATCTGGGGATTCCAAAAACTACTGTCTCTGAGATTTTGACGCAGGATCTTGGCATGAGACATGTCATGGCAAAATTTGTTTCTTGGCTCCTCTGCTACCAGAGCAGAAGGAACACTGTGCTACAGTTGCTAATGACTCGATTCAAACCACTACCAATGAGCCAGATTTTGTGCCCTGTGACTTCTGGCTTTTCCCCAAACTAAAACCACCCTTGAAAGGGGAGAGATTTCAGATGGTTGATGAGATTCAGGAAAATACGACGGGGCAGGCAGGGACAGCTGATGGCGATTCCAATAAAGGATATTGCAGAGCCTTTTGAACAGTGGAAGAGATGCTGGGAAGACTGTGTGAGGTCCCAAGTTACCCACTTTGAAGGGGACTGAGGCATCATCGTCCTGTGTACAATATTTCTTGTATCTTCTTCAATACATGCCTCTATTTTTTATATTACATGGCTTTACCTCCTTTTGTTTAACCATTCTGTCATTTGTCCTTTTACTCTAACTTCACAGGTGTCAGGTTTGTGCAGTATCTACATTCTTGAATTTCAGTGTTCCCAATGATCAGAAGAATCTGTATGGTTCATGTGATCATTAATTTAATGATTCATTTTAAAGGCAAAATAATAAGAAGGGATTGAACAATCAACTAGAAAGTGAATTTAATGTTTACTAAAACAGTATGTTGATTTGTTATGTTTTTCTTTTCAGAGGGTTTTTTTTTGTATGTGAACTCATTTTGAATTCAGCAGGAGCTGTTATCTTTAGCTTCCAATTTAGGGCAGGTGTGTAAAACACAAATATTTTTCATTGCTGTGAAGTTCATTCTTCAAGTTTGTATAAAGCCCTTAGTGCTGGGCACTGTGTTGTGTTTTATTGGGCTTTCTGTTGTATAGAAAATGTTGAGAGTTCAAAATACTCAAAATTATTGTAAGTTTCACTGACCATCTAGTGAATTTCTTTTAAAAGTTCTAATTATAAATAATATAGATACAGAAAATACATTGTGAACACTTTAGGAAAAAAGAAAAAAGTTTAAGTTGCCCATACTCTAGGAACATTAATATTAACATTTCAGCTTTTAGGGTTTTTTTGAGTCTTTTTAAAATTATTCATATTATATAACATAAATATGTTTTTACTAAAATGTTATCAATATTATTTTATATTATGAACTTTCCAATTATCTGACATTTTTCTTGTGGTTAAATATTAATCTATAATAAGCAAGTTTAATAAATATTGCACACATACATTTTTGGGTGTACATGTCATTTCAAGATGTAATAAAATTTCTTCCAAGTAGAATGGATGGGTGTTCAAAATGTATAAGATTTTTTATTGCCTATTGCCAAATTACTCACCACAATGACTGTATAACATTTACATTTCTACCAAGTAGTGAATGAGAGCACCTGTGGTTCTGTAGCATGTCCAACACTGCAAACTGATGGGTATGTATGTGTGTGTATTTATCAATATTGTAGTAAATAGAATTGGACAAAATAATATGGACCAAAAATGGCATTTCACTTTCATTTTGTGCCAAGACTCTTATTTTTAATTGATCCTTTGAAGACGTGAAGTAACGTGAAAGAAGGAAGGGGGACATGGGGAGGGGAACGTGAAAGAAGACAAACAAATCAAATAGGCTAACAGCAATTCAGGATATTTCCTTTTCCTTGCAGGATGCAAGAACAACACTGGCATGCGGTTTTCACTGCCATTAGTGCTTTGAATAGCTTTCCTCAGAAGCCCTAGGTGACTTGTACAGTAGCAGTGAGGTGGGGGTTGAGGATATGGCCATAGGGTAAAAGGGAATTACCAAGAAAGCAAAAATAGAAATGGCGTGTGTGGGAAGATGACCCAAGACAGCTTACAGGGTTTCTTGGTGTTGCCATGAGAAGGATTTCCTGTACACGGAGAGTGGCTCAGAGGTAGTTCAGGGCTGTGGAAAGCGAGCTTGGCTTTTTACTTGAATACAATCCTGGGTGTATAGTGGTTTTGGAGGGCCTGACTTGGCTCAAAACGAGCTTCTGCCAACACATGAAATTGATACTCAAAGAGAAATTGAGTCCAGTTATAGAGAGAAATTTCATTCGTTTTCTACAAAGGTTTGAGGTCAGAAATGCAAGATTCCTACTTGGTTGTAACAGTTCTTCCTAGAACCCTCTCTTTTTCCTATTGCTATCCCAAATAAAATTCCTGAGATCCAGGTTTCCAGGAGCATGGAGAGAGGGCAGTGGGTTGTGAATGATACAGCTTGGTAGTATATTCCATGTGGCTGTTCTTTCATTATTTCTCTTTCCCTCTTGGCCTTATGGACCCCAATTCTCTAATTTTATTTTGTCAGTCTCAGGTGAGCAAAGAATCCAACCTCTTCTCTCTCTACTACCCCCAGAGAGAGGTTTCTCTCTGTGAAATGACTAACCACACTCCCCCTTACAACCTTCAGTGAGTGGGTGGATGTTCCCTCCTGAATAACTCTATATAAGTTTCTTTTCTGCTTTGTGATGTCTGAAAAAAACAAAAAATAAGGCTGAGAGAGAGTACAACAGATGGTGGAAAATCAACTCATCAGAAGAAATTTCCAGAATCTTTTACATTTTCTTTTTTGAATGTGGAAATATTTATGTTCCCTGATCAAGGTTTTGGAAGAAACCCTTAGATAAAATTTTCGTTAGATTTATATGGATTCACTGTGAAAAACAAGAGAGCATAAGCATGAAATAAAGCATATTTAATAAAATATCATGAATTTTTGACAAAGACTTTGGGAACAACTTACTGACACACTGAAAGGGGACATAAAGTGCCAGTCCATAAGGATGCTGCTCCCCTTCACTCATAGGTTTTATTCCATCCGTGCTGGTCAGCATGCCCATGGCACTTTCCTCCCAAGCCCACCACTACTTTTATCCACATGTCGTCTGTTGACATAACTTGAAGATTTATAGAAATAGGAAGGGGGAGGGGAAAAGAGAAGATTGGGGCACTTGGTACTAAGCAACAAACAACAGATATTTTGAAAGGAGAAGACTTTAATGCACTAGTTATTTTTGAATATACATGTACTAACAGTGGGGATGAGGACACCAATTTTGTTTCCTTTCTACTTTGCTACTGCGGTTTCTACACATTGCTCTCTTCCCTGCAATATAGGATCTTCCTAGGCAATTTCATAATTTGCCATATTCACTTTCTTATGGTCATTCTGCTTAATAATTATTCTTGAGCCCAAAGTCTACAAGAATGAATGTGTCTTCCCCAGAAGCTGAGAGTGAGACCTTAGTCTGGGAGTCCTTATACAAGTGACCCATTGTACCCTATGGAGATGTCTCCTGAGCTCAGCCCTTCCCATGGCTTTATATCAGGGTACCACTTGGTATAGAGTCAGTCGATAGAATTTAAACTCAGATTCCCACTTCTCTGATGCATATTTTTAAGAAAGCCACTCACACTCTCTGAGCCTCCAGGTCCTCATATGAGAACAGTGGCAAGGAGCAGTGTTAGTTGGACATTATAACATTATTCTGTCTGCCTCACAATTCATAAACAAGATAATGTTTGCAAAGTTTTTCACCAGATTATTACTATTATTATTAATCCTTTTCTAACCAAATTTGTATTCTTAGAATAAATATTTCTTAGCTGACTTATGGAGTTGCAGTAATTCTACATGATAGTTATTGCTCTGAGCAAGCCAGCCTGCATAACTGCCAAGCTAAGGAATGAAGGAACACTCTCCTGGAAGACCAGTCTACTCCTTCCCTCCTCCCCCGTGTCTTTGCTAGCTTAGTAGTGGTTGGGGATGTACCGTCATGCTGTTTCCACCACTGATCTGGGCTTTGATGGGAAATGTGGAGTAGAGAAGAAACATGACATTTTGGAATAAGGATGACTTCAATTTGAACCCTGGCTGAGTGGATTGGGCATGCTTTCTCCTTAATGAGCCTCAGTATCTGTGTTAGTTTCCTAGGGCTGTCATAAGAAATTAACCACTGTCAAAATTTATGAAAAAGACCTTAACCAAGATAGGAATCAGGAAGGCCTATGGGAGGGGCTCTCACACTCTGTTGGTCATGAAAATCCTACAGGAAGAATTCTAGGGTTATAATGGAGCTCTGTGGGTATAACAGCCCCTCCCCTTAACTTCCTCTCACCTTCCTCTCACCCTCTTTAAAGAACTTCCTTCTTTTTTGTCTCAGGGACTAGCAGTGGCTTACCACATTTGGCTGTGCATGAAAGACTGCAATCCTTTCTTTTTCCCCTGAATAAATGCTCATGATGAAGAAATACCTTGCTGACTTTTTGTTTATGGTTGACATATCTGGGGCCTTGTCCAGGATCCAGAGGATACTCCATAGCTCTGGGGCTTAGTGAGCAAACCAGTGTCAGTTCCCACAGAACCATTTAAGCTCCTTGTGTTCTTCCCAACTCAGAGACTGAGGCTAAATCTTCTGGATCCGAGCTTCTGCTTTTGTGTTCTGAAGACGTCTAGGGTTTATATGGGAACTGTTCAGAGGTTTTTCTTTTCTTTTCTTTTTCTTTTCTTTTCTTTTCTTTTCTTTTCTTTTCTTTTCTTTTCTTTTCTTTTCTTTTCTTTTCTTTTCTTTTCTTCTTTTCTTTTCTCCTTCCTTCCTTCCTTCTTTTGTTAAAAGGCCTTGTTTGTTTCTGAGTCTTTGTTCAGCTCTTTAGCCTGCCTCCCTAGCAGATCACACTGCTTAGGTACTGTGTTAGCTGTAACCTGATTCTACCTGGAAGCAGGTTGTTTTCACAGAAACAGTACAAACCTTGGGTCTGATTCTGTCTTGAACCAGACTACCCCACTGAAATGTGTTTCAGCCTCTGGCCTAACTCTTTTGACAACAGGTTGTGTCTACTAGAACTGGTTGTTCAGCTGTTGGTCTGACCTCTCTGGGATCTGACTGTTCTAAGTAACACTGGCTGGTACTAAGCCTACAGGTTGCTGAGCTGTTTTAAACTGTTTTGGGCCCCTGTTCTAGAGGAAAGCCTCTAAAAAAATGGGATTTCAGTGATCTAAATATTTTCATGGCAACCTCCTATTGGGACCTTGGCTGAATTTATGTTTAAATATTACTGTCCATCTCATGCACATTTTTAACTAATGAAGTGATCTGACCTGAAGTAATTTGGAACATTAATGATCACTATGGCGAGCCTTTGAGATCCCCTAACTTAATTTTCTTAAGTGAATTAGACAATCATAGCTCTGGGATTGCCAAAACTAAATGGAATGCTGATTTTAAGTGTTATTTCAAGGCTACCAAAAATTACCAGTTATCTGAAGTTGCCTCTTTGCAAAATGAAGTTTTAGAATTAACAGGCTAACAAACTTTTAAAGAGAGAGAAGACTGCTTTTGAAGGCTTGTGTTCCTTATCTCTGGTAACAAGGTACCCTCCCAACCCCAACTCCCTTCTCAGATTCCACCTCTGAAACCCACCTTGCTCTCCTCCCATTAATCTTTTGCCTCAGGCTCTGTCCCTAGAGCCATAATGCTCATTTTTCCTCAATTCCTTTGTCTCAAGCTCTACCTCCTAGGTCAGATTGCCCTCCACTCTTGGCTTCTTTGACTCTGGTTGCCTCTGGTGCTGTGCCCATCTGAATTTTCTCTCACTCCTTCCTCCTCCTCTGAACCTATCAGTACTTCCCCATTAAAGTTAAGCCTTTGGAGGATTCTAATATACTTCAAGCCTTTCATGTTCTTTGAACCAAAGCTGACTTACAAGCCATATTTAAAGAATTTCCTAAGGTAACTGAGGATCCTGACAGATTTGCTGAGGAGTTTTCATACAGTTAGGCAAACCTATCAGCCTGAGTTTTCCGATTTATATCAACCAGTTTGTATGCTAGTTAGTGAAGGCCACGCTCAGCATTTGATGAAGCTTCCCTGATGGGGACATCCTGAAAGGGATTTATAAAAGGAAAAAAAAAAACCCTTTAGTTTTTGTCCAAATGCTAGAAAATTCACGGGAGACCTCCACTGAGCAATTGCCATTGCTCTTCCAAAGCCTGTTCATGACAGCAGAGTCAGAAGCTAGGAAAATTCCTGGGAAAGTGGAATGGGGAAACTGAGACAAGAAAATTAAATAAGGGCAAACAGTTTGAGAAACTGAAAGCCAGCTGGTGAATGGCAAGACTTCATCTGTCCTAATCAAGGACACTTGAGAGCAAATGGTTTATACCTCTCCTCCCAAACCAGAGAATACATAGTTTAAATCACCCTAGTCTGGGAACTTTGATAATTCTCTTTGCAGTTTCAATTGGCACGTGTTCTGAAAATCACAAGAGAAATACAAGATAAACAACTATTTTTTACTGAGTGTATTTATAGGGCTTAAAGAAGGAGAAAAAGACGACAAGGGTACACCTGTGGGGAGAAGAAAACAGTGGCCATTTGTTAACACCCCTTAGCCATAGAAACTCAGCCAAAATGACAAAATGTAAGAGCCTACTCCCACCCTATGACTCCAATAAACAACCTGGACACTCCTGGGCTCAGGCCCGATTCTCTGGTCCTAATTCCTAGAGTTTCCACCCTTTGCATAGCTGAAATAAATCTTATCTTCATTATCAGCATTCCTGAACTAAATTCTTTTATTTCAGGAGACAAGAACCCAAATCAGTTCCCAGTCCAGTTTGGTAACATGTTTGTTGGAACAAAATTCAGACTTGCTGAAATCTGAGGAATCTGTTCATGACTATTATAATTGAATTCAGATTTTTTTAAAGAAAATTCTGGCCTTCCTTCAGAAGTTGACTCCACTTGGGTAGCTTTTAACTCTGTGTTTTTTAATGGGCTGAACTGAGACCTTTCCCTTTTAGTTAAAGGGACCAGAATGGAATGGGAAACCATGTCCAAACTACATTTGGTTAATTAAGCAAATAAGCATGCCTATACCCTAGATGATTCAACTAGAAGTAAGACTTCTAAGAGCTTTTATTGTAAACTGTGGAAAATGAAGGCTTGTATACAACTAAAAGACTTCTAGCTTCTGCTATTATTACAAAGAGCCATGGGATTGGAAAAGAAATTGTCACAAATTTAAGCACTTTTTAAAGGTGACCTCAGTCTTTTAACTAATTTCCCAAGATTGTTCTAATCTCCAATAATGGGGCTCTGAAGAACTACAGAGTTTTCCAAATTCCCCTCCTTAATCTTCTTGGAGAAACCTTTTTCCACCCAGGAAATGAATCTCTCTTTGCTCCTATTGACACTCGAGTTACACTCTCAATGCTCAACACCACTGTGAGAAAGCAGACCCTGCCTTAGATTAATAAAACAGTCAAATAATGGGTATTTAAAATAAACCATAACCAATTTCTGTCTCTCAACTTAGTCTACTTTTTAAGGCCTTTAAGAGATATACACTCTTCTCTTAGTTCTTCACCTATTTGTTATTAGGCTGAGACTGATAAAATATCATGCCAGAATTTCTCTCTCCCAAAAGGGGGAAATAATACTAAAATTTGACAATAGCTGGTCAATTAAGTGAACTAAATGACCCTTCAATATGTTTTATTTGTTCCATTTCTAATGGCACTGTAGCTGAATTTGGAAGCACTGATTTGTCCTGATTGAACCAGCTGCCATCCTATTTATGGGCAACATCTTCGACTGATATTGGCAGGATCCACAGTGCACCTCCTATTAAGACTCCATTGGCAAGATTTGTAAAGACCTCCAAAAATCTTGAAAGAAAGTTTTGCTATTGGTCATTCTAAATCTGATTCATCTCTTTGGGAATTCATAAACTGCCACCTTTTGGGATAATGACAGGACCTTCCATGCATTTGGCTCATGCTTCTTTCAATCTACAGTTGACAAAGGAAGACATACTTCAATATTTTAAAGGCCTAATTGCTTCATTTGAACATAACAATGCTTGGGTAGAACAATCTTTTCACAACGCTGCTCCAAGAAGGTGAAACACCAAATACCACACTCTAAAACCTGGAGACTTTGTTTACTGGAAAAAATTCCTTCCAGCCTTGCTGGAAGGGCCCTTACAGGTACTGTGGATTAACCCCTGTGTTGATGATCTCCAGGGAGTATACTCTTGGATTCATGTGGCACACAAAATGATAGCATCAAACCCTGACTGGAATGGCACAATCTGGTGACTGAAATTACAGCTGCCAAAAAATTGAAGCAGGTGGTATCTGAAGGAGGCAACTTCCCCAGAATAACTGGACCTGGCCAGTATAATCATTTCTTAATGTTGCTTTATTTACCTTTTTTTTCTTGGAAGGAAGATGCTTCCCTGCCTCCCCCTTCGCCCCCCATTTCTCAATCTCTTGTGAAATGGGTAAACCTCTCTAGTTTTTATATCTGTCATCAAGAGTTCTGATGTCCAAGATAGTAATGACTCCTTATTTCACTTCTTTCAGGTTTTAGCTCCTGATTTAGAATTGTTGTATAATGTAAATTTGTTCTGTTGATTTTAATTTTGTTTTGTATTCTTTTTGTTGCTAAGCTCTGAACAAAGTTGAAGCTGGACATGAACAGTTTCTGGACCATACACCTTTTCTACAGTATGAGACACAACACCAAGAAGTCCTTCTTGACATCGAGGGACAAAAGGCTGCTGAAGTCAAAAGACCTGACTGTTGATCATTATTGCTTTCGGAGAAAGATCTTGATCAAAAGGGGGGAATGTCAATATTATGAGAATGATTCTAACCAAGTCAGAAATCGGGAATGCCTGTAGGAGGAGTTCTCATATTCAATTGGGTTGGCCCAAAAGTTTGTTTTTTCCATAAGATGGCTCTAGTAGGGCTTAGTTGTCTTTAACTTCATTTGAAACAATTTTGTTAGATTGTATTGTTAAAGCTGTCATATCAGCATGTATTTAAAAAAATGTCAAAATTGGTGAATTTTTGTATAACAATTTCAATATCGAAGATGGAAGAGTATAAGCAACATTTTCAGCATCTTATGCTTTATTACTTCAAGAAAGGTAAAAATGCAGCTGAAACACAAAAAAGATTTGTGCAGTGTAAGGAGAAGGTGCTGTGACTGATTGAAAGTGTCTAAAGTGTATTGTGCAAGTGTCTATAGAGGAGATACAGATAGCCAATAAATATATGAAAATATGCTCAACATCACTAATCATCAGAGATGATGCAAACCATCTAATTTAATGCAAATTAAAACCACAGTGAGATATCACCTCACACCTGTCAGAATGGCTATCATGAGTCAATCAACAAACAACAAGTGCTGGTGAAGATGTGAGAAAAGGGAGCACTTGTGCACTGTTGGTGGGAATGCAGACTGGTGTAACCACTATGGAAAGCAATATGAAGATACCTCAAAAATTAAAAATGGATCTGCCGTTTGACCCAGCTATCCCATTTCTGCGAATACTTGTATATCTGAAGAAACCCAAAACACTAATTCAAAAGAACATAAGCATTCCTATATTCATTGCAGCATTATTAACAATCACCAAGATATAGAAACAGCCCAAATGTCAATCACTAGGTGAGTTGGTAAAAGAACTATGGGGCATTTACAAATGGAATACTACTCAGCTATAGAAAAGAAGAAAATTTTACCCTTTGTGACAACAGGGATAGACCCGAAGAATATTATGTTAAGTGAAATAAGCCAATCAGAGAAAGACAAATACCATATGATTTCACTTATATGTAGAACCTAATGAACAAAGTGAACTAACAAGAAAATAGAGACAGAATCATAGACAGCAGACGACAGCTATTGGTGAGGGGAGGTTAGAGGATGGAGGGATTGGGCAAAAAGGAAAAAAAAACTTCATGGACATGGACAACAGTATGGTGATTGCAGAGGGGAGGAGGGTAAAGGAGTTAAATGGTAATAAAAAAATACAATAAAACTTTTAAAAAGTGTTTTGTGAAGCTTCATGCTGAATATTTATCACTGAAATGTGCTCCACAGTTGGGCAATCCAGTTGAAGTTGATAGCAAGCAAATCAAGACATTAATTGAGAACAATCAATAATGTACCACATGGGAGATAGCTGACAGACTCAAAATATCCAAATCAACAATGTTTTTGGTGAAAAAGAAAAATGTGTCTCATTTTATGGAAAAAAAACTATACAGATTTTTTGCCAACCCAATACATTATTCATGAAAGCCTTACAGAAAAAACCTTGTTGTTACAACAGAGTTCTATGGTTATAACAGCCCCTCCCCTTAACTCCCTTTTCCTTTCTTTAAAAGAACAATGACTTATCTGCACATGGCTCACCATGGCTGCACTCACTGGATTGCAACTCTTTTTCTTTTCCCTGAATAAATCTGTTTTGCTGATGGACTACCTGGGCCACTTTATGTTTACAGTTAATACTGCAAACTGTGTAGATCAAAGCAACACAAATTTATTGAACAGAAATTCAGTTGTAAAAGCCAGAAGTCTAAAATCAAGGTGTTGGCCAGGCCATGCTCTCTCTCTCTCTCCTAGTTTCTGGTGCTTGCTGACAATTCTTGGCATTCTTTGGTTTATAGGTGCATCATTCCAATCCCTTCCTCTGTCACCACATAGTGAACTTTTCCCTGTGTGTCTATCTCCTATTCTCATGAGGACACCAGTTGCATTGAATTTGGGGCCCACCCTACTCAAGTATTACCTCATCCTTACTAATCACATTGGCATTGGCCTTATTTCCAAGTAACTTTACACTCTGAAGTAGTGGGGAGTTGTGAATGCAACATGTCTTTTTGGGAAATACAGTGCAACCTTTAACAAAATCCTCATAAGAGAATGGGGCTAATAACTGTCCTCGGCAGAATTTTTATGAGGATTAAAAGCAATGGAGCTCAGTGTCTAGCACACATAGTAGGTGGTCAGTGAATAGAAGCCTGTATTATTGTGGGATTCCTGATTTGGGGTATGTAGTACACCAACTACAAGATGGGCCCAGTGAAGCTGGGACTGAGGGGAAGTGCATCAGGCCCACAAAGTGCCTCCAGAAAGTTGCCGCAGGCTTCATCTTAATGGTAGGTCCCTCCTTGAAAGAAGCTGGGTATTTATTGTATTAAAGACTGAAGGTTTCTTAACATATTTTAAATAATATATGTTTGTATAAGAGAAAGAATATGGTAGGGTAAGGAATACTGTATTAGAAAGAGGGGCAGATCTGGGCTGTCATCAGGACTTTTCCCCTAATTTACTGAATAGCTTTTGTTTTCCTGCAGATAGAAAAAAGGTGTTAGACCAGATGATGTTTAGGGCCCCTTTTCAGTTGGTGTATTCTGCATAGTGTATTTCTCATGTTCTCACCCCCTCACACAGGTGTCAAAATGTTACAGAACAGACTCAAGGTGGAGGGTGAACAATATACTATTACCAAAAGGACCCCCCCTTCCTCTCTGGGCGCCCCGCCTCCTGACCTACTAGGTTCACCTAGCCTGCTGCCAGGGAAAGACATCTCTCGGTGCCAGAGACTGGTGAAAAGGAAAGGAATTATTTATTTAAAAGCTATACAGACTCACAGTAATGACTTAATGTCTTCATTAAAATACTAAAGTCCTTTAGAATACCCACAGACATAGACAGTCCTTCCTTCTCCCTCTGCCCTAGTCTGTGGTACTGTGTCTCAGGAAAAGAAGTAGAAGTATGTGATTCAGGCTCCCGGCACCATCAGCTGTGTTGTTGCCACAATCTCCAGTTAATCCAAAGTCATGTGGCACCTTCTCAGGACCCACCAGCAAGAGTCCTTTCATCCCTTTTCTTCCTAAGCTGCATGGCAAAAAGGAGCACCCTAAAGCCACGTGGTCCTGACTCTCGCTCAAGCTGCGGGGTCCCTACTCCACCAAAGCCGCGTGGTCCTCTCCTCGCAGGGCTGCTGAGCCTGGGTTTAAATCCCAGTGCCAGTCTTCCTCTGCAGCCCCATTTCCAACTCCTCCTACAATCAGTTACACTTGCCAGCATTCCTGTATCCTTCCAGCTTTACTGGGCTGCCATAGTAAGTCTGGGCAGGTGTGGACCCATGGCATGGAGCCAATCATCTCCAAGCTCTCACGCTGGCGCTGTAACCAAGGTGAGTTGCCTCCCAGTTACATCTTGGTGGAAGTCACTTCCATCCCCCTGGTTCAAAGCATGGCCATAGCCATTTAACACATCTGTGAAACCAGTTAAAGGTTATAAATATGTTAAATGATCATGCCAGAGATTAGCTGCACAGCTGTTGCTATACAAAACAGCTCTGAATGGACCTTCTCCATGTGTCCCATCCCCCAAGCTCAGACTTGTGGGGGTGAGGACATCCTATATATATTTTTCTAATATTTCCTGGACACCTTGAGTTCTAGACCCCGTTACAAATCCCTATTTGGACTCCCCCACCTCGGCTACAGCCTGTTACAAAAATAATAAACTAGTGAAACTTTTCTGTTCATTAATAAGAATTAAATTTCTACATTATTGTTATTTGATTTTTCCCACTACCATTGTTCCTTTAAAATGTAAAAATAATACATGCTCATTACCTAAGGATAGGAATTATAGGAAACTAAATAAAAAAATATAACAATGATGTGAGGGATTAAAGAGTAATTTCCCATTTGATATATAATATATGTTGCCATCACAGTAACTTTTAGCATGACTTGAACCATTCTGAAAGGCACCAGGACCACAAATTATACATACACATGAGAAAAGAAAGCATGGACCCAGGGCATCAGAGAAGAATCCGTGTGACAGACATTGTTTGCTAACCCAACTTCTATCTTCATTCTTCCTTTTCTAACTCTACTATAGACATAAGTGTTGAGCATGTTCAGTTTCTCTTGCATCCAGAAATGGCCATGTGGCATAGTTCTGGTCAAAGAAGGGTGAAAAGAAGCCTACCAGAAAGTTTCCATGACAGTACTTTCCATCTAAAAGAAACAGAAAACTCTGGCACCACCTTTCTTATTTCTCCTTCCTTTGATTGCAAATGCAATGCCTGGGGCTGCAGCAGCCCTCTTGCAAGCTTGAGGGAAAGACATTGAGCAACACAGAAATGCTGTCTCTGTCATTGGTGAGCTCCTAGACCAGTCCTTGTAATGCCTATCTCAATACTTCATTTTATTTAATAATTAATTACTGTTATGAGCTGAATTATGTCCCCACAAAATTCATATGTTGAAGTTGTGACCTCCAGTATCTCAGAATGTAACCATATTTTGAAATAAGGTCTTTGAAGTGATGATTGAGTTAAAAGGAGGCACAAGAGTGGTTTTTAATCCAATGTAAATGTCCAAGAAAATTGGACAGAGAGACACAAGGGATGCTGGAGCACAGAGGAAAGATCATGTGCAGAGGCAGCAAGAGAATGGTCATCTGTAGGCTAAGAAGAGAAGTCTCAGAAGAAATCAACCCTATTGGTATCTTGGTCTTAGACTTCCAGCTTCTGGAACTGTGAGAAAATAAATTTCTGTTATTTAATGTACCCAGTCAGCAGTGCTTTGTTATGGCAGCCCTAGTAAACTGGTACAAATACTCAATAGTTTAAGTTATGGTTTTCTGTTACTTTCAGCTAAAAACATTCTTGATAGCTTTCAGTTCTTTAAAATATGTAGTGAGATTTTTAGGACCTAGGTAAGATATTTTAAAATCTCTTATATTTAAAGAAAGTATGACTAAAATTTTACTCATCATTTAATAACTATATCCATCCCCCAGCAAATATCTTCAAAGCTTATTTTTTCATCAATTTTCTCTACAGCCTTTATAACACTCCTTCAAAGTAATTCAGCAAGGGAAAATTACCTAAATAAAGAAAAAGGAAATGACATTATAGTCAAATAAATTGTAGATTTAATTAGGACTGCAACAGCCTGGGAGTCTTTTACAGTATGAAAATTAGGAAGCTTAACAGTTGTTACCATGAATGTCTATATAATTATTTAACTGGCTTTCAGCTTCCTCAAATAGTCAATCTTTCTTGTACCAATATGATGAAAGGACAAGCAGCTAATGGCATTTGATTTTATCAGCTTTGAATACTGGGCACTGAGAACAAAAGTTCACCTACAACTGACAAATGTTCCATAGGGTAATCATCACCCAGGCATGTGCCCTGACTGGGAATCAAACCAGAGACCCTTGGGTTCGCAGGCTGGCACTCAATCCACTGAGCCACACCAGCCAGGGCCCAACTTTTAAAAACAGTGTTATATTTTTAAAATACTTATAATTGTAAATTCTAAAAAATGATTAATTTTAAAAGTAGGCTTTACATTGTTTGTGCTATTATAGTTGTCCCCCAATTTTTCCCTTTGTCCACCTCCACCCAGCCTCCTCTCACTTCCTTCAGGCACTCCTCACAACATTGCCCATGTCCATGGGTCCTTCATATATGTTCTTTGGCTAATCCCTCCACCTTCTTTCATCCAGTCCCCTCCCCAATTCCTGCAGCTGTCAGTCTGTTCTATGTATCTGTGCTTCTGTTTCTATTTTGTTCATAGTTTATTTTGTTCATACCACATATAAGTTAGATCATATGGGACTTGTCTTTCCTGACTGGCTTATTTCTCTTAACATAATATTCTCCAGTCCATCCATGCTGTCACAAAAGGTGAGTTCCTTCCTTTTTTACTGCCGCATACTATTCCATTGTGTAAATGTACCACAGCATTTTATTCACTCATCTACTAATGGGCATTTAACGCTGTTTCCAGATTTTGGCTATTGTAAACAATGCTATTCTGAATATAGGGATGAATATATATATATAGTATTGTTGTTTTGGGATTCTTAGGATATTTTTTGGGATTCTTTGGGATATTGCCAGAAGTGGAAGTACTGGGTCAAAAGGCAGTTTGTTTTTAATTTTTTGAGGTATCTCCATACTTCCACAGTGGTTGCAACAATCTGCAATCCCACCAACAGTGCAACAGTGCTCCCCTTCCTCCACTTCCTCACCAGCACTTGTTTTTGTTGGTTTATTGATGGTGGCTATTCTGACAGGATTGAGGTGCTATCTCATTGTGGTTTTAATTTGCATCTCTCTGATGATTACTGATGTTAAGCATATGTCTATGGGCCATCTATATGTCCATTTTGGAGAACAGTCTATTCCAGTCCTTTGCCCATTTTTTTAATTGGACTGTTTCTTTTCCTGTTATTGAGTTGTATTAGTTCTTTATATATTTTGAAAATTAAAGCCCTATCAGGTGTATCATTGGCAAATTTGATCTCCCATACAATAGGTTCCCTTTTCATCTTGCTAATGTTTTTTTCTTTTTGTTATTGTTGTTCAATTACAGTTGTCTTCCTTTCTCCCCCTCCCCCCCGTCCTACCTACCCCCACCGCCTACATTCAATCCTACCCCCCATAGTCTTTGTCCATGGGTCCTTTATACATGTTCCTTTATGGTCCTTCTGCTTCTTTCCCCTGTTACACCCTCTCCCCTCCCCTCTAGTCACTGTCAGTTTGTTCTTTTTTTCATGTCTCTGGTTCCATTTTACTCTCTTGTTTGTCTTGTTGATTAGGTTCAATTTGTAGGTGAGATCATATGGTATTTGTCTTTCACCAACTGGCTTCATTCACTTAGCATAATGCTCTTCAGTTCCATCCATGATGTCTGGCTTTCTGCTGGGTAGAATTCCATTGTATAAATGTTACCACAGTTTTTTGATCCACTCATTTACTGATGGACACTTACATTGCTTCCAATACTTGGCTATTGTAAATTGTGGTGCTATGAACATTGGGGTGCATATGTTCTTTTGAATTGGTGTTTCAGTTCTTAAGGTACAATCCCAGCAGTGGAATTACCAGGTCTAAAAGACAGTTCCATTTTTAGTTTTTTGAGGAAATTCCCTACTGTTTTCCACAGTGGCTACACCAGTCTGTATTCCCACCAACAATGTACTAGGGTTCCCTTTTCTCCACAACCTCAACAGCACTTATTGTTTGTTGATTTGTTTATGGTGGCCATTCTAACCAGTGTGAAGTGGTATCTCATTATGGTTTTAATTTGCATCTCTCTGATGGCTAGTAATGCTGAGCATCCTTTCATATGGCTCTGGGCCCTCTGCCTTCCTTAGGGAAGTGTCTGTTCTGGTCCTTTGCCAATTTCTTAATTTGGTTGTTTGTCTTCCTGGAGTGGAGTCATGTGAGCTATTTATATATTTTGGAGGTCAAACCCTTGTCTGAGGTATCATTGGCAAATATAGTTTCCCATGTGGTTGGTTCCCTTTTCATTTCACTGATGTTGTCTTTAGCCATGCATAAGTTTTTTATTTTGATGAAGTTCTATTTGTTTATTCTTTCCTTTATTGCCCTTGCTCTAGGGGATACATCAGTTCTTATGACAGTACCAGACTGTTTTGATAACCGTGGCCTTGTAATATAGTTTGATATCAAGTATTGTAATCCCTCTTACTTTGTTCTTCTTTCTCAAAGTTGCTGAGGCTATTTGGGGTTGTTTATGGTTCCATATACATTTTTGAAATCTTTTTTCTATATCTGTGAAATATGTCATTGCTATTTTAATAGGGATTGCATTGAATCTGTAAATTGCTTTGGGTAATATGGACTATTTGATGGTGTTAATTCTTCCAATCCATCAACATGGTATGTGCTTCCATTTATTTGTATCTTCCTTAATTTCTTTCTTGATTGTTATGTAGTTTTCTGAGTACAAGTCTTTTACCTCTTTGGTTAGGTTTATTCCTAGGTACTTTATTTTTCTTGTTGCTGTATCAAGTGGGATTTTTTTTCCTGATTTTGTTTCTGATATTTCATTGTTGGTGTACAAAAATGCCTTCGATTTCTGAATATTGACTCTGTATCCCATTGTTTTGTCAAATTTATTTATTAGGTAGAGTAGTTTTTTGTCAGAATCTATAGGGTTTTGTATGTACACTAACATGTCATCTGTAAGCAGTGACAGTTTTACTTCCTCCTTTCCAATTTGGATGCCTTTTATTTCTCCTTCTTGTTTGATCTCTGTGGCTAGGACTTCCAATACTATTTTGAATAGAAATGGTGAAAGCAGACATCCTTGTCTTGTTCTTGATCTTAATGGGAAAGTTTTTAGTTTTTGTCCATTGAGTATGATGTTGGCTGTAGGTTTTTCATATATGGCCTGTACTATGTTGAGTTATGCTCCCTCTACTTTCACTTTGCTGGGTGTTTTTGTCATAAATGTGTGCTGTACCTTATCAAATGCTTTTTTCACATCTATTGTTATGATCATGTGATTTTTTGTCTTTCCTTTTCTTTATGTGATGTATTACATTTATTGACTGGTGAATATTGTACCATCCTTGCATCCCTGGGATGAATCCCACTTGATCATGGTGTATGATCTTTTTGATTTATTGCTGAATGCAGTTTGCAAATATTTTGTTAAGGATTTTAGCATCTATGTTCATCTACGAAGAGCTGTGTCCTGAAGTTTTCTTTCTTTGTTGTGTCTTTGTCTGCTTTGGAGATTAGAGTGATGCTGGCCTCATAAAAAGAGTTTGGGAGTCTTCTCTCTCTTTGGATTTTTGAAATAGTCTGAGAAGTATAGGGGTTAACTCTTCCTTGAATGCTTTGTAAAATTGTCCTGTGAAACCATGTGGTCCAGGGCTTTTGTGTGACAGGAGTTTTTTGATTACTGCTTTAATGTCACCAGCTATTATCAGTCTGTTTAAGCATTCTGCTTCTTCTTGGTTCAATTTTGGAAGACTATATCTTTCTAGAAATTTGCCCGTTGCTCCTACATTTTCAAATTTCTTGGCATACAGCTCTTCGTAGTAATTTCTTACAATCCTTTGCACTTCTGTGGCATCAGTTGTAATCTCTCCTTTTTCATTTGTGATTTTATTTATTTGGATCCTATCTCTTTTTTTCTTGATGAGTCTGCTTAAAGGATTCTCAGATTTGTTTATCTTTTCAAAGTACCAGCTCCTGGATATATTGATCTTTTAAATTGTTCTTTTAGTGTCTACATCATTTAATTCTGCTCTGATCTTGGTTATTTCCTTCCTTCTACTTGCTCTGGGCTATCTATGTTGATGTTCCTTCAGTTCTTATAGATATAGGGTTAGATTGTTTATTTGAAATGTTTCTATCTTTTTTAGTAGGCCTGTATTACTATGAACTACTCTCTCAGGACTGCCTTTCCTGTGCCACATAATTTTGGACTGTTGTGTGTTCATTTTCATTTGTTTCCAGAGACTTTTTGATTTCTTCCTTGTTCTTATTATTAACCCATTCATTGTTTAGTAGAATGCTATTCCATCTCCATGAATTTGAGTGTTTTTGAGCTTTAATTTGAGGTTGGTTTGTAGTTTCAGCCCCTTGTAGTCCGAGAAAATGCTTGATATAATTTCAATTTTCTTGAATTTGTTGAGGCTTGCTCTGTGTTCTATCATGTAGTCTATCTTTGAAAATATTTCATGTGCATTTGAAAAGAATGTATATTTTATTTCTTTAAGATGAAAGGTTCTATATATATCAGTTAAGTCCATTTCTTCTAGGGCATTGCTCGATGCTGCAATCTCTCTCAATACCTTGTTGATATTCTGTTTGAAAGATCTATCCATTTTTAACAGTGGTGTGTTAAAACCCCCTAGTATAATTCTGTTACTGTCTATATATTTCTTGAAGTCCTCCAAGATTTTTCTTATATATTTGGGCGCTCCTATGTTGGGTGCATATATTTTACAATAGTTTACAATATTTATGTCTTGATGGATTCTTCCCTTGAGTATTATGAAGTGTCATTCTGTGTCTGTTTTTATGCCTTTTTTTGAAGTCTATTTTGTCTGATATAAGGATTGCTACACCAACTTTATTTTTTCCTGCCCATGTTTTAGGAATGGGAAGGAAAAAATTTAGGTTTATATTTTTTTCCAACCTTTTACTTTCAGTATGTTTAGATTTTTTTTTTTTTTTTTGAGGTAGGTCTCTTGTAGGCAGCATGTGTGTTGGTTCTGTTTTCTTATCCATTCAGCTACCCTATGTCTTTTGATTGGAGCATTTAATCCACTTACATTTAAGGTTATTATTGATAAATACTTATTCACCCCCCCCACCTTTGTACCTGTGTTCCTTTCTCTCTCACTGTTTTTCTTGCTCTTCTTAACACAATCCCTTTAGCACATCTTGCAGTGATGGTTTGGTGGAGGTGTATTCTTTCAGCCTCCTTTTGTCTGGGATACTCCTTATTTCACCTTCTATTTTAATTGAGAGCCTTGCCAGATACAGTAGTCATGGCTGTAGGCCTTTGCTTTTCATTACTTGGAATATTTCTTGCCATTCCCTTCTGGCTTATAGTGTTTCTGTTGAGAAATCATCTGCTACACTTATCAGAGTTCCTTTGTATGTTACTTCTTGTTTCTCTCTGTGTCTTTTAAGATTTTTCTCTTTGTCATTAAAACTTGGCACTTTAATTATGATGTGTCTTGGAGTGACCCTATTTGGGTTCATCTTAATTGCAGCCCTCTGTGTTTCCTGAACTTGCTTGGCTTTTCTCCTCTCTACTTTGGGAAGTTTTCCTTTCTTATTTTTTCAAACAGTTTCTATCCCTTGCACCTTTTCTTCTCCTTCTGGTATTCCTATTATTCAAATGTTGTTGTGTTTCATGTTGTCCTGCAGTTCTCTTAAGCTATCTTCATGTTTTCTGAGTCTTTTTTTGTGTAGCTGCTCTACCTGGGTGTTTCTATCTTATCTTTCAGCTCATTAATTCTGTCCTCTGCTTCATCCAGCCTGTTTGCAATTCTTTCTAGTGTGTTTTTTATTTCAGAAATTGTATCCTCCATTTCTTCCTGGTTCTTGTTTATAGGTTCTATTTCCTTTTTCATTTTGTTGTAATTCTCACTCAGTTCTTTATTGTTGTCTGTGAGTGCCTTGAGCATTGTTATCATCACTCATTTGAATTCTATGTCTGATAGTTTGCTTGCCTTCATTTCTTTTAGCTCTTTTATCAGGGAGTCTTCCATTCCTTTTGATTGCAGGTTCTTTCTTTGTCTCCTCATTTTAGGTAACTCATTTTGTTTTTTTCTGTGATTCCCAATGCTCTGCTTTGCCAGCTGTTCTTAGGGTGAATTTCTGTGGTAGGATTCTGTGAGACTCAGTGGGGTGATCTCTTTGATCTCCTTGTCTGGTTACTCTAGGGTTGCCCTTTCTTCCATTTGTGTGGGATCTCTTGTTGTACATGGACTTTAGTTGTTGGTAGCTCCTTTGTTGTTGGATTCTCCCTTCCAGCTGGTTTACAGGTACTCACAATTCCCACCTTGTCTTGCATGTGATCAGGGTCAGGGTGAAGGTGAAATGGAGGAAGACAGCAGAAGAATATTCTATGGGATTTAAAGTACTAACAAATAGAGAACAGAGAGGAGATCCTTTGGAGAAGTACAGCAATAACTGTGCTATTTCACCAACTAGCCACTTTTATAAAAGGTAAAAAAGAGATAAGACTCTTATTAGAAAGGAAAAGAATGTAAGCTGACTTTAGAAAGCTGAGCACTTATGTGAGGTATAGTGAAAGTGAGGTATAGTGAAAGTAAGGGATAGAAAATTGGTGCAGTGTGTGAGAGTATAAAGTTAACCACAACAGTAATAAAGCTCAGGAATATGGCAAAATGAATTAAGACCAGGGTAGGGTTCTATGTGGAATTAGGAATAACAATAATATGATTAGAAATTTATACTCTGAATAAAAGAAAAAACATTAAGGATCAGGAGTAGTGTGTTGTTGGAATACGAGTGAAGTGAAAGAAGAAAAATTAAAATGCAACATGAAGGGGAGAGTAAAGAAAACCAATCAAACAATGAAATCAAACAAACAAAACCAAAAGAAAAACTAAACAGATGAAAGAGAGATAAAGAAAATGAAAATAAAAATAGAAAATAAAAAAATGAAAATAATAAAATAAAAAAATAAAATGCAAGTTCCAAAGGATAGTGAAGTGAAATTTGTCTTAGCTGTTGGTGCTCGCCTTCTGACTTCTTTCTGGATATACCTTTGTTTTTTTCACAGCTCCAGGTCTTTTTGTTTTACACTTGGAAAAAAAAATCCTCCTGTTGACTGTAAACCTGCCAAGTGGGTTTTGCTGTTCTTCCTGGATGCTGCAGGCAGAGGGGCTTGGCTCAGTTGTTGTTTTTTTCCCCTTTCTTATTTTTCCAAGAGAATGGGGGCTAGGTCTGGGCTACAATATTCATAGTTGTCCAGTTTCTGGCCCATGCCCTCAGGGAGTTGTGCAGCCCACACTGTCCACTGTGTATATGTGCCAGGTGCGTGCCTCTAATCTACCTCATTGCTCATCTCTGATTAGTCTCTGAGGTGCACTGAGTGGAAGCAAACCACACCCCTCCTCCTCCCTCTTTATTGGCCTGGGCCTGCGTGCAGCAAAGTCCCTTCAGGGCAGTTAAGTTCCCCTATTGAATTAAGTCTCTCTGAGCATTGCTCCCTCTCTGAGCTCCTGGTGCCCCTCTTTGATCAGTCCCTAAGGTGCCCTGTATGGGAGCAAATCATGCCTCCCCCTCCTCCCTCTTTGTTGGTCCTGCCACTAAGTGTGAGAGGTCCTTGCACAGTGGCTGAAAGCCTTTTCTTGAGCTAATTCCCCTTGTTTGCACAGGCTATTCCTATGAAGCGCCTGGCTTTCCACACAGACCAACTCTCTGACCAGTGCAGAGACTATCTGGGTCACAGCCAGCCATGGCCCTTCTCTTCTCCCATCTCCAGCTGTCACCTGGTTCCCCAATTTCTCCAGTACTGTACCAGTTGGTGACCACAATCTCAGCCAGGATATGCTGCCAGGTGTGTATCTCTTACTGTGTCTTTATTCCCCAGTGAGTTTAAGCGTCAGGGTCTCTCCTGGCCTGGGTCTGCGAACTTGCTGCTTTGGGAGGGGAGAGAGCTGCAAAGTCACAGTCACTGACCAGATTGTTCTCCAGAGCTTCCATGGCAGCTGTGGTGCCCAGGGCATGGCCCAGGCACCTTCCTGTGGGCCTACAAAGTCTCCTTACCATCCGTTTTTAAAGGTCCTGTGCAACCTTTGACTTTCAAACTTCTTATCAGTTGGAATTCTGTTGACTGTTCACTCTGTTCCTATGAAGACCATCTAGGTGTCCCAGTTGGGTGCACGAGCAAGTGGGTTCAGCTCCCACCTACCTCACTGCCAACTTCCCTCCCTTCTTATTTTTTTTCTAATTCAGTTTCAGAAGATTGTATGTTTTTAGAAATTAATCCATTTTGGCAGGGTTGTCCAATTTTTGGCATATAGCCATTCATAATAGTTTCTTCCTATTTTTGTGTTTCTTGAGTGTCATCTGTTACATTTCCTCTTTCATTTCTGACTTCATTTATTTGGGTACTTTCTTTCTATTTTCTCTATTAGTCATTAAAAGTTTCTTAGTGTTGTTTATCTTTTCAAAGAACCACTTCTTGGTCTCATTTATCTTTTGTATTGCTTTTCTTCTTTTTTAGTTTCTGTGGCATTTATTTGTGCTCTAACTTTTATTATTTTATTATTTCCTTCCTTTTACTTACTTTAGGCTTTGTTTGTTGTTTTTCTAACATTTTAGGTCTAGGGTTAGATTGTTTATTTGAATTTTTGCTTGCTTCTTGCACTCAGCCTATAGTGCTCCAAACTTCCCCCTCAGGACTGTTTTTGCTGTGTCTCACAGACTTGGGTTATTGTGTATTCATTTTTATTTGTTTCCAGGTAATTTTAAATTTTTTCCTTGATATCATTGATAACCCATTCATTATTTAATAACATGCTATTTAGCCTTCATATATATGAACCTTTTCAGTCTTTTTGTTGAGGTTGATTTCTGATTTCATGACATTGTGACCTGAGAAAATGCTTGATATAATTTTAATCTACTTGAGTTTTTTAAGACTCATTTTGTTTCCTAACAAGTGGTCTATCTTTGAGAATAATCCATGGGTACTTGAAAATAATGTGTATTTTGCTGCTTTGGGATGAAAAATTCTATATTTATCAATTAAATTCATTTGATCTAGTATGTCATTTATTTATTAATTATTTTATTGTTGTTCAAATACAGTTGTCCATTTACTCCCTCCACTCCCCCCCACCCCGCACCCTAGCTAAACTAGTGTATCATTTAATGTCACTATTTCCTTGTTATTATGGTCTGGAAGATCTATCCATTGGTGACAATGGATTGTTAAAATCCCCTACTATGACTGTATTGCTGTTGATCTCTTAAAGTCCACTAATTTTTTTATATATTTAGGTGCACCTATATTGGTTCCATACATATTTGCAAGGGTTGTATCCTCTTGTTCGATCAATCCCTTTTGTATTATTGAGTGACATTCTTTGTTTCTTGTTATGGCCTTTGTTTTGAAGTCTATTTTGTCAGATATAAGTATTACTACCCCAGCATTTTTGTTTGTTTCTTTTTGCCTGGAATATTTTCCTCTATCCTTTTACCTGTGTAAATCCTTTTCCTTTAGCCTGTGTAAATCTTTTGTTCTGAGGTGGGTCTCTTGTAGACAGCATATATGTGGGTCTTGTTTTCTTATCTATTCAGCTACCCTATGTCTTTTGATTGGAGCATTTAATGCATTTACATTTAAGGTTATTATAGGTAAGAACTTATTTATTGCCATTTTTATTGTATTTATGTCCCTCTCTCTCTATTTTCCTTCTCCTTAAAGCAGGTACTTTAACATTTCTTTCAATGCTGGTTTGGTGGTATAGATTTTTTTTTTTTTGAGGGGTCAGAAGCTCTTTATTTGGCCTTCAATCTTAAGTGATAGTCTTTCTTGGTACAGTGTTCATGGTTGCATGTTCTTAATTATCATCATTTTGAATACTTCATACCAATCCCTTCTGGCCTGAAGTGTTTCTGTTTAGAAATTAGCTGACAGCCTTATTCAGATCCCTTTAAGGTAAATGTCTTTCTCTTGCTTGACATTAAGATGGTTTGTTTCAAAACTTTACCATTTTATGATGTGTATTGATGGGGGTCTCTTTGGGTTCATCTTGATTGGGACTCTCTGTGCTTCCTAAACTTGTGTGACTTTTTCCCTCACCAGGTTAGGGAAGTTTTCTGCGATTATTTCTTTAAACAGGTTCTCTATCCCTTCCTCGCTCTCTTCTCCTTCTGGGATCCCCCTGGTGCATATGTTGTTATTCTAGATGTTGTCCCAGAGGTCACTTAGACTTTCTTCATTTCTCTTGAGTCTCTTTTATTTTTAATTTTCTCTTTGGGTGGATAATGTTACTTCATCCTCTAATTCACTGATTTGTTGCTCTGCTCCATCTAACCCACTGTTGATTCCTTTTAGTGAATTCTTCATTTTAGGTATTGTAATCTTCATTTCTGACTGGTTCTTGTTTCTGGTTTCTATATCATTTTTAATGCTTACTATCTCTTAAAGTTCTCCCTGAAGCGATCCATTCTTCCTGCAAGGTACTCGAGCATTCTTATAACATTATTTTCAACTCTGCATGTGTTACTTGTATTTCTTCCATTTTATTTATTTCTTTTCATTTTTTGTGGGGATTTCTGTTGTTTCATTTAGAGGGGAGATTTTTCTTTGTTCCCTATGTGTCTTCTGAGTATTAAATAGATCTCCTATGTCTCCCAAATTTTCTCTGATTGTTTTATAATGAAGGTATCATGTTGGGCTCAGTGGCACAATCTTCCAGATCACCCGAGCTCTGTGGTTCAGGAGTGTTTCTTGTGAGTTATGTGCTCCGCTATTGTAGTTAAGTCTTGAATGCTGTTTGCTCTTTAGTGGGTAGAGTTAACCCTTCAGGGTGGGAGAATGTAAGGATAAACCTCAACCATTGTGTGTGAGATGCTGTGCAGGGGCTGTCCCTTGAGGAAACATTGTTCACAGCAGGTTCTGGTGCCTGCAGGAATCCCCTTTTGGGTGACTGGTTCCGTGGCTGGCTGGGTTGAGCTCTGGTGTGGTCTGAAGCCCACCACTGGTTTTGTTGGTTCTGGGTCCACTTGGGTGAGGTACAGATACAGGTCACTGTCAGACATTGTGTATAACTGGCCTTGATCTACCTGTCTGTAGTTACCATGCTGTTTGCTGTTTGTGTGTGTGTCTACTGGACTGGTGTGTAGATGTGAAGGGTCAATCTGTGTAAAATAGTCAGCTTCTCCTGCATAGAGCTGGGGTAAGATTTGTAAAGGACCAAGGCTCTCTGAGGTCTGTCTCTACCCTTTAGTGATTCTGTACCCCCCTGAGATTGCCTGGTCTTCCTTTGGAGCCTTCTGATGAAGACAGTAGGATGAACCTAGGCCAGCCAGCTGAGATAGGGCTAGTGGATCCTTTGCTTGTAGGTCACACAGTCTACAGGGCACTTACTGATGGGAAAATAGCCTCTGCTTCAAAGCTAAACCCTCAGTCTCTACCAGATCCTCCAGCTATATTTCTCTCTTGGGGGCTCAGTGCTGATTCAGGATGGGTACAGTGAGCCATCCTTTTTGCAGGATCAGGTTCAGCAGCCCTGGACTCCAGGGGATAGATTAAAAGTGTCTCCCTTTGGGGCTGATGCTGGCCCAGCCCACAGGAAGAGACTAAGTTCTCTGTCCCATTCCCAGACAATAGCTTCCAAAGGTCTCACACCTTGTCCTCATTCTGAGCTGCCCATCCTTCCCCCCATGGAATTGCATACAGGGCTGATATAAACAATTTCCGGTTGGGGTTAGTACCTGTAAACCTGTAGGAGAGGGGCAGGTACCTCTTCATCTTCCCAGGGTAACATGAGCTGAGACTGAGTTTACCTCCTTGCAAAATATCTGAGCTGTTCAGCATTTATCTCTCTGGCCCCCAGAGAGAATCCTTTCCAGGAGATACAGTTCAAAACTCTCAGCTCTGTGCAGCACCTGGGTCACTGCCAAACAAAGCAGGATGGGGCCCAAATTCCCTGCCTTGTGTGGTACCCCATATTTCTACATGGCTGGTTTCAGTAAGGGAGGATCCAATGTCCCAGTTTGGTGTGGAATGACTCCAAAAACTGCAAATGGGACCAAAATTCCCAGCTTTGCACAGCTCCTTTGCACTTCCAAAATCAGCAGCACAAAAGTGGGGTGGCAGGGTGCCACCTGTACAGTTGAGATGGGGGAGATTTGTTCTCTTTCCCAAGCCACTCAGTTAATTCACTGTGTGGGTGTCTGCCGAAAACCTCAGAAAATAAAAGGCCCTTAAAGTAACTGCTGGCTGTAACCTGCAGGCCCCTCCACAGACCCGATGTGGCAGCTTGGTTTTTCCAGCAGTCTGAGCTGGTATCATAAACTCTCCAGGGTGGTGCTGCAACAATAGGAATACTCTATGCTAAAAGGGTACACTCTGAGTATCACAGGCATGGTTGATTCCCACTGATTCCCACTGCCAGAAGCTACTCTATCTCCTCTTCCCGTCTCTGTTGCTGTGGGTTAGGAATCCCTGCATGAGGTTAACACCCCTCACTCCTAGGGTGAGGGAGCTCCGCAGCCACAATATTTATCTGTTTACAGTTCAGCTGCAAATTTGGTTTGGGATCAAGAACAAGTGAATGCAGATTCCATCTAATCTGCTGCCATTTTAAGAGTCTCCTCAAAAGTAATCTTGATAAAGAAAGATCAGAAGTAATGAAGAAAAATTTAAATAATTTTGCGAAAAAGTTTTTTACTTTTTACATAAAAATACACAAAGCCAAAAGATAAACAGGATACTGGTGAAAATTAGCAACATGATATATCATGAGCTTTTTTCTTACTGTACAAAGAGCTCTGTCATATTAATAAGAAAAAAGTGAATAATTCTATTGCAAAATAGATTATCAACAACCACTTAATGACAATAAAAATGCAAATAGCTACCAAATATGGTTATTTTGATTTTAATTTATTTAACTATGAGTGTAATGGAAAAATCTCTTTCATGTTTGGTGGCTATTTGCATATCTAGCCAAAAATGGGGGAGGAGGATAAAACTTCTGTATTCACAAATAAGTAACTAGATAAATCAAAGAATATACATATCATGAAGTATTTTGCAACTATTAAACATAATGAAATATATCCAAATATGCTAATATGAAAAGTTCTGTCAGTCTTGTCATTAAGTGAAATAGTAAGATTCTGAACCATATATGTGCATGGGACAGGTAAATATGTGTAGGTATGTTACATATTTTTATATACAGTAAGACCTTTCTTAACATGGTTGATAGGTTCTGTGACTTTAAGCAAAACATATAATGAAACCAATTTTTATCATAGGCTAATTGATAGAAATAAGAGTTGTGTTCCTATAACATCTCATCAACATTATAATGAAACAGTATTATATGAGCACCTGATATATGTATATTTATTTATAATGGTTTCATTTAGGTATACATTTCAAGGATTTACATCATTGCTGTATATTGGAAATAGGTTTCAGGGGGCAGGGTGTGAAGTCAATGGAGTTTGTTGGGGATTCAACGTGCCCTTCATTCTCAGTCAGCACTGAACACAAGGACCATCTTTTTAGCTCATGACTTCAGGTGTTGCTGGGTGGGGAGGTGGGTCTTTTGGCAGTGAGAAATCCACTGGTTTTAGCTGACATGAATCTGAAACATACATTATATTGCATTATATCTTACATGACATTATAAGGGTCAGCCTCTTTTGATTTGACATTGTGGAACATCTACACTTGAAGAATGACCAAACCACACATACCTGGGTGAGTTTCACTGTAAAAATCTTTGAAATGTACTTGGATCCGCCTATCAGCAGGGAGGTGAGAACAGTCCAAACATCACTGTGGGCCTGGCTGAATCCCTCTCTACTTTTAGACATTTCTGGAGTGCAACTTCTGATATGAATTTCCCGTCTTCCCTTCTTCCAATGCAGGCACCACAGAAAGAAGGCTTGTCAATCTGGGCTTTTTAGAAGGTAGCTGCGCAAGAGTTTAAACACTGCCTAAAAATCTAAAGAGTATTTCAACAAGACCAACAACATTTAGAGTTAAGAAGAAATTACTTTGTTGAAAAAGTTAAGTTCACAAACATTTATTTAATTTTGTTTTGTTTCACTATCAGTCTTCAAATAAAGTATTTACTTCAGAAAGGTGATGAGAATTCTTCCCAAGAGCAATCCAGGAACAACCTGCAAAGTGCGGGGTACAAGTCACTTCTGGATGGAAAATGGATTGTCTTTGTTTTATACTGATCCACAAAATGAAATAAAGCAAGATTTTTTTTTACATAAAAGTTTGCTTGTTTCAAAAAGTTTAAAAACCAGCCATAGTAAGACATAATTACATGGTTTAATTTTAAGAACATTTAATTTTACAAGGTAGAACTTTGCATTTTTTGGTTTAAACTCTTCTGTTTTGTTTCCTTCCTTCCCCCTTAATACTATTGCCTATGTGTTTGCTTCCTTTTCTCCTCCTTGATTCTCTCTTTCCTTTCCTCATACCCTCAATTGCCTTTTCCTTGTTTGAAGACACATTATATATCTACTCCATATCAAAAAATCCCACCATTCCCACAATCTTCCTTCCTAAGAGAACCTAAACTATATTTAGGGAGCAATATGTCAGTTGTAGGGAGTGTCTCATAAATGGCTCAAAGTGCAGCAATTCATTATCTTTGCCAGGTGTTGGTATAGGAGATAACTTGTGTTGGCCAATGAGATGTAAGAGGAAGTCTACTGAGGGCTACCCAAACCTACTTTCCTTTTGAAAGGGGAGAGAAGTGCAGAAGGAGAAAATCCTATAGTTTCTTTCTTCTCTTCCTGTTGTAATGGCACATGATGCCTACAACTATAGCAGCTGCTGGGTTTTTTTTTTTCACATTAAGTGATAAATACTTGGTAGATAACCCATCTGTTCAAGGATGCTACAGTAGTTTCTGACTTCTTAAATAAACTAGAAATGTCCTTAGGCTCTAAGCCAGGTTTTTTAGTGACTTGGAGCAAAAAATGCATTTTTAATGTATACATAGTCTTGAAAATCAAGTGGGGAAAACTATTAAATAGAAATTAATAATATTAATTATGATTACAGAAACATGATCAAAGAGCCTTGGCTACAGCAAAGACTAAACAGTCAGCCCTACTTGGTGAAGCTGGGGAGTTCTCTGAGGACTTCTCTGAGGAGGGCCATAATTGTTGGTCATAAAGGGGTCTTGTGTCAGGCAATGAGGGCAAAAAATGAATCTGGGAAATCACACAAGTTTATGTTGTTCATGAAGAGTGTCGAGTTTTTATTGTGGCAGGAAAGAGAGCTGGAAAGGTGGGATGAGGCCCGATAATGAAGGACTTTACATGACATGATAAGGACATACCTTTTGCATGACAGGAGACGCATGTGTGTGTGTGCAGGAAAACTGAAGCATGTAGATACACAAACTCCTACAGGATAAAGATTCTGACGAGCTTTTGTCCAAGTTTCTGGAAGGAAAGGAGTATCTAAACCCTTGGAATTTTTCCAGTGATTGGAATGTCTTTGTTATTCATGATAAACCCTAATAGTTTATGCTGATGAAGTGATTTCTGGTGGATCTAGGTACTTCAGGAGAAGGCTTAGCCATGCTGGAAAAACCAACAATGTCATTAGAGATCAGGTCTTTGAGCCACGTGAGGCTCATACAACCTGGCAGAAGGGAAAGGAGCTGGAGATTGAGTCAACATCCTGACCAATGATATAATCAGTTACGCCCTTGGGATAACCCCCCAATAAAAACTTTGAACTTTAAAGCTCAGTGGAGCTTCCTGGTTGGTGAATACATCAATGTCCCAGGAAGGTTATACATCCCGAGGACATGAGGGGAAGGCACAGAATTCTGTATGCAGCCCTTCACCCAAGTCCTTTGTTCTTCATTTATATATCCTTTATGATAAAACTTTAATTATGTGTATAGTGTTTTTCTGAGTCATCTTAGTGAATTATCAAACTTGAAGAGGTCATGGAATGACGCAGATCCCGGCCAGCAGGATCTGTTGTGGTTGCATTTTCAAATACACATGGACTACAGAAATCCTGTGGAGGAAAAGGGATGGCGTGGCTACTCACTCATGAGGAGAGTGCCTCTGAGAGCCTTGGCCACTCCCTCAAGAGGAAAGCGCCTCTGCCCTTGCCTTGACAGGCTTTTATTGTTTTTCTAGGCCCCTTACATCAAAGAAGGTCCTCCTTTACTATGCAAAGGTTTGTTTTGGGTGGTTATCTTTTTCAGACAAAGGAGAGGGTGTTGCTGAATACATCAAAGGAGGACGTTTGCAATGTAAAAGGAGAAATGGTCTAAACAGCTAAGTTCCATAACTGGAAGGTCTAGCCCAGATTTTGGGAAGATAAAGATACTCAGCAAACATTTGCTTGCCTCAGGGTGAGGGAGTTTTAGCAAGAGCAAGTCTCTTAGCAGTCAAGATACAATGCAGGCCTGATTTCTCACTGGAGAACCTATCCATGGATGTGGGTCCTGCCCACCAACCTCGCTCCCCACTGGCTTTTCCGAGTGGGGGATGAGCCACATTTCCCACGCTTGGAACAGTTCCCCACAATGGAAACCTCTGGATTTATAGATAGTTGGTAAGAAGTTCCAGGTGACCTGGGAACTCGAGAGGTTGTGACTGATGTCAGAAGTGAGGGCAGTCTTATTGGAGGCTGTGCCCCTCAGTTGTGAAGTTTGGCTCAGCATGGGTAGTTGGTGTCAGAAGTTACTGTTTCTGTTTTGTACACATGAAAAGTGACTCAAATATGGGATAGGGAATTGCATGGGAGTTGCTGCAGAGGCCTGTGTGCTGGGGCCTCCAATCCAAAGTACGGAAAGGGCTTGTCTGTACCCTGAGTCCATAGACTGCCTCTCAGAAAAATGGTTTCCTTTGGTGAGAGGGAGCTGGGGGTCTAGGATGAAGATAAGTGAGAAGAGGAAGAACCAAAATAATCTCCACTTTGGCCCCTGAGGCAGCTTGTTATCACTGTGACTCCTCATCACAGGACATAGTATCGTGGCCAGCATGTGAATGTTCTGCTACCCAAATCCTGTTTTTCAAAGAAAATAATAACACAGGCAACTATAATAACTGCCATACATTGAACTCCTGTAATGGGAAAGATGCCAATAAGTTTTTTATTCTTTTTACTCTGGTCCTTAATAATCCTGTTGGGAGGTGTTATTCCCATGGGACAAGTGATGTGGCAGTTGCAGTTGGGCAAATGGCATAGGTTTCCTTGCACATAAGGAACTCAGCTATGAGTCCAACTCTCTGCGAAAATAGGGCCTGTGCTCTCAGCACCATGACATGCTGCCTCTTACCCAACGCCTGTGGAGATGTGGAGTCAGAGCTAATGCCCGTGCAGAGCAGTTGTCCTTCATTTCTGGGGCTTTGCAAGGTAAGTCATGGGGGCGTAGGGGGTGGGCGGAGGAACATCTGTCCTTTCTGCCTCCTATATCCCTCTCATCCTTCCTGAAGTACATGGATCAGAAGGCTATAAAATCTCGGGACTCAGTGCCAGAAGGTCAAGAAAAGAATGTGAAACAGAGAAGGGAAGATCTTTTTAACTTGCAGTATAATTTGGAACCCAGGAACATGGGCACAAAGTTGTCATTCTAGCTTCACTGGGAATGATTAGGTTACTCTTTCAAGAGAGGAAGGAGTGATCCCTGATGTAACATAAATGCTCAGATAATTGGGATGAAGATATAAAGCTGAAACTAAGTTTTGATTTTCTGCTCAAGCCAGAGAAGTGAAGCAGATATGCGTGAGATGGAGATGAGAAGCTATAACTGAACAACTAGTGGGGTCCTACCACCTGCAGCCCATAGGTAATAATTCTAGAGACAGAGTCCATGGAAAGGAAAAAGGAATTTATGTATATATATATATATATATATATATATATATATATACACACACACACACCACACACACATATACATATATATATATATACACACAGTAGATTACTTGATGCTTCCCACTTGTGGGAGGGGTGTGAGTTTTGCCAGCCAAGCTGGAAGCCTGCACCTCCCTGAGCTCAACATCCTAGCCTCTTCTCCTCTTCTCTTACTGGAGCTTGCTGCACTCCAGGCCCACGCTGGAGCTCTCAGGAAGGAGCCCCGGGAAACACTCCTAGGACACCCAGTCCCCAAGGTCCAGGGCACAGGAACTCCAGCCCCCATCAGTCCAGAAGGAGGGGAGAATCCAAGAGAGTGGCATTTCCATGTGCTCTCCTTTTAAAGGTTTCCCCTGGAATTCCCCACATGGTGGAAGCAGATGGGAGGGTATGTCCAAGGCACATAGTCCTACCCCTCCCCTGGTCCAGAGGTCCTTAACAAAGGGGGTCTGGAGTGGAAGGCAGCCTTCACATGAGGGAGAAGGATCTTGCAAAGTCCAGGTCAGTTGGTTGCCCCTAGAAAGTGGTGTGTGCAATGTCCAAAGCTTGGCATTACTGAAGGAGTTGGCATCCTTGTTGTGCTCTGGAGGCAACAAATTTGGCAAGAGGGTTAGAAGGCACAATCAAAACTATAACAACTAAATAACAAAATGTATGGGCTAATTCTACAGTGTCCCTGATAAGAAAAAAAAATGGTTTCCTTGGAGGAAGGTGTGCAAGGTGTGTCGCACCTGTCTGAAGCCTTACTGCCTACCATACTCAAATTAAGCTTAGGAGAATATCCTGAGAGTTCCCCCTTTAACACTTGTGGATCCTCCCTGTCCAAACTATTAAGACAGAAAAGAAAGCAGTTTTAAAGCAAAGACGATAGGCTGCCCCATACTTCACCAAATCAACTGTTTAGTCCAGCTAAACCATTGAGTTCCAAGAGGTGGCAATGCAGGTGGGCTTCTTAAGTGAAGCCTATACTGTTTCTGAGTCGGCAAGACTGTCTTTTGAGAAGACAATCAATTGTAAGGCCTTTGCTGGAATGATACTAAGCAGCGACAATTTGATGTCATCAGGGTAAACCAATTCAGCTGTCAAGTGAAAACAAACTTTGAAGACAGTTAGCTACACTAGAGTCTAATGATCATGACTGAGCGTTGTGATTTTCCTTAAAACCCTATTCCCCTCCCTAAGATCATCCTCACTGGCCTCAAAAAAGACTGCCAGTTTTCAATTTTCCTTCATCATGTGCTTAAAAACAGCAAGAGCAGTACTGAACACATGGGCTTTTTAAAGTTGTCTTTGTGTCAGGGAATAGAAACCAAGCCCCACAACTTCCATACAGCTTTGCCTGCAGTACCCGTATCCCTCAAGTCCATGAGGTTCTCATTGTGTCTTAAGGCTCTTCCTTGCCATCTTTTGGGACAGCAACCTTTGTTCCTTCCCTGAGAAGACTGCCATGAACCACACAACCAAACAAGGTACCAGGACATTTCTCCAGTGGGCTTTTGTTAGCTTTCAAAGTCAATCTTAGTTCCTCAAGGCATTCTGGTAACAACCAGAGGTCAATCATGCCTCCTTTAGACATAACATTCAATCAAAGTCTTGGTTATTAAAACCATATTTTGGACCCCGCCACCCATCCGGGGACTGTGTGCACCAACTGGGTAGTGTCCTCACCTCATCTCAGAGGGAGCTGAGACTACAGGCACCAACTGGGGGAGTGTACCCTGCTACCGGGAGTGTACCCAGCAACAGGGAAGGGTGCCCAGTGACCGGGAGTGTGCCCAGTGACCAGGGAGTGTGCCCAGTGACAGGAGTCTCTGCGCACCCACTGAGGAGTGTCCTCAACTCATTTTGGAGGGAGCTGAGACTACAGGCACCAACCGGGGGAGTGTGCCCAGCAACTGGGGAGTGTGGGCACCCACCAGAGTCTGTGCTCACCCACTGGGGAATGTCCGCACATCATCTCGGCTCATCTCAGAGGGAACTGAGACCACAGGCAACAAGGAGAGTGCGAATCAAGGAAGGCTCTGTGTGCACACCCATAGCCCGGAGGAGGCTTACCATAAAAAAAGAATGGGTAGAAGCTGGGAATACCAGGATACCTCCAGGAAGAGGAAACCCACCAACAAAGGAAACACCAACAGATAAGAACAGAAGAAGGTGAAGGAGGGAGTGGAAGTCACACTAAGTCAACCCAGGACCTATCTGAAAATACAAATAAATAGTGAAGAAATTACTAAGAACAAACAACTGAACAAGAGCAAGAGAAAAGCCTCAAAATCTTGTACACATGGAAGAACCAGCTCCAACACAACCTGCCCACACCTGCACAACATAAAACAAGAGGTGGGGGACAGAAAACCCTAGATAACCACCTGGTGGGAAACACCCACCAAAGAAAACCCAACAAGAACCAAAAACCAAAGACATACACAGAGCCAACATAAACAACAGCCCCAAATCAGTAAGATCAGGAGATCAAGGAGACTGTACCACTAAATCTCACAGGTATTCTATCACAGAAGTTTGCAACAAAAACCCACAGAGTCAGAACAGAGCAACTTAAAAAGAAGAGGCTAACAGGAAGACTCTCACAAACAATGGGAAGACAAAGAAACAATCCCCAAATGAAAGGAAAGGGGGAAGTCTCAGGAACAATGCTAAATGAAAAAGAGGCAAGTCAACTATCAGATAATGAGTTCAAGTAATTGGTTATAAAGAAGCTTCATGAGCTCACACAGAATTACCAAAAACTAGAAGGAAACACGATGAACTTACTGCAAACTATATCAACTTGAAAAAGGAAATAGAAACTATCAACAAGGGCCAAGAGGAAATGAAGAATACAATTTCTGAATTGAAGAATACAGGAGAAAGAACCAAAAGCACACTTGATGAAGCAGAGGATCGGATCAGCAAGCTGGAGGACAAAGTAGAAAAAAAAAAACACCAGAAAGAGCAAGAAAAGGAAAAGAGGCTCAGAAAGAATGAAGAGGGGTTAAGGGAAATGCAGGACAACATGAAACATAATAATATCTGTATAAGAGGGATACCAGAAGGAGAAGAAGAAGAGCAAGGGATAGAAAACCTGTTTGAAAAAATAATGATGGAAAATTTCCCTAATCTGAGGAGAGAAAAAGTCACGCAAATCCAGGAATCACAAAGAGTCCAATCAAGAGGAACCCAAAGAGGCCCACTGCAAGACAAACCATAATTAAAATGGCAAAATTCTAAGACAAAGAAAGAATCTTAAAGGCAGCAAGGGAAAAACAGGAAATAACATACAAGGGAGCCCTGATGAGGTTAGCAAATGACTTCTCAATGGAAATGCTCCAAGCCAGAAAAGAATGGCAAAAAATATTCCAAATAATGAGAACCAGAGGCCTGCAACCAAGACTACATTAACCAGCAAGGCTCTCAATCAAGATAGAAGGCCAGATAAGGAGTTTCCAAGACAAAAGAAGTCTAAAAGAATATACCGCCACCAAACCAGTTCTGCAAGAGATGCTATAGGGGCTGCTATAAGAGAGAGAGAGAGAGAGAGAGAGAGAGAAGAACACAGGTACAAAGAATCCACAATGAATAGGTACCTATCAATAATAACCATAAATGTAAATGGATTCAATGCTCCAATCAAAAGACATAAAATAGCTGAATGAGTAAGAAAACATGACCCACACATATGCTGCCTACAAGAGACCCACCTCAGGACACAAGACCTACACAGACTGAAAGTGAAGGGCTGGAAACAAATTTTCCAAGCAAGTGGACAGGAAAGAAAAAGCAGGGGTAGCAATACTCATATCAGACAAAATAGACTTCAAAAAAAAGGGCCATAAAGAGAGATGCAGAAGTTCACTTCATAATACTCAAAGGCAGAATCCACCAAGAAGACATAAACATTGTAAACATATATGAACCCAACATAGGAGCACCAAAATACATAAAGAAAATCTTGGAAGACTTCAAGAAAGATACAGCAACACAATTATAGTAGGGGATTTTAATACCCCACTGTCAAAAATGGACAGATCTTCTAAACAAAATATCAACAAAGATATTGTGACATGGAACAATGCCCTAGATGAAATGGACTTAACTGATGTATATAGAGCATTTCATCCCACAGAAGGAAAATACACATTCCTTTCAAATTCATATGGAACATTTTCAAAGATAGACCACATGATAGGACACAAAACAAGCCTTGAGAAGTTCAAGAAAATTGAAATCTTATCAAGCATTTTCTCTGACCATAAGGGACTGAGACTGGAAACAAATCTCAAGGAAAAAAGCCCAAAACAATAAAAAAAATGGACACTGAATAGCATGCTATAAAACAATGAATGGGTGAAATATGAGATTAGGGAAGAAATTAAAAAGTTTCTGGAAACAAACAAAAATGAACTTCCAAAATACAAAACCTTAGGACACCGCAAAGGCAGTCCTGAGAGGTAAGTTCATACTGATACAAGCCTACTTAAAAAAATAGAAACATCTCAAATAAACAACCTAACCGTACACCTACAAGAACTCGAGGAACAACAACATAGACAACCCAGAGCAAGTAGAAGGAAGGAAATAACCAAGATCACAGCAGAATTAAATGACGTAGAGACTAAAACCACAATTGCAAGGATCAACAAATCCAGGAGATGTTTCTTTGAAAAGATAAACAAAATCGACAGGCCTTTAAGCAGGCTCATCAAGAAAAAAAGAGAGAGATCCAAATAAAGACAATCAGAAATGAAAGAGGAGAGACTACAACTGATACGACCAAAATACAAAGGATTGTAAGAAATTACTGCGGAGAACTGTATGCCAAAATTTGAAAACCTAGATGAAAGGGACAAATTTTTAGAAAAATATAACCTCCCAAAACTCAATGAAGAAGAAGCAGAAGGCCTGAACAGACCAGTATTGCCTGATGAAATTGAAACAGTAATTAGAAAGCTTCCGACACACCAAAGCCCTGGACCAGACCGTTTCACAGGAGAATTCTACAGAGCATTTAAGGGGGAGCCAACCCCCATTCTCCACAGATTATTTCAAAAAATTCAAGAAGATGGAAGACTCCCAAACTCATTTTATGAAGCCAACATCATCCTAATCCCAAAACCAGACAAAGACACCACAAAGAAAGAAAACTTCAGGCCAATATCGCTGATGAACATAGACGCTAAAATCCTCAACAAAATATTGGCAAACCGCATCCAGCAATACATTAAAAAGATTATACACCATGACCAAGTGGGATTCATCCCAGGGATGCAAAGATGGTACAATATTCATAAATCAATGAACATAATACATCACATCAATAACAGCAAAGACAAAAATCACATGATCATATCAATAGATGCAGAAAAACATTTGATAAGATACAGCACCAATTTCTGATAAAAACACTCAGCAAAGTGGGAATAGAGGGAGCATTCCTCAACATCATAAAGGCCATATGAGAGACCTACAGCCAATATCATACTCAATGGACAAAAACTTAGAGCTTTCCCACTAAGATCAGAAACAAGACAAGGATGTCCTCTGTCACCACTCCTATTCAACATAGTACTGGAAGTCCTAGCCACAGCAATCAGACAAGAAAAAGAAATAAAAGGCATCCAAATTGGAAAGGAGGAAGTAAAACTGTCACTGTTTGCAGATGACATGATAGTGTACATGGAAAATCCTATAGACTCCACCAAAAAACTACTTGACCTAATAAATGGATTTGGCAAAACAGCTGGATACAAAGTCAATACTCAGAAATCAAAGGCATTCCTGCAGACTAACAATGACTGCAGAAACAGAAATCATGAAAAAAATCCCATTTGATATAGCAACAAGAAAAATGAAGTACCTAGGAATAAACCTAACCAAGGAGGTAAAAGACCTGTACTCAGGAAACTACACGACACTGAAGAAAGAAATTAAGGAAAACACAAACAAATGGAAGCATGTACCATGCTCATGGATTGGAAGAATTAACATCATCTAAATGGCCATACTACCCAGGGCGATTTATAGATTCAATGCAATCTCTATTAGAGTACCCATGACATATTTCACAGATATAGAATGAACATTTCAGAAATTTATATGGAACCATAAACAACCTCAAATAGCTGCAGCAATTTTGAGAAAGAAGATCAAAGCAGGAAGGATCACAATACCTGATATCAAACTGTATTACAAGGCCACTGTAATCAAAACAGCCTGGTACTGGCATAAAAACAGGCACATAGACCAATGGAACAGAGCAGAGAGCCCAAAAATAAACTCAAGTCTAAGGTCAATTAAAATTCGACAAAGGAAGCATGAGCATAAAATGGAGCAAAAATAGCCTCTTTAACAAATGGTGTTGGGAGATTTGGACAGCCACATGCAAAAAAATGAAACTCGATCACCAACTTACGCCATACACAAAAATAAACTCAAGATAGATAAAAGACTTCAATATAGGTCATTGAATAACAATAAAAAAATTAAAATTAAGAAAAAGAATAGTATAGGAAATGTAGAAGCCAAAGAACTTAAGTGACTTATATGTACAGCCCATGGACATGAACTAAGGGAGGGGAGGTCGGGTGTGAGAGGACGTGCAGGGCCGAGGGGAATAAAAGGAGGAGATGGGACAGCTCTAATAGCATAATCAATAAAATATATTTAAAAAAGAAAAAAAATACAGGTCGTAACACCATAAAAGTCCTAAAGGAAAACATCAGCAGGAAACTCTCAGACATTCCACGCAGCAACATCCTCACAGACACATCCCCTAGAGCAAGGGACATAAAGGAAAGAATAAACAAATGGGACCTCATCAAAATAAAAAGCTTCTGCATGGCTAAAGAAAACAGCATTAAAATAAAAAGAGAAACCACAGTATGGGAAAACATATTTGCCAATGATACCTCAGACAAGGGCCTGATCTCCAAAATATATAAAGAACTCACACGACTCCACTCCAGGAAGACAAACAACCCAATTAAAAAATAGGCAAAGGACTTGAACAGACACTTCTCCAAGGAAGACCTACAGAGGGCCCAGAGACATATGAAAAGATGCTCAGCATCACTAGCCATCAGAGAGATGCAAAAAAAGTGTTGGAGAGAATGTGGAGAAAAGGGAACCCTAGTACATTGTTGGTGGGAATGCAGACGGGTTTGGCCACTGTGGAAAACAGTATGAAATTTCCTCAGAAAACTAAAAATGGAACTGCCTTTTGATCCAGCAATTCCACTGCCTGGATTATACCCTAAGAACCCTGAAATACCAATGCAAAAGAACCTATGCACCCCAATATTCATACCAGCACAATTTATAATAGCCAAGTACTGGAAGCAACCTAAGTTCCCATCAGCAATTGAGTAGATCCAAAAACTATGGTATATTTACACAATGGAATTCTATGCAGCAGAGAGAAAGAAGGAGCTTATACCCTTTGTAACAGTATGGATGGAACTGGAGAGTGTTATGCTAAGTGAAATAAGCCAGGCGGTGAGGGACAAATACCATATGATCTCACCTTTAACTGGAACATAATCAACAAAAGAAAAAAAGCAAATAAAATATAACCAGAGACATTGAAATTAAGAACAATGTAACAATAGCCAGAGGGGAGTGGGGAGGGGATAGTGGGGAGAAGGGTTTACAGGAACTACTATAAAGGACATATGGACAAAATCAAGGGGGAGGGTAGAGGTGGGGGAGGGAGGGGGGTTTGGCTGGGGTGGGGTGGAGGGATGGGGAAAAAATGAAGACAACTGTAATTGAATAACAATAAAAATTTTTAAAAAAATTTTCAAATGTTAAATAAATAACCCATATTTTGAAACTGGTGTTATTGGTTTCATGCAGAGGAAATTTATGTCATTACTCATTAAGATTGCCAAATGTTAGAGAGATAAGGTAAGGAGAAAAATACAAAGCAGAAAGGAAAATCCTTGCCTCTTCAATATCCACCAAAATTGAATTTCCATACCTTGTATCTTTCATTACGTAGCTTTCTAACTTAATGTAAAGTTTTAACTCTTAAGAACCCCAATTTCTTTTCAAATCAGAAGAAATACAAAAAATTCAAAGCATGAATCATAATTCCAAAAATAAAAAATAGAAAAGGAGAGGACAAACCCTAGCCTTAAAATCTTGTGTCCCACCTACTGATCCCACTAACCGGTCACAGGGATGGCCTTTCTCAGGATCCAAATGGCATGATGCCCCAATGGTAGAAACATTCTCTCACCACAGCTGGCTCTGACCAGTACCAGATGACCTTTCATAGGTCTCAAATGGCAAAAAAACCCAAATGGCAGAGACATGTTCTCACCCCAGCCATATTCTACCTGGCACCAATGGCATGAAACCTCAATAGGAGAGGCATTCTCTCACCTACCAGTGCATCCACTGGTCTCTTGGCAGAGACATTACCTCTCGCCAATTGATCTCATGGCAGATACATGCTCTCTTGCCCCAGTTGGCTCTAACCAGCACCAGAGTACCTTTTGTACATCCTAGTGGCACAAAGCTCCAAATGGCAGAGACATGTTCTCATGCCAATTGGTACCGCAAACAACCTTTACAAGATACAAATGGCATGAAGCCCCAAATGGCAGAGACAGAGTATTCCCAGTGTAAACCGAACAGTTAAGTTCCCTAAGTCCCCAAAAGATCAGAAAGCAAGATGCAAAACTTAAAGCAAAGAATAACTCAATCAAAGCACTGAGGTTTCTTTCCTTTCAAAAAAAATTATATACTCTATGGCCTCTACAACCTTCACAAATCATCTTTTTAGCTTTCTGTATGCTTTACGACTTTCTGCCTACCTCCTGCAACATTCATGGACCTCTGACTCACTTAGGAATAACCATAACTCATTTTCAATCCTTGTCCTTTTTTTAAAAAGTTTATTTATTTATTTCAGACAGAGTGGAAGGGAGGGAGAAAGGGAGAGAAACATCAATGTGTGATTGCCTCCTACTCGCCCCCTTCTAGGGGCCTGACTTGGTCAGCAACCCAGGTATGTGCCCTGACTGGGAATCGAACAGGCAACACTTTGGTTCACAGGCCAGCACTCAATCCACTGAGCCACACCAGCCAGGGCAATCTTTGTCCTTTTTAATGATGGAATGGACCACACTCAAACTCAGTATCTGGCAGCTAAAAATCCCCAAGTCTGTGAACACATAAATCAAGTAAAGGAACCTTGTCACTTTGCATTGAGGCCTGCTCTCTTCTTCCAAAATAGAAATATCAAATCTCCTTCCAGAGTGCAGGTCAGCTTTCCTTTTGGCATTGACCACAACAGCAAGGTTTGAATCCTCTTCAGATGGTGCCTGTTTTATCTGTGTGTGATAGATCTAAGGATTAATTCCCACAAGCTTCAGAGAAAAATGCATTATAAATAGGATGTCATAGGGACTGGTCCATTGCTTGGCTAACTGCTCTTCAAGAGTCCTTGAGTCTTCGAAGTCCTTAGCAAGACTCCAACCCCTGGCTAGAATGAGTGTAAGGGTTTGTCAGATGGGTAGGTGGACCTGCAATAAGTAAAGTTGTGCAGATCTGTTAGAGTTTGCCTTAAATATTGTACATATTGCTTACTCTTCCATTCATGCTCCAAATCTAAGAGAGTGTTCCCAGAACTGAAATTTGGAATGGTCTCCCATAAACTATTTCAAAAGAGCTTAACTTAAGCCCACTTCTGGGTGCTACCCTAATCTAGAGCAAAGTGATGAGAGGTGCCTGGTACCATTTCAAATGCATTTCCTGGCATATTTTTTCCAGGGTCTTCTTTATTGTGTGATTCATTTTCTCAGTTTTTCCTATAGATTGAGGTCTACAAGATGTGTGTAGTTTTCACCTTATTTGTAGTGCTTGTACTACCTTCTGGGAGATCTCTGAAGTGAATGATGGTCCATTATCACTCTAGATACTATGAGGAAGACCAAACTTGGGAATTACTTCTCTAAGTAGAAGTTTTGCTACCTCAGTTGCCTTGTCAGTTTTAGTGGGTTATGCTTCTACTGACCCAGAAAAATAATACACACAAATAATACAATAAAACTAATATAAATTTAAAATTCCCTCTGGTTTTAAGCATTTGTGTAAAGTCCACTTGCCAGTCCTCAAATGGGCATCACCTTTTATATTGTACTCCCTTTTTTGCTGGGGTGTGTTTGGTCTTAGGGTTATTTCTGACACAAATCTGACAGACTTGCATAATCCTCTGAACAGTCCTTTGCAAATGAGTGCCCTTCAAATGTGGCCTAATGAGATCCATTAAAGCATCCCTTTTATAATGGGTCCCTTCCTGTAGGTATTTGAGGATGGGATACAATAGAGCATTGGGAAGTATGATCATAGTTCAATGTCTGGGGCCCAAAAACTCCAGCCCCAGTTGGTCCAGAAGGAGGGGAGATTCCAACAGAGCATGCAGGATTGCCACACACTATCCTTTTAAAGCCTCCCTCTGGAATCCCCCACATGGCAGAGGCAGATGGGAGGGTATATCCCTCCCATACAGTCATTTCTTGGTTTTTGGCACCAATGTTGCTTGCCTTTTGTGTGTGTGGGTGTTATGCATGCTTGTTGTGCAAGTTGCTGGCACTACACATGCATGCACCATCTTTGGGGTTTCTCCACCCCTCCCCATTTCTGGGGCAGTGGTTCCCATTGTTACAAAGTCACAGACAAGTGGGTAGGATAAGGTGTGTCTAGATAGGCCTGGATTTGAAGCTTGCTTCTGCCACTTCTTATCTTTCTATTTCTATTAATACTTTTGCTTAGTTTTTAGATCTCTAAAATGAATATAGTAATGCCTAGTTTATGGACTTGGTAGGACAGTTAGCAATAAGAGAAGTTAAGAACCACATATAAGTACAAAACAGGCATTCATAAAGGAATATTTATTTTTTATTTTTAATATTGTCCAGTGCATAATTAGAAAATGTGAGCTAGTAGTTCTGGAGAAATGGCTAGTATGCCACTCTCTAACTCTTTGGATGTTTCTGAGCAGCATGTTTTCAATCCAGGCCTCTTGCAGACCTTTTTTTTTCTTTTCCAATATTAATTAATTAATTAATTAGTTAATTATATTTTTATTATTTATCTACTAAGTTGTCCCATTTTTTCCCTTTTGCTTCCTTCCATCCATTCCACTGCTCTATCCCACCATAAATCCCTTCTTCACTGTCCATGTGCATGGGTCATTCATGCATGTTTTTTGATTAGTCCATTCCCCTTCCATCTACCACTCCCTCTTTCCTACCACTTCTCCTATAGCTATCAGTCTGTTCCATGTCCTCCTGTTTCTGGTTCTATTTTTCTCATTTGTTTATTTTGTTCATTAGATTCCAGTTATAAGTGAGGTCATATGGTATTTGTCTTTCTCATTTAGGACCCCAGCTTTCCTACCACGAGACCCTCAAAATAAGCAATGTTCAGTAGCCCTTTTAAATTCCATACAGTAAATAGAGCTAAGAGATTGAAATCAGCACCTGGGAAATTTTCATGTGTCTTTCCTTAAAGAACAGCTCTAAGCAAGACACCAGCTCTCCTGACACCAGCTCAGCCAGCAGAGGCCACTCTACCACTTCCTGGGGATGTGGACTAGGCAGCAGGCCAGTGGTATGAGGCCACCCTGATTCCTGGGCCTGGTTTTGTGAAAGGCCCTGTCAGGATGTTCAGATTCAAAATGAAAAGTATGAGTGATTTCTGGATAGAGCTCTATTTTGCACTGCTGTCCTTCCAGAGGGTCAACGATTTTTAAAAAGACTGAGTCACAGACACTAAAGTGGTAAGCCAATATCTTTCCTTGTGTCAGGTGCTAAAGAGCTACCTCCCACCAGAGAATCCCTTTCCCCTGCAGAAAAGGCGTTGGTGTCCCTGCCTTCTTGTCAGACCTGCTATGTAAGAGTCAATATAAAAGCTTTTATCTGCTCAGATGGGTTCCAGGTTTGTCTGTTCCAGACTTGGCCCCAGCTGGCCGCATCCCCTTTCTCCCCAGCCTCAAGGAGGACCCAGCTCCTCTCTTCCCTCCCCTGTGCCTGACATGTTTGTACTTTTGTATTTTAGTGACTCTCTACCACAGTCTCAGTTTGTTGTGGGTAAATAGATTGTGCATTTAGGGTGGGACTGGGGAGGGATGAACAGAACACAGCTAACATTTGCTGAGCACCAATGGCAGGCCAGGCCCTCAATTAATTGCTTTCTTATAGTAAATGTGGGGTAGATTTTCTGACCCCCATTTTACATATGAGAAAGCCCAGGCTCAAAGGATAAGGAGCATTGCTGAGATTGCTCAGATACACACTTGCAAAGCAGGGATGAAACCTTTTATTTGACTGATGCTGAAGGCAGGCAGTGTCTTTTTATCCACTGTGTACTGCCGGGGCTCTGAGGGCACGAGAGCAGCCCTACTCTGAGCCAAACTGCAGTGTTCCAACCCTACCTTGTAGGGCTTTTGTAAAGATTCAACAAGCACATGTATCCACAGTGCCTGTCTAATGCAAGGCTTGACACATGGTCAGCTGCTGCCCTAAGTACTCAACACTGGTCCCCTGAAGAGGTGCAACCTTCAGAGTCTGACTTCTAGCTCCCCCTTACCCCACCAAGTCCTCCTTTCATCTTCATTTAATCAGGAAGCTTCACAAAGCTAGAATCTAGATTGTGGTCAAGCTATCATGCTCCCAGGTTGCAGGTGAGGGGACAGAGGGTTTGACAGGAAGTCACACAAGAAGTGCATACTTAAGTAAAAACCTGGCTTCCAGGCTATCCCCTAGAGGCAGAGGGAATAATCCCCAGAAATTGGTTGCTATGTTTTTTCTCTCAAAATAACCTCAAACAGGCTTAAATAAATATGGTAATCCTTAACCCAGAGTTACTCAAACTCCAGACACTGTACATTAAGGTTTAGTTTTGCAGGCTGTGATTCTTGGGACTCTGGTGTCTTCTATTTATCAGCTGGGCCAGGTGTCACATCCAGGCAAGGCAGAGGAAGCACTGTCTCCTCCTGAGGAGTGGTAGACCTTTCCCAGAAGCTTTCAGTGACCTCTCTTCATATCTCAAATGCTACAATAGAGTCATGTGCATGTTCCAAAGCCAATTGCTAGAAAGAAGGTTGGGGTAACCACGACTGATTTAACTTGGTAATTTTTATCTTTGGTTATATTTTAGAATTACACATGGAACTTAAAAAAAAAAGAGAGAGGTCTAGGCTCTGTCACCAAAGATACAGGTTCAGTTGGTCTGCAATAAAGCCTGAGTCAGAACTTTATACACCTGCACAGGCGCAGCCAATGGCCAGAAAGTAAGTTATGGTGAAATGGGTGTTGGTGAGGCACAGCCATGATTAGGACACATGCCCAGGGGAGAAAGCAGGTGCCTTGCTGAGCTGTTGTGCAAAGTATTAGCTTTGCCCTCAGCACAGAAGAGATGAGTGGAGTCTGTGACAAAAACACTGTGAACTACCCAACTGTCCACCTGCCCACCTGCCCCTCTGGTGCCCAGTGTCCTCCTACCCTTTCTAGAATGATACTTTTCTTTTCTTTATGCCAGTATAGGCATTTAGAGCAAAACCACATCTAGCCAAACCCAAGGATGTGGTGTGGGCACCACTGGGCCAGCAAAAGAAAGGACTGTGCCTCAGGCTCCCTGTGCCTGGCTGACTATCCACCCTGGCATCCAGGTTAACTGGGAAGGAGCAGTGAGGATCTGAGTCTGAGTTGAGGTAGAGTGGATGTCTGCTTGATCTGCGAGTAGCCCTAAGTATTTCAGACTTAGTTCTGAAAGGTCATCTCTGTTCTTTGACATTTATAAACAGGGTCATAAAGAGCTTGTGTTTCTCAGAAAAATGTGCTCATTTTCAACTGGTCTGGAGAATTTTGAAAGAAGGAGGAGGGGCTTAAAAGGGACTGAGGGCTTTTCTTTCCTATTAGTGATTTCTTATTTGGCATGCCTAACAATTCCAAGGAGTACAACAGGTAGCAGTGGTTGAGAGTGGCCATTATTGTCATGAGAATAAAGATAATATGGATTCCATGCCCACTACATACTGCATATAGGTGGCCATGCTGGGCTGGGTACTGAGGAAGCTCTGGTCCTCCCTCCCCCCATGGTCCTCCTTGAAACTTAAACAATAGTTGTGGAGCTAGGACATAGTGACAAAACAATGTAAGATAACACAAGTACCAAATAAGCCTCATAAGGGTTTCATGGGCTGAAAGACTTTCTTCAAAATTACTTCTAAGAGAATCAGCAGCTGCCAAAATAAAATAATGAGAGTCTATGTTTGAAGTGGGAAAATAAGTTTGTTATGGTGACTGGATGTTGTGTTCCTGCTGTGCAAATCCCTCTTCCCATAATTCATCAGCAGTTTGACAGAAAAGTGAGGAAGGCTTTGGCTATTGTCAAGTAAAACTCAATTGCCTCAATCTGAAAACTGTAAATTAAGAATTAAGATACAAGCATGAATAGTGGAAACAAGACTATTTTAATATGCTTTCTACTAAACCACTTTTGCTTAATCTTTCATCAAAAATAAATTATACCCTTACATTTATAATAAAGTTCAAGGGATAAAAAGTGCCTCTTTTAAGAGCCAAACCTGTCAAACTGCAGGTATCTAATTAATTTGCCTTTAGATATGAGAGGAGGAAGTTAAGGGACTCCCCAAATAAGCCCTTTCAGAATTTCCAGTTCCTGGACCACACAGGGACTTGTAAAGCCAAGCATGTGATCTCAAATACAAGAAACAAAAGAGGTAGAAAATTATATAATTGGATCTGTCATTATGACATTTTCCAGTGTTAGATAAAGGAAAAGAACAAGAATCATCCACACAGAAAGAGAATCTCAGGAACATGGTCATCTCCTGTTTTCAATGTTGATTTTGTTATTGAAATAAATAAAACTATCTCCACCCTCAACAGATCCATTAGGCTTAAAAGTTACTGAAATTTTGCTTACCTATTTAAAAAATGGATCTTCAGTATGGGCATTGATTCAAAGTTTTTAGCTTGTATGCATCATTCAATGTTTTCATTCTGGCCACTACAAAATACCCTTTACAATAGGTTCTACCTTAACAGATGCCAACTATTTATCTTTACAACCTACTTGCATTTTTTTCTTTTGAGGAAAATATTGAAACAAATAAAAGCAATTATTAAGAAAAGAGCCAAAGTAGAAGTTTCATATTTGAAGTTTCATATTTGTCAGTGTATGTGTGAAATTCATTCATGTGCTTCTTGTTATTGTTAGTCATTGTACAATTACGGGACCACAGAGTCTTCACTTGCTTTGGTAATACGGCACTTTCAGCTCTGGGAATTACAACATCTTTACTATTTTTACCAGTTTAAAAAAAAATTAGGTTTCCTTTCTTATCAGAAAGTGTATTCTCTCCACAGATACCACTTTTTACATTTAAATAACTGAAATTGAGAACTTTAATGCAGCAGGTGACAAAGTCATCTGCTGACTGATCAGTCTACTGTCACCTGTGCCTTATCCTTTGACAGAGCATTTTAGCCCTTAGCAGGCAGTATATTATTTATTCCAAATTCACTACAGATACCTTTTTGAGGAAGCTCAAAAAATAGAAGTGTTCTAACACAAGTTACCTCTTTGTCCATTTGGCAACTTTGTTAACTTTTTAAAAAGTTGCTAGTCTGTTTCTCAATACATGACTTACACTTGTTTCATGTTTCTTGTGGTCATTTTCAAATTAAGTTATTTGTGTGTGCTTTTCCACGTACTTGTTCTTTCTCTTGTTTTGGTATCACTGTGAGTCTTCTTATCACTCAGCAATAGTTTCCCACAACCAGCTAAGTAGAGCCCAAGGGGGATTTACAAGAAACTGGGAGATATGCTAGCACCCTGGATTACAAATGCCACCTTGGAAGGGAGAGTGTATTAATATGGAAAATATATATGCATGAAGCTCTGCTCTGTGTTTGAATTCTAACCAAGGGGCTTCCATGACATAGAACTAAACTGCAATTTTTTTTTTCAAATCAACGAGAATTGTCTTGCTTCCCTCTAGTTCCTAAATGTCTTCAAAGGTAGTTTAATATCAGTATTTCATGACTTAGGATGAGGTCTAAGATGTGAGAAGTTCAATGTCTGCAGGGTGGGGAGGGGTGGTGATGAAGGCTATGGCAGAATCTCAGAGGGGAAAATGAGGTTTTGCCAGAGGCAGAACCTCAGGCAAAATCAAGACTTTGTGATTCAAGTCAACCTGACTGAAGAAATGTGAGGTTACATTTTTTTTAGGCTGTGAACATTTGCTTTTCTCTCAAAACATTCTGCTCTGAGTTAAGTTAAAGAAGAAAGCTTTTATGTCATTATATGTTAAATTTCGTGGGTATGATAATGGTACTGTAGTTATAAAACAGAATGTTCTTTTTCTCAGAGATGTACAGGCAGAAGTTTTTAAAAGTGAAGTGATCTGATCTATGTGACTAATTTTCAAATGAGTTTAAGAGAAAGAGAGATAGCAGGAAAATATGGCAAATTTTTAATTGATTATTTTAGAATAAAGGGTAAATGAGGTGTTTCTTTTATATTTTCTGCACGTTTGAAATTTTTTTAATTGGGGAAAGTTCTTGAGAATAAATATAAAAATATAGGACATGCATAAATGAATGTAAAATAATATTCAAGAATATGAAACATATTTGAATATGTAAAAATATATATATTATTACAGAAATAAAATACTTTTTCTTGCATTTATATACTAAAAACTCACTCATTTTTATATATTTGAGAGGATATTAATTTAAATTGTAAAAAAGAAAATATAGATGATTTGTTCATTCCTTCTTTTATTTTACATTTGCTTAATTAATATTAGCAACATACTGGACCCCCATATGGTGGTCCATGCCCTTCAGCTCCCACTCTCCATTCCCTGCAATGTGTGGTGCTTGCCAGGAGAGAAGTGGGAGGTGAGTGGGTATTGGAAAAACACACAAAAAATGAAGGTGTGATTCTTCTCAAGGATGTAGACATGTAAATTTCCCTACACCAGCCTAGGAAGGGATGGACTGAGAATTTGGGAGTACAATCGGGAATGCTGTGGCTCTAGATAAATGCTTTGGTATCCATGAATTAACCTCCTCACTTCCCACTGATGCTAGAAACTATTATTCTGGAGTCTGATGTAGTGGAAAGAGTGAAGAGAATTTGGTTCCTGCCATTAGCAGGCTGTGTGATCTTAGACATGTATATTCACTTCTCTGCTCCTCAGTTTCTAAATCTTCAAGGTGACTTTCAGTTCTGATATCCTAGTGCAAGCTGCCCATTTAAGCACTGGAGGCCTCTATTTTTTCCAGTCTGGTACTTTCTTCCTGGTTAAGCCCATCAGAATGTAAATGGATACCAAGGTGAGGATCTTAGTCACCTTAACTGCTGAAAGTCAGTGTCAGATGTAAACTCTCTCTCTTAGGTCAACAGATTACTGTGAAAATCATGGGTCTATACTCCGACCCCACTGCTGGGGGAATCCATGATCTTTCTCTTGGTTTCTTTTCAGCTCCTCAGAGCAATGAGATGCTGTGACTTCCCTTCACATATATGCTGGTGCTAAAAGGGGCATTTCCCTTTTTAAGAAATCAGATTTGTTTATGCTAAGTAAAATAAGTCAGACAAAGAAAAACAAAATCCATATAATCTCTTTTATATATTGAATCTAAAGAACAAAGCAAAACCAAGCTCATAGACACACAGAACAGATTGGTGGTTGCAGGGTATGGGGATGGAATAGATAGGCTGTTTTTATATTTTGTTTTTATTTTAAAATAAGTTGAATAAAAATTAAAAATATGAAATAAATCAGATTCCCATGCCATGAAGCATCATATACATTAACTCTGTATAATGGGATTTAGAAATCTCACTACAGCTTTTTGGCTCAAGTTGCTTGGCTTTCTACAGCTTTAATTCAGCTCTTAAGAGAGCAGTATCCTTTTCTACCCATTTCTCCTTTTCTTCCAAATTACAGATTCCTGGAAAGCAGACTTGGGGAGAAGTTTTTTTTATCAGATCTTTGTTCTATTCCTCTGCTTAGAAGGATAAATAAAAAGGGCAGGGTGAGTGTTTCTACAGCTAATAGAAGTTGGAAGGATGCCGCCTATCAATAAATCTGTGGGGGCATTTTTGTTTTTAATTTTTGGTCATTAAGGAAATGCAGTGCTTTTTCCTTCTGATTATATCAATCAATTAGTTAATTTCCTCTTCAAAAGCTGGGATTATATTGAGAGCTTCTCAGGAATTGGGACTATGTCTTCCCCATCTTTGAAACATGAACTCAAGAAGGGAGCTTGGGTTTTAGAGTCAGACAAGCCTGGATTTGAAGTTACCTTCAGTGTTAACTTGGCAATTACCACTGTTGGGCTCTCAGCTCTCTTTAGGCTCTAAGTATTGTAGATGGCAGCCCACGTGCCCTACATGGCTCCACCTCCAGCCACAGAGAACAGACTTGTGTCTCTTGCCCTAAGGGAATGTGAATGCAGATGGTTATGACACATGATTTAGACCATCACTCTAGCGCTTTGCATCTGTGTTAATAACCCATGGGAGGGCAGGGACTGTGTGGGGGGTTTCCTCTAACCAGAGAGATGGTGTAATGTGGTGGGGTTCTATGGGATTAGAGATTATGCTAATTCTGCCTGTTGGTCACTTTCCCTCAATCTCTCAGTCATCTTTATGCAAGGTACTTCACATCCACATAATCTCAAAAATCTCCCCAGAGTTAGTAATGTTATTCTTATTAGCCTTATGGAGTGAACTTAGGCTCAGGAAGCTACTTAGGGTCAAACCCAAATTTGAATTTAAGCTTGGGTGACTGAAAGTTCTGTTCCTTCATGCACATCACACTACACTGCAGAAGGCAGTCTCTTGCCAGCCCCCGGTGGGCAAGCTGTGAAGGTAACACTTGATCTTCAGCTCCTCTGTGTTCATCAGGTGTACACTGTTTTCAGGCTGCCCCCAGCTGTCTTGGAGGTCCCCTGTTCAGTGCCTCGAATGACAAGCCCTCATGCACTCCACGCCTGTGTGAGGCTCCTTTTCCTCCTCAAATTCAGCAAATCCAACATTTCCTGTGTGTGTTGGGCACTGTGCTAGCTTCTACAATAGATACAAAGGTAAGTGGGAAACAGTCCCAGAGCCAGGAAGCTTGAAGTTTAGTCAAGAAGACAGACTGTCTTGAAATTAGTAGAAAACATGGTGATGAAAGATAAACTTTTAAGGGAGGTAGAAACAGCTGCAGGAGATGACCACAATAAAGGTGTACGATGCTTTGTAGGATGAGGAGCAGACTAAATGCACAATCAATGCCATTGTCGAGGGTCATGTACTAAGTGTTTTATATTTGTTAATTCTACTCTTCAAAAAAGTTCTTTAAGAGAAATACTATTGTTCCCACTTTTGCAGATGAGAAAATCAAAGTACAGTCGAGAGACTCTGACTATGGCCATGTAGCTAGCAATGGGCAGAGCTGACATTCAGACACATGGTGCTCTAGTCTTTAAGTGTGCCTGATTCCAATTATTCCACATTGTTCCCTACCCCCTCAATTTTAATCCATTGTGTAGAGATGGTCTCTTTGTTACCACCCAGCTGCTCAGTGGAGAGTGTGGATTTGGGCTCAGATGCCCCAACCCCACGTTGCTTTCTGTCCTGACACAGAGCTGCTCAGGAATGACCAGCAGAACTCCTGCAAAAGTGTGCCTCTGGAAAGGTCTCAGTAAAAATTAAGGCATGTTTGTATGAAGACAATGGAAAGAACACCCCAACGGAGAGAACCACCTGAGCTGTGGTGGGGACAAGAAGAGTCAGGGCTTCTCTGGGAGTTGGAGAAGATGGTATGGGGTAAGTTAGAGCCACACTGTGGACGGCCTTCAGTGATAGAACATTTGAGGGGTGGGCAGCCTTCGCACGCTCATAGCAATGATGTGATCAGAGCTGCAGTGTTGTGGTGAGGGGAAAAGATAGGGAGAGACTGGGAGACCAGGCAGGAGCCTGTCAGCACAGCCAGTCCCAGTAGTGGTAGTGGCAGGAAGGGCAGGGAACAAAGGTGTTGACATGAGCTCTTGAACAAGGATAAAGCTCAGCAGTGGAAAGCAGAGGAAAGCTGTTTCAAGGAGCATTCCTAAGGACTGAACTGGTTCTGTCAAGTTGAAGAGAGCACTCAGGCTGACTGAGTTTTCCAGCTCAGGTGATGGAAAGATAGGGCCTACATTGACTACAATGAACTCAGAAGTAATCTGGTTTGAAATTAAAAAAAAGAAAAGTTTGAGGTTGAGGCTGGATGGTTAGATATATTGTGAGATTATCAGAAGAGTGAGTGTTGAGTTAGGGAATGAGAACAGAGGAAGTTTGGGTCACCTACATGGGGTGATGGTTGAAGCAGAGTCTGGAGACCTTCCCTAAGTCAGAGGTTCTCAAACTTTGATGTGCTCAAGAGTCACCCAGGAACCCTGGCACAGTTACCTGACATATAGTACATATTAAATAGATATCATTTCTTTCCTGAGCAGACAACATTTGCATAGGGTCTTTGGATGTCAATCTAAAGAAATGACCAATATAGGGATTTCAGGAAATATGGATGATAGTTACTATTTGCTTACTTTAAATAAAGAGGCATTGCTACTATTCAAATCATACTTCACAGGCACTTACTTAATATGTTAACTATAATGCTGATCTTGACCCTGAACTATACTTGCTGAGATCTGCTGTCTTTATTATTCAAGAGTTAAGAATGTGGACTTTAAAACGATGGAAACTGTGTTTGCATTTTGCTACTTACAAAATGTGATCTTGGGCAATTTACCCAAATGTCACTCACTGCCTGGCCTTCTCCTCTGTAAAAAGGGATAATAGATGCATGCATCTTTTTGGGGTGCTGTAATGATATAATAACACCACAATTGACAACTAGTACATTTTTAATAATTGTTGATTATAAGTTTTGCCAATGTATAGCCCTTGGTGGAGGGAATTTGTACTGAGAAATTGCAGGAAAAGGTTCTGGTGAGTCTGAAGGTCATGAGTAGTTTTATGAGTCAGGACAGGACATGCCAGCCTGTGCCACAGCAGAAGCTCAGAGTGATACACTGTGTGAAACCCAGCCAGGCTGCCATGGGCTGACAAGCATAGGCCACCTTTGAACCTTCTGGCTACTTGTTCACGTTTCCAATTTGGGTAATTGCAATGACCTGCAAAAGAAGTCCCCTTCCATTTCAGTAGACTAAGCATTGTCCTCAGTTCCTATTCTTACTGTTGCTCAAGTGTGGTCTTTGTAGAGGGGACACACTGTGCTTCTCCTTCTGGCTAGAACAATATCCCAAGAAAAAATATGGTCTGCAAAATAAGCCATCAAAGGATGACAGCTCAAAAGTCAAGCTTGCAAATGGGCTTCTTTTTGATCTACAATAATTCAGATAACTGCCAGAGCTGGTGTGTTTTCCTTGCTTGAGTAATCAGTTAGTTCATTGATTTCATCAATTTTTCTTCATCTTCTTGGCCCAGCCCATACCTTCCATCTTGATCATCATGTACAGCATAATAAAAGGTGACAGTTTTGGGACCTTCCTACATGTCAACACTGTGCTTAGCTCTTTGAAATATAACTTTAATCCTCACAGCATCACTTCTGAGGAAGGTATTATTTTCATTCCTATTTTGTAGGTGAGGAAACTGACACTTGGACCAGTGAGGTCACCCAAGGGCACATCACTGCTGGTGTATGCATTTGTAGGTGACCTCAAGGCTTAAAATTCTTGTAGCCTTAAGCAGTCCTTTTGAAGAAAAGAAGAGAATACAAAGATGTGTGGAATAATGAAGCAGAGAGAACAAAGAAAATAAACAGAATGCCCAGCATGGGAAACCAGGTGGTTGTCATGAGGGAAGAGATAATCTGGGATTAGATTATTTTTTTAAAATTAAATTTATTGGGATGATGTCAGTTAATAAACTTATATAGGTTTCAAGTTTAAAATTCTATAGCCCATCATCTATGAATTGCATAATGTGCTTCTCACCCAAAGTAAAATCTCCTTATCTCCTTTATTTTTGTCCATTTGCTGTTTTCAGTTTTATATCCCACATATGAGTGAAATCATGTGGTTCTTGACATTTTCTGTCTGAGTTATTTTTCTTAGCATGATATTCTCAAGATCCATCCATGTTGTTGCAAATGTTAGTATTTCAACTTTTCTTAGGGTTAAGTAGTATTCCATTGTATATATGTACCACATCTCCTTTATGCAATAATCTATCACAAAGAGCAGTTTGGTTATTTCCATGTCCTGGCCACCATGAATAATGCTGCAAAAATATAGGGGTATCTTTGCAAATAAATGTTTTCATATTTTCTAGGTAGATTCCCAGAAGAAGGGTTATTGGGTCATATGTTACCTCTATTCTTAATTATTTGAGGAACTTCGATACTGTTTTACATAGTGGCTGTACTATTTTGCCAATAGTGAATGGATTTTTTGTTTGTTTGTTTGTTTTTTCTACAGTCTCTCCACAAATTATGACTACTTGTCTTGTGGATAATAGCCATTCTAACAAGTGGGAGGTGGTATCTCATTGTACAATAGTTTTGATTTGCATTTTCCTAATAGCTAGTGAAGCTGAGCATTTTTTCTTAAACCTGTTGGCCATTTGTATGTCTTCTTAGGAGAACTGTCTGTTCAGGTCCTCTGCCCATTTTTTTTTATTGGATCGTTTTAGTTTTTGTTGAGTTGTATGAGTTCTTTATATATTTTGGATATTATTAATCTTTTACCAGAGGTGGTGTTTGCAAATATCTTTTCCCATTTAGCTGGTTGCCTTTTTGTTTGGTTGATGGTTTCTTTTGCTGTGCAAAAGCTTTTTAGTTTGATATAGTCCAAATTATTTATATTTGCTTTTACTTCAATTACTCTTGAGGCAAAATTCATAAAGTCCTCTCTCAGACCTAGGTCCATAAGTAGACACATAGACCAATGGAAAAAAATGAGATTCTAGAAATAAACCCACAGTATATGGGCAAATAATTTTCAACAAAGGAGCCAAACAACATACAGTAGAGAGAATAAATCCCTTTCAATAAAAGGTGCTGAGAAAATTGGAAAGCCACAGCAGAAGAATGAAACTATACTGTAATTTGTCACCATGTTCAAAAACTAACTCAAAATGGATCAGAGACCTAAACATAAGACCTGAAACAATGAATTGCATATAAGAAAACATATGTACTGAACTTATGGACCTTTGTCTTAACCATGATGGTATTCCGATGGATAAAAAAGAGGGAGGAAGAGGATACTGCCTGAGGTGCAATGTGAAGGAAAGGTCTGAGGTTGAGGAGTCAGAATAAGTAAAGGTCTTCACATCATATTAAGATGAATACAGAACAGCAAGTGTTACTTCAGGAGCAAATAATATGTTGTTGTGTTATTAAATAGTATTCATTTTATCTTACTGAAGAAGCAGGAAAAATAGATTATTCAAATTAATGCTTGTTTTCTATGATCTGCATTCTGTGGGGGAACAATTGATGTCATCGATGGAAAAATATTCTTCTTCCTTGAACTTGCATAGATTGGTGGAGGAGAGAGCCATTTATTTTGGCAGGGACATTATTGAGATTTCCAATAGGCCAAGGGAAGATTTGACCTTAGTAGGGAGTGGGAGGCTGAGGGAGGGGCCAATGGGGAGCCAAGTGAGGAGGTGAGTGAGTGGGGAGAGAGTGGTGAGGTAGGGAAAAGAAACTATGTCTGTGAAGGAGGGCAGCCTTGGAGTAAGGGGCCCTGGAAATAGGCAAGAGGAAAAGATGAAGGGAATGTGCAGGTGCAGTCAGCACATCTACTCTCAGTGCCTGTGACACTGAACCTGCAGTATTTTATGACACACCTAATATCTTGGGCAATGGTTTTGGGGTGTGGGATTCACACACAGGGGATGAGTTCCACATTTGGGTTTGTATAGAGGAGAGGGATGCGGACAACTGTGGGAACTGAGACTCAAGGGAGTCTGTGAGCTCAAGGAGTTCTGGTGTGGGAGCCAACAGTGGCCAGGAGACTCCCCGTGTCCTCAGTGACCAAAGACTTCTGAGGCCTCCCACAGAATGTAGAACAAAGGGATGCAGCTATTAAACAAATCTCAAGATGGGGAGACCTCAGTTGGCACTTGGCCTTTCATATATGTCAATAAAAAATATCCTGAATGTTCAATTATTCTTCACACAAAGTAACTTATGCTTTGGTCTTGCTGTTTTTGCTTATACCTGACAGTTCTAACAAAAAGTCAGTTAGAAACAGATACTCCCCAAGAGTAACTGGTACTTTCATTATTTATGGCTTAGTTTCAGGTTATATGTTGTCTCCTTCCCTTTCTCTTTTTATTGATCTCACTAGTATTTGAAAATTGGTATATGATATAGCTGTGACCAATTACACAGTGGTCAATTTTGTGATTTCCCCTTCCACAGAGACATATGGGCCAAAAAGAAATACTCCCCCCTTGTCTTCTTTTCATGGGCTTCTGAAGTCTTTCCCTCATGGTTACTTCTTCTCATCACCTCTCTTGTGAGCAGACTCATGGGCATAACCTCCCCCTCCCCCAGCCCTGTTTTCTCAGGACAGCTCTGTGGTTGAGCTTCTCACACTTGTGCTGACAATTGATGTGACATCTCCAAACTTTCCACAAAGTTCTAAACCATTGACCAGTCCCTGCCACTTCACCCCTACCACACACACCCAAACCTGAATTATTCTGAGAACTGTTGATTCACGTTTCAAACGAGGACACATGAGTAGACAAGAATAAAGCTAAAGATAGTCACAGCTCAGTTCTCAAAAAGAAAACACCATTGAGGTAGATTATTATTGTTCCCATTTTACAGATTAGAAAACTGAAGCAGTTTCTGCCTAGTAGGAGGGACAGGAGGAATAATGATTGGCAGAAAAGAGAGAAATCTGTGCACATCCTACTTATCAAAGCTCCCCAGATGGAGCCCATGTGGTAAGCCTTCCACCCCCACCACAGCAGCCATGAGATGGTCTCTTAAGCAAAGTCCTCGGGTTATGAAGAACTCTTGGGTTATCTTTAGAATCTGCTTTCTAAGAAAGTTCGTCCATGAAGAACATTTTTTTCTTCATAGACTCCTAAGCAGCATTTACACATCCAGGTTACTTTGAAAAGGACTTAGGATATGGGCCAGGTCAACAGAAATGAGCCAGGTGGCAACTTGACCTGCAGGTGAATATGTGGGAACAACAGGACCTGCTGCACAGGAGGCACTCAGCAATCCTTGTGGACCCATCACTGAAAACTTGCTGTTCATGTAGAGGCAATTAAACCAGCCAAAGGAAGATGTGGTCAGTGGATGAGCTGGTTTCCAGTTGGCCTTGTGGTTTCCATTAGGTACCTTCTTAATTTTATTGCTACCTGATAATAAAGTCACTTTTTGACTCTTCTAGCATGATTGTATTTTTAAGTAACTTATGGGGATTTGGAGTCCCAGAGAGAAAATGAATTTAACATGGGAAAGAAACACAATTTCCTATTAGGAAGCATTGTTTGAGTCTCCTGTTTTGTGACCTTGAGAAAATTATCCTCTCTTATTGATTGTATTTTTAGATCTTAAAAAAAAAAAGGATTGAGCTCTCCATCTCAGAGAGTACCTGTAAGAATTCATCAGGTCATGATAGAGTCTAGGAGTTTAAAATGTGAATTAAATAATCTAATCTGTCAAGGATTGCAGCAACAGAGTTTAGACCTCAGGGACTGTCTGAAGTACAAGCAGAAAGCTCACCTTCAGCTTCCCTTTTCTAAAAATGTGCTCCCATTCGGTGGTTTCTTTTGCCCACTTCAGGCACCAAGTATCTGGATGTCTTATCTATAGCATTGGATATTAAGAAAATCTCAGTGGAAACTACTTCTGTGTTCTATAAGAATAGGAAAATTCCATTATGCTAAGTGAAATAAGCCAGACGGTGGGGGACAAATACCATATGATCTCACCTTTAACTGGAACATAATCAACAGAAGAAAAAAAAAAGAAACAAAATATAACCAGAGACATTGAAGTTAAGAACAATCTAACAATAGTCAGGGGGGAGTGGGGAGGGGACAGTGAGGAGAGGGGATTACTATAGGAACTACTATAAAGGACACATGGACAAAATCAAGAGGGAGGGTGAAGGTGGGGGAGGGAGGTGGGTTCAGCTGGGGTGGGTTTGAGGGATGGGGAGAAAAGGCATACAGCTTTAATTGAATAACAATAAAAATTTAAAATAAATAAATAAATAAAATAAAACTCTAAAAAAAAAAAGGAACAGGAAAATTCTTGCTCCTCAAGATGAATTGTCTTTCTGAGCAGGTGTGTAGTCACTGGGTAATCAAGCTATGTTTTCCCAGAGTATAACTTTACTCCATAATAAATCATTTTAAACATTGTTTTCATATTTGAAAACACTTGGCTATATCAGGGAATAAAACACAGAGTTCATTATAAAATTATTTATTTGTTCATGTATATATTTATTTATTTTCTTCTAGCAAAACTTTGTTTTCCCCTTATAAATCAGCATGTAAAATCCCACAGTAATTCTGTGACTTATTTATTTGTTCTCATTATTTGTTGAGTTTATTGGGGTGACATTGGTTAACGAAGCCATACAGGCTTAAATTGTGCAACTCAACAAAACCTTATCTGCATTTTGCATTGCATCATGTGCTCATCACCCAAAGTAAAGGCCTTTTTGGTCCTCCCTGTTTATCCCCTCTTTGCTGTCTTCAACCTCCCCTACCCCCTCTTCCCTCATCATGCTTTTGTCTGTGTCCATGTATTTTACATATATATATGAATATTTTACGTATACATATGAATTGCTTAACATATATATGTTGCTTAACTCCTTCACCTTTTATTCACCTAGTACTCCAACCCTCCTCCCCTCTGACAGCTGTCAGTCTGTTCTATGTATCTATGATTCTATTTTATTATCTTTGTTAAATTATTTTCTTCATTAGATTACACACACACATAAGTGAGAGCATCTAGCACTTGCATTTCTCTGACTAGCTTATTTCATTTAGCATATTATTCCCCAGGTCCATCCATGCTGTGAAAAAGATGAGATTTCCTCTTTTTTTTTTTTATTACACTGAGTGGAATTCCACTGTGTAAATGTACCACAGCTTTTTAAATTTACTCATCTACTAATGGGCACTGGACTGTTCCCAGATCTTGGCTAGTGTAAATAATGCTGCAGTAAACATAGGAGTGTATATATTCTTCCAAATTTATTATTTAATTTTTAATTTTTATTCTATTGCAGCTGCCCCAATTTCCCCCCATTGATCTCCCCTGCTCTGCCCACCCCTTGCTCCCACAGTCAAGCCACACACTATTGTCCATGTCCATGGGTCATTTATACTTGTTCTTTAACTAAGCCCTTACCCTTCTTTATACCCTTATCTCCCTTCTCCCTCCCCTCTGGTCCCTGTTGGTCTGTTCCTTATTTCCATGCTTCTGGTTCTATTTTGCTCATTCGTTTGTTTTGTTCCAAACAAAAAAATACCATCATATCTTCTTGATGAATTGTTCCCTTAAGTATTATATAGTGTCCTCCTTTGTCTTGTTTTATGGCTTTTTTTTTAAGTCTATTTTGTCTGATATAAGTATTGCTACCCCAGCTTTTTTCTCAGATCCATTTGCTTGGAATGTTTTTTTTTCATCCCCTCACTTTCAGGCTGTGTGGATCTTTTGTTTGGAGGTGTGTCTTTGCAGGCAGCATATACACAGGTCATGTTCTCTTATCCATTCAGCTACCCTATGTCTTCTGATAAGAGCATTTAAGTCATTTACATTTAAGGTTATTATTTGTAGGTACTTATTCATTGCCATTTTTCCATTTGTTCTTGTGTTCTTCTCTCTCTCTTTTTCTTAGTTTTAAAGTAGTCCTTTTTGATGTCTTGCAATGCTGGTTTGGTGGAGATGTGCTCTTTTATCCTTTTTGGGTCTGGTAAGCTCCTTATTTAGTCTTGCATTTTAAGTGAGAGTCTTGCTGGGTACAGTAGTTTTGGTTGCAGGCCTTTGCTTTTCATTACTTGGAATATTTCTTGCCATTGCCTTCTGGCTTGTAGGATTTCTGCTGAGTAATCAGCTGATAGCCTTATCAGGGCTCCCTTGTATGTTATTAGCTGTTTCTCCCTGGCTGCCTTTAATATTTTCTCTTTGTCTTTAAGTATTGCCATTTTTATTATAATGTGTCTTGGAGTAGTCCTCTTTGTATTCATCTTGATTGAGACCCATTGTGCTTCCTGGACTTATATGATTTTTTTCTTTCATAAAGTTAGGGAAGTTTTCCATCATTACTTTTTCAAACAGGTTTTCTATGCCTTGCTCCTCTTCTCATTCTGGTATTCTATGATGTGGATATTTTTATGTTTCATGTTGTTCTTCAACTCCTTTATTTGTTTTGAGTCTTCCTTCTGTTGCTGTATCTGGGAAAATGTCTTTCTACCATGTTCTCTAGCTCTCTGATTTGATCTTCTGTTTCATCTAGCTTGGTTTTAACTCTTTCTACTGTGTTCTTAATTCAGAAATTGTATTCTTCATTTCTTCCTGGCTCTTGTTGATAGTTTCTATGTACTTTTTCATGCTGATGTGGTTCATAGTAAGTTTCTTGTTTCTTTCCTGTAATTCTTATTGAGCTCATTGAGTTTCCTTATAACCATTATTTTGAAGTCATTGCCTGATAGTTTACTTGCTTCTATTTCATTTAGTACTCTTTCTGGGGATTCCAACTTTCCTTTCATTTGGAGTTTGTTTCTTTGTCTCCTCATTTTAGGAGAGATGCTTCTTGTTTATTTCAGCTTTTTAGACTGACCTACTTTGATTCTCTGTCTTCATTGTGTGAACTTATATGGTGAGAGACCTGTGGGATTCAGTAGTGCAGTCTCCTTGATCACCTGATCTTGATGCTCTTGGGATGCCATTTATTCCATTTTTGTTGGCTTTCTGGTTGTAATTGGGTGTTGATTTTTGTTGGGTCATTCCTTGGTGGGTCCTTGTTTACTGCTGGATGACTGAGAGTCACTCTGCCCACCACATCTTGTATGCTATTGTGCAGGTACTGCCAGAAGAAAACCACACAGCCCTGGAAACAAACCCACACCTGCAAAATAACCACCACCTACAATCACACTATCAACAGCAAATGAGCCAGTAGTAATAAAGGTATAAAAAGATTAAAACTGTTATAAGAAAGGAGAAATGATTATCAGATGACTAACTGAAAGAAAAATGATCTTGAGAGGGTAGAGGAATGAACAGTAATAAGAGTAGGGAATCAGAGGAAGGCAAAGAGAGAAAGAAAGTAAAATTTTCATCATAAATGAAAAGGGAATGAAGAAGGCAGAATGGAGCAAGAGAAGGGAAGCATATAGTATTAAGTTTAAACAGAAATTTTAAAAAATAAAGTGAGAGAGAAATAAAAAAGGACAAAAATAAATCAAAAATAGGAACCAAATTAAAGAAAACAATCCACCACAGCACTATCAACAACAAATGAGATAAGAGCAATATAGGTGTGATGGGAGTAATGGAGAAAAAAGAAAGAAAAGCTTAAGAGATGTCAGAGGAACAGGAAGTGATTTTGAGATGATAGAGGGAAAAGTAATACTAAAAGTGAGTAATGAAAACCAAGCAAAGACAGAGAAAAGTTAAAATATGAGACAAAAATAATGAAGGACAGGCGGTAGGCAGAATGGATTTGGAAGAGGAAATGATAAAATCTGAGATTTGAAATGCCAAAACAGTGAAGATCTGGAGATAAAATTGAAGATATACACTAACAGTCACCCTATGCACAACCAATAAGCAAAGATTGATAAAGGTGGACAGAGAACACAGGTATTTTAAGAGTGGGAAAAAGAATGTGAGATGACCAATGGCAAGAAAAAGTGGTTTTCAGAGGCTGGAGTGAGGAGAAATAATAAGAGTGGAATGGAAACAAGTTGTAGTGAGAGAGAAAACAAAATTTAAGATGAAAATAAGAGGAAAGAAGAAAGTGAAATGGCATAGAAGAAAGGAGGAACAAAATATGAGATTGAAATAAAGTATAATATAAAATCTAGTGAGTTAACATGCACAAACTTGAAGAAAAAGAAACAAATGCTAAAAAACTATACCAGAGAGAAAATATCACAAATCATGAAGAAGACCACAGTGGATTTCATCTTGGTATCATCTAGTACTTACCACTGTTTTTTTTTTTTTTTTTTTTTTTTAGATCCACCTCTGGTGATGTCAGGTGGTGTCCCAGTCTGGCCTTAGGCAGCCTGTTCTAGACTTCCAGGGATCTACTGTCTGTAGCTGACTCCTTCAGTTGTTAATCTAGTCACTCCATAATCAGCAGTCCAGCAGTCTGTGGTGCAGAGTAATTCCTGTGGGCAGGGCTATTGCTTCCCCTCAGGCTGATGCAACTCAGAGGTGGGTGGTCTGCTTGAGAAAGATGGCTACTGCAATATGGGAGATGACTCGGCACCAGGATCTTGGCAGCTGCTCTCTCAAAGATCCCCAAAGCCACATCCCCGGTTTCTCCTCAAGCATCCCCAGTCCACTATCCTCCTGCTTTTGCCAGGATCCAGGGTAAGTGGCTCCAAATGAAAAATTATGCATTGGTCCTTTAAAAGGCTTTCTGCATCTCCAGCTGTCTGTCCCTGGCAGAGAGAAACCCTGCCAATTTTCATAACTGTGATGTCATCTGGGTACTGTTCAGGCTCTGGTGCTGTAGTCTGGGGAGCCCAGCATGGGAATTAGATCCCAAACTACTCAGAGGGATCCCCCACAGTTGCTGAATAGTCCTCCAGCACTTCAGCTGCCGCCGTGAGAACCCAACCATTCCTCTTGCGTTACCTCCACACTCCCTACCAGTCACATTGTGGTGAAGCTGATTGTTCTGTCTGTCCGTGGTTATGAGGCTTCTCTCCCACTGCTGTTCAATTGTTTATTCCATATGATTTCTCCACAATTTAGTTATAATTCCACATTGGTCCTTGGAGGAGTTTAGTGCAGCCTCCATTCACTCCACCATCCTGGATCTCTATTCTTTCAAATTAGTGTTTCCAACTTCTTCAGATATATTCCCAGAAGTGGAATTGCTGGGTCAAAAGGCATTTCCATTTTCACTTTATGAGGAAACTATGGTTTTCCATATTGGTTACACAAGTCTGCATTCTCACCCAATGTGCATAAAGGGTTTTTTTCACATCCATACCAGCACTTGCTTTTAACCAATTTATTGATGATAACTGTTCTGACAGGTGTGAAATGATATCGTATTGTTTAATTTGCATTTTTCTGATGATTAGTGATTTTGAGCATGTTTTCAAATGTCTGCTGGTAATCTGTATGTCTTCTTTGGAGAAGTGTCTATTTAGAACTTTTGTCCATTTTTTAATCGAATTGTTTGTCTTCTTCGTGTTGAGTTGCATACATTCTTTATAAAGTTTACATAATAACCTCTAATTAAATGTATCATTGATAAATATGTACTTTCATTCAGTGGGTTGCTTTTTCATTTTGTTGATGGTTTCTTTTGCTATGCAAAAGCTTTTTAGTTTAATGTAGTCTCCTTTGTTCGTTTTTTTTCCTGTTTCCCTTTTGCAAGGAGATCAGCAAAAATATTGCAATGATAAATGAGATTTTACTTCCTATGTTTTCTTCTAGGATTTGTAAAGTTTTGTGACTTATGTTTAAGTCTCTAGCCCATTATGAGTTTATCTTGTGTATGGTGTATACTGGTGGTCTAGTTTCATTTTTCATGTGTTTGTCCAATTTCCTGACACCATTCATTGAAGAGTTTGCTTTTACCCCATGGTCTGTTTTTGCCCCCTTTGTCTAATATAAATTGAGTGTAAAGGTGTGAGTTTATCTTAGGGCTCTGTATTCTGTTTCACTGATATGTATACTTGTTCTTATGAAAGTATCAGGCTGTTTTGACTACTATTGCCTTGTTGTATAGTTTGATATCAGGTAATGTGATTCCTCCAACTTTGTTCTTTTTTCTTAAGATTGCTGAGGCTAATTGGGGTCTTTTTTAGTTCCATACAAATTTTTGAAATATTTGTTTTAGATCTGTGAAATACACCATTGTGATTTTAATAGGAATTGAATTGAATTTATAGAATGCTTTGGGTAGTATGGACACTTTAAATATATTAATTCTGTTCATGAACACAGTGTATGCTTTCCGTTATTTGTATCTTTCTCAATTCCTTTCTTTAGTATCCTATAATTTTCCAAGTACAGGTCTTTTACCTCACTGGTTAACTTTATTCCTAGGTACCTTATTTATTTATTTTTTGTTGCAATAGTAAATTGGATTTTTTAAAAATTTCTCTTTCTGATAGTTCATTATTGGTGTATAAAAATTCAACTGATTTATGAATATTAATTTTGTATCCTGGTCCTTCACCAATTAATTTATCAGTTCTAGTAGTTTTTTGGTGGAGTTCTGAGGGTCTTCTTGATACTCTATCATGTTATCTGTGAATAATGACAGTTTTACTTCCTCCTTTGCAATTTGGATACCTTTCATGTCTTCCTACCTGTTTGATGTGGCTATATTTGCTATGTTGAATAAGAGTGGTGAAAGTGACCATTCTTGTCTTGTTCTTGTTCTTAAGGGAAACACTTTTAGTTTTTGCCTGTTGAATGATATTGGCTGTGGGTTTGTTATATATGACCTTTACTATGCCGACATATAATCTATTCTCAATTTGCTGAGAGTATTTATCATAAATTGGTGCTAGATTTTATCAAATGCTTTTTCTGTATCTATTGATAAGATCATGTGGTTTTTAATTCTTCATTTTGTCTTTGTATCCCCATTTTGTCTGTCTTTTTTTGTGATTGACTCTGTGTATTAGGTAGATCTGCTATGACTCCCAAGCATGTTAAGAGGGCTTTCTTGTTCCTTGTAGGTCTCAGTGGCCCAATCTTCTAGACCACTTTATCTAAGTGCTATAGAAATGTTTTGTGTGTAAGCTATGTGCCCCCTCAGGTTGCAGTTGACTCTTGAATGCTGCTTGGCAATTTGTGGGTGGGGTTAATCTTCAGACTGACTCACTATAAGGATAGACCTCCTTCACTATATATGAGTTGCTGTTCAGAGAATGACCTTTGAGGTGGAATTTTTCCCAGCAGGTTATGTTGCCTTACGGAGTTCCCCTTTGGCTGTAGCATTTGTGCAGCTAGTTGGGTTGAACTCTAGTGAGGTTGAAGCCAACCAATAGTTGTGTTGTTTCTGGATGGGGATCTGATGCAAGTCTGAGTCAGATGTTGTGCATAATTAACCTTGGGCTACCTGTATAGAGCTAGCTACCACACAATAATTGTTCCTGTGTCTAGTGGGCCTGGGTGTGAATGGGAGGGGCCAAGGTCAGCTTCCTGTAGTTCTGAGCTGGGGGCAAATCAATAAATGATCCAAAGATCTCTGATATTGGTGTCTACCTTATCAGCTGCTCAACCATCCCTTGAGGTTGCCTAGATTTCCTCCATTGCTTTTTTAAGAAAGACAGTAGAGTGGGCCTACACTGGCTGTGCTCCATTGCTCCTTCTACATGGTGCAAGATCAGTAGGGTGGGGCAAAGGGATCTGGAGGACAGGACTAGTGGGTCCCCTAATTGGGAGCAGGATAGTTAGGCACTAAATGGGGATAATGTTGTCCCTACTTGACAGTTATACCACTCTGTCTCTACTAGAGTCTCCAAATCTATCTCCTTCAGGAGGAGAGCACCAACATTTCAGGTTGGGTGCAACCAGCTGAGTCTACTGCAGGAGCAAACTTAGCAGAGTGGAGTTACCAGTACTTGTGAAAAAAATCAGATCAAGACAGTGTTCTGTTAGGGGTGTAGCCAGCCGAATCCCTAGGAAGGAACAGAACTCCATTCCTCCCCTTAGCTGCATAGCCATGCCTGCTTGCTCAAGTCCTGGACTGGAGTTTTCAAGGGAGATGCGCTCTGAAGGTTCCAGCTTTGAGTGTTATTCCCTTCCCTCGCAAATCTGAGTTCAGCAACATGAGGCCACTGGGACTTGGGAAGATAAAACAAAACAGTCTCCCATTGAGGTTGGTGCTGGCTGAGCTTGCAGGTGGGGAGTGGGGAAGACTGGCACCTGTTCCAAAGCATCTCAGAAACTTCAGTGTCTGAGTGTCTGCTTATAGTTTCTCCAGGGAAAGAGCACACTGAAGGTTCCTGTTTGGTGCAGCTGATAGTCCTTTCTACCATACTCAAACCTGGCAAGATGGTGTAGCCAGAATTTGGGGGACTGGACTAGTGCATGTCCCCTAGCTGGTGCTGTAAGAACAGAAGTGCTCAACACAGGGAGATGGCCTCTGAGGGCAGTGTGAGATGTTGACTCAGGACTGGTACCTTAGTAGCTGATCCTCCAGATCTCTCTCTGGAGCCATGCCACCCGATCTTCTTTTTAGAACTCCCATATTCCCTGAGTTGCTTTCAATCTACCACAAGTCTGGATGAGCACCCAAGAGCAAGTTCCTATGTGATAACCCTTTAGGAGAGCATCTGGGATCCTAGCAGACCCTCCTCTTCCAAGAGGACAGAGTCCCTGCTGATTTTCACAACCAGATGCTATGTGGGCTTCACTTCCTGGCCCTGGTATCCTGGTTTGGGGGGTCCTAGTGTAGGGTTGAGACTCAACACTTCTCAGGAGGGAATTTTGCCTCTGAGATATCCCTCCAGCTTCTCAGCTGCTGCACGTGGGTGCAAGGGTCAGCCCTCTCCATGTCTCTATGCCTTTTACCAATCTCTGTGTAACTTCTTCTATAAATGCGTGCATATAGTACTCCTGTTCAGCTATCTAGTTGGCCATTCAGGTTGATTTCTCTATAATTTAACTGTAAAATTGGTTTGGTGCCAGTAGAAGGTGAGTATAGATTCCACTTATTCTATAGCCATCCTAAACCTCAAGTATAATTTAAAAAAATTAAAAGGAACCTTGAAAAGATGTTTTCACTTAAGCTAAGCTAGTTTCAACCAAAAAAAGAAAAATAATGTTTAGGCTATAGTAAGATTAAAAGAATTTACTTGAGCAGAAGATTGCGATCTTAAAGGCACAGATTCATGTAGCAACATAAAACATACTTTGAAGAGAACAGGATTTATAAAGATAAAAACTATAAGTATTGTTTCCCTTTAGGTCTTCCATGTAAATAAAGGATGCTATGTTAACAGAGATTGGTTAGGTTCATTATGCAAATTAAGGATGCTGGTTGGTGAATTCGCTTGGTTCCTTTCAAAGGGAAGAGTGCAGATTGTCTGGTCATTATGGTAAGGAAGAAGTGTAGTTCAGGATATGGTTAAACATTTTGTTTAAAAGTTCAAAAGTTCATGAGTGAAATTTGCATAAGGCAGACCACTTCATAGCTTCTCAACTCCATTTTAGTTCCCTTTTCATAAATGGTTCTATCTTGGCACTTTCCATTTACATTTCTCCATTTTGATTGTGATCTTTTCTTGGGAAGCATTGATGGTCAATCTTTGAACTTTTAGGTATTTTGGTTTCTTGTCACCAGGAAGGCTCATTCTTGGTATGTTATGTCCCATGTTGGAGTAAAAGAGGTGTTGTTTGAACAGAAGTCATAGTTACATGGACAATGGTCATATTTGAGCAACAAGGAGGTTAGAAATGTGTCTTTGACATAGTCCTCATCCAGAATTACCTTTCATCAAGATCTCAGTGATGGTAAACTGTCCCCAAGAAGGGAAGGATTGATCGATCATCTCTAGTATAAGTACAACCATTATCTAAGATTTGGTAGAAGATTTAAGACATTTAGTTATACAAAACATCAACAACTTAGTAATAGTACACAGAGAAGAGGTAAAAATAATGAGTATGCCAATTTGTGACCCAGATGTTAAAGTAGCTCCTATTCTAGTGGGGAGCTAACTAAAAATGTCTAAAAACTTAAATCCTAGCCAACTAGTAGTAAACCTGAAATGGAATTTAAGGTATTTACCTAATTTAAAAATCTTACTAATTTTCAATTCAAGCTGGGAAGACATATTCATCTTGGTGAAACAAGACATATTAGTTATGGCACAAACTCCTTCTTAGTCTGTTAGTAAATAATCTAAGGCAATTCTGTTGTTAAGGACTCCCCAAGCTAGGGAATCTAGAGATCTTGTTTGGAATCTGATGGTTCTAGCAGCATAGTGAGCTATTCTGTTAATGGTCTGGGTAAGAATTTTCATCATAACTTCTAAGTCTCCTATGGATATGCTACTGAAAAAAGCAAGATTGCTCAGAAATATTCTAAGGAATTAATTGCTCAGTCACCAGAATATCCTGCAGGAAGTTTACAACACTGACTTGTGACCAAAACTGTCACTGTTATATTAAAAAGGCTCCTTGCTAGGGATAAGACCTTTTTCCTCCTCAAATGAGAATTAGGAGTAGTGGCTCTAACCATTTTGAAAATGGTGATAGGGAATATTAGATAGCCCAAAAGGCATTGCCCATTTAGTCTCCAAATATCTAGGTAATTGAATGCCCAAGACTGATTTCTATATAGGCACACAAAACATAACTTGTAAAGGCACAGAGGGTGCCTGAAAAGATCTAGTTATTTATGGGCTCATTAGTAGAAAAATAAATGAGAATATTTTCTAATCAGGGCTCAGTGTGTTTTGAGCACCTAAGAGTCCTTTTTCGTACATTTGATGGAGTCCTTTGAAGGATACACAGTTGGGTCCATGACAGTTTGGGTTGAATCCTGTCATAAGAGCTTTACAGGGGGATTTTACAGCAGCCCGTGTTAACACAACAGCAGTCAGGCTTGGTGGTAGAATATCTATTATATAGAAAAGGGGGTTATAAACCAATCTAGTTTTAGGAGACAGTGTGGTACTGCCAGGGAAGAAGGTAAAAGTGTGTGCTGACCTCTGTGTGGGATGAATTATTTTTTTTTAGTTTTGTACCATGCTTTTTATTATTTTTTAAATTTTTATTGTTATTCAATTACAGTTGTCTGCCTTTTCTCCCCATACCTCAACCCCACCCCAGCCGAACCCACCTCCTGTGTAGGGTGAATTTAAGGGAAAGAGAAAACCTCCTTCTGTAATTTAGCCCAATAATCCAGAATAGAAGGTAGATTTGCAAGGTCAGCAGTAAAATTGGGGGAAGGGTTGAGAAATTGCTAACAGGAATAACTACAGGATTATTAGTTTTACCAAATATAGAGGTTGGTATCAGGTGACAAATATAACATTCTGACAAGTTTCCTGAGAAAGCTAAAATTTGGGAGTATTGTACCGTGGCATTTTCCTGCTAAGATCTTCCATTTGCAATGGTCAAAACATTAGAATAAGGGAATAGTGCATAGTCAGAAGCTAAAGATATGGAATGATTAGAATATAGTCTAAAACACAGGGAAGGCGACAGGCTTATCACAGGAGTATTAAGGTTATGAATATACTTGGAGATAAAATTAATATAGTTATATTATATATAGTTATATATAATATAGTTATAATAGAATATAGTTATATTATATGTTTTATATGTCATACTATATATAGTTATATATAATATATGTTTTATATTATATAGTTATATATATGTTATATTATATATAATTATAGATAATATAGTTATAATATAATAGTTATATATGTTATATATAATAGTTGTACTATATTATATTATATAGTTGGCTATTGAGTCTATATTATATAGTTATATTATATGTTATATAACTATAATAATTATAACTATTTCAGTAACTATGAAATAAACATAAAGATCACACAGCAGGAATTAACTTTACTGGCCTGGTCCCAGATCTTGGAAAAAGTCATCTGCTTCAGATGTCCGCTTTTTAGTTGTTGATTCTGGGTTGATCTGAATATTTTTAATTTGAGATCTTCTAGAGATCTTGATGTTCAGTTTGGTGAACCAGGTGCAGGTGATAATGATTTTTTTAGATGACAAATATGGATCCATGAGTTAATACTTTTCAACTTTGGGGTGCAGGGATTGTTAATAATACCTGGTATGGTCCCTTCCAGAAAGGCTGGAGGAGTCTTACGGAGGAGGCTATGATTTTCAAAGTCTTTATGCTCTGTAAGTGTGCTGTAAAGACTGATAAACTTTAAATTTTTTTGAGGGCCCTTACACGTTCCTTGCATTAAGTCGTAAGTTTTCCTTTCAAAAGGCAGGTTTATACATTCCTTGTGGAATGTCTCATAGGCCTTTCAGTGATGACTTCAAAAGGAGACAATTGATATTCTCCAAAGGGGGTAGATCTCAAGTTGAACAACATCAAGGGAAGGGTGATAAGCCAAAGCAGGTTAAAAGATTCAATTAGTTTTGCCATTTAGGTTTTAATTATTTTATTCATTTATTCCATAAGACTGGAAGATGAGAGATGAGAAATGCAATTGAAAATGTAATATTGGCTAACTTTTACATAGATGGTATAGAATTAGTTTCCTAAGGTGGGTTTCCCAGTTTCTGTGAAGCTCTGTGAGGATTCTCCAAGTAGGAAAAAAACCTTTCTAGAAGTATTTTGCTAAAATCCTTTCTAGAAATATTTTAGTAACTGCTGTGTCTGTAGCCCTTTAACACAGGAAGGTTTTTACTCAATGAAAATACATACAGACAGTGACTAAAACATATTTATATCTTGAAATGGTGAAAGCTGCATGAAATCCAGTTGCCCTACATCTAAGAGTCCAGTGGATAGAGGAAAATGTCCCATTGTGCATGTTGTGCTTGGGACTGAGAGACCATTTTAGGAAATGGTATCCAAAACATTGTTTTCCCCAAATAACAATTTTATGCATATTCCATTGAGTTAATTCATGGATATAGTTAAAAAATTGTTCCTGGAAACAGTCAGGGAGGACTGGCTTTCCCTTAGCCCCATACCTTTTAGGATCAAACAGACAGCTTTGTTCAGACCATTTCTTTTTATCTTGCCTGGATTTTTGTGTGTGTATGTACGTGTGAATGTCAGAGTGTTTTTTTAAAAAATATCTTTTGTAAAGGATATAACACAATTTTAAAGTTTGTGTTTTTTTCTTTCTGAAGCACTGCTTGTTTAGCAGCAGCATTGGCCAAGTGTTTTTTTTGTTTTGTTGTGTTTTTTTGTTTGTTTGGGTTTTTTTTGGCTTTCTTCATGTATGCTATTGAGTTTAAAGGGAGCTTTATAATACCCAAAGATTTAGGTTTTGAATGGCATCTACAAGTTCTAAGATATAAAAACTGTTTTTAATCTTTTATCCCAAAGAGATCAGAAAACCACTTTGTTTCCAAAACATACCAGAATCATGGTCTATACCAAAAGTGTAGTGACTGTATACATATTGGCAGTTTAACCTTGTACTAAATGACAAGCCCTAGTTAAAGATATTAGTTTGGTTTGTTGTTCCAAAGTAGCCACAGCTATGAGTCCAGCCTTCATAGTTTCTGTCAAAGAGACAATAGTATATCAAGCCCTATTTGTTCCTGTTTTATCTTTAAGAACCCTCAGTAAAGCAAGTTAAATCTGGATTTTCAAGCGGTGTTTCCTGTAAGTTTGATCTGGGGACAAAAAGTGGTCCAGCAAGGAAATACAGGTATCTCATGAGGTATCTCATCAGAAAGCAAAGGCAATAGAGTTGCAGGGTTTAAAATGTGACAGCGATCAATAGAGACATTTGGAGGTGATAGTAAAAGAATTTCATAGGAAGTTAATCTGCTAGAAAATAAATATTGAATGTGATTGAGTTAAGGAGGGCCTAATTTACATAGGAAACATATAGTTAGGAGAGAGCCCATGATAATTGCTTCTGTGTTTTAAGCAAGTTACAACTATGGCTCTCATACAAGGTGATATCCCTTTGGCTATTGAGTCTAATTTTTGACTATTGTAACCTATAGGTTTATATTGGTCCCCACGCCATTGGGTTGAGACTGTGTGTTTCTTTCTTTCTTTTTTTTTTTTTTTTTGTATAAAGAGAAAGAAATGCAATTCATAATTAGGGTGTCCTAAGGTCATATGGTCCAGGAGGCCTTGTTTTATCATAGTGAGGGTCTCTTGGATTTTTTAGTCCAAATAATTGGTTCAGGTTGGTCAGTCTTAAAAAGGGGGTGTAATGGCTGAGGTAGGATGGAAAAATTTGGTCTCCAACTGTGAAAGTATCCACCAGGTCCTAGAAACCCCCAAAGTTGACATTTAGTATTTAGAGGTAGAAATGAAAGGATTCCTTGAATCTTATCTGGATCCAGGAGTAATTCCTCTTCTGAAATAAGATGACCTATTTAACTTGAGGCAAACTAAATTGTAATATTTCTTTAGATAGTTTGTGTCACCTCTGGGCCAGGTCGTTCAGAAGATGAAGGCTCTTTGGTAAAGGGCTTCCATGCAGGAGAACAAAGAAAGAGGTCACCTCAACATGATAGTAAGAAAGACCTTCAGAAAATTTAATTTCAGAGATATTAGTCTTCAAAATTTGAGAAAAGTATGTAGGATTCTCAATGTATGCTTGAGGCATGACAGCCCATGTATGTTGTTGTCTGTTTCAAATAAAGGCAAATACATACCGACTTTCCTATAACTGGTAAGTTATAGGAAACTCTTCAAAGGTCTATGACAGTAAAGGTAGTACTGTTAGGAGAAAAAACTGCAAGTAAGATGTGAGCATTAGGTATTATGGGGTGCTGAGGAATAAAAGTATCATTAATTGCCTGGAGATCTTGAGCAAATCTCCACCTCTCCCATGTGGATTATGAACAGGAAGATTGGAATGTTACAAGGGCTGGTACAAGGGATAATTAGTCCTTTCTGTAAATACTCTTTATGATTTTAATGACTTGAATTATTTCTGCATTAAGTGGATATTGCTTAATATTAGCTGGAGATTTTCTTTCATCAATTTTAATTTTTATGGGTTATAAAAAATGAATTTACCCAATATTTGTGGCATACCTTGAACAAGAATAGAATCTAGAAATGGTTATGGATCTATAGATTTTTAGGGAATTGATAGGAATAGTTATTAAGAGATTGAGATTTTTCTGAAGGTCAGGATTTAGGGGCCCAATATTCAAAAATATCTCTCCTTTTTGAGAAAAAGAACTTTGTATTTGGAGAGTTCGAGAAAATATTGACCTGAGTCGAAAGATGGTGGCGAGATAGGTGGGAGTGGAGTCCACTTCTCCTGGGCACCAGTGAAACACCTAGCTGATCTGAGGAACAGAGCGAACCGCCAATGGTATTCCAGCATATATGAAGATCGGTGACCAAAGATAGAGGACATTGAAAGATCAGATGGTAAGAAGAGTGCTTAAGGAAAATAGAGTCCCTGGGACCAGCGTGGGGGAACAGGGTGGCTGAAGCCCGGGCAGGAGTGCGGGGTCTGCTACAGGATTCTTGGGAGAGAGCCAGGCTGGGCTGTGGGAAAGGCCAGGTGCTTGTTTGGACCAGGGAGGCTTGAATAGGAAGAATTTCTCGAAAAGAAAAAGAGAAAATAGAGGCACTAGGTGGCTAGTCAGAGGATTCTCCACAGCAGCCGTGGCCTCTTGCGCCCCTACCCCCTTAGCCCCTGGACTGTGAATGCTGGATAAGCAGCCCCATCACACACCTGAAGTGAGGTTTGCGTGCACCCAGATCAATGGACTGGGCACCCACAGCTGAAACCCCCAGTTGGCGTGCACCCCAATCAACAGCCTGGCTGCCTGGGTGCACAGGCACAAAGTGCACCAGTGGGCATGTACCCCAATCAGTGGCCTGGGACCCACACCTGAAAGCCCGGGTGGGCACGCAACCTGATGAGCGGCCCACATCTGAAAGTGGGTTAATTCCATTGTTGAATAGCTTGGACAAGCAGGGGAAAGCACATAAATCAATAGCAAGGAAGAGTGAAGTGGTATGTTTTCTTTGTTTTGTTTTGTTTTGTTTTTAATTTTTATTGTTATTCAATTACAGTTGTCTGCCTTTTCTCCCCATCCCTCAAACCCACCACAGCCAAACCCACCTCCCTCCCCCACCTCCACACTCCCCCTTGATTTTGTCCATGTGTCCTTTTTATTAGTTCTTGTAAAACCCTCTGCCCACTGTCCTCTCCCCACTCCCCTCTGGCTATTAGATTGTTCTTAACTTCAATGTCTCTGGTTATATTTTCTTTGCTTTTTTCTGTTGTTGATTATGTTCCAGTTAAAGGTGAGATCATATGGTACTTGTCCATCACCTCCTGGCTTATTTCACTTAGCATAATGCTCTCCAGGTCTATCCATGCTGTTGCAAAGGGTAGAAGCGCCTTCTTTCTCTCTGCTGCACAGAATTCCATGGTGTAAATATACCATAGTTTGTGGATCCACTCATTTGCTGATGGGCACTTAGGTTGCTTCCAGTACTTGGCTAATGTAAATTGTGCTGCTATTAACATTGGGGTGCATAGGTTTTTTGGATTGGTATTTCAGGATTCTTAGGGTGTAATTCCAGCAGCAGAATTGCTGGGTAAAAGTGCAGTTCCATTTTTAGTTTTCTGAGGAAATTCCATAATGTTTTCCACAGTGGCTTCACCAGTATTCATTCCCACCAAAAGTGCACTAGGGTTCCCTTTTCTCTGCATCCTCTCCAACATTTCTTTGTTGATTTGTTTATGTTGGCCACTCTGGTGTGAGATGGTACCTCACTGTGCTTTTAATTTGCATCTCTCTGATGGCTAGTGATGCTGAGCATCTTTTCCTATGTCTCTGGGCCCTCTGTAGGTCTTCCTTGGAGAAGTGTCTGTTCAAGTCCTTTGCCCATTTTTTAATTGGGTTGTTTGTCTTCCTGGAGTGGAGTTGTGTGAGTTCTTTATATATTTTGGAGATCAGTCCCATGTATGAGGTATCATTAGTGAATATGTTTTCCCATACTGTTGGTTCTCTTTGTAATTTGGTGCTGTTTTCTTTAGCCATGCAGAAGCTTTTTATTTTGATGAGGTCCCATTTGTTTATTCTTTCCTTTATGTCACTTGCTCTAGGGGACATGTCTGTGAGGATGTTGCTGCATTGAATGTTTGAGATTTTGCTGCCAATGTTTTCCTCTAGGACTTTTATGGTGTTACAACTTATATTTAAGTCATTTATCCATCTTGAATTTATTTTTGTGTGTGACGTAAGCTGGTGATCAAGTTTCATTTTTCTGCACATAGCTATCCAGATCTCCCACCACCATCTGTTGAAGAGGCTATTTTTGCTCCATTTTATGCTCCTGCCTCCTTTGTCAAATATTAATTGACCTAAAGACTTGAGTTTATTTCTGGGATCTCTGTTCTGTTCCATTGGTCTATGCGCCTGTTTTTATGCCAGTATGAGGCTGTTTTGATTACAGTGTCCTTATAATACATTTTGATATCAGATATTGTGATCACTCCTACTTTGTTTTTCTTTCTCAAAATTGCTGCACCTATGTGGGGTCGTTTATGATTCTATATGAATTTGTCAAATGTTTGTTCTAAATTTCTGAAATATGTCATTGGTACTCTAATTGGGATTGCATTGGTTCTATAAATTACTTTGGGTAGTATGGCCATTTTGATGATGTTAATTCTTCCAATCCATGAGCATGGTACATGCTTCCATTTGTTTGTGTCTTCCTTAATTTCTTTCTTCAATGTTGTGTAGTTTTCTGAGTACAGGTCTTTTACCTCCTTGGTTAGGGTTATTCCTAGGTACATTATTTTTATTGTTGCTATATCAAATGGGATTTTTTTCCTGATTTCTCTTTCTGATGCTTCCTTGTTGGTATACAGGAATGCCTTTGATTTCTGAGTATTGACTTTGTATCCAGCTGTTTTGCCAAATTCAATCATTAGGTTGAGTAGTTTTTTGGTGGAGCTTATAGGATTTTCCATGTACACTATCATGTCATCTGCAAACAGTGACAGTTTCATTTCTTCCTTTCCAATTTCGATGCCTTTTATTACTTTTTCTTGTCTGATTGCTGTGGCTAGGACTTCCAATACTATGTTGAATAGGAGTGGTGAGAGAGGGCATCCTTGTCTTGTTCCTCATCTTATTGAGAAAACTCTAAGTTTTTGTCCATTGAATATGATGTTGCCTGTAGATCTATCATATATGGCCTTTATTATGTTGACAAATGCTCCCTCTATTCCCATTTTGCTGAGTGCTTTTATCATAAATGTGTGCTGTACGTTATCAAATGCTTTTTGTGCATCTATTGATATGACCGTGTGATTTTTGTCTTTGCCTTTGTTTATGTGAGGTATTATGTTTATTAATTTGCGAATATTGTACCATCCTTGCATCCCTGGGATGAGTCCCACTTGGTCATGCTGTATTATCTTTTTAATGTATTGCTGGATGTGGTTTGCCAATATTTTGTTGAGGATTTTAGCGTCTATGTTCATCAGTGATATTGGCCTGATGTTTTCTTTCTTCGTTGTGTCTTTGTCTGGTTTTGGGATTGGGATGATGCTGCTTTCATACAAAGAGTTTGGGAGTCTTCCAAATTTTGGATTTTTTTTTGAATAGCCTGTGAAGGATAGGGGTTAGCTCTTCCTGAAGTGCTTTGTGGAATTCTCCTGTGAAACCCTCTGGTCCAGGGCTTTTGTGTGTTGGGAGTTTTTTGATTACCGCTTCAATTTTGTCTGCTGGTCTGTTCTGGTTTTCTGCTTCTTCTTCATTCAGTTTTGGAAGATTATATTTTTCTAGAAATGTGTCCATTTCACCTAGGTTTTCAAATTTCTTGGCATACAGTTCTTTGTAGTAATTTCTTACAATCCTTTGTATTTCTGTGCTATCAGTTGTAGTCTCTCCTCTTTCATTTCTGATTGTGTTTATTTGGGTCCTCTCTCTTTTTTTGTTGATGAGCCTACTTAAAGGCTTGTCGATTTTGTTTATCTTTTCAAAGAACCAGCTCCTGGATTTATTGATCCTTAATATTGTTTCTTTAGTCTCCACATTGTTTAATTCTGCTCTGATCTTGGTTATTTCTTTCCTTATGCTCACTCTGGGAAGTCTTTGTTGTTGTTCCTCCACTTCTTGTAGATGTAGGGTTAGGTTGTTTTTTGAAATGTTTCTATGTTTTTAGGTAGGCCTACATCACTATGAACTTTTCTCTAAGGACTGCCTTTGCTGTGTCCCATAAGTTTTGGACTTTTGTGTGTTCATTCTCCTTTGTTTCCAGAGACTTTTTCATTTCTTCCTTGATCTCATTCTTAACCCGTCAATTGTTTAATAGCATGCTATTCAATCTCCATGAGTTTGAGTGTTTTTGATTTTTTCCTTTGGGGTTGGTTTCTAGTTTCAGTCCCTTGTAGTGAGAGAAAATGCTTGATATGATTTCAATTTTCTTGAATTTGTTGAGGCTTGTTTTGTGTCCTATCATGTGGTCTATCTTTAAAGATGATCCATGTGCATTTGAAAAGATGTTTAATTTGCTTCTTTGGGATGAAAGGTTCTATATATATCAGTTAAATCCATTTTATTGAGGGCATTGTTCAATGCTGCAATATCCTTGTTTATATTTTGTTTGGAAGATCTCTCCATTGTTGACAGTGGGATGTCAAAATCCCCTAGTAAGCATGTTGCTCTCTATATCTTTCTTGAAGGCCTCCCAAATTTTCCTTATGTGTTTGCATGCTCATTTGTTGGATGCATATATATTTATAATGTTTATGTCTTCTTGCTAGATTCCTCCATTGAGTATTATGAGGTGTCCTTCTAGATTTCTTTCTATGGCCTTTGTTTTGAAGTCTATTTTGTCAGATATAAATTTCAGTACCCCAGCTGTTTTTTCCTTCTGTTTGCATGGAATATTTTTTTCCAGCCCTTTATTTTCAGTCTGTGTAGGTCTTTTGTTCTGAGTTGGGTCTCTTATAAATAGTATGTGTGGGTCATGTTCTTTTATCCATTCAGTTATTTTATTTCTTTTGATTGGAGCATTTAATATACTTACATTTAAGGTTATTATTGATAGGTACTTATTTGTTGCCATTTTACTCCCTTTGTACCTGTATTACTTTCTCTCTCACTGTTTTTCTTCCTCTTCTTAAAGCAGTCCCTTTAGCATATCTCGCAGAGCTGGTTTGGAAGACGTATATTCTTTTAACCTTCTTTTGTCTGGGAAGCTCCTTATTTGGCCTTCCATTTTAATTGAGAGCCTTGCTGGATAGACTAGTGTAGGTTGTAGGCCTTTGTTTTTCATTACTAGGAATATTCCTTGCCATCCCCTTCTGGCTTGCAATGTTTCTGTTGAGAAGTCAGCTGCTGCCCTTATCAGGGCTCCCTTGCATGTTACTTCCTATTTCTTTCTTGCTGCCTATAAGATTCTCTCTTTGTCTTTAAATTTTGACATTTTATTTGTGATGTGTCTTGAAGTGGGCATGTTAGGGTTCATCTTGATTGGGACCCTCTCTGCTTCCTGGACTTGTGTGACTTTTTCTCTCATCAAATTAGGGAAGTTTTCCATCATTAGTTTTTTTTTCTGATATATTTATTGATTATGCTATTACAATTGTCCCATTTCCCCCCCTTCACTCAACTCCATCTTGCCCACCCCCTCCCTCCCACATTCCCACCCTATAGTTCATGTCCATGGGTCACTTATAAGTTCCTTGGCTTCTACATTTCCTACACTATCCTTACCCTCCCCCTGTCTATTTTCCACCTATCATTTATGCTATTTATTCTCTGTACCTTTCCCCCCTCTCTCCCCCTCCCACTCCCCTATTGATAACCCTCCATGTGATCTCCACTTCTGTGGTTCTGTTTCTGTTCTAGTTGTTTGCTTAGTTTTGTTTTGTTTCCATTTTAGGTGTGGTTGTTAATAGCTGTGAGTTTGCTGTCATTTTTTACTGTTCCTATTTTTTATCTTCTTTTTCTTAGATAAGTCCCTTTAACATTTCATATAATAAGGGCTTGGTCATGATGAACTCCTTTAACTTGACCTTATCTGAGAAGCACTTTATCTGCCCTTTCATTCTAAATGATAGCTTTGCTGGATACAGTAATCTTGGATGTAGGCCCTTGCCTTTCATGACTTGGAATACTTCTTGCCAGTCCCTTCTTGCCTGTAAGGTCTCTTTGGAGAAATCAGCTGACAGTCTTATGGGAACTCCTTTGTAGGTAACTGTGTCCTTTTCTCTTGCTGCTTCTAAGAGTCTCTCCTTCTGTTTCATCTTGGCTAATGTAATTATGATGGGCCTTGGTGTGTTCCTCCTTGGGTCCAGCTTCTTTGGGACTCTCTGAGCTTCCTGGACTTCCTGGAAGTCTATTTCCTTTGCCAGACTGGGGAAGTTCTCCTTCATTATTTGTTCAAATAAGTTTTCAAGTTTTTGTTCTTCCTCTTCTCCTTCTGGCACCCCTATAATTCGGATGTTGGAACGTTTCACGATGTCCTGGAGGTTCCTAAGCCTCTCCTCATTTTTCCGAATTCTTGTTGCTTCATTCTTTTCTGGTTGGATGTTTCTTTCTTCCTTCTGGTCCACACCGTTGATCTGAGTCCCAGTTTCCTTCACATCACTATTGGTTCCCTGTACATTTTCCTTTGTTTCTCTTGGCATAGGCTTCATTTTTTCATCTAGTTTTCGAACAAATTCAACCAATTCTGTGAGCATCTTAATAACCAGTGTTCTGAACTGTGCATCTGATAGGTTGGCTATCTCTTCCTCACTTAGTTGTATTTTTTCTGGAGCTTTGAAGTGTTCTGTCATTTGGGCCATTTTTTTTTTTTTTTTTTTTTTTTGTCTTGGTGGGTCTGTTACTTAAAGTGGTGGGGCCTTAGGTGTTCCCTGGGGCGGGGTAACGCTGGTCACTGTGCTATGATGCTGTATGTGGGGGAGGGGCTGAGAGGGAGTAATGGCAACCCCTCCATTCTCCACGGGCTTTCAGCCACTCCCTCTGCTACCCACAATCAAATTGGGCCCCTCTGGTGCTGGTTCCCAAGTGGGTGGTCCTGTGCACACTCTAGGCCCCTGTGGGTCTCTCCAATGACCTCTCCTGTGAGGCTGGGAGTCTCTCCTGCTGCTGCCCCAACCCCCATGGGCATTTTCAATCAGAGGTTTGAGGCTTTATTCCCCCAAGATGGAGCCCTGGGTTACGTGGTCTGCTTCGGTCCCTGCCCTTCGTCCTGGTTTATCTGTGTGCGAATGTGGGGCCACATGTTCTGCTAGTGGTCAGACTGCCTGCCCCATTGATCCCACACTCTGCCAGCCTTGGTCCCGCCACAGCATGGTGGGTCCTCTCAGCCCCAGTGCCCATCTCTGCCCCTCCTACAGGTCTAGATGAATGTTGATTTTTTATCTCCTTGGTGTCAGACTTCCTTGCCATTCGATTTTCTGTCAGTTCTGGTTTTGCAAGGAGGCGCAGTGTGTCTACCTACGCTGCCATCTTGGTTCTCCATGTGTACTCTTCTTAAAACCAGTTTTTTGTTACTTACATTGCATAATTAACATTTTTCCATTGCACTAAGTGGTTCCTCCTGCCTCTTCACTCAAGGCCATCCTCTGGGTCTAGACTATAGGAGAGCACAAGGACGAGGGACCAGTTAAGAACTTCAATTCCTTGAGTGGAAATCCAGAAACAGACCTGATGGCCCAGCTCGTCTATCCTGTGCAGTGCCCTCAGAATAAAGGACACTGACCCTTCTCCAATAACAAACATCAGAACTGTGCTGGAAAGTCAGCTGCCACATGACAAATCCTGAAATAAATAAACCTGAAAAGAGTTTACTTCATGAGTCAACTTCTACAACTGTAGAGGCCAGAAACTCCTTGCCTTTGGAGTATTTGGCTTTTTTTCCTTTTGCTTCACTGCTATGTTTTCCAGAACCACAGTACCCTGCAATGTCTGTCTGTACTTGTCATCATCTTATTTAAGAAAACCCCAAACCACATAAATGTAGTATACAAAGATATTTTGAATTCCACCCTTTAGTTTTATTGTCATGTGTAAAAATAATTTCTTGGTGTAAGTTAGCACCAGTGAATTCATTATAGGAAATGGCCATATGACTTCCTCCTGGGGAGAGAATGCTCTGACAGGAGGGAAGGTGATACTAAGATATATTTAGCCTCATAAGAGGCATAGGGGGTTCTAAACCCATGTGCTCCTGGGGTTGAGTCAGACTGGTTCTACTCTTCTGTGAGGTCCTCAGGCATCATTTTATCTACTGAGTGAGTTATATTCTCTGGTTCAGTTTCTCCACTTGAATGGAAAATTCAACATACGAGAACAGTGGTTGGACCACATCTGTAATCCAACCAAAAAGGTGAGTGCCTGACATCTGATAGGTATGAAATAAAAACTGTGTCAGATGGATGAATAGGATGTACGGATGGATGGATGGTGTGTGATAAAATGTACTGATGTCTTATTGTTCCTATTGTTCAGTTGGGGTGCTTTATTGAAGTGATGAACCCAGATTTCACTCTTGCACACTCCAAACATTAGGCTTCCATTTAGACATTGTTTGTTCTCAGTCTTTAGAGGAAAAAGGTAATAATCTCTTCTCTGATTTCTTTGTAAAATATTCAAGTTGCTCACAAAATGACAGCAATACCACCAAAAACATAGGGCACAATCTCTGCTGCCCATCCACTGCCTGCCAGGGGCCTCCAGCTTGGCAGGATCCATCTACCAAGCCATCTACATTTGTCCATTAGGCTCACACACGTGTGTCCCTCAGGTCAGGCATCCAGCAGGGACCAACCCCATTTCAGCCCTGAGGTAATGTGACCCCAGCCCAACTGTGAGGCCACCAGCACCCACTCACTTCAGGTGCCTCGATAGGCAGCCTTTGCCCTTGTAGTCAGTGGGCCTGTGCCCCTCTGTGGCTGCCAGTTTGCTTCCTTTCTCAGACAGAAAAAAGTTTATAGGGGGGTCTGGGCCAAAAGCAAAGAAACTAAGCTTTGAGGTCATTTTATTATAGGCATAGTCACATGAGGTATGGGTCAACTTTTTAAAAAAGGACTTTGATTACCATCTTGGCATATTTCTTAGGAGTATGATCACACTTCCACCATTGAAGGCCCACCTTATCAGGCAGTATAAGGCAACACTCAAGTGACACTTGCCTTTAGTTTAATTCAGTAAAAGTTTATTGAATACTAAATGTGCCAGGTTCTATGAATTCTTGCTTACACAGAATTTACAATTTGGTTGAAAATAAAAGATGATGTGTTTGTAGAAGAACACAAAGCAAGATCTACTCAGGAGTTGAACCACAGGCTCTCCTACTCTCAGAGGGAAGGAATGCCTTTCTCTGTTTTAAGACATAGATAGACTCATCCAGTAACTCCTAAAGTAGATCTCTCTATAGAAGGGGAAGTTTTAAAAATGTAAAATATAATGATGTCACACAGAGAATCATGACAAATATATGTCAAAAATTGTTAATGAAATTAATTGGAACCACATACCAAACAATAAATTTCAAGACTCTAGGCTCCAATTTCAATGATTTGAAATTCAGTTGCAAATTTAGGCATGATCAACAAAAGACCTCCAAGCAGAAAAATAGATGTAACCAAGTTTGTGCACCATTCATGAGTGAACCAAAAATCTATTTACTCTTTTAAAAATTTTGTTATTGTTGTTCAATTACAATTGTTTCCATTTCCCCCCCATTACTCTCCCCTGCCATACTCATCCCCCACCTTCCACTTTCAATCCTCCCCCTACCCCATTGTCTTTGTTCATATGTCCTTTATACATGTTCCTTTACTTGACCCTTTAATTTTATGCCCAGTTCTAACAAGAGTAACATTCCTGTTTACTAACCAAAAACTAGTTAACAGAAGCTATTAAAAGAGAAGGAATGGAAGGAAGGGAAGATGGCAGAGGAGTGAATGGAAGTCACTCTGACCTCCTCGCAGGACCAATCTGGAATTATAACTCAATTGTGGAGAAACTGCCTGGAACAAACAACTAAGCAATAGCCAAAAAGAAGCATGTAACTTTGGACATACAGAACCAGCTTTGGCACAACCGGTCTGATAAAAGTGTGGTGGAGACTCGAGAGGGCTGGATGGGCACCCATAGGTGGCAGCACAGGCAGGTAATTAAGTGGCCAGTTGGATAACCAGAAGAAGATTGGACTCTAAACCCTAAGCTAGGATTCCCAGCCTACAACACCAGATCCCAAAAAGTACACAGATACCAACCAGTAGAAAAAGCAGCAGGGTTGCTCTCTGCCAGAGACACATGTTTGGAGGCACAAGGGCCATTTAAAGGGCCAACACACAAATTTTCCTTTACAGACACTTACCTGGGGCTCAGGAAAAGGCAGAGGCAGCGTGGACTAGAGATGCTTGAGGAGAGACTGGGTAGAGAGGCTTTAGGGAGAGAACTGAGAGTAGCTGCCAGGATCCCCACACTGAGTCATCCCCCAGACAGCAGCAGCCTTTGTGGTCAGGCAGACCACTCCCTCTGAGCATCAGGAGCCTGAGGGGAAGCAATAGCCCCCAACCCCAGGAGGGTCTCTGCCCTAGCCCTTTGGTGCTTAAGCCTGACTGCTGAGTCCTAGTGACCACATAAACAACCAAAGGAGTCAGCCAGAGACAATAGATCAGTGGCAAAGGAGGGGCAGAGTGGACTAGAGAGACTTGAGGAGAGATTAGGAATGGAGGCTTTGGAGAGACAACTGAGAAAGTAGCCACTGGGATCTGGTGCTCAGCCAACCCCCATACACAGCAATCATCCTGCTCAGGCAGACCCCTCCCCTCTGAGCAGCAGCTACCTGAAGGGAAACAATAGCCTCCACAACAGGAATTCGGCCCCGCCCTATGGTGTTTAAACATGACTGCTAAGTGCAGAGGGACCATATTAACAATTGAAAGAGACAGCCATTGACAGCAGATCACTGGAAGTATCCAACAAGGTGCCTAAGGTCAAATGGGGTCAACATCTGACATCACCAGAGGCAGATCCAGAAAGAAAAAAAAGTGGCAAATACAAGAGACTACCCAGAGGAAAGCCACTGTGGTCTTCTTCATGATTTGAGATATTTTCTCTCCTGCATAGCTTTATAACATTCATTTCTCGTCCAGCGAATGTGTATACAATGTCACTAGACTTTATACTATAGTGTATTTCAATGCACATATTTTGCCCCTCCCTTCTCTTAACCCATCTTACCTACCTCTTCCCTCGTAATATTCTCATTTTAAATTTGGTTTTCTTTCTAGCTACAATTTGTTTCCATTCCACACTCATACTATTTCTCATCTGTCCAGAAAATGAATTCTCTTGTCAAAGGTCATTTCATATCCTTTTTGCCCAGCTATTAAAATACACATGTTCTCTCTATACCTGTAACATTTGCTAGTTGGTTGTGGGTAGGATAGTTGTTGTTGCATTGTTTTTTCAAGGTTATCTCTAGAGCTTCACTAATTCTGTATTTCAAATAACAAATTTTACTAGACCCCTCTCCTACTTTTATTTTTTTACTCAAATTTTAGTTACACTGTCTTAGCCTGTTTTTTTTCTTTTTCTTTTTTGTCTTTCTTCTATTTCTCTCATCCTGCCCTTTTATTTTTCTTTATTCTCCCTTTTTTACATCACAAATTTTAATTCTTCCCTCACTTACTCTAGTTTTAGTCTCTCATTCTTAATATTCCCTTTCCCTCTATCACTACAAAATCACTTCCCATTCCTCTAAACAACTCTTAGACTTTTCTTTGTTTCTTTTTTTCCTGTTATTCCCATACCAGCTATATTAATTTTAGCTCATTTGTTGTTGACAGTATTCCGGTGGATCTTTCTCTCCAATTTGGCCCCTAAAATTTATTAATTATTTAATATTTTTCCTTCCTTTTTCTTTCTCTCTCTGACTTTATTTTATTTTATATTATTTTAATTTCTGTTTAAACCTAATATTATATGCTTTCCCTCTCATACTCGATTCCACACTCTTCATTCCCTTTCTTTATTCATGAGATAAACTTTACCTTCTTTCCTTCCATTGCTCCAACTCCCAACTCTTACTAGTGCTCCTCCCTATACCCTCTCAAAACAATTTCTCTTTCAGTAGGTCATCTCATATCCACTCTCTTTTCTTATAATAGTCTTACTCTCATTACACCCTTATTAATACTGGTTCATTTGATATTGATAGTGGGATTGTTGGGGGGACATATATTTGTGGGTGTAGGTTTGTTTCCTGGGCTCTGTGGTTTTGTTCAGGCAGCACCTGCACAACAGCATATAAGACGTGGTGGGCAAAGTGACCCTCAGTCAACCAGGGACAAAGAAGGACCCATGAAAGAATGACCCAACAACAATCAAAACCCAATTACATGCAAAAAACCAGCATAAAAGGCATAAAGGACATCCCAAGAACACCAAGTTAAGGTGATCAAGGAGACTGCACGACTATATCTCACAGGCCTCCACCATAGAAGTTCACACAATAAAGTCAGAAAGTCAAAATAGATCAACTTCAACAGAAGCAAACAAGAAAAGTCCTGAAAACAATAGGGGGACAAAGAAAGAAAACCCAACAAAAAGGAAAGGAGGAATCCTCAGTAAGAAATCTAAATGAAATAGAGGCAAGCCAACTATCAGATATTGAGTTCAAAACAATGGTTATAAGGAAGTTCAAGGAATTCTGTGTTAACTATGAAAAACCACAGAGAAATTATTACGAATTCACTGCAAACTATATCAGCATAAAAAAGGACATAGAAATGATCAACAAGGACCAAGAAGAAATGAAGAATACAATTTTCGAATGAAAGAACACAGTAGAAGGAATCAAAAGCAAGCTTGATGAAGCAGAAGATCAAATCAGTGAGCTTGAGGATGAGGTACAAAAAAATATCCCAAAAAGAGCAAGAAAAAGAAAAAAAAAAGAGAGGCTAAGGGAAATGCAGAGCAATATAAAAGGGAATAATACCTAAATAATAGGGATAGGAGAAAGAGAAGAGGAGCAAGGGATAGAAAACATGTTTGAAAAAGTAATGATGGAGACTGGACCAAGATGGCGGCATAGGTAGACACACTGCACCTCCTCGCACAACCAGAACTGACAGAAAATCAAACGACAAGGAAGTCCGACACCAAGTAGATAAAAAAGAAACATACATCCAGACCGGTAGGAAGGGCAGAGACGGGCACTGGGGCTGAGAGGACTCATATGGCCGCGGTGGGACCGAGACTGGCAGAGTGTGGGATGAACGGGGCTGGCAGTCTGACCATTAGCAGACCCTGCGGCCCCACATTCGCGCACAGATAAACCAGGACGAAGGGCAGGGACCGAAGCAGACCACGTAACCCAGGGCTCCATCTTGGGGGAATAAAGCCTCAAACCTCTGATTGAAAACACCCGTGGGGGTTGGGGCAGCAGCAGGAGAGACTCCCAGCCTCACAGGAGAGGTCATTGGAGAGACCCACAGGGGCCTAGAGTGTGCACAGGACCACCCACTTGGGAACCAGCACCAGAGGGGCCCAATTTGATTGTGGGTAACAGAGGGAGTGGCTGAAATCCGGTGGAGAATGGAGGGGGTGCCATTACTCCCTCTCGGCCCCTCCCCCACATACAGCATCATAGCACAGTGACCAGCGTTACCCCACCCCAGGGAACACCTAAGGCTCCGCCCCTTTAAGTACAGACACACCAAGACAAAAAAAAAAAATGGCCCAAATGACAGAACACTTCAAAGCTCCAGAAAAAATACAACTAAGTGAGGAAGAGATAGCCAACCTATCAGATGCACAGTTCAGAACACTGGTTATTAAGATGCTCACAGAATTGGTTGAATTTGTTCGAAAACTAGATGAAAAAATGAAGCCTATGCCAAGAGAAACAAAGGAAAATGTACAGGGAACCAATAGTGATGTGAAGGAAACTGGGACTCAGATCAACGGTGTGGACCAGAAGGAAGAAAGAAACATCCAACCAGAAAAGAATGAAGCAACAAGAATTCGGAAAAATGAGGAGAGGCTTAGGAACCTCCAGGACATCGTGAAACGTTCCAACATCCGAATTATAGGGGTGCCAGAAGGAGAAGAGGAAGAACAAAAACTTGAAAACTTATTTGAACAAATAATGAAGGAGAACTTCCCCAGTCTGGCAAAGGAAATAGACTTCCAGGAAGTCCAGGAAGCTCAGAGAGTCCCAAAGAAGCTGGACCCAAGGAGGAACACACCAAGGCCCATCATAATTACATTAGCCAAGATGAAACAGAAGGAGAGACTCTTAGAAGCAGCAAGAGAAAAGGACACAGTTACCTACAAAGGAGTTCCCATAAGACTGTCAGCTGATTTCTCCAAAGAGACCTTACAGGCAAGAAGGGACTGGCAAGAAGTATTCCAAGTCATGAAAGGCAAGGGCCTACATCCAAGATTACTGTATCCAGCAAAGCTATCATTTAGAATGAAAGGGCAGATAAAGTGCTTCTCAGATAAGGTCAAGTTAAAGGAGTTCATCATGACCAAGCCCTTATTATATGAAATGTTAAAGGGACTTATCTAAGAAAAAGAAGATAAAAAATAGGAACAGTAAAAAATGACAGCAAACTCACAGCTATTAACAACCACACCTAAAATGGAAACAAAACAAAACTAAGCAAACAACTAGAACAGAAACAGAACCACAGAAGTGGAGATCACATGGAGGGTTATCAATAGGGGAGTGGGATGGGGAGGGGGGGGAAGGTACAGAGAATAAATAGCATAAAATGATAGGTGGAAAATAGACAGGGGGAGGGTAAGGATAGTGTAGGAAATGTAGAAGCCAAGGAACTTATAAGTATGATCCATGGACATGAACTATAGGGTGGGAATGTGGGAGGGAGGGGGTGGGCAGGATGGAGTTGAGTGAAGGGGGGGAAATGGGACAATTGTAATAGCATAATCAATAAATATATCAAAAAAACCAACAACAAAAAAGAAGAGTACATACAATTTGATAGAATTTCATATTAATAGAATAGTAGAAGGACACAATATACCAAAATGTTAATGGCTGTTTTTTTTTTAATTCTTAAAGTTTTATAGTTTATGTCTTACATGAAGGTCTGTGATTCATTGTTATCTTTAGTATTCTGTAAGAGGTGTGGGTCACGACTGATATTCTTGCATGGATGTACAATTATGTCAACACTTTATTTTTAAACTGTTTATGTACCATTGTCAATATTCTATTGACCATATATATGTAGGTGTATTTCTGGAACCTCTATTCTAATCTATTGATCTATTTGTCTGTCTTTAGGCCAATACCACACTGTCTTAATTACTTCAGATTCTTGATAATTCTTGAAATCAGATAGAGTGAGTCTCCATCCTTATTCTTATTATCTACATATTTTACTTTGGATAACATATTTTAGATACTAGGTATTTTACAGACATTATAACATTTCTCTCATGTCTTATCATGCAATGGTGTTACAAGCCACCATTATACTTAACAGCATTAACAGTAATTCCTTATTGTCCTCTAATTCTTGGTCCCTCTTCATATATCTGGGAACAATTATTTGTAATAGTTCTTGTTCCCCTCTCCCATTAAGATCTCTATCATCCTTAAATGAGTAAACCATACAACAAGACAAAGTTTCTTGCCATACCCACCACACCTCTTCTTATTCTTGTTTCATGCTATAATGTCATACACATGAGGCATCATAGAAAGCCTCAGCTAAGCATCCACCCCAGTGAATGCAGGAAGAGGTTGCATTTTCTGATGACGTGTGAATTTTAATTCCACCACAACAAAATAACTTGGTCATCTTATATTTGCTGATATTTTATTCTTGCATAAAGTTCAATGCATTAAAATTTTTGAAATCAAATCCCAATTTTATCTCTGAATTGCTTCATGGTTTTGAACACATTCTCTCAGCATCCAACTAAACTCCTTATAAGAATTATACTTCCTTTGTATCTTGGCTTCAAATAAATAAACCACAAAAAAGCACCTTGAAGATATCAAGTAAATGACAGATGCCTCTGAATGTGGCTGTAGTTTTAGGGAATAAAAAAACAAAACTGTAATTATTCAGTCTATTTTCTGTGTCACATAGGACACAGTTAGTCACATAGGACAAGCACATAGAGCTAGGTCCCTAAAAAGATCAGTATTATTCATGTATCTAGAATAAAAAAATGATCAGAAGTATGCTGAATAATGTTGCAGTTAAAAAAGGGTCTGGGGAAATTTTCTCATTCTTGTTAATGTGCTCAAGAGGCTTAAAGTAAGATGAGAAAAAGGAAACAAAGAGGAGAGAGAGGAAGGAAAACCGAGCAGATGTGCAGTAAGGGAGTTACTTTTCTGAAACATGCAAGGTGTTCCTCTGAGTGGCAGCTGATCTGGAAGACTAGTCAAACGTCCTAGGGAAATAGCACTCTGCCTGTGTGTAGGAGTCATTTATATGTGGGAATGCCCCAAGGTGCTCCACGTCTTAAAAACTCATAAGGTAGAAAGTACAGACAAAATTGGGTAACCCTCCCACCCCCAGAGCTATCTCAGATGATAATTTTACTCAGGAATCATGTCCTGCAGTAATTATGAATTAATGCCAATAATAACCTCTGGTGATATCTTTGGAGTTTACTATTTCCTGGGCATTTAATACCAATACATGTATTAATTCCTTTAATCCTCACAGAACCAGGAAGGAATATAACTACTAAGAGGAATCCTTGGAGATAACTGGACACAAATTCACAATTGGATTCTGGGAGTCATTGATCAGATTCTGTACGAAAATGTTGTTTTTTACTTAAAAAACATTTTTATTGTCACATATAGTATATATATGGAAAGACATAAAAGTGTGTCATTAATGTTATTATAAGCAAACACCCTAGCCACCACCCAAGAGGAAGATGGGGCAAGGCAGGGAGGAAAGGTGTTCTAGGTGGAAGTGACAGCAGGAACACAGGCTCTGAGGCAGGAGAGCTTGGGTGTGACCAGGAGGCCATGTGTTCCTCCAGGTGCTGGGTCTATGGCTGGCTCTCCAGGCATGAGACCTGGGTAGTCACACAAAGTCTCATGTTCAAAAGAGCCCCACACTTGGTTTAATGCTCTGATGTCTCTTTCTTTAATTTTTAACAACATTTTTTTCTGATAATTTTTGTACAAGGAATCCCTCAATTTTATTTGTACTGGGCACTGCAAATTACGTAGCCAGTGCTGGCTGGCCTTGCATCACTTTCAAGTTGGTCCTTAGGTGATCTATTCTGATGGTTTGACCTTCCAAACTTCTCTAACTACAGGCCTGGCACAAATGAAAATAGGACCTTCAGAGGCAGAGCTAGCCCTTCTATTTCCCCCTGCTTCTGCCCAGACCCCACCAGGAACAAGTTCCCAAGAGATTTCCTGGTCCACGCCCTGCTGCCATCATAGAATTCAGGGCTTTCTTCTTGAGTTGGGAGTGGCCCTTCTCTCTTCTGAGGACTTTTAACAGGTTTGCATTTTCATTGTGAGGTAGCATCTGTTTCTGGCCTGGTGAGGGCTGCTGTGGAGGGTAGTTGGGTAAGAAATGACTTCTGACCATGGGGATTGCACCTTGGCCAATGATCTTCATTGCTTCTCTGTTGCTGTAGGTAATCATAAACCCATTGGTTAAGGTGATTTTGAGCCATGTTTTTATAGTACCCTTAACGATGACCAGGACTAAATCCTTGTCCTTTGGGCAACACTTTCAGAAACATCATGGGAGAGTTCCGGTCAAGTGGAGGTATAAGTAGAAACCCGTCGCTTCATCACACAACCAAATAACAATTGGTTGTTAGATTGGATAACAACCAATCTAAAATCAATAAACAACCAGAAGTGCCAGAAAAATCAAACTGCATGGAACTCCGACAACCATGGAAATAAAGAAACAGTCAAAGAGAACAACCAGACTGGTAAGGTGGTTAACGGAGAGAAACCACCATGAGGTGGCACACCATTGGGGGTAGTGGCTGGCTGCAGTGAGGCAGCAGGCTGCTCAGGAGAGGCTAACTTAAGGGGAAACTGAGACTCAGAGGTGGCTGTGGACAATGGCAGTTGTTGCGGTGGGAGAAACTCCCAGTCTCATACGAGAGTTCCTTGAAAAGTGTGCTGCATTTTGCCCTCTCTGATCCCTCCCCCACAGGCAGTGCCACAGCAAGGAGGTTTGTCCTGGCAGGGTGAATACCGAAGGCCCCACCCCCTTACAACTTATCAGGGGCCCCAAGCAAAGAAATAGGGCCAAAATAAAAGAATAGTGCAAAACCTCAGAAAGAGAGCTAAGTGAAGAGGATATAGCCAGCCTACCGGATGGAGAATTTAAAGCCCTGGTAATCAAAATGCTCACTGAACTGATTGAGCTTGGTCGAAAAATGAAAGAACAAATGAAAAATACCCAAAATGAAATAAAGCAAAATATTCAGGGAACCAACAGTGACAGGAAGGAAACCAGGACTCAAAGCAATGATTTGGAACAAAACGAAGAAATAAACATCCAACTGGATCACAATGAAGAAACAAGAATCCAAAAAAATGAAGAGAGGCTGAGGAATCTTTGGGACAACCTAAAATATTCCAATATCTGAATTATAGGGGTGCCAGAAGGAGAAGAACAACAACAGGAAATGGAAACCTTATTTGAACAAATAATGACAGAAAACTTCTCCATTTTGGCAAAGGAAATAGACTTCCAGGAAGCCTAGGAAGCTCAGAGTCCCAAAGAAGTTGGACCCAAAGAAGAACACACCAAGGCAAATCATCATTAAGTTATCCAAGATTAAAGACAAAGAGAGAGAGTTTTAAAAGCAGAAAGTGGAAAGGAAAGAGTTACCTACAAAGGAGTGCCCATAAGGCTATTAGCTGATTTCTCCAAAGAAACCTTACAGGGAAGAGGGAGCTGGAAAGAAGTATTACTAGTCATGAAAGCCAAGGACCTACATCCAAGAATACTCTATCCAGCAAAGCTATCATTTAGAATTGAAGGGCGAATAAAGTACTTCCCCAATAAGGTCAAGTTAAAGGAGTTCATCATCACCAAGCCATTATTATATGAAAAGTTAAAGGGACTTATTTAAGAAAAGGAAGATCAAAAATATGAGAGTAAAATGACAACAAACTCACAACTATCAACAAATGAACCTAATAAAATAAAAGAAAGAAAAACAATGAAAACAAAAAAACTAAGAAAACAACTAGAACAGGAACAGAATCAGAGAAACAGACATCACATGGAGGGATTTCAGTGGGGAGGGGGAGGGGAGGAGTTGGGGGGAAGGGACAGGGAAGAAGAAGCATAATTAGTAAGCATTAAATAGATGGGAAGAGGTCAAAAATGGTATAGGAAACAGAACTCAAAAAGAACTTATGTGTACAACCCATGGACATGAACTAAGTGGGGGGATGCTGGAGGGTTGGGGGGTGCAGGGTGGAGGGGGATACAGGGGAAAAATTGGGAAAATGTAATAATAGCATAATCAATGAAATATAATTAAAAAAAAGAAACATCATGGACATTCTTTTACCTTCTTCAGGTCAGGCCATAATTGTCAGAAGCACAGGTAATCATGATTAAACCTACTCAGGTACTTCCAATCACTGCTCAAGCCTCTTCCTGAAGATCTAAATTGCTCTTCCTGTGTCAATTCAGGTCTCAAACACAATAGTCTGAAATGAGCTTTGGGCTACTGGGCTTAACGTGAAGGACTGGAGCCATTTCTTCAATCTCTGGTGAACTACAACATTTCTGTGGTCACCTCAGCCTTCCAAGTAAGGACAGAGCCAGATGCAGCATGCCCCTTAGAAAGCAAGCCTCCATCAAACCGAAGCTCCTTGCATCATTACAGGTGAATACTTAGAGGGTCTTTCAGCAGTAGAGTCCTACCATTAGCATCATCATTCATTCATGCAATCATTCCTGTAGTCACTCTTTCATTCCCTAGACCATCTACTCATTCACTGCTTCATTCAACCAACATTTACTGATATCTAGTATACCTCAGACACTTTGTTGGGCAGGGTAGAAGACTTAGGAGAAGTGTTAGTCATGGCTCTGTCCTCAAGCAGCTCAAAGCTAGTAGATAGAACAAAGGTCTCAAGGTCTGGGTAGTTCTAAATGCTATTACTAAATCATATTCTTGTTAAATGTTAAAAAGTAGCACATTTGGCAGACCAGCTGTAAATAGGATGATCTTGACAGGAACCCAAGCAGGTGAATGTAGCCAACTATAAAAAGAAATCAATATGTAATTAACCAAATAGTGTGGTGTACATAAGTAATGGCTAAGCCTTCCTTTGCATATGAATCCCCTGTCTCCTTTACTGGATACAAGTAAATAAAACTACCTTGTGACAACCATGTCTCATTCTTGATTAGAACTCTTGAGTTTGGTAATAGACTGCTTGAAGAGACTCACATACATGAAGTAGTAAAAAAAAAAAAAAAAAGAACATAGCTGTAAGATACTGACTCTAGTACATCCTCGTAGGATTCTAAGAAGAGAGCCCTCAGGGAAGATTGTTAGTGAAGAACTATGACTTAGGCTGGCCTTTAAAGTATGCACGTTTAGAAAAGGCAAAGAAAGGCATTCTAAGCAGTGAAAATAGCATGAAGCAGATGACATGTAAGATCCACTGAGAAAGCTGTCCTCCCCAGGGTGTGGTGGTGTACCAGGGAGATATGGAAACCTTTGGAACAAGGAAGAGGCTTTCCAACCTGATTTTAGAAGTACTAGGGAATCACTGTGTGTGCTTGAGTAACTAGAGCAATATAACAAACCTAATACTGTATAGCAGGGGTGTCAAACTCATTTTCACCAGGGGCCACATCAGCCTCATGGTTGCCTTCAAAGGGCCAAATGTAATTTTAGGACTGTATAAATATAACTACTCCTTAACAGTTAAGCAAGACCTTGGCTAGAAACAAGGTGCTAGACTAGATAAAACAAGGTGGAGGGCCGGATTTGGCCCACCGGCCTTGTGTTTGCCACCAGTGCTGTATGGCTTTAGGACTATTGCCATTTGCGGGAAGGACTTGCTGGAGGAGGTAAGTAAGGCATGGATAGGAGCAACAAAACTTGGTTAAAGATTAGGGTTAGGGAGCAAGGAGAGGGAGTACTCAAAGCTTACTCTAAGGTTTCTAGCTTGGCATTGTTATGGGTTGAACTATGTCCTCTTCATATTCATATATTTAATGCCTAATATTTAGGACCTTGGAATTCAATCTTAATTGGAGACAAAGTCTTTACAGAAGTTATCAAGTTAAAATGAAGTTATTAGGATGGTCCCAGTTCAATATGACTACTGCCCATTGGTGTTTGGAGACAGACATGCACACAGGGAGAAACTGTGTGAACATGAAGTCAGGAATCAGGTATATGAAAGATTTCCAGCAAACCACAAGAAACCTTCAGAAGGAACCAACCTGCCTAAACCTTGATCTCAGACTTTTCTGGCCCCTAGAAATGTGAGACAATAAATTTCTTCTGATTTATTTATTTGTTTATTTACTTATTTATTTTAAACAACAGAATTTATTTATTTTCTCACAGTCCTGCAGACTAGAAGTTCAAGACAAGGGTGTCATCAGGGTTGGTTTCTTCAGAGTTCTCTTTCCTTAGCTTGTAGATGGACATCTCCCTATAACTTCACATGGTCTCTCCTCTGTATATCTCTGTGTCCAAATTACCTGTTTTTAAAGGACAACAGTTATGTTGAATTAGGAGCCACTTTAATTATTTTATTTTCATTTCATTACCTCTTTCAACATCTTATCTCCAATTACAGTCACCTGCTGAGGTATACTAAACATCAGAAATTCAACATATGAATTCAGAGGGGAAAGACACAATTCATTTTATAACGGAGAATGAAGAAAAAGAAAAAAGGGAGGCAGATGAGAAGAAGAAAAAAGGGTGAAGGGTATGTATCAGTTGGAATGATTTCTTCCACAGGTGATAGTAATTAACAGTGTATTAAAATAGGCTTTGCTTTTATCATTGACATTAAGTCTGAATATGAGTTGATTGCTAACTTCGGTTCAGCAAGAAAAAATTGTCTTCAAAGACCAGGCTCTTTAACTATTTCCACTCTGCCACCTTCGATTTTTCATATGAATGCTGGTTGTCTCATGGGCACAAGATGGCTGTTGCAGATCCAGAGGTCATATCTGCCTTCAAGACATCAAGACAGGGAAATAGGCTCTACCAATGATCTCCTTCTTACTTCTGTCCCTTTTCAGTAGAAGCGAAATCTGTCCCAGAAGCCCCATAGCATATTTCCACTTATGTTTCATTGCCCATAATTGGGTCATGTGGCCAGCCCTAGCTGCCAGGGATTCTGGCAATGCAAATGGCTGGCATTCTAGAACCTTTGGTAAGTAAGGCAGCAAGAAAGAAGGGGGTTGAGCTAACTGGTGAATTAGTCAATTAACTATGTTTGTCTGGGTTAGGGAGAGAGAGAGGAAAGAGAAAAAAAGGGAGGAAGCTGAGGAAAGACAAGAAGAGGAAAGGGAATTTTCTGCAATCATGACTAATTATTATGTGAAAAAAGCAATTTTCATATACAGCCCTCCCCAGGTGTTTCCCTAGTCTAATGATTAGCTATTGTAATATCCAAGGTTGACTTCAATATCTAAACAATTTCTCATCTTTTGGCATAATCAAATGCATTTCTACTGTCTTTTTTTTAAAGGTGGACAAAAAAGAACTGTTTGGAAATAACAAAAAGTTATGGATTGCAGAATTTCTCCATCTCTGAAATCTACAGTTCTTACCGACATGTTAATATATCATATTCTCTTACATAGTTGTATGTATTATGTGAGTAAGATTGATATTTGTTTCAGGGTTCCAGGAAACAGATGACTGGGATATTCTGAAGTTGGGATATTTAAGCAGAGTTTAATAAAGTGGCCTATTTATAAAAGTGTAGCCAGGAAATAGGCAAACCACAAAGGAAAGTGAAGTTTACTCTTGTCTTTGTGACAAGGAAGCTCTTAATGCTCATGAGTATACTGAGCATCCACTACCCAGAAGGAGAGGTGAGGAGAAAGGGCCACCTAGAGAGAAACACTGATGGCGGGGACCACCCAGCACCAAGACACATGGGTCTGTAGGGATCCTATTCTCCTGCCCTTTCTGATCTCCTCTGGGATCCCCACTGGCTGACCCCACCTGGAATCCAGAGGGCAGGGCCATTGTATGGTTCACTCTGGTCAGTGTCCCAGGGCACCAGGCAGCATGGAGAGTAGGTCTGGAGAAGCAAAAGGGAGAAATCTGGCACAAAAATTTTAAGGAAACGATGTTTCTCAAAGGGTACAGGCCATATTCTAAATTCCTTCCTTGCTAGAATTAGACAGTAACATGAAAATATTTCTAATCTGTAAATGGGGATAATAATAGTTGGCTGAAATGAAGCCAGGGTCACTCCAGGAAGACCAGCCTTAAAAACAAAACAAAACAAAACAAAAAAACATGCTAGAAGAGGTTTACGTTGATGAGTAGGTGGCAGCACGTGTGTGGGTGATTTGGCGGTACTTTCCCTAAATGGTACTCTCCCTAATTCACCTTGCTCGATGGAGTAAATTTAATGTTAGCAGCTCCTGCCTCTGGAGAACCACCTTTGGGGGAAAAGGAAGCAGAGGGTATATGAAGCAACTTACTCTAGTTAATCTTTCCTAGTTACCTTCGACTCGTGCCTCTTACCTTGCACAAGTCAATTGAAACACCTTTTTCCTCCATTGCTTTGCAATTGCCAATAAGAAAGCTCAAGCCACCCAGTAAGTTGCCCAGCACATGTTTGTCCAAGCTGCCCTCCAGCTGTGGGCCACCTGGAGAGAGAAACAAAAGCAAAACAAAGGGCATTCTTCTCCCATGACCCTTGGAGTGAGGATCACCCTGCTCCCCAACCAGCTTTCTGATCCTCTTTAATTTCCTCCTTCACTAATAGGTTCTCCAGTCTTATGCCTGTAGCAATTCAGAGTCAGGAGTGTGGACACAAGAAGGAGCAGGTAAGGCCTGAGTTGGGAGAAGGGGCAAGCAATCAAAGCCCCTGGTTAGTGTCTTGATCAACATTACTGTTTGCTTTATACATATTTGTATGAATTAAGTGGCTAAGAGATACACATTTATAATTTTCTCTGAATACAATTTCAATGGTGAGGAGAAAGAGTGGAAGGACTCTTGAGTCACTAGCATCTGAAAGTAAGACCAAGGTCACTGGTTGGTGTGTATGGTGCAGTTGGACTGGCCCTTTAAGAAGGCCATTTGTCACTTTGACTGAAGCAAAAACCTTATAACTTTCCAAGCAATCTACTCCTTTTTTAATAGCTCTTTTTTAAAAAAAACACTTTATTGATGTATGATTGACATATAAAAAGCTGTGCATATTTAATGTATGCAATTTGTGACTTTGGTTATAAATATACATCCATGACCATTATTATAGCCTATGCCATAATGTACCCATCACTTCCAAAAGTATCCTCTTGTACTTATTATTATTAGAAAATGTTACCTGATATTTAGGTAAATAATGGAAACTCTGTCTAATGGAACGTTTATGTCCAAATAAACTTCTCTAAATCATTAAATGCAATAAGAGAATTATAAACTTTAGATATCTTAAATTCAGCCTTGATGAAAACTAAGATAAGACTTGATGCTTCAAAATTCAGTTGCAGGGAATGTAGAAGTAGTTGTTTTTGAGATGATAATGTACTTAATTAACCATTAGCTTTTGCTTAGAAGACTAGGTTAACAAATATTTATGTATCCTTTAAGATAAATGCTAAGTTGAATCTATACTTATTTGGTATGTTGTCATTACAAAATAAACTAATGAGCAAAATAGAAAGAGATGCATGGACACATAGAACAGACTGACAGCTGCAGAGAGGTGGAAGAACAGATGGAGGAAGGTGAAGGAATTAGCCAAGGAACATGTATGCATGACCCATGGCAACAGATAATAGTGTGGTGATGGCCAGAGGGAAGGTGGGCAGGGACTGGGTGGAGGTGGGCACAGAGGGGGGTGGGGGTGGAGACGTCTATAATATTGTCAACAATAAAAATAAAGTTAAAAATAATTTTAAAAACTTTTAAAGGTATTTATCAGTCTCTTTTTATAAGGCAAAAACTTTTAGACAATATTGAAAGGTTTGGGTTTTTTGTTAATTGTTCCACCTTGAGGCCATGGATGTTTATCATAGAAAATGGTATTAGTTAGAGTTTTTGTTGTAGAAAACTATGATGTTTACTGCAAGTTGTTGGCTATATTTACCAGAGAAGTTTTGTGCGATTCTCTAACCTCACAGTGACTAATGTGCTGATTACCACCTTGCTGATCTCTGATGTGTTAACTTAAGTGCCAAATCACTGTATAGATCATTAGTTATAAATATAGCTAAGGAGGTTTCTTCCAGTAAAAATGGTTTATAAATAAAGGAACCATATTATATTAACTTTATAATATTATACAATGAAGAATCTCAAGTTTTCTCAATGAGCATGAAGGCTAATTATATAAATTTCAATATGCTATAAAATAGCCAATTGTCAGTAGAAAAGCTCATATAGTTTATTGTATTACTTTTGCATTTTTCATTTATGACTATAGAGATATATAACTATTCATGGCCTGTTGAGTGTTAACCTCTTTCCTAGTAAATATTCCACATTTTGTCTGGAATTTCATTTCATAAGCTGGAACCAAGTAATATTTCAGCAGACCACTACATAATATCTTATACCATAAATAACTATTTTCTCAATAGAACTGAGTGCTAATAAATATTATGTCTTTGATATTAAATGGCAATGAAGCCAAAACAACCTGAAAACCTGCTTTCTGATACCAAGAGTGATATTTGCTAAGATTACTGTTTCACTCACCAAAAGTACCATAAAAATACACAAGGGAGATTTCTTTTCTTTCTTAATGTAACTTTCATAAAGGAAATGAAAGAAATGTGGAAATTGAAACAAAGTTCAGTCAGGTATCTCAGTACTGTGTGTGAATCGGCATTCTAAGGAAGTTGATTACATTATATATTATATTTTCTGTGATTTTATTTATGCTGAGACATTATGCCACCATAAGGAAGGATTTTTCACATTGACCTCTACACAGTAAGGAGAAATCACAGACATGTTTACCTTTAAAACAGGAGACTATTTCAAGTATATTAGTCCAAGTACCCAAGCACACTTTGGGTACTTCTCATCAAGCCTATCACATCTTTTCTTCAGCCCTGGAGCCTGTAACTTCTTGTTTTCACAAGACCCACCTCATGTGTGTCTTTTTTTCTTATTAGCAAGTTGGTTTTTAATAAATTTCTATGTAACATTTGCCCCCACCACCCCAAATCCTTCTTCTGTATGGATCTCTCCCTGCAGGGGTTCAATCTCTCACTTACTCTCAGATGTAGCACTGTGACCATCTACAGGCCAGCTCCTTTTGAATTTCCTTACAAACTAAACATGTACAAATGTGAACCCATTTTCTCACAAAAGCTTCCCCTTACCAGGCCCATTTCTGTCACCCTGGCGATTCCCAAACATATCCTTTGTTTCCTTTCCTTGAAATACATCCCCAAATCTCTTTTCCCTGGTGAGATAATCAGCTCCTTTTATTGGTCATGTCCTGGCATAGGCTGACCTACAACCTGTCAAGAACATTGGGTAGGAGTATAGGCCATATGATGTTTAAGAACTTCCCCAGATCCCACACTCTGTGTGTGCCTCAAAATTCTATGGCCTCACTGTTAAACTGAAGAAGTCCTATGTCTTCCTTGTGCTGCATCCAACATCCCATAAATGACCCCTTCTCATACTTAGCTTCTGTTTCATTTGTATGTGGAGCTACAAGTGAAAGTATATGTCACTTGTAGCTCCACATACAAATATATGAGTGAAATTAAAACGTGAAATTGTATTTAAAATCACATACAAATTCACAGTCCATGACTTATGATGGTTTGAATTAATGATTTTTGACCTTACGATGGTGTGAAACTGATACACATAATAAATTGCATGAGGTATTCAACACTTTATTATAAGATAGACTTTGTGTTGGATGACTTTGCCTAACTATAGACTAATGTAGGTGTTCTGAGCAAGTTGAAGGTAGGCTAGGCTAAGGTATGATGTTTGGTAGGGTATACGTATTAAATGCATTTTTGATTTCAAACACTTTCAATTTATGATAGATTTATTAGGGCTAAACCCCACTGTTAAGTCAAGAAGCATTTGTACTGTTTGTATTTGCAACAATCATTGGAAATTTTAGCCCACTGACTAATAGGGAACTTCAACAGTCTCTTTGCTTGTTCACTTCTTTTGAGCTAGCTGAAGGGCAAGAAGAGAAAGACTAGGCAGGGATCCAAGGCTATGGGCTATGGATAAGGGAGTTGGAGTGTGGGATCAAAGTGCTGGACACTTCTGCTGGCCAGGACTTTGTCCATTCATTCAGTGAATATGAAACATTTTCTCCATCAACAGCCTCACAAGACCACATCTAATTTTTTAAAAAGCCACCCTACAAGACTAAAACAATTCCTGTCTTCCAGGCTGTGGACCTGTGCCATCCTTGGTGGGTTCTATTGTCATCGTGGCTGAGAATAACCTGGTGCAATAAAGCCCCAAAGTTCAGCTGTCTTGCTGGGGAAAAAAAAGGGATAGGGTGATGAAGAAGAAGGTAATTTTTTTTTCCAGCATTTGGAAGGGTTCCTCAGTATTAAATTGGGGAAGTTTTATTAAAATATTTAATATGGCAGGGTTGTTTTGAGATTAAAACTACATTAAGAATGAGACTTGGATACAGCACCCATTTCTGATAAAAACACTCAGCAAAGTGGGAATAGAGGGAGCATTCCTCAACATAATAAAGGCAATATATGAGAGACCTACAGCCAACATCATACTCAATGCACAAAAACTTAGAGCTTTCTCACTAAGATCACCAACAAGACAAGGATGCCCTCTCTCACCACTCCTATTCAACATAGTATTGGAAGTCCTAGCCACAGCAATCAGACAAGAAAGAGAAATAAAAGGCATCCAAATTGGAAAGGAGGAAATGAAACCATCACTGTTTGCAGATGACATGATAGTATACATGGAAAGTCCTATAGACTCCACTAAAAAACTACTCGACCTAATAAATGAATTTGGCAAAACAGCTGGATACTAAGTCAATACTCAGAAATCAAAGGCATTCCTGTATACCAACAAGGAAGCATCAGAAAGAGAAATCAGGAAAAAAATCCCATTTGATATAGCAACAAGAAAAATAAAGTACCTAGGAATAAACCTAACCAAGGAGGTAAAAGACCTGTACTCAGAACACTACACAACACTGAAGAAAGAAATTAAGGAAGACACAAACAAATGGAAGCATGTACCATGCTCATGGATTGGAAGAATTAACATTATCAAAATGGCCATACTACCCAAAGTAATTTATAGATTCAATGCAATCCCAATTAGAGTACCAATGACATATTTCTCAGATTTAGAATAAATATTTCAGAAATTTATATGGAACCATAAATGACCCCGAATAGCTGCAGCAATTTTGAGAAAAAAGAACAAAGCAGGAGGGATCACAATACCTGATATCAAACTGTATTACAAGGCCACTGTAATCAAAACAGCCTGGTACTGGCATAAAAACAAGCACATAGAGCAATGGAACATAACAGGGAGCCCCGAAATAAATTCAAGTCTTTACAGTCAATTAATATTTGACAAAGGAGGCAGGAGCATAAAATGGAGGAAAAGCAGCCTGTTTAACAGATGGTGTTGGGAGATCTGGACAGCTACATGCAAAGAAATGAAACTCAATCACCAACTTATGCCATACACAAAAATAAACTCAAGATGGATAAAAGACTTTAATATAAGTTGTAACACCATAAAAGTCCTAGAGGAAAACATTGGCAGGAAGATCTCAGACATTCCATGCAGCAACATCCTCATAGACACATCCCCTAAAGCAAGGGACATAAAGGAAGGAATAAACAAGTGGGTCCTCATCAAAATAAAAAGCTTCTGCATGGCTAAAGAAAACAGCATTAACATTAAAAGAGAACCAACAGTGTGGGAAAACATATTTGCCAAGGATACCTCAGACAAGGGCCTGATCTCCAAACTATATAAAGAACTCACACGACTGCACTCTAAGAAGACAAACCAATTAAAAAATGGGCAAATCCAATTAAAAAATGGGCAAAGGACTTGAACAGACACTTCTCCATGGAAGACATACAAAAGGCCCAGAGACATATGAAAAGATGCTCAGCATCACTAGCCATCAGAGAGATGCAAATGAAAACCACAATGAGGTACTATCTCACACCAGTCAGAGTGGGCCAACATAAACAAATCCACAAACAAATGTTGCAGAGTATGCGGAGAAAAGGGATCCCTAGTGCACTATTGGTGGGAATGCAGACTGGTGCGGCCACTGTGGAAAACAGTATGGAATTTCCTCAGAAAACTAAAAATGGAACTGCCCTTTTACCCAGCAATTCTGCTGCTGGCATTATACCCTAAGAAGACTGAAACACCAATCCAAAAGAACCTGTGCACCCCAATGTTCATAGCAGCACAATTTACAATAGCCAAGTACTGGAAGCAACCTAAGTGCCCATCAGCAAATGAGTGGATCCACAAACTATGGTATATTTACACAATGGAATTCTATGCAGCAGAGAGAAAGAAGGAGCTTCTACCCTTTGCAACAGCATGGATGGAACTGGAGAGCATTATGCTAAGTGAAGTAAGCCAGGCAGTGAGGGACAAATACCATATGATCTCACCTTTAACTGGAACGTAATCAGTAGAAGAAAATAGGAAACAAAATATAACCAGAGACATTGAAGTTAAGAACAATCTAACAATAATCAGGGGGGAGTGGGGAGGGGATAGTGAGGAGAGGAGATTACGGGAACTAGTATAAAGGATACATGGACAAAATCAAGAGGGAGGGTGGAGGTGGGGGAGGGAGGTGGGTTCAGCTGGGGTAGAGTGGAGGGATGGGGAGAAAAGGCACACAACTGTAATTGAATAACAATAAAAATTAAAAAAATAAATTGGACTGAATCATGTCTAAAAAAAAAAAAGAATGACACTTGGGGTGGTGAACACACAATAAAATATGCAGATAATGTATTATAGAATTTTATACCTAAAACCTATATAATTGTATTAACCAATATCACCCCAATAAATTCAATTTAAAAAAATGAGTTGAAATTTCCATTGGCTCTGGAGTACCATTGTTTCTGTAGCCTATCCTTCACTCCCTCCCTTCCAACCCAGACTCCATTTTGTGACTCATTCTCAAAGATGTCTTTACTGAGCTCAGTGATCTGGTGAGATCTCGAAGGCCTCTTTCTGTGTCACCATCTGTGATCGTGTGTGTCACATGTAGAAGTTTAGAACATACATGCTCAGGAGCCCTGAAAGCATGAGGCTCTGTCATGGACAACCCATTGACCTTTGTGTCCTGCAATTCTTGTTACTTTAGCTTTTTTTAAAAAATCTATTGATTTCTACAATTGCACAAGTAATGCATGAGCAATTTTTTCTGTAAAATATTCAAACAATAGAAAAGTAGATTGATGTGTACATTTCTCTTCACCATGTCTAGACCCACTTTCCCCTTCACATGTAACTACTGTTAACAGGTTCATATTTTCAGTCCATTGACCTCTATGTACACACAGGAATTATACAAGTAAAATTCTGGTAGTTGATGGTTTTAAAAACAAATGTGTTCATACTCTATATACCTTTCTGTAAATCTTCTTGCATATAATTGTATGTCAGAAATATTTCCATGTTAAAACATATGTATTTATCTTGTTTTAAGGGCTGCCTAGTATTCCATTGTATAAATGTATAGTAATAACTGGTGGGCATTTTGTTTTGTTCCTTCCTTCCTTCTCTTTTCATTTATAATTTTTAAATTTATTTTTGCTATTTCAAACAAAAATTCAATTCAGATTATCCTTGTGCATGTATTGTGAAAACATGTGAGTACATTCTACATCCTGGAAGTAGAATTGATGGGTCAAAAAAATAGGCATATTTAAAATTTTAAATATATGTACCCAAAGTATCCTCCAGAAAAGCACTGCCAATTCACATTCCCATCACACATGTATGACTAACCCATGCCCTTCCCAACCCTGGATATTCGTATTTAAGTATTTAAATATTTTAAATAGTAGTCAACCTGATAAATGAATATTGTATTGACTTACACTTACTTAATTACTGGTGAGGTTGGGAATCTTCTCATGCTTATTGTCCATTTGTTTTACGTCCATAAATTGTTCATATATATCACTTGCAAATTTGTTTATTTGATTGTATGTTTTCATATTAATTATAGGAAGCTTTTTATATCAGCTGGACATTAACCTTTTTATTATTATTATTATTTTTACCTGGACAGTAAGTTGCCAGATAGTATGTTTTCTTTTGTCCCTCCTCTGAAATTCTACCTTTACAATCAACTAAATTCCCTGCACACATTGTTCTGGACTCTACTCTGGTCTGCTGATTTGTCTATTCTTCCTATGACATCATCCTCCTTGATTATCATAACTTTATAATGTATTTGCCTATCTGTCATATCCTTCTCTGATTTTCTTTTTCAGACTATCTCAGGCTTTTATTGGGCTTTATTCTTTTGAACAAACTTGAGATTGAGTTTCTAGAGCTTCATGAAAATTTATACTGTGATTGCATTCATGATAAAATTTTTAGTTTTATTTGGAGAGATTGCACATCTCTCCTATTTTGTCTCCTATTCACAAGCACAGTATTTCTCTTCATTTCACTATGAAACTATCTTGTGGTTTATTTTATTAATTAGGGATTTATAGAAAGTAATACTATTGTGGAACAGGTTTTTTTTAAAATTTTGCCGAGGGATATTGTGTGCATTGTACAGTTATTTTTGTATTTAGTCCTTTCTTTTTAGATAATTGTAGATTTACATGTGGAAGAAAAACACAGAGGGATTTAGTGTACCCTTTATCTGGTTTCTGCCAGTGGTAACACACTTGCAAGGCTCTAGGATAATATCACAGCCAGGATATTGACATTGATACAATCAACAGAACATTTCTATATACACATGGATTTCTCATGTTGCCCTTTAGAGCCGTCCCCACTTATCTCTGACTGACACATCATCCCTAATCCCTGGAAATCACTAATCTGTTCTACATTTTGACAATTTTGCCATTTAGAGAATGTTATGTAAATGTAATCATGTAATATGTAACTTTCTGGGATTATCTTTTTTCAATCAATGTGGTTTTCTGGAAATCCATTCAAGTTGTTCTATGTATCAATAATTTATTCCTTTTTATTTTTGAATAATATTCCATTATATGGATATATGACAGTTTGTCTAACCATTGACCTCTTTAAGAATATATGTATTTCGATTCTTCTAAATAAAACTGCTATAAACATTTGTGTATAGTGTGTGTGTGTGTGTGTGTGTGTAATTACAAGTCTTTGTTTCTCAGGGCTAAACGCCAAGAAGTGCATTCACTGGGTTGTACAACTTCATGTGTTGATTTTTAAAAACAAACTGCCAGACTATTTTTCTGGGGTGGTTTTACCATTTTACATTTCCACCAGCAAAATACAGTTTCTCTGTACTTGTTTTTGTCACTGTATTTTATTTGAGCCATTCTGATAGGTTGTAATGGTAGCACACTGTGTTTTTAGTTCACATTTTTTTAATGGCTAGTGATGTTAAACATCTTTCCATGTGCTTATTTGCCATTTTATTTGGGGGGATGTCTCTTCATGCTTTTTGATCATGTTCTAATTGAATTGGGTTTTTTTTACTGTTGAAATGTCAAAGTTCTTTATGTATTCTATATATATTAGTCCTTTGTCATACAAGGGATTTGAAAGTATTTTCTCTTTGCTTGTCTATGTGTTTTGGCCATTGTGAATACTGCTGCAATGAAGATAGGGGTGTGTATATCTTTGTGAATAAATGTTTTCAAGTTTTTCAGGTAGATGCTCAGGAGAGGGATTGCTGGGTCATATGGCAACTCTACTTTTAATTTTTTGAGACACTGCCAGGCTGTTTCCAAAGTGGCTGTACGACTTTGCATTCCCACCAGCAGTGAATGAGGGTTCCCTTTTCTCCATAACCTCTCCAACACTTGTTATTACTTATCCTGTTGATAGCAACTATTCCAACAGGTGTGAGGTGGTATCTCACTGTAGTTTTGATTTGTATCTCCCTAAGAGCTAATGAGGTTGAACATCTTTTTATAGATCTGATGGCCATATGTATGTCTTCCTGGGAGGATTGGATGGAAATGTGGTACATGTACTCAATTGAATACTATTCAGCTATAAGAAAAGACAAAATAATGCCATTTGTGACAACATGGATGGACCTTGAGAACATTATGCTAAGTGAAACAAGTCAGTCAGAAAAAGCTAAGAACCATATGATTTCACTCATATATAGGATATAAAACTGAAACTTGTGGACACAGACAGCAATGTCGTGCTTGTCAGAGGGGAGGGGGTGGGGTTGGGGGTAGAGGGGAGATTACTATATGGTGACAGAAGATGGTTTGACAGTAGGTGGTAGCACACAGTGCAATACACAGATCTAGTGTCACAGAAACGTACACTCAAAACCCATAAAAGCCTATTAACCAATGTCACCCAATAAATTTAAAAAAATAAGAATAAATAAAAATAAAAGTAGGTCATCAAAAAAAAAGAAAATATTTTTTCTGAGTTAAAACCTGTCTTTTCATCTGCTAAGCAGAGTCTTTCACAGAGCAAAGATTTCCACTTTGGTGAATTTCTGTTTATTAATTTTCTCTTTAATGAGCTCTGCTTTAGGTGTCAAGTCCAAGAACATTTTGCTTGGCCTTAGATGCTAAAGATTTTCTCCTATGCTTTTTTGTAAAGTTGCATAGTTTTATGATATACATCTAAGTCCATGATACATTTTGAGTTAATTTTTGAATGAAGTGTGTGACTTAGGTTGAAATTAATTTTATTTCCATATGGATATGCAATTGCTTCAGCAACATTTGTTGAAAGTCTATCTTTATTTTACTGAGTTGCTTTTTCTCCCTTGTCTAAATCAGTTTGGAATAGTTGTATGGGCCTCTTTCTGCCTTCTCTCTCTGGTCTTAATCCATGTGTCTGCCCTTCTTTCATCTTACCCCTCTTTGATCAGATACATCTTGAAGTAGAGTAGATTTTTTTTCCTATTTTTTCCTTATTTTTTCAAGATTTGTTTATGTACTATAACTTTTGTATTTTCATGTAAATTTTAGAATAATATTGTCTATATCTATACAAATTTTGCTGGGATTTTGGTAGGAATTACCTTGAATCTGTACACCAATTTAGGAAGAATTGACATCTTTACCACATTGAGTCTTCCAATGCATAAACATGGTATGTCTCTCTATTTATTTAGATCTTCCCTAATTTTTTCATAGCATTATGTAGTTTTCAACTATAAATTCTGTATATATTTTGTTACACTTATATCTAAATATTTTATTTTTTCCGAGTGATTGTAAATGCATTTTTAACTTCAATGTTAACATGCTGATTTCCAGTATATAGAAATCAATTGAATGCTACATGCTACTATTATATTTCTATCCTTATAAACCCACTTGTTAGTTACCAGAGCTTTTGACTCCTTGGAAATTTTAACAGAGACAATTGTGCCATCTGCAAATAGAGACTATTTCTTCCTTTCTTATCTTTTATCTTATATTCTTTTTTTTTTTGCTTTAATGTAGTCGCTAGAACTTCTAGCAATGCATTGGATATGAGTGACAAAAGTGGGCATTTTTGCCTTGTATCCAATCTTAGGGGAAAACATTCAGTATTTCACAATAAAGTATAATGTTAGGTTTCTGTGTGTGTGTGTATAGACGTTTTTCATTAAGTTAGGAAATCCTCTCTTTATTCCTATTTTTCTGTTAGTTTTTAAAGTCACAGGTGGGTGCTGAATTTTGTCAATTTTTTTTTTACATGTACTGGTATAATCACTTGATTTTTCTTCTTTAGCCCCTTAATATGGTGGATTACATGGTTGATTTTCAAGCATAGAAACAGCCTTTCATCTCTGAAATAAACCCCACTTGGTCATGGCATATAATTCTTTTTTATATATAGCTGATTTCTATTTGCTAATATTTCATTAAGGATTTTTGTGTCTGTTTATTAGGAATTATTTTCTATAGTCTTCTTTTTTTGCACTTTGCATGGTTTTGGTACCAGGAAAATAGTATCTTCATAAGATGCATTGGAAAGTATTTCCTCCTCTTTTCTGAAAGAAGTTGTATAGAATTGATGTTAATTCTTTAAATGTTAGGTAAAAATTCTATAATAAAACTACCTGAGTGTACAGATTACTTTTTTGAGAGTTTTTATTATTTTCAAGTTCAATTACTTTAATAGCTGTGAGGATATTCAAATTATCTATCATTTTGAATGAGTTGTAGTAGTTTGTGTTTTTTAAAGAATTGTTTTATTCTATCTAAATTGTCAAATTTATGTGTGTGGAGTTGACTGTAGTAATTCCTTTGTCTTAATGATTTTCTCTATTGTCTTTCCTGTTTCAATTTCACTGATTTCTACTCTTATTTTCTTCCTTCCATCTGCATTAGGTTTACATTACCCTTCTTTTCATAGACTCTTGAAGTGAAATGATTAGATTATTGTTCTGAGCCTTTTTTGCTCTTCTAATGTATACATTTAGTGTTATAAATTTTCCTCTCAGCACTGCTTTAGCTGTGTTACCCACAAATTTTGGTATTTTGTATTTTCGGTTTCATTCAGTTCAATGTACTTTTAAAAATTGTCCTCTTTGACCCACAGATTATTTAGAATGCATTGTTTAGATTCACAGCATATTGGTTTTCTTTTGCTGCTGTAACAAATTGCTACAATTAAAAGGTTTAAAACAAAAGAAACATATCTTACAATTCTGAGGCTACAAGTCCACACTGATTGTAATGGAGGTAAAATAAAGTGTCATCAGGGCTGATTCCCCCTGGAAGAGTTTATTTCTTACATCTTCCAGCTTCTGGTGACTGTTGGCATTCCTTGGCTTGTGGCTACATCAGTCTAGCCTCTGCTCCCATTGTCCTATTGCTTTCTGCTCTTTGTAGTCAAAAACTTCTCTTTATTCCTCTTATGAGAAGACTGTGATTATATTTTTGGCACATGGGGATAAGTCAAAATAATCTCTCCATCGCAAACTCCTTAAATGAATCACATCTGCATGCTCGTTTTCCATATAAGGTAATATTTACATCAAGAGTTGGAGATTTTCTCTTATCTTTCTGTTATTTTCTAGTTTAGGTCCAGTGTAGTTGGAGAATATACTCTATGATTTTAATATTTTTCAAACTTTGGAAGGTTTTATGGCCACATATTTGGTCTATCTCAGTATGTGTTCCATGGGTACTTGAAAAGAATAAGTATTCTGCTGTTGTAAGGGAGAGTATTCTATATACATCAATTAGATACTGTTAATTAATTGAGGTATATTTATATCTCTCTCGTTTAATGCTTATGCAGTTATGATTGCTATACATTTTGGTGGACTGACCCTTTGTCATTACATATTGTCTGTCTGTCTTTTGATTTTCATTTCCTTGATGGCTACACTATCTGATATTAATGTCGACACTCCTGGTTTCTTTTGATTAATGTTTGTATATATCTTTTCCCATTCTTTAACTTGTTTAGTTAAGACCATGATTTTTAATCCACTTGGCCAATTTCTGTTGTTTATATGCTGCCCAGTCTGTGATATTTTGTTACCACAGGCTAGACAGATTAAGACAGGGTATTTCTGGAATATGTATTTATTGGCTGCCTGTGTCACCAGCAAAGGGTTCTTGACTCCTCTCAAGATATACATCAAGAGAGGGTATGAAACAGATTCAAAAGAAGAGGTTTACTGAAAACAAGATGGGGGAAAGGAGAGAGGGAGGGAGCTTGACGCATCAAGGCAGCACTGTAATGAAGAATATTGCTCTCTGAACTGCTGCCAGGATCAGGCATTTATGGGGCTGGGTTCTTCATGCAGACGCAAAGTAGATTTCTTTGTTTTTCAGGTTTCGGCCATGAGCTGACATTGAGTGGTACACATGCAGAGTGAAGCTCTTTGCTGTCCATGTTCCCACTGTGTGCGTGTAGCCACCTGTGCAGGCACACAGTGGGGCTCTTACAGCAGTGCCTAAAGAGCAATTTTCAACTTGTCTAGGAAAACCTTAAAAACACAACTAAAGGGCATTCCCATTGTTTAAGAGAGACTCAGCCTGAGTCACCTGGATCAAGGTATAAAATCCTAAAACCATCTGCTTGCCTAAATATGGCTCCTGCAGTATCCCTCTTCCTTATTCTCTCTTCAGGAGACACATGTCACAGTGAGGGCACCTGCATAAGTGCTCCACCTCCCCTCTTATTTGCCAAAGCTCTCAACCTGACAGAGCAGGTTCTTTCCTGCTGTTATCCCTGAGCTTACAGTGCCTCAGAAGGAAAGAAAATTCATTTTCACTGTCCTCATGTGACTCTGCCACTGCAAATGAGTAACATTTCAAAATTGTACTCTTATACACAAGCAATATTTTTATTTTGCAAAGAACTTTTACAGCTATTGATCCCTTTGATGTTCAGAACATTTCCAGAGCAGATAAAACAAGAGGTTATTATTTTCATTTTACAGGTGAAGAAAAATGAAGACAAGAGCAGATAATTACATTTTTGCAACATCACCTCCCAACCCCGGAAAAAAGACAGCAGGGATCTAGAAACCAGGCCTTTATCTTTCTGTTAGCTTAGTGCTTTTACAAATCCACATGCCTGAACCTCCATACACCATTTCAAACTCCAAATGTTTGGCATGTTTCCAGCTCTTCTGAACTTGCAGAACTGGTGGAGATGATTCTTGCAACAAGGGTCTGACATTGCCCTCCAACTGGTCCACAGTGGAGCTGGACTTTGTCTTCCCCTGGAAGAGAGGAAGGGAGTTGGCCTGTCTGAAACTGCAGCATCCTGGAGTGTCTGAGGACATACCAAACTTGCTTTGGACACATCATCCTTGAAGGTTAGGTAATTATACATTCTGATTCATCTCAAAGGGGTCTCAATTTGTGCTATCATCCCAGGGGAATTATTAATAGAGCCCCATTTCACTTCCTAATATTTTTGTGAAAGATTTGTAAGCCTGAGTACAGTCAATAAGGGTTTGGGTTAATGCTTTCCCTGGGCCAAATGTGATGCAAAAGAGTTCTGGCATTTCTCTGCCCATCTACATGGTAGAGCTTATGATTTTCTCCTCTTGATAATGAGGGACCCAGGCTTGCTCGCACCCAGCAGGAGACAAACAGATTCTTCCCTGGGAGCACAGCTCGCCAGCTTTGTCTCTAGAGTCACTGAAGCCAGCACTCTGGGTCCCACCTTACTGCCCATACGTTTCTGCCAACTCATGCTCCCAGCCCTGTATTAGGGAGCCCTCCTGATCATGACTTGTCTAACTGGACTGCATGGTCCTGTGTATCTACCAACTGCATGCTCTTCAGTGTTTAGTCAACCTCCCGGAGCCTCAGTTTTCTGGGCTGTGAAATGTGGAGAATAATTCTGAAATATTGGGGCTGTTATAAAAGCATATGAGATACTTTATGTGACAGGGCATTGCGAGTTCAAAATTCCATATTGTCTTTACTGATTTTTTTGCCTTCAGTGTCTCCGAGGGCCTCTCCTAGCCATAACCCTAGATATGTGTCCCACTTAAGGTTACAGAATGTACCCATGGAGGGGAGGACAAGCTACCATTACTGAAACAAGCCCCTCCCCCCCCCAGGGTCTTTCTGTTGTAAGTTCGTCTTGCCTGCTGCCATGTATTAGGAATTGTGGCTCTCAATGCCAGAGTTTGGTAAAAAGGAAAGGAACTATTTATTCAAAAGTTATACAGGTTTAGAGTAAAGGCAGAATGTCACCACTGAAAATCCAAAAGTCCCTTTAAAACACCCACAAACACACACACACAATCCTGCCTTCCTCACTTTGCCCAACAAGGCCAGTCAGAGGTACTGTATCTCAGGAAAAAGAAATAGAAGTCTGAGGCTCAGTGAGACTCCAGGTTCCTCGCAGTAATCTGTGCTCAGCTGGGCAGTTGTGCCACACTTCCCAGCACCATCAGCTGTGTTGCTGAAATCTCCAGTTCTTAATCCAAAACCAGGTGGCATCTCCTCATGGTCCACCAGCAAGAGTCCTTTCACCCATCTTCTTCCCTCTTGTTTTCACAATTGTCCTCCTGTCTAGTCCTGCATTGTGCCCTGTACCTTGTGGTGGCCCAACTTTAGTTTAAATGCCAGCCTGGAACCTCCTCTGTAATCCTGTTTTTGACTCCTCTCACAATAGGCTATACCTGCCAGTACTGCTGCATTTTTCAGCCCTTCTTGGCCACCATAGTAAGTCTGGGCAGGCATGGCCCTGTGCTGTGGGATGAAGCACCTCCAAGCTCTCACACAGGTGCAGTAAGAAGAGCTGCCTCCCAGTTACATCGCAGGTCAAAGTTATGCATACCTTCTGGCTGCTCCATTCAGGCTGGAAGACGAGCCTGCTGTTATTGATATGCAAAATAACTCTCAATGGCCCTGCTCCACGTCTCCCTTCTCTTAGCCAGACTTGTGTGTAGGGGGGACATCCTATATTCTTAGACACCCCAAGTTCTGGACCCCATCACAAATCCCCCCTTTTGGGGAGCCCTCCCAGCCTATACCCTGTTACACTTAGACCCAAACTAATCACTTAGGTGGTGGGTGTTGTTCCAATCTGCCAGGTCCAGTCTTATTCTCAGTCTTCTGTATCCAAAATGAGGCCATTAAATTCCCACTAGTAGGAGCTATTAAGTTCTTTCTCAATCGCCTGAAACAGTCATGGCTGGAAGCAGAATGGAGAGTATTTCACCAGTTGTATGCCCAGGGTTTTGGGAGGAATGGCTATTTGCTTTTGTTTCAACACTGAACCAGAACCTAGAATCTGATAAGATGGCTCTCATTTATTCCTGAGCCCTGGCCCCCATTCTCCAGTACCCCAAACCCTGCCTTATTCTCTTCTAAGCAAGAGATACCCGAATTCCAGGTTGATGGCATGGGGCCCCATAAGGGGCCCCAATGATGCCAATTGCCTGGGCTTCTAAATCCTACCCTCTCTCTGTGTTAGAGCACCTTTTTCTACTTTGTCTTAGGTCCCATCTCCCTTGACTCCTCACTCAGTCCACCATTGATATACATTTATACATCCTTCCTGGCCAGCCGCATGGAGTTCTCTACCTGTATTAATGGACAGATCAGTTCTCTTAGCTCCAGTCCCACCTGAATGGGAAGGCATAGATGCAATATTTCACCTGATCTTCTACTCAATCCTGAGCTAAGTGACCAGTACTGATGAATCCTGAAATGAACTCCAACAAATGAGATAACCAGAATAACTTCTTTTCTTAGTGTTAGACAGATGCCTGGTATATCCACCCACCCTCAGGTGCTCTGATGTGCCTTATCCCTGGCTTGACCTATAAGACAGTCTACTCTTTCCTTTAGTGAGGAGTTGAGAAGGAGAGGCTGTCTGTAGGCAGAGGTGTTAACCTGAACTTGGTTATGTGGGATCAATGACCTTACGTTCTCTCTGTGCTCCATTCCTTTAAAACCACATGTTTAATCTCAGAGAGGTTGTTAGAACCATTGTTCATCCCCACAAGAAAACAATCCATGGATAATGGAATTAGATAGATAATAATAGAGGAGGTCATGCCTGGAAAAACAGAAACAACATCTCTGATAACATGTCTGCATGGTTATTATCTTCTCAAATACTCCCAATAACAAAGGAAAAAAATTATTTCTTGGAAAATAATTTCACACAACAATAAATAGAAAAAAGAGAACAATAAATTCATTGCATCATCAAGTTCTTAACCTAGGTTTTGATATATTAAAAAGTAAATTACAGCAATGATTAAAACTCACCTTGTTTAGGAAAATTTAAAAAGATTAGGAGGTCACAGAGATATAGCTCTCTGAGGGAAGACATCCTTAGATATAAATATTTATATCTATATAAATATTTATATCTATATAAATATTTATATCTTTAATCAGTCACAACCTTCCAAAGGACAGGTGAAGACAACTTGGTTATGTCTGAGGGGAGCACAGGTAAGGAAGCACAGAACATTAGAATATCCACTATTTGAGAAAGGAGGTGATTATAAAACAAAGAATCAAAACATATTAATATCTAGTAAAATTTAAATGAAAGCTTCTGGTCCCTTCATGAGATTATGTGGCTTCTGCTTTAGCATTCAGTGTGACATCATGACAGCATAGCTGGCCTTCAGGAACTATTAGGAGACAGGAAGAGGTCTTTGTTTCTCAAAACCTGTTGTTTCTCCTTTCTCTCTGTGCTTTGATGGCCAAGCTACTTGAGCCATATATAATAAGAAAACACTTTAATCTTAAAGTGATTGACTTTTATATTTTAGACTCATAATGGGAAAAAATATGACCCCCTCATCTTCTGAAACATAGAAAAAGAGTTTTCTTTTCTGCACAGAGCCCTCAATACAGTACCACTAGATAGGGGACTTCAGGAGACAGGGTACCAGAGACAGAGGTTGCCTGTTTGTAGATTATGAAGGCAGCATTCTGTGTGCTGTGGTATGAGGGGTTTAGGAAAGCATTATTTTCTAAATATCCTCATTTGTATCCTGGCTTATTGCCTGAAATTTTATCAACAAAGTGTCAAAAATTAACTATTTTCTCTCCAGAAATACCTGCTACACTAAGGAGGATATAACCCCCAAAACAGATTAAGGCTTTCATCTTCTCTTATGACTTAAGTCTTCTAGATGCCTTCCCATGTAATGTATGGGAAAGCAGGAAGTGGTACGGGAAAGCAGGAAGTGGTATTCTGCTGAAATGGAATAGAGAGCTAATACATTTTGATTTGGGGAGAAGGAGAGGTGAGGTTGAATAACATAGGAGATCACTCAAAAGGTGAAGTGAGAGCTTCCAGGCATTCAAAGAAGCATGAAAAGAGTGATTATGTGAAATCACCCTGGGGAACAGAAACATCAAAAGAGGAACAGACAAGGTCTCAATACTGTAAAGGGGGCCATACCCTCTCTGTATTCTGTGATCTTGAAGTTCTTCTTTTCTCTCCATTCATGGATTATTACTAGCAACTTCATGTTCTTGTTCCCACAGCCCCCAGCCTAATGTAATATATGTTGTGTTGTTCAATGGTGTTTCATAATAATGTTAATGAGATGCTGTAAGAACTTAACTCTTATTTTTTAAATTAATTAATTTATTTTTATTCAGTTACAATTGTCTGCATTTTCTCCTCTTCCCTCCACCCCACCCCAACTTAACTCTTATTTACATCAATTAGTCTATGCAAAATTGTCTTTGTTATATGTCACTTCACTAAAGTTGCAGAACCTATTGACAAGGTTAAGTGAGGGCATGTATATCTAGTTAGTGCCCCCACTCTATTCCCAAACCCTACGGCCCACTGCCCATGAAATATCTCACCTATGTATTCAATCCTCCCTCATCCTCCATCAACTGTGACAAAGCAGCACAGATTTGCTGAAATGTCATTTACTTTCTGTGTGGTTTACCTTCTGTGCACTCACTGCCTTCTCATGGGGAGTTATATGTTATGTATTTAATGAAAATAAGCAAGGTAAACATTAACTATGACTTAATGAATGAACTTTGCTTATAATATAATGTATTTCAAAAATGGAATCCAGGAGTTAAAAAATGAATGAAATGAGGTGAAACTTGGTTAGTAGAAATATTGGAAACCACTATTCTAGGACTTCATAATGATCTATATATACATACACTTTTTTAACATAAAAAGATCTGAATTTACCCTCTAGCTTGAAATAATACAACACACACATATACACAATATGAAACAAGTGATTTTCAAGACAATAGACAATGAAGGACAGTGATTGTTGAAAAATAATAAAACAACAAGGTAAACCTTATTATTGCTCCCAACTTACTGTCTTGAGATCCTCAAGGTTGTAACACAGGGAGAAGAAACCCAGGTAGAAGCCAGCAGACACCTTGAATTGAAAAGTCCAAGTCAGCTAGAATTCACAAGGCCAAGTATTGGAGAGGAGAGAACTGCAAAGAGAGAAAACCCTAATGACCAGCAGAGGAACCTCCTTGAGCAGTCAGTAAAGTATCGATCAGTGCATTCATGTGTAGAAATTACCCAAAGCCAAAGCCAAAGGGTGAAAACAAAAACCATTAAAAAAGATTAGAGGGAATAGTACCTGGCACTCCCTCTGGGCCAAGAACAATGCCTGTTTCACATGAGGTAGACTGAAAAGAAAATTAAAAAATGCAATCTCCAAAATCATCACCTAGAAAAAGCATGCAGAAAACTCAAACTACACTATAAACTTATTAGAATCAAGAAAAATCTACAGTACACTTGACTCAACAATAACATAATATATATTCTGAAGTTCCCATGAAATATTCTCCAGGATAAACCCTATGGTAGGCCATAAACAAACTTCAAATTTAAGAAAATAAAATAATACAAAATATGTTGTCAGCCATAATGGAATTAAATTTGAAATCAATAACTGACAAAAATGTGAGAAATTCACAAATATGTGAAAATTAAACAACACACTCTAACCAATGAAGGAAATAAGAAGTTGTAATGTGCCAAAACTTACAGGATGCTGCTAAAATAGTGCTCAAAGGGTAATTATAGCTATCAACTCCTAGAATAGAAAAGAAGAAAGATCTCAAATTGATAATCCAACCTTCTAAGAATCACAAACTAAGCCCACAGCAAGCAGAAAGACTTAAAGGATAAAGATTAGATTGGAAATTAATGAAAAAGAGTATAAAAACAGTACAAAAGTCAATAAACCCAAAACATCATTCTTTGAAAACATCAACAAAATTAACAACACTTTAGTAGATTCACTACAAAAAAGGAGAAGACTCAGGTTGTTAAAGTTTTAAATAAAAAAGGACATTATTACCAATGTTACAGATACAAAAAAATGATTATAAGGAAACACTAAATAATTTTTATGAAACATAAGCTAACATCGAAGAAATGGATACATTTAAAGAAACACATAAATTACAAACATTTACTCAAAGAAAAATACAATATCAAAGAATAATTGTAGTATAATAAAAATGTATTTTCTAATTCTTGCCAAAAAAAAAAAAAAAACCCCAGCAAGGTATTCAAGTTGGAAAAGAAGTAAAGTTGTCTTTGCTTGCCACTGACAGGATTTTATATATAGAAAATCCTAAAGAATCCATCAAAAACTGTTAGAACTGATAAACATTTAGTAAAGTTGCAAGATACAAAATCAACATCCAAGTCAGTATCATTTTTACACATTAACATCTGCTATTTAAAAAAATATTAAGAAAACAGAGTTACAGCCAAGATGGAGGCATAGGTAGAAATGTTTTGCTTCCTTGCACAACCAAAAGAAGGATAACAACCAATTTAAAAACAATAAATAACCACAACTGCCAGAATAGCAAACTGCGTGGAACCCCGACAACAAGGAGTTAAAGAAACATTCATCCAGACCAGTTGGAGGGGCGGAGGTAGATAGCGGGTGGTCGGGGCAAGAGGACCCATGGCAAGGCAGCATTGTATGTCATCGAGGAGGGACTGACTCACTGGGAAACTAAAGACTCAAAACCTCTAGCTGTAAAATACTGTGGGGATTGCAAAGGTGTGAGAAACTCCCAGTCTCATAGGAGAGTTTGTTGGAAAGGGGGGCTAGAGTGGAGCAAGCAAGCAGCATTGTTCCCTCTCTGACCCCTCCCCTGCAGACAGCGGCACAATGCAGCAAAGAGGGTTGCCCCACACTGGCAAATACCAAAGCTCCACCCCCTTACAACTTAACAGGTGCACCAAGACAAAGAAATATGGCCCAAATGAAAGCACAGATCAAAACACATCAAGAGCTAAGCAACGAGGAGATAGACAACCTATCTGATGCAGAGTTCAAAACACTGGTAATAAGGATGCTCACAGAATTGATTGAGTTTGGTCACAAACTGAAGGAAGAAATGAAGACTACCCAAAGACAAAATAAATGAAAATATTCAGGGAGCCAACAGTGAGGGGAAGGAAATTGGAGCTCAAATCAACAATTTGGAAAAAAAGGAAGAAATAAACTTCCAACTGGAACAGAATGAAGAAACAAGAATTCAAACAAATGAGGAGAGGCTCTAAAACCTTTTGGACAACTTTACATGTTCCAATATCTGAATCATAGGGCTGCCAGAAGGAGAAGAACAACAGCAAGAAATTGAAAACTTATTTGAAAAAATAATTAAGGAAAACTTCCCCAATCTGGAGAAGGAAATAGACTTTTGGGAAGTCCAGGAAGCCCAGAGAGTTCCAAAGAAATTGGACTCAGAGAGGAGCACATAAAGACACATCATAATTAAATTACCCAAGATTAAAGATAAGAAGAGTATCTTAAAAGCAGCAAGAAGGAGAGTTACATACAAAAGAATGCCCATAGGACTATCAGCTGATTTCTCGAAAGAAACCTTACAGGCAAGAAGAGGCTGAAAAGAAGTATTCAAAGTCATGAAAGGCAAGGACCTACATACAAGATTACTCTATTTAGCAAAGATATCATTTGGAATAGAAGGGCAGATAAAGTGCTTCCCACATAAGGTCAAGTTAAAGGAGTTCATCATCACCAAGTCATTATTATATGAAATGTTAAAGGGACATACCTAATAAGTAGAAGAAGATCAAAAACTATGAACAATAAAATGACAACAAACTCATAACTATCTACAACTGAACCTAAAAAACCTAAAAACTAAGCAAACAACTAGAACAGGAACAGGTTCACAGAAATGAAGATCAAATGGAGGTTTGCCAGTGGGGAGGGGGAGGGAAAAAACAGGGTGGGAAAAACATACAGGGAATAAGAAGCATAAATGGTAAGCACAAAATAGACAAGGGGATGTTAAGAATAGTATAGGAAATGGAGCAGCCAAAGTATTTATATGTACAACTAATGGACGTGAACTAAGGGAGGGGAGGAAGTGCAGGAGGGTGGGCAGGTGCAGGATGAAGGGGGATAAAATGTAGAAAAAAGTTGGGACAATTGTAGTACAATTAATAAAATATACTTTAAAAAAAGAAATATATCTTTTGGTACAAACAGGTGTACAAAAGATGTCCAATGTCACTAATCATCAGGGAAATGAAAGTCAAAACCACAGGAGGGTATCACCTCTCACATGTTAGAATAACTCTCATCAAAAAAGAAAAGAGATAATTGTTGACAAATATGTGGAGAATTGAGAACCCCGTCTATTGTTCATGGAAATGTACATTAGAAAACCATTATAGTATAGCCATTAGAAAACATATAGTATAGCCATTATGGAAAGGTATGGAGTTTCCTTAAAAGAAAGACTACCGTATGATCCAGGATCGTCACTTTTGGGTAAATATCCATAAGAAATAAAATCAGTATCTTGAAGACATATCTGTACTCCCATGTTCATTGAAGCACTGTTCACAATAGTCAACACATGGAAAAAATCTAAGTGTCAACAGATGAATTAATAAATAAACTGCAGTTTGTACATAATGAAATAGTATTCATTCTAAAAAAGGAAGAAAATCCTGTCATTTTTATCAACATGAATCAACCTGGAGAACATTACACTAAGTAAAATAAACCACAGACAGAAAGAAAAATATCGCATGATCTCACTTATATGTGGAATCGAAAGAAGTCAAAATCATGGAAGCCGAGAGTGTGTTGCAGCTGATCAAGGCCTGACAGGTTCACAGCATTCAGGCACATGGAAGAATATTCATGGAGCCATGGGGATGCTTGACATGCCTTTATTCAAAGGTGCATGATCCGTGCACGCTGCGTGTTCCCCTGCATGTCTCTGCATGGCACACTGCATGTCAACTGTCCCCTTGCATGGCATATGTCATGGCCCTTGCTTCCCTGCGTGGCATCCCACAGGGAGCCCCTAGCCCCTCTTCAATACTAAAGCTGGAAAAAAAGCCAAAAAGTTATAGAACAGAATGATTCTGCTCATGCAACCCCACCTCATGTTATGGGAACCTTTTATCGGACCCAGTCTGAAGGCTATGAGAGCACTACTTAGCAGGCTCATTCAAGGTTATGGGGGAACTACTTCCTTTAGTTACCCAGATACTTGGGTGAGGAAGCCAGACTGCCTCCATTTACCCTACAGAGGGTATAATGGTGTATGCCAGGGGTTGGGGGATAGGGGCAATGTGGGAGCTGTTGGTCAAAGGGCACAATATTTTGGTTATGCAGGATGAATAGCTTCTGGAGTTATAATGTACACTATGATGATTATATTCAACTATTAGTACTACATTGTAGACTTGAAATTTGCTAAGAAAGTAGATCTTTCACAAAATATGGTAACTAAGAGGTGATTGGATATATTAATTAACTTGATTATGATAACTGCTTTACAATATATATGTATACCAAAACCAATTTGTACACCTTAAGTATGTATAATTTTCATTTATTTATGCCCCAATAAAACAGGAAAATATCTAATATTTCCATCAAAATTATATATAATATATATTATACATAATATATTATATGCAATATACTATACATTATACAATATTATACAATATATTATATATTATTATATATTATTATATAATATATAATATATGGTATATTGTATAATATTATATATAAATATATATAATATATATATTTGTTTTTTGTTTCTGGTTCTGGGTGTGGAGTTCCTAAATACTTAGAATTTTCTGATAAGAGTCTTTAATGGCTTGGGTGTGGGGTCAGTGCTAGATAGCTTCAGGACAGAGACTGGTCACCAAACAAAAAACCACATGATTAGAATTAGAACTTTCAGCCCCACCCCACTCCTCTCCTGTACCGGTGGGGAGAGGAGAAAAGCCAGATATTGAGTTTAATCACCAATGGCCATTGATTTAATCAGTCATGCGTACAAATGAAACTTTGACCAAAAAACCCTAAACAAAGGGATCTGGAGAGTCTGCAAGTTGATGAACCCAACCACATACTGGGAGGAGCAGCATATCCTGACTTTGTGAGTATAGACGCTCCTGTACTCATGAGCTGCCACAACCCTTTTAAGTCCAGCCCTATGTACCTCTTCATCCAGCAGCTCATTTGGATCCTTTGTAATGAACTTCAAAAGTAAGTATTAAATAGTAGGGCTTACCTGAATTCTGTGACTTGACCTAGCAAATGATCAATCCTGGGGTTGTGGGGGGTCATGGGAAATACCAGATTGGTAGTCACTGGGGCAAAAGCGTGTGCAGCCTAGAGATCCCATTTGTGGGGACATCTTGTGGGATATAGAAGCTTAACCTGTGGAGTATGTGCTAACTCTGGGTAGTTAGTGCCAGAATTGAATTGAATTGTAGGACAATCAGTTGATGTGCAAGAATTAGGTAATTGGTGTTGGATTATTTGGTCTTAAACACCCCCCCCAAAAGAATTAATGCCAATCCTTCACAAACTCTTCCAAAAAATAGAAGAAGAGACACTGTTAAACTCATTCTATGAGTCAAAGATTGCCCTGAAACAAAATGAAGACATCATACACTAAAGACATCACAAGGGAAGAATTACAGACAATAATAAGTATTAGTGAGACTATGGAGAAACTGGAACCCTCATACACCTGGTGGGAATATAGCATAATGCAGCTACTTTGGGAAATAGTTTATATTCCCCAAAATATAAAACACAGTTATTATATAGCTCCAAAATTCTTCTCCTTGAGAATTGAACATATGTTTACACAAAAACTTTACATGAATTATATATATAGTAGTAGTATTCAAAATAGCCCAAAAGTGGAAACACACACATGACCAGCAACTGGTGTTTGGGTGAAACAAAACCAAACCATATATATATATAAAATCTCCATGCAATGAAATTGGAATATTACTCAGCTACAAAAAGATAAAGTATTGATACATGCTACAACATGGATCTACCTTAAAAATATTATACTTAGTTGAAAGAAGCCAGACACAAAGACCAAATACTATTATATAATTCCATTTATATTAAATTTTCAGAATTGGGCGGGTTTGGAGGAAGATGGTGGCGAGATAGGTGGAAGCAGAGTCCACTTCCCCTCAACACCAGAGAAACACCTAGCTGATCTGAGGAGCAGAGCAAACAGCCAACAGTATTCCAGCATATATGAAGATCGGAGACCAAAGATAGAGGACATTGAAAGATCAGATGGTAAGAAGAGTGCTTAAGGACAATAAGGTCCCTGGGACCTGCGCAGGGACCAGGGCAGCTGAAGCCCCTGCCCGGGAGCAGGGTCCGCTGCAGGATTCTCCGGAGAGAGCCAGGCTGGGCTGTGTGAGCAGCCAGGTGCTTGCTTGGACCAGGGGGGTTTGAATAGGAAGAATTTCTCAAAAAGAAAAAGAAAATAGAGGCAATCAGGGTCTAGTTATAGAACTCTCCACAGCACCCGGGGCCTCTGGCGCCCCTCCCCCCTCAGCTCCTGGACTGTGAATGGGGGATAAGCAGCCCCAGCACTCACCTGAAGCCCAGTTGTGTGCACCCAGATCACCGGAATAGGGGCCCACAACTGAAACCCCAGCTGGCCTCCCACACCTGAGAACCCCGCATGGCGCCCACACCTGAAACCTCTGGTGGGTGGGTGCGCACCGGGAGCACAGGCTAGGTGCCCCACACACAGGCCCAAGGCTGCAGACAAACCAGGCTCCTGCACTCCCGACTCAGGCCCAAAGCAGCAGAAAGACTGGCAGAGCGCCACTGGGTCCAAAAGCTACAGAGGGGCCTTCCCCATTCGACTTAGGCCCAAAGCAGCAGAAAGACTGGCCCTGCACGACCCAGGCTCAAAACCACAGATCAGCTGATAAAACGCCTGGCTGCTTGCCAGGGACCACACCTAGAAGTACCGGATCTGAACAACTCCAACATAGCCCCTGCACATAGAGCCCTGCAGGGCCTACTGGCTCTATAAGACTAAGGCAGAACACCCAGCAGAGGGGAGCTGCAGGGCTAGGGAAGACTGCGTTCCCTGGAAAGACTCGACCCAGTAGGGGGATGAACTACCCCATAGCAGCACCAAGAGCCCCTAGCATCTAAGACAGCAAAGAGCAAGAAGGGAGAGTGTGAGTTGCCCCTAATTGGTGCAACTCAAGGACAGCACAACTGGTGATCTAAAGGCATAGTGGGGAGCGAAGGACCCAGAGGAACTGGCCTGCAGGCTGAAAACAGGGAGGAGTGTGGCTCAGGAAGGGAGAAAAGTGAAACCAATCCTTCCAACCAACCCCTCCTGTTCCACCGACAGGAAGACCAGCAGAACTAACCTGACCCGTTTAAAGCCAAAAGAAGATTTTTTTTTCTTTCCTCCTTTCCCCCTCAATTCCTTCTTCCTTTCTGTCCTTCTTGCTTTTTTAAAAAAAATTTATTCCTTTTTCCTTCCATCCTTTACCTTTTTTATTTCTTCTTCCTGCCTTCTTTTATTTATTCTTTTGTTAAAATTCCTTCTTATCTTGCCTCTGATCTTTCTTTATTCCTTCTTCCTTCCTTCCTTTCCTTTTCTATTCCCTTTTTCTCTCCTTCCGTTGTCCCCCTCCCCCCACTTTCTCTTTTTCCCACAGGTGAGACAATAAAACCTGGACTACAGAAAAGACCAGAGTTAGACCGTGTTACACCCATAAACATCAGCTCAAGACCAGTGAGCACAGGAGATTAAGGAGACAGCATCACAGAATCCCATTGGCACTCTACCATAGAAGTTCATACCATAAACCCAGGGAGTAAGAATAGATCAATCTAAGAAGCAGAGGCTAACAAGAAGAGTCTCACAAACAATGGGAAGACAAAGAAACAATCCCCAAAAGAAAGGAAAGGAGGAAACCTCAGAAAGAATGCTAACTGAAAAAGAGGCAAGTCAACTATCAGATACTGAATTCAAAGCAATGGTTATCAGGAAGCTCACTGGGCTCTCTGAGCTCACAGAGAACTACCAGAAACTACAGAGAAACTACAATGAACTCACTGAAAACTATACCAACATGAAAAAGGAAATAGAAACTATCAACAAGGGCCAAGAGGAAATGCAGAATACAAATTCTGAATTGAAGACCACAGTAGAAGGAATCAAAAGCAGACTTGATGAAGCAGAGGATCGGATCAGCGAGCTGGAGGACAAAGTAGAAAAAAACACCCAGAAAGAACAAGAAAAGGAAAAGAGGCTAAGAAAGAATGAAGAGGGGTTATGGGAAATGCAGGACAACATGAAACGTAACAATATCCCTATAATAGGAATACCAAAAGGAGAAAAGGAAGAGCAAGGGATAGAAAACCTGTTTAGAAAAGTAATGATGGAAAATTTCCCTAATCTGAGGAGAGAAAAAGTCACCAAAATCCAGGGAGCACAGAGAGTCCCAAGCAAGACAAACCCAAAGAGGCCCACTGCAAGACACATCATAATTAAAATGGCAAAATTCCAAGACAAAGAGAGGATCTTAAAGGCAGCAAGGGAGAAACATGAAGTGACATACAAGGGAGCCCCAATAAGGTTAGCAGCTGACTTCTCAATGGAAACGCTCCAAGCCAAAAGAGAATGGCAAAAAATATTCCAAGTAATGAGAACCAGAGGCCTGCAACCAAGACTACTTTACTCAGCAAGGCTCTCAATCAAGATAGAAGGCCAAATAAAGAGTTTCCCAGACAAAAGAAGTCTAAAAGAATACACTTCCACCAAACCAGCTCTGCAAGAGATGCTAAAGGGACTGCTTTAAGGAAAGGAAGGAAAAGAGAAAGAGAGAGGAACACAGGTAGGAAAAAATGGCATTGAATAACTACCTATCGATAATAACCTTAAATGTAAATGGATTAAATGCTCCAATCAAAAGACATAGAATAGCTGAATGGATAAGAAAACATGACCCACACATATGCTGCCTACAAGAGACCCATCTCAGGACAAAAGACCTACACAGACTGAGAGTGAAGGGCTGGAAACAAATTTTCCAAGCAAACGGACCGGGAAAAAAAGCCAGGGTAGCAATACTCATATTGGACAAAATAAACTTCCAAAGAAAGGCCATAAAGAGAGACACAGAAGGTCACTTCATAATATTCAAAGGAAGAATCCAGCAAGAAGACATAAACATTGTAAGTATATATGCACCCAACATAGGGGCACCCAAATACATGAAGAAAATCTTGGAGGACTTAAAGAAAGATATTGACAGCAACACAGTTATAGTAGGTGACTTTAACACCCCACTGTCAAAAATGGACAGGTCTTAAAAAAAAATATCAACAAGGATATTGTGTCACTTAACAATATCCTAGAGAAAATGGACTTAACTGATATATATAGAGCTTTTCATCCCAAAGAAGCAAAATACACATTCTTTTCCAGTGCACATGTAACTTTTTCAAAGATAGACCACATGATAGGACACAAATCAAGCCTCAACAAATTCAGGAAAATTGAAATCATATCAAGCATTTTCTCTGACCAAAAGGGACTGAAACTAGAAACCAATCCCAAAGGAAAAAACCCAAAACACTCAAAATCATGGAGACTGAATGGCATGCTATTAAACAATGAATGGGTCAAGAACGAGATTAGGGAAGAAATCAAAAACTTTCTGGAAACAAATGAAAATGAACTCACAAGAACCCAAAATTTATGGGACACAGCAAAGACAGACCTGAGAGGGAAGTTCATAGCAATACAGGCCTACCTTAAAAAGATAGAAACATTTCAAACAAACAACCTAACCCTACACCTACAAAAAGTGGAGGAACAACAACAAAGACAGCCCAGAGCAAGCAGAAGGAAGGGAATCACCAAGGTCAGAGCAGAGTTAAATGACATAGAGATTAAAAGCACAATTCTAAGGATCAATGAATCCAGGAGCTGGTTCTTTGAAAAGATAAACAAAATCGACAAGCCTTTAAGTAGGCTTATCAAGAAAAAAAGGGAGAGGAGCCAAATAAACACAATTAGAAATGAAAGAGGAGAGATTACAACTGATACCACAGAAATACAAAGGATTGTAAGAAATTACTACAAAGAACTGTATGCCAAGAAACTTGAAAACCTAAGTGAAATGTACACATTTCTAGAAAAATATAATCGTCCAAAACTGAATGAAGAAGAAGCAGAAAACCTGAACAGGCCAATAACAGCAAATGAAATTGAAGCAGTCATCAAAGAACTCCCAACACACAAAAGCCCTGGACCAGATGGTTTCACAGGAGATTTCTACAAAGCATTTAAGGAAGAGCTAATCCCGATCCTTCAAGACTATTCAAAAAAATCCAAACTGATGGAAGACTCCCAAACTCTTTTTCTGAAGCCAGCATCATCCTAATTCCAAAACCAGATAAAGACACAATGAAGAAAGAAAACTTCAGGCCAATATCGCTGATCAATATAGACGAAAAATTGTCAACAAAATATTGGCAAACCGCATCCAGCAATACATTAAAAAGATCATCCACCATGACCAAGTGGGATTCATCCCAGGGATACAAGGATGGTACAATATTCGCAAATCAATAAACATAATATATCACATCAACAACAGCAGACAAAAATCACATGATCATATCAATAGATGTGGAAAAAGCATTTGATAAGGTACAGCACCCATTTCTGATAAAAACACTCAGCAAAGTGGGAATAGAGGGAGCATTCCTCAACATAATAAAGGGCATATATGAGAGACATAAAGCCAACATCATACACAATGGACAAAAACTTAGAGCTTTCCCACTAAGATCACCAACAAGACAAGGATGCCCTCTCTCACCACTCCTATTCAACATAGTATTGGAAGTCCTAGCCACAGCAATCAGACAAGAAAAAGAAATAAAAGGCATACAGATTGGAAAGGAGGAAATGAAACTGTCACTGTTTGCAGATGACATGATAGTGTACATGGAAAATCCTATAGACTCCACCCCAAAACTACTGGACCTAATAAATGAATTTGGCAAAACAGCCGGATACAAAGTCAGTACTCAGAAATCAAAGGCATTCCTGTACACCACCAACGAAACTGCAGAAACAGAAATCAGGAAAAAAATCGCATATGACATAGGAACAAGAAAAATAAAGTACCTAGGAATAAACCTAACCAAGGAGGTAAAAGACCTGTACTCAGAAAAATATACAACACTGAAGAAACAAATTAAGGAAGATACAAACAAATGGAAGCATGTACCATGCTCATGGATTGGAAGAATTAACATCGCCAAAATGGCCATACTTCCCAAAGTGATTTATAGATTCAATGCAATCCCTATTAGAGTACCCATGACATATTTCACAGATATAGAACAAACATTTCAGAAATTCATATGGAACCATAAACGACCCCGAATAGCTGCAGCAATTTTGAGAAAGAAGAACAAAGCAGTAGGGATCAGAATACCTGATATCAAACTGTATTACAAGGCCAGTGTAATCAAAACAGCCTGGTACTGGCATAAAAACAGGCACATAGACCAATGGAACAGAACAGAGAGCCCAGAAATAAACTCAAGTCTTTACGGTCAATTAATATTTGACAAAGGAGGCAGGAGCATAAAATGGAGCAAAAAGAGTCTCTTCAACAGATGGTGTTGGGAGATCTGGACAGCTAGGTGCAAAAAAATGAAACTCAATCACCAACTTACACCATACACAAAAATAAACTCAAAATGAATAAAGGTTTTAAATATAAGTCGTAACACAATAAAAGTCCTTGAGGAAAACATTGGCAGGAAAATCTCAGGCATTCCATGCAGCAACATCTTCACTGATATGTCCCCTAAAGCAAGGGGCATAAAGGAAAGAATAAGCAAATGGGACCTCATCAAAATAAAAAGCTTCTGCAGGGCTAAAGAAAACAGCATTAAAATACAAAGAGAACCAACAGATTGGGAAACATATTTGCCAAGGATACCTCAGACAAGGGCCTGATCTCCAAAATATATAAAGAACTCACACAACTCCACTCCAGGAAGACAAACAACCCAATTAAAAAATGGGCAAAAGACTTGTACAGACACTTCTCCGAGGAAGACATACAGAGAGCCCAGAGACATAGGAAAACATGCTCAGCATCACTAGCCATCAGAGAGATGCAAATGAAAACCGCAATGAGGTACCATCTCACACCAGTCAGAGTGGCCAACATAAACAAATCAAGAAACAACAAATGTTGGAGAGTATGTGGAGTAAAGGGAACCCTAGGGCACTGTTGGTGGGAATGCAGACTGTTGAGGCCACTGTGGAAAACAGTATGGAATTTCCTCAGAAAACTAAAAATGGAACTGCCCTTTGACCCAGAAATTATACCCTAATTGGATTGCTGCTGGGATTATACCCTAAGAACCCTGAAACACCAATCCAAAAGAACCTGTGCAACCCAGTGTTCATAGTAGCACAATTTACAATAGCCAAGTACTGGAAGCAACCTAAGTGCCCTTCAGCAAATTAGTGGATCCAAAAACTATGGTATATTTACACAATGGAATTCTACGCAGCAGAGAGAAAGAAGGAGCTTCTACCCTTTGCAACAGCATGGATGGAACTGGAGAGCATTATGTTAAGTGAAATAAGGCAGGCAGTGAGGGACAAATACCATATGATCTCACCTTTAACTGGAACATAATAAATAGAAGATAGAAGGAAACAAAATATAACCAGAGACATTGATGTTAAGAACAATCTAACAATGGTCAGGGGGGAGTGGGGAGCGGACAGTGAGGAGAGGGGATTACAGGAACTACTTTAAAGGACACATGGACCAAATCAAGGGGGAGAGTGGAGTTGGGGGAGGGAGGGGGTTCGGCTGGGGTGGGGTGGAGGGATCTGGAGAAAAGGCACACAACTGTAATTGAATAACAATAACAAATTAAATAAATTTTTCAGAATTGGCAAATTTATAGAAAAAGTAGATTAGTGGATGCTGGAGTCTAAGAAGAAGGGGGATGAGAAAATTCTGGCAATGGGTGAAGTTTTATTTTATTTTATTTTTGAGGACGATGAAAATGTTCTGGAATTAGGAAGTGGTGATAGTTGCACAACCTTGTGAATATACCTGAAACTACAGTGATGAAGTTTGTGGTATGTTGAAAAAAAAAAATCTCAATAATAAGAAAAAAATCCCACCCTGGCCAGTGTAGCTCAGTTGGTTGAAATGTCATTCTATAACTGAAAGGTTGTGGGTTCAATTGTTGGTGAAGGCACATACTCAGGTTGTGGGTTTGATCCCTGTTCCAGGCACATACAGGAGGCAACCAGTTGATATTTCTCTCTCATGTCAGTATTTCTTCCTCTCCCTTCTTCTCTCTATAAAAGCAATGAAAAATTGTTCTTGGGTGAGGATAAAAAAAAAAAGAAACATATCCCAATAATAAGAAAACAAACAGCCCAATAAAAAAATAGGCAAAAGACTTGAAAAACATTTCACCAAAGAAGATGTATGGATGACAAATAAGCATATTAAAAGACGCTCAACACCCTCAGTCATGAGGGAAATGCAAGTTAAAACTACAGTGAGGCTTAATATACTACACCTATATCAGAATGCCTAAAATTAAGATTTTCCATATCAAGTGTTAGCAACTAAGTGGAGGAACTGGAACCCTCATACAGTGCTAATGGGAATGTAAAATACTACAATAACTTTGGAAAACAATTTGGTGGTTTCTTAAAAAGTTAACCATTCTGTCATATGACCCAACCTGCTAAGCATTTACTCCAGACAAAAGTACGTGTCTGTACAAACATTTGTCAGTGAATACTTGTGGCAGCTTTATTTGTATCAGCCAATATATGGAAGCATCTCAATTTCTGTCAATAGGAGAAATAATAAGGAAATAGTGTTATATTACACAAGAGAATACTGCTCAGCAATAAAAAAGGAGTGAACTATTGATGGTCACAACATGGGTAAATCTCAAAATAATTGTGCTGAGTTAAAGAACCCATGCCAAAAAAGAGTACATACTATATGATACCATGTACATAAAATTCAAAAAATTATAAACTAGTCTATAATGACATTAAGTAAATCAGTAGCTGCTGGGAGATGGGGGAGGAAGCAAGAAGAAGGACTAACAAGGACACTTTGGTAGGTGATGGATATATTTGCTATCTTTACTGTACTGATTTTTTATAAATGCATACATATGTTAAAATTTGACAAATTTTATACTGTGAATAGGTTCAGTTTGTTGCATACCAATTATAAAACATAAATCTGTTTTTTAAAAATTCTGTGAGTACTTATATGGTTTGGATAGTACTATCTATGGCCAAATGTGAAAAAGAGGAGTAGGTAAGGAAATAATATAGGGAATCATTCTGCAAGGTGTGGGGAATGTAGCCCAGCCCCTGACTTGGAAAAACCAGTGGGGAGAGAGTCGGCACACAGGACACGAGCCCACAGATCAGTTTTCCTGTGGGGAATCAGGCCTGTATTGTACCTAGGCTGCTATGAGGCTTGCTTTTGCTAAAATTCCCTCACCCTGAATTGAGGCAGCAAATGTTTACTGTGTATTTTTAAAGTAACTTCCTAAAATCTGAGCTAAATCTCCCAGGTATGGAGTGTAATCAGTTCAACCACTTTTCCCCTTGGTCTGCAACATCCTTCTCTTTGTACTAATTAGCAACATTCTTTCCTTTGTTATCTGTGAAAGGTAATCACCTACAGTGAACCTGTGCATGGTAAATGAGGACCATCCTCGAAATAATGTACCCAGAAAAGCAATACAAGCCTGTCCAGGAAGGGGTCAGGCTCTCTCTCTCACTTAGAGAGCAGCCATGCTGTCCCTTTTTCTCCACAGGACTTCTGTAGTTCGTGTGAATTTATTCATCACAGACACAACACACAGACCCTGTGGGCTGGAGTCTGCATCAAAATAAGACTCCCCCCCCCCCAAAAAAAAAGAGATGTGAGCACTGAGGCAGTTTCCAATACTTGCTTGAGACCAGCCTGTAAAGTCATCGTCCTCAGGTGACAGGTATTGGTGCAGTGTTGGACCTTCCTCTGATGCAGAAACAGGAGCAACAGCACGTAGGCCCAACACCCAGCCCCTCAGCAAGGGGAAGCAATGGATGCCCCACTATCAATCACCCAGTGCCAATTCTCAAGAGTGCCCTGTCTTGATCCTCTAGCCCCAATGCCTCACTCAGAAAGAGGGGCTCTCTCCATCTGATGTTTCAGGTTGTCAAACCTAAGAGCAACCAGCTACAAAAATATCTATATCTGCTCTGCCCATTGTGATTTCAAAAGTGTACATTTACCTGAGCCACTCTGTTAAGAAAGACATTTCACAGATAAACAGGCTGAGGTCCAAGGTGAGTGAGGAGTCTAAATGTTCATGGCAGTGCCAGTACTCAAAGTCTGGGAGCCAGGAGTCAAAGTCTGAGCTCAGAGTTTCTTACTGAACTCTAGTCCTGGCTTGTTAGCCTGCCCCAAGCTTTGCCTCTGCTCACATAGCCTGGCCTCTCCTCCATGTGCCTATAAATTATAAAGAGCAGCAGAAGCCATTTCTCATTTCAATGGGGTCTTGGCATTCCACATTTAGAGGCCTCAAATTTATTGGTCCTCTAGGATGAGAGACCAGGAAGTTATTACTCACTACTTCCTTTAGCTCAAATGCCAGAGAGAGCCTCAGCTCCACCCTCTGATTTTGATGAAGCTGACTCCTTGTCCTCTCTACCCACCTCCTGGTCAAAAATGCTTTCCTCACAGATATATGCTGGGCCTCACTCTTATCATCACAATCTGTTTCTCATCTCTGGCTCTTACAAACTCCATGACAAAGTGCAGTCTGTCCCCTAAAGGTGTTCCCCACATACAGCACCACAACACAGGGACATGGGTTGCCCTGCCCTGGTGAATGCCTAAGGCTCCTCCCCTTACAATGTAACAGGCACTCTGAGACAAAAACACATGGCCCAAATGAAAGAACAGATCAAAATTCCAAAAATAAAACTAAACAATGAAGAGATAGTCAACCTATCAGATGCACAATTCAAAACACTGGTAATCAGGATGCTCACAGAAATGGTTGAGTATGGTTGCAAAAGAAAGGAAAAGGCTATACATGAAGGCTATACAAAGTGGAATAAAGAAAAATATACAGGGAACCAACAGTGAAGGGAAGGAAACAAGGACTCAAATCAACTAATTGGACTGGAAGGAAGAAATAAACATTCAACCAGAACAAAATGAAGAAGCAAGAATTCAAAAGAATGAGGAGAGGATGTGGAAACTCTGGGACAACTTTAAATGTTTCCGACATCAGAATAATAGGAGTGCCAGAAGAAGAAGAGAAGGAGCAAGAAATTGAAAACTTACTTGAAAAAATAATGAAGGAGAATATCCCTAATCTGGCAAAGGAAATAGACTTCTAGGAAGTCCAGGAAGCTCAGAGAGTCCCAAAGAAGTTGGACTCAAGGAACATCATAATTACATTACCCAGGATTAAAGATAAGGAGAGAATCTTAAAAGCAGCAAGAGAAAAGGACACAGTTGCCTACAAAGGAGTTCCCATAAGACTATCAGCTGACTTCTCAAAGGAAACCTTGCAGGCAAGAAGGGAAGAAGTATTTGAAGTCATGAAAGGCAAGGACCTACATCCAAGATTACTCTTTCCAGCAAAGTTATCATTTAGAATGGAAGGGCAGATAAAGTGTATCCCAGATAAGGTCAAGTTAAAGGAGTTCATCATCACCAAGCTCTTATTGTATGAAATATTAAAGGGACTTATCTAAGAAAAGAAGATGATAAAAAACATGAACACTAAAATGACAACAAACTGACAACTATCAACATCTGAACCTAAAATAAACAAAAACAAAAACAAACTAAACAAACAAGTAGAACAGAAACTGAATCACAGAAATGGAGATCACATGGAGGGTTATCAGTGGGGAAGGGGAGGGGGGGAATGGGAAAAAAAACAGGTGTGGCCTTTCCCCTAAAAATGTTGTGGAGTCAGCAGGCAGCTATTTCATTGCGCACATCCCTCTTCACCGGAACTCTCCCTCTCCCTCCAAACTCCTCAGCTGATGGGAGATTATCCTTTTGTTGCACCAGCTGGCCTGAGCCCCACACCTGGCCCTGCTGACACTTGCTCCCAGACAGTTGCTGGGATACTTAAGGATGTCTTTTGGGATTACAGGGGAAGGCAATGTACCCTTGTTCCCTAGACCCAAGGATAGGTACTGAGATAACCCTGTGGTTCCCCAGGTGGGGGCAGAGTAGGGGTGGGACAGGCTGGGCAAGGACCCCAGAAGCTTGCTGCTGCGGTCACTCTCAGCAATCCACCTTATCTCTCAGAATGGATCTTCCTCTCACCAAGTGCATAGACTTTTTCTTCATATTCCCTTTCTTTACCCCACCACACACTCCAGGTAGTACTTGGCATATTTGGTACCTCGTGGTGCCCAATAAATAAATGCTCCTTGCCTGGCTGGCTGTGCACTCCCTCACAAGCTACACCTGTGTGCACTCTCTCTCCAGCCCTTTCCTTACCATCTCTTTCCACTCACCCCAGCCCACTGCACTTATCTTGCTTCTGTGACTCTTGTAGCCAAGATTCATGTGCCATTGACAGCATCTGGTAGCAGCATCAGCCTTAGAAGACTCTGGCAGCCTAATTTTGTGGGACCTTTACCTTCTGGAAAGGAGGAGTGGGTAGAGCAAGAGAACACCCCAAGAGGGGTATGTGTCAGTGTCTGAGTTATTTTTGACATGGTCCCTTCTTTACCTCCTATGGCCTGTCTTGGCCTCCTGGGATTGGGATACTTTATATCAGATGAATAAACTGATCTCCTTAGCTCACAGTTCTCACAGGCTAATTACTGGAATAGTCTGGACATGTTACCTTCTGTATTCCTACCTGCATTCCTGGCAGGAAGCCAGGCCCTTTTAGCTTAGGCTTAGGGATTTTTCTCAGGCAAAAATCAAAATAAGCATATATCCAGAGGCGATTACTGTCCATGTAAAAACCTACACCCATCACAGAAATAGTACTACATGTCCAGGAACCCTGTGACAGAGACGGCCCATCACATGTGAGGCATTGCCCTAGGAATTGACAAGATGTCTAAGGGAGATGTGTAAAGGACAGAGGCATGATCATTGGAACCAGGGCTCCCAGCATGACAAAAGCCTCAGGCTTCAACTGGACAGACACCCCAAAGCCTTCAGACCTGAATGGGCCACATGTTCTGAAATATCTGATGTCTGTGCAGAGAAAGTGAAAAATGGTTACCCGTAAGTAGCCAGAAGGGTCTCTCCAGGGCTTTGGTACTACATAAGCTAAGGTGATTTTGCTGTGGAATGACTTTATCAACAAGAATGTTGAGGATGCATTTTTTTAGCAGCCTAGCAGGATGGGATTGAGATGCAAAATTAGTGTAATTTATTGAAGCCAAAAAATGCTAATTTTTGCTCACCTGTTTGTAGAGTTAATATTTGCTACCTTACTTTTGTGACCAAAGGCCATCACTTCCAGTTCAACACCAACAGGAATGCCCAATTTGGGATGTGGTGAGGGAAAGGGGACTTTATTCAATGCGAAGAGTCGATTGTGAAACAGAATGGCAGTGAGGTGACTCAGGTGAAGCAATCCGGTATTACAATTCTAGTACTACAGCTCTGGCCCAGTGAGACAGCTTTGTTCTTGTAAAACCAGAGAGCTTCATACTGGTGTCGGGACTCCAGTGGGGAAAACAGTCTGAGGGAAACTGAGTGTGTTCCCCTGACACAAAGGTGAAGCTGGTTTACATAGAGAAGAGTCCACTCATTATAAATCCCCACACACATTGCCCATTTTCATGCAGATGATGATTCCAAATCCTCAGAGTTTGATTGGCCCAAAAAGCACTGCCCTGATTGGTTAGAATGAGACAGCTCTGCAAATGAGGATATAGCTGTGCATCTCTGACTGTACCAAAAAAATACCAGTCTTATTTGTTGAATTTTGATCTTAGGAGTTTCTTATATGGGTTGATTCAGATGGCAGAAGCACAGTGCACAGGCTGAAAGCTTAGCCTTTGTATTTACTCTGATACACAGTATGTATGAGAAGCCTATGAAAACAATGGCTGCTGGACTCTGATTATGAATTTGGGCCCAATTAACCACAGAGTGCTACTTAGCAGGTATTTCCTTTCTCTGGGTCAACACTTTGATAGCAGCACATTACGTGTGCTGGCCCAGCATCACACCCTTGTTCACAGAGCACTTTGAAATTATCTCAGTTATCCACCACTATTGATTTTCAAACACTAAGGGGCTTGCCACTTCTTTACTGAATCAGATAATAGTTTTTTTGAATTCAGATTTATTTTGTGCTATTCAGTATGTAATGGCTAAAGACAAATACCATATATTTCACTTATATGTGGAATCTAAAAAACCAAAACAAGCAAACAAAACAAACAAAGCAAAAACAAACTCATAGAAACCAAAGAGATGGGCCAGAGTGGAGAGGGGTGAGGGGATGGGTAATAAAGGTGTAGAGCAGCAATTTTCAACTGGTGTACTGCAATAATTTTTAAAATATGTACTATCTATCTGACTATTTTGTCAGGGGTACTGACCTCTGTTTCCTTAGATTGTCAAATTAAAAAATGACAACAGCCAAATGACAATACCCGTCCAGAGTGAATGAATCAAAATTATACCTAGTTTTTTGTCAGATCTGCAAAAAATACATTTTTGATGTGCACAGAATTTTAGTAATTAGTTTATTTGTGCCATGAGATCAAAAAGGTTGAAAATCACTGATGTAGAATAACATAATCAATAATACTGTGATAAGTTTGCAGTGAGAGATAATTACCAGAATTAATGAGGTGATCACATTGTAAGGTATAAAAATGTCAAATCACTATTGTACACCTATTGAATCACTATTGAAACTATATAAAAATGTACTTTATACACCAATTATACTTAAATAAAAGATAAAATTAAAATAAAAAAGATTAATTTGTGACAGTGACATAAAAGGGGGAAGAAGCTCTACAGGAACAGAGTTTTGCATGCTTCTGAAGCAAAGCTGGTGTCAAGTCAAATCAGGTTATTAATTTAGGATATTGATTATAAGTCCCATGTTAACCACATAGAAAATATCTTTAAAAATACATAGAAAAGGAAATGAGAAGGGAATCAAAAAATACTCTACAAAAATCAATTAAATACAAAATAAGGTAGTAACTGAAAAAATGAAAAATAAAAAAGATATAAAACAAACAAAAATAATAGTGGCAGGAATAAGCCTTTCATTAGCAGTAATTATTTTACATATAAATAGACTAAAATCTTCAAAAAAAATCATTGATAACAGAATAGATTTTCTCTAGAAAATGATACAATTATATGTCATCTATAAAACCCCCTGTTTTCCTGCTTTTTAAAAAATTTTAATTCTTTAGAAATTAATATTTTAGGGGTGACATTGATTGATGCAATAAGATTATATAGGTTTCAAGTGTACATTTCTATGATACATGATCTGTATTGCATTGTGTGCCTACTACTCAAGGTTAAATTATCTTCTGTCACTATATATTTGTCCACCTTTTCCCTCTACTAACCCCCATATCCTTCCCTCTGATTACCACCATATTATTGTCTGTGTCTATTAGTTTGTTTTATATCCCACATATGAGTGAAATCATATGGTTCTTAGCTTTTTCTGACTGACTTATTTTACTTAGTATAATATTCTCAAGGTCCATCCATGCCACAATGGCAGTATTTCATCTCTTCTTATGGCTGACTAGTATTCCATTGCATATATGTACCATATCTTCTTTATCCAATCATCTATTGAAGGACACTTCAGTTTAGATACAAAGATTCAAATATATTTCAAGTAAAAAACCAAAAATATAAAAAATATTGTAGTTATAGTAATAATAATTTTAAAAAGAGCTGGTCCTAGCCTGCTGGCTCAGATGGTTGGAGTGTTGAGTATTATCCAATACACCAAAAAGGTTGTGGGTTTGATTTCCAGTCAGAGAGCATGTAGGAGACAACTGATATTTTCTCTCTTGCATTGATGTTCTCTCTCTCTCTTCCTTTAAAATCAATAAAAATAAAAAAGCATATCCTCTGGTGAGGATAAAAATTAAAAAGAGCCAGAGTGGCTATAGTATTGTTGGATAAGATAAACTTTAAGTCACTATTAGTTAATAGTGACTGAATACAGAAGAGTAAGAATACAGAAACTGTTACAAGAGAGAAAGAAGAACATTATATATTGATAAAAGGATAAATTAATGAAGAAGATATAAAAATTGTAACCATATACATACCAAACAATGAAGACTTAAAATATATGAGGCAAATATTGACATAAGTGAAGGAAAAAATTACACATACCTATGTATTTTTATAGTTGGAGTCTTCAATACCTGGCTTCCCATGTTTCAATAATGAGTAGAACATCAAGACTGAATAGCAATAAGAAAATGGGGAACTTAAATAACACCATAATCTAGAATGAATATGTGTGTGTATATATATATATATATATATATATATATATATATATATATATACAGAAACACACAGACACACACACACATTCCCCTAATAACAGCAGAATACACATTATTTATAAATGCATATAGGACATTCTCCAGGATAGACCATCTGTTAAAGCATAAAAAATGTCTCAAAAAAAAAGATACCAAGTATCTTTTCCAACTATTATGGAATGAAGCTAGAAATCAATAGAAAGAGAAAACTGGAAAACTCATAAATGTGGAAACTTAAAAACATACACTTAAAGAACTAATGGGCCAAACAAAATATCACAAAGGAAATTAGGAAATACTTGAGACAAAATAAAATAAAAATACAGCATATCAAAAGTTGTGCAGTTCATTGAAGGTAATGCTTAGAAGGAAATTTATAACTATTAAGTGCCTGCATTAAACAAAGAGAATGATCTAAAGGCAATAAGCTTATTCTATACCTTAAGGAACTAGAAAAGAAAAGTAACAGCCTTGGCTGGTGTGCCTCAGTGGATTGACTGCCAGCCTGCAAACCAAAAGGCCGCTTTGATTTGCAATCAGGGCACATGCCTGTGTTTCAGTCCAGGTCCCCGGTAGGGGGCTCATGAGAAGCAACCACACACTGATGCTTCTCTCCCTTCCTTTCTCCCTACCCCTCTCTCTAAAAATAAATAAATAAATAAATAAATAGATATTATATAAATAAATAAGAAATATATTTATGTATAAAAGAAGAGAAACCTAAATGCAGAACTAGAAAAAAAAGCAAATAATAAAGTCGATATAAATAAAGCAGAAAATGGTAAAATAGGAATTAACAATACTGACAAAACTTTAGCTAAACTGAGAAAAAATTAAAGGATACAGCCCTGGCTTGTGTGTCCCAGTGGACTGAGTGCTGACCTGTGAACCAAAGGGCCGCTGGTTCGATTCCCAGTCAGGGCACATGCTTGGGTTGCGGGCCAGGTCCCCAGTAGAGGGCATATGAGAGAGACAACCACACATTGATTTTTCTCTCCCTCTCATTCTCCTTCCATTCCACTCTCTCTAAAAATAAATAAATAAAATCTTTTAAAAATGAAATAAAAAGGGTTATAAGATAAAATATTATGGACAACTATAGAAAAACATATTAGATAACCTAGATGAAATGAACACATTGATAAAAACAAGCAAATTACCAAAATTAATTCAGAAACAAAAACTAATCTTATCAGACCTACATCAAGTAAAAAGATGAAACAGGAATTCAAAACCTCCTGACAGGAAACCTGGATCGGAGAAAATGGCGGCGAGATAGGTGGGAGCAGAGTCCATTTCCCCTCAACACCAGTGAAACACCTAGCTGATCTGAGGAGCAGAGCGAACAGCCAACAGTATTCCAGCATATATGAAGATCAGAGACCAAAGATAGAGGACATTGAAAGATCAGATGGTAAGAAGAGTGCTTAAGGACAATAAGGTCCCTGTGACCAGTGCAGGGAACAGGGCAGCTGAAGCCTCCGCCCGGGCACAGGGTCTGCTGCAGGATTCTTGGGAGAGAGCCAGGCTGGGCTGTGTGAGCAGCCAGGTGCTTGTTTGGACCAGGGGGGCTTGAATCGGAAGAATTTCTCAAAAAGGAAAAGAAAATAGAGGCACTCAGCAGCTAGTTAGAGAACTCTCCACAGCAGCTGTGGCCTTTGCGCCCCTCCCCCCTCAGCCCCTGGACTGTGAACATGGAAAAGCAGCCCCAGCACTCACCTGAAGCCTGGCTGGTGCACACCCAGATTGGCAGACTGGGGGCCCACAACTGAAACTCCTGGTGAGCGCGCACACTGATAAGCGGCCCGGCTGCCTGGGCGCCAGACCCAAAGTGCCCCAGTGGGTGCGTACCCCAATCAGTGGCCTGGGGCCCACACCTGAAACCCCCGGTGGGCGTGCACCCTGATAAGCGGCCAGGCTGCCTGGGCACACAGACAAAAAGCACCTGCGTGGGTGCACACACCTAAAACCACGGCTGGGCGCCCACACCTGAAACCTCTGGGAGTGTGCAACCGGATCAGTGGCTGGTTGCCGCTGCGCACAGACCCAAAGTGGGGGATCGGCAACCAACCAAGGCTCAAAACCGAGATTTGCCACAAAACCCAATCAATGGCTTGGCTGCTTGCAGGTGACCACACCCAAAAGCACAGGTTCTGAAAACTCCTACCTAGCCCCTGCATACAGAACCCTGCAGGGCCTACTGGCTCTCTAGGAGGAAGTCAGAACGCCCAGCAGAGGGGAGCTGCAGGGTTAGGGGAGACTTCATTCCCCGGGAAGACTCGACCCAGTAGGGGGCTGAACTACCCCATAGCAGCACCAAGAGCCCCTAGCATCTAAGAGAGCAAAGAGCAAGAAGGTGGAATGTGAGTTGCCCCCAATTGGTGCAACTCAAGGACAGCACAAATGGTGAACTAAAGGCCTAGTGGGGAGCAGAAGGACGCTGAGGAGCTGGACTGGAGGCTGAACAAGAGCTAAGAGTGTGGCTCAGGAAGGGAGAAAAGTGAAACCAATCCTTCCAACCAACCCCATCCTATTTCCCAGACAGGAAGACCAGCAGAACTAACCTGACCCGTTTAAAGCCAGCAGAAGACTTTTTTTTTTTCTTTCCTTCTTTCCCCCTGAATTCCTTCTTCCTTTCTGTCCTTCTGTCTTGTTTATAGTCCTTCTTCCTTCCATCCTTTACCTTTTTTATTTCTTCTTCCTGCCTTCTTTTATTTATTCTTTTGTTTTATTTTTATTAAAATTCCTTCTTATCTTGCTTCCGATCTTTCTTTATTGCTTCTTCCTTCCTTCCTTTCCTTTTCTATTCACTTTTTCCCTCCTTCCCTTTTTTTTTTTGCCCCCCTTCCTCCTTTTCCCACAGGTGAGACAAGAATACCTGGAGTGCTGAAAAGACCAGAGTTAGACCGTGTTACACCCATAAACATCAGCTCAAGAGCAGTGAGCACAGGAGATTAAGGAGACAGCACCACTGAATTCCATTAGCATTCTACCATAGAAGTTCATACCTTAAACCCAGGGAGTCAGAATAGATCAATCTAAGAAGCAGAGGCTAACAAGAAGAGTCTCACAAACAATGGGAAGACAAAAACAATGCCCAAATGAAAGGAAAGGAGGAAACCTCAGAAAGAATGCTAACTGAAAAAGAGGCAAGTCAACTATCAGATACTGAGTTCAAAGCAATGGTTATCAGGAAGCTCAATGTGCTCCCAGAGAACTACCAGAAACTACAGAGAAACTACAATGAACTCACTGCAAACTATATCAGCTTGAAAAAGGAAATAGAAACTATCAACAAGGGCCAAGAGGAAATGAAGAATACAATTTCTGAATTGAAGAATACAGTAGAAAGAACCAAAAGCACACTTGATGAAGCAGAGGATTGGATCAGCAAGCTGGAGGACAAAGTAGAAAAAAAGACACCAGAAAGAGCAAGAAAAGGAAAATAGGCTCAGAAAGAATGGAGACCTAATAAGGGAAATGCAGGACAACATGAAACGTAACAATATCTGTATAATAGGAATAGCAGAAGGAGAAGAAGAAGAGCAAGGGACAGAAAACCTGTTTGAAAGAGTAAGGAAGGAAAATTTCCCTAATCTGATGAGAGAAAAAGTCACCCAAATCCAGGAAACACAGAGAGTCCCAAACAAGAGGAACCCAAAGAGGCCCACTGCAAGACACATCATAATTAAATTGGCAAAATTCCAAGATAAAGAGAGGATCTTAAAGGCAGCAAGGGAGAAAAAGGAAGTAATGTACAAGGGAGCCCCAATAAGGTTAGCAACTGACTTCTCAATGGAAACGCTCCAAGCCACAAAATAAGGGCAAAAAATATTCCAAGTACTGAGAACCAGAGACCTGCAACTAAGACTACTTTACCCAGCAAGGCTCTCAATCAAGATAGAAGTACAAATAAAGAGTTTCCTAGACAAAAGAAGTCTAAAAGAATACACCTCCACCAAACCAGCTCTGCAAGAGATGCTAAAGGGACTGCTTTAAGGAAAGGAAGGAAAAGAGAAAGAGAGAAGAACACAGGTAGGAAAAAATGACAATGAATAGCTACCTATGGATAATAACCTTAAACGTAAATGGATTAAATGCTCCAATCAAAAGACATAGAATAGCTGAATGGATAAGAAAACATGACCCACACATATTCTGCCGAAGAGAGACCCATACCAGGACAAAAGACCTACACAGACTGAAAGTGAAGGGTTGGAAACAAATTTTCAAGCAAACAGACAGGAAAAATAAAAGCCAGGTAGCAATACTCATATCAGACAAAATAGACTTCCAAAGAAGGTCCATAAAGAGAGACCCAGAAGGTTACTTCATAATACTGAAAGGAAGAATCCAGCAAGAAGACATAAACATTATAAATATATATGCACCCAACATAGGAGCACCCAAATACATAAAGAACATCCTGGAGGGCTTCAGGAAAGATATTGACAGCAACACAATTATAGTAGGGGACTTTAATACCCCACTATCAAAAATGGACATGTCTTCCAAACAAAATATCAAGAAGGATATTGTGTTACTTAACAATACCCTAGAGGAAATGGGCTTAACTGACATATATAGAGCTTTTCATCCCGAAGAAGCAAAATACACATTCTTTTCAAGTGTACATGGAAGTTTTTCAAAGATACACCACATGATAGGACACAAAGCAAGCCTCAACAAATTCAAGAAAATTGAAATCATATCAAGCATTTTCTCTGACCAAAAGGAACTGAAACTAGAAACCAACGCCAAAGGAAAAACACAAAACACTCAAAATCGTGGAGACTGAATACCATGCTATTAAACAATGAATGGGTCAAGAACGAGATTAGGGAAGAAATCAAAAACTTTCTGGAAACAAATGAAAATGAACTCACAACAACCCAAAACTTATGGGACACAGTAAAGGCAGTCCTGAGAGGGAATTTCGTAGCAATACAAGCCTACCTCAAAAAGATAGAAACATTTCAAACAAGTAACCTAACCCTACACCTACAAGAACTCGAGGAACAACAACAAAGACAGCCCAGAGCAAGCACAAGGAAGGAAATAACCAAAATCAGAGTAGAGTTAAATGACATAGAGATTAAAAGCACAATTTTAAGGATCGATGAATCCAGGAGCTGGTTCTTTGAAAAGATAAACAAAATCGTCAAACCTTTAAGTAGGCACATCAAGAAAAAAAGAGAGAGGATCCAAATAAACACAATTAGAAATGAAAGAGGAGAGATTACAACTGATACCACAGAAATACAAAGGACTGTAAGAAATTACTACAAAGAACTTGTGCCAAGATATTTGAAAACCTAGGTGAAATGGACACATTTCTAGAAAAAATATAATCTTCCAAAACTGAATGAAGAAGAAGCAGAAAACCTGAACAGACCAATAAGAGCAGACAAAATTGAAGCAGTCATCAAAAAACTCCCAACACACAAAAGCCCTGGAACAGAGGGTTTCATAGGAGAATTCTACAAAGCATTTAAGGAAGAACTAACCCCTATCCTTCACAGACTATTCAAAAAAATCCAAAATGATGGAAGACTCCCAAACTCTTTTTATGAAGCCAGCATCATCCTAATCCCAAAACCAGATAAAGACACAAGGAAGAAAGAAAACTTCAGGCCCATATAGCTGATGAACATAGATGCTAAAATTCTCAACAAAATATTGGCAAACCACATCCAGCAATACATTAAAAAGATTATACACCATGACCAAGTGGGGTTCATCCCAGGGATGCAATGATGGTACAATATTCGCAAATCAATAAACAAAATACATCACATCAACAACAGCAAAGACAAAAATCACATGATCTTATCAATAGATGCAGAAAAAGCATTTGATAAGATACAGCACCCATTTCTTATAAAAACACTCAGCAAAGTGGGAATAAAGGAAACATTCCTCAACATAATAAAGGCCATATATGAGAGACCTACAGCCAACATCATACTCAATGGACAAAAACTTAGAGCTTTCCCACTAAGATCACCAACAAGACAAGGATGCCCTCTCTCACCACTCCTATTCAACATAGTATTGGAAGTCCTAGCCACAGCAATCAGACAAGAAAAAGCAATAAAAGACCTACAGATTGGAAAGGAGGAAATGAAACTGTCACTGTTTGCAGATGACATGATAGTGTACATGGAAAATCCTATAGACTCCATCCAAAAACTACTGGACCTAATAAATGAATTTTGCAAAACAGCTGGATACAAAGTCAATACTCAGAAATCAAAGGCATTTCTGTACACCAACAACAAACCTGCAGAAACAGAAATCAGGAAAAAAATCTCATTTGATATAGCAACAAGAAAAATAAAGTACCTAGGAATAAACCTAACCAAGGAAGTAAAAGACCTATACTCAGAAAACTACACAACACTGAAGAAAGAAATTAAGGAAGACACAAACAAATGGAAGCATGTACCATGCTCATGGATTGGATAAATTAATATCATCAAAATGGCCATACTACCCAAAACGATTTATAGATTCAATGCAATCCCTATTAGAGTACCCATGACATGTTTCACAGATGTAGAACAAACATTTCAGAAATTTATATGGAACTATAAACGACCCCGAATAGCTGCAGCAATTTTGAGAAAGAAGAACAAAGCAGGAGGGATAACAGTACCTGTTATCAAACTGTATTACAAGGCCAGTGTAATCAAAACAGCCTGGTACTGGCATAAAAACAGGCACATAGACCAATGGAACAGAACAGAGAGCCCAGAAATAAACTCAAGTCTTTAGGTCAATTAATATTTGACAAAGGAGGCAGGAGCATAAAATGGAGCAAAAATAGCCTCTTCAACAGATGGTGGTGGGAGATCTGGATAGCTATGTGCAGAAAAATGAAACTTGATCACCAGCTTACGTCACATACAAAAATAAATTCAAGATGGATAAATGACTTAAATATAAGTTGTAACACCATAAAAGTCCTAGAGGAAAACATTGGCAGCAAAATCTCAAACATTCAATGCAGCAACATCCTCACAGACATGTCCCCTAGAGCAAGTGACATAAAGGAAAGAATAAACAAATGGGACCTCATCAAAATAAAAAGCTTCTGCATGGCTAAAGAAAACAGCACCAAATTACAAAGAGAACCAACAGTATGGGAAAACATATTCACCAATGATACCTCATACATGGGACTGATCTCCAAAATATATAAAGAACTCACACAACTCCACTCCAGGAAGACAAACAACCCAATTAAAAAATGGGCAAAGGACTTGAACAGACACTTCTCCAAGGAAGACATACAGAGGGCCCAGAGACATAGGAAAAGATGCTCAGCATCACTAGCCATCAGAGAGATGCAAATGAAAACTACAATGAGGTACCATCTCACACCAGAGTGGCCAACGTAAACAAATCCACAAACAAATGTTGGAGAGGATGCAGAGAAAAGGGAACCCTAGTGCGCTTTTGGTGGGAATGAATACTGGTGAAGCCACTGTGGAAAACATTATGGAATTTTCTCAGAAAACTAAAAATGGAACTGCACTTTTACCCAGCAATTCTGCTGCTGGGATTATACCCTAAGAATCCTGAAACACCAATCCAATAGAACCTGTGCAACCCATTGTTCATAGCAGCACAATTTACAATAGCCAAGTACAAGAAGCAACCTAAGTGCCCATCAACAAACAAGTGGATCCAAAAATTATGGTATATTTACACAATGGAATTCTATGCAGCAGAGAGAAAGAAGGAGCTTCTACCCTTTGCAACAGCATGGATGGAACTGGAGAGCATTATGCTAAGTGAAATAAGCCAGGTGCTGAGGGACAAATACCATATGATCTCAACTTTAACTGGAACATAATAAATGGAAGAAAATAGGAAACAAAATATAACCAGAGATACTGAAGTTAAGAACAATCTAACAATGGGCAGGGGGAGTGCGGAGGGGACAGTGAGGAGAGGGCATTACAGGAACTACTATAAAGGACATATGGACAAAATCAATGGGGAGGGTGGAGGTCGGGGAGGGAGGTGGGTTCAGCTGGGGGTGGTGGAGGGATGGGGAGAAAAGGCATACAACTGTAATTGAAAAACAATAAAAAAAAAAACTTTCCGACAAATAAAAGTTTAGGTACAGATGGTTTCAGAGGTAAATTTTACCAAATATATAAAGTGAAATTAACATCCATGCTTCTCAAACTTCTCCAATGGAAGAAAACTTTTTTACTCTGTGTGGTCAGTATTAGTCTAAGACCTAAGCTCGATAATAGTAACATAAGAAAAAACCAAAGAAACAAATAAAAAAGTACCTCTACCCCCCAGTATCCTAATATATGTCCTCAACTAAATAATAGAGAAATAAATACAGGAGTATATTAAAAAGTTTTTAGGATATGACCAAGTGAGACTTATCCCAGGAAGTAAATGATGGTTAAACTGATGAAAATCAATGTACTACACACCACATTAACATAAGGTTTATGATTAAATGAGTTAATATTATTAAGATGGCAATATTACCCAAAGTAATCTATGGATTCAATGAAATTATCAAAGTTCCAACAGTCATTTGTAGAAATTGAAAAGCCTATCCTCAAATTCATGTCAAATTACAATAGATCCTGAGTTAGACAAATCAATTCTGAAAAAGAACAATTTTAAAAGACTCACATTTAAGGAAACATGGAAGCAGTGGTGGAAGATAGAGTCCAAGTACTCTTGTGATGGTCTCTCTGTTCCCTGTGAGAGGAAAGGGGAGGTTACCATTGGACTCATCTTCATCTTCGATGCAACTATCCTTCCCTTCTTTACCCTCAGTGCCAGACAATTTTATTAACTCTTCCCCTCCCCCAATGTCTTACATCACTTCCCAGGAAATGAAGTGTATTCTTCACTGGTTTGCCAGTTGGTCGGGTCCTCAGTGTGAACGTTTCCTGCAGGACCTGGTAGCTAAAGCAGTACCAGGAAAGTTACAGCCATTGCTGGAAGGTCTGGAGCAGCTTAGTGTGTCTGAAGGAAAACGACCACCTTGTATCTTTGAGTGCCAGCTACATCTTTGGAATCAGTGGTTTCGAGGTTGGGCTGAGGAGGAATGCAATGAATTTGTCAGGCAGCTGGAGATCAGTGAGCCAGACTTTGTGGCAAAGTTTTACCAAGCAGTGGCTGCTACAGCTGGTAAAGACTGATAGGCATTAAAATCAGAGAAGATAACCATAGCTGATGGAGCCAAAGCCACAACTTGACAGTGAGAACTTCAGGTGTGTCACTTAAAGGTCTGGGAATGGTATTCTGATCTGCTGACTAAAGTCTCTGAACACCACAGGCCTGGTTATTTCAATGTTAGCTGGACTCCTAGTGTGAATGTTTTCAATCTAAGCAAATCCAGATTAGCAGTCTGCCTCAAGAGATGTCAAATACTCAAGAATTTAATGGCTTTTTTTGTAACTATAACCAAAAGGCACCTACACATTGTAACTCAAGTCTACTGCTGGCCCATGGGGTTATGAAGTTGAGCCCTCCTACTCCAGAAACAGGAGTAAAGGGAAGTAAAAGGTCGTGTTTTTATATTTAGCTAGATTCAGAGGGCTGATTTCACCACCCTTAGCAGATTCTGGCATAATTATGTGACATTCTAACCACTAGCTTTCCTGTGATGATAGAGTAAAATTACGGAAAAATTAGAAGAGGGAAATAGTTAGTTACTCCTTCCTCCACACTGATGTGTGTTTGAACCCAAATAGCAATGACTTTTTCAAAAGCATATGTGATATCCTTGGAGCTGCTAGCAGATGTTCTTATTCTGTAAGTTTGCTCTACAACATATGAGAACAAGTGATACTCTTTAGAGGTAGAAGGGTTTATTTTTTGTATCAAAATAAAGAATGAATCTTTGGAATAATAAAAAAAATAAATAAAAGACTCTCATTTATTTTAAACCTCACAACAAAGCTACAGTCATCAAAACAGTATGGTAGTAGCAAAAGGACAAATATATAGAACAATGCAATAGAGTTGAGAGTCTAGAAATAAGCCCATGTATGCACTGCCATTTGATTTTTAACAAGGATGCCAAAATTATGCAATGGAGAAAGTATAGTCTCTGAAACAAATGGTGCCAGAACAACTGGATATTTACATGAAAAGAATTAATCTGTACTCCTACTAATACCATATATAAAAATTAACCACAAATGGGAAATATCACTAAATATCAGAGCTAAATCATAAAACTCTTAGAAGAAAACAGAGGTAAATGCTCATGACCTTAAATTTGGCAATGGGTTGTTAAATGTGACAGCAAAAGCACAAACCACCAAAATAAATAAGTAACTAAATAAATAAATAAGTTGAGCTTCATCAAAATTAAACACTTTGTGTACCAAAGAACATTATCAAGAAAATCAAAAGACAACCTACAGATTTGTAGAGTGAAAGCTGCAAATCAGACACCTGAAAGGCTCTAGTATCTAGGAAACATAAAGAACTCTTACAATTCAACAACATAAAGACAAACATTCCAATTCAAAATGGGTAAAGCCAGACAACAATAGTAAAAAATAGATAAATTGGACTATATCAAACTTAAAATTTCTTTGCATCAAAGGACACTATCAACACTGTGAAAAGGTAACCTATGGAATGGGAGAAAAAGTTTGAAAATCACGTATCTGATGAGTTAATATCAAGAAGATGTAAATAACTCCCATAACTCAACAACAACACTAAAACTAATAGATTAAAAAATGAGCAAAAAACTTGAATAGACATTTCTCCAAAGGAGATAAACAGATGTCCAAGAAACAAATGAAAAGTAAAAAGAGCTCAATACCATTCATTATTAGGGAAATGCAAATCAAAAACCACACTGAAATAATACTTCACACCTATTAGGATGGATATAACTTAAAAAAAAAGAAAGAGTAAAAAAAGAACAAGTGTTCATGAAGATGTCAAGAAATTGGAACCACTGTACATCACTGGTAAGAATGTAAAATGATTCAGCTACTATAGAATATAGCTTGGAAGTTTCTCAAGAAGTTAAACATAAAATTACCATAAGACCCAGCAATTTCACTCTTAGGTATATATTCAAAATATTTGAAAATAGGCTCTCAAAGAAGTACATGTACATGTACACATGTGTTGATTACCTCCATTGTTCACAATAGCTGAAAGGTGGAAACAATTTAAGTGTCAACAGATAAATGGATAGGCAAAATGTGATACACACACACACATAATGGCATATTACTCAGTAATAAAAAAATGAAGTACTAATACATGGTGGATAAACCTAAAAATATATTCTGCTAAGTGAAAGGAGCCAGACACAGAAAGGCACACACAGGGAGACCTGAGAAACATTGTATGTTTGGTTTCACACTCAATGAAGCAAGTATCAGAATAAAGCAAGTTGTAATCTTTTTGGTTGTGGAAGGTCTTGCCTTTAATTTGTAGAAAATGCAACATCTATAAAGCATTGCAAAGCAAAATGACATAAAGCTATGCATGGCTATATTGTATGATTCCCTTTATGTAAAATAACCAGAACTGGAACATCTGATGAAGCAGACAGTAGATTAGTGGTTTCCAGGGTTGGAAAGGAGGATGGAATGTGAAGTAACTAATGGGCATGGGGATTCCTTTATGATGATGGAAAATTTTGGAATCACAATGGATAGAGGTGGTGGTTATACTGACTTGGAAATGTACTAAATCTCAGTAAGTTGTGCACTTTGCCACGGTTAATTTTATGTTATGCAAATATCATCTCACTGAAACAAAAGTGTTTGCCTCTAATATAAATTATTTAGATATAATTAAGGAAAATAAAGTGATTCTTTTAATTCTGTCAATGTTCAAAGCCTTCAAGAGGTAATCATGACTTGCCGATTTTGTCTTCTAGAAAATACTAGAGAGAATTTACAGCAAAAGGATCAGTCTTTATTTTTAGGTGGGTTTAATCTACCAACATTCTCTCAGGTTGGGGACTTCAGTTTGGCTCTTTATAATGAGCAGTATTTATGATTATATAAAATATTCAAGGAATTAACCACTTTGAGGGTTATGGAGTATCCACATTTTACTACCAAGGAAGAGGAGAACCATTGAACAAGGCTCACTCCATGTCAGCTCTATCTGAGGTTCTAAGGATTAAATCACCACAAAGTTTTAAAATATTAAGAGCTCTCAGAATAAATGAGCCAGGCTTTCTCATGGATTTACCTATATGCAGGACATACTTAGGTGATTATTTAAAAAAAATAAAACTTAGAGTTAAATGTCTCAAGATAGCTTGGTGATATATAAAAATAAATTATTTCTGAAGAAAATTTTAAAAATGTGTTTTCATTTTGGGTACAAGATTTTATTTCCAAGACAGCATCTTTTCCGCCATGGCTTATAAAAGACAATCTTAAAAATACACTATATGGAAACAAAGAAAGTTGTAGTTTCTATTATTAAAGAGCTGGTGTTTTAGGTAATCTTACATAATATTATGTTATTGTTCTGTAGGTCTTATATTTTGTCAACTTTTGTCTTTTCAGTCTAGTTTTACAGCAACATCCATGATAAAAGTAATGATCACTTTTTGCCATAAAACAATATTCATTGCAGGTCTACTAAGAACCAGATCTGAGCCAGAGGATGGGGTTATATTGGGAAATAAAACAGTCAGACAATACACCCCATGGAATTTAAAGTTTAGCTTAGAAGATTTAATTAATACAGAGAAAGATGGTTTCAGTACATGTTCCTGAAGGCCTTCCTTTGTGAAGATGGTAAGTCTTGGAAAGAACAGATATTTTAGCAGAGACCTTAGGCAGGGGTATCAAACTCATTTTCACGGGGGCCACATGAGCCACACAGTTGCCTTCAAAGGGTTGAATGTAGAGCTCCTTGTCCCTAGTTAAGGAGCAGTTACATTTATACAGTCCTAAAATTACATTCGGCCCTTTGAAGGCAACCATGAGGCTGATATGACCCCTGGTGAAAATGAGTTTGACACCCCTGCCTTAAGGATATAGCTGGCCAAAGTCTTGGAAATTTTGGTAGGAGTGGGAATTAGTTTAATAGATTAAGGAAACATGTATAAAATACCCAAGACAAGAGAGAAACATGTCACTGTAAGTGAGGGCAGACTCAACTGCAGGTAATTGGGGTGGATTGGACTTTAAAGGTCAGAACATTTGGAGTTTGAAAGCCATGGTCAGTCCTATGGTCCTTATTCTGAGGCCAGTGGGAAATCAACCACAAAGTTAAAGCAGAAAAGACACAGGACAAGATATTTATTTTTAAAAGAGACCTTAGGTGCAGAATAAATAAAATAAATAGGGAATACACCCATAGAAAAATTAGACAGGTACTGGTGAATTTTAAGTATTCAGTGATGGCTGCTATCATGGCTTTATGAATATAAAGGCACTTCTGAGGGGCGTGCAGCTTGGGAAAATGAGACAGGAACAATGGAATCTTCCCTCCTCAGACACCATTTACACCAAGCACTGATGACTTACACAGGACCTGATGTAGTCATCATGAAGGGGATCCCAAGGTCAACTTTGGGACAACTTGATCATCAAGATAAATAATGAAGACAGATTACAGTGCATTGAATAAAATAAGATCCATGAATCTGTAACGATATAATAAATACATGAGGAACACAGCAAGCTCTTTTTTATGGTGGGAAGCCACATGTAAACACTGGAGCAAAGATGGAAGCAGAAATCAACATCATTGAAATGGCTGATGCTGGTAAGAGTCATCAGTGGACACACAGGCTTGTAGATGAAAGTTAAATGGAATATTGAGATAATCTCAAAGGAAAAATATAGTTTTGTGTGTGTGAAGAAAACAGGCAGAGTTTTCATCCATTTATTAAGTTGACAGGGTGGTTGGACCTTTTGTCCCCTGATCGGCTGCCCTGAAGAGAGTGCAGCATCAGCATGGGGGTTTCCACAGGGCTGAGTCTGGAGAGGAGACATTAGGCATATCTGGTTCAGGGTCATCTGTGCTCTTGAAATCCGTGCAGGATGTAAAATGAGAAAAAGTCTCAGAACAGTTCTAGAAAAGAAAAATGGGACAGGGATGGAAGAAGGGCATTTTTAAATGGGTCCATAGATGGAATTAGAGTGTTGCACCATGTTGATTTCCTAATTTGAGGGTTATGTGGTGGTTACTTGGGAGAGTATCTTTGTTTTAGGGAAAGGAATCCCTCTATAAAAATGGCACCTTTGATGCTGAGTGTAATTTGGGGAAAGGTGTAAAATAATTGAATCTTTTTGTGAAGAGGGGAATGCAGCAACTTGATTACCGTGGGGAAGCTGAGTGAACTAGGCAGTAGTTTGTACTACCATTGCAATTATTCTGTAAGTTTGAAATTATTTAAAAATAAATTGTTTTGAAAACAACCTTTGAAATACCATGACAATAAAATAGAGACAACATAAAATTTCTATATAGACGCTAAACCCTACCCCAATCCTGTTCAGCCAGGGATGTGACTCTAATAGCCCTTGCAAGAGTCTGAATGTTATTAAAGAGGCACTGTGTAAATATTACATTACCAACCACTTGTCTTTAGTGTTTTGAATGATTTTAGGATGCTGTGGGAAAAGCGAAATTTTGGAATTCCATTCTTCCTCATGAAGCCTTTCCTCTACTGGGTACTTAACTGTTCTTTGCCTCTGGTTGCAGGCCAAGGAGAAGGGTGCTCAATGTGTCACTGTCTCCTCCAATTGAGCCTTATGACCCTCCAACACCACTGCTTCTTTTCACTCCTGCCCTGCAGGTGCAAGCTCAGTTCTCAGTTCTATTTTTTCGTCTTTGGCTGCACTGATTGGAGTCTGCCTGTGCATGTGTTTTGAGTGTCATGCTGAAGAAATCTTAGAGTTTCAGGATCGTCCCTCTAGCTCTTCCCCCTCTACAATTCTATTAGGGAATTTTAGTGCCTCTAGGGTCACAAAAGATTGACAAGGTCTTGGCACAGATTAACTGGTGAAGTGGTTGGGGGAGATGGTAGCCATTTCACCCTTTGTGCCACCGTGGGAAGTAATAAAAGCAACCAAGGCACTTCCACTCAGATTAACAATATTTATCAAACAATAATGTATGTAACACCAAATGATGAACTAGACCACACTGAAATCAAAAGCATCACAATGCAAATATATTGCATATTGGTACAAATGATCAGTCTGGGGTATTTTGAATCAGGCAGAAATAGATAAAGCACTCCAAGGAAAATTCCTGACTGTCAATCATCATGATGATTAGAAGGCTTTCCATTTGTTTATAACTAGTGAGGGGGAGTGAGGATCTTAGGTGAATGTAAAACTTTAACAAAACATGAATACACTTTCTGCATTTGAAAATAAACTAAGAGTGTGAAAATACTTTGGCTTTGGTATAAATAAAATATTTAAACTTGAAGTAGTGCCATGGATGATAATACACCTATTCTTCAATTTTGCAATATTTTGCCAACTACTTAGTGTTGTAGGAAACAAGAGCCATTCAAAATTTAGCGAGAGGATGTGTCAAGAACACATTTGCCTGTGGGGTGGCTGGCGCTTGGTCTTCATCCCAGCGTAAAGCATTGATATTCTGTGCGTTGTACTATCATTAATGGGTTCCCCTGTCTGAGTCTGTGTGAGGCTTTCTGCCCAGAAACAATCTTGGATCTGATTAAAAACAAACAAAACATAATTTCGACCCATGAAAACTTTCAATAAAGGTTTTTTTTGTTTTGTTTTGTTTTGAAATAAATTTTGCCCAAATCGAGGAAGCAAAGAATAAAACACAAGGGTCCAGAAAATGAGAATTTGTATTGGTTGTTTTAGAAAAACGTCGGGGAGAAGCCGCTCCAGCCCCCGCCGCAGCAAAGAGGCACCAACAGGTAGTATTTCCCTGTTTGCAGACAGCTGAAATGGTCCCAAAATCCACTGTAGCGCCAGTGTAGGTCCTAAGGATGCCAAGCTCGGCTTCTCCCAGAACTGGAGGAAACAAGCACACGCTACTGCTCCTCGAAGGTCAGAAGGAGTTCTCGCGCCCCCTTCAGGCCATTGAAGGCAGCCCAGAACGCTTAGAGCTCACTATTTAATGGTTTCAGGGCGCCCTCTTCAGTCCTTCTGCTGAATCAACCAAATTCAGTGTTAAGATTGTTCAAAGCCGTAATTTCCCAAATTCAAAGGGTGTGGAGCTCAGCATAATGTGTCTTGATGGGAATTGATGGAGATAAGCAGAAGCAAAAAACAAGATCAATATGCAAAAGACAATTGCTTTCCTATAAATTACTAATGAACAACATGAATTTGCAAGAAAAACAGTACTATTTACAGTACAACAAAAAAAGGAAGGATGAGAAAAGAGACAAGTAGAAAAGAAAGAAAAAAATGAAAGAAATCTTCTTTAGGTATAAACTCAACAAAGTGCATACAAATATGAGAGTAGAAAACTGTTAAACACTGTCAAAAGACTAAAATTTAACATAACAATTCTTCCCAATAGATTCAACATAATCTTAATAAAAATTCCAGCAAATATCTTTGCAGACATTGACAAACTGCTTTTAAATCTTGAATAGTATAGACAATACTGAAGAACTAACTTGAAGGAGTTATACTTCCAAGATTTTTTAAAAATAAAGTGACAGTGATCAGGAGAAAGAAGAACACAGATGAATAGGATAGAATAGAATAGAATAGAATAGAATAGAATAGAATAGAATAGAATAGAATAGAATAGAATAGAATAAGAGAGTCTGCAAATAGACCTATGAAAAAGTAATCAACTGATTTGGTGAAATAAGCAAAATAACTGAATGAAAAAAGATAGTATTTTCAAAAAAATGGTGATATACAATAATTGACCACATGGAAAAAAATGAACAAAAACACAAATTTACACCTTACATATAAATTCACCTAGAGTTATTTGTATTCAATGTAAAATGAAAAACTATAAAAATATGTTTCCAGAATTATGATTCTAGAAGAAAACATAGAAGAAAAATTTCTGAATTTTGGTTTGGTAAGTAAATTTTATACACAATACCAAAGCACAATTTATGACAAAAAGATATTGATAATGTAGACTTTATTAAGTTACAATTTTCAACTCTGTGAAAGACACTTCAAAGAAAATATCTGTAAAACACATATCTGAAAAAAAACTTGTGTCCAAAATATTCAAAGAACTCATAAAGCTCAGTAATAAGAAAATAACCTCCCTGGATTAAAAAAATAGGTGAAGAGCTATACAGACATATCAATAAAGATATACAGATGGGAAATGAGCATATGCAGAGATGCTGTTAGGGAAAAGCAAACTACAAACAATAATTAAACAGTAATATACTCCTGTTAGAAAGGCTGCTACAATCCGAAAAACTGACAATACATATGTGTTTATCAAACTAGTGTGAAAACTTAATCCACATAAAAACTAGCAAGAAAGTATGTGCAGCAACTTTATTCACAATGGCAATTACTTGGAAAATTGGAAGGAACAAAGATGTATTTCAACGGGTGAACAGATAACCAAACTGTGGTACCGTGGATGGCACCTGAGGTAAACATGGCCTACAGACTCAGGGCATGGAGGCATAAGAGAGAAGACAGAGGCTGTATACAGTGAGCTCCAGATAAAAAAGGCTATAGGCACATTGCAATTCAGAAACTGAGGACAGACATGGCTACAGGTATGAAGGATGGAGACACTTGAGGGCTGACATGGTCTCCTGGGGGATAACTGGTTCACCCTCAGTCCCCAGTAATTCAACAATTACAACTGAGGTTTTCCTATGCCAGTACTGATTTCTCTGGAGGTTTATGCTCTCAGATGTCTGTTCTAAGTTTTTATTCTCTGAATCCATCTGTCTCTCCAGTTTGGGGGCTATCAGTTTTCCCTGTGACCTTCATTCTCTGATGGATCTGAGGAGAACTGTTGATTTTCAGTTTGTTCAGCCTTTTATTTTCTGTTAAGACAGAGTGATGACCTCCATGGTCCTTCCATGATGAACAGTAACCCAAAAGTATATATATGTTTTCTTATTCCTTTATTTTCTGTCAAAGTTTTGCTTTTTAAGAAATATTTTGAGTTTAAAAAATGTTTTTTTTCATTTTATTCCTAAAGTCCATTATGTCTTTAAATGTGTATTAATGTTTGCTTTATTTTGAATGATATGAACCTTCTAGTTCATTTGGGTTTGTTTTTCCTGTCTATTAGCTTACAAAGTTGAGCAATCAATTCATCATTTTCAAACCCTCTTGTTCTTTATTAATTGGTTAAAACCCATTGCTTTGACCATATCTCACAGGTTTATTGTTTCCATTTTTCTTTATAATAATAATTCAATAATTGCTAATGCACTTTGGTCTTACTTTACCTTTTATGTTACACAGTTATACAAAGTTTTTGCTTTAATCACGTTCAACATGACTCAACTACATTTTTATTGTTGTAACATTGGTTTATAATAACATTATATAAGTTTCAGGTACAGATATTATAATTTGACATCTATGTATACTGCATCATGCTCACAACCAAAAGTCTAGCTTCCATCTACTTCACACAATGGACCCCTTCAATCATTTCACCTTCCCTCCACTCCCTTCTTCTCTGGTAACCACCAATCTGCTGTCTGCCTCTATGAGTTTGTTGTTGTTGTTATTTTGTTTTTATTCTGTATTCCACATATGAGTGAAATCATATAGTATTAGTGTTTTTGCCCTCTGACTTATTTAATTTAGCATGCTGTCACAAATGTCAGAATATTACTTTTTTATGACTAAAGAGTATTCCATTGTGTATGTGTATGTGTACATATTGTATCTTCTTTATCCATTTATTCTTCTGATAAAAAAAGAGCTCTTCTATGTGAAACAAAAGTAAATAAAACTTTGAGTAATGTGATAAATAGACACACAGACTCAGAAAATTGCAATGCTGTTTCAGAACAGGGTGGTAATCACTAAAGTCTAGCATAAAGTTTAAAAGGGAAAAAGACATTAAAAATAACTACAGCTACTTCAATTTGGCAATAAATGCACAACATAAACTATCTTTTTATATTTAAATTTTATATTTAGTATCTGATTTTTTTTTATTCCATTGTGGTAAGAATATATGGCCTATTTGATAAATCAATTTTGTAACTCTGAAATTTTTCTATGGCCAACTATAAGGTAACATTTGAAGGGTGTTCAGTGGGTGCACTGAAATAAAATAACATGTCTTTGCTTTAAGAATTTTCTTTGGCAGACTTCCAGACAAGTAGAAGTGAAGGTAGGCATGCTTCACCTCCTTGCACAACCATAAGAAGGAGCACAACTAACTTCAAAACTAATAACAATTAGAACTGCCAGAAAATCAAACTGTAAGGAAGTCCAAGAACCAAGGATTTAAAAAAGAAATATTCATCCAGATGGGTAGGAGGGGTGGAGCCAGGGAGCCAGGTCGTAGAGGATGTGGTATAGCAGAAGCAAGGTGGTGATGGCAAGGCAGTGGCCAGCAGAACAGTCAGTCCCACATTCACATGTGGCAGATAAAAACCAGGAGAGACACCTGGGGAGCCAGTGATCTCAGCCCCAGGGCAGACAGTGCAGCCCTGGGCTCCAGTGCCAGGAAATAAAGCTTTGTAAATTCTGGCTGTAAAAAAACAGTGGGGGTTGGGGCAGGGGAAGAAACTGTTGGCCCCTTAGGAGAGTATTTAAAGGATTTGCAGGATCCTATAACATGTGCAAACCCACTCATTCTGGGATTCAGCACCAGGGCAGCAGCTAGAAAGGTGCCAGCCACATACAGGGAAGTGGGGGAAGTGATTGGAAATGGGATGAGACCTGAACAAGTGGCATTGTTCCTTCTCTGACCCCTTCCCCACATTTAGTGCAACAAAGCAGCAAAGCGGGTTGCCCCACCCTGGCAAATACCTAAGGCTCTACTCCTGAAAATGTAACAGGATGGCTAAGACAGGGAGTCAAAGCAGCTATACCTAATACAAAGACACAAACACAGGAAGGCTGCCAAATTGAGGAGACAAAGAAATATGTCCCAAATGAAAGAACAGATCAAAACTCCAGAAAAAGAACTAAGCAATATGGAGATAGCCAAATTATCACATACAGAGTTCAAAACACTGATGATAAAAGGATTCCCAGAGAACTCACTGAGTATGTCAAACGTATAAGGAAAGAAATGAAGGCTACACTAAGTGAAATGAAGAAAACTCTACAGGGAACCAACAGTGAAGGAAAGGAAGCTGGGGTTCACCCCTGGCTGGTGTGGCTCCATGGACTGAGTGCCAGACTGTGAAGCAAAAGGTCACCAGTTCAATTCCCAGTCAGAGCACATGCCTGGGTTGTGAATCAGATCCCCAGTAGGGGGAGTGTGAAGGGAAACCACACATTGGTGTTTCCCTCCCTCTCTTTCTCTCTTCCTTCCCCTCTCTCTAAAAATAAATAACCAAAATTTAAAAAGAAAGAAAGCCAGATTTCAAATCAATGATTTGGAACATTAGGAAGAAATAAACAGTCACCCAGTACAGAATGAAGAACCAAGAATTCAGAAAAATGTAGAGAGAATAAGAAGACCCTGGGACATCTCCAAATGTGCCAACATCTGAATCATAGGGTGCCAGAAGAAGAGGAAGAGCAAGAAATTGAAAACTTATTTGAAAAAATAAGGAAAGAAAACTCCTATAATTTGGCAAAGGAAATAGACATACAAGTCCAAGAAGCGCAGAGAGTCCCAAACAAGTTGGACTCAAAGAGGGCCATACCAAGACATTATAATTAAAATGTCAAAGGTTAAAGATGAAAAGAGAATCTTAAAAGTAACAAGAGAAGAGAATTACCTACAAAGGAGTTCCAATAAGACTATCCCCTGATTTCTCTAAAGAAACTTTTCGGTTCAAGATGTCAGCGAGATAGGTGGGAGCGGAGTTCACTTCCCCTCAACACCAGTGAAACACCTGGATGATCTGAGGAACAGAGTGAACAGCCAATGGTATTTCAGCATATATGAAGATCAGAGACCAGAGATAGAAGACATTGAAAGATCTGATGGTAAAAAGAGTACCTAAGGACAATAAGGTCCCTGGGACCAGCACGGGGACCAGGGCAGCTGAAGCCCCACCCTGGGAGCAGGGTCTGCTGCAGGATTCTTGGGAGAGAGCCAGGCTGGGCTGTGTGAGCAGCCAGGTGCTTGTTTGGACCAGGGGGGCTTGAATAGGAAGAATTTCTCAAAAAGAAAAAGAAAATAGAGGCACTCGGCAGCTAGTTAGAGAACTCTCCTCAGCAGCCTTGACCTCTGGTGCCCCTCCCCCCTCAGCCCCTGGACGATGAATGCGGATAACCAGCCCCAACGCTCACCTGAAGCCTGGTTGCGGGCACCCAGAGCAGCGGACGGGGGGCCCAAAACTGAAACTCCAGCTGGCCTCCCACACCTGAATCCCTAGCGGAGCGCTCACACCTGCAACCTCAGGTGGGTGCGCACCAGGAGCAGAGGCTAGCTGCCCCACCCACAGGCCCAAAGCAGTGGACCCGATAGCCCCGCCACTCAGGCCCAAAGCAGGCAGATCAGCTGATCAATGGCCAGGTTGCCTGCAAGCCACTACACCTAAAAGCACCGGTTCTGAACAACTCCTACCTAGCCCATGCACACAGAGCCCTGCAGGGCCTACTGGCTCTCTAGGACAAAGGCAGAACACCCAGGACAGGGGAGCTACAGGGCTAGGGGAGACTGCATTCCCCAGAAAGACTCGACCCAGTAGGGGGCTGAACTACCCCATAGCAGCACCAAGAGCCCCTAGCATCTAAGAGAGCAAAGAGCAAGAAGGGGGAGTGTGAGCTGCCCCTAATTGGTGCAACTCAAGGACAGCACAAATGGTGAACTAAAGGCCTAGTGGGGAGCAGAAGGACCCTGAGGAACTGGAGGCTGAATAAGAGCTAAGAGTGTGGCTCAGGAAGGGAGAAAAGTGAAACCAATCCTTCCAACCACCCCCTCCCGTTTCACAGACAGGAAGACCAGCAGAACTAACCGGACCCGTTTAAAGCCAGCAGAAGATTTTTTTTTCCTTTCCTCCTTTCCCCCTGAATGCCTCCTTCCTTTCTGTCCTTCTGTCTTGTTTTTATTCCTTCTTCCTTCCATCCTTTACTTTTTTTATTCCTTCTTCCTGACTTCTTTTATTTGTACTTTTGTTTTAATTTTTGTTAAAATTCCTTCTTATCTTGCCTCCGATCATTCTTTATTCCTTCTTTCTTCCTTCCTTTCCTTTTCTATTCACTTTTTCCCTCCTTCCCTTCTCTTTTTTTCCTCTCCCCCACCTTTCTCTTTTTCCCACAGGTGAGACAATAAAACCTGGAGTGCTGAAAAGACCAGAATTAGATCGTGTTACACCCATAAACGGCAGCTCAAGACCAGAGAGCACAGGAGATTAAGGAGACAGCACCACTGAATCCCATTGGCATTCTACCATAGAAGTTCATACCTTAAACCCAGGGAGTCAGAATAGATCAATTTAAGAAGCAGAGGCTAACAAGAAGAGTCTCACAAACAATGGGAAGACAAAAACAATCCCCAAATGAAAGGAAAGGAGGAAGCCTCAGAAAGAATGCTAACTGAAAAAGAGGCAAGTCAACTATCAGATACTGAGTTCAAAGCAATGGTTATCAGGAAGCTCAATGTGCTCCCAGAGAACTACCAGAAACTACAGGGAAACTACAATGAACTCACTGCAAACTATATCAACTTGAAAAAGGAAATAGAAACTATTAACAAGGGCCAAGAGGAAATGAAGAATACAATTTCTGAATTGAAGACCACAGTAGAAGGAATCAAAAGCAGACTTGATGAAGCAGAGGATCGGATCAGCAAGCTAGAGGACAAAGTAGAAAAAAAAAAAAACACCCAGAAACAGCAAGAAAAGGAAAAGAGGCTCAGAAAGAATGAAGAGGGATTAAGGGAAATGCAGGACAAGATGAAACGTAATAATATCCGTATAATAGGAATAGCAGAAGGAGAAGAAGAAGAGCAAGGGATAGAAAACCTGTTTGAAAAAGTAATGAAGGAAAATTTCCCTACTGATGAGGGAAAAAGTCACCCAAATCCAGGAAACACAGAGAGTCCCAAACAAGAGGAGCCCAAAGAGGCTCACTGCAAGACACATCATAATTAAAATGGCAAAATTCCAAGACAAAGAGAGGATCTTAAAAGCGGCAAGGGAGAAACAGGAAGTAACATACAAGGGAGACCCAATAAGGTTAGCAACTGACTTCTCAATGGAAACGCTCCAATCTAGAAGAAAATGGCAAAAAATATTGCAAGTAATGAGAACCAGAGGCCTACAACCAAGACTACTTTATCCAGCAAGTCTCTCAATCAAGATAGAAGGCGAAATAAAGAGTTTCCCAGACAAAAGAAGTCTAAAAGAATACACCTCCACCAAACCAGCTCTGCAAGAGATGCTAAAGGGACTGCTTTAAGGAAAGGAAGGAAAAGAGAAAGAGAGAAGAACACAGGTAGGAAAAAATGACAATGAATAGTTACCTATGGATAATAACCTTAAACGTAAATGGATTAAATGCTCCAATCAAAAGACATAGAATAGCTGAATGGATAAGAAAACATGACCCACACATATGCTGCCTACAAGAGACCCATCTCAGGACAAAAGACCTACACACACTGAAAGTGAAGGGCTGGAAACAAAATTTCCAAGCAAACAGAGAGGAAAAAAAAGCAGGGGTAGCAATACTCATATCAGACAAAATAGACTTCCAAAGAAGGGCCATAAAGAGAGACCCTGAAGGTCACTTCATAATACTCAAAGGGAGAATCCAGCAAGAAGACATAAACATTGTAAATATATATGCACCCAACATAGGAGCACCCAAATACATAAAGAAAATCTTGGAGGACTTCAAGAAAGATATTGACAGCAACACAATTATACTAAGGGACCTTAACACCCTACCGTCAAAAATAGACATATCTTCCAAAGAAAATATCAAGAAGGATATTGTGTTACTTAACAATACCCTAGAGGAAATGGACTTAACTGATATATAGAGAGCTTTTCATCCCAAAGAAGCAGAATACACATTTTTTTCAAGTGTACATGGAAGTTTTTCAAAGATAGACCACATGATAGGACAGAAAGCAAGCCTCAACAAATTCAAGAAAATTGAAATCATATCAAGCATTTTCTCTGACCAAAAGGAACTGAAACTAGAAACCAACCCCAAAGGAAAAACCCAAAACACTCAGAATCATGGAGACTGAATAGCACGCTATTAAACAATAAATGGGTCAAGAACGAGATTAAGGAAGAAATCAAATACTTTCTGGAAAAAAAATGAAAATGAACTTACAACAACCCCAAACCTATGGGACACAGCAAACACAGTCCTGAGAGGGAAGTTCATAGCAATACAGGCCTACCTTCAAAAGACAGAAACATTTCAAACAAACACCCTAACCCAAATATACAAAAAGTGGAGGAACAACAACAAAGACAGCCCAGAGCAAGCAGAAGGAAGGTAATAACCAAGATCAGAGCAGAGTAAAGGACATAGAGACTAAGAGCACAATTTTAAGGATCGATGAATCCAGGAGCTGGTTCTTTGAAAAGATAAACAAAATCGTCAAACCTTTAAGTAGGCTCATCAAGAAAAAAAGAGAGAGGATCCAAATAAACACAATTAGAAATGAAAGAGGAGAGATTACAACTGATACCCAGAAATACAAAGGACTGTAAGAAATTACTACGAAGAACTGTATGCCAAGAAATTTGAAAACCTAGGTGAAATGGACACATTTCTAGAAAAATATAATCGTCCAAAACTGAATGAAGAAGAAGCAGAAAACCTGAACAGACCAATAAGAGCAGACAAAATTGAAGCAGTCATCAAAAAACTCCCAACACACAAAAGCCCTGGACCAGGTGGTTACACAGGAGAATTCTACAAAGCATTTAAGGAAGAGCTAACCCCTATCCTTCACAGACTATTCAAAAAAATCCAAACTGATGGAAGACTCCCAAACTCTTTTTATGAAGCCAGCATCATCCTAATCCCAAAAGCAGATAAAGACACAAGGAAGAAAGAAAACTTCAGGCCCATATAGCTGATGAACATAGATGCTAAAATTTTCAACAAAATATTGACAAACCGCATCCAGCAATACATTAAAAAAATCATACACCATGACCAAGTGGGATTCATCCCAGGGATGCAAGGATGGTACAATATTCGCAAATCAATAAACATAATACATCACATCGACAACAGCAAAGACAAAAAGCACATGATTATATCAATAGATGCAGAAAAAGCATTTGATAAGGTACAGCACCCATTTCTCATAAAAACACTCAGCAAAGTGGGAATAAAGGAAACATTCCTCAACATAATAAAGGGCATATATGAGACACCTACAGCCAACATCATACTCAAAGGACAAAAACTTAGAGCTTTCCCACTAAGATCACCAACAAGACAAGGATGCCCTCTCTCACCACTCCTATTCAACATAGTATTGGAAGTCCTAGCCACAGCAATCAGACAAGAAAAAGAAATAAAAGGCATACAGATTGGAAAGGAGGAAATGAAACTGTCACTGTTTGCAGATGACATGATAGTGTACATGGAAAATCCTATAGACTCCACCCCAAAACTACTGGACCTAATAAATGAAATTTGCAAAACAGCTGGATACAAAGTCAATACTCAGAAATCAAAGGCATTCCTGTACACCAACAACGAAACTGCAGAAACAGAAATCAGGAAAAAACTCCCATTTGATATTGCAACAAGAAAAAGTTCCTAAGAATAAATCTAACCAAGGAGGTAAAAGACCTGTACTCAGAAAACTACACAACACTGAAGAAAGAGATTAAGGAAGACACAAACAAATGGAAGCATGTACAATGCTCATGGATTGGGAGAATTAACATCATCAAAATGGCCGTACTACCCAAAACGATTTATAGATTCAATGCAATCCCTAATAGAGTACCTATGACATATTTCACAGATATAGAACAAACATTTCAGAAATTTATATGGATCCCTAAAAGACCCCAAATAGCTGCAGCAATTTTGAGACAGAAGAACAAAGCAGGATGGATCACAATTCCTGATATCAAACTGTATTACAAGGCCACTGTAATCAAAACAGCCTGGTACTGGCATAAAAACAGGCACATAGACCAATGGAACAGAACAGAGAGCCAAGAAATAAACTCAAGTCTTTACGATCAATTAATATTTGACAAAGGAAGCAGGAGCATAAAATAGAGTAAAAAGAGTCTCTTCTACAGATGGTGTTGGGAGATCTGGACAGCTAGGTGCAAAAAAATGAACCTCGATCACCAACTTACACCATACACAAAAATAAACTCAAAATGAATAAAAGATTTAAATATAAGTCGTAACACCATAAAAGTCCAAGAGGAAAACATTGGCAGGAAAATGTCAGACATTCCATGCGGCAACATCCTCACAGACATGTCTCCTAAAGCAAGGGACAGAAAGGAAAGAATAAACAAATAGGACCTCATCAAAAGAAAAAGCTTCTCCATGGCTAAAGAAAAGAGCATTAAATTACAAAGAGAACCAACAGTATGGGAAAACATATTTGCTAATGATACCTCAGACAAGGGCCTGATCTCCAAAATATATAAAGAACTCACACAACTCCACTCCAGGAAGACAAACAACCCAATTAAAAAATGGGCAAAGGACTTAAACAGACACTTCTCCAAGGAAGACATACAGAGGGCCCAGAGACATATGAAAAGATGCTCAGCATCACTAGCCATCAGAGAGATGCAAATGAAAACCACAATGAGTTACCATCTCACACCAGTCAGAGTGGCCAACATAAACAAATCCACAAACAAATGTTGGAGAGGATGCGGAGAAAAGGGAACCCTAGTGCACTGTTGGTGGGAATGCAGACTGTTGAGGCCACTGTGGAAAACAGTATGGAATTTCCTCAGAAAACTAAAAATGGAACTGCCCTTTGACCCAACAATTCTGCTGCTGGGATTATACCCTAAGAACCCTGAAACACCAATCCAAAAGAACCTATGCACCCCAATGTTCATACCAGCACAATTTACAATAGCCAAGTACTGGAAGCAACCTAAGTTCCCATCAGCAATTGAGTAGATTCAAAAACTATGGTATATTTACACAATGGAATTCTATGCAGCAGAGAGAAAGAAGGAGCTTCTACCTTTTGTAACAGCATGAATGGAACTGGAGAGCATTTTGCTAAGTGAAATAAGCCAGACAGTGAGGGACAAATACCATATGATCTCACCTTTAACTGGAACATAATGAATAGAAGAAAAAAGCAAGCAAAATATAACCACAGACATTGAAGTTAAGAACAATCTAACAATGGTCAAGGGGAGTGGGGAGGGGACAGTGAGGAGAGGGGATTACAGGAACTACTATAAAGGACACATGGACCACATCAAGGGGGAGGGTGGAGGTGGGGGAGGGAGGGGGGTTTGGCTGGGGTGGGGTGGAGGGATGGGGAGAAAAGGCACACAACTGTATTTGAATAACAGTAACAAAAAGTAAAATTATAAAAAAAAAAGAAACTTTTCAGGCAAGAAGGGACTAGCAAGAAATGTTCAAAGTAATGAAAAGCAAGGGCCTGCAACCATCAACCTGCTGTCAGACAAAGCTGTCATTTAGAATCGAAGGGTAGATAAAGCACTTCCCAACAAGGTAAAACTAAAGGAGTTCATCATCATCAAGTCCTTTTTATATGAAATGTTAAAGGGACTTATTTAAGAAAAAGAAGATCAAACCTATGAACAGTAAAGTGACAATAAACTCACAACTATCAACAACTGAATGTAGAAAAACAAAAACAAAATAAGCAAACAATTAGAACAGGAACAGAATCTTAGAAATGGGGTCACATAGAGGGTTATCAATGAGGAGAGGAAAGGGGGAGAATGAGGGACAAGGTACAGGGATTAAGAAGCATAATTGGGGAGTGAAGCTGGCCGCAGGATTCTTGGGAGAGAGCCAGGTCACCAGCTCCCTCTCCTGCCAAACAGCAGCACCCAGACGGACCTGGATGCTTGAAGTCACTGGGGAGAATAAGGACAAAGTAGCAGACGTACAGGAGTGGTGTGCACCTGCTGAGACTGTGGACGCTGACTGGGTCATTACCAGAGAAATTGGGGACCCATGTGGCACCTGGAGAAGGGAGAGGAGTTGGGCTGTGATAGACCCTGACCCGGATAGTCTCCAGTCTCGTTGGAAAGTTGGGCTGTGTGAGAGGCCAGGCATTTATTTGGAGCGGCAGGCTAGAACAGGAGGAACTTTTCAAAACAAACAAACAAACAAACAAACAGCTCTCGGTGGCTGTTTAGGGAATTCTCCCTCAGCAGCTACCCCTGCTTCCCCCAGCTGGGCCCCTGAGGCCTTCACAGCCTCAGCCACAGCCCATCCCTGCTGCCAAGACCATGGCCCCACCCTGTGACCCTACCCTTCCCCCACCTGCAGTAGTGGAGGGTACCCCATGGCCCTAGCAGCAGGGCGTGACCCTGTGGCCCTCGCAACTGCACCCCTCATCCCCCCTGATTCAGAGGCAGAGGCCACGCACCCATGCCTGCAGCTCTGGTGGTGCTATGCGCCCGACCCCGTTGCTCCTGCTGCAGCTGCAGAGGAGGCCTCATGCACATGCACACGCCCACCCCTGCCATTGCAGCCAAAACAGCACTCCCACCTTGCAGCTGGACTGGCTTGCTTAGAGGAAGGTGGCGGTGCCCCCCACAGAGGAGAGCAACAAGGCTCAAGGATTAAGCAGGCCCCAGAAAGACTTAACTCAGTGGGGGAGCCGAACTGCCCTGAAGAGACTTTGAGAGTCCCTAGCACCCAGGTCTGCAAAGAGCGAGAAGGTGGTGTGTGAGTTGCCCCTAACTGGTCTACCTCAAAGACAGCACAACCAGTGGACGGAAGGTGTAGGCCTGGTGCAGAAATGAACTGGGGGCCCAGCAGTGAATGGAGGAACTAGGCTGGAGGCTGGGCAACTGTGAAGAGTGCAGCTCAGACCTGGCCCCCATTCCAAAACCACAGGAAGGGAGAAAAGTGAAACCCACTGCCCCCTCAGCCTGCTACAGCCAGGAAGACCAGCAGAACTCACTTGGCCAGTTTAAAGCCACCAGGAAGCTTTTTTCCCTTTCTTTTTTCCCCTCCCTCTCTCTTTTTTTTCACCCTCACAAATGAGACAAAAAAAACCTGGAGCTGTGAAAGTACCAGAGTGAGACCCAAAGAAGGGTCATCCCAACACTGAGACACTGAGACAAATTTCACTTTGCTATTCCAGAGAACTTGCAAGTTATTGTTTACTTGTATTATTATTTTTTTCATTATTTTTACTTCTTTTATTTTATTCATGTTTTTTCATTTCATTTCTTTCTCTTTAGTTTTCTTTGCTTTGTTCATTTAATTGCATTGTTTGGCTGGTTTTTGTTGTTCTCTATGTCACAGAGTATTTTTAATTTTCCTCCTTTCAATTCACTTGTGTTCCAATATCATACTACTCTAGGTGGTGTACTTCCTATTCTTGTTATTCATATCACATAGATTCTGTCATATGATTGTTGCTGCATTACTATTTTAAATAATTGGTGTTCCATACAATTGTAAATACTACACAGCAGCCCTCCAAAATCTTAGCTCACTTCACTGTCTTCTGAAACTTTATTACCATTGTGGTTAACTCTATTCTTTCACACACTATACCTTATTCTATCCTTTACTCTCACTATATCTCATAATCTGACTGCCCACAAGCTCACTGTCTTCTGGACCCAACTCATAATCCTCTCCCCACCCCCAACAAGAGTCTCATCTTTTTTCTACCCTGTCTAAAAAGTGACTAGTTGGGTGAAATATAACGGTTAACACTATACTTATCAAAATAATCTCCTATCGCTTCTATATGGGTTGGTACTTTAAGTCCCATAGAATACAGTCCCGCTGCTTAATCCATTTTACCTTCCCCCACCAACTGATCACATAAAAGAGTAGTTGGGAGCTGTGAACACCAGTATACCTGCTGGAAGAGGAAACACACCAAGAAAGGAACCACCAACAGATAATAATGGAAGGTGAAGCAGGGAATGGAAGCCACACTAACCTCCACCCAGGAACAATCTGGAATTACAACTAAATGGGAGAGAAATTCCCCAGAAGAAACAACTAAACAATAGTGAGAGAAGCCTCGAAACCTCAGACAGACAGAAGAACCAGCTTCAACACAACGTGTCCGCACCTGCACAAAGCATACAAGACATGGTGGGTGGAGTGACCCTCAGTTAACCAGATGGAGGGAAGGACCCACCAAAGAAAGACCCAAACACAATCAAAACCCAAAGACATACAGAGAGCCAACATAAAGGACAGCTCAAGACCAGCAAGCTTAGGAGATCAAGGAGACTGCACCATTAAATCTAACAGGTCTCCTACCATAGAAGTTCACATCATAAACCCAGGGAGTCAGAACAGATCAATTTAAGAAGCAGAGACTAACAAGAAGAGTCTCACAAACAATGGGAAGACAAAAACAATCCCCAAATGAAAGGAAAGGAGGAAGCATCAGAAAGAATGCTAAATGAAATAGAGGCAAGCCCACTATCAGATATTGAGTTCAACACAATAGTTATCAGGAAGCTCAATGAGCTCACAAAGAATTACCAAAAACTACAGGGAAATTACAATGAACTGACTGTAAACTATATCAACAGGAAAATGGAAATAGAAACTATCAACAAGGGCCAAGAGGAAATGAAGAATAAAATTTCTGAATTGAAGAACACAGTAGAAGGCAGCAAAATCAGGCTCAGTGAAGTAGAGGATCAGATCAGTGAGCTGGAGGACAAGGTACAAAAAATCACCCAGAAAAAGCAAGAAAATAAGAGACTCACAAAGAACAAAGAGGTGTTAAGGGAACTGCAGGACAACATGAAATATAATAATATCCATATGATAGGGATGCCAGAAGCAGCAGCAGAAGAAGAAGGGATAGAAAACCTGTTTGAAAAAGTAATGATGGAAAACTTCCCTAATTTGATGAGAGAAAAAATCACCCAAATCCAGGAAACACAGAGAATCCCAATAAAGAGAACCCAAAGAGGCTCACTTCAAGACACATCATAACTACAATGGTAACATTTCAAGACAAAGAGCGAATCTTAAAGGCAGTAAGGGAGAAACAGGAAGTAACATACAAGGAAACCCCGAAAAAGCTAGCAGCTGACTTCTCAATGGAAATGCTCCAAGCTACAAGGGACTGGCAAAGAATATTCCAAGTACTGAAAATCAAATGCCTGCAACCAGGACTACTCTATCCAGCAAGGCTTTCAATTAAAACGGATGGCCAAATAGTTTCTCAGAAAAAAGAAGCCTCAAAGATTACACCACCTCCAAACAAGCTCTGCAAGAGATGCTAAGGGGTGTGCTTTAAGGAAAGGAAAAAAAAAAAAAAGAGTGACAGAGAGAGGAACAAAGGTATGAAAAAATGGCAATGAATAAGTACCTATCAATAATAACCTTAAATGCAAATGGATTAAATGCTCCATTTAAAAGACATAGAATAGCTGCATGGATAAGTAATCATGACCCACAAATATGCTGCCTACAAAGACCCACCTCAGGACAAAACACCTACACAAACTGAAAGCGAAGGACTAGAAACAAATATTCCAAGCTAATGGACAGGGAAAAAAAAGCCGGGGTAACAATAATCATATCAGAAAAAATACACTTCAAAAAAGGGTCATAAGAAGAGATTCAGAAGTTCACTTCATAATACTCAAAGGAAGAATCCATCAAGAAAACATAAACATTGTGAAACTAAATGCACCCAACATAGGAACACCCAAATACATAAAGAAAATCTTGGAGGACTCCAAGAAAGATATTGACAGCAATACAATTATAGTAGGGGATTTTAGCAACCCACTGTTAACAATGGATAGATCTTCCAAAGAAAATATCAACAAAGATATTGCAGCATTGAAAAATGCCCTAGTTAAAATGGACTTAATTGACATTTATAGAGCCTTTCATTCCAAAGAAGCAAAATACACATTCTTTTCAAATTCACATGGAACATTCTCAAAGATAGACCACATTATATGACACAGAACAAGCCTCAACAAATTCAAGAAAATTGAAATCATATCAAGCATTTTCTCTGACCAAAAGGGACTGAAACTAGAAACCAACATCAAGGAAAACAAAAACTCAAAAACACTCAAACTCATGGAGATTGAATATCATGGTATTAAACAATGAATGGGTCAAGAATGAGATCAAAATCAAAAAATTTTTGGAAACAAATGAAAGGGAACTCACAATAATCCAAACCCTATGGGACACAGTGAAGGCAGTTCTGAGAGGAAAGTTCACAGGCATACCTAAAAAAGATAGAAACATTTCAAATAAACAACCTAACCCTACATCTACAAGAACTTGAGGAACAACAACAAAGACAGCCCAGAGCAAGTAGAATGAAGGAAATAACCAAGAGCAGAGCAAAATTAAATGACATAGAGACTAAAAGCACATTCCTAAGGATTAATAAATCCAGGAGCTGGATCTATGAAAAGATACAAAAATATCGACAAGCCTTTAAGCAGACTCATGAAGAAAAGAAGAGAGAGGACCCAAATAAACACAATCAGAAACTAAAGAGGAGAGATTACAACTGATATCACAGAAATATAAAGGATTATAAGAATTACTACAAACAACTATGTGCCAAGAAATTTGAAAAGCTAGGTGAAATGGACACATTTCTAGAAAAATATAGTCTTACAAAACTGAATGAAGAAGCAAAAAGCCTGAAGAGACCAATAATAGCTGATGAAATTGAAGCAGTAATCATATCACTCCCAACACACAAAAGCCCTGGACCGGACGGTTACACAGGAGAATTTTACAAAACATTTAAGGATGAGCTAACCCCTACCCTTCACAGACTTTCCAAAAAAACCAAGGAGATGGAAGACTACCAAACTCTTTTTATGAAGCCAGCATCATCCTAATCCCAAAACCAGAGAAAGACATAACAAAGAAAGAAAACTTCAGGCCAATATCGCTAATGAACATAGATGCTAAAATTCTCAACAAAATATTGGTAAACCACATCCAGCAATACAGTTAAAAGATCATACGCCATGACCAAATGGGATTCATCCCAGGGATGCAAGGATGGTTAAAAATTCACAAATCAATAAATGTCATACATCACATAAACAAAAGGAAAGGCAAAAATCACATGATCATAGCAATAGATGCAGAAAAAGAATTTAACATGGTACAGCACCCACTTATGATAAAAACACTCAGCAAATTGGGAATAGAGGGAGCATTCCTTAACATAATAAAGGCCATATATGTGAGACCTACAGCCAATATCATACTCAATGGGTAAAACTGAAAGCTTTTCCCCTAAGATCAGGAACAAGGCAAGGATGTCTGCTTTCACCACTTTTATTCAACATAGTATTGGAAGTCCTAGCCACAGCAATCAGACAAGAAAAAAAAAATAAAAGACATCTGAATTGGAAAGGAAGAAGTAAAATTGTCATTGTTTACAGATGACATAATAGTGTACATAAAATATCCTATAGACTCCACCAAACAATTACTCAAGCTAATACATGAGTTTGACAAAACAGTGGGATACAAAGCAATATTCAGAAATCAAAAGCATTTTTGTACACCAACAATGAAATATCAGTAACAGAAATCAGGAAAGAGTCCCATTTTGTATAGCAACAAGAAAAATAAAGTACCAAATAATAAACCTAACCAAGAATGTAAAAAAGTCCTGTACACAGAAAACTACACAACACTAAAGAAGGAAATTAAGGAAGACACAAACAAATCGAACCATGTAACATGCTCATGGATTGAAAGAATTAACATCATCAAAGTGTCCATGCTACCCAAAGCAACTTACAGATTCAGTACAATCCCTATTAAAATACCAATAACATATTTCACACATATAGGAAAAACATTTCAAAAATTTTTATGGAACCAAACACAACCCCAAATAGCTGCACCAATTTTGAAAAAGAAGAAGAAAGTAGTTGGGATCACCATACCTGACATCCAACTATATTACATGGCCACAGTAATCAAAATAGTCTGTTACCAGCATAAGAACAGACACATAGATCAATGGAATAGAATAGAGTGCCCAGAAATAAACCCAAGTCTCTATGGTAAATTAATATTTGATGAAGGGGTCAGAAACACATAATGGAATCACAGCAGCCTCTTCAACAAATGGTGTTGGGAGATATAGACAGCTACATGAAAAAAAATGAAACTCAATCACCATTTTACAAAAATATACACCATATACAAACATAAACTCAAGATGGATAAAAGACTTAAAAAAAAGTCAGGATACCATAAAAGTCCTAGAGGAGAAGATAGGCAGGACAACCACAGATATTCCTCACAGCAATATTTTCACTGATGTGTCCCCTAGAAGAAGGGACATAAAGGATAGAATAAACAAATGGGACCTCATCAAAATAAAAAGCTTCTGCATGGATAAGATAACATTAGCAAAATGAAAAGGGAACCAAGTGTATGGGAAAACATATGTGCCAATGATATCTCAGACCAGGGTTTGATCTCCAAAATATATAAAGAACTCACATGACTGCACTCCAGGAAGACAAACAACCCAATTAACAAATAGGCAAAGGATTTGAGCAGACACTTCTCCAAAGAGGACATCCAGAGGGCCCAGAGACATATGAATGGATGCTCAGCATCACTACCCATCAGAAAGATGCAAATTAAAACCACAATGAGATACCACTTCACGCTGGTGAGAATGGCCATCATAAACAATTCAACAAACAAGTGTTGGAGAGAATGTGGAAAAAAGGCAATCATAGTTCACTGTTGGTGGGAACACAGACTGGTGCAGCCACTGTGGAAAACAGTATGGAATTTCCTCAGAAAACTAAAAATGGAACTGCTCTTTAACCCAGCAACTCCACTGCTGGGATTATAACCTAAGAACCATGAAACACTAATTCAAAAGAACCTATGCACCCCAATGTTCATAGCAGTACAATTTACAATAGCCAAGTGCTGGAAAGAACCTAAGTGCCCATCAGTAAATGAATGGGTCAAAAAATTATGGTACATTTACACAATGAAATACTATGCAGCAGAAAGAGAGAAGGAGCTGCTATCGTTTTGCACAGCATGGGTGTAACTAGAGATAGCATTATGCTAAGTGAAATAAGCCATGTTGTCTGCGACAAATACCATATAATCTCACCTTTAACTGGTACATAATCAACAAAAGAAAAAAAGCAAGTAAAATATAACCAGAGACATTGTAATTAATAACAATCTTACAGTAACTAGAGGGGAGTTGGGAGGGGATAATGGGAAAAGTGTAGAAGGGTTTTCAGAAACAACTATAAAGGACACATGGACAAAACTAAGGGGGTGTGGAATCAAGGGAGGGAGGTGGAAATGGCTGGGTGGGGGGGAGTGGTGGTGTGTAAATGGAGACAACTGTAATTGAACAACAATAAAATAATTAAAATATGAGTTCTGGCAAGAAGTAGGCATAGGTAGAAATCCTTTGCTTCCTTGCACAACCAAAAGGAGGATAACAACCAATCTAAAATCAATAAACAACCAGAAGCTCAAGAAAATCAAACTGCATGGAACTCCAACAACCAAGGAATTAAAGTAAAATTCAACCAAAACAACCAGACTGGTAAGGCAGTGGACTGCATGGGTCCGGTGGTCTCAGCAAAACTGAGGTGAGGTGGTGGACTGGGCAAGCAGGGCTGGCTGAGGGTAAAACTGAGCCTCAGAGCTGACTATGGGCTAAGGCGGGGGATGCCGAGGTGGGAGAAACTCCCAGTCTCAACTGAGAGTCTGTTGGAAAGTTCGCTAGAGATGAGCAGGGGAGCTGCATTGTTCTGTCTTTGGCCCCTCCACCACAGACAGCATGCAGCAAAGAGGGTTGCTCTGCTCAGGTGAATACCTAAGGCCCTCCTCCCTTATAACTTATGAGGTGTGCCATGACAAAGAAATATGGCCCACATGAAGAACAGAGGAAAACATCAGAAAGAGAGGTAAGTGATGAGGAGATAGCCAACCTATCTGATGGACAATTTAAAGCCCTGGTAATCAAAATGCTCACAGATTTGATTGAGTTTGGTCTAAAAATGAAAGAACAAATGAAAAATACCCAAAATGAAAGCAAAATATTCAGGGAGCCAACAGTGACAGGAAGGAAACCAGGACTCAGAGCAACGATTTGGAACAAAAGGAAGAAATAAACATCCAACCAGAACAGAATGAAACATTCCAATATGTGAATTATAGGGGTGCCAGAAGGAGAAGAACAACAGCAAGAAATTGAAAACTTATCAAATAATGAAGGAAAACATCCCCCACGTGGCAAAGGAAATAGAATTCTAGGAAGTCCAGGAAGCCAGAGAGTCCCAAAGAAGTTGGATCCAAAGAGGAACACACCAAGGCACATCATCATTAAGTTACCCAAGATTAAAGATAAAGAGAGAGTCTTAAAAGGAGCAATAGGAAAGGAAAGAGTTACCTACAAAGGAGTGCCCATTAGGCTATTAGCTGATTTCTCAAAAGAAACCTTGCAGGTAAGAAGGGGCTGGAAAGAAGTATTTGAAGTCAAGAAAAGCAAGGACCTACGTGCAGGAATACTCTATCCAGTAAAGCTATAATTTAGAATGGAAGGGCAGATAAAGTGCTTCCCAGATAAGGTCAAGTTAAAGGAGTTCATCATCACTAAGCCATTGTTATATGAAACAGTAAAGGGACTTATCTAAGAAAAAGAAGATAAAAATATGAACAGTAAAATGACAACAAGCTCACAACTATCAACAAATGAACCTAACAGAAAAGAAAAATGATGAAAACAAAAAAAACTACGCAAACAACTAGAACAGGAACAGAATCAGAGAAATGGACATCACATGGAAGGATTTCAGTGGGGAGGGGGAAGTGAGGAATAGGTACAGGGAAGAAGAAGCATAATTAGTAGACATGAAATAGACAGGGAGACATAAAAATGGTATATGAAACAGAGGACTCAAAGAACTCCTATGTACAACCCATGGACATGAACTAGGAGGGGGGAATGCTGGAGGGGTGGGGGTAAAGGTAGAAGGGGGGGAAGGGGGAAAATTGGGAAAACTGTAATAGCATAATCAATAAAAATACTTTTAAAATAATTAAAATAATAAATAAAATTTTAAAAAAAGAAGCATAATCGGTAGGTACAACACAGAGAGGGGGAGGTTAAGAATAGTACAGGAAGTGAAGAAGCTACAGAACTTACATGCACAACCCATGCACATGAACTAAGGGGGGAATGCTGGAAGGAAGGGAGTACTGGCCAGAGAGGTGCAAAGGGGAAAATTGGGACAACTGTAATAGCATAATGGATAAAACATACTTAAAAACAAATAATTTTCTTTGGCAGGTGTGATGACTTACATATGTGCTGTGCTGTCTGAGCACCCAAAACAAAAATATTACAGAGGCTTAAGACAACAGGTTTCTTATTTTCCCTATGTTTCTTTACTCTCAGTTGCTTGCCCTTCTGAAGTACTGACTATTACATTTAATTCAGGGAGGTAGGTGTTTCTGTCACACAACTGGAACTCAGGGATCATAACTGCACAGGAAGAGTGAGAGTCAGAAGTTATACAGTGGCTAGTAGATTGTTTTGTCTGGAAGTGAGAAATCAATTCTACTTATATCTTATCAGGCATAATTGATCAGCTGGACTTGCCTTGATGCATGGGGACTGGGAAACAGTGTTGGTGTAGGAAACAGTGCTGGCATAGAAAAACATCAGCTGTAATTGTTGAATTACTGGAGACTCAGAGTGAACCAATTCTCCCCCAGGAGATGATGTCAGCCTTCAAGTGTCTCCATCTTTGGTACCGGCAGCCATGTCTGATCTAAGATGCCTCCATGCAATGTGCCTGTAGCCCTTTGTATCTGGAGCTTAAAAGGGATGAGAAATACTATTACTCTAAGATGAAGTGATCTTCACCATATGTGGAAGAGCAAATTGCAGAGTATTACATAGCTCACTATTTGGTGTATTAATGGGAAATAAATCTGAAACCAATATAAGTGGTTACTTATTGCAAGAAGGAAAAAGAAAAGGTAAATGTGGAAATGAGACTGAGTATATATTTTAATATAATTTTTACTATCGAGGTATAAATATTTTTTAAAATTTTTTATTGTTATTCAATTACAGTTGTGTGCCTTTTCTCCCCATCCCTCCACCCCACCCCAGCCAAACCCCCCTCCCTCCCCCACCTCCACCCTCCCCCTTGATTTGGTCCATGTGTCCTTTATAGTAGTTCCTGTAATCCCCTCTCCTCACTGTCCCCTCCCCACTCCCCTTGACCATTGTTAGATTGTTCTTAACTTCAATGTCTGTGGTTATATTTTGCTTGCTTTTTTCTTCTATTCATTATGTTCCAGTTAAAGGTGAGATCATATGGTATTTGTCCCTCACTGTCTGGCTTATTTCACTTAGCAAAATGCTCTCCAGTTCCATTCATGCTGTTGCAAAGGGTAGAAGCTCCTTCTTTCTCTCTGCTGCATACAATTCCATTGTGTAAATATACCATAGTTTTTGGATCTACTCAATTGCTGATGGGAACTTAGGTTGCTTCCAGTACTTGGCTATTGTAAATTGTGCTGGTATGAATATTGGGGTGCATAGGTTCTTTTGGATTGGTGTTTCAGGGTTCTTAGGGTATAATCCCAGCAGCAGAATTGTTGGGTCAAAGGGCAGTTCCATTTTTAGTTTTCTGAGGAAATTCCATACTGTTTTCCACAGTGGCCTCAACAGTCTGCATTCCCACCAACAGTGCACTAGGGTTCCCTTTTCTCCGCATCCTCTCCAACATTTGTTTGTGGATTTGTTTATGTTGGCCACTCTGACTGGTGTGAGATGGTAACTCATTGTGGTTTTCATTTGCATCTCTGTGATGGCTAGTGATGCTGAGCATCTTTTCATATGTCTCTGGGCCCTCTGTATGTCTTCCTTGGAGAAGTGTCTGTACAAGTCCTTTGCCCATTTTTTAATTGGGTTGTTTGTCTTCCTGGAGTGGAGTTGTGTGAGTTCTTTATATATTTTGGAGATCAGGCCCTTGTCTGAGGTATCATTAGCAAATATGTTTTCCCATACTGTTGGTTCTCTTTGTAATTTAATGCTCTTTTCTTTAGCCATGGAGAAGCTTTTTCTTTTGATGAGGTCCTATTTGTTTATTCTTTCCTTTATGTCCCTTGCTTTAGGGGACATGTCTGTGAGGATGTTGCTGCGTGGAATGTCTGAGATCTTCCTGCCAATGTTTTCCTCTAGGATTTTTATGGTGTTACGACTTATATTTAAGTTTTTTATCCATCTTGAGTTTATTTTTGTGTATGGCGTAAGTTGGTGATCGAGTTTCATTTTTTTGTACGTAGCTGTCCAGATCTCCCAACACCATCTGTTGAAGAGGTTGTTTTTGCTCCATTTTATGCTCCGCCTCCTTTGTCAAATATTAATTTACCATAAAGGGTTGAGTTTATTTCTGGGCTCTCTGTTCTGTTCCATTGGTCTATGTGCCTGTTTTTATGCGAGTACCAGGCTGTTTTGATTACAGTGGCCTTGTAATACAGTTTGATATCAGGTATTGTGATAGCTGCAACAATTTTGAGAAAGAAGAACAAAGCAGGAGGGATCACAATACCTGATAAGATGGTTTTAATGAAATGGAATATCCTGAGTGATGATTGGTCAAACAAGTGAAAATGAAAAACAGCCACTCCTCAGGAAGTGGCTTGGGAGGGACACTGCAGGATATCAAAGACCAGTTTTTTACCATTTACCTTAAATCCTAAGAATAGAGTTAGTCATTTGAAATATGTGCATGTGGTGAGGGGAGAGCGTCATATTTTAAGTATTTTCAGATAAAATTAGAATGGCATGGGCGAGGCAAAGTGAGCATTAAGAAGCATATTCATATGTTTTAATTAGAATTCAATACTCAGTTGATAATATTAAAGTCATAAAAAAACCAAATCACGTTTGGAACTCTTAGAAGGTAGAATATTCTGTATTAAGCATTGATCTTAATTGTCCTGTTTTAAAGAAGGAGGCATCAGGGTGACCTTATATTCTGAACTTTGTGAAATGAATCTATCACGGAGCCATTCACTGCCCATGGAGTAGCTGAGGGCAAGGCATCTGGGCTAAAAGTCAAAATTCCCAGTTTTTAGAGGGGAACAAATTGGATAGGACCATAAACCTTTTTTAAAAATTACTGTTGAATAAAGCAGATGACATTTATTAAGGATTCAAAAATTTGAATAATACAGTGAACAAGCTTGACCTATGTAACAAAGATCCTTCTTGACCCAACTTAGGCTCCTCTGAGCCCTCTTCTGCACTTGAACTCAACCTTGTCCTGCCATGCCCAGTGTTTTTTTGTTGTTGTTCAATTACATTTGTCCCTATTTTCTCCCCTTTATTCTCCCCTGCCCTACCCACCCCCACCTCCCACTCTCAATCATACTTCCTTTTGGCTTTTTCCATGGGTCCTTTGTACATAGTTCTTGACGACCTTTCCCCTTCTTTCCTCTGTTATCCCCCTCCCCCCTCCTTTCTGGTTACTGTCAGTTCATTATTTCCATGTCTCTGATTCTATTTTGAACCAGACAAGTCAATCAATCAATCAATCAATATAAATAAATACAAAATGTTTTTCTATGTGATGACAGCTCCTAGGATACACTCTCTTAACAACTTTCATATATATATCAAACAGTGTGTTAGTCATTATCTTGTACATCCTTAATACTTATTTATCTTATAACTGAATGTTTGTACTTTTTGATCACCATCTTCCCCACCCTTTGCCTCTGGTAACTACAAATCTGACCTCTTTTTCTCTATGTTTTTTGTTTATTTGTTTTAGATTCCACATATAAGTGTATGTCTTTCTCTGACTCATTTCACTTAGCATAATGCCTTCAAAGTTCATCCATGTCATTGTGAATAGTAGGATTTCCTCATTTTTTAAATGCCTATATATATCAGAACTTCTCTCTTCATTCATCTAATGATAGATGTCATTTAGGTTGTTTCCATGTCTTGTAGATTATGCATAATACTGCTATGACCACGGGGGGTACAGATATTTTTTCAAGTTAAAGTTTTCATTTCCTTGGGGTATATTACCAGACTGGAATTTCTGAATCAGGGCATATTTCTATTTTCAATATTTTTGAGGATCCTTTGCACTGTTTTCCATAGTGGTTGCACCAGTTTATAATTGCAACAGTGCATAAGAGTTCCCTTTAACCCTAATGACAGCATTTGTTATTTCATTTTTTTTTTTGTTTGTTTTTGATGATGGCTAATGTAATAAGAATGGGTATTTTTTATTGTGCTTTTTACTCTTTACCATTTGGCCCACTTATATCCCTCAGCCCCCTGCAATCACCACATTGTTGTCCATGTTCATGAGTGCTTTTTCCTTCTGGCTCCATCCATCCACCCACTGACCTGCACCACCATAGCTGTCATCCTGCTCTCTGTTTATAACTCTGTCTTTATTTTGCTTGTTAGTTTTGTTTGTTCTTTAGATTCCACATATGAGTGAAATCATATGGTATTTGTCTTTCTCTGAGTAGCTTATTATACTTAGCATAATGTTCTCCAGGTCCGTCCATGCTGTCACAAAAGATAAACTTTCTTATTTTTTATAGCCGAGTAGTATTCCATTGTGCAATGTCCCATAGTTGTTTTATCCACCCAGCTACTGCTGGGCACTTGGGCTGCTTGCATACCTTGGAGATTGAAAATAATGCTGCAATGAGCATAGGGGTGCTTATTTATGTTCTTTTGAATTAGTGTTTTAGGTTTCTTCAGATATATTTCCAGAAGTGGGATATCTGGGTCAAAAGAAAGATCCATTTTTAATTTTTGGAGGTACCTCTATACTGCTTTCCACAGTGGGTGCACCAATCTGCACTCCTACCAACAGTGCAAAAAGGTTCCCCTTTCTCCACATCCTTGTCAGCACTTGTTGTTTGTTGATTTATTTATTCCATTCTGATAGTTGTAAGTTGATATCTCATTGTGGTTTTAATTTGAATTTCTCTGATGATTAGTGATATTGAGCATCTTTTCATGTCTATTGGCTTCCACTATATCCTTTTGGGGGAAGGTCCTTTGCCAATTTTTAAATTGCATTTTTTTTGGCACTGAGTTTTGTAAGTTCTTCAATTGAATTTTTTTGGAATTGAATTTTGGAATATTAACCCTTATCATCTGTGTAAACAAATACAACTCTCCCATTCCATGGGTTGTCTTTTATTTTGTTGGTGGTTTCCTTTGCTGTGCAAAAATTTTTAGTTTGATGTAGTCCCATTTGTTTATTTTTTCTTTTGTTTCCCTTGCCTGGGGAGACATATCAAATAAAATATTGCTACAAGCAATATCTGAGATTTTACTGCCTATGTTTTCTTCTAGAACTTTTACGGTTTCAGGTATAACAATTAAGTCTTTAATCCATTTTGAATTTATTCTTGTGTGTTGTGCAAGAAGGTGGTATAGGTTTTTTTCTTCACCTATCTGTCCAATTTTCCCAACACCATTTATTGAGTTTTCTTTAGTCCATTGTATGTGATTGCTTCTTCTGTCAAATATTAATTGAATATAAAGGTGTGCATTTATTTGTGGGCTCCCTACTCTGTTCCATTGATACATATGTCTGTTTTCATGCCAGTACCATGTTGTTTTGGTTTTTATGGCCTTACAGTATAGTTTGATATTAAGTAGCATGATTCCTCCACTTTTGTTCTCGTTTCTTGGGGTCATTGTTGTTATGTGGGCTTTTTGTGGTTCTATATAAATTTCTTAAATATTTGTCCTAGTTCTGTGAAATACATCACTGGAATTGTGATAGGAATTGTGTTGAACCTATAGATTGCTTTGGGTAGTATTAACATTTTACTTTTCCTATGGGTATTTTATTCTTTTTGAGCTGTTGTAAATGGGATTCATTTCTTAATTTCCCTTTCTGTTAGTTCATTATTGACATATCAAAGTGCAACTGATTTCCGGATATTAATTTTGTATTCTGCTACTTTGCTGAATTCATTTATAAGTTCTAACAGCTTCTTGGTGGAATCTTTGGGGTTCTTTATGTCATCTGCAAAAAAAGTATCAGTATCAGTATCTGTATCAGTATCAGAATCAGATGACAGTATCATGTCATCTACAAATAAAGAGAGTTTTACTTCTTCCTTTCCAATTTGGATGCCTTTTATTTCTTCTTCTTTTCTGATTGCTGTGGCTAGGCCTTCCAGTACCATGTTGAATAGGAAAGGTGAAAGCAGATGTCCCTGTGTTGTTCTTGATCTTAAGGAGAATGCTTGTAGATTTTGCCCATTGAGTATGATGATGGCAATGGATTTTTCAAACATTGCCTTTCTTATGTTTAGGTGTGTTCTCCCTATCCCCACCTTGCTGAGAGTTTTGACGATAAATGGGTGCTGGATTTTATCACATGCTTTCTCTAAACATGGATATGATCATGTGGTTTTTATCCTTTATTTTGTTTATGTGGTGATTCACATTTATTGATTTGCACATGTTGCACAACCTTGCATTCCTGGAGTAATTCTGCTTGGTCATGGTATATAGTCTTTTTCTTTCTTTTTTAAAAATATATTTTATTGATTATGCTATTGCAGTTGTACCCTTTATGCTATTTTGTTTCTCCCCTTTGTTCCCCTCTACCCTGTACCACCACTCCCACCTGTATTCCCCTCCCTTTAGTTCATGTCCAAGGGTCATACATATAAGTTCTTTGGCTTCTCCATTTTCCATACTGTTCTTAACCTCCCCCTGTCTAGTTTTGTACCTACCATTTATGCTCCTTATTCCCTGTAACTCTTCCCCACTTCTCCCCACTCCTCCTCCCCGCTGATAACCCTGCATGTTATCTCCATTTCTGTGAATCTGTTCTTATTCTAGTTTGCTTATTTTGTTTTCTTTTTAAAAAAAAAATTTTTAGGTTCAGTTGTTGATAGTGGTGAGTTTGTTGTCATTTTACTGTTTGTATTTTTGACCTTCTTCTTTTTCTTAGATAAATGCTTTTAACATTTCATACAATAAGGGCTTGATGATGATGAACTCCTTTAACTTGACCTAATCTGGGAAGCACTTTATCTGCCCTTCCATCTTAAATGATAGCTTTGCTGAATAGAGTACTCTTGGCTACAGGTCCTTGCCTTTCCTGACTTTGAATACTTCTTCCCTTCTTGCCTGCAAGGTTTCCTGTGAGAAGTCAGCTGATAGTCTTATGGGAACTCCCTTGTAGGTAATTGTCGCCTTTTCTTTTGCTTCTTTTAAGATTCTTTCCTTATCTTTAATCTTGAGTAATGTAATTCTGATGTGCCTTGGTGTGTGTTTCCTTGAGTCCAACTTCTTTGGGACTCTCTGAGCTTCCTAGACTTCCTAGAAGTCTATTTCCTTTGCCAGATTAGGGAAGTTCTCCTTCATTATTTTTTCAAATAAATTTTCGATTTCTTGCTCATCCTCTTCTCCTTCTGGCATCCCCATGATTAGGATGTTGGAACGTTTAAAGTTGTCCCAGAGGTTCCTAAGCCTTTCCTCATTTTTTTGAATGCTCGTTTCTTCATTCTGTTCTGGTCAAATGTTTATTTCTTCCTTCTTCTCCAAACCGTTGATTTGAGTCCTGGTTTCCTTCCCTTCACTGTTGGTTCCCTGTACATTTTTCTTTATTTCACTTTGTATAGTCTTCACTCTTTCCTCTATTTTTTGACCATACTCAACCATTTCTGGGAGCATCCTGATTACCAATGTTTTGAACTCTGCATCTGATAGGTTGGCTATCTCTTCATCACTTAGTTGTATATTTTCTGGAGCTGTGATCTGTTCTTTCATTTGGTCCATATTTTTTTGTCTCAGCACACCTGTTAGGTTTAAGGGGCAGAGCCTTAGGTATTTGCCAGGGTGGGGCAACCATGTTGCTGTGTTTTGGTGCTGTCTGTGGGGGAGGGTTCCAAGAGGGAACAATGCTGCTTGCTCGGCTCTTGGCTGGCTTTCAGTCACTTCCTCCACTATCCACAGGCAAATTGGGCCCTTCTGGTGCTAATTTCCTGGTGGCTTGGTTTGTGTACATTCTAGGACCCTGTAGGTCTCTCCAATGAACTCTGCTGTGAGGCTGGGAGTTTATCCTGTTGCCTCAATCCCCAAAGGATTTTTCAGTCATAGGTTTTGAGGCTTGATTTCCCTGGGCTGGAACCCTTGGTGGAGAGGTCTGTCTTGCTTCCCAGTTGTTTCTCCCAGTTTATCCACATGCAAATGTGGGACTCCCAGCCCTGCCAGCCAGTTCCTTGCCCACCTGGTCCTGCAGCCACTGTCTTGCCACAGGTCCTCTCCACCCTGGCTGCCCATCTCCACCTCTCCTTCTGGTCTGGATGAATGTTTCTTCTTTAATTCCTTGTGGGACTTCCATACAGTTCAATTTTGTGCCAGTTCTGGTTATTTTTTGTTTTTAAATTTGTTGTTGTCCTTCTTTTGGTTGTGCAATGAGGCAAGTGTATCTACTTACACTTCCATCTTGGCCGGAAGTCCTCATGGTATACAGTATTTTGATGTATTTGTATTTGGTTTGCTGATAACTTGTTAAGGATTTTAGCATCTATGTTCATTAGAGATATTGGCCTATAATTTTCTTTCTTTGTTGTTCCTTTTCAAATTTTTAAGGGTAAAGTAGGATTTTTTATTTTTAGCTTTTTAAAAATATGTAGGTGTGTAATGCTTTGAATTTCCTTTTTAGGTTTGCTCTCCCTGTGTTGCACATATTTTGGGTTGTTGTATCCTCTTTTTAATTTGTTTCACGGTATCTTTTGATTTCTTCCTTGATCACATTTTGACCCATTCATTGTTTAATAACATTCTATTTAGTTTCCATGTGTTTGTGTATTTTTCAGTGTTCTACTTATGATTGATTTCTAGTTTCATAGCATTGTGGCCAGAGAAGATACTTGATATGATTTCAATCTTCTTAAATTTATTGAGACTTTTTTTTATGTCTTCAAATATAGTTTGTCCTAGAAAATGTTCAATGTGCACTTGAAAAGTATGTATACTCTGCTATTTTGGGGTGAAATTCTCTGAAAATATCAATTATGTCAATTTGATCTACTGTGTCACTGAACGACTGTTTCCTTGTTGATTTTACTTTGGAAGATCTATCCATTGAAGTAAATGGTATCTTAAGATCTCCTACTATTGCCCTGGCCATTGTGGTTCAGTGGATTGAGTGCTGGCCTGCAAACCAAAGTGTCACTGGTTTGATTCCCAGTTACGGCACATGCATGGGTTGCAGGCCAGGTCCCCAGTTGGGGTGCAGAAGAGGCAACCACACATTGATGTTTCTCTCCCTCTCTTTCTGCCCCCACCCCTTTCCCCTCTCTCTGGAAATAAATAAATAAATCTTAAAAAAAATCTCCTACTATGACTGTACTCTGTAGACCTCTCCCTTTACATCCATCAGATTTGCTTTACATATTTAGGTGCTACTGTGTTGGGTGCATAAATGTTCACTAGGGTTATATAATCTTGTTGAATGTTCCCTTTATCATTATGTAGTGTCTTTTTTGTCTCTCACTATAGCCTTGGTTTTAGATTTTATTTTGTCAGATATAACTACTGCTACTGTAGCTTTTTTTTCATTTCCATTGGAATGAAATATATTTTTTCATCCCTTTACTTTTATTCTGTGGGTATCTTTTGATGTGATATTGGTCTCTTGGAGACAGCATACATATGGGTCTTATTTTCTTAACCATTCAGTATCCTATGTTTTTTGGTTGCAGCATTTAAGTCATTTATATTTAAGGTGATTATTGATAAATATGCATTTATTTGCCACTTCATTTTTAAATGATTTTCTTCTGTTTCTTCTTTTTCTCCTTCTTCTTCTTTTCTTCTTCTCCTTCTGGCAAGTCTTTGACAGTTATTGTACTACTGGTTTAGTGTTAACAAACTCTTTTAGTCTTTTCTTTTCTGGGGTCTTTCTTGGGTTCCTTTCCCATTTCTGGTGCTTTTCTGGTGCTGTTGGCTGGGGAGACCACGTTGGGGTTTAGATACCACAATTCTCAGGTGGAATCCCCAAGTCACCGAATATCCCTCTGGAACTTCAGTGGCCACCCATGAGACTTGAGCCAGCCCTCTTGCTCCTCATTTATACTCCCTATCACTCTTGTTGTTGTGATGTGGATTTTTTTTGTGTGTGTGTCTTTGGTTATAAGGCTTCTCTCTAGCTAGTGTTCAGTTGGTTATTTAGGATGATTTTTCTTTAATTTAGTTGCAATTTCAGATTGGTCCTGGGAGGAGATTAATGTAGTGGCCACCTACTCTGCCATGACCTTAAAATTTTCCAGGCTTTAAATGAGGTTTTAATTTGCATTTTCCTGATGACTAGTGATATTGTGCATCTTTTCATGTACCTGTGGCCATCTATTTATCTTCTTTGTAAAATTTCTACTCAGGTCTTTTGCCCTTTTCAATTAAATTATTATTATTTTGCTATAGAGTTTTATGACTCCTTCATATATTTTGGATTCTACCCCTTATCATGTATGTGATATGCAAATATTTTCTCCATTCTGTAAGTTTCTTTTTACTTTTTTATTGTTTCTTTTGTTGTGCAAAAGGTTTTTAATTTGAGTTAATCTGCTTGTTTGTTTGTTTGTTTGTTTTTTATTTTATTGGTTGTGGATTAGATGTTATTTCTAAAACATAATTTCCAAAAGAAAGAGCTGACCCTTTTACACAGATTGGCCCCTCGTATGAAATGAGCTAACTCATCAGAAACTATACTTTAGTGGAAATAATCTGGGACAGAACAAGACATGTGGTGCAGGGAAGGGGAATACACCTACAATCTTCCCTGAAGCTTGAACAGCACCTCTCAGGGGGGATCCAAGTGTCCCATTCTCCCAATTGTACCAGAAGCCCTCTCAGAAATAGATGGGTCAGCAGAGAGGCTAAGACTAATGTCAGGACTGCAGATAGAGGTAGGTGGTGGTGGTAACTGAGGTGCTTTCAGATGTTGGATGACACACCCTTGGGCCTTGTGCTGATGAAAAACCAGCAGGGTAGAGTAGGAAGGACCATCCCAGATGCAGCCAAGCCTGAAGGAGATAGCCACAGACTGTGGACCACTTGTAGCATCAAGCAGGCTGCCTAAAGAAACATGGGGACAACATTTGACATTGCCAGAGTTGGATCCACAAGGAGAGGACTGCAGGCAAGCACTGGATTCTGCTGAGACAAATTCTATCTCCTTTTTCATGGTTTGCATTTTTCATACAGCTTTTTAACATTTTTCTTCTATTTTATTCCTATTATTTCACTATCTATTTAAATCTAATATTATACTCTACCCCTTTCTTACTTCATTTTGCCTTCTTCCTTCTCTTTCTCTTTTACTTTCTGTAAAACATTTCTATTTACCATTTTCTTTTTTCAGTTCAATTCTTTGTTTAATTGTTGTTCAAATAAAATTGTCTCCATTTAACCCCCATATCTCCCCCATGCCCCACCCATCACCACCTCCAACCCTCTTTCCTACCCCCCTTTGGCTTTGTCCATGTGTCATTTATACATAGTCCTTTCTTATTTTCATTTCAAAATTTACATTTTCCCTTTCTTTGCCTTGTGTTTGTTCCTTACTTTTTATTCCTCATCCCTCTATCCTCTCAAACTCATTTTTACTTCCTTTATTCATCTCATATTCTTTTTCTCTTATAATATTATATTCTCTTTCCATCTTTATTAGTCTTTGCTCATTTGTTATTATTGTTGTAGTTGATTATTCTTCAATTTTGTTCCTATTTGTTTAATATTATTTTATATCAGATATCATATTTTAATCTTTCCTTGTGTTACTCCATTTTGTCTTCTTCCTTCCCTTTCATACATTCAGCATAAATTTTATTGTTTCCCTTTCTTCACCTTGCTTATATTCCTTACTCGTGTAATTTTTCCTCCCTTTATCCTCTCAAAATCATTTTTCTTTCCTTTGATCATTTTATATTCTTTTTTTGTGTTTTTGTTTTAATTGTTCAATTACAGTTGTCCCCATTCTCCCCCCATTACTCTCCTCTGCCATACCCACCCTCACCTCCCACATTCAATCCTACCCCCTGTTGTCTTTGTCCATGGGTCCTTTACAGATGTTCCTTAATGACCCTTCCCTTTCTTTCCTCTGATATTCCCCTTCTCCTTCCCCTCTGGTTACTGTCAGTTTATTCTTTATTTTCATGTCTCTAATTCTATTTTGTTCCCTTATTTGTTTTGTTTATTAAATTCTACTTATAGGTGAGATCATATGGTATTTGTCTTTTACCACCTGGCTTATTTCACTTAGCATAATGCTCTCCAATTCCATCCATGCTATTGCAAGGGGTAGGGGTTCCTTCTTTCTTTCTGCTGTGTAGTATTCCACTGTGTAAATGTACCACAGTTTTTTGATCCTTTCACTTACTGATGGGCACTTAGACTGTTTCCAGCACTTGGCTATTGCAAATTGTGCTACTATGAACATTGGGGTGTATAGGTTCTTTTGAATTGATGCTCAGGATTTTTTGTGTGTCTTATAATATTCTTATTCTCTTTCCACCTTTGTTGATATTTACTCATTTGTCATTGATGTTGTTGTGGCTGTTGTTTTACTTCAATTTTGTTCACAATTTTCACAAATAAAGAAATTACTGGAAACTACACCAGGATGAAAGAGGACATAGAAACTATGAATAAGAAACAGGTGGGAGTGAAGAATATAATATCTGAAGTGAAGAATACACTAGAATAAATTAAAAGCAGAGGATCAAATCAGCATTTTGGAAAAAAAAAGGTAGAAAAAACACCCATTCAGAACAACAAGACTCAAAAAGAACAAAGATAATTTAAGTGAGCTGCATGGCAACATGAAATGTAATAATATTCACATAATAGGGGTACCAGAAGGAGAAGAGAATGTGTAAGAAATAGAAAACCTGTTTGAAAAGATAATGGCAGAAAACTTCCCTAACTTGGTGAGGGAACAAGTCATAAGAGTTCAGGAAGAAAAGTGTCCCAATCAAGATGAACCCAAAGAGGCCCATTCCAAGACACATCATAATTAAAATGACACAATTTAAAGACAAAGGGAGAATCTTAAAGGCAACAAGGGAGAAATAAGTAGTTATATACAAGGGAGCTCTGATAAGGCTACAAGCTGATTTCTCAAAGAAACCCTACAAGCTATAAGGGGCTACACAAAATATGTCAAAAGCAAGGTTCCCAAATCCAAGAATACTCTATCAAGCAAGGTTCTCATTCAAAATGTAAAGAAAACTAAAGTTTTCCAGATAAAAAAAAGCCTAAAATAATACAGCTCCACCAAACCAGCATTGCAAGAGATGGTAAAGGGAGTGCTTAAAGAAGAAGAAATAGAGGAAGATAGAGGAGCTTAGGTACAAAGGGGAAAAATGGCAATGAATAAACACTTATCAATAATAACCTTAAATGTAAAAGGCTTAAATGCTCCAATAAAAAATATAGAGTAGCTAAATGGATAAGAAAACACAACCCAAATAAAGCCGTTTACAAAAGACCCACCTCAGAACAAAAGATTCACATGGGCTGAAAGTAAAGGGATAGAAAAAATATTCCATGAAAACACACGTGAAGAAAAGAGCTGGACTAGCAACTCTTATACCAGAAATAGACTTCAAAACTAAGTTTATAACAACAGATAAAGAAGGTCACTATATAACACTTAAAGGAAGAGTCCAATAAAAATGTATAACCCTTGTAAACATATATGCACTGAAAATAGGAGCACCTAACTATATCAAGAAAATCCTGGAGGACTTTAAGAAAGAGATTGGCAGCAATACAGTCACTGTAGGGGATTTTAACATGCCACTGTTAATAATAGATACGTCTTTCAAACTAAAAATCAACAAGGATATTGTGACATTGAATGGCACTCTATATCATATGGACCTAACTGATTTTACAGACACTTTCACCCCCAAAAGCAATATATATGTTCTTTTCAAATGCACATGTATCATTTTCAAAGACAAACCACATGGTAAGACACAAAACAAGCCTCAAAAAATTAAAAAAGAATGAAATCACATCAAGCATTTTCTCTCATCACAATGGCTTGAAACTACAAACCAACCTAAAGAAAACAACTCAAAAACATTCAAATACATGGAGACTAGACAACATGTTATTAAATAGTGAATGGGTTAACAATGAGATAAATGAGCAAATCAAAAAGTGCCTGGAAACAAATGAAAATGAACATACAACATCCAAAAATGTATGGAACACAGCAAAGGAAGACCATAGAGGAAAGTTCATAGCATTACAAGCCTACATAAACAAGATAGAAAAATCTCAAATGAATAATCTAACCCTACAACTAAAAAAACTAGAGGAACAACAAAGTACAGAGAGAGGACAAGAAAGGAAATAATCAAGATCAGAGCAGAATTAAATGACGCAGAGACTAAAAATCAGTTCAAAAAATCAGTTAATCTATGAACTGGTTCTTTGAAAAGTAAAATGAAATTGATAAACTTTTAACCAGACTCATCGGGATAAAAAGAGGACCCAAATAAATAAAATCAGAAATGAAATAGGAGACATAACAATTAATACCACAGACATATAAAGGATTGTAAATAATTTTATGAACTTCTATATGCCAAGAAATTGGATAACCTGGGTGAAATGGATAAATTTCTAGAAGGACATATGAAGGACTTCCAGGGAAAAGTCCAGACATTGTTAATATAACAAGAACTGTTTGCAAGACATTGATGCAACCTGGCAGCCAAGGAGAGTGGACTAGAATGCTCATGCATGAACAATGATGATTTCATTGTACAGGTCAGTAGGGCAGTAGACTGTTGAGTGAGCATGTGTACTGTGTGGATGTCCCATTCAAAATGACTAAGTGAGTAGAGCAATAAATCTGCTTCGAATTTTTCATTCAGCTTGAACATTCTTCCATGGAAATTATTTGGGTGATTCAGAAGGCTGCAGCTATGGGCAACTGGTAATTGGCAACATTACCACAACAATGCACCAGCTTACATCACGTCTCATGAAGAGATTTTTAGTGAAACAAGAAATCATCCAGGTGAGTCAGTCCCCCTATAGCTCAGATTTGGCACCCTGTGACTTCTGAATTTTTCCAGAACCAAAATCACCTTTGAAAGGAACAGATTTCAGACGATTGAAGAGATTCAAGAATATATGACAGAACAGATGATGGCAATTGGGAGAACTGTGTGAGGTCTGGAAGTGCCTACTTTGAAGGGGACTGAGGCATCATTGTCCTATATACAATGTTTCTTGCATCTTGTATTTTTTTTTAAGTATATTTATTGAGTATGCTATTACAGTTGTCCCCTTTCCCACCCACCCCACTCCATCCTGCCCACCCCCTTCCCTCCCACATCCCCCCCACCATAGTTCATGTCCATGGGTCATACTTATAAGTTCTTTGGCTTCTACATTTCCTACACTATTTTTACCCTCCCCCTGTCTATTTTCCACCTATCATCTATGCTACTTATTCTCTGTACCTTTACCCCCCTCTCCCCCTCCCACTCCCTTATTGACAACCCTCATGTTCTAGTTGTTTGCCTAGTTTGCTCTCATTTTTGTTTTATGTGTGGCAGTTAATAACTGTGAGTTTGCTGTCATTTTTACTGTTCCTATTTTTGATCTTCTTTTTCTTAGGTAACTCCCTTTAACATTTCATATAATAAGGGCTTGGTGATGATGAGCTTCTTTAACTTGACCTTATCTGAGAAGCACTTTATCTTCCCTTCCATTCTAAGTGATAGCTTTGCTGGATACAGTAATCTTGGATGTAGGTCCTTGCGTTTAATCTTGGGTAATGTAATTATGATGTGCCTTGGTGTGTTCCTCCTTGGGTCCAGCTTCTTTGGGACTCTCTGAGCTTCCTGGACTTCCCGGAAGTCTATTTCCTTTGCCAGATTAGGGAAGTTCTCCTTCATTATTTGTTCAAATAAGTTTTCAATTTTTTGTTCTTCCTCTTCTCCTTCTGGCACCCCTATAATTCGGATGTTGGAACGTCTAAAGATGTCCTGGAGGTTCCTAAGCCTCTCCTCATTTTTCCAGATTCTTGTTTCTTCATTCTTTTCTGGTTGGATGTTTCTTTCTTCCTTCTGGTCCACACCGTTGATTTGAGTCCCAGTTTCCTTTGCATCACTATTGGTTCCCTGTACATTTTCCTTTGTTTCTCTTAGAATAGGCTTCATTTTTCATCTGTTTTTCGAACAGATTCAACCAATTCTTTGAGCATCTTGATAACCAGTGTTTTGAACTGTGCATCTGATAGGTTGGCTCTTTCTTCCTCACTTAGTTGTATTATTTCTGGAGCTTTGAAGTGTTCTGTCATTTGGGCCTTTTTTTTTTTTTTTTTTTTTGTCTTGGCCTGTTACTTAAAGGGGTGGAGCCTTAGGTGTTCACCAGGGCGGGGTAACGCTGGTGGCTGCACTGTGATGCTGTACGTGGGGGAGGGGCTGAGAGGGAGCAATGGCGCCCTCCTCACTCTCCTCCGGCTTTCAATCTTTCACTCCGCTACCCACAATCAAACTGGGCCACTCTGTTGCTGGTTCCCGAGTGGGCAGGCCTGTGCACACTCTAGGCCCCTGTGGGTCTCTCCAACAACCTCTCCCGTGAGGCTGGGAGTCTCTCCTGCTGCTGCCCCAACCCCCACGGGCGTTTTCAATCAGAGGTTTGAGGCTTTATTTCCCCCGTGCTGGAGCCCTGGGTTGCGTGGTCTGCTTCGCTCCCCACCGTTCGTCAGGTTTATCTGTGGGCGAATGTGGTGCTGCGGGGTGCTACCCGCTGCTCTGCCTGCCCCGTTCTCCACCACTCTGAGTCCGGCCCTCTGGGTTTATCTGTGCAAATGTGGGGTCGCAGGGTCTGCTAGTGCTCGGACTGCCTGCGCCATTTGTCCCACACTCCGCCAGTCTTGGTCCGCCACAGCCACGCGAGTCCTCTCCACCCCGGTGCCCGTCTCCGCCCCTCCTACCAGTCTGGATGAATGTTTATTTTCTATTTCCTTGGTGTTGGTCCCCCTTGCTGTTCGATTCTCTGTCAGTTCTGGTTGTGCGAGGAGGCGCAGTGTGTCTACCTACGCCGCCATCTTGGTTCTCCATCTTGTATTTTTTTAAATAAAGGTCTCTATTTCTCATTTTACATGGCTCAATATCTTCTGGACACACCACATACAATCTTTCAAGCTGAATCAGAAGGAAGCAGACTACCTGAAAAGACTGATAATAACTAGAAAAATTGAAGCAGTAATCCAAAAACTCCTGTCACAAAAAAGCCCTAGAAAAGGTGACTTCACAGGCAAATTTTACTAAAAATTCAAAGAAGAAGTAATACTCATCCTTCTCAAATATTCCAAAAATTCAAGCAGAAGGAAGACTCCAATACTCTTTTTATGAGTTAAGTATTATCCTAATTCCAAAACCGGATAAAGACACAGCAAAGAAAGAATATTACAGGCCAATATCTCTGATGAGCACAGATGCTAAAATCCTCAACAAAATATTGGCAAACTAGATCCAGCAATACATTAAAAAGATCATGTACCATAAGCAAGTGTGAATTATCCCAGGGATGCAAGGATGGTACAAATCAAGGATATTCACAAATCAATAAAGATAATCACATAAATAAACTGAAGTACAGAAACCATATGATTATATCCATAGATGGTGAAAAAGCATTTGATAAAATCCAGCACACATTTATTATAAAACTCTATCAAAGTGGTAATAGAGGGAATATACCTCAACATATTAAATGCCATACATGAAAAACATATTGCCAGCATCGTACTCAATGAACACATCTGAAATCATTTGCCTTAAGATCAGGAACAAGACAAGGGTGTCCACTTTCACAACTCTTATTCAATAAAATACAGGATGTCCTAACCACTGTGATCACCAAGAAGAAATAAAAGCCCTCCAGGTTGACAAGGAGGAAGTAAAACTGTCATATTTGCAGACAACATGGTAGTTTACATAGAAAACCCTACAGATTGCACAAAAAATACTTTACCTAATGCGTGAATTCAGCAGTGTATCAGGTAGAAAGTCAATATTCAGATATTGATGGCATTTTTGTACACGAAGAATAAACTATCAGAAAGAGAAATTAAAAACAAAATCTCACCATAGCAACAAAAAGATAAAGTACTAGGAATACATTTCATGTAGTAGGTAAAGGATCTCTACTCAGAAAACTATAGTTTTGGGGTGGAAGATGGCAGCAAGATAGGTGGGAGTGGGGTCCACTTCCCCCTGCACATGGGTGAAACACCTAGCAGATCTTCTGAGGAACAGAGCAAACAGCCAACAGTATCCCAGCATATATGAAGATTGGAGACCAAAAATTATAGACGGCAGTGAAAAATCAGATGGTAAGAAGAGTGCTTCAGGACAATAAGGTCTCTGGATCCAGCACTACAACCAAGGTGGCTGCAGCCCCAGGTCCGGTGCCTGCTGGGTCTGCCACAGGGTTCTTGGGAGAGAGCTGGGTTAACGGCTCCCTCCCCTGCCAAACAAGGTTTGAGCAGCACCTGAAGAGACCTGGTTGCTTGAAGTTGCAGGGGGACAATAAGGATGAAATGGTAAACACACAGGGGCTGTGTGCACCCACTGAGACTCTGGACACAGGCTGGGAAGAATTGGGCCATGATAGACCCTGATCCAGATTGTCCCCAGTCTGGTTGGAGAATTGGACTGGGTGAGAGGCCAGGCCCTTGTATGGAGCAGCAGGCTTGAGCAGGAGGAATTTTTCAAAAGGGAAAAGAGAAAAAAGAGGCACTCAGCAGCTGTTTGGGGAATTCTCCTGCAGCAGCCACCCTGGCCTCTGCACCCCTAACCCTGCCCAGCTGTGAGGCACTCCCACTGTGGTGCCAAAGGCCCTGTGCTCATGCCCAAAGCCTTGGGGAGAGTGTGCACCTGAACCTGCGGGACGGGTGGCTGCCAATCCTGCCCCAGTAGTGGAGGCCGAGTGCTCAAGCCCACAGAGTGCACCTGACCCTGTCACCTAGAGGCACCACGCACACAACCCCTGCACCATGAGGGAAGCAGCAGAGGAGGCACACACCTGCATCCCCAGCAGCAGCCACTGTGGCACCCCTGCCATGCAGGGCCAACTGGCTCCCTAAGAGGAAGGCAGAGATGCCGCAACAGGGGAGAACTGCAGGGCTCAGGGATTCAGCAATCCCCAGATGAATTGAGTCACTTGGGGTTGCCAAACTAGCCTGAAGGAGCAGTGAGAGTCCCTAGCATCTAGGACAGCAAAGAGAGAGAAGGAGGTGTGTAAATTGCCCCTAATTGGTGCACCTCAAGGACAGCACAACTGGTGGACTGAAGGCAAGGCTGGGCACAGAAGGGCACTGGAGGCCCCCAGAAATGAACTGAGGAACGGGGCTGGAGATTGGGCTCAGGAAGGGGGGAAAGCAAAACCAATTTCTCCTCAGCCTGCTACAGCCAGGAAAACCAACAGAAATGGCTTGGCCAGTTCAAAGCCAGCAGGAGGCATTTTTTTTTAACTATTTTTTTTCTTTTAACTCCTATTTCATTTCTTTCCTTCTTTCTTTTTTTATTCATTCTTCCTTTCTTTCCTTTTAATCTCTTCTGTCCTTTTTTTTTTAATTCCCACAAGTGAGACAATAAAACCTGGAGTTGTGAAAAGACCAGAATTGGACACAAAGAGGGGTCATCCGAATAGCTGAGACAGTGACACAAATTTCACTTTGCTACTCCAGAGAACTTGCAAGTTATTATACAATTGTATGATTTTTTTTCACTATGCTTACATCTTTTATTTTATTAGTATCTTTGAATTACCCTTCTTTCTGTTTAGTCTTCTTTGCTTGGCTTGTTAAATTGCACTGTTTAACTGGTTTCCCTTCTTTTCTCTCTCATGGTGTATTTTTAATTTACCAATTGCACTTAGCTTGTGTTCCATTGGCACACTATTCTATGTCCTATGCTTCCTATTCTTGTTATCCAGATCACATATATTCTGTCATAGAATTGTTGCTCCATTATAATTGTAAATAATTGCTGTCTATACAGTTGTAAATACCATACAGAACCCCTCCCAGATCTCAGCCCGCTTCACTGTTTCCTGAACTTTATTACTGGTGTGGTTAACTCTATTCTCTCACACACTACACCTATTTTCTACCCTTTATTCTCACTTTACCTCAAAATCTGACCTCCCACAACTTCACAACTTTCTAGATACAACTCACAATCCTCCCCCCACCCCCTACCCCACACACAACAAGAGTCTTATCCACTTTCTACCCTTTCTAAAAAGTGTCCAGTTGGGTGAAATACCAAAGTCAACACTATACATATCCAAAGGATCTCCTATCTCTTCTCTACAGGTTGGCACTTTCAATAATATAGAATACACTCCCACTCTCTTAAACCATTTTGCCTTCCCCCAACCAACTGATCCCACAAAGAGTAGGTGGAAGCTGTGAACATCAGGATACCTGCTGGAAGAAGAAACCCATCAACAAAGGAACCACCAACAGATAACAACAGAAGAAGGTGAAGGAGGGAGTGGAAGCCACACTAACCCAACCCATGACCTATCTGGAAATACAACTAAAGGGTGGAGAAATTACTAAGAACAGACAACTGAACAAGAGCAAGAGAAAAGCCTCAAAACCTTGTACACATGAAAGAACTGGCACCAGTACAACCTGCCCACATCCACAAAACAGAATACAAGACTTGGTGGTTGAAGTAACCCTCAGTTAAGCAGCTGGTGGGAAGGACCCACCAAAGACAGACCCCCAAAAAATCAAAAACCAAAGACATACACAGAGAAAACATAAACCACAGCCCAATATCAGTGAGCTCAGGAGGTCAAGGAGATTGTACCACTGAATCTCACAGATCCCCTACCATAGAAGTTCGCACCATAAACCCAGGGAGTCAGAACAGATCAATTTAAAAAGCACAGGCTAACAAGAAGAGTCTCACAAATAATGGGAAGACAAATAAACAATTCCCAAAAGAAAGGAAAGGAGGAAGACTCAGAAACAATGCTAACTGAAAAAGAGGCAAGTCAACTATCAGATACTGAGTTCAACACAATGGTTATAAGGAAGCTTAATGAACTCACAGAGAATTACCAAAAACTACAGGGAAACTACAATGAACTCACTGCAAACTATATCAACATGAAAAAGGAAATAGAAACAATCAGCAAGGGCCAAGAGGAAATGAAGAATAGAATTTCTGAACTGAAGAACACAGTAGAAGGAATGAAAAGCAGGCTCGATGAAGCAGAGGATGGGATCAGTGAACTGGAGGACAAGGTTGGAAAAAACACCCAGAAAGAGCAAGAAAAGGAAAAGAGGCTCAGAAATAATGAAGAGGGGTTAAGGGAAATGCAAGACAACATGAGACATAATAATACCCATATTATTATAGAGATACCAGAAGCAGCAGAAGAAGAGCAAGGGATAGAAAACCTGTTTGAAAAAGTAATGATGGAAAACTTCCCTAATTTGATGAGAGAAAAAGTCACACAAATCCAGAAACACTGAGAGTCCCAATCAAGAGGAACCCAAAGAGGCCCACTTCAAGACACATCCTAATTAAAATGTCAAAATTCCAGGACAAAGAGAGAATCTTAAAGGAAGCAAGGGAGACATAGTAAGTAACATACAAGGGAACCCCGATAAGGTTAGCAGCTGGCTTATCAAAGGAAACACTCCAAGCCAGAAAGGAATGGCCAGAAACATTCTTAGTAATGAGAACCAGAGGTCTGCAACCAAGACTACTTTATCCAGCAAGGCTCTCAATCAAAATGGAAGGCTAAATAATGAGCTTCTGGAACAAAAGAAACCTCAAAGAATATACCTCCTCCAAAACCAGCTCTGCAAGAGATGCTGAAGGGTTTGCTTTAAGAACAGGAAAAAAAAAACAGTGAGAGAAAGGAACACAGGTAAGAAAAAATGGCAATGAATAAGTACCTATCAATAATAACCTTAAATGTAAGTGGATTAAATGCCCCAACCAAAAGACACAGAATAGTTGAATGGATAAGAACACATGACCCACACATATGCTGCCTACAGGAGACCCACCTCAGAACAAAAGACTTACACAGACTAAAAGTGGAGGGCTGGAAACAAATATTCCAAGCAAATGGACAGGAAAAAGAAAAGAAGCTGTAGTAGCAATACTTATATCTGACAAAATAGACTTCAAAAAAAAAAGTCATAAAAAGAGACCGAGAAGGTCACTTCATAATACTCAAGGAAAGATTTCATCAAGAAGACATAGACATCTTAAATATATGTGCACCCAACATAGGAGCACCCAAATACATAAAGAAAATCTTGGAGGACTTCAAGAAAAATATTGAAAGCAACACAATTATAGTAGAGAATATTAACACACCACTGTCACAAAAGGTCAGATCTTCTAAACAAAATATCAACAAAGATATTGTGGCATTGAACAATGACCTAGATGAAATGGACTTAACTGATATTTATAGAGCCTTTCATCCCAAAGAAGCAAAATACACATTCTTTTCAAATGCTCATGGAATATTTTCAAAGATAGACCATATGGTAGGACACAAAACAAGCCTCAACAAGTTCAAGAAAATTGAAATCATATCAAGCATTTTCTCTGATCACAAGGGACTGAAACTAGAAACCAACCTCAAGGAAAAAAACCCAAGACACTCAAACTCATGGAGATTGAATAGCATGCTATTAAACAATGAATGTGTCAAGAATGTGTCTCTGCCTTCCTCTTAGGGAGCCAGTTGGCCCTGCATGGCAGGGGTGCCACAGTGGCTGCTGTTGGGGATACAGGTGTGTGCCTCCTCTGCTGCTTCCCTCATGGTGCAGGGGTTGTGTGCGTGGTGCCTCTAGGTGGCAGGGTCAGGTGCACTCTGTGGGCTTGAGCACTCGGCCTCCACTACTGGGGCCGGATGGGCAGCCACCCGTCCCGCAGGTTCAGGTGCACACTCTCCCCAAGGCTTTGGGCATGAGCACAGGGCCTTTGGCACCACAGTGGGAGTGCCTCACAGCTGGGCAGGGTTAGGGGTGCAGAGACCAGGGTGGCTGCTGCAGGAGAATTCCCCAAACAGCTGCTGAGTGCCTCTTTTTTCTCTTTTCCCTTTTGAAAAATTCCTCCTGCTCAAGCCTGCTGCTCCATACAAGGGCCTGGCCTCTCACCCAGTCCAATTCTCCAACCAGACTGGGGACAATCTGGATCAGGGTCTATCATGGCCCAATTCTTCCCAGCCTGTGTCCAGAGTCTCAGTGGGTGCACACAGCCCCTGTGTGTTTACCATTTCATCCTTATTGTCCCCCTGCAACTTCAAGCAACCAGGTCTCTTCAGGTGCTGCTCAAACCTTGTTTGGCAGGGGAGGGAGCCGTTAACCCAGCTCTCTCCCAAGAACCCTGTGGCAGACCCAGCAGGCACCGGACCTGGGGCTGCAGCCACCTTGGTTGTAGTGCTGGATCCAGAGACCTTATTGTCCTGAAGCACTCTTCTTACCATCTGATTTTTCACTGCCGTCTATAATTTTTGGTCTCCAATCTTCATATATGCTGGGATACTGTTGGCTGTTTGCTCTGTTCCTCAGAAGATCTGCTAGGTGTTTCACCCGTGTGCAGGGGGAAGTGGACCCCACTCCCACCTATCTTGCCGCCATCTTCCAGACCTCTCAGAGTATGGGTCTTTAAGGCTAAAGTGAGTCTCTTGTAGAATAGCACATTATTGGATTTTTCGTATCCATTCAGCAATTCTAGGTGTTTTGATTGAAAAATTTGATTTTATTATATTTAAAGTAATTATTTAGGTGGTTATCAGAGGCTTTAGACCTTCCCACACCTCTTTAAAGAGTATTGCTTTATTTTTTTTTCTACTTTTAAATTATTTTCATTTTTGAATTACAGTTGATATACATTATTATATCAGGTTTAGCTGTAAACCCCTATGATTAGATGCTATATAACTTTCTAAGTGGCCATCCCAATAAATCTTGCATCCATCTGACACCATACAGTCATTAGAATATTATTGACTACATTCCCTATGCACTTTACATCCCCATGCCCATTCTGTAACCAATTTCTACTTCTTAATTCCTTCACCCTTTCCACTCACCCCTACAAGCCCCCTCCCACCTGGTATCTGTCAGAATGTTATCTGTATTTATGAGTCTATTTCATTCTGTTTATTTCTTTAGGTTCAGTTGTTGATAGATATATGTTTATTGCCATTTTATTGTTTATATTTTGGATCTTCTTTCTTCTTCTTCTTCTTAATGAAGACCATTCACCATTTCATGTAACATTGGTTTCATGGTGATGAACTTCATAAGCTTTTCTTGTCTGAGAACCTCTTTATCTGTCCTTCAATTCTAAATAATAGCTTTGCTGGGTATAGTAATCTTTGTTGTCGGCACTTGCTTTCTATCACTTTGAATATTTCTAGCCAATCCCTTCTGAATAGAATTTCTATTGAGAAATCAGCTGGCAGTCTCACGGGAGCGCCCTTGTAGGTAAATAACTGCTTTTTTCTTGCTGCTCTAAAAGTTCTGTCTTTAACCTTTGCATTTTAATTATGATGTGTCTAGTTGTAGTACTCTTTGGGTTCATCTTGTTTGGGACTTTCTGCACTTTCTGGACTGGTATGTATATTTCCTTTGCTAGATTAGGGAAGTTTCCTATTGTTATTTTTTAAAATAAGTTTTCCATTTCTTGCTCTCTCTCTTCTTCTGGCATCCTTATGATATGAATTTTGGTACATCTGAAGTTATCCCAGAGATTCCCTACACTATCTTCATTTTTTAATTCTTTTTGTTTCTTGCTGTTCTGATTGAGTATTTTTTTCCTTCCTTATATTCCAAATCATTGATTTTATTCCCAGCTTCATGTACTCTACTGTTGATCCTCTATATATTATTCTTAATTTTAGTTAGTGTACCATTCATTTCTGACTGGCCCTTTTAAATGCCTTTGATGTTCTCACTAAATTCATTGAACATACTTATAACCAGTTTTGTGAACTCTGCATCTAATGTGTTGCTTGTCTCCATTTTGTGTCGTTCTTTTTCTGGAGTTTTGTTCTGTTTTTTTTACTTGGGATATGTTTCTTTGACTCTTCATTTTGGTAGCCTCCCTGTGTTTGTTTCTATGTATTAGGTAGAGCTGATATGTCTCTCAGACTTGGTAGATTAGCCTAATGTAGTAGGTGTTCTGTAGGATGCATTGGCACCACCTCCCTGATCACCTAAGCTTGGCACTTGAGGTATGCCCTTTATGTGGGCTAAGTACACCCTCCTTTTGTAATTGAGCCTTAACTACTTTTGGCACATGAATGGGAGGGATTCACCCCAGGTCAATCAGCTGCAAGGACTGGCTGCAACCACCAACCTCAGTGGATCCACAGTAGAGGATCAGCTGTGCAGTGGCCCAACACATAGTGGAGGACTTACTTCAGTGGGGCTCTGTTGACCACTGAGTCTGCCCCTTGACTGTGCTGTTTGTGGAGGTGGTTGGGTAGTGACACTTCAGTGTGGTTTGAGCTGTCCACTGTGTGCCCTGGCTCTGTGGTCTCCAACGAGGTACAGGACAAGGTCAGTTGTCACATGAGCACTGCCTGGGGCCACTCTGCATGAATTACAAAGTGATCTGCAGGTGGCTGCTACTTGTGCTGGGCTTCGAGATGCCCAAGCAAGACCAATATGAAAACTGAAGCTGACTGTAGCTAATGCCAGGGTTTGGCCACTTAGTGAGAGGTACAGGGCACACTGAGGCCAGATGCTGCTTGTTTGACAGATTTTAGGAAAATCTGAAGCATGAGCCAGGACATGCCATTTGTATGGAAAAGCCATTGGAAACAGCTTCAGTGGGTCTGAAAGTTAGGTAGGATGGGGCCTCAGGGAATCATCAGGGTAGTGCAGACAGTGTGAGCCAGGTTGATGGAGTCTCAGATATGATGCCTGCCTGCCAGCTCTTTGTAGGGGGAGAGGGTCTCAGAAAAAGAACAATGGCCTCTGCCAGCACTTCTGTTTAGGAGAAAGCCACTCCTCTTGGTCTCACCCTAATGCTGAACAATTCAGTTCCTCCTTGTATGTCTCTAGTGCTTTTCAAGCTGCTGCCTCAGTGCTGGAGCTGAGTGGGTGTAAGACCAAGTAAGTCCATATTGAAGCCCTTTAAAAGGAACTGCTTGGAACTCCAGAAGCCCTCTGTCTCCCTCAATCCCCACTGGTTTTTATAGCCAGTAGTTACAGGGACTTCTCTTTCTGGCACTGGAACCCTGAGCTATGGAGCCTGGTATGGGGCTGAGACCCCTTCCTCCTGAGGAGCAACCTCTGTAGTTGAGATATTCCTTCCAAATTTTATGTCACACATGGTTGTAGGACCTGCTTGTTCCCTGTCATTGCCCCTCCTACCAGTCTTGATGTGATTTTTTCTTTAATTCTCTAGTAGTAGGACTTCCACTCAGCCAGATTTCAGGCTATTCTGAATGATGGCTGTTCTGTGTGGTTTAGTTGTCATTATGATGTGGTTACACAGTATTGCTTTATATTTTGAGCTTTGGTGCCTTAGATTGAGTTTTACTTACTATCAGGTCAGCCTCCCATCAGTCCAAACAACACTCTTACCTTTTGTAGAATTTATTCATGGGTTTCGGAATGAAGCTTTTTTCCCAATTGTAATAGACAGCTTGGAAAGTGCAGGCTTTATCTGGGAGTACTTCAAAGTCTAATTTTTCTGGTGAAAAAGTCACACTTGGGTATTTAATTTTGTTAGTACATCTCATGCCAACAAGTGAATAGGACATCTTGGCATATACAGACTTTTTCAGGTACATCAGTAATGTGCATGGTCTTAGGGGAAAGGGGGTTCTATCTGATGTTTAGTACAGCTCTGGTGTCAATTATCTACAGAAGCCCCTAGGTCTTATCATCCCTGGTTGCTACCAATCAGCTGTGGCCTTTGGTTGGCTGATATATGGAAATATCCTTTTCCTATCCTTGGGAGCAGTCAGAATATTTTTGTGTCCAATGACCATCTTATTTAAAATGTGCACATTGTAAAGGTGGGTAGCCCTTCTAGTCAGGTGGTGGAGGTGCCACTGTGGGTGTTACCCATGGTTACTTACTCCAGGAAGTGCTTTACTGGGTCTTGATTGATGGCTGTTAAAAGCTGTGGTGAGCTGTGGTGAAGCTTACTGTCTCTTCTTTTCCTGGATTTGGTCATGGTTATTATACACTTTCAAAGCAATCTCAAACCATTGAGAAATTGGCATCCTCAATACCCCTTTCAGTTGTTGTAGTTTTTAAACAATATATTGTTGGGAAGCCTCAAAAACCTTTTAGGGAAGATGAATGGGTTCTCCTCAGGCCCTTTGGGGCTCCTTTGTGAAGTCCCATTATTATGTGTACCCTGCCCAAATCTGCATGGAACTTGGGTGTCACTGCAGTCTCAGCTTGGCCCTGGGGCTGGCCTTGGTGACACCAAAGCCATAGCAACATCTGAGGACAAGGTTTCCTGGCCCCAGCACTTCTCTGAGACTGCCATTTCCTGCTGTATATCCACTTGGTGGGTTTCCCACAGCCTCTTCTAAGTGGACACCCTTAATTTGCTTCTGAGTTATGCCTTCAGTGTTCACAACAGCTGCAGAGTAAACTGCTGCACCTCAGACAAAGCTTATTACCATGGGATTCTCTGCTCCTCCCCTGTACAAAACTCCTCCTTGGTGGAGGTTTCCAAAATGTAAAAAGATTTTCCATCTTCTTAGAATCATGTGAAGTGCACATATTACAAATCCCCTAGCTTGACATTGGTCATCTAGACCTGCAGGGACTTGTCTCAATGAACATTGTCCTGCCTGAGGCAGAATAACCCCTGGATGAATTTGAGGATTCTGGAGACTCTGGGGAGCATAGGCCATTCCTTTCTAACTGTCTGGCAGACAGGGTATAGGGCTGGACCTGCAGCCTAGGAAGGATTATTGGGGGAAGCCTCAGTGACTTGCAGGAATTGCAACTAAATACAGTGGGGAGTCACAAAAAGGTTGAAGAGTTAGATGTAGTAAATCAAGATCATCACTTGGCTCTCATTTGGGCAAGATAATCTTTTTTCCTGAGGGTCTTTCCTTCTGCACTATAATTTTAGTTAAAGAACACATTTTCAGACATTTCTCCCCTGATTCCAACTGGTATTGAAGCCAAGTGGTCTTAAAAAAATCTTCCTTTTATTCATAGCTAAATATTGAACATATTGAAGAATTCCCCTCAAAGGACTGCAGTCAGGTATACTATTAACATTTCCCATTATTTTATACAGTTATGGATCTTATTAGAATGTAGTTAACAATGAAATTTGCTTTTTTCAATAACATCACATTTTTAAAAAGTTTTAAATATTTTCAATTACAGTTTACATCAATATTATTTTGTATTAATTTCAAGTGGACAGCATAGTGGTTAGATGATCATATACATTGCAAAGTGTTCCCTTCAATATTTCCAGTACCTACTTGGCACCATACATAGTTATTACAGTATTACACTCCCAATGCTGTACTTTACATCCCTGTGACAGAAGTACAAATCTGTACTTCTCAATCCCTTTACCTTTTTTACCCAGTCCACTAACCCCCTCCCCCTCTGTCATCAGTCTGTTCTCTGTATCTATGAGTCTATCAGTGCCTCTTTAAGTAACATAACATTTTAAGATAACCAGAATTTTTTTCTTTATTTGACAAATCTCCTCATGTAATTTCAGTTTTAATTGGTTTGAAATTCCTCTCTTATAAGGAAAGAAAACAAATCTTTGAGGTATTCCAGAGGACCACTGAAATAACCCAAGCCATTCATAGGATAAGAAAAAGTCTCCTCATAAACCCCGAACCTTGGGAAGTTTGTCAAACATACTTGACCAAAAAGAGGATATATATCAAACATATTGTTAACTTAGATTAAGGTGATTGGGTTAAGGACTTCTTATTTTCAAGTCTACTAATGTGGTACTCCAGTACCTGAATTTGCCACAAAGCTTCAGAACCTGCATTTGATCCCTTTGAGGGGGGTGAGCTGATGACCCAGACTTATCCTGGCCAGCACTAGACAACTTTAATACACTCAAGGTTGGATGGTTGACCTCCAGTTGGTAATCAAGCAAGTGTTCACTCAGTATGGTCAAAATGAAAAGAACAGCTGCTGTCAGATAGGGCTGCTGGGCTGCTGCCAGCAAGTCCTTCCAGGTTTGCTGAAAAGAAGCAAATGACAGAACTTTTAACCTAAAAATACACACAAAACAAAACCAACACACATACAACACAGTAGATCGAGTACTCTTCCAGACAAGGAAATTCAAGATCCTACAACTTGAATCCATAGTTCGGACTCAAACAGATCTTTGACGACCTTAGTGGTTGTGACCCTCCCTCCAACTGTATCCATAGGGTGGGACTCTCACTCAAGGTTCAGGACTCAAATCCTACAAAACCCCCCCAGGGTGAAACCCTAACCCTCAATCCTGATAAGGTTATTAGACAATTTAGACACAAGAAAATTTAACAAAGTTACTTAACCAAAAAACATCTGATCTAGAAGCTGTTTCTTTCTCCAAAAATGAAAGTAGAAAGTAGCACTAAGAAGCCTGGAGTGCTGGGGAGGGGCAAGTAGAAACCCAATAGTCAAGCCCTTAGACAAACCAGCCAATGCGGCTACTGAGGGTCAGCTGCAAAGGTGCACGTCCTGCGAGGAGGCTGCAGTGGTTCAAGCAGACAACCAAAAGACTGAATTCCATTCGTAGTCACCAAAATTGTTACTGGCCAAAGGCTCACTTCTCAATGTGCACAGAAACCAATACCATGGGCCTGGCTTTTGAGAAAAGAAAAGGCTTTATTTGTGAGTCCACTGGCATGGAAACAAGAGGCAAGGCTCCAATGTGCCTTCCTGAACCAGGTCTCCAGATGGAATTTTTAAGGAGTTTCAACTCTGGATCTTCCTGAACAACAGAAGGGTCTGGCATTCAGGTTTTAGTCATGTCCCAACACTTCGGTTCCATGGGGGGAGCAATCAGGGTTCACAAATGTTACTCATGAGTGATGTTCACAGTGTTGCTCATAAGTGGTGTCTATCCAAGGTTTAAATTTTGGTTCCCATCTTGTCAGAAACAAGATAGGACTAGTTTGAGCTGGTTCTGTGGTTACAAAACTAACCAATTAAAAAATGGGCAAAAGATCAGAACAGATACCTTTCCATACACAATATACAGATGGTGAATAAACATATGAAAAAGTATGGCCTTTATCATATGTCAATAGAGAATTTCACATTAAAACAACAATAAGATACCACTACACCCATATTACAATGGCAAAAATCCCAAACCCTGACAACACCAATGCTGATGAAGATGTGAAACAACACAGACTCTCATACATTGCTGGTGAGATACAGGGTGTTATGGGAGACAGTTTCTTACAAAGCTACACAGCCTTATGATAGAATCTAGTAATCATGTTCCCAGGTGTTTACCCTAATAAGGTGAAAATTCATGTGCACATAAAATCTTGCACACAAATGTTTATAGCAGCTTTATTTATAATTGCCAAAAGGTGCAAGCAACCTAAATGTTCTTCAATATTTAATGGATAAACAGACTATGATACATCTATACAATGATACATTATTCTATAATAGAGATATAAAATGAGGAGCCAGAGGTGGGGAAGACGGCGGCGAGATAGGTGGGAGCGGAGTTCACTTCCCCCTGCACATGGGTGAAACACCTAGCCGATCTACTGAGGAACAAAGAGAACAGCCAAAAATACCCAAGCATTTATGAAGACAGGAGACCAAAAAGTATAGAGGACACTGAAAAAACAGACAGTAAGGGGATTGCTTCAGAATAATAAGGTCCTTGGGACCAGCAAGGGGACCAGGGTGACTGTAGCCCCAGGCCAGGCACCAGCTGGACCTGCCGCAGGACTGCTAGGAGAGAACCAGGTTAAGGGCCCCCTCCCCTTCCAAACAAGGTTTGAGCAGCACTGAGAGAGACCTGGTTGCTTCAAGTCACGGGGGGCGCGGGAATAAGAATGAAGTGGTAAACCCACAGAGACCATGTGCTCCCAGCTGGGGAGAGTTGAGAGTTGGGCCGTGTTGGGCCCTGACACAGAGAGCCCTCGGTCTAGCTGGAGAGGTGGGCTGTGTGAAAGGACAGGCCCTTCCTTGTATGGAGTGGCAGGATTGAGCAGGAGGAATTTCTCAGAAAAAGTAAAAAAAAAAAAGAGAGATACTCAGGGGCAGTTTGGGGAATACTCCTGCAACAGCTCCAGCCTCCTCTCCACCTGACCACCCAGCACTCCCCTGGGGGTGTGGGGGGCACCGAGCCCACATCCGAGGTACTGGGGAGAGTGCACATCTCGGAGGGACCTGAGACCACATCCGAGGCACCAGGGAGAGTGAGCACCAAGGAAGGCGCTGCGTTTGCACCCATAGCCCTGAGGAGGGTGCGTCCCTGAACCTGCAGGACCAGGGGCTGCTGGAGAGCTGGGCTGGAGGATGGCTGAGTGCCAGTTGGGAACGGAGAAGAGCTAAACTAAGCCCCCTGAGCCTGCTGCAGCTAAGAAGAACAGCAAAATTGGCTTGGCCAGTTTGAAGCCACCAGGAGGCTTTTTCTTTCTTTTTTTTTTTTTTTAAAGTAATTCTTCTTATTATTTTTTCTTTTAACACCTTCTTCCTCTCTTTCCTTCTTTCTTGTTCTATTCCTTCTTTCTTTCCCTTTATATTTCTTCTTCCTTCCTTCTTCTTTTTTGTTTAAATTCTCACAAGTGAGAGACAATAAAACCTGGAACTATGAAAAGAGCAGAGCTGGACTCAAAGAGGGGGCATCCCAACAGCTGAGACAGTGACACAAATTTCACTTTGCTATGCCAGAGAACTTGCAAGTTATTCTATATTTGTATTATTATTTTTTCATTATTCTGACATCACTCATTTTATTAGTATTTTTGTATTTTTCATCTTTCTGTTTAGTCTTCTTCACTTGACTGGTTAATTTGCATTGTTTGTCTGGTTTCTCCTTGTTCTCTCTTTCATAGTGTGTTATTAATTAACTGTCTTTCACTTCATTTGTGTTCCATTAGCACACTATTCTAGGACCTATACTCCCTATTCTAGTTATCCAGATCACATAGATTCTGCCATATGATTGTTGCTCCATTATTATTATAAATAATAGCTGTTCTATATATTTGTAAATACTACACAGAATCCCTCCCAGATCTCAGCCTACTTCACTGTTTTCTGAACTTTATTACTGGTGTGGTAAACTCTATTCTCTCACAAACTACACCTATTTTCTACCTTTTATTCTCACTTTAACTCATAATCTGACCTCCCCCAACTTCACAGCTTTCTAGATACAAATCACAATCCTTCTCCCGCCCCCAAAAGAAGTCTTATCTTTTTTCCACCCTTTCTAAAAAGTGGTTAGTTGGGTGAAATATCACAGTTAACACTACATATCCAAAGGATCTCCTATCTCGTCTCTAAGGACTGGTACTTTCAATATCATAGAATACACTCTTGCTGTCTTAAACCATTTTGCTTTCTTCCTCTAACCTATCACAAAAAAGAGTAGGTAGAAGCTTTGAACACCAGGATACCTCCTGGAAGAGGAAACCCACCAACAAAGGAGCCACCAACATATAAGAAGAGAAGAAGGTGAAGGAGGGAGTGGAAGCCTCACTAACTCAACCCAGGACCTATCTGGAAATACAATTAAATAGTGGAGAAATTACTCAGAACAAACAACTGAACAAGAGCAAGAGAAAAGCCTCAAAACCTTGTACACATGAAAGAACCAGCTTCAATACAACCTGCCCACACCTGCACAACAGAAAACAAGAGGTGCTGGACAGAGTGACCCCCAGTTAAGCAGCTGGTGGGAAGGACCCACCAAAGAAAGACCCCAAAACAATCAAAAATCAAAGACATACACAGAGAAAACATAAACCACAGCCCAATATCAGTGAGCTCAGGAGATCAAGGAGACTATACCACTGAATCTCACAAATCCCCTACCATAGAAGTTTGCACCATAAACCCAGGGAGTCAGAACAGATCAATTTAAAAAGCACAGGCTAACAAGAAGAGTCTCACAAATAATGGGAAGACAAAGAAACAACCCCAAAATGAAGGGAAAGGAGGAAGCATCAGAAAGAATGTGAAATGAAAAAGAGGCAAATCAACTATCAGATAATGAGTTCAAAAAATTGGTTATAAGGAAGCTTCATGAGCTAACACAGAATTACCAGAAAGCATAGGGAAACTACAATGAACTCACTGCAAACTATATCAACATGAAAAAGGAAATAGAAACAATCAGCAAGGGCCAAGAGGAAATGAAGAATAGAATTTCTGAACTGAAGAACACAGTAGAAGGAATGAAAAGCAGACTTGATGAAGCAGAGGATGGGATCAGTGAACTGGAGGACAAGGTTGGAAAAAACACCCAGAAAGAGCAAGAAAAGGAAAAGAGGCTCAGAAATAATGAAGAGGGGTTAAGGGAAATGCAAGACAACATGATACATAATAATATCCATATATTATAGGTAGACCAGAAGCAGCAGAAGAACGGCAAGGGATAGAAAACCTGTTCGAAAAAGTAATGATGGAAAACTTCCCTAATTTGATGAGAGAAAAAGTCACACAAATCCAGGAAACACTGAGAGTCCCAATCAAGAGGAACCTAAAGAGGCCCACTTCAAGACACATCCTAATTAAAATGTCAAAATTCCAGGACAAAGAGAGAATCTTAAAGGAAGCAAGGGAGACATAGTAAGTAACATACAAGGGAACCCCGATAAGGTTAGCAGCTGACTTGTCAATGGAAACACTCCAAGCCAGAAGGGAATGGCCAGAAATATTCCTAGTAATGAGAACCAAAGGTCTGCAACCAAGACTACTTTACCCAACATGGCTCTCAAAAAAGAAAGAAGACCAAATAAGGAGTTTCAAAGACAAAAGAAGTCTAAAAGAATATACCTCCACCAAACCAGCTCTGCAAGAGATGCTAAATGGGTTGCTATAAGTAAAGGAAGAAAATAGAGAGAGACAGAAAAACACAGGTATGAAAAATCGGCAATGAATAAGTACCTATCAATAATAACCTTAAATGTAAATGGATTAAATGCTCCCATCAAAAGACATGGAAGAGCTGAATGGATAAGAAAGCATGACTCACACATATACAGCCTAAAAGAGACCCATCTTAGGACAAAAGACATACACAGACTGAAAGTGAAGGGATAGAAACAAATTTTCCAAGCAAATGGACAGGAAAAAAAAATCTGTAGAAGCAATACTCATATTAGACAAAATAGACTTCAAAAGAAGGGACATAAAGAGAGACCCAGAAGGTCACTTCATAATACCCAAAGGCAGAATCCACCAAGAAGACAAAAACATTGTAAATATATATGCACCCAACATAAGAGCACCCAAATACATAAAGAAAATCTTGGAGGACTTCAAGAAAGATATTGACAGCAACACAATTATACTAGGGGATTTTAATACCCCATTGTCAAAGATGGACAGATCTTCCAAACAAAATATCAACAAAAATACTGTGGCATTGAACAATGCCCTAGATGAAATGGACTTAACTGATATATATAGAGAGAGCATTTCATCCCCCAAAAGTAAAATACACATGTTTTCAAATGTACATGGAACATTTTCAAAGGTAGACCACATGGTGCGACACAAAACAAGCCTCAAAAAGTTCAAGAATATTGAAATTATATCAAAAATTTTCTCTGACCAAAAGGGACTTCAACTAGAAAGAGATCTCAAGGAAAAAACCCCAAAACTTTCAAAAACATGGAGACTGAATAGCATGATATTAAACAATGAATGGGTGAAAAATGAGATTAAGGAGGAAATCAAAAAGTTTCTGGAAAAAATGAAAATGAACTCGCAACAATACAAAAGTTATGGGACACAACAAAGGCAGTGCTGAGAGGGAAGGTAATAGCAATACAGGACTACCTAAAAAGGATAGAAACATCTGAAATAAACAACATAACCCTACACATACAGGAACTTGAGGAACAACAACAAAGACAGCCCAGAGCAAGCAGAAGGAAGGAAATAACCAAGATCAGAGCAGAACTAAATGACATAGAGACTAAAAGCACAATTGTAAGGATCAATGAATCCAGAAGCTGGTTCTTTGAAAAGATAAACAAAATCGACAAGCCTTTAAGTAGGCTTATCAAGAAGAAAAGAGAGAGGATCCAAATAAACAGAATTAGAAATGAAAGTGGAGAGATTACAACTGATACCACAGAAATACAAAGGATCGGAAGAAAATACTATGAAGACCTATATGCTAAGAAATTTGAAAACCTAGATGAAATGGACACATTTCTAGAAAAATATAATCTTCCAAAACTGACTGAAGAAGAAGCAGAAAACCTGAACAGACCAATATCAGCAAAGGAAATTGAAGCAGTCATCAAGAAACTCCCACCACACAAAAGCCCTGGACCAGATGGTTTCACAGGAGATTTCTACAAAGCATTTAAGGAAGAACTAACCCCTATCCTTCACAGACTGTATGAAAAAATCCAAACTGATGGAAGACTCCCAAGCTCTTTTTATGAAGCCAACATCATCCTAATCCCAAAACCAGATAAAGACACAACAAAGAAAGAAAAGTTCAGGCCAATATCGCAGATGAACATAGACGCTAAAATTCTCAACAAAATATTAGCAAACCGCATCCAGCAATATATTAAAAAGATCATCCACCATGACCAAGTGGGATGCATCCCAGGGATGCAAGGATGGTACAATATTCACAAATCAATAAACATAATACATCACATCAACAACAGCAAAGACAAAAATCACGTGATCATATCGATAGATGTGATAAAAGCCTTTGATAAGATACAGCACCCATTTCTCATAAAAACACTCGGAAAAGTGGGAATAAACAGAGCATTCCTCAACATAATAAAGGCCATATATGAGAGACCTACAGCCAACATCATACACAAAGGACAAAAACTTAGAGCTTTCCCAGTAAGATCAGAAATAAGACAAGGATGCCTTCTCTCTCCACTGCCATTCAACAAAGTATTGAAAGTCCTAGCCACAGCAATCAGACAAGAAAAAGAAATAAAAGGCATCCAAATTGGAAAGGGGGAAAGGAAACTGTCACTGTTTGCAGATGACATGATAGTGTATATGGAAAATCCTATAGACTCCACAAAAAAACTACTCGACCTAATAAATGAATTTGGCAAAACAGCTGGATATAAAGTCAATACTCAGAAATCAAAGGCATTCCTGTACACCAACAAAGAACCTGAAGAAACAGAAATCAGGAAAAAAAATCCCATTTGATATAGCAACAAGAAAAATCAAGTACCTAGGAATAAACCTAACCAAGCAGGTAAAAGACCTGTACTCAGAAAACTACACAACACTGAAGAAAGAAATTAAGGAGGACACAAACAAATGGAAGCATGTACCATGCTCATGGATTGGAAGAATTAACATCGTCAAAATGGCCATACCACCCAAAGCGATTTATAGATTCAATGCAATCCCTATTAAAGTACCTAGGACACATTTCACAGTAAGAGAACAAGCATTTCAGAAATTTATATGGAACCATAAACGACCCTGCATAGCTGCAGCAATTTTGAGAAACAAGAACAAAGCAGGAGGGATCACAATTCCTGATATCAAACTGTATTACAAGGCCACTGTAATCAAAACAGCCTGGTACTGGCATAAAAACAGGCACATAGACCAATGGAACAGAACAAAGAGCCCAAAAATAAACCCATGTCTTTATAGTCAATTAATATTTGACAAAGGAGGCAGGAACATAAAATGGAGCTAAAATAGCCTCTTCAACAAATGGTGAATAATTGTGAATCATTGGATTCCACAAAGATGACAGGAATTAAGACAAATAATTTTTTGGCACTTCTTTCACCTCACAGGAGCAGCTATATGTCAATAATATTTCCCATTGATTTCCTGTCACAGTTAAAATCCTATTTCTTTTTGCTACACCTCCTTTCTTACTCTGCATTGCTCACTTTCTTCTGCCTTTCTCCACTATCCACGCTTTTTCTCTGACATGGTAATTTGGTGTTTATTAATGTTATTGACTGGAAACTTCTTTCTTTCATTTTTTAAATTTCATTGTTATTCAATTACAGTTGTATTCCTTTTCTCCCCATCCCTCCACCTCACCGCAGCTGAACCCACTTCCCTCCCCCACCTCACCCATCCACTTGATTTTGTCCATGTGTCCTTAATAGTAGTTCCTGTAAACACCTCTCCCCACTTTCCCCTCCCAACTCCCCTCTGGCTTTGTTAGATTGTTCTTAAATACAATGTCTCTGGTTATATATTGTTTGCTTTTTTCTTCTGTTGATTTTTTTCCAGTTAAAGGAGAGATCATATGGTGTTTGTCCTCACCGCCTGGCTTATTTCACTTAGCATAATGCTCTCCAGTTCCATCCATGCTGTTGCAAAGGGGAGAAGCTCCTTCTTTCTCTCTGCTGCTTAGAATTCCGTTGTGTAAATATACCATAGTTTGTGGATCCACTCATTTGCTGATGGGCACTTAGGTTGCTTCCAGTACTTGGCTATTGTAAATTGTGCTGCTATGAACATTGGGGTGCACAGGTTCTTTTGGATTGGTGTTTCAGGGTCCTTAGGGTATAATCCCAACAGTGGAATACTGGGTCAAAGGGCAGTTCCATTTTTAGTTTTCTGAGGAAATTCCATATTGTTTTCCACAGTGGCCTCACCAGTCTGCATTCCCACCAACAGTGCACTAGAGTTCCCTTTTGTACTCATCCTCTCCAACATTTGTTTGTGGATTTGTTTATGTTGGCCAGTCTGACCAGTGTGAGATGGTACCTCATTGTGGCTTTCATTTGCATCTCTCTGATGGCTAGTGATGCTGAGCATCTTTTCATATGTCTCTGGGCCCTCTGTATGTCTTCCATGGAGAAGTGTCTGTTCAAGTCCTTTGCCCATTTTTTAATTGGGTTGTTTGTCTTCCTGGAGTGGAGTCATGGGAGTTCTTTATATATTTTGGAGATCAGGCCCTTGTCTGAGGTATCATTAGCAAATGTGTTTTCCCATACTGTTAGATCTCTTTGTAATTTAGTGCTGTTTTCTTTAGCCATGCAGAAGCTTTTTATTTTGATGAGGTCCCAATAGTATATTCTTTACTTTATATCCCTTGCTTTAGGGGACATGTCTGTGAGGATGTTGCTGCGTGGAATGTCTGAGATCTTCCTGCCAATGTTTTCCTCTAGGACTTTTATGGTGTTACGACTTATATTTAAGTCTTTTATCCATCTTGAGTTTATTTTTGTGTATGGCATAAGTTGGTGATCGAGTTTCATTTTTTTGCACGTAGCTGTCCAGATCGCCCAACAGCATATGTTGAAGAGACTGTTTTTGCTCCATTTTATGCTCCTGCCTCCTTTGTCAAATATTAATTTACCATAAAGTCTTGAGTTTATTTCTAGGCTCTCTGTTCTGTTCCATTAGTCTATGTGCCTGTTTTTACGCCAGTACCAGGCTGTTTTGATTACAGTGGCCTTGTAATACAGTTTGATATCAGGAATTGTGATCCCTCCTGCTTTGTTCTTGTTTCTCAAATTTGCTGCAGCTATGCAAGGTCATTTATGGTTCCATATAAATTTCTGAAATGCTTGTTCTCTTACTGTGAAATGTATCCTGGGTACTTTAATAGGGATTGCATTGAATCTATAAATCGCTTTGGGTGGTATGGCCATTTTGACGATGTTAATTCTTCCAATCCATGAGCATGGTACATGCTTCCATTTGTTTGTGTCCTCCTTAATTTCTTTCTTCAGTGTTGTGTAGTTTTCTGAGTGCAGGTCTTTTACCTGCTTGGTTAGGTTTCTTCCCAGGTACTTTATTTTTCTTGTTCCTATGTCAAATGCGATTTTTTTCCTGATTTCTGTTTCTGCAGTTTAGTTGTTGGTATACAGCAATGCCTTTGATTTCTGAGTATTGACTTTGTATCCAGCTGTTTTGCCAAATTCATTTATTAGGTCGAGTAGTTTTTTTGTGGAGTCTATAGGATTTTCCATATACACTATCATGTCATCTGCAAACAGTGACAGTTTCCTTTCCCCCTTTCCAATTTGGATGCCTTTTATTTCTTTTTCTTGTCTGATTGCTGTGGCTAGGACTTCCAATACTATGTTGAATAGGTGTGGTGAGAGAGGGCATCCTTGTCTTGTTCCTGATCTTACTGGGAAAGCTCTAAGTTTTTGTCCTTTGTGTATGATGCTGGCTGTAGGTCTCTCATATATGGCCTTTATTATGTTGAGGAATGCTCTGTTTATTCCCACTTTGCTGAGTGTTTTTATGAGAAATGGGTGCTGTATCTTATCAAACGCTTTTACCGCATGTATTGATATGATCATGTGATTTTTGTCTTTGCTGTCGTTGAAGTGATGTATTATGTTTATTGATTTGCGAATATTGTACCGTCCTTGCATCCCTGGAATGAATCCCACTTGGTCATGGTGTATGATCTTTTTAATGTATTGCTGGATGCAGTTTGTCAATATTTTGTTGAGAATTTTAGTATCTATGTTCATCTGCGATATTGGCCTGAACTTTTCTTTCTTCCTTGTGTCTTTATCTGGTTTTAAGAGTAGGATGATGCTGGCTTCATAAAAAGAGTTTGAGAGTCTTCCATCAGTTTGGATTTTTTCATACAGTCTGTGAAGGATAGGGGTTAACTCTTCCTTAAATGCTTTGTAGAATTCTACTGTGAAACCCTCTGGTCCAGGGCTTTTGTGTGTTGGGAGTTTTTTGATGACTGCTTCAATTTCGTCGGCTGTTATTGGGCTGTTCAGGTTTTCTGCTTCTTCTTCATTCAGTTTTGGACAATTACATTTTTCTAGAAATGTGTCCATTTCACCTAGGTTTTCAAATTTCTTGGCATACAGTTCTTCATAGTAGTTTCTTACAATCCTTTGTATTTCTGTGGTATGAGTTGTAATCTCTCCTCTTTCATTTCTAATTGTGTTAATTTAATCCTCTCTCTTTTCTTCTTGATGAGCCTACTTAAAGGCTTGTCGATTTTGTTTATCTTTTCAAACAACCAGCTCCTGGATTCAATGATCCTTAGAATTGTGCTTTTAGTCTCTATGTCATTTAACTCTACTCTGATCTTTGTTACTTCCTTCTTTCTGCTTGGTCTGGGCTGTCTTTGTTGTTGTTCCTCGAGTTCTTGTAGGTGTAGAGTTAGGTTGTTTGTTTGAAATGTTTCTATCTTTTGAAGGTAGGCCTGTATTGCTATGAACTTCCCTCTCAGGACTGCCTTTGCTGTGTCCCATAAGTTTTGGGTTGTTGTGAGTTCATTTTCATTTGTTTCCAGAAAATTTTTGATTCCTTCCCTAATCTCGTTCTTGACCCATTCATTGTTTAATAGCATGCTCTTGAATCTCCATGATTTTGAGTGTTTGGCGTTTTTTCTATTTTGGGGGTTTTTGGGTTGGTTTCTAGTTTCAGTCCCTTGTGGTCAGAGAAAATGCTTGACATGATTTCAATTTTCTTGAATTTGTTGAGGCTTGCTTTGTGTCCTATCATGTTGTCTATCTTTGAAGATGTTCCATGTATACTTGAAAAGAATGTGTACTTTGCTTCTTTGGGATGAAAAGCTCTATATATATCAGTTAAGTTCATTTCCTCCAGGCTATTGTTTAGTGACACAATATCCTTTTTGATATTTTGTTTGGAAGACCTGTCCATTTTTGATAGTGGGGTGTTAAAGTCCCCTACTATAATTGTGTTGCTGTCAATATCTTTCTTGAAGTTCTCCAATATTTTCTTTATGTATTTGGGTGCTCCTATGTTGGGTACATATATATTTACAATGTTTATGTCTTCTTGGTGGATTTTTCCTTTGAGCATTATGAAGTGTCCTTCTGGGTCTCTCTTTATGGCCCTTCTTTGGAAATCTATTGTGTCTGATATGAGTATTGCTACCCCTGCTTTTCTTTCCTGTCAGTTTGCTTGGAAAATTTGATTACAACCTTTCACTTTCAGTGTGTGTAAATCTTTTGTCCTGAGATGTGTCTCTTGTAGGTAGCATATGTGTGGGTCATGTTTTCTTATCCATTCAGCTATTCTATGTCTTTTGATTGGAGCATTTAATCCATTTATGTTTAAGGTTATTATCAATGGGTAGTTATTCACTGCCATGTTTTCCTACCTGTGTTCCTCTCTCTTTCTCTTTTCCTTCCTTTACTTATAGCAACCCATGTAGCATCTCTTGCAGAGCCTGTTTGGTGGAAGTGTATTCCTTTAATCTTCTTTTTCTGGGAAACTTTATTTGGCCTTCTATCTTGATTGAGAGCCTTGCTGGGTAATGTAGTCTTGGTTGCAGGCCTCTGGTTCTCATTACTTGGAATATTTTTTGCCATTGTCTTCTGGCTGGTAGCGTTTCCATTGAGAAGTCAGTTACTAACATTATTTGGGCTCCCTTTTATTTTACTTCCTATTTCTCCCTTGCTTCCTTTAAGATCCTCTGTTTGTCCTGGAATTTTGACATTTTAATTATGATGTGTCTTGCAGTGGGCCTCTTTTGTTTCCTCTTGCTTGGGAATCTCTGTCTTTCCTGGATTTGGGTGACTTTTTCCCTCATCAGATTAAGGAAATTTTCCTTCATTACTTTTCCAAACAGGTTTTCTATCCCTTGCTCTTCTTCTCCTTCTGCTATTCCTATTATACGGATATTGTTACGTTTCATGTTGTCTTGCATTTCCCTTATTACCTCTTCATTCTTTCTGAGCCTCTTTTCCTTTTCTTGCTCTTTCTGGGTGTTTTTTTTTACTTTGTCCTCCAGGTCGTTGATCCGATCCTCTGCTTCATCAAGTCTGCTTTTCATTCCCTCTACTGTGTTCTTCAATTCAGAAATTGTAGTCTTCATTTCCTCTTGGCCCTTGTTGAAGGTTTCTATTTCCTTTTTCATGTTGATATAGTTTGCAGTGAGTTCATTGTAGTTTCCCTGTATTTTCTTGTAGTTCTCTGTGAGCTCAGAGAGCTCAGTGAGCTTCCTGATGACCATTGCTTTGAACTCCGTATCTGATAGTTCAGTTGCCTCTTTTTCAGTTAGCATTGTTTCTGAGGCTTCCTCCTTTCCTTTCATTTGGGAATTGTTTCTTTTTCTTCCCATTGTTTGTGAGACTCTTCTTGTTAGCCTCTGCTTTTTAAATTGATCTATTCTGACTCCCTGGGTTTATGGTACGAACTTCTATGGTAGAACGCCATGGGATTAAGTGGTGCTGTCTCCTTAATCTCCTGTGCTCACTGGTCCTGAGCTGATGTTTATGGGTGTAACACAGTCTAACTCTGGTCTTTTCAGCACTCCAGGTTTTGTTGTCTCACCTGTGGGAAAAAGAGGAAGGGGGGGAAAGGGAAGGAGGGAAAAAGTGAATAGAAAAGGAAAGGAAGGAAGGGAGTAGGAATAAAGAAAGATCGGAGGCAAGATAAGATGGAATTTTAACAAAAATTAAAACAAAAGAATAAATAAAAGGAGGCAGGAAGAAGGAATAAAAAAGGTAAAGTATGGAAGGAAGAAGGAATTAAAAAAAGAAAGAAGGATGGAAAGGAAGAAGGAATTCAGGGGGAAAGGAGGAAAGAAAAAGAAAAAAAAAAGTCTTCTGCTGGGTTTAAACTGGTCAGGTTAGTTCTGCTGGTCTTCCTGTCTGTGAAACGGGAGGGGGTGGTTGGAAGGATTGGTTTCACTTTTCTCCCTTCCTGAGCCACACTCTTAGCTGTAGCTCAGTCTTCAGTCCAGTTCCTCCGGGTCCTTCTGCTCCCCACTAGGCCTTTAGTTCACCAGTTGTGCTGTCCTTGAGTTACACCAATTAGGGGCAACTCACACTCCTCCTTCTTGCTCTTTTCTGTCTTAGATGCTGGGGGCTCTCGGTGCTGCTATGGGGTAGTTTAGCCCCCTACTGGGTCGAGTTTTTCCAGGGAATGCAGTCTCCTCTAGCCCTGCAGCTCCCCTCTGCTGGGCGTTCTGCCTTCCTCCTAGAGGGCCAGTAGGCCCTTGCAGAGTTCTGTATGCCGGGGCTAGGTAGGAGTTTTTCAGAACCTGTGCATTTGGGTGTGGTCACCTGCAGGCAGCCAAGCCATTGATCGGGTTTTGTGGCAGATCTCGGTTTTGGGCCTGGGTTTGTTGCCAATCCCCCACTTTGGGTCTGTGCATGGGGGCAGCCAGCCACTGATCCGGTTGTGCACTCCCCGAGGTTGCAGGTATGGGCGCCCAGCCGGGGTTTTAGGTGTGTGCACCCACCCAGGTACTTTTTGTCTGTGTGCCCAGGCAGCCTGCCCACTTATCAGGGCACGGGCTCACCAGGAGTTTTAGTTGTGGGCCCCCAATCTGCTAATCTGGGTGTGCACCAGCCAGGCTTCAGGTGAGCACTGGGGCTGCTTTTCCATGTTCACATCCAGGGGCTGAGGGGGTAGGGGCGCCAGAGGCCACAGCTGCTGTGGAGAGTTCTCTAACTAGCTGCTGAGTGCCTCTATTTTCTTTTCCTTTTTGAGAAATTCTTCCTATTCAAGCCGCCCTGGTCCAAACAAGCACCTGGCTGCTCACACAGCCCAGCCTGGCTCTCTCCCAAGAATCCTGCAGCAGACCCTGTGCCTGGGGCCAAGGCTTCAGCCGCCCTGGTCCCCACGCTGGTCCCAGGGACCTTATTGTCCTTAAGCACTCTTCTTACTGTCAGATCTTTCAATGTCCTCTATCTTTGGTCTCTGATCTTCATATGTGCTGGAATACTGTTGGCTGTTCGCTCTGCTCCTCAGATCAGCTAGGTATTTCACTGGTGTTGAGGGGAAGTGGACTCTGCTCCCACCTATCTCGCCACCATCTTCTTGAGAGATAAGGCTGGAATTTTTTCATTTGTGTTATCCCTTTCCCAACCTGCAGGCGTCTAAATCCCACTTCTTTTTTGTGGTCTCTACAAGTTGTTACTATGAATAAACTAGTCACTGGTTAAGAAAAAAAGCATGGGTATAACATTGAACTTGATTATTTTTTTAAACTTTTTAATTTTTCAATAAGGTTGGAGATGTAGCAACTTAGAACAAACTAGGAAGGAAAATATATAGATTCTGGGGTCACAGGGGTAATAAAGTACTTTTGCTGAGAATGTATTTACTTTTTTTCATACATATGTCATTTTTCCCTTTTAATTTTTAAATTATTTTTTTAGTTTAAAAACTTTAAAAATTTTAAATAGAAACTTATATAACATAAAAGTCACAACTTTAAGGTGTACAATTTAGTGGTATTTAGTACATTTCCACTGCTGTGCAACGTCGCCACTGGTGAGTTCCACAGTAATTTGACCACCCCAGAAGGAAACTGTGCATCCATTAAATTGTCATTCCCTATTCTTCACTTCCAGCAGCTACTGGTAAACACCAATTTGCTTTATGCTTCTATAGATTTAACTACTCTGGACATTTCATATAAATAAAATCAAACAGTTGCATGTGACTTTTTGGTCTGGCTTCTTTTGTTTAGCATAGTGTTTTGAGGTTCATCCACATTGCAACATTTATCAGTATTTCCTTCCTTCTATGGCTGAAAAATATTCTATTGTATGTATATACAACATTTGTTTATCCATTAATCTTTTGACAGACCTTTGGCTTGTTTCTGCTTTTTGGTTAATGTATATAGTGCTACTATAAAAACGTGAAGAAGTTTTTGTTTGAATAGCTGTTTTCATCTGGGTATAGTTAAAAAGAAGTATAATGGAAACATTTTGACGAGAACCTAAAACAACCTCTTTTAGGGATCTTGTACGAAGAATTTTTGCACTGAGAGATTCTTCTATAGTAAATTTTAGTATCTCCCTGAAAAGCCACAATTCTTCAGAACACTAACCTAAACATAAACATTATAAACTAATACTTGTAAACATTTGGAATAATTATTTATATTTAAAGAAAACTGTACCAAAGTTTTAGGCTGTGTGTCAGGGTATGTATATAATAAATTAATTAAATAATATTACAAACAAATATAAAATAAAAATAAAAATTATGTATTTTTTAATAATAGATGGAATCCCTCCCAAACTATATATAGCAAACTATAACCTGGGACTGGTAAGTTTTGTGAGGTTAATTAAGTAAGATGGTTTTTATATTTTCAAAGGGCTATTAAAACAATACAAAGAAAAACAAAAATCCAGCAAAATATGTAACAGACTTTATGATCTCTGTACCATGTCCCCTTTATAGAAGATGCTGACCCTTGCCTTGCATTAAACAACTTGGTATCATATAACAACTTCAATATTTTGTCATCTGAATTTATCAATGCAATATCTGACAGAATTGTAAACCAGCATATTGGACACTAGAAGGAGACTTTAATTTAAAAGTATAGCCTTGGCTGGTGTAGCTCAGTGGATTGAGCGTGGGTCTGCAAATCAAAGGGTTGCTGGTTTGATTCTCAGTCAGGGCACATGCCTGGGTTGCAGGCCAGGTCTCCAGCTGGGGGCACATGAGAGTCAACCACACATTAATATTTCTATCCCTCAATTCTCTTTTCCCTAAAAATAATTAAATAAAATATGTATATATATATATTATTGTCACAAACTGACAAAGAGTGCTCAAGTGACTCTTGCTCTAAATTTGAGATAAATCCAGATATTACATTTTATAGAACAAGATCTAGTAGATGATACTGACAATTAAAATTTTCCTTGATTTCTTCAAGGGCTTCATATCTGTGCCCAGGCCTGTGCAGCCCAGAAATACTGGGAGTTAATATTCTAGAGGTGAACCTCTGGCCAAAGAGACTGGGAAACCAGTGCGCAAATTATTGTTCCTTTACCTCCTTTGAAACACAATCCTGAAATGCTGTTTCTATGGCTTTTTTTCTTTTTCAGTGCATTTCATGGATGGAATAATCAGTCTCATTTAGGAAGGGCAAGCTGGGTAACAAGTTCTTGTATTGGCTCTCTTGCCTTCTCTGCCTTATTGTCTTGTGTCTCACTTTGGTAGCATGGGATTATACTTTTAATAAAATAATAGTTCATTAGCAGTCTAGGCTCAGCTTTTTGAGAAATGCAGGCTAAGAGAGGTAATGAAAAAAATAAAAAGCATCAGCTTTATTGTTCTGGAATCAGTCTGATTGCTTGGATTATGGCATTAGAATACTTAAAATATATCCTAATTCTTTCACATACCTGGGAAAAGTGTACTGTGTTTCAAATGTATTGAACATTCTTTTTTTTTTTACTTTTAAAATGAATTTTATTCTCATTTATTCTATTACAATTGTTCCAATTTTCCCCCTGTTGCCCTCCTCTGACCAGCTGTTGTCCCTCACCCACAGTCCACCCTCACACCACTGTCCATGTCCATGGGTCATTCATACAAGTTCTTTGACTAGTCCCTTCCCCTTCTTTTTGTCAGTATCCTCCTCCACTGTTCCCCCTGGCCACTGTCAGTCTGTTCCATGTTTCCATGTCTCTGGTTCTATTTTGATCATTAGTTTATTTTGTGCTTTTTAGATTCCTCTTATAAGTGAGATAATATGGTATTTGTCTTTCTCTGACAGACTTATTCCACTTAGCATAATGATATCCAGTCCCATCCATGCTGTCACAAAAGAGAAGATTTCCTTATTTTTGCTGCCTAGTATTCCATCGTATAAATGTACCAACATTTTTTGATCCACTCAGCTACTGATGGGCACTTAATGCCATTTCAGGAAATGACTACCGTAAACAGTGCTGCTATGAACATGGGTTGCATAAAGTTCTTTTGAATTGGAGTGTCTGGATTCTTACCATATATTCCAAGCACTGGAATCACTGGGTCAAAGGTAGTTCCACTTTTAGTTTTTTGAAAAAGTTCCATTATTTTTTCCACAGTGGCTGCACCGGTCTGCATTCCCACCAACAATGCACTCAGGTTCCCTTTTCTCCACATCCTCACCAGCTCTTGTTATTTGTTGATTTATTAATTAGCCATTCTGACAGGAGTGAGGTGATATCTCATTGTGGTTTTAATTTGCATCTCTCTGATGGCTAGTGATGTTGAGCATCTTTTTATATGTCTATAGGTCATCTGTGTGTTCTCCTTGGAGAAGTGTCTATTCAGGTCCTTTGCATATTTTTTAGTTGGGTTGTTCGTCTTCCTGATGTTGAGTCCTATGAGTTCTTTATTTTTCTTTATTTCTTTTTTATTGTTGTTCAAGTAAAGTTGTCTCCATATCCCCACACCTCCCCCAACTGAAACATCTCCACCTTCCACCTTCAATCCTACCCTGCCTTGGGCTTTGTCCAGATGTCTTTTATACATGTTCCAGACAACCCCTCTCCCCATTCCCCCCATTATCCCCTCTCACCTCGGCTCTGGTCACTGTCAGTTTGTTATTAATTTCAATGTCTCTGGTTATATTTTGCTTGCTTATTTGTTTTGCTGATTAGGTTCCACTTATAGGTGAGATCATATGGTATTTTGTCTTTCACTGCCTTGCTTATTTCACTTAGCATAATGCTCTTCATATCTACCCATCCTGTTGCAAAGGGTACGAGCTCCTTCTTTCTTTCTGCTGGGTATTATTCCATTGTGTAAATGCACCATAGCTTTATGATCCACTCATTTACTGATGGGCACTTAGGTTGCTTCCAGCACTTGGCTATTGTAAGTTGTGCTGCTATGAACATTGGGGTGAATAGGTTCTTTTGGATTGGTGTTTCAGGGTTCTTAGGATATAATCCTAGCACTGGAATTGCCAGGTCAAAAGGCAGTTCCATTTTCAGTTTTCTGAGGAAATTCCATACTGTTTTTCACAGTGGCTGCACCAGTCTGTGTTCCCACCAATAGTGCACTAAAGTTCCCATTTCTTCACAATCTCACCAGCACTTGTTGTTTAGTGATTTGGTTATGATAACAATTTTGACCAGTGTCAAGAAGTATCTCATTGTAATTTTTATTTGCATCTCTGATAGTTAGTGATGCTGAGCTTCCTTTCATATGTCTCTGAGCCCTCTGTATGCCCTCCTTGGAGAAGTGCCTGTTCAGGTCCTGTGCCCATTTTTTAATTGGGCTGTTTGTGTTCCTGAAGTGGAGACCTGTGAGTAATTTATATATTTTGGAGATCAAACCCTTGTCTGAGGTATTGTTGACAAATATGTTTTCCCATATGGTTGGTTCCCTTTTCATTTTGCTGATGTTTTCTTTACCATGCAGAAGTTTTTAATTTTGATGAAGTACCATTTGTTTATTATTTTCTTTATGTCCCTTGCTCTAGGGCAGGGGTGTCAAACTCATTTTCACTGGGGACCACATCAGCCTTGCAGTTTCCTTCAAAGGACCGAATGTAATTTTAGGACTGTATAAATGTAACTAATCCTTAACTAGGGGCAAGGAACTTGGCGCTGCTGCTGGGTAGAAACAAGGTGCCAGGCAAGATAACAAAAGTGTAGGGCCAGATTTGGCCTGCAAGCCTTTTGCGTTTGCCACCTGTGCTCTAGTGGATACATTGGTGAAAATATTACTGTGTGGAATCTGAGATTTTCTTCTTATGTTCTTCTCTAGGTCTTTTATGGTGTCACAACTTATATTTGAGTCTTTTATCCATCTTGAGTTTATTTTTGTGTATGGTGTAAGTTGGTGGTCAAGTTACATTTTTTTGCAGGTAGCTGTCCAATCTCCCAACATCATTTGTTGAAGAGGTGATTTTTACTCCATTTTATGCTTCTGCCCCCTTTGTCAAATATTAATTTGTCTTTGAGACACAGGTTTATTTCTGGGCTCTCTTTTCTGTTCCATTCATCTATGTGCCTGGTTTTATGCCACTACCAGGCTGTTTTAATTATAGTGGCCTTGTAAAATAGTTTGATTTCAGGTAATTGTGACTGTCCTACTTTGTTGTTCTTTCTCAAAATTATTGAGGCTATTCAGGGTCATTTATGATCCCATAAAATTTTTTGAAATGTTTGTTCTAAAAATGTGAAATATGTCATTGGTATTCTATAGGGATTGCGTTGAATCTGTAAATTGATTTCAGTAGTATGGACATTTTGATGATGTTAATTCTTATAATCCATGAACATGGTACATGATTCCATTGGTTTGCATCTTCTTTAATTTTTTTCTTCAGTGTTGTATATTTTTCTGAGTAAAGATCTTTTACCTCCTTTGATTAGGTTTATTCCTAGGTATTTTATTTTACTTGTTGCTATATCAAATGGGATCCCCCTCACAAGTTTCTGTTTCTGATATTTCATTGTTGGTGTGCAAAAATGCCTTTGATTTCTGAATATTGACTTTGTACCCCTCTTCAGTCCCTTGTGGTCAGAGAAAATGCTTGATATGATTTCAATTTTCTTGAATTTAGTGAGGCTTGTTTTATGTCCTATCATGTGGTCTATCTTTGAAAATGTTCCATGTGCATTTGGAAAGAATATGTATTTTGCTTCTTTGGGATGAAAGATTCTATGTATATCATTTAAGTCCATTTGATCTAGGACATTGTTCAATGCCACAATTTCCTTCTTGATACTTTGTTTTGAAGATCTATCCATTGTTGACAGTGGGGTGTTAAAATCCCCTACTATAATTGTGTTGCTGTCAATATCCTTCTTGAGATTTTCCTCATATATTTGGGTGCTCCTATGTTGGGTGCATATATGTTTATAATGTTTTGTCTTCTTGATAAATTGTTCCCTTGAGTATTATGAAGTGTCCTTCTGGGTCTCATTTTATGGCCTTTGTTTCGAAGTTTATTTTATCTGATATAACTATCGCTACCCTGCTTTTCCTGTCCATTTGCTAGGAATATCTTTTTCCAACCCTTCACTTTCTCTCGGTGTAGGTCTTTTGTTCTGTGGTGGGTCTTTTGTAGGCAGCATATGTGCAGATCATGTTATCCATTCAGCTACTCTTAGTCTTTTGATTGGAGTATTTAATTCATTGATATTTAACATTATTACTGATAGATATTTATTCATTGTCATTTTACTCACTTTGTACCTGTGTTCTTCTTTCTCTCACTCTTTTTCTTCCTTTTCTTAAAGCAGTCCTTTTAGCATATTTTGCAGTGCTGGTTTGGAGGAGGTGTATTCTTTGAGCCTTCTTTTGTCTGAGAAACTCCTTATTTCACCTTTGATTTTAATTGGGAGCCTTGCCGTGATGAGTAGTCTTGGTTGCCGGCCTTTGCTTTTCATTATTTGGAATATTTCATACCATTCCCTTCTGACTATAGTGTCTCTGTTGAGCAATCAGCTGATAGCCTTGTTGGAGTTCCATTTTATGTTACTAGCTTTTTCTCCATTGCTGCCTTTAAGATTCTTTCTTTGTCTTAAATTTTGCCATTTGAATTACGATATGTCTTGGAGTGTGCCTGTTTGGGTTGGTTTTTCGTGGAGGTCCGCTATCATTCTTGAAATTCTGTGACTTTTTCCATCACCAAGTTAGGGAATTTTTCTGTCATTTTTTTTCAAATAGGTTTTTATCCCTTCCTCCTTTTCTTCTCCTTCTGTTCCATTTCATGTTGTCCTGCAGCTACCTTAAATTATCTTCTTTCTTTTTGAGTCTTTTTTTTAATTTTGTTCCTCTGACTGGGTGTTTTTTTCCTACCTTGTCTTGCAACTTATTGATCTATCCTCTGTTTTATCTAACTTGCTTTTAATTTCTTTTAGTGTGTTCTTCATTTCAGATATTGCATTATACATTCCCTCCTGTTTTAATAGTTTCTATGTCTTTTTCATGCTGATTTAATTCCCACTAAGTTCCTTGTAGTTTTCACTGATTTCCTTCAGTATCTTTATAACCATTACTTTGAAATCCATGTCTGATAAACTGCTTGCCTTAATTTAATTTAACAATCATTCTGGCTATTCCTTCTTTCCACTTGATTGGGGGTTGTTTATTTGTCTCCCTGTTTTAGGTGACTCTTTTTCTTTGTTTTTGCTTATTTGATTGATCTGCTTTGACCCTCTGTGAGGTGTCTGATGTGTGGCCTTCTGTGGTAGGAGTCCTGTGGGACTCAGCGTGCAGTGTCCTTGAACTCCTGAGCTAGATACTATAGGAATGCCCTTTATATAGTTTCTGTGGGCTCTCTTGTTTTAATTGGGTTCTGGTTGTTGTTGGTTCATTTATTGGTGGGTTCTCCCCTCTAGCTGGCTGAATAAGAGTCACAACCCCCACTACATTTTATATGTTATTGTACAGGAGCTTCCAGAACAAAGTTGAACAACCCAGCAAACACTACTTACACCAGCAAAAATACCTCCCAACCACTGCTGTGATATAAACAACAAGTGAGCTAAGATTAATAAAGGTGGAAAGAAAATAAGCATATTATATGAAAGAAAAAAGAATATGACGTGACGAACAGAAAGAAGAATGATTTTGAGAGGGTAGGGGGAAGAGAAATAATAAGAGTAGGGTATAGAAACAATTCAAAGAAAAGAAGAAAATTAAATATACAATGTACATAAAATAAAGGGAAATAGGGAAAAATGGAGTAAGATGAAGGAAGAGTACAATATGAGGTTTGGAGAAAAAAAATAGTGAAAAATAGGAACCAAATTGAAGAAAAAAACCCACTGTAGTGATATCCATGACAAATTAGCAAAGTTTAATAAAATGTAAAGGTAACTATAATATTATAAGAAAGAAAAGGGAAAAAAAAGATTGTGCAATGTCTAAAGGAAAGAAAAAGTGATTTTGAGAGGATAGGGGGTGGAGAAATAATAAGTGTAAATGTTAGAAACCACACTAAGAAAGGGAGAAAGTAAAATTTGAAATGCAAATGAGACAGGGCAGGAGGAAAGCAAGATGGAGTAGGACTGGGGAACTGTAAAATATAAGATTTAAAATAAAAAATAGTTTTATTTTAAATCTCGTTGCAACAAGAACCCCAATATCAATTACAACCTGGAAAATATTTATAAGGGTGGTACAACAGTAAGAAATGGAAAAGGAATGTGAGGTGACAAATGGAAAGAAAGATGATTTTTTGAGAGCATGGAGGGAGGAGAAATAGTAAGAGTGAGGAATAGAAACAAGGTATAGAAAGGGAAACATAAAATTTAAAACAAAAGTAAGAAAGAGAGAATGAAGGGAAAATAGAGTAAGAAAAGGAAACAGTAAAACATGAGATTTGAATTAAAATTAAAATAAAAAAATAAAAATGAAAATAAATATATGTATATGAAATAAAATAAAAAATAAAAATAGTGAAATAGGAACAAAATTGAAGGCTAAGAAACAATGTTAAAAAGCCATGCAGGAGAAAAAAAAAATAACACAAATAATGAAAATGAAAGAAGTGGGATTCATCTAAGCCTAGTCTAGTGTTTGTTTTCTTACTGTTTTATCCTTCAGGATCCATCATTGATGTCAGCTGATGTCCCAGTCTTGCTTTAGGCAGCCTGTTTGAGGCTGTGGCTGTCTCCTTCAGGCTTGGCTGGTCCTTGCTGTTTTGCCTTGCTGGCTTTTTATCAGCAGAAGCTCTGGGGGTAATTCATCTAAAATCCAACAGCACCACATGTACCACCTCCACCTGCCTCCAGAGGGAGCCTGTGGTACAATCAGGAGGGTTGGCTTCCTGGATTGCCCCTTGGGAGGTGCTGTTCAATCTAAAGGGAAGATGGTGGGTGTGTTCCCTTGTTCCATGTCACATGTCTTGGGCTGTCCTAGATTATTTCCAATAATATATGGTTCCTGATGAATTAGCTCTCTGTTTCCTGTGAGGGGCCAATCTGTGTAAAAAGGTCACCTGTTTCCTGCTTGGCACTGATGGCAGCTCTGTGTGAGAGCCAAGGATGGGCGGGTCTCTGAATAACTCTTGCTGAACCAATTTCTAATCTCTCTACTCTACTGTTTTCAGTTCAGTAGGGCCCAAGGAGGAGCCACCATGTTGTGTGATAAAAGTTCACAAGAGGGCTCCTTTGGAAATTCTCTTTTTTCCCTTGTGGCTATGCACCCAGCAGGGAGTATTTGAGCCTGGCTTTACCATTTCCTGGAGTTTACAATCCTGCAGGTGAGGGATGGGTATGCATCCTTTCCCAGAGGTTTGTTGCCCATGGTTTGAGTGGCTCTGCCTGGCTGCAAAGAATCTCAGGTGCTCAGCTCTTGCCCATCCAGCTCCTAGTTCACTGCTCTTGCAGGACGCTCAGACCCAAACCTTCCATTTTGTGTGCAGACCCCTGCTCACCAGCTGCACTGGGTAGGATCGTGCAAACCGTTCACCGTACAGCCTTCTACTCTTCCTGGCCAGTGGGTTCAGTGGCCACAAATTGTGCTTTCAATCTGGCTTCTTTTCTGCAGGGCAGATGTGCATGCACTTGGGATCCTTGGCCAGCCATGCCTCTGCTCCTCTCTTAAAACAAGTCCCTATGTGACACCAAAATTGCAGCTCTGAGCCACTGCCTAGCTCTTTGTGTACTCCATCTTCCCAAAAGGCAAAAAATCTCTCTCATACATGTTCCTTGATGACCGTTCCTCTTCATTCCACCATTATCCCCGTCTTCCCTCCCTTCTGGTTACTGTCAGTTTGTTCTTTATGTCATTGTCTCTGGTTATATTTTGCTTGCTTGTTTGTTTTGTTGATTAGGTTCCACTTATAGGTGAGATCACAAAGGTAAAGGGGGAAAGGAGTGAGGGTAGGAGGTGGGGGTGAGTAGGACAGGGGAAAGTGGTGGTGGGAAAATGGAGACAACTGTACTTGAACAACAATAAAAAAAAAATGTCTCTCTCAGTCAGGGCTGTCCACAGCCTGCTGGTACCTCTGACAGTTTTAGGAGATAGAGTTTTTCTCTGGAACTCTCCTGGTTGGCACTGCAGCTATGGATGTGCTGCTCACTGTGTATGTGCAGCCTGAGTCTCCCAGACTCTGTATATCTTCCCAAGTCTCTCCTGATTAGGGTTGGGGGTTCCCTGTGCAAGATGGGACCCATGCTCTGGGATGGGCAGGAGCTACTAAGCTGCATTTCTCTTCTCTGTTCTCTTCTCTGCTGCAGGCACCTCACACAGTGTATTCCCCCTTCAACTTATAAAATCTCTTACTAGATGGTGCAAAGCTTCCTCTGTACTCCTTGGCTTCAACAATTCATATCAGCTAAGAGTCTGTTGAATGTTTAGGTCACTCGTCAGAAGATAAGCTGAAAATCCATGCTGGGGGCATGAGCAAGTGGGCTCCTGAACATTTCCGACATCACCACTTAGGTCCACAAATAAAGGAATCAAGTTATGACCATTGTAACCCAAGTAAATTTACTATCCAGCCACTAATTTCTGTCCTGCTTTTTCCCCTGGCAATTGCCTTGCAAAAGTTTCACTTGCTTCCAGCAGGAGCACCAGTGATTATAAAACCTGATTTTGTTCTCTGGGCAAAAGCACCTTTAAAAAGATGAGCCAGAGTCCTTGCCCAGGAATGTGGGTTTGGGATTAAGAGATTGCAGCTCAGTTTGCATCTAGTCTGTGACTCAGATAGGATGAAAACCTACTTCTGTCTCACTCAAAATCAGTGCTTCTTTTATTATACTGGATCTTTTTTTTAATAAACACATGAACAAGTGGTATTTGTTTCTAGGATGAGCAATGTAAATTTTTTCTACTGTTTTACTAGTCTTTCATTTCCTTTGTAATTTTTATGTGTTACAAATTTTTAAAAATAATTTTTATTGACAGAAAGAAAACAGGAATTATACTAGTTATGAGTACACAATTTGATTAAATTTTATAAACACACAGTCATAAAAATCACTGATTAAGAATCTATGAAATTTGAAATATGAGTTCAAAGACAAGGGAGAAACTTTCTGTGTGTGTTTTTGTGTGTGTAAGGAGGATTGAGAAAGGGAGAGACATCATCTGGGAAACCATAGAAAGGGGGACAGTTCTTTCTGAAGAATAGCTTGATTTAGTCAATAGTCAGTCTGTTGGTGACCTCATAATTAATTGTAAACTATCAGTCTGGTTTACCCTATTATCAGCAATCTTGACATGTAAAAATGTGAAACTTAAAAATGGATTGAAGTAAGAAGTTATTATATTGCAAAAAAGAGAATATTACTGTCTCCTCAGAAGACCCCCTAATGTCCCCTTCCTGTCACCACTCCTTTCTGACCCTGACTTCAAGGAGAGCCACTATTATAATTTCTAGAGATTAATGTTGTATTTTTAACCCTAGTTTTATTGAGATACAATTGACTTATACCACTGTGTAAGTTTAAGATGTACTTACATCATAAAATGATTACCACAGCAAGTTTAGTTAACATCCATCATCTCATATACATATAAAAAAGAAAAAGAAAAGAATATATTTTCTTTCTTATGATAAAAACTCATAGAACTTACTCTCTTAACAATTTTTATATATAACATACAGCAGTGTGAACTATAGCCATGTTGTACATTACATTCTTAGTACTTGTTTATGTTATAACAGAAAGTTTATACTTTTTTGACCACGTTTTTATCCAGTTGTCCCATGGCCAGTCTCTGGTAATTACAAATCCAATCTCTTTCATTGAGTTGTTTTCTTAATTTTAGATTTTACATAAAAATGAGATCATATATAAATTTGTATTCTCTGACTTATTTCACTTAACATAATGCCCTCAAGGTCCGTCCATGTTGTCAAAATGATAGATTTCTTTTTTATGGCTAAATAAAATTATATTGAGTATGTGTGGCACATCTTTATCCACTTAAGTGTCAGTGGACACTTAGTTTGGTTCCATGTCTTAGCTACTGTAAATGTTACCATGAACATGGGGTGCAGATAGTTCTTTGACATGTTTTTTTTTCTTCAAATAAATACCAAGAAGTGAGATCTCAGGTTCAATAGTAGTTTCATTTCTAATATCTTGGGAAATCCCCATACTTTTTTTGTTCTCTTGTCTTTTTTTGGTTCTTATTTTTCTTTTTGTAATGTTTATTTATTTCATTGGTGGTAAAATTAATTTCCCTGGTTAAAACATCATAATTTCAGAATGTAATTTGAAGGGTAAAGCTCACAATAAGTAATACTTGGGGGAGGCACTGAGATAAAATTTTTGTAGACTTTTCCAAGTTTCAGTTTAAAGGAAGCACAGTCTGTGTGGGTTTAAGACTCTTTCCATCTTCAGACTTTATGCAATGACTTGGTGTTAGCTAGCAACAGACTGGTGCCTATGTGCCACCAAATACTGCCTTGACCAATGTCGCCAATAGACTGCTAGGTGTAGAAGCCTGGCACTGAACAGACCCTGCAGGGCCTCTGACCTATGTAGGTGTCCCTTTTCCTGGGTTGGACCTCCGAAGACATGGAGAGAAATGCACTGAATATCCATGGAGCAGACCGTCTAAAACTGTCATCATTCCCAAACAGTGGTCAATTCCTTCTGGAAACGCATTCTGCACACACCTGGCATTGCCGATGAGCAGGTCTCTGTCCCAGAAAAGTGGTTAAACATGGTGTTTTGTCTTTTTGATGCTTTTTGTTTCACTTTTTGTCTTTGTTATTATGAGTTAGGTGAAATAGCTATCTCTCTCAATCTTGAACATATGGTCTTGTGCAGAAGTGGTCTCTGTTGGCAGGCTGGTTGGAGTCAGTCAGGTGTGTGAAGTGCTTGGTTTTCTGTTTGGTCAGAAGGACAGGGTTCCAGGCGGGCAACCTTGTATAGATGGTTTCAAAACTGCTATCAAAGAAACTTTTATTGTGCTAAATGAAGCCAGAAGTGACTTTCTTTGGGTAACAGGGACAGGGTGCAAATTTGAGAGGTTTAAAGGCATCAGGGTAAAGGAGGAAAAGCAATACAAGAGGCAGGCTGACAGTGAAGAACCATGGGGAAGAACACAAAGAGCTAATGGGGTTTTTATGAATAAAATGTTGCATGGTATGAAGTGTACACCATCTTATGCATCTATGACCAAACCTTTAATGAAAGTCCCCTCAATATTAATGCACTGTGAAATCTGATAAATTTTTTTTTCTTTTTTGTGTGTTTGTTTGTTTTTAGGGATTTGGTCAAGTGTTAGGTATGACATAAAAGGGCAATGACAGAGGTTTTCAGTGGACAAGCTTTCATATTTGGCTATCTATAAAAAGACAACCTCTTAAAACTGTAACAGGAGTCACATTTATTCTAAATTTAGCCTTTCTTTTCCATTTCAAAAAAATTTAATTCGTGACTTAGACCACAGCCTTTGTAAGAACCCAATATCAAACTTAACACCACACAATGTTAGAATTGTCATATATATATATTATATATATACACATGACTTACATATACACACATATACATATATATGTATGTATATATATGACAACGTTAGAATTGTCATATATATATACATACATATATATACACACATATATATGCACACATATAGCCAATACCAATGTATCTCTAATAATATATTTACAAATACGAGACAACATGAACTATTGTAAGGTTATGTTTAGATGTGGGAATTTTATTTTGTTTCAGTAATTAAGAAAAAACACATTATTATTACTTATTAATGTCATTATGATAACTCATTGCTTTTAATGATAAATTAAATAATAAATATAATGGCAAACAAAAAAAGAATAAAATAAATCTATAAAAAGATTGGGATTAAGAAACATAATTGGTGGGTACAAAATAGACAGAGAGATATTAAGAATAGTATAAGAAATGGAGATGCTCAAGAACTTATGACCCATGGACATGAACTAAGGGGTATGATTGCTGGAGGGAAAAGGGGTACCAGGTAGAGGGGAGCAAAGGGAAAAATTGGGACAACTATAATAGCATAATTAATAAAATATACTTAAAGAAAAATTCAAAGCCAATATTTGCTTGCTACTTTATTTTCAGAAACAAAAAATTAAACATTTTAATTTTTATCTAAATATTAGTTTTACGTCCTAAACAAAAACATAGATAAATGGGACTACATCAAACTGAAAAAGTTTTTTTAACAACAAAGGAAACCATCAATAAAATGAAAAGACAATCTGGTGAATGAGAGGTGATATTTGCCAATGAAACATCTGATAAAGGGTTAGTATTCAAAATTTATAAACAACTTATAGAACTGAACATACAAAAAAAACCCCAAACAAATAATTCAATTAAAAAATTGTTCAAGAACCTGAATAGACATTTCTCCAAAGAGGACATACAGATGGCTAATATACAGATTAATCACATTGAGCATTTTTTTCATATAATTGTCAGAAAAATGCAAGTTAAAACCAGAATGCAGATTGGTGCAGCCACCATGGAAATCACTGAGCAGTTACCTCAAAAAATTAAAAACAGAATTACCTTATGACCCAGCTACTCCATTTCTGGGTATACAATATCTGTCTGGAAAAAGTCCAGCCATTGTTAATGAGAATGGTTTGCATGACATTGATATAACCTTGAAGCCAAGGAGCTTGGACTGAAATGCACATGTATGAACAATGATGACCTTCCTGTACAGGTCAGTGAGGGTGGTAGATGCCAATGAGTAAGCCTGTGTACTGTATGGTCATCATATTCAAAATGACTGAGCAAGTAGAGCAATGAATCTCTATCCAATTTTGCATTAATCTTGGACATTCCTCCACAAAAATTATTCAGATGATTCAGAAGGACACAGCCATGGGCAACTGGTGATTGGCAGCTTCATCATGACATTACATCCACTCATGATCACATCACATGCTGAGATTTTTGGCAAAACATCAAATCACCCAGGTGACTTAGTCCCCCTACAGCCCAGATTTGGTGCCCTGTGACTTCCGCTTTTCCCAATACTAAAATCACCTTTGAAAGGAAAGAGATTCCAGACCATCGATGAGATTCAGAAAAATACAACAGGGCAGGTGATGGTGATTGGGAGAATTGTGTCAGGTCCCAGGGTGCCTACTTTAAGGGAACTGAGGCATCATTGTCCTATGTACAATATGTCTTGAATTCAGTATCTTCTTCAATAAATGTCTTTACTTTTCATATTGCATGGCCAGATATCTTCTGCACAGACCTCACATATTCAAGGAAATCCAAAACACAAACTTGACAAGCTATATGCACCTCTATGTTCATTGCAGCATTATTTACAGTAGCCAAGATATGGAAGCAACCCAAGTGACCACAATAAATGAGTGGATAAAAAGTGTGTGTATATATATATATGTATATGTATATATATATATGAGAAATATTATTTTTATATATATAAAATGAAATATTACTTGGCCATAAAAATAAAGTCCTTCCATTAGCAATAATGTGGATGGACTTAGAAGATATTATGCTAACTGAAATAAGTCAGTTGGGGAAAGTCAAATACCATATGATTTTACTTATAAAAAGAATCTAAAGAAGGAGATAAATGAATAAACAAAGCAGACACAGACTCATAGATACAGAGAACAAAATGCTATTTGCCAGACAAGAGGGAGGTTGGCGGGGGCTGGGTTAAAAAGGTGAAGGAATTAAGAAGTATAAATTCATAGTTACAAAATATTCATGGAGATACACTGTACAGCATAGGAACTATAGTCAATAATATTGTAACAACTATGTATGGTGCTACGTAGGTACTAGAATTATCTGTGAGATCACTTTCTAAATTTTATAAATGTCTAATCAATATGCTGAATCTAATATAAAATAATATTGAATGTCAACTGTAATAAAATTTTTGAAAAGTACCTTTACTTCCTTGATGTAAAGATGGTGAGCTCCTTTAATGAACAAAAGGAAAAAATACATGGAAATGGTTCTTAGGTTTCTGGACATTGAAATAAATCTGATTTAATGTTTAGCTCCAGGCTGGTCTCTGGTTATTTGCTGCTCCATTATCATTGTTCTGTGTCACCTATACAGGTGATAAGATGCAGAAATTTGAGACAATTATCTAGTCAATTTAGGACTGAAATTTATTTTGTCAAAAGGAATTAAAATTGTTCAATTTAGCTTTAAATTCATGTACTGATTTTTTTCCCTTTATTGTTTCGAAGAGGCAAGATGATATCTGGGAAGCTGAGGTGTCTACTTATTCAGAGCCTCCTTTGGTGGTAGCACATTGATTACAGCAACTTATCTCAAAGCTGGTTCTTAGCTTTACTGTCTCACAAACTCAACCTAAGGTAGTTCCTCGAAACCACATTTGCACAAATCTGATGTGTGAACCTGAGTGCATAAACTAGTGTATAAACTAAATTGATTAACTTATTTCATATATATATTTTAATTTTATTGTTGTTTAAGTCCAGTTGTCTTCATTTATCCCCCCACTCACCTCCCCCCCCCCCGCCATCTCCACCTCCCTTCCCTGCTTCCACCCCCCTTCGTTTTGTCCATGTGTCCTTTATAGTTGTTCCTGAAAACCCTTCCCCCTTTGCCCCCCATTATCCTCTCCCACCTCCCCTCTGGTTAGTATCAGATTGTCCTTAATTTCAATGTTTCTGTTTATATTTTGCTTGCTTGCTTTGCAGCACAAAGAAAGAAGGAGCTCCTACCTTTTGCGACAGCATGGATGGAACTGGAGAACATTATGCTAAATGAAATAAGCCAGACAGTGAGGGACATATACCAATATGATCTCAACTTTAAGTGGAACATATATTGTTTTTAATAAGTTTAAAATACTAAGGGCTATGAATTCACTCTCTTAATACTACTAATACTACATTTTTGAGTTCTTAGCATGTTCTAGAATGTGTTACAACCTTCACCCATTTGTTCTTCACATAAGCTTTTTGCACTGGGGTTATCATTATCCACATTTTATTTATAAGTAGACTAAGACAGAGAGAGTAACATGGTTAAGGTTATACTAAGTGATAGAGCTAAGATTCAACTTTTGGCAGTCTGGCCTTCAAATCTATCTCCTCAGCCACAACCTTACACTGCTCACAGCACACAAAATCAAAATATCATATGTAGATGTTATTGGTAATGAAGCTTTTCTGAATGGTGCTTCTTCTAGAGAGGCCTTTGTGATATGGCCTCCTATCATATAATTTACTATTTCTGGATAATTTTCTTCTATTCACAGTGACTGGGCTTGAGAATGGGGTTGAGTTTGAAGAGTAGGGGTATAGTGAAGAGCAAGAATGAAAGGTCGTTCAGGGAATTTTATAGCTAGGCAGGCCTGGAATTGTCCAGAATTCTATGATATTGTCCCCCCTAGAGATACGAAGGGGCTAGGAAATGTGATTTTCATGTGTGCTCAGTAAGAAAATGAACAAATAGTATTGTCTGTGATTCAGACACACATACACACACACACACACCTCTCTGTTCTGAGATTTTTTCTTCTAATAGAATCTGAGTGCTTAAGACCATTTTGTAAATATGAAACAATCTATGCTTTCTCACATACATTTTAGAATGAACTTGTCAATGTTTCCTGAAAAACATTTTGAAGTTATTTTTTTAAATATCAATTTTAATCTTATGCAAGAATATGGGAAGAATTGGCATCTTCCCCTTATTGAGCTTTCTTATGTACAAATGTAACGTAACTCTTCATTTGTTTTCATCATCTTTGATGCCTTTGAATAAAGATTTTACAACCTTTGTGTGATTAGTCCTACACGTCATTTATTTGTTGTTAGTATTATCAATGTTATCATTTATGAATTATGTTGTCTAACTCTTTGTTAAAGCTCTATAGACATGCAATTGATTTTTGTACATTATATGATATTCAGAGTCTTGCTAAAATATCTCATTAAGTCTAATATCTTACCTGTAAGTCCATTTGCATTTCATACAGAGATTTATCATCTGTAAGTACTAGTTATATATTTTTTCTTTCTAGTTTTTCTGTATTTCTTTTGTATCATAGATGTAGAAATGGTAATAGTGGGTATCTATTTTACTTCTGCCTGTTTAATCAGTTAATCTATTTATTAGACACAATTCTAGGGACTTTTCACTTTTTTTGAGCTATAACTTAATAAAGTTGTAAGATATTTATTTTTTATTCTCCTCACCTGAGAACATTTTTCCATTAATTTTTACAAAAAGGAAGGGAGAGAGGAAGGAAGAGAGACAAGCATCAATGTGAGAGAGAAACTTTGATCAGTTGCCTCCTGTACATATCCAGACCGGGGATAGAACCCACAACCTAGGTACATGCTGTAACCAGGAATGGAACCTACAACCTTTTGGTTATGGGACAATGCTCCAACAAACTGAGCTGCATCAACGAGGGCAAAATTGTAAAATGTTTAAAGTGTACAACATGGTTCTTTGATATACATATACACTGTGAAAGGATTTCCTCTATTGAGTTAACACACCCATCGCCTCAGATATTTGCTTTTTTGGGGGGGTGAGAAACTTTAAGTTCTATTTTCTTAGCAAATTTAAATTATACAATACAGTGTTATCAACTCTAGTCACCATGTTATTAGGTCTTTGGAAGTTATTCATCTTATAACAGAAAGTTTGTACCCATTGATCAAGATCTCCCTATTTTCCAGTCTCTGACAATCACTTTTATACTCTGTTTCTATGAGTTTTATTTTTTAGATCATAAATGTATATTATACCATGCAGTATTTGTTTTTGTCTGGCTTATCTCATTTATCATAATGCCTTTCAACTTAATCTGTGTTGTTGCAAATGGCAGGATTTCCTTATTTATTAATGCCGAATAATATTCCATTGATTTTTATATATACATATACACACACACATACACATATATTTATGATACATTTTTTTATTTGTTCATCCATTACTGAACACTTAGGTTGTTTCCCTAGTTAGACTATTATGAATAATGCTGTAATGAACATGGATGTTCAGATATCTATTTGAGATAATGATTTCATTTCCTTTGAATATACACCTAGAACTAAGATTGCTATATCATATGATAGTTTTATTCTTAATTTCTTGAGGACTTTCCATATTGTTTTCCCATAGAGGCTGTACCAGTTTATATTCCCACAAGCATGCACAAGAGATCCCTTTTCTCCATATCCTCACTGGCATTTTTAATCTCTTGTTCTTTAATAATAGAAATTCTAAAAGGTATGAAGTGACAGCTTGTGGTTTTGATTTGCATTTTCCTGATAATTAGTGATACTGAGGATTTCTTATTTATCTGATAGCCATTTGTATGTCTTTTTGGAATAAATGTCTATTCAGATACTTTGTTCATTTTTTAATTTTTTTGTTTGTTTTTGCTTTGGGGTTTATGAGCTCCTTGTATACTCATTTTCTGGATGTTTGCCCCTTATCAAATATGTAGTTTGCAAATATTTTATCCCATTTCATAGGTTGCTTTTTCATTTTGTTGGTTTCCTTTGCTGTGCAGAAGCCTTTCAGTTTGACTTGTTTATTTTTGCTTTTGTTGCCTTTGCTTTTGTTAAATCCAAAAAACCACTGCCAAGACCATTTTCGATGGTTTTTTTCCCTAGAATTTATTCTAGGTTTTTTTTTGTTTTTAGGTCTTACCATCAATTCTTTAATCCATTATGAGTTGATTTTTGTGTATGGCATAAGATTGAGGGCCAGTTTAAATTCTGTTTTTTAAAAAATAATTTTTAAATTTATTTTTAGAGAAATGGGAAGAGAAGGAGAAGGGGAGGAAGAAAAACATCAATTGGTTGCTTCTTGCATGCTCCCAACCTAGCACCTGGCCTGCAACACGGGCATGTGCCATGACTGGGAATTGAACCAGCAACCTTTCAGTTTGTGGGATGAAACCCAACCCACTGAGCCATTGAGGTACAGCTTAATTCTTTTGCATGTAGCCATCCAGTTTTCCCAACACCATTTATTGAAGAGGCTATCTTTTCCACATTGTATATTCTTACCTCCTTTGTTGAAAATTAGTTGATCATATAAGTGTGGGTTATCTCTATTTTGTTCCACTGATCTATTTTTATGCCAAAGCATGCTGTTTTGATTACTATAGCTTTGCTATATAGTTTCAAGTCAGAAAGTATGATGCTTCCTGCTTTGTTATTCTTTCTTCAGATTTCTTTGGCTTGGGAGTCTTTTGTGAGTCCATACAAATTTTAGGATTGTTTCTTCTATTTCTGTGAAAAACACGAATGGAATTTTGATAAGAATTGCATTTAATCTGAAGATTGCTTTTGGTATATGGACATTTAACAATATTAATTATTCTTATCAATGAGCATGGAATATCTTTTCATTTCTTTGTATCTCAGTTTCTTTTATCATTGTTTGATAGTTTTCAGTGTACGGATCTTTTTACTTTCTTAAGTTTATTTCTAGATATTTTATTTTTGAGGCTATTATAAATATGTTTGTTTTCTTAAGTTCTCTTTCTGATAGTTTGTTGTTTCATTATAAAAACAGCTGTTTTTTATATATTAATTTTATACCCTACAACTTTACTGAATTAATTTCTTAGTTCTAACAGTTCTTGTGTGTGTGTGTGTGTGTGTGTGTGTGTGTGTGTGTAGATGTTAGGGTTTTCTATAGGAGACCCTTTTGGGTGGTGTGGGCCCAGCTCCCACTCCGAAAAGCCAGTGGGCAGTGGGATCAGCACACAGGACCCACGCCCACAGATGGGTTTTCCCATGGGGAATCAGGCCTGCATTGTACCTAGGCTGTTATGAGGCTTGCTTTTGCTAAAACTCCCTCACCATGAATTGAGGCAGCAAACTTTTACTGCATATCTTTAAAGTAACTTCCTAAAATCTGTGCTAAACCTCCCAAGGATGAGTGTAACCGGTTCAACCACTTTTCCCTTTACATTTGTAAATATCCTCCCTTTTTGATATAATTAACAACATCCTCTCCTTTGTTTTCTGTAAAAGATAACCACCTAAAGAGAACCTGTGCATAGTAAATGAGGACCATCCTCAATGTCATGTGCCCAGAAAAATCAATAAAACCCTGTCAAGGCAAGGGTCAGGGCACTCTCCCCTTGAGAGAGTGGCCGCCCCATCCCTTTTCCTCCACAGGACTCAGTAGTCTGTGTGAATTTGTCCATTGCAGCCACAACACACGGATCCCGCCATGGGCCAGCATCCGCATCAGTTTTCTATACACAAGATCGTGTCATCTGCTGAGATGATTTTACTTTCTTATTTAGATGTATTTATTATTTTTTTCTTAACTGCTCTGGCTAGTACTTACAGTATTATTTTGCATAGAAGTAACTAGAGTGGACATTCTTGTCTTATTCTTGATCTTGGAAGTAAAGATTTTAGATTTTCATCATGAGTATATTAACTGTGGACTCTTCATATATTTCCTTCATTAGGTTGTAATATGTTCCCTCATTACCCAGTTTGTTGAGAGTTTTTATCATGAAAGAATCTTGAATGTTGTTGAATATTTTTATATACTGAAACAATCATACAATTAAAAAATATTTTATTTATTTATTTTAGAGAGAGGCGAAGGGAGGGAGAAAGAGAGGGAGAAAAACATCAGTGTAGTTGTCTTTTACATGCTCCCCACTGGAGACCTGGCCCACAACCCAGGCATGTGCCCTGACTAGGGATCAAACTGGCAACCCTTTGGTTTGCAGGCCAATGCTCAATCCACTGAGCCACACCAGCCAGGGCATAATCATCCAATTTTTATCCTTTATTTTATTACTGTAGTTTATCACACTGATTGATTTACATATATTGAACCATCATTGCATCATTGTAATAAACACTTTCATGGGGTATGATCCTTTTAATGTACTGTTAGAATTTGGTTTGCCAGTATGTAGTTGAAGATGTCCTTCAGGGATTTTTAGCCTATAATTTTCTTGTATTTAACAGGAGAAAATCAAAGTTTTAATATGTGCACATAGGAAATTTACATAGGCATGAACATTCCAAAATATATATATAAGTGAAGCAGCATTAAATATATGACAATTTGGACAAAGGAGTAAAGAAAGGAGAATGTGGTATTAGATTTTAGAATTGAGAATGGTGGATTTACAGATAGTTGAGAAAGAGCAGAAAATAACATGGCAGGAAAACTCTTGCTAAGCAATGCAGACAATGTGACACAGGGGTATCTAGGCTAATGGGAGGCTGCCTAAAGCCCTCGTGTTTACTACACTAATTTAAATAGCCTATAATTTTCTTTTCTTGTGGCATCCTTGGCTGGTTTTGGTATCAGAGTAATGCTAGTAAAATGCATTTGGAAGTACTACCACCTCCTCTGTTTTCTTTTGGAACAATTTGGGACGATTGGTACAATGTTTCTAAAGTTTGGTAGAGTTCACCAGTAAAGCTTGAATTTTCCTTTGTTGGGAAGTTTCTGATTCCTGATTTTTAAATGCAAGATTTACCATTTAAGAGTGTTGCTTGTCAGGGATTTTTGGTAACCAATTATCTGTTATGAAGTTACCAAGTTCCCTTTAATTCCTAGGAAATGTTTGGGGGACCAGGTAGAGTCAGGCAAAGGGGGAAAATGTGGAGATAATTATAATAGCATAGACAATAAAATATAATAAAAACAAAATGAAATGTATTTTCAATTATGAATTGGTTTTGAATTTTATACATTATTTTATGAAGGTGTGTGGATAATTACATATTTTCCTTTTATTCTGTTAAAGGCATTGAATTATATGGTGTCAGCAGTGGAGCACTGGGTGGTACAGGGTGCAGAGAGGTGCGGTCACTGAAGTGGCGAGGAGAACAGAGTTTTTGGCAGATGGTCCTCGTTGAATGACTGCCTGTTTTCTATGTCTGGTTCTTCTTCCCTTCAATTCTGTGAGCCACAGACAGCCCTCCAATAAATTTCTTTTATACTTAGACATTTTTTTCTGTTCTGGGTTAATAAAATTTTTGAAAGGTGGGTAACCAATTGAGAGTTTTCCTCCAAAATAAAAATGCAGGGCTAGATGCTCCTGAGCAATCCAGTGGAAGAAGAAAACAACAGCTTTTATTTCCTGGGAAATTAAAGAATGAGTTGTTAGGTTTTTTTAAAGTCGGCTGTACCAGATTCCACCAAGTGGATATCTAGGAAGATTGGGTCCCTGGATTACTGTGTTCCCACCCTTGTCTGCTTAGATGGTATGATTTTGGGAGGCACTTCAAAATGCCTGGAAATTTCTTGTCTGAAAATGAGGCATGGTGAAGTGAAACCTGTTGATCTGGTCCCCAGGAGATTCACTGGATTAATTAATTACTCCTCAGGCTCAGCTGGTGCAGTAACAATCCAAGTCCTAGTCTTGGGTTGAATTCTCATCCATCTCTTCCCTCCCCACCCTTTATTGGGTTCAGTTTGCACAGGAATACAGGTAAAGCTCATCAATCATTGTCAGGCAGTAATGATCAAACAATAAATAATATTCAAAGAACTATGAGGGCTTACCATATTTTTTGGACTATAAGACACATCATTTCCCCCCAAATTTGGGAGAAAAATGGGGGTACAACTTTTTTAAAAATTTTTATTGTTATTCAATTACAGTTGTCTGCCTTTTCTCCTCATCCGTCCCCAGCCGAACCCATCTCCCTCCCTCACCTCCACCCTTCCCCTTGATTTAGTCCATGTGTCCTTTATAGCAGTTCCTGTAATCCCCTCTCCTAACTGTCTCCTCCTCACTCCCCCCTGGCTATTGTTAGATTGTTCTTAACCTCAATGTCTCTGGTTATATTTTGCTTGCTTTTTTCTTCTGTTGATTATGTTCCAGTTAAAGGTGAGATCATATGGTATTTGTCCCTCACTGTCTGGCTTATTTCACTTAGCAAATGGAGCAAAAACAGCCTCTTCAACAAATGGTGTTGGGAGATCTGGACAGCTACGTGCAAAAAAATGAAATTTGATCACCAACTTACGCCATACACAAAAATAAATTCAAGATGGATAAAAGACTTAAATATAAGTCATAACACCATAAAAGTCCTAGAGGAAAACATTGGCAGGAAAATCTCAGACATTCCACGCAGCAACATCCTCACAGACACATCCCCTAAAGCAAGGGACATAAAGGAAAGAATAAACAAATAGGACCTCATCAAAAGAAAAAGCTTCTGCATGGCTAAAGGAAACAACATTAAAATAAAAAGAGAACCAACTGTATGGGAAAACATATTTACTAATGATACCCCAGACAAGGGCCTGATCTCCAAAATATATAAAGAACTCACACGACTCCACTCCAGGAAGACAAACAACCCAATTAAAAGATGGGCAAAGGACTTGAACAGACACTTCTCCAAGGAAGACATACAGAGGGCCCAGAGACATATGAAAAGATGCTCAGCATCACTAGCCATCACAGAGATGCAAATTAAAACCACAATGAGGTACCATCTCACACTGGTCAGACTGGCCAACATAAACAAATCCACAAACAAATGTTGGAGAGGATGCGGAGAAAAGGGAACCCTAGTGCACTGTTGGTGGGAATGCAGACTGTTGAGGCCACTGTGGAAAACAGTATGGAATTTCCTCAGAAAACTAAAAATGGAACTGCCCTTTGACCCAGCAATTCTGCTACTGGGATTATACTCTAAGAACCCTGAAACACCAATCCAAAAGAACCTGTGCACCCCAATGTTCATAGCAGCACAATTTACAATAGCCAAGTACTGGAAGCAACCTAAGTGCCCATCAGCAAACAAGTGGATCCACAAACTATGGTATATTTACACAATGGAATTCTATGCAGGAGAGAGAAAGAAGGAGCTTCTACCCTTTGCAACAGCATGGATGGAATTCTCATCCATCTTACCTCAGCTGATTCATCCCATATCTTTGATCTCAAGTAGCATAAGAAGATTGTAGCTCTTTTGGTCTCTAGGTTGTAAGGGCAGTCCCCAGGATCCAGGCTGTGTGAATCTGTGTAGAAATGAGACTAAGTGTGCTTGATTTATAATTTTGCTACTTGATATAGGAGCCTCCCTGTGCCCACTTACCCAAAACCCTGAGATTTTAAGGGCAGGGTTATATTCCAGGCAGAGATATGTGTGCAGTTATAGATAGATATTTAACCCCCTTTCTGCAGAGTGAGAGCTTGACATGCTTGGGTTGCCAAGTCTCGGAGTCCTTTCTGGAACATTCATATGGAGTCAGATGCTCAATCTGGTATTTCATTGTGCTAATACTTCATATGTCAATGTTTGCTTAGTCTACCATAAACACATCTGATTCCAACTCATCTCATCTGTTTGAAATTAAGTCTTCATGATTGTGCACATGTATTCCAGGAAACAGTGGCGATTAGAAAAACTTTGATCTATACTTTTAGAACTTTTGTCTGACATTATGTGATAGGGAAATATTTATGATGAAGCATCACTTATGTGAATAACTAACTTCACAAAGTTTAAATCAAAGCTCCACCAAAGCAGGATAACTGTCCAATTTCATAGCCTTTTTTACCCAGGAAAAAGAAAAGTACTTTTGATTTGTGTGTTTGTTTTTAAGAAGTAAACCTGATGCTAAAACCATATATAGAATGAATGGATGAGGGAGTGAGAGGAGACCTAGCTAACTTACCAGGGACTCAAATTTAAATGCCTTAGGCTGATGAACTAACTGCAAGGCAGATCCAGGGCAGAAAGTCTATGCCTCACCTAAATCAGCACTAAAATTCATTGATTTTATAAAAGCAAAATATACACATTAATACATAGTATATGCTTTAAAACAATTCCGTTGCCATTAAACTCACTTTTTAAATGTAAAACAATCAGTGTTTTCATCCTTTAGAAAATTTTTGTAGAATTATAACTTATAAACAGAAAAATGTACAACTCAATGGATTTTAAAATGAAGATCTCCATGTAACTGACATACAGCTTAAGAAATATAATATTGCTAACAGTTCAGAAGCCCACCTCAGCCCCTTTAAGTCTCATCCTTCCTGCCTGCTGTCCCACCTCTGAAGCATAACCATTATTCTGTACTCTTAGACCATAGATTAGTTTTTCCTCATTTTGAAATTGAATTAAACAGATAAATACATAATGGGTTTTACATTTGATTTCTTTCACTCAATTTATATTTTTGGGTTCCTGTATGATGTGTTTAGTTGTAATTCTTTTTTATACTTTTATTATATTTATTGGAGTTTCATTGGTGAATAAAATTATATAGGTTTCAAGTGTACAGTTATATATATATAAAATACATCATCTGTATATTGTGTTGTATGTTTACCACCCAAAGTCAATTCCTTCAACATTTATTGCCCCTTTACACTCTTCTATCTGCTCCTCCCCCTTTGCCCTCAGGTAATCAGTATGATGTTGTCTGTGTCTATGAGACTTTTTGTGTGCTTAATCCCTTCACCTTTTTCACCCAGCCTCCAAATCCCCCTGCCTTCTGACAACTGTCAGTCTGTTTTCCATCTATGAGTCTGTTTCTATTTTGTTTGTTTGTTTGCTTTATTCATTAGATTCCATATATAGGTAAAATCATATGGTATTTGTCTTTCTCTCACTGGCTTATTTTACTTAACATAATACTCTCCAGGTCCATCCATGCTGTTGTGAAAGTTAAGATTTCCCTTTTTATGGCTGAGTAGTATTCCATCATGTTAATGTACCACAGCTTTTTTATCCACTCATCTACTAATGGGCACTTGGGCTGCTTCCAATTCTTGGCTACTGTAAATAGTGCTGCAGTGAACGTAGGGGTGCATCTGTCCTTTAGAATCAGTGTTTTGGTTTTCTTCAGTTATATTCTTAGAAGTGGATCACTGGGTCACAAGGCAGTTCCATTGTTTATATTTTGAGGACCCTTTGTATTGTTTTCCACAGTGGCTGAACCAATTTGCATTCTCACTAACAGTGCATGAGGGTTCCCTTTTCTCTACATCCTCGCCAACTCTTGTTATTTATTTATTGATGATAACCATTCTGACACGTGTGAGGTGGTATCTCATTGTAGTTTTAATTTACATTTCTCTGATGTTTCATGACATTGAGCATCTTTTTGTATGTCTTTTGGCCACCTGTATGTCATCTTTAGAGAAGTGTCTATTCAGAGCCTTTGCCCATTTTTTAAATGGATTGTTTGTTTGTTTTTGGTGTTGAGTTTTGTAAGTTCTCCATAAATTTTGGATATTAACCTCTTATCAGCTGTATCACTAGTGAATGTTCTCTCATTTAGTGCAGAGGTCCCAAACCCCTGGGCAGGGACCTGTACTAATCCGTGGCCTATTAGGAACTGGGGTGCACAGCAGGAGGTGAGTGGTGGGTGACACCTGAGCACCTCCTGTCTGCACCCCCACCCCAGTCTATGGAAAAATTGTATTCTGTGAAACCAGTCCCTGGTGCCAGAAAGCTCAGGAACCACTGATTTAATGGATTGTCTTTTTATTTTGTTTATGGTTTCCTTTGCTGTGCAAAACCCTCTTAGTTTGATGTAGTCCCAGTTGTTGATTCTTTCCCTCATTTCCCTTACCTGAGAAGACATATCAGAAAAAGAAAATACTGAGAAATGTCCAATATTTTCCTGCCTATGTTTTCTATGATTTTTATGGTTTTGAGTCTTTTAAGTCTCTAATCAATTTTGATGTTTTTTTTTTCTGGTATATGGTATAAAAAAGTGGTATAGTTTTTTTTTTTTTCCTTTTTGCATGCATCTGTCCAATTTTTCCACCACTTATGGAATAGATTGTCTTTACCCCACTGTATGTTCTTGTATCCTTCATCAAATATTAATTGACCATATATACATGGGTTTATTTCTGGGCTCTCTATTCTGTTCCATTGTTCCATGTGTCCTTTTTTTATGCCAGTACCATGCTGTTTTGGCTACAATGGCCTTGTAGTATAGTTTGATATCATGCAGCCGAATTCCTCCAATTTTGTTCTTTCTCAGGATTGCTGTAGCGATTCGGGTTCTTTTTGGTTTCATTTAATTTTTTTGATTGTTGTTCTAGTTCTGTGAAATATGTCATTGGTATTTTGATAGAATTTGCATTGAATCTAGAGATTATTTGGGAAGTACGGCCATTTTAGAAATGTTAATTCTTCCTATCCAGGAGCATGATATATGCTTCCACTTATTTGTATCCTTTTAACTTTTTTTAAGTGAAACAAAATAATGTTTACTTTCCTGTTTCCCTTCAAGATATTATTTAAAGGGCTCCAGGCAGGGTACCCAGGTGGGAATACAATGTCCTCAGCACTTCCAACCCTGATGGATGACATGCTCACTTCTCCTCCTCTGAGGAACTTTGCTTCTGGTCCATGGAATAGGGTGTGTTTGTTTCCAGGGCAAGGTAGCCAACTGGCCAGACTGGCCAAAAGTTCAGGGTTTCCTTTGACTGCTGCCACTGTAGCTGATGTAATGCTTTTCTCTGCCTTTGCTGTGACATAGAGCACTGTCTGTTTGAAGTCTTGTTTTTGATGCAGAGACCCAAAATAACATGAGCTGGGTTTGTCTGAATATCAAAGCTGAAATTAAAAATTTATTCCAGTATTTGCAAAATTTCTGCCAAAACCTTCACATGGATTAAAAAAAAATACAAACTCCCTTGTTCTTCAATGACCCCAATAGAGGACTAGAGGATTTAGTCCTCTATTAAAAAATAAAAATAAATAAAATAAATAAATAAAAGTAAGGTCAAATAGTTCCATAAAAGGGCACAGGTCAGATGGTTTCTTAACTAAATTTCTAAGGAAAGTAATCTGTTAAGCCACTTTAGACAACTGGGAAACACCTATTTTAGTTACTATTTTTGAATCCTTTCCTCCACTTTTCCTATTGCATGTGAGATGACCTGGCTCTTTTCAACTGGAGCTGGAAGGTATAAATATGAGAAAAAGCTTCTCATATTCAACCCCACCCCCACCTGCACCCCACTGGACTGAAAAGTAGAGATGAAGGATATTTTGGGTAAGTTGTAACTTCGAGGAGAAAAGTGGTGGCCAGGTAGAAAATCTAATAGTAAATGTGAAGTTATAGATAATAAAAACACAAAAATCATTAGTCAAAAACAAGAAGAAAATGAAATAAGAAAGAAGTAAAAAATTAAACAATAAATTTAAATGAGGACCTTTAACAAAATTTGTAGAAAACAAAGAACTAACCCTCTATGGGACCTTACGATGGAAACATTGAATCAGAAGTTGAGAATGAGAAAACAGGTCCTAGGGCAAAACACCTAGATGAAGGACCAAGATTAATGTACCAAGTTCAGATGGAAAGCAAATGGCAGAATAAAGAGAACTGATAGCACCATATCAACAGACAGAAGCAATGAAAACTATGAAAACTGGTTCTTTACAATGAGTGTTTGAGGGTTCTTAGTGTATATTCCCAGCAGTGGAATATCTGGGTCAAAAGGCAGTACCATTTTTAGTTTTTTGAGAAAATTCCATACTGTTTTCTACAGTGGCTGCACCAGTCTACATTTCCACCAACAATATGCTAGGATTTCCTTTTCTCCACAGCCTCACAAGCACTTGTTTGTTGATTTGTTTATGATGGCCATTTCACTGGTGTGAAGTGATATCTCATTGTGGTTTTAACTTACATCTTTATGATGACTGGTGATGCTGAGCATCCTTTCATATGTCTCTGGACCCTCTGTATGCCCTCCTTGGAGAAGTTCCTGTTCAGGTCCTTTGCCCATTTTTAAATTGAGTTGTTTCTCTTCCTGGAGTGCAGTTGTGTGAGTTCTTTATATATTTTGGAGACCAAGCCCTTGTCTGAGGTATCTTTTGCAAATATGTTTTCCTATACTGTTGGTTCTCTTTTCATTTTGCTGATGTTTTCTTTAGCGGTGCAGAAGAATTTTAATTAGATGAAGTCCCATTTGACTATATTTTCCTTTATGTCCCTCATTCTAGGTGATGTATCAATGAAAATATTGCTGTGTGGAATATCTGAAATATTCCTGCCTATGTTTTCCTCTAGTACTTTTATGATGTCACAACTTATATTTAAGTCTTTTATTCTCTAGAGTTTATTTTTGTGTATGGTGTAATTGGTGGTCTTGTTTCATTTTTTTGCAGGTAGCTGTCCAGCTCTCCCAACACCATTTGCTGAAGAGGTTATTTTTGCTCCATTTTATGCTTCTGCCCCCTTTGTTGAATATTAATTGACCATAGAGACATAGGTTTATTTCTGTGCTTTCTATTCTGTTCCATTTGTCTATATGTCTGTTCTTATGCCAGTACCTGGGTGTTTTGATTACCATGGCCCTGTAATATAGTTATATATCAAGTATTGTGATCACTCCTACTTTGTTCTTCTTTTTCAGAATTGCTGCTGCTATTCAGGGTCATTTATGGTCTCATATAAATTTTTGAAATGTTTATTCTATATCTGTGAAATATGTCATTGGTATTTTAATAAGGATTGCATTGAATCTATAAATTGCTTTGGGAAGTGTGGACATATAATGATGTTAATTCTTCCAATCCATCAACACGGTATATGCTTCCATTTATTTGTGTCTTCCTTAATTTCTTTCTTCAGTGTTGTGTAGTTTTCTGAATATAGGTCTTTTACCTCTTTTGTTAGGTTTATTACTAGATAGTTTTCTGAGTATAGGTCACTTATCTTCTTGGTTAAATTTATTCTTAGGGTTTTTTTTAATGTAATTGTGAATGGAATTATTGTGTTAGTTTTCCTTTCTGATAGTCCATTATTGGTGTATGAAAATACAACCAAGTTCTGGTATTTATTTTGTATCCTGCTGCTTTACTGAATTCATTCATCAGTTTCAGCCATATGTTGGTGGAATCTTCAGGGTCCTCTACATATAGTATCATGTCATCTGTAAAACATGATGGTTTTACTTCTTCCTTTTCAATTTGGATGCTTTTTACTGTTTCCTGTCTGATTGTTGTGGCTAGGACTTCCAGTATTTTGTGAAATAAGAGTGGTGAAAGTGGACACCACTGTCTTATTCCTGATCTTAAGGGAAACACTTTAGTAATTTCCCATTGAGCATGCTGTTAGCTGCAGTTTTGTCACACATGGCCTTTATTGAGGTTTGTTCCCTCTATTCCCAGTTTGCTGAGACTTTTTATCATAAATGGGTGCTGGGTTTTGTCAAAACCTTTTTATGTATCTATCAATGTGATAATGTGTCATGTATCCTTCATTATGTTTATGTGGTGTATCACATTTATTTATTTGCATAATTGTACCAACCTTGTATACCAGGAATAAGTTACATTTGGTCATGATATATGAGTATTTCAACATATTACTGATTTCAGTTTGCTAATATTTTGTTTAGGTTTTTTGTATTTATGTTCATTAGGGATATTGGCATATAATTTTCTTTCATTGTAGTGTATCTGGTTTTAGAATTAGGATAATATACTGGCCTCATGAAATGAACTTGGGAGTTCTCCCTCTTCTTGAAATTTTTGGAACAGTTTGAGAAGGATAGATGTGAGTTCTTCCTTGAATGTTTGGTAAAATTCACCTTTGAAGCCATCCAGTCATGACTTTCATTTGTTGGAAGGTTTTTGATTACTACTTCAATTTTATTAATTGTAATCAGTCTGTTCAGATTTTCACTTTCTGGTAAAAGGCGAAAGATTTATATGATCTGAAGAGAAACCAGAGTGTGAGATTTTCACTTTCTGGGAATTCACTTTTGGGAGATTGTATGTTTCTAAGAATTTAACCATTTTTTCCAGATTGTCCAATTTGTGACATAGAGTTTTTCATAATATTTTTGTAATTGTTTGTATATCTGTTGTATCAGTTGTCACTTATCTTCTTTCATTTCTGAATTTATTTGGGTTCGTTCATTTTCTTAATGAGTCTGGATAAAAGTTTATCAATCTTGTTTATTGTTTCAAAAAACCATCTCTTTAATTAATCTTTTAAGATTAAAGTTTCATTAATCTTTTGTATTTTTTGTAGTTTATTGTATTGTTTAATGTTTTTGTAGTTTTTTGTATTGTTTATTTTGCTTTAGACTCTATTTTATTTATGTTCTGATCTTTCCTTTCTTTTACTCACTTTGGGCTTTGTTTGCTGTTTTTGTTCTTGCTCCTTTAAATGTAAGATTAAATTGTGTGTTTTTTAAAAATTTCTTCTTGTTTTGAATTTCCTTCTTTTGCTGTATCCCAAAGATTTTAGGTTATTGTATTCTCATTTTTATTTGTTTCAAGCTATTTTTAAAAATTTCTTTCTTGTTTTAATTTTTAACCCATTCATTGCTTAGTAATGTGTTATTTAGTGTTCATGTATTTGTATATTTTTCAGTTTTTTTCTTGTGATTGATTTCTAGTTTCATAAAGTTTATGGTCAGTAAGGATGCCTGATATGATTTCAAGTCTTCTTAAATTTATTGAGACTTGTTTTATGTACTAACATGTGTTCTACCCTAGAAAATGTTCCATGTGCATTTGAAAAGGATGCATATTCTGCTGCCTTGGGGTGAAATACTCTGAAGATAGCAATTATATCCATCTGATATAATGTATCACTTAAGGCCACTGTTTCCTTGCTGATTTTCTGTCTGGAAAATCTCTCCAATGATGTGACTTTGGTATTAAATTCCTTACTGTGACTGTTTATTTGTCTATCTCTCCCTTTATGTCCATGGAAATTGTCTTTGTATATTTATGTGTTCCTATGTTGGGTGCATAAATATGTATGAGAGTTATATCCTCTTTTTGTATCAATCCCTTTATTATTATGGAGTGTCTTTCTTTGTCTCTTATTATAGCCTTTATTTTAAAGTCTCTTTTGTCTGTTATGTGTTGCTACCCCAGTTTTCTTTTTATTTCCATTTGCATGAAATATCTTTTTTTTTTTTTATTCCTTAACTTGTAGTCTGTGTGTGTCCTGTTCTGAGGTGGGTCTCTTGTAGACATCATATGTATGGGTCTTGTTTTCTTATCCATTCAGCTACCCTATGTCTTTTGAATGGAGCATTTAAGCCATTTATATTTAAAGTGGTTATTGATAAGCACACATTATTTGCTATTTTATTCTTTATAATTATGTTCTTTTTCTTCTTTTTCTTAAAGAAAATGCTTTTAAGATTTTTGTCTTGCTGGTTTGGTGGTAGTGAACACTTTTAGCTTTTTCTTGTCTGGGAAGCTCTTTATTTCTCCTCCCACTTTAAATGATAGCCTTGCTAGGTAAAGTAGTCTTGGTTGTAGGTCCTTGCTTTTCATCACTGAATATTTTGTGGCAATTTCTTCTGAAATGCTTCTGTTGAGAATCAGCTGACAGTCTTATGGGACCTCTCTTGTAGGTAACTGTCTTTTTCTTGCTGCTTTGGGTTTACCTTTTTTAGGACTTGGTACTTCCTGGGCTCAAGTGTCTTTTTCTTTCACCAGGCTAGAGTATTCTTTAGTCATTATTTCTTTGAATAGGTTCTCAGTCCTTTGCTCTTTCTCTTTCTGGTACCTCTACGATGCAGATGTTGTTGTTTCATGTTGTCCCAAAAGTACCTTATACTATGCTTATTTTTTAAAATTCTTTTTCTTTTTGCTGCTATGATTAGGTGTTTTCTGCTACCTCCTCTTCCAATTGACCAATTTGATATTCTGCTTCACCTAACTTATTGTCTATTCCTTCTAGTGTATTTTTTTTCATTTCAGATATAATATTCTTCATTTTTGAATGCTTCTTTTTCATGGCTTTTATATCCTTTTTCATGCTTTTGAAGTTCTCACTAGTTCTTTGGGCATCCTAACAATCTTTTTTTTGTTTTGTTTTTCAAGTCTGTACTTTGTAGAATGCTTGCCTCCATTTTATTTAGCTGTTTTTATGGATTTGTCTCCTATTCTTTAATTTGGGGAAATGTTTCTTTTCCTACTCATTTTCGCTACCTCTTCATTTTTGTTTTTGTGTATTAGGTAGATATGCTATGCCTCCTGGTCTTTGTAGTGTGGCATTATATAGTAGGTGTCCCGTGAGACCCAGTCTCCTTGGCCACCTGCTCCTTGGTCACCTGCTCTGGATAATCTAGGGATGTCCCTTGTGTGGTTTATGTGAACTCTCCTCCTGTACTTGAGTATTGATTGCTATTGGGCCATTCATGCATGGACTTGACCCTCAGGGTGACTGACTGTGGGGACTGGCCCCAACCGCAGTGTATGAGCTATTGTGCAGGTGCTGACCACATGAATCTATATTTTCCTCAACATTGTCTGATATATGCTGAGATCTCTCTTTGGATATGCTACTTGTGATGCTAAAGAGATCCTTTTCTGATGTTGTCTGAAGGTGTTCACTGGGTGTGTTTATTCTGGGGCCTCTTGGGAGGAACTCTGCTTGTGGCTGGCCCTATATAACATGTTTGGAGCTATAAAACAATCCACAGTTTTTGGCTGCCTCTGTTTTTCTTGGATGTGCATGGGAAAGAAAAAGATGTGCACGGGAAAGAACAAGATGTGCACGAAAGCCAGCTCCTACCAGCACCTAGTCCAGGAGAAGTTCAGCAAAAAGCTCAAGGAACCCTGAGATCTTCCTCTGCTTGCCTGTTGTCTGACGGCTGCCTGTTAGGCTCAGTCACTGAAATAGACTCTGGTGATTCATGAATTGTATGAGGTAATTTCATAGTGAGTCACCAGATAGGGGTGAGTGGTGTTCACCAGATTGAAAGAGGTTTAAATTCTGCCAGTGCTAGGTCTCAAGTGATTCAGCAAAAGTCCCAGGGTATACCAAGTCTAGCTGCCTCTGCCAGGTGTCTGCACACTTTTGTAGTTGGGCAGAGTCTCAAGGAGTCATCAAGGTAAGGCTGGCATAGATTATTAGGCCCAAACAGATCTAGATTTGAACATGTGAAGAGGGGGCTCTGCACCAGTTGGGCATGCAAGAAAATAAACGGCCCCCATCCTAGAGCCACACAATTAAGTCTGTCCTGGATTCTGCCCAGAACACCTGGAGAGTTGAGCTCAGTGGGGCAAAGCTATGGGGGTCTGGTGGGTGGGGATAGTGGATCTCCTGTGAGGGGGAGACATCTATTAGGCTTGTAGGAAGGTAAGAGGAATGACCCCCACCTCAGCTACACAACTCAGTCACTGACACCCCTTGTGTCAGCCCAAATCTCTACACCCTGGGTTCAGGCAGCTGACTCCTTCATAGGGCATGAACTCCACAGTCTGGGGTGACCAGGTGTCCAGAGGGTGGGGCATTCTCCCATGTTGATGCCATATGGAGAAGAGTACTTCACCCAAGAGATATGGTGTCTGCTTTGTGGGAAAATAACCCAGCACAGGGACTCTGGCAGCTGTCTTTCCCACTCTCCCACCCTAGAGCAACAAACCATAGTCTCTCATTACATAACTTGTCCACTCCTGCCTCTCTTCAGCTAGAGCCCAGGTTAAGTGACCACAGCAAGATTTTGTGCATTGGTCCTTTAAGAGGGCACCTGTGTCTCCAGCAGACTCTCATTTCTCCCTGGGGGACAGAATCTCTGCTGATTTTCAGAGCCAGATGTTATCTGGGCACCCCTTCCCAACTCTGGTTCTCTGTGCTGGGGAGTCCAGCATGGAGTTGAGACCCCATGTTCCCTCAAGGGGAACATTTACAGCTCAAATATCCCTCCAGAATATCAGCTGCCATCTTTGGGAATGGGGCCAGATTTGGGGGGTTTTCTGGGTGGGGATGGTCTTACCTTCCTATCAGTTGCAATGTGGTTTCTTCTGTAATTCCTTGGTTATATGACTTCTGTTCCACTGGTCCTCCATTGGTTATGCAGGTTGACTGATCTGTATTTTAGTTGTAATTCCAGTTTGGTCCTGGAAGAAGGTGAGTTATCCCCCTGCCATCTTTTATCTCTAGTTCCACTTTATGTAGTTTTAATTTGCATTTCCGTGAAGACTAATGAAATTAATTTCTTTTATATATAATTATTGGCCAGTTGGTTATTTTCTTTGAAGAAGAGCCTGTTCTAGTTTCCCCTCCCTGCCCTTTTTTGGTATTTTTTAAATTAAGGTTTTAATATTTATTTTTCTATTGAATTATAAAAGTTTTAAAAAAATATCTTGGATATGACATCTTTTGTTGGAAATACGTTTTTTTCCATGTTATTTCTCACTCTGTGACTTATTTTATTGTTCTGCTATTGTCTTTTTAGAAAATTTGAAGTTGTTAACTTTAATGCAAACAGATTATCAAATTTTCTATTATTATTAGTGCTTTTTGTGTCTTGTGTAAGAAATCTTTTCTTAGGTCTTCTAAAAACTTTATATTGTGTTTTGCATATTTAGATCTACAATTCAGCTGAAATTGATTTTGTATACAATATGATGTATAGTTTGCTAGCAGTGGGTCTGTAACTCACTCTCTTTATTCTTTTAAGGCTGCATTTTACCCCAGTCAAAGTGTGTTATGTTAACACACTGGTGGGATTTTCTAGCTGGATAATGCCAGGGTGCCTGTTGAGGGATTCTATATAATACATTTTATATAAAATGCTTTAGCAGAATATAGTTGATTGGATTCAATTACTTAATATAGGTAAACCTGTAGATTTCTGACTATATGGTCATGCAATTAATGAGCTATAGAACCTGGAGACCCTGAAACTGAGCACCTTCCTTGAGTTGGTTTGTACTGCACAGAAAGTGCTCAGGTCTTACTCCAACACCAAATGTCTCCTAGTACAGAAGCAAGGACCTTTAGGATAGTGCTTCTGATAGTCCAGGGCTTCCCAAATTGGGGGCTGTATTGGTAACCATTGTTTCTTTCTTCTATCCTTTGATAATTATAAGTAAACTCAGTGTTGGGAAACATTTTTAACTTGTGTGAGCTTGTCTGACATTCAGGCCTTTATAATTAGGAGAGGTAGAAGTCAAAGTTCATAATTTCCTATGTGGATATCTTGATTTAGCCAGCATGAAAGTCCTGAGGTAAACATGCTTTGCATGTATGGGGAACCATGAGAAAATCCATGTAGCTGAAGAAGTGAGGGCTAGGGGAGAGTGGCAAGGGATAAAGTAGATTAGAGTATCCATTGGGGATATGTGGCTGGTAACAGATCCCCTAGGGCATTAGAGGCTATTATAATTAATTAGCATTTAATCTGAGTTTAAAGTCATTGCAGGGTTTTGAGTATAGGAGTGGATCACTCTTGCTGTGATGTTGAGAGGAAAGTGCAGAAGCTCAAGGGCAGAACAGGGACACCAATCAGAAAGTTCTTGTGATAACTTACATAAGGCACAATGGTAGTGTGTACTGGGGTGGTGCAATGGGAGGAGTAACATGTGGTCAAATTTTGGATCTGTTTTGAATATAAACAGGCTCTGAGGTTGGAGAAAAAGAAAGGAAACAGGGATTTGGGCTTAATAATCTAGAATAGTGCTTCCATTCAGAGAGGAAGTATATGCATCAGGATCTTGCCTGTGAACCAGGATACCTATGGCTGCTGCTTCTTAGTTCTGGTTTTTACTTTGGGCAGCTGTGAGCAGATTATTGATACTTCTCTATGTCTCAGTTTCCTCATCTATAAAATGGGATTATCTGTATAACTTATTTGCAGTAAGGTTGTAATGATTTAATTAATTAATACATGAAAAGCAGGTAGAACATATTGTGAACATTGCAAAAATATTTATATTTATATTTATATTTATATTTTAATGAAATGAAGAAGACTGCACAGGAGTCTTTTGGGAGAAAATAATTCATGTAATTCTACTTTTAATGTAGCATTTTTTTTATGTGTTTGTCAGTCCTACATGTCTGTGAGCCCCTTGGATGGGTCAGGAAGTGACTCATTCTCCTACAACACTTTGCATAGTCCCCAGAATGGAGGAAAGTCTTGGGGAATTCCTGCTGGGAATAAAAGGTGTTTGGGATATCACCATTGTTCAAGCAGGTAGCCTAAGGATGAGGCTTTACTTCCCTGTAGCCAGCCTCCTTCGCCCCTCAGACATAATTCTACGCAGCAGAGAGAAAGAAGGAGCTTATACCCTTTGCAACAGCATGGATGGAACTGGAGAGCATTATGATAAGTGAAATAAGCCAGGCAGTGAGGGACAAATACCATATGATCTCACCTTTAACTGAAACATAATCAACAAAAGAAAAAAGCAAATGAAATATAACCAGAGACGTTGTAGTTAAGAACAATCTAACAATAGCCAGAGGGGAGTGGGGAGGGGACCGTGGGGAGAGGGGATTACAGGAACTACTATAAAGGACACATGGACAAAATCAAGGGGGAGGGTGGAGGTGGGGGAAGGAGGAGGGTACAGCTGGGGTGGGGTGGAGGGATGGGGAGAAAAAGCAAACTGTAATTGAATAACAATAAAAAAACATAATGAACATAATGTAAAAGAAATAAAAAACATTAATTGCCATGAAAATTCATTTCAAGGCACACCAAATGAAAGTAACAATCTCACAAACAGGGAACATACATGCATTTTAAAGAATCACGTAGCCTTCTTATATCAGACAGAATAGCCCTTCTTTGAAATTCTGGAGTCATTCCTGCTGAAGGCCTTTGAGGCAGAAGGTTAATGTTTTGAGTACTGTTGATAATGTGCTAGGGGGCTGTGGTAATAGGTGGATATCTAATAAGCCATTTTGAGCTCTCTAAAGTTAACAATATCCTATTTTTTCCTATTTGTTGGTGCAATTAGAATGATATTGACATTAAGTAATTTAAAAATTAAGGCAATTTTCTTCAGCACTTTAAGGATGATCCATGATGAATTAACATAGTACCTATGGACACTTGTCCTCCCTCTTCTTAGTATTCATTTTGCTGCACATGTAGGAACGGGAGGAGTGACAAACTGGGGTCAGGCTCTGAGGACAGAGGATAGTTTCTTTAGACAAATGCGGTCGCTACTGAAGCACTAATAGGTCTCATGTGTCATAAAATAAGGAACCATCCTTGGCTAGCTCCCACCTAATTCCTTATTCCTGTATCTTCCCAGTTGCATTTAGCTGCCCTGGGTTTGACTTTTACCTGATTTCATGGCTTAAATGTTTTCAGTCTGTCAGTATTTTAGTAACTGTTGAACAATAAGTCCTGGCCACATCCCTTGGGCCTTTCTTCCATTCTTGACTTGATGCTGGTGTTAGACCCGCATTCTTTTGGCTTAAATCATTTCCTGTGCCAAGCGGACTTCCATCCACACTTCTGACCCACCTTATTCCTTAACCTAATCCTTTATTGAAACCTCATAGCCATCCTAACTCTGAGGTAAATTTGGTGGTACAATCTTAACTATCACCATGGTCAAGGATCCAAGATCTAGAATCAAACAAAATTGACTTTGCATCCTAGCTCTGTTACTTTTTTTAAATTAAAAAAATATATATATTTATTTTTAAAGAGAGGGGAAAGGCGGGGGGGGGGAAGAGAGGGAGAGAAACATTGATGCGAGAGAGGATATCAGTTGTAACTTCCCTGACTGGGGACCTAACCTACAACCCAGGCATGTGCCTAACAGGGAATTGAACCAGTGAGTCTTTGCATTGTGAGATGATGCCCAACCAAGTAAGCCATACTGGTCAGGGCCCAGCTCTGTTACTTTTAATGTTGGAATATGGCTGAGTTGAAAGATTATTCTGAGTATGCTTTCTCTTGCTTAAAAAAAGTATGACAATATGATTTACTTTATGAGGTTATTGTGAGGATTAAATGATGATGCATGTAAAGGCTTTATGGTACTGTCCGGCATAGAGTGATTGTTCAACAAATGTTAATTGCTTTTGCTGTTACTATTATGTCAATCTTTCTATTATTACAGTCCTCATGAAGGATGGCCTCTTTCAAACAAAACCTATATACCCCCTCTTTCTACTAAGCATGGGAAGAGGAGATAAAAATTGTGAACCAATTTACTTTTTAAGAATATGAAATAGAAATAGATATATTTAATTGTTTTTGCTACTTCTGGCAGACTTTGCAAACCACTGCTAGAGACTGAGTTGAGGAGAGAAATCTTGAATATGATGAAGAGGTAACACCAAGTCTGGCATGGAGTTTTTCTGGGGAAGAGGCTGTAGAGAAAGCATAACACTCATGGATCATTGATGTTGAAAGAGATCTTGACATTCACCTGGTGCAAACTCCGTATTTCATCATTGGGGAACTGATCCAAAGAGATTAAATATCATGTCTCCAGTCGCACAGCATAGCTGACACCAGAACCCTGGTTCTATGAATCTAATAATAAAATAGAAAGATTATAACAATGTATTCTAATAAAAATTATGTGAACCCTGGCTGGTGTGGCTCAGTGGATTGAGTGCCAGCCTGCGAACCAAAGGGTCACTGGTTTGATTCCCAGTCAGGGCCCATGCTTGGGTTGTGGACCAGGTCCCCTCAATAAGGGGCGCATGAGAGGCAACCACATATTGATGTTTCTCTCCCTCTCTGCCTCCCTTCCCCTCTGTCCAAACATAAAATAGTAAAATCTTCAAAAAAAATTAAAAAATTACGTGAGTGACTATGGAGCCATTTTAAGTAAAATAAAGATTACCTGAACACAAGCACTGTGATATTACAGTGGTTGATCTGATAACCGAGATGCTACTATGTGACTAACAGGCAGGTATTGTATACAGTGTAGATATGTTGGACAAAGGGGTAATTCATGTTTTGGGTATGATAGATAGTGATGATGCAAGATTTCATCAGATTACTCAGAGCACCGGGCAATTTAAAACTTATAAATTGTTTATTTCTTTGACTTTCCCTTATATATTCAGACTACATTTAAACTAGGGTAACTAAAACTGCAGAAAGCAAAACTACAGATAAGGGTGGAACTACTGTAATTTTTTAAAGTAATAAATAAGAAGACTAAGTATTACCAATTAGAATACATTTAAAAACATATATTGAATGATGTAAAGACCTTTGAATATTCACTTCAATTCTTTGAGCCAATATTTCCTAGTCTGCAGAAAGAGAGATAATAATAGCTTGCAGGGATGCAGTGATGATTAGACAGTTCTTGTAAAGTTCTTACTTTACAAATTCCTAGGGCCAGCATATAATCTGCCATTCTTCCCCATTACCTGAAGGACTTGTGACAAAGCAGGACTGTGCACCTTTGCTCCTCAGGTGCAGCTTTGACTTCCGCAGGATTGTTAGCTGAGCATTTTACTACATGGTAAGCTTAGCATAGATTTATGGAAGAGACAGAGAGATGGAAAGCAGGACTTTTTATTTCGTACTCTCAATTCCAAAGATCTGGAGGAGATTTAGGATGATTGGAGAAAGAATTTTGTTACTCAGTTTCCCAGGGCTCTTCATCTTTTCTCAGGAGGTTTGCAAGTAGAACACACTTCTGTTTAATTTTTCTAAACTTTCTTTAACTCCCTATCACTAAATATCCCTCTAAGCCAGTTTTCTCCAAAATGGGGTGTGTATTTACATTCTAGGGGGATGTAAGATGGTCCACTGGGTTGATCCATTATACTGGAATCATTATTTATTTTTATTTAAACAAAAGTACTATTATTAATCTTTAATACTGACACTGTCCCTCACAGCCTATATGCCGTCATTCCGTTTGCTTTTGGTGAATAGTGAGTTATGGCAATTTTCTTGGAACTGAAAAAATAGATTTTAAGATTTTAGCTAATAATAACAGTACAAATAAATAATTTTTCAATACATACGTCAACTCCCCAGCTCTAGCATTATTTCCTTTCTTTCCTCTGATAAATTAAGACATAATTTTCCTGATTTTGTTTCCAAAATTCTTCACTTGTAGCCAGATTTATTGCTTTTTAACAAATCAAATCACATCAGTCCTCCTTACCCTTACACCAGCTTAAAAATCTTCATTTGTCCTTAGAACCAAGTCGAAAATCTTCACTGTGACCTTTGAGGCTCTGTGATCTGGCTGTAGAAAGCCTCTTCAGCCTTATCACGTAGAGACCTTCCTTCTCGCTTCCTATTCTCTGGTCACCCTGGCTTTCTTTCCATTACTGATATAAGCCAAACTGTTTTCTGCCTCAGGATAATTGCATCAACCATTTTGTCTTCTAAGAATAGCTGGCATCTCTTTATTTACTTATGTATGTGTGTATATACATATACATATATGCATATATGTATGCATATATATTTGAATATATATACTTGAAAATGTATTTTAAAATACATATTTTATCTTTTTTCATTGTTCTTATAGTTAGTGCCAAGTGCAGCAACTCTCTTTCACTTTAGAGATAATGATTTATACTACCAAGACTACCTCATCCTAGTAACTTTATTAAAGATTTATGCTTCTGAATTTAATGAGTTTTATTATTCCTATTCTTATACTAAGTAACTAGGCTACTTGATATTTCATATTGCTATTCATATAATTTAATTAACATAGTAAATCAGATGATCAAGGTCTCTGTCAATTATATAATGGTAAAGGAAGAAAGTTATCATAGCCAATGGTTCTGGTTAGCCAATAAGGGTATACTACTATCTCTACCAGGTGAAGGCAAACTGATTTTAATTGTACTGACTAATTGAGATTGAAAAAAATTTGTATAACAAATCAATATCTGCATACTCAGTGTCAGGAGTTTTCTTGGTTACCTCAACTAACATACTCCATTGGTAATCACAGTTTGATTAAATTGATAATAATTCATAGTCATTCCAGAAGTGGCATTTAGCTTCACAATTCTTGCATCTTTCATATCTTCTATGGTGACACTAAACTCTGCTACTTCTTTCAGAAATGCAGTGCTAGTTTTAGTTTTCCATTTTGTCCTGAGGTGGAGAAGGCAGTTTCAGTGGCTTTAACTTTACTCTTCTACTGTTCTAGTCCTCATTCCATAGGTCAGGGAAGCAATGTGGGAATTATGCCTGTTCTAAGTATATTTACTCCAATTATTCTTGCAGAAACTAGGGTAATAAGTACAGGATGGGCTGTGAGCCTGCAGGACCCACTGTGAGACAAATTTAGATCAAGATTCTGTTTGTCAAGTACCTTTTCATAAGCCCCACTCTAGCCATTCAACCAAAGTGGCATTTGTGTCCTCTGAGGCTAGTGTCAATTCAGATGTAATAGATAGTAATTCCCTAAAGATTTGGGCATCTGTTCTTCACACAGTCACCCTTTAAAGAGGCTAAAAATTGGAAAGACTTACAGTATTTTCTCGAGGACATATTTGAGATTCTCTTTCTACATATTCTCTGACTATTTTCCTCACTCAAGGGGTTCAGACTATGTGGTCTGGGTGTGGATTCATGCTAGCGCCTTAGTTTTGTCTGTTTGTTTTTTGTCATCAGACATAGTGATTTCTGGATTATATACCTTAGTAGGTTACTCATCTATTTCACTAATAGGGAGCCAATATTAAACCTCTATAGATTTCTAAGTGTCAATAAACTCTGATTGCTACTGAATTCCTATTGTGTATTATGCCATTAGGACAACTTTGCCTGTGATATTTGAACCTCACAACTAGGTCCCTGCCACCCTGAGATCCTTATTCCTGTTGAAATAAGAGCATCAAAGTCAGTGTCAAAACCTCTTATCATCATCCTAATGCTATATTCCACAGCCACACAGAGCTCTCCCAGGATGCTGGGCCCCTTGCTATGTGCTTCCTTTTGCTTTGCCATGGTTAGGAAGCAGTTATCAGTCTTGCACATAAGAGGTCCACTCCTACATTTCCATCTACTTAAACCTCCAGTTTTCTTTAATTACAATGTGACAGAGAAGTTTCTATAGCTCAACTATTGCTTATGGGCTACCGTTGAATCAGGTTTCAATTTATCAAACAAACTGTTAGAACCAGTTTCTGCTATGTGAGCTAACATAAATTTTAAATCATGTGCTGCTTGATTTAATAGCTTTAGAATATATTCCATAATGCTTTTGATATTTATATAAGAATAGATATTATATGAGATTTATATAAGATATTAATAGAAATAATAAAATATAATAGAATAGAATATATAAGTATTAAAATATATAAGAATAATATATGTATATATGTAGACAATTATATATGATACCTGTTGGGAACCGCCCTGCCTGGTCTCAGAGGCTGTAACCCCCATGATTAAGGCTGAGTCAGAGTTGGGACCATAAGCCACTAAGGAGACAAAGCTTATCTCCCTGGCAGGTGTGCCACCCCTGCCCACTTCACCTTGCTTGGCCCTGAGCTTGGTCAGTTAGCCAATGACAGGTAAGAATCCTCAAGGGAGGATCAACCTAAGACAGGCATGGTCATGGAAGAGGCCTGCAGGGAAGGACTCAGAGGGCTGTGGAAAAAGGGGGTGATGGACTCTGGCACCTCGGCTTTGAAATAGCCTGAGTCCTCATTCTGTCTGCAAGAAGTCTCCGAATCTCTTGGCTGCCTTACTTCCCTTGCCTGACTTAAGCCTGAAGCAATAACAGAGGGCAGTGCAGTCCTGTGCTGGGAGGGGCAGATTCCCTGGGGAATCAGGCCTAATAAAATACATACATTCCTGTGAAACCTACTTAATTTGTACCCTCAGTTTAAGAGATAAGGGTCCAGACCTGAGATGAGTCTGGCGCCTAAAGTTTTATGGCCCTCTAACTAATTGGCTGTAACTCAGAATAAGCCCTCAAAGTTCTCTGTAAATTATGTATTGTTTAACCCTTACTGGCTGACAATGATTGATGAGCTTTATACGTATTCCTGTGCGAATGAACCTAATAAAAGCCCCTGGAGAGAGAGGCTCTGGGCCCTTCCACTTTGAGAGAAGCGGCCACCTTTCCTCCCCAAGCAGATCATGTCTTGGTAGTCTTATTCTTCATCCGTGGCGGACTGGGGGGCTGCGTTAAAGCCCCCCGACAGATACCTACTGTTATAGATCCTGGAGGTGTGATTAGACACCCAGAGACTAGTGCTAGAATAAAACTTAACAACCATAAGTGAAAGGACAGGGTAATTGCTGTGAGGGGTGAAGTCATAGAAGAAGGAACCCCTGGAGGCCACTCTAGTTGTGAAAGGGTATGGCTACTTCCTGCATACAGGAGGGAGCAGTGGAGAAATACCTTTATCTCTCTCTCCTCTGTCTCCTGACCTTTGGGTGATGTAATTCACTGGCTGAAACCAACTGGAAATGAGCCAGTGGGAGCCCTGGGGATGTTCTCTGTGAGGATCACACAGAGTGACATAGAAAAGTTTGTAGAATGTTCTATAAAGGGGGTATACAAATGGCGAATAACTAGAAATTCATTTAAAAAATCCAAAAATCAATATAAATATAATTCTGCATTTAAATGTTATAGGCTCATAAATGTGAGTTCTCATTTGTTAAACATGAAATATTTTGGGAAATTTGTCTTTTGTTAATTTGCTCTCTGACCAAGGGAAATCTTTGTTGCTTCATGGCCATAACTAAAGGTAAGACAAGGTATTCTCACAGTTGTAAACTTTCTAATTTACCCCTCAGTATATTGGGAAACCATTAATTTCAACATTTTCCTCCATCTTTGTTTCTGATAAGCTCACTGGATGGAGCAACAAAGGTAGTTTTATCAAGGGAATTTTCACCTTCATGCTTTCTTTCTTTTCCTACCTCTTTAAATTTATGCCTGCTGGAAATCATATCACTGAAAGTGTCCAGTTTTCATCCTTAATCAAATTGTGATTAAGAGGTATTTGCTTGTTAATGGCAATAATGTTGATAAGCACTGTCAGCTCATGGAACTTCTAAGTGGTAGTATTTGAAAGCATTTCAGGCATTCTACCTGCAATGCTTTCTACTCTTCTGAAACCCCAGTTGACTTTGGCTAATACTTCATCCATTCAAAGCCTTGATTCCATGGCCCTTTGGAACTTAGGCCACCCAGACATGAAAAATGAATTGTTATAATAAGGTATGTGTTAAAATACAGTGACTAATTTTTAAACCTTAGTAGAGGATGCTGATACTCAATAAATAGGTATATATTGAGAGAGAAATTTATATAGAGTGTAATTATGAATATTTTTCTTATATAAATATTTTAATTTAGAAATTTGGGGAAATATAGAAACACATAGGAAAACTAAAAAAATTCACACATAAGTCCATGATAAACCATCTATAATTAACATTTTGATATGTATAAACTTAGTGTTTTATGTATCATATCTAAATTTCTACCTAAATAACATTATTAAATTTATATATATTATCTACATAGATATATACATTTGATATAAATTGATATCATACAATTTAGAAATACCTTTTCTTGTAATATATTGTCTCTTTATTTTAAATAATTTAAAGTGTGATTTTTATTGATTTATGGCATCCCATTAATTTAATCAGTTATAATTTGCTAACCCATTCTCTATTATTTATTTATTTATTTATTTATTTATTTATTTATTTATTTATAGAGAAAGGGGAAAGGAGGGAGAAAAAGAGGGAGAGAAATATCAATGTGTGGTTGCCTATTGAGTGCACCTTACTGGGGACCAGGCCCTCAACCAAGGCATGTGCCCTGACTTGGGATGGATCCGGTGACCCTTTGCACTCAATCCACTGAGCCACACCAGCCAGGGCTATTTTTATTTTTTAATTTAATTTTTTTATTGTTATTGTTGTTCTATTACAGTTGTCTCGATTTTCCCCTATTGTTCTCCCTTTCCCACCTCCCCACACACAGTGAATCCCTGTCCTGTTGTCCATTCCAATGTGTCATTTGTACTTGTTCTTTAACTAAGCTCTTCCCCTTCTTTCCTCCCTTATCACCCACCCCATCCACTCTGAACTTGTAAACAACACTGTAACCAGCTCCTTAATTTTAGAATACAGTTTGATGTATTTAGAATAAGTAGTTTAAAGCATAATTACTGATGAAAAAATTACACATATTATTAATATTTTAAAAGCTGTGTTTTAGATATAAAAGAAGCATCATCAGTTGATTTGTCTACACTCAGCACAGATACTTTTGTATGCACTGAGAAGGCAGTGTGTCAGAATTTTGAAAACCTAACGGATTAGTCTGGACAGAACATTTTCTTTTTCTGACAGAATGGTTGGCTTCCCAGTCCTGTCTCTCTGCTTCATTGAACAAAAGTGCCTGTTATGTTTGACTTCATCCATTTTGAGTTTCAAGTGGTCACAGCCTGTAAGGCAGAGTAAAAAAAGGCCATCAATCAACATAAATTGGTGCTCAGCCATGGGCTGGAGAGATCTGCAGAATAGAAATCAGTCTTTAATATTGAGGGGCTAGTCCAGGAGCAGCAGGTCATGAGGCACTGTGGGGAGTCTGACATTAAGTGCATTTTTTAAACCTAAAATACATGTATGCAAATTGAATCTTCAGAGCATTCTGTTTCCTGCCAGCAGTGCTATGCATTAGTTAGCAGGCCAATACCCTTCTTGGAAGCATTGATTTCAGTGGCCATAGAACAATCCTTGTATGTCTACTGGGAGGGAGAAATAATGCAATTTTGTTGTTTTTTTAAAAATTATTACCTTTGAGTGTCTGAAGGTTGACCTGTAATATTAGCATTAAAATCAATGCCAAAAAATAAAAGTAAAAAATAACAAACAGTCTCCAGCTGGATCTTAGGTTAAGCAATATTAGAAGAATCTTAAAAAGCTTTTGTTTTAAATGAGAGTAAATGAAAAAAATGACCTTTACTGCATGCAGTTCTGCCTATTCCTTCCGGGGGAAAATGTCTTTAGTTTGGGTATACGAGAAGGTTGCATGATCATGTAAGTGCATTATTGAATTTCCTAGATGTTTCCTCCAAGCTACCTGAGAGAAGGGCTTTTATTGTGACTGACTTCCATTTTTAATGGTAGCTTTGAGACAGCAGTTTCTCTCCCTCACTCTTTTTCCTTCTCTCCCACCATCTCTCATTCTTCTGTCTCTACTTCTTTTCTTATCCTATAGAAAATTTAGAAAACAAAAAACAATAAAAGTACAAATTACCAAAATTATGTGCAATCCTATTTGGTGTCCTCTAAACAATTAAGCGAGTTATTCTTAAGTAATAATTCTCTTTTAAGATGCAGCCAGTGGGAAGTACTAGTGCCATTTATAAAAATTGCTGATACAATTTCTGAAAATATATTTCCATAGAGTATTTTTTCCATTTTGAGTATTGTTTTGAGGGTGGGTGTGAGTAGGTTTTCAAAATTTCTCTGTCAAAGATTAGTTTGTGTCATCTTTGGTCTCCCTTCTCCACTGCCCCCTCCCCCCTGTAGTGGGCAGTTTCTGTTAGTGTGGCTATGAATAAAGGCTCCAATGAGGCCACTGGAAAACTTGGGTTAAAGTGTTGAGGATGTTTACAATGTGTTTAAAAGTAGAATACAGCAGGGAGGGAGTTATAAGAGGACGAAATAGTAATAGAAAAAATACAATAAAAAAGAAAAAAAGAAAATGTGCCATCTATAAAAATATGTGAAGCAAAATCTGAAAAAAACTGCAAAGATTAATAAAAAATAAATGTGAAATTATTTAAAAAAGAATATAAAGGATTTGAAGACTTCATTTGGAAGCATTTAAAATGTCTTTAGGCATGAAGGCAGGCTATGAGCATTGTAATGCCCCAAAGGAGAATCTGTGAGGACAGGGGTGATCCATAATAAAGTGCCTCTTACAGCGCATACTCTGGTGCTACAATCTCCCCCTCACTGTCAGCAGGGCCTTCAGCCAGCCAAAATGTGCTATCTGGTGCTCTTGACAAAAAGAGAGAGAAGAAGCAGTGGTATGTGTGGAGCCATCAGAAAATGACACGCAGCAGCTCTCACAATGATCTTCCTCTGGGGTCATTGCATCTTTGCTTAAATGTAAATATTAGCAGGAGAGAAAGTCCTATGCCAAGATTCCAACAGTGAAGTTGCTTCCAGAACTATTACTACCTTTTCTCAGTAGATGGCGCTGTTTTGAATGAATAGGTTTTGGTTGAGTTGGCTTGGAAAGGTGAAATAGAGAAAGGCTTCTTTGAATAAAGAGGATTTCGTTGTCATGAGTTCCAAAGCTTTGTTATCAAAGACACAAAAAGTATAATAGCAAGAGAATTTTTTAAAGGTCCTAAATCAGCACTATCCTATAGAACCATAATGTGAGCCATATATGTATTTCTAAAGTATCTAGTAACAACATTAAAAAAAATAAAATGAAATTAATTTTATTAAACATTTTGTTTCAGCCAATATATAAAATATATTAAATTTTCAACGTTTAAAACTATAAAATTATTATTGAGATGATTTTCATTCACATAGGCAGTATTTTAATTTCTCAATAACCAATAAGTAACTAATGGCCACTGTTACTATGAAGTATGGCTAGTTTTCCCCATTTCTCTCCCTTTCTTCCAGAAAGAGGGGTGATTTCCCAGAACAATTGTCCTGAACAAAATTTTCCTTACCTTGTTTGGGTTAATGGTAGTTTTGAATTTGATCTTTGCCAAAGCAGAGTCTTTGTCCATGCAAAATATATATATAAATGTTTCTCCCTCCTGAGAAGACTGTACTGTCAGCATCCAAGGAAACTATAAGAAAATTCTTTGTCACCCACTAAACAAATGTTTATTACTTCCTATTATGTACCAAGCACTGTTCTAACAGATAAAAGTAAATCTTTTATCTCTAAACAAGACCAGCATTAAATAAAACATTTAAATAGATACAGTAGGACTTGTACCTTTTTTCTACTTGTTGCCATCCATTCAGTTCATCCAGTTAACATTTACAGAGTTCCTAACTTCCTCCAGGAAGTTTGCCAAGTGCTGAGAGTGTAGGATGGATAAAGTTGCTGCACAAATGATCACAGTCCAGTGCCGGGTGGGGAGGGGATGAGAAAGTAGACAATTAAAAAGAATGGCATCACTGTTATGATAACATGCTTAGGGTGTTATGAGAGTTAGCCCAAATCTAATCCACACTGGGGGTGCTTGTGGTGGAAGAGAGGAAGTGGGAAAAGTTCTTGAAGGGTTGGATATGTGAGCTGAGTAATAAAAGGACGAGTAGAGCTAGGAGAGTTGAAAGAGGGCATCTTCAGTGGAGTGAGGGTATATAAGGCAGAGGAGAAGCATAAGCATTTGCTTAGAGGCATGAGAGAGTGTGGTATAGTTAGGGAACTACAAACAGTTGAGGTCTTCTGGTGTGTAGGACTGAACAATGCTTATACCATCAAAGTATCAGTTTCAACCTCCTTCATATTACACATAAGAACACTGACCAGAGAGGTAACCAGGTACCAGTCACTTCTCTTATCTTTGTCCCTCATGTAGCAGTTAAATATTTTACATATGGATAGAAGGTTACTGAAAGGAATATTGTCATTCATTTAGCATTTATGTTGATGAAAATATAACCTCAGTAGCTTGAATATATCTTCACTTAATGTATGGACTTTGAGAAAGATGGAACCTACCAAGAAGAGCTCCTGGTGGCTAATTGGGCTCAGATTGTAAAAGCAGAGCTTCATAAGCATTTCTACACAAGGGCCTCTCACATGAACTGTCCTTTAGGGAAAAGCCAGCACTGAACTGCTTGCCTCCTGCACTGAACTAACTACCTGCCTGCACTGTGTTCCTGCAGTCTGAGCCAGCCCCTATAAGAGTTCATGGAATCCTATATCAACCAATGGGACTGAGGCTTTCCCCATCCAATTGGAGCTGTGATACACTATATTCCCATCAGCATCTTCATCCACCAGAGTGGTTCCATTCTAAACAATCAGGACAGTGCCTTTTGGACCAATCAAACTGTGAAGATTTGGCATCCTCATTTACATGAGGACAGACCAATCAAGCACCAGGGATAAGGACTTCTCTAGATATATGTTACCCACGCCCACTCTCATTCAGAGCACAGTTTCCATTTTCACGAAGACTGAAGGCTGCGTTTCCCTGGCTGGACCTGAAATACCAACACCAAAGATGTTTTGCTGATCCAGAGCAGGTGGAGCAGAACAGAATACAGTAGTCAGAGCAGGTTGAGTGGAGTGGAGCCAAACAGAACAGAACAGGACAAAGTGGAACAAACTGGAGCAGAACAGAGCAGAGCTGTCTAGCCAGAGAGAGGCCTTGCTGAGGGCCATACCCTGTAGCTGCCTCCTCATAGTCATGATTCCACAGCCATACTGCTTCATGACTACACTGCTGAGCTTTTCCATTAAGAAAAAAAAAAACCTGTTAAACTTTTCTACAACCATGCGCTACCATAACTGAACTGTTTACACGGAATAAAGTTTCACTTTATAAGGCACCCCAAATTAGGGATTTCTGTTGGTGTTAAATTTATACTAGAGACCATCAGCTGACATAAGTTTATAATTTTACAATATTGGAGATGATATAGGAGACAAAAAGAGGCTAGAGAAGAATTTCTAATTATAGACGAGCATAAGGCTGACCTTGTAGCATGAACAGAGCTGGGAAAAGGCAACAAAAACTACTGGCTCTGTTAGTTTAGAAGAGACCATATCACAGCTATGCTGTGTATTGATTCATAACAGGTATACAGATATTTACAGTCTTCACTGGTTGAAGTGGGGAAAAATTGTTTTCATTGAGTTTCTAACCCACTTCTTGTTTATGGCCTTGTGGACAGAAAAAAGCAGAAAGTAACTGAAAGTGACTGTCAGGTGTTGGGAGAACTATGGTAAGCAGTCAATAGCAAAGCAGCTTATTTATTTATTTATAAATTATATTTTATTGATTATGCTATTACAGTTTTCCTGATTTCCCCCCTAAGCCCCGCTCCACCCAGCATCCCCAACACCCTCAGGCTATCTCTGCAACTTGTTCATGTCCATGGATGGGTCATGCATATAAATTCTTTGGCTACTCCATTTCCTATACTGTACTTTATATCCCCATGGCTGTTCAGTAACTACCTGTTTGTACTTCTTAATCCCCTCACCTCTACATCCATTCCCCCCAACACCCTCCCATCTGGCAACCATGAAAACAATGTCCATACCCATGATTCTGTCTCGGTTCTTCTTGTTTGCTCAGTTTGTTTTCTAGATTCAGTTGTTTATATATATATATATACATATATATATATATATATGTATATATATTGCCATTTTATTGTTCATAGTTTTGATCTTTTTCTTAAATAACTCCCTTTAACATTTCATGTAATAATGGTTTGGTGATGATGAACTCCTTTAATTTTTTCTTGTCTGGGAAGCTCTTTATCTGCCCTTTAATTCTAAATGATAGCTTTACTGGGTAGAGCAATCTTGGCTATGGGTCCCTGCTTTTCAAAACTTTGAATATTTCTTGCTAGTCCCTTCTATCCTGCAAAGTTTCTTTTGAGAAATCAGTCTTATGGAAACTCCCCTGTAGGTAAGTAACAGCTTTTCTCTTGTTGCTTTTACGATTCTCTCTTTATCTTTAACCTTTGGCATTTTAATTATGACATGTCTTGGAGTAGGCCTCTTTGCATCCAACTTGTTTGAGACTCTCTGTGCTTCCTGAACTTGCATGTCTATTCCTTTCACCAAATTAGGAAAGTTTTCTTTCATTATTTTTTCAAATACATTTACAAATCCTTGCTCTTTCTCTTCTCCTTCTGGCTCCACTATGATGTGAATGTTGGATCTCTTGAAGTTGTCCCAGAGGCTGCATATACTATCTTCATTTTTTTTTTTTGATTTTTTTTTTCTTCTTGTTGTTCTGTTTGGTTGTTTTTTGGTTCCTCATGTTCCAAGTCATTGATTTGATTCTGGGCTTCATACACTCTATTGTTGTTTCCCTGTAAATTGTTCTTTATTTCAATTAGTGTTACTGTCATTTCTTACTGGGTCTTTCTTATGCTGCTGAGGTCCTCACTAAGTTCCTTGAGCATCCTTATAGACAGTTTTTGAACTCTATATCTGATAGATTGCTTATCTCTATTTTGTTTAGCTCTTTCTGGAGTTTTGATCTGTTCTTTCATTTGGGCCATATTTCTTTATCTCCTCATTTTGGCAGCCTCCCTGTGTTTGTTTCAGTGTATTAAGTAGAGCTGCTTTGACTCTGTGTCTTGGTAGTGTGGCCTAATGGAGTAGGTGTCCTATAGGGTCTGGTGGCACAACCTCCCATATCTCCCAAGCTAGGTCCTTGAATTGTGCCCTCTGTTTGGCCTGAGTATACCCTGCTCTTATGGTTGAGTCTTGGTTTCTGTGGGCACATCACTGGGAGGGTTTTACCTAGGCCAGTCAGCTGCATGGATTGGCTATGACCGCTAACCCCCGAATTCCACTATCCATGGAGGATCAGCTGTGCAGGGGCAGGGTGGTGGTGCTCTGATATAGTGTGTATCTATCTACTGGGTGCTCTGGACCTGGGGTTTCCCAGGTGGAGGAGGTCTAGTTTAGCCCCCACGTGTGTTTTTCTGGGACCACCCTGCATGAGCTATAAAGCAATCTGAGATGGCTGCTACTTGTGCTGGGCTTGGAGATTCCCAACAAAGCCAAGTTGAGAATCTAGGCTGGCTGCTGCTAGTGCCTGGGGCTCACTGAGTTCAGCTGTTGCTTGTTTGAGAGAATTTAGGAAGTGTGAGAAGACCAGCCATTCAAGACCAGCCATTCATCTGGAAAAGCATCTTGGGTGGGCCCTTAAGTTGAGTGGGACAGAGTCTCTAGGGATTTCCAAGGTGGCTCAAACAGTGTTAGCCAGGATGATGGTGTCTCGGGTATGGTTCCAGCTTAGTGGCTCTGTGGCTCTTTTTGGAGAGGGTTTAGAAAAGGGACAGTGGCCTCTGATCACCTTGATACCAGACACTTCAGTTCCTGCCTGTATACCACTGGTTGTTTTTAAGCTGCTATCCTGGTGCTGGAACTCACAGGCAGTGAGTCTGTGTAGGTGAGTGTGTTGCAGCCTTTCAAGGCCGGGCAGGTTCACTTGGGATTTGGGCAGACAGAAGAAAATTTGCAGAGCCGTGAGAATGCCTGACATGCCTTTATTCAAGGGTGGGGCAATCTGCACATGCCACAAGCTGGGTATCGCACTGTATGAAGCCCCTGCTCCCTTATATACTGAATGCACACAAATCCAGGAGGGTGCCAAGATATTATATAACAAAGCATGATTCTGTGCATGTGGGTCCATTCTCAAGGCTACGGGAATACTGCTTATCAGGCCCAGTGAGAGAGCCTGACTGACTCTATTTTCCCTGTGAGTCCATGAGTGGGTTCTTTTAGACAAACTGCTTGGGGCTCCAGAAGTTTCTCCCACCAACTCAATCCCCACTAGTTTTTGCAGCCAGAAGTTGTGGGGACTTATCTTCTTGGCATTGGAACCCTGGGCTGGGGAGCCTGGTGTGAGGCTGGGACTCCTCATTCCTGAGCTATCCCTACTGAATTTATATCCACCTCACCAGCTGTTTTGTGTCTGAGCCTCTCCTACCAGTCTGGATCGATGTGGTTTCTTTAATTCCATAGTTGTCAGACTTCCATTCAACTCAATTTATGATGGTCCTGAGTGATGGTTGTTCTATATTTTAGCTGTAATTTTGATGTGGTTGTGCGAAGGGGTGAGCCACGTCTGCCTACATCACCATCCTGACCAGAAGTTTAACAAGGTTTTTAGGACTCTGCAATCACCTGGTGATTGACATACGTGAAACATGCTTTTGTCCACCAGAAAAGTGCCTGCAGTACTGCACATAGTTCCCTTTCTCCAAGTTCCAGTAACTCATTTTTGGAAGATTTCTGGCATAGCATCAAAACAAAATTGCCCTGCTCAACTTTGAGTGTTCAGCAGATGAAGGAGTCCTTGGAGTCCTTGGCACAGGAGCAACCTCCAAAGTGCAGGGGTTATGAGTTATTAGCTCCTGTGACTCCAACTCCAAAACCCTCGGGAGACAGCCCATTTAGCAGGAGACCATAGCTACCCCACTTTTGATTTCGCTTGTGTGCAATGTCAGGTCCCAACCTCAGCATAACCAAGAATAGTGGGGGGTTGGAGCATAGTATTCATTAGCCTTGGATGTCTAGGAACATCTATAAAGGACACATGGACAAAACCAAAGGCAGGTAGAATTGAGGGTAGGAGGTGGGGATAAAAAACATAAAAAAACAAAATAAACAAAAATATTTTAATATTTATTTTAACATTTAAAGTTAGGGGGTTCTTGATGACTACTTCTTACATTTTCTTTTCAGGGCTCATTCCTCATTAAAGTTCTAAAAATAATTATATTATATCTAATAAAATGACTTTTTATTTTTGGGTAGAGAGTCAGAATACACTTTTATTTTTCTGACTTTTAACAAAGCTGATGCCCTCTTGAAATACAAAATAACCTTCTTGGTGTCTCTCTTAACTTCATTGCTTTTCCCTTCTTGTTCTCTTTAATTCTAGAGCAGGATAAAAAATGGTTTTCCTAAACCCTAAAAATCTGAAACTGGCTATGATTTTCCTTGCTTCTGTGGGTTACACATTTAATCTACCAGGTTGTTGAATTATTTATGCTGTACTTCTTTTCTCTTAGTTCTGTAACACTTCCTGTAAACTCAGATTTACTGTGGGCTTCCATCTTGGTTTCATGTTTTATTTTAGCACCTTTAATAATTTAAAATCCGAAGTTACTTGTTATCAATATCCTTCAGAGATTTTTAAGGCAACATTGATTAAAGTGAAATTCACTCTGTTTTCCTAAGTATCTATTATGAAAGGATATAGCAGCACTATTTGTGTGAAGCACAAACACATGACCATATATCAATATCATGACCCAGTGTGCATATGTTAGAGATTTAATATAGGTTATTTTTTACCTAATAGCTTTTGTAAGTTTATTTTGATAATGATAGATAAGAGGTTAGTGAGAAGGCTGCTTAGGAGACCTTCACCATATTTGTATATCTCCAAAATATACACTGTCTATAATCTGAAAGAAATTGGATTAAGAGAATTATATGCATAAGCATCTCAAGACTTGGTACAACTGACAAAAATAATTGAGCATGTGCATATTTTCCAACAGCTAGAGTGGATGATGGGTAATGGGGTTGGGAATCAGAAGTTTTGGTTTTGTTTTTGTGTTTTTTCACTGCAGTAGATGATGGGAGGAAATATTTTATTTTGGAAAGGGAATTAAAGTTTCTGAATTTGAGGTACCAGTTCAACTTGACAGTTCTGCAAGTAAACAGGGTAAGTTATGATTTCCCACATTGAATTTATAGATGCCAAGGAGACACCAAAATGTTTTCTTCTCTCTAAATCACTCAAATGGCTTCTATGTAATTCTGTATTGTAAGTGCAGTTGTGTCTCTGGAAGATTCTAATGCCGGAAAGCTAAGTTTATAGAATCAGAGAGGCTTGTTTTCTGTGGGAAGCCTGCTGAGCATACTCACAAAAGAATTCAGCCTGTTAGAACTGACTACAGTGCAAAAATAATTTTCACCTTTCTGCCCCTAAAGTATCAAGGCTCCAAGGCTCAGAGCAGGGAAGGAAATGCCTTTCTATTCATTGTTCTGTTTAGCTGGCAATAATGTACATGTGTTTGCATAGGCGTCAGCTAGTAAAGACCCCTGGTGTTATGAAATCATTAGCATTTGTCCAGGTCCTTACAGAAGTGGGGAGGCATCATTAGGGAACATTATCAGCATAAGCACATGCACCTCTATTCACCACCATGTTCCTGAACCATTGTACACTGCCAGGTGCTGAGTGGACACCAAATACATTATACATTTGTGTAATGCATAAATGAGCTCAAGACACTTGAAAATTCATGGCATGACTTATTTAAATTAGAAACATCTCACATCAGTTCCTCCTTTGTACCACACATATTTCCTCTGGGCTTGGTCCCTGAGTCTTTCATCACGTAGCCAGTCTCTTACACTTTCCATATATCCTGTTTTTATTTATAAACTCATTATGAACCTTAACCATGCCTTCTGAATTTCCTAAAACTGGAAGGAAGTAAAACTGCCTCTCATTGTCTGTTTTCCTTTGCTTTTCACTTCCTCTTCTCCATCTCTCTCCACCACATCTCTTTGATTTGATGTGGTTATACCAGCTTGTGTATAGATCCCTTTCCATTTTTTTCTGTCTCCATTTCTAACTTTCCTTCCTCTTTTGAATGATGAACCCCCCAACTTTATTTGGCCCTAGAATATCTACCATTAGCTTTATGTTGTTTCACCTTAAAGTTTTGCTGGTCTTAGAAATGTAACAGTGGAAAATTGTTAACAGTGGGAAATTTTAATCCACCTCACCATTCTTTTGATATTGTTTCTGTAAATGCAAACTTTAATATGTAGTTTGTAGGTAAACAGCATGTTTGTGTAAGAATCCTAGGAACTAACTTCAGAATATACAGTCTAGGGCCTTCAGGTATCCTGCTTTCAGGAGTTTTGCTGACCTTTCACCATGAAGCCAGGGTGATGTGAAACCATGAGGACTAAACCAGGATGATGCACACCAGGACACTACTTGCCTTTTTGGAATGGACTGTGCTCATCTGCACATAGAGAACTTTTCAACCTACTTCCTTGATCTCTTTGTTCTGTTCTCCTCTCCTTCCATATAAAAACCTCTGCCTCTACTGAGAGAGGTATAAGGGCTTTGTGACATGAGTCCCCCATCTTTCCAGGTGGCTGGCACCTGAAAATAAACCACTTCTTTTACATCAGCACCTGCCTCTCAAGTATTGGTTTTCATAGCAGCAGGCAGCTGGAGCTTGCTTTCTGTTGAAGAAATATTGAAACCTGAGATGCTAAAACTGAAAGATGAGTTTGAAATGCCCCTATTAAATCTCTTCAGTTCACTGGCTAAAGTCAGGGGGCAAAAAGCAGTGATGGAATGAAATGAAGTTCTGACAACTCAGGACAGCTCTCCTCTGATCAACCATGCTGCTTTTGAGAGTGCTTTAATATAATTGGGTAGGGTGGGAACAGGACTAGCAATGGGCCATCTCTCGGACCTGCATCCAAGCAAAACCTTAATCACTGTGTGGAGGAGGGGTTGGGGAGGTTGATGAGAGAAAAAGAAAAGAAGTGAAGGTGGGGGTGAGGGGAGGAGAAAGAGATGGAAAGTTCTTGTAAAAGAGGAAGCGAATCTGTAAATGGCTTATTTCATTTAGCATAATGTCCCCAGGGTTCATCCATGTTACTACATATTACAGGACATTTTTCTTTTTTAAGGCTGACAAATACTATGCTTTATGTATTTGCCACATTTTCTTCCTCCATTCATATGTTGGTGGACATTCAGATTGTTTCATGTTTTGGTTATTGTGAATAGTGCACAATGAATATGGGAGTGTTAATATCTCTTTGAGATCCTGGTTTCAATTCTTTTTGGTAAATACCTAAGAAGTGGAATTTCTGGATCATATGGTAGCTCCATTTTTTGGAACCCATACTATTTTCCATGACAGTTGCAACATTTTGCACTGTCATCAACAGTGTATAAGGGTTTCATTTTCTGATTATACTTTATGGTGTATCAAAAATAGTCAAACTAAGAAAAGCAAAAACTAGAATGATGATTCCCAGTTCCTGGGGTAAGGGAGGAAGGGACAATTGTTAATCAATGTGTGTAAAATTTAGTTATGTAAGATGAATAAGTTCTGGAGATCTAATATACATCATTTTTTCCTAGAGATAGGAATAATGTACTATATATATTTAAACTTGCTAAGAGTATAGATTTCATGCTAAGGATTCTTATAAACATAAAATAAAATGGAAAGAAGTCTAACACAACTACACATACTTATGCATTCGGACTGCTAGTATTTTCTAGTTGTTAATAGTGTGATGACTCCTGGCTGGTTTAGCTCAGTGGATTTGGCCTGCGAACCAAAGGGTTACTAGTTTGATTGCCAGTCAGGGCACATGCCTGGGTTGTGGGCCAGGTCCCCAATAGGGGGCATGTGAGAGGCAACCACACATTGATGTTTCTCTCCCTCTCTTTCTCCTTCCCTTCCTCTCACTCAAAAAATAAATCAATAAAATCTTTTTTAAAAATAGTGTGATGATGTGCTAGTTGTGAAATAATACCCAGGCTCCCATCATTGTCATCCTGTTATTTAAATGAACTGCAAAGACTATGCCTTTCACTAAACTGGGATTTAGTATTTTGAAATGTGTAAAAAACATTTTTGAAACTAGATAAGAACATCTATGTCTTTTTTTTAACTTTTTGAGTCAGTTATGTATGAGTTTCCATTACACAGTTGTGTAAATGTGTTTCTGAGTTTTTCCAGGCATCACAAAATAAAAGTTTTTCCGGGCATCACCAGTTCAATTCCCAGTAAGGGCATATGCCTGGGTTACAGGCAAGGTCCCCAGTAGGGGGCACTCAAGAGGCAACCATGCATTGATGTTTCTCTCTCTACCTCCTTTCACTTCTCTCTAAAAATAAATAAGTAAAATCTTTTTAAAAATTCTCAAAATAAAGAACTTTTAATCAAATAAATAAAATAATTTAATCCAAAAGCATTTTTTCTCAGTTTTCCATATTTGAGATCTTTGTTTGTTCCTGATGATGCATTTATAGATACAAACTTTTCTCTAAGAACTGCTTTTGCTGCAACCCATATATTTTGGTATGTTGTATTCCCATTTTAATTGGTCTGAGATATTTTTTATTTCTTCTTTGATCCATAAATAGTTCAGGAATAAGTCGTCTAAGACCATTATATTTGTTTTCCAGCTTCCCTCTTATTGTTGATTTCTATTTTCATATCACTGTGGTCAGAACAGGTGTTTGATATAGTTTCCATCTTCTTGAATTTCTTGAGACATCTTTTGTGGTCTAACATATAATTGATCTGAGTAAATAATCTGTGTGCACTTGAAAATAATGTATATTATCCTGCTATTAGATGAAAAAGGCAATGATTAAGAAGATTGAATAAGTAACCAGCTTGCTCCCAAGAGTGAAAAACCTGGGATTAGATAGTTTCACAATATGCTCAAATCTGCTGTTTCCTTATTGATTCTCTGAATGATCTCTCCATTTTTAAGAGTGGAGTATTAATGTTCTATTACTATATTGCTGTTTTGTCTCCTTTTAATTGTGTTAGTATTTACATATCTAGCCATTCCAATGTTAGGTGTATAAATATTTATAATCATATATTGTTGATTAATTGATCATTTTATCATTGTGAAATGAACATTTTCTCTTATGACCATTTTTAGCTTAAAGTTTATTTTGTTTGATGTACGTATATTTATGCCTACTTTCATTTAGTTTCCATTTGCTTGGAATATCTTTTTCAGATCTTCACTCTCGGCCTATGTGTGTTCTTATGCTAACATAAATTCCTTGTAGGCAGCATATTGTTGCATTTTGTTTTATTGGTCCATTAAGCCATTCTATGTCTTTGGTGGAGAATTTAATCCAGTTTAAAGTAATTGATAGGTAACTCACTATTGTCATTTTCTTAATTGATTTCTGATTATCCTATAGATTCTTTTTTTTTCCTTTGTGCTCTAGCTTTCTTTTGATTTTTAAGCAAATATCTTGTTACTTTTACCATAATTCTTTTGTATTTACTTCAGAATTTTTCTCTGTGGTTACCATGAGTCTTACATAAACTACTTTATAGTTATAACTGATGGCTATAACTATAAACTGATAATAATTTAACTTTAATAGCATACAGTAACTTTATACTTTTACTGCTCTTCCCTCACATTTTAGGTTATTTGTGTTACAGTTTTTTATTGTGTATCTAAAAACAAATTATTATAATCATGGTTATATTTAATACATTTGTTTTTTCTTTAATTTTTACACTAGCATTGTAAGTGATTTATACCCAATCATTTCAGATTTCAAGAATCTGTCTTTGACTATACATTTGCCTTTACTGGTTAATTTTACATATCCACAAGCTTTTATGATGTTAGTTAACATCCTTCTATTTCAGCCTCTGGAAAATGCCACTAGCGATTTTTTGTAAGAAAGGTAAGATCTAGTGAACATGAACTCTCAATTATTATTTGTTTGGGAAAGTTTTTCTCTCTCCTTTTAAAAAAATTTTTTCTGATGGAAATCTTTGCCTGGTATAGTATTCTTGGATGCCAGTTTTTTTTTTCCTTTAATATTTTTAATGTATCATCCCACTCTCTTTTGCAAAGGTTCTGTTGAGACATCTGCTCATACATTGTTTTATAAGGACTCCCTTGTATGTGATGAGTCACTTTTTATTGCTGCTTTCAAAATTCTTTTTGTCTTTGACTTTGACAGTTTAGGTATAATGAGTAGCCCTTTTTGGGTTCAACCTATTTGGATCATTTGGGACTCATGAAAATTTATACTCATTTCTTTCCCAAAGTTTGAGGAGTTTTCAGTAGATAGACTTTGTTTCCCTTTCTCTTTTCCTTCTGTAAACATAGACAGCTGGAGCATGGGCAGCTGCCAGCAGGGTGAGTAGGGCCATCTGGGCACTTTGGATGGACAGGTTACACAGGGGCTGCACAGAGGACATGGTTGTGTCAAAATCCAGGGGTGTTCTACTGACTCCAGCTGGTTTCCGTGGATGTGTGGGTACCATGTCCAGCATAGGGAGGAGTTTGAGGGTTGCAGTAGCTCCTGGCTTTCTGACTGTGAGTCCTGCAGCACCCCCCCCCACTGGTCCTGATACCCTAGACAGTCAGGGTGTGCTGGGAAGTCTCCTCCACTGGCCAAGATGGCACAGGGGGAGGTTCTTACAATGAGCAAGCCAAAAGCTAGAAAGATAATTGGACAACACCCGAACATATCAAAAGCTATAAAGATGCATGGACAGGACCTGCCAAATGATAGCAATATTAATTAGATAGGAAAAAAAATTCCTCCCCTCCCTATCCCTATAAGAACTGCACTTGAGCAGGAAGGGAGGATTGTGTTTGAGACAGGGGTCTACCATTCTCCCAGGTCACAACACCTGAATAAGCCTCTTTCATTTTACACCAGCACCTGTCTCATTAATTTGACTTTTGTTGTGGCAACCAGCTGAACCCATGTTTTCAGTTACACTTACAGGATTCTCATAATGCTTATATTGTTTGTTTTATACTGTTCCATAAGTCCTTATGCTTTCTTCACCTTTAAAAATCTGCTTTATTCTTTTTCTCCTACAATTTGGTAATTTAAAATTATTTTTCTTCAAGTTTTTCGATTGTTTCTTTCGCTTGGTCAAGTCTGCTGTTGGACCTCTCTATTAAATTCTTCATTTCAGTCATTGCATTCTTCAGCGCTGGATTTATAGTTTATTTTTATGGCTTCTATTTCTCCGTTGAGCTTCTAATATTGTTACTGCATTGGTTTTCTAACTTCAATAACTTTTCTGTTTGTGTGTTCTTTTAATTTACTAAGCTTTTTAAAGCAGATTATGCTGAATTCTTTGTTAGACAGTCCATAGTTCTCCATTTCTTTAAGTTCATTTTTTTAAAGCTTTTAAATTCCCTTTGGTGGTATGTTTACCTAGTGCTTTGTAATTCTTGAATTTTTGAAGTGATATCCACACATTTAAATAGATGTTCTCTTCATCAGACTTTATAAGTTTGATTTGGCAAGGAAAAACTTTCACCATTCAGTTTTGTTTGGTTCCTAGATATGCCTGCTAGTAGTGTTCATGGATATGTTGGGCTTGATATTCATGTCTCTAATTGGATGAGGTCATTGCTCATGCTCTGAGGTCAAAGCTGTTGATGCTGCCTGGTCTACACAGTTGGGTGGGCCTGTTGGTTGGGCTTTGCATAAACTCAGGCCATTTGTTGGTCTCCCTGGTTGGGTGGGATTGTTAGCTATGTTCTGTGGTCAGATGGGGCCACTTGCATACCTCTGGTTGGTCAAGGTCACAGGCTGGGTTTCTTAACAGGGCAATGTCACTAGTGCACTCACACCACTGCAAACAAGAATGCAGTCTGCCAAGATCTGAGCATTGGTTGCTATAAGCCCCACCCTCCTTCTGTGTTTCCCTCTGATCCCTGGTGGTCAAGCTCTGCTGATTTCTTTAGTCAACCCTGTAAGGTGAGACCTAGTGGGGCTCTCTCAATGTGACACTGTGCTAGTCTGGGGGAGAGGCTATTCTATCAAAGTGTAGTCACTCTTCTTACCTTTCAAACATAATGCTTTTCTGTCTCTATTGTACTGGGATGCTTCAGCTCCATCTCTGGGCTCTGAGACTTTGAAAATGGTGTCTTCTCTAAGGGTAGTTGGAAGTTGGTCTTCTTGTGGGGGGAACTGGACTCTAGAATGACCTCTCTTGCAATCTTGATGACATTACTCCCAGACACTTTATATTTAAAAATTAGGGCTTGCAGGGATAAACATTGGGAGAAAATTGTAACCTATTATAGAATGTCATTCAAAACCATGCCAGCAATGTTGTCCAATATTAAAATATTTTAAAGTGGTAAATGAAGATATTTTGATACCTTCTCCTAGAATAGAGGCAGTCTGAAGTATTTTCAATTCTCTACAGGTAGATTCAATTACACTTGAGAATAATTGTACCTAAAGAATATGCATATATCAATATGGAAAAGAAAGATTTCAGTGGACAGTATGGCTTTATCCAGTTGAAATCCACTATGTTGAGGTACAATGCATGATGAATAATACAAGCTATGGTAGGAAAATAAAAATACAATATAGTGGTAAATGGTATTGAATTTTGTTTTGCTCCAAGCCTTTCAATTTAATCTCATGCTATTTATATTTCTTTCTGAGACTACTATTACTTAACCATTACACACAGGGACAGTTGACCACCCAGCCAAAAATGTGTCATTATGCCCTTTGCTTGGATATCATATATTGAATTTATAGTGCAGGTTTAAATATAAATTTTACAATACTCACAAAGAAAATAAATATTTTATCACTTAAAGACAAAGAACAACATTATTTGGTGATTATGTCTTGTGAATATGTAAGACTGACAGAAATTTGACTTCCATAAAATTTGTCAGATCTTTGCATACATTAGCATATTTTTAAATTAAAATTTTATATACTTTATAATACCAAATATGTAGCTCTATAATTAGATTATAACAAGTTCAAATTATTTTGTCAAAGCAGTCCGTGAGGAGATTTTTTTTCTCTTTCTCAAATTATTATTTTTTAATTTTTATTGTTATTCAATAACAGTTGTATGCCTTTTCTCCCCATCCCTCCAGCCCACCCCAGCTGAACCACCCTCCCTCCCCCACCTCCACCCTCCCCCTTGATTTTGTCCATGTGTCCTTTATAGTAGTTCCTGTAATCCCCTCTTCCCGCTGTCCCCACACCACTTCCCCCTGGCTATTGTTAAATTGTTCTTAACTTCAATGTCTCTGGTTATATTTTGTTTGCTTTTTTCTTCTATTGATTATGTTCCAGTTAAAGGTGAGATCATATGGTGTTTGTCCCTCACCACCTGGCTTATTTCACTTACCATGTTGCTCTCCAGTTCCATCCATGCTGTTACAAAAGGTAGAAGCTCCTTCTTTCTCTCTGCTGCGTAGAATTCCATTGTGTAAATATACCATAGATTTTGGATCCACTCATTTGCTGATGGGCACTTAGGTTGCTTCCAGTACTTGGCTATTGTAAATTGTGCTGCTATGAACATTGGGGTGCACAGGTTCTTTTGGATTGGTGTTTCAGTGTTCTTAGGGTATAATCCCAGCAGTGGAATTACTGGGTCAAAGGGCAGTTCCGTTTTTAGTTTTCTGAGGAAATTCCATACTGTTTTCCACAGTGGCCTCACCAGTCTGCATTCCCACCAACAGTGCACTAGGGTTCACTTTTCTCCCCATCCTCTCCAACATTTGTTTGTGGATTTGTTTATGTTGGCCATTCTGACTGGTGTGAGATGGTATGTCATAGTGGTTTTAATTTGCATCTCTCTGATGGCTAGTGATGCTGAGCATCTTTTCATATGTCTCTGGGCCCTCTCTATGTCTTCTTTGGAGAAGTGTCTGTTCAAGCCTTTTGCCCATTTTTTAATTGGGTTGTTTGTCTTCCTGGAGTGGAGTCATGTGAGTTCTTTATACATTTTGGAGATGAGGCCCTTGTCTGAGGTGTCATTGGAAAATATGTTTTCCCATACTGTTGGTTCTCTTAATATTTTAGTGCTGTTTTCTTTAGCCATGCAGAAGCTTTTTATTTTGATGAGGTCCCATTTGTTTATTCTTTCCTTTATGTCCCTTGCTTTAGGGGACATGTCTGTAAGGATGTTGCTGCGTGGAATGTCTGACATTTTCCTGCCAATTTATTCCTCAAGTACTTTTATGGTGTTACAACTTATATTTAAGTCTTTTATCCATCTTGAGTTTATTTTTGTGTATGGCGTAAGTTGGTGATTGAGTTTCATTTTTTTGCATGAAGCTGTCCAGAACTCCCAACACCATCTGTTGAAGAGGCTGTTTTTGCTCCATTTTAAGCTCCTGCCTCCTTTGTCAAATATTAATTGATCGTAAAGACTTGAGTTTATTTCTGGGCTCTCCGTTCTGTTCCATTGGTCTATGTGCCTGTTTTTATGCCAGTACCAGGTTGTTTTGATTACCGTGGCCTTGTAATACAGTTTGATATCAGGTATTGTGATCCCTCCTGCTTTGTTCTTCTTTCTCAAAATGGCTGCAGCTATTCGGGGTCGTTTATGGTTCCATATGAATTTCTGAAATGTTTGTTCTGTATCTGTGAAATATGTCATGGGTACTCTAATAGAGATTGCATTGAATCTATAAATTGCTTTGGGTAGTATGGCCATTTTGATGATGTTAATTCTTCCAATCCATGAGCATGGTACATGCTTCCATTTGTTTGTGTCTTCCTTAATTTCTTTCTTCAGTGTTGTGTAGTTTTCTGAGTACAGGTCTTTAACCTCCTTGTTTAGGTTTATTCCTAGGTACTTTATTTGTCTTGTTGCTATATCAAATGGGATTTTGTCCTGATTTCTGTTTCTGCAGTTTCATTCTTGGTATACCCGAATGCCTTTCATTTCTGAGTATTGACTTTGTATCCAGCTGTTTTGCCAAATCCATTTACAAGGTCGAGTAGTTTTTCGGTGGAGTCCATAGGATTTTCCATGTACACTATCATGTCATCTGCAAACAGTGACAGTTTCATTTCCTCCTTTCCAATTTGGATGCCTTTTATTTCTTTTTCTTGTCTGATTGCTGTGGCTAGGACTTCCAATCCTGTGTTGAATAGGAGTGGTGAGAGAGGGCACCCTTGTCTTGTTCCTGATCTTAGTGGGAAAGCTCTAAGTTTTTGTCCTTTGTGTATGATGTTGTCTGTAGGTGTCTCATATATGGTCTTTATTATGTTGAGGAATGCTCCTACTATTCCCACTTTGCTGAGTGTTTTTATCAGAAATGGGTGCTGTATCTTATTAAATGCTTTTTCCGCATTTATTGATATGATCATGTGATTTTTGTCTTTGCTTTTATTTATGTGGTGTATTATGTTTATGGTTTGCGAATATTGTACCATCCTTGCATCCTTGGGATGAATCCCACTTGGTCATGGTGTATGATCTTTTTAATGTATTGCTGGATGCGGTTTGCCAATATTTTGTTGAGAATTTTAGTGTCTGTATTCATCTCCGATGTTGGCCTGAAGTTTTCTTTCTTCCTTGCTTCTTTATCTGGTTTTGGGATTAGGATGATGCTGGCTTCATAAAAAGAGTTTGGGAGTCTTCCATCAGTTTGGATTTTTTTGAATAGTCTGTGAAGGATAGGGGTTAGCTCTTCCTTAAATGCTTTGTAATATTCTCCTGTGCAACCATCTGGTCCAGGGCTGTTGTGTGATGGGAGTTTTTTGATGACTGCTTCAATTTCCTCTGCTGTTATTGGTCTGTTCAGGTTTTCTGCTTCTTCTTCATTCAGTTTTAGAAGATTATATTTTTCTGGACATGTGTCCATTTCACCTAGGTTTTCAAATTTCTTGGCATACAGTTCTTTGTAATAATTTCTTACAATCCTTTGTATTTCTATGGTATCAGTTGTAATCTCTCCTCTTTCATCTCTAATTGTGTTTATTTGGATCCTTTCTCTTTTTTACATGATGAGCCTACTTAAAGGCTTGTCGACTTTATTTATCTTTTCAAAGAACCAGCTCCTGGACTCATTGATCCTTAGAATTGTGCTTTTAGTCTCTATGTCATTTCACTCTGCTCTTATCTTGGTTATTTCCTTCCTTCTGCTTGGTGTGAGCTGTCTTTGTTGTTGTTCCTCGAGTTCTTGTAGGCAGAGGGTTAGGTTTTTTACCCGAAATCTTTCTATCTTTTTAAGGTAGGCCTGTATTGCGATGAACTTCTCTCTCAGGACTGCCTTTGCTGTGTCACATAAGTTTTGGGTTGTTGTGAGTTCATTTTTATTTGTTTCCAGAAAGTTTTTGATTTCTACCCTAATCTCGTTCTTGACCCATTTATTGTTTAATAGCATGCTATTCAGTCTCCATGATTTTGAGTGTTTTGGGTTTTTTCCTTTGGGGTTGGTTTCTAGTTTCAGTTCCTTGTGGTCAGAGAAAATGCTTGATATGATTTCAATTTTCTTGAATTTGTTGAGGCTTGCTTTGTGTCCTATCATGTGGTCTGTCTTTGAAAAAGTTCCATGTACACTTGAAAAGAATGTGTAGTTTGCTTCTTTGGGATGAAAAGCTCTATCTATATCAGTTAAGTCCATTTATCTAGGGTATTGTTAAGTGACACAATATCCTTGTTGATATTTTGTTTGGAAGATATGTCTATTTTTGACGGTAGGGTGTTAAGGTCCCTTAGTATAATTGTGTTGCTGTCAATATCTTTCTTGAAGTCCTCCAAGATTTTCTTTATATTTGGGTGCTCCTATGTTGGGTGCATATATATATTACAATATTTATGTCTTCTTGGTGGATTCTTCCTTTGAGTATTATGAAATGTCCTTCTGGGTCTCTCATTATGGCCCTTCTTTTCAAGTCTATTATGTCTGATATGAGTACTGCTACCCCTGTTTTTTTTCCTGTCCGTTTGCTTGGAAAATTTGTTTCCAGCCCTTCACTTTCAGTCTGTGTAAGTCTTTTGTCCTGAGATCAGTCTGTTGCAGGCAGCATATGTGTGGGTCATGTTTTCTTATCCATTCAGATATTCTATGTCTTTTGATTGGAGCATTTAATCCATTTATATTAAAGTTTATTATTGATAGATACTTATTCATTGCCATTTTTTTCTACCTGTGTTCTTCTCTCTTTCTCTTTTCCTTCCTTTCCTTAAAGCAGTCCCTTAGCATCTCTTGCAGAGCTGGTTTGGTGGAAGTGTATTCTTTTAGACTTCTTTTGTCTGGGAAACTCTTTATTTCGCCTTCTATCTTGATTGAGAGCCTTGCTGGATAAAGTAGTCTTGGTTGAAGGCCTCTGGTTCTCATTACTTGGAATATTTTTTGCTATTCTCTTCTGGCTTGGAGCGTTTCCATTGAGAAGTCAGTTGCTAACCTTATTGGGGCTCCCTTGTATGTTACTTCCTTTTTCTCCCTTGCTTCCTTTAATATCCTCTCTTTATCTTGGAATTTTGCCATTTTAATTATGATGTGTCTTGCAGTGGGCCTCTTTGGGTTCCTCTTGCTTGGGACTCTCTGTGTTTCCTGGATTTGGGTGACTTTTTCTTTCCTCAGATTAGGGAAATTTTCCATCATTACTTTTGCAAACAGGTTTTCTATCCCTTGCTCTTCTTCTTCTCCTTCTGCTATTCCTATTATACGGATATTGTTATGTTTCATGTTGTCCTGCATTTCCCTTATTACCTCTTCATTCTTTCTGAGCCTCTTTTCCTTTTCTTGCTCTTTCTGGGTGCTTTTTTCTACTTCATCCTCCAGCTCGCTGATCTGATCCTCTGCTTCATCAAGTCTGCTTTTGATTCCTTCTACTGTGTTCTTCAATTCAGAAATTGTATTCTTTATTTCCTCTTGGCCATTTTTGATAGTTTCTATTTCCTTTTTCATGTTGATATAGTTTGCAGTGAGTTCATTGTAGTTTCCTTGTAGTTTCGGGTAGTTCTCTGTGAGCTCAGAGAGCTCAGTGAGCTTCCTGATGACCATTGCTTTGAACTCAGTATCTGATAGTTGACTTGTCTCATTTTCAGTTAGCATTCTTTCTGAGGCTTCCTCCTTTCCTTTCATCTGGGGATTGTTCTTTGTCTTCCCATTGTTTGTGAGACTCTTCTTGTTAGCCTCTGCTTCTTAAGTTGATCTATTCTTACTACCTGGGTTTATGGTATGAACTTCTATGGTAGAATGCCAATGGGATTCAGTGGTGATGTCTCCTTAATCTCCTGTGCTCACTGGTCTTGAGCTGACGTTTATGGGTTTAACACGGTCTAAGTCTGGTCTTTTCAGGACTCCAGGTTTTCTTATGTCACCTGTGGGAAAAAGAGGAAGGGATGGAAAGAAGGGAAGGAGGGAAAAAGTGAATAGAAAAGGAAAGGAAGGAAGGAAGAAGGAATAAAGAAAGATCGGAGGCAAGATAAGAAGGAATTTTACCAAAAATTAAAACAAAAGAATAAATTAGAGAAGGCAGGAAGAAGGAATAAAAAAGGTAGAGGATGGAAGGAAGAAGGAATAAAAAAAAGACAGAAGGACAGAAAGGAAGAAGGAATTCAGGGTGAAAGGAGGAAAGAAAAAAAAAAAAGTCTTCTGCTGGCTTTAAAGCAGTCAGGTTAGTTCTGCTGGTCTTCCTATCATCTCATCTTTCAATGTCCTACATCTTTGGTCTCTGATCTTCATATGTGCTGGAATACTGTTGGCTGTTCGCTCTGCTCCTCAGATCAGCTAGGTATTTCACTGGCGTTGAGGGGAAATGGACTACGCTCCCACCTATCTCGCCACCATCTTCTCTCTCTGAAGAGATTTTTTTAATTTATTTTTTTAATTGTTGTTCAGTTACAGTTGTCCCCATTTTTCTCTCCATTGCTCTCCCATGTCCCATCCAATCTGCACTCCCAAAGACAATTCCCATCCCATTGTCCTTGTCTACAGGTTCTTTGTATATGTTCCTTGACTTGAACCTTCCCCTTCTTTTCCCCGTTATCCCCCTGCCCCCGTCCCTCTGGTCACTGTTAGTTTGAAGAGATGTTTTAAAATCATGGAAATATGTCTTTTCTCAAAATTTCCCCCATATTTAGCATTCAGTGGCAATTCTTTCCTGATATTTGCCATATTGTTGCAAAATGACATTTTTTCAAGGTCTGTACTGTGTTCACATTTGCCAGTTGAGCCTTGTCATTCTATTATGTGTTAGAACTCTCCTTCTCATTTATCCATCCAACCACCCACCCACTCATTTATTACTGATATGGAGTAATTAATTCCTATGTTTTCCCAACTCATTTATAATTTATTACTGTACATTATTATTTTGGTTTTCAATTGTCCCAGGTTTGGCTAACAGTAACCTATTTAAGTCGACTCCCTGTCCTTAAGACTTTCTCCATTATTTTCTTTAGCTCTTCATTTTTTCCAGTATAATATGTTTCAGTTTCATCTTGTTATCTACCATGCCCCAGCCTTGTAATTGGCCATTTCTCCATAGTCCTCATTTTTTAATGGTTAATGGCATTAGAGACCAAAATCTCTCCCTTCCCACCCATTTCTTCTTGCCCTCTTTCTCTCTTCCCTCCCTCAATCCCTTTTTCTCTTTCTTCACTCCTTTCTTTCCTCCTTCCCTTTCTGTCTGCCCTTTTCCTTTTCAGTAGCATATTAGCATTCATTTGAAATATAATATTTTAATTTGTTTCAATTTGCTTTAAGTTGTAGGGTTGTCTTCTGTATCATTTTTACTGATTTAATTTCATTTTTAAATATGTATAATATATGCATGTTTTCAAATATTAAAATTATGCAAACAATTATACCCAGAGATATGTAATTACATGAACACTTCTTTCACATCCTTATTCTCCCCCTACTGTAGTAACCAATTTCATGGCTTGCAAGTTTATTCTTCTTTTGCCATCATTTTGCAAAGATAAGCAGGTGTGTGTGTGTGTATGCTATTTTGTTGGAAATTCTTTAAAATCATTTTTTTATTTTTCAATTATAGTTGACATACAGTATTATATTAGTTTCAGGTGTATAATTTCTTATATTCTTTTTTATTTCCACAATAGGTAGCATAATATAAATGTACTTTTCCAATTTGATTTTTTAACTTATTATTTTCTGAAAGTCACACCATTAATTCACAGAACTTCTTTACATTGTTATGCAGAGCTGTGTAGTACTCCATTGTGCATACGTATCAATTTCAACAAATGTTTTTTGTTTTTTTCTGTTATGTCCTTTTAAGCCCTTTGTGATTTATTTTTATATAGGTTTTTAAAAAGTATTTACTTATTTATTTTTATTTCCTTATTTTTTGAGATTTTTAATTGTTATTCTGTTACAGTTGTCCAATTTTTTTTCTCTTTTGCCCACCTCCACCCATCCCAACCCAACTTCCAAGGTCAATTCCCACACTGTTTTCCATGCCCATGGGTTATTCATTCATACATGTTCTTTAAATAGTCCCTTCTCCTTCTTTCCACCACTATCACCCCCCACTGTCCCCCCGGTCACTGTCAGCCTGTTCCATGTTTCCATACCTGTGGAACTACTTTAAAAAAAATTATTAAGTTCATTTGATTCCTCTTATATGTGAGATAATATGATATTTGTCTTTCACCAACTGGCTTATTTCACTTAGCTTAATATACTCCAGTTTCATCAATACTGTCACAAAAGGTAGGAGTTCTTTCTTTCTTCCTGCTGTGTAGTATTCCATTGTGTAAATGAACCACAGTTTCTTGATCCACTCACCTGCTGATGGGCACTTAGGCTGTTTTCAGCATTTGGCTATTGTAAATAGTGCTACTGTGAACATAGGGGTGAATAAGTTCTTTTGAATTGGTGACTTGGGATCCTTAGGCGTTGTTCCCAACAGCGGAATCACTGGGTCAAAAAGAAGTTCCATTATAAGTTTTTTGAGGAAATTCCATTCTGTTGTCTACAGTGGCCGTGCCAGTCTGAATTCCCACCAATAGTGCATTAGGGTTAATTTATGATGGCCATTCTGACCGGTGTGTCATTTTTGTGTTTTTAATTTGCATCTCTCTGAAGGCTAGTGATGTTTAGTATCTTTTCATAAGTCTATGGGTCACCTGTATCTCAGAGAAGTGTCTATTCAGATCCTTTGCCATTTTTTAAATAGATTTTTAGTCTTCCTTGTGTTGGGTCTTATGAGTTTTTTATATATTCTGGAGATCAAACCCTTGTCAGATGTATCATTGGCAAATATGTTCACCCATATTATCTGTTCCCTTTTCATTTTGATGATGGTTTCTTTAGCCATGCAGAAGGTTTTTAGTTTGATGCAGTCTGATTTGTTTATTTTTCCTTTATTTCCTTTGCTTTTAGAAATATATCAGCAAAAATATTGCTATGTGGGATACCTGAAATTTATTGTCTATGCTTTTCTCTTTAGGACTTTTATGGTGTCACAACTTATATTTGAAAATATATGAGAAGCCTATAGAAACATTATATTCAACATGCAAAAACTAAAATCTTTCCCCTTAAGATCAGGTACGAGACAAGGGTGTCAGCTTTCACCACTCTTATTCAACATAGTACTGTACGTTCCAGCTGCAGTGATCAAACAAGAAAACAAAATAAAAGTTGTCCAAATTGGAAAGTAGGAATAATGACTATCATGTCATTATTACAGAGGACATGATAGTGTACATGGAAACACTATAGGCTCCACCAGAAAACTACTTGACTGAATAAATGAATTTGGCAAAATAGCAGGACACAAATTCAATATTCAGAAATTCATGGCATTTTTGTATACCAACAGTGAAATATCAGAAAGAAACCGAGGAATACAAAGCCCATTTACTACAGCAATACGAAAAACAAAGTACCTAGGAATAAATTTAATCCAGGAGGTAAAAGACCAGTGTTTGGAAAACTATAGAACACTGAAGACAGAAATTAAGAATGATACAAATAAATGGAAGTGTTCATGAATTGGAAGAATTAACATCATTAAAACATCCATACTGCTCAAAATGATCTATAGAGTCAATGAAACTCTTATTAAAATATCAATGACATACTTCACAGATTTAGAACAAATATTTCAAAAAATTTACATGGAACCAAAAATGACCCTAAATAGCCTCAGCAATCTTGAGAAAGAAGAACAAAGTAGGAAGGATCACAATACCTGATATCAAACTATACTACATGGTCACTGTAATCAAAACAGTCTGGTATTGGCATAAGAACAGACACATAGATCAACCAGAAATGAAACTATGTCTCCATGGTCAATTAATACTTGACTGTTGGGAACCTCCCTGCCTGGTTTCAGAAGCTGTAACCCCCCATGGCTAAGGCTGAATAAAGGACTTTGGGACTATAAGCCACTAAGGAGAGCTCCCTGGCAGGGGCGCTGCCTCTGCCCCCTTTTACTTCACCTTGCTTGGCCCCAGGCAGATAACTGGTTAACCAATGATGGGCAAGATATCTCAAGGGAGGGATGACCTAAGGTAGGCATGGTCACAAAGGGGCCCTCAGGGAAGGTCTTGGGGGGGGGCTATAGAAAAAGTGGTGATAGACCCTTGCCCCTCAGCTTTGACATAGCCTGAGCCCTCATTCTGTCTGTAAGAAGTCTCCTAATCTCTTGGCTGCCTTACCTCCCTTCCCTAACTTAAGCCTGAAACAATGCTGGAGGGTGGTACAGCCCTGGGCAGGAAAGGATGGTTCCCCAGAGCAATCAGACCTAAGAAAGAATGCACAAAATCCTGTGAAACCTGCTTTGCTAAGAATGTCCTCAATTTTCTGATAAGGGTCCAAGAATAAAATGAGTTTGTTTCCCAAAGTTTTATGGCCCTTTAGCTATCTGACTCTGACTCAGATTAAGCCCTTATAGTTCTTTGAATGTTATTGATTGTTTGATCATTACTGCCTGACAATGATTGATGAGCTTTACCTGTATTTCTGTGCAAATTGAACCCAATAAAAGCCCATTGAGGAACAGGCTCCTGGCCCTTCTCCTTTGAGAGATTGGCCACCTTTCCTCCTCAAGCAGATCATGTCTTGGTAGACTTATTTTCATCCATGGTGGACAGGGAGGGTCTGTGGGCAGAGCCAACCACCCCCTCACCCCCGCACAGTTGACAAAGGGAGAAGGAGTATAAGATGCAGTAAAAGGAGCCTCTTCAACAAATGGTGTCAGGAGATTTGGATGGGTGTATATGCAAAAAAATTAAACTAAACCACCAACTAACACCATACACCAGAATAAACTCAAGATGGATAAAAGACTTAAATGTAAGCCAGGATGCCAAAAAATCATATAGGAAAACATAGGCAGTAAAATTTCAGATATGCCAAACATCAGATATATCAAATATTTTCACTGATATATCTCCTAGGGCAAGGGAAATAAAGGAAACACTGAACAAATGGGGCTATTTTAAACTAAAAAATCTTCTGTTCAGCTAAAGAAAACATCATCTAAATGAAAAGGGAACCAACTGAATGGGAAAACATATTTGCCAATGATACCTTGGACAAGGGTTTGACCCCAAAATGTATAAAGAACTCATATGGCTCAACTCCAGGAAGACAAACAATCCAATTAAAAAATGGGCAAGGGACCTGAATAGACCCCTCTCCACGGAGGACATACAGAGAGCCTATTGACATAGGAAAAGATGCTCAATATCACTAGCCATCAGAAAGAATCATATTAAAGCCACAAAAAATATCACCTCACACCAGTCAGACTGGCCATCATAATAAATTACAAAAAACAAATGGTAGTGAGGATGTGGAGAAAAGCATACCCTATTGCGCTGTTGGTGGGAATGCAGACTGATGCAACCACTGTGGAAAACAATATGGAATTTCCTCAAAAAAAAAAAAAGGAACTACCTTTTGATCCAGTGATTCCATTGCTGGGGTTATTCCCTAAAAATCTTGAAATACCAGTTTAAAAGAACCTATGCACCCCTATGTTCATAGCAGCACTATTTACAATAGGCAAATGCTGGAAAAAGCAGAAGTGCCTCTCAGTAATTGAGTGGATCAAAAGACTGTGGTACATTTCCACAGTGGAATACTACACAGCAGAAAGAGACAAGGACAGCATGGATGGAACTGGAGAATATTATGCTAAGTGAAATAGTCCAGACAGTGAAAGACAAAATCTACATGATCACCCCTATGACAGGACCCTAATGAACTAAACAAGCAAATGAGGGAAATAGAACCAGAGGCATGGAAACAAGGAACAGACTGACAGTGACCAGAGAGGGAGAGTGGGGTAGAAAGGGGTAAAGGTGGGGAAGCGTTTATTCAAGAAATGTGTATGGATGATCCATAGACATGGACAACAGGGTGGGGACTAACTGTGGGGTGTTGGCATGTCAGAGGATAACAACAGGGGAAAACTGGGACAACTGTAATAGAACAACAGTAAAAAAAAAAAAGAAAAGAAAAGAATAAATTTCATAGATAAAGCTCATAGATAAATTTCATAGATAAAAAAAGATGATGCAGGAGAAAAAATAATAACAATCATAAAGAAGACCATGGTGGAATTCATTTCACTGTTTTTCCTTTCTGGATCTGCCTGGGATGGTGTCAGATGGTGTCCTAGTCTGGCCCTAGGCATCCTATTACAGGCTAATAGCAATCAAGTCTGTGACTGTATCCTTCCATTGTTAATCTAGTCATTATTTAATCAGCAGTCAGGCCTAATCACCACAGGGTGGGGCAGAGTGATTCCTGTGGGTGGCGTTATTGCTTTCCCTCAGGCTGATGCCACTTGGAGAGGACTGCTCCACCTGAGCAAGATGAATCCTGCAGTAAGGGGAATGACTCAGTACAAAGATCCTGGTGGTTACTCCCTTAGTTCTCTCCTCAAAGCCTCTGTTCCAAGACTCTCCTCCAGAGGCTCTAGTCCACTCTGTCCCCTTTGATAGAGCCTAGGCTAAGTGGCTGCAAATGAAATTATGTGCACTGATCCTTTAAAAGGCTCTTTGTGACTCTAGCCATCTTTTTCAGACAGACAGGAACCCTGCTGCTTTTCATAGCTGAATGTTATCTAGGTTCTTTTCCTGGCTCTGGTGCTGTAGGCTGGGGAGCCCATTTTGGGGTTTAGACACCACATTTCTCAAGGGGAACCCCCTGACTACTGAATTTCCCTCTGGCACTTTGGCTACCACCCATGGGAGTCCAGCCAGCCCTCTCATGTCTACTCTGTGCTCCATACAGGTTATATTGGGGTGAAGTGGTTTGTTTCATTTCTCTGTGTTTATAAGGCTTCTCTCCAGCTATTGTTTTGTTTGTTATTCCAGATGATTTCTCTACAATTTAGTTGTAATTCCACATTGGTCCTGGGAGGTGGTTAGTGTAGCTTCTTCTTACTCCTCTGACATCTTGGATCTTGAAAAAGTGTGGAAATTTAAATGTTAATTCTTCCTATCCATGAACTTGGTATGTGCTTTCATTTATTTATATCTTCCTCTATTTATTTCTTCAGTGTCTTATAATTTTCCAAGTACAAGTCCTTTTTATACTTGGTTAGTTTTATTCCTAGGTGTTTTATTCTTATTGTAGCAATTGTGAATGGGGTTATTTTCTTAATTTTCCTCTCTGTTATTTGATTATAAGCATATAAAATGCAACTGATTTCTGGATACTAATTTTGCATCCTTCTACTTTGCTGAATTCACTTATTTCTAGTAGTAGTTTCTGGTGGAATCTTCAGAGTTCTCTATGTACAATATCACATTATCTGAAAATAAAGACAGTTTTACTTCTTCCTTTCCAATTTTGATGCCTTTATTTATTCTTATTGTCTCATTGCTGTGGCTAGAACTTCCAGTACATGTTGAATAATAGGGGTTAAAGCAGACATCCCTGTCTTGTTCCCAATCTTAAGTGGGATACTTGTAGTTTTTGCCCAGTGAGTATGATACTGGGGGTATGTTTTTCATGTATGGCCTTTATTGTGTCTAGGTATGTTCCCTCTATTACTACTTTGCTGAGAGGTTTTATAATAAATGGGTGCTGGATTTTGTCAAATGCTTTTCCTACATCTATTGATATGATCATATAGTTTTTGTTCTTCATTTTGTTTATGTGGTGATTCATATTTTATGTGAATCTTGTACCAACCTTGCATTCTTAGAATAAATCCCACTTGATCATAGTGTATGATCTTTTTGATGCATTGCTATATTTGGTTTGCTAATATTTTGTTAAGATTTTAGTATATGTGTGCACCAGGGTTATTGACCTATAATTTTCTGTCTTTGTAGTGTCATTATCTGGTTTTGGAATTAGGATAAGGTTGGCCTCATAAAATTAGTTTGGGACCTTCCATCTTCTTGAATTTTATGAAATAGTTTGAGAAGAAGTAAAATTCACCTGTGAAGTCATCCAGTGCAAGACTTTTGTTTTTTGGGAGTTTTTTGATTACTGCTTCAATTTCACTAAGTGTAATCTGTGTATTCAGATTCACTCATTCTTCCTGATTTAGTTTTGGGAGAATTGTATGTATCTAGGAATTTGTCCTTTTCATCCAGGCTGTCCAGATTGTTGGCATATAGTTTTTCATAATATTTTTTTTACCATCCTTTGTGTTTATTTGGTGTTGGTTGTTATTTCTCCTTTTTTATTTCTGATTTTACTTATTTCGGTCCATTCTCTGTTTTTCTTGATTAGTCTGTTTAAAGGTTTATCAATCTTGCTTATCTTTTCAAAGAGTGAACTATTGGATTTATTGATTTTCTGTATCATTTTTTTATATTCTATTTCATTTATTTCTGCTCTGATCATTATTATTTCCTTCCTTTACTCACTTTGGACTTTGTTTGTTATTCTTTTTTCAAGTTCCTTTAAATGTAAAGGTAGACTGTTTATTTGAATTTTTTCCTGGTTTTTGAGATAGCTGTGTAATGCTATGAATTTACCTCTTATGATTGATTCCCAGTGTAGCACAGATTTTGGATTGTTGTGTCCTCATTTTTGTTGGGAACCGCCCTGCCTGGTTTCAGAGGCTGTAACCCCCCATGGTTAAGGCTGAGTCAGAGTTGGGACCATAAGCCACTAAGGAGACAAAGCTTATCTCCCTGGCAGGTGTGCCACCCCTGCCCACTTCACCTTGCTTGGCCCTGAGCTTGGTCAGTTAGCCAATGACAGGTAAGAATCCTCAAGGGAAGATCAACCTAAGACAGGCTCTGGTCACCAGGAATAAACTCGCAGGGAAGGACTCAGGGGGCTGTGGTAAAAGGGGGTGATGGACCCTCGCCCCTCGGCTTTGAAATAGACTGAGTTCTCATTCTGTCTGCAAGAAGTCTCTTAATCTCTTGGCTGCCTTACTTCCCTTGCCTGACTTAAGCCTGAAGTAATAACAGAGGGCAGTGCAGTCCTGTGCTGGGAGGGGCAGATTCCCTGGGAATCAGGACTAAGAAAAATACATACATTCCTGTGAAACCTACTTAATTTGTACCCTCAGTTTAAAAGATAAGGGTCCAGACCTGAGATGAGTCTGGCGCCTAAAGTTTTATAGCCCTGTAACCAATTGGCTGTAACTCAGAATAAGCCCTCAAAGTTCTCTGTAAGTTATGTATTGTTTAACCCTTACTGGCTAACAATGATTGATGAGCTTTATACGTATTCCTGTGCGAATGAACCTAATAAAAGCCCCTGGAGAGAGAGGCTCTGGGCCCTTCCACTTTGAGAGAAGCGGCCACCTTTCCTCCCCAAGCAGATCATGTCTTGGTAGTCTTATTCTTCATCCATGGTGGACTGGGGGGCTGCGTTAAAGCCCCTTGGCACATTTTCATTTGTTTCAAGGTACGTTTTGATTTCTTCCTTGATCGCATTTTTGACCCATTCATTGTTCAATAACACGTTACTTAACTTCCATGTCTTTGCATGTTTTTTAGTGTTTCTTGTGATTGATTTCTAGTTTCATAGCATCATGGTCAGAGAAGATGCTTGATATGACTTCAATCTTCTTAAATTTATTGAGACTTGTTTTATGTCCTAACGTGTTCTATCCAAGAAAATGTTCCATATCAATGGAAAAGAATTTTTATTCTGCTGCTTTGGGGCAAAATGCTCTGAAGATATCAATTAAATCCATTTAATCTAGCATGTTATTTAAGGCTGTTGTCTCCTTGTTGATTTTTTGTCAGGAAGATCTATCCATCAAAGTCAATGGGGTGTTAAAACCCTGACTATGACTATTTCTGTTGATTTCTCCCTTTTTGTCCACCAAGATTTGCTTTACATATTTAGGTGCTCCTGAACTGGGTGCATAAATGTTTACTAGGGTTATATCCTCTTGTTGGACTGTTCTCTTTATCGTTATGTAGTGTCCTTCTTTGTCTCTTACAGTGGCCTCAGTTTTAATGTCTACTTTGTTGGCTGCAAGTATTGCTACCCCAGGTTTTTTTTTCTTATCCATTTGCATGAAATATATTTTTATATCCCTTTCCTTTTAGTCTGTGTGTATCTTTCATTCTGAAATGGGTCTCATGAAGACAGCATACATATGGGTATTTTCTTATCTGTTCAGCTACCATATGACTTTTGACATATGGCATGTAAGCCATTTACTTTTGAAATGATTATTGACAGATATATATTTATTGCCATTTTATTTTTATAAGTATTTTCTTTTTCCTTGTCCTCCTCCTCCTCCTCTTCCTTCTCATCCTCCTTTTTCTTCTTCTCCAGGGAAGCCCTTTAACATTTGTTGCAATACTGGCTTTGTGGTAACAAACTTTATTAGCTTTTTCTTGTCTGGGAAGCTCTATATTTCTCCCTCAATTTTAGATGATAGCTTCGCTGGGTAGTAAGTCCTTGCTTTTGTTCTTTGAATATATTCTGCCAATCCCCTCTGGACTGAATGTTTCTGTTGAGAAATCAGAAATTGTGATGTGTCTTGGTGTAGGCCTCTTTGTGTCCAATTTGTTTGGGACTCTCTGAGCTTCCTGGACTTGTGTGTCTTTTTCCTTCACCACATTAGGGAATTTTCAGTCCTTATTTCTTTAAATAGGTTCTTGATCCCTTACTCAGTGTCTTCTTCTGGTATTCCCATGACATGGTTGTTGTTATGCTTAATGTTGTCCAAAATGTTTATTAAGCTCTCCTCATTTTTTAAAATTCTCCTGCTCTGCCTGGGTGGTTTGTTTGTTTTTTTTTTTTTTCTATTTTGTCTTTGAAGTCACTGATTCTATTGTCTGCTTCATCTATGTACTATTTATTCCTTCCAGTGTATTATTTCAGATATTGCTTTCTTTATTTCTGACTGGTCCCTTTTTATGATGTCTATGTCTTTTTTCATGCTGTTGAGAGTCCTTATAGTCATTACTCTAAACTCTCTACTTTATAAATTGCTCACCTACATTTCATCTAGTTGTTCTTCTGGAAACTTCTCCTTTTCTTTTTTGGGGGGTCTGTTTATTGTCTTCCCATTTTGCTTGCTTCTTTGTTTTTTCTGCTTGGTTTTTAAACTAATCAGTTTGTTGAACTAATCAATTATTAAACTAATTAAGCTGTAATCAGTAGCCTGGCTTAAGTACCACAGGGTGGGGCAGAATAATTCCTGTTGTCATGGCTTTGCTTCCCCTCAGGCTGATGCCCTTTGGAGAGGACCGCTCTGCCTGAGAAAGATGCCTTCTGCATCATGGGGAATGATTCAGCACAGGGAACCTGGCAGCTAGTCCTTCAGTTCTCTCCCCAGAGCCACCAAATCCAGACTCTCCTCAGGTTGTCTCTAGTGTACTCTGCCCTCCATCTCCAGGAACCCAGGGTAAGTGGCTGCAAATGAAATTCTGTACATTGGTCCTTTAAGAGGTTCCCTTAATCTCTAGCCATCTTTCCCTGGCAGATAGGAACTTCACTGCTTTTCACAGCTGGATGTTTTCTGGGTTCCTTTCTGGCTGTAGTACTGTAGGCTGGTGAGTCCAGCTTGGGGCTAGACCCCACACTTTTCAGAGGGACTGCTCTGACCACTGAAGTATCCCACCAGCACTTTAGCTGCCATCCATAGGGGCCCAACCAGCATTCTCACACCTCATCCACACTCCCTACCAGTTATGCTTTGGTGAAGTTGTTTTTTCTGTCTGTTCATGGTTATAAGGCTTCTCTCCAGTTAGTGTTCAGTTGGTTATTCAGGATGATTTCTCTACAATTTAGTTGTAATTCCAGATTGGCCCTTGGAAGAGGTTAGTGTAGCTTCCATTTACTCCTCCTCCATCTTTTTTATGCTTCTACTAATGTACTTTTAATTCTTTTTTATTTCTTTTTTCTCTGAGGTTTTTTTTGATAGTTTATAATGCTAGACCTTTAACACCATTAATCATTTTTGCTTTTGCAACATCTAATTGGCTGATAATTTCATCCAGTGAATTTTTCATCTTAGAAATTTTATTTGGGTCTTTTTTTTTAATTCTCTGTGTTTGTACTTAACATTTTAAATACATGGAAGACAGTTACTACAACTGATTTAATGTCCTGTTTACTAATTATAACATTTGTATCAGTTATGGTTTGATTTCAATTGATTTTTTATTATCCATATGGGTCATTTTGTCCTGATTTTTGCATGCCTGATCATCTTCAATTGGATGCCAACCACTGTACATCTTACCTGGCTGTCTTACCTGGCTAGATGCTAGATATATTTGGTTTTCTATAAATTTTGGGCTTTTTATTTCTTTCATGATATAAGTATGCAGTTAAGTTACTTAGAAATAGTTTAATCTTTTGGTCTTGCTGGTATAACTTGCTAGACAGGTCTGGAGAAGTGATCATTTTCTCTCATTACTGAGGCAAGACCTTACTGAATACTTTACTCAAAGTCCTGTAATTTGTGGATTATGTAGCCTGGCTGGTGGGGATAGGCATTATTTCTTACCCTCTATAAGTGCCTGATCCTGCTTTGTCTAGTCCTTTTGAGTGATTCTCTTTCTTACCTTGGATAGTTTCCTCACATGCATGTGCTGATCACTACTACTGAATACTGACAGAGAACTTTTGCAGATCTGTGGAATTCTCATGGTGCAGCTCTTTTGTTCCAGTATTTTGCCCTGCAAAGAGTTGATGCCTTGGTCCTCCTAATTCTCAACTCTATCTGTTCAATCCTTGGAGTCCAAAGCTTACCCAGGATTTTGCTTCCTTTTGCTATGTCCTGGAACCCCACTCAAGGCTGTAAATAGGATGATGAAATGGCATTTGCTTCTCTCCTATAAGGAACCGCTGCCACTTGTTGCTCCTTGCATATATCTTGAAAATCCTTCTCTTCTCATATATTTTCTGCCTTTTAAAAGCTGTTTCCAGAGAGTATAAATTCATCCTCTGTTACTCCATCTTTCTTGGAAGAAGTATTTTTCCCTTTATTTTGAAAACTACTTTGTAAATTAGGAAATTAGTTTTTATTCGTAATATATGATGCTAACATTTTCCTTCAGTTTGTGATGTCTTTTGAATTTCATTATGGTATAATTTACAATGGAGTTTTATCTCTTTTAGGTAGTAAAACTTATCAATGTTTTCTTTTATAGAATCTATAATTTTAGTTATACTTAGAAGCTTTTTCTAAAAGTTTTACTAGTATAGTAATATATTTCTAACTTTAAGAATGTTCTATGTACATTTGAAAAGAATTAATATTCTTTATTAGCAATTAGTGCTTGATGTATATCCAAATATTGGCCTTATTGATTATATTGTTCAATCTTTTTTTGTTTACTTTTAATTTTTCTTTGTGTAGATGTCAGCTGTACAGCTTAGTGGTTATACAATCATATACACTACATAGTATTCCTCTGACATTTCTAGTACCCAACTGGTACCATACATATTGGGTTGGCCAAAGAATTCATTTAGTTCTTTCTGTACCATGGCTCTAGTAGTGCTTAGTTGTCTTTAACTTTATTTGAAACAATTTTGTTATATTGTATTGTGATGACCATCATGTCAGCATTCACTTAAAAAAAAAAAAAACAGCAAAATTGGTGAATTTTTGTGCAGCCATTCTGATATTAATGATAGTAGAATACACCCGACATTTTAGATGCATTATGCTTTATTACTTTAAGAAAGGTAAAAACACAACTGAAATGCAAAAATAAAGTTTTGTGCAGTGTATGGAGAAGGTGCTGTAACTGATAAAACTTGTCAAAAGTGATTTGCGAAGTTTCTTGGTACTATTGACATTTTGGCCAAACAGTTCTTTGCTGTGCGGCTGTCTTATGCATTGGAAAGTGTTTAGCAGTGCCTCTGGACTCTACCCACTAGAAGCCAATATCAAGAGATAACCAAAATACTCAAACTATCCAAATCAGTAAAGTTATTGGTGAAAATGAAAAATCTGTCTTTTGTTTTATGGAAAAAACCAAAAGGACCTTTTGGCCAATCCAATAGTTATTGCAATGTTATTGCTATATTCCCTATGCTTTACTTTACATCCCTGTGATTGTTCAAATCTTTCATATCCTTATTTATGTTTGTCTACTTTATTTTTCTACTATTGAGAATTATATGTTACAATCTATTATTAGAGTGTTTCTATTTCTTTTTACATCGCCTGTAGTTTTGCTTTATATATGTGCTTACTGTGTTATTTGTGGCATAGTTACTCTTAGCTTTTAGCTGTTTATGTAGAATGTATCATTGAATATTACAAAATGTCATTTTTTTAAACTGCTGTTCAAGTACAATTGTCTCCATTTTTCCCTTACTGCCCAACCCCACACCACTGACCCCCACCTCCCACCCTCAATCCTATCCCATTTGGTTTGTCCATGGGTCCTTTATACATGTTTTTTGACTTAACCCTCCCCTTCTTTCTCCCATTATCCCCCTTCCCCCTCCCCTCTGGTTACTTGCAGTTTGTTCTTTATTTCAATGTCTCTGGTTATATTTTGCCTGCTTGTTTTGTTGATTAGGTTCCACTTATAGGTGAGATCAAATGGTATTTGTCTCTCATTGCCTGGTATATTTCACTTAGCATAAAGCTCTCCAGTTCCATCCATGCAGTTGAGAAGGGTAGGAACTCATTCTTTCTTTCTGCTAGTATTTCTCTAGTATTTCATTGATTGCAAAATGTCATTTTTTTTGTCTCATTTAATGTTCTCTGCCTTGAAGCCACTATGGTGTCAAGATGCAGGTCCTGCTTTGTTATTGCTTCTATTTGCCTAGTACATATTTATTTAACCTTTTATTTTTAAACTTATTAAATCAATGTATTATAAGTGTTTCTTGTAGAATATAAAGTTGTACATCATTTTATTGGCCATTTTGAAAATATATTTATAGGCATGTTAATCATATTCACAATTATTGATTATGTCAATTAGGTACAGCCTGAATTTTGCCTACTATCTTATACAGAAATTAATTTGTTATATTTAGATTGTATATTTCTGTATTTGGTGTAGTGGATTTGCTTTAAAATTTTTTTCTTTTAGTACTTAAGAATGTATTTTGGTATTTAAAAATAAAAGCTTTTTAAAAAATTTTTATTGTTATTCAATTATAGTTGTCCGCATTTTCTCCCCATCCCCCCAACCCTCAGCCAAACCCACCTTCGTCCCCCACCTCCACCCTCCCACTTGATTTTGTCCAAGTGTCCTTTATAGTAGGTCCAGTAAACCCCTCTCCTCACTGTCCCCTCCCCACTCCCCTCTGGCTATTGTTAGATTGTTCTTAACTTCAATGTCTCTGGTTATATTTTGTTTGCTTTTTCTCTCTTGTTGATTATGCTCCAGTTAAAAGTGAGATCATATGGTATTTGTCCCTCACCACCTGGCTTATTTCACTTACCATAATGCTCTCCAGTTCCATCCATGCTGTTACAAAGGGTAGAAGCTCCTTCTTTCTCTCTGCTGCGTAGAATTCTGTTGTGTAAATGTACCATGGTTTTCAGATCTACTCATTTGCTGATGGACACTTAGGTTGCTTCAAGTTCTTGGCTATTGTAAGTTGTGCTGCTATGAATATTGGGGTGCACAGGTTCTTTTGGATTGGTGTTTCAGGGTTCATAGGATATAATCCCAGCAGTGGAATTGCCAGGTCAAAGGGCACTTCCATTTTTAGTTTTCTGAGGAAATTCCACACTGTTTTCCACAGTGGCCTCACCAGTCTACATTCCCACCAAGAGTGCACTAGGGTTCCCTTTTCTCCGCATCCTCTCCAACATTTGTTTGTGGATTTGTTTATGTTGGCCATTCTGACTGGTGTGAGATGGTACCTCATTGTGGTTTTAATTTGCATCGCTCTGATGGCGAGTGACGCTGAGCATCTTTTCATATGTCCCTGGGCCCTCTGTATGTCTTCCTTGGAGAAGTGTCTGTTCAAGTCCTTTGCCCATTTTTTAATTGGGTTGTTTGTCTACCTGGAGTGGAGTCGTGTGAGTTCTTTATATATTTTGGAGATCAGGCCCTTGTCTGAGGTATCATTGGCAAATGTGTTTTCCCATACTGTTGGTTCCCTTTTTATTTTAATGCTGTTCTCTTTAGCCATGGAGAAGCTTTTTATTTCAATGAAGTTCCATTTGTTTATTCTTTCCTTTATGTCCCTTGCTTTAGGGGACATGTCTGTGAGGATCTTGCTGCATGGAATGTCTGAGATTTTCCTGACAATGTTTTCCTCTAGGAGTTTTATGGTGTTACAAATTATGTCTAAGTCTTTTATCCACCTTGAATTTCTTTCTGTGTATGGTGTAAGTTGGTGATCGAGTTTCACTTTTTTGCATGTAGCTGTCCAGATGTCCCAATGTCATTTTTTGAAGAGGCTGTTTTTGCTCCATTTTATGTTCCTGCATCCTTTGTCAAATATTAATTGACCTTAGAGACTTGGGTTTGTGTCTGGGCTCTCTCTTCTGTTCCATTGGACTATGGGCTTGTTTTTATGCCAGTACCAGGCTGTTTTGATTACCGTGGCCTTGTAATACCGTTTGATATCAGGTATTGTGATCCCTCCTGCTTTGTTCTTCTTTCTCAAAATTGCTGCAGCTATTCAGGGACATTTATGGTTCCATATGAATTTCTGAAATGTTTGTTCTATATCTGTGAAATATGTCATGGGCACTCTAATAGGGATTGCATTGAATCTATAAATTGCTTTGGGTAGTATGGCCATTTTGATGATGTTAATTCTTCCAATCCATGAACATGATACATGCATCCATTTGTTTGTGTCTTCCTTAATTTCTTTCTTCAGTGTTGTGTAGTTTTCTGAGTACAGGTCTTTAACCTCCTTGTTTAGGTTTATTCCTAGGTACTTTATTTGTCTTGTTGCTATATCAAATGGGATTTTGTCCTGATTTCTGTTTCTGCAGTTTCATTCTTGGTATACCCGAATGCCTTTCATTTCTGAGTATTGACTTTGTATCCAGCTGTTTTGCCAAATCCATTTACAAGGTCGAGTAGTTTTTCGGTGGAGTCCATAGGATTTTCCATGTACACTATCATGTCATCTGCAAACAGTGACAGTTTCATTTCCTCCTTTCCAATTTGGATGCCTTTTATTTCTTTTTCTTGTCTGATTGCTGTCGCTAGGACTTCCAATACTATGTTGAATAGGAGTGGTGAGAGAGGGCATCCTTGTCTTGTTCCTGATCTTAGTGGGAAAGGTCTGAGATTTTGTCCATTGTGTATGATGTTGTCTGTAGGTGTCTCATATATGGTCTTTATTATGTTGAGGAATGCTCCTACTATTCCCACTTTGCTGAGTGTTTTTATCAGAAATGGGTGCTGTATCTTATTAAATGCTTTTACCGCATCTGTTGATATGATCATGTGATTTTTGTCTTTGCTTTTATTTATGTGGTGTATTATGTTTATTGATTTGCGAATATTGTGCTATCCTTGCATCCCACTTGATCATGATGTGTGATCTTTTTAATGTTGCTGGATGCGGTTTGCCATTATTTTGTTGAGGATTTTAGTATCTATGTTCATCAGTGATATTGGCATGAAGTTTTCTTTCTTTGTTATGTCTTTATCTGGTTTTGGGATTAAGATAATTTTGGGTTCATAAAATCAGTTTGGGAGTCTTCCGTCTTCTTGAACTTTTTGAAATAATCTGTGGAGGATGGGGATTAGCTCTCCCTTAAATGCTCTGTAGAATTTTCCTGTGAAACCGTCTGGTCCAGGGCTTTTGTATGTTGGAAGCTTTTTGATTACCATTTCAATTTCATCATGTGTTATTGGTCTGTTCAGGCTTTCTGCTTCTTCTTCAGTGAGTTTTGGAAGGTTGTATTTTTGTAGAAATTTGTCCATTTCATCTAGGTTTTCAAATTTCTTGGCATACAGTTCTTCGTAGTAATTTCTTACAATCCTTTGTATTTCGGTGGTATCCGTTGTAGTCTCTCCTCTTTCATTTCTGATTGTGTTTATTTGGGTCCTCTCTCCTTTTTTCTTGATCAGCATGCTTAAGGGCTTGTTGATTTTGTTTATCTTTTCAAAGAACCATCTCATGGATTTGTTGATCCTGACTATTGTGCTTTTAGTCTCTATGTCATTTAATTCTGCTCTGATCTTGGTTATTTCCTTCCTTGTAATTGCTCTGGATTCTCTTTGTTGTTCCTCCAGTTCTTGTAGATGTATGGTTAGATTGCTTATTTGAGATGTTTCTATTCTTTTTAGGTAGGCCTGTATCACTATAAGCTTCCCTTTCAGGACTGCCTTTGCTGTGTCCATGGGTTTTGGATTGTTGTGAGTTCATTTTCGTTTGTTTCTAGAAAGTTTTTGATTTCTTCTTTAGTCTCATTCTTGACCGTTTCATTGTTTAAAAGCATGGTACTCAATCTCCATGCTTTTGAATATTTTTAATTTTTTACCTTGTGGTTTGTTTTTAGTTTCAATCCCTTGTGGTCGGAGAAAATGCTTGATATGATTTCAATTTTTTTGAACTTGTTGAGGCTTGTTTTGTGTCCTACCATGTGGTCTATCTTTGAAAATGTTCCATGTGCATTTGACAAGAATGTGTATTTTGCTTCTTTGTGATGAAAGGCTCTATATATATCAGTAAGTCCATTTCATCTAAGGCGTCGTTCAATGCCACAATGTCTTTGCTGATGTTTTGTTTGGAAGATCTGTCTATCTTTGACAGTGGGGTATTAAAATCCCCTAGTATATTTGTGTTGCTGTCAATAACTTTCTTGAAGTCTTCCAAGATTTTCTTTATGTATTTGGGTGCTCCTATGTTGGGTGCATATATATTTACAATGTTTATGTCTTCTTGGTGGATTCTTCCTTTGAGTATTATGAATTAACCTCTTGGCCCCTTTTTTGAAGTCTATTTTGTCTGATATGAGTATTGCTACCCCAGCTTTTTTTCCTGTTTGTTTGCTTGGAAAATTTGTTTCCAGCCCTTCACTTTCAGTGTGTGTAGGTCTTTTGTCCTGAGGCGGGTCTCTTGTAGGCAGCATATGTTTGTGTCATGTTTTCTTATCCTTTCAGGTATTCTATGTCTTTTGATTGGAGCATTTAATCCATTTTCATTTAAGGTTATTATTGATAGGTAGTTATTTATTACAGATTTTTTGTACCTGTGTTCTTCTCTCTGTCTCTCTTTTCCTTCCTTTCCTTAGTCCAACCCCTTTAGCATCTCTTGCAGAGCTGGTTTGGTGGTGGTATTTTCTTTTAGACTTCTTTTGTCTAGGAAACTCCTTATTTAGCCTTCTATGTTGATTGAATGCCATGCTGGGTAAAGTAGTGTTCATTGCAGGCCTGTCGTTCTCATCACTTGGAATATTTCTCTTCTGGCTTGGAGTGTTTCCATTGAGAAGTCAGTTGCTAACCTTATTGGGGCTCCCTTGTATGTTACTTCCTGTTTCTCCCTTGCTGCCTTTAAGATACTCTCTATGTCTTGGAATTTTGCCATTTTAATTATTTTGTGTCTTGCAGTGGCCTTCTTTGGGTTCCGCTTTATTGGGTCTCTCTGTGATTCCCGTATTTGTGTGACTTTTTCTCCCATCAAATTAGGGAAATTTTCCATCATTATTTTTTCAAACAGGTTTTCTATCCCCTGCCCTTCCTCTTCTCCTTCTGGTATCCCTATTATATGGATATTATCATGTTTCATGCAGTCCTGCATTTCCCTTAATCCCTCTCTATTCTTTTGGAACCTCTTTTCCTTTCCTTTCTCATTCTGGGTGTTTTTTTCTACCTTGTCCTCCAGTTTACTGATCCAGTCCTTTGCTTCATCAAGTCTGCTTTTCATTCCTTCTACTGTGTTTTTCAGTTCAGAAATTATATTCTTCATTTCCTCTTAGCTCTTGTTGATAGTTTCTATTTCCTTTTCCATGTTGATATAGTTTGCCTTGAGTTCATTTTAGTTTCCCTCTAGTTTTTGGTAATTCTGTGTGAGCTCATGAGGCTTCTTTATAACCAATTATTTGAAGTCATTATCTGATAGTTGACTTGCCTCTTTTTCATTTAGTATTGTTTCTGAGACTTCCCCTTTCCTTTCATTTGTGGATTGTTTCTTTGTCTTCCCATTGTTTGTGATACTCTTCCTGTTAGACTCTGCTTCCTAAGTTGCTCTGTGCTTCCCCCCTGAATTTGTGGTGTGAACTTCTGTGCTAGAAATCTTGTGAGATTTAGTGGTACAGTCTTCTTGATCTCCCAATCTTACTGATCTTAGGGTGTGGTTTATGTTGGCTCTGTGTATGTCTTTGGTTTTTGGTTCTTGTTGAGACTTTCTTTGGTGGGTCTTTCCCTTCAGCTGGTTATCTTAGGGTCAGTCTGTCCACCACCTCTTGTTTTCTCTTGTGCAGGTGTGTGCAGGTTGTGTTAGATCTGGTTCTTTCGTGTATACAAGGTTTTGAGGCCTTTGCCTTGCTCTTGTTCAGTTGTTTGTTCTGAGTAATTTCTTCACTATTTATTTGTGTTTTCAGGTTGGTCCTAGGTTGACTTAGTGTGACTTCCACTCCCTCCTTCACCTTCTTCTGTTCTTATGTGTTGTTGTTTCTTTTGTTGGTGGTTTTCCTCTTCTGGGTGGTATTCTGGTGTTCCTGGCTTCTACCCACTCATTTTTATGGTAGGCCTCCTCTGGGATATGGATGTGTGCACAGAGCCTTCCGTGATTCGCACTCTCCCTGGTGCCTGTGGTCTCACTTCCCTCCGAGATGAGGTGCCGACACTCCCGGGTCAAAACACACAGTCCCTGTGGTTGCTCACACTCCCTGGTCACTTGGCACACACCCCCAGTTGGTGCCTGTGGTCCCAACTCCCCTTAAACTGTTTTTTTTTTATCAGAGTAAGATGAACTCTACTTACAATATGAGGTCTGTCCAGAAAACGTCCAGGCATTGTTAACATAATAATAATGGTTTGCAACAGAAGAAAAAAGCAAACAAAATATAACCAGAGACATTGAAGTTAAGAACAATCTAACAATAGCCAGGGGGGAGTGGGGTGGGGACAGTGGGAAGAGGGGATTACAGGAACTACTATAAAGGACACATGGACAAAATCAAGGAGGAGGGTGGAGGTGGGGGAGGGAGGTGGGTTCAGCTGGGGTGGGGTGGAGGGATGGGGAGAAAAGGCATACAACTGTAATTGAATAACAATAAAAATTTAAAAAATTAAAATAATATTCTGTACAGAAGTTAATAAAAAAAAAAAGAATGGTTTGAGTGACATCAATATAAACTGGAAGCCAAGGAGAGTGGACTGGAATGCACATGTGTGAACAAGGACAACTTAATTGTACTAGTTAGTGGGGGTGGTAGATGCCATTGAGTGAGCATGCGTACTACTTGGCTGTCACATTCAAAGTGACTGAGTGAGTAGAGCAAGGAATCTGCATTAAATTTTACATGAAGCTTGCACATTCCTCTGCAGAAACTATTTAGATGATTCAGAAGGCTGCAACTATGGGCAACTGGTGATTGGAAGCTTCATTACTACAGTGTAGTTGCTTATGCACAATATCTCACGCACAGTTTTTGCTAAAACAGCACATCACCCAGGTGACCCTACAGTACAGATATTGTGCTCTACGACTTCTGGTTTTTCCCAAAACTAAAATTGCCATTGAAAGGGAAGAGTTTTCAGACCATTGATGAGAGTCAGAAAAATATGATGAGACAGTTGATAGCAATTGGGAGAATTGTGTGAGGTCCCAAGGTGCCTACTTTGAAGGGGACTGAGGCATCATCATCCTATGTACAATGTTTCTTGTATCTGGTATCTTCTTCAGTAAATGTCTCTATTTGCCATGTACCATGGCTGGATACCTTCTGGACAGACCTCATATATGAAGTTAGACTTTTGTTTTATTTGGTTTGTGGCTCATCATGAAAAAGCAACATGAAAAAAAATACTCTGCTTTATTTTTCTATACCACATGAAACTGATGAATTAATCAGAAGAAATGTTTTTGAGCTCTCTGTTTCTTTAGCCCATGCCTGCCTGGGCTCTTTGCTATTCTTTCATTAATGTTGATGAGCTCAGGGTGAGAATCTCATCTCACTCATCTCACACTTCTAATCACTGCTAATAGCTATTTTGGCAAATGTTCAGAGTAGGCTCAGTTAGGGGCTGAAGAAATATTTCACATTAAGTGGATTATTTTAACTTTTCAGCCCTGCAATCTTACGTTAAGACAAAATGGTTGGAGCCAGGAAAGAGAGCTTGCTTCACTGAGCCTGCAGGATAGAGCTCCTGCAATGCTGAGCCATGTTGAATCTATTTAGCTGTTCACTGAACATTGTGCTCTGGAGGCTTTTCTTTCAGACAGTGAAAATAGAAACCGTGATTGTGATATGTTCACTGTGTGGCTAGTATGATGGTCTACTGGTGATTGATGATGGAGAGTGACAAAAAGAAAAGCTCTGCAAGTATGTTTTGATGAGTCCTTTGGGATAAAATATATTATTTAAATAGTTATGTTCTGGATCCCTGTAGGTTTTCATGAATTACATTTAGAAGAGTTTGTATGGCTTGTGAATGTTGGAAATACTGAGGGCATATATGGTTGTGCTTGAAGCCCAACATGCAACTGAAATGGACATATCTGGAATTGACAGAGGTCTGGAATCAGACTGATTCTGACTGATTTGAAAATATAGAGCACAAAGGTATTCTGAAATAGCCCAAAAGATGGACTCTTTGCCTGGACTCAGTATAACATAATGTTTGAAATGATAGATTTGGAGATCAGTCTTTAAAAGTTGGATCTATTTGTCAAGTATATTTTGGCAAATTGATTAATATTTCTGAGATTCAATTTTATCAATCAGTAGAAAGGGGAAAATCATATATCAATCTGATAGGGTTACTCTGAGGATATGATGTGATAGTGGGTTGTGTGCATTGTGTGTAGTGTGTGCTTTATGTGTGCATGTGTGTGCACATATATGTGTGTGTGTGAAGCACAGGGCCTAATTATAGTCACTCAGTGAATGACAGCTAATATCATTTCTCAGATAAAAACACCTAAAATGCTCTAGCTTCCTCTAGGGTTGCTTCACTTTTGTAATAGACTCATTTTTCTTACTGAAAAAGAAAATCCTTCCTGAAAGCTGTCTTAGTCAGTTTGGGCTGCTATAACAAAATACCATTGACTGGGTGGCTTAAACAACATAAATTTATTTTCTCATTCTTCTGGAGGCCAGGAAGTCCAAGTCCAAAATCAAGGTCTGGCACTGAGTTCAGTTCCTGCTGAGGCCCCCTTCCTGGCTTGTCAAAGCCACCTTCTCACTGTGTGCCCCCATGGCAGATCTCTCTCTTTCTCCCTCTCTCCCCACTTCTTATAAAGGTGCAGTCGTATCAGGTTAGAGCTTAACTCTTATGACCTCATTTAACCTTAATTAATGCTTAAAGGTCCTGTCTAAATCATGGTCATTGGCGGTTATGTTTTCAACATATGCATTTTAGGAGAACACAGTTCCACCCATAGCCAAGCCATGCTCTCTCAGGAAAGGACATCCTTGATGAGGGCAGTGAGTCATCCCAGTTTCAGAGACCTTTGATTCTTGTTTCTGATGTATCTCTTTCTGATTATTATTTGACTCATTTCCTTCTTTGTTTCACCAGTCAAGGAGAGAAAAGAGGGTATTAGGACCTTGAGTTCTTAACATAAAATTATGTTTGTATGCATAAACACAATATGTGAATTAGTTACTTTGATGAAATTCTTTCTGTGAGGCTTGGGGGCAACATGAGAAAATAAATTTTGGATGGTTAGATGGGATGAAATGTATAGTCACTTCATAGTTTTGAGTTTGAAAGATTAGATATTCAGAGATGGATTTTGTTTTACTACTGGTTTGATGCTTGGGGAAAAAAAGAGCTTCCACCAGCTGGGTGCTAGTTCCATGTTAGACTCTGCATGTCAAGTGGAGAGAGCAGTTCTAAGCACAGACCTTTTGTCCCTTCTCATTCGAGTCAAAATGTCTCACTCATATATCTGGAAATATTTGGCTAATGCATCGGAACCTCTAAGACCAGCTTTTATTCAAGGAAAGCACTTCGGACAATCCCTAGCATCTTTGTTTCCCTATTGGGTCTTCACTTTCCCACCTTTCTCATCTTCATTTTGCTTTCCACTCTCAGTCCAGATTCTTTCACTCTACATATTATATCTGATGCAGTAGGTATGGGCATGCCTTTTTGTCTTTATAAAAGCTTTCATAATCTCTCAGTCAGAGTGGATGCAGCACCCTCCCTCAATTCCAGAACTTCATCTCCCTCTGACCTAGGATGAAGCTCTATGTCTTGGTTTCCTCATCTGGGTGTCTACCCAATAGAGTTACTATTAGAGCATTTATTTAATGAGGTTACTATTAGAGCGAAATGAGGTGATATATAGAGAGACTTAAAACAGTGCTTGGTAAACAGTGTTATTTCTACTTCTCCAAATTTAAATTTTATTTCCTCAAATTGGAATTAAAATTCTCCAAAACTCTGCAGTGCAGTACAGTGGGTGGCTCTGTAAGCTAAACTCTGGTTTACCTTCAGCAATGGTAGTGGGCCTACTGTAGAAGAAAGAAGAAATAGAAAGGCATTGTGTTAGACACATATATCAGCTCCCTTAACTCCAAACAGCCCAGTGAAGGTAGATCTAGACTTAATAATAGACTGAAATAATAGTTATAATAATAATTATCATTATTATTTAATGAAATAATTTAATTAGTTGGTATAAATTGATGATAATACTTATATATGTAAATTTATAATCAAAATATCCTTCCTCTTTTCAGGTTTTATATTTGTCATTTTTAAGATAACTTTGTGTCCCTGAAGATAAGAGGCCCACTGCTATAAACTTTCTATATTTATTTTTCATAACTCAGTGTCTTCGGAAATACATGTGTGTTTTCTAGAACTTAGAAAGTAGACAAGACAGTAATATCTTGTTTTAAATAACTTTTTATCTAACTGATGAGAAAGGATAGATATTTGATGCAACTAACTGAGGAAATATAATGATCTTACTTGTTTGTTTTCTGGTACCTGTTCAAAATGGGCACTGTGCAGAGATAAGGAACATTCTGGCTTTTAATTAGAAGAGATCCAAGTTAGAATCACAGCTCTGCTACTTTGGCAAAATATCATATTTCAGAGCTTCTCTTTCCTAAAATGTAGCAGGAAAAATATCTAGTTCATAGAAGTTAACAAAAGTGAATCAAGATAATGAAAGTAAAGTGTGGAAATGTATTTCTGGCACTTATATGTACTCATTAAATGTGACTCTTTAATTTTTGCTAATTTTTCTTGTGAGCTAAAGTCCTGACCTTACATCCACTTTCTACTACTGCCCCTGATGAAAGGAGGCCTGAATTGTCCACTTGGGCAGTCTAGGACAACAGGCTGAGCACGCTGCCCTGACCTCCTGCTGTTTTTCTTTGAGTCACCCTGATTACAGGGAGGGTTGACCTGTAGTTTGGGAATATACATTTAATTCCGCCCATGCAGCTGCACATCTAAGTGACATTTTCCACTTCACGTTGACAGGTAATAAATTTACTATTTTACTTCCTCCGTCTACCACTCTGCCCAGAAAAGTATCCAGCCATGTAATATGAAAAATAGAGATATTTATTGAAGAAGATACAAGATACAAGAAACATTGTACATAGAATAATGATGCCTCAGTCCCCTTTAAAGTAGGCACCTTGGGACCTCACACAGTTCTCCAGTGTCTCTTTCACTGTTCAAAACACTCTGCAAAATCCTTTTTGGAATCATCATCAGCTGACCTGTCACGTTTCCCTAAAGCTCATCTACAGTCTGAAATATCTTCACTTTTAAAGGTGATTTTGGGTTGGGGAAAAACCAGAAATGCAGGGCACCATATCTGGGCTGAGTCACCTGGATGATTTGATGTTTTGCAAAAAAACTGCGTGAGATGTTATGCATGAGCAGGTACATTGTCATGATGAAGCTGCCAACCACCTGCTGCCCATAGCTGTGGCTGCTTTTGTCATATTGTATCTCTCAAATGACAAAGAACATTGCGATAGTGATCCTTATTAATTGTTTGGCCTGGACAAACATACTCAGGATGGACAACACCTTCTGAATAAAAAAAAAAAACAACACAGTTAATGTGGTCTTGATCTTGCCATGACTTTGCCATGGCTTCTTCAGGTATGGAGAACCAGTGAACTTCTGGTGGGATGACTGGGCCTTCGTTTCTGGATCATAGCCATAGGCCCATGATTCACCTCTGTTTATGACCTTCTTGAGGAAATCTGATATTAGTAGTGGTTTGAATCAAATCATTAGCAACTGCAGCATGATCCTTTTGCTCTGGTAGCAGAAGCCACAGATTGAATTTTGCCACCACACATTTCATGCCAAGATCCTGCATCAAAACCTCAGACACAGTAGTGTTGGGAATCCCCTGATCAGCTTCTAGTTCTTGCACTGTCAGTCACCGATCTTTGTTGATTGCAGCCTGTACACATTCAGCATTCTCAGGTGTGCTGCTTTTGGGGGGCCTTCCAGAATGTGCATCATTTTCAGCAGATTCCCAAGCACCTTTGAAGCATTTGTGCCACACTTTTATTTGCACTGCACTCATTGCATTGTCCCTGAAAGCCTTCTGAATCATCTGAATAGTTTCCACAGAGGAGTGTTTAAGCTTAATGCAAAATTGGATGCAGATTCATTGCTCTGCTTGCCCAGTCATTTTGAATGTGATGGCTGCAGAGTACACATCCTCACTCAATGGTGTCTACCATCCCCACTGACTACTACAGTGAAGCCATCATTGTTCACATATGTGCATTCCAGTCCACTTTCCTTGGCTGCTAGGTTACATTGATGTCACACAAGTCATTCTTGTTATATTAGGAATGGCTGGACAGACCTCATATATTCCTCATTTGGTTCAAGCCCTGTAGAAAATAAGGTATTGTCGAGCCACTTAAAACATCATGCAGCATAAGTAAATGATGAAAATGGCTTATGATACTCTAATAAGAATATGACCATCTTGAGAGAACAACAGATAAGTGAGTTTTGCACAGTGATTTGTGAATCATTAAAAACGTTTCAGAAGATTTTTAGTTTATAGTGAAATAGTCCATGGTCTAAAATGTCATCATCAAAGTTTTTATTCCCTTAGAGTTCTCTCTTATTGTTCTTTTTAAGAAATGCAAGTATCATAAGAAGGGATTAAAACCCTAAATCACAGTTTCCTAAGCATTACTAATACTTTCCTTTCCCACTTTGAATAGTACAAGAATCTTGGGTGCTCGGAGAGATAGTACTTCTGGAAGACAGAAGGATGGAAAAAAGAGAGGCAAGGGCCCCTGAAATCAAGTTTTATCTAGTGCATAATATTGCCCAAGGTCAGTCTAATGGAAACTTATACATAGTTCCCAAAAGAAAATTTGCACACAATAACCATTTGTGAGAAGAAGAGTAAACATTTTTATACAACTGCTCAGTGGAAACACAAATATTTACACTGTTATTAAATTATGAGGAATTGCTTGCTTGAAATGGTGCTCCCATTTTATTTGTGTTCTTGCATATGAAAAGAGAAATTGGCCCATGCATACATTATTGTGCAATCTTTACTCGATTGTATTATAACAGCTGTAAATAAGATGAAAAGTTTGAATTAAAATTAAGATGATAGTAATTTTTTAATTAATGAAATATTAAGGTACCTTTAATACTTCAAATATTTATTTCTAATGATAAAGTGTATCCTGTACAAGAGTCATAACTCATGGAATGAGGTGTTTTTCATAATAACAATCATATATCTTTATAAAATTAATATTAAAAGTTATCTTGCTTATGTATGATCAAGTGCTTCTTCATAGTTAATGAGCTCATGAACTTTACTTCACAAATAAAAATTACATCTAATGCATTTGTATTGTTTCAAAGGATGCCCTGATACTAGATGGAACTTTCAAACCACTGAAGCAAAGCTCTTTTAGCAAGATGATCTGTCATCCTATCAGTTTTTTGTTTTGACAGTTACAGACAATGATGATGTTGAGTCTAGCATTGAATTGTTCTATTTTTATGCCAAAATGAAGTCTTATATTTGTGATCCTTGAAAAATGAGATGTCTAAAAAGGCAACCCTTCAATAAAAATTTACAAAGTGTGCAGCATAGCTGGGCCTTGCTGAGAGAGAATGCAGTTCACTGTCAGAAAGTTTATGTAAGGGTTAATTGAGACCTGTGTGATTCCAAGTCTAGAACATACTTCTCTGTTTTTCTTGAGGGGGCAAGAAATGGAATGATAAATGCCGAACAACTTTTATTTTTATAATAACATTAAATTGTATTTCATACTATGAAAACTATTCCAGTTGACCCTGATTGCAGCTCTGAGAAAATTTTATCAATCTGACTAAATATGCAGGGTCTGCCGTATTTAGCTAGAGGTAAATATTTTTAAATTTCTAAATGGACTTTCTGGCAACTAAATGTTCCTTTAATTTAACTTAGTTCATACATTAGTTTAATTAAGGTCAATTTATCACAAAAATATTCTGCCCAAGGACCCAGATCAAGAGCTTTGGAGGAAATTATAAAAGAAAAGCAATGATGTAAAAATTGGTGGAACACTCTCTTCCAGACCAGCCAGCAACATTCCCAGAATTCCAGGTTGTGGTAAAGGAGACCACCATGGTTTCCTTCAGCTCCTGGAGGCACTGGTATGATTCAACTCTGCAGATATTTTTTGAGGACTTACTGTACACATATCAGGAACACTGAGAAGCAAGACATAGTTATAAAATTGTAACCCTATTTATCAGACATTTAAAAAACCACCATCAAATTTGGATCACCAGAAGGTCACTTGCCAGATAAAAGAATCATTTTCATTAACATATTTTATATTGTAAGTGTACACCGTATATGTTACACATATTATTTATTATTGCATTTACTACAAAGATGTTGTCATAGATTTGCTTTACTTGAGAAATTTGAGTGCTTTTCATTTTTAGTTAAAGAGAAATATATAACTGATTGCTTCTACTTGGGCTCAGGCCAAAGGGGAGTACAGACTAAAAGTAAAAAGTGGTTGAAATCCTCAACTTTTTCTTTTCTCTGAGCTTAACCAGAAACTTTTATATTTTAATATAATTTTAGATTATAATATTTTACAGTAGGTGATTTTGGCAAACATACTATATAGCTTCTGATGATATTGGTCTTTTAAAATATTTATTTATTTATTTATTTATTTATTTATTTATTTATTTATGTGTAAGCTATTAGAGTTGTTTCCACTTTTCTCCCCTTCCCCTCCCTTGCCCAGCCCCATGATGATATTAGTTTTGATTACACTGTATAGGCATGTACATGTTTTTATTGTGAATTATGTCTGAAACTTTTTGGAAATAAGTGAGACATAAATATACAGAATAAAATATAATCGAATGTAGGAAATGGCCAGTTCCAAGTGGACACAGCCCACTTCAGGGCATAGGATAAGCACACAAGTGGAAACTCATATATCATACAGTTAAACATTTAAAAGTTACAAATCAAGCTCATGAACATATGTGTATATATGTACATATATAGACATACATATAATCTACCTTTATAAATCATTTTTCATAACAACAAAGTATGTGTATATAACAAAAAGTCTGAAAAATATCAAAGAAAACTGAATTTTAATTATTTTATTGTTGTTCAATTACAGTTGTCTGCATTTTCCCCCCATCTCTCCCCCTCACCCCAGACAAACCCACCTCCCTCCTTGCTTCCACCCTCCCCCTTGGTTTTGTCCATGTGTCTTTATAGTTGTTCCTGAAAATCCTTTTCCCATTGTCCCCTGCCCCCTCCCCTCTAGTTACTGTCAGATTGTTCTTAATTTCAATGTCTCTGGTTATATTTTGCTTTCTTTTTTCTTTTGTTGATTAAGTTCCAGGTAAAGGTGAGATCATATGGTACTTGTCCTTCACCACCTGGCTTATTTCACTTAGCACAATGCTCTCCAGATCCACCCATGTTGTCCCAAAGGGTAGGAGCTCCTTCTTTCTCTCTGCTGCATAGAATTCCATTGTGTAAATGTACCATAGTTTTTTGATGTACTCATTTGCATCCAGCACTTGGATATTGTAAATTGTGCTGTTATGAACATTGGGGTGATTAGGTTCTTTTGGACTGGTGTTTCAGGGTTCTTAGAATGTAATCCCAGCAGTGGAATTGGTGGGTCAAAAGGCAGTTCCATTTTTAGTTTTTTGAGGAAATTCCATATTGTTTTCTACAGTGGCTGCACCAGTCTGCATTCCCACCAACAATGCACTAGGGTTCCCTTTTCTCCACATCATTTCCAACACTTATTCGTTGATTTGTTTATGTAGGCCACTCTGACTGGTGTGAGATGGTACCTCATTGTGGTTTTCATTTGCATCTCTCTTGTGGCTAGTGATGCTGAGCATCTTTTCATATGTCTCTGAGCCCTCTGTATGTCCTCCTTGGAGAAGTGTCTGTTTAAGTCTTTTGCTCATTTTTTAATTGGGTTTTTTGTCTTCTGGGAGTGGAGTTGTGTGAGTTCTTTAAATATTTTAGAGATCATGCCCTTGTCTGAGGTATCATTGGCAAATGTGTTTTCCCATACTGTTGGTTCTCTTTTCATTTTAATGCTGTTTCCTTTAGCCAAGCAGAAGCTTTTTATTTTGATGAGGTCCCATTTGTTTATCCTTTCCTTTATGTCCTTTGCTCTAGGGGACATATCAGTGAAGATGTTGCTGCATGAAATGTCTGAGATTTTCCTGCCAATGAAAGAAAACTTAATTTAACTGTTACTTATTATACATGCTTGAGTGTTCTGTTGATGGGCCAGCAGAGGTCAGATGAATAATAAATAACATTTTATTTATTTTATCTTCATTTTAGCAAGAACACTATATTACATTTAAGATTTCATTTTAATTATTGAATTTAATACATTAAAGAAGAAAGGTAATTGGGTTAAAAGTATATAAACTTGAATATGTTTTCATAAAATGTAAATTAAGTGTAAAATTTACATTTTTATGTATACCCCCAGAAAACTATTTTTAACTGCTTAAAATAGTTAAAAATTAAAATGTAAATTACAATTAACACCTACTAAAATTTTATATAAAATTAATTTAGAAATCTTACATAAGTTTTTGAAAAATGTATTAAATATTATTAGTTTATAAGATTATTATAAGACTATACACATTCATAAAAGTAAGCTAATCAGTGTTCAATGTTCATCTAGTTGCCAATATAAAGAATCGATACTATTCTTTGCATAATATATCTAAAACTGCATACATATGTGTATATATCAGATGATTTTTGACTTATGTTGCAGTATGTTGCTAAGCTTCAATGTGTATCCATTGTGAGTACCTTGGTAACTTGTGAGTGTTTCTGGGAACACAAAGAGAAGCAAGACAATGGGTATCCAGTGTTCCTGAGAGATGATAGTGTTGCAGACTCAGACTTCACCTTAACTGAGAAGAAAGGTTTGGCACGTTAATGTATGTCTGCTCTTTTCCTGTCTTCCCCTGTTCAAACCATTCCTTCCTTATTCAGTGGTGTTTGTTGTGATGGGTGCAGTGGCACATCTACAAGCCTTCTCAGCACACAGGCACAGTGATCTTTTCAAGACACAGGGCACACAATGAGGAGCAATGTTAGTCAAGTGAGTGGATCATTAGGGTTGTGAAAAGTGATGCCAGCACAGAGCATTGATCCCAAGTGACCGATATGTCCAGGAGTACTAACCCATTTATTGTTTATTGGGTTTGTCCTATAGGTAGTTTTCTACAATGTGTGGCCTGGTGCAGGGACTGCCCCCTCCCTGCCCCCTGTCATACTGGCAGTGACTCCCACTGTTGTTTTGGAGATGTTCTGTTGAACTGACTGACACCTAAGTTACCCATTCCTCCAACATACCTCTCATGGAAATGGTTTCATGGAGAATGATGTTTAACCATATAAATTATAGTAAAATATTGGAAATGACCTAAGTTGTGTTTTTGGAATTTCAGTTATGGGTAGATGTAAAAAATATAGGTAAAAAAAGGATGAGGTAAACCTAGGTTTTATTGACCTGGACAAGCTTCCAAGGTATATTTTTTAGTTATGAAAGCAAGTTATAAAATGACACGTGTAATTTTATTTAAAAAAGCAAAATCAAATAGCATATCTAAATACATGTATATAAATGCCAGCAAAGATCCTGGAAGAGTATCAACTCACTGCTAGTCTTTGATAAATTAGAAAAAAGGATAACTTTCTCTGAGCAGCTACAACCTCACCCTAAGCACATATCTCAGTGTATAGGCACAAGTAGAATTTCTACTCCATCCCCCACCACCCTTCCCTGAGGAATCTGCAGAGGCTTGGAAACTACTAACCTGATCACAATGGTGACCACTGGGAAGGTTCCTGGAATTTGAGGGAGGACACTTAAGAAGTACTTTTTCTTTAACTCTATTATTTGAATATTTTTATGAACTACTTCTGTAGTTTAGATAAAATGAAATCAAACTATTTTGACTTCTCCAATGGCTAGGGAAATCTGTGACAGAATAGGCGTAAAAGAGGCTTAGAATTCCCAAGCACTGTTTTTGTGAGCCCCCTCTGTTTCCTTTTTATCATTAATTCTTAATTTTCCTTTTCTCTTTTTCTCTACCTGTCTCAGAGGCTGGGCTTCTCTCTCTTATGTAGTTAGTCTCCCTATCTTAGGAGAAAAATTCTTTATAGTCACCTCCCTTTGTTGACACTCAGAAGTTCTGAAGGGGTGAGACCTTTTACTCATGGCTATCATCTCAGCAGATTTCAGCATCTTGGCTCTGGTTTCACAGGTTTGAATGAAGACAAGATAGTCTCTTGATTTAAAAAGCTACAGATTTATTAGTTGGTAATGATTCATTTTGCCTCCTTTCTCTAAGATGCTCCTAGAACTCCAAATAGCTGATAGGACTTTTCCTCATTTTTTTAACAGAACTAAACTGAAGAAATTCTTCATAGCCTGGAAAAAGACAAAATCCTCTCAAAGTATTTGACCACTCATGATCCAAGTATGCTCTGGGTAAGTGGAGAATAAAGTGCAATGTAGCTGTACAACCTACACAGCAAGTACGAATATAGGTTTTGGATTGATATATTCTGGTTCCTTTATTTCAGCAAAGACATATATCTCACCAAAGCAGATGTAAAAAGTGAAAAGTGGAAAAGATTTTCTTGTGGATAAAGCCCAGTATTTCTAGACAAAGTCCACTACACAAAACTCCTTTGTTTTATTCCTTTAAGGACACAAAAATCAAAGTCCTGGATTAATGTGTGTTGTGTCCGTTCGGAAATCTCCCTTCATCAGACAAATGTCTGGAGCAGACGAGTAACCAGATTTATCATTCATACTCAGGGAAATGACCATTTGCTATAAATGCTCCTTTCAGAATGAGATCCATTTAAGTATCCAGCAGCTGCTCTACCTTACACAGTTGTTTTCTACTGCAGCCTGGGCCAGATGAGGCCAAATTACATATGTTCTAATTATTCTGGTCATGTTGTCTAGTATATCTAGTATTTCATTTACTAAAGATTTATTTACTAAGTGAAAACTACAACCCTGGTGCCATGAGACCACAATGTATTCCCTGTAAGAACAAACCTACACATCAAAATGGCTCTCAGGAGCCTGAATGCATAATTTGGATATATCTCCATTAAACACTTCTCCACTCTATCCCGTAATATAATTAACATTGCAGGTCTCATGGCTCCTTTTAAGAGAATTAGAAGCTATGAGTCATTTGGGCATCATCGGAACAAGCTCTCCTAATGCAAAATGACTCAATTGCAGAGATTGCTATCTGGCAGAATTCCGAGATATCGAGACCTGAAAGCCAGCACTTAATCTGATTTAGGGTCTCTTAAAATATTCTTCAAACTTGACTACACATTATTTTGGTAGAAAAAAATTGAGACTTATTTTAGGAACGAGCCACTGTCTGAACTATCTTAGCTGTGTTATTGATTTCTTTTAAGTAATTGCATTTAATTTGGAAACCTATGGACAAACAAGCTAATGAAGATATATGACTATGTTGAGTAAAATAATGTGTGGAGCAAAGATAATATAAAAATCTTTGAATAGATATGCTGCTGTTCTACTCTAGTGTTCTTGTATTAGGATTTTGTCTATTAAACTACCTAAGTACTTTATAGGGAATTTAGTAGGAATGAAAATAAAGGATTTTTAAAGATTTTACTTATTTATTTTGTAAAGAGAGGGGAAGGGATTGAAGAAGAGGGAGAGAAACATCAATGCATGGTTGCCTTTTATACACACCCTACTGGGCACCTGGCCTACAACCCAGGCACGTACCCTGACTGGGAATCAAACCAAGGAACTTTGGGTTCACAGGCTGGTGCTCAATCCATTGAGCCACACCAGCCAGAGCTGAAAGTAAAATCTTAATAAGGTTTCATAATAGTGTTAGGCTTATAAAAGTTAACCCAGTAAAGTAATAGCTTTTCAAAATGGAGAAGTTGGTATAGGTGTAAGGTATTACTTTAGTAACTAAAATGTTTCCAGTGTGGTGCTGTGCCATGTTGTTTGAACTTATTCCCAAATTGAAGAAACATAGTGTAGCAGCAGGATGGCTCATGATTAGTTTTGGTAGAATAGGACATAGGGAAAATTTATAAAACACTCAAACAGGGATGGAAATGAGCAAAACAAATCAAACCTTCAAGTTTGATTAGGAAATGGTGAGGAAACTCCAGATTTTTCAACAACATTAATAGTGCCCTTCAATGTTCAGCAAGAGTCTTAGTAAAACTTGTAAATGGTTAACTTTGCACATTAACTTATGTTTCAGTTGGAATAGGACTTTGTAATTCCATAGTCATGTATTGAGAACCTACTATGTGCAACTTTCCCACCCAATCTCCCCATGCAGACTGTAATTCCCCAGGATCTTACAGAATCAAATTGGACTCCCCTGTTTCCCATTGGAAATATCTTTGTCACCTGCATGTAGGAGCTGCAAAAAGAGCTTGTTTGTACTGAAAAGTGATGTACGGCATAGGAAAATTCTTTTACTATGCTGTCATAAAGATGAGCTGCTATAACATCCCCAAATGTCTTATTTGCTGCTACATTTAATATTTTTTGAGAAAACAAAAACAGATAAAATACCATATCAATGAGCTCTTTTCCACGGGCTTTTGGGCAACAAACTCAAAGGTATAATATGATATTAACAAATAAATTTTTGGAGCAAGTGAAAAGAAGGAGAGTCACAATATCAGAATACAGGCAAAACAACTCATTCAACATAAAGACTGTAAGATGAATACTTTTGGAAAATGTGATTGACATTTTTGCTTTAGTAAATTCTATATCTCTAACTGTGTCTGGTTTGCTCAATTTATTATTTTTTTTGGAGGTTTAATCCTTAGGTTGAACACAAAAGGTTTTTCCTACTCTTTCTGTTTATAAAAGATATTAACTGGGACTAGATTTTCATTGTAGGAAATAGGACTATCTGGACCGAAAATTGTGATGATAATAATTCACATTGAAATTGGAACATTAAACTAGCTACAGGATACTGAAGCATTGCTGAAACTCCAGTTGATGGCAGAATCATTTAAAACCATGAGTATGATTAATTTTAGATGATTTGCTTGGCTGCCATAAAATAGACACACACAAAACCAGTTTTCAGCTGGAAGGAAACTTAAATTTTTTAAAAGATTTTATTTATTTATTTTTAGAGAGAGGGGAAGGGAGGGAGGAAGAGAGGGAGAGAAACATCAATGTGTGGTTGCCTCTTGAGTACCCCCTACAGGGAACCTGGCCTGCAACCCAGGCATGTGCCCTGACTGGGGATTGAACTGTTGATCCTTTGGTTCGCAGGCCAGCACTCAATCCACAGAGCCACCCCAACCAGGACAGAAAACTTAAAATTTAATCTAAGACACCCTGCTTCAAGTGATTGAAACCCAAGAAATTAACTGACTTGCAAATTCCACTTTGCTACTTAGTGCCAGTTCCAATATTAAAACGCAAGACTTCTTTCCCTTGATCCATTTGTCTTTCTTTGATACACACATTCTTTTACCTTAACAGATAATGTGACCAATAGCCATGTTTGACATTAACCTCAACTAGAAGCTATGAACAAGTAACCAGGTAAATACGTACTCTTCAGAAACTCCTATAGTACTTCTAAAACCATGCTTGGCCTTCAGGAGTCAATCTCAAATATCTGGCCCATGTTGGTCATGGATAATATCCTATAACTTCTATTTTTAAATAGTTAACCTGAAACTAATGTCAAATTCAGGGGCCAGAACAGGTAAAGTTAACACTTCATTAGTGTTCTAGCAATTACAAATATTGAACATGTGTCTATAGAGTATGTATACACATTTTCTTATATAAAGCAAGTTATATTACTAATAAGGACATAAAGATAACTCAATCATATTACAAAAAATAATACTGAACTCAAAGTGTTGATAATAAGTTAATATGATTGTTTTTAAATAGGTACTCAACTTTCTTACACTACTGATGTGTTGTCTGAACATATGACTATTAAAAAGACCCCTGAATGTAATAAGGGTTACGTGATTTTTAAGAATAAAGTGCTTCCCAGATAGGGTAAAGATAAAGGAGTTCATCATCACCAAACCATTATTATATGAAGTGTTATAGGGACTTATTTAAGAAAAAGATCAAAACTATAAACATTAAAATGGCAATAAATGCATAACTATCAACAACTGAATCTAAAATAAACCAACTAAGCAAACAAACGAAACAGACACAGAAATAGATGTGGAGAACATTGTGATGCTGGCCAGTTGGGAAGGGTACCTGGGGAAATGAGGGAAAATGTAAAGGGATTAAAAAGGACAAATTGGGGAAGATGGCCCCAAGATAGGTGGGAGCAGAGTCCACTTCCCCTCAGTACCAGTGAAACGGCTAGCTGATCTGAGGAACAGAGTGAACAGCCAACGGTATTCCAGCATATATGAAGATCAGAGACCAAAGATAGAGGACATTGAAAGATCAGACGGTAAAAAGAATGCTTAAGGACAATAAGGTCCCTGGGACCAGTGCGGGGACCGGGGCAGCTGAAGCCCACTGCAGGGGTGCAGGGTCTGCTGCAAGATTCTTGGGAGAGAGCCAAGCTAGGCTGTGTGAGAGGCCAGGTGCTTGTTTGGACAGGGGGCTTGAATAGGAGGAATTTCTCAAAAAGAAAAAGACAAAATAGAGACACTCCACGGCTGTTTAGAGAATTCTCTGCAGCAGCTGTAGCCTCTTGCACCCCCACTCCCTCAGCCTCTGGACTATGAAAACCAGATAAGCAGCCCCAGCACACACCTGAAGCCCAGGTCGGTGTGCACCCAGATTATCGGCCAGGTTAACTAGGGGCACAGACCCAAAGCCCCTGGGTATGTGTGCACCCTGATCGTCAGCCTGGGCACCCACACCTGAAACCCCGGGTGGGTGCACACCCAGAGCAGCAGCCCGGCTGCCCAGGGGCAGAGGCCCAAAGCCCGGGGTCAATATGCATCCAGATCAGTGGCCTGGGTGCCCACTCCTGAAGCCCCGGGTGGGTGCACAACCCCATCAATGGCCTGGTTGCCCACGGGCATCCATTCCTGAAGCACCTGGGACTGAACACCTCCCACCTAGCCCCTGTGCATAGAGCTCTGCAGGGCCTACTTGCTCTCTACGAGGAAGGCAGAATGCCCAGCAGAGGGGAGCTGCAGGGTTAGGGGAGACTGCAGTCCCCGGAAAGACTTCACCCAGTAGGGGGCTGAACTACCAGGAAGGAGCACTGAGAGCCCCTGGCATCTAGGACAGCAAAGAGCAAGAAGGTGGAGTGTGAGTTGCCCCTAATTGGTGCTCCTCAAGGACAGCACAACTCGTGAACTAAAGGCCTAGCGGGGAGCAGAAGGACCCTGAGGAACTGGACTGGAGGCTGGACAACAGTGAAGAGTGTGGCTCAGGAAGACAGAAAAGTGAACCCAATCCCTCCACCCATCCCTTCCAATTTCACAGACAGGAAGACCACCAGAACTGACCTGACCAGTTTAAAACCAGCAGAAGACGTTTTTTTTTAATTCCCTCTTCCTTTCTGTCCTTCTTTCTTTTTTTATTCCTTCTTCTTTCCTTCCTTTACTTTTTTATTCCTTCTTCCTGCCATCTTTTATTTATTTATTTATTTATTTATTTTTTGTTGAAGTCCCTTCCTCTTTTATTTCCTCTGATCTTTTTTTTATTCCTTCTTCCTTCCTTTCTCCCTTCCTTCCTTCCTTTCTGTTTCTATTCCTTTTTCCTTCCCTCCATTTTTCATTTTCTTTTTTCTCCTTTCCCACAGGTGAGACAATAACCTGGAGCTCTGAAAAGACCATAGGTAGACCCAAACAAGGGTCATCCTAATAACTGAGACAGTGAGACAAATTTCACATTGCTACTCCAGAGAACTTGCAAGCTGGGAGCAGTGAGCATCAGCACACCTGCTTGAAGAGGAAACCCACCAAAAGAGGAATGACCAACAGACAACAACAGCAGAAGGCGAAGAAGGGAGTGCAAGCCACACTAACCTCAATCCAGGACTGATATGGAAATACAACTAAATAGTGGGGAAATGACTCAGAACAAACAACTGAACAATAGCGAGAGATAAGCCTCAAAACCTTGTACACACAGAAGAATCAGCTTCAACACAAAGGGCTACATCTGCACAACAGAATACAAGATGTGGTGGACGGACTGGCCCTCAATTAACCAGCTTGAGGGAAGGACCCATCAAAGAAAGACCCAACAACAATCAAAACCCAAAGACATACAGAGAACCAACATAAAAGAAAGCCCAAAACCATGGACTCAGGAGATTAAGAAGATGGCACCACTGAATCCCAATGGCATTCTACCATAGAAGTTGATACCATAAACCCAGGGAGTCAAAACACATCACTTAAAGAAGCAGAGGCTAACAAGAAGAGTCTCACAAACAATGGGAAGACAAAGAAACAATCCCCATATGAAAGGAAAGGAAGAAGCCTCAGAAAGAATGCTAAATGAAATAGAGGCAAGTCAACTATCAGATATTGAGTTCAAAGCAATGGTTACCAGGAAGCTCACTGAGCTCACAGAAAATTACCAGAAACTAGGGAAACTACAATGAAATGACTGCAAACTACATCAACATGAAAAAGGAAATAGAAACAATCAACAAAGGCCAAGGGGAAAGGAAGAATACAATTTCTGAATTGAAGACCACAGTAGAAGGAATCAAAAGCAGATTTGATGAAGCAGAGGATCGGATCAGCAAGCTAGAGGACAAAGTAGAAAAAAAAAAAAAACACCCCGAAAGAGCAAGAAAAGGAAAAGAGGCTCAGAAAGAATGAAGAGGGATTAAGGGAAATTGAGGACATGAAATGTAATAATATCCATATAATAGGGATACCAGAAGGAGAAGAGGAAGAGCAAGGGATAGAAAACCTGTTTGAAAAAGTAATGGTGGAAAATTTCCTTAATCTGATGAGAGAAAAAGTCACACAAATCCAGGAAACAGAGACTCCCAATCAAGAGGAACCCAAAGAGGCCCACTGCAAGACACATAACAATTAAAATGGCAAAATTCCAAGACAAAGAGAGGATCTTAAAGGCAGCAAGGGAGAAACAGGAAGTAACATACAATGGAACCCCAATAAGATTACAAGCTGACTTCTCAATGGAAATGCTCAAAGCCAGAAGGGAATGGCCAGAAATATTCCAAGTAATGAGAACCAGAGGCCTTCAACCAAGGCTACTTTCCCAGCAAGGCTCTCAATCAAGATAGAAGGCCAAATAAAGAGCTTCCCAGACAAAAGAAGTCTAAAAGAATACACCTCCCCCAAACCAGCTCTGACAATGGATGCTAAAGGGGCTGCTGTAAGGAAAGGAAGGAAAAGAGAGAGAGAGGGGAACACAGGTATGAAAAAATGGCAATGAATAACTACCTATCAATAATAACCTTAAACGTAAATGGATTAAATGCTCCAATCAAAAGACATAGAATAGCTGAATGGATAAGAAAACATGACCCACACAAATGATGCATACAAGAGACCCACCTCAGGACAGAAGACCTACACAGAGTGAAAGTGAAGGGCTAGAAACAAATTTTCTAAGCAAACAGACAGGAAAAAAATAAGCCAGGGTAGAAATACCCATATCAGACAAAACAGACTTCAAAAGACGGGCCATAAAGAGAGACCCAGAAGGTCACTTCATAATACTCAAAAGAAGGATCCACCAAAAAGACATAAAAATAGTAAATATATATGCACCCAACATAGGAGCACCCAAATACATAAAGAAAATATTGGAGGATTTCAAGAAAGATATTGACAGCAACACAATTATAGTAGGAGATTTTAACATCCCACTGTCAAAAATGGACAGATCTTCCAAACAAAATATCAACAAAGATATTATGTCACCAACCAATACCCTAGATGAAATGGAATTAACTGATATATAGAGAGCTATTCATTCCAAAGAAGCAAAATACACATTCTTTTCAAGTGTCCATGGAACTTTTTCAAAGATAGACCACATGATAGGACACAAAGCAAGCCTCAACAAATTCAAGAAAATTGAAATCATATCAAGCATTTTCTCTGACCACAAGGGACTGAAACTAGAAACCAACCCCAGAGAAAAACAACCAAAAAACACTCGAAATCATGAAGACTGCATAGCATGCTATTAAACAACAAATGGGTCAAGAATGAGATTAAAGAACAAATCAAAAAGTTTCTGGAAAGAAAGAAAAATGAACTCAAAACGACTGAAATCTTATGCAACACAGCAAAGGCAGTCCTGACAGGGAAGTTCATAGCAATACAAGCCTACCTTGAAAAGACAGAAACATTTCAAAGAAACAACCGAACCCTACGCCTACAAGAACTGGAGGAACAACAACAAAGACAGCCCAGAGCAAGTAGGGCAATGAAATAACCAAGATTAGTGCAGAGTTAAATGAAAGAGAGACTAAGAGCACAATTCTAAGGATCAATGAATCCAGGAGCTGGTTCTTTGAAAAGATAAACAAAATTGACAAGCCTTGAAGCAGGCTCATGAAGAAAAAAAGAGAGAGGACCCAAATAAACACAATCAGAAATGAAAGAGGAGAGACTACAACTGATACCACAGAAATACAAAGTCGTGTAAGAAATTACTACGAAGAACTGTATGCCAAGAAATTTGAAAACCTAGATGAAATGGACATGTTTCTAGAGAAATATAATCTTCCAAAACTGAATGAAGAAGCAGAAAACTTGAACAGACCAATAACAGCAGAGGAAATTGAAGCAGTCATCAAAAAACTCCCATCACACAACAGCCCTGGACCAGATGGTTTCACAGGAGAATTCTACAAAGCATTTAAGGAATAGCTAACCCCTCTACTTCACAGACTATTTGAAAAAATCCAAACTGATGGAAGACTCCCAAACTCTTGTTATGAAGCCAGCATCATCTTAATCCCAAAACTAGATAAAGACACAACAAAGAAAGAAATCTTCAGGCCAATACCTCTGATGGACACAGACGCTAAAATTCTCAACAAAATATTGGCAAACCTCACCCAGCAATACATTAAAAAGATCATACACCATGACCCAGTGGGATTCATCCCAGGGATGCAAGGATGGTACAATATTCTCAAATCAATAAACATAATACACCACATATCAGCAAACGAGTGGATCCAAAAACTATGGTATATTTACACAATGGAATTCTACGCAGCAGAGAGAAAGAAGGAGCTTATACCCTTTGCAAGAGCATGGATGAAACTGGAGAGCATTATGCTAAGTGAAATCAGCCAGGAAGTGAGGGACAAATACCATATGATCTCACCTTTAACTGGAACATAAGCAATAGAAGGAAAAAGCAAACAAAATATAACCAGAGACATTGAAGTTAAGAACAATGTAACAATAGCAAGGGCGGGGGTGGGGGGGTGGGGGCGGGGACAGTGGGTAGAGGGGATTACAGGAACTACTATAAAGGACACATGAACAAATCCAAGGGGGAGGGTGGAGAGGGGGGAGGGAAGTGGGTTCACCTGGGGTGGGGTGAAGGGATGGGGGGAAAAGGCATACAACTGTAATTAAATAACAATAAATAAATTAAAAAAAAAACCCAAGAAAAAAAAATAAACATAATACACCACATAAATAAAAGCAAAGACAAAAACCACATGATCATATCAATAGATGCAGAAAAAGCATTTGATAAGATAGAGCACCCATTTCTAATAAAAACACTCAGCAAAGTGGGAATAGAGGGAGCTTTCCTCAACATAATAAACGCCATATATGAGACACCTACAGCCAACATCATACTCAATGGACAAAAACTTAGAGCTTTCCCACTAAGATCAGGAACAAGAGAAGGATGTCCTCTCCCTCACTGCCATTGAACAAAGTATTGAAAGTCCTAGCCACAGCAATCAGACAAGAAAAAGAAATAAAAGGCATCCAAATTGGAAAGGAGGAAATGAAACTGTCACTATTTGCAGATGACATGATAGTGTACATGGAAAATCCTATACACTCCACCAAAAAACTTCTCAACCTAATAAATGAATTTGGCAAAACAACTGGATACAATGTCAGTACTCAAAAATCAAAGGCATTCCTCTATACCAACAATGAAACAGTAGAAACAGAAATCAGGGAAAAACTCCCATTTGATATAGCAACAAGAAAAATAAAGTACCTAGGAATAAACCTAACCAAGGAGGTAAAAGACCTGTACTCAGAAAACTACACAACACTGAAGAAAGAAATTAAGGAAGACACAAACAAATGGAAGCATGTACCATGCTCATGGATTGGAAAAGAATTAACATCATCAAAATGGCCATACTATCCAAAGCAATTTATAGATCCAGTGCAATCCCTATTAAACTACCCATGACATATTTCATTCACAGATATAGAACAAACATTGCAGAAATTCATATGGAACCATAAATGTCCCTGAATAGCTGCAGCAATTTTGAGAAGGAAGAACAAAGCAAGAGGGATCACAATACCTGATATCAAGCTGTATTACAAGGCCACTGTAATCCAAACAGCCTGGTACTGGCTTAAAAACCGGCCCATAGACCAATGGAACAGAACAGAGAGCCCAGAAATAAACTCAAGTGTTTATGGTCAATTAATATTTGACAAAGGAGGCAGAAGCATAAAAGGGATCTAAAATAGCCTCTTGAAGAAATGGTGTTGGGAGATCTGGACAGACACGTGCAAAAAAATGAATCTCAATCATCAACTTACACCATACACAGAAATAAATTCAAGGTTGATAAAATACTTCAATATAAGTCGTAACACCATAAAAGTTCTAGAGGAAAACATTGGCAGGAAAATGTCAGACATTCCACGCAGCAACATCCTCACAGACATATTTCGTAAAGCAAGGGACATAAAGGAAGGAATAAATGAATGAGACCTCATCAAAATAAAAAGCTTCTTCATGGCTAAAAAAAACAGCATTAAAATACAAAGAGAACCAACAGTATGGGAAAACACATTTGCCAATGATACCTCAGACAAGGGCCTGATCTCCAAAATATATAAAGAACACACACGACTCCACTCCAGGAAGACAAACAAACCAATTAAAAAATGGGCAAAGGACTTGAACTGACACTTCTCCAAGGAAGACATACAGAGGACCCAGAGACAAATGAAAAGATGCTCAGCATCATTAGCCATCAGAGAGATGGAAATTAAAACCACAATGAGGTACCATGTCACACCAGTCAGTGTGAGATGGCCAACATAAACAAATCAACAAACAAATGTTGGAGAGGATGCAGAGGAAAGGGAACCCTATCGCATTGTTTGTGGGAATGCAGACTGGTGAGGCCACTGTGGAAAACAGTATGGACTTTCCTCAGAAAACTAAAAATGGAACTGCCCTTTGACCCAGCCATTCCGCTACTGGGATTATACCCTAAGAACCCTGAAACACCAATCCAAAAGAACCTATGCACCCCAATGTTCATAGCAACACAATTTACAATAGCCAAGTGGTGGAAGCAACCTAAGTGCCCATCAGCAAATGAGTGGATCCAAAAACTATGGTACATTTACACAGTGGAATTCTACTCAGCAGAGGAAGAGGGAGCTTATACCCTTTGCAACAGCATGGATGGGACTGGAGAGCATTATGCTAAGTGAAATTAGCCAGATGGTGAGGGATAAAAATACCATATTATCTCACCTTTAACTGGAACATAATCAAGAAGAGAAAAAAGGAAACAAAATATAACCAGAGGCATTGAAGTTAAGAACAATCTAACAATAGCCAGAGGGGAGTGGGGAGGGGACAGTTGGGAGAGGGTTTTACGGGAATTACTATAAAAGACACATGGAGAAAATCAAGGGGGAGGATGCACGCCATGGGAGGTGGTGGGTTCATCTCTGATGGAGTGTAGGAATGGGCAGAAAATGCAGACAACTGTCATTGAATACCAATTAAAAGATAAATAAAATAAATAAAAAAATAGAAAGTACAAATTGGTAGTTAAAAGCAGGAGAATGTTAAGAACAAGTGATGTGGTTCCTGGCCCACAGGCCTGTGTTGTGGCTGCAATAGACAAATACACAGAGACTACAGAAATCCTGAGTAGAAAAAGGGGCAGCATGGCCACTCTCTAAATGAGAGAGGGCAAGAGAGGGCCCTCTCTCTATATATATATATAGAGAGAGAGAGAAAGTGAGAGAGATATAGAAAGATATATATATATATATATCTTTCTCTGTTTCTCTCCTCCATTGCTCCACTCCCCGCAGCCCCTATCCCCCCTCCCTGACCTGTCTGCTTGCTCACGGGACAACTGTTCCTGGGACAAAACTGTCCATAGTGCTGAAAATAGTTCTGCATAGACATATTGTTTTCTCTCATGCCCCCTCCCTTTACCTCCTTTTCCTTCAAAGCAACATTCTGGAGCAGTAGAAGAAGACATTAAAGATGGAATGAATAATAGCATTAATTCCTGGCCCCAAATCATCAGACACCTTGTTTCTATCCAGGAAATATTTGGGAACAAGAACTGTTTGTATTATTGGCTATACAAAACAAGAGGGGATGGGATGTGTAAGTATGTGTTCATGTGGTGTTTATCCTTTTCAGTAGGGAAAGGACCTGAGAGGCACTGTGGGTAAGAGAGGATCCCTGGCCATCCTGACAAACAGCCAGAATATGAGTGAGAGTTGTGAATTTCTTTGTAGAATCTTTGAAGAACCTTGGGGGTTTTATAATGGGAGCAATGACATCCTGGGTAGTTCACAGTTCTGCAACTAGGACAACAGATCATGTCATTTCTCTTCCTTCAGATTGCTTTTCTTTCTCCCTCCTCCCTTATCTTCCCACTCTCTCCTCACCTTCTCACCATCATTATTCAGGACTCTCAACTTGAGTATAATTCAAGGTACTTTCAATATTTTTCCTTGTTTCTCCTTGGTGATCAGGATTTCGTCTAGAATCATTTGTATTTTTAAGTCAGGCCCAGCCCATAACATTGTGGTCTCTAAGCTAGAGTGCTAAATGTCACTTTGATGTGTGCTCAATGGGACCACATCATCAGGAAAGTATAGCATAACTGTGGGCATAACCTCAGCATAGGTCTAGTGGGGGCATTTGCTGCTTTGGCAATCATTATAAAAGTCCAAACCTCAAAAAGGTTTCAAATAAAATACAATTTTCCACCTGGTAGAGATAAACAAAGTTTGATTGTCCACCTGTTTCCCCTAGACTCTGCAACTGTGAAGAGGTTGCCTCAGCTCCTGGTAACAGATGTTTTTCTGAACAATTTGAAGCAGTCTACTTACTGCTCTTTCTTCCACAAAAATAATTGCTAGTGGGGTTTCAGAATGTACAATGGCTATTAGATTATACCCAAAGGAAGGATTGTGACTCCAAGATTGGCATGAAATAGCAACTTCAATAAATGATGTCTTACAGAGTTGTGAATTTATTTTCCAGCAGGTGTCCTTAATCCAGAAGAATTTGAGATAAGAAACAGAAAGTATAGTTGGTGTAACAGAAATTTGTTTTCAAATAAAATGCTTTTCCAAGTCTCTATTCAGCAACTAGTTATTTTTTTAACATATCACTGGTTCTGGTAGAAGCTGTTGGTCTCTGAGGGAAAAGAAACTGATGAAAATGATGATATCAGGAACTATTTTTATGGCATTGTTTCAGTGAAGTAGTTAAAAGATGGAAGGATGGGAACACAGATGGGACCAAATGTGTCCACCTTTCCAGAGGGCAGAGAACTATAATGACAGGTTTCTGGATCATTTGCATGGATCTCTGGCTTGCTACACTGTATTTAGAATAACAATGATAGTCAAGGGACACATTGACTCACTGTGCTATATCAAAAGTTGACCTCACATTCTATTAATTTCAGCAGGCATCTGTCAAACACTGGATTGTTTCCAGCACAAGTCTGGGCACCTTCATCAGATGAAAGGTTTTTTTTTTTCTTTCCTTTGGGATATAGGAACTTTATAAGATAGATATAAACTAACTAAAGACTAATCCTAAAGCACCAAATAAGCAAACCTGGGAGAGTGAATAGGTTAAATGTGGTATATAAATTGAATCCAAAGTAAGGAAATGTTATTTTTGGGTACAGGCAGTTAGGAAAGGCTGTCTGGAAAAAGGAGCACATTCTTTTATTTTATTAAGTATTTAATATATTAGTAATCCCAGTACAAGTAGCATTTATTCAAAATGTTATAATTAGGAATTTATAGCCATCAGAGTCTGTCATGGGATAAGCTGAGCGAAGGTATAGGTATAACGATAAATGACTTAGACATTTTCTGGTTTTTGGCATAGACACTGATTATTACATTTTTGAACATCTTTCTCTTCCTTCCAATTAAAATTCACTAAGTGATTATTGGGTTGAAATGAGTTAAACTAAGTATATGGAATCTTTCATATGTAAGAAATGATATAAAATCACTGTAGGTAAGAAATCTTTTTTTACTTTTGATATTTATTGTTAGAAACTAAGCTAATATTTTCAGAGATGTACATCTTTTATTCGAGAATTGTACATATATAGCCAAGTAAGAGTAATTACTTGATTTCAGTAAAACCTAATGGTGTGTTTGAGCATGGCACAATGGTAAATAAAATTCAATTTGCACATCATAGACCAAGAAAGTAAAACACTAAACATGCATAAATTCTGTTTTGCTCATTTAAAAAGTAAAATGAGCAGTGATATTTACTTATAATCTACTATACTGTTTGAAAATACTATCAACTTTATTGGATTGCCTATAACATGCTAGTCACTAATATCGGACTCTTCTATTGAGACTTGTCAGACATAGTTGAAGTTTAGGAATTAGGATATCTTTAAAAAAAATGTAGTAAAGAGACAATCATTTTCATGTTCTTATTCATAGCAGCTCAGCTCCTATGAATGAGGCTGTGTTGATGCCACCAGTATGTACTTAAAAATTCAAACAGTCCTTTGTCTCAATAGTCTACTTAAGGAAAGAAGGCCCTTACTAGCCTTTCACAAATTTTATTTTATTCATAGCATTAATTATATTTAATATAATTACTTGGTTGTTTTCTTAATGCATGTATCTACATTGGATTGTAAGCTACATGAAGGAAGAGACCTTGTCTATCTTTTGCACTTCAGTATTCTTGGACTATTACTTGGATATTACCAATATTGCCATTAACACTGTGTAACAACTCATCTCAAACACAATGGCTTAAACTAGCTATTTATTCTCACAGATCTGTGGATCAGCTGGAGTTTTGCCTCTTTAGGCTGTGGGTTTGGGATGTTTTCCTTTCTGGTATAGTTCTGCACATATAGATATTACTCCTCATTCCTCTCATCCTCCTTTTGGGACTTGTTTCTCTCATAGCAATACAAGGAATAAGACCCTGAACACTCTGACTTCCACCCACATACTTTAGCTAAATCAAGTTCCTGCTCAATCAGTGGGGAAGCATAATGTTCCCATTTTGAGGCCATAGCAAGGGTGTGGATGAGTGGTATGGAGAAGATTGCACCATTTTCCTCAGTGTTGTACCCTCCTTGTACCCCTTCCTGTAGCAGGACATTTGCAGTGTGATTTTGAATTTTTTTTCAGCAAGAAGTGGAACATGTTTCTCTACTTCTTGAATCTGTTTGGACTAGTGACTTACTTTGCCAAAAGATTGTATTAGAATGCACTGTGCCAGTTTCAAGCCCAGACTTCCATGGACTTTGAATGTTTTAATCTCTCTGCAACTCTGTTACTGCTATATCTATAAGCATGAGGCAGTCTGTTGGATGATGGAAGGCATGTGGCTCAGTCACCACCATTACTCCAGGTAGGCAACTATTGTACAGGTGATTAAGGTTGTCCTAGACCTGCCGGTTCCCAGACAGCGTACAAGTTGTCCACAAATGCATGTGCAAGCTGTTTTATGACCCAAAAATCCTGGCACAAATCAGTAGTGCCCAGCTAACCCATAGACTAATGAACAATATTAAATTCTTATTGTTTTAAACCAATAGGTTTGGTAATATTTTTCTTTTACACTAAAATAATTAATAAATATGACCACATTCAGAATCTAGTATGGTACAGAGTAGTGAATGACTATGGAATTAATAATGGAACTCTCTAAGTTTCATATTACAGAAACCATGAACTATATATCTCCTTGGAAATATGAAGATGTCTACAAAGAAGAATGTTGCATAGGATATCAGGGAAGTCATAGACTGCTTGGGCCTGTCTATGAAATCCAGTGAATTATTATGGGCTTGGCAAAGCCATCTGACTGCTTGGATAGCTTTGATAAGATTTGACCCCACAACCTGGAAACAATGTACAGATTTTACCTTTAGATGTTCCTGGATTCTTTCCGTACATAAACACTGATGAAAACTTCACTCTACTTATTTCTTCCCTGCCAAGCATGTCAAGTCTTGTCTAACATAACAAAGAATGCCTTTGTCCAAAACTGTCCTTTGATAAACAGTACAGATGAGCACAAGCTCCTCTCCATGCCATGGCTTTTCTGAGACACGAGAAATCCCTGGAATAAAAAAAAAAAAAAAAGAAGTCATACAGTTTTCTGAAACACAAACTCAAAACCACAGACAAAGACAGTTTTCAGGAAATGTGTGGACATCTTTCTAGAGTTATTGGCTTGGTACTCACATATGTTCTGTATTTATATATACATGCATATATAACAGGATATTTATAACCTCAAAATATTAACAGGTGAATAGAGCTCTTCACCTGCAGGATCTATTTTTTTCTCTTTCTCTCTTTACTGTATGCATAAAAAATGAATAGTCTTTAAAATTTTGATGTTGTTGTCTTAATGTTGCAATATTTACCATAACATTTAAAAAAATTCTTCCCTTTCAAGTGAAATCTCAACAGGGTATATTTTTGTCCTTTTAAACAATCATATTTTATTTTTTTAAATAAACTTTATTGATTATGCTATTCAGTTGTCGCATTTCCCCCCTTTATTCCCCTACACCCTGCACCCACCCACCCACATTCCCCTCCTCCTTTAGTTCATGTACAGGTGTCCTACATATAAGTTCTTTGGCTTCTACATTTCCTATACTATTCTTAACTTCTCCCTGTCTATTTTGTACCTACTACTTATGATTCTTATTCCCAGTACATTTTCCACCATTCTCTCCACTCCCCGCTGATAACCCTCCATGTGATCTCCATTTCTGTGATTCTGTTCCTGTTCTAGTTGTTTGCTTAGTTTGTTTTTGTTTTTTTAGATTTGGTTGTTGATAGTTGTGAGTTTGTTGTTGTTTTACGGTTCCTAGTTTTTGATCTTCCTCTTTTCCTTAGATAAGTCCCTTTAACATTTCATATAATAAGGGCTTGGTGATGGTGAACTTCTTTAACTTGATCTTATCTGGGAAGCACTTCATCTGCCCTTCCATTCTAAGTGATGGCTTTGCTGGATAGAGTATTCTTGGATGTAGGTCCTTGCCTTTCATGACTTTGAATACTTCTTTCCAGCCCCTTCTAGCTTGTAAAGTTTCTTTTGAGAAATCAGCTGATAGACTTATGGGAACTTCTTTGTAGGTAACTGTCTCCTTTTCTTTTGCTGCTTTTAAGATTCTCTCCTTATCTTGGGTAATGTAATTATGGTACGCCTTGATGTGTGCTTCCTTGGGTCCAACTTCTTTGGGACTCTCTGACCTTCCTGGAAGTCTATTTCCTTTGCCAAATTAGTGAATTTCTCCTTCATTATATTTTCAATTTCTTGCTCTTCCTCTTCTCCTTCTGGCAACACTATGGTTCAGATGTTCAAATGTTTAAAGTTGTCCTGGAGGTTCCTAAGCCTCTCCTCAAATTTTGAATTCTTGTTTCTTCATTCTGTTCTGGTTGAGTGTTTATTTCTTCCTTCTGGTCCAAACTGTTGATTTGAGTCCCAGTTTCCTTCCCTTAACTGTTGGTTCCCTGTTCATTTTCCTTTAATTCACTTTTCATAGCCTTTACTCCTTCCTTTATCTTGTGACCATATTCAACCAGTCCTGTGAGCATTCTGATTACCAGTGTTTTGAACTGTGCATCTTCTAGGTTGGCTATCTCTTCATCACTTAGATTTGTTTTGTCTTTTTTTCTGGAGCTTTCATCTTTTCTTTCATTTGGGCCATTTTTTGGTCTTGGCATGCCTGTTATGTAGTAGGGGCATATCCCTAGGTATTCACCAGGGTATAGCAGCCCATTTGGCTGTGTTGTGATGCTGTATGTAGATAAGACATCCAAAAGGGAACAATACCGCTTGTTTTGGCCTGAAGTTTTCTTTCTTTGTTATGTCTTTATCTGGTTTTGGGATTAGGATGATGTTGGCTTCATAAAAAGAATTTGGGAGTCTTCCATATTCTTGAAGTTTTGAAATAATCTAGGGAGAATGGGGGTTAGCGCTCCATTAAATGCTGTCTAGAATTCTTCTGGGAAACCCTCTGATCCAGGGCTTTTGTGGGTTGGAAGCTTTTTGATTACTATTTCAATTTCATCACATGTTATTGGTCTGTTCAGGATTTCACCTTCTTCTTTATTGAGTTTTGGAAGATTATATTTTTCTAGAAATCTGTCCATTTCATCTAGGTTTTTACATTTCATAGCATATAGTTCTTCATAGTAGTTTCTTACAATACTTTGTATTTCTTTGTATTTCTCATTTTCTGAGTTGTAATCTCTCCTCTTTCATTTTTGATTGTATTTATTTGGGTCCTCCCTCTTCTTGATGAGCCTGCTTAAAGGCTTGTCAATTTTGTTTATCATTTCAAAGAACTAGCTCCGGGATTCATTGATCCTTAGAATTGTGCTTTTATTCTCCATGTCATTTAATTCTGCTCTGATGTTGGTTATTTCCTTCCTTCTGCTTGCTCTGGGTTGTCTTTGTTGTTGTTCCTCGAGTTCTTGTAGGCGTAGGGTTAGGTTGTTTACTTGAAATGTTTCTATCTTTTTAGGTAGGCTTGTATTGCTATGAACTTCCCTCTCAGGACTGCCTTTGCTGTGTCCCAATGGTTTTGGGTTGTTGTGAGTTCATTTTCATTTGTTTCCAGAAAGTTTTTGATTTCTTCCCTAATCTCATTCTTGACCCATTCATTGTTTAATAGCATGCTATTCAGTCTCCATGATTTTGAGTGTTTTGGGTTTTTTCCTTTGGGGTTGGTTTCTAGTTTCAGTCCCTTGTGGTCGGAGAAAATGCCTGATATGATTTCAATTTTCTTGAATTTGTTGAGGCTTGCTTTGTGTCCTATCATGTGGTCTATCTTTGAAAATGTTCCATGTGCATTTGAAAAGAATGTGTATTTTGCTTTTCTAGGATGAAGGGCTCTCTATATATCAGTTAAGTCCATTTTATCTATGGCATTGTTCAATGCCACAATATCTTTGTTGATATTGTTTTTGGAAGATCTGTTCATTTTTGACAGTGGGTTGTTAAAATCTCCTACTATAATTGTGTTGCTATCAATAACTTTCTTGAAGTCCTCCAATATTTTCTTTATGTATCTGGGTGCTCCTATGTTGGGTGCATATATATTTACTATTTTTATGTCTTCTTGATGGATACTTCCTTGAGTATTATGAAGTGACCTTCCAGGTCTCTCTTTATGGCCCTTTTTTTGAAGTCTATTTTGTCTGATATGAGTATTTCTACCCCTGCTTTTTTTCCTGTCTGTTTGCTTGGAAAATTTGTTTCCAGCCTTTCACTTTCAGTCTGTGTAGGTCTTCTGTCTTCAGGCGGGTCTACTGTAGGCAGCATATGTGTGGGATATATTTTCTTATCAATTCAGCTATTCTGTGTCTTTTGATTGGGGCATTTAATTCATTTACATTTAAGGTTATTATTGATAGATACTTATTGATTGCCTTTTTTTCATACCTGTGTTCCTCTCTCTCTCACTGTTTTTCTTCCTGTTCTTAATGCAAACCCATTAACATATCTTGCAGAGTTGGTTTGGAGGAGGTACATTCTTTGAGGTTTCTTTTGTCCCAGAAGCTCCTTATTTGACCTTCTGTTTTAATTGAGAGCCTTGCTGGATAAAGTAGTCTTGGTTGCAGACCTCTGGTTCTCTTTACTTGGAATATTTCTGGCCATTCCCTTCTGGCTAGGAGTGCTTCCATTGAGAATTCAGGTGCTAGTCCTATTGGGTCTCCCTTGTATGTTACTTCTTGTTTCTCCCTTGCTTCCTTTAAGATTCTCTCTTTAGTTTGGAATTTTTCCATTTTAATTATGGTGTGTCTTGCAGTGGGCCTCTTTGGGTTCCTCTTGATTGGGAGTCTCTGTTTCCTGGATTTGTGTGACTTTTTCTCTCATCAAATTAGGGAAATTTTCCATTATTACTTTTCAAACAGGTTTCCTATCCCTTGCTCTTCTACTTCTCCTTCTGGTATCCCTATTATATAGATATTATTATGTTTCATGTTGTCCTGCATATTCCTTAACCCCTTTTCATTTTTTTTTGAGCCTCTTTTCCTTTTCTTGCTCTTTCTGGATGTTTTTTTCTACCTTGCTTCTAGGTCAATGATCCAATCCTCTGCTTCATCGAGCCTGCTTTTGATTCCTTCTACTGTGTTTTCAGTTCAGAAATTGTATTCTTCATTTTCTCTTGGAACTTGTTGATTGTTTCTATTTCCTTTTTCATATTGATGTAGTTTGCAGTAGTTTATTGTAGTTTCCCTGTGATTTTTGGTAATACTGTGTGAGCACATTGAGCTTCCTTATAACCAATCCTTTGAACTCATTATCTGATAGTTGACTTGCCTCTATTTCATTTAGCATTCTTTCTGAGGCTTCCTCCTTTCCTTTCATTTGGGGATTGTTTCTTTGTCTGCCCCTTGTTTGTGAGAATCTTCTTGTTAGCCTCTGCTTTTTAAATTGATCTGTCCTGACCCCTTGGGTTTATAGTGTAAATTTCTATGGTAGAATATATGTGAGATTCAATGGTACAGTCTCCTTGATCTCTTTGGTGGGTTTCCTCTTCCAGGAGGTATCCTGGTGTTCACAGCTTCTACCTACTCTTTTCTGTGATCAGTTGGAGGGGAAAGCAAAATGGTTTAAGACAGCAGGAGTGTATTATATAGTATTTAAAGTACCAACCGGTAGAGTAGAGATAGGAGATCCTTTGGATATGTATAGTGTTAACTGTGATATTTCACCCAACTTACCACTTTTTAGAAAGGGTGGAAATAAGATAAGATTCTTGTTGGGAGGGGGGAAGGATTTTGAGTTGGATCTAGAAAGCAGTGAGCTTGTGGGAGGTCAGATTATGAGATAAAGTGAGACTGAAGGATAGAAAATAGGTGTAGTGTGTGAGAGAATAGAGTTAACCACACCAGTAATAAAGTTCAGGGAACAGTGAAGTGGGCTGAGATCTGGGAGGGATTCTGTGTAGTATTTACAAATGTATGGGGCAGCTATTATTTATAATAATAATGGAGCAACAATCATATGATAGAATCTATGTGATCTGGATAACAAGAATAGGAAGTATAGGACCTAAAATAGTGTGCTAATGCAACATAAGTGAAGTGAAAGACAGTAAATCAACTATACACTATGAAAAAGAGAACAGGGGAATCCAGTCAAACAATGCATTTTAACCAGCCAAGTGAAGAAGATTAAACAGAAAGAATAGAAACACAAAAATACTAATAAAATGAAAGATGTCAGAATAATGAAAATAATAATAAAAAGATACAATAACTTGAAAGTTCTCTGGAGTAGCAAAGTGAAATTTGTCTCACTGTCTCAGCTGTTGGGATGCCCCCTTTTTGGGTCCAACTCTGGTCTTATCACAGCTCCAGGTTTTATTGTCTCACTTGTGGGAATTAAAAAAAAAGGAAAAAGAAGAGATAAAAAGGGGAAGAAAGGAAGAAGGAATAAAACAAGAAAGAAAGAGAGGGTTAAAAATAAAAAAAATAATAAAAAATAATTATTTTAAGGAAAAAAAAAAGTCTCCTGCTGACTTCCAACTGGCAAAGCCTATTTTGCTGGTCTTCCTGGCTGTAGCAGGCTGAGGGGGAATTGGTTTCACACTTCTCCCTTCCCTATGGGCACTTGGCCAACCTCGAGCCCAGTTCCCCAGCAGCCTCAAGTCCTGCAGGTTCGGCACTCACTCTCCCTCGGGCTTCGGTGTGAGGTCAGAGCCCTCTGAGCCACTGCAGGAGCGCAGGGCAGATGGATGGGGAGGAGGCCAGAGTGGCTGCTGCAGGAGAGGTCCCCAAACAGCCACCGAGTGTCTCTTTTTCACTTTTTCTTTCTGGGAAATTCCTCTTGCTCAAGCCTGCCACTCCATACAAGGAAGGGCCTGTCTTCTCACACAGTCCACCTCTTCAACTAGACCAGGGACTATCCCGGTCAGGATTGGTCAAGTCCCAACTCTCAATTCCCCCCACCTGGCGCACAAAGTCTCTGTGGGTGAGCACCCACGGAGCTCATATGAGCACATGGAGCACATATGAGCACACAGGGTTCATAGCCCCTGTGTGTTTGCCACTTTGTCCTTATTCCCCTCCCTGCGACTGCAAGCAACCTGATCTCTCCTGGTGCTGTTCAAACCTTGCTTGGCAGGGGAGGGAGCCATTGACCCGGCTCTCTCCCAAGAACCCTGTGGCAGACCCAGTAGGCGACGGACCTGGGGATGCAGCCGCCTTGGTCCCAGTGCTGGATCTGTGGACCTTATTGTCCTGAAGCACTCTCCTTACCATCTGGTTTTTCAATGTCCTCTACAATTTTTGGTCTCCTATCTTCATATATGCTGGGGTACTGTTTGCTGTTTCTTTTCCTCAGTATATCTGCTAGGTGTTTCACCTGTGTGCAGGGGGAAGCGGACTCCGCTCCCACCTTTCTCACCACCATCTTAGAATCTCTCATATACTTCTATTTATGTGAAATATCCAAAGTAAGTAAATCCAGAGAGATAACACAGATTAGTGATTGCCAGAGGCTAGAGGAAGTGGAGCAAGGAGAGTAGCTGCTTAATGATTAGTGCGTTTTATTTGGATGGGAATATATTTTGGAACTAGATAGAGGTGGTGGTGTCACAACACTGTCAATATACTAAATGTCACTGAATTGCTCATTTTAAAATATATTATTTTTGTTAGGTAAATTTCACTTAATTAAAAAGATAAATAATAAAGAAACTACCTTCTGGAAAGATGTATATGGATTTTTGGAAAAAGAAGGCAATGTAGAACTTAATTTTTAAAATGTTAAGAATTTATTTTTTGTCCATGTGTCCTTTATAGTAGTTCCTGTAATCCCCTCTTCCCACTGTCCCTCCCCCCCCCCCCCGGCTCTTGTTAGATTGTTCTTAACTTCAATGTCTCTGGTTATATTTTGTTTGCTTTTTTCTTCTATTGATTAGATGGGGAGAAAAGGCATACAACTGTAATTGAATAACAATAAAAATTAAAAATAAATAAATAAATAAAAATAAAACAAAAAAACAAATTAAAAAAAGAATTTATTTTTTAAATGTTAAGAATTTTTTCATCCTAGAGTGGGAAATAGAGGAATGATTTACTAAACTGGTATTTCTATATTTTTGAGAGTTGGACCATGTCATTTTGTGTTGAGAAGTCTCATTTTTAAGTACTGGAAATTTCTGGTTCTGAATAATTGATTAGTTTGAATATCACTACCTGAAAAATGGAAATAATAACAATTATACCTGCTCTATGTACTTCACTGTGTACATTTAAAGATCAACTGAGCCCTGTAAAGTGGAGGAAGTTGCTTTGTAATGCACCATATGAATGCAGGAGGTTACTCAGTCCTGCCATGTGGCCTGATTTCAGGGGCTACCATCTGTTTAAATTACTGTTGAAATACCCCAGCTTTTGTGCACCACATCCAATTTGACCATGATTGAATTGTATAACATGCTTCACGTGAATGGTGAATGCAGGTTTAGCTTTAGTAATGAATGGATCTTATTTACTCTATGTATAGAAAATTTGAAGATATTTTAGAAAAATAACTTTTTAGAAGGAAAAATGTGAAGAGTTTTTCAGGCCCACAGTTTGATTTCTATGAGGAGCTTGTTCTAATGGATGCAAAGCTGTTTGAGGACATAGTTCAGTTTGGTGGCTCCGCCTTGGTTTCTTTTATTTTTCTGTCTTCTGCTACTTCTGCCATTTGTAGAATGGGCTACTTAATGGATGTTTCTCTGAGTTATCCATCTTGATCTGTTTAATTTGTTTTCTCCTTTTAAAGAGTGAATTAAACAGAGAAACTACAGATTCTTTGACCCTTGCTATAAATCTGATCTTGCTACTGACAGGGTTAAATTTCCTGGGCGATTTCGAGTTATTTTATTGTTGCCATTTTGAAAAGCCTGTGATTTAAAAGTTCTTCACTCCCAGAGCTGCAACAATGCCAATTTGGGGTTGGCTATAGCCAGTGTGGGACTTTCTGCTTAGGTAAACACCTGGTCCCACTCAGCTAGCTGTGGGAATCCACGGACGGATTATATTAAGCCTAAAAAGCCTGGAGTTTTTTTTTTTTTTTTTTTATGACAGCCTAGAGTAGTGGTTTGGAGCTCATCAGAGCAGCTTCCCCTCCAGAGGCCTAATGTCCACCAAAAAATCCTCAGTCTAAGCAATTGTGCCATTTGAGGTATAGTGTTCCTTGTTGATTGCACAAAGCTCTGCCCTCTTAGGCCACTTTAAAAATGTATTTGCTTCTATTATAGGATTAATACATGTTCATTATGGAAAAATCAGAAAATGCACATAAACAAATGAAATAATAAGATGCTCTCTCATTCCGAAGTAATCAGCTATCATTATTGGTGCATATATATAGAGATGTGCACACACATTTCAAATCGACATAACTAGGTTATTGTTTGGAACAATTTTAAATAAAAATACATAATTGACATATTTCTGTTAATAAATGTTTCTAAGATATGATTTCAATGGCTGTGAAACATTCTATTTTCTGAAAGTGGCACACTTAACCAATCTCATTTTTATATATTTTGGTTATTTCCTTGGACTGCTATCATTCTAGTAATGATTTTAGAATAGAAACATACTTTACCTAAAAAAATTTATTAAAGTATAGTTGGGTGAAAGGGAACAAAATGGAAACACTATTTTTAAGGAATTAGTCATGATGGATTACTTTTGTATCTCTTTTCATTAAAAAATGATGACACTTGACTTCTAGTGTTTTAAACTCCAATTTAGAGTACAGTTCTTCTTTGTAGCTAATTTCTTCCTTAATGTGAAGCTCACATTTTATAATCTTGTTGTCCCTGATGCCTTCCCATCCTTCCATTTCTGAGGTTCATTTTTTTTACCTTAGCCCAAGAAAGAGACAAGTATGTCTTCCTTTTGGTACCCATTATGGAGGAATATCTCCCAAGCCTCCTGGTGAGAATTAGCTTTTTGAGGAAGAAAATTCAAAAATACCTGTTCAATGGGGGCACACTTGAGAAACAGCACTCTTAGCCTCAGGTGCCTTTGAACATTCATATTGGAAAGTCCACTTTCCCATGGTTAATTAATGTTAATGATTTCCTACAAGATTTGTGGAGGGAATGGTGTGTTGACATACCTTTTGTTATAAAAAGTGCTAAAACTAATTCCCAAGAAAAATGATTTGTGTTTTTTCTTTTAGGACTTTTTTCTTGATAAGTTAAAGCTTCATCTATATAGAAGCATCAAATAAAGTTAGTCTCCAGATACAGGTAAAGAGAGTTCAAGTAGAAAACTGGGAAATCATGCCTTGTCTTTAGACAAAATAATAGAAGATTCATAGTAGGTTGAGTGCTCATATACTCATACACTTAAAAGAATGGCAAAGATTGATAGAAGTTTTATTGATAGGACCTTATAAGTCACCTGCTATATTCCTACATTTTTAAATTAGGGAAATAAAGCCTACAATATATTAAAAATTATTATAAGGTCATATAAACTAATTAGACTTATCTTTTACCTAAATCAAATCAGGGTCTTTATTTTCTCCTTTTCAGGACTTTCAACATTTTTAGAAATTTGCTCATAAAATCCAATTCTTACCACAGTAAAACATAGTTACATATCTTAATTGTCTAAAAAGCCAAGAAGCTTCAAGAGGAAGTAAAGAATATGGTCCTGGGAGTAGTGTATTAAGTAATTAATAGTGTGGACTCTCAAGCCAATAAGTATTTTAAGTTCCAGTACCACCACTAGATAGCTAGTGGTCCTTGGTATATGAATGTCACCCAACATTCTCTCTGTGTCTGTTTCCTCTGTTCCATAAAATAGAAATAACAACAATAGCATAATAATAATGTAATACTTATCTCATAGGGCTGTTTGAATTATGTGACTTAAAGCTCTTGGAAGGTTGCCTGTACATTTATGCTCAATGTCTGTTAGAATAGTTTGTGCTGCGATTTGTTTGCTCAGATGGTAGAGTTTAAATGGTCTGAACTCAATCATATGCCCATGAATTATTAATTCTGCTTCTCAATTTACTAGTTGTGTGACCTAGGAAAAGTTACAAATTTATTTAAGCATCAAATTTCTTTATCTGTAAAAAAAGCACAATTATGTATCTTTATCACAGGGTTAATATGAGTAGTAAGTGTTATAATCTATGTAATAAAATCTTTACAAAAGTATTTGGCACATAGTGGATGCTCACTAATTATTTTTATTAATATTGTTATTGTAACTGATATTAAACTAAACCTTTCCCAACCAACATTAAGATTACATATTAGCTATAAATTCTATAATATAGTTACTCATAGAATGGCAATGAATATCATGTATATTTTCCATAAGAAAATGAGCTGAAAATAGGCCATATTTTTGCTAAATTTTATTTGATTTTTCTCCAGATCACCATGCCCAGAGCTCTGCAAGAAGCAAGTGTGTAGAACTGTTTTCTTTCTGATAACGATGATACCTGTGGTACTGTGTTCTTAGCTTTGCCAATGGCACTTAGACATTTAGAGAAAACATTATAATGAATGACTAGGTCCAAGGTTGTTCTAATTTTAACAAATACTGGTATTCTGTCAGATAAATTTTGCAGAAATAGAGCAACTACAGTCTTTTCATTGCTAACTAAATTGGGCTAAGGCAATTAATCCCTTTAATTTGGCATAGCTCCTGTGCTCCTGACTTTTAGAAAGTAAATTTCACTTTTCTCAGAATTTAAAGGACAAGAGCTATAAATTCACATTTGCTTTGCTGATTCTCATGCTACCATTAAGACCTGCTGGGAAATGGATGGCTTATTTGCCCTCCCTCCTACCCAATTTTAAACACTCAAACATCAAAGGGTGAACATGATTCTTTAAGCACTTCTGGTCACAAAAAACGTGTCTGCTTGAAGCCCACTGTTGAGACAGTTTTAGCACCAGAATAATTAATGTTTTAGCTGGGTCACTCATCCCATGTTGCTTCTGTCTGCGAATTTTGATTAGATGTTAAGAGAAGAGGATTTCATTAGCTGCTCACCAGAGATATTGTTATTCAATTGCTACAAAACCAAATAAGGTACTTGTGGCTGAATGTGATTGCCCCAGGATTATTTTTCCCCTTTTTGACCCAGCAGTTTGGTTGTTAGTATAATAATATATGATGTCATTTGAGTTGCTTTAGTAGCAGATGTGATTAGGCCATGAAGGTTATAAGCTTGCGTCATCAGATTCTCTTCCTGGCACTCTGCCTCTGGAATTACTAATCACATTACTGGAAAAGACTCTTCCCTTGATATATCATTGCATAAAGACTCCATTTCTTAACTCCCAAAGAAATTATCCTTTATGGCTTATTTCTTTTTGGTTTCCTTGAGCAAGGTCAAAACAGGATCTAAACAAAGGCTGAGCAAGATCATCCCCCAGGTTACAAATTATTTAATTAAAACTATCATTTCTCTTTACTTCTCTATATTAAAACTTGGTTTATAACACAACCACAGCAGCACATGGAGAAAATTCTTTAGAAGTGAAATGAGCTATAAGGATAGACTCCACAATATATGCTATATAAAGAGGTGTGGGGCATGTATTGTCTAATCTGGGTCTGTCTTCAGAGAAAGCTCTGTAAAAGAAGGATTGGTGGGCTATCAGTTTTATATTTGTGTGTATTTTATTTACATACATTTGTTCTTTCTTTGTCTAAAATTATTGTGCATGTAAAATCATTTTAAGGTGATACTATTATAATTCAAGAGCAATTTTAAGATTTTTTTTTTGTATCTTAAACTTTTATACAATTTCTGGTATATGAGAACCACAATTTAGTTTCATTTTGTTTTTCTCTGTAGGTGGTAGTAGGCAAAAAGTGTGACAAGGAAGATGACATTTGATTTTTGTTATGCTATTTATTTCTACCTATAAAGAAAGTTGGAACAACCTATTTACTTAGTCATAAATATTAATCAGTCTAATTATTTGGATACTTCTAGAATTCTGTTATCTGAGTTGATTCACAAAAAAGGTGAGAAAGAGCCCATCTGTTCAGACACAGGGAGACCTTCAATTCATCCAGTAATATAGTTTACATCAGTTTGATAAGAGAAAGTGAACACTAGAAGAAACAGAGATAAAAAGAGTAACAATGCAATAAGCTATAAATGAATACTGATAATAGGTGAGATTTGCATGCACACTCTGAACCTACAATGCAACAGGTATTATGCTATGCAATTTCCCTGCATTTTATCACTAAACCACACAATAAACCTTTAGGTAACTTTAATTATTGTATGAACACAACTTAACCATAAGGTGGGAATGGTTGGCTTGCTTCATTCCAATCAATGAACATGGTATATACCTTTTCACCAATTTAGGTCTTTAATATCTATTAGCAGGATTCTGTAGCTCTCCATGTAGAAGACTCCTATATCTTCTAGATTTATTCCTAAGTATTTTATGCTTGTTTTGCCATTAGCATAAATTAATTGACATTCTAATTTTAATGTCTAATTGTTTCTAATAAAAATATAATGGTGTTTTCTGTATTTACCTTATTTCCAGTGACCTTCCTATATTCACTAAGCAATCGTTACGTATACTTCTGAGAACTTTTAAAGTAAGTAAATATATTATTTGTCAATGAAGACAGTTTTATTTATCTTCAGACTGTACTACATTTAATTTTCTTGCATATTGCAATGATTAACAATGGGGGTGAATATGCCCTCATAGACACTTCACAATGCCCTATTTGGGGGATTTTCACAACTGAGAGGGGTTTTGCTGGCATATAATCAACAGAGACTGGGAATATTGCTAAATATTGTACAAAAATTACTTAACCAAATATATTTGGTTTAGAAATTTTGCATCTATGATTTTTGGGGGTATTGATTTGTAGATTTCTTATAGTATCTTTGATGACAGTGTTAAGGTAATGTTGGCCTCATAACATACCAGTTGAAAGCTGTCTCATTCTTTTTCTGTTTTTTGAAAGAGTTTTAATAGAAGTAGCATTATTTCTTACTTAAATTTTTAGTAGAATTTAACTAGTAAAGCCATCTGAGCCTGGAGTATTTTTTATAAAAATCTTTTAATTGTGAAAAATTCCTTTAATAGATATAAAGCTATTATATTTGTTTTTATTAAGTTTTGGTAGTTTGTGTTTTTCAAAATACTTATCTGTTTTATCTAGGTTTTAAATTTATTAGCATAAATTTGATAATAATTTTCTCTAATTATTGTTATGTACAACTCTTGTTTTATTCCTATTTGTGATAATTAGTATTTTATCTCTGTCTCTCTTTTTCTTTTTTGATAACTCTTACTAGGAGTTTCTTAATGTTATTGATATTTTCAACTAACCAGCTTTTGAATTATATATTTTTTATCAACTGCTTATTTTTTATTACATCAATTTCTGATATCTGCAGTATCTTCTTTGTTTTGGGTTTACTTTGCTCTTCTTTTTATCAGTTCTTGAAGTGAGGATTTATATTCTTTTCCAATAAAAGTATTTAAAGTTAGAAAGTTCTCTCTAAGCTCTGCTCCATCTGCATCCTCAAATACTGATATATTTTGTGTGAGGCTGAATAACGGCCATTAAATATATCTAGGTCCTAATCTTTATTTCCTTTGACTGCTACCTTAAGTGGAAAAAAAAGGACTTAGAAGATGCAATTAAGTTAAAGATCCTGAAGTTATCTTGAATTATCTGGGAGGCCCTATGTGATCACAATGGCCCTTATAAGAGGGACATAGAAGTCATATTAAAAGTGAAGGCAATATAATGATGATAACAAAGACTGGACTAATGCCCTTTGAAGATGAATGAAAGGGTCACAAGCCAAAGAATACAGATGGCCCCTGAAAGTTGAAAAAGGCAAGAAATTCTCCCTTCAGTAGCTCCAGAAGCAACCAGCCACGCTGATACCTTGACTTTAACCCAGTGATGCAGATTTCAGACTTCTGATTTACAGAAACATGAGATAATAAATTCATGTCATTTCAAGACCTTGATGGTTTCAAGAAATAGAATCATCTAGTTCAAAGCCAGAAAGGGCCAAGCTGATGTAAAAAGTATCTTCCTTTCTTCTCCTCTCCCTGTTTCCTTTTTGGCTTATTGCCAATACAAGAAGCTTAGCCTACTCTGATTATGTTGACTAGATCAATAATTGAAATGAATGTGCTACTGCTAATGTAGTAAGTTAAAAACTGACTTAAATTATGCAATATTGATTCTCAATTTTCTTATGTTTGAGCATTTCCATATGAATGCTTGTAATTCATGGCTAATTCTGATGTATAGCTTTACACACATGCACAAACTTATATATGTATCTATGTATGCATTATGTGTATATTTATGCATGCATTTGTATGTGTATACTTATGCACATATTTGTATATTATAAACATGTATTATGTGAATTTGCATGCTAGAAATATATATACATGTTTTTAGTCTTCTATAGACTCTTCAGAGAAAGATCTGATTATAAGAAAACAATTAATCTGCTTCTTCATGTCTTGTGATGCCTGTTATATATGAGGATACTATGTTTTTGCATTTTTTTCCAGACAGAAAAAAATCAGACTATATTCAGTGATAATATTGGGCAAGATGAGAATGTTGCTTGTTTTTTACTGATCTGACCACATATAAGATCAGGAATCATATAAGGATTCCTTGGCAGCATGATGCAAGAAAAGTGTGTATAAATTTGTTATTAGTAGAGAAGAAAATCTGAAGTAGAGGTAAAACTCAGGGCCCAAAGACTACCCTAACAGGAATACACCTGTGGTGAAAAGTTCAATTTATTAACTTGCTAGCAAGATAGCACACAAACTGTGGATATCTCAGCAAGAGGAAGGAAGGATGGGTATATTGAAGGGTTGGGTTTTTGCTGGGTGATTGGGGGATGGTTTAAAGAAGTGAGGGTTGAGTCCATGGTGCTGTAAGAAGCAGATGCAATTTGATAATAAAGGTATCTTTCTCTACCTCCTTAATTTTTCAAAAAGTTTTATTGATATATAATTTATATTACATACAATTCACTCATGTAAAGATACATGAAGTCACTTTTAGTATATTTGCTGTGCAAGAGAGTATACAATTGATTTTTTGTATTTCATGAACAGTGGTCAGACCATGTATAAAAATAGAACTCTAACACAATCTGCAACAATCAGTCCAGTAAACCAGCTTACTCTCTCTGTCAGACTTGTAGAAAATCAGACCACTATCTCTATCAAATAGAGCAGAAAGCCAAATAATAACACATATAAAAATCAACCCCAACTGACTGGGAATCAATAAATAACTGACAACTTTCCTAATTTTTGTCCCTGCTTCCAACTCAAAATTAACTAGAGAAAGACAAATATGTACCCCAACCCAACAACTGAATGTACCATTTCTAATTAGTCTACCTATAGCTTCTCCAGGCCAACACCATACATTCAGGGCACTTGATGCCTTCCTATTTTCCACTACAAAGGTTTTCTATTCCTCTGACAACTTTTGCAACTCTGCCAAAGGCAAGCGACTGTGACTGGCTCCTTTGCTATATGAAGCCCTGAATAAATAGCCTTTGTCTCTTCTCCTCCAGTTGGTATTTATTTATTTCCACAATGGATATCTGTATCCATCACTACAATAAATGTTAGGATATTTTCATAATGCTCAAAAGAAACCCTAGACCCTTAGCTATCACTCCCATACCTGCATCTCCCCCTAAACCTCAGAAACCTTGAATCTACTTTCTGTATCTATAGATCTCCCTATTCTGGTCTTCCATATGAATACACTCATATCATATGTGGTCTTTTGTGTCTAATTTCTTTTACTTAGCATAATATTTTCAAGGTTCATCCATGCTATAGCATGTACCTGTAGTTTATCTTTTTATGGTTGAATAATATTTCATTGTACAGATAGATCACATTTTGTTTACCCATTGGTCTTTTAATAGACTTTTGGGTTATTTCCAGCTTTTTGGTTGTATGAATAATGCTATTATAAATTTGGAGTGTCTTAATTTTTATTTAGGACCTGGGATGACTAAAGTGGGGCTAGAGTTGTCACTGAGAAATAAGCAAGAGTCAATCATTTGAGCAGTGAAAGAGGAGTGTTTGGTTGCTTTGTGCTGGTATAGCATTTTTTTGTTTGTTCGTTTTATGTTCAGACACAAATATGGAGTGGTCCTGTTTTTCTCTTTTTTCATCATAGTCACAGAATGACCTTGTCTTTTTATTGTTGGGAATGTTTATGTTCATTATGGAAGAATACTGCCTATCCCCTAACTGCCAGCTTCCATGGAAGGTTTTCTGCTTTTTTTCTTGTTCTCAGATGTAAGTGGTCTTGTGAGCATGATATGAAAGGTATAGTTGACGGAAATATAGGAAAGAATCAGAAAAAAGGTTGTCTCTAAAAAAGGAGCCTCTGCAATTGACTAGAACAATGTCTGAAGCATATTTCATAGAAACCCATATGGTTGAAACAATGTAGCTACAGAGCCTACCCCACTCCCCCAAATAATTGAGAAAAATAACAATTAAAGAGAGAAGGTATTCTGAAAATGGGCAGGAACTAGTATTTACCAAGTGCTTATGATCAGATGTATGCCTTAATATTTATGGGTATCCCATGAGGGATAAAACCACTTCTGACAAGAAAATTCTATGACCCAATGATTCCCACCAACTGTATTAATAGGTAATCCTGTCCCTTGAGTTTGTGTGGATCTTATGACTTCCTTCTAACCAACAAAATATTATGAAGGAAATAAGATGTCACATTGTCGCTGCTGGAAATGGGGTCCTTCAGGGTCCTGAGAAAGCACTTTTGGGGACCCACTTGGGAGGATGAGGTCTGGGGGTAAAATTTATTTGGAAAGAAATAGGAGGCTGCCACCCAGATTCCCAATGTCTCATCGACATTCATCCTGACATGGAAAAAGTCCAATTTTGTCTTTATCAAACCCAGTACAAAGGTCAAGGTCCAAAAATTCTGTGCCATTGGTTTAGTCCAGCCCAGGCTTCATTACCATTTGGCTAGTTTAGTCTGTGTTCCTGGTCGTGCTGTGGGTGGCAGTGTGCCCAGGCTCACATGGTCTACCACAGGCTTCAGGTAGCTGCTAAGGCCACATGGCTGCTATGGAGAGAAAAACACATGAGCAAACAGGGTGAGTGAGTGTTACAGACAGAGAGAGAGAGAGCTCTTTGTTAAGCTGGGATTATATTATCTAGGGTTTGGGAAAGACCAGGCACATCTTCAAACTAACCAATTAACCTCCCTATCTTTCATCACCTTACATTGGATCCTCCCCCTAACCAGTCCATTCCTAGACTTTCCAGGGTTCTATGCCCTTACCTAATCTGATCCTTTTTCCAGGCTAGACAGACAGTTCTTTATGTTTGCCATCTTAGCTCCTACTGCACATGCCTCAAAATGGAAGTACCTCCCCTTCTTTATCTTGGCTTCTAATGGGCATGGACCCAGCAGAGGGATTTCCCTTTTATTGTTCCATTCCCCCCACCTACCCACAGTGATCTGCAAGAATGGACCAGTGGTTACCTGAAAAGTATGTGAAGCTGCAGCTTTCCAGTGAAGGAAGTCTGATAATAGAATTTTAAAGTGTTTTTTAATTGATTATGCTATTAGAGTTTTCCCATTTTTTCCCCTTTTAACCCCCTTTTGCACTGCCCCCAATCCCCCAAAATAGCACCCCGCTGCCTTAGTTCATGTCCATGTGTTGTACATATAAGTTCTTTGAGTCTTCTGTTTCCTATACCATTTTTTATCACTCCCTATTTCATGCCTACTAATTATGCTTCTTCTTTCCTGTACCTTTCCCCCCTTATTCCTCCCTTCCCCCTCCCCACTGAAATCCCTCCATGTGATCTCCATTTCTCTGATTCTGTTCCTTTTCTAGTTGTTTGTTTAGTTTTTGTTTTTTTTTTTCTTTTCTTTTAGGTTCATTTGTTTAGTTGTGAGTTTGTTGTCATTTTACTGTTCATATTTGTGATCACCTTCTTTTTCTTAGATAAGTCCCTTTAACATTTCATATAACAATGGCTTGGTGATGATGAACTCCTTTAATTTGACCTTATCTGGGAAGCACTTTAACTGCCCTTCCATTCTAAATGAAAGCTTTGCTGGATAGAGTAATCTTGGATGTAGGTCCTTCCCTTTCATGACTTCAAATATTTATTTCCAGCCCCTTCTTGCCTTCAAGGTTTCTTCTGAGAAATCAGCTGATAGCCTTATGGGTACTTCTTAGTAGATAACTCTCTCCTTTTCTCTTGCTTCTTTTAGGATTCTCTCTTTATCATTAATCTTGGGTAACTTAATGATGATGTACCTTGGTGTGTTCCTCTCTGGGTCTCAACCTCTTTGAGTCTCTGGAATTCCTGAACTTCCTGGAAGTCTATTTTCTTTGCCAGATTGGGGAAGTTTTCCTTCATTATTTGTTCAAATAAGTTTTCAACTTCTTGCTCATGTTTTTCTCCTTCTGGCACCCCTATAATTCAGATATTGGAATGTTTCAGGTTGTCCCAGAGGCTTGTAAGTCTCTCTTCACTTTTTCGAATTCTTGTTTCTTCATTCTGTTCCAGTTGGATGTTTATTTCTTCCTTTTGTTCCAAATCATTGCTTTGAGTCCTAGTTTCCTTCCTGTCACTGTTGGTTCCCTAAATATTTTGCTGAATTAATTTTGGGTATCTTTCATTTGTTTTTTCATTTTCCAACCAAGCTCAATCAGATCTGTGTGCATTTCGATTACCAGGGCTTTAAATTCTCCATCATATAGGTTGGCTATCTCCTCATTGCTTAGTTCTCTTTCTGAAGTTTTTCTCTGTTCTTTCATTTGGACCATATTTCGTTGTCTTGGTGCACCTGATAAGTTGTAAGGGGACTGGGCCTGCAGTATTCACCCACGCAGGGCAAACCTCTTTGCTGCACTGCTGGGCTGTCTGTTGGGGAGGGGCCAAAGAAGGAACAGTGCAGGTCGCCTGCTAGTCTCTAGCACACTTTCCAATGGACTCCCGTGTGAGACTGGGAGCTTCTCCCACCACAGCAACCCCCTCCATAGTCCACAGTCAACTCTGAGTCTGAGTTTCCCATTCAGCCAGCCCCACCCGCCCAGTCTGCCACCTCACTGCAGTTTCTCTCTGGCGGCCTGCCTGTGGACTGCCACCTTACTGGTCTGTTTGTTCTGGTTGATTTTTTTTTTTAACTCCTTGGTTAAGGAAAACTCCTTGGTTGGAGTTCCATGAAGTTTGATTTTCTGGTGTTTCTGGTTGTTCATTTATTTTAGATTGGTTGTTATCCTTCTTTTGGTTGTGCAAAGAAGTGAAAGGTTTCTACCTATGCCTCCATCTTGGCTGCAACTCCCCAATATTAGATTCTGCTTCCCAGTTTATTAGGCTTTTTAATGTCTGTTTTTCTTTGCTCCCTTCCTTCATTAATATCTAGCTATCTACACTAACAACATTTGTGATTAAGTTACATAAGATTGTGATTTTTATTTTGCTAGTTAACTCTCTCTATTGTCTTTTTTGCTTACATGTTTGACAAGGCAAGCTGCCACATTGGCAAAAGTTGTGTATCAAGATAGTGAGGGTCACCTCTGGTTAACAGTCAGCTAGAAATGGACACCCTGAGTTTAACGGCTTTGAAGAACTTAAGGCAACAACCACATGAGCTTGGAAGCATATCTTTCCTTAGATAAGACTTGAAAGAAGAAATCTGAATTGTGATTTTGCGGGAGTCCACACTTCAGACACCTTACTCCAGCCCTTTGGCCTTTTTAAAAATTTTAACCGTCCCACATTTTCTGCTACAGTTTATAACAGATTTTTATTGAATGCCTTAAAATATTTAAATAACACCTTATATATTTAAATATTTATTTATTTTTTTATTTGATTTTTAAAAAAATATATGTATTGATTATGCTATTACAGTTGTCCCATTTCCCACCCCCACTCCACTCCATCCTGCCCACCCCCCTCCCTCCCACATTGCCCCCCCATAGTTCATGTCCATGGGTCATACTTATAAGTTCTTTGGCTTCTACATTTCCTACACTATTTTTACCCTCCCCCTGTCTATTTTCCACCTATCATCTATGCTACTTATTCTCTGTACCTTTACCCCCCTCTCCCCCTCTCACTCCCTTATTGACAACCCTCATGTTCTAGTTGTTTGCCTAGTTTGCTCTCATTTTTGTTTTATGTGTGGTCATTAATAACTGTGAGTTTGCTGTCATTTTTACTGTTCCAATTTTTGATCTTTTTCTTAGGTAACTCCCTTTAGCATTTCATATAATAAGGGCTTGGTGATGATGAGTTTCTTTAACTTGACCTTATCTGAGAAGCACTTTATCTTCCCTTCCATTCTAAATGATAGCTTTGCTGGATACAGTAATCTTGGATGTAGGTCCTTGCATTTAATCTTGGGTAATGTAATTATGATGTGCCTTGGCGTGTTCCTCCTTGGGTCCAGCTTCTTTGGGACTCTCTGAGCTTCCTGGACTTCCTGGAAGTGTATTTCCTTTGCCAGATCGGGGAAATTCTCCATTATTTGTTCAAATAAGTTTTCAATTTTTTGTTCTTCCTCTTCTCCTTCTGACACCCCTATAATTCGGATGTTGGAACGTTTCAAGGTGTCCTGGAGGTTCCTAAGCCTCTCCTCATTTATCCGAGTTCTTGTTTCTTCATTCTTTTCTGGTTGGATGTTTGTTTCTTCCTTCTGGTGCACACCATTGATTTGAGTCCCAGTTTCCTTCTCATCACTATTGGTTCCCTGTACATTTTCCTTTGTTTCGCTTAGCATAGGCTTCATTTTCTCATCTGTTTTTCGAACAGATTCAACCAAGTCTGTGAGCATATTGATAACCAGTGCTTTGAACTGTGCATCCGATAGGTTGGCTATCTCTTTGTCGCTTAGTTGTATTTTTTCAGGAGCTTTGAAGTGTTCTGTCATTTGGGCCATTTTTTTTTTGTTTGTTTGTCTTGGCGCGTCTGTTACTTTAAGGGGCGGAGCCTTAGGTGTTCACTGGGGCGGGGTAATGCTGGTTGCTCTGCTGTGATGCTGTACGTGGGGGAGGGGCCGAGTGGGAGCAATGGCACCTGCCTCACTCTTCTCCGGATTTCAATCTTTCACTCCGTTACCCACAATCAAACTGGGCCACTCTGGTGCTGGGTCCCGAGTGGGTGGGCCTGTGCACACTCTAGGCCCCTGTGGGTCTCTCCAACAACCTCTCCTGTGAGGCTGGGAGTCTCTCCTGCTGCCGCCCCAACCCCCAGGGGCGCTTTCAATCAGAGGTTTGAGGCTTTATTTCCCTGAGCTGGAGCCCTGGGTTAAGCCGTCTGCTTCGCTCCCTGCCGTTCGTCCGGTTTATCTGTGGGCGAGTGTGGTGCGGCGGGGTGCTACCCGCCACTCTGCCTGCCCCGCTCTCCGCCACTCTGAGTCCGGCCCCTCTGGGTTTATCTGTGCAAATGTGGGGCCGCAGGGTCTGCTAGTGCTCGGACTGCCTTTGCCATTTGTCCCACACTCCGCCAGTCTCGGTCCCGCTGCAGCAACGCGAGTCCTCTCCACCCCGGTGCCCATCTCCGCCCCTCCTACCAGTCTGGATGAATGATTATTTTCTGTTTCCTTGGTGTCAGTCTCCCTTGCTGTTCGATTCTCTGTCAGTTCTGGTTGTGTGAGGAGGCGCAGTGTGTCTACCTACGCTGCCATCTTGGTTCTCTCTATATTTAAATATTTAAAAAGTATTTGTGAACACATGTTAACCATGTATGTTGCTGGTCTGAAAGGCAGTTAAGCTATAAAAAAGAGTAGTATTTATTCAATAAATATTTCCCCTCAACATACTAAATATTACAATGGAGTTGAAGGAAGAAAAGACCCGGCTTAGTACTCTTGTGGGACTCTTTCTTTAAGATGGTTGCTGTTATCTCTTTAGTCTCACATCACCATATTTATTATGTCAAGAAAGTGTTTGCCAAATACATAGCTACAGATGCCTTTTAAACACTTACATTTAGAAAAAGCATAATAAATATTTATGAGGCTGAGGCATTTGACTGACATTGAATTTCGTCTTTTGACCTCTTCATTTACTGTGTTTCACTGTTTTTTCCCCCTTCTGATGCTTTACTTGCTTGAGCTGAAACTGAAAAGTATGAATTTATTTTACCATTGGGAAATTTTTATTTTGACCACCTTCCACAGGTTTGTTTGTCTTACTGTGACTTTGAATAGAGGGAGGTACTTCCGTTTATCAGATAGGAATGTCCCAAAGCCATGTGATAATTACACTCTGAAAGAGAAAGTATAATTCCTATCATATAATCAGAAAACAGATGCCTTGAAAGTATTGTACTACCTTGTGACCTCCTGCTAATCAAAATAAGCATTAATGTGCTTATACTTCAATTAAGAAAGTTTACTTTTGTGTATGTTTAGTTGTGATGAATATAATAATACTTTGATCACAAAACAATATTAAATTTAAACATCATTAATATCAGAGGGTGCTGAAGAGTGTGCCTTTCTCTGCAAGCATGATGCTTCTCATAAGTATTGAATTCTTATTGAATAATTCTTCTTCTCCCCTCTTTTCCTGCTCTGTGTGTTTATACCATTCCAAGAACATTTGCCATTGCAACTGGCAGATCTGGAGGCAGATTCATAAAGGAAAGTTTTGTTTCTGCCCTGATGATGAACATTCCCTTTGAATTAACTGTTACCCATGACACTCCACTTTAGGAACCTAATCAGTTTGCAGCAGATGTTCATGTCCACTGGAATGTTTAATTAGATAAGAATGGAGAGTGAAGTTAAAGTCTTCTAGTTGAATTTCAAAAGAAGACAATACAGAAAATTCAGTATGTCCTTTCCTTGCAGCTCTGAGATCATTCTTTCAGTTCTGTAAATTGGAATGAAACAAATGCATCTTGAATATCAGTCAGCAAAGTGAAGTATTTACCTTAAAGTATTAAAGTCAGTGGTAACTGCAGTAACATTCTCTGCCTGAAATTTTCCACAGGTAACATCCTACACAAGTGTGAATGTGGCTCCAGCACAGATTTTATAAATGTAATTTACCTGAAAACATAGGCATTTCGTTGTGACCACTCACTTTCCATTGCACTTGTAATCTAAGTCCAGTTTTGCTTGGATCTGATTTAGCCTTGCATTACACCACACTAGCAACATGCAGAATCAGAAGCCAAGACTCCCAGCATTTGGGGGACAGTGATGGATCACTGAACACTTGTGCCACTTATACTGTGAAGCATACATGACATGTCTTGTTTTCCAAGGAAACACTAACTTGCCAGCTTAACCCTTGGGGAGGGAGTTGGGTAGAATTTGTTTGTTTGGATAATGTTTATAGGTTCAAAGGAGTTCATTTCTTAGAGCTAAATTGGTCACTCAGTGTTTGAATTAACACTTTAATTTTGTTTGTGTGTCTTCAGTTGTTAGGCTAAACCTGCCTTAGGGACCTCCTTCTAGCCTACCTTCAGTTTATTCTACTGTCAGTGATTCTGTTCTCCCTGGCTTGCTCCACACTAGGATATAGCACAGATGGGAATTTTAAACTCATAAGAGGGAGCCAACTTAATACTTACCCCATCAGTCTAGTCTATTTTTACACTGAAATACCATAAGGATTGCTACCCCAGAGAGGTTATCTATATAGTTTTTCTATTGCACATGCACCCAGGTGAGGAGTTTCTGAGCTAGTGAGGCAGAGCCAGGAAAGTAGACATGTTACCATGGGATGAATAGAAAAGCTAGGGGCAGTTTACTATGAATCTGAAAGTAGATTTGATTTATATACTGCCAACAGTTATTTAAAAATACACACTCAGCTCACACAGATCAATATTCTTAAAACACACCTCTTTAGTGTTTTCTCAAAAAGGAGGATAGATTGATGGAGAACCCATTACTTCCGAATTTAATCACCTCAAGGCATTTAAAGCAATTTTGTGTTTTCTACTTTAGTGCTCCCCTGAAACGACAACATCTGGACAACTTTAATTACTGTTTCAATTCAGTAAAATGTACAAAAATGATAAGCAGCCATGGTTATTTTCCCTACTGTTTTTCTGATTTCTTGACTATGGGTTTTGCCTTTTTTTTATGTTAGTGCTAGGGGAAATTACTACACACCTGAGGCTGCTTCTGCTCCCCGACGATGTGGAGACAAGAACCCTAAAGGAAGGTCACTGTGAGGAAGCTGAAGTCATGGACATTTGTTTTTAATATACATAGTGTTGTCTGTAGAGTCTGTCTCTGACATATTCTTGACTATGTAACTTCAGCTGAGTCTTTCAATGGCCTGCTCATATTCTCTAAGAACTACCTTTATGAAAAGTGGTCCCTGCTACGCAACTTCAGTAGAGATTAAGTGCCTGACATTGGACATAAGTGATTAGGTCTCTGGAACCGTCCACCATGAACTGGATGCTGCTATCTACAAGGTCCTAAGATTGGGTGCACATCATATATTGGAAATTGTATGTTATGGATCATATCTAGGCAGGCCCAGAAGGCACGTGCTTGAACAGGCCATGCTATATGAGCTCCGACCTCCATGTCACAGCTTCTCTATTCCACTGACACTTCTCCCTCAGCTCATACTTGTGCTCCCATGGAACTTGTGGTCCCATGGAACTTGTGGTCCCATGGAACTTGTGGTACCCTATAACCATCTGACAGAGAATTAAAAATTTCTTGCTTAGTTCATGAATAAATGAATCTTATAAATTGATGTGAGCAAAAAATACATTGCTGTCATATGACAGCCTTACCAGAGTATCTCCGGCAGAACACAGACAGGGTACATCTTCTCAATGGACAGAACTTGGAGCAATAAACCTGGTCATAAACTTGATATATAGAGAGATATGGCCTGAGGTAAGAATTTATAATGACTCCCCAGTATGGCTAATGACTTAACTTGTTTGTCAGGAGACTGAAAAGAGTAATGGAATGGTGGAGGTAAGGAGATCTAAGGAAAAGGTACATAAATGAATCCATGGGAGTCTCATGTCAATGCCTGCTAGAGAGCATCCACCTCAGAGCATGTACTAAACTACCAAGCAGACCCATAACTTCTCTAAAGGATGAACATGTCTTTTAATTGCATACCTTCCTGCTGGCCTAGTGAAGCTCAGGCATGCCTCTATAATCATGACCAAGTAAGGCTGTTGCTATTTAATATGGGTGGGTAGGCATACGAAGGAACCCGGGCAATTTAATGGAGGTACTTCATGGTGCTTCCATTACCAGTAAAAACCACAAATGAACAATTGCTTCATCTCAGGCTGTAGATTTGGGTTCCTATATTTATCCAGCTCTGACCATAGCCCTGGTGAATTCCAGCCTTCTCTAGGACATGGTAAGATGAACAAGTATGAAATATAAATTATCATTTAGAGAGCAATTGTAGTAACAGGAACTAGAACTCATCACAATAACTCTTTTGTTGTAAATCATGCAATATTGTTTTGTTACTTGAAACTGTACCTACCATATTGAAGAATCAAGAACATGGGCCACAAATGAACCTGAACAGTACAAGAGGTACACTGTAGTGAATGGTACTGGCACCTTGCCAATACCCTTTGCCAATATCCTTTCAGCATTTTTGTTCCCATTAAAGTTTTCTTCCTAAAGCACAACATTCCCTCACTAAAATATTCTTCAGTGAAGAATATTTGACCTATATACAAGGCAGGCCAGAATTATAGGGAATTAATGGTCCCTGGCATATTGTTCAAGCAATGACAAAATGGAGCAAGTGTATAAATGCCTTGGGGTCTTAACTTTTGAGAAAGCCCTCTCTTGGCATATTGTATGCTATATCCCAGAAGTTTTCCATGGGACTTAACTCCAGATGCTGCTAGTGGTAACCTGCTTAATAATAATTCTTGTGTTTCTTTTCCTGTTTTCTTTCATATTGCCATATTATTGCTTTGGGGGATTCTCTCTCAAAAAAATAACTTCCACTCAATCCTTGTCTCAAGGTGTGTTCCTAAAGGAACTCAGCTTGATACAATCACCATTTACCTCTGTCTGACCCAGCTTTTGATTGGTATATCCAATACTCCATATATAATATATTGGTAGGAAATGGTGATGGTCCAGCCACAACTGATGAATTTTACTTTATTTTTGAGTTTTTGTCTTGCCAAGCTCTTATATCTTCAATTTAGGTTTCATACCCTCCTACCTCGCTAAGCTCATCTCAGGCTGTATAACTGGTTTCCTATCTGTTTTCAGCTCTGACCAATTGCCCAGACGAACATTCCAGTCTTTTCTAAGACTGGATTCATTCCATCTTAGTTTGCATTGCAATAGCAAAGTAATATAGACTGAGTGGCTTATAAACAATGGAAATTTATTTATCATGGCTCTGGAGCCTGGAAGTCCAAGATCAGTGTGCCAGCATGGCAGAGTATTGGTAAGAACCCCCTTCTGGGTTACAGACGGCTGACTTGTATCCTCATACAGAATAAAGAGAACAAGCTAACTTTCTAGCCTCTTCTTATAAAGGCACTAAATCCACTTGTGAGGGCTCTACTCTCATGACTTCATTAACTTCCAAAGCCCCAAGTCTAAATATCATCACATTGATAACTAGATTTTGACATATGAATTTTGGAGGAACACAAACCTTCACTTCATAACATCTGAAGCACCATTCACTGCAGGCTCTGATGCTCTGTGTTACTACTGCCAATTGTCTTCCTTTCATCGATTCCAGTCTCATGCCTCTGACACATATGGGCATATTTTTCCAGTGATATTGTTCCACGTGACTATGTGTGCAAATCTCTGACCAAATACTAGCCTTTGCCTTCTATCCTCCTGAAGGAAGCCCATTAATCACTTTCTCTGAAATTGTGGTGAAGGTCATTGGGTTTCCCACAGAGGGAAACTGTATTTCTCCTACCTGGGTGACCTGCACTAGGCCAGATCTCCCATCTCAGTCTCATCCTAGTATTTAGTTTTCAATCCAGATACTCTCTACTACATGTTTATGTTTTCCAAAGAGAAACTGTAACTCTCCCACCACTTTAAAGTCCAATATTTGAGTAACCTGAAAGATTCCTTTGTCATGAAGTCTTATCATTTCTTTTCATGGAAGTAATGTTACCTTTTTTGTATCATTTACCAAACCTTGTATTATTTTTGTGAGATTTTTTTCTTTATGCCTTGATTATACTTATTTTGTATGAATTTTATTTTTTATGTTTTTTATATTGAACATACATCAATTTATTTCATCAGTCAGGGAACCAGCAAGATAATAAAGCTAGTTAAAGCAAATAGGAGATATCAAGTCATAGATAGGCAGAAAGAGAAAGATGGCCTGAATAAGATAGCAAAATAGGTACAAAACTGTTTAATGTCTTAAAGGCTATGAAACCACTGTTTTTTTTTCCTACTAGACATAAATAATTTGCAACTTATAAATGTTTTATAGATTAAATCCAACTTTATAGAGATAAAGTTAGCTTAATAAATGCAACTAATCTAATAAATCTAACTAATTTAATAAATACAACCAATAGTAAATAGAATATATAAAGCCAAAGGGGGGTAGGATGGAGGGCGGGAGGTGGAGATGGCTGGCGGGAGGATGGTGTGGGGAAAATGGAGACAACTGTACTTGAACAACAACAACAACAACCCCCAAAGTAAACATATAAGCCTTTAAAAGCAAAAGCATCTTGAAACTGCATCAGCACTTACAGCCAAGTGTAAATTATTAACCTCTGTTTACTTCTGAGGCTGAACTGGGGTGTCCTGCATGCCAACAGAGCAGGGGAGAGAAGCCCAAGAGGGGGTGGGAAAATGACCCAACACTTAGAAGCAGGGCAAAAACAGGTTTCTGAGTAGTCATTTCAATTTATATTATAAGCTAGTAACTAACAAGCCTGCCTACTTCTCATATAACTCTATAGAGGATTTGTGGTGGAGGTGGTGATTTTACATATTCTCTTATGTTTTATAAAATTTTACATTTAGTCCTATGAACCACGTTGTATTAATTTCTGTATTTACTATGAGGATTGTTAACAATCCTCTTCACTCAAAAAGATATCCAATAATTCCATATAAAAATTGCTGAAAAATTTTTTCATAGTGAGTTTCTCTGGAATCTTTGTAGGAAATTATTTAAACCTAATAATTCATCAGTGACTTGAAGACAGACGTTGTTTCTAAATTATACTTGGGGAGAACATATACAATTTACTTCATTTTCCCTCTCAGATTGTGAGCTGTGTAATGAGAGACTACTAAAGTCATCTGATAAGTAGCATTGAATTAGACATATTAAATTACCAGGCACAGGTATTTATAAGATTGGCAAGGGTGGCAAACTAGAGTTAATTAGCTAAACAGTGGAACCCTCAATGATGTTTTGTACTTCCCGAAGTAGATATTTTTAAGTCTCTCATTAGGTATTTTTCTAGATACTATTAAAATGGAATTTTCAAATTCTATCTTTTTATTGTTTGCTGCTAATGTAATATATCATGATTAGTTTCTGTTTGTTAACCTTGTATTCTGTGTTCTGCTAAATTTATTATTAGTTTCTTTAGGTGTTTCATTGATTTCTAAAGATTTTCAATATAAACAAACATGCCATTTATAAATAAATACAGTATTATATCTTATTTTCTAATGTTCATTTTTTTAATCTTATTGTACTGCCTTGAAGTTCAGTATGATGATAAATGAAAGTGGCCATTCCTAATGTGTTTCCAATCATAGGGAGCAAATGCTCGGTATTCCACATTACATTCGACAGGACTAAGGATTTTTGTGGATGGCCCATAGCAGATTGTTCTTTTTCTAGTCCTAGTGTCCTGAGGGGAGGAAAACCCATATTCACGTGTAAATGATGATGAGATTTAGCGAGCACTTTGTATGTATGTAGATTATCATGTTTTCTCCATTATCCAGATTGAATACCTTATATTGATCTATGTCCAAGTTGTTCCTGTCATCTCCTTTCTCTTATAAACACATTTAATGAATTTTTTTCAGCTATTATAGTGTTATGTTCTGAAACTTCCTTTGGCACTTAAAATTTTCTTTTTGTTTTCCTATATGCCATAATATATGTACATATATGTACATATGCCATACATATACACACAATGTATGTGCTATATAAAATTTATGTGTTGTAGCACATTTATGTGCATAGAGCTGTGTGTAGGTTTTACTTCTTTGATCATAGTAATAATAGCTGCTTTACAATCTTTGTCTGCTAATTACAAGATCTGATTGATCTAGGGTTGATATTAATTAATTGGCTTTGCTTATAAAGTTGTTTTATAGTGTTCCATTATAAAATTACACTTGTATATCAATTATACAAGTTACAGACTGTATTCTTATTGTTGTAGAAATTCTGGATTTTCTCATTGCTCTGAGATTATTGATCTTTTGTTTTAGACAGAAATTAACTGAGATTCAACTGCACTCTTTCACAGCTGCGATGGGCTGCCGCTCAGTTCTCAGTTTAACACTTCATGCTTTAACTGCAAGCGGTTTTTAGTTTTCCCTACACATGCATGGTTTAGGAATTTTGGAGATTTGGACTGAGTTTAAAAGATATTTGAGATTTATTTTTCCTCTGGTGCTCTATCTTCAGAAGTTGCCATGTAACTTTCTGAAGGACCAGGCTGCCCCTGATACTTTGACCTAATTCCTCTAGCCAGAAAGACAATGGGTTTGCATTGGGCTTTTAGGCACTATTCTACCACCATGATGACCATGCCCTAAGGGCAAAATTGTAAAAATTTGGGAATTCATGGCATGCCAATTGCTTCCTCCAAATTTAAACTCCCTCCTAAAACCTACCATTATTATAAACCAGAGTCTACATTTCTCAGACAGGTGCTTTTCTGTATTTTGTGTAGAATTAAGTAGCTATTTGCTGAAAAATAAGTGAGACAGGCATATGCTCTTCCATCAGGTTAGGTTTCTAACAGCACTCATTGCTCTTTCTCAGTATTCTCTCACCAGGAGCTTTTAAGGTGGGTTTTTAGATTTGTTCTTGCCTGGAGTCTCTATCTGTCCACTGCTGCCTGCCAACCACCTTGCTGAAGGGATTCAGAATGATTTGACTTTTTTATGAAGGACACAATCCAAAATATTGAGGCATATGAAACTAAAAAATTTTGAAAATTTTATAGTTATATTTGGGGTAGCCTAAATATCATAGATTGCTTAATAGACTTAACCTCTCCTTTGGCACGATTTCCCTTCCAACTCCCCTCTTTGACACTGCCATCAGGCACTGTCTCTCTGACTTTTCCCATTCAGTTCCTCCTCTGAGCACTCTTTTCTCTAGCTTCTGAATGTAACTCCTGCCTATTAATACTGGCTGTTTCTTTTAAATTTTTAATGGAAACTGTCCAATTTTTACAAACGAGAGAATATTGTAGTGTAGCAGTTCCCAGCCTTTTTAGCACCAGGGACTGGTTTCATAGAAGACAATTTTTCCATGGACCAGAGTGGGAGGGATGGTTTCAGGATGATTCAAGCGTAAGAAATTCAAGCTCACCTCCTGCTATGCAGCCAGGCTCCTAACAGGCCCGGACTGGTTCTGGTCTGCTGCCAGGACTTTGGGGATCCCTCTGTACTGAACCCCATAGATGCATTTCCCAATGTCAACAATTATCATTCATGACCAGTGTTGTTTAATTTATAACCCCATTTACTTTCTGCTCACACCAGCTGTGAGTGAACCAAAGACATCACGTTATTTTATTCATTAAAATTTCAGTATATTTTTAAAGAACTCTAAAAAATATAATACTATTATCACACTACAAAGCACAAACAGCAATTTCTTCCTATCACCAAACACTCATTACTTAGCATTAAAAGTCCCCTGAATGTCTCATAAATATTTCAAGTTTATTTTAATCAAGATCTAAAACAAGGTCTATAGGTTATAATTATTTAATTTGTTGCAATGTTTCCTCTCTATCCGAGAAAGTTTGAATTTTTCGTTCTAATGTTTACCTTCATATTCACATATTTGTTGAAGTTATTGTTCTTTTGCACTTGTAACTTATGGGTTCCATAGTAAAACCAATGTTAATATTAACTAGTAACCTCATTCTCCTCTTTCCTCCACCCTTTCTCTAACTTCCTTCCCTAAATTCTTTTAAACACCTTTTTGGCACTCTGTGCCTTTCCTGACAATGCCCTGTCCTTAGGACCTTACTTATTGTCTAATTCCAGTCCTATTGAAATTTACAGCCTCTGTATACTGCTCCCTTCTGGCCTGCATTTTAATTTCCAAACTAGGTATTAGTTAGTACCTAGTTAGTCTATGAAAAGACAAAGATATGATTGTAAAAACAGAGTTTAAAGACAGTGTTTTAGGACAGCACTTTTCAAACTGGAGTATGGCCACTTAATGAAGATTTTTGAAGTCGCAGGATAAATATATTCCACATTCACGATATAAGGTTACTTTGTAATGAGTAATTTTTTAAATGATGTATATATATTTTGTAGATTTATTGTACATTTATGGCTATATTATAGAGTTTTACCTATAATTCATATTAAATTTTAAAATTAATAATGAAACTAAAAAGGAATTTATGTTGATATGAACATATTGCATTCTTTTCTGCCATTAGTTGGGCTTTTATTGAGAAGTTTATCTTATTTTATTTAGTTGTGTTTCAGATTTATTGAGTTATAGTTAACATATAACATCATGCAAATTTAAGGTGTAAAATGTGACAATTTATTACATGTATATATTGCTAAATGATTACCATGATAAGGTTACTTAACCTTACATCCATCACCTCACATAATTGCCTTTTTGTGTGTGTGGTGAGAACATTTAAGATCTACTTTCTTAGCAACTTTTCAGTGTATAATACAGTATTGCTAACTATAGTCACCATGCTGTATATTAGATCCCCAGAACTTATTCATCATATAAGAGGAAATTTGTACCCTTTGACCAACATCTTCCTGTCTTCCTCACCTTCTTGCCCCTGGCAACCACAGTTTTACTCTCTGCTTCTTTGCCTTTGAAAAAAAAAGATTCCACATATAGATGAGATCATAATGTAATTTTCTTTCTCTGAGTTATTTCATTTAAAAAAAGTTTTTCTTAAACTCAAAGGATAACTCTGAACAAGAGAATTTCTTCCTCAGTTGACGGGCTAGTACAAAAGCTTTGGCAAACAGGTCTTTTTGATGACCTTCAAATCACAGGGACATCCATTCTGCTTCTTTTCCATGTTATTAAACTCAAAAGACCTATTAGTCAACCACATCCAACACAACTGAAAACACACATTCATGTGACAGTGAATTCAAGACTTTCAATTTCTAATAATATTTAACTGAGAAATGTAAACAATCTGATGATATAACTCCTCATGGCCATTTTGTGACTTTATATACAGATCAAAACTGTTTTTATTCATTAAAAATTAATGAGATTCTGGCTAAACAGAAGTCATGTTATTCTTAGCTCTTTGACATTTAAGAACCTCAATTTAAATTCAGGAAGTACTTGTACTTCCTTTGAAGGCTCATCATCTGTCAATAGCCTTCTACATTCTGTTTTCTAGCGATGTGAGTAGATATCATTTATTTTGTATTTCTATATGCCACTTCTAATTTTTCTGTCTTGAATTCCTATACATTTTTAAGTATGTGAAAAATACCAAGTCTGGATAAAAAGTCACTTTCTACATAGTATTCTTTAGTTTCTCCCAAAGGAATAAACTCTAGTCCCTCTGTGTTTTCTTTACAATTTGTTCATTCTGTTATAGAACCTTTCTAAGTCTTTCTTTGCTCACCTGTGATATAGAAAAAATAATGGTCCTTATTTTATAGGATAGTTATGAGACTTAGATAATGCATACAAATTGTTTATTCTAACTCTTGGTAGTTATTATTATTACATTAGTAATAATGGTAGTTGTTATTATTGTTATTATTATTACAATGGAATATAGTTAATGATATGTTCCTTCAGTACCTCCTCAGATTATAAATTCTTTGGGAGCAAAGACCATTTCTTATTCAACTGATCATAATCACCCAACACATAGTCTTGTACATATTTGGATAGTAAGTATTCAGCAAAATTTTTTCTTTTTTTATTTTATTGTTGTTCAAGTACAGCTGTCTCCATTTTTCCACCACCACTTTCCCCAGCCCCACTCCCCGACCTCCTATCCTCAATTCTACCCGCCTTTGGCTATGTCCATGTGTCCTTTATACATGTTCCTTAAACTGACAGTAAGCAGAGGGGAGTGGGGATGGGGATAACGGGAGAAAGAAGAAGAAGTATTCAGTAGATTTTTGCTAAATAAATTACTTAACAAACAACTCAATTACCAATTATCACTTTTATATTCAACTTAGTTCACCATGTTATTAAAATCATTTTCTTAGCCACCATTGGTAATATCACAGCAAATTATTTGGTTTTAATATACATATTTTATTCATGAATACCATTCTGATATTTTAGAATTGCTATCAGACTAGAAAATTATTGTATGAATTTTATTTTTTAAACACTGTAAAAGACTTAATAAGAAAAAAAAGACACTCACAGGTGATTATAATTTCACCTAGGAAAAGAACAGTGAGATCCAGTTTACTCAATGGGTAGCAGAGAGATTTATACAACGTTAAAATGGCTATTGGAGTAAGTGTATTTTTTAAAGGGTTATGGGAAAAGAGCCAACCTTTATCCCCTCTTCTGCAGCACCAAGGTAAGTAATCCTCCAGAGAAGCGCTGGAGGCCAAGGGAAGCTACTGCTGTATTCCCTGTGGAGAGTAATGGCTTCTCCTCCTCTGCTTTCCTAATGTTATGTATGTGCCTTTTATTGACTAATTCTGAAGGCCAAGGAAATTTAGGAAAAGAAGCTCCAGTTTTGTCTCCTGAAATGCAGAAGCTAACGCATTGCTAACTTGCACAAGGTAATCCACATTCAACATATTTTACAGAGTAAAACTTATGAAGTTGAAAGCTCAAATATTTGAGAACACAGTTAATCCTTGGACAATACAAGTTTGTACTGGTCCACTTATATGAGGACTTTTTTCAACGAATAGTCTGTCCTTGGTATCTGCAGGATTTGCAACAGCAAATTCAACAGACCCAGATCCAGAAAACTCCTGTTTTTGATCCCATGTTGCTTGAAGCCATGAATGAGAAGGGCTGATTGTAGAGTCAAAAGTTACATATGCTTGTTCAATATCCTGGAGATGGGTGCCCATAACCTGTACAGTTAATCATTTAAGGTCAACTGTAATAAATTATCCTATGGAAGATTATAATTAATTGTCAAGTGAGTCCAATTTGTTTTTACACGAACCAGCCTCTGTTTTCCATTTCTATTTTAGGTGTTCTTATTGCTTCTAGGGTCCAAGGGCATGTTCACTGCTCAAAGAACTCCTGGCTAATACTTTTGCCATATTAAATGATGCCCAACCTGGAAATTTTATTATTAGTATGTCAAAGGACTGACTATTCTTATCTCAAATGTTTAGTAGTTTGAGATCAGAAGGTAACTTAACATCATCAATTTTGTCAAATTTTTCTGTAATTCATTTCCTTCTCATTGTCATCGACACCATACCCCTAGTCCAAACAGGCAGCCATCAGCCTGGACTGCTGTTGAAATATTTAATTTGTGTATATGCATCTATTCTGCACATATACACCTGCTTGAGTGATTTTTTCAATGTGCAAAATCTCATCACCTTTTATGCTTAAAATAATTTTTAATGTATTTCCATTAAAAATAAACTTAAGTTTTTGGAGTATAAAATTATCATTATTAAGAAAATATATACAAAATTAGAAAGAATAAAATAAAAATTCTATGACAAAAATGTCCACTTATAAAAATGAGAGAGTATACTTTTAAAGATTTTTTTATGTAAACACCAACATATGCACTTATTTTTAAATTAAGTAATAGTTAACACATGCCTTGGAAAAGTCAAACTATTTTTTAACTTAGCAATGTATTATGAATGAATATCTTCTATGTCAAAAACTTATAGAAATAATATCAATGTTTGATGTTTATGTACCACATATTGTAAAGTCATAGGGCCATAGCATATTTTGTCACTAAACAACACTTTGTGTAGTGTGTGAAAATTTACGCAGCAATCATTGAACTTAATAGTGAGAAATTGTAGGTAATGGGTGTGTGATTTTATTGTTTTATAAAAGGTAAGATTAGGATATTGATAAAACTAGATAAAATAAGTCAAAACTGAATAGTGAAAAGTATAGTTGCTGTGAGAGATCCAAGACGGCATAGGAGCAAGTGAAAGCTATGGTAACCTTCCCCCAGGACCAATCTGGAATTACAACTAAATTTGAGAGAAATCATCCTGAATAACCAACTGAACACTAGTGGAAGAGAAGCCCTATAACAAGGACAGACAGAAAAAAACACTTAGTCACAACAAGGCTGGTAGGAAATTTGGAGGAGGCACAGAAGGGCTGGCTGGGTTGCCCCAGGCAGCAGCTGAAGTTCCAGAGGGATATATCAGTGGCTGGCAGTTGTCAACTAAGAAGTATGGGGCCTGAACCCCAAGATGGGCTTCCCAACCTACAGCACTATACCTGAGAAAGGAAATCAAATAACATATACATATGGCTATGAAAGTAGCAAGGTTTCTGTCCACCAGGGAGAGATGGCTGGAGACTCAGAGAGCCTCTTAAAAGGCCAACACACAAAAGTTAGTTTGCAGCAACTTACTCTGGTCTCTGGCAGAGGGAGAGCAGAGTGGACTAGAGATAGTTGAGGAGAGTCTGGGGTTGGTGGCACTGAAGGAAAAGCTGCCAGGATCCCTGTGCTGTCATTCCCCATACTACAGAAGCCATCTTCCTCAAGCAGAGAATTCCACTACAAGTGTCATCAGCCTGAGGGAAAGCAAGAGCCCTACCCCCAAAATTACTATGCCCCATCCTGTGGTGCTTAAGTTAGGCAGCTGATTATAGCTTGAGGCTATATCACTGATCCATTTAACAACTAAGGTAAAAAAATACAAAAAAAGCAGCGAAAATGGGAAGACTAAGAAATAGAACCCAGATGAAAGAACAAGATAATTCTCCAGAAGAACTAGATGGAATGGATGCAAGCAATTTATCAGAGTGTTTAGAGCAATGATTATAAGGATTCTCAACAGCATGCAAAAAAGACATAGAAACCATAAAAAAGGATGAGCCAGGAATAAAGAATGCAATATCTGAAAGAAATAATACACTGGAAGGAATAAACAAAATATTAGATGAAGCATAAGATCAAATCAGTGATTTGGAAGACAAGGTAGAAAAAAAAAAACCAGGAAGAGCAGCAAAAAGAAAAACTAATTTAAAGAAATGAGGAAAGCTAAAGAAACATTTTGGACAACATGAAGCATAACAATATCCATGTCATGGGAATACCAAAAAGAGAAGAAGCTAAGCAAGGGATCAAGAACTTATCTGAAGAAATAATGACTGCCACAGCAATCAGACAAGAAAAAGCAATAAAAGGCATCCAAATTGGAAAGGAGGAAATGAAACTGTCACTGTTTGCAGACGACATGATAGTGTACATGGAAAACCCTATATACTCCACTCAAAAACTACTCGACCTAATAAATGAATTTGGCAAAATAGCTGGATACAGAGTCAATACCCAGAAATCAAAGGCATTCCTGTACACCAACAACGAAACTGCAGAAACACAAATCAGGAAAAAAATCCCATTCGATATAGCAACAAGAAAAATAAAGTACCTAGGAATAAACCTAACCAAGGAGGTAAAAGACCTGTACTCAGAAAACTACACAACACTGAAGAAAGAAATTAAGGAAGATACAAACAAATGGAAGCATGTACCATGTTCATGGATTGGAAGAATTAACATCATCAAAATGGCCATACTACCCAAAGCAATTTATAGATTCAATGCAATCCCTATTAGAGTACCCATGACATATTTCACAGATATAGAACAAACATTGCAGAAATTCATATGGAACCATAAACGACCTCGAATAGCAGCAGCAATTTTGAGAAAGAAGGACAAAGCAGGAGGTATCACAATACCTGATATCAAACTGTATTACAAGGCCACGGTAATCAAAACAGCCTGGTACTGGCATAAAAACAGGCTCATAGACCAATGGAACAGAATAGAGAGCCCAGAAATAAACTCAAATCTATACGATCAATTAATATTTGACAAAGGAGGCAGGAGCATAAAATGGAGCAAAAACAGTCTCTTCAACAGATGGTGTTGGGAGATCTGGACAGCTACGTGCAAAAAAATGAAACTCGATCACCAACTTACGCCATACACGAAAATAAACTCAAGATGGATAAAAGACTTAAATATTAGCCATAACACCATAAAAGTCCTTGAGGAAAACATTGGCAGGAAAATCTCAGACATTCCATGCAGCAACATTCTCACAGACATGTAAGGGACATAAAGGAAAGAATAAACAAATTGGACCTCATCAAAATAAAAAGCTTCTGCATGGCTAAAGAAAACAGCACCAAATTACAAAGAGAACCAACAGTATGGGAAAACATATTTGCCAATGATACCTCAGACAAGGGCCTGATCTCCAAAATATATAAAGAACTCACATGACTGCACTCCAGGAAGACAAACAACCCAATTAAAAAATGGGCAAAGGACTTGAACAGACACTTCTCCAAGGAAGACATACAGAGGGCCCAGAGACATATGAAAAGATGCTCAGCATCACTAGCCATCAGAGAGATGCCAATTAAAACCACTATGACATACCATCTCACACCAGTCAGTGTGAGATGGCCAACATAAACAAATCCACAAACAAATGTTGGAGAGGATGGGGAGAAAAGTGAACCCTAGTGCACTGTTGGTGGGAATGCAGACTGGTGAGACCACTGTGGAAAACAGTATGGAATTTCCTCAGAAAACTAAAAATGGAACTTCCCTTTGACCCAGCAATTCCGCTGCTGGGATTATACCCTAAGAACCCTGAAACACCAATCCAAAAGAACCTATGCACCCCAATGTTCATAGCAGCACAATTTACAATAGCCAAGTAGTGGAAGCAACCTAAGTGCCCATCAGCAAACGAGTGGATCCAAAAACTATGGTATATTTACACAATGGAATTGTATGCAGCAGAGAGAAAGAAGGAGCTTCTACCCTTTGCAACAGCATGGATGGAACTGGAGAGCATTATGCTAAGTGAAATAAGCCAGGCGGTGAGGGACAAATACCATATGATCTCACCTTTAACTGGAACATAATCAATAGAAGGAAAAAGCAAACAAAATATAACCAGAGACATTGAAGTTAAGAACAATCTAACAATAGCCAGTGGGGGGGGGGGGGCGGGGCAGCGGGAAGAGGGGATTACAGGAACTACTACAAAGGACACATGGACAAAACCAAGGGGGAGGGTGGAGGTGGGGGAGGGAGGTGGGTTTGGCTGGGGTGGGGTGGAGGGATGGGGAGAAAAGGCATACAACTGTAATTGAATAATAATATAAATTAAAAAAAATAAATACAAAACAAAAAAGAAATAATGAGTGAAAATTCCCTAATCTGGTGAAGGAAAAAGATACACAAATCCAGAAAGCTTAGAGAGTCCCAAACAAGTTGGGTCCAAGAAGCATACACTAAGATACATCATAATTAAAATGACAATGCTTATAGACAAGGAGAGAATCCTAAAAACTGCAAGAGAAAGGCAGGTAGTTACACACAACTGAGCATCAATTAGACTGTCATCTGATTTCACAACAGAAACATTTTTGCCAGAAGGGATTGGTGTGAAATATTCAAGGTGATGAACAGCAAAGACCTATCACCAAGGCTACTTTACATAGCAAGGTTATCATTTAAAATTGCAGGTGAAGTAAGGAACCTTCCAGACAAGAAAAAACTAAAGGAGTTTGTTAACACCAAACCAGCACTGCAACAAATGTTATAGGGCTTGATTTAGGAGGAAAGAGAAAGAGAAAGAAAAAAAAAACAGAAAAATAGTATAACAATAAAATGGCACTAAATATGTATCTGTCAATAATCATCCTATATGTAAATGCCTTCAATGCTCAAATAAAAAGATATAAGGTAGCTGAATGGATAAGAAAACAAGGCTCATATATATGCTGCTTCCAAGACACCCATCTCAGATTGAAAGATACAGAGAGACCAAAAGCAAAGGGTTGGAAAAACTAATTTCAGGCAAATGGAAAGGGAAAAGAAAGCTGGGGTAGCAGTACTTACATCTGACAAAATAGACTTTAAAGCCAAGGCTATAGTAAAAGACACTATATAATGATAAAGGGAAAAATCCAACAAGAGGATAACCCTTGTAAACATTTATGCCCCAACACGGGAGCACTTTAATATGTGAAGTAAATCTTGCTGAACAAAAAGAGAGTACAGGGGTAGTCAGTATTTTAACACCACATTGACTTCAATGGATAGATTTTCTAGGCAGAAAATCAACAACACAGTGGTCTTAAAGGATACACTAGATCAAATGAATTCAATTGATATCTTCAGAGCATTTCACCCCAAAGCTGCAGAATATACATATTTTCCAATGCACATGGGACATATTTTAAGGTAGAACACATGTTAGGACAGTAAACAACTCTCAATAATTATTTTTTTCATTGATGAATTAATTTATTTACACCTTTCTTCCCCATTTATTCTATTTTTTAAATTTAATTAAACATTTTTTTTATTTTTGTTCAATTACAGTTGTTTGCATTTTCTCCCCACCCCTCCACCCCACCCCAGCCAAACCCACCTCCACCCTCCCCCTTGGTTTTGTCCATGTGTCCTTTATAGTAGTTCCTGAAAATCTCTCTCTCCACTATCCCCTCCACACTCCCCTCTGGTTATTGTTAGACTGCTCTTAACTTCAATGTCCCTAGTTGTATTTTGTTTGCTTTTTTCTTTTGTTCATTATGTTCCAGTTAAAGGTGAGATCATATGGTATTTAATATGATTGAAATCATATCAAGTATCTTCTATGACAACAAGGCTATGAAACTAGAATGAAGCACTAGAACACTGAAAAACACACAAAAACATGGAAGCTAAATAACATTTTAAACAATGAATGGGTCAACAATTAGATCAAGGCAGAAATCAAAAGTTACCTTGAAACAAATGAAAATGAGGACACAACAATCTAAAATCTGTGGAACACTGGGCAAGCAGTCCTAAGAGGGAAATTCATAGCATTACATGTCTATCTCAAGAAAAAAAAAAAGCTCAAATAAACAATCTAACTTCACACTTATAGGAAATTATTAAGAACAAGTTAACAACAAAGAACAAGAAAGAAAGAGAACAACAGAGAAAAAGAACAACAAAGAAAGCCCAAAGTTAGTAGAAGGAAGGAAATAATAAAGATCTGAAGAGAAATAAATGTAATAAAGTCTAAAAAGATGATACAAAAGATAAATGAATGCAAGAACTGGTTCTTTGAAAAGATTAACAAGATTGGCAAACCTTTAACTGGACCCATCAAGAAAAATAGAGAAAGGACCAAAATAAAAAAAATCAGAAATGAAAGAGGAGAAATAACAATGGACCCTCCCAAAATACAAAGGATTGTAAGAAAATATTCTGAACAACTCTATGCCAACAAACTGGACAACCTGGATGAAATGGATAAATTCCTAGAAACATAAAATCTTCCAAAACTAAAGCAGAAAGAATCAGTGAATCTGACTACAGTAATCAATTTCATTAGGTTCAACAAAAAAACTAACAAACCAAAGCCCTGGACTCAGTAGCATCACAGGTGAATTTTAACAAACATTCTGAGAATAAATAACACCTCTTCTCAAACTATTTCATAAATTTCAAGAGAAGGGAAGGATCTCAAATCAGTTTATGAGGCAGCATTATTCTAATCTCAAAACCAGATAAAGACACTACAAAGAAAGAAAATTATAGGCCTTTTGTTGAAATCCTCAACAAAATGTTAGCAAATCAAATATGGCAATGCATCAAAAAGGGCATATACAATGATAGAGTGGAATTTATTCTGGGAATACAAGGTTGGTACAACAGTCACAAATCAATCAATGTGATTCACCACATTAAAACAATGAAGGATAAAAACAACATAATCATATCAATAGATGCAGAAAAGGATTTGATAAGATCCAGCACCCATTTACGATAAAATCTCTCAGCAAAATGGGATTAGAGGGAACATATCTGAACATAATGAAGGTCATATATGACAAATCCACTGACAGCATCATACTCAAAGTGCAAAAACTACAAGCATTTCCCTTAAGATCAAGAACAAGATGGGGATGTCTGCTTTCACCTCTCTTATTCAACATAGGACTGAAAGTCCTAGGCACAGCAAATAGACAAAAAGAAGAAATAAATGTCATCCAAATTAGAAAGGAAGAAGTAAAAACTCATTATTTGCAGATGACATGATACTGTACATAGAAAACTCCAAAGATTCTGACAAGAAAATACTAGAACTGATAAATGAATTCAGAAAAGTAGCAGGATACAAAATTAATACACAGAAATCAGTTACATTTATATATGCCAATAATGAACTAACAGAAAGGGAAATTAAGAAAACAATCCCATTCACAATTGTTATAAAAAGAATAAAATAGCTAGGAATAACTCTAATCAAAGACATAAAATATCTGTACTTGGAAAATTATAAGCCACTGAGGGACTAAATAGAAGAAAATATAAGTAAGTGGAAGCACATACCATGTTCATGAATAGGATGAATTAACATCATTAAAATATTCCTACTATCCAAAACAATCTACTGATTCAATGCTATTCCTATCAAGATTCCAATGATGTATTTCACAGAACTAGAACAAACATTTCAAAAATTCATATGAAATCACAAAAGGCCCACAGAGCATCAGTGATCCTGAGAAAGAAGAACAAAGTGGGAGGAGTCATGCTATCTAATACCAAACTATACTACAAGGCCATAGTAATCAAAGTAGCATAGTATTGGCATAAAAACAGACACATAGATCAATAGAACAGAATAGAGAGCCCAGAAATAAACCCACACCTTTATAGTCAATTAATATTCAACAGAGAGTAAGCAAGCTCATAAATGGGCTAAAAATATTTTATTCAATATACAGTGTTGGGAAAATTGGACAGATACATGAAGCAAAATGAAACTAGACCACCGTACATCACACAGAAGAATAAATTCGAAATGTATCAAAGACTTAAATGTGAGACCCATAACCATAAAATGTAGATGAAAACATAAGCAACAAAGTCTTGGACACTGCTTGTAGCAATATTTGATTGGATATATTGCCCCAGGCAATGGAAACAAAAGAAACAATAAACAAATGGGGCTACATCAAACTAAAATGTTTTTGTACAGCAAAGGAAATCATCAACAAAATAAAAGCCAACCCACAGAATGGAAGAATATATTTTCCAATACATCTGATAAGGGGTTTATATCCAAAATTTATAAGTAACTCTTAAAACTCAGCACTGAATAAAAAGAGATACCAATTTTAAAATGGGAAAAGGATATGAATAGACACTACTCTGAAGAGGACATATAGACAGCAACACAATTATAATAGGGGGTTTAATATCCCACTGTCAGAGATGGACAGATCTTCTAAACAAAATATCAACAAAGATATTGTGGCATTAAGCAACGCTTTGGATAAAATGGACTTAACTGATATATAGAGAGCCTTTCATCCCAAAGAAGCAAAATACACATTCTTTTCAAATGCACATGGAACATTTTCAAAGATAGACCACATGATAGGACAAAAAGCAAGCCTCAACAAATTCAAGAAAATTGAAATCATATCAGGCATTTTCTCTGACCATAAGGGACTGGAACTAGAAACAAATCTCAAGGAAAAAAACCCATAACACTAAAAAACATGGAGATTGAATAGCATGCTATTAAACAATGAATGGGTGAAAAATGAGATTAGAGAAGAAATCAAAAAGTTTCTGTAAACAAATGAAAATGAACTCACAACAATACAAAACCTATGGGACACATCAAAGGCAGTCATGAGAGGGAAGTTTATAGCAATAGAGGCCTACCTAAAAAGAATAGAAATGGCTCAAATAAACCACTTAACTATACACCTACAAGAACGCAAGGAACAACAACAAAGACAACCCACAGCAAGTAGAAGGAAGGAAATAACCAAGATAAGAGCAGAATTAAATGACATAGAGACTAAAAGCACAATTGTAAGGATCAACGAATCCAGGAGCTGGTTCTTTGAAAAGATAAACAAAATCGACAAGCCCTTAAGCAGGCTCATCAAGAAAAAACAAGAGAGGACCCAAATAATCACAATCAGAAATGAAAGAGGAGAGACTACAACGGATACCACCGAAATACAAAGGATTGTAAGAAATTACTACGAAGAACTGTATGCCAAGAAATTTGAAAACCTAGATGAAATTGACAAATTTCTACCAAAAAACAACCTTCCAAAACTCAGTGAAGAAGAAGCAGAAAGCCTGAACAGAGCAGTAACGCCTGATGAAATTGAAACAGTAATCAAAAAGCTTCTGACACACAAAAGCCCTGGACCAGATGGTTTCACAGGAGAATTCTAAAGAACATTTAAGGGGGAATTAACCCCCATCCTCCACAGATTATTTCAAAAAATTCAAGAGTATGGAAGACTCCCAAACTTGTTTTATGAAGCCAACATCATCCTAATCCCAAAACTAGATAAAGACACAACGAAGAAAGAAAACTTCAGGCCAATATCACTGATGAACATAGATGCTAAAATCCTCAAGAAAATTTAGCAAACCGCATCCAGCAATACATTAAAAAGATTGTACACCATGATCAAGTGGGATTCATACAAGGGATTCAAAGATGGTACAATATTTGCATATCAATAAACGTAATACATCACCTAAACAAAAGCAAAGACAAAAACCACTTGATCATATCAATAGATGCGGAAAAAGCATTTGGTAAGGTACAGCACCAATTTATGATAAAAATCCTGAACAAAGTGGGAATAGAGGGAGCATTCCTCAACATAATAAAGGCCGTATATGAGAGACCTACAGCCAACATTGTACTCAATGGACAAAAACTTAGAGCTTTCCCACTAAGATCAGGAACAAGACAAGGATGCCCTCTCTCACCACTCCTATTCAACATAGTACTGGAAGTCCTAGCTACAGCAGACAACAAAAAGCAACAAAAGGCATCCAATTTGGAAAGGAGGAAATGGAGAGAATGAAGATAGAGGTGTAGGTAGACACACTGCAATCTCCTTGCAAAACCAGAACTGACAGAAAATCCAACGGCAAGGATGTCAGACATCAAGTTGATAAAAAAGAAATATTCATCCAGACCAGTAGGAGGGGCAGAGACAGCAGCTGGGGTGGAGAGGACTGGAGTTGCACTGGCAGAAATAGACTGGAGGAGTGTGGAACCAACACGGCAGGCCGTCTGACCGCTAGCAGACCCTGCGGCCCTACATTCACGCACAGATAAACCGAGAGGGCTGGACTCAGAGTGGCAGAGAACAGGGTAGGCAGTGCGGCTGGTAGCACCCCGCAGCCCCACATTCAAGCATAGATAAACCAGGACAAATGTCTGGGGAGCTAAGCAGACCTAGTAACCCAGGGCTCCAGCACAGGGAAATAAAGCCTCAAACCTCTGATTGAAAACACCTGTGGGGGTTGGGGCGGCAGCAGGAGAGACTCCCAGCCTCACAGGAGAGGTCGTTGGAGAGACCCACAGGGGCCTAGAGCATGCACAAGCCCACCCACTCAGGAACCAGCACCAGAGGGCCCAATTTGATTGTGGTTAGAGGGAGTGACTGAAATCTGGTGGAGAATAGAGCAAGCGCCATAACTCCCTCTTGGCCTCTGCCCCAAATACAGCTTCACAGCACAGCAATCAGCGTTACCCCGCCCCGGTGAACACCTAAGGCTCTGCCCCTTTATGTAACAGACTCCCCAAGACAAAAAAAAAAAAAAAAAAAAAAAAAGGCCCAAATGACAGAACACTTCAAAGCTCCAGAAATAATTCAACTAAGCAACAAACAGATACCCAACCTATCAGATGCACAGTTCAAAACACTGGTAATTAGGATGCTCACAGAATTGGTTGAATTTGGTTGAAAACTAGATGAAAAAATGAAGGCTATGCTAAGAGACAAAGGAAAATGTACAGGGAACCAATAGTGATGTGAAAGAAACTGCGACTAAAATCAACAGTGTGGACCAGAAGGAAGAAAGAAACATCCAACCAGAAAAGAATGAAGAAACAAGAATTCGGAAAAATGAGGAGAGGCTTAGGAACCTCCAGGACATCTTGAAACATTCCAACATCCGAATCATAGGAGTGCCAGAAGGAGAAGAGGAAGAACAAACAATTGAAAACTTATTTGAACAAATAATGAAGGAGAACTTCCCTAATCTGGCAAAGGAAATAGACTTCCAGGAAGTCCAGGAAGCTCAGAGAGTCCCAAAGAAGCTGGACCCAAGGAGGTACACACCAAGGCACATCATAATTACATTAGCCAAGATGAAACATAAGGAGAGAATCTTAGAAGCAGCAAGAAAAAAGGAGACAGTTACCTACAAATGAGTGCCTATAAGACTGTCAGCTGATTTCTCCAAAGAGACCTTACACACAAGAAGGGGCTGGCAAGAAGTATTCCAAGTCATGAAAGGCAAGAACCTACATCCAAGATTGTATCCAGCAAAGCTATCATTTAGAATGAAAGGGAAGATAAAGTGCTTCTTAGATAAAGCCAAGTTAAAAAAGTTCATCATCACCAATGCCTTGTTATATGAAATGTCAAAGGTAGTTACCTAAGAAAAAGAAGATAAAAAATATGAACAGTAAAAATGACAGCAAACTCACAGTTATTAACTACCACACCTAAAACAAAAACAAAAGCAAACTAGGCAAAAAACTAGAACAGAAACAGAACCACAGAAATGGAAATCACATGGAGGGTTATCAATAGGGGAGTGAGATGGGGAGAGAGGGGGGAAAGGAACAGAGAATAAATAGCATAAATGATAGGTGGAAAATAGACAGGGGGAGGGTAAGAATAGTGTAGGAAATGTAGAAGCCAAAGAATTTATAAGTATGACCCATGGACATGAACTATAGGGGGGAATTGAGGGAGGGAGGGGGTAGGCAGGATGGAGTTGAGTGAAGGGGTGGAAATGGGACAACTATAATAACATAATCAATAAATGTATTTAAAAAAAAGAAAGGAGGAAATGAAACTGTCACTGTTTGCAGATGACATGATAGTGTACATGGCAAATCCTATAGACTCTTCTAAAAAACTCCTCGTCCTAATAAATGAATTTGGCAAAACAGCTGGATACAAAGTCAATACTCAGAACTCAAAGGCATTCCTGTATACCAACAATGAAACTGCAGAAACAGAAATAAGGAAAAAAATCTCATTTGATATAGGCAAAGGAACAATAAAGTACCTAGGAATAAACCTAACCAAGGAGGTAAAAGACCTGTACTCAGAAAACTACACAACACTGAAGAAAGAAATTAAGGAAGACACAAACAAATGGAAGCATATACCATGCTCATGGATTGGAAGAATTAACATCATCAAAATGGCCTTACTACCCAAAGCAATTTATACTTCAATGCAATCCCTATTAAAGTACCCATGACATATTTCACAGATATAGAAGAAACATTTCAGAAATTTATATGGAACCATAAACAGCCCCGAATAGCTGCTGCAATTTTGAGAAAAAAGAACAAAGCAGGAGGGATCACAATACCTGATATCAAACTGTATTACAATGGCATTGTAATCAATACAGGTTGGTACTGGCATAAAAACAGGCACATAGACCAACGGAACAGAACAAAGAGCCCAGAAATATACCCAAGTCTTTATGGTCAATTAATATTTGACAAAGGAGGCAGGAGCATAAAATGGAGCAAACATAGACTCTTCAACAAATGGTGTTGGGAGATCTGGACAACTACGTGCAAAAAAATGAAACTTGATCTCCAACTTACACCATACAGAAAAATAAATTCAAGATGGGTGAAAGCCTTAAATACAAGTTGTAACACCATAAAAGTCCTTGAGGAAAACATTGGCAGGAAAATCTCAGACATTCCATGCAGCAAAATCCTCACAGACATATCCCATAAAGCAAGGGACATAAAGGAAAGAATAAACAAATTGGACCTCATCAAAATAAAAAGCTTCTCCAGGCCTAAAGAAAACAGTATTAAAATACAAAGAGAACCAACAGTATGGGAAAATATATTTGCCAATGATACCTCAGACAAGGGCCTGATCTCCAAAATATATAAAGAACTCACACAACTCTACTCCAGTATATCAAACAACCCAATTAAAAAATGGGCAAAGGACTTGAACAGACACTTCTCCAAGGAAGACATACAGAGGGCCCAGAGACATATGAAAAGATGCTCAGCATCACTAGCCATCAGAGAGATGCCAATTAAAACCACAAAGAGGTACCATCTCACACCAGTCAGAGTGGCCAACATAAACAAATCCACAAACAAATGTTGGAGAGGATGTGGAGAAAAGGGAACCCTAGTGCACTGTTGGTGGGAATGCAGACTGGTGAGGCCACTGTGGAAAACAGTATGAAATTTCCTGAGAAAACTAAAAATGGATCTGCCTGTTGACCCAGCAATTCCGCTGCTGGGATTATACCCTAAGAACCCTGAAACACCAATCCAAGAGAACCTGTGCTCCCCAATATTCATAGCAGCACAATTTACAATAGCCAAGTACTGGTAGAAACCTAAGTGCCCATCAGCAAACAAGTGGATCCCAAAACTATGGTACATTTACACAATGGAATTCTACTCAGCAGAAGAAAGAAGGAGCTTCTACCCTTTGCAACAGCATGGATGGAACTGGAGAGCATTATGCTAAGTGAAATAAGCCAGGTGGTGAGGGACAAATACCATATGATCTCACCTTTAACTGGAACATAATCAAGAAAAGAAAAAAGCAAACAAAATATAACCAGAGACATTGAAATTAAGAACATTTTAACAATAGTTAGAGGGGAGTGGGGAGGGAATAGTGGGGTGAGGGGCCTAGAGGAGGTTCTATAAAGGACACAAGGACAGAATCAAGGGGGAGGGTAGAGGTGTGGCAGGGAGGTGGGACTGGCAGGGGTGGGTTGGACAGATGGGGAGAAAATGCAGACAATTGTAAGTGAATAAAAATAAACTAATTAATTTTTAAAAAAGAAAAAAGACAATTACCATCTGATTTCACTCATATGTGGAATCTAGTGAACAAAGTGAACTAACAAGGAAAATGAGGGCAGATTCATTAGTGGAGATCACGATGTCAGCAAGTTGGGGGGGGAGGTTAGATTTTGGAGGGATTGAATCAAAAGGCTAAAGCAGGGGTGTCCAACATTTTGATATCTCTGGGCCACACTAGAAGAAGAGTTGTTTTGGGCCACATATGAAATACACAAACACTAACAAAATCCAGTGGGCAAAGAAAAGGTCCATGCATAATTTTTGTTATATGCTCCACCACAATAAGCAAAAAAGTCCTCACATAATAACTCTATGCAGTGGCCCTTTTGATAATCTTTTAAGATCATTGAGCAGGTCCCACGTTTTTGATCACTAATATAGAAAATGCACATATCTAATTAATAAAATGTCATTGATTTTTAAAACTTTATTATAAAAGTAAAACAAAAAACAACATAAAGCAACTGGGTTGTTTGACATTGTATTTGAGAAACTAGTGCATCAATATCTGGTTTGATAGAAGCACTTGCAGTTCTCAGTGAGTTCTCAGGGTGTCATCAGATATTTTGGTTCTAATTTTACTCTTAATTTGTTTTATTCTTAAAAATAGTTGCTTGCAAATATAGGTGCTGCCAAATAGGATGACAAGGATTAGACACGATTGTGAAGCAAGGGATTTTTGTCTCTGAGAAAATAAGACCTATAAAAGTCCAGTAAAGAGACATGATCAAATTTTTCTTTAAGTTGAATGTCAGATTGCAGCTCTATGCATTCCATTTGAATATTGGCAGATAACATATTTATGTTGACTGAAAATGGAGTCACAAATTTAGTAAAATATTGATCATTTTCCCAGATATCTTGAAATCTATTTTCAGGTTCTTGCATGAAATCAAAAAGCAAGGCTTCATATTTTTCACTGTTCACATGACTGTGTTTAGCCAACGTGTCTAAATGCACAAAACTGTTTGCCTTAATGTGAGCTTGCCATAATTTCAGTTTCATTTGGAATGCTATTATGGTTTAAAACATGGTATTGATTAGTTGTTTTTCTCTTTGAAGATGCATGTTTAACTCATTTAAATGAGCAGTTAAATCCACTAAAAAGGCTAAATCTATAAGCCAGTTTTCATTGTCAAATTCTGGCACAAATTTGTTTTTTTGATACCATAAATGACTTGATAACATGTCACAAATAACAAAGTCTTTTCAACATTTGTCCTCGACTTAGCCATCTTACTTCCAAAAAGTAAATGATGTTGCCATAGTCAGCATCAACACTTTTAAGGCATTCCTGAAATTGGCAATGATTCAATCCCTTGGCTTTTATTAAATTCAGACTTGATGATGATATGTATGATGTTATCCATTTTTAAAGCTTTGTGCATAAATTTTCTTGATGTACTGTGCAATGATATTTCATCCAACATGAATTTTGGGCAGCAATTGCATCACCTTCTGTTAATTTTACAAGTCCCTCTCTTTTACCCACCATAGCTGGGGCACTTTCAGTAACTATACCAGATATGTTGACAATAGACAAAGAAAATCACTTTAACATATTTTTACTGCTTCATATAAGTCTCTTGATTTAGTTGTGTCTTGTAATGGCACTAAAGACGCCATTTCTTCAGTGACATTGTGTTCATCATCAATACCTCTAATAGAAATGGCAAGTTGAGCCGTATCTATAGCATCAGTGCTATCATCTATCACCAAAGCATGAAATTTAATAGTAGCAGTTTTACTCTCCAAACTTCTTTCAATAGGTTTTCCAGTTTCTTCAGTGTGCCTAGCTATAGCCTGGTGAGAAAAATTGATTTTAGAAATATCCCCTTTTTTTCAGGGCAAATTTTACCTGTCATGCTCTCTATACATTGTTTAATAAACTCACCATCAGTAAATGATTTTGATTTTTTTGCTATTAAATATGCTACATAACTAGCTTTTGTATAACTAGCTTTTACAATGGATACCCCCTGAGTTGACACTTTTTGAAAAAGCTTTTTGTTGAGAAGACAGACTTTTTTCAGTTCAACTATAATGTCCTTATGACACAATCCCTCATATGCATTGAATTTGGCAGCATGTTTTTGCATATAATGCCATTTGAAATTATAGCCTTTGAAAAGTTCCACAAATTTCCTGCAAATTAAGCAGAGTGCCTTACTACTTGCCTCAACAAAAAAAAATAGTCATCTCTCCTCTTCTCATTGAACAATCTTCCTTCATGTGTAATTTTTCTTTTTGAGGGTTCTTTTTTCTTTTGAGATGCTTTAGAAGCCATGCTGGGGTTACAAATAATAATAATAGATAAGGGACTTTATTTACTTTTGTTATGAAAATAGAAAACAAGGTTGGACCCTTCCACAGCCCTCTTGACTGCTGAGGCAGGGCGAGGTGAAGGACTAATTATAAAGTGTGTGGGCAATGTGTGAGGCACTTTAGAAGTGTGGAAGTACTTTTAATCAAATAAGAATGCTTACTTGACTTGTAAATAATATTAAACACCTAGTGGGTCAATGGTCGGTTGAAACATTATTGATAATCGCTGCCTTGCTAAGTCACCATGAGCACATGTAATGTCTGATGGTGTGTCAATTTTACTGTCTGTATTTTGAATATAACACACTGGAAGCCACACACTGCCGTGAAACTGAAACCACACATCCATACAAATAGCAGGAGACTGTGTACATTTATTTTATGTGACATTATAACATATAATCACAAAAAATCTTGTAATATTTTAAGTAAATTTACAATTTTGTGTTGGGTCACATTCATAGCCATTCTGGACTGCATGCAGCCCATGGGCCTCAGGTTGGGCACCCCTGGGCTAAAGGACTCATGGACATAGACAACAATGTGGTGATTGCTCAGGGGGGAGGGGAGTAAAAGGGGACTAAATTGAAAAAATACAATAAATATTAAATTTATAAAGGAATTTGCTGTAAAATTGAAGAATATCAAAAAGTTGGAGTCTGATTTATGTTAATCCTGGGTGTAATTTGTCCCAAATAATGTAAATATACAATTTCCTCATAAAAATTTTATCTTGTTTTAAGTTAAGCTTGTTATAATTTTATTCATTTAAACTTGTTATAGAGGTGAAGTTCACATAAAATAAAATTAACCATTTTAAAGCATACAATTTGGTGGCATTTAGCACAATGACAATGCTAAGCAACCACCACTTATATTAAGTTCTAAAATATTTCATCACCCCCCTCAAAATTCCAAATGCATCAAACAGTTGATTCCCACATCTGTCATCATGCCAGTAACACAGGGATTATGAGTCCTTTATCTTGGTTCTTTCTCTCAAAATTATTTTGGCTTTTTGTTTCTGCAAAGAGGCCACTGGAATTTCAATTGTTTCCATAGATTGCTTAGGGTAGTATTGTGATCTTAACAATATTGTGTTTTTCAGAACATAAACACCAGATGCCTTTAGATTATTTAGGTGTTATTTAATTTATTTTAGCAATACTTTAGGGTTTTCAGTGAGCAAGTTGGTCACTTCCTTGGCTAAATTTATTCCTAGATGTTTTATTCTTTTGGACAATATTGTAAATGTAATTGTTTCCTCCAGAAAACTAAAAATGGAACTGCCCTTTGACCCAGCAATTCTGCTGCTGGGATTATACCCTAAGAATCCTGAAACACCAATCCAAAAGAACCTGTGCACACTAATGTTCATAGCAGCACAATTTACAATAGCCAAGTACTGGAAGCAACCTACGTGCCCATCAGCAAATGAGTGGATCCAAAAACCATGGTATATTTACACAATGGAATTGTATGCAGCAGAGGGAAAGAAGGAGCTTATACCCTTTGCAACAGCATGGATAGAACTGGAGAGCATTATGCTAAGTGAAATAAGCCAGGCGGTGAGGGACAAATACCATATGATCTCACCTTTAACTGGAACATAATCAAGAAAAGAAAAAAGCAAACAAAATATAACCAGAGGCATTGAAGTTAAGAACAATCTAACAATAGCCAGATGGGAGTGGGGAGGGGACAGTGGGGAGAGGGGATTACAGTAACTACTATAAAGTACACATGGACAAAATCAAGGGGGAGGGTGGAGGCAGAGGAGGGAGGTGGGTTCGGCTGGGGTGGGGTGGAGGGATGGGGAGAAAATACAGACAACTGTAAATGAATAACAATAAAAAATTATTGTAAAATTTTAAAAAATGTAATTGTTTCCTTAATTTATCTTTCAGATTGCTCATTGTCAGTGTACAGAAATGCAACTGATTTTTGTATGCTTAATTCACTTATTCTCTCTAATACAGGAATACTTCAGAGATATTGTAGATTTGGTCCAGACAACTGCAATAAAGCAAGTATCACAATAAAATGAGTAGTAATCCTTTTGCTGGTGGAAGGTGTTGCCTTCAGTTTGTAAAAAACAAAAAACTCAACATCTATGAAGTGCAATAAAATGAGGTATGCCTATAGTTTGTGGATTTCACTTATGATATCTGCAAATAAGATATTTTTCACTTTTTCCTTTCTAATTTGAATGTTGTTTTTTTTTAATGACTCTGGCAAAAACAAGCATCCTTGTCTTGTACCTAATCTTAGGGAGAAAGCTTTCAGACTTTCAACATTCAATATAATGTTGGCTGTGGATTTTTCAAAAATGTTCTTTACCAAGTTGATAAAGTCCCCTTCTGTTTCTAGTTTCCTCAGTGTATTTATCATAAAAGATTGTTGTACTTTGCCAAATTCATTTTTTTGCTTCAGTTGGGATGATTATTAATTTTTTACTTAATTCTATTTATGGGGTATGTTACACTGTTGATTTTCATGTGATGAACTGCCCTTGCATTCATAACATAAATCCTACTTGGTCATTGCAATGTATTGAATGTTTGAATTCTCTCTGCCCCAAGCACATGTTCAAACACTAACCCCACAGTGTTGATATTTGGTGGTGGATCCTTTAGGAGGGAATTAGATTATGAGGGTGGAGCCCTCATGAATGCAATCAGTGTCCTTACACAAAGACACCAGACAGCTTGCTTTCTCTCTCTCTCTTTCTGATCTCTGCTATGTGAGAACACAACAGAAGATGTCCATCTGCAAAGCAGGGAGCAGGCCCTCAGCAAGGACATGACCATACTGGTATCCTGATCTCAGACTTTCAACCTCCAAAACTATTTATGGTATTTTGTTATAGCAGCTCAAGGAGACTAAGGTGTTAATGCTTCTTGGTTTTATTATTGTTATTCTATTATACTCTTCCCAATTTTTATACCTTTGCCCAATTCAGCCCAGCCCACCCCCATCCCCACAGTCAATTCCCACACTGTTGTCCATGTCCATGGGTCATTCATACATGTTATTCGACTGATCCTCTACCCTTCTTTCCACCATTATTCCCCCTCACCCCTGGCAGCTGTCAATCTGTTCCATGTTTCCATGTCTCTGGTTCTATTTTGCTTGTTAGTTTATTTTGTTTATTAGATTCCTCTTACAAGTGAGATCATATGGTATTCTCTTTTACTGAGTGGCTTATTTCATTTAGCATAATAGTCTCCAGTTCCAACCATGCTGCACAAAAGGTAGGAGTTCCTTCTTTCTTTCTGCTGCATAGTATTCCATTGTGTAAATGTATCACAGTTTTTTAGTCTACTCATCTACTGATGGGCACTTAGGCTGTTTCTGGCCCTTGGCCATTGTAAATAACACTGTTATAAACATAGAGCAGCATAACTTCCTTTGAATTAGTGTTTGGGAATTCTTAGGGTATATTCCCAGCAGTGGAATTGCTGGGTCAAAAAGCAGTTTGATTTTTAGTTTTTTAAGGAAATTCCCTACTGTTTTCCACAGTGGCTGCATCAGTCTGCATTCCCACCAAAATGCACTAGGGTTCCCTTTCCTCCACATCCTTGCCAGCACTTCTTGTTTCTAATATGATTTTGTGCTGAATTTGCTTTGCTAGGGATATTGGTATGTCATTTTCTTGTGGTGTCTTTGTCTGACTTAGGTATTAAGATAATATTGTCCACATACAATGACTTTCAGATGGGTTCTTTCTTGCTATATGTTTTGGAAGAGTTACAGAAGAAGCATTCATTGAATGATTGATAGAATTCATAAGGGAAGACATCTATTTTTGTGCTGCTTCACTGGGAGCTTTTAATTACTGATTGAATCTTTTTTTTTCTATTCTTTATTTCATTTATCTCTGATGTAATTTTGATCATGTATTTCTTTTTGCTGGTTTTGGTTTAAGTTTATTCTTTTTACAGTTCCTAAAGGTGTAAAGTTAGGTTATTAATTTGGAAATATCCTGCATTTTTAATTTGGTATTTACAGCTGTAAACTTCCCTGTGAGCCCTGTTTTGCAGTGTCTCATAAGTTTTATGTTATGTGTTCATTTACATTCATCTGAAACTATTATCTAATTCTTTTGTGATTTCTTTTTTGACTCACTAGGTATTCAAGAGCATTGTTAACTTTCTATATTTTTTGTAATTTTTCAAGTTTTTTTGGATTTCATTCTGTGTTTACTTTGTTGTAGCTGGAAATGATATTTTGGATGATTTTATTCTTTCTACATTTGTTGAGTCTTGCTTAACATATGAATGTTTCATGTGGCCGTTATTTTTAGGAAAAAAAACAAAACATCTTAACATATCCTAAAACAAAACAAAAAATAACTTGATCCCTAACCATTTTTCTAGCTTTATTTTGTACCCAGTTCTTCTTATCCCATTGTTTTTGTCATACTACTATTCTTTTAGAGACTTAGATTTGCCCAACTCTTCTCACAATAAGGCTTTGTAGAGGCTGTTCTTATTTTGCTGTTTTTTTCCTTATCTTGGGAGCACATTCTTCTCTTTAATAGATATCACAGTTAAAAACACTTTTATTTCTATGATTATTGTTTTAAAACCTAACTCCACCACTAGACTCTAAAAAAACAAAACAACAAACAAACAAGCAAACAAAAACCTCTGTGATGGCAGGAACCAAACTGATTTTGCTCATTTTTTTTGTCTCCAGATACTAATATAAGAAGTTCCCAATAGGTATTTTTGGAGTAAATGAGTAAGTGAAGGTAAAGATTGATTCTTCCATCTTCAAATTATACCAACTACTTTAATTTTATTTAACTGTGGTCACTAAAACCAGAACAGTCTGTAATAAAAGAGGATGTGTAAATGAATAAGTTGACAGCTATTATTCAACTCATTCTTAGAATTAATGTGAAACATATGATCTGCTCCACTTGGGAGGAATGATTTCTTGATGGTATTATTCACAAAGTTATCTGATATGTTCCACTTATTTTTATGGAAAATTTAAATGCCTATAATGTGCTAAGCATTAGACACAACATATAAAAATAGTTTGAGAGTATATTAAACACTTAGCTTTTTACTGCTCATATCCTTATCAAAGTATTTATAAACTATTAGCAGAGCTAATGTAAATGGGATGCATTTTTGGACTACTTTGAAACTGAAAAATTTATGAATTTTATCTTTGTGCCACAGAATAAAAAAGATATTAGAGTTAACAAACACTTTAAAGGTAATCTAATACTCCCTCCTTAATTTACAAATGAGAAAGTTGAGGCTTTAATTGACTAAGTGATTGCTTTGAGGTCACAATGCTGGCAACTTAATTCTAAACTTCTAAAACCCATAAGAGGCCTAATTCAACTTTAGCATGTTGCTACCATAGGACCTCTTAATTAATTCAATGCATACTTATATGCAGCTTACTATCATTATGTTAAAAATAATGCCTGTGCCTTGGCTAAGTGGCCCAGTTGCTTAGAGTATCATCCCAGACACCAAAGGCTTGCAGGTTTGATCCTCCTGGTGAGGGCACATAACTAGGTTGCAGGTTTTTTCCCTAGTTGGGGTGCATACAGGAGTCAACTGATCGATGTTTCCTTTTCATATTGATGTTTGTCTTTGTCTCTCTCTCTCTGTCTCTCTCTCTCCCCTGCTCCCTCCCTCTCTCTCAAAATATTCAATGAACATATCCTCAGGTGAGGATTAAAAAAATAATAACAATAAAAATAATAACAATAAAAATAATTCCTGTGCTTCTGGTTTGAACCATGATGCAGTAACAGATCAGGCTTAACTTCCTACTACAAACAACTATGAAACAATTGTGTTCAGGCATTGGATAAAATGAATCATAAGGTTGGGGTCCTTGGGAGAAGGGAATTTCATGAGATAAATTCCACACATCCCTACCATTTGGCTGGGGTGCTTTCCAAGCCATGCCACAGGAAAATAGAGACCAGAGTCCAGTCCAGGGATGATGATGAGTGGAGAAAACTCAGAATAGTTCTCAGGGCCACTGAGGCAGTTGGAATATGAGAAACAAGGTATAAAAGAAGAAGGTGTGCAGAGGAAATCTGTATATAAGAGGTTTTTTTGAGTCTTTGGCTAAATCCTAAGCCCTACATAAACTCATATAGGATGAGGCTTCATGAAAGCAAGCAAAGAACAGCTACTCTTTTTTTTTTTGAAGTTTCTTATTGTTTTTTTTTTAATTTTTATTGTTATTCAATTACAGTTGTATGCCTTTTCTCCCCATCCCTCCACCCCACCCCAGGTGAACCCACCTCCCTCCCCCACCTCTACCCTCCCCCTTGGTTTTGTCCATGTGTCCTTTATAGTAAGAACAGCTACTCTTGTTGTAGGAGTTGCACTATGTTGAGATGCTGGAGACATGATGGGCAGTAGTGAAAGCCACAGGCATCCAGGTAAGAACCCAGCTAAGCCAGAGCACAGGGAGGCTCTAAACCTGCCTCACAAGGCCTAAAAGTAAGAAGTAATAGGATGAAGCTCATTTTCCAGTAAGTGAACAAAACAAAGTTCAATATTCTTCTAAGGAAGTTTACATAAATCAAACTCTCTGCAATAAAAAACACACAATTTTCAGAAAGCTTTAAAAAGTAAATATTCCCAGAGATGTTGGCTTATCTATTATAAATACACTTTAATACAGCTATTATAATATATTCAGCTATTATAATATAGATATTTTAATACAGCTATTATAAATATATTCATAGATTTAAGGGGAAAAGGGGACAAAAAGAATGGCAAGGTGGGGATTTCACATGGAAGTTAAAGAACCAAATAAAAATTTTGCATCTGCAAAGCACAGTATATAAATTAAAATTTTATCTGTGGGGTTAAGAGTAAATTAACAGAAGAAATATTAGTGGGCTTTGAGATAAGACAGGTAAAAGAACTTGAGGTAGAAAAATATTTGAAGAAATAATGACTGAAAAAGTTCAGATTTAATTAAAAATACCAACCTACAGGTTTGAAAAGCAGAATAAACACGAAGCAAAGTACATCATTTCAGAGTGATGCAAACCAAAGATAAAGAGAAAGTCTTAAAAAGAGCCAGAGAAACAAGGACACTGATAAAGGGAAACAGTGATAAAAATAACTGCCAAACTGTCATCAGAAACAAAGCAATTTGGAAAAGAATAGAATAATACCTTTAAAACTCTGAAAGAGGAAAGAAGAAATTAACTTAGAATTCTGTATCTAGCAAAAATAACTTCTTTTTTTAAAAAATCACATTTTTCAATTACAGCTTACATTCAATATTATTTTGTATTAATTTGAGGTGTATAGCATAGTGATTAGACAAGCATATACTTTACAAAGTGTTCCTGCTAATATTTCAAGTACCAGCTGGTACCGTACTTAGTTATTACAACATCTTTGGCTATATTTCCTATGCTGTATTTTATATCCCCATGACTATTTTGTAACTACCAATCTGTATTTCTCATTTTCACCTTTTCTATCCATACCCCAAACGACCAACTATCAGTTTGTTCCCTGTATCTGTGAGTCTGTTTCTGTTTCATTTTTTTCATTTATATTGATTTTTAGATTCCACTTATGAGTGAAATCTTATGGCATTTGTTTATCTCTGACTGACTTATTTTAGTTAGCATAATACCCACTATGACCATCCATGTTGCAAATGATAAGATTTTGTTCTTTTATATGGCCAAGTAATATTTCATTGTATAGATAACACAGCTTTTGTATCCACTCGTCCATTAAGGGGCACTTGGGTTGCCTACATAGCTTGGGTGTTGTAAATAATACTTCAGTGAACACAGGGTTGCATATAGTCTTTCAAATTAGTGTTTTGTGTTTTCTTCGATAAATTCTCAGAAGTAGAACTGCTGGGTTATAAGGTAGTTTCATTTTAAATTTTTTGAGGTAACTCCACAGTGTTTTGTAAAATAGCTGCACCAATCTGCATTTTGATCAACAGTGCACCAGGGTCCCTTTATCTCCACATCCTTGCCAACACTTGCTGTTTATTGAGGTATTGATGATAGCCACTCTGACATGTATGAGGTGATAGCTCATTGTGCTTTCAATTTGCATTTTTCTGATGTTAAGCAAAAATAACTTTCAAAAATAAAGGCAAAATAAGACCTATTTAGATAAACAAAGGCTGAGATCATGGTCTTTCAGAGACCCACACTACAAGAAGTCTTAAAAGAGATTTACAGTGAAGAAAGTGCCCTAGGGCTAGACGACCACAATCCTAGCTCTCAGTCCTGTGGTCTCATTTTTACATCACTGGTTTTGAGACATCAGTGCCCTAGTCCCTGCTGTGTGATGGTCAATGATAAGATATTTATTAGCCAGTTATCCTTCTTAGACACAGCATTGAGGTACCATAATTTATATATGACATGTGAATGTTAAATGTTAACTCAATAAAGTTCAAGTGATTTACAGGGCCTTTAAGGGAGATATTAAATGTAGAAACTTGTGGCAGCAAAGGTCACTGAAAAAAAATACTTGTGTGCTGGGGTCCAAGGTAAAGTTTTCATATAGTCATAAAGCAGTCCTGACCTCACTAGTCTAAACATGGGAAGCCTTTGCATTTGAAGCTAAAACACTTGTATTCCTATTCTTCCATGCAGGCTCAGGGGAGCTTTAGAGGTGGGAGTGCATCATGAAGACCTTAGAGCTCTTATGTCCATCTATGATTGGCACCAAATATGTGTGCTTTCATCATAAGGACCCAAGGGATTAGGCCCTGAAAATATTTTGTGGGAAGGAAAGGAGGGACCTCTTGGGTAGCCCTGATCCCTGTGACTCTTCATGAAAATTTCATCCTGGGAAGATGCACCCAGTTTGCCTGAAAACTATCAACAAAATGAACTTTAAACTGTAATACTGTCCTACAGAGAAATAATGGTGAAAATATATCAATGGAAATGAAAAATACTGCTACCTGAAATTAAATATCAAGAAGACCAAATAATTCCACTGGAATGATGCAGGAGAACACATTAGACCAGGAGTCTGAGGATCTGAGCTTCAAGCATTTTGGGGCTGACTTTTAACAAGTTCTTTCATCTTTTTGATCCTCACTTTCTTCAATGGCAAAAGAACACATTGGCTTAGGACTCCTTCAGGTCTGTGGGTTAATGATTCAATGAAATAGATTATTTGACTTGTAAAGTAATAATTAAAACAGCTTTATTTGACCACATACAAAACATTCCCATTAAGTGACTATGGGATGCCTGGTATATTATGTAAGCTTTAGCCTGTTTACTCATAAGTTAGATTTAACACCATTTAAGTGACAAAATTAATTCTCAATTATGTTCATATCCAGACAGTGTTTAGACACTTTTTTTGCCAACATAGCATAAACCCATAATAAATGTAATACTTTTTACCCCATTTTTTTTTCAGAAGGAGAGAGAGTAAAGAGGGAATTTCTCAAACCTTAAAACTCTGTCTTATGTTTTGGCACCACGAGCATTTATCCAGCCTGCAATGAGGAATAATTTAATATAAGGGAAACCACTTCTGGACAAGATTGAGCCATAGGTAGATACACTGTGCCTCCTCGCACAACCAAAAGAAGCACAACAACAAGTTTAAAAACAAAAACTAACCAGAACTGACAGAAAATTGAACTGTATGGAAGTCTGACAACCAAGGAGTTAAAGAAGAAACATTCATCCAGGCCAGTAGGAGGGGTGGAGACAGGCAGCTGGGTGGAGAGGATTTGCCCAGGGCAGTAGTTAGGGACCAGGGTGGGCAAGGTGGCAGGCCGCTGGTGGACCAGATGAGGTGGCGGCTTGCAGACTGGACAGTCCCACATTCACATGCAGATAAACTGGGAGGAACAACCGGGGGGGGGTGAGATAGACTGTGCAACTCAGGGTTCCAGTACAGGGAAATAAAGCCTCAAAGCTTCTAACTGAAAACACCTGTGGGGGTTGCAGCAGCAGGAGAAACTCCCAGCCTCACAGGCGAGTCCATTGGAGAGACCCACAGGATCTGAGAACATACACAAACCCATCCACCCAGGAACCAGCACCAGAAGGGCCCAATTTGATTGTGGATAGCAGGGGAAGTGACTGAAAACCACCCGAGAGCCAAGCAAGGGACATTGTTCCCTCTCGGACCCCTCCACCACATACAGTGTCATAACACAGCTACATTGGGTTGCCCCGCCCTGGTCAACACCTAAGGCTCCACCCCTTACTGCATAACATGTGCACCAAGACAAAAAAATATGGCCCAAATGAAAGGATAGGTTAAAGCTCCATAAAAAATACAACTAACCAATGAAAAGAGCCAACCTATCAGATGCACAGTTCGAAACACTGGTAATCAGGATGCTCACGGAATTGGTTGAATATGGTCACAAATTAGAGGGAAAAATGAAGAGTATGAAATGTGAAATAAAGGAAAATGTACAGGGAACCAACAGTGAAGGGATGGAAACTGAAATCAATGGTTTGGAGCAGAAGGAAGAAAGAAACATTCGACCAGAACAGAATGAAGAAACAAGAACTCAGAAAATGAGGAGAGCCTTAGGAACCTCCAGGACAACTTTAAATGTTCCAACATCTGAATCATAGGAGTGCCAGAAGGAGAAGAGGAAGAGCAAGAAATCAAAAACTTATTTGAAAAAATAATGAAGGAGAACTTCCCCAATCTGGCAAAGGAAATAGACTTTCAGGAAGTCCAGGAAGCTCAGAGAGTCCCAAAGAAGCTGGACCCAAGGAGGAACACACCAAGGCACATCATAATTACATTAGCCAAGATGAAACGGAAGGAGAGAATCTTAGAAGCAGCAAGAGAAAAGGACAAAGTTACCTACAAAGGAATTCCCATAAGACTGTCAGCTGATTTCTCCAAAGAGACCTTACAGGCAAGAAGGGACTGGCAAGAAATATTCCAAGTCATGAAAGGCAAGGACCTACATCCAAGATTGCTCTATCCAGCAAAGCTATCATTTCGAATGGGAAGGCAGGTAAAGTGCTTCCCAGATAAGGTCAAGTTAAAGGAGTTCATCATCGCCAAGCCCTTATTATATGAAATGTTAAAGGGACTTATCTAAGAAAAAGAAGATAAAAATATGAACAGTAAAATGACAACAACCCACAGCTATTAACAACTGAACCTAAAACAAAAACAAAAACAAACTAAGCAAACAACTAGAACAGGAACAGAATCACAGAAATGGAGATCACATGGAGGGTTATTAGTTGGGGAGTGGGAAGGGGACAGAGGGGGAAAAGGTACAGAGAATAAGTAGCATAAATGCTAGGTAGAAAACAGATAGGGGGTGGTTAAGAATAGTATAGGAAATGTAGAAACCAAAGAACTTATATGTACAACCCAGGGACATGAACTAAAAGGTTGAATGCAGGTGGGAGGGGATGTGCAGGGTGGAGGGGAATAAAGAGGGGAAAATGGGATGACTGTAATAGCATAATCAATAAAATATATTTTAAGAAAATATAAGGGAAACCTTGGATCACCTTCCAGTATATGTGACCATGTCTCAGGAACCAATTTGTTCCCAAGTTCAGAAGCTGTGTTTGAAGAAACATTATGCTTGTCCCAAAACATGAAGAAGAACCCCAATCAGATTCTTGAGGTTGGGGAGGCTTCCCCAGCTTTACAAAGACATACGCACCTTCAAGCCTGTTGTTTCCTTGCCTGGAGCTTCTTGGACATTGTGGCCATGGGTGCCCCTATACTTTTAGGCATGTGCTTCTATGGGGTAACCACTGAGTCATTGATGAATGGGGCAGGCCCCAATGGGCAACATTTTCCATTTTTTACCCTGGGGCACACAATCTGAGACTTATTTCATATAGTCCTGTATTAGCTTTACCCCTTTCCATATTTCAATCCCTCTGTGCTTTATTTCTGCTCCCAGTGACCACTTTCCCAAATAACTTCATTTACAAAAGCCTTCCCCTTGGGATGTGTGTTTGTGGGAAACCTGACCTAAGACAAATCTCAATGTTATTAAAAATCTAAAATATATGCCCTGGCTGGTGTGGCTTAGTGGATTGAGCACCAGCCTGTGAACCTAAAGGTCACCAGTTCAATTCCCAGTCAGGGCAAATGCCTGGGCTGTGGGGCAGTTCAGGTCCCCAGTAGGTGGCACATGAAAGGCAAACACACATTGATGTTTCTCCTCTCTTTCTCCTTCCCTTCCTCTCTTTCTAAAATAAATAAATAAATTTAAAAAAATCTAAAATATGTCAGTGATGCAGGTATATTTATTGAATTATTCTAGTTATCCATCTAAAATTTTCAGTTTTAGTTTGGACCTAATAATGACAGAAAAGTGAAACTCGTATCAAGTGAGATGATGGCACTTCAGTGTGGTCCTTCCAGGGGTGGGGATGAGGGGGAATCCTGCCAACTGCTGACGGGAATGGCCTTAGAGAGGTCCAGAGGGGGGTTAGAGGCTCACCTCAAGGAGCAAAATAAAAATGGTTCATGAGAAGCAGAGTCAAGGATTGGGACAGGGCTCAGAGTTCATCCACATTTACTTTTACAATTTTTTCGACTGGGGCAAATCACAATGATGACTGGAAGGACTATAAATGTTTCCAGAAACAATATTTTCACATTGCAGAAGATAATTCCCTCTGCCCCTCCAGTTCTTTTGCATCATCTTTATTCCCACATTCATGTACATGCTAATTTATTAATTTAATTAATTTATTTTATTATATTTAACAGATTATACTATTTTTCATATAAATTCCTTTGCCTGGTTTTTCCATCATTTGTTTAATACAGTTAAGTGATTGTCACTCTCTTAGTCACAAATGTAAAATGGAGATTGGTGTTAGTTCTTTCTGAGGTCTTTCTATGCTGTTCCTGTTTTATTTTGTTTTGCTTGTTTGTTTTTTTAAACATGAAGCTTCAGTGGCACTATAAATAAGGAGCAAACAAATTTCATATGGAATGTAAAGGCTAGATGCTGTTCATACTAAAGTCAGAATCAACAAATATTTCTATTTTGACATTTTCTCCTAGTAAAATATATAAAATATTATAATTAAAGAGTAAAAGCAATACAATAATACAAATGTTATAAAATTATATAAATTTGAAGAGAAGACAAATTATGTACAAATGAATGCATATATTTATTAAAAAAAGCAATGGTCTCTTAAAATAAGATGAAAGAAACCAAAAAAAATCTATATGAGTATACCCATATAAATTTACTCCAGATTAAATTGCAATTTTCTGAAGTTGTTTAAAATATATTTTATCTATCACAGGACATTTAAATTCCCTTTCAGTGAATTGAGTCATTTACTTTTAAATCTTCATTTTGGTGGAGATTTTGGGGTTCTGGATAAAATTTATTGTTACCTTAGCAAAAAATTTATACAAATATACATACTTGTACATATGTGTGTATGATCCAGGGATTGGCAAATATGTCCCATGGGCCGAATCCAGTCTACTGACTGTCTTTGTGCAACCCACAAACTAAGAATAGATTTTAGAGAAGTACATTTGCAATCAATATGATAATTGAAAACATTAATTTTCTGTCTCTCCTCCCCTTCCTTCCCCCCAAATTATTCTTTCCATTAGTAGACTTAAAAAAACCCTACTCCATTATATTTATTACATGAGGGGGAATTATCTTCTGGAGGGGCAGGCCTTGTAGTACAGGCTCCCCCTGCTAGGTGAGTGTTCTAGGAACCCATCTGTATCAGTGTACTAGCTGGTGTTGTGAGAGGCTGCATTTGGTGTCAGTGAATGTTTTTTGAAGACTCTTTCAATGCACTTGCCCATTTCATGATGGGTGATTTACTAGTGCACCTGCCCATGCCGTGCTGAGTGTTCAGCAGTTTTTGACCAACAATGGCATGACCCCCATGCCCTACACTCCCTATTCACCTGATCTCTACCTGAGCAACTTAGTTTTTTGTTTCCTCCAACAAAAAAAAGTCCTTAAAGGGAAACATTTTGCCGATGTGGAAAATGTGAAATAAAAAATGTCAGAGGCAGTAAAAGGCATCAAAATCAACAAGTTCAAAGACTGTTTTTAGAAGTGGAAAAAAATGTCTCAATAGGTGTATTGTGTCAAATGGAGAGTACTATGAAGGTGACTGAAATTTAAACATATAATAGTAAATACAGAGAGGAGCTACTGCAGATGTGAAGCACTGCAGAAATAAGAAGACTGCATAACTCAGTTACAGCATCTTCCAGAAAAGCCCTGTGCACAGGGAAACACACTGCAGGTTGTCGACTGACATCACAACACCACAGATCCTGCTCCCATGGTTATCTTTTCTGTTTCACGTGACAGTCTAAAATTAACCAATCTTGGAAGAATCCTAAAACCTGACAATGTCAGAGCTGAAAGGAAACTGAAAAATAATCAGGTCCCTCCTCTTCACTCTTCAAATGATGAAATTCAGGTGTAGAGGGGTTTATGTGAGTTGCTGAAGGTCCCTTGGTTACTTTCAAATAATGAAAATAAACAGTTCCCCATAGTTTCTAATAACTTGGTATCCAATCTTAAGTGCTACTCAATTAAGAATTTTGCCTAAAATATACAGACTTGTAATCAAGAAAAGCAATACATCAATAGTGTCCAATTTTAAAAAGGAAAAGCAGGGCTAAATGAATTTTTAAACAAAGAGTTGATTAAAAATACACTCAGTGGACATATTGTATCCATCATTCCACTGTTAATGACTTGAAACCTTAAAGTGAATTTTAATGATTTATTTCTTTCCTAAAGATTTTTATGCCCATCTTAAATAAACAGCAGAGTTTAACCAGTGGAGTTAGATGGGCAATTTCTCTCTTGAGAACTATCATAGTAGTAAAATTCATTCATTGTGTTTCATAGTTACGGAAGACAGCCTGTTTCAATGGTTGTCACATTACTATATACTTTTGTAATTGTTGATATCCTTACTTGTGATCATAATTCAGCCTGTTAAAGTCAAATTTGAAATATATTTACATTCCTTTGAAAGTATAAGGGAGTGTATTGATCCCATGAGATCTTACATCACAGACCTTTGATTTTTTTACACAGCTGCTCTGTTGCAATCATTCCATACTGGGACAGTGATATAGGAGCACACTAGGACAAAAACAATAAATCAAAGTAATTTAACATGGAGATGTACATTTTTATAAAGCAACCCCTTTTCTTCAAAGGGCCTTTAACAACTTTGTTCCTTCTTACTGTTGTTTGCTTTAACGTTCTTTTGGGCCCAAGGCAGGTCCCCAATATATATGAACTATTTATTGGATTGGAGACCTAAAACTTAGTGTGCTTTGGAGTTTATACAGGTTCTTTCAATCTTTATAATCCTGAGGTGAAACAAAACAGGTGTCCTTACGATACTATAAACGAAGACATGAATGCAGAGAGATTAAGGGTTTATGTTTGTGTACACGATACTGGTCTCTCTGAATGACCATCATGACACCAGTCAAAAAGGGAAGTGGTAGGGGTCTTGCTTTTTATTAACGAGGTTGGAGATTAGCAGGTAAATTGTTTGGGTGTTGGCAGAAACTGAGACAAAAGTCTATACTGATCCATGCTCTCGTTTTTCCTTAGAGACAAAGGACTCTCTGCAGATGGCAGTCTCACTGGTGACCACATGCCAAGTGTCTCCCAATTGTTCTAGTCTATGGAAATTGAAGTGTGTGACCTAGATTAGCTTAAAGGCCTGCGGTCCATGTTCTAGGCTCTTCAGTATAATGTCAGGAAACTAAGACCGATTTCCCAAACAAGCATTTGGACTCCATATCTCCACTTTTTAAGAATTCTTCATCTTAAAAATCTTATAACTTCTGATACTTTTCTCTTTTGGCTCATTGCCTTAAACATCAGTGGTTCACCTACTAGTCTCCAAGAACAAGAACAGGTCTTTTGGCTTGAGAGTTTACGCTATTTCAAAATCCTACAGTTAGTGTTCCAGAGTATAGTTTAATAATTGAAATTGAATCTAGGTTTGAAGCAAGCTGTACCACTTACTAGTTGTGTGAATAGAGGAGTTACTTACTTTCTCTAAGTTTCAAGTTTTTCATATAAGGTTGCCTTATATGGCACTTACAATGACAAATAAGGTTGAGAGAATTAAATGAGAAATGTGAAAAATGGTGTACACATTTAGAGAAATTACAAATGTTAACTATGGTAGCTATTACTGCAATTGCTAATATTGGTATTCTTGGTTAATGTTCCACAGAAGAGGGAACACATGGGTAAAATTCCTGAGAACTTGCTGGACATTAAACATAAAGGCAATAGAAAGTATAAAGTGCATGCTCCGTAGCAGAGATGGGTAGAAACCAGTTCCATCTCCCTCAACCCCAGTAAGTGCTGCCCCAGAAAGTGAAATCAATTACAGGTGGAGTAAATGTCAGCTCAGCTGCACATTCTTTGGCTATGGCCCATCAACTGCTGATAACCTGGACAAACCAGGTCACAGTGGAAGGAGCACTGAGTCTTAGCACACTCATTTCCTGAGTGTGTAACTTAACCTTTCAAATGTGTAGTAATATGGGCATAGGACAGGATTATATATCTTAAATAGAGAGGGACAAAGAGAAACTGAGATTGGCACAGTTTGCCCCTCAAGGTCAGATCAGCACACTTTTCACCTTCCTCAGTGTGGACACCCACCTCTTTGAGTTGCATTAACCTGGCTTCCTTGCTCAGTGAAAACAGAAGCTAATGACCAGACAACACATATATCATGCACTCTCTGGGGAAAACTCAGGGAGATGGGATCTGTGTGACTCCCTCATTTCCCATTGACTCTAGAATAATATACAGAAGTCTGGTGGGAGTAGATGTTGTTATGACAGCCTTGGGCTGTGGCACTTTAAACTGTGGATTAAGGAAGTACAGATCTCCCTGGCTATGATTAGGGGCTACTGAATTGCAGTACAATGTGGCAAACCCTTTAGCTTTGGCTGTTTTCTTTCAGCTGAGTGTGTAGGAAGAATGCCAGCTTTGGGGGTTCAAGCATTGTGGTCATCTAGGATTTCTGATCTTAAGAACTAAGCTATCATCAATTTCCATGGAGATTTAAAGGAGGCCAGCCCCTTTTCCTTAAGATTAGCTTCCATGGGTCAATTTTGAACAAGTTAACCCTTACCTGTTACTTATCAACAATGACAGGCACCAGCAAGACACTGAGGAGTGAACAGGCAGAAAGGACAGGGCACGTGCCCCCAGACCTGACTCTGGCCAAGCCAAGGCCCACTTCTCTTCACATAGCCCTAGTTTACAGCGACAGCCTGTTCCCATAACAGCCCCTTTCCCTAGCCCTTTGTGGTAAGTTTCGTCACCTTCTTCTTAGACTTAACTGAACCCACACTTTTGCGAGTAGCTCTGTCATTGACCTTTCTTTAGTTGCTCATTTGAGTAGGCTTCTGTTCCCTGCTGCAACCCCGACTGGTACAAGAGAAAAATGTCTAATTTATTTAAGACATTCATTTTAGTCATATGTGCTTCTATAAAACATCACACTTTCTCAACATATTTAAATATCTTTTTTTATGTAAAGGAGAGACTACAAGAAGGAATTTGAACTTATGTTAGAAAGGTAAATGATTAAAATGCTCTCCTTTGTCCTCTTCTGTGTTTCTGTCTTAAAAGTGATTAAAAAAGTAAGTGCTATTGAAATTTCATAGCTTGCTGTGTAATCAAGGCTAATGTGAAAATAGGAAAGTTCAATTTTTAGAGCTTTTAGAAAATCTCTCAAATGGCTTTATTCCCAAAATGACTCATTTAAATGTGTCACAATTCTTTGTTTTGAACAATGCTCTAAGAAAGCACACACAAAAATATCCAAGGAGGAAGCTTATGTATAAGCTCTGGTACCAGGGTTTTTCCATGGGAAATTGATTTATCTTTCACAGGTCTGTAAATTCAATTTATCTCCATGACTTCCTGTATTGATACAAATGCTATGGGTTCAGGGAAGGCTTAAGCAGACATGTCTGGTAAAGATTTCCCATTTTTCTTTCTCAATTAGATGAGCTGAAATTGCATTACAGACTGCTCTGTTCCCAAGACCCATAAATATATCTAATTCCCAGTGTCTGGAGAAACGCAAAACTGCAGGCAGCTGCCCTCCTGACCCCAGCTGGTAATTCCCTCACATCTTCCAGCAAAGCCACATTTTTCCTTGTAGCATTGTTAGCTGAGATCTGAAGGGACTGCCCTAGGTGTCCATTCATTTAACATGAAATAAGAAGTGGTTGATTTTCTTAAGCCCACTCACACTGTAGTAGTATGGAGTGTGAATCTGAATAATAAAGCTTCAACTTGATTCAACAAGCTTATGGTAACTGGGTTTCAAAATTGATTTTGGAGAAATCATTAATTTATCACTCATTCATTCCTTGTCAGGCATATTCTATGCATGCACTAGCTCTCCTTGATATGACTGCAAGGCAAATTAAATAAGACCAAGGAAAACTGTATAATTCATTCCTAAACATTTGAGAATATGCCAAATACTATGCTTTGTGCTATGCTGGTGATACAAAAAGAAACAAGGACCATGTCTCTATTTGGAGTGGTTGGATAGCCAGTGGGAAAGTAAAAAGTTAGGTCAATAATAAAATGCCACTAATCAAAATTTTGGCTCTATTCTAGTAAACATATCAAGTAAGTCTTATTTAATTTGTTATAAAAATTCATTTACTTTTCCTCTGCCAATTGTAGTAATATCTATAATTCCTGGTCTTGCTAGTGAGCACCCTGGGCAGAGGGCTTGCTTTATTCAGTATTTTTATGTTGTGGCATCTTCAGACCGTCATAAGACTCTACCTGGCAGAATAAAAGCTTGTCCACAGTAGAACTGCTAAGTACATCAGGTACTCATTGTAGTTCATTGAAGGTTCTAAGCGGGTTTTTAAAACAAGACAGAAGAACAAAATACTAAAGCACAGATTCTGGAATCATACATACTGAGACTGAAAGCTGCTTCTATCACATGATAAGCTTGTGGCCTTTGGTAAGTTACTTAACTTTTCTGTGATTCAGTTTCTTTGGACAGAAAAGGTAAATAACGGGACCTATGTCATAGCATATAAAGCATTTCATATTGCCATGGAAAAGGGTCACAGAATATTAGCTGTTATTATTATTATCAACATTTTCTGTGGCTGCAGGACCCTAAAACCTGACCTATGTCTAATCAGGCATCCAGTAAACCTATAAAGTAGCTGAAAATCAGAGAGTGTGGCTAAATGTTTTGTTTTATATATGCTGAGATATCTCTAGAAAGTATTATGAACACTTAGTCTTATTTAAGATAAGAATATGTTTATTTTTACATAACCCAAAACACACAGTATTGTGAAGTTACATTTTCCCCCATCAATCAATGGATAGGAAAAGTTGAGCAGCACAGTGGTGCAGAGTGGGAATCTGTAAGAAAAGGTTCACAAGAGGTCACATGAAGTGGCTCAGACAGGAGCATGAAGGATGCTCCAGTAATTTCCTAGAATATGCTGGGCTCTAAGGAAACAATGGATACAAATTCACAAAAATCAGTACCACCACCTAGCAGTTACTCCTGAAATAGATTATTTTCAAAATAATATTTTCAAAATCTCTTGTGTGATAAAAAATTGAGCAATTTGAACTAGATATATTCAATAAATTAAAATGTCAATACTTCCCATTAACTCATCCTAAAAAGCATACTAAGTAAATGATGTGTCTCAAGTTCTGCACTGTATGAGGGGGGAACCCCCCCAAATGGGATTTATTTATAAAAATGTGTATTTATTCTTACATGTCTAAACATTAGTCACCTTCAAAGTACTCTCCATTTCATACAATACACCTATCAAGACGTTTTTCCACTGCTCAGAACAAGTTTTGAACTTGTCGATTTTCAGGCCTTTTAGTGCTTTTGCTGTTTTTGTTTCACCTCTTCCACATCAGCATAATGTTTCCCTTTGAGGACTTTTTTCATTGGGGGAAACAAAAGAAAGTCATTCAGGGTACGATGGGGTGAATAGAGTGGGTGGGGCACAGGGGTCATGTCATTTTTGGTCAAAAACTGCTGAACATTCAGCATAGTGTGGGGAGGTGTGTTCATAAATCACCCACCATGAAGAGGGAAAATGCATTGAAAGAGTCCAAAAAAAATTCACTGAAGCAGACAGAGTTCAGCCTCTCACAACAATGCCATCTGGAACACTGACACAGGTGGGTACTTAGAACACTCACCTAGTGGGAGAAGCCTGTACTACAAGGTGCCCACCCTCCAAAAGATAATTCCAGTTTGGGGGGTTACCCCATCATACATAGTGTATGCAAATATTAATATCGTGTGTTCTCAACAACTTACAAATGTGAAAAGACATTACATAAATATGTAGGTAAAAGTAGTGTTTTCCAAAATGAGTAGTTTTAGAGAAGTCTGAAACATATTAATTTATATCTAGAAAATAAAAGTAATTGAAATAAATTATGTAAAATATTAAAAATATCTTCTGACACTGGCATTCTCATTTGGTGCATATGTACAACAGCTGCATGTTACACGTTATATCTGAAAAGTGGAAGTTCCATAATACAGAGAGTTATCAATGATACCATCACATATTCTATGTGCTATTTTCAACAAAAGTTTGTTGCCACCAATCTAATATTAAAAGGAGTCCCCAATCTGAGTTGTGGAAAGAAGAGAAAGTTAATTAAAGTGAACAGTTCACAAACTGGGGAAACATAGCTTACTGTGGAAACCAAAAGTGCACTTTGCAGAAACAAAGGGGAGGCTGATTTTTATGGAGAATGTTCCCTCCCTAATTCCCAATTGGTCCATTTTTTATTCAAATGAAGAATCCAAATTTGTATAGTCAGATTCATTCTGATTAGCCATTATGGAGCTATCCTGATTGGTAATTACCGATACAAATGAGGATATAACTATGCAGTTCTGACTGGATAAGATAGGTTTGAGGCCATTGGTTGAAATACAATACCAGGAACTCCACTATAAAGGTTGACTCAGCCAGCAGGAGCATGGTGCAGTCTTAGCTTTTGCCTAAAACGTGGTGTGTGGGCGTGTGTGTTTGGGATGGGGGGAGGCATCTGTCAGGAATGACTGCTAAACTCTGTTTATGAATTTGTGCCCGGTTAACCCCAAGGAGTCCTTCTTGGCAGATATATTCCTACTTGAGGTCCACATTATATATTAATGCATTGTAATATGTATGCATTTTAATATGTATATGCCTATTAAAGCATTTTTGTGAATTACGTTTCCTATATTTGTTAAGTGGATTCTCATGAGTGGCACTTCATAGACATGAGACAGTTTGATTCTGAGGTTTCTGGAAGGTTGTTGCAAGACAGTTGCACACTGGGAATAGTGCTAAAATTCCCAGCAAAGCAGCACAAGCAAACAGCACAAACATGGCAGTACTGTGCCTTCTTCTACTCCTCCTAGAATATTCATCTGACTCATTACAAAGAACTGCAACAATCTAGTAAAATATGGTAGGAAACAGATTATTTCTAAATAATCAGAAGGATTACTGGGTATGTATATTTATATCCAATATTGCTTTGCTGAATGAACCTCACCTCAAGTGTATATTAGGTCTTGAACTTTTGTTAATGGTATTAGTATAGATGTACAATTTATAAACATAATTTATAACTTTACCAACCTAAGTTTGAGTGTGTACTCTAAACTTCTTATTAGTGATAGAGGTGTATCAACAATTTGGAGACCACTGGGTTTACATTAGAATTATAGGGAAGCAGTAAAATAAGATAGGCTTTATTTTCAATATCATTTTAAACTGCCTTAATTTTGATGTAGTTTAAAACAACGTTACTGTCTCAGTACACCTGACCCTATCTGCACATCTGTAGTTCAGGAAGTTTTTTTGTCATAAGCATGGAAGGACTACTCCATAACACTTCACCCAGGTAAAAATACATTTTACTTCTTAGGGATGACACATTACTCTTAATCATGGGGTTTTTCTCATTGAACTGTTGACACTGTTATTGTCAGAAGACTAAAAAGGGACTGTCTTTGAAAAATAGAAGTCTGATTTTGTATTTTATTTTTTGTATTTATTTCTTAATCTTTTAAAAAATTTTCTATTTATTTATTTATTTATTTTAATTTTAATTTTTTATTGTTATTCAATTACAGTTGTGTGCCTTTTCTCCCCATCCCTCCACCCCACCCCATCCCAACCCCCCTCCCTCCCCCACCTCCACCCTCTCCCTTGATTTTGTCCATGTGTCCTTTATAGTAGTTCCTGTAATTCCCTCTCCTCACTGTCCCCTCCCCACTCCCCCCTGTCCATTGACATTGAAGTTATTTCTTAATCTTAATGTAAAAAGTCTAGATGGACTTGGAAAATGTATTTTAAAATTTCTGAATAAAATTATCTCATTAAGAAATAATGGTTTGATAAAATTTTAGTACACTTGTTTTTGTGAGCTTGTGCATCTTATTTGGATCTAGTAATAGCACAGGGGCACTCTTGTCCTTTAACTTTGATAGCTTTTATAATTCTTAAAACACCTTGTGCACATGACCTTGCTGCATCGCACAGTAAGGCAGAGGAAGTCACAGGGCTGTGCAGAGGATGGATGTGCTTCTTGCCTGCAGGAGTCCTGGTCTGTGGACAGGTCCTCCCAGCCTCACATTCCTCATCTGTCAAAAAGGATAACTACTCTACTTCACAGGATGGTTACAAGAATTAAAATTCCTCATTTTTATGAAGTGTCACTCATTAGAATCCACTTAAACATTTTCTCTTCTCCATGTGGCCCAGGGGGGCTGGTATGCATGAACAGAAGCTTGTCTACCCACTGGACAGAGTGTGAACAAGACCACAGGGAGAATAAAAGTGAATCAGGAATAGGAGCCCAGGATGGGAAATATTTGTATAATGTAGTAATTTCAATCTTTTGCCCCTCCCCATTGTGAACAGAATGGATGTTCATTGTATAAAATATGACAATTATAGAAAATAAAATTAAAAAGGCAGAAATTACCTACCACTCAGAAGCTTTATATTATTAACATCTTGGTGTTTGATCACATTGTACATAAAAATTGTGTTCTATCATTTTGTTGAACATTATAATATATAAATGTAGTCCATTTTATTTTTTCCTTTTTTAAAATTATCTTTTATTTTATTCTGTTATAGTTGTCCCAATTTTCTCCCTTTGCCCTCCTCCATCCAACCTACCTCCAGCTCCCACAGTCAATTCCCGACACCACTGTCCTTGTCCATGGGTCATTTATACATGTTCTTTAACTAATCACTTCCCCTTCTTTCCACCGTTATCCCCTTCCCACCTGCCCTCTGGTCATTGTCAGTCTGTTCCATGTTTCCATGCCTCTGGTTTAGTTTATTAATCCATTTTTTTTAAAGTCTTTATAAATCCTAATTTTTCAACTGCATAATATTTATCATGCATACATAACATGTCATATCAAACTTACACAGTTTGAGTTGCTATTTTTCACAATTTTAAATACCAGTAGAATGTTCATTTTGTGCCCAGGGTTTTCCCCTCTTTTTCCAAGTTTTTTAAAAATTATTTCCCAGAAATAGAATTACTGGTTTAAGGACATGGACATCAGCCACAAACTTTCAAACTTATGGGATATGGAAATGGCCTTTCAGTTTCAAATACAAGTATTTCAAGAAAGATATGAAGTCCATAATTTAGCACTTTAACTGGATTTATCATATTCACAGATGATTTTAACGTTAATCATCTTTAAGGCAATATTTTTTTCTATTCATTAGAAAAACCCTCTTCTAAAATACAAATAATTATCATCAGGCAACAAAATAATTTTACTCTGACTTTCAGTAACTGAATAAGTATTCTGGGTATACAGAGAGAGAATATGTCAGTTGAAATTTAATAGAAATTACAATTATCCTTATGTAGTTATTTCTTAATATTAAATATTTCTCTACTGTGTAAGTTTTAGTAAATTAGTTATGATTTGAAAACAGAATAAGGCAGATGTTTTAGTAGACTTTACATTAGAAATTGTAATGGTAAAAAGTAAAAGGAATAGTTTTACTTTAGCAAGAGTGTTACTGAAATGGGCATTTAGGCCAATTCAAGATAGGAAACAGGATTATACAGCTAGTTAATGGCAGAACAGCATCTGAAAACAAAGACTTTAAAACCATATTATCCTTAAGAGAATATTTGTTTTTGTTTTTAAATCCAGTTTTCCCCCTTGCTAGATAATAATATGTCAAATGCTAAGACCTTGGGCATAGCAATCACTGTTTTAAGACTTTATGTGTATAGTCAGTCTTCTAAACAAACTTAACAGGTAGAAACTATTTTCATCTCTTCCCACTTTACAGCACAGAAAACTTAAGCACAGAAAGAACTCTCAAAGGTTATCACACTGCTGGTAGGTAGTAAAGATAGGACTGAAATCCAGGTAGTCTGTCTCCAGGCCTAGGCTCCTGACCGTGATGCTGGTTTCTTGCATGTTTTCTATCATATTGGAGCTTTCATTTGCTCACTTGTAAAATGGAGATAATAATAATATATGCTGTGTCTGTGTAGGGTATTTGTTGTGAGTATCACTAATGAAAATATAATTCAAAATGCTTTCTGCACTGTTTGGCTATAAAATGTTAGTTATTACTGTTTAAATTTTTAGCATAATCAATAAAACATATTTTTATTTTTTGATATGTTTATTGATTATGCTATTACAGTTGTCCCTTTTCCGCCGCCCTTTCACTCAACTCCATCCTGCCTACCCCCTCCCTCCCACATTCCCCCCCTATAGTTCATGTCCATGGGTCATACTTATAAGTTCTTTGGCTTCTACATTTCCTACACTATTCCTACCCTCCCCCTGTCTATTTTCCACCTATCATTTATGCTACTTATTCTCTGTACCTTTCCCCCCTCTCTCCCTCTCTCAATCCCCTATTGATAACCCTCCATGTGATCTCCATTTCTGTGGTTCTGTTTCTGTTCTAGTTGTTTGCTTAGTTTCCTTTTGTTTTGGTTTTAGGTGTGGTTGTTTATAACTGTGAGTTTGCTGTCATTTTTACTGTTCATATTTTTTATCTTCTTTTTCTTAGGTAAGTCCCTTTAACATTTCATATAATAATGGCTTGGTGATGATGAACTCCTTTAACTTGACCTTATCTGAGAAGCACTTCATCTTCCCTTCCATTCTAAATGATAGCTTTGCTGGATACTGTAATCTTGGATGTAGGTTCTTGCATTTAATCTTGGCTAATGTAATTATGATGTGCCTTGGTGTGTTCCTCCTTGGGTCCAGCTTCTTTGGGACTCTCTGAGCTTGCTGGACTTTCTGGAAATCTATTTCCATTGCCAGATTAGGGATGTTCTCCTTCATTATTTGTTCAAATAAGTTTTCAAGTTTTTGTTCTTCCTCTTCTTCTGGCACTCCTAAAATTCGGATGTTGGAATGTTTCAAGATGTCCTGGAGGTTCCTAAGCCTCTCCTCATTTTTCCAAGTTCTTGTTTCTTCATTCTTTTCTGGTTGGATGTTTCTTTCTTCCTTCTGGTCCACACCATTGATTTGAGTCCCAGTTTCCTTTGCATCACTATTGGTTCCCTGTACATTTTCCTTTGTTTCTCTTAGCATAGGCTTCATTTTTTCATCTACTTTTCGACCAAATTCAACCAATTCTGTGAGCGTCTTAATAACCAGTGTTTTGAACTGTGCATCCGATAGGTTGGCTATCTCTTCCTCGCCTAGTTGTATTTTTTTCTGGAGCTTTGAAGTGTTCTGTCATTTGGGCCTTTTTTTTTTTTTTTTTTTTGTCTTGGCGCATCTGTTACTTTAAGGGGTGGAGCCTTAGCTGTTCACCTGGGTGGGGTAATGCTGGTTGCTTTGCTTTGACGCTGTACATGGGGGAGGGGCCAAGAGGGAGCAATTGGGCCCGCTCCACTCTCAAAGGGATTTCAGCCACTCCCTCCTCTTCCCACAATCAAATTGGGCCCCTCTGGTGCTGGTTCCCAAGTGGGTGGGCTTGTGCACACTCTAGGCCTCTGTGGGTCTCTCCAATGACCTCTCCTGTGAGGCTGAGTGTCTCTCCTGCTGCTGCCCCAACACCCAGGGGCGTTTTCAATCAGAGGTTTGAGGCTTTATTTCCCTGTGCTGGAGCCCTGGGTTATGAGGTCTGCTTTGCTTCTCGCTGTCCCTGTTTATCTGCGGGAGAGTGTAGGGCCGCGGGTGCTACCGGTACTCTGCCTGCCCCGTTCTCAGCCACTCTGAGGCCAGCCCTCTCGGTTTATCTGTGTGCGAATGTGGGGCCGCAGGGTCTGCTAGTGGTCAGACTGCCTGCCCCATCAGTCTCACACTCCTCCAGTTTTGGTCCCACCAGGGCCACGTGAGTCCTCTCTGCCCTGGTACCTGTCTCCGCCCCTCCTACTGGTCTGGATGTATGGTTCTTTTTTATCTCCTTGGTGTCCAACTTCCTTGCCCTTCAATTTTCTGTTAGTTCTGGTTGTGCGAGGAGGCGCAGCGTGTCCACCTACGCCGCCATCTTGGTTCTCTCAAACATATTTTTCTTTTTTATTGTTGTTCAACTATAATTTTTCCTATTTTCCCCCCATTACTCTCCCTTACCCTACCCATCACCACTTCCCAAATTCAGTCCTTCCCTGCACCCCACCCCCTGCCGTTGTCTTTGTTCATGGGTCTTTTATACATGTTCCTTAACAGCCCTTCTCCTTTCTCCAGTTATTCCTTCCCCCTCCCCTCTGGGTACTGTCAGTTTGTTCTTTATTTCCATGTCTCTGGTTCTATTTTGCTCATTTATTTGTTGTGTTGATTAGGCTCCACTTGTAGGTGAGATCATATGGTATTTGTCTTTTACCACCTGGCTTATTCACTTAGCATAATGCTCTTTAGTTTCATCCATGCTGTGTCAAAGGGTAGGATTTCCTCCTTTCTTTCTGCTGTGTAGTATTCCATTGTGTAAGTGTACCACAGTTTTTTGATCCACTATTTTACTGATGGGCACTTAGAAATACCACTTCACACTAGTCAGAGTGGCCATCATAAACAAATCAACAAACAACAAGTATTGATGAGGTTGTGGAGAAAAGGGAACCCTCATACACCATTGGTGGGAATGCATACTGGTGCAGCCACTGTGGAAAACAGTATGGAATTTCCTCAAAAAACTAAAAATGTAACTGCCTTTTGATATGGCAGTTCCACTGCTGGGATTATACCCTAAGAATCCTGAAACACCAATTCAAAAGAACCTATACACCACAATGTTCATAGCAGCTGTTTAACTTTTTAATTACTAAAATTAACAATGGATCTATCTCAAATCACTGATTTCTCTTCTTCAGAAACTAGTTAGGTGTACTTGGATTGGAAGAGTTGGTTTTTTGCTTCTGATGATTCTCTTTGCCTTCCCTGACAGTGTTTATCAGCTGATGATAGCCAGATATCAGCCTTAGAGGTATAGGAACCTTGGGAGATACCTAGGTCACATAACCATTCATTTTACCAAAGAAGAGCCAAAACTGGCAGTAGTTAACGTGAGTCAGAAATCATGAATGACTGGAAAAATTCAAACACCTCAGTCTTACTGCCTCTAGATAACAACCTCCAACCAGGCTGTTCCAGCTTTTCTCTGGGAAATAAGTTGCTGCCTAAGATTACCCCACTGTTAACATTTGAGCCTGTTTCCCAGGACTCTAAAGATTTTGGTACTATAAGTTTTAGGTCCTCAGAAACCTTTTAGAAACAGTCCAACTGGGATTATAGGTCATTGTGTGAGACACAGCACTGTGGCTTTCAGTCTCCTCTCTGAAAGCTTGCTGGTTGGAACAGACTGTGACAGTGCAAACAGGAGGTAGCCTCAAAGCAGGTATAAGAAAGCCCACCCAAGTTAGCTCTCATTTCAGTTCCTGGTTTAACCTGCACTCACAAACCTATTCTCTATTCTAATGGAAACAAGAATTTACTTGACTATCATTTTTAAGTCACACATTATTAAATATATTTTTATACAGTCAAAATAAAGTGTACTTTATAATTATAAAAGTACATGGAAGAAAACAAAAGTAAAACAGAAATAAGGTGTGGACATACTATAAAATAGATGACAGTCTAGCATCCAACAATTTAACAGTATTAGTTTTTTTGTGGGATTTTACTAAAACTCTGTGATCAGGTGTAATATGAAACAAACTATCAATGAATAAAGACAGACTAATAGTAGTTTCCATTAATATTATGCAGCCAAATCCCCAAATTATCTGCTAGCTGAATTGACAAAGCATATTGTTGTGAAGAAAGATCACACCAACATGTACGGTGTCCTGAGGTCCCTCAGATCTCCCATGTGTTAGGATGGCTGTTCATCTCTAAGCCACATTGTTCCTGAATCAGGTCCCTGACCTCCAAATCTGTAGTCACAAACCCTGGGAACCCCTTCAAATAGACTCAAGCAGCCTTTCTTAGTAAGTCCAGGGAAACCCAGGTAAACAACATTTTACCTCCTTATGGGCTATGGAACTTTCTATTCTTTCATAACCAGTCTATGAACTACCCTTCTAATCTAATTTTCCTTGAAAAGTGCTAGATTACAAAAAAATTGGATCAATTCAATAAAAAAATTCCAAATACATTATGCTGAGAATACTGTTGGAAAAAGACCAGTCCTGCAAACACCGCCTCTGTGTTTTGGGATTCTTATACTACGGAGAGGGCGATTGGGCACCATTGGGCAGGAGATGGTCCTTCCCACTTTCAGGACTAAGATGGTGAAGTTTCAGGGCAACCTCACTGTAGAGGGAAAGACTGCCCAATTTGTGGCAAACAACTTATCCAGTTCTGAAACTGTTTTCCCCATTAGAATCATATACTCTAAATTCTGAGGTCAACTTAATTGGCATGGTAAATATGATGGGTGGTGTCTGTGACCACCGTGCGTTTAATTAGGGGATGTAGCCTCAGAAATGCCTCTGACTCCTGTAGGTGGCACTCCAGAGATGATTGCCACGCCCTGTAGGGCCCAGATTACACTCAGGGACTCAAGGGCACTCCAGGCTCCAGTGCAGTCCTTATTTCCTCTCATATCCACAGGTGGTGGCTTGGGACCTGCTATTCCTGAAGCTTTGGAGTTAGACATCAAAAACAGAGTGAGCAGGAGGAACAGAGACTGTAACATTAAGGCTGAGACAACAAGAGCATACAGATTTATTTACAAGGGCATGGAGCTTAAAAGAAGGAAAATAGCAAGAACCTGTCTCGGCCTATTCCTCTTAAGTCAGCCATCCTCAGAGTAAGGATGAAATAATGCGTTCACAAATGGAACCAGGAGAACACATGGCATGGCACTGGCATTGCTAAGTCAGTTTGGAGTAAAGGGAGCAGCTTAGTATAACTGAGAAGAGACTGTACCTTTCAGTCAGCAGCCTCCTAGGATTGTATCACCTACTGTACGAACCTGCTAAACTTTCTATTCTTGTCAAGCTTGGATAGCATTGCTTCCCTTCATATAGTTGTTCCTAAGTTGCCTTTGATCTTGTCATATATGTGCTGTGGTTGATTGTGGCTCTTTCTTGGTAATTTTAATTTGAAAGCATGTCAAAAGTGCAATCTTTCTTTCCCCCTCCCAGGCTCTCTCACTTTGCCTATTTTTCCAATAGTTCCTCCTTTTCCCATTTTTCTTTCCTCCTCTCCCACTTTTATTTGTATTCACGTGGTTGAGAATTCCTGGTGAGAGTTTGGACAGAGTAGCTCTGTCTTCAAAGTGAAAGATCAGGACAACCAAAAAAAAAGTCCCTGGATCTTGTGCCCTCCTTACCCTCATGCCCATCTCGGCGAGCCCCACCCAGAACATTCTACCCACACCACACTATGTCTTAAGCACAAAGTTTCCTGCAGAGATGGTAGGTGAGGAAGGGGATGCTTCAGAGTGTCTGCACTCTTTCTCAGGCCTAAAGGATTCTTCCTTTTTCTGGCATTTTGTAGACCTTTTTGAAAGCCATGCAAGTTGCCATGAGGATTTAAGACAAGGTTTAAGTCTATAAGTTTGGCTGAGGATCAGCAAATACAGGTGCTTACAGGTATCAAGAGCCTCAGACATTTTGTGGCATTCCACAAAGTTATGGGATCAGACTAGCTATAGATGACTTGTACCATAGGTTTGCTCAGGGCACCCTTAAAATATGGTTGGTAAATCCTTACTAGGTCATTACTGATCTGGTGTCCCAGAAAAGGGTATCTTGATGGCTTAAAATGCCATAGGACATTATGGAAAGTATGAATCCAGTTTCCCCTTCCCTCCAATGTTTACCCTTGGTATTCCTTCCCAAGGAGGGGCCCAGGTGATCCCTAGTTCATCTTCCACTCTCTAAGACTTCTTTCTAGAGCATCCCAGGGACCACGAGGCAGCTCCTTTCTGAAGTACCTGCCACCTGCTTTGTCCCAAGGGGGAAGAAAGACACCAAGAGAAAGATAGCCACCTTCTCCTGACTGACCCACACCCTCAGGAGCCTCCTAGGAAGTCCCTTCTTGACGCAGATCCCGGCCCGCAGGATCTGCTGCTGTGGCCACAAATGGAACCAAATGGAACCAGTCTGTGTGTATACAAATACACAGACTACAGAAATCTGTGGAGGAAAAGGGACGGTGCGGCCACTCTCTCAAGAGGAGAGCGCCTCTGAGCACCTCAGCCACTCTGTCAAGAGGAGAACGCCCAGACCTTTGCCTTGACAGGCTTTTATTGTTTTTCTAGGCCCCTTACATCAAAGATGGTCCTCTTATACTATGCATAGGTTTGTTTTGGGTGCTTATCTTTTGCAGACAAAGGAGAGGATGTCTCTGAATACATCAAAGAAGGATATTTGCAATGTAAAAGGAGAAATGGTCCAAACTGGCTATGCTCCATACCTGGAAGGTCTAGCTCAGATTTGGGGAAGATAAAGATACTCAGTAAACATTTGCTGCCTCAATTCAGGGTGAGTGAGTTTTAGCAAGAGCAAGTCTCATAGCAGCCTAGGTACAATGCAGGCCTGATTTCCCACTGGAGAACCTATCCATGGACGTGGGTCCTGCCCACCAACGTCGCTCCCCACTGGCTTTTCCGAGTGGGGGCTGAGCCACATTTCCCACGCTTGGAACAGTTCCCCACACCTTCTCAACAGTTTCAGGGCAAAAGTGGAGAAGAGATTGAGAGTAGGACCCAGTCACACTAGGTTTAATACCAGCCTCACACGGGTTTGCCTATACAGTGAAGATTTGTAGGTAAGACCCATGCCTTATGTCTGGGCTGAACTTACAGACTTGTTCCTGCTCTGATCCCTCTGGATCTAGAAATCTGGCATTGCCTTCTGGTGCTATCTGCCCAGCCCTTTAAACTGACCTTTGGTTGGACTGAAAGTCTGACTTTTGCCTTTATTTATGAAGTTTTGGAGGGAAATTACCCTATTTTTTAAGTGTGATCATCTACTTCCTTCACAGGCTTACACCAGCTTGGGACTGCTTCCGTGGACTCTGACTTTTTCCAACATACATGAGATATCAGGGGTCAGTCTGGCAATTTGGCAGTTTGATGTTTTGTCCTAGAGTGCTGAAGAAACTGTGTGTTGATGATGGCTCTATTTCACAAGCTCTGTATCTGAATGTGCACCACCTCTAAGAACTCTGGAGAACCAGGCTACTGGTTTCCTAAGAGAAGTCATTTTCCACTCATCTAAATAAAGTCTACTTGTATTTTCAAATTTAGTGAGATAGCATTTAATTTTCATCATTAAGTATGATGTTAGTTGTAAGTTTTTTCAAAGTTCTTTTGTCAGATTGAGGAAATTTTCTTCTTAGTTCACTGAGAATTTTTATTGTGAAAGTGTTATTGAATATTGTCAGATGCTTTTTCTGTATCTGTAAAGACTGAGATTGTGTGATTTTTCACCTTTATTCTGTTTACATGGTGAGGTTGGTCATGATACATTATCATGATTATTTTTAATGGATTTTTTATATCGTTTGCTGAATATCTTTATGTCTGTGTTCATGAGGGATATTGACTCTTCTTATAATGACTTGTCTGATTTTGGTGTTATTTTATGGCCTCAGATAATATATTAGATAAACCTCTTTTCCTCTGTGCTGAAAGAATGTGGAAGATGGTAGTATCTTCCCCTTAATGTTTGATAAAATCTACCAGTAAAACTCTCTTGACCTAGAGCTTTCTTCACAAGAATGTTGTTAATTGCCCACAAGATTTCTTAACAGTGCTGCTAAGGTTTTATATTTCTTTTTCTGTTAATTTTGGTTAGTTGTGTCTGTGGAATTTATAAATCTCACCTAAGTTTTTTAAATGTATTTCCATAAAGTTTTATAATATTTCCTCATTGTCTATTTAATGTCTATAAGATCTTTGTGTCCCTGGCTGGTGTAGCTCAGTGGATTGAGTGCTGGTCTGTGAACCAAAGGGTTGCAGGTTTGATTCAATGCTAGGGCACATGTCTAGGTTGTGGGCCAGGTCCCCAGTAGGGGGGGAGTGAGAGGCAACCACACATTGATGTTTCTCTCCCTCTCTTTCTTCTTCCCTTCCCTTCTTTCTAAAATATAAATAAATAAAATCTTTAAAAAAAGAATTCTTATTAAAAAATCTTTGTGATATCTACTTTTTATTGAGAATAATAATGTGCTTCTCTTTTTCTCATTTTTTAGTCAGTTTCTCTAAATGTTTATTAATTTTATTGGTCATTCTGAAGGCTTAAAATGACAAACTTTTGACTTTAGTTATTTTCTCTATTTGAACACATTGTATTTTATTAATTTTTCACTCATGTTTTAGCATTTCCTGTCTTTTGCTTGTTTTGGGCTTAATAACTCTTCTTTTCTTAATTTATTAAGGTAGCATCATAGATAATTGATTTAAAATTTTTCTTCTTCTCTGTTATATCCATTTGAAGCTGTAAACTTATATTTAAATACTGGTTTTTGTCGCATCCCACAAATGTTAATGTGTTGTGTTTCTATTACCATTCAGCTCAAAATATTTTCTAATGTACTTATAATTTGTTCTTTGACCCATGGATTACTTAAAAACATACTGTTTAATGTTTAAATGTTTGAACTTTTTCTGATATATTTTCAAAATTTACTTAGTTATGGTCACACTACAGATTTTGTGCCATTTTAATCCTTTGAGATTTATTGGTACTTGTTTCATAGACATTAATATTTTTTAAAGATGCCAGGGAGAAAAATACTATCTTTTTTTTTTTTTTTTTTATTGTTATGCAATTACAGTTGTATGCCTTTTCTCCCCATCCCTCTACCCCACCCCAGGTGAACCCACCTCCCTCCCCCCTCTCCACCCTCCCCCTTGGTTTTGTCCATGTGTCCTTTATAGTAGTTCCTGTAATATCCTCTTCCCACTATCCCCGCCCCCACCCCCCACCCCCACCCTGGCTATTGTTAGATTGTTCTTAACTTCAATGTCTCTGGTTATATTTTGTTTGCTTTTTTCTTCTATTGCTTATGTTCCAGTTAAAGGTGAGATCATATGGTACTTGTCCCTCACTTCCTGGCTTATTTCACTTAGCATAATGCTCTCCAGTTTCATCCATGCTGTTGCAAAGGGTATAAGCTCCTTCTTTCTCTCTGCTGCGTAGAATTCCATTGTGTAAATATACCATAGTTTTTGGATCCACTCGTTTGCTGATGGGCACTTAGGTTGCTTCCAGTACTTGGCTATTGTAAATTGTGCTGCTATGAACATTGGGGTGCACAGATTCTTTTGGATTGGTGTTTCAGTGTTCTTAGGGTATAATCCCAGCAGCGGAATTACTGGGTCAAAGGGCAGTTCCATTTTTAGTTTTCTGAGGAAATTCCATATTGTTTTCCACAGTGGCCTCACCAGTCTGCATTCCCACCAACAGTGCAAAAGGGTTCCCTTTTCTCCACATCCTCTCCAACATTTGTTTGTGGATTTGTTTATGTTGGCCATTCTGACTGGTGTGAGATGATACCTCATTGTGGTTTTAATTTGCATCTCTCTGATGGCTAGTGATGCTGAGCATCTTTTCATATGTCTCTGGGCCCTCTGTATGTCTTCCTTGGAGAAGTGTCTGTTCAAGTCCTTTGCCCATTTTTTAATTGGGTTGTTTGTCTTCCTGGAGTGGAGTCGAGTGAGTTCTTTATATATTTTGGAGATCAGGCCCTTGTCTGAGGTATCGTTGGCAAATATGTTTTCCCATACTGTTGGTACTCTTTGTAATTTGGTGCTGTTTTCTTTAGCCATGCAGAAGCTTTTTATTTTGATGAGGTCCCATTTGTTTATTCTTTCCTTTATGTCCCTTGCTTTAGGGGATGTGTCTGTGAGGATGTTGCTGCGTGGAATGTCTGAGATTTTCCTGCCAATGTTTTCCTCAAGGACTTTTACGGTGTTACGGCTTATATTTAAGTCTTTTATCCATCTTGAGTTTATTTTCGTGTATGGCGTAAGTTGGTGATCGAGTTTCATTTTTTTGCACGTAGCTGTCCAGATCTCCCAACACCATCTGTTGAAGAGGCTGTTTTTGCTCCATTTTATGCTCCTGCCTCCTTTGTCAAATATTAATTGATCGTATAGACTTGAGTTTATTTCTGGGCTCTCTATTCTGTTCCATTGGTCTATGTGCCTGTTTTTATGCCAATACCAGGCTGTTTTGATTACAGTGGCCTTGTAATACAGTTTCATATCAGGTATTGTGATCCCTCCTGCTTTGTTTTTCTTTCTCAAAATTGCTGCAGCTATTCGAGGTCGTTTATGGTTCCATATGAATTTCTGCAATGTTTGTTCTATATCTGTGAAATATGTCATGGGTACTCTAATAGGGATTGCATTGAATCTATAAATTGCTTTGGGTAGTATGGCCATTTTGATAATGTTGATTCTTCCAATCCATGAACATGGTACATGCTTCCATTTGTTTGTATCTTCCTTAATTTCTTTCTTCAGTGGTATGTAGTTTTCTGAGTACAGGTCTTTTACCTCCTTGGTTAGGTTTATTCCTAGGTACTTTATTTTTCTTGTTGCTATATCGAATGGGATTTTTTTCCTGATTTCCGTTTCTGCAGTTTCGTTGCTGGTGTACAGGAATGCCTTTGATTTCTGGGTATTGACTCTGTATCCAGCTGTTTTGCCAAATTCATTTATTAAGTCGAGTAGTTTTTGAGTGGAGTCTATAGGGTTTTCCATGTACACTATCATGTCGTCTGCAAACAGTGACAGTTTCATTTCCTCCTTTCCAATTTGGATGCCTTTTATTGCTTTTTCTTGTCTGATTGCTGTGGCTAGGACTTCCAATACTATGTTGAATAGGAGTGGTGAGAGAGGGCATCCTTGTCTAGTTCCTGATCTTAGTGGGAAAGCTCTAAGTTTTTGTCCATTGAGTGTGATGTTGGCTGTAGGTCTCTCATATATGGCCTTAATTATGTTGAGGACTGCTCCCTTTATTCCCACTTTGCTGAGTGTTTTTATCAGAAATGGGTGCTGTATCTTATCAAATGCTTTTTCCGCATCTATTGATATGATCTTGTGATTTTTGTCTTTGCTGTTGTTGATGTGATGTATTATGTTTATTGATTTGCGAATATTGTACCATCCTTGCATCCCTGGGATGAATCCCACTTGGTCATGATGGATGATCTTTTTAATATATTGCTGGATGCGGTTTGCTAATATTTTGTTGAGAATTTTAGCGTCTATGTTCATCAGCGATATTGGCCTGAAGTTTTCTTTCTTCGTTGTGTCTTTATCTGGTTTTGGGATTAGGATGATGTTGGCTTCATAAAAAGAGTTTGGGAGTCTTCCATCAGTTTGGATTTTTTCGAATAGTCTGTGAAGGATAGGGGTTAGTTCTTCCTTAAATGCTTTGTAGAAATCTCCTGTGAAACCATCTGGTCCAGGGCTTTTGTGTGATGGGAGTTTCTTGATGACAGCTTCAATTTCCTTTGCTGATATTGGTTTGTTCAGGTTTTCTGCTTCTTCTTCATTCAGTTTTGGAAGATTATATTTTTCTAGAAATGTGTCCATTTCATCTAGGTTTTCAAATTTCTTAGCATACAGGTCTTCATAGTAATTTCTTACGATCCTTTGTATTTCTGTGGTATCAGTTGTAATCTCTCCACTTTCATTTCTAATTCTGTTTATTTGGATCCTCTCTCTTTTTTTCTTGATGAGCCTACTTAAAGGCTTGTCGATTTTGTTTATCTTTTCAAAGAACCAGCTCCTGGATTCATTGATCCTTACAATTGTGCTTTTAGTCTCTATGTCATTTAATTCTGCTCTGATCTTGGTTATTTCCTTCCTTCTGCTTGCTCTGGGCTGTCTTTGTTGTTGTTCCTCCAGTTCTTGTAGGCGTAGGGTTAGGTTGTTTGTTTGAACTGTTTCTAACTTCTTAAGGTAGGCCTGTATTGCTATGAACTTCCCTCTCAGGACTGCCTTTGCTGTGTCCCATAGGTTTTGGGTTGTTGTGAGTTCGTTTTCATTTGTTTCCAGGAAGTTTTTGATTTCTTCCCTAATCTCATTCTTGACCCATTCATTGTTTAATAGCATGCTATTCAGTCTCCATGCTTTTGAGTGTTTTGGGTTTTTACCCTTGGCGTTGGTTTCTAGTTTCAGACCCTTGTGGTCAGAGAAGATGCTTGATATGATTTCAATTTTCTTGAATTTGTTGAGGCTTGCTTTGTGTCCTATCATGTGGTCTATCTTTGAAAAAGTTCCATGGACACTTGAAAAGAACGTGTATTTTGCTTCTTTGGGATGAAAAGCTCTGTATATATCAGTTAAGTCCATTTCCTCTAAGGTATTGTTAAGTGACACAATATCTTTGTTGATCTTTTGTTTGGAAGACCTGTCCATTTTTGATAGTGGGGTGTTAAAATCCCCTACTATAATTGTGTTGCTGTCAATATCTTTCTTGAAATCCTCCAAGATTTTCTTTATGTATTTGGGTGCTCCTATGTTGGGTGCATATATATTTACAATGTTTATGTCTTCTTGGTGGATTCTTCCTTTGAGTATTATGAAGTGACCTTCTGGGTCTCTCTTTATGGCCCTTCTTTGGAAGTCTATTTTGTCAGATATGAGTATTGCTACCCCTGCTTTTTTTTCCTGTCCGTTTGCTTGGAAGATTTGTTTCCAGCCCTTCACTTTCAGTCTGTGTAAGTCTTTTGTCCTGAGATGGGTTTCTTGTAGGCAGCATATGTGTGGGTCATGTTTTCTTATCCATTCAGCTGTTCTATGTCTTTTGATTGGAGCATTTAATCCATTTACGTTTAAGGTTATTATCGATAGGTAGTTATTCATTGCCATTATTTCCTACCTGTGTTCCTCTGTCTTTCTCTTTTCCTTCCTTTCCTTAAAGCAGTCCCTTTAGCATCTCTTGCAGAGCTGGTTTGGTGGAGCTGTATTCTTTTAGACTTCTTTTGTCTGGGAAACTCTTTATTTGGTCTTCTATCTTGATTGAGAGCCTTGCTGGGTAAAGTAGTCTTGGTTGCAGGCCTCTGGTTCTCAGTACTTGGAATATTTTTTGCCATTCTCTTCTGGCTTGGAGCGTTTCCATTGAGAAGTCAGTTGCTAACCTTATTGGGGCTCCCTTGTATGTTACTTCCTTTTTCTCCCTTGCTGCCTTTAAGATCCTCTCTTTGTCTTGGAAATTTGCCATTTTAATTATGATGTGTCTTGCAGTGGGTCTCTTTGGGTTCCTCTTGTTTGGGACTCTCTGTGATTCCTGGATTTGGGTGACTTTTTCTCTCCTCAGATTAGGGAAATTTTCCATCATTACTTTTTCAAACAGGTTTTCTATCCCTTGCTCTTCTTCTTCTCCTTCTGGTATTCCTATTATACGGATATTGTTACGTTTCATGTTGTCCTGCATTTCCCTTATTGCCTCTTCATTCTTTCTGAGCCTCTTTTCCTTTTCTTGCTCCTTCTGGGTGTTTTTTTCTACTTTATCCTCCAGCTCGCTGATCCGATCCTCTGCTTCGTCAAGTCTGCTTTTAATTCCTTCTACTGTGTTCTTCAATTCAGAAATTGTATTCTTCATTTCCTCTTGGCTCTTGTTGATATTTTCTATTTCCTTTTTCATATTGATATAGTTTGCAGTGAGTTCATTGTAGTTTCCTTGTAGTTTCTGGTAGTTCTCTTTGAGCTCAGAGAGCTCAGTGAGTTTCCTGATGACCATTGCTTTGAACTCAGTATCTGATAGTTGACTTGCCTCTTTTTCGGTTAGTATTCTTTCTGAGACTTCCTCCTTTCCTTTCATTTGGGAATTGTTTCTTTGTCTTCCCATTGTTTGTGAGGCTCTTCTTGTTGGCCTCTGCGTCTTAAATTGCTTTGTTCTGACTCCCTGGATTTATGATATGCACTTCTATGGTAGAATGCCAATGGGATTCGGTGGTGCTGTCTCCTTACTCTCCTGTGCTCACTGGTCTTGAGCTGACGTTTATGTGTTTAACACGGTCTAACTCTAGTCTTTTCAGCACTCCAGGTTTTGTTGTCTCACCGTCAGAGAAAAATACTATCTTATTTATGGTAAGTGTTGAGACCACTGGGCAAGATCCTCTTTGAGGTCCTTTCTGGTCTAATTATATATGGTTCTGTGCTTCCTTTTCTTAGAAAGATTTTTTTTTTCATACAAGTGTTTTAGACTGATAAATGGTTTAAAAACCCGACTTACTCACGGGCAGGCTCTGACCCAACAGAAACACCCCTGTCATCCCTATTTTGTCAGAAGCCCCCTGGTGCAGAATATCATCTATGCCTTAGACAAGGCTTGGAGTGATTTGCTCCAGGCATACATGACAGATTCCAGTTATTGTAATTCATATCTTTTTTCTGTGCTAACTCATTTATAAGACATGTTCAAACAAGAGACAGAAACCAACTCTACTAATAGAGTTCCTATATTGCTAAAAAGCAGATTGTGCTATTAATTTCTAAAAAGCACTTACTGAGTTTGATTAACTTAGCAGCCTCACAAAGTGACAGATCATCCACAGAATATATTAATTGGGCGTATCAAATAGTCTAGGAAAAAATGTCCATGCTATTCAAGACTTTGTGTCAAAATGACTTCCACTATCAAGTCATAAACCAAGGCACTGGAGGAAGATGTTATATATAGAGACCAAATCCATCTCAGACACATGTAATGTGCATTTCTTCTTTGCTTGCATTATTTTGAAGTTAACTCTGCTGAAGTATCTATCTCAGCAGGGAAGCCTTTGACAGTCCCAGTGTGTGGCCCTCATTTACACTGCTAGTCAAAGACAGAATGTGGGGAGGTAAATTTCATCTGAGTGTCTAGATTTGTGCGAGATGACTCCTCAGGTCCTGTTTAATGGGAAGTTCTGTGATTCCTAAAATGACCTACAAGTTATTTCACAGTGATGATTTACTTGGCTACAGAAGATGAAAAAAATGATAGGCAGAAGGGGTGTTGGTAAAAAAAACAACAACAGTGTCTGGTTCTTTTTGTTTGTTTTTTCATAGTTCTAGGCACAGGTCAACATTTTGTTATATTTTCTTTCCTTTAATTTGGACATAAATCCTTCAAAGTAAATAATAAGGTATGTATGTTTACAGATAATGAAATCAAAACTCAAAAAAATTAACCTGCCTCTAAGATCTATATTTTTTTCCACATTGCCCTAAAAATAAAACCTGTGATTCTTGGGAACTTTTGATCTCTTTGACCATGGGGTCCTCTGAGCTGAAGATTATCCCTAACCCCCTTTTATACTTTGTACCACCCCAAATTTTTAAATTTTAGTTCTGGGATTGCTTCCAGGCTGAGCAACTATTTATAGAGAAAACACTATAAAGTTTCATTCTCTCTAGATAATACCTGCCCTGTTACCCAATAATTTCATTTCAGTTAAGATTTTAGTAGTTGCCTTTCACATACACAAATGACACACAATGACAGAGAAATTGCTCAGTGACTTCATAGAGAGTGAGGTAGGAAGTTAAGTTGCATACAGAAAAACCAGGTAATATACATAGTGATGAGAGGAAGACTTATGTAATTTAATAATTTTATCCTTAGAGAGAAAATACAATGTAAAAAATTTCAATTTCTGATTAGTTTGTTTTTATTTTATCTGGAGAAAAATTTAAGTGGTTTGATCTAGAAATGTTTGTTAATTCAGGAATGACTGGGGATGGTTTTTCAAATGAAGAATGGTGCATACATTTAATCTCAAAATAAAACAAAAACAGAATAAACCAAAAAGTTTTAATGGCTAAAAATAGCTTAATAGATTATATTCCTTGATAACATTTAAGGTTAATACAGAGTTTTAGTAACTCCAAACAAAATAATTAGCAATGTGGAAATTTCAGATTGCCAAGCATGACTTGCAAGGGAGATATAGTTGGACAAATATAGGCTTGAGCAAAGACACTTTGAAAAGCCAGCATTAGGGGCAGACCAACAAGAAGATCAAACTAAGTCCCAATAGGATAGGGCTTGGGCAGATGAACTGAGCCACATGTGCATTTTGTAAAATGCATGTTTTGCTCAGGTCCAGTTTAGATCATGAATGATATGGTGGTGATGGGGAAAGGGTGTAGTGTAGGGCAGGAAAGACCATACCATGTCACATGATGGAGATAACGAGGAGTTCTTTTAGCAGAAAATAGTTTAAGAGCATCATGTAGGACAATGGAACCTGTTTCCAATTTCTAAGATATTAGGGCTGAGGCTGAGCCTGATGATAATACTTTTGGTGATGTTACATACTGGACCTGTGGTGGGGAACAAAATACTATTACGGCATGGACCCGCCCTTCTCCCGGGGTCCCCCTGTACTAGGCTCACCTTGCCCACTGCCAGGGAATTATAGCTCTCAATGTCAGAGATTGGTGAAAAGGAAAGGAATTATTTATTCAAAAGTTATATAGACTTAAGAGTAATGACTTAATATCTTCATTAAAATCCCAATGTCCCTTAGAATACCCACAAATGCATACAGTCCTTCCTTTCCCCCTCTGACCAGTCTGGGGTACTGTATCTCAGGAAAAGAAATAAAAGTCCATGGCTCAGGTAGCTCCCGGTTCTTCCCAGTAATCTGTGCTTGGCTGGCAGACCTCCCTGGGTTCCCAGCACCATCAGCTCTGTCGCCACACCACCTCGATCTCCAGGTCTTAATCCAAAACCACGTGGCACCTTCCCCTGGCCAACCAGCAAGCCTCCTTTCATCCCCTTTCTTCCCTGCAAGGTCTCTCCTGCTTCCTAAGCCACATGGCAAAAGGGAGACCCAAAGCCATGTGGTTCAGACTCTCTCACCAAAGCCGCGTGTCCCTCCCTTCTTTTCATGGCTGCCGCACCTGGGATTAAATCCCAGCACCAATCTTCCTCTGCAGCCCCATTTCCAATTCCTCCGACAATCAGCTACACCTGCCAGCATTCTGTATTTTTCCAGTTTTTCTGGGCTGCCATAGTAATTCTGGGCAGGTGTGGCCCTGTGGCATGGAGCGCTCATGCAGGCACTGTAACCGCGGGGAGCTGCTTCCCAGTTATATCCTGGGTGGAAATCACTCCCATCTCCCTAGCTCAAAGCATGGCCACAGCTATTTAACATATCCATGAAACCAGTTAAAGGTTATACATATGTCAAATGACATGAGGTTATCTGCAAAACCATTGCTATGTAGAACAACTCTCAATGGCCCTGCTCCATGTGTCCCATCCCCCAGTTCAGTCCTGTGGGGGTGAGGACATCCTATATTTTTTAATATTTCCTAGACACCCTGAGTTCTGGACCCCATTACAAATCCCTATGGGGGGCTGGCTGCACCCTGTTACAGTGATGGTCAGGAGAAGCCAGGAACTAAGGTTTGCTTGGGCCTGCAGGTGGAAACCCATGGTAGAATTGATCTCCATATTCAGGTAGCCATATTCCTGGATACACAAGCTGATCACTAACTTGGGCTGCTCTTCAGCTACCAAATGTGTATTCCATGTGCCTACATGACTATAAGATGAAGATGAATCTCTATAGCTTGTTGAACTCCTTCAATTTTGTGTGCAACTACCAAGTGAATATTTAGATTTGTCATAAAATGTTACATTTGTTTCTAAATTGTTTGTTTATTTTGACTTATTTTGGTAGTGACTGACATGTAATGATGATGTTTTATTTTCCTTTAAAATGATATCTCATGTAAACTTCCCAAGTGCAAATACTTGTCAGAATTGTCCTTGTTTCTTTCTTAAATTTTAATCTTTTATAGTTATTCAATTACAGTTGTGTGACTTTTCTCCCCATAGCTCCACCCCACCCCAGGTGAACCCACCTCCCTCCCCCACCTCCACCCTCCCCCTTGATTTTGCCCATGTGTCCTTTATAGTAGTTCCTGTAATCCCATCTCCTCACTGTCCCCTCCCCACTCCCCCCTGATCATTGTTAGATTGTTCTTAACTTCAGTGTCTCTGGTTATACTTTGTTTCCTTTTTTCTTCTATTTATTATGTTCCAGTTAAAGGTGAGATCATATGGTATTTGTCCCTCACCGCCTGGCTTATTTCACTTAGCATAATGCTCTCCAGTTCCATCCATGCTGTTGCAAAGGGTATAAGCTCCTTCTTTCTCTCTGCTGCTTAGAATTCCATTGTGTAAATATACCATAGTTTTTGGATCCAATCATTTGCTGATGGACATTTAGGTTGCTTCCAGTACTTGGCTATTGTAAATTGTGCTGCTATGAACATTGGGGTGCACAGGTTCTTTTGGATTGGTGTTTCAGGGTTCTTAGGGTATAATCCCAGCAGTGGAATTGCCAGGTCAAAGGGCACTTCCATTTTTAGTTTTCTGAGGAAATTCCATACTGTTTTCCACAGTGGCCTCACCAGTCTGCATTCCCACCAACAGTGCACTAGGGTTCCCTTTTCTCCGCATCCTCTCCAACATTTGTTTGTGGATTTGTTTATGTTGGCCACTCTGACTGGTGTGAGATGGTACCTCATTGTGGTTTTCATTTGCATCTCTCTGAAGGCTAGTGATGCTGAGCATCTTTTCATATGTCTCCGGGCCCTCTGTATGTCCTCCTTGGAGAAGTGTCAGTTCAAGTACTTTGCCCATTTGTTAATTGGGTTGTTTGTCTTCCTGGAGTGCAGTCATGTGAGTTCTTTATGTATTTTGGAGATCAGGCCCTTGTCTGAGGAATCATTGGCAAATATGTTTTCCCATACTGTTGGTTCTCTTTGTAATTTGGTGCTGTATTCTTTAGCCATGCAGAAACTTTTTATTTTGATGAGGTCCCATTTGTTTATTCTTTCCTTTATGTCTCTTGCTTTAGGGGACATGTCTCTGAGGATGTTGCTGTGTGAAATATCTGAGATTTTCCTACCAATGTTTTCCTCTAGGACTGATGTTACGGCTTATATTTAATTCTTTTATCCATCTTGAGTTTATTTTTGTGTATGGCCTAAGTTGGTGATCGAATTTCATTTTTTTTGCACGTAGCTGTCCAGATCTCCCAACATCATCTGTTGAAGAGGCTGTTTTTGCTCCATTTTATGCTCGTACCTCCTTTGTCAAATATTAATTGACCATGAAGGCTTGAGTTTATTTCTGGGCTCTCTTTTCTGTTCCATTGAACTATGTGCCTGTTTTTATGCCAGTACCAGGCTGTTTTGATGACAGTGGCCTTGTAATACAGTTTGATATCAGGTATTGTGATCCCTCCTGCTTTGTTCTTCTTTCTCAAAATTGCTGCAGCCATTCGGGGTTGTTTATGGTTCCATATGAATTTCTGAAATGTTTGTTCTATATCTGTGAAATATGTCATGGCACTTTAATAGGGATTGCCTTGAATCTATAAATTGCTTTTGGTAGTATGGCCATTTTGATGATGTTAATTCTTCCAACCCATAAGCATGGTCCATGCTTCCATTTGTTTGTGTCTTCCTTAATTTCTTTCTTCAATGTTGTGTAGTTTTCTGAGTACAGGTCTTTTACCTCCTTGGTTAGGTTGATTCCTAGGTACTTTATTTTTCTTGTTGCTATATCAAATGGGATTTTTTTCCTGATTTCTGTTTCTGCAGTATTATTGTTGGTGTACAGGAATGCCTTTGACTTCTGAGTATTGACTTTGTATCCAGCTGTTTTGCAAAATTCATTCATTAGGTCGAGGATTTTTTTTTTGTGGAGTCTATAGGATTTTCCTTGTACACTATCATGTCATCTGCAAACAGTGACAGTTTCATTTCCTCCTTTCCAATTTGGATGCCTTTCATTTCTTTTTCTTGTCTGATTACTGTGGCTAGGACTTCCAATACTATGTGAATAGGAGTGGTGAGAGAGGGCACCCTTGTCTTGTTCCTGATCTTAGAGGGAAAGCTCTAAGTTTTTGTCCATTGAGTACAATGTTGGCTGTAGGTGTCCCATATATGGCCTTTATTATGTTGAGGAATGCTCCCTTTATTCCCACTTTGCTGAGTGTTTTTATCAGAAATAGGTGCTGTAACTTATCAAATGCTTTTTCCACATCTATTGATATGATCATGTGATTTTTGTCTTTGCTGTTGTTGATGTGGTGTATTATGTTTATTGATTTGCGAATATTGTACCATCCTTGCATCCCTGGGATGAATCCCACTTGGTCATGGTGGATGATCTTTTTAATGTATTGCTGTATGCAGTTTGCCAATATTTTTTTGAGAATTTTAGCGTCTATGTTCATCAGCGATATTGGCCTGAAGTTTTCTATCTTCCTTGTGTCTTCATCTGGTTTTGGAATTAGGATGATGCTGGCTTCATAAAAAGAGTTTGGGAGTCTTCCATCAGTCTGGATTTTTTTGAATAGTCTGTGAAGGATAAGGGTTAGCTCTTCCTTAAATGCTTTGTAGAATTCTCCTGTGAAACCATCTGGTCCAGGGCTTTTGTGTGTTGGGAGTTTTTTGATGACTGCTTCAATTTCCTCTGCTGTTATTGGTCTGTTAACCTTTCTGCTCCTTCTTCATTCAGTTTTGGTCGATTATATATTTCTATAAACGTGTCCATTTCACCTAGGTTTCAAATTTCTTGGCATACAGTTCTTCGTAGTAATTTCTTACAATCCATTGTATTTCTGTGGTATCAGTTGTAATCTCTCCTCTTTCATTTCTAATTGTGTTTATTTGGATCCTCTCTCTTCTTTTCTTGATGAGCCTACTTAAAGGCTTGTTTATTTTGTTTATCTTTCAAAGAGCCAGCTCCTGGATTCATAGATCCTTAGAATTGTGCTTTTAGTCTCTATGTCATTTAAGTCTGCTCTGATCTTGGTTATTTCCTTCCTTCTGCTTGCTCTGGGCTGTCTTTGTTGTTGTTCCTCCAGTTCTTGTAGGTGTAGGGTTAGGTCGTTTGTTTGAAATGTTTCTATCTTTTTAAGGTAGGCCTGTATTGCTATGAAATTCCCTCTCAGGACTGCCTTTTCTGTGTCCCATAGGTTTTGGGTTGTTGTGAGTTTATTTCCATTTGTTCCAGAAACTTTTTGATTTCTTCCCTAATCTCGTTCTTGACCCATTCATTGTTTAATAGCATGCTATTCAGTCTCCATGCTTTTGAGTGTTTTGGGTTTTTTCCTTTGGGGTTGGTTTCTAGTTTCAGTTCCTTGTGGTCAGAGAAAATGCTTGATATGATTTCAATTTTCTTGAATTTGTTGAGGCTTGCTTTGTGTCCTATCCTGTGGTCTATCTTTGAAAATGTTCTATGTACACTTGAAAAGAATGTGTATTTTTCTTCTTTGGGATGCAAAGGTCTATATATGTCAGTTAAGTCCATTTCCTCTAGGGTATTGTTAAGGGACACAATATCCTTCTTGATATTTTGTTTGGAAGACATGTCCATTTTTGACAGTGGGTATTAAAGTCCCCTACTATAATTGTGTTGCTGTAAATATCTTTCTTGAAGGCCTCCAATATTTTCTTTATCTATTTGGGTGCTCCTATGTTGGGTGCATATATATTTACAATGTTTATGTCTTCTAGGTGGATTCTCCCTTTGAGTATTATGAAGTGACCTTCTGGGTCTCTCTTTATGGCCCTTCTTTTCAAGTCTATTATGTCTGATATGAGTACTGCTACCCCTGTTTTTTTTCCTGTCCATTTGCTTGGAAAATTTGTTTCCAGCCCTTAACTTTCAGTCTATTGTCCTAACTTGGGTCTCTGGTAGCCAGCATATGTGTGGGTCATGTTTTCTTATCCATTCAGATATTCTATGTCTTTTGATTGGAGCATTTAATCCATTTATATTAAAGTTTATTATTGATAGATACTTATTCATTGCCATTTTTTTCTACCTGTGTTCTACCTATGGTATGAACTTCTATGGTCTCTTTCTCTTTTCCTTCCTTTCCTTAAAGCAGTCTCTTTAGCATCTCTTGCAGAGCTGGTTTGGTGGAAGTGTATTCTGTTGGCCTTCTTTTGTCTGGGAAACTCTTTATTTGGCCTTCTATCTTGATTGAGAGCCTTGCTGGGTAAAGTAGTCTTGGCTGAAGGCCTCTGGTTGTCATTACTTGGAATATTTTTTGCCATTCTCTTCTGGCTTGGAGCGTTTCCATTGAGAAGTCAGTTGCTAACCTTATTGGGGCTCCCTTGTACGTTACTTCCTGTTTCTCTCCCTTGCTGCTTTTAAGATCCTCTCTTTGTCTTGGAATTCTGCCATTTTAATGATGATGTGTCTTGCAGTGGGCCTCTTTTGGCTCCTCTTTTTTGGGATTCTCTGTGTTTTCTGGATTTGTGTGACTTTTTCTCTCATCAGCTTAGGGAAATTTTCCATCATTACTTTTTCAAACAGGTTTTCTATCCCTTGCTCTTCTTCTTCTCCTTCTGGTATTCCTATTATACGGATATTGTTACGTTTCATGTTGTCCTGCATTTCCCTTAATCCCTCTTCACTCTTTCTGAGCCTCTTTTCCTTTTCTTGCTCTTTCTGGGTGCTTTGTTCTACTTCGTCCTCCAGCTCGCTGATCCGATCCTCTGCTTCATCAAGTCTGCTTTTCATTCCTTCTACTGTGTTCTTTAATTCAGAAATTGTATTCTCCATTTCTTCTTGGACCTTGTTGATAGTTTCTATTTCCTTTTTCATGTTGATATATTTTGTAGTGAATTCACTGTAGTTTCCCTGTAGTTTCTGGTAGTTCTCTGTGAGCTCAGTGAGCTTCCTGATAACCATTGGTTTGAACTCAGTATCTGATAGTTGACTTGCCTCTTTTTCAGTTAGCATTTTTTCTGAGGCTCCCTCCTTTCCTTTCATTTGGGGATTATTTCTTTGTCTTCCTGTTGTGATCCTCTTCTTTTTAGCCTCTGCTTCTTAAGTTGATCTATTCTGACTCCCTGGGTTTATGTTATGAACTTCTATGGTAGAATGCCAATGGGATTCAGTGGTGCCGTCTCCTTAATCTCCTGTGCTCACTGGTCTTGAGCTGATGTTTATGGGTCTTACATGGTCTTACTCTGGTCTTTTCAGCACTCCAGTTTTTATTGTCTCAGCGGTGGGAAAAAGAGAAAGGGGGAAAAAAGGAGAAGGGAAGGAGGGAAAAAGGGAATAGAAAAAGAAAGGAAGGAAGGAAGAAGAAATAAAGAAAGATCGGAGGCAATATAAGATGGAATTTTAACAAAAATTAGAACAAAAGAATAAATAAAAGAAGGCAGGAACAAGGAATAAAAAAGGTAAAGGATGGAAGGAAGAAGGAATACAAAAAGAAAGAAGGACAGAAAGGAAGAAGGAATTCAGGAGGAAAGGAGGAGAAAAAAAGTCTTGTGCTGCCTTTAAACGGGTCATGTTAGTTCTGCTTGTCTTTCTGTCTGTGGAATGGGAGGGGGTGGTTGGAAGGATTGGTTTCACTTTTCTTCCTTCCTGAGCCACACTCTTCACTGTTGTTCAGCTCCAGTCCAGTTCCTCAGGGTCCTTCTGCTCCCCACTAGACCTTTAGTTCACCAGTTGTGCTGTCCTTGAATTGCACCAGTTAGGGGCAACTCACACTCCCCCTTCTTGCTCTTTGCTGTCTTAGATGCTAGGCACTCTTGGTGCTGCTATGGGGTAGTTCAGCCCCCTACTGGGTTGAGTCTTTCAGGGCAATGCAGTCTCCCCTAGCCCTGCAGCTCCCCTCTGCTGGGTGTTCTGTCTTCGTCCTAGAGAGCCAGTAGGCCCTGCAGGGCTCTGTGCGCAGGGGCTAGGTAGGAGTTGTTCAGAACTGGTGCTTTTAGGTGTGGTCGCCTGTAGGCAGCCAGGCCATTGATCAGGGGATCCCCTGATTTGGGCCTGGGTTGTGCAGCCGGCTGGTCCACCTCTTTTTGCCTGTGCGTGGGGCAGCTAGCCTCTGCTCCCGGTGTGCACCCAGCCGAGGTTTCAGGTGTCGGCGCCCTGCCGGGGTTTCAGTTGTGGGCCCCCAGTCCGCTAATGTGGGTGCACGCCAGCCGGGCTTCTGGTGAGCACTGGGGCTGGTTATCCTGAGTTCACAGTCCAGGGGCTGAGGGGGGAGGGTGGCCAGAGGCTGCGGCTGCTGAGAAGAGTTCTCTAACTAGCCGCTGAGTGCCTCTATTTTCTCTTTTTCTTTTTGAGAAATTCTTCCTATTCAAACCACCCTGGTCCAAACAAGCCAAGTAGCACCTGGCTACTCACACAACTCAGCCTGGCTCTCTCCCCAGAATCCTGCAGCAGACCCTGTGCCGGGGCCGGGGCTTCAGCCACCCTGGTCCTCCTGCAGGTCTCAGGGACCTTATTGTCCTTAAGCACTCTTCTTACCGTCAGATCTTTCAATGTCCTCTATCTTTGGTCTCCGATCTTCATATATGCTGGAATACCGTTGGCTGTTCGCTCTGTTCCTCAGATCAGCTAGATGTTTCACTGGTGCTGAGGGGAATTGGACTCCGCTCCCACCTATCTTGCTGCCATCTTCTCCCTTGTTTCTTTTATATATAGTAATTAACAGTTGCTTATAAATTGTCCCTTCTGAGTGGGACATCAGATAATATGGACAGGAGTAGAGCACACCTAATGCTGTCTAAAAATATGGCTTTCTATGATTGCTCTATGGTGTCTGTTTTAGTTAATGCATGCTTTTAAGCATCATCTTGTTCTAGGACAGTGGTCCTCACATTTAGTGTACATGCAATTACCTAGAGAAATTAAAAATCAAATTTCTGGCCCAGATTCCAGACTTCCTGGTTCATTTTCTGGGGTGGGGCATATCTAATATGTTTCCAAGTGATGCCACGAGGCTTGTCTGGAAGAAGTCCATCCATTGTTAATATAATGAGAATGGTTTGTGCAACATCGATGTAACCTGGCAGCCATGGAGAGTTTACTGGAATGCGCATGCATGAACAATGACAACTTCACTATACTAGTCACTGGAGGTGGTAGACACCATTGAGTGAGCATGTGTACTGTGTGGCTGTTGCATACAAAATGACTGAGCAAGTAGAACAACAAATCTGCATCAAGCTTTAAGTTAAGCTTGAACATTCCTCTATGGGCACTATTCAGATGATTCAGAAGGCTGTGGCTATGGACAACTGGTGATTGGTATCTTCAACAAGATAATGTGCCCATTCATGCATCATATCTCATGCAGAGTTTTTTGTGAAATATCAAATCACCCAGGTGAGTCAGCTGCCCTACAACCCAGGTTTGACACCCTGTGACTTCTGGCTTTTCCCAAAACTAAAATCACCTTTGAAAAGGAAGAGATTTCAGACCATAGATGAGATTCAGGAAAATATGATGGGGCAGCTGATAGTAATTGGGAGAACTGTGTGAAATTCCAAAGTTCTTACTTTGAGGGGGACTGAGGTGTCATTGTCCTATGTACAGTGTTTCTTGTATCTTGTATCATCAAGAAATGTCTCTATTTTTCATACTACATAGCTGGATACCTTCTAGGCAGACCTCATATTAGTGATGGTCAGGGGATCACACTTAGAGAACAACTGCTCTAGGAAAAATGTCAGCATATGTGAAGATGGAAAAAAAAAACTTGAGTTTGGAAAGACAGTGGTTCAAAATCTTACATTGAAGCTCCTTGGCTTTCCTGTCTTAGGTTATGTATTTTATTATTGTCATTATTATTGGCGCAAGTAATTGTTATCCCACTGAAGTAGATGGCTTACCCTTTCCTGGGCTATAGAGATAGGTGATTAATTGTTAACTCAGTCTGAAGCATTCAGTGCTATTAGCAAATGCCATCCCCATTGTTCACTAACTTGCATTTATGACGATCTCTTCTAGATAGAAGTAATCATGAGTAATGTATGACTAACATTAATTAAAGTTATGGTTGTAACTTAGAATGGGTGGTGTTGCATCCAGCCAGAAGTAACTATGTCTACCAATTCTACTAAGTAACAAGAGTTCAGGTAGGGGATTAACCACAAATAACTCTTCTGATTTCTCTGTAGCCCCTTTGCCTCCCTGTGTCACTATGTACCTCACAACATCACTATATACCCATCTGTATCAGTGTGCTCTGCCTAGATTATAACAAAATACAATATGGGTGGCTTAACCAATAGAAATTTGTTTCTTACTGTTTTGGTGGCTGGAAGTCCAAGACCAAGATGCCAACATGGTTGGTTTCATTTTGAGCCTCTTTTCTTGACTTGCAGTGAGCTGCCATGTCTTTGTGTTCCTCTGGCAGAGAGAGTAAGTGAGCAAACTCTCTGGTGTCTTTTCTTTTTTTTAAAATTAAAAAAATGTTTAATTCTGGTGTCTTTTCTTATAAAGGCATGAAACTGTTATGAGTATCTCACCATCCTGACCTAATAACTTTCTAAAAGTCCAGGTTCCAAATCCCATCGCATTAGGGGCTAGGCCTTCAGCATGTGGATCTTGGGATGAACACAAACATTCAGGACATAGCACCATTTCAATTATCACCAGGGCCAAAAAATCACACATTTGGATTAGGTGAAGCAAAGTGTCAGCCTGTGGTAGTGTGAGTTATGTAAACTTTAAAGCATGCAATTTGACATGCAGTAACCAGTGCTACATCAATCCAATAAGCACATCAATTGGATTGAAGCACAGCAATGGGCATACCATGGCCTTGAACTCATCTATTAAATAGGTGAACCAGCTTTCACTTACTTCCATTACATTATTGATCTCTTTACTGTCTCTATTCTTTCCTGGATACAATTATCACCTACTCCCAAATCATGGAGTCAGAATAAGTACATTTTATTACTTTCTTTCCTGTATTTCTAATTGCTGAGTTTATTCTATCTTCTGGGATTTTTAACTTGCCCTCATGTTATAGATTATATATACCAAATAACAGAATAAAAATGAGATAGGGAATGACAAAATACTTAGTTGTCTCTCAAATTAAACGCTTAAGTTCTTTTTATGAATTGGTTGGGGTATAATTGAAAATTTGACTCTGTCCCAGAAGCTCCAAAAATCTTCAGTCTGGTTATGAGGTCTTACATGCTTTGTGGCATGTTCTCAAAGAATAAGGATTTACTGTCTATTTCTGGAACTTTTCCAAAATACTACTTAACCTTGAGCTTCAATATGTTATTGATAAATGCAACTTAAAAAGTTCTTAAATATTAGTGCTCAAGAACTAGATAAGCTGTTGTCCACTGGGCAAATTATAATGTAAATTGGTTGTTTGTGGTAGTTTTCTAGTAGCCTCTGTGAATGTAATAAATGAAAAGGTCCCCACCTCCTTTTTTAGAAAACCCTTTATCTTGGTATTTGGAAAACATAAGAAGATATTTCTCCCTTTGATTATTTGATGTAAGACATCATGTTTCTAATATTGTGATTCCTGGTGAAATGTGGTTTGCAAATGTCAGATAATGCAGGTAAGGGAATCTAATATTTATTGAAAACTTATCTGCCCATTATTGGACTGGGTTCCTTTACATGTGCTATTTCATGCAACTCTTTTATTAACTCTATGAGACAAGAAACATTGTTCCAGTTTTTACAGGTTAAAAATTGAGGTTTGGAGAAATTAATAAATCAGGACAAATTATAACCCAGGTAACTAGCAGACAAAGACAACAAATGCAAGTGTTTTTTAATTTGAAACTAAATAGATTTCTATTGCACAGTGGTTCTCAAAACTGGACACACATTAGAAATACCTAAATGGGTTTTAATTTTTATTTATATTTATGTATTATTTTGCGAGAGAGAGACAGAGAGGGAAAGAGAAAGATACTGACTTGTAGTTCCACTTATTTATGCATTCATTGGTTGATTCTAATATGTGCCATGATGGAGATTGAACCTGAAACATTGGTGTATTGGGACAATACTCTAATCAATTGAGCTACCTGGACAGCGACCATAAGTAGCTTTTTAAAAGAAATGACCAGTTCCCAGGCTCTGGTGTTGAGAAAACAGAACAGCCACATGCAAAAGAATGAAAATTGACCATATCCTTACACCATACAAACATACTAACTCAAAATGGACTAAAAACTTGAATGTAAGATCTGAAACCATAAAACACCTAGAAGAAAACATAGGCAGTTATCTCCTTGACATAGGTTTGACAATGATTTTTTTTGGACCTCACAAAAGCAAAAATAAACAAGTGAGACTACATCAAGATGTGAAGCTTTTATATAGCAAAGGACACCATAAACAAAATAAAAAGGCAATGTACTGAATGGAAGAAGATATTTGCAAATCATATATCTGATAAGGAGCTAATATTCAAAATATATAAAACGAAACCCATGAAACTCAACAGCAAAAGACAATGACAACATAACGATTCAATTAAAATGTGAGCAGAAGATGTGAACAAACATTTTTCCAAAGAAGACACACAGTTGGCCAAAAGGTACATGGAAAAATGTTATGTATCATTAATTATTAGGGAAAACAAAATAAAAACCACAATGAAATGTCCCCTCACACCTGTTGGAATGTCTACTCTCAAAAAGACAAGAAGTAACAAGTATTGGTGAGAATATGGAGAAAAGGGAGTATTACTTGATACAGTCACTATGAAATAAAAATATGGTGGTTCCTTAAAAAAGGAAAAATAGAACCACCACATGACCCAGCAATCCCTCAAATGGGTATTGACTTGACAAAAATTTGCAAACATTTATTTATAAGGATAAGTGCACCCCTATGTCCATTGCAACATTGTTTATAACAGCCAAGATAAGGAAACAACCTAAGTGTCCATCAGTGGGTGACTGGCCAGAATGGTATATATTTTGGAGGTTAAAAAATAATAATACTTTTCCTCCCACCCTCTAAATTCTTCTAGCTGGGCCAATACTCAAATTAATAGAGACAGATTAACAAAAGAAAACATTTTTACTTCATTCTTTATTTGATCATATTAAATTTGTTTTCCAGTTGCAGTTTACATTGAATATTATTTTTAGATTTAGGTGTAAAGCATAATAGTTAGAAAAGCGCATATTTTACAAGGTGTTCCCCATGATATTTCCAGTACCCATCTACACCCTACAGTTATCAAATACTATTGATGGATACATTATTAATACATCCCTATGCTGTATTGTACATTCCCATGACTATTTTGTAAATACTGATTTGGACTTCTTAATCCCTTGACTTGTTTCACCCAGTCGCCTATCTCCCTTGCCCTCTGGCAACCAACAGTTTGTTGTCTGTATCCATGAGTCTGTTTCTCTTGTGTTTATTTATTATATTGTTCTTTAGATTCCACATACACATGAGAATATATGGTATTTTGTCTTTCTCTGACTGGCTTATTTTACTTGGCATAATACCATCTAGTTTCATCTATACTATTGCAAAAGCCTAAAACTTTATTTATTTTTTATAGGTGAGTAATTTTATATTTTTTATAGCTGAGTAATATTATATGAATGACAATTTATATAATTGTCTCAGTGCCCACTGTCTATTGATGGGCACTTTGGGAATTCATAGACATGGGGAATTCACATAAGCATGAAAATTCCAAAGACAATGGGACACCACTGAGTATATATGACATTTTGGACAAAGAAAACAAGGGAAGAAAAGGATGTTAGATTCAGAAGTGAGAAGGGGCAATTTACAGGTAGTTGAGGGAGAGGTAAACATATGGCAAGCAAATTCTTGCCAGGCAAATCAGAAACAATAGGACACAGGTGTTATGCTGCTATCAGGAAGGTCCCTGACAGAAACTCTTCTATTCACTATGCTTCATTCAAATTGAGCTAAGGCAAACATTCTAGGATTTCCTTCCTAAAGGAGGTTTTTCTGTCTGCCATCTCTTAGGCAGGAAAAGGGGGAGGATCAAAGGTTCTTTCCAAGTCTTTTGTTTCGTAATAACCAGCTTAAAATTAATATCCCAAAAGGTAGCTTAGGGGTGGCAAAACTTTGGTCCCCTTCTGTGTGTGTAATGGAATATTATTCAGCTATTTAAAAAAATGAAATCTTGCTATTTGTGATAACATCAGTGGACCTTAAGGTCATTATGCAAAATGAAATAAGACAGAGAGCAGAGAAACACAGATACCCTATGATCTCTCTTTTGTGGTAATATAAAAACAAACAAAAAAAACAAAAATAAGCAAACAAAACAAGATTGTAAATATAGATAATAGATTAGTAGTTGCCAGAGGTAGGGTGGGGGTGGGAGATGGGGGGAGGCAGTCAACTAATTAAAAAAAGACATACTAACTTTCAAAGTACTATATCAATGTTATTGTAAAGTCAATGCCTTTCTGTTGAAAAAGGACATATACTTAAAAATTTTACCTAGGATTCATCTTGCTTATATCTGGGTTTATTCCTGATGTTATATTGCTCATACCCAGAAAGAAACTGCAAACGGTAATAACTTATAACTTACTAAGACTTTTACGTACAATAATCTCACTCCTTTAAATGACTGAGGAAAATTGGTAGAATAGGTTTATTATCTCCATGTTCTAGATAAATTATCTGGGTTTTAGGAAAGAAATATAGCTCAAGGGAGAAAAAACCCACAATAATACCTCTCCTTCTGGCCTCTTGGCTGCCGTGGGGCTTATACCATATGGACGTTGACTCGCTTTTTAAAATTAAAAGCCTTGTAGACATGCAGAGGAAGATCAGAAATATTGTCACTATTTGAGCTGGATCTTGCAGAATAAGCAGGAATTGGAAAAAACAAATAAAAAATAAAAAATGACCAATGTCTTGGCTCCAGCCTCAGCAGTTTTGAATTATTAGCTTGGAGTGGTGCCTAGACACACTGGCATTTGTTCAGTGGGTTCTAATGTGCATCTATGTGCAATCCAGTGTCCTCCAGCCTGCTTCTTTAGGAAGAAGGGCATCATTTAACACTAGAAGTTGGAGAGAATTTCAAAAGCAAATTAGTTTTTAGAAATTTAGAAATGGACTTGAGGCAAAGAAAGACATTCTATCATTGGTTGCTTGTCACCAGATTCATAACTGGAGCTCCTGGTAATCCAAAACTGCCCTGTAACGTGCTACACGCAGGTGATAGAGGACAGAGGGAGAACTTCTCCATCTTTAAACAACTGGGAAAGCAGGTCCTATGGGAGGAGACACGTGTGCTTAGAATCTGTATTAGGAAGTGCAAATACAAATTTTGTATTTTGAACAAAACTAAATGGAACATACATATGGATTATAAAAGTTTCATGTAGTTATTTTGAAATAAAGTAATGCACACAAATGGACATCATAAATTACAAGATACACTGAAGATAAACATAAGATAATAATTAATTTTATGAATCATGAAACATTAATGAAAATAACTTTCACTTTTCCACATTTTCTGAGTTGTCTTTATCATCCTATTACTAAGTATTGTTTTTTTAAGAAAGCAGTGAAGTACTCAGGAAGGAAGCATATTTGAATCCATGAAGGGTAAAACTAGAAAGTGCAAAGTTGTTGTTCCTGATGAAGTCTTCTCAAGTTAATACCTATAATAAGTTGTCTAAATGTAACAGGTGTGAAACAAGGTTCAGAGCAGGCTGTAGGCTGAGAGGTCCCAGGGCCCCCCACAAGCCTAGCTTGGGGCCTGGGAAAGGCAGCAGCACAGGGATTGAGAGTTATTTTACATGTCAATAACGGCAGGCTAACTTCATAGTCTGCCTGGGCCAGGGAGATGGGTGTGATTTTGGCCTGTGTGTAGCTGGGAGGCAGCTCCCCTCCATCTCCCTGTTACAGCACCTGTGCGAGAGCTTGGAGATGGTTCACTCCACACCACAGGGCCATGCCTTCCAGGACAAATTGTGGCAGCCAAGAAAGGGGAAGATCCTGGAGTGCTAGCAGGTGTAGCCAATTGTGGGAGGAGTCAGAAATGGGGTTTTGGAGGAGGATCCAGGCTGGGATTTAAACAAAATGGTGGGCCGCCATGTGGGACAGGCACAATGCAGAACCCTTGTGGGACCATACAGGTCAAGGGGGGTGAAAGGACTATTGCTGGCAGGCCATGAGGAAGTGCCACATGGTTTTGGATTAAGAACTGGAGATCTCGGTGACACAGCTGTTGGTGCTGGGAACCACGGGAGACCTATTCAGCTGAGCATAGATTAATGGGAGGAACAGGGAGAAGTGAGCCGTGGACTTGTGGTTTTTTCTTCTGGAGGGCGGTACTTCTGACTGGCATGCTCTGAGATTCGCCTAACTGGGGAAAGTGGGGAGGGCAGGACTGTATGCTTGTGGGTGTATCTTTGTTTCTAAAGGGAGTGAGATTTAATGGCAGAATTCCACCATTATTTTATACCTGTATAACTTTTTGTAATGAGATATTTAAAAAGCAGTAAAGAGATCCCATAAACTGACTAAGCAGTGTGAGTTATGACATCAAAGGATGAAAGAAAGGTAAAGGTAAAATAGAATTGGAATAAATCATTTTATTCAATGGAGTTTGTGGTTCCCTCTGATTCATCAGTAGGTCAAAATGTTTTTTCTCCTAGTCCCCTAATTATTCTCCTTGCATCCTCCTCTCCACACTGGTAATTTAATCCAGAGAAAAAAAGAATTGAGGCTAAAACTATGGATTCCAGCCTGAATATGCTGATATCATAGCATGGGTAACAGAAGAAAAATGATTTTAAAATTAGATTAATAAAAGAGCTCAGCTATCTTAGATAATCCCTGATACCTTTACCTGCTAAAACATTCCTTGAAATTCTCTGAAATATAATTCTATTCTTTGTCTTCTTCAGAGAAGTTGTCCCTATGGTCTTCATGTCATGCAGTAGATTCAAACCCTTTTATCACCACAGGCAGACTCATGGAGAATTTGCTTCTCTGAAGACGAGAATACATTTGATAAAACAAAACAAACAAACAAAAAAGCTTCCTGTCCTGGCACTTACAAGATATGTTTGCATTTTAGGAAGTTGTGCAATCAGTGTATGGCTGTTTGTTTTCTCTGTCAGCTGCAACCCTGAGCACAATTGTGGGAAGTGGTATAAAAGACAAAGAAACCAGCTGTGTGGTGAACTTCAGCACCCTGCTGCCAGAGAAAGCACATTTCAGGGAGCATCAATCATCACAGTGGAGATTATTGCCATCGTCATCACCCCTGATTTAGCTTGAAATGGGCATAAAGGAAAAGAAAAAGAATTGTCACGAGAGTTTTCAAAAAATCTAGTGATTGAGGATTATGCTAGCAAGTGTTTTTTGTGAGGGGTGGAGTGCAAATGGATAAGAAATCAAAATGGCATGTGTGTTTTTTGATAACAGAAGCTTGATCATCTATCACCCCAGATCTTGAAGGTAAACAAATTGAATGTGGAACTTCACAGAAACTACATTTCTTTAAAATGACCCTATCACTTTTTTTTTCCTTTCAATTCAAACTGGTCTCACCCAGTACTCTGACTCACCACTTCCCTCTCCTTTGCTCCTCTACTCCCTTAATCACTAAGTCCTCAGTACAGTGGGGTTCTGGTCAGCGACAAATCATCTTAGAAACAAAGCTTTGGGTCTGTTTGCTAGAGACAGATTTTCAGTCAAACTAGAAATGACATCTAAGCCTCAATTGTGTTTCAGTTCCAGGCCCACAAAAGCAGAATGACCCAGGTGACCACACCTTTGTTAAATTAGACAGAGCAATGCCATCACTGACATCAAGACCAGAGGCAAATATCAACTACCCCTGCCCTAGCACTGACTAATCAATAGAGACCAAGGCTGTAATTTCCATAGATCCCTACATAACTCCTTCTCTAGCAGCCACTGGATAGCCAGGTCAGAGCAACAGCTCATTTGTGATGGGTTTGGCACCATTTTCTAAAAAACCTTGTACTTCCTTAGCTGCAAACTCCTCTTTCAGTTTGATTGGGCTTTGATGTGTGGAGGCAAATGAACCCCTTTAGTTTTGTAACAAAAGTTTTGCCCATGGGCAAGAAAGGAAACAACACTAGGGTTGTAGGTATTTTTTCTTTTCGAAGTAGTGTTGAATAAATAAAATTCTTTGAGGGAGAGACAATTTGGTGGATAGCTATGTGAGTGAAAAAAAGTTGGAAACTCTTTAGCAACTTCTTAAGGACAGAAGGGGATGTCCTAAATGTAAAGATTCTAAAAGGGCTGGGACATAATCACTTCTAGTTTAGGTGAGAAGAACAAATGGAGTCGGAGATTTCTGGTTTGGAGTTCTGGATCTGGTCCCAGCCAAGTTGCTTAACCTTGACACGTCTAATTTCTCTCATTTACAAAACAAGTGTAATAATAATATCTTACTCATCAGAGCACTGTAAATAATATCACAGAAAAAGTTTAAGCATATTGCCAGGTGCATAGAAAGCGTACACAATATTAAAAATCACCATTATTGTAGAAAGGATTGCCTGTGGGCTATATGGAGAAGGAGAGAATGCACTTTTGGTGATAGGTTGGTTGGTGATTCAGAAGAACCTACAATTCCCTGAACATCCTATCTCTCCCTCCTCAGAACCAAGGCTTAGAGTTTGCTGTCTTGTACCCTCTACCCAGACCACCCTCACTTATACATTATTGACTAGATCACTGCTTCTCCCATCATTGTTAGGGAATGACCAAATTTCTAATTTATTGCCAATTGTTACTTTTTAAATAAACTACAGTACAAAAATTATTAGAAAATACCAAATCAAAAGACATAAAAATATAGGCCTACTTATCACATGCTTGATTGTCATGGTAATGCAAATTGTTTTAAAAGCTTCTTAATGCGTCGTTGCAGCCGCCAAAATGAGCTCCACGCAGTTCAACAAGGGACCCTTGTATGGGCTTTCCACCGAGGTCAAGAACCGGCTCCTATCCAAATATGACCCTCAGAAGGAGGCAGAACTCCACAGCTGGATCGAGGGACTCACAGGCGTGTCTATTGGTTCTGACTTCCAGCAGGGTCTGAAGGACAGGATTATCCTGTGCACACTCATGAATAAGCTGCAGCCCGGCTTGGTCCCTAAGATCAACCGCTCCATGCAGAACTGGCACCAGCTAGAAAACCTCTCCAACTTCATCAAGGCCATGGTCAGCTATGGCATGAACTCCGTGGACCTGTTCGAGGCCAATGACCTGTTTGAGAGTGGAAACATGACACAGGGGCAGGTGTCTCTCCTGGCTCTGGTGGGGAAGGCCAAGACAAAGGGTCTGCAGAGTGGTGTGGACATTGGCATCAAGTACTCAGAAAAGCAGGAGAGGAACTTTGAGGACGCTACCAGGAAGGTGGGCCAGTGTGTCATTGGGCTCCAGATGGGCACTAACAAGTGTGCCAGCCAATCAGGCATGACAGCATATAGCACGAGAAGACATCTGTACGACCCCAAGAACCATATCCTGCCACCCGTGGACCACTCAGCCATCAGCCTCCAAATGGGCACCAACAAGTGTGCCATCCAGGTGGGCATGACGGCTCCCAGGACCCGGCGGCACATCTATGACACCAAGTTGGGAACCGACAAGTGTGACAATTCCTCCATGTCTCTGCAGATGGGCTACACACAGGGTGCCAACCAGAGTGGCCGGGTCTTCGGCTTGGGCTGGCAGATATACGACCCCAAGTACTGCCCACAAGACCCAGTGGCCAACGGGGCTCCAGAGTCAGCAGGCAACTACCTAAGCCCAGGGAAGGCCCCAGAGTAGCCCCCTACTACCAAGAGGAGGCAGGCTACTGAGGCACCCTTAGTGAGGTGCCTCCGTATATCAGTACCCCATCTGGGATATCAGGTTTTTCTGTGTCTTCATCTTGTTTTTCTACGTGTTCAAGAGCTTCCAGCTGAGGGGCTGTGAAGGCCAGATCCAGATGCTTATGGGGTGGGGGATCCATGCCAGGGCACATTCAGGTAGCAAATTTCCCAGCAGGCTTTGGGCCAAGCTGTTGGGGGGAGAAGAAAGCTGTGCAGGGAGGGAAACTGGCCCCAATGGCTTTTGGTTGCTTCTGTGCCTCTTCCCTTTTCTCTGCTGATCAGTTTGTGGTTTCTGTACTCACAAAAGTTTCAGGTGCTTTTAACAAAACCAAGGTATTTTTTGGGGGGGGAAGAGGAGGTGGTGGAGGTCAGGAGTGATGAGAAGGAAGTCTCCTGGGAGAGGGCCAAGCCAGGGTCCCTAGATATTTTAGGCATAATGAGGGACTGGATTTCGCTAGGACCCTCTCAAGGGCGCAGTGAGGAAACCGAGGCCCAGACAGGACAGTGGAGTTCTGAGTGGTTGAAGCAAAGACAAACTCCTCCTTTCCATACTAGTTTCTTCTCCCCACGAAGTACTGCACAGGGACCCCTACCAGGAGGCCCTCTCTGGGACCAGCCCCACCCAGGAGCCCTGGGGACAAGAGATAATGTGAAATACCAACTGTGGACCAAAGGCAATAAAAACCTGTTTAGCAAATAAATAAATAAATAAAAGCTTCTTAATGCTTACTCTCTATTTTGCATTATCTTGCCGTAAAAACAGTCAATAATGGGTACCAGTGTTTGGTTCTTGTTGGAGGAGCACTGGCATAACTTCTCCATAACTTCTACTCATCCTTTGGGTCTTAACTGAGAGATATCCCTTGCCTGGAGAAGCCTTACTCAATCTTCCCAAGATGGCACTAGTAACTTATCCTGTTTGCTTCTATTGCATACTGTGCTGCCCCAGACTTACAGGGATTGTCTTATTCACCTTGCTCTTTTTATTGCTAACAAAACCTGATGCACAGTGGAGGCACAATAAATATAGAAAGGATTCTTTCAAGTAAGGAAAGATGTAGGTGCACATTGTTCAACTCCATCATTAGTAGATCTTAGAATAGGATTATTCCTGGCATTATTTGACTTTGAAAGAATTGCCTCTTTGAAAAAAGTGTTTCCTCTGTGAGAAAATAAAATTTATAAACTACAGTGTATTTAGACCCTGGGCAAGAGATGTTCATAGAACTTACTTATCAAGTGGACTTTATTCATGAGCTGCTAAAAGGAAATTGAAGGTTTAATTTGTATCTCTTTTTTAGAGGTGGATGTATCAGTCTTTAGGATCTTTTCCTATCTTTAACATATATTGCTTTAGAAGACATGTCTTTGACAGGTCATGATACTGATGACTCAGAAGACTTACTTAGAGTATAAGTTGATGTATGCAAATGTTTCTCTTAAACCAGTGAGGAATAAGGAAACACCAGTAACTGCCTCACCAAGGGAATAGACAATATTTTAAACAGCACTTCTTTTCCCTTAAAGCTAAAGGAAACATGTGAAAATATGGCTTTTATTTTACAGAGGTTTTATTCTTCATCATTGAGAGAAGTGCCAATCCCCACTTAATAAAATAGGCCATTGTTTGGATGGTCAAAATAAAACACTGTTTGTTTGAAAGATGTCCAAATTTCTTCACTCCTCGTGGGTGGGGATCAGTTATTCCCTAGTAATTCAGACCGAATCAATATTTAAGAAGTGCCCATATGCAGGGCACAGAGCACACTATTATTTATGTTTGCTCTGAGGAGGGAGGTGGCTTTCCTCGTCTTCTCTTAAAATTGCCCTCAGTCCTCACCCCACTGTTCTCATCAGAGGCATGGATCCTCACCTGGTAGTCATGTACCTCTTGCCACTCCTCCAACTTTCTGTTGGCAGCAGGGGAATAAGGACTGAGGCCATCTTTACAAAGTGTTGTAAAACACTTTGGGATGATACAGGAATTCTCCAAATAGCAGTAGGAAAGTAGTCCACAGTCTAATTTCATACACCCAGTGAGGTGGAAACTTGTAGGGCAGAAAACCTCAGGGCTGTGGAATTCAAGCCAGGCATCTGGACCTCAAATGTGCACAACACATGATCTGTAGCTTGAACACATGACTTCTCTTGAGCTATTTCTAAATGTGTATATGTTGTTATGCTTAATAAAGTAATCATTTTTAAAATAATTATTTAAGACATTTTTGCCATTATGTTTTTTCCTCTATCAACTGATAATTAAAGTACCACTGCTACTCTTATATGTGGATCTGTGAGAAACATTGAGATTCAGAAGGACTGCTGAATCTATGTAGGAGTAGAAACTGAGATGAGCAGAGTCCTGGCTTCTCTGCATCTACACAGGTTTGTGCAGAGCAGCCAGTTTCCAGAGACTCCAAGGTGGATCTGGCTGCCTCCACACAACAGAGATGGCAGGTTGCAGACAGAAAGCTGATGGGAGACTTCAGGGAAAAGAAATCTCGGTGTATAGTCACTGTAACCCTGTTTCTGTATTACTGGATTGTGAGTTAAGAGGTGTATGAAGGCCCTTATGCTCTCAAACATCTTCCACACTCAATCTTCAGTACTCTACATTCCAATAATATGTAAAGCTTGCACTTCACTATGAAGAATCCTGGTTTAAAATAAAATCAGATTGGCTTAATGCCATTTTGAAGTAATGTATCTCCTGTTTTTTCTTCTTAAAGAAACATCTTGGTTAGGAGAGAAGTTAACAAGGCACGAAGGATGGAGAATCTGCAAGGTGGGAAGAGTACATGGAGGGGAGGAAACCTGTAGGTTTTCAGTATCACAACACTGAATTTGGATGTGAGGCATGACTGCTCCATGTCCTCACAGAGTGGAGGTGTCAAGGCAGAAACTTGTCTGTAGGATGACGCTACACAAGAGACCAGGACAGGGATGGATGGTGCACTGAGATAAAGGTAGATATTCAATCAGGCAGGAGAGGCCCAAATATCAAAATAGTCATGTTTGAGGCAATGATTGGCCTATGAACCCTAAAGCAGCCCTCACAGTTAACACAAATGCAGAGACATGAAGATATGTGAAATTAGGGAGTCATGTGAGCTTCAACTCATCATCCAAGAAGTTTGCCTTTGGAGATCAAAGGATCTTATCACCAAGCAGCCTTTTAAGGACTGGTATCCAAACACCAGGAGGGGAATAATGCAAGACTTCAATATCACAGAAATGAGAGCCAAGGGATATCATGGACCCAAGTTGTTGCAGGTGGGACATGCAGAACAGACCCCTCAAGGACTAACATGGGAACTCAGAATTCAGCACTTCAGCATCAAGGTCTGGGGGGAATATCAGAACTAAACCTTGGAGGGGTACTGATGGAAGTGGGAGGGAATAGACAGAGACAGAGAATCTGCTCAGCCTGCATCTGAGTATGTTTACAAGGACAGCAGTGCCACTCCTTAGGAGGATTAACTAAGAAGGGCTTTGGGTAGGGAGGTTGGTGGTGATGCCTTCAAGAGAATGCAGTCCTCTGATCTCTACCCAATCCCATGGGAAAATGACCAGACTTGGTCTATGTACTTTTGCCTTCTTAGCTTAGAAAAATGGAACCATCCTCCCGTCCCATTATAAGTTACAGGTGTTGTGAAATGAATTTATGGGCCGAAATCAAACTGCACATACAATTTTCTTTGCTATGGTTGTTTACTTGGTGTGCAATGGCCCTCAAAGACCTCATGGGAAGGTGGGAGCCATTAGAGCACAATGGAATCTGTAGATCTGGTCTCCTCATCAAAATATTATTGCCAGACTTACCCTGATTACAATTTCAAGTTTAAAACTTACAGTGGATGAGGAGAGCAGGATAGTCTGCAGCACACCTTGGCATCAGAGATAAAGATCTGAGGGAGACAGACAGCTGGATAGACCTTGATTCTCACCAGTGCTTGGAGTGGGTGGCCCCATGAGACCCTCAAACTTCCTATTCATCCTTATACAATAAAACATAAGAAGGAGAAAGAAAAGAGACCTCACCAATTGCATGTTTTTTAATGTTAGACCTCTGAATACTGGAAGTAAAAATTGACCCTTACTGGTCACTTTTCTTCCTCCCTATGGGTGGATTCTTGTTAACAGTTAGGGGATGGTGACAAATAGGCAGGATTGGAGCTTCATGAGAGCAGAAAACTTCCCAATCTTGTTTAACTGTTCTATCCCAAGCACCAAATTTAGTTTCTAATGTATGAGAATCCCATAATGAATATTTATTGCATTTTTTAATGAATGACCTATTTCTCCTAAAGGTTGACAGGAAACTTGGAAGACAGACATATGAATTTCATTTGAATGGCTTTCACTCGACATTTCTTGACTCCTTTCATTACAAGCATGAGTCAGGTTATTCACTTGTGTTATATCTAATAAAACAATATAGCTTAATATCATTATCCTTGAAGAGATTCTAAAAGAAGTCAATGGGGAAAATCCTCTCCATATGTAAACATAGCTGTTGCTACTCTTCCTCAGGAAGCTAGCAGGCATCAAAACCCATGTCACTCTTATATTTCCATACAAGGTATGTTTTTACAATAATGCCTGAAGTGACATACAAAAAGCATTTTCACTGAATAATATGAAATATGCATTTCACATTTATCATTTTTGAGGAATAAATGAGATCCATGCCACCTCCCTAACAGAGGTCTAAGGTGAATGGAGTAATGTCCAGTACCAATTATGAGTTATAGGGAACTGTTCCACATGTGGGAAATGTAGCCCAGCCCCCACTCGGAAAAGCCAGTGGGTGCAAGGTCCAGCACACAGGACCCACACCCATGTACAGGTTCTCCCATGGGGAATCAGGCCTGCATTGTACCTAAGCTGCTATGAGACTTGCTTTTGCTAAAACTCCCTCACCCTGGATTGAGGCAGCAAATATTTACTGCGTATCTTTAACTTCCTAAGGTCCATGCTAAACCTCCCAAGTATGGAGTCTACCCAGTTCAACCACTTTCCTCCTTGATCTGTAACATCCTTCTCTTTGAAGTAATTAGCAACATTCTTTCCTTTGTTATCTGTAAAAGGTAATCACCTACAGTGAACCTGTGCATAGTAAATGAGGACCATCCTCAATGTAATGTGCCCAGAAAAGCAATAAAAGCCCGTCCAGGCAGAGGTTGTATGCTCTCTGGCCCTCTTGCCCTCTCTCACTCAGAGAGTGGCCATGCCATCCCTTTTTCTCCACAGGATTTCTGTAGTATGTGTGAATTTGTCCACTGCAGCCACAACACGCAGGATCCACATCAATGAGTTATTGCTGCATTGGATATTATTATCTGCATCTGTTATTATTTGATTTACAGGAGATTGCTTCCTCTTTTCTTTCTTTTTACTTCTTTTTCTATCTTTCTTACTCCTTTTCATGCTATCCTTTTTATTTTCATTTCAATTTTTCTTTCTTCTTTATTTCTAGTCTAGTTTTCTTTTTAAGTATGTTCTAGAATTTTCCAACATTTGCTCTCCACTTCCATAAACATCCATGCAGAACTCAGTCATACAAGGGGACTCTCAGTTTTATGAACCTGTTAAATAAAGAGAGCCTCTTCACATGAAGGGGTGGGAGTTTTCTCCCTGAGGTAATGCCTAGAGTTGTTTGTTTATCATTTGATACTTATGACTATAATGAGAAGCTACATGAGAGCAGTTTCTTAACCATGTATGTTCACTAAAAGAATATTTTGTCAAGTAAATGACTAGATACGGAATATTGATGTAGGTAGACATGGCACATTTTAGAACTTCATATAAACAGATGTGGTCTATCTGCATTCTTGCCATCTGAAAGTGGTGATCCCCCAGAACTTTGCAGACTCCACTGAGTTTCCTGAAAGCAAAAATCTCACATTCCTTTCCTCGCTATCCCCAGGGAATTGCTCAGATTAGTCCAAACCCATAATTTGTGTTGTGCCAGGCCATGACTATTTTTCTCTGTGATGACTACTTAATGCAAATGACAAGCCATCTGAGGGAGGCTGGCATCCATACCCACTGAGAATGCCAGTGAGCAGTGTGTGAAGCATTGATGTCATTAACACAAATGAAAATTAACATTTTTCATCAAGGTCTAACAGTATCCCTCCAGGTAGGCCAACTGCTGTGCCACCTGTTTATAGAAACACATTGCTAATCAGTCATCAGATCTTGTAAATATCTGTGTTTCTCCATATTTACACTTAAGCCTTCTGAGAGCATTAGATTAGACTCAATTAGTAAGTCTAATGGGTGCAAAAATATTGAATATTTTAATTAAATGGAAAATACCCTGCTGGGTGAGAAAGAGCATTTCTAGCTGGAGCCCATTTCTTTATCACAAACTGTTGGCTCTGTCTTGAAAGGTTAATCACAACTTTATTGTAATCCAAAACACTGAGGTAGACTTTTTGTTTTCTGCATTTTAAAAAATTAGTAAAATCCTTGATATTCATTCTTCAATGATGAAGCTCCATCAGAAAGGTAATGATCTAATTTATGAATTTGAATTTCATCTTTTCTCTTATTGGAGGAATAAAAGGGAAATAGCTACTTCAGAAATGTTTTCTATCATGTGAATAGTTTTTATACAAATAAAACAGTAAAATATAACCATGCCTCAATAATGAAGCAGGCGTCCTTTTCCTCATGATAGACTTATATATTCTTGGCTCTCTAATTCATTGCTACAATTTGCTCTGTTTTATTATTTCGCTTGCAGCCTGATTTCCAATGGGAGGACCCATAGAATGGAATATTACTCAAATTGTAGCTCCCTGTGATTTAGATGCCAGCTTTATTCTTAACAATAAAGCAAAAAAAACACACAGGTAATGAGATATACATTTTATTTACTGACTGATGTTTACATGTTGAATGCTAGAGGGGTTTAGGTTTTTAGCCATAACTAAGCTTCACAAAGTTGGTAACTGATAATTTCAAATATTTCCATGGGTCATAACAGTGGGTGGAAGAAAGGTGAGATTTGATAGGTAGGAATACATGTAAAAAACATAATCATGAAAAGATAATATCTCAGTAATCAAATACCAGACAAAATTAAATGTTATAAGGCAAAGGCAATGATTTATTTTCATCCATCATATTATGAGAGTTATAATGATTCTTTGTTCTGTTTATCAAGAGAAGATATGAGAATTTTAAAAAAGTGTCTGATGCTAGAGCTCAAGGAGTGAAAAACAAAGAGAAAAGGAACTGGAGTATGCCCCACTCGAGTTTCAGAGTATTTCCTTTGAACAAAAGGAAGTCTGAAAGTCTTGACACTGATTTGTGGTTGGGTTTAGACAGTGCAGAACAGCTGCAGATTAGAAGGAGAGAGAAGTCTGGGTGACTTACATGCCAACGGTGGACACAACACTGAAATCCCTCCAACACCATTCTTCAGAGGAACCAGGCAGATGTATGGCAACTGTTGGACGGATTACACTCCCATTCACTGCCCTCTGTGAATGGACAGACATTTCACTCATGGATTTGACTTCCTTTCCTGTAGCTTTTCTGTTAGAACCACTATTCCTGGATTTAAAGTAATCCTTATTCATTGACTAGCTCATCTCTGACCAGGGGTTGCATTTGTAGCAAAGGAAATATAACTGGTTCACAACTATGGGATTCACTGGTTCTTACCAAAATCCTTGCCATGGTCTGAATGTGAGCCCCTGTTCTCCTCCTTTCACATGTTAAAACTTTAATCTCCAATGTGATAATATTAGCAGATGGAGCCTTTGGCGGGTGATTAGGTCATGAGGGTGGAGCCCTAATGATGGGAGTAGTGTCCTTATAAGAAAAGACAGGAGAGACCATATTTTCTGTCTCTGTGGTCTCTGCCATGTGAGGACACAGTGAGAAGAGAAGTGTGTTCAAACCAGGAAAAGAGTTTTCATCAGGAGTTGAATTGGCCTGCACCTTGTTCTTAGACTTCTAGCCTTCAGGTCTGTGAGAAACCTGTTTCTGTTTTTAGCCACTGAGTCATGGTATTTGTTACAGCAGTCCTAGCTGAGTATCAGGCCCTATGTCTCAGAAGCATCTGACTTGATAGAATACTGAATGGTCTACTGGTGTTTCAATTATGGTACTAGCTGGAACACACCTTAACAGGTGACTTTACACTCTTACATATGTGGTGAATGCTTCACAACAGTGGACAATCCACACTGTTATTTTCATATTAAAAAATGCTCAGATCTAGGAGCTAACAAGAGGTGGGAATTTTCTCCCTCATTGTTCTACCTATTAATCCATTTGAAGAATTTTTCTTCCCATACCCACAAACTTGGGCTTGTGTGTGTAGAGGATCTAATACCTAAGGAGACAATGCTTCCACCCAAGAACACTATCATTCTTTCATTGACTTGGAAGCTGAGACTTTTATTTGGCCATTTTGCCTTCCTCAACTATTGAACAAAAGACAGGCATCATTGTAGTAGCTAGGGGTTTGATAGAAATTACCAATGGAAATTTAGGTTGCTATTATTCATATATATTAGAGAGAATAAAAACTATGCTTGGGTCAGATATTTGTTGTGGAGCCTCTTATTACTCTGTTATCTAAAATTGCTGGCCTTTAAAAACTTGCAGCAACCACAAATTCAGATCAGTAAGGATTCAAATCTCAAAGGAGTATAGGTTTGATTCATGCCACTGAGTAAATAATCCCATACAGCTACAACAGAGAAAAAGGTAGGGGGAATGAAGATTAGGTGGTGAAGTATGTAGCTATAATGATCAATTTAGGCTACATAAACAGCTACAGGATTGGGGATCTATGAGCTATGTTTCATGTAAATTATTTAGTTTTTCCCCTCTGTTCTTCTTGCTACTATTAGTGACTTTTAGATTTCAAGTCCACATCTGAAAAAATTTATATTACCTCAATTGTTGTTTGCTATCTCCAGGGCACTTTTCTATTTCTTGTGCTTTCCCTACATCATGCCCACATCTTTGTATGTACTTGTGTAACTCTCCTAAAATTAGTCAGTTTGAGTGTACAGCATCTTTCCTGCTTGGACTTTAATTAATGTACCTCTTAAATAAATAATTCAAGATTATTTAAAAATTTATTTTGTGGTAATTATGTTAAATACTTATACTAAATGGTCTTTTACTATGCACAATATTTCATGCACATTATTTAATGTATAACACTCAAGCAAAGATTTTGAGAAAGGTATTAATGTCACTACTTTAATGATAAACTAAATGAAGGTAGAACTCTCAGAATTCTCAGACTCACAGACTTGAAGGGGCAGAGCTGGGATTTATGGTATTTTTCTGGACCTTTTCCATTATGCAATGGTTGTTTAATAGAAAATAATGCAAATGCTTTCAAAATGACATACAATAAAATTCACTTTTTCTTGGTGTATAGTTATATGAGTTTTAACACATAGAACCAAGTAATTTTCACTGCAATGAGGATAAAGAAAATTTCTGCCATTTCCCCCAATTCCCTCATTCTGCTTCTTTGTAGTCAGTCTGTCTCAGATTGTTCCACCCATTTCTTGACAAGATTATCTCTTTCCATTGAATTACCTTTACAAATTTGTTAGAATGCAATCAACTTCCAGTCAAAATGGAGGCATAGGTAGACACACATAACCTCCTTGTGCAACCACAAAAAGGAATTACAATTAAACTCAAAACAAATAACACCCAAAACTGTCAGAAAATTGAACTGTGTGGAAGTCCTGCATCTAAGGATTTAAAGAAGCCACAATCATCCAGATGGGTAAGAGGGGCGGAGATACAGAGATGGGGCAGAAAGGCAAGGAGCCATGGTGCAGAGAGGCAGTGGTGGCAAAATGGGCATGGACAGTCCCACATTCATATGTGGTGAATAAAAATAAGAAGGGTTACCTTGGGAGTGAGCAATCTCAGCCTCAAACCAGACCACACAGCCCTGTGTGCCAGCGCTAGGAAAATAAATCCCCTTAACTTTTGACTCTAAAAAAATAATGGGAGTTAAGGAGGCAAAAGAAGCTGCCAGATTTTCAGGAAACTTTGCTTGAAACAGTCTTAAAATGTGTACAAACCGATCCACTCTGGGATTCAACACCAGGGCAATAGTTGGAAGGGTGTCAGTCCCATATGAGGTGTTGGTGAAGTGACTGGAAACAGGGCAAGTGCCAGGAAAACCCCCAGAAACCCAGCAGCGGCACAGTCCCTTCTCCAATCCCTCCCCCTGACACAGAGCCACAAAGCAGTAAAGTGGCTTGCCCCATGCTGGTGATTATCTAAGACTCTGCCCCATACAATTTACAAGTGTCTTCTACAGGGAGTGAAAGAGGTTCTACCTAATACACAAAAACAAATACAAGGAGGCTGAAAAATTGAGGAGACAAAGAAATATTGCCCAAATGAAAGAACAGAGGAAAAAAAAAAAAACAACCCAGAGAAAGAACTAAATGAAATGGAGATAGCCAACCTAGCAAATGCAAAGTTCAAAACACTGGTGATCAGGATGCTCACAGAACTCATTGAGTATGGCAACAACATTAAGGAAGAAATGAAGGCTACACTAAGTAAAATAAAGAAAAATCTACAGGGAACCAACAGTGAAGGGAAGGAAGGCAGGATTCAAATCAACGATTTGGAACATAAGTAAGAAATAAACATTCGAGCAGAACAGAAAGAAGAAACAAGAATTCCCCACACACACACCAAAACAAACAAACAAAAGAAACAAACTGAGGATAGCATAAGAAGACTCTGGGATATCTCCAAATATGCTAGCATCTGAATCATAGGGATGCCCGACAAAGAGGAAGAGCAAGAAACTGAAAACTTACTTGAAAAAATAATGAAATAAAACTTCCAAAATTTGGTGAAGGATATAGATGTATAAGTACAGGAAGCACAGAAAGTCCCAAACAAGTTAGACCCAAAGAGGAACACACCAAGACACATCATAATTAAAATGCCAAAGGTAAAAGATAAAGAGAATCTTAAAAGCAACAAGAAAGAGGCAGAGAGTTACCTACAAAGGAGTACCCATAAGACTGTCAGCTGATTTCTCAAAAGAAATTTTGCAGTCAAGAAGGGACTGGCAAGAAATATTCAAAGTGATGAAAAGCAAGGACATACATATAACCTAGATTACTCTATCCAGCAAAGCTATCAGTTAGAATGGAAGGACAGACAAAGTGCTTTCCAGACAAGGTAAAGTTAAAGGAGGTCAACATCACCAAGCCATTATTACATGAAATGTAAAAGGGACTTATTTAATAAAAAGAAGATCAAAACTATGAACATTAAAAAGCAACAAATTCTCAAATATCAGCAACCGAATTAAAAAAAAAAAAAGGCTAAGAAAACAACCAGAGCAGGAACAGAATCATAGGTATGGAGATCATTTGGAGGGTTTTCAGCTGGGAGTGGGAAGGAGGAAAGTGGGGTAAAAGGTGCAGGGATTAAAAAGCATAATTTATAGGTACAAAAATAGACAGAAGGATGTTAAAAATAATATAGGAAATGGAGAAGCCAAAGAGCTTATATGCACAACCCATGCACATGAACTAAGGGGGGTGATTGCTGAAGGCAAGGGAAGTCCTGGGCAGAGGGGGCAAAGGGTAAAAAAATGTGACAACTTTAATAACATCATCAATAAAATATACTTAAAGATAAAATAAATTTTGAATTTCATGTAAAAAAAGAATGCAATCGATCATGTAACTGTGGACCTATTTCTGGACTTTATTCTGTGTCTATACTTTTGTTAATACTACACTGTCTTGGTTGCTGGAGCTATGTATCTGATGGTGTGAGTCCTCCAACTTTATTCTTTAAAATGTTTTTGAATATGGGGGCATGGGATTGGTGATAGAGGAATTGAGCAAAAAGGAGAAAGGATTCATGGACATGGACAACAGTGTAGTGACTGATTTGGGAGAGGGTGGCATAAGGACAATAAATGATAATGGAAAATACAATAAAAATTAAAAAATAAAGTAACTTTTGGACAATTCTATGTCCTTTGCTTTTTCATATCATTTTAGAATCAGAATATCTATATCTAAAAAACAGGCACAGATTTTGTTTGCAATTTTTAAAATATATTTATTAATTATGCTATTATAGTTGTCCCATCCCCCCCCTCACTCCACTCCATCCTGCCCACCCCCCTCCCTCCCACATTCCCCCCTATAGTTCATGTCCATGGGTCATACTTATAAGTTCTTTGGCTTCTACATTTCCTACACTATTCTTACCCTCCCCCTGTCTATTTTCCACCTATCATTTATGCTACTTATTCTCTGTACCTTTCCCCCCTCTCCCCCTCCCACACCCCTGTTGATAACCCTCCACGTGAGCTCCATTTCTGTGGTTCTGTTTCTGTTCTAGTTGTTTGTTTAGTTTGCTCTTGTTTTGGTTTTAGGTGTGGTTGTTAATAACTGTGAGTTTGTTGTCATTCTTACTGTTCCTATTTTTTATCTTCTTTTTCTTAGATAAGTCCCTTTAACATTTAATATAATAAGGGCTTGGTGATGATGAACTCCTTTAACTTGACCTTATCTGAGAAGCACTTTATCTTCCCTTCCATTCTAAATGATAGCTTTGCTGGATAGAGCAATCTTGGATGTAGGTCCTTGCCTTTCATGACTTGGAATATTTCTTTCCAGACCCTTCTTGCCTGTAAGGTCTCTTTGGAGAAATCAGCTGACAGTCTTATGGGAACCCCTTTGTAGGTAACTGTGTCCTTTTCTCTTGCTGCTTCTAAGATTCTCTCCTTCCATTTCATCTTGGCTAATGTAATTATGATGTGCCTTGGTGTGTTCCTCCTTGGGTCCAGCTTCTTTGGGACTCTCTGAGCTTCCCGGACTTCCTGGAAGTCTATTTCCATTGCCAGATTAGGGAAGTTCTCCTTCATTATTTGTTCAAATAAGTTTTCAAGTTTTTGTTCTTCCTCTTCTCCTTCTGGCACCCCTATAATTCACATGTTGGAACGTTTCAAGATGTCCTGGAGGTTCCTAAGCCTCTCCTCATTTTTCCGAATTCTTGTTTCTTCATTCTTTTCTGGTTGGATGTTTCTTTCTTCCTTCTGGTCCACACCGCTGATTTGAGTCCCAGTTTCCTTTGCCTCACTATTGGTTCCCTGTACATTTTCCTTTGTCTCTCTTAGCATGGCCTTCATTTTTTCATCTAGTTTTCGACCAAATTCAACCAATTCTCTGAGCTTCTTGATTACCAGTGTTTTGAACTGTGCATCTGATAGGTTGGCTATCTGTTTGCTGCTTAGTTGAATTATTTCTGGAGCTTTGAAGTGTTCTGTCATTTTGGCCTTTTTTTTTTTTTTTTTTTTTTTTTTTTTGTCTTGGTGCTTCTGTTACTTAAAGGGGCAGAGCTTTGGGTGTTCCCCTGGGCTGGTTAAACCTGGTCGCTGCCCTGTGATGCTGTACGTGGGGGAGGGGCCGAGAGGGAGTAATGGCGCCAGCTCCACTCTCTGCAGGATTTCAGTCACTCCTTCTGCTACCCACAATCAAATTGGGCCCCTCTGGTGCTGGTTCCCGAGTGGGTGGGCTTGTGCACGCCCGAGGTCCCTGTGGGTCTCTCCAAAGACCTCTCCTGTGAGGCTGGGAGTTTCTCCTCCTGCTGCACCAACCCCCATGGGTGTTTTCACTCAGAAGTTTGGGGCTTTATTCCCCCCACTCCCCACCCCGTGCTGAAGCCCTGAGTTGCTCAGTCTGCTTTGATCCCCGCTGTCTGTCCTGGTTTATCTATGTGCGAAAGTGGGGCCGCAGGGTGCTACCCGCCGCTCTGCCTGCCCCGTTCTTCACCACTCTGAGTCCGGCCCTCTCGGTTTATCTGAGCGAATGTGGGGCCTCAGGGTCTGCCTAGTGGTCAGACTGCCTGCCCCGTTGGTCCCACACTCCGCCAGTCTCAGTTCTGCCACAGCAAAGCAAGTCCTCTCCGCCTAGGCTGCTGTCTCCGCCCCTCCTACCGGTCTGGATGAATGTTTATGTTTTGTCTCCTTGGTGTCGGACTTCCTTGCCGTTTGATTATCTGTCAGTTCTGATTGTGCGAGGAGATGCAGTGTGTCTACCTACGCCGCCATCTTGGTTCTCCCTTTGACTGCAATTTAGATAACCTCTCTATACATTTTGGTAGAACTGCTCATGTAAAATCTATATTAATTTTTCTGATCCATAAACACAGTATGTCTATTTATTTAGGTCTTCTTTGATATATATTATTAGTATTTGGTAGTTTCCAGCATCCAAATTTTGTACATATGATGTTCTATATTATTCTATTTACACCTAAGTATCCTTGTGGGGCTATTATAAATGGTACTGTCTTATTAATTTTAGTTTATAATTTGTCAATTTGTAATTGTCAAATTATGTAGACCACAATTAAGCATTTTGTTGATTCTGTGTTCTGTAGCCATGCTAAATTCACTTATTAGTTGTAGGAACTAATTGAACTGTCTGGAAGGAATCTAGGAGATTTTTTGCAGATCCCTTGAGAATTTCTATGTAGACAATTATATTGTCTGTGGATAAAGATACTTGTATTTTTTCTTTTCCATTCTGTACTTTATTTATTTTCCTACCTTACTGCTTGGCCAGAAATGATGTTGTTGAATAGAAGTGGCAAAAGTGAATAGCCTTGCCTCATTTATTTCTGAAGCTAGTAGGAAAGCATTAAATATCTTGTAAACTGTAGGATTTTTGTAGATTCTCTTTGTCAGTTTAAAGCAGTGTCCTGTTATTCTTAGTCTGTTGGGGAGTTTTTATTATGAAAGTATATAGAATTTTTTCAAAATATTTTTTCTACATCTATTGAGATGATCATGTTTTTTTTTCTCTTTTCAGTCTGTTCATATGGGGGCTAGATTTATCTTCTTAATGAGTTGACCCCTTAGCATTGTGGCATGTCTCTTGTTTTTCTAGTAATTTTTGTAGTTCTGAAGTCTACTTTTTCTCATATTAATATTACCATTCCAGCTTTTTATTTTCAATTAGTGTATTGATTGCATTTTTTCTTTTATTTTCAACATATTTGTATCATATTTGAGATCGGTTTCTGGTGAGGTTTGTAGGATATGATTAGATTTCTTGTTGTTTAAATTCAATCTGAATAATATGCTTAGAGTGTTTGCATTTAGAGTAATTATTAGTATAATTAGATTTTGTTCTATAATTTTATTTACTTTGATACCTTTTTTTACTTTATTTACTCTTTCATGCTATACTTTATATTATTTGAATATTATTTTATATTCTCTTTGATTTTATTTATTGGCTATATAGATATATCCTTTTGTTAGAATATTTTATAGTGATTGATCTAAGGATTAGAATATGCTATTTAACTTTGCATAGTCTACTTAGAATTAGTATTTATTACTTTAAGTGCAATGAAGAAAACTTGCAATCATATGGCCATATAGGTCCCTTTATATTTCCCTTTTATGTTATAATCACTACATAAATTGTATCCATAACCATTGCAAATCCTATCAGATGAGGGTATAATTTTTTGCTTTTAACTGTCAAACTTAGGAGAAAAATAATCTTATTTTATTATATTTATGCATATATTTACCATTTATTTTTTTCTTCCTTTATTCCTAAAGTATTAGTTTCCTTTGGTATCATTTCTTTTTTGCCTAAAGAGCTTCCTTTACCATTTTTTCAGTATATATTACTGAAAACAATTTTCCTTAAGTTTATTTAAGAATATCTTTATTCTGTATACATTCTTGAAAAATATTTTCATAGGATATAGACTTCTTGGTTGATAGTTTGTTGTGTTTGTCTCAGCCTACTGATAATTATGCTATTGGCTAGGAATGCTAAGGCAGTCACCTGGGTCCACATTAATTGTAGGGCTCCTTACAGACAAATTCCTCATTGGGGCCGTGTTCTCATTATAAGTGCAGAATTCAACTCAGCAAAAAAAAAAAAATCAGACAACTTTGAGGAGCAAGATTTATTACTCAGAGGTCCTGGAGGGTATGCAGTGTGCTCAAGAGCCCCACAGTGAGGTCATGGGTCTTTGAGGGTGGGGAGGGGATGGAGAGAGAGAGAAGGAGAGAGAGTGAGGTGAGAGAGACATGGTATTCAGTTTTTATTGAGGTCTGAGGATGGGATATCTAGGATTTTGCCAGTTCACTTTTTTATTGGCTCATTTAAGGCAATAAGCGTGGGAAACAGGGTATGGGAAGGAGAAGTGGAGCCAATCAAATGGTCAGTTTTCTAAGATATCTAGGCTTTCTAAAAGAGAGAACTTCATGGGTAGGAGTGGCTAGTTCCTTATCTGGTTGTTTTGCTGGTAGTTGTGTCATACAGCTGGCAATATGTTTTTTCAAGATGGATGTCTTTTAAAATGGATGTCTCAGCAATTGAAAGCTTAAGTCACACTGCAGAGTTCTTTTTATTTCAGTGAACTAAAATTTTTGTTTCACTATTTTCTGACCTCCATTGTTTCTTGTGAAAAATCTATGTTCATTTATTTCATTTTCCCCTTATGTGCAATGTTACTTTTATCTGGTTGCTTTCAAGTTTTTTATTCATTCTTGGTTTCTCTATAGTTGTATTACAGGTTTTGGGGGTATAAATTTTTTTAGGTTGATTCTGGTTTGGATTTACTAAACTTCTTGCATCTGCAAGTTTATGTCTTTTAACAAATTTAGAAATTTTCAGATTTTTTTTGCATATTTTTTTCAGGGCCAATCTCCTTTTCTTCTTTATCAGGTACTCCAACAACAGAAATGTTAGAACTTTTGATAATGCTTCATAGGCTCCTGTTCATGATCTTCAGACTTTTTTGTTGTTCAGACTAGATAATTTCTATGGATATTTTTTCAAATTCACTCTTTTCTCTGTTATTTCCATGCTACCAAAATCATCCAGTGAAATTTTATTTCAGATATTTTATTTTTATTTCTAGAATGCTAATTGTTTTATGGCTTCTATTTCGTTGCTGCAAATGTCTCTTTCTATTCATTTCAAGACTGTTCACACTTGCTTCATGAAACATGGCTAAAAAAGGTACTTTAGATATTTGTCTGATAATTTCAAAAATCTATATCAACTTAAGAGTGGTCCTTTGTTTACTGTAGTTTCCTTTTCTACTTGCTAAGATTCTCCTGGTTATTTTTGTTATGTAATTTTGTACTCAGTATTTTAATATTATTTTATGCGATTTTAGGTCTTATCTAAAAACTCTGAAAAGCATTGATTTTTGATTTAGTTGCAAACTGTAATTTTTGACTGATATTCTCAAGGTATACCCCAATTCCAATGTCAAGTTGCTTTTCAAAGCCTTTGCAGTGGTGTCTGAATTTACCCCATGTGTATATTCCCCATGGGCCACTTGGGACCTGGATAGTGAACTATCCCGCAGTTCCATTCTCATAGTCTTTGGTATTTTATTTTGAATCAGTTTCATATATGCACCTCTTGCAGGTAAATCTAAGGCTTGAAATATAACTTTATGCGGTTGCTTTCTTGAGCTTCTTCCTAGGACTTCTCACCCTGGTCACAAAGTTGGTGTTTAAATTTTCCTGGATTGTCACTTACCTCCTGCAACTGGTTCTGCCTCTGGCATGAGTTATGGCCTCAGTGCTAGTGCCAGTACCTCCACTGTGGGAGTACAGCTTTGGGACTAAGCTTGCTTCCAGGGGATGATTGGAAAAGAAAAAAAATCAGGAAGTCAACTCCATTTTTTCTGTTCATCTGGGCTGACCTCAACAAGTGCTCTGATCTGCTGGAAAGTTCTGGAATTCAGATTACTTGAGTCTAAAACTGGAGATATGGGAGAAGCAAAAGAAAATAATTTCCATATTGGTCTTATTTTGTATTTTTATGTCTTTATACTTTCTCAGAATTCTTAAATAGTTGCTTTATTCCCCATCAGTTACTTAGAAAGGATGTTGTATTTTTCTTCCTTTTACCTTAAACAGAACCAGAAACTATTCAAATGGCCTAGTTAGTTTTCCTTGTAGTAGCCTTTTATATTTTCTGAGTATAGCTGTGTGATATAATCTAGCTTTGTATTCCTGAAAACCTAACACTTTGTTTTGCATATGGTGACTATGTCATTAGTATTTGGTAGCTTCAATTACTCCAATCCTCGACAAATACCTCTTCCTATAAACTGTCTTTTAAACTATAAGCCCTGTCTGCAAACACTTTCAAAGATGCCTATTTTAATGTTTTATGATTTTTGTAGAGTGCACCTTCTTATGTTTCAGAGAATTAGATTTCTGGGACTACAGAAGAATGAAGCCATGTCTCTGTGGTTGGGCCTGGCATAAGTGCCATGGAGTGTTTGCAGATGTTTGCATTTATGACATGATTTCTGCTAAAGAGATATTTAGGGTTCCTATATATTATTTGAAGAGAAGTATGATATAAATAAGAAAATCCTACTTTTCCCCATCCCCATGGTCTTGTGCGGTCCCTAGGAATGCAGGGACCAGCGACCTGCCACTGGCACAAACACATGTGGGGTAGGTCTCCATGGAACTTAAGGACATTGCAAGATGAAGACTGGGTATTATTCTTTTAAAAATTATGTTGAGATTTGGGGAAAAGAGAAAACAACAACACTTTAATGAGGGTTTGCATAGTTATAAATTCACTTACTGCAATGGTTTAAAATTCCCCTAAATATATTTTTCTCAGCAGGGAGAGAACAAACGTATAAAGATAATCACTTTACTGAATCAGCTGGAAGAAAAGTTATCAGTGCTAGACATTATCTACAACTTTGAGGAGCTTGGCACATGATTTTCTGTAAGTATAACTAGCATTGATTTTGTTCAAGAGAAACTTACAGATCAGTATAAGATATAAACAGGTAAACACAAACAAAAACAAAATTCACACACACAAAAATTGCATTAAAAATTAATCATACATATGTTGACAAATTAGGTATGTCTGGGATATTCAGGCAATGTTTTAGCACAGCTTAAATTATGCATAAGTTTGCTGGCAAGAAAAAAAGGGAAGGCATCCCTGGAAAAATACATAGTTTATTAAAGGCCCAGGAGTCCAGAAGAGCAGGTTGTGTTTGAGGAACTATCAACCCTTTAAGGTTTCTGCTTGGTGACATTTTGTAATCATACAGCATGGGGCTCAGATGCTTGTCACCCTAAAATATAACTCAGAGATTTGTGTTGAAAGAAACAGGTTTTTAATAACTGGGTTCAAATTTGGGAGGTGGGGCTGAGAGCACTCCTGCTCTGAGTTCCTTTCTCCCATCAGACCCAGAACTTCTCTTGCTTCCCACAAGCCAAAATCACACCCAGAAGTTCCCCATTTCCTTATCTGTCCTTGGAGTTTAGGCCATCTATGCAGACAGATTTCCATCCTCTATGGGATGTGCACTTGTGGTTTTCAGAGTCTCCATCTCCTTGCAGCAGCTCTCTCTTTCAGGATCTGGTGTGTGCTGCTCCCAGTCTCCATGTAGCAGTCCAGGACCCATGTGCCATGCTTCACTGGATCATAGTGTCCCACAGGCTGCAGCTCAGGGAGACATGTGTCCCATATGGGGCCCTGCCTCCAGAAATGGGCTTCCAACCATGCTGGGCCTAAGCCCCTGGTGGGCCCAGCAACTTCCTGATTCTATGAGCACTCCTGTCCATGCAGTGATTAAGGGGCAGGGACCCAGAGTGTCCAAGTGTCATAGCCAAAGCCAAGAACCTGTGCTCAGAACCAAAAGCCGAGAGGGAGAACAAGCCTGCACCAAGTATGAAAGCAAGAGAGAGCCCTTGAACAAACAGAGTGGCTTCTCCACACCTCCTGTTTTAAAAAGGCCTCTCTACCAAAATTCCATGTGCTCTGGAAGCCAGCGTTCTGGTCCAATTCTTCCCAACTAATGGCCAAGTTTGTCTCTGCCCCTTTATCTGGGCATGAAAAGAAGTCTCCAGTCACCCTGGGCAGAGTATCTAGCCCCCACAGCTCAGCTATCTTGTGTCAGGTGCTAGTAGCCTCAAGGCTGTAGGCTATTAAGATCTAGCTCTTCAACAAAAGAAAAAAGCAAATGAAATATAACCAGAGACGTTGGAATTAAGAACATTGTAACAATAGCCACAGGGGAGTGGGGAGGGGATAGTGGGGAGAGGGGTCTATAGGAGCTACTATAAAGGACACAAGGACAAAATCAAGGGGGAGGGTAGAGGTGGGGGAGGGAGGTGGGACTGGCTGGGGTGGGGTGGAAGGAAGGGGAGAAAATGCAGACAATTGTAACTGAATAAAAATAAATAAATTAATTTAAAAAAAGATCTAGCTCTTCTTTCAATCCTGAGAGCTCTCTGCCCCTCCTTCTGTTAACTGTGTTGTGTTTGTTTATACCAGCCTCTTGCTTCATGCAATTCTCTTTCATGCAGCCCCTCCCTTCACAGAAAGCAGGCTGCTTTTAGTCTGCCACCTCGGCACCCTTTCCACCTCCTGTCTTTCCTGCCAAGAGGGGGAGCAGTCTCTGTGCTGGATTTAGAGGTGGGACGCCCCCAGAACTGGGGTCTCTTGCTTTCCAGAAATTTCTGCTTCAACTGTCTTCATTACGGTTTGGGGAACTAAATGATGAGGAGGTATATTTTCTGATGGTAGAAAATGGTGGAATTTCTGTAGTATGTAAAATACTTAGGTGTTTATTCTTTAAACTTTGACCTTTAGAACAATTTAATCAGATGAGTGACATAATCAGATCTGCATTTTTGAAAGCTGTCTTGGTAAGAGCCTAGTAAATGGATCTGAGAATGTTGAGACTGGAGAAAGTGGTCCAGGTGTGTGATGATGAGAAGTGGAGTTAAGTGGATGGCAGGGAGACTAGAGAAGGAGGACTGATGAAAAACAGGACAGAAACACTGGAAGAGCTCAGTGACACTTGTGTGAGATGATGACTCAATGGCTCTAACTTGGGTGCTTGGGTGGATGTAAATTCCACAAACTAGGAGAAGTAACACAATGGATTCTGCTTTGAACAGGAAGTATCTGAGGTGTCTGTGGAAGTTCACAGTGGAAATAAAACTACCAATGAGAAATCAGGATTTAAAATGAGAATTTGAGGAATTTTGTAGTATAGGTGGTTGTTAAAACCAAAAAGATGAATGCAGCGTCCTCATGAGGGAAGCTGTTTATAAGAAAAAAGGCCAGTGACAGATCATGTGTAAGAGGTTGTGACAGAAAGGGGTTCTAGCAAAAGATGTCCTGCAGCACAGAATGTAGGATGGACACAAAACTAGGAAGAGAGCCAGGAAATGGTGATGTCATGGGGTGCAAAGGAGAGGGAGCTGTGAGAACTGGAGGTTGGGAGAGGAAGGGCAACAAAATGAAAACCCTGTTAAAGGTCAGGGGCAGAGGAGGGCAAACCCTGAAAAGTATGATCTGATTTGGTTGAGAGGATGTTTGTGACCTTACTGAGAGACATTTGCACGGCCTGTTACTGCAAAAATGAGATTTCATAGATTCAGGCATAAGAGTTAAAGAAGCAGAGACAGGAGCACATTAGTCCTTTGGTAGCCTTCAATGAGGAGTCCAGGACAGAGAATGGCTCCCATTCCCGTTAACTCCCCTGGCTCAGCACCAGTTCCCTCAACATAGGCTGTGGCACTAGCTGTCCTTCCACTCCCCCCAACTCTAATTCAGCCTGTGTGACAGCATCATATTAGTCTTTCTAAAACACCATTCTTACGTAATTGTCCTGCTTCAAAGCTTTACCAAAAGCAATCATTGTTTGGAGGATGTAAGCCATTGGTTAGCTTCTCACTGACCTTAGCTGCATTCCACTGCTTTAGACTTAGAGAATTTCTCCTTCTGGAAATAACAAGGTCATCAAAGAGTCCTCCTTCCCACCCTTTGATAAACCAACACCCCATCCCCTCTGTACTCCAATATGCCATTCCCTCCACTGGGCATTTCAAAGAGCTTCCTGACAGCCTAATCCATGCCACTTTCTCTACTCTTTCTCTAGAGCTGAATATGATGTGATTCCATAGTGTCCTTAACAGGAATTTCAAGAGCATTGATCTAGAAGTTAAATGAGTCTACATCAAATCCACTTAATTTTATAGTCAATTCTGACATAATGAAATATGTGTATTTCAGAAAATAACTGTGTTATGCAAAATTGCACAGTAAATACCATAGGTCCTATGGGAAAAATGAGACCAGGGACTCAACATGGAAAACTGTTGTCTATAGGACACGAAGATCAAATAGAAATGGTAGTGAGGCAGGAGACAGCATAGGAAGAACTCTGAGACTACACCGCTGTTACTGGCCAGAGTCTAGCATCCTGGTTGCCAGGAAATACCTTTTACCAATTAAGTAGATTAAATAGTAAACCAAGGCAAGGAGGAGGAAAGAGACATATCTCACATGCCAACTCAGTAGTCCTTAGCTTGGTCTGATAATATTGCCAGGTGTTCCAATATCACAAGAAACACTATGTTAGCAACAAAGAAGGGAAGTCTGTGAAATTCTATGTAGCGTTTCCACTATCTGGGAAAGAAGGCCTTGAAACTCTGCTTTTTCGTCCCAAGGCCTGGGATGTGGGAGAGGGTCCACGGTACCCAAAGAAGAAGCTCATAAAACAACGTTGGTTAATTGTCCACCTCTGGTCACTGTTGGTTTTATGAGGGAGTCCCTAATGCTTACGGAAAGAGCCATAAATAAGTGGAAAGTGCCCCAATTTTAATTAACTGCCTCCTGTCACATATTTGTTTTACAACAAGAGGAACAAATGGAGTGTGTAGCAAGATAAGGATTAGGGCTAACAGACGCCCCCACACACCTACGTTTGGGTAGTAACGTCCACCTGAGAAAGCTGGCACTGCACTTACCCATTAAACAATGGGTAATTTCTATCTCCTATCCCACCCACTATATAAGTTCTCAAAACAAGAGACTCTCTTTCTTGGGGGCTCAGGACCCTCTTGGTGCTCCTGGCTCTTGAGCCACCAGGCCTCTGGCCACCTGGCCTTGAGCCACGCGGGGGCTTGCCACCCTGGTCTTCAGCCACTCTTACTTGTGCCCCTTGCTTTGCCCTTAAACTTTGTCTTTCACCCCCTGCTCTAGCTAGGCCTGTTCTCTTCCATGGGAATGGATCACTAATAAACTGAGTACATGCTAATAGATTTGCTGATGTGTAATTATTTACATGCATCAGCAAGAAGAACTAGATCTCTACCTTCAACAGTAGCACCTTTTTGTATTTGTTCAATGGTTGAGAAATACATGAGTACCACAGTAAATATGGCACTGTGCCTTGAAAAAGCCTCAGGTTATGCTGGATGTGAATGCCTGAGGGTATAGCTTTTGAGTTATTGAGGTGGAGTTAAGGGGTAAAAGGAGGGTGACAGAAGATCAGATGAAAAGTTGTAATGCAATGTGGAGCCATGGGAGGTGAGCTGAGGTAGCTGGTGGGCATCCGAGGTTGTGCATGTGTGCATTGTGTGAGTATTGAAGTGGCTTCTTTCAGCTGGGGACAGTTTCCAGTGTTCAGTAGTGTTTCCGGAGGACAAAATTGAGTATAAGCAGGAGTGAAATTTGCATTATGCTTAGTTCCCTAATATATCAATCACATTGAAACTTTATGTTTTCAAAGCTTAAGTCAGAGAAGAACTGATTATAATTTTTCTGACCCATGCCACCACCCTAGGTACTGAAGTACTGCCTTTTCCCTTGACTGCCCCTCCATCCTATGTACATCCTATGTAAAAATGTACCTGCCATGTCACTATCTTGATCATCTGCCTATCACAAAAAACCTGCTGTGTATCCCTGAGCCTCTTTTCTGTGCCTGGGACCCTAACATTTACTTCTAGGATCTGTGATTCTCATCACCTGCCTGTTTGTTTACTTGAATCTGAAAATATTATCTCAATCTTGATGGCCTGCTCTTTCTCACTGACTCTCTTTGTAGAGAAAACCATCTGTCTAGAGCATGCCTCTCAACATTGGTAGCACTTTATAATCAACTAGGGGCTTTGAAAAATTCTAGTGCTCACTTGATGTCCCAGAGCCATTACTCAGCATCTCTGGGGATGAGCTTCCAGATGATCATTTTTTAAAGCTCTTCTGGTGATTCTAATGTTCAGTCAAGTTGGAGAACCACTGGACTAGAATGGTGCTTCTCAGACTTTTATGAACATTAGGATCACCTAGGGATTGGCAGAAAATACACATTGCCTTTTATTACATCTTGGATGGAGCCTGACATTATCCATTTTTGATAAGCTCCCAGGTTTTGTGGTTGCTGCTGGCCCAAAAGCCACACTTAGAATAACTTGGTTTATTAGACAATCATGCAATATCTCTCACCTTATTTATCCTTAGAATGTCATGTTCAGTATGCCATAAAGAGTATCTTCCCAGGTACTACAACAAGGGAATATGATTGGTAACCAGAACCTAGCTTCTCCCAATGTGGTCCTGAAGCTAATGCTGTGTTTTCCCCTAGAAGTCCTGTTGTCATTTGGTCTTCAGCTCCAGTGTCAGGACTCTGGAGCTCAGATACACTGTCCAGGAAGGTAAGGTTATTCTCAAAAAGCCAATGAGAGCACAGAAGTCAGAATGTCCTCTTATTATCACTGTGGAAAATCAGTTGAAAATTAGTTACTTTTACTTTTTTTAATTATATATATTTGGCTCTGGCTAGTGTGGCTCAGTGGATTGAGTGCTGCCTGTGAACCAGCAGGTTGCTGGTTTGATCCCAGTCAGAGCACATGCTTGGGTTGTAGCTAGGTCCCAGCTGGGGGTGTGAGATAGGCAACCAATCTATGATAAGTAATGTTCTTGTAGCCTTGAGACTGGGTCCGATAAACTGTTCCCATAAAGTGGGCTTGCATGGGCAGAATTAGGTTATGTACTGTTCTGGCATCTTGCCAGCTTTGTTCCCCTCTAGCACTTAAACAGGTAGGGACTCCCTGATGGGGGCGATGATGATGAGAGACATGAAAGGGGACGCCACGATGGGTGCCACACTGGGGAGCAAGGGTCATGACAGGAGACATGCAGACAGACACACAGCTTACGGTATGCGTGGCTCGCCCACCCATGAATAAAGGCATGCCAGACATCCCAACGGCTCCATGAATATTTTTCCATCTGCATGAATACCATGGACCTGCCTGGCCTTGAAGGGTGGCAACACACTCACCATCCACCCTCCCATCTGGCAACCTTCTGGTAACTAACATCTTTTCTCTTGCTTTTAAGAGTCTCTCTTTATCTTTAATGTTTGGCCTTTTAATAATGATGTGTCTTGGAGAGAGAATCTTTGCATCCATCATAATTGGGATTGTCTGAGCTTCCCTGATTTGCATGTCTATTTCCTTCACCAAATTAGGAAAGTTTTTGTTCACTATTCTTTCAGATAAATGTCCAATTTCTTTCTCTTTCTCTTCTCCTCTGGGACCCCTATGAGGTGAATTTTGGATCTCTTAAAGAAATCCCAGAGGCTGTTTATACTATCCTCATTTTTTTGTATTTTTTTCCCTTGTTCTGCCTGGCTGTTTTTTGGTTCCTTCAGTTCCAAATCATTGATTTGATTCTGGGATTCATCCACTCTACTGTTCTTTCTCTGTAAATTGTTCTTTATTTCAATTAGTGTATCCTTTTTTTCTGACTGGGTCTTTTTTATGCTGCTGAGGTCCTCATTAAGTTCCTTGAGTATCCTTAAACCAGTGTTTTGAACTCTGCACCTGATAGATTGCTTATCTCCATTTTGTTTAGCTCTTTTTCTGCAGTTTTGATCTGTTCTTTCATTTGGGCCATGTTTCTTTATCTTCTCATTTGGGCAGCCTTCCTGCATTTGTTTCTATGTATTAGGTAGAGGTGCTTTGACTCTGTGTATTGGTAGAGTGGCCTAATGTAGTTGGTGTCCTATAGGGTCTAGTGGCATAGCCTCCCCTATCATCCAAGCTGGGTACTCGAAGTGTGTCCTTTGTGTGGGCTGAGTACACCCTCCTCTTGTAGTTGAGCCTTGGTTGCTGTTGGCAGATCAATGGGAGGGATTTACCCAGGCCAATCAGCAGCAAGGACTGGATGTTACCAGTGACCACCCACCTCATCTCTCCATGGAGGATCAGATGTGCAGGGACAGGGTGTTGGGCTCCAACGTGGTGTCTAGCTGTCCACGGGGTGCACTGACCTTGCAGTTTCCTGCATTGTACAAGCCAACATCAGCTTCCACTTGTGTATTGCCTGGGGTACCCTGACTGAGCTGTAAAGCAATCTGATATGGCTGCTAATTGTGCTGAGCTCTAGGCGAAGCCAAGCTGTGACTCTAGACTAGCTGCTGCTAGGGCTCACTGAAGCCAGCTGTAGCTTGTTTGATAGGATTTAGGAGCCAAGATCAGCCATTCTTATGGGAAGGCAGCTTGGGTGGGCCCACAGTTGGGTGGGGTAAAGCCTCTGTGGATGTGGATCTCCAGGATGGAGGGTCACAAAGTGGTAGCCAGGTTGATGGAGTCTCAGATATGGCACCAACCTACTGGCTTTGTGGGGGGAGGGCTCAACAGAGGGACAATTGCCTCTGCTTTCCACAGTGTCAGATAGTTCAGTCTCTATCTGTATACCACTGATGCCCTTCATGCAGCCGCCCCATTGCTGGAGCTCAGAGGGAGCGAGTCTAAGCATGTCAGTCCATATGTGGGTTCCCCAAAGATGAACTGCTTATGGCTCCAGCAGCTCCTCTACTAACATAATTGCTGCTGGTTTTTGCAGCCAGAAGTTCTGGGGACTTATCTTCCTGGCAATGGAATCTGGGCTGGGGGCCTGGTATGAGTCTGGGACTCCTCACTCCCAGGATATCCCTCCTGAATTTTTATCCATGTGGGTGTGGGGCCAGCACGTTCCATGTCCATGCCCCTCCTACCCATCTGGATGGATGTGGTTTCTTCAATTCCAAAGTTGTCACACTTCCATTCAACTTGACTTCTGATGTTCCTGTATGATGATTGTTGTATATTTTAGCTGTGATTTCGATGTGGTTGTGCAAAGAAGTGAGCTATGTCTGCCTACATTGCCATCTTGACCAGAAGCCCCCCCCCAAATCAGTTACTTTTTTTCTCACATACCATAGTCATGACGATGGTTATGGAATTTTCTTGTTCAGGTAAATCTACTTCTGTCTTTTCTCTGGTTCTAAACAATAATCAACAGTGAGCTCTTTCTCTCTACTTTGGGCAAAAGGCAGAATTGCACTCTGCTGTTCAGGAATCTAACTGAATCCCAGCCTTCTTGCACTCTCCCCGCCCCTACCTCTGCCTATGGAATTATCTTTAAAATAATCCTTTAACTCTAATGCCTCATACCTAAAGTTTGGGTACAGACCCACACTGATCAGGTCCTTCCTCAAGTACATCTCAGCAGCAGCTCCTTCACACTTTCCATGTTGTTGTGGGGCATCCACCTTCAAACTTCATGGTGTGCTGTATTAAATAAGGGGCAGCTGCAGCCAAGGTCCCATTGAGGGTTCTCTCAACATCTTATGCTTCTGAATTCTAGGGCTAAAGACTCTGGAGTCACACAATTTTTATACTGCTGTATTTACACCCTAGAAATGTAACTTCAGTCCCAATGGGATCTTCTGGTCATTCTTGATGTACGTACAATGAATGATACATGTCACCTTGAGAATCCTGAGGACTGGCTTCACATCTGCATCTGTGGCTGCTAGATAGGAGGTAAAAATAAACTGTAACCTGACTCATTTTCTCCCAAAGTTTCAGTTCATGCTATGAAGTATTAGCAGAGAGTAAGGGAGAAAATTATATTTTTATTGATTACCTGTGCACTATTCGAGATAGATTTTAGCCATGTTGAAATTTATTAAGCTAATGAGGTGTAGACTTACACAGGAATTCCTGTAGGTGGTGTCCATCTATGCTAATAAAGAATGAGCAGGCACCTAAAATTATGGAGAGGACTCTTAAGTACTGCCATTAGGAACTCAGCACCCCTCCTGTTGATATTCTCAGAGTCAGAGAAATAGTTAGAGGCAGTCTTGGTCTATGTGCCAAAGAGAAGAAGATACCAGGAGTCTGAGACTTGGTCAAGTGCAGTTCTGACATTAGCTGTTAGACATCAAGTATGCAAAGGGTGCTTATCCAATTGCCAGGATAGATCACAGGCAAGTATGACAAGTCCTATCCATAACATTAGCCCCTGGTACACTGCCCAGCTATCTGTGCAAATAGTCAGGGGTGGTGCTTCACTGGAGGCCATGAACTACACAGCTCACAGTTCTGCCCACTGGCTACTCTGACTACTTAAGTATTAAGCCAGATTGTATCTGTTTAACACTCATCACCCTTCACAGGGATGGCAGCTGAATGGGGGGATGCTCAGCATATCCCTGCAAAGAGCCTCAACAGGCCCCTACAAGGGATCCAGGATACACTCAGGAGTGGGGAACACCTAAATAGTATATTCATGATAGGTGGGGGGGGCAAATGCCCAATACTTATGGAGCTGCACGGCCTTCACTTTTTCCCATCCCCACCCATCCCCTAAGACAGGTTCTTTGGTCCTTCCCCTATCCAAATTTCCAAAGGATATTTCCTCCCTCTTCTCCAGAGGTTGGCACAGCCAAATGGTCCTCCAGATGCACGGGACAGGCCCCTTGGGGCTCACCGCCGCCCCCCACCCCCACCTTGCCCTGGGGTTTCCTGTCACCTTTTTCTTCTTTTGGGTCCGCAGGAAGCATTGTTCAGCTCGCAACCACACGGGGTCACTCTTAACTGTGATATAGAGGGAGCTTATGACACTGTCCGTTGCCTCCTCTGTGGCTCTGGCCATTGCTGCCTGCTCTGCCCGCACCACCTGCCTCCATCAGCACACCCAGAGCAGAGTTTCCCAGGTGCTGGCGCTGTGACAGCCAGAATACCCTACCTGGGCTGCAGCCCTCTGGCCGAGTGGCTTTTGGCAAGTTTGTTCCAGGTCTGTGCAGGGTGGGGGAAGGAAAGGGGGAACCAAAGCAGTGCTTCCCCTCCTCTTCCTCCGAATCTTTCACTACAGTGGGTAGGGGGATGCTTTCAGAGGTCTTCTTCCTCCAGGGCGCAGGTCTGGGCCTCTAGGGCTTCCTCTCTTCCTCGGAGCTCTGGTAACTTTGCCACATCTAGAAGCACATTCTCCTCTCCCTTAGCCTCCAAGACTTCTGCTCCCTCATGGAGCTTTTGTACCTTCACTGCGTCATGAAGCTCAGTCTCCATTTCAGCTCGCAAAGCTGAAAGAAACAACTAGCCTATAGCCCCCTCTGTGGCCACCTGGGCACTCGGCTTCTCTAGGGTCTCCCTTACCACCCGCAGGGCCCTTTCTACCATTTGGGTGTGTCACTAACATTGGGCCAGTCCTGAGAGGTTGGAGACCAAGCCACCAGGAGCCTGGCCACCACATACTACATGCTGGTGACCAGCCACCCTTCCTGGCCCCCTCTTGGGGGTCCTGAGGGCTCCTCCATATTCATACCATACTGCCTGACAAATCCTGTCACCTACACCAATAGTCTTGCAGCCCTTTAAGGCCAGGCAGATTCACATGGGATTTGGGCAGAGGGAAGGAAATTCACAGAGCAGGCGGGATGTCTGACATGCCTTTATGCTGAGGTAGGGAGATCCATGCACGCCATTAGCCATGTGTCACACTACATGTTCCCCTGCGGAGAAGTCCTGACTGCCTTATATACCAAGTGCACACAGAGCCAGCAATGTGCCAATACTGACCTTCTAGTTATGTAACAGAACTTCATCCTATCTATGCATGCGGGCCCTTACTCAAGGCCACATGAACACTGCTAAGCCACAGTCGCCTGGACATCTGGGTGAAGGAGCCTGACTGACTTCATTTTCCCTACACTCCTCTATTTAAATTCTGATCCCTGGTTCTCCTTTAAAGACTCTACATTCTTTTTAGTTTTCCGGATTGGAAGTTCCCTTTTAACCCACACCTCATGCTACAAAGTGTAGAGAACCTATTAGCATTATCTTACCATTCACTGCTAATTTGAAATACTATTCTTCCTCATTGAAACTTTTTTTCTTTCACAGTCAAAACCTTACTCTTATCATCCCCTTTCTTTTTTCTATAATTGACAAAACTTTCTGTAACTCCCCTCATTCATTGAGGACTTTTACAATGGGACTCTCAACCTCTAACACTCCAATTTTTGCCTTCACCTTAACTTTCACATACCTCAATTTTAGCTTCACAATCCCATTCCTACATTCTGTATTTTAATGGCCCAGAATGTTGACACAGCTTCTTAGCCTAGGCCTTTACACTGAAACAGTGCACGTCCAACTTGTTTTTCCAAACGTCAACCTTTCCTGCCATCCGTCTCAGAACTATTACTCTACTTAGAGGTTGAAAACTCTGTGCGAGCTTAAGTGAACTAAAGTGGCATGTATAAAATAATTAACTTCCATGTTATATCTGAAGATGTATGTAATATTTTTATAAACAAAATAAGCTTATTTTTATAAGTAGCTCTCAGAGAAAATCATTCTTTAAGGCCTAACTGCCAAAATTTACATATCATAATTTTGCTTCCCATTTTATATACTAGTTTTAGAGTGTATAAAGAATATATTTTATAGTATGTATAGTATGTAAAGAATAGAAACAATAAAACCAACTACGTATGTTATCATTCTACCTATCACATTTGTGATGAGCAGATATGAAAAATAATTACTCTATGCTTGCTGAAAGGCGATACTCTGCACATGCAAATTCTGAGAGCAATATGAAGCATTCCCTCATAGTCTATTTTCTGTCCAAGGTGGTCTAGTTTCATTTTTTTGCACACATATTTTATTTTTAATTGAATTTATTTGTGACATTGGTTAATAACATTACATAGTTTCAGGTATAAAATTCTACAATACATCATCTGTATATTGTATTATGTGTTTACTAACCCAAGCCAAGTCTCCTCCCATCCCTCTTTTACCCTCTTCTGCCTCCACTGCATACCATTTCCCTCTGGCAATCACCATACTATTGCCTGTGTCCATAAGTCTTTCTTTCTCTCTCTCTCTCTCTCTCTCTCTCTCTCTCTCTCTCTCTCTCTCTCTCCTCTCTTTTTTGCTTAATCCCTTCATACTTCTCACCCAACCCTCAACCATCTCTGTCTGTCAGCAGTCTGTTCTCTGCATCCATGAGCCTATCTCTACTTTGTTAATTCATTTTGTTCATTTTAGATTCCACATATAAGTGAAATTACATGGTATTGTCTTTCTCTGACTGGCTTATTTCACTTTGCATGATACTCTCCAGGTCCATCCATGCTGTCACACAAAGTAAGATTTCCCTCTTTTCTTCAACTAAGTAGTATTCAATTGTGTAAATATACCAAGTTGTTTTTCTTTTATATATATCTACTCATCTACTAATGGCCACTTGGACTGCTTCCCAACCTTCGCTATTATAAATAAAGCTGCAATGAACATAGTGGTGCATATATTCTTTCAAATTAGTGTTTTGGGTTTCTTTAGATATCCCCAGAAGTGAAATTGCTTGGTCTTAAGGCAGTTTCATTTTTATTTTTTTGAGGTAACTCCATACTGCTTTCCACAGTGGCTACATTCCCACCAAAAGTGCACTAGGGTACCTTTTCTCTATATCTTTGCCAAAACTTGTTGTTTGTTGATTTATTGATGATAGCCATTCTCATAGGTTTGAGGTGATATCTCACTGTGGCTTTAATTAACATTTCTCTAATGATTAGTGATGATAAGCATTTTTTGATATGTCTGTTGGTCATCTGTATGTCCTCTTTGGAAAAGTGTCTATTCAGGTCCTGTGCCCATTTCTCAATTGAATTGTTTGTTTGGTCTTGAGTTTTATAAGTGCCTTATAAATTTTTGATATTAAGCCCTTATCAGATGTGCTGGCAAATATGTTCTCTCATTCAGTGGGTTTTCTTTTCATTTTGTTGATGGTTTACTTTGCTGTCCAAAAACTTGTTAGGTTTTTGTTGTTTCATTTGTATATTTTTTCATATGTTTCCCTTGCTTCAGGTGATTCATCAGAAAAAATATTTCTATGAGAAATGTTTGAGATTTTACCTCCTATTTTTCTTCTAGGATTTTTATGGTTGGAGTCTAACAATTAAGTGTTTAATCCATTTTGAGTGTTTCTTGTTTATCCTCACCAGAGAACTTTTTTTTTTTTTTTTTTTTTTGCTGCTAAAGAGAGAAGAAGGGAGAGGAAGGGAAAGAGAGAAACATCAATATGAGAGAGAAACATCAATTGTATTCTCTTGGACTGGGGTCCATATGTACCTAGACTGGGGATCAAACCTACCACCTTTTACTTACAGAACAATGCTCAACCCAAACTGATCCATGTCACCAGGGCTTGAGTTAATTCTCATGAATTGTGTTAGAAGATAGTCTATTTTCATTTTTGCACATATCTGTCCAATTTTCCCAATACCATTTATTAAATAGATTATCTTTACCTTATTGTATGTTTTTGCCACCTTTGTCAAATATTAATTGACTAGAAAGACATGGGTTTATTTCTGGGCTCTCTATTCTGTTCCATTGACCTATATGTCTGTTTTTATGCAAGTACTAGGCTGTTTTAATTACTATGGCCTTGTAGTATAGTTTAATATCAGGTAGTGTGATTCTTCCATCTTTGTTTTCATGTATTTGTTTGTAATATTTTCTTACAATCCTTTGTATTTCTTTGGTGTCAGTTTTTATTTCTCCTTTTTCATTCCTGATTTTATTTATTTGGGGCCTCTCCCCTTTTTTTCTTGGAGACTCTGGTTAAAGATTTGTGAATCTCATTCATCTTCTCAAAGATTCAATTCTAGGTTTTATTGATATTTGTAATATTTTTTTCAAATCTATTTTATTTATTTTTGCTTTGACCTTTATTTTTTCCTTTCTTCTACTCACTTTGGGCCTTGTTTGTTCTTTTTCCAGTACTTTTAAGCATAATATTAGATTGTTTGAGATTTTTCTTGTTTCTCAAGGTAGGTCATAACACTATGAATTTCCCTCAGGGCTGGGAATGCTATGAATTTCCTTCAGTCTCATGGATTTTTAGTTGTTGTGATCTGATTTTCATTTGTTTCAAGGTATCTTATAAATTTTTCCTTGATCTCATTGTTAACCCATTTATTATTTAGTAACATGTTATTTAGCCTCCATGTCTTTGCATGTTTTTCATTTTTATTCTTGTGATTCATTTCTACTTTCATTCCACTATGGTCAGAGAAGAGACTTGGTGTGATTTCAAACTTCTTAAGTTTATTGAGGCTTGTCTTATGTCTAACATAAATTCTATTCTAGAAAACATTCCATGTGTACTTGAAAAGAATGTATATCCTGCTGCTTTGAGGTGAAATGTTGTGAAGGTATGAATTAAATTAATCTGATGTTGTGTCATTTAAGGTCACTGTTTTCTTGTTGATTTTCTGTCTGGGTGATCTATCCATTGATGTCAATAGGGTATTAAAATCCCATACGTTGGCTGTATACTGTCAGTCTCTACATTTATGCCTATCAAAATTCACTTTACAGGGGTCGGGAAGATGGCGGCAGCATAGGTGGGAGCGGAGTCTACTTCCCCTCAACGCCAGGGAAATACCTAGCTGATCTGAGGAGCAGAGCGAACAGCCAACAGTATTCCAGCATATATGAAGATCAGAGACCAAAGATAGAGGACACTGAAAGATCTGACGGTAAGAAGAGTGCTTAAGGACAATAAGGTCCCCGGGACCCGGAACCCGCGCGGTACAAGGGCAGCAGAAGCGCCAGCCCAGGCGCAGGGGCTGCTGCAGGAGTCTTGGGAGAGGGCCAGGCTGAGCTGTGAGCAGCCAGGTGCTTGTTTGGACCAGGGGAGCTTGAATAGGAAGAATTTCTCAAAAAGAAAAAGAAAATAGAAGCACTCAGGGGCTAGTTAGAGAACTCTCAGCAGCAGCCACGGCCCCTGGCGCCCCTCCCCCCTCCGCCCCTGGACTGCTAGCTCGGGATAAGCAGCCCTGGAGCCAGGGTGCTCACCTGAGGCCCTGTTGCGCGCATGCAGATTAGCTAACTGGGGGCCCACACATGAAACCCCGGAGGGGCGCCCACACCTGAAACCTCAGGTGGGAGAGCATCTGGAGCAGAGGCTAGCTGCTCCACCCACAGGCCCAAAACCTGGGACTCCAGTGCCGCGTGATTCAGTCCCAGGGCGGCCCACCTGCCCAAGAGACTCAAGCCCAGGGCAGCTGGATTGGCCACCCAAGCACAAAGCGGCTGGATTGGCTGATCAAAGGCCTGATTGCCTGCCAGGGACCACACCTACAACGCCTACCTAACACCTGCGCATAGAGCCCTGCAGGGCCTACTAGCTCTCTAGGACAAAGGCAGAAAACACAGCAGAGGGGAGCTGAAGGGTTAGCGGAGACTGCAGGCTGAACAACAGCAAAGACTGTGGCCCAGGAAGGGAGAAAAGTGACACCAATCCTTCCAACCACCCCCTCCCATTGCACAGACAGGAGGACCAGCAGAACTAACCCCACCGGTTTAAAGCCAGCACATTTTTTTTTTTCCTTTCACCTTTCCCCTTGAATTACATCTTCCTTTCTTTTTTTTTTTTTCATTCTTTCTTCCTCCCATCCTTTACCTTTTTTAAGTCTTCTTCATGCCTTCTTTTATATATTTCTAATTTTTATTAAAATTCCTTCTTATCTTGCCTCCAATCTTTCTTTATTCCTTCTTCCCTCCTTCCTTCCTTTCCTCCTTTTCTATTTCCTTTTTCCCTCCTTCCCTTCTTTTTTTTTTCTTTCTTCCCCCCTTTCTCTTTTTCCCACAGGTGAGACAACAAAACCTGGAGTGCTGAAAAGACTAGAGTTAGACCATGTTAAACCCATAAACGTCAGCTCAAGACCAGTGAGCTCAGGAGATTAAGGAGACAGCACCACCTAATCCCATTGGCATTCTACCATAGAAGTTCATACCATAAACCCAGGGAGTCAGAATAGAGCAATTTAAGAAACAGAGGCCAACAAGAAGAGTCTCACAAACAATGGGAAGACAAAGAAACAATTCCCAAATGAAAGGAAAGGAGGAAGTCTCAGAAAGAATGCCAACTGAAAAAGAGGCAAGTCAACTATCAGAGACTGAGTTCAAAGCAATGGTTATCAGGAAGCTCACTGAGCTCTCTGAGCTAAAAGAGAACTACCAGAAACTACAGGGAAACTACAATGAAGTCACTGCAAACTATATCAACATGAAAAAGGAAATAGAAACTATCAACAAGAGCCAAGAGGAAATGAAGAATACAATTTCTGAATTGAAGACCACAGTAGAAGGAATGAAAAGCAGACTGGATGAAGCAGAGGATCGGATCAGCAAGCTGGAGGACAAAGTAGAAAAAAACACCCAGAAAGAGCAAGAAAAGGAAAAGAGGTTCAGAAAGAATGAAGAGGCAATAAGGGAAAGGCAGAACAACATGAAATGTAACAATATCCATATAATTGGAATACCAGAAGGAGAAGAAGAAGAGCAAGGGATAGAAAACCTGTTTGAAAAAGTAATGATGGAAAATTTCCCTAATCTGAGGAGAGAAAAAGTCACCCAAATCCAGGATACACAGAGAGTCCCAAGCAAGAGGAACCCAAAGAGACCCAGTGCAAGACACATCATAATTAAAATGGCAAATTTCCAAGACAAAGAGAGGATCTTAAAAGCAGCAAGGGAAAAAAAGGAAGTAACGTACAAGGGAGCCCCAATAAGGTTAGCAACTGACTTCTCAATGGAAACGCTCCAAGTCAGAAGAGAATGGCAAAAAAATATTCCAAGTAATGAGAACCAGAGGCCTGCAACCAAGGCTACTTTACCCAGCAAGTCTCTCAATCAAGATACAAGGCCAAATAAAGAGTATCCCAGAAAAAAGAAGGCCAACAGAATACACTTCCACCAAACCAGCTCTGCAAGAGATGCTAAAGGGACTGCTTTAAGGAAAGGAAGGAATAGAGAAAGACAGAGGAACACAGGTAGGATTAAAGGCAATGAATAACTTCCTATCGATAACCTTAAACGTAAATGGATTAAATGATCCAATCAAAAGACATAGAATAGCTGAATGGAAAAGAAAACATGACCCACACATATGCTGCCTACAAGAGACCCATCTCAGGACAAAAGACCTACACAGACTGAAAGTGAAGGGCTGGAAACAAATTTTCCAAGCAAACGGACAGGAAAAAAAAGCTGAGGTAGCAATACTCATGTCAGACAAAATAGACTTCCAAAGAAGGGCCATAAATAGAGACCCAGAAGGTCACTTCATAATACTCAAAGGAAGAATCCACCAAGAAGACATAAATATTGTAAATATATATGCACCCAACATAGGAGCACCCAAATACATAAAGTAAATCTTGCAGGACTTCAAGAAAGATATTGACAGCAACACAATTATAGTAGGGGACTTTAACACCCCACTATCAAAAATGTATAGGTCTTCCATACAAAATATCAACAAAGATATTGTGTCACTTAACAATACCCTAGAGGAAAAGGACTTAACTGATATATACAGAGCTTTTCATCCCAAAGAAGCAAAATACACATTCTTTTCAAGTGTCCATGGAACTTTTTCAAAGATAGACCACATGATAGGACACAAAGCAAGCCTCAACAAATTCAAGAAAATTGAAATCATATCAAGCATTTTCTCTGACCACAAGGGTCTGAAACTAGAAACCAACTCCAAAGGACAAAACCCAAAACACTCAAAATCATGGAGACTGAATAGCATGCTATTAAACAATGAATGGGTCAAGAACGAGATTAGGGAAGAAATCAAAATCTTTCTGGAAACAAATGAAAATTAACTCACAACAACCCAAAACCTATGAGACACAGCAAAGGCAGTCCTGAGAGGGAAGTGCATAGCAATAGAGGCCTACCTTAAGAAGATAGAAACAGTTCAAACAAACAACCTAACCCTATGCCTACAGGAACTGGAGGAACAACAACAAAGACAGCCCAGAGCAAGCAGAAAAAAGGAAATAACCAAGATCAGAGCAGAACTAAATGACATAGAGACTAAAAGCACAATTCTAAGGATCAATGAATCCAGGAGCTGGTTCTTTGAAAAGATAAACAAAATCGACAAGCCTTTAAGTAGGCTCATCAAGAAGAAAAGAGAGAGGATCCAAATAAGCACAATTAGAAATGAAAGAGGAGACATTACAACTGATACCACAGAAATACAAAGGACTGTAAGAAATTACTACGAAGAACTGTATGCCAAGAAATTTGAAAACCTAGGTGAAATGGACACATTTCTAGAAAAATATAATCTTCCAAAACTGAGTGAAGAAGAAGCAGAAAACCTGAACAGACCAATAAGAGCAGACAAAATTGAAGCAGTCATCAAAAAACTCCCCACACACAAAAGCCCTGGACCAGATGGTTTCACAGGAGAATTCTACAAAGCGTTTAAGGAAGAGCTAACCCCTATCCTCCACAGACTATTCGAAAAAATCCAAACTGATGGAAGACTCCCAAACTCTTTTTATGAAGCCAGCATCATCCTAATCCCAAAACCAGATGAAGACACAACACAGAAAGAAAACTTCAGGCCAATATCTCTGATGAAAATAGACGCTAAAATTCTCAACAAAATATTGGGAAACAGCATCCAAGAAAACATTAAAAAGATCATACACCATGACCAAGTGGGATTCATCCCAGGGATGCAAGGATGGTACAATATTCGCAAATCAATAAACATAATACATCACATCACCAACAGCAAAGACAAAAATCACATGATCATATCAATAGATGCAGAAAAAGCATTTGATAAGATACAGCCCCCATTTCTCATAAAAACACTCAGCAAAGTGGGAATAGAGGGAGCATTCCTCAACATAATAAAGGCCATATATGAGAGACCTACAGCCAACATCATACTCAATGGACAAAAACTTAGAGCTTTCCCACTAAGATCAGGAACAAGACAAGGATGCCCTCTCTCACCACTCCTATTCAACATAGTATTGGAAGTCCTAGCCACAGCAATCAGACAAGAAAAAGGAATAAAAGGCATCCAAATTGTTAAGGAGGAAATGAAACTGTCACTCTATGTAGATGACATGATAGTGTACATGGAAAATCCTATAGACTCCACGAAAAAACTACTCGACCTAATAAATGAATTTGGCAAAACAGTTGGATACTAAGTCAATACTCAGAAATCAAAGGCATTCCTGTACACCAGCAATGAAACTGCAGAAACAGAAATCAGGAAAAAAATCCCATTTGATATAGCAACAAGAAAAATAAAGTACCTAGGAATAAACCTAACCAAGGAGGTAAAAGACCTGTACTCGGAAAACTACACAACACTGAAGAAAGAAATTAAGGAAGACACAAACAAATGGAAGCATGGACCATGCTCATGGATTGGAAGAATTAACATCATCAAAATGGCCATACTACCCAAAGCAATTTATAGATTCAATGCAATCCCTATTAGAGTACCCATGACATATTTCACAGATATAGAACAAACATTTCAGAAATTTATATGGAACCATAAACGACCCCGAATAGCTGCAGCCATTTTGAGAAAGAAGAACAAAGCAGGAGGGATCACAATACCTGATATCAAACTGTATTACAAGGCCACTGTAATCAAAACAGCCTGGTACTGGCATAAAAACAGGCACATAGACCAATGGAACAGAACAGAGAGCCCAGGAAGAAACTCAAGTCTTTACGGTCAATTAATATTTGACAAAGGAGGCAGGAGCATAAAATGGAGCAAAAACAGCCTCTTCAACAGATGGTGTTGGTAGATCTGGACAGCTACGTGCAAAAAAATGAAACTCGATCACCAACTTACGCCACACACAAAAATAAACTCAAGATGGATAAAAGACTTAAATATAAGTTGTAACACCATAAAAGTCCTCGAGGAAAACATTGGCAGGAAAATCTCAGACATTCCACGCAGCAACATCCTCACAGACATGTCCCCTAAAGCAAGGGACATAAAGGAAAGAATAAACAAATGGGACCTCATCGAAATAAAAAGCTTCTGCAAGGCTAAAGAATATAGCACCAAATTACAAAGAGAACCAACAGTATGGGAAAACATATTTGCCAATGATACCTCAGACAAGGGCCTGATCTCCAAAATATATAAAGAACTCACAGGACTCCACTCCAGGAAGACAAACAACCCAATTAAAAAATGGGCAAAGTACTTGAGCAGACACTTCTCCAAGGAGGACATACGGAAGGTCCAGAGACATATGAAAAGATGCTCAGCATCACTAGCCATCAGAGAGATGGAAATTAAAACTGCAATGAGGTACCGTCTCACACCAGTCAGAGTGACCATCATAAACAAATCCACAAACAAATGTTGGAGAGGATGCAGAGAAAATGGAACCCTATTGCACTGTTGGTGGGAATGCAGACTGGTGAGGCCACTTTGGAAAACAATATGGAATTTCCTCAGAAAACTAAAAATGGAACTGCCCTTTGACCCAGCAATTCTGCTGCTGGGATTATACCCTAAGAACTCTGAAACTCCAATCCAAAAGAGCCTGTGCACCCCAATGTTCATAGCAGCACAATTTACAATGGCCAAGTACTGGAAGCAACCTAAGTGCCCATCAGCAAACGAGTGGATCCAAAAACTGTGGTATATTTACACAATGGAATTCTACGCAGCAGAGAGAAAGGAGCTTCTACCCTTTGCAACAGCATGGATGGAACTGGAGAGCATTATGCTAAGTCAAATAAGCCAGATGGTGAGGGAGAAATACCATATAATCTCACCTTTAACTAGAACATAACCAACAAAAGAAAAAAGCAAACAAAATACCACCAGAGACATTGAGGGGGGAACTGTCTAGCAGTGGCCAGGGGGGAGTGAGGTGGGGACAGTGGGATGAGGGGATTGCAGGAACTATTATAAAGGACACATGGAGAAAATCAGGGGGGATGGTGGGGGTGGCAGAGGGAGGTGGATTCAGCTGGGGTGGGGGGAGGGAAGGGGAGAAAAGGCATACAACTATAATTGAATAACAATAAAAAATAAATAAAAAAAATTCACTTTACATATTTAAGTTCTCTTATATTGGGTGCATGCATATTTACAAAGGTTATATTCTTTTGTTGGATTACTCCTTTTACCATTATGTAATGTTCCCCTTTTTCTTTTACTATGGCTTTTGTTTTAAAGTCTATTTTGTCAGATATAGACTTTATAAGTAGTACTATCCCAGCCTTTTTTATCATTCCATTTGCATAAAATATCTTTTTTCCATCACTTCACTTTTAGTCTGAATGTGTCTTTTGTTCTGAGATGAGTCTCTTATAGACAGCACACATATGGTCATGCTTTCTTATCCATTCAGCTACCCTATGTCTTTTGATTAGAGCTTTTAAGGCATTTATATTTAAAGGGATTATTAATAGGTACATATTTATTACCATTTTATTCTTTTAACTATGTTCCTCTGTTTTTTGTTCCCCTTCCCCTTTGTACTCCTCCTCTACCCCTTCTTCTCCTTCTCCTGTCTCCTTCTTCTTCTCCTTCCCCTCCTCTTCCTCTGCCTCCTCCTTCTCCATCTTCTTCTTCTTCCCTTTCCTTCATTCCTTCTTTCCTTCCTTCCTTCCTTCCTTCCTTCCTTCCTTCCTTCCTTCCTTCCTTCCTTCCTTCCTTCCTTCCTTCCTTCTTCTTCCTTCTTTCTTCTTTCTTCTTCCAGCAGGCCCTTTAATGTTTGTTTGAATAGTGGTTGGGTAGTAACAAATATTTTTAGATTTTTTTTGGCTTGGAAAGGTTTTTATTTTTCCTTCAAATTTAAATAATAGCTTTCCTGAGTGAAGTAGTCTTGGTTGTAGGTTCTTGCTTTTCATCACTTGGATATTTCATGCTACTCCTTGTGTTTTTGTTGAAAAATCAAGTCTTGTGGGAGCTTCCTTGTATGTAACTAACTGTCTTTCTCATGCAGCTAAGATTCTTTCTTTGTTTTTAACCTTTGCCATTTTAATTATGTGTATTGATGTGGGCCTGTTTGAGTTCATCTTGTTTGGCACTCTGTAGTTTCTGGACTTATGTGTTTTTAATTCACCAGATTAGGGAAGTTTTTGGTCATTATTTCTTCAAATAGGTTCTTGATTCCTTGCTCTCTCTCTTCTCCTTCTGGTACCCCTGTGATGCAGATATTGTCTTCATGTTTCTTCATGTTGTCCCAAAGATCCCTTAAACTATTCTTGTTTTTTAAAATTTTTATGTATTTTTTCTACTCTGATTAGGTGCTTTTTCTACTTTGTCTTCCATATTGCTGGTTTGATCCTCTGCTTCATGTAACCTACTGTTTATTCCTTCCAGTGTATTATTGATGTCAGATATTGTATTCTTATTTCTGATTTGCCCTTTTTTATGGTTTCTATGTCCTTCTTCATGCTCTTATAGTTCCTACTAAGTTTCCTGAGAAGGCTTATAACCATTACTTTGCACTCTATGTCTGATAAATTGTTTGCCTCCATTTTATATAGCTCTTTTTGTCGTTGTTGTTGTTACATAGTTCTTTTGTTTTATTTGGGACCTGTTTCTTTTTCTTATTTTACCTGCCTTTTTGTGTTTATTTCTAAATATTAGATAGATCTGCTATGAATCCCAGTCTTCATGGGGTGGCCTTATGTGATAGGCATCCTGTGGGACCCAGTAGCACAACCTCCTTGATCACCTTAGCTGGGTGCTCTAGAAATGTCTTTTCTATGGGTTATGCAGGCCTTCCTGTTGTAATTGAATCTTGATTGCTCAATTCTGTGTAGGATTGAGCTTCAGGCTGGCTAACTGTTGGACTCAACTATGACCACGTTGTGTGACCTGCTGTGTAGGTTCTGACCACATGAAGGGGATTTGTCTCAACAGTGTTTTTTGCCTGTTGATATCTCTCTTTGGATATGCTGTTTGTGAAGCTTATTGGATCATGCTATGATGTTTTCTAGTGCTGGTAACTAGGTATGTTAGTTCTGTTGCAGTCAATATCAGATACTGTCTGTGCCTGGCCCTTGGCAACCTGTCTGGAGCTACAAGCAATCCAGTTTGTGACTGCCATCTCTAGTCAGGTATTTAACATCTGTAAGTGATGAACTTATTAGGGTCTGCTCTTGCAAACTTCCCCCTTTCTTTTTTTGTGTCTTTTCCAGTCTGCATTTAATGTGTAACAGTCAAGCAGTCCCTATTTAGCCAAGCTTCTGGTTATGTTCAGCAGTTTTCTTCATTTAAGCCTACATATCAGGTATTATTTGTGAAGGTGCTTTTCAGTAATTGAAGTCTTAGAAATGGAGGCTGTTGGTCTAGCATATAATTTACAGAGGTTTTTCTTCATTGGTCTAGTTGACTTTAGGGTGAGCAGAGAAAAAACAAATTTGAGAAAATGCAAAATAATGCAGTTCAGTAAATACTTAGAAGTATAAGACTTTGCTCTTACCAAATCAGGTTTGGAGTTTGTGGCTCTTCATGGGCTTTAATTTGGTGTTTATATCCCTGCCTCCTCAAAGTGTCACTACTTAATACTGTGGTAGATTTCCGGGAGTTATATATAGTACTTACATTGTTATGAGGGCCTCAAAAAGTGATGACTTTCAGCAGAAGTATTGCTTCAAATTTTTCAAAATGTGTCATGTCAAAAAATACATCCAGCCCTGGCTGGTGTAGCTCAGTGGATTGAGCACAAGCCTGCAAACCAAAGGGTTGCCAGTTTGATTCCCAGTCAGAGCACATGCCTGGGTTGTTGGCCAGGTTCCCAGGAGGGGGCATGCAAGAGCCAACCACACATTGATGTTTCTCTCCCTGTCTTTCTCCTTTCCTTCCCCTCTCTCTAAAAGTAAATCAAGAAAATTTAAAAAATACATCGAGTATGCCACATAATGGCAAAATTAACCTGCAGAAGAAGCTGCTTGATCCTTAATATTTTTTCTCCTTTAAGCCAGCAATTTTCAACCTTTTTCATCTTTTTCAACCTTGTTCAACCTTTCTGACACACATAAACTAATTACTAAAATTCTGCACCACACCAACAAATACATATTTTTGTCAATCTGACAAAAAAATAGGTATAATTTTCATTCATTCACACCTGATGGATATTGTTGTGTTGGCTGTTATCTTTTTTTATTTGACAATCTAAGGGAAAAGATGTTAGTTTCCCTGACTAAATAGCCAGGGAATTTAAAATTTTTTGCAGTGGCTGAAAATCGGTGATCTATGTGGCTGTTTTCAGACCAATATCATATTGTTTTAATTATGATAGCTTCACATAACAGTTTTAAATCAGAAGTGTGGGTAAGCTCTGTTCTTTCTCAAGACTGCTTTGGCTGTTTGGGTAATTTTATAGTTCTGTACAAATATTAGAAGTGTTTTGCCTGTTTTGGTAAACAGTACCACTCCTTAGGAACATATGAATTTTTGACAATGTTAATTTTTACAATCCAGGAGTACAGAATATCTTTTCATTTATTTGTGTCTTTTTCAATTTCTTTCCTCAGCATCTAACAATTTTTAGTGTACAGATCTTTTTGGTTCAATTTATTTATAGGTATTTTATTTTTAAATGTAATTGTCTTTTTGTTTTAGTTTTAATCCTCACCTAAGGACATGCTTATTGATTTTAGAGATGGAGGGAGGGAAAGAGAGAGAGAAGGAGAGAAACACTGACTTGAGAGAGAAGCATTGTTCTGTTGCCTCTCACATGCACCCTGTCTTGGACCGAGCCCATAATTTAGGCATGTGCCCTGACCAGGGATTGAACCTGTGACCTTTCAGTTTATGCAATGATGCTTCAACCAACTGAGCCACACCAGCCAGGGCTTAAATGTAACTGTTTTATTAATTTCTTTTTCTGGTAGTTTGTTATTAGTGTATAAATGTCTAGCAGATATTCTGGATTGATTTTGTATGTTACAACTTTACTTATTTATTAATTCTTTTAGTGGAGTTTTTGTGGAGTCCTTCAGGTTTTGTGTATATAATATCATATCATTTGAAAATAGTGATAGTTTTAATTGTTACTTTCTTATTTGATGCCTTATATATACATTTTTTCTTAACTTAATGTTCATACTATAATTTACAATATTTTGTTGAATGAAAGTGTTCAGATGGGGCATCCTTGTCTTTTTACTAATCTTAGAGAAAAAGCTTTCAGCTTTTCACTGTTGAGCATGATGTTACTTGAGGGCTGGTCATATATGGTCTTAGTTACATTGAGGTACATTTCCTCTATACTCATTTTGCTGAGAGTTTTCATCATAACAAAATATAGAGTTTTGTTAAACACTTCTTCTACATTAATTGAGTGATCATATGACTTATCCTTCATTTTGTTAATATGTATTATTATGTTTGTTTAATGGAATTTGAACCATTTTTGGATCCTTAGAATAAATTTCACTTAATCATGATATGTAATCCTTTTAATGTATTGTCAAATTCAGTTTGCTAATATTTTGTTCAAGGCTTTTGCATTTGTGTTCATCAAATCTATAGCTTTATAATTTTTTTCTTGTGGCATCCTTGTCTGCTTTTAAAATTGGGGTAACTTTGAACTTGCAAAATGAGTTTGGAACTGTTTCTTCTTCTTGTATTTTTTGGAACAGTTTGAGAAGGATTGTTATTAAATTCCTTAAGTGTTTGATAGAATTCACTGATGAAGCCATCTGGTCCTAGAGTTTTTGTTGAGAGTTTTTTGATTACTGCTTCAATCTCCTTACTAGTAATCAGTCTTTAAAGATTTTCTATTTTTTCATGATTCAGTCTTGGTAGATGTATATTTTTAGAATTTTACCCATTTTTTGCTAGGTTGTCCAATTTGTTGGCATACAATTGGTCATACTAGTTTCTTCTGATATTTTGTATTTTTCTGATATGAGTTGTAACATCTCCTCCTCCTCTGATTTTGTGTCATCTTTTTGTCTTCCTGTGAGGCTGTCTAAAAGTTTGACAAACTTGTTTAGCTTTTATAAAAAAAGTTATTAGTCTCATTGATCATTTTTCTTTTAGTCTCTGTTTCATTTATTTTTTATTTTGATCTTTATTATTTCCTTTTTTCTACTATCTTTGACATTTTTAGTTCCTTGAGGCATAAAAATAGGTTGTTTATTTGAGGTTTGTTTCTTGTTTCTTGAGGTAGATATTAAAACCAGAAAAGACCAGCATTTACACTGCCTGTCACATTCCAAATCCAATAAGCGGAGACAGGGATTGAATCTTTATGGGCACTTTATTCAGCAGCCAGCGATCTGAGAAGAGGTGGGTTCATACTCTAACAGACTGTCTTACATTTTCTTTCAAGCCAGCCTTTTTATAACAGGGAATATACAAGGTGCAGTGAGGGGTTTTGAAATTCAGGGAAAATTAGATAAAAGAAAACTGCAGCCTTCTCACCCTGGGCAGTTAGCTGTTCCCAGGGGCAAATGGGTGGTCCTCTGTCTCTCCCTAGAACACAATGGCCTGGATGCCTCCACTTGTTTCCTCAGGTGGTAATCTTTAGTGGTGCCCCAGGAGGTTGGCTCTCTCTCCTGGGAGTGGTTTGCTTTATCTGCAGTTTCTGAAACAATAGCTTTAACATATGCATTACTTACTATGCTTATTAACTTTTTACCTTAAACCAAAATTTTCCAACTCTTGAGTCATCTATCAATATTTATTTCTATGCACTTCCCTCTTAGAACTGCTTTTGCTGCATTTCATAAGTTATGGTATGCTGTACTTGCATTTTCATTTGTCTCCAGGCATTTTTTATTTTCTTTTTTTTTTCTTTGACCCACTGGCTGGTTAGTAGCATATTGTTAAATCTCCATGTATTTGTGAGTTGATTTGTAGTTTCATGTAACAGTGGTTGATAAAAATACCTGATATGATTTTATTCTTCTTAAATTTATCAAGACTTCTTTTGTGGCCTAACATATGACCTATCCTGGAGAGTATTCCATGTATTCTTGAGAATGTGTATTCTTTTGCTAGTGAACAGACTATTCTATATATATATATATCTGTTAAATCCATCTAGTTGAATGTGTCATTTAAGGCCAATATCCTTCCTGATTATCTGTTTAAAGATCAATTCAATTGTGAATGTGTGGTATTAAAGCCCCCTACTATTATTGAATTGTTATTTATTTCTCCCATTAGGTTTATTAATGTTTGCTTTATATATTTAGGTGCTCTTAGGTTTGGCAGCAGCTGCAAAAGCTGGGGCACTAAACATTGTACAAGCTCCTTTAAAGGAGATGCTGATGACCTGGAACAAAGCGGAGGAACACGCAAAGATGACATCCACTGGTCTTTATTCCTTGACATCGGAGTAGGCTCCATAATATGTGCCAAATCAGAAGCATTTCCTTCAGTTCAGAACTCCAGGACAAAAACATAGGCCTAGTTCACAGAATTACTGGGGGTGGGTAGGTAAACGTTGAGAGTTTTTTTCTTTTTTATAATGCAAGTACCTGGCAAGCTTTGCTTCCAAGTGGCATCCACTTCAAAGAGGGATCTCTCAAGTAAATGCATCTGCAACATCATGACCTGATAATAAGCCAGGCCAAGCCCCACCTCACTCCTGCAGCTGATTTATTTTTAGATTTTTTGGTTGTTTTTGATAACTGATCATTTGGAGATGCACACACTCACACACACATTTTTTTTTTTTTTTACCATGCTTTAACTTCTTGGTCCTATGTTTTAAATTCATCAATAAAGATTATGCCCATGAAGGCATAGGCTCCCACTGTGAACTTCAATAAAACAGAATCTTAGGTTATGCTCCCTATCTCTCTCTACCTTTGATCTCACTGTGTGGCCCCAGGTGTGCTGTAATTTCTAGGACTTGTAAATAATAACCTTGATGGTAATTGCTGAGAGTGTCTTGCAACCATAATAAGACCAGAAGCACCAGTCACAACAGAGGTCATCACTGGGCTGAGATCATAATAAAACAGGTGTGTTTCAAATGGCTATCCGTGCTTTGCTCTGAGGATAGTAGTTGGCAGAGAACTGTATCTAATTGTTACAGTCATATGGAACCCAGGAAATAAGACCCACAGGTAATCAAGGGATATTCCATGGGCTTTAGCCACAAAAGCTAAGACAACACATAAAAACTGGGATACCAGACACATGTATAAGCTCCCCTCCATGCAATACTGGCACCCTGGAGCCTGGCAGAAGGACAGCATGTAGACAGCATCCACTTCCAACGTCTCTAGAGAAGATGACAGTCAGCCCTTAAATGTGCATTTAATTAGGACCCTGCCTCTCAGGCTGCAGCCGAGATTATAAGCTAATAGGCTTCTGCTACAGAAAGACTGGATACTTCACTGTGATAGTGATAGCCCAATAAAAACTCATTCTCCACTGGTCTCAGTCCTGTGACTATAAGCCCTACTGGATACTGGGCAACATAGAGGTATTCCTTGGGGGACAGCCACAGAAATGAAGGTGCTAGATGATGGTACAAGCTTCTTTCTGGAGATACTGTGAGCTTATGCAAGACAGAGTAAGAGTGAAAAGATAATGTACACCAGCCTCTGTCTCCAGAGAGCACAAAGATTGTTTTTTCTATTTTTTCTATTTCTATTATGTGAAAAATGCCATTAGAATTTTAATAGGATGGCATTTAATCTGTAGATCACTTTTAGTGGTATATAAATTTTAGCAATATTAATTCTTCTGTTTCATGAACTTGAGACATCTTTCATTTATTTGTGTATTTTTCAATTTCTATCATCAATGTCTTATAGCTTCCAGTGTTCAGATCTTTCACTTCCTTGATTAAAATTAGTCAGTATTTTATTGTTTTTAATGCTTTTGTAAATGAAATTGTTTTCCTTTTTCCAGATAGCTCATTATTAGTACAGAAAAATTCCAGTAATTTTGTGTTTTGATTTTATATCCTGAAACTACTGAATCTGTTGATTAATTCTAACATTTTTTGGTGTGGTCTTTAGAATTTTCTACATAAAACATTATCTCATCAGGAAAGGCAATTTTATTTCTTTCCAATTTGAATGCCTATTCTTTTTTCTTTTTTATTTCTGTTTAATCTCTAGCTAGGACTTCTAGATAATGTTCAGTAGGAGTGGTGAGAGGAGGCACACTTGTTTTTTCTAGAGGGAGAGCTTCCAACCTTTCATATATAATGTTTGCTGTGGGTTTGCCTTAGAAGGCTTTATTATGTGGACGTATAATGTTGATCCAATTTGTTGAGAGCTTGTCTCATAAAAGATGTTGAATTTTGTTAAATGCTTTTTCTGCATCTATTGAGATTATAATATGATTATTGCCTGTCATTCTGATTATGTGGAGCATGATGTCTTTTGTTTGGTGTATGTGAAGACACACTTGTGTCCCAGGGATAAATTCCACTTGATCATGGTGTATGGTTCTTTTAATGTGCTATTGAATTCGGTTTGCTGGTATTTTGTTCATCTATATTCATCAATAATATTGTATGCAGGTGTTTCTTTTTTTTTCTGGGTGTGCATGTGTGTGTTCTTTTCTACTGATACCAGTTTTCGATCTTCTCCTATTTCTTAAATAAGTCCCTTTAACACATCATGTAATAAAGGTTTGGTGGTGATGAACTCCTTCAACTTGACCTTATCTGGGAAGCAGTTTATCTTCCCTTCCATTCTAAATGATAGCTTTTCTGGATAGAGTCATCTTGGATGCAGGTCCTTGCCTTTCATGACTTTGAATACTTTTTTCTAGCCCCTTGTTGCCTGTAAGGTTTCTTCTGAGAAATCAGCTGATAGTCTTATGGGAACTCCCTTGAAGGTAACTGATTCCTATTCCCTTGCTCCTTTGAAGATTTTCTCCTTATATTTAATCTTGGGTGTTGGGGGGCTTTAACGCAGCCCCCCCCATCCGCCATGGATGAAGAATAAGACTACCAAGACATGATCTGCTTGGGGAGGAGAGGTGGCCCATTCTCTCAAAGGAGAAGGGCCCAGAGCCTTTCCCTCCATGGGCTTTTATTAGGTTCACTTGCATAGGAATACAGATAAAGCTCATCAATCATTGTCAGCTAGTAAGGGTTACACAATACATGATTTACAGAGAACTTTGAGGGCTTATTCTGAGTTACATCAAATTGGTTAGAGGGCCATAAAACTTTAGGTGCCAGACTCATCTCAGGTCTGGACCCTTATCTTTTAAGCTGAGGGTGCAAATTAACTAGGTTTCACAGGAATGTATGTATTTTTCTTAGGACTGATTCCCCAGGGAATCCACCCCTCCCAACACAGGACTGCACTGCCTTCTGTTATTGCTTCAGGCTTAAGTCAGGCAAGGGAAGAAGGCAGCCAAGAGATTAGGAGACTTCTTGCAGACAGAATGAGGACTCAGGCTATTTCAAAGCCGAGCGGCGAGGGTCTATCACCCTCTTTTTCCACAGCCCCCCGAGTCCTTCCCTGCGAGCTTATTCCTGGTAACCAGAGGTTGATCTTCCCTTGAGGATTCTTACCGGTCATTGGCTAACTGGCCAAGCTCAGGGCCAAGCAGGGTGAAGGAGGCAGAGATAGCACACCTGCCAGGGAGATAAGCTTTGTCTCCTTCATGGTTTATGGTCCCAACTCTGACTCATCCTTAACCATGGGGGGTTACAGCCTCTGAAACCAGGCAGGGCAGTTCCCAACACTTGGGTAATTTAATTATGGTGTGTCTTGGTGTGTTTCTTCTTGGATCCAATTTCTTTGGGACTCTCTGAGCTTCCTGAACTTTCTGGAAATCTATTTCCTTTGCCAGATTAGGGAAGTTCTCCATTATATTTTCAAATAAGTTTTCAATTTCTTGCTATCCTTTTTCTCCTTCTGGCACCCTGTGCTTCAGATGTCAGAATGTTTAAAGTAGTCCCAGAGGTTCCTGAGCCTCTCCTAATTTTTTTGAGTTCTTGTTTCTTCATTCCGTTCTGGTTGAATGTTTTTTTCTTCCTTCTGCTCCAAATGGTTGATTTGAGTCCCAGTCTCCTCCCTTTCACTGTTGATTCCCCGTATATTTTTCTTTATTTCACTTTGGAGAGCCTTCACTTCTTCCTCTATTTTGCATCTGTATTCAGTCATTTCTGTGTGCACCCTGATTACCAGTGTTTTGAACTCTGTATGTGATAGGTTGGCTATTTACTCATCATTTAGTTCTTTTTCATGTATGGATATACTGGGAGGAACAACTGGGGAGCAAGACAGATAGCACAACCCAGGGTTTGAGTGTGGGGAAATAAAGCCTCAAACCCTCTGGCTTTAAAAATCTGTGGGTGTTGCGACAGTGGGAGAAACTCCCAGTCTCTTAGGTGAGTCCATTGGAAGAACCCATGGGGTCATGGAAAGTATGCAAACCCACTTACCCAGGAATCAGCACCAAAAAGACAGCAATTCTCTTGTGGGTAGCAGGGGAAGTGACTGAGTGGGGCAAGAGTCAAGCAAATGGAATTGTTCCTTCTCTGACCCCTCCCTCACATACAGTCCCACAAGGCAGCTAAAGGGGTTGCCCCACCCTGGTGAATACCTTAGGCTCCACCCCTTACAATGTAATAGGTGCACCCAAAGAAATATGGCCCAAGTGAAAGAACAGATCTCCTCTTTCGTTTATAGTTTTATTTAGTTATGTGTCACTTAATGATGGGGATACATTCTGAGAAATATGTCACTATATGAGGTCTGTCAGGAAAATGTTCAGCCATTATTAATATCATGAGAATGGTTTGTGAGACATTGGTGTAACCTAGCAGCCAAGGAGAGAGGAATGGAATGCACCTTCATGAATAATGATGACTTCACTGTACTAGTCAGTGGGGGCAGTAGCATGTGTACTGTGTGGCTGTTACATTCAAAATGACTCAGCAAGTAGGACAATGAATCTGCATCAAATTTTGTGTTAAGCTTGAACATTCCTCCACGTACACTATTTAGGTGATTCAGAAGACTGCAGCTATGGGCAATTGTGATTGGCAGCTTCATCACAACAACATGCCCACTCATGCATCACGTCTCCTGCAGTGTGTTTGGTGAAACATCAAATCGCCCAGATGACTGGACTGGTGACTCACCCCCATACAGACCAGATTTGGCACCTTATGACTTTTGGCTTTTCCCAAAACTAAAATCACCTTTGAAAGGGATGAGATTTCAGACCATTGATGAAATTCAGGAAAATATGACGGGGCAGCTGATGGCAACTAGGAGAATGTGTGAGGTCCCAAGATGCTTACTTTGAAGGGGACTGAAATGTCATCATCCTAGGTACAATGTTTTTTGTATCTTTGTATTTTCTTCAGTAAATGTCTATTTTTCCAATTGCATGGCTGGATACCTTCTGGACAGACCTTGTATTATTTTATCATTTTGATAACGTCATCCAAGGAGGAATCTTCTAGAAAAGGTATTTATTTATAAAAATTATTTTTTATTATTATATCTTTAAACTTCAGTTATCTTCAAAATACTCTCCATTTGATACAATACGCCTATCAAGATTTTTTTTTCCACTGCTGCAAACACATTTTGAACTTGTCGAATTTGATGCCTTTTAGTGCTTTTGCATTTTTGTTGTTGGTTTACCTCTTCCACACTGGCAAAACATTTTCCTTTGAGAACTTTTTTCATATGGGGAAACAAAAACAAAAGTTGCTCAAGGAAAGATTGGGTGGGTAGGGAGGGTGGGGCACAGGGCATCATGACGTTCTTGGTCAAAAACTGCTAAACACTTAGTGCAGTGTGGGCTGCTGTGCTTGTAAATCACCCGTCATGAAACAGGCAAATTTGTTGAGTCTTCAAATAAAAATTCACTGAAGCTGAATGCATCCTATCACAACAATGCCAGCTGGTGCACTGATACAGATGGGTTCCTAGAGCACTCACCTAATGAGGTAAGCTTGTACTACAAGGGTTCCACTCTCCAGAAGGTAATTCTAGTTTTTGGAAAGTCCTCTCCTTATGGAGTGTAATTACGTAGACCTAGGTGGTACAGCCTGATACACATCTAGGCTATATGGTATTGCTCCTAAGATACAAACCTGTGTAGTATGTTACTGTACTTAATATTGCAGACAATTGTAACACCAAATATTTGTGATATTAAATAACAATAGCATTTGCATATTTAATCTCAACATATCTAAATATAGAAAATGTATGGTGAAATATGGTATAAAAGAAGGTGTGTGCACCTTTTTTTTGTTTTGGTTTGATTTCTCCAAAGAGATCAGCTGACAGTCTTATGGGAACTCCTTTGTAGGTAACTGTGTTCTTTTCTCTTGCTGCTTCTAAGATTCTCTCCTTCTCCTTAATCTTGGCTAATGTAATTATGATGTGCCTTGGTGTGTTCCTCCTTGGGTCCAGCTTCTTTGGGACTCTCTGAGCTTCCTGGACTTTCTGGAAGTCTATTTCCATTGCCAGATTAGGGAAGTTCTCCTTCATTATTTGTTCAAATAAGTTTTCAAGTTTTTGTTCTTCCTCTTCTCCTTCTGGCACCCCTATAATTCAGATGTTGGAATGTTTCAAAATGTCCTGGAGGTTCCTAAGCCTCTCCTCATTTTTCCGAATTCTTGTTTCTTCATTCTTTTCTGGTTGGATGTTTCTTTCTTCCTTCTGGTCCACAGCATTGATTTGAGTCCCAGTTTCCTTTGCCTCACAATTGGTTCCCTGTACATATTCCTTTGTCTCTCTTAGCATAGCCTTCATGTTTTCACCTAGTTTTCGACCAAATTCAACCAATTCTGTGAGCTTCTTGATTACCAGTGTTTTGAACTGTGCATCTGATAGGTTGGCTATCTGTTTGCTGCTTAGTTGAATTATTTCTGGAGCTTTGAAGTGTTCTGTCATTTGGGCCTTTTTTTTTTTTTTTTTTTTTTTGTCTTGGTGCTTCTGTTACTTAAAGGGGTGGAGTTTTAGGTGTTTCCCGGGGCGGGATAATGCTGGTCACTGTGCTGTGACACGGCCCTGTGACACTGTACGTGGGGGAGGGGCCGAGAGGGAGCAATGGCACCTGCTCCACTCTCTGCCGAATTTGAGTCACTCCCTCTGCTACCCACAATCAAACTGAGCCCCTCTGGTGCTGGTTCCTGAGTGGGTGGGCCCCTACACGCTCCAGGCCCCTGTGGGTCTCCTCAACTACCCCTCCTGTGAGGCTGGGAGTCTCTCCTGCTGCCGCCTCAACCCCCACGTGTGCCCTCACCCAGAGATTTGAGGCTTTATTTCCCCGAGCTAGAGCCGTGGGTTATGTGGTATGTTTTGCTCCCCGCCATTCGTCCCAGTTTATCTATGCGCGAATGTGGGGCTGCGGGGTGCTACCTGTGGCTCTGCCTGCCCCATTCTCCACCACGCTGAGTCCGGCCCTCTAGGTTTATCTGTGCACAAATGTGGGGCCGCAGGGTCTGCTAGTGGTCAGACTGCCTGCCCCGTTCATCCCATACTCCGCCAGTCTCAGTACGCCACGGCAACACGAGTCCTTTCCACGCTGGCTGCCCGTCTCTGCCCCTCCTACTGGTCTGGATGAATGTTTATTTTTTATCTCCTTGGTGTCGGGCTTCCTTTCTGTTCAATTTTCTGTCAGTTCTGGTTGTGCAAGGAAGCGCAGTGTGTCTACCTATGCCACCATCTTCATTCCTATGTGATACATTACATTTATTTATTTGCCAATATTGTACCATCATTGCAACCCTGGGATCAATCCCACTTGATCATGTTGTGTGATATCTCTAATGTACTGCTGGATGTGGTTTGCCAATATTTTGTTGAGGATTTTAGCATCTATGTACATCAGTTATATTTTCCACAGTATTCTTTCTTTGTTGTGTGTGTATCTAGTTTGGGGATTAGGAAGATGCTGGTGTCATAAAGAGAGTTTGGTAGTCTTTCCCCTTCTTGGTTTTTTGGAATAGTTTGAGAAGAATAAGGGTTAGCTCTTTCTTAAGTGCTTTGTAAAATTCTCCTGTGAAAAAGTCCAGTCCAGGGCTTTTGTATGCTGGGGTATTTTGATTACTGCTTCAATTTCACTAGCTGTTATCTGACTGTTGAGGCTTTCTGGTTCCTCTTCATTCATAATGGGAAGATTATATGTTTCTAGAAATTTGTCCATTTCACCCAAGTTTTCAAATTTCTTGCCATATAGTTGTTCATAGTAAATTTTTACAATCCTTTGTATTTCTGTTGTATCAGTTGTAATCTTTCCTCCTTCATTTCTGATTTTATTTATTTGAGTCCTCCCTCTTTTTTTCTTGATGAGCCTACTTAAAGGCTTGTCAATTTTTTTTATCTTTTCAAAGGAACCAGCTCCTGGATTTATTGATCCTTAGAATTGTGCTTTTAATCTCTATGCCATTTAATTCTGCTCTGATCTTGCTTATTTCCTTCCTTCTACTTACTCTGGGCTTTGTTTGTTGTTGTTCCTCCAGTTCCTGTAGATGCAGCATAGATTGTTTGTTTGAAATGTTTCTATCTTTGTAAGGTAGGCCAGTATCACTATGAACTTCCCTTGCAGGACCAACTCTGCTGTGTCCCATAGGTTTGGGGCTGTTGTGTGTTCATTTTCACTTGCTTCTAGAAACTTTTTGGTTTCTTTCTTGATTTCAGTAATAATCCATTTATTTTTTTAATAGCATGCTATTCAATGTCTATGAATTTGAGTGTTTTTGAGTTTTTCCCATGAGGTTGCTTTCTAGTTTCAGGCCCTCATGGTCCAAGAACATGTTTGGTATGATTATAATTTTCTTGAATTTGTTGAGGCTTGTTTTGTGTCCTATCATGTGGTCTATCTTTGAAAATGTTCCATGTGCATTTGAAAAGAATGTATATTTTGCTTCTTTGGGCTGAAAGGTTTTATATAGATATCAGTTAAATCCATTTGATCTAGGGTATTGTTCAATGTTGCAATATCCTTGTTGATACTTTGTTTGGAAGATTTATCCATTTTTGATAGTGGGGTGTTAAAATTCCCTAGGATAAGTGTGTTGCTGTCTATATCTTTCTTGAAGTCCTCCAAGATTTTCCTTATATGCTTGAATGCTCTTATGTTGTGCTTATATATATCTATGTTTTTGTCTTCTTGTTAAATTCTTCCCTTGAGTATTATGAAGTGTCCTTCTGTGTCCCTTTTATGGCCCTGTTTTGAAGTGTATTTTGTCTGATATAAGTATTGCTACAACAGCTTATTCCCCCTGCCCATTTTTTTGGAATATTTTTTCACCCTTCAGTTTCAGTCTGTGTAGGTCTTTTGTACTGAGGTGGGTCTCTTGTAGGCAGTATATGTGTGAGTCATGTTTTCTTATCCATTCAGCTACCTTATGTACTTTGATTAAAGCATTTAATCCATTAATATTTAAGGTTATTATTGATAAGACTTATTCATTTTCCCCCTTTGTACTTGTGTTTCTCTTTCACTCTTGTTCTTTCTCTTCTTAAAGCAGTTAACAATCTTGTAGTGCTGATTTGGTGGAGGTGTATTCATTCAGTCTGCTTTTGTCTGGGAAACTCCTTATTTTGCCTTCTATTTTAATTGAGAGTCTTATTGGGTAGAGTAGTCTTGGTTGCAGGCATTTGCTTTTTATTACTTGGAATACTTTTTGCTATTCTCTCCTGGCCTGTAGTGTGTCTGTTGAGAAATTTGCTGCTAGTCTTACTGGAGTTCCTTGTATGTTATTTCTTGTTTCTCCACTGCTGCTTCTAAGATACTCTCTTTATCATTAAAGATTTGGCATTTTAATTATGATGAGTCTTCGAGTAGGCCTCTTGGGGTTCATCTTGATTGGGACCTTCTGTGCTTCCTGAACATGGGTGACTTTTTCCCTCTCTAGGTTCAGGAAGTTTTCTGTCATCATTTTTTTCAAACAGGGTTTCTATCCCTTGCTCCTTTTTTTTCTCCTTCTGGTATTCCTATGATTCGAATGTTATTGCATTTCATGTTGTTTTGCAGTTCCCTTAAACTATCTTCATATTTTCAGGTCTTTTTTTCTTATGGCTGCTCTACCTGGATATTTATTTTTGCCCTCTCTTCCATCTGACTAAATGGCCTTCTACCTCATCCAACCTGCTTGTAATTCCCTCTAGTGTAATTATTTTTTACTTCAGAAATTGTATTCATTTCTTCCTGATTCTTGTTTATAGTTTCTATTTACTTTTTCATACTATTGTAGTTCCCACTCAGTTCCTTATAGTTGTCTGTGAGTGCCTTGAGCATCCTTATAACCATTCTTTTGAATTCTGTATATGATAGTTTGCTTGCTTCCATTTTATTTAGCTCTTTTCCTGGGGAGTCTTCCATTCCTTTCAATTGTGGGTGCTTTCTTTGTCTTTCCATTTTAGGTGACTGTATTTGTTTATTTCTGTGATTCCTGATGTTCTGATTTGCTAGCTGTGTTCATGGGGTTAACTTCTATGGTAGGAGTTCTATGGGACTCACTGGTATTGTCTCTTTGATCTCTTTGTCTGGATGCTCTACATTGCCCTTTCTTCTGTTTGTGTGGGTTCTCTTGTTGTACTTGGGCTTTACCTTGGTGGCTTCTTTGTTGCTGGATTTTTCCCTCCAGTGGGTTTACTGGTATTGACAACTCCCACTTTGTCTTATTTGTGATCAGTGTCAGGGTGAAGGTGAAATGGAGTAAGACAGCAGGAGAGTATTCTATGGGATTTAAAGTACTAACAAGTAGAGAACAGATAGGAGATCCTTTTAGAAGTACAGCAATAACCGTACTATTTCACCTAACTAGCCACTTTTATAAAAGGTGAAAAAGAGATAAGACACTTACTAGAAGGGAAAAAGAATGTGAGCTGACTTTAGAAAGCAGAGTGCTTATGCGAGGTTAGATGGTGAGATATAGTGAGAGTAAGGGATAGGAACTTGGCGTAATGTGTGAGAGCATAAAATTTACCATAATAGTAATAAAGCTCAGGAAGATGGAGAAATAGATTAATACCAGGGATGGGTGCTATGGGGGATTGGGGATACCGATAATGTGATAAGGAATATATAATCTCAATAAAAAGAATAAAAAGTAAAAGGCCAAGGATAGCATGTTATTGGAATACTAGTGAAGTGAAGAAAGAAAAATGAAAACAATATGAAAGGGAGTATAGAGAAAACTGATCAAACAATGAAATCAAACAAACAAAACAGAAAACTAAATGGGAGGAAGATAAATACAAAATAAGAACTAAAATATAAAAATAATAAAAAAGTAAAATGCAAGTTCTGAAAGATAGTAAAGTGAAATTTGTCTCAGCTGTCAGTGTTAGCCTTCTGACTTTTTTTCTGGATCTGTTTTGGGTCTTCTCACAGCTCCTGGTCTTATTGTCTTACACTGGGGGTGGGGGAGGTGGGGGACAAAAAAGCCTCCTGCTGACTTTAAACCTGCCTAGCAGGTTTTTGTGGTCTTCCTAGATGCTGCAGCAGAGAGGGACAGAGCTCTATTTTTTATCTTTCCTGTGGTTCTGAGAGGATGGGGGCTTGGTCTGGGCTACAATATTCACAGGTACCCAGTTTCCAGCCCACGCCCTCAGAGCACCGTTCTGCCCACACTATCCACTCTGAGCACATGTGCCAGGCTGATGCCTATAATCTACTTCCTTTTGCCACCCTTTGTTAGTCTGTGAGGTGCACTGAGTGGGAGCAAATCACACCCTTCCTCCTCCCTCTTTATTGGCCTGGGCACTGCACAAGCAAAGTTCCTTCCGGGCAGTTTAGTTCAGCTATTGAATTAAGTTTCTCTGGGTGTTGCTGCCTCTCTGAGCCCCTGCTGCCCTCCTTTGATCAATCCATGAGGTGCCCTGAGTAGACGCTGAGTAGGAGCAAATTGCAACCCCTCTCCTCCCTTTTTGATAGCCCAGCCACTTCCTGAGAGAGATCCTTGCACAGATCCTTGCAATAAAAGGCTCAGAGCCTTTTATTGGCAAATTCTCCGTAGTTGCAAACAGCCATTCTTAACAAGAGCACATCTTTCCACACAGGCCAACTCTCTGACCAGTCCACAGTCTATTTGTGTCATGGCCAGTTGTGGCCCTTCTCTTATCCCATCTCCAGGTGTTACCTGGCTCCCCAATTTCTCTGGTACTGTCCTAGCTGGTGATCAGAGTCCCAGCTGAGATTTGCCGCTGGCTGTGTGTCTCTTGTGTTTTTGATTTTAGATAGTTTTATTATAATGTATGTTGGAGACGATCATTTTGGATTGAAATTATCGGTGATATATTAGGTTAATAAACTTGAATGTCCATTCCTCTCTTCAGATTTAGGAAGTTGTAAGTCATTTCTTAAGTAAGCTTTCTGTTCTTTTCTTTCTTCTTTTTTTTGGGACTCCCAGGGCATATACATTATTTTTCTTACTTGTCTTAATTGTTGTTATTCCCATAAGACCCATAAGCTACTTTATTTCTTTTCATTCTTCTTTCCTTTTGCTCCTCTAACTGGATAGCTTCAAATGATCTATCTAAAATTGGCTCACTGATTCTTTCTTCCACTTGGTCTAGTTGGCTGTTGGAACTCTTTATTGAATTCCTTGGTGTAGTCATTGCATTCTTCAGGTTTAAAATTCTGTTTGATTCTTTTTTTATATTTTTATATGTTTGTTGAACTTATTTATTTTTGCATTATTTTTCTGATTTTGTTAAGTTGATTATCTGTATTCTCTTTCAGCTTTCAGAACACCTTTATCTATCTCCATTTGCGGGGGTCAGTTACTGGATGTTTATTGCATTTATGTTGTGCTGATTGTTCATATTTCCCATAACCTTGTGTAAGTGTTTGCACATTTGAAGAAGCCATAAACTCTTCCAGAGTTTAGGTACTGACTTGCATAAGGAAATGCCTTCAGCTACGAGAGGAAGAATGTTGGATTATGCTGCAACAATGGGCTTAGCCACATAGGGCATGAAGTTCAGGGACATTTGGTAGCTACAGAGTCTGATATTTCACTGGCTCAGGTCTCTGGAGTCCCCTGTATCAACAACTGTATATCCCTTGCCTATTGCTTTGGGGTCTGTCTGCATGGCTGCAGTGTCTATGGGGATTCTCAGTGATACCTTCATTCCAGTGGCTAGGAACCATGGTAGATGGTATTGGCACCTTGAGTCAGTGAGGTATACATACTTTGTTGAAGGGGTCAGCTATAAGTATTTATATAGTAATAGGGGCTGGTTGCAATCACTTAGTGATGGGGACCAGGGCTGTCATCAAGAATATGGGCCAACTGTGGGTGCATTGGCAGCTGTGGGGTCCTGCCGTCAGTATGTAGTTTTCTGGCTGTGATGTCTCCTCATGAGTGCATGCATAGCAGTGGGGGACAGTGAAGGGAGTTGAACCAGGGCCATGAAGATATACAGTGGAGGAACTTACTACAGGACAGCCCACTGGTGCAGGCCAGTGACAGAAGCCAGGGCTTAAGCCAGGCCCACCAGCAACTGTGAGAACTAGCTAGAGATGAGCCCAGTGGTCCAGGTTGGTGACTGGAGACAAGCCCAAAAGCATCTATGCAGGCCTTGGCTTCTGGGGTGTGCTCTTGTATCGGTAGCATCTTGCTAGAGGCCCATACAAGGCCATAGAGGCCAGTGATGGAAATCAGGCTGGCTGTATGCACATGCACAGCTGACAAGGCTAATCCTAAGTATGTGCACAGATATGAAGTCAGCCACGAGGGTCTAGGCTGGTGTTTTATATTTATGCCGTGGTAGGCAGAAGTCTGGCCTAGTTGTTGGTACAGTTCCTGGGCTCTGCACGGGGGAAGTGGAAAGGAGTGGAGAGTGACTCAGGTGGCTGGCATCTGTGAATGCATAAACTTGTGAAGTGAAAACCCAGTAAAATATGCTGGGGGTCTATGGCTGCTGTGCTCCAGAGGTGAAAGCTGCTGTGATTCTTTGCAAAATGGATTACTGGAATCCTTAGTCACTCTTACTATGTGGTTGATTCCAGCAGATCCTGCTTTTCTTGCTTGTTGCTATCTGTTTTTATTTATCTCAACTTTACCAGTCTTGCACATAGATGCTTTTGGGCTTATCTCCAGTCACCAGCCTGGTGCCAGTCTCTGAGTGGGGGAATTCCAAGAGGGTCCTTCATGTCGTGCCCCAGTAGGCTGGGAAGGCTGGTTGCTCCTCCTGCTCTTCCTTTTCCAAGGAGGGGAACTTTTTCCAGCTGTGCAGTTGTTACATGGTGCTCAGCAGTGTGGCCTCGGGGATGGGATGATGTAGGCAAAAATAAAGTTGTTTTTTCCATCCCTTTTTGTGCAGTTATTCTCAGGTGTCTCCGTCATGTTCCTCAAGTTTCTTAAGGGGACTTCTGAGCTCTCACAAGGGTGTTTTTGGAAAGGGAGATCTCCCTAACTATTGATATTTGTTGAGGGGGATGGAGGCTTTGATTTTCTACTGTGTCATGTTGGTGATAACTTTGAGGGTTTTTTTTTTAATATGGTTTATTAAATAAAATCAGAAAGTGTTTCCTAAAACTATGAGTGCTCTGTTTCACAGTAAATACAGTTAGAAGTGTTACTATTGCTTGATCTTTGATTTCTACTAGAAACAGTAAAATTGCTGCCTAAGCTCATAAAATTGAATAAATAGTTCTATTTCCAATCCAGAAATACTTTTAAGCCCTCAAAGCCTTTTTTCTTGGCTAAACAATCATGGTATATGTGTGCTTAGTAATATCTGAAATATTCTGATCTGTGGACTTACTAATATCCCACTGAGGAAAATCTGAGGTCCACAAGTCTGTAAGTATTTCTAAGTTTTCTTTGCACAATCATCGTATTGATATGGACAAAACAGTGTTTTAGGGAATAGGAATTGACTTCTCTTCACATCTGTCTCCCTGTGAGCAAGATCCAGAATGGAAGATGTATTGTTACAGAAGAAGTTGTGTTTCTTCTGTATCCTTAATTAGATGAAATACCTCTAGTAAGGGAACTACAGTGGGCAAGACATTCTATGCTTTACTTCTATTTCTCTACTCAATTCAATTTTTGACATATTTATAAGGTTCACAAATCAGGATGCTTTCCTTGAATTATTTGAAGCCCTTTATAAGATGTGTCTGAAAACAACATTTTTCTATTGGCAAGAGGCCATACAAGGTAAGTAGACTGCACATAAATGATGGATGAGTTCATGCTCTCCTGGAGGCTTTTCCTTCAGTGGAGATGGAGAGACTAATACACAGAATACAGAATCTTATAACCACTTGCATAATGACAACAGTCTTTGATAAGCAGCACACTTGGCTTGTAAAATTAAGTGTTCTTATTTTCATTGTTGTTTTAGTTTATTTTAGCCCTAGATTTTGTAGAGTTGCTTATAGTTTTAGAAACCATGAAAAAGTATGCTCTTAGAATATTAGCAGAGTTGATATGCTCAAATATTAGGAGTATGCATTCTTTTAAAAATGGAAGTGTGTATAGCTTTTTCCTTCCTCATACTTTTACAGAAGGGCTTTTGTAGGTTTACTACCTTTGTTCTGTCCATCCAGGTACAGAATGAAGAATTGGGACTGAGAAAGACAGACATGGCTGACTTCTTTCTATATAAGGAAGAAAGCCAAGAGAGGGTCATGGAGAGACACTGGCCAGAAACTTCTGAACATGGAGACAGAAAGGACATAAGATAGGACCAGGTACTGTGGGATTTTGCAGACTTATTTGGATAAAGTTGGACTATATGTAAAGTGGTGGAAGTTTTCCTCTGCTACCTCTTAGACTTGAATTTACATTTCTTCAGAATGGAATAATATTCAGTAATGGGAATACTCAAACTAAATACAGTATGACAAAGACTTTTCATTCTGAATTGCTATTTTATCAGTTAGCCAACTCCCTACTACCTTAGCTACATTTTTGAAAAAATGAATACAAAAGATTGCACTATTGTAATTAGATTATTTGTTACTCCACATAAGGATAGTATCAGTACCTGTTTGAGTGACAAGGAGTGGTGTACTTCTGTCACATTTTTCAATCAAATTTGTGGAAAAGAGAGGTTAATTTTGAACTTTGTTAGATAGTTTTTTTGTTTCAAGTTAAAAAAATACAGATTACACTCAATAAAATAAATGCATTAAATAGTAGGAACTTACCAATATTTGAGTAGGCTGACTCAAAAATTATACACTAGCAGGAAAAAAGAGAAGTCATCATGCCAGTGGGCACCTTGACTGCCAGAAGGGGCTAGATCTGCTGTTAAGATATGCACTGCATCCTGGAGGATGGCCCACTATTAGTGTTAATTGTTTGTTCTGAAGCAGTGTCTCAGCTGTACTTTAAGTAGACTGTTTTCACATTTTGACAGCAGGCAGCTTCTGGGTAATATGTTATCAAATATGGCCTATGTATCACATTGTCATAGGCTTACTCCCACACATTCTTTGCTGTCAAGCTGTTCTCATGGTTTGATGTGAGGTGAAGAGGAATTCAGTGTGGTGAAGCAACACAGAATAAACCCTTACATAGTGGTGCTGTCAAGAGAGTCAGCATGTGTAGTCTATTTTGTCAGAACTAATTGCTTCCTCTTCCACAGTGAAAGAAGCCTTATGAAATAACTTGCCACTATGTGGCCTGTTGGTTTCCTTAAAGAATGATGATGTATAAGGACTCAATGTTGGACTGTGTTATCAGCAGACTAGATTCTGTGGCAGTAGTATGTGTATTGATCTCAGTGAGAAGGAGCTTGTGTTGTCAGTCTCATCTATAGCTTCTGTCTCTGCCCACATGGCCTCTTCATTCATGTGCTCACTGTGTGAGCACTGAAATGACTGATGACAAGGGATGGCTGGTATCTTGTATACTTGATCATTAGTGTCTCTTCCAGAGTACAAACTTTCAGATAGGAGAACTCATCTGAGAGACAGAATTTAACACCCTGGCAAGGCCCAGTGGAGATGGTAAGAACTCACTTTTAGGATGGTTCCTAGAAACATGAGAAACTTTGGCCTAGCTCAATGAAGTTGAAATAGCAGAACTGCCATGTGAGACAACAGAGCAATGGGTTACAACATTCTGTCAGTGAAGTGGGCTTACTGGAGTGGATATAGTAAATAGCGTTGGAAATACATTCAGTGGTGCTTTCCTCTGCAGGCCAAAGCAATGATAGCAGGCTCACTGATAGCAGTTAGGATGATAGGAGATGGGACTCCAAACAACAGCGCTCAAGAGGAGGTGCTTAACTATCAGAAGGCATAGGAAAAATTATTGTAATAAGCAGCAAGATTGGCCAGTCATGAAGGGGATCAGCTCACAGAAAGGTATGGAGATGGTTTAGGACACACAGTGTTCCTGGGCACTGGATATTGCACAGGGGAAGGAGGCATCTGCCCCCTACCATCCTGAGTCTCCTTGAAAAGATAATGGACGTGGATCTTAAATGCCACCCTTTACTATTTAAATAAAATCTGTTCAAAATTCAGATAGCCCTGTGTGATGTGGCTTTTGTGACTTGGAGACTTCAAGTTCTAGGCTTCATCCCCCCTGAAATATAAATATATAATAATGAAACATTATAGTCTTCCTTACACCCTTGAGGGGGTGACTAAGAGGCCTACTCTGGGCTGTATTTATTTGGTATAAGAGAAGTTTTTTTACACTTTTGGATCATATCACTTAACTAAAAATAATGGCTACAGAGTTGCCCTGCCCAGGTGGCTCAGTTGGTTGGAGCATCATACCGAATTCCAAAAGGTTGCAGGTTCAGTTCCTGGTCAGAATACATAGCACAGACCTAGGTTGTGGGTTCTATTCTTGGACTGGGCTCATATAGGAGACAATCAAATAGTGTCTCTCTCTCTCTCTCCCTGTCTCTCTTTCTCTCTCTCCCTTCCTCTCTCTCTAAATTTGAATAAACGTATCCTTGGGTGAAGATTTTGAAAAAATGGCTACAGAGTTAATTCTCCTGATATTTAGAGTCCCAGAAAACTTGAGCTCTCACAAGAACTGATACAGGTAAATTTGTTTCCCAATCATTCTACATAATTGTATCAGATATGTAGATACATCTGCACAAGTTCTAGGTCCATTCCCATAATACTTCAGTTTACAGCAAACACTAACTTTGAGGTCTTGGAAACCCAATAATTTGAATAGTTCCAGAGTGAATAATGAAGTATGCCTTGATTGATATGATAGGCAGATGTAGACTCATGCAGTTGTTAAATTCCGAGCCAGAGAGATGCCCTAAACATCATCCTTCACAAAAAATGACTCGTGACCAAGAAGGTCAATTAGCTCACTTAAGGTGTAATAGGAGCAAAACCAGGAATAAATGTAACATCTTCTAACTCCTCCCTTTAGGAGGTGATGAAGTTAAGAAAGTAGAATCCCTACTGGGTCACCAACATGAATGTTGATAACTTGCTTTTACTTCAGACTTCATTGCTTAAGTCTCTAATTTTTTGTTAAATTAGAAAGTAGAGTCAACTAAAATTAATTTTAATTTTTAACCATATATCTAAATAACAGTGATCTCAGAATTGCTTTGTAAATAATAGGGGTAAAAATTAAAACACTGAAACTAATATATATGATGCCATAACAAGATATTTTTATTTTATACTATGTTTTAAAAACTCATATAAACTGCCTTTCTGGAGCATTATATAGTTCTTTCTAAAAAACAAAATATGAAAAATATTTCCTAAGCATAGTTTCATTTATTTAATAGAAACTAAATATAAAAACTAAAGCAAAATGAAAAGGATGTTGTTATAAAATGCAACCATATATAGGTTAGGTTTTTTCTGAGGGCTAAATTTCAACTTAATGTTGATTAACAGAAAATAGATCAGGTGACGTCCATCGAGGTTATTCAAGCTCTGTGAACACAAACAAATGCGGTGGGGACTGCAATTGTTTTGCATGGATTCAACCCAGATTGTTCCCTGCACTTAAATCATAGTTTGTATTTTATGCCTATGGCCAACTATGCCTGGGACATTTTAACCTATATAGAGTAATATGGTTTGCAATGATTTCTTGATGTTTTTAAATTTTATTTTAATTTTTATTTGCATTCATCAGCACTTGTTCCCCACTCTCACCCCAATGTACACAATTATGGGCTTTGAAGACCAGCTTTGGGTCATTTTCAAATAAACTTTGATTTTTCAATCTTCTATACTTTTTATTACCTTTAAAAATTGTTTGAATCATATGATACTTTTTAGTGGAATGATCAGAAATCTACAAAACAACTAAAGAATATTTTACTAACCTTTCCAAACCTGGAAACCTCCCATATACTTTCTGTTCCTTACTTTTAGCACAAAGTACTCTTCCTGAGTAGGTGGTATTTCCTGAATATTCCACTATGGATAATGTGACAAACTTTTCTGTAGACAAAGCCACTCCAGTTATACTGATATTCATGTACAGACCACAGTTTGGGTGCATGAGGAGCAGCAATAAAATTCTGTTAAATTAGGTCTTTGAAAAGCCAAATAAAGAAAATATGATCTATAGCTAAATATACTTTAAAGCATGACTTCTTTTTCTTTATCCCTGATTTGGAATCCATGATTAATACTAGTTTAATGTGACAAGATTTAAAGTCAAAATTGTTTCTCAAAATAGTTAGATATGTTTAGTCATAATTTTCCCAGTTATAAAGTTATGTATTTATAGCTCTGTATCTTTACACTTAAGTGTGTTGTATCATCTAGCCTTTCATGTATCATATAATTTCAGCCTAATAACAGGTAACTGCAATCCTCATTTGGAAAACTGAGGCCCCAGATGTTAAGTGACTTGGGTAAGATCATATGACTGTTGAGACCCTTAATTTGAGGCAGTGTTATTTGGATCCATATGTCTCTTACTCTGCAACACCACTTTTATCTATTGTCTAGCAAATTATGCTACAATTCTCTAAATAAATTTCCAACTAAGGGCATAATCAAAATTTAGACATGTGAGGGACCTTAAAGATGCTCTAAATCATAAGTTTATATCAATAAAACAGAAATCCAGAAAGGGTTAATAATTGTCCCAGCTACAACCATTTCAGGACAGAAGCCTGTAAGTCTGACTCCTAGAGCCATTCTTGTTCTATGGCAGCATTCATCATCTGCTTTCTGTAGCACTATCAGGGGCTGTTTGCCATTATTCCTGCTATTAGTTCCCTTTACTCTAACTCTATCATTAACCCTTAAGTTTCATGTTTTTAACTGCTTCTACGTCAAAAATTAATCAACCAACACAGCATTTTGACTTCAAAATATGTAATGTAATACTTCTTTTAAATAGTTAATCATAGTTTTCAACTAAAAATCAAAACAAATAACCATATACTCTTTCATTTAAGAAAATGTAAATAATATTTGATGGCTGTTTTTACTGTTTTTGAGCTCTTTTTTGGGTAATTGTATAAAAAATGAAATATAATCATTTACCATTATCCTGTAGCTCCCTAGATCTCCCTTAGAATGTCTGTCTTAGGAGAGTGCTAATGATCAAATTAAACACTATAAATACAGTGGTTAAAATAAGGAAAGCATACCCAGGCTCCAATGTCTATTTATACATTGTCCAAATGTCTAAAGTCTAAATATACATTTATACATTAAAATCTATATTTTATACATTCCTTTTCTAGCTCCTAATAATTTCCCCAATAGTACAGCTTTGTGATGAAGCAAAAATATGTGCTCTCCAGAAATTTGTTCATAATGGCAGACAAATTGGTGTGACACTTTTTGGCCACAACTACTTATTCTTTTCTTCATTCAAACTTAAGTTTACTCTACATCTCCACTCCCTATATACATCCAAAGGCACAAATGTTTATGATTAAGGTGTAAGAGGGTAAAGCTCATCTGAGAGTATATATAATTACACTTTTAAGAACATCTTGAGAGTTTGGTAAGAGATATGAAGTACATACTTAGAGTATAATGAGAACCAGTTTGTCATTTAGTGATTATATATACTAAATCAACAATTATTGGACAGCTATTTGGTTTTTAACACCACATCTTCTTCAATAGATACTGCATTTATTGACTTCTTTGATTCAAAGAATGGCCTGTGTATAGTGGTTAAACTTTTTTTCCAAGAAAAATAATTCACATTTTTTGAGATATCATATATTTCTCCAAAATTTATGCAGGTGCAGCATTGCCATTTAACATTTGCATAAGTTCTGTTAATTAGATGATTTATTTCAATTCCACTGTATAATTGTCTTGAAGCATCACTTATATTTGTTTTATAAAAGGGCCCCAAAAAGCCAAACCTAGACCAGGATATCCTGAATTGCAACAGCACAATTTAATACAGAGCCATCACATTTAAAACATTTACATGCCTAGTTCCAAATTTACTTATTTTCAGCATAATTTATATATGTTGACAGACAAAAATATATGTTTAGAATCATTATATGTATCTGGTTCAGTAGCAAACTTACAATAAATGACACATTATATCAGAGTACATTTTTTTGATGACTGAAAAGCCTTCCTTTATCTTTAAGATACAATACTAATTTATATTATTTTAAAATAAAAAAGCTAACAGTCATTACATTAGATTCACTTATTTAAGCTCACATTCGTTTGATAGTTGCATAAAATTCATTACTTACAAGTGTAGCAAAGAAGTTGGATTTTGACACTGAATGTTTGAAAGCTTGTCATTGACGCTACAGACTACTACAGATTTGATGTTTTAAAAAATGTGAATATACACTAAAATTACCCAATAAACATACTATAATTATTGCAAAAGTATGAAAATAAAGTGTTTTATTCTACTGCTCTATTGCACACATATTGCCTTGAAAGGTTAATGTAGCCAGTATCTAAAATTTTTCTGTTGCTCTATTTTTACTTTTACTTTTAAAAATTTTATTGTTATTCAATTACAGTTGTCTGCATTTTCTCCCCATCCCTCCACCCCAGCCAAACCCACCTCCCTCCTCCTCCTCCACCCTCCCCCTGATATTGAGAATGAGTTTTTGAAAATTAGGTCCACTGAATAGAGATGGAAGGATACAAAGCTGTTTGCCTGATGTCAAAACCCTGCAAGTGTGAGCATAAAGTCTCATCTTCTACACTTCACAACTCCGTTCCTTCCTCGGAACGTGGAGAAATTTGTGTGTGAAGGTATCTAAATAAAGACCCTGCAATCATTGTTTCATTCCTTTTGATCTTCAACTACTATTGTCCTTTAAAAATTGTCTGGCTAATATTTAGCTTATTTATTAGTGGATTTTCTACTAATCCAGTTTTTATTAAAAGATTTTATTTGTTTATTTTTAGACAGAAGGGAAGGGAGGGAGAAAGAGAGGGAGAGAAACAGCAATGCGTGGTTGGGACCTGGCCCGCAACACAGGCATGTGCCCTGACTGGGAATCGAACCAGCAACCCTTTGGTTCACAGGCCAATACACTGAGCCACACCGGCCAGGGTCCAGTTTTTTTAAATATATATCTAGTTTGAGAATAGGTAAAAAATAATGGGTTTAATAAAAATAGAACATTATTTTTAACTAAAATAAGTTACCTAGTTTTTAATATTTTAGATAAAGTAAACTATTTCCCTCCATCTTTGTTATTACAAAATGAGTGCAATGAACAAAATTTTCACTAGTGATATTTATTCTTTTTCATTGGATTTAATATGGTTATTTGCTTGAACAATTGTTGCCTAACAATACTGTAAAATACAATGTCTGTAAAGAAAGTAAACTCCTCTGCTATAGTCTGTTATGCTTTTTCTGTAAATGTACAGCCTAAATAGGTTTAAACAAAAACCTATAGTGATGGAGTGGATAAAAAATATGATTAAGGTAGTGTGCTAGAAAGCATGTTACACCTGAAGTATCATGTTTGCCAGAAATGGTAGTCTCCATCAATTAATCACTTTTACATGTCAAATGATTTAATGTCTGTAGTTTTTCTTTAAAGTGTTTCCTTTCCCTGGCTCTTCTCTCAATCCACGTCTGATAATCTTGGGACATCCACCTTTATCGATTCCAAAAATGTTCTCCTTCAAGTGCTCCAGAGGGCATTGGGCATACAGTAGAATTCTGAACAAATAGATGAGTAAAAATAAAAAAAAAATATTTTCACTTAGGTGTAGACAATGTTCTGTAAAGATTCTGAGTGCAATGTCATATTCACCCTCAAGTTTTTTGAAAAGATTTATTTATATATGTATTTTTAGAGAGAGGGTAAGGGAGGGAGAATGAGAGGGAGAGAAACGTCAATGTGTGGTCGCCTCTCGTGTGCCCCATACTGGGGACCTGGCCTGCAATCCAGGCATGTGCCCTGACTAGGATTTGAACTGGTGACCCTTTGGTTTGCAGGTTGGTGCTCAGTCTACTGAACCATACCAGCCACGGCTCACCCTCAAGTTTTGATAAAACATTAAAAATATGGGATGTTATGACATGTAAAATTATTTAATTTTGTATCTTAAAATTTACCCTGAAAATTTAATTCATGTTTAATAACAAAAATATAATATTTGATGTTTTGGGGAAGTACAATTAAAAAAAGGAAATTTAACTTTTCAATCACAACTTTTATATATAATGTTAAACACTGCATTAACTTCACTTTGTCTACAAATCACACACACACAAAAATTCTTTTAGAAAAATTGCTTTTGAATAATTTAGGTTGCCCTTCTTTATTAGATCAAATGCTCAGATGAATATTTAGTTCATCAGTTTATTCTGCTTTTTTAAACACAGCTCCAGTTATTTTTATTTTGTGACTGGTGGGAAAGCATTTAAAATTCAAAAATGAATACAAGCCATTACATATCTATATATATACTCACATATTTTTTAACTCTAGAAAAGGAGCAAAATACTATTTAATGACTCATCTTATGAAAGTTATGTGGACACCAAATGTTAAAATTGATAGCTTCCTCTCTCTAGAACTTATATTTACTTTATGCTTTCTTCTGCATTTTAAAATTCATTGTATACTTTTTGTAGTGGTGACTTGTCCAGTGCCTAAGAATGGCTTATATGTAGAAGTGCCAAAGAACAGCTTTTTAAAATATATTTTTATTGAATTTATTGGGGTGACATTGGTTAATAAAGTTATATAGTTTTCAAATGTAGAATTCTATTATACATCATTTGTATTGTATTGTGTGTTCACCACCCAAAATCTAGTCCCTTCTGTCACCATTTATCCCCCCTTTACACTCTTTTATCTGCTCCTACTCTCATTTCCCTCTGGTAATGACCTTACTGATTTCTGTACCTATGAGCTTCTTTGTTTGTCTGTTTGTTTTTTGCTTAATCCTTTCACCTCTTCCACGTAGCCCCCAACCACACCCCCACCACAGCTATGACCCTCTTAACAGTAAATCACCCTCTTTAATAAAGGCAAAGGGATTACAAAGTACAAATTGGTAGTTACAGAAAGTGAGGTGGATGTAAAGTACAATGTTACAGTATTGTGTAGAGTGAATATTATTGACTTTATAGAGAATGAAGTCAATAATATTGTAGTAACTATGTATGGTGCCAAGTGGGTACTTGAAATATCGTGGGGCTCACTTGTAAAAGTAAATGATTGTGTAAATAGTATGCTATATACATGAAAATAATACAAAATAATATTGAACATAAACTGTAATTAAAATAAATATTAAATTAAACATTACATTAAATTAAAAACAAATAAATAAATATCTAAAGACATGCAGTGCATGTCTCATTAACCTTAACTGGTGCTATGGTGCTATTTCATTTTACATATGGCTCAATTTCACCTCCAATAGTAATTTAGATAGTAAGCAAAGACATTACTTCTTTAATCATGAATCAGAATTTTATAAACTTCAGATGAAGGGAAAAATGCACTGTTTTTCCTATTATTTCATCTTAATGACCTTGTTAACATATTGCTGTAAGGTTGCCCAATAATCATGTCTTCCATGCTCCAGGTACTCTTCTCAATGCATGTGGTAGTTGGAGACTAAGCCAGAGAAACCCAGTGCTCCTCCACAAAGATGGAGTGTATTTTCCTATCACCTGGCACACAAAGAATTCACTATATAACATTTTTGTGTGTTTGCTTTGCTATGCTCAGAATTATGCATGCCACTACTAAAAGAAAAATGCATATTCAACATGTGTTATAGTTAAGAACACAAGTTAAGGGGTACATTATCACATCAAGAAAATCAGCTGGTTAATTCATTGCACCATTCGGTGTAATGTTGAGTTATTCTCACAGCTTCAGGGTAGTGATTAAGCTGCACTCACCAGCGCACTAGCAAACAAGGTCTGGGTCAAGATTACATAATTTTCTCGGCTCCTTCATATCTACTTTCTTTTTCACAATAAAGATACTCTGTTTGGCTCTCTGTTCTCTGGGTGGGGCTTTAACTGATTTTTGAATACTTTGTAAAGCTGTCTAGCGTCAAACCAAATGAGGATGAGAATAGCAATGAGAAAGAGAGCTGTTGCTCTCCTAGGTACTCCTTCTAGCTTGGCTTGTATTTGTACAGTTGCACTTTTTATATGGACTTTTGTCCTCCTGAATGTTATTTTTAAATATATTTTTATATGCTACACACCACCCTTCCAGCACTAGCCTGCTCTAGAGCTGTTTGAGAAAGCACTATTTTATTTGGATGGGTTATTATAAATTATCTTCAGTCCCAGACCCTTCTGGGCTGGAGTCCATGTCAAGGAAGGCCTCTTTATTGGTAAACGTTGAGCTGAGAGTTATGCTCTGTCGGGGCTTCACGGGTGCAAGTTCATCTAATTTAATATTTTCATTTTTGACCAGAATTGTCTTATCCATGTTTTCTTCACTGTGCCTTGCAACAACAGCATCAAATACATCTAATTTTGGTGGCATGGTTCCACTTTCAAATAGGTATTTGGCTAGATAAGAAATGCCGATGTTGGATAAGAATGAGGTAACCATGGCAAGAGTTTTAAATGGGAACCTCTGATTGTATATGCCATTCTTATCAGAGTAATAACCAGGGTAAAAGATCAAGGGCTGCAGATACAGATATGGCTCCCCACCAGTTATTCTCAGGAAAAGGCCAGAAACATAACCTGCCACGGCTCCATAGGTATTGGTCCCCTTGACAAACAGCACACAAAGCAGTTGCGGAAAAATGATGATGTAAACGAGGTCTGAGCTGAGGTACCAGAGCCCGTACACAGTCTTTGTTAGCAATGCCATAGCTGTTGCAGATGCTCCAAACACAAAAACCGTGATTCGCATAACCCAAACGATTTCCTTGTCTGATGCCTGCAAGAAATTGCCACAGCGTCAGCTTTTCACACAATGTGTTGGCTCATGCATGTCAAGAATGAGATGCATTTCTGTGCTTTAAAGCTGGTCAAAAGAATTTCCTGGTTTCAAATGGCTCCATTTATGGGCAAAACCAACCTAAACCACAGCATATGAAGCAAGCAATCTAGGTGGCCTCCCTGGTGGGTCTTTTGGAAGGGTTTCTTAGTACCTTATGCGGGAAACAACAGACAACCTGCACCTTTCCCTGACTGTGCAGGGCAGAGGTGAGATGACCTGTGTTGTCATAGAAGAATAATAATGCAAAGGGGGGTTTTGCTTACTTTTCATTTAAAGAAATAGTTCTTATGTGGCAGAGAAAGCAAGAATAAACCATGCCGTCTCTCTCCATAGGAGCCCTACCAAATTTGAGGCTCAACACCTTAAAAAACAAGTGGGACCATTTTGTTAACTCTGATCTAGAAAATCTAGAGAAAGACAAAGCCTTAGTCAAAGGAAGAAGGCAGAGAAGGATGCTGGGCCTTCAGTAGCCCACAACAGCACGCTGTTCTGTACCTACTTAACGCAATAGGAAAATCAAACTGGGAGGCTATTTTCAGACTAAGGTGGACTTGAGAGTCAAGTGAAGAGTAGGACAGATGTTAACACAAATATCCATGAAATAACTCACTTACCATGTTCTGCTTCCACTAGGGTTCTCAAGTTTCTTATTATATTTAATTAAACTCAAAATTTTTCTAAGATATTTTAGATTTCATTACTCTTTCATTAGAGAGATGAGAGTAAATTATAGCAATATAATGTACCTCTTGGAAAATTGTTATATTGCTTTTTTTCTTCTGTATTAACATGAATGATAACATGCATTAAAACATTCATATATAGCGTAAGTAAAATTCATTATTTAACCTTGTGTGCTTAATCAAAATAGTGTCAAATTTAATATAGACATTAATAAGTATATAATACTACATACAAAATAATTACACTGACAAAGACAATAACAATAATGTAACATTTTAAAAAAACTTCTTACATTTTGTCTGAATGAAAGCTGGTAGATGTTGCGAGCAAACATTGAACTTGCTGACAGGATAGAAGAATCTGCTGATGACATGACAGCAGCAGAAACTGCACCAAGACCAAAGAAGGAAATGTATACAGGGCAGAGATACTGCAGAACAATTGGTAAAATCATGTCTGCTTCTTCATTACTTTTGGGATCTGGAATCCCATATGCTGTCTGGTTCCAGTCTGTTGAATACAAACAAAAAACATTAACAACCACCAGAGTCATATCTTCTTTATCAGTCTGAGGTCATCCTATTTATTAGGGAGTTTTTAAAAGAAATTCAGAATGTATGAATTAACCTTATTAGCTGGGAAGTCTAATTATTCTGACAAGGCATGTTAGCCTAATAGCCTAGTACATGGGGAAGTCCATACTGGTCAAGTGAAATTTTCTTATAGGTCCTGGCCTCTTATGGGTTTTAGTTACACTTAATCTTATTCACAACACCTGAAAAGAATATGGTGGTGATCTGTCTATCCATCTATCTGTCTATCATCTATCAACCTATATCTTCTGCAGTGGTGGCATTCCACTGTACAGAGTCATAGAAAAATATTAAACTGAACCATATATTATTTCTTCAACTATTTGAAGACATGAGAAGTAACTTAACATTTCATTCCTGAGTCCTCAGTTACATACGCATAGATGGATGAGGACAATACTGGGTCTGTTCTCACTCATACCCTTCCTGGATAAAAAGTTGGTTTTGGAGCTTCATCAACATTACTTCTTCCCCATTAAATCCCTTCTTGCATCAACTTTCCCTTACTGGAAATAGGAACTAGGATAGATAAAGGAAAGTCTCTTTTTATTGAGTAAAATGTGCAGGAATGAGGCTGACATTTTCAGAATGTATTTGGATTCCACGGTATACAGATTTGAAATATAAGTTTATCTTTGGATAGCTCCTTTAATATTTAGTTATACAGCAGTCCTCCATCTGTGTTTTTGCTTTCCATTACTTGTGGTTTTTGCTTTTCAGTTACACGTGGTCAACCATGGTCTGAAAATAGAAAATTCCCCAAATAAACAATTTTTAAGTTTAAAATTGCACCTCGTTTTGAGTAGTGTGATGCAGCCTTGCACTGTCCTGCCCCATCTGGCCAGCGATGTATCTATCGATGCTGCATATGCTCCTCACCCGTTAGTCACTTAGTAGCTGTCATGGTATCACAGTGATTGTGTTTAAGTAACCTGTATACGTCACAATACCTACACCATTCATCTCACTTCATCTCGTTATTGTAGGCATTGTATCACCACCCATCATCACCAAAAACAAAGGATGAATACTGTAAAGTAAGATATTTTGAGAGAAAGACCACATTCACATAACTTTTATTACAGTATATTGTTGTAATTGTTCTATTTTATTATTAGTTATTGTTAATATATCACTGTGCCTAATTTATAAGTTAAACATTACCATAGTTATGTAAGAATAGAATAAAACATAGTATATATAGCAGATCATCAAGTAATGTCATTTTGTTATATTGTTGATAAGATATCACAGGAACCTAACTCTTGCTTGTTATCAATTAGACTATGGTAAAACTGACTTCATTATATGTTGATTTGCTTAAAGTTGCAGAACCTATCAGTGGCATTAAGTGAGGACCCACTGTATTAATTTTGGTACTATCTGCAATTTCAGGCATGTGTTAGAGGTCTTGGACTGCATCGCCCATGGATGAGGGGGTGACTTGTACTAATACCTGCTAAAAAAATACAGCAGATTCTTTGTGTGTACATTAGTATAGCTCCATTTTTGTTCATTGAACTTTTGTAATGTCATGATTAAAGAACCAAATAGGAGTCTTTTCCCTTGGATCTTACCATTTTTTCTCCCCCCATTTTTTTTATAATTGTTCAAATCATGATTAGATAAGGAAAATTTTATAGCATTAACTGAGATACCAGAAATAACCACAACCAAAATGTGTACTTAATCCAGGAAAAAATGTTTTACACGTTTTTCAGTCTATTGTCCTACAACACACACATACACACACTAATGGCCAGATCTGTCTTTTGACTGTGACATACGTGCTCTCTTTTATTTAAAGCCACACAACCACCTTTGTCAGACATCTTTTTAAGTGTTTAGTTATTAATCATGGGTGAACTGAAATAGAGAGTATACAATATGAAAAGAACCATAACTGCTCTTTTCAAAATTAAATAATCCAATAAATAGCTCTACTAATTGAAAATCAAAATAGGCATTGAGCATCATCCTGGATAATCTTTACAAAACACAACAGAGTGAAAGGTAGCCTTCTTAAATCTGTTTTAATTAGTTAAACCTAGAGGGTTTCTTTAAATTTGGGCTAATGTAACACATTTGCATGAAATACTCAAAAGCTGTATAACATGGGAACATAAGGTTCAGGAGTAATCAATAAACCCAATCAAAGGTGAGAATTAAAAAATGTTCTAGATAGAAACTAATGGTGAGGTGAGCATTTTTAATGTTCTTTGTACCAATTTTGAATAAGTTATTCCTAGGTGACTTAGTGCCTTAATTTATCTTTATCTACATAGTTATTGATCAACTTCTCCACAGAGGAAAACTTAACAAACCATTGAAAAGGTAAAGCAGGAATCTCAAGTTTAAAGTGGTCATAATGGCAGGTAAACTTCTTTTAAGCCAGTAACCCTTGACTCTGGCTGCACTTTGACTCATCAAGGGGATTTCTAAAAAGTATTGGCCACTGGCTAAGTATTGGTCCTTATGGACTAAGAGAGAAGTAGCTATTTTTTAAGGAGTCTTTCTTCTCTGTGGGTGAGGTCAATGTGCTCCTTGGTTAAGAACCACCACTGACAGGATTACAAATATACTGTTGATAAATATAACAACATTGGGAGAGGGGATGCTGATAAATATTTTATTGGTGGGGTGAGCTCTGGAAAAATCTTTGGAGAGCATAAATGTAAGATAGAATTTAAACACTATAGCAAAGGTATATATATGAGGGGGAACCCCCAAAATATGGAATTATCTTCTGGAGGGTGGGCTTCTTGTAGTACAGGCTTACCCTGTTCTAGGAACCCATCTCTAGCAGTGTACCAGCTGGCGTTGTTGTGAGAGGCTGCATTTGGCTTCAGTGATTTTTTTTTGAAGACTCCTTCAACACATCTGCCCATTTCATGATGGGTGATTCATGGGTGCACCTGCCCACATCATGCTGAGTTCAGCACTTTCTGACTGAAAATGGCATGACCTTCATGCCACACCCTTCCTATTTACCCCATCTCACCTTGAGTGACTTTTTTGGTTTCTCTTAATGAAAAATTCCTCAAAGGGAAATGTTTTGCTCATGTGGAAGAGGTGAAACAAACAATGGCAGAAGCACTAAAAGGCATCAAAATCAATGAGTTCAAAAACTGTTTTTAGCAGTGAAAAAAAAATCTCAGTAGGTGTATCGCATGAAATGGAGAGTACTTTGATGGTGACTGAAGTTTAAATATGTGAGAATAAATACATGGCTTTTAATAAATAAATTCCAGGGTTTTTTGGGGGGAGAGTGGGAGAGGGAAAGCATTTGTGGTAATTGTTAAATTTGGTGAAACCTGTGTGGGTTGATTAGTGAAGCTGCAAGAGAGTTACCTGTTGATGCTCCAATGGCCCCAATTAGTATGGCTGGTAGAGCCATCACCAGGCATCCAAAGGCTGCCAGGAAGGACAGCACCTGAGCATACGTGGCTGAGGATGAGGAGAGGACCCTCTGAAAGTAGGCTTGCCATGGGATTCCACCCAGCATCTGCATGAGAACCACAGGGACTCAGAATGAATTGGAGGCAAGTAACATGTATTAGATATTTTAACATGATATTTTTTATAATCACCTTCAGAATAGTCATGTGTACATCTCTGAAGTGTAGAAAATGGCCCTACATCTCAATTGTTTTCCTTCTGTTATTGTCATATTTATAATTATGCAGACTTTCCTCAAGTTGTTTTCCTTCATAATTACATGAGATCTTTTCTTTTCCTAAATTTACCTACTTGAAGCTGCATTACAATTACCACAAAGCCTATTTTTTCTTAAGTAGATGTCCATCTTAATCATCACAAAATTATTGCAAAAATTAAGATTCTGAAAATATGGAGTTTTTAAATCTGATCCATATAACCCAATGAATATTTCTGGACTATAATGTGTGCCGGGGAAGGTAATGGATGTCAGAGCACAAAGATGAATAAGGACTGGTTCTTGCTTAGGCTTCACTGTCCCCTGGGAGAGTCAGTGCATCACAGTGTTTTCCAAAGTGGTGTGTGCAGAGTGCTTAAGAGAACACAGTAGGGCATCAACAGTAATATCAGGATTTCTACTTATAGTCATTTTACTTCATACTTGAATGTTATATGGTTGTTTTATTAAATTATTTACATAGTATATTAGTAAGGTATATATATATACATACATATATAACTTATAATTACATGTACCTATATTGGGAATGTACTTAAAATTCATATTGAGGATATACAGTCAAATACGTTTGGAGATGTTTAACTATTGCATAATATATTGCATGCTATAAAAAGATACTTATGGTAACAAAAGTGAGAAACAATGAATCATGTGGGGGTAACAGAGGGGTGGAATGGTGTGAGGAAGGACACTGCTTAGTAATCAGGAAAACTTGCAGAAATGATATTTGAAAAAATCCTTAAGCACTGAGAGGGTATACTAGATGGAGATGAAGAGAGAAGAGAGTATCCAGCAGAGAATTCAATAGAAAAAGAACAACAAAGCAGCTATGAGAACACAATGTATTTTGTATAACTAGAAGTCGGTGTGTGGGAATGGTAAGAGAGGAGGCTGGGAAAATACCTTCCTCTTCATAACTGCCACATTCCTCTGACTGGCATAGAGTTGGTGTTCAATAAATATATTGTATGAATGAGCGAACTGATGAATGAGCTTCCCATATCACAATGTATTGAAGTTGATTCTTTAATAGCCAGTCCCTCTCACTAGGCTCTAAATCCTAGGATGTCTATTTTGTTTATCATTGTCACATTTATGCCATTCAGAATGCCTGCCACATATTGATTCCAGAACAATTTTCTTCTTAAAAAAGACATACCTGGCCATCCGGCCAAGATGGAAGTGTTGGTGCATACACTTTTCCTCCTTGAGCAACCAAAAGGACAACAAATTTAGAAACAAAAAACAGCCAGAACTGCCAGAAAATTGAACTGTATGGAACTCCAACAATCAAAGAGTTAAAGAAGAAATATTCATTCAGATTGGTAGGAGGGGCGGAGATGTGTAGTGTGGCAAGGCAGTGGCTGGAGGACTGAGTAGGCAAGGCAGTGGCTAGCAGACTGGGTGGATAAACTGGGAGGAACAAATGGGGAGCAAGGCAGACTGCGAAACCCAAGGTTCCAGCGTGGGGAAATAACCTCTGGGGAAATAGCCTCAAAACCTCTGGTTGTAAAAAGTTGTGGGAATTGTGTCAGTGGGAGAAACTCCTGGCCACACAGGAGAGCTCACTGGAGAAACCCACAGGGTCTGAGAGCATACACAAAAACCACCCACCTGGGATTCAGCACCAGAGGGCCCAATTTGATTGTGGGAAGCAGAGGAAGTGACTGAAAGACAGCTGAGAGTTGAGCAAGCAGCACTGTTCCCTTTTGGACCCCAATCCCCACATACAGTGCCACAATGAAGGCTACCTGGGCTGCTCCACTCCTTAGAATGTAACAGGCCTGCAGAGACAAAAAAAAAATGTGGCCCAAATGGAGGAACCGAAAAAATACAAGTAAGTGATGAAGAGATAGCCACCCTACCAGATACAGAATTCAAAACACTGGTAATCAGGATGCTCACAGAAATGGTTGAGTATGGTCACAAAATAGAGGAAGAAAGAAGTGAAGGCTATGAGAAGTGAAATAAAGGGAACCAACAGTGACCGGAAGGAAACCGGGATGCAAGTCAACAATTTGGAGGATAAGGAAGAAGTAAATATTCAACCAGAACAGAATGAAGAAATGAGAATTCAAAAAAATGAAGAGTATTAGGAACCTCTAGGATTACTTTAAACATTCCAACATCTGAATCATAAGGGTGCCAGAAGGAGAAGAGGAAGAACAAAAAATTGAAAACTCATTTGAAAAAATAATGAAGGAGAACTTCCCTAATCTGACAAAGGAAATAGACTTCCAGGAAGTCCAGGAAGCTCAGAGAGTCCCAAGGAAGTTGGACCCAAGAAAGCACACACTAAGGTACATCATAATTACACTACTCAAGATTAAAGGTAAGGAGAAAAATTTAAAAGCAGCAAGAGAAAAGGAAACAGTTACCTACAAAGGCATTGCCATAAGACTATCAGCTGATTTCTCAAAAGAAAACTTGCAGGCAAGAAGGGGCTGGAAAGAAGTATTCCAAGTCATGAAAGGCAAGGACCTACATCCAAGATTGCTTTATCCAGCAAAGCTATCATTTAGAATGGAAGGGAAGATAAAGTGCTTCCCAGATAAGGTCAAGTTGAAGGAGTTCATCATCACCAAGCCCTTATTATATGAAATGTTAAAGGGACTTATCTCAGAAAAAGAAGATAAAAATATGAACAGTAAAATAACAACAAACTCACAACTATCAACAAGCAAACCTAAAAAAAGCAAAAACAAAACCAAACTAAATTAATTACTAGAACAGAGACAGAAATGGAGATCACATGGAGGGTTATCAGTGGGGAGGAGGAGGAGGAAGAATGGGGGAAAAGAATCATAAATGAAATGGTAGGTACAAAGTACATGGGGGGAGGTAAAGAATAGTATAGGAAATGGAGAAGGCAAAGAACTTATATGTACGACCCATGAACACGAACTAAGGGGATGGGGAATGCAGGTGGAAAGGGGGTGCAGGGTGGAGGGGAATAAAGGGGAGAAAAATGGGACAACTGTAATAGCATAATCAATAAAATATATTTTAAAAAGCCATAGATGCCAGAAGTAAAAAAAAATTAAAAAATTCTAAAATTTATTATCTCATGCCTCAAGTCTATATTTTTCCCAAGCTTTTCCTTTTGTCTTTCAATTGGTAAATCAATATATCATTAACCTCTTCCATGAAAATGAGTATTGCTCAATAATATCAATGACTATAGGGTCTGGCAGAAGTATGTATTGCTTGAGTGTGGTTGGTAGAGTAATAATATGGGTATAATAATTTGTAGGTTTAATTTGAACATTCCACCTAAGATATCATAAGGTATAGTTAAGTGTCATGTTGTTATGTTACAGAATTGTATGCTTATGATTTTGTAAGAAAAAGGGGCACTATTTGTGCCAGATCCTGTATATGAATTGATACATAATAATTTGCATACCAATCTTTCTGGACATTTAGGTCACAAGTTGGGTAAACTCTGACTTCCACTGACAAACAGAAACTCTGATGGCAAGATGGAAAATGGTCTGGAGGTGAGGGAGGTCCGTGCACTGACTTCAGGGAGATTGCTGATGGCCTATCACAATAGGCCAGGTGAGGAAAGCTGTCAGCCTAATTTAGTGCTAATACAGGGACAGTGGGAAGGTTCAGGATGGGATTGAGTGATACCTTGAAGGCACTTGACAAGTCATTTATATGACAATTGGGAGATCAGAAAGATAACTGGAAGATCAGAAACCATTAGTGAAATATTTCAAAGTTTACTTCTATAGTTATTCATTCATTCACTCAACATCTGTTATTTCAACTTATTCTATAATTTACAAAATGAACATGATTTAGTCATATAACTCCATGAGATGTAACAACTTTAGCCATCATTGGATATTATGCTTTATCTTGAAAATTAGTAAATCTGAGGACTAACATGTGGTGTAGAAGAAATGACTTTGGGATTTTGATTCTTCTCTAATTCAGTGTCTTGCTCAGGTAATTGTGTGATTATTAACAAATTACCTAACTTATTCTAAGTCCTTCATCTTCTCTATATAACCATAAATATTCCTGCCATGCAGGTACAATCACACACACATAATGTTTGATCCCTTTTTCCATTAAATTCAAAATCGCAAACCATTCAAGAATAATTTCAGCTGATACATTTCTTAACAATCCTTGGGAAAGAAGACCCCTTACCACCACAGGAAATTTTTTTTTTGTGGTTTTCCTACATTCTTAACCAGGAAATTCTTTAGTGAGATAGAAACATCTAATTTCAGTGCAAAAACTTAGCAGAGTGCCACAAACACAAAGTATAATAATCACAACATATTGTGAACCCTCTTAAGAGGAAAAAAATAAACAAGTTTCCATTAATTTTATATAAAAATTAAGTGTTTAATTAATTTATTTATTTATTCATTTATTTTTTATCCTCACCTGAGGACTGTTTTTCCTATTGTTTTTACAGAGGGAGAGACAAAGGAAGGGAGAGAGAGAAATATCAAATAGAGAGAGAAGCATAGATTGATTGCTTCTTCCCAAACATTCCTGGACCAGGGATTCTACATGCCTGTTAGGGGGACTGAACCTATAACCTAGGCACCTGCCTCCACCTCAAATCGAATTTGCAACCTTTCAGTTACAGGAAGAATCTTCAACCTACTGAACCACCCAGGCCAGGGCGATGTTTTGATCAATATAATTAGCAAATCTATATAATTAGCAAAATTATAAAAATCTATATAATTAGCAAAATCACAAAATGTGGCAGGTTCTTCAGGTTTTTCACTCTTTCCTCAACCTGCAATCTGCCTTTATTTCTCCTATGCCTACCTCCCACTGCCAGCACCTCTGCCCTGAGGTTCTGCTCATTCTCAAGCCACCTCTGGCTGCCCAGGGCTTCTTTCCTTGAGGATGCCTTTCCTAATTCATCTCATACACTTATGGCCTAGGGCACTACTAATTTACTTTCTGTGTAGAGATTGAGTTAATTACTTCAGAAGAATTTGGCTTTTAATGCCAAATTCAAAATACAAAAAAAAAAGCCTTTTAGATGGCTTGGCTTTCAGGCTGGGGAAGGTATCTGGAGACAGGACAAGGTGTTCCTTCATTTACAGCACAATGGAAATGTATACACACCACACATAATAGCATGGGTGGTATCCCTTTAAAGCCTCATTTGCTCTCTCCACTTTGACACTGTAAATCGCTCCATCTTTCCAATAGAAGTAGTAGGTTCAGAAATGGACATGAGCCAGTAGGTGAAATTTACATATAAACATTAAAATCTTGAAAATGCATTTGATTTTAGGAAAAATTAAATTGCATTCCTCAGGTAACACACCACTTACCAGCAACAGAAAACTGTCAAGCCAAGTGTAGACTTCAAATGATTCAATGGTCCCGAGCCAAGGAGCCTGGTATTTGGTGTGCATAGCAGTGAACCCAATGTTGGTAACTGCAGGGTGTGACAGTGCAAAAGGGACGCTGATCCACTGTAACCAAAGAGTGACATTAGAGTATTAGGCAATGATTTTTAATTGTTTAACATATATAAGACATTTATATGACATTTATAGTTTTTGTTTCTTTAATTCTGATAGACTGTATATTTCAGTAGTTCCTCTTGTTCAGACAGAGAAGAACCTGGAATCGTGTTCTCTGTGGAACACCATGAAATACTGACTTAGAAAAAAAGTTAAAGAAACTGCCTTGGCAGGTGTGGCTCAGTTGGAGCATCATCCTGAACACCAAAAGGCTGCAGTCAGGGCACATGCCTAGGTTTGTTGCCAGTTCAATCCCTGGTCTGCGAGCCTATCAGAGGCAACCAATTCTCTCTCTCACATCAATGTTTCTCTTTCTCTGTCCCCCACCTCCTTTTCTCTCTAAAAGGCAATGAAAATAATGTCCTCAAGTGAGGATTAAAAAGAAAAGTTAAAGTAACATATTTTCTATTTCTGTGTTCAATTATACCAATAATATCAACTATAGGAGCAGTCACTAGACCTTTGGGAAGAAAACATTAAATTTGAGAACATAAATACTTATATAAACTTTTTATGTTTTCTTTAAATTAGAAAAAGTTATCCACTCATTAAAGTGAAAAGGAAAGATTTGATTGAGAAATGGTTGGGTGAAACAAAGCTTCAAGGGTGAGTCCAGTACCTAATTGGTAGAAGAAAAAAGAAGGGACAGATAGTCTATGGAGCAAGGCCAAGAGTAGAACATATGGCGTGTGTTTGTGTGCGCATGCACCCGTGTGTGTGCACATCTGTTGGGTTAGAAGGTTTGCTTGCAGGGAGGTGATTCTGTGAAGTAGCAGAAATAAAGATAGATATGTGGAGAGAGCCTTGAATTGTAAGCTAAAAGATTTGTATTTTGTTTTGTTGGCAACTAGAAGCTAGAGGAATTTCCTCTGGGTTTTAAAAATATTTTAGTAGAAATTCTTTTTCATCTTAATATCATAGAGGTGAACAGTCAGTTAAGAAAAAGGGAGGAGTCAGGAAGAGTAGTCAGGTGGCACTGATATAAACCAGATAAAGTCCTGAGGCTGAGTAATGATATTGGAAATGAAAAGATATTGGTACAAAAAACAAAAACCCATGAAGACAGATTCAACAGTCTCTAGTTACAGCAGTAAGAATGAGGTCAGAAGAAAGAAAAAACTAACATGTGAACCTCGGGTTTACAGTTGTAGGATGATTATAAAATCTACAGAATCACAGAATTTGAAAAGAGGAGATGGTTTATTCCATAAATTGATTAATTATATATGAGGGGGACCCAAAAAACCCAGAATTTATTAATAAAAACTGTGTATTTATTCTTACATGTTGAAACTTCAGTCACATTCAAAGTACTCTTCATGTACTTTGACGCAATACACCTTTCAAGATGCTTTTTCCACTGCTCAGAACAGTTTTTGAACTTGTCAATTTTGATGCCTTGTAGTGCGTCTGTGTTTTTTTGTTTCATCTCTTCCACACGGGCACAATGTTTTCCTTTGAGGACTTTTTTCATTCAGGGAAACCATAAACAGTCTCTTGGGGCAAGATCAGGTGAACAGGGAGGGCAGGCCAAGAGGGTCATGCTGCTTTTGGACAAAAACTGCTGAACACTCAGTGTGGTGTAGGCAGGTACTCTCATAAATCACCCAACATGAAATGGGCAAACTCACTAAAGAATCTTCAAAAGAAAATTCACTAAAGCCAAATGCAGCCTCTCACAACAACGCCAGCTTGTACACTGATACAGATGGTTCCTAGAACACTCACCTAGCAGGGGAAGCCTGTACTGCAAAGGACTCACCCTCCACAAGATAATTCCCATTTTTTAGGAGAGAGGTTTCCCTCATATGTATGTATAAGATTTGAAGCTTAAAGAACAAACTGTATTTGGACTTTTATTCCAATTTAATAGGACCTCAAGTAGTAACAAACAGAACTTTATTCCTTATCAATTTAGTTACATTTCGCAGCAGAAAACCTCTCTAATATGTATTCTTACATAATTTGCCCTGTCATGTCCATACTAGCACATTCAATCTATGCACCTGTGTGTTTTAAGTTCTGGTCTCATACAAAGCAATACATCACAAATAAATAGATTCAACCCCTGGAAGTGTGTCTCTTAGAATACCAAGTGCATTCTTTATGAGAGCCGTCATTGTCTAACTAACCTGACCTCTGATATTCTGAACAGATGTTTATTTCTGGAAGTATATGATGATGCTAAGAAAATTCTGAATTTCAGCAACTGTCCACTTTCTTTTGGATATTTAAAAATAAAAAAGTAGACTTCCTTGAGAAAGTTAAATATTTTTGGATTTGACTAAAATGCAAGGGAGTAAAATTCAGTCAAATGCAAAAAAAAAAATGGCTAAACTGTTAATTCTGACTGTAATTAGTTCTTTTGAATTTTCCTCTTGTATATTAGAGAATCTAGAAAGTAAAGAACAAAACAAACAAAAATGAGTATGAAATTCATTCTTCATTTTTCCTTTTTAAATGTCTAGTGTAAACACTAAAAGAATCCAAAGCTTTTCATGATACCAAAGCAAGCAAACAAACAAACAAGGAGAAGCAAAGCTGCTTTGATCACCTGAGCCATGATGTGCGGTCTTAGCTCACTCTGTCCATGGCCCTTGCACAGAGATCGTGTACATGTACGAACCCCTCGCATCTGCCAGCACAGAGTGAGCATTCTATTTTCTTTATACTCTCTTAGGTGTTGTGTTAGGTGTTAGATATTATTATATGCATAATTACAATGGTCACATTTTAAGGTGTTAATTTGTAAAAGCTAAACATTGACTAAAATGTGTGCATAACACCCAAAAGTGCTTTTAGTTTAATACTAATAATTTCATGTCTCATAAGTATACAGTACCTTTTATTTAATAAAGTGAAAATATATTACCTAATTTAACCTGGGGTGTATATGCAGTACATAATAAATCCTTTTAGTGCCCTACAGACAATATTTCCAAGGGGAGAATTTCTATGACTTTTGAGCAATCATAGAGATGACACTAATATAAAAAGAGGATAAGGGCATAACGCAGGTTAGCATCAAGGTTTAAATTTTAACATAGAGGAAAGGGTGCTGTCTTCACACCGCAAAGAAGATTACACATTAAGTTTCCATCGATGTGCACTTGAAGGAAAGGAACACAGACTTTTTTAGGAATTAAACTGAGGGAACACTTTTCTGGCAAAATATAACAAAATTAGAATTTTTCATTTAATTAATTCATTAAGAAATTTAGTATTTCATGGTATACAACTTACTATATATTATTTGGGATTAAAATAATGTTTCTATTAGTTTTTGCTGAGTTAGTATAAAATGCCACATTATCTTTTACAAAAGAAGAAAGTAAAAGAAGGAAGGAAGGGAGGGAGGAGTGAATGGGGAGGTAGGGGAAGGGAGGGAGAGAGGGAGGAAGGAAAGAAGTAAGGAAAGAATGAAAAATAGAAAAAAAAGGAGAAAGGTAGGGAGGGAGAAAGAAAGAAAGAAAGGAACAGAGGGAGAGAAGGAAAAAGGGAGAGAAAAAGGGAGAGGGGGAGGGAGAGAAAGTCTGTGAATGGCCCCACTTACCAGGCCTATGAAAATACAAAAGAGCTGAACAACATCCGTGTAGGCCACAGAGTAGAGACCACCCACCAGGGTGTACAGAGTGGCAATGAGCGCAGAGACGATGACAGAAGCATGCACATTGATGTCAATGATCACACTGATAGTGGCTCCTAGAAGAATGCAAACAAGAGAGTGCTATGGTCAAGGTACTCAAATGGACTCCATGTTTTAGGCAAAGGCATATGCAAGTTCAATGACAGCATATATTTGTCCCAGTGTCATGTAAAATATAACAGATAAAGTTAGTTTTCATATTGAAAATCTAAATTTCAGTAAATTGACTATGCATATACATGCATACATTTAAAAATTCTTTCTAATTTAAAAAAAATAGTGCTTTGCTAACTTATTTATGTAAGGCCACCTGCAATTTATGATATGATTTCAGAATTCCATGAAATACATACAATTTAATTCTAAAAGAACTTATATTAATTCTACCAGCTATTGTAACAAATCTGTGAATTTTTAGTTGCAAATTTAGTTCTATTATCCCTCTTCAATTGCAGGCTAATAGTGTACGCAACCCACCAGAGATGAAAATCCATTAAAATACAAAATACTTTTCAAACAAATTTTTCTCAATGCTTTGTCTTTGGTAACAATATTACATTTTCTTTCTTGAGTGAAAACCAAATTAATAAAAGGAAAAGTCTGGTAAGGAACTCAAGGATGATGATGAATTTATTATAAGTAACTATGGATAACTGACTGAGTTCTTGTAGAGATATTGAATAAATTATTTTTTCTAAAATTATTTACTTCATGTTGAAACTTTAGTTGGCCATTTTTCTTTTTGTCTAGTTCTCTCCTTTAATAACAACATTTCAAAGTTACATAGTTCATGACTTATAGTGTAATTATTACCCTACCCCTTTTTAATACTGCCTATATATTAATAGTAATAAAATCACTAGATTAGAATCCTGAAGATTTGGAATTCTAGTAGGTGCTGCCATTTGGTTTTAACTCAGTGGTTGTAAAGAAGTCACCTACTTTTCTATCATTACTAAGTTTGGGATGAATATTTCTCTAACATATTTTCTAAATAATTCCATCATTTGTAGTGAGTAAAATCAAAGTTATACTTCTAGATTTGCTGTCAAATATTAGTTTGCTCAAACATAAAAATAAATATATTATAAGTAAAGTTATAAAAATTCACTGAATTTGAGTTGTCAGAAATGTAAACACTATACATTTCTTTAAAAAGTTTTAAGATGCCCATTTATACCAAGAAGATAGTTTAAGATTCTCTTAAGTTTCAGTGATGAGCTATGTGCACTCAGGGTAAGGTGGTACTTGATCTTCTACCTGTCTATTCTTAAGTATCCCAAGCTGTTTCTAATAAACATTAACTTTGAATTATATCCAACTATTATTTTTGAAAAAACACAGGTGTTAAAAGTAGACACACATTATCTTTATCAGAGCATGCATTTCAACCAATAGCAGTAGAGACTGCTATTTTACATATATTTTGTTTTACATATATTTTACATATATGTTTTACATTTATTTTACATATATATTGTTGATATGTGTGTATGTTTAGAGAGAGAGAAACATTAACATGTTTTACATAGACTGACATACACACACCGAAGCAGACACACACCGAAGTAGACACACATATCCAAAATAATTAACTGCAGCAAAGTTTAGTGTTTAGTTATTATGTTTTATATTTCCAAAATATTTTAAAATGTTACCTTATTAATTCTATTCTCTCTTAAGGGCTCTGTTATATAAATTGATCTTTATTCAGTGAGAATAAATATTTTATATTCTGTCAGATATTCATCCCACTCCTTTTGGATATATCAGCAGGCAGCTTGTCTTAAAACCAAAAATTTCCAGTGTTGAAAACAATGATAAATAAACTACAATTGCTTCTTAGCTAATGAGAGCCAGGTAGCAAAGGAGGTGCATTTTCACACATATTTTCATTAGAACATAAGTGCAGTGGTGTTTGTGGAGTATTGTTACCTAGCACCATGCAAGTGCAACATTTTTCACTGAGTTATTACAGTATTTTATAACTATCAAATTATTTTCTTTATTACATCAAATCATTCCTCTATTTTATAATTGGAGACCAAGAAAATGAGATAAACTTATATAGGACTTTGAGAGAGGAAGGAGTTAAAGGTAGTATAAACTAATATCTGATATTGTAGAGACGAATCTGATGATAATACTGAAACCAGAAGACAAATTTGTAGTCTACAACATATAACATAGAAAGAAATTCATCATATCTTACTTTTGTTTTGACCACTGGATGTCCAGCTGTAGATTTAATCCCTTTATGTCCAATTGTAAGAAGATATGAAGAGAAACAAAGTGAATGCCTGGATGTCAAACACTGATACAGCTTACTGAGGAAAGTCATGGAACTTCCAACTCTATCCATATTCCAGGAGGAACTCAACACTCAGTAGAATGACTTAGATTTCCCCTTGATCAAAAGGGAGGGCATTCACCCTGAATTCCCATGATTTCCCATGATCCCACTGAAATCTCTTGTTTTCTAAATCTTGTAAGTGGGCTAAGAACTCAAGGGCCAATAACAGGTTGTCCCTAGCATTAATTGATCTTGGTAATGAGTTAGATCCTAAAGAGTCTAATTTCATTTTCTAGCTCTTAAACATGTCTACAACCCAATACTTTGCTGTGCAATGTGAACACATCAAGAAAGGATGTTACATTCGTTTTCTTTCTCTCTTTTGAAGAAAACATAGCCATAGATGGTTTACTCATTCATTTGTGATAGGATTACAACTGGTAACAAGGCACAAGTCCTGCCTTCAAGAGATTTATAATATTTTTTGTGAGATTGAAAATTTGTCATGAAATAGATACATAATCACACAAAGTGATAAGTCATTGAAAAGAAAATTCCTGGTGCCCATAGGAAAGGCATCAGCAAGTTCAGGATGACTGCTCTTGAGAAAGTGACATCTATGAGAAGTGGACAGTTCTTGGTTAGCTAGGCAGACATGAGAAAGAGGAGAAAGCAGAGGGCCTGGGAAGTGTCAGAGGCAAGAGAGAGGGACTACAGTTATGAAAGAAGGAATGAGGAGAGATGAATGATAAAGAGAGGATCAGAGGCTAAGTCATGAGAAGCCTATGAGCCTGGTTAAAAAGTTTGGTTTTAAACAGGAAAGCGACATAATAAGATTTGCATTTTAGAAGGGCGAGTGTGGTTACCACACGGAGACTATAGGAGTCATGCAGAACTGTAAGCAGGGAGATGCATTAATCTTAGAGAAAGAGGCTAAGGAGGTCTGACCTGTGACCAAAGGAAGTGAAGTTGTGTATCTGATGTTCAGTTAGCCAGAGATTCAGGAAGAGCAATATTTTATTAGTTCTTACCTAAGGCTGAGAAGATGGCTGCTGCCCAGAACATTTCTCCCATTAATGCAGGAATAAAGAGGAGGCCTCCCATGCGTTTTCCATAGATCTGCTGAAATGGGTCTAACATGGTCACATATCCCTTGGAACGCATAGGTTTTGCAAAAAACAGACCACCTAAAAGGAATGAAACAAGTGTTTATGAGAAAATAACAAATTCATAATGTAATATTCTTTATTATGCTATAATTTCCCAAGGGAAATAAAATTTTAAGAACACTTAAATATGTTGAGGAACCAGTCTGAAATAGTATCATGTGAATATAGAACCAAGAAGTGTTTAGCAACCAAAGGCATATTTCTTAATACATTTGTCATTGTATGCATCCAAAGAACAATTGAATGGTGTATCTGAGGCATGTAGATTGAAAAACATGGACCAGCACAGTATTCACTAAAATGCCTTCATGCATCACCCAGCATAGCAAGTATTTAGATAGTTTGAGTAAGCACAGGATTTAATAAAAGTATTTTTAAATGCAAAAATAAGTTAGGAACACTCTATTATATATAATTTTTGACCTTTTATCAGTTTGATTTACAAAAAGAAATTCAGATACACTTCAAGTTGATTCATTTTTAATGATACATCCATGCCCTTTTTTAAAGAAAAAAATCATAATGTTAAAAAATTGCTGTTCTGATAGCCATTTTCAAGAGATCAAATATTCTAAGCATGTATTACCAATTTCTGGTAGCAGCTACTAAAGATTCTAGGTAACACTTTTCTACAATAGTTATTTACATTGTTTGACTTGTTATTTCACTTCTTATTTGTATTCCCTTTCTTTTTGATTTACTACTGAGTCAGTCACTGAAATTTGAACTTTCACTTACCTAAAATCAGACTAAGAGAATATCCAATTGGTGCCTGAGCCCAAGCTAGACCATAATCTGGTACATACACTGCTTCAGCTGTCCCGTTGATGTAACCTCCTCCAACCCAGGTTGCTGAAATAGAATGAAAAGTGAGGGAAAGACACTCTCATACTTGTAATACCTTAGACCTGCTCATTCTAACACAGTGGCTAATTAGTCTCATGTGGCTATTTGAGTACCTGAAATGTGGCTGGTCTGGATAAGCTGTTCTATGAGTGTAAATTACACACTGGATTTCAAAGATGTAGTATGTTAAAAACTTTTTTAAAAAGACTTAGTTTGGAAAACTAAATGTCAGATGTCTCAATAATTTTTCTGTATTGATTACATGGTGAAATGAAAACATTTGCAGCATATTGAGTTAAATACATTCCATTGTTTACATCAATTCAACTATTTTTTATGTTTTCTAAAGTAGTGTCTAGAAAATATAATATTACATTTGTGGCTCTCATTATATTTCTTTTGGACAGGATTGTCCCAGATGTCTTCTAAATCCATTTAGTCATCAACACTTATCGACACTTTTAAATGACATTATTACATCATAAAGTCTGAGGTCATATGCAATACAGTATGTGACTATTTACATTTTCAGTAAAACTACAACTTTGCCCCCAACCTCCATAACATGGCTTGAGTGTCTTTATTCTGAGGTTCTTCTGTTTTAATTGTATTGATCAATCATGTTGATCATGACTATTGTCCTTAAAGAGATTGTGTGTGTGTGTGCGCATGAACATGCATGCAAATGGATAGTTGCGTGTGTGTGTACTTTTTATTAATAGAATAACTTTAAATCATACCTACATTATTTACTACTTTAAGTTGTTAAAAGAGTGAAGGAAGGGGGGAGATGACACTCCAAGGTTAACTCAAGTGAGTTTAAATTACTTTTTCTCACTCTCTTCCTAAGTACCCAGCATACACTTAGGACCTAGACTAGCATTCAGAAAAACTGAACATGCTGAATGCATTTCCACTTGTAATTCTTTGTTCTAATCTGGCTCTTCTAGTAAGCTATTTGACATTTCAAGAGAATAATAAATGTTTTAGATGTTATTTAACAAAATTTCTGTAGCATAACAGCTGAAGGACAGGTAAAGGAATCCCCTAAAACCCACATTTTGGTTAAATAGAATTGAAGATGATACACAAACTTTACCATTTTTTTGATATTACAATGTAATATTGATTCTTGATGAAGAACTAAAGTTAATGGAACACTTACATTTCTGTAGTTCATATATTTTAATAATCAAAATATTTGAAATAATTCCTATGTAGAATCTGTGTAAAATTATAAGACATGTAGATTTGTAAGAAGCTGATCATATGTGAATGTGACTGAATTCTAAGCTACATTATTCAATTTGACTCTAAAAACTTTTCTACAATATCACAGAATATAAGTGAAATTTCAGAATATATAAATACATAAAACAATACAAAACAAGCTTTTCTGTTGTGTTCACACCAAAAATCTGTTTAAAAAAATTAAAAGCAAAGAAGAGAGAATATTTTGAAGTATTAACTTCAAAACACCTCTCTACAAAGAGTTAACATCAAACAACCTCTTTACAAAGTAATTTTAACTATATTTAGATGGAAAGTTTCTGTACAAAATCCTAATGTGGGCAAGTACATAATTAGGAGCCATTGTCATCTTCATAGGAGCTTTTGCGTGGGTGTTAACAAATAAATGCTATCATTTGTCTTTTTCACTCTAAGCCCTGCTGAAATTTTACTTTTTTTTGTTTTTTATTGTTGACATTATTATTTTTATTTAAAAAAAATTTTTTATTGTTATTCAATTACAGTTGTATGCCTTTTCTCCCCATCCCTCCACCCCACCCCAGCTGAACCCACCTCCCGTCCCCACCTCCACCCTCCCCCTTGATTTTGTCCTTGTGTCCTTTATAGTAGTTCCTGTAATCCCCTCTCCTCACTGTCCCCTCCCCACTCCCCCCTGACTATTGTTAGATTGTTCTTAACTTCAATGTCTCTGGCTATATTTTGTTTCCTATTTTCTTCTGTTGATTATGTTCCAGTTAAAGGTGAGATCATATGGAGATAAAGAAGGAGCTTATACCCTTTGCAACAGCATGGATGGAACTGGAGAGCATTATGCTAAGTGAAATAAGCCAGATGGTGAGGGACAAATACCATACTGTTGACACTGTTACAGGTATTCTCCATTCCCTCCCTTTGCTCCCTCCACCCGGCTCCACCCCCCATCCTGGGCTTCACCACATTATTCTGTGTCCATGGGCTATGCATATAAGCATACATGTTCTCTGGATAATCTCTTCCCATATCCCCTACCACTTCCCTCTAAGATCTGTCAGTCTGTTCCATGTATCCATGTCTCTGGTTTTATTGTGTCCATCAGTTTATTCTGTTCATTACATTCCACATATGAGTGAGAACACATGGTATTTGTCTTTTTTTGACTCACTAAGCCCCTGCTAAAATTTTAAAAAGGGTTTCCCTACCCCAGCCTCACTGGGTATGTAACTAGGACCTGAAGAAACAAATCCTCACAGGCACTGGACCTGAGACTTCATCTTCCCTGTTTCTGCTAGCAACTGGAACTGCAGTGTTTCACTGCATACAAGTAAATGGTCTGATGGCTAATAAACACAAAGTTTATTAGTGATCATCTTTCATTGTGTAGGTCTCTTCTCCCTAGTCCAAAAAGAAAATTGATGCCTGAATGATAACAAATATTGTAATATAGAAGTGGAGACTTAGGTACCTGTTATGGTTACGGTCCCTCCGTTATCAAGTTAGTACCTTATAGGACAGAATTTGCTCTGCATGTTTGTATATTTCCTATCAGATTCATAAAAGAGAAAAAAATGCTTTTAAACTATATGTATTTTTATTTTCAATTTTTATTCTCTATCAAAAATATAAAATCAATGATCTGACAAGGGTTAGATAATATGGTTCAGATTTTAAATGAAATATGATATTGATCAAGATTATTTTCAGTTCTGAGAGATTAAAAAATTTTAAAACTAAGCTGGACCATGACTCATTACAAAAAACATTATAATTCAATTTTTTTCTATATCGTTTAACAGCCAGTAAGTGTAACAAACCAATAAGAGAAAGACAAATATCATATGATTTCCCTTATATGTGGAGTCTAATCAGCAAAATAAACTAGAAAACAAAACAGAAACAGATTTATAGATACAGAGAACAGACTGACAGCTGTTGGGAGGGGTTTGAGGTCTGGATGAAAAAGGTGAAGGGACTAAGGAAAAAATTGAAAAAATCCTCACAGACACAGATAAGAATATGGGGTTGGGGGAAGGTAGGAGAAGGTAAAGGGGGGGATAAATGGTGATGAAAGGAGACTTAACTTTGGGTGGTGAACACACAATACAATACACAGATGATGCATTATAGAATTGTACACTTGAAAGCTATATAATTTTATTAACCAATGTCAACCCAATAAATTCAATAAAAATGAAAAAAGGAGAAATAAATGGAATAGATTATTAAAAAGTCTATTATATTGAAAACATCACTCTAAGTGATAAAAGAACAAATCTAAAATATTATCTTGATGGACAAAATAAATAGAAGGTTACATTAGAGTAATAGAACATTATAATAATTTACAATGAACAAATTACTTTGATATACAACAGCTTATTATTTTCAACATTTTTTTGAGTGAAATCAACCAGCTTTGTTTTGCTTTGTTTTCCCATTTTCTTTGTAATAGAAGAAACTTATGGGAAATATAATCACAATGTTTTAATCTGCTTCAAATATCAGTATCAGATTTGAATCTTTAGGGGAAAAAAGAAATACTAAAATGAGAAATGAAAACAAAGACACAGAGTTGTGCTCACTGTCCATCAGTAGGTAGATACTAAGAGAAAAAACATCTGAAAAGCCATGCTAAAATTTCAATGAGTGAATTTTATTCTTTGTTTTTTTGTATTTATCTGATTTTGCATATTAGGCATCATAGAAAATATTTTGCACAATTGTTCCATATGTGTGAATGGAAAAAATAGATACAGAGGGTAAAGAAAAAAGACCTCTTCACAACTGTGTACATTTGTAAAGAGATGAAGACAAACCAGCTAGAGGACTGAGTGTGCTAACACTGTGGAGAGGCCCTGGGCGTGGCTCCCGGAAGTCTGGGGTTTGGCCCTGAGTCTGGTCCTTGTTAACTATGAACTCTGTGTGCTCACTTAATTACAGGGTTTAAATATAAAGATAAAGATATTCATAAAGACCAAATGAAACCATGTACACTTGTATAAGAGTTAACAAAAATATGAGTATCTAAAAGAGAAATCTATAGTCCACAAATTATTCTAGAACACCGTAGATTTCAAATGGCCACACAGGGACGTAGTCTTCACACATCGGTTTGGTAAGGTACTTCACACAGAGAGCAAATCATTTTAAAATAACACTTCAGGACTAAAACAGCATTATTTGGATATGATTTCTAATGGGATATTTTCCAATGAACACTCAGAGTTCCTTTCAGTATGGGTTATATTGCTGATGTTTAAAAACTTAATAAGACCTTAAAGTGAAATATATTTTGTTAGTAAATATGTATTAAATATTACAAATATAATTTAAATTGGTTTTCAGAAATATTTTCAATGACTAAAAATTATAAAGAAAAATAAGTCACCTCTTAAACAGAGCCACCTCTGGACAAAGGAAGATAGAATATCAGCCCCTCCTGACACAGAGAAAGCTCAAATGGGAGAGAGCTGCAGATGGTGGCTGGGGATTCCTTGACAAGGCATGCCATAGATTTTTTTTCCTTTTATATCAAAGTTCCTGGAAATTTTTTCTTTCAGTGCTGTGGATTACTAACATGTGATTGTGTTCCTATAAGGAAATTAGTTTATGAAATGGGAGAATTAGGTTTCTAAGCAGGGCACCAATCAATTTGGGATTGTGTTGCCCCCATATTGATTTATTGTTTAAAACCATCACTAGTTTGTGTTCACTGATACTCATCACTTAGTGCAAAGTCATAACTTCATTCCTATTAATAAATGAGATGAGATGCTGACTTTATCCCATTGATACAAAACCTGTAAGACTAAGACCCTTTTGCATTTTTCTCTACCTCTTTGTTTTTACTGGTTCCACCCACTAAACAGCCCAGATAGCCCAAGTTTGTTTCATTAATATTCTGTTTAATTAATTACAAAGTTGCTTTGTTCAGATACTACAGAATTGAACTATTTAGTTTTGTTTTAAACAAATGTAAAATTATATGTATATAATGAATATACATATAAATATATACACACATATGTGTGTGTGTGGGTGTATAATGAACACAAAGAATCCTCAAAGGACAAAGAGTAGCATTTGCTTTGTCACTTTGTGAAGTCAGAGAGGGAGGGAAGCATGGAGCTGAGCTCTGAACCTACCTGTCATGGTAAATCCACCCACCAGCAGACCAATGTCTCGACCACCAACTATTATGGCCTCACTGCGCTCTTCTGTGCTGCCACTGTTCTTGGTTCTCCAGGCAGCCCATATTCCCACCAGCAATATTAAAAGGTAGAACACGATGATAGCTATCAGTCCTTCCACATGGAAAGCCATTTTTATCTGGGGGTCTGGAATCTTCCACAGCTGGCTACTTCATTAAGATTTCTGAAGAAAATACAGTAATGCAATATAAACCAGCCAAGCACACATAGATGGTGAGGAATACACCAGCTGGCTCATGAGAAATCATTTGCAACTTGGAAAAGTACATCAAAATCACATATTAAACTTGCAGTTACCAACAAGTGTCTATTATATTATTCTATTTAACAATACAACGTTGTTTTGATAATTCAAAATACTAAAATGCTTTGTAACAAATATAATCATAATCATTTTGTGTTTGATAAATTCTTTCAATATAAAACTAACTTTTTCTTGTATCTTAACTCAGCAATTCAGTCAAAAACTGCTTATAAAGAATATGTCTGTATTTGTTTTTTTGGAACTAACACTAGTCAGTCTAGAATTATTCAGTAAAGTAAGTGTATCATAAAAGGCTACTCTGAGAATTCTAACAGATTAATTTATTCATTCATTTTTTTAGCCGTTCTTTCAAACGGTTTCAGGAAATGTTTCAAAAATACGTTGCAGTGAAAATATCTATAAAACACACACAAAACAAACAAAACAAAAACTTTAGAAAAATCCATTCCAAAAACACATCAACTGCAATTTTCAACAAGTGCCTGTAGTTCACGTTTCTGTAGCAACTAGAGATGTCATGTTTAACATGTTTTTTAAAAATTTTTATTGTTATTCAGTTATAGTTGTCTGCAGTTTAACATCTTGATCAACCTTCTTCCCCATCCACTGTCCTTTGTTCCTCTCATTTCTCCCCCACCCCCTCAATGGTATATACAAGAAAACGATTTAAAAATACACAAGTCCTTAAAAACATAACAGGGTCAAAGTATTAAAATCAAGACTCTTAGAAGAGACATGTCAAGTTCTAACGCCTTCACTTTTTTCTTTACCCCGCCACTCACCTTGAGATCTCGGCTATTTCATGTACACAGGCCCATAAGCAGGTTTTTTTGGGAAACTAATATTTGGGTAAGCAGGTGGTTATTGAGCCCTTAGGCAAAAGAGCTAGCTAGCCTCCCTTGGATTCTGGGGTAAGCAAAAGAAATCCCGGTGGGCTTGATGGGCTCTGCCTTTGTGAGCAACAGAACCGGGAAGTTCTTTCTCGGGCCTCACCCGGGGGCTCCCCTGCCCATTTCTCCAGTGCAAGGGACTTTGTCTCTCCTGTAACCAGACTTTCCAGCCCCTCGCGCCACAGAACCATGAGTGCCAGGAGTGGATAGCCCGCGCATCCCTACGAAGAGGCAAGAGAGACGCGTCCGTCTGCTCTGAAAAATACCCCATTCCGCGCCCACAACATCTGAGAGTGCAGCCCCAACACACCAGGGATTCCCCCGCTCTGCTCCTACCTGGGGTGGTCGCAACGGAGCACTCCGCTGGTTTGTCTGCTCCTGGGACCGCCACCCCTGCGGTGGCTGGGGGCTGCAAAGGTGCAGTGGTGTGTGTGTGTGTGTGTGTGTGTGAGAGAGAGAGAGAGAGAGAGAGAGAGAGAGAGAGAGAGAGAGAGAGAAAGAGAGAGAGAGAGAGAAAGAGAGAAAGAGAGAGCACGCGAGAGCGAGCGTGTGTGCGCAAGGGTGCGGTGGGAAGGTGTGGGCGGGGTGCAATGGGGCGGGGGCAGGGCTAGGCACTGGGGTAAGGATCTCTGCGCAGCTCCTTCGTAGCTTCTCCAAGAACCTGGGCGCTCTCGGAGTTCACAGGTGTGGGCCAGGGCGGAGGGAGGCTGGAACTCGTGGAGGCGGTGATCGAACTCACTATTGACAAAAGTCCCCTTTATAAGGGCGGCGGGAGGGGGCGATCCCAGGAGTGGACGTCAGAGGAAAGTGGTGTTGGGGCGCGTGCTGCCGCTAGTGCCCTCGCGAGCAGAATGGGTGTGCAGGAACCGGGGCCTGAGGAACTGGGGCCCAGCCTGGGCTCGCTGCCAGTGCTGCCGCGACATCAAGGTCTCTGTCAGTTGCAGCGAGTCTTGCCGCTCCCACTTCCTTCCCCCAGGAAAAAGGGAGTGATTCCCTTAGGGTCATTTTCAATTCTAACTTCTTTGACTCACGATGGAAGCAGTGAAGGGGGCCACTGGGAGGGTCTCAGACAATTATATTTTCAGATGGAGCAGCTGGAAGTCCTAAAGAGAGGAGGGGTCGGGTGTTCTTGGCTTCACAGACTTTGTTGGAATGCTTTCTTGAGAAGCCTTTCTCTGAGAGCAAAGAGATACTCTTCCACTGCCTCCAGGTGGGCCTGGAGGTAGCCTGGTTCTGGCTTCCCTAGGGATGGGTTAAGGGGTTACCAACCTTTTGGCATCTTTGGGTCACACTGGAAGAAGATGGTTGTCCTGGGCCACACATTAAATACACAAACACTAATGAAAAAAGTTTTAAGCAAATTTACGATTTTGTGTTGTGCTCTATTCATAGCCACCTTGGGCTTCATGTGGCCCATGGGCCACGGGTTGGACACCCCTGGCTAGGAGACATTTCAGGAACATTTCAAAAGTCATTTCAAAAGCCCCCTTTCATTCTTAAATGGGATCAAATGAAAGACTCTAGGAGGTGTCCAAAACAAGTGAAGTTAGCACATAAGCCAGGGAAGACAGCTTTCCTTGTAGAGCAACTAAGTTGATTACCCACAGAAATATCTTATCCCAGTGTTACAAAGAATTTTCTATATAAGTTTAAAATATCTATCTACACCTAGATACAGAGATTTATGTACTACCTAGATTATTTATATATTCATGGATATAATTACATACCTATAGTTCATATAGCTACCAGTGTATTAAACATTAAAATGTGAAGCTCTGGTAGAAGAAGAAAGAGTATTTTTTAACTCTTGTCTACATCTTTCCAGGCAAAATTTCAGACCATCACCCATTTTTTACACTGGATATGAAAATGAACCTTCAAATTTATATCACTACTCTTTTTCTTCGTCCTTGTAAGAACAATAGCTGTGTCCACCCACCATGTGTGAGATGAGGAAGGCTACAGTAGTTCAGAGAGAACAGCAGGGGGTGGGGAGGGGAGGAGAAAGGACTGCATGGACAGCTATCTCCTTCTGAGTTTCTGGAAAAGGCTGAGATAGCCTGTCAACACAAACCCATTTTTATAGGGAAGGGTTATGAATTCAAGTAATCTTAAGTAATTGATCCTTGACTTTGGCCACAGGTTTAATTTATGTCATACCAAGCAGAATATAGTTAAGGTGATGATGATAAATAGCTAATGGTTGTAGCAGGACAGGCATGGGCAATGGCAGTATATGAAATAGTGCAAAAGACTTAGGTCAGGAAGCTGGACTCAAATCCAGAGGAACAAAAGAGGTGGCTGTCTTCAGAGAAATATCACCAAGGCTTTAGGTATAAGAATCGGGAATACAGCCAGGACACCAGTCTCTCTTTGGAGCCCACCTAATTCACTTTAAGAAGCCAGACTTGCCAGACGATATTCAGTGCCAGTTCTGGGAAGGTGTATTGACCTTGATGGTGGCCTAAAATATTCTGACGTGGCAGATTAGCTGTTTTCATGACAAAAAGCACCAATTGAAAATAACAACTGATAATGTACTGAGTCTACTTCTATACAGACATTTCCTCATTTGCCAAATCCTTTGAGCTCCTCTGTCTGATTTAAGGATGATAATACTACATGTGAATTTCTGTTCCAGACTATCCTCCCAGACACCCGTTCCTCTTTTGCCTTTAGTATACACCTCTTCCTCCAGTCTCCTGAGTATGTGTGATCATGCTTAAAGTTATACAGTTCAATAGAAAATCAGTTGCAGCTTGCAAATCATTTATTTATTTGAGATACATTTTTAAGTGTCTTTTATGTTCCAAGTACTATCTTAAGTACTGAGAAACATGTAGAAAATTATGTAGACCCTACTCTTAAACAATTCATCTTTAGAGAAAGAAGGAATAAAAAAGCAAAAGCTCTACTTCAGTAGGCAATGATAAATGCCAGGAAAAATGTATCATGTCACAGAAGTCAGGAAAAGTGCAAACAAAAGACCTTCATCAGACTAGAGACAGGGGAGATTTTATTCATTCAACAAACACATGATGAGCACCCACTGTGTTTCAGAAATTGTGATATGTACTAGATATATACCCAAGCAACTGAAACAAAAAGAATATTGTCCTCAATGAGCTGACAGTCCACAACCTTGCTACTGAAAGTGTGGTCCCTGGAGCAACAGCATCAGCATCATCTTTTCTTGCTTTTAAATAACACTGGTTATTTGAGAAGGATGTCATTTGGCATGTACATATTGAACAGGACTCAGATACAAATGTAAATGAATAATGAGATTTTGGGGATCTATTTTCTTTAAGCCCTCATCTTTCATAATGTCTCAGTTTCCTCATACAATTTTTACTTGAACATTTCATAACTTTAATTGATTACATTTAGCTTCAATTGCAATTTTGGCCTGTCATTTCAAAACCAGAGTGATCATCAGAATCATAAAGTGTTTTATAAATTGCAGATTCTAGGGCTCCATAACAAGGATTCTGATTCAGTAAATCTTGGGAAAGTTTTCAAAAATCCTTTTTTTTAGTAGACTCATTTCTGAAGAGCAGTTTTAGGTTCATAACAAACTTGAGCCAAATTTATTCTTAATATACTCACTTCACCCACACACGCATAGCCTCATTAACATCTATCATTGGCATCCCCCACCAGAGGGGAGAGGGATGAACCTACACTGAAATATCAGCACCTAGAGCCCACAGTTCCCATTAGTGTTCATTTTTGTTGTACTTTCAACGGGTTTGCACAAATGTATAATAACATGTATCTACCACAATGGTATCACATAGATGAGTTTTGCTACCCTAAAAATCCTCTGTGCTTCATCAGTTCATCCCTTCCTCCCCACTAACCTGTAACAATCACTGATCCTTTTACTGTCTTCATAGTTTTTCCTTTTCCAGAATGTCATATATTTGGAATCAAACAGAAAGTAACCTTTTCTAATTAATCTTCTCTCAATTAGAAATAGCATTAAAATCTCCTTCATGTTTTTTCATGGTTTGATAGCTCATTTTTTATTGCTGAATAATATTTAATTGTCTGGACGTACCAGTTTACTAAAGAACATTTTGGTTGCTTCGAAGTTTGGCCAATTATGAATAAAGCACCATAGACATCTGTGTGCAGGTTTTTGTTTGGACATACGTTTTTGATTCCTTTGGGGGAAATATCAAAAAATGTGATAGTTTGATTGTATGGTAAGAGTATATTTAGTTTTTTAAAGAAAGTGTCAACCTATCTTCCAAAGAGGGAGCACCATTTTGCATTCTTACCAACAATGAAAAAGAGTCCCTATTATTCCAGATTCTTAATGGTATTTAGTGTTGTCTGTGTTCTAAAGTTTGGCACTTCTAGTAGATGTGTAATGACATTGCATTTTTATCTTAATTTGCACTTCCCAATGGTATATAATGTTGAGGGAACATCTTTTCATATACTTACTCACCACCAGTTTACCTTCTTCGGTGAGGTGTCTTTAAGGCCTTTGGCCTATTTTTTAATCAGGTTGTTTGTTTCTTATTAAGTTTTAAGAGTTCTTTTTAATCTTTTGGATAAAATTTCTTTATCAGATAAGTATTTTGAAAGTATTTCCTCGCAGTCTGTGGCTTGTCTTTTCATCCTTTGACAATGTCTTCTTTTTTCATTTAATTCCAGCATATCAACTATTTCTTTTATGGATTGTGTGTTTGGTGTTGTATCTAAAAAGTGATATTTGTGCCTCAGGTAATCTATATTATCTATCTCCTATGTTATCATCTAGTTTTGTAGTTTTGTATTTTATACTTAGGTAATTCATTTTGTATTTATTTTTATTAAGGGTAAAAGGCCTATGTCTAGATGTATTTTTGCATGTGTATTTCCAGTTGTTACAGCACAATTTTTTGAAAGGCTGTCTTTTCTTAATTATATCACCTTTACACCTTTGCAAAGGTCAGGAGACTACATTTATGTGTCTCTTTTTCCAGGCTGTCTGTTCTTTCACATTGATCTGTTTGCCTGTTTCACCAGTGCCACATTCTTCATTGCTGAGTTGTATAGCAAGGCTTGAAGTCAAGTAACATCAGTCCTCCAACTCTGTTTTTCTCCTTTAATATCATGTTGGCTATTCTGGGTCTTCTGCTTTTCCATATAACCTTTAGAACCCGTTTTTCAGTATTCACAAAATAATTTTCTGGGATTTTGGTCAGAATTTCATTGAATCTATAGATCAAGTTGGGAAGAACTGATATTTTGACAGTATTGACTCATCCTAGCCTATCCATGAACTTGGAATATCTATTTATTTAGGGTTTTTTTTTTATTCCTTTCATCAGGGTTATATAGTTTTCCTCAGTTAGATCTTATATGTATTTTGTTAGATTTATTCTCGTTTCATTTATTTGGGTGCTCATGTACATGTTGATGTATTTTTAACTTGTTTCCTCACAATTGTTTTTAACTTTCCCCATTGATCCTGATGGTCAGCTCGGTCTGGGGATCCCTGCTGTGTTTCAGAGTGGAAAGAGTTTTGAATTCAAAACAGACAGCTCTAGTTTATATTTGCTAGTTATGGAATCTATTTTGTCTTCTTTTAGTTTTAATTTTCCTTTCTCTAAAGTGGAAAGGTGAAATGTGCAATGTTAGTGTTGATCTCATGGGAATGTGATGATATACTGAGATGGTAAATGTTAAAACACTAAGTACTCCATATATGATAAACAACTGCTGTTGCAACAGAGCCTATAGTTGCTTTGATTCACTGCAGAAGGCTGCTGATTTTACAGCCTCTGGTGGTGGTTAATTTCACAATTAGTGGGTGAGTAAATATCCCTGCCTATTGTTATCTAATGGTAAAGAAATGTTTTGCAACAAACCTCAGATGTGCTTCGGGAGATCACATGTTCTGTGAACCACGTCATGGACAAAGGCCTATATTCCAATTCTTGACAATTAAAAAAAAATCCTCACCTGAGGATTTTTTAAATCATTGATTTTATAGAGAAAGGAAGGGGGGAGAGCTGGAGATCGAAACTGCAACCTAGGTATGTTAGGTATGTGCCCTGATGGGGAATCAAACCCATTTTTGGTGTTTGGGACTATGCTCCAACTGAGCCACCCAGCCAGGGCTCTTGACCAATTTTTTAACATATGACTTTGTAGGTAGGGCTGGGAGGAGTGGCAATAATACACTTTCAGAGAGATGTATGTGGAAGAGATCCAGCTTCTTTTGCCTGACACTCAGCCTTACCCACAGTCCCCAGCAACTTTTCAATGAATCCTCTTCACAATGTATGAAGCTAATTCTTTTTTATTCCTTTAGACTCAGCTCAGACATAGATTCAAGAGAGCTTTCATGATATCTATACATGCCCAGAGTGGGTAATATGTTCCTCTTTGAAGCTGTTCTCCCACAGTACTTGCTACAACTATCAATTGTCTACAGATCATGTTTATTTCTCTTTTAGCCCGAAGAAGATCATATGCCATTCACCTTTATATACCCTATACTTATCTCTATGCCTGGAATACTACTAATCAAAAATTTATTTGAATTGAACTGCTTTATCATTTTATAAAAGATAAAAATTAAGACTCAAAATGAATAAAGAGCAGACCTTATAGAATAGACCTCCATGTACTGACAATGACAATAACACTAGAATTAATCACTTGGTTACTAATCAATTAGAATCAAATGCAATTGCCCAGCAAATGCCAAGTTTTTTTCTTGTCTTATGATAAATGGTATGTGATGACTAAATCCTTGTACTTTTAGAACAAGAAGTGATGCAGGAATTATCCAATTGTATATCTCCATCATTATTTTTTAAAAGTACAACAGTGATGAATAATGTATTTTAGGGTCAATAATTCTCCTCTGTGGTGGTGTCATATGCAAATATTGGCTCTGTTTTTTTTTAAGTAATTGATTGAGGTAAAATTTGCATAACATAAAATTAACCATTTTAAAGTGGAAAATTCAGTGATATTTACTACATTCACAATGTTTGCAACCACCTCTATCTAGTTCCAAAACATTTCAAAAGTAAAACCCTTACCCACTAAGCAGTTCTCCCCACTTCCACACTCCTCCCAGCCTCTGACAACCACCAATCTGCATTCTGTCTGTATGAATTTAACTATTCTGGATACTTCATGTAAGTGGAATAATATAAAATGTGACTTCTTGTATCTGGCTTCTTTCATCTAATGTTTTAATAATATATAATCCATATTGTAGCATGTATCAGTAATTTATTCCTTTTTATGGCTAAACAACATTCTATTGTAATCATATGTATATAAGACAATTTATTTGTCCATTCATTTGTTGATGAACATTTGCATTGTTCATCACATTTTTGGCTACTTTGAATAGTGCTTTTTATGAACATGCACATTCATGTACCTGTTTGAGTCTCTGTTATCAATTCTTTTGGTATATTGGGATTGAATTGTATGCTTATATGGTTATTATATGTTTAACATTCTGAGGAGCCACAAAACTGTTTTCCAAGGAGCTGGGCCATTTTACATTTACACCAACAGTGGACAAGGGTTTCAATTTGTTCAAATATCAACACCTATTTATTTTTCTTACTTAAGACATAATAGTAGGTATGTGAAGTGGTACCTCCATGTTCTTTTGATTTGCATTTTCCTAAAGACTGATGGTGTTGAACATCTTTTTCTTTTCTTTTCTTTTTTTTTTTTTTTGGCCCTTTGCATCTTCTTTGAAAATATGTCCTTTCAAGCTTCTAGCACATTTTTAATTGGATAATTTGTTTTTTTTTGTTTTCGACCTTTAAAAGTTATATATTCTAGATAAAGATTCTCATCAGATATATGATTTGCAAATAATTCTTATCTGTTGGTTGTTTTTCTTGAATATATATTTTTAAATTATATTTTATTGATTTTTCTATTACAGTGTTCCCCAATTTTCCCCCTCTATCCCTCCTCCACCCTGCACCCCCCCCAACCCTCCAGTGTTCCCCTCCCTTAGTTCATGTCCATGGGTTGTACATAGAAGTTCTTTGAGTTCTCTGTTTCCTATACCATTTTTGACCTCTCCCTGTTTACTTAACACCTACCAATTATGCTTCTTATTCCCTCTACCTTTTCCCTACTATTCCTCCCTTCCCACTCCCCAATGAAAACCCTCTATGATAGGGTCCACTTCTCTGATTCTGTTCCTGTTATAGTTGTTTGCTTAGTTTTTGTTTTTGTTGTTTTTCTTTTCTTTTAGGTTCATTGTTGATAGTTGTAAGTTTGTGGTCATTTTACCATTCATATTTTTATCTCTTTTTTCTTAGATAAGTCCCTTTAACATTTCATATAACAATGGCTTGGTGATGATGAACTCCTTTAACTTGACCTTATCTGGGAAGCACTTTATCTGCCCTTCCATTCTAAACGATAGCTTTGCTGGATAGAGTATTCTTGGATGTAGGTCCTTGCCTTTCATGACTTGGAATACTTCTTACAGCCCCTTCTTGCCTGTAAGGTTTCTTTTGAGAAATCAGCTAATAGCCTTATGGGCACTCTTTTGCTGCTTTTAAGATTCTCTCTTTGTCTTTAATCTTGGGTAACTTAATGATGATGTGCCTTGGTGTGTTCCTCTTTGATTCCAACTTCTTTGAGACTCTCTGGGTTTCCTGGGCTTCCTGGAAGTCTATTTCCTTCACCAGATTGGGGAAGTTTTCCTTCATTATTTGTTCAAATAAGTTTTCCATTTCTTGCTGTTGTTCTTCTCCTTCTGGCACCCCTATAATTCAGATATTGGAACATTTCAAGTTGTCCCAAAGGCTCAAAAGTCTCTCTTCACTTTTTTGAATTCTTGTTTCTTCATTCTGTTCCAGTTGAATCTTTATTTCTTCCTTTTGTTCCAAATTGTTGATTTGAGTCCTGGTTTCCTTCCTCTTACTGTTGGTTCCCTGAATATTTTGCTTTATTAATTTTGGGTATTTTTCATTTGTTCTTTCATTTTTTGACCAAGCTCAATCAGTTCTGTGAGCATTTTGATTACCAGGGCTTTAAATTCTCCATCATATAGGTTGGCTATCTTCTTATTGCTTGGCTCTATTTCTGAAGTTTTGCTCTGTTCTTTCATTTTGGCTCTATTTCTTTGTTAGAAGCACCTGTTAAGTTGTAATGGGGTGGGGCCTTAAGTATTCACTTGGACAGGGCAACCCTCCTTGCTGTGCTGCAGAGCTGCTTTTGGAGGAAAGGCCAGAGAGGGAATATATATTTTTTGATGCACTAAAGTTTTAAAATGTCTAATTTAAGTATTTTTCTTTTGTTCATTCATTTGGTGTCATATTTAAGCACATTGCCAAATCCAAGATCTTCATGGTTTATCATGTTTCTTTGAAAAGATTTATGGTTTGAGTTAATTTTGTATATTGTGTGAGGTCCAACTTCATTTTTTTTTTGGCATGTGGTTATCTAGTTATCTTGTTAAAGAGATTATTACTTCTTTATTGAGTGGTTCTGGCATAGTTTGTGAAATATAGTTGACTATGAATATGTAAGTTTATTTCTGGACTCTTAATTTTATTTCATTTATCTTATGTATCTACCATTATGCTACTATCACAGTGTTTGGATATAGTAGCTTTGTAGTAAGTTTTGAAATTGAAAAATGTCAGTTCTGCAACTTTGTTTATTTTCAAAATTGTTTTGACTATTTGGGGCCCCTTGTAATTTCATGATAATTTGATCATTATCTTTTCTATTTCTGCAAGAAAAGAGCATTGAAATTTTTATAGAAATTGTATCTTTAGGTTGTTTCAGGTAAAATTGATATGTTAGAATATTAAGTATTTCAACCCCTGAACATGTCCTCACTTAAATTTATTTCTAAGTTTTTATTGGTTTAGATACTATTATTACTTTCTTCTTTAGATTGTTTACTATTGGTGTATAGAAACAAAGCAAAATACAATTATTTTTTGTGTATTCATCTTGTACCCTGTTACTTTACTGAATTTATTTATTAACTCTAAGTATGTGTGTGTGTGTGTGTGTGTGTGTATTCTTTGGGAATTTTTGCCTATAAGATATATTCATTGGGCCCGGGGGGTGTGTCTCATTGGATTGAGTGCTGGCCTGTGAACCAAAGGATCACCTGTTCAATTCCCAGTCAGGGCATATGCCTGGGTTGTGGACCAGATGTCCGAGGCGGGTGACTGTTTGAGGCAACTACACATTGATATTTCTCGCCTTCTCTTCCTCCCTTCCCCTCACTCTAAAAATAAATAAAAATCTTTTAGAAAAGATATGTTCATTGAAAATAGAGATCATTTTACTTCTTCAATTTCATTTTTTATTTCTTTTATTTATTTTCTTGTCTTATTACTCTGGCTAAAATTACAATACTACATTGAATAACAATGGTTAATTCAAATATCATTGCCTCATTCTTGATCTTAGCAGGAAAGCTTTAAGTCTTCATTAGGAAGATGATGAAAATTACAATTTTTTATATGGTTTTATATAATGTTGAGAACTTTTCTTTATATTCTCAGCTTTTTAGTTTTTTATCATATAAGGGTGTTAAATTTGTGAAATGCTTTTATGCATCAATTATAATGATCATGTAGGTCTTTCTCATTTCATCCTAATAATGTGGTACATTGATTTATTTCTCGTGTTGAATGATCTTTGCATTATGAGATTAAGTCATATTTGTTCATAGTGTAAAATTCTTTTAACAAAGTGTTTTATCCTGCTTGCTAATATTTTGTTGAAGTTTCTGCATTAATGTTATTAAGTAATTTTAGTCTGTAGTTTTATTTATTGTAGTGTTTTTTCTGGTCTTAGTATCAAGATAATGGTAGCCTCATAGAATTAATAGGGAAGTGTTCTCTCTCTTCAATTAGTTGGAAGTGTATGAGTAGAATTGGTGTTATTTTTTATATGTTTGGTATAAATTATCAGTGAAGTCACTTGGTTTAAGGCCCATCATATTAAACAATTTTTTGATTGCTGATTCAATTTGCTTAGTAGTTGCAGATCTTTTTAGATTTTTCATTTCTTCATTATTCAGTTTTGCTAGATTGTGTGTTTCTAGATATTTGTCCAATTTATCTATCCAATTAATCTGCATACATTGTTTCTGGTATAATCTAGTTTATTGTATGTAATCAGTAGTAATGTCTCCATCTTCATTTATGATTTTAGTAAGTTGAGTCTTTAATCTATTTTTCATAGTAAATCTAGTCACATTTGTTGATATTTTCAAAGAACCAACTTTAAGTTTCTTTGATTTTATGTATTTTTTTTTTACAATTTTTTATGTTTAGGCACTCTAACATTTATTATTTCCTTCCTTCTATTGTTGGGTCTAGTTCGCTGTTCTTTTCCTAATTTCTTCAGGTATGAAGTTAAGTTATTGATGTGAAGTATTTCTTTTTAATATAAGCATTTATGGCTATAAATTTCTCTCTGAACACTGTATTCCACAAATATTGGTATGTTTGCTTTTCATTTTTATTCATCTCAAATTATTTTTAATTTCTTTTGTGTTTTATTCTGGGACCTAGTGTTATATTGTTATAGTGTTATAGTGTTGTATTGTTTAATTTCCATATATTTCTGAATTTTCCAGTTTTTCTTGTGGTATAGATTTCTAGTTTCATTACCTTGTGATTACAAAAATATTAATAACTGTGTAATTTAAATATTTTAAACCTTATTAAGATTTGCTTTCTTCCCTAGCATATGTCCTTCCCTGGAAAATATTCCATGTATGTTTAGAAAAATGTTTGTTGTGCTGTTGTTGAGTGGAATATTCTCTATATCTCTGTTAGGGGAAATTGAGTTACAGTGTTATTCCACTCCTCTGTTTTCTTTTTGATCTTCTGCTGGTTATTTTATCAATTATTGAATGCAATTATTAATGTCTCCAATTATTATTTGAGAATTTTCCATAATTTTGTCATTTGTTCTGTGTATGTCTTGACTTACAACATTTTTGTTTCTCATTTCTTGTATTATTGGCCTTTTTTGGTTTGGTGAAAAAATATTTTATCACAAAAATTTGTAATGCATGTTTGATTCCTTTCTCTTAGAGACTGAATTTTGTCCCACCAAAATTTATAAATTGAATACTTAAATACCAATTACTGTATTTGGAGACAGAACCTGAAGGAGATAATTAAGATTAAATGAGATAATGAGGGTGAAATTCTAATATAACAGGACTGGTGTCCTTACAATAAAAGGAGAAGAGATCGGTTTTCTCTCTGAGAGTACACAGATGAAAGGTCATGTGAGGACACAGTGAAAGGTTGGCCATCTACCAGCCAGGAATAAAGACCTCATCAGAAACCAACCTTGCTTGAATTGTATATTTACATAACCCCAAACTTTAATAAAATAAATATCTGTTGTTTAAACCACCCAGTCTGTGGTTCTGTTATTGCAGCACAAGTTGACTAATTTTGGTACACTACCGGGGTACTGCAGAAACAAATACCTAAAACTGTGGAAAGGGTTTTGGACCTGAGTAACAGGCAGAAGCTGAAAGAGTTTTGAGGAGAATTCTAAAAAAAAAAAAAAAAAAAAAAAAAAAAGTTTTAGTTTAAACTGTGTTGTTTCAGGGTTAACTGTGCTGAAAACAACACAACATAATGAATTATGTTGTATGAACTACAACATAAGAATCAAGATGGTGGCAGAGTAAATGGAAGCTATGCTAACTTTTTCCCAGGACCAAACTGAATTACAACTAAGTTATAGAAAGATTATCCTAAATAACCAACTGAAGATAGGTTGGAGAGAAGCCTTATGACCAAGGACTTACAGAAGAAACAATGTTGCTACATCAAGACTGGTAGGAAGGATGGAAGTACAAGAGGCCTGGCTGAGGTACCAAGTGTGGCAATTGAAGTTCCAAAGGGACATTTCAACAACCAGGTGGGTTCCTCATGAGAAAAGTGGGTTCTAAGCCCCAAGCCAGGCTCCCCAGTCAGGAGCACCAGAACCAGGAAATTCTCCCAAATAACATCTGTCTGTGAAAAGCAGTGGAGTTTTTGTCCTCCAGGGAGGGATGACTACAGATGCAGCCATCTTCTTAAAAGGATAACACACAAAATTTTATTTGCATCCTCTTACAAAAGACTCCAGTGAAGGGAGGGCAGAGTGGACTACAGCTACATGAGTAGATTCTGAAATTGGTGACTTTGGGGAGAGAGCTGAAGGGTCACCTGCTATGATCCCTGTACTCAACCATTCCCCGTAATTCAGAAGCCATCTTTCTTGGGCTGAGCACTCCCCTCCATGTGGCTTCAACCGGGGGGAAGCAATAGGACATATGCAATAGCACACTTGCCCCATCCTGTGGAGCTTAACTCTACTAATGAGTACAGCAGGAGGCCCTTTCAGTTACTGAAACTAACAGGCAGCCTTTAGCCAGAGGCAGATCTTTGGTTGCTCTGAGACTTTAACTGACACTCTCCTGGACCTAGCACTGGTAAATGCCAGCCATGGTACACAGCTTGGTCTGTTCCTCATCCACACAGACCCAGCAGAGGGAGCCACAGGCTGCAGATCATTGAAGGCTCCAAACAAGTTTCTCAGGACAAGTATCAAGCAGTATGTTAGGTCTGGCATAAGCCTGCACTGGAGTCTTTGCAGATCTACATAATATATAGAAAATAACACAAAAAAGGCAGTCAAAATGGGAAGACAAAGAAGCAACCCCCAATTGAAAAAATAAAAGAACTCTCCAGAAGAGCTAAATGAAGTAGAGGTAAGCAATTTATCAAATATACAGTTTAAAGTAATGATTATAAGGATGCCCAATAGAATGAAAATTATATAGAAAGCATAACAAAGGACCAATCATAAATAAAGAATGCAATATGTCAAATAAAAAAGACACTGGAAGGAATAAACAAGTAGGTTAGATGAAGCATAAGGTTGAATCAGTGATGTGGAAGAAAATATAGAAAAAAGACACGCAATAAAAGCAGGAAAAAAGTATAGTTTAAGGGACATATGTGACAACATGAAGCTAAAAAATCTGCATTATAGATGTACCAGAAGGAGAAGAGAGAGAACAAGGGACTGAGATCCTATATGAAGAAATAATGAGCAAAAACTTCCCTAACCTAGTGAAGGAAAAAGACACAGAAGTCCTGGAAATGCAGAGAGTCCCAAACAAGCTGTATTCAAAGAGCCCCACAATAAAACACATCATCGTTAAAATAGTAAAGCTTAAAGAGAAAGAGAGAATCTTAAAAGTTGCAAGAAAAAGGCAGTACATGGGAGCTCCCATAAGACTCTCATCTGAATTATCAACAGAAACATTTCAGGCCAGAAGGAATTAGCATGAAATATTCAAAGTGATGAAAAGTGAGGACCTAAATAAAGGCTATTTTACCCAGAAGTCTATCATTTAAAATTTAAGGAAAAATAAAGAGCTTCTCAAACAAGAAAAAGATAGAAGAGTTTGTTAACACCAACCAGTATTAAAACAAATGTTAAGGGGCTTGCTTGAGGGAAAAGGAACAGGTGGAGGAGGAGGAAGAGAAGGAAGAGAAGAAGAAGAAAACGACAACAGAACATAGTTAAAAATAAAATGGCAATGAAACATATCTACCAATAATCACTTTAAATGTAAATGGCTCAAACACTCCAATCAATGATATGGGGTGGCTGAATGAACAAGAAAACAAGATCCATATATATGTGGTCCTTCTAAAGATCCACTTCAGAATAAAAGATACACACCAACTAAAAATAAAAGGATGTGAAAAGATATTTCATGTAAATGGAAAGGAAAAGAAAACCTAGGAAAGCAATACTTATATTTGACAAAATTGACTTTAAAACCAAGACTAGAGTAAGAGACAAAGAAGAACACTACATAATGACTATGGGAATCATTAAACAAGAGAATATAGCTTAGTAAACATTTATATACCCACCATAGGAGCACCAAAATATGTAAACAAATCATGATGAACATAAATGGAAAGATTTACAGAAATACAGCCAGAGTGGTAGATTTACCACACTGACATCATTTGATAGATTTTCTAGACGGAAAATCAACAAGGAGAAAGCAGCCTTAAATTACACATCAGAGCAACTCAATTTAATTGATGTCTTCAAAGCATTTTACCACAAAGTGGCAAAATATACAAACTTTTTAATTGCACATGGAAAGTGTTCTTGGATAAGCCATATGTTAGGACACAAAACAAGTCTCAATAAAGTTAAAAAGATTAAAATCATATCAAGCATTTTCTCCAATATTTTCTCCATAATGTTATGAAATAGATATCAATCACAAAGAACTAAAATACACAAAGAAATTGAAGATAAGTAACATTTTATTAAACAGTGAATGAGTCAACAATAAATTCAAGGAAGAAATTGAAATATACCTTGAAAAATGAAAATGAAAACACAACAACCCAGACTGTGGAACACAGGGAAAGCTCTCCTAAGAGGGAAATTTATACCATTATAGTCCTATCTTGAGAAACAAGAAAAAGCTAACAAAAACAATCCAATCTACTTATAAACTTAAAGGAACTTGAAAAAGACCAACAAATAAAGCCTAAATTGAGTAGTGAAGGAAATAATAATGATCAGAGCATAAATAAATAGAATCTAAGAAAACAATACAAAAGATCAGTGAGTCTAAGCTGGTTCCTTGAAAGATAAACAATATTAACAAAACTTAAACCAGACTTATCAAGATAAAAACAGAAAGGATCCAAATAAATAAAATTAGAAATGGAAGAAGAGAACTAACAACTGACACCAAAGAACTACAAAGGATTGTAAGAAAATATTATGAATAACTATATGGGAGAAACCTGGACAACCTGGTCAAAGTGGACATAGTTTTAGAAACATACAATCTTCCAAAACTAGATCAAGTAAAATCAGAGATCTAGATGGACAGATTACAATAGTGATTTTGAAGCAGTAATAAAAAAAAAAAAAAAAAAAAAACTCCCAACAAATAGACTCTCAACAAGTAGGATGGCTCCCCAGGTGAATTTTACCAAACATTCCAAGAAGATCTAATGCCTCTCCTTTGCAAACTCTTTCAAAAAATGCAAAAGGAGTCAACAATCCCAAGTTCATTTTAAAGACCAGCAATATCTTAATTCAAAAACCAGATAAAATACTACAGAGATAAAATAGGCCAATAACTCTGATGGATATAGATGCTAAAATACTCAACAAAATATTATGAAACCAGAACCAGCAATACGTTAAAAAGTTAATGCAATATATTCTAGTGGGATTTTTTTTCTGTGGATGCAAGGTTGGTAAAATATCTATAAACCAATAAACATTATATAAACAAAATAAAGGATAAAAACTACATGATCAGATCAATAGACAATCATTTGATAAAATCCAACAACCATTTATGATAAAAACTTACAGCAAATTGGAAGTAGAGGGAACATACCTAAATATAATAAAGGCCATACATGACAAATGCACTGCCAGTATCATACTCAATAGGCAAAAACTACAAGCTATCCCCTTAAGATTAGGAACAAAACAGGATGTCTCTTTTCACCAGTCTTATTCAACATAGTACTGACAGTTCTAGCCAAAGCAATCAGATAAGAAATAAAAATAAAAAGCATCCAAATTGCAAAAGAAGAAGTAAAACTCTCATAAGTTTCTGATGACATGATACTCCTTATAGAGAACACTAAAGATTTCACCAAGAAACTACTAGAACTGATAAATAAATTCAGTGATGTAGCAGATTACAAAATTAATCCAGAAATCAGTTGCACTTTATATCATAAAAATAAACTATCAGAAGGGGAAATCAAGAAAATGATCCCATTCACAATTGCTTCAAAAAGAATAATACTTAGGAATAAATTTAACCAAGAATGTAAAACACCTGTACTTGAAAAATTATAAAACAATGAAGAAATTGAAGGGGTTACATGTAAGTAGAAACATATGCCATGTTCATGGACAGGAAAATTTAACATAATTAATATGTCCATACTAGCTAAAGTGATCTATAGATTCAGTGCAATTCCTATCAAGATATCAATGATGTATTTTACAGAACTAGAACAAATTTATCAAAAATTTACATGGAGCCATAAAAGATCCCAATGAGCAACAGCAATCATGATAAAGAAGAACACAGTTGGAGGAATCGTGCTTCCTAATATCAAACTATGCTATAAGTCCATAGTCATCAAAACAACATGGTACTGGCATAAAAGCAGACATATGGATCAACCACAGAGAATAGAAAACCCAGAAATAAACCCATGCCTTTATAGTCAATTAATATTTCAGAAAGGGGGCAAAAATATAAAATGGGATAAGTTTATATATTCATTAAATGGTGTTGGGAAAACTGGACTGATACATGCAAAAAAAAAAAAAAGAAACTAGACCACCTTCTTAACCTACACACAAGAATAAACTTAATATGGATTAAACATTTAAATGCTAACAATATTTTATCAGGTGTATCTCACCAGGCAAGGGAAAGAAAATTTTTAAAAAAGTATACAAATGGGACTCTATCGAATTAATTTTTTTGCACAGCAAAGGAAAACATCAATAAAATAAAAAGATACCCCACAGAATTGGAGAACATATTTGCCAATACCTCTGACAAGGGGTTAATATCCACCATTTATAAGAACTTAAAAAAAACTCAACATCAAAAAAGAAAAAAAAGGTGCTCCTCTCAGAAGGCAATTGGAAAATCTGAGGAATTTATTGAATGTTGGCTATGTGCTTCTCACTACATGTCTCTTGGTTTGGAGCCCTGGGAGAAAGGACAGAAGAGAGGGAAGGAATGGCTCCTATTTGATTGGAACTGCTGTGGGCTGGATGTTGGTGTTTATGGACTCTAGAAATTGGTAAATGGAAGGAGATTAATGCCTTGATCTAGTTCCAAAAGATGCTGGAGTTCTACTTCAATTTAAAAGGATAAAAGAGGAAATTGTAAAGATTCATCCTGAATAGCCAACTGAACACTAGCTGCAGAGAAGCCTTACAACCATAGACAGACAGAAGAAAACACTTCACTGCAACAACACTGCCACTTACCCTGGAGTCCAGCAGAGGGAGGACAGAGCTGATGAGAGACACTTAAGGAGAGTCTGGGGTTGGTGGCTCTAGGGAGAGAATTGAAGAACAGCTGTCAGGATCCCTGTGTTGAGTCATTCCCCATACTGCAGAACCCATCATTCTCAGGCAGAGCACTCCCCTCAAAGTGGCATCAGCCTGAGGGGAAGCAATAGCTCCACCTGCAGGAACTACTCTGTCCCACCCTGTGGTGCTTAAGCCAGGCTGCTAATCACAGCTTGATTAGTTTAATGATGGAGCAGTTTGAAAGCTGATTTTTTAAATAACTAAGGTGGAAAATGCAAAAAAGCAGACAAAATGGAAAGACAAAGAAACAAACCCAAAATGAAAGAACAAGAGAATCCTCCAAAATAAGAACTAAATGAAATGGAAGCAAGTAATTTATCAGATAGTTTAGTGTAATGATTGTAAGGATACTCAACAGCATGAAAAAAGAGATAGAAACTATAAAAAACAACCAGTCAGAAATTAAGAATGCAATATCTGAAATAAATGATACACTGGAAGGAATAAAAAGGAGGATAGATGTAGCAGAGGATCAAATTAGTGAAAGACAAGGTAGAAAAAAACACCCAGGCAGAGCAAGAAAAAGAAAAAAGAATTTAAAAAAATGAGAAGAGCTTAAGAAACATTTTGGACAACATGAAACATAACAACATCCACATCAGAGGAATACCAGAAGGACTAGAGAGTAAGCAAAGGATTGAGAACATATTTGAGAAAATAATGACCAAAATCTTCCCTAATCTGGTGAAAGATAAAGACACACAAGTCCAAGAAGCTCAGAGAGTCCCCAACAAATTGGACCCAAAGAGGCCTACATTGAGACATGTCATAATTGAAATGACAAGACTTGAACCAAGAACTCAGAGGGATAGAGTAACACTTAAAGGACTGTGGGCCCCAACCCAGTATGGCTGGCAAGCAGAGTACTTTTCAGAGTGGAGAATTTGGGCTGAGCCTTCTGCAAGAGAATGGAAAGCTGGGGACTGGACCGCAAGGACCTGAATGCCTGAGATTTGCGGCAGTCAGGCAGATTCCTCAGAGACAGGCAAGCCCAACACCAATCTGTGGGATTACAGGCTCTGCAGATCAGTGAGGCCAGGTTCAGGAGCCCAAATGTGCAAGGCACATTTCCAAAGGGGAAAGAGGAAAAATCCCTGAAAGGGCCCTTCACCAGACAATATGTGCTACACTGTTCCTCGTACTCTGATCCACTAAATCTATTAGAGCAGAGAGATTAGAAATAGGTGCAACACTGGGGTTTTGGGGCCCCACCCATCCTCAGCATCTAGACAAAGCTGCTATCTGAACCAAGCAGGAAACAGCTATCACTTTTACACAGATTGGACCCTCACAGGAAATAGAGAGCTAATTATCCAGAAACCATACATTATTGGAAAGAATCTGGGACAGACCAAGACTTGTGGTGAGGGCTTAGGGAAACACTCGCACCATCTTCCCTAAAGACTTAATAGTGCCCCCTGGAGGTGACCCAGGGTTCCCACCTTTCCTATTGTACTAGAGCCCCATGCTGGAGGCAGGTGGAGAAGGTACTGTCACTCCTCTCAGGTCATTAAATGAACCACTTCTGCTCCCAGGGCTGATGCAAACAGGGCAGGGCAGAAGAGTGGGTCCATCCAAATTTGAAAGAAACTGCCAGATTGTGGATCACTTGTAGTTTTGAACAGGATGCCTAGGTCCAGACTAGGACACCATCTGATATTACCAGGGGCAGACCCAGAAAGAAAATACAATGGTAAACACTGAATTCTATGAAGATGAATTCCACCACAGTATTCTTCATGATTTGCATTATTTTCTCTCCTACATAGCTTTTTAACATTCATTTCTTTTCCTTTCATTTTGTGCATATTATGTCACTACTTTTTATATTTTAGTTTATTTCAAATCTCATATTTTGCTCCTGTTTTCTTACTCTATTCCATCCTCTTTTTTCTTCTTCTTATTTTTGTTTTAAATTATATTTTTTCTTGCTATGACTTGTTTCTATTCTGCAGTCTTACTATTTCTTCTCCCTCCAGCCTCTTAAAACCAATTTTGTTGTCATTAGTCATTTCACATTTTTCCCCTTTCTTAAAATACCTTTATTCTCTTTCCACCTCAATCAGTCTTTGTTCATTGGTTGTGGATGTGGTGCTTGTTGTTGCATTTCTCCAATTTTATTTCTAGATCTTTAATATTTTTGTACTTCAAAGTTCAAATTTTTACCACTGCCCTCTCCTACTCCATTTTGCCTTCCTCTGGCCCTTTTCTTCATTTTAAATTTTAATTTTTCCCTGTCTAACTCTGGTTTTCATTCCTCACTCTTAATGTTCCTTCTCCCTCTATCCTTTAAAATCACTTTTCTTTCCTCTAGACATCTCTTAAGCTTTCATTCTTTCATTTTTCCTTCTTATTCCCATCCCATCTCTATTAATGTTGGATCATTTGTTGTTGATGTTGCTGTGGTGGATCTTTTTCTTCAATGTGGTTCCTATATTTTTTCTTTTTCACTATAATGTTTTAAAAATTTTAGCTTAAATCTAATACTATATGCTTCCCATCTCTTATTCCACTCTGACTTCTTTCCTCCCTTTTTTATGATGTAAATTTCCTTTTCTTTCTTTCTTCACCTTGTTTCTATTCCTTACTCTTATTATATCTCCATCTACCTCTCAAAATTGTTTTTCTTTCATTTAGTCATCTCATGTTAATTTTCCTTTCTTATAATAGTCTTCATCTATTTACACCTCTATTAATATTTGTTCATTAGCTGTTGATAGTGTGGTTGTAGATTTTTTTACAGGAATGGGTTTATTCCCTGGTTGTTTGGTTTTATCCTAGAAACACCTGTACAACAGCATAGAAGACTTGGTGGATGATGTGACTGTCAGTCAGCCAAACAAAAGGAAGGATCCACCAAAGAAAAGAGTTAAAAAAAAACAAAACCTAATTACAACTAGAGAGCCCACAGAAACAGCATAAAGAACATTTGGAGATCATCAAGTTCAGGTGATCAAGTAGACGGCACCACTGAGTCCCACAAGTTTTCTACCACAGAAGGACGCACCACAAAGACAGGGAGTCAAAGATGAACAATCTAAGAAGCAGAAACCAACAATAAGAGTCACCTAAAATGAGGAGACAAAGAAACAACACCCAACCAAACCCAATCCCCAGAAAGAGTATTAATGAAATTGAGGCCAGCAAACTATCAGCAATTGAGTTCAAAATAATGGTTATAAGGATGTTCAAGGAACTCAGTGACAACTCCAAGGAACTCCAAAGAAGGTACAAGAAACTTACTGAAAACTACACCAACATGAAAAAGGACATATAAACTATCACCAGAATCAAAAGAAAATGAAGAATACAATATCTGACATGAAGAATTCATTAGAAGGAATTAAAAGCAGGCTAGATGAAGCAGAGGGTCAAATCACTGAGCTGGAGGACAAGGTAGGAAAAAATTCCAGACAGAGCAAAAAAAAAAAAAACATAAAAAGAACAAGGAGTTCATAAGAGCTGCAGGACAATACAAAACATAATAATATTCACACCACAGGGATACCAGAAGGAGAAGAAGAGGAGCGAGGGATAGAAAACCTGTTTGAAAAGTAATGACAGGATTTTTGGTCAACGACTAGAGTGGAAGATGGCGGCAACATAGGTGGGAGCGGAATCCACTTCCCCTCAGCGCCAGGGAAATACCTAGCTGATCTGAGGAGCAGAGCGAACAGCCAACAGTACTCCAGCATATACGAAGATTAGAGACCAAAGATAGAGGACATTGAAAGATCTGACGGTGCGACAACAAAACCTGGAGTGCTGAAAAGACTAGAGTTAGACCGTGTTAAACACATAAACGTCAGCTCAAGACCAGTGAGCACAGGAGAGTAAGGAGACAGCACCACCGAATCCCATTGGCATTCTACCATAGAAGTTCATATCATAAGCCCAGGGATTCAGAACAAAGCAATTTAAGAAGCAGAGGCCAACAAGAAGAGCCTCACAAACAATGGGAAGACAAAGAAACAATTCCCAAATGAAAGGAAAGGAGGAAGTCTCAGAAAGAATACTAACCGAAAAAGAGGCAAGTCAACTATCAGATACTGAGTTCAAAGCAATTGTCATCAGGAAGCTCACGGAGCTCTCTGAGCTCAAAGAGAACTACCAGAAACTACAAGGAAACTACAATGAACTCACTGCAAACTATATCAACATGAAAAAGGAAATAGAAAATATCAACAAGAGCCAAGAGGAAATGAAGAATACAATTTCTGAATTGAAGAACACAGTAGAAGGAATTAAAAGCAGACTTGATGAAGCAGAGGATCGGATCAGCGAGCTGGAGGATAAAGTAGAAAAAAACACCCAGAAGGAGCAAGAAAAGGAAAAGAGGCTCAGAAAGAATGAAGAGGCAATAAGGGAAATGCAGGACAACATGAAACGTAACAATATCCGTATAATAGGAATACCAGAAGGAGAAGAAGAAGAGCAAGGGATAGAAAACCTGTTTGAAAAAGTAATGATGGAAAATTTCCCTAATCTGAGGAGAGAAAAAGTCACCCAAATCCAGGAATCACAGACAGTCCCAAGCAAGAGGAACCGAAAGAGGCCCACTGCAAGACACATCATAATTAAAATGGCAAAATTCCAAGACAAAGAGAGGATCTTAAAGGCAGCAAGGGAGAAAAAGGAAGTAACATAACAGGGAGCCCCAATAAGGTTAGCAACTGACTTCTCAATGGAAACGCTCCAAGCCAGAAGAGAATGGCAAAAAATATTCCAAGTAATGAGAACCAGAGGCCTCCAACCAAGACTACTTTACCCAGCAAGGCTCTCAATCAAGATAGAAGACCAAATAAAGAGCTTCCCAGACAAAAGAAGTCTAAAAGAATACAGCTCCACCAAACCAGCTCTGCAAGAGATGCTAAAGGGACTGCTTTAAGGAAAGGAAGGAAAAGAGAAAGACAGAGGAACACAGGTAGGAAATAATGGCAATGAATAACTACCTATCGATAATAACCTTAAATGTAAATGGATTAAATGCTCCAATCAAAAGACATAGAACAGCTGAATGGATAAGAAAACATGACCCACAAATATGCTGCCTACAAGAAACCCATCTCAGGACAAAAGACTTACACAGACTGAAAGTGAAGGGCTGGAAACAAATTTTCCAAGCAAACGGACAGGAAAAAAAAGCAGGGGTAGCAATACTCATATCAGACAAAATAGACTTCCAAAGAAGGGCCATAAAGAGAGACCCAGAAGGTCACTTCATAATACTCAAAGGAAGAATCCACCAAGAAGACATAAACATTATAAATATATATGCACCCAACATAGGAGCACCCAAATACATAAAGAAAATCTTGGAGGAGTTCAAGAAAGATATTGACAGCAACACAATTATAGTAGGGGATTTTAACACCCCACTATCAAAAATGGACAGGTCTTCCAAACAAAAGATTAACAAAGATATTGTGTCACTTAACAATACCCTAGAGGAAATGGACTTAATTGATATATACAGAGCTTTTCATCCCAAAGAAGCAAAATACACATTCTTTTCAAGTGTCCATGGAACTTTTTCAAAGATAGACCACATGATAGGACACAAAGCAACCCTCAACAAATTCAAGAAAATTGAAATCATATCAAGCATCTTCTCTGACCACAAGGGTCTGAAACTAGAAACCAACCCCAAGGGTAAAAACCCAAAACACTCAAAATCATGGAGACTGAATAGCATGCTATTAAACAATGAATGGGTCAAGAACGAGATTAGGGAAGAAATCAAAAACTTCCTGGAAACAAATGAAAACGAACTCACAACAACCCAAAACCTATGGGACACAGCAAAGGCAGTCCTGAGAGGGAAGTTCATAGCAATACAGGCCTACCTTAAGAAGTTAGAAACAGTTCACACAAACAACCTAACCCTACGCCTACAAGAACTGGAGGAACAACAACAAAGACAGCCCAGAGCAAGCAGAAGGAAGGAAATAACCAAGATCAGAGCAGAACTAAATGACATAGAGACTAAAAGCACAATTGTAAGGATCAATGAATCCAGGAGCTGGTTCTTTGAAAAGATAAACAAAATCGACAAGCCTTTAAGTAGGCTTATCAAGAAGAAAAGAGAGAGGATCCAAATAAACAGAATTAGAAATGAAAGTGGAGAGATTACAACTGATACCACAGAAATACAAAGGATCGTAAGAAATTACTATGAAGACCTATATGCTAAGAAATTTGAAAACCTAGATGAAATGGACACATTTCTAGAAAAATATAATCTTCCAAAACTGACTGAAGAAGAAACAGAAAACCTGAACAGACCAATATCAGCAAAGGAAATTGAAGCAGTCATCAAGAAACTCCCATCACACAAAAGCCCTGGACCAGATGGTTTCACAGGAGATTTCTACAAAGCATTTAAGGAAGAACTAACCCCTATCCTTCACAGACTATTCGAAAAAATCCAAACTGATGGAAGACTCCCAAACTCTTTTGATGAAGCCAACATCATCCTAATCCCAAAACCAGATAAAGACACAACGAAGAAAGAAAACTTCAGGCCAATATCGATGATGAACATAGACGCTAAAATTCTCAACAAAATATTAGCAAACCGCATCCAGCAATATATTAAAAAGATCATCCACCATGACCAAGTGGGATTCATCCCAGGGATGCAAGGATGGTACAATATTCGCAAATCAATAAACATAATACATCACATCAACAACAGCAAAGACAAAAATCACATGATCATATCAATAGATGTGGAAAAAGCATTCGATAAGATACAGCACCCATTTCTGATAAAAACACTCAGCAAAGTGGGAATAAAGGGAGCAGTCCTCAACATAATTAAGGCCATATATGAGAGACCTACAGCCAACATCACATTCAATGGACAAAAACTTAGAGCTTTCCCACTAAGATCAGGAACAAGACAAGGATGCCCTCTCTCACCACTCCTATTCAACATAGTATTGGAAGTCCTAGCCACAGCAATCAGACAAGAAAAAGCAATAAAAGGCATCCAAATTGGAAAGGAGGAAATGAAACTGTCACTGTTTGCAGATGACATGATAGTGTACATGGAAAACCCTATAGACTCCACTCAAAAACTACTCGACCTAATAAATGAATTTGGCAAAATAGCTGGATACAGAGTCAATACCCAGAAATCAAAGGCATTCCTGTACACCAACAACGAAACTGCAGAAACACAAATCAGGAAAAAAATCCCATTCGATATAGCAACAAGAAAAATAAAGTACCTAGGAATAAACCTAACCAAGGAGGTAAAAGACCTGTACTCAGAAAACTACACAACACTGAAGAAAGAAATTAAGGAAGATACAAACAAATGGAAGCATGTACCATGTTCATGGATTGGAAGAATTAACATCATCAAAATGGCCATACTACCCAAAGCAATTTATAGATTCAATGCAATCCCTATTAGAGTACCCATGACATATTTCACAGATATAGAACAAACATTGCAGAAATTCATATGGAACCATAAACGACCTCGAATAGCAGCAGCAATTTTGAGAAAGAAGGACAAAGCAGGAGGTATCACAATACCTGATATCAAACTGTATTACAAGGCCACGGTAATCAAAACAGCCTGGTACTGGCATAAAAACAGGCACATAGACCAATGGAACAGGATAGAGAGCCCAGAAATAAACTCAAATCTATACGATCAATTAATATTCCACAAAGGAGGCAGGAGCATAAAATGGAGCAAAAACAGTCTCTTCAACAGATGGTGTTGGGAGATCTGGACAGCTACGTGCAAAAAAATGAAACTCGATCACCAACTTACACCATACACGAAAATAAACTCAAGATGGATAAAAGACTTAAATATAAGCCGTAACACCATAAAAGTCCTTGAGGAAAACATTGGCAGGAAAATCTCAGACATTCCACGCAGCAACATCCTCACAGACACATCCCCTAAAGCAAGGGACATAAAGGAAAGAATAAACAAATGGGACCTCATCAAAATAAAAAGCTTCTGCATGGCTAAAGAAAACAGCACCAAATTACAAAGAGAACCAACAATATGGGAAAGCATATTTGCCAATGATACCTCAGACAAGGGCCTGATCTCCAAAATATATAAAGAACTCACAGGACTCCACTCCAGGAAGACAAACAACCCAATTAAAAAATGGGCAAAGGACTTGAACAGACACTTCTCCAAGGAAGACATACAGAAGGCCCAGAGACATATGAAAAGATGCTCAGCATCACTAGCCATCAGAGAGATGCAAATTAAAACCACAATGAGGTATCATCTCACACCAGTCAGAATGGCCAACATAAACAAATCCACAAACAAATGTTGGAGAGGATGCGGAGAAAAGGGAACCCTCGTGCACTGTTGGTGGGAATGCAGACTGGTGAGGCCACTGTGGAAAACAATATGGAATTTCCTCAGAAAACTAAAAATGGAACTGCCCTTTGACCCAGTAATTCCGCTGCTGGGATTATACCCTAAGAACACTGAAACACCAATCCAAAAGAATCTGTGCACCCCAATGTTCATAGCAGCACAATTTACAATAGCCAAATACTGGAAGCAACCGAAGTGCCCATCAGCAAACGAGTGGATCCAAAAACTGTGGTATATTTACACAATGGAATTCTACGCAGCAGAGAGAAAGAAGGAGCTTATACCCTTTGCAACAGCATGGATGAAACTGGAGAGCATTATGCTAAGTGAAATAAGCCAGGAAGTGAGGGACAAATACCATATGATCTCACCTTTAACTGGAACATAAGCAATAGAAGGAAAAAGCAAACAAAATATAACCAGAGACATTGAAGTTAAGAACAATGTAACAATAGCAACGGCGGGGGTGGGGGGTGGGGGCGGGGACAGTGGGTAGAGGGGATTACAGGAACTACTATAAAGGACACATGAACAAATCCAAGGGGGAGGGTGGAGAGGGGGGAGGGAAGTGGGTTCACCTGGGGTGGGGTGAAGGGATGGGGGAAAAGGCATACAACTGTAATTAAATAACAATAAATAAATTAAAAAAAAAAAAAAAAAAGAAAAGTAATGACAGAAAACTTCCTTAACTAGATGAGAGAAAAAGTCACGTAAGTCCAGGAAACACAGAGGGTATCAATCAAGATGAAATCAAAAAGGCCCATAAAAGTAGCAATTATCATACACCCCAACATTTGCACTCTTGGAAATTTATCACAGAGTAATAAAAACTTCAGTTAACTCAAACCCCATACAGATATTTTTATTATTATTGTATTCAAAATAATCAAAATCTGAAAATAGCCCAGATTCCTTTAAACATACAAATGCATAAGCCAACTGTTTTATATCAATACCACATGATATTTATTAAATAATAACAAGGAATAAACTATCAATATATGCAACTCAAAGTTGAATAAATCCCCAGAAAATGTGTGGAGTGAAAAAAGCTACTCATTAAAGATTACATGTGGTATAATTTAATTTTTGTAACATTTTTCAGTGTCAGAATTTTAGAAATAGAGAACAGATTAGAAAAGTTGCTATAGTTTAGGGTAGGGAGTTGGCTGAATTGAGGGTTGAAGGAGAAAGGTAGGCTTTTTTTCCCTTTATTTTATTGGTAGATACATAAACGTTCACATGTGATAACATTTCATAAAATTAAATACACACATATACACAAATAAATATAAGTAAAAATGAGGAAAGCTGAATAAGATTAGTTTGTTGTGTCAATGTAAATATCCTAATCATAAGATTATGTACTATAGTTTTGCAAGATGTTATCACTGGGGTAAACTGCAAAAATGGTTCATGCATTTCCCTGCATTATTTTTTACAACTGTACCTGAATTCACAGTTGTATCAATAAAAATTTCAATTAAAAGACTGCCTGTTGGCCATGGCCAGGTAGCTTAATTGGTTGGAGCATTGTTCCAATGTACCAGGGGTGTGGGTTCGATCCAAGGTCTGGGCCCATACGAGAATCAACCAGTGAATGCATGGATGAGTCTCTCTCCCTGCCTCTCTCTCTTCCTGCTTTATCTCTCTGTGTTGAAATCAATAAATAAAGAAAACATTTTTATTTTTTTAAAAAGACTGCCTATTAAAGGGAAAGAAGAGACAGGACACAAGCCAGTTACTAAAAAATAAATGGGCAATCAAAACCTTGTATCCAGAAAACAAACAAACAAACAAACAAACAAATAAGGATTAGAGCTCTTCAGATTTACATTTATATACATACACACACAGCAAGATGTTAGAAGCTGGGTGATAAGACTATACATGTTCACTACACAGTTCTTTTAATTTATCTGTATATTTGAACATTTTTATTATAGAATATTGGAAAAAAACAAGTATTGCTCTCAATTCTATTTGGTAAAGTTTATAAACCAGTTATATTTAAGACAAGCTATTCCCTTAATGTCTTTGATGAATGTAGGAATCTTCCTATTTTTATTGGTAAAGTGTCACTTCTAACTTCTACAGAATCTTTTCTATCTTCCAGAAGCTTTTGCAGTTCTCTTACTTAAATATTTAGGAAGAAGAGTTAGTATTGCTACTACATGTCTTTTTTTTCCAATTGGTATTCCAAATAAACTATGGAAAGATCACTGTGGTAGCAGCAAATGGCTTGGGATCAAATTTAATAGACCCCTGGTTTATGGAATTGAATTGAAGGCAAATTTGGTATCTGGAATAAACATTTTATGACAGTTATTTAATGTTTTTTTTCCTTTAAAGGTCATGTCCCTGTAGAAAAAAATCTATTATAAAAACTACCTGTAACATAAAGAAATCATGTGAATTAGTCAAAATTGTGGTTGCACTTCATAATATTTGGGCCAAATACTTGATATTTTTCTTTTGTAAACCTTTTCTAATCTTCTTCTTCCAACAATGTAATTTCAGTGTTTTAATGTCACTTACTTTCAACAAGCTATAATTACATTTAATTCCAACTTTTATATTTGCTTGGTTCATTGATATAAAAGATTGTGCATTTTTCTTTTTTTCAGTGAAACTATCAAGCAGCTAGAAAATAAAGACTAAAGTTATACTTAATAATAATATTGCTTTTTTCTCTCTGAGCATATGTGAAATTACATTTAGTTTTTTATTGTATTTTATGTTACTTAAAGGTAGAAAGCCTTTATTTTTTCAAAACAAATAACATTTTTCTTACACTCTTTTGAGAAATTTTCTCATTAAATTTAAACTATGCTCTTTTGAGAGAATAGTTTTATATGTGTGTTTTTATTGATTGCAAAAACTTCCATTTACAGAGAACATAAGAACATAATGTCCAGTAAATAGGCTGTCAAATGAATTAAACAAATAGTTACTAAAGAAACTTCAAATTAAGTCAGTGAGTTACCTGAGCACATTTGGCATTTACTGGCTTGTGATGACAGTAGTAATACTGAATTTTGACATTGATAACCAACACTTTATTTGCTGTTGCAAATACAATTTAAAACATAGTACAGATTCACTTTCTGTATTTCATCTATCATCAGTAAGGGTTTAAGAAATAGTTCACAGTGCAAGCCAGTTTACTGCATTGAAGTCAGTAAAAGATTATGAATACCAAGAATGTTGGGAGGAAGCAAACTTTAATGTAAAATGAAGCAAAATAAAACAAAAATATATAATTACCATTATTCCAATGAGAGAAAAATCAACATCATATTTTTAATAAAATTTTATTTTGGAACAATTTTAATTTGCAAAAAGCTTATAAATAGATAGTAGAGTCCCATATGCCTTATTTCCCCTATTATTAATATCTTATATTAGTATGGTATATTTGTCACACTGAATTAATATTGATACATTATTATTAACTAAAACTTATAATTTATTCTTGTTTCCTTAGTTTTTACCTAAAATTCCTTTTCTGTTTCAGAATCCCATCCAGGATACCATATCACATTGAGTCTTCACAGCCCTTTAGATTTCTCTAGATTGTGACAGTGTCTCAGATTTTCCCTGTTTTGATGACTCTACAGTGTTAAGGCCTTCTGATCAGGTATTTTAGAAAATGTATGGCAATAGGGGTTTATTTGATGTTTTTCCTCATAATTACTGTACAATTATGGAATTTGGAGGAGAAAGGCTACAGGGGTAAAATGGCATTATCATCATATCAGATCAAGGGTATAAGCTATCAGCATGATTTGTCACTGTTGATGTTGACCTTAGTCACCTTTCTCCACTGAACAGTTACTCTCCCTTGTCCCATTTCCATACCCCACTTTTGGAAGGAAATGTGCATTCTACCTCCTCGAGGGAGAATATTTATAACAATTAATTATAATTCCTCTTCATGGAAGCCTTGTCTATTTGCTCAATTTATTTATTTGTTTAATCATTCATTATATTAGTATAATCTTATGGATATTTATTTTATGTTTTAGGTTATAAATGAATACTAAATTATAAATTTTGCTGCATAATATTTTCATCTTTGTAATTAGGAGTTTTCATAATTGAGTACTGTGTCTCATTGATATACTGCCATTGTTCTGTGTTCTGTGTTAGCATTTCTTTGTCTTCTTCCTCAATAAGATGCTACAAACCTATTTTTGTATATTTGTGTATTGAAATAAGCCACTTTGCCAAGGAGTCAGAGTTCCTATTATGGAGAAAGGCTTTAGAAAACAGTAATCAACAAAAGAAAAATGCAAACAAAATATAACCAGAGACATTGAAGTTAAGAACAATCTAACAATAGCCAGAGGGGAGTGGGGAGGGGATAGTGGGGAGAGGGGCTTACAGGAGTTACTATAAAAGACACATGGACAAAATCAAGGGGGAGGGTGGAGGTGGGGGAGGGAGGTGGGTTTGGCTGGGGTGGGGTGGAGGGATGGGGAGAAAAATGCAGACAATTGTAATTGAATAACAATAAAAATAAAAAATACAATATATGGTCTCTAGCTATGCTCATTGCTTCTAGAATATCATTGCTTTCAGTTTCTCTCAAAGAGTTTGTAAATATGTGTAATTATGGCTATATCTATGTATCTATATCTATCTATCTATCTATCTATCTATCTATCTATCTATCTATCTATCATCTATCTATCTATTGCCTCCATCTGTATCTAAATTAAAACATGAGTTCATACAGTTGTCTCCAACTCTAGTTCGGTTCCACATGGATAATTCTAAACTTCTTTACTTAGTTTTCTGTAACTTTCCACTCCAACACTGAGAAAACTGGTTTTCCATCATCTCCATGTATTTACTTGTTCAGTTATAGTATTGTTTTAAAGTAGCTTCAGAATTTCAACATCATTTTAATGATAAACAAAATTGTGTTAGGCAAGGCCATTCTTAAACTCAGGGTATTTTTAGTAAGAAAAATGTCTCTGTACTAAGTACTCATAAGAAATATTTTATGCATTTAAGAAAATGAGAGAAATGAAGGTGGTGGCCAAGTACGTGGAAGCTGAGTCTACTTGCTCTTGTACCCTACTTGGACACTTGGCCAATCTTCCAAAAAATAAACTGAACATTCAGTAGAATCTTAGCTGATATGTAGTTTGGAAGCTAAGGAGTACAGAAGATGCTTCACAATGGGCTAAGGAGATTTTATAGATGGAAGGGGAAATACTGTGGAGGTGTGCCTGCAGCTGTGGAGAGCCTAGTCAGAAACAGCAGCTTTGGGGCTCCCTCCCCTTCAGGGTAGGGAGCCCCAAGACCCAGGCTGGAAGCTACTTGGATACACAATAGCCTCAGCATTCTTGAGAAAGAAGAACAAAGTAGGAGGAATCACAATACCTGATATCAAACTATACTAGAAGGCACTGTAATCAAAACAGCCTAGCACTGGCATCAGAACCACACATAGGTCAATGGAACAGAATCCAGAATCCAGAAATAAACTCAAGTCTCTATGTTCAATTAAACTTCACAAAAGGGACATGAGCATACAATGGAGTAAAGATAGCCTCTTCAATAAATGGTGTTGAGAGAACTGAACTGGTACCTGCAAAAAAGTGAAACTCAATCACCAACTTATACCACACACCAGAATAAACTAAAATTGGATAAAAGACTTAAATATGTCATGGCACCATAAAATTCCTAGAGGAAAAACATAGGCAGTAAATTTCAGATGTCCCACATAGCAATATTTCTGCCCATACATCTTCTAGGGCAAGGGAAATAAAGGAAAAAATAAACAAATGGGACTACATCAAAATAAAAAACTTCTGTATGGCTAAAGAAACTAATGAAAGGGGAACCTACTGTATAGGAGAACATATTTGGCAATGACATATTGGACAAGGTTTTGATCTCCAAAATATATGAATTCATATGACTAAACATCAGGAAGAGATACAATCCAACTAAAAAGTGGGTAAAGGATCTGGATAGGCACTTCTCCAAGGAGGACATACAGATGGCCAGAGACACATGAAAAGATACTCAGCATCACTAACCATCAGAGAGATGCAAATTAAAACCACATTGAGATATCACCTCATACCGGTCACAATGGCCATCATTAATAAATCAACAAACAAAAAGTGTTAGTGAGGGTGTGGAGAAACAGGAACCCAGGGTACTGTTTGTTGGTGAGAATACAGACTGGTGCAGCCACTGTGGAAAACAGTTTGGAATTTTCTCAAAAAACTAAAAATGGAATTGCTTTTTTGACCCAGCAATTTTGCTGTTGTGAATATACCCTAAGAATCCTGAGTCACCAATGCAGGAAATGGAGACAACTGTACTTGAAAAACAATAAAAAAAAAGAAAAAGAAAAAAGAACTTATGCACTTCTATATTCATAGTGGCACTATTTATGATAGCCAAGTGCTGGAAACAGCCTCAGTGCCCGTCAGTAAATGAGCAGAGCAAAAGCAAAAAACTGTGGTGCATTTACACAATGGAATGCTACGCAGCAGAAAGAAAGAACGAACTCCTACCTTTTAGGACGGCATGGATAGAACTGGAGAATATTAGGCTAAGTGAAATAAACCAGTTGGTGAAAGACAAATACTATATGATCTCACATACAAGAGGAATCTAATGAACAAAATAGAACCACAGGCTTGGAAATAAAGAATTGACTGAAAGTGGCCTGAGGGGTGGGGGAAGGGAAATAATTGTAGAAAGAAGGGGAAGGGACTAGACAAATAACATGTAAGTATGACTCACAGATATGGACAACAGTGTTGGGATTCACTGTGGGAGTGGGGTGTAGGATGGGTAGAGGAAGGCAAAGGGGAAAAAATTGGGACTATAATAGAACAACAATAAAGAAATGATTTAAAAATTAAAAAAACAAAAACAAAATGAAAATGAAAATTCAGTTCAGATAAATTAAGAATGAACATTAGTTATTTTTCTTTTTAACTCCTACTCACATAAATTGTTATTAATATTTGTTACTTAAAAATAATGAGGCTCACTGGCTGGTGTGGGTCAGTGGATTGAATGCTGGCCTGTGAACCAAAAGGTAACCAGTTTGATTCCCAGTCAGGGCACATGCCTGGGTTGTGGGTCAGGTCCCCAACTGGGGGCATGCAAGAGGTGATTGATGCATCTCTCGCACATTGATGTTTCTCTCCCTCTCTTTCTCCCTCCCTTCCTGTCTCTCTAAAATTAAATAAATAAAAATCTTTAAAAAATTATGAGGTAATTAGAAAAAAAGATAAGCCAGTTCTTCATCCATCACTTTGGTAGCCAGAAAGAAATAGTGCTTTCAGTTTACCAATAGGAGGAATTTACTAATACACTGAAGAGGCCCAGTTTAATCCACCAGCCATAAAGACGTACTCCTTACACATGGGAGACAGTTTATTTTATTGCCAGGATCATTGAGCAGGCTTGATGTCATCCAGGGTATACATGCTATATTTTGGAGACAATTGTGTTTAAAATTATAGAAGTTTACATTTTTAGAGTATACATATTGTAAAAACCAGAAACTAAAGATATACCTCAGGCTTCTGCATATTTTTTCTAATAATTATCTAGATAATTGAAAAAATAATAACTGTAAGCATTAACCTTACATTTAATTCAATTTCACAAAAATTATGTGAATGTGAATTTAATGGACCACTTGGTAAGGCTTTTTAATGCACAGCCATAAGAGACATTAATCGTTAGTCACAATGAGAATCATCTGGATTGAGCTTCATGTCTGCATATTGTAATTAATGATTGTGATCTGTTTACTCTCTTCATGTTGAATATAAATGTATTCTGTTACTAAATGTTTCTGACATTAGGAACTTTTGCTAAGTAAGAAAGAAAATGTAAATGAACATTATCTTTTCCACTATTCAACCAATGATCCAAAAATTTAGTGTGAATTTTAATATGATCCAAAAATTTAGGTGTGAATGTTCAGAAGACATTTGATATACAAACTAAAAGAAACACTGAAATAATTTGCGGGGTCCAGCAGAAGTAAGGCTTACTTGAGTGTGGTTGGTAGGGTACATAAATGTCTCCTATGAGATGGACGGTGATTTGAACATTTCACCTAAAATGTCATACGGTGTGCTTGAGTGTGATATTGTTAAGTTACAATATATTGCAGAATGATGGTTGCCAGAGGGGAAGGGCATTGGGAAACTGGTGAAAGAGGTGAAGAAATTTAGAAGTACAAATTCGTAGTTGCAAAACTGCCACAGATTTATAAAGTACAGCATAGAGAAAATAGTCAATAATATTTTAATAACTATGTATAATGCTTGGTCAGTACTGGGTATACCAGGAGAACATTTTCTAAAGTATATGATTGTCTAACCACTATTCTGTACACCTGAAACTAATGCAAAATAATATTGAATACAAAGTATAATTAACAAAGAAAAATTTTAAAACATTGAAACAAAAAGAGAGGAACAATTGTTTTACCATTTCTGTTTCATTTATTGTATTATCTGCATGAAGCCCATACATATTTGAGCTTGTGACCTCTAGTATACTTGAACATTATTTGAAATAAATATGCACTTTTTATGTATGCTTGTTGGGAGTTTTATTGGCTAAATTTAATTAAGTGGTCAATAAATTAATGAAATATCACTCACTCTGTTAGGACCTGATAATACAGAAATGAATGAGATATGACATTACTATAGAGGAGTTTCTGGTCTAGCCAACTGTAATGAAAGTCCATAATAATTTTTTCCAAATTTACTATAGGTTGCTTTTAATTGTGTGTTGCAGGATGAACTTCTGAACCAATCTTGTATTTTCCATAATATTATCTGCTAGCACTGTTACCATATGTAGACTGGTCTGGAGCAGGCCTACCTTGAGCCTGCCTTGGAACTGCCCACAGTTGTGGGTTCTTGACTTAATGTAGGAAGGATTTCACGACACAAATCCAGGTGATTTTGAGAGCACATTTATTAAAGCTGGGGACAGTGAAACTAAAGAAGGGCTTAGGGTAGGAGAACCAACAGGAGAGAGCCTAGGTGGTGCCCTGCTTTGGCTCCATAGAGACCTTATAGGAAAGACATGAGTCAAGGTGGGGTTGCTGTTAGCTCACTGAGAAGTCAGAGAAAGCGGACTTTTGAGACAGGTTCAAAGGGTAAGCCTTGGCTAAGCTGACACTGCCTACTGCTTCTCTGGTTGCAAGTCTCATGGGTCCCTCAGAGTTTAGGAGAGAAAAGTAAAGGTGCCTACCTGAGAGAGAAGAAAGGCATGAACATGAGGCAGAGAGAGCTCACTCGGCATCCTTTGTCTCGAAGGTTTTTATTTATTTTCTGTGGGTGGGAATCCTACAGGAGGTCTTAGGAGAAGGTCATAACAGAATATTTCTTAGTTTTCCAGGTATATCCTCAATATGTGGTTCATCAAAACAGGTGTATAGGGGAGTTTGGGATCATTTTCTGGTCAATTTCACTGCTTTACTTTTATCTTGGGTCAGTGTGGCTTGAACTGGGTTTTTGTTATGTGTTCCCGACTTCATCTGTCCTTCAGTTTGGTGGGTACAGATGGCACTAATTGGGTCTCTGTCACCTATCTCCCTAACCAAAATAATTTAAACTATGTATTCTCTGGTTAGAGAAGAGAGGTAGAAACCATTTGCTCTCAGGTGTCCTTGGTTAGGGAAGATAAAGTCTTGCTGTGAATTGTTTAAATTGTTTGGCCTTGTTTAATTATTTTGTCTTAGTTTGTGCTTTCTACTTGCCAAGGAATTTTCCTCACTTCTTACTATCCTGCCTCTGTACAAACATATACTAATGTATATACAGCAGCAAAAGTAAAGTGTCATATATTCAAAGTTACTCTCTATTTCAGCATGCAAACAGATGTTTAAAACTTATTTACAGTGTATAGTAAAAAATATACCTGATAACTGATTTATTGAGGAGGATAAGATTATTTCTACGGAAGTTAAAGCAATCCTGCCAAGAATTATAGGGTAATATATAGAGAAAATAATTTTTTTCCATTAGAGAAAAATAGATCAATTTAACTGTCATTACTTTAACAGCAATCAAATCCATGAATGGATTTATAATATTGTTTGGAAGAGAAAGCTTAAAGAATATAAATGCCTATACTTTTAGGCAAGCTTTATTATCACTATCAACAGTTTTAATATACATGTTGAGGATTCACAAAATAATGGGTTTCTATTTCTTAATCTATCCACTTGAAGAATTCCAAAGTAGCAAAATCAATTCATAAGTTACAATGGCAGTTGTTTTAGTGGATGTACTTACAATTTAAACCTATAAGTAATTGCTCTGTTGAGAGTTTGGTCATCCTCGATCTGGCTATAGATGGGTTGATGCACTATTAAAAATGAGTCTAGACACTGTCCTTTATAAACAATAGAGTGACTCTAAGGGAAAACCCTATGACTTGATTTGGAAACTCGTTGTTATGTAACAATGGTGGAAGTAAGACAAATTCTTAGGGAAACCATCAAAAATGTTTCTTTTTTTACAACAAAGCTGTATTTTTGTTTCCTTTTTCCTCCTAAAGCTATTCCTATTAAAAATGACTAAAGTAAAACAGTTGTAAAGGAAATGAGTACTGTGATTTGGTTGCTTTTTACTGCTGACAACCATTTTCTCTTTAGAAAGCAGATCATGTTAATAAATTTTACAACAAATGAAATATCATTTCTAATGTTTGAAATTGACAAATATTAAAATCTTACAGAGATTACCTAATTTAATATGCAAAATCATTTCCCCAAACTGCCTCTAACCACACTGGGTTTCTTTGCACTTCTCTGCAAGCAAATGATCTTTGCAACTATTTTTCCTTTATATTCAGTCTCATCTATAAATTATCTTTATTTCATAGTGACATTAACTAAGTTGTTATTAGATATCTGGGTAATGAACTGAAAGCACCACCTGAACAAAATGTTATATAAAAGGTTGAATGATTAGCCGGTGCTCAAAGACAATACTCATTAATAAGTTTATTCTGTCTTCCAGAGTAATATTTAGAGCTCAATATCTTCTGAATATTAGTGTATTCCATTTTGTAATCATTGTTACTGGATTGGATGATAGCTTAATTGCCCATGGGATAGGAGCTAGCCTGTGTATTGAAGTTGCTAATGTTCACTTTTGTTCATAACTTGGGAAAAAGACAACAAAGAATCTGGAAAAAATGTGGTATGTGCCAGTTGCTTTATATTTATTAATTTTTAATGTTCCCAAAATATTATGTGGTAGTATTATATTCCCACTCACCAGATTAGACAACCAAGGCCCTCTTCAGACTAAATTATTTGGTTAAAATCATGCAGCTGGTAAGTGAATGGTAGAACCAAAATTCAAATGCAATTCTTCATGACTTCAAAGTCCATGTGTTCCCTCTGTCTCTCTGCCCCTATAGTGTTTTTGAGTGCACAACATAGATTCTTTGTTCTTTCTTCCTTGGTTTACTCCTTTTTGGTGAAAGGTAAAGATCAAGAGTTTTTATTGGGGTCTATTCTGATAGTATCTAACACTGAGTAAGCTTCTTCTATAAGCTCTATTTTTGTCAGTAGAAATTTTTTTATCAGTAGAAAATCCATTTGTTGTCACAGAGAATATAGTGAGATGATGCTGAGAAAGCTTAATGTCTTACTCAATTTTTTAATTTCAATGCCATTGTGCCATTGACAATTCTTATTCAACAAGCAAAAATATTTTATTAGTAGTTGTGTATGCCTGGATAATAGTTAATCCATATGATATTAGAGCATTCACTAGAGAAAAGACGTCAATGAGTCTATGAAGGGAAGCAGCTTCATTGCCTTCATTTGGTGCCTTCCCAATAAAATGAGGACTTCTACAAATAGTCAATGGCAATTACTGCAGGATGATTTTAGTTGGTGATCACCAGGTTATTGCTTCTAAAAATTATGAACAAATTTTTAGCACAAAGTTATAAACTATATAGAAATCAAATGGAAGATAGTAGGGAAAGATCTAATTTTCAGTAACTACAGCAAGTCCTTGAATAATGTTGAATTCAGCATAGTTTTATTATAATGTTGATGGGAGAAAAAATTCCTGGCCAGGGCCACTGTCTGTGTGGAGTTTTCACATCCCCTCCATGTCTGCATGGGTTTTCTCTGGGGTCTCAGGTTTCCTACCATGTCCTCGAGATGTGCACATTAAGTTAATCGGCGTGTCTAAACTGTCCCAGAGAATGTGGGTATGGGTGTGAATGCCACCTGAGATAGAAGGCTGTCCTGTTCAGAGTTAGTTCCTGCCTTGCACCCTGAGCTGTAGGGAGAGGCTCCAGTCACCCATGGCCTTAAATTGGAGTAAGTGGATTGAAAAAGAATTCTCTTACTTGTTTTTATTAATATTTGTTAAATGTGTGTATATCCACATTTATTCCAATGTGCAATACTAGAAGGGGTTGGAGTCTTTATTTAGAAGTTTGGTGATGTTTTTGTGACTAGAAATATGCCATAGGAACTTAATTCTTGTTTATATCAGTTAGCCTGATAACTGAAATTAATAGTAATATTGGTTTTATTATACATCATTCCGCTTAAAGTCAAAGTTTCCAAGAACCTATCAAGGATTTAATTGAATGAGGACTCACCGTACAATATAGTATGTCAAATGAAAAGATGAACAGAAGCTCATGGTTTCTCTTTTTGTTAGCATAAACTAATGTTTCCCAAGGAATATGGAGGAGCATTAATTTCTTAAAATGTTTCCAAGAAAAAAACAACATAAGATTACATGGTGAAATACATTTAGAAAATGCCTTCTCACATTAGCAAATCAAGGGCTCTCAGATATCCTTCCTTGAAGAAATCTATTTAGTCCTCTTTGAATTAGCATTTCACAAACTTATCATAGGGCTTAACAGACCAAAGGAATGTATTACATTTCTCATAATACATATCATTTGAGAAAATTGGTATGTCTTCACTTTTCTTCTTATTTTCAAGCCCTAACAAATAGACATCTATTGAGCTCTGTTATTATTTCTTTTTACTTCAGTTATATTTATTGTTCATTAAATATTGATCTATAAGGGTCTTCAGTATGCTTATATTCTACACGATGCGCTTATCCTAGGTGAACATGTATGTGGCATTCTACTGTGAGGCTCTCTAGAAGTTCCCATTCCTATAGTGTGACTAAAGGCATGAATATAATGTCCATTGAGTGGTGATAGTTAGAGTTGTAGTTGTGGTGTGCTGGCATTGAAATGAAGCAATTGAGTAGGATCTGTTGCTTTCTGAACATGTCACCATCTCTGTGACAACAGATGAAAACATTTTTCTACTGATAAAAATAGAGCTTACAGAAGAAACGTGTTCACTAAAAACTTTTGATCTTTACCTTTCACCAAAAAGGCTAAATTCACGAGATTGTAGAATTTATCAACATGTTTTGACATAATGGATATTGTTCAGAAAAGAGAAATTTTCTTTCTGAAAATTAAACATGCTGTAGCATTAATTGTATCAAGACTATAACCAATTTTATGTATTGGAATGTTTTAGAAATGTGGCAAAGATAAAAATGAGGTAGAGTCATGAGGCCACTTTTTCTTTTTCTTTGAAAGTTTTTAGTCATACACAGGGTCTGGCAGAGGTAAGTCTTGCTTGAATGTGGTTAATAAGGTAATAATATGAGGTCAATAATTTATAGTTTTAATTTGAACATTTCACCTAAATATCATATGGTGTGCTTGAGTGTGATATTGTTATGTTACAGAATTACATGCTTATGATTTTGTAATAAAAGTTTTTATAATAAAAATGGGGTGTTATTTGTGCCAGATCAAGTATAGTCCCCTGATAAAGATCAGCCCAGTCATCAATTTCCAAATAAGCAATTATCTTGAAAATGACTATCTTAATAACTTATTCACATTATTATCTAAAGAGAAATTCATATCAGAAACGCAGAAGAATATTTTGATAGGTAAACACTAAGTTTGTGAAATATCCATTTGGAGTTAGAAATTGAAGAGATTCTATTCTTTTCTGCATTCCTGTCTTTTGGGGTGGTGAGAATGTAATTGATAAGTTTTCTATTTAGCACTGGCTGATCACAAAGTAGTGAGGAAGCATGGAAAGGATGCAGGGACTGGAGAGTATTTCAGGAATGGTCCAGGCTTTTCTATCAATGGGCTTGCATTCCTCTTCACTCCCACTGCCAGCCCATTTCTAAATTCTCCGAATATTGAAAGGCCCATTGAAAAGTAAATGAATGAGTGAATCAAACAACTATGGTACATTTATACAATGGAATACTATTCAACAAAAAGAAAGAAGGAACTCCTACCCTTTGCAACAGCATGGATGGAACTGGAGAGTGTTCTGCTAAGTTAAATAAGCCAGGAGGTGAAAGACAAATACCATATGATCTCACCTATAAGAGGAACCTAATCAACAAAATAAGCAAGTGAACAAAATAGAACCAGAGACATAGAAGTAAAGAACAACCTGACAGTGACCAGAGGGGAGGAGTGAGGGGGATAACCTGGGAAAGAACAGGAAGGGCCAAGTCAGGGAACATGTACAAAGGACCCATGGACAAAGACTGGGGGGTGGAGAGGAATGGATGTGGAAGGTTAGGGCAGGTGAGAGTGTGGGGAACCATTCCAAGCCTGGGAAATGTGGCTCAGCCCTCACTCGGAAAAGCTAGTGGGGAGTGACGTTGGTGGGCAGGACCCACGTCCATGGATAAGTTCTCCAGTGGGAAATCAGGCCTGCATTGTACCCAGACTGGTATGAGACTTGCTCTTGCTAAAACTTCCTCATCCTGAATTGAGGAAGCAAATGTTTACTGAGTATTTTTATCTTTACAGAATCTGGGCTAGACCCTCCAGGTATGAGACAAAGCCGTTTCAACCATTTCTCCTTTTACATTACAAATGTCCTCCTTTGATGTATTCAGTGACATCCTCTCTGTTCTCAGCAAGAGATAACCACCCAAGACAAAACGTTGTATAGTAAAAGAGGACCTTTTTTGATGTTAAGGGCCTGAAAAACCTATAAAGGCTGGTCAAGGCAAGATTCTGGGGAGCTCCCCCCTTGAGGGAGTGGACGAGGCAATCAGAGGCACTCTCTTCTTGAGAGAGTGGCGGCAGGGTACCTTTTCCCCCACGGGACCTCTGTAGTCCGTGTGTATGTGTATTGGAATACTGAAACCTCAACAGCAGATCTTGCTGGCCAAGATCTGTGTCATGAGAGTAATGGGGGGAAACAGGGACAACTGTAATTGAACAACAATAAAAATGTTCAAGTCAAAAGAAAAGTAACACAAATTATCTTGTTAAAGAAGCACAATGAATTCTTAGATTCCTAAAGTGAGGATGTAAACACTAAGACAAGATTCTCACATTCCCATCTCTCCCATCAACTGGGAATTGCCTAGTTTAAGTCTTGTAAGAGTCATGTGCTTCTCTTGATAATTTTTTTCATTGTACAAAAATATTTAATAAGTGGTACATCAGTACAGAAAAACACATAGAATTTACAACCAGAATAGCCAAGTGAAAAGTCAGTACAGTCTTATTTTTACTTTATAAAAAATCGAAGTTACATGGTGGAAGTTAAATTATTATAATCTTTTTTTCTTTTCTAAAGATGGGACACACATGGTTTCCTGTCAATATGACCAGTGAAGCTGTTTGATATCTCCTACTCATGCTGAGCTAAACTCATGGAACTCCATCTCTACTCCATGTTCATAGCAGAGATTTTGACAGGAAGAAGGAATTGCAGAGAACTTATCCCAATAGAAAGCCTACAGATTTATACAGAAAGGATTTTAAATGAATCTGCACAAACATTTAATATGCTATATGAAAAGGATGTCTTTAGTTTGCTTGCAGGATAGAATGCATTCATTGATACCTAGTAAAATAATAATTCCAACATAGAAAATACTTCTGTCTTCATAGCATTAAATCTTAAAAAAAAAAAAACAGCATAATTCTTTGGTCTTTAAGTGGGTAATCATGGATGTTCCAAGATTATATCCACCAAGCTAGCCTGAGTATTCATCTATTGAAATATTTTTTAAATGCTTTCAAGAGAAATTTAGAAACAGTTGGACTACATCAAAGCCAGCTGAAGACTAGTGAAACTGGAACTACCAATGTATTACTAAAAATGACCTTCACATATAGTTTTTAGGTAAAGCCCATCTCTCTGTTGATTCCCACAGCCAAGACCACTTGTGATACTTCAGAAATCTCAAGAATAACACCCTAGATAAATATTCCCAGACAATTAAATACCCCATGGAGACTGAAGGACTGAAACTCTGACACATGTCAAAAGCCATGTGCTGGGAAAAAGAGGGTTGGTGATGGTGTGTTACTTCACAGCAGTAACACATCTATGTATATGTTCCATGTATGGATGTCTGGCATGGGCTTGCCCCAGAGGAGCCTGATTAAGATGGCCTGACAGAGGTGTGTACTTGGGGAGGAGTACTAGAGTTACCAAAAACAAGGTGTTTCAGGAGAAACAAGTCCCAGCAGGGCCAGGTAACTTTCTTTTTGATCCGTCAATAGTTAACATTAATGAAGAGTTGCAGAAGAGTCTTTCCAAGATGTCTCCTTTGTCACCATTAGCCAAAGTCTCTTTCAGTCCATTGAGCTGGTGATATCCAGAATGATCCCATTGCTTGGATGTGGGACCTAATGCCACAGATGGTTCTAGGAAGCAGACATAGAAGATAATTTGCATTAAAAAGTTACCATAAAACCACTGCTTAAGTCCAGTCCCTAACCTTTTTGTACTCCATAGTCTAGAAACATTTCTTTGACAGAAAATTCATAAAAGTGAGCTGCATGTCGAATACATGACCAGCCATTCCATCTTTATAGTGCTGTAGTAGTGTTGCGAAAGCAGCCATGTTAAATTCAGGAATCCACTCCAGCAGCTGTTGTTCAATATACTTTTCTATCAGAGAAATACATTTGTTAAAAATAAGCATACAAGTGAGTTTATCCTCCTCTGTGTCTTCAAACTCCTGTAGTATTTGTCCACCAAAATTTCTGTAGTAACTGGAACTCATCAACCATAATAATATCCTCTAAATATCCATCCATAGCTTCAAATTCCATATCAGAGACAGAAGAGGGCAGTGCAAAGTTCTCTTCCCTTAGGGCATCCATTGATGTCACCCATGTACCTGGTGTGGGCCTAGACCTCTTATTCTCCCACTCCTCCTAATCTCAGACCCAACCTTGCTTTGCTCTGCAGAGTCCCAACCCACATGGGGAGACCTCCCCACCCAGGCTGCAGCCAGCTTATGGCCCAGTGGGGTCAGCATCTCTGTGCCAGGCTCCAGCTTCCAACCCTGGCTGCAGCCCAGTGATGGCGGGGCATTACCACCAGGCCGGACCTGTCTGTGTATTGCTCTCTTGATCATTTTTAATCTCAAGCCCCCTATATGTAATGTGCTACCTATATGATCAAAGAAAAGTGACCATAATAATGTTCAGGTGGATGTACGGAGGCAGGTTGTGGGGGAGGATATCCCTGAGTCCCACTAACACATTTCCTACCTTAATGCCCCACCTTCACCTACCACCCATGGCACTGAGGGCTGAAAGAAGGTATTTTGAAAACATTGCAGCAAGGTCTTTCTAAATATATTCTTGGTAGTTTTCTATGGTACACTTAGATTCTTTGAAGACTCTCCATGACCAATGACATAAAGGAATATGGAAAATATCATTAGAGTCTAATTTACCATCTTGAACTCAATAGGACCTATGTTCTTTGGTTGTGGATTTAGTCTTGAAAGTACCTGGGTATGTTAATCATAAGGATCTCCTGGATTTAAACATAAAAGTAACTTTACTTTTATTTCCTCCTGCTCTTTAAACCTACTTGGAGTGAGAGAAGAGTCATAGAGGAAACCTCTTTTCTTCTGGGACATTGAATAAAAATTGAATAGATTCCAAATATTTTTAAAAAGTGTTTATTGTAACTTGTATATGCATGCAAAAAGTGTTAGCATGCATACATATACATTGTATACATTATTAGAGCCACCCACCAAGTTTAAATATAGACTATTAGCAGGGGAATAAGAGTGAATATGGGGGCAACCCCAGGCAAAATCATCATACACTCCCTCTATTCTTAACCTGGGTTCTGTAACTTTTCATGATTGAAAACTCAATCTGTTGTGTTTGGCTACATTCTGATTTTTGGCTACATTTCCATGTTTTCTATTTTTTAAAACAGCTTTATTGAGATGTAATTTGCATAGTATACAATTCACCCATTTAAAGGATTTTAGTATACAGTTGAGCCTTGAATAACATGGGTTTGCAATTCATGGATTTTTTTTTTCAATAAATATACAATCCTTTGTATCCCCAGGTTTCACATCTGCAGATTCAACAACCTTCAGATTAAAAAGTATTTTTGATCCATGGCTTGGAATCTGCAGATGTGTAGGGATGATTGTAGTTAAGTTTTGGGGGAGTCAAAAAGTTGTACCTGGATTTTCAACTGTATGGTGGTTGGCACCCCTGACTCCCAAGTTGTTCAAGGATCAACAGTATCCACAGATATGAATCCATCACTGCAGTCAATTTTAATTATCACCCTTCTATTCCCCTGCTACCTTCTTCCCCTTTAGCCCTAAGCAACCACTAACTAATCTTTTTGGTCCCTATAGATTATTCTGGAATTTCATGTGAATACAATCATATGGCACAATACTTTTTGTGACTGACCTTGCACTTACCACAATGTTTGCAAGGTTCATCCATGTTGCATCATGAGTACTTCATTCCTTTTATGACTAAATAATATGTCAGTGCATGGATATGCTACATTTTGTCTCTCCATTCATCTGTTGATGGACATTTGAATTTGATGGGCATTTTTTGGCTGTTGTAAATAATGCTGCTAAAAACATTGTGTGCATTGTATTTGGGTCTGAATTTACCTTAGGCCTGCACTGCATTTCCTATTGATCTTCTCTCTCTTATAGCTATTTGTACCACCAATTTTCAATAACACAAACTCATCTTGTCCCTTTATATTCAGGGGTGGTAACAGACTCCTTCTTTTGTTGGTTTCCCTCATTGCTGTTCACAAATTTGTCAATACTTCCCTCAATTTTTTAATTTGATTATACCAACTTTTTCCATCAAAACTGGCTAATACATAGCCTTTTAAAACTTGAGGTGAAGGCAACAAGAAATAACCATTCCTTCCCATTTCAGAGGAAACTTTATTCAATAGTCTCAAACAGTTTTTTAAAAAAAATACTCTTTATAAAATCCTACTTCATTCCCATTCTGGCTTCTTGGCCTTTAATAATTCTTCTTTTTAAATTAAATTGATTGAAATAATATTGGTTAATAACAATATATAAATTTCAGTTGTACAAACATATAATATAACAGTTGTATACTCAATTGTGTATTCACCATTCAAATTCTAGACTCCTTCAATTGTTACATATTTGACCCTTTTAATCCTCTTTGTTTTCCCTCCATCCTTTTTCCTCTAGTAAATACCATTCTGTTGTCTGTATATATGAGTTTATTTTGTTTGTTACTTTTTGTTTTATATCCCACATATGAGTGGAATCTTACGGTTCTTGTCTTTTTCCATCTGACTTTGTCCACTTAGCACGATATTTCAAGGTCCATCCATGTTGTTGTAAATGGCACTGTTTGATCCTTTCTTGTGGTTAAATAATATTCCATTGTATATATGTGTCAATTCTTTATTCAATCATTCATGGAAGGACACTTACATTGTTTCCATTTCTTGGCTAATATGAATAGTACTGCAATAAACATAAGGGTATATATGAGTATTTTCAAACTTTTTAGATAGATACCCAGAAAAAGGGTTTTCTGCATCATATAGTAGCTCTATTCTTAATTTTTTTAATAAGATCCATAATGTTGTCCCTAGTGGCTGTACTATTTTACATTCTTACCAGCAGTGTATGAGGATTCCCTTTTCTTCACATACTCTCCAACACATATTATATCTTGATCCTTAACAACTCTGAAAGTCAGTGGTAATTACACATTTAGGTTATAATATTTTATATTGTAAATTCCTTAATGTCATCCATCTCACATATCACTTGATTTTCATGTAACTATGTATTGCCACGTTTGGTACTTGCAGTTTAACACGTTCTCACACAAATCAACACAACTTTGTTCACTGATATGTTTTATTGATCTAAATTCCTTAGTTAATATGTTCATTCTTATGAACAAATATAGACTATTATATAGATTTCCTGTTGATTTTAATTAATATATTTTCTTTCTCAAAATTGCTGTGGCTATTCAGGGTCGTTTATGATTCCATATAATTTTTTGAAACGTTTGTTCTATATCTGTGAAATATGTCATTATAATATTTTGTTTTATAATAGGTATTTTATAGGGATTGCATTGAATCTATAAATTGCTTTGGGTAGTATGGACATTTAAATGATGCTAATTATTCCAATCCATGAACACGGTACATGCTTTCATTTGTTTATGTCTTATTTAAATCCTTTCTTCACTGTTGTGTAATTTTCTAAGTACAGGTCTTTTACCTCATTTGTTAGGTTTATTCCTAGGTACTTTATTTTTCTTGTTACTGTATCGAATGGGATTTTTTCCCAATTTCTGTTTCCGATATTTTATTATTGGTGTACAAAAATGCCTTTGATTTCTGAATATTGACTTTGTATCCTGCTGTTTTCCCAAATTCACTTATTAGGTCAAGTAGTTTATTGGTAGAGTCTATAGGGTTTTCTATGTATACTGTCATGTCATCTGCAGAAAATGACAGTTTTGTTTCTTCCTTTCCAATTTGGATGCATTTTATTTCTTTTTCTTGTTTCATCACTGTGGCTAGGACTTCCAATACTATGTTGAATAGAAATGGTGAAAGTGGACATCCTTGTCTTGTTCCTGATCTTAGTGGGAAAGCTTTAGTTTTTGCTCATTGAGTATGTTGTTAGCTATAGGTTTCTCATATATGGCCTTTATTATGTTGACATATGCTCCATCTACCCCCGCTTTGCAGAGTGTTTTTATCATAAAGAGTGTTGTACCTTATCAAATGCTTTTTACTCATATATTTATATGATCATGTTATTTTTGTCTTTTCTTTTGTTTATGTGATGTATATTATGTGAAACATATTTTCAAATATCATACCATCCTTGCATCTCTGTGGTGAATCCCACTTGATTATGCTGTATGATCTTTTTAATGTAGTAGGGATCACAATACCTGATATAAAACTATCTTATGAAGCCAAAGTAATCAAAATAGTGTGGTACTTTCACAAGAACAGACAAATAGATCAATGGAACAGAATAGAGAGCCCAGAAAGAACCCACATCCCTGGTCAATTAATATTTGATAAAGGGGGCAGAAGCATAAAATGAGTAAAAATAGCCTCTTCAACAAATTGTTTTGGGAGATCTGGACAGCTACATGCAAAACAATGAATCTGGTCCACCAACTTACACCATACACAAAAATAAACTCAAGATGGATAAACGGCTTACATGTAAATTGTGACACTGTAAAAGTCCTAGAGGAGAATATAGGCAAGAAAATCTCAGATATTCTACAAAGCAATATTTTCATCAATATGTCCCCTAGAGCAAGGGTAATAAAGGAAAGAATAAACAAATGGGACTTCATCAAAATAAAAAGCTTCTGCATGGCTAAATAAAACATCAGCAAAATGAAAAGGGAACCAACAACTATATGGGAAAACATATTTGCCAATGATACCTCAAACAAGGGCCTGTTCTCTAAAATATATATAGAACTCACATGACTCCACTTAAACAACCCAATTAAAACATGGGCAAAAGACCTGAACACACGCTTCTCCAAGGAGGACATACAGAGGGCCCAGAGACATGAAAGGATACTCAGTGTGTCAGTGAGGGTCCGTGTGTTGTGTCTGAAGTGAACAAATTGACACAAACTACAGAAGTCCTATGGAGAAAATGGGACAGCATGGCATCTCTCTGAGTGAGAGAGGGCCCCAACCCCTGCCTGGACAGGCTTTTATTGCTTTTCTGGAAACATTACATGAGGATAGTCCTCATTTGCTATCCACAGGTTCACTTTAGGTGGTTACCTTTTACAGATAACAAGGAGAATAAGTTGTTAATTACTACAAAGAAAAAGGATATTTGCAAATGCAAAGGAAAAAGTGGTTGAACTGGTTGCACTCATCCTTGGGAGGTTTAGCATAGATTTTAGGAAGTTACTTTAAAGTTATGCAGTAAACATTTGGTGCTTCAATTCAGGGTGAGGGAATTTTAGCAAAAGCAAGCCTCATAGCAGCCTAGGTACATCACAGGCCTGATTCCCCATGGGAGAACCTGTCCATAGGATTCGGTCCTATGTGCAGACTCACTTCCCACTGGATTTTCCGAGTCAGGGGCTGGGCTACATTCCCCATGCCACACAGAACAGTTCCCTATAGGAACAAGCTGAAAGTTAAGCCCTTTAGCCAAGTTCCTCTACTAAACCACCATAAAATCACCAAACCAGTTCCCTTTTCCTGGTCTCTGAAGCCATTTTTGAATCAGCATGGGAAGACTGCCCTGCTCTTCCAGAAAGCCTCATTATGTAACAGGGTGCAGCTAAAGGGGGAGGGGGGAAATAGGGATTTGTAATGGGGTCTAGAACTCAGGGTGTTCAAGAAATATTAGAGAAAAAAAAATATATGATGTCCTCACCCCCCCCTCCACACCAATCTGAGCTGGGGGATGGGACACATTGAGCAGGGTCACTGAGAGCTATTTTGTATAGCAACAGCTTTGCAGCTAACCATTGGCTTGGTCCTTTAACATGCTATAACCTTTAACTGGTTTCATGGATATGTTAAATAGCTGTGGCTGTGCTTTGAGCCAGGGGGATGGGAGTGACTTCAACCCAAGATGTAACTGGGAGGCAACTCCTCCTGGTTATAGCACCTGCATGAGAGCTTGGAGATGATTGGCTCCATGCCATGGGGCCACACCTGCCTGGACTTACTATGGCAGCCCAGTAAAGCTGGAAGAGTACAGGAATGCTGGCAGGTGTAACTGATTGTAGGAGAAGTCTGAAATGGAGGCACAGAGGAAGATTGGTGCAGAGATTTAAAACCCAGGCATGGCATCCATATTGGAGAGGGCCATGTGCCTTTGGTGGAGTAGCTTAGGACCATTAGTAGCTCTGGTAGAGGTTGGGACCATGTGGTTTGGGTGAGAGTTAGGGCCATGCGGCTTTGGGGTGCTCCCTTCTGCCACGTCGCTTAGGCAACAAGAGAGACTTCACCTGGAAGAAAAGGGGAGAAGGGAATCTTGCTGGTGGGCCATGAGAAAGTGCCACATGTCTCAGGATTAACTGGAGATCGCTGCAGCGACACAGCGGTTGGTGCCGGAACTGAGGGGCTGCCTGAACCACGGACTTCTACTACTTTTCCTGAGATACAGTACCCCACTGGACAAAGGGGAGAAGGAAGAACTGTGTGTGTTTGTGGGCATTCTAAAGGACTTTAGTATTTTAATGAAGACATTAAGTCATTATTCTAAGTCTGTATAACTTTTAAATAAATAATTCCTTTCCTTTTCACCAGTCTCTGGCATCGAGAGATGTCTTCCTTCTGGCGGTAGGCAAAGCAAACCTAGTAGGTGGTGGGGAACCCCTGGAGAAAAATGGGGAATCCTTTTGGTAATAGTATATCGTTCAACCCCTGGGTCTGTTCTGTAACAATTATGATATTTTTACACCCTCTTTTTTTATTGTTGTTCTATTACAGTTGTCCCAATTTTCTCCCTGTGGCTCTCCCCTGTCCCCACCCTGCTCCCATAGTCAATCTCCACCCTGTTGTCCATGCCCATGGGTCATTCATACATGCTCCTTGACTAGACCCTTCCTCTTCTTTCCCCCCTTATTCTCCTCCTCCCTCCCCTCTAGTCGCTGTCAGTCTGCTCCTTGTTTCCATGTCTCTGGTTCTATTTTGCTCATTTGTTTTGTTTATTAGGTCCTTCTTGTTAATGGGAGAGACCTGGTTCTTCTTGCTGATGCATGTAAAGAATTACAGATCAGCAAATATATTAGCGTGTAATCAGTTTATTAGTGGCCTGTTCCCATGGAAGAGAATGGGACTGGGTGGAGTAGGGGTTGAAAGGCAAAGTTTCAAGGCAAAGCAAGATGGCACAAGTAAGAGCAGGTGAAGACCAGGGTGGCAAGTCCCCGCGTGGCCAGAGGCCTAGTGGCCCAGGAGCCAAGAGCACCAAGAGCACCCTGAGCCCCCGAGAGAGAGAGAGTCTTTTGTTCTGAGGACTTATATAGTAGGTGGGATAGGAGATAAAAGTTACCCATTGTTTAATGGGTAAGTGTGGTGCCAGCTTTCTCAGGTGGACATGACTACCCAAACGTAGGTGTGTGGGGGCGTCTGTCAGCCCGAATCCTTATCTTGCTACACACTCCATTTGTTCCTCTTGTTGTAAAACAAATATGTGACAGGAGGCAGTTAATTAAAATTGGGGTACTTTCCACTTATTTATGGCTCTTTCTGTAAGCATTAGGGACTCCCTCATAAAACCAATAGTGACCAGAGGTGGAAATTAACCAACGTTGTTTTATGGGCTTCTTCTTTGGGTACCGTGGACTCTCTCCTGCATTCCAGGCCCTGGGATGAAAGCAGAGTTTCAAGGCCTTCTTTCCCAGATAGTGGAAACGCTACATAGAATTTCACGGACTTCCCTTCTTTCTTGCTAACATAGTGTTTCTTGTGATATTGGAACACCTGGCAATATTATCAGACCAAGCTCAGGACTACTGAGTTAGAGTGTGAGACATGTCTCCTTCATCTTCCCTGTCTCGGTTTACTACTTATTGTACCTAAGTGGTTAAAGGTGTTTCCTGGCAACCAGGATGCTAGATGCTGGCAAGTAACAGCAGTGCAGTCTCAGAGTTCTTCCTATGCTGTCTCCAGCCTCACTCTTATAGGTGAGATCATATTATATTTGTCTTTCACCTCCGGGTTTATTTCTCTTAGCATAATACTCTCTAATTCCATCCATTCTTTCAGGAAAGGGAGGAGTAACTTTTATTTCTATTTTAAGCCCTCTTCAAATGCAGTTACAATAATCATCAATGGGAGGTGCTCCCCCTTCCTCAGGCCTATGTCTAGGTTGGTGAGATTTCTGAACTGTTGAACTGGGGAGAAGGGGAAGGCATCAGGTCCTTGCATCATTGGTCCTCACAAGGATTCTGAGATGTCCTTTGTTCACTCTGTTTTTTGGTTTTCAGTCCTTTGGTTTTGGTGCTGGCAGGTCCCTTGCCCACAGTCCTGACAGCCTGGACCCTCCAATAATGGCAAATGCCTGGCTTGAGGTTCAGAGATGCCTGTGTCTTCCTTGCTGTTTCATGTGGCAGAAGTTCTGTGAGCCTACCTTTCTGCCTAGATGTATTTAAAGCATCACATCAGAACTCATTAGAAAAGCAACTCTAACTTAAATTTAATGTCCAAAGCTTTGCCCAGGCATGCATCACCAAAGAGTTTCTCCTTCCCTCAACAGGAGGGATGGAGGTGTTACAAACTTATCCTATTTTCTATCTCTCTCAAAAAAAATCAACGAAATCTAGTTTTTATAAATTTAAGTTTATAAGTCAGTAGATAGTACAAAGACTACCCCCAAATCCTCTCTTTTTGTCATTCAATTGTTTCTATTATTATCTTGCCTTAGTGTGGCATTTGTTTTAGAATTCATAAACTGATTTCAATATATTACTATTATTAACTCAAATTTATAATTCACATTAGGGCTTGCACTTTCTGTTGTACAGCTCTGTGGGTTTTGGCAAATGACAAATATCATGCATCCATTAACTAAGTATTATGCAGAACACAAAATTTAATTTTAAGTGAATTAAAATTTAAATACCACTAATTTTTTTCCAGGAAAAATGAATTGGACAAATAAAGTTCTTAGTCACCCTCAAATCTCTGAGAGACAAAATCCAGCTCAGGAACATTTAGTCCCAAAAGGAAAATATAAAAACTTACTGCATTTATAAAGTTCAAATTTACTACTTAAAAAATAGGCTGGAGGGAGGTGGGCTCGGCTGGGGTGGGGTGGAGGGATGGGAAGAAAAGACATACAACTGTAATTGAATAACAATAAAAATGTAAAAAAATTGGCTGGAAGAAAATAACATTTATTTAACTGATTAACTGACTAAAAATAAAATAAATAATAGTAGTCTTGGCATCTCCAACTTGATTGAAGACTAAATTCTCAGTTATACTAGCATTTAATGTTAATTTTGAAACATTATTTGTAAGAATTTATCATGCTAGTTCATGTGTGTTAACTCATACTAAACATTCATTGAAATAACTACAGACTACCTGCCACTTCTCAGCATGTCTTCCACAACACTCAGCCTTGATTCCTTTCCCAGAAGGATAGACATTAAGAGCATCTCTAATTGTTTATAGGGGTGATAAATGATCAATACTACATAATCAAGTGGATGCTGATTTTTCTGGCCATTTGTTTCAATTGCTGTATTTGTGGAGGGTTGCTGGGGAGAGAGAAGATGAAGGTATTGGGCGCTCTCTGCTGGTGAACCCACATAAATAAAAAAAAGAAATTCTTAAAGGATAAAATGACATTTTGGGGGTCTCTCCACACTTCACATCCACCTTCCCCTCACCCAGTCTTCTTAAAGCATTATAGGTTCAGGAGACATAAGAGCCTATACTTTAGGTTTTCATGGTAGAAAACTGAGGACTGGGTTTGAGAGAATAGCTATTAAATTCAGTGAGGTTGATAGCTGTTTTTTTTCTTCAGCTTTATTGAATATAATTAACAGATACAATTGTAGTATATTTAAAGTGTACAACATTATTATATATATATATATATATATATATATATATATATGCATTGTGAAAGAATTCCCACCATTGAGTTCATTAATATATCCATCACCTCACATCCTTATCTATTAATTTGTGTGTGAGAACATTTAAGTTCTATTTTCTAAGCAAATTTCAGTTACATAATAGAGTATAGTCAACAATAGTCACCATGTTAGACCTAATGCATAAGCCTCAGACCTTATTAATTTCATCACTGAAAGTTTGTACTCTTTACTAGCCTCTCCCTATTTCCTCACCCTCAAGACTCTGGTAACTACCATTTTACTCTCTGTTTTTATAAATTCAACTTTTTTAAAGGATTCCTAAATATAAGTGATACCATCCAATATTTATCTTTGTTTTTCTCTGCCTGGGTTATTTTCTTTAGCATAATGCTCTCCATGTTCATTCCTGTTGTCACAAATGGCTGGGTGTCCTTCATTTTTAAGGCTAAATAATATTCTATTTTATATATCTATTATAATTTCTTTATTCATCTATCAATGGACACTTTACATTGTTTACTTACCTGAGCTATTGTGAATATTGCTGGAAGTAAGCGGATCCCTCCCCTATTGTAAGGTGCTGGGCTGGGAGTGGATTTATGGCAAGAATATGTCTCAGCTTTTCCTACCCATTTTGATGTGGATATTTCCTCAGTCACAGGATATGTAGGAGTCTTTCAAGCAGTTTTCTGGATTTCTCTCAGAAGAAATTGGTCTGAATGCAGCTGTATATTTGGTACATTTGTAGGAGGAGGAAAATTCAAGGGCCTCATAATCACCATCTTGTTGATATCCAAAAATAAAGTTTATTTGTTTCTGTTTACTAAACCCAAGTTTGTACCTGGTGGGTGGCTCAGTGGTTGGAGCATCATCCACACACGGAAAGGTTGCAGATTGCATCCTTGGTCAGGACACATACCTGAGTTGTGTGTTCAATTCCTGTGGGGGTGCGTACCAGAGGGAACTGATCAATATCTCTCTCTCACATAGATGTTTCTCTCTCTTTCTCACCCCCCTCTTTCAAATCAATAAACATATTCTCATGTGAGGATTAAAAAGAATCCATGGTAATTCTACTAAATTGTGTCAAGATAGTTTAAAATTTTATCATTTTATTATATTCATTGCAAACATAGATGCTTAGCCTTTTTGTACTTTAGTTTAGCTTTTCTTTTTTTCACTTTTCCAACACATATTTATTGTTAGCTAAGCCATGATTCAGGATCCTACGGTGGGATGTACCCAGGTCCCCCTTCACTTTCCTGGAGAAGGATGGAAGACAGGACAGGTAGGGTGCATCCCGTTCAGATCTTCCCAGGAAATGTGCCTTATGTCTGGTGGTCATCCCAGGCCAACACCCAGGACATAGGGCAAAGGGAATTGTACACATGCTGGTACCATTTGCATACAAAGAAATCACCATCTTTGGCAGTCATTGTCTTCTCACAGTGGTGGAAATCCAGGTAGTTCTGCCCACAGTTCCTGGTCTGGTTCTGGTTGGGGAAGTGGCTGTCAAAAAGGGCAGTCTTTTGTCTTGATGTCTTCTGCCATGTTGCTGACCAAAGATGCCCCTGAAGCCACATGTAGCTCAGCGTCTGTAGCTTAGCTTTAATGAGAGCAAGCAGATACCATGGGCTGTCATATTCAGGTGTTAGTGGGAGGAGAAGGCTTTTTTGTTTTATGTTACTGGAGTTTGGCTTTCTAGGTCAGCAAAGTCTTGTCCATTACTCAAAATTGCTTTGAGATACTCAGCAGCGGGAAGAACTTGCCCAAAGCCTTAAGCATCAGATCAGGTCAGAGGCTTTCTTAGTAACAGGCAGCAAACAAAGCATTGTGATTTTAAAAAATCCCTTAGCTCCTCTGGGTCCACATTTCCTTATTTGTAAAAGTGATTTAGAGGACCTGGGAGATCTGTAGGTTTTAAAATGCTACAAACCTATTTTCTTCATTTTACTTTTTAAAAATTAAGATGAAAAACCATGTTTATATCACTGAAAACTTTTATATTAAATGTCTATCCTCTCTTTGCTCAGTGACAGCTGGGAGCAGATAGAGCTACCTATTCCCTTAATAAACCACGCAGAACACTCCAAGCTCACACTCAGAGAGAACAGAAAGAGGTCCATCCCATCCTTGCTTATAACCCTCCACATCCTCTGAGAATAAACACCACTTATGAGGGCTAATTGATTAGATTTCTGGCTTGCCCCCATCCTAGCCAAAAATGTTCCCTGGCATTAGAAAGTTGATACACCGAGAAGTTGCCCATCTCCTTCGTGTTCAATTTTGACTTTATACTCATTCCCTTAGAACTAATTTTCCAAAAAAATCCAATCCCCCATGTCAGTAAATGATACCACCATCCATCAAGGGGATTGCCAACACACTTAGGAGTAAACATTCATTCTCTTTCTGTATCCATATCCAATTTGCCAGCAAATCTTGTTTGCTTCTACAACCATAATGAATCTCACATTCACTCATTCATCTCTAGCTCCATACCACCTCTCTCTTCTAAGCCACTGACATCTTTCACTGGAGCTACTGAAGATGCCTCTTACTTGGTCTCCGATTTCAGTCTTCCCCTACTCTCCACTTCCTAAGTCATTCTCTACTTGAGCAGCAGCCAGGACGGTTGTCTTCAAAACAAATCTGATGATGGCCCTCCCTGCTTAATTTCCTTTAATCCCTTGCGCACACTGAAAATAAAACCCAAGCTCTTTACTCCTATTTGGTCCCTACTTGTCCAATTTGCTAAAGTCTACTTCATCTCACTCCCCTCAATTCAGCCACACTGACTTTCTCTCTCTTCCTCAGACATGTCGAACTACTAAACACTCTCCCTAGCCACTCCTGCTGCTGGCCACAGTCCCAGTCTGCCCCAACTCTGTATTTGGCTTTGCTTTCTTTATATTCTGGTCTTATCTCTCCTATAAGTGCCTCAGAAAGCTGTCTTTGCACAGACCCATCATGCTCCCAAACCTTGTCCCCTGCTTGTATCCTTTAATATATGCCCTTATTTACTCAACTCTTAGGGTTCATTGAAAATTCAAATTACCTTGTTAATTTATTTTTCCCTCATTTACTTCCTGCCTCCCCAGCTGCCAGGGCCCAGACGGGAAAGAGCCTTGTCTACCTGGTTGCACTGCTATCTTCCAAAGAACCTGAAAGAGTTGCTGGCATAGAGTAAGCACTCAATGGGATTTTTCTCATTGAAGAAATGTAGATACAAAAGGAAGATAATTAATTTTATGGCTCTGTGAGATTCAGAATTATTTAAATATTAGCTTTTGTAATTCTTGGAGGTTGATAGAAGATAGTCTCTACAAAGCCATACCCATATCTGTGAGTATTTTCTGGGCACATTATGGCAGGTCATCAGCTCCTGTGTCCCCCCTCCAGTGGAAACCCCTCTTTCTCCCCATGGTTCCCCTCTCAGTCTGAGTTTCCTTTTCTGTGTGTTTTCACAGCCATTGTTTGTTTTTTATCAGTGATCTTACTACACAATACTGCTGTTGTTGACTTACAGGTGTGACTTATTTACTAGACTGAATTTCTTGATTAAATAGAAGCCACTTCTTGTTTGTTTCTGAGGGATTAGGAGTGTCTAGTACAATATGCATGATAGATAAGTGGTGCATAAACAAAAGCTAGAGTGTGTTAAAGATCACTATTATGGCTTTATCAATGACCAATGGTAGGACACGTACCATGAAACTTGCCCTTGAATAATTCCAGTATCATCAAAATTCAGGTACGAAGCTAATGGGTAAATTATCTGATATGATAAACCAGTAATTAAATAATACTGGATCAGCATGTACTGCCATCCCATCTTGGCAACTTTTTCCATCACATCTTGGCAACCTTTATCTCCAGGATGCCATTCTGATCCCCTATGATTCTAAGCTTATAGACCCACACTTTTGAGGTGCTTGTGAGAACTTGTAAAAAAAAAAAAGAAACATTGAGAGAAGCCCTCCTAATTCAGTTAAAGTGGAAGTAAGTTTTCACTGACCCTCTTTCACACATCTAAGTAACCAAGGTATAATTCAAGTGCTTCTCTCTTCCATTTCCTTTCTTTTAACTTGAAGCATAGACACTCACTTACTAAACACTGGTGAATTTAATGGGCATGTAGTCAGCTTTCTCTCCTCCTGTGGGTTTGTTCTAACAGGGTCTCTTAGGTTCTGAGGAGCTTAGTAGAAAGTAGAGACCATGATTAATTAATTTTGCACCGACCCTTCTCTGTGTTTTCTTCATCATTTAGATGGTGTAGGCAACAGCACATATTCATTGTGACACATCTACCTGGGTACTTGAAACATGTTACTTGTGTGTAAAGTACCTGCTCTGGCAAGACCAGCTCTACTCAGCAAAGCTCTCCCAGTATTGACTTACTAGATCCCATTACTTTTTAGGTCTCCTTATTGCTGTTCCAAAACAATCTCTACAAAAATAGAGTTAATGCCCAAACTGAAAATAATACAGGCTTAAATAACAAGTTCCTTTGACCTTTAGCATTAAGGGTCCTGAGGGAAGGAATTCTGTTTTTATTTTTTGTTTCCAATGTAAACTTTTAATGAAATGAGTTGCTTGTGTTTCTTCTGTTTTGTTGCCTTTGACTCACTAGAGGGAGGTAGAGGAAAAGGTTTCAAAGAAGCTAAGCTGGAAATTACACAGAAAATTCAATACCTGGTGAGATTAGTGTTCTGTACGTTAACTCAGGTCCAAATGTTAAATCTAATGGTGAAGCAAATTAAGATGCTTGTTTTAATGTGCCTTCATCTTGAGGATAAATTTTTATGGATAATTCAGTCAATATATTCATTATCTAAGAGGTGATTACTGATGAATTTTATGTCTTCTGTCTCTGTCAATTAAGGTATTCACAAATCTTTGTGTTTTTCTTCTGCTCTCCCTTCTCTCAATTTTACTGAAATAGTATAATAAAGTCACTTCTCCAAATTTCTTCTTGCTTATAGACTGTGGAATAACATTTTAAAAGGTGTGAAGTTGGCACTTAGCCATGAGTGTTGTTATGAATCAAAACTTAAATATAGTTTCTGTGTACTCATCATATTAAATAAGAAGGCTACCTGAAGGCACTGGCAAACCCTTACCCAATTCTGTATCAGATGTGAGCCAAAACATTCTAAAGAAGAATACAAAATTGGCCCTTGGAAAGAAAAGGCCTCTCATGTGCTCTTGGGGTAGTGAGGCAAACATTTCTGAAATAGACTTTATATATCTGCTGACAGGTATGTGTAAAGAAAGACTGTGAAAAAAAGTGAACACAGTTCCTTCCCCTGAATCTTAAGAGGAAATGGGAAATTGTGGAAAAAGAGGACAATGGCAGGCCTTTCCCTGGGGTGAGTCCCCTTCAGGAAGCCAAAGGCTGTGGTGCACATCACCACCCTGCCCTTTAATTACAGAACAGCCAGCATTTCATTTCATTCTGAAATAAAATACTGTTCCTATTTTGTTAAACATGTATGCTCCATAAAATATGGATTAGCAGTGGGCTTTGCTTGTGATTCAGTGGGTTACTGTCTTTCCAAACTGACCTAATTATTCTTGTTGGTGTTATTATTTGGAAAGCAAATGTAGCATTCCAAAGACTCCTTCTAAGGTATTTAAAATTATTCTATTGTAATATGAAACAAATCCTAAACCGTGAAAGAAAAAATCAACCTGTTACACTATAGAAATGAGTTAGCCATTAATGGAAAAAAGAACCGGTGGCCTGATTCACACAACTGCCCTCTATTTATTCAATTATATTTTGCCCATTCTGGTTTTAACCCTCTATTATGTCTGACACTGTGGCATGTTGAGGGTTGGATGGCTTGATATATTATCTTTCTTATATAAATGGGCTGGGTTTTTTTTAAGTACAAGTAAACTAATCATCATTTCTCTGCATAAATAATACACGGAAGCTTGAAAATGTATGGCTTTCAGTGAGGAAAAATGTCACGTGCAAAGAAACAATAAAAATTCACATAATCATAAAGTGTGATTAAATCTAGCACTGGGAGTTAACTTAAAGTACTAGTCATGCAATTTCTATTTTATTTTCATGATTTCATAGAGGAAAATGTGTTTTCTTTGCTAGAAGGCCTGTAATTTCATTGGCTATATCTAACCCAAACTGTAAAACATTTTGGAAAGAGCCCACTTTTCCCCCCTCTTGATAAACTGAAACTAAAATTTAAAGTGCAGCTGTAGATTAAAAATAGCATCTGCTGATTGAGCATGGGTCTTTGAACTGAAGTGTCGCCAGTTCAATTCTCAGTCAGGGCACATGCCTGGGTTGCAGGCCAGGTCCCCAGTACAGGCTGCATTCAACCACACATTGATGTTTCTCTCCCCTCATTTCTCCGTCCCTTCCCCTCTCTCCAAAAATAAATAAATAAAATCTTTTAAAAAATAGCATCTGCTACATAAAGTCATACCAAATCAAAAGCCATGAATCATTCTGTGCATACTGACTCAGAGGAATACTAGGACATAATTTACATTGCTTTTATTAAATAAATAAAATTTGTATTCCTGAACAACACAGAGTTCACTTTCATGTAGTGTACATATTCTCCACAGATATATTTAGCTTCTTCACAGTTAAAAATATTTGTCTCTTTACATGTTTCTTAATTGTTATATGTAATTAACATTTAAATAAAACTTTGTATTTATAAGACAGTTTAAAATATATTATCTCATTAATCTTCAGAATGACTTTAGAGATAGGAATCATGAGCCCTGTTTTATAGTTGAGGAAGCAGTATCTAGAAGAGATTAAATTTCTTCCCTAGACTCACATTGAGCAGTAATTGGCCAAGTGGAACAAAAATCACAAATTCAGTTCCCTAAAGGTGAAGGGAAGATGGCGGCAAGATAGGTGGGAGCGGAGACCACTTCCCCTCAATGACAGTGAAATACCTACCAGATCTGAGGAGCAGAGTGAACAGCCAACGGTATTCCAGCATATATGAAGATCGGAGACCAAAGATAGAGGACATTGAAAGATCTGACGGTGAGACAATAAAACGTGGAGTGCTGAAAACACCACAGATAGACCATATTATACCCATAAACCTCAGCTCAAGACCAGTGAGCACAGGAGATTAAGGAGACAACACCACTGAATCCCATTGGCATTTTACCATAGAAATTCATACCATAAAACCAAGGAGTCAGAATAGGTCAATTTAAGAAGCACAGGCTAACAAGAAGAGTCTCACAAACAATGGGAAGACAAAAACAATCCCATTAAAACAATCCCAATTAAAACAAATGAAAGTAAAGGAGGAAGCCTCAGAAAGAATGCTAACTGAAAAAGAGGCAAGTCAACTATCAGATACTGAGTTCAAAGCAATGGTTATCAGGAAGCTCACTGAGCTCTCTGAGCTCCCAGAGAACTACCAGAAACTACAGCAAAACTACAATGAACTCACTGCAAACTATATCAACATGAAAAAGGAAATAGAAACTATCAACAAGGGCCAAGAGGAAATGAAGAATACAATTTCTGAATTGAAGACCACAGTAGAAGGAATCACAAGCAGAATTGATGAAGCAGAGGATCGGATCAGCGAGCTGGAGGACAAAGTAGAAAAAAACACCCAGAAAGAGCAAGAAAAGGAAAAGAGGCTCAGAAAGAATGAAAAGGGATTAAGGGAAATGTAGGACAACATGAAATGTAACAATATCCATACAAAAGGAATATCAGAAGGAGAAGAAGAAGAGCAAGGGAGAAAAAACCTGTTTGAAAAAGTAATGATGCAATACTCATATCAGACAAAATAGACTTCCAAAGAAGGGCCATAAAGAGAGAACAAGAAGGTCACTTCATAATACTCAAAGGAAGAATCCACCTAGAAGACATAAACATTGTAAATATATATGCAACCAACATAGAAGCACCCAAATACATAAAGAAAATCTTGGAGGACTTCAAGAAAGATATTGACAGCAACACAATTATAGTAGGGGACTTTAACAGCTCACTGTCAAAAATGGACATGTCTTCCAAACAAAATATCAACAAAGATATTGTGTCACTTAACAATACCCTAGAGGAAATGGACTTAACTGATATATAGAGGGCTTTTCGTCCCAAAGAAGCAAAATACACATTCTTTTGAAGTGTCCATGGAAATTTTGAAAGATAGACCACATGATAGGACACAAAGCAAGCCTCAACAAATTCAAGAAAATTGAAATCATATCAAACATTTTCTCTGACCACAAGGGTCTGAAACTAGAAACCAACCCCAAAAGAAAAAACCCAAAACACTCAAAATCATGGAGACTGAATAGCATGCTATTAGACAATGAATGGGTCAAGAATGAGATTAGGGAAGAAATCAAAAACTTCCTGGAAACAAATGAAAACGAACTCACAACAACCCAAAACCTATGGGACACAGCAAAGGCAGTCCTGAGAGGAAAGTTCATAGCAATACAGGTCTACCTTAAGAAGTCAGAAACAATTCAAACAAACAACCTAACCCCATGCCTACAAGAACTCGAGGAATAACAACAAAGACAGCCCAGAGCAAGAAGAAGGAAGGAAATAACCAAGATCAGAGCAGAACTAAATGACATAGAGACTAAAAGCACAATTCTAAGGATCAATGAATCCAGGAGCTGGTTCTTTGAAATGATAAACAAAATTGACAAGCCTTTAAGTAGCCTCATCAATAAGAAAAGAGAGAGGATCCAAATAAACACAATTAGAAATGAAAGAGGAGAGATTACAACTGATACCACAGAAATACAAAGGATTGTAAGAAATTACTATGAAGAACTGTATGCTAAGAAATTTGAAAACCTAGATGAAATGGACACATTTCAAGAAAAATATAACCTTCCAAGACTGAATGAAGAAGAAGCAGAAAACCTGAACAGACCAATAACAGCAAAGGAAATTGAAGCAGTCATCAAAAAACTCCCAATACAAAAAAACCCTGGACCAGATGGTTTCACAGGAGATTTCTACAAAGCATTTAAGGAAAAGCTAACCCCTATCCTTCACAGACTATTCGAAAAAATCCAAACTGATGGAAGACTCCCAAACTCTTTTTATGAAGCCAGCATCATCCTAATCCCAAAATCAGATAAAGACACAACGAAGAAAGAAAACTTCAGGCCAATATCGCTGATGAACATATACACTAAAATTCTCAACAAAATACTAGCAAACCGCATCCAGCAATATATTAAAAAGATCATCCACCATGACCAAGTGGGATTCATCCCAGGGATGCAAGGATGGTACAATATTCGCAAATCAATAAACATAATACATCACATCAACAACAGCAAAGACAAAAATCACATGATCATATCAATAGATGCGGAAAAAGTGTTCGATAAGATACAGCACCCATTTCTGATAAAAACACTCAGCAAAGTGGGAATAAAGGGACCATTTCTCAACATAATAAAGGCCATATATGAGAGACCTACAGCCAACATCACACTCAACGGACAAAAACTTAGAGCTTTCCCACTAAGATCAGGAACAAGACAAGGATGCCCTCTCTCACCACTCCTATTCAACATAGTATTGGAAGTCCTAGTCACAGCAATCAGACAAGAAAAAGCAATAAAAGGCATCCAAATTGGTAAGGAGGAAATGAAACTGTCACTGTTTGCAGACGACATGATAGTGTACATGGAAAACCCTATAGACTCCACCAAAAAACTGCTCGACCTAATAAATGAATTTGGCAAAAGAGCTGGACACAGAGTCAATACCCAGAAATCAAAGGCATTCCTGTACACCAGCAATGAAACTGCAGAAACAGAAATCATAAAAAAATCCTATTCGATACAGCAACAAGAAAAATAAAGTATCTAGGAATAAACCTAAGCGAGGAGGTAAAAGACCTGTACTCAGAAAACTACACAACACTGAAGAAAGAAATTAAGGAAGATACAAACAAATGGAAGCATGTACCATGTTCATGGATTGGAAGAATTAACATCATCAAAATGGCCATACTACCCAAAGCAATTTATAGATTCAATGCAATCCCTATTAGAGTACCCATGACATATTTCACAGATATAGAACAAACATTTCAGAAATTCATATGAAACCATAAAGGACCCTGAATAGCTGCAGCAATTTTGAGAAAGAAAAACAAAGCAGGAGGGATCACAATACCTGATATCAAACTGTATTACAAGGCCACTGTCATCAAAACAGCCTGGTACTGGCATAAAAATAGGCACATAGACCAATGGAACAGAACAGAGAGCCCAGAGATAAACTCAAGTCTTTATGGTCAATTAATATTTGACAAAGGAGGCAGGAGAATAAAATGGAGCAAAAACAGCCTCTTCAACAGATGGTGTTGGGAGATCTGGACAGATACGTGCAAAAAAATGAAATTCGATCACCAACTTACGCCATACACGAAAATAAACTCAAGATGGATAAAAGACTTAAATATAAGTCGGAACACCATAAAAGTCCTTGAGAAAAACATTGGCAGGAAAATCTCAGACATTCCACGCAGCAACATCCTCACAGACATGTCCCCTAAAGCAAGGGACATAAAGGAAAGAAGAAACAAATGGGACCTCATCAAAATAAAAAGCTTTTGCATGGCTAAAGAAGCCAGCACCAAATTACAAAGAGAAGCAACAGTATGGGAAAACATATTTGCCAATGATGCCTCAGACAAGGGCCTGATATCCAAAATATATAAAGAACTCACACGACTCCACTCCAGGAAGACAAACAACCCAATTAAAAACTGGGCAAAGGACTTGAACAGACACTTCTCCAAGGAAGACATACAGAGGGCTCAGAGACATATGAAAAGATGCTCAACATCACTACCTATCAGAGAGATGCAAATCAAAACCACAATGAGGTATCATCTCACACCAGTCAGAGTTCCCAACATAAACAAATCCACAAACAAATGTTGGAGAGGATGCGGAGAAAAGGGAACACTAGTGCACTGTTGGTGGGAATGCAGACTGGTGAGGCCACTGTGGAAAACAATATGGAATTTCCTCAGAAAACTAAAAATGGAACTGCCCTTTGACCCAGCAATTCCACTGCTGGGATTATATGGTAAGAACACTGAAACACCAAACCAAAAGAACCTGTGCACCCCAATGTTCATAGAAGCACAATTTACAATAGCCAAGTACTGGAAGCAACCGAAGTGCCCATCAGCAAATGAGTGGATCCAAAAACTATGGTATATTTACACAATGGAATTCTACGCAGCAGAGAGAAAGAAGGAGCTTATACCCTTTGCAACAGCATGGATGAAACTGGAGAGCATTATGCTAAGTGAAATAAGCCAGGAGGTGAGGGACAAATAACATATGATCTCACCTTTAACTGGAACATAATCAATAGAAGAAAAAAGCATACAAAATATAACCAGAGACATTGAAGTTAAGAACAATCTAACAATAGCCAGGGCAGGGGGAGAGGGTGTGGGGGCGGGGACAGTGGGAAGAGGGGATTACAGGAAGTACTATACAGGACACATAGACAAAACTAAGCGGGAGGGTGGAGGTGGGGGAGAGAGGTGGGTTCACCTGGGGTGGGGTGGAGAAATGGGGAGAAAAAAAAAAAAAAGAAAAAGTAATGATAGAAAATTTCCCTAATCGGATGGGAGAAAAAGTCACCCAAATCTGGAAAACACAGAGAGTCCAAAGCAAGAGGAACCCAAAGAGGCCCTACTGCAATACACATCATAATTAAAATGTCAAAATTCCAAGACAAAGAGAGGATCTTAAAGGCAGCAAGGGAGAAAGAGGAAATAACATACAAGGGAGCCCCAATAATGTTAGCAACTGACTTCTCAATGGAAATGCTCCAAGCCAGAAGAGAATGGAAGAAAATATTCCAAGTAATGAGAACCAGAGGCCTGCAAACAAGGCTACTTTACCCAGCAAGGCTCTCAATCAAGATAGAAGGCCAAATAAAGAGTTTCCCAGACAAAAGAAGTCTAAAAGAATACACTTCCACCAAACCAGCTCTGCAAGACATGCTAAAGGGACAGCTTTAAGGAAAGGAAGGAAAAGAGAAAGACAGAGGAACACAGGTAGGAAAAAATGTAAATGAATAACCACATATTGATAATAACCTTAAATATAAATTGAGTAAATGCTCCAATGAAAAGACATAGAATATCTGAATGGTTAAGAAAGCATGACCCACACATATGCTGCTTACAAGAGACCCATCTCAGGACAAAAGACTTACACATACTGAAAGTGAAGGGCTGGAAACAAATTTTCCAAGCAAACGGACAGGAAAAAAAAGCAGGGGTAGCAATACTCATATCAGACAAAATAGACTTCAAAACAAGTGCTATAAAGAGAGACCCAGAAGGTCACTTCATAATACGCAAAGGAAAAATCCACCAAGAAGAAATAATCATTGTAAATATATATGCACTCAACATAGGAGCACCCAAATACATAAAGAAAATCTTGGAGGACTTCAAGAAAGATATTGACAGCAACACAATTATAGTAGGGTACTTTAACAGCTCACTGTCAAAAATGGACAGGTCTTCCAAACAAAATATCAACAAGGATATTGTGTCACTTAACAATACCCTAGATGAAATGGACTTATCTGACATATATAGAGCTTTTCATCACAAAGAAGCAAAATACACATTCTTTTCAAGTGTACATGGAACTTTTTCAAAGATAGATCACATGATAGGACACAAAGCAAGCCTCAACAAATTCACGAAAATTGAAATCATATCAAGCATTTTCTCTGACCACAAGGGACTGAAACTAGAAACCAACCTCAAGGAAAAAAACCCCAAACACTCAAAATCATGGAGACTGAATAGCATGCTATTAAACAATGAATGGGTCAAGAACGAGATTAGGGAAGAAATCAAAAACTTCCTGGAAACAAATGAAAACGAACTCACAACAACCCAAAACCTATGGGACACAGCAAAGGCAGTCCTGAGAGGGAAGTTCATAGGAATACAGGCCTACCTTAAAAAGACAGAAACATTTCAAACAAACAACCTAACCCTATGCCTACAAGAACTCGAGGAACAACAACAAAGACAGCCCAGAGCAAGCAAAAGGAAGGAAATAACCAATATCAGAGTAGAGTTAAAAGAACAGAGACTAAAAGAACAATTCTATAGGTGAATGAATCCAGGGACTGTTTCTTTCAAAGATAAATAAAATCCACAAGCCTTCAAGTAGGCTCATCAAGAAAAAAAGAGAGAGGATCCAAATAAACACAATTAGAAATCAAAGAGGAGAGATTACAATTGATACCACCGATTTACAAAGGATTGTAAGAAATTACTATGAAGAACTGTATGCCAAGAAATTTGAAAACCTAGGTGACATGGACACGTTTCTAGAAAAATATAATATTCCAAAACTGAATGAAGAAGGAGCAGAAAGCTTGAACAGACCAATAACAGCAGACAAAATTGAAGCAATAATCAAAAAGCTCCCAACACACAAAAGCCTGGACCAGATGGTTTCACATGAAAATTCTATGTAGCATTTAAGGAAGGGCTAACCCCTATCCTTCACAGACTATTCAAAAAAATCCAAAATGTTGGAAGACCCCCATACTCTTTTTATGAAGCCAACATCACCCTAATCCCAAAACCAGATGAAGACACAATGAAGAAAGAAAATTTCAGGCCAATATCGCTGATGAACATAGATGCTAAAATTCTCAACAAAATATTGGCAAACCACATCCAGCAATACATTAAAAAGATCATACACCATGACCAAGTGGGATTCATCCCAGGGATGCAAGGATGGTACAATATTTGCAAATCAATAAACATAATACTTCAGATAAACAATAGCAAAGATGAAAATCACATGATCATATCAATAGATGAAGAAAAAGCATTTGATAAGATACAGCACCCATTTCTGATAAAAACACTCAGCAAAGTGGGAATAGAGGGACCATTCCTCAACATAATAAAGGCCATATATGAGAAACCTACAGCCAACATCATACTCAATGGACAAAAACTTAGAGCTTTCCCACTAAGATCAGGAACAAGACAAGGATGCCTTCTCTCACCACTCCTATTCAACATAGTATTGGAAATCCTAGCCACAGCAATCAGACAAGAAAAAGCAATAAAAGGCATCCCAATTGGAAAGGAGGAAATGAAACTGTCACTCCTTGCAGATGACATGATAGTGTACATGGAAAATCCTATAGACTCCACCAAAAAACTACTCGACCTAATAAATGAATTTGGAAACACAGCTGGATACAAAGTCAATACTCAGAAATCAAAGGCATTCCTGTGCACCAGCAATGAAACTGCAGAAACAGAAATCCGGAAAAAAAATCCCAATTGATATAGCAACAAGAAAAATAAAGTACCTAGGAATCAACCTAACCAAGGAGGTAAAAGACCTGTACTCAGAAAACTACACAACACTGAAGAAAGAAATTAAGGAAGACACAAAGAAATGGAAGCATGTACCACACTCATGGATTGGGAGAATTAACATCATCAAAATGGCCATACTACGCAAAGTGATGTATAGATTCAATGCAATCACTATTAGAGTACCCATGACATATTTCTCAGATATAGAACAAACATTTCAGAAATTTATATGGCACCATAAACGACCCCGAATAGCTTCAGCAATTTTGAGAAAGAAGAACAAAGCAGGAGGGACCACAATACCCGATATCAAACTGTATTAAAAGGCCACTGTAATCAATTCAGCCTGGTACTTGCATAAAAACAGGCACATAGACCAATGGAACAGAACAGAGAGCCCAGAAATAAACTCAAGTTATGGTCAATTAATATTTGACAAGGAGGCAGGAGCATGAAATGGAGCTAAAACAGCCTCTTCAACAGATGGTGCTGGGAGATCTGGAGAGCTACGTGCTAAAAATTGAAACTCGATCACAAACTTATGCCATACACAAAAATAAATTCAACGTGGATAAAAGACTTAAATATAAGTCATAACACCATAAAGGTCCTTGAGGAAAACATTGACAGGAAAATCTCAGACATTCCAGGCAGCAACATGTCCCCTAAAGCAAGGGACATAAAGGAAAGAATAAACAAATGGGACCTCATCAAAATACAAAGCTTCTGCATGGCTAAAGTAAACAGCACCAAATTACAAAGAGAACCAACAGTATGGGAGAACATATTTGCCAATGATACCTCAGACAAGGGCCTGATCTCCAAAATATATAAAGAACTCCCATGACTCCACTCCAGGAAGACAAACAACCCAATTAAAAACTGGGCAAAGGACTTGAACAGACACTTCTCCAAGGAAGACATACAGAGGGCCAGAGACATATGAAAAGATCCTCAGCATCACTAGCCATCAGAGAGATGCAAATCAAAACCACAATGAGGTACCATGTCACACCAGTCAGAGTGGCCAACATAAACAAATCCACAAACAAATGTTGGAGAGGATGCGGAGAAAAGGGAACCCTAGTGCACTGTTGGTGGGAATGCAGACTGGTGAGGCCACTGTGGAAAACAATATGGAATTTCCTCAGAAAACTAAAAATGGAACTGCCCTTTGACCCAGCAATTCCAGTGCTGGGATTATATCCTAAGAACCCTGAATCAACAATCCAGAGGAACCTGTGCACCCCAATGTTCATAGCAGCACAATTTACAATAATCAAGTACTGGAAGCACCCTAAGTGCCCATCAGCAAATGAGTGGATCCAAAAAGGATGGTATATTTACACAATGGAATTCTACGCAGCAGAGAGAAAGAAGGAGCTTATACCCTTTGCAACAGCATGGATGAAACTGGAGAGCATTATGCTAAGTGAAATAAGCCAGGAGGTGAGGGCAAATACCATATGATATCACCTTTAACTGGAACATAATAAATAGAAGAAAAAAGCAAACAAAATGTAACCAGAGTCATTGAAGTTAAGAACAATCTAACAATGGGCAGGGGGGAGTGGGGAGGGTACAGTCAGGAGATGGGATTACAGGAACTACTATAAAGGACCCAGGGACAAAATCAAGGGGGAGGGTGGAGGTGGGGGAGGGAGGTGGGTTCACCTGGGGTGGGGTGGAGCTATGGGGAGAAAAGGCACACAACTGTAATTGAATAACAATAAAAAATATAAAATTTAAAAAATAAGAAAAAACAAATTAAGTTCCCTGGTGTAAAGTATGGTATGCTTTAGTTCCTCCAAATACGAGTTGCCACTTAGAACCTCTCATTGTGGGCACTGTAAGGTAGGCATGCATGTTTTCCTTCAAATCAAGGACGATATAGACATTTATAGGTAACACATGCATTCTTACTTTTTTTTTACCTCCATATTTAAATAAAATTACCCATTTGCTATTGAGATGAGATGTAAAATTAGTACTATATTTCCATTTTGAAACTTTGACAAAGTGGATCTACACTCAGCCCAGCTTAGCTCTGATTGCTTTCACATACTTATTAAGTTGTTTTTCCACTCACTGGTCTTCTTTATTTGAATGTAAACTCTTTGAAGACATACCCTTTGTTATTATAACCTTTCCTTGTCTATAGCTCAGTGCTTTGTGTATAGCTGATGTTCAGAAAATGTTTGCCTATAGTAATGTCTAAAAAGCTAGACAAAGATAATCTTCCCCAGATGCTATACAATGAAAAGCTTTTCTATTTGAAGGAGTCTAAAATATTATGGCAAATATGTAAAAAAATGAAAATAATGAAACTAGTCAATGGAAAATAGATTCCTTTTACTGTATTTAACATTTAATATAAACTTTACATGTTAATAAAATTACAGTTGAGAAAGATTTTGAAGATCCAGTTTGTTTGTTTCTGGAATCATTAGAAATGGGGATGTCTGTTTTTACTTGAGTGTCTGCTAAACAGTGAAGCCTCACCAACATGCTTACTGATGAACATCATATCAGAGTTCTAAGTACTGCTTCCTGACCTTTGAGATTTGGGGAACATCAGTGTAAGGGGACCATTCCAGCTCACCCCCAGTTTATGTCAAAACATTTTCTGAGAATGAGCTCTCTGGAGGTTACCTCTATAAAGCTTGGGTAGGGAATCTGAATTTAAACATATATTCTGTTTTTAAGAAAACTGATGTTTAGATTTGAATTGTTCATGGTAGTAATTGATGATTTGAATACTTCATTTAAAAATTTTCCATGTGGCTTTTTTCAATATTAACCTTAAGAAGGCTTATGTTCTCCAGAGTTCTTCATTGACTATTTTTTCGGTATCCTAAATCTTAAATCTCTCTTTTTCTGCTTGTGCTCCACTCTAAAAAAACCTTTTCCTGAATCCTGTTACCATCTATGGTAACTACTCTAATTTCCACCATTTCTACACTTCTAAACTCTCTGGAGTAATGATTGGTCTTCCTTGTCCTTACCCACTCCACTCCCCATTTCCTCAATCTAAAATGACTTGAGAGAGAAAAAAGCAAACAAAATATAACCAGAGACATTGAAGTTAAGAACAATCTAATAATAGCCAGATGGGAGTGGGGAGGGGAGTTTCAAGAACTACTATAAAGGACACATGGACAAAACCAAAGGGGAGGGTGGAGGCAGGGGAGGGAGGTGGGTTTGGCTGGGGTGGGGTGGAGGGGTGGGGAGAAAATGCAGACAACTGTAATTGAACAACAATAAAAAAATAAAATAAAATGACATGCATGCCTACTGCTATTATGAAAAGAATTTTAAGAATATAGCTAATGTCTTTTAATTGCCCAGTTTAATCAGTGGTTTAATTTTTTCATATTGAATTTCTATTAAATTTTAATAATAACATATTACATATCTCTATACACATAGAAAACATAGAAAGTATACAAAATAATATAACACATCCACAGGTATACTAAACTTTATCTTATGTTAATTTTAATCATATTTTTCAATATCCCCCTTTTTAAGACATAAAATGATTCAGTACATTTAAGTCTTTACCTTCTCCTATTTCCTTATTCTTAATACCCCTGTCTTCCACTTTTCCATAGCATTGACAATGCCCACAGATACTTTTCAGCATCCTGCTTCCCCTCAGCACTGCCATGTTTCCTGTATTTTTCTACCACCATGTCTGTTACTTTCATCTGTATTTTTCATTCTTCGGTCTCCACCTGGAACCTAACTGTTATTCCATCTTGGTTCTATCTTGTGGCTTTACTAGTAATCCAGTGATGTTAACTCTTTGCCCAACTTTGTCTCCCATGTGCCTATGTTTCCCACATCTGTGTTTCTAGTCTTCACTCTCCTTTTCAGGCATGATTTTCAATGTGAATATTAGACATTGATTTTTGGGTGTGGTGGAGACTCACCTAAATTCCCCCTCTGGTTCTTTGTATCTCAGTGTACTGTTTATCCCACACAGCAACCTTGGTGTCCTCCGAAGCTCCATTTCTTCTCATCTTTTATTACTTGAGAAACATTGTAAGCCTACCAGGGAGATTTCCCTAAATGTGGTCTTCTATCCATCATGACCACTACTCCATAAATGTTCTTTTTTCTCAGCTTGCCAATATCACCCACCTTCTAATTTGTATTTGCTCAGTAGATCTTTTACACTCCATGTCATCAATTGTTTTACATACTGTAAGTTTTCTTCTAAAAAAAATCTGGTTATAATACTTAAAAATTGTTCATCGGCCCCTAACCTCACACAGAAAAAAGGCATGGATTTCATTTTGTGTTATGTGAGGACTTTTACATCTATTTATTGTCTACTTTACTATTTCAGCTCCTCCCCATCTCATTCCTTACACACCTAGTCTCTACCTACCTGAACTAGCTTTTTCCCATCATGTGTGCAGAAGCACTGCCAGGAGACTTTTAGGCAAAATGTCAGACAAGACAGATGTACAGTGTCCCCCTTCTGCCTTTATTCTAAATATAGTGCAGCTGAATAATTTTTAACAACAGAAAAAAAATAAGACAAAATAAGATAAAATGCACAGATGAGCTTAAAGGTAAGAAGGGGTGCCTGATAACTGAGAAGAATGTTTATTAGTTCAAAAGATACTAGATTTTATTCTATGTCTTCAAGTGGGGTTTTCATACCCACTGTGTTGAAAAGTTAAGGCTGCATTTCCTGTGCTCCATGTAAAATAGAACTGAAGTCTTGAAAATGAGCATACTGAGAAGAGGTGTTCTATATATGAAAGAAAACTAAAAAAGAATAGTGTTCACCAGGTCAAAGATGATCCAGGTTGTATGCCATCTGACCTGGACCATCGATAAGAAGAGTCTTTAGCAGCAAGGAAGCAGATACTTCAGTTTGTCCCCTGCATGTGTATGGCATCCAATCTTGAAGTTTTTACCTGGCTAGGAAATAATGAGGTGAGAAATTAGCTTTAAATACTTGATTAGTTAAACTCATAGTGCCTAGTGAGAAGCAAAAACTTCCCCACACTAATATCTTCACTACCAGACCCAAACAATTCTCCTGTAGAAAATTATTCTCATTGAATGAACGTAAGCTCAGAGTCAAAATTTAAAAAAAAAAAAGGTTACATAAAGAAAGTTCACAACCAATTAACTTAAATACAGAGCAATCTGGAGACAGTTTTAAAGAAATTGTGCTTGAATTATTCAAATTCTGAAGGTAGAACTTGAATCCATAAGGAAGCTACAAAACACAAGAGAGCATGCATTACAGATAGAGTTGATACAGAAGTTAAAGATGTAAGAAGTACGACTTCTGGCTGTAGGTTAGGAGTGTCCCTTGATCCACAGCTAGACCAGGGAAGAAAAACAACAAACAAACAAACAAACAAACAAAACCCAGTTCTTCCCAGGTAGGAAAAGCATCATGTAGAGGACCCTACCTGTTCTGTAGCTCCAACACCAGTACCTGCCCTGCAGATTTTATCTGCTAGTTATGCTTTGAGTCAGACTATTCTTGCTTCTAGAATCAAAGCAGCAGTGTTGGCAGGCCTATTGGGGAGCACCTACAGACCAGTGGTTGTCCACCCCAAACAATATTGCCTCCCACAGTTGTCAGAGCGCAGTGTCTGGGCACATGTTTAGTTTTCACAACTGGGAGGGTTAGTAGTGTCATCTGGTACACTACTGGTACATCTATGTTGTCATCAGTGACAACACAGGCCCCACAACAAAGAAGTTATGGTCCAAAATGTCAATTTGTTGAGGTAAAAGAAGACCTGCTATAGACAAAGAAAACACTTTAACTGTTATTTTATTTCTATTACATTATGCTTTCCATGCACTGTTGTGTGGCTTCCCACTGTATCCAGAATGTGGTCTCTATCATGCCCACCTGATGAACTTCACTCTCGCTGCATGGCTTCTCTCCAATAAAGAAACATTGATGAAACTGTTGGAGCAGGAGGCAGAGGGGACTCTATGGTAGAGGGGAAGTTATTGTGAACAATTATTTTTATCTTAGTGGAGAAGTGAAGGATTCTACCCAAATTTAACTAATACCACAAGGTATAAAATTAAAGTCTCAGTTTTAGGAGATAATTTTATGTTTGAATATAATAAAATGAACAATGCTAAAAAAAAGTGTGGGAGGGAGGTAGTATAGATGTGTTAAACTGCTTTTCTTACTTTATAGCACAGAAGTTAATAAATGCAATTCAATTTTGACATATCAGGAAACAAAAATACATTCCATTTACTTATAGTATTCATCAGCAGATGCACTGAAAGCAGAATTTATTGAAATCATGGGACTGTTTAGACTTTTAAAAATTTTTTTATTGTTATTCAATTACAGTTTTATGCCTTTCCTCCCCATCCCTCCACCCCACCCCAGCTGAACCCACCTCCCTCCTCTACCTCCCCCACACCTCCCCTCTCCCCCCCGATTATGTCCATGTGTCCTTTATAATAGTTCCTGCAATCCCCTCTTCCCACTGTCCCCACCCCACTCCCCCCTGGCCACTGCTAGACTCTAGACTTTTTAACTATACGAACACACTATTTCTAAATTTAAAATAAAATTATTTTAATATCAAGTGTTAGCAAGAGTGGGATTGTGAATGTAAATAGAACTACCTTTCTCAAGGTCATTGTAGCAATATGTATCAAAAGACTTTAAACATTTTAGACTATCATACTTAGTAATTCTGCTTTGAAGTATTTATCCTAAATAGAGATGAAAATAGAGATTTATATTAAAATATTCATTGAAATTATTTTTACATATAATAGTTAAATTTTAATAATTGAAGTGAAAGAGTAGAGGTAGTTCAATAAATTATGGAACACCCAGACCAAGGAATACCAGGTACTGTTTAAATTCTTGTTAGTAAGGTCATTCATTTAATGACACATACAGAAAATTTTCACTAGATGGGGAGAGGGCTATTTAAAGAGCATGCTTCCAATTGTATTAAAAATACACAATTTTCAAAGAGGTAATTATGCACCCTTTTTACACATGATTACTTTACCCCAAGAACAGAATAAGCATATATTTCAGGTTTTTCTGATAAAATTTTGCTATATGAAAAATTAACATGAGGACTATGTTGATACTTCCAAAAGCCTTCACAAAATAATGCTAAAGAAAAAGCACATTATCCAAGAACATGTAAATTATTGTTATAACTTTATAACAAAAAAAAACCCATTGGTTAAAAAGAAAATGGATTTGTCTATGTGGGAAAATATATAGGTGTCTGTAAAAGAAAAATAACTATTAATAGCATGTATTTCTGGATAATGGAGCAGCAGGTACTGATAGATTTCTTGCTTTGTTTACAAAATCCTACATGAAGGTAAAAAGACGTCTTTGTAGAAGCATCTGTTCCACTTCCCCAAGCCCCACACACAGACAAAGGCATTTGCTCACTTTCTGATAGCCAGACCTTCATTTTCCTGTAGAAAGATACACTGTCTTGCATTCACAAACCCTGAAGCTTAGTAGTCTTAGTTAAGCATTCAAGGTGAAGAGTGTGCTCCTGGACATTGCATTTCTCTGACCACAGGGATTACTCTGGTAAGAAGCCCATGAGCCAAACCCTAGGCAAACAGGTAGAGATTTCTGGAAAGGACAGTTTTCCCGCCATTGGACATGAACTTGAGAGAATGTGTTCTCTATAGCTGCTGTCTCAGAATCTGCAACTACAAGAGGCAAAACTGTGTGATTATGGAATCAACTTGCAGAGGTGAGTAGAGCTCTGGGCCTTGCCCAAAGACAACACTCTCTGGACTCTTCAGTGACCTGAGCTAATGCATAATTTTCATGACTAAGCCAGTTGAGATCAGCTTTTTATCAAGGTTATTTTTCATCAAAATAATCCTGATAAAAATTTTCTTTTTATTTGCACCTTTGACAGGTAGATTACCTTAGAACTTGTGGTCTTTTGGTCATAAATACCTATAAAAATCATATAAAAATTCCTTTTGGAGGGTGATTTATTATATTCAAGCTATTTTGCTCCTTCAATTTATATAAAAATTAAGCTGCTCCTTTATTTTCATTAAGTAAAATACTTAAATATGTGGCAATTCATTATATAATTATACCCCCAATATAAATATTTATTTAAAATTTTTTATTGTTATTCAATTAGAGTTGTCTGCATTTTCCCCCATCCCTCCTGCCCATCCCGTCCAAACCCACCTCATTCCCCTGACTTCACCCTCCCTCTTGATTTTTTCCATGTGTCCTTTATAGTAGTTCCTGTAAACCCCTCTCCCCACAGTCACCTGGCTATTGTTAGATTGTTCTTAATTTCAAAGTCTCTGGTTATATTTTGTTTGCTTTTTTCTCTTGTTGATTATGTTCCAGTTAAAGGTGAGATCATATGATATTTTCCCCTAACAACGTGCCTTATTTCACTTAGCATAATGCTCTCCAGTTCCATCCATGCAATTGCAAAAGGTATAAGCTCCTTCTTTCTCTCTGCAGCATAGAATTCCATTGTGTAAAAGTACCACCGTTCTTCGATCCACTCATTTGCTGATGGGCACTTAGGTTGCTTCCAGTACTTGGCTATTGTAAATTGTGCTACTATGAACATTGGGGTGCACAGGTTCTTTTGGATTGGTGTTTCAGGGTCCTTAGGGTATAAACCCAACAGTGGAATTGCTGGGTCAAAGGACAGTTCCATTTTTAGTTTTCTGAGGAAATTCCATACTGTTTTCCACAGTGGCCTCACCAGTCTGCATTCCCACCAACAGTGCACTAAGGTTCCCTATTCTCTGCATCCTCTCCAACATTTGTTTGTTGAATTGTTTATGTTGGCCACTCTGACCAGTGTGAGATGGTATCTCATTGTGGTTTTCATTTGCATCTCTCTGATGGCTAGTGATGCTGAGCATCTTTTCATATGTCTCTGGGCCCTCTGTATGTCTTCCTTGGAGAAGTGTCTGTTCAAGTCCTTTGCCCAGTTTTTAATTGGGTTGTTTGTCTTCCTGGAGTGGAGTCCTGTGAGTTCTTTATATATTTTGGAGATCAGGACCTTTTCTGAGCTATCATTGGCAAATAAGATTTCCCATACTGTTGGTTCTCTGTTCATTTTAATGCTGTTTTCTTTAGGCTTGTAGAAGCTTTCTATTTTGATGAGGTCCCACTTGTTTATTCTTCCCTATGTCCCTTGCTTTAGGGGACATGTCTGTGAGGATGTTGCTGCATGGAATGTCTGAGATTTTCCTGCCAAAGTTTTCCTCTAGGACTTTTATGGTGTTATGACTTATATTTAAGTCTTTTATCCACGTTGAATTTATTTTTGTGTATGGTGTAAGTTGGTGAACAAGTTTCATTTTTTTTCATGTAGCTGTCCCGATCTCCCAATATTATTTGTAGAAGAGGTTATTTTTGCTCCGTTTTATGCTCCTGCCCCCTTCGTCAAATATTAATTGACCTTAAAGACTTGAGTTTATTTCTGGGCTCTCTGTTCTGTTCCATTGGTCTATGTGCCTGTTTTTATGCCAGTTCCAGGCTGTTTTGATTACAGTAGCCTTGTAATACTGTTTGATATCAGATACTGTGATCCCACCTGCTTTGTTCTTCTTTCTAAAAATTGCTGCAGCTATGCGGGGTTGTTTAGTGTGTCATATGAATTTCTGAAATATTGGTTCTATATCTGTGAAATATGTCATGGGTACTCTAATAGGGATTGCATTGAATCTATAAATTGCTTTGGGTAGTGTGCCATTCTGATGATGTTAATTCTTCCAATCCATGAGTGTGGTACATGCTTCCATTTCTTTGTGTCTTCCTTAATTTCTTTCTTCAGTGTTGTGTAGTTTTCTGACTACAGGTCTTTTACCTCCTTGGTTAGGTTGATTCCTAGGTACTTTATTTTTCTTGTTGCTATATCAATTGGGATTTTTTTTCCGGATTTCTGTTTCTGCAGTTTCATTGTTGGTGCACAGGAATGCCTTTGATTTCTGAGTATTGACTTTGTATCCAGCTGTGTTTCCAAATTCATTTATTAGGTCGAGTAGTTTTTTGGTGGAGTCTATAGGATTTTCCATGTACACTATCATGTCATCTGCAAAGAGTGACAGTTTCATTTCCTCCTTTCCAATTTGGATGCCTTTTATTGCTTTTTCTTGTCTGATTGCTGTGGCTAGGATTTCCAATACTATGTTGAATAGGAGTGGTGAGAGAAGGCATCCTTGTCTTGTTCCTGATCTTAGTGGGAAAGCTCTAAGTTTTTGTCCATTGAGTATGATGTTGGCTGTAGGTTTCTCATATATGGCCTTTATTATGTTGAGGAATGGTCCCTCTATTCCCACTTTGCTGAGTGTTTTTATCAGAAATGGGTGCTGTATCTTATCAAATGCTTTTTCTGCATCTATTGATATGATCATGTGATTTTCGTCTTTGCTATTGTTTATCTGAAGTATTATGTTTATTGATTTGCAAATATTGTACCATCCTTGCATCCCTGGGATGAATCCCACTTGGTCATGGTGTATGATCTTTTTAATGTATTGCTGGATGTGGTTTGCCAATATTTTGTTGAGAATTTTAGCATCTATGTTCATCAGCGATATTGGCCTGAAGTTTTCTTTCTTCGTTGTCTCTTTATCTGGTTTTGGGATTAGGATGATGTTGGCTTCATAAAAAGAGTATGGGGGTCTTCCAACATTTTGGATTTTTTTGAATAGTCTGTGAAGGATAGGGGTTAGCCCTTCCTTAAATGCTACATAGAATTTTCATGTGAAACCATCTGGTCCAGGCTTTTGTGTGTTGGGAGCTTTATGATTATTGCTTCAATTTTGTCTGCTGTTATTGGTCTGTTCAAGTTTTCTGCTTCTTCTTCATTCAGTTTTGGAAGATTATATTTTTCTAGAAACGTGTCCATGTCACCTAGGTTTTCAAATTTCTTGGCATACAGTTCTTCATAGTAATTTCTTACAATCCTTTGTAAATCGGTGGTATCAATTGTAATCTCTCCTCTTTGATTTCTAATTGTGTTTATTTGGATCTTCTCTCTTTTTTTCTTGATGAGCCTACATAAAGGCTTGTCGATTTTGTTTATCTTTGAAAGAACCAGTCCCTGGATTCATTCACCTTTAGAATTGTTCTTTTAGTCTCTGTTCTTTTAACTCTACTCTGATATTGGTTATTTCCTTCCTTCTGCTTGCTCTGGGCTGTCTTTGTTGTTGTTCCTCGAGTTCTTGTAGGCATAGGGTTAGGTTGTTTGTTTGAAATGTTTCTGTCTTTTTAAGGTAGGCCTGTATTCCTATGAACTTCCCTCTCAGGACTGCCTTTGCTGTGTCCCATAGGTTAGGGTTGTTGTGACTTAGTTTTCATTTGTTTCCAGAAAGTTTTTGATTTTTTCCCCTAATCTTGTTCTTGACCTATGCATTGTTTAATAGCATGCTATTCAATCTGTGTGTTTTTTAGTGTTTTGGGTTTTTTCCTTTGAGGTTGGTTTCTAGTTTCAGTCCCTTGTGGTCAGAGAAAATGCTTGATATGATTTCAATATTCTTGAATTTGTTGAGGCTTGTTTTGTGTCCTATCATGTGATCTATCTTTGAAAAAGTTCCATGTACACTTGAAAAGAATGTGTATTTCGCTTCTTTGGGATGAAAAGCTCTATATATATCAGTTAAATACATTTCATCTAGGGTTTTGTTCAGTTATACAATATCTTTGTTAATATTTTGTTTGGAAAATATGTCTATTTTTGACAGTGGGGTGTTAAAGTCCCCTACAGTAATTGTGTTTCTGTCAAATCTTTTTTGAAGTCCTGGAAGATTTTCCTTATGTGTTTGGGTGCTGCTAGTTGGGATCATATATATTTACAATGGTTATTTCTTCTCGGTGTATTCTTCCTTTGAGTATTATGAAGTGACCTTCTGGGTCACTCTTTATAGCCCTTCTTTTGAATTCTATTTTGTCTGATATGGGTATTGCTACCCTGTCTTTTTTTTCCTGTACGTTTGCTTGGTAAATTGGTTTCCAGCCCTTTGCTTTCAGCCTGTGTAAGTCTTTTGTCCTGAGGTGGGTCTCTTGGTGGCAGCATATGTGTGGGTCATGTTTCTTTATCCATTCAGCTCTTCTATTTCTTTTGATTAGAGCATTTAATCCATTTACATTTAAGGTTATTATCGATACGTAGTTATTCATTGCCATTTTTTCCTACCTGTGTTCCTCTCTCTTTCTCTTTTCCTTCCTTTCCTTAAAGAAGTCTCTTTACCATCTCTTGCAGAGCTGGTTTGGTGGAGGTGTATTCTTTTAGACTTCTTTTGTCTGGGAAACTCTTTATTTGGTCTTTTATCTTGATTGAGAGCCTTGCTGGGTAAAGTAGTTTTGGTAGCAGGCCTCTGATTCTCATTACTTGGAATATTTTCTTCCATTCTCTTCTGGCTTAGAATGTTTACATTGGTAAGTCAGCTGCTAACATTATTGGGGCTCCTTTGTATGTTCTTGTTTCTCCCTTGATGCCTTTAAGATCCTCTCTTTGTCTTGGAATTTTGACATTTTAATTATGATTTATCTTGCAGTAGGGCCTATTTGGGTTCCTCTTGCTTGGGACTCTCTGTGTTTCCTGGATTTGGGTGACTTTTTTCCCCTCAGATTAGGGAAATTTTCCATCATTGCTTTTTCAAGCAGGTTTTCTCTCCCTTGTTCTTCTTCTCCTCCTTCTGGTATTCCTGTTATGCAGATATTGTTATGTTTCATGTTGTCCTGCATTTCCCTTATTGCCTCTTCATTTTTCTGAGCCTCTTTTCCTTTTCTTCCTCTTTCTGGGTGTTTTTTTCTACTTTGTCCTCCAGCTCGCTGATCCGATCCTCTGCTTCAGCAATTCTGCTTGTGATTCCTTCTACTGTGGTCTTCAATTCAGAAATTGTATTCTTCATTTCCTCTTGGCCCTTGTTGGTAATTTCTATTTCCTTTTTCATGTTGATGTAGTTTGCAGTGAGTTCATTGTAGTTTCCCTGCAGTTTCTGGTAGTTCTCTGTGAGCTCAGTGAGCTTCCTCATAACCATTGCTTCGAACACAGCACCTGATAGTTGACTTTCCTCTTTTTCAGTCATCATTCTTTGTGAGGCTTCCTGCTTTCCTTTCATTTGTGGATTGTTTCTTTGTCTTCCCATTGTTTATGAGACTTTTCTTGTTACTCTCTGCTTCTTAAATTTATCTGTTCTGACTCCCTGGGTTTATGGTATGAACTTCTATGGTAGAATGCCAATGGGATTAGGTGGTGCTGTCTCCTTAATCTACTGAGCTCACTGGTCTTGGGCTGTTGTTTATGTTGGCTCTCTGTATGTGTTGGGTTTTGGTTGTTGTTGGGTCTTTCTTTGATGGGTCCTTCCCTCGAGCTGGTTAATTGAGGGTCACTCTGTCCACCACATCTTGTGTTGTGTTGTGCAGATATGGACAGTTTGTGTCATAGCTGATTTTTCTGTGTGTACAAGTTTTTGAGGTTTCTCTCTCGCTCTTGTTCAGTTGTTTATTCTGAGTAATTTCTCCACTATTTAGTTGTATTTCCAGATCAGTCCTGGATTGAGGTTAGTGTGGTTTCCACTCCCTTCTTCACCTTCTTCTGTTGTCATTTGTTGGTGGTTCCATTGTTGGTGGGTTTCCTCTTCCAGCAGGTGTACTGGTGTTCACCCCTCCCACCTTCTCTGGAGCAGCAAAATGAAATTTGTCTCACTGTCTCAGTTATTAGGATGACTCCTCTTTGGGTCTAACTGTGGTCTTTTCAGAGCTCTGGGTTTTATTATCTCACCTGTGGGAAAAGGAGAGGAAAAGAAGACAAAGAAAAAGGGAAGGAAGTAAAATGTAATAGAAAAGGAAAGGAAGGAAGAAGGAATAAAAAGAGATCAGAGGGAAGGAAATAAGAAGGAATTTTAACAGAAATTAAAATAAAAAAGTAAATAAAAGAAGTCAGGAAGAAGGAATAAAAAAGTAAGGGAAGGAAGGAAGAAGGAATAAAAAAAGAAAGAGGAACAGAAAGGAAGAGGGAATTAAAAAAAAAAAAAAGTCTTCTGCTGGCTTTAAACCAATCAGGCCAGTTCTGCTGGTCTTTCTGCTGGTCCTTCTGTCTGTGAAATTGGAGGGGATGGGTGGAGGGATTGGTTTCACTTTTCTCCCTTCATGAGTCACACTCTTTGCTGTTGTCCATCCTCCAGTCCAGTTCCTCAGGGCCCTTCTGCTCCCCGCCTTAGGCCTTTAGTCCACCAGTTGTGCTGTCCTTGAGGTGCACCAATTAGGGGCAACTCATGCTCCATTCTCTTGTGCTTTGCTCTCCTAGATGCTAGGGGCTCTCAGGGTAGTTCAGCCCCCTACTTAGTCAAGCCTTTCCTCGTACTGCCGTTTCCCCTAGCTCTGCAGCTCCCCTCTGCTGGGTGTTCTGCCTTCCTCCTAGAGAGAGAGTAGGCCCTGAAGGGCTCTGTGTGCAGGGGCTAGGTGGGAGGTGTTCAGTTCCAGGTGCTTCAGGCATGGATGCCTGTGGGCAGCCAGGCCATTGATCGGGTTGTACACCCACCCGGGGCTTCAGGAGTGGGCGCCCAGGCCACTGATCTGGGCGCACACTGACCCCGGGCTTTGGGCCTGTGCCCCTGGGCAGCCTGGCCACTGATTGGGGTATGAACCAACCCTGGGCTTTGGGCCTGTGCGCCCAGGCAGCGTGGTCGCTGATCTGGGTGCGCACTGACCTGGGCTTCAGGTGTGTGCTGGGGCTGCTTATCTGGTGTTCACAGTCCAGGGGCTGAGGGAGTAGGAGCACAAGAGGCCACTGCTGCTGCAGAGAATTCTCTAAAGAGCCACTGAGTGCCTCTACGTTCTCTTTTTCTTTTCGAGAAATTCCTCCTATTCAAGGCCCTCCCCCCCCCCCCCCCCCCCCCCCCGCCTGGTCCAAACAAGCACCTGGCCTCTCACACAGCCCAGCCTGGCTCTCTTCCAAGAATCTTGCAGCAGACCCTGCTGCCCCAGCAGGGGGCTTCAGCTGCCCTGGTCCCCGCGCTGGTCCCAGGGACCTTATTGTCCTTAAGCACTCTTCTTACCATCTGATTTTTCAATGTCCTCTACAATTTTTGGTCTCCGATCTTTATATATGCTGGAATACAATTGGCTGTTCGCTCTGTTCCTCAGATCAGCTAGTCATTTAACTGGTGCCAAGGGGAAGTGGACTCCACTCCCACGTATCTCGCTGCCATCTTCCACAATCCCCCCTTTTATCCCCAACATATATCTTAACTGAGCAAACAAACAGAATATAAACACATTTTCTCATTTAATTCAGGTCTTCACTCACTCTCAAAACAGTAAGAGAATGATGCAATTTTCAATCAGGTAGAAAAATAGGTAAAGGCAATCACCTGCTTGGGGCTGAGTATGCAGCAGGCAAGCACTGCTTCAGCTGAGGAGTATTGACCGAGCACCAATATTAACCTTTGAGAGGATGCTTCCAGTCAGTGTACATGAGAAATAGGAACTGAGGATGCTGTGGTCTGGGACTGCAGCCCAGGTGACAGAGAGCAAGGAAGACAGAGAGAGAGGGAGAGAGAGTGAGAGGGAGATAAATGTGAGAAAGAAACATCAATCAGTTGCCTCCCATATACATACTGTCTGGGGATCAACCCGCAACCTGCAGAGAGAGAAAGTAAGAGAGGAAGGGAGAGAGAAAGACATGAATGTGAGAGAGAAACATCAATTGGTTGCCTTCATATGTGCCTGGACTGGGGATCAGATCTGCAACCCAGATTCAAGATGGTGGAGGAGTAAGCCACACTAACCTCCTCCCCAGGACAGATCTGTAATTACAACTAAATTGTAAAGAAATTCTGAATAACCAACCAAACACTAGCTGGAGAGAGGCGTTTTAATCACAGACTGACAGAAGAAACAACTTCACAACAACATGACTGGTAGGGACTGTGGAGGAGGTGTGAGAGGGCTGGCTGGGCTTCTATGGGCAGCAGATAAAGTGCCAGAGGGATATTTCCATAGCTGGGGCAGGGGGAGGTTAACCCTGAGAAGTGTGAGGTCAAACCCCAAGCTGGGCTTTCCAGCCTACAGCACCAAAGCAGTTTTCTTTTGGAACCCAGAAAACATTCAGCTGTGAAAAGCAGTGGGGTTTCTGTCTACCAGGGAGAGATGGCTAGAGACTAAGAAAGACTCTTAAAGGGCCAATGCACAAAATTTCATTTGTAACTACCTACCCTGGATTCCAGCAGAGGGAGGGAAGAGTGGACTAGAGACACTTGAGGAGAGTCTGGGGTTGGTGGCTCTTGGAAGAGAACTAAAGGAACAGCTGCCAGGTTCCCTGTGCTGAGTCATTCCCCATACTGCAGAAGTCGCCTTTCTCAGGTAGAGCACTCATCTCCAAATGGCATCAGCCTCAGGAGAAGCAATAACCTCACCCATAGGAATTACTCTGCCCCACCTTAAGCCAGGCTGCTGATTTTACCTTAATTAGTTTAACAACTAATCAGTTCAACAAACTGATTAGTTTAACAACTAAGGCAGAAAAAAACAAAAAAGCAGCCCAAATGGGAAGACAAAGAGACCCCAAATGAAAGAACAAGAGAATTTTTTAGAAGAAGAACTGGATGAAAAAGAGGCAAGCAGTTTATCAGAGTTTTGAGTAATGATTATAAGGATACTCAACAGCATGAAGTAAGACATAGAAATCATAAAAAAAGGACCAGTCAGAAATAAAGAATGCAATATACTGAAAGGAATAAATAATAGGTTAGATGAAGCAGAGGACTGGATCAGTGATTTGGAAGACAAGGTAGAAAGAACACCCAGGCAGAGCAGGAAAAAAAAGGATAAAAAAATGAGGAGAGCTTAAGAAACATTTTGGACAACACGAAGTGTAAAAACGTTCATCATGAGAATACAAGAAGGATAAGAAAGCAAACAAGTATCGAGCACCTAGTTGAAGAAGTAATGACTGAAAACTTCCCTAATCTGGTAAAGGAAAAAGATACACAAACCCAGGAAACTCAGAGAGTCCCAAACAAGTTGGACCCCAAAAGGGCTACACCAAGACATATCACAATTTCTTATTTCTGAACAGAAGCATTTCAGGTCAGAAGGGATTGGTACAAAATACTCAAAGTGATCAAAAGCAAGGGCCTACAACCCAGCAAGACTATCATTTAAAATTGAAGGAGAAATAAAGAGCACCCAAGACAAGAAAAAGCTAATAAAGTTTGTTACCACAAAACCAGTATTGCAACAAATGTTAAATGTCTTCCTTGAAGAAGAAGAATAAGGAGGAGGGAGAAAAGAAGGAGAAAGAGAAGAAAAAAGAAAATACAAGGAAAGAAAATAAAATGACAATAAATACATATCAACAATCACTTCAAATGTAAGTGGCTTACATGTTCCAATCAAAAGACATAGGGTAGCTGAATAGATAAGAAAACAAGACCTGTATATATGCTATCTATAAGAGACCCACCTCAGGACCAAAGATACACACAGACCAAAAGTAAAGGGATATAAAAAGATATTGCATGCAAATGGAAAGGAAAAAATGCTAAAAAATTAGCTGAGTTAGCAAATCTTATATCCAACAAAGTAGACATTAAAACCAAGGCTATTATAAGAGACAAAGAAGGAAACTACACAATATAAAGGGAACAATCCAACAAGAGTACATAAACCTAGAAAATGTTTGTGCATCCCATATAGGAGCACCTAAATCAGTAAAGCAAATCTTGATGAGCATAAGGGGAGAGATTAATAGAAATAATGTTATAGAAGGAGCTTTTAACACCCCATTGACATCAATGGGTAGATCTTCCAGAAAGATATTCAAACAAGGAGACAGCAGCCTTAAAAGATGCACTAGATCAAATGGATTTAACTGATATCTTCAGAGCATTTCACCCAAAGCAACAGAATATACATTCCTTTCAAGTGCACATTTAACATTTTCTAGGATAAACCATGTTAGGAAACAAAACAAGTTACAATAAATTTAGAAGGATTGAAACCATATCAAGTTTCTTCTCCGACCAAAATGCTATAAAACTAGAAATCAATCATATGAACACAGAAAAACACACAAATACATGGATGATAAGTAACATGTTATTAAACAATGAATGGGACAGCAATGAGATGAAAGAAGAAATCAAAAGATACCTTGAAACAAATGAAAATGAGAACACAAGAATTCAAAATCTTTGGGACACTGGAAAAGCAATCTTTTGAGGGAAAGTCATATCATTACAAGCCTATCTTAAAAAACAAACAAACAGCCCTGGCTGGTGTAGCTCAGTGGATTGAGTGCAAGCCTGTGAATCAAAGAGTCACTGGTTCAATTCTCAGTTCAAATAAACCATCTAACTTCACACTTAAATAAACTTGAAAAAGAACAACAAACAAAGCACAATGCACATAGAAGGAAGGAAATAATAAATATCAGAGCATAAGTAAAATAGAATTAAAAAAACTATACAAAACACCAGTGAATACAAGAGCTGGTTCTTTGAAAAGATAAACAACATTGACAAACCTTTAACCAACCTCATTAAGAAAAAAGAAAGGACTCAAAAAGATAAAATCAGTCACGAAAGAGGAGAAATAACAAATGAAACTGTTTCATTTGTTAAGAGGAAGAAAATTTGTTAAGAGGAAGAAATAAAGCTGTTCTTATTTGCAGATGACATGATACTGTACATAGAAAACCCTAAAGATTCTACCGAGAAAGTACTAGAACTGATAAAGGAATTCAGCAAAGTAGCAGGATACAATATTAATATTCAGAAATCAGTTGAATTTTTATGTGCCGATAATGAACTAACAGAAAGGGCAATTTAAAAAATGCCATTCACAATTGCTACAAAAAGAATAAAATGCCTAGGAATAAACCTACTGAAGTATGTACAAGACCCATACTCAGATAATTATAAGACACTGAAAAAAGAAATTGAAGAAGATAAAGGTAAGTGGAAGCACATACTGTGTTCATGGATAGGAAGAATTAACATCATTAAAATGTCCATACTACTCAAAGCAATCTATAGATTCAATGCAATTCCTGTCAAGATTTCAATGACATATTTCAAATAACTAAAACAAATATTTCAAAAATGTATATGGAACCACAAAAGGTCCTGCATAACAACAGCAATCCTGAGAAAGAAGAACAAAGTTGGAGGAATCACAGTATGTAAACCATAGCAGTCAAAACAGCATGGTACTGGCATAAATACAAGGTACATACATCAGTGGAACAGAATAGACAGCCCAGAAATAAACCCACACCTTTATAGCCAATTAATATTTGACAGAGGAAACAAGCACATACAATGGGCTAAAGATAGTTTACTCAATAAATGGTGTTGGGAAAATTGCACATATACATGAAGAAAAATGCAACTAGACCACTTTCTAGCATCACACTCAAGAATAAATTAAATGTTAGACCTGAAATCATAAAAATCCTAGAAGAAAACATAGGCAGGATAATCTTGGATATTGCTTTTAGCAATTTTTATTGGTTATATCTCCCCAGGCAAAGGAAGCAAAATAAAAAAATAAACACATAGGACTATATCAAATTAAAATGTTTTTGCACAGCAAAGGAAACCATTAACAAAATGAAAAGACAACCCACAGAATGGGAGAACATATTTGCCAATATATCTGATACAGGATTAATATCCAAAATTTATAAAGTACTTACAAAACTCAACACCAAAAAACTACAACCCAATTAAAAAATGGGCAAAGCACCTGAATTGACACTTCTCCAAGGGGGACATACAGATGACCAATAGACATATGAAAAGATGCTCAATGTCACTAATCATCAGAGACATGCAAACTCAAACCACAATGAGATATCATCTCACAACTGTCAGAATGGGTATCATCAATAAATCAACAAAAAAGTGCTAATGAGGATATGGAGAAAGGGGAACATTTTTGAACTGTTGGTGGGAATGCAGATGGGCACAGCCACTGTGGAAAGCGGTATGGAGATACCACAAAACATTAAAAATGGATCTGCTTTTTGACCTAGAGATCCCACTCTAGGAATATATCCAAAGAAACGCAAAACACTATCTTGAAAGAACATAAGCACCCCTATGTTCATTGCAGTGTTATTTACAATCACTAAGATATGGAAGCAGACAGAGCACCCATCAGTATATGAGTGGATAAAACAACTATGGAACATTTACACAATAGAATACTGCTTGGCATAAAAAAGAAAATTTTACCCTTTCTGACAGTATCAATGGACCTGAAGAACATTATGCTAAGTGAAATAAGCCAGTCAGAGAAAGGCAAATACCATATGATTTTACTCATATGTGGAATATAGTGAACAAACTGAACTAACAAGAGAAATGGGAACAAACTCATAGATAGAGAGCAGGATGACAGCTAGTGGTGGAGGAGGGAAGTTAGGGGACAGAGGAATTGAGCAAAAAGGAAAAAGGACTCAGGGACATGTGGTGATTGCTGGGGGGAGGGGTGTATAAGGGAACTAAATTGTAATGGAAATAATGCAATAAAGATTTTTTTTAAAGAAAAATAGGTAAAGGCACTTCAAACAAATTTTTCTCTTCCCTTATCCCTCTATGACAAAATGGCAAAATACCCCAGCAAAACATTTTAAACCACCCCATCAAAAACTGACTCCTAGTATTTGTTTCTTAAAAAACAATAAACATTACCTCCACTTTAGACCCTAGTGTAGGGCAATTGTGGTTCTCTTTACTTTACACTTAGTTGTATACAGGGCAGAACCCTGGTTACTCAGTGCAAGTCTGACAAATGAAATGAGTTTAGTCAAGCGAGATTCAATAATAACATTGTGTACTTATAAATGATCTATCTTTCTCAGCATAAATTCTGAGACCATCTGTGTAGCACAATCGTCTGAGGTTAAGTAAGGTGAGGAAGAAATGAATAAACCAGTTTAAAATATTATACAATCTGGTATTTATCTATTTTTGACAATCCTAGTGGACAATTTCCTGATGTCCATTGCTATGGGTTTTACTTTTGTATTGGTCTGCTAAAAAGCCAGTTTAGTTTTTCCATAAGATAAAAGACTCATTCTGCAATTTCACCAATAATTTTATTGCTTTGGATATTGAGTATGTCAGCTGTCTTCTGCTATTGACTTCTAGTGGGTAGAGGCCAGGGGTGCTGCTAAATATCTTCAAATGCATAAGACAGCCCCACAGCAAATAATTATTTGAACAAAATGCCAATAGTTCCAAGAAACTTCAAAAAACCACTTTTGACAATTGATTAATCACAGCACCTTGTCCATACACTACACAAATCATTTTTCTTCTTCATTTCAGTTGCATTTTTACCTTTCTTGGAGTAATAAAGCACACTACACTGGAAATGTTGCATGTTTTCTTCCATTTTCAATATGAAAATGGCTACACAAAAATTCATAATTTTGGTAGTTTTATTTAAAATGCATGCTGTTATGACAGCTATTACAATGCAAGCTAAAAAAAATTGTTTCAAGTGAAGTTCAAGACAACTAAGCACTACTAGAGTCATTGTACTGAAAAAATTAAATGAACATTTTGGCCATCACAATACATTTAATCAAAGAGATTTTTATCCCATGGAAATTCTGTCTGCTTGCTCAAAATCATTGGAATTTTCTAATATTTCTTAGAAAAGGTCATGTGACCAAGTTTCATCCTCTCTGTGCATTCTCTTTGGAAAGCTCAGAGCTTTTCAAATGAGTGAGCTTTTCATGTATTAGTGGTAATGGGAGTGCCAAGGGATATAATAAGAATTAGGCCTATTGGGTTTTTCTTAAATGGGTTGAGCTAGAATGCAAATCTGGTTTTAAAAAGAAGTTAGTCCTTTAAGAACCTAATGATCTATATGATCTTTCTTTTTATGTCTCAACAATAGAGCTTGAAGGTGGCTCTCTGGTGGGCTATGAAAGGCAGGACAGGCTTTCAGCTGATTCCCAATGTGATTCAACCTGAATTTTCTTCATACCATATCATTCTCGTTGCTGATGGAACTATGTTCCTTTCCCCCCCACCCCGTTCATTTTAACTGTAGTACATACAATAAGGATAATTAACTACCATCCATTTCAAAACAATCTGGGACATGATACATATAAACAAATAAACATTAAGCCAAATGGAATCAGTGCCCAGAAAAATCAAGCACAATCACTTGTAAACAAGAGCTGAAGAGGAATATATGAACACACATAAACACTAAAACTATTCAATTGTGGGATATTGTGTATTTAAAAAAAATTAAACATTTTACTTGACTATATGGAGTTTTAAGCAGTTACACGTTATATTGACAATTTCTGTCATGAAGCTGGACATGATTGCTCTGATTTCTGGACAAGCTGATGATAATAACAATGGTGATGACAACAGTAAAGGTGATATTTCATGTTAAATTTTCAAGTTACTCATCATATCTCAAGTCACTCTTCTCATCACTTTTATTCATACCATGAGTCATCCTATGTGTTTCAGTCAGATTATATAGTGACCCTGAATGAATCAGTCAAACTTTTAGAATAATGTCAACCATTTTAAGACTTTTTGCAAATATACGATACTTGAGAATGCACTTTTCTCCCGGCTGGTATGAGAGATAAAATATTTAAATTTTTCAGAGTATCAGATTATTTGAAAATAAATGTTGTACTTAAATTTTTAAAGGCCAGAGAAATGCAAACAGGAGTAGATATGATCTAATTTTTTTGGACACTCAGCACCTTTTACCCTTCAATAAGGTATCCAAAAATGCTCCTAACTTAGCATAGTTAATGTTCATAGAACTATGGGATAACATGGCTTAGATATACAAGAAAGGTAGGTTAGACTTTGCCTTCTTCTGAGTTTAGCTACTTGAACAACAGACTAAAAGGCAGGTAGACTCATGGCTGAGGATAATGTAGGCTACTAATTTGAAAAGAAAAATACTATAAAATTAATTTAATAACAAACAAGAAATTTGCTTTAATTGAGAGCTAATGGAATTAACGAAACTCGAAAACTTTTTCCAAATGCTGATTAAACAATGTTCCTAGGCAGACTATCTGCAGGATATGATTTAGAAATGCAGCACAATAAGATATCATCATAATTTTCCTTAATTTCTACCACAAAAGGAAGTCTGCAAAGGAAGAAATCAAATTGATAGAGGGGAACACTGAACTAATTTTTTTTTTCTTCAAATCCCTGGTTTCTTACACTATGTACTACCTGGAAATGGAAGCATCTAGAACTCCTGAGAAAAACATGTGAGATCATCTTTAGTTGAAAAAATGGTAAACATTTATAGAATTATGTATTTGTAAAATATATGTAATGTTGAAAAACATGATGTAATTCAAAGATAATTTTGGAATCCAGTCACTTTGATCAATCATTTAACAATAAATTCTCCAATTTTAAATAATATATAGTATGTACCAGTTACTGCCCACAAACTTGAAGATGTTATTATAATAACAGAGAAGTCATTCCTGCCTTCCAATTGTTTATGGTCTAGAAAGAAGAACACACATTGGACAAATGATTACAAAGGTGATGAGTCTTAACTAGGAGGCCAGTGTGGCAAAAAAAGTTTATAGCAAGGGAATGTAACTTAGCCAAGGGAACAGGGAAGACTCTAATCAAGAAATAACATTTAAATGAATACATACAAGATGAGTATTGTGTAGTCAAAGACATAGGAGAGTATCTTAGGCTAAGAAAACAACATATAAAAATAGTTTTGAAATGAGAAAGCATATTGGAATCACAGAAAATAGATATTCTATAAGGCTAGAGTAGATATAATTCAGGGAAATGTTGCAAAATAGGTTGGAGAGGTTGGCCGTGGATTTGGAATTTTATCAGATTACCAAGAAACCATGGAAGAGTTTTAGGCCAGGATAGGTTTAAGCATAGTGAGATTAGCTTTTTAAAATTTTTAAATATATTTTATTGATTATAATATTACAGTTGTCCCATTTCTCCCCCTTTACTCCCCTCGACCCTGCACCCCCCTCCCATTAGCATTTCCGCCCACCCCTTGGTTCATGTCCATGGGTTATACATATAAATTCTTTGGATTCTACATTTCCTATACTGTACTTAACCTCCCCCTATCTATTTTGTACCTACCACTTATGCTTCTTTTTCCCTGTACCTTTTCCCCCATTCTCCCTCCTCTGCCTCCCTGCTGATAACCCTCCATGTGATCTCCATTTCTGTGATTCTGTTCCTGTTCTAGTTGTTTGCTTAGTTTGCTTTTGTTTTTGTTTTAGGTGTGGTTGTTATTAACTATATGTTTGCTGTCATTTTACTGTTCACATTTTTTATCTTCTTTTTCTTAGATAAATCCCTTTAACATTTCATATAATAAGGGTTTAGTGACGGTGAACTCCTTTAACTTGACCTTATCTGAGAAGCACTTTATCTGCCCTTCTATTCTAAATGATAGCTTTGCTGGATAGAGTAATCTTGGATGTAGGTCTTTGCCTTTCATGACTTTGAATACTTATTGCCATCCCCTTCTTGACTGTAAGGTTTCTTTTGAGAAATCAGCTGACAGTCTTATGGGGACTCCTTTGTAGGTAACTCTCTCCTTTTCTCTTGCTGCTTTTAAGATTCTCTCCTTATCTTGAATCTTGGGTAATGTAATTATGATGTGCCTTGGTGTGTGCTTCCTTGGGTCCAACTTCTTTGGGACTCTCTGAGCTTCCTGGAGTTCCTGGAAGTCTATTTCCTTTTCTAGATAGGGGAAGATCTCCTTCATTATTTTTTCAAATAGGTTTTCCATTTATTGGTCTTGCTCTTTTCCTGCTGGCACTGCTATGATTCAGATGTTGGAACATTTAAAGTGTTCCTGGAGGTTCCTAAGCCTCTCTTCATTTTTTTTTTTAATTCTTGTTTCCTCATTCTTTTGTGGTTGAATGTTCATTTCTTCCTTCTGGTCCAAACTGTTGATGTGAATCCCTGTTTCCTTCCCATCACTGTTGGTTCCGTGTACATCTTTCTTTATTTCACCCTTCATAGCCTTCACTTCTTCCTCCATTTTGTGACCATACTCAACTATTTCTGTGAACATCCTGATTACCAGTGTTTTGAACTGTGCATCTGATAGGTTGGCTATCTCTTCATCACTTAGTTGTATTTTTTCTAGAGCTTTGATCTGTTCTATCAGTTTGGACATGTTTTTGTCTCCATGTGCCTGTTATGTAGTAAGGGGTGGAGCCTTAGGTATTTGCCAGGGCAAGCAACCCACCTTGCTATATTGTGGTGCTGTATGGGGGGAACTGTCTAAGAAGAAACAGTGCCGCTTGCTCGGCTCTTGGCCAGCTTTCAGTCACTTCCCCATCTACCCACAAGCATATTGGATCCTTCTCATGCTGATTCATGGTTGGGTAGTTTTGTGTATGTTCTAGGACCCTGTGGGTCTCTCCAAAGCACTCTTTTATGAGGCTGGGAGTTTCTCCTGCTACTACAACACCCACAGGTTTTTTTCAGTCAGAGGTGTTGAGGCTTTATTTCCCCACGCTGGAAGCATGGGTTTCTGCATGTTGCTCCCCAGTTGTTCCTCCTGGTTTATCCACATGCAAATGTGGGACCACCTGCTCTGCCAGCTGCCTTGCCCATTGAGCCAGATGATGCCTTGCCTGGTCTGCCAGGCACTGCCCACCCTCGTCTACCAGCCATGGCCTTGCCAAGAGTCCTCTCTGCCCTCGCTGCCCATCTCCACCTCTCCTGCTGGTCTGGATGAATGCTTCTTCTTTAAGTCCTTTGTTGTCTGACTTCCACAGAGTTCGATTTTCTGGCAGTTCTATTATTTTTTTTAAATTTGTTGTTGTCTTTCTTTTGGTTGTGCAAGGAAGCACAGTATATCTCCCTGCACCTTCATCTTGGCCAGAAGTCCTCTAGATTAGCTTTTTAGAGAGAACCTAGTTTTACAGCCCTGGCTGGTGTAGCTCAGTAGATTGAGCACAGGCCTCCAAACCAAAGCATTGCTGGTTTGATCCCCAGTCAGGGCACATGCCTGGGTTGCAGGCCATATCTCCAGTATGGGGTGTGCTAGAGGCAACCATACATTGATGTTTCACTCCCTCTCTTGCTTCCTCCCTTCCCCATCTCTCTAAAAATAAATAAATAAAATCTTAAAGAATCTAGTTTTACTTCTAGCTGTTCAATGAGTAACTTCTCTGTACTTCAATGTTGTCCATCAGTACAATGAGGTTCGACATGCTGATTGCAGACCTGTCCTACTCTGAGTAAAAGGTGAATAAGTCAGAACCAGAGGAATAAAGTTGTTAACAGAAAGAGAAGAGAAGTGAATATCCTGTGGTGACTAAATGCCTGTTCGTGCATTTGTGTGTGAGTATGCAGTATGTGTATCTTTTATATTGGTGGTAGAGAATATTGCTTATTATGTTGTTGCATAATAAAGTGAAAAATGTCTATTTTCTTCATTTGGCCCAGGCACAGGTGCCATAGTAATTGCTGTGATTATGTGCAAATTGACTGTTAGTAATGCATTTAAAGATATTTACCCTTGTTATTGACTTGGGCAAACAACTTACTTTTGCAAGTGTGAGCCGGTGTCATGATGGTTATTCCCAAGCTTCCATTTACTCATAACACATTACCCAGTTTTCTTTTCTCCCACAAAGTAAAAAAATAGAATTCTGATTATTTAAGAATTAACTAAACAGAATACCAAAACATGAACAATAAAATCTAATCTTTATAAAAAAGAATACATATGATTTCATTAACAAGGGAAGAAATAAAATAACCTGATTTACAAACTGTGTGCCTTGTGCTACTTTGCCCTAAATGGTCTTAGATTTATAAACCATTGGGACAGATTTGGACTTTTATTTTTATTATTTTAAGGCCTCTTAATTTAAACCAAGCATTAAAAGTGAAATATGTGTTTTATTGAATATGAATACATATAATATAAAAATATTATGTTCCTTCCCAATAGTAGTTGGGGAATGCACTCATTAGCTTCTTGGTAACCTATATTTCCTAAGCAAAAAGTGGAGAGTGAAATGGCAGAGCAACAGACTTCAGTGGAGACTTCCCAGTGGCCTAGAAACAGCTGATACCTGAGGATTTGGAAGGTGTAATTCAGGCTTCCTTCTCAATTTAAATAAAGTTATAGAAGAATATAGGTTGGCTTTAGTATTGGGTATTACCTTTCCAACTTCCAGAAAATGGTAGTGATATTGCCCTTTTAATCTTTGAAATGGTTTGGAAAAGAAAATGCAAAATGAAATGTATTTAAGAGTGTAATTTTTTAAATCATAAATCTCCATATAAGAGCACTTATTTTATGTTGTTTTCACAAACTGCATTCTGTGATTATTTCAGTGATACCTCTGCTGTGAATTTTATTTGTATAAGTTTGGTAATAGGCATATCATAGAATCACTGATTAATTGTATCATAGAGTTATAATTTACATAATCTCCATTTCTTATACCTCGTAGTATGCATGTTCCACCCATAGACTATACTAGGGTTTTTAATTGAAATTGTGCTTTTTTAGTGTATTTATTTTAGGTAAAAATTAGAACCATTGAATTGATGCTACAGATTAAAAGTAGGGGTTTCTGCAGGGAGTTATGGAGCCTGGGAATCATCACTGTGTCAGTTGTTCCTGCTATCTGAAATCTCCTTCCATTCAAGATGGTGACTAGAGACCTAGCTGCGAGATGGGACTTCTGAGTTGGAAGCTGAGAATGGTCCATAGGATAGCAGTCCAGGGCAAAAGAGAAATCAATAACCAGGGGGATAATAAAACTAATGTTGAAACTCAATGACCTCTTCAGAGGCTGCCCTACATGAGGCACAATAAGATGCAATGTTATATATTGTAGTTGTGTGGATATTCAGAGGGCCTTCAAATGTAGAACATGTGCTTCTTGGAATTAACAGCTATTTTGCCTCTATTATGGAGCAGTAAGTGCCCCAAACTCCCACCAGTTTCATTTCCAACATCCCCACAAACAAAGAGACATAATCATTTGCACTAAGCTATTCAAAATTCTCTTCTTAAGCAAACAGAGATCTAACAGTATTTTGAGCTTTGGCCTTCACTTTATCCAGAGAGATCTCTCCTTTGTGCTTTCTTCAAGTATGTGTTATACAGGGGATACTGTTGCTGGCCTTTGCCTCTTTCTTGGCAACTAGAGTCATCCCAGGAGAAGCATATAATTTTCCTGGGATCTAAAACAGAAGATTGTCAGGACAAGTTCCTGGACAAGTAGATATCTACATAACCCAGTGTCATGTTGTATAATGTAAGGGAGGGAGGAAATCCCCACATTTATCAGGTTTGGGAGAATTCCCTGTGGCACAAACTTTAAGAATTCCTAAAGATATTGTGGTAACATATTCACTATAAAAAAGGAGTAAAGGAGCATAGCAAGGATGAAAAGGAAGAAATAATAAAGGATTTTTTAAAGCCAGAAAACAGACAAACAAGATTCTGTCTTTGGTCAGTTATGAATATCATGTTTACATATTATATAATTAAATGGAATGTTCAAGAACCCTTTGCTTAAGTATTAATAAGGAAAATTTATTATTTTTAGACCTTTCATTTACCCATTTGTGACATTGAAGATAGAGTTACCAAATAACTATTTTTATAACAAAATGACTTCCATTTTAGGTGACTTTTTTCATTTGTTTCTGTTTCCCACATTGCTCTGCTTTGCCAGCTATCTTCCTGGTTTGGCCTTCTGTAGTAAGAGTCCTGTGGTTTGTAGTGGTGTGGCCTCTTTGATCTCTCGATCTGGATGTTTTAGGGTTGCCTTTATTCAGTTTATTGGTCTGTCTTGTTGTACTCTGGCTTTGATTATGATGTTTCATTCATTGGTGGGTTCTTCCCTCCAGCTAGCTGACTGGAAGTCACAACTCCAACCAATTCTTCTTTGTATTGTACATGTGCTGGTTAACAAAGCAATACTACCCAGAAAACCAAACCCAAGTGAGCAAAAATACCCCCTACAACATCAGCAATATCAACATCAACTGAACAAAGATTAATAAAGGTGGAGAGAGATTATGAATATTATAAGATAGGAAAAAGGAATATGAGAAGACTAAAGAAAAAATGATTTTGAGTGGGAGGGTGGAGGAGAAATAATAACAGTAGGGAATAGAAACAAGACAAAGAAAGGGAGAAAGTAAAATTTAAAATATAAGGAAAACAGGGAAAGGCAATGGCAAAATGGAGTAATAAAATAGAGTAAGTATGAGGTTTGAAATAAAATAAAAAATGTAGTGAACCAAAGGGAATAAAATTGCAGAAAAAACATAACAGGGTTAATAACAATGACAGCTGAGCAAGGATTAATAAAGATGGAAATGGCATAAGAATATTACACAAAAGAGAAAAGAGAATATGAGATGTCCACAGTAAAGAAAAATGATTTTGAAAGAATAGGGGAGGAAGAGTAGTAAGAATAAGGAATAGAACTGAAGCCAAGTAAGAGAAAAAATAAAATTCCTCATTCAAATAAGCAAGAGCAGGAGGGAGGCAAAATGGAATAAGACAGGAGGAGAGTGACCTACAAGATTTGAAATAAAAAAATATTGAACAAATAGGAATACCATTGAAAAAGTATAGCAATAACCATAATATGCATGTCAAACAAGCCACAATTTATAAAGGTGGAAATAAGAATATTATAAGAGGGTGATAAAAAATGTGAGCTGACTAGAAGAAGGAAGAATGGTTTTGACAGGATAGAGGGAGGAGAAATAGTAAGAGTAAGGAATAGGATCAAGGTGTAGCACGGGGGAAAAATAATATTTACAACAAAAATAAGAAAAGGCAGGAAAAAAGCACAATGGAGTAAGACAAAGGAAGGGTACAATGTGAAATCTGAAATAACAATAGAATAAAAATAAAATTGAAATAAAAAGAATAACACATAAAAGATAAGAAATAGTGAATTAGTTGGAACACAATTGAAGCAAAACAATAAATATTAAATATTAAAAAGGCTATGGGAAAGGAAGAAAAAATGAAAATCTGACGAACAATGAGGTGAAATTTACCTGAGCAGTTTGGTGTTCACCTTCTGACTTCTTTTCCTGGATCTACCTCAAATTTTTAATCAGCCCAAGGTCGCAGGGTGGGTCATCCAACTTCTGGCATACTGCTTGAATCACCTTCACCTGCCTCTAGAGGGAGCTTCTGATGTGATTGTGAGGGTGAGACCTGTAGGTCTCCCCTGGGAGGCACTGTTCAGTTTTCTAGGAAAACTGTGTGTTTGTTTCCCCTGCCCCTGCACTACCCGTCTTGGTCTGTCTGAACTTATTTCCACTAAAGTATAGTTTCTAATGAATTAGCTGTTTATTTCAAGGGAGGGACCAATTTGTGTAAGAGGGTCAGCTCTCTCCTGCTTGATGTTGACAGCAGCTCTGTGTGCCAGGCAAGGCTGGGTGGGGCCCTGATTTCCCCTTGCTGCACCAATTTCTGATATCCCTGCATTGGCCTCAGTGAAATTGGGCCCTAGGAACCAGTGTACTTTTCCTCCCTGAGAGAAGTCCAAAATGGGCTGTTTAGGCATTCCTCTTGCTGTCTTTCTCTTGCAGAAATGAATCCTGAAGGGGGTTCTTGAGTCTGACCTGCCTGTTTTGCCAATCTTCCCCATTAGAGGTGTTTTTGATCCTGCAGAAGGTTAGGGCTGGGTGCAACCTTCCCTTCCAAGTGGTTTGATCTCTGCCAGGGAAGGAGGCTCTGTGTATCTTTAAATAATCTCAGGTGCTCACCTCCCACCCTTCCATTTCCCAGCCCACTGACCTCATAGTAAATAGAGTCCCACACTCTCCACTCCTCACAGCCTCCGCCCTTATAGTTGTGCTAGGCTAAGGGCAGGAAATGCCCTTGCTTTGTACCTTTCTGATCAATCTGCCCAGCTTCACTGAGGGGGAGTAAACTGCACCCTCAAATGCTTCCCCTTGCTGGCAGAGCAGCTACACACTGGGTCCCTGCCCAGCACACCTCAGCTCCCCTTTTTAAAAAGTCTCTCTGGTCACTCCCACTGCAGCACTGCATTGTCTGGCCTTCCATACACATACCACCTCTCCCAAAATTTAAGAGTCTCTCACAGTCATGGCTGGCAATGACCAGCATCCTCCACCCTACTCAGGTGCAATAGGATCCCTTTCTCTCTCTAGCACTCTCCTGGTTGGTTTCTGCTGCTGCAGCTATGGGTGTACTGCTTGCTGTGTGTGTGTGTGTAACCTGGATCTCCCTGACTTTGTGTATCCAAGTGGGTCACGGCCCAGGTCTGGGGTTTCCCTGCCCTGGGAGGGGGATAGATGCAAAGCTGAGATTTCTGACTAAGCTGTCCATGGATGCAGGCACCACACATGGGGTAATTCCCCTTCCACCTATACAATCTCCTTACCACACATTGTGAAGCATCTTCTGTACTCCTTGGCTTCCAAACTTTGTATTAGCTAAGATTCTGTTAAATGTAAATTTTATTTTTCAGAAGATCAGCCAAGTGTCCAAGTTGGGTGCAAGAGCAAGTAGACTCAACTACCAACTACTTGGCTGCCATTTTCTACCTCCTACTTTTTATTTTATTATTATTATCTGACAATTGCTATACTCTATACCCTTGTTTGGATTGATAACACCTTTGTCTACATTTCCCAGACAGTGGATCCCTTGACAAATTTATCCTGATGTTGGGTGTAACATCTAAAACCCCACTCAGGATTAGATCATGGGGATCCTTTAGTCTCTCAAGTTTCTGACTTCATTGCAATCTCCTCTGTATTAGGCAAACCCTTCACCAAATACTTGATTGTTTGTCTACACAATAGGTTCCACTTGAAAGCCCATCAGCAGTACTACCTCTTGAAATATGCAGCAGTCTACCAGTTTTGCTTGTTCAGCAGTGCCATCCTTTAGACACCATATATGCCACCTTCTGAAGACAAAGATCTTTCTCCCTCAAGTAAAGGCTTCCCTCCATTCTCGACTCCATTCTTCCTTTAGTAGCCAGCAAGACTCTCTGGACTTAGTGATAAGACTATTACCCTTGACAGCAGGAAGAAACTATAGAAGATAAGACCTTCATCCATTTACCCTTGTAAGATTACAAGGGTCCAGAATTGTTGGGAACTGCCCTGCCTGGTTTCAGAGGCTGTAACCCCCCATGGTTAGGCTGAGTCAGAGTTGGGACCATAAGCCACTAAGGAGACAAAGCTTATCTCCCTGGCAGGTGTGCCACCCCTGCCCACTTCACCCTGCTTGGCCCCGAGCTTGACCAGTTAGCCAATGACGGGTAAGAATCCTCAAGGGAGGATCAACCTAACACAGGCATGGTCATGGAAGAGGCCCGCAGGGAAGGACTCGGGGGGCTGTGGAAAAAGGTGGTGATGGACCCTCACCCCTCGGCTTTGAAATAGCCTGAGTCCTCATTCTGTCTGCAAGAAGTCTCCTAATCTCTTGGCTGCCTTACTTCCCTTGCCTGATTTAAGCCTGAAGCAATAACAGAGGGCAGGGCAGTCCTGTGCTGGGAGGGGCGGATTCCCTGGGGAATCAGGCCTAACAAAAATACATACATTCCTGTGAAACCTACTTAATTTGTACCCTCAGTTTAAAAGATAAGGGTCCAGACCTGAGATGAGTCTGGCTCCTAAAGTTTTATAGCCCTCTAACTAATTGGCTGTAACTCAGAATAAGCCCTCCAAGTTCTCTGTAAATCATGTATTGTTTAACCCTTACTGGCTGACAATGATTGATGAGCTTTATCCGTATTCCTATGCGAATGAACCTAATAAAAGCCCCTGGAGAGAGAGGCTCTGGGCCCTTCCCCTTTGAGAGAAGCGACCACCTTTCCTCCCCAAGCAGATCATGTCTTGGTAGTCTTTTTCTTCATCCGTGGCGGACCCGGGGGCTGCGTTAAAGCCCCCCAACAATATATGGATTATATATATATATATATATTATATATATAATCCCTGTAAAATATACACATATTTTACAGACCAAAGTAGCATGAATAATTTAGAACAGATGGCAAGCTGGAGTAGATTACAAAATATGCCCAGAAGTTCCTGTGATCCCTACACACCACCTCCCATTAAAGGCTGTTTTTCACCTCCTTTGGTATGACCCAGTTTTGTGAGATGCTTAGACAAACAGAATGCATCAGAATTGGACAATTAAGCCAAGATCTCCACAAGATAGTCCTCTTTTACCTTCTTGGAACATAGATTCCATGAGAGAAAGTCTGAGTAAACCCTGAGAAGCTTCACGGGGGAGAATCCAAGCAATTTAAATGATTTTTGAAGACTAGAAAAAAGTGACTCCTGTTATGCTGGTGCAACAATTTCCTGTTGGATTTGGATGGTAAAAAATAAAGTTAGAAATTGTTGTTACATAGTTATAGATACAATGATATATACCAAGTCTATGTGCATTATATACAGAAGATACAAACATTCTAAAGTCAGAATAATATTATCATGACACAGAGTTTGCTTTAGAGAATAAAGCAATCTTTTAAAAGCCAACAGAATTTCATCAAAAACAAAGTGGTCCTGTCCAGAAGGGAGATGGTATGTTGCCAATGGCGTCATGTAAGCATAGTCTAAATGTCCATACTTGACTGTACTTCCAATTTGATTTAAAGGTATAGAATGGAAACGGGAGTTATCTTTTCCATTTTTCATTTACTTCAGCAAGTACTTATTGACAATCTACTATGTATTGATAGAAAATTCCGTGCTAGAGGCTAGGGATAAGGCAATAAATAAGACAAAAAATGTTTATCTTAAAGGAGCTTTTAGACATAGTAAGAAAAAAATAACAAAATAAGTAAAGTAGTATGTTGGAAAGTAGTAAGTGCTGAAGAGAAAATATAAAATGGAAAGGCAGATAGAAAGTACTTAGGAGAGGGTTAAAATATATGTTAGGTTAGTCCTCATTTTCAAGAAGGCCTCACTTAGAAGTTGATTTTTATGTAACTACCTAAAAGGAAATGATGGAAGTCCATGAAGATATCAAAGGAAAAGCTATGTGCAAAGCTCTTGAATGTAAACATGTGTGGAGTGTTGGAGCAATAGCATGAGGCAGGTTGAACAAGGATGGTATAGTGCTTGAAGTCAAAAAGATCATGGGAGTGGGCAATAAAGATGATTTTGGCTTTTGTTCTAAAACAGCCAGGAAGCTATTAGAGAATTCTGAAAAGAGGAGTTATATAATGTGACTTACACTTTTTTGCATGATCAGAAAAATGGTTGCTTGTTGAGAATTGACTGAGGGTTCAGATGAAATAAGCCAGCAGAGAGGTGGTTGAGGTTAGTACCATGGTGATAGTGAGGAAGTGCTACTAAGAGGTCAGGTTCAGGCTACAGTATGAAGACAGAACCTGTGGGATTTCCTGACTGATCCAGTGCAGAGCATTAGAGAATAGAAAGAGTCAATGATGATTCGAAGTTTTTTTGTTCAATTAACTAAAGACTGCAATTGTCATTAACAGATAGAGAAGGAGAAGATTTGGTGTGAAAACCTTAGCAGCTCATGTTAAATTTGAGGTGCTTAACAGACATGAAGTGAAGATGTCAAGGTAGCCAAAAATATCCATGCACAGTTTGGATAAGAAGTCTGAGCTAGGAGCAAATATTTGAGAATTGTTGACTGTATTAGTTTGCTAGGGCTGCCATAAAAATGTACCACAGAGTGGGTGGCTTAACAACTGAGATTTATTGTCTCATAATTCCAGAGGCTATAAGTCTAAGATCAAGGTGTTGACAGAGCTGTTCTTTTCTGTGGCCTCTTGTCTTGTCTTGCAGATAATAAAACTGTAATTCACAGAGATAAAATAACTCATCAGTCAGGACCAGCTACATAATTTGAGGGGCTCAGTGTAAAATGAAAATGTGGGGTCCTTTGTTCAAAAATTGTTAAAAATTTCAACACAGCAACAGCAGAAAATTAAAACAAGTGTGGCCCCTGGGCCTGGGTTGCATACCCACAAGCTGGCCCAGCATACAGTCACATCGGTTAGTGTTAGAGGAAGGCTGGAACAAAGGAACAAAGGCTGACTGACTTTAACCATCAGCTTGTTAGAATGATTGTTTAAAATGATTCTTTACCAAAAATTCCGAGTGCTCTATAGTTTGCCAATAGTTTTTCCTAACAGAGCCTGAAGAAACATTTTCTGGGACTCTTTGTCACTCTAAACAAGTCTTCAAAAAACCCAGCCCTCTTCTGGTTGAATCCAAGTATTGGTTAGGCCAACCCTACAGGGACTGGGGATAGGAAGCTAGAAGATTGCCTAATGGGAAGTCTTCTTTTGAGAATGAATGAGGAGCTCTGTGACTTCAGCTATGGACATGAAATCCACCCTTTTATGTCTGAAACAGGAATGTAAGAAAAGTCAGGTTGTTTCTAAATTTGATATTTATTTGAGTTGACACTGTCTGCAATTAGTGCTAATTTTGAACATTTCTAATAATCCATTGCCAGTTCACATTTCAAACTTCAAATAGACTTTGCACCTGTGAAAGCATTTGTTCATTAGCAGAAAACTAGGCATTAGAAGCAGTGGAACTAAACATTCTTTTCTCACACCTGCCTTTATTCAGCCTGATATCAACTTTTTTCTTACTTTTTTTTTTTTTGCTAGTCTTCATGGAAGCACCACTGTGCCACTGTTACTACATTTTAAATTAGTTTCACCATAGTCATCTGTGATTATTTTCTTCTTGAATACCTGGTCTGACTTTCAAAATTCAAATACTGAGCATCTATAACAACTTAATGGCAGTATAAAACACAGTTTGGTAAGAGACTCGATAGCCTTTTCAAAGAAATAAGTGGCATTACATTAAGCTCTGGCATTAACATAATGAATGTGTTTCCTCTATCAACTTTAAATATATTAATTTTAAGGGCATCCTTGGCGGTTTCCTTGGTGTTAGCCTTTCCAGACACGGTGTTGGTAAGGGGTCCCAGGGTCACATGTCAGACTAATTGACATCACACTTATTCAATAATTTCCATTACATATTGAAACAAACAAGAAGCAAACTATGGCTTCTATCTGACAGACATACAACTAAGACCACTTTTAATCCACCACCTGTTATTAGGATCCTTAACTTGCCTAAAATCCTGAAATCCTTTCAGGATGGAACATTCAGGAGTGTGGGCCTTATTCACAGATAGCATTTTGCAAGTCTTCTGGGGATGTGTTATAAGGGAGGATGTGTTTTAATGCCAGTGCACATTTGAGGTTGGATGCTGTTTGGATAACTCAGTGGGAGAAGTTCCTGATCTAGTGCTTAGGAGCATATACTCTGGAGCTGCACTTCCGGGTATGGATCTGAATCTCCCAGTAACCAACTCTGTGTTTTTGTCCAAATATTATTTATATCTGTTTTCTCATCTATAAAGCAGGGATGATAATAGTAATTTATCTAATAGGATTATGATAAAGAATACACCCAATACTATGTGTTAAGTGCTTAGAACAGGGCCTGGCATATAATAAGTACTTTGAAAGCATTATTAAATAAATGTGACAATACAAAATCATTCATACATAAAGTATAAAATCAAATATCCATTCTTATTAAGAAATGGATGAAATTGCATAAAACTTGGATAGATAAAAAAGTCCAGGACAGAACTGAAAAACACATGGACTCTATTTGTCTTCAAGTCCTCTAGTCTTCTAAGGTCATAGTCATTAATGTTCAAATGAATTTGACAGCATTTTCATACCACATATAACATTTAGAAGTTGTTGGAAGTTAAGCTGTGCTGAACTATTGCTTGCTATTACCTTCCTCTGCACTCACCGTGCTCTTATTCTAGGTTTTCACTGTTTTTTTTTTTTCTCTGAATTTACTCATTTGGAAGACATTCATAAAGCGTAAGAATAAGTATTAGTCTTACAGAGGTGAACAATGTAAAAGAATACATAAATACACAAAGAAATTTTAGCTAATGACAAATGATACAAATGACGTAAGACAGAGTGACATGTTGGAGTAAGTTGGGAAGGGCTTTCTGAAACAGGGTGGTTTAGAAAAGCTGATGAGAAAACGTGACATAGGAGAGAAAACCTGAATGATGGAAGGGCCAGGAAATGGCAAAGGCCCTGAACAGGTGTAAAGTTTCTGTGTTTGAGAAGCTGAGAAGAGGCCATGAACTGGTGCAGCAGGTGAGGGAAGGAGGGGCGGAGGCAAAGGTAGGGGAGTGTTTGGTTATTCTGCACCATGGGAGGCTGGAAATTCACTCCCGATCTCTTTTCTCCCTCAGCAGCTCTACTGCAAGGCTATTGTAGTAGTGGATTCTTTCTAAAGGTTTGGAAAATGCAAAATGTAGTCTGGCATCGTCACAGAGAGTACTTACTATAGAAAGATGACACTACTGTTCTGGAAAATTCTTCACTCATCCTCACTCAGCACTTCTCCCTGGCTTTCTTTCTCCTCTGTACCTCTCTTTCCTCCATGTAACTGAATTATCTCCTTCTGTTCTTGTATTTCTCCATCAGTGTCTTGTGACACTTTCCTCCTACCTTCTTATACAAAGATGCTACCCCCTCCACTCCAAGAAGTAGGTTCTAAGTCTAATTTTTATGTCTTAAAATATGTCCTTTGCTAAGTAAAGAGTTTTCCACTTGTGTCAATATTAAAAACTTAATGGAAGTTTTGAAATTATAATTTTTATTCTTAAATAAAATTTAAGGAGCAGATTCTTCTAACTATCTCTACAAGCAGTGTAGAAGAATATATTTCCTCATATTGGAAACAGACACCTAGGGGACATGCTTTTTTACTTGTTTTCCTCTTGGATCTATAGCTAAAGGACTATAAAGGATAGATATGTAAGGATTACTGCAGATATTCTTATATCTGTAGCTCAGTTAAGCAGATTGTTGATGATTAAAAGCTTTCCCCAGTAAGGCTTTGTAACACAGGCTCCTCTGAAGAAAGTAAAGCTTCCAAGCATAAAGGATCTTCTTTCCTTCCTACTCTTCCCTTCTCATAAACAATGTCTAACTGCTGAGCCTCGCTTGGTTTTTTTTTCCTATGTTCATATTGAGCTCCACAAGTAAGCAGCTTGGCATTCTTACAGACACAGAACCACAGTGAAAGAGATGCTAGGGTTTCACTTGTGGCACAGAAAACTAGGAATCTGACTGTGTGAGTTACAGCATTGAGGGCACCTTCTTTTTGACTTGAACTATATGGAGCAAGAAACCATTTCCTACAATTCAGAGAGGCTGTATGTGAAGACAGTATTTTTGGAGTTAGGTGATATAATTGAGATGATATGGTCCAACTACTCCATTTTGCACCCCAGTTTGCATGAGAAGTTTGAGGACTCTATTTCCACGGCACTGGTGAGACACACACAGCTTGTTGTTTTCCCTGGGACCAGGTGCAGCCCTTATCCCAGTGCACTGAAAACAGCCATGGGCACTGCCCCCAAACTGCCCCCTCCAGGCACTGACCTGAAGACAGACACCCCTGCATCTGCTTTCAGCTATTCTAAAACCATCCAATAGAGTTTCCCCTGGACTTTGCAGGCAAGAATAGCTGGGAGCCCATGGAAATCTATTCCTGAGCTAAAGCTTCAGTATGTACTCCCGGGATCAAGCAACATGTGCCTCTCATTGTCCACATTGCCATGTCAGGTGTTCACATTTTATATTAGAGTCTAGATGCCAGGAACTCTGTGAACTCATGATTTTATTTACACACACACACGTATATATACATATGTGTATATGTGTGTATATATATACACATGTGTATATATGTATACATACATATATTACATGTAAGCCAAAAGTCCATTATTTCAGGAAGCTGCAAGTTTGAAAATGTATTTTCAGTAATGCACTAACAAGCCATGTTGTTGTATCTGCCTCTTTGACAAGGTTAACAACTGCCAGGAGGAAGCATGCCCATCCCAGAGCTGTCCTTTTATCAAGTACATCCATGGGGACACTTAATTGTCTGTCTCTGGAAAATGACACAACTTACTTAATGTTAAGTGGGGAAGTTCCTCCTAATGACTAACATTGCCAAGTCATGGCCCACTTTGCTCCTAAAATCCCCTCCAAATATAAACTGGGAACTATTCGTCAGAAAGTAAATCAGCCCAATCTTTTGACTAAAATGAATAACATACTGTAAATGACACTGGCTGAGACAAGTGACCTGCAATTAACAAACTAGAAGGTGAGTATTCACCAGTCAACACAGAGCTATATTTAAATACTGGTTCTGACTGAATTGTACATGCTGGTTGGTGTGTTACCTGAGAGCAGTGAGTCTAATGAGGTGTGACTGCCTTAGCAGTGCCAAGGGGCATAGCAGGGCCCCGCTCAGCTGCAGGTACAGTGACCATGCATTTGATTCCTGATCCATATTGAGAAACCTCTGCAGATTTTCTTCTGAGAGACAGCAAGCATGAAAGAAAGGTTTTGATTCCACTTAACCACCAAGTCCCTATATACCATTATCAGAGGATATAACAGAGGATTCCATATCCTCTGTTATCTTAAACACTGGGAGGCTCTTAATATCAAGTGAATAGAGCACCAAACTGTGAGACTGTTGTATTTAAAAAATAAGAATGCTGTATTTACTGAATTTATACATTAGCAAATGTTTGCCAGGTCAGCTTTACTTAATTATTATAATACCAGCATTTCACTTCATTTTTTTGACATCTTTCCATTTTAATAAGACAAACTCCAGATTGGTCTGGGCTGATAGGCCAGAACTAAGCTGTGAATGAAAAGGACTAAAACATACAGTTAATACAGCATCACTTTTAGAAGAGGAATCATGACGTGGTAATATAAACGCAGATTCAGAAGAATTATATTAAAATATTATCTGGCAGTATTGTAACTATGCTTTTTAAAAACATTACAAATACCAAAGATTTTATGGGTAAAATGTGTGGTATTTGATATATATTTTAAAATATTCCAAAGGAAAAAAATGGGAATGGGATAGATGAAATAAGAACAGTAAAATGTTAATCATTATTGAAACTGGATGATGGGTAGTTGCAATATTGTGATTTATATCTATTTTCATATATATTTGGTCTTCCTCTATAAATATTGGTTCATAACTCCCAGAACTCTTGGAATTTCCAAACTGTTGAGGGAGGGGAGAAAGGTTTCTTTTGTTATGTTAATGAGGTGACATTTGTAAAGCACCTAAGGATGGGTCCTTTGCTAATGGTACCAACCCTGATTAGATGGATTATCAGTACCACCCCAAATTTCAGGAAGGGAAGAAAGGCTGGAGGTTGAATCAGTGACCAATAGCCAATCAATTATAACTTTGTAAAGAAGGCTCCATAAAACCCCAGGAAAATGGGGTTGCAGAGCTTCCAGGTTGGTGAACACGTGGGATTTGGGAAGAGTGGTGTGCTGCAGAGAGCATAGAAGCTTTGTGCCCTTTTCCCACACCTTGCCTGAAACATCTCTTCCATCTGGTAGTTCTTCTTTTATCCCTTTACAATAAACTAGTGATATACTAAGAAAAAAAATTACTTGGCAGGCATGGCTGCTAATAAAACTCTGAGGTTATGTACAACTTTTTTATGAGACATAAATACATTAGCGTTTTCTCCAAAGAGTTGCATTTTATATGTGGTCTCCTTGTCAAACTTCACAGAGGGCAGTTGCTTGACAGATTGCAGAATATTTGTACTAATATGTTCTAATAACTTCCTAGAGCAAACCCAAAACCTCAGCTTTCTGGTTAAAAGACACTAAATGTTTAAATGACCACCTACCTGACCATCCTGAGGTCACAGAGGGAATATGCAGATATCTCATTCCTGGCAGATATGGTGCCTGCAGCTTTCACTTACATAGTCTGTCAGTGTAGGTGGTGTGGCTGCCCCAAATTTAAATTTTCTGTGAGAGTTATACTGTATCTTTGGTATACATATCTCATTAGGAATATGAAATCACTGGACAAGGGTTATGTTCAAGTGCCATTGTTATGGACTGAATGCGTCTGATATACCCTCACATTCATCAGTTGAAACCCTAAACCCAATGTGATAGCGTTTGGAATGGAGCCTTTGGGAGGTGTAAAGTTAGATGAGAGTATGACGGTGGGGCCCTCATGATGGGATCAGTGTTCAGATAAGAAGAGACACTAGAGAGTTGTTTCTCCCTTCTCCTCTTTTTTTCTCCCCCTCTCTGCCATGTGAGGACACAAGGAGAAGCAGTCATCTATAAGCCACAAATAGAGGGTCAAACCAGGAAGCAAGTCAGCTGGAACCTTGATCTTAAATTTTCTGCCTCCAGAACCGTGAGACAATAAGTCACTGTTTTTAAGCCATCCAGACTATGGTATATTATTATGGCAGCCTAAGCAGATAAAGACAGCCATGTTTCATGCTGCGATGTTGTTTGTAATTAAAACGAAATCAGTCTTAATAGGCTATATATTCAGCTCTTTGGAAATAGCAGTAGACAAGATGGAAACACAGAGCCCTACCTTACCTGAAGTTTTACTTATTTCAGTTACCTGTGGTCATCCAAGATCTGAAAATGTTACATGAAAAATTCCAGCAATAAATGATTCGTACATTTTAAACTGCATGCCTTTCTGAGTAGGGAGGTGAAATCGAACATCATCACACTCCACTTGCTCAGGGTGTGACTCATCCCTTTGTCCAACTTATTCACCCTGTGTGTGCTACCTGCCATCAGTTGGTAGTGTCTCTGTTATCAGACCCACAGTTGTGGTAGCACAGTGCTTGTGTTCAAGTAACCCTATTTTACTTAATAATGCCACATTCATATAACTTTTATGACAGTATATTATTATAAGTTTTTACTTTGTTACTAGCCATTGTTAATCTGTTATTATGCCTAATTTATAAATTAAACTTTTTCCAAGGTATGTATGCATAGGGCAAAGCATAGTATATATAAGGTTCAGTACCACCTGTAGTTTCAGGCATCCATTTGGGCGTCTTAGAATGTATCCTTCATGGATAAGGGAGGGACTACAGTAGTTAAGCCTTTGTCCGTCCTCATGGACCTTACAGTCTAGGAGTGATTACAGGCACCTTATTTGAATCCCTACTGTATAATAATAGACATACTGTACCCAAATTAGCTGTTAGAAATATCAATAAAAAGGTTACCTTTTTGCATTCACCTTCTACTGTTTTTTTTTTTTTAATATGGACTCCTCCCCACCACAGAGAATACAATAAGTGAAACAAAACAATGCAAATGTGAAGAGGATTACTTTGCAGGTGATAATGAAAACATGAGGATTTTGATATTATTTGAGACAGTAGATGCATTGGTTAAGAGTGTAGGTTCCAGAGCCATGCCACATGGATTCGAGTCCTGGGTCTGTTATTCATGAAATGTGTTACATTGATAATTTTCTTAATGTCTCTGTGCTTTGATTTCCTTGTCTACTTGTTTGAACTAGAGGACAATAATAGTAATTCCCTCCTAAAGATATGAGGTAAGCTATGTAAAGTGTCTGGGAAACAGTAAATATACAATAAATGTTAGCCTTATTCTTTATATTTTGTCTTCATTTTATCATAGTGCTGAGTGGGAACATAATTGCACTGGAGAAAGCATGCTGTCACTTGGAGATACAGGTTACTCATAGTTAGCTTTTGAATCTATTGCACCAACATTTTGAGACCCTACTCAGCACAGATCACAGATTGACGTCACTTGACTTATATAGCCGTGCTGTGAAATAGAGCAGGAAGGATATTTCTGGTGATAATAACAGCACTTAAAGTTGTAGGTAATGTGCTAACCAGTTACACTGTAATTAGAGCTGCCCAGACAGGAAAAAGAAAGAGAGGGGGGGAGAGAGAGAGACAGAGAGAAAGGAAGGAAGAGAGGAAGGAAGGAAGGAAGGAAAGAAGGAAGGAAGGAAGGAAGGAAGGTAGGAAGGAAGGAAGGAAGGAAGGAAGGGAGGGAGGGAGGGAGGAAAATAAAGAAAAAGAAGAAAGAAAGAAAGAAAGAAAGAAGAAAGAAAGAAAGAAAGAAAGAAAGAAAGAAAGAAAGAAAGAAAAAGGAAGGAAGGAAGGAAGGAAGGAAGGAAGGAAGGAAGGAAGGAAGGAAGGAAGGAAGGAAGGAAGGGAGAGAGAAAGAAAGAAAAGGAAAAAAAAGATTTATCTTTTGAGGTAGATAGGAAATGAATAATCTAAAAAGGGGATGTAGTGAAAGTCTTAGCAGTGGCAACTTACAATTCCCAAGATTTGCACTTTCTCCTCTTCACCCAGACTTCAAATATCACTTACCTTGCTAATAACTTATAATGGATTTTTACTGCAATTAAAAGATATAGGAATTAGAAGACATAACAACTATGAGCTCAAGGCTTTATATCTGAAAGACGTGTTCAAGTCATAACCATGCCACTGACTATGTTGTAATTTTGGTTTTTGGGCAACTTAAATCTGACACATTAGGTTGTTGGCAAAAGCTTGACTTTGTGTAGTGCTTTGGAATAAAGACTTGGATGACCTTTGTTCCTGGGAGGCAGATAGCCTCTCAATTCTTGGAATTTCCTGAGAGGAGGGTCTTTGTTATTCTTGGTTGGCCCTGATAGTTTATGTGTAGGGCAGGGCTGGGCAAGCTGGAAAGAGTGACTACATGGTTATAGGATTGGGATTTTGAGCCACATGATAGTATCCCAACTTTGGGAGAAGGCAAGAGAGCTAAAGAGATTAAGTTCAAATGCATTCAATGGTTCAATCAGTCATGCTTATAAAATAAAATCCAAATAAAAACTCTGGACACCAAAGCTTGTTAGAAACTCATGAGAAATGCAGATTCATGAGCTTTCCTGGTTGACAATATTCTGTGTATATTGTTACATATTGCTGAGGATGGTGATGTGTTCATGTTCCACAGGAAGAGGACACCAGAGCTTTGTGTTCAGGACTCTCCAGACCTCATTCTAAGTATCTGTTCCTCCAATTGCTTCTGATTTATATACTTTTTCTTATGATAAAGCTGTAGGTAAAAGTTTAGCACTTTCTTGAGTTCCATTCTAGTGAATTATTGAACATAAACGGACAATGGGAACCCCAAATTTGTATCCGGTGAGTAAGATGAGCCCTGGGAAACTCAAGCTTGGGGTTGATGTCTGAAGTGAGGACAGTCTTGTGGAAGACTGTGATGCTAATCTGAGAATTAGAGGTCATTCCGACTGGTTTCTTCTTCGCTCTAGAGTCCAGAAAGAACATTTTAAAGGTCTGATAAGCAATATAGTATAGTGTAGCGGTTCTTATTCATAAAGTGTGATTCCCAGAGGAACAGCATCAGGATCACCTGAAAATATGTTAGAAATGCAGATTCTTGGGCACCATTCAGCCCTCTTGCCTCAGACACTTTGTGCTTTAACAAGCTCTTTAGGTGATTCTCATATACTCTTAAGTTTGAGAACAACTTCTTCAGCAGTTAGAGGTAGACAGCCTTGGTTTAAATTCCCATTCCACGATTTATAAGCTCTGCCACCTTGGGCAAATGGCTTCACCACTCTGAGGCTTGATTTTTTATCTGTAAAGATGGGGATACTAATAGGATACCACCATGGGGTTGTCATGAGGGATAAATGAGTTAATACATATATAAAGTACCTAGAATAGGATTCAAAACATTGAAAACTTAAAAAATGTTTGTTGTCATTATCTATAAGACAAGAATATTCTGGTGAAAGACAAATACCATATGATCCCATCTATAAGTGGAACCTAATCAATAAAACAAACAAGCAAGCAAAATATACCCAGAGACATTGAAATTAAGAACAAACTGACATAAACAGAAGAGAGGTGGGAGGGGATAATGGTAGGAAAGGAAGAATGGTTTTCAGAAACATGTATGAAGGACACATGAACAAAACCAAAGGTGGGTAGGATCAAGGGTGGGAAGTGGGCATGGCTGGGGTTGGGGGGATTAGAGGGGGGGAAAGGAGACAACTGTACATGAACAACAATACAAAATGCAAAAAAAGTTACATAAAAAATAAAATTAAGAAAAGAATATTGTTTCTTGTCCTGTGGTGAAAATTAAATGAGATAAAATATATAATATACTTCTTGGTATATAGTACAAATTAATTAATGACTATTGTTTTTCTCATATACAACTTCAACTCATTTTAGAGTAGTACAATTATTTTCCTGAAGAGCAAGTGGAAGTTATAATCAAGCTGTTTGTAATTTCCTTCAGGAGGGCAAGTGTCTCATCCTTACTCCTTGCCAAGCTAAGGGAGTGTCTATAATATACAGTGCTGTGCTACTTACAACAGGGATTAATTCTGAAAAGTGTGTCATTAGGTGATGTCATCATTATGCAAACATCATGGATGTGCTTACACAAACCTAGTTGTTATAGCTTACTACAAACCTAGGCCACATGGTATAGCTTTTAGCTCCTAGGTCACAATTTTGTACAGGATGTTATTGTACAGAACAACATGAGATTAAATAAAGAACAAGAGAAAATGATTCAACAAAGAGAAACAATAAATACTACATGCATGAGGCTACTGCTGGTATAACACAGCACACAGTTTTACAGCAAACTTTTTATTTAATAAGAACAAAGAGTACACTCTAAAATGATAAAAAGTATAGTGTAGCACAATAAATAAATAAAATATTGTTGTTTATTATCATTTTCAAGAATTACATACTCTACATAAGTGTATGTGTATGTGCTGTACTTTTATATGACTAGCAATGCAGTGGGCTTGTTTACACCAGCATCACCACAAACACATGAGTAATGCATTGTCCTATAACATTAGGACAGCTACAACATCACTAGGTGATAGGAATTTTTCAGCTCTCCTATAATCTTATGGAATCATTATCATATATGCAGTCAGTTGTTGACTGAAACCTTATTATGTAGTATATGGCCATATTACCAAATGGTTAATAACTCACTTATTAATATGTTATATTAGAAATCAGTGATTATAGTAGAGTTATCCTCCTAGGTACTGACTTTAAGTTAGTACTAAGAAAAAAAAACTGCAATTTGTTTCTCATCAAATCTCAATGGTCACTCAAGATGGAAAAACTCAATAGTTTGTACTTTGAGTGACCTTTTATGATTTTTTTGAGGCAAGAAGTGTTGTAGTCAATTTATTCTTTTTTATTTAAAAATGTGTTTTTATTGCTTATTTTACATGTAGAAATGCAATGTTTCTCAAGGACACATTTAAGAGATCTGTCTGCATCAAAATTGCCTGGGGTGCTTGCAGTTAAAAAATAGAACAAAACACAACCTGAATGAAAACTTCAGGCTTGGATGTCAAAGTTTGAGAACCACTGTTTTAGAAATAAAAGATCATTAGAAAATAAAAAATCAAGAGGTATTTATAAAACTAGAAGAAATTATGTCAAAGAGGGAAATTGAGGAGTGGAAAAGAGGAAGAGATGGGAGGGAAACAATTTGGATCTAAGAAGTGCAGAGCAGTCATTGTGCAGATATTCCAGGCAGCCTGTTCACTGAGTGGCAGACCACAGCACTTTCGGTCCTTCATGATTGAGACATGTTTAAGTTTTGTCTGTCCTGCAGCTCAAACTTTTATAATCCCCTGGTTATATCTGTGTACTGGAGGGCCCATCAGAGTCAGAGCTTATTATTCTTGAGGGGAATATTGATCTTTTCATGACACATTGTAAGTGCAACCACATGCCATGTGCCGTGATTGCCACTTTTATCCTTCAGTCACATTAGAAATACAACATAGAGAAATTTCCTTGTGTTTACAAGACTCCTAAAGCCAGGAATGTCTTTGTAATACAGAGATAACTGCTGCTCTTCTTCCCCTCAATGCAAACAAAACAAAGATAATTTGCTTGCTATTCTTACGGGGCCAGTTATAAGACATTTATTTTTGTTAGGTGCAGTGAACCAAATATACTTAGAGACATACAAATAATGAGAGGCTTAATTATGCTAAAGATACTTAGTGATTTCTAAATAATTTAAAACTTAAACTAGGGAAACCAGGTAACTTGATCCTCAGGTAGTTCACAGAACTCCTATCAGAGTTTTGCTACCATGAATTATTTTTACAGGTCTTGATAAAATGGGGCTTGTCAAATGTGTCTAATTCTGTTTCCTGCCATTCCTCTGGAGGAGGTATCCATGAGCTCTAAAATGGAAGTATATACAGAACAAAGAACTGTCTGTATAATACAGAAGATGACTGTTATTGAATAAATAGAAACTATTTCTGGAATACTTATCATCAGAAAACACAGAGTAAAAATGGAAAGGTGTGGGCCAATGTGTGTGTGGGGTGGTGGTGGGGGAATGGTAGGACTACTATATACAAGATGGCCAATTAGGCAATATGAAACATTCCTGCTACTAAGACACTGTTGGGAACTGCCCTGCCTGGTTTCAGAAGCTGTAACCCCCCATGGTTAAGGCTGAGTCAGAGTTGGGACCATAAGCCATGAAGGAGACAAAGTTTATCTCCCTGGAAGGTGTGCCTCCTCTGCCCACTTTACCCTGCTTGGCCCTGAGCTTGGCCAGTTAGCCAATGACGGGTAAGATTCCTCAAGGGAGGAACAACCTTAGACAGGCATAGTCACAAAAAAGGCCCACAGGGAAGGACTCGGGGGGCTGTGGAAAAAAGGGGTGATGGACCCTCGCCCCTCGGCTTTGAAATAGCCTGAGTCCTCATTCTGTCTGCAAGAGGTCTCCTACTTTCTTGGCTGCCTTACTTCCCCTGCCTGACTTAAGCCTGAAGCAATAACAGAGGGCAGTGCAGTCCTGTGCTCTGAGGGGCGGATACCCTGGGGAATCAGGCTTAAGAAAAAATGCATACAATCCTGTGAAACCTACTTAATTTGTACCCTCAGCTTAAAAGATAAGGGTCCAGACCTGAGATGAGTCTGGCGCCCAAAGTTTTATAACCCTTTAACTAATTGATCGTAACTCAGAATAAGCCCTCCAAGTTCTCTGTAAATCATGTATTGTTTAACCCTTACTGGCTGACAATGATTGATGAGCTTTATCTGTATTCCTATGGGAATGAACCTAATAAAAGTCCATGGAGGAAAAGGCTCTGGGCCCTTCTCCATTGTGAGATCGGCCACCTTTCCTCCCCAAGCAGATCATGTCTTGATAGATTTATTCTTCATCCTTGGTGGTTGCGGGGCTCAGACATAAAGCTCCATGACAAGGCACTTAAAAATGCTCAAATGTAACAAGTATACTTTTAAATACAGAAGTAAGAGAAATTCCATGGGTAACAAACCACAGTGCCCTAGGGATTTTGGGAATCTCAATGAAAAGGAAGCATATTTAAATTTAATGGCCATGAAAAAGGAATCATGCATCCAATAAAAACAGGATATTGGAACTTAGAACCCTGCCTTGGGCCCAGGCTTTGAAAGGGATAAATCCCCATGAAAACATTAAATTTAAAAAAAAATCACTCATTGATAAGGGAGAAAATGTGGAAGCTTATCAATGAGACAGGGTAGTGAGAGGCTAAGAAAATTCATTAGCAAGTGGAATAGGGAAACTGAGACAGATAGCTGTACATAATGGCTATCAAATTATGCCCAGGTGCAGATGGTCACCAGGGCAGAAGACCCCAAGTTCCTGGCAAGGGCAAAACTAGGAAAACAAGGACCTCACCCAGAGGGTAATTTCTCCTCCCCTGGCCTTTTCTCCCTGGAGATAACATCTAGACTTCAGTTGCATTTCAGCTCAAGGCCTAGAAAAGCAGCAAAATCAGGTGGGCAACACTAGGACCAGCTGCAATAACTAAAGACTGCCTGCCCTACCACTGACCAATCAGTGGAAACCATGACCCTGAAAGGGCACACCTGGAGAACTGATGAATAGTCGACTGAAACCCCTCCTTGAGACCTCCCATAAGATTCCCACTTGCAAGAAAGAGACAAAAGCCTCAAAAGAAACGACCCAGCTCATGCTCTCCCTCTTCACAGGTGTATCTTAAACTCTAAGGCAACGGGCATCTGTCAGCTTGGCCCAGACTAATCCCCTGAACCTGTTTCTAAAGCTCCCTTCTCTCTGACTTCCCAGAAAGCTAAGGCAGACCAGGCTAGGCTGTCCTGTTGCTTCTATGCTAAGCTCTTCCTCTTAGTTATCTCACTTATCCTCATAGTCATATCAACTCCTGTTGTGAAATCTTTCCTACATGAAGTCAAGAACCTACACACTGCAACTGGCCCTAGGCAGACCCACACAGAACCAGGCCCCTCTCTGGTAAGTTTCACTGTTCCAGTCATTCTAGGAAAAGGAAGCAAAGAAATCATGTTCTTTCAGCATTCTCTACAATTAAAGAAAGCATTTAGTAATGTGTGCAGGGACCACCCAAAAAAGCAGATTTGAAAAAGAAAGACTGTGAAAACACTTGTCAGATATAAAGATCATGTTGGAGGACTTGATAACTTTTTCTTGCCTGAGAAAATGACACTCCTCAGAAATGTGTAAAGATCTGAGTTGTCTCACAGCCTGAAAAACTTTTAATCTTTCAATCATGATGAGAGGAGATGGAGCCAGGAGGGTCCAGCTAAGTCAATGTGGTATTTTATGAAGGGTATTTGTCATGGGTTTTCCAACAATGCATTCCCGATTTGCATAGCTAAGCTAAAAAAAAGTGTACTATGAGAGAACATAGATGATAAGGTGGGGAAAAATGATCATATTCTTCCCTTTCATTTATTTTCTCATTTTTTATTGTTGTTCAATTACAGTTGTCCCCATTATCCCCCCATTACTCTCCTCCACCCTATCTACCCTCACCTCACACTTTCAGTCCTAAGCCACTCTGTTGTCTTTGTTCCTGGATCCTTTATACATGTTCCTTTATCACCCTTCCCCTTCTTTCCTCTGTTATCCCCCTCCAACCTCCCCTCTGGTCATTGTCAGTTTGTTCTTTATTTTCATGTCTCTGGTTCTATTTTGCTCACTTGTTTGTTTTGTTGATTAGGTTCCACTTATAGGTGAGATCATATGGTATTTGTCTTTTACCACCTGGCTTACTTCACTTGGCATAACACTCTCCAGTTCCATCCACACTGTGGCAAAAGGTAGGAGTTCCTTCTTTCTTTCTACTGTGTAGTATTCCATTGTATAAATGTACCACGGTTTTTTAATCCACTCATTTATTAATGGGCACATAGACAGTTTCCAGCACTTGGCTACTGTAAATTGTGCTGCTATGAACATTGGGGTGCATAGGTTCTTTTGAATTGGTGTTTCAGGATTCATAGGTTATAAAAAGGAAGTTCCATTTTTAGGTTTTTGAGGAAATCCCATAGTCTTTCCCACAGTGGCAGCACAAGGCTACATTCCCATCAACAGTGTACTAGTGTTCTCTTTTCTCCACAACCTCGCCAACACTTGTTGTTTGTTCATTTGTTTATCACGGTTATTCTCACTAGTATGAACTGGTATCTCATCGTGGTTTTAATTTGATGGCTAGTGAGACTTAGCATCCTTTCATATGTCTCTGGGCCCTCTGTATGTCCTCCTTAGAGAGGTGTCTGTTCAGGACCTCTGCCCATTTTGTAATTGGATTATTTGTCTTTCTGGAGTAAAGTTGTATGAATTCTTTATATATTTGGAGATCAAACCCTGTCCGTGGTATCATTGGCAAATATATTTTCCATACACTTGGTTCCTTTCTTATTTTGCTGATCTTGTCTTTAGCCATGCAGAAGCTTTTTAATTTGATGTGGTCCCATTTGTTTATTCTTTCTTTTGTGTCCCTTGTTCTAGGGGACGGATTGGTGAAAATATTGTTGCATCGAATATCTGAAGTTTTCCTGCCTATGTTCTTCTCTAGGACGTTTATGGTGTCACGACTTATATTTAAGTCTTTTGTACTTCTTGAGTTTATTTTTGTGTATGGTGTAAGATTGTGGTCAAGTTTCATTGTTTGCATGTAGCTGTCCAGATCTCCCAACACCATTTGCTGAAGAGGCTATTTTTACTCCATTTTATGCTGCTACCCTCTTTGTCAAATATTAATTGATCATAGAGATTTGGGTTTATTTCTGGGCTCTCTATTCTGTTTCTTGATCTAATGTCTGTTATTTATTGTGCCAGTACCAGACTGTTTTTATTACAGTGGCCTTTTAATATAGTTTGATATCAGGTGTTGTGATACCTCCTACTTTGTTTATTTTTCTCCAAATTGCTGTGGCTATTCAGGGTCATTTATGGTTCCATATTAATTTTGGAAATGTTTGTTCTATATGTGTGAAATATGTCATTGGTATTTTAATAGAAATTGCACTGAATCTATAAATTCCTTTGGGTAGGAAGGACTTTTGGATGATGTTAATTATTCCAATCCATGAATATGATATATGCTTCCAGTTGTTTGTATCTTCCTTAATTTCTTTCTTCAGCATTGTATAGTTTTCTGAGTACAGGTTTTTTACCTCCTTGGTTAGGTTTACTCCTAGGTTCATTATTTTTCTTGTTTCTATATCAAATGGGATATTTTTTCTGATATCTGTTTCTAATATTTTGTTGTTGGTGTACAAAAACACCTTCAATTTCTGAATATTGACTTTTTATCCCACTGCTTTGAGTCTATGGTGTTTTCTATGTACACTATCCTGTCATCTGCAAACAATGACAGTTTGCTTCCTCCTTTCCAATTTGGATGTCTCTTACTTCTTTTTCTTGTCTGATTGCTGTGGCTAGGATTTCCAATACTATGTTGAATAGGAGTGGTGAAAGCAGACATCCTTGTCTTATTACTACTCTTAGTGGGAAAGCTTTTAGTTTTTGTTCCTTTAGTGTGGTGTTGTCTGTAGGTTTCTCATATATGGCCTTTATTATGTTGAGGTATGCTCTCTCTACTCCCACTTTGCTAAGTGTTTTTTATCATAAATGGGTGCTGTACCTTATCAAATACTTTTATTCATCTATTGATATCATCATGTGAGTTTTGTCTTTCCTTTATGTGATGTATTACATTTATTGATTTATGGATTTGTAGCATTCTTATATCCCTGAGATGAATCCAACTTGATCATGGTGTATGATCTTTTAATGTATTGCTGGATGTGTCTGCCAATATTTTGTTGAGGATTTTAGTATCTATGTTCATCAGCAATATTGGCCTGTAGTTTTCTTTCTTTGTTGTGTCTTTATCTGGTTTTGGGATTATGATGGTGCTGACTTTGTAATTAGAGTTTGGGAGTCATCCCTCTTCTTAGATTTTTTGGAATAGACTGAGAACGAAAGGGGTTAGCTGTTCTTTAAATATTTTGTAAAATTCCAGGGCTTTTGTGTACCAGGGATTTTTTGATTACTGCTTCACTTTCACCAGCTGTTATTGGCCTGTTCAGACTTTCTGCTTCTTCTTGATTCAGTCTTGGAAGATTATATATTTCTAGAAATTTGTCCATTTCACCCAGGTTTTCAAATTTCTTGGCATTTATTTTTCATAGTAATTTATTACAATCCTTTGTATTTCTGTGGTATCAGTGTAATTTCTTCTCCTTCATTTCATTTTTTAATATATTGATTATGCTATTACGGTTGTCCCATTTTTCTCTCCCCTTTATTCCCCTCTCCCACCAGCATTCCCCCAACATAGTTCATGTCCATAGGCATGCATATAAATTTTTTGGCTTCTCCATTTCCCATACTATTCTTAACCTCCCCCAGTGTATTTTGTACCTACCATTTATGCTTCTTATTCCCTGTACCTTTTCCCACATCCTTCTGGTACCACTCCCTTCTCATAACCCTCCAACTGATCTCCATTTCTGTGATTTTCTTCCTGTTCTAGTTGTTTGCTTAGTTTTTGTTTTTAGGCTCAGTTGTTGATAGTTGTGAGTTTGTTGTCATTTTACTGTTCATATTTTTGATCATCTTCTTTTTCTTAGATAAGCCACTTTAACATTTCATATAATAAGGGCTTGATGATGATGAACTCCTTTCACTTACCTTATCAGGAAAGAACTTTATCTGCCCTCCCATGCTAAATGATTGCTTTGCTGGATAGAGGAATCTTGGATGTAGATCCCTGCTTTTCATGACTTTGAATACTTCTTTCCAGCCCTTTCTTGCCTGCAAGGTTTCTTTTGAGAAATCAGCTGGTAGTCTTATGGGAACACCTTTGTAGGTAATTTCCTTTTCTCTTGCCTCTTTTAAGATTATCTCCTTATCTTTAATATTGGGTAATGTATATATGATGTGCCTTGGTGTGTGCTCCCTTATGTCCAACTTCTTTGGGATTCTCTGAGATTCCTGGATTTCCGAGAAGTCTATTACCTTTGCCAGATTAAGAAAGTTCTCCTTCATTATTTTTTCAAATAGGTTTTCCATTTCTTGCTGTTGCTCTTTTCCTTCTGGCACCACTATGATTCGCATGTTGCAATGTTTAAAGTTGTCCCAGAGATTCCTAAGCCTCTCCTCATTTTATTGGATGCTTGTTTCTTCATTCTGTTCTGGTTGAATGTTTAATTCTTTCTCCTACTCCAAATCAGTGATCTGAGTCCCAGTTTCCTTCCCTTCACTGTTGGTTCCCTGTAGATCTTTCTTTATTTCACTTTGCATAGCCTTCATTTTTTCCTCTATTTTGTGACCATACTCAAACATTTCTGTGGACACCCTGATTACCAGTGTTTTGATCTCTGCATCTGATAGGTTGGCTATCTCTTCATTGCTTAGTTCTATTTTTGGATCTTTGATCTTCTTTCATTTTGACCATATATATATTTTTTGTTTGTTTTGGCAAGCCTGTTATGCCATAAGGAGTGGAGTCTTAGATGTTTACCAGGGCGGGGCAACCCAATGTCACTGTGTTATAGCACTATATGTTGGGGGAGAGGTGTGAGAGGGAACAATGCTGCTTGCTTGGTTCTTGGCTGGCTTTCAGTCATGTCTCCTGCTACACACAAGGAAATTGGGCCATTGTGGTGCTTATTCTTATGTGGGTGTATTTGTGTATGTTCTAGGACCCTATAGGTCTCTCCAACAAACTCTCGTATAAGGCTGCGGATTTCTCCCACAGCTGCAACCCCCACAGATTTTTACAGTCAGAGGTTTTGAGGCTTTATTTCCCCATGTTAGAAACATGGGCTGTGTGGTCTCTCTAGCATCCCAATTTTTCCTCCTGGTTAATCCACATGCCAATGTGGGATGGCCTGGTCAGCCAGCTGCCGCCTTCCCATGAGTCCTTTCTACACTGGCTGCCCATCTCCACCCCTCTTACTGGTCTGAATGTTTTCTTCTTTAACTCCTTGGTTGTCAGACTTCTAATACAGTTCAATTTTCTGGCACTTCTGGTTATTTTTTGTTTTTAAACTTGTCCTCCTTTTGGTTGTGCAATGAGGCAAAGTATATTTTCCTATGCCTCCATCTTGGCCAGAAGTCCTCTCCTCTTTCATTTGTGACTATTTATTTGTTTTCCTCTCCCTTTTCTTCTTGATGTGTCTGGTTAAACCTTGTTGATTTTGTTTATGTTTTCAAACCACCAGCTCCTGGATTTATTGATCCTTTGAATTTTTTTTTTTAGTCTCTATGTCATTTAGTTCTGCTCTGGTATTCGTTATTTACTTCCTTCTGCTCACTCTGGGTTTTGTTTGTTGCTGTTCCTCTAGTTCTTGCAGATGTAGGGTCTGGTTGTTTATGTGAAATGTTTCTACCTTTTTTAGTTAGGCTTATATTGCTATGAACTTCCCTCTCAGGACTACCTTCGCTGTGTGCCATAGGTTTTGGCCTCTTGTCTGTTAATTTTCATTTTTCCTGAAAATTTTTTATTTCTTCCTCGATTTCATTATTAACCTATTCATTATTTAATAGCATGCAATTGAATATCCATGAATTTGAATGTTTTTGAGTTTTTCCCTTGAGCTTGGTTTCTAGTTTCAAGCCCTTTTGGTCCAAGAAAATGTTTTGTATGATTTCAATTTTCTTGAATCTACTGAGACTTGTTTTGTGTCTTATCATGTGGTCTATCTTTGAAAATGTTCCATGTGCATTTGAAAAGAATATATATTTTGCTTCTTTGGGATGAAAGGTTCAATATACATCAGTTAAGTCCATTTGATCTAGGGTATTGTTCAATGCCACAATATCCTTGTTGATATTCTGTTTGGAAGATGTATGCATTGTTGACAGCACGGTGTTATAATGCCCTTGTATAAGTGTGTTGCTGTCTATATCTTTCTTGAAGTCCTCCAAGATTTTCCTTGTATATTTGGGTGCTCTTATGTGGGGTGCTTATATATTTATAATATTTATGTCTTCTTGATGGATTCTTCCCTTGAGTATTATGAAGTGTCCTTCCCTGTGCCTTCTTATGGCCTTTGTTTTGACATCTGTTTTGTCTGAAATAAGTGTTGCTACCCTGGCATTTTTTTTCCTGTTTGCTTGGAACATTTGTTTTCCAACCCTTCACTTTCAGCTATTGTAGGTGTTTTGTTTTGACACGTGTGTCTTGTAGGCAACATATGTGCATGCCATATTTTCTTATCCATTCAGCTACCATATGTCTTTTGATTTGAGCATTTAATATACTAATATATAAAGTTATCATTGATAGGTACTTATTCATTGCCATTTTTCTTCTTTGGACCTGTGTTCTTTTCTTTTTCACTCTTTTTCTTCATCTCCTTAAAGCAGTCCTTTTAGTGTATATTACAATGGTTGCTTGGTGAAGGTATATTCTTTTAGCCTTCTTTTGCCTAGGAAACTCCTTATTTTCATATTCTTCCTTTGTATATAAGTCAGTGCAAGCTATCTGGGGAAGAGTTGCTATGTTTTTTGAAGATGCTGCATGACTTTTTATTATTTCTTTAATCCTAGTAACATGTCCCTCAACTTTGAATTTTACATAGCCTTCAGCATGTCTTACAATTACTCAGACAAGATAATAAATTTCAAAACATAATCCTTAAAGAAAAGACGTCAGTCCTTTCCTGCTTTCGAACTCAACTGAAACAGGGGCTCTGTTTTGTTCTTGAGCCTGCTGCCTTTCAGACAGGAACTTACACTTACACCATTATCTCTCCTGCTTGTCAACTGCCGGTCTTAGGACTTCTCAGCCTTACAATCTATCATCTATCTATCTATCTATCTATCTATCTATCTATCTATCTATCATCTATCTATCATCTATCATCTATCTACCTATCATCTCTATCATCTATCTATCTATCTATGACTTCTGTTTTCTGTTGGTTCTGTTCCTTGGAGAGCCTTGACTAAGAGAGGACTTCTTTCTTATATTTTGCTATTTGTTTCCCATTTGCCTTATGTCCTTTTGTTTTTCAATCCCTCCATTATTGTTCTGATTTTGATTGATATTTTTTCTAGAGTACCATTTCAATTCCTTCCTTATTTCCTTTTCTGAATATTTTTATTTATTTTCTTAGAGATTATCCTTGAGATTATAATTAACATACTAAATTTCTAATAATGTAGTTCAAATTGATTCCAAATTACCTTGAAAGCATACAAAAGTTTGCTCCTTGTTGAAGCTTTTTAAATTATGACTGATTTGAAATTCTTGCCACAATTCTATCATTTGATTCATCTTGATGTTGGCATCATCTTTTCTCATTCATGTTTTAACTTTACATATTCTTGGTAAGTAAGATAAACAAATTTTCAATGCATTGGTTGTTTTTGATTGTTGAGCTTTGAAAGTTTTTATTTATTTATTTATTTATTTATTTATTAAAATATATTATCTATCCAGTCCTTACCAGATTAGTGATTGAGACACATTGGATATTATATTAGGAGAATCCTGATCCTATTTAATAGTCTTATTTTAGCAGGCAGTCCCTCTGCTGAAGTGAAGTAGAGGGCTGGGAGCTGGAGGACAGGGGAGTGTTTGCTCAGACTCCTGGTGGGCCTTGCTGACACCAGGCCAGCCGGACATGTGACTGAGCTAGTGCCATGTTGCTGACAGGTGTGGTGGCACCTCAGCTCCTTCCTTAATCCTGCTGACATCTTCCAGACCAAAAGAAGGAATTGACTAGTGCCACCTCACTACCACAATTCACCCCTCAGCCCTGCTGCCACCAGCAAGGGAGTCATTTACATGACTCACACCACTTAGTTGTTGCTGGCAGGAGCACAGCTCATCTCCTAGCTGAGCCCTGCTGACATGGGAGTGTGTGAAGTCTCCTGACTCACACAGCCTTCTTGCTGCTTGATGGATGTGGATGTTCAGTGGGCTGTCACACTGGTGATGCTGCTCATGCTGAGGAATTATAGGGATTGCCTATTTCTGTAAGGCCTGAGTGGAAAGATTGGCTTTCTGCCCACTGACAGTGGAATCTGTGCCCTGCCTTAGTGGGTGGAGTGGGAGAAAGATCAACTTCCCACTCAGCACAGTAAAACCAAGGCTGGAAGAGGTGGATGGGGGTGCAGCAGGTGCTTTTGGCTTTTGGCTGGAGTAGGGTGGACCTTGCCAAAAAGGTTTTTTGTTGTTTAGTCACCTTTTCCAAGTCCTTCAAATGTGGGAGCAGGCTTTTCACATGTCCAGTTTTTCTGTGTCTGTTAGCAGTTTCAGCTGGAGGTTCCGCAAGCCCAGCAGGAAATGTGGGTGTGAGAAAGCAATCCAGGGGACTCAAACTTTCATGCTGTTCCTCAGCTCCCAGGACCCTAGGCTGTCAATCTTTTTTTTCCACCTTTAAGCCTCTTTCCGTGCTTATTTGTTGTGTTATGTCCAAGATTTTTAATTGTATGTGGGGGGACCTGGAAGGTGCTTTTTTAGCCTTAAGTAATTGGAGTCTGTTATTTGCAATAGGAAATTGACTAATCCAGTTATAATGTACTATCATTTAAAAACACAGATCATTTTTTCCTTCCTTCCTTCCTTCTTTCTTTCAATTCATGATTTATATTAGCCAATGTTTTTTTCTTTTCTGTTTTCTTTTCTTTTGCTTAATATTGTAGTTTATCAAACCGTGCCTGCCTTGTAAAATTAATTATGTGACTTGTCATTTTCTGAAAAATTTATGTAAAGAAAAAACAATCAATTACTTGAAAATTTGGTAGAAATGTTTCATAGAATTCTCTAAAATAGTGCCTTTTAGATGGTAATGGTGAATCCTTGATTAACATTTTAATTGTCCCTATTGTAATTGGTACTTAGGTCCCCCTTACCGAAAATTTTCCAATTTAATTTAATGTTTTAAGTTTATCAGTAGTAAGTTGAACACAGACTTCTCTTTATAATTCTTAAATCTCTATATCTGTAGCTGTTGCTCCACTTCATGATTTTTTTAATTTATAAGTTCTTTGGTTTTTATTTTCCTAATTGCACTTGCCAAAGTGTTTCTAATTTATTGATCTTTTTACTAGCTCTATGGCTTTGGGAACCTTAGTTAAATCCTTTGTGTTTTGGTTTCCTCACTTTAAAAATAGGGTATACTAATGAAATCAAACTAAAAAGTTTTTGTAAAGCAGAAGGAAGCCATCAACAAAATAAAAAAATAAAAAAACAAGACACTGAATAGGAGAACATATTCACCAATACATCTGAAAAGGAGTTAATATACAAAATTTATAATGAACTTATAAAACTCAACACCAAAAAAACAAACAATTCAATAAAAACATGGGCAAAGGACCTGTATGGACATTTCATCTAAGAGGACATACAGATGGCCAATAGACATGGATAAAAACGCTCAACATCACTAATAATCAGAGAAATGCAAACTAAAACATCAATGAGATATCACTTCACTCTGTCAGAATGGCTATCATCAATATATCAACAAACAACAAGTACTAGTGAGGATGTGGAGAATGAGGAATACTTCTGCACTGTTTTGGGGAATGCAGATTGATGCATCCACTGTGGAAAGCAGTATGGATATATCAGAAAAAATTAAAAATGGAACTTCCTTAAGAGCCAGCAATTTCACTTCTGGGAATTTGAAGAAACTCAAAACACTAATTTGTAAGAATGTATTCATCCCTATGTTCATTGCAATGTTATTTACAATAGCCAAAATTTGGAAGCAGCCCAAGTGTCCCTCTGTAGATGACTGGATAAAACAGTTATGGTACATTTATATAATAGAATACTACTCGGCCATCAAAAAGAAGAAATTTCTATTTTTTGCAACAACATTGAAGGACCTGGAGAATATTATACTAAATGAAATAAACCAGTCAGAGAAAGACAAGTACCATATAATTTCACTTATATATGGAATCTAATGAAGGAACCAAACCTATAAGCTAAATAGAGATAGATTCATGAATAGAGAGCAGAATGACAACTCTGGGTGAGTATTGCAGGGTGAAGGAATCGAGCAAAAAAGAGAAAGAACTCATAGACATGGACAATAGTGTGGTGATTATGGGGGATAGTGGGGTGGGTGGAGGTGGAGGGCATAGAAGTAATAAATAGTAATAAAAACAATAAAAATAACTATTAAAATAAAAATATTTTTAATTTATTTATTTTTTACAATTTTTACTTCTAATTTTTAATTTAAGGTTTTAATTATTATTCAAACATTTATTTTTTTAAATAAATCAACTTAATCCTCTGTAGTTTCCTTAAATACTGCTTTGCCACATAACAAACTTAATTTCAAACATAACTAACAAAAATTGCTGTTTCAGACTGAGAAAACTGTACTATATATTTGTTTCCTCTGTCTCCCTTTATTCTTTCTCTTTTTCACTACATAAGTCAATTGAAAAGCAAACCTGGTCAATTCCATCTCCTATATGCTTCTTTACTCCATTCTTACAACCACTGTGCTCTTTTCTTCCAACATCCTTTCCTCTGGCAGATCTCAAGTCCTCTTAAATATCCTCTACTTTGAGCTTCTTTTCCCGAATTTTATCATCCAGCAGCTGCCATGATGACCAATATAAAAATGTGAATTTGCTCCTATTATTAGGCATTATGCCTTCCTCTAAGTCACAGGACAGTGACTTATACAAAGCTTTTCATTATCTATGATTTTTTTCTGCTCATCCAACTTCATTAATATTATTAGGCACTTTCCTCTATAAATCTCTTACATTTCAGTGAGGCTAACTTATTTGTTGATACCAGAAATAAACTATATGCTTTCACATTAATGTATCTTTGTACATAATTTTTTTCCTTCAGAATTGCATATTATGCATTAAGTCTTAGTTCTAGACCTGTCCCTTTAATGAAATTCTTGCTAACCATTAATTCCACACACTCATTTAGAGGTAGGTATCTCTGAATACCCCCATGTTCATTAATTATACCATGGCATATCATTATATAATTTATTCCTTATATATATTTTCTCCCACATAAATATGTAGGTTCCCTGTAGGTAGAAACTGGATCTGATTATTTATTTTTTTAGTCCCAGCACCGAATACAATATCCAAGTACATGGGGATGCTCAACAAATGTTTGTTGCAAAATATTACATGATGAACAATGAAAGTACCACCTTTTTTTCTATAAAAATTTCAAGTGATGAATTTGATCTTTTGGCTGAGTTAAGTTGAATCTGTTATGTTAAGATAGTCAATTACTAATATATAAACAAATTTTCCTTTATCGGGCCTTGGAATAGATCATGGTGTTATCAGATAAGTCACATGTATGTGTTTATAAAAATGAGATTGTTTGACCTAATTCATTTACCAAAAAGTAACATCATATACATAGCATTCCACCCATTCTGAACTACTCTTTCAGGAGCAAGACATTTCATATGTGTTCTTTTTATTTTTAGTATTTCACTTTAGTAACTTTACATCCAGAACACCTGGACTCCATGTTATTCTGACTTTGTTAAATTAACATTTGTTAAGTGGAGCACAGAGAGCCCAGTGGTTATCCGGAGTTCAACAACACATCACAAGAGAAGTCGAAGTAGAGAAATTTATTGCTCACAGTTCTTGAAGGAAGTATGAGTATATGGCATGCCTCAAGAGGCTATATGGGGAGCTCAAGACAGAGTTCATCCAGAGAGAAAAATAGGACTTGGAGCACATGCCTGTATTAAGTCCCTGGCTCTGAGTACTTTGGGGTTGAATGGCTGGGGCCTGATTGGTCAATTCAAACCAAAGAACAGGGTTTTGGCAATCCCTCTGCATGTATTGTTGAATGAGTACAAAAGGAAAGGCCCTGGGAGGCAGGGGAGATGGTTGATCACAGGGTTGTTGGAGAAGTTGTGTCAGGAATAAACTTACATTGACTTGTGACCCTGTGGTTGCAATCTAGAGCATGTGCTTGCATGAGGGGCTAGTGTCAATTTAAGATCCCTGCAGGCCACTTGGCTATACAAAATGTAATACCATGGAGTAGCTTAGCTAAGCTATCAATACATGTTTATTGAAGCCAAGTCATAAGCTTATTGGCCTATCAGAGAAAGCCTGACTGCATGTTTTTCTCTTAAGTAATATGTTGCCCACACATTTTTTACTATATATAGTTTGCATATTATTCTTCCAAGAGGAACCCATTATTTTCTTAATGACAGTTGTCTTGTGAAGATACACTACCTCATTCTTGTTTTACCGTTCATGGTCAAATTATTTTAGAATGCTTCTTAACAGGAGTTCCAGCCAAGATTGAATCATAGGTAGAAACACTGTGATTTCTCACACAGCCAAAAAAAGGATAACAACTAATTTAAAAACAAAAGACAACCAGAACTGAGAGAAAATCAAACCACATGCAAGTCCAACAAGGAAGGACTTAAAGAAACATTCATCCAATCTGGTAGAAGAGGGGGAGACAGGCAGCTGGGGCAGAGAAGTTGCATGGCATGGCAGTGGACTTCACGGGCAAGGTGGTGGTGCTGGCTGACTGGGTGGTCCCACATTTGCTAGTGGATAAGCCAGGAGGAACAACTGAGGAGTAAGATAGACCTCAAAACTCAGGATTTCAGCATGGGAAACTAAAGACTCAAAACCTCTGGCTATAAAAACATGTGGGGGTTGTGGAAGCAGGAGAAACTCCCAGTCTCAAACGAGAGTCTGTTAGAGACACCCATGGGGTCCTAGAACACACACAAACCCATACACGTGGGAATCAGCACCTGAAAGGGCACAATCCATTTGTGGGAAGCAAGGGAAGTGATGGCAAGTGGAGTGAGAGCTGAGTAAGTGGTATTGTTCCCTCTCTGACCCTCCCCAACAAACTACCACAATGCAGCAAAGAGGGTTGCCCCACCCTGGAGAATACTTAAGGCTCCACTCCTTAATATGTAACAGGTGTGCCAAGACAAAGAACTATGGCCCAAATGAAAGAACTGATCAAAATTCCAGAAAAAGAATGAAATGATGAGGAGATAGACAACCTAACCTATCACACACAGAGTTCAAAACACTTGTAATCTGGATGTTCACAGAAATGGTTGAGTACAGATGCAAAATAAAGGAAGAAGTGAAGGCTATAAAAAGTGAAATAAAGAAAAATATGTAGGGAACCAACAGTGAAGGGAAGGAAACAGGGATTCAAATCAAGAAAATGGAACAAAAGGAAGAAATAAACATTCAACCAAAATAGAATGAAGAAACAAGAATTCAAAAAAAATTAGGAGAGGCTTAGGAACTTCTGGGAAAACTTTAAACATTTCAACATCTAAATCATAGGGGTGCCAGAAGGAGAAGAGGAAGAGCAAGAAATGGAAAACTTATTTAGAAAGATAATGAAGGAAAACTTCACTAATCTGGTGAAGGAAATAGACTTCCATGAAGTCCAGGATATTCAGAGCATCCCAAGGAAATTGAATCCAAGAAGAAACACACCAAGATACATCATAATTAAGTTACCCAAGATTAAAGATAAGGAGAGAATCTTAAAAGCAGAAAGAGAAAAGGAGACAGTTACCTACAAAGAAGTGCCCATAAGACTATCAGCTGATTTATCAAAAGAAACCTTACAGTCAAGAAGGGGCTGGAAAGAAGTATTCAAAGTCATGAAAGGCAAGGACTACATCCAAGATTACTCTATCATTTAATGTGGAAGGGCAGATAAAAGTGTTTTCCAGGTAAGGTCAAGTTAAAGGAGTTCATCATCACCAAGCCCTTATTATATGAAATGTTAAATGGACTTATCTAAGAAAAAAGAAGTAGATCAAAGACTATAAACAGTAAAATGACAACAAATTCACAACTATCAACAACCGAACTTAAAAAATGCAAAACCAAAAACAAACTAAGCAAACAACTAGAACAGAAACAGAATCACAGAAATGGAGATCACATGGAGGGTTATCAGTGAGGAGGGGGAGGGGGAGAATTTGGGGAAAAGTTACAGGGAATAAGTAGCATAATTGGTAGGCACAAAATAGGCAAGGGAAGTTAAGAATAGTATAGGAAATGGAGAAGACAAAGAACTTCTATGTACAACCCATGGACATGAACTAAGGGGGGGTGCAGGAGGATGGGAGGGCATGAAGCAGTTGGGGATAAAGGGGACAAAACAATTGGGACAACTATAATAGCATAATCAATAAAATGTACTTAAAAAAGAATGCTTCTTAATAGAGAGTATGCTATTTATAATAGGGTACATTCCAATATGTTGAATACTTGTAAGGGTCCAGAGCCTTTTATAAAAAACATAACTGTGTGACGTTAAAAGACTTCAACCCTCAGGGAAAAAAAGAAGAAACAGAGTAATGTTGCTTTGTGGCATAGTGTCTGGTACCAAGTAGGCATTCACTGTGAATTTAGAATCATATAGATGTATTGGAGATATAATCACTTAACCTGATCAAAAAACAAAGCTCTCTCAAAATTTAACTGTTCTTTATATATTTTGAAAGACAAACACCATATGATCTCACATTTAAGTGGAAGCTAATCAACATAACAAACAAGCAAGCAAAATATAACCAGAGACATTGAAATTAAGAACAATCTGACAGTAACCAGAGGGGAGGTGGGAGGGACTAATGAGGAGGAAAGGGAGAGGGTTTTCAGGAACAAGTATAAAGGACACATGGACAAAACCAAGGGGGTGGGGTGTGGAATCAGGGGAGGGAAGTGGGGATGGCTGAGGTGGGGGGGAAGTGGTGGGAAGTAGATGCATACAACTGTACTTGAACAACAATAAAATAATTAAAATTTTTAACTGTTTATTCTCTGCAGGAATAAATGGATTTTTAAAAGTTAAAAAAAAGAAGACAGATAACTGAGAATAGTTACATTTCTCATTCTCTGATTCCTCAATAATCTTCTTCACATGTGTGGCATTTCTGTGGTCAGAGGGCTGACCAGCTGTCACACTGAAGGTTGGTAGGTCTCCCTCTAAGATGTTATAAAATGTCTGAAATGACACATTTCCAGAGGATATTTTGAGGTGAATATACAATGGTATCTTTTCAGTTAATAAGGTTTAAAGGGGTTTCTGGCCAAGATGGAGGCATAGGTAGACACACTGTGCCTCTTCCCACAACCAAAAGAAGGACAACAACAATTTAAAAACAAAAAAAACAACCAGAACTGACATAAAACTGAACTGTATGGAAGTCTGACAACCAAGGAGATAAAGAAGAAACATTCATCCAGACCACTGGGAGGGGCAGAGATGGGCAGCTGGGGGTGGAGAGGGTTTGCAGCAAGGCGACGACTGGTGGACTCAGAGAGGTGGCAGATTGTGGAACGGGGCAGGCCAGGCTGCAACTGGCAGACCCCACAAGGTGGTGGCTGGCAGACCCTGTGGCCCCAAATTCACATATAGATAAACTGGGAGGAACAGCAGGGGAGTGAAGCAGACCATGCAACCCAGGGCTCCAGTGTGGGGAAATAAAGCCTCAAACCTCTGATTGAAAACACCCATGGGGGTTGAGGTGGCAGCAGGAGAAACTCCCAGCCTCACAGGAGACTTCGTTGGAGAGACCCACAGGGGCCTGGAGCATGCACAAACCCATCCACTCGGGAATCAGCACCAGAGGGGCCCAATTGGATTGTGGGTAGCAGAGGGAGTGATTGAAAACCAGCAGAGAGTGGAGCAAGCACCATTGCTCCCTCTCGGCCCATCCCCCATATACAGCATCACAGTGCAGTGACCAGCATTATCCTGCCCTGGTAAACACCTAAGGCTCTGCCCCTTTATGTAACAGGTGCACCAAGACAAAAAATATGGCCCAAATGAAAGAACAGATCAAAGCTCCAGAAAAAACACAACTAAGCAATGATGAGATAGCCAACCTATCAGATGCACAGTTCAAAACACTGGTAATCAGGAAGCTCATAGAATTGGTTGAATTTGGCCACAAATTAGATGAAAAAATGAAGGCTATGCTAAGAGAAACAAAGGAAAATGTACAGGGAACCAATAGTGATGGGCAAGAAACTGGAACTCAAATCAATGGTGTGGACCAGAAGGAAGAAAGAAACATCCAACCAGAAAAGAATGAAGAAACAAGAATTCAAAAAAATGAGGAGAGGCTTAGGAACTTCTGGGAAAACTTTAAACATTTCAACATCTAAATCATAGGGGTGCCAGAAGGAGAAGAGGAAGAGCAAGAAATGGAAAACTTATTTAGAAAGATAATGAAGGAAAACTACCCTAATCTGGCAAAGGAAATAGACTTCCAGGAAGTCCAGGAAGCTCAGAGAGTCCCAAAGAAGCTAGACCCAAGGAGGAATACACCAAGGCACATCATAATAATATTACCCAAGATTAGAGATAAGGAGAGAATCTTAGAAGCAGCAAGAGAAAAGGACACAGTTACCTACAAAGGAGTTCCCATAAGACTGTCAGCTGATTTCTCAAAAGAAACCTTACAGTCAAGAAGGGGCTGGAAAGAAGTATTCAAAGTCATGAAAGGCAAGGACCTACATCCCAGACTGTTCTATCCAGCAAAGCTTTCATTTAGAATGTAAGGCAGATAAAGTGCTTCCCAGATAAGGTCAAGTTAAAGGAGTTCATCATCACCAAGCCCTTATTATATGAAATGTTAAAGGGACTTATCTAAGGAAGAGAAGAAGATAAAAAATATGAACAGTACAAAAGACAGCAAACTCACAGTTATTAACAACCACACCTGAAACAAAAACAAAGGCAAACTAAGCAAACAACTAGAACAGGAACAGAACCATAGAGATGGAGATCACATGGAGGGTTATCAACAGGGGAGTGGGAGGGGAAGAGAGGGGGAAAGATACAGAGAATAAGTAGCATAAATGGTAGGTAGAAAATAGACAGGGGTAGGGTAAGAATAGTGTAGGAAATGTAGAAGCCAAAGAACTTATATGTATGACCCATGGACATGAACTATAGGGAGGGAATGTGGGAGGGAGAGGGTGAGCAGGATGGAGTGGAGTGAAGGGGGGGAAATGGGACAACTGTAATAGCACAATCAATAAATATATTAAAAAATAAGGTGTCGGGGGGCTTTAACGCAGCCCCCCCCTGTCCACCATGGATGAAGAATAAGTCTACCAAGACATGATCTGCTTGGGGAGGAGAGGCAGCAGATCTCTCAAAGGAGAAGGGCCCAGAGCCTTTTCCTCCATGGGCTTTTATTAGGTTCATTCCCATAGGAATACAGATAAAGCTCATCAATCATTGTTAGGCAGTAAGGGTTAAACAATACATGATTTACAGAGAACTTGGAGGGCTTATTCTGAGTTACAGCCAATTGGTTACAGGGCTATAAAACTTTAGGAGCCAGACTCATCTCAGGTCTGGACCCTTATCTTTTAAACTGAGGGTACAAATTACATAGGTTTCACAGGAATGTATGTATTTTTGTTAGGCCTGATTCCCCAGGGAATCCGCCCCTCCCAGCACAGGACTGCCCTGCCCTCTGTTATTGCTTCAGGCTTAAGTCAGGCAGGGGAAGTAAGGCAGCCAAGAGATTAGGAGACTTCTTGCAGACAGAATGAGGACTCAGGCTATTTCAAAGCCGAGGGGTGAGGGTCCATCACCACCTTTTTCCTCAGCCCCCCGAGTCCTTCCCTGCGGGCCTCTTCCATGACCATGCCTGTGTTAGGTTGATCCTCCCTTGAGGATTCTTACCCGTCATTGGCTAACTGGCCAAGCTCAGGGCCAAGCAGGGTGAAGTGGGCAGAGGTGGCACACCTGCCAGGGAGATAAGCTTTGTCTCCTTCATGGCTTATGGTCCCAACTCTGACTCAGCCTTAACCATGGGGGGGTTACAGCTTCTGAAACCAGGCAGTGCAGTTCCCAACAATAAGGTTTAAAAAAATGCATGAGTTCTTGGATCTGTACAGTTTTATAATTTTAAGATCTAAAATAGTACATTATGAAATGTGATTTAGAATATTATTTGTTTAATCAGAGTATTTCATACCTTCTATTGTTTGTTGCTTAATGCTTTTTAATTTAACATTCCTTCTGTGAATTTCCTCTGCCTTCAAACTCTCACACAGGAGAATGAATTTGTACCCTCCACAGTTATGACAAGAAGCCCAAAGAGTCTGTTTTCAAGTCAGAAACAATTTTGATGTCCTAGTTTTTCTCTTAAAAATTCAGTTGGATATAGTAGTATTGTCCTTAGTATGTCGGATGTTTGTTTTAGTTGTACTATTTTAAATTACTTGCCACTAACTAAAATCAGGACTTTGAAAATGTCAGGTGTCTCGTGCAGTTTATGTTCTGCACCCCGTTTGCTGTTGGCACCTATCTGAGCAGTGCAGGTGTGTGCACACTCCAGAGACACAAGCAAAAAGAGTGTGCTTAGCAGGCTAGTACAATGTTTTTTGTAAAGTGTAAAAAATTACTCTTCATATCCACAAATTCTACCTCTTGACCTCTCATGTCTGATGGGCTTGCCAAGGGTCTTTAAAGTGAAACCTCCATTTTCAGAGTCTTCTGTCCTAGGCTGGGAGAATGTGGGTTGGTTAACCACCTGTTGTCGTTCCTTCTGATTAAAGAGGAGAGGTCACTGGATTTGGCATCTGGTGGCTTAGACCTGGTTTTGTCACCACCTCACAGTAAAGAATAGCATGAACCATATCATTTCTTGCATTGTACTCTTCCATTTGGTAAGATTTGAGGGTGGGTTTGGGATTAATATCCAAGAGTCCTTTCATGTATAACTTGATATAATTCCCTCTCTCCTATTGAGTTTAGCTTTAGAAACTTGTATGAACAAGAGTGAACAGGGAGGGTCTCTCATGTATGCTAAGGAGAAAAATGGGCTTAATAAGTATAAAGACATAGAGCTTAATTAGTAGATATTTCGTAAGTTCACAAACTGAATGGAAACAAAAAATGTGAATATAGGCAAGTATACCCTCTCTTTAAGGCAAAGTCTGAATACATGTTTTCTATCTGTACTAGTTTTATTTTTATTTCCACCTGGTCATATACTGCAATTTCAGATAGTCAACTTGAAAGGTGTACAAGACAAATTCGAATGAATAAGAAATTCACCTAATCGGTGAAGAATATTTTTCTAGAGACTATGGAAAAATACTGGTTAAAATACATGGTAGAAAAAGCCAAAGCAGGTGGTTGAAAATGTGTATGTCATGTTTCTCTAAGACACCAGGGAAGGGAGAGAGGAAGGAAGGGACCAAAGTTCTGGGTACCAATGTTATTACTGTCTGGTGGGTTTATGGTGCTTAGCTTAGTGGCATGATATGATTTCAAATTATATCAAAGTACTGTTATTATTATACTGTTAATTATTTACAATTATGCTTTATCACTGTTAATTATATATAAATGATATAAAATTGAATAAATATCACATAAAATATGATATTACTTACTTTGTCACAGAATTTGTGACTGGAACCAAAAGGTGCTGAATATCCCTTTCTTTTGTCCTGTTCAATTTCCTCCATTCGGCATAGCTCCCCACTGGGAGTCTTTTGAAGGATGAGAAGGAAATAAATAAGTCTTCCCCTGTCCTCTCTTTCCCTTTGCTGTAGGTTCTCATGGTTCTGACTGCTCCCTCTCTGAGTCTATTTCCCCTCCAATTCCAAATTTGTACTTAACTCATCTTAAACTTATTACTCTCATTGTACTGTGGACATTTGCGATTGCTTTGAACTTCCATGCTCCCTGTCCTCACTGCCTCTATTTCTCATGGATCCTTTTCTTTTGGATCTCAGCTCACAGGTCACTTTCTCAGAGGGACCCTCCTTGGCAAGCCAGGTTATTTCACACTTCTGAGGACAGGCTTGACAAACCTTAGACCCCAGTTTAGGGCTGTCAGGAGTCTCCATAATATATTAAAAGACTCTTCATAGTAAATGAATCTCTGGATTAGGTGGGGCCTTTGACTGCTGACACCACCCTGACTCTGGCCCTGATTTTGGCTTGTGGAACAGACCTCCACCTGTCAAGCCACCAGCATGACCCCATCCAACTCTGACCTTTCCAGAGCCAGGCTATCTTTCCTGGGGAAGAACTAGCAGCTATGCTTTCATGACCCTCTACCTGGCCACACGCAGTCTGGGTCTTGGAGTAGGATTACCTGGCATCCTGCAAATGCCTCCTCCATGTGTTGTGAACCCACCTGCTCAGAGGTCCCAGCCACCTTGTGTTGACTCACTCTTCCTCAAGACAGATGTTTCTCTGCTTCCCCAGGCAGTGGGTGTCAAGGATGACTTCTGAACTTTCACTGAATGAGGGCAACTTATTACTCAGTTTTGTCCTTTTTTCAAAGAGACTTGGGTTTCCTTAATCATGATCATATTATATGTGACCTTAGAACAAAATCAGAGCTGAGAAGATGATGAAAACTCTATCCTTGGTCAATGTGGGTTTGGGGGTTGGAGGAAAATGGCTCCCTCCCTAGATAGCACATAAAAGGCTGATCTGCTTTTAGCCAAAACTGTTGCCGAGTTGTATAATTTCCCAGTGATTAATTAATCATTGTTTTACCCACAGCTCTTAAACCAGGGGATACCATATAGAGTCCTGACTCAGTGAAATGCTGTCTGTGATATTTATAACAAACATTAACAGTAATTTACCCTTTATTAATTAGAGCTAATCAGACAGACAGAGATAATCAGCTGTATTAATCAGACAGCTACAGTACTTTTTAATCGTGCATAATACCTACTTTACTAGTTGGCTGGAATATTTTATTCATCCATTAGTCTCAGAGGGTTTGCTTGTAAATGTAGATAGTGCCTTGGATCCTGAATAGTGCAGTGCCTTTTTATGGCTAATTTATAGGCCGTGTTTATATTTGTGCAAAAATTCAGATTTCCCACTGATGAAGGTCTGAAATATGCAGCCATAACCTCTAATTTTGTATTGGTACATCAGATGAGAAGGAACATAGCATATTTTCACAGCACTAGTCTTATGAAGTTCTCACTCAGAGCTGGCTCTCAGTGATCTTGTTGAAAAGCAATACCAATACTAACCTCCCTGGAATCAGTCAATCAGCTTAATATGCTAGAAGATGTCTTCTCTGTTTAGTTTATTTTTTTTAAATATATATTTTATTGATTATGCTACAACAATTGTCCTGATTTTTCCCTCTATGTCCCCCTCCACCCAGCACCCCCTATTTCTTCAGGCAATCCCCCCACCATTGTTCATGTCCATGGGTCATGCATATAAGTTCTTTGGCTTCTCCATTTCCTATACTGTACTTTAGATCCCCATGGCTATACTGTAACTACCTATTTGTATTTAATCCCCTCACCTCTTCACCCATTCTCCCCTTCCCCCTCCCATCTGGCAATTTTCTAGTAACTAACTTCTTTTCTCTTGCTTTTAAGAGTTTCTCTTTATCTTTAACCTTTGACTTTTTAATTATAATGTGTCATGGAGTGGGGCTCTTTTCATCCATCATAACTGGGCTCTGTGCTTCCTGGACTTGCATGTCTACTTCCTTCACCAAATTAGGAAAGTTTTATTTCACTGTTCTTTCAGATAAATTTCCAATTTCTTGTTCTTTCACTTCAGGCACCCCTATCAGGCAAATGTTGGACCTTTTTAAGTCCCAGAGGCTGTTTATATGATCCTTATTTTTTGGATTTTTTTCTTCTTGTTCTGCATGTTTGTTTTTTGGTGCTTATGTTCCAAATCATTGATTTGATTCTCAGCTTCATCCACTCTACTGTTGTTTCCCTATAAATTGTCCTTTATTTCAATTAGTGTATACTTTGTTTCTGACTGGGTCTTTTTTACGCTGCTGAGATCCTTATTAAGTTCCTTGAGCATCCTTATAACCAATGTTTTGAACTCTGCCTCTGACAGATTGTTTATCACCATTTCGTTTAGCTATTTTTCTAGAGTTTTGATCTGTTCTTTCATTTGGGCCATGCTTCTTTGTCTCCTCATTTTGGCAGCCTCCTTGTGTTTGTTTCTATGTATTAGGTAGAGGTGCTTTGACTCCATGTCTTGGCAGTGTGGCCTAATGTAGTAGGTGTCCTGTAGTGTCCAGTGGCACATCCTCCTCTATCACCCAAGCTGGGTACTCAAGGTGTGCCTTTTGTGTGGACTGAGTACATCCTCCTCCTGTAGTTGAGCCTTGGTTGCTGCTGGCAGATGAAAGGGAGGAATTTACCCAGGCCAGTCAGCTACAAGGACTGGTTATAACCACTGACCACCAACCTTCACCATCCATGGAGGATCAGCTGTGCAGGGGCAGGGTGGTGATTTTCCAATGTGGTCTGTAGCTGCCCACTGGTGTGTTGGCCCTGGGGTTTCCCTGGTGGTGCAGGCCAAGGTCAGCCTCTACCTGTGTTTTATATGTGGGGGCACCATGCCTAAGCTGTAAAGCAGTCTGAGATGGCTGTTACTTGTGCTGGGCTTGGAGATTCCCAGGTGAGGCAAAGCTGTAACTCTAATCTGGCAGTTGCTAGGGCTCATTGAAGCCAGCTGTTGCTTGTTTGATAGGATTTAGGATCCAAGACCAGTCATTTTTATAGAAAAGCAGCTTGGGTGGGTCCATAATTTGGGTAGGGTAGAGCCTCTGTGGATTTCCAAGCTGAGTCACAGAGTGTTAGCCAGTTTGATGGAGTCTCAGGTATGGCACCAGCCTACTGGGTCTGTGGGGGGAGGGCTCAGGGGAGGGACAATGGCTTCTGTTCACCCAGATGCCAGACACTACATTCTCTCCCTGTATACCAGTGATGTCCTTCATGCTGACACCCTGGTGCTGGAGCTCATAGGGAGTGAGTCTGAGTAGATGAGTCCGTATATGTCTTCTCCAAAGAGGAACTGTTAGGGCTCCAGTGGCCTCCTTCACCAACTCAATCCCCTCTGATTTTTGCAGCCAGAAGTTCTCAGGACGTATCTTCCTGGTCTGGGCTCCTGGTGTGGGTCTTGGACTCCTTAATCCTGAAATACCCTCCCAAAGTTTTATCCACATCATTGTGGAGCCAGCCCATTCCACATCCATGACCCTCCTACCAGTCTGGATGGATGTAGTTTCTTTAACTTTGTAGTTGTCAGATTTCCATTCAACTTGACTTCTGATGTTCCTGAGTGATGATTGTTTTATATTTTAGTTGTGATTTTGACGTGGTTTTGCAAAGAGGTGAGCCATGTCTGCCTATGTCACCATCTTGACTGGAAGCCTTGTTTAGTTTATTTGTTAATTGAATTCCTATTCATAAAAATTAAAGAGGGCATTTTTGAGGAAGTTGATGACAACTTTAAATTTATAGCATCATTTACACATGGAAATACAATTTCTTCACAGGCAAATTCATATACTCATGCATATGTTCTTATGGGTTTATCTCGTTTAGAAAAAATAACCAAAATTAAAATATCTATATTGAGCATTATGCACAATATTACTGAGAAAATAGTAAGTACAGATTTATAGAAGACAGTACGGTTTTGCTTCTGGAATTTGTGCTTGACAAGGTTGCATTTATTGTCACCATCTTATATTCTGCAATATGCAGAATCATTCATTTTCTCTAATTTACATTTTTATCTTCACATTTTCTCTTGATTATTAGCAAAGGTGATTTAAAAAATCTCATAAGTAAGAAGCTATTTAACAACCTAGTTTGCTAAGACACATGTGATTTCGAGTCAGACTCCCAGAAAATGAAACCTCTGTGAGTTTAGCTCTATTTGGGCACTTTTAAATATCTACTTTCAGCAGTTTCCTGTATTCTGCCTCAGTTTGGATACTGAAAGAATGTCACCTCTCAGCCAAAGTCACTGCTGGATAGAGCATAAAACACCTGGTTTACAGTTCTAGATTGACAATAATGAATAAAAAATGGCTGAACAGAATGCTGGAATCAACTGTAATAACATGAAAGGCTCTGTCTTAAACTCATTAACATATTTTCCATGAGACAAATAATTTATATAACTGAGAGATAGTATCTACTACACAAAACATCTCAATGAAACTTATATAAATAGATTTTCTTCAAAGGAGAACTTAAAAAATTCAAGTATGGGTATTAATGACCTTTACTTTCTAAAGCACCACTTCTTGGCAAAAATAATTTATACCTCCTAGTTTCTGTTGTATTTAGGCTGCTGTTTTGTTTTGTTTTTATTGTTATCTTTTAAGATTATGTTTTCCCACCTGGGAGATTTAATACTTATTATGTTAACCATTATCTTCACAATTCAGTATTACACACATGCACACACTACATATGTGTATCATTTATTTATATATACTACATGCTGTGTATAAAATATATAGTATATGATTATTACATGCTTGTAGTTCAGCATCTGGCTAATAAATAGAATATTCATTTATCCTGAAGTGTTATTCAGAGTTGAGATTTTTTTATGAAGACTATTTTATTTATATTTATTTATTTATTTTTAATTTTGTATTGTTATTCAATTACAGTTGTGTGTCTTTTCTCCCCATAGCTCCACCCCACCCAAGCTGAACTCACCTCCCTCCCCCACCTCCACCCCCCCATCCTGTCCATGCGTCTTTCACAGTAGCTCCTGCAATCCCCTCCTCCCACCGTCCCCACCCCACTCCCCCCTGGCTATTGTTAGATTGTTCTTAACTTCAATGTCTCTGGTTATATTTTGTTTGCTTTTTTCTTCTATTGATTATGTTCCAGTTAAAGGTGAGATCACATGGTATTTGTCCCTCACAGCCTGGCTTATTTCACTTAGCATAATGCTCTCCAGTTCCATCCATGCTGCTGCAAAGGGTATAAGCTCCTTCTTTCTCTCTGCTGCGTAGAATTCCATTGTGTAAATATACCATAGTTTTTGGATCCACTTGTTTGCTGATGGGCACTCAGGTTGCTTCCAGTACTTGGCTATTGTAAATTGTGCTGCTATGAACATTGGGGTGCACAGATTCTTTTGGATTGGTGATTCAGGGTTATTAGGGTATAATCCCAGCAGCGGAATTGCTGGGTCAAAGGGCAGTTCCATTTTTAGTTTTCTGAGGAAATTCCATATTGTTTTCCACAGTGGCTCACCAGTCTGCATTCCCACCACCAGTGCACTAGGGTTCCCTTCTCTCCACATCCTCTCCAACATTTGTTTGTGGATTTGTTTATGTTGGCCACTCTGACTGGTGTGAGATGGTACCTCATTGTGGTTTTAATTTGCATCTCTCTGATGGCTAGTGATGCTGAGCATCTTTTCATATGTCTCTGGGCCCTCTGTATGTCTTCCTTGGAGAAGTGTCTGTTCAAGTCCTTTGCCCAGTTTTTAATTGGGTTGTTTGTCTTCCTGGAGTGGAGTCGTGGGAGTTCTTTATATATTTTGGAGATTAGGCCCTTGTCTGAGGTATCATTGGCAAATATGTTTTCCCATACTGTTGGTTCTCTTTGTAATTTGGTGCTGTTTTCTTTAGCCTTGCAGAAGCTTTTTATTTTAATGAGGTCCCATTTGTTTATTCTTTCCTTTATGTCCCTTGCTTTAGGGGACATGTCTCTGAGGATGTTGCTGTGTGGAATGTCTGAGATTTTCCTGCCAATGTTTTCCTCAAGGACTTTTATGGTTTTACAACTTATATTTAAGTCTTTTATCCAACTTGAGTTTATTTTTGTGTATGGTGTAAGTTGGTGATCAAGTTTCACTTTTTTTGCACGTAGCTGTCCAGATCTCCCAACAACATCTCTTGAAGAAGCTGTTTTTGCTCCATTTTATGCTCCTGCCTCCTTTGTCAAATATTAATTGACCGTAAAGACGTGGGTTTATTTCTGGGCTCTCTGTTCTGTTCCATTGATCTATGTGCCTGTTTTTATGCCAGTACCAGGCTGTTTTGATTACAATGGCCTTGTAATACAGTTTGATATGAGGTATTGTGATCCCTCCTGCTTTCTTCTTCTTCCTCAAAATTACTGCAGCTATTCGGGGTCGTTTATGGTTCCATATAAATTTCTGAAATGTTGTTCTATATCTGTGAAATATGTCATGGGTACTCTAATAGGGATTGCATTGAATCTATAAATTGCTTTGGGTAGTATGGCCATTTTGATGATGTTAATTCTTCCAGTCCATGAGTATGGTACATGCTTCCATTTGTTTGTGTGTTCCTTAATTTCTTTCTTTAGTGTTGTGTAGTTTTCTGACTAAAGGTCTTTTACCTCCTTGGTTAGGTTTATTCCTAGGTACTTTATTTTTCTTGTTGCTATATCGAATGGTATTTTTTTCCTGATTTCTGTTTCTGCAGTTTTGTTGTTGGTATACAGGAATGCCTTTGATTTCTGAGTATTGATTCTGTATCCATCTGTTTTGCCAAATGCAGTTATTAGGTCGAGTAGTTTTTTGGTGGATTCTATAGGATTTTCCATGTACACTATCATGTCATCTGCAAACAGTGACAGTTTCATTTCTTCCTTTCCAATTTGTATGCCTTTTATTGCTTTTTCTTGTCTGATTGCTGTGGCTAGGACTTCCAATACTATGTTGAATAGGAGTGGTGAGAGAAGGCATCCTTGTCTTGTTCCTGATCTTAGTGGGAAAGCTCTAAGTTTTTGCCCATTGAGTATGATGTTGGCTGTAGGTTTCTCATATATGGCCTTTATTGTGTTGAGGACTGCTCCCTTTATTCCCACTTTGCTGAGTGTTTTTATCAGAAACGGGTGCTGTATCTTATCGAACGCTTTTTCCGCATCTATTGATATGATCATGTGATTTTTGTCTTTGCTGTTGTTGATGTGATGTATTATGTTTATTGATTTGCAAATATTGTACCCTCCTCGCATCCTTGGGATGAATCCCACTTGGTCATGGTGTATGATCTTTTTAATGTATTGCTGGATGCGATTTACCAATATTTTGTTGAGAATTTTAGCGTCTATGTTCATCAGCAATATTGGCCTGAAGTTTTCTTTCTTTGTTGTGTCTTTATCTGGTTTTGGGATTAAGATGATGTTGGCTTCATAAAAAGAGTTTAGGAGTCTTCCATCAGTTTGGATTTTTTTGAATAGTCTGTGTAGGATAGGGGTTAGCTCTTCCTTAAATGCTTTGTAGCATTCTCCTGTGAAACCGTCTGGACATTTGCGATCTCAAGCAGTTGATCTTCTTCTAGCACAGACAAAGTCAATTCACCTGGTTTATTCACAAATGGGTCATGGATCCATTTCTTCCCAATTCAGGGGTCTTTTGTGGTGGGAAGTAATGTTCAAACTCTTTTGAAAGCTTAGATAGGTGATCATGCACCAACTGAGAGAAAGAAGAACCTTGTTCAGTCTCTTTAGAATATCTGCTAAGGTTTGAAACATGTCAAAAATCCCAAAGTTCCCTCATTGCCCTCATAAATTCCAGTTTTGCTTTAAATTCAGGCACTTTTTCTGCAAACTTGAACACACTTGTCGTTCTCCCCTGAAGTGAGATTGAGTTCACTGAGCAGGTTGAATATGTCACACAAGTAACCAAGTTTTGCAACCCATTCTGTGTCACTGAAATGTGCTGTCCATGTTGACTTATTAGTGGTATTGGAGGAGGGTGCATAGGAAATGAGTTTATAGGTAAAAGATAAGCAAAAGGACCCAGTAATAAGAAACTTGGGGAGGAAGCTTCAACTGATTCAAATGGATTAAGACTTGAGAACTTTGCTTCTACATTTTCCCTAATAATTAAATACACTACATAGATAAAAAGAGTGTATAATTTAAAAAAAAAAAAACTTTAAAAGATGATTTTTAATTTTTTTTCTGTTTTTAACATTTTTTCCAATGTATTTCCATAATTTAAGCATTTTAATTTAATTAAATTTATTTTTTTCCACTGTTGGTGAAAGTTTGAACCCTACACTCACTCTTCCCTTTCACCTCAAAAGGAGTTTCTTTGTATGTAGCCATGCACTCATCAGATTGAATAGAATATGAATTATCAACAAGGCAGTTAGCTGTAACTTTGGTAAGATGATAAAGGCAGAAATGGGGTGCAGAGGGCTGAGATACAAATGAGAAATGAAAATAGGAATTTTAAGCAACTCCTTTAGGAAATATGATGGAAAAGGGGAGGAAAGAATAAAGTAATTAGCTCTGGCTGGTGTGGCTCTGGATTGAGCGCCAGCCTGTGGACAACAGAGTCGCTGGTTCGATTCCCAGTCAAGGCATATGCCAGGGTTGCCAGCCAGGTCCCCATTAGGGGGTGTGTGAGAGGCACCTACACATTGATGTTTCTCTCCCTCTCTTTCTCCCTCCCTCCCCCCTCTCTAAAAATAAATAAGTAAAATCTTTTTAAGAAGTTTATTAAAAAAGGATAAATTATTGACCTTAGAAGGTAGAGAGTGCCTATGTGTCATATTAAATTGAAAGAGACTTGAGAGCATTTGAGTGTATTGCTAACTAGCCATAAGAGAACAATATATTAAAATTTAAAAATAAGATCTAGTTCTTCATGGAAGATGGTGGTGAGGTAGGTGGGAGCTTAACCTACTTGCTCATGCACCCAACTGGGACACCTAGCCATTCTTCTGAGGAACTGAGTTGAACAGCCAACAGAATTCCATATGAAGTTTGGAAGCCAAATGTTGCAGAGGACCTTTAAAAACAGACCTTAAGGAGATTTTGTAGGCTGATGAGAGGGTCCCTGGGCCCTGCCCTGGAGACTGCAGCTGCTATGGTAGATATGGAGGAGAGCCAGGTCAGTAATTGTGACTTTGTAGCTCCCTTCCCTCCTAAAATGGCAAGTTTGCAAACCTGGGCACTTAAAGTCTCTGGAGGGATAAACACGCAGTTAAGAGACAATAGGCTGGCAGCCTATGTGGGTTGTAACTGTGGTCACCAGCTGGGACAGTACTAGAGAAATTGGGGAACCCAGTGGCACCTGGAGATGGGAAAAGAGAAGGCCGTGACCCATATAATCTCAGGATTGGTCAGAGAGTTGGCCTGTGTAGAAAGCCAGGTGCACATTAGTAACAGCCTGCTGCAAACAAGGGGAATTATCCAAAAAAAAAAAAAAAAAAAGGCTCTCAGCCACTGTGCAAGGACCTCTCCCACTGGGCCAGCAAAAAGGGAAGGGGGGGTGTGATTTGCTCCCACACAGGGCACCTTGGGACTGATCAAAGTGGGACATCAGGGACTCAGAGAGGTAGCAGTGCCTAGAGAGACTTAATTTAATAGATGAACTTAACTGTCCTGTAGAGACTTCACATACCTAGGCCCAGGCCAACAAAGAGAGAGGAGGTGGGGTGTGATTTGCTCCCACTCAGTGTACCTCACTAACTAATCAAAGGGTTGCACAATGGTGGGTTAGAGGTGCCAGCCTGGCATTATACACACAGTGTACAGTGGATAGTGTAGGCCGCACAGCACTCTGAGGGTGCTGGCTGGACACTGGGCACCTGTGATTATTGTAGCCCAGACCGAGCTCCCATCCTCCCAGAAACACCGGAAAGGAAAAAATAACAAAAACAATGGAGCCCACATTCCCCTGCCTGCAGAATCCAGGAAGAACTGCAAAACCCACTTGGCAGGTTTAAAGTAGCTGGAGGCTTTTTTTTTTCCCCAAGTGTAAGACAAAATGACCTGGAGCTGTCAGAAAACCAAAGACAGATCCAGAAAGTAGTCTGAAGGCTAACATCAGCAGCTGAGACAAATTTCCCTTTGCTATCCTTCAGAACTTGCATTTTATTTTTACTCTGTTTTGTTATATTTATTTTTTATATTTTATTTTTATTTTTTTAATTTCTCTTCTTTCCATTTAGATTTTTCTTTTTTGGTTTTATTTGATTTCATTGATTGGTTTTCTTTACTCTCCTTTTCATATTGCATTTTAATTTTTCTTCTTTCACTTCACTCATATTCCAATAACATACGACTCTTCAGCTTTTACTTTTTATTCCCTTTAATCAGATTATATATTTGTAATCATATTATTGGTATTCCAAATCCCACTCAGCACCCTACCTTGGTCTTAATCCATTTAGCCATATTCCTGAGCTTTATTACTGTTGTGGTTAACTATATTCTCACACTCTACACCAGTTTTCTATCCCTTACTCTCACTATGTCTCACCATCTAACCTCTCCTGGGCATCCTGCTTTCTAAAGTCAGCTCATATTTTTTTCCCTTCCAATAAGAGTCTTATCTCTTTTCTAACTTTAATAAAAAGTGGCTAGTTGAGTGAAACATCATGGTTATTGCTATACTTCTCCAAAGGACATCCTCTCTGTTCTCTACTTGTTAGTACTTTAAATCCCACAGAATACTCACCCACTGGCTTATCCCATTTCACCTTCACCCTGCCCCTGATCAAATACAAGACAAGGTGGGAGTTGTGAGCACCAGTAAACCCACTGGAGGAGAGAACCCACCAACAAAGGAGCCACCAAAGGTAAAGCCCAAGTACAATAAGAGAGCCCACACAAACAGAAGAAAGGGCAATGCTAGAGCACCCAGACAAGGAGATCAAAGAAACCACACTACTGAGTCCCACAGAATTCCTACCATAGAAGTTCACCTTACAAAAGACAGCTGGCAAAGCAGAGACTGTGAATCACAGAAACAAAAAGAGTCACCTAAAATGGGGATACAATGAAAACCCACAATCAAAAGGACTGGAAGACTCCCCAGTAAAAGAGCTAAATGAAATGGAGGCAAGCAAACCATCAGATATAGAATCAAAAAAATGTTGATAAGGATGTTCAAGGAACTCACAGACAACTACAAGGAACTGAGTGGGAAATACAACAGTATGAAAAAGGAAATAGAAACTATAAACAAGAACCAGGTAGAAATGATGGATACAATTTCTGAAATAAAAAACACACTAGAAGGAATTACAAGCAGGCTGGTTAAAGGAAAGGAATGAATTACCGTATTTTTTTGACTATATGATGCACCCCCCCCCAATTTTTCTGCATCTCGTAGTCCGAATGTAGCTTACCTGGCTCCCTGGGAGGGAGGGGGACAGCGGTGGTGCGGGGTTTTCTTTCCTATTTTCCTCCTCTAAAACCTATGTGTGTCTTATGGTCCAGTGTGTCTTATAGTCTGAAAAATACGGTAGTGAGCTGGAAGACAAGGTAGAACGAAACACCCATGTAGAGAAGCTGCATGAAAAAAGACTAAAAAAATATGAAGATAGCTTAAGGGAACTTCAAGAAAACATGAAACACAACATTCGAGTAATAGGAATATCAGAAGAAGAAAAAGAGCAAGGGATAGCAACTCTGTTTGAAAAAATAATGACAGAAAACTTCCTGAACCTGGAGAGGGGAAAAGCCACTCAAGTTCAGGAAGCACAGAGTGTCTCAATCAAGATGAACTCAAAGAAGCCTACTCCAAGACACATCATAATTAAAATGCCAAGTTTTAAAAACAAAGAGAGAATCTTAAAAGCAACGAAGGAGAAACAGAAGTAGCATACAAAGGAGCTCCAATCAGGTAAGCAGCTGATTTCTCAACAGAAATACTACAAGCCAGAAGGGAATGGCAAGAAATATTCCAAGTAATGAAAAACAAAGGCCTGTAACCAAGACTACTATATCCACAAATGCTCTCAATTAAAATGGAAGGCCAAATGAGGAGCTTCCCAGACAAAAGAAAGCTGAAAGAATATACCTCTGACAAACCAGCACTGCAAGATATGCTAAAGGGACTGCTTTAAGAAGAGGAAGAAAAAGAGTGAGAGAGAGAGGAACACAGATATGAAGGGGGGTGGAAATGAATAAGTACCTATCAATTATAACCTTAAATGGTAACGGATTAAAGGCTCCAATCAAAAGACAAGGTAGCTGAATGGATAAGAAAACATGACCCACACATATGCTACCTACAAGAGACCCACCTCAGAAAAAAAGGCATAAAGAGACTGAAAGTAAAGGGTTGGAAAAAAATATTACAAGCAAATGGACAGGAAAAAAAATCTGGTGTAACAATACGTATATCAGACATAAGAGACTTCAAAACAAAGGCCGTAAAAAGAGACACAGAAGGATACTTCACAATACTTAAGCAAAGAACTCATCAAGAAGACATAAACATTGTAAAGATATATGCACCCAACAAAGGAGCACCCAAGTATATAAGGAAAATCATGGAGGACTTCAAGAAAGATATAGACAGTCACACATTTATACTAGAGGATATTAACACACCACTGTAATAAAATGATAGACCTTCCAAACAAAATATCAACAAGGATACTGCAGCATTGAATAATGCCCTTGATCAAAGGAACATGACTGACTATACACACACACACACACATACATACACACACACACATATATGTATGTGTGTATATACATACACATATGTATATGTATATATGTATGTGTGTATACATATACATATATATGTGTGTATATGTAATCTTTCATCCCAAAGAAACAAAATACACATTCTTTTCAAATGCACATAGAACATTTTCAAGGATAAAAAACATGATAAGACACGAAACAAGCCTCAAAAAATTCAATAAACTTGAAATTATATCAAGCATTTTCTTGGACCACAAGGGCATGAAATTAGAAAGCAACCTAAGGAAAACACAAGCCTCAAAAACACTCAAACTCATGGAGATTGAATAGCATGCTACTAAACAATGAATGGGTTAACAATGACATCAAGGAAAAAATCAAAGTTTTCTGGACATAAATGGAAATGAACACACAGCAGTCCAAAACTTACGGGACATAGCAAAAGCAGTCCCGAGAGGGAAGTATATAGCAATACAGGCCTATCTAAAAAAGATACCAACATTTCAAATAAATAACCTCATCCTACACATACCAAAACTGGAGGAGCAACAACAAAGACAGCCCAGAGGAAGCAGAAGGAAAGAAATAGCCAAGAGCATAGCAGAATTAAATGACATAGACACTAAAAGAACAATTCTAAAGATCAATGAATCCAGGAGCTGGTTCTTTGGAAAAATAAACAACATTGACAAATCTTTAAGCAGACTCATCAAGAAAAAAAGAGAAATGACCCAAATAAATAAAATCAGAAATGAAAGAGGAAAGATTACAACTGACAGCTTGTAAGAAATTACTATTAACAACTATATGCCAAGAAATTTGAAAACCTGGGTGAAATGGATAAATATCTAGAAAGGTATAACCTTCCAAAACTGAATGAAGAAGAAGCAGAAAGCTTGAACAGATAACAACTAGTGAAACTGAAGCAATAATCAAAAAACTCCTAACACACAAAAGCCCTGGATCGGACAGTTTCACAGGAGAATTTTATTAAAAACATTTAAGGAAGAGATAACCCCTAACATTCTCCAAATATTGCAAAAAAAAATCCAAGGAGAGGGAAGACTCTCAGACTCTTTTTACGAAGCCAGCACCATCCTAACCCAAAATCAGGTAAAGACACAACAAATAAAGAAAGCTATAGGCTAATATCACTGATGAATGTAAGTGCTAAAATCTTCAAATAAATATTGACAAACCATATCCAACAATACATCAAAAAGACCATACATCATGATCAAGTGGTATTCCTCTCAGGCATACAAGGATGATACAATATTCACAAATCAATAAATGTAATACATCACATAAACAAAGAGAAAGACAGAAATCACATGATCATATCAATAGATGCAGAAAAAGCATTTGATAAGGTACAGAACCCATTTATGATAAAAACACTCAGCAGAGTGGACGTAGAGGGAGCATACCTCAATATGATAAAGTAATATATGAGAATCCTCCAGCCAACATCACACTCAATGAGCAAAAACTAAAAGCTTTCCCACTAATATCTGGAACAAAACAAGGATGTCTGCTTTCACTACTTCTATTCAGCATAATATTGGAAATTCTAGCCACAATGATCAGACAAGAAAAAGAAGAGGCATCCAAATTGGAAAGGAGGAAGTAAACTCTCACTGCTTGGAGATGACATGTTAGTATACATAGAAAACCCTATAGATTCCACCAAAAACCCCTTGACTGGTTAAATGACTATGGAAAAACAGTGGGATACAGAGTGAATATTCAGTAATTGAAGGCATTTTTTGTACACCAACAATGAAATATCAGAAACAGAAATCCAGAAGAATATCCAATTTGATATAGCAAGAAGAAAAATAAAGTACTTGGGAATAAACCTAACAATAGAGGCATAAGACCTCTACTAAGAAAACTAAACAACAGGGAAAAAAGAAATTAAGGAAGACACAAAATTACTCTGGTTTCTCTTCAGATAGTATAAATCTTTCACCTTTTACAAACAAATGGAAGCATATACCGTGTTCATGGATTGGAAGAATTAATGTCATCAAAATGTCCATACTACCCAAAGCAATTCACAGATTCAATGCAACCCCTATTAAAATACCAATGACACATTTCACAGATATAGAACAAATGTTTCAAAAATTTATATGGAACCACAAATGACCCCAAATAGCCGCAGCAACTTGGAGACAGAAGAGCAAAGTAGGAGGGATCAAAATACCCAATCAAACTATATTACAAGGCCATGGTAATCAAAACAGTCTGATACTGGAATAATAACAGACACATAGATCAATGGAACAGAATAGAGAACCCAGAAATAAACCCAATTATCTATGGTCAATTAAGATTTGACAAAGGGAGCAGAAACCTATAATGGAGTAAAAATAGCCTCTTCAACAAATGGTGTTGGGAGGTCTGGACAGCAAAATGCAAAAACATGAAACTTGATCACCAACTTACAAGATACACAAAAATAAACTCAAGATGTATAAAATATTTAAATATAAGTTATGACACCATGAGAGTCCTAGTGGAGAACATGGGCAGAAATATCTCAGATATTCCATGCAGCAATATTTTCTCTGATATGTCCCCTAGAGCAAGGGACAAAAAGGAAAGGATAAACACATTGGTCTTCATCAGAATAAAAATCTCCGTCAAGGTTAAAGAAAACATCAACAAAATGAGAAGGGAGCCAACCATATGGGTAAAAATATTTGCAAATGATACCTTGGACAAGGGTTTGATCTCCAAAATATATAAAGAACTCACACTGCTCCATCCCAGGAAGACAAACAACCTGATTGAGAAATGGGCAAAGGACCTGAACAGATACTTCTCCAAGGAGGACATACAGAGGGCCCAGAGACACATGAAAAGATGCTCAGTATCACTAGCCATCAGAGAGAAGCAAGTTAAAACCACAATGAGATACCACTTCACACTGGTCAGAACAGCCATCATAAACAAATCAACAAACAACAAGTTCTGGCAAAATTGTGGAGAAAAGGAAACCCTAGTACACTGTTGATGTTACAGAGTGGCATAGACACTGTGGGAAACAGTATGGAATTTCCTCAGAAAAGTAAAAATGGAACTGTCTTTTGACCTGGTGATTCCACTGCTGGGATTTTACACTAGGAACTCTGAAACACCAATTCAAAAGAACCTATGCACCCCAATGTTCATAGCAGCCCAATTTATGATAGCTAGGTGTTGGAAGCAACCTAAGTGCCCATCAGTAAATGAGTGGATAAAAAAACCCTAGGGTACGTTTACACAATGGGATACTACACAGCAGAATGAAAGAAGGAGTGCCTATCCTTTGTGACAACATGGGTGGATCTGAATTGCATTATGCTGAGTGAAGTGAGCCAGGCCAGGAAAGACAAATACCATATGATCTCACCTATAAGAGAAACATGATCAACAAAATAAACAAGCAAGTAAAGTATAAACAGAGACGTTGAAATAAAGAACAGACTGCCAGTGACCAGAGAGGAGTCAGGAGAGGGTTAATGGGGAAAATAGAGGAAGAGTAATCAAGGAACACATATAAAGGTCACATGGACATAGACAAATGGGGTAGGATTGAGGGTGGGAGGTAGGGATGGGTAGAGTAGGGGAGTGGAGGGGGAAAATGGAGATAACTGTACTTGAAAAACAATATAAAAAAGATCTAGTTCCTGTGTTAATTCTCATACATAACAAGAGCTTAAAAGATGTTACTTCTATCCCTCCAATAAGAAAAAGCTGAATTAATTGGAAAGTAATTTTTTTCTTTAACAACTAATTAATTAACTAACTAATTTAGTTATAACTCCAGTTTGGTCCTGGGAGGAGGTTAGTGTAGCTTCCACCTACTCTGTCAACATCTTGGATTTCCAGTGTTACAATCGCCAAGATTTGGAAGCAGCCCAAGTGTCTATCAGTAGATGAATGAATAAAACAATCATGGGACATTTATACAATGGAATACTACTGGGCCATAAAAAAGAAGAGAAATTTACCCTTTACAATAGCATGGATGGACCTGGAGAACATTATGCTAAGTGAAATATGCCAGTCAGAGAAATAAAAGTCCTATATGATTTCAGTCATATGTGGAATATAATGAACAAACTGAACTAACAAGTAAAATAGACAGACTCATAGTAGAGATCAGGCTGATAGCTCTGGAGGGAGTGGGGAGATGGAGGGATTGAGCAGGAAAAGAAGAAGGACTCATGGACATGCACAACAGTGTGGTGACTTTGGGGCAGAGTGAAGTGGGTGGAGGTGGATGAGGGTATAAGGGAGATAAATGGTAATGGAAAAAATACAATAAAAATAAACTATTAAAAATAGCTAGAAGACAGCAGAAATCTTGCTTCCCTTTTCTTTAATAGGCAACTTTTTCTCAGGAAAGTGTTTTAGAGCTTCATAGTTTCTAAGCTTTCCTTGAAACTCTTCATTTAACTGAGATGGTTACTTCTCTTTTGCCTGCATGCAGCCAGTTTCTACATCAGCCCACCATGTTATAATCCATGGTTACCTAAGAGTACAACCTGAGTGAGAATTTGTAAGAATTGTTTTGAAGTGGCTGCAGGCCAAATTAGGATTAGCCTTCAAAAATATTAGAAGACAGCGAAGAGGATGAGTGGGTTAGGCCTCAGCAATATTATCCTTGCTTAGCAGGTTAAAACCCCTTTATTTCAGGAAACGACTCATTAATTCTCTAACTCTGGATGAGCAACTACTCTCCTCATTCCCTTTCATCTGTTCACATTTGCAGCTTTTGCTTTTTTGAGAACATACTTTTATTCATTTGCTCAGTTTCCACTCCTTGGTACATAGTAGGTACACCCACATTTTTTATGGGTGAATCATAAAGCTATACATCCTTGATTGAAGATATTTATTTGTTTATTTATTTGCTTAAATAACATTTATTTATCAGCATTCTGGATGCTGGAAATCCAAGATTAGAGTGCCAGCATGGTGGAGAACCTTTTAATATTTTATATGTAATAAAATACTTAACATTTTACTTAAGCTTATCGTAGTTGCTTCTTAACTATTTTTGATGCTGTAGTACCTTGATTTATAAAATAAGGAAAGCACAAATCATTTGTCTTTATTCTGACCATACATAGGTTACAAGTCATTCAGTCAAACCTGTTACTTGCTATTTTTACAAACTAACCTAACATAGTTTATGGGCATTAATTTGATATGATATAATTTATTTATTTATATTCTTCTGAGGGCTTGTTATTGTATTTGTTAGCATATTGTGCATAAATTTCTTAACTGGCTAACTCTCTGTCAATGGGGAGTATAAACAGTATTAATTTCAAGTCATAAAGCTTATGTATCTAAAAATGTAACTTTATATTTTATTCTAAAAAGCAAATCTGTCTTAAGATCCTAGACTACAAAATGGAGGACAACTTAATCCTATTAATTCTATATAATTATAATACTCTTCACACTTAAAATTTCTACTTATTTAATTTTCATTTTTATATTGAAATTCCCTATATATTCCTTCATGAAAACTAGTTTTATTTTGTTTTTAAACCATATTTATAATTCCTGCTTTGAAAACTTTGGCTGATAGCCCTGGCTGGTGTGGCTCAGTGGACTGAGGGCCAGCCAGCCTGCAAACCAGAGGTTCACCAGTTCAATTCCCAGTCAGGGCACATGCCTGGGTTGTGGGCCAGGTCCCCAGTAAGGGGTGCGTGAGAGGCAACCGCATATTGATGTTTCTCTCCCTCTCTTTTTTCCTCCCTTCTCCTCTCTCTAAAAATAAATACTTAAAATAAAAAAAATAAAGAAAAGAAAACTTTGGGTGATAAATTCTGTCTAAATTTGACATTAATCAAGGTCAGTTTTTATTCACTGTTATTTGTTCCTAAGTTTAAGTCATATTTTTCTCTCTGTATACATGTCTAGTAATGTTTGATTGAAAACTAGACATATAATAATACATTGTAGCCCAGGCTGGTGTGGCTCAGTGAATTTAATACAGGACTGCAAACCAAAGGGTTGCCAGTTTGATTCCCAGTCAGAGCACATGCCTGGGTTGCAGGCCAGGTCCCCAGTGGGGGGCATGCAAGAGGCAACCACACATTGATGTTTCTCTCCCTCTCTCTCTCCCTTCCCCTCTGTCTAAAAATAAATAAATAAATAATCTTTAAAAAAGTAATGCATTGTAGTGACTCCGGATTCTTTTACATTTATCTGAGGATTGTTGTTTCATTGTTTTGGTAACCAGTTAACTTGCCTGTACTCAAACTCCAGGTTCTATTTACTAGTAGTATATACAGCAACTTGTATCTATGCTCCATTTTACAGTTTCTAGCTGCTGCCTTTTTTAGCCTGGTCCCCTTAGAGTCTCCTATAAACTATGTTGATGTGCATCCATTTTTGAAGTCAGTTAATAAAGCAGAAAACTCACAAATCTCTATTTCAAAGATAGATGTCTCTATTACCTCTTCTTACTTTTTCATTCAGTCTCTGGGGTCTTCCCATGCATGCCTATTTTATCTGTGAAATGGGGATTTGAGTGGAGTTTATCATCATACTGTGGATCTCACCAAGTCTGTGGTTACATTGTTTTCAGGATTTCCCATGGAGTTTACAGTTGCTTTATTTCGGCCCTGAATCTGTTCTCTGATACTTCAAATTGGTAACCATAGGGTTTTCCATATGGGGATTGTAGAATTCCCTCAGGTAAGAATGATATAAATTCACTGTTTTCATGTATTGCCGTTGCAATTTTTCAAAAATAACCTCTTCTTCAGATTTTGTCTGATATTTTAGTCAATTGTTGTTCATATTTTATTCAGGTTTTTAAATGATTATCTACAGAAGGTTTTACATATTCAATTTGGTGCATTTCTGCAAGATTTCCCCTTTACCCATAAAGATGTTAATCTTCTCTTGGTAAGATATATGTATGTGCGTATTTGGGGAGAAAGTATTTGGGGAAGTGAAGTTAAAAACAGGCATTGGGAATTATCTTCAAAAAGCCTTTAAAGTAACTGTATATGGAGAGTCTGAGTCTTGATATTTAGACATATTTTGGAACTCAAAATCCTTCTTTCTCAAATAATAGGTTTTCAATATTATGTTTCTGATAAAATATATATATATAATTTAAAAATTTTGTTGACATAATTGCTTTCTTTAATTTCTACTGTATTATCTTGTCTGGAAAATGAATGCTCCCTGAGACAATAAAAGGTATTGAGTTTATAACAGAAGGAAGACCACAATAACAACAACAACAAAAATGAGGGGTCTTAGTTAATGCTCCTAAATTTTGTCCTGCTACAGACAAAATTATAGGTATTATAATTCTTATATAATTTATTTTCACATGTTCCTCAAAGCACCATTCTGACACATTGATCTGATGTAACCTAATATTATTTTGGATACACCCAGATATGCACCCCTCTTTCATGCTGCCTTTCATGGTATCTCCAGCAGTAGCTGCATCCTCTTTATTATACCTCAAATTTTAATAAGATGTCCTTTATACTCATTTACTTGGTCCTAAAATTAAAATAGCACAAAAGTGGAACAGTTGTAACTGAACAATAATAAGATTTTTTTTAATGTGTTACAATTCAAGTTTTCGAAAACCAGAAAATCTAGTTAATGCAGCCTGCACTATTCATGCTCTACCCAAACCACCCAATGCATCCTCTTTATAGCTCCACCTTCTCCCAGACAACTCTTCCTTCTGTGGTGATGAGTTCTCTCAGGCATCCAGAACATCTGGGATCTGATAAGCCACCACTTTCCTTTGTCTCAGCTGGTGGCAGGTAGCAGCCTCTTGCTGCTAATAATATCTGAGATTCATTGCTCTCCTCTTTTCAGGCTCCCAGTTCTTCCATTACCAGTTCCACCAATTTTCTGCTTAATTATCTCCAAAACCCCTAATGGTTGTTTTCTTGACTGAGCCCTAAAAGCAATTACTCATTAATAAAGTGCTGTGTTGGAATGGAAATATATGCAAGCATACTAAAAAAATAGGTAATTGCTATGGGAGAATCTAACATATAATTGATTCTCTAGTTGGTGAGGTCTTTTCTGAGAATCATGGCACATGGCACCAAGAGTAAGTAAACCAGTCAGGGTTTCTATTCTGTTTGGCGTTTCCACAATTTCAAAGAGACAGTTCACAAACCTCCTCTCATTATAGTATCTTCAGATATAATGGGGTAATGTTATTTGTTGAGATTAAGCTAAATTTCATTATGTGAAAAGTATATCACAGTGATTTCAATTGGGTTTTGCTACCGAGGTATTCCTGTGTTGTGTGTGTGAAAGTGTTAAGTTAACATCCCTACCATTTAATCCATAATGTAGCAATCCTGTCTGACAAATTGTCATCTCTCCCTCTTTAATAGTTGTTCTGTTAGCTTTATGAAACCAGCTGATAGTTTGCTCTTCAGATTAAGAGTGAACACTCTTGCCGTCCTTCCCAGATGTACTTTGATCCAGTTTACTCATGCTCTGAGAGTATTGAATGATAGTGGAAGATGATTACACTCTACTCTGGATAGCCACCATAAGTTATAATAGGGTTTGTTTGTTTTGTTTTTGCTGGGTGACATGTAAGGATTTTCAGAATAGGAATATAAAGTCCTGTCCTCCTTGCCTCAAAAGAGGACAATTCCAGCATATTTGGGGGCTCCAGAGTTCCCTGTGGGAAGTAGTTAAGGGTAGACTTCAGCAATTCCTATTTTTTGCTTAGCTTCTCCTCCCTATTTTACTTACTTTCCTCATTTATTGTACACGTTCCTCCTGAGATAATTCTTTCAATAAGTGTTTGTAAAAGAACCACCCACCCCTGACTTTCAAGCTCAGATTTTAGGAAATCTTATTTATGTCAGGATGTAATGCAATTATTCTCATAACCAGACAAGAGTGTTCATATCCCACCTAAGTCAAAAATAGATTTTTCTCAGTAAGGCATTAAAATACTGGCTATTTCTGTGATTATAACACAACAAGTCTTTATATGTAAAAAATAACTCTCAAAATAAAAGGGTGGATAAAAGTAAGCTGATAATAATATATGACAAAATAATAACTAAATAAATAATACAAGAATAAACTGTGTGTTGTGTACTCGCAGCTGTGTACCTACTTTTGCCCACCCCTGAAAATAGAGTCTCAAATCCATATACGTCTTCAAGCAACTGTGGTTTCCTCATAGGCAGGATAGAGATCATATATCATTATAAATATTTTCAGAGACAGAATGAGGTACTGCACATGATCCCATGTAGCAAAACGGCTCAACTAATTGTGATGTGCACTGGGTGTTTTTTTAAAAAGATATAAGGTAATATTAAAGTAGGTTTCTAGTATTTGATAATATTATTGAATTTGAAAATAAGATAGCAGTGTAAATATTGCTAATGCATAAAAAAGCAAAATTTTTTTCCTATGCTAAGAATGATTTAGAAAGAAAACTTAACTTTCAAAGTAAAAATGCATCTGCCAATTTTCCTAGTTTGATTAAAACTTTATATGAGTTTAGAATAAACAATCCCCTAGAATTTTAGAATTCTGATTTGGAGTACTAGCAAAGGGTATCTAACCTCCTTAAAAAAAGAGTATTCATTCATATAAATAAGTTGAGCTGGAGTACTTGACTTTAGATCTAGGTAGGTATTTGACAAATGAAGGTGGCCACTGTTTTAAAGAGTGTCTCTGGATAACTCTTCTTGATTGGTGTTTAGAAGACTAGAATTCAGAGGGAGTGAAGATGGCGGCAACTAGGTGGGAGCAGAGTCCACTTCCCCTCAACGCCAGGGAAATACCTAGCTGATCTGAGGAGCAGAGCGAACAGCCAACAGTATTCCAGCATATATGAAGATCGGAGACCAAAGATAGAGGACATTGAAAGATCTGACAGTAAGAAGAGTGCTTAAGGACAATAAGGTCCCCGGGACCCGGGACTGCGCGGTACAAGGGCGGCAGAAGCGCCAGCCCAGGCACAGGGGCTGCTGCAGGAGTCTTGGGAGAGGGCAAGGCTGAGCTATGAGCAGCCAGGTGCTTGATTGGACCAGGGGGGCTTGAATAGGAGGAATTTCTCAAAAAGGAAAGAAAATAGAGACACTCAGGGGCTAGTTAGAGAACTCTCAGCAGCAGCCACGGCCCCTGGCACCCCTCCCCCTTCTGCCCCCAGACTGCGAGCGCAGGATAAGCAGCCCCAGAGCCCCGGTGCTCACCTGAGGCCCCATTGCGCTCACGCAGATTAGCGAACTGGGGGCACATACATGAAACCCCGGAGGGGCACCCACACCTGAAACCTCTGAGAGCATCTGGAGCAGAGGCTAGCTGCTCCACCCACAGGCCCAAAACCTCAGACCCAGTGCAGAGTGATTCAGTCCCAGGGCGGCCCCGACCTCCCCAGAGACTCAAGCCAAGGGCCCCTGGATCAGCCCGCTGCCTGCGCTCCAAGCACAAAGCCACTTGCAAGCTTTCCAAACCCAAAGCCCCTGGATCCGGCTCTTGCACATCCCAAGAAAAAAGCTGCTGGATTGGCTGATCAACAGCCTGATTGCCTGCCAGGGACCACACCTACAACGCCTATCTAACACCTGCTCACAGAGCCCTGTAGGGCCTACTAGCTCTCTAGTACAAAGGCAGAACACCAAGCAGAGGGGAGCTGCAGGGCTTGGGGAGACTGCAGGCTGAACAACAGCCAAGAGTGTGGCCCAGGAAGGGAGAAAAGTGAAACCAATCCTTCCAACCACCCCCTCCCTTTGCACAGACAGGACGACCAGCAGAAATAAACTGACCGGTTTAAAGCCAGCAGAAGATTTTTTTTCCCCTTTCTTCCTTCCCCCTGAATTCCTTCTTCCTCTCTCTTTTTTTTTCATTCCTTCTTCCTCCCATCCTTTACCATTTTTATGTCTTCTTCCTGCCTTCTTTTATCTATTTCTATGTATTAATTTTTGTGAAAATTCCTTCTTATCTTGCCTCCGATCTTTCTTTATTCCTTCTTCCCTCCTTCCTTCCTTTCCTCCTTTTCTATTTCCTTTTTCCCTCCTTCCTTTTTTTTTTTCTTTCTTCCCCCCTTTCTCTTTTTCCCACAGGTGAGACAACAAAACCTGGAGTGCTGAAAAGACTAGAGTTACACCGTGTTAAACCCATAAACGTCAGCTCAAGACCAGTGAGCACAGGAGATTAAGGAGACAGCAGCACCGAATCCCATTGGCATTCTACCATAGAAGTTCATACCATAAACCCAGGGAGTCAGAATAGAGCAATTTAAGAAGCAGAGGCCAACAAGAAGAGTCTCAAAAACAATGGGAAGACAAAGAAACAATTCCCAAATGAAAAGAAAGGAGGAAGTCTCAGAAAGAATGCTAACTGAAAAAGAGGCAAGTCAACTATCAGATACTGAGTTCAAAGCAATTGTCATCAGGAAGCTCACTGAGCTCTCTGAGCTCAAAGAGAACTACCAGAAATTACAAGGAAACTACAATGAAGTCACTGCAAACTATATCAACATGAAAAAGGAAATAGAAACTATCAACAAGAGCCAAGAGGAAATGAAGAATACAATTTCTGAATTGAAGAACACAGTAGAAGGAATGAAAAGCAGACTTGAAGAAGCAGAGGATTGGATCAGCGAGCTGGAGGACAAAGTAGAAAAAAACACCCAGAAAGAGCAAGAAAAGGAAAAGAGGCTCAGAAAGAATGAAGAGGCAATAAGGGAAATGCAGGACAACATGAAACGTAACAATATCCGTATAATAGGAATACCAGAAGGAGAAGAAGAAGAGCAAGGGATAGAAAACCTGTTTGAAAAAGTAATGATGGAAAATTTCCCGAATCTGAGGAGAGAAAAAGTCACCCAAATCCAGGAATCACAGAGAATCCCAAGCAAGAGGAACCCAAAGAGACCCACTGAAAGACACATCATAATTAAAATGGCAAATTTCCAAGACAAAGAGAGGATCTTAAAGGCAGCAAGGGAGAAAAAGGAAGTAACACACAAGGGAGCCCCAATAACGTTAGCAACTGACTTCTCAATGGAAACGCTCCAAGCCAGAAGAGAATGGCAAAAAATATTCCAAGTAATGAGAACCAGAGGCCTGCAACCAAGACTACTTTACCCAGCAAGGCTCTCAATCAAGATAGAAGGCCAAATAAAGAGTTTCCCAGACAAAAGAAGTCTAAAAGAATACGCTTCCACCAAACCAGCTCTGCAAGAGATGCTAAAGGGACTGCTTTAATGAAAGGAAGGAAAACAGAAAGACAGAGGAACACAGGTAGGAAACAATGAATAACTCCCTATCGATAATAACCTTAAACGTAAATGGATTAAATGCTCCAATCAAAAGACATAGAGTAGCTGAATGGAAAAGAAAACATGACTCACACATATGCTGCCTACAAGAGACCCATCTCAGGACAAAAGACCTACACAGACTGAAAGTGAAGGGCTGGAAACAAATTTTCCAAGCAAACGGACAGGAAAAAAAAGAAGAGGTAGCAATACTCATATAAGACAAAATAGACTTCCAAAGAAGGGCCATAAAGAGTGACCCAGACGGTCACTTCATAATACTCAAAGGAAGAATCCAGCAAGAAGACATAAACATTGTCAATATATATGCACCCAACATAGGAGCACCCAAATACATAAAGAAAATCTTGGAGGATTTCAAGAAAGATATTGACAGCAACACAATTATAGTAGGGGACTTTAACACCCCACTATCAAAAATGGACAGGTCTTCCAAACAAAATATCAACAAAAATATTGTGTCACTAAACAATACCCTAGAGGAGATGGACTTAACTGATATATACAGAGCTTTTCATCCCAAAGAAGCAAAATACACATTCTTTTCAAGTGTCCATGGAACTTTTTCAAAGATAGACCACATAATAGGACACAAAGCAAGCCTCAACAAATTCAAGAAAATTGCAATCATATCAAGCATTTTCTCTGGCCACAAGGGCCTGAAACTAGAAACCAACCCCAAAGGAAAAAACCCAAAACACTCTAAATCATGGAGACTGAATAGCATGCTATTAGACAATGAATGGGTCAAGAATGAGATTAGGGAAGACATCAAAAACTTTCTGGAAACAAATGAAAACGCACTCACAACAACCCAAAACCTATGGGACACAGCAAAGGCAGTCCTGAGAGGGAAGTTCATAGCAATGCAGGCCTACCTTAATAAGTTAGAAACAGTTCAAACAAACAACCTAACCCTATGCCTACAAGAACTTGAGGAACAACAACAAAGACAGCCCACAGGAAGCAGAAGGAAGGAAATAACCAAGATCAGAGCAGAAGAAAATGACATAGAGACTGAAAGCACAGTTGTAAGGATCAATGAATCCAGGAGCTGGTTCTTTGAAAAGATAAACAAAATCGACAAGCCTTTAAGTAGGCTCATCAAGAAGAAAAGGGAGAGGATCCAAAGAAGCTGAATTAGAAAGGAAAGAGGAGAGATTACAACTGATACCACAGAAATACAAAGGATTGTAAGAAATTACTACGAAGAACTGTATGCTAAGAAATTTGAAAACCTAGATGAAATGGACACATTTCTAGAAAAATATAATCTTCCAAAACTGAATGAAGAAGAAGCAGAAAACCTGAACAGACCAATAACAGCAAAGGAAATTGAAGCAGTCATCAAAAAACTCCCATCACACAAAAGCCCTGGACCAGATGGTTTCACAGGAGATTTCTACAAAGCATTTAAGGAAAAGCTAACCCCTATCCTTCACAGACTATTCGAAAAAATCCAAACTGATGGAAGACTCCCAAACTCTTTTTATGAAGCCAGCATCATCCTAATCCCAAAACCAGATAAAGACACAAGGAAGAAAGAAAACTTCAGGCTAATATCGCTGATGAACATAGACGCTAAAATTCTCAACAAAATATTAGCAAACCGCATCCAGCAATATATTAAAAAGATCATCCACCATGACCATGTGGGATTCATCCCAGGGATGCAAGGATGGTACAATATTCGCAAATCAATAAACATAATACATCACATCAACAACTGCAAAGACAAAAATCACATGATCATATCAATAGATGCAGAAAAAGCGTTCGATAAGATACAGCACCCATTTCTGATAAAAACACTCAGCAAAGTGGGAATAAAGGGAGCAGTCCTCAACATAATTAAGGCCATATATGAGAGACCTACAGCCAACATCATACTCAATGGACAAAAACTTAGAGCTTTCCCACTAAGATCAGGAAGAAGACAAGGATGCCTTCTCTCACCACTCCTATTCAACATAGTATTGGAAGTCCTAGCCACAGCAATCAGACAAGAAAAAGCAATAAAAGGCATCCAAATTGGAAAGGAAGAAATGAAACTGTCACTGTTTGCAGACGACATGATAGTGTACATGGAAAACCCTATAGACTCCACCAAAAAACTACTCGACCTAAGAAATGAATTTGGCAAAACAGCTTTATACAGAGTCAATACCCAGAAATCAAAGGCATTCCTGTACACCAACAACGAAACTGCAGAAACAGAAATCAGGAAAAAAATCCCATTCGATATAGCAACAAGAAAAATAAAGTACCTAGGAATAAACCTAACCAAGGAGGTAAAAGACCTGTACTCAGAAAACTACACAACACTGAAGAAAGAAATTAAGGAAGACACAAACAAATGCAAGCATGTACCATGCTCATTGACTGGAAGAATTAACATCATCAAAATGGCCATACTACCCAAAGCAATTTATAGATTCAATGCAATCTCTATTAGAGTACCCATAACATATTTCACAGATATAGAACAACATTTCAGAAATTTATATGGAACCATAAACGACACCGAATAGCTGCAGCAATTTTGAGAAAGAAGAACAAAGGAGGAGGGATCACAATACCTCATATCAAACTGTATTACAAGTCCATGGTAATCAAAACAGCCTGGTACTGGCATAAAAACAGGCACATAGACCAATGGAACAGAACAGAGAGCCCAGAAATAAACTCAAGTCTATACGGTCCATTAATATTTGACAATGGAGGCAGGAGCATAAAATGGAGCAAAAACAGCCTCTTCAACAGATGGTGTTGGGAGATCTGGACAGCTACGTGCAAAAAAATGAAACTCGATCACCAACTTATGCCATACACGAAAATAAACTCAAGATGGATAGAAGACTTAAATATAAGTCGTAAAACCATAAAAGTCCTTGAGGAAAACATTGGCAGGAAAATCTCAGATATTCCACGCAGCAACATCCTCACAGACACATCCCCTAAAGCAAGAGACATAAAGGAAAGAATAAACAAACGGGACCTCATCAAAATAAAGAGCTTCTGCACGGCTAAAGAAAACAGCACCAAATTACAAAGAGAACTAACAGTATGGGAAAACATATTTGCCAATGATACCTCAGACAAGGGCCTAATCTCCAAAATATATAAAGAACTCACACTACTGCACTCCAGGAAGACAAGCAATCCAATTAAAAAATGGGCAAAGGACTTGAACAGACACTTCTCCAAGGAAGACATACAGAGGGCCCAGAGACATATGAAAAGATGCTCAGCATCACTAGCCATCAGAGAGATGCAAATTAAAACCACAATGAGGTATCATCTCACACCAGTCAGAGTTCCCAACATAAACAAATCCACAAACAAATGTTGGAGAGGATGCGGAGAAAAGGGAACACTAGTGCACTGTTGGTGGGAATGCAGACTGGTGAGCCCACTGTGGAAAACAATATGGAATTTCCTCAGAAAACTAAAATGGAACTGCCCTTTGACCCAGCAATTCCGCTGCTGGGATTATACCCTAAGAACCCTGAAACACCAATCCAAAAGAACCTGTGCATCCCAATGTTCATAGCAGCACAATTTACAATAGCCAAGTACTGGAAGCAACCGAAGTGCCCATCAGCAAACGAGTGGATCCAAAAACTATGGTATATTTACACAATGGAATTCTACGCAGCAGAGAGAAAGAAGGAGCTTATACCCTTTGCAACAGCTGGATGAAACTGGAGAGCATTATGCTAAGTGAAATAAGCCAGGCGGTGAGGGACAAATACCATATGATCTCACCTTTAACTGGAACATAATCAATAGAAGAAAAAAGCAAACAAAATATAACCTGAGACATTGAAGTTAAGAACAATCTAACAATAGCCGGTTTGGGGGGGTGGCGGGGACAGTGGGAAGAGGGGATTACAGGAACTACTATAAAGGACACATGGACAAAACCAAGGGGGAGTGTGGAAGTTGGGGAGGGAGGTGGTTTCACCTGGGGTGGCGTGGTGGGATGGGGAGAAAAGGCATACAACTGTAATTGAATAACAATAAAAATTTAAAAAAAAAAGAAGTACATCAAAAAGAATATTTTGTATTTTCAACATCTGTGAAAATGGAGACAACTGTAGTTGAACAGCAATAAAAAAATAAATTAAAAAAATAAAAAAAGATTTAATTAAAAAAACATAAAAAAAAAGAAGACTAGAATTCCTAGTGTCATCTAATTTAGGACTATTTTATTTGTGTAACTCAGCTGTATTTGTCAACATTCATGTAGCTCCTCTTGGCTGAATCCACAGATGCCTTTTCCATGTCCAAATTACAAAACATCTCTGAACAAGAAGTAAATCTCTTGGTAATCTTAGTACAAGCAAATGTTGGTGTCTGAGTTTGCCTTGCTGAGGTAAATTTCAGATCAACTCAGTCCATAGTGACCCTGAAAAATTGACCCAGTCACTTAAATAGCATAAATAAGTTCCACTTAATGTCTAGTGATGAACCTAGGATAAAGTAAAGATTTTATTTTCTCATATGTGAGTATAGTACATAGCATAACTTTATTAAAAAAAGGTAAATTTATTTTAATAAGCATTATTTTATCTACAAAATACTTGAATTTCAGCATATAAGCAAACAGCTGTTAATGAAGATAATATCCTTCCAACCCAAACATATTATTAAAAATAAACTTAGAATTATACTATTGTAATTAGAATGCATTTTAAAACATCATTTTCAGCTGCTTGAATATCTCTGCTGAGTAGTTGTAATACTGTTAAGTTTTGTTTCTGCATATAGTTTTTTAAATAGTTTTTAATCAGCTTTAATTTGGAAAAAGAAAGAATGTTTTGGTGTTTTGTGATGGAAACTGTCAAAATGATATTAATAAAGAATATACTTTATTTGCGTTCATACTATTGAACAGCAAATGGGATTCTACTGCCTGCCACTCCATAGGCAAACCCTGGAGACAGAGGTTTGGTAAAAAAGGACAAGGGTTGTTTATTCAAAGGCTACACAATTTTGGAAGAATGGCAGACTTCTGCCTCAGAGTCCATTTACTCTAAAACACCCAAAGGAAAATAACCCCACTACCCTTTACCAGATTAGTTTAAAACTGTGCTAGAATTGCTTCTTCCATTTAAAGTACCATCCTTTGGGAAATGCAGGCAGCTACAGCACAGTCATCCAGGTGGCTTTAGCTGGTTACTGGTTGCAGTCCAGCTTCAGGCATATTTTGCAGTCTGTGGAAGTTCCTGTGTATTATTCTCTCTGTATTGCCCTTTTATTTGCTCCTGCCAACCAGACCAGTGCCTATATCCCACCCCTCCAGCCATCAGCTCACTAGTGCATCCATGTGCCCGGCTGAGCAGGACCACACAATTCTGTGCTAGTCATCCATACTATCGCTGCTTCTTGCATGGGAGGTACTCAGGGTCACTGCCAGACCATGTGGTCTCCAGGGCTCACGAGCATAGAAACACTCAGGCATTTGACTGGGTGAGGAAGGGGAACCAGAAGGGGAAAAGGGGTGAGTCTCTACCCACCCTTAGTTTAAATCTTCTGGCCCCAAATCCTGTGTACTCCAGAAGCAAGTAAGAGGGCTTTTTCTTCTGTCCAACCATTTCAGTAGCTTGGTGCATATTCTGTGCAAGCTTTCTGCTGCTCTGTATAAGCCATGCTAGTTTATTTACCCTTATTCAGGTTTATGAAAATCTACCAAGTGCCTGGCTGTGGCTTCAGTCCTGCTGTCTCCAGCACTTCTGGGCCCCTTCCTCTCCAGATCCTGGACAAGGTATTGTACCACCTCAGGGGTACTTGTTTGTTCCCCATCAATTTTGTCAGATCCCCCTGTAACAATCGCCCCTTTAACACTCTGAACATTTATAATCAAATGGGTGGAGGACTCATTCTTCTGTAGCTACTTCCTCTTAGCTTAGGTTGTAGTCCTACCTATCCCCTGGTCCAGAGATCCCTAACAAAAGTGTTTCTGGAAGGGAGGGAAGGCTTTTCACAAGGGAGAAGGATCTTGCAAGGTCCAGGTCACTTGGTTGTCCCTGGAAATGGCATGCTCAATGTCCAAAGGATAGCATTGCTGGACAGGTTGGTAACCTTGTATTATGGAGACAACAAATTTGACAAGAGAATTAGAAGGCACAGTCAGAACCCTAAGAAATGTAGGCACTAAATCTACAGTGTCCTGAATTAAGAAAAGAGTGGCTTCCTTGGAGGAAGTTCTGTAAGGTGCATCACATCTTTCTGAAGCCCTTTTGTCCACTCTACTTAACTTAGGCTGAGAGGAATATTATAAGATTCCTCTCTTTAACACTTGTGGATATTTTTTGTCTAAACCATTAGGGCAAAAAATAAAGCAGTTTTAAGCAAAGTCAACAGACCACCCATACATCACCAACTCAACCATCTAGTCCAACAAAAACTGTTGAGTCTCAGGAAGAAGTGATGCCAATGGGCTTCTAAAATGAGGTCTATACTGCATAAACAAGCACCCAGATGAATGAGTTCATAGTTGTATACCCTATAAAAACAAAAGGAAGAGCACACAGTTTAATTCATACAACAAATCACAAACCAGTCTCTGAGTCTTCATGACTCTTATTTGAGAAAACATCCAACTGTAAGACTTCTGCTGGAATGATATTAAACAGTGACCATTTGAGAGCTTCTTCTTGCCTATAAATTAAACATCTTGTGATGTCATCAGTTGCTGAGGCAAAATCTGTATAGGGTATACAGGCACAGTGCAGCTTCCAAGTGAAAAACAAATCTTTGAAGACAGTTAGGTACAATAGAGTCCAATATCCAAAACTGAACATTGTGATTTTCCTTGAAACAATTTTTCTCCTTAAGATCACCCTCATTGTCATCAAAGAGATTGCCAGTTTTTAGTTTTGCACATAGTCTCTTTAAATCTGCTTTGCTGGATCTCATACAAGGAACCTTTAGATCAAACTTTAAGTCAGCCCTTCAGGGCACAGAAGCCAAGCCACACATGTGTCATCCGGCTTTGTCTGAAGTCCCTTTATACCTCAAGTGTTTGAGGTTCCCAAAGTGTCTTAAGGTTTCTTCATTGCTATCTTTCAGGAAAACAACATTTTCCCCTTACCTGGAAATACTGGCATGAACCACGTGACCAAACAAGGCACCAGGGCATTTCTCCAGTGGGCTTACATTAGCTTTGAAAATCAATCTCAGTTCCTCAAGGCTTTCTGGTGACCTCCAGAGTCTAGCCATGCCTCCTTCAGACATGACATTCAAGTCAAAGTCTTGGTTATTAACACCACAATTAGAAACTGGTATTATTGGCTTTATGCAAATAAACTTTATGCCATTACTCAATCATTAAGAATGACAAATTCTGAGGAGATCAGGCAGGGAGAAAAATACAAAGCATAAAGGAAAATCCTTGCCCTTCAAATACCCACCAGAATTTTATCTCCATGAATTTTATACCTTCTATTACTTATTTTCCAACTTAACATGAATTTTTAACTCTCAAAAACCTCAATTTCCCTTCAAAACAGAAAGAAAACAAAATCTAAAGCAAACACAGAGTTTCCAAAAAAGGGGGTGGGAAGAGGAATAGGACTAGCCTTAAAATCTTGTCTCACACTAACTGATCCCACATGACATTTACTAGATCATAAATGTAGTAAACCAATAAGCAGAGACATTCTCTCATCAACAAGTATGCCAACTAGTCCCACGGCAGAGACATTCTCTCCCCCGGATGGCATGCCAACTGGTACCAAATGGCAGAGACAAGGGATTCCCAGTGTACACAAACAGTAAAGATCAAATCAAGCCCCCACAAGATAAGAAAGATGCAAAGAATAACTGTAACCAATAACTGAGGTTTCTTTCCTTTAAAGTGAAAACTTCCACAACCTTCTTACCTATTCAAAAATAATCAATTTTAGCTTAACTCACTTTCAATCCTTGTTGTTTGTTTGTTTGTTAAATAATGGAAGGGACCATACTCTAACTCTCTATCAGGCAGCTAAAAATCCTTAGATTTGCAAACACATTCCATTTCTTCTTCAGACACAGGCTCTTTGCTATATTCCTTGCCAAATCCTTATTGAGGAATAGGGCTTTGGGTATCACCTCCCTTTCTTCCCAGCAGAATAGATTTGCTCAAGAAGCTACCACCTGGAAATGCAAAAAGAAAAGAAAGGATTTAGTTTTTTAGCCAAAAAGATGTATATCATATATTTTCACAATATACTATGTATATTGTGAAAAATAATAATCAAATTATCATAGGAATTACTGCTTAACATCAGAGCACACCTTTGACCCATAAGAACCTAAAGAAAGGGATAAAATTTCTTTTTTAAAATTTTTTTGTTGAATTGTGGTCATTTTTTGTTGAATTGTGGTTATTTTTTTATGTTGAACTGTGGTCAGTTTAGCAATGTACCCTGCTCTTCCTTCTTTTCTGCCTCACTCAAATTTTTGGTTATTATTTTTAAGATCCCTATAATTTAATTTTACAATATACTAGTAGCATGAAAGCTTTTGAGCTTTCTGTGGAAAATAGGCTTAAAAAGTTTGTACCCCAATTTGCCCTGGAAAGCAGAACATTCAGATGGAATTTTGAAGTTGGATTATGTGATGGTGAATTTTATGTGTCAATGGATTGGGACATTGGCTATCTCAATATTTGTTCTCACATTATTCTAAGTGTGTCTGTGAAGGTGCTTTGGATGAGATGAACATTTGTATTGGAAGACTACTTAAAGCAGATTGCCCTCCCCAGTATGGATGGGCCTCATCCAGGACCACGGAGGGCCTGCATCAACAAAAAGGCCAACCCTCCTTGAAGCAAACACCTCCTGCCTAAAACACTGGGATAGCTTTTTTTCCTGAGTTTAGACTAGAAATAAAACTTTGGTTCTTCCTGCATTTTTTAGCCTGCCATTATCTCTCTGTGATCTTCATCTTGCCATCAGCAGAACTGGGGCTTATGTATACTCTATATATCTAGATATTGATATAATATAGATATAATAGCTATAATCCCTCTCTGTCATCTATCTATACAATATCTATATCTAATATATATTATGTAGTATATATCATATACATTTAGTAGTGAAGAGAGCACTGATAGTTTATGGCATGATCTGGAAATAGAGATACACAAATATCACCATTGGATACTATTAATCAAATACTTATAAGAAGTAAAGATCTTGATGAATATATATGCTATTTTTGAACATTTTTGCCAAAATAACAAGTATAATGAGAGTGGATGATTTCTCCTAATGTCATTGGACAAAGTGAGAAAAGAAAATAATGAAGTTAGGGACTTGATTATTCAGCTCAAGCAGCACATGAATAACCTGGAAGCTACTATGTTTACTCTGAAAGAGGCCCTTATCTCCTGTACCTGCTGAGCTAGGGCTATTACCAAACTCAGAAACTCATCCTGAAAATGGCTAAATTCAACATAAATTAATTTCCTAGGCTCCAAGTGTGTACTTTTAAGGAGAGGGTATTGATGGTATTGATTAGGAAGGAATGGGATCCTGAAAATTGGATATTTGGGAAGACTCTGATGAAGCTGGGAACACTGAGCCCCTAAAGTTCTGATGGGTTTATTTTGCAAGTAGAAGTAGCCCTTTCGCCTCCATTTGTGGAAAGCTACTCTTGCACTGCCTGAGGATTTAAAGGCCTCCCTGACAATGCTGACTCTCTCTAGGACCCACCTCCACTACCCACCTTTGCTCCTAGACTCAAAGACCAGCAGACCCCTAAGGGTGAGTTACAAAGTGTAAGCCACAGGGAGGCATGCTACACTCCACAAAAAGTACTTGAACTTTCTATTTTATATACACAGAAATGTGGGAAACATATGGAAATAAATATATGGAGTACGATAATGATGGAAGAAATATAAAGTTAAATTAGGCTAAATTTAATGATGTGAGCCTACTAAGCTGAGATTCTACAAATAATATTCCAGTTTGAGGAGTTAAAAAGGGCTCTCAAACTAAACAATTTGTTTAGTTTGTCAGTGAAACATAGACCAAAAGATGGTCCACAGTGAATGGATTGGAAATGCTGGGCATGTTTTGGTCTAATGTAGGAGAAATTCAAAGACTTAGGAAGATTAGAATGTTAGAGCAAATTTGTCATTTAAAACCACTCACCCACACTATGGGGGGTATGGAATGCATATCTTTTACTAGTATGGTGAGAAGTAATATTAAAGGGAGTTATAACCTTTAGGGAGTTTATGTTTGAGGAGGTCTGATCACTCTTCTCTGTAGACCAGACCTCACAGTGAGAACTGCCATAATTGAACTGTGAAACCTAAATTCAATGGGAGTTATTATTCCTAGGATGTCAGGGACCAAGTGGTGCTTTCAATCATCAAAGGAAAAGTGGTATATGATCAATGTAAAGAACAGCAGAGTCAAAAGCAGCAGTCAAGGTGGTCTGATTTATACAGGTGCATGTGTTAGATAGTTAATCATAGTGCTCCTAGGAGTGAAATGGATAGGAAATCTACTACATTTTCACTTCATGTGTATAAGCAGAAAAGTTTTAGGTCAAGTGAGCAAAACCCAAATTGTAAATCAGATAGTCACAATTCTTCATTAATTCCCAGAATTGAGCCAGCTTACAGACATAGAACCTCTTGAATAAAAGGGAGGTTTGCCCCTTGAGGAAGGAACCCATGACATTATCAACAAATTATACTGTTAATCTTTCTCAGCCTTCCCCCACAGCAGTACCTAGAGCTTTTTACCAGGATATGTATACATTGGGAAAAAGGGAATAAAAACCTTGAGGGACTACTGGACACTGGTTCTGAACTGACACTAATTCCAGAAGACCCAAGTGTACAAACTTGTGGAGGAAAAGGGATCAATGAAATTTTAATTCAACTCCATATGATAATGGCTCTGGTGTTTTCCTTTACCCAACCTGTGCTTATTTCCCCAGTTCTGCAATGCCTAATTGGAATAGACATACTCAGCATTGGCAGACCTGTGGAGTAAATGCTATTATGGTAAAAAGCCCACTTGCTTATATATCCTATACAAAGGACAGTAGGTCTTGAAGAATGACAGTGTGTAACTGTAGGCTTAATAAGGGGCTGACTTTAATTGCAACTTCTGTACCAGCACTTGGTGTCTGCTCTTTTTCTCACATATGTTCATAACATCCACCAGAAGTAGTTTGCTTTTGTCTGATAGGCTCAGGAATACATATTTACTGTCTCCCTGAGGGGTATAACAACCCTCTAACCGTAAGTCTTAAGTTAGTTCACTGGGACCTCCACAAGATGTCACTCGTTCATCACATTAGTGCTGTTTTGCTATTTGGACCTGCTAAGCAAAAAGCCACAACTTCTCTAGACATATCAGAAAGCAGGAAATAGACCTGACAAAAATTCCTCTCTGTTAAATGTCTAGGGGTCTTTCGGTGTAGGGAATATCTACATACCATCACAATGGCAAAGTATAAGTTGTATCTGGCACCTCCTACAAATAAAAAAGAGGCACAATGCCTAGTATTTTTTGAATTTTAGAGGCAACATATCTGTCATGTGGATTTGTTACTCTGCCCCATTTCCTTAGTGACCTAAATAGCTGCTAGTTTTGAGTGGGGCCCAGAACAAAAGAAGGCTGTGCAACTGGTCCAGCTGGCATGCAAACTATTCTGCTACTTGGGCCATCTGGTGATCTAGAAGATCCAAATGGTACTTGTCGGTGGCAGATAAGTATACTGTTTAGAGTATTTGATGTATGCCTACAGTTGAATCACAGCACAAGCCCTTAGTATTTTGTAGGAAACCTCTGCCACCCTCTATGGATGACTACTTTCCTTTTGAGAAACAGCTCTTGGCCTGTCATTTGGCCTTAATAGAGACTAAATACTTAACTATAGGTTGCTAAGTTACTAAATGACCTGAATTGGTCATTACAAACTGGGTGTTATCTGACCCACCAAGCCATAAAGTTGTGTGTGCGGTCTGTCACCAAATAGAGGTGGTAAATGCATTATTTGGCTTGATCAGGTCTTGAAGGCATAAGTATGACATATGAAGAAGTGGCCCATATACCTATGATTCCCACTTCTGTTACATGGCCTTCTTATCTCCCAGCCTGTAGCTATGTTCTCACAGAGCGTTCCCGTGATCAGTTGACAGAGGAAGAGAAGACTTAGACTTGGTTTACAGATGGTGCACCCTCACCATTACAAAATGAAGAGCTGAAGCACTACAGCCCTGTTCTGGGGTAAGGTAAAGGGAAATCTTCCTAGTGGGCAGAACTTTGAACAGCGTGCCTGGTTGTTTACTTTTCTTGGATGGAGACATGGCCAGATGTGCAGTTTTACAGCATTCATGAGCTGTGGCTAATTGTTTGGCTTGATGGTCAGAGACTTAGAAGAAACATTTCTGCAAAATTTTGACAAAGGTATTTGAAGAATAGGTTTGTGAATATACCTTTTTAAATGGGAAGAAAAGAAGATAATTATGCCCTCTGTGAATGCTCACTAAAGGGCTACCTCAGCAAAGGATAATTTTAATAATTAATTAGGGCTAGTTTTGTGGGTACTAATCCACCTATATCGATAGACACCTTTGTCATCATATAATACACTCATGAACAAAGGAACTATGGATGATGGAATGGTGGTTATGCATGGGTTCAGCAATATGAACTTGCACTCATCAAGACTTACCTGGCTAGGGACACTGATAAGCATCCAGCAGCGGAGACCAGTACTAAATTCCCAATATGACACTGTTCCCTGAGATGATCAGCCAGCTACCTGGTGATTATTACATTGGGCCACTCCATCATGAAAGGAGTAGTGTTGTGTTCTTATTAGAATAAATACTTATTGGTTGTAAAACTTTCTTTCTAGAATGCAATTATTTTGCCAAAACTATTGTATGTGGACTTATAGAATGCCTTATTCACAATCATTGTATTCCATACAGAATTTCTTATGATCAATGAATTTACTTCATAGCAAATAAAGTGTAGCTATGGGCTCATAATGATGGGATTCATTTAATTACCATGTTACCCACCATCCTGAAGCAGCTGCTTTAATAGAGTGTTCCAATGGCTTTCTGAAGACTCAGAGCACAAGCTGGGTGGCAATATCCTGCAGGTCTGGAGAAAGGTTCTCTAGGTGAGTGTATATGCTCTGAATCCACATTCAGTAGATGGAACAGTTTCTCCCATACCCAGGATTCATGTGTACAGGAATCAAGGGATAGAAATGATAGTGGCACTGCTCATTATTACCCCTAATAACCCACTAGCAAAATTGTTTCTTTGTGTCCTTATGAGTTATGCTCTGTTGTCTTAGAGGTCTCAGTTCCAAAGACAAATACTTGTAACAGAAGACACAATAATGATTCTATTGATCTGCAAGTTAAGACTGATGTCCAGATATTTTAGATTCCTGTTGTTTCTGAATCAACTGGAAAAGAAGGAAGTTATGGGACTTGCTGGAATGGACTTATAGTCCTGACCACCACAGGGAAGTTAGACTAATACTCCACAATGGAGGTAAGGAAGAGTATGTCTGGAATACATGAGTTCCCTACAGGGCTGTCAAACTCATTTTCACTGGGGGCCACATCAGCCTCGTGGTTGCCTTCAAAGGGCTGAATGTAGTTTTGGGACTGTATAAATGTAACTACTCCTTAACAGTTAAGCAAGAGCTCAGAGCTTCTACCAGGTAGAAACAAGGTGGATGGCCAGATTTGGCCTGTAGGCCTTGTGTTTGCCACCTGTGCCTTAGGACATCTCCATGCTTTGTGATTAAAATCAATGAAAACTTACAACACCCAATTCAAGCAGGACTACTAACAGTCCAGACCCTTCAGGAGTAGAAGTCTGATTTACTCAAACAGGAAAAATATCATGACCTGCTGAGCTGTTGGCTGAAGGCAAAGGAAATATGGAATGTGAGTAGAAGAAAGCAGTACCAAATACCATCTCTGACCATATGAAAAATATAAAAGTGATGAAGACTTTCATAGATTGTCATGAGTATTTTCTCCTTATATTGTTATAAAAATTTCTGTATTTATGTATACAAATATGTATTTATACTTTAATATCAATATATAAAATACTTAAATATAATATAAAGTAATACATTTGTATCACATGATAAGAGGATAAAGAGGTAAGAGAACAAAAACATTTGCTATATAGAGGGCATTACAAAAGTATCTTTACAGTTGTTCATATGGAAAATAATACAATAATTAATAAATAATAATACAAGAATAGTGTTTCATATACTCACAACTATAAACCTACTTTTGCCACACCCTGTTATATAAATATTTATATTTATTATACCATGTAATATAAATTTATATATTGTATATGTGTGTGTTAATATTTATGGGGTTTGCCAAACCTAATAACTCTAGGACTAAAATATTTTGTGAGTTTTTAAAATTCTTAGTTATCTTTTGATTCATTGTTTTGCCCCCTTCACTCTCTTCTCTCATTCCGGGATTTCTACATATACGTATATTGGACATTTGGGATTTATTTCACATGTAGATCTGCTATACTTTGCTTGCTTTTCTAGTATTTGTCTATATATTTTACTTGGGATATTCTCCATGGTTCTGTCTTTTAGTTCACTAATCTTGTATCTGCTGTTAAATGCATTCATTGCATTCTTAACTTTTGTTATTATGTATTTCATTTTTAAAATATCTTCTTTATCTTTTATTTATTCATTCTAATACTTTGTATGTTTTTTTGTCTTCTTTTTGTCTTCTTCTGTACATCTTTTCTCTTAATTTCTTTCAGATGGTAATTACAGTTATTTTAAAATACCTTATCAACTACTTTATTATCTGAATTAACTATGGAATTGATTTTATTACCTAGTTTTTCTCATGATTGATGATGTATATTTTATACTTTTCTACATGTGTAATAACATTTCTATATTTTAGATCCAAATATGTATATACATATTTAGATTAAAGACATTGTGTATACAAAACTACAGGAAGTCCTCATAATGTTGCATTCCACCAAAGACTATTTCTTCTTTCCTAAAACATATAGTGTGATTACCTAAGCAGTTATTGAGATAAGTTGAAGCTTAACTTGAGTTTCAACTTAAATTACATTTAATGAACCTTTCGTACTTATGCTGAAAGGACTTTCCTGGGCTTTTGATTGAAACCCTGGTGGTTCTTTATGCATGGGGAGAGAGAGACTGGGAGTCAAGATGCTCTCTGCCAGGCTTTGTTTCTTGTCTGGCCTGCAAGAGAATAATTCAAGCAAGAGATAAACACGTATAGTGGAAGTGAGATAGCAAATGTGTTTATGAAACACATACAAGCACAGAGCTGCAAACAGGCACCTGGCTAGTCTAAATGCCCCATGTATAGAGGAAATAAAGATGTTAGTAAGTTTGTTTGTATGTTCTAATCACCTGAGCAGAGGCTACAGGTGGGTATGTAGCTAATCTAAGTATGCTAACCATTGGGGTTTAGAGATTATTATATATCTCAGCTGGCATCTAGGTCCTCCCTCCTCCCCCCGATTTTGCGAATAATGTACAGCTACAAAGTCTTTCCTTCTCAGTTAGTAAAGGCTCTGTGTCTTAGTGAAATTGTTACAGAGGTTCCCTTTCCCAGCCTAGGCCCCCCTCATGCTACTGTGTAATTCCCCCTTGTGATGTTAGTAAGATTGTTACAGAAGCTCCCCTTTTCTCAGTACAGTCTGGAGGACTCACCCCTCCTCCTGTGGGATTTTGTTTGCAATGCTCAGGACACCTGGCAAAGTTATCAAACCAAGCTCAGGACTGCTAAGTTAATTGGTGAGACATGTCTTCCTTTGGCTTCTAGCCTCCTGTATTAAGTTCTTTGTTAGATTGTAGTGGTGAGGGCCCTGCGTTATTTCCCCTCTGGCCCCTCATTCCTAGCTCTGCCTAACAGGTCTATGTCTAGTGAGCCAGGAAAGGCTGTGGGAGATCCAGCTCCTTTCTCTAGATGGCCTCAGCCCAACAGTCAGGTTCCCACTCTGCACAGCTTCACAAACTGCAAACTGGCACATGTATTCAAGGAGAGATGAAAGATGTATGAACCAAGTCCCCTTTCCTGTTTAACCTTTGTATCTTAATCTTGCAAAACTATGAAAGGTTTTATTTTGCCTTTCTTAAACATATTAGTTTACTAAAGCTGCTGTAAGAAATGATAACCCTAACAACTTAAAACTGCATAAATTCACTATACCTTACTGTTCTGTAGATGAAAAATATGGCAGGTTTGTCCTGTTTCTCTGCTCCAGATCTCATGAGACCAAAATCAAGTTGTTTCCTGGCCTGCGAGACAATTCATTTCCAGGCTCCCTCAAGATATTGGTAGGATTCAGTTTCTTGCAGTTTTAGGACTGAAGTCTCCTTGTGATTGACCAGAGGTTGTTCTCAGCTTCTAGAGGACACCCACATGCGCTGGCTCATGGCCATATTTCTCCATTCTCAAAGCCAGCAACAGTGGTTGTAGTCCTTATCACACTTTAAATCTCTTTGGCTCTCTCTCTCTGCCTCATTTGTCCTATTTCCCCCACTGTCTCCCTCTGGCCCTTTGATCTCTCTGATCTTTCAGGGAATAATTACAGAGTTAAGCCTCCACTTTTTCTTTAGAGTTCACTTTTCAGACAATGTACCTCTTAATTTTAACATCTTTATCATCGGGGTAGGCTGAGGATTTCCCAAATTATCAATTCCTGCTTGTATTTGTTTAATAATAGATCTTTCCTCAATCTGTATCTCTTCTCTTGCATTTTATTTGAAGTGACAAGAAGAAACCAGACTACCCTACAACACTTTTCTGGAATACACAAGTTCATTGTTTACAAGTTCTGCTTCCCACGTAACTGCAGGACACCATTCCTCTAAGCTTTCTGATGGTATTTAACAAGGTCTGCCGCTTATAATAACACCTTCCTCACTTTCTGTTTAGTTCTCAACAAACAGCATATTTAATGTCTATATCATCTCCATTCAAAGAAATCTAAGCTTTGTCTACCTAATATTCAAATTCATTTAGCTTCCCCCAGTGCTCAGCTGCAAATCATCTTCCACAATTTTAGGCCTTTGTTATGGCACCACCTACTCCTGGCACCATAATTTGCGTTCAATTCTCAATGCCATCATAAAAAAATCACCACAAAAGATTGTGAACCAAGATGGCGGTGTAGGTAGACACACTGCGCCTCCTCGCACAACCAGAACTGACAGAGAATCGAACAGCAAGGGGGACCAACACCAAGGAAATAGAAAATAAACATTCATCCAGACTGGTAGGAGGGGCGGAGACGGGCACCGGGGTGGAGAGGACTCGCGTGGCTGTGGTGGGACTGAGACTGGCGGAGTGTGGGACAAATGGCGCAGGCAGTCTGAGCACTAGCAGACCCTGCGGCCCCACATTGGCACAGATAAACCCAGAGGGCCGGACTCAGAGTGGCAGAAAGTGGGGCAGGTAGAGTGGTGGGTAGCACCCCGCGGCACCACACTCGCCCACAGATAAACCTGACCAACGGGTGGCAGGGAAGCAGACCCTGCATCCCAGGGTTCCAGGTTGGGGAAATAAAGCCTCAAACCTCTGATTGAAAGCGCCCCTGGGGGTTGGGGCGGCAGCAGGAGAGACTCCCAGCCTCACAGGAGAGACCCACAGGGGCCTAGAGTGTGCACAGGCCCACTTACTCGGGAACCAGCACCAGAGTGGCCCAGTTTGATTGTGGGTATCGGAGTGAAAGATTGAAATCCAGAGGACAGTGAGGTGGGCGCCATTGCTCCCACTCAGCCCCTCCCCCACGTACAGCGTCACTGCACAACAACCAGCATTACCCCTACCCGGTGAACACCTAAGGCTCCGCCCCTTAAAGTAACAAACGGGCCAAGACAAACAAACAAACAAAAAATGGCCCAAATGACAGAACACTTCAAAGCTCCAGAAAAAATACAACTAAGCAACGAAGAGATAGCCAATCTATCGGATGCACAGTTCAAAGCACTGGTTATCAATATGCTCACAGACTTGGTTGAATCTGTTCGAAAAACAGATGAAAAAATGAAGCCTATGCTAAGAGAAATAAAGGAAAATGTACAGGGAACCAATAGTGATGAGAAGGAAACTGGGACTCAAATCAATGGTATGGACCAGAAGGAAGAAACAAACATCCAACCAGAAAAGAATGAAGAAACAAGAACTTGGAAAAATGAGGAGAGGCTTAGGAACCTCCAGGACACCTTAAAATGTTCCAACATACGAATTATAGGGGTGCCAGAAGGAGAAGAGGAAGAACAAAAAATTGAAAATTTATTTGAACAAATAATGGAGAACTTCCCTAATCTGGCAAAGGAAATAGACTTCCGGGAAGTCCAGGAAGCTCAGAGAGTCCCAAAGAGGAACACACCAAGGCACATCATAATTACATTACCCAAGATTAAACGCAAGGACCTACATCCAAGATTACTGTATCCAGCAAAGCTATCATTTAGAATGGAAGGGAAGATAAAGTGCTTCTCAGATAAGGTCAAGTTAAAGAAGCTCATCATCACCAAGCCCTCATTATATGAAATGTTAAAGGGAGTTACCTAAGAAAAAGAAGATCAAAAATAGGAACAGTAAAAATGACAGCAAACTCACAGTTATTAATGGCCACACATAAAACAAAAACGAGAGCAAACTAGGCAAACAACTAGAACATGAGGGTTGTCAATAAGGGAGTGGGAGGGGGAGAGGGGGGTAAAGGTACAGAGAATAAGTAGCATAGATGATAGGTAGAAAATAGACAGGGGGAGGGTAAAAATAGTGTAGGAAATGTAGAAGCCAAAGAACTTATAAGTATGACCCATGGACATGAACTATGGGGGGGGAATGTGGGAGGGAGGGGGGTGGGCAGGATGGAGTGGAGTGGGGGGGAAATGGGACAACTGTAATAGCATAATCAATAAATATATTAAAAAAAAATCACCACAAATTTTGCAGCTTAAAAAGTACCCATTTATTATTTCATAGTTGTACAGGTAAGAAGTCTAGGCCCAGCATGCTTCAGGTAGTTCTTTGCTTTGGGCTTCAGAAGGCCAAAGTCAAGGTGTCTGCAGGGCCTTGTTCCATTTGGAGGCTCTTGGAAGGAATTTGCTTTCAAATTTTTTCAGGATAGTGGCAGAGCTCACCTCCTTGAAGTTTTGTATCTTAGGTCTTTGTTTCCCAGCTGGCTGTGGGGTGGAGCTGATCTCAGCTTAGAGAGGCTACCTAATTCCTTGGTCTGTGGCCCTGTTCCTCCAGCTTCAAGACAGCAATGATGGATCAAGGCATTTTCATATTTACAAACTCTCCCACTGCTCCCCAATACTGCCTCATATTCCCTCTGCAGTCCTCTTCTTCCACATTTCTCTGACAGACTCTTCTGCCTCCTTCTTCTAATATTGGGGATTTAGATGATGACACTCACTTCATTTGAATAACCCAGGAAAATCTCCTTTCTGTAAGGTCAGTATGTAACTTTAATGGCATATGCAAAGTGCCTTCACAGCAGCACCTAGACCAGTTTTTAAATAACCAGGAGGTGGGTTTGGTGACAAGGTGATCTTTGGGATTCTGACCACCACAAATATTTTATTCTCCCTCTCTAGCCTCTAATTTAGACATGGAGGGAAGCAAATATTTTGTGACGAAAATGAGAGTCTTTTTTAAGGTTGCTGTTTTCCTTTATTTCTCCAGTGACAATTTCATGTCCAAAAGTTTTGTTTATTTCCTTTTTCCTACTGTGTAGTTTTCAAGATGAAGGGCACAGTTTATGCTCGTAACTGGCATATGGCCCTGGGTGGGAAGAGAACAACAACAGATCTCAGCTCACTTGGGAAGTGTTCTCTTCTCAGGAATTGTACTTCTACTGTTTACTGCTTTCCTCTTTGAAGCCTTTGAAATTAGGTATTTTCTGTAAATTATCTGGCATTTTCCTAAAGGTTACAAAAGGAAACTTGTACAATCAATTGTGTCCTACCAAGTAGTAGAATCCTCCACTAACATTGACTTTTTTTTTAAATGTTTACTTTGGTTTCATTATTTTTATTTATACTTTAGCCAGTATATATATTTTTCCCCCCAACCACTCCACACAACCACAGCCCTCCCCACTACCCTCCCCTATTTCCACCCCCCTTGTTATTGTCCATATGTCCCTTTATAATTATTCCTGTAAACCCTTAACCTTTTCCCCGATTATCTCCTTCCCTTTCCCCTCTGATCACAGTCACCCTGTTCTCAATTTCAGTGCCTATGGCTATATTTTGCTTGCTTGTTCATTTTGTTGATTAGGTTCCTGTTAATGGTGAGATCATATGGTATTTGCCTTTCACTGCTGACTTATTTCACTTAACATAATGCTCTCCACTTCCATCCAAGCTGTTGCAAAGGGTAGGAGCTTCTTCTTTCTCTCTGCTGTGTAGGATTCCATTGTGTAAATGTACCACAGTTTTTTGATCCACTCATTTACTGATGGGCACTTAGGATGCTTCTAGCACTTGGCTATTGGAAATTGTGCTGCTATGAACATTGGGGTGCAAAAATCCTATTAGATTGGCATTTCAGGGTTCTTAGGATATAATCTTAGCAGTGGAATTGCCAAGTCAAAAGGTAGTTCCATTTTTAGTTTTCTGAGGAAATCTCATGCTGTTTTCCATAGTGGTTGCACTAGTCTGCAATACCACCAACAGTGCACTAGGGTTCTCTTTTCTGCACAACATCACCAACACTTGTTGTTTGTTGCTTTGTTTAAGATGGCCATTCTCACTGGTGTAAAGTGGTATCTCATTGCGGTTTTAATTTGCATCTCTCTGGTAGCTAGTGATACTGAGCATCTTTTCATATGTCTCTGGGCCCTCTGTATGTCCTCCTTGGAGAAGTGTGTGTTCAAGTCCTTTGCTCATTTTTTAATTGGGTTGCCTGTCTACTTAGAGTGGAGTTGTGTGAGTTCTTCATATATTTTGGAGATCAAACCCTTGTCTGAGGTATCATTGGAAAATATCTTTTCCCATATAGCCAGTTCTTTTTTCACTTTAATGCTGTTTTCTTTAGCCATTAAGAAGGTTTTTATTTTGATGAGATCCCATTTGTTTATTCTTTCCTTTATGTCCCTTGCTCTAGGGGACATATCAGTGAAAATATTGCTGCATGGAATACGTGAGATTTTCCTGCCTATGTACTCCTCTAAGACTTTAATGGTGTCACGACTAATATTTAAATCTTTTATCTACCTTGAATTTATTTTTGTGTATGGTGTAAGTTGGTGCTTGAGTTTCATTTTTTGCATGTAGCTGTCCAGCTCTCCCAACACCATTTGTTGAGGAGGCTATCTTTGCTCCATTTTATGCTGCTGCCCCCTTTGTCGAATATTAATTGACCATAGAGACTTCGGTTTATTTTTGGGCTCTGTATTCTGTTCTATTGGTCCATGTGTCTGCTGTTATGCCAGTTCCAGGCTGCTTTGATTACAGTGGCCTTGTAGTACAGTTTCATATCAGGTATTGTGATCCCTCCTACTTTGTTCTTCTTTCTCAAAATTGCTGCAGCTATTCAGCAATAATAATTTATATGGTTCCATATAAATTTTTGATGTGTTTGTTCTATATCTGTGAAATATGCCATTGGTACTTTAATAGGTATTGCATTGAATCTATAAATTGTGTTGGGCAGTATGGATATTTTGATGATGATGATTCTTCTAATCCATGAGCAAAATTTCAGTCTGTGTAGGTCTCTTGTTCTGAGGTGGGTCTGTTGTAGGCAGCATATGTGTGGGTCATGCTTTCTTATCCATTTGGCTACTCTATGTCTTTTGATTGGAGCATTTAAGCCATTTATGTTTAAGGTTATTATAGATAGGTGCCTATTCATTGCCATTTTTCATAACTATGTTTCTCTCTCTCTCACTCTTTTCCTTCCTTTTCTTAAAGCAGTCCCTTTAGCATCTCTTGCAGAGGTGGTTTGGTGGAGGTATATTCTTTTAGACTTATTTTTTCTTGGAAGCTCCTTATTTGGCTTTCCATTTTAATTGAGAGCCTTGCTGGGTAGAGTAATCTTCGTTGCAGGTCTCAGGTTTTCCTTACTTGGAATATTTCTTGCCATTCTTTTCTGGGTTGGAGCATTTCCATTGAGAAGTCAGCTGCTAGCCTTATCAGGGCTCCCTTGTGTGTTACTTCCTGTTTCTCCCTTGATGCCTTTAAGATTCTCTCTTTGTCTTGAAATGTTGCCACTTTAATTATGATGTGTCTTGAAGAGTGTCTTTTTTGGGTTCCTCTTGATTGGGACTCTGTGTTTCCTGGATTTGTGTAACTTTTTTCTCTCATCAAATTAGGGAAGTTTTCCATCATTACTTTTTCAAAAAGGTTTTCTACCCCTTGCTCTTCTTCTTCTCCCTCTGGTATCCCTATTATAGGGGTATTGTTATGTTACATGTTGTCTTGTGCTTCCCTTACCACCTGTTCATTCTTTCTGAGCCTCTTTTCCTTTTCTTGCTCTATCTGGGTGTTTTTTCTAGCTTGTACTCCAATTCTCTCATTCAATCCTCTGCTTAATCTAGCCTGCTTGTAATTCATTCTAGTATGTTTTTTTTTTTTTTATTTCTGAGATTTTATTGTTCATTTCTTCCTGGTTTTTGTTTATAGTTTCTATTTCTTTTTTCATGCTAATGTGGTTCTCACTCGGTTCCTTGTAGTGCTCTGTGAGTTCGTTGAGCATCTTTATAACCATTAATTTGAATTCTATATTTGAGAGTTTGGTTACCTCCATTTCATTTAGATCTTTTAGTGGGGAATCTTCCATTCCTTTTGGTTGCACATTCTTTTTTTGTGTCCCAATTTTAGGTGACTCTTTTTGTTTGTTTCTGCACTTCCTGATGTTTTGCTTTGCTAGCTTTCTATGCAGGGTGAACTTCTATGGTAGTAATTCTGTGAGGTTTGGTGGTGTGGTCTCTTTGATCTCCTTGGCTGGACACTCTAGGTTTGCCATTTCTTCTGTTTGTGTGAGCTCTCTTGTTTTACTTGGGGTTTTACCTTTTGGTGGTTCCTTTGTTGGTGGTGTTTCTCCTCCAGCAGGTATAGTGATGTTTGCAGCTCCCACATATTCCTGTATGTCATCAGTGGCAGGGGGTAGGCAAAATGTATTCAGACAGGGGGAGAGTATTTTATGGGATTTGAAGTACCAGCGGGTAGAGAAGTGATAGGAGATTCTTTGGATAAGTATAGTGTTAACCATGATATTTTGCCCAATTAGCCACTTTTTATAAAAGGTGAAAGAGAGATAAGACTCTTGTTAGAGGGGAGGATGATTATGAGCTGAATCCAGAAAACAGAGTACTTGTGCAAGGTTAGATGATGAGATATAGTGAGAGTAAAGGATAGAAAGTAGGCATAGTGTGAGAGAGAATAGAGTTAACCACAACAATAATAATGCTCAGGATTAAAGTGAAGTGGGCTAAGATCAGGGAGGGTTGCCATGTAGTATGTACAATTGTATGGAACAAAAGTTGTTTACAATAGTACTGGAACAACAATAATATGACAAGAAATATATGTTTTAGATAACTAGAATAGAAAGTACCCAATCAAGAGTTTTGTGTTGTTGGAACATGGATGAAGTGAAAGAAGGAAAATTAAAATACAATAAAGAGAGAATAAGAAAAATCAGTCAAACTGCAATTAAACAGGGAAATAAAATGAGGGACACTAAACATGAGGAAGAGAAATAAAAAAATACTAATAAAATGAAAGTGGTAAAAATTATGACAAGATAATAATACACATACACAATAAAATACCAACTCTATGGGATGACAAAGTGACATTTTGTCTCAGTTTTTCAGTTTTGGGGGTTAGCATTGTGCTCCCCCTTTTGATCTGTCTCTGGGCTCTTAGTAAGTGTATGTCTTATTGTCTCACTTGAGGGAAATAAAAAAAAAGGGGGGGGGAAGAGAGGATCCAAGGAGGAGGAGGAGAAGAAGAAGAAGAAGAAGAAGAAGAAGAAGAAGAAGAAGAAGAAGAAGAAGAAGAAGAAGAAGAAGAAGAAATAATAATAAGCCTCCTGCTGACTTTAAACCTCTTCAGCATATTCTCTGGTCTTCCTAAATGCCACAGGAAGTGGGGGGCTGGGCTTCACTTTTCTCCTTTCCTTTGGTTCTTAGAGGGTGGAGACCAGGTCTGGATCACAATATTCACAGTTTCCCGGACTCCAGCCCAGGTCTTCCATGAGCTGCCAGGTTCAAATCAGCCACCCAGATGCTCAGAGTGAGTCAGTCTCCAGCACAGGACAAGTGGGGCTCACAGTTCTGCTCAGCTACTGTGTCTGGGTGTGCAGTGCACGACAAGTGGGGCACACAGTTCTGCACAGCTAATGTCTCTGGGCATGCATAGCTGAAATCACCCTTGGGTTGAGCCAGCTTCTGGGAGAGTTCCTTACAAAGCAGCTGCCTGCAATTCCCAACAAGTGCATGGCTTTTCACACAGTCCCACTTTCCAACCAGTCCAGAGACTCTCCAAGTCAGGGTCTGACAGGGCCCAACTTCTCCCCTCCCCAAGTGTCACCTGCACCCCAATTTCTCATCTGCCTTCATCCACAGTTCCAGCACATGCATACTGCCTCTGTGTATCTCCCACTTTGTCTGTATTCTCCCCAGGGACTTCCAGCATCCAGGCACTTCCTGGTGCGGGCTGCCCTCCCTACTCTGGTAGGGGAGGGAGCTGGTGATCTAACTCTCCTCCCGGTATCCTGTAACAGGCACTGGGCAAGGGACCTTACCATCCCAGCGCAATCTCCTCACCATTTGTTTTTCAATGTTCTCTGCAATTTTATTGCCTCTAACTTCATATAATCTGGGATTCCATTGGCTGTTCACTCCGTTCCTGAGAAGGTTGGCTAGGTGTTCCAGCTGGACACAGGGGGAACTGGGGTCCGCTCCCACCTACCCTGCTGCCATCTTCCCCCAAAAAACAATGCAAGTATTTTAAAAGCAGAAAAAAGAATGTGAGATGACCATTGACAAGAAAGTTGGTTTTGAGAAGACGGACGGAGGGAGATATAGTAAGAGTGGGGAATGGAAACAAATTGTAGCAACAGAGTAAACAAAATTTAAAACAAATATGAGGAAAGAAGAAGATAAAATGGGATAAGAGAAGGGGGAGCAAAATATGTGAATTGAAATAAACTATAAGTTAAAATCTAGTGACCTAATATGCACCAACTTGATGGACAAGAAATGAATGTTAGAAAACTAAGCAGGAAAGAAAATATCACAAATCATGGAGAAGACCACAGTGGATTTCATCTCAGTAGCATCTAGTATTTGCCACTGTTTTTTCTTTCTGAATCTGCCTTTGGTGATGTCAGATGATGTCTCAGTCTGGCCTTAGACAGCCTGTTCAAGACTACCAGTGATTTACAGTCTGTGACTTACTCCTTCAGTTGTTAATCTAGTCACTCTGAACTCAGCAGTCAGTCTTAAACACCAAAGGGTGATGCAGAGTAATTCCTGTGAGTCGGGGTATTGCTTTACCTCAGGCTGTTGCCACTCAGAGGGAATAGTCTGCCTGAGCTGGATGGCAGCTGCAGTATGGGGATGCTCAGCATCGAGATCACTGTGGCTACTCTCTCAGTTCTCTCCCCAAAGCCTCCAACCCATCTCTCAAGTTTCTCTAGCCCATTCTTCCCCTTCCCCTTTGCTGGATCTCAGGGTAAGTGGCTGGAAATGAAAATTGTGTGTTGGCCCTTTAAACGGCCCTTTGCATCTCTAGTCATCCGTCTCTGGCAGAGAGAAATCCTGCTGCTTTTTGCGGCTGGATGTCATTTGTGTACTTTCCAGTCTCTGGGGCTCTAGGCTGGAGATCCCAGCTTAAGGTTTAGATCCTACACTTCTCAGGGGGATCCAATTGGCTACTTAAATATCCCTCTGACACTTCAGCTGCCTCCGGTGGGTGCCCTGTCAGCCCTCTCACAACTCCAACACACTCCCTACCAGTTCCATTGTGCTGAAGCTAATTCTTCTCTCTGTCCATGGTTATAAGGCTTCTCTCTTCCTATTGTTCACTTATTTATTTGGAGTGATTTCTCCACAATTTAGTTGTAATTCCAGATTGGCCCTCAGAGAAGGTTAGTGTAACTTCTACTCATTTCTCCACCATCTTGGATCTCCTCATATTTTGGAATATTTTAAATCTAGTCAAACTCTTGATTTCTTACAATTATTGTTAGCCAGTATTTGAATTTTATCTCCTTTATCTTTACATTAATTTTATTGAGGTATAATTTACATAAAGTTTAAGTGGATAGCTTGAGTTTTGACAAATGTGCACAGCCCCCACTCCCATCAACATAGAAAATCCCCATAACCCTATATCTTTAGGCCCTTTCCCAGTCAATCCCCACTGCATCCCTGGCACAAGGTAAGCACTGATCTGTTTTATACAACTACAGACTAGATTTCCTTCTTAGAGTTTATGTTAAACTATGTAATACTATGTAATACTATCGCACTGATCATACAGTACATACACATATTTGTGTGACTTCATGACCCAGCATAGTATTTTTGAGATTCATCCATGCTGTTGCTCATAACAATAGTTCTTTATATTACTAAGCAAAATTGTCATTTCACAGTAACTTTGTTGTAACTTGTTTATTTTCTCATAGACATTGTCATTATTGTTTTATAATGTAATATGTGTTATGACTGCTTTGAATCCCTTTGCCACTTATGAGGCTGGCTCTATACTCTTAGACAAGGTAAACTTGTTTAGTGACAAGATCTAACTCAGTGCAGTAGTGAGAATTAAATGAACTAAAACATGTAAAACATTAGAAAATTGCCTAGTACATAGTAATTGCAAAATAAGCATTTACCATTGTCTTTTGTATTTACATTCCTTCTCATAAATCAGATCTTTCATCTGTGGTTGCATAGTGTTTTCCTTAATTATGTTCTTCACAAATTTCTTTAGAGATAGTCCTTTGGTGATTTCTGGTTTTGTTATTTATTTCACTGTTCTTGAAAAAAAGATTTCTGTGAATAGAATTCTAGGATGACAGCTATTTTCTCTCAGTACAATTGAAGATACTATTCTTTCATCATCTGTCTGTCAATATGTTGACAAGAACAGTAAAACTTTGCTTTGTAGGCTATCTGGCTCTCCCTATCCCTTATCTGAATATAGGTATGGTCTCTGTTTATCTGGAATCATTACATTTTCTGGATCTGAGGATTAAGGTTTTTTCCTGTTTTTATCTTTTTAAATATGACCTCTCCTTTATTCTTTTATTTTATCTAGAATTTCAATTAGATGCATATTTCTATACATTTTATTTTCTATTTCTCTCTCACATTCTCTTACCTGCATTATGTGGAAGTTCTTCACATCTAACTTTCAGTTAACTACTTCACTTTTCACCTGCATCCAATTTTGTATGTACTCATCTGTTGAAGTTTTCTTCCTAATGTAAAAGTTTCACTTGTAGAAGTTGTGTTTTAATATTTTCCTAGTTGGCTGAGTTATTTTTGATAACAAATTGTGCTTTGCTCTTATATCACATTTTTCCCTTTTACAGTTTCAAACATTTAACAATAATTATTTTTTATTTAGTATCACATAGTTCTAATGGTTGAATCCCTTAGGTAAACAGAAGATACAACTCTATGCTGTTGTTTCTTCTATAACTCATGATGGTTTGTTTCCTTATATATGCAAGTATGTGTGTGTGTGTGTGTGTGTGTGAGAGAGAGAGAGAGAAAGAGACAGGGACAGAGACAGAGAGATTGAATTAAGAGTTCATTCTATTCTGGTCTTTATCTGAAAAATCTTATTTTGAGTTGATCATACAAATCTACTGATGTTTTGCACCCTTCCAACCCAGGAACAGACTTTGATAAGAAGCATGAAAAATCAAAATTTAAAACCACACAAAAAAGTCTGTGGTTATACAACAAAGGACCACAAAAATTTATTTATAAAAAAATGTGTATTTATTCTTACATGTTTAAACTTCAATCACCTTCAAAGTGATCCCCATTTTATGCAATACATCTATCAAGACTTTTTCTTCCCACTGCTCAAAACGATTTTTGAACTCGTCAATTTTGATGTCTTTTAATGCTTCTGCTGTTTATGTTTCACCTCTACCACATTGGCAAAAAGTTTCCCTTTAAGCAGGATTTTTCATCAGGGGAAACAAAAGAAAGTCACTCAGGGCAAGATCAGGTGAATAGGGAGTGTATGGCATGGGGATCACACCGTTTTTGGTCAAAAACTGCTGAACATTCAGCATGGTGTAGGCAGGTATGCTTGTAAATTACCTATCATGAAATGGGCAAACACATTGAAAAAAAATTCACTGAAGATGAATACAATGTCTCACAATAATGCCAGCTGGTACACTAATACAGATGGGTCCCTAGAACACTCACATAGTGGGGAAAGCCTGTACTGCATGGGACCTGCCCTCCAGAAGGTAATTCCATTTAGGGGCTGTTCCCTCTCATAAATGAATTCTTAGATACAGTTTTCTTTCCAGACCCAAACCCAGATGGATTTATGTCATTAGAATCTCTGCTCATTAGCAAGAAAATTTCTTTACAGCTTACTTTTTTACAGAAGGTATACTTTGACAAAGTTCCTGACTCTTTTAAGGTTTTCATTGTAAATTCCCATTTTGCTGTGGCTCAGGGTTCTGTTTTCTCTTCCCTACACAATCTGTAAAGCCTAGTTTTCTGGATCAGCAAAAGACTCACACATCCAAGTGTAGCAGAGGCCTCAGTTCATTCTGTGGCATTCATTAGCTTTTTGTAACAGAAAATGTTCTCAATTTGCAAACTTGCTTTTCCCTCATTGACTCCCATGAGGAAGTTAAGTAACAACTCTGGAGTACTGAGCCCAAGTATTAAAGCATCCAACTGGTTCTTGTTCAAGTGATAACAGCTAGCAACTAGTCAACCTTTCCAGATGCTTTTTGATCTTAGACTAGTTTATAAACTTAAAGCTAAAAGAGTCCCTAATGATAATGTTTCTATAAATGCACTTGAGAAGATTTCTGGAGCCCATATATTTTACCAATCATCCCTTGTTGTACAAGCAATATATTATTGAAGCCATCACATGTCTTTTTCAGATCTGCTGTGGTGGAGATCACATTTCTCTTTTAAATATTAGTTATTTTATTCATATTTATTTAATCAGTATATATTTATTAAGTGACTACAATAAGCCAGTCACTAGGTTGGTGTAGCTGGAAAGTAATGATTAGAAAAATAAGGCTGGTCTTTCTCTCATAAAAATTATAGTCTAGTGTGGAAACCAATTGGCCAGTAAACACAGAGATGCAAAAAAACTGTGAAAGGACATCTCAGAGAATTCTTTGACATGGACACACTCTGTGCCAGGCCAGTCTGTGAAGGGAGATCTGAGTTAGTCTGTGGGGCAGGAAAAGTTCCTTAGGAAGTCATACTTGTGGCAAGGTGAGAAGAAATAATTAGGCCTAGCCAGCACATAAGAATGTTAGGGAGGTTGGTGTAAAGAGAAAAAAAAAGAGTGATAGAAAATGAGTCTCAAAGTTAGGCAGCTTAAGACTGAGGGAAAATGATCCTCTATTTTCAGTACCTACTATTCAGGATACAAGCACAGTGCTCTGCAATAGAGAAAATAAATAAGAAAAAAGAATCAACATGCTCAATCTTGTCAAAATCTCTTTCCAGTGAAAATACTTTAGATTCCTTAGTCAGTACTTTGCCATGGCTAAGCCATGATACCCCATCTTCTGGTCTTTTAAAATATTAAAATCTCTTATGCAACTGAAGCCTTAGAGGAGTCATATGAGACACTCAAAATAATTTCATATTTTTCCATATCCAAATTCTGCAAAACCAGTCAAGAGAACAGTCAACCAGTTCTCTTTGCAGAGAACTACTTTGAACGAATTTTACTAATCAAACAATGTGTAATCAAAGGGCCTATCTCATTCAGTGTTCTCCCATTCTAAATATCAGCCAAAATAATGAATTAACTAGTCCTCTGAGAAAAACCAACATTTAAGAATAAAAGAGCATCAATTGTACAGTAATTGTGCATTCATTCATTTATTTAATGAAAACATTAAATATTTACTCTATGTCAAATTCTACTCTCTATCTTAAAAGAGGAAAAATTATTACCTTCCAATAGTTATATTTTCATTAGTCAACCTGTCAAGATATGGGAGAGCTATCACCCACTCAATAATATTGATAGCTTAGGCCATATTCCCATCATCCCACCTTTAGTGACTGAGTAAGCCAATAAACACCAAGAAGACAGAAGCCAAAGCAGTTTAAGGAGCTGCCCAGACAACTTTGTATTTTGAATTGGACTATTCTGAGATAGAGTGGGGACATTTCAGGCCAGCACAGAGGAAATTAGTGGCTGATCAAGAACCCAAGTATGGCATTGTATCAGTCTAAGAGCTGGTCTCTTCTCACTTTTGGAAAAGCCTCAGCAACAGCCTGCATGCCTGAACATGCTCTGTGAACAAACTGTTGTGCAGAGGAGGGAAGAAAGAAAAGCAGCCTTTTATATAACAACAATAAATGGGTGCCATTCCTAGTCTACAAATGTTTAATAAATTTGCACCAGATGGACCCTAGGATAACCTTATTTTTTACAAGAAATAGGTTAAAGTTAGAATATGCACTGATAGTTTGGCTTACAAGTCAAAAAGGAAGAGATGTCAGGAACAAATACATAGAAAGAAATGTTACATATCTTCATTAATACTGAATTTTCCTGTTTTCTATACTCAATCATGCCAAATAAAGTGTATGGCATTAGAAGTGTGGCTGTACTACAACAGTGTATTTGAATTTACATATTTATTGTTCTAGCTGTAACTAGCCTGTGTTTCAACAACTTTAATTCTGGCTATGGATCAGGGGGCGGGGGGAGCTGGCTATTGACTTAGCTTTAAGAGGGATAAGTCACTTCTCTTCATGAGAATTGTATAGCATTTTATAGTTAAATCTATCTAGGTTGTTATCCCTCAGCAATAAAGATAAATTATGGATGCATCCTTTCTGATTATCCTGAGGAAAAGTAGACCTGTCTATCCTCTGAAAACATTAAAAATAGAGAACATTTTCATCTGCAGGAAATAGTTTATGTAGAGTCATTGTCAAAGGCAGGGAAAGGGCTTGGATTACCTCTCCAAATCCGCTCCAGCAGTAACCTTCCCTGGTAAGCCTAAAGGTAAACTGTTCGCTGTGCTACTTTGTGTGCAATGTGCTAAGCTGTGACACCTGTGGTGATTCCAGAAATGGAACTGATGCCCACTGTGTGTTGTTTTCCATGTCTTTAGGAGGGTAGACTCTTGCCTTTGCAGCAGTTTGCAGTAAAGTAGATAACTGCAAAAAGGCAAATGCTTACCAGAATTTTTCTCTATCACACAGCACTGGTGCTTGGCAAGATAATTGTTCTCCAATAGTGATGAAATAGAATACTAAATACATATCTTAAAATATAAAATGTCATATAAATCTCTCCTTATGTGGCTGTTTATTGAAACATTTTATCTGGGTTCATTAATGATTTTTTTAAATTGTTGACAGATAAAAGACATTGGCCAACTCAAGGCAGAGAGTGTTTCTATTTTAAAAAATGGGAGACCAAGTCTAATGTCAAACAGAAAACACTTTCTCCATCACAAATAATAACACATCAACTTTAATTTCCATTAGCTAGAAGAACTATAAGTAGACAGAATTGTTATTAAAAGAAAGACAAAAAAGACTAAGAAAGATGAAGACACTTCAATCTATAGCCTGTATGTGACTATAAGTATCTAATATAACATTTGTGGCTGCAGAAACACAAAAGTGTATAGAGTGGCCTTGCCAATGTAAAGCACTGTTGAAGTTTCATTTAAGGGGGGGTGACCATGGGTTAAGCAATTGCTGTGTGGATGTGTGGATGAGAGAAGTGAAAAAAATTGACTTAGGATTAGTTCTAGAACTTTAAAATATAGAGTAGGCTCTTTTTATAACTTTTATAATCCCAACACAAAGCATTTCCATAGGCTGTCTCTACTATTACTGCTGGGATAGGAGCAAGGTTGCAAAGGATCAAAATGCACTGACAAAAAGCCAGAGACACGTTGAGGATGAAGTAGTTGGATCAACTCCAGAGATATTGGCTAGGTGTCATTTTGGAGAGTCCATTTACTGAAGAATGTAGAAATCACTAGAAGAACAGATTTTGGGGGAGTTGTGGGTGGGTTAAAAAGTAAAAGTCTCAGTTTTGGGTAAGCAGATTTAGAGATGTCTATTAACTACACAAGGCAGCATTGTTGGAGATAGCAGTTCAGAACAGAACTCTAGGCTGTGGATATGAATTTGGGAGTTGCTGGTCTCATAAAATCCATTATGCACATGAAATTGAATTAAATCATCCTAGGAAAGAGAGTAGATAAAAGAGGTGAGGTCTGGGGACATTAATACTTAGATATAAGAGATATAAGGAGAAACTTGTGGAGACTGAGAAACATCAATTAAGGGGAGAAAGAACCCTTAATTTCTCATGAAAGAGTGGAGCCAAGAGAAGAAAGTAAAGTATTTCAAAGAGAAATGAGTGAACAGCTGTGTCATGTGCAGCTTAAGACAAGTGAAACAAGTCCTGAAAAATGACCACTGGCTTTGGAAAGGTGGCAGTGGTTGGTAATAGTGATGAGACAGAATGAATTATTGGCCTATTTGGAAAAATACCTGACAGAATTGGGCTAGAGACAATGAGATAAGACAAGGAAGAGATGTTGAGTATGCATTAATGTTTTGAGAGGTAATATAAGCAGGCACTCAGGTAGAGATTCCATTAAGGCACACAGACACACAGTTTTTGTAGAAAATTAGGCAAACTGGAAATTGGTGTCTTAGGAATTATTTTGGTTTGAAGACACAAACATTATCCATGAGGAAACAAACAGGTGGAGAGTCCTCAAAAGAGTAATTCCATATATTGCACATGAGAAAAAAGGTCACAGTCACAGATAACAAGACTGAGTAAAGAGTACCAGAAATCAAAATATGATATTCAAATGGGGATGGAAATTCAGCTGAGTTGACACCAAATATGAGTAGAAAAAATTAAAATTTAGGACAATGACAAGAGACAAATTTAATTTGTCCTAGACATCATTTTTGTGGGGCTGAGTTTTAAATAGCAGGTCTAAGTTTTCATTTCTAGCTCACTTGGTGGTAAGAAACATAATTCAAAAGATAAGTTTTTGGTGTCATAGTCCCTCTAAAAAGCATGAGACTATGCTTGTCTATTTATCATATAAGATAAAGAAAGCAGAAGTTTATAAGTAAGACCATATGTATTTCTCTTTCATTGCCTGGCTTATTTCACTTATCATAATATTTTCCAGTTCCATCCATGCTATGGAGAAGGGTAGGAGCTCCTTCTTTCTTTCTACTGCGTAGTGTTCCATTGTGTAAATATACCACAGTTTTTTGATCCATTCATTTACTGATGGACACTTAGGTTGCTTCCAACACTTGGCTATTGGAAATTGTGCTTCTATGAACATTGGGGTGCATAGGTTCTTTAGAATTGGTGTTTTGGGATCCTTAGGGTATAATCCCAGCAGTGGAATTACTGAGTCAAAAAGCAGTTCATTTTTAGTTTTCTGAGGAAATTCCATACTGTTTTCCACAGCAGCTGCACCAGTCTGCATTTCCACTAAGAGTGCACTAGGGTTCCCTTTTCTCCATGACATCTTCGCTTGTTGTTTGTTGATTTGTTTATGATGGACATTCTCACTGGTGTGAAGTGGTATCTCATTGTGGTTTTAATTTGCACCTATAAGTGGAACCTAATCAACAAAACAAACAAGCAAGCAAAATATAACCAGAGACATTGAAATAAAGAACAAACTGACAGTAACTAGAGAGGAAGGGAGAAAGGGATAATAGGGGATAATAACGGAAGGGCCATCAAGGAACATGTATAAAAGACACATGGACAAAGCCAAAGTGGGTAGGTTCAAGGAGGCAGGGATGGGTGGGGTGGGTGGGTGTGCTGGGGTAAAAATTGAGACAACTGTGCTTGAACAACAATAAAAAAGAAAAGAAAAAAAGAAAGCAGAAGTTTATCATATGAGGATGAAGGGTTGTAGGGCAAGATCCTGCCCACAAAATTTCAAGGGGTACTTCTCATAAATTTGAATTTCAGCTCATCTATTTCTTTGGACTTTGAAGCACTTCCTGATAAGGTTAATACCTTCACCTCTTACCAGGTAAAATCTTAGTAAAGATTATTTTTGCTTTGGTAGAAAATTTTCCTATTACCTACTAATTCCCTGGGATAAAATGTATCTGGAAGGAAGGGAAAGAAGGAAAGGAAGGAACCTGAACTATCCATGTTTCAATTTTGCTGACTACTGGTAGGGTCATCAGCGATGACCTCCTGCCTCAAGGTTTCAATACAGAGTGAAAGCCCAATGAAACAGGCAAGCTGAATGAAGGCACCGCAGGGATTTTAGTGAAAAAGTACAAGACAGAGAAATGTTGTTTTTGTATCATGAAATTTACAGCTTTCCAGCTAGATTTTTCCCACAATTTGAAACAGATCTGCTGGGAAAATAGTTAAATTTGCATATCAGTAAATTAGATGACATAGGAATCATCACAAATAAGAAAACAGAATAATATTGTTTATCATTTTTTGTTTGTTTTGCTTTTTAAATTGTGATGGAATTTTTTGAGACTTGGAAAGAGCCTTGAATGAGAGAAAGATAACATATGGCAGATATATCACCTTCCAGAAAAAATAAAACATTCCATACCAAAAACAAATAAATATACCTTGCTTCTAAAGAAAAAAAATTGAATAATTATTTCATCTAGGGGTCTTTTCAACCCATTGACCAGTTTTTCTTTGATCTTCTATGTTTTTTACCACCTTCAATGATCATTGCCCCCTTCCTTTTCTCTTTGACTTCAATGTTTCTTCTTTATTTTTATTACTATATCCAACTTCCACTTACTTTTCTGCACTCTGGCTTTACACTAAACCTCTCATGCTACATCAACTGATCACACTATCTGTAAATTACTCACTGCTCACAACAGGAACTGCAAACACTGCTATCATGTTTATACTTATTTTAAAACTATGATGTACGCAATTTCATTACTTTTGTTTATACGTAGTAATTAGTGACTGTTTGCACTATTTTGATTGCTGTACTGTATCTTGCTGAAAGCACACTTGGGGGTAATTTCTATTCATATATTTCTTTCATACTATGGAGCTCCTTCTACACAGAGGAAAGATGGTATTTATGGTAAAATGTAGAATAAACAAAGTCCTTTAAGAATGGCAAAAAGCAAAGGTAAGATCTTGGAAGAAGAGGGTCAGCTATTTATATAATTTAGTTTTAGATTTTTGTTTTTTGCCTAAAATTTTAAAGAGTAAGATATATCCTTCTAGCTTGACATTCTTCTTTCCTTTAAATTTCACGGTAATTCCTTGTTTCCACATTGCTTACAACATTTTTTCCTGATTTCTTCATCTTCTAAAAGAATACATTTTTAAAATCCTCACCCAAGTGTTTGTTTATTGATTTTAGAGAGTGGAAGAAGGAAAGATAAAAAGAGGAGAGAGAGACAACAATGTGAGAAACATCAATTGGTTCCCTCCCATACCTGCCTCCAATGGGGATGGAACCCACAACCACTCTTTGGTGTATGTATGAGACATCGCTTCAACCAACTAAGCCACATGACCAGGGCTAAAAGACTGCATTTTACAGTCATTTTTTTTTGTTTGAAAAAATTTATTTTAATGTTATCAACTGTTTCCTCCATCCTGCTGAATTCCTCTCAATTCCCATATTCTTGCATATTTTTACATTCTGGCTGGGTTTATCACCTGGACACCCAAAAGGCTCTGCAGCACATGTCAAAAGTAACATCATCAGATACCCCAATTTAATTACTTATACTGATTTTTTTTATCTGTCAGTAGCCACATAAAGGGAGTTGCCAAGACAGTGCTGACATCACAACCACCAAAAAGATACACATAATAAGCAGTGTTTGCCTCCTGGGTGAAGCAAACAATACAACCTTCCCAAACATAAGCTCTGACACTAGAGACTCTTGGTGTTGGGGAATAGTCTTAGTTAACATAAAGCCATGGGAGGTACAGGGAAAGTCCCAACTGGTAAGATAAATTATATGTGAATTTCAACTTTTTCAAAACACATTGGTCTCCTAGAATACCCAAATATGACATTCTTAATATGAAACTTCATTTCTTCCCTGGGATCCTCACTGGAAATGAGAAAATATATTCTTCCTAGCAATATTTTCAACTTAGGCTCTTATCTACAAACATTTACAAACAAACAAGAATCAAAGCTTAAGAAAGAGGCATCGGAGTGCTGACCGAGGTGGAGGTGTAGGCAGAAACACTTGATTCCTTGCACAACCAAAAGAAGGATAAAAAACAATTTAAAAACAATAAACAACCAGAAGTGCCAGAGAATCAAACTGTATGGAACTCCCACAACCAAGGAGTTAAAGAAACATTCATCCAGACCAGTAGGAGGGGCAGATACAGGACATGGGCAGCCAAGAGGAGAGGACACGCAGCAAGGTGGCAGACTGCTCAGGCAAAGTGGGGCTGGCTGAATGGGAAACTAAAGACTCAAAACCTCTAGCTGTAAAATACAGCAGGGTTGCAATGGCAAGAGAAATTCCCAGTTTCACAGGAGACTTTGTTGGAAAGTGGGGCTAGAGAGGAGCAAGGGAGCAGCATTTTTCCTTTCTTACCCCTCCCCCACAGACAGCACCATAACACAGGGAAGAAGGTTGTCCCATGCTGGTGAATACCTAAGGCTCTGTCCCCTTACAACCTAGCAGGTGCACCAACACAAAGTAATATGGCCCAAATGAAAGAACAGATCAAAACTACAGAAAAAGAGCAAAGGCATGAGGAGATAGACAACCTATCTGATGTTGAGTTCAAAACACTGGTAATCAGCATGCTCACTGAATTGATTGAGCTAGGTCACAAAATGAAAGAAGAAACAAAGTAAAAGTGAAATAAAGCAAAATATACAGGGAACCAACAGTGAAAGGAAGGAAACTGGGGCTCAAATCAATGATTTGGTACAAAAGGAAGAAATAAACATCCAACCAGAACAGAAATGAAGAGATAAGAATTCAGAAAAATAAGGAGAGGCTTAGGAACTTCCAGGACAACTTTAAATGTTCCAATATCCGAATCATAGGGGTGCCGGAAGGAGAAGCGGAAGAGCAAGAAGTTGAAAACTTATTTGAACAAATAAGGAAGGAGAACTTCCCTCATCTGGCAAAGTAAATAGACTTACAGGAAGTCCAGGAAGCTCAGAGAGTCCCAAAAATGTTGGACCCAAGGAAGCACACACCAAGGAACATCATCCTTAAGTTACCCAAGATCAAAGATAAGGAGGGAATCTTAAAAGCAGCAAGAGGAAAGGAGGGACTTACCTACAAAGGAGTGCCCATAAGACTATCTGATTTCTGAGAACCAAGATGGAGGTGTAGGTAGACACACTGCGCCTCCTCGTACAACCAGAACTGACAGAAAATTGAACAGCAAGGAAGTCTGACACCAAAAAGATAAAAAAGAAACATTCATCCAGACTGATAGGAGGGGCAGAGACTGGCAGCCGGGGCGGAGAAGACTCCTGTTGCCATGGTGGGACCAAGACTGGCGGAGTGTGGGATGAATGGGGCAGGCAGTCTTCCCACTGGCAGACCCTGCCTCCCTACATTCACACAGATAAACTGAGAGGGCCGGACTCAGAGTGGCAGAGAAAGGAGAAGGCAGTGTAACCCCACATTCACGCATAGATAAACCAGGACAAACAGCAGGGGAGTGAAGCAGATGCTTAATCGAGGGCTCCAGCGCAGGGAAATAAAGCCTCAAACCTCTGATTGAAAACACCTGTGGGGGTTGGGGCGGCAGCAGGAGAAACTCCCAGCCTCACAGGAGAGGTCGTTGGAGAGACCCACAGGGGCCTAGAGCATGCACAAGCCCACCCACTCGGGAACCAGCACCAGAGGGGCCCAATTTGATTGCGGGTAGCAGAGGGAGTGACTGAAATCCTGTGGAGAGTGGAGCAAGCACCATTGCTCCCTTTCAGACCCCTGCCCCATGTGCAGGGGCCAGCATTACACTGTCCCAGGGGAACACCTAAGGCTCTGCTCCTTTAAGTAACAGAGGCTCCAAGACAAAGAAAAAAAAAAAAAAGACCCAAATGACAGAACACTTCAAAGCTCCAGCAATAATTCAACTGAGCAGAGAACAGATAGACAACTTATCAAATGCACAGTTCAAAACACTGGTAATGAGGAAGCTCACAGAATTGGTTGAATTTGGTCACAAATTAGATGAAAAAATGAAGGCTATGATGAGAGAAACAAAGGAAAATGTACAGGGAACCAATAGTGAGGTGAAGGAAACTGGGACTCAAATCAATGGTGTGGACCAGAAGAAAGAAAGAAACATCCAACCAGAAAAGAATGAAGAAACAAGAATTCGGAAAAATGAGGAGAGGCTTAAGAATCTCTAGGACATCTTTAAAGGTTCCAACATCTGAATTATAGGGGTATCAGAAGGAGAAGAGGAAGAGCAAAAATTTGAAAACTTATTTGAACAAATAATGAAGGTGAACTTCCCTACTCTGGCAAAGGAAATAGACTTCCAGGAAGTCCAGGAAGCTCAGACAGTCCCAAAGAAGCTGGACCCAAGGAGGAACACATCAAGGCACATCATAATTACATTACCTAAGATGAAGCAGAGGGAGAGAATCTTAGAAGCAGCAAGAGAAAAGGACACAGTTACCTACAAAGAAGTTCCCATAAGACTATCAGCTGATTTCTCAAAAGAGACCTTACAGGCAAGAAGAGGCTGGCAAGAAGTATTCCAAGTCATGAAAGGCAAGGACCTACATCCAAGATTACTGTATCCAGCAAAGCTATCACTTAGAATGGAAGGGAATATAAAGTGCTTCTCAGATAAGGTCAGGTTAGAGGAGTTCATCATCACCAAGGCCTCATTATATGAAATTTAAAGGGATTTATCTAAGAAAAAGCAGATAAAAAATATGAACAGTAAAAATGACAGCAAACTCACAGTTATTAACAACCACGACTAAAAAAAATAAACAAAAGCAAAGTAAGCAAACAACTAGAACAGGAACAGAACCACAGAAATGGAGATCACATGGAGGGTTATCAATAAGGGAGTGGGAGGGGGAGAGAAGGGGAAAGGTACAGAGAATAAGTAGCACAAATTATAGGTGGAAAATAGACAGGGGGAGGGTAAGAATAGTATAGGAAATGTAGAAGCCAAAGAACTTATAAGTATGACCCATGGACATGAACTATAGGGGGGGAATGTGGGAGGGAGGGGGTGGGCAGGATGGAGATGAGTGAAGGGGGGGAAATGGGACAACTGTAATAGCATAATCAATAAATATATTTTTAAAAAAATACTATGAGCTGATTTCTCAACTTTACAGGCAAGAAGGTGTTGGAAAGGAGTATTTGAAGTCATGAAAGGCAAGGACCTACATCCATGATTACTCTATCAAGCAAAGCTATCCTTTAGAATTGGAGGGCAGATAAAGTGCTTTCCAGATAAGGTAATGTTATAGGTTTTCATCATTATCAAGCCCTTGTTATATGAAATGTTAAAGGGACCTATCTAAGAAATAGAAGATCAAAAACTATGAACAGTAAAATGACAACAAACTCATAACTGTCAACAACTGAACCTAAACCACAAAAACAAAAACTAAGCAAACAACTATGACAGGAATAGATCCAGAGAAATGGAGATTGTATGGAGGATTATCAATAGGAGGGGGGAGGGGAAGATGGAGAAAAGCTACAGGGAATAAGAAGCATAATTGGTAGGCATAAAATAGACAGGGGGAGGTTAAGAATAGTATAGGAAATGGGGAAGCCAAAGAATTAATATGTACAACCCATGGACATGAACTAAGGGTGAAGGGATTGCTGGATGGTGGGGGTTACAGGGTGGAGGGGAGAGAAAGGAGAGAAAAAAATTGGTAAAACTGTAACAGCATAATCAATAAAATATAATTAGAAAAAGAAATAAGCATCAAATGCAAACAATAAAACTAATCCTAAGTAAAATGATTATTAGAATGGAAAAGGAAAACCTTGAAATAAACAGTCATCATGAAAAATTGAGATAGTATTTGTTAAAAAGAAATTAATGTGAAGAAAGAGAAGAAGCAGCAGATGATGAAGACTTGTAAGAGTTCTACCAAATGGTCAAATACCTAAGTAAATTATGAAATAATCAGAGAAACATAAAAAAACCCTCATGGTCAAAAGGAAATAATGTCATTTTTAGAATAAAAGGGCCAAAGGGGGCAGAGAAGACTAATGACATATCACTTATACATAATAGGATTGTAAAACTTAGTAGGTAAGAAATTATTTCTAAGTACTTAAAGGCTTATGCAAAAATGATCATCATCTGCATCTAAAATTCCATTGGATTTTAAGAAAACAGAAGAGGTGGTAAAGTTGGAAGGAAAACTGAAAGCATTCAAAGAACAGTGTTTTCCAGTGTGCAGTGTGGGGAGACAGACAGAGGAATATATAAATAAACATTTTGTAAAAAGGTTCTGAATGTAATAAGCAAAAGAAAAACAATTCAATAGAAAAACAGAGTTAAATATATGAACTCACAATTCCCAGAAATTCAAAAAGCCAACAAACTAGTTCAGAGAAACAAATAATGTACCAAAGAAATAGCACTTTTTATTCTGTACATTCTCAAAAACTAAAAATAATATTGCTTAAAAGTTAAGTAGTTGCTATTACATGATAATGGAGTAAACACTTTAAAAAGATTATCTCAGTTCCCATACTAAGCCTGTGGAGAATGTATTGTTAATATTGCTGTCTCATCTCTGTAGACAGGAACATTAGATTTAGACAGATTCCCCAAACTTTCTCCATTCCTTTAGAAATCCTGTCACCCCTCTTCACAGCTAAATTTCTGGGAGATTAACTTTGAACATATTATATCTACTTCCCTGCCTTCTTTTTTTGCACTAATGAGTACTGGGAAATTCTAAGCAATTTCTAAGCAAACTATGATATATTTATTTATTTATTTTTAATTTCTAGCAAACCATGATTTATTTATTTTCTTTTTTTATTGTAGTTCAAGCACAGTTGTCTCCAATTTCCTGCCACCATTTTCCCCCACTGCACCCACCCCCATCTTTCACCCTCAATCTTACATCCATTTGGCTTTGTCCATGTGTCCTTTATAATTGTTCCTTGTTGATCCTTCCCCTTCTTTCCCTCCATTATCCCTTTCCACCTCCCCTCTGGTTACCATCAGTTTGTTCTTTATTTCATTGTCTCTGATTATATTTTGCTTGCTTGTGTGTTTTGTTGATTAGGTTCTACTTATAGGTGAGATAATATGCTATTTGTCTTTCACTGCCCGGCTCATCTCACTATCTCATTCAGCATAAGGCTCTCCAGGTACATCCATGCTATTACAAAGGGTAGGAGCTCCTTCTTTCTGCTGCATAGTATTCCATTGTGAAAATGTATAACTGTGTTTTAATCCTCTTCTTCATTGGCATATATAGATGTTAGAAGTTGTTGATAACTTTGTTTTTTTTGAAGCACTTTCCATCCCTTGACTGTAGCCCCAATGTCTGCTAGTTTTTTCTGACTCCCTTTACTTCAAACTTCACGTCTCTCTGTTTGCCTTATCCTGGCCTATGTGTATTGGTTATAAACAAGTTTCCTTATAATATGTACTCTTCCTTGAAGACAAATTATTACACTAGGTATAAAATGAAGTTGCACAGAGAGAAAATAAATGTCTTAATAAAATAATTATGGCAGCTATCACTCTACTGTGCAAAAATCAAAATATCTCATATTATATATTATTCATGTTCAAAAATTATAATCTTAATTATGATAGATTTTCTTTGGTGTAAATGTGGCTAAAAAAAGGGTACAGCACAATTACTTCCTGATTTATACCAAGATAATAATCTAGTAAATATTCTAAGATAAATAAATGAATTAAAAGGGACTACTATCCTTAAAAACTTGAAACACTCAATTTACCTTCATTTTTTCAAAGTGGTCATGGAATTGAATCATGGTATTGTTAAATGAATGCCTCATTGACCATTCTAATAACACTATACAATGTTATCAAACATTCTGGAATGTTATCCATATAAGACAATAAGCTTCAGAAACTCCAGAATCTTATCCTGAATTATTGACTTGGTTAGATCCATATGATTGAGATAAATGATATCTCAAAATAAGCATATAAAAAGAGGTAATCCTTACTCTGTCATTGACTGACCCAAGGTTAAGGGTTAAAAAGTGTTTTAGAACTATTAGACTCCATTTCCCTCAGGAGCCTACAATAATATTTAAGGCTAAAACTGTAGATTAAATAATTGTACTTAGTGTTTCCAAATCCCCAATATTGAATTTGAGAATTTATTAAAGAGAAATTAAGATTCTCAGGAATTCTTAATATTATTTTTTCATATTTCATAACTATGTGTTTTAACATAACAAGCATCCATAGTATTAAATGGGACATCACATTTTGTAGTAGGATTTCACTAAATGTTTCAGAGGGTTTTTTTTAATTGTATGTATATGTAGGTACATTATAAATGCATGATTTATTATTAATATATTGCAAAATACTAAAAAACAAAAGTATTTAGAAATATGGAAAATGATCCATACTTTTGGCAGTAAAATTAGTCATATATGGGAAATTTAACATAAAAATAATTTTGTAAAAGTTAAAAGATAATACTATAAATATTTAATATTAGAAGTTATCATTCTTAAAATGAATTTAAAAAGTAAAACATTAATTGCTCTATCCCAAAATTTTTTAAAGATTTTATTTATTTATTTTTAGATAGAAGGGAAAGGAGGGAAAAAGAGAGAGAGGGAAACATCAATGTGTGCTTGCCTCTCATGTGTCCCCTACTGGGGACCTGGCCTGCAACCTAGGCATGTGCACTGACTGGGAATTGAACTGGCAACATTTTGGTTTGCAGGTCCACGCTCAATCCACTGAGCTAAGCCAGCCAGGCTTCTATCCCAAATCTTGATCTTTGTTTCATGACAAACATTGCAAATGCAGAAAATGGCTCATTCTATGCTGAAGTTGGTCATATTGTTAAATGTGTCTCAGAGCATCTTCGTGTTCTGTTTTGCTGCCTTGTTCTAATGTTGTCTTTTTCATCAAAATACCTATTGCTTTTTTTAACTAAGATTTTAGATTAGTTTTTAACTCCATATCAAATATCTCAGAGTATTATCATCTCTTTTTCTTTTTGAATTTCTTCTATTAAATTATTTACAGAGAGCTTTAACTTATAGCTAGCAAGGTTAATAGCACTTGACAGAATCTGATTATGAAATTGCTATTTTAAGTACATTTTTCTTGCTTCCAAAATTTGCTACTTATTGAAATACTACTCACAGGAGTTGTACAAAGTGTAGTATACATATAAATGTAATGCTGTTTATTTTATTTGCAATAATATTTCACCATTAGAGGCATCCAGAGCCAAGAAAACATACAAAATGTGGCCACAACTACAAGTGAAACATTAATAAGTGATGGCTTCTCTCCTATGTGTTCTTGTTCTAATCCAGGAAAAAATTGACCTTAACATTGGACTGATTGCCAGCTTTTCCTCCTCTTCCTTTCCACTTTTCAATACATTATCTCGAACTGGTCATGTTTCTATGTTGTTTAACTTTAAATCTCTTACATATTAGAGAATTATAATAAATTTCCTATTTTTCTTATTTATTGAATAATTTCTCACAGGATTTGGGATTTGAAAATACATAGAAAGTTTCCAGAAAATGCCAGAAAAAAATTCCTACACAAAACATTAAACTATATTTATACATAAGAGATACAGCTGATTGAAATATGATATTTAATTTAAAAGATTATTGTAAAAGCTAATATTTATCTCTCAATACATATTTGAGAAAGACATTATTCAGAGTATTTATACAAAGAGAAAAAGAGAATTGTACAGATCCTTGATCTCTAGTGTCTTTAAAGAAGAATGGTGACTTAGTAATACATAAACTAAAACACAAATTAATATAAAGAGAGACTGAGTAGAAAATATGTAGAGTTAAAACATAATAGGCCATAAGTGGAAGGTAAGATATTCCAGCTTTATCTATTCCAATAGATTTCAAATACCTGTTCCAAACTAGATTTAGATAAGTAAGTGAAATGGTTTAATGCAAGTTTTAACTCTATCTTTTTTGATTCATTCAATATTAACTCTTAAATATCACCCCTGGATCTGCTGTTATTTCTGTAATAAGAGCTTTTAACAGACTAATACTCGCAGTGAAAATAAATAGGAAGTTGATTAAATCTAGTATGAAATCCATATAATATTATACATAAATGCATACAACATATATAAAATACTATATATTTAATGTTATTTATAATATATAATATAAAATGTCATGTATAACTTATTATATATTATTAGGTAGTACTAGGTATTATGTATATCTAAACTAGATGAATTAAGGTTGCCAAAATACAGAACCATGGAAATGAGCTCACATTTCAACACTACTTTTTCTGTAAGGCATGTCCTAATTTTGAGAATGTGTCAAGGTACTAAAATTTCAAGCTTTGCCCAGGTAAAATTCCATCACATGGTTGTGGTGGGAGGAAAGAGCAGAGCTTTGGCAGTCACGAACCTAAAAGAAAGAGGAAAAAAAAAAAAAGGAAGAGAATTATCTGGTCAATCTCCTGTTAACCAGAAAAGAGTGGAGACCTAAGCTTGCCACAAGGCAAAAAAAAAAAAAAAAAAAAAAAAAAAAAAAGATTTTTCTAGACTAGCAGCAGATGGTCAGAATTGTAATTTATTTTAAATACTATTTTCAGAAAGCCACATCAGAGAAATGGCAATGTGAGAGGTCCCCTTGGTCTCTCCCACTGAAATTCAATAATTTGAATATTTGTAGCTTAACAAAGGATTCCCTGCTCAATGCACAAATATGCCTGAGAGATCTACTCATTGAAACATATAAAGGGAACAAGTGGAACAAAAGGGGGAGGTGAAAAGGAAGTGGGGCTGATACAAGCCACAGACACAGCCCCACAGTCAAGAACTCATGGTGGGGCTCTGCTGGAGAGGGCAGGCATCCAGTGGCAGCTGACACCCCTTTCAACCAGGAAAAACAGAGATACTTAGAGACACTTGGTGGGCACCCTGCGGAAGTGGGTACCACCAGCTGAGGTTGAGATGAGAGACCTGGACAAGGAGACAGCACAGGAGAGTGGCTGCAGTTGTTTGGTGGTTGGCAATTCAAGCAGAGAAACAAAGTCCTGTAGCCTGGTTGTCTCTACTTAGCCTCCCAGAGATCTCTTTCCTTCACCCTAGGTGTTGAGTTGCAAAGCCCTTTATCTGTGAACTAGCAATACAGCAATACAGAATTATAATTCTCCCCTGAGCAAAGGGAGCAGTCTGTGACTGGTCCTAGTATTGGAGCAAAGAGGGAACACTGCCAAGGCCCGAGGTCACTATTACCAGGAGGTCAAAACAACAAAGAAGCTGATAGGTTCCCCCAGTCCATTCAACTCTGACACGTCAGATGCTATGGAAGATGGCACCAGGAGATCACAGAGCTAAAAAACCTGTGATTCAGTACCACCTACTGAAAAATAAGAGAAAAATCTCTTAATATTAATCTGCTAGAGAAGTGTCACTCACACATTAATGCCTAGGCAGAGAAGGAGTCCATCAAATACTATGAATAACCAAGATAGTGAGGTAGCTCAGAAAGAAAACAGAATAGATCTCCAGAAAACAAACTTAAAGACATAGAAATATGTGACATAAATAACACAGTATTCAAGATTGCGGTTCTGAAAATACTCAATGAGATGCAAGAAAATACAGACAGGTTGTTTAGTAAGCTCAGAAAACAACTAAGTAAACACAACAAATACTTCACCAAATAGACTGAAATTTTAAAAAGAACCAGACAAAAATCCTGGACATGAAAAACAATAGAAGGGATGAAGAATGAACTAGCAAGCAAGGAAATAGAGGAAATGGAGGAAAGGATCAATGTTACCAAAGATAGAAATCCAGAAATAATTTACATGGAATAAGAGAGAGAGTTGAGCATAAAAAAAAATATAAGAACTCCGTGAGAATTATCTGACTCCATAGAGAGAACAATATAAGGATAGTAGGCATACCAAAAGAAGAAGAGGAGAAGGAAACAAAGAGACTATTCAAACAAATAATTGATGAGAACTTCCCAAATCCATGTAATGAAATAGATCCTTGACTCAAAGAAGCAAACAGAACACCTAGTTATCTCAATAGAGTTATGACCTTTTGTTCTTTTTTTCCAGAAGAATAACATCCTTGAGTATTTCCTTCAAAGAGGCCTTCTTCAAGGTACATTTTATGCAAACTGTCAAAAATTAATGGCAAAGAATTATCAAGACATCCAGGGAAAAGTAGAAAGTAGCCTATAAAGGAAAACCCATTAGGTTATCATTGAAATTCTCAGCAGAAGCTCTACAAGGCAGAAGAGTGTGGAATCTAATATTCAAACTACTAAAAGAGAGAATTTACCAGCTAAGAATAATATATCCAGGAAAGTTATCATATGAATATGAAGAAGAAATAAAGACTTGTTGAGATATACAGAAGCTGGGGAAATTCATTACCAGAAGACCTCTATTGCAGGAAATACTCAAGGATATTATGCTTCCTGAAAAAGAAAACAAAAACAGAAGTTCATAACTCTATTAGTAAGATCACCAACAAACTTATAGCATAAAGAGGGATAATTTGTGATAATAAAAACATAAAAGGGGAGGGAGTAGAGGTCTGCATTTGCAAAGGAGGATGGAGGTCAAATGCATTAAAAAGGAAAAGGACTACTGAGATATATATATGAAACTTTCTTTTTCATAAATGTAATGATAACTATATAAAAAAACCCCAAAACAGATAGAGTACAAAAAGAAGAAACAGAGGGAAGAAATATGGAATAGGCCCACCAAACGAAAACAACAGATAGAAACACAAAGGAAAATAACCAATGGAGACACAGAGCTACCGGAAAACAAAAGATAAAATGACTATAGGAAGACCTCATACATCAATAATTACCCTAAATGTAAATGGACTGAATTCACCAATAATGAGGCACAGAGTAGCAGACTGAATTAAAAAACAAGACAACTGGGACTTCCAGTCAAGATGGAAGTGTAGGTAGACACACTGTGCCTTCTCACACAACCAAAAGAAGGACAACAATTTAAAAACAGAAAACAACCAGAACTGACCGAAAAGTGAACTGTATGGAAGTCCAACAACCAAGGAGATAAAGAAGAAACATTCATCCAGACCAGTAGGAGGGGACAGGCAGTTGGGTGTAAAGGACTCCTAGCAAGGCAGCGGCTGGTGGACCCAGCCAGGTGGCAGATTGTGGAGCGGGGAGGGCAAAGCTGCAGCTTGACAGTGTGGCAGCACCTGGTGGACTGAGTGACAGACCACGAAACCCATGGACATGAACTATAGGGGGGTAATGTGGGAGGGAGGGGGTGGGCAAGATGAAGATGAGTGAAGGGGGGGAAATGGGACAACTGTAATAGCATAATCAATAAAATATATTTAAAAAAAGAAAAATGAGAATAAAAAGAAGCAAACTGTATGCTACCTCAAGAAGACACATTTAAGTTATAAAGAGAAAGGTAAATTCAAAGTGAAAGGGTAGAAAATTATTCTCTAAGCCAAAAAGGTACACAGAAAAGCAGATGCAGCCATACTTACATTTGACAAAATAGATTTCAAGATAACAAAGGTAGCAAGAGACAAAGATGGATATTTTATACTAATAAAGGCACTTTATATCAAGAAGATATAACACTTGTCAATATATATTACTAAATCAGGGAGAACCAAAATATATAAGCAAATACTAATGGAACCTAAAGGAGAAATGGACCAAAACACAATCATGGTTTAGATTTCAATACTCATTGACAGCTCTAGAAAGATCATTCAAACTGAAAACCAACAAAAAAAAATATCAGCCTTACATGACACATTAGACTACATGGACATTACCAACATCTACAGAGCACTTTATCCCAGAATAGCAGATAATACATTCTTCTCCTGTGCACACAGAACTTTCTTGAGGGTAGATCATATGTTGGGCTACAAAACTAGCCTCAATAGATTCAGGAAAATTGAAATTATACCAAGCATATTCTATTCCCACAATGCTTTAAAATTAGAAATCAATTGCAAAAAGGAAGTAAAGATACATACAAATTTGTGAAGATTAAACAACATACTACTAAAAAATGACTGGGTCAAAGAAATAATAAAAGGTGAGATCAAAAGATATATAAAGACAAATGAGAATAACATCACAATATATTGAAATATCTGTGATGCAGTGAAAGCAGTAATAAGAGGGAAGATTATATATAACTACAAGTCTATCTCAAGAAACATACACATCTCAAATAAACAACCTCACATCACATCTTAAAAAACTAAAAAAAGAAAAACCACAGCAACCCAACGTCAGAGGAAGAAAGGAAATTGTAAAAGTTTGAGCAGAATTGAGTAAAAGAGAGAACACAAAGGCAATATAAAAAATTAATACAAGGAGCTTGCCATTTAAAGAGATTAATAAAGTTGATAAACCCCTGGCTAGTCTCTCTAAGGAAAGAGAGAAGACTCAAATAAACAAAATCAGAAACAAAAGAGAAGTTACTACAAACATCACAGATATGCCAAAGTTCAAACTAGAATACAGTCATGCCTCAGTACTCATTGGCTTCAGAACTTACAAAACCTGTACTCATCACATTTTGTCAAGAAAAAAAAATGTTTTAGGACTTAGCACTTGTTTTCTACTTGGCTCCTCTTACACTTTGTCCCCTTGTACAAAAATAATTCATATAGATCAAAGACCTAGGAGTTCATCATCACCAAACCCTTATTATATGAAATGTTAAAGGCACTTATCTAAGAAAAAGAAGATAAAAAATATGAACAGTAAAATGAAAACGAACTCACAACTATCAACAATTGAACCTAAAAAGATGAAAACAAAAACAAAACAAACTAAGCAAACAACTAGAATAGAAACAGATTCACAGAAATGAAGATCACATGGAGGATTATCGGTGGGGGGGGTAGAAGGGAGAATGGGGGAAAAGGTACAGGGAATAAGAGGCATAAATGGTAGGTACAAAATAGACAGGGGGAGGTTAAGAATAGTAAGGGAAGTGGAGAAGCCAAAGAACTTATATGTGTGACCCATGAACATAAACTAAGTTGGGGGAATGTTGGTGGGAGATGGGGTACAGGGTGGATGGGAATAAAGGGGAGAGAAAAGTGGGACAACTGTAATAGCATAATCAATAAAATATATTTAAAAGAGAAAAATGACCTAAATCAATAACATCACAAACAATAAAGTACATAGAAGAAAACAGGTACTGAACTTATCAACCTAAGTCACAGAGAATATTTTGTGGATTAGACCTCAAAGGTAAGGGAAGTTAAGGCAAAAATAAATGAATGGGGCTACATCAAACTAAAAAGCTCTGCACAGCAAAAGAAACCACTAACAAAACAAAAATTCTCACCAGCAGTGAATGAGGGTTCACTGCTGGTGGACCCTCAGAAAAAGGTTACTCACCGAATGGGTATTATTTGTTACTTGAAAACAACAACTCAGACAAGGGGTTAACATTATTTATATTTAACAAATATATAAATATTATATCTATTTATATACATGTAATATATATAAATATATAATTATTATACATATATATAATCATACAACTCAAAACCAAACAAATAAACAATCCAATTAAGAAATGGGCAGAGAATCTAAACAGACACTTCTCCTAAGACATACAAATGGCCATCAGATATAAAAAAAAGATGTTCAACTTCATTTGATATTTGGAAAATGCAAATCAAAACTACAGTGAGATACTACCTTACACCTGTCAGAATGGCTTATTATCAACAAGACAGACAATGAGAACTGTTGGAGAGATTGTGGAGAAAAAGGAACCCTCATTCACTGCTGGTGGGAATTTAAACTGATACAATGACTATGGAAAACAGTCTGGTGATTCTTTAAAAAACTAAAACAGGAGTTACTATATGACCCAGCAGTCCCTGATATGAGTACCTACACCTAAGATATAAGCACACCAATGCAAAGACATAAGCACCATATATTTACTGCAGCATTGTTTATGGTGGCCAAGACATCCAAAGTGTCCTTTGATAGAGGACTGAATAAAGAATTTTATATATATATATATATATATATATATATATATATATATATATATATACACACACACTATATATATATATATATGGTATATACACATAAAGGTACATTAATCAAGATAATGTGATTTTTCAAGCATGAGCAATAAGAAATAAATTAGTACAACAATACATAAATTCCTAAAATAAATTTCCAAAATAGAAACAAACTTACTCATTTGGTTTTCAACCAAGGTGTCAAAGCAAGCCAAAAGAAATTAAAAGTCTGTTTAAAAATGGTGATGGGAAATCTGGACAACCATAGGAAAAATAAATAAATTTTTATCTATGCTTTACTCTTTAAAGATTAGTTTAAATTTTATTTTAAAAACTAAATATAAAAGCTAAAATTATGAAGACTTCAGAAGGAAATGTAGAATTTCTTCATGGCATGGGGAAAGAAACAGATTCTTAGGTAGGACAAAGAAAGCAATAAATATTGAAACAAAATGTTGATAAATTATAGTTCATTAAAATTAAAAGTTTGTGCTCATCAGAATATATCATGAAGATTAGTATGATCTAATTAGTATGTAATGGATGAAGAAAATATTTTAGTATAATTAGTATGTCATGGATGAAGAAAATGTTTTTTAACTTGTGTTTTTTATCCTCACCTGAGGACATGCTTATTGATTTCAGAGAGAGGGAAAGGGAGGAAGAGAACATGATGCCAGAGAGAAACATCGATCAGTTTCCTGCCACACTGTGCCCTGACCAGGATCAAACTTGCAAGGTAGGCATGTGTCCTGAGGGGAATCAAATCCGTGACCCTTAGGTTTACAGGACATACACTCCAACTGAGAGTCACAGCAACCAAAGCCAAGAAAATATTTTTTAAAAACTTATCTTACAAAGGATTGATATCTAGAATATTTAAAGCATTCCTACAATTCAGTAATAAGACAAACAAGCAAATATAAAATCTTAAAGATAAAGAGAAAATCCTAAAGCAGACCAAGAAAAAACTACAGTATATGTCAAATAACAAGAAAGAAACAGAAGCAAGCCAAGAAAGGAAAAGTAGTGATATAATATCTTCAATGTTCTGAGTGAAAAAACAAATAAATGTTAACTTAGTATTCTCTACCTTGCAAAAATATCTTTCCATAATAAAGACAACCTGAAGATTATTTTTCACAGAAGATTGGATATAATTTATCACCAGAAGACCATAATTTCAGGAAATGGTAAAGGAAGTCATTCAGAAAGAGGAAAAATGCTACAAATAAAAATCTGGTTCTTCACAAAAGAAAGAAGAATATCAGATATGGTAAATGTGTAAAAACATAAGTATTTCAATACTTCTCAATAATTGATAAAACATGTAGGCAAAAACTCATAAGACTATAGAATAATTAAACATTATTACCAAACAACTTGACTAAATTGGCATTAATAGGCCACTCCATCTAAGAACAGAATACACATTCTTTTCCGATGGACATTGACCTATGTCCTGGATTATAAAATAAGTAGTGATTAAAGTTGTTTAAATCATACAAACTGTATGCTATGATTATTACAATGGAATAAAGTGGTGAGTCATGAAAAGAAATACATATGGAAAAATCCCAAATAATTGGATATTAAATATATGTCTTATAACATATAAAATAGCTTAAAAGGAAGGTTGAAGATAAAGCAGTTTTTAAAAAGTACTTTAAACTAAATTAAGATGACAACACATCATGTGAAAAATTGTGGTATTCAATTAGGGCAGTGCTTAATTAGAAGTTTATAAAATACTTATATAAGAGAATAATAAACGTCTCAAACCAATGGCTTAATTTCCAAATTTAAAACATTAGGGAAAGAAGAACAAGATAAATCCAAAATAAGCATATAAAATAAAAAAGGGAAGAAGTCAATGAAACTGAAATAGAAAACAGTGAATTCAAAACAGATAATTAATTAAAATATAAATTCCTTGCCAGACTAATTAAGAAAACAGAAGCATAGAAATTTTTAAAATAAGAGAGTAATGAGTAATAAGAGATTAGGCCTCATTACATATCCTGCGATATTAACAGCATTATAAGGAATAGTATGAACAAATTTATGTCAATAAATTTAACAAGTTAAATGAAAAGGATAAATTCCTTGAAATACCTATAATTCCATAACTAACAATAAAAAAGACAGATAATCTGAAAGGCCTTGTATCTACAAAGAAGTGGATTTTGTAGTGAAAGCATTTCTAGGAAAAAAAGTGGCTTATATGGTTTTACTGGTTAATTCAATCATTTCAACAGAAAATATCAATTTTATATGATTGATATTAGAAGAATATAGAAGAGGAAGAAACACTTCCCATCTCATTTTATGAGGTCTGGATTATTTAAGCACCAAAACTATATAAAAAGATTATCATAAAAGAAAATTAGAAGGTAATATTTCTCTAAATATAAAGGCAACATTTCCCTGTCCCACCCAAAATTTAGAAATTATATATATGTATATTTATATATAGAGAGAGATTAATTTATATATAATGATTTCTAAATTGAATTTTATTTAAATTTAGAAAAATTTAGAAATTAAATGTAATCATTAACATATCATGACCAAGTGTGAGTTCTCCTAGAAACTTCAGATTGGCTTATAATTTGAAAATCAGTTGATTTTTAATTGAAAAATTAAAACCATATGACCATCTTAATTTGTACAGAAAAAATCATTTTGACAAACTAGCATACATTTTTGATGAAAACTAGGAATAAAATGGAATTTTCTCGATCTAACAAAATCTATGAAAATCTTATAGCTAGCATCACATTCAATGATAAATTAATGTACAGTTCCCCTGTAAGAATGTGAATGAGGCAATGATTTCTGCTCTCACCATTTCTATACAACACACTATATTCCCAGAGTTCCTAACCATGGAAATTAAAGTCATACAGAGGAGGAAGCAGCAGTATAAAATGTTCTTTATTTACAGATGGAATGATCTTATATCTACAAAATACTGAAGATAAGTACTAGAAATAGTAAGCAAGATTGTAGGATATGAAGTTAGTGTTGTACTTATATATTCTGAAAATGGGTAAACAGAAAGTGAAATTTAAAACCAATTACATTGTAATATAATTAAAATTATGAAATATAGATAAATTTGAAAATTCTGTATGAGACTTATACACTGAATCTATAAAATATTTCTTTTTTAAATTTTTAAATTTTTATTCAGTTACAATTGTCTGCATTTTCTCCCCATCCCTCCACCCCACCCCAGCTGGTCCCACCTCCCTCCCCAACCTCTATCCTCCCCCTTGATTTTGTCCTTGTGTCCTTTATAGTAGCTCCTATAGACCCCTCTCCCCACTATCCCCTCCCCACTCCCCTTTGGATATTGTTACAATGTTCTTAATTTCAATGTCTCTGGTTATATTTTGTTTGCTTTTTTCTTTTGTTGATTATGTTCCAGTTAAAGGTGAGATCATATGGTATTTGTCCCTCACTGCCTGGCTTATTTCACTTAGCATAATGCTCTCCAGTTCTTAAAGAAATTGTAGAAGACAAATAATTCAAGACATACGCTTTAATCAAGGATCAGAAGAATTGATATTTTAATTATTTCTCCTCCAAATTGATCTATATAACTATGGATTCAATGTTATTTCAATCAAAAAGACAACAAGTTTCCTGTACAAAATCACAAGCTAATTCTAAGGTATATATAGAACTATCCAAATTATCTGGAATAATCAAAACTTTTTAAAAAGTAAAATAAATATACAGAACCTATAATAATGGCTTTTAAGATTTATTTTAAAACTACAATAATCAACAGAGTATGATGATAGCATAAAAATACACACATAAATCAAGGGAACAGGATAGACAATCCAGAAATAGGCCCACACATGTGAGCTGGTTTCTGACAAAGCAGTCAAATAAATTATATGGGTAAATAGTAATATTTACATCAAACTCTGCTAGAACAATTGAATAGTCATATGCTAAAAAATCTCAACCTTTACCTAGTACAATATTAAAAATTAACTCAAAATGGATCTTATATGTACAGGGACAAATTAAAACTATAAAAGTTCAAGAAGAAAAGAGGAGGTAATTATAGTAATCTTGTCTTTGACAAATATTTCTTAAAGAGGACACAAAATACTCAAAATATATACAAAAATAATTTGGACTTCATCAAATGTAAAATGTTTGGCCTTCAAAATATACATTCACAAAAAGAAAGGAAAACCATGATCTGGAATACAATTGACAAAACACATATCTGACAATACAAAGGTAGTATATGTAACATACAATTAAGTTGCATTGTCAGTGAGTACATTATATATGTGTGTGTATACATCTTCCTCAAACATTACACTTGAAATATGTAGTTTTTCACATATCAAGTATACCTCAATAAAGTAGCAAAATTATCTAAAAATATGAACATAAGACCAATTCTTCTACTCTTAATTACTTAATTCAAATAAATACATACATCCATAAAAACATTTATATAAGAATTGCATATCAGCTTTATTCTGAATATGTTTTAGTTTAAAAATTTAGCTTATGTGTCAATCAACAGGAAAATGCACAAAAAATGGGAAATACTGATATATACATATATATATTTTTTTTAATGGAATATGTGTGATAAAAATGTTCAAACTACTGATACTCAAACCTAGGTGACTAGATTCCAGAAACATTATGCTGAAGGGAGGATCTGCATAATTCCATCTATTACTGGAAAAAGCAAAACTAATCTATGGTAAAAAAATCCAAATGGTGTTTTCCTCTTGGGTTATAAGAGTAGGATTTAAAAGAAGGAAGTTGAAAGATATTTCTGGGGTGATGGATTACCTGCATCTTGATAAGATTTTAATCTGTACAGGTCAAAGTATTGGTCAAGAATCATGCAACAGTATACTTATGAATTACGCAATCCATTGTAAATCTTCAAAAAAATAAAAAAGCTAGGTTAAATATGGATCTTTAGTTAATGATGTATTTGTAAGAAGGTGTATGTATGTCTGCAACTTCAAAATATACTTTTAAAAAGATAAGTGCTGTGTGGATAGTAGATGAACAGATAATGTAATTAAGCAAATATAGTAAGATATTAACCATAAAATCAAAGTAGTAGGTATGTGAGTGTTCACTATACTATTATTTCAATATCCCCATGTTTTCAATTCTTTTCCATAATTATCTGTTATATCTTGCATACCTTCTTAATAAGAGGTGAAGTTCATTTTTCAATCATTGAATCTTTACTGGCTCTGTAACTTGCCTTGGCCAAAATATGTGACAGAGTAATTGTGTTATAGCTCTAAGATTAGACTTCAGAAGGCAGTCTGTCCTTCACCTGCCTCCTTCATGTGAGTAGCTCTTGACCAGCTTGGCTGAAGAATGACTCACACACTGAGGGAATTGCAAATGCTACAGCCAAGGTCACCTGAGAGCCAGTCAGCTCCAAACATCTGAGAGCGCCCAGCCAAATTCAAAAAAACTGTGTGCTTGACCCTCATCTCACAATATGCTTATGGCGCCTAGCCAAAACTGGAGCCTACACATCTGATAGCTTATGAGGCAGTAGCTACCAATACATGTTGATCTTTGATATATTAAGTAAACTCTCTCAACTTCTATTTTCTGTAGTATTTATTCCATAGGGATGTGGAGATTAGTTAAGATAACTCATCCAAATGGCTTAGAAGAACTGAAAATGCATACATGCTTAAAATTACTGGCTGATAATACCATACCCATTAACTCAAAGAGCTTCCATGATGAGCAACTCAAAAATATAACTGCCAAATCCATTGGAATATAAAGTTTAGGCATATTTATTAATGTTTGCCAAGCCAGTACTCTTATTTTGATGCCAATCCAAATTGAGGCTTGTCAATGTACATCATATTTAGAGTTTAGTCATTCACTTCAGTTTCAGAAAGTTAAGAGCTGTCTCAAAGAGCAGTCCAGGCAATCAAAGGTGACTTTCTGTTATTCCATATCCTATTGCATTGTGTCATTTCTAAGACTAAGGTCTCCAGTCTCATTTTATTTATAAAACAAATCACCTAAGGTGAAACTTTGTCCAACCACCTCTCCCAACCATATACAAAGATCCACTTTCAAAGAACTTGGTCCCTTAAGTATGCTTTCCAAGCAAATTGATTGGGTGGCTTGGCACAGGAGATGAAACCTCTTAATATTATAAAAGCTGTCTGTGCCTCAGACAAAGGTGACTGCCAAAAGTTCTTGGGTTTCTGCAAGTTCTCCATTGCTCAGTTGGGGCAAATGAGTAGGTCTCCTCAAACAGAAAATGTTTAATATCTGAAAGATTACCACAAAAGACATATGGTTTTGTCACCTGGCAATGGAGAATGGGGCACCCACTAGGAGCCCTGCTCAACACGAGGCCAGTGGCAGCAATGATATTTTTTTCTAGGTCAGAAATCACTCTTCAGAAGGATGAAATTAAGGCTGGTCTAGGATGCTTTTTCAAAACAAATGTTCACAATTACCTCTTTTCTTTTACAAAGTGTAACCAAAACAAACTTGTTCAGAACACTGCTTTTGAAACACCTAACAAGTATTTCCCCCATTTCTTTGACTGCGGGAGACTAAGATAAAACCCTAAACTCTCATTTCTTTATATAGATTAGAGTAATCGGGAAGAGGTAGCTGCAGCTGGTGTTTGACCCCCTGGGGTATGAGGACACCTGGAGCAGCCCTGTGTTTTTTGGGGTGTCTGGCATTAAATCAGCCACCTTTCCATGCAGGCCTTTCCTTGGGGGTTGGATATGTATATGAATAACAGTCTCACACGGGTTAGAGTTCTGTGGCTTGGGGGCTGCACACCCTGGAGAAAACATCGGTCAGCACTCTTAGTTTAAAATGAAGGTAAAAACACAGGAAGCCTGTCTATCCACCCTTCAGGAGAGTTGGCAGAGCTCTTCTGTTATTGGCTTAGTGGAAATTTATGTAATTAGGAGTTGGGGGTTTGATAAGCAGAGGCTCCAGAATATGTGCTGCAAACCTTAGAGCTTTGCTGTACACTGTGTGTCAAAGTACAGCAGCACCAGGGGAAGTTGCCAGGGATCCACGAAGAAAGGTCTAATGCTGTTATTTATATCTAGCAAACTCTGAAGTAAACTGACTTATTTTCTGCAGTAATTCTCAGAGCTTTGAAAATGCTAAAAATATAATGCAACTGAAAAGTGGAGATATACTATGCAGTGTCACTCAAATTCATTTGATAATGACACACATTTTTCCCCACAAAGCATTGCATGTTATTCTCAGAAAATATTGTGCAAAACAGTCTTTGAAGGACCATGGAAAAATACATGTGGAAAGTTAATGTAATACTAGTAATAGAAAAAAGCTCCAGTCAACTGGGATGATTGAAATCCCAGGCTGTCTTGCATGTCCCCTCAATCCCAACTTGAAAGCTGCTTTTTATAATTATAGCAGGAAAACTGTCAAAATGAATATTTGGGTGGGAGTGAGGTCAAGTCTCCCATGGAAGTCCAGGAATGCCATTACACTAACAAGTACAGCAAACCTGCATTTGCATTAAGTACACCCAATGAAAGGGGAAAGGAGGCAGATCTGAGTCAGTTCCCATGCCTCTCTTCTCCTGCAACTGCCAGTTGCCTTTTTGTTCTCAGGGTCCCAGGCCTTTAGGCACATTGTCTCTCCTTATGGGAGGAAAGTGGGATACTTCTGACCACATGAGTGAAATAAAGTGTGGAAAAATGGTTATTTGCTTATGATATCAAAGTGCCAGAGAAAATTAAATTTTCTCCTTGGACAGCTGTCTATGTGGTGAGAAGAACTCTGGACTAGGCTTTAGGAGATTAGTGATCCAGTCTCAATACATAACTCAGATACTACACTATCGCTTCCTCATCTTTATGATAAGATCCATTAAAATAATCTGTAGGATAACTCTAAGGGCAAAACATAAAAAAGTCTGAATCTGTATCAGACCATATTTTCTCACTTAATGTTCTTCAACACCCCCTAGGCATTTGTTGAGTGATAGTTATCCTGGTCCATTAGGAAGGGAGAAAGGACATGGAAAGGGCACTTACAAAGAATTTCTAACCTTCTCAATGCAGTACACTGTTCAGAGAAAGAACTACTAGGTGATGGTAGCATCTTCAAGATGCTAGGTGGTTTAGGTGCCGTGGCACTAACACCATTGCTAATTCTTGTCTATAGCCATTGCCCTTTGGGTGCTGGCATAGCAAATAGTAATTCCTTCATCCTTCCTCCCTACCTCCCTTCCTTCCTTACTTTCTTCCTCCCTTTTTTTCTTCATGTGTTCCTTTCTTCATTTAATGTATAAAATACAATTATAGAAAGTAATCAATTTTTTGGTGTAATGTGAAGTTTTGTATTAAGAACTTAATATAAGGCTCATGTTTCTTATTCCCATATGCTATAAAGCAGTAGGTAATTATTGCCCTCTCAATATTTCCAAAAGTATTGGATTGAGTTGTGTAGGATTAGATTTAAATGTGACAAGTGGCATATAGCCTTACAGTTTAGTAATAATTATGTCCACAGCAACACACAATGAAATTTACCTGAACACTGTTCTTAATAAAAATGAATGCTGGTAATATTACAAGTTGGTATTTCAGGATCACATTTCATTTTAGGCCCAACTTACTGTGAAATCTAAATAGCTGTATATATTTCTAAGTGGTACTAGAACAATAGTACTAAGTCACTATATATTATTTTTTGCACTGTGTTGCAAAGCAATGTTTCCATATGGTTAGATTGTTTATTTTGCTAGTTAACATAATCATTATACAGATAGTGCATCTCACATGATGCCTGCATTACTTTTCACATTCAAGCTTAATGGGTCATAAATGCTACTTTTTAAAGGATTATTTTCAATTGTTAGCAAAAGGAGTTATAGTTAAGCATTTTTTTTATTTTTTTAAAAATTTTTATTGTTATTCAATTACAGTTGTATGCCTTTTCTCCCCATCCCTCCACCCCACCCCAGCTGAACCCTTCTCCCTCCTCCACCTCCACCCTCCCCCTTGATTTTGTCCATGTGTCCTTTATAGTAGTTCCTGTAATCCCCTCTTCCCACTGTCCCTACCCCACTCCCCCCTGGCTATTGTTAGATTGTTCTTAACTTCAATGTCTCTGTTAAGCATTTGATATAATTGCTCAGATATGCTCATTAAATGATAAAAGGAAAATAATATTGCCCAAAAAGTCTCTGCAACATTGTTTTGTAATAAGGTAATTGTTTCCAAATGAGTATGTGTTCTATCTCAGGGTATCTCCATGTACCCTATTTATTTCAAAAAGTATAACTGAATTTGACTCATTTATTAGGAAACAATATTCTACAACTTTCAAAGAATAAAATTCTTGAGTCATTTGATTATGTTACCAATATATAAATAGCATAATTGACCTTGCAGTTGGGTAGAAAGTGTAGGTGTCCATTTCTGTGAGGGGACTTGAGGAACTACAAGATGCTCCTGATAACTCTAAAATAGCCAATAAATAATAATAACTCTAGAAGGGTATTTATCATTTGCTGTGGGTTATGATTTTACATTAGAGGTTTATTCTATGGGATGAAACCACCAAACCTTTGAAAAGGACATATTTATATCATATCAGCCTTTTGTACTTGACTCTTATGAGGTTAACTTTTCTGCAGGGAGATTGTATTGAAGAAAACTCTGAAGTATGAGCTTATTGGTAGGTACTTACTAAATAAGGACTGGAAGTTCTCAGACCCAAAGGCAAAGAAGGTCTTTGGTGTGGTCACACTGACAATACCCTAATCTTATTTGGCACCAGCCCTAATCAAGAAACTGCCTTGCTCTGGCTGGAAAAGAAAACAGTCAAGAGCTCCAGTGATGACCAAGAGCTGCAAAAGGCCATTGTGGGAATGCTTTTTCATGTAAGCTACTCCAAAAGTACTTTAAATGCCTATAATGAATAAATAATAGAGAGCTGAAGTTTCTCTCTCCATGGATATACACACACACTTATCAATCATGGCCACAAAAATCAGCCTTAGTAGTTGGTAAATGACTCATAATAAATGCTGCTATTCAGATTATTCATAGATACTCACACTGCTAGTTTCATGGAATATAAATCACTGTCTCACCATTGTGCTTGTGATTCCAACAATCTAGATACTAGAATCTGTGGCAGCAACTTAGGATAACAGAACACATTTTAATGTGAAGAATGGGACAGGGAAGAGGAAGATGTAAGAATAGCAAATAACTGGCATGTAACAGATACTAAATATAGCACAGAAAACCTATTTCTTGATGTTATTTTGTTTCAAAAGATAAATTAGAATTGCTCTTAGATGGCTGGTTTCAAAGACAGATTTTAAAACCAAGGCCATTCCCTCACTTCCTGGCTTGTTTCACTTAGCATAATGCTCTCCAGGGAAAAAAGGCACACAACTGTAATTGAATAACAATAAAAAAAAAAAGAAAGAAAGAAAAAAAAAATAAAATAAAATAAATCCAAGGCCATTCAACAAAAATGTAGAATTAGAGGCTAAGATGGTACAGTATTCACAAATCAATAAATGTAATACATCACATAAATAAAAGGAAAGACAAAAACAACATGATCATATCAATAGATGCAGAAAGAGCATTTAACAAGGTACAGCACTCATTTATGATAAAAAACACTCAGCGAAGTGGGAATAAAGGGAGCATACTTCAACATAATAAAATCCATATATGAGAAACCTATAGCCAACAACATACTCAACAGGCAAAAACTAAAAGCTTTCCCACTAAGATCAGGAACAAGACAAGGATATCTTGTCCTCTTGTCTTCTTGTGCTCTCACCACTCCTATTCAACATAGTATTGGAAATCTTAGCCACAGTGATCAGACAAGAAAAAGAAATAAAAGGCATCCAAATTGAAAAGGAGGAAGTAAAACTGTCATTTTTTGCAGTTGACATGATAGTGTACATAGAAAACCCTATAGATTCCACCCAAAAACTACTCAACCTAATAAGTGAATTTGACAAAAAAGCAGGATACAAAGTCAATATTTAGAAATTGAAGGCATTTTTGTATACCAACAACAAAATATCAGCAACAGAAATTAGGAGGGAAACCCCATTTGTTATATCAACAAGCGAAATAAAGTATCTAGGATTAAACCTAACCGAGGAGGTAAAAGACCTGTACTCAGAAAACTATACAACACTGAAGGAAGAAATTAAGGGAGACACAAATAAATGGAATCATATAATGTGTTCATGGATTGAAGAATTAACATCAACAAAATACCCATACTACTGAAAGCAATTTATAGATTCATGAAATCCCTATTAAAATACCAATGACATATTTTACAGATATAGATCAAATATATCAAAAATGTATATGGAACCATAAACAACTCTGAATAGCTGCAGCAATTTTAAGAGAAAAGAACAAAGTTGGAGGGATCACCATACCTAACATCAAACTATATTACAAGGCCATGGTAATCAAAACAGCCTGGTCATGGCATGGCATAAGACAGACATATAGATCAATGGAACAGAACAGAGTCCAGAAATAAACCCATGTCTCTATGGTCAATTAATATTTGACAAAGTGTGCAGAAGCATAAAACGGAGTAAAAATTGCCTTTTCAACAAATGGTGTTGGGAGACCTGGACATGCAAAAAAAATGAAACTCAACCACCAACTTACACCACACACAAAAATAAACTCAAGATGGATAAACTACTTCAATATAAGTTGTGACACCATAAATGTCCTGGAGGAGAACACCAGGCAGGAAAATCTCAGATATTCCATGCAGCAATATTTTCAATGATATGACCCCTAGAGCAAGGGACATGAAGGAAAAAATAAACAAATGGGACTTCATCAAAATGAAAAGCTTCTGCATGGCTAAAGAAAACATCAATAAAATGAAAAGGGATCCAACCATATGGAAAATATATTTCCAAATGATACCTCGGACAAGGTTTTGATTTCCAAAATATATAAAAAACTCACATGACTCCACACCAGGAAGATAAACAATCCAATTAAAAAATGGTCAAAGGACCTAAGCAGACATTTCTCCAAAGAGGACATACAAAGGAACCAGAGACATATGAAAGGACGCTCAGTATCACTAGCCATCAGAGAAATGCAAATTAAAACCACCATGAGATATCGACCACTTCACACTGGTCAGAATGGCCATCATAAAGAAATCAACAAACAACATGTGCTAGTGGGGCTGTGGAGAAAAGGGAACGCTAGTGCACTGTTGGAGGGGAGGCAGACTGGTGCAGCCATTGTGGAAAACAGTATGGTATTTCTTCAAAAACCTAAAAATGGAACTGCTGTTTGACCCAACAATTCCATGTCTGGGATTATACCCTAAGAATTTTGAAACAGCAATTCAAAACAACCTATGCACCCCAATGTTCATATTGGTGTTATTTACAGTAGCCAAGTGCTGGAAGCAAACGAAATGCCCATCAGTAAATGAGTGGATCAAAAAACCATGGTACATTTACACAATGGAATACTATGCAGCAGAAAGAAAGAAGGAGCTCCTACCCTTCATGACAGTATGGATGGAACTGGAAAGCATTATGCTAAGTGAAATAAGCCAGGCAGTGAAAGACAAATACCATATGATTTCACCTGTAAGTGGAACCTAATCAACAAAACAAACAAGCAAGCAAAATATAATCAGAGACATTGAAATAAAGAACAAATTGACAGTAACCAGAGAGGAGTTTGGAGGGGGACAACTGGGGAAAGAAGGGGAAGGGTCATCAATGTCAAGTATAAAGACCCATGGACAAAGCCAAAGGGTGATAGAATTGAGGGTAGGAGGTGGGGCAGGTTGGGTGGCTGAAAGTGGTTGTGGGAAAATGGACACAACTGTACCTGAATAACAATAAAAAAGTAAATGGATTGAAAAATTAAATATAAAATATAAATTCCTATTTTAGAAGATACAATAAATACACATTTGCTTAGGAAAAAAATCTTTGTTCACTTGTTCAAGTGCACCTCTAATTCTTAAAACCTATTAATTTGCTTTCATTCAGTTTTATAATACTTTTAAAAACAAACAAAAACATCATACTAGAAGTTCTAACTAATTCAATATCGAGAAAGGAAAATATAAAGTATACAGATTGAGGAGGAAAAAACAAAACTGAGTTCATTCAAAGATGACATAATTGCCTATACAGAAAATGCCAAAGAATTTTTTTAATCCTGGAACTAATAAGTAATTTCAGCAATATTTGAAGATACAAGGTTAATATACAAAAGTCAATGTCTTTCCTATATATCATCAATAAAGAATTGGAATTTGAAATTCAATAACACAATAACATTTACATTAGTATGAAAAAGAACAATTACATATAAGTCCAACAAAATATGTACAAGCCCTATAAGAGGAAAACTACAAAATTCTAATGAAAGCAAATATCTAAATAAAAAAATGTTCTAAGTTCATGCACTAGAATACTCAATATTGTCAAGATCTAAGTTCTTTCCAACTTGATAATTAATTCAATGAAATCTCAATTAAAATCCCAAAAAGTTATTTTCTAGATATTGACACAATGCTTTTATCATTTGTATGTAAAGTTGAAACACCCAGAATAATCAACACAATGCAAAAAAATACCAAATTTGGAAGACTGACCCTGACTTTAAACTTACTATAAAGTTACAACAATCAAGATTGTATTGATGTACAGAAAAATAGACAAATAGATCAATTGAACAGATTACAGAGCACAGAAATAGACCCACACAAATGTGCAAATATACTCAACTTATTTTTGACAAAGGAACAAAGGAAAGTCAACTGAAAGGGAGGCTTTTCAACAAATGGTGCTGGAATAACTGGATATCCACATGCCAAAAAATGAATCTAGGCACAGACTTCACACATTTCAAAAAATTAACTAAAAATGGAAGATAAACACAAATGTATGACACATGACTATAAAACTCACAGAATACAACCTAAGAAAACTTAATGACCTAGTGTTTGGCTGTAAGTATTCAGATAAAACACAAAAAAGACGATCCATGGAAAATAGTCCATAAAAATTAAAAACGTCTGCTATGATAGATACTGCTAAAAGAATGAAAAGACTAGTCTCAGGCCAAGAGAAAATATTTGCAGGACATTTATTTAATAACATACTTGTATCTAAAATAGACAAAGAACTTCAGAAACAATAATAAAAAGACAAATGACTCAATTTAAAAAATGAGCAAAAGAGCCAATGAGACACCTAATCAAAAATTGGTATACAGATGCCAAACAAGTGTGTGAAAATGTTTCATATTATGGGTCAGCAGGGAATTGTGAATTAAAAGAACAATGAGATGCTATCACACATCTATTTGAATGACTAAAACCAAAAACACCACAAATGCTGGTGAGGATGTGAAACAATAGGAACTCTCATTGCTGGTGGGAATACAAACTGGCACAGACATTTTGGAAGGTAATTTGACAGTTTCTCATAAAACTGAACATATTCTTACCATATGACTCAGTAATTGTGCTCCTTGGCATTTACCCCAGAAGTTGAAAACTATGTACACAGATACATTTGCACAAGGATGATTATAGCACTTAATTTATAATTGCCACAACATGGAAGCAACCAAGATGTCCCTGAACAGGTGAATGAATACACAATGGTACATGCAGACAATGTAATACTATTTAAGAGTTAAAAAGTCTACAAAATGACATGGAGGAAACCTAAGTTCATATTGCAAAGTGAAAAAAGCCAATCCAAAAAGGCTACATATTATATGATTCCAACTATATGACATTCTGGAAAAGAACTCTATATGATTCAATGATGATGGATTGATGTTATTTTACATTTGTCCAAACCAATTGAACAAAACAAAGAGTGAACCCTAATGCAAACTACAGACTTTGGTAAGTAAATAATCTATTAATATCAACTCATCAATTATATATATATATATATATATATATATATATATATATATATATATATACTACAGCAAAGCAAGGTGTTAATAATAGGGAAAATTGGGAGTCCTGATGGACTATGGAGAAATGTTTTAGAATATAAGTTTTATTATTATTTAGATATAGCAAAGCCAACAGACCAGGAGCTAATTACCATTGAACTATAGTTTGCTACTCACTGTTCCCAAGAGAAGAAGGCATGGCATACCACACCATGGAAGGTCACACAGGAAAACACTGGGGTCAGTCAGAAGACATACGGAAAGGGGACAATTTTAAGAGCCTTTATTGTGGTATCTGTATGAAGGGATAGGTGAGGCAGGTTCAGGAGCCTTTTAGCGTGAATTATTTCAGTGGGCTCTGGGCATGTGATGTAGCTGGTTGTCTAGTACATGCTTTGGTGTGAGAACAGGTAGATACTGGTCCATGGTGTGAGAGCCCCACAGAAGAGGTAGTTAGGAGTGTGGGCTCTGGCTTGGGTGGCTTGCATTTGGAAGGCATACTTATGGATGAGTTGTTTACTATCTCCAGAACTCAATGAACTCTGAGAGGGACAATCCCTCCAGGGTCAGCAAGGCCCTTGATATAAAAGCATCAAAACACAGAAAATTAAAAAAGAAATTCTCTTACATTTCTATATATGTTAAATTGTATTTCATGTTTCTACTTATGTTTCTTTATATGTTAAATTGTATTTTAAATCTATTAATAAACATAAGCATAATATCCAATGGAAGGTTCATTTTTATAATTTAGTCTGGAATTTCTTATGTGTTTTGGAAGGTATTTGTGGCTCAATATTGAAGAATGATAGCTGAACAAATGGCCAAAGCAAGAAAATCAACCTACCATCCAGACAAACTATGTATCAAGGGTTGAAGGGATTCTTGCTTTTTATAAAAAAGACTTTATTTATTTTATTTTTTTAGAGAGGGTAAGGGAGAGAGAAAGAGAGGGAGGGAAACATCAATATATGGTCGCCTCTCGCACACCCCATACTGGGAACCTGGACAGCAACCCAGGCATGTGCCCTAGACTGGGAATCGAAACAGCAACCCTTTGATTCTCAGGCCAGGACTCAGCCACTGAGCCACACCATCCAGGTCTTGTTTTATAAGTATTATAAACAAAAGTATAAAAACTGCATGTGATGTGATAATACAACAGCAATCAGCTAAAAGGTAAGCTACATTCTATACGAGGTCTTTTTTGGTTATCAGAGAACAGAAAGTTTTAATGTGGCTCCTTCCAGGAGAATGGAAGTGAGACCCAGGACACCACGGGACACAATTGTGTCCAGGCTTTTTTAGACAAATGTGCTTTAGACAAATTCTCCTTTTCTAAATTGCCAATTAATACTTCAGGTGAGATAATCTGGCTCCTACAGACTGAAATTTTAAATACTGGCTTTTAACTGGGCCCCCACCTCTCTCCCATTTTGGGGGAGGAGAGAGAGAGAGACAGAGAGAGAGAGAGAGAAGTTCCTTCAGGCTTCCCAGAGTTTTTAAAGTCTTCTTACCTCTTGACATTAACTTGGAAACACTTGCTAGTAGAAAAGTCTTTTTCCATGTCTTTCACATAGCTCTGTTTGCAAGGCATTAACAAGAGTTAAATGCTGGATGACTGTCGATTCTATTATGCTGTGGCGGGAATTTTTTCCACTAGCTTGTTTTTGTTTCAAAGGAACATCATTGAAACTCAAAAATAACCTGGGCTTAATTTCTTCATGCAAAGCAATGTCCTGCCAAGGAAAATGAAAGAGCCTATAAAAGCCTCTCTTTTCTGCACAGAAAAGCCATTGTCAATGAGTCAAAAGAAGACTTTGATATTTCTGAAGGGGAAAATAACTAAAACTTTTAGATACACTAGATCTTAAACCAGTTATTTCTTCCTCCCAATGATGCAACGGTGTCCAACCTTTTGGTGTCTCTAGGCTACACTGGAAGAAGAAGGGTTGTCTTGGGCCACACATTAAATACACAAACACTAATGAAAACTGATGATCAAAAAAAGGTTTTAAGTAGATTTACAATTTTGTGATGGGATGCATTCATAGCCATCCTCGGCTGCATGTGACCTGTAGGCCACAGGTTGGTCACCCCTGGAGAGGTTCCAAAACATCTTTTAGGTGTGTAAAAGTTGCTGGACTACTGACATTCTCCAGTTTTGGAGGAATGCTTAAAAGGAAAATTGAACTGGATATAGAAGGACAAGCAGGAAAGTATAGGTCTGAGGTAAAAACATCTTTTTAAGATATCAAGAAAAGAAAGGCTTTTGGGAATCTTTTATCAGGAGGACCACCAAGATGGAGCCTCTGGTCTCTCGCTCAGGGTAGGAGAATGAGGCCAGAGAGAGTACCTGGCTATCTGCTGATGGTGTTTCGACTTTCATTTCCTCTCCATTCAATTTCATTTCACAACAGGCTGAGTCATGTCTCAGTTGGATGAAGTGCTTACATGTACTCAAATCTGCCAAAAGCATGGTCTTCCCACTCATTTCTGTGTCACAGTCCAGTTAATGGAGGCATTATCTAATCAGGAGGCATTAACCATGCTAAAGATCCCAACAGACTGCAGCAGGCTCTTAAGCTGCCTCTGATGTTGAAATTTCATAATATTACAAATGCCAGTGATAAAGTCTCTCATTTGCTTCCTCCACCTTGGCTTGTTATGCAAAGATCTTGTGGCAAGATCCCCCTACAATGGATTGGAAGATGGGACACTGAAGGCTGGGCCAGCTAGTGGCAGCAGGGCTGTGGGGCATCCTGTTGCAGGTAAAGGCTGCACAAGAACAATTTGGCCCCTCCACAAACTTGCATCACCTTTCTTTTCTTTCTGTGAAGTTCTTCTATTTTCTGTAGTCTCATTTATAGGGTAAGATACATTCTGTTTCATCATTTGTGAAACTCAGAGGTATGTAAGAGAACCTCTGTCCGTCTATTGCTCCAGGTTCTATTACTTGCCATGAATAAGAACTGTGACTCTCAATTCCAGAGTTTGGTAAACAGGAAAGGAATTATTTAATTAAAAGTTATACAGGTTTAGAGTGATGGAGGAATTTTGCCATTAAATCCCACTCTCTTTGAATACCCACAAACACAGTCCTGTGCCCTCTGCCTTTGCCCAGTCAGACCGTTTCAGAACATGCCAGTCAGAAGTACCACCTTTCAGGAAAAAACAAACAAACAAACAAACAAACTGAAGTCCATGGCTCACTTCTCCCATTTCCTCCCAGTAATCTGTGCTTGGCTGGTCAGGCCTCCTGCAGTTCCCAGAACCATCAGTTGTGATCTGCAGTTCTTAACCCAAAATCACATGGCACCTCATGGCCAGGGGCCAGTGAGGGTCCTTCCACCCTCTTTTGATCCTCATAGTCCCTCTTGGTCCCACCACAGATGGCTACCTGCCTTTTAGTTTAAATCCCAGCCTGGATCCTCTGTAACCCCATTTCTGTCTCCTCCCACAACTGGCTACACCTGGTAGCACTCCTGTATTTCCACCTTTCTTGGTTGCCATTGTTAGTCCAGGCAGTCATAGCCCTGTGGTGTGGAGTGAACCATCTCCAAGCTCTGGTGCAGGCACTGTAACTGAGGAAACCACCTCCCAGCTACATCATGAGTCAAAATCATGCCCATTTCCCTGACCCAGGCAAACTACTCAGCATTCCTATGAAGCTAGTCTGCTGTTTTTGAATGCAAAGTAACTCTCAAAGGTCCTGTTCCACATCTCCCATCCCACAGCCAAGTTTATGGAAGATATCTCATATTTCTGGACACTCTAAGTTCTGGACCCATTCCACATCTATTACAAGTAGAAGTTATCTTTTTTTTTTTTTGGCAACCTGAAAACAGCTGTGTCATTAGTAAAAGAATAGGAATAAAGTTCTTTGCTCCAGGTACAGAGGGGGGCATGAAGGGGGTCCCCTGTACATGGAATATAAAAGCACAAGTAAATAACGCTACTGGCTCTGAGGAAGGAAATTCAGCAACTGAAGACTTGGAGAAGCAGATTTAAAGAATTGAAGACTTAAGTGTTTCCTGACACACCCAAGGAACTCCTTTCTACCTTCCTTATTTTTTGTTGTTTTTTTTTTCCTCTTTTGTTGGAAAAAAGGATTTGAGAGCAGGGTAACTCTAAGAAGTTGCTTTAACAACCTCGAAACTAGGATACTTTGCCAGGGAGTTACAAGATACTTGTTTGGTTTTGATTTCACTTTTATTTTTTTTGCATTTTGACATTTAGGTCTTCCAAAATCATTCAATTAAAATGCAGGGTGGAGAGATTCTGTTCACATTCACTGCAATGACACATCCCAGCTTCCAACCCACACGCTGAATTTTTCTGAAGCTATTTTGTCTCCTAGCATTTAGTTGCTTTTATCTCCTAAATTTTGATTTTTTTAAAAAAGTCTCCCTCTTTCTTTGTGAAATTTAATTTTACCAAAAAAGAATGATGGCAGACATTGAATCTGGAAGCTCTTCCATTCCTAATGACAAAAATAGAGTAATGCTAAATGCTGCACTACTCTGTCTCTCCTTCCCCCAAAGCCATCATTGGCTCTAAAAAATATTCTGAGAACAGAAATTGTGCATTGCAAGGACACTTGGACTGGATTCTATACACTGATTAAGTGACACTTCATCTCTTGTGATTTTAAAAAAGACAGCAGGGCTGTTTTCTCTGAAAAAAAATATATTGTCAAGGATCTCACATTATGTAGCTATTTTCAAGGTCAGTCACAGCCCTATGATCTGCTGCTTCCTGACAGTTAAGGGACAGGCTCAGTGAGCAGTAAAATGTCTTTGACACTGGTCTCTAAAGGCAGATTGCTGCAACTTGGCCATGTGAGAGGCTATACAGACTTTTTTCATGATGCAAATAATGTTTTTAAGTCTCTTTGTTACCAGTTGGTAGCTGATGTTGGCATATACATGAAAATGGGAGGTATGGCACATAGCAAACAAAACTGCCATTTAAAATGTTACTGTCCAGTTAAGGAGTCTACAAATTAGACTATTAATGCTAAATTGGAGTGAAATCAGACCTCATACACAGTAATGATCTCTTAAGATTAATTTAAAGTTGAGTTTAGAAAGACCTATCATTTTATGTTAATGCAGACAGGCCAGGCACTGGGAATGAGAATAGAAAAATATACAAAACAAATGAGCACAGAAAAAACTTTTTTTTGCAAGCTATTCATGTGGAACCCAAACAGTGATGAATGCATAACACTTCTTCCAAAATGCTCACATTCTGTATGTGTCACCATCAATGACAGAAATAAAAAACAAGTTTGAAAAACTGCCTTCAATTCTCTTTAATTACTTCCACTGAGGATGAAACTAAATTGGCTGATGAGAAACCATGGATAATGATTTCATAAATAGCATAAACTGTCCCCATATATTTGATAATTTCATTCAAATCTTTCATCCAGATTCATTGAGACTGACCTACAGAGTCTAATCCAGTTAACATCACATGGGCAGTGTTTGACAGCCTCAAGAATATATGCATAATTGTCCAGTTTTCCATATAATAATCAGGAATTGGCTATTAAATTCTTAATTCAAAATGATAATGGCTAACATTTATTGAGCTCTTATAAGTGCCAGCTACTATAACAGATGCCTTATATATACTTAATATCACATCACTATCACTATGAAGAGTTACTATTATTATCTTCATTTTGCAGAATAGGAAGGTGAAGCATGGAAGGATAACTAAACTACACAGATAGAAAGTAGTGTAGTAGATTTTCAAACCTAAGCAATTTGACTTTAAAATTCATGTCCTTAATTACTACATTATGTTTTGTTATCAAAACTTTATAAACCTACAGGAATAAATCTAAAATTTAGAAAAATGCTGTGGTTTTAATTTTTCAATATTACATTCTGATTTAATAAATCTCCAATTATCCATGTTGCTTAATTTGGCTCCATTGGGTTAGACATTTATGAAAATTGAACTGCCCTCATCATGTTGTCTCCAGAACCTTTTGCTTCTTAAGAGAAACAAATGAATACCCTCATTGACATCATCAGAACCACCACTGAATATTTGAGGAGCTTAAAAAAATGCAAAGTATTATTCACAAAGACCTTACAGACTTGCTTGTGGTGTTTATCCACTTTTAATGTCATCACATGTTTGAAAACATAAAAAGTGTAATATTGAAATGGGGTACACATTTCATGTGCCCACAGCTCATGGTTGGAGGGAGGGGGGAAGTGGATGATACAGCTTAAGATATTTTCATAACAATGGCAAGTGATAGCTGTGTCCTTCCTAAAGGGAAACTGTACTGTCACCTGGGTAAAGACCTACATGACCTTCAGTATGTATAGTGCCAAGTATGAAGTCACATGGGAAGCCCTGGGTCAGCACTTAAAATTAGGGCTGCCAACCATGAATGGGGCCATGTAGTTTGAAAGGGTATATATAGAAGGGCCCCTACCAGCCTGCCATGAGGTATGGTGTATAAGGAGGTGCCATGTGGTTTTGGATTAAGAGCTGAAGGAAGAAAGATGAGCCCTGCTGGGAAACCTGTCTGGAAGAACACCATGGCATGGCTAATGGAATTGTGGGGATGTTCCCAACCAGGCTAATGTAATTGTGCGACGGATTAATGGGAGATACCTGGAATGCTGAACTCTGACCAGGAATGCTGAACTGTGGACTTCTGTTTTTCTGAAAGATGGTACCTCTGACTGGTGTATTCTGAAACTGGCCTGGTTTGGCAAAGGGTGGGAGGACTGTGTGTGGGCATTTTAAAGGGAGTGGGACTTAACAGCAGGATTCTGCCATTATTAAACGTGTATAACTTTTAAACAAACAATTCCTCTTCTTTTCACCGAACTCTGGCGTTGGGAATTGCACTACTTAGCAGCAGGCAATTGGACCCTGCAGCTGTTCCAGAACACCATAGGCTGGGGTTCTGTAACAATATCACACAAATGCAAGTAAGTAGTTAGAGACTACTCATATGCATTCTTATCAGGTTCCATCATTTGATTATTCATGAGCTACTCCTTGGAAAATCAAGCATGTGGCCTGAACCTTTTAAAAATGGAATTGATAATGACAGGCAGCTTGTCCAGACCACTAGGAGTGGGCTGAGGGTGAGGAGTAGGAGGGGCCTCCCAGGGAGAGGAGTTAGGCTATGGGAAGGGGGCCACTTGCACACAGACACACCTTGCAGAGGTAGGAGTTTCCAGCATTGAAGTAGGCAGCCAGACAATACCTTTGTGAACTGCCTGAGGCCATGGCAATGACTTTGAGTTTTCAGCAATTCTTCGGGACTCTGAGGCCTCATCCAACGGATCTCCTGGCTTGCAGACACTCCACCTTCAATGTGGAGGTCCTGCTCCTGGATGCAGATGCCTGCCCCTTCTGCAGAAGCCTTCCTTGGGGAGCCTGAGGAACCTAACAGCATTTCCAGTGTCCCTTAATTAGGGTTTCAGTTTGGTTGCTCTTCACTGGTGGGTGTCTATTGTGCAACTTGCTTCATAAAGAACTGGGACATGGGAGGCCTGGAGCTGACAGCACCACAGGAATCCCATCCCCTCACTGCCCCACATGGCAACATGGCAGCAGGAGGAAGTTCTTACACTGAGCATGTGCAACGCTAGCAAGATAATTGTATAAGAGGGAGAAATCCCTCCTACCCCCTTCAGGTACCATATTGTGGGTGTGACTAGGGTAAAGCAGGCACATGCTCAATAGAAGTTAAAATTGTGTCAGAGGAAGCTTCTAGACCAAAGAGACCTGTGACTCTAGCCAGGGGAAAGAAGGCATTGGTTGTGATGTGGACCCCCACAAAACACATGTGACTTTAGGAGGTTAATTAGTCATTGAGAAAGCACATGGTTGTCCCACATCTGAAAGTAATATAAACTCAGGGGAACCAAGAAACTCTCCCTTTCTCATCACTTACTGCTTGGAACCTGAACTCTGCTGGTGCACTGATCTCTCCTCTCCATGGGCCATGCTACTTTAGCAGTCACATGGCCCGTGACCTTCAGGAGGGAGCCTCTCTCTCTTGCCTACCTGGTGGCGCATTTGCTGGTACATTTACACCCTCTCTGGCAGGAAGCACAGGACCCTGTGGTCCTAGAAGTTGTATGGTCACTGGTGGCACTGGATCCACACATAGCATAGCATCCAGGAGGGAACTGGAAGCCATAAAACAGCTGGTAACAGACTAAGCTACCTGAATGACCTCTTGACATCAACCTTGGGCTCCAAAGGATGTACTTTAAAATGGAATAGGAACTCTGAGTACTGCCTTTTGATTTGCTCTTCCTGAAGATGGCTGGGTTTTATTGGGTTTTGCAAAGGAGATGAGCTTTGAGACAGGCAGTCCCCCAGATTGTTTAGCATCTGAATAAAAACATATTTTCTTTCTCACCAGCCTTTCCCTCTAGAGTTTGCCAAACTCCCACTTTAGTTCAGTAAGAGTATGAGGTATTTTTCTCTAAGATTTCCCAACCCTAATACCTGTAATGGACTTTACATAGAAAATGTAGAGTTAACTGACTATAGGCTACACTGAATATATGTACCCTTGACAGGGGAATGTAGGTTGTTCTGGCTGTGTGCTTGAATGGATGGATTCATTCATCATGACCTTGTTATGCCATTGATGTAACAGGATTACTGAGCTAGGTGATTCTCTACATTTGTAAGCACAAGCCAAGCACTCATGGTAGGGGTGGCTACTGTCACTGAGATTTGAAATAACTTAAGCTTCGGTGTGATTTGTACAGCTGAAAAGAAGCAACATGGAGATATAGGAGCACATTTTATCTAAAAGCCCTTCAGTGAAAAGTGAACAGTCAGTGGACTACAAGCAGCCAGAGAAAATATTTGATCTTTTCAGTGACTGCTGGTAGCAGTTCTGATACTCTAGGTTCCCTTCCATGTAAACCAAATTAAGTTTTCATGTTAGGTATCAGACACATATAGATAGAGATACAGACTTACTGAGTGTGTTTTAGTGATTTTATTTTTTTGTCTTTTTCTTGTTATTTGCAAAAAAATAGCACTATTAAAAGAACAAAGTAGGAGGGATCACAATACCTGACATCAAACTGTATTACAAGGTCATGGTAATCAAAACAGCCTGGGACTGGCATAAGAACAGACACAGATCAATGGAACAGAATAGAGAGCCCAGAAATAAATCCATGTCTCTATGGTCAATTAATACTTGACAAAGGGTGCAAAAGCATAAAATGGAGTAAAAATAGCCTTTTCAACAAATGGTGTTGGGAGATCTGGACAGTTACATGCAAAAAAATGAAACTCAACCACTAAAAATAAGCATACACAAAAATAAACTCAAGATGGATAAAAGACTTCAATATAAGTTGTGACATCATGAAAGTCCTAGAGAACACAGGCAAGAAAATCTCAGATATGCCATGCAGCAATATTTTCACCAATATGTACCTTAGAGCAAGGGACAAAAAGGGAAGAATAAACAAATGGGACTTCATCAAAATGAAAGGTTTCTGTACGGCTAAAGAAATATTATAGGAGACTGTTCCGCATAGCATGGGCCCAACTCCCATTCGGAAAGGCCAGTGGAAAGCCAGGTCTGGCACATAGGACCCACACCCATGGGTAGGTTTTCCCATGGGGAATCAGGCCTGCATTGTACCTAGGTGGCTTTGAGACTTGCTTTTTGCTAAAACTCCCTCACCCTGAATTGGGGCAGCAAACTTTAAGTGCATATCTTTTAATTAACTTCTGAAGATCTATGTTAAACCTTCCAAGGATGAGAGTAACCAGTTCAACCACTTTTCCCTTTGCATTTTCAAATATCCTTCTTTTTTGATGTAACTAGCAACATCCTCTCCTTTGTTTTCTGTAAAAGGTAACCACCTAAAGCAACCCTGTGCATAGTAAATGAGGACCATCCTCAATGTAATGTGCCCAGAAAATGAATAAAAGCCTGTCAAGGCAAGAGTCTGGGCGTTCTCTTGAGAGAGTGGCCACACCATCCCTTTTTCTTCACAGGACTCTGTAGTCCGTGTGGATTTGTCTTATCTTAGCCATAATGCCGTGGACACTGCAGGCCAGTGTCCACATCAAAACATCAGCAAAATGAAAAGGGAACCAACTGTATGGGAAGTACATATTTGCAAATGAGACAAGGGTTTGATCTCCAAAATAAAGAAAGAAATCACACCACTTTGCTCCAGGAAGACAAACAACCCAATTAAAAAATGGGCAAGGGACCTGAACAGACACTTCTCCAAGGAGGACATACAGAGGGTCCAGAGACATATGAAAGGATGTTCAACATCACTAGCCATCAGAGAGATGCACATTAAAACCACAATGGGATACCACTTCACACCAGTCAGAGTGGCCAACATAAACAAATCAACAAACAAGTGCTGGAGAGGCTGTGGAGAAAAGGGAACCCTGGTACACTGTTGGTGGGAATGCAGACTGGTGCAGCCACTTTGGAAAACAGTGTGGAATTTCCTCAAAAGACTAAACATAGAACTGCCTTTTGATCTAGCAATTCTACTGCTGGGATCATACCCTAAAAATCCTGAAACACCAATCCAAAAGAACTTATGAATGCCAATGTTCATGGCAGTGTTATTTACAACGGCCAAGTTCTGGAAACAGACTAAGTACCCACCAGTAATGGAGTGGATCAAAAACAAAAAACTGTAGTACATTTACACAATGGAATACTATGCAGCAGGAAGGAAGAAGGAGCTCCTTTCTTTCAGGACAGCATGGATAAGTCTGGATAGCATTATGCTAAGTGAAATAAGACAGGTAGTGAAAGACAAATACTATACGATCTTATCTGTAAGTGGAACCTAACCAACAAAACAAACCAACAAGCCAAATATAACCAAAGACATTGATAAAGAACAAATTGACAGTTACCAGAGGGGAGGGAGAGGGCATGGGGAGAAAGGGGAAGGGTCATCAAGGAATATGTATAAAGGGCACACAGACAAAGCCAAAGGGTGGTAAGATCTAGGGTGGGTGGTGGGGATGGGTGTGGCAGGGGGAGTGATAGGGGGAAAATGGAGACAATTGTACTTGAACAACAATAAAAAAAGGATATTAATAATATCTATTTATACAGGGATTACTATACTGATATGTGCTCAGCAACAGCCACTACAAAGGGGAGGAGGAACAGGCTACTAGTTCATGCAACTCACTTATTAAATAATCTTAGTTCATTTTTTTTAATTTTTTAAAAGATTTTATTTATTGTTTAGAGAGAGGGGAAGGGAAGGAGAAAGAGGGAAAGAAACTTCATTGTGTAGTTGCCCCACACGTGCCCCCAACTTGGGACCTGGGCTGCAACCCAGGCATGTGCCCTGGCTGGGAATTGAACCAGCTACCCTTCGGTTTGTAGGCCTACACTCAATCCACTGAGCTACAACAGCCAGGGCTTAGTTCATTCTTTAGATAACCTTGTGAGTGTGTAGTCTCATTATCACTAAGCACGAGCAAGGAAACTGAGGCTCTCGGAGACTTGTGAATTTCCCAAGTCCTATGAATAAAAGAATAGCATATACAACATTAACACCTGTTTCACTGGCTTCACAGTCCACTCACTGTCTTGACCATAAAATAAGAGATTCCCCAAACAGTGGAGACAATGTACATTAAGGAATTTTTCAAGGTTAGAGATTACATATATATACACATACACACATAATATATATATATATATGTAATATGTTATATACATAAAATATATATTATAGGTATATATTATCTATATATACATATATACATATATACACAATATATATGCAATATATATACATTTATATAATCTATAATTATAATTTATATATAAATTTATATATATATACATTTAAATTTGGCAAATATTTGTCTGGATACTATCACGTGCAAGTTGTATGCTGCATGCTAAAGAAATAAAATCATGGTCATAATAATACCTACTAGTCACTGAGAACTTACAATGGACCAGACACTTTAATTCACTATCTCATTAAAAGGTTATAAATTTATGCAGTGGTTACTATTATTTTCCAAATTATTTTGTTCTAAGAAAAATGAAGATTGGATAGTTTTGGCCACTTGCTCAAGACCTATGTAGTGAGTAGTAAATGGTAGAATTAAATCTCTGAAAGCCCATAACCCAAGGTCTTACATTTCAAATTAACCAAATGAAAAATCAGGAAGTGACAATACAGATACATGGAATATGTTGAAGATGGATATAAATGACAATGGATGGAGTCTTCAGTCTGATTCCAAGAAGGGTGCATGATTGTTGTAAAAGAACAAACAACTATCAAACAACTATTTGAATGTAGTGGCAATACATTGATAAGGTCTGTTTTACTCTTTTATGTGATCAGCTTATTATTAATATAGCTTAAATTGCAAGCTCTCTCTTCAACAGTTGAGTGTAAATTTTTATAACTCTTCACTCCTCTACTAGACATTTATTTTTACTCAACTGTAGTAATTAAAACCCTTTTAGTTGTTTGTAATACAAATCCCCTTAAACCCACTTAAGGAAACGACAAAAACAGGCCAAGAATGTTGACAGGAAGGTGTTACTGTGACAGGGAAATAATCAATAGCTAGCTAGATCAGACAGCAGTATATCTAGATGCTTAAAGGTGTTATAAAATTGTTTCTTATTCACTCTAGCTCTCATCTCTGCTTTGCACTACAGGTGATAGCAAAGATGATTCCCCAGGCTCACCTGGTCCCCAGTGTTTGTGACCAGAATGAGATAATCTCCTTATTCCTGTGTTCATGGATGCATGGATGCATGGTAAAGGATTCTGCTTTGGGTAATATGCTCTTCACTGGTCTAGCCTCCAGTCAAGGGGTATTCTTACTGGCAAGGAGAAGAGGGCCTTGAACTTGATGGTCTCATCAAGTTAGAAAAGGTAGTTCCAAAAAGAAAAGATGAGTTTCATTCCCTCACGATTGGCAGGCAAAAAACCAAAAACAAAACAACAGATGTCCTTATTAGCACTGTGAATTCCTGTATGATCTGAGGGTAATTATGAGAACAATAAAACAACAACAACAACATCAACAACAACAACATTTTTCACACATCTTTTCAGGTGGCCTTCACTGGACCCAAGAATTTAATTTAGGATAAGGCACTGAAGACTTTTTTCAAAATGACAAATATGTTATACAGGAAGGTGGACACATTAAGTCATTATCACCCACAAACAGTTTATTAGGGAAGGGCCTAACTTTCAAACTGTCTATTCTATTTCTTGGTTTCCAGGGCAGGCTCTTAGTAATACTATGTTTCTGAAATGGTGGGTTTAATTAATATCAATAAAAGAAACAAATGAATTGAACTTTGAGGAGATTAATCTTGCACTGTGGGCTCAATAGTAGATGATAAATTCAGAAAGTTTGCTGAAATTTATCCCTGAGTTATTGGGATGGCCTCAAGGGGAAAGGAGTGTCTGGACACTGGAGGTAATAATAATGGCAGTTTAGCATTTAGTGCCACATACCTGGAACTACTAGGTGTGTTACCTAAATTATCTAATCTAACCTGCTCAAGAAAGCTGTAACTCACAGACTTTTATTATCCTCATTTTATGATGAAGGAAATTAACTTACTCAAAGTCATATGGCTATTAAGTTGCCTAGCGGGATGAACACCCAAGGCTACTGGACTTCAAAAGTATGTTTATGCTCTCAGGCTACACAAACTCAGATGCTACAGAAGATATGTGTCCATTTAGTGAGAATTCACATACATGGCATCTGAGTGTGTCCTTCCAGCTCTGAGGGACATGAATCATCAGGGGTTTTTAGAGATGATTTGTGGGAGGGAGTCAGCCATTATTTTCATAGCATGTAGCTCTCTCAACATTCCTTTCTGTTTGCTCCAGTTATTGCTTCTTGCATGTGTTCGCAACTTCCCTATAGAAATATTTCCTGGACATAAAAAGATTATACATCTAACAGGAAAAGAGCACTAGGGAAATCTCCAGAAGTTTGTCACCAATACCAAGTGAGGCTGGAGCCTAATCTAATTACAATTTGTGTCTTCTGGGGCACTCATGGTTGTTCCAATACTGCAGCCAGGCCCCTGCATAAAGACTATGGCAGAGCAAGCCGCTATGTCTGCTGATGAAAGTACAGCCCTGACTATAGAGATCCTTCCCTCCAGTCAGTGGTATCCACATTATTGGTCTTCAGTTTAGGGAGAAATTTTTGTTTAAAAAATCAAATGATAGATTAAACTGTATTGACATTGCAAACCTAGCTGGAAGCCCATAGACTTCCATCATTTGGAAAGCCTACACCTTGTATTTTGCATGTTAACACTTTCTATATTTTCCTAAAGTCTGGCTACACTTAACCCAACTCCCACTTTTCACCTAGATATGGAAGATGCACAAAGAATCTGAATTCCTACCTCACTCCTAAAACACACATGGAATAATTTTAGGGAGAATTTTAACATTTCAAATTTTGAGTAGGAGTCTTTTCTGTGAGCAAGACAGGACAGAAAACCAAGGACCCATAAAAGTGATTAGTCCTTTCTCTAAGACCCAAGCATTCTAAATGAAAAAAAAATGATATCCTCAAAAAAAAATGACAATACCTCTTTTTAAACAGGCATAAGTATGGACAGACAATTCACACACACAAAAATATAAATGACTAAGAAAATAAAAAATAATAAAACGTAATATTATTCAGTAATAAAAGGGGCAAATGCCATGCATGTATTATGTACAACTGTGTCATGCAACATACGGCCATTCATTATGCTGAGTAAAACAAAAAGTCAGTCTCTAAAGGTTAGGTGCTTTATGACATCACTATATAACATCCTTGAAATGAAAAATGTAGAGAGATGGAAAGTAGATTACTGATTCTGGGGTAGAGGGATAGATGTGGGTTGTTGGATGTGACTAAAGGTAGTATGAGGGAGTTTTTTCTGTGTTTCTCCACCTTGGTTGTAGTGGTAGTTATACTAGTCTGTACATAGGATCTGTACATAGAATGAAATTGCACAGAGCAGTTAGCCACCCTCAACACACACACACACACACACACACACACACACAGAGTGCATGTAAAAAACAGAGAAAACTAAATAGGGTCCGAAGCTTAGTTAACAACATTACATCAATGTCAATTTTCTGGTTTTGATATTGTACTGCACTTGTAGTAGAAGCTAGGTGAAGGGCCTATGGGACTCTGAACTATTTTTGCAATTTCTTGTGAGTCTATATGAATTTGAAAATCAAAAGGAAAAGATAAAATCCTTAAATCCACCTTAATTAAAGAAATGCAATTTGAAGTTTGTGAGATGTTATTTTTTAGTTATCATATTTAAAAAGCTTAATAATAGTTGATGTTATTTTATGGGTTAAATAGAGTTTTCCAAAAACAAGCTGAAGTCCTAAATCCAAAGTGCTTGTGAATGTAACTTCATGTACATATCGGGTCCCTGCAGATGACTGAGGCAAGATAATGTCATTAGAGGTGGTCCTAATCCAACATGACTGGCATCATCGTATAAAGCATGTGAAGGCACAGGAGGAAGACAACCTTTTACAAGTTAAGGGATGTCAGAGGTTGCCAAAAACTGGAAGAGAAGTCTGAGGCAGATTCCCTCTCTCAGCCCTAAGAAGAAATGAACCCTGCCAAAATTTTGATCTCAGACTTCTACCCTTCAGAACTGAGACAATAAATTTGTACTATTTACACCACCAGTGTTTGGTACTTTGTTTCATCAGTCCTAGGACACAAATATACGAGAAGTATGGTGAGACAGACCCTTCCATATACTGCTAGTGAAAGTCATAAATTGGTGCAACTTTTTCAGAAGGGAAGTTGGCAATATTTATCAAAATGTAAAATCACATGTCAATTGACCCTTCACCCACATATCAGTTCTGCTTTTGGGAATTCATTATAAAGATATACTATTATATTTTTTCCAAAGATGCATTTTTAATAATGTTGATTTTAGTGTTTATTTTAATAAGAAATACTCCTAAAAGGATGTGTTTCTATCCATAGTAGAACAGATAATAAATTGTGTGAACCCTTGTAGAGTGATACAGATACACAATACCTTATCAACATTTCAAAATACAAAAGTTCTGAAACACTGAAGCTTTAAAAAAAAGTTTACAGCAAACTTGCTTGGTGGTAAAATTTGCTCAGTGCTGATGTGAGACTTTTTATAGTCTTTATTTGTTTGTAAATTATTCATTTGTTACATTTCAGGAATATCATTATGGTTAAATAGTAAATGGTTTCTCTAACCCTTCTGAGGGTTTATTATATAAAGTATTATCTACCTAAAATTTGAAAAAGTTTGAATTCTAAAATAATCTGAGTAGGGATTTGGAATAAAGGAATGTGAGTTTACATGAGATGGATTTTGCCTTAATTGTCTGTCATACATTCCTAGTTAGCTACATACTTTAGTAAAGCTGGAAGCTCCTCAGGTTCTGGTGTTGGAAGTAGGCTTTTAGTGCCTAAGAACCTTGCTCCACTCTGCTTGATCCTGGCAAACCTTAACCTGATTTTTCTGACAATATATAATTTCTAAGCAGATGCCCCCCCCATGTATTAATACATTGCCCTTGTCCTAGCCAGTGGCTTAGTTAGATGGAACATCATCTCCTACACCAAAAGGTTGTGGGTTTGATTTTGATTCCCAGGAAGGGCACATACCTAGGTGTGTATGGGAGGCAACCAATCAACGTTTCTCTCTCATATTGATGTTTTCCTCTCCTGTGCCCCTCTCTCTCTTTCTCATTCCCTTACTTTCTCTCTATAATCAATAAGCATATCCTTCTGTTAGGTTTATATATATATATATATATATATATATATATATATATATATATATATATATCCCTTATTTTGGTATTAATGTTGATTAAATAAGCATCTCTAAAGAAGATGGTAAATACTAATAGCATGTAAAGGAAAGTATATTAGCTTATTAGGCACAATATCACCAAAAAAGTAGGATCGTACTTTACAAATACTTCTGAAAGATGAATGCAAATAGCAGAAATCATGGTAACAATAACACACACATGTACACACACACCAGGGGATTATAAGAGTTCATTAGTAACAACAAAATCTCATTCCTTCCTATTTTCTTTTTACATTCAGTAGCTTGTTAAGGACTAACTTTAATTGAATTGAGCCCTTAGAGACAGTCTTTTAAGAAGGCACATAATGGGTTTTAAATAGATGGAACAATGCAAATTAACTTTAGGAGGTTTAGAACTGGAAAGGATCTTAGAGATAACATAGGTAAACCCTCTCAATTTCAAGATGAGAAAACTGAGGCTCAGAGTGGGAGTGCCTGCCTCCGGACATACCACTAACCTGTAAGATAAATGAAATCAGATTCCAGACTACCTTACATGACTTTCTCTAACACTCCCTGAGTTTTGAAAACCTGAGAAAGGTTCTCAGCCACTAAAACCTTTCTGCCAGTGCCACTCCATCCAACTGGTTACATCATACCAGGCATCAGATGTGCACTCTCTTTTCTGCTCTACTGCTGTGTGCTCCAGATCTGAGATGATCCAGAGAATGAAAGGAAAATCCTATATAGAATAATAATACTATTTGGCTGATACAGAAAAAAAAGAGACATTAACTTATTCTATTTTTTTATTTTTATTTTATATTTTGGAGGTATAAACTATTGACTCAAATTCATGTCTCATAGTCCCTCTTCTTTATCCAAGAAGTTAATTACATTAATTATATTCCTAGACTTAACTCATCATTTGGCTTTAAAAATTTCCATATCTAAACTATATCATTAAGATACTCTATGAATTCATTATCTTTTTCTCACTGACTTTGATATGATGATGTAGTAATTCTTCCCATAAATTCCATGTTTAGACCAGTTACATGTTTGTTTTCTTCCTTTATTCTTTACTCCAGTTGTATGCACTCCCACATCCATCTCCTGCCCTAACCTTTGCCTTCCCTCTTCCTTCCCCCTTTCTACTTCCCTCCCTCCCTACTCTTTCCTTCCTCCTCCCCCTGTCCAGAACTCTCTTCCTCCCTGCACCCTGAGGGCCCAAAATGCATTCAGTTATGACCATAGCTCTAGAATTTCAGAGGGAAAGACAGAGTCAACATTTGTCCTTCTTTCTCTGCTGCTTCTTGTTCACCTATTTGGTTGTTTTACAAGTAGATTTCATAAAAATCAGCTAAAAATTCACCTTTATTCTATCTTTTATAAATAAAATAAAGTTACTAAGCCTCGTTGTTTATGATATATGCATGTTTAGACTACCCTAAGTGTCAGGGAATACTTTTTGTATAAGAATCAAACTGGTTTGCAAGTTTTTCTGAACCATTGTGAATCAAAAGTCTCAGAGACCACCAGAGCTACCTTTGGACACACCAAATTTTCCCAAGTGAATAGAGTTTATGAAAATGGGACTTGAGAATCTGAACACTTCACTGTATTACAAATATATCAAACACTGAATTCACTTTGGGACTCATTCCTCCCTTTCCTCGTAGCTATTTATGCAGGGATAGTGAAGGGTACTCTTGTGACTGCAGCAGCATCCTGTCAGAAACCAGCATTCCAGGACAAAATTTTCATGCTTGTTTTCTTTTTAGCTTTGCCCACTAGGATCCTGTGCTACCCTCACTGGAGCACAGCAGCCTTCAGGGCATCTGATCAGCAGTCTTCCTGAGCTCTTTATGTGGATGAGAGAATCAAGCTATGAAAACTTGAAAGTCAAAATGCTAGATTATCTGTCCAACCTGTCACTGTTTCCTTCCTGGCTCCCAGACTCTGGTGACCTCCGATTATCTGTAATTAAGCTTCTTTGGCTAAAATCTACAGAGTCCCTAAATAAAAGAACTGTGTTAGCTGTTATAAATGAAAATCCCAAAATTAAAATTCCTAATTCTCCTCCCCTGTTACTCTTCTACCTATTTTTCTATGCTTTTGTAGGTCATTAGTATTTAGGCATTAAAGGGAAACCTGGGGAAAAAGCAGACAAGAATTGTATTTTGAAAGCTTGCACTACTTGGAAAGTAGGCCAAATACAAAAGGAACTCAGGGCAGGTTAGCTGCTTCTCTACAAATTAATACCTATAATAGTAAAGCTTATTAACTTGATTACAGTATAAATGTCATTATAAACATATTTTGATAAATTTGTTAATACATAATGTTGATCAGTACAAAAAGAAGCTTCAGATATTGTTATAAAGATTTAGGGGGATTGATCGTTCAAGGAAATTTTGAAGTCATCTGGTCTTCAGCACTATATTGTTAGGGAGAGGCACAAGCTGTAGATAAGAAAATGAAGGCATAAGAGAAAGCTTGTTAAATGTGGCCTTAGTCTGTATTCATTTGATTAACTCTTATGAAGAATGGTAAACTATCTTATTTCTTAATATAAAATTTAAGTTGATATACAAAAACCTTAATTTTGTGGAGTCTAAAATGTCAAACTTGGAGATCTTAAGAGCAATGGGACGTTGTGTTTGTAGGACGCTCATGGCACCTCTGCAGAGCCTGCCTTGGGCTGGCCACGAGGCCCTAGGGGAGACCCCTCTTTGCACACAGACAGATTCTGACATTTGCTTGTATACTGGGACTTTGTCAGCCCAACAGGGCTTGTTAATTGGTCAACTGATTTCCCTACTTAGACTGTTATTGATGGGTTGTTTTATACCTAGTATCTAATGCAGCAGCTGGCACATAATATTCCTCAAAACAAAGTGCTGAATAAATGAAGAAATGCTTATTTCATGCATCCACCTCTTAGCAAATCAATACCATAGCACATGTCTTTAAGAAATTGTGGATAGACAAAATGAGCTTAAGTTCTCAAAGTGCATCTATCAAGTCATTAGGTATTTAGATAAAGATAACATTTGTATGATCCAGGTGACAGGATCTGAAGGGTAGAAATGAGATCAGTACTACAGAGCAGTACATAAGCAGAGAAAGGCTGAGTATATAAATCCACTGTCAGGCCAGGCTGCTGGGGGCTGGTCTGTTGTGAGATTGTTGTATAGTGCCTCTCTTTTCTCAGTAATAGTTTACAACTTCAGAAATATGCAGGAGAGGGCCCAGTTTTTAGTCCCTGTAGAGCCACTTCTTAAGTCTACCACCTCAGCAAGTCACTTACTACACTGAGCCCCCAAATCCTTATTTGTAAAAAGAAAAAAAAATGAAAGTACATTGTTATTATTGTGAAAAAGAGAAAATTCATAACTGGTTGTCATAAGTATTAAATTCCATGAAGTTTTTGCTCATTTCTAACATACCATCAGATATTTTCAGTGCTTTATAAATGGACATAAGTAGAATCTGAATCTAAATGTTTTCTGTAGAGAATTTCTATTTTCTTTACAAGAATAAAACTGATTACATCAGGAAAGTTAATAATAAACTGTAATTTTTTTGAAAACATGCATTATAAATACCTTACTGGAATGCTTCTCTTCAATAAAGCATAATTTATTGATTGAACAGCTACAGAAAAGGAGAACCTGTTTCTAAATTCACCTGTTATACAGAGGTTACACTGTATTTTCCTAAAAGAAATGCACAATACTCAATTATCTCTATTTTGAAAAAAACAAAATATGCATAGATAGGAATAAGAAGTAAGCCTGGTAAGGTTGCACAGTCAGGTGGTGACAAAATCAGCAAGACAATTGAGTCTGGATTCATGGATGACTGCTCAGATATTTACTTTATATAGGAGGTAAAGTTGGAGTCCAGGTATAATAAGGTGATTGATTCTGTTTTTCTCAGCTCTGGAAATGAATGTCAGAGAATTGAAACAAAGGCTTTTGTTCTTCATACATTTGCCTTTTCCTTTCTCTTTTCCAGTTGAAACATTTAATCTGCAATTTTCAAAGTTATTACTATATAATAATATATAATATGAATTAAAATTTTTCTCTTCTTTCTCCTTCTGATTGCTCAAAACCACATAAAAGCAGCTGAATGGGTTGAAAATTAAATCTTGGCAGTGTATATTTTGGTTGATTCCACATTGCTATTAAGTAAATAAACCATGCTTACTTTGGGTAATTTCATTTGTGTGCTGTGTATTAAGGACATGTATTGGAGTTAACAAAAAATTAATAAATAAAGTTCCATGCTGCCATGTAATATTGGGTGTATCCAATACAAAAAGTAGAGATGTGCTAATCTAACTATGTACCATTATTTTTCTTAAATCCCTAATTAGCAAATAATTCATTTCAAGCCAGTGGGTTCTAAAAAGTCAAACAGTTGTTTGTGTTTTCTTTTATCTTTAAAAAAATAAGTTCAGTATTTAAATGTTTCTCTTCTTTTTCCTTATATTGTCATTGAAGTTTTGGTATTTCTTTTATTATCACAAGAGCTGCAAATATTTATTTTTAATAGTGTAGCCTTAGAATAAAAAATTATATTCTGCATCAGGGTATGCACATTTACTTAGCACAAGAATATGTTCTACTTTAAAAGCAATTGCATAAGAAACAGCAGCACAGGAGCTAGAATAATTTGTACTGAGAAACTTGGCTATGTGAAAAAGCACTGACTGCTGAATTATTGATACAGTCTTAATCAGGATGGTGCCTTCTTATGTTTGCCTTCTTTATTTCCCTTTGCCAAGGTCACATTGTCATCATATTTTGATGATTTTGAGTTTGCAGCAGCGTGTTGCATGTTCATGTTCCCTATTTTCAAGATAGAAATTATGCTATGTTATAAATATGTCATAAGGGTAATGTCCAGATAAAAACACCCCACTTTTCTCATTGGTAGGAATTTTGTTTTTCAAGTGGGGGACAAAATGTAAGGATAGATAATTTCCCTTTTTTAATGATGAAGAATATGTTTTATAAGAGTCACTTAGAGACGTAATTTAGCATCTATGAATACCATTTGATTTTTGAAAATTTATTCAAAGTAAGATTTGTGGAAAGAAGTGAAGAAATCTAAAATATAAATAATTTTACTCTATAAATATTAAGTTAAAGATTTCAGGGGAATTTCAAACAGCAAGGAAAATAATTATTACTGTTTCCTGGAAAAATAATATCATTTTCTAGAGAATCGATTCCTTTCTTATTTACAGATTTCCTCTAATTAACTATTCTTTCCAATGGAGTATAATCTACCAGTGCCCAGGTCAGAAAACAGGACATACCCAGTACCCCAGAAATCCCTTCAGCTCTAACAGTTGCCACTCACTCTGCACAGCAGTCACCACTACTCTGACTTCTATCAGCATAGACCATTTTCACTTCTTTTTACTTTATATAAGTGGAACTCTACAATATCTGCCCATAATTGACTTTTAGACTATAGTACCCATGGCTAGGACTTGAGTGTGCAGCTCATGACTGTAGTATCCCTTTGTTCACATTGAGAATATTAACAACAAGTTTATTATCTTGCTCACTTTAGGTCAATCAAACTAGAAAGGACTGAAGAAAAATCTAGAAGTTTGAGATTTGAATGAAATTTGCAACCTGATTGTTCCAGATGCTGAAGTTTTGCTATTCACAAAAGAGTTTTTAAAAAATGCATCTTGGAATCTGGTTCTAGCAAAGATTGAATAGCCCTATTCCTCCCAGATCTCACTCTTACAACTACAAAATGTCCCATATAACACAACAAAAGAATGGAAAGAATCTAAGAGGTAGAAAGAAGGCAGAATGCTTGGGAGCTCAGGACTTGGAAAAGACTCAGTGGTGAGTTCCTTCCATTTCCTTATTGCCTCTCATGCATCCTGGGCAGGGCACTGCAGAATCTCCAACTGGCGCCACCAATAGTTAACAGACAAAAAGAGCCTCAAGGAAAGTCTACTCCTCCTTAGCCAAAGGACTGGAAATAGAGTTCTGGCCTAATAGAACAGAAACCTTTTCTAACAATATCTGCCACACTTCAGGCAAACACTAACAGAACCCTCCTATGCCACGTGGTTTCAACAGGCTGAGAGGAAGCTGGTTTTTCACCTGACCTTCTCCCCACCTGTGTCAGCAGCAACTTTCTGAAATGGCCTCTCCATGAGACAGGAAGATTTAACTTCTACCACCAGAGTAGTATCAGTAGGAACCAGTTGTGAGCTAGCTAAGCCCCTCACCCAGCTACAAGGAGATTTAACATAGTAAAGAAAAGTAAAGCTACTTACCACTCCACTTTTCCCCTCCCACACCATCTCTGTCAGTAGCACACAATGTAAAACTGAACTTGCTCACCTATCTGGCATCAGTGAAGGAACAAGTTAATGTGAGATGGGACAAGTTGATACTCCACTGTACCATCTTCCCATCCTTGGTGTAAGTGGGCCTCAGTGAGGAGCAGAAGTTCTGCCTCAATCTTGTAGCAAAAAAGTATGTATTGAGTCATTCCTCAGCGTTCTCCTCCCTGTCGTCAGTGGGGCCCCTGAGGAGCTGAGCATATACTACGTTGTCACTGGGAGAAATTTAGGAGTCCAGGGAGGTGCTTACTTTTGCCGGGAATGTAAGGTATCATCAGGGCCATTTGTAAACAGGCAATGGGAGCCAGCACTCCACATTTCCTGTTGTGATGTCAAGGGGGCCAAATGAGAAGCTGAATTAATGAAATATTAGAATTGTCTCACAAGGAATTAAGAATAAACACCATAAAAATACTTCCACAATTAATTAAAAATTCTCTTCTAACAAACATATAGGAAAACCTCACCAAAGAAATGTTATATATTTTGCAAAAATAGCTGAATAACAATTATAGAACCAAAAACTCCAAGAAATGAAATAAAAACTTGATATGAATGGGCTCAATAGTAGAGTGGAGATGGCAGAACATAGAATTTGTAACTTGAAGACAAATCAATAGAATTTGAACAACAAAAAATATATTAAAATAAGGGAAAATTACAAGAGACTTGGAGGCCCTGGAGATATTATTAACAAGAAAGCTTACTTTCAAATCATTTGTATCCCAGGAAAAGAGGAGACAGTAAGCAGGTCTAAAAGAATAATTAAAACATAATGGTTGAAAACTTACCAAATTTGGGGGAGACAGTCTATAGATTTAAGAAGCTGAGTGAACACTGAATAGAATAAATCCATTCCCAAAAAATAAATAATCACTCCAAAGCCTACTATAAACTTCTGAAAACTAAAGACAAAAAATCCTTAAAACAGTTAAGACACTGATAATACCCAAGCTATAGGGGAAAAGCAATTTGAAATTCAGCAGATTTTTTTATCTGAAACCATGGAGGTCCAAAGGAAGAGGCACAATATTTTTTAAGTGTTAAAAGAAAAGAACTGTTAACCATAATTTTATATTTACAGCAGATATTTCATTAATTAGGTTGAAGAAAGACATTCTCAGATGAAGAAAAATTAGGAAAATTTGTTGTTAGGAAAACTTCTCTTAAAGAACGGTTTTTAAAAATTTCTCTAAACAGAAAGAAAATTAAAATATAAGACAGATTAGAGCTCATGAAATAAAAAAGAACATCAAAATGAGTAAAAATAAAGGTAATGATAGATTAATGTTTTTTTTAATTTATACCTGATGGTCTCAGAAAAAATTATTATACCATCTTATGTAGTGAGAATATATATATATATGTATGAAAACCTTTAAATATTTAAAATATTTAAGACTAGTTAAAGAAGTGGAGAGCACAAAGGGGCCTAAATGGAAATGAGGTCTCTACACGTCACTTGAATTGTTAAAACACTGATACTAGTAAACTGTGACTATTTACGTATGATATGATAATTCCTAGCAAAGTGATATACAAACACATTACAAATACATCAAGATGGGATTTTAAAACATGTTTAAAAACCCATATATATAAAATATATAGCCAATATTATACTTAATAGTAAAAAACTAAATGTTTTTCTTTTAAGATTAAGAACAAGGCAAGGATGTTTTCTCTCACCACTGTTAATCAGCATAGCACTAGGTGTTTTACTAGAGGAATGAAGTAAAAAAAAAAAGCCTATGATTTATAGAAAAAAGAGAAAGAAAATTGTCCCTATTTGCTGACATGATTTTACTGGAAAAAAAGTGAAAAGAATTGTATAAATAGTATGTGTGTCTAAGTTTACATGATATAAGATGAATATATAAATCCTCTGGGAGCTTCCATGTTGGTGAACACATGGGGACTCAGGGATAGTGGCACGCTTGTAGAGAGCATGGAAGCTCCTCACCATTTTCCCTTACCTTTCCCTGTGCACTCTCCCATTTGGATGTTCCTGAGTTATAGCCTTTTATAATAAACTGGTAATCTAGTAAGTAAAATGTTTCTCTGAGTTCTGTGAGTACTCTAGCAAAATACTCAAACCCAAGGACAGGGTTGTTGGAACCTTCACTCTGTAGCTAGTTGATCAGAAGCACAAGTGACAACCTGAAATTTCATTTGGCATCTGAAATAGGGAGAGGAGACAGGCCTGAAGGACTGAGTCATTAAACTGTGGAATCTGATGCTATAGATAGTGTCAGAATTAAGCTAATTTTTAGGTCTCACTCAGTTCATGTCAGAGCGTTGCTTGGTGGTATGGGAAAGAAAACACAAAAACACACATTGGAATTAGATTCAAAACCATGAGTTTGTGTCAGAGAAATGGGATTTGCTAGAATAACTTTGGTTCAAGGAAACATGTTCTAAAAACAGAAAGGATGAAAGGTTGCAGGATGAGGTACATTTGATTCCTGGGTGGCCACACAGTCACTCCTGGTATGAAGCAGCAGCTGTGCTGTTACAAAAGGTAAACATTACCACCAGACTTTGGAGATGGATCCAACTGCCAGGGACTTGGTTCTTTGCATACATAAGAAAATGCGAACTTATAAGAAAGAGGTGAAATACATAGTAATCCTTTTGTTATTGTTATCTGTGATAGCTAAAACGAAATTAGAAGAGTACTGGTTCAGCCTCTAATGCTAGACCAAATTCAGATTTCAGTGAGTTGGTCTATGGCCAAAACACCCTGAAAGTGCCTGCTCTAGTCTGAGTCTTGGCCACTAGCCTCAAAGCTCTCCCCCAAGGTAAAACCTATTCAAGGACAACAGAAAATATCTCAAAGGTCACCAAGATGGTAATTAGCATAGAGGAAAGAGAAAACCAAGAAACTGCTAAAAACAGGGCTTACAGTTTAAAAAGGAGTGGAGTCCGTTGGCTGAACCCTTTGTTGCAGCCCCAAAACCTTGTGCACAACAGTGGGTAAAATGTCCAGGGAGAGGAGAAGAAAAATTTCCAGGATTCCTTGATATGGGAGTTCTACAAATTGTTACCAAAACCCATTGGTGAAGCCCTGAATCAGGCTACTGTTAGACCAAGAGAACTTAAAAGTATAAGGATTGATAGGATTATGAAAGTTGAAATATTTAAGTACTCTGTCCTACAGCTGGTCAAGGCCAGGCACATTCACATAGGATTTGTGCAGACAGAAGAAAATTCATGGAGCCATCAGGATGTCTGGCATGCCTTTATTCTAGGGTGGGGTGAATCACATGTGCCACAAGCTGCAAATTCTGTCATGGGAAGTCCCGACTCCCTTATATATTAAGTGCACACAGCGCAAGCAAGGTGCCAATACTGACCTTATATTTCTATAAAAGAGTTTCATCCTGCACATGAGGGCTCCTACTCAAGGCCACATGAACATTGCCAAGCCACAGTTGCCCGAACATCCGGGTGAGGGAACCTGACTGACTCCATTTTCCCTACATACTTATTATGTAAAGAAGTTGTGTCAATGTACCTAAATGTGTTATGAAATAGATATTATATTTGTCTGAGAAATATTTTCCCTATCTAGTTATTGTATAATCAAAGCCTATGTAAGAACCCTAATAGAAGCTACAGGTAGAAATATAAGAGTTGATAAAATTAAGGCAAAAATTGTTAGGCATAATTGGTATATTTTGAACAGGCATTATGTGAAGTGGTTGTATCTTTTTTATCTGATTGTATTATGGAAGTGGATATTGTATCTGAAGAACAGTTCTCCTACCAAGTATAGTAAAGCAGAAGACATGTGATCTTCCCTTAAGGCAATATTGATTGCACATGTTAAATAGAAACAGGTCATATTGCCTTTGCCCACAGGGTTTAGAATAGAAGCTAGAGTACCAGTAAGGACAAATCTATGTCCCATGGGATGCATGAACTGGGGCTTATGGTAAAAGCCTGTGAGTGCCTCGCGGTAATGACTACTGGACTAGAAGTTTTCCATTTGAGGGCAATTTAGTACCTTGCTACCAGACATTAATTGAAGTTACCTTAAAGACTGGAGGACATAATAATCCTTAATCCTTAAATATTGATATGTCTAGGGTGATGTCAGAAAAAAGCTCTAATGGGGATAGCAGTGTCTAGAGAGTTTCATCATATTATTGTTTATTCAAAATACTATTATTGGTATAAATAGAGGAGATACTCATAAGCAGGGATGCCCCTTTCCTTTGGGACTGACTCTGGAATTGTGTGAGGAGCTCTATTTTACTTTTGCTTGGGCTGTATTCTATAAAGAGCTTTTGACCAACAGAGAAGGAGCTGCTTGATTTGTGCACAGAACGACATCCTGTTTGGAAGGCCACGATGCTGACTGAAGCAGGTAAAGAGAGATCATCCTGGTGTCCCAAACTGCATGCTGTTTTCTGAGGAGTGATGGAAGAATTAAATCATAGGACACCCAAATCATATTGGAGAATTGCTTGGTGGTTTGGGAAAAGACCCCCACCCCCACACATACATTGAAATTGAAATCAGAATCTTTAATGTTTATAGTTGTTTTTCTCATAAAAGTCTAAAGGTAAAAGTAACCCAAATGTTTATCATTGGGAGAATGGATGAACTAAATGTTATCTGTCCATACAATGGAATATTATTCAGCTGTAAAAAGAAATTAAGTACTGATACCTAATGCTAAAACATGGATGAACCTTGAAAACATTATGCTAAGTGAAAGAAGAGAGACACAAAAGGTCATATATGTTTTCATTTATTTGAAATATCCAAATAGGAAAATCCATTGAAACAAAAAGATTAGTGATTGTGTAGGGCTGGAGGTGGTAATGGAAAGTAAGGGTTAGTGGCTAAAAGTTATGGCATTTATTTGAGGTGATGAAAATGTTTTAAAATTGTCTATAGTGATGGTTGCCTATACCTGTGTATACACTAAAAACTATTAAATGTTACATTTTAAACACATAAATTGCATGCTATATAAATATCTCAGTAAAGTTATTGCAAAGTTACATGAAAAAAAAATAACTCAAAAATGGATCCTGGACTTAATGTAAAATACAAAACTATAAAATTTGGGAGAATAAAACTTTGGACCTATGGATACACTGGAAGTTTTTAGAATTGATACCAAAAGTATGATCTATATAAATAAAAATATTAATAAACGATCAAAATAAGCTATTTTGTAAGGATATTTTAACAATCTTAATCTTTTCAACACATGATTATGGTACATCTTTAATTTATACTCTTTAGCTTCTTTTTTCAATGTTACAGATTTCAGACTGCAGTTCTTTTATCTCTTCGATTAAATTTATTCTTAGGTGTTTTATGCTTTTTGATATAATTATAAATAAAATAGTTTCCTTTACATTTTTCTTTCTGATCACTATTATTGTATAAAAACACAACAGAATTTTGTGTGTTGATTCTGTATCCTGCAAATTTACTGAATTTATTTATTCTAATAATTTTTGGTGAAGTCTTTAGGGTTTTTTAAAAATATAGTAGTATCATATCATCTGCAAATTGTGAGAGTTTTACTTTTTTCATATTTGGATGCCTTTTATTTCTTTCTCTTATCAAATTGCTATGATTAGTCCTTTCAATTTATTCATGTTGAATGAAAATCTTGTTCCTGATCTTAAAGATAAAGCTGAAAGCTTTAAGTTTGTCATATGTAGCCTCTATTGTGTTGAGATATGTTCTTTCTACACTCACTTTGTTGAGAGTTGTTATCATAAAAGTGATGCTGAATGTTACCAAATGCTTTATGTGCAACTTTTGACATGGTTATATGATTTTTGCTCTTCCTTTTGTTAATGTGATGCATCACATTGATTTATGGATGTTGAGCCATCCTTGCATCCCTGGGATAAATCTGTCTTCACTGTATTGTATAATTGTTTAACTATATTGCTAGATCTATTTTGCTAATATTTTGTTGAGAATTTTTGCATCTATGCTCACCAAGAATATTGGCCTGTAATTATCTGCTTTTGTAATGTCTTTGGTTTTGGTATCAGAATAATGCTGGCTTCATAGAATGTATTTGGAAGCATTTCTTCCTATTTCATTTTTAAAAAATTGTTTAAAAAGTATAGGTGTTAGTTCTTTGAATGTTTGGTAGAATTCACTAATTCCATCAGGATAAAGGTGATACATCCTGGTATTTTATTTGTTGAGATGTTTTTCACTACTGCTCAATCTCATTGCTAGTAATCATCTGTTCAGATTATTTTATTTCTTCCTAGTTCAGTCTTAAATTGTTATGTGCATCTAGAAATGTATCCGTTTTTTCTAGATTGTCAAATTTGTTGGCATATAATTGTTCATAGTATTTTTTAACGATTTCTTGTGTTTCTGTGGTGTCAATTATAATTTCAATTTCATTGACAATTTTATTTATTTGAAGTCTCTTTTTTTCTAAATGTTTGGCTGAAGTTTTGTCAATTTTATCTTTTCCAAAACAATCTCTTAGTTTCATTAATATTGGTTATCACCTTTTTAATTTCCATTTTGTTTATATCTTCTCTGCTCTAATTATTCTCTTTCTTCTGTTTACTTTGATTTTTTTTCTAGTTCCTTTAGGTGTATAGTTAAGTTGTTCATTAGGGATATTTCTCATTTCATGAAGTAATCCTGTAACCTATGAATTTTTCTCTTCAAATTGATTTTGCTACATCCCATAAATTTTAAAATGTTGTGATTTTATCTTTATTTGTTCCAAGTTAGTTTTTGATTCTCTGTTTTTATCCACTGGTTGTTTAGCAACATGTTGTTTAGTATCCATGTATTTATGTTTTTCCAATTTTCTTCCTGTAGGGGATTTTTAGTTTTTAGTTTTATTCTATAGTAGTTGGAAAATATGTTTGATATGATTCTGATTTCATAAATTTATTGAGATGTATTTTGTGGACTAATATATTATCCAGGAAATATTCCATTCATACTTAAAAATGTATATTCTTCAGTTTTGATGAAATATTCTAAAAGTACCATCCTGGACAGGTGGGGCAATTGGTTGGAGTGTTGTTCCATGAACCAAATGGTTGTGGGTTTTATTCCTGGTCACAGCACATACCTATGTGGTGGGTTCAATCCCTGGTCTGTTGTGTACAGGAGGCAACTGATCAGTGTTTCTCACATTGATGTTTCTATCTTATTTCCCCTCTTTCTAAAATCAATAAAAACATATCCTTAGGTGAAGATCAATATGATCTAATGTAATAAATCATTATTTCCTTATTAATTTTCTGTCTGGATGATCTATTAATGTTAGTTGGATATTAAAATCCCCTGCTTTTCAAACCCACTCTCAGCCTATACTCCCTTGGAAAGGAAAGGAGTGCCCATTTCCCTCTTACAGGGTTGCAAACTCCACTCTCAAAGGGGAAGCTGCAGAAAAGCCCTGTAAGTTCAAGATTCCCATCCTGGGTGCATTTCAGCAGGGGAGAGAAAAAGAAACTCTAATGGGAACTATCAAAGCATGGGATTTGGAAGATATTGCCTTGGAAAAAGACAAAGAACTTAGCCTCCTCTTCAGGTCTTGGAATGAGAAAGAGAACTTAGCCTTTACATGTAGTCCAGTCTTGCCCCAATCCCAATGGGAGATTCTTTGAATCTATTCCCTGAAGTCCAGAGTTGCTGAGCTCACTCCTGCAAAGGGGAAATTTGCATGTATTCATCCTGAATCAACAATAAACCCCCACTGGGGAAGCAAGTACCAGAGTCTCTGGCAAACACTGAAGGGTTTGACTTTCCCCTCACTGAGTGCCCTACAAAGTGAGGAATATGATAGCCCTATCTCAGCCAACCTGGTCTCAGCTTACAGACCCTCAACCAAAGGCTCAGGAGAAAAACTAGGTAACTTCATGAAGGGGCAGAGTGCTGAACGGGGAAGGCCAACCTCAGGAAACCTTGGTCCTTATACAGAGCTTCCATCAGCTCCAAGAAGGAAAGCACTGATTCTTTCACACAGACTGACCCCTCACCTACACAAGCAAGTCCACTAAACACAAACACAAGCAGTGAATAGTCTGGTAGCCACAGAGAGTTATCCTAGGGCTGGTTAAAAACAATGTCCTAAAGCAACCTATTCTGATCCCCACCCAACTGGACAGAACCAACAAAATCAGTGGTGCGCTTAATTTTAAGTCCATACCAAAGTGTGGACCAACTAGCCACACAACTAATACAGTCAAAGGGGGATTCTTGGAGATTCCAGACCCCACTTGGAACAACACCTCATCAAGGGGCAACGCTGCACAGCATTCCACACATGGAGGTCGAGGCTTACTCTTACAGTTACCCAGCCTGGAGTAATAACTTCATGCACAAAAAAGCTACCAGCCTTTAAGATGTAACTATAAGAAGAAGATCACAGAACCCACAATAAACACTCTTGGAGCACAGAGTTCAGCTGTTCCAAATGATTGTGCAACTGACCCCAGCAAAACATCTTTATAATAAAATAGTCAAAATAAGTGCAGGAGACATGTCACGCCTAACAAGCACACAGATGTCAAATGGGGTGACAAAGAAAAATGTCCCAAGCAAAAGAACAATGGAAACCCCCTCCAAGTAATTAAAATATAAAAAGCAGAAGCAACACAAATACCAGAGGCAGAGTTTAAAATAATGGTTATAAAGATTCTCAAAGATCTTAGGAGAAAACTAAATGATATCAGTGATAACAAATAAAGAGATAGCAAGTATGAAAAACAATATAGATACCATAAAAATCAGTCAGAAATGAAGATTACAACTTCTGAAATGAAGAATTCCTTAAAAGAATCAGCAGTAGTTAGATGAAGCAGAGGACTGAATCAGAGAATTAGCAGACAAGATGACAGTATCCACCCAAGAAAAAATGAAAAAAAGAAAAAAGACTTAAGAGAAATGAGTAAAGTCTAAGGAACTTTTGGGATAACATCAAACATAAAAACATCCACATTATAGGAGTTCCAGAAGGAAATGAGAATGAGAGGGGGATAAAGAGCCTATTTGAAGAAATAATGGCACTACCCCCCAACCTGGTGAAGGAAAAGTCACACCTGTTCAGGAAAGACAGAGAGTCCCAATTAAGATGATCCCAAAGAGACCTACACCAAGACATGTAATAATTAAAATGGCAAAGTTTGAAGACAAAGAGAGAAGTGGACAGGCAGCAAAAGAGAGAGTCAGTTATACAAGGGACACCCATTAGAATCTCAGCTGATTTCTCAACAGAAACACTAGAAGGCAGAAGAGATTGGCAGAAAATATTTAGAGTAATGAAAGTTAAGAACATGCTGCCTAGATTTCTCCACACAGAAAGGCTATCATTTAAAATTGAAAGCCAAATAAAAAGCTTCCCAGAAAAAGAAACATTATAGGAGTTCATTACCACCAAAGCAACATTGCAAGAAATGTTAAAGGACCTTCTTTAAGATAAAGAAGAAAGAGAGAGAGAAGAAAACAGGTACAATATTTAAAAATGGCAATAAATAAGTACCTATCTACAATAGCCTTAAGTGTAAATGGAGTAAATGCTCCAATCAAAAGCCATAAAGTAGCTGAGTGGATAAGAAAACATGACACATACATTTATACTATGTACAAGAGAACCATATCAGAACAAAAGAATTCCACAGGCTGAGTAACGGATGGAGGAAAATATACTACGCAAATGGAAATGAAAAAGTGGGGGTATCAATACTTATACCAGACAAAATAGACTTCAAAATGAAGGCCCTAAGAAGAGAAAAAGAGGGTACTAATAATACTAAAGGAATTGATCCATCAAGAGAACACAACCCTTGTAAACATATATACACCCGATACAGGAGCACCCAAATGTATACTAGGTCTGTCTGGAAAAAGCCCAGCCATTGTTAATATAACCAGAATGGCTTATGTGGCATCAATATAACCTGGCAGACAAAGAGAGTAGATTAGAATATGCATGCATGAACAATGATGACTACACCTTACTAGTCCGTGGGGGCAGTAGATGCCAATGAGTGAGCGTGTGTACTTTGTGGCCATCACATTCAAAATGAGTGAGTAGAGCAATAAATCTGCTTCAAATTTTGCATTAAGCTTGAACAGTCCTCCACAGAAATTGTTGGGGTGATTCAGAACGTGGCAGCTATGGGCAACTGGTGAGTGGCAGCTTCATCACAACTACACGCCTGCTCATGCGTCACGTCTCATGAAGATTTTTTTGGTGAAACATCAAATCACCCAGGTGACTCAACCCCCCTATAGCCCAGGTTTGGCACCCTTCGACTTCTACCTTTTCCCAAAACTAAAGTCACCTTTGAAAGGGGAGATATTTCAGATCATTGATGAGATTTATGAAAATACAACAGGGCAACTGATGGTGATTAGGAGAACTATATGAGAGCCTAAGGTGCCCATTTTGAAAGGGACTAAGGCATCATTGCCCCATGTATAATGTTTCTTGCATTTTGTATCTTCCTCAATAAATGTCTCTAGTTTTCATATTACATGGCTGTATACTTTCTAGACAGACCTTGTCTGTGTGTGTGTGTGTGTGTGTATGTAAATCTTGGGGGTCTTTAAGGAAAATATCAAAATAATACTGTCATAATAGGGGATTTTAACACACCCCTGTCAACAATGGACAGATTTACTAGACATAAAATCAAAAAGGATATAGAGACATTAAAGGGCACACTAGGTAAAATGGATTTAATTGACATTAACAAAACAATTCATCCCAAAGAAGCAGAATATACATTTTTCTCAGCACATGCATCATTCTCGAAGATAGACCACATGTTAGGCCACAAAACAAACCTGAACAAATTCAAGAAAATTATAATCATATCAAGCATTTTCTCAGATCACTATAGCATGAAATTAGAAATCAACCTCAATAAAAAGACTCAAAATATTCAAATATTTGGAGCTAAATAGTATGTTACTAAATAACGAATGGGTAATCAATGAGATCAAGGAGGAGATCAAAAATTCCTGGAAACAAATGAAAATGAACACACAAAAACCCAAAATCTATGAGGCTCAGTGAAAATTGGTCATAGTACTATAGGCCAGTCTCAAGAAGCAGGAAAAATCTCAAATAAACAATCAAACACTACACCTAAAGGAACTAGAAAAACAATAACAAACAAAGCCCAGAGCAAGGAGAAGGAGGGAAATAATAAAGATCAGAGCAGCAATCAATGACAGAGACTTAAAAAAATACAGAAGATCAATGAAACCAGGCACTGATTCTTTGAAAAGATGAACAAGATTGGTGAACTTTTAACCAGACTCATTAATAAATGATAGAGGAGACACCACTAAATAAAATTAAAAAATGAAAGTGGTGAAGTAACAAATGATATCAAAGAAATACAAAGGATTGTAAGAAATTACTATGAACAATTGTATGACAAGAAATTGATCAACCTGGGAGAAAAAGATACATTCCTAGAAACATACAATTTCTCAAAACTGAAACAAGAAGAAGCAGAAAACCTGAGTAGATCAATAACAACAAATTAAATCAAGCACTAATAAAAAATACTGGCACACAGAGCCCTGAACCAAATGGATTCACAGGAAAATTCTAATAATCACTTAAAGAAGAAATGTCACTGATTCTCCTCAAACTATTCCAAAATATTCAAAAGGAGGGAAGACTTCCAAGTTCTTTCTACATTGTCAGTATCACCCTAATTCCAAAACAAGGTACAGACATTACAAAGAAAGAAAATTATATGCCAATATTCCATAAAAACATAAAAAATACCATATACCAAGATCAAGTGGGATTTATCCAAGGGATACAGATTGGTACAATATTAGCTCATCAATAAATGTGACTCATCACATAAACAAAATGGAAGACAAAAATCACATGATCATATGAATAAATTCAGGAAAAGCATTCAATAAAACCCAGCACCCATTTATGATAAAAACTCTTAGCAGAGTGGGAATAGAGAGATCATATCTCAACATAATAAAGGCCATATATGAAAAACCTTCAGCCAACGTCACCCTCAATAGGCAAAAATTAAAACTCTTCCCCTGAATCAAGAAAAAGACAGGGATGTCCACTTTCACCACTCTTATTCAACATAGTTCTTAAAGTTGTAGCCAGAACTATCACCCAAGAAAAAATTTTAAAAAGCATCCAAGTTGGAAAGGAGGAGATAAAACTCTTATTATTAACAGATGACATGATATTGTACATAGAAAATCCTGAAGATTCCACCAAAAAAGTACTAGACCTAATAAATGAATTTGGCAAAACAGCTGGATACAAAATTTATACACCGAAATCAATGTCATTTTATATACCAATAATGTGCTAAAGAATAAAAATTAAAAAAAATTTCCATTTACTATTGCATCAAAAAATAATGTACCTAGGAATAAACCTAACCAAGGAGGTAAAAATCTGTACTCAGAAAACTATACAACACTGAAGAAAGAAATTAAGAAAGACACAAACAAATGGAAGCATATACTGTGTTCATGGATTGGAAGAATTAACATCATTAAATTGTCCTTACTAACCAAAGCAATCTATATATTCAATGCAATCCTTATTAAAATACCAATGATATATTTCAAATATATAAAACAAACATTTCAAAAATTTATGTGGAACCATAAATGGCCCTAAATAGACTCAGCAATTTTGAGAAAGATGAACAAAGTTGGAGGGATCACAATACCTGATATCAAGCTATATTACAATGCTACTATAATCAAAACAGTCTGGTACTGGCATAGGAACAGACACATAGACCAAAGGAACAGAATAGATAGCCTAGAAATAAACCCATGCTCTATGGTCAATTAATATTTGCAAAAAGGTGCAGAAGCATAAAATGGAGTAAAGATAGCCTCTTCAATGAATTGTGTTTGGAGATCTACACAGCTACATGCACAAAAATGAAACTCAACTGCCAACTTACACCGTACACAAAAATAAACTCAAGATGGATAAAAGACTTAAGTATAAGTAACAACACTATAAAATTCCTAGAGGAGAACATAGGCAGGAAAATCTAAGATATTCCACACAGCAATATTTTGCTCCCTAGAGCAAGGGACATGAAGTAAAGAATAAACAAATGGAACTACATCAAATTAAAAAGTTTCTGTATGGCTAAAGAAACATCAATGAAATGAAAAGGGAACCAATTGTACACGAACATATATTTTACAATGATACCTCAGACAAGGGTTTAATCTCCTAAATATATAAAGAACTCACACAACACCAAGGAAGACAAAAAATCCAATTAAAAAATGGGCAAAGGACCTGAACACACACTTCACCATGGAAGACATAAAGAGGGCCCATAGACATATGAAAGGATGATCAGCACGACTAGCCATCAGAGAGATGCAAATTAAAACCACCATGATATATCAACCACTTCACACTGGTCAGAATGGCCATCATAAACAAATCAACAAACAACAAGTGTTGGTGAGGATATGGAGAAAACAAAACCCTAGTACACTGTTGGTGGGAATATAGACTGGTGCAGCCATTGTGGAAAAAATACGAATTTCCTCAGAAAACTAAAAATGGAACTTCCTTATGACCCATCAATTCCACTATTGTGATCATACCCTAAGAATGCCGAAAGTCCAATTCAAATGACCTATGCATCCCAGTGTTCATAGCAGCATTAGTTACAATAGCCAAGTTCTGGACACAGCCTAAGTGCCCATCAGTAACTACATGGATCAAAAGACTGTGATACATTTATACAGTGGAATACTATGCAGCAGAAAAAAAAGAAGGAATGCCTTCCCTGGGTGAAAGCATGGATGGAACTAGAGAGTATTATGCTAAGCGAAATAAGCTAGGCAGTGAAAGACAAATACCATATGATCTCACCTATAATTGGAACCTAATCAACAAAACAAACAAGTGAACAAAATGGAACCAGAGACATGGAAATTAAAAAAAAAAAAAACCTGACAGTGACTATAGGGAAGAAGGGAGGGAGATTGTAGGGGAAAGAAGGGGAACAGTCAAGATAAGGTATAAATGGCCCATGGACAAGGACAATAGGGGGAGGACTAAATGTGGGATCACAGGTGGGTAGGGTAGGGAAGACTAATGGGGGAAAATGGTGACAATTGTAATTGAACAAAAAAAAAATTTTAACAATTCTAAAAATAAGTATGAAGACACTTCTAATATAAATATTAAAATAAATGTAAGCTAAGCATATATTTAAGAAAGACTGACAAAAGCAAGTACAATAATTATTTTCAAACCCAGTTATTCCAGTTCAAGATTGTTGGTGGCCAGAGCTCATCCCAGCAGCTCAGGATGCAATTCAGGAACCAACCCAGGACAGGATGCTATTCCATCCCAGGGTACACTCACAGCAACACTCACAGTCACTCATAATGGAACAATTAAGACACACCAATGAACTTAACCTGCACAGTTTGTCAATGTGGGAGAAAACTAGAGTGCTCACAGAAAAGATATGCATACAGAGGGAGAATATGCAAATTTCACACTAGGAGTGGCCTTGGCCAGGAAACTTATGGAAAGTTTATGTTGATTCCATTTTTTCCCCTATGGTGGGCAATACTTTCTTGTCTCTTTTCATGTCTTATGATTTTTTGATAACTGGACTCTTTAAATTATGTAACATTATATAGTACAATGTAATGTAGTATATAAATACATGTAACGTAGTAGTAAATAATAGAATAGAGTAAACTTAAATAGAATAGCACTTCAGATCCTTCCTGCTCAGGATTTTTTGGGGGGATTGTTTATTGTTATTTTTGTTTGTTTATTCAGATAATTTTCTGAGTAGTTCTGTATAGTTTGTATTCTTTGTTCTTTGTGGCTCCTGACAAGACTGGTTAGTTTAGGTGTTATTATTTATTCAGTGAGCAAACAGAAATTTTATCAAATCTCAGGAACCAAAAAGCTTCCCAGGTTTTTCTCAGCAAGTATGTGAGTGGTGTGTGTGTGTGTGTTGGGGCATGCCTGAAACATTCAGTTAGGCAGTTTGCAAATCTGCTTTGCCTTAATTTCCTGCTTTTGTAGAGACGCCAGATAAACCAGAGGTGAAAACATAGGTCCTTCTCAGGTCTTTCTGAGGATGTGTACAGCCCTGCACATGAGTGTGACATTCTAGGGTGTGACATTCTAGGGTGTGACATTCTAGATTCCAAAGAATTTTTCTGAGCTTTATAAAGTCTCCAATTGGCATCTAACTCCCCAATTTGTCCTTTAAAGGTTTTTGGTAAACTTATTGTTTATCTCAGGCAACAAGAATATTGAATATTTGGTGGTGATTCTGTTTACTAATCTTCTCTGCAAAATATGTTATTCAAACTAAATAAGTTCTGAGTCAGATAAAACAAAGACAACTATTTGTGAATGGACTATTCCAGAGAAATCCCAGGAAGGTCAAATAATAATAATTCCCTGATAATGGGGTTTTAAAAGAGCTCAAACTTGTGTTGACCCCTCAAGTAATTACTAGGCTGCTGGTTTTCACTGTGTTTGAGAGAAACTCCCAGAAACTTGGTTCTTCTCATCAATGCAGTAAAGAATTACAGATCAGCAAGTCCATTAGCATGCAAGCAGGGTTTATTGCTGCTGAGTTCTCAGACAAGAGAATGTGCCTTGCCAAGGTTGGGCAGAAAGGCAAGAACGAGGGTGGCAAGGGCAGGGGTTGGCAAGAGCAAGAGAGAAGTCTGGTTACAGAAACAATTGCCCCCAGTGGTCTTTTTGTTCTATGGTTCTTCTTTGCCCACAGCTGGTAGAAATTGTGGCTCTCAATGCCAGAGTCTAATGAAAAGGAAAATAATTATTTAATTAAAATTTATACAGGTTTAGAAAAATGGCAGAATTCTGCCATTAAACTTCACTCCCTTTAGAAACAAAGATAAACCCACAAACACACAGTCCCACCCCTCCCTTTGTCCAGTCAGGCCAGTCTCAAAGCATGCCAGTCAGAAGTACCACCCTCCAGATGAAAAAAAAAAAAAAAAAAAAGAACAAAAGAAAGGAAAAAAAAAAAAAAAAACCAGAAGTCGGCAGCTCACTTCTCCCAGTTCCTCCCAGGTAATCTGTGCTCAGCTGGGCAAGCCTCCCATGGTTCCCAGCACCATCAGCTCTGTCACCTGATCTCCAATTCTTAATTCAAAACCATGTGGATCCTCCTCACGGCCAGCAGGCAAGAGTTCTTGTACCCCCTATTGACCCGCATGGTCACACAAGGGTCTTGCTTTGTCTCTCATTGTTCCTGTCTCACAGGGCAGCCTGCCTTTTTGTTTAAATCCCAGTCTGGAACCTCCTCCATAGCCTCATTTCTGACTCCTCCCACAATTGGCTACACCTGCTAGCACTGCCATATTTTCCTTCTTTCTTGGCTGCCACAGTCTGGTTAGGCGTGGCCCCATGACACAGTGGCCATTGCCAAGACACTCTCACAGGTGCAGGAAGCCCTTCTGACTACATTGCATCATGGGTTAGAGTCACACCCATCTCCCTGGCTCCCACAGACACAGGTTTTAATATTATTAAAACACTAGTCAAATGACCCCATTACAATCCTTTGTTCTGAGGACTTATAAATTTAGCAGGATGGGGAGGGTGGTGATGAAATTATATATTGATTAACAGGTAAAGGTGGTGCCAGTTTTGGGGGATGAATACCCAGAGGTGTTAATATGCTTCTTCCTTTGTGCACTATGGGCCCTTCCCAGACTTTCAGGCCTTGGGATGAAAGCACAGTCTCAAAGGCTTTTGTTCCCAGATAGTGGAGATGATTCATAAAATTTCAAGGACTGCCCTCTTCCCATGTTAGCATGGTGTTTCCTGTGATGTTGGAATATCTGGCAATATTACCAGACCAGGCACAAAAGTGCTCACCCATTAGGGTGAGACATGTCTACCTCCTCCTCCCTGCCTTGGTTTGCTGTCTTATTTTACCTAATATTCCTGCCTCAAGCATTCAGAACCCAAATCTTTGGGGGTTTGGCGGCGATGACTCTTCTGGTGCTTCCTGCTGTAAAAGGGCCATTGCGCCTTCTTTGGGTTCCATCTGCTTATTAACTATCAGTCAGAGGAGGTAGAGGGATGTGTCCTTCCATAAGCCTGTGATAGATGTCTGGAGCCTCTGGTCCCAGTGGTCAATAGTTGTTTGTGATTTTTATTTGTAGCTTTATAGCCTCTATTCTAGAAGAGATCAATTTAGTCAGTAAGTTGCTTATCATGAGGCAAATAATAATATTACTAGTATAATTAATAATGATATTGCAAAGGGAAGAAATAAAGACATAAGCCATGAATTTGAGTCCCAAAAAGAGGTTGAAATTTCGACCCTAGATGTGGACTCAAGGATGCTTTGGTTGTTTTTCTGGACTTGTCCTGATTTGTTAACATAGAAGCAACACTCTTCCTTGAGGTATAAATATGTTCCTCCTGCTGAGGCTGTGAGGAGGTCTAATGCCCTTCAATTTTGGAGGACAACTCCAGCTAATGAGCCTAGTTTTGGGAGTGCCACAATAAAATCACAATGAGATATCACCTCACACCTGTCAGCATGGCTATCATCAATAAACCAACAAACAAGTGTTCGAAAGATTGTGGAGAAAAGGGAACCCTCATTCACTGTTGGTAGAAATACAAATTGGTGCAGCCACTAAGGAAAACAGTTTGGAGTTAACTCAAAAAATTAAAAGTGAAATTTTCTTATTACCCAGATATTCCACTTCTGGAAATTCATTTGAAGAAACCCAAAACATTAATTTTAAAGAATATATTCATTCCTATGTTCACTGAAGCATTGTTTACAATAGCCGATATTTGGAAACAGCCCAAATGAGTGGATAAAACAGCTATGGCACATTCACACAATGGACTACCAATCAGCTATAAACAGAGAAAATTTTACCATTTGTGACAGTATTTGATGGACTTTGTGGACATTGTACTAAGTGAAATAAGCCAGTCAGAGAAAAACAAGTACCACATGATTTCACTCATACGTGAAATATAATGAACCAACTTAACTAACAAGCAAAATAGAGACAGACTCATAGATAGATAGCAGGCTGACAGTGGGGTGAGCATTGGGGAGATTGAGAGACTAAGCAAAATTTTTAAAGAGGAAGAACACATGGGCATGAACAACAGTGTGGTGATTGCAAGTGGAAGGGGGGGTGGGTGGAGGTTGAAGAGGGTATGGGGGATAAGTGGTAATAGAAAATATACAGTAAAAATAATGTAAAAATAATATTTAAAATTAAACTAAATATGTAGTAAGGAAGAGCTCACTAGTAATATCAAATTTGATCTGAAACACAAATGACTGAAGGAGCAAGACATTAAAATGTCTGGGAGAAAATTTGTTCACATGGAGGAAACTACTTGTACCACAAGCCCTAGTGAAATAAGGAGACCAGTGTGTTCAATAAAAATGAGAAGTTCATGAGACTAAGCACCGTTGTCAGAGAGCAAGTTGACAAAGCAGATAGAAACCAGATTTTTTTTATTCCAAGTACAGAGCCAAACACTGAAAATTTTTAATAGATTTGAAAAACATACTCTGCCTTCTCATTAAAAATATCAGTTCAGCAGCTATGAGGAAAAAGAAGAGAAGAAGAAAAATTAATTAGGAGGCTTGTTCACAAAACTCTTCTTGGCACAGATTAGAATGGCAGTAGTGGAGGTGGAGAGAAGTTGTCACATATGAAACATGTTTTATGGGTAGAATCTTATTGATGGATTACATGGAGAGAATAATGGAAAGAAAAAGAATAGCTTTGTTAGTGTAGGTAGCTAGATATTAAGAGAGGAAGAGAGCAAAGGGAATCAGACATCAAGCCTAATAAATCTAGGGAGCTGAATTGGACAATAAACCAGCTTCACTAAGAAGCTGAAGCATTTATAGTCACCCCAGGGGATCACAGCCTTGCCATGATAATGAGATTAACACCCCTCTTTCTCCATATAGGGAAGAAGAACCAGCTTTCCAATCTCCCAGGGTGAAACTTGTCCATCCACCCAGACTATAAGGGGAGGAATAAACAATAAAGGGAAAATTCTTCTGCTGGATATGTGCCCAGTAGAAACCAAGATGGTGCAGGGGTAGGTAAGCACATGAACAGCAGAAGCTGTGATGGGTGAGGGGAAGGTCCTTCTACTATAAGGTATGTACAGTAAGAAGTAAGATGGTGACCACAAGGGGATAAGTCTAGCTTGGGAAAAGGATCAGATGGATAAGGGACACAGAACCCCAGAAGATCTATAAAATGGATTGTAACAGGCAGGGCCCAAAACCAGCCTTCAAAAGATTGGAAAATTGATTAGTTAGTTTGAAAGGATACCTGGTCCTTCCCAAGCCCAAAATAATATAATCTAAGTTTAACAAAGCTATTTCTCTTGCTTGCTTGGTGACACATGTTCACACTATTTATCCGTGCATTCTCTCTCCACAGTACACATGTGGCCCTAGCATCCACATGTAGCCTGGTGACAATGCAGACTCAGACATAGGTCTATGTATGGCAATGCAGCACCAGAGGGAACACAGCCAGAAATAGAGACTATGCTAGGACAGAGACTAGAACAGAGGCTAGAGAATATGGGCAGGGACAGAGGCTAAACCAGACTCAGTTTTGGCATAACACAGAAGTTTTGGACACTGACTTTTGTTCCGGGCCTGATAAAGGCAAGGCTGGACTTTTCCCACAGTGGGGTGGGAATGAGACATCAGGAACCTGGAGGCAGCCTTCCAGTTCAATCCCAATAAATCTTACCCCAACACCTCAACCTCCCATGAGTGGGTCTACAGATACACTTTTCTTGTAACTTGATGAAAGGACCCCATTTCCACTGGCAACAGCTTGACTCCTGGATTTTGGGACTGAACAGCTGAATAAATGATATAGACATTTACTGAGATGGATGAGACTACAAGGGAGACAATTTTAAAGTTTTATTTGTGAAATAAGTGACTACTTTTGATATGTTAAGTTTGTGTTACCTCTAGCTATTCAGATGGAGATTTCAAGTAGGCAAGTTGGATTTGTGAACTGGAGATTCATATTGAATCTGAAAATAAAAATATGGGCATTATTAACAAATGTGTAATACTTTTCAAAATTTTATGGATGAAATTATATAAAGAAAAATGATGATTAGGTAAGAGAATGGGATTAAGAGTAAGCCTTTTAGCCAATACACTTAGAGAGTAAACAAAGAAGGAACCAGCTAAATAAGAAGGAATCAGTCTAGTTACTAAAAATCAGGAGTGTGCATTGTTAAAGATATTTAAGGAAAAGAATAGTCAACAGTGGTGACAAGTACAACATGGAAGTTATTGACTACCTTAGCAACACAGACTCATGGGTGGTGGGATCAAAAACCCAGTGACAGTGAGTTAGGCAAAAATGGGATATGATAAAATGCAATGAATAATGATATAGTATTTTTAAAAGCAGTTTAAATGTATCAGGGAAGAAAAAACACCTCTTTTTCCTCTATCCTCTTTGAGTCAGTGACTGCAGATTGAACTGGTAAAAGGCAGATTAACAAGATAAAAAGGTTTATTTCCTATGCAAATAGGGAGTTTTATAGACATAAAATAAAAACCCCATCACTGTGGTCAGTCAGGGAAGCTTATATACCATTTTAATAAAAGGCAATGCATTTATGGAGAAATGACAAGGCATAGGAAAAGTGTTTTGAACATTTAGGGGCAGTATATTGTGGAGAGATAAATATATGATGAAACTAACTGTACCTATACCCCTACTCCTAACTCTAACAATATGATAGGCATTATTTTGTAAGTTATGTCTGTACAGGACCATCTTGGTGCCAACTTTCTGTCTTCTAATGGCTACAAAACTCCCTCAGAAGAGGAGATCTATCACAGTCTTAATTTCTCAGAAGTTCCTGCTTTTAGTCAAATAAGGGAAGCTCCAAACAGCTTATTTTTGCACATGTTCATTCTCAATTGCCTTCAGCTCAAAATAAACATGTTTAGTGGGATATTTTTGGGTGGCATATTCTTATCTCCTTAAACTGTAAAGTGGAACTAAGAAATAGGGCAATGACTGGAAAGAGTTGTAAGGTTGAGGAATGGCTCAAGTATTTACTTAAAGATGAAAGATTCTGCACCATAATGGAAATAAAGCAAAAAGAGAAACTGATCATGTTTAAAAAACAATAAAAATAAGATGTAATGTAAAAGCAAAAATCATGAAAAGGTGAGTGGAGATGGTTTCCACTGTGTAGTGAGGAAGGACAGGCACATGGTACTTTGTCTCTTTTATAGGAGAGCTGGCAGATGCAAGAAGCTTGTTAGATCTTGTGAAGGGAAGATGAAGTTTTGCTTTTGGCTGCTTCTATTTTCTTAGTAGAAGACAAGATTATGATATGAGATAAGGACATGTAGTGTCTGTGGTAAAAGAAAAATCATAATATAGTTTGATTAAACTGTTGGTAGAGTAGCAGTATTATAGGGGTGTATTGTGCTGTTGTCAAACCATGATATGGTCCAGTGAAGATTGCCCCCTTCTTTAAAAAGTAACCTTGACCATTTCAATCAACACTCCCCTCTTCAGCTAGTTCTTACTCTGCTGCTGCTTCAACCACATCATTCCTTCAACAATACTATTGCTTCCACATCAGAGGAATAGAAAAAATGAAGAGAGATTAAGTGGAAACATAATTTCAGGATCCCCTTCATAACCTAGGATATCATATTTTTAATAAAAAATAATTATTTTAAATAGTCAGAATAAAATTACAATTCCACTTTCCTCAAGCCATTCCTTGGCTTTAAATTTTATTAAATTAGATATCCATACATGCTAGGAATTTTCAAAAAATGTTTATAAAATTTGGTCATCCCTTTTCCCCTCTTGATTGATACCACTTTTAAATAACTTAGGAGTGGGAGCTGGGCTACATTTCCAACGTGTGGAAAAGCAAGGGGTTTTTCAAACCCTCCGTGATAATCTCAGCTGGCTAAAACCAAAAAACTTGTTTGACGAACTTAACCAGAATGTGGGTGTTTGGAGCTACTAGATGCTTACTGATTATAATAATGCTCTGTGTACTTCACTGCATTTACAAATTATTTTCCCGGGGTCATGTAAGAGACCAGCAAGTAGCAAGCTTTGTGGGATCTATAGCAGTCCTAACTAAAAACAAGGGGGTAGATATAGGGAATTGTTCCACGCGTGGGAAATGTAGCCCAGCTCCCACTTGGAAAAGCCAGTAGGTGCAAGGTTCAGCAGTCAGGACCCATGCCCACGGACAGGTTCTCCAGTGGGGAATCAGGCCTGCATTGTACCTAGGCTGCTATGAGACTTGCTTTTGCTAAAACTCCCTCACCCTGGATTGAGGCAGCAAATGTTTACTGAGTATCTTTAACTTCCTAAAGTCTGTGCTAAACCACCCATGTATGGAGTGTAACCAGTTCAACCACTTTCCCCCTTTGAGCTGTAACATCCATCTCTTTGAAGTAATTAGCAGCATTCTGTCCTTGGTTGTCTGTAAAAGGTAATCACCTACAGTGAACCTGTGCATAGTAAATGAAGACCATCCTCTATGTAATGTGCCCAGAAAAGCAATAAAAGCCTGTCCAGGCAGGGGTCAGCTCTCTCTCTTGGGCTCTCTCTAGTCCTCTTGCCCTTTCTCACTTAGAGAGTAGCCATGACGTCCCTTTATCTCCACAGGATTTCTGTAGTCTATGTATTTGTCTATTGCTGCCACAACACAGGATCCTGCTGGCTGGGATCTGCATCACTTAGGTCTCAACAGTTCTGTAAAACATATCTGTAATATATCCTGTCAGAGAAGGAGGTTGTGAGTTTGTTGACTTTATTAATTCATTCAAGCTCTCATTGACTATTATATGCCATCATTTTACTAAGCAGTAGGGTCATAAGATTACAATTCTGCATTCCCAAGGCCCACAATGGTAAAGACATAGGCAATGACATTACTGTGTAGTAATTACTGTAATAACAAATGTAAGTGCAGCAGCTGTAGGAGAGAAAGTAAGGGCACATACCACAATCTGGCAGAGAAAGGGATAGTTCTTCAAAAGAGGTGGGGAGATATGACATATAGCCTGGTTTTGAATAATAACTGAGAGGAAGTCAGCCAGGTAGAAATACAGGAGAAGGTTATCCAGGCACACAATCTAATGATTCCTAAAAAAACTTGGAAATATATGGGAGCATAGCAGGATGTGGGAATGCAATGAGCTGCATATGCCTTTAGTGCACGGTGACAGTGTGACAAGCAGTGAAGCTGGAGACTCTGCCAAGGACATAAAACAGAGGGTTTTGTGGAGCTCACCAAGGAAGCTAGACTTTATCACTGAGACTACTGGCAGCTAGTAGTGCCAAGCATTATATGTATTAAAAGCATTGAGAATACACCTTGATATATGGTTATAGTAATCAAGGAAGGCCATTCATCAGGGTAAAATTTTTATATATTTACTTAGATTTTAAAATGAATATAAATCTATCTACCTTGCTATTAAAGTTATATTCCATTTGAAGCTGAGATTATTTCAAAAGAAATACAAAAGAACTGCCGTGTTGAAATTGTAGCACAGATTTATCAGTTTAGGAAGGCACTTAATGTCTCATACTTAAGTGAGCTAAGTAAGATGAAGCTAACATCATTAGAAAATATTTATATATTTTATATGCAGCTACAATAAAGATGATGAAAATCACTGAGTTTGTCCATTCCAAATTTTCTAGGTATGACCTAATATACCCCAAGTAACTACCTCATTCCTATCACAATCACTGCAAGAAGGTGACTCTGCCTCATGCAGTCACTACCCAGGTACACATTGTGTATGATGCAAAAGCCACTTGGTTATTGTGTTAGTCACTGCTAGCAGTAAGTATAGGTTTTGCTATTTAACCTGAATTTTTTTCCAACTACTGCTCACAACCCCTCTTCAGACATAGCACACACACACACACATGCCTGTCATTTTTAAATTTAGGCCAAACTTCAGATCTTTCATCTGAAGGAAGATGCCACTATCAATTTTAGCAAAACATTGTCAAGCCTCTGATAAATTTCTGTTTATTAAAATTTATGGATCTTACCCTTTCTCCCTCTCTGAATGTGTCTGGTTTAATGTATAGTATTTTCTCTTGCAATATGGTATGGATAAACTTCCTTTTACAGAAATCAACTGTTGTGCCACACCAGCAGTATGCTGAGGAATAAACAGAAGAAAGTTACTTGAAAAATGATTTGAATAATAATTTCAATTAACAGTAACAAGTATGTTTTGCACAACTTCTAAGAAAAATAGCTTATATTGACTTGATTATTATTCTGGGTCTACCCTGGTCTCTGTCTGCTAGTCAGATTTCTGCAGTTTTGATATACAATATGTCATCACATGATTAATAAAAACCCAGGCTCAGTACAATAATAAGGAGGCAAAAAAGGAGATGATATTGAAATCAAGAATAAGGCATGAACCTGGTATATGGGAACCCACCGTGGCTTATGCTTTGGGTTAATCAATTCAACTTTGTAAGCTTTACTTCTATTACCTGTAAAAGAAAAGGGTAATATTACCATGGTTTCCTGAACTATTTTTACTAACAGTACTTCTGACACCAAATTTATGTTTCTTTTTTCCCCACATACCAATTATTTTTCTCTCTAGACACAAGTAGGATGCCACACAATTCAATTTAATTCTGACACTAACAATCAGACTTAGTATACATCCTACAGGCTGAGGACTCAATCCCACAAAATTAATCTCATTCAGATGCTAGCTGCAAGTTCAAGGTTGCCACCTGTACTTCTGATGAATGAGCTATAAATCCAGGGTTCCCATGTTCCCCTCCTCAGTTTCAATAATTTGCTAGAATGGCTCATAGAACTCAAGAAAATGGCTCACTTATGGCTATTAACTTATTATAAACAACTCAGGTATAGACAAATGGAATAGATTCATAGAGCAAGGAATGGGGGGAGGGCCTTGAGCTTCCATGCCCTCTCTAGATGTGCCACCCTCCCAGGTCTTTAATGAGTTCATCAAGCTGGAAGCTTTTCAAATCTTAAAAGCTTTTTCAGAGCTTAATTTCCAGTCTTTCTCCCTTCCCTGGAGTTCAGTGGGTGAGAATGAAAATTCCAACCCCTAGTCACTTGATTTTTCTGGTGACTAGACTAGCCCCATACAGAGGCTGCCTAAGGACCACAGTCTAAATCACCTCATCAGCCTAAACTCAAGTGTGATGTAAAGGGTTTGTTATGAATAACAAACTCAGGGAATACCAAGAGCTATACAAACACTTTGCAATGAACAAGAGATAAAGACCAAGTACATTTTTGTGTGATAAAGAATAATAAATAAGAACTATATTGGAGAATATTTTATAATTTCCAAAGTGACAGATAATGAAAATATTTATAATATTTTCAATAATAAAAATGAATATGCTACACTAGTACAGCAGCTCTACCCTACTGTCATGTTTACTAAGTCTAATAAGCACAAGGCTTTGGTTTTAATTATTTTGATGTGACATCCGCTCCCCCATTTTCCCCTCATCATTTGGAAGAAAATGCTCCTGTATATTACCCCTGGAACTTGAACTTACTGATGTTTAAGGTAATTATAATAGCCAAATTAATACATTATTGCCACATATTTAAATATCTATGAACTTCATCCATCAATGCAAAAGACCAGTCACCTTCACCTTGATACTAGGGATTGTTGATCACATTATGGCAGGTGATTAATATGTTTGGTTATAAAGATATTAAAAATTTGAACAGTTCTGCACATGAATCGTCATACCTTACTTTTGAATATGATGGGGAAAACAAGCCAAACATACAGATATCTTATCAAATGTTTGCCTTTTTAAAAACATTTGAAGTATTTTTATTGGTATGATTTTTGTTTGTTTGGGGCATACAAAATCTTTTAGCTCCTGCATAAGATTCACAACATTATGGAAAGCCAGCATAAAGTCATTTCCTTTCTGCCTATTAAAAATTTCTAATTCCCCTTCCTTCCTTCCTTCCTTCCTTCCTTCCTTCCTTCCTTCCTTTCAGAAATCAGCATTCTCAGCTAAAGATTATAATAGTTTCATAGTGCTTTATAAAGTAGAATTTCTCTGACTGTAAGACATTCAATTTAGTATAGATTTAACATTTTTTTTTTGTTTTGGAATGACATTTATTTCTCCATTTTCTGTTAGAACTACCAAGATCTTGATAGAAATGTCTCAAAGCTGGTACAGTTTGTATGTGCCTACAATCTGCCATTGAATAAATTTCTGTATAAGCTTGAACTTTTTATCTCTTGCTTAGAATAGCCTGTTAACTTAAAATAATCACAAGAGCATATAATTCACCTTCTTATTCTTTCAGAAATTTTAGTAGGCTCAGATACACATTACTGTGTCCCCAATTAGTCATGTTCATCTCCCTTTTCTCGTGGTCCTGTATTAAAGAAAGTTGCATTTTCTTGATGCGTTTATGTTGTCCATTTTAACTTTCTAGGGAAAAGTAGTAATATTACTGAATGAACCCATAGGGGAGGCCCATATACTGTCACCGAAACAAGCCCCCTCCCCTGACATTTTTCTGTCACTGTGGTTTCTTTGTCTGCCACCAGGTGTTAGGAATTGTGGCTCTCAGTGCCAGTGTTTGGTGAAAAGGAAAGGAACTATTTATTCAAAAGTTATACAGGTTTAGAGTAATGGCCGAATGTCATTGTTAAAATCCCAAAGTCCATTTAAAACACCACAAACACACATATAGTCCTGCCTTCTCCCCTTTGCCCAACCAGGCCGATCAGGGGTACCATATCTCAGGAAAAAGAAATGGAAGTCTGTAGCTCAGCTAAACTCCTGGTTCCTCCCAGTAATCTGTGCTCAGCTGGTCAGGTCTCCCACAGTCCCTAGCACCATCAGTTTTGTTACCCTATTCTCCAGTTCTTAATCCAAAACTATGTGGCACCTCCTCATGGCCCACCAGTGAGGGTCCTTTCACCCCTTTCCTTCCTGCATGGTCTCACATTGTTTTCTCATACTTGTCTCCCCTATTGTCTCCTTCCCACATGACAACCTGCCTTTAGTTTAAAATCCCAGACTGGAACCTTCTCCATAACTCCATTTCCAACTCTCCATAATCAGCTACACCTGCTAACACTCCCATATTTTCAGTCTTTCTTGGCTGCCATAGTTATTCTGGGCATGTGTGTCCCTGAGGTGTGGAGTGAACCATCTCCAACCTCTTATGCAGGTGCTGTAACCAGGGAGAGCTGCCTTCCAGTTACATCAGTGGTCAAAGTCACCCCAATCTCCCTAGCTAGCCTGCTGTTGATATGCAAAATAACCATATTTGTATATAGATATGAAGACTAGTCTGCTGTTATTGATATGCAAAATAACTCTCAATGGCCCTGCCATGTGTCCCATCCCCCAGCCGGGTCTATGGGGGATATCCTATATTACCTGACACCCCAAGTTCTGGACCCAATTACAAATCCCCCTTTTGGGGGTTCCTGGATTCCCCTGTTATACTAATACACACTGGATATCTCCACTTAGCCTGTTCTGGTCTTGGACTTCTCTGCTTATGGAAACCTTTGAAACTAACTCTTATTTGTGAGTGATCACCCACCTCTTTGCTTCCCATGACCTGCAAAGAGGTCTAGTAAAAAGCAACACATACTGGTGTTATTAGTGGAAGTGGGATTCTTGTGGAATCCAAGGAAAAGAATTTCCTGAGACCCACACAAGAAGATGTGGTTCTGTGGTATGGTTTATTATTGATGTACAATTAATTGGGTTCCCCTCCTGACTTCCCAATGGCCCATCTCCATCTGTCTTGCCATGGAAAATGTCCTATCTTGTCTTCAGTCAGGCCAGCATGAAGGCCACTGCCCAGACAGTCCAGTCCTGCATCCAGCAAGCTTAGCATCTGTTTCCAGCTGCAGTCCATTTCAGGCTCCCTCATGGAACCTACTTGTGAATTTGCACAGCAATGAGCTATGAACAGAACAGGCAAGCACAACATGCAAGTGCAGGTCACAAGCAAGACATAGAACTTCTTTGTTCCCCAGGGATTATGCTGGGTTTGGGACAGACAAGTGCTTTTTAGAAGAAACAAAAGACTCCTCAAATTTTTATGACCTTTGAATGGGTTTACACCCCCAAGTTAGTCCAGTAACTCTCCTTGCACCCCACCAAGAATCCAGTACTGGAGAGGATAAGGGAGGAGTGTTAATTCCATTAACCTGACAATTCTATGGCCCCCTGGAGTGTAAAAAGCTGTAGCTTCCTGGTGAGGCAAGTAGGTTTATATTATCCAGTATATTAAGCTTAATGTCTAGTTCTTTTTGCTTCTTTTCTCTATCTAAATACCAATGGTAACACTAGGAGTCAGAGATACAGAAAATGCAAATACTGACTCTCTTCATTTCCATCAATCAACAAGTTATGAAATATTAAGTACCATATTTTGTCATGTATAATGGGCACTTTTTGCCCAAAATTTTGAGGAAAAAAATAAGGATGTGCATTATACATGGGTAGTATGAATTCAATGTCTATATAAATATTTTTAATTCTTTAAAAAATTTCTTGTACCTTGTATCTATTCTTGTGTATTCATTACATAAAATTTCTTTTACCAAAATATGTTAAAAAATAAATGCTAATATTCCTTTATAATACAAGAACAAGTATCTAAATTTCAATAAATAAAAATTAAATTAAAAAATTAAAATAAGGCTGGAGAGAAGCCTTACAACCATACACAGACAGAAGAAAACACTTCAGCACGACCTGATTGGTAGAGAGTGGGGAGGAGACACAAGAGGACTGCCTGGGCTCTCACGGGTGGCAGCTGAAGTGCTGGAGAAATATTTCATCAGGGGAGGGGCTCCCCCTGAGAAGTGTGAGGTCTAAACCACATGCTGGGCTCCCCAGCCTACAACATCAGAGCTAGAAAGAAATGAGATAACATCCAGCTGTAAAAAGAAGCAGGGGTTCTTGATGGATAGGGAGATATGACTGGAGATGCAGAGAGCCTTTTAAAGGACCAAAGCGCAAAATTTCATTTGTAGCCACTTACCTTGGGTGCTTGCAAAGGGAAAGCAGAGTGGACTAGAGATACTTGAGGAGAGTCTGGGTTGGTGGCACTGGGGAGAAAACTGAGGGAACAGCCACTAGGACCCATGTGCTGAGTCATTCCCCATACTGTAGGAGCCATCTCTCTCAGGCACAGCACTCCTCTGTGAATGGCATTAGCCTGAGGGGAAGTAATAGCTCCACCTTCAGGAATTACTCTGACCCACCCTGTGGTGCTTATTACTGACTATTGATTACAGATTGTCTAGATTAACAAAATGATCAATTTAATGGCTGATTAGTTTAATATCTAAGGTGGAAAATACAAAGCAGCAGCCAAAATAGGAAGACAAAGAAACAGATTCCAAATAAAAGAACAAGAGAATTTTCCAGAAGAACTAGATGAAATGGAAGTAAGCAATTTATCAGATAGAGAGCTTAAAGTAATGATTATAAAAAAAACATTTAATTAAAAGTATGAAAAAAGACATAGAAACCATAAAAAAAGGATCAGTCAGAAATAAAGAATGCAATATATGAGATAAGTAATACACTGGAAGGAATAAACCATAGGTTAGATAAAGCACACGATCAAATCAGTGTTTTGGAGGACAAGGTAGAAAAATACACCCAGGCACAGCAGCAAAAAGACAAAAAGGATTTCAAAAAATGAAGAGAGCTTAAGAAACATCTTTGACAACTTGAAGCATAACAAAATCCACATTATGGTAATTCCAAAAGCAGAAGAGAGTGAGAAAGACATTGAGAACCAATTTGAAGTCATAATGACCAAAACCTTCCCTAATCTGGTGAAAGAAAATATCACACAAGTTCAGGAAGCTCAGAGAGTCACAAACAAGTTGAACCCAAAGAGGCCTACACTGAGACACATCATAGTTAAAATGACAATACTTAAACATAAGAATAGAATCCTAACAGCTACAAGAGAAAAGCAGGTAGTTACCTACAAGGAAACACCAATTAGACTGTAATCAAATTACACAGCACAGATGTTTCAGGCCAGAAGGGAGTGGTGTGAAATATACAAGGTTATCAAAAGCAAGGACATAAAACCAAGGCTACTTTACCCAGGAAGGCTAACATTGAAAATTGAAGGAGAAATAAGTTTCCCAGAGAAGAAAAAGCTAAAGGAGTTTGTTAACAACAAACCAATACTGCAACAAATGTTAAAGGGCTTCCTTTAAGAAGAAGAAGAAAAAGAGAAAGAAAAAAACAGAGGAAAAGCATCTAACAATAAAATGGCACTATGTACTCATCTATCAATAATCACCTTAAATGTAAATGGCTTAAATGCTCTGACCAAGACATAGGTAGCTGACTAGATAAGAAAACATGATCCAGATATATGTTTCCTCCAAGAGACCCACCTCAGATTGAAAGATACACACAGACTAAAAGTAAAGGATTGGGAAAATATATTTCATGCAAATAGAAAATTTTAAAAAGCTGGGGTAGCAGTACTTATAGCTGACAAAACAGACTTTAAAACTAAGGTTACAGTAACAGACAAAGAAGGACACTACACAATGATAAAGGGAACAATTCAACAAGAGGATATAACCCTAGTAAACATTTACACACCCAACATAGGAGCACCTAAATAGGTAAAGCAAATATTGATGGGCATAAAGGCAGAAATCAAGAGAAATACAATCATAGTTGGGTATTTTACACCTCATTGACTTCAATGGATAGATCTTCCAGGCAGAAGATCAACAAGGGGACAGTAGCCTTAAACAACACACTAGAACAAAAGGATTTCATTGATATCTTCTGAGCATTTCACCCCAAAGTAGCAGAATTACCACACTTTTCAAGAACACATGGAATGTTGTCTAGGGTAGACCACATGCTAGGACTAAAAAGAAGTTTCAATAAATTTAAGAAGATTGAAATCATATAGAGCATCTTCTCTGACCACAATGCTATGAAACCAGGAACCAATCACAAGAAGAACACTGAAAAACATACAGACACGGAAGTTAAACAACATGTTATTAAACAATGAATGTGACAACAACGAGATCAAGGAAGAAATGTGGATATGAAAAGATGCTTTGAAACAAATGAAAATGAGGACACAAATTCCAAAATTTGGGGGACACTTGCAAAGAAATCCTAAGAAGGGAATTCATAGCATTACAGGCCTATCTCAAACAAACAAACAAAAAAAACAGAAAAAGCTCAAATAACCAATCTAAATTCACACTTAAGGAACTAGATAAAGGAAAACAACAAAGTCCAATGTGAGTAGAAGGAAGGATATAGTTAATATCAGAGCAGACATAACTGAAATAGAGTCTAAAAGTGATACAAAATATAAATGAATTCAAGAGCTGGTTCTTTGTAAAGATAAACAAGATGAAAAACCTTTAACCAGACTCATCAAGAAAAAAAGAGAAAGGACCCAAATAAATAAAATCAGAAATGAAAGTGGAGAAATAACAACTAACACCAAAGAAATGCAAAGGATTATAAGAAAATATCATGAACAATTACATGACAAAAAACTCAAAAACTGGGGTGAAATGGATGATTTCCTAGAAAAATACAATATTACAAAACTAAATCAGGAAGAATTATAGAATGTGAATAGATAGATTATACTTAGTGAAATCGAAGCAGTAATCAAAAAACTCCAAAAAAGCAAAAGCCCTGGACCAGATGGCTTCACAGGTTAATTTTTCCAACATTCTAAGAAGAGATAACGCCTCTCCTTCTCAAACTATTTCATAAAAATCAACAGGAGGGAAGGTTCTCAATTTAGTTTACGAGGATAGCATTATCCTAATTCCAAAACTAGATAAAGACACTACAAAAAGAGAGAGAGAGAGAGAGAGAGAGAGAGAGAGAGAGAGTTATAGATCTATATCACTGATGAGCATAGATGCTAAAATCCTCAACAAAATATTAGCAAACTGAATAGAGCAATGCATCAAAAAGATCATATACCATGATCATGTGGAATTTATTCCAGGAATTCAAGATTGGTACAGCATTCACAAATTAATAAATGTGATTCACCACATAAACAAAATGAAGGGTAAAAACCACATGACTATATCAATAGATGCAGAAAAAGCTTTTGATAAAATCTAGCACCCACTTATGATAAAAACTGTCAGCAAAGTGGAAATAAGGAGAACATACCTAACATAATAAAGGCCATATATGACAAATTCCCTGTTAAAATCATACTCAACGGGCAAAAAGTACAAGCACTCCCCTTAAGATAGGAAACAGAAAAGAATGTCTGCTTTCTCCTCTCTTATTCAAAATAGTACTGGAAGTTCTAGCCACAGCAATCAGACAAGAAGAAGAAATAAAAGGGGTCCAAATTGGAAAGGAAGAAGTAAAACTGTCTTTATTTGCAGATGACATGATACTGTGAATAGAGAACCCCAAAGATTCCACCAAGAAACTACTTGAACTGATTAATGAATTCAGCAAAGTAGCAGGATAAAAAATTAATATCCAGAAATCAATTGCATTGTATGCCTATAACAAACTAACAGAAAGGGAAATTAAGTAAACAGTCCCATTTGCAATAGCCTCAAAAAGAATAAATACCAAGAATAAACCTAACTGAGGATATAAAAGACCTATACTCAGAAAATTTTAAAACACTGAAGAAAGAAATTGAAGAAGACACAAATAAGTGCAAGCACATACCATGTTCATGGATATGAAGAAGTAATATCACTAAAACGTCCATAATGCTCCAAGTAATCTATAGATACTGCACAATTCCTATCAAGATTCCAATCACATATTTCATAGAACTCAAACAAATATTTCAAAAATTTATGTGGAACCACAAAGCACTACAAAGTGACAATGATCCTGAGAAAGAACAAAGTTGGAGGAATCGCACTACCTAATATCAAACTATACTACAAGGCCAAAGTAATCAAAACAGACTGGTACTGGCATAAAAACTGACACATAGTTCAATGGAACAGAATAGGGAGTCCAGAAATAAAGCCACATCTTTATACTCAATTAATATTCAACAGAGGAAGCAAGCACATAAATGGACTAATGATAGCTATTCAATAAATTATGTTGGGAAAAATTGGACAGATACATGCAGAAAAATGAAACTAGATCACCTTTTTATATCACACACAAGAATAAAATCAAAATGTATCAAAGACAAATTTTAGACCTGAAACCATAAAAATCCTAGAAGAAAACATAGGCAGCAAAATCTTGGACATTACTCATAGAAATTTTTTATCAGATATATCTCCCCAGGCAAGGGAAACAAAAGAAAAAATAAACAAATGGGACTACCTCAAAATAAACAAAAACTATAAAGTTTTTGCACAGCAAAGGAAGTTATCAACAAAATAAAAAGATAACCCACAGAAAGGGAGAACTTATTCATTGATACATTTGATAAGAGGTTAATATCCAAAATTTATAAAGTTCTTACAAAACTCAACACCAAAACTCAAACAACCCAATTAAAAAATGGACAAAGGACTTGAAGAGACACTTCTCCAAAGAGGACATACAGATGGGCAATAGACATATTAAAAGATACTCAATGTCATTAATCACAAGAAAAATGCAAATTAAAACCACAATAAGATACCATCTCACACCTGGTAGAATGACTATCATCAATAAATCAACGAACAAGAAGTGCTGGCGAGGATGTAGAGAAAGGGGAATCCTTTTGCACTGTTGGTGGGAATACACATTGGTACAGACGTTGTGGAAAGCAGTATGGAGATACCTCAAAGAATTAAAAATGAATCTTCCTTTTCACCGAGCAATCCCACTTTTGGGAATAGATCCAAAGTAACCCAAAACACTAATTCGAAAGAACATAAGCACTCCTATGTTCATTGCAGCGTTATTTACAATCACCAAGATGTGGAAGCAGCCCAAGTGTCCATCAATAGATGAGTGGATAAAACAACCATGGGACATTTACACAATGGAATTCTACTTGGCCATTAAAAGGAAGAAAATTTTACCCTTTGTAACATTATGAATGGATCTTGGTAACATTATGCTAAGTGAAATAAGCCAGTCAGAGAAAGACAAATACTACATGATTTCACTCATATGTGGAATCTAACAATCTGAACTATCAAGCAAAACTGAGATAGAGTCATAGGTAGAGAACATATGACAGCTAGTTGGGGTGGAAGGGACTGAGCAAAAGGAAAAGGGACTAATGGACATGGAGAACAATGTGGTGATTGTTGGGGGCAGGGAGCATAAAGGAACTAAATGGTAATGGAGAAAATATAATAAAGATTAAATTTAAAAAATTAAAATGAAAGATTGTTTTTCTGAAAGTTTCGGTCAAAAACATGGGTGTGCATTATACACTGCAAAATACAGTAACTCATTTATTCAGCCAACTTAAGTTTAAAATTAAGGGTGACTGGCAAAGGCCCTTCAGAATCTTTTCTCAGAGGAACTGTAGAAAAGCCTAGAAAAATTATGTGTGCCAGACAAATGTTCATTAAGGACCTGCTGAGATTCTTGGCTACTATTTTGACTTGTCGCTCCATAAATGTCTGAGTCATAAAAATCTGTGAAGTTAAAAACTCTGGCATTACCTTTTGATATGACTTAGCCTCCAGCTGAACTAATTTTCATAGACTGTCAACTATTTAGATCAAGAAGAACCTTTCTGTAATTCACATTATCATCAAACTTAGCCTTGATCAGATTCTGTAAATATATTTCAGCCAACTATGATTAAGTCACTGAGGGAACCCTTAAATACACCCACGTCTTTGAAATGCATAATAAATGAAAACCTCTACTTCAATGAAGAACAAGATTCTAAAATTTAAGCTAGAAAAAGCCAGAACTTTAAAAAAATAATATAATCTTTGAATAAAGAGGCTACATTGGATAGAAGAAGGCACAGTTTATTAAAAGTAAAAGAAAATTCTGAGTTTGAAAGAAGTCATTCAAGGAATTTATAGTTACATCTAAACATTAACTACATATCTGATGGTATTATTTTTAGAAACATTTTTCTAATTTGGGATTACAAATCTCTCCCTGGACCTCTTGTTCCTCTGTTATGGTAGAAAGTCAGTCAAACCACTGGTGTGTCTCTACATTGGCCAAGATGGTGACAGGAGAAGGATAGGGCCCTAAGCATACAAAAGCTAGAAAGATAATTGGACAGAAAGAAAGCAGTTCCCTCTTTATCCCTATAAGAATGACAGGCTTGAGCAGAAACAGACAATGGTCTTTGTGACAGGAATACACCATTCTCCCAGGTTGTATAGCACCTTAATAAAACCTTTCCTTTTGAACCAATGTCTGCCTCACAAGTTTGGCTTTTGTGTCAGCAGTCAGACAAACTTCATTCTGTTTGGTTACAGTGTTGATGACTCCACTGGGACAGTATGGAACTCAGTAAGTCCTGGAGGGCCATGGCAGGGGTCCCAGCTGTCTGTGGCAGGATGCCCCGTGGAGAGTGAGACAGTGAGGGTTTCCTAGCAGCTACCAAGGGCTTTTCTCCAGAAATTTCCCTGCATCCTTCCCAATGCATCAGCCACTGAAAATGCTTGGCTAGTCAAAGGAAATGGGTCTACAGAGGAGATAGACTCTAAGACTGGGTAAGTCAAAACAATGTGCATAATAGGGGTTCCTTTTTCCCTGCTGTTTGAGCTTTGTACCACTTGGGTTCTGTGCCACTCAGGCTTTGTACCACTTGTGTCCAATTAGAACCATTTGTGGTACCAGTTTGCTGGCTATCCCTGCTGCTTGGACTTTGTGTCACTCAGACTTTGTGCCATTTGGCTCTGTTTATGGTATCATTTAGAAAGATAACCCTGCCAATTGGGCTTTGTGCCATTTGAGTCCAGTTAGTACCGTTTGTGGTATTGATTGGCAGGAGGTAAGACACTAAAACTTGCTTGTGAGCACTTGTTTGGAATAATGGATTTATGGATCCAAGTTTTGTTTATGTGTTCCCACTTTGTCTGGGGTTGTTATGCTTATGGTCTTGGGTTTGTCCTTTCATGCCATCAGTAGTTGTCCTGTTTCTTGTCCTGAAGGGAATACACTTGGTCAAATTTTAGCAGATTGGTCCATGTACAGCCATCATCTGATGACCAAGAAGGAATTGGTTTCCTATCGTAACACTGCTTAGCCTATGTATACTTTAGACTACGGAAGAAAATAACACCTAAATGGTTTCTTAATTACTACACCATCGTACAATTGGAATTGTTTTTCCATCTGTCAGGGAAATTGGATTAAATCCCTTACGTCTAGGTGTTTGTGTCTTTAACAATAACGATTCAAAAAAGAAAGGAAACAACCTAATGATGCAGAGAAGAGAATTGGCTTCAAATCACCTCCCTGACAGAAAGAAAAGGAAAATTAGTATGTGAATCTTTTTAATGCCCTGAACTCAGGGTTAGTAGCAGGACTATTTCCCTCACCACCACATCTGCTGCTAGATTCCCTTTAAACAGGGCCCAGAGAGGCAACAGATCCACCACTATATAATGAAGAAATGGTGTCCCCCTTAAAGACCCAGCAAGGTACCCAATTTGGCTAGAGATCATCCCTATCCAGAATAGGACAATTCCCTTTATGACAATATCCTATAGGTGGAATAAACCTTGAAGGCCAGCCTGCTGGTTACTATTGGGTTCATAAGACATTTTCCAATTCAGACTTACTAAATTGGAAGAATTCCAGGCCCTCATATAAGGAGGATCCTTAGAAAATGGCAGATATTATCACTTTCATTTTTTCCACTCACCATCAAAACTAGGCAGAGGTACAGGCTCTCTATAACATACTGCTAATGACAGATGAAAAGTAACTAGTTATAAATAAGGCTAATGAATAGGCTCATCACTTCTATCAAGAGAATCTCAACAGGACCCCCAACCCAGCCCAGGCAATTCCCTTGACAGAGATAAACTGAGACCTGAACAGTTCGAAACTAGTTTTCTTAGAACATTACAAAAGGCACATACTGGAAGAAAGGGGTGCTTAAACAAAAAAGCCTGAATATGATGGAGGCCGTTCAACAGAGCCCAAATGAAAATCCTTCTGAGTTTTCACAATAGAAAGGATTCATCAAGCCTATCAAAGACACACTGATGATGACCCACAGGTACCAGAAATATCCAGATGGTAAACATGAATTTATTGGGCAAAGTGCCCCAGATATCAGTAGGAAGCTCCCATATTTAGATGGGCCATTGGAAATAAATGCCTTCCAGCTGGGAGACATAGCCTTTACAGTTTACCATGGCAAGGAAACAAAATTATAGCAGGACAACTTTTTGGGAAAATGTAGGAAAACTAGAAGGAGAAATGGGACACTTAAAAAAGGGGGAAAACCCTCTAATACCAATCAATGTTCCTATTGCAAAGAGGAAAGTCATTGGATAAAGGACTGTCCACAACTCAAATAGAATAATGAAAAGGATAAAAACCCTCACCATAAAATATTAGAAAGCAATGATGAATTGATAACAAATGAGGAGGCCCAGGGGCTCCCCTAGGCATCTCCTTTCCTATTACTATTTCCCTACAGCAGCCCTGGGTACAACTGACAGTGGGGAACAAGCTAACTGACTTCCACATAGATACAGGAATTACATACTCAGTGCTAAAGACAAAACAAACTAAGAAAAGTTCAGCTGAAGTGATGGTCACTAGAGTGACCAAAGAATTAAAAAAAAAGAAAATACTCCTTCAGCCTCTAGAATGCCAGCTTGGGGATCAAAAATTTACATATAGTTTTCTCTTTATGCCAGACTGCCCCATTCAATTTTGGGCTGAGATTTAATTTGTAAATTATCTGCACAAACAACTTTTTCTCCTGAGAAGCAGCAAATATATGTACAAGTCCCTTTGGAACATGGTATCCAGCTCCAGGCACTCTTGCCTTGCCTGGAAGAACCTGGAGTTGAACTCTTCCCACCCAAGATCTATGAGCAGGTTGATCAAGCCATTTGGGCCAATGGAACCCCAGGTGGGATGGTTAATACCCAACCAGTATAAATTGAACTAAAACAAAGGGCACAAATCCCACAGAAGATACAATATCCCCTTAAAAAGGAAATTTTAGAGGGAATTCAACTAGTATTGCAGAAATTATTAAAATCAGGATTAATTTGTCCATGCCAATCTCCCTATACACTCCCATTTTGTCAGTTAAAAAGCCTCACTCTGATGAATATCAATTTGTACTGGATCTTAGGGGCCATAAATGATGTGGTCCAGGACATTCATCCAACAATGCTTAACACTTATGTTACAGAGCAGAGGGCACAGGGTGGTTCACGATAAATTATTACAGAAAGGATTCCCCCTTTCTGTCTCTGGAGGTTCCTTCCCCCACGCCCACCTGCTAGGTTCGAAATGCCCGCCGCCAGAGGAAAGACGTCTCTCAATGCCAGAGACTGGTGAAAAGGAAAGGAATTGTTTATTTAAAAGTTACACAAACTTAAGAGTAATGACCTAATGTCTTCAATAAGATACTAAAGTCCTCTAGAATACCCACAGATGCACAGTCCTTCCCTCTCCCTGTGCCCAGTCCGGGGTACCGTGTCTCAGGAAAAGAAGTAGAACTCCGTGATTCAGGCTCCCGGTACCATCAGCTGTGTGGCTGCTGCAATCTCCAGTTAATCCAAAGCCATGTGGCACCTTCTCATGGCCCACCAGCAAGAGTCCTCTCTCCCCTTTCTCTATGGCTGCAAAGTCTCTCCTGCTGCCTAAGCCGCATAGCAAAAAGAAGCACTCCAAAACCACGTGGTCCTCTCTACTCTCCTTCAGAACCGTGTGGTCCTTTTCCCCATTTACTTCAGAACCACATGGACCTCTATCTATCTACTTGCTTCAGAGCCTCGTGGTTCTCCCATTTACTTCAGAGCCGCATGGACTACTCCTTCCTTCAGAGCTGCATGGTCTCCTCCCCATTTACTTTGGAGCCGCGTGGTCTCCTTCTTTCTCACCCAAAACCTTGTGGTCCTCTTTTACTTCAGAACCACATGGACCTTTATCTATCTACTTGCTTCAGAACCTCATGGGTCTACTCTTTCCTTCAGAGCCGCATGGTCTCCTCTACCCTCCTCTACTCTTCTACCCATGGTCTCCTCCCCATTTACTTTGGAGCCGCGTGGTCTCCTCTTACTCTATGGCTGCCGGGCCTAGGTTTAAATCCCAGTGCCCATCTTCCTTTGCAGCCCCATTTCTGACTCCTCCTACAGTCAGTTACACCTGCCAGTATCCTTGTATTCTTCCAGCTTTACTGGGCTGCCATAGTAAGTCTGGGCAGGTGTGGCCCCATGGCATGGAGCCAATCATCTCCAAGCTCTCCCACAGGCCCTGTAACCATGGGGAGTTACTTCCCAGTCCCATCCTGGGTGGAATTTGGTCCCATCCCCCTGGCTCAAAGCATGGCCACAGCTACTTAACACATCCATGAAACCAGTTAAAGGTTATAGATATGTTAAATGACTGTGCCAGGGGTTAGCTGCAAAGCTCTTGCTACCCAAAACAGCTCTGAATGGCCCTGTTCCATGTGTCCCATCCCCTCTGGCTCAGGCCTGTGGGGGTGAGGACATCCTACACACATTTTTCTAATATTTCCTGGACACCCCGAGTCCTGGACCCCATCACAAATCCCTTCTTGGGGCCCTCCTCTTGGCTGCACCCTGCTTCACTTATACACTCATACCTTGATACTTGTTGGCTTCAGAAATTGTCAAACCCTGTACTCATTGCATTTTAATGAGAAAAAAATGTTTTAGCACTCAATGCTTGCTTGGAATCCATCACACTTGCTAGAACTTTTGAGACACATTGCTGACCTGTAAGAGAAAGCACTTCATTACTCTTCACTTGTTTGGTACTTGTAGGTTTTGGCACTCGTTATAAGTTCTGGAACAAGTTAATGAAGAGTACTGAGAGCACTGTACTTTGTGGATCATGGTGCTTGGAGATAGCAAATGGTTTTCAGTCTGAAACTTGAAGGATGCTTTTTTTTTTCTGCACTCCAATTCACAAACAGGCTAAACTATTATTTGCCTTTGAGTGGCAGGACCCAGAAACTAATACTGCTGGACTCTGTTGCCGCAAGGATTTAAGAATTCACTGACCATTTGGGGGGAAATACTAGCAAAAGATTTAATGAATGTTCCATTGAAATCAGAAATTCCTCTACAATACATAGACAACTTACTAATAACTAGCAAAACTTATAAAGATTGTTTGCTCAACGCCATTATAGTCTTGAATCATTTGGCAAAAAGTGGATGTAAAGTATTGCCTCACAAGGCCCAAATTTGCAAATAGGAGGTGGCATGCCAGAGATTCCAATTGGAACAAGGCACTAAGAGCTTGTTGACTGGTTGAAAACAAGCCATTGTTACAATAAAAATCCCAGAGAACCAGAGGCATCTTTGTAGATTCTTAAAGATTATAGGATTTTGTGGGATTTGGATTCCAAACTTTGGATTTATTATGAAACCATTATATGATATTTTGAAAGGACTAGATTCTGAACCTTATGAATGGACAAGAGACTGTCAGGTGGCATTTGACACCTTCAAGAAAAGACTAGTTTTGACTTCTGCACTAGGATTGCCCCCAAATCTTTTAAATTATACATTCAGGAAAGCTAAGGAATTGAACTTGGAGCACTAACTCCAAGGGAAATACCTCTCAGCCTCTCTCTTAAAGAAACTAGATCACATGACAGAAGGGTGGCATACCATGCCTTCAGGAAATAGCAGCTACCTGTGACATCTTACAGGAAACAGAGAAATTCACTCTGGGGCAACCTACTACAGTATTTGTACCCACACCAGCTCCTAACTCTATTGGAAAGGAAAAAAAGGTATTGGCTGATGTCAGGGTGCATGGGAAAATATCAAGCCATTATATTAGACAACCCAGATATTACCTTATGAACCACCTCTACTTTAAACTCAGCCATCCTGCTCCCAATCTCAGAGGAAGGCTCAGATGTCCAACATGATTGCTTAAAAATAACTGACAAAGTTTATTCTGGTAGACCAGATCAATTGGACCAGCTGCTGACAGAACCTGACTGGGAATTCTACACAGATGGGAGTAGCTTCATGGAGAATGGTCAGCAATAAACTGGGTACATGATAGTCACCATAGACAAGGTAATAAAGCTCAAGCCCTTGCCGTAAGAAACTAAGAATAAAATGATGAACTGATAGCTTTCACCAGAGCCTTAGAATTATAAGGCTCTGAAAGTTAAATTTCCTGAAAACTAAACTATTCTAAAATAATATTTTATTTAAAAAAATGTGATAGAAGTTACCATAAGCTAAGTCAGAAGACAACTGATATTATTAGAGATATTACTTATGACATACTTTAACAGATCAAGTTCAAATATCTCTAACAATAATGAACTCAAATATCAAGGTAAAAAAAAGCCAACACCTCATAGAATGTTGGGAAAAAGATAAGAATAGATACATACATATACACACATACACACACATATAAAAAACGTTTACATATGTAAGTATATATGCATTTGTTTATGTGTGTGTATATATAACCTTTAAGTTTATAAAAGATGTCCATTCTCTTTAAAAATAAAATAAATAAAAATTAGAAGTACCAAGATACAATATCCTAGCCATTAGATTGCCAAAAATAATAAAGTGTAAGAGTATAATTTCTAGTGTGGCTATGAGGAAACAGGCATGTTCGTAAGTTAATTGTGGGACTGCAAAATGTTACAACCCTAATGCAGGTGCTTTTGGCAACAGCCAATAAAATTCCAAGTGTGTTACCTTTGGTCTAGTTGTCGTCCTTCTAGAAAATACACCTAAAACAATATGAAAATATATATTATATAAAATGTATTTTACATAACATATGATATAAAATGTTTTATTTATATGTTTTATATAATATATTATATATAATACACATTATATAAACTGTAAGATTACCTTATATTAAAAATCTGCTATATAAATATATAACATTGTTATAGATATTTTCATATAATCATTAAATAGTCATATATTTATATTTTCAGAGCTATTCAATGCAGCATTTTTTTTGCAAATGAAGAATACTGAAAGTGACACTACATGCTAATAAGTAGAAGAGCGATTCAGTAAACCCTACAGTACTATGTGCTATGTAAAAACAGGAAAAAATGACAAAAAACAAGTCAAAGATCTATGCAAGGATACAGATAATTTCTGGATTACAATTTTTAAAGGAAAAAAGCAAATACAAAGTAGTATTCATGGTATGCTCCTTTTCATATAACAATGAAAAAATCTAAATAAATATACAGGTATCTGTTTATATATGTACAAGGAAAAATAGAAAGAATAAACCAGAAACTAGTAGTAGAAAGCACTGGGCTTCTAAATATCAATCTGGGGGAGGGGAGGAATGAATCCTGATTGGACCTCCACATGTAATAATATGAATCTAAACACAGATTTTATACTTCTCACAAAATTATTTAGAAAAAGATTATAAACATAAAACTAAAATATATATATATTAGAAAATAACACAAAAGTATATCTAAGTGCCCTTGAATTTGGTGATGACCTTTAAGATACAACACCAATAGCATGATCCATGAAAGACAAAAAAAAAAAAAAATGGAAGCCAGACTTCATTAAATTTAAAAACTCTTACTCTGCAAAAGATACTGTACAGTGAATGAAATGACAAACCACAGACTGGGTGAAAATGTCTGCAAAACACATATTTTATAAAAGACTAAATGTAAAATATAAAAATAACACTTAAAACTCAACAGTAAGAGAAACAAAATTTAAAAATGGACAAAACATATGAAGAGACCCCTCATCAAAGAAGATATACATACAACTGGCAAATAAACATGTTCAACAGCATATGTTATTAGGGACTTGAAATTAAAACAACATGAGATAATTCTACATGTTTATCAGAATTTCTAAAATCCAACACATCGACAATACCAAGTGTTGGTGAGGATGTGTAGGAACAGGAAGTCCCATTAATTGCTGGTGAAAATGCAAAGTGGTTCAGTTACTTTCGAAGTCAGGTTCTGCCCTCACTGGTGTAGCTCAGTGGATTGAGTGTGGGCTGCAAACCAACGGGTCGCCAGTTCAATTCCCAGTCAGGGCATATACCTGGGTTGTGGGCCAGGTCCCCAGGGGGGGCCACGTGAGAGGCAATCACATGTGATTTCTCTCCTCTTTCTCCCTCCCTTCCCCTCTCTCTAAAAATAAATAAATAAAATATTTTTAAAAAATTAAAAAAACGTTAAAAAAAGAAAAAAGATGTCAGGTTCTTACAAAACTAAACATACTCGTACCAAAATTTCTGTAATTGCACTTCTTTGTATTTACCCAAGAATTTAAAACTTATGTTCACACAAGAACTTGAACAAGAATGTTTATAGAAGTTTTATTTAAAAAAAAACAATAAATAAAAACATGGAGGCACTTTAAGTGCATATTGTTAAGTGAAATAAATCAATTTTAACAGGCTACATAGTACATAATTCAAAGTATATGACAGCTGATAAAACCATAAGCATAAATACAGTTAAAGATCAGTAGTTTTGAGGGTTCAGAGGGGGAGATGAAGTGAAGGATAAAAAGGTAGACCGTGGAATTTTCAGCAAAATGAAACTACTTTCTATGTTACTGTACTGGTGGATTCATGTGTATTTGTCAGATACATAGTATATATAACACCAAGAGTGAACCCTAATGTGAACTATAGACTGTACTTAATTATACTGTATTGTAATTGTTATATTATTGCAAGATTCCATTAGTTCATCAATAGGACTGAAATTCAATCCCTCCAAGATGAGAGAAGATATCTGTTTGATATCAAAAGATTCATTCAGAATTTAACAGAACCACAGAAAAATACATAAACGCATAATGCAATAAAAAATGGGCAACAGACTAAGAACATAAAGAGAAGGAAATATCCAAATGACCAACAAGCATATGGTAAAATGCTTGATCTCACTAGTTATTAAGGAAGTACAAATTAAAACAACAAGGTGATATTGCTACATGTCAGCAAAACTGGCAAAACTTAAAAGAAGACTGAAATGTTATGTGTTGGTGAGAACATGTAATAATCACCCTTTAATATACTCCTGTTTTGCTGTGAAAATTGGTAAAAATCACTTGTACATCTGCTGGCATCAAGTAAATGAACCTATGCATTCCCTATTCTATTTCTAGCTATATACCCAAAATAAATGTATACATACATTTGTAAAATCTCCACACTAGGAATATCCAAAATAAGCATTAACAGTAGGAAAAATATGTAGTATATTATAAAATGAAATACTATATTAGCAACCAAAGTTACAAACATCAACATTTATGAATCTCATGCAAACATAATATTGAATGAAAAGGATCAGACACAAAAGAGTATATACTCTATGACTCCAGTGTTTACAAAGCTGGTAAAATTATATAATGCAAGCAGGGTTGAAGTTGGGTTTACCTATGGGGAGAAGTAGGGATCTACTCTGGGAGAGTAAAGGTGTCTCCTGAGGTGCTGGTTTTTCTCCTCACAGCTATGTGCTCTTTGTAAAAATTAACTGAGCTGTACATTTTAAAATTTTGGGTATATTTGTACATAAATAAAAATTATATTAAAAGATATATTAAAAGGTTAATATAAAATAGCATTAGTTTTTTTTGCTTATATTGCTGAAAAATTATGTTGGTATTTATGTTACTTTGGGCAATGAAATGGAATATTAGTTTACTTAGATTACATTAACATAGATGTTATTGCAGTTTTGCTATAAAATATTTTAGAACAATGTTTTCTTTTTAAAATAATAAAAATAAGAAACTCTAAGCAATTTTGAGTGAAGTGATCTATTCAGTGAGATAGCACAAAGGCAAGGAAAAGCAGAAGAGAAAAATAAATAACAAAAATGAGAGAGAAGAGTAGAAAAGAAAGAAAAGAAAAAAACAGAAAAGCAGCAAAACCTCCTTCTCCTCACCTTAATTTAAAGTTTATTAACCTAAACCAAATCTGTATTGTTGCTAAATATAGAAAATTGATTTAATTTTGGGGGGGGCCCAAAAATTTATTTATAAAAAGTTGTGTATTCTTACATGTTTAAACTTCTGTCACCTTCAAATACTCTCTATTTGATGCAATACACCTATTGAGACATTTTTTCCACTGCCGGAAAGAGTTTTTGAACTCTTCAATTTTGATGCCTTTTAGTGCTTCTGCCAGTTACTGTTTCACCTCTTCCACATCCCCAAAACATTTCCCTTTGAGGACTTTTCTTATCCTGGAGATTAAAAAAAAATTTGCCCCAGGCAAGATCCATCTGGTGAATAGGAAGGATGGTGCCAGGGACTCATGCTATTTTGGGGACAAAAACTGCTGAACACTAAGTGGTGTAGGTAGGTGCTCTCTCATAAGTCACCCATGGTGAAATGGGCAAACACAGTGAAAGATTCTTTTTAAAAAAATCACTGAAGCCAAGAAGAGGTTCTCATTAAAATGCCATCTGGTACACTAATATAGATGGGTTCCTGAAATGCTCACAGAGTGAGGAAGCCTATACCACAAGGGGTCCAGTTTCTTTTGGGGTAGGGGCCCCACCTCAAATTTCACATTTGCAAAGTTTATGTATACTTTGAATTTAGAAAGCAAATACAAATGAAAAACCTCCCTAAATTCTAGTAATGTTATATTTTTATTCCTAGCCCTAAAGGAAATAAAAATATATTCCTGGAAAGCTAATCTTTTTTGTTGTTGTTGTTCATTACAGTTGTTCCACATTTTTCCCATTGCTCTTCTCTGCCTGCTGCATCCCTCCCCACTCCCACATTCAAACCCCATCCCATTGTCCCTGGCCATGAGTCCTCTATTCATGTTCTTGACTAGAACTTTCACTTTCTTTACCTTTTTATCCCCCTACCATCTCCCTTCTGGGCACTGTCTGTTCTTTATTTCTCTGCCTCTGGTGCTATTTTGCTCATTTGCTTGTTTTCATTTGTTCCATATATAGGTGAGATCACATGGTATTTCTCTTTCACCGCCTGGCTTATTTCACTTAGCATAATGCTCTCCAGTTCCAACCATGCTGTCATGAAGGGGCTCCTTGTTTCTCTGCTGGGTAGTATACCATTGTATAAATGTACCATATTTTTTTTTGATCTAGTCATTTACTGATGGGCACTTAGGCTATTTCCAGCACTTGCTAATGTAGATTGTGCTGCTATCAATATTGGGGTGCATAGGTTCTTTTGAATTGGTGTTTCAGTATACTGAGGGTATAATCCCAGCTGTGGAAATGCTGGGTCCAAAGGCAGTTCCATTTTTAGTTTTTTGAGGAAATTCCATACTGTTTTCCACAGTGGCTATACCAGTCTGCAACCCATAACAGTGTATTAGGTTTTCCTTTTCTCCACAACCTTGCCAGCATTTGTTTGTTGCTTTGTTTATAATGGCCATTCTGACAGGTGTTAATTGGTATCTCATTATGACTTTAATTTGCATCTCTCTGATGGTTAGTGATGCTGAGCATCCTTTCATATGTCTTTGGGCCCTCTGTTTGTCCTCCTTGGAGAAGTGTCTGTTCAGGTCCTTTGCCCATTTTTTAATTGGATTGTTTGTCTTCCTGGAGTGATGCCATGTGAGTTCTTTATATATTTTGGAGATCAAAGCCTTGTCCAAGGTATGATTGGAAAATACATTTTCCCATATGGTTGGTTCCCTTTTCATTTTGTTGATGTGTTCTTTAGCCATGCAGAAGCTTTTTAATTTAGTGTAGTCCTATTTGCTTATTCTTTTCTTTATATTCCTTTCCCTAGGGGATATATCAATGAAAATATTGCTGCATGGGATATCTGAAATTTTTCTGCCTATGTTCTCCTCTGGAAATTTCATGGTGTCACAACTTATATTTAAGTCTTTTATCCAGCTTGAGTTATTCTGGTGTGTGGTGTAAGTTGGTGCTCAAGTTTCATTTTTGTACATGTACCATTCCAGTTCTCCCGATACCTTTTGTTGAAGGGGATATTTTTACTCCATTTTATGTTCCTTCCACTTTTTCAAATATTAATTGACCATAGAGCATGGGTTTATTTCTGGGATCTCTATTCTGTTCTATTGGTCTATGTGTCTGTTCCTATGCCAGTACCAGACTGTTTTGATTACAGTGGCCTTGTAATATAATTTGACATCAGGTATTGTGATCCTTCCAACTGTGTTCTACTTTCTCAAGATTTCTGAGGCTTTTGGGGGTCATTTTTTGTTCCATATAAAATTTTGAAATATTAGTTCTATATCTGTGAAATATGTCCTTGGTAAATTGATAGGGATTATGTTGAATGTATAGATTGTGTTGGATAGGATGGTCATTTTAATGATGTTAATTCTCCCAATCCATGAATACTGTATATGCTTCCATTTGTTTGTTTCTTCCTTAATTTCTTTGTTCAGTGTTGTATAGTTTTCTGAGTATAGGTCTTTTACCTCCTTGTTTAAGTTTATTCCTAAGTATTTTATTTTTCTTCTTGCTATAGTAACTGGGATTGTTTCCTACTTTCTGTTTCTAATATTTCATTGTTAATGTACAGAAATACCTTTGCTTTCTCACTGTTGCCTTTGATTTCTGAATCCCAGTGTTTTGCCAGTTCATTTATTAGGTCAAGTAGTTTTGTTTTGTTTTGGTTTGGTTTTTTTGGTGGAGTCTATAGGGTTTTCTAGGTACACTATCATGTCATCTGCAAAAAGTGAAAGTTTTACTTCCTCCTTTCCATTTTGGATGCCTTTTCTTTCTTTTTCTTGTCTCCTCACTGTGGCTAGAACTTCCAAAGCTATGTTGAATAAAATGTGGTAAAATTGGACATCCTTGTCTTCTGCCTGATTTTAGGGGAAAAGTTTCCACTTTTTGCCCATTGAGTATGATGTTGGCTGTAGGTTTCTCATATATAGCCTTTATTATGTTGAGGTACCTTCCTTCTACCCCCACTTTGCTGAGTGTTTTTATCATTAACGTACTTTATAATATGCTTTTACAGCACCGATTGATATGATCATATAGTTTTTGCTTTTCATATTGTTTGTATGCTGTATTACATTTATTGATTTGGGTATGTTGTTGTGGGGGGCTCCGCCCACAGGGCCCCCCCCATCCACCATGGATGAGAATAAGTCTACCAAGACATGATTTTCTTGGGGAGGAAAGGTGGCCAGCCAATCTCTCAAAGGAGAATGGCCAAGAGCCTTTTCATCAATGGGCTTTTATTGGGTTCAATTTGCTCAGGAATATAGGTAAAGCTCATCAATCATTGTCAGGCAGTAAGGATCAAACAATAGACAACATACAAAGAACTAGGAGGGCTTACTCTGAGTGTGAGTCAGTTAGCTAAAGGGCTAGAAACTTTGGGAAACAAACTCATTTCATGCTTGGACCCTTAACAGAAAACTGAAGGCATTCTTAGCAAAGCAGGTTTCACAGGATTTTATGTATTCTTTCTTAGGTCTGATTGCCCCATGGAACCTGCCCTTTCCAGCACAGCACTTCACTGCCCTTTGTCATTGTTTCAGACTTAAGTCAGGCAGGGGGAGTTAGGCAGCCAAGAGATTAGGAGACTTCTTGCAGACAGAATGAGGACTCAGGTTATGTCCAAGCTGAGGGGTGAGGGCCCATCACCCCCTTTTTACTATAGCCCCCCAAGTTCTTCCCTGAGGGCCTCTTCATGACTGTGCCTGTCTTAGGTTGACCTTCTCTTGAGTAATCTTATCTGTCATTGGCTAACCGGTCATGCTCTGGGGGCCAGGCAGGGTGAAGTAAAGTGGGCAGAGGCGGTTCTACTGCCAGGGAGATAAACTTTGTCTCCTTAGTGGCTTATGGTCCCAAGGTCTCTCACTCAGCTTTAGCCATGGGGATTTACAGCATCTGAAACCAGGCAGGGTGGTTCCCAACATACTGTAATATCCTTGCATCACTGGGATGAATCCCACTTGATCATGGTGTATGATCTTTTTAATATGTTGCTGGATCCAGTTTGCCAATATTTTGTTGAGGATTTTAGCATCCTTGTTCATCAAGGATATTGGCCTGTAATTTTCTTTCTTTGTCATGCCTTTATGTGCTTTTGGAATTAGGAAGATTCTGGCTTCATGGAAAGAGATTGGGAGTTTTCCCTCTTGGATATTTTTAATTAGTTTGAGAAGAATCAGTGTTAGCTCTTCCCTAAATGCATGGTAAAATTCTCCTGTGAAGCTGTCTGGTCCATGGCTTTTGTGTACCGAGAATTTTTAATTACTGCTTCAATTTCACTTTTATCTGTGTATTCAGACTTTCTGCTTCTTCTTGACTCAGTTTTGGTGGATTGTATATTTCTAGAAATTTGTCCATTTTGCCCATGTTTGCAAATTTCTTGGCATATAGAAATTCCTAGTAATTTCTTATGATTGTTTTGATTTCTGTGGTCTCAGTTGCAATTTCTTCTTTTTCATTTCTGATTTTATTTATTTGAGTCTTTTCCCTTCTTTTCTTGATGAGTCTGGTTAAAGGATTATCAATTTTGTTTATCTTTTTAAAGAATCAGCTCCTGGATTTATTGATCCTTTGAATTATTACTTAATCTCTAAGTCATTTAATTCTGTTCTGGTCTTGATTATTTCCTTCCTTCTACTTGCTCTGGGTTTTGTTTGCTGTTGTTCCACTACTTCTTGCAGATATTTGGTTAGGTTGTTCACTTGAAAATTTTCTGTCTTTTTTTAGGTTGGCCTGTATTGCTATGAGCTTCCCTCTCAGGACCGCCTTCACTGTATCCAAGAGGTTTTGGGTAGTTGTGTGTCCATTTTAATTTGTTTCCAGAAACTTTTTCACTGTTTCTTTGGTTTCATTGTTTACCCAATTGTTATTTAATAACATGTTATTCAGTCTCCGTGGACTTGATTGTTTTTGTGTTTTTTTCCTTGAGGTTCATTTCCAGTTTCAAGGCCTTGTGATCTGAGAAAATGCTTGATGTAATTTCAATTTTCTTGAATTTTTTTCTTGTTTTGTGCCCTATCTTGTGGTCTATCTTTGAAAATGTTCCATTGCATTTGAGAAGAAGATATATTTTACTTCTTTGAGGTGAAAGGGTCTGTATATATCAGTTATGTTCATTTGATCTAGCGTGCCATTCAGTACCAAAATGCCCTTGTTGATTCTTTGTTTGGAAAATCTTTCTATGTTGACAGTGGGGTTTTGAAATCCCCTAGTGTAAGTGTGTTGCTGTCTATGTTTTCCTTGAAGTCTTCCAAGATTTTTCTTATATATTTGGGTTCTTTTATGTTGGGTTCATATTTATAGCTTCCTGAAAAAGGCTTTCCTTTAGAATTATGAAATGGCCTTCTTTGTCTGTTTTTATGGCCTTTGTTTTCAAATCCATTTTGTCTGATATAACTGTTGTTATGCTGGCATTTTTTCTTGTCCTATTGCTTGGAATATTTTCTTCCAACACTTCACTTTCAGTCTGTGTAGATCTTTTGTTGTCAGATGGGCCTCTTTGTAGACAGTATATGTGTGGGTCATGTTTTCTTATCCATTCACCTACCTTATGTCTTTTGACTGGAACATTTAATCCATTTACATTTAAGGTTATTACTGATAAGTATTTATTCATTTTCTCCCCTTTGTACTTATGTTCCTCTCTCTCTCACTCTTTTCCTTCATCTTCTTAAAGCAGTCCATTTAACATGTTTTGCAATGCAGGTCTTTGTAGACTTGTATTCTTTTAACCTTCTTTTGTTTGGGAAACTCTTTATTTAATCTTCCTTTTTAAATGAGAGCCTTTCTGGGTAGAGTACTCTTGGTCAAAAGCCTCTGCTTCTCATTACTTGGAATATTTATTGTCATTCCCTTCTTGGAAGGGAATATTTATTCTCTTTCCTTGGCTTGTACTGATTCTGTGGAGAAATCAGCTGCTAGCCTGATTGGAGCTCCCTTGTATGTTATTATCTATTTCTCCCTTGCTGCCTTTAAGATTCTCTCCTTGTCTTTGAAATTTGACATTTTAATTAAGATGAGTCTTGCAGTAGGCCTCTTTGGGTTCCTCTTGATTGGATCCCTCTGTGCTTCCTGAACTTGCATGGCTTTTCCCTTCTCCATGTTCAGGAAATTTTCTGTCATTATTTTTTCAGACAGTTTTTCTATTTCTTGCTCCTTTTCTTCTCCTTCTGGTGACCTATGATGCAAATGTCATTATGTTACAGAGCAGGCGGGGGGTGGTTCACGATAAATTATTACAGAAAGGATTCCCTCTTTCTGTCTCTGGAGGTCCCCCCCACACACCCACCTGCTATGTTCACAATGCCCGCTGCCAGAGGAAAGACATCTCTCAATGCCAGAGACTGGTGAAAAGGAAAGGAATTGTTTATTTAAAAGTTACACAGACTTAGAGTAATGACTTAATGTCTTCAATAAGATACTAAAGTCCTCTAGAATACCCACAGATGCACAGTCCTTCCCTCTCCCTGTGCCCAGTCCAGGGTACCATGTCTCAGGAAAAGAAGTAGAAGTCCGTGGTTCAGGCTCCCGGCACCATCAGCTGTGTGGCTGCTGCAATTTTCAGTTAATCCAAAGCCATGTGGCACCTTCTCATGGCCCACCAGCAAGATTCCATTCTTTGCTTTTTTTCCCGGCAAAGTCTCTCCTACTGCCTAAGCCACGTGGCAAAAAGCAGCACTCCAAAACCACATGGTCCTCTCTCTTTTCCTCCATCAGAACCGCGTGGACCTCTACCTATCTACTTGCTTCCAAACCTCATGGTTCTCTCCTTTCCCCTCAGAACCGCGTGGTCCTCCTCCTTTTACTTCAGAACCTCATTGCCCTCACTCTATATACTTGCTTCAGAACCTCGTGGTTCTCTTTCCTTTCCTTCAGAACCACATGGTCCTTCCTATTCACTCCAGAACCCTGTGGCCCCCTATTTACTTCAGAACCTCATGGTCCTCTCCCTTTCCTTCAGAACCGCATGGTCCTCCTTTCTTTCCCTCTCAGAACCGCGTGGTCCTCTCCCTTTCTCCTCAGAGCCACATGGTCTTTCCTTTCTATGGCTGCCATGCCTAGGTTTTTAATACCAGTGCCCATCTTCCTTTGCAGCCCCATTTCTGACTTCTCCTACAGTCAGTTACACCTGCCAGCATCCCTGTATTCTTCCAGCTTTACTGGGCTGCCATAGTAAGTCTGGAAAGGTGTGTCCCCATGGCGTGGAGCCAATCATCTCCAAGCTCTCCCACAGGCCCTGTAACCAGGGGGAGTTGCTTCCCAGTCCCATCTTGGGTGGAATTTGGTCCCATCCCCCTGGCTCAAAGCATGGCCACAGCTACTTAACACATCCATGAAACCAGTTAAAGGTTATAGATATGTTAAATGACCATGCCAGGGGTTAGCTGCAAAGCTCTTGCTACCCAAAACAGCTCTGAATGGCCCTGTTCCATGTGTCCCATCCCCCCTGGCTCAGGCTTGTGGGGGTGAGGACATCCTATATATATTTTTCTAATATTTCCTGGACACCTTGAGCTCTGGACCCCATTACAAATCCCTTCTTGGGGCCCTCCTCTTGGCTGCACCCTGCTTCAATTACATTTCATGTTGTCCTGAAGTTTCCTTAAACTATCTTCACACTTTTTAAGTGTTTTTTCATTTTGTTTTCTACCTGGGTGGTTCTTTCTACCTTGTCTTACAGCTCACTGATTTGTTTCTCTGCTTAATCCAGCCTGATTGTAATTCCTTCTAGTGTATTTTTTTTTATTTCAGATATTGTATTCTTCATTTCTTCCTGGTTCTTGTTTATAGTTTCTGTTTCCTTTTTCATGCTGTTGTAATTCCCATATAGTTCCTTGTAGTTGTCACTCAGTTCCTTGAACATCACCATAACCATTTTTTTAAAATTCTGTGTCTGATAGATTGCTCGCCTCCATTTCATTTAGCTCTTTTACTGTGGATTCTTCTATTCCTTTTGACTGAGGGTTCTTTCTTTGTCTCTGCATTATAGGTCACTATTTTTGTTTGCTTCTGTATCTCAGGATGCTCTGTTTTTCCTGCTTGTATTTGTGGGATGGACTTCTGTGTTAGGAGTTCTGTGGGACCCAGTGGCACAGTCTCTTTGATCTCCTTGCCAGATAGTCTAGGGTTGCCATTTCTTCTTTTTGTGTGTACTGTCTTGTATTTGGGCTTTGCTTATTGGTGGATTCTTTGTTGGTGGGTTCTCCCCTTGAGTGGGCTTATTGGTTGTCACAACTCCCACCTCATCTTTTATGCTGTTGTACAGGTGTTGGTTAACAAAGCAGTATTACAAGACAACTAAACCTACACCAGCAAACAGAACCCTCTCTACCATATCAGCAATATCAACCAAACTTGAGCAAAGATTAATAATGGTGAAGAGAGATTGAGAATATTATAAGATAGGACAAAGGGAATATGAGATGACTAAAAGAAAGGAAAATGATTTTGAGTGGAAATAAGGAGGAGAATTGATCAGAGTAGGGATAGAACCGAGGTAAAAAGAGGGAAGAACAAATTTTTAAATGTAAGTAAAACACATAAGGGTGATGGCAAAAATGGGGTGAGAAAAGGGAGGTGTATACTATGATGTTTGAAGTAACATTAAAAGATATTGGACCAATGGGAGTGAAATTGCATAAAAACCACAACAAGGTTGATTGCAATTACAGCTGAATGAAGTTTAATAAAGATGGAATGGGAATAAGAATATTATACGAAAGAGAAAAATGAATATGAATGTCTGCAGTAAAAAAAATGATTTTGAGAGGATGGGGGACACAAACTAATAAATGTAAGGAGTAAAGCCCAGGCTAGAGACGGTAAAAAAGATAAAATAAAATTCCTCACTCAACTAATCAGGGACAGGGGGAAGACAAAATGGAGTAAGACAAGGGAAGAGTATCCTATGGGATTTAAAGTACAAACAAATAGTGAACAAATAGGAGTTCTGTTGGAGAAGTACAGCAATAACCATGGTATTTTACCCAACTAGCCAGAGTTTATTAAGATGGAAAGTAATTAAGACTATTATAAGAGGGAGAAAAATGTGATCTGACTTAAGCAAGAAGAGCACTTATGTGAGGTTAGATGGAGGAGAAATAGTAACAGTAAGGGGTAGGAACATAGGGGAGTGTGAGAGAAAATAAAATTTCCAACAACAGTAAGAAAGATCAGGAAGATGACAAAATGGAGTAAGACCAGGCAAGGGTACTATCTGGCATTTGGAATAACAATAATATGAAAAAATATACAATCTGAACAAAAAGAATAAAAAATAAGACCAAGAATAGTGAGTTATTTGGTATATGAGTAAAGTGAAAGAAGAAAAATTAAAATGCTATACCAAAGGAAGACAAAAAGAAAAGAGAAATAAAAAATGCAAGTTCTAATGAAGAGCAAGGTAAAATTTGTCTCAGCTGTTGGTCTTCACCTTCTGACTTCTTTCTGGATCTGTCTGTCATTTTCTATCAGCTCAAGGTCCCAGGTGGGTCATCCAACTTCTGGTAACACTGCCTGTATCCACTTCCCCTGCCTGTAGAGGGAGCTTCTGTTGTGATCCAGAGAGTGAGTTCTCTTTGTCTCCCCTAGGACGTAGTGTTCAGTCTTCTGGGAAAATTGTGGATGCATTCCCCCTGTCCCTACACCTCCCATCTTAGTCTGTCCCAGTTTATTTCCAACAATGTATAGTTTCTGCTTAAAAAACTGTCCATTTCATGGGCAGCAGGGGGAAATCTGTGTAAGAGTGTCAGTTCTCTCCTTGATGTAGTCTGCTGCTCTGTATGTGAGCCAAGTCTGGGCCGGCACTCTGAATCCTACTTGTTGCACCCTTTCTTAACTTCCTGTTTTGATGGACTCAGTGAAATAGGTTGCAGTGTACTTTGTCTCCCTGTGGGGAGTTCAAATGGGCCCTTTAAGGCATTAGTCTTGCTGTCTTACTCTTGAGGAAAAGCCCCCTGCTGGTTAAGACTGACCAGCTGGTTTTGTAACTCTTTCTGGCTGTTGCAAGCAGTGGGGCGTTGGGCTCAATTTTCCCTTCCCTGTGTTTCTGACAAGGAAGGGCGCTCAGTCTTGCCTACAGTAATTGTAGGTGCACAGTTTCCACCCCAATGCTCTCACAGCACTCTGCAGCCAGCACTTTCCTCTTCATGCCAAGAAACCACCTGGCTTGCATTCCTTTGATCAATCCGTCAGATTCACTGAGTAGGAGCAACCACACCCACAATCCTCCCTCCTTGGTGGTGGGGCAGCTGTGCCAGTGCGTAGTCCCTGCCCAGCATGCCTCAGTTCCCTTTTGAAAATAGTCCCTCTGTGTGCTACCGCTACAGCTCTGAGCCACTGCCTTGCCTTCCACACACTCCAACTCTCTGGCAAGTCAAGAGTCTATCTCAGTCACAGCTGGTGTCCTCTTCCCCAGGATCCAGGTGCAGCCAGAATTTCCCCCCACTCTCTGGCACTGTCCTGGCTGGCGACTGCCTCACCCCCGCAGCTAGTGTGAGCAGCCAGCTGTGTGTGAGTGTGTGTATGTGTGTGCAGCCTGTCTCTCCCTGTTGACTTTGAGCATTCAAGGTGCTCCCAGCAAGGGTCTGATTTCCCTGCCCTGGGAGGGAAGAGAAGCTGCTATCCCAGTCTGGGGTCTCCTTGGATGTCATCCCTGTAGAAGCTGCAATTTTAGGTGCCATGCCTGGGGACTTTCCCCACCTGCCTATACAACTTCCTTACTGCCCATTTTTGAAGTATCCTCAGCATATTTTGGCTTCCAAACTTCATATCAGCTAAGATTCTGTTGGCTGCTCACTTCGTTTTTCAGAAGATCAGCTAAGTGTTCCAGTTGGGTGCATGAGCAAATGGGCTCAGCTCCTAAAACTTCCCCACCATCTTCCTCCTGGAAAGCTAACTTATTACTGGGTTATATGTCTTTTTCTTTCTTTTTTCTCTTTCTTTCTATCTTTCTTTCTTTCTTTCTTTCTTTCTTTCTTTCTTTCTTTCTTTCTCTTTCTTATTTTAATATATTTATTGATTATGCTATTACAGTTGTCCCATTCCCCCCCTCACTCCACTCCATCTTGCCCACCCCCTCCCTCCCACCTTCCCCCCCATAGTTCATGTCCATGGGTCATACTTATAAGTTCTTTGGCTTCTACATTTCCTACACTATTCTTACCCTCCCCCTGTCTATTTTCCACCTATCATCTATGCTACTTATTCTCTGTACCTTTCCCCTCACTCTCCCCCTCCCGCTCCCCTATTGACAACCCTCCATGTAATCTCCATCTCTATGGTTCTGTTCCTGTTCTAGTCATTTGCCTAGTTTGCTCTTGTTTTTGTTTTAGGTGTGGTTGTTAATAACTGTGAGTTTGCTGTCATTTTTACTGTTCCTATTTTTGATCTTCTTTTTCTTAGATAAGTCCCTTTAACATTTCATATAATAAGGGCTGGGTGATGATGAACTCCTTTAACTTGACCTTATCTGAGAAGCACTTTATCTTCCCTTCCATTCTAAATGATAGCTTTGCTGGATACAGTAATCTTGGATGTAGGTCCTTGCCTTTCATGACCTGGAATACTTCTTGCCAGCCCCTTCTTGCCTGTAAGGTCTCTTTGGAGAAATCAGCTGACAGTCTTATGGGAAGTCCTTTGTAGGTAACTGTCTCCTTTTCTCTTGCTGCTTCTAAGATTCTCTCCTTCTGCTTAATCTTGGGTAATGTAATTATGATGTGCCTTGGTGTGTTCCTCCTTGGGTCCAGCTTCTTTGGGACTCTCTGAGCTTCCTGGACTTCCTGGAAGTCTATTTCCTTTGCCAGACTGGGGAAGTTCTCCTTCATTATTTGTTCAAATAAGTTTTCAATTTTTTGTTCTTCCTCTTCTCTTTCTGGCACCCCTATAATTCAGATGTTGGAACGTTTCAAGATGTCCTGGAGGTTCCTAAGCCTCTCCTCATTTTTCTGAATTCTTGTTTCTTCATTCTTTTCTGGTTGGATGTTTCTTTCTTTCTTCTGGTCCACACCATTGATTTGAGTTCCAGTTTCCTTCGCCTCACTATTGGTTCCCTGTACATTTTCCTTTGTTTCTCTTAGCATAGCCTTCATTTTTTTCATCTAGTTTTCGACCAAATTCAACCAATTCTGTGAGCGTCCTTATTACCAGTGTTCTGAACTATGCATCTGATAGGTTGGCTATCTGTTCGCTGCTTAGTTGAATTATTTCTGAAGCTTTGAAGTGTTCTGTCATTTGGGCCTTTTTTTTTTTTTTTTGTCTTGGTGCATCTGTTACTTAAAGGGGCGGAGCTTTAGGTGTTCCCTGGGGGTGGGTCAAGCTGATGGCTGTGCTGTGTCACTGTATGTGGGGGAGGGGCCGAGAGGGAGCAATGGCGCCTGCTCCACTCTCCATGGGATTTCAGTCACTCCCTCTGCTACCCACAATCAAATTGGGCCCCTCTGGTGCTGGTTCCCGAGTGGGTGAGCTTGTGCATGCTCTAGGCCCCTGTGGGTCTCTCCAAGGACCTCTCCTGTGAGGTTGGGAGTTTCTCCTTCTGCTGCCCCAGCCCCCAGGGGTGTTTTCACTGAGAGGTTTGAGGCTTTATTTCCCTGCACTGGAGCCCTGAGCTGCGCAGTCTGCTTTTCTCCCCGCTGTTTGTCCCAGTTTATCTATGTGCGAATATGGGGCCACGGGATGCTACCCACCACTCTGCCTGCCTGGTTCTCTGCCACTCTGAGTCTGGCCCTCTTGGTTTACCTGTGTGGGAATGTGGAGCCACAGGGTCTGTTTGTTGTGGGACTGCCTGCCCCCTTAGTCCCACACTCCGCCAGTCTAGGTCCAGCCAAGGCAAAGAGAGTCCTCTCTGCCCTGGCTTTCCATCTCTGCCCCTCCTACTGGTCTAGATGAATGTTTATTTTTTATTTCCTCGGTGTCAAACTTCCTTGCCGTTCAATTTTCTGTCAGTTCTGGTTGTGCGAGGAGGCGCAGTGTGTCTACCTATGCCTCCATCTTGGTTCTCCCCCTTTCTTTCTTTCTTTCTTTCTTTCTTTCTTTCTTTCTTTCTTTCTTTCTTTCACTCTCTCTCCCTCTCTCTCTCTTTCTTTCTTTCCCTGACTTCCTTCTTTCCTTCCTTCCTTTCCTAATTTATAACTGTGGTTATCTGACAAATATTTCAATTGTTCCATTGTTGAAAATTATAACATAGCAAAATTATTTAACTCTGATAATAGTAGCATTTCCCAATTATTTTTTCTTAAGTTATTCCCAAGTACTCTAACATGCTTGATCAGACAAAAGAAAAAAAATGCTTTTTAAAATCTTTTTAATGTCTAGAGGTAATAATAACATAAAGAAAATTACAATGAAGAATTTTTAAAGACCTTAGAAAAACAAGGGGGGCTAGGTCAACCACAATTGGTCAGAGAGAAAGGTGTATGACTAAATTTTGAAATATGAAAGTTTCAAATCCACTATTGGAAGAGTTTCTAGAGGAGTCACTGTTTCCTTGTTTTCTTGTTGAAGAAAGTTGATGATGGCAATACTAGTATAACTCTTTTTTACAATTTAACAAAATAAATCCCTTCTCTAAGACTCAAATGTAGCAATTCTTTAACATGCCAATTAATGGGTTTATAATTTCCAAATAAAACATAAATGACAGTTAGCAGAAAGATATATATACAGGCAAAATATTCTGCTTTATAATAGTCATTAAACTAAAATGAATATTAGCTTCAAGTCCCAGACTGTTTAAACAGCCCACGGAGGCGGGGGAGGGGAGCGGGACAACCTTCCTTCCATGAGTTTCTGCTATTTTCAAAAACAAATATAACAGAAAGGATATGTGTTTTCCACCTTAAATTAGACATCATGTATGTAATGGCCATGGAAGCCAGGTATCCATATACTAGAGAGCCTTGCTCCTTACTCAGTGTATGCAGCTCTGTTTAGAACTTGTTTTATCCAATTCACAGCTACCTATTGTAGGAAGATATTCACAGGTTGCCAGATTCTAGCATGAGCAACCTCTTGCACCAGGATGAAGGGTGAAAGGAACAGACAACATCACTCATTATCTGACAACTATAGCTTTCAGGGAAGCCTGAACATATGTTGTATCAGATGGGTTACTCTAGGGCTGCCATCTGTCATGCAAAAGGGCAGAATAAATTCCTCAACAACACACTATCACACAGCATGAATTAAGTAATAAGCTCTATTGAGAAAAGGAAAAGCTCATTAGGCCAAGGTCAGCATAACAAGATTCAAGTATATCACTCTTACCATGCTCCCACCCCACTCTCATTATCCTACAGAGATGCAGTGCAGGCTAGGACAGCTACTGAACACAGTCTGAATGTCTTTCTAATGCAGGATCCCCTATCCCTCTGGAGGTCTCTCTTCTTATATGGCAGGCCTGGCAAAAGCAAATTTGGCAGTAGAAAAATAGACCCCCTTGGGGACTGACTGTCTAGGTTTGTGTTCCAGCTGTTTCTTGGAATGACTGAAAGAACAGCTGCTCAGCTCCTATACACTTTGGGATTAAGGGATATTATAACATTTCCAGTAAAGGCAGAGCGCCACTCTCCTCTACCACAATCCCAACAGGCTGGCTTGCCAGCTAAACCTATGAATTTCCAGGGTGACTTTATGATACTTCAGTTTTTATACCACACAGAGTAGATTCCTGCTCTCAGCCTCTTTACTTGATCTTTATTCTCTGTACTAAAATCCTTTATAATTTTGGCAATTTATCAATCCTCAAATTAATTATATTTGTTTTCTTCCACAAAGTCATCTATAATGTAAAGTGATTCTGGCTTCCAAATATTGGGTTGCCCAAAAAAGTCCATTTAGCTTTTTCCATAAAATAAATGGAAAATAAATTTTCTTTGTTTTTAGTGGACATAATTTACAATTATTAAGTAGATATATGTTATACATTTTTATATTACTTAGAGTTTTTACATTAGCTCTAATAGGTTAATTTGATTTTTCCATTTTTTTGTGATTCTTTAGTTATAGGTGTAATAGAATGAATGACTGCTTAACGTGAGATGAGATTTTTATAAGAAAATATTTATTTTGCAAGCAAAGAATAGATCATAAGTAACAAACCATGTTTGTAAGTCTAAATAGATCTCTCTTCTATGTGATTGACCGAGTAGCACAAATCTACTATAATATGCTAATATTTGTTAAACTTATTACCAAACCTATAGATAAGCCATCTCTACAATTCAATATCAGTAAGACAAAGCCATGACATAATTGTTAATTTGGTCCAGTTATTTACATGAATTTAATTTATCCCCCCAGTAAAGTTAATTAGAGCTAGAAGTGATATTGATAGTCATCTAGTACTCCCAACTAGTCTCATTTACAATTGAAGAACCTAAGCAGTGCCAACTTAAAGTTATATATTGATAATTAGATAGTGGCATTACCAGAACTGGTCCAGACAATTCCTAGTCTCTGCCCAGTCTATTTCTATCATTAATTGTATTCCAGGAAAGTTTTGTTTTTTGTGTATTTTTTCTTCTTTCCTTTCTCTTTTTTATTACTTTTTATTTTCTACTAAGCAGGTTTTGTAGTACCAGCCCCTTAAAATCTACTCTACCAAGAGCTCCTAACTTCACCCCTCTGGCCATGACTTATTCAATCAGTGACTTGTATAGTAAAAAGAGCTTAGACAAAACAGATTTTCAGGAATTTGAATAAAAGACACATAAGAAAGTTGAGGGAGAACAGTGGACACAAAGCTCTAAGGGAGCTCCAATGGATCCATGAGCAAAATATCTTCATTAGTAGAATATTCATCAGAAGATAGAGAGAATAAGGATTATGCACAATGAGAAACAAAGATTGGAAAGACTTGAGCCAGGACGGCCATGAGAAAGATAAAGAAGGATAAAGAAGTATCAGCTACTACAGTCTCAGTTCTAGGTCTTTGCATGAGCTGGCTATTCAGCTCTCTCTGGATTTTCATAAGACTATTCTGAATACTTGATGCTACTCCCCTCTTTCTTTAGATACCTAAATTGGTTCATTTTTATTGCAATAAAATAGTTCCCATTGATCCCTAGCATACTGAGCCTACATAAACCAATGAAATGCTTATACCACATTTCTAAGCCTTTCTCCAGTGAGATGATACAGGTATTGGACAACAGAAAATCATTTTTACATGAGGTGTAGAATTTTAAAGTGACATAAAACTTACTGGAGAAACACATGAAAGGTAATATTTAAGGCATCTATTATTACATTTCTATTAACCAGTCTGTTTTTATATAAGCACCTTGGACATTCAGTCAGAATAGCACTGGCATGTAATCCTTCTTGTTCCTTCTTATATATGCTTGTTGTACCTGACAGCTTAGTTTTTTGGAGGTTTTTTTTTACCTGTTACCAGCTGCTTTATTTTGAGCCACCTCTGTGCCTCAGTTTTGCCTCCTATAAATGAGGAAAGATAATATTAGTTCTTCATATAATTTGTCAGAAGATTAAATGGATTATTTTTTGCATTTTTAATTGTTGTTCAGTTATAGTTGTCTATATTTTCCCCTCACCACTTCCTCCGCAACACCCATCCCCTCCTTTCACCCTTAATCCTACCCCCACCCTTAGCTTTGTCTATGTGTCCTTTATGCACATTCCTTGACAACCCTTCCCCTTGTTTCCCCCATTATCCCCCTCCTCGCTCTCCTCTGGTTACTGTCAGTTTATTCTTTAGTTCAATGTCTCTGCTTATATTTTGCTTCCTTTTTTTGTTTTGTTGATTAGGTTCCACTTATAGATGAGATCATATGGTATTTGTCTTTCACCGCCTGGCTTATTTAACTTATCATAATGCTTTCCAGATCCATCCATGCTGACAGCCAAAATTTTAGCTTGCATGTACCTTCTAAAATAATATTAAACTTACATATTCATAATTTTCTACTATTCCTCACTTTACTGTAGTTCTTTCTTTTCCAATTATCTAATAAGTTCCCTGGTAGTAGTTGGACACATTAAGAAGACGGCTTTAACTAAGGCTTCTGGTGTATTCAGTAAATCTCTGCTAGTATTAGATCTAAAAAGTGAAGCAGGAACTCCAGATGAAGACAGTGACATGGGAAGTTCTCAAACTTTACTCCTCCTATGAACTCACCAAATATACAGATATACTCAGAGGAATCCCCTGTGTGAGAAATCTAGTTAAGTGACTTCTACACACAGGGCAACTGAACAAATATATCAAAATGGGGAGGAAAAGCTAACATATATTCTCACCATAGATTCCACTTTTACACAGTTCTATACAATTGGGAGGGAACTACCAACTCCCAGTTTCTCCCTAAAGAGCAATAGGTTAAGACGACATATTTAGCACTCTAACCTTTGAGGCTATCATCTGAGGAATAGGCACCTTATTCTCCTAGCTCTGAAAGTCAAAGAGCTTGCATTGAGTCCTGAAGAACTATACCAAATAAAGTAAGTAGTTAACAAGTGTGCCAGTATTTACCATGCATATCCCCCTAGTGATCACTGCAGAGGGAACAGGGGAAAAAAACTATCTCCCAATCTAACACTGAAAGGGGTTTCACTTCATACTCAAAAACTTCTACCTGAGGAGCTGGCTTCTAATTATCACACATGTAGTTTCTGAGTGGGATTATCCCTAGAGTCAAAAAGAGCCAGTGGTTTCCTTTCCCACCTTCTTCTGGCTCATTTCAACAATAATACAACACCCAACCAAACATATAAAAATAAGTCATGGGTATCTCCTTGCATGGATCTAGTTCACAAACCTAGCAACCTAATTTTTATAGTTGTGACTCAGTAGATCCATAAATCACCTAGCTCCCTTAGCCAAAGGTGCTTGCATTCATGAGTCCAAAAAGACTATGGAAAACAAAAAAGCATCTTTTAAATGGGTGAAGGGGTACTCCTATTGCTAAATGCACAGGTTCAGCACATAAGAAGCACAGAAAAATGCTTATCTTCCAGTTTCTCCCTGAAAGAGGTTTTGGTGTCTACTTTACAAGCTGCTGCCAGAGTCTTCAGCCTTTATTCAGCTTGCATCTAGGGGCTAATTTTGATTCTCCCAATTTGGACATGGATGGGTCTTAGAAACTCCTCAACTGCTAAAAGGTATTAAGAACAAATACAGTGTCTCAGGCAATCACAAAGGCTTGAGAGGCAACAAGGAGCTTAGGCTGAGCTGACTGACTAAGCTCATCTCCCACACAAGAGTAGTCTGGCAAGAATGGGAGAACCAGTTGCTTTTCTATTCTTCAGACAACCATAGAGTAGGTCAAGGTAAATGAGGAAAGGAGGAAATAGTTTTCTTTTATTTTGAATATTTTATTTATTTATTTTTAGAGAGAGGGGAAGGGAAGGAAAAAGAGAGGGAGAAAAACATCACTGTATGGTTGCCTATTGCATGCCACCTACTGGGGACCTGGTCTGCAACCCAGGCATGTGCCCTGACTAGGAATTGAACCTGCAACCCTTTGCTTCACAGGCCTGTGCTCAAACACTGAGCTACACCAGCCAGGGCATAAGAAATAGTTTTCAATTAAAAGAAAATTATAAATATCCATAAATCAAATATGATAAAATAAATATAAGTAATTTATCAAATAAAGATTTCAAATTAATGGTCAGAAGATGTTCAATACATTTAGAATAACAATGAATAAACAAAGTGAGAACTGCAACAAAAGATAAAAATATTAAAAGTCCAAACACAGACTTCCAGCCAAGATGGAATTATAGGTAGATAAATACATTTTGCCTCATTGCACAACCTAAAGAAGGACAACAGCAAATTTAAAAACAAAAAATAACCAGAACTGCCAGAAAATCAAAGAGTATGAAAGTTCAACAACCAAAGAGTAAAAGAAGAAACATTCACCCAGACTGGTAGGAGGGGCAGAGACAGGCAGCAGGGACAGAGAGGACTCCCAGCAGGCAACAGCTGGTAGACCAGGCAGTACCACATCTGCATGCAGATAAATTGTGAGGAACAACTGGGGAGCAAGACAGAACACTCAACCCAGGGTTTCAGTGTGGGGAAATAAAGCCTAAAAACCTCTGACTGAAAAACTCTGTGGGGGTTGCAGTGGCAGGAGAAACTCCCAGCCTCACAGGAAAGTTTGTTGGAAAGACCCACAAGATCCTAGAATGTACACAAACTCATCCACCCAAGGATCACCACCAGGAGGATTCAGTTTGTTTGTGGGTTGCAGAGGAAGTGACTGAAAGCCAGCCAAGGGATGAGCAAGAGGCATTGTTCCTTTGCAGGCAAGAAGGGGCTAGAAAGAAGTATTTGAAGTCATGAAAGGCAAGGACCTACATCCAAGATTATTCTATTCAGCAAAGCTATCATTTAGAATGGAAGGACAGATAAAGTGCTTCCCAGATAAGGTCAAGTTAAAGGAGTTCATGATCACCAAGCCCTTATTCTATGAAATGTTAGAGGGACTTACCTAAGAAAAAGAAGGTAATCAATAATACGAAGAGTGAAATGACAATGAACTCACAACTATCAACAACTGAACCTAAACAAAAACAAAAACAAAACAAAAAACAAAACACTAAGGAATTAACTAGAACAGGAACAGAATCACAGAAATAAAGATCACAAGGAGGGTTATCATTGGGGAGGAGGCAGGGGGGTAATGGCGGAAAAGGTACAGGTATTAAGAAGCATAAATGGTAGGTACAAAATAGACAGGGGGAGGTTCAGAATAGTATAGGAGATATAGAAGCCAAAGAACTTATATGTACAACCCATGGAAATGATCTAAGTTGGGGGAATGCTGGTGGGAGGGGGGTGCAGGGTGGAGAGGAATACAGGGGAGAAAAAAGGGGCAATTGTAACAGCATAACCAATGAAATATATTTAAGAAAAATCCAATCACAAATCAGTGGAGCTACTCAATGAACGATGTGTGTATTAATACAATACAAATGGAAGAAGAGAGAAATAAATAATGAAATTTTGTTTAATACATTGCAAGCAAAAAGAAGGAAAAAAATCAAAGTAAAATCCAACATATAAGAGTGAGTCTTACAATTATCACAAATATTATATTACACACAATAGAAAGATTCCATTGTGGGTTTATCAGTTTAACCAAAATTAAGGTAAGCATTTTCTCACTTCTCACTCAAAAAATATTTAGTGAGCATCAAATGTGTTAGAAAATAGAACAGGTAGCAACTTTTAATATATTTTTCATATTATATATACCCAATTTTCTGTCTATGAATATGTGTGTGTAAATTTTGAGAAGGTGGTTTGAGGATCTGGGCATTCTCTCTCATGGGCAGCTCTGCTCCACAGTCAGAATAATAATTGAAATCAGACTGATGTTGGATTCTTCCATCTTTGATATGTTTGCATGCTTGCATCTAAGCAAGCAAATAAGGTCATTACTTTTCTACCTATCCAGTAGGTTAAAGAAAAGAAAAATAATAAAGTAGGTTTCACATCACTTTTCCTCACTTTCTAGGAGACAACATGAATGTTTCATCAAATCTATCATCAAGGGTGAGGGGCAGCACGGGAGGGTGCTGAGCAATGTAGTCCCTGGCTGCAAAAAGGTAAGAATGAGAATGGATTTGGTGGACATCTAGAAGTCCCATCATAGGGCATTGATCGTATTAGGCATCAAGAGCATTGCCTTTATGTAACTTGGCAGCCTGGGGTCCAGCCACTTGCTGCCTTGTACCTGCATAACATAAAGATTTGTGGGGGGAAGGAAATGGGATTTCATTAATAGGGTACCCAATTTGTGGGGGTTTGGAGCATTTCTGTTCTGAGCCATTCTCTCTCACAAAGCACAGAAAACCAGTCACCCCCAAGACCAGACATCTTGCCCCTTCTTACCTGTCCTTTTGGAGTCCCAAGATGGTGGCTACATGAATAGGTCTCCATCCTCAGGCTCACTCTCTCTCTAGTGTGCACTTGTGGGTTTTCAATCACCATTGCCTCACAGCAGCTTTCTCTCTCTCAGGGTCTGGGGTACGCTGCCGGATCACTCCAGATGGTTAGACAGGGGAAACTCCATTTGTGGGTCCCTAGGATCTAAGGCTGCCTGCACCCCTGGGTTGAGCAATTTCCCAAGCTCATGCCTCCTTGTGTTGCTCCCAGCCTCCCTGAATTGCTCTCAGGGAGAGAGAGTAGAAGCAGTCCAGGTCCCATGCAGTGTTGCAAAGCATCCCAAGGGCTCATGCCCAGGGTGTCATGTCCCTGCCTCCAGAAGCTGGCTTCCAACTGTGCAAGCCATAAGACCTTAGCGTTCCCACCCATGCAGGGCAAAGCAAGATCCCCTACTGCACCCATGTCTCTTTCTGACCATGCGGGGCAAGAAATGAGAGGGTGGCCTTTGCCCACCTTCTGTTTAAAATCCTCTCCCAAAATCCCCTGCTTGCTGGAAGTACTGACTTCCAACCAATGTGGGTCAGACCTGGTGTCAGGTGAATAAAAAGGGTTAATAGCAAATAGGATGTATCAAAAGAAGATATTTGCTTTCACAATGATCAGTGGAATGGAGCATAATGTTCAAGCTGATTAGGTCCTTTATAAACATTCTATCCTTGTCTTATTTACTTTCTTTGAAAAAACTGTTCATGCTACAAGGAAAGCTTCTAGCACCTTTCAGTTTCACCAGAAAATTGTGGTGTATGTTTATTGTGTTTATCGTGGTAATTAAAGATAATCTAGATCATTATCATTAAAAATACACATTAACCACCTACTGAATACTGAATAGCTTTTACTTGCTCTCAAAAAACTTATCATGTAGTTACAGAAACAACATAAGTGACCTTATAAATCATACTCCTTGGTGTAAAAGTGATAGGCTGTAGAGCACAGGTGGCAAACACAAGGCCTGCGGGCCAAATCCAGCCCTCCACCTTGTTTTATCCAACCCTGCAACTCGTTTCTACCCGGTGCAAACGCTGAGCTCTCGCTTAACTGTTAAGGAGTAGTTACATTTATACAGTCCTAAAATTATATTTAGCCCTTTGAAGGCAACCTCGAGGCTGATGTGGCCCCTGGTGAAAATGAGTTTGACACCCCTGCTATAGAATATTATGTGTGAGGAAAAGAAACAATGGAACTTCATGTACAGAAATGTGAATGTGAACATTTAATGGACAAGGAGACTAATATTGATTTGATAATTACTTCCAAAGAAGTATAGATTTTAAATTAAAGCCATTTTGTTTTTAGAAACATTTTGATGGGTTTTTATACGTAATAGAAAACCTGGAGTGAATTATAAGATTAAGAGCTGAATATAATCAAATATTTGATCATGTTATCTACAAAGAATTAGATGATATTGGGGGAATCCATCAGGAAGACGGTAAAGAAAGAAAATAGAAGTCAAAGAAGAGAAAGGGCCCATAAGCTAAGGGTGGGGGAACCTTACAATATAAAGTTACTGTGGGCAGTGAAAACCTCTGATGGTGATTAGCCAAAGATTTTGAGAACTCTATATGGCTTACATTGCTTTGGGTACACAATTTTGATGTAAATATTTGCCAACTGAGGAATCCTAAGCTTTAACTTTGTGGCTACATTGATGCAATGAGAAATAATTAGAAATAATTCAGGATAAGGAGAACACATATGAGAGAATAAAACAAAGTAAATGTCTTGGATCTGACAATAAAGCAGTAAAAATAACAGAAACTATGGAGGCCAGAAGAAGTGGTTGACTTATTAAAAGTACTGAAATTAAAAAAAAATAACCTGTCATATAAGAATTTTGTATCCAGCAAAGCTATTATATCAAAAATGAGAAAGAAATAAATTAAGAAATCCCAGATAAACAATAACTGAGATCATTTATTGCTAGCTGACCTGCCCTGTAAGAAAGCAGTTTTTATTTGGAAAATAAATATCAATTAACAAACAAGATAAACTTTTAATTAGACTTACCAAGAAAAAAGGAGAGGAGACTCAAGCTAAAAACATCAGGAATAAAAAAGGTAATAAACAATAATCAAAAAGTTAGACAAAGTCATATACTGCCAAGAATGTGGAGAAATTGAAACCCTCATACATTGCTAGTGATAGTGTAAAATGTTGTAGCAACTTTGGAAATGTTGTAGCCTCTTTGAAAGATCCTAATACATTAAAATAGAGTTATCATATATATGAGTTTAATAAGGTTGCCTGAACAATGTACAGCAAAAGTCTACTGAAACAGTAGACTTTTATTCTGTCACAATTCTGGAGTTAGAAGTTCAAGGTCAAGGTGTTCACAGAGTTGGTTTCTACTGAGGACTCTGAGGGAGAATCTGCTCCAGGGCTCTCTCTTAGCTTCCAGTGGTATGTTGCAGCTTTGGTGTTCCATGGTTTAAAACATCACCCCAATTATTTCCTTCTTGTTCTCATGGTATTCTCCCTGTTCCTGTACAAATTCCCTTTTTTATTAGACACCAGTGCTGTTGGGATTAGTGATCCACTCAATTCCAATAGGACTTCATTTTAACTAATTATATCTCCATTACCCAATTTCAAAATAATGTCACGTTCTGAGGTCTAGAAGGTTAGGACTACAACATATAAATCAGATGGAGGATACAATTCAATTGCTAATACCATCTGGTCCAGCAATTTCACTCACAGAAACATAACACTCCACGGTATATACCCATGAAGACATGTGTTCTTATAAATGGGTACATGAATGTTTATAGCAGCATTATTCATACCAGCCAAAAGTGGAAGCATTGTAAATGTCCATCAAGTTATGAATAAATAAAACATGGCATAGCAATACAACTAAATGTTATTCAACCACAAAAAATGAAGCCTTGATACATGCTATAACGTGGATATACCTTCAAAACATTTTGTAACTATAAGAAGCCAGACACAAAAAAGGCCTTCTACTGTATTATTCTGTTTTTATAAAATTTCCAGAGTAGAAAAATCAATAAAGACAGTAAATAAATTACTTTTTGCTCCAGTATGGTGAATGGGGAAAGGGGTAGGAAGTGACTGTAGTGAGTGTGGGCTTCTTTTTGGGTTCTGATGGTGTTCTGGAATCAGACTATGGTGATGGTTGCAGAATCTTGAGACTATATTTAAAACCTCTGAATTGTATGCTATAAAATGGTGAATTTTGTGGTATTAGATTTATATCTCAATAAAAATAAATATATAAGTATCTTGATTTTTTAATCATTTACATTTCTTAGCAAAGCCCTCATCAAGACCAGTTGTTATTACTGAGTTTTGATGGTATCATTGCATCCTTTATATATATAACTTTTGCATAAAATAGCGTGTTAAAGTTATCTTCTATATATATATCTTTATCTCTTACATAAAATAGCTTGCTATCTTCTTTGCAATCAATGATCTGTAATTAAGAGTTGAATCATGAGATGCAAATTTAAGGTAGTTTGAAATGAGTGTCTATAGATCTTAATGCCCAATGTAAACAGAGCTTTGTATGTAGTGGAAAGCTATTAAAGTGTTTTGAATGAGTCTAGTGTGCCCAAAACAGTCTTACGTGAAGACTTAAGTGATTTGTGTGTGGCCTGAATTAGAGGCATACCTTCCTGCCCTTAAATTACTCTATGAGCTATTTGTCAAGTATATTACTTTCCAAAACTGCCATATAGAATTTCCCGTTTAGAATAATCTCTAGAAATCTGAATATGGGTAACAGAATTATCTATTTGTTTTGATTAAAAAAAATATTCTGACTTTTTCAAATGTCATTTTTACCTGGTGGAAAATTCTGCTATAGAATCATAGCATCAAGCTTTAGAGCAGAAAGGAAAGATTTAGCTCAATTTCTACAATTTCAGACAAGGAAAGTGAGGTCGGGATGGTTAATGACTTTTTCAAGGTCATAAAATGAGTTAATTCTTTAAGATTTGGCTTAAAAAACTAAATCTGTTAAAAGCTTATATACATTCAACCCACTCTTATTTCCTCATTATTTTCATCTTTCAGTAATTCTAAATAATTTATCTGTAATTTTATTTAATGTGATTATATTTTCTTTTTGCTTCTTGAATATTTTTATTTTTTAAAGATTATAATCTTTGTAGTAAAACATCTTATACTTTATTCATTTATCATTTAATTCTTACATTATTTAAAATATTACACATACAGTCACTACTCAGAGAATGCTGTGTCAATGAGTTAATGGATACAATTCAAGAAAAAAATTAAAAAAGGTATAGTTATAATACCTACACTAATAGTGTAATTTTCTGAAAGATCTCGAAAGTGTCACAGACATTAGCAAAACAATGGAGAATAGGAGGTGTGCCAGGTTTATAGTTATTATAAGTAAAGTCTGAGATTAAATGTCTGTGGACAATATCTGTCTGGACAAAGTTAAACAGATTCCTTTATGCAGTGTGGCAGTTCTCAGAGCCTTTGTACTCCACCATGTACTGTGAACTTCCAAAAGTCACACACCTGACTTAGGTCACTTTTCCCTGAACACCTTTTGAAAGTAGTTTCTTATGTAACATAAATTTGGAAATGTTCATCTACCTTTTAACTATATTATCTGCAGACTTTTGCCTCCTTCATGACCCTATTTATTCATCCAGGAGGGTTAGACCTTCCAATGAAGATCTTTTTTCATTACCTGAACTGATTCTACAAATGGTGTTAAGTGCCAACTCTATAAATCAGTAATTTCACAGAGTAATAAAGCTACCCAGGCTATTTTGTGTTAAGATTTTCCTCTCTCAAGAAATGATGTAGAAGAGCCCTGGCTGATGTGGCTCAGTTGGTTGGAAAATTGTTTGGCAACCAAAAGGTTAACCACAATGGCAACCACATTGGTTCCATTGCTGGTCATGGCATATGCTTACTTTGTGGGCTCAGTACTGGGTCCCAGCACTTGCATTCCCCAGTTTGGGTACATCCAGACAGCAGTCAATAGATGTTTCTCTCTCTCCCTTCTTCTCTCCTTTCCTCTATCTCTTAAAAGCAATGAAAAATGTCTTTAGGTGAGGATAAAAGTAAAAGAGATAATGTAAAAGGTACCAGAAAAATATAGCTCACTCTTCATAAAGGTAAAACAATTCAATTTAAATGACTCTTATTTGGACACCATGTTCTTTCTTTTACAAATTGATAATGAGAATTTATGGGAGGGTTTTTGTTGTTGTTGTTTGGTAGATTGATTTTGCTTAGTAAAATTTAAAAAATGGTAATTTGGTTTGACCTCTTGAAATCTTTTCCAAAATGTTTTTGGTCTGTGACTCCTCAAAGCTGGAAACCACTGAAGTAACTTAGACTGCACGTACACTTTCCTATTTGATTCTTTGGTGTTGTAAATTTTTTTATATTTTAAAACAAATGTCATGTATTAAAACCTCAAGGAAAAATATTAGTCAAACTGATTGAATTTTTAAAATGAATTCCTTAAAGCATATTTAACTGATATAATTAGACATGTAAGACAGAAGGTTCCAGACTTACCTCCAGTGTAGAAATCATTTTTCCCCTCTTTGGCAGCTCCTAAGTGCCTTGAAAGAGTTAGACAAAAAAATAACTTGTTTTCTAAGAGAACCGAGCTAAGAAAATTTTTTATTTATCTAATAAAAACACACTGTACTTTAAAGCCATTCAAAAGTTGTACTTTGACTTGTGAGGAGGAAGGCAAGAGAGTGTTAACTTAGAAAAAGTTAAAAGTTTGTGGCTCAAAATATTTTTAATATATTAATAGTTAAAATTAATGAGTATTATTTCCCCATCACACACCCACAGGTAATGAAAGGAAAACACAATAACATTTAGACAATGGGTAAGAGAACATTTGATGTAAGAGTTATAGACCTGATCCCCTGGTTGAAAACAGCAATGCCAGCCATTGGCCCTGACTTGTGACCACGTGTTAGGGGGGGAAAAGCTTTGGTACACATGAACTGATGCTGATTACAAGGTTCTAATAACAGCTCTCACTCTTATTAAAGATATGAAAATAAAATGGAAATTAGTAGACTTTACCACAGTAATTGTAATTAATAGTTAGTTATGCAAGAGAATTTTGAGAAAACATGATAATGGGACAAAAGCCATTATCACACTGAGGGTAGCCACATGTCTTTTGTTTTTCAAAAGATAAATGAAACATGATTTTGCCAACTGAGACCAGTGAGCATCATAATAGACTTGGGAAAGATCCTGAATTATTTGTGAGCATGTAGACAAAAAAGCAGGGACTACTAACACAAAATATTGATTCATTATGAACAAGTATCAAAAGACAATTTTGATTTAATTTGTGGCTGGATTAGTAAATTGGTGCAAGATAATGTAATAGACAGATTTCTTGACTTCAGCTAAACATTTCATAATATCTCTAATGAAAGTTTTATGGAAAAAATTTAGACTAATTAAATGTATCTCATACAACCTACTGACAAAATTTTTGGGTTGCCAGCCATTAGCATTTGCCTCAATACTCATATCTTACCTGTTCCTCAGCTTCCAATTTCTCTATCATCTTGGATATTTCTACTACATTTCACTGTGTTAGATGACTAGTATTCTGTTGTTTCTGTGTCATGCATTCTGCCTTTTTCATTGTGTGCATTAACATTCTAAGTATAAATTTGGGATATTTAATAACTCATCTTCCTTAGTTGGGACAGAATCACAACTTAAATTATTTTAATTTTCACCCAGACTTACTGCATATTTTCAGATTCTGAGTCTCAGTAAGTTTTTGTCAGAAAGAAGGATATAGTCAGTCACTTCTCTCATGATTTTTGTTATCCTACTGACATTCTATCTTCGTAATGTTGAGCTATGTGCTTACCAGTGGCAGTGAGTGATGATGTCCCACTAACAAAAAAGTTTTGACATGGACATAATATATTGATAAAAAATAAATAGTGGCTGTGTGGTTCAAAATATTGTTCTAATGCTGAATTACAATATAAGACAAAATATTTGGTACTATGCTAAAAAATGAGCTCAATTTTTTTCAGTGCACTGTCTAGATAAAATCTGAGTACAAAGATTCAATTATGTAAGGATATTTTATATATTAAAATACAACCATAAAATAAAGCTTTCAGGATTTAGACCAGTTTAATAGTTGAGATTAGTTTCTGTTTTTAAAGTCTCCCCATCACTGTCACCACCTCCAACAGCCCACCAACCCCCACATACCAACTAATTTTCTAAAACTTCCAGTAGCAATTTTGTTTCCAATCTAGCTCACATATACCTAGGAATCCCCTCCACCAAAAGGAGGAGACCTAATATGACAAAATAAACATCTTCTAACATATGTAAATTAAATGATATTGGAGAAAGTAAACAAAGGATTAGAAGTTTTTGGAAGTTTTATTATTATTATTATTATTATTAAATCACAATAGTCCCAGTACTTACAGGAAACAATAGTCTTTATCAAGCACCAACAGACTTATTTACAAGAAATTAAAATTAAAATTAAACAGCTCTCCTTGCTAAGGCTGTAAGATGGTAAGAAGCCCAAGCATTGGAATTGGGAGGAATGGCAACCACAGAAGCTCACTAAAGAACAACAACTACAAACTCAGCTATTTGGGTGATAATGAACTTTCTCAGATAGTAAACTATATGAATTTTTTCAGCCTTATACATGTACCTATGGGGTGACATTCGGCATGAAAGTCAATGGATTAGTCATTAAGGGGTGAGGAAATGGGCTGTGTAAAGATCAGCAAGAATCAAATAGACTCTCTCTGCACGTATAATTCTACAGAAAGCAAAAAGCTCAAGAAATGGGAATGGTAACTGACTGAGGTCAAACAAGTTCAGAAAATAAGAATAGCAACTACGAGATCTAAAATCCACCAATATCACACTTCTCATTTATGCATTACTTACATTATAAAATATTCCTTTAGTGCCTATTTAGGTAGGGCATTTGGGTGTTAGTTACTAGGTGTATAATAGTGAACAATATTGGCATGATCCTTGTTGGTTGGTCCTGAAGTGGTGCAGCAGGAGCGGAATTGTGAGGAGAATAAAGGCAGTGTAGTTGATGACTGAAAATGACAAAGCATACACCTAACAGATGAGGAGTTAGCTTTGAAGTGGGAGCCCAGTTGGAAGCCCAGGACCAATTAAAAAACTGGTAATCAGCTCACAAATAAGATATTGACTGTGAAGAAGAAAAAGTACTCATCCATATCAAGTATTGGAACTGTCATTACAATGAGCAGTTCTGCTGGGACAGTTTTTATTTATGCCCTTTAGAGAAAATACAGCTGAGAAAAGAAGGCTTACATGAAGAGGAAGAATCTTCTGAATTTAAAAAAAAATGAGCAGATCCTTGCTTGATGATCTGGTTGTTGTTTTTATCCAGCCAGAGTCACTGCTATTAACAAGGATGGTACTTAACACATGAAATTTTATCATGGAGTAAGTCAGGCTGTCAAAATATTCATATCAAAGCTTTTTTCCAAAGATCAGAATATTGTTGATAGTGCTAGACCTAAAAAACAGTTCAGAAAAGTTTTTCAAATGCAGACAATTGTAATTGAATAACACTAAAAAAAAAAAAGAAGAAGAAGAAGAAGAAGAAGAAAGTACCTCAAACTGGCTGGCTTAAACAACAACAACAACCAAAAAAAACGGAGATAAATTTAAAGAGCAGAAAAAGTCACAGTCAACCTGAAGAAAGACAAGGATGAAAACCCCTTAAAGAAAGAAAAGCAAACCAAGCAGCCTAATAAAAAAAAAGTTAATCTGTTCTGTAAAGGGGAACATATAATAGAGAAGCTTTCCCCAAAACAAGAAGGAAAATGAGGAGAACATTTCAGAAAATGACAGAGAGTACTCTGGAGATGTTCAAGTGGATAATAAACCTGAAAATGATATTGTAAAGAATCCATGAGAAATCTTGAGGGAGGCAAAAAGAAAACAAGGTAGAAGATATTGTATATATAAAACCCGAAAGGGTCCACCTAAGAACTACTAGATTTAATAAATGAATTTGGCAAAGTAGCAGGGCATAAAATAAATATCCAGAAATCATTGGCATTTTTATACAACAATAACGAACTCTCATAAAGAGAAACTAATAAAACAATCCTATTTACCATTGCAACAACAACAACAACAAATAAGGTACCTAGAAATAAACTTAACCAAGGAGGTAAAACACCTGTATTTGGAAAACTATAGGACATTGAATAAACAAATAGAAGAAGACACAAACAAGTGATAGCATATATCATCTTTATGGGTTGGAGAATTAACATCATTAAAATGTCCATGCAACCAGCAATTTATAGACTGAACATAATTCCTATTAAAATATCAATGGCATGTTTCACAGATCTAGAACAAAATTACAAAAATTTATATGTAACCAAATAAGAACCTAAATAGTCTCAGCCATCTTGAGAAAAAAGAACAAAGTTGTAGGTGCCATGGAACCTGATATCAAACTACAAGGCCATGATAATCAAAACAGCATGATGCAAGCATAAAAACAAACATGCAGAGAAATGGAAGAGTATAGAGAACCCAGAAATAAACCCACACTTTTATGGTCAATTAATGTTCGACAAAGGAGACAAGAATGTACAATAGGGTAAAGATAGTCTATTCAATAAATGGTTTTTGAAAAATGATACAAATACATACAAAATATGAAATTAACAACCTTCTTACACCACACACATGAACAAACACATTATGGACTAAACATTTATATGTAAGTTGCAAAACCATAAAAATCCTAGAAGAAAATAGGCAGGTAAATTTCAGACATTTTTCATAATAATATTTTTTCTGATATGTCTTCTTGGGCAAGGGAAACAAAAGAAAAAATAAACAAATTGGGCTATGTCAAAGTAAAGATTTGTGCAGCAAAGGAATCTATCAACAAAATAAAAACAACCTATTGAATGCAAGAACATATTTGCCAATGATACCTCTAATAAGTGGTTACTATCTAAAATCTATAATTAACTTATATAATTCAACACCAAAAATACAAATGATCCAATTTAAAAAATGGGCAAATAATCTAAAAAGACACTTCTCCAAAGATAACATATACATGGCCAGTGGACATATGAAAAGATGCTCAACAGCACTAATCATCAGAGAAATGCAAATGAAAACCACCATGAGATATCACTTCACACCTATCAGATGGCTGTCATCAATAATCAACAAACAACAAGTTTTGTCAAGGATGCAGAGAAAAGGCAACCCTCATGCACTGTTGGTTTGAATGGAGACTGGTACAGTGACTTTGGAAAACACTATGGGCTTTCCTCAAATAATTAAAAATGGAACCGTCTTATGACCTAGCAATTTCACTTCTGGGATTATATGTGAAGAAACCCAAAACACTGATTCTAAAGAACATATGCACCTCAATATTCATTGTGGTGTTATTTATGATAGCCAAGATTTGGAAGCAGCCAAAGTGCCCATCAGTAGATGAGTGGATAAAAATGCTGTGGTACATTGAAGCAATGGATTACTACACAGCCATAAAAAAGAAGGAAATCTTTTGCAACAGCATGGATGAACCTGGAGAATATTATGCTCAGTGAAATAAGCTCATCAGAGAAAGACAAATTCTATATGATTTCAATTATATATGTAGTCTAATGAACAAAATGAACTAACAAAATAGAAACAGACTTATAAGTACAGAAAACAGACTAAGAGCTATTAGGTACAGAAAACAGACTAAGAGCTATTAGATGGAAAGGAGGTTGGTAGGGCTGGGTAAAAAAATAGTCATGTGGCCCTGGCTGGTATAGCTCAGTGGATTGAGTGCCTACCTGCAAACCAAAGGGCCACTGGTTTGATTCCTGGTCAGGGCACATGCCTGGGTTGTAGGCCAGGTCCCCGGTGGGAGCTCATGGGAAGCAACCACACATTGAAGTTTCTCTCCCCTTTTTTCTCCCTCCCTTCCCCTCTCTCTAAAATAAATAAATAAATTTTTTAAAGTCATGTGATTAAGCAACAAAACCCCAATACTCATAGACACAGACACAATATGGTGATTACCAGAGGGAAAGAGGGTGTGGGGAAGGTAGAAAAGGTGATAGAAGGAGACTTGACTTTGGGTGGTAAACACAAAATATAATATACAGATGACGTATTAAAGAATTTTATACTTCAAACTTATAATTTTATTAACCAATGTCACCTTATTAAATTCAATTACATTTTTTAAAAAAATCTTCCTTATATCTTTTATACAAATGGCCAGTAAGAACATGAAATACTCAAAATCATGAGTCATCAGGGAAACAAAAATTAAAACCACAATGAAATACCAGTTCATGTCCACTAGGATGATCAGAAAAGACAAACAATAACAAACGCTGGTAAGAACATAAAGGAAATGGAACTCTTATATGATGCGGACCCTGGCCTTTGGGGTCCGTGTGTTGTGGATGCAATGAACAGATTCACAAGGACTACAGAAGTCCTGTGGAGAGACAGCATGGTTGCTCTCTGAGTGAGAGAGAGCCCTGACCCCTGCCTGTACAGGCTTTTATTTCTTTTCTGGGCACATTACATTGAGGATGGTCCTCATTTTCTATGCACAAGTTTGCTTTAGGTGGTTACCTTTTACAGAAAACAAAGGAGAGGATGTTGCTAATTACATCAAAGAAGAAGGATATTTGCAAATGCAAAGGGAAAAGTGGTTGAACTGGTTACTCTCATCCTTGGGAGGTTTAGCATAGATTTTAGGAAGTTACTTTAAAGATATGCAGTAAACATTTGCTGCCTCAATTCAGGGTGAGGGAGTTTTAGCAAAAGCAAGCCTCATAGCAGCCTAAGTACAATGCAGGCCTGATTCCCCATGTCTTCTACATGGGGAGGTGAAACAGTTTTTTGACTGTAAATTTAATTTTCTTATCTTGGCTCATCTGCTTATTTGTTCAGCAGGTTGATGGACACAGATAAAATGTGAAGTATGTGGAATCCTGCTGCAAAGAACCTAGTCTTACCAGAAAGAAGTCCTAGCACCTGGCTTCTGCAGGGCTGAAAACCTGGCCTTCTGAGTCAGCACAGCTGGCTATGACTGATGTTGTAGGAGGTGCCTGTTAGAGTAGTAGAGTAGGGTGTAGTAGAGACCCAGAAGAAGGGCACTCACCATGGCACCACTGATGGAAGTCTACCAGTGTCGGAGCAAGTGTTTAACCTTCCTCCTGATTAGAATCATTCAAGATCTTTAAAATGATATGTATGCCTGGATCCCATACACAGAGATTACATACAGTTCAGCTGTTCTGGTATGGGATGTACAGATGAGTCTTTGTAGTCATGACTATGGGAAGTCTTGGGTTAGACAAATAAGGGGCTTTCACAGAAGTATTGGGAGATAAACTGCACACTCTCTCCAGGGAAAAGCTGAGCAGACAGATAAGGACTCAATGAAGCAAGAGAAGCTCTCTCTAGAGCTGCCCCACGTCTTTTCTATCACTGTCTTGTTTATATCTCTGTTATAATTTTGCAGTTTGTAATTAAATATTTATCTCTGTTTATTGTCTGCCAATCCCATTGGACTATTATCTACATGACATCTGGGATCTTGGTGTTTAATTAACCACTGGGTACCTAGTAGCTACCCCAGTGCCTTGCATATAAATGATACTCAACCAATATTTTTGACAATGAATAGACAAAGACATTAATTTTCTGGCAACAGAGCAAAAAGGTAGCTCTGCACAATACTTTCAATAAGAACACTACTCAGAAAAATAAAAACAAAATTCTTAAAATTCCAGTCCTTGAAGTAAATAAATGCAGATTTTACTTATAAATGGACAATCTGCCCAGAGCTGCAAGGACTGGTCATGCATTGATCTAAGCTAACCAATCCCAAAATTTATTCAGGTGCACAATACCTGATTACCATGTTGCTTTTTCAGTGTGTAGAGAAACTTATTCCTCTTTATGTTCTAGGAAGATAGTTTCCTAGAAAAATTTTGTAGTTCCATGTAATACATTTCTCTTCAATTAAAAATGTTAATACATGAAATAATTTTAAGAAATAAAATTAATCAAATATAAAGGAAAGAGAAATTGCCTTTCCAGTTTGTTTCTTTTTTTAAATTGTATTTCTTTTTCTTTCATTTTACTTTTAGGAGCTGCTGCTAGAAAGTATATCCAGAGAGTTTTTAATGATTATGGTAAAGGGAAAAAGGAAAGATTAAAATAGAGAAGTGTTTAACTTTTTATTTCCTTGCATATTAAAAAATCATTCTTGGATTTATCAGTCTAATTCACCCCAAGGTGCAGTTGTTGGAAAAGGGTGTTGCCCAAGTTACAGAGGGAGAGATATTGGTATACCTCTGTAGATGCTGCCATCTTAACACTGACCATATCCCACGGAACTGAGAAGTCACTCTATAAGTCCAGAGTGAGCCTGGAAAAGTTCATTTTAGCCCTCTTGTTTTTTTTTTTATTATTTATTGATTATGCTATTACAGTTGTCCCATTTCCCCCCCGCTCACTCCACTCCATCCTGCCCACCCTCTCCCTCCCACATTCCTCCCCTATAGTTCATGTCCATGGGTCATACTTATAAGTTCTTTGGCTTCTACATTTCCTACACTATTCTTACCCTCCCCCTGTCTATTTTCCACCTATCATCTATGCTACTTATTCTCTGTACCTTTCCCCCCTCTCTCCCCCTCCCACTCTCCTATTGATAACCCTCCGTGTGATCTCCATCTCTATGGTTCTGTTCCTGTTCTAGTTGTTTGCCTAGTTTGCTCTTGTTTTTATTTTAGGTGTGGTCGTTAATAACTGTGAGTTTGCTGTCATTTTTACTGTTCCTATTTTTGATCTTCTTTTTCTTAGATTAAGTCCCTTTAACATTTCATATAATAAGGGTTTGGTGATGATGAACTCCTTTAACTTGACCTTATCTGAGAAGCACTTTATCTTCCCTTCCAATCTAAATAATAGCTTTGCTGGATACAGTAATCTTGGATGTAGGTCCTTGCCTTTCATGACTTAGAATACTTCTTGCCAGCCCCTTCTTGCCTGTAGGGTCTCTTTGGAGAAATCAGCTGACAATCTTATGGGAAGTCCTTTGTAGGTAACTGTCTCCTTTTCTCTTGCTGCTTCTAAGATTCTCTCCTTCTGCTTAATCTTGGGTAATGTAATTATGATGTGCCTTGGTGTGTTCCTCCTTGGGTCCAGCTTCTTTGGGACTCTCTGAGCTTCCTGGACTTCCTGGAAGTCTATTTCCTTTGCCAGACTGGGGAAGTTCTCCTTCATTATTTGTTCAAATAAGTTTTCAATTTTTTGTTCTTCCTCTTCTCCTCCTGGCACCCCTATAACTCGGATGTTGGAACGTTTCAAGATGTCCTGGAGGTTCCTAAGCCTCTCCTCATTTTTCTGAATTCGTGTTTCTTCATTCTTTTCTGGTTGGATGTTTCCTTCTTCCTTCTGGTCCACACCATTGATTTGAGTCCCAGTTTCCTTCGCCTCACTATTGGTTCCCTGTAAATTTTCCTTTGTTTCTCTTAGCATAGGCTTCATTTTTTCATCTGGTTTTTGAACAGATTCAACCAATTCTGTGAGCGTCTTGATAACCAGTGTTTTGAACTGTGCATCTGATAGGTTGGCTATCTCTTCCTCATTTAGTTGTATTTTTTCTGGAGCTTTGAAGTGTTCTGTCATTTGGGCCATTTTTTTTTGTCTTGGCGCTTCTGGCGGAGCCTTAGGTGTTCCCAGGGTGGGGCGGGGTAACTCTGGTCGCTGTGCTATGATGCTGTACATGGGGGAGGGGCTGAGAGGGAGCGATGGGGCCTGCTCCCCTCTCCACCGGATTTCAATCTTTCACTCTGCTACCCACAATCAAATTGGGCCCCTCTGGTGCTGGTTCCCTAGTGGGCAGACCTGTACATGCTCTAGGCCCCTGTGGGTCTCTCCAATGACCTCTCCTGTGAGGCTGGGAGTCTCTCCTGCTGCCGCCCCAACCCCCATGGGCGTTTTCAATCAGAGGTTTGAGGCTTTGTTTCCCTGCGCTGGATCCCTGGATTGCGCAGTCTGCTTTGCTCCCCGCCGTTTGTCTGGTTTATCTGTGCTCGAATTGTGGGGCCGCAGGGTCTGCCAGTGGTCGAACTGCCTGCGAGGAGGCGCAGTGTGTCTGCCTACGCTGCCGTCTTGGTTCTCCCCAGCCCTCTTGTTTTAAAATATATAAAATTCAGGATTTCTGGCCAAGATGGAGGCAAAGGTAGATATAATTTGCCTCCTTGCACAACCAAAAAGACAACAAATTTAAAAACAAAACAATAACCAGAACTGCCAGAAAATTAAACTGTATGTAAATCCAACAACCAAATAGTTAAAGAAGAAATATTCATCCAGCCTGGAGGAGGGGTGGAGATGGGCAGCTGGGGTGAGGAGGACTCACCTCCAGGTGGTGGCTGACAGACAGAGGGTGGCAGCAGTTGGCAGGGTGGGTGGTCCCACATTTGCATGAGGATAAACCAGGGGGAACAACTGGGGAGAAGAAACAGACTGCAGAACCCAGGGTTCCAGTTCAGGGAAATAAAGCCTAAAAACCTCTGACTGAAAAAATCTGTGGGTATTGCAGCGGCAGGAGAAACCCCCAGCCTCACAGAAGAGTTTGTTGGAGAGACCCACAGGGTCCTAGAATGTACACAAACCCACCCACCCAAGAATCAGCACCAGAAGGATACAATTTGCTTGTGGGTTGCAGAGGAAGTGACTGAAAGCCAGCCAAGAGCTGAACAACCAGCATTGTTTCCTCTTGGACCTCTCCCCTATATACAGCACCAAAATGCAGTGACATAGGTTGCCCTGCACTGAAAAATACCTAAGGTTCCACTGCTTACTATGTAACAGGCATGCAAACACACACACACAAAATGACCCAAATGAAAGAACAGATCAAAGTTCCAGAACAAAATACAACTAAGCAACAAAGAGATAGCCAACCTATCAGATGCAGGGTTCAAAACACTGGTAATCAGAATGCTCATAGAAATGGTTGAGTATGGTCACAAAGTAGAGGAACAAATGAAGCCTATGAAAAGTGAAATGAAGGAAAATGCACAGGGAACCAACAGTGGAGGGAAGGAAACCAGGACTCAAATCAACGGTTTGGATCAGAAGGAAGTAATAAACATTCAGCCAGAATAGAATGAAGAAACAAGAATTCAAAAAACATGAGGAGAGCCATAGGAACCTTCAGGACAACTTTAAATGTTACAACAAGCAAGTCATAGGGGTGCCAGAAGCAGAAGAGGAAGATAAGAAATTGAAAACTTATTTGAAAATATAATGAAGGAGAACTTCCCCAATCTAACAAAGGAAATAGACTTCCTGGAAGTCCAGGAAGCTCAGAGAGTCCCAAAGAAATTGGACCCAAGGAGGAACACACCAAGGCACATCATAATCACATTACCCAAGGTTAAGGATAAGGAGAGAATCTTAAAAGCAGCTATAGAAAAGGAGACAGTTACCTACAAAGGAGTTTCCATAAGACTATCAGCTGATTTCTGAAAAGAAACCTTGCAGGCAATAAGGGGCTGAAAATAAGTATTTGAAGTCATGAAAGGCAAGGACCTACATCCATGATTACTCTATCCAGCAAAACTATTATTTAGAATGGAAGGGAAGATAAAGTGCTTCCCAGACAAGGTCAAGTTAAAGGAATTCATCATCACCAAGCCCTTACCATATGAAATTTTAAAGGGACTTATCTAAGGAAGAGAAGATAAAAAATAGGAACAGTAAAGTGACAAGGAAGTCAGTACTATCAACAACGGTACCTAAAAAAACAAAATCAAAAATGAACTAAGAAAACAATTAGAACGGGAACTTATTCACAGAAATAGAGATCACATGGAGGGTTATCAGTGGGGAGTGGGAGGTGTGAAAATGGGGGGAAAGGTACAGGGAATAAGAAGCATAAATGGTAGATACAAAATAGACAGGGGGAGGTTAAGAATAGTATGGGAAATGGAGAAGCCAAAGAACTTACATATATGACCCAAGGACATGAACTAAGGTGGGGGAATGATAGTGGGAGAGATGTATAGAGTGGTGGGTAACAAAGGGGAGGAAAAAATGAAAGTTATAATAGTGTAATCAATAAAATGTATTTTAAAAATAAAAAAATAAAATTACTGAAAAAATTTAAATATGTAATAAAACCCTCATGTTTATCATTATATTCAATGGATATAAAATTACTAAAATGGCTATAAAAGTATCTAAAGCTTAATTTCTTTGCTTATCTTGCCTCAGAGTAGCAACCTTTTGCAGAACAGCTTCAGCCCATGGCAACGCTATAAGCAGTACTGACCTAAAACACTGCCTAGAATCAAATGAAAACCCTCTTATGAAGAAATTATTGTCTCTTTTTAAGAAATGAATATTTAATTCATAACATTGTTTAGCTCTCGAAAAGAAATTTGTTCCATATTTAATCTCTTATCCAGTCACTATTCCATTTTATATCTAGATTAGCTCGATAGAATGCTTAGTGACTCATCAGGAACAAAGATTTGGAGAATTTTATGTGTCCAAAAGAAGATGTAAAATTCATGGCAGAAAATGTTCTAAATTTCCTAATAGCTTTTTAGAAATTCCTTATTCATGTTTTCCCTATAATTTGACAGTTGAGCAGAACATCAAATATTCTTAAAGGAATAAAGGATAAGAACATTTTGATGCAGATTTACCTATTACTTGAAAAAATTGATTCCAACCAAGTTTGCTGGTTCTGGCAGGGGTAATTCCTGTCCAATTAAGATTCATGTAGCTTTTTTAACTTTGTGGCTCTATATAGCTAATAGCAAAAGGAAGATTTTGATGTAGGCTTTTAAATTTAAGACAATCTTAATTATCAAGTAAAATCCTTTGAATAAATTCCTTTTTGGAATAACTAAAACTTAACTCTGGGAACTGAAAAATTGCTCAAGTTTTAATTTCCTTTTTTTTTTTCCACTGTTCAGACCTGTCCCAATAACGAACAAGTCAGGGACCACACTTTTACTACTGACAAAGATTCCTGGTGAACACATCAAAGACACCTATGGTGAACACTGTCACATCAGATAATAGGGTGACAATGAACTTTCCTCTTTATCCTAGTATTTCTATCAAGCCCATGTGAGTGACAGATGCAGTTACACCTTTATCATACCCTTTATGGTGGTTACTAAATTTTTTGTTAGAAATGTTTTTTATGGAAGCACATAAAGTTTGTCATTGCGACTCTTGTGTGAATACAAAGTTTAGCATAGAAAATAAATGTGTACACACACACACAGATTCTTAAAAGCACATAACAATTGCCAGACATTAAGCTCTGCATAATGTTTGTCTTTCTCTCTCTGCTTTCACCGAGAGGCATGTGAGGAAGTTGAATGTTAGATGAGGGTTTAAAATTTAACATCTTTGTATAAAGCAAAGATAAATTTGGCTACACCTTACCACATTGTCATGTTTGATAATCATGATTGAACATGATTTTTCATCTATCAGAATTTACCAAATACGACATACAACATTTAGGTGACTCATAACCATAAGATCTCACTTTTCCAGTACCCTGTAGACTGAATTTCTAAAAATTCCTGTTCTTAAAATGCTTCTTCTTGAGCTCATAAAATACTTTTCCAAAATAAAAATGACATATATTTCTTTTATGGTAATAACACTATCATGGGAAGCCAAACTACAAAGGCCTACATCATTCACACTAATAACATTTTTCATTTTTCTATTTCTCTAAGTTCAATTATTCATAGATTTCAGCATTCTTGGTTTATTTGGATTTCTTTTTTCCCCGCCCCTTTCCATAGTTAGGATTCATTTGGTCAACAACGGAGACTGATTTTCTACTTTCATATGTTGGAAAGCTCACTGGAGTTTCATGGTGCAGAGGTGAATTTTCACCTTATTTAGCAGGCTGGTGACTCAGATCTGTACAATCACCACTCATTACCTTATTTTGCTTATAATTTTTGCAAGAAACTATAGTTTTTCTTATGCAAAATCTCCTCCCCCCTCAAAGGCTGTTCAACAGTTATTCTGGTCTGTTACCTCAGCACATGTAGCCCATTGTTTTATAACAATGATAGACATAGTTTGGGCTCTGCCATTTAAGCAGACCCTCAACCATAATTAAATCCTTAAGGTCCTTTTACCCTAAAAAGACATGTGAATCATGAGCTCAAGTTCCACTCAACTAAAATAAGTCAAGTATACATATGTGTAAACACTTTGCTAATATATTGTGTGAACACACAATTTATTATCTGAATCAGGACACATCTTTAGTAAAAGGGCCATGATTAGTAATCACACTGAGTCAACAGGTAAAAACCATAACTGTTCTGTGTGATCTAGGACATGGTGCCAGCCTATGATTCTATGGCATAAAAGAAGCTACAACACTGTTCCCATAAAATTTATTATCTACATCATCTGCACATAGGGAACTTTTATACTTTGCAAAATCTCATTTCTCATGGTATTTAAATAACCAGATTAAGACTGTATTGCATACATTTACAGCCCTGGAAGATTTCCCTGGACTAATTGTTGTTAGACTTACTCAAAACAACTTTTACTGTTTGCACACATCATCTACAGTTTGTTAGTTTTATTCTTAGTTTGGCATTTTGTCATTTTCCTGTGTTACTGTGGACACTTGCTTCTTACAATTACTATCTTACTTATATTTTGGCATCTATTACTTTGCAGAAATGTCTCAAAAAGAAAAGAAATATAAAAGGAAGAAAGAAAGGAAAGAAAGAAGGAAGGACAATAAGAAAAAGGTATTGTATTTTAAACAAACATTAATTGTCAAGAGTTCTCAGTGAAATGTAGAAAAAATGAAATAAAAACACATAATAAATTAAATTTCCCTTTTCATAATGAAAGTACATCTTTAGAAAGCATTTGAGAAAATATCTTTATTAACTTTTTAAAAAATTTTTACAAAGACATCATTAAGCATTGAATTTTGTTGCCTCAAATTTGGAAAGTAGTTTCTTGATTTAAAAAAGGGCGAAATTTGGGCAACCAGTTGATGCTTCTTTCTCACATTGATGTCTTTCTCCTTCCCTTTCTTGCTAAAAAGCACTTTAAAAAATGTTCTCAGGAGAAAAAAGAAGAAAAGAAAAGGCAAGATTTTTCTTCAGTTATTTTTATATTTTTATATTTTTAAAAAATATATTTATATTTTTTATATATTTGTAGTGTACAACATGATGGTTTGATACACAAACAGTAAAATGATTATATAGTCAATCTAATTAACTTATCTCCTCAGATATAAGGTGAGGACCCAAAACCTACCAGAGTTTATTTATAAAAAGTTGAGTATTTATTCCTACATGTTTAAACTTCAGTCACCTTCAAAGTACTCTCCATTTGATGTGATACACTTATCAAGACATTTTTTCCATTGCTCAAAAGTTTTTGAACTTGTTAAGTTTGATGCCTTTTAGAGCTTCTGCTGTTTCTTATATCACTCTTCTGCATCAGCAAAACGTTTCTCTTTGACGACTTTTTTCATGTGGGAAAACAAAAAAAATGTTTGGGACAGGATTGGGTGAATAGGAAGGGTGGGGCACAGGGGTCATGCTGTTTTGGTAAAAAACTGCTGCTGAACACTCAGTGCAGTGTGGGCAGGTGTGCTTGTAAATTACCCATGATGAAATGGGCAAACATATTGAGTCTTCAAAAAAAAATTCACTGAAGCCTCTCACAACAATGACGGTTGGTATAGGGATACAAATGGATTCCTAGAACACTTACTTAGTGGGGTAAACTGTATTATAAGGGACCTGCCCTCCATAAGATAGTTCTATTTTGGGGGGTATGCCCTCGTAGTTACCATTATTTTGTGTATGATGAATTAACCTGAAATCTACCCTCTTAGCATGTGTCCAGTATGCAGTAAAGTATTATTAACTAGAGTCATTATGCCTGTACATTAGATTTCTAGGCTTATTCATTCTTCATAACTGCAACTTCACTCCTTTTGACTAACATCTTGCCAGTTCCCCCGCTTTTCCAATTCCTGGTAACCATCAGGAACTCCCAATGCTTCTAGGAGTCCTAATTTTTTTTACTCACATATTATCTGATATCATACACTTTTTGCCTTTTTCTGTCTTATTTCACATAGCATAATGTCTTCCAGGTTCATACATGTTATTACAAAATATAGGGTTTTGTCCTTTCTCATGGCTGAATGATATTCCATTATGTACAACTCTAATGTTTCTTCCTTCTTTATACAACATTTTTATCCATTCATGTGTCGATGGATACTTGAGTTGTTTCCATGTTACAATGGGAGTTTTCCCTATACCACTGAATAGAAAGACAGGTGATCAAAGAACAAGGTGTACTTGTACAAGACACAAAGTAAGATCGAGGGGGCATAATGAAAGAAGGCACTGGGATACACTTGTAGTAAATTCAAGGACTTACCCACAGATAAGGAGCCACATATGAGCATGAACAGAGAACCTCTTCCAACCACTTAAGACATGCAATAAATTATCAATTTCTATTCATTTTTTGTCTTCAGACAAATTGAAACACAGCAATTGAGATTAGTATCTAACAAATTAGACAAGTCCCTTGTATGCAAATAATTTATATTATCTCAAGTCTTTTGTCTGTATGTTGAAATGCCATTGGGTGGAAGCACTAAGGTTTGTGGCGAGCTAAAAAACTGGATGTTCTGATGAAATGATCAAAAGAAAGAAATCACTAAAACCACTCTTCTATTGAGTAGCAAGGTATAGAAGAAGTTGTTTTACTTGACTTAAATATTTCCCCCAAAGGTAATTAATTCTAGGTGGCCTTTTTCCCCTGAGATACCAAAATTGGTGAAGTTTGTTATTATATTAGACATAAATGCAAGTCTGAATGTAGTCAATGAGTCAGAAAATTTTTAAAAAACTAATGTGAGAAAAAAATTGAGTTTATTTTTAAGTAATGTGGTACTCTAAAATTTATCCCTTTACTACCCTATTACAGTCCAAAGGGATTAAGATAAAAAAGCTACATAATTGAATAATTGGATTTGTTTCATGGATCATAGGTCCTGAATTCAAATAAGCTCCTTTCCTTCTTCTTACTTTTTTGTGGGGGGTCAAAATAGATAGCAACCTGACATGCTTCTCTCAAGGTCCTCACAAGAGTGATAAATTCCAAATAATGAACACTACTATGTTTCTCAGAATTTAGTGAGCAAAACAAATGACACTGGATTTTTTTAAATAAGAAATGTGCTATGCAAAAGAATAAAAAAGGGTGAAGTCAAAAAGAAATGTGGGTTCATGAGTCATTTATAACAGAGAATCTGATTCTTCAAGCCTGTGATGTGGTTACAGTATATTGATGTCTTGGGTGAATATTGTTGAGATTATGTCAAACTGACTGACCCATGTTACAATGTTTCTGCCTATCTGCCTATCCCTGGACCCCAGGGATAGCTCCAAGCAGGTTCATAAAACCCACCTAAAACTCAAAGCCCTGGTTCCTTTCCACAGAGTCTGGAAATACAGGGAGTCCTCAACCTCAATGGTAAAGTTCGAAGATTCCACTTCTTTAAGGGACAATTCTGATGAACATTCTATGCAGTGCCTCAGTGGCTCCAGGAGGACCAAGCCCCAGATGAATCCCATAGTAGCACCTTCTTCAGGCCTCTCTGGACTGCTGTTTCAACACTTCACTAAGTTACTCTTATGCGGTGTGTATGTAATCTACTGTTCAAACCACTGACTGGGTGGAAGAAGATGGCAGTGAGATAGGTGGGAGTGGAGTCCACTTCCCCATGCACACGGGTAAAACATCCAGCCCATGTACTGAAGAACAAAGCAAACAGCCAAAATTACCCCAGCATGTATGAAGATAGGAGACCAAAAAGTGTACAGGACACTGGAAAACCAGACAAGTAGGTAGAAGGTGTGAACACCAGGATGCCTCCTGCAAGAGGAAACCCATCGACAAAGGAACCATCAACAAATAAGAACAGAAGAAGGTGAAGGAGGCAATGGAAGCCACACTAACTCAACCCAGGACCTATCTGGAAATACAACTAAATAATGGAGAAATTACTCAGAACAAAACAACTTAACAAGAGCAAGAGGAAAGCCTCAAAACCTTGTGTACATAGAAGAACCAGCTCCAACACAACCTGCCCACAATTGCACAACAGAAAACAAGAGGTGGGGGACACAGGGACCCTCAGTTAACTTTCTGGTGGGAAGGACCCACCAAAGAAATACCCAACAACAACCAAAAACCAAAGACATACACAGACCCAATATAAACCACAGCCCAATATCAGTAAGATCCGGAGATGAAGGAGACTGTAGCACTGAATCTCACAGGTATTCTACCACAGAAGTTAACACCACAAACCCAGGGGGTCAGAACACAGCAACTTAAGAAGCAGAGGCTAACAAGAAGAGTCTCACAAACAGTGGGAAGACAAAGAAACAATCCACAAATGAAAGGAAATGAGGAAGTCTCAGAAGGACTGATAAATAGAATAGAGGCAAGTCAACTACCAGATATAGAGTTCAAAGTAATGGTTAAAAGGAAGCATAATGAGCTCACAGAGAATTACTGAAAACTACAGGGAAACTACAATGAACTCACTGAAAACCATATCAACATGAAAAAGGAAATACAAACTATCAAGAAGGGCCAAGAGGAAATGAAGAATACAGTTTCTGAACTGAAGAACATGGTAGAAAGAATCAAAAGCAGACAAGATGAAGCAGAGGATCAGATCAGTGAGATGGAAGACAAGGTAGAAAAAAACACCCAGAAAGAGCAAGAAAAGGAAAAGAGGCTCAGAAAGAATGAAGAGGGGTTCATGGAAATTCAGGAAAACATGAAACATAATAATTACCATATAATAGGGATACCAGAAGGAAAAGAAAAAGAGCAAGGGATAGAAAGCCTGTTTGAAAAAGGAATGATAGAAAATTTCCCTAATTTGAAGAGAGAAAGAGTCACAGAAATCCAGGAAACACACAGAGTCCCAATAAACAGGAACCCAAAGAGGCCCACTTCAAGACACATCATAATTAAACTGGCAAAATTCCAAGACAAAGAGAGAATCTTGAAGGCAGCAAGAGAGAAACAGGAAACAACACACAAGGAAGCCCTGATAAGGTTATCAGCTGACTTCTCAATGGAAATACTACACAACGGAAGGGAATGGCAAGAAATATTCGAAGTAATGAAAACCAGAGGCCTCCAACCAAGACTACTCTATCCAGTAAGGCTCTCAATTAAAATGGAAGGCCAAATAAGGACCTTCCTGGAAAGAAGCCTCAAAGAATATACCTCCTTCAAACCAACACTGCAGGAGATGCTACAGGACTTGCTTTGAGAACAGGAAGAAAAACAATGAAAGAGAGAACACAGGTATGAAAAAGTGGAGCTGAATAAATAGCTATCAATAATAACCTAAAATGTAACTTCATTAAATGCCCCTATCAAAAGACACAAAATAGCAGAATGGATAAAAAAACATGACCCACATATACGCTGCCTACATGGGACCCACCTTAGAACAAAAGACCTACACAGACTGAAAGTGAAGGGCTGGAAACAAATATCCCAAGCAAATGGACAGGAAGAGAAAAGCAGGGGTAGCAATACTCATATCGGACAAAGTAGACTTTAAAAAAGAGCCATGAAAAGAGACCCAGAAGATCACTTCATAATTCTCAAGGGAAGAATTCATCAAGAAAACATAAACATAGTAAATATATATGACCCCAACATAGGAGCACCCAAAAACATAAAGAAAATCTTGGAGGACTTCAAGAAAGACATTAACAGCAACAGAATTACAGTAGGAGATTTTAACACCACACTGTCAACAATGGATAGATCTTCCAAGGAAAATATCAACAAAGATATTGTGGCTTTCAACAACACCCTAGATGAAATGGACTTAACTGATATAGATAGAGCCCATTATCCCAAAGAAGCAAAATACACATTCTTTTCAAATGCATATGGAACATTTTCAAAGATAGACCACATGTTAGGACACAAAACAAGCCGCAACAAGTTCAAGAAAATTGAAATCATATCAAGCATTTTCTCTGACGATAAGGGACTGAAAGTAGAAACAAACCTCAAGGAAAAAACCCCCAAACACTCAAAGTCATGGAGATTGAATATCATGCTATTAAAGAATGAATGGGTCAAGTATGAGATTAAGGAAGATATAAAAAAGATTCTGGAAACAAACCAAAATGAACTCACAATAATCAAAACCTATGGGACACAGCAAAGGCAGTCCTAAGAGGGAAGTTCATAGCGATACAGGCCTACCTAAAACGCATAGAAATATTTCCCTAATCCTACACTTACAAGAACAAAAAAGCAACGACAAAAGACAGTCCATAACAAGTACAAAGAAGGAAATAACCAAGATTAGATCAGAATTAAATGACATAGAGACTAAAAGCATGATTCTAAGGATCAATGAATCCAGGAGCTGGTTCCTTGAGAAGATAAGCAAAATCAACAACACTTTAAGCAGGCTAATACAAAAAAAGAGAGAGAGGGCCCAAATAAACACAAACAGAAATGAAAGAGGAGAGACTACAACTGATACCACTGAAATAAAAAGGATTGTAAGACATTACTAAGAAGAACTATATGACAAGAAATGTGAAAACCTAGATGAAATGGACAAATTTCTAGAAAAATATAACCTTCCAACACTGAATGAAGACGAAGTAGAAAGCCTGAATAAACCAATAACACCTGATAAAATTGAAACAGTAATCAAAAAGCTTCTGACACACAAAAGCCCTGGACCAGATGGTTTCACAGAAGAATTCTTCAGAGCATTTAAGGCAGAGCTAACCCCCATCTTCCACAGATTATTTCAAGAAATTCAAGAAGATGGAAGACTCCCAAACTCTTTTGATGAAGCCAGCATCATCCTAATCCCGAAACGAGATAAAGACAAAATAAAGAAAGAAAACTTCAAGCCAATATTGCTGATGAACATACATGCTAAATCCTCAACAAAATACCGGCAAACTGCATCCAGCAATACATTAAAAAACATCATACACCATGATCAAGTGGGATTCATCCCAGGGATGCAAGGATGGTACAATATTCACAAATCAATAAACATAGTACACCACATAAAGACAAAAATCACATGATCATATCAATAGGTGGGGAAAAAGCTTTTGATAAGGTACAGCACTCATTTATGATATTCACACTCAGCAAAGTGGAAATAGAGGGAGCATTCCTCTACATAATAAAGGCCATATATGAGAGACCTATAGCCAACATCATACTCGATGGACAAAACTTTAGAACTTTCCCACTAAGATCAGGTACAAGACAAGGATGCCCTCTCTCACCACTCTAATTCAACATAGTATTGGAAGTCCTAGCCACAGCAATCAGACAAGAAAAAGAAATAAAAGCATTCAAATTTAAAGGAGGAAGGAAAACTGTCATTGTTTGCAGATGACATGACAGTGTACACATAAAATCTGAAAGACTCCACCAAAAAATCTACTCGAACTAATAACTGAATTTGGCAAAGCAGCCAGATACAAAGTCAATACTCAGAAATCAAAGGCATTCCTGTACACAAACAACGAAACTGCAGAAACAGAAATCAGGAAAAAAATCCCATTCGATATAGCAACAAGAAAAATCAAGTACCTAGGAATAAACCTAACCAAGCAGGTAAAAGACCTTTAGTCAGAAAACTACACAACACTGAAGAAAGAAATTAAGGAAGACACAAACAAATGGAAGCATGTACCACGCTCATGGATTGGAAGAATTAATATCATCAAAATGGCCATACTACCCAAAGTGATTTATAGATTCAATGCAATCCCTATTAAAGTACCCATATTGCACAGATATAGAACAAACACTTCAGAAATTTATATGGAACCATAAATGACCCTGAATAGCTGCAGCAATTTTGAGAAAGAAGAACAAAGCAGGAGGGATTAGAGTACCTGATATCAAACTGTATTACAAGGCCACGGTAATCAAAACAGCCTGGTACTGGCATAAGAACAGGCACATAGACCAATGGAACAGAATAGGGAGCCCAGAAATAAACCCAAGTCTCTACGGTCAATTAATATTTGACAAAAGTGGCAGGAGCATAAAATGGAGCAAAAATAGCCTCTTCAACAAGTGGTGTTGGGAGATCTGGACAGCTACATGCATAAAAATAAAACTTAATCACCAACTTCCACCATCCACAAAAACAAATTCAAGGTGGATAAATGACTTAAATATAAGTCATGACACCATAAAAGTCCTAGAGGATAATGTCAGCAGGAAAATCTCAGGCATTCCATGCAGCAACATCTTCACTGATATGTCCCCTAAAGCAAGGGGCATAAAGGAAAGAATAACCAAATGGGACCTCATCAAATTAAAAAGCTTCTGCATGGCCAAAGAAAACAGCATTAAAATGAAATGAGAACCAACCATATGGCAAAACATATTTGCCAATGATACCTCAGACAAGGGCCTGATCTCCAAAATATATAAAGAACTCACACAACTGCACTCCAGGAAGACAAACAACCCAATTAAAAAATGGGCAAAGGGCTTGAACAGACACTTCTCCAATGAAGACATACAGAGGGCCCAGAGACATATGAAAAGATGCTCAGCATCACTAGCCATCTGAGAGATGCAAATTAAAACCACAATGAGGTACCATCTCACACCAGTCAGAGTGGCCAACATAAACAAATCATCAAACAAATGTTGGAGAGGATGTGGAGAAAAGGGAACCCTAGTGTAGTGTTGGTGGGAATGCAGACTGGTGAGGCCACTGTGGAAAACAGTATGAAATTTCCTCAGAAAACTAAAAATGGAACTGCCCTTTGACCCAGCAATTCCCCTGCTGGGATTATACCCTTAGAACCCTGAATCACCAATCCAAAAGAACCTGTGCACCCCAATGTTCATAGCAGCACAATTTACAATAGCCAAGTACTGGCAGCAACCTAAGTGTCCATCAGCAAATGAGTGGATCCAAAAACTATGGTATATTTACACAATGGAGTTCTATGCAGCAGAGTGAAGGAAGGAGCTTATACCCTTTGCAACAGCATGGATGGAACTGGAGAGCATTATGGTAAGTGAAATAAGCCAGACGGTGAGGGACAAATATCATATGATCTCACCTTTAACTGGAACATAATAAATAGAAAAAAAAGCAAACATAATATAACCAGAGACATTGAAGTTAAGAACAATGTAATAATGGTCAGGGGGGAGTGGGGAGGGGACAGTGAGGAGAAGGGATTACAGGAACTACTATAAAGGACACATGGACAAAATCAAGGGGGAGGTTGGAGGTGGGGGTGGGAGTGGGGTTCAGCTGGGTTGTGGTGGAGGGATGGGGAGAAAAGGCACGCAACTGTATTTGAATAACAATAAAAAATTAAAATTTAAGAAAAGCATTTGATATAAATAAAAAGATTCCATTTCAATAAAAATATTCTATCTGGGAATTGAGTGATTCCTTCTTTTGACTTTTTAAAACATATTCTTCATTAATTGAATTCTTTTATATTGAATGTGTGCTAATTTTATTGCAAAAATTATGAAGTCATTAAAGAAGAGGGGAAGACAGATGGAGGAAAAGACAGTAAGTTAATTTATAAATTTGTACAAGCCCAGGGAAAATACTACAAGATTTTTTTATTCTGAAGGTAGATATGTTAATCATAAAGTTCATTTGGAGTAACAAGCAAGCAAGGGTGACAGGAAAGCATTGAGTGTGAAGGCTAATACTGCCAGACATAAAATAATATAAAAATACTGTAATTAAAAGTGGTGACATCACAAAAATGAAGAGAAAGATCAAGGGAACAAAATAAAAAATCATACTACACAAAGAAATTTTTGTAATATGGTAAGATATGAAAAGTTTTCATCTTAAATCAGTAAAAAAGGGACTTCTGAATAAGAAATTTTTCAATAGGAGTAACTATGTGGAAAAAAATAAAATTGGATCCATTCCTCCCACACACAAAAATGAGTGATCAAATTTTCAAATAATTAAATGAAGAACTAATGAACAAACAAATAATACCATAAAAGTACTAGAAGAAACATGAGTGAATCTCTTAGAAGTTTGGGAATGGGAAATCTTTCCTATCTATATTAAGAAATCAGAAGTAATAAGAGGAAAGAGCATAAATTTTACAGCCCAAAAAGGGGTGGGAAACTATCAACACTGAAACACTTTTATCTGGGAACAAAGCAAAATAAACAATATAATTGAGTGAAACATAGAAAAATCTATTTGTAAGCAACATCACAAAGTATTGCTAGCCTTAGGAAAGTTTTCAAAAGTACATCAGAAAACTACAAAAGTAGAAGAAAAAATGTATTTTTAAAAAAGGGTGAGAAAAAAGAGTAGACAATTCACACATAAAAAAGAAATGGAAATGGCCTTTAAAAATTGAAAGTTGTTCAATCTAGCTCATTATAAGATAAATTTATTTCATAAATTAATTAAGAGAGAAAAAATTAATTAAGAGAAATTTAACACTGACTTCTTGCCATTGCACGGACTTGCTCACAATAATTTCTTTCCCAGCTTGCTGCTAACATGTCCTAATTATTATTATTTTTCAAAATTGTTATTGTTATTCAATTACAGTTGTCTGCATTTTCTCCCCATCCCTCCACCCCACCCCAGCTGAACCTACCTCCCACCCCTGCCTCCACCCTCCCCCTTGATTTTGTCCATGTGTGATTTATAGTAGTTCCTGTAAACCCCTATCCCCACTGTTCCCTTCCCACTCCCTTCTGGCTATTGTTAGATTGTTCTTAACTTCAATGTCTCTGGTTATATTTTGTTTGCTTTTTTCTTTTGTTGATTATGTTCCAGTTAAATGTGAGATCATATGGTATTTGTCCCTCACCACCTGGCTTATTTCACTTAGCATAATGCTCTCCAGTTCCATCCATGTTGTTGCAAAGGGTATAAACTCTTTCTTTCTCTCTGCTGCATAAAATTCCATTGTGTAAATATACCATAGTTTTTTGATCTACTCATTTACTCATGGACACTTAGGTTGCTTCCAGTATTTGGTTATTGTAAATTGTGCTGCTATGAACATTGGGGTGCATGGGTTCTTTTGCACTGGTGTTTCAGGGTTTTTAGGATATAATCCCAGCAGTGGAATTGCTGGGTCAAAGGGCAGTTCCATTTTTAGTTTTCTGAGGATATTCCATACTGTTTTCCACAGTGGCCGCACAAGTCTGCTTTCCCACCCATTTGATATAGTAACGAGAAAAATAAAGTAGCTAGGAATAAACCTAAACAAGGAGGTAATAGACCTGTACTCAGAAAACTACACAACACTGAAGAAAGAAATTAAGGAAGACACAAACAAATGGAAGCATGTACCGTGCTCATGGATTAGAACAATTAACATTATCAAAATGTCCATACTACCCAAAGCAATTTATAGATTCAATGCAATCCCTATTAAAGTACCTATGACATATTTCACAGATATAGAATAAACATTTCAGAAATTTATATGGAACCATAAATGACCCCGAATAGCTGCAGCAATTTTGAGAAAGAAGAACAAAGCAGGAGGGATCACAATACATGTCCTTATTATTAACAAGCCACCTTTAGAGAAGGACCTAACCTATGGAACTATTTCAGAATAATGTTTCAAATGAATAAATTAAAATATATAAGTTTACAAAGAAAACATTTATAAAAATTACATTGAGATATAATTTCTCTCCAATTAGATTAAAATGTACATATGACTCATATCATACTTTGAGGGAAAACTTTGGGCACACAGCATTCTCATATTTGGAGATGCAGGTTAATTCAACAACCAAGGAGAAATACGAAAATTTCTAGTAAAACCACCTAGAAAGGTCTAAAGATAGAAAAAACTGACAACAATATATTAGATGTAACCAATAATTAAATTCTTAAGAATAAAATTATATTGATTTTAAAAATATAATATATAATAGGATAAAAAATAAATAATTATGTAAATGATATTTAAAACCAAAATTCTCTATATAAAATAAAAAATGATACATAAAATTATTTAATGTTAAAAATACACATTTCATCTCTCTCCCTACTGGAAAGGCCCAGAAGCAATGATTAATTCTGTTACAATGACCTTGCCTAGTTTTTAGGTTGTAGCCTCTAAATAGCATTTCCCAGTAAAAGAACCAAGGCTCCATGACAAATGACTTATCCTGGGTCTGGGGCAAAAAGTGTCCAAGTTATTTTTAAGATAGTTTATAACTAAAAGCAGATGACAATAAAGTATTCTGAGGTTACAAGTGCACACCAGGCAACTTGAAAATATTCCAACTGGCCCCTTGCTAGGACAATTGGATCATTAAGACCAGTGACTATGATGAATTGAAACACATCAAGTATGTTAAAATTCATGAAGTGCTAATGAAAGTAAACAAACCCAAACTCTAGTTAACTCGGGAGGTCTTTAGGCCATTACTATATTCTGAAAATTGGCAAAAACAGAGAAAGAATCAAGTATTTCCTATGCCTTTCTTATAAACTGTGCAGCATAATAACAAAATATCTCATAAAGAAATTTCTTTCCTATAGCATTCCAACTGATACATATAGAAGGAAGGGCAGAACAACATCATTTTGCAAATCCAAGTGAAAAAAAGCTCTAAACTACAGTCATCAGCAGCTAACACCACCATTACATGAAAGACTGATGGGAATTCTATAGGTGTTGGATCGAGCCATTAATACATGAATACTTCATCCAACCTTCATATCACTAAACAAGAGAGAATTGGACTCGGTTTATCCTGACGGCATGCAATGGGAGTTACACAGCACCACCAATGAGGTTTTCTTTCAAAAACAATTGAACATGAATCTGATAAAGCCTTTAGAACTTAACTAGCAGTCTAAAGGAAGTGAAGGGAAGGAATATGTAAAACAACATCACAGGGATGCAAATAGCAATATCTAATTGTGAAAAACTTCATAAGCAAATGACAAATAACCTGGATTCTGCAGTGAGTGGAGAAAGGAGAAAGAGAACATTTAGGGCACTGAATCTTTTGTTTTATTTTCATGAGATCCCTACACAGGATGACCAATCACCTGTTTATTCTGTCATTACGACAGCACCCTTGATCACTCTCAGAATATGTGTACAATAATAGGGTCCTCTTACTCATCAGTCTGTATTAATTAACAGGTACATAGCTAAGCTATCACAGATCCAACTATATTTTTTAAAGAATAAAGATCATAAAGGAATTGGAATTCTAATTAGTATGGCCTGACTGAGCACTTTATTAGTCCACGTGGGCGGCCATAACAAAGTACCGATTACTGGGTGATCTAAGCAATAGACGTCTATGTGTCACAGTTCTGGAGGCTACTAGATTTTGTTCCTCCTGAGGGTTGTGAGGGAGAATCTGTTCCGGGCCTCTCTCCTTCACTTGTAGATAACCTTCTCCCTGTGTCTTCACATTTTCTTTCCTCTTTATGAGTGTGTTTAAACTTTCTCTTCTTGTAAGGACACCAGTCATAATGGATTAGGGTCTAATACCTCGCTATAACTTTGTTACATTTGTAAAAATCCTATTTCCAAATACGGTCATGTTCTGGTGTATTGGCATTGGAACTTCAACTTATAAATGGGCATTGGGGGGCACAAATCAGTCCACAAAATCACCAAGGCTCTAAGTAAAGCCATTATTTTTTTTCCAAACAATGGGGGAGATATGAGATTTACAATGGAGACTTACAATGCTGGGTTGAAAATCCTCAATTACCATAACCTCTGGATGAAGGGCCCTATAGCATCCAGCTCCCTATCCTGAACTAATGGAGATTGAAGTTCTGTCTTGAGACATCGATTAATCATGGGTGAAGAGAACTCCAAGATTAAAACCTCTCCATGTCCTTATTAGCCCTAGAGAGGTTTTTTATTCTAATGCCTGAAGCTAATACAATAAGATGCCAAGACTGAGTTCCTTGCTTAGAAAGAAATTTCTGGTGGGGAAAAAGCTCTCTCCTGCTTTTCTCAGAACAACCTCAGCATCTGTAGGATGACAAGCCCAAAGGCACAAGCAGCCAGCAGCATTTCCAGGAGACAAGCAGAGGGTAGAAGCACCAGGTATGACTAAGCACCAAATGGTAGGACAAGGAAAACTTGAGGCTGGATGTCAACATGTAACAACCCCAGGAACTGAGCCTTGTTGAGGGCCCAGGGAGGACTTAGAAGATCTAAGGTTCAATATCACTTTTCAGTTTTTATTATAATTATTACTTACATTTGCTTGTTTTCTTCTTAGTGTGATTTGACTAAAAGATCAAGGATTTCACAAAGAAACATTGAAACTCTGGTACAGAAGAAAATTAATCTTTTTTTTCTTTAAATGCTGAAGACTTTACATCTGGTACCTTTATGAGTGCTTTTCTAAGTCACTTGAAGGTATGACCATAATTTTCTAATTTGATTGAAATTCTTTCTATGGTTCTGTGCTGGGGATATATTTATACTCACTGAAAGACATTTTAATCATTTCTGTTAGTCTGTTATTATTTTTATCATTATTAATGCTAGCAACATAAAACAGTGGACTTAGTAAGAAAGATGAAATGCAATTGTTTATATTTTTATGTATTGTAGGAAAATCTCATTCTGTATGCAATCATATTTCATCACATCCAATTGTTATAAGAATACTGTTTGTCGAAAGTGAACGGATGAGTTCCTGGAATACTGATTTTTTAAAGACAGTCTCCCCCTTTTATGAACATATATTCCTTGGCTGATTCAAAGAATCCTATATTTGAAACAATATTGACATTAACTCAGTATTTCAATAAATATATTGAGTGGCAGTTATAGCTAATGCATATGAGGTCTATCTGGAAAAAGTCCAACCATTATTAATGTAATGAGAATGGTTGGTGCAACATCGATGTAACCTGGCAGCCAAGGAGAGTAGATTGGAATGCACACCTGTGAACAAGGATGACGTCACTGTACTAGTCAGTGGAGGAAGTAGATGCTGTTGAGTGAGCATGTGTACTGAGTGGACATTGCATTCAAAATGACTGAGCAAGTAGAATAATGAACCTGCATCAAATTTTGAGTGAAGTTGAACATTCCTCTGTGGAAATTATTTGGGTGATTTGGAAGACCATGGCTACGAGCAACTAACTGGTGACTGGCAGCTTCATCACAACAAAGTACCCGTTCACGCATCATGTCTCATACAGAGTTTTTTTGAAAAACATCAAATCACCCAGGTGACTCATCCACCTTACAGCCCAGATTTGGTGCCCAGTGACTTCTGGCATTTCCCAAAGCTAAAATCACCTTTGAAAGGGAAGAGATTTTAAACCATCAATGAGATTCAGGAAAATATGATGGAACACCTGATGGCGATTTGGAAGAGCTGTGTGAGGTCCAAAGGTGCCTACTTTGAAGAGGACTGAGGCATCATTGTCCTATGTACAAAGTTTCTTGTATCTTGCATTCTTCAATAAATGTCTCTTTTTCATAGTACATGGCTGGATACTTTATGGACAGACTGGTATAGCTAACGAGTTAGTAGTAGTCTCCCAAATTACTTATTCTTTCAAAGTTATCCCTTTATTTAAAATAATTTTGTGCTCTTGGGTGGCTACCAATGTCTTACACTTTCAAAGACTGTCTATCCCTCACCCTGGGGAAAACAAGCAGACTGCCTACCTTTACTCACCTGTCCATGCACAATTCCAGACAGGGCACTGCAAAGCACTTTCATGATAACTATCTAAATTGACTGGATGCTAAGTCTTAGAATCAGGTAGGGATTAAAAATTAAATACATAACATGTTTTAAAATTGCTGAAAGAAAAGGCAAATGCTGGCAAACAAATTGTTTCTCTAAAGAGCCTAGTCAGGACTAGAAAGTGGGTTCAGCAGTGGGTTCTCTTACCAGAAACAAGCAGGAGGCAGAGCAGCACTTACTGACAAACATGGAACATCGAGGGTAATGCTTCTTTACTTCATTTGAAATGGAAGAGGCTTCTGAAAGAAGGATGTGGGGGTGTTGAGGCATAAGGTGAGCCCTAAAAAAGACAGACAGAAACACACAAAATGAAAACAAGAAAGTCTTCACTGAGACTATTAATGCAATGCTATGTCAGCTAATAACGATTTTAAATATTTTTTCCTTTCCAGAAATACTGACATATATAATGGTGAAGTTTCACTTACCACTGAATGGATATTATGTTAGTAGTTGTTTGCCTATCAAATAGGGATGTGGAAAGGATTAATGAGGATCTGGGTGCAACACTGATTGTTGCTATAGAAATGCATAGATAAATAGAGCACATAAAAAATGTGTCCATATAATGCAAGCCTTTTCAACCTGTGGCTGACAATAATGGGAAGATAAAACACCTCTTTCTGTTAAAGACCCCAGTGGATTAGCCATGGGTATTAATTTTTATGTTGCTCTCCTACTCTCTGTTGTGTGTATAGCTTTTAGTAGAACCTTTGGTCTGAATCTAAAAGGGTCCTCACAGAACTGATACAGCCCAACAAGTCAATGTATTTTACTGATCTCAAGCAACCTCATGTCTCAGCAAATGCCCTGAACATGAAATATCCATCTCTGTCAAGACAGTGTCTTCATAAGCAACATGTTACTTACTTTGTTTCTATATTTGTTAAACTTTACAATAGTGTATGAGGCCTTTTTCTTACTTTTTCTGTTGTTTTCTGGAAAATAAACCTGAACACCTGCTTTTCCATCACATATGGATGGAAGTCCATTCCACACACTTCCCAAAATCTTACACCAATACTGAGTGGTTTTTAAAAGAATGGGAGTCAAACCAACAAAGTAAGAGTAAATAATGTTGAAGGAGTGGGAATATGGCCACTACTCTGTCTCAGAATTTTGTGGCTTGGAATGTTCTCTGTAACCCAGACTATATCTGTATTTTAGAAATAGGAATGGTTGTGGTAGCCTAGGAGCGTCCAGAAGTAGAGGAGAGGATGCAGCAGCAAGGAGGGTGTACCCTACGCATTTTTCAACAGGAGGATTAAGGTAAGTGAAACTCTTGTGAGACACTTTAGGGTGGAATCAGCAAGCAAAGTTGGTAGGGATGTGCATTATCTACATGCAGTACAGAGGGGCAGCGGCATCACTCTATGTGCATGTGTGTGTGGTGAATGCACGTGTTGGGGGTGAGAATGTTGAGGTTGGGGACAATGCTATTTAGAGCAGAGGCAGAGTTGTAACCATGAGCATGGAGAGCAAGATTCAGACTGGAAGGTCTCTCTCTCTCCCTTTTGGCTTATAGATGAGTGATGGCTGCTGGCTGAAGACCAAGAGCCAGTAGTTAAGGGTGAGCCTTCAGAGTCTCTCCTATACAACTAGAAGAAGCAGCCCCACAGATGGTCCATCTGGTGATGCTGGGCAAATTCAAAAGGGATACCACTCTTCTGGGCATTTTATTCCTAATGAGCTGAAATGTTCTTCCAGAAAATGTATGACTTTTTGAAAGCTATGAGGTGCCTGTCGTTCCTTGGGGTTGTGCAATGCACAGCCTGCCAGGTCTGTGGCAAACTATAGTGGTAGTGGCTGCTGCTGCTGTTCTGGGGACCTGGTTCCTATGGGTGACATGACAGAGCCAATGTGTCAGGAAGAACTGGGCACCAGCCCCATTGTTCATAAGCAGTGGCCAGAGACAGATTAACAAAGTGACATTGAGCATATCTGTTTTGGCCTCAATCAGTCCTGAAGAGGACCCGTCACGTCCTGAAAGGATATAGGCCCACCTGTGTGAACATTTGCAAGAGACTGGTGAGTCTCAAAAGTTAAAAACATGGTTAGCATAATGCTGTCCAGTTCCATCCATACTGTTGCAAAGGGTATATGCTAAGTGAAATAAGCCAGGCAGTGAGAAACAAATACCATATGATTTCACCTTTAACTGAAACATAATCAACAAAAGAAAAAAGCAAACAAAATATAACCAGAGACATTGAAGTTAAGAACAATCTAACAATAACCAGAGGGGAATGGGGAGGGGAAAGTGGGGAGAGGGGATTACAGGAACTACTAAAGGACACATGGACAAAATCAAGGGGGAGGGTGGAAGTGGGGGAGGGAGGTGGGTTCAGCCAGGGTGGGGTGGAGGGATGGGGAGAAAATGCAGACAACTGTAATTGAGTAACAATAAAAATTAAAAAAAAAACATGGTTAGGAGAACATAGGTACTCTCTTGAATGCCTGTTTTAGGAAAAAACAAAAGAGAGAGAGAGAGAGAATTTGAAAAGCAATGAGCTAAGTATTTGTTTTGAGAATTCAGTAAAAGAATAGGCAACCCTAAGGTAAAGTGAAAAGAAATAATAAAGAAGCTGACCCCATTAGGAAAAGTGAGTTCACTGAGTCAACCAAGGGTTGAACAGAAAGTCTCTCTCCCTCTCTCCCTCTCTCCCTCTCTCTCTCTCTCTCTCTCTCTCTCTCTCTCTCTCTCTCTCTCTCTCTCTCTCTCTTCACCTCTGTCTGTCCCTGTCTCTTTCTGTGTGTCTCTTTCTCAAGCACAGATTCTTTTTTTTCAGTAACACACACACCCTCATTCACACTTTGGAAACTTTCTCTCCTTTCCTTAAGGGTGGATGTATGTAATCTCTGATCTACTTCCCAAGATGTAAATGCATAAAATAAAAATAATCTATCAAGGAAACTTAGGAGACTAACTGTTTAAATCCATATTTGCTTGTTCTAGCAGACTAAATCTCATTTGAGACATCAGTGGATTTGAGCCACTGTGCATGGCAGAGGAGAGTGCATGCCTAGAACGGTCAGACCAGCACAGATATGTGTCTTGGCAAACTTTAAGCCCTGAGTGAAAGTTCATACATTTCCCATCTGGGCAGTATGGTGGCATTCCGTAAGTTTCATGTTTATATCTCTGGAAATAGAAATATAACCATCAGGTTTGTTGAACTTTCCTCATGTTTTGTATTGGAAAGGAAGATAATAGATTACAGGAGACAAGGACAACTATAAGACAATTTATATGGGTGACTGCAACTTACCACCCTATAATAGGACATTGGTTTCAATGTTTCCCCTTCACAAATAACGTCTCAAATGTTCCTGAGGCTAAATGCAGAATAGCCAGTCAATCCAGGCAAAAATAAAGTCCATTACCTGGAAGAAAATTGCTCAAACTAAATTGGCTTCATGAAGAAATGGTTTGAGTCAGGAGAGAAAGCACATACTGAAATAAAGATTATGGGGAAATTGCTTTCATTGAGTCAGTGTCCAGTGGGGCTGAAGCCAGAACATGGGTCCTTAATTTGCATGACTTTTTGTCCTCTGAGCCACAAGTAAGGGCTGTTTCAATACTCTCTAAAGACCCCCAATTTCAAACAAATCATTCATGTGAGCTATAACCAAGCCTTCAGTCTCACGCAGATGTCTCCCTTCATGCATATGAAAAGAATAACGAGCCCTGGCTGGTGTGGCTTAGTGGACTAAATGCCAGCCTGCAAACCGAGGAGTTGTCTGTTCAATTCCCAGTCAGGGTACATGCTTTGGTTGTGGGCCAGGCCCCCGGTAGGGGGCACACAAGAGGCAACCACACATTGATGTTTCTCTCCCTTTATTTCTCCCTCCTTTCCCCTCTGACTGAAAATAAATAAATAAAATCTATTTTAAAAAAAGAATAATGATATTACTTAAGCTCAGATTTTTACTTCAAAAATTAATGCATATTTAAGAAGCTTTTCAAACAAGAACCACACCGTGCAAAATAAAAGTAGCTGATACTTATAACGTAGTAGTTCATACTTTGGTTTCTCTTCAGATCATATAAACCTTTCACCTTTTACATATAATATAGTAGTTCATGCATGGCTCTGCCATGTAGTAGAAAGAATGATCTTGTAGAAGGCAGGCAATCTCAATTCTATATCTGGTCTGCTACTGTTTAGCAACATGACCTTGAATCCAACACAAAAACATGCAAGTCTCAATTTCCTCATCTATAAACCAAAACATCTGTATCTAAGGGACTTGTTTTCACTACCATCTTATATTTCCATGACCACTGCACACATATACATGTACACATGATAGATAGATGATAGATAGATAGATATTAGATATAGATAGAGAGATATGATTGCCCTACTAGGGAGGTGGTAAATAAATAATCCAGCTTGCTCACACACAGGACAGGCATACTCTGAGCTGTGCCTGAGCATGTACTGCCCACTTGCTTGACAACGTGCTCTTTCTTATTCACCTTTGCTTCTCAACTCTCCTCCATGGGTTTTTGTGGGATCAAATAAAACCAACTGCCCTATAATTCTCGTGCCAGTGTTGCCTTCTGCAGAACCCAGAAATGAAGACCTCTCTAATGAAAGTCTAGAATAAAGTGAGCGAGCAAAATGTGCAGATATTTGAAGTGTTTCCAGGCAGAGAAGAGTATAAGTAAAAACCCTAAGGTGGGTGGGTGTGCAAGGCAGGAAACCAGGAGCTGTGACAGACCTATAGAAATAATAAGTGGACATTGGCTTTAAAGAGGAGGCCAAATCAAAAGGGAGCCTGAGGTAAGTATTATATTTATAAGTTGGAAGAACAGTAGAGGGAGAGATCAGTTCACCTGTGAGAACCAGAGAAAACTGCCTGGACAGTAGGGGCATATAGATTGGATGCTGTAAAACATTGACAGGAGGAAAACATATTTCAGATCAAGGGATCACCATGAGCAAGGCCTGAAGAAAGGAGTCTATAGGACTTGTACAAACAATCAGTAAAGTGGAACGGAGAAATAATCTGTGACTTCACCTGCGTCAACCTACATGTAACTATTTCCATTTTAATTCAATTCACTAAGCTTTCAAACAGGGCTTATATGAAGGCTGGACTGAGCAAGGTTGCACAGTAGAAACTGGAAGAAAACAAAACTTTTGTTTTACAGAGCCACTAGCTACAGCTGAAAAGACAAATTATGCATGTATGAAACAAGCAGAAAAGATACGGAAGCAGGGAAAAAAAGGATCTGCCTATTATAGTCCTGTAGATTTCCAAAGTGGGGGAATCATCATGACACATTGATACAAGGGAACACCTTGTGGAGAGTTAAGTGCTGATCTGGTTCTTGCTTGTCAACATGGACCCATATACTGGCACCTTCATGTGCTCAAAAATATTCTTGCCAAGGTCAGGATGCCTGGGTTGGATCCCTGCTCTGCTCTTTCTAGCAATGACCTCAGAAGTATTGAGTGTCTCATTTCCTCATCTGTACCTGGAGAGGATCACTGAAATGCAAGTACACTGTCTACCCTGCCTTTTCCTCTTCTTTGCTTTCTCCTTCATTACTATTACTGGATGGTTTCCTAAAAACCGTCACCTTCAACTTTTTAGCAAAGCTCATTCTTGGCTTGTTGTTAAGAGCAATACCATCTACCTGCTCTGCCAGAAGGCTCTTCAACTAGTTTGCAGACACAACTTTGGGATTATAATTGACTTCTTGGGTATGTTCCTTCGACTACTTTCTTTTTTTTTTCCTTTTTTTTTTTTAAATTTTATTGTTACTCAATTATAGTAGTCTGAATTTTCTCCCCTCCCTACACCCCACCTCAGCCTAACCCACCTCCCTCCCCCACCTCCACCCTCCCCTTTGATTTTGTCCATGTGTCCTTTATAGAAGTTCCTGTAAACCCCTCTCCCCACTGTCCCCTCCCCACTCCCCTCTGGCTATTGTTAGATTGTTCTCCTTCTACTATTTTCTGTTAACTTTTATAGCAGGCACAAACACACATACACACATTCTTGTTGAACATTTTAAAACACCTAGGAATCCAGGAAAATATATTTAAAAATTTAAGTGATATTTTTCATCTATAAAATGTGGATATAAAACTATCCCAGAGAACTGTTGTATTAAATGAACTAACATATGTAATGTATTTCCAGTGCATCTGACCTTACTATGATAACTGCTAGTCATTATTGTTACCTGTATTATTCACTGCTTTTAAACTTGGAGTAATATTTTATCCCATAAGTGATTGCTAATATAGACCTCTAACATTAAAATTATTAAACAGTTCTGTTTACTTAAAAGTTGCTACCATAAATATAAGGGAAATATAGCAACAAAAATATCCAAGTAGATTATTAAATTCATGGGGTCCAGAGTGACAGACCAATTATCTTGTCCTTACAAAAATACTTTCTACCTGTTGTAAAATCATTCCATTCCTGCCCAATTGTTCCCATTCAATAGTTATCATATTTCATCACTCTTTTTTGTGCTTCATGTGTCATTGCATTACATGCCTGTGTCCATTAAAATAGACATCTAAGTAACAGCCACATTTTTATTATCATTAGTTAGTTGAGAAATTCAATTTAAAAATTTTAGAAAAATTGCTCACTTTTAATATTTTCAACATTTTAACATTTATACCTCATGTAATTAATAATATTTTAAAACTCACTGATGATTCAAAAATTTTAAAGGGAACATAAATTTTGATCTGTAAACCAAAGCCTATAATTACAAAAATAGTTCTGTGGTTGGTGGAAATGGAGACTGGTGCAGCCACTGTGGAAAACAGTATGGAATTTCCTCAGAAAACTAAAAATGGAACTGCCCTTTGACCCAGCAATTCCACTGCTGGGATTATACCCTAAGAACCCTGAAACACCAATTCAAAAGAACCTGTGCACCCCAATGTTCATAGCAGCACAATTTACAATAGCCAAGTACTGGAAGCAATCTAAGTGCCCATCAGCAAATGAGTGGATCCCAAAACCATGGTATATTTACACAATGGAGTTCTACGCAGCAGAGTGAAGGAAGGAGCTTATACCCTTTGCAACAGCATGGATGGAACTGAAGAGCATTATGGTAAGTGAAATAAGCCAGACGGTGAGGAACAAATACCATATGATCTCACCTTTAACTAGAACATACTCAACAAAAGAGAAAAGCAAACAAAATACAACCAGAGACATTGAAGTTAAGAACAATCTAACAATAGCCAGAGGGGAGTGGGGAGGGGACAGTGGGGAGAGGGGTTTTCAGGAACTACTATAAAGGACACATGGACAAAATCAAGGGGGAGGGTGGAGGCGGGGGAGGGAGGTGGGTTTGTCTGGGGGTGGGGTGGAGGGATGGGGAGAAAAGGCATACAACTGTAATTGAATAACAATAAAAATTTAAAAAAAATAAAAAAAATAAGTCTGAAGCTGTTACACTCTTTGGACAACCTCTTGATATTTCTTTTTAATCCACAGTGGGGAAGTGTTGCTATTCATCTAATTAGAAAGCATATGATCAGGATCCAAAGAAAATAATTCTGTAGCAAACTTGGGTTATCTGTGGGAGTTTCTAACCCAGGACAACTCCTCACCATTGCCTAGAGCATTTTAGCTAATTCCTCCTGGAGCTAAACTGAGCTAAACTAAATGAATATATTCTCAATTTACTACTCAAACTAACAAGTATATTCAGGAAGGCATATCTGCTCTAAAAATATAATAAACAAGATAAAAACAACAATCTGCTGTATTAGAAAGCTCCAGAGAAATTACTTGGAGATTAAGTGTTTTGTTAATTTCATTGTTCTTTGTTTGGCATTCAAATCAGAAATCTGACTAAAAGAATGAAAAATCTATAAACAATGCAGGTACCCAGAATAGGTTATTTCGTTTTAAAAAAGGTATTACAGGAAATCCCAGTGAAAATTTTTTCTTCTGGTTTGTGTGTGCCTGTAAAAATCATAAATGGAATACTTACCCATTTTTTAAATAAAAATAATAGGAAAATATTAAGAAGAAAAGAAAAGTCCTGTGGCAACAGTAATGTCTGTGTGACCCTGCTGTGTTCTTTCCCTGTCCTATGTTTAGTCCTAGATCCTACCCTGCCATTTGAGTAGTGTCCACTAAAGTCAGGCTTGAGATAACCTTCTCTGGGATCTCTTGTGGCTAGATTAGGGTGTCCAACAAAAGTTATATGTACAAATTTCAGATCACATTTTTATAAGGAAACTGCTAACCCCATCCTCTCTTCACACTTCCCATGGGCTATATAACCCACATTGGCAAAACTGGACAAGGAGCACAACCTAGGGTGTGGTAGAGAAAATAAGGGTCCCTGAAGGAGCTCTAAGAGAAAAGCCTCCTCTCATCTCTTAACTGCTTACTGTCTCTAGACTATTATATGAGAAACAAATATTCTTCTGTTTTGTTTGAACAAGTACATATTTTTAAAGATTTTTATTTATTTTTAGAGAGAGGGGAAGGGAAGGAGAAAGAGAGGGAGAGAAACATCAATGTGTGGTTGCCTCTCACACGACCCCCAACTGGGGACCTGGCCCGCAACCCAGGCATGTGCCCTGACTGGGAATCAAACTGGCAAGCCTTTGGTTCACAGGCCCAGGCTCATCCACTGAGCTATAACCAGCCAGAGTGAACAAATATATTTTTGCCTTATTTGTTACAGAAGTTTAGGCCCAATTCCTAACTTATAAATCACCCTCTATGCCACTGTCCTAAAATAATCATCCCTGTGATATTTAGTATATTTCCATCTAGCTGATTTTTAAGGATTTAAAAATAAATATGGTTGAGATCTGAATTTCTGTTCATAATTTTGTATTCTTTTTGTTAATTTGGCATTTTATTTAATATACTTTTCATGTCATCAAGCAATCATTCTATTCATCAATAATGTGGGTCATTGTTACAATGCCATTGTTCATGGTCATTATAAAAGCTTACTTGTCATTTTAAGGATTATTCCTAATGAGGAACTCTAATATCAATAAAACATAAATTAGAGACTATTTTCTAAAAATATATTCCAAGAAGTAGAGAAGAAAGCATTGCTATCTTTTCATAATACAATTTCCCTGTCAGTTACTGATTTTTACTCATTTCACTCTTGGTAAGGGTAGGTGTTCAATCAACTTTTCAAGAATGATGCATGAATATCTGAGTGATGCATTCATCACTCAGATTCATATATCTGAGTGATATATTCATGCATGAATGATGCATGAATATATATATAACTGAGAAGAGTTTTTATTTCTTTCACAGATAAAATACTACCTTGCCTAAGTATAAATTCCTGCATTATCCCTATTTTTTACCTTATAATTCCAAGGAGTTTTGTTTTTCAAAAATAAAATTTAAATTTTAATAAAAGAGAATATATTCTTATTTTGAAAACTTTGCAAATACACACATAAAAAAGACAAAAAAACTGAAAATATTTTAACCCAGATAAAACTCTTAATATGTCGGTACATTTTCATTCAGTCTTTTATTTCTATGTATGTGTGAATGTGTGTGGGTATATTTTCTTTTAAAAATTTTCTTCAAGCTTTATCGAGACATAATTGATATATAACCTTGTGTTTTTACGGTGTACAACATGATGATTCAATATATGTATATATTGTGAAATGATTACCACAATAAAGTTAGTTAACACATCTATCACCTCACATAATTACATTTTTGTGTGCGGTAAAAATATTTAATATTTACTGTCTTAGCAACTTTCTAAAATATAATACAATATTCAGTCACCCGTGCTGAATATTAGGTCTCCAACATTTTTTCATCATCTAACTGGAAGCTTATACACTTTGAATATCTATTCATTTCTTTGTCTTCACTCTAAAAATCCTAGAAGGAAACATAGGCAGTAAAATTTCAGACACTTGCATAGCAATATTTTAGCTGATATATCTATTAGGGCAAGGGAAACAAAGGAAAAATAAACAAATGGGACTATGTAGAATTAAAAAGCTTCTGTCCAGCTAAAGAAACCATCAACAAAATGATTAGATAACCCACTGTATGGGGGAACATATTTGTCGATGATACATCTGACAAGGGTTTAAATTCCAAAATATATATAGAACATATAAATCTCAACACCAGGAAGACAAACAACCAATTTAAAAATGGGCAAAGGACCTGAATAGACAGTTCTCCAAAGGAGATTTACACATGGCCAAGACATATGAAAAAATGCTCAATGTCCATAATGATCAGAGACATGCAAATTAAAACCAGAATGAGATATCATCTCATACCTGTCAGAATAGCTATCATCAATAAATCAACAAAGAATTTCTGGTAAGGATGAGGAAAAAAAAGGAATCTTAGTGTACTGTTGGTAGGAATGCAGACTGGTGCAGCCACTCTAGAAAACAGTACGGAGTTTCCTCAAAAAATTAATAATGGGCCCTGGCTGGTATATCTCAGTGGATTGAGCACGGGCTGCGGACCAAAGGGTTGCTGGTTTGATTTCCAGTCAGGGCACATGCCTGGGTTGCAGGCCAGATCCCCATTGGGGCCACATGAGAAGCAACCACACATTGATGTTTCTCTCCCTCTCTTTCTTACTCCCATCCCCTCTCTCTAAAAATAAATAAAATATTTTTTTAAAAGCAGTAAAATGAAAAGGGAACTAACCATATGGGAAAAAACATTTTCCAATGATACCTCAGACAAGGGTTTGATCTCCAAAATATATAAAGAACTCACATGACCCCACTCCAGGAAGACAAATAACCTAATTAAAAAATGGACAAAAGACCTGAACAGACACTTCTCCAAGGACGACATACAGAGGGCCCAGAGACATGAAAGTACACTCAGCATCACTAGCCATATGAGAGATGCAAATTAAAACCACAATGAGATACCACTTCACACCTGTCAGAATGGCCATAATAAACCAACAATAGCAAGTGCTGTTAAGGTTGTGCAGAAAAGGGAACCCTAGTGCACTGTTGGTGGGAATGCAGACTGGTGAGACCACTATGGAAAACAGTGTGGAGTTACCTCAGAAAACTAAAAATGACACTGCCTTTTGACCCAGCAATACCACTGCTGGGATTGTACACTAAGAATCCTGAAACACCAATTCAGAACAACCTGTGCACCCCAATGTGTAGGGAACTGGTTTGTTTTAAATCTGGCAAATGTGACTCAGCTCTGTATGGAAACCCTACAGAAGCGAAATGGTGGTTTTCCCATGGGAACCATGCCTAGAAAATGCATTCAGACTGTTATGGCTTTCTCTTGCTAAAACTCCCTCAGCCTGGTCTGAAACAGTAGATGTTTACTGCCTATCTTCAAGGTAATTTTTAAAGTCTGTGTGAATTTTCCCAAGGATGGAGATAATCAGCTTGCCACCTTTCCATTTTGCATTTGTTATATTTATTTCTTTGTACCTAAAATGTAGACAACAATATTCTATGTAATAAATAATAAATCCTTCTTTGGTGTAAGAACTGAGAAAAACAAAAAGAGCCCCCAGGCAAGGGTTGGTGTGTTCTCCCCTTGAGAGAAGTGGCCACAGGACTCTCATCTTAAGAGAGTACCATACCATCCCTTTTTCTCCACAGGACTGCTGTAGTCTGTGCATTTGTTTTCATCTTCAGTCACAACATGCAGACTCTGCTAGCCAGAGTCTGCCATGCCAATGTTCATAACAGCGCAACTTATAATAGCCAAGTGCTGGAAGCAACCTAAATGCTCACCAATAAATGAGTGGATCAAAAAACTGGTACATTTATACAGTGGAATACTATGCAGCACAAAGAAAGAAGGAGCTCCTTCCCTTCATGAAAGCATGATGGGTCTGGAGAGCATCATGCTAAGTGAAGTAAGCCAAGTGGTCAAGGACAAACACCATGTGATCTCACCTATAAGTGGAACTTAATCAACAAAACAAATAAGCTAGCAAAATATAATCAGAGACATTGAAATAAAGAACAAACTGATGGTAACCAGAGGGGTCGTGAGAGAGGGATAATGGGGGAAGATCCATCAAGGAACATGTATAAAGGACATGTGGACAAAACCAAAGGGGGGTAGGTTCGAGGGTGGAAGGTGGGGATGGCTGAGGCAGGGGACAGAGATGGTGTGAAAATGGAGATAACTGCACTTGAATAAGAATTTAAAAAATACAGTATATAATATAAATAAAAAATGTGTGTTAATCAATGATTTATATTATTGTTAAGATTTCCAGTCAATAGTAAGCTATTAAGTTTTTAGGAAGTCAAAGTTATATGCAGATTTTTGACTGGGGGGTAGCACCTTTAAGTTTTGTGTGTGCAAGGGTCAACTGTATATATATGCAACCATCTGTGTTAATCTAAACATGTTTTCATACTGTTGTCTCCAACTCTAATTTACTACCAACTGGTTCATTCTTTCCCCCTCCATTATTTACCCATAAGCTCCCAGTCCAATAGTGACAAAACTGTCTCCCACCACCTGTCACCCATTTACTTAATTTTCTAATTCTGGTATACATGTATAGCAGTGTCAAGGATTATGAATTCATACCCCCGTAGGAAAAAAATATCAACTACAATACAGTGCTTATATGCTGTTCCTTTTGCCTTTAATTATTTCCAAAGTTACTTAGGTCAATAGCATTAGTCCTATCTCATTTAGTGAGGATATTTCACATATTTGTAAATACAATTAGATTATTTGTCAGTGTCTAAATTTCTTCCTAGGAATGATTTTTGTTTTTTTACATTTTAGACTTGAGGGTTTTCTCTTTGTTCTGTAAGTTCTATGGGTTTTGAAAAATGTATAATGTCACATATCCACCATTATAATGTCATACAGAATACTTCACTGCCTTAAAAATGCTCTGTGTTAATTTATTCAATCTTCAGTTTTATCCCTCAAACCCTTGGCATCCATTGATCTTTTTTCATTGTCTTTATGTTTTTGTTGCCGTTGCTGTTTTCAAAATTTCATATAGTTGAAATTATATAGCATGAAGTATTTCCAGACTGGCTTCTTTTACTAAGTGTGCATTTAATGTTCATTCATCTTTTTTTGTGGCTTGATAACTCAATTTTTTTGTTGAATAATATTCTGTTGTATGGAAGAAACATAGTTTATGAATTTATCCATTGAATTATATCATGGTTGTATTTGTTTTTAGTGATTTTGAATAAAACTTCTACAAACATTTGCATGAAGGTTTTTGTGTGAACATAAAATTTAAACTCAATTTGGTAATTATCTAGGAGTGCCAATGCTGAATTCTGTGGTAAAACTATGTTTACCTTTGTAAGAAACTGCCAATCTGTTTTCCAAAATGGATGTAAACTCAGGTCTCTTTTTTGCATCTGTGCTTTGAGAGTTTTTTAACATTGTTCACCATGTTAGTGGTTAAATTTTCCATGGCTCCATTTGTGTTCATACTGAAACCAATGTAAAATAATTTATTGCACTTTTCCATTTACATTCAATTCTTCAAAAGTTTTGTCTTTATATGTTTTCTTAATTTACATAACCTCTCAATAGCATTGTTTCTATTTTATTAAGATCATTTCTTTTTTTTCATTCTATTGAAAGTACTAAATTGCTAAACAGCTTTCCAATGTCATCTTTTATTTTCCATGAGTCCTTTTCAGATGTCTGATCTTCATTTGAGTCTTCAAGATAATATTTTTTTTCTTGTGAATAAGAGAAATTTTTGCAGCTAAGTGATAGAGTGATTTCATTTTTCTCATACCCACTTTCTAAATCTACAGCTGGATAACAGGAATATATATCCAGTTTCTAAGCCAGTATCTATTGACAAGCCTGCAATCTTTAAGCATAACATTAGTGGGGATTAGAGGATCTCTCGGAAGCCCACTGCTGTTTCTCTCACATCTGGTCCAGTAAGAGTTCTCCAAAATATACGGTTCTCAATATGTATTGCTACCAGGGTTCTTGCTTCTTTGTCTCCACTTCTCCATGTTATGCTTTGCATATTGAAATATACCTCTCCCAAATCAGATACTTACTTCTGGCTTCCCATATTTCTCAGTTTTTCCCCCCACTGGATTGTGTCTGCTGAATACAGAAAGTAAGTTAGTATGGAGAGCAACAAAGGTGGGGGTCACAGAGGTAAATTTTGTTCCAGGAGAATAAGAAAAGCATTCTGACACAAACATCCTCTCATAAAGAATCGACTGCCTGCTGTTTGGTTTGTACTAAAATTATGATTTCTGAACTGGAAGACACATGTCTAGAAAGACAAAAATTGCCATCTTCCATATAATTAGGGGAAATATCTTACATCCAGTATATTATTTTAAATGTGGGGTAAGGTTTTTATTTTTCTTATTTATCCTCGAGTATGTTCATGGGAATTGGGAAAGAATGCATCCAGGCTTCTGCCCAGATGCCAATTGAGAGTAGATGTCCATAAAATTATTTATCTGTCTCCCTTTAATTTCTAATTAAAAAATATGATATTGAAATTGTATAGAAAAGTTTTTAAATTCTCTAAATATTTACCTGAGCTGATGTTATAAAATATGCTCTTCTAAATATATTCAAAATTTTTCTGTTAACTGTGTGTTGGCCTACATATTTTTCATAGCATCTGGAAGTGTGCATTTTGAAAGTACTCTGAAGAAATGAATGCATGTATTTACCATCTCCTTCCTTGTATTTTGTTTTCCTCTGAAGTCACTCTGAAGAGACCAGTTCCATTTTCCAACTACAAGAGGCATGTAGTAATGAGAAAGTATAAATCTATAAGAACTAAGATGCTGAGAGGGTTTCAAATCTAGGCAGATAAGGAAAAAATCAAGATATACTGTGAGTTAGTGGTCAGAATCAACAGCAGTGAGATTTCTAGGCAGGCAAGATTAAAGTTTAATAGCATGAAGGAACAGTAACTCTGACTCACAGTGGGTTAGGAATTTAAAATGAGTAGCAGATGATTAACAACAAAGGGACAGTGGTAATCCCATAGCTGAAAGGGGAATCTGATATTAACGCAGGGCTTTCTCCAGCCAGAGCTCTCTTGAGTACTTGATTTTCTAAGTACTAATTTATTGTGAGTGCAGAAACCTTAACCAAACATAGGCCAAATACTACAGTAAGTCAAGGAAGAAGAGGAAAGGAAACCATACTTACATTGTAACAGGATGGTTCTGGACAGATTACTGGGGAGCAGAGGATGGGACCTCAGAAAAGGCCAGAGAGCCAGCACCTCCCCCACAGAGGGAAAGGGTTACAGGAATCTTTGAATGCAGCCTGGGATTGAAACTGGAGTTTGGGTTTGATGAGCTTCCATGCCCCCAGGCAACAGTTAACAAAGCTGGGAGTTGGGGCTGTGTGAACCAGCATGCCGGTTGCCCCAGTAGCTGAGCAGCTCTTGACACCACTTGCACAGAGCCTGAGCAGGCTATGGGGGCTGGACACCTCACCCTAGGCTGAGACACAGTGTGTCCTTCTGTGCGATTGGGAAACTCCCCTATTCCAGATTACAGCAGCTGGAGGAGGGGCAAAGACACTGTGTGGGCTGGCACTCAAGGTAGACATTGGTTGGGATGTGCACACTCCCACAGGGCATAGGATTTGGGGGCAGGGTTTAAATGGTCAGCTTGCAGGAACTTGCTCACTTCCTCACCCCTCACTGCTACCTGGGGTGGGGCAAGAAGTGTTCGCGGGATCCTGCAGGATGCCAGGCTCTGCTTGTGGATTTTGCCTTGCTCTGCCCACAAGTCTAGAGCAGACCCGAATAGAGGATGCGCACCTCACCCGTGGTGAGCCAGTGGGACTCCGCATCCATGTACCACACAGCAAGGTTTCTGTACTACTCCCACTCTCTTGCCCTGACAAGAGCACACAGATGCATGGGCCAGGAAAGTTCCTCAGTCCCAGGGGTGCAAGCAGCTTTGGATGCCTGGGACTGCAAGGGGAGAGCCCCTTGCATGACCAGGTGCAGTGGTCTGGCATTGAGCCCTGGCTCCAGGAGAGGGTAAGAAACTGCTGGAGGTGATGGCAATGCTGGCCTCATAAATGCCCACAGAAAAGAGAGAGAGAGAGAGACAGAGAGTGCAAGCCTGGAGCCGGAGAGATGGAGACCCATTCATGTAGCCACCTTGGGCTCCAAAAGGATAAATAAGGAATGACAGGGAACTTCTGGGCATGTGTTTGGATTTTAGTTTTTCTGGGAACAAGGGAATTTCTGTGTTTTGCGGAAGAGGTTGGCTTGGAGCAGAGATACCCCCAGCTACCTGAATGGGGAATCCTATTAAAAACTTTTTTCCTTCCCCAGCAAGGAAATGTGTTTGGCAGCAGGCGGCAGAACCCCAGGCTACTCTGTTACAATATAACTTTGTTTCAATTCAGATATTTTCTGTGTGACTATTGTGTGTGTATGTGTGTGTGTGTATATATATATATATATATATATATATATATATATATATATATATATATATATATATATATATATATCAGACCCTGTGATAGCACAAGGAGAAATATAAATAGTAAAACCCAGAACCTGCCTGGAAAAACTAACATTTGAAGGACTATTCACAATGCTCAAGGAAAATGACACTCATGTAAGCAGAGGCACAAAGCAGAGAAAAAGGCATTTAATTCTGCTTGAAGTGTTCAGGAAAATCTCTGCAGATTAAGTGGCATTTGCTTGATATCTTAAAGATTCCTTTTTTTGGCCTGTAGAAAAGTGCATTTTTGGAAGAAAGTATTTCAGCAAAGGCTCAGAATACTCAGCCTATAAAAAAGTGATGATTATACCACAGAAGCCAGAGCATGGAGTTATGAAGAGATATCTCAGAAAGGAGGCAGAAAAGATAGTAGAACATCAAATCTTTCTTAGGAATTTAGATTTGTTTTCATTTTTTATTTTTTTAATTCCTCACTTGAGGATATATTTATTGATTTTAGAGAGAAAGAATGTGAGAAGGAAAGAGAGAGAGACAGAGAGAAACATCTATGTGGAGAAAAACACCAATCAGTTGCCTCTTATACAAACCCCAACAGGGAATCAAACCTGCAACATTTTGGTGTGCTGTGCCAGACAATGCTCCAACCAACTGAGCCACTGGACCAGGGCTAGATTTGTTTATAAAGTAAACAATAGAGTGAGTTTGCTGAAGGTAGTAACACCATCTGATGGTGACACAGGAAGATCTTACACTCACCTGCTCCCTGGACACACTGAGTCCACAACTGCATGTGGAACATTTGCTCTGAAAAAAAGAAAAGAAAAAAACCTAAAGATTGCCGAGTGATAACTACACTTCGGGCAAACAAGAAGACGACTACATTCATAACAAAGCTGGTAGAATAGGCTGGGCTACTATCTTACCATCAAAACTACTCTGGAGCAGTGCCCCGACATTTGAAGGGAACTCTAACCCTGACCTCTCCCTGAGGAGCAGAGGGTTTTAGCCCTACATTGGGCATCCCAACTTTTAAAATGCACATTCGAGAGAAGAACCCTGATAAGACCCTAGTGATTTGAAAAACTGCCTTTAAAGTGCCTGTTTGCTCAGACCCACCTGACCCAGGACCACCTCAGAGGCAGCCCATGGGCCAAGACTTAAAGTGAGGGAGGCTCACCTGCTTATATCAAAACATAGACCTCCGGGGTAGGCATCTAGCTCAACACATGCAACTAGGAGCCTGTGGAACATGCTCTGGAAACGGAGACTGATGGGCATCATCTTTGCCAGTGTTCCAGAGCAACAGCATGTCCTGGAAGAGAGCTTTTGCATTCACCTGGTGCCCTGATCTTTGTGACTGTCATCTAGGGAAACCACTTGATCAATCAATCACCTGGTTGAGAGGTCAAGGGAGCTTGTGTTCCTAGTACCAAAAAGGAGCTCATACCCCAGTTTGGCACCCAGATTTTTGCAACTACCACCAGGGGACACCACATTGCCTGGCTGTAGAAGCCAGTGGGGCTTATGCTCATGGGTCTCACAGGATTGTAACCAATGCAGAAAGAGTTCTTAAACAGCTATCATCCCCAGGGCATAGCAAGAGGAAACAAAACTAAGAGTTCTTTGTATGAAGAAAGGCTTTTAATTAATCATCATGACTGTGGGCTGAGGGGTGGGATTCTAATTAAACAGTCATCTAGAGGCTGACCGTAATCCTTTCCAGAGACTTCGGAAGGCAGACCCTACCTTCTCGCTCTCCCACTGCTTTGTTCAGAACACCAGTATCTCCTGAAAGGAGATTTATATACCTCTAGAGCCTTGCTTCTTATGTCTTGTGCCCTCTTGTTTGTGGCTACCACTCAGGGGGTGCTGCTTGACTGCCTGGGTCTGGTAGCCAAGTGGGATTTCATTTCCATGTCCCATAGGACTATGGGAATTTGAGAGATGGTTCTTGTCCACTGTGCAGACACTGGTCTAAGGCATGCTCTCCAATCTTTCTGTAAAGGAGACCTCTTTGCATGTAGTGGCCAGCTTTAGGTCTGGCACACATCTTGTGACCTACAAGTTGTTCTCAAGGAATGTCTGCTGTAGACACCATCTGGGTCCTCTCCTCTGCCTTCTACCAGATTACCTGAATCTCCCAGAGAACAGTTTATGCACTCATCTCAAACCCTAATTTCTGCTACTTCCACCCAGAGGACACGTCCAGATCTGCAGGTCTGATGGCCAATAAGTCTATGTTTGTGGTCCCATAGGACCGTTTATATTTGCATACTTTTAAAAACTGATGTCTGGGGGTCCGACTTCCAACTGGCATGACTCTAGGTGCTGAGATCCTTTTCTATGAGATACTGACAAGTCTTGGGCCACCCTCAACCACTGGGAGCTATTCAAATATAATAGGCTGCTTGGAAAAGCACAGAGGTTTGAGAGAGAACTAAGAGCTGATAAACAAGAAAGAACTCGAATAAACAACCTAACTTTACACCTCAAGGAACTAAAAAAAAAAGAAGAACAAATGAAGTCCAAAGAGAATAAAGTGGAGAAAATAACAAAGATTAGAACACAAATAAAAATATAGGCTAAAACAATGAAAAACATCAATGAAACTAGGAGCTGGTTCTTTGAAAATATAAAATAAAAATTACCTATCTTTACCTAGGCTCATCAAGAAAGAAAGAGAAGACTCAAATAAATAAAATTAGAAAAACAAAATGTTACAACTGATACCACAGAAATATAAAGGACTTTAAGAGACTACTACAAAAATTTTTACACTAACAAATTGGACAACCTAGAAGAAACGGATAAATCCTAGGAAACATACAACCTTCCAGTACTGAATTATGATTAAATAGATAACCTGAACAGAATGATAACTAGCTAGGAGTTTAAAGAAGTAATCAAAACCTCCAAAGAAACAAAAGTCCAGGACCAGACTGCCTCCCTGGTGAATTCTACCAAACATCTAAACAAGAATTAAAACCAATTTTTCTCACATCTTCAGAAAAAAGAAGAGGATAAAACTTTTCCTAAACTCATTTTATGAGATCAGCTTTCCCTAATACCAAAACCAGACAAGGATGCCACAAGAAAAGGGAAACACAGGTCAATATCCCTGATGAACAGAGATGCAAACATTCTGAAGTTTCTCCTATGCTGTGTTCTAGAAGTTTTACATTTTTCCATTTGCATTTAGATCTGCAGTCTATTTTGAGTTGATTTTTCTGAAGTACGTAAACTGTATCTAGATTGATCTTTTTGCATGTGGATGTCCAGTAGTTTCAGCACCATTTGTTGGACAGACTATCTCTATTGTATTGCCTTTGTTCCCTTGTCAAATATCAGTTGACCATATTCATGTGGGTTTATTTATTAATTCTCTATTCTGTTCCATTAATCTATTTGTATATTCTGTCACTCATACAGTTTTGATTACTGCAGCTTTACACCAAATCTGGGAGTTGGATAGTGACAGTGCTCCAAATTTGTTCTTCTCTCCTTCAATATTGTATAGGCTTTTCTGGGTCTTTTGTTTCTTCATATAAACTTTAAAATCGGTATGCTGATATCCACAAAATAACTTGTCAGCATTTAGATTGAGATTTCATTGAATCTATAGATGAAGGAGGAAAGAAATGACATCTTAACAATATTGAATCTTCTTGATCAGAAACATAAAATGCCTCTCATTTTATATAGTTCTTTAACTTCATTCATTGCAGTTTTATAGTTTTCCTCATACAGATCTTGTACATATTTTGTTAAATGTGTACCTATGTATTTTACTTTTTGAATGGTAATAGTGTAAAACCTTTATATCTTTTACATTTTGGAAAATAAATATATTCAATACTCTTTTTTAAATAAAAATAACAAAAGTAGAAGTAATGTGAGGAAAAGACAACAAAAATGAAAGATTGAGGGGCAGGTCCAGCTCCCCCCCTGCCTTATCATAGCATAGCTGAGCACTGTCACCCAAGGAGCTTTTCCTTACAGGTCCAGACTTGCCCTTCTCATGCCATCCCCTCATGCTCTTGTCACTGATATTACATTTTAGGGATCTTTTATTTTCTTTTCTGTATCAGCAAATGGAGTATAATATCCTTAAGGGCAGGTATTATTCCTTCAATCTTTTTAGATGCCCAGCACTGAGTACAAGAGCATATATATGTTAGGAGCTTTATAAATATTTTCAAACATTTAATTAAAAACAATGGCTATCATTATCAGAAACCACTCCAAAACATCATAGTTGCCATGTACCTGCATAGCCTTGGTTTGGTTTTGTTTTATTTACTTTTTTATTTTTTGTTCTATTTTTTCACTACAATTTGGTCCCCTTATATCACACTACCCACTGCCTACTATCACCACACTGTTGTCCATGCCCATAGTCCTTGTTCCTTTTTGTTCAATCCCTCCAACCCCTCGAGTCCCATCACAGCTATCATACTGCTCTCCATCTATGGGTCTGTCTCTATTTCCTTGTTAATTCAGTTTGTTCATTAGGTTCCACATATGAGTGAAATCATATGATATTTGTTTATCTCTGACTAGCTTATTTCACATAGTATAATGTTATCCATGTCCATACATACTGTTACAAAGGGTAAACTTTCTTCTTTTTTTACAGTCAAGTACTATTACATTGTATAAATGTCCCATAGTTGTTTTATCCACACATCTACCAATGGACACTTGAGCTGCTTCCATATATTGGTGATTGTAGATAATGCTGAAATGAACATAGGGGTGCTTATGTTCTTTTGAGTGAGCATTTTAGGTTCCTTCAGGTATATTCCCAGAAGTGGGATTATTGGATTAAAAGGCATATCCATTTTTAATTTTTTGAGGTATCCCCATACTGCTTTCTATAGTGGATGTACCAATCTGAATTCCCACCAACAGTGCAAAAGGGTTCCTTTTTCTCTACATCCTCACTAGCAGTTGTTTGTTGATTTATTGATGATAGCCATTCTGAGAAGTATGAGATTGTGGTTTTAATTTTGATTTCTCTGATGATTAGTGACATTATGCATTTTATCATATATCTATTGGCCATCTGTACATCCTCTTTGGAGAAGTGTTTATTTAAGTCTTTTGGCATTTTTTAATTGTATTTTTTGTTTGGTTGGTTTTTTTGCTGTTGAGTTTTGTAAGGTCTTTATAAATTTTGGGTATTAACTACTTATCACGTGTCAGTGAATATGTTCTCTCATTCTGTGTGTTGTCTCTTTATTTTGTTGATGTTTTCCTTTGCCATGCAAAACATTTTAGTATGATGTAGTTCCATTTGTTTATTATTTCTTTTGTTTCCCTTGCCTGGGAAGATATATCCAATAAAATATTGCTATGATTGCTATGAGCAATGTCCTAGATTTTGCTTCCTATGTTGTCTTCTAAGATTTTTATGGCTTCAGGTCTAACATTTAAGTCTGTAATCCATTTTGAATTTATTCTTGCATGTGGTGTAATAAGGTGTCAAGCATCATTTTGCCAGATGTATCTGTCCAATTTTCTCAGCACCATTTATTGAATAAACTATCTTGAGCTCATTGTATGTTCTTGTTTCCTCTGTCAAATATTAATTAACTATAAAGATGTGGGTTTATTTCTGGGCTCTGGATTCTGTCCCATTGATCTATGTGTCTGTTTCTTTGCCAGTACCATGCTGTTTTGATTGCTATTGCCTTGTAGTATAGTTTGATATTAGGTAGTGTGATTCTTCCAACCATGTTCTTTCTTAGGATTGCTATTGCTATATGGGGCTTTGTGGTTCCACATAAATTTATGAAATTTGAGTTCTATGAAATATGTGATTGGAATCTTGATAGGAATTGTGTTGTATGTGTAGATTACTTTGAGTAGTATGGACATTTTAGTGATGTTACTTCTTCCTATCCATGAACATGATATGTGCTTTTAGTTATTTGTATCTTCTTCAATTTCTTTCTTCAGTGTCTTAAAATTTTCTGAGTGTAGATCTTTTACATCCTTGGTTAGGTTTATCCTTAGGTATTTATTCTCTTTGAAGCTATTGCAAATGGTACTGTTTACTTAATTTCCCTTTCTGTTAGTTTGTTATAGGCATAAAAATGCAAGTGATTCCTGGATATTAGTTTTGTAGCCTGCTGAGTTGCTGAATTCATTAATCAGTTCAAGTAGTTTCTTGGTGGAATCTTTGGGGTTCTCTGTTCACAGTATCATGTCATCTGCAAATAAAGGCAGTTTTACTTCTTCATTTCCAATTTGGACCCCTTTTATTTCTTCTTCTTGTCTGATTGCTGTGGCTAACTTCCAGTACTATGTCGAATGAGAAAGATTAAAGTGGACATCCCTTTTTTGTTCCTGAAATTAACAGGGACAGTTGTAGGTTTTTCCCATTGAGTATGATTTTCACACAGGGTTTGTTACATATGGTCTTTTTTACATTGAAGTATGTCCCCTCTATTACCACTTTGCTAAGAATTTTTATCATAAATGGGTACTGGATTTTATCAAGTGTTTTTTTCTGCATCTATTGATATGATAATGTGGTTTTATACTTCATTTTCATGTGGTGAATCACATTTATTAATTTGTGAATGTTGTACCAACCTTACATTTCCAGAATAAATCCCACTTGATTATGTTGTATGATCTTTTTGATGCATTGCTGTCAGGGGGCTTTAACGCAGCCCCCCAGTTCTGCCATGGATGAAGAAAAAGACTACCAAGACATGATCTGCTTGGGGAGGAAAGGTGGCCGTTTCTCTCAAGGGGAGAAGGGCCCAGAGCTTTTCTCTCCAGGGGCTTTTATTAGGTTCATTCACATAGGAATACGGATAAAGCTCATCAATCATTGTCAGCCAGTAAGGGTTAAACAATACATGATTTACAGAGAACTCTGAGGGCTTATTCTGAGTTACAGCCAATTAGTTAGAGGGCCATAAAACTTTAGGCGCCAGACTCATCTCAGGTCTGGACCCTTATCTCTTAAACTGAGGGTACAAATTAAGTAGGTTTCACAGGGATGTATGTATTTTTCTTAGGCCTGATTCCTCAGGGAATCCGCCCCTCCCAGCACAGGACTGCCCTGCCCTCTGTTATTGCTTCAGGCTTAAATCAGGCAAGGGAAGTAAGGCAGCCAAGAGATTAGGAGACTTCTTGCAGACAGAATGAGGACTCAGGCTATTTCAAAGCTGAGGGGCGAGGGTCCATCACCCCCTTTTTCCACAGCCCCCAAGTCCTTCCCTGCAGGCCTCTTCCGTGACCAGAGCCTGTCTTAGGTTGATCCTCCCTTGAGGAATCTTACCAGTCATTGGCTAACTGGCCAAGCTCAGGGCCAAGCAAGGTGAAGTGGGCAGAGGTGGCACACCTGCCAGGGAGACAAGCTTTGTCTCCTTAGTGGCTTATGGTCCCAACTCTGACTCAGCCTTAACCATGGGGGGTTACAGCCTCTGAAACTAGGCAGGGCGGTTCCCAACAAGGGATGGTGAGAAAAGTCATACAACTGTAATTGAATAACAATAAAAATTAAAACACACACACACAAAAATATGGTACATTTACACAATGGAATACTATGCAGCAGAGAGAAAGAAGGAACTCCTACCCTTTGTGACAGTATAGATGGAACTGGAGAGCATTATGCTAAGTGAAATAAGCCAGGCTGTGAGGGACAAATACCATATGATCTCACCTTTTACTGAAACATAATGAACAGAAGAAAAAAGCAAACAAAGTATAACCAAAGACATTGAAATTAAGAAAAATCTAACAATAGCCAGAAGGTTGTGGGAAGGAGATAGTGGGAAGAGGGGTTTTCAGGAACTACTATAAAGGACACATGGACAAAATCAAGGGGGAGTGTGGAGGTGGGGAAGGGAGGTGGTTTTGCCTGGGATGGGTTGAGGGGATGGGGAGAAAAATGCAGACAACTGTAATTGAATAACAATAAAAATTTTTTTTAAAAAGCAATACACAGTGAGGGAGTCTGAAGCCATACTGCCACACCAAATCCCCAAAGTCTGTAGCACTTCTCAGGTCCACAAAGCATGCATTTCACCAAATGAAGAACATTCAATGGGGTTTCACTGTCTGGCATTCATCACAAACTTCTCAGCAGAGCATTATTTATCACATCTCCCCACACCAATTCTGGTGCTATTTTCCACCTATTTTTTCACATACCACAGACAAACCCCACCCAGGATCTTTATTCCTTTGCCTATGCTGTCCTCTGCAGCCTCCCAACCTGCTCCAAGCCACTGGTGGTCCCCTGCTTGATCCTTCAGCTCCCATCTGAAATTCCAACTTCTTCATTAAAGCTTCCTGACCCCCACTGCTGTCTCTTCTGTCCAAATCCTCATACCCTTTTATGGATTTATCACATTGGGTTATCCAAAAAGTCCATTTAGATGTTTCAGTCAAATAAAAGACATATTTTTCATTTTGACCAATAACTTTATTGGTTTGGATATTTTGGGTACGTCAGCTATCTCCCTCATGGTATAATGGTGATTGTTCTCAATTAATGTCTCAATTTGATTTCTATCAAATTCAACTGGTTGATCCAAACATGGAGCACCTTCTAGTGAGAAATCTTCAGCACCAGATTTTGCAAACCACTTTTGGCACATTCAATCAGTCATAGCACCTTCTCCATATGGTGCACACATTTTTAAAAAAAATTTCAGTTGCATTTTTACCTATCTTAAAATAATAAAGCAAAATATGCCAAAAATTTTGTTTATTTTCTTCCATCCTTAAGATTAAAATGGCTACACAAAAATTCACCAATGTTGATACATTTTTTTAAATGTATGTTGATATGACAGCTGTCATGATGCAATCTAACAAAACTGTTTTGAATGAAGTTAAAGACAACTAAATTCTGTTAGAACCATCTTATGAAAAAAAACGAACAAACTTTTTGGCCAACCCAATACATTGGGTTCTGGTTATCTGTGTGTACACTAAACTGTCTCTCTTCCTGGGCTGAGGAGTACCTGAGAATGTGTTCTGTATCCTCATCAGCATTGAATTCCTATTTGGAAACTTAAAGAACAGTGTTTATATTGCAGATGCTCTATAAATATTTAATGAACTAAGCTAGACTCACTAAATCTTAAAGGTCAAATATGTTATGCGTAATGTAAAATGGTATATATTGCAAAACTGTGCAGGTTAATGAAAGCATGAATAAGACATCAAAAATCTCACCAATGCCCTGACTGAGGTGGCTCTCGGTTGGGCATCCTTCAGCAAAGCAAAAGACTGACAGTATAATTCCCAGTTAGGGATTCCCAGTCAGGGCACATGCCTGGCTTGCAGATTTGGTCCCAGTCATTGCGCATACGAGAGGCAACTGGTCATGTTTCTCTCTCACATAGATGCTTCTCTCCCTCTCTTTCTCCTTCCTCTCTCCTCTCCCTAAAACTAAATAAATAAAATCTTTATAAATATTTCATTGATATGAGGACCTTCTATGACACACTTCCACTATTAGACAGAGCAGCCGTCCCTTCTCTGGGATTCCCTGTGATTTGCAAAGCAGACAGTCCTCTCTCACCCACTCCATTCTGGCCCCTTCATCCATAAGGCACTGACAGCACTGAAGAGTAACTACTCAGAGAGTCAGAAACCCCAGTCAACTCGTCTCTTTGTCTGGAAACAGGGTTATTCATGGAAACTGCATATTCAAGGTACCAATAATTAATGTCTCAATTTGATTTCAGATGAGAGAGTGAACAAAATAATTGATTACCCATTTCTTCATGAAATCACTATTTGAAACAAAAAGCCTGATTGTCAAATCATTGACACACACACACACACACAATGAGCTGATGGCATCTTCTGATTATGAACAGAAGATTTTATACTGATTTCTTCCTGGGTGCTATGTTCCCAGGCCTCCAAGGCATGTATGATTACACTTGACAGAGAGGCCTTCAAACCAGGGGTTCCTAATTTTTAAATCAGTCATGTAGTGTATTAGGAAGGGATTGTTAGGCTCCCTGAGGCATATACCTTTGGGAACTCAAGGACTCTGGACTTCTGAGTTGGAAAAGAGATTATTCTATCAGCTTAGCACAGTCTGAAGAAGCTTGAAAGGCTCCAAATGCCTCTGATCATCTCATCTTTTGATTGAATTCAGAAATCATCTGTTGCCTCCAGCTGACCATTTCTAAAGCATCTAACCCTTGTAGCTTATTAAAACCATGAGCTGTGATTGGTGTACGCAATACAAAGACAAGACATATAAATCTTCATTCCTCTCAGGAAGAACTGTAGTGTGTTTTCTCTATAAGCAATTATATGAAGCATTGCAACAGGGAGACTCTAGTGAGATCAAAAATATAGCTTTCACCTTTTCCTTTTTTTCTAATACCCCTGTGGCTGTAAACATACAGAAAGATGAAAATAATTTGTGCCAACACAAAGGAGTTCAATAGTTCTTAAATTATTTTTGCCCATTTTATTGATCTAAAGATAAGAAACGGAGGTTCATGTGACTGTAGGGCAGAAACACTCAGCTCACTTTGAAGGAACTGGTCCAGCTATAAAGTTAAGGTAGAAGAAAAAGAAAACACCTATGGTCAGACACAAAGTGTTAATGAATTAGAGAAGATTCCTTCTGTGGGTGAAGGGATGGGTGGGGCCGTCAGGTCCTCCCTGTGTGTGGGCTGTGAGGACAGGCAGAGCAGTCCACACCTACTCACTCTCACCTTCACCTGAGCCCTCTTACTTAGCCTGATCTGTGCTGTCCTTCATCCTGTTTAGTCTCCATGAGTTTGTAATGAATTCTGTTTAGATTTGACATTATTTTCCACATTTCCATGTAGATACTCTCAATTTCAAAGAGGGGGAAATATATAGTACAGTAAAAATGCAGAAATGCAAGGATTTCTGGTTGAAGAATATATCAGAGTAAACTTTTGTGGAAAGCAGTTTTTGAACTGATAATGGTTTTCAACTAAGGAACCAGCCCGAAATGTGAACAGATGTTCAATGGCAATATGCTCATTGAAACATCAGAGACACGGCAACCCCCTGCAAACTTAAAACTTTACAGTGGTGGAAGCCCAGTCACCAAGGATTTGTTAAGGAGGAAATTAACGATCTATGCTGATAGGCATAGCAATCAACTGGAAGTGTGTGTCAGGCACTTTGGAAGTCTTTATTCTTTTAATTTGTATACCAACCTTATGGAGTACTTACAATTGCTATTTCCATTTTCTCATTGACAAACAGTGGCACAGAAAGCTAAATTCAAATCTGTATAACAAGCTAGCAGTTAGTAGAATAGAGGTGTGCACTCAGGTATTTCAAGTCCAGAACCTGAGTGCTTAACCACTTTGTTTTACTGAAAGAGAATGCCCCTGTTGCACACATGCAGACACAACCCATTGTTCATTGAGACCCACTGCCATAATGAGCCATGAGTTTTCCTGGAAGGAACAAAGTATAGTCTTGATGATAAGGGTAAAAAAAGCATGAGAGCTGTTGGCCTAATCAGGGAAGGTCCCAGAAAACATCAGACCCTCACTTCCCCCTGGAACTTCCACCTCAATATAATGATGTTTCCATATAATTTCACCTCTAATACTTCTACCTACATGCCATTGTAGTGCTAGCAGAACTGACTTATTATATTTTTAAGTGAATAAGAAGCAAATAGGATCTCTGAGTCAAATTTTTTACCATCAATTCATTTCCAAAACCTACTCTGAGCCAGGCACTGTGCTGTCGGCTGAGGGGACTTAATGCAAAAAGATATGTACCATATTTTGCCATATATAGTGAGCAGTTTTTACCCAAATTTTTAGGGAAAAATAAGGATGCACATTATACATGGGTAGTGCTAATTCTGCATCTATATAAATGTTTTTAATTTTTTTACTTATCCTTATGCATTAAAAGTGTAACTCTAGAAAGCATTAATGATATCTGTATGCAAAATAATACCCTGAAATATGATAGTCCGTTTTGTTTCTAAATATAAATAAGTAAATAATTGAATTTAAAAATTAAAATGAAAGATTTTTTTTTCCTGAAAGTTTGGGCCAAAAACACGGATACGCACTGTGCACAGGAACTCATTATACAGAGCAAAATATGCTAAATTTTCTAGCCATCATTGGTGATCTTGAAAGGAACAAAATGCTGCAAATATTTAGGGGCTGTGAGGATCTTAATTCATATCAAATCCTGAATATCCTTTTATTAATGCCATGATCTCAATATTTTTTACAAGATATCTCCTTGCTCAAAGAAGCAGAATATATGTTAATATCTAATTAAGGAAAGATTCTGGTTAGTTGATCTTGATACAATTGACTTTTTAGTACATGTTTAATGTATGTTAGTATTTAAATCAATCGCTCCTTCAGTAAGCATTCATCAATTAAGCTTTAGAGGAAAAAATTAAACTGGATTTAATTATTTTGGGGGGTAAAAGTAATGTACAAATGAAATACCAGATGAAAAACATTTTTAAAAAGCACATTAACCAGACAAAGATACCTGAAAAGATATTTTCATCATATAAAAATATAACACATGATATGCTTTAGAATTTTAGTTCCTTCGTGGAGCATATGAAGTTCATATATTTACTCTGATCTATCTGAACACATAATTCATCACTTTGGTCAAGTTCCAAGCACTAATCTCATAATAGCAATTTTTAAATTAAATTTCCATTGAAACAGAGGATATCAGCTTGTTGTCCTCTTAGAGATGAGCTGGTATCTCACAGGTAAAAAAAGCTAGAAAAAATAACTGTGACTTAAGGGCTTTCTCATCACCTGCAAGAACACTCAGGCTCTTCCTCCTTCTTCATATTGTATGAGAAGCAATAAAGGGGATCAGAACACGCTATCCCAAAATATGCCACTTTAGCATAAGGATTATTTTGAGCCAGAGGCAGTTCAGATGCAAGAAAAACTCTACCCTCCCTCTTTCTGCTTAACAGCAAGGAGCACATTTCCCTTCGTGAAGGTGTTTCTCCTCCCCTTTCCCTCAACAGGAGGAGAATATCTATCAGCTCTGGAGATAGACTGTTAGCACATATTTGGATCTACATTAAAATCTTTACTAAAAATTCTATATCTCAGTAGTTTCCCACAACTTACTACCTTTAGAAGCTCAATCATCTAAAGAAAATGCCCTCTACCTTTGTCTGTCACTTCTCCATATTTATTGTCCTTTATTAGGATGTGTATACACTCCAAATTCTTACCATCTCTGTGAGTTACACATCACTGAGTTCTTCCAGGTATATGTGAATGGCATGCATAAGTAAACATTTTTTTCCCTCTTGTTGTCTTTTATCAGTTTGATTCACTAGCCCCAGTCAATAAACATAAGAGAGTAAAGGAAGAGTTTTTTTTCCTTATCTTATATTAACAATACTTTTTTTTTCAGTCAGCCCAGGTACAAAAACAATTGGTTAAGGGCATTGTTGAGAGAACTGGCAAAGGGAAGTTGTCAAGCTGGCACTGTTACATAATGGACCTGTGGCAGGGGAGAAGATACTGTTACTAAATGCCCCCCTTTCTCCCCCAGAGTCCCTTTCTACTAGTTTTGCCTTGCCCGCCACCCTTAGGAATTGGAATTATGGCTTTCAATGCCAGAGTTTGGTGAAAAGGAAAGGAACTATTTATTCAAATGTTATTCAGACTTAGAGTAATGACTTAATGTATTTGTTAAAATCCCAAAGCCCCTTAAAACACCCACAAACACACACAGTGCTTCCCTCTTCCCTTTGCCCAGTCAGGGGTACTGTATCTCAGGAAATAAAAAAAAAATAGAAGTCTCAGGATCAGCTAGCCCCTGATTCTTCCCAGTAATCCATGCTCAGCTGGCAGGCCTCCCATGGTTCCCAGCACCATCAGCTGTGTTGCTGTGATCTCCAGTTCTTAATCCAAAACCACACAGCATCTTCTCATGGCCCACTAGCAAGAGTCCTTTCACCCTCTTCCTTCCCTCAACGTCTCTCCTGCAGTCTTCCAAACTGCTACAGAGAGCTCTGCATGGCTGCTACATCTTGCTTTCCTGCTTCCTAAGCCCGATGATTAAGAGAGCTCCAAAGCCACATGGTTAGCCCCTAAAACAATGTTGTCTGCCCCAAGTGGCTGCCACGCCTGGGTTTAAATCCAAGCTCGAATCTTCCTCTGCAGCCCCATTTCCAGCTCCTCCTACAACTGGCTACACAACTGCCAGTACTCCCGTATTTTTCCAGCCTTTCTGGACTGCCAGAAAGTAAGCCTGGGCAGGCATGGCCTCATGGCGTGGAGCCAACCACCTCAGAGCTCTCACGCAGGCACTGTAACCATGGGGAGGTGCCTCCCAGTTACATCCTGGGTTGAAGTCACTCCCATCTCCCTAGCTCAAAGCATGGCCACAGCTACTTAACATATTTATGAAACTAACCGGCTATTATAGATATGTTAAGTAACCATTTTTGCATATTAGATATGAAGCTGGCCAAATTGTTGATATGCAAAATAACTTTCAATGGCCCTGCTCCGTGTGTCCCATCCCCCAGTTCAGACTTGTGGGGGTGCGGACGTCTATATATTTTTAATATTGCCTGGACACCCTGATTTCTGGCCCCCATTACAAATCCCTCTTTGGGGGACCCTGGCTACACACTGTTAAAGCACCACTGGGGAAACATCTATGTACATATATACACATACCTCTCTCTAATATGGGATCTCAGAAGTAGCATTGTCGGCTTTTAGAAAGGCATTGCCCAGAATGGGTGGGAGTTACAAAGGGATTATCATGCTCACTCACACCCTACCATTTTTTGACTCTCTGACTTTGGCCTGCCCATTCTGAACCTGAGCATCCTCATCAGTAGAAAAGGTAATCATATTCACATTATAAAATTGTGAGGGAGATTAAACAGCAGCTATGTATCAAATGCACCATGTTTAACATGAGTTAGCCCCCTCCCACCACTCCTGCTCTTCCTAACACTCTTGATGAGATGAATTCCCAAAGGCAATAGATGAAGGAGAGTGAGCTGAGAATTCCTCACTGTTTTCTGATGCCAGGCAAAATGCATTAACTATGGAAATTAGGAAATAACAATACAAATGCAACATTCCCAGATGGATTGTTTTGTCATTCTCAAACCAGTGCCATGTCTATCTTATCATCTGATGTTCAAAGTGACCCTGTTACATGATCCTTAAAGATGAATGTTTCATAGATGAAGGAGTAAATTTAAAGATAAAGTGTGGAAAGATGTCACCATTGTAAGGCAATGATGATGAAGGATTTAGCTGTGAATGGAGGGAATAAAAAAACCTTTTTAAATGTTTTATTTCCAGCAAGGTGACAGTGGTCTCATGGCTTCTGCATGTGTGTTTGTATTTTTGAGAAGCATACAGAATGAACAAACAGGTAGGAGAAAAGGACAAGAGCTGGCTAAGGCAGAAACCTGAAGATATAGGTTGAAGGAAAAAAAGGATACCTATGCAGTCTCTCTACCACTTCAATATCTATGACCTCTGGTGAGAAATTCATCACAGATGCCTGCCTTCCTTGCAGCCTCTGCACTACCCCACCACATGTAAAAGCCTGGCATGAGGGCCTTTCGTGGATAAGGAAGGCAAACACAGGCAAGGCTGCCTAAGATCAGAAGCTGAAGGGAAAGAAAAACAAAGTAATCATGGGTATTCCAAGGCTGCTTGTGTCTGACAGAAAATGAAGGAACTATAATTGGTTTATGGTTGACAACTGCAGAAACATGAGACCCTGAGCAGGCTGTGTGAAAAAGGAAAATTACTCTATTTTATTTCTTAAGCTGAAAAAACATAGGAGTGGGGTGAAGGGCAATGAGCCATACTCCTGGCCCTCTGTTCAATCACAGTGGAATCTAATACTTCACTTGTACTGCACCCAGCAGTGAGATCCTTCCAGAAACCTATTAATGATGACATAGGCTGCATTTGCATAACTGCTTGGAAGATGATGACAAAATATAATACATTTTTAATATCTAAAATAGAAAATACCTGAAGTCTGACTAAATATTGCTTTGGTGGTTTCATCAAAGCAGATTATTTATGAACCTGTGAATTTTAATATTAGTGTTGTTACTGAAGTCAAGTGGTTCTCCACTTGAGGTGCTCTATTCAAGAATATGACATAGTTGTCACAAGGTAGTTTCCTTTACTTTCAGCAAGTAAAGAAGGCAGCAGTTTACATCCAAATCTCTGTCTTCCCAAGGCATACTCAACCATTTTTATATACACTATTAAATCAATTAGATGTTTATCTGTTCTTTATAGTTGGCTATACTTATCCAGTTGGGTTTCTGTTAAGTTTCTCCTATTTATAGCTGTTCAGAACTTTAACATTTTAACATTTGGCAAGAATAACATTTAGTAAGAACTTCCCAAACCTTGTCCTATGTAATAGTGTCAAGGTACAGTTTTGTTCATTATTTCTTAATTTAACTACCTATCAAGAATAATTAACTATGGTTTTATATATTCTTGTATCACAGCAATATTAAAGGCTACACAATATTTTATTGTATCCACTGAATAGATAAGTCAGCATAAATTTGACCAATACCCTATTTAAGTTACTTCTTTTTTTAATATTAGAAATTTTTCACCCTGACTGGTGTGCCTCAGTTGTTTGGGCATTGTCCTGCAAAGCAAAAAGTCACAGGTTTGACTCCCCATCATGGCACATGCCTGGGTTGCATGTCTGGTCCCGGTAAAGGCATGTACAAGAGGCAACTAATCACTATTTCTCTCTCACATTGATGTTTCTCTTCTTTTCTTTCTCTGTCCCTTCCCCTTTTTCTAAAGTCCATTATCATATCCTTGGGTGAAGATTAAATATATAAAAATAGGTCTTTCTGGAAAAAAGTCTAGCCATTGTTAATGTAAAAAAGAATGGTTTGTATAAAAGGATAATTGACATCACTAATCACCAGAGAATTTCAAATTAAAACTATAATGTGATATTACCTCACACCTGTCAGAATGACTATCATCAATAAAACAATAAACAACAAGTCCGGGCAAGGATGTGGAGAAAAGAGAATTCTTGTGCAACTATTGTTAGGAATGCAAATTGGGGGGGCCACTGTAGAAGGCAGTATAAAGTTACTCAAAAAATTAAAATGGAAGTGCCTTGCCCTAGCCATGTAGTTCAGTTGGTTAGAGGGTTGTCCCAATATGCAAAGATTTAGGGTTTGATCCCTGGTCAGGGCACATGCAAGAGTCCACTAATGAATGCATAAATAGGTGGAACAACAAATCAATGTCTGTTTGTCTGCCTCTCTCTCTCTCCCTCCCTCCCTGTCTCTCTCTCTATCTCTAAAAATCAATTTAAAAAATTGGAAATACCTTATGACTCAGTAATTCCACTTCTGGAAATATATCTGACAAAACACAAAGCATATATGTTGTAAATAAAGCATACCATTATTTACAACAGCCAATATTTAGAAGCAGCCCAAGTGCCCATCAGCAGATGAGTGAATTAAAACATTGGGTACATTTACAGGATGGAATATCCTTTGTCCACACAAAAGAAGAAAATCTTACCTTTTTTGATAGCATAGATGGACCTGGAGGACATTATTCTAAGTAATATATGCCAGTCAAAAAAAGACAAATACCATATGATTGCACTCATATGTGGAATTTAATTAAAAAAATAAACTAACAAAATAGAAACAGACTCATATATAGAGAGTAGACTGACACCTTTCAGAGGAGAGGGGTTTTATGCAGGTAGGTGAAAAAGGTGAAAGGATTAATAAAAAACTCATATACACAAACAGTATGGGTGTTACTAGAGGAAAAGCGGGTGGGGGGAGGTAGAAGATTGTATAGGGTAGATAAATGGTGACATAAGGAGACTTGACTTTGGGTGGTGACCATACAATACATTATACAGATGATGTATTATAGAATTGTATACCTGAAACCTATGTAATTTTATCAACCAATATCTCCCCAATAAATACAATAAAAAAGAAAAAAGAATATATTTAAAAATTTAAAAGTATACACACAAACAAGATGAAATTCACTGTATCTGGCACTCAATCACACATTGCCAGTCATATAAAAGTAGAACAATATGATTCATAATAAAGAGAATAATCAATTAATTTAAACTGACCCAGAAATGACACAACGGTTAGGATAAGCAGCCAAGAACTTTAACACTTATTACAACTATATTACACTTGTATAAAAGATAAAAAAGACATGGAAGATATGAAAAGACCAAGATCAAATAACAACAAATCTCATAATAAGGTTTTGAAAAAAACATTAATTAAAAAATATCTTTAAAGCATCCAAAAATATAGACATCACATACACAAGAACTTAAAGATGACAGATTTCTTGTTGGAATCAATGCAAATGATAGGACACTAGAGCAACATCTTTAAAGTACTGAAAGAAAAATTTCTCAACCTAGAAATCTATACTGAGAAAAAATATATTTCAAAAATTAAGGCAGTTCTCCAAGGAACGTATACAAATGACTAATAAGCACATGAAAGGCTGCTTAACATTGTTAGTCATTAAGAGAATGCAAAACAAAACAATAATAACATATTCTTCCCACCCACTAGGATGGCTGTAATCAAAAAGATAAAATGTGATTAGTGTTATATGTGGAAAAAGTAGGACCTTGATACATTCTGTTTAGATGTAGCCCCTTTGGAAAACAGCTTGTCAGGTCATTATAAAGTTAAATATAGAGATACCATGTGACCAGCAATTTCACTCCTTGGTACATATTTAAAAAATATATGTGTCCATACAAAGCTTTGTACACAAATGTTCATCACAGCATTATTTATAATACCCAAAAAGTGAGGAAACACCCCTAAGTGACCATCAGTCCAAAGGGTAAGCAAAACACAGTATAGAATTACAGTTGATATTCAGCCATTTACAAAGGCATAAAGTACTGATACATAATCCTACATGGATTTTTTTTGTAATTCTTAAATTATAGTTAATATACAATTTATGTTCATTGCATGCATACCACATCAACCAATAGTCAGTGGTGACAATTCAATGCCAACAGGAATCCTCAATTTGAGATGCAGTGAAGGAAACTTTATTCAGTGCAAAACAGTCTAATTGTGTTCCATCATTGCTGTTTGTGAGGTCTCCCTGGTGCCAGACCCCTCTCCAGCTACACATCTCTACTCCTCAATGCTCTGCTCTGCTCCTTGTCTTTCTGCTTTGCTCTGGCCTGTGCTGCTCTGCTTTCACAGGGTATCTTCAGTGTTTCAGCTCAGCCAGGGAGACAAGTAAAAAGGGAATGTGTAGTCTCATAGCCAGAGGGGAGCTGGCTTATGTGGACAGAATTCCCTGCCCCTGGTCCCTGATTGGTCTGTCCTAACACAAATGAGGACATAAAATCCTCCTACTTTGATTGGTCCAAAAGCCACTGTCCTGATTAGTCAGAATAGAGCAAAGAACCTGAATAGGTACTTCTCCAAAGAGTACCTACAGATGGCCAAAAGACATACGAAAAGATGTTCAACATCACTAGTCACCAGAGAAATGCAAATTAAAACCACAATCCGATATCACCACGCAACTGTCAGAATGCATATATTAATAAATCAACAAACAAGTGCTGGCAAGAATGTGGAGAAAAAGGAACCCTTTTGCATTGTTGGTGGGAATGCAGACTGGTGCAGTCACTGTGGAAAGCAGTATGGAGATACTTCAAAACAATAAAAATAGATCTACCTTTTGATCCAATGATCCACTTCCAGGAATACATCCAAAGAAAACCAAAACACTAATGCAAAAGAACATAAGCATCCCTATGTTCATTGCAGTAGTATTTATAATTGCCAAGATATGGAAGCAGCCCAAGTGCCCATCAGTAAATGAGTGGATAAAATAACTATGTGACATTTACACAATGGAATGCCACTAGGCTGTAAAAAAAGGAGAAAATTTTACCCTTTGTGATAGTGTGGATGGATCTGGAGAACATTATATTATGTGAAATAAGCCCATTAGAGAAAGACAAATACCATACAATTTCACTTATATGTGAAATCTAATGAAAAAACTGAACAAACAAGCAAAACAGAGACAGACTCATAGATGGAGAGCAGAATGACAGCTATTGGGTGGGGGAAAGTTAAGGGGTGGAGGGATTGAGCAAAAAGGAGAAAGGACTCATGAACATAGACGACAATGTGGAGGTTGCAGTGGGGAGAGGCTATAACGGAGTTAAATGGGTATGGAAAAATACAATTAAAATTTAAAAAAATAATATCCGAAAATAAATAAATAAAAGAATAGAGCTTCCCTGGCTGATGGGAGCTGTGCAGCTCTGTTTGGATGGGGAAAGCTAGAGTCATATTTCTTGAAATAGGCATCCAGGAACTGCTTTTTTTATTGAATTTTTTGGGGGTGACATTGGTTCACAGAACCATACAGAAACTTCTTTATAAGGGGTGACTACGATGGCAGAAAGACAGCGCAGGCAGGCAGTGAAGTTCAGAGGCAATCAGTTCAGTACAGGCTTCTCCCTGTAGTACAGTTTGTATGAGAGGCCCTTATGTGAAAATGGCTGCTAGGCTTTCTTTTTATTTCTTCCTTTTTTAAAATTTGAGGCCCGTTAGTCATCAGGAGCCTTTCTTATTAGGTGTCTTCTTGCTCAGGGTTCACAACAACACAGTGATTAAACATTTATATAACTTACGAAGTGATCACCCCAATAAGTCTAGTAGCTTTTATAACATTATGTTATGTGAATAAAAGCAGACACAAATAATATGTATTTTATAATATCATTTATATAAAATATAAAGAGGAAGACTTCTGGCCAAGAGGGAGGCATAGGTAGACACACTCTGCCTCCTTGCACAACTAAAAGAAGGACAACAGCAAATTTAAAACAAAAAACAACCAGAACTGACAGAAAATTGAACTGTATGGAAGACTGGTAGGAGGGGCAGAGACAGGCAGCTGGGTGGAGATGACTCGTGGCCAGGAGAGGGCTGGTAGACCAGGAGAGACAGCGGATTGCATACTGGGCGGTTCCACATTTGCTTGCAGATAAACCAAGAGGAACAACTGGGGAGTGAGACAGACCTCACAACCCAGGGTTATAGTACGTGAAAATAAAGCCTCAAAGCCTCTGACTGAAAACACTTGTGGGGTTTGAGGCGGCTGTGGAAAACTTCCAGCCTCACAGGAGAGTTCATTGGAGAGACCCACAGGGTCTAGAATGTACACACCCACCTGGGAATCAGCACAGAAGTGCCCAATTTGCTTGTGGGTAGCAGGAGAAGTGACTAAAAACTGTCATACAGCAGAGCAAGCTGCATTGTTCCCTCTTGGACTCCTCCCCCACATACAGGGTCACAACACAGCCATGTAGGTTGCCTTGCCCTGGTGAACACCTAAGGCTCTACCCCTTGCTAGGTAGCAGGTGCACTGAGACAAAAAAAAAAAGGCCCTAATGAAAGAACAAATCAAAGCTCTAGAAAAAAATACAAGTAAGCTATGAAGAGATAGCCAACCTATTAAATGCAAAGCTCAAAACACTGGCGATCAGGATGCTCACAGAATTGGCTGAATATGGTCACAAATTAGATGAAAAAATGAAGGCTATGCTAAGTGAAATAAAGGAAAATGTACAGGGAACCAACAGTGACAGGAATGAAACTGAGACTCAAATCAGCATTTGGACCAGATGGAAGAAAGAAACATTCAACCAGAAGAAAAGGAAGAAACAAGAATTCGGAAAAATGAGGAGAGTCTTAGGAACCTCCAGGACATCTTTAAACCTTCCAACATCCAAATCATAGGGGTGCCAGAAACAGAAGAGGAAGATCAAGAAATTGAAAACTTATTTGAAAACATAAAGAAGAAGAATTTCCCTAATCTGGCAAAGGAAATAGACTTCCAGGAAGTCCAGGAAGCTCAGAGAGTCCCAAAGAAGCTGGACCCAAGGAGGAACACACCAAGGCACATCATAATTACATTACCCAAGATTAAAGATAAAGAGAGAATCTTAAAAGCAGCAAGAGTAAAGGAGACACCTACAAAGGAGTTCCCATAAGACTATCAGATGATTTCTCAAAAGAAACCTTGCAGGGAAGAGGAGCTGAAAAGAAGTATTTGAAGTCATGAAAGGCAAGGACCTAGATCCAAGATTACTGTATCCAGCAAAGCTACCATTTAGAATGAAAGGGCAGATAAAGTGCTTCCCAGACAAGGTTAAGTTAAAGGAGTTCATCATCACCAAGCCCTTATTATATGAAATGCTAAAGGGACTTATCTAAGAAAAAGAAGATCAAAACTATGAACAGTAAAATGACAGCAAACTCACAGTTATTAACAACCGAACCTAAAACAAAAAAATGAACTAAGCAAACAACTAGAACAGGAACAGAATCACAGAAATGGAGATCACATGGAGGATTATCAGTGGGGGAGTGGGAGGGAGAGGGAGGGGAAAAATGTACAGAGAATAAGTAACATAAATGGTAGGTAGAAAGTAGACAGCGGGAGGGTAAGAATAGTATAAGAAATGTAAAAGCCAAAGAACTTATATGTATGACCCATGGACATGAACTAAAAGGGGGGAATGTGGGTGGGAGAGGGTGTGCAGGGCAGAGGGGAATAAAGGGGGGGGAATGGGACAACTGTAATAGCATAATCAGTAAAATATATTTTAAAAATGTAAACAATATGTAAATCCATAGACAGAAATATATATTAATTATATAGACAGAAATTATATTAATATTTGCCAGGGGCAAAGCCCAAGAAATAAAATTTGACTGCTGATGGGAATGGGGTTTCTTTGAAGTTGATGAAATGTTTTTAAATTAGTGAGGATGGGGCCTTGGCCGGGAGCTCAGCTGGTTAGAGCATCATCCCGATGTGGTAAGGTTGTAGATTTGATCCGTCATCAGGGCATATACAAGAATCAACAAATGAATACATAAATAAGTTAAACAACAAATCTCTCTCTCTCTCAAATTAATAAATATAAATAAATTTAGTGATGGTGGTTGTACAACTCAGTGAATATAAAAAACTAAATTGTATATTTAAATTATATGGTAAACATATATCAAAAAACTAATGTTAAAAATTTTGAAATAAATATTTTTCAGACATACAAAATAAGAAGCATTGTATCTCAAGAAATGTTAAAGGGAGAGGGAAAATAATACCAGAAAGAATGTGGATCTAAACAAAGGAATGTAGAACACTTGAAATGGCAACTGTACATGTAAATACATAGCATTTTTTATTTAAATCTCTTTAAAATATGATTTATTTTTAAACAAAAACAACAACAGTGTATTTTTGGGATAAGTAAAATGCATGACAAATGTAGCATAAAGGCTTAGAAGGAAGAAGTGGAAGAGTATTAAGACTCATATCATATATAAGATCAAGAACATCAAGATATATCAGATCAAGAATAAGAAAAGTATAAAACATATCCAGATCAGAAAAGAAGTATAAATATCTTTAGTCACAGACAATATAATGGTTTGTTTAGAAAATCTGATGGAATCAGCTAAAGAGTTGCTGGAACTACAGAATTTAGTAAGGTTACAGAATATAACTGTTTTTCTCAATATTAACAACAAACTCAAAATCTAAGATAAAAATATCCTTAAAAAGCATAAAATATGAAATATTGAGAGATAGGACCAAAGATGTGGGAAACTGCTCACTGAAATCCACAAAATTATATTTTTTAAAGAAACTAAAAGGTATCTGAATAAATGGGGAAATATCCTCTTTATAGTTCAGACAACTGCATTGTTGTAATGTCAATCCTCTCCAAATGTATCTATGGATCAGATGTAAATTCCCAGTCAAAATTCCAGCAGACATTTGGACAAATTGAAGCTGATTCTAAAATTTAAACAGCAATGCAAAGGACCTAAAGTAGCTGAAACAACTTTGAACAAGAAAAATAAGGTGTGACAACTATGAACACTACCTGATTTCAAGACTTATTGTAGAGGTCAAATAATCAACACAGGATGATAATTGGCATAAAGTAGACAAATCGATAAATGGAACTGAATAGAAAGTCATATATTCAAGCATAAACAACTTTTAACAAAAATCCAGAGATAATTCAGTACAAAGGTAATAGTCTTTGTAGTAAATACTGTGAGGATAATAAGATGAAATTTAATTCCTACTTCACTCCATATCACCAATTAATTAGAGGTGGATTTCGTGCCTAAATAAAAAACAATGATCTATAAAAATTACATGCGAAAATCTTTGTGAATTGGGGTTAGGAGAGTTTTCTTAAATATATCACCAAAAGAACAGTTTACAAAAAACAGTTTGATAACCTGGGTTTCATCAAAGTTAGAAATATCTGCTCTTTTAGACACTGTTAAGAGAATGAAAAGACACACCACAGAAGGAAAAAAAACTGTAAAATACATATTCAATACAACACTTGTATCCAGAATATATATAAAAAGCTTTCAACACCTAAAATAAGAATATAATTGAATAACACATTTGAACAGATATAACATGAAGAAGTTATAATAGTGAGTAAGCAAATGAAAGAGGCTCGGCATTATTAGTTATTAGGAAATGTTAACTGCAATCCCAAGAAGATACCATTACATGTATACTAAAATGACCAAAACTGAAAATACTGGTTATATCAAACATTCATAAGAATGTGGAAGAATTGTCATACAATGCCAGCAAGGAGGACAAATGGTACAACCTTTTTAGAAAAGTATGTTTCTTAAAATATTAAACATCCTTCTACCATACGATAAACTCATTCCATTCTAATCCATTCATCCAAGAGAACAATAAGCATATGTTTATACAATAATTTGTGCCTGAAAGTTCAAAGCTGTTTCCAAAGCCCAAAATTGGAAATATCCAGAATGTCATCAAACAAGTAAACTGATAAACAAATTGGGATGTTCAAACAGTGGAATGCTACTGCTCAGCAATGAAAAAACAATGTAGTACAGACACACACAGCAACAAGGATGAGTCTAAAATAATTATACTAAATAAAAAATTCAAGAATACAAAAAGAGCTTAATTCTATAAAATAAAATTATAGAAAATGCAAACTAATCAGATGTCACAGAATACTGATCAGTGGTTGCCAGAGGATAAGACATGGGAGAGTGGGAGTGGAATGAGGAAGGGTTCACAAAGGAGCATTGGGATGCTTTTGGAGACAATGGATATATTCACTATTTTGATTGTGTTAATGATTTCATGGGTATAAGGTATGTAAATATGTCAATATCGTGGTACCTGGTTTTGAATATATTGGCCATGACTCAACTTCATGAATTTTTTTCCAGCTTTGCTGAGATTTAGTAGGTATTCAGCACTGATTATGTTTAAGGAGTATAGTATAATGATTTAATATACATATATTATGAAATCATTACCATAACAAATTTAGTTAACATCCATCAACTCATATAAATACAAAAATAATGGTTTTTCCCTTGTAATGACAGCTCATAGGATCTATTCTCTTAACAACTTCCAAATATACCATAGAGCCATGTTAACTTGTTGTATATTACATCCACAGTACTTATCTTCTAACTAGAAGTTTGTACATTTTGCCCATCTTCATCCAATAAAATTTAATTAACCCTTGAATGTTAATCTGAGGAGGAAACATTGCATTACCCCTGCCAATAATAGGGGTACCTTGTTTAAATATTTATTGTTTACTCAGTTTGTCCTTGTCTTGTCTATTGAGTACTGCTTATTACTCTTTCATCATTGGTTCCCAGAGAAGGAGATTCCAGTTAGCCACTTTCATGCACCCAGAAACAACACAGCTTGAATTTTGTGGAATAGTTGTTATGCTATGTAATTTTCTCTTTGCAGTATAGCAAATTTATTACATTAATATAACTTATTTCACTTCATACTCTGCTAAGAGTCATATATTTTGTGTTTGGCTTTAGAGAAATAAGGTTGCTAAAGTGGAGGAAGAGGGTCTAGTATTGGGTACTTCAAAAGTTCATGATGGGTGCATGAAGATGCAATAGATGTGTCCTTTTTATTTTCTAGGACATAAAAATAATTTGAATACTAGGTGTGATATTTTTTTAGTAAAAAGATTAAATGGAAGTAGAAGAAACCTAGGAGCTAAATAACCAATAGGGAGTACAATAGGGAGTATCAACATCATGGAAAACTATAGGAAATTCTCAAATGGAGACTATCTGTAGGGGAAAAAAAGAACAGAGTAAAAAATAATAAAAAACATGAAGTAGAAGTGAAGAAATCATTTGAAACTAAGCCGGCAGTTCCTGTTGGATGGAAGACCAGTTTCTAAGTGCAGAAGCAACTTCGCTTTAGGGGGAGAAAATGTTTTGAAACTTTATTTATTTTATAAGGCATGTGCTATCTTACAGAGGAAAATAATATTCTTCCTGATGAATATTTCTGCACCAAATACATATGTTTACAAAATATGTACATACACAAGCAAAAAAAAAGCATTTTCATGATTTCTAATGAAACTGACCATTTCAAATTTCTAAAAACATTCACGAGTATGACTTCCTTTTTTATATCTTGTAAAATCCTACTGATTTCCAAAAATAGTCTGTTCAAATGCTTTTAATCTTCCACAATTGAAAAGTAATTTGGAGAGGTAAAGCAGTGTACAGTCATTTAACTATAAATATTTTGTATGCTCTACATGCTGTGCTGTAGACTTTGGGGAAAAACAAAGAGATAGAACATATGATTTCTGCAGTCAGAGTTTGTAGAAAGTTAAAAAGTTAAATAACAATATGAGGGGTATAATGTATGAAAATATGATTAAATGCCAACACAATAATAAATGTTATAGACAATAAATCTGACAGACTCAAAAGAGAACAGTGTTTATTATATGGTAGAACACTGGGAAGAGAGTTTAAGTCTTGGAAAAAGCATTAGATGTCTAGTGATATAAAGACAGGGAAGAGTTGGAGGACAAATTAAGCTGACAACAAAACTGCGATTGGAGGAAGAAACATAAAGCAAGTTGGGTGGATATTTGGGCTGTTGAGATGGACACAGGAGTCTAAATCAATTAGATTCAGACTAAATCAATTTACTCCTTCACATGCCTCTAACCACAATACCCTAAGAAACAGCCGCATGGCTATTTCCAATGAAATTATATCTTATCCACAGGTCTAGGATAAGAACATTCTGGGATAATAAAGATAAGCCAATTATAATAGCTCAAGCAGTGCTACCTGTAATTTTTAGAACTTCTAATACCTTAGTTATTATATGTACAAAGCAGCTGAAAATTTTTTAAAAATTAAAAAAATACTAGAATGAAACTGCTTTCATAAATATTTCACAAATAACATCTAATTAGTACATTCCATACAAAGTATAGCTCCCACTTTGCTAACTGTATAACTAGGTGATATTTGCTTTGTTTTGAAATCAAAATAAACACAATGAAGTTGACAATTCAAGAATATTTTCCTGAAGGTCAATATGGTTCAAATTGCTCTTCTCCTGAGAGAAGAAAGCATTGCAGAGGAGGGCAAGGAATAGTGTGAATCAGAGCTCCAGGAGATAAGAGGTGGGGCCCAAGAATCTGCTTTTAACAAACAATTCTGTTGTTGACCTTCTAGTGTGAATTCCAAGTAACAAGGTAATACAATAATGTACACATTGTTATTAAATCAGCAACACTGAAATAGGTTTAGTAATGGTGGATATGTGTTTCAGGATCTGGTAAAGTTAAGGACATGTCAACACCTGCTGAAGTTTATTATCATGTTATTGAAAGAAATCAACAGGTAAAGAGCTGAAAACCACCTATGTATGTTGTGATAATTATGAACCAATTACATTTTCACTATTATAGAATCACAAACAATTATGTATATTGTGATCAGCGGTCACAATTTAAAGAGCCCAATTGTTTCCTTAGCTTTGTGAATTTCCAACTTGTCTTAACAAGCTTTAAAAATAAGGTGATAAGTGGAAGTGGATCTAATTAAGTTTTGGGAGAAGAAAAGTATATTGATTTCTTAAATCATTTATTTTTCCCAGGAAACTATTACCCAACTGCAAACTTACTAGTTTTTCCCAAATCCTATGTCACTGAATGTAAGTTGCTCTCACTCCGAGGTCCTTTGTCCTTCTTTCAAGTTCTAGGTCCATATAGACTTTGTTTATCAACTCTTGGGGATTATGAGATTGAACCTTAAAGACAGGTCAGCTAGCTGTCACCGGGAGGGCGATGATACTCACCATTCACTTCATTCCAGAAGGGCTCAGCACCTGAAAAGATAGGTTTGGACCTATGCCCAGCAAGGAAACAGGAAATAACCTATATGAAAAGGAAAACCAAGGCTGAGGGAAGTTGTAACTTGTCACCTGCACCACTCAGTACTGGGTGCTTAGCTCCCCTTTAGTTTTCTGTCACTTTTCTCTTCCATCAGTCCAGTGTCTCTCTCCTTATGCTGAGACACTGGTCCTCACATGCTGGGAAGGGGCAGGCAGTTCACAGCTTTGGAGGGATAATGTGGACTGGGAGGAAAGAGTCCTTGATAGAAGGTCAGCCAGAAGACTGGGCTTAACAGCCCAGTTAGAACTAAACTATACCTCTTCTCTATGTTAGCAGGGTGATAAGGGAAAGTGGAGATGTGTTTGGCCTGTATCTCTGTCTACAAGGCTACATAGTTAGTAGTCTTTCCTTATTTGTGACTTTTATCTTAATATTTTATCATCCATGATTATTGAAGACATTTAGGGACTATATTCTTAAGCATATTGCTTTGAGCTCACTGTGTCTTACAAGGACTATATAGGAAAATTCTTGATTTTTTTTTTTTAATGAAGAATCATGCAAGTTGAATTGGTCTTGCTTTGGAGTAGGGTGCTGTACTGAGGGAAAGGCATCTTACTATTTTCTACTGAATCCAGAGATTTGTACCCTCTTTCATGGCTGCCCTAGCCTGGCCCACCGGGTTCTGAACCTCCAGCTGTCAGAGCTCTTCTGCAGACAACCATTTTGCTTGTTTTGGAAAATGGGCTGTTGTCTGTCTTCCAGGCATTTTGCTCCCAGAGCAAAGTAGAAACTTGTAGAAAGCATAGAAATGGCACAACAAATGCTGCCCTGGGGCTGCAGGTAATAGTCATTAACAGCAGAAGGAACAAGAAGATCTAGAATAATGTGGAATAATTTTTTAGTTTGTTCTGCTGTGTTAAAGGAGCCGTATGTATATGTGTGTATATGTATTTTTTAAGCAGCTTCATGTAAGCAGTGATTTACCCAGAATGTAACTTGTATACTTAGAAAAATAGGCTTCCCTAGTGAAATAAAACTGCTTCAAAATTTTTCCCAAAGATGAAATTCTTCCTAATTTGGGAGAAAATTTCAAGAGAGTTTTCTTTTTACTTCTCTTCCATATTACGAAAGGTTCACAACCTTTTACATTAGTGGTTGATCTAACAAATATATGCTGAGAGGAAAAATAGCCCACAGGAAAAAAAGAATGTGTTAATGCACAGAAAATTGGGTTGAAATTTAGCCACAATTCAGTACTAATATAACAACAAATATTTACTGGACACCTAGTGGGTGCTTATTATTTCAAGGATAAGACATAGTCTCTGATTTCAGATTACTTCATAACCAAGGAATCGAGAGAGAGAGAGAGAGAGAGAGAGAGAGAGAGAGAGAAAGAGAGAGAAAGAGAGAGAGAGATTAAGAGATTAAGTGTTTTTCTTTGTAATGATATACCTCAATGACTTCAAGTCAATGGAAATCTGAAAGAGAAAGAAACTAGAACACCTGACAGCTTGGTCAACTAACCAATCATTTTCTTTCATCTTTAAAGAATAGTCTTTCCTTCACCTTTAAAGAGCAGTCATTAAATGAGCATTGTTATGCCTCCAAATCAGATTTTATATTTAAGTCTCAGAACCTGGATATCCTCCTCTTGCCTCTATGTCTTAGCAATGCCTTAGTGATCCCTTCTCTACACCTATCCCATGGACATGAACTAAAACCCAGTATTATGAAAGAGACTCTGAAATTTCTTGTTTACCTACTTAATACTCATAGTCAGCTTGAACCTCCTCCTATTTTCATCTTCTTGATTTCTCTTTTTAGGTATTTACTATTTTGTGCCTCCCTCCTGCCTCCTGCCTCCACCTGCCAGTATTTTCCTTGTCAGCCTTATCAGCCCCACGTATCCTTAGTCTTCCCATCTGCACTGACCATGCAAGTGGACATCCAGCTGAGAATGCCATCCGGCATTTTGCCTGACATATTGGGCAGGGTGAGTTATGAGTTCTAGCCTTTCTTAGCTACAGCTGTCCAGGGAAAGTAGATCATCAACTGTCCAGCCATGATAGTCAAGGTCACATGTACAACAAAACTAGTATAAGTGAGATTTGTCAGGAGAGACACCATGTTCTGGCCCTAAAAGATGGGCAGGAAAGAGAAGCAGCTGTCAGAACAAATACAAATATGTCTAGATGTTTAGCAGATATTTACAAGCATCATCAATTAGAAGGGAAAATATGATATGCAACTAAAAAGCTGTCTAAAGATGTAAGAAACAAACAAATAGAGAAACAACTAGTATCATAATCAAAACAAAACAAACAAACAAAAACACCTTAACTTGTTTTGTGTGACAGTTTTAAAGATAGTTTGACTCTTGGCATCTCACTTGAAGTAACATAATATTGCTGGTTTGGAACCTATGTATTTGCATATAATATACAAAAGGAAACAAAAATGTATTGCATACCTCTTCTGGTGAAGATGGAGGTGTAGGTGGATACACTTTGCCTCCTTGAACAGCCAAAAGAAGGACAATAACAAATTTAAAAACAAAACATAACCAGAAATGCAAGAAAATCAAACTGTATGGAAGTCTGACAACCAAGAAGTTAAAGAAGAAACATTCATCCAGACTGTTAGGAGGAGTGAAGATGGGCAGCTGGGGTGGAGAGGACCTTCAGAAAGTCGGTGGTGGTGGATGGTGAACCAGGTGAGGAGGAGGCTGGTGGAGCGGGTGGTCCCACATTTATGTGCAGATAAACTGGGAGGAACAACTGAGGCAGACCTTGCAACCCAAGTTTCCAGCATGGGGGAAATAAAGCCTAAAAACCTCTGACTGAAAAAACCTGTGGGCATTGAGGCTGCAGGAGATACTCCCAGCCTCACAGGAGAGTTCATTAGAGAGACACACAGGGTCCCAGAATGTACACAAACCCACTCACCTGGGAATCAGCACCAGAAGGGCCCAATTTGCTTGTGAATAGCAGGGAAAGTAACTGAAAGCCAGCCAAGAGCTGAGCAAGAGGCATTGTTCCCTCTTGGACCCCTCCCCAAAAGACAGCACCACAACGCAGCAACATGGGTTGCCCTGCCCTGGCAAATACCTAAGGCTCTCCCCCATGTAACAGGCATGCCGAGACAAAAAAAAATATATATATGGCCCAAAAGAAAGAATAGATCAAAGCTCCAAAAAAAGTACAACCAAGTGATAAAGAGATAGCCAACCTGTCAGATGCACAATTCAAAACACTGGTAATCGGGATGCTCACAAAAAATGGTTGAGTGTGGTTGCAAAATAGAGGAACAAATGAAGGCTAAAAATAACAAAATAAAGGAAAATGTACAAGGAACCAGCAATGAAGGGAAGGAAGCTGGACTCAAATCAACATTTTGGAGCAGAGGAAAGAAATAAACATTCAACCAGAACAGAATAAAGAAACAAGAATTCAAAAAAATGAGAAGAGGCTGAGGAATCTTCAGTACAACTTTAAGCATTCAAACATCTGAATCATAGGGGTGCCAGAAGCAGAAGAGGAAGATCAAGAAATTGAAAACTTATTTGAAAACATAATGAAGGAGAACTTCCCCAATCTAACAAAGGAAATAGACTTCCAGGAAGTCCAGGAAGTTCAGAGAGTTCCAAAGAAATTGGACCTGAGGAAGCACACACCGAGGCACATCATAATCATATTACCCAAGATTAAAGATAAGGAGTGAATCTTAAAAGCAGCAAGAGAAAAGGAGACAGTTGCCTACAGAGGAGTTCCCATAAGACTATCAGCTGATTTCTGAAAAGAAACCTTGCAGGCAAGAAGGGGCTGAAAAGAAGTATTTGAAGTCATGAAAGGCAAGAACCTACATCCAAGATTACTCTATCCAGCAAAGCAATCATTTAGAATGGAAGGGCAGATAAAGTGCTTCCCAGATAAGGTCAAGTTCAAGGAGTTTATCATATCAAGCCTTTACTATATGGAATGTTAAGGGGACTTATCTAAGAAAAAGAAGATGATCAAAAATATGAACAGTAAAATGACAACAAACTCACAACTATCAACAATTGAATCTAAAAAGAAAAATAAAAACAAATTTAGCAAACTATTAAACAGCAACAGAATCACAGAAATGGAGATCACTAGGATGGTTATCAGTGGGAAGGGGACAGGGGGAGACTGGGGGAAAAGTTACAGGTAATCAGAAGCATAAATGGTAAGTACAAAATAGGGGAAGGTTAAGAATGGTATAGGAAATGGAGAACCCAAAGAACTTATATGTATGACTCATGGGCATGAACTAAGTAAGTAAGGTGGGGAAATGCTGGTGGGAGGGGGGTGCAGGCTGGAGGGGAACACAGGGGAGAACAAAATGGGACAACTGTAATAGCATAGTCAATAAATATATTCAAACAAAAACACATATAATTCAATTTCTATGAAACATCCAAAATAGGTAAATCTTTAGAGACAGAAAGTAAATTAGTGCTTGCCTAGGACTATGGAGGTTTGAAGGAAATGGGGAGTGACTGATAATGGGTACATGGTGTCTTTTTATAGTGATGCATATGAAAATGTACACACTCTGTGAATATATTAACAACCATTGAATTGCACAATTTAAATTGGTAAATAATAATATGGTACATGAATTATATTTCAGTTAAACTACTAGAAAATATATAAAATGAAGCTAAGTAAGTATTACATAGAGAATATGTAGTAGATTCCCACTTAACCGAACTCCAACATTTAAAATTATATTGTTTAGCTGTTTGTGCACCAATTTTTTTCAGAATCAAAAGGCTACAAAATAAGTTAAAATCCCTGCTCTTCACATTTCCACCTCGCTTTACAAATGACCACGACCATTAAGTTGATGTGCACTGTTCCCATGCATATTTTTTATTAATTTACTAGTTATGTGTATATCCAAAAAAACCCCCAAATATAATGTTTTGGTAGTTTTTGATATTATAATAAATGGTATAATAAAAAATAGTCTCACAGCTTGCTTTTTACACTTAGCATGGTGTATAAAATATAAAAATGTGTCTCGGGAAACACATGTAGGCCTAGTGCATCCATGTATATTCTGTATAGCATTTCAGTATGTGAAAATAGCACAACGGACTTCTCCATTATTCTAGAATTGAAAATTCAAGTTGTTTTCAAACTTTTACTACTATCAAAAACTACTACAAAAAAGTCCTTGACTATGTTTCTATGGGCACATTTACAAATGTTTGTCTAGAAGTATACTAGAAGTTGGAAGTTTCTGGATTTGTATCAATTTACATCCTTGCTAACCAACAGTGTTTGATAATGCTCTTTCCTCTCACCCTGTTTATTATTTGTTATCATCATTTCAAACTTTTGCCAATGTGATAGTAGTGAAATAATATCTCATGGTATTTTCATTTTATTTTCTTGAATTCAGGTATGATTGAGCATCTTTTTGGATGTTTCTTGCCTTTTGGATGTTGTTTCTATAATTTTCCCCTACCCATTGCTTGTTTGCTTGTTTTCCTATTGAAATATTTATCTTATTCTTACTTTAGAGACTCTTCATAGATTCTGGATTGTAATACTCTATTAATTATATGTATTTCAAAAATATTTCCCCATTTTGGTTTGGGTTTTAAGTTTTTAAATAACATTTTTGTCAGATGTGGATTTTAAATCTTTATATCATTAAATTTAACAATGTTTTCTTAAAAAAATGTATTGCATACCTACTGTGTGTCCAACATTACCATTAATTATATGTGATATAGTAGTATCTATTTTAAAATATATGGAAATTGAGACTCAAAGAAAAACTCTGAAACAAATGTAATAAGTAATAGAGTAAAGCTTCAAATTCAAGTATCTTCCATTTCAAACGCCATGTCCTTAGTGGGACAGCATAGTAATACTCAAATGTTAGCTCACAAATTACCTCTTGGTGATGGATTTTCAAGCCTTTAGGAGCCACATAATCCAACTTCTAAAATTGTTAGGTCATGATATAATAGTCTCCTATGTAGGCAGGTGTTTCAGTGTGATCCATCGTAGTACTCAATGCAACAGAATTCCTATATAAGTGTTTTTCTGTTGAAAATTATTTTTTCCAGTCCAGCTAAAAACCCAAATGTTTGGTTCTCCAGCTTTGTAACCCTAAAACTTGGCAGTTCTAGTAGCATTTTGTAAACTCTATTTAACTTAATTTTATGAAGAGATCAGGGACAAAGCAAGTTGGGATTAGAAGCAGCCTCTGGGGACCTCTTTGCAAATAGGTTATCCTGGAATTATAGAGTATAATTAGGGATATTGGAGACTTTCTAGCCAACGTTCCTGGTGAAACTAGCCTATGGACCTAAATTGAGAAGGTGGGAAGATTTTAGGTTCAGCGTACTTCAAATAGGCTATAGGGTTGTCAGTGCACTCTACATGCAGTCCTATTATACTTTCCTTACAAAGGACACATTTTTCCCTAACATTAGATGAGACTAGTGAGCCACTCTCAGACATGAGCATGTTCATAAATGTGTCACTTGACTTTTCTTTAAATTTGGAGGGAGGCAATACAAGGACAAGCTCTTCTTGTGACTTTAAAAATTTCTAAACTAGTTCTCAGTATTCACTGGAAGATAATGTTTTCCAAACTAGAATGGAATTTCACTTCTGAAGCTAACTCTTAACCACCATATATGATTAGAAGCCAAATCCCCTTTCCAAAAGACCTAATGGAAAAAGCAAGTGTATTTGTCATTTTGAAGACTGAGGCTCTCTTAGCCACCCTTGACCTCTGTAATTCTCATCTTAAGATGTAATTTCAGAAGTTAAATTCTTTTTGACTATTCAGACCTAGGCCAGGCCTAGTAGGTGTTGCATAGCTGATTATCCACATAGACATCTACCCACCTCATGTGCTAGAAGCTAAAATTTATTCATCCTCAAAGCAACAGGAGAATTTAAAAGTTACCAGGTACTAATTGGTTGGACTCCAATGGAAATTCCATAATCTGCATGCAAACCTTTGAATTTGTTTACCTCAGTGTTCTTAATGTCTCTTTTCTATTTACTCACATGGGTCCCCATGCCACATACTCAAAGCAATCATTCAGGAAATCAGCTGGATGCTTGGCTACAAATGAGTTTAATATAATAACAGCTGTTTCATTGTCTCTAAATACGAAGGAGATACGCGGAAAGGAACCATCTAGTCTCACCAGGAATCACTAGTTATATCCCAGAGTATATTTATTGGGAACAAGCTTAAGTCACCTCTTTCTTCTTTTTTATTATTATTCTTTTATTTTGATAAAAAATGTATAACATAAAATTTATCATCTTATCCATTTTTAAGTGTATAGTTCAGAAGTGTTAAGTATAATCACACTGTTGTGCAACCCATCTCCAGAAATTTTTATCTTGCAAAATTCTATATAGATTAATCAAAAATTCTCTCTTACCACTTTGTCCTCAACCCTTGACAATCACCATTCTACTTTGTTTCTGTGAATTTTATTACTGTCTATTACTTATGTAAGTGGAATTATACACTGTTTGTCTTTTTGTGACTTCCTTATTTCAGAGCATGCCATATTCTCCAGGTTCACCCATATTGTAGCATATGTCAGAATTTCATTCCTTTCCAAAGATGAATACTTTTCTATTGTATGTATATACCACATTTTGCTTATCCATTCATTTATCAAGGAACACTTGTGCTGTTTCCAACTCTTCACTATTGTGAATATTGCTGCTATGAACATGGATATACAAATATCTCTTGAGACCCTACTTTAAATTTTTCGGTTATATACCCAGAACTGGAATCACTGGATCATATTATAGTTCTATATTTAATATTTTAAAAACTGGTCATACTGTTATCATAGCAGCAGCACTATGAACCTAGGGCACATTTTACATTTCTAGTAACAGAGCATAGGTGTTCCAATTTCTCCGCATCTTCACCAACACTTGCTATTTTTCTGTTTTCTCTTCTCTTCTCTTCTCTTCTCTTCTCTTCTCTTCTCTTCTCTTCTCTTTTTTTAGTAGTAGCCATTGTTATGGTATGAGTTTTATTTCTGAGCCCCGCACCACCATGGATAAGAATAAGTCTACCAAGACATGATCTGCTTGGGGAAGAGAGGTGGCCGATCTCTCAAAGGAGAAGGGCCCCAAGACTTTTCCTCCATGGGCTTTTATTAGGTTCATTTTGCACAGGAATACAGATAAAGCTCATCAATCATTGTCAGGCAGTAAGGGTCAAACAATACATAACTTACAGAGAACTTTGAGGGCTTATTCTGAGTTACAGTCAGTTAGTTAAAGGCCTATAAAACTTTGGGCGCCAGACTCACTTCAGGTCTGGACCCTTACCTTTTAAGCTGAGGGTATAAATTAAGCAGGTTTCACAGGATCCTATGCATGTTTTCTTAGGCCTGATTCCCCAGGGAATCTGCCCCTCCCAGCACAGGACTGCACTGCCCTCTATTATTGCTTCAGGCTTAAATCAGGCAAGGGAAGTAAGGCAGCCAAGAGATTAGGGGACTTCTTGCAGACAGAATGAGGACTCAGGCTATTTCAAAGCTGAGGGGTGAGGGTCCATCACCACCTTTTTCTATAGCCCCCCGAGTCCTTCCCTATGGGCTTTTCCTGGTGACCATGCCTGTCTTAGGTTGTTCCTCCCTTGAGGAATCTTACCCGTCATTGGCTATCTGGTCAAGCTTAGGGCCAAGCAGGGTGAAGTGGGCAGAGATGGCACCTCTGCCAGGGAGATAAGCTTTGTCTCCTTCATGGCTTATGGTCCCAACTCTGACTCAGCCTTAACCATGGGGGGGTTATAGCTTCTGAAACCAGGCAGGGTGATTCCCAACATCTCCCCCTTTTTTGTTTGTGAAATCAGTTGTAGTTGTCAAGCCTGTGAAACCTACTATTTGCTGTTTCTGAACACGACCTCGAGAAAATAACTTCCAAATACATCCTAAGGCACAAATAAGGATTAAGACAAGGACGCACACAAGGGCTGCCATGACCCAAACTTGTAAATTCAGTCCATCAAACCAGTTCTTAGGGTTCAGCCATTGTAGATTGTCGTGGATGGTCTGGAACAGTTTCTGTTCAGTTAAGCGTTTGATGTCACCGAGTTGCTGGTGGAGCTCAAGCTGGAGCTGATCAATTTGTCCTTTGCGATTGGTCAAGAACGCGCCCTGGAGGCGATGACGAATATCTGCCCAGGAATGCTGACTGGAATTCCACCTTAATGGAGTAACACAGAGTTTAGAAAAACCAGGATCACAAGTAAGTTGTTGCCTTAGTGCAAGAGCATCTTGCCTCTCTCCAAGCCAGACAATAGCAGATTCTGTGGCAGAGAGCCAAGTAAGAATTTCCTGATCAATCTGGCTCTGTTGGATCATTTGCTGAGTAACATTAGTGAGAAGAACATCAACCGCATGTGCTGTTTGAATGGATTCGGTAAGGGCTACAGACGTGGTAGTCGCAGCTCCAATTATTACAATAGCAGAAATTATGGAGGCAATAAGCATGCCTATAAACCAGCGGGTCCTGACACAGGCAAGGGCCTTATTGAGAGCACTTATTCCTCCTGGATCGGCCCACTCCCGAGTAAGATTAACAGGAACCCAGGCCTGAGCCTGTTGATGAATGACAAATATGGTGGTAAAATTTAATTGAGTGACATTCGCAAGGGTTAAGCAGCTAGTATATATGGTGCCGGGGGTAGTAATAAAAGTATATACAGTAGCAGTCTCATTATACATAAGTTGAGGTGTACCAGGGATGGCTACAAACAAATAAGCAGGAGAAGTACACACAGTAACCCAAGTATGATTAATATTCCAAATGTTAAAGTAACCAAAGGCATCATCTCCCCTTTGGATGAGCTGAAATTGTCCTGTCTGACGGTCAATAAAGGGGAGCCCCATCTTCCAAGTAGAAGTATGCCATGGGCTGGTATGATTGAGATTTTTTGTTCTGAGAATAGGGGCTCCTGCTCCTCCACCGTGCCAACTAAGTTTATTATATATTTGGAAGGGCGTTGGGTTCTCAATTATCGAACCTGTTATGGCATATACCTTCCATTTAGCACCCCAGTTTTCTGCTACTAGAGGGGTGTTAGTGATATTGATTAATGATGGTGCTTGATCATGACACAACTTCCAAGTGCCTAGTTTGGCTGATCCACTATCTATCTAACATAAAGGAAAATTGGGTGGTTCGGTAGTATTCCCTGGCCTTTCTCCTTTAAATCCTATTGCTCCAACTAAGGAAAGATTTACTGCAGGCAAAGACTGTTGAATGGTATAGTCATTGCATAAGCATACCACTTAGACATAATAGGCAAACAGAGGGTATTGGTTAACACGGAAAAGCAAGCAGGTAAATGGTTAGAGACATATACAGTGCCTTCCGGAGCAAACAGCCAATGATGTTTTTCCTCTAGTGGTCCATCTGGAGGGAGCCAGGTGCCTCCGGTCCACTCAGTATTGTTACTAGACAAAGGAGGCTCAGGATTCCACCAAGTATGGAGCTTAAACATAGGCGGGCCTATAACATGGCTCCAATATATATGATTAGTTTCAGAGGCTAAGCCTAGCCCTCCGAGGCAGGTGAGCAGGCCCAAGATTAGGGACACCTTGGTGAGGTTAGAAGAAACAGCTGACAAATAAACTAAGAACCTGTTCTTTGGAGTATCCTTGACTCTTAATTGCTGGGCATACTGTTCTGCCCTTGTATTAAGAGTTTTTAGGTCACTCAAAATTACTCCCTGAGGTTGATCTGGGGAGTTGCTCCTCTGAGTCTGTGTCTTCTGGTGGCGACATTCTTCCACCTTGGTCCTTGGGGACATCTGTTCTGTCTGTCCCAGCTGTAGAATACTGATGAACGGCCACATCTGTTGTTGGGGGGAGTCTCTTATGGTATGGTTTCACTCTTTTTGCCAGGAGCCACAGTGGGCCTGTGGGAATTGAAACACAGGCATACCCTCTTCCCCATATTAACAGCTCAAGTGGGCCCTTCTATCTTCCTTCCCCTAATGGGTCTTTGTATAAGACCAAAGGGTGTGGGCCTGCAGGCCTGTTTTGCACAAAGTGTTTGTCTATAGATGACTTTAAATTATCATCACAATTCAAAAATTTTTATGTATATATTGCTAGCATGGTTAAATTCCTGGGGGATATTTCCTGCCTCCCCCTTTTTTGTTTGTTTAATAATGTCTTAAAGGTCTGGTTAGCTCTTAAAACAACTGCTTGTCCTGTAGGGTTATAGGGGATACCTGTTTTATGCCGAATTCCCCATTTCTCTAAGAAAGCCTGGGTGGCTTGTGCAATGTAACCTGGGCTATTATTAGTCTTGATTTTTTGTGGATGGCCTAGGTGGCTGAAGGCCTCGAGCTAATGAGCTCTAATATGCTTTGCTGACTCCCCAGTGAGGGGAGTTGCATGTAGAGACCTGAGTAAGTGTCTACAGATATATATAAATATTTCAATCTTCCGAAAGGCTGGTAGTGAGTAACATCTGTCTGCTAAATCATTAGAGGTTGCAATCCTCTAGGGTTAATCCAAAGAGTAGGGGGCGCTTTTGCAAGCGCTTGACAATCTGGACATTCTCTGATGACCTGTTTTGCTTGGGCCCGTGGAATATTAAATTCTTTACATAGGGCCTGACTATTTTGGTGAAAAAATTGATGAGACATCACTGCAGATTGAAAAGCATCTGCTAGGCTGGCAAGGGCATCATCCTGAGAATTACCCTCTGCCATAGGTCCAGGGAAGCCTGCATGAGATTGGATATGTGTAGCAAATAAGGGGTGCTTCCTTTTGTCTAGAAGACTTTGCAGGGTTAGAAATAGACTTAGTAACTGAGGCTCAATGGACCCTTTTAATAGAGCCTGATCTATATGAAGGAGTATGTATACAGTATAACCAGAGTCACAAACTAAGTTAAGAGGCTCTTTGGGCCAATGCTGGAGGGCAAGAATAGCCCCTGAAATTTCCACCTGTTGGGTGGAAGAGTGCCCTCCAGAAAGAAAATGTTTCCACTCATTCCTTTCTTTCCAGGTGATAGCAGCTTTCCCTGTTTTCCTGAACCATCAATAAAGATGGTTTTAGCTTTGGGAATAGGAGTGGCACTGAATTTTTCCCCCATGCAGATATTAAGAGTGGGGAGGTTTTGAAGAAGTTTATTAGAAGGTAAATGAATATTAAGATCTCCCACAAAATCAGCGACTGCACACTGAAATTCTAAGGATTGACTATAAAGTTGTTGTAGATACACTTGGGTGAATGGAACATGTATAACAGCTGGGTCATGGCCAAAAAGCTGAATTACTCTATCACAGCCTTTGATAATAAGCTGGCATAGCGCAGTAATATAGGTGGTAATAGTGCGCTGGGGTCGATGGGATAGAAATAAACACTCAATCATTTCTAAATTAGGTGACAACTGTCCGATTAGGCCAGTAGGCGTCCCCAGTGTGGGGAAGCAAAAAAGTCTGACCGGTAATTGTCTGTTTACCCTAGTGAGCTGCCTGGAAGAAAGGTACTGGTTAACTAAATCTAATTCCTGTCTAGCCTGATTACTTAAGGATCTAGGAGAATTTAGGTCTGGATCCCCTTTAAGGGTGCTGAACAAGTTGGTTAATTTCCCAGTGGTGATCCCTAAAGTGGGACAGATCCAGCTGATGGTGCCTAAGAGCTGTTGTAAACTGTTAAGTGTTAAAGGGTCTGGTATCTGGATCTGAACTATTTGAGGCCTAACTGTATGGTGAAATAAGACATATCCTAAATACTGCCAAGGCTGATAATGCTGTACTTTTTCTGGGGCTATAACTAGTCCCTCTGAGGAAACACTGTCCACAAGACAGAGGTAAACTTGCTTTAGCTCTTCTTGAGAAGCTGCAGCAATTAGGATGCCATACATGTAATGACAAATTATACTTTGAGGAAACTGAGCCTGTACTGGCTGAACAGCCTGATGAACAAAATGTTGGCAGATGGTAGGGCTATTTAACATGCCCTGCGGCAGGACTTTCCACTGAAACCTCTCTAATGGTTGACAGTTATTTATTAAGTACTGGGACTGAGAAGGCAAATCTCTCATGGTCCCTTTCTGCTAGGGGAATGATAAAGAAATAGTCCCTTAACTTTTTCCTATTACTTTTCCTGTTTAGTCCCAGGGGCCTGATTCTCTGATTCTCACGCTGCTGGGAGGGGTCCTCTTGGCTTTCTGGCCTTAAACCATGGCTTCCCGGTTTGCAATGGGAAGGAGGCTCTAAGTGGCAGCTGAAAAATAGCCTCGGTTTTAAAAGTCCAATGTGGGGCTTGAACCACCCCCCCCCATGACCCTGGGATTAAGAGTCCCATGCTCTACCAACTGAGCTAGGTGGGCCACCTGGGTGAAAACCAGGAATCCTAACCACTAGACCATGTGGGGAAGATGGGGATGGAGGTGCTTTGCTTAAATATGTTTTAGAAAAGAGCGTTATGCGCCAAGGGCCTTTTGTGACTTGATTAACTAACCATTCCCTCCGGGAGAATAGCCAGTTCTTCCCCAAGGAAATGATCAGTGTTTACAGGTACTGAGTTAAAAAAACGTGCATATGGTGCATATCTTCTGCAGAGAAGGGCTAGTTCTCCCCGGGAGACAGTACACCTATATTTCATTTTTACAATAAAAGGTCATGGCTCTGGCATAAACAAGGAGGATTCTTAATATTTCTTTAATATGTCACACCCCCTATTCCACTTGTAACATGCTTTAGATTGACAAATTGATTAACACATTCATAACCTTCAGAAACAGTTTTTTCTCTGCTGGCAAATACACTTATTTATTTATTTATTTTAAACAATCAATTTAACTTCTTTCTGAGTAGAATCCTTATGATGTAACAACATTAGAGATCTCATTCTGTTTACCAGAGGCTTAGAAAAATATTTTGAGATTGAGCTATTCAGAAACAAAAATAAAATTCAAGCAAACCAATATTTTCAAATTAAATCCTGTAAAGGAGGGAGTGAGACACTAGCTTTAGAATCTTATCTCACACCACCTGTTGTTATTTCAACTTCTGCCCAACTTGTTCCTAAGTAACTAAGTCTAAAGATCCCTTACTAGGGAGACATCCAGCAGCCTTAAGAAACTGCTGAATTAGCTTAAAACATTGCTCTCATTCCCCATCGTTGAGGATTTTTAGAAAATTTTAAAGAAATTCCTTAACAATTAAAAGAACCTTTTCTGAAATTCCTCCCGCCACAAGCGTGGTGATTACAAAACTAGTTCCAGTTTCGCTTTCACTCCGTCTGCACCCTCAGATCCTGTTTCTTGCTAGGGAGGAGGGTGTAGTGGGTCGAAATGTGCTGTTGGTGGAACACAGTCAGGGCAGGTTACCAGATATTTCGGGTACCCTAACCCTGCTTATGGGTCTCAGTTTCTCTTCCCAGTCGTCTAGACCAGCTGGAAGGGCTCAGAGCACTGGGTGACCAACCCTTATATCACGCTTCCCCGGATGAGCCAAAAGTTAAATTACATGAGGTGGAATTCCCTGTGAGGCCCCTGCACATCTCAGGGATTCGACCCCAGACACCTCCGCAAGGCCCCCACTCACGTAGGGGCACCCCAGATCTCAAGCCAGAGGGAGGAAGTGCCTCTTAGACGCTCAGCAAGAAGCTGAGACACTCATAAATACCTCGCTACAAAAGCTGATAAAAGGGAAACTCTTTGCTTTCTCCTCTCCAAGCCCAAACCTAGGTGGGGATCCTGCTGCAGGGGATGGGACTGTGAATACTTTTACAGTGTGCCTCTCTTTGTGTGGACTTTTGCTTCAGGCTGGGGAGACCTAGCCTCCTGTCCCGGTCCACGTCCAGCTTATCCTCTCACGGGAGTCTTTCAGCAGCGAGCGCCCTACACGGCATTTAAATACTCGACCCGTGCCCGCAAAATGCAGCAAACACTTGGGAGAGAGAAAGCAAGACTCCTATTCATTGAAGAGGGTGCAGGGGAGAGAAAAGAGAAGAAAATAGCTCAAGGGGCGGCCCGACAGAAACCTTTCCTCTGATCTGTAACACGCCTGGGGGCCTTACCGAGAGGTGCCCCTGTCCCTGGGGGGATGAAATGGCTAATTTCCATCCTCTTCGGCGTGCCGTCTATGATGATGGCTCCTAGCCTCTGGTTGAAGCAGGTCCCGAATCCTTGGGTCCCTGTTCCAGGCGCCAGATGTCGCAGAGCTTTATGTCTGAGCCCCGCGTCCACCACGGATGAAGAATAAGTCTACCAAGACGTGATCTGCTTGGGGAGGAGAGGTGGCCGATCTCTCAAGGGAGAAGGGCCCAGAGCCTTTTCCTCCATGGGCTTTTATTAGGTTCATTTCGCACAGGAATACAGATAAAGCTCATCAATCATTGTCAGGCAGTAAGGGTCAAACAATACATAACTTACAGACAACTTTGAGGGCTTATTCTGAGTTACAGTCAGTTAGTTAAAGGCCTATAAAACTTTGGGCGCCAGACTCACTTCAGGTCTGGACCCTTACCTTTTAAGCTGAGGGTATAAATTAAGCAGGTTTCACAGGATCCTATGCATGTTTTCTTAGGCCTGATTCCCCAGGGAATCTGCCCCTCCCAGCACAGGACTGCACTGCCCTCTGTTATTGCTTCAGGCTTAAATCAGGCAAGGGAAGTAAGGCAGCCAAGAGATTAGGGGACTTCTTGCAGACAGAATGAGGACTCAGGCTATTTGAAAGCCGAGGGGTGAGGGTCCATTACCCCCTTTTTCTACAGCCCCCCCGAGTCCTTCCATGTGGGCTTTTCCTGGTGACCATGCCTGTCTTAGGTTGTTCCTCCCTTGAGAAATCTTACCCGTCATTGGCTAACTGGTCAAGCTCAGGGCCAAGCAGGGTGAAGTGGGCAGAGATGGCACCTCTGCCAGGGAGATAAGCTTTGTCTCCTTCATGGCTTATGGTCCCAACTCTGACTCAGCCTTAACCATGGGGGGGTTATAGCTTCTGAAACCAGGCAGGGCAGTTCCCAACAACGGTATGAAGTGTTATCTCATGGTTTTGATTTGCATTTTGCTATTTTTTTTTGTGATGTTGCATATCCTTTCGTATGCTTGGGCATTTGTATATTATCTTTGGAGCAATGCCATAGCTGGACTTGAATATATCCTTTGCTCATTTCTTAAATCAAGTTGTTGAGTGTCCCTTTCTTCTTATGAATATTTTTGTCACACAATACAAAAGTGAAGCATAAGGAGTTTCAATGCATACATCACAAAGAATATGTCAGGATCATAATTATTTGTATATAATTCTAATTATTATCCTTACAACTGCAAAAATCAAATAAATCACCATCTCTCATGTTATTGTCACCAACATTTTCCAAAGGAGGGAAGTAAAAGCATTTTTTTTTTTGCATGTTAACTGAGTAAGAAAGGCTTTATGCTGTAAACTTTGGTTTGATTCTTATTTGGGGCTATTTGTTGGTTTACTGCTTTTCCCTCCAGGTCCTCCAGTTTTGACCTGCTTGCTTCTCTTTTTATCTCCACCTGTCATTTACTCTCCCACCTGTCTTCTTTAAACCCCAACTTTGTGCCTGCAGATTAGAATAAAAGCTCTCTAGGTTTTTTTCCATCTAGGTCTCTCTAAAACAAACATAAACGTGTCCACGTTTGAGGAACAAGGATGTGTAAAACAGAGACCTCCCAGAAACTTTTTATCTAAAATAATCCATATGTTATCAAGATCATAAGCACTGGATGTCATCAAAAGCATTGAGGCAGCATCAAAGACTTAGCAGAGCGCTTTCAAGAGGCCTGGCTCCAGATATCTCAGGAAAGCTCTCTCATCAGATGTCATCTGCTTCAATTTGGGGGAAATCTTTACCTTCAGATTGCCACATAGTGTACAACTCTAGTCAAAGCTAAGGTGCTTTCTTTAGATATATGTCATATGAATCTAGGTGGGTATTTCTTGGAATTTGGCAGCACAAGACTTGGTTAGCAGTATCTGATAGGACCCTTTTCAGAGAAGTTAAATAGCATCATTTGGGAGGTGGCTTTTTCAATAGACAAAATTTTCAGGTTACAAAATGTGTTGCTTAAGGTCTTTTCATCTTCCTGGAGCACACTGTGAAAAGATTGCTCTACCAAAATATATCTAACTTTGATAAAAGAATTAGGACTTTACAACATTGAAATATATTTCCTTTTGTCAGCTATGGATCAAAAGAGACAGAGTCTATGTGCATTGGGCATCCTATGACTATCTCAAAGCAGAACATTTTATGAATTCCAAAGGTGCTAAACTAGACATTTAGAGAGATGAATAGCGATGTTTTTGGCAAAAGTTTTGAGGAGCATCTATAAATTTTACCACATTAGTCTTAATAATGTTTTTATTAAGACTAATATTAAACCTGAGGATGGATGGTGGTAAAGGCAGTAAAAGTGTTGTAAAACTGGTCAAATAGCAAAGACTCACTGATGGATCTGACCAGTAAAATGGGTTTCCCAATCTCTATAGAGTTCAAAAGAAGTTCTCCAAGTAGAGATAATATCTTCCAAGAGGACCTTAACCACAAAGCAGACAGTAGCCTGTCTTCAAGGACAAACTTCAGTTCACTGAGAAAACATACGGGCCAAAATGAAGCATGTTTTTATCTATGTACAGTGGAAACTGAATGAAGTGATTCGTTAAAAAATTTAAAGTGTCCAGGGGCAGTGCAAATAAGCTTCCCTGGATTATAATTTTGACAATTGGGACAAGTGAGGTAAGCAGTATTATTAATACTTCCCCATCAATAATGATTAATAATGTTATCATTTTGTCAGTGGACCAATGATTTGATGCATGTTTTGTAGTTAAGTATGGGAACTGTAGAGCCTCTGGTAAGAATAGGCTGTTATTTGGCCTAAACAACAGCTTTATATATTTTTTATCAAATCAATAATTGAATTTCCAATCTTTGAGGTCAATTTTTGAGCTTTACCACCCAGTTATCATTTGGGGAAATGTGCCTGTGGACCATGACAGAGTTTTGACTGTCCTTGGTTCCCTTAAAAGCATTCATTGAAGAAGTGTCAGCAAGATTATTTCCGTTAGCTTCCAGAGAGTTGAGTTTAGAATTCCTTGAGGTCTTAATGATAGCTAAAGCGGCATGCAACAATATAGCATCCAATAATTTCTGTATATTCAGGCCATTTTTAATTCTATTTCTATTGGAAATAAGGATGCCATGTTGCTCCCACAACATGACAAAATAATGACTACTTCAAAAACATATCTGCTATCTGTACAAATGTTGGCAATCTTGCCCTTGGCTAGGTTTCAGGCACATGTGAACACATACAAGACGGTTTTTTAGGCCATAGTAGCCAAAGACAAAGATACTACTTCAATTACCTCAAAAGGGATTGATATTGCCATTTTCACCCTTTAAATAAGAATCATCAGTGAACCATGAGTAGTTGGTATAACTCTCAAGAGTTTCATGCAGATTATCACAAAGGCTCAGGAGGTGATCTGTCAGTGTTAAGCAGTCATGAGTTGTCACGGAGCTTTATGTCTGAGCCCCGCGTCCACCACAGATGAGAATAAGTCTACCAAGACATGATCTGCTTGGGGAGGAGAGGTGGCTGATCTCTCAAAGGAGAAGGGCCCCAAGACTTTTCCTCCATGGGCTTTTATTAGGTTCATTTCGCACAGGAATACAAATAAAGCTCATCAATCATTGTCAGGCAGTAAGGGTCAAACAATACATAACTTACAGACAACTTTGAGGGCTTATTCTGAGTTACAATTAATTAGTTAAAGGTCTAATGATGTGTCTTGGGTGCCAGACACATCTCAGGTCTGGACCCTTATCTTTTAAGTTGAGGGTACAAATTAAGTAAGTTTCACAGGATCTTACACATGTTTTCTTAGGCTTGATTCCCCAGGGAATCCGCCCCTCCCAGCACAGGACTGCACTGCCCTCTGTTATTGCTTCAGGCTTAAATCAGGCAAGGGAAGTAAGGCAGCCAAGAGATTAGGAGACTTCCTGCAGACAGAATGAGGACTCAGGTTATTTCAAAGCTGAGGGGCAAGGGTCCATCAACCCCTTTTTCTATAGCCCCCCCAAGTCCTTCCCTGTGGGCTTATTCCTGATGACCAATGCCTGTCTTAGGTTGTTCCTCCCTTGAGGAATCTTACCCGCCATTGGCTAACTGGTCAAGCTCAGGGCCAAGCAGGGTGAAGTGGGCAGAGATGGCACCTCTGCCAGGGAGATAAGCTTTGTCTCCTTCATGGCTTATGGTCCCAACTCTGACTCAGCCTTAACCATGGGGGGTTATAGCTTCTGAAACCAGGCAGGGCAGTTCCCAATAATGAGGGGTTTCATTGGTAATGGAGAGGGGAGAGTAGCAGGGTTAAAGATCATATAATGTGAAAGAGTTTTGTGAGTAGCAGTTAAAAAAGGATTTCATAGGAGGTGAGACACTGACTGGAAGATGTTGAGTGTGATGAGAATTCAGAAGAACTTGTACTGAATGGGGTACACAGATGGTTAAAGGGGATCCCGCAAAAATTTCCTTGATGGCCTTAACTAAAAAAAACTGGTAGTAATGTCACCAAACAAAAAAAATGTGGGTTTGGCTGCCTGTTGCCACAAAAGCCAAACTGATGGACAGGTGCTGATGGAAAAGTTAAAGGTTTTATTTGGATGTTGCTCCATCTTGAAGAGTGGGGAGCTCCGCATCTCAAAGCTCATCTCTGCAAAACCAAGACAAAACCCAGCCATTCTCAGCAAGATCAGAACAAAGGCAATGCCCAGATTTCCTTTTCCATTTTAAAGTATCATCTTCTGGAGATCAAGGTGACTGCTAAGCAGTCATAGCTTAGCTTATTCCCAGCTGCTGTCTGGCTTCAGTCTTCCTCCTGGAGGTTGCAGTGTGGAGCCAGTGGGGCCATGGTCATGCAGCTGCTAGGGCCTCAAGTTTGCATGCTCCCATACAGGAGTGCAGAGAAACACTGGTGAATGTTTCACCAGATCAATGAGACAGAGACTCTATTCTGGAGGCCATGGGCCTCATGACTGCTAAGATCAGGTGGCCAAGGAGAGGACAGGCCAATGCATAACAGGGAGGTGGGTCAGGCCAGATTTTTGGGCAGATGTGAGTGGGGATACAGGTGAGAGGAGCAGCATAAGAGGCTGCACCACCCCCCACAAGGTGGGAGTGGAGTGGGGAAGCCCTGAAGACTGCAAATGAGCAGTTGCCCCAATAACCGGGCAGGGGGGTGTGACTGCGGAAATACCTTCCCAGGTTCTTCCACCACACAGAAAATTTTGGGTCAGACTATATAAAGTGGAGAGTACTGAAATGTTGCCCTCTTTGTTCTTCCCTGTTGCTCAGCTTCTGGAAGCTCTACTCACTGGGTCATAGGCCCTGGAGACCACGTGGTTTGGGAACATTCTTGTATTCATCCTCAAAATGGGAAGCCACTGTGGTGCTAGCTAGTGGCTGCACTGAGTGTTGCCCAGCAAAGCACACAGAGGGCTGCAGCTAGAGAAAGAAGGCAGCACACTGTGGGACACCCAAAGGCACAGACATTGAAAGATGCCTGAAGACAGACATTGACTAGAAACCAGCTAAGCCACCTGCCTTTCTTAAAGGATGGTACTTTTGGGTGGGAGAATAGGTTCTTGGTGCAGCCTTGAACTGAGATGAAAGAGAGTGGTAGGGTGATTTTCTCTGCATGTCATAGAAGAAATGGGCTTTGAGGCAGAAACCTGTCATTATTTCAAACTGTATAGACTTTGAATAAGAAAATTGCTTCCCTTTTCACCTAGCTCTGCCTCCAGAGTTTTTCCCTGTTGGTAGCAATTGGTAGGACCCCACTGGTAGCTTGGTTATAATAATGGCACCCAGTGTGGGGTTCTAGTTGCTTGTGGCCAGTGGGCCCCCAAGGAGTGGAACTGTAGGGTTTCTCAGTTGATGGGAATTTATCTGCATGCCTGCTAGAGGTGTTGGCCATACAAGCCTGGCAGGTGGAAAGGAAATGGGTCTGGGAAGGGAACAGAGTCTAAAAGGAGGGAGGATCACACTAGCTTTGGGGTCATGAACCAGGATCTGGGGATGACTGGCTGAGTTTTAGGGAGGCCATTGCCTGGGGACCACTGTTTGTGAGATTTATTGACAAAAACTTACTTGTGAGCATTTGTTGCGATAGTGGAGTCATGGTTTCAATTTTTTGTTTATATGTTTCCAGCTTGCCTGGGGTCTCATTGTGGTTATAATTATGGGTCTGTATGTCTGGGCCATCAAGGGTTGTTCTGTTTTGGCTCTTAGAGAGAGCCCACAGAGCCAAATTTTAGCAGACTAGTCCATGAACCGCCATCATTTAATGTCTAAGCTAGCTATTTATTATTGTAACATTGTGTGCTCTATGTATGCTTTGGATTGCAAGAAAAGGTTACCCCTAAATGGTTCCCTCAATTACTGTAACATCATGTGATTAGATTTGTTTTTCCAATGGTTAGGCAAATGGGATGAGATCCCTTGTATTAAGGAGTTCATCTTGTTGCATATTAGGATTTTACCAGATACAGAGGTCTGATTGATAGTGTAGAGAAGAGAAATGGCCCCAAAACCCTTCCCTGATAATAAGATACAGGAAAGTCTAGTTAATGCCCTGGCCCTAGGACACAAGATTATAGGAAGACCGCCCCTGTCACCACCTTCTTTGCTGAAATAGGGCCCAGAGAGAAATAGCCCCACTCCTATATGATGAATGAGGTATTTCCCCTTCAAAGACCTGTCAGGGCACCCAATTTGGCTCAGGAATATCCCTATTCAGAGTGGGGTGGAGGGTGGGGGTGGGGCTTCCTTCTCCACCTCCTGCTCCTCCTGCAAGGCTGGACTAGCAGCAGTGACAGAAGGCCAGTGACCCATAGAAGGGTATCTTGACTATGGCTGTGGTGCTCCAGCAGGACAATGTGTCTGGAGCAGCAGATTGCCACAGCTGAGCTGCCAAGTGCTGTTAAATCAGCCCAGAGGAAATGAGGGCACTCAGAACCCTTCCTTTCTTCATGAACCTCTGAAGGCCAGTGATGTCATTCTGGCATTAAGTCTTATCACTGATGAGAGAGTTAAGGAGCCCAGTCAAGAAACTGTGACTATAGAATCACCTGCAGTAGTGGTGAGTATTGCCAACAAAGAAGTATTAGCAAAAGCAATAGACCTTACTCATGAGAACAAAGATGATTTTCAGGTTATCACTGATTTGAGTCTACTGAGGTCCCCCAAAGTTCAAGCTGATAAAAGAGATATTAACAGGATACATAAAGCAATCTCTGCAGAAACTGAATACTCAAAGAGAACATGCTGTGAAGTCTGGGAAGAAAATCCCAATCCCAAAGATTAGGGGCCAATTGATGGTTAATTACTTGGGCTGAAAAATGTTGGCAATACAATGTTGCTTCAGAGCTGTTATTCAGCTCTCTTTCAATTAACTGAATTTGAAAGACTTGTCCTCAGCTACACTCTGCCACAAAATGTATTTGTAAATTGTCTGAATCACACAGAAAATAAAAAATATCATGTTTATGCAAGAGCTTGAGTATTTGTTTGCTCTGACGACGGGATCAAACTGCAAATTTTTGACTCTTCAGCAGCCCTGGATGTCTTAAAGGGAGCATTTTGATCACTTGAGGAATAGCAACAAGATGTGAGTGAATTCACACATAAGCTCCTGGATTGGCTAGAGGATGCATACCAGCTAGATGTTCATGCTAACAGATATCCCAGGAGCAAACCTGAAAACCCAATGGTATAGCTATTCTACGGTACTTTCCTCACTGAAAGAGTTTGTGGAGGAAATCTCTTTTGTAACAGTGAGACTTTTGGTCAAAATCTCCTTCAGGTAAATAGTTATTATAACTTAGACAAATGTTTGGAAGGGGCCATGGTGGTGGGTGACATAGAGCTGCTTCTAACCATTCAGTTAAGTATAGAAAAGAATGTTGGTTTACAAAACTACATCCAGTGTTAACCTTTGAACTCTCGAGATTTGAGTTCAATCAATCCCTTTGTTAGACAGAGAAAATTCACAATAAGCTGGGATTTCCTCAGATCATTTATATGGACAGGTACATGTATAGAAACAAAGAGCTTGTTTGAAGTAATAAAGAGTATATTCAGAAGTTGAAGGAGGAAGTAAAAGTCCTAGAGCAAAAACTGGAAAGGTAAGTGACATACAGCTCATGTCCAATTTGTTTCCCACTTTCAGACACTGTGAAACATGTCATTGAATTTGCCAGTGCAAAACCTGCCTCAGAAACTTCTATGTCTCAAAGTGGCACAGCATGACATTACCACCATCTTCAGTGCACTGCCCAGTCTCTGACCTGACATTCAAAGAAAGTACAAGTAGAGAAAGCTCTTCCCAGGCTATGACAATAAATAACAACTTCCTGGTCATCTATGGAAATGCCTGCATACCCAGCTCCTTGAACAATCGCACACGAGAACATAAACTTTGCTAAGACCTGTCTTCAGAGGTGGAGGAGTGAGATTGAACAGGATATACAAAATTTTAAAAATTGTTTGCAAGCATTAACCAGACTATTACGCATGTGTACTATGATCATCTCTCTTTTTAGGTGCTTTAGAGTCACTTGCACGCAGTTCTTGTTCATGAAGTACAAGCAAATGCTGGACACTACTATGCCTATATCTATAATCAACCCTAACAAGCAAGTCTGGCTGAAGTACAATGATATCGCTGTTACCAAATCTTCCCGGGAAGAACTTGAAAGAGATTCTCATGGAGGCCTGAGTAATGTTAGTGCTTACTTTTTAATGTATATTAACAACAAGCTACCCCACTTCAATGCAGACTCAACCGCAAGTAAAACAAACCAGGTGTTAGGAGAATTGGAAGCCTTATCTGTTGATCGTAAGCCTTACATTCAGGAAGATAACTGGAGATTTGAACAGGAAGTAGAGGAGTAGGAAGAAGAGCAGTCTTCTAAGATTCAAATGGAATTCTTCACCAACTCAGCCTGGAGTGAGGCATTCCATGAGGAATACTCCAGGCTCTATCAGCTGAGAATAGGATGTGCTTGCAAATCTAGGGAATTTTAGCTTCTTGATACTTAGTTAGAGTATGGACCTTCCCAGGACTGAAAAGAACAAGGATTGAAAATGAGTTATGGCTAAATTTGAATGCATATAGAAGGTTGTGAGAGTTTTAATTTGAAAGGAAAGAAACCTCAGCTCTCAGTTTTATGCTTGCTTTTGGATATTGTGGGGGCCCAGGGGAGCTTTGTTGTTTTGTTTACAGCAAGAATTCTCCTGTCTCTGTTGTGAGAAGAGTTGGCACGCTGGTAGGTGAGAGAATGTTTCTACCTTTGGGGCTTCTGGCCATTTGGACCTAGGAGAGGTTGTTTGTTAGATCAGTTAGTGTGAGACAAGATTCTAAGGCAAGGTTTAGTTCCCCCCTTTCTTTTTTCCTGAAACTTTGTCTGTCCTTCTGTTTTTAATGGAAATAGAGGGTTTCTGAGAGTTAAAACTTCACATTAAGTTGGAAATAAAACAATGGAAAGCATAAAGCATGTAAATGCAATTTCGTTGGATATTGGAAGGACAACGATTTTCCTTTTTGCTCTGTATTTTTCTTCATACCTGATCCCTACAGAATTTGGCATTCTTAATGACTGAGTAATGACATAAAGCTTCTTTTCATGAAACCAATAAGACCAGTTTCAAATTGTAGTTTTAATAGTTAATACTTTGACTGGAATGTAATGACTGAAGGAGGCATTGCTGGACTCTGGAAGTCAGCAGAAAGACATGCGGAACTGAGGTTGACTTTCAAAGCTAATGAAAGCCTACTGAGCGAATGTCCTGGCACTTGTTTGGTCGTGTGGTTCATGGCAGTCTTTCTAGGGAAGGAATGAAGGTTGTTTTCCTGAAAGATGGCAAGGAGGAACCTTAAGACACAATGAGAACCTCAAGGACTTGAGGAGTGCAGGCACTGCAGGCAAAGGCGGATGGCAAGTCTGGGGCTTGGTTTCTGTGCCCTCAGGGGCTGAATAAGGGTCAATCTAAAGGTTCCCTGTGTAAGTTCTAGCAATGCTTATTTAAAGAAGCTAGTAATCAATTGCTGCTTGTGTACTCATGCAAATGATGAGGCAAAATAAAAACTGTCAGTGTCTTTGATGAAAATGAGGGTAGTATTAGGGAGAGGAATTCACAATTCTCAATTGTAGGTGCCACTGTCTTCAAAGTTTTGTTCTTACTTGGAAGCTGAACTTATTTACCTCAACAATAGATGACATCACCACAGATGTTTAATTTACAGGCACGAAGGATCTGTCAAAGTGTCATTGCATGATATCATTCCAGCAAAGCCCTTGCAACTGGACATCTTCTCCAAAGACAGCCTTGCAGACTCAGAGACAGGTTTGTGATTTGTTGTGTGAATTAATCTGTGTGTTCTTCCTTCTGTTTTCATAAGTAAGGTACCTATGACCTCATTTACCTGGGTGTTTGTTACACAGTGTAGACCTCATTTAGGAAGCCTGTCTGCATCACCACTTCCTGACACTCAGTGGTTTAGCTGGACAGGATGGTTTAGTTGGCGAAGTATGGGGTAGCCTATCAGCTTTCATTTTATTCCCTAGTGGTTTATACATAAAGGGTCCAGAAATGTTAAAGGGGAAATATCAGAATATTCCCCTCAGCCTAATTTGAGTTAAATATTATGGGCAATAGGGCTTTGGACATGTGTGACACGCCTTACACACCTTCCTCCAAATAAGCCATTCTTTCTTAATAGGGGACAATGTAGAATTAGTCCCTACCCCTTTCATTTAGTTGTTATGGTTCTGATTGTGCCTTCTAACCCTCTTGCCAAATTTGTAACCTCCAAAATTCAACAAGGTTATCAATTTGTCTAGCAATGCCATCTTTTGGATATCACATACACAGCTTTCCAGGGACAACCAACTGACCTGGATTTTGCAAGATCCTTCTCCCTCATGTAAATACTCCACCCAAGACCCCCTTTTCTTAGGGATCTCTAGACCAGGGGCTATGTAAGACTATGGTCTTGGTGAGCAGAAAGTAGTTACTGAAGCACAAGATCTTTGCCCATTTATCTTTGTAAGATTACTAAGCCCAGAAGTGTTAAAGGTGGGGATTATAATGGGGAGGCCTGACCAGATCACTGGGCAGAGAGGAGTAGGGACCCCAGGAGCAGCAAGAGAGGTGGCAATCCTGATATGGGGCAGTGATTGGGAAACACTGAGGACTGATCATGAGCAATTGCCCTGGCAAATGGGCATCATGGAGGGATATATCATCCTACATGTTTCTGCCATGCGTAGGATTTGGGGCTGGACTATATAAAGCAGAGAGCATGGAAATGCCACTCTCTTTGTTCTCTCCTCTTTCCTGGCTGCCAGGAGGTCAAGTCCCTGGGCAGACAGGCCCTGGAGAATGCGGAGTCTGGGAACATTCTCAGTGTCCCTCCCAAGCACAGGAAGCTGCTGAAGCACTAGCAACTAGAGCTGCACTCTGAGGGTGCTGCCTGGAAAGGCTCACAGATGAACCAGAGGGCAATGGCCAGAGGAAAGGGCAGCACATCATGAATAGGACACCCAGACACACAGACTCCAAAATATTCATGAATCCAGTCAGTGACTGGAACCAGTTAAGCCAGCTGCATTTCTTAAAGACAGTACTTTTTGTGGGGAGGAGTTTTTAGAGCAAACTTCAGCAGACCTGGCAGAGGGTGGCAGGGTGATTTTCTTTGGGTATCTTAGGAGAATAGGGCCTTTAGGTAAAATTTGCCATTATTTCAAACTGTATATCCTTTTTCTTTTTTCTTATTTATTTATTTGATTATTCTTATTTATTCTATTACATTTGTCCCAATTTTTCCCCTTTTGCCTTCCTGTGTCCAACTCACCCCCGCTCCCACAGTCAATCCCCACACTGTTGTCCATGTCCATGGGTCTTTCATCATGTTCTTTGACTAATCCCTTCCCCTTCTTTCCACCATTGCCCCTGCTCTGGTAGCTGTCAGTGTGTTCCATGTTTCCATGTCTCTGGTTCTGTTTTGTTTGTTAACTTACTTTTTACATTAGATTACTCTTATCCATGAGATCATATGGTATTTGTCTTTCACCAACTGGCTTATTTCACTTAGCATAATAGTCTCCAGTTACAACCATGCTGTCACAAAAGGTAGGAACACTAGGTAGAAGAAAGGAAGAAAGAAGGAATTCCTACCTTTTATATATCCTTTGAATAAAAGATTTCTTCCCCTTTCCACTAAACTCCGCCTCCAGAGTTTTAGCCTGTTGGTGGTGAGTGGTAGGATCCCACTGGTTGTTTGGTTACAAGTGCACCAGTCTAATTCAGGACCCAAACAGTGAGCAGCGGGCAAGAAAAAGCTGGTACTGATCAGCGAGTGACAAGTAGGAAACTGCAGGTCCCAAGTGAGGAACAAGCAAGAGAGAGAGTGTTTCTTTGTTCCTCTGGGGCTATATTCCTTTTGGGTATAAGATGGGCTAGATATTTCTCAGAAAGCTAATTAACCTCCTAAACTTTCACTCACTTTGGGTAGGTCTGCTTCCCAACCAATCCCTTCTTTCTCTAGGCTAGACTGGCAGGCCTCTTTGGGCCAGAACCCTCCAACTGCCATTCTGACTTCTATGGAACATGTGTCTGCCTCCCATGGCCCCACCCTCAATCTGGTATCAGAAAGGCAGGGTCAAGGGCTTGTATCCCTACCCAATTATCTTTCTAGCTCTTGGCTTGCTTGTGGCACTATCCATTCAACTTTCTAGCCATTAGCACATTAGGCCCCATCCATTCATGCTCAGTGTAAGAACCTCCCCCTGACACTATTCCAACAGGTAAGGGAGACTTCCCTGACTCTGTTGTGACCCAAGGCTGCCTAGCTTCCCTGCCCTTGTGGCCAAAGGCCACATTGCAGCAGCTGCAATGGCTTGGTCATCTCCTGACTAATGCTCTGCTGCTGATGGGCCAAACCACAGCTTCCACTGGGCGAGGTGGCACTTTGCTGCTGGAGGTGTCTTCCAGAGTTTCTTACTGCTTCTGGACCAGGAGGCCGTGTGGCCAAGAAGCCATGATCAACTAAGTCTCCAGGTTTCTTGCTCCACATGCAGAGTATTGAGTGCCTCAATTCATGAGAAGGGGTGGGCCCAGCATATGCACTCATCAACCAGTAACAGTAAAGGCTCTAAGGTGATAATGTTCTGTTGCCACAACATACACTTGCTATAATACCCTATGGATCAATAGTGGCCATCATGTTTTGGGGTGAGTACCTTTCTTTTTCACATACGAAAAGGAATACAGGGAATCTGTTAGGGATGCTCAAGAGCTAATAAATTTATTAAACTATCCTTTAATATTTTAAAGCATATGTCCAACCAAACATGAGGTTTCTCTTCCTCTCTTTCTCCCTCCCTTCCCTTCTCTATAAGAATAAATAAATTAAAACCTTTTTTAAAAAGCAGCATTTTTCATATAAAAAAATGTCAAAATGCAAAAAGAGTAGGAGCTCCCATCCAAGGGAAAGACTTACCTTCAAACTCTTAAGTCCTCAAGGGAGCAATATGCTCCATGAGTACTTCACCAGCTTGCTCGCCAGCCTTGGAGTTGACAGGGGTCTTCTCTGGATCCCAGTATGGGCCACCAAATTACATTGACATTGATCAATTAGGCAGCCAGATATTTCTCCAGCAAGTTTTTTGTGTTTTTTTTAGGAACAACAAAGAATTGCAATTCAAGCCATGTGGTCTAATGGCAAAACACATGCAAGTACTAAGAAACAAAAGGGGAAACAATTTTATAGAGAAGAGGAAGTTGGGAGAGCTATTATAAACAGTTTTTCCTTTTGACCTCAGAGATCAATGTAGGACATAAGAGCTCCCCCTCTGGCCTCCTGACTTCATTTTAAATGAGGTTTCTGTTTATTAATGTCTACAACATCTTCAGATAATCTGTCTCAGGTAGCACTGACTCTCCATACTACAGACATATAGCTCGTGGAGTTATGCACAAACAAGTAATGAAAATACACTACATGTTAGACACTATACTAAGTGCCGAAGATTCAAAAGGATTATGTCACAGTGATAACTTTCTGGTCCCCAAACAGAACTTCTTTTGTTTTTAAAACTCATTAGACTTATTTTGCAATTATTTCTTGAAGTCTAAGTGACTCCTACCTCTTGATGTCCTCACCTTTTCTTACCATGATTTTCTTTCTCCTGTGTAGCTTTTTATAGGTGAGCCTTAACTTTCTTTCAATATTCATTAAGTTGCTATTTGAGTTATATTTTACTACAATCTATCCAATATCCTGAGATTCTGACTGCCTTAATCAATTTTAATTAATAGTTTCAATAAACATCTCTTCTCATTCCAAAGCTCTATCCTTGTTGGGGCTCCCACTAAGTTTCTATTTCAGGCCTAGAGACACCCATCACTCAGTTAATAGCAAAACTAGAAATAATAGTAGTCAACTCTTCACCTTGTATCTCTTACGCAGTCATCTAGAATTATCCTGAGAAGTTGAAGAAGACAGGCTTTAATAATCCTACAGTAAAAAAAAATAGAGGTAATATCAACAAAGATAAATGGAAGATTATTTCTACAAGGGTGGCTGTAAGGCTCAACTCTCCTGGTGATTGAAGGATAACAATAAAAACCAAACTTCATTTAGAGTTGATGTTTTATTCCAAAGATAATAGCTAGCCACTCTTTACCTCCCCTGACAGTAAACTAAATTATCATATTTTAAGATACAATGTGAATAATTTGAAATCTTTAACATGAAAGTTTCTGGACACTATAGTATTATAAAATATCCAGCATAGAGTTATCAGTTATTTAGAGATGATTTACATGCAGTTCTATCCAGAAATAGATTGATTCACTATTCAAAATTCCATATATCTTATGCTAACTAGTTTACATTCAGTCATCGGATTCCATTTTCTTGATTCCTTGATTTTGCACTTCTGGGGTTTTAGGAATGGATTTATAGCTCAATATTTGCTTCTTATGTAGACAGATTACCTAGTCAGGGGTCATTTATTCAGGCATGCTGAAGATTAACCTGCTTAATGAAAATATCTTTACTATTCAATGACTCTGGGTTGGACCAGAGGTATAAACTATAGAGAAATCTGAGAATGAGACATCTTAGCAAGAACAAGGTACCTCTGAGAGAAAAGAGAAGGTACCCTGTTCCTTAATATTCTGTTGATGTCGTTTTTTTTTATTACTTTATTGTTGTTCAATTACAGTTGTCTGCATTTTCTCCCCACCACTCCCTCTCATCCCAGCCAAACCCACCTCCTTCCTTTGCTTCTACTTCCTCCTTGGTTTTCTCCATGTGTCCCTTATAGTAATTCCTGAAAATCCTCCTCCCCACCCTCCCCTCTCCCCTCCCTTCTGGCTATTGTTAGATTGTTCTTAATTTTAATGTCTCTGGTTATATTTTGTTTGCTTTTTTCTTTTGTTGATTATGTTCCAGTTAAAGGTGAGATCATATGGTATTTGTCCATCACTGCCTGGCTTATTTAATTTAGCATAATGCTCTTCAGTTCTAATGCATGTGCTTGCTTCTGGAAAGATGAGTCTTATGGCAGACCTAAAAATGGATAGACAACTACACAGCATAGGGCCCAATAAAATGACTTTTGTTTATTTTTGGTCTATTCAGAACTGTTTATTCTTAACTGATTTTTTTTCTTTTTTAAAAAAAATTTTATTGTTATTCAATTACAGTTGTATGCCTTTTCTCCCCATCCCTCAACCCTACCCCAGCTGAACCCCCCTCCCTCTCCCACCTCCACCCTCCCCCTTGGTTTTGTCCATGTGTCCTTTATAGTAGTTCCTGTAATCACCTATTCCCACTGCCCCCCCCCCCCCGCTATTGTTAGATTGTTCTTAACATCAATGTTTCTGGTTATATTTTGTTTGCTTTTTTCTTCTATTGATTATGTTCCAGTTAAAGGTGAGATCATATGGTATTTGTTCCTCACCGCCTGGCTTATTTAATTTAGCATAATGCTCTCCAGTTTTTCTTATGTAGTTATTTGGAATATATGAGTCTAATAACTTTTAATAAACACACACATGTTTTTCATATATATAATGTTGATATTAATATATTATATATACATGTATATGAAATATTTTTCCCTAATTGACAAAAGTGAGGAATAAAATAATATTTATTCCCTTTGTCATATGTGTGGAAAGAAATTTAGCATGTTTTTTTTTTTTTTGCTCCTATTCCTTCTTCCACATCCACTGACAAGTTTTTCATTTTTTACTATCATCTTGCTTTTTAGGTCCAAATTGTTATATGAGATTATGTAATTAAAGTATTTAACCAACTTAAAACCCTTAACAAATGGCATCAGTATTGATATCAAATTACAAATTCACTTGTTAAAAAAGTTTTTATTTGCACAGTTATTTAAAAGATAATATTCATAATTTATATAACTGTCTTCATTTGTTCATGTTAATTTTTTCTACTATATTTCCCCACTCTTGAATTAGTTTATTATTTCAGTTGGCAAAAACCACACTTTTTCAGGAAGAGTCCATTGTTGTTATGCTTTATGCAGTCTCTTTTAGGAAATATTATTTCTCTAATGATTTGCATATGAACAACCATTTGGAAATCTTCAGTTGGAAAAAGTAGATCAATTTACAAAAGTATAAGATGCTACTTGGTAATGAAGAAAGTCTATGAACAGATTGTTCAATTATAATTAGATATTATCTAATATAATTATATATTAGATAAATGAGATTTTTTTTACCTAAAAATTAAAAAATTCTAGATTTGAAATTGTTCACTAATTTATTTTATTGGTTACACTTAAGCTACTGTGCTCTGTATTGTACTGGGAAGGTTTCTTCTATTAATTTGAGAGGCCTATAAAACATTAATTTGTATTTATAAGATCAGTATATCTTTCAAGTTATCTCTCATTTACTTTTATTTTATTTATTTTTTTAATTAAACATCTTCATATTGCTGTTCAATTACAGTAGTCTGCATTTTCTCGCCACCCCTCCATCCCACCCCAGCCAAACCCACCTATTTCCCCTGCCTCCAACCTCCCCACTGGTTTTGTCCATGTGTCTTTATAGTAGTTCCTGAAAACCCTTTTCCCCACTATCCCCTCCCCAATCCCCTCTGATTGTTGTTAGGGTGCTCTTAACTTCAACGTCTCTGGTTATATTTTGTATGCTTTTTTCTTTTGTTGATTATATTCCAGTTAAAGGTGAGATCATATGGTATTTGTCCCTCACAGCCTGGCTTATTTTACTTAGCAAAATGCTCTCCAGTTCCATCCATGCTGTTGCAAAGGGTATAAGCTCCTTCTTCCCCTCTGCTGCGTAGATTTCCATTGTGTAAATATACCATAGTTTTTGGATCCACTCGTTTGCTGATGGACACTTAGGTTGCTTCCAGTACTTGGCTATTGTAAATTGTGCTGCTATGAACATTTGGGTGCATGGGTTCTTTTGGATTGGTGTTTCAGGGTTATTAGGGTATAATCCCAGCAGTGGAATTGCTGGGTCAAAGGGCAGTTCCATTTTTAGTTTTCTGAGGAAATTCCATATTGTTTTCCACAGTGGCCTCACCAGTCTGCATTCCAATCAACAGTGCACTTGGGTTCCCTTTTCTCCACATCCTCTACAACATTTGTTTGTTGATTTGTTTATGTTGGCCACTCTGACTGGTGTGAGATGGTACCTCATTGTGGTTTTAATTTGCACCTCTCTGATGGCTAGTGATGCTGAGCATCTTTTCATATGTCTCTGGGCCCTCTCTATGTCTTCCTTGGAGAAGTGTCTGTTCAAGTCCTTTGCCCATTTTTTAATTGGGTTGTTTGTCTTCCTGGAGAGGAGTCATCTGTGTTTTTTATTTATTTTGGAGATGAGGCTCTTGACAGAGATATCATTGGCAAATATGTTTTCCCATCCTGTTGGTTTTCTTTTATTTTAATGCTATTCTCTTTAGCCATGCAGAAGCTTTTTATTTTGATGAGGTCTCATTTGTTTATTCTTTCCTTTATGTCCCTTGCTATAGGGGACATGTCTAAGAGGATGTTGCTGAGTGGAATGTCTCAGATTTTCCTGCCAATGTTTTCTCCTAACACTTTTATGGTGTTACAACTTATAGTTAAGTCTTTTATCCACCTTGAGTTTATTTTTGTGTATGGAGGAAGTTGGTGATTGAGTTTCATTGTTTTGATTGTAGCTGTCCAAATCTCCCAACACCATTTCTTGAAGAGGCTATTTTTGCCCATTTTATGCTCCTGCCTCCTTTGTCAAATATTAATTGACCTTAGAGTCTTGGGTTTAATTCTGGGTTCTCTCTTCTGTTCCATTGGTCTATGTGCCTGTTTTTATGCCAGTACCAGGCTGTTTTGATTACAGTGGCCTTGTAATACAGTTTGATATCAGGTGTTGTGATCCCTCCTGCTTTGTACTTTTTTCTCAAAATTGCTGCAGCTATTCGAGGTCTTTTATGGTTCCATATAAATTTCTGAAATGTTAGTTCTATATCTGTGAAATATGTCATGGATACTCTAATAGGGATTGCATTGAATCTATACATTGCTTTGGGTAGTATGGCCATTTTGATGATGTTAATTCTTCCAATCCATGAGCATGGTACATGCTTCCATTTGTTTGTGTCTTCCTTAATTTCTTTCTTCAGTCTTGTGTAGTTTTCTGAGTACAGGTCTTTTACCTCCTTGATTAGGTTTATTCCTAGGTACTTTATTTTTCTTGTTGCTATAATAAATGGGATTTTTTCCTCATTTCTGTTTCTGCAGTTTCGTTGTTGGTGTACAGGAATGCCTTTGATTTCTGAGTACTGACTTTGTATCTGGCTGTTTTGCCAAATTCATTTATTAGGTTGAGTAGTTTTTTGGTGGAGTCTATAGGATTTTCCACCTACACTATCATGTCATCTGCAAACAGTGACAGTTTCATTTCCTCCTTTCCAATCTGGATGCCTTTTATTGCTTTTTCTTATCTGATTGCTGTGGCTGGGACTTCCAATACTATGTTGAATAGGAGTGGTGAGAGAGGGCATCCTTGCCTTGTTCTTGATCTTAGTGGGAAAGCTCTAAGTTTTTGTGCATTGAGTATGATGTTGGCTGTAGGGCTCTCATATATGGTCTTATTATGTTGAGGAATGCTCCCTCTATTCCCACTTTGCTGAGTGTTTTTTTATCATAAATGGGTGCTGTATCTTATCAAATGCTTTTTCCGCATCTATTGATATGATCATGTGGATTTGTCTTTGTTTTTGTTTATGTGGTGTATTATGTTTAATGATTTGCAAATATTTTACCATCCTTGCATCCCTGGGATGAATCCCACTTGGTCATGGTGTATGATCTTTTTAATATATTGCTGGATGTGTTTTGCCAATATTTTGTTGAGGATTTTAGCAACTGAGTTCATCAGTTTTATTGGCCTGAAGTTTTCTTTCTTTGTTATTACTTTATCTGGTTTGGGGATTAGGATGATGTTGGCTTCATAAAACGAGTTTGGGAGTCTTCCATCTTCTTGAATTTTTTAAAATAGTCTATGGAGGATGGGGGTTAGGTCTCTCTTAAATGCTCTATAGAATTCTCCTGTGAAACTGTCTGGTCCAGGGCTTCTGTGTGTCGGAAGCTTTCTGATTACTGTTCCAATTTCATCAGGTGTTATTGGTCTGTTCAGGTTTTCTGCTTCTTCTTCATTCAGTGTTGGGAGATTATATTTTTCTAGAAATTTTTCCATATCATCTATGGTTTTCAAATTTCTTGGCATACAGTTCTTCATAGTAATTTCTTACAATCTTTAGTATTTTGGTGGTACCAGTTGTAGTCTCTCCTCTTTCATTTCTGATTGTGTTTATTTGGGTCCTCTCTCTTTTTTTCTTGATGAGCCTGCATAAGGGCTTGTTGATTTTGTTTATCTTTTCAAAGAACCATCTCCTGGACTCATTGATCCTTAGAATTTTGCTTTTAGTCTCTATGTCATTTAATTCTGCTCTGATCTTGGTTATTTCCTTCCTTCTACTTGCTCTGTGTTGTCTTTGTTGTTGTTCCTTGAGTTCTTATAGGTGTAGGGTTAGGCTGTTTATTCAAGATGTTTCTGTTCTTTTTAGGTAGGCCTGTATCACTATGAACTTCTCTCTCAGGAATGCCTTTGCTGTATCCCATAAGTTTTGGATTGTTGTGAGTAAATTTTCATTTGGTTCCAGAAACTTTTTGATTCATTCCCTTATCTCAATCTTCACCCATTCAGTGTTTAATAGCATGCTATTCGATCTCCATGATTTTTAGTGTTTTTTGTTTTTTTTCCTTGAGATTTGTTTCTAGTTTCAGTCCCTTGTGGGCAGAGAAAATGCTTTATATGATTTCAAGTTTCTTCAACTTCTTGAAGCTTGCTTTCTGTCCTACCTGTGGTCTATTTTTGAAAATGTTCCATGTACACTTGAAAAGACTGTGTGTTTTGCTTCTTTGGGATGAAAAGCTCTATATATATTAGTTAAGTCCTTTTCACCTAGGGAGTCATTCAATGCCACAATATCTTTGTTGATATTTTGTTTGGAAGATCTGTCCATCTTTGACAGTGGGGTGTTAAAGTCCCCTACTATAATTGTGTTGCTGTCGGTATCTTTCTTGAAGTTCTCCAAGATTTTCTTTATGTATTTGGGTGCTCCTGTTTTGGGAGCATATATATTTACAATGTTTATATCTCTGGGTGGATTCATCCCTTGAGTATTATGAAATGACCTTCTGGGTCTCTCTTAATGGCCCTTCTTTGGAAGTCTATTTTGTCTGATATGAGTATTGCTACCCCGGCTTTTTTTTCCTGTCATTTTTGCTTGGAAAGTTTGTTTCTAGCCTCTCACTTTCAGTCTGTGTAGGTCTTTTGTCATGACGTGTGTCTCTTGTAGGCAGCATATGTATGGGTCATGCTTTCTTATCTATTCAGCTATTCTATGTCTTTTGATTGGAGTATTTAATCCATTTACATACACAGTTATAATTGATAGGTACTTATTCATCTCCATTTTTTTGTACCTGAGTTCCTCTCTCTCTCTCTCTTTTCCTCTCTCTCCTTAAAGCAGTTCCTTTAGCATCTCTTTCAGAGCTGGTTTGTTGGATGTGTATTCTTTTAGATTTCTTTGGTCTGGGAAACTCGTTGTTTGGCCTTCTGTCTTGATTGAGAGCCTTGCTGGGTAAAGTAGTCTTGGTTGCAGGCCTCTGGTTCTCATTACTTGGAATATATTTCGCCATTCCCTTCTAGCTTGGAGTGTTTCTATTGAGAAGTCAGCTGCTAACCTTATTGGGGCTCCCTTGTATGTTACTTCCTGTTTCTCCCTTGCTGCCTTAAAGATTATTTCTTTGTCTTGGATTTTTACCATTTTAACTATGATGTGTCTTGCCATGGGCCTCTTTGGTGTCCTCTTGATTGGGACTTTCTGTGAATCCTGGATTTGTGTGACTTTTTCTCTCATCAGATTAGGGAATTTTTCCATCATTACTTTTTGAAATGGGTTTTCTATCCCTTGTTCTTCCTCTTCTCCTTCTATCCCTATTATATGGATATTATTTCAGTTCATGTTGTCCTGTATTTCCCTTAATCCCTCTTCATTCCTTCTGAGCCTCTTTTCCTTTTCTTGCTCATTCTGGGTGTTTTTTTCTACCTTGTTCTGAAGTTCACTGATCCGATCCTCTGCTTCACTGAGCCTGCTTTTGATTCCTTTTACTGTGTTCTTCAGTTCAGAAATTGTATTCTTCATTTCCTCTTGGCCTTTGTTGATAGTTTGTATTGCCTTTTTCATGTTGATATAGTTTGCAGTGAGTTCATTGTACTTTCCCTATAGTTCTTGTAATTCTGTGTGAGCTCATTAAGCTTCCTTATAACCAATTCTTTGAACTCATTATCTGATATTTGACTTGCTTATTTTTCATTTATCATTGTTTCTGAGACTTCCACCTTTCCTTTCATTTAGGGATTGTTTCTTTGTCTTCCCATTGTTTGTGAGACTCTTCCTTTTAGCTTCTGTTTCTCATGTTACTCTGTTCTGACCCCCTGAGTTTTGGTGTAAACTTGTGTGGTAGAATACCTGTGAGATTCAGTGGTACAGTCTCCTTCATTCCCCGATCTTACTGATCTTGGGCTGTGGTTTATGTTGGCTCTGTGTATATCTTTGGTTTTTGGTTCTTGTTGAGACTTTCTTTGGTGTGTCTGTCCCACCAGCTGGTTATCTGAGGGTCAGTCTGTCCCCCACCTCTGTTTTCTGTTGTGCAGGTGTGGGCAGGTTGTGTTGGAGCTGGTTCTTCCATGTGTTCAAGGTTTTGAGGCTATTCTCTTGCTCTTGTTCAGTTGTTTGTTCTTAGTAATTTCTTCACTCTTTAATTGTATTTCCAGATAGGTCCTGGTTGGAGTTAGTGTGACTTCCACTCCCTCCTTCACCTTCTCCTATTCTTAGCTGTTGGTGTTTCATTTTTTGGTTGGTTTCCTCTTCCAAGAGGTATCCTGGTGTTCTGGGTTTCTACCTAGTCTTTTTTATGGTAGACCTCCTCCAGGTTATGGGTGTGCATTGGGAGCCTTCCTTGGTGCCTGTGGTCTCAGTTCCCTCCGAGATGAGGTGCACACACTCCCCAGTCACTGTGCACACTCCACAGTTGGTGCCTGTGGTACAGTTCCCTCCTAGATGAGGTGCAGACACTCCCCAGTCAATGTGCACACTCCTTGGACAAGTTGGTGGCCGGGTGGAGGGGAGACTGGAGCTGTTATTGCAGGGGAATTCCTCAAAGTGCCCCCGAGTGTCTTTTTATTTTGGGGAAAATTCTCCCGCTCAATCCTGCCACTCCATACAAGGAAGAGCCTGTCCTCTCGCACATCCACCTCTCTAGCTAGACTGTGGACTGTCCGCATCATGGCCCAACATGGCCCAACTCTCAACTCTCCCCAGCCTTGGTCCCATAGTCTCCATGTGTTTACCACACTTTGTCCTTATTCCCCTCCCTGCGACCTCAATCAACCAGGTCTCTCTCTGTGCTGCTCAAGCCTTGTTTGGCAGGGTAGGGAGCCATTAACCCGGCTCTCTCCCAGGAGTCCTGAGGCAGGCCTAGCTGGTGCGGGCCTGGGGCTGCGGTCTCCCTGTTCCCCATGCTGGTCCCAGGGACCTTTTTGTCCTGAAACAGTCCCTACCATCTGCTTTTTCAGTGTCCTCTATATTTTCTGATCTCCTATCTTCATAATCGCTGGGGTGCTGTTGGCTGTTCGCTTTGTTCCTCAGTAGATCGGCTCGGTGTTTTACCCGTGTGCAGGGGGAAGTGGACTCTGCTCCCACCTATCTCACCTCCATCTTTCCTCCCTAAATTATGATCTCTCATTTACTTTTAGTTACTTTAAATTCTCAAAATTTGTTGTAGAGGTAATTTTATAATACTTCTAAAACCAAATTTATTTTTTAATTTTCATTTGAATTTTTGGTCTCAGATTTATTTCCCCTCAAAATGAATGTTCTTTAATATTTTTGGTTGAAGCACTAAATAGTAATTTTTAGGTTTTTCTATTTGTTGGAGTAAATCTATTTCAGAGGTAATTTTTTACTGTGAATTTTCATTATGTTCCTTTCCTTTGAATTGCTGCATCCTCTCATATGTATAATGATTTTTTTTATGTTTGTTTCCTCTTGTTAGGGAGATCTATGAATATCTCTATTACTTTATAACAAATAAATAATTGAGAGTATGTCAGAAATTGTTGATTGTCTCTGAAGATTCAAATGAGAAGAGACCCATAGGTCTGGTTTTTGGTCCTTGTGACAGACCAGTGGGGGAGGACATTCTGCATTGACATTTCTGCTTCTAGTTGAAGTCCATTGCATGGTTTACTGTCATCTCCACTTTCTCTCTTGGTCTCTTTCTCAGGAGGCAGACTCATGAAGAAGAAACAATAACACTGATTTTCAAGGACATTCTTGCCAAAGTTCTGCACCTGTGGGTAATTTCAGGAAGAACCCAAGAGGTTTTGATGTGCCAAATTATCTCTGTTATTACTGTTAAAAATTGTATGGTTTCACAAAAAAATATATGTTGAAGTCTTAAGCCCTGAAACTTATGAATGTGACTTTATTTGGAAATAGAGACTCTGTAGGTATAATCAAATTAAGATAAGGCTATACTGAATTAGGGTGGCCTTAAACCCATGATAAGTGTACTTAAAAGAAGAACAGATCTTGAACATAAAGACGCAGGGTAATGGAGGCATAAATTGTAGTAATGCATCTAGAGACCAAGGAAAGCCAAGTATTGCTAGCATCCTCCAGAAGCTGGAAGAAGTAAGAAAGGATTCTTTTCTAGTGCCTTCAAGAGGAAATATGGCCCACCAAAATGTTGGTTTCAGACTTCAAGCATACAGAACTTTGGAGAACAAATTTCTGTTTTGTTAAGCCACCCAGTTTTTTCTCTCTCTTGATTCATTCTTTGGTCAAGCCAGCTGCCATGTCATGCAGCAGTTTGTCCAGTTTCTCATGCAATGGACTAATACCTGCCAATTGTCTATAGAGTCAGCTCAAAAGCAGACACACACTGCCACACTAGTCTTCAATGAGACCATAGCCCAGGCCAATAGCTTAACTGCGACCTCGTGAAAAATACTGAACCAGAGGTACCCAGCTAAGGTCTTCCTGAATTATTGACACATAAAAACTGTATAATAATAATGTTTACTGTTTAAAGCCAGTGCATTTGGGGTGATTTGTCATGCAGCTGTATATAATTAGTATATTTAGGTACATCACTCTGACTTCCCTCACCATCCATCCATTTCTATGACATAGACTTGAGATAAAAGCAGCCAACTGTGTGAATCATTCATTCACTCATTTATTCATTCACTCTACTTTGTCCTGCCAAGTGAAGGACAAAGCTTTTTACTATAGCTACAGCAATGAACAATTCTTAACCCTAATGATGCTTGGAGTCAGGTTATTCTATTTGTCATAAACCTTAGCAGGATCCTCTGCTGAGGAGGGAGGAATGGACAAATACAGAAAGGAAAGAAATGTATAGAACCTAATATTTGAGTGCCAACTTTGTTAAATACTGTTCTGGGCATTTTCATATATTTCATTCAGTTAATAAAACTCTTTGAGACTTATAAGAAGGTTTTCTCTTTTTTATATATAAGAAAACCTATAAAGTTACAGTTGCTTCTACATGTTTCCACAGTTAAATAATGAACCTAGAAGCCAAGTCAAGCCTGTCTTATTGATTTTTATATCACTACATTGCAGAAGTGTTACTAAATTAAAATTCTAGATTTTTGTTAATAATGTGAACACTAACTATTTTTGTCTGAGTATGTGCTATGTGACAGACATGGAATTAGAACTTCTGCACACATTATTTCACTAATTAATTATTTTCAAAAATTGTAGCATGGCTACACAGAGATAAGGGAAATTATTTAATATGTAGAAATAATTCTAGCAAAAATTGCCTTGCCAAGTCAGCAAACATTTTAAGAAAGGTGAATGCAATAAAAAACCATTTATTCATGTTTAATATAAATGTGTTATAAACTTGGTTTTTCATTAAAATAAAAATAACCAGAAAACCTACATTACACAAAATCAGAAGAGTCAAAAATAATTTATTAAGCAAAACTTAAAATAGCAACAATGTTTACATAATTCTCAAAAACCTTTTTCTCAAAGGGAACAGGGGTGGGGGCTGGGTGGGAGTAGGCAATGGGAGGGAAAATAGGGATATCTATAATAGTGTCAACAATAAAAATAAAGGAAAAAATCCTGTTTTGAGATAGTAAAGAGGAAGTCAATTTGACAAGAACTATTTTCCCCCACATTTTACTTTCATTAAAATGTGTTTCTATGGTGCCCATGTACCTATATGCATGAATTTGATTGCTTCCTTGTAATTATTTCAACACTAAGATATTATATTTATAATCATAGAAATAAGACTAAAAAGGAAATTAAAATAGAATAACATGTTTTTATTTTTATTTGATTATTTCATTGCCAAAAATTTTATTTAAAATATGCCTACAAATCATACAAAAGGTCATTCATTCTTCTCTGCCTTCCAAGTTCTTATAATTCATTGATTCTACAACAAGCACCTTTCACATTTTAACATTTCTCATTTTGGAATACTTATTACAATAAATGTCACATCATAGTTAAATGGGCAGCATTTATTTTTTTCTCAATGGTGAATAAAATAATGGCATGTCTAAAATTGATGGCATCTTAGAACTGATAAAAGATGATGTGTATTTGAGAAATGTGTACTGCTAACTATTTAGTGCCTATTCCAACCAATCTATAATTGGCCAGTGAGAACACCTGACAGAAGGTAGGTCCATCCATAAGCTGGTCCAAAATTTAAAAAGCATTCCTCAAAATAATGAACTGAAAAAGTCATATATTTTCCACCAAATTAAAATTGGTTGTCATCTAAGCTAATATTTATTGGGTTTGCAGCATTTTTTACATACTATTGCCTAGGACTAGTGTCCATTCTAACTTGTGGTACCCATAGCTACTAGTTGTAACCTATTTAGGATATCATACATTGTGTGGTGCTAGATATTATCTGTTGCATAGTGTATCTAACTTCTCCATACTTGTATGTCTTTTCTTCCAGCAAGTCAATTTTAATTATCTCTCATCCTGTAGTGGTAGCAGTTAGTATTTGCAGCTGCCAGACTCCATGCTCTACTGTATAGTCACCAGTTGCAGAACTGAGGGGTCACTGTAACTTAGGCAATACTCTCATGCAGTCTCCAGACCTCTGAGTGACCTAGTGGGAGCCCTCTAACATGCCCATAAAGCCCTTCTGATGACATTGTGAGCATCTGTGTTCTATATTGACATTGCTTGGAATATCTGGAGTAGTGTATTAGTTTCCTGTGACTAGTGTAACTAAGTACCACAAATCTGGTGGTTTAAAACAACAACAACAAAAAGTTATTCACTAACAGTTTTAGTGACCAGAAGTTGAAAATTAATATGTCCACAGGGCTGTGCTTCATCCTAAGCCCCTTGAGGAGAATCTGTTCCTTGCCTCTTCTAGCTTCTGATGGCTGCTCGCCTTCCTTGTTTCTGGCTACCTCACTCCAGTCTCTGCCTCTGTCTTCACATCACCTCCTTTGAGTGTGTATCAAATCCCCTCCCTTTCTCCCATAAGGACACTTGAGATGGTATTAGCCTCCCCCCCTTAATTCAAAAGAATTTAGTCATGTAAAAAATTTTAATTTAGTTATATCTGCAAATACCTTTTTCTCCCCAAATAAGGTAATTTTCACAGGTTACCAGGGAATAGAACATGGACATGCTTGGGAGCAATTATTTGCCTACCACAAGCCATCTCTGCTTTCTAAGCTGAATCTTTACTTTTAGCATTGATATTAGTGTCTTAGAGCTACTGTAACAATGCCCCACAAACTTGGTAGCTTAAAAATCACAAAAATTCAATCTCTCTCAGTTATGAAGGACATAAGTCTGAAATCATGACATCAGTGAGGTCATAGTTCCTCCAAAGGCTCTAGGGAAGTCTCCCTCTGTATCCCTTGTAGCTTCTGATGGGTGCCAGCAATTCTGGGCTTGCATTGGCTTGTGGCAGCATAATTCAAATCCTGCTTCCATGTTCATATACTATCTTCCTTCTCTAAATTTTTGTGTCCAACTTTCCCTCTACAGAGACACTAGTTATTAGGTTAGGTCCCATCTAAATCCAGTATAACCTCGTATTAGTATGATTACATCTGCCAAGTCCCCATTCCAAGCAAGCTCACATTCACAAGTCTGGATGGACATTGATTTTGGTGGGACTCTATTCAACCCAATCTAGAGTTATAAAAACTCATGTAACCTTGGGAATTAGAGAAAGCATTATATTCCATGGCAAATGGGTAAGCAGTAAAATCTGTGCTATATAAGAAAATAATAGTTCTGATCTTTTTTAAAGATCCCATGAAGCTTGGTTTCACTTTATTTTGCATCATTTAATTCTTGTGAGATTCTGATATCCTCAGACCAACTGAATTCAAATGCTGGCTCTCTCACTTCCTGTGTTACCTTGTTCAGGTTATTAATCTGATCCTGCCATAGCTGCTTCATCTCTAAAGTAAATTTAATCAGAGAACCTGAATCATAATGTTGTAGTGAAGATTACATGAGGGCATATGGTAAGCACTGCTATCAAATAGTAAGCCTCCAATAATGTTAGCAACTAACTCAGTTGTTTCCCTCTTAATTGAAAATTATTTATTTTGGTCTCTCTTCCATGTAATAAAAGAAACTTTGACTAGACTACTGATAGAGATTGCCAACCCCTGTGGTAATTTCTGAAGCATACAGTTCAATATTTTAAATTATAGCATATGCTCACTTTGTTAGTGTATAATTATTTAGAGTTCTATACTGAAAGTAGCAAAGGGTGGCACCTGCATGTGGGTGTGTTTTGTGTGTGTCTGTTAATATGTGTTTCTCTGGGTCTATTCATTTTAAGCAAAGCCTCAGTGTGAAACTAGGGGGCCTGTAGAGTTGCAGGAAGACATGTGGGTGAGTTAAGATATCAAGTGATGAAAGAAGACTGGGGATATAGAATTTAAAGATCCCATGCTGCCAAACAGTGCATCAATTTACAATGTTTGCATAACTACTTTCTTCATAAAGAAAACATATTCACTCCTCCTAATGGAGATATCAGTCAGACATGATTTCAGCACTTTCACACTGATGTCAGCCATGTTAGTGAAAAACAGAAAGAGAAAGAGAGAGGGAGGAAATAAAGGAAAAAAGGAAAAGAGAGAGAAAGAAAAAAATGAAAGAAAGAAGTTGAACATGTAATAAATTTGATTTCTATAAATCAGGAGAGTAAGGGAGTGAGAAGATGCATTTCCTTTAGATTTTCTTCAAGAATTTGGTAAAAACAAATATTTCCTGGGGTTAAGCCCCTTCCCTCATTTGTTTGTGGCAGCTAAAATTGGTGGTGCCTTTCTGTAGCCCCAGGGTTCATGTGGAACACATAGTTGTACACTGCACTTAACAGAGGCTCCCTGGAAACTCCAGGAGGCTGTGTAGACACTCTGCTTAGTGAAAAGGAAACAAGCAATATCTTTTCAGAGCTGAGACATTGTTAGATTATAAACTGTTGTCTGGATGAAGCAAGGAACATTTTCTGAGAAACGAGTGTTCTCTACCCCCTAGGTAAAGTGTTGGAAGGTTTTCTAACTGGAAATGGTTTCCTTTCGGGGAGAAATGGTTTCCACAGGTCAAAATCAACATGAAGAACTCAACACAAGTTCATCTTAGCATTTATCTGCATATAAATACTGGTTGATCTATTTCATCTTCATAATTATTGTTATGCAGAAATACCAACTTATGCTATTGGTTTATTCAAGCAGTCAAAATAAGTATAATGGGAAAGCTGCAATAAGTGAATTTTGTTCATTTTATTTAACAGCACACATCATTACACTTTTTTTATTTTACTGATTTTTCTTTTTTGCTCAGTCGCTCAATGCCTCCTCCAATTCAGCTCCTCCCCTGCAAAGAAAAACCCAGCTATCAGCCTGTTTTCTATAAGTCTTTCAATATTTTGATTCTTAATTAATTTTTTTCATTAAATTCCACATATGTGTAAAATCATAAGGTACTTATCTTTCTCTGACTGACTTATTTCACTTAGCATAATGTTCTCCAGGTCCATCTATGCTGTCTAAAAATATAACATTTCTTATTTTTATGGCTGAGTAGTATTCCATTGTATAAATGTACCACTGTTTTTTCTTTTCTTTTTTTTTAAGATTTTATTTATTTATTTTTACAGAGGGCAGGAGGGAGAAAGAGAGGCTTAGAAACATCAATGTATGCTTGCCTCTTCCAAGCCCCCTACCAGGAACCTGGTCCAGAACCCAGGCATGTGCCATGACCAGGAATCAAACTGGCAACCCTCTGGTTCACAGGCCAGCACTCAATCCATTGAGCCACACCAGCCAGGGTGTACCATTGCTTTTTCATCTATTCATCTACTAATCAGCACTTGGGCTGCTTCAAATCTTGGATATTGTAAATAATGCTGCAATGAACATAGGAGTGCACTTATATTTTCGAATTAGTGTTTCAGGTTTCTTTGGATAAATTCCCAAGTGTGGAATTGTTGGGTAATGAAGCAGTTACATTTTTAATTTTTGAGGTATCTCCATACTGTATTACACAGTGGCTGCACCAATCTGCATTCCCACCAGCAGTGCAAAAGCATTCCCCTTTCTGCCCATCCTCACCAACACTTTTGTTGATTTATTGATGATAGCCATTCTGACATGAGGTGTGATATGGTATACTTTGTGCTTTTAATTTGCATTTATCTGATGATTAATGATGTTGACCATATTTTTATACACCTTTAGGTCATCTATATGTCCTCTTTGGAGAAGTGTCTATTTAGGTCCTTTGTTCATTTATTTAATTGAATAGATTTTTTCTTCTTTTTGTTTTTGGTATTGAGTTTTTAAGTTCTTTTTTTTTTTAATTTTTATTGTTATTCAATTACAGTTGTATGCCTTTTCTCCCCATCCCTTCACACCACCCCAGCTGAACCCACCTCCCTCTCCCTCCTCCACCCTCCCCCTTGGTTTTGTCCATGTGTCCTTTATAGTAGTTCCTGTAATCACCTATTCCCCCTGCCCCTCCCCCCAGCTATTGTTAGATTGTTCTTAACATCAATGTTTCTGGTTATATTTTGTTTGCTTTTTTCTTCTATTGATTATGTTCCAGTTAAAGGTGAGATCATATGGTATTTGTCCCTCACCACCTGGCTTATTTTACTTAGCAAAATGCTCTCCAGTTCCATCCATGCTGTTGCAAAGGGTATAAGCTCCTTCTTTCTCTCTGCTGTGTAAAATTCCATTGTGTAAATATACCATAGTTTTTGGATCCACTCGTTTGCTGATGGGCACTTTGGTTGCTTCCAGTACTTGGCTATTGTAAATTGTGCTGCTATGAACATTGGGGTGCACAGGTTCTTTTGGATTGGTGTTTCAAGTTTCTTAGGGTATAATCCCAGCCGAGGAATTGCTGGGACATAGGGCAGTTCCACTTTAAGTTTTCTGAGGAAATTCCATACTGTTTTCCACAGTGGGCCCACCAGTCTGCATTCCCACCAACAGTGCACTAGGGTACCCTTTTCTCTGCATCCTCTCCAACATTTGTTTATGGATTTGTTTATGTTGGCCACTCTGACTGGTATGAGATGGTACCTCATTGTGGTTTTAATTTGCATCTCTCTGATGGCTAGTGATGCTGAGTATCTTTTCATATGTCTCTGGGCCCTCTGTATGTCTTCCTTGGAGAAGTGTCTGTTCAAATCCTTTGCCCATCTTTTAATTGGATTGTTTGTCTTCCTGGATTGGAGTCGTGTGAGTTCTTTATATATTTTGGAGATCAGGCCCTTGTCTCAGGTATCATTAGCAAATATGTTTTCCCATACTGTTGGTTCTCTTTGTAATTTGGTGCTGTTTTCTTTAGCAATGCAGAAGCTTTTTATTTTGATGAGGTCCCATTTGTTTATTCTTTCCTTTATGTCCCTTGCTTTAGGGGATGTGTCTGTGAGGATGTTGCTGCGTGGAAAGTCAGAGATTTTCCTGCCAAAGTTTTCCTCAAGGACTTTTATGGTGTTACCACCTATATTTAAGTCTTTTATCTATCTTGAATTTGTTTTTGTGTGTGGCGTAAGTTGGTGATCAAGTTTCAGTTTTTTGCACATAGCTGTCCAGATGTCCCTACACCATCAGTTGAAGAGGCTCTTTTAGCTCCATTTTATGCTCCTGCCTCCTTCCTCAAATATTAATTGACTGTAAAGGCTTGAGTTTTTTTCTGGGCTCTCTGTTCTGTTCCATTGGTGTGTGTGCCTGTTTTTATGCCAGTACCAGGCTGTTTTGATTACACTGGCCTTGTAATACAGTTTGATATCAGGTATTCTGATCCCTCTTGCTTTGTTTTTCTTTCTCAAAATTGCTGCAGCTATTCAGGGTCGTTTATGGTTCCATATAAATTTCTGAATTCTTTGTTCTATATCTGTGAAATATGTCATGGATACTCTAATAGGGATTGCATTGAATCTATAAATTGCTTTGAGTAGTATGGCCATTTTGATGATGTTAATTCTTCCAATCCATGAGCATGGGACATACTTCCATTTGTTTGTGTCTTCCTTCATTTCTTTCTTCAGTCTTGTGTAGTTTTCTGAGTACAGGTCTTTTAGCTCCTTGGTTAGGTTTATTCCTAGGTACTTTATTTTTCTTGTTGCTATAATAAATGGGATTTTTTCCTCATTTCTGTTTCTGCAGTTTCGTTGTTGGTGTACAGGAATGCCTTTGATTTCTGAGTACTGACTTTGTATCTGGCTGTTTTGCCAAATTCATTTATTAGGTCGAGTAGTTTTTTGGTGGAGTCTATGGGATTTTCCACCTACACTATCATGTCATCTGCAAACAGTGACAGTTTCATTTCCTCCTTTCCAATTTGGATGCCTTTTATTGCTTTTTCTTGTCTGATTGCTGTGGCTGGGACTTCCAGTACTATGTTGAACAAGAGTGGTGAGAGAGGGCATCCTTGTCTTGTTCTTGATCTTAGTGGGAAAGCTCTAAGTTTTTGTCCATTGAGTGTGATGTTGGCTGTAGGTCTGTCATACATGGCCTTTATTAGGGTGAGTACTGCTCCCTCTATTCCCACTTTGCTGAGTGTTTTTTTTATCATAAATGGGTGTTGTATCTTATCAAATGCTTTTTCCGCCTCTATTGATATGATCATGTGATTTTTGTCTTTGCAGGTGTTGATGTGATGTATTATGTTTGTTGATTTGCAAATATTATACCATCCTTGCATCCCCAGGATAAATCCCACTTGGTCATGGTGGATGATCTTTTTAATGTATTACTGGATGCGGTTTGGCAATATTTTGTTGAGAATTTTAGCATCTATGTTCATCAGCAACATTGGCCTGAAGTTTTCTTTCTTTGTTGTGTCTTTTTCTGGTTTTGGGATTAGGATGATGCTGGCTTCATCAAAAGAGTTTGGGAGTCTTCCATCAGTTTGGATTTTTTCAAATAGTCTGTGAAGGATAGGGGTTAGCTCTTCCTTAAATGCTTTATAGAATTCTCCTGTGAAACCATCTGGTCCACGGCTTTTGTGTGTTGGCAGTTTTTTGATGACTGCTTCAATTTCGTCTGCTGTTATTGGTCTGTTCAGGTTTTCTGCTTCTTCTTCGTTCAGTTTTGGAAGATTATATTTTTCTAGAAATGTGTCCATTTCACCTAGGTTTTCAAATTTCTTAGCATACAGTTCTTCGTAGTAATTTCTTACAAACCTTTGTATTTCTGTGGCATCAATTGTAATCTCTACTCTTTCATTTTTAATTGTGTTTATTTGGATCCTTTCTCTTTTCTTCTTGATGAGCCTACTTAAAGGCTTGTCTATTTTGTTTATCTTTTCAAAGAACCAGCTCCTAGATTCATTGATCCTTAGGATTGTGCTTTTAGTCTCTATGTCATTTAGTTCTGCTCTGATCTTGGTTATTTCCTTCCTTCTGCTTGCTCTGGGCTGTCTTTTTTGTTGTTCCTCGAGTTCTTGTAGGTGTAGGGTTAGTTTGTTTGTTTGAACTGTTTCTATCTTCTTAAGGTAGGCCTGTATTGCTATGAACTTCCCTCTCAGGACTGCCTTTGCTGTGTCCCATAGGTTTTGGGTTGTTGTGAGTTCGTTTTCATTTGTTTCCAGGAAGTGTTTGATTTCTTCCCTAATCTCCTTCTTGACCCATTCATTGTTTAATAGCATTCTATTCAGTCTCCATGATTTTGAGTGTTTTGGGTTTTTTCCTTTGGGTTTGATTTCTAGTTTCAGTCCCTTGTGGTCAGAGAAAATGCTTGATATGATTTCAATTTTCTTGAATTAGTTGAGGCTTGCTTTGTGTCCTATCATGTGGTCTATCTTTGAAAAAGTTCCATGGACACTTGAAAAGAATGTGTATTTTGCTTCTTTGGGATGAAAGCCCTATATATATCAGTTAAGTACATTTCTTCTAGGGCATTGTTAAGTGACACAATATCCTTGTTGATATTTTGTTTGGAAGACCTGTCCATTTTTGATAGTGGGGTGTTAAAGTCCCTTACTATAATTGTGTTGCTGTCAATATCTTTCCTGAAGTCCTCCAAGATTTTCTTTATGTATTTGGGTGCTCCTATGTTGAGTGCATATATATTTACAATGTTGATGTCTTCTTGGTGGATTCTTCCTTTGAGTATTTTGAAGTGACCTTCTGGGTCTCTCTTTATGGCCCCTCTTTGGAAGTCTATTTTGTCTGATATGAGTATTGCTACCCCTGCTTTTCTTTCCTGTCCGTTTGCTTGGAAAATTTGTTTCTTTCCCTTCACTTTCAGTCTTTGTAAGTCTTTTGTCCTGAGATGGGTCTCTTGTTTACAGCATATGTGTGGGTCATGTTTTCTTATCCATTCAGCTATTCTATGTCTTTTGATTGGAGCATTTTATCCATTTACGTTTAATGTTATTATCGATAGGGAGTTATTCATTGTTTCCTACCTGTGTTCCTCTGTCTTTCTCTTTTACTTCCTTTCATTAAAGCAGTCCCTTTAGCATTTCTTGCAGAGCTGGTTTGGTGGAAGTGTATTCTTTTAGACTTCTTTTGTCTGGGAAACTCTTTATTTGGCCTTCTATCTTGATTGAGAGCCTTGCTGGGTAAAGTAGTCTTGGTTGCAGGCCTCTGGTTCTCATTACTTGGAATATTTTTTGCCATTCTCTTCTGGCTTGGAGCGTTTCCATTGAGAAGTCAGTTGCTAACGTTATTGGGGCTCCCTTGTGTGTTACTTCCTTTTTCTCCCTTGCTGCCTTTAAGATCCTCTCTTTGTCTTGAAAATTTGCCATTTTAATTATGATGTATCTTGCAGTGGGTCTCTTTGGGTTCCTCTTGCTTGGGACTCTCTGTGTTTCCTGGATTTGGGTGACTTTTTCTCTCATAAGATTAGGGAAATTTTCCATCATTACTTTTTCAAACAGGTTTTCTATCCCTTGCTGTTCTTCTTCTCTTTCTGGTATTCCTATTATGCGGATATTGTTATGTTTCATATTGTCCTGCATTTCCCTTATTGCCTCTTCATTCTTTCTGAGCCTCTTTTCCTTTTCTTGCTCTTTCTGGGTGTTTTTTCCTACTTTGTCCTCCAGCTCACTGATCCGATCTTCTGCTTCATCAAGTCTGCTTTTCATTCCTTCTACTGTGTTCTTCAGTTCAGAAATTGTATTCTTCATTTCCTCTTGGCCCTTGTTGATAGTTTCTATTTCCTTTTTCATGTTGATATAGTTTGCAGTGAGTTCATTGTAGTTTCCCTGTTGTTTCTGGTAGTTCTCTGTGAGCTCAGAGAGCTCAGTGAACTTCCTGATAACCATTGCTTTGAACTCAGTCTCTGATAGTTGACTTGCCTCTTTTTCAGTTAGCATTTTTTCTGAGGCTTCCTCATTTCCTTTTATTTGGGGATTGTTTCTTTGTCTTCCCATTGTTTGTGAGACTCTTCTTGTTAGCCTCTGCTTCTTAAATTGATCTATTCTGACTCCCTGGGTTTATGGTATGAACTTCTATGGTAGAATGCCAATGGGATTCAGTGGTGCTGTCTTCTTAATCTCCTGTGCTCACTGGTCTTGAGCTGATGTTTATCAGTGTAACATGGTCTAACTCTGGTCTTTTCAGCACTCCAGGTTTTCTTGTCTCACCTGTGGGAAAAAGAGGAATGGGGGCAAAGAAAAAAAAAAGAGTGAAAGAAGAAGGGAAGGAGGGAAAGAGGTAATAGAAAAGGAAAGGAAGGAAGGGAGTAGCAATAAAGGAAGACCGGAGGCAAGATAAGAAGGAATTTTAACAAAAATTAAAACAACAGAATAAATAAAAGAAGGCCGGAAGAATGAATAAAAAAGGTAAAGGATGGAAGGAAGAACGAATAAAAGAAGAAAGAAGGACAGAAAGGAAGAAGGAATTCAGGGGGAAAAAAGGAAAGAAAAAAGAACAAGGAAAAAAAAAAAGGTCTTGTGATTTCTTTAAACAGGTCAGGTTAGTTCTGCTGGTTGTCCTATCTATGGAAAGGGATGGGGTGGTTGGAAGGATTGGTTTCACTTTTCTCCCTTCCTGAGCCAAGCTCTTCGCTGTTGTTCAGCCTTCAGTCTACTTCCTCTGGGTCCTTTTGCTCCCCACTAGGCCTTTAGTTCACCAGCTGTGCTGTCCTTGAGTTGCACCAATTAGGGGCAACTCACATTCCACCTTCTTGCTCTTTGCTCTCTTAGATGCTAGGGGCTCTTGATGCTGCTATGGGGTAGTTCAGCCCCCTACTGGGTTGAGTCTTTCCGGGGAATGCAGTCTCCCCTAGACCTGCAGCTCCCCTCTTTGGGCGTTCTGCCTTCCTCCTAGAGAGCCAGTAGGCCCTGCAGAGTTCTGTGTGCAGGGGCTATTTAGGAGTTTTTCAAAACCAGTGCTTTTGGCTGTGGTCACCTGCAGGCAGCCAGGCTGTTGATGGGGTTGTGTGGCAGATCTCCACTTGGACTTCGGTTGGTTTCTGCTCCCCCGCTTTGGGTCTGTGCACCGGGGCAGCCAGCCACTGATCTGGTTGCTGGTCCACCCAGGAGCTTTTTGTCTGTGGGCCCAAGCAGCGGGGCACTTATCAGGGCGCCTGCCCAGGCCTGCCTGGGGTTTCAGGTGTGGGCCCCAGGCCACTGATTGGGGTACGCACCCACTGGGGCACTTTGGGTCTGGTGCCCAGGCAGTTGGGCCGCTTATCAGGGCTTGCACTCATCCGGAGTTTCAGTTGTGGACCCCTCGGCCGCTAATTTGAGTGCTCGCCAGCCGGGCTTCAGGTGAGCACTGGGGCTGCTTTCCAGCAGCGTTCACAGTCCAGGGGCTGAGGGAGGAGGGGCGCCAGAGGCCACAGCTGCTGCTGAGAGTTCTCTAACTAGCTACTAAGTGCCACTATTTTCTTTTCCTTTTTGAGAAATTCTTCCTATTCAAGCCCCCCTGGTCCAAACAAGCACCTGGCTGCTCACAGCTCAGCCTGGCTCTCTCCCAAGAATCCTGCAGCAGCCCCTGCACCTGGGCCGGGGCTTCCGCTGCCCTGGTCCCCGCTCGGGTCCGGGGACCTTATTGTCCTTAAGCACTCTTCTTACCATCTGATCTTTCAATGTCCTCTATCTTTGGTCTCTGATCTTCATATATGCTGGAATACTGTTGGCTGTTTGCTCTGCTCCTCAGATCAGCTAGGTATTTCACTGGCGTTGAGGGGATGTGGACTCCGTTCCCACCTATCTTGCAGCCATGTTCCATCTTAAGTTCTTTATACATTTTTGCTATTAACCCATTATCGAAGTACCATTGGCTGATATATTCTCCCATTCAATGGGTTGTCTTTTCATTTTGTTAATGATTCCCTTTGCTGTGCAAAAACTGTTTAGTTTGAGGTAGTCCCATTTCATAATTTTTTCTTTTGTTTCCTTTGCCTGAGGAGAAATATCAGAAAAGATATTGCTATGAGAAATGTCCAAGATTTTACTGCTTTTGTTTTCCTCCAAGATTTTGATGACTTTGAATCCAACATGTAAGTTTTCAATCAATTTCAAATTTATTCTTGCGAATGTTATAAGAAGATGGTTTAGTTTCATTTCTCTGCATGTATATGTCCAATATCTCCAACACCATTTATTGGGTAAACAATCTTTACTCGATTATATGTTTTTGCCTCCTTCGTCAAGTATTAATTGACTATAAAGCTGTGGGTTTATTTCTGGACCCTTTATTCTGTTCCATTGGTCTATATGTCTTTATGCCAATACTACGCCGTTTCACATACTAGGATTTTTAGAATAGTTTGATATCAGCTAATGTGGTTCCTCCAACTTTTTTTTCTCAAGTGGCTGTTGCTACTCAGGGTCTCTTGTGGTTCTCTAAAAAAAAGATGGAATATTTGTTCTAGCTCTGTGAAATACACCATTGATATCTTAATAGGATGATATCTTAATAGCAATGAATTTATAGATTGTTTTGGGTTATATGGATATTTTACTGATGTCAATTCTTCCTATCTGTGAATGGGGTATATACTTCCACTTATATATATCTACCACATTTTTCTTCAATATCTTATAATTTTAGAAGTATAGATCTTTTACATAATTGTTAAATATATTCTTAGGCATTTTTGAAGCAATTGGAAATGAGATTGTTTTCTTAGTTTCACATTCTGACTGTTCATTATCAATATAGGAAAATACAACTGAATTCTAAATGTTTATTTTGTATCCTGCTACTTCACTGAATTCATTTATCAGTTCTAGTAGGGTGTTTTTTTTTGGGGGGGGAATCTTTGGGGTACTTTTATTGTCCTTATTATAATACTTTCATTTTTTTATTCTTATTGTTATTCAATTACAGCTGTCTGCATTTTCTCTCCATCCCTCCACCCCATGCAGGCTGAACCCACCTAACTCCCCCGCCTGCACCCTTGCCCTTGATTTTATCCATGTGTCCTTTATACTAGTTCCTGAAATCCCCTCTCCCCACTCTCCCCTCCACACTCCCCTTTGGCTATCCTTAGACTGTTCTTAACTTCAATGTCTCTGGTTATATTTTGTTTGCTTTTTTGTTGATTATTTTCCAGTTAAAGGTGAGATCATATGGTGTATGTCCCTCACCACCTGGCTTATTTCACTAAGCATAATGCTCTCCAGTTCCATCCATGCTTTTGCAAAGGGTATAAGCTCCTTCTTTCTCTCTGCTGCATAGAATTCCATTGTGTAAAACTACCTTAGTTATTGCATCAACTCCTTTGCTGATGGGCACTTAGGTTGCTTCCAGTACTTGGCTATTGTAAATTGTGCTGATATGAACATTGGGGTGCATAGGTTCTTTTGAATTGGTGTTTCAGGGTTCTCAGAGTACAATCCCAGGAGCAGAATTGCTGGGTCAAAGAGCAGTTCCATTTTTAGTTTTCTGAGGAAATTCCATATTGTTTTCCACAGTGGCCTCACCAGTCTGCATTCCCACCCACAAAGTACTAGGGTTCCCTTTTCTCTGCATCCTCTCCAATTGTTTGTTGACTTCTTTATGTGGGCCACTCTGACTGATGTGAGATGGTACCTCATTGTAGTTTTAATTTGCACCTCTCTGATGGCTAGCGATGCTGAGTATCTTTTCATATTTCTCTGGGCCCTCTGTATGTCTTCCTTGAAGAAGTGTCTGTTCAACTCCTTTGCCCATTTTTTAATTGGGTTGTTTGTCTTTCTGGAGTGGAGTCATGTGAGTTCTTCATACATTTTGGAATCAGGCTCTTGACTGAGGTATCATTGGCAAATATGTTTTCCCATACTGTTGATTATCCTTTTATTTGAATGCTGTTCTCTTTAGCCATGCAGAAGCTTTTTATTTTGATGAGGTCTCATTTGTTTATTCTTTCCTTTATGTCCCTTGCTTTAGGGGACATGTCTAGGAGTATGTTGCTACGTGGAATGCCTGAGATTTTCCTGCCAAAGTTTTCCTCTAGGACTTTTATGGTTTTACAACTTATATTTAAGTCTTTTTATCCACCTTGAATTTACTTTTTTTATGGTGTAAGTTGGTGATTGAGTTACATTGTTTTGAACGTAGCTGTCCAGATCTCCCAACACCATTTGTTGAAGAGCCTGTTTTGCTTCATTTTATGCTCCTGCCTCCTTTGTCAAATATTAATTGACCTTAGAGACTTGGGTGTATTTCTTGGCTCTCAGTTCTGCTCCACTGGTCTATGTGCCTGTTTTTATGAAGGTACCAGGCTGTTTTGATTACAGTGGCCTTGTAATACAGTATGATATCAAGTACTCTAATCCCTCCTGCTTTGTTCTTCTTTCTCAAAATTACTGAAGCTATTCAAGGTCATTTATGGTTCCATATAAATTTCTGAAGTGTTTGTTCTATATCTGTGAAATATGTCATGGCTACATTAATAGGGATTGCATTGAACCTGTAAATCGCTTTGGGTAATATGCCCATTTTGATGATGTTAATTCTCCCAATCCATGAGCATGGTACATGCTTCCATTTGTTTGTGTCTTCCTTAATTTCTTTCTTCAGTGTTGTGTAGTTTTCTGAGTACAGGTCTTTTAGCTCCTTGGTTAGGTTTATTCCTAGGTACTTTATTTTTTCTTTTTGCTATATCAAATGGGAGTTTTTTCCTGATTTCTGTTTCTGCTGTTTCATTGTTGGTATACAGGAATGTCTTTGATTTCTGAGTATTGACTTTGTATCCACCTGTTTTGCCAAATTCATTTCTTAAGTCAAATAGTTTTTTGGTGGAATCTATAGGATTTTCTATGTTCACTATCATGTCATCTGCAAACAATGACAGTTTTGCATCCTCCTTTCCAATTTGGATGCCTTTTGTTTCTTTTTTTTTTTTTCTGATTGCTGTGGTTGGGACTTCCAATACCGTATTGAATTGGAGTGGTGAGGGAGGGCATACTTGTCATGTTCCTGATCTTAGTGGGAAAGCTCTAAGTTTTTGTGCAGTGAGCATGATGCTGGCTGTAGGTCTCTCATATATGGCCTTTATTATGTTGAGGAATGCTCCCTCTATTCCACTTTGCTGAGTTGTTTTTTTTTATCATAAATGGGTGCTGTATCTTATCAAATAATTTTTCTGCATCTATTGATATGATTTTGTGGATTTTGTCTTTGCTGTTGTTTATGTGGTGTATTATGTTTATTTATTTGTGAATATTGTACCATCCTTGCATACCTGGGATGAATCTCACTTCGTCATGGCATATGATCTCTCTTTCTTTAATATATTTATCGATTATGCTATTACAGTTGTCCCATTTCCCCCCCTTCACTCCACTCCATCCTGCCCACCCCCTCCCTCCCACATTCCCCCCCTATAGTTCATGTCCATGGGTCATACTTATAAGTTCTTTGTCTTCTACATTTCCTACACTATTCTTACCCTCCCCCTGTCTATTTTCCACCTATCACTTATGCTAATTATTCTCTGTACCTTTCCCCCACTCTCCCCCTCCCACTCCCCTGTTGATAACCCTCCATGTGAACTCTAACTTGACCTTATCTGAGAAGCACTTTATCTGCCCTTTCATTCAAAATGATAGCTTTGCTGGATAGAGCAATCTTGGATGTAGGCCCTTGCCTTTCATGACTTTGAATACTTCTTTCCAGCCCCTTCTTGCCTGTAAGGTCTCTTTTGAGAAATCAGCTGACAGTCTTATGGGAACTCCTTTGTAGGTAACTGTGTTCTTTTCTCTTGCTGCTTCTAAGATTCTCTCCTTCTGCTTAATCTTGGGTAATGTAATTATGATGTGCCTTGGTGTGTTCCTCCTTGGGTCCCGCTTCTTTGGGACTCTCTGAGCTTCCTGGAATTCCTGGAAGTCTATTTCCTTTGCCTGACTGGGGAAGTGCTCCTTCATTGTTTATTCAAATAAGTTTTCAAGTTTTTGTTCTTCCTCTTCTCCTTCTGGCACCCTTATAATTTGGATGTTGGAACGTTTCAAGATGTCCTGAAGGTTCCTAAGCCTCTCCTCATTTTTCTGAATTCTTGTTTCTTCATTCTTTTCTGGTTGGATGATTTTTTCTTCCTTCTGGTCGACACCATTGGTTTGAGTCCCAGTTTCCTTTGCATCACTATTGGTTCCCTGTACATTTTCCTTTGTTTCTCTTAGCATAGCCTTCATTCTTTCATTTAGTTTCGACCAAATTCAAGCAATTCTGTGAGCTTATTGATTACCAGTGTTTTGAGCTGTGCATCTGATAGGTTGGCTATCTGTTCGTTGCTTTGTTGAATTATTTCTGTAGCTTTGAATTATTTTGTCATTTGGGCCATTTCTTTTTTGTCTTGGTGCTTCTGTTACTTAAAGGGGCAGAGCTTTAGGTGTTCCCCTGGGCGGGGTAATGCTGGTCGCTGTACTGTGAGGCTGCGCTGTACGTGGGGGAGGTGCTGAGAGGGAGTGATGGCACCCGCTCCACTCTCTGCCAGATTTCAGTCACCCCTTCGCTACCCACATTCAAATTGGGCCCCTCTGGTGCTGGTTCCCAAGTGGGTGGGCTTGTGCATGCCCTAGGCCCCTGTGGGTCTCCCCAATGATCTCTCCTGTGAGGCTGGGAGTCTTTCTCACTGCCGCCCTAACCCCCATGGATGTTTTCACTCAGAGGTTTGAGGCTTTATTTCCCTGGGTTACATGGTCTGCTTTGCTCCCCCACTGTTCATCCTGTTTTATCTGTGTGCGAATGTGGGGCTGCAGTGTGCTACCTGCTGCTCTGCCTGCCCCGTTCTCCGCCACTCTGAGTCCGGCCCTCTCGGTTTAACTGAGCGCGAATGTGGGGCCTCAGGGTCTGCTAGTGGTCAGACTGCCTGCCCCGTTCATCCCACACTCCGCCAGTCTAGGTCCCGCCACACCACAGCAACATGAGTCCTCTCCACCCTGCTGCCTGTCACCACCCCTCCTACCGGTCTGGATAGATGTTTTTTATCTCCTTGGTGTCGGACTTCCTTGCCATTTGATTTTCTGTCAGTTCTGGGTGTGCGAGGAGGTGCAGTGTGTCTACCTATGCCGCCATCTTGGTTGATCTTTTTAATGTATTGCTGGATGTGGTTTGCCAATATTTTGTTGAGGATTTTAGCATCTATGTTCATCATCGATATTGGCCTGAAGTTTTCTTTCTTTATTATGTCTTTATCGGGTTTTGGGATTAGGATGATGCTGGTTTCATAAAAAGAGTTTGGGAGTCTACCATAATTTTGAATTTTTAAAAATAATCTGTGGAAGGTAGGGGTTAACTCTCCCATAAATGCTCTGTAGAATTCTCCTGTGAAGCCATCTGGTCCAGGGAATTTGTGTCTTGGGAGTTTTTTGATTACTGCTTCAATTTTGATGCTGTTATTGGTCTGTTCAGACTTTCTGCTTCTTCTTCATTCAGTTTGGGAAGATTATATTTTTCCAGAAATGTGTCCTTTTCACCTAGGTTTTCAAATTTCTTAGCATACAGTTCGTAGTAATTTCTTACAATCCCTTTTATTTTGGTGGTATCAGTTGTAATTTCCCCCCTTTCATTTCTAATAGTGTTTATTTCGATACTTTCGCTTTTTTTTTCTTGATGAGCCTGCATAAAGGCTTGTCGATTTTGTTTATCTTTTCAAAGAACCAGCTCCTGGATTCATTGATCCTTAGAATTGTGCTTTTAGTCTCTATGTCATTTAACTCTGCCCTGATCTTTGTTATTTCCTTCCTTCTACTTGCTCTGGGCTCTCTTTGTTGTTGTTCCTCGAGTTTTTGTAGGCATAGGGTTAGGTTGTTTGTTTGAAATGTTCTTATCTTTTTAAGGTAGGCCTGTATTGCTATGAACTTCCCTCTCAGGACTGTCTTTGCTGTGTCCCATAGGTTTGGGGTTGTTGTCAGTTCATTTTCATTTGTTTCCAGAAAGTTTTTGATTTCTTCCCTAATCTCATTCTTGACCCATTCATTGTTTAATAGCATGCTTTCAGTCTCCATGATTTTGAGTGTTTTTTGTTTTTTCCTTTGGGATTGCTTTCTAGTTTCAGTCCCTTGTGGTCAGAGAAAATGATTGATATGATTTCAATTTTCTTGAATTTGTTGAGGCTTGCTTTGTGTCCTATAATGTGGTCTAGCTTTGAAAAAGTTCCATGGACACTTGAAAAGAATGTGTATTTTGCTTCTTTGGGATGAAAAGCTCTGTATATATCAGTTAAGTCCATTCCATCTAGGGCATTGTTCAGTGACACAATATCTTTGTTGATATTCTGTTTGGAAGATCTCTCCATTTCTGACAGTGGACTGTTAAAATCCCCTACTATAATTGTGTTGCTGTCAATGTCTTTCTTGAAGTTCTCCCAAGTTTTCTTTATGTATTTGGGTGCTCCTATGTTGGGTGCATATATATTTACAATGTTTATATGTTCTTGGTGGATTCTTCCTTTTAGTATTTTGAAGTGACCTTCTGGGTCTCTCTTTATAGCCCTTCTTTGGAAGTCTATTTTGTCTAATATGAGTATTGCTACCCTGTTTTTTTTTTTTTTTTTCTGTTCATTTGCTTGGAAAATTTGTTTCCAGCACTTCACTTTCAGTCTGTGTAGGTCTTCTGTCCTGAGATGGGACCCTTTTACGCAGCATTTGTGTGGGTCATGCTTTCTTATCCATTCAGTTATTCCAAATCTTTTGATTGGAGCATTTAATCCATTTACCATTAAGGTTATTCTTGATAGGTAGTCATTCATTGCCATTTTTTCATACTTGTGTTTCTCTCTCTTTCTCTTTTCCTTCCTTTCCTTAAAGCAGTCCCTTTAGTGTCTCTTGCAAAGCTGGTTTGGTGGAGGTGTATTCTTTTAGACTTCTTTTCTCTGGGAAGCTCTTTATTCGGCCTTCTATCTTGATTGAGAGCCTTGCTGGGTAAAGTAGTCTTGGTTGCAGGCCTCTGGTTCTCATTACTTGGAATATTTTTTGCCATTCTCTTCTGGCTTGGAGTGTTTCCATTGAGAAGTCAGTTGCTATCCTTATTGGGGCTTCCTTGTATGTTGCTTCCTCTTTCTCCCTTGCTGCCTTTAAGATCCTCTCTTTGTCTTGGAATTTTGCCTATTTTGCCTATTATGTGTTTTGCAGGGGGCTTCTTTGGGTTCCTCTTGCTTGGGACCCTGTGTTTCCTGGATTTCTATGACTTTTTCTCTCATCAAATGAGGGGAATTGTCCATCAATACTTTTTCAAACAGGATTTCTATCCCTTGCTCTTCCTCTTCTCCTTCTGGTATCCCTATTTTATGAGTATTATTACATTTGATGTTGTCCTGCATTTCCCTTATTACCTCTTCATTCTTTCTGAGCCTCTTTTCCTTTTCCTGCTCATTCTGCGTGTTTTTTTCTTCTTTGTCCTGCAGCTCACTGATCCAATCCAGAAATTGTATTCTTCATTTCCTCTTGGTCCTTGTTGATAGTTTCTATTTCCTTTTTCATGTTGATATAGTTTGCAATGAGTTCATTGTCATTTCCCTGTAGTTTCTGGTAGTTCTCTGTGAGCTCAGTGAGCTTCCTGATAACTATTGCTTTGAACTCAGTCTCTGATAGTTGACTTGCCTCTTTTTCAGTTAACATTCTTTCTGAGGCTTCCTCCTTTCCTTTTATTTGGGGATTGTTTCTTTGTCTTCCCATTGTTTGTGAGACTCTTCTTGTTAGCCTCTGCTTCTTAAATTGATCTGCTCTGACTCCTTGGATTTATGTTATGAACTTCTATGGTATAATACCATTGGGATTAATTGGTTCCATCTCCTTAATCTCCTGATCTCACTGGTCTTGGGCTATCGTTTATGTTGGCTCTCTGTATGTCTTTGGGTTTTGATTGTTGTTGGGTCTTTCTGTGTTGGGTCCTTCCTTCGAGCTGGTCAATTGAGGGTCACTCCATCCACCATGTCTTGTTTTCTGTTGTACAGATATGGACAGTTTGTGTTGAAGCTGATTCTTCTTTGTGTACCGGGTTTTGAGGCTTCTATCTCATTCTTGTTCAGTTATTTGTTCTGAGTAATTTCTCCACTATTTTGTTGTGTTTCCAGATCAATCCTGGGTTGAGGTTAGTGTGGCTTCCCCTCCTTTCTTCACCTTCTTCCGTTGCTATCTGTTGGTGGTTCCTTTGTTGGTGGTTTTCGTCTTCTAGCAGGTCTACTGGTGTTCACTTCTCCCACCTTGTAAGTTCTCTGGAGTAGCAAAGTGAAATTTTTCTCAGTGTCTCAGTTATTAGGATGACCCCTGTTTGTGTCTAACTCTAGTCTTTTCAGAGCTCCTGGTTTTATTGTGTCACCTGTGGGAAAAGGAGGGAAAAAAAGAAAAAGGGAACGAAGGAAAAAGGAGTAGAAAAGGAAAGGGAAGAAGGATGGAAGAAGGAATAAAAAAAAGATCAGGAAAGAGAAGAAGAAGGAATTTTAGCAAAAATTAAAATAAAAAATAAATAAAAGCAGGCAGGAAGAAGGAATAAAAAAGTAAAGGAAGGAAAGAAGTAGCAATAAAAAAAAGAAAGAAGGACAGAAAGGAAGAAGGGATTAAAAAAAAGTCTTCTGCTTTCTTTAAAGGGATCAGGTCAGTTCTACTGGTCTTCTTGTCTGTGAAACAGGAAGGGTTGGGTGGAGGGATTAATTTCATTTTTCTCCCTTCCTGAGGCACACTCTTTGCTGGTGTCCAGCCTCCAGTCCAGTTCCTCAGGGTCCTTCTGCTCCCCCCTAGGCCTTTAGTCCACCAGTTTTGCTATCCTTGAGGTGCACCTATTAGGGACTACTCACACTCCACCTTCTTGCTCTTTGCTGTCCTAGATGCTAGGGGCTCTCAGTGCTCCTTCAGGGTAGTTCAGGCCCCTACTGAGTCAAATCTTTCCAGGTACTTCAATCTCTCCAGGGACTGCAGTCTCTCCTAGCCCAGTAGCTCCCCTCTGCTGGGTGTTCTGCCTTACTCCTAGAGAGCAAGTAGGCCCTGCAAGGCTCTGTGGGCAGGGACTAGGTGGGAAATGTTCAGTCCCTGGAGCTTCAGGCATGGTCACCGCAGGCCGCCAGGCCATCAATTGGGGTGCACACCCACCCAGGGCTCTGTGCATGTGTGCCCGGGTAGTTGGACCACTGATCCGGTTGGGCACCCACCCATGGCTTCAGGTTTGGGCACCCAGAGCGCTGATCAGGGTTTGCACTGACCCGAGGGCTTTGGGCCAGTGTGCCAGGCAGCTTGGCCGCTGATCTGGGTGCGCCCTGACCTGGCTTCACGTGTGTGCTGGGGTTGCTCATCCAGTGTTCACAGTCCAGAGGCTGAGGGAATGGGGGCGCAAGAGGCCAAGGCTGCTGTGGAGAATTCTCTAAATAGCCACTGAGTGCCTTTATTTTCTCTTTTTCTTTTCGAGAAATTCCTCCTATTCAAGCCCCCCAGTCCAAACAAGCACCTGGCCTCTCACACAGCCCAGCCTGGCTCTCTCCCAAGAATCTTGCAGCAGACTCTGTGCCTGGGCCAGGGGCTTCAGCCACCCTGGTCCCTGCGCTGGTCCCAGGGACCTTATTGTCCTTAAGCATTCTTCTTACCATCTGATTTTCCAATATTCTCTACAATTTTTGGTCTCTGATCTTCATATATGCTGGAATACCGTTGGCTGTTCACTCTGTTCCTCAGATCAGCTAGGCTTTCACTGGTGCCAATGGGAAGTGGACTCTGCTCCCACCTATCTCACCGCCATCTTCCTATTTTGTTTATTTTTGTTCTGATCTTTATTATTTCCTTTCTTCTACTCACTCTGGGTTTGTTTACTAAATTTTCCAAATTACTTTAAGGGTAAAGTTAGATTGTTTATTTGATATTTTTCTTATTTTTTAAATAATCTTGTAATGACATGAATTTGTCTCTTACACATGCTTTTACTGTGTTCCATGGATTTTCGATTGTTGTGTTCTCATTTTCATTTGTTTCATGGTATCTTTTGATTTCTTCCTTGATCTCATTGTTAACCCATTCATTGTTTAGTAGCATGTTTTTTAGCTCTCATGTCTTTGTGTGTTTTTAGTTTTTTTCTTGTGGTTGATTTCTAGATCCATAATATGGTCAGAGAAGGTGCCTTATATGATTTTTATATGATTTCAATCATCTTAAATTATTGAGTTTTGCTTTGTGACCTAATATGTGGTTTGTCCTAGAAAATATTTCATTTGCACTTGAAAAAAATCTGTGAGGTCTGTATGGAAAAATCCAGCTGTTGTTAATGTAACGAGAATAGTTTGCACATCATGAAGTTAAACTATTCTTGGCAGCCAAGAAGAGTAGACTGCAATGCACATGGATGAACAATGACAACATCATTGTACTAGTCAGTGGGGGCAGTGGATGCCATTGAATAAGCATGTGTACTGAGTGGCCATCACATTCAAAATGACTGAGCAAGGAGAGCAATGAATCTGCATCAAATTTTGCTTTAAGGTTGAACATTCCTCCACAGAAACTATTCAGATGATTCAGAAGGCCACGGCTATGGGCAACTGGTGATTGGCGTCTTTATCATGACAATGTGCCTGCTCATGCATCACATCTTGTGCAGAGATTTTTGGTGAAACATCAGATCACCCAGGCAACTCAGCCCCCTAGAGTCCAAATTTGGCACCTTGTGACTTCTGGCTTTTCCAAAAACTAAAATCACCTTTAAAAGGGAAGAGATTTCAGACCATCAGTGAGATTCAGGAAAATATGACAGGAAAGCTGATGATGATTGTGAGAACTGTGTGAGGTTCCAACGTGCCTACTTCAAAGAGGACTGTGGTGTCATTGTCCTATGTACAATTTTTCTGTTATCTTCTTCAGTAAATATGTCTATTTGTCATATTACATGGCTAGATTACCTTTTGGATAGACCTCATATATCTTTTTCTTTGGGGTGAAATTCTCTGAAGATATATATTATATATACATCTGATATAGTGTGCCATATGAGATCACAGTTTCTTTGTTGATTTTCTGTATGGAAGACCTATCCACTGATATCAATGTGGTGCTACATTTCCCTACTATGACTTTATTACTGTCAATCTCTCCCTTTATGTCCATCGAGATTTGCTTTACATGTTTTTGGTTTGATGCATAAAGGTTTACAAGGCTTATATCCTTTTGTTGGATTTCTCCCTTTATTATTATGTAGTGTCCTTCTTTGTTTCTTAATATAGCCTTTGTTTTTGGTTTCTTTTTCATTTTTTAAAAGACTTTATTTATTTTTTGGAGCAGTTTTGGGTTCAAGGAAGAATTGAGTAGAAGACACAGAAATTTCCCATACAGCCCCTGTCCCCACACCTGCACAGTCTACCCTGTTAGCAATGTTCTCAGAGTGGGACATTTGTCACAACTGATGAACCTGCACTGACACATCATCTTCCCTGAAAGTCCACAGTTTACATTAGGGCTCACTCTTGGAGTTATACATTCCATGGGTCTGGAAGAATATATAACAGCATGAAATGACATTATGATATCCTACAGAGCATTTTCATTGCCCTAAAATTTTTTTTTTTTTTGTGTGTGGTCTGCCAATTTGTCTCTTCCTCAACCCCACCCTACTCTGGGCAACAAATAATCTTTTATGTCTTCATAGTTTCACATTTTTTGGGACATCACATAGTTGCAAACACAAAGTAGCCTTTTCAGACTGCCTTCTTTTACTTAGTAACATGTACTTAAGTTTCTTCTATGTCCATTCATTCCTCTACTTCCTTTCAGCACTGAGTAATATTCCATCATTTGGAACGAACACATTGTACCAATCACCTGCTGAAGGACATCTTGATTGCTTCTGGGATTTGGCAGTGATAAAAAAAAGCAGCTATAAACATCATGTGAAGGTGTTTACGTGCCCATATGTTTTCAATTCCTTTGCACAATCCCAAGCAGTATGACTGCTAGATGGTATGGTAAAAATAGGTTTAGATTAAAAAAAAATTTATTGTATGTTTCCATTGCCATTTAACCTCCTTATACCCTTTCCCCCTTTGCAATCACCATATTGCTGTCCATGCCCATGAATCCATTTTCTTGATCCCTCCACCCCCTAACCTCCTCCAAATATTAGCTGTCATTCTGCTCTCTATTTATAAATCTTTCTCTATTTTGCTTGTTAGTTCAGTTTGTTCATTAGATTCCACATGTGTGTGAAATCATATGGTATTTGTCTTTCTCTGACTGGCTTATTTCACTATGCATAATGTTCTCCAGGTCCATCCATACTGTCGTAAAGGGTAAAATTTTCTTCTTTTTTAAGGCTGAGTAGTATTCCATTGTATTAATGTGCCATAGTTTTTTTATCCACTTATCTAATGATGGACACTTGGGCTGCTTCCATATCTTGGTGATTGCAAATAATGCCGCAATGAATATAGGTTTGCTTATGTACTTTCAAATTTAATGTTATGGATTTTCTTTGCATATATTCCTAGAAGTGTGATCATTGGGTCAAAAAGCAGATACATTTTTAATTTTTTGAGGTATCTCTATACTGCTTTCCACAGTAGTTGCACCAGTCTGCATTCCCCCCAACAGTACAAATGGATTCCCTTTTATCCACATACTTGCCAGAACTTTTGTTTGTTGATATATTGGTGATAGTCATTCTGACTGGTATGAGGTGATATCTCATTGTGGTTTTAATTTGCATTTCTCTGATGACTAGTGATGTTGAGCATCTATTCATATGTCTATTGGCCACCTGTATGTCCTCTTTGTAGAAGTGTCTATTCAGTTCCTTTGCCCATTTTTTAATTGGATTATTTTCCTTTTAGGTGTTGAGTTGACGCAGATCTCGGCCAGCAAGATCTGTTGTTGAGGTTTCAGTATTCAAATACACATACACACGGACTACAGAGGTCCTGTGGGGGAAAAGGGACAGCGTGGCCACTCTCTCAAGAGGGGAGCACCACAACTCTTGCCTAGACAGGCTTTTATTGTTTTTCCAGGCCCCTTACATCAAAGAAGGTCCTCTTTTACTATGCAAACGTTTGTTTTGGGTGGTTATCTTTGCAGACACAGGAGAGGGTGTGGCTGAATATATCAAAGGAGGACATTAGCAATGTAAAGGGAGAAGTGGTCCAAAGGGCTTGGTTCCAGACCTGGAAGGTCTAGCCCAGATTTTAGGAAGATAAAGATACTCAGTAAACATTTGCTTGCCTCAGGGTGAGGGAGTTTTTAGCAAGAGCAAGTCTCATAGCAGTCTAGGTACAGGCCTGATTTGCAGGCCTGATTTCCCGCTGGAGAACTTATCCATGGGTGTGGGTCCTGCCCGCCAACCTTGCTCCCCACTGGCTTTTTCAAGTGGGGGCTGAGCCACATTTCCCACACTTGGAATGGTTCCCCACATTGAGTTTTGTAAGTTTTTATAAATTTTGGAAAATAACCCTTTATCAGATGTACTGGTGAATATGTTATCCCATTCCGTGGGTTGTCTTTTATTTTGTTGATAGTCTCCTTTGCTGTGCAAAAACCTTTTTAGTTTGATGTAGTCTTATTTGTTTATTTATTTTTTCTTTTTTCCCTTGCCTGGGGAGATATATCAAATAAAATATTGCTATGAGCAATGTCTGAGATTTTACTGCTTATATTTTCTTCCAGGATTTTTGGTTTCAAGTCTAATATTTTTCTTTAATCTGTTTTGAATGTATTCTTGTGTATGGTATAAGAAGGTGGTCTAGTTTCAGTTTTATTCACATATATGACCAATTTTCCCAACACTATTTATTGAATTAACTATCTCTAGCCCATTGTATGTGCTTGTTTCCTCTGTCAGATATTAAAATCCAGCATCTATTTATGATAAATACTGTAGAACAGCAAGATAGAGAGAATTTCCCCAAACATAATAAAGGTCATATATGATGAACACCTGCCAGCATCATAGTCAATGGGCAAAATTTACAAGAATTCCCCTTAAGATTGGGCACAAGACAGGTATGTCCTCTTTTACCTCCCTTTTTTTAAACATAGTACTGGAAGTCCTAGCCATAGCAATCAGAGAAGAAGAACTAAAGGACATCCAAATTAGAAAGGAAGAAGTAAAACTGTCACTGTTTGCAGGTGACATGATACTGTACATAGAGAACCCAAAAGATGTCACCAAGAAACTACTTAGAACTGATAAAGGAATTCAGCAAAGTAACAGGAGACAAAATTAATATCCAGAAATCAATCTCATTTTTGTATGCCAATAATGAATAAACAGAAAGAGAATTTAAGAAAATAATTGTACAATTGTATAATTGTAAATAAAATACCTAGGAGTAAATCTAAACAAAGATGTAAAACACCTGTACTCTGAAAATTATAAGACACTGAAAAAAATAAATGGAAGAAGATACAAATAAGTGGAAGCAGGTGCTGTGTTCATGGATAGGAAAAATTAACATCATTAAAATGACCATGCTACCCAAAGCAATCTATAGATTTAATGCAATTCCCATCAAGATTCCAATGTTGTATTTCACAGAACTAGAACAAGTATTTCGATGAATTTTTTGGAACCACAAAAGTTCCCACGTAGCAACAGCTGAGAAAGAAGATCAAAGTTGGAGGCATCAGGCTACATAATATCAAACTGTACTACAAGGTCAAGGTCATAGTAATCAAAACAGCATGGTATTGGCACTAAAATAGGCACTAGATCAATGGACAAAATAGGGAGCCCAGAAATAAACCCACACCTCTATGATCAATTAATAGCCTTTGTTTTAAAGTCTATTTTGTCAGATACAATTATTGCTGCCCCAACTGTTTTTTTTCTTTCCATTTGTATGAAATATCTTTTTCCATCCCTTTACTCTTAGTCTATGTACATCTTTTGTTTTCAGGTGAGTCTCTTATAGAATATATACATATAATCTTATATTTTTATCTATTCTGCTACTGTATATCTTTTCATTGGGACATTTTAAGAGCATTTAGGCCATTTGCATTTAAAGTGATTATTGATAGGTATGTATGTTCTGCAATTCATTTTTAAATATTTTTTTATTTTTCATCTTTATGCTATTACAGTTGTTCTACGTTCCTCTGTTGTTGTTATCGTTATTCTTTCTTTTTTCTTCTCCTTCTTCTCCTATTCCTTTTCCTCCTCCTCCCCCTCCTCCTCCAAGTAGGCCCTTTAATATTTCTTATAATACTGGTTTTCTGGTAACAAACTCCTTTAGCTTTTTCTTGTCTGATAAGATCGTTATTTCTCCTTCAGTTTTAAGTGAAAGCCTTGCTGGCTAAAGTAGTCTTGGTTGCAGTTCTTTGCTTTTCATCACTTAGAATATTTCATGTCAGTCCCTTCTGGTTTAAAATGTTTTTTATTGAGAAATTAGCTGAAAGTCTATGTGAGCTCCCTTGTAAGTAACTGACTGTTTTTCTTTTGTGGCCTTTTAAGATTCCCTGTTTTTAACTTTTGCATGCTAATTATGATATATTTGGTTGTTGGTCTTTTGGGTCCATCTTTTAAGGACTTTCTGTGCTTCCTGGAGTTGTGCATCTTTTTCATCCACTATATTAGGGTAGTTTTTTGGTCATTATTTTTTCAAATAAGTTCTCAATCCTTTCTTGTTTCTCTCCTCCTTCTGGCACCCTTAAGATGCAGATGTTGCTACACTTCATATTATCTCAGAGATCCCTTAAACTATCTTCATTTTATTTTTTTTTTCTTTTTGCTTCTCTGTTTGGGTGTTTTTTTATAGTTTTTATTCCAAATTGCTAATTTGATCCTCTGCTTAATTCAACCTACTGTTTATTCCTTTCAGTGTATTCTTCATTTCAGATGTTGTATTCTTCATTTTTGATTCATCCTTTTTAATTGTATTTATTTCCTTGTTCATGCTATTAAACATCCTTATAACCATTACTTTGAACTACATATCTGATAAATAGTTTTCCTCCATTTTATTTATTTTGTCTTCTGGATATTTCTTTCATTTTGGGCCTATTACTTTATCCTCCCATATGTGTTGCCTTGTTCTGTTTGTTTATGTGTATTAGATATATCTGCTATGACTCCTGGTCTTTGTAGGGTGACTTTATGTAGTATGTGTTTTGGAGGGTCTAGTGTCGTAGTTTTCTTGATCATCTGAGCTGGATGTTCCAGGAATGTTCCTTTTTGGGGTTATGTGGGCCCTCCGATTTTAATCAAATCTTGATTGGTATTGGTCTGTGCATGCATGGGATCAACCTTTAGGCTGGCTGATTGTGAGGCTCAATCCCAACCATGGTTGGTGAGCTCTAATGCAAATGCTGACCTTACAAAGCAGAATTTGACCCACAGAGATTGGTGCCAGCTGAGATCAACCTTTGGATATACTGTTTGTGAAGATTATTGGATCCTATTCTGATGTTATCTGAAGAAGCTAGACACTGGATGTGCTATTTCTGGGCCTCTTGGGAGAGACTCTGGTGCAAACCAATAGAAGATGCTGCTCCTGACTGGCCCTCAGTAACCTGTTTGGAACTACAAGCTATCCACAGTTTGTGGCTGTGTCTACTGGACTTTGATGAGCATGGGAAGGGCCATGCTGCACACCAATGCCAGCACTGGGCCTAGGAGCAGGTTAGCAAAAATTCTTAAGGTGCCCTGATAAGATCCATCTCCTCCTGCCTCTGACTGTAGGCTGCCTGTTAGGCTCAGTCACTCACATTTTACATTTTAACCTATAGAAAAAAAAGTTAAAAATAACAACAGCTTGGGGTTTAATTAATTTTACTTTATGGCTTAAATTAAGAATTAATATATTAATCTCTTGAAAAAACATACAGAAATTATAAAATGACACTTTTTTTCATGTCTTTAAACCCATCTATTTTCTTATTACTTTGAAAGAGATGCTGAAAGGGCTTAGATTCTCAATCACTCTTCATTCTCTTTTTAAATTCCTTGGCAAAAAAAATGAATAGAACATGAGTTTCTTATTTACTTAGTGTTCATCCCTATGCTGCCAGGTACTTAATATTAGTCATTTGTGCCCCTTTTAGGCACTTACTTAGCTATAGTGGTTTTTAAAGTTCCCATCTAAAACAACAATATTTACTCATTATTCAGTTGTCACTTCTCACTTATTAGAGCAACTCTTAAAATCATCTTATTCTGGTAATAGATGGTCTTCAATTTTCTTCTGTTGAGTTCTCAGCCTTAGTGTTCCTGGTCAAGTTTTAAAATATATTTTTATATTAAATAATCAAATAGGAATTAGAGAACAGTGGACTATTATTGAATTATTTGTAGTTATTGTGTGCAATGTACTTTACTGGGCTAAAGTAATCTATGATAGGATTTCTCCTTCTCTTATACTCTCATCAAGAACTATTTAAGTTTCTACCATGTGCCAAAGACTGGGCAGAAAGCTATTAATAAAGAATTCCAGGCCATATCTGGTGTGGCTCAGTGGATTGAGTGCTGGGCTACTAACCCAAGTGTTGCTGTTTTGATTCCCAGTCAGGACACAGGCCTGGGTTTCAGGCCAGGTCTCCAGAAGGGGGCATGCAAGAGGCAATTAATGTGTCTCTCACACGTTGATGTTTCTCTCCCTCTCTTTCTCCCTCCCTTGCTCTCTCTCTAAATATAAATACAACCTAGCCAGTATGATTCATTTGGTTGGAGCATCATCCCATACACCAAAAGGTTGGGGGTTCAATTTCTGGTCAGGGCACATATTTATGTTGTAGGTTTGATTGATCTCAAGTTGGGGCATATATGGGGGCAACCAATCAATGTTTCTCACATTGATAGGGGTTTTTTTTTCTATCTTCGTTCCTTTCTCTCTAAAAATTACTAAACATTTTTTAAAACTTTAAAAAATTAAAGCAGAAGATTCTAGTTTTCAAGGTTGGTCACAGTTTAATGAACAACATATGCAAAATTTGTAAAGCAATATGATAAATTCTAACGTGATTTGTGTCCACAAGTTTAAGGCACCAAAGAAAAACATTTCACTAACCTGTTACTTGAAAGTAACATTTTGCTTGGATCTTAAAGGATGTATAGGGATTTGACAAATGAGAAAGTTGAAGAAAATGCATCTAACAACCAATTTTACTCTAAAAATGCTAAAAGAGCCCTGGCTGGTGTGGCTCAATTGGTGGTTGGATTGTCATCCCATAGCTGGAAGGTTGTGGGTTCAATTCCAAGTCAACGCACATGCCCAGGTTGCATGTTTGCTCCCTGGTTAGGGGACATATGAGAAGACAACCAATTGATGTTTCTCTCATATCACTGTTTCTTTCTTTCTTATCTCTCTCATCTCTCACTTTCTCTGTCTCTCTTCCTTTCTCTATAAGAGCCAGGAAAAAATGTCCTCAGGTGAGGATTAAAAAAATTTTTCTAAATACTGAAAGACATTTATCAAATGTAAACTGAAACAACTTAAGCTCAGGGTTTGGAATCATTTATTTTAAGAGAGAAATATAAGTACTATTGAAATACATATTTTATATATATTTGTGTGTATACATATACATATACATTTGTATAGTCTGTCCAGAAGGTATCCAGCCATGTAATATGAAAAATAGAGGCATTTATTGAAGATACGAGATACAAGAAACATTGTACAAAGGACAATGATGCCACAGTCCCCTTCAAAGTAGGCACCTTGGGACATCATACAGCTCTCCCAGTCACCATCAGCTACCCCATCATATTTTCCTCATTCTTATTGATAGTCTGAAATCTCTTCCCTTTAAAAGGTTATTTTAGTTTGGGGAAAAGCCAGAAGTCATAGGATGCCAAATCCAGACTGTAAAAGGGCTGAGTTGCCTGGGTGATTTGATGTTTTGCCAAACAACTCTATGAGACATGATGCATGAGTGGGCAAATCACCAGTTGACCATAGATGTGGCCTTCTGAATCATCTGAACAGTTTCTGCAGAGGAATGTTCAAGCTTAGTGCAAAATTTGATGCAGATCTGTTGTTCTACTTGCTCAGTTTTTTTTTTTTTTTTTTAATGCAGTGGCTACACTGCACACATACTCACTCAATGACATCTACCATCCCCTTTGACCAGTACAATGAAATCCTCATTGTTCACACATATACATTTCTGTCCACACTCCTTGGCTGCCAGGTTCCGTAGATGTTGTGCAAACTATTCCTGTTATATTAACCATGGCTGGACTTTTTCCTGACAGACCTCATAAATGTGTGTGTATGCATATGTATAAATATATGTATATGTATATATATGGTTTTGCAACATGCTTGCACATCAGTGAGAGATTAAAGAGTGATTTTTGCCTTTCTTATAAACCTAAGTTATGTATCAATCAAAAGTTTGCTGGGTTCTTTAACATTTTACACAAAATTGTTAAAATCCATAAGAACTAGGATTTTTATGTTCAATAGATGATTGACCAAGTTTTGTCTGCATTTTTGTATGTTTTTAAGCACTGATCAATATTAATCAGCCACTCTTGTAATGCTGATAGAATATAATGTTACATTCTATATCCAAGATACATAGTTCTAGGGAAATTTTTTTCAACTAATTTATATGGTGTTGGCAAGGATCATCAATATGTTTTAAAATTGAATGAATATCTAGAAGCATCTCTGTCCACTTGAACAACGAAGCATGTGTCTGTCATACTTGGAATTAAAAGATGTGTTTGAGAAGAAAGTAATAATTTTAATAGTAACAATAATATTATTCAATATTTATAGGACTTTGTCATGTGCCAAGCATTGTGTCAAATGCTTTACTTGAATAGTTTATTCTCACAATCTTTATGCAGAATACTATTGCTATTTTTCTTCAGTTTGCTAATGAGAAAACTAAAACCATCAGGTAATTCAAAACTCATCCCAAACACTCAGACCCCACAGTCTGAGCTATTAATCTATAACCTAACTCAATGGCTGCACATGAGATATACACTAGAAATTTAAGTACTATTAGTTCAATATTAATTTTAAAAAATAATATAGCTTCCCAAAAGAGCTAATGTAACTATAGGTCATATTAACATTCTTACTAAATGCAGGACCAAAAGACTAGGGTTAATCCAGTTAAGATTAATCTCAGTATTATCAATGTAAATGGGATCAGTCTTAAAGCACTCAAATTCTCATTGTCTTTTTATAAAATGGAGCCTAGAGAGGTGCTTAGGTTCTTAAACGCAGCTTTCTGCAGATTACAGGCATAGTGTACCTCACCTTGCCCAACACCATATGCCCCCGGTTACCAACCTGATACTAGTCAGTTATGGATGTCACCAAGTGAATGTCAGTGCTCCACTGAGAATGGTGTAATTCTTTATACATCTGTACTTCTTGGCCAGCACAGGAAACAGAAGTCACTGCCTTCATCAGCTTTGTCATTTTTTTCTCATATTCTTGTGTCTATCCTGCTTTGCATTTTCTCTTCCTTATCCCATCCTCCCACAGTGAAGATCTCCACCCTACTCCCCCCAGCACTATTTCTGCAGTACTTAAGGACTATATTTTATAGTAGTCAAACACCACCTCAGACTCTCTCTCCTCCATCTCTCAACCCAAATATATTTCTAACTGGTGGGATTTCAGGCAGGGTATCAAGGAAGAAGAAGAATGCTTTTCTGATTATCCGAAATCAACTTCTCTCAAGGTGTCAATCCTGCTTTTAATAGCTTTTCCTCTTTTTACAGGGATGAAAGCACAAATTCTATAGCAAAACTGTGAGGTTTTTACAACCATTAATTCACAGCATGCTTATTATAATACTGGGTTGCACAGAAGGCACATTTATTTTCCCCAGGCTTTCCCATTCAACAGTAAAGCATGAGGAGCCAGGGAGATGAGAGGAAGTCAGAGGTGGTGGGAGATACTGACTAGAAAGAAAATTAGGCATCTTAATGGGACCGTGGACCATCATGAATCCCCATAGATGGATCTTCAGCAGTACTCAGGCAACAACTAGAACCTGAGATTTAGGAATCTTTGATGGGTAAAAGCAAAAAAAAAAAAGAGAGAAAGAAAGAAAGAAAGAAAGAAAGAAAAAGAAATCTTTTTATCCAAAGTTAAAGTATGTTTGCTAAAATTATTTTAATATTTAATTTTAGTAAAATCATGTTTGTTTTAACAATTAAAATACAGAATTTTACAGAATAAAAATATAAATCTCCTTTTATATTTCCATCACCAACACCATTAACTTCATAAAGTTATTACTATTTAAACTTTATTGTGTGTCCTTCTAAATCTATTTTCCTAAGCATTCATGTATCTATATATAAATACATATGTATATCTACAATATATAGAATTGTTGAAAACTACAATGTATTATTCTGTAACTCAGAATCTTTGACTAAAAAATAAATAATATTTTAGAATAGGCAATATTGTTTGAAACATAACCAAGATGGAGCTTCTATTTACAAATGCAAACCAAAGGCCCTTTCTAAAATGAATGTGAAGTTTCAGATATTTAAAAATATTTTTAAAATGGGTTTTATTTTTTAATAAAGTGATGTAATTAGCTTTGTAGAAAAAGATAAAGTTGTGAGGACTTTCTGTTTTAGTCTGGCATATAAGGAGCTTGGAAGTCATTACTGCCATTATCACAATTATAGAAAAGCTAAAAATGTGGAAAACCAACAACTGTTATTAGAGCCATCTTAGAGTAAGCTGCTGCCCCCCAGACTGAAGAGGTAGACAGGCAGACAGAGAACCATGCCTTACTAGAGCAGGGTCCCAGGAGCAGAGACCTCTGACACAGGTGCTGGGTGGGGAAAATTTCAACTTCATTGATGAATTGCTAGAGACTTGGTGCTGACAACTTTGAGAGTTAAAAGCCCCTAAATTTTTTGAGGTTTCCTCTAGGAGTCCTATCAGATTCTCACAGTAAAGATGAGAGGAAAATTTCCTCATGTTTCCACCAAAAAGAATGGGAAAGCAGTGTTCATAAACACCACCAGAACATTATGTTCTAGTTAAAGGGCTTGCGCTCAAGAGAAATTATTTTCATGGAGTGTGACTAATTGGGGTTTTGCCAGAGCCTGAACAACATGGCAGAAGGGGACTACCCAAATCCAGCATCCTCTAGCCTTCTTTTTATAATTAAGGTGGGAGGCAGGCAAACCTGAAAAGCACTTGTAAGGGTCACAGCTCAGTGCACTGGCTCACTAAAAATCTAATGCCTAATCATAAAAACATAACACTCCCCCTGGCCACACCTTATCACTACATTAATAGGGATCCTGGATAATTACAGAGTAATACAACAAGGTAATGCAGGAAGACCTGCACATCTCAGGCTTATGTAAGAGATTCTAGAAAAGCCCAAAGAAGTCACAGGAGACAAAAACAAGGACACCAGAGAAAATTTTAACCTCTGAAATCTACAGCTATAGCCAACAATAAACACAGCCTAACATCAAGACAGAGACCATAAAACATTCAGGTCCTATTAATCTTGGTTCTTCTACCCACATGACATGTCTGGCTTTCAGGACAAAAATCACAAGGCAAAGCAAAAGGAAAAAAAAAAAAAACAAAACCACGATCTGAGGAATAGAGCAAGAACCAGAACCAGACTCAGATATGTCGGAGATACTAAAATAATCAGATCCAGAATTAAAACAACAATGACTAAAATGCTCAGGGTAGTAGTATAAAACCTGGAAAACATGTAAGAACATATGGATAATGTAAGCAGAGAGATGGAAAATCTAAGAAAGAATCAAAAGAAATGGCAGAAATCAAAAACACCATAGAGAAGTTTTGCCTTTGATGGACTCATCACTAGACACAGCCCCCCCCCCAAAAAAAAAATTCAGTGAACTTGAAGAAATGTCAATAGAATAATTCAAAACTAAAATGCAAACAGAAAAAGAATAAAGAAGACAGAATATCTAAGAACTATAGGGAAAGTACTACAGATGTAATATACATTAACAAATGTAACAAATGTACATTTGCAATGTAACACACAACATAAATAAGGAAAGAGAGGAGGCACATAAGAGAACTCTGTACTTTTTGTTCAGTTTCTGTCAATCTAAAACTGCTAAAAATATAAAGGCTATTAGTTTTTAAAGAGAAATAATTAGAAAACATGGACAAGTAAATAAAATTATAAATGGAACAGTTTGTTATTTAAAATAATAGCAGTAAGAATCTTTATAATATCACTGAGTCTAATATCTCAAGAAGACAATAAAAAAGCAAGGGCATAGTCTGAATACTATCATTAATAATTATTATTTAATAAAAATATTTGACACTTGTAACTTAGAAATGAGAATACACATTCCCTTCAAAGGCTTATGGGATATTTGCACACAATACTCATGTACCAAATTACAAAGATAATTTTATTAAATTAATCATAGATTTATAAGCCATACTATTTAATTAAAATGTAAGAAAACTAAGAATTTATAACACATGCTTAAAGTCCCCAAATTCTAAACATTTAAAAACTACAAAATGAATATAACTTTATTAAATTGCCTAGTTTAAAGAGGTAATATAAAATTGCAGGCTTTTTCAATATTAATATGGAACACAGATAGACATATACTCAAAGGAATAGTCATAATCATGTATTTATAGTCTTTGAATTCCCTTCCTGGCCAACACATAGGTTTCCCAGGATACATACAACCACTGGGTAAGTGGCTAGAACTGTATTGAGATATTTTCAAAAAAATCTTTGGTGAGAATTAATATACAATATTCTGAAAATAAAATAGAGTGATGTGTTTCCATATGTTATAGTGAATATCTATCTATGAGAAATTGTGGAGAATAAAAATAAAGGTTCTGATATGAAAATAAATTAGGGCCCAGCTACCACAAGAATAATTTTATTGTGAAATGAGACCATTTGAAACCAGTACACATGTTTTCATCTCCTTTCTCTTTCCCCAATAAAGTAGTAGTCATAGGCCTTAGAAAGCCTTGAAAAGTCTGGGCCTACTTGAGATTGCTGTTGATCACTGTGGTATGTGAGCAGTGAAGAGAAACAAACCGGAAGTAATATTTCAGATTGCAGAAGCAGAAACTGTAGTGGAGCCCTCTCTGGAGCTCAAAGGGAAAAAGATGAGGTGGTGGAGGGTCTCAGCTCACATATGCTAGAAAAATGCAGGCTTTCTCAGGTTTCCACCTGAGAACGTCATCTCCACTACTCACCTCTCCCTCCAATGCTGCCTGTGATAAACAGCCCAAAGCAACTGGAAAGCAGAAGCATGTTTGGAAGAACAACTTGCACCAACTGAGTAGAAACAGAAAAAGGATGAGGGAATCCATGGGGTGGGGACATAAAGTGAAGCCTGTGTAAAGCACCTGGGTACTAGTGAATGGCCATGCAGCTTCAGGCAATTTTATGCATGACACTGGAAGTCCATTTTTTTTCTTTCTTTTCTTTTTCTTTTCTTTTTTTTTTTTAAGAAGAAGATTTAAATAGACTTTGTTGTTACAATTAGCAAGGTCTTATAAACCAATATATGTGGTCCCAGGACGTCATAATAGAGAAATCTAAGAGGTCATGATTGGAGAAGAGGTCACTATAACTGCCAGACACAATGCAGGGATGGCTGTCCAAGAATGCAGCAGACAGTATTAGGACAGGCCAGGGAGGTGAGATGACAGGGTGAGGAAGAGGGCAGTACTTTTCACTCCAGCTTCTTGTGGCTCTCCAGGCCACAAGACCCAATCAATGGCAGGAATGTAGACAGAAAGCAGGGGGTGAGCCCAATGGTGATATTCCTGGTCTTGAGCTGCTACTGGAGGCTTGGAATGGATCTGGACACGTGGCATCAGGAGCCATGGGTTGGACCAGTAAGACCCCTCATAAACAGAGGCATCAGCACAGACATGACTGCACAGAACAGCTGTCAGTCAGAGCCCAAGGTCAAGAGATCCTCTGTTAGTTCAGTTTCTGTAGGAATCTTGGTCAAGGTTGGCCATATCACTGGATTCTGTATCAAGTGATTGCTTTTTCCTGGTATGATGGTTGTCACACCCTCCAGTGTTTGACCTTGGAAGACAGTATAGTCAAGAAGAGTTTTGTGCAGAATTCAATAGCTCTTCTCATGCAAAATGCAAAAACTTTCTAGGGTGATCAACAGGAAATTTAGAAAGAGAAGTGATGAGCTGCATAATCGTAAGAGTGGAAGATTTGGCATCTTTCCTCCAAAGACATTTTTCTTTGTCTTTTTCTCTTTCCTTTGGGTCTAGTCCCAGCAGACCCTTTTTGCAAGATAAAGCACTGAAGTAGAGAGAACAGCATTTAGACAGCATTTCTAAAACACATTCTTCCCTACAGCCAAAAACTGAGATAGAAATGCGAGGGCTTTTACACTGAAAGAAGAACTGATGAAAACCAAACATGCTGGCTGTGCTTAGTGTGAGGGGGCGGTACCAAGAAGAGAAAGAACATTAATACAATCTAAAATGACACCAGAAAAAAGCCTTGCAAAGCAGAATTTGCAATATTAAGCACACTTATTATTTCTCAAGGGAACCTTCAGAGAAGAACAGCTGCATCAATTTTAAGCAAAAAGATTAAAGTATTCCAGTTGGCCTGTCCCTGAGGACCAGATGTCCTGTTTTATTCTGCAGCAGCTGTCCCCTCCCACAAATGCCCAGCTACTAAGGGAGGTGAAGACAGTGTCTTCTTTTCAGAATTCAGTTGTATCTTTGGCCTGTCCTAATTTTTTAGGCTTTTCTTTACTTAGGACCAATTTATAATCACCCAGGACAAGGGAATAAAAAGGAGAGCTATAGATACAAACCACATTGGCCTACATGTCCTGCCTGGGATTTTCTATTACCCCAGAGTGTCCCCAGTTCACTTAACAAGTGGTATAAATGCTGAGAAAAAACAAATAGAAGTCCACTCTTATTTTAAACAAAATGTATACCTATTATTACTTTGATATTTGGTAAATAACAAAAGGGGCTGGTGAAAGCAACAAGCAACAATAATATCCCATAAGTGGTAAATTCTGCAATATTCTAAAGTATTGGGATTGGGGTACTGTATTGAGAAATAAAGAAATCACTATAATAAAGGGTGAGAGAATAAAAAGGAACAAACATGATTTTTTTAAGTTTTCCAAAAACTGTTTTATCATTTTTTAAATTGTTTTATTGTTGTTCACTTACAGTTGCATGAATTTTCTCCCACCCCTCTACCCAACCCCAGCCAAACACACCTCCCTCCCTTGCTTCCACCCTCTCCTTGGTTGTGTCCATGTGTCCTTTATACTAGTTCCTGAAAACCCTTCTTCCCACTGTCCCTTACCCCTTCCTCTCCAGCTATGGTTACATTTTTCTTAACTTCAATGTCTCTGGTTATATTTTGTTTGCTTTTTTCTTTTGTTGATTATGTTCCAGTTAAAGGTGAGATCATATGGTATTTGTCCCTCACAACCTGGCTTATTTCACTTAGCATAATGCTCTCCAGTTCCATCCATGCTGTTCAAATGTTATAAGCTCCTTCTTTCTCTATTCTGTGTAGAATTCCATTGTGTAATTGTGCCATAGTTTTTTGATCCATTCATTTGCTGATGGGCACTTAGGTTGCTTCCAGTAATTGGCTATTGCAAATTGTGCTGCTATGAACATTAGGATCATATGTTCTTTTGGATTGGTGTTTCAGGGTTCTTAGAGTATAATCCCAGCAGTGGAATGCTGGATCAAAAGGGAGTTCCATTTTTAGTTTTCTGAGGAAATTCCACACTGTTTTCCACAATGGCTGTATCAGTCTTCATTCCCATCTACAGTGCACTCTGGTTCCCTTTTCTCCGCATGCTCTCCAACAATTCCTTCGTTAATTTGTTTATGTTGACCACTCTGACCTGTGTGATATGGTACTTCATTGTGGTTTTATTTGCATCTCTCTGATGGCTAGTGATGCTGAGCATCTTTTCATATGTCTCTGGGCCCTCTATATGTTTTCCTTGGAGAGTGTCTGTTGAAGTCCTTTGCCCATTTTTTAATTGGGTTGTTTGTCTTCCTGGATTCCGGTTGTGTGAGTTCTTTATGTATTTTGGAGATCAGGCCCTTGCCTGAGGTATCAGTGGCAAATACATATTCCCATACTGTTGGTTCTCTTTTCATTTTAATGAAGTTTTCTTTAACTATGCAGAAGCTTTTTATTTTGATGAGGACCCATTTGTTTATTATTTCCTTTATGTTCCTTGCTTTAGGGGACGTGTCTGTGAGGATGTTGCTGCATGGAATGTCTGAGATTTTCCTGCCAATGTTTTCCTCTAGGACTTTTATGGTGTTATGACTTATATTTAAGTATTTTATCCACATTGAATGTATTTTTGTGTATGGTGTAATTTGGTGATCGAGTTTCATTTTTTTGAATGAAAAAATGAAACTTTTTTCATTAACTGCACAGATCTCCGAACACCATTTGTTGAAGAGGCTATTTTTGCTCCATGTTATGCTCCTGCCTCCTTTGTCAAATATTTATTGAAAGTAAAGACCTGGGTTTATTTATGGACTCTCAGTTCTGTTCCATTGGTCTATGTGCCTGTTTTTATGCCAGTACCAGGCTGTTTTGATTACAGTGGCCTTGTAATACACTTTGATATCAGGTACTGTAATCCCTCCTGCTTTGTTCTTCTTTCTCAAAATTACTGAAGCTATTCAGGGTCTTTTATGGTTCCATATAAATTTCTGAAGTGTTTGTTCTATATCTGTGAAATATGTCATGGCTACATTAATAGGGATTGCATTGAATCTATAAATCACTTGGGGTAGTATGGACATTTTGATGAAGATAATTCTCCCAATCCATGAGCATGGTACATGCTTCCATTTATTTGTGTCTTCCTTAATTTCTTTCTTCATTGTTGTGTAGATTTCTGAGTACAGGTCTTTACCTCCTTGGTTAGGTTTATTCCTATGTACTTTATTTTTCTTGTTGCTATATCAAATGGGATTTTTTTTCCTTATTTCTCTTTTTGATGCTTCATTGCTGGTGTAAAAAACTCTTTTGATTTCTGAGTATTGATTTTGCATCAGGCTGTTTTGCCAAATTCATTTATTAGGTCAAGCAGGTTTTTGGTGGAGTCTATAGGATATGCCATGTACACTATCCTGTCATCTGCAAACAATGACAGTTTTCCTTCCTCCTTTCCAATTTTGATTCTGTTTAGTACTTTTTCTTGTCTGATTGCTGTGGCTCGGACTTCCACTACTGTGTTGAGTTGGAGTGGTGAGAGAGGGCATCCTTGTTTTGTTCCTGATCTTAGTGAGAAAGCTCTAAATTTTTGTCCATTGAGTATGATGTTGGCTGTAGGTCTCTCAAATATGGCCTTTATTATGTTGAGGAATGCTCCCTTTATTCCCACTTTGCTGAGTGTTTTCATGATAAATGAGTGCTGTATCTCATCAAATGGTTTTTCCACATCTATTGATATGATCATATGGATTTTGTCTTTGCTGTTGTTTATGTCGTGTATTATGATTATTGATTCGTGAATATTGTACCATCCTTGCATCCCTGGGATGAGTTCCACTTGATCATAGTGTGTGATCTTTTTCACGTATTGTTGGATGCAGTTTGCCAATAATTTGTTGAGAATTTTAGCATCTATGTTCATCAGGGATATTGGCCTAAAGTTTTCTTTCTTTGTTATGTCTTTATCTGGTTTGGGGATTAGGGTAATGCTGACTTCACAAAAAGAGTTTGGGAGTTTTCCATCTTCTTGAATTTTTTGAAATAATCTATGGAAGATGGCGGTTAGCTCTCCCTTAAATGCTCTGTAGAATTCTCCTGTGAAACTGTCTGGTCCAGGGCTTTTGTGTGTCAGAAGCTTTCTGATTACTGTTTCAATTTCATCAAGCGTTATTGGTCGGTTTAGGCTTTCTGCGTCTTCTTCATTGAGTTTTGGAAGGTTATATTTTTCTAGAAATTTGTCTATTTCATCTAGGTTTTCACATTTATTGGCATATAATTCTTCCTAGTAATTTCTTACAATCCTTTGTATTTCTGTGGTACGAGTTGTAGTCTCTCCTCTTTCATTTCTGATTGTGTTTATTTGGGTCTCTTTCTTTTTTTCTTCATGAGCCTGCTTAAAGTCTTGTTGATTTTGTTTATCTTTTCAAAGCACCAGCTCCTGGATTCATTGATCCTTAGAATTGTGCTTTTAGTCTCTATGTCATTTAACCCTGCTCTGATCTTGGTTATTTCCTTCCTTCTACTTGCTCTGGACTGTCTTTGTTGTTGTTCCTCGATCTCTTGTAGGTGTAGGGTTAGGTTGTTTATTTGAAATGTTTCTATTATTTTTAGATAGGCCTGTATCACTATGAACTTCCTTCTCAGGAATGCCTTTGCTGTGTCCCATATGTTTTTGATTATTGTGAGTTTATTTTCATTTGTTTCCAGGAACTTTTTTATTTCTTTCCTAATCTAATTTTCAACCCATTCAGTGTTTAATAGCATGCTCTTAATTCTCCATGCTTTTGAGTGTTTTGGGTTTTTTTCCTTGAGGTATGTTCTAATTTCAGTCCCCTGTGGCGAAAGAAAATGCTTGATATGATTTCAATTTTCTTAAACTTCTTGAGGCTTGTTTTGTGTCCTAACATGTAGTCCATCTTTGAAAATGTTCCATGTGCATTTGAAAAGTATGTGTATTTTACTTCTTTGGGATCAAAGGCTCTCTCTCTCTCTCTCTCTCTCTCTCTCTCTCTCTCTCTCTCTCTCTATATATATATATATATATATATATATATATATATATACATATATATATATATATATATATCAGTTAAGTCCATTCCATCTAGGGCATTATTCAATGCCACAATATCTTTGTTGATATTTTGTTTGAAAAATCTCTCCATCTTTGACAGTGGGGTGTTAAAAGCCCCTACTATATTTGTGTTGCTGTTAATATCTTTCTTGAAGTCCTCCAAGATTTTCTTTATGTATTTGGGTGCTCCTATGTTGGGTGCATATATTTGTACAATGTTTATGTGTTCTTGGTGGATTCTTCCTATGAGTATTATGAAGTGACCGTTTGGGTCTCTCTTTATGGTCCCTTTTCTGGTAGTTTATTTTGTCTGATATGAGTATTGCTACCCTGGCTTTTTTTTTTTTTTTCCCTGTCCATTTGCTTGGAAAATTTGTTTCCAGCCCTTCACTTTCAGTCTGTGTAGGGTTTTTTTTTCTGAGGTGGGTCACTTGTATGTCACATATGGGTGGGTCATGCTTTCTTATCCATTCAGCTATTCTATGTCTTTTGATTGGAGCATTTAATCCATTTACATTTAAGGTTATTATTGATAGGTACTTATTCATTGCCTTTTTTTGGTACCTGTGTTCCTTCACTCTCTCTTTTCCTGACTTTCCTTAAAGCAGTTCTTTTAGCATCTCTTGCAGAGCTGGTTTGGTGGAGGTGTATTCTTTTACACTTCTTTTCTCTGTGAAGCTTCTTATTGGGTATTCTATCTTGATTGAGAGCCTTGCTGGGTAAAGTAGTCTTGGTTGCAGGCCTCTGGTTCTCATTACTTGGAATATTTTTTGCCATCTCTTCTGGCTTGGAGCATTTCCATTGAGAAGTTAGCTGCTAACCTTATGGGGCTCCCTTGTGTGTTACTTTCTGTTTATCTCTTGCTGCCTTTAAGATTCTCACTTTTTCTTGGAATCTTGCCATTTTAATCATGATGTGTCTTGCAGTGGGCCTCTTTGGTTTCCTCTAGATTGGGACACCCTGTGTTTTCTGGATTTGTGTGACTTTTTCTCTCATCAAATTAGGGAAATTTTCCATCATTACTTTTTCAAACAGGCTTTCTATCCTTTGTTCTTCTTCTCCTTCTGGTGTCCCTATTTTATGCGTATTATTACATTCGATGTTGCCCTGCATTTCCCTTATTGCCTCTTCATTCTTTCTGAGCCTCTTTTCCTTTTCTTGCTCATTCTTGGTGTTTTTTTCTTCTTTGTCCTGCAGTTCGCTGATCCAATCCTCTGCTTCATAGAGCCTGCTTTTGATTCCTTCTACTGTGTTCTTCAGTTCAGTAATTGTATTCTTCATTTCCTCTTGGCCCTTGTTGATAGTTTGTATTTCCTTTTTCATCTTGATATAGTTTGCTGTGAGTTCATTGTAGTGTCCCTGTAGTTTTTGGTAATTCTGTGTGAGCTCATTAAGGTTCCTTTGAACCAATGCTTTGAATTCAATATCTGATTGTTGACTTGCCTTTTTTTCATTAGCCTTGTTCTGAGACTTTCACCTTTCCTTTCATTTGGGTATTGTTTCTTTGTTTTCCTATTGTTTGTAAGATGCCTCCTGTTAGCCTCTGCTTCTTAAGTTGGTCTTTTCTGACCCCCTGGATTTATGGTTTAGACTTCTGTGGTAGAATACCTGTGAGATTCAGTGGTACAGTCTCCTTGATCTCCCGATCTTACTGATTTTGGGCTGTGGTTTATGTTGGCTCTGTTTATTTCTTTGTGGTTTGGTTGTTGTTGGTTCTTTCTTTGGTGGGTCCTTCCCACCAGCTGGTTATCTGAGGGTCCGTCTGTCTACCACATCTTGTTTTCCGTTGTGCAGGTGTGGGCAGCTTGTGTTGGAGCTCATTATTCTGTGTGTACAAGGTTTTGAGGCTTTTCTCTTACTCTTGTCAGTTGTTTGTCCTGAATAAATTTCTCCACCTTTCTGTTGTATTTCCAGATAGGTCCTAGGTTGAGTTAGTGTGACTTCTACTCCCTCCTTCACCTTATTCTGTTCTTAGCTATTGGTGGTTCCTTTGCTGGTGGGTTTCCTCTTCCAGGAGGTATCCTGGTGTTCACAGCTTCTACCTACTCTTTTTTGTGATAGGTTGTAGGGGGAAGGCAAAATGGTTTAAGACAGCAGGAGTGTATTCTATTTTATTTAAAATACCAGCCCTTAGAGAAGAGATAGAAGATCTTTGGATACTTATAGTGTTAACTGTGATAATTCACCCACCTAGCCACATTTTAGAAAGGGTGGAAAGAAGATAAGACTCTTGTTTCTGGGGTGTTGGGGGGAGATTTGTAAGTTGGATCTAGTAAGCTGTGAGCTTGTGGGAGGTCAGATTATGAGGTAAAGTGAGAGTAAACAGTAGAAGATTGGTGTAATGTTTGAGAGAATAGAGTTAACCACACCCGTAGTAAATTTCAGGAAACAGTGAAGTGGGCTGATATCTGGGAGGTGTTTGTGTAGCATTTACAGATGTATGGAACAGCTATTATTTACAATAGCAATGGAGCAACAATTATATGAAAGAATCGATGTGATCTGTATAACTAGAATAGGGAGTATATGTCCTAGAGTAGTGAGTTAATGGAACACAAGTGAAGTGAAAGACAGTTAATTAACAATACACTATGAAAGAGAGAACAAGGGGAAACCAGTCAAACAATGAAAATTAACCAGTCAAGCAAACAAGACTAAACAGAAAGAAGAGAGATACAAAAATAATAATGAAATGAGTGACGTAAGAATAATGAAAAAAAATAATACAAATATACAATAACTTGCAAGTTCTCTGGACTAGCAAAGTGAAATTTGTTTCACTGTCTCAGCAGTTGGGATGCCCCCTTTTTCAGTCCAACTCTGGTCTTTTCACAGTCCCACGTTTTATTGTCTCACTTGCAGGAATTAAAAAAGAAAGAAAGAAGAAGAAGAAGAAGAAGAAGAAGAAGGAGGAGGAGGAGGAGGAGAAGTTACAAAGGGAGAGGAAGAAGGAGTAGAACAACAAAGAAGGAAAGAGAGGAAGAAGGTGTTAAAAGAAAAAATAATAATAAAGAATTACTTAAAAAAAAAAAAGTCTCCTGCTGGCTTCAAAGTGGCCAAGCCAATTTTGATGGTCTTTTGGGCTGCAGCTGGCTCAGGGGGCTTAGTTTAGCTCTTCTCTGTTACTGACCAGCACTCAGGCAGCCTCCAGCCCACCTCTCCAGCTAGACCATGGGCTGTCTGGGTCAGGTCCTGACGTGGCCCAACTCAGCTCTACTCAGCTGGTGCCCACAGTCTCCATGGGTTTACCACTTTGTCCTTATTCCCCTCCCTGCGACTTCAAGCAACCAGGTCTCTCTTGATGCTGCTCAAACCTTGCTTGGCAGGGGAGGGAGCTGTTAACTGGGCTCTCTTTCAGGAGTCCTGGGGCAGGTCCCATGGGTGCTGGGCCTGGGGCTACAGTCACCCTGGTCCCTGCACTGGTCCTAGGGACCTTATTGCCCTAGATCAATCCCCTTACTGTCTGTTTTTTTCAGTGTCCTCTTTACTTTCTGGTCTCCTATCTTCATAAATGCTGGGGTTCTGTTCGCCATTCGCTCTATTACTCAGTAAATTGGGTAGGTGTTTCACCCATGTGCAGGGGGAAGTGGACTCTGCTCCCACCTATCTCACCACCATCTTCCCTCCAGACAAACATGATCTTCTGAGCTACAACTTAAATCAACTATTTTTTCCTGTTCATATAGATTTATTTTAAAAGTATAATTAAAGTGGGGATAATGTATCATTTATTTTATTTTTATTTCTGATTTAATATTTATTATATTTTTTCCATTACCATGTTGTCCTCTTATACCCCTTTCCCCACAGCAATCACCACACTGTTGTTCATGTCCATGAGTCTTTTTCATTTTGCTCAATCCCTCCCCCACTAGCTGTCATATGCTCTTCGTCTATGAGTCTTCTCATTTTACTTTTTGGTTCAGTTTGTTCATTAGTTTCCACATATGAGTAAAATAATATGGGATTAGTCTTTCTCTGACTGGCTTATTTCACTTAGCATAACATTCTCCAGGTCCATCCATGCTGTCACAAAGGGTAAAATTTTCTTCCCTTATATGACCAAGTAGTATTCCATTATGTAAATGTACCATAGTTGTTTTATCCACTGTTCTAATGATGGATACTTGGCCTGTTTCCATATCTTGGAAATTGTAGATAATGCTGTGATGAACATAGGGATGCTTATGTTGTTTGGAATCCGTGTTTTGAGTTCCTTCAGATAGCTTCCCAGAAGTGGGATAGCTGGGTCAAAAGACAGATCCACTTTTAATTTTTGTGATATCTCCATACTGCTTTCCACAGTGACTGCACCAATCTGCATTCTCACTAATAGTGCAAAAGGGTTTCCTTTTTCCCACAACCTTGCCAGCACTTGTTGTTTGTTGATTTATTGATGATAGCCATACGGAGAAGTATGAGATGATATCTCATTGTGGTTTTAATTTACATCGGCTGACAATTAGTGGTGTTAAGCCTCTATTGGCCATCTGCATGTTCTCTTTGGAGAAGTGTCTATTCAAGTCCTTTTAATTGGTTTGTTTGTTTTTTGGTACTGAATTTTGTAAGTTCTTTATAAATTTTGGATATTAACCTCTTATCAGATATATTGGTGAATATGTTATCCCATTCTTTGGGTTGTCTTTTATTTTGTTGATAGTCTCCTTTGCTGTGAAAAAACTTTTTAGCTTGATGTACTCCCATTTATTTCTTTTTTTCTTTTGTTTCCTTGCCTGGGCAGATATATCCGATAAAATATTGCTATGAGTATATGTCTGAGATTTTGTTGCCTATATTTTTTTCTATGACATTAATAGTTTCAGGTCTAACATTTAAGTCTTTGAGCCATTTTGAATTTATTCTTGTGTGTGGTATAAGAGGGTGGTCTACTTTCATCTTTCTGCATGTATCTGTCAATTTTTACAACACTAGTTTTTGGATAAAGGATCTTTAGTTCATTTGTGTTTGCTTTCTTTGTTGAATATCAATTGACTATAAAGGTGTGGGTTTATTTCTTGGTTCTCTATTCTGTTCCATTACTCTATGTGTCTGTTTTTATGCCAGTACCATACTGTTTTGATTACTATGGCCTTATAATATAGTTTGATTTTAGGTAGTGTAAGTCCTCCAACTTTGTTCTTTTTTCTCAGTTTTGGGAACTGCCCTGCCTGGTTTCAGAGGCTGTAACCCCCCCATGGTTAAGGCTGAGTCAGAATTGGGACCATAAGCCACTAAGGAGACAAAGATTATCTCCCTGGCAGAAGTGCCACCTCTGCCCACTTCACCCTGCTTGTCCCTGAGCTTGGCTAGTTAGCCAATGAGGGGTAAGAATCCTCAAGGGAGGATCAACCTAAGACAGGCTCTGGTCACCATGAATAAGCTTGCAGGGAAGGACTCGGGGGGCTGTGGAAAAAGGGGGTGATGGACCCTCGCCCCTCGGCTTTGAAATAGCCTGAGTCCTCATTCTGTCTGCAAGAAGTCTCCTAGTCTCTTGGCTGCCTTACTTCCCTTGCCTGACTTAAGCCTGAAGCAATAACAGAGGGCAGTGCAGTCCTGTGCTTGGAGGGGCAGATTCCCTGGGGAATCAGGCCTACCAAAAATACATACATTCCTGTGAAACCTACTTAATTTGTACCCTCAGTTTAAGAGATAAGGGTCCAGACCTGAGATGAGTCTGGCGCCTAAAGTTTTATGGCCCTCTAACTAATTGGCTGTAACTCAGAATAAGCCCTCAAAGTTCTCTGTAAATCATGTATTGTTTAACCCTTACTGGCTGACAATGATTGATGAGCTTTATCTGCATTCCTGTGTGAATGAACCTAATAAAAGCCCATGGAGAGAAAGGCTCTGGGCCCTTCTCCTTTGAGAGAATCAGCCACCTCTCCTCCCCAAGCAGATCATGTCTTGGTAGTCTTAATTCTTCATCCATGGCGGACCAGGGGGCTGCGTTAAAGCCCCCCGACATCTCAGGATCACTATGAGGGGCCTTTTGTGGTTCTATGTAAATTTTGGATATATTTGTTTTAGATCTGTGAAATATGGCATTGGTGTTTTTAATAGGTATTGTGTTGAATCTATAGATTGCTTTGAGTAGTCTATGTCTATGTTGTCAGATATAAGTATTGCTACCCTAGCTTTTTTTCCTTTCTATTTGCATGAAATATCTTTTTCCATCCCATTAGTTTTAGTCTGTTTGTATCTTTTGATCTGAGATAGGTATCTTACAAGTAGCATATATATATAAGTTTTATTTTCTTATCCATTCAGCTACCCTATGTCTTTTGGTTGGAGAATTTAAAGCATTTACATTTAAGGTGTTCATTGACAGATATATATTTATTGCCCTTTTACTGATAGACTTTTCTTGTGGGTTTTTTTTTCCTGTTTCTTCTTCCTCTTGTTAAAGCAAGCCCTTTACCATTTGTTGCAGTTCTGCTTTGGCGTTAACAAACTCCTTTAGCTTTTTATTTTCTGGAAATCTCCTTATTTCTCCTTCAATTTTAAATATTAGCCCTGCTGGGTAAAGTAGCCTTAGTTATATACCCTTGATTTTCATCACCTTGAATATTTCGCACCACTCCCTTCTGGCCTGAAATCTTTCTATTGAGAGATCAGGTGACAGTCTAATCGGTGTTCTCTTGTATGTTACTACCTGCTTTTCTCTTGTGGTTTTTAGGATTCTCTCCTTGTCTTTAAGCCTTACTATTTTAATTATGGTGTGTCTTAGTGTAGGCCTCTTTGGGTGCACCTTGCTTGGGACTCGTTGAGTTTCCTGGACTTGTGTGTCTATTTCCTTCACCAGATTAGGGAAGGTTTTGGTCATGATTTCTTTAAATAAGTTCTTTATCTTGCTCACTCTCTTCTCCTTATGCTTCACATTGTCCAAAATGTTTCTTAATTTTTCCTCATTTTAATTTTTTTTTCTTTTTGCTGCCTGCATGGGTGTTTTTTTCTACCTTGTCTTCCAAATCACTTATTTGATCATCTGCTTCATCTAACCTATTGTTTATTCCTTCCAGTATATAATTTATTTCAGATATTGCATTCTTTATTTCTAATTGGTCTTTTTTTATAGTTTCTATGTCTTTTTTTTTCATGCTGTTGTGTATCCTTATAATCAGTACTCTAAAGTCTTTATCTGATAAATAACTTACCTCCATTTAATCTAGCTCTTCTTCTGGAGAATTCTATTTTCTTTCATTTGGGGTCTGTTTCTTTGTCTTCCCATTTTGGCTGCTTCTTTGTGTTTGTTTCTATGTAATTGGTAGGTCTCCAAAGAGTCTTGTTTAAGCCTTTGTCAGATGATGCTTGTGACTGGCCCTGGTTAACTTTTTGGGAGCTTTCAGTGATCCACAGCATGTGGTTTCCTCTGCTGAAGCTTTGTGTGTGCAGAAAAAAACAAGGCTGTGCACCAAGGGTGGCTTTTATCAGCATCAGACCCTGGGGTGGGTCAGCTGAAGTCTCAGAGAGCTGCCCAAGATCTGCCTTAGTTGTTAAGCTAAGCAGTGATATAGCTTCAAGCTGTAATCAGCAGTCCAGCTTAAGTTCCACAGGGTTTGGCAGAGTAATTCCTGTGGATGAGGCTATTGCTTCCCCTCAGACTGATGTCATTAGGAGAGGAGTGCTCTTTCTTGAGAAAGATGGCTTCTGCTGTATGAGGAATGACTTAGTGCTGGGATCCTAGTGCTTTCTCCCTCAGATCTCTCCCAGAACCATCAAACCCACACCCTCCTCAAGCACCTCTTATCCACTCTGCCCTCCCTTTGCCAGAGGCCAGGGTAAATGACTACCAACAAAATTTTGTATGTTAGCCCTTTAATAAGCTCTCTGAGTTTCCAGTCATCTTTCTCTGATATACGGAAACCCTGCTGCTTTTCACAGCTTGAAGTTATCAGGGTTATTTTATAGTTATTGTGTTATCCACTGGAGAGCCCTGTTTGGGTTTTAGAGCCCACACGTCTCAGGATCCCCCTGTCCACTGAAATGTTCCTCTGGAACTTCAGCTGACATTCATGGGGGCCCAGCCAGCCCTCTTGTACCTCCTCCGCACTCCCTACCAGTCTCATTGTAGTGAAGTGGTTTCTGCCTGTCTGTGGTTATAAGGCTCTTAACTACTTCTTTAAAAAAGAGAGGGAATAACATTTATGCAAAATTTTAAGAATATTTTTTCTTTTGTCCAACTCCCTTTTGGCTGTTTACCTCCTTTGTTTGTAAATACATGATCCTTCTGATTAAGTATGAAGTACTTTAGATAAGAGGAGCAGATCTTGAAGTTTGATCAAATCAATGCTGAACTGAAAACATGTTACCACAGCAAATGTAATGAAGTAGAATGAACAGCTCCTACAGCCCCTTTTCTCTTCTCTCTGCATATCTGGCTATAATGGATCTGCTTCATCTTTGTAAATATACTGTGGTCCCTGATAAGGATCAGGCAAGGGAAATAAATAATTATTTGTGCTAAATGAAGTTCTTGAGCTGTTGGCATGACAAGAAGCTCATAGAGAGTGAAGATCATCCTACACATTTGCAGATATGCATGGAATCACAATGTTAAGCTAATTACTTGCAAAGTGCTCCATTATACCAAACACAAAGTTGATGCATGGAGTGGTCTGAGTTCAAGGAAAATGTTTTTCAGTGCATCAGTTTTGACAGAACAGTGATAGCTTATAGGATGTAATATTTGGATCATTTTTTCTGAACTCTTATTAAAGGGCAGGAAAAAGGAGGGTGCTGAGGAGATATGGAAAAGAACATAAAGGAATGTGAGTTTGAACAGATATAAGGGTGACTGGTTATATAAGTAAAATCAAGTACCACCCTTCAAATGAAGGAAGGAAGTGTGTGCCAGATCACTTTTCTCAATGGCTTCAGTGATGACTTTTAGAAGAAGGCCACTGTGCTACACACCCTTGAAGACTGGGATCCCCAAATCTCAGTCACTGCAGACAAAGGATATAATAGAACTCAGAGGGGAGGCTGCTCCCCACCCTGCCCAGTGTTGTCCTCTGGAATCTCTTCTCCAACTTCCTTAATACTTGTGCATTTCCTTTCCACCACTATAGGCTCCCTCCTGACAATTGCCAATCTGACCCATTGTGAGCTCACATTGAAGTTGAAACAGATCACCTTGATAAAATGGTAAGTGTTCAAGGTTTTGCTTTAAAAATATGTCCATTCTGACTCTTTTCCATTCTCACTGCCACGAAATCATGATAGAAAAGAAGACGTAGCCTTATACAACTGGGAATAGGCATACACGAGTATCCTAAAGCTAGAAACCATGGTTCTCAGTGTAGTCCCTGGATCAGCAGCATTGGCAACACCTGGAAACTTAATAGAAATGCAGATTCTTGAGTCTCACCCCAGACCTATGGAACCAGACACTCTGGAGAAGATGACCAACAATTTTTGTCTTAACAAGCCTTCCAGTTTAAGTGTGAGAATCACCAGTCTAAAAGGCATTTTATAGGCTGAACTCTACTCCTATTTCTCTGCCTGGAATGAGCTGCCATTATTATCTGGAAAAACTTCCCTTGGCCTTTCAAAAGGTACTTCAAATTTCAACCCTAGATTGTTTTCTAATTCTTCATTTTTAGTGTTCTCGTGGTTACTTTCTAATATAGCTTTTAAGAATGCTTTTGAGAGTCTTTGTTTTCCTGCCTGGATGATCCTCAATATCCCCCTAAAACTACAACATACATTACTTATTAAAAACTTGAATAGCCCTGGCTGGTGTGGCTCAGTGGATTGAGCACTGGCTTGCAAACTGAAAGGTGACTGGTTCGATTCCCAGTCAGGTCACATGCTTGGGTTACAGGCCAGGTCTCCAGTTGGGGGTGTGTGAGAGGCAACCAACCAATGTATCTCCCATAGGAGGATGTTTCTCTCCTTGTCTTTCTCCCTCCCTTCTGCTCTTTCTACAAAATAAATAAATAAAATCTTAAGAAAAAGAAGAGATTTTAAATAAAATAGATCCTATAAAATATGAGTAGTTGTATCATTTTCTTGATGTTGTTATGACTGGAGTTAATACTTTCTAGCTAAGGGATAAATAGAGGTAAAACAAAGAGCAGAAAAGAAAAATTGGCAATAAAGATATAAGAAAGAGGCAGAAATTTTAGAATGTTACTTAGTAAGTTATATTGTTTAGAGTAATTAGGAAGAACTGTTCTCACAATCAGAGTTAATAGTAGAATGAGGTCTCTTGAGAGGTGATAAACTCCCCCTCACTATGTGTTCCTAGTGTGAATAGCAGATGATAATTATCAGTTTGCACTGAAGATAAAAACCAATCAATTGGAGGAAATTGCTTGCAGTGCTACTATATGGGATCAGGAACCTGCTAGACAAACCCAGTGTGGATTAGCAATGTCTGCTTTGAGTGTAAGATGGGGAAAGAGGTGTCATGAAATCAGCATCTCAGAGCCAGTAATGCTAAATATATATTTTTATGTGGTAGGAATGTATTAAATGACCTCTTGGAAATATAAACCCCATGTGTCTATAGTAAAAACAAGTATTTTTCAATGGAAGGCACTATGGGAAAAAAGGTATTATTGTTCACTTTTTAGCATATTGTTAATGATGATCCACTGTAGATGAAGATCTATGTTGAAGATGAATGATTTAGGCCGTGGATAGATCAAGGAAAGCCAGCCCTTATTCTCAATTGTCAGTTTGTAAATCAATATTTAATGCCTTGACATACTTCATGAGGCTACTAGCAGGCAAGAACAAAACATGTGGTATATATAAATAATTAACAGGAAAGTAATTAGAAGTCTTTTATAAACAATCTGTCTTCATTAATGTAAAATAGCTTAAATGAATGGTTCTCTGTAAGACCAAATAATTGATGTTTCCATAATTGCCACTGTTAGTACTGTGTTAACTCCAATTGTTTATAAGCCACAGATAGACTGAAAAGTTTTGGGTGGATGCTTTGAGCTAATAGTACCTTCAACAGATATTTTAATGAATAATTCTCTTTCAGCTCATTTTCTTTATTTGAGGAGAGGTCAAGATATAATGGTGTTCAGATCAGGGGTGGGGTGGGGAGGAATCATCATTTTGTTTTAGAGTCATTTATAAAATGGAAAGTTTCTAAAATGTTGCCTGGAGATCTCAATAACCATGTCAATTGATTTGGAAGATGATTTTCTGGGCTGAGCTTGAAACCACTTACACAGTGGTTCCCAGGCTTTAATTTACAAAACCACCATTCAATATTTATAAACACAAGGATCCCCAGTGTCAGGCTGGTCCCTTATTCATTGCAAAACACAAGACCCTTTTCCTGACTATAGTCACTTAACCAGGTTAGTTTAGAGTATAATTATCTCCTTAATGCAATACAGATAAAACATTCTTTGCTATGCATCACCTTTAATCAAAGTTCTGGCCAAGATAGAGGCATAGGTAGAAACCCTTCACTTCCTCACACAACCAAAAGTAGGATAACAACCAATCTAAAATCAATAAACAACCAAAAGTGCCAGAAAATCAAACTGCATGGAACTCTAACAACCAAGGAATTAAAGAAAAAATCATCCAAAAACAACCAGACTGGTAAAGCAGTGGACCACTCAGGTGGATTCAGAAAAACCACCACGATGTGGCAGCCTTGGGGTGGGACTGGCTGCCCAGCTCTGTGGGCTTAATTCTGTGGGACTAACTTAAGGGTAAAACTGAGATTCAGAGCTGACAGTGGGCTATAGCTGGGGTTGCCACAATGGCAGATACTCTCGGTCTCATAGGAGAGTTCACTGAAAAGTGCACTAGAGATGAGCAGAGGAGCTGCACTGTTCCCTCTCTGGCCCCACCCCAACAAGTAGCACAGCAGTTCAACAAAAAGGGTTGCCTTGCCCTGGTGAATACCTGAGGCCCTGCCCCCTTACAACCTATCAGCTGCACCAAGACAAAGAAATATGGCCCAAATGAAAGAACTGAGGAAAGCCCCAGAAAGAGAACTAAGGAAGGAGGAGATCACCAACCTATCTGGTGGAGAATTTAAATCCCTTATAATCAAAATGCTCATAGATCTAACTGAGCTTGTTCAAAAAATGAAAAAAAAAAAAAACACATGAAGGATACCCAAAGTGAAATAAAGCAAAATATTCAGGGAACCAACAGTGACAGGAAAGAAAACAGGATTCAAAACAACAATTTGGAACACAAGAAAGAAATAAACATCCATCCAGAAGAAAAGGAAAAAACAAGAATTCAAAAAAATGAAGAGAGGTTTAGGAACCTCTGGGAGAACTTGAAATGTTCCAATATCCAAATATAGGGGTGCCAGAAGGAGAAGAGGAAGAACAAAAAACTGAAAACTTATTTGAACAAATAATGAAGGAAAACTCCTTCAATCTGGCAAAGGAAACAGACTTCTAGGAAGTCCAGGAAGCCCAGAGAGTCCCAAAGAAGTTGGACCCAAGGAGGAACACACCAAGACACATCATCATTAAGTTACCCAAGATTAAAGATAAGGAGAGAATCTTAAAAGCAGCAAGAGAAAAGGAGACAGTTACCTACAAAAGAGTTCCCATTAGACTATCAGCTGATTTCTCAAAAGAAACCTTGCAGGCAAAAAGGGGCTGAAAGAAGTATTCCAAGTCATGAAAGGCAAGGACCTACATTCAAGATTACTCTATCCAGCAAAGCTTTTATTTGGAATAGAAGGGCAGATAAAGTGCTTCCCAGATAAGGTCAAGTTAAAAGAGTTTGTCATCACCAAGCCCTTACCATATGAAATGTTAAAGGAACTTATCTAAGAAAAAGAAGACAACAGATATGAACAGTAAAATGACAACTATCAACAAATGAACCTAAAAGAAAAGAAAAACAACAAAAACAAAAACTAAGCAAACAACCAGAACACGAACAGAATCATAGAAATGGAGATCACACAGAGGGATTTCAGTGGGGAGGGGGAAGGGAAGAATAGAGGGGGAAAGGTACAGGTAAGAAGAAGCATAATTAGTAGGTGTAAAATAGATGGGGAGAGATAAAATATAGTGTTAGGAAACAGAGGAATCAAAGAACTTATATGTACAACCCATGGACATGAACTAAGATGGAGGGTTGGGGGACAGAGTGGAGGGGGGGTAAAGGGGGAAAATTTGGAAAAACTGTAATAGCATAATTAATAAAAATACTTAAAAAATAAAAATAAATAAATCACCTGTAATCAATGTCAGGGACTCTTTTAAGTGATCCTATGAATGCATGCCCTTTCACTTTACCATTACTTAACACATTCAGGAAAGAAGACTTTGTTATCTAGCCTGATGTCATAATAAAATAAATAGCTTCATTTTAGCCGATGTGGGCACAAGTACCAGAAGATTATCTTTCCACAGATAGAAATATAAAGAGAGCCCTTTGACAGATTTTGTACATATTTCAAACTTGGGTCTCAGTTTTCTCATTGATAAGATAGGAAAATTATAAGTAGCTCACAGAGTAATTTATCAAGATTTAATGAGGAAACATATCAGTAATGCTAGGCTAAATCTACTACAGTGCAAGTACTAATATATAGGGAACCATTCCACACATGGGAATTCCTTTCCATGTCTAAGGCACTAGACACCCCACCTGGAGACCCAGCCCTCATCTGGTCTTTAGAATAGAATATAGTTATTCAAAGCCAACACTCAGGCTCAGTATGAGGCTCCCTTACTACAAGACCACTCTTTCCTTCAAATTTCAATGCTAATAACCTGATTTTTACTCATCATTCAGAATCTATCTTCACTTTCTAGCTGATAACTATATTTCTTTTTATGAACAAATTTCTTACTCCTTGACTAGGGTGCCAAACTTTTAGTCCTAGTAGTGACATTGTCCATCTATTTGGCACATTTGCCCTCCATGCCTCTGTTTTCTTACCCATTTCACCCTCAAACCTCCATCCAAGAGTTCTTGTTCTGGAACTGATCCAGGGTATGAGTAGTGCTAGATGCTGCCACATATTCTTAATGCAGAGCCCATGCCTGGCCTTCTAAATGTGACTCCTCTTATTAGTTTCATGGAAGTAATCTACCCTTCTGTGATGGTAATTCCATTACATGTGCTTCGTAACCTGATATCAACTGTCTCTAGACTATATCTGTTACCATGTTTTTACTCTTTGAATATCTAGGTCCTAAGGGCTAGAATGAACATATTCCTAGAAACTAACTCTACTTGTGTCCCATAAGTGGTTGCCTCACTTTAATGAATACCAGACTGGAAGCACCCCTCTCTAGCCTGGTCTGTTCCACCAATTAAACCGTGCCTTAGCAGGATACACCAGTCGAATGTATATTCACTTCTTTGCCAGGTGTTTGTGAAGCACCCATTCTATGGCAGGTATTGATCAGGGGCCACAGATAGAGCAGTGAGCAAAATAAAATTGCTGTCGTCACAAAGCTTACATTCCAGTGAAGGAGACTGACAATGGATGAATGTGTCAAGTCACTATCTACCCTCTCCACCCATCCTACACTCTGATACTGAACTCTGTGGACACCTTCAACAGGTCCTTTGCCCCAAGTTTCCAGCTGGGTTTTGGCAATGGGAAGCACAGGCAGGAGAAAGGAGGAATTAGAGAGCAATGAGATATTTATTCTTTTAGCTTCCTCCTTACCAGACCATCTTCTTCTTACTCCAGCCATAGCTCTGGGTAGATAGCTGCTCCTACAGCCACATCTCTCTTTGTGTTCTGGCATCTGTTCCCTCCCTAAGCTTTAATCCTTACTATAGTGATGGTGCCTCAGTCTTGCTGCCTCAGGTTAGTCTCCTTTAATGCTGCCAACATTTTGTAAGTTGTCCTCTATTAACACTCTTTGATTTACTCAATTGAATATGCCATATATTTACTGCTAGCACCCTGACCAACTACTACACCAAATGAAGAAATATATACTTTTTTGTCAGGTGATTGGCAGGGGAAGGTTAGGGGGTGGAGGGATTGAGAAAAAAGGAAAAAAGACTCATGGGCATGGACAACAGTGTAGTGATTGATGAGGGGAGGGGAGTATAAGGGGACTAAATGGTAATAGAAAAACATACAGTAAAGACTAAATTTTAAAAAGTAGGATCATACAATATGCAGTCAAAAATAATATTTTGCCAGGTAATACTTAGAATTGTGAATTCAAAAATAAGGCATAACAAGGTAAACATATGTTAGGAAATGCTCTTTTAGATTGAGAGTGGTCAGCAAAGTAGGTGACATTTGGCAAAGACACGAATGTCTTAAGGTAGGGTCCAGATGAAATACAGGACACTCAGTTAAATTTGAATTTCAGATGAACAAAAAAAGAATTTTTTAGTTTAAGTATGTCCAAAATATTGCACAGAACATACTTACAAAAATTATTTGTTTATTTGAAATTCAAATCTAAGTGGATGCTATATACATATTTTTTGCAATATCTGATAACCCTAATTTGAAGACATGAGCAATGTGAAGGAATGAATATCTGGAGGAAAAACATTTCTGGAAGAGCAAATACAAGTTACAGAGGCCTGAGGTGATGGGTTCACAATTGGTGAATTGATGAAATAGCAAGAAACAACCGCCTGGTGTCTTAGCTATTGAATGTTGTTAATGGGTCAAAGGATATAATCAGAGAGAGATGAAACAAGGTTTACAATCTTGGGTCATCCTGGGTTCTGTGTTTTCTCTACTCTCTCAATTGCCTAATCCAGTTCTGTATATTAATTACAGTCATGAGGGAAAAGGAAGTGAGAGTAGGAAAACAAGATGCCAAAGCTCTCAATACAGCAACAGCAAATGAACCTGAAAGTTACTTGAAAGTTACAAATATCATTTCATAAACAAATAACAACTCTTATGCAAATCATGTGCAAATTACCTGGATGCTCCTCTAGCTCATGCACCTGAATGAAATTTCTGGAAAACCCTAGGACATCTGTACTGTTTGTTGTGCTCCTGCTGGTAGGTGAACTGCCAGTTGGAGGCATACAGTCTATACAAATCCATAGCAAATAAAAGCTCTTCAATAATGATAGGATTCTTAGTACCTTCCTCTGGCCCAGAACTTGATCCCAAGGAGGCTCTCATGCATGCTTTCTCATTCTATTCTTCCAAAAATTTTAATCAGGAAGGTGATATCCACATTAAAAGGAAAGAACAAGACTTTGCTCATAGCACCAAGTCTATGGGTTGATTTAGGGAAGATGCAAAAGGCTAGTTTGACTCAATATACTTAACAATGTTGGCAGTTTAGCAAAAACACTGACTCAGAGCCCTGTATAAATACTTCAAGCAAGATAGGTCCAAAGTCAGATATTTGCTACAAGATACTCTTAATGTGTGTGTAAGTAAATAAGATAAATACACAGAATAAGAAAAAAAACATGTTATATTAAAATAATGTTATTAAAATATTTTAAAAACATATTTGCACACATATTTCATTATTAAGGCACTAAATAAGATCTAGCAAAGAGTTAAATAACTACTGATTTTATACTTGATCTTAGCCCAAAAGCCAAGAAGCAATGGATAACTACTGACTTTAAAGTGGTGATGAGTGTAAACAATATTCTGAGACATCTACTCACTGTAATGTGATATAAAATTATCTCTGATTTCTAATGGTGACAAGTCATGTCTATCATAAAACTACTGTGATTTGTTCCCCACATTTGTAATTGTAGTAATCACTATATTTAATCTAGAAATGGTGAAAATAAAGGTATAATTTTTCCCCATTCAAGGTCACAGATACCTTGAATTATCTCATTCAGCCAAGTTACGGATCATGTACTAGAAACATAGAGCAAAGGTGAGTGTGTTTTTTCTAATTCTGAGCTCTACAATATCTAGTGCATGAGTGTTGTTCTTTCTATATGTAGCAAGACTCATTGAGGAAAAATGCATATAAGATCTTATATATTTCCTAAATTAAGTCAGTACTAGATCCAATATGTGTAAGATAATAGCAAGATAATAGCTATCACTTCATATCTCCTTTATTTTTCTGCTTCTCTAATAGAACTGATTTTATAGTCACCTGTGAAAAATAATTTATTTTCAAGAATTTATATTCTAATATTCATATATGCAGGTATTGTTCAAGTTTCCTTTATATTCACTTAAAAAAGGGAAAGGAAAACATCAAATTTGCATTTTAAACAAACCATATCTGCAGATAAAAATATATGACACATCCCAAGTACTAAAAGTGATTTTTCTATTGAGGCTTTTTTTTCATTTTTTAAATGATAGAAATAAAATAATTCTTTATTAGTCATAGTACATTTTGCAGGCAGCACCTCCACCACTGTTTAAACTCTGCACTATATTGTTTGTTATTCCAGATTTGTGTACACTAAGTAAGCATGCCACATGAAACAAAGCATGCTGAATGGGGCCCATAAGAAAATGTCTTTGCACAACAAAATAAGATTCACTACCTACAGATGATTATTAGTATTTCTCAAGATACAAGATCTCTCCAAAAGGTATCTAGCCAAGTAATATAAAAATAGAGACATATATTGAAGAAGATACAAAAAACAAGAAACATTGTACATAGAATAATGACACCTCAGTCCCTTTCAAAGTAGGCTCCTTGGGACTTCACACAGTTCTCTCCCAATTGCCATCAGCTGCTTTGTTGTATTTTCCTGAATCACAATGATGGTCTGAAATCTCTTCCCTTTCAAAGGTGATTTCAGTTTTGGGAAAAGACAGAAGTTGCACAGCGCCAAATCTGGGCTGTAGCGGGGATGAGACACCTGGGTGATTTGATGTTTTGCCAAAACACTCTGCACAACATGTGATGCATGAGCAGGTGTATTGTCATGATGAAGCTGCCGGTCACCAGTTGCCCATAGGTGCGGCCTTCTGAATCATCCAAATAGTTTCTGTGGAGGAATGTTCAAGCTTAACACAAAATTTGATGCAGATTCATTGATGTACTTAGTCATTCTGAATGCAACAGCCACACAGTACACATGCTCACTCAACGGAGTCTACTGCCCCCACTGACTAGCACAGTGAAGTCATCATTGTTCACACATGCACATTCCAGTCCACTCTCCTTGGCTGCCAGGTTACACTGATGTCACACAAACCATTTTCATTATATTAACAATGGCTGGACTTTTTCTGGATAGACCTCGGTATACTTGGGTTCTTTTCTCCTCATCTTTTGTGTATGTACTATGTTGAAGTTCTCACTGTTTTTATTTATTCTCCCAAGTTCAGTGAACTGCTTTATGACCATAATTTTTATCTCTTTTTCTGGTAAATTAGTTATCTCTGTTTCATTAAGGTTTTATTCTAAGGTTTAACTTTTTCTTTTGTTTGGAATATTTTTCTTTACTTTTATGTTTGTGCTAGTTTTTATACTTTAGATGAAACACCCATCTCTGTAGTCTTGATGTTGTCCTCATATAGGAGATGAACCTTGTCATTTGACCCTTCCCTAGCTCTTGGTTGTCTCTCAAACTTTTGTGATTGTTAGAGCAGCGTATTATATTTTTAAGAGCTCCCAATATTTGAGGGTTGCTAAGACCCATCAGTCTCCCAAAAGGGAGAATCTTAGTTAATGCCTAGACTCAGGCTCATTGAAAGCCAAGCCCTCAGGCTGTAGTATCTACAGTATGAAAAAAACATCTAAGTATAAGCCTGCTGGCCACCAGAGCCAAGTGACCAGGGATTGTTCCCTGGGAGGCAGACACAAAAATTGGAGCTCTAAACAAGTATATAAGCTGTTTTCTTGGATATACCAGTGAGCTGTAGTGGGGCAGAGGAAGAATGCAGAGATAGTATCCACTTGCCTATGTTCCCTGAGAGCCTTTACGTAGCCTCTAGGTGAGTGCACAACCTGAAGCCTGCCCCTCTGCCGAATGTACAGTCCCTTGGCATGATATCTTGCCAATAACTGTCTCTTCAATTATTGTCATGTGGAACCCAGGAATGCAAAATCTCCTGGACACCAGAGCCAGGCAGTCAGGGGTTTCCCCTGGGTAGGAGCCACAAAAACCAGGACACTAAGTGTAAGAAACCACAGCACCAGATGTGAGTAAGAGTTTCCCTCCAGAAGATGTTGGTGCTGTAGAGAATGGCAAGAGGGAGAGTGCAAAGGAGCACCTTCTTTCTCAGGTCTCTAGAGAGGATTAGTCAGCCCTCAGATGTGTGTTTAATTAGAAGTCCACCCCTAGCCTGTAACCATAGTGATTAGCTAATAGGCCTCCTTCACAGAAAGACTCACCTACTGGGTCTGTTGCCTCTAGCTGTGCCCTGAGGATTATAGTTGTTTAAGAACTCTTTACATTGGTTACAGTACTGTGGGACCAGAGCCAGGCCATGAAGAATTATATCCTGGCAGCAGCTACAAAAATTCAGGTCCTAAACAGGGATTTGAGTCCTTTTTGGGGAGATACCAATGAGCTAGAGGGAGAGAAAGGAGAGAGCACAAAAATTGTGCCCACTGGCCTCTGTTCTCTGAAATCACCTCTCTTAGTCCACTAGATGTGTGTCAAACCAGAGGCTTACCCCTCAGACCAAAGCCCCTGGACAAATAAATAGGCCTCTTTCAGAGAAAGACTGATGGTGTGTTTCAGTCTACTGAATGTGCAGTGCCATAGAGATGGAGACCTTCCAACAACTGTCTCTTCAATGCTTAGAGTCCCACAGGACCAAGGAACACAAGCTCTCCTTCCCTGCTGAGCCAGGCAATGAAGGTGTATAACCCTAGCATTAGCTGCAAAAATCAAAACACCTAATGCTTATAAAAGATTATTTCTGTGAGATATGGTGCTCTACAGTGTGGCAGAAGGTGAACACAAAGATGGTGTGTGTCACCAGAGTGAGGCAAAGGTGGAGAGGTGGAGTGCAAGGATGATGCTCACCAGTCTCTGTCCCAGGAAGGTATTCGAGCAGGAACTAAAATTACTATTTAATATACACAAGTGAGCCTCTACAGGACACCATTCTGCGTGGCATGGGCCCAGCTCCCACTTGGAGAGGCCAGTGGAAAGCGAGGTCTGGCACACAGGACCCACACCCATGGATAGGTTCTCCCATGGGGAATCAGGACTGCATTTTACCTAGGCGGCTTTGAGACTTGCTTTTTGCTAAAACTCTCTCACCCTGAATTGAGGCAGCAAACATTTACTGCATATCTTTAAAGTAACCCTAAAATCTATGCTAAACCTCCCAAGGATGAGAGTAACCAGTTCAACCACTTTTCCCTTTACATTTGCAAATATCCTTCTTTTCTGATGTAATTAGCAACATTCTTTCCTTTGTTTTCTGTAAAAGGTAACCACCTAAAGCAAACCTGTATGTAGTAAATGAGGACCATCCTCAATGTGATGTGTCCAGAAAATGAATAAAAGCCTGTCAAGGCAAGGGTCAGGCGCTCTTTTCTTGAGAGAGTGGTGGAGGTGCTCCAAGGTGCTCTCCCCTTGAGAGAGTGGCTGTGCTGTCCCTTTTCCTCCACAGGACTTGGTAGTCCATGTGAATTTGTCTCATCTCAGCCACAACGCTGCAGATACTGCAGGCTGGTGTCCGCATGAGCACACAGTCCTTCCTTCTCCTTCTGCCCTAGTCTGGGGTACCGTGTCTCAGGAAAAGAGCAGAAGTCCGTGATTCAGGCTCCTGGCACCATCAGCTGTGTCAGTACCATGATCTACAGTTAATCCAAAACTATGTGGCACCTTCTCATGGCCCACCAGCAAGAGTCCTTTCACCCCTTTTCTTCCAGGCAAAGTCTCTTCTACTTCCTAAGCCACATGGTGAAAGGGAGTACCCCAAAGCCACATGGTCCTGAATCTCATCAAAACCACGGGATTTCCACTGTGCCAAAGCCGCGTGGTTCTCCCCCAAATATGGCTACCACACCTGGGTTTAAACCCCAGCACCAATCTTCCTCTGCAGCCCCAGTTCCAACTCCTCCCACAGTCAGTTTCACCTGCCAGTATTCCCGTATTCTTCCAGCTTCACTGGGCTACCATAGTAAGTCTGGGCAGGTGTGGCCCCATGGCATGGAGCCAATCTTCTCCAAGCCCTCACACAGGTGCTGTAACCGGGGGAGTTGCCTCCCAGTTACATCTTGGGTGGAAGTCACTCCCATCTCCCTGGTTGAAAGCATGGCCATAGCTATTTAACATATCTATAAAACCAGTTAAAGGTTATAGATATGTTAAATGACCATGCCAGAGGTTAGCTGCACAGCTGTTGCTATGCAAAACAGCTCTGAATGGCCTGCTCCATATGTCTCATCCCCTAAGCTCAAACTTGTGGGGATGACGACATCCTATATATATTTTTCTAATATTTCCTGGACACCTTGAGTTCTGGACCCCATTACAAATCCCTACTTGCCCCCCCCCCCCTTGGCTACACCCTGTTACAATAGGACCAAGGCTTTCCCCATCCACTTGCACAATGCCTTTTGAATTAATCTGTGAGAATTAATTGGTTTATATTTATGAAAATACCATACTATCTTGATGAATTGTGCATTATAATAACCATTAAAATTAGGTACTATAAGTCCAACTTTGCTTTTTTTTAAATAAGTGTTCTGGCTACCCTGTATCTTTACATTTATATGTAAATTTTATATTGAGTGTATCAAATTCTACAGAAAGCTCTCTGGGATTTTTATAGGGAAAACATTAAATTTACATATCAACTTAGGTGGTGGATAGTCATCTTTTTACCACTGAGTCTTCCATTTCATAAACCTAGTATATATCTCCTTTTATTTTACAGTGGTTGATAGTTTTCTGTGTAAAGGTCTTGCATATTTTGCATTGTTATTTACAGTTATTTAATGCTTTTTGATGCTATTGTAATTGGTATTGTTTATACATAATATTTTCTAATCCTTGGTTACTAGAATATAAAAAAATATAGATGATTTTCATTTGTAACTGTAACTTGTGACTTTGCAAAATTAATGCATTATTTCTAAAAATGGGCATGTTCATTTTGCTTTCAAAAACTAATTTTTTACATTAATAAGGATGTCTTATGTATATTATAAGATCATCTGTCAATAAAGACACCAAAACTTGTTTCTTTTCAATCCTTCTGTACAATTTATTTAACTTATTATATTGTCTAGAATCTTGGTACAATGTTGAATATAAGGTATAAAAGCAAATATCCTTGCCTTATTTCCAGTCTTAGTGAAGGAAATACAGTCAATATACCATAATTAGGAGTGTTTTCAGTTGTAGGTTTACATACATGTCTTTTATCAAATTTAGGGAGTTTCCATTTGTAATCTTTTGCTATGAGTTTCTTACAATTAATAAGTGTTTATCTTTTGTATTTTTTTCTATAATTAGTAGAATGTTTATAAATCTTCTATCTTTATTCATCTAATTTTAGAATTATTGATTGATTTTCAAATAACCAAACTTTGATTTACCAGATAAGTGCTTTGTGCTTTGAGATGTTACTAGATATGGATAAATATAGATATAGATGTGTTTATATATATATATATATGTGAATATTGATAGATATATAAATATGTGTACATAGCTCTGTATATCACAAATTTATGATCATATAATAATTTTTTTAAAAAATATATTATAAAGTATATTTGTATATTCTATAAACATATATTTACTAATATTTTTTGAAGATTTTCAAATTTATTTACATGAAGTATATTGGACTATAATTGCCTTTTGTCATAATGTCCTCATGTATCATAGTTATTTTAATATATAAAATAAGCTAAGAGTTTTCCCTCATTCTGTTTCTGAAAGAATTTTTGGAATATTGGTATAATTTTTCACAAAAAATTGATAGTATTCATTAGTGAAGCTATCTGGACCTAGTACTTCTCATGGAAACATTTTTAATATGATCAAATTTCTTTAATAGTTATAGAGTTACTTACATTTTCTATTTGTTTTGTATAAGTTTTGGTAACATGTAACATTCAAGAAATTTATCTATTGATCATCATAAAGTTTTAAAAATATTTTTAATACTTTATTTTAATTTTCCATGTGATCTGTATCAACATTCCATTTCTTATTCCTGATATTAGTAATCTGTGTACTTCTCTTTTTTGTTTTGATTGTGATCTCTAAGGATTTATTATTTTGTTTATCTTTTCAAAGAAACAACTTTTGGCTGTTTATTTTTGCAATTGTTGGTCTCTTTCCTTTCATTGTGTTCTGTTCTTATCTACATTATTGCCTGTCATCTACTTTGTGTTTATACTTCTTTTTATAGATTTAACAATTATTAAATTTAAATATTCCTTTTGTTCATTTAATTGTTTTGTTTTAGAAGGAAGTTTAAAATTTTTATGAGCAATTGGATTAGTTGTTTTAAGAGTAAAGTGGGAAGTTCTGTTATTGCAGTAAAGACACAAGGTGCAAATAACTTTTTGTTCACTCTATCTCTCCATAGCTAAGGTGGTTAGGTAATATGAAATGTAATTGGAAGAGTATAAATATAATCAGTAAAGTTGCATCACTATAGCTTACTATTAGCCACTATTACCCTTATTCTTTATCCTTAAAACCATCAAAAGTTTTTGTTAATGTACACTGATATGTCAATAAGGCAATTTCATAGAATAATTATAAAAAATGAAAATAGTCTTAAAAATAAAATGTTTACCTTTAAATTTATAGTAAAAGAAATGAAATTCTGGTTCAAAGTGGTTATATAAGAAGATCCTGAATGCAAATGCTCCAGAGTAAATCCTGAGTCTATATCTACATAGGGAAGAATTTTCTCTAAAGAACCTAAAGTCCGGCTGATCAATGACTACACACCAGACAAAGGAGAAGAAAACGACATCAAAGTAGGTAGTAGAGGCTGGGACATAATCTCACCATAAATTCCACCCCTGGTGTGATGACCCATAATCAAGAGGAACTCAAAACCTGGAGCTTCACTCAGAGGAATAAAAGATTTGAGAACCCTATTTGGGTGGCCTAAATTTCAAGATTTGTGTCAGAGGGACAAGCTCCCTCTTCTCAAACATCTAGCTTTGAAAACCAATGTGACCTATGTTCACATGACCCATGAGATAGCAGCAATCTGAGAAACAGCTCTGAAAGCACCCCTGCACTTGGGCTCACATGTGTAGGACCCATCTCAGAGTCAGCAGATCAAGCTCAGATTTTAAGAGAATGAGGCTTGATGCGGACAACAGCCTGCAGTGTCTGTGGGGTTGTGGCTGAGACGAGACAAATTCACATGGACTACCAGGTCCTGTGGAGGAAAAGGGACAGCACAGCCACTCTCTCAAGGGGAGAGCACCTTGGAGCACCTCCACCACTCTCTCAAGAAAAGAGCGCCTGACCCTTGCCTTGACAGGCTTTTATACATTTTCTGGACACATCACATCGAGGATGGTCCTCATTTACTATGTACAGGTTTGCTTTAGGTGGTTACCTTCTACAGAAACAAAGGAGAGGATGTTGCTAATTACATCAGAAAAGAAGGATATTTGCAAATGTAAAGGGAAAAGTGGTTGAACTGGTTACTCTCATCCTTGGGAGGTTTAGCATAGATTTTAGGGTTACTTTAAAGATATGCAGTAAATGTTTGCTGCCTCAATTCAGGGTGAGGGAGTTTTAGCAAAAAGCAAGTCTCAAAGCAGCCTAGGTACAATGCAGCCCTGATTCCCCAGGGGAGAACCTATCCATGGGTGTGGGTCCTGTGTGCCAGACCTTGCTTTCCACTGGCCTCTCCAAGTGGGAGCTGGGCCCATGCCACACAGAACGGTCTCCTACAGTGTGTGTCTGTGAGTATTCTAAAGGACTTTAGTATTTTAATGAAGACATTAAGTCACTACAAGTCTGTATAGCTTTTAAATAAATAATTCCTTTCCTTTTCACCAATCTCTGGCATTAAGAGACATCTCTCCCTGGTGGCGGGCAAAGCAAACCTACTATGTAGGGTGGAGGGCCCAGAGAGAAAGGGGCGGTCCTTTCAGTAATAGTATATTGTTCACACACCTCCACCTACTCCCCCTCCCCTACTCCCCCCCCAGGTCTGTTCTGTAACACTATTGTTTGAAATAAGATTCCAGGAACTTCTCTGTAAGGGGCTGGCTCATAGAGCAAGAACACAGTGCAGGCAGGCAGTTTAGTGCAGTCTTCTTCCTGAAGTGATGTTTGTGAAGCCTGTGTAGAAATGGCTGCTAAGCTGTGTTTTTTTAAAAAATTGAGCCCACAGTTGATTAAAGCATTTTCCAGGTATGATACGGTTGCCATTTGATTCTCAGTCAGGGCACATACAAGAATAAGTAGTGGAACAGCAAATTGATGTCTCTATCTCTCTCTCAACTCTCTTTCTCCCCTTCCTTCTATCTGTCTAAAAATTCATTAAAAATTAAAAGTTGAACCCCATTAGCCACCAGAACAAATAGAGCAAAACCCATCTTAGTAGGTATCTTCTTTCTCAGGGTCCACGCCTCCCTCCAGGAACCCCTGGTGCTCGCTCACCATTTACTGTTAGTCTGTGTAGCTCTGGGTCCCTGCTGTGTATTGAAGGCTATAGCTTATAGGACCATATTTGTAACTCTCTGGTGGTGGGGTGGGGGTGGGCCATCAGGAACTGTTCCTAATATGTAAAAATGTACACTGATTATGTAAGAAACACTTGGAGTCCTACACATCATCGTCCTGCCAGAGAAACTAAATGTGATGAATTTGTGAGTTAACTTTTACTTCAGTCAGGTTGCCTGATAATCTAGTTTAGTCAGAATTTGTATAAAGTAGTTTTAAAAAATTGCTCTTTTTCTGCTTGTTTGTTTGTTTTGGTGGCAAGTTATCTCTTTTTTTTTACTAATACTAAGCTTCCTTGTATCACTTGAATTTTATATTTGTTATTTATTTATTTTTGAAGCTACAGAGTTCTGTGGCTTGTTTTTAGAAGGCAAACAAGTCAAAAGAAATCCATGGTTAGCCAGTGAGCTCACAAAATATAGCATGGCTTTGCCAATTTTGAGAGAGAGAATGAGAGAGGGGAAGAGAGAGAGAGAGAGAAAGAAAGGGAGAGGTAGAGAAATGGTTCAAATCCCATTAGCCTCTTGAATATTTGAAAGTAGCAGATAGAAGTACAGGGGGAAAATCAATCCCAGGATATTTCTCTAATCATTTAGACTTGTTGACAATAAACTCCTGAATAAAGACAGACTTTTTGGTTGCTAACCTCTGAGAGCTTTAGTGATATTAGGCATGAAAGAATAACACTGTGCTTTGGTTAAGCTGTTTGGAACTAAAGAATGGGAGAGAAAGAAGACAACTAAGCAATAGGATTTCTCCCTGACGTTGTTCAGATGCTTTACCCCATCTGGTGACATTCTTGCTGCCATAGCCACATTTCCACACATCCTCATAGGATTGAAATTGTAATTTGTGAGTTCCTTTAAAGGAGACCTGAGTTGTTAGAGGTTTCTCAATCTGGGATACAAATCACTGAAACCCTCTCCTTCCCAGTCCTAGTTCTGAGTGTCAGTGACAAGCATACCTCGGGGCCAAAGCACTTTGTCAAGAGCCATGGGATACAGTACCCAGAAAATCATCTTCTCCAAAGGCTCACTTTCAGTCAATTTGAAATAGTGATGCTCTTGGGTCTCCTCCCATTAGAAGGACACTGCAACCTGTCTAACACATACCCTGTCTGTAAGCTACCTGTTATTTTTGACCCTTGTCAAAACTCATATCCATTAGCTACAAAATAATCTACCAAATACTTTTAAATTATGTTTCTGGTTTTTAATCTTTTGTAAAATGACCATCATAGAGCAAAACCCATAATAAAAAGAATGAAATGCATTTTAATTCACTACACTCAATTCTGTAATAATGAAACTTATTAGCCTATATTTTGAAAGCATTTTATTGTTTGGAGATTTTTGGCCATGCTATAATTCTTATTCGTTAGAGTTAGGAAAGTATGGAATAAAATACCAAGCAGTTTTCAAAATGTTTACTTCTAACACGTATTGGCTTTACATGCTCTGAACTGAATGATTTTATCAATAATTCATGAGATGATTACAAATCCCCATACACTGAGATACTCATCTCAGAATCAAAACATCAGTAGTGAATACAAGGCACTGGACACATCTCAACTGGAAATTTCATCAAATCTATAAAATCCAAACCTGACCAGGTAACCAAAGGCCACAGCCCACTTGGAGCCTTGTACATTTTTGACAGAGCTTTAAGATGAGGTATGCATTCCTTAAAGTAGAGATTCCCTCAATTTAGCAAGCAAACCAGCATCTCACAGAACAAAGCAAGGATTTTACAGCTCTTTTCTCTTTCACCAAGCCCCAGAATTCTGTGGAAATTTGGCATAAGGAAATGCTTATGTCAAAAATAGGGTGAGATATATTCCTGGTTGTGTCTGAGTCTCAAATCCATGGTGTTTCCAAGATATGGTGACTTTGTCTCTCCTTGAATATTTCTGAAAGCAGTCAAAGTCATTAAAACATTTTAAGAATCAAGCAAGTTTCAAGAAGCCAAACTTTGCTACTGGCATTAACACATACTGCCATATATGTTTTTCTTGTTTGGTAAGTAAAAAAATAACCCAGGATATTCTGAAAAGGTTTATTTACTTGGTTTTCATCATACTTCTTAACTTACAATCAGTTGGGAGCTGAATTCTATGTCACAATACCATAAAGATGCAAGCCATAATCCTGTGCTTTCTTGTTCCAAAATAAAAAGTTAATTAAAAATTTTATACATGAGAAGCATTTGCCTTATTCATTCTGAAAGATTTCACATATTACCTCCTTAGCTACAAAATGAGAAAATAATTCTTCAGGAGTCTTACTTCCAAGTTTTATTTTCTTGAGAAATAGAAACTTTTCTGAGTATGATGTCAAGAGAATTCATTAAAATAGCATTAAAATTCCTCCTTCTTTTCTAGCAGCTTAAAACATATTTCATTCTTTGCTTCATTAACTGAAGAGTACACTTGATTCTGTAGCTATCTTTTCTGTAGCCCATACTACTTCTTCCTTACATCCATGTGTGGATGCTGCGGGGAAGGTGGAAATGGGGACCAGATGGACACAGGTTTACAGCTCATCTGAGTGAAAACTGGTAATTGACAAGGAAGAGGAAGAGTCTTAAATAGGGCCATAACTTAGACACAGCTGGTCTATTCATAGGAATGTATCATTAAAAAAGAATCAGAAATGTGATTAGAGATTTGTAAGCCAACACATGTATCATAGATATTTATATATTAGTAAAAAGTAGAAAAAGTGAAAATATGCAGCATTTCATACAAAGAAATAATTTTAGCTACTAAACATAACTTTTGAAAAAGATTTAATGACATGGAAACAAGCAGGAATCAAACTCTGTGCACCTGAATGACCCCAATTATGGAAAACACATCTGTACAAAAAACAAAAACATATATAAAAAGAAATATAACAAACTAGCAAAAATTTCTAGGTAATAAAATTATAGTGATTTTGATTTTTTTATTATTTCTCAAAATTACATTATAATTTTTCTAAAAAATCATTATTTAAAAGTTTCATTGATAGACAATAAAGCATATTTCTACTATCTAGTAAAGGATAAGTGTATTAAATCTAAAGTAATACTAATTATTTGATACAGAAATGTCACATTAGTATTTCAAAACTTACTGTAACGAGGCCCTGTATAGAATCTCTTATGTGTATGTGTCTGTATCTGTGTCTGTATCTGTGAGTGCTCTGTCACACTTGTGTGTGTACGTGTGTGTGTCTGTGTGTTTAAGAAAAGAAGGCCAAGAGACAACACAGCAAAAGGATAATGAACACAAGCTTTGAAATCAGCTGGACCTGGCTGCTAATTCTCACTTTATTGCTTCCTAAATCTGCAATCTCAGATAAGTTCTCATCTGTAAAATTGAGATAATTGCATTTATTAAGTAGATATTATAAATTTATATGAAATCCTTAGTATAATGCCTGGTTTGAGGCAAGCTTGCAGTCAATGGTAACTATCATTCTGAATAGGAGAAACCTGGGCCAGCCTAGTCTAGTCTCCAACTTCTCACTACAGTAGATGTGATGAGGTGTCAGTATAGCCCACACCTTGTCCTAACACCAACACCATGATAAATGTTTTCATTTGAGTCTCTTTTCTTCCAGCCTTGACTTCTCCAGGGGCCACAGGGCTGAGCCTCTTGGGGCAGGGGGTGGTGTGGAAGAAGATGGAGTGAGCAGGACAGGCCCCTGGGGATTTCCTACAGCCTACAGAACAGCTCCTCCAGCTCCTCCTGCTCCCAGTACTGCAGAAGGAATCAGCAATAAATAAAACAAAACTTAGAGCTGAGGCATTCAAAGCACTAGGAATTTGTGGGATCACAGGATGCCTTTAAGAATAAATTTAAGAATATGTAAGAGTAGATTTCTTCATGAACGAATGAAGCAGTCAAATTTGTAAGCCTTTTCAGTCACATGAACTAAAATACAAATTGCACATAGAAGAGAATGACTAATAATTCATTAATTGGATATATAGATACTAAAATAATACCTCATTTATATATGTGATCATATATCCAGAACATTAATTATCAAAATAAACAGCTTAAGCCCAGGGAATGCACAACTGCAACTTTGAGCAGGACAAAAATGCATCCCCAAATTTAAGTCAATGGATGGATATTTATGCAGTTTACCATGAACTCATATATTAGATAGTATATGATAGAAACTTGGGGTTCTGATATCATGGCATGCTGTCAGAGTTCTCCAGGAATGAAGCCCCACCTCTCAGATGTTGACAGTTAAGCCAGCACATAGCCCAGAGCTAGAGGACCTGGAGTAAGCTGACACCCCCAGCTCAGGGTGAGTCAGCAACCAATGAATGGTCTAACAGAGTTTATAAAGGCTCCCTTGACCCAAATAAGGAAAAGTGAAACATGCTGCTCTGCAGTGCCCTGTGGATTCATCTGAGGCCCCATGTAACTATGCTTAACACCCAGCTTCTCATTCTGCCCCTCCAGTACCTTCATTCCCCACACATGTTGACCCAACTACATTTCTCAATAAACTCCTTGAATACAGAATTCTTTCTCAGAGCCTGGGGCACCTAACCTGTGACATCTGATTTCTGGTCCATGTGAAATTAGAAGTAGCATGTTAGAATGGCCATGTTCGTACTTTTAGAAGTGGGGAATTCACCAAGAGTCCAGGTGGGTAAGAACAGGACAGAAATTAGTAAAAACTATGAAAAATGTACATACATAATTTTGAAAATTTCTGTCTTTTTGTGCAGCTACAAATAGCTTTCTATAACTCAATATTTTTTAAGGAACTATAAAACTTTATTAGTAAAAATGTTAATCCTAGATATAAAAATGATTTAATTTTGCTCATTTATGTTTGAAAAAGCAGAGAACCATGTGATTTTCTATGTTTATATTTTCTTCAGACAATAGATTATAAAATATATGCAGAGTGACACTTTGGGGCAGTAAGAAATGATGATGATTTCTAAAAAATTCTGGGTTCAATGGATGTTTATGTGGAAAAATTTAGTTCTCTTCAATCCTACTTCACTCTGTACTCAAAGGTCAATTCTATGGATTTCAGATACAAAAGCGAGACAAACAAGTACAAAATTTTGAAGAAATCACAGTATAGAAGAACTTCATGACCTTGAAAAAAAGACAAAAATTACTGAATTAAGGCATGAGAAGTGCTAACCATGAAAGAAAAATAAAATAAGTAAGACCACATTAAGATAAACAACTTGAGTTCACCAAAGTTATTAGAGAGAATGATAGGATAAGCCACATATATTTATTAAAGGGCTCACACCTAGAATACATAAAGAGCTACTACAAATCAATAAGAAATAGAAAACTCAAATGAGGTTATTCAAGTATTCAATAAGCCTATGAAAATACTCTGTTTCATTAATCACCTGTGAAATAGGAATTAAAACCATAAAGTGGTGCCACTAAAGTAAAAAGGACAAAAATACTAAGTGTTGTTAGGAATATAACTGAAACTCTCAGATACTGTCATTAACCCTGGGAAGGATGCAGTCAAAAAGATTACAGCATAGGTCACATGTATCTGAGAGTTATGTTCAGTATTAGTATGTGCTGAAATGCAAAAAATAATAACACACACACAATTTTTATTTATTTTCAGTTATAATCTAGAAATTAGTAAACAAAGAAATATGAAAATATAAGGAATAACTTTTTCCAAATAACAGAAACATGGATATTGATTAAAAATACAACCAAAAAAGTCTTTAACATTAATTAATCAGAATCTTCAATAACTGGCTTTGCAAAACATTTGTAACAGTCATAGCAACAATATTGTGCTCAAGGCATACATTCTTTCCACTACCCTTGCAAATATATTTTGATAAGCGACTCATATTGGATGCATAGCACCTAACACATCTTTTTATTTTTCTGCTTGTCAAGAGAGCTCTATCTATATCATTATTAGAGTTTCCTTCACTTTGTGTTTGAAATTGATGAAGTTTCAGGTGTAAAGGCTTAGGTACACATGTAGAGATTTCCGAATACTTTTTTATTTGTTCTGACAGTTAGCTGTGCTACAATATCTCTAATAAATATTCTGTACCTTATTTTTGCATTGCTGTTCAGCATATGAATAGCCTGAGTTTTTATTCAAAATTGTGTAGAATATAACCGTAGTCCATCTTCTGACATTCTGGCCACATTATGTGCACCTATCATTTGGTCCACAGTCAACTCCTGACTTTGGTTGTAATAATTGATTTGTGTCAGGCTTTTGTGAATCTAAATTTATGGTGTTATTAAAATGCATACTTGAAACTAAAATTAAATTTTTTTCCCTTTTGGGGTATATGAGATACAAGTGTGCAACCTGCACCAATTGCAATTAGTAAGTTGGATTTTTCGGGCTTGTTTTTAGAAGACACAAATTCAGGGGGTAGTTGGTATTTATTCTTATGAATAGTACCTACATATGAAAATCACTTCTTTTTCAAGTTAGAGATCAGGTTTATATCAGTGAACCAGTTATCTGCTGTAATATCATGTCCCAATGAGTAAATGGTTTCTGCAAGTCTCTTGATTACATCTGCTTGTTTATTACTACTCAACTAATGATCATAAGACTGCTTACTGGCATATATTTTAAGATTTTTTATGTAACATACTTTGAATCAACCACAGCAAAAAATGTTATACCATATTTACCTGGTGTGGATGGAATATATTTTCTAAACCCACATTTGCCTCTAAATCCAGGTCACATTCCACCCAGTGTTACATTCTGTCCTGTAGAACAACATAATTTATAATTTTCTATAATGCTGAGAAAATGTCTCTCACAGCCACTAATTTGTCCATTTTCAGGCATTCTAAGGTAGATAAGTTTGTCATCAAACCTGATACAATTCTGAAGAAATCTAAATCTCTGTAAAGATATCTTAAGTCTAAAAAGTTCAATACCACTACCATCTGTAGCCCATAAATCCTGCAAATTTAGACAATTGCTGTGATGTAAAACAACTAGATATGAGGTCTAAAAAGCTTTCAATTTGGTTTTGTCTATTAGTTTAGTATCTCTTTCTCATGAAAACTGGCTCAAAATAGAATTGATGTATTTATTTGTATATAATAAGATTATATGTAGAATATTTGTGATAAGCACTTCCAAGTTTCAAGTTCTGTCTTGGCAGTTTTTACATTTGGCCAAACTAAGAGAAGTTGGTACAAAATATTCTGCAGCTGTTTTCTAATTTGCCGCCTTTTAAAAAATTATTTATTTATTATTTTAAATTTTTCTTCAAGATTCACTGTCTCCATTTTCCCCCTTCCACTCCCCCTTGCCCCACTCATCCCCACCTCCCACCCTCAATCCTACCATCTTTGGCTTTGTCCATGTGTCCTTTATACATGTTCCTTGACAACCCTTCCCCTATTTTCCCTCATTACCCCTTTCCTCCCTCCCCTCTGGTTACTGTCAGTTTGTTCTTTATTTCAATGTCTCTGGTTCTATTTTGCTTGCTTGTTTGTTTTGTTGATTAGGTTCCACTTATAGGTGAGATCATAAGGTATTTGTATTTTACTGCCTGGCTTATTTCACTTAGCATAATGCTCTCCAGATCCATCTATGCTGTCACAAAGGATAGGAGCTCCTTTTTCCTTTCTAATGTGTAGTATTCCATTGTGTAAATGTACCATAGGTTTTTGATCCACTCATTTACAGAGGGGTATTTAGGTTGCTTCCAACACTTGGCTACTATAAATTGTGCTGCTATGAACATTGGGGTGCATAGGATCTCCAAAATACATAAAAAACTCATAAGACTCTACTCCATGAAGACAAACAACCCAGTTAAGAAATGAGCAAAGGTTCTGAACAGACACTTCTTCAAGGAGGACATACAGAGGGTCAATAGGCATATGAAACGGTGCTCAGCATCACTAGCCATCAGAGAGATAAAAATTAAAACCACAGTGAGATACCACTTCACACCAGTTAGAATGGCCATCATAGACAAATCAACAAAGAGCGCTGATGATGTTGTGGAAAAAGGGGAACCCTAGCACATTGTTGCTGGGAATGCAGACTGGTGAGGCCACTGTGGAAAACAGTATGGAATTTCCTCAGAAAACTAAAAATGGAACTGCCTTTTGGCCCGGCAGTTGTACTGCTGGGATTATACCCTAAGAACCCTGAAACACCGATTCAAAAGAATCTGCACCCCAAAGAACATGCAACCCAATGCTCATAGCAGCACACTACAATTTGCCTTCTTATTGGACTTTTTCTCCATTTTGATTCTTTATCCTTTCCCCTCCCCTTAAAATACTCTTTATTTATCTTCATTTTTTCACTAGAAATATCTTGCTTTGGTGTCCAAATCTTCTGAATGAACTTCCACATAATATTCATCTTCTAAATCACTTACATTTTCACATTCAACTCCATCCTTCTCATAACTGGACTCAAGTAGCATTTGCTAAAGTTCTCTAACATCTCTTGGATTATCAAATTGATACATTTTTCCAGCCATTTGCAATGGTAAGTGAAAAAAACAACAACTCTGACTTTGAAGTTCACACACACACACACAAAACAACTACACCAACACCGATTTTGGAATCTGCGGTGTCTATCAGATACAATTTACTACCAAGTATCACACTCCGTTATGAAACATGTGTTATAACCAAACTGGTAGCTTAAACGTTATGGCCTAACATTAGTAACATACAAATGTGCAGCTGGTCATGTCCTTGAACCTATGCACCCAATATATGTAACAATATTTAAGAAAAAAGTTTGTATTTCTCAGATCATCTGTGACCTCCATGAGACTAACACTGTAAACTGGTACCCATTTGGAAACTCTCAGTATCTTCTAAGACTGAACACTTTTATACTCCATGACTCAAAAATCCCACTCTTAGGTTAATAACCCCCAAAATTGTGTACACGTTTACATTAAAAGACATGTACAAAAGTGTTCATAGTGTAACTATTTAGAAACACTCAGAAACTGGAAGATATCTAAATCCCTGTCAACAGTGGATTGAATAAAGAGATTGTGGTATATTCACAAAATGGAATACTACAATAAAATGTTAATACACGCAATATGGATGAATCTCAGAAATATAGTAGTAAGCGAAAGAAGCTAGAAACAATAGACTACATGCAGTCATAAATATTACAAGAATAGGTAAAGCTTTTCTACATTGTTAGAATCATGGTTCCCTTGGTGGGAAGTAGTGACTAGAAGGGGGCACCAGGGGGATTTCTGGAATTGCTGGTAATATTCTGTTCCTTGATCTTGGTGCTGCTTACATGGGAACATTATATTTGTGAAAATTTCTTTACAATATGTGCAATTTTTTCCTACACACAGTACTTCAAAAAAGGTTAGAAATGAGATGGCCCGTAAATGATTAGAATTTGATTTTTGCAAAAGTCATTCAGAATGAGATGTTACAGAAAGGTAGGTGGTATTAGATCAAGAGAGAAGGAAGGACCAGCCAAGGGAAGAATGGTTGATTGTGAGATCCATGCTTGCCCTCTCTTCTTCTTCAATGTTCCCAACAAAAGCATTTTGTTATGGTTTGGAAGGTCATTGGAAGACAAAGGTCAAAAGTGCATTTTTACAAACAAAACCTGGAGCAAGACAAGCAGGTTTATCTGTTTAGCAAACTGACAGACTTTCTCTAGTTTGGACAAGAGAAATTTGATTTGAAAAATAAAGAGAAAATTAGCATATGCACAAATTCAAAAAAATTATTATGGAAACTATGAATTGACCTAAATATCACACTAAATGCTTCATAAGTATTATAGCCCCATTATTTTTTAAATCAAAGTCAAGTTTGAGGTTTAGTAACATGTTTAAATGGTGTGAGCATATGAGTGTATGTGTGTGCACATGCACACATATGCATGTATATGAAACCTTTTTCTTTGCATATGGGCTTGGGTCAAAGTACCTCTGTTTTCTCTTTTTCACTGTTGTTTAGATGACACCCCAGGATGGATGAACTCTCCTGTTGGCATGTTAGAGAAATCTTCAGTAGATGTTTCTTTACAGTGTCTTCCTGGCCCAGGTATCTTCCTTCACAATGACAGGGCTTAGTTGGCCAGGTTTTGCAGCATTTGACAGAGGCATTTAACAGTGAAAGCACTCAGCATGAGGCAGATAGAACACAGACCATGTCTGTGGCTGAATTCCCCATAGCCTTTACCTGTCACTGTTCAAGTGATGTTTGTCAGAATAGTCATCCACACTAGCTTAGCTTTCAAGTAAGAAAATAGGTGTGGTATTATGTTAAAAAGGGATAATCAATTTTCCCAGAGTCCCAGGCAGAGCTGTAATGAGAAGGAAGAGTGTAGGAAGATGGTTAGATGCTGCCCTGGTGAGAACTGTCTCAGCAGAAACAGACAAGTCCCAAGGAAAATGCTTACCCTTCTGTCCACTCCCCGGACCCTGCTGCAAAGCAGCCAGTTCACATTCTTCTCACTCATTGACACTCCTCACAAGGCCTCTCGAGACATCAGCACACACAGCTCTGAAAACCCCCAGAGTGCCTGGAGTGCTTTTCACTCTAAATTATCTCCCTGTCAAAAAATATTCTCACCTTGGACTGTGTAGTAAATGTTTCTTTTCTTTTTTTTTTTCCTGAAAAGCCTCTGAGAAAAGAGGTAATAAAAATCCACTCAAGATAACTGTAAAGGCAATTATCTCTCACTGTCCCAAGCTCCAAGTTGAAATTAAACCTCAGAAAGAGTAATTTCTAAATGCTGCTACTGATAATGGCTGGTTGCTCCCATTCATTCAAGGTTCAGGAGAGGCTTTGGCTCTGTTTGCAGGCATGTACGAGGAAGAGTTACTTACCACTTCAGAACACTGCACAGCTGTCCATGTTTGCACTGAGGAGAAAGACTGTCTTGTGGTATGCTCAGTCTCACTGGCACACTGTGACCCATTCTACTGTGAAATTCGGTGTGGACCCAGAAGTCTCCTTTGATGTCATTGGCACTTTACACATATTTCAACATCTTAATTTTATGGTGAAAAAGTTCTCTAAGGCCAGAAATGTATTTCTGTAGCTACTGAGCTTATTAAGTTCTCGAAGACTTTCCAGTTGGTCTTATTTCATTAAAATGGCCCCTTCCAAGGATAACATATTTCAGTCACATGGTAGAAAACATGGAAAGCATGTATTATTTCCCCAGATCCTCAAAAGTCAATTTCATTTTTCCCCCCATCCATGGTATCCAAACTATTAATCACACCTTATGATGGGACAGTACTTTTCTGTTTCCAAAGAATTTCCAGGTACCTTCTGTCATCAGGTGTCTGGCAGGTAATGGGCTATTATTCCCAAGTGGCAGATAACAGGCTTAGGGAAAGTAAATGTTTTGTTGAAGGTCACATAGAATAGCCAATACCTCAACTCAACTGAGGACTGTAATTTGGGTGTTTTCATTTTACTCATGCCAGTGGACCAACTGCTGAAGTGAAGCTCTGACTATTTAGCCTTAACCATTTCACCATTGGTATCTGTCACTGTCTGCCCCTAACACCAGTGTTGTAGGAATGTTCATGGAAAGGCCAGCTGTGCCACCTGGCTCACTCCTTCCTCTCTCTACACAAGAACTCTATTCCCATAGTCAATGAACTCTTCCTCTGTGTGCTCAACAATTCAGACCACTGAGGTAGAGCAACTTAATCCCATTGCTTTGCCTGGTACCTTCAAAGCCACAACTGGCCTTCAACCTTCCAAGATACACATAGGCCCTGGGAAAGAGAAGGCCCAGTGTGAGAAAACTGCCCAGGTGGCTTCTCTTTATCTCTGCTCCCAGATCACCAAGCTTATCTGAGGGTCATTCTATTCCATCTGGAACATCTGCTTGCTTTTCTTTCCTAAAACTCAAGAAATAACCCTTTGTGTTGCACTTGTGCAAAATGTATTTTTCAGAAATTTGCTCAAAGGACAATTCTATAAAATATAGCATCTTTGAATATTTCAATGGTAAACTTTTAGATAGGGGACAACATGAATAAATATTATGCTTAAAAGAGAAATATAGAGGTAGATAATAAAACTGTGTAATAAAGTTTCCTTCATCATTCTATTATGAAGAAAGACATTTGATTAATGATTTTAATTATAAGGACCCAAGTGAGATGAGCAGCTGCATCTTTGTGAAAATGATCTAATATTTATGTCATAAAAAGTCAGTTATATAAATCACACTTCTCCCATGTCTTTTATTTTCAATAAGCAATGTTCATAAAATTCTCATCTAGATCATCACCCAAAATTGAGTCACATCCTACTTAAGTAAGCAGAGTTTAAAAAGGAAAACATTATTGTTGAGGAGAACAAGATAAGGCAAAAATAAGAATTAATTAGGGGAAAATAGAGTAAATGATCAAAAATAACCACAGGCAACGGCAACTTGTGGGATCTTCAATTTCTCTTTCAGAAAGAAGACAGGATTTCCTTTTTTGTTCTCTCTCTCTCTCTCTCCCCCCTCCCTCTCCCTGCCTCTCTTTGGTGAGGACCTCAACTTCAGATTCAAAGCTTGCACTTCACTGTACACAAGTGTTTCATGTGTTGCTTCACCTCAGTAACCCCACACAAACATCTCAAGTAAATTATAAATGATATCTGCTCATGGATCATTTCTTCTCTTACAGCCCTACCTGCTTTACTGCTCAAAGTCTAAATCTTCAGAGAAAGCCTTTCTTAAAAAGAGAGCAAAGAAATAATAGGAGAGGGAGAAAGGCAAGAGAAGGAGAATTAACCAGGTACAGTAATAAACCCATAAAGTAGCATATTGATTTTTTTATTGTTTCATTTTGATTCTATGTTAATCACTAAATGCAGGATTTACACTTTTTTTTTCTTTAAAAAAAAAGAATTCAGTATAGTGGTTCAACTGATAGGGAAATGCTTTCTCTTTTATTCATTTTGTACTCTGATGGAAAATTGTGAGGAGCCCTGTCTCTCTCAACTCTAGAGAATTTGAGAGCTCAAATCATGAAGATCACTTTTCTACATTGTATGTTAAAAATTGAATCCATTATTGTGACCTTGTGGTATTTCAGGAGGCTCCACTGACTTCTAAATCAGTACAAGGAGATAATGGTATTAAGCACCTCTTTAATTCAAAATGCATTTTTCTACATTTTAAATTTTTGAATATTATGAATCTGTGTGTAGGAAAAATTTTAATGTAATGTTTAGTTAATTAGGAATGTGAAAATAAGAGTACTAAATCTGGATAAGAAAGGAGTGATTTTAGAGTGAGTCAATAGTGTGCTAGTCAATGAGGGTGGGAGGACCCCACTTTATAGTTTTATCAATTTCTATGAGGCAAATGTTCTAACCTTGGCAGATTTCAAGCTACTATGCTGATGTCACTGAATGCAGCAGACTTGGAAAGAGAGGTGCAGAAGCCCTTCACTGTACAGTATTTCTGTCATACATATACAATAAATATGAATAATCTCAAGAGCAGAGATACTAGTAAAATGTAAAATAATGAAGTAGTGATTTTTAATATTCGTTACATTTGTTTTTAATAAAATGCACTTAATTGTAAGTTCATGCCATTAAAGTTTTAGTAATGGCTGTGTTTAACACCAGTCTCACAAAACTCTTGAACATTTCATAAGCACTCTACCAAGACACTCTAGAAAGTTAAGAGCTGACTATAGACACCACTAATTACAAAAAAGTATGTAAAAAACAAACAATACATACATTTTAACTTAATACTTGTGAAGCTATAATTGCAAGGAACAGAAAGTATTCTACTTTTGATAGTTAGCTGGACTGCTGTCAACCGTACACCCTTACCACTGTGCAGAGTTTTGGATGATAAAAAGAAAAATCAGAAATAGGTTGGTGATTGCTGGGGGAAGGGAGGCATAAGGGGACTAAATGGTAATGGGAAAAATATAATAAAAATAACATATTAAAAATAAATAAATAAAAATTAAAAATAAAAAGAAATGGGTTCTGGCCTCAGGAAACTCATGATGTAGTGCAGAGGAGAGGCAGTGCCAGGGAGAAGTGCCATAGCACAAGGACAGGGTAGCGAAGACCCATTCTAGCAGATGGGACTGAGAAGGGACATTGCAGCTGGTCTTTAAAAGATAAGAAACGTGAGATATTTCAGACAGAAAGAGGGAAAGAGCATACAATGCAGGGGAAACAACATATGTAAACTCATAAATAGTATTGGTAGACATGTATTTTTCTCAATTTTTATTTGTTTTTTCAAGAGAGGAGACTGTGGTTAAGGTCATACATGAGAAACAACTAAGTATTGTTACGTACTAACCAGGTTGGACAATTACTTAACCATGCTTTCCTCTGTAAAATTATACCTACTGAGGTTCTACATCTAGAATTTAGCATAATGCCCAGCACACTGTATGAACTCGGTAAAACTGGAAAGAAAGAGGAGGAGGGGAGGCAGAAAGACAAATGGATAGGGAAAGGTAATTACTTCTGTGGAGCTGATTGCTTAAGTCTGATTTCTCTCTTTCAATAAGAAATTATTTGAGTGGTGTTCATTCATTATTACATGGGTGGGGGTAAGAAAGAACAATTGGAGCTACTTTCAGGTTTCAGGTTGGTCAGGTGTGTGAAGAACTTAAATCCTTTAAACTCTGGCTCCCTAATTTCAAATATCTTCAATCCTACCAAGTTTCCACACTGGTTGAATTTCCCACAATTTGCTTTATAGGAAGAAGCCAAACTCTGGGGCCCCTGGAAATGATTATTTAATATTCACATGCACTTGCCTAGACAGCCTAGAAGATCTCCTGGGGTTCTTTGGAGCATTTTTCTATTGCGACACTAAATGGTTTCCAGGTGTTCTGTTTGGACTAGAGAGTGGAATATCATTAGCATGTTACAATATGGCCTGAGGTATTTTAATTCATTCCTTCAACCATTACTAGTGCTTTGCCAGTTTGTCACTTGGGTACAATTACATGAATTTTAAATGTGCATCAATGCAATATAAGGTGCTTGTGTTGATTTTAACAAAAACCAGCCAAATTAGAAATAGATTGGTGAATGGAATTCAGTTCTAACTCTTTGGAAGCAACCAGGATGATCTGTTGAAGACGCACACTACATTTCTATTACGGGGAAGTTCTGGGTTCATGTGGTCAGCAGGCTGCAGCACTGCAGTGTCTGTTATAAAGATGTTCACACACTAAAGATGTCATTTCTTAAAACTCAGTAAATGATAATCTGAGTGCATTATATTTAGTTAAACCTGAAAAATGTCTCTTTAATAAAGTAACTGAAATCTGGAAGCTGTCATCCCAGAAATAGGAATACCTTCTGGATCCAAGTACTTCTGAGCAGGTCAATGCCTTTGGCAATGTTACCCTTAAAAGAAAAATATCTACTTTTTATACTTTGCAGCATAGCATATATAGTACTCCAAAACTTAAAACTGATTGGTATTCTATGTTAATTTTGTGTCAAAATCTGGTACAGAAAGGAATTTATTGTCATATTTGATAATTGTCAAAATGTGAAAACTTGGGGCTAATGCGCATAAAACACTGTAAATAGTGTCATATATATATTCTCACAAATAAATTTTCTAATTCAACTATATATATAATATATATTCTCACAAATAAAATTATTGCATGAGTTTTTCCCCAATAGTACTAAAATATAGTTGATATAACACTGTATAATTTTAAGGTATACAATGTGAGGATCATACATGTATGCTCACAAAATATTTACCACGAAATTAGTTAACTAATCTATCACCTCACATAATGATGATTTTCTTGTTGTTATATATAATTTTTAATGTATACAAACATTAAAGCTCTACTTTCATAGCAACTTTCAAGTATACAATACAGTATTATAAACTATAGTCACATGCTGTACATTAGACTGCTAGAATTAATTCATCTTATAACTGAAAGTGTGTACATTTTCACAGCTCCACATTTCTCCCACCCCCAGATGTTGGCAATCACCATTCTATTGTTTTTATGTAGTCACCATTTCTTTTTTTAGATTATTACTTATATAACTGGTAGCAAGTATATTTGTCCTTTTATGGATGGCTTACTCTACTTGCCATAATTCCCTCAAGGTCCAACCAACTTGTCACAAATGGCAGGATTTACTTTTTGTTTATTACTGAATGATATTCACTTATATGTGTATATATATATATATATATATATATATATATATATATATATATATATTTATCTTTGTATTTGTTGGTCAATGAATACATAGGTTGTTTTTATGTCTTGGCTATTGAGAATAACACTGTAGTGGAACATAGGAGCACAGATATGTCTTAGATATAGTGATTTCATCTTCTTAACATAAATACCCAGAGGGGAAATTACTAGATCATTTCTTAGTCCTATTTTCAACTTTTTGAAAAAACCTCCATACTATTTGCTATAGTGGCTGCCGTAGTTTATATTCCCTCCACCAGTATTTCAGGGTTGCCTTTTCTCTATGACCTCAACACTTATCTCTTGTCTTCTTGAAAGAAATCCTAACAGGTATGGGGTGATATGCCTTGTGGCTTGATTTGTGTGTCTCTGATAATTATTGATGTTGAACACCTTTCCAAGTACTTGTGAAATATTTGTAAGTCCTCTTTGGAAAAATGTTTATTTAAGTCCTCTGCCAAGGTTTTAATCAATTTTTTTTTTTTTTTGGTAATTGAGTATTACTCATTTGGTATGAGTCTTTCATATATTTTGGATACTAACATTTATTAGGGAATTATTTTCTCCATTCTGAAGGTTGCCTTTTTATTTTGTTGATTATTTCTTTTGATGTGCAGAAGCTTTTTATTTAATATTATCCCACTTGTTGATTCTTACTTTTGTTGCTTGAGTTTTGGTATTATATCAAAAATGTCATTGCCAAGATGGATGTCAAATAGATTTTTCCCTTTGTTTTCTTATAGGAATTTTACATTCAAGTAATGTGTATGTTCTTAATCCATTTTGAATTCATTTTTGTGACTGGTGTAAGATAGGGATCCAATTTCATTCTTTTGCATGTGGATATCCAGTATTTTTAGCATCATTTATTGAAGAGACTATCTTTTCTCTGCTGAGTATCCTTGACTCCCTTGTGTAATATTAGTTGACCATAAATGCATAGGTTAATTTTGGGTTCTCTATTTTGTTTCATTGTTCTATGTGTCTGGTTTTATGCCAGTACCTTACTGTTTTGATTACTATAGCCTTTTACTATAGTTTGAAGTCAGGATGTGGGATGAATCCAGTTTTGTTCTTTCTCAAGACGGCTCTGGCTCTTTGAAGTCTTCTTTTTACATATAACTTTAATTTCCATTTCAGTGAAAAATTCCATTGAAATTTTTATTGGACTTGTATAGATAGTTTGGACAATATGGATATTTTGAAAATATAAACTCACCCAACCCATGAAGAAATAGCTTTCCATTTTTTGTGTGTCACTGTCAATTTCTTTTTATCAATTTCATAGTTTTGGGTGAATAGAGTTTTCATTTTCTCGGTTAAACTTATCTTTAAGTATTATATTTTTTGAGGGAATTTTACATAGAATTGTTTACTTTATTTTATTCAGACTTTTATTGTTAGTGTATACAAATGCAACTGATTTTTATATGTTAACTTTTTTTTATTTTTTTCATGAATTACTTTATTGTTGTTCAATTACAGTCATCTGTATTTTCTCCCTATCACTCCCCCGCCCCATACAAACCAACCTCCCTCACTTGCTTACACCTTCCCTGTTGGTGTTTTCTATGTGTCCTTTATACTAGTTCCTGAAAATCTTTCTCTCCACAGTCCCCTTCTGCCTCACCTCTGGCTATTGTTAGATTGTTCTTAATTTTCATGTCTCAATTTAATGCGGTCCCATTTGTTTATTCTTTCCCTTATGTCCCTTGCTTAGGGGACATGTGTGAGGATGTTGCTGCATGGAATGTCTGAGATTTTCATGCAAATGTTTTCCTCTAGCACTTTTATGGTGTTACCATTATATTTAAGTCTTTTACCCATCTTGAGTTTATTTTTGTGTGTGGCATAAGTTGGTGATCAAGTTTCATTTTTTTGCATGTAGCTGTCCAGATCTCACAACACCATATGTTGAAGAGGCTATTTTTGCTCCATTTTATGCTCCTGCCTCCTTTGTCAAATATTAATTGACCATAAAGACTTGAGTTTATTTCTGGGCTCTCTGTTCTGTTCCATTGGTCTATATACCTGTTTTTATGCTAGTACCAGGCTGTTTTGATTACAGAGGCCTTGTAATACACTTTGATATCAGGTATTGTGGTCCCTCCTGCTTTGTTCTTCTTTCACAAAATTGCTGCAGCTATTCTGGGTCATTTATGGTTCCATATAAATTTCTGAATTCTTTGTTCTATATCTGTGAAATATGTCATAGGTACTCTAATAGGCATTGCATTGAATCTATAGATTGCTTTGGGTAGTATGGCCATTTTGATGATGTTAATTCTTCCAATCCATGAGCATGGTACATGCTTCCATTTGTTTGTGTCTTCCTTAATTTCTTTCTTCAGTGTTGTGTAGTTTTCTGACTACAGGTCTTTTACCTCCTTGGTTAGGTTTACTCCTAGGTACTTTATTTTTCTTGTTGCTATATCAAATGGGATTTTTTTTCCTGATTTCTGTTTCTGCTGTTTTGTTGTTGATATACAGGAATGCCTTTGATTTCTGAATATTGACTTTGTATCCAGCTGTTTTGCCAAATTCATTTATTAGGACAAGTAGTTTCTTGGTGGAGTCCATAGGATTTTCCATGTACACTATCATGCCATCTGCAAACAGTGACAGTTTCATTTCCTCCTTTCCAATCTGGATGCCTTTTATTGCTTTTTCTTGTCTGATTGCTGTGGCTAGGACTTCCAGTACTATGTTGAATAGGAGTGGTGAGAGAGGGCATCCTTGTCTTGTTCCTGATCTTAGTGGGAAAGCTCTGAGTTTTTGTTCATTGAGTGTGATGTTGGCTGTAGGTCTCTCATATATGGCCTTTATTATGTTGAGGAATGGTCCCTCTATTCCCACTTTGCTGAGTGTTTTTATCAGAAATGGGTGCTGTATCTTACCAAATGCTTTTTCTGCATCTATTGATATGATCATGTGATTTTTGTCTTTGCAGTTGTTGATGTGATGTATTATGTTTATTGATTTGCAAATATTGTACCATCCTTGCATCCTTGGGATGAATCCCACTTGGTCATGGTGTCTGATCTTTTTAATATATTGCTGGATGCGGTTTGCCAATATTTTGTTGAGAATTTTAGCATGTATGTTCATCAGCGATATTGGCCTGAAGTTTTCTTTCTTCGTTGTGTCTTTATCTGGTTTTGGGAGTAGGATGATGCTGGCTTTATAAAAAGAGTTTGGGAGTCTTCCATCTGTTTGGATTTTTTCGAATAGTCTGTGAAGGATAGGGGTTAGCTCTTCCTTAAATGCTTTGTGGAATTCTCCTGTGAAACCATCTGGTCCAGGGCCATTGTGTTTTGGGAGATTTTTGATGACTGCCTCAATTTTGTCTGCTGTTATTGGTCTGTTCAGGTTTTCTGTTTTTTCTTCGTTCAGTTTTGGAAGATTATAGTTTTCTAGAAATGTGTCCATGTCACCTAGGTTTTCAAATTCCTTGGCATACAGCTCTTCATAGTAATTTCTTACAATCCTTTATATTTCTGTGGTGTCAGTTGTAATCTCTCCTCTTTCATTTCTAATTCTGTTTATTTGGATCCTCTCTCTTTTTTTCTTGATGAGCCTACTTAAAGACTTGTTGATTTTGTTTATCTTTTCAAAGAATGAGCTCCTGGATTCATTGATCCTTAGAATTGTGCTTTTAGTCTCTATGTTATTTAATTCTGCCCTGATCTTGGTTAATTCCTTCCTTCTGCTTGCTCTGGGCTGTCTTTGTTGTGGTTCCTCGAGTTACTTCGCCAAGGAAGACATACAGATGGCCCAGAGACATATGAAAAGTTGCTCAGCATCACTAGCCATCAGAGAGATGCAAATTAAAACCACAATGAGGTACCATCTCACACCAGTCAGAGTGGCCAACATAAACAAATCCACAAACAAATGTTGGAGGGGATGCGGAGAAAAGGGAACCCTAGTGCACTGTTGGTGGGAATGCAGACTGGTGAGACCAATGTGGAAAACAGTATGGACTTTCCTCAGAAAACTAAAAATGGAACTGCCCTTTGACCCAGCAATTCCGCTGCTGGGATTATACCCTAAGAACCCTGAAACACCAATCCAAGGGAACGTGTGCACCCCAATGTTCATAGCAACACAGTTTACAATAGCCAAGTCTGGAATCAACCTAAGTGCCCATCAGCAAACGAGTGGATCTAAAAACTATGGTATATATACACAATGGAATTCTATGCAGCAGAGAGAAAGAAGTAGCTTATACCCTTTGCAACAGCGTGGATGGAACTGGAGCGCATTATGCTAAGTGAAATAAGCCAGACAGTGAGGGACAAATACCATATGATCTCACCTTTAACTGGAACATAATCAACAGAAGGAAAAAGTAAACAAAATATAACCAGAGACAATGAAGTTAAAAACAATCTAACAATAGCCAGGGGGGGAGTGGGGAGTGGACAGTGAGGAGAGGGGATTACGGGAACTACTATAAAGGACACAAGGACAAAATTCAGGGGGAATGTGGAGGTGAGGGAGGCAGGTGGGTTCAGGTGGGGTGGGGTGGAGGGATGGGGAGAAAAGGCTTACAACTGCAATTGAATATCAATAATTTTTTAAATTTCTTAAATTGAATTGAAAACTTTTTTATGGCTCTTGACTTATTTTTCCTATTCTTATAAAACAAGGGTATATTTCCTGGCTCCATGCATTATAAAGGCCACAAGAATATAATAATAATCTAGTAGCATTTAGCAAACCTTGCAAACACATGTGGTGTCTGAGTACCAATTTCTTACTAAAAGGAATCATTTTCCACATCTGAAGAAAGAAATATTCAAGATAATCCCAGAACATAGTGTGTGGCCAGAGACCAAGAAGGCTACCAAAGACAGTGGGATTAATGTCAAGGACCCAACCTGAGGGAGTACCCAGCAGTGAAGATGAGCTATTCTGAGCATTGAAGGTAAAAAAAAAAAAAAAAAGAAATAGAAAAGCTTGCAATGGATGAAAACAAAGACATATTAAGTCCATTAAAATGTCCTGCATTCAAAATGATTTAAAATGAAAATCATTGGCATTGGTCATTCTTGGAAATTGATAGGGAATTAGCCTATTATTTTGAATATTGGTAAATAAAAGGAAAGAATCAAGCACATATCTTATATTTTCCACACAAACATATTTCAAACATCCAAATCATTGATAGTGGGAAATTCTTTATAGAAAAATCTCTAATTACTATATAAAGGAGTAACAGAATTAGAAAATTCCCACTTTGCAATCTCTAGTGAGATTCAATCACAATGAAAACCATTAAATGTGAAGCTCAAAAGCAACTTTGGGATGTTTGATTAGACTGACAATTTGAACTCACTGCTCAGGAAGGACAATGCAGTATCATGTGTTTTTGTTGTAAGGTAGTAGGAAGTACACAATGCCACCTGAGGAGCATTCTTGCCAAAGATAAGTAAGAAAGTGTTATGTTCTAATAAAGCTTCTGGATCTAATCACTAAACACAAGTTACAAGTCTTGAAGATACCCTCACCAATGCAGAAAGTAGTCAATTCTACTCTGTGTAAGTCATCTGCTTCAATCAGCTAATATGTGACCTAGGGACAGGCGGAGATGGAGAGGGAAGTAATGTGGAAAAGGAGATGTAAGAAACATACCAACAGTACTAGGTAGAAGTCTTCAGGGCCCCAATTCAAACAAACAAGCTCTAAAAAGACATTTTTGAGAAGAGCAAAGATATATACACAGATTGGGTATGTGATAATAGGAAAATTATTTTAAGATTTGTTGGGTGTGAAAACATTATGGTTATATTTTAAAATATCATCTGTTAAAGAAACATACTGCAGGATTTCTAAATAAAGTGCTATTATATCTGAAATCTGCATTAAAACACTTCATGGGGAATATGGAAAAGGTAGAGTGTGAGAGGGGTTAAAAATAAAACACAGTCAACACAATTAATTGTTGAAGTGGTTGGTTGGCATCTAAATTAAATGATCCTCCACTTGTGGGCATGTTTGGAACTTTTATTAATAAAAGATAAAATGATAGGGCCAAATGTCAATTCTAAGTCATGCTGCTTTTTCTGGAAGCAGAAAAAGGCTCAGGAGGTTCTGAATTGCAGCGCTCATACTTTTAGCCCAGCCTGCCTCTATCTCCAACCACAAAAGATACTTGGTTCTGTGTGTCTCTAGCAACATCATTTCTTTAGACACCATTATCTTAATCTACCCACAGTGCCTCTGAGCAGACTAGTTTTTTAGCCTCACCCTGAATTATGGGGAAATTTGAGTAACATTTTCACCAATTCCCCAAATGAGTAAGTCATATTGAAATATGTCACCTGTGGGGCTTCAGCATATCTCAATATCATGTACCCCATTGGAGCTCAAAGCAGCTGGTGACCTAAAGGCCCCTACCTTCTCTCTAGTGAACTCATTCCACAGTGAGGGAAAAAGCAGTAAGGTTGTTATTGCAATAATGCTTCCCCTTGTGAAGCATGGATGCCTCAACTCCTCCCCATATTTTGTTTGGTAAATTATCCACTTGTCAGCTGAGAATGGAAACCAGAGCTGTTCAGATCCTACAGGGAAGTTGCTCATTTCTTTCTTTTTTTTTTATGGTAAAGTATTTAATAACAACCTTTTTAAAAAAATTTTATTGTTATTCAATTACAGTTGTATGCCTTTTCTCCCCATCCCTCCACCCCACCCCAGCTGAACCCACCTCCCTCTCCCACCTCCACCCTCCCCCTTGATTTTGTCCTTGTGTCCTTTATAGTAGTTCCCGTAATCCCCTCTCCTCACTGTCCACTCCCCACTCCCCCCCTGGCTATTGTTAGATTGTTCTTAACTTCAATGTCTCTGGTTATATTTTGTTTGCTTTTTTCTTGTGTTGATTATGTTCCAGTTGAAGGTGAGATCATATGGTATTTGTCCCTCACCGTCTGGCTTATTTCACTTAGCATAATGCTCTCCAGTTCCATCCATGCTTCAGAACCCTGAAACACCAATCCAAAAGGAAGTTGCTCATTTCTTTAAAAAGCTCTTTCTTCCTTCACATACACATCTATTCTGGCAGACACTGGCCCACATCTGAGTGGGCTCCTCCAACTAGCTCATAGTAAATGTGCACTAATGCTACTGAAATCTATTTACTCACATGTTTTAGGATCCTTTTTCTTATTTTTTCACTCGTAGAAAAGAATATAAGCTCTGTGCAGCCATCTCATATGTGTCAACATGGAGGGTGTTTCTGGATGAGAATAACTTTTAAATGGGTGAATTTGAGGTAAAGCAGATAACCTTTCGTGATGTTAGTGGACCTCATGCAATCATTTGAAGGCTTGAGTAGAACAAAACTCCTGCCTCCCAAGCAAGAAGGATTCTCAGCAGACTCTCCTTGGCTGCACTGTTGGCTCTCCTGGGTCTCCAGCCTCACAGTACACACTGCAGATTCTAAACTGCACAGAGGCCATGGGTCTGTGAGCCAATTCCTTACAATAAACAAATTCTATGTATTATGTATACTTGTGTTATCTATACATGAGATTTGGCTTAAAAGCTCATGTCTCCTTGACCACCTTAAAGCCTCACTTGATATAGAAGTATTGGGAAACTATAAACTTTTCTGACATAAATTTCCAGCTTTCAGTTGTGTGTGAGGGACTGATCTCTGAGACATGACACAAATGACAATGTGGCATTACTGATGTGGGCTTTATGTGTGGCCCTTCACCTTCAACAGTACCACTTCATCTCCAGCCTTGCCTTCAATAATAAGCATGTATTTTATTTTAAAAGTAGTGTGTTTACCTTCTTGGGAGAATATTAGTCTTCAAATTAGGAAATACAAATCTGACCTGATATTTCACCTCCACTTATTACTAGTTGTGTAATCTTGGGCAAGTTAAACTCTCTATGCCTCAGTTTCCTCATCTACAAAATTAAGGTAATTGAAATTTCTACTTCAGAGATTAATTTTGAAGATGAAAATAAAGTTATAGGGAACCACCGGATGGAATAGGATGGAATACAGAACGTGGCAGAACATTTGAACTGTGTCACTGGTATATGACAACCTCACTGAAGGGGATGAAGAAAAGGATCTGACCTAAGTAGTTTTGGAGAAGAGTGAAATCTGTCAAGCTAAAGGAAAAAATAACTGCACATAAGCACTGTTCTCTAAGTGATTTCTCCCCCCAATGGATACAGGTTATAAATTCTGATACTGCTATACATATATTCTGGAATTGAAAAATTAAGTAAATGGATGGCTGATAGCAAGTGAGGAGGTTAGAATAATGCATGTGGTAATGGACTGGGAATTGGAGACAGCAGTATGAACTCATATATAGCTTAATATATATACAGACCATTACTTACAGAAATCGTTATATGTATATATAATATAGGGTTAGTATACACAAATGTTTCCTTGCTCTGTTAGTTGAGAGAGCCTAGTATCAATGAGCCTCCTGTACTACCAGCATATCTAGAGCCCAAATCTTGATTTCTAGTACTATTATCCAATAAAAGGAGCTAGAGCTTCTTCAAAAATATACTAGATTCTAGGATGGAGCAGAAAACATGCAAGATGAGTCCAGAGTGTCTTTGGATGTCAGAAAGTAAAGACATACAACAAAAACAAAAATATAACAACACTTCTTAAGTATGGGGTACACATAGAAACTTACTTCTTAAAAGGATGATATGGAAATGGGGAAAGAGTAACATTACAATGTAGAAACGTGACAGACACTACTTCAGCCAACTGATCAAAGTCAACATCAGCAGTGATGTCATGTTGATAGTATGTACCCTTGATGTTATATGAAAAATATGGTACTCTACCCTTCAGTTCTCCTTACCAAAAAAGCCATAAATCCAGCCTAATTATGAGAAAAACATTAGACAAACTCCAGTAAAGAAACATTCTACGAAAATACCTGACCAGCATTCCTCAAATTGCAGTGTCGTCAAAAACAAGTCCACAAAACTGTCACAGTCAAAAGGAGCCTAGGAAGACACAATGACTAAATGTAATCCTGGATGGGATACTGGGACTGTAAAGGACATTAAGTAAAAATTAAGATTATTCAAAACAGATATGAACCTTACCTAATAATAGCGTGTCAATATCGGTTCATTAGTTTTAGCAAGTGTCCACCACAGTGCAAAATTGAGTATAAGGGAAACTGGGTGTGGAGATAAGAAAGCTTTCTGTACTATTTTCACAATTTCTCTGTAAATCTTAAAACTATTCTAAAAATGTATTTTATTTAAAAATGGAGTCATATATGTATTTTAAATTTTTTACACTGTGAATGATTACACAATAATAATGTTTTCTATCACTATCAGTATTATTATTGTTGTTAAATTTTTATTAAAGAAAAACTAAGAGAACACTAGGTTGGTAAAGATAAACCGAGTGTTAAATTTAATCCCAAATTTTATAATGATTAGAGGAGGACTAACAAGATTCCCCTGTGAACTTTATGTATCGATTCCAAAGTTTGAGGATTAAATTAAAATTAAAAATGATTAACAATAAAATCCAAGCTAGTTTACAAAGCATGCATAAAAAATGAGATGAAAATCCTAGATTCCTTCAGTTGTAAAGTTTAAATACAAATGTTTATTCAAAATTGACAATAAAACAAAGAAGTATTTTCCCACTATTTATATTTTAGAAAAGAACTAAAAAGATAGTGTCAAGTTCCCTTTTTTCCTCCAGAACTGAGTGACATTTTCTGCTATCCTATGGTGTATTCATTTGCAAAGGATACCATAATAATACCATAGACTGGGGGGCTTAAGTAAGCAAAATATATTTTCTCACAATTCTGGAAGCTAGAAGTCCAAAATCAAGGTGTTGGTAGGATTGGTTTTTTCTGAGGTTCTCTCTCCTTGGTTTATAGATGATCATCTTTCCCAGTGACTTCATGTGGTCTTCCTTTTATGTGTGTCTGTGTCCTCATCTTCTCTTTTGATCAGAACATTAGTCACACTGGAGTAAGACCCACACTAATAACTTATGTTTTAACATAATTATTTATTTAAAGACCCTGTCTCCAAAAATAGTCACATTCTGAAATAACTAAGAGTTACTGCTTCAACAGATTAATTTTGTGGGGACATGAGGCATGACCTAACCCTACAGTATAAATAAATGATCTTGAGTTATTATAAAGATAAAAAGGAATGCCGTATGTAAGAAACACCCAGCAGAGAACCTGGCACAGAGTAAGTATCCAATAAAGAGGAGTGGATAGTTATTTTTCAGTGATCTTGCAGACAGGCTCTGGCAATCCTACACAAGTGCTTCTGCCCCTTCCTCACCACAGAAATATGAGGTTGGGGCCAGGCTTAATGCAAATGAAATACAAGATATTTCCATATTCTTCCATTGATCACTTTTTTCTTCTTTCTTGTCATATCCAGTGCTTCAGCCTATTCCTCCTAGGAATACAGAGCTCTCATGCCCTTTGATAGTCCATATTGCAAATGCTGTTCTTGGGAAAGAATGAAAGCGTTGCTCATATGAAGGGACTAAATGACTGTAACAGCTTCAACATGTTGTTCTGCCCAAGTACACTTGCCCTGCAGACTAATGCTTGAAGGATGCAACTTTAAGCTTAAATCCTAGAGTAGGACAAATTGTGTGTATACCTGTCTGTGCACATATGGGGGCATGTGCCTGCATGGTTGTGAGTGTGTGCACCTATTTGTATGCATGTGTGTGTTTGGGGAAGTTGGAAATAAGAGGATCAGAAAGGGGACCATGAGTAGAAAAGCAGAACTTATCCTGGTTACTCTGAAATCAGAATAGGTATGTGGCTACCTCTACTACATTTAGACTACCTCAGAAACTTTCCTTTGCAACTCAGCTTGCTTTTTCTAAACAAGACATTTCTTGAGTCAGGTGTCCAGGTGTCAATTTGTCTGAATTTCTCAATTCATGTGATGCTAATCCTTCAAAACTTTTAAAAACTAGTAAAACACAATTATAGGTGCATTTAATTCTTCATATTATATATAATTATGTACATATCTATTGTATATACATATAATACTAATTTTCTTCTCCAAACAGCCATATGACAATGAAAATATAATAATTCTGGCCCATTTTAACAAAGGACAAAATGATCTAGAGAAAATTCTATTTGCTTAGGGTTAAATGGCAAGGGCAGAAAACCAGGTCCTTGGCATTTTATCCCATAAAATGAGATATTGTTACATTAAGCTAGTATAATGAACAGAGGTTTATACTAAACAATTAGACTTTTGTCTGATTTGATTTATGAATTTTAATACTGAATTCCTAATAATTATAACCATAACACAATTTTATTAAATAATTTTCCAGTTATATACATATACACACACTGATGTGAATGTATGTAGGCTTGCTACAAAATTTTGCTATCCATGACTATGTATGATAAAATAGATTTAAATATACAAAGGGGATTTTAATAAGCTTATTTGCTAGGCTTGCCTCTGTGACTTCGGGGAATTTTTCATGGTTTGCAAACATAAGAGCCTTCCTGATTAATGTTAAATATAATACAACATAAAGAACTACTTAGTTTTGACCATTCAACTAATTTCTTAACAGTCACTCATTATAGATTTATAAAGAGAGAATTTCAGTCTGTGAAACCAAATGGTTGACATTTTCAAAAGTTACTTAAAATATATCACATTCTGATTTGAAAGATAATAGCTTAAAATAATTGATTTCAGATTCTATTTCTGGCTCTAATGAAGCAGTTGCAACAGCAGACCAACACTCCCATTGAGAACAACTAGAAACACTGCATAAAGTACTGAAAAAAGTATGTTTTAAGATATTGATGACTAACCAAGGTGACCAGAGACTTCATAGAGGGCATTGCCAGCTCTTAGTGTGAGACTGGAAGGCTGTGAGGCTGGGAGTGCATGTAGAGAGGCTAGGCACATGGTCATCATGAGGGGAAATGATGCCAGTGGAGTTATTGTAACTTCATAACACAGGACAGACAGAACTCTGAGATTTGAGAATTTGAGATTGCCAACTCAAGCAAAATTCAGGAAGCCAAATCCAGGTGGCAAAGGAGATACAGAGAAATAGCCTTAGGTTCATTCCACTTTGAGACATTTGCCAAAATCTGGAATTGCAAAGGACAAGAGGATTTTTTTAAAAGACAGACAGATGCTTTTGATGAATGAAATGAAGATTTCTGTAGTCTGGGTGTACTAAAGGGACCCCTACCAAAGAGAAGGGGCCCTAGTAGGCCCCTCAACATCATGGCTGGAACTTTAGGAGAGGGTTTGAAATAGTTAGAGGTAAGTGTGGCCTTACAAAACTATAACACGGTCTCAGTCAGCTCAGTCTCTGTTTTGATTAAGATAATCTACCCTGACTCATCTGCCTTCCAGATGATAGAAGGATCCTCTTTGGCATAAAGTAACATTCTCCAGAGCCTCTTTAACTTGTATGAAATATCCAGCATTCAATAAAATAATGTTTAAACATACCAAGAACATGGCCAAAAGGAAAAAAAAGGTAAAAGAACCTAACTTATAGCTAGTCCTAATAAAATGAATAATTAAAAAATATATGTTAAGAGGGTTTTCTGAAAAAGTAGAAACAATATTTATGCCTATGTAGGAGATGGCATTTGAACTGAATCTTGAAGAGGGAAGGAGGAGGAATGGCCAAGGCTAACCACAGAGATGTGAAAGACAACTGAGCAATCCCAGCTTAGGGACCATGGCATCAGGGTATACAATTTAAAGTTGGTAAAGTATATTGGGGCCTGTTTTGAGGAATCCTGAAAGTGAGACTAATGATTTGAATGCTTTCAGGAAACCTGGAACCCAGAAGAGGTCACTTAAACAGTCTGTAGCATGGTCAGATGATATTGGAAGGATGGTACATGTAGGTAGAGAATGTTTTAGTGACAGATGCACCATGAAAAGTCTTGAGGAAGATATATAAGAAGTGAAGAGAGCTTGAATTAATCAGTAGCTCTGGAGTTACAGAAGTAGGAACAATATGAGAAAGTAATATGAGCAGATCTTGGAAAAATGTTTAAATAAGTAAAGACTTGACAAAAGGTGGTTGTTAGGTTTTATCTAGGAATACTGGATGGATGTGGTTGACATAAGCCAAATGAAGGAATGTAGAATGGGGATAATCTTAAACACAGAGAATAAAAGACCAGATACAATAAATTCAACAGGGGACCCGATGAGTTGAAATGACTACAGGTCATTCAAATAAGTAATATTCCTGGTCATCTCCTACACATTTAGAAACATAAGTCTGTGCCTCAAGGAAGAGTACATCTGGATGTATATTAAGATGATTCACTTATTCAAGAGAGATGTATCAAACAACATACACAATCTAGGCAGCCAACTTGGCATCAGAATTACAGGGGGAAAAAAACATACAGGGAAATCTTTGCTCAATAGAGCTTATGCTATTGTAACCAGCTAATAGGGTTGTTGTATGGATAAAATTAAATAAGGCATAGAAACTGTTAAAAAACATAGCCAAGGACAAGGTAAACACTCATTAACTGGGAGCTAATTGTATTATGTGTAAGACATCAAAGTTAAATTCTGACTCTCTACTTCCTAAGAGTATGTTTAGTGTTACAGCAGGCAAACTGAAGAAATGCATTTAAAAATAGGAACACTACAATCAGCTGCATTACTTTTACATATAGACTACCCACATTAACAACTATGTTATCAATTATAAATTGGTAATATTAAAAATGAGGTATTACTCTTCAAATATTTCTCATTAGCTTTATTTATCTTAAGAATTCCAAGTCCAGGACCATATGGTCATATTGGTAAATTCTATTAAATTTTTAAAGGATAATTAATGTTGAGTCTTCTCAAAAGATTCCAAAGAAATTAAGAGGAAGGTATACTCTCAAATTCATTCTATGAGACCAGAATTACCCTGATACCAAAACTAGAGTGGGACTCTACAAGGAAATTATAGACCAATATCCCAAATGAATATAGATACAAAAATTATCAAAAAAAAACGTAACAAACTAAATTAAACAGCACTTTAAAAAGATCCTAGGTCATGATCAAGTTTGATTTCATCTCTGTAATACAAGGATGGTTCAACATACACTAATCAATAAATGTGATACATCACATTAATAGAATGAAAGATAAATATGATACAATCTCAACAGATGCAGAAAAAGCATTTGACAAAATTCAACACCTATTTATGATACTCTCAAAAACTTTGGTAAGAAAAGAACATATCTCAATACAACAAAGATCATGTATGACAAGCCCTCAGGTAACATCATATTCAATGATGAAAGGTTGAAAGCTTTTCCTCTAAGATTAAGAATAGGACAAAGGTGCCCACATTCTCAGCACTCCTATTTGACATTTGACTGAGAGTCCCAGCCAGAGCAATTAGGCAAGAAAAAAAAAAGAAAGAAAGAAAGTTATACAAATAGAAAAGGAAGAAGTAAAACTGTCTTTGTGTATAGAAGACATAATATTATATACCAAAAAATGTAAATAAATCATTAAAAAACTGTTAGATCTAATCAATGAATTCAGGAAATTCACAGGATAGCAAATAAAAATACAAAAATTAGTTGTGTTTCTATATGCTAACAACAAATTATCTGTAAAAACTATCCCATTACAATGGCATTAAAAACAATAAAATACTTAAAATAAATTTAAGGTAAAAGGGAAAAATCTCTCACTGAAAATAGTAAGACATTGATGAAGGGAATTGAAAATGACACAAATGGAAAGATCACATTCATGAATTGGAAGAATTAATATTATTAAAATCTCTATCAGAACTCTACGCAGCAGCCGCGACCTCTGGTGCCCTTCCCCCCTCAGCCCCTGGACTGTGAACACAGGATAAGCAGCCCCAGCACTCACCTGAAGCCCTGCTGGCAGGCACCCAGATCAGCGGACTGGGCTTCCACAACTGAAACCCCGGGTGGGCACACACCTTGATAAGCGGCCCGGCTGCCTGGGAGCACAGACACAAAGTGCCTGGGTGGGCGCGCACCTCCATCAGTAGCCTGGGCACCCCAACCTGAAACCTTGGGTGGGTGTGCACCCGGATCAGTGGCTGGCTGCCCCTCGCACAGACCCAAAGCCAAGGATCCGCCACACAACCCCATCAACAGCCTGGATGCCTGCTGGCGACCACACCTAAAAGCACTGGTTCTGAACAACTCCCACCTGCCCCCTGCGCACAACGCCCTGCAGGGCCTACTGGCTCTCTAGAAGGAAGGCAGAACACCCAGCAGAGGGGAGCTGCAGGACTAAAGGAGACTGCATTCCCCTGAAAGACTTGACCCAGTAGGGGGCTGAACTACCCTGTAGGAGCACCCAGAGCCTCTAGCATCTAAGACAGCAAAGAGCAAGAAGGTGGAGTGTGAGTTGCCCCTAATTGGTGCACCTCAAGGACAGCACAACTGGTGAACTAAAGGCCTATTGGGGAGCAGAAGGACCCTGAGGAACTGGACTGGAGGCTGAACAACAGCAAAGAGTGTGGCTCAGGAAGGGAGAAAAGTGAAACCAATCCCTCCAACCACCCCCTCCGGTATCACAGACAGGAAGACCAGCAGAACTAACCTGACAAGTTTAAAGCCAGGAGAAGACTTTTTTTTTTCTTTTCTCTCTCTCTCTCTCTTTTTTTTTCTCCTTTCCCCCTAAATTCCTTCTTCCTTTCTGTCCTTCTTTCTTTTTTTATTCCTTCTTCCTTCCATCCTTTACCTTCTTTATTCCTTCTTCTGTTTTTAGCATCATTCCCTTGGCAAAGTTTAATGAAGGGTGACAGGGTTCCTAATACTGATAGTGCTAATAGACCCATAGACCTAACCCCTCAAGCCTGACCTCACCTTTGGCCAGCTCCAAAAGTGACTTTAACCTTCTGGTAGCCCATGAGGGGGCTTTCTGCAGCCAGCATATTTGCAACTTTGCAGCTGGGGTGGCTCCTCCACAGGAGCTACTAATCACCATGATGCCATCTGTCCTGCAGAGGGACCCTGGTATGCAGCTGGCATACCACAAGTTTTAAATATCTGGCTAAGGAATGGGGAAAGGCTTTTCTCCAGCAAGTTCTAGAATTATATCACCAACCCAAAAAGGTACAGGGAATAGACACAAAATAGACAGGGGTAGGTTAAGAATAGTATAAGAAATGGAGAAGCCAAAGAATTTATATATATGTCCCATTGGCATGAACTAAGGGGAAGAATGCTGGAGAGTGGAGGGGTGCAGGGAAGAGGGGGATAAAGGAGAGAAAAAATTGAGACAACTGTAATAACATAATCAATAAAATATACTTAAAAATGCATTCTGCTTTTAAACTTCATGAAACTTGATTAGATCCTTGTGCAAAATAAAAATCATTTATAAGAGACATTCTCCCTCTGTCTCAGTCTCTCAAACCCCTTTGACATCTGAAACATGCATTTTAAGAAATAATAGTAATTCTTCTTTTTGATGCTTTTATTTCTCCAAATCTGGTTAGTAGAAGCTTCTTCAACATGGTGCCTGTATTTTTAAAATATCCATGTTCGTTTTGGAACACTTCTTGCCTTCTGGGATATCAAATGTTCCCAATTTCTATTAGATTTTTCTTCTCTAGCCTGAAATCTGATATTTCTTTAAAAATATCTAAATCCATTTAATGGCAAAAGGAATATAGAAACAAATATACTGGTGGTAGGTATGTCCAGTGCAGTTGGGGTATAAATTTAGATCTTTTCATTAGACAGTTCTTGAGTTCACACACGTATACAAACACACACACAAACCCACATTATATACATACACATACATAGACTTCTTTTTTTGAGATTGTCATTCCACATGATTGTGCAGGTATGGTGATGGTTCACAATAGAGAGTTATCAATTCAACAAATATTTAGAGAGCATCTACAATAAATATGTTCTGCACTAGTGGCATAGCAGTGAAAATAGCAATGTTCTTGCCTTCCTGAAGTGATGCTTTAATATGGGAGAAAGAAGACAAATGTAAAATATAATGTCAGATCATTAAGGTGCTATGAAAAAAATAAAACAAGGTAAGGAAATACAAAATGTAGGTTTGTGGAAAGAAGAAACTATGTTTTACTCAGGAAGTCCAAGAAGTTAAAATCTGAAGGGAAACTTGAACAAAATGTAAGAGGCAACCATGAAAATATCAAGACAAATAGATTTTCAGGCAGGAAAAGTAGCAAGAGAAAAGACTGAGCAGGAAATAACCTTACCACATTCAAGTATTTGTAAACAGACCAATGTGATTGGATTGGAATAGAGGGCAGGACCAGGTATTTGAAAGGTACTTTAAGTCACATAGACTGATATTTTCTCCCAGTGTGATTGAAGCCATCAGGCACCTATGTGCACAGATGTGGTATAACCTGATCTTTGGTAATGACACCAATTTGATTGCTGACTGGAGAAGAGACAGTGGTCAAACAGAAAACCAGCTGTCTGGCTAGGATCTTGGTCCAGGCAAGGGATTTCAGCTAAATGCAATGGTAACAGTGTCTTTGAAAGGAAGTGACTAGACTGAGGATGTTTTAGAAGGTGGAGCTGTCAGAATTTGCTAACTGATCAGATGAAATATGCAAGAAACAATTTAGGAATAATTTTTAGGTTTTTGACACCATTTACTGAGAAGGAGGGGTGTGAAAAGTAGTGATTTGTGGGCTAGACCAAGAGTTTTGTTTTGGAGCATGCTAAATTTAAAATGCCTCTCAGCCCTGGCTGGTGTGGCTTGGTGGATTGAATGTGGGCCTGTGAACCAAAGGGTCGTCAGTTTGATTCCCAGTCTAGGGCAAACGCCTGAGTTGCAGACCAGGTCCCCAGTTGGGGGCACATGAGAGGCAACCACACATTGATGTTTCTTCCCTTTTTCTCTCTCCCTTGCCCTCTTGAAAATAATTTTTTTAAATAAAATAAAATGCCTCTTAGACTCCCAAGGGGAAAGGCAGCATGCATGTACACTGTGGATCTGTTGCTCAAGGCAAAAATTGAAGATGGAAACACAGACTTGGGAGACTTCAGTCTAGAGATGGCATTTAAATATGTGGGACTGGTAAACTCAAGAACTGAGCTCTGAGACACTGTCTTGAGGTTAGGGTAAGAGGAAGATCCCCTAAAGGAGATCCAGAGGCACAGCCAGTGAGATGGCAGGAAAATAGAGAAGGCATGGTATGCTAGAAGCTACATGAAAATTGTTCCAGTTCAGGAGTGGTCCCATGTACCAAACAAATAATAGGTCAAGTAAGATGAGGCTGGGAAGTGATCACTGATAGAGCAGAACAGACACTGATAAGGTAAATGTTCGCAGGTGATAGAGACAAAGACTTAGTGGGTGTATACCTAATGAGAAGGCAAAGGAAGTGGTGACATGGAACAAAACAACCCAGAAGACTTCTGCCATAAAAGGAAACAGAGAAATAAATGGAAATAATCAAATAGGAAGGGAAAATAAATCCAGAAATTAATAGAAGTGGGCTGTACCTCCTGCCATCATTAGTAAGTGGCACAAGTCCAAATGAGACGTACACTAGGGTTGCCAGATGGTGTTAACAAAAATACCTGGCACATTGTGTAAAGGTTCATAGATGTGCCAGTTTCACTTACTAAGCAAATTGTCATAACAGCAAATGGTGAAGTCAAGAGAATGAGCAGTAAAACTAATGTGCAACTCGTGTTAAAATATAACTGTAAAATCTTTATTTAAAAATGTCAAGTATGAAATGTTGAGTATTTGAAAAACTTTTTCATCAGTAGGAAGCTCAAATATCAGACAATCTGGTTCAAAACAAAACAGCATACGCCCTTGACATTTATTGTTTTCACCATGACTTTCTGAGTGTGTGCAACTTGCAAGTGGCTTGAGATGGCATATATTTCATTGAAATAGATGCTTCTTGTCTCTGGAACTTTCATTTAAAATCCTCTTAAAGCTATGTCTTCATACTGTGTTTGACTAGACAGAAATAACAAAGGTAAAAGTCGTGGCATTTTTTATTACAAATAAATGACCCCGATTGATAATTTGTCTGTTCCCTCTCTTGCTCCCTTTCCCTCTTTTCCTTCTGCTTCTCTTCAGTTCTGAGTGAGAAGAAGTGAGAACGACAAGGCCAGGATATACAAAAATGTCTATTCCAAAACCATCCTAATATTCTTCACTCTCCTGCACTCGTGCCTTCCCTTCACCTCCCCATTTTACTTATCCTTCACTGCTTTCTTCCAACCAGCATTTCACTTTCTTTTGCTGATTTCTCCTCTATTTATCTCTGTTTTCATCTTTCTTTCCACAAAACCTTTCCTAGTTGTATTGCTTCTCACTGGCTCCACCTTTAACTTCTAGTTGACCCTTCACCTTCTTTCCAGCTCCTCAGTCTGTGTCTGAATTGCCCTTTTCTCCTATTTAAGCACCCAAGCTAGAAAATTCAAATGCAAGCTACTTATCTGGTCCTTTCACCTGCCACCGTGAAACTCTTCTATGCTCAGTTTCTTCATATGTAAAATGAAGATAATAGTATATGCTGCAGAGGATTTTGGTAAGATTTAAATGAAACAAAGAATATAAATTGCATAACAAAGTGTTTAAGATGTGTTTAATAAATGGTTGCTATTTTTATTTCTGTAATTTTTTATTTGTCATTTATAAAATAATTAATATTGAAGACATTTAAATAAAAAATTTTCAAAAACATCAGTTTTAATATTGCATTTAAAGCCTTAGTTAATGTCATATATTAACATATATTAATATATATAATTCAGGATCCATATAGCAACATATAGCTAACTCAAATTGGATAATTTAAGGAGAATTTAATAAAGAATTATTTATAGGGTGGAGGGATGGGGAGAAAAGGCATACAACTGTAATTGAATAACAATAAAAATTAAAAAAAAAAAGAATTATTTATAATAGCCGTCAGGGTAACACGAAACAATTGGTAGTACCACAGACTGGAGCTAGCAACAAGGGAGAACCATCACCATGAGGAGCAATGAAAGGAGACTGTGGAAAAGGTAGTGAGTACAAGATGGGAGCCATGGCTGTAGGTAGGGTGTCACATTACACAATTTGAAGGAAGGATCCAAAGGAAGTTCTCCAAACTCTCTATTCTCCCTGGCTTTGATCCTTTGACAATGCTCTCTATTGGCCAAACCCAACATAGAGCTCAGATTCCTGAGACACACAGAAGATTAAGAAGGTATGGAAGACTGGTCTATAGAGGCAGGAATCCTGATTTGGTGGTGATTCTTTTGCATGATTCCAGGGCTGTTAGTTAGCCTTAATCCACTAGTAGCCATGTTATACAGACAGGCTCAATTGTAATTCATACTATGTCTTTGTGCAGTTAAATGGCCCAATAAAAGCTGAAGTAGTCTGGGTTCCTTGCAATCTTAGTGATTATCTCCAATTTAAGTCTAAACTAGATAGTTTGCCATGGAGAGTTCTAGACATTCTACAAATCATAACCGCATTTGATATGAGATTACAGCTCTAATTGCCATCATATTTACATGTTTATTATAATGATTACACAATAAGTGTGCCATAATTAGAGTATGTGTTGCAACTGAAAATCCATAGCATTTAATTTATAAAGATTAGAAACATAATAACATATGTATTTATTCTCAAAGCCCATGCCTACAAACTCTGCCAACTTGTTTTAATCAGCCCTTCTGAAACACTTTGGGCTCTGGAGCTTTATTCATAATTGAGTCAATTGACATTTGAAAGATAAATTTATGAGTTGAGTGTATATATTCATATAAGTGTGTGTGTTTATCAAGATTTAAATTTTGAATGGCTACACCAATTGAGAAAGAGATATTTGTCTCTCTCGAGGAAAACCATGTTCCCTCCTTTCTCATCCTTAGAGTTACATAATTTGTTACATTGCTTACTTGCCCTGGCTTAGAAACAGCTTAAGTAGAAAGACATTTTGATCATCTGTAACTACTATTTTACAACTACAATTGAAATGCATTGTTTTCTTTGTTATTGTACTTCTTTTCCCATATTATATTCCAATTTTGATGTTCTTGTTTTATGTGCTTTAAAACAAACTTGAAGTTTTGAGGGGTTTTGGAAAATATCTATCATACAAAATATTTTTTAACATTTGGAAATTTTATATCAGGTTTTTAAAAAAAATATGTAGATTATTTTCTGATAGACATCAGTTCCTAAATTGATAGCTCATTTCTTCATGAAAGATTGATTTGCTTACTGATTTAGCATCTACTGCTTTTCCATTGAATTGAAATCAACCACAAACTCATCTTTATGGTTCCATAATTACAACAATAAGATATATAGAAATAAACACCCTAATGAGAAAGCCTGTAAAAAAGCCTCCAACATCTCCATGCAAAGCTTGGTAATTTTACCCAGATGCCATAATCAAAAAGATTACAATGTTCATATTGCCAAGGTCATTGAAAGGGAAGATAGAGCTCTTAAGAGAAGAGAGTCTCTCACTTAGTCGACTTTGGGAATGAATTTCCTTCATCATAGTTCCTTCTTATTGGCACTGAACAATATAAAACTTGTCCACTATATTAATAATCAAAAGTAATGCTGATACTTCTAGAGCAATTTAGACTAGAAAGCAATTTGCAGCTGCAAAGTTTTTATGAGTCAACCATATGTTCCATGATGAATTATTCCAAATAAAGGAGCCAAAAACATTCCAAGTTAGTCCTGTGAAATCAGCTCTCTGTGGTGATGGGAAGTGGGAAGGTGTTGAGTTTGAGAGTCTCCCAAGATACATCCAGCTACCTTCTGATGCAGTATGCACCCATGGACCTCTCCTAACAATTTGCTTTAATTTAGAATAAAATGTAGGACACTGAATTATAAACATTAATTATCAGAGGGGCAAGCTTTTTAAAACAACTACAGGTAAAACTTCCATGAAAAGTGGGAACCAATCTACTTAACTGCCCAGTAGAATCCAGCCTGCACCCCCAGGGGCTTGCACTGAGTACTCACACCACCCATTGCTTTCGCAGAGCAAATGACTAAATGTTTTGAGAGCATCGACCATTTTTAGCACGGAGGCCATACAATTCTGATTTTGAAGACTTTCTACAAGTACTCCCTAAACAAGACAGGGATTAAGGATTAAATGTTTACACAGTAGATTGATTAAACTAAGATATAAAATATGCATTAGACTGCACTTCAGTGATTTTGCTCTAAAAGCAGTTTATTATTTTAGGCTTCTTGTGTCAGGATAGCTTTTTCAGACTTCAGATTGTGGATTAGTGGCTTCGATGCAGAAAATACATTCTATGATGAGTAAAAGCAACCATTCCTTGCCTGGTAATGTGAAAGAAAGAAAAAGACCCATGGTCTCATTTTTAAAAGGTCTGTTTTCTTCAAGACATTTGCTAATGGGAAGACTGCCTGAGATGTTAGGGCTCTGCCTGTCAAGGTCTGTCTGGCTCATGAATGCCCAGGTTTGACTCATAATGTGAAAGTGTTCACTTCCAGTCTCTTCCCTAACTAATGATTAATTAATTGTCCATATGGAAAAACAAAGGAGAAAGGAGAAATCTAAGCTATCATTTTGGTTTGAAGTTTTATTTTTTATATGGATTTGACTACAGGCAACATTGCTTCAAACATGTTTATACAGGAATCATTAGAAAGAACAGTTGAAATCAGGAATATCTTGGAAAAGCCCTTTATTCAACTAATGTGGTAATTTCTGACCATAGTACTCAATTTATGATCCTGATACTGCTTCTCAATTCTTGCTTGGTTTCACACACATCCATTCAATGTCTGATGTTTTCTTTTTTAAAATTAAAATTATTAATTTAATTATTTATTAAAAATAAATACATTTATTTTGTGGTTTATTTAGTTTTAATTCCCCAAAATAAACAAAAAAATTGCCATCTTAAAACAATCAGTATAGTGATGAGAGAATCAATAGCCCAAGAGCTAACATTTTTAAACTGTTTTTCTATACAGGTAATGTATTGAATACTATGCAAGATTTAACTCTATCTCCACAACTCTGTGATGTGTGCACAATTATTATCCTAATTTTATAAATAAGAAAATGAAACAAACAAACAAACAAACAAAAATGTACTGTAATGTGCTCAAGGTCACGCAGTTAATATGGGGAAGAATCAGGATTCAAACCCAGAACACTGACTTCCCAGAACATTCAGACCCAGATACTTCGAAATACAGCACACACCAGATCTGGAAATACTAACTAATGAATTTCAAGGTGAAAATTTATTGGCTTGGGTATCACATGATTGGCCTAAGATTTGTTCTCAAACATATCTGTTAAGATCCAATAAAAGAGATCCATCACGATTCTTATAACTCAGGATGATTCAGGAATATCAAGCAGTACCATTACTATTAGAACAGAAGCATACTGCATATGGGCTACCATTCATGTCTTCCCAGTCCAGTTCCAAAATTATATTTCTACAATCTTGGAAGAGAACATGGGATGTAACTCAAAACTGAAAGACTTAGAAAATTTTTATCAATTTGGACACAATAAACATTGCTTTGTTGTCATTCAAAAAAAAAAAAAACCTCATAAATAGAGAGAGACATGTTCTCTCATCTTAACGAGAGCCACCAAACTGCACAGATTGAGCACCAAGGAGCTCCCAGATGCACATGCGGTGCCTGGTGAGGCAGTGAGAGTCCTGGAGGAGAAACAAACTCAGACAGGAACTCATGCGGCACTCCTCTTGAGGACCCATACATTGGGGAATGAAGACATGCCCGAGAAGTTGGTGATAAAACTAAGTGAAATTTGGACAGCTACATATGGGAGTGAAGCAACAGAATGACATGTGCTCTGCATCTGTTGTAAGCCTTGGGCACGAATGCATATTAGTTGTGTGTTATCTTTCAAGACCAATATGATGGGAAAGCTTTTACAAATTCCAAACTTAAAAAAATCATTCATTCAATCTTTTAAAAAAGATAATTTCCTATTATTTTTTTGTATTCTGCTTCTAACTTATCATTTAAGAACACTGTAAAAACCTAACAATGAGCATGCAGCTTAAACTGGGGGAAATTGTGAAGTTGAAAAATAGTTAATATATAGCTAAAGGCAGTTACACAGCTAGTCATTGAAAAGGACATCAAACAGACACAGAATATAGATAGCAGTACCAACAGGGAAAAACATGAGTCCTGGTTCATTCCTGTCCCAAGTCCCAAATCCTTCAAGCTTGCAAAGCTCTCTTAAGACTTGAAAATGACATACCAACCCTATAGAATGAGAGAAATCCTTACCTGTTCCAAGTAGAGAAATGCTTAAATTTTTAAAGTTTCCCTTGGCCCTGGAAGGTGAGTACTGTCTGAACTCCCAGATTGCTTATAGAAATGAGATATCAAGATATCATTTTTTGCCTTGGCTGGTATAGCTCAGGGGATTGAGTGCCAGTCTGTGAACCAAGGGGTCACAGGTTTGATTCCAGTCTAGGGTACATACCTGGGTTGTGGGCCACGTCACCAGTAGGGGGTGCATGAGAAGCAACCACACATTGATGTTGCTCTTCCTCCCCTCTTTCCCCTCTCCAAAAATAAATAAATAAAATCTAAAAAATATATATCATTTTTTATTTCAAATAATAGATTGGGTGAAACCATTCCACAGTTTGCAATATTTTCAACACCTTACTCTCAATAGCCACTGTGACCTTTTCTTATTAAGTTATGAACAAACCATATTCATTAATCATTTTTCTTCATGAGGTTGAATTCATTAGGTTTTAAAGCTGACATATATTCATAGCTGTTAGTCATAATTAGTTACTTAAAAGGGAGTGTGTGAGGGTGATTAGTGCCTCATTAGCACCTCTGTTTCTTCTAACATTCTGGCAAGTTATTAGTGCAGCAAAAAATGTATTACTTATGTACTAGAGAAACTGACTCATACTAATAAATTAGTTTAGAAATTCTACTTTGTCTTCCTGAACACAAGTTACTGAGCTCAAGATTGAGAGTGTCTTTCCCCTATATGTAAAACAAAGGAATAAAGGGAAGGATGCTATACCCTTAATTCCAATTAACAGACTTTTATTGGGTCCTTGTTTTCAGCCTACCACTGTGTTTACTGTGGCTCATACAAGAGAATGCTATCACAGAAAAGATCTGCAAGGAGCAGAAGCCTGTCTTTGAGATGATAACGGAAATGCTTCTATCCAGGAAACAGGAAACAGCAAACACTTCCACCGGATTCATCATCATCACCTGGACAGCTCAGCCACACAGGGTGGGCAGAGGACGTTCCATCTCTGGATCTGCAGCTCTCATTACTTCGAACTCTGTCCTTAATTTTTCTGAGTTTTAATTTTTTAATTCATGTGTTGCAACCGTTTAAGGCCAGGCAGATTCACATGGGATTTGGGCTCATGGAAGAAAGTTCTCAGAGCTGTCAGGATGTCTGACATGACCTTATTCTAGGATTGGGTGATCCGCTCATGCCACAAGCCGCATGTCACACAGTCAGGGATTCCCAACTCCCTTATGTACTAAATGCTCACAAAACTAGCAGGATGCCAAGACATTATATAACAAAGTGTGATTCTGTACATGTGGGCCCATTTTCAAGGTTATGGGAACATTGCTTATCAGTCCTGGTGAGGGAGCCTGACTGACTCCATTTCCCCCACAACCCACCCCTTCAGTGTTCCTCATAGTACAATTTATGCAAGGGTGTCATCCTCGAGGGTCCCTTGGTGAGGGGGGCAGAGCCCTGCACTCAGATGCCACAGCAGTGTACAAGCTGTGCAGCAAGCAACAAATAAGGCTACCCCCAGGTACAGCAGCCAGTCCAATTCCTGTGCAAATAAGTCCACCCATGTGAGCCACACACCCAGAGGGCACCAGTGGGAACTGCAGCCCATGCATCATTCTGCACCACCCAAGAATGCTTTAGAGTCTGAATCTGACACAGACCTATCGGAGTCCAGCCCACTTGGGCTTGTCTTTTAGGGTTCTCAAAACAGAGGGGGGTCTGGCCCAGCCAACCCCATGGTTCTAGCCATGAGCCAACCCCCAAGCCTCCCCACACTGAGCAGCCAACCAATGGCCTGGGCCAGTCATACCACTGCTTTGACCCAACATAGATATCAGTCCAGATCGCATTCCACAAGGGATTTGAACTGTTCCACTGGTGCTGTAACCAAGTCCAATTTGAGACAGAAGCTGGAGAAACACACCATGGGAGGAGGGCAGGTGCGCTCAAAGGGATTTCAGTGCACAGCTAGCACGCTGATTGGTTAGCCGCTGAGGTGTAAGTATGAACCCAGTCCACTAAGGTGTTACTTTGCACCCTGGGGGCGAAAATACAAAGCAGTTATTGGCACTGACAATGGCAAATCACAGCTCGAAGTTCTGCCGACTGTCTATTCTGGCTTACTTTAGTATCAAACCAGCTTGTGTGTGTCTCTGGATGAATTGACACAGCAGTCCACCTGACAGGCTGACCCCTGCTGGACCCATCAGTGTACCATGCACCAGGGGGAATAGGTGCCTGTCCTTCATAGAAGAGGCTAGCTTCCAGTTCTAAGGGTCAGGAGCAGTAGATTTTTCATCTACATATGTAACAGGGCCCAACACTTCCTGCAACTTGCCCCATAAGGGGCTTGTTGACAGTACTCCTTTATTCCAGATAAGCCCCCCACTTAGCCAATATGGACATCTGAGCCATCCTACTGCGAGGCTTGGCCATCCAGTCTCGGATCCACCCTGCAATGGGGTAAGTGGTCCTAACTGTCATGGTGGCAGTTCCTGTTACAGTCTCCATGGCCAACAGGGCAGCATATACTGCAAGCAGTTGTTTTTCAATCAAGGAGTACCACACCTCTGCTCACTTCCATAGTTGGAACCAAAAACCCAAGGGATGACATAGCTGTTCTGATTGCTGCCACTGACCCCACCCAACGCCTTCTTGTGTCATATGCACATCTAGGCCACAAGGTCTGGCAGGATCCAAAGTATGTAAGGCCTGAGAGCATTTAATAATGCACTTCACTCCTTGGAATGTTTGCCCCATGGTCAGGGTCCAGTCCCAGCTCCTTCTCTTTTTTACCAAAGCATTCAAATGGTGAACAACTTGAGCAAGGTGGGGCGTGAACGCTCTCCAGCACCCTAGCAAGCCCAGAAATGTTTGGAGCTAATTCACAGTGGTATGCAGCCACAATCCTTGCAGCACATCAAAGCCCAGAATACACTTAAGAATGGGGGACACATATACTCACTAGGGGGCAGTTGCCCAATACCCAAGGAAAGCTGCACAGCTTTCACCTTTTCCAGTCCCTGCCTGTGCCCCATAGATGGGTTCCTCAGCCCTTTCCCCATTCAAATGTCCAAAAGATATCTCCTCCCTCTTCTCAGGAGGTTGGCACAACAATATGTTCCTCCAGACGCACAGCACCGGCCACACAGGGTCACTCTTTAAATGTGAGACAGAGGGAGTTTAAGACACGGTAGTCCCCAATTGCTGCTGCATTTCCTCCGGCTGCCTCACCACAGCCTCCACCATGGCCACCTCTGTGACTCTGCCCTAGCCATCTGCTCCACTGTCACTGACTTCTCCCATTGGTATGCCCAGAGCAGAGCTTTCCAGGCGAGAGCACTGCCACCACTTAGAGCATCCCACCCAGGCCGCAGTCCTCCGGCCCAGTCGTTCTGGGCAATTTTGTTTCAAGTCTCTGCAAGATGGCAGACCAGAAAGGGGTTCTGAAGCGTCAATTCCCCTCCTCTTTCTCCACAGCACTTACTACCTTCAGAGAGGGGGTTCGTCACTGTTCCACCATTCAGAGGTCTTTCTCCAGGGCACAGATTCTGGCCTCCAGTCTTCCTCTCTGCATTGGAGTTTGTGTACCTTCACTGTGTCGCAAAGCACTGTCTCTGTCTCACCTCATAAAGCTGAAAGAAAGATCCAGCCCATGACCCTCACTGTCACCCAGGCACTTGGCTTCTCTAGGTTCTCCCCTACCACCAGCAGGGCCCTCTCTACTATGTTGGGTGCACTACTAACATCCAAGCCAATCCTGGGGGTGGGAGGAGCCCACGTTGCCAGGGTACTTACCACTGGATACCACAGCCCGGTGACTGGCCACCCTTCCAAACCCTCCTTCCAAGGGGGCTGACAGCTCCTCCACACCATACTGCAATGAATCCTGCTGTTGGTGCCAATTGTGTCGCAACTGTTCAAGACCGTGCAGGCTCACATGGGATTCGGGTAGATGGGAGAAAACTTGGGGAGCAATCAGGATGTCTTACTTGTCTTTATTCTAGGGTGGGGCAGTCCATGCATGCCGCAAGCCTCGTGTCCAACAGGGAGTCTGAACCCCCTTATATACTACATGCACAGAAAGCCAGCAGGGTGCCAAGATATTATATAACAAAGTGTGATTCTGCACATGTGGGCCCACTCATGATTATGGGAATGCTGCTTATCTAGCCCAGTGAGGGAACCTGACTGACTCCATTTCTCCTACAATTTGTAAAATCTAAGCATTGAGAAATGATGGAAATACTCCCAGCACAGTGTCTGACAATGGAAAGCAGTGTGGAGTCGAGGTTTGTTTGTTTGTTTATTTATTTATTTATTTAACTTTATTTTTTGATCTTTATTGTATTTTTTGGCTTTTAGCCAAATCTCTCCTAGTCAAATCCTCCAGGATTTGTATTGCTAATCCAAGTTCTCTTATGATGATATCATAATTGGGTTCATTTTAGAATTGTAGGAGAAAGTGGATACATGTATGTTGACAACAATGGCTAACATTCACTGAGGATTTAATATATATCAGGCACTAAATTCTGTTTGTATTTGCTAGTGAGTTCAAACTTGCAAAAACTTTATGAGGTAAGTACTATTAATATCCACCCTTCAGAGATGGGGAAACCAAAACCCACAAAGGCCAATAAATTCACCCAAAGTCAAGGAGAGTGAGTGACAGATCCAGGGTTGAAGTCAGGTGCGGTTCTCCAGGATAACCACCATACATGCACTGTGCCCCACAGGAGGAAGGAAGGACCTCTTCTTAGAGAAGCCATGTCCATGTGTGTGTATGCTTATACGTGTGTTTGAGGGCCAAAATAAAAATGAGAAAAACAACATGTGCCAGGAAGTTTTGCCTTTGGGCTAACTAATCCCTACAAATTGCATCTGAGCTGTCTAGAACAAAAAAGTTATGAAAAGAAACTGAAGTTGTAGTGTTCACACTATAATATCTGTGAGACTTTGGAACTGTACACAACCTCCCTCCAGTTCCTAGTGATAGTAGGGTATAAATGTGTTTTCTGTTAGAAGAGGTCATCCTCCATGGCCACTGGCCCCTGAATTTCTGGCATAGTCCAAAGTCAGAGGCCCCACAGGAAGAGGAATGAGGAGAGGGGAGAAAGAACCCCCTGTGCGGGTGTGGGGAGGCATCCTTCAAGCTTGCTGGATGCCATCACCAAAGGGACAGGATAAGAAATAGTGGATGTTACATGTTGCCAATGGACACTTGTTGGTACCCTTCTTGGGAAGTTCCAAATATATTTAGTAAGACTTTGGAGAAAAAAAGTCACACATAGCTGCTGCCAGGATGGAAAAAAGAGAAAGCAATTGTTGCATATGAGTATACTTCAACCAATATTGTTAGCCATCCCTCAGACCTAGTGCCCATTGTGTGTCGAGGAGCTTTAACACAGCTCCCATCCACCATGGATGAAGAATAAGACTACCAAGATATGATCTGCTTGGGGAGGAGAGGTGGCCGATCTCTCAGAGGAGAAGGGCCCAGAGCCTTTCCCTCCATGGGCTTCTATTAAGTTCATTCACACAGGAATACAGATAAAGCTCATCAATCATTGTCAGCCAGTAAGGGTTAAACAATACATGATTTACAGAGAACTTTGAGGGCTTATTCTGAGTTACAGCCAATTAGTTAGAGGGCTATAAAACTTTAGGCGCCAGACTCATCTCAGGTCTGGACCCTTATCTTTTAAGCTGAGGGTACAAATTAAGTAGGTTTCACGGGAATGTATGTATTTTTTCTTAGGCCTGATTCCCCAGGGAATCCTCCCCTCCCAGCACAGGACTGCACTGCCCTCTGTCATTGTTTCAGGCTTAAGTCAGGCAAGGGAAGTAAGGCAGCCAAGAGATTAGGAGACTTCTTGAAGACAGAATGAGGACTCAGGCTATTTCAAAGCCGAGGGGCGAGGGTCCATCACCCCCTTTTGCCACAGCCCCCTGAGTCCTTCCCTACGAGTTTATTCCTGGTGACCAGAGCCTGTCTTAGGTTGATCCTCCCTTGAGGATTCTTACCGGTCATTGGCTAACTGGCCAAGCTCAGGGCCAAGCAGGGTGAAGTGGGCAGAGTTGGCACAACTGCCAGGGAGATAAGCTTTGTCTCATTAGTGGCTTATGGTCCCAACTCTGACTCACACTTAACCATGGGGGGTTACAGCCTCTGAAACCAGGCAGGGCGGTTCCCAACAATTGTGAATGAGCCTCTTTATATCTTTTCAAGGGAACCAAGGAAGTCACAGCTTTATCCACTCTCAACCCAGTGTTAAAGGCTACAGACACACAAATATTCAGTCATAAGGTTACAGATAGTTGATAAAGCTTTGGGTCTCTAAATTAACATAGAAAATGGAGAACATTATTATCCCAAGTGCTTTCTTAAGATAAAGAAATTACCTGTTAAATGAGCAAGACTTATTTGTTGAACTTGACAGGAAAGCCATTTTTTTTGAGAGAGGTTGTCTGGAAAGACAAAGATTTATTGAATTCCTGTAAAGGGGATTTATTGGCCTTGTGACAATTTGAGGTAAATCAGAAGCTTAATTAATCAGGTAGGAATAATTTATCAGGTATCTTTTGTTTTAGAAACTGGTGTTAGTTGTTTTTATGAGAAAATGAGAAAAGAACAGGTGTTTGGAGAACAAGCTTCTAAGAAATGAAAAGAGACATGTGACTCTTTTGGAATGTACAGTCTAGCTGGAGAGAGATTGACTGTACTCTGCTCTTCGTGCCACTGCTCTGGCACGAAGTCAGGTCTATCTAAAACTAATCCAAGGTCTCTAACACCTCAGTTAATTTCCCCTCATTTTAAATCAGGGCTATCAGACAAGAGAAAGTATATGTGGAGACAAAGAAGCTAGCACTACTCCATTTACTCCTGGGCCCATGTCTGTGGCGATGCAACAGTGGAGTATTTCTTTGAACCACTTGTCCTTGCTCTCCCTGGGGAGTGCAAAGTGTCAGCAAACTCCCATGTCCCCTCAGCTGAAGGACACAGGAAGAGAAGCAGGTGGCAGTGACAAATGTAGATAAAACAGGGGAGTTGGCAACAGCATGTGTGATATGCCCAGAGGACTGCCAGAATTAGTTTTCTAACCACTCAAACTTTCCCATTTACTCCTTTTTGTCTGGAAGGCATTGCAAGCCAGATTACTAAATGTATAAATCCTGGGCTCAAATCAGCCCTTCAGCTTTTCACAGTGAGCACATGCACTCAGTTGCTTACAACGGCCAGGATTTTATCTATTGTCCCAGGTTGATTTTGAATAGTGCTCCCTTTTGTTCTCAATTGGGAGAATACTTTGCAGAGGCTTCCTAATTTCTAATTGCCTAGGAGAATGTGATAGAACAGGAGTAAGACAAAACATGTCAGTGATAGTGAAGAGAATCTAAATGTGTTGAAAGGGAGATTACTTTTGCAGACATAGACCCCACCAAAAGTAATTAGGTGAAAGAAAAAATGAAGAAGCCAAAAATTAACCCATTAAACCTTACAGCTTTATTAGATGAAGCTGTACAAGATCAAGGTAAATTTAAGGACTGGTGAATTTGTGGTTCTTACTGAATGTTATATTAAATAATCTTTAGATGTTTTCTGATTTGGTTATTTCCACCAATCTTTAAAGTTTTGATGTTCTATTTATTTATTTTTAAATTCATTTTTGTTGTATTTTTCCATACCATTTATCCTCCTTGTACCCTTTTCCACCTCCACCCACTCCCTTTTTTAATCACCACACTGTTGTCCACATCCATGTCCATGAATCCTTTTTCATTTTTGCTCCATCCCTCCACCTTCCAACCCCTTCTTCCCTGAGCTGTCAGCTTGCTCCCTATCTTTGAGTCTGTCTCTATTTGCTTGTTAGTTCAGTTTTTTCATTAGATTCCACATGTAAGTGAAATCATATGGTATTTTTATTTCTCTGACTGGCTTATTTCACTTAACAGAATGTTCTCCAGGTCCACCTATGCTTTTGCAAAGGATGTGGAAGGGGAACTCTTTTGGAATTTGGTAGGAATGCTGATTGGTGCAGCCACTGTGGAAAGCAGTATGGAGTACCCTCAAAAAATTAAAATGGAACTGCCTTATGACCCAGCGATTCCACTTGTTGGAATTTATCTGAAGGAACCCAAAACATTAATTCAAAAAGATATAAGCACCCCAATATTCACTGCAGTGTTATTTACAATAGCCAAGACTTGGAAACAGCCCAAGTATCCATCAGTAAATGAGTGGATAAAACAACTATGATACGTTTACACAAAGGAATACTACTTGGCTATAAAAAGAAATGATGTTGTATTTATTATTTTGATTTGGAGGACTATAAAACCTTAAGTAAAATAAAATAAGCTTTTTTTTTGACAATACTCTTTCTTTAACAAAGAGTTTTACAAAAGTCTGTGAGACAGTGGTAACAAGAGTCTAAGGTGGCACAAAACCAGAATTAGGATACACAAGTATGTTTGTTGCTGCTGTGAGGATTGGGAGAGCTGGAGGCAGACTGCATGCCCAAGTGCATGGTCACAAGCAGGTGAAACTTGTCTCTGCATCTGGAGGGCCACACGGCACTGAGAAGCAATAAATTCACTGTGTGCATCTCAGTGTAGCTGGATCTGGCAAGGCACTTAGAAGAGAACTGACAATCAGAGTATTTAACATCACTTTGCTATTCACATACATTTAAGATTTACATATATAAAACACATTCATATTTACAAGAACAATACCAACAATGTAAATCAAATTAAACACCTTAGAACAATTTGTTGTAGTGGGTGGGTTAGGACTGGTATATAAGAACATAAATAATAAATAAATGAATGAAACATCAGCCTGAAATGTGGTGAGGAGGGTGATAAAAAGATAAAATGAGGGGCCATAATTTTATTGAAATCTACATGTTCTTAAACCATTTAGCAATCTTGAGTACAAAATTCAGATCGACTCCACAGTATTTTAATGGCTAATTTTCTCTGTGTCTCACAATAAAATTATAGCAAATAATTACTACTGTAAATGTTGAACAGAGCTTAAAATTTTAGAACATTGTTTTTCAAGAGTTTTCAACTCAATCATTGAAAATAAATTGTGCAAGGAGAACCAAGATGGCGGCGTAGGTACACACACTGTGCCTCCTCGCACAACCAGAACTGACAGAAAATCGAAGGGCAAGAAAGTCCGAAACCAAGGAGATAAACAATAAACATTCATCCAGACCAGTAGGAGGGGCGGAGACAGGCAGCTGGGGCTGAGAGGACTCACGTTGCCAGGGCGGGACGAAGACTGGCGACTGAGACTGGCAGAGCGTGGGACGAACAGGGCAGGCAGTCTGACCACTAGCAGACCCTGCGGCCCTAAATTCGCACACAGATAAACTGAGAGGGCTGGACTCAGAGTGGCAGAGAATGGGGCAGGCAGTGTGGTGGGTAGCACCCCTCTGTGGCCCCACATTTGCCCATTGATAAGCCAGGACAAATGGTGGGGAGTGAAGCAGACCACACAACCCAGGGCTCCAGCCCTGGGAAATAAAACCTCAAACCTTGGATTGAAAACACCCATTGGGGTGGGGGCGGCAGCAGGAGAAACTCCGAGCCTCACAGGAGAGGTCCTTGGAGAGACCCACAGGGGCCTAGATCGTGCACAAGCACACCCACTCAGGAATCAGCACCAGAGGGGACCAATTTGATTGTGGGTAGTGGAGGGAGTGATTGAAACCCAGTGGAGAGTGGAGCAGGCACCATTGCTCCCTCTCATCACCTCCCCCACCTGCAGTATCACAGAGCAGCCACCAGGGTTACCCTTCCCCGGTGAACACCTAAAGCTCTGTCCCTTTAAGTAACAGAAGCACCAAGACAAAAAAAAAAAAAAAAATGGCCCAAAAGACAGAACACTTCATAGCTCCAGAAATAATTCAACTAAGCAGCGAACAGATAGCCAACCTATTAGAAGCACAGTTCAAAACACTGGTAATCAGGATGCTCACAGAATTGGTTGAATTTGGTTGCAAATTAGATGAAAAAATGAAGGCTATGCTAAGAGAGACAAAGGAAAATGTACAGGGAACCAATAGTGATGTGAAGGAAACTGGGACTCAGATCAATGGTGTGGACCACAAGGAAGAAAGAAACATCCAACCAGAAAAGAATAAAGAAACAAGAATTGGAAAAAATGAGGAGAAGCTTAGGAACCTCCAGGACATCTTGAAACGTTCCAACATCCGAATTATAGGGGTACCAGAAGGAGAAGAGGAAGAACAAAAAACTGAAAACTTATTTGAACAAATAATGACAGAGAACTTCCCTCATCTGGCAAAGGAAATAGACTTCCAGGAAGTCCAGGAAGCTCAGAGAGTCCCAAAGAAGCTGGACCCAAGGAGGAACACACCAAGGCACATCATAATTACATTAGCCAAGATTAAGCAGAAGGAGAGAATCTTAGAAGCAGCAAGAGAAAAGGAGACAGTTACCTACAAAGGACTTCCCATAAGACTGTCAGCTGATTTCTCAAAAGAGACCTTACAGGCAAGAAAGGGCTGGAAAGAAGTATTCCAAGTCATGAAAGGCAAGGACCTACATCCAAGATTACTCTATCCAGCAAAGCTATCATTTAGAATGAAAGGGAAGATAAAGTGCTTCTCAGATAAGGTCAAGTGAAAGGAGTTCATCATCACCAAGCCCTTATTATATAAAATGTTAAAGGGATTTATCTAAGAAAAAGAAGATAAAAAATATGAACAGTAAAAATGACAGCAAACTCACAGTTATTAACAACCACACCTGAAACAAAAACAAAAGCAAACTAAGCAAACCACTAGAACAGGAACAGAACCACAGAAATGGAGTTCACATGGAGGGTTATCAACAGGGGAGTGGGAGGGGGAGAGAGGGGGGAAAGGTACAGATAATAAGTAGCATAAATGGTAGGTAAAAAATAAACAGGGGGAGGGTAAGAATAGTATAGAAAATGTACAAGCCAAAAAACTTATAAGTATGACCTATGGACATGAACTATAGGAGGGGAATGTGGGAGGGAGGGGGTGGACAGGATGGAGTAGAGTGAGGAGAGGGAAATGGGACAACTGTAACAGCATAATCAATAAATATATTTTAAAAAGTTTCTGCCTTAGAATTGCATGGGGAAGATGGTGGACATAGAAAAGAAATGTCAACAGCTTGGAGACAAAGGTCAGCAAAGCCTGGAAGGGTGTGGGGCAAACATTCTGTTTGTATATTTTTAAAAATAAACCTAAATAATTATCTCAGTGAATTTTTGAAGTAGAAAATTTGGTAAGAGATAATACAGTTCATTTTACATATACAGCATTATAATTTTAAGATATACAAAATGCCAATGATTAGCCTCATTATTTAGTGTTGTGCAATTATGTTAATGAGCATCAAACTATTTTAAAAGGTGTTTGTAATTTCTCTCATACTTTAAAATGCTTTAATGTAAACAAGGTTCCTCAAATATCATTTTCCCTATAAAACATATAAGTTCTTAAACCTTGGATTCTTCTACTAAAGAAATTTCAAGGATGTAGCACTTACTGTTGGATGACCTCTTTTTGATGACAACGAGCATGTGAGACATCTCAAACAGACACCCACGTACACATGCACATGTATACTCAAGCACTTATGCTATTATATACACAGTTTGTTTTGTCTGGAGAAGGAATTGTATCCTAAATTCAATAATTATTTTCATCAAATTTGAGAACACTTATAACATCATGAAGGGATAATTGTAAGGTTATATGGAAAATTCACCCATCCAGAATGATACACTTTATACTCTCCCAAATCACATAAATTTTAGAGATTTGGGGTGTCTGATTTTATAACTATCATTTTATTATATAGAAAAAGGTGGACTCCTACCATAGTTCAACATTGTAATAGGCATTTCAACAAATGTTCCCTATTTAATCCTCACAGAAGATCTTAGGAGATAGGAATTTTGAATCCCAGATTTACAAAGTTAAACTAAAACTTAAATTAGTCAAAAACTGAGCCTACCTTATGGTAGCTACTGAATTTGCTTGTAAGAAATTTAGATTAGTGAAAACTACCATAAAGAAGCTACAGAATTTGCTAGTTAAAGATGAAACCACCAACTTACAACATAAACAAAATAAATTCAAGGTGGATAAAGATTTAAAGTTGTGACACCATTAAAGTCCTAGAGGAGAACGTAGGCAGGAAAACCTCAGATATTCCACGCAGCAATATTTTCACTGATATGTCCCCTAGAGCAAGGGATATAAAGGAAAGAATAAAAAAATGGGACCTCATCAAAATAAAAAGCTTCTGCACAGCTAAAGAAAACAGCATTAAAATGAAAAGAGAACCAAACATATGGGAAAATATGTTTGCCAATGATACCTCAGACATGGGTTTGATCTCCAAAATATATAAAGAACTCACATGACTCCACTCTAAGAAGACAAACAACCCAATTAAAGAATGGGCAAAGGACTTGAACAGACACTTTTCCAAAGAGGACATACAGAGGGTCCAGAGACATATGAAAAGATGTTCAGTATCACTAACCATCAGAGAGATGCAAATCAAAACCACAGTGAGATACCACTTCATACCAGTCAGAATGGCCATCATAAAAAAGCAACAAACAACAAATGTTGGAGAGGTTGTGGAGAAAAGGGAACCCTAGTACATTGTTGGAGGGATTGCAGACTGGTACAACCACTATGGAAAACAGAATTGAATTTTCTCAGAAAACTAAAAATGGAACTGCTCTTTGACCCAGCAATTCCACTGCTAGGATTATATCCTAAGAACCCTGAAACACCCATCCAAAAGAACCTATGCACCCCAATGTTCATAGCAACACAATTACAATAACCAAGTGCTGGAAGCAATCCAAGTGCCCATCAGCAAATGAGTGGATCAAAAAACTATGGTATATTTACACAGTGGAATTCTATGCAGCAGAAAGAAAGAAGGAGCTCCTACCCTTTGCAAGAGCATGTATGGAACTGGAGAGCATTATGCTAAATGAAATAAGCCAGGTGGTGAAAGACAAATATTATATGATCTCACCTTTAACAGGAACCTAATCAATAAAATGAACAAGCAAGCAAAGTATAGCCAAAGACATTGAAATTGAGAACAAGGTGACAGTGATCAGAGGGGAGAGGGGAGGGGACAATGGAGGAAAAGAGTGAAAGGTTTACAGGAACAATTATAAAGGATATATGAACAATAACAAGAGGGGGGTGGAAATGGGGAAGGGAGGCAGGGAGAGTTGGGGTGGTGGGGAGGGATTGGGGGAGAAAGGCAGAAAAATACTTGAATAACAATAAAGACTAAAAAAAGAAAAAGAAACTAAGGACTTATAGAATGTGCTATTTACACAGCAAGCAGGCCCTTACCAACACCATCAGTTCATTTGAGAGAGCTTGCTGGAGCACAGGGACTGAAATAGAAAGGTGAAGTCTCCCCCAATGACCCTTGGTCCCTGCCACTGCCAAAAATTTACTCATCCTTGCCATGATGAAAATCTGAATCTGTCTGAACCCAAGGTAAAGTTATTCACTAGAGAAGAAATCTACTACCAGAACCAAAGACCTACACAGTCATTCCACACTGTTATGTAAAATTTATCTGCAGATTTTATAATCACTCAAAATTATGATAGTAAAGGGCACTTACAGATAACATTAATTTGGGGAGTGACATCAGATGAGGATAGTGTGAGGCTGAGATAGTAGGGCAAGTGTAAGAAGTTTGAAGTATGTGATATCCTTCCTTCAGCATTCCCAAACAGATTTTGACCAAAAAAAAAAAAAAAATGTGTACAGATTTCTGTTCCTGGGAGCTATACATCTTCGGATTTCCATTACATTTACCCAACACATTTAGACTTTTGTTGTCAAGGTCACTGCTTTGATGAATGACTCAAATGTTAAGATGGAAGATGCAGTCAAGAGAAAGAGGAAGTGACTGGCAGGTTGCAGTGGGAGGCAGATGGTGTCTGAGCCAACATGGAGAAAGAACTTCACTAAGGATAATATCCTCACCAAATGAAGCTCAATGATGAACATCTCACGGCCTTTAATATTTGCTGCAGTTCATTTCAAATGGAGAGATAGATTGGACTGGCTATTTATTTGAGAAGGTTACACAGCTTGACATATTCTCTGTTTCTCTTTACCTCCAGAAGGTTGCTAACACCACAATTAAGGAAAATTACTGTGTTGAAAGCAAGCAGTACAAAAATCCTGTTTTCTTTGTCCCTTTGGCATTTCATTTTACTCTCATTTATCTTACCTGTGCTCTATAAACAAGAGACTTAATTTTCAAAAAAAACTATCTTGACAGTTCATTTAATAGCAAATTCTATATTGACATAGTCTTAATAGATTGATAGTAGATAAACTGTTATACTGAATATTTTTAGATTCAAGATAATACACATTCTCAAAAATAAGTGTCAACTAAAATACTCCCAAATATTAGATACATTTCACTATAAAGTCTTCTTGACTTTTTTTATAAATTAAATTTTTTTATCCATGTTATTATTCCTACATGTTTAAGTAGCATAATTACCATGTTAATTCAAAATTAATTCAAACCAATTTAACTAACTTTTTTACTGATTTGATTACTGTGCTCAAACTAGTCCCACACACAATACAGCTTTGCCCAACTATAAAGTCAAGGGTTAGTAGACAATAAAGAGAAGAGGGGAGATCAGAAAAGATCTGCAAAGGGCAGCAGAGAGCAGAGCATGGAACCAGGTGGTGGGCAAGCAGGACTGGCTGTGTATTCTGCGGAGCCCAGTGCAAAATAAAAATGTAGGCTCCTTTGCTCAAAAATTAAGAATTTCAAGGTGGCAAAGTGTTAAGCCAACCACAGGGCCTTCTAGGCTCAGAACCCTGGGGGATAGCATAGGTTGCATACCCATGAAGTTCTGTAGGGAAGGAATGAGACACAAGTGAACAACCTAATCTCCTCAGCTCTCAAACCAACACAGAACAATTTACCTCCTGTGATGAACCATTTTCTGTGTCAAGTTGACTGACCAGATTAAACATTTCAGGGTGTGTGTGGGTGTTTCCTGATATTAGCATCTGAATCAGTGAAATCCACAAACTGCCCTTGGCAATGTGGTGGGCATCATCCAATTGAGGTCCTGAATGGAACAAAAGGTGGAGAAAGGAAGAATTCACTCCCTTTTTTTACTGCCTCAGTGCTTGAGCTACTGCATCTCATTTTATCTTCTCCAACCCTCAGACTGGAATTTATAGCAATAGTCCTCCTGGTGCTCAGGCCTTTGGACTTAGACTGAATTACACCACTCTGTTTCCTGGGTCTCCAGCTTGCAGATGGCAGATTTTAGAACTTCTCAGACTTCATAATCAAGTGAGCCAATTCTTCATAATAAAGCTACCAATTCTGATTCTCTGGAGAATCGTGACTAATATATCTCCTCAACAGGGCTATCTTGTTGGGGTATTATACATGAAAGCATATGTTTTCTGAGAAATCCATCTTGCTTTTCTGGCTGAGACAAAATATTTTAGTAGCGATTTTCCCTTTGGGCAAAACTTTCTGTTGAATTTCAACCCATTCTATATGTACATCATCTGTTGATCATTGCTTTATTATGACTTCCCAAGTTTTTATTCATGTCCTATAGCCTAAATTGGTGAAAGAAAGAGGATAAAGATAGTTGTCTTCTTAATAGATCTGTTCAATCTCAGAATTTACCAGGTGAGTATGTATATCTATTGTTTTATATCATACATATAACTACTACACACATTGCATCACAATCATGATTACCTTTGTGTGGGGAACCGTGCCAAGCATGGGAAATGGGAAATGTGGCTCAGCCCCCACTCGGAAAAGCCAGTGGGGAGCAAGGTTGGCAGGCAGGACCCACGTCCATGGATAGGTTCTCCCGTGGGAAATCAGGCCTGCATTGTACCTAGACTGCTATGAGACTTGCTCTTGCTGAAACTCCCTCACCCTGAATTGAGGCAGCAAATGTTTACTGAGTATCTTTATCTTCCCCAAATCTGAGCTAGACCTTCCAGGTATGGAACACAGCCTGTTTTGACTATTTCTCCCTTCACATTGCAAATATCCTTCTTTGATGTATTCAGTGACATCCTCTCTTTTGTCTGCAAAAGATAACCAACCAAAACAAACCTATGCATAGTAAATGAGGACCATCTTTGATGTAAGGGGCCTAGAAAAATAAAAGCCTGTCCAGGCGGTGGGGGGGGGGCGGGGGGGGCAGCTCTTCCTCTTGGGCTCTCACTTACAGAGTGTCTATGCCATCCCTTTTTCTCCACAGGATTTCTGTAGTCAGTGTGTATTTGTATATTGCAGGCACAACACAGGATCTCACAGGCCAGGATCCACATCACCTTCAGTCTACACATTTAGTTTCAATCAGCATTTAAAGCAACCTTTATTGAGAAAAAAATAAAAACATCCAGATTCCAGTTCTGATCATTTGGAGCAAATAGAATTTGTTTTGCTGTCATAAATGCAATATCTATTTGTGATGGTGATCCCAGGGTTCCTTTGGCAACCTCTGGCAGGAACATCCTCTCACTAATGCTGTATTTTCTCAGTTGTTAGGCTTGGCTTAAATTCCAGCTTCCAAATAACAACCCCATCTTCCAATGAAGACTAAGCCCTTCCATTAACCCTAGAACACATATCTGGAGCAAATTCTCCAAAGTTATTTTTTTGAAGCACAGAAAGCAAGCACAACTCCATTTATATTTATTTTTAAATATTATCTTTTTAAAAATGTTCAGTCTTTGTGCTTTCTTCAAATTTCTTTAAATGGTACTGGCATAAAAACAGTCACATAGACCAATGGAACAGAACAGAGAGCCCAGAAATAAACTCAAGCCTTTACGGTCAATTAATATTTGACAAAGGAGGTAGGAGCATAAAATGGAGCAAAAACAGCCTCTTCAACAGACGGTGTTGGGAGATCTGGACAGCTACGTGCAAAAAACTGAAACTTGATCACCAACTTATGCCATACACAAAAATAAACTCAAGATGGATAAAAGACTTAAATATAAGTCGTAACACCATAAAAGTCCTAGAGGAAAACACTGGCAGGAAAATCTCAGACATTCCACGCAGCAACATCCTCACAGACATGTCCCCTAAAGCAAGGGACATCAAGGAAAGAATAAACAAATGGGACCTCATCAAAATACAAAGCTTCTGCATGGCTAAATAAAACAGCACCAAATTAAAAAGAGAACCAACAGTATGGGAAAACATATTTGCCAATGATACCTCAGACAAGGGCCTGATCTCCAAAATATATAAGGAACTCACACGACTGCACTCCAGGAAGACAAACAACCCAATTAAAAAATGGGCAAAGGACTTGAACAGACACTTCTCCAAGGAAGGCATACAGAGGGCCCAGAGACATATGAAAAGATGCTCAGCATCACTAGCCATCAGAGAGATTCAAATGAAAACCACAATGAGGTACCATCTCACACCAGTCAGAGTGGCCAACATAAACAAATCAACAAACAAATGTTGGAGAGGATGCAGAGAAAAGGGAACCCTAGTGCACTGTTGGTGGGAATGCAGACTGGTGAGGCCACTGTGGAAAACAGTATGAAATTTCCTCAGAAAACTAAAAATGGAACTGCCCTTTGACCCAGCAATTCTGCTGCTGAGATTATACCCTAATAACCCTAAATCACCAATCCAAAAGAACCTGTGCACCCCAATGTTCATAGCAGCACAATTTACAATAGCCAAGTACTGGAAGCAACCTAAGTGCCCATCAGCAAACGAGTGGATCCAAAAACTATGGTATATTTACACAATGGAATTCTACACAGCAGAGAGAAAGAAGGAGCTTATACCCTTTGCAACAGCATGGATGGAACTGGAGAGCATTATGCTAAGTGAAATAATCCAGACAGTGAGGGACAAATACCATATGATCTCACCTTTAACTGGAACATAATAAATATAAGAAAAAAGGAAACAAAATAAACCAGAGACATTGAAGTTAAGAACAATCTAACAATGATCAGGGGGGAGTGGGGAGGGGACAGTGAGGAGAGGGGATTACAGGAACTACTATAAAGGACACATGGACAAAATCAAAGGGGACGGTGGAGGTGGGGGAGGGAGGGAGTTCAACTGGAGTGGGGTGGAGGGATGGGGAGAAAAAACACACAACTGTAATTGAATAATAATAAAAAATTAAAATTAAAAAAATAAATAAATAAAATAAAAAAAGAAGAAGTCATTAGGCTGGACCATTAATCTGAGTCCAGGGCACCATGGTCAGCATTATGTTAAGTAACATCCTGTTGATCTGAGGAGTAAAGTTGTAATGGTTATATGAGAATACTGAGGCACAAAGCTTTAAGTAACTTGCCTAAGGTCAAGTAGTTAGTAAATTGTGAGGATTTAAATCTATCATCAAAATCCTAACAAGTTTTGTTACTGGGAGGATTTTAATCGTTGAATTAAAGTAGAACTGGGAAGAGGCCCAAAACAATAATCTGTTGGAACATTGATACATTGGGAGGATTCATCTCCTTTTGAAATAAGAAAGGAATAAGTTACATAATTCAAAATATACCCCGATGTCACTGGGCCCTGGTTGAAATAGCAATGAACAGAGCCGATGCTGAATAATGGGACAGCTAAAGGATAAAGGGAGGTCGAGGCAGAATCCATGCTACAGATCCTTCCATGCAATATTTAGAATCAATTGGTTTATCTTCTCAACTAGTAAAAATATAAGCAGAAAATTCCTCAAAAGAGGAAACAAATCCCACGTAAAACTATTTAAAGTTGAAAAAATAATATAATATCTATATCATACTATGTTTGAAATGCAAACATATGTAACTGGTGTAGCACACAAATGCATGGGTGCAAAAATGGCACTGAAACTCAATCGGCACAGAAATTCCTGCCATAAACTGTTGGAGGACACTCAAATTACACCATTTAAAGAATGGTGCAGACCATAAATATTCAGTAATAGGCCCTAATGTTTAATAGCTCTAGCTTGAGTTTGCCAAGTGCCTATGTTTTTTGGCAAGTGTGTGCCCTGGATTTAACATCTACTTGTAAACATAACTATTTCTCATTATTTTATTGGTTTTGAAAAAACTCAGAGATTTTTGCCTTCTGTTCATTCAGGCAGAACAGACTTATCCAGTTTGTTCCTAGGGATTGTCCTAAAAATAAGAGGCTCCTTTTCAATTACATAAGACCAAATGTGAGAAAGAGAATTGAAGATTTCTCTCCTCCCAAATTCAGCAGGGCCCCAACAAACCTCAACAACCTTAGTTTGTACTATTCCACTCTTTCACCCTTTGCTTCAATAAGTGGAACTACTCTGGTTGTGTCTCCATATAAAGTCTGCGCATTTATAGCTCCAGGTATCCTAAATCAATTTCCAATTTTCCTACACATCTCCTTGTTCTACATCTTACCCATTTTTCAAATGACTTTGCTCACATAAAGACTTTCCCCATCCTGATTATTTCATTTGGAAGTAATTTCTCTCCTTAGCATTTCTTCATTCCTTTTTATAAATGTAATATCTCTAAATTTTGGAAACATAAAGAAAAAAAGAAAGAAAGAAAAAGGCAAAAGAGAAGCAAGAGGAATACAAGAAAATATAAGGAAAATCAGAAGAAGAAGAAAAAGAAAAATGACATTATAAAATATATTTTGGTAGGTTTTCTTCTTGATAGTTTGATTTATATTAGAGTACAGTTGTAATATGCTAAGCATATATTTTCCATGCAAATATCCCCTTCCATGAACACCTCCCTTCTCCCCTGAACACAACCTGTCCCTCCTTGTGCTTATACAGAATATATGGTGGTATAAGAAGTGTCTGAAAGGATCACTCTTTGTAGCATGATATATAATGACAACATAATTTTTACCACCAAGCAATACAATGATTCACATATTCATTTTCTATTTTGTGAAGCATTCAAGTAATTTCCTATTTCTTGTTTTTTGTAAATTAGTTTTTCTGAAGTTTTCTAAGCTAATATGAAGTAGTGTAGTGTTTGGAATTTGAAATCAGAAGATCTGAGTTAACTTGTTTGTCTGCCACATAGTAGCTGTATAACTTTTGATAATCCACTTACTGTTCTTAGGCTGAATTTCTGTATTTGTAAAATAAGGATAGTAATTAATATTTTTTCTAGACTTATCCATTCATATCTCTCAGTAGAGAAACCGATTTGTTAGTCAACACATAACCACTAAGTAGCTATGATATTTCTGCTGAAAATTGTATATTATCAAAATTAAAAATTATGTTTATGGCTTATATTTTTATACAGGATCATCTCCTAGATATATCCATTTTCATTATACCCTCATCTGGTGGGCATTTTGTAAATGTTCATTGAATAAATTAATAGAATAAATAATTTGCTGCATAACCTAATAGCAACAGAATTAGTTGTGTGTGTGTATACATACTGTTTTTTCCTGATTACCTAACAGCAACTGTAATTCCAATTTTCCTGCTTATTGCCCTCAACCACATGAGAGACCCAGAGATGAACCACTGGATAATCTCTACCTAGAAAAGATGAGTCAGGCCTTTGCTTTAAAGACACTCCATTCTTTTGGATTCTGACATGTGGGACTCTTCCTGTCCATGACTGCTACAATGTTCTCACTGTTGATGTGAAAATATGGAGTCATAGATGAAACCATCTATTTAAAAAGCAGTGTCTGGGACTGAGAGCAGCTGCAGGTTAAAATTAATGGGACTGCAGAAACACAGAGTATAAGTCAGATTTAGATAATTTATTAAAATCAGACGATGGCTAATGCTCACAAGAGAAGTGAATCCAAATACATATACAACATCCCACCACTCCTCCTGGGGAATTCCAGATCAACAAGTCAGGTCACATATAAAAGGTCAGTCAAGAAGAATGGTTTCAATAATTCTCTGTAGTCAGAGAGGCAAGGTCTGCTCATCTCCCAGCTAACAACAGATAGAATATTGATTTGCCAGGTGGTGGTGGATATGAAAACCATTTTAAGATATAAACTTGAATCTCTGCAATCTTATCCTAGTAGCCAAACAGTGACAAGCATAAAATAAGTCAGACATATAGATTATAATCTCACAAATTTCTCCTATGTTGACTATTGTAAAGTGTAAAAAATTCACACTGACAGAAAACCTACTTTTAATTCTGTAGCTGTCCAGTCTCTGAAGCTACAACTCCCATAGATTTTTAAACTGGACTGTGAACTTCAATATTTCCTTCAACATCCTTGGTCTTAGAAACTTGCCCTGGCTGGTGTGGCTCAGTGGATTGAGTGCTGGCCTATGGACCAAAGGGTTGCTGGTTCGATTCCCGGTGAAGGCACATGCCTGTGTTGCAGGCCAGGTCCTCAGAAGAGGGGTGTGTGAGAGACAACCACACATTGATATTTCTCTCCCTCTCTTTCTCCCTTCCCCTCTGCTTAAAAATAAATAAATAAAATCTTTAAAAAAAGAAAAAGAAAAAGAAGAAACTCTGGGAGTTTAAGCAGAACTCTGATGCTTTCTTTAAACCCCTAACAGTTATTGCCACATCTAACCCTTTATCATTTATAACTGCAAACACTCATCATTTCATATTTAGTTCTTAAACTAAATGATAGGCATTCAACAATTATATGTTTGATAATACATTCTGCTTGTGATTCTTAATTAGGTGGTTTAAAAATGAACAAGGGTGAATTTTGGCAGTCACAATAATCAAGAGACATGATTAGGATTCAGTGACTGAAATCCAGGTATGTAGGAATTCTAGCAAAATACAGAACAGTCCCATAAATTGAAGAATTATGCACCCTGAACAACTTTCAAATATCCCACAGAAAATTCATGTGAGTGAAAAAAATCTATTCAAACTTGTATGAACTAGCACATAATTCCATTTTTTATAAGTATCATAAATATTCTGCATGTTTTTATTTTACACTGAATTTTCCAAAAATGCAGTTCAGTATATAAATTGAAGAAAATCTGTATTTTGTTTTATTGATTAATTTCTAAAAGATATTCTTCATTTCGAAAAATCATGTCACTCAGAGACACATACTGGGGTAATTGAGTCCTCTTATTTGGCAATTTTCTGTATGCATTATACCTCAGTAAAAGTTTACATAAAAAGATGATAGATAGATGATACATAGATATAGAGAAATAGATAGATGAAAGATGATAGATAGATAGATGATAGAAATATGTAAACATAGAAATAGAAGATATATAACAGAAAACTGAATCTGGCTTGAGACTTTATGTTAGATAGCTTAAGCTTAAGCTACAATAAAATATAATAATGGGTAGACAGGTCATTATCTTATTTCAGAATTGTTAATGCTTTATGAAAATATCTTCCTTTGGTTACTGACATTGGTACTGCTGGAAGTAGGTGGCTAGGGGCATCAAAAAAAGACATTGTTCTTCTTGGGACAGTTCCTCCATAAGGCCTTAGACCACTTGTTAAGGCCATCAGTATACCGTCATCTGTCCATTAGGATTCTGCTGGACATCTACCTGCCCTGAACTGTCTGGCACGACTACTGAGAAACCCATTTGGCTGGGAGATATAATATACCTGGGAATTGGAATAATGGGATTGTAAATCAAGTGCTTTCCTCTAAAAGACTTTTTCTCTTAATTATACTTTTACTTTACATGGGAATTTAACTTCATGTGAATTTTCATGAGAAATTATTCACCCATTCATCTGGCACCACTTGGTGTTCTACCTACATTACAAGGGTGAGAAGACTGAAAGACCCATGAGGGAGGTGTAGGTCTGTGTCTTCAGCATCTTGCATCAGGCTTATTGTGTGTTTGTCATTGGACAACTGTATGAACTACTCTATGCTAGATTTCTTAACTCACCCATGTGAATGAGGATTGAAAAGTTGATTTTAGTGGTTCTGTTAATTAAGAGAAGTTATATGTCAATCTTGGGATCTTGGGTATATGTATGCATACAAGTTTCTGGTAGATATTTATAATTTGTATTTTATTGTCAAAAGGACCCTCAAATGAAAAAAAAAACCTGTGAATTTTGAATATACTTATCAAGAGAGTGGAATGTAGCAAGCAGATTTGGATAATTTGATTAATAGAATGGCAAAATGGCTTTGGGAAATTTACCTGCGCCTTGAGTCATTTTGAAGTCAAGAAACAGCTGCTGTCACTGTACGGATTTTCAGGCAATCTGAATGTATTATGAGCTTGACAACTGGAGGATGATTTACATATGTTGGTTCTTCATTCATCACTGCTGGGATGACAGAGCTAGTGGTCTGGAGCCCCCTGTTTGCTCACTACCTTCCTCCACTTTGGTGTCCTTCTCAAGGCCAGGATTTAGACCTATTCTTAGAACAATGCTGGGATAGTCAAGAAACCCAATCTTTGGAGCTGTGTGCTTTTTAAGAGCAGCTAGCTCTAATTTCAGCAGGGGTTCTCACAGAGGATGGTATGGAAGTAAGGTTATTATACATTCAATTTGTACCCTTGGCACCAAGGGTACAAACTTGAACCCAGTGGACTTAATTCCTGCCTCCTGGATATATATTCTAACAACAGATAAAGTTAATTGAGAAACTTTTATGAGCAACTAAATGTTCCACGTCAGCCATTGTGGAACATACAGGGATAAACAAAAATAAGAAACATACTACTCAAGGAGCAAAACTACTAATCAAGGAGCTAATGTCCAGATGTAAGTCTTCCCACCACATGAAAGCTGCCATGTTTTCAGAGACTGTGGCAATTTACCGTGCATGGTGCTAGGTGCCTTACACATACTGAGTTAATCCTCAGAATAGCTCTGTGAGATAATAATTACCTCCACTGCACAGACATGAAACAGATACTCAGAGCTATTATAAACCCTGCCTAAGAATGCAAATAAAGTCTGGCCAAGATGGAGGTGTAAGTAGGCACATTTTGCCTCCTCATACAACCAAAAGAAGGACAACAACAAACTTAAAAACAAAAAAATAACCAGAACTGCCAGAAAATCAAACTGTATGAAAGTCTGACAACCAAGGAGTTAAAGTAAAAACATTCATCTGGATCAGGAGGAGTTTTGGAGATGGGCATCCAGGGTGGAGAGGACTCATACACAGCAAGGCTGAGGCTGGAGGACCTGGGTGGGTTAAGCAGAGGCTGACAGAGCAGGTTGTCCCACATTTGCGTGTGGATAAACTGGGAGGAACAACTGGGGAGCCAGACAGATTGCACAACCCAGGGTTCTAGTGTGGGGTGATAAAGCCTCAAAACCTCTGACTGAAAAAATCTGTGGGGGCTGAGGCAGCAGGAGAAACTCCCAGCTTCATAGGACAAAGTTTGTTGGAGAGACCCACAGGGTGTAGAAGGTACACAAACCCACCCCTCAGGGAATCAACACCAGAAGGGCCCAATTTGCTTATAGGTAGAAGAGGAAGTGACTGAAAGCCAGCCAAGAGCCCAGCAAGTGGCATTGTTCCTTCTTGGACCCCTCCCCTACATACAGCACCACAGCACAGTGACATTGGTTGCCACCCAGGCAAATACCTAAGGTTCCATCCCATACTACGTGCAGAGGCAAAAAATATATGGCCCAAATGAAAGAACAGATCAAAGCTCCAGAAAAAAATACAATTAAGTGATTACGAGATACCCAACCTATCAGACGCACAGTTCAAAACACTGGTAATCAGAATGCTCACAGAAATCGTTGAGTATGGTCGCAAAATGTAGGAAAAAGTGAAGGCTATGAAAAGTGAAATAAAGGGAAATGTTAAGGAAAACAACAGTGACAGGAATGAAACCAGGACTCAAATCAACTGCATGGATCAGATGGAAGAAATAAACATTCGGCCAGAACACAATGAAGAAACAATTCAAAAAAAAAAAAAAAAATGAGGAGAGGCTTAGGAACTTCCAGGACAACTTTAAACCTTCCAATATCTGAGTCATAGGGATGCCAGAAGAAGAAGAGGAAGAGCGAGAAATTGAAAACTTATTTGAAAACATAATGAAGGAGAACTCCCCTAATATGGCAAAGGAAATAGACTTCTAGGAAGTCCAGGAAGCTCAGAGAGTCCCAAAGAAGTTGGACCCAAGAAAGCACACACCAAGGCATATCATAATTACATTACCCAAGATTAAAGTTAAGGAGAGAATCTTAAAAGCATCAAGAGAAAAGGAGACAGTTACCTACAAAGGAGTTCCCATAAGACTAGCAGCTGATTTCTCAAAAGAAACTCTGCAGGAAAGAAGAGGCTAGAAAAAAGTATTCAAAGCCAGGAAAGATAAGGACCTACATCCAAGATTACTCTATCCAGCAAAGCTATCATTTAGAATGGAAGGGCAGATAAAGTGCTTCCCAGGTAAGGTCAGATTAAAGGAGTTCATCACTACCAAGCCCATATTTTATGAAATGTTAAAGGGACTTATCTAAGAAAAAGAAGATTCAAACTATGGACAGAAAAATGACAACAAACATAACTATCAACAAGGGAACCTAAAAGAAACAAAAACAAAAACAAACTAAGCAAAGAACTAGAACAGGAGCAGATTCACAGAAATAGAAATCACATGGAGGGTTATCAGCGGGGATGGGGCAGGGGGAGAATGTGTTAAGAGATACAGGAAATAAGAAGCATAAATGGTAGGTACAAAATAGACAGAGGGGAGGTTAAGAATAGTATGGGAAATGAAGAAGCCAAATAACTTACATGTATGACCCACGGACATGAACTAAGGTGGGGGAAAGGTGGCAGGATTGGGGTACAGAGTGGAGGGAAATAAAGGGAAGAAAAAAATGGGACAACTGTAATAGAATAATCAATAAAATATATTAAAATAATTAAATAAAAAAACAAACAAAAAATAAATCAAATAAGTATTGTAAAACAAGATAATACCCAACAGGACCTGAGCTCAGCAGTTCACCTGTTCACAAGCAATTGAGTTTCACAGAGGAATGAAATCCTAAATGTGTGAGAAGAATGAGATAAATGTATCCTACATTCTTATAGGAGAATGCCTAATATTTACACTATATTATTGACTATCCTATGTTGAATATGGTGAGAGTAGCAGAAAAAAAATAACACAGCTCTCAGGTTCTCTTGAGTCTTTTTAGCTTGATGTACCAAATGCTTTCAGTTAGAATTTGCAGTTGGCAATTTAACCAGAGGCAGAACGGCATAGCCAAACATCAAATCTGAAATCAAGAATATTGGCTGCCAATGACGACTGCACTGATGATTAGGAGCTATGCTAATTCTAGCAGCCACCAATGCTTACTCTGAGGACTCTCAGTGCTCCCTTGGCTGTACCAGACTTTAAGAAGTGAAAGTTAAACCTCTGTGTTTTAGACAACTTGTTATCACTCCCATCATATGCTTATTCACAACTGTTTTAGCTAATAAATGGTTGCATGATAATAAAGTTTCTTAAATAAGATGAAAGATTAAATTTAGAGTGAAGCAGTAAAAAGTGGATTAATAGGAAAACTAATTGTGCAGATGCAGCTCACTTTAGTCAAAATCTCTGAAGCAAGAGAACAAAGACAACCATCTAGAGTGGTGGGAAGTTGTGCCTAATGAAAGGTGGAGAAGTTGTGCCTAATGTAATGGGAGATAAAGGATTAGATGCAGCTAAGAAGAGTTAGCATCTGATCCCACACACCCATGAAAAGTATGAGTGGAAGTATCATATATTCTATGCCCCCACTCACAGAGAATTTAATTGTTGAATAAGAACACACCTTTCAACACAGGTCTTGTCTTAGTACAGAACTGACTTAACCAATGAGCCTTGAAATATTTTGTAATCCCCACCCCCAAATAAATTTTCTTTGTCTCTTGTCCTCCCTCTTTCTTTCCTTGTTCCTTTCCATGTAAACAACCTTGCTCTCCAGGACTGTGCACTCTCTTCCCACCTCCTCCTATCTCCTCCCTGACAGTATGTCCGGGTCCTCCATTGTTAAGTTTCTGGTGCTACAGAAAAATCTCAGAGAACGAGACCAGCAATGGTAAGACTTCCTGGGAGTGGTGCGTCGAGGATATGAACAGGAGTTGGAGGGGTAAAAAAGCTTGTAGGCAAAGATTAATCTAAATGGTGGAGTATGGAGAAAGAGGAGAAGCTAGAAATAGTAAATGTTCACAGCACTACGCAAAGAACATTAGTGAAAAAGCTGGGGATATCCAAATAGGGTTTGGAGTTTGGTTAATAGTAACGTACTGGTGGTAGTTTCTTAGTTTTGACAAGAGTGTTGTGATTGTGTAAGACATTAATTAACACTAAGGGAGGATGATAGTCACCAAGATAATGAAGTAGGAAACTCCCTCTATTCTCCCAACAAAGATCAATAATTAGATGCCTATCTGTGAACAAAATATCTCTCTCTCAGGGAGTTCAGGAGTCCACTTAAGAAACTTCAGCAACACAATGGAACAAAACAATTGAGAATAATTTCATGATAGAAGAAGAAAAAAAAGTGTCATATTTTCTGCATCAACCCATCCCACAGACCAACACTGCTCAGCACCAAGAGCGAGCTCCCCAAAAAAGAGGAGAAAGAGTTTCCCACATCAGGAAAGGGAGAGCAGGGTGAATGACAAGCTTCCCCAGCCTTTTGAGGCACTGCCTTAATGACCCACTTCAGTTTCACCCCACCTGGAGACTGGTAAAGCTGAGATGGACAGAAATGGCTTGAAACAAGAAAGTCAGGGACTACCAATACCAACCATGCAGTGGGAATAACTTCAAGTCCCAGCGACCAGCTCAGCAGAGAACCCCAGCAGCTTTAGGACCAATAGTCAAGGCCACACATCTGCTGTGGGTCTGGATCCAGCACTGTCTCATGTCACTAGCCTGCAACACCGGGCTCATCTACTGCTAGTCCTTCCCATTGTGCCCCTACTATGCACATGTCTTTGGGGAACCTGTCTACATGTCACTGAGGTACACATCAACAGGCAGGACTCCAGAACTGCTTGTGGTGCAAGGTCTGTCACTATCTCCTGACAACGACCTGCACCACTGGGCTCACCTGTAGCTAGCTGCCCTATTTGTACACCTGTATGATTCTGACTCAAACCCTATCACCATCTTCCATGGAACCATGTCTTTGCAAGACCCTTCAGCCAAGAGTCAAGTGCACCCACAATTGATCCTGACTATTGCTGCTTTCTCTGGCTACTAGCACTATGTGTATATTTGCAGCCATCCCCCGCCATTACACAGGCATCTGCAGCTGGACCCTGCAGCCAAGTGTATGCACACTACCACTGCTTGTCCAGGCCTGTAACTATTGAACTTGGAGGAACAGTTAAGGACCCCAACAGCTTTTGCGAACTCTGTATATACCTGCACAGTGCTCACCAAATACCATGCATCTGTTGATGCTGTAGACCCCAGTGGCCTGAGCCAAAAAGTCACCACACACTCCAGCCACATACCTCACACTTTGATGCTTACACCACTAAATCTGGAGCCATAAAATGCTCACTCTGCCCCTGCTTATAGGTGAAGATTTTTCCTTACAGTAGTCTATAACATCTGGAAGAGATGACTCCTCTTTGAAATGCAAGGCCACAGGGATCATGAAGAATCAGGGAAAAAATAACTCCAGCAAATGAACACAGCAAACTTCCAGTGATTAACCCCAAAGAATTATAGATATAGAATTCCCTGCTAATGATTCATAATAATTGTTATAATGCTCAGAGAGCCACAACACAACACAGATAAATAATTTAATGAAAGAAAATGTATTTATACATCATTATAGTCCCAAGGGAAAAGAAATGAATAAAAAGGTAGAATGCTTAGTTAAAGAAATAATAGCTGAGAACTCCCAAAATTGTGGAGAGGTTTGGACATCCAAGTTCATGAAGTTAATAGATCACTCCAAAATTCAAGACCAAAATGATCTTCTCTAAGACATGTTATATTAAACCTACCTAAAGACAAAGATACAATTTTAAAAGCAGCAAGAGGAAAAAAATATATAAGGAGGAACTCATTCCCCTCCCCCCAGAAAAGTTACCAGCAGATTTTTCAACAGACACCCTGAAAACCAAGAAAGAATGGGAATGCTGAAAGGAAAGAAAAAAAAAAAAAAAACCAACCAACAATATTTTTCCAAGCAAAGTTGTCCTTCAGAAATGAAGGTAAGGTAAACATTTTATCTAACAAATAAAAATTGAGGGAATTCATCCCCACTAGATGTGCCTTAAAGAAATACTGAAAAAAGTTCTTTAAGCTGAAATAAAAGATAAGTAATAACTTAAAAATATATAAAAATGCTTTTAAAAGTAAGGATATAGCCCTGGTTAGTTAGCTCAGTGGATTGAGGTGGGGCTGTGAACCAGAGGGTCCCCAGTTCAATTCCCAGTCAGGGCAAGTGCCTGGGTTGTAGGCCAGGTCCCCAGTGTGGGGCAAGCAAGAGGCAACCACATTGTTGATGTTTCTCTCCCTCTCTTCCTCTTTCTCTTCCCCTCTCTCTAAAAACGAATAAATAAAATCTTTAAAAAAAAAGTAAGTAAGTATATAATGATCAGAGTTCCTTAACACTACAAGGTGATGGTGTATTAACCACTTAACTCTAGTATAAAGGTATAGAACAAAAATATTAAGAATAGCTCTATCTATAATAATTAGCTAATGAATACACATAAATATGTAAATTGTGATATCAAAAACATAAGGTTAGTAAAAGGTTAGAGTTTTTTGTATGCTACTGAAGTTAAATTATCAGTTTAAAATGAACTATAATATCTATAAGATGTTTCAAGTATGCCCTAAGATAACCAGAAAACCAAAACCTAGTAGATAAATACAAGATGAAAAGAGAATCAAAGTGTCTTGCTATGGGAAAACAGCAATTAAAATAAATAAATAAATAAATAAAAATACAGCAAGAGAGGAGGAAAAGAACAAAAGAAATACAAAATAGCCAGAAAAAAATTAACAATATTGCAATACTAAATCCTCACCTGTTGATAATTACTTCAAAGGTAAATGGATAAAATGTTCTAATAAAAAGGCATAGAGTGGGGGACAAAATACCAGCAGAGTAGAAGGATCTGCCTTGCACTGCCTCCCAGAATCAAGCTGAAAATAAAAATAAAGAGGGAAACAGACGCCTGAAATAAATGTCTGAAAAGGACTACGTGAAAAAAAGACCCCTAACCAAGGATGAGCAGAAACCACCACAAGAATGGTAGAAAGGGCAGGGATGCAAATGGGGCCAGCACCACTTTCAGAGGTGGGAGACTGAAGTTGTGGCATGGCTGTGGAAGCTTCCCCTGGAGAGGAGTGAAACTTGGACCCCAGACCTGGCTCCCAAGCACAGAGCACCAGTGCTGGATCACCCACCCATGCAGCATCCACTGCTGAAAGGCTGCAGGGTTTTTGCCCCCCAGAGAGAGACAGAACCCCATAGAGACAAAGCCACTTCTGGTTTTTTCTTTTCTTTTGTTCTAAGAGACCAATGCAGAGGGTTCACATTCTAAGGGGATGATACACAGGTTTTGTGTTTGCAGCCACTCACCTGGGCTCAGTCGAAGGGAAGGCAGCATGTTCTGGAGTCACAGGAGGAGAGTCTGGTGTGTGAGGTTTTGGGGAGAGATGTGGGGGAACTGTTGCTCAGTTCCCAGTGCTAGTGAAACTGGAAAAGACACCAGCGTTTGGGCTGCCTGTCACTACCAAACCCAATAAGCAATGACAGCGATTGAATATTCATGGACGCTTTATTCAGATGGCCGGCTATCTGAGAAGATGGTGGGTTCGTATTCTAACACACCATCTTGTCTTTTCTTTCCAGGCCAACATTTTTGTAGCAGGGAATAAACAAGGTGCAGTGAGGGGTTTTGAAATTCAGGGAGAATTAGGTGAAAAAGACTGCAGCATTCTTGTTCTGGACAGTTATCTGTTCCCAGAGACAGGTGGTATTCTGTTTCTTCCTGGAACACAATGGTCTGGATGTCTCCACTTGTTCCCAGGAGGTGTTCTTCAGCAGTGTCCCAGGGGGTCAGCTATTTTCCTAGGAACCAGGATGGGCCTTATCTATCTGTAGTTTATGAAACAAAAAGCTTTAACATAGACATTACTTACTAGGCTTATAACTATTTACCCTAAACTAAAATTTTCCAACTCTTAGATCCCCTATCACTAGGACATACCTCCATACTGCAGCAGCCATTTTTCTTGAGAAGAGCAAGCTTCTTCCAGGGGAAAAATAATTACCCCACCCTGTGAGAAACTGCTTGCATCAGTTCCTGGAATCCTCTGGAATCCCACTCACCTTACCCTCTGGAATCTTGCTCACCCCATCCTGCATTTTTTTTTTCTTACTTTTCCCCAACCTGCATCTTATCCCCTGCTAAGGAGGGAGCAACATAGGCAGTTTCAGGGGGTTCAGGGACTGGTTTTGGGACATGGCCATTCCATACACTTTCCTGGAAAGCAGACTGGTACTCCCCCTCTATGGGAGAGCCTAAGAATGTCTTCCTGATTTCTGAAAGACTCAAAATCAGCTCTGGAGGCCCCACAGACTTTTCTACTAGTGTAAGAGGGTACAGTCAGGAGGCCCTCCAAAGAAGGATTTGTAATGGGGTCCAGAATTCAGGGTGTCCAGGAAATATTAAAAATATGGGATATTCTCACCCCCACAAATCTGAATTCGGGGGTGAGACACATGGAGCAGGGCCATTGAGAGCTTTTTGCATAGCAACAGTTTTGCAAATAACCTCTAGAACAGTCATTTAACATATCTACAACTTTTGACCAGTTTCATGTATATGTTAAATAGTTGTGGCCATGCTTTGAGCCAGGGAGATGGGAGTGACTTCTACCCAGGATGTAAATGGGATTCAACTCCCCCTGGTTACAGCACCTGTGTGAGGGCTTGTAGATGATTGGATCCATGCCATAGGGCCACTCCTGCTCAGACTTACTATGGCAGCCCAGAAAAGTGGGAAAAATACGGGACGCTGGGGCAGGTGTGGCTGATTGTGGGAGGAGTCGGAAATGGAGCTGGAGAGGAAGACTGGCGCTGGGATTTAAATCCAGGCGTGGCAGCCATGACAAGAAGAACCACGCAGCTTTGGGTCTCCCTTTGCCACACAGCTTAGGAAGCCAGAAAGCAAGATGTAGCTGTGATGAAGAGCTCTCTCTTAGCAATTAGAGGAATGAAGGAGAGACACTGTGGGAAGGAAAGGAGTGAAAAGACTCTTGCTGGTGGGCCATGAGAAGGTGCAATGTGGTTTTAGATTAAGAACTGGAGATCCTGGTGACACAGCTGATGGTGCTGGAAGCTGAGAGAGGCCTACCAGCTGAGCACAAATTACTGGGAGGAACCAGGGGCTACCTGAGCCATGGACTTCTATTTCTTTTCCTGAGGTACAGTACCCTGGACTGAGCAAAGGGGAGAAGGAAGGACTGTCCGTGTTTATGGGTGTTCTAAGGGACTTTGGGATTTTAATGAGGACACTAAGTTATTACTCTTAAATCTATAACTTTTGAATAAATAATTCCTTTCCTTTTCACCAATCTCTGATGTTGAGACCTATAATTCTCTGGTGGCGGGCAAGGCAAACCTAATATAGGGGGACCCTTGAAGAAGGGAGGGTCCATTCAGTAACATTGTGTGACCCCTTCTCTGGTGGCCAATCAAGGAAAATCATGGGAGACCACATGCGCAGTAGCTTTAAAGTAATACAATTACTTGTACATATGCAATAAAAGCCTACCAAAACTAGCCAGGAAAGATCTGCCCTATAAGAATAGAATCTTTCCAGCCCATGGGGTCAATCTCTGCTTGGAGTTGGCGTGCTCCCATGTTCTCTGCTATAAATTCTGTGTGTTTGGATCAATTCTTTGTCCCAGTCACCAAGAACCTGGTTACCTGTGTGTACCTGTGGCACTAGGAGCTTGGTCTTGCTGAGTTAAGGGAAATAATCCAGAACAGACTCACACATATGACACAGGGACAGGTGAACACATACACCATCTTCCCTGAACTCGAATAGCACCTCTCATGGGAGATTCAGGAGTCCCATCCTCCCAGTTCTATCGGAAGCTCTCTCAGAAACAGGCAGATCAGTGGCCAGACTGACTAATGACATAACCACAGGCAGAGGTAGGCAGAGATGGATCCTGTGGTGCCTTCAGTCTTTAGGTGACCCTGGGCCATGCGCTGATAAAAAGCCAGCCTTGCAGAGCAGCAAGGCAAATCCCAAACACAGCCAAGCCCCCCCAAAAGAGCCACAAACTGTGGATCTCTTGTAGCATTGAACAGGTTGCCTAACTGCAGTTGCTAATGACACTGGGAGAACTTGTGTGAGGTCCCAAGTTGCCTACTTTGAAGGGGACTGAGGCATCATTGCCCTATGTACAATGTTTCCTGTATCTTGTATCTTCTTCAATAAATGCCCCACTTTTTCAAAAACACAAGGCTCGATACTTTCTGGACAGAGCTGATAATTCTTCATCCTTTCACATTGAGACAATGTGTGCCTTTGAAGCTGAGCTGAGTCACTTTTAGGCAGCATATAGATAGGTGTTGTTTTGGATCCATTCATCTACTCAATGCCTTTTTTTTGTTTGTATTTATTGTTTTCTTTTATATTTATTTTTTAAAGTAAACATTTATTTATTTTTTTTTATTGTTATTCAATTACAGATGTATGCCTTTTCTCCCCATCCCTCCACCCCACCCCAGGTGAACCCACCTCCCTCCCCCACCTCCACCCTCCCCCTTGGTTTTGTCCATGTGTCCTCTATAGTAGTTCCTGTAATTCCCTCTTCCCACTGTCCCCGCCCCCTGCCACCCCCACCCCCCCCTCTCTGGCTATTCTTAGATTGTTCTTAACTTCAATGTCTATGGTTATATTTTGTTAGGTTTTTTCTTCTATTGATTATGTTCCAGTTAAAGGTGAGATCATATGGTATTTGTCCCTCACCGCCTGGCTTATTTCACTTAGCATAATGCCCTCCAGTTTCATCCATGCTGTTGCAAAAGGTATAAGCTCCTTCTTTCTCTCTGCTGCGTAGAATTTCATTGTGTAAATATACCATAGTTTTTGGATCCATTCGTTTGTTGATGGGCACTTCGGTTGCTTCCAGTACTTAGCTATTGTAAATTGTGCTGCTATGAACATTGGGGTGCACAGATTTTTTGGATTGGTGTTTCAGCGTTCTAAGGGTATAATCCCAGCAGTGGAATTGCTGGGTCAAAGGGCAGTTCCATTTTTAGTTTTCTGAGGAAATTCCATACTGTTTTCCACAGTGGCCTCACCAGTCTGCATTCCCACCAACAGTGCACTAGGGTTCCCTTTTCTCCGCATCCCCTCCAACATTTGTTTGTGGATTTGTTTATGTTGGCCACTCTGACTGGTGTGAGATGATACCTCATTGTGGTTTTAATTTGCATCTCTCTGATGGCTAGTGATGCTGAGCATCTTTTCATATGTCTCTGGGCCCTCTGTATGTCTTCCTTGGAGATGTGTCTGTTCAAGTCCTTTGCCCATTTTTTAATTGGGTTGTTTGTCTTCCTGGAGTGGAGTCGTGTGAGTTCTTTATATATTTTGTAGATCAGGCCCTTGTCTGAGGTATCACTGGCAAATATGTTTTCCCATACTGTTGGTTCTCTTTGTAATTTGGTGCTGTTTTATTTAGCCATGCAGAAGCTTTTTATTTTAATGAGGTCCCATTTGTTTATTCTTTCCTTGATGTCCCTTGCTTTAGGGGATGTGTCTGTGAGGATGTTGCTGCGTGGAATGTCTGAGATTTTCCTGACAATGTTTTCCTCTAGGACTTTTATGGTGTTACGACTTATATTTAAGTCTTTTATCCATCTTGAGTTTATTTTCGTGTATGGCATAAGTTGGTGATCGAGTTTCATTTTTTTGCACGTAGCTGTCCAGATCTCCCAGCACCATCTGTTGAAAAGGCTGTTTTTGCTCCATTTTATGCTCCTGCCTCCTTTGTCAAATATTAATTGACCGTAAAGGCTTGAGTTTATTTCTGGGCTCTCTGTTCTGTTCCATTGGTCTATATGCCTGTTTTTATGCTAGTACCAGGCTGTTTTGATTACCGTGGCCTTGTAATACAGTTTGATATCAGGTATTGTGATCCCTCCTGCTTTGTTCTTCTTTCTCAAAATTGCTGCAGCTATTCGGGGTCGTTTATGGTTCCATATGAATTTCTGAAATGTTTGTTCTATATCTCTGAAATATGTCATAGGTACTCTAATAGGGATTGCATTGAATCTATAAATTGCTTTGGGTAGTATGGCCATTTTGGTGATGTTAATTCTTCCAATCCATGAACATGGTACATGCTTCCATTTGTTTGTGTCTTCCTTAATTTCTTTCTTCAGTGTTGTGTAGTTTTCCGAGTACAGTTCTTTTACCTCCTTGCTTAGGTTTATTCCTAGGTACTTTATTTGTCTTGTTGCTATATCAAATGGAATTTTTTTCCTGATTTCTGTTTCTGCAGTTTCGTTGCTGGTGTACAGGAATGCCTTTGATTTCTGGGTATTGACTCTGTATAAAGCTGTTTTGCCAAATTCATTTATTAGGTCGAGTAGTTTTTTGGAGGAGTCTATAGGGTTTTCCATGTACACTATCATGTCGTCTGCAAACAGTGACAGTTTCATTTCCTCCTTTCCAATTTGGATGCCTTTTATTTCTTTTTCTTGTCTGATTGCTGTGGCTAGGACTTCCAATACTATGTTGAAGAGGAGTGGTGAGAGAAGGCATCCTTGTCTTGTTCCTGATCTTAGTGGGAAAGCTCTAAGTTTTTGTCCATTGAGTGTGATGTTGGCTGTAGGTCTCTCATATATGGCCTTAATTATGTTGAGGACTGCTCCCTTTATTCCCACTTTGCTGAGTGTTTTTATCAGAAATGGGTGCTGTATCTTATGGAACGCTTTTTCCCCATCTATTGAGATGATCATGTGATTTTTGTCTTTGCTGTTGTTGATATGATGTATTATGTTTATTGATTTGCGAATATTGTACCATCCTTGCATCCCTGGGATGAATCCCACTTGGTCATGGTGCATGATCTTTTTAATGTATTGCTGGATGCGGTTTGCTAATATTTTGTTGAGGATTTTAGCGTCTATGTTCATCAGCGATATTGGCCTGAAGTTTTCTTTCTTCGTTGTGTCTTTATCTGGTTTTGGGATTAGGATGATGCTGGCTTCATAAAAAGAGTTTGGGAGTCTTCCATCTGTTTGGATTTTTTCGAATAGTCTGTGAAGGATAGGGGTTAGCTCTTCCTTAAATGCTTTGTGGAATTCTCCTGTGAAACCATCTGGTCCAGGGCTTTTGTGTGATGGGAGTTTTTTGATGACTGCCTCAATTTCCTCTGCTGTTATTGGTCTGTTCAGGTTTTCTGCTTCTTCTTCATTCAGTTTTGGAAGATTATATTTTTCTAGAAATGTGTCCATTTCATCTAGGTTTTCAAATTTCTTAGCATACACTTCTTCATAGTAATTTCTTACAATCCTTTGTATTTCTGTGGTATCAGTTGTAATCTCTCCACTTTCATTTCTAATTCTGTTTATTTGGATCCTATCTCTTTTCTTCTTGATGAGCCTACTTAAAGGCTTGTCGATTTTGTTTTTCTTTTCAAAGAACCAGCTCCTGGATTCATTGATCCTTAGGATTGTGCTTTTAGTCTCTATGTCATTTAGTTCTGCTCTGATCTTGATTATTTCCTTCCTTCTGCTTGCTCTGGGCTGTCTTTGTTGTTGTTCCTCGAGTTCTTGTAGGCGTAGGGTTAGGTTGTTTGTTTGAACTGTTTCTATCTTCTTAAGATAGGCCTGTATTGCTATGAACTTCCTTCTCAGGACTGCCTTTGCTGTGTCCCATAGGTTTTGGGTTGTTGTGAGTTCGTTTTCATTTGTTTCCAGGAAGGTTTTGATTTCTTCCCTAATTTCGTTCTTGACCCATTCATTGTTTAATAGCATGCTATTCAGTCTCCATGATTTTGAGTGTTTTGGATTTCTTCCTTTGGGGTTGGTTTCTAGTTTCAGTCCCTTGTGGTCAGAGAAAATGCTTGATATGATTTCAATTTTCTTGAATTTGTTGAGGCTTGCTTTGTGTCCTATAATGTGGTCTAGCTTTGAAAAAGTTCCATGGACACTTGAAAAGAATGTGTATTTTGCTTCTTTGGGATGAAAAGCTCTGTATATATCAGTTAAGTCCATTTCCTCTAGGGTATTGTTAAGTGACACAATATCCTTGTTGATATTTTGTTTGGAAGACCTGTCCATTTTTGACAGTGGGGTGTTAAAATCCCCTACTATAATTGTGTTGCTGTCAATATCTTTCTTGAAATCCTCCAAGATTTTCTTTATGTATTTGGGTGCTCCTATGTTGGGTGCATATATATTGACAATGTTTATGTCTTCTTGGTGGATTCTTCCTTTGAGTATTATGAAGTGACCTTCTGGGTCTCTCTTTATGGCCCTTCTTTGGAAGTCTATTTTGTCTGATGTGAGTATTGCTACCCCTGCTTTTTTTTCCTGTCCGTTTGCTTGTAAAATTTGTTTCCAGCCCTTCACTTTCAGTCTGTGTAAGTCTTTTGTCCTGAGATGGGTCTCTTGTAGGCAGCATATGTGTGGGTCATGTTTTCTTATCCATTCAGCTATTCTATGTCTTTTGATTGGAGCATTTAATCCATTTACGTTTAAGGTTATTATCAATAGGTAGTTATTCATTGCCATTTTTTCCTACCTGTGTTCCTCTGTCTTTCTCTTTTCCTTTCTTTCCTTAAAGCAGTCCCTTTAGCATCTCTTGCAGAGCTGGTTTGGTGGAGGTGTATTCTTTTAGACTTCTTTTGTCTGGGAAACTCTTTATTTGGCCTTCTATCTTGATTGAGAGCCTTGCTGGGTAAAGTAGTCTTGGTTGCAGGCCTCTGGTTCTCATTACTTGGAATATTTTTTGCCATTCTCTTCTGGCTTGGAGCTTTTCCATTGAGAAGTCAGTTACTAACCTTATTGAGGCTCCCTTGTATGTTACTTCCTTTTTCTCCCTTGCTGCCTTTAGGATCCTCTCTTTGTCTTGGAAATTTGCCATTTTAATTATGATGTGTCTTGCAGTGGGTCTCTTTGGGTTCCTCTTGCTTGGGACTCTCTGTGATTCCTGGATTTGTGTGACTTTTTCTCTCCTCAGATTAGGGAAATTTTCCATCATTACTTTTTCAAACAGGTTTTCTATCCCTTGCTCTTCTTCTTCTCCTTCTGGTATTCCTATTATACGGATATCGTTACGTTTCATGTTGTCCTGCATTTCCCTTATTGCCTCTTCATTCTTTCTGAGCCTCTTTTCCTTTTCTTGCTCTTTCTGGGTGTTTTTTTCTACTTTGTCCTCCAGCTCGCTGATCCGATCCTCTGCTTCTTCAAGTCTGCTTTTCATTCCTTCTACTGTGTTCTTCAATTCAGAAATTGTATTCTTCATTTCCTCTTGGCTCTTGTTGATAGTTTCTATTTCCTTTTTCATATTGATATAGTTTGCAGTGAGTTCATTGTAGTTTCCTTGTAGTTTCTGGTAGTTCTCTTTGAGCTCAGAGAGCTCAGTGAGCTTCCTGATGACCATTGCTTTGAACTCAGCATCTGATAGTTAACTTGCCTCTTTTTCAATTAGCATTCTTTCTGAGACTTCCTCCTTTCCTTTCATTTGGGAATTGTTTCTTTGTCTTTCCATTGTTTGTGAGACTCTTCTTGTTGGCCTCTGCTTCTTAAATTGCTCTATTCTGACTCCCTCGGTTTATGGTATGCACTTCTATGGTAGAATGCCAGTGGGATTCAGTGGTGCTGTCTCCTTAATCTCCTGTGCTCACTGGTCTTGAGCTGACGTTTATGGGTTTAACAAGGTCTAACTCTAGTCTTGTCAGCACTCCAGGTTTTGTTGTCTCACCTGTGGGAAAAAGAGAGAGGGGGGAAGAAAGGAAAAAAAAAAAGGAGGCAAGGAGGGAAAAAGGAAATAGAAAAGGAGGAAAGGAAGGGAGGAGGGAAGAGGGAATAAAGAAAGATCAGAGGCAAGATAAGAAGGAATTTTAACAAAAATTAAAACCTAGAAATAGATAAAAAAAAAAGGCAGGAAGAAGACATAAAAATGGTAAAGGATGGGAGGAAGAAGGAATGAAAGAAAAAAAAAATCTTCTGCTGGCTTTAAACCAGTCAGGGTAGTTCTGCTGGTTGTCCTGTCTGTGCAATGGGAGGGGGTGGTTGGAAGGATTGGTTTCACTTTTCTCCCTTCCTGGGCCACACTCTTCACTGTTGTTTAGCCTGCAGTATCTCCTAGCCCTGAAGCTCCCCTCTGCTGGGTGTTCTGCCTTTGTCCTAGAGAGCTAGTAGGCCCTGCTGGGCTCTGTAGGCAGGTGTTAGGTAGGCGTTGTAGGTGTGGTCCCTGGCAGGCAATCCGGCAATTGATCTGCCAATCCCGCAGCTTTGTTCTTGGGACAGGCAAGGGGTGGCTCCAGCTGCATTAGCTTGGGACTTGTGCACACGCAGCAGGGGGATCCAGCTGCTTTGGGTTTGTGAAGCTCTAAAGCGGCTTTGTGCTTGGAAAACGCGCAGCCAGCCGGCCCTGTGCTTGGGAGGCCGATCCAGCAGCCCTGGGCTTGAGTCTCTAGGGCGGGCGGGGCCACCCTGGGACTGAATCAAGTGGCACTCGTTTCGGAGGTTTTGGGCCTGTGGGTGGAGCAGCTAGCCTCTGCTCCGGATGCTCTCTGAGGTTTCAGGTGTGGGCGCCCCTCCGGGGTTTCATGTATGCCCCCCCACAGTTCGCTAATCTGTGCGCGCAACCGGGCCTCAATGTGAGCGCCAGGGCTGCTTATCCCGTGCTCGCAGTCCAGGGGCGGAGGGGGGAGGGGTGCCAGGGGTCGCGGCTGCTGCTGAGAGTTCTCTAACTAGCCCCTGAGTGTCTCTATTTTCTTTTTCTTTTTGAGAAATTCCTCCTTTTCAAGCCCCCCTGGTCCAATCAAGCACCTGGCTGCTCACAGCTCAGCCTGGCCCTCTCCCAAGACTCCTGCAGCAGCCCCTGCGCCTGGGCTGGCGCTTCTGCTGCCCTTGTATATTGTCCTTAAGCACTCTTCTCACCGTCAGATCTTTCAATGTCCTCTATCTTTGGTCTCTGATTTTCATATATGCTGGAAAACTGTTGGCTGTTCGCTCTACTCCTCAGATCAGCTAGGTATTTCCCTTGCATTGAGGGGAAGTGGACTCCGCTCCCACCTATGTTGCCGCCATCTTCCCCACATTATATATTTATTTTTTAATTTTATTGTTTATTGATTATGCTATTACAGGTGTTCCAATTTTTCGCACTTTGCCCCCTCCACTCAGCCCATCCCCATTCCCACAGTCAATTCCCACACCATTGTCCATGTCCATGGGTTATGCATACATGTTCTTTGTCTAATCCCTTCACCTTCTTTTAACAAGTGCCCCCCTCTCCCCTTCCCCTCCTACAGCCGTCAGTCATTTCACTGGACAGCATAATACTGTCTAGTTCCACCCATGCTGTCGCAGAAGGTAAGAACTCCTCCTTTTTTAGTGCTGTGAAGTATTCCATGTGTAAATATGCCATAGCATTTTTATCCGTTCATCTACTGATGGGCACTTAGGCTGTTTCCAAACCTTGGTTATTATAAATAACACTGATATGAACATAGGGGTGCCTATTTTCTTTTGAATTGGTGTTTTGGGATTCTTAGGATATACTCCAAGCAGTAGATTCATTGGGTCAAAAGACAGTTTCACTTTTAATTTTGTGAGGAAACACCATATGGTTTTCCACAGTGGCTGCACCAGTCTGCATTCCCACCAACAGTGCACTAGGGTTCCCTTTCTCAACAGCCTCACCAGCACTTCTTGTTTGTTGATTTATTAAAGATGGCCATTCTGACAGGTGTGAGGTTATATCTCATTGTGGTTTTAATTTGCATCACTCTGATGGTTAGTGATATTGAGCATTTTTTCACATATCTATGGGTTATCTATGTATCTTCCTTAAAGAAGTGTCTATTCAGGTATTTGCCCATTTTTAATTAGATTATTTTTCTTCCTGGTGTTGAATATTTTGTAGATCAAATCTTTGTCCAATGTATCATTCATTGGCAGATATATTCTCTCATACAGTGGATTCCCTTTTCATTTTTGATGGTTTCTTTAGCTGTGTGGAAGCTTTTTAATTTGACGTAGTCCCATTTGTCTATGTTTTTCCTGTTTCCTTTGCCCTAGGAGATATATCAGCAAAAATTGTGCTAAGCAAGATATCTGAAATTTTACTGCCTACACTTTCCTCTAGGAGTTTTATGGTATCATGACTTATATTTAAGTCTTTTATTCATTTTGAGTTTATTCTAGTGTATTGTTTAAGTAGGCAGTCTAGTGTCATTTTTTGCAAGTACTAGTCCAGGTCTCCTAAAACCATTTATTGAAGAAACTATCTTTACTCCATTGCATACTCTTCCCTCCATTGTCAAATATTAATTGACCATAGAGACCTGAATATATTTCTGGGCTCTCTATTCTATTCTATGGATCTATGTGTCTGTTCGTATGCCAGCATCAGACTTTTTATTACAGTGGACTTATAGTGTATTTTGATATCAGGTATTGTGATCCCTCCAACTTTGTTCTACTTTCTCAAGATTGCTGAGGCTACTCAGGGTCATTTTTGTTCCATATAAATTTTTGGAATATTTGTTATAGATCTGTGAAATATGCCATTGGTATTTCAATAGGAATTGCCTTGAATCTATAGATTGCTTTGGGTAGTATGGACATTTTAATGATGTTAATTCTTCTAATCCATGAACACGGTATATGCTTCCATTTATTTGTCTCTTCCTCAATACCTTTCTTCAGTGTCTTATATTTTACAAAAAATATAAGGTCTTTTACCTCCTTTGTTAAATTTATTCCTATATACCTCAGTTTTTCATTACGAGAATAAATGTTATTGTTTTCTAATTTTTTTATTTCTGATAATTCATTACTGGTATATAGAAATGCTATTGATTCTGAGTATTATTTTTGTATCCTGCTATTTTGCCAAATTTACTTTTTAGTCTAGTAGGTTTTTGATGGAGTCTACGGGGTTTTCTATGTACAATATCATGTCATCTGCAAATAATGACAGTTTTACTTCCTCCTTTCCAAGTTCACTGCCTTTTATTTCCTCTTGTCTGCTTGCTATGGATAGGACTTCCAGTAAGATGTGGAATAAGAGTGAGGAAAGTGGACATCACTGTCTTGTTCCTATTCTTAGAGGAAAGCTTTTAGTTTTTGCCCATTGAGGTTTTTCATGTGTCACCTTTTTTATATTAAGTCATGATCCCTCTATTCTCACTTTGCTCTGAGTTTTTATCATAAACAGGTGATGGATTTTATCAAATTCTTTTTCTGCATCTTTTGACATGATCATGTGGTTTTTATGTTTAATATTGTTTATATAATGTATCACATTTATTGATTTATGAATATTGTACCAACCTTGCATTCCCCAGATAAATCACATGTGATCATGGTATATGATCTTTCTTTAAAAAAAATTATCTTTATTGTATTTATTCCATTACTATTTAGTCCCCTTATACCCCCTCCCCACCAGCAATCACCACACTGTTGTTCATGTCTATGAGTCCTTTTTCCGTTTTGCTCAAATACTTCCAACCTCTAACTATCCCCGTACTAGTTGTCATCTGTTCTCTATCTATGAGTCTCTGTTTTGCTTGTTAGTTCAGTTTGTTCATTAGATTTCACATATGAGTGAAGTCATATGGTATTCAATTTTCTTTTTTAATTTTTGATTTTTTATCCTCACCTGAGCACACTTTAACATTGTTTTGAAAAAGAGGCGGAGGGAGAAAAGGAGGGAGGAAGAGAGAGAGAGAGAAACATCAATGTTAGAGAAGAACTTCAATTGATTGCCTTCTTATATGCTTTCTGACCAGGGATCTAACTCTCAACCTGGGTATGTTCCCTGAGCTGGAATCAAACCCCTAGCCTTTGAGTCTATGACATGATGCTCCAACCAACTGAGACACCAGCCAGGGCTGACATGTGATTTTTTAAAATGTGTTGTTGGGTCCAGTTTATTAATATTTTGTTGAGGGTTTTAGCATCAATATTCATCAGGGATATTGGCCTATAGTTTTCTTTCCTTGTTGTGACTTTACCTGGTTTTGGAATTAGGATAATACCAGCCTTGTAAAAAGAATTCTGAAGCCTCCCCTCATCTTGAATTTTTTGGAATAGTTTGAGAAGGATAGGTGTTCTTCTTTGAATGATTTATAAAATTTACCTGTGCAGACATCTGGTCCAGGGTTTTTTTTTTTTGCTGGGAGTTTTTTGATTACTGATTCAATTTCATTAGTTGTTATTGATCTATTCACATGTTTTTCTTCCTGATTCAGCTTTTTGAGATTGTGTGATTCTAAAAATTTGTGCATTTCACCCATGTCATCCAATTTCTTGGTGTATAGTTGTTCATAGTATTTTCTTACAATCCTTTGTATTTCTGTGGTATCCATTGTTATTTCTCCTCTTTAATTCTGATTTTATTAATTTGAGTCCTCTCCTTTTCTCTTAATGAATCTGGTTAAAAGTTAGTTAGTCCTTGTTTATCTTTTCAAAGATCCAGCTCCTGAATCCATTGATCTTTTAAATTGTTTTTATAGTCTCTGTGTCATTTATTTCCACTGTGATCTTGATTATTTTATTTCTTCTATTCCCTTTGGGCTGTTTGTTGTTCTTTTTCTAGTTCTTTTAGGTGTAGGATTAGATTGTTCTTTGAGATGTTTTTAAATCTTCTTGAGGTATGCCTGTAATTCTATGAACTCCCCTCTCAGGACTGCTTTCACTGTATCCCATAGGTTTTGGTTTCTTGTGTTTTTATTTTCATTTGTTTCCAGGTAGTTTTGATTTCTTCCTTGATCTCACTGATTACCCATTCATTATTTAATAATGTGTTATTTAATGTCTATGTATTTAGATAATTTTGATTGTTTTTTACAAAGGTTGATTGTGACTGAGAAAATGATTAATACAATTTAAATTTTCTTGAATTTGTTAAGACTCATTTTATGCCCTTCCATGTCATCTATCTTTAACAGTGATCCATATGCACTTGAGAAGAATGTGTATTCCAGGGCTTTGTAATGAAATGTTCTGTAAATATCAACTAAATACAATCGATCTACTGCATGTTTTAAAGTCACTGTTTCCTTGTTGATTTTTTTTATCTGGAAATTCTGTCCAATGGTGACAACTGTGTATTAAAATGCTCTACAATGAGGGAAATCCTGTCGATCTCTTAAAGTCCTCCAAGAATTTTTTTATATATTTAGGTGTTCCTATATTAGATGCATATATGTTTACAAGGGTTATATCCTCTCGTTGGATGATCCCTTTAGTATTATGTAGTAACCTTCTTTGTTCTCTTTTATGGCCTTTGTTTTGAGGTCTAATTTTTCAGATATTTTATTCCATTCACTTGAAACTGAAAGAGAGGACAAGTAGCTCTACTTACATCAGTTAAATAGACTATAAGTCAAAGAAGTAAGATTATAAAGAGATTAACACATAAAGAAGATATAACAATTATAAATATATATTCACACATCATCAGAGCACCTAAATATATTAAGCAAATACTAATGGATATGCAGGAGAAATACACAATGCAATCACACTAGAATATTTCAATATCCCACTTTTAAAAATGAATAAATAATCCAGACATAAAATGAAAGAAATTTTAGACTTGAACTACACTTTAGGTCAGATGTTCTCATATATTCAGACCATTCCATCCAGCACCAGCAGAACAGACTGCCTTTGAAGTACACACAAAACATTCTTCAGGATATGTCAATTGTTATGTCATAAAATAAGAGAAAAAATTAAATATTAAAATTAGATTACATATCTTGTACAAACACAATGTTTGGAAAATAAAAATTTACTTTGAGGGAAAAATTAGAAAATTCACAAATATGTGGAAATTAAATGACACTCCTAAAAAATCAAGTGGCAAAAATGAAATCAAAATGAAAATCAAAACATATCCTAAAACAAATGGAAATGAAATCACAATATAATAAATGAGATGGGGTGCAGCAAAAGCAAGTATAAGAGGGAAGTTTATGTTGACATATCCCTACATTAAGAAGTAAGAAAACACTCAAAAAACATAGCTTTACTAGCTTTACAAGGAAGTAGACAAACAAGATAAAACTAAGTCAAAGGTTTGAAGAAGACATAAAATTAGAATAGAACTAAATAAAATAGAAAAAGGAATAACAATAGAAAATATTAGTGAAATTAAGTGTTGGTCATTTGAAAATATAAACAAAGCCAACACACCTTTAGCTTAACTTACCAAGGGAAAAAGAGAGAGGGCACACAATAATACAATCAGAAATTAAAGAGAAGACATTGAAACTGATACCACAGAGACACAAAAGATCGTAAGACTCTGCTATGATAAATTATATGGTAAAGAATTGGTCAAAGAATTTATCCCTTTCTTTTAGGAATAGAATTCTATCCCTAAAAGAAAGGGATAAATTCTTTGAGTCACAGAACTTATAAAGTCTAAATCACAAAGAAATAGAAAATCTGAACATATCAATAACAAGGAAGGAGGTTGAGTCTCTATTAAAAAACCCTCCCAACATAAAAAAAAATCTAGGACCAGATGGCTTCATGTGTGAATTGCATCAGACATTTAAAAAAGAGTTAACACCAATTTTTCTCAAACTCTTCTCAAAAAATTGAGGAGGAGGAGGGAACACTCACACACTGATTTTATGAGGCCAGCATTACCTTAATAGCAAAACTAGATGAGGATACTAAAAGAATACAAATTATAGACCAATGCTACTAATGAATATAGATGTAAGTTCTCAATAAAACATTTATAACCTGAATTTAACAGAATATCAAAAGGTTCATAAAACATGATTAAGTCAGATTTATCCCTGGAATTCAAGGATGCTTCAACACATGCAACTTAATGAATGTAATACATTACAAAAGATAAAAATCACATAATTTCAATTGATTCAGAAAAAGCACTTGACAAAATTTAATTTTATTTGTAATGAAAACTCTCAAAAACTAGAATGTAGAAGGAACATACTTCAATATCGTAATAAAGACCACATATCACAGATTCACAGGTAACATTTTAACTCAAATAAGAAAAGTTGAAAATTTCTTGTAAGATCAGAAACAGGAAAAGTGCTTACACACCAATTTCTTTAACATAGTACTAGAAATACTAGCCAAAGCAATTAGGAGAAAAAAGAAAAGAAACTTTTGTTCATGGAACACATGAGTTACTATCATTGAACAAGAGTTACTATTGTTGAAATGTCCCTGCTACACAAGGCCATGTATAGATTCAACAAAATACCTATCAAAATTTCAATGACATTTTTTTATAAAATAGAAAAAAAGTGTTCTACAGTTTATATGAAACCACAAAAGATTCTGAATATTCAAAGTGATCCTGGGAAAGAACAAAGCTGCAGGCAACACACTTACTGGTTCTAACTATAAAATAAAGTTTTTAAATAAAAACATTATGATACTGGCATAAACTGATGCACAAACAGAACAGAAAGGAGAGCCACAAAATAAACCCTTGCAAGTATGGTCAACTGATATTTAACAATGAATCCAAAAATATTCAACAAGTAAAGGATAGTTTCTTTAATATATATTGCTGGACAAATCAGATAATCACATGCAAAAGAGTAAAATTGAACCCCTATCCTACACCAGTCACAGAAATTAACTGAAAAAAATTAAGAACTTTAAAAATCAGACTTGAAACCATAAAACTCCTAGAAGAAATAGGAAAAGAACTCATTTATGTGCCCTTAAGTGATCTTGGAATGATTTATTTGAATATGACACATACACATACAATAAAATAGTCAACCATTAAAAAAAAGGAAATCCTCCCAGTTGACACAATGTGGATGGACCTGGAGGGTGTTATGCTAAGAGAAATCTGCCAGACAGAAAAACAAATATCATATCTCACTTCCGTGTGAAATTTAAACACATCAAATGTATTGAAACAAAGAAAAGAATGGTGGTTCCCAAGGATGAGGGATGGTAGAAATGGGGAAAAACTGGTAAAATTTAAATTCACAAGTAATAACTTCCACTATTTTAATGTACAACATGGTGACAATACTATATTGCATCCTTGAACAATTTAATGAGAGTCAGATTTCATGTTCTCCACATAACCAAAAATGGTAACTATGGGAAGTAAAAGATGTGTTAACTAACCTTAATGTGACAAACATTTTCTATAAGTGTATGAAATCATCATATTTTACATTTTATATTTATGAAATGTTATGTATTGATTATATCTCAATAAATTTGGGGAAAATAAAGGGAAACAATAAAAGATATATTAGAACTTTCTTAATGTCTTTGGCACTCATGAAAAACTAAAATTATTTAATATTAAACTAATGAAGAAAAAAGCACTACTTACATAGTATCAATTCTACTTTTGTTCTTCTACATTATGATAAGTATACATTTTCATGTAAGTGAAAACCCCACAAATGGTATTGATTTATGTGGAAAATCCAAAGTTGATTTTTATTTTAATTGTCTTCTTGGAAAATTATGATTTAAATGTTTTTGTCTTTAGTCAAATTATAAGTGTTTAAATAGTAACAATTTTAAAGTAATTTTAACTGCAAAACTCAGAAAGAGTCTTTGTAAAGGTGAATAAATACTTTGTATTTTTCTAAATGTATTTAGCTAGAAAAATATAAACTATCTTGAGCTTTTCAAAGTAAAAAGTTAATCTTAAAATTATCCTTTGCAACACCATGGATGGAGTTGGAGACTATTACACTAAGTGAAATAAGCCAGTCAGAGAAAGACAAATACCATATGATCTGACTCCTGTGTGGAATCTAATGAACGTAAAAAACTGATAAAATAAAACTAGAGGCATGGATACCTGGAACAGACTGATCTCAGGACAGGGGAACTGGAAAAGATTAGCCAAAGAACATATATGCATGTATACATGTATGCATAGCCCATGGGCACAGACAACAATGTGGTGAAGGCTGGGGCAGGGGATACTTGGAGGCAGAAAAAGGGGAGAAATTGTGAATATCTGTAATAGTGTCAATAATAAAAAAATTTTCCTCTGAAGAAAACTTAAAGTTGAATTGAATAGTAGCTTTTTAAAAAATATCTTTCTTTCTCTTAATTTTTTTCTATTGCAGTTTGCATTCAACCTTATTTTATATTAGTCTAAGGTGTATTGTGGACAGAAATTCATATATGTTACAAAGTGTTTTTTCTAATAATTCAAGTGCCAATATAGCTCCATAGATAGTTATAACAACATTATTAACTATATTCCCTGTGCTTTACCTTATATCCCCATGCCTCTTTCCTAATTCCACAATTAGTACTTTTTAATCCCATCTCCTTATTTACCGCTCACTGGGACATCCCACCCCTCTGGCCTCCATAGTGTATACTCTGTATCCATATGTCTGTTTGAATTTTGCATATTTGTTTATTTTGTTTTTAGATTCAACATATAAGTGATGTCACCTAAGGGTGTCCAACCCATGGCTTATAGGCCACATGTGGCCCAGAATGGCTATGAATGCAACCTAATACAAAATCATAAATTTACATAAAACTTTTTTTTTGCTCATCAGTTTTTGTTAGTCTTTGTGTATTTAATGTATGGCCCAAGACAGCTCTTCTTCTTCCAATGTGGCTCAGAGATGCCAAAAGTTTAAACACCCCACCCGTGCTGATGGCAAATGATAAGATTTCATTTTTTTATAGCTGAGTAATATTCCACTGTATACATGTACCAGCACTTTTTTATCCACTTGTCTATTGATGGGCATCTGGGTTACTCCCATATCTTGGCTGTTGTTATTAATGTTCTAATGAATATGAAGAGCATATATTATTTTGAATTAGTGTTTTGGATTTCTTTGAATATATGCCCAGAAATGGATTTGCTGGGTCAAAAGGCAGTTTCATCTTTAATTTTTTAAGGAAAATCCACACTGTTTTCCATACTGGTTGCAAAATCTCTGTTCCCACCAACAGCACAGTAGGGTCCCCTTTTCTCCACATCCTCTCCAACACTTGATGTTTGTTGATTTGTTGATGATAATTTTTTCTGATGGGTATTAGGTGGTATCTCATTGTGGTTTTAATTTGCATTTCTGCAGTGATTAGTGATGTTGAATAGACATCTCTTCATGTCTATTGACCATCTGGGGTGTCCTCCTTGGAAAAACATACATTCAGGACCTCTGCCCAATTTTAATTGTATTGTTTGTTTGTCTTGGTTTGAATTCTTTCTTAATTTTGTATAATAATCTTTTATCAGATGTATCACTTGTGAATATCTTATTCCATTCAGTAGGTTGACTTTTTGTTTTGTTGATGGTTTCCTTTGCTGTACAAAACTTTTCAGTTTGATGTAGTCCCATTTGTTTATTTTTTTCTTTTGTTTCCCTTACCTGAGGATATATGTCAGAAAAAATGTTAAGAGAAACACCAGATATTTTATTGTCCATGCTTTATTCTAGAAGTTTAATGGTTTTGAGTCTTACATTAGTTTTTAAATCAGTTTGAATTTATCATGTGTATGGTGTAAGAAGATGATCTTGTAAGAAGATCTGTCCAATTTCCCAACATCATTTATTGAACAACAGACTGTCTTTACACATTGTATGTTCTTTCTTTCATTGTCAAAGATTAATTTACTATAGTGGCATGGGCTTATCTGTGTTATCTCTATTCTGTTCCCTTAGTCTGCATGTGTGTTTTTATGCTAGTATCATGTTGTTTTGATTACTATAACCTTGCAAGGTTACTGTAACCTTAACCTTGTTGTTTAATACCAGGTAGTGTGATACCTCCCACTTTGCTTTATTTTTTTGAAGATTGCTGTCAGTGTTTGGGGTCTTTTGTGGTTCCATACAAAATTTTGGATTATTTATTTTAGTTCTGTGAAAAAAAAAGACATTGGTATTTTTACAGGAATTGATTTAAATCTATAGATTGCTTTGAGTAGTATGGACATTTTAATATTAATTCTTCCTATCCAAGCTTTCATTTATTAGTATATTCTTCAATTTATTTCTTCAATGTTTAATTCAGAGTACAGGTTGTTTACTTCCTTGGTTAAATTTATACCCAGGTAATTTATTATATTTTTGATGCAGTTGTAAATGAGTTTGTATTTTAGTTTCCCTTTTTTATAGTTCATTATTGGTTTATAAAAATGCAATCAATTTCTGAATATTTTGCATCCTGTTACTTTACTGAATTCATTTATTAGATCTAATACTTTTTGGTGGAATCTTTAGGGTTCTCTATACACAGTATCTTGTTATCTACAAATAATGGCAGTTTCACCTTTTTCTTTCCAATCTGGATACCTTTTATTTCTTCTTTTTGCCTGATTGCCAGGGCTGGGAGTTTCAGTAATGTGTTGAATAAGAGTGGTGAAAGTAGATATCCCTGTCTTGCTCCCAATCTTAAAGAAAAATATTTTTAGTTTTCCCCCAGTGAGTATGATGTTATCTGTGGGTTTGTCAATATGACCTAATTATATTGAAGTATGTTTTATGTATTCCTGATTTGCTGAGTGTTTTTATCATAAATGAGTGATACATTTTGTCAAATGTTTTTCCTGCATTTTTAATATAATCATATGATTTTCATCTTTTATTTTATTTATGTGGTATATAATATTAATTTATGTGTAGAATTTGTCTTGCAACCCAGGAGTAGAGACCCACTTGATCATGTTGCATGGTTTTTTTAATGTATTGCTGAATTCAATTTGCTAATATTTTGATGAGTATTTTAAGATCTCTGTTCATCCGGGATATTGGCCTGTAAATTTTTTATTTTTAGCTCCTTTATCTGATTTGGTGATGTGGATAATTCTGGCCTTGTTAAATGAGCTTGAGAGTCCCTTCCTCTTGAATTTCTTGGGATAGTTTGATTAGTATAGCTGTTAGTTCTTCTTTGAATCTGTGGTAAAATTCCTCTGTGAAGCCATCCAATTCAAGACTTTTGTTAGTTGTGAGTTTTTTTATTACTGCTTCAATTTTGTTGGTTCTAATTGGTCTGTATAGATTTTTCTGTTTATTCTTGATTCAGTCTTGGAAGATTGTATCTTTTTTAGGATTTTATCCATTTCTTCCAGATTGTCCAATTTGTTGACATAGTGATGTTATTCATAGTAATTTCTTATAATCATTTCTATTTCTGTGGTATCAGTTTTTACTTCTCATTTTTCTTTTCAGATTTTATTTATTTAGGTCTTCTCTCTCTTTTTCTTGATGAGTCTGGATAAAGGTTAATTAATCTTGTTTATCATTTCAAAAAACAGCTGTTGATTTCATTGACCTTTCATACTTTTTTGATGCTGTTTTATTTCTACTCTTATTTTCTTCTTACTTTGGGCTTTGTTTGTTTTTCTTTTTTCTAGTTTCTTATGTGTAAAGTTAGATTGTTTATTTATGATTTTTCTTGTTTCTTGAGGTAGACCTGATTGTTATAAATTTCCCTCTTAGGACTGCTTTTGCTATGTCTAATTAATTTTAAGTTGTGGTGTTTTTATTTTCATTTATCTCAAGGAATCTTTTGATTTCTTTCTCAACCTCATTGTTAACCCATTTATTGTTTAGTAACATGTTATCTAGTTTTCATGCATGTCTGTGTTTTTCAGGCTTTTTCTTATAATGATTATTGATTTTATACCATTATGATTGAAATAGATGCTTGATAATTTTAATATTGCTAAATTTATTGAGTCTTGTTTGATGGTATAACAAGTGATCTATCTAAGAAAAATATTCCATGTGCACTGGAAAAGAATGTACATTCTGCAGTTTTGTAGTGAATTGCTCTGAAAATATCAACTAAATTCATCTGGTCTAATACATCATTTAAAACCACTGTTTTGTTGATATTTTTTGTCTTGAAGATCTATCCATTGATATCAATGGGGTGTTAAAGTCCCCTACTATAATTGTATTACTGTTGATCTTTCCCTTTACACCCATCAATATTTTCTTCATGTATTTAAGTGTTGCTGTGTTGGTTGTATAAATGTTTATAAGGGTTATTTCCTCTTGTATTGATCCCTCTATCATTATACAATCATATTCTTTGTGTCTTATGACAGCATTTATTTTAAAATCTATTTTGTCTGATATAAGGATTGCTATGCCAGCTTTTTATTTTCATTTCCATTTATATGAAATACCTTTGTCCTTTTATTTGCAGTTTTTATGGTGTTTTGTTCTTAGGTGGGTCTCTTATAGACAGCATATACAAGGTTGTTTTTTTTTTTTTCTTATCTGTTCAGATAACTTTTGTTTTTTGATTGGCACAGTTAAGCCATTTATAGGTAAATTGATTACTGGTAGGTAAATATTTATTGCCATTTTATCTTTATAATTATGCACTTCTATTTTTTCTTTTTATAGAATTATAACATTTCTGGTAGAGCAGTCTTGAGTGTAGATCCTTGATTTTCATCACTTTGAATATTTCATGCCAATCCCTTCTGGCCTGAACTATTTCTTTTAGGAAATCAGTTGATAGTCTTATGTGGGCTCCCTTGTAAGTAACTAACTAACTATCTATCTCTCTTGCTGCTTTTAATATTCTCTTTTTGTTTTTTAAATTTTGGCATTTTAATTATGATGGGTCTTGGTGTGAACCTATTTGGGTTCATCTTGTTTGGGACTCACTCTGCTTCCTGAACCTTAGGTGCTCTTTTCTGTCACCAATTTAGGGAATTTTTTAGTTATTGCTTCTTCAAATACATTTTCAATCTCTTGTTCTTTCTCTTTTTCTTCTGTTACCTCTATGATTGCAAGTGTTGTTATGCTTTATATTGTCCCAGAGGTTCTTTAAACTATCTTCATTTTTTTTAATTATTTTTGCCTTTTGCTGCTGATTGGTTGTTTTCTGCTACCTGTCCTTCAATCACTAATTTGATTTTCTACTTCATCTATCCTGCTGTTGATTCATTTTAATGTATTTTTCATTTCAGATATGTTTTCTTCTTTTTTGATTTTTTATGGTGTTTATGTTTTTTTTTTATGCTGTTTAAGCTCTAACTAAATTCTTTGACTATCTTTATAACTATTGTTTTGACCTCTGAATCAGGAAGATTTTTGGCCTTCATTTCATTATGTTCTTTTTCTGAGAATTTCCCCACTTCTTTCATTTGAAGCATGTCTTCATCTTCGCATTTTGGCTTTCTCTCTGTATTTGTTTCTGTGTATTAGGTTGATCTGTTATGTCTTGCAGTCTTGGTATAGAGACCATATGCTCCACATGTCTTGTGGGGCTCAGTGGCACAGACTCCCTGAGCAGCAGAACTAGGTGCCCCAGGAATGTTTCTTGTGTGGGTTATATGAGCCCTCCTGTTGTAGTTGAGTCTTGATTGCTATTGCACAGTCTGTGTGTGGATTTGACCCTCAGGTTGGCTGACAACGAGAACTGACTTGGACCATGATGTATAGCTGCCTGTGGGGAATAACCCCATGAAGCAGAATTTGCCCTAGCAGGGTCTGTTGTCTGTTGAGATTTCCCTTTGTGTGTCCCATTTGTGGTTCTAATTGCATCATGCTTTGATATCTTTCAAGGCCTGCCACAAGGTGTGTGTTTTTTGGGGGGAGGGGGGTCTTCCGAGGGACTCCAGTGCAGGTGAACATCAGATGTTGCCTGTAACTCTCCTTGGACTACCTGTCTGGATCTATCAAGTAATCCAAGTCTGTGGCTTCTCTGCTATGCTTTGGTACAAGTAGGAAAGGCCAAGCTGTATACCAAGGCTGGCTTCCACCATTCCAAGTATGGGGACAGGTCAACAAAAGATCCGAGGCACCCCAAGATCAGCCTCCACCTGCCAACTGCCTGTTAGGCTCAGTTGTTGTGGGAGCCTCTGGTGGTGACTGAGTTGAGTGAAATAGGTTTTCAGTAAGCCACCAAGGGGGTGAGTGGTGTTCACCATGTTGATTCAAACTCAAACTTGGTTCCAATGCAGTTTGAGGATACTCCATAAAGGTTTCAGAGTATAACAAGGCCAACTGGCACCCACCTGAGATCCTGAGACCTTTGTTGTTGGGGCTGGACAAGGCCACCAGAGTTCACCAGGCTAAAATACACCAAGATTGGCAATGTGGAGAGAATACTTCACACAGGATGATGGTGCCAGGGAGCAGGCAAGGAGAAAAATAGCCTTACCTGATAACCACACAACTCAGTCTCCTTGCAAAACTTTGTTAGAGACTTTCTGAATATAGTGGAATGATCTTGACAGAGCCTGGCCTGCAGGTGTCCTCAGGGAGGGGCCATTGTTACTCCCCAGGCTGACATTGTGAGGAGGTAGGTGCAGGCTCAACTCCAGAATGACAGCTTCTCTGGTGCAAGAGGGGAAAATGGTCCTTCCATGTGATTCTGGCACTGCTGACCCTGCCAGAACTTCCTCTAAAGCTCCTCAATAAGATCTGCACTGTGGGTCCTGAGTGGAGTCTGCAACAGACCTTACCATTAGGAGATATCCTAGCAGGGCAGGGCCTCTGGGAGTCAGCTGGGAGGAGCTATTGGCACTACCCAGACTGATGTTGTATGGAAGTGGATGCTCAACCTAGGAAAGATGGCATCTGGGACAGCATGGGAGAGGGACCCCATACAGGAACACTCACTGCTGTCATTCCATCCCTCTCCCCACAGCCACACCATTCAATCTCCCTCTGTGTGACTCCATTTCACTCTGAATTGCTAGAACCTGGGGTGAGTGAAGCAACTGAGATTATGGGCACTGGCCCTTCACGGTAGCCATTTACCTTCCTGGGCTTCTCTTTCTGTCTCTAATGCTCTGGGATGGGGAGCCTGTTATGGGGCTGAGGTCCCTCACTCCTCCAATGGAAACCTCTTCAGCAGAGATATTCCTCTAGTTTCTCAATGGCTGCACATGGATCAGCCCCTTTTGGGTCTCTTCCTTTTCTACCAATCTCAATGCTGGATATTCTGTAAATCCTTACTTATAAGTTTTCTCTTCAGCTGGTCTTCAGATGGTTACTCAGATTGATTGTTCTGTAATTTAGCCACTACTTTGATATGGTCCTGTGAGGTCCATATCTATCCCACAACCATCTTGCTCTCCCTGATTATTAGCTTTTTAAAAAAATAGCATGCAGAACCACATTTTCTAAATTTTTTAAATAGCTCTTGGGTTGTTTTTTTTTTCCAACCCATTACCCCTACTCAGCTGAGCACTGTAAACTTTAAACTCCCTATATCTCAGATACAGGGATTAGAGCACAGGATGTTTTTAGTGACTTTCATAGTACAATTTGATCTCTTTTCAGTCAGTGTGAAAAAATTAAAATAATTACACAAACTCTAAATGATTTGGCAATTTATTTATATGATTCAGAGAAAGAAACCTTAGACTTCATAATTAGCTATTTAGTTCATAATCCTTGTGATATACAGGAACAAGCATGAGCAAAGAACTAAGAGAGTCCAGTGTAGATCTGATTTGTTTTAACCAGCTTCACTTTCTTGGGTGTTTGTTGTATCTGTAAATGGTAACCATCAATTTCCCTGTCTCTATATGTCCACTTGCAAGGACTTTAGATAGAGTAACAATCATGGTCTGCCTGCATTTCTCACTCACTCCTCATAATAAGGGCTATGACATATTTAATTAGTGTGTTTGGAGAAATGAAATAGGTGTGTGTGGTTCGACCCTTTGTGGACCTTCTTTTCCTGTGTGTCTACCACACAGGAAATTCATTCTGGGCTTCTTTTTGTTAGGTCACAGGGCTCATCAATTATACCTATAACAAGATAGGTAATTGAGTTCTGGATAACATATTAGAAAGCCTATTGTGACCACCCACAAGCCACATTTTCCCATCTTGGTTCTATTGATAGTAAAGCTAATATTTTTATATCTGTTTCTTTTTTTCAGTTACTTCTGAACTAAACAATTAAATAAAAGTGTATTAATTATTGACCTCTTCAAAATCTTGACCTAGTATTGACCTCTTCAAAATACCTAGTATTTGTTATTTACTAACATATTTTCTTTTTACATGTATATGATTATCATATAGCCCATACCTACTGTCCCTAATTATTAATATTATAAATTATTGTATACACTGCATATTACATTTTACATCAACACATGTACATTACTGTGGTACATTTGTCACAACTAATCAACCAATATTGAGACACTATTATTTACTAAAATCCATGCTTTATTTAAATGTCCTTATATATATATTTTTTTACCTAATGCCCTTTTTCTGTTCCATTATCTCTTCTAAGATACCATAACACATTTAGTTTTTATGTATTAGACTCATCTGAATTGTGACAGTTTTTCTTACTTTCCTTGTTTCCGATGACTTTCACAGTTTGAGGAATACTAGTTAGAATTTTTTTAGACTGTTCTTTAATTTGGGATTTGTCTGATTTTTTTTCCTTATGATTAGACGGGGTATAAAGATCACAAAAGGAAAGCATTATTTTCATCACATCATATCAAGTATACATACTATCAATATAACTTACCACTGATGATGCTAAGCTTGATCACAAGGTAAAGGTAATGTTTGTCAGATCTGTCCACTGTAAAATTATTAATTCTTCTCCACTTCCATTCTATTTATTTTAGTTTAAATGCAGTTAAATTACTTAGAATTCTTCCGTATAGGAGACTTGTTATTCAATTTATTTATTCAATCATTTTTATGTCAATTTGGACTCATGGCCATTTAATACTTTGAGTTATAATCTAAAACTAAATTGTTTATTTTCTCACCCAAATTGTTTTAGTTTTGGCCATTGAGGATACTTTTCAGTTAGCTTCTGGGACCCTTTGGAATGGATCCCATCTATGTGTGTGTGTACATTTAGCACTTCTTTAATTGCTGGTAATATAAGATTTCCAGACTCATTTTGTATACCCCTTTCCAATATTAGATCGAGAGTCCTGAATCGTTTTATTGAAGAATAATATTAAAAACCAAAATCTGGAACTAGGCATATTGTTACTGAGATGTCATTGATTCTACACCTTCTTAGAACATAAAAATAAGTGAATGTATATTAAGTCATGTGTACATACATATATATGAAGTATGTTTGGAAAAAGTCCATTCATTGTTAGTATGATGAGAATGGTTTGCATGACTTTGGTGTAACATGTCAGAGAAGGAGAGTGAACTGGGATGCACATGTGTGAATAATGATGACTTCACTGTACTAGTCAGTAGGGGTGGTAGACGCTATTGAGTGAGCACATGTACTGTGTGGCCATCACACTCAAAATGACAGAGTAGAGCAACAAATGTGTAACAAATTTTGCATTAAGCTTGAACATCCCTCCATGGAAACTATTTGGATAATTCAGAATGCTGCAGCTAAGGGCGACTAGCAAGTGAAACTTCATCGCGACAATGTGCCTGCTCATGCATTACATCTCGTGCAGAGCTCTTTTGGCAAAACTTCAAATCATCCAGGTCACACGGCCCTGCTACAGCACAGATTTGTTGCCCTGCAATTTCTGGCTCTTCCCAAAACTAAAATTACCTTTGAAAGGGAAGAGATTGCAGACCATCAGTGAGATTCAGGAAAATATGATGGGGCAGCTGACAGCAATTGGGAGAACTGTACGAAGTCCAAAGGTGCCTACTTTGAAGGGGACTGAGACATCATTGTCCTATGTACAATGTTTCTTATATCTTGCTCAATAAATGTCTATGTTTCATAGTATGTGGATGGATACTTTCTGGACATACCATATATGTACATATATATTTATATGTCTATTTAATTTGTTAACCAATAGTCATTGGCACCAATTCATTGTCGACAGAAATCCTCAATTGGAATGTAGTGAAGAAGGAAACTTTATTTGGTGTGAACAGTTTAGTAGTGCTACAGCACAGCTGTGAAAACAGCACAACTGGGAACAGTTCAATTGTGATGTGGTGCAGCTGTGAAAATAGCACTGGCTGAGGTCAGGCTCCTCTTCAGGTAGACAACTCTGTTCCACTTGCAGTTGTCTGCCCCAGTCTGTTACAGTGAGACTTCTTTGGTGTTTCAGCTCCAGCTGGGGAAACAGGTGAAAAAAGGGAAAGTATGCTCCTGGGGGGGCATGGAATAGCTTATATAGACAGAGGTCCCCATCCCTGGTCCCTGATTGGTCCATTCTCATGCAAATGAGGACTCTGAATCCTCATAATTTGATTGGTCCAAAGGCACTGTCCTCATTGGTCAGAATATAGCTGCTCTGATTGGATGGGGATATCTTCAGTCTTATTAAAAAAGCAACTTGTTATAAGGGCTGGCTCAGATGGCAGAAACACAGTGCAGACAAACAATTTAGTGCAGAGTCTCCTTCGCAAAGTGCAGTTAGCATGAGAGACTCCTGTGCACAAATGGCTGCTAGGCTCTGCTCCTCTTTTTTTCTCCCATTTAGCCACCAGGAGCTCTCCTTATGAACCCTTCTTAAAGGGTCACTTTTCCTTTTGGGGTTTAGAGACTAAAAATGAATTCATGATAATGTCCTGATGTTTCCAACACTAGTCTCACAACATATGATTCATTCCGACTTTCCCCTTTACTTATCTGTAACTTCCTTTACTGTCAGTGAGAAATACCTTCAATCATCTATACATTTATAATTTCAGCATACTTGTAAAGTTGTTTTAGAATTGTGAGCCAGTACCTTCATGGAAAGCAATTTTAGCACCTACAGTACAGTGTTTATGTACAATTCCTCTTGTTTTTGATTTAACAACTTCTAGCCAAATCCAAAGTTAATTATAACAGCACATTTCCCCCATGCCCTTCAGTAAGGCTATGGCATACGTTTGTAATACAGTGGGATTCCTTCATCATTAGTCTGCATACTTACCTGGAGTCACCAGTCTCTTAATTAAAAAAAAATTGCATAGTTTGAGTTACTTTTCTCTCTGTAAAGTTCTATGAGTTGTGACAAATGAATAGTGTAATATATCTACTATTACGATATCATATAGAAAATTTCACTCCCTAAAAAAATCCCTTGTGTTAATCTGTCAATCATCCCTTATCTTCAAACATCTGGCAACTACTAGTCTATTTTATATCTCTATAGTTCAGCCTGTTAAAAAATTAAATAAATAAGTTTATACAGTAACTTCCCTGCTATGGCTTCTTTAATTTAGCAATATGCACTTATGATTCAGCCATATCTTTGTAAGGCTTTTTAGTTTACTCCTTTTATATTGCTGAATAGCATTCTAATGTGTTGATGTACTATAGAAGGTTTATCCATCCACCTATTAAAGGATATCTTGGTTGCTTCCTGTTTGGAGGCAACTCTGAATAAATCTCCTATGAAAATTAAAAACATAAATTTTCAAATAATTTGGGTAAATACCTAGGAGTGCATTTGCAGGGTTGTCTGGTAAGTTAAAGTTTTGCTTTATAAGAAATAGCTAAACTTCCTTCAGAAGTGGGTGAGTCATTTTCAATTCTAAGCAGCAATGAATGAGTTCCTGTTGCTCTGCATCCTGACACACAATTGATGTTTTAGCTTTTGGATTTTAGCTATTTTAGTTAGGTATATAGTGATATCTCATTTTTCTATTGGTTCTATTTTTTTTTCTTTTTTAATTGTTATTCTGAATAACTCTATTACATGGATCATGTCTGAGTCTTGTCCTGATGCTTGTTTTGTATCTCTAGACTGTTTATCCTTGCCTTTGGTATGCCTTGTAATCGTTTGCTAAAATGAGAAACATTGTATTGAGTAACAGGAACTGAGACAAACAACTTTTTAATGTGAGGATTTACGTTAAACTGGATAGATATTGGAATGTTTAATGTTTGTTGAAACTGTAGATACTGCAGACTGCAAATTCCTCTGCTGTCCTTGGTTTTGTCTCCCCTCTTGTCCTTGCAGCTTCACTGTGTGCTGCTTCCCAGAGGTAATCTGTATCTCTCAGTGCTTTCAACTGTAATCCACTGTTATTATGCTGAAGGCAAATTGGTGTAGAGATAGGGTTTCAGGAAGGGAAAACATTCTTACAATTTTCTGTCTTAGTAAAGACACTGTCTTTGTGTCTTGCGGGGGTGTGTTCTACATATATTTCTGTTCCTCCTCCAAGACTACAGCTCTCCTTTTTTTGGCTGAAGCATTTTTAACCAATTTCTATGAAATCCTCCCCCTATTAACTTCATTTTCCTTTCTTGAGACTAGCTGAAATGGGATGAGATGTCTTACCTCAACTAAGATAATGTTTCAGAATTGTTCTCTGGTGGATTCCAACGCCATGAGACAGTTTTTGTTAGGGAGGACAGTCTAGCAGTGTTCCACAAAAGCTATTCTTTCCTTCCCCCTTTGAGGGTCTGAGGGGATCCTGCTTATTCCCTCACCCTGAGAACACGAAGGTCCATAAAACTGTGGAGCCCCTTTGGCTTTAGCCCATAGGAGTTTCTCATTTTGATATGAGTTCACACTAGTGTAGCCTCTAACAATTTATCAAAATTATCACATTTCCAATGGTTTATGGAGTCCAGAGGCTTTTGCTCCAGGTAAGAAAATCTCAGATACTATATCTCTCTGTGCACCTGTCACTACAGATTCCAAGGTGGAAATTTGCCCTGTGACTTGAGTTCTCTGTTTTCACTTTGTTCAGCTAATTTTGGTTTAAGGACAAGAATGGGCAACTTCCAAGCTCTTTAATTTGGATTTGACATTGAATTTCCTTACAGATTAATTTTGCTATTCCTACTTTACAGATGAGAGGATTGGAGTTGTCCATTTTAATACAATAACTGAGAGACTGCAAACTCAACCCCAGGTCTTCTGATGCCACAGCCTCAGTCTCTCATTCCCTTCCTTAATTTCAAATAGCATATTAATTTGTATCTCATCTAAATTCTTCCTAGTTGTGACACTATATATCTTATTAACCATTTACCATGTAGAAATCATAGCCCATATGACTTATAAGAAATAGATGACAAAGTTGTACTCTCATATAAACACAATGTAAATTTAAAAACTAAGTAAAGACTAACACGAAGCAATTAAAAAATAAGTACAAAGCCACATACTTACTTACAATTCTGAAGTCATTTAGTATTCCAAATCATGTCCACAGGCCCTATGCACCTTGCCAATATATAGTCAGGAATCCACAAATGTTTAATATTTTTTAATTAAGTAAACCAGTTTTGAGATAATTTTTTAGGTAATGCATTGCAATGAAATTTTAGTCCCACTGTTTATGTTTATGTTTGAAAATGTATTGGAGTCAAATAATTATCTAGAGAGATAATGTATAATTTTTAACATGTTAAAGACTTAACTGGCTGTCCTGGAGCTGTCATGTCATAATGTCTAAGATGGCAGTAGGATAGGTGGGAGTGGAGTCCACTTCTCCCTGTGCATGGTAGAACACCTAGCCGATCTTCTGAGGAACAAAGTGAATAGCCAATGGTATCCCAGAATATATGAAGGTTGGAGGCCCAAACTGTAGAGGACATTGAAAAATCAGACGGTAAGGAGAGTGCTTCAGGACAATAAGGTCCCTGGGACCAGTGTGGGGACCAGGGTGACTGCAACCCCAGGCCTGGCACCCGCTGGGTCTGCTGCAGGGTTCTTGGGAGAGAGCCAGGTCAGCTGCTCCCTCCCCTGCCAAACCGGAAGGTTTGAGTGGCACCAGGATGGACCTTGATGCTTGAAGTTGCCGAGGGCAATAAGGACGAAGTGGCAAACACACAGAGGCTATGAGCACCCGCTGAGACTGTGGACTCTGACTGGGAAGAGCTGGACAATGACAGACCCTGATCCAGATAGTCCCTGGTCTGGTTGGAGAGTTGGTCTGTGTGAGAGGCCAGGTGCTTGATTGGAGCAGTAGAATTTAATAGGGGGAATTTTTCAAAAAGAAAAATAAAGAGGCACTCAGAGGCTGTTTAGGGAATTCTCCCACAGCAGCCACTCCACTGCCCCCAGCTGCATGCATGCAGCCTCCACAGCCTCAGCCCTGGGCCCACCTCTGCTACCAGGACCACTGGCTGCATCCCTTCCCACAGCCACAGAGGGAGCCCAACTATACCCGCAACCCCAGTGTTCCACCACCAACCCAGCTGTCCCCCACCCCTCCACAGCACCAGACCCCACCACCCGATGACTGTATGCCTGCTGCAATAGCGGAGGCCAAGTCCTCATGCCTGCTGCACCAGGGGCAAAATGTGCCTGACCCAGCAGCCACAGCCGCTGATGACACTGGAGGAGCAGCAGCAGCAGCAGCAGAGGCTGTGCTCTCACTCAAGAAGCCCTGTGGATGGTGGGCGCCCAACACCATGGCCTTGCGGCTGCCCATTCTGCCCTAGTAGCAGAGGTTGAGTGCTCATGATCACAGCCCCGGGGATGGAGCACGCCTGAGTCTGCCCCACAGAGACACCTCGCGTCCAACCCCACCACCCTGGTCTCAGAAGCAGAGGAGGCACCCGCTGGCAACCAAGCCAGCAGCCATGGTGGCACCCCACAGAGACCAGACTGGCTCACTAAGAGGAAGGCAGAGATGCCTCACAGAGGACAGCAGCAAGGCTCAGGGAGTAAGCAATGCCCAGAAAGACTTAACTCAGTGGGGGAGCCGAGCTACCCTGAAGAAACTCTGACACAACCTGTCCACTCTGGCACAAAAGAATATAAGACATGGTGGATGGAGTGACCCTCAATAAACCAGCTGGACGGAAGAAGGCAACAAAGAAAGATCCAAAAACAATCAAAGCATAAAGACATACAGAGAGCCCACATAAATGACAGCCCAATACCAGCAAACTAAGGAAATCAAGGAGAGTACACCACTGAATTTCACAGGTCTCCTACCATAGAAGTTCACACCATAAACCCAGGGAGTCAGGACAGATCAATTTAAGAAACAGAAGCTAAGAAGAGTCTTGCAAATAATGGGAAGACAAAGAAACAATCCCTAAATAAAAGGAAAGAAGGAAGTCTCAGAAAGAAGCCTAAATGGAATAGAGGCAAGTCAACTATCAGATACTGAGTTCTAAGCAACAGCTATCAAGAGCTCAACGAGCTCACAGAAAATTACCAAAAACTACAAGGAAACTATGATGAACTTACTGCAAACTATATCAAAATGAAAGGAATATAGAAACTATCAACAAGGGCCAAGAGGAAAACACAAATACAATTTCTGAATTGAAGAACACAGTAGAAAGAATCAAAAGCAGGATACGTGAAGCAGAGGATCAAATCAGTGAGCTGCAGGACAAGATAAAAAGAAACACACAGAAAGAGCAAGAAAAGGAGAAGAGAATCGGAGAGAACAAAGAGGGGTTAAGAGGACTGCAAGACAACATGAAATGTAATAGTACTCGTATAATAGGGATCCCAGAAGAAGGGCAAGGAATAGAAAATCTGTTTGAGAAACTAATGATGCAAAACTACCCTAATATGTTGAGAGAAAAAGTCACCCAAATCCAGGAAACACAGAGAGTCCCAATCAAGAGGAACCCAAAGAGGCAAATTAAAATGGAAAAAATTCCAAGACAAAGAGAGATTCTTAAAGGCACCAAGGGAGAAAAAGGAAGTAACATACAAGGGTGCCCTGATAAAGCTAGCAGCTGACTTCTCAATGGAAATGCTCCAAGCCAGAAGAGATTGGCAAGGAATATTCCAAGTAATGAAAACCAAAGGCCTGCAACAAAGACTGCTTTATCCAGCAAGGCTCATAATTAAAATAGAAGGACAAATAAGGAGCTTCCCAGACAAAAGAAGCCTCAAAGAATACACACCCTCCAAACCAGATCTGCAAGCGATGCTAAAAAGTTTCCTTTAAGAACAAGAAGAAGAACAGTGAGAGAGAGAGAGAGAGAGAGGAACACAGGTATGAAAAAATGGCAATAAATAAGTACCTATGAGTAATAACCTTAAACGTAAATGGATTAAGTGATCCAATTAAAAGACATAGAAAAGAAGAATGAATAAGAAACCATGACCTACATGTATGCTGCCTACAAGAGATCCACCTCAGAACAAAAGACCTACACAGACTGAAAGTGAAAGGCTAGAAACAAATATTCAAAGCAAATGGACAGGAAAATAAAACCTGGGTTAGCAATACTAATACCAGACAAAATAGACTTCAAAACAAGAGGCATAAGGAGAGACCCATAGGTCATTTCATAATATTCAAAGGAAGAATCCATCAAGAACACATAAACATTGTAAATATATATGTACCCAACATAGGAGCACCCAAATACATAAAGAAAATCTTGGAGGACTTCAAGAAAGATATTGGCAGCAACAAAATTATAGTAGGTATTTTTAATACCTCACTGTCAAAAATGGATAGGTCTTCCAAACAAGATATCAACCAAGATATTGCTGCATTGCACAATGTCCTAGATCACATGGACATACCTGGTATATACAGAGACTTTTGTCACAAACAAGCAAAATACACATTCTTTTCAATAGCACATGGAACATTTTCAAAGATAGACCACATGATATAACACAAAACAAGCGTCACCAAATTCAAGAAAATTGAAATCATATCAAGCATTTTGTCCAACCACAAGAGACTTAAACTAGAAACCAACCTCAAGGAAAAAAACCCAACACACTCAAACTCATGGTGATTGAAAAGCATGCTATTAAAAAATGAATGGGCTAACAATGAAATTCAGGAAGAAATCAAAAGGCCTGGAAACAAATGAAAGTGAACTCATAACAATCCAAAACTTATGGGACACAGCTAAGGCAGTCCTGAGAGGGAAGTTCATAGTGATACAGGCCTACCAAAAAAGATAGAAATATTTCAAATTAACAGCCTAACCCTACACCTACAAGAACAGGAGGAACAAGAACAAAGACAGTCCAGAGCAAGTAGAAGGAAAGAAATAACCAAGATCAGAGAGAATTAAATGACATAGAGACTAAAAGCAAAATTCCAAGAATCAATAAATCCAGGAATTGATTCTTTGAAAAGATAAACAAAATTGATAAGCCTTTGAGTAGACTCAACAAGAAAAAAAGAGAGAGGACCCAAATAAACACAATCAGAAATAAGGAGGAGAGATTACAACTGATACCACAGAAACACAAAGTATTGTAAGTTATTACTATAAACAACTATATGACAAGAAATGTGAAAAAAAGGGTGACATGGACAAATTTCTAGAAAAATATAATCTTCCAAAACTGAATGAAGAAGCAGAACACCTGAACAGACCAAAAGCAGCTGATGAAATTGAAGCAGTAATCAAAACACTCCTGACACACAACAGCCCTGGACCAGATGGTTGCACAGGAGAATTTTACAAAGCATTTAAGGAAGAACTAACCCCTATCCTTCACAGATTATTCAAAACAACTCAAGAAGAGGAAAGACTCCCAAACTCTTTATGAAGCTAGCATCATCAAAATCCCAAAACCAGACAAGAGCATAACAAAGAGAGAAATCTTCAGGACCATATCATTGATAAACATAGATGCTAAAATCCTCAACAAAATATTGGCAAATTGCATGCAGCAATATGTTAAAAAGATCATACAGCGTGATCAAGTGGAATGCATCCTAGGGATGCAAGGATGGTACAATATTCACAAAACAATAAATGTAATACCTCACATAAACAAAACAAAACACAAAAATCATATGATCATATCGATAGATGCAGAAAAAGCACTTGATAATGTACAACACCATTTATGATAAAAACACTTAGCAAAGTGGGAATACAGGGAGCATTCCTCAAAATAATAAAGTTGAGAAACCTACAGCAAACATCATACTCAATGGGTAAAAACTTAGAGCTCTCCCACTAAGATCAGGGAGAAGACAAGGATGCCTTCTTTCACCACTTCTATTCAACATAGTATTGGAAGTCCTAGCCACAGCAACCACACAAGAAACAGAAATAAAAGGCATCCAGCTTGGAAAGGAGGAAGCAAAACTATCATTATTTGCAGATCACATGATACTATACATAGAAAATCTTATGTACTACTCGACTCAAAAAACTACTCGACCTAATAAGCAAATTTGGTAAAACAGCAGGATACAAAGTCAATATTCACAAGTCAAAGACATTTTTGTACACAAACAATGAAATAGCAGAAACAGAAATCAGGAAAAAAATCACATTTGATATAGCAACAAGAAATATAAAGTAGCTAGGAATAAACATAACTTAGGAAGTAAAAGATCTGTACTTAGAAAACTACACAACATTGAAGAACGAAATTAAGGGAGACACAAACAAATGGAAGTGTGTACCATGCTCATGGATTGGAAGAATTAACATCATCAAAATGTCCATGCTACCCAAAACAATTTATAGATTCAATGCAATCTGTATTAAAGTACCAATAACATATTTAAAAGATATAGAACAAACATTTCAGAAACTTATGGAACCATAAACAACTCCGAATAGCTGCAGCAATTTTGTGAAAGAAGAACAAAGTTGAACGGATCACAATACCTCATATCAAACTATATTACAAGACCACTGTAATCAAAACAACCTAGTACTGGCATAACAACAGACATATAGACCAATGGAACAGAAGAGAGAGCCCAGAAATAAACCCAAGTCTCCATGGTTAATTAATATTTGACAACATGGGGCAGAAGCATAAAATGGAGTAAAAACAGCCTCTTCAACAAATGGTGTTGGGAGATGTGGACAGCTACCTGCAAAAAAAATGAAACTCCATCACAACTTGCACAAAAATAAATTCAAGGTGGATAAAAGACTTAAATATAAGTCATGACGCCATAAAAGTCCACAGGATAATCTCAGACATTCCAGGCAGCAATATCTTCATTGATGTATCCCTTAAAGCAAGGGACATAAAGGAAAGAATAAACAAATGGGAACTCATCAAATTAAAAAGCTTCTACATGACTAAAGAAAACAGCATTAAAATGAAAAGAGAACCAACTATATGGGAAAACACATTTGCCAATGATACCTCGGACAGTGGTTTAGTCTGCAAAATATATAAAGAACTCACATGACTCAACTTGTGGAAGACAATTCAATTAAAAATTCAATTAAAAAATGGGCAATGGACTTGAACAAACTATTCTCCAAGGAGGACATACAGAGAGCCCAGAGACATATGAAAAGATGCTTGGCATCACTAGATATCAGAGAGATGCAAAGTAAAACTACAATGAGGTACCACTTCACACCGGTCAGAATGGCCATTATAATCAATTCAACAAACAGGTGATGAAAAGGATGAGGAGAAAAGGGAACCCTAGTACATTGTTGGTGGGAATGCAGACTGTACAGCCACTGTGGAAAACTTTGGAATTTCCTCAGAAAACTAAAAATGGAACTGCCCTTTGACCCAGCAATTCCGCTGCTGGGATTATACCCTAAGAACCCTGAAACACCAATCCAAAAGAACCTATGCACCCCAATGTTCATAGCAGCACAATTTATGATAGCCAAGTACTGGAAGCAACCTAAGTGCCCATCAGCAAATGAGTGGATCCAAAAACTATGGTATATTTACACCATGGAATCCTACGCAGCAGAGAGAAAGAAGGAGCTTATACCCTTTATAACAGCATGGATGGAACTGGAGAGCATTATGCTAAGTGAAATAAGCCAGACGGTGAGGGACAAATACCATATGATCTCACCCTTAACTGGAACATAATCTATAGAAGAAAAAAGCAAACAAAATATAACCAGAGACATTGAAGTCAAGAACAATCTAACAATAGCCAGGGGGAAGTGGGGTGGGGACAGTGGGAATAGGGGATTACAAGAACTACTATAAAGGACACATGGACCAAATCAAGGGGGAGGGTGGAGGTGGGGGAGGGAGGGGTTTTGACTGGGGTGGGGTGGAGGGATGGGGAGAAAAGGGACACAACTGTAATTGAATAACAATAAAAAAAAATTTTAAAAAGGAAATAAAAGGAATAACCAAATGTAATTTTCAACATTTATTACTTAATTTTTTATAAACAGAAAGTATCTTATTACATATTTTATTATTTCATTAAAAATTTACTTCATGAGCAAAAAAGGGAATGAAGAGTGGAGAATGGATTATGATAAGGGAAGCCTACAGTATTAGGTAAAAAATAAGTTAAAATAATATAAAATTAATAAAGTGAGAGAGAGAAAGAAAAAGGATGGAAAAATAATACATAATTAATAAAAATATGGGAGCCAAACTGGAGAAAAATATCCACCACAGTACTATCAACAACAAATAAGCTAAAATCGATATAGGTGGTATTGGAATAAGAGGGAAAAAAAGAAACAAAGAACAATGTAAAGAGATTTTTAGAGAAATGAAAACTAATTCTGAAATGATACAGGGAAAAGGAATAAATACTAAGAGTGGGAAACAAAAACCAGGCTAAAAGAGGGAAAAATTAAAATTTGGCATGTAAGGGGGGGAAAAAGAAAGAAAAGGAGAATAAAGAGCAATAAAAGGGAAGGATGAAAGAGAAATAGAAGACAAGAAAGAAAAAAAATAGGCTAAGATGGCAAAATTAACATTTGAGATAAAAAAAATAGCAGAGGGGACTAGTAAAATTTGATATTTGAAATATAGAATTAGTGAAGCTGTAGAGATAAAAATTGAAAAAACAGTGAAACAACAACTACCTTTTCCACAACAAACTAGCAAAGATCGCTGAAGGTGGAGAGAGAATGTGGGTATTTTAAGAGCAGGAAAAAGCATGTGAGATGACCCTTGACAAGAAAATTGGTTTTGTGTGCCTGGACGGGAAAGAAATAGTAAAGTTGTGGAATGGAAACAAGTTGTAGAAAGAAAGAAAACAAACTTTGAAATGAAAATAATGAAAAGAAAGGGGAAGGTAAAATGGGCTAAGAGAAAGGAGGGGCAAAATATGTGAATTGAAATACACTAGTATTGAATCTAGTGACTTAATATATGCAAACTTAGTTGACAAGAAATGAATGTTAAAAAGCTATGCAGGACAGATAATATTGCAAATCATGGAGAAGACCACAGTGGATTTCATCTAGGTAGCCTCTAGTATTTACCACTGTTTTTTCTTTCTGGATCGCCTCTGGTGATGTCAGATGTTGACCCCATCTGACTTTAGGCAGCACATTTGATACTTTCAGTTATCTGCTGTCCCTGGCTGTTTCCTTCAGATTGTTAATCTCATCACTCTGCACTCAGCAATCAGGTTTAAGCAACTTATGGTATGGCTGAATCCCTCTTGCAGTGGGGGCTATTATTTCCCCTCAGGCTGCTGCTTCTCAATGGGGAGCAGTCTGCCTGATCAGGATGGTTGCTGCATATGGGGATTGGCTCAGCACTGGCATCCCAGCGACTAGTCTCTCAGTTCTCTCACCAAGGCCCTTGTCCACCATCTCTCCTCAAGTCTCTCTAGTCCATTCTGCCCCCTCTTTGCCAAGGATATACTGTCCCTGGTTCTCTCCTTCAGTTGTTAATCTGCTGGCTCTGCACTCAGAAGTCAGACTTAAGCACCACAAGGCCAGAGCAGAGATGCTCCTGGGGTGGGGGCTATTTACCCTCATGCTACTGCCACTCGGCGGGGAATGGTGTAACTGAGTATGGTGGCTGCTACTGTCTGGGGACTGACTCAGCACCAACAACCCAGTGTATAGTCTCTCAGTTCTCTCCCCAAGGCCTCAGTCATTGGTCTCTCCTCAGGCATCACCAATCCACTCTATCCCTGCCTTTACTAGAGCCCAGGACAAGTGGCTGCAAATGAAAGTTTATGTGTTGGCCCTTTAAATGGCTCTTGCATCTCCAGCCATCTGTCTCTGCAGCCCTGCCACATTTTGCTGCTGGTTGTTATCTGTGTACTCTTTGGGCTCTGGTGCTCTAAGCTGCGAATTATAGCTTAGGGTTTAGACCCCATTTTTCTCAGAGGTATCCAACCAACCACTTAATTACCCCTCCTGCACTGCTGCCTGTGGGCACCCATATCTCTACTGCACTCCTTACCAGACAGGTTATGCCAAAGCTGGTTCTTCCATCTGTTTCAAATTATTTGGCTTCTCTCTGACTATTGCTTAGTTGTTTGTTCTGGGTGGTTTCTCCACAATTGAGTTGTAATTCCATATTGGCCCTGGATGGAGATCAGTGTGACTTCCATTCACTCCTTCACCATCTTAGCATCTCTAAAGTCATTGCCTTAAATAGCAACTTCAGCTAAAGACAAAAAGGGATGGGATGGGGAATCAGTTTGAAGAGGTTACCAGAAAAAACACAGTAAACAAGGGTAAGCTTGTTATGCAAATTAAATTATTGCCTCCTGCTCTGACAAATTCTAGAGACTGAGTTCCCTCTCTTTGTAGCATGGTGAGCGAGATATTCTTCCAAATGGAGAGTTCCCTTATAAGTGTAAATGTCTATTACAGAGGGCAACTTCTACTCAGTTTTCGGAGCTTCTCATAGGTCTGAAGTTTCTTAAAAATAACCAGCTTAAAATAATCAGTATTCCAAAAAAGGCAAGTTTTGGGATGGCCAATTTGGCTCTCCTACACTAGGAATGAACAAATTATTTTAAAATAAGATAAAGATTACAGACAATTAATAACTAATATCTTGAAAGTTATGAAATAAACTCAAGGTAATTTATAAACATTTTTCATTAAATATCATTAGCGATTTACTTTTTTTTTTATTTTTTGCCACCAGCCACAATAATTTGGTTAAGCAGTAATTCAATCTAAGTTATTGCTATATAAATATATTTAACACTCATAAATTTTAATTTGTAAAATATATTACATTTCTTAATATATTTTCTTCATCTCTTTTCTAATAAAAAAATATGCACTTCCCAAATATAATTTTAGCAGTTAGCAAAGCACTTTGTTTTGTGATGCATAACAAGCCATACATAAACCAATATTTTGGACTTTGAAAGTTGGTCTATTAAAATGACAATTTACATCTCAAATATTCTTCAGACTAAGTGATTAGGCCATGAACTTCAGTATTCCTGAGAACTGTGATATTGATTCTGGAGTTCTTTGTTAGCTAAATTATTTCCTTTGTTTATGAAATGTTTTGACAAAATGTTTCCATGGCAATTAAGAGTAGAATATATACAAAATCATGTATATATATATATATATATATATGGGTTTGATCATTCTGATCTTTGAATCACTGTAGAGCCATTCACAAGGGATAAAATTGCACATAAATATATATTTCCTGTCTTGCAGTTCCATTAATCTATCTTCATATTTTTTAGTATTTTTTTCATGCAGCTCATAGGTTATAATCTACCTGGTTATATCTTTCTACCTTGTATTCCAACTCAATAATTCAGCCCTCTGCTTCATCCACTCTGCTTGTAATTCCTTGTTGTTGTTGTTTTTATTTCAGATATTGTATTATTTATTTCTTCCTGGTTCTTGTTTATAGTTTTTATTTCCTTTTTCATACTGTTATAGTTCCCACTCAGTTCCTTATAGTTGTCTGTCAGTGCCTTGAGCATCCTTATAACCATTCATTTGAATTCTATGTCTGATGGTTTGTTTGCCTCCATTTCATTTAGCTCTTTTACTGGGGAGTCTTCTATTACTTTTGATTGTAGGTTCTTTCATTGTCTCCCCATTTTAGGAGACTCTTTTTGTTTATTTCTACAATTCTCAATGCTCTGGTTTTTTAGATGTCTTCATAGGGTGTACTTCTGTGGTATGAGTTCTGTAAGACACAGCAGGGTGGTCTCTTTGATGTCCTTATATGGATGCTCTGGGGTTGCCCTTTCTTCCATTTTCATAGGTTCTCTTGTTGTACTTGGGCCATTACCTCTTAGTGGCTCCTTTGGTGGTGGGTGCTCTGCTGCAGCAGGTTTACTGGTATTCACAACCCTTACCTTGTCTTGTATGTAATTAGGGGCAGAGCAAAATGGAGTAAGACAGCAGGAGTGTATTCTATGGGGTATAAAGTACTAACAAGTGGAGAACAGCTAGGAGATCCTTTGGAGAAGTACAGCAATAACCATGATATTTTACTCAAGTAGCTACATTTTATAAAAGGTGAAAAAGGGATAAGACCCTTATTAGAAGGGGAAAATAATGTGAGCTGACTTTAGAAAGCAGAGTGCTTATGTGAGGTTAGATGGTGAGATATAGTGAGATTAAGGGATAGAAACTTGGCATAGTGTGTGAGAGAATGAAGTTAACCACAACAGAAATAAAGCTCAGGAAGATGGCAAAATGGGTTAAAACCAGGGAAGGGTGCTGTTTAGGATTTGGAATAATAATAATATGAAAGAAATATATAATATGAATAAAAGAATAAAAAGTAAAAGACCAAGAATAGTGTGTTATTAGAATAACACACACAACAAAGAAAGAATACTACAGGCCAATATTGCTCAAGAACATAGATGCTAAAATCCTCAACAAAATATTGGTAAACCACATCCAGCAATACATTATAAAGATCATACACCATGATCATGTGGGATCATCCCAGGGATGCAAGGATGGTACAGAAATTAATAAATGTAATACATCACATAAAAGGAAAGACAAAAATCACATGATCATATCAATATATGTGGAAAGGCATTTGATAAGTTACAGTACCCATTTATGATAAAAACACTCAGCAAAGTGGGAATACAGGGAACATTCCTCAACATAATAAAGGCCATATACGAGAAACCCCCACCCAACATCATACTCAACAGGCAAAAACTAAAAGCTTTCCCACTAAGATCAGGAACAAGACAAGGATGTCTGCTTTCACCAGTTCTATTCAATGTAGTATTGGAAGTCCTAGCCACAGTGATCACACAAGAAAAAGAAATAAAAGGCATCCAAATTGGAAATGAGGAAGGGAAACTGTCAATGTTCATAGATAATATGATTATGCATATCTAAAGCCCTATAGACTCCATCACAAAACTACTAGACCTAATCAGCAAATTTGGCAAAACATCAGGGTTCAAAGACAAGATTCAGAAATCAAAGGCATTTTTATACACCAAAAATGAAAGATCAGAATCAGAAATTAGGAAAAGAATCCCATTTGCTATAGCAAGAAGAAAAATAAAGTATTTAGGAATAAACATTATCAAGCAGGTGAAAGACCTATACTCAGAAAACTACACAACACTGAAAGAAGAAATTAAGGAAGACACAAATAAATGGAAACATATACCACATTCATGGATTGGAAGAATCAACATCATCAAAATGTCCATACTACCCAAAGCAATTTATAGATTCAATGCAATCCCCATTAAAAGCCAATGACATATTTCACAGATATAGAACAAACATTTCAAAAATTTATATGGAACCATAAACAACCCCAAGTAGCTGTGGCAATTTTGAGAAAGAAGAACAAAGTAGGAGGAAACACAATACCTAATATCAAACTATATTACAAGGCCACGGTAAACAAAACAGCCTGGTACTGGCATAAGAACAGACACATGGACCAAAGGAACAGAATAGAGAACCCAGAAATAAGCCCAAGTCTCTATGGTCAATTAATACTCTACAAAGGGGGCAGAAGCATAAAATGGAGTAAAAATAGCCTCTTCAACAAATGGTGTTGAGAGATCTGGACAGCTACATGCAAAAAAATGAACCTCGAACACCAACTTATACCATACACAAAAATGAACTCAAGGTGCATAAAGGACTAAAATATAAGTTGTGACACCATAAAAGTCCTAGAGGGGAACAGAGGCAGGAAAACCTCAGACATTCCATGCAGCAGTATTTTCACTGATAGGTCCCCTACAGCAAGGGGCATGAAGAAAAGAATAAACAAATGGGACCTCATTGAAATAAAAAGCTTCTGCATGGCTAAAGAAAATAGCATTAAAATGAAAGGAAAACCAACCATATGGCAAAACATATTTGCAAATGATACCTTTGACAAGGGTTTGATCTCCAAAATATATAAGGAACTCACACAACTCCACTTCAGGATGGCAAACAACCCAATTAACAAATGGGCAAAAGATTTGAACAGACACTTTTCCAAGGAGGACATACAGAGGGCCCAGAGACCTATGAAAAGATGCTTAGCATCACTAGCCATCAGAGAGATGCAAATTAAAACCACAGTGAGATACCACTTCACTCCAGTCAGAGTGGCCCACATAAACAAATCAACAAACAAGTAGAGAGGTTGTAGAGAAAAGGGAAGCCTAATGCACTATTTGGTGGTAATGCAAACTGGTGCTGCCACTGTGTAAAACAGTATGGAATTTCCTCAGAAAACTAAAAATGGAACTGCCTTTTGACCCAGCAATTCCACTGCTGGACTATATCCTAAGAGCCCTGCAACATCAATCCAAAAGGACCTATGCACCCCAATGTTCATAGCAGCACATTTACAATAGCCAAGTGCCCATCAGTAAATGAGTGTATCAAAAAACCATAGTACATTTACACAATGGAATAGTATACAGCAGAAAGAAAGAAGGAGTTCCTACTCTTCTCCACAGCATGGATGGAACTGGACTACACTATGCTAAGTGTTGATGCCAGATAAGTCAGATGATGAAAAAGAAATAATATGATCTCACCTATAAGTAGAACCTCATCAACAAAAGAAACAAGCAGGAAATACAACCAGAGACATTGAAATTAAAAGCAAAGTGACAATAACCAGAGTGCCGTGAGAAGAGGGATAATACCTGTAGTGTCAACAAGGAACATGTATAAAGGATACATGGAAAAAGCCAAAGGAAGTAGTTTCAAGGGTGGGAGGAGGGGATGGGTGGGGCAGGGGATTATGATGTGGTGAAAATGGAGACAACCGTACTTGAACAACAATTTAAAACAAAAAAGAATTCAAGTGAAGGAAACAAGAAAATTTAAAATGCAATATGAAAGGGATAATAAGGAAAATCAAACAATGAAATCAAACAAAGAAACAAAACAAAAAAAAGTAAATGGAAAGAAGAGAAATAATTTTAAAAATTTAAAAAATGAAAATAACAAAAAAATAAAATGCAAGTTTTGAAGGATTGTAAAGTGAAATTTGTCTCAGCTCTTGGTGTTTGCCTTCTGACTTCTTTCTGGGCCTATCTTTGGTCTTCTCACAGCTCCTGCTCTTATTGTCTTACACTTGAAAAACCAAAAAATAAAGCCTCCTACTGACTTTAATCCTGCTAGTTGGGTTCTGCTGGCCTTCATGGATGCTGTAGGCAGAGGGGGACTGGCCTCCCTTTTTTTCCTTTCCTGTGGTTGTGAGAGGATGGGGGCTTGGTCTGGGCTACAATATTCACAGGTGCCCAGTTTCTGGCCCACGCCCTCAGAGCTCAGTGCAGCCCACACTGTCCACTTTGCATATATGCACACAGGCCAGTGTCTGCAATCCACTTCATTGTCACCCCTATGATCAGTCCATGAAGTGCACTGAGTGGGAGCAAATCACACCTGTCCTCCTCCCTTTCTATTGGCTTGGGTGCTGAGAGTGAGCAAAGTCCCTTCAGGGCAGTTTAGTTGCCCTATTGAATTAAGTCTCTCTGGGCACTTCTACCTCTCTGAGCTCCTGCTGCCCCCCTTTGATCAATCTGTGAGGTACCCTGAGTAGGAGAAAATCATGCTCCCCCCTTACTTGCTGGCCCAGCCCTGCTGTGCATGAGACATCCTTGCACAGCGGCTGAGAGCCTATTTTTAAGCAAATTCCCCTTGGTTATGGAAGGCCATTCCTAACAAGCATCCAGCTGTAACAGGGTACAGCCAAGACTGAGGGGGGGTGGGGGGGACAAACAGGGATTTGTAATGGGGTCCAGAACTCAGGGTGTCCAGGAAATAGTAGAAAAATATATAATATGATGTACTCACTCCCACCAGTCTGAGCTGGAGGATGGGACACATGGAGCAGGGCCATTCAGAGCTGTTTTGCATAGCAACAGCTTTGCAGCTAACCTCTATCATGGCCATTTAACATATCTATAACCTTTAACTGTTTTCATAGATATATTAAATAGCTGTGGCCCTGCTTTGAGCCAGGGGGATGGAAGTGACTTCAACCCAGGATGTAATTTGGAGGCAACTCCCCCTGGTTACAGCACCTGCGTGAGAGATTGGAGATGATTGGTTCCATGCTATGGGACCACACCTGCCCGGACTTATTATGGCCGCCCAGTAAAGCTGGAAAAATACAGGAATGCTGGCAGATGTAACTGATTGTGGGATGAGTCGGAAATGGGGTAGCAGAGGAAGATTGGTGCCGGGATTTAAACCCAGGCACAGCAGCCATACCAAGGGGGGGACCACATGGCTTTGGTGGAGTGGGAACCCCATGGCTTGGGTGAGAGTCAGGACCATGTGGCTTTGGGTTGCTCCTTTTTGCCACGCGGCTTAGGAAGCAAGAGAGACTTTGCCAGGAAGAAAAGGTGTGAAAGGACTCCTGCTGGTGGGCTGTGAGAAGGTGCCACATGGATTAACTGGATTAACTGGAGATCATGGTGGCGACACAGCTGATGGTGCCAGGAGCCTGAATCACAGACTTCTACTTCTTTTCCTGAGATACGGTATCCCGGACTGGTCAGAGAGAGAAGGAAGGACTTCTGCATCTGCAGGTATTCTAAAGGACTTTAGTATTTTAATGAAGACATTAAGTCATTACTGTAAATCTGTATAGCTTTTAAATAAATAATTCTTTTCCTTTTCACACCAATCTCTGGCACTGAGAGATGTCTTCCCCTGGAGGTGGGCAAAGCAAACCTTGTATGGGGTGGTGGGGAACCTCCAGAGAAAAAGGGGTGGTCCTTTGGTAATAGTATATCATTTACCCCCACCCTGGGTCTGTTCTGTAACATGGCTTTCCACTCAGACCAACTCTCTGACCAGTCCAGAGACTGTCTGTGTCACAGCCAGTCACAGCCCAACTCCAGGTGCCACCCGGCTCCCTGATTTCTCTGGTACCGTCTCAGCTGGTGACCACAGTCCTAGCTGGGGAACACAGTCTGCTGCATGTCTCTTAGTGTGCCTTTATCCCCAGGCAACTTTAAGTATCCAGGTCTCTGCTGCCATGGGTCTGTGACTTCCCTGCTTTAGGAAGGGAAGGAACCACAAAGTTACAATCACTGATCTGGCTCTCCTCCAAAGCTCCTGTGGCAGCCGTGATCTGCAGCTCAGAGCCCTAGGACCTTCCCACCTTCCCATTGGACTACAAAATATCCTTACCATCCATTTTTAAACTTCCTTTGCAATCTTTGGCTTCCAAACTTCCTATCAGCTGGGATTCTGTTGGTGGTTCATTCTGTTCTTTGGAAGATTGGCTAGGTGTCCCAGTTGGGTGCAGGAGCAAGTGGGTTCAGCTCCCACCTACCTCGCTGCCATCTTCTGTCTCCCAATTATGTGTTCTTATGTGTGTTGTGTGATAATGATAAATAAATAGAAAGGAAAATAAAAAGACCCTAATTATTTGCAAGGCAAGAATTTTACCTCTACTTAAATGTATGGCTCTAATAATTCTGTCTTAAAGTCTTAGTTTCCTTGCTTGCTATCTTCAAAGCTCATTTGTAATTCTTTTCTACACCTAAATATTTAAGGAGTCAAAATAAATTTCCTCAGTCCTCTGAAGCTTGCATATACTACCCTGGTCCTGAGACTGGGACTTCACCATTCACTCAATTTGGCTGTATCATCTTAAGTATTATTTCCTTGAAGATCTGTCCTCCAAAACCATAGCATCCAGTCCACCTCCATTTCAGCACTTTTCCCACTTCTAAACACTATCATTCATAATTACATGTTTTACAGGAGGATCCCTGCCCAATCAGTTTCCCTTACTGTGATTGTGCAAAGCTGTCATGGGCCTCCAGAGAGGTGATCAATAATAGTTTTGTCCTCAATGGTGTGGCAGCACCACTGGGATTTGAAGTGGTTTTAATTCTCCTCTGAAAACTGCTATCAGTACTCTCCTAACTATTAAGGGACAAAAATAATAATTAGATAAAAATCTCATGGCGAGTATGAATACATGAATCATTGAAAAACATTATGATGTTTAATGATCTGTTACATACAGTGTATGTGAAAAATCCTTGCTACCCCACAAAACAGAGATTTAAGAGAAATCTCTCTCCCACCCTCAGCTCAAGTCTCACCCTAATGCACCCTGCAAAATGGTTCCAGTCCCACAGTCGAACACTGAGTAACCCAGCCATTTCTTCCCCTTCTTGTTTCTTTGCAAACATTAATTTCTCCCTCTAGAATTGTTACTGTATCCAAAAAAAGCTGATGATTTTTTACATCCATTCCATGACCTCAAAAACTGGATCTTACAAGCACCTTTGAAAAAGGATATGGTATCCAACACTTGAAGGGTGTGAATGAATACAAAATTTCTGAAAAATAAATTGGTGCTCTTAAAATTCTCAGACCTTTTGATTTAAGTTGCAAAATTTCAAATTCTTCCTAAGGAATCATCAGCTGTATATACATATCTTATCTACAATAACATTCTTTGTAATAACATCTATAACATGAAAAATCAGGAACAAAAATACTCAATAATAGCATAATAATAATATTTATATGTACATTGTCAAATATTTTACTCATAATCATTAGGGTAATTATGTACAGGAAATTCTTGTAATAAAATGTTAGATAAGAAAATGCAGCTTCAAAATTACATATTCAGTAAGGAATTGAGGACTCATGGACATGGACAACAATGTGGCAATTGCTGGGAGGAAAGGGGCAGAAGGGGACTGAATGGTAATGGGAAAAAGTACATAAGAAGGAAAAAATAAGGTGATGAGTTACATACAAAATAAATAAAAAATAAAATTATTCATTAACAAAAAAAGCTAGAAAAATATTTCTAAAGTACTGTCAGTCAGATCATGTATGGTTCTTAGTGTTTATCAGTAAAATGTTGTATGAACTCAAACATGGAAGGCCTAGATGTGACGCCCCTTGTTACACTCTTACAGGCTGATTGCAGTGTGAATGAACATTGTTAGTGAGCAGGTTTCCATGGGTGAGGCCTATGCTTCCCTCCTTCCCCTTTTCCATTCAGTCTTCTATACTATCAACATCTTCAGTTCATCTCCATCTTCACCATGTTTCATCTCTGCTCAAACATTTCTTTTGCAGTCTTTCAGGATTTTGGGGTAGAGCATAACATCTTTAAACTTTTAACCCTTTGATTAACTACCTGAATATTGGAAATTTTAAATACTCATGAGTTTCCTCTGCTGAAATAAATTTCTATAAATGTAAAGGCTTAAAACAACACAAATACTACAGTTCTGGAGGTCAGAAATTTAAAATCAGTCTCACAAGTTCACAGGGTATGTCAGCAGGACTAATCTCTTCTCAGTGGTTTTAAGGCCCAATACTTTCCTTTGTCTTTTCCAGCCTCAGGCTGCCTGCATTCTCTGGCCCAGGGCCCTATGTCTCTATCCTCTGCTTCCAAGGTCACTACTCCTCTCTGGTTCTGACTCATGTCTCCCTCTCTCCTCTTGTAAGGACCCTTTTGACTTCACTGGGCCCAGGATAATCACCCCATCTCAAGATTCTTAACTTTATCACAAAATCCCTGTACCATGTGAGGTCACATATTATAGGTTTCAGAGATTAAGATGTGGCTATTATTCTGCCTACCACAGTGTTTCAAAACAGCTAACAATATTTAAACATATTAAAGACATATTATGATTTTATTCAAAAATAATCACTCAGTATCTAATAAAATTACTATGAAAATGCACTAACATCAAGTCATTTGTAACTGTTAACAGGGGTGGTCTGGCATGCCCTGTTAGATGTTTATTCATTGCTTGAGATGGACACATGAAAACTAAGCCCAGCTGACCAGCTGAATCTAAAAGTGACAGACCTAGGTAGGCCTAGGAGGAATGGAAAATAACCAGGCAGGACAACTATACCGTGAGAAACTGTACCCGGAAAACTGCCTGCCGACCCTACCCAGGACAAACAGATGCCTGCTAAGATTGGGGTCTGGGGCCGGCCTACCCAGCATAGTGGAATGCAGCTTTAACTTGAACCTGACAACATGTATCAAGAACAATGGTCAGCAGAAATGGCACCCAGCAACCAGCTCTAGCCAATCAGACTCTGACACCCCAACCAGTTACCCTTCCTGGGTTTTTGTGCTTAAAAACCCTGCCCTAAGAACAACAAGCAAGTCCTAACTTCCTTTGGTTGGCTCCCCAACCTCCCTAGGTTGGCTCCACTTTTCCCTCTTATTCCCTGTTAATAAACCCTGCTCCTTAGCTCACTGTGTCTGTCTGGTTTCTTGAGCAACCCCGACCTAACAAAAGGAAACAATAACACTCAGAAATTCACATTTATAGAATATCTATATTTGCATCTAGGTAATTTTTAACTGCTTCTTCACACTTTCTAATTTTTCTGCTAAAGGCATTTTGCTATTTGTTAGTTAATAAAGAAGGTTATAGCAAATTTTAGGTAATTAAGAACAAAGCAGAAAAATAAAAACCAAAATTTTCTTTAATAATGACTTACAGAATATCAAACTACCAATCTTTTAGGACCAACTTAAATCTGACCTTCTCCAAAAGCTTTCATAAGGCCCTGATGACCAGCTCTCACCTTCACCACCCATAGCTTTGAAGTTTAACACCATAATTTCCTCCATATTCCCCTGGCATTTGGGTTATAGTCCTAAAGCACATACATCAGCTTGTATTCATATTCATATGATGTAATCCAGTTTTTCTATTAGATTGTGAAGCCATGCTAGATTGTGAAGCCATGCAAGAGAAAGAATGTATTTTATTCATTTCTACACCATTCAACTGCCATCCTCATCTTCAGTCTGCCCACAATATTCTGATAGACAATCATTGAATTCTGGAAAAATTGTGGGAAAAGCCAGAAGTTTCAGGGAGCCAAATCTGGACTGTAGAGGGGTTGAGTCACCTGGATGATTTGATTTTTCACCAAAGAACTCTGCACAGGACATGATGAATGAGTGGGTGCTTTGTTGTGATGAAGCTGCCAATCACCAGTTGCCTATAGCTGCTGCCTTCTGAATCATCAGAATAGTGTCCATAGAGGAATGTTCAAGCTTAACACAAAATCTGATGCAGATTCATTGCTCTACTCACACGGTCATTTCAAATGCAGCGGTCATACTTTACACATGCTAACTCAATGGTGTCTACTGCCCCCACTGACTAGTACAGTGAAGTCATCATTGTTCACACATGTGCATTCCAGTCCGCCCTCCTTCACTGTCAGGTTACATTTATGTGTGTAAGCTGTTCTCTTTATATTAACAATGGTTGGACTTTCTCCAGAGAGGCCTCATAGTATACACTGTTTATATTCATATATGTTTTTATATTAAAATCACAAACTCTGTAAACCAATGTCCATTAAATACAAGAAATAGAGATTGTGACTGCACTGACACTTTCTATTTAATAGTTTATTTAGATTGCTGCCCTTATTACGAGACCTTAATTCATTAAAAGGATATTTGTTGTTTCCTTTATAAATAGCCTTGGGACAAAATAGTAAATCAAAGCAATTTATCACCTTGCTAGGCTAAGACAATACTACAAATCATACAGTAAAGAAACACTAATTAAACCTAATTGAGAGAAATTAAAACAAATTTCAAATTTTTGAGTATTTTTTAATTGAGTCTTTTGGTTTTAAATACAGAGAAAATCTTCAGGTAACTTCTGATAACCTGCCAAGTAGCAGTCCTGCTGGGCTTGTTTAATAAATAAATAAGATTACATGCTACTCAGCATATTATTCATTTGTTTTCAAATTAAAGCTGGTAAAATACATAAGATTCTCCAGGCTCCTGGTTTTCTTGGTTTTGTTTGTAAAAATTTGCTTTTCTTCATTCCAGCTCTTGCTCTTGACCAAGGGAATTCCTCCCCATGGTCTCTGAGGTTATTCACACTGTGGCTCCTGCCTCCATTTCAGCTTTGTCCTTTCATTCTCCCTTCCCCCCAACCCCCAGGCATCTCATCTCCAGCCATTCCATATTCCATGCAGGGTGTTCCTGCAATACTGAGACCTCCCTCCTTTCCCATGGTGATATATACTTGTTACTGAGCCCTCACTGTGTGCCAAGAATACTTTAGATGCATTATCTTGTTTAATCCATAATCAAAAATGTCAAGTAGGTATACTTGTAGGTTTGGCAGGAGAAGAAACTGAGGCTCTTGGAAGTTAATAACTTGACAAAGGTTAAAGACAGAGCCAGGATACAGCTTCAGTCCTGTCTGGATCCAAATTCCAGTCTTGACCTCTGAATGGTTCTTTGGTTCCCAGAACACACCTGTTATCTTCAAATAACTGGAAAGACCTTCTGCGCTGGTATAACCTGAAGTGCATCTGAATGGAAAAATCCAGATAAAGAACACACTTTATAGGGATAATGCCCATCTGACTGTCCTCACATGAATGGCAGCTGAGTTGCAGTAGATGCAGTTCTCTATGTCCAACACCCATGCCAGTTCCTTAACCTGGGGACTTAGGAAAATAAAAACAGCTCACTCTGAGTTGGAAATCTACATATGTCATTATTTATTAATGGAAGGAAAATACTCTACCATATGAAAATATGGTGAACTTTCAAGAGTAATTGCATAGTAGAAAGTATAAATATTACATGTGGAGTTTACAGAAAACTTCTCAGTTTTTCCTCATAAAGAGATCTGTGAAATGCCCACATGCATCAGTAATAATGACATTAAAAAAGCTACCTCTGTCTCATGTGCTTTATAAGCAGTAACACCTCTAATGGTCACACCTCTGCTTTTGTGTGGGTCTGACTTGGAGGTCTCTCTCACATAGCAGAATGAGCAGGGACTCATCAACCAAGCACTTTTATGGAAGAATCACTTCATGACTGGGGACAACCCTTAAACCAGGAAGCCCATATTTCAGGGCCACAGGTACCATTTCCCTCACAAAACCACTGAACAACCTCCCTGGCTACATTGAGTCATGGATATTGCTTACAACTATTTTATTCCCAATTTTATGAGGACTATAACAGAAATATACTGAGAATCTCTCTCCAGACTGTGGGCTTATAATTGAAACACAGGTCCAGCTGCATACCTCAACAAAAGCCAAAATTGTAAGACAGTTGCTGGTGCAAAAGGAAAGAGGTTTTATTCTGGTGTTGCAACCTGGGAGAATGGAGGACTCCTATATCAAAGATCATAATCCCCCTTCCTACTTAAGCCAGTAGTTCTTATAGGGATAGGGAAAGTTCTTATAGGGGGAGGGCTTTATCTTGCTAGCTCTTAATGTGTTTGGGGCCTGTCCATTCATCTCTCTATGTTTAGCATGCTCTGTGTATAAAGCTCCCCCTGTGACATCTTGACCAATGGGGGAGATTTCCCCCATGCTCCCTGACTATTTACAGTAATAATTCCCCCCTTTAAACGTCTGGACCCTTGTAGTATTACAAGGATAAATGGGTGGAGATCTCCTCTCTTATAGTTTTTTCCTGTTGTCAAGGGATATAGTTTGACCTATCCCAAGGTCCAGAGATTCTTGCTATCTACTAAAAGTAAAAGGTAGTCAAGAATGGACTTTATTCCAGGGAGAAGCATTACTGTCCTCAGAAGGCAGCATACATGGTATCTAGAGGATGGCACTGCTAAACAAGTGAAGCTGGTAGACTGCTTCATGTTTCAAGAGGTGGTGTTGCTGATGGGCTTCCAAAGTGAGACCTATTCTGTAGGCAGGCAATCAAATATTTAGTGAGGGCTATGCCTAGTTGTGAAAAGGGAATTGTAGTGAAATCAGAAACTAGAGAGACTAAAGGATCCCATGACCTAATCCTGACCAGAGCTCAGTGGGTCAATTTTGCCGAGGAAGCCACTGCCTGGGAAATGTAAGAAAGACATTATTGGTTCAAGCATGGGCACAAAGGATAGCAGTTGTCAAAAACAGTAATAAAATAAGACACAACATTGTCACTCAGCCTTGGGAGGCATTGACCCTTTTCAAAAAATAAATTTTAAGTCACTTTCACGAGTGCAGGTACAACTTTCCTTTGTAGTATCAATAGCAGTAGCAAGATCTGTGTCCTCATCAGGTGGCACCTGCTTTACCCCTGAGTAGTGGATCCAAGGCCTGATTCCCATGAGCTTTAGAAAAGAATGTGTTGTCAGCAGGATGCCATAGGGACTGGTAAATTGATAGGCTAACTGCTGTTCAGGGCCTTGAGTCTTCCAGATCTTTGGTGAGACTTGGTTTCCCAGCTGAAATGGGTGTACGGGATATCAGATGAATAGATAGACCTGCAAAGAGTAAACTTGTGCAAAGTTGTTAGTGTTTGTCCTAAATGTTGTACTTTTTATTTTTTTAATTTTTATTGTTATTCAATTACAGTTGTCTGCATTTTCTCCCCATCCCTCCACCCCATTATTTGATTTTTTTTAAAATTCACGTTCTAAATATAAAGAGAGTGTTCCTAAAACAAAAACTCGAAAGGGTCTCCCATAAACTATTTCAAAAAGGCTTAGTTTAAGCCTACTTCGGGGCACCACCCTAATCAGAATAAGATAATAGGGAGTGCATGGTCCCATTTGAATTGTGTTCTCTGGCATATTTTCACCAGGGTCTTCTTCATTTTTTGGTCTCTTTTCCCCATCTTCCTCATAGATTGGGGTCTCCAAAATGCAGGTAGTTTCCATTGAATCTGTAGTTCCTGTCCTATCTTCTGGCAGATTTCTAAAGTGAATGATGGTCTATGTTGCTTTGAATGCTGTGAGGAAGTCCAAACCTAGGGATTATTTCTTTGAGTATAAGTTTTGCTACTTCAATTGCCTTCTCAGTTTTCATGGGGTATGCCTCTACCCATCAAGAAAAGATGCCTATAAAAAGCAGATAAAAATCTAAAGCTTTATATGGTTTTAGGTATCTGTATAAAGTCAACTTTCCAGTCTTCAAAAGGGTGTATCTTTTATATTGTACCCTTTCCTGTTGGGACAAGTTTAGTCTTAGGATTGTTTTTTGGTACATGTCTGATAGGCTAGATGATCTTCTGAATGGTCCTTTGTAAATGAAGAACCTTCAAATGTGATCTAATTAGGTCCATTAGAACAACTCTTCCATAACGGGCTCCTTTATGTATGTGCTTGAGCATGTAATTTACTAGAGCTTCAGGGAGTAAGATCATTCCATGAGTGTTGATCCTCATATAGAATTAGAGTCAGTGTTAGAGAGTCTCCACTCATGGGCCTGTTCCTCATTCCATTCTGTGTAACGGGGTTTCAAAACCCCAGGAAATGTTGGCCTTCACGTGGCTTGTCTTGTTGTTTTATCAGCAGTTTGGTTTCCCCGGCTTGTTTGGGAACCATTCTTCTATTGTTCTGGGCAGTGCATTATGGCAATAAGGTTAAGTTGACTTGCTGTTTCTAGCAATTTTTAAATCTCTTTTGCATGTTTGATGTCCTTATTCCCTGAGGTTAAGAGCCCTATTTTTTCCATATTGTCTCATGGGCATGAACTACCATGAAGGCATTTTTAGAGTCTGTAGATGTTAATGTTCTTTCCCTGGGATAATTCTAAGGTTCTGATGAGAGCTATCAGTTTATCCTTTTGTACTGAGGTTCCTACAGCAAAGTCCTGGGCTTCTATTACCTTGTCTATGATGGCTACTGTGTATTTGGCTTGTTATTAACCATTCTCCATGAAACTGCTCCCATCTGTATACTTGTATACTTTCCAGTCAGGTTCTGTCAGTGGCTGGTTCAATTATACGGTCTGCTGGAATAAACTTTATCAATGATTTCTAAGCAATCATGTTAGAGGTCTGAGCTTCACTCTAAGTTAGGGAGTAGGGTGGCTGGGTTTAAAATAATGGTGGTTTATAAGATGACATTTGGATTGTCTAATCAAATGGCCTGATATTTTTCCACGTACCCTGCTGTAAGATAATGCCCTCCTTTCTGTTCTAATAGAGTAAGGACCTGGTGAAATAAAAATACTATATTAGGTTTCTCCGGAATAACTTTCTCTGCTTCCTGTAAGATGTAACATGTTGCTACTATTGCCCAGAGGCGTGGTAGCCATCCTTTTTTTTTTCCTTCTCATTATTTCATTTATTTGAGAGACAGACTAAAGGGTTGAAAGATATTTCCTAGGATCTGGGTTAGTATCCCAAATCCAATGCCTTGCCTTGTTATGAATGTAGCATTTAAAAGCAAAGGATAATTTGGGCAATACTAGTTGGGGAGGAGTAAAACTAACTTTTCCCTCAGGGTGTCAAAGGCGACCTGATATATTCTCATCTCTTTGGGGATTTCAGAGCCTAGTCCTTTCAAAGAATTACACAACGCTTGTACTATAAGTCCAAAGCTTGGGATCCAAATTTGGCAAAGTCTTTTAATCCCCAAGAATCTATGAAACTGCCTATGGTCCTCTAAGATATTTATTGTAATGATAGCTTATTTTTACTCAGCCATCAAGTTCATAGTGCCTTGTTTCAGTGGGAATTCCAGGTATGCTACATCCTGTTTGTACCTGGGTATTTTAGGGCAATACATTATATCCTATTTCCGCCAAATGATTCAGTACTATGATGGTGTGGAGGAAACAGTTTTCATAGCCATTGCTAGTTATTATCAAGTCATTTCTATATTGTAAAAGAAATCCTATTTTTTCTTTTTAATTTTTATTGTTATTCAATAACAGTTGTTACGTCTTTTCTCCCCAACTCTCCACCCCACCGCAGCCAAACCCTCCTCGTCTCCAACCTCCACACTCCCCCTTGATTTTGTCAATGTGTCCTTTATAATAGTTCCTGTAATCCACTCTCCTCACTGTCCCCTCCCCACTCCTCCCTGACTATTGTTAGATTCCTCTCAACTTCAGTGTCTCTAATTATATTTTGTTTCCTTTTTTCTTCTGTTGATTATGTTCCAGTTAAAGGTGAGATCATATGGAATTTGTCCCTCACCACCTGGCTTATTTCATTTAGCATAATGCTCTCCAGTTCCATCCATGTTGTTGCAAAGGGTAGAAGCTCCTTCTGTCTCTCTGCTGCACAGAATTCCATTGTGTAAATATACCATAGTTTTTTTATCCACTCATTTGCTGATGGGCACTAAGGTTGCTTCCAGAACTTGGCTATTGTAAATGGTGCTGCTATGAACATTGGGGTGCACAGGTTCTTTTGGATTGGTGTTTCAGGGTTCTTAGGGTATAATCCCAGCAGCGGAATTGCTGGGTCAAAGGGCAGATCCACTTTTAATTTTCTGAGGAAATTCCATACTGTTTTCCACAGTGGCCTCACCAGTCTGCATTCCCACCAAGAGTGCACTAGGGTTCCATTTTCTCCGCATCCTCTCCAACACTTGTTTGTTGATTTGTTTATGTTGGCCACTCTGACTGGTGTGAGATGGTACCTCATTGTGGTTTTAACTTGCATCTCTCTGATGGCTAGTGATGCTGAGCATCTTTTCCTATGTCTCTGAGCTCTCTGTATGTCTTCCTTGGAGAAGTCTCTCTTCAAGTCCTTTGCCGATTTTTTAATTGGGTTGTTTGTCTTCCTGGAGTGGAGTCGTGTGAGTTCTTTATATATTTTGTAGATCAGGACCTTGTCTGAGGTATCATTGGCAAATATGTTCTCCCATATTTTTCATTCCTTTTTATTTTAATGCTCTTTTCTTTAGCCATGCAGAAGCTTTGTATTTTGATGAGGTCCCATTTGTTTATTCTTTCATTTATGTCCCTTGCTTTAGGGGAGGTGTCTGTGAGGAAGGTGCTGCGTGGAAAGTCTGAGATTTTCCTGACAATGTTTTCCTCCAGGACTTTTATGGTGTTAAGACTTATATTTAAGTCTTTTATCCATCTTGAATATATTTTTGTGTATGGCGTAAGTTGGTGATCAGGTTTCATTTTTTTGCACATAGTTGTCCAGATCTCCCAACACCATCTGTTGAAGAGGTTGTTTTTGCTCCATTTTATGCTCCTGCCTCCTTTGTCAAATATTAATTGACCATAAAGACTTGAGTTTATTTCTGGGCTCTCTGTTCTGTTCCATTGGTCTATGTACCTGTTTTTATGCCAGTACCAGGCTGTTTTGATTACAGTGGCCTTGTAATACACTTTGATATCAGGTATTGTGATCCCTCCTGCTTTGTTCTTCTTTCGCAAAATTGCTGCAGCTATGCAGGGTCATTTATGGTTCCATATAAATTTCTGAAATCTGTGTTCTATACCTGTGAAATATGTCATGGGTACCCTAATAGGCATTCCATTGAATCTATAGATTGCTTTGGGTAGTATGGCCATTTTGATGATGTTAATTCTTCCAATCCATGAGCATGGTACATGCTTCCATTTGTTTGTGTCTTCCTTAATTTCTTTCTTCAATGTTGTGTAGTTTTCCGAGTACAGTTCTTTTACTTCCTTGGTTAGGTTTATTCTTAGGTACTTTATTTTTCTTGTTGCTATACCAAGTGGGATTTTTTTACTGATTTCCTTTTCTGCAGTTTCATCGTTGGTGTACAGGAATGCCTTTGATTTCTGAGTATTGACTTTGTATCCAGCTGTTTTGCCAAATTCATTTATTAGGAAGAGTAGTTTTTTGGTGGAGTCTATAGAATTTTCCATGTACACTATCATTTCACCTGCAAACAGTGAGGGTTTCATTTCCTCCTTTCCAATTTGGATGCCTTTTATTTCTTTTTCTTGTCTGATTGCTGTGGCTAGGACTTCCAGTACTATGTTGAATAGGAGTGGTGAGAGAGGGCATCCTTCTTGAGTTCCTGATCTTAGTGGGAAAGCTCTAAGTTTTTGTCCATTGAGTGTGATGTTGGATGTATTTCTCTCCTATATGACCTTTATTATGTTGAGGAATGCTCCCTCTATTCCCACTTTGCTGAGTGTTTTTATAAGAAATGGGTGCTGTGTCTTATCAAATGTTTTTTCTGCATCTATTGATATGATCATGTGATTTTTTCCTTGCTGTTGTTTATGTGATGTATTACATTTATTGAATTGCGAATATTCTACCATCCTTGCATCCCTGGGATGAATCCCACTTGATCATGTTGTATGATCTTTTTAATGTATTGCTGGATGTGGTCTGGCAATATTTTGTTGAGAATTTTAGCGTCTATGTTCATCAGCGATATTGGCCTGAAGTTTTCTTTCTTCGCTGTGTCTTTATCTGGTTTTGGGATTAGGATGATGCTGGCTTCATAAAAAGAGTTTGGGAGTCTTCCATCAGTTTGGATTTTTTCGAATCAGTTGTGAAGGATAGGGGTTAGCTCTTCCTTAAATGCTTTGTAGAATTCTCGTGTGAAACCATCTGGTCCAGGGCTTTTGTGTGTTGGGAGTTTTTTGATGACTGCTTCAATTTCCTCTGCTGTTATTGGTCTGTTCAGGTTTTCTGCTTCTTCTTCATTCAGTTTTGGAAGATTATATTTTTCTAGGAATGTGTCCATTTCACCTAGGTTTTCAAATTTCTTGGCATTCAGTTCTTTGTAGTAATTTCTTACAATCCTTTGTATTTCTGTGGTATCAGTTGTAATCTCTCCTATTGCATTTCTAATTCTGTTTTTTTGGATCCTCTCTCTTTTTTTCTTGATGAGCCTGCTTAAAGGCTTGTAGATTTTGTTTATCCTTTCAAAGATCCAGCTCCTGGATTCATTTTCCTTAGAATTGTGCTTTTATTATCTATATCATTTAATTCTGCTCTGATCTTGGTTATTTCTTTCCCTCTACTTGCTCTGGGCTGTCTTTGTTGTTGTTCCTCGAGTTCTTGTAGGCGTAGGGTTAGGTTTGTGTTTGAAATGTTTCTATCTTTTTAAGGTCAGCCTGTGTTGCTATGAACTCCCCTCTCAGGACTGCCTTTGCTGTGTCCCATAGGTTTTGGGTTGTTGTGAGTTCATTTTCATTTGTTTCCAGAAAGTTTTTGATCTCTTCCCTAATCTTGTTCTTGACCCATTTATTGTTTAATAGCATGCTATTCAGTCTCCCTTATTTTGAGTGTTTGGGTTTTTTTCCTTTGGAGTTGGTGTCTAGTTTCAGGCCCTTGTGGTCTGAGAAAATGCTTGACATGATTTCAACTTTCTTGAATTTCTTGAGGCTTGCTTTGTGTCCTATCATGTGGTCTAGCTTTGAAAATGTTTCATGCACACTTGAAAAGAATGTGTATTTTGCTTCTTTGGGATGAAAAGCTTTCTCTATATATATATCAGTTACGTCCATTTCATGTAGGGTATTATTAAGAGACACAATATCCTTGTTGATATTTCGTTTGGAAGATCTGTCCATTTTTGACAGTGGGGTGTTAAAGTCCCCTACTATAATTGTGTTGCTGTCAATATCTTTCTTGAAGTCCTCCAAGATTTTCTTTATGTATTTGGGTGCTCCTATGTTGGGTGCATATATATTTACAATATTTATGTCTTCTTGGTGGATTCTTCCTTTGAGTGACCTTAATAATTGAAGTGACCTTCTGGGTCTCTCTTTATGGTCCTTCTTTGGAAGTGTATTTTTTCTGATATGAGTATTGCTACCCCTGCTTTTTTTTCCTATCCGTTTGCTTGGAAAATTTGTTTCTAGCCCTTCACTTTCATTCTGTGTAGGTCTTTTGTCCTGAGATGGGTCTCTTGTAGGCAGCATATGTGTGGGTCATGCTTTCTTATCCATTCAGCTATTCTATGTCTTTTGGTTGGAGCATTTACTCCATTTACATTTAAGGTTATTATTGATAGGTAGTTATTCATTGCCATTTTTTCATACCTGTGTTTTTCTCTCTTTCTCTTTTCCTTCCTTTCCTTAAAGCAGTCCCTTTAGCATCTCTTGCAGAGCTGGTTTGGTGGAGGTGTATTCTTTTAGACTTCTTTTGTCTGGGAAACTCTTTATTTGGCCTTCTATCTTGATTGAGAGCCTTGCTGGTAAAGTAGTGTTGGTTGCAGGCCCCTGGTTCTCATTACTTGGAATATTTTTTGCCATTCTCTTCTGGCTTGGAGTGTTTCCATTGAGAAGTCAGTTGCTAACCTTATTGGGGATCCCTTGTATGTCACTTCCTGTTTCTCCCTTGCTTCCTTTAAGATCCTCTCTTTGTCTTGGAATTTTGCCATTTTAATTATGATGTGTCTTGCAGTGGGCCTCTTTCGGTTCCTCTTGCTTGGGACTCTCTGTGTTTCCTGGATTTGGGTGACTTTTTCTCTCATAAGATTAGGGAAATTTTCCATCATTACTTTTGTAAACAGGTTTTCTATCCCTTGCTCTTCTTCTTCTCCTTCTGGTATTCCTATTATTCGGATATTGTTACATTTCATGTTGTCCTGCATTTCCCTTATTGCCTCTTCATTCTTTCTGAGCCTCTTTTCCTTTTCTTGCTGTTTCTGGGTGTTTTTTTCTACTTTGTCCTTTAGCTCGCTGATCTGATCCTCTGTTTCATCAAGTCTGCTTTTGATTCCTTCTACAGTGTTCTTCAGTTCAGAAATTGTATTCTTCATTTCCTCTTGGCTCTTGTTGATAGTTTCTAATTCCTTTTTCATGTTGATATAGTTTGCAGTGAGTTCATTGTAGTTTCCCTGTAGTTTCTGGTGGTTCTCTGTGAGCTCAGTGAGCTTCCTGATAACCATTGCTTTGAACTCAGTATCTGATAGTTGACTTGCCTCTTTTTCAGTTAGCATTCTTTCTGAGTCTTCCCCCTTTCCTTTCATTTGGGGATTGTTTCTTTGTCTTCCCATTTTTTGTGAGACTCTTCTTATTTAGCCTCTGCTTCTTAAATTGGTCTATTCTGACTCCCTGGGTTTATGGTATGAACTTCTATGGTAGAATGCCAGTGGGACTCCGTGATGCTGTCTCCTTAATCTCCTGCGCTCACTGGTCTTGAGCTGATGTTTATGTGTCTAACAGGGTCTAACTCTCGTCTTTTCAATGCTCCAGGTTTTATTGTCTCACCTGTGGGAAAAGGACAAAGAAGGAGAAAAAAAAAGGAGAAGGGAAGGAAGAAAAAAGGGAATAGAAAAGGAATGGAAGGAAGGAAGGAAGAAGGAATAAAAAAGGATCGGAAGAAACATAAGAAGAAGGAATTTTAACAAAAATTAAAATAAAAAAATAAATAAAAGAAGTAAGGAAGAAGGAATTAAAAAGTAAAGGATGGAAGGAATAGGGAATAAAAAAAAGAGGGGCAGAAAGGAAGAAGGAGTTTAGGGGGAAGGGAAGAAAGAAAAAAAAAAATCTTCTGCTGGCTTTAAACCGGTCAGGTTAGTTCTGCTAGTCTTCCTGTCTGTGAAACTAGAGAGGTTGGTTGGAAGGATTGGTTTCACTTTTCTCCCTTCCTGAGCCACTCTCTTCGCTTTTGTCCAGCCTCTAGTCCAGTTCCTCAGGGTCCTTCTGCTCCCCCTAACCCTTTAGTTCACCAGTTGTGCTGTCCTTGAGGTGTACCAATTAGGCGCAACTCACACACTCCACCTTCTTGCTCTTTGCTGTTCTAGATGCTAGGGACTCTTTGTGCTCCTTAGGGGTACTTCAGCCCCCTACTGAGTTAAGTCTTTCCAGGGACTGCAGTCTCCCCTAGCCCTGCAGCTCCCCTCTGCTGGGCATTCTGCCTTTGTCCTAGTAGCGGGTAGGCCCTGCAGTGCTCTGTGGGCAAGGGCTAGGCGGGAGTTGTTCAGTCCCTGGTGCTTCAGATGTGGTCGCCCTGGGCAGCCAGGCTGTTGATCAGGGTTGCACAGCAGATTCCCGCCTTTGGGCCTGTTCACTGGTGCAGCCAGCCGCTGATCCTGGTGCGCACCCACCCGAGGTTTCAGTTGTGGGCGCCCAGTCAGGGTTTCAGGTGTGGGCACCCAGGCCACTGATTGGGGTTTGCGCCCACTGGGCCCTTTCTTTGGGCTTGTGCACCTGGGTAGCTGGGCTGCTGATCAGGGTGCACTCCCACCCAGGGTTTCAGTTGTGGGTGCCCAGTCCTCTGATTTTGGTGCGAGCCAACCGGGTTTCAGGTGTGTGCTGGGGCTGATTATCCCACGTTCACAGTCCGTCCAGGGGCTGAGGGGGGAGGGGCGCAAGAGGCCACAGCTGCTGCAGAGAGTTCTCTAAATAGCTGCTGAGTGCCTGTATTTTCTCTTTTTCTTTTCAAGAAATTCTTCCTATTCAAGCCCCCTTGGTCCAAACAAGCACCTGGTTTCTCACACAACCCAGCCTGGCTCTCTCCCAATAATCCTGCAGCAGACCCTGCACCCAGGCTGGGGGGCTTCAGCTGCCCTGGTCCCCACGCTGGTCACAGGGAACTTATTGTCCTTAAGCACTCTTCTTACCATCTGATCTTTCAATGTCCTCTTTCTTTGGTTTCCAATCTTCATATATGCTGGCATATCGTTGGCTGCTTGCTCTGTTCCTCAGATCAGCTAGGCGTTTCACTGGTGCTGAGGGGAAGTGGACTCCGCTCCCACCTATCTTGCCACCAGCTTCATGAAGACTCGAATTCCTAATTTTTAATGAATATCTCTTAAATCTTTTACTAGTATTTCCCCAAATATGGTCAGAGAATTCTTAATTCCTTTGGCAACACAGTCTAAAGGTATTAGAGCATGGCTTTAGTTTCTGTGCTCTGCCATTCAAAGGCAAATAATAGTTGAGCTTATTCACCTATTGGGATGCAGAAAAAAGCATCCTTCAAGTCTAGGACTGAAAACCAGTTGCTATCCTTGGACACCATGCTCAACAAGTATAAAGGTTGGGCATTGTAGGATGAATGTCCTGGACAATGCCATTTATGGTCCTAAGATCTTGTACAAGTTCATATTCATTAGTGTGAACTTTTTTGATGGGCAAAATTGGGGTGTTTTAAGGAGACTGACATGGCTGAATTAATTCTGATTTTAAGAATTTTGCCAATGCTGAGTTGAATTATCTTTAAAGCTTATTTTATTCCTATTTCTTCAATGGGATCTATTTCTTCAATGGGATCCATGCCTCTTCTTTTAGGTAAATTTTTATGAATTGGATGTTCCATTGATCCAAATGACTCAATCATCCTGCTTGTAAATCTTGGATGTTCCATTAGTCCAAATGACTCAGTCTTCCTGGAAAGAGTTCACCTCCAGGTCCTTCTGGGCAAGTCAGGACCACCTGGAGCTGGAGAGCATATTCCAGTGAAACCCCTAAATATAATTGCTGTTTTTCAGGGGGGAAAGTTATTTGTTCATACAATTTACAAAGTGAGTCTTTTTCCAACAATGGAATGAGTCAGACTGGCATGTAGAGAAAACTATGTATATGTTTTTGATACCCAAGCTGGCATTCTAGAAGTTGAAGAAATACCTGTTTTTGTAATTGTCTCGTCACTCCAGTAACTGACACTGCAGCTGAACTTTTCTTGGTCAGCTTTGCATTTAGCACTGAGTATTAGCTCCTGTATATACAAGGGAGTCAAATAGTTTTTTTTCCCCCAACTGTGAATTGTATGCAGCATCCCTATGGGGAAGTAATATTAAGTCAGGAGGTGTCTAGGGGAGCCCCTATGTCTCCTCATTCATCATCAGATTTGTCATTTATTTCTAATATTTCTCAGCACAGTTTTCTATCCTTTTTTATTTTTCTTTTTGAGTTCTAAGCAATCCTTTCTTCAGTGCCCTTCCTCTTAGAAATAGGCACATAGATCAACACCTAGTGGGTCTTTTCCTTTTATGGGGGGTCCCAGCTCTCCTTCTGGTTCCCCACACTATTTCTAAGAAAATTGTACCCTACTTTAAATTCCCTGTTTCCCAAGTATGGTAAACTTTAAAGACTATGTCTGCCAGTAGGGAGGGATTCATTCCCAGTGCCTTGTCTAAATGTGTGAGTTTCCTTCTGATATCCAGAATGCATTCCCCAATAGAAATCATGTTTACCATCTGGACATTTTCTGGTGCTTGTGGATCAGCATCAGTGTGCTTTTGATAGTCTTGATAAATTTGTATCTTTGTTTGGTTTCTGCTGAATATCCTGTATCACATTTTATTCGGGTGCCCCTTTCTTAAGTCCTTCTAATATGTCTCTTTTGTAATGTTCTAAGGAGGCTAAGTTCCCACCATTTGAGTCAGAGTTGTGATCTGTCAAGGGAATTGCCCCAGTGACGAGGCTGGGGGTCCCATTAGGATTCTCTTAATGAAGGCAATGAGCTTATTTATTGCCTATTATCTATAACTAGCTGTCTTTCATCTGCCATTAACAGAATATTAAGTAGAGCCTGCCCAGTTTGAATGGTGAGTGACAAAAATGGAGGTGACAAGAGCTGCCATTTTCTGAGGATCCTCCCAATATGAGGGGTTAGAAGTGACCAGCAGTCTGTTCTTCCTTGTTTATTCCACCTTTAGGGTATTGCCTCAAAGATATTTGTCCCACTTCAGGTAGAGTTGCTCTCTAGCCAAATTGGGTCCCCTGTCAGGTCTCCAAGGGGTGGAGCTATCACTCCTCTGGGCACTATTTCAGGGATATCTAGAAGCAGGGGTGGTGGCAGAGGAAGTCTTCATGTTGTTAATCCTGGGTCCCCTGGGTTCAGGGCACTAAACAGACTCATGTCTTCTTTTTATTTTCTTCTTATGTCTTACTATCAGGAAGGAGTTTTGAAGCCAGTTCTCATGTTTGCATCATTAGTTTGTTTATTTTTTTCCCTAATTCTCATTGTGCAAAGACATAAGTTCCTGAACATAAGGGATTTCAGGAATTAAATTAATTAAAAATAAACATGCTCCTCAAAGAGAGATTGCATTAGTCGAATACTAAATAAATGTCAAACCAGAGTTGGTGTCTGGATGAAGTGGGAAAATTTTACAGTTGGAGTGTGGGACAAGGGAGAGTACAATAATTTGAAGAGCTGTGAGGGTAAACAGAGTGGATAAACAGATATTGGAGATTGGAAATAGGGCAGACCACTTAGAAAATGAAACAAAAACATAAGAAATCTATTATTCTATCTGAAGGACTACACAAGGGCCGTGTGAAGCTGTGGCCAAGATTGGTTTGTCAGGATACACACCTTAGCAGCCCAAAACTGCCATTTTGGCCAGGCTAGATCAGCCTCCTCACTCCATCCATTCATTCATGGGTGGACCTCCTTCAAGGCTCAGCCCTCCCAGCCCAGGCTGTGAAAAAAAACAAAAAGGGGAAGAGGAGCAGAGGAGAAACCAAGGGCCTGAGTGGCCCCTCAGCTCTTCTCTCACATTGCTCCTCAGTGCAGCCATATCTCAGTAAGAGCTCAGAAAATTGGGTTTTACCCTGGTGCCCTAGGGCTTAGGCCAGGAAGTGTGGGAGTAAAAATATGCATGAATGTGAGTGTGCATATTATTGTAATTAACTCCAATTTTTCATTCTGCTCTATAACATATTCATGCATATTTTGATTTTAAAAAATATTTTAAGCTGCTGAGCATCATATAAAACTATCCCTGGAAGAACATACAAGGTCTGTCCAGAAGGTATACAGCCATGTAATATGAAAAATAGAGACATTTATTTGAAGAAGATACAAGATGCCTTAGACCCCTTCAAAGTAGGCTTCTTGGAACTTCACATAGTTCTCCCAATCACGATCAGCTACCTCACCATATTTTCCTGAATCTCATCAACGGTCTGAAATCTCTTCCCTTTCAAAGGTGATTTTAGTTTTGGAAAAATCCAGAAGTTGCAGGGTGACAAATCTGGACTGTAGGGAGGGCTGAATCACCTGGGTGATTTGATGTTTTGCCAAAATCTCTGCATGAGATGTGACATACGAGCAAGCATGCTGTTGTAATTACACTGTCAATCACCAGTTGCCCATAGCTGCAGCCTTTGGAATAATCTGAATAGTTTCCATGGAGGAATATTCAAGCTTAATGCAAAATTTGAAGCAGATTTGTTGCTCTACTCACTCAGTCATTTTGAATGTGATGACCACACAGTACACATGCTCACTCAAGGGTATCTACCGCTCCCAGTGATGAGACAATGTTCATGAACTGTTCACATGCATGACTAATGAAGTCATCATTGTTCGTGCATGTGTATTCCAGCCCACTCTCCTTGGCTGCCAGGTTACATCGGTGTCACAAAAACCATTCTTTTCATGTAAACAATGGCTGGACTTTTTCCAGACAGACCTCATTGTATACCGTATTTATGCTTTCTTGTATCTTCCTTTCTGTTACAACACAAAGTAATTACATGCAGCTCAGTTGAAGAAGTCCATCAGCACTTTCTATTTTGGTATTTTTCTATTTAAGTTTTAATGAGAAGAAATCTACATTCCTATCAGGAGGACTTGATACATTTGAAAAGTTTATTTTCTAGTTTGAACATCTTTTCAATCTTTTCCCCACTATTAGTATATCCAATAAAATTGTCTCCAGTGCTAAAAATGCAAATTTGATTCTGATCAGGCCAAGTGATGCTACACCTGGCACTGTGCAAGGCTTCACTGTACAGGCAGGAAGGGTGGATGGATGCATGGATGAATAGATGGATGAATGGATATGCTAAGCAGAAGTGGAAGCCAGTGTGTGGACCTCCTTTTCACATCACCTGTGTCACAGGCATCAAGGGATCCTTTACCACACTGTCCATGGGATTCTTCTGGAAAGTGAACATTTAAGGAAGCAGTAGTAGTTCCTGTGTTTCAAGAACAGTGACAATGAAAAATGCCTGAAATTGCAAAGTCTGTCTGAGCCATTATGAAAAAAAAAATGTTGGTAGATTGAAATCATAAGTTCACCTACTGGAGCTCTATGTAAATTTTATATTAAAATAAAAATTAAAGGCAATGAAGTAAATGTATACTTTGTACTTGGCATATTTTCTGCTTCTCAAGTGAGCAAAACTCGGCATTCCACAATTGATCTTTTTTTGATACTTTAAGGTTCTCCTTTTACCCTGTTTTCAAGCAATTCTTATAAAATTGTTGGTGTTGTGACTACAGGTAATGTGCATACTTGTAGGTATTTTTTTTCTAGAGTCCTTTCTTCATCCAGAGTGCAATGCCTCATTTTGATTTTAGGACTTTGAGTTATTGACATCTGCTTCCAAATTCCTATAAATTTATCAATAGGAAGAATATTTTGAGTATTTAACTTGGAAAAGAATTTAGTGTTACTATGTTGATTTTCTCACTCAGGAAGAGATCCTGGATCCTGAACCATGACTAACTCCAAAGGCACCAATTAGCTTCTTCTGCTCCATCCTCACCACCTAAATAATTAGCAAAGTCCACACAAAAGCAAGGACTTTTATTTTTTTACCTTAAAAGGTATGTTTTCCAAACTCTCATCTACATCATTCTTTTGAGATGTCAATTGGATTTTCTTGCAAAAAAATAACACATTAAAATAAATTTGGGACAATCATGTTAAGGAAGCTAAATAAGTTCCTTTACTGCAAGTTTTTGTGAAGACTTTAATATGTAATGAGATCCACCAAAAATGGAAGCCATATGTAGGGTTTCTAAATTTTATTTTAGGTAAAGACCCAGAATCAATAAGTTTCTATAAATTCCTTATTTAAAATAATTTTTAATAACATCAAGAAGGGAATTTTTCCCTATTATTGTAGACCCTGCATCTTTCCAAGAATTGACAATCTATGAGGAAGTAGTTTTTTTGAGATTTGGATCCCTATCGGAACTTAAACTGTGTAATGTATGCAGTGTGAACAAAGCCATTCTCACAAACAGGTAAAGTAGAGTGACCTAAGCAAGAAATAGTTACTTTGTGGAAGCTATAAACAAGATCACCAACAGTAAATTTTCTCTTAGTTATTTTCTTACTCTCTTTCCCACCTACTTAATCATACTAGTAATCAATATGTAATAAGCTGGTAAACAGAGCACTTGACTAATAATGGTACAAGGAGTAAATTGAAGCTCCTGCTCTGATTTAGACTCTATATGAGTGGTCCGATCCAGCCTTTCCCTGGCTTGGTCATTGTCAGTAAAGACCTGGGAGTAACTCTGTCATTCCTTCTGGTCCTATGACCTGCATTGCTAATGGTTAGGAAACTAAGTAAAATTATACACAGAAATTAACAACATAAAGAGTCATACAGTTTACCCAAGGATGAGCTGAGTAAGGGAGCAAAGGGAAAGTAATGGATGAAGGTGAATTGCTGGTTTATGAGCTTGCACCCCTGCCAGACACACCATTCCCACAAGTGGTACCAATATCCCCCCAAAAGAAAATATACTGTGCCAAAGACTAGATCCTGGTGACTCTTCACATATTCCTTATTTACAGTATACCTGTCTCAACAGAGAGACCCCTACCCGACACTTCCAAAGACAGGGTCACATCTTGTAAGCAAAAAATTCTAAATCCAAATCTTGATTTTGTACTCATCGGCAGTACCTTCTCAGAGCACCTGCCCCTCATCCATAAAGTTAGATGCACTTATATTTTCTTCTAAGATTTATTGTGAGCATGAAATAGATAGCAGATATAATAATTTGAGCTCAGTGCCTGGCATATATTAGGTGCTGAGTTAATGATGTTTTATTTCCTCACAAACCCAAACACCCCTGAGATCTGTAGCACCATAAGCACTACAGAAAACAAAGAATCAGAGAATTAGATTTTCCTCAAGCACAACAGAACAAGCATCCATGAATAGTCCTTCAAACACCTGAAACAACTAAATACACTTATGTTTGTAGAACGTGGGTGTGAGTATTTGATGGGGCGGAAGAAATTGTCAGCAAAGTGAATCAGGAAGGCTTAAAACATGTCAGCAAACCTGTACAGAACCTACCTGTAGATATCAACCACAAAAGGGCTTGATTAGTTATCGAAGGTCACAAAGTTTCCAAATTGGAATTAATGGTCATGATGTAAAGACCTAGTCTTTGGAACAATGAGGTCTCACACTAACTTATTTACTAAGATAGATTTAGCTACTGTCCTGTGTCTGCTTCATGTTCTTTGAAAGGTGGCAGCATATATTCCTATGGAGGAATGAGTGGATGGGAGAGCTGAGCCAGGAGGTAAATAAGAGGGATGCTGCTATTGTTGATCTATTTACCTAGTCAGGACAATGTGGGATATCAAACTCTTCTAAATTGCCTTAGAAATTTGGGGAGGTGGACTGCTGAATACTAGATATGTACATTATCTGCTTAAACTGGATTCTTTTAAAATAAGATCCAAGATTAAGTAGGCAGTGTATGAAAACCTCTGTAGAACTAACAGCCCACCTCCTGCTTTTTCACTAAAGCCCTCCAGAACTTGACCAACAATTAATTCCTTGTGGTTTGGATTTTCCCACCCACAGTGTGCTCCAGACCCAGTAGGGACAATCAGTCCAGCCTAGCAATCTTATCATATTAGATATACTACCACATTTCCTTATAATGGCAACAATTTACAATGAGAGACTTCTGCAGGAAACTTCTATGATTACAACCCCTATTTGAAAATTGTAAAATAACATGCAGGTAACCCAGGACTTACATGAAGGCATTATAGGTAAACTCTTAATATAGTTACATAGTGTGTTGTAATCATACACACTATATAACTATATACTCAAAGATGCATGTTATTTTTGGGAGGACCCCAAAAAACTGGAATCATCTTCTGAAGGGCAGGCCCATTGTAGTACAGGCTTCCCCCACTAGGTGAGTATTAAAGAACCCAGTGTACCAGCTGGCGTAGTTATGAGAGGCTGCATTCAGCTTCAGTGAACTTTTTGAAGACTCCCTCAACGCATTTGTCTATTTCATAATGGGTGATTTATGAGCACACCTGCCCACACTGCACCGAATGTTCAGCAGTTTTTTACCAAAAAAAGCATGACCCCCATGCCCTACCCTCTCAGTTCACCCAGTCTCACCCTGAGCCATGTTTTTGTTTTCCCTGATGAAAAAACATCCTCAAAGGGAAATGTGTTGCCAATGTGGAATAAGTGAAACAAAAAATAGTAAAAGCTCTAATTAAAGGTATCAAAATCGATGAGTTCAAACTGTTTTGAGCAGTGGAAAAAATGTTTTGATAGGTGTATTGAAACAAATGGAGGGTACTTTGAAGGTGACTGAAGTTTAAACATGTAAGAAAAGTATGTAATTTTTAATAAATAAATTCCATTTTGGGGTGGTTTCCCAAAGTCCTCTGGTTTTAAGACCAACATAATTTCATATGTTCATCCTAAAACCAGAGGACTTCAGTTTTCTTAAAATTATAAATACACCTGGGTAACATTTAAAGCTATCAGTTATTTCTAATTTAGTGTAAATTATCTGTGAACAAGATAAAGTAGGGAGTAAAAGAGTTCATAGGACCACTAGACATTGCAGGACAAGTCAGAGAAATATCAATAGTTATAAATATATTAAGAAACAAAAGAAAAACTCCTTCTACTTCACAGTTTTTATAGACTTAACCTTTTCCACAACCACATTCAATTCAATTCAATTCAATTCAATTCAATTTGCTTATGAAAGCTGCTGAACTCACATGTCACAGTATACAAAGTCTGCATATAAAAGGACCATGTGTTGTACTGGGTGTAGCAGATATGTCTAAAACTGATTTATCTAATAGAGTCATGAACAAAGCAGGAAAAGAAAGGTGACCAATTCTGATTGGGATAGTTCAGAAACAAATCGATGGAGGATATAGCAACCTTTCTCACCTTTCTCACTATGCAAATCTAAGTACAAGGTCTTTGGAAGATAGTCATGGAAAAGGCAGAAAAAGAAGCAGAACAGGAAGTCTGGCTTTGGAACTGTTGTAAGAAAAGACTTAGAGGGGGAAAGAGAGAATGCATGTTTAGTACAAACTCATAATACAAACCCATTTGGCCACCCAAATATCCTTTAAGAGGTGAAAGAATAAACAAACTCTGATCCATTGATGCAGTAGATAATGAAAAGGACCAAACAGCTGATAGATACTCTCAACAGCATCAATGAACCCTGAAGAAATCATGCTGGAAGAAGCCAACCTCAGAGGTTGCATATAATATTATGATTCTATTTATATAACATTGTTTAAAAAAACAACAGCAAAAGGAAAAATGACAAACTATATAAACTGACTGAGGATGAATCAGTGGACGGTTGTCAGTAAGTAGGGTGGAGGGAGAATTTGACTATGAAAACAAAGTAGTTTGTATGATATAATTGTAATTACACAAATCTCTACCTGTATTACAACTCAAAGAGCTGTATATACACTAAAAAATCAATTTTACTGTACATACTTTTAAAATAAATTTAAGTCCCCCCAAAATATACAAGGACAAAACTGAAGAGTATAATGACATATCATTTGATTTAAATGTAAGTATAATTTAGGACATGTTATGATGGTCCTGGAATGCCCCAGCTGGGAATAGCAAGGGGAACTCCTATGCACTCCAGGCATTATTGCATTCACAATCACATGAATCTCCACCTCACAGAGCAAGAAACCTGGGTTTGGAGGAGCTAATTATCCTGCCAAAACATCTAGTTATTAAGTGACAGAACAAGAATTCCAGCTCATGTCTGTGTCTCTCTAAACCTTTGATCTTTGCAGTGAAACACCTGAAACTGGAGAAGTAATGTTCCTAATACATTGCCAGGAGAACGCAGACAGTATAGATATGACTTGAGGTGTATAATTTGCTGTTCTTGGCTTGTGTAGTTTTCATGGTCATCCTTAAATAAAAATCAAATCTTATAATGAAAGCTATTGCTATCTTTTTAAAAATATGGATTTAGAAGAATGATTCAAAAACCAGTTAACAGCCAAATTACTCCAGGATTTAATGCAACAGGATTTCAATAAAATTAGAGTTAAGACAGTGCTTCCATATTGGAAGAATTAGGGAATCAAAGACACCCCAGTTCAACAGCGGAGAAAGAGGTGTTAGAAAGTTATGTAGAAAAGTCCCTGCAGTTTTTCAGTTTGCACCAAATTTATTTGACAATCACAGGTTACAAGTGAGTCAGAAAAATAGACATTTTCTAGATTACATAGAAATGACCTTAATCTTCAAGACATTAAGGTTAAAATTTTATAACACCCTTTAAATCACTCTCTGGTGGAAAAAAAAACAGTATAGACTGTTAAACAAAAATGGGTCTTTGACTTTCCCTAAAATAATTATACAAAAAGTCAAATTTAGCTTCTGACCCCTTCTGAAATAAGAAACATGAAAATCTGAAGATTAAAGGCACTAAAATAACAGCTTGCTCTCTCTTTACAGAAGTTGAATCTTTCTTTTCATCAATATACAAGCCTATATTTTCAGATCCAAGCAATATCTTGCTGAGTCTTAATTCAAAATAGCATATGGCAGGTGGCTCTGAGAACCGCCTTGAAAAAGAAACTGCTCCTGATGATCATGCGAAAGCAGCCCCTTTCAAAGCCGCCAGCTATGAATGCACAGACAAGCACTTCTCAAATTGGGAACAATTTAATGAACTTTTATATATTCTTCTCATTACCTGAAATCTACTTTTCTGATTCTTTTTTCCCTTTTTTATAACCTTAAGGTTTTCCACCTTGACTCATAAAAGTCAGTCAGTTCTTTTGTGTTATCCCATGATGAGCCTTGATTTCTACTACATGCATTTCTCCATATATAAGTATACACACCCTACGTCTAGGACATAGTGTAAGTTTATACATGAAAGTCCATGGGACATATTAGAATTTAAATACTCCATCCCAGCCTGTCTTAGCAATGGTAGAATCCTTTCCTGGGTAGGAGAGTTGACTTCTGTGCCATACTTACCCACCTATTCTAGTTCACTAACATCTTACATATTGTATTGACATTTTTCTAACAGCTTTATTGAGGAATCATTTACATATCATGAAATTCACTGATTTTAAATGCAGTGAATTGTTTTGTTTTTTAGATTTCTATTGTTGCATAACAAATTGCCTTACATTTATCAGTTTAAAACAACATAAATGCATTATCCAACCATTTGTATGACTCAAAAGTCTTACTGGGTTCAGCTATGTCCCTTGTTTAGGGCCTCACAAGGCTGAAATCAAGGTGTCAGTAGGGCTGCATTTGTCACTGGATGCAAGAATCCACTCATAAGCTTAAGCAGGTTATTGGCCAAATTCAGTCCCTGTGGTTATAGGACTGAAGTCCCCATTTTCTTTCTGGCTGTCAGCCAGAGGCCAGTCTGCGTTCTTGGAGGCTGGTTGTATTCCTTCTCATGCTCCCCATGCAGCCCCTCCCTCAGCAGTGGTGGTCCCTGTTCCTTTCACATTTTGAATCTCCCCAACTTCCCTTAGTACCTCATCCCTCTGACTCCAGTCAGAAAAAGTCCTCTGCTTTTAAGGGCTCATGTCATTAAGAACAGGTAAATGAACATCTCCCTATATTAAGGTTCCATACTTTAATGACTTCTGGAAAAGTCTCTTTTCCATTTAATGTAACATATTCACACCTGGCAGAGACACATTTCGGATATGATTCACTCACAGCAGTTTTATTTCATTCAACCCCCCTCAGATCTCATTAATGGGGAAGATTTTAGTTTTCATGAGGACTGTCCTAGTACCAGAGTTTCATAAAAATTTGGGGCATTCTGATTCAGGTATATTGTCATCATTCAGATAAAAGATAAGAATCTGAATACTTAGTATCCTCCTATGTCAAGCACTTTCAAATTCATTTTCTCATTTAATCTTGGCATGCTTGTCATTGGCCATTATTGTCCCCATTTCAAAAACAAAATAGCTGAGTTTCAGTGAGGTCAAGTAATTTGATCCAGATCACACTGTTGCTAAAATGGCTAGGATTTGAATTTTGATCTTCTCTGAAACCTAAATTCTGCCCAGGTGAGATGGACAAAATGTTTTTTTTCATTTCCTAAGTGTCTTAGGTTTACTACCTAGCAAGATTTTGTCACAGACACATGCATTCTTTCTTTCATTCCTCAGCAAATACTTACTATACCTGTCAGCTACTCTTTCAGGGCACTGGGGGAAAAACAAATGAAAAAACAAGTATTGCTGGTTTCAGGAAGCTCACTTGCTAATGTTACAAGATTGATAATAGTGTAACAAATAAGTTGTATGATGTCCCACTGCCAGCATCATACTCAATGGGCAAAAACTATACGTGTTCCCCTTAATATCGGGGACGAGACAGAGACATCCACTTTCACCTCTCTTATTCAACATAGTACAGGAAATGCTAGCCACAGCAATCAAATAAGAAGAACAAATAAAAGGCATCCAAATTGGAAAGGAAGTAGTAAAACTGTCTTTATTCACAAATGACATGTTACTATACATAGAGAACTCCAAAAATTCCACCAAGAAACTACTAAAACTGAAATGAATTCAGCAAACTAGCAGGATACAAAATTAATATCCAGAAATCAGTTGTATTTTTATATGCCAATAATGAACTAACAGAAAAGAAAATTAATAAAACAATCCCATTCACAATTGCTTCTAGAAGAATAAAATACCTAGGAATAAACCTAACTAAGGATGTAAAAGACCTGAACTCAGAAAATTATAAGACATTGAAGAAGATACAAATAAGTGGAAGCACATACTGTGTTCATGGATAAAAAGAGTTAACATCATTAAAATGTCCACGCTACCAAAAACAATCTATAGATTCAATGAAATTCCTATCAAGATTCCAATGACATATTTCACAGAACTAGAACAAATATTTCAAATATTTATATGGAACTTGCACAAAAGGCCCCACATAACAACATATGTTGTTGGCCCCACGTAACAACACAAAAGGCCCCACATATGGTGATCCTGAGAAAGAACGATGTTGGAAGAATCATGCTCCCTAATATCAAACTATACTGTAACAGCATAGTAATCAAAACAGCATAAAACTGGCATAAAAACAGACACATAGAACAATGGAGAAGAATAGAGAGCCCAGAAATAAACCCACAATTTGTAGTCAAATACTATTTGACAGAAGAAGCAAACACATACAATGGACTAACAATAGTTTATTTAATAAATGGTGTTGGGAAAATTGGAGAGATATTTGCAGAAAAATGAAACTAGACCACTTTCTTATGCCATCCACAAGCATAAATTCAAAATGGATCAAAGATTGAAATATTAGACCCCAAACCATAAAAATCCTAGAAGAAAACATAGGTAGTAAAAATCTTGGACATTGCTCATAGCATTTTTTTTACCAGATATATCTCCCCAGGCAAAAGAAACAAAAGAAAAAATAAACAAATGGGACTACATCAAAGTAAAAAGTTTTTGCATGGCAAAGGAACTCAACAATTAAACAAAAAGACAACCCATGGAATGGGAGAACATATTCACCAATACACCTGATAAGGGGTTAATATCCAAAATTTACAAAGTACTAACAAAACTCAACACCAAAAATCAAATGACCCAATTTAAAAAATGGGCAAAACATCTGAATAGACACTTCTCCAAGGAGGACATACAGAGAGCCCAGAGATCAACATCATTAATCATCAGAGAAATGCAAATTAAAACCACAATGAGATACCATCTCAAACCTGTCAGAATGGCTATCATCAATAAATCAACAAACAAGTGCTGGTGAAGATGTGGAGAAAGGGGAACCCTTTTGCTCTGTTGGTAGGAATGCAGATTGGTTCAGCCATTGTTCAAAGCAGTATGGAGGTACCTCAAAAATTAAAAATGGATCTTCTTTTTGACCCAGCTATCCCACTTCTGGGAATATATCTGTAGGAACCCAAAACACTAATTTGAAAAAACATAAGCACCTCTATGTTCATTGCACCATTATGTAAGTCACCGAGACATGAAAGCAACCCAAATGGCCATCAGTAGATGAGAAGATAAAACAACTATGGGACATTTATACAATGGAATCCTATGTGGCTGTGAAAAAGAAGAAAATTTTACCCTTTGCAACACTATGGATGGACCTGGAAAACATTATGCTAAGTGAAGTAAGTCAATCAGAGAAAGACAAATACCACATGATTTCACTCATATGTGGAATCTAATGAACAAACTTAACTAACAAGGCAAATGGGGACAGACTCAGAAATGGAGAGCAGGATGACAACTAGTGGTGGGGGGAGTTAGAAGGTCGAGGGACTGAGCAAAAAGGAAAAGGTACTTGTGGACATGGACAACAGTGTGGTGATTGTCCTTGGGGAGAGGGGACTCTCAGGTAATGGAAAAAATACAATAAAGATTAATTTTTATGTAAAAAAGTGATAAATGCCATGGAGAAAAATAAAGCAGAAAATGGTGTAGAGGCAGAACCAGAATTGGGTAGGAGGAGGAAAGAACACTTAAATCTTAAATGAAATAGTCAGTGTAGGCCTCACTATAAAAACAGCATTTGAGCAAAAAATTGGAAGAGGTGAAGCACATACAAGCAAAATATATATAGGAATGGACTATATTGATGTATAGAAGCCAGAAACATGTAGCATCATGGATTTAAATCTTGGTCTTTCCCCTGCCCCTAAAGCAATTCATGATCTACGTAGAGATAAGGTACAGATTATTGATCATAATGACAAACACTAGTTGATCATTTACAAAGTGGCCAGACTACATAGTTTATATGTCTCACAACAACCTTATGAAAGAAGCACTAATTGTCCAAGTTTTACAGATGAGCATATAAGGTTAACTGCTTAACCAATTTTTCAAAATCACTGATCTGACCCACATCCTATAGTCATGGTTCCTGGCCTTTGGGCCCTATTTTCTTTCTGAAAGAATAGTAAGAGAACAAGTAACATTCTCAAACATTGTAAATGATGCTCTGGTCTTCTCAACAGTTCATTTTTACAGAAAATCCCTGAATGGGGCCCTGACTGGTGTGGCTCAGTGGATTCAGCACCAGCCTGAAAACCAAAGGGTGACTGATATGATTCTCAGCCCAGGGCACATGCCTGGGCTAAGGGCCACATCCCCAGTGGGGGGGCACAGGAGATGCAACAACACATTAATGTCTCTTTCTCTCTTTCTCCCTTCTCCTCTCTAAAAAATAAATAAAATCTTTTTTTTTAATTTTAAAAAGAAAAGGAAGTCCCTAAATGGGGAGATGTAAAATTGAAGACTAAATTCTAAACACACTCAGAAATTAGTATCAACATATAATAATTTACATTTCATAATGTGGTTTTTTTGGAGGACGGAAGGTATGAGAGGCTTATGAGCAGGAGGCAATCCCTACAAGCTGCTATATGATTTCGGAAAGCTCAGTGCGAGGTAATGGACAGGCAAAGACACCACAGGTCAACAAAGTCAAGTTCTCCCATGCAGCTTTAGCAGTACAGTGATGGCCTTAGACCTCACCAGGTCATTTTTCATTTTCTCTCCTTCAGGAAATATCCCCTACATTACTTGTCAAAGCAGAGCAGATTCCAAGAGATAGGGCAAAGCTAGTAAATAGCTCATCAATACATTTTAATAGTAACTCACATGAGAGTTTCAAAGTTGAAATTATCTTTTTTTTGGAAAGGAGAGGAAATACAAAAGTAGAGAAAACATAGAATAAAATGAAAGAGGAAAGAGAACAAAAGATTGAAAGATTCTATTTCCCTTAGAGTTCTCCCTTGCAACTTAACTTTGCCCAAAGCCAAGAAAGAAAATGCCCATTTCTTATTTCAGATCTGTGGAGATTATAATGTTTATTTCTTTGGATGCCAAGTCTCATATCTCTTTTAATATTATTTTTTTATCAAAGATCCAGTGAGGGGAACTTCCTAAACTTATTTCTACCTTTATTCCATTTTCTTTTAATAAGAGCTATATAGGCTCAGAGCCTATAGCTCAGGAATCCAGCCACTCTCTTTTTGCCCAAGTCCATTGCTTATTTTTTTCAAAACAAACATTTCCTATATAAAACTTGAAAGAGCATAACCTGATCAGCTTATGTTAATCCCATCATTATATCTCACAGGCAGCGATAGAAATCTCAGTTTTGTTTAGATACTTTTCTTTGATTTTGAAACAAGCTCCTCAAATAAACCAACACATTTACAATGGTACTCTGACTGCCTTTTAAAAGTCAAATATTCAGATTCTATCTTTAAAAGCAAATTACAGTTTAAACAGATGAGATTTCTGATTTAGTTATACTGACCACACTCAGAATTTGGAGGCAGCAAGACCAGTCTTGGGTCAAGTTGAGCAATTGCAGAGTCAGAAGTCAACAACAAGAGGATAAAGTTCTTTACCAAATCTGTAGGTAAATAGGTATATGGACATTTTTTACTGAGTTACACTCTTACTCCTTCCTCAGGAAACACATGTGGATGTTGCAAGTTGACTTTGCATGACACTTCTTTTCTCACGTATTTTTTTTGAAAACATACTTGTTAAAGTATAACATCAATACGGAAAAGTGCACAAATTCTAAGTGTACAGATTGATGAATATGATAAAGTTAACATTCCTGGGTAACAGCATCAAGTAAATAAGAGCTAGATATCTTTGTGTATAGGGAACTGTTCCAGGCATGGGAAATGGAGCCCAGCTCCCACTTGGAAAAAAGCCAATGGGTGTGAGGTTCGGCAGGCAGGACCCATGCCCACAGACAGGTTCTCCCATGGGGAATCAGGCCTGCATTGTACCAAGGCTGCTATGAGACTTGCTTTTGCTAAAACTCCCTCACCCTGGATTGAGGCAGCAAGTGTTTACTGAGTATTTTTAACTTCCTAAAGTCTGTGCTAAACCACCCAAGTATGGAGTGTAACCAGTTCAACCACTTTCCCCCTTGAGCTGTAATATCCTTCTCTTTGAAGTAATTAGCAGCATTCTTTCCTTTGTTATCTGTAAAAGGTAATCACCTACAGTGAACCTGTGCATAGTAAATGAGGACCATCCCTGATGTAATGTGCCCAGAAAAGCAATAAAAGCCTGTCCAGGCAGAGGTTGGCTCTCTCCCTCTTGGGCTCTCTCTAGTCCTCTCAACCTCTCTCACTTAGAGAATGGCCATGCCATCCCTTTTTCTCCACAGGATTTCTGTAGTCTGTGTGTATTTGTCTATTGCTGCCACAACGCAGGATCCTGCTGGCCAGGATCCGCATCATTGTGTATTCACAATTGTGTGTGTGTGAGCTGAGAAGTTACCTGTCTAAACATTACTTAAACATAACTGATAGACTAAGATACTTCAAAGGCCAGTGTGCAAGAAAGCACAAGTTTCTGTGGGGGAAATAAAGCACAAAAAAGTAGAAAGTGCCTCATGGTTGAAGGGTAGGATGAGATAGGTCCTCCAAGCGGGGACAGCAGAGTTCCCTGAGTCCAGAACTTAGGAGGCAGCTCCCCCAACCTCCCCAGTCACCTGGGAGACCTTTGATGTACCCACCATTGAGGGCTGTCACTTTGTTGTGGGTCCCCCTGAACATAACACAAGAAAGAAGGACCACTTCTTACTGGCCAACAGAGAAACTGGACTTTCAGCATCATGACAGAAATCAGCTTTATATACTGGTTGAAGTTGAAGACATGCAATAGATAGTAAAGAGGAGATTGAAATTATATAAGCAGTCAGCTCCTTGTTTGAAAATAACTAAATTCTTTTTTTAAATCTTCATCTGAGGACACGCTTATTGATTTTAGAGAGAAGAGGAAGGAGAGAGGGAGAGAAAGAGAAATAGAGATCAGTTGCATCATCTAGACCTGACCAGGGACCAAATCTGCAACCTAAGTATGTGCCCTGAGTAGGAACCTAACATGCCACCTTATGGTTCATGGGATAATGCTCCAACCAACTGAGCCACACCAGCCAGAGCTAACTAAATGCTTGATAAACAATTATGTTTGATTGTTCTTAACTTCAGTGTCTCTGGTTATATTTTGTTTGCTTTTTTCTTCTATTGATTATGTTCCAGTTAAAGGTGAGATCATATGGTATTTGTCCCTCACCGTCTGGCTTATTTCACTCAGCATAATGCTCTCCAGTTCCATCCATGCTGTTGCAAATGTTATAAGCTCCTTCTTTCTCTCTGCTGCATAGAATTCTAATTGCCAGGGGGGAGTGGGGTGGGGACAGTGGGAAGAGGGGATTACAGGAACTACTATAAATGACACATGGACAAAATCAAGGGGGAGGGTGGAGGTGGGGGAGGGAGGTGGGTTCATCTGGGGTGGGGTGGAGGGATGGGGAGAAAAGGCATACAACTGTAACTGAATAACAATAAAAAAAATTTTAAAAAAACAAACAATTATGTTTGAGAATCTAGAGAAAAAAAAATCTATTAAATCTATTAATGTGTTAAGTGTGGGTCAAAAATCAAAAGTACCACATAATATTTTATTACTACCTATCAAAAAAACTATTTAGGATGTCAGAGTTCAATGAGGTAAAATACACCCTAATGAGAATTAACTTTCAAACAAGAGGAAAGCAATGCTTAAAGATGTTGATAGGGAAGCCTTTCCTTTTTGTACAAAATGTTGTTTTAATTTGCTTTAGTGGGGAAAAAAGACAGCTTATAATAAGTTTAATTTATATTATGATTAATTTAAAAGCAAGTGTCATATCAATTTAGCAAGATAAATCTGTTTTTTAATCAATAATGTATATTTACAAATATCCTTTTCTGAAAATGCCAAATGAAAGTACTGTTTTGCCTGAAGTTTCCCAGACTCTGCTCTTGTTGTGAAGGCTAATAATTTAAAATGTAAAGAGTCAGCACAACATAAGTGGTGATTGGGAAACAATTTGTGCATCAGCTATTTCAACAACAGGCTTGAAAACACAACACATGAGTAGAAAATGCAAATTGATGCCAACTGTGAGTGAAAGCAGAGCATACAGAATTACAGAGGATCTTTGGGTATTAATTAAAATATTTCTGCAGAAAGATTGGTGTGACTTATTCTTATTTAAATGGTGAACATAGGTGATCTAGGGTTACCACATTGATACCAACCAGGATAATATCAAAAATCTTCATGTGATAATATCTGTAGCAAGAATGAACACGACTTTACAGGAAGAACTTATTAAATGAATTAGGACTTCATTTATACTTTGGTATAACTATATCAAATTGAGTTACCTTGACTATATTACTAATAGAGATAAAAGAGAAAAGATAAATATATAAATAAAAATAAGCATAGTTGATTTAAATATCACAAAATCAACCTGTCAAATTTACTGAGCTTAATTAACATCATAGTGGCATTTGGGAATTGCTACTTTCTACATACAGAAAACATTTTACATATTTTATTTTTTAACAATATCTCAACACTAAAGGCAGTAGGATTGAGAGTAGGAGGTGGGAATGGGTGGGGTGAGAGAAAGTGGTGGCAGGAAAACTATACTTGAACAACAACAACAACAACAAAAAACAATATCTCAAATGAACTAACTTATTAGGTCCTAGAAAGAAAATGGAAACAAGTAATTCACAAAACAAGGAAAAATATAAGGCAACTTTAGTGTCCAGAAATACCATGAACATATAAAAAGTTATCCTAATTTTCATGTCAATATAATTTTTCAGGATAGAAAAATCCATAGAGAGGTTTCCAATTTGTGTCATTAACAAATGACACTAGTTATTCTTCCAAATGTTAATAACAAAGATTGCAAGACAGATGGCATAAACAGCTATAGATTTCCCATTGGAGGAGAGACAAGTACAAAAAAGAATCCACTGCTAATGATGAAAGTGAGCAAAAACTAGTGAGAGGCTTTCTTTGTGTGACTGCATTACCCAGGTCTCACTCAGGGTGTAGCACTTGCTGTAGTGCTACATGGGCCTGAGCAGAAAACATTTGAACTATGGAGAAGACACCCCCATCAAAAACCTAATCTTCTCCGCCCTGAACCTAACACTCTTTCTACTGTATAGTGGTTCACAGCCAAAGCCAGGGGTGGCTTGGTGCCAAGCCCCTTCCCTAACACTGACTTCTGGGCAGCCTTGAGCAAGTTACTTAACTTCTCTGGGCTTTAGTTTTCTTTTCTGTAAAACAGATGGAATAAAAATGCCTATCTTCTAGAGCTGTGGTGATGACTAAATGAGATGTGTCTAGTAGAGTGACTAGTATTTAGCAAGTGCTCATTGAAAGTGTTTGTGGTGATTATGGACTGCGATAATTGCCCATACTGCAAAGTAAAATTTGAATCCTGTCATCCTTCTCCAGCTGCAGAGTTTTAGAAAGTGGAATGCATTTAAAGCTGATAAATACCATCCTGAATCAAGGAATAGGAAATGGAGTAGTGGAAAATCAAAGTGTGATTAGGTTTTCAAAGTCAAAAGGTTGGTTGGGAATAGTGTGGGACATGTTTACAATGAGCATGGACACCTGGACTCACATGCCATCTATGTTGTGGGAAGCCTGGTAGCCTGGCATCTCTGAACGTGGGCCTCTGTGCACCCACCACACTGATAAGTCATTCTGTGATCTGGCACTGGATGTGGGGAGAACAATAGGCTTCTCAAAGAAGCCTCTTAGGCAGAGTTCACCTGAGCCAGGACACATGACTTGGACATGGCACCACCTCCAGGTAGACCATGCAGGTTACTGTTAGCATTGGGAATTTAATAAGTTCTTTGATATGAATGACCCCAAAGTTCAAAAAATAAGGCCCAAGAAGTGGGCAGGAGCCACATGATTCATGCCAAATCTGCTTTTTTCCTGTACATCCCCTATCTTGGTGGGTCAGCACCAGTTGTCCATTCTGGCTTTATGGGATTAAATTTTCCCCTCTCCCTCATTTGGTCTCAATATAGTACTAAGAAGGCAACACTGAGTTATCCAACTGAACAGGAGAAGGTGCTGGAAGCTTCTGGTTGACACAAAAGAGGTCAGAGTCCAGTGAAGCACCCACCCAGGCAGTGCTCAGGCTCGTGGGAAACACCATGACTAGATAGTATGGGTGGCAGGACTGGCTGAGTGGATGGCCACTCTACAACGAGTGCCAGAGAAACTTCCATCATTGATCAGAACTAGGATCATTTCAGGGGAGCCCCTCCCAGCTCCACCACCCAGAGGAGGTGGGGGTATCAGCATAGGCATGTGGACGTCACAGCAGAAGACGATGGAGACAATGCCTTTGTGCAAAACAGAGGTCCCCATCTGAGAAAGTTCCTGATCTTTTATTCTAATTCTCACTGAGGAGACAGAATACCCATCCCCCTCTAAGGAACTGGCATATATCATAGAGTAGGAAGTTAATTCAACTATAGAAACATAAAATAATAATCTGACCCTTAAATTCCTAATTGAGATTTGGCCTGAGAACAGATTACAGTAAGAAGGGATAAAAACAACAACAAAACACTGTGTTGAAGAAGACAGTTATCCATCTGTCTAAGCATTAGTGTTGCTTAATAGTCCCAAGCACTTGAAGAAATCTTTCCACTTCTTTGAGGAGTCATTTGCATAGTGTTCCATGAGCTCCAGGAATAAAACAAGCTAAGAAAAATATTGAGCATTAGGTGTGTGTATACTGGACCAGACATAAATAATAAAGCAAGGGCATATTGATTATTCTCAAAACCTGACATAAATAACAATGAGCTGTACCCACCTATGGCTTTCCCTTATGTTTCAGCCAAACATGTTTTACTGATATGTCTGGATGTTATGCTGGAGAAAAGACAGTGAGGTCCCCTGGCAGTAAGAAATAATGAAGATGAAAAACGTCCCCACTTCAATACTTCCATGTCATGTTTTGTTTTGTTGTGTTTTAATTTTTTTTATAACTGATGTTCATTCAAAGAGGAAAATATTTCTGCTCCTGTGCTGTTGAATGTACCTGTACCTGTAAAGGGCAAGGAAGGGTGGCCGTCAGATGAAGACCTCCATTTCACAAAGAATTGCTAAGACTTTAGATCTGACAGATAAGATAGTATGCACTGTAGCAGCTATGTGAATATCCCAACTTTTACTTTAAAAGCTGAGTTCTTGGAAGAATCTAAATGTATTTTCAATAGAGCACTGCTGAGAGGTACAGACATTTATTCTACCTGAATTCACTGAAATAATTACTACACACTCATTCATCTGTCTCCTACGATCATTTCTGGGACAAGGTAAGATTTACCAGGATGATTAAGATGGAAGCATCAGAACAACAGAAGTTTATTTAGAAAAAAAAAAAAAAAGCTGCTTTCCAAGATGCTTTTTATCTCATGCATAGGGAAGATGAAAAATGGACATGAGTTGAAAAAATTCACAGGAACAAGAATGAAAGACAAATATCTTAAAATGTTTGTGCTATGCATAATTCCCACTGGTGTGGGGTGGTGATTTCCTTTGAAGAGAGAGGCATGGTCCTGTTCCTAGAACTGGGTCTGTTCCTTGAGTGACAGGAATGAAACCACCATTCTCAGGTGGCCTGACCTTGTCCAGCAACAGCATGTCAGCTTTTCTTCACTCTCCCGTTTTTGCATGCAAACACATGTTCTCCTGGATAACTTTCAATCTTTCTTGCTTCTCTCTCTATAACCGTGCAAAGTGGGGTTTGTCCACTTGTCACCCTGAATCCACATGATCCAACAATTTGTGTTGAAGGAAGCAGGGTTATTTTTTTTAATAGGGTTCCAATTTGGAAGGGGGTGCTGAAAGCACTCCTGCTCTGATACCTCCTCTCCCATGAGACCCAAAACTTCTCTTGCTCCCCCAAAAGACTACAAGCCAAAACCCTGCCCAGAAATTCCCCATTTCCTTATCAGTTTTTAAACTGGCCACACAAACAGCTCTCCATCCTTGCTGGAAAGTGCACTCATGGGTTCAAGAGTCTCCATCTTCTTGCAGCAGCTCTCTCTTTCAGGATCTGTGGTACTGCTCCCAGTCTCCATGTAGCAGTGCAGGAACCATGTGCCATGCTGTACTGCATCATAGTGTCCCAGAGACTGGAACCCAGGGAGGCACACATCCCAGCATGGGATCCTACCTCCAGGAGCAGGCTTCCAACCATGCAGAGCCTAAGCCCCTAGTGGGCCCAACATCTGCCTGGTCCCATGAGCACTCCTGTATGTGCAGGGAGCAAAATCAGAGCCAAAAACCTACAACCAGAGCCAAAAGTCCCATATCAAGCCTGCATGTGTAAAAGAGGTTGCATCAACCTACAAAGCAAAAGAGGGAGAGAGAGAGAGCTCTGCATGCCTTTGCTTTATAAAGGGTTCTCCTGAAAATCTCACACACACAGAAAGCCAGTGGGAGTGTCCAGCTTTTCATACAATGTGTCACTGTCCATCATTTTTGTCAGCACCCCAGTGTCTTTGACCCTCTTTCAGCTGCCATATTTAGTCTGGACAAAGGTTTCCAAGCCACACACAGGAGCACAGGCATCTGTTCATACTAGGTGGGGCATCCAGCCCTGCAGCTCAGCAAGCACTCTATGAGCTTTCTCCCACCCCAGCTTTTCCAAGAAGTCTTTCAGGTCTGGGCAGGGCCTGAAAAAGGTGTGTGTGGGCATAACCAGTCACCAGGGGCAGGGGAAGACCTTCAGGTGGGAGGGGCAGGAACTATAAGAAGGTTTGTGGGGTGGGGTTGAGGCTGAGTAGGAGAGAGAATTGAGAGGAGAGGAAGAGCAGGGAGAGTGGAGGATGGGTAGGAGACAAGGAGAGAGGTAGAAATGCAGGGATAGGAAAAGGTCAAGAGGGAGAAGATAAAGAAGGGGCAGAGAAAAGTAGACCCTCTGGCAGCATTAAGAGGACTTTGGTGTTTACTCTGAGAAAAGTTGAGGAATCTATGGGGCAGTCTTGAATGGGAAGTTCTGTAGTAATTATTACAGGTAATAGGAGTAAGGATGAAACCTGGAATATGGGTTGTACAAACCAAATATTTCATGTAAGCCCAGTGACATCCAAAGAGTAAAAGGCAGTGTCCTTCTCGCTCACTGCACTGTACCTTTCTCAAAGAACCTTTGAGGCAGAAAACTCTGAGGAATCTGAGATCCTGTTCTGAAAATGTGGGACAGAAAGGAACCTCCATGTTGGGAAGAACCCATTTCCAACAAATTAAAAGTATTTCCAGCAGTAGAAAGTATGCACTCTTGTACTAGACAACCTTGGTGTCAGATCCTGACTACCATTTACTGGCTGTGTGTCCTTGGGCAATTATTTAGACTCTCTAAGCCTCTGTTTCCCCTTCAGGGAAATGGAAATAACTACCCTCTCCATAGAATTGTTGTGAGAATTAAAGAAGTTAGCATTTGGTGTAGCAGCCAAGATGGAGGTGTTGGTAGATAAGCTTCACTTCCTCACACAACCAAAAGGATAACAACCAATTTAAAGAAAAAAATAACCAGAACTACCAGAAAATCAAACTCTATGAAAGTCCAACAGCCAAGGAGTTAAAGAAGAAATACTCATCCAGACTTGTAGGAGGGGCAGAGATGAGCAGCCAGGGCAGAGAGGGCACACGACAAGCCAGTGGCTGCCAGTCACAAGCAGGCAAGGTTGTGGATGGCAGACTGGAATATTCTACTTTCACATGTGAATAAGTCAGGAGTAACAACTGGGGAGAGAGACATACCGGGCAACCCAGAGTTCTAGCATGGGAAACTAAAACCTCAAAACCTCTGACTGTAAAAACCTGTGGAGGTTGTGGCAGCAAGAGAAGCTCCCAGTCTCACAGGAGAGTCCACTGGAGAGGCCCATGGGATTCTAGAACTCACACAAGCCCACCCACCTGGGAATCAATACCTGAAAAGGCACAATCTGCTTGTGGGAAGCTAGTGAAGTGACAGAAAATAGGGAGAGAGCCGAGTAAGCTAGCAAGCAGCATTGTTCCATCTCTGAGCCCTGCCCTACATAGAGCATTGCAACCCGCCCTGGAAAATGCCTAAGGCTCTGCCACTTACAACATAACAGGTGCCTAGACAAAGAAATATAGTCCAAATGAAAGAATAGATCAAAACTCCAGAAAAAGAGCTAAGCAATGAAGAGATAGACAACCTATCAGAGGCAGAATTCAAAATATTGGTAATCAGAATGTTCACAGAAATGACTGAGTTTGGTCATAAAATGGAGGAAAAAATGAATGCTAGACAAAGTGAAACACAGAAAAATACACAGGGAACCAACAGTGAAGGAAAGGAAACCAGGACTCGAATAAATGATTTGGAACAAAAGGAAGAAATAAAGAACTAGAATAGAATGAAGAAACAAGAATTCAAAAAAATGAGAAGAGGTTGAGGAACCTCTGGGACAACTTTAAACACTCCAACATCTGAATCATAGGGGTACCAGAAGGAGAAGAAGAAGAGCAAGAAATTGAAAACTTATTTGAATAAATTATGAAGGAAAACTTCCCCAATCTGGTGAAAGAACTAGGCATACAAGTCCAGGACACTCAGAGAGTCCCAAAGAAATTTGATCCAAGGAAGCACACACCAAGGCACATCATAAGTACATTATCCAAGATTAAAGATAATGAGAGAATTTTAAAAGCAGTAAGAGAAAAGGAGATGGTTACCTACAAAGGACTTCCCATAAGACTGTCAGCTGATTTCTCAAAATAACCTTGTAGGCAAGAAGAGGCTGGAAAGAAGTATTCAAAGTCATGAAAGCCAAGGACCTACATCCAAGATTACTCTATCCAGCAAAGGTATCATTTAAAATGGAAGGGAAGATAAAGTGCTTCCCACATGAGGTCAAGTTAAAGGAGTTCCTCATCGCCAAGCCCTTATTATATGAAATGTTAAGGGGACTTATCTAAGAAAAAGATCAAAAATACACACAGGAAAATGACAACAAACTATGAACAGTAAAATAACAACAAACAGATTAAAAATAGTATAGAAAATGGAGAAGCCAAATAACTTATATGTACAACCCATGCATATGAATTAAGTGGAGGGGGAAATGTTAGAGGGAGAGGGGTGCAGGGTGGAGAGGGATAAAGGGGAAAAATGGGACAACCGCAATAGCATAATGAATAAAGTATACTTTAAAAAAGAAGTTAGTACTTTCTAAAGTGTCTGGAGCAGAGTAAAAGCTATACAATGATTGCATCTGTCAAGGTACTGTATTATGAACACATTTTTAGTCCTTCATTAGATATTTTTGCCCACAAAACTTACCATTAGTAAAATTTAAAACAAAACAAAAAATCTCTTGTCTCAATCACTTCTAAATCTCACATCATATTTTCTGTAACAGAAGTTTCATTTTAGTATGAATATATACTGTCTTATAAAAAGAATATGAACATTAGCACTGAAGTCTTTTCTGAAAGAAAATGACAAAGAGAATGCTATCAGATTTTTCTTCATCAATTCTTTTTTTAAATTTTTATTGTTATTCAATTACAGTTCTATGCCTTTTCTCCCCATCCCTCCACCCCACCCCAGGCAAACCCACCTCTCCCCCACCTCTACCCTCCCCCTCTTCATCAATTCTTAATTCTAGAAAATATTGAGGAACATCTCCAAAATTTTAAGGAAAAATTCACTTGAACCAAAAGTCAAAACCAAATCAAACTATTAACAAGATTGTAAAGACAATTTCTGACATGCAAAAAATAAGTATGTTTTACTAGTAAATTTTAGTCGATATATTCTATTAAAACAAAAAGTCTTAAGAAAGAAAAATCTTGAGGAACTCAAAAAACATGTGCAATGTGGGTGATCAAACATATCAAAATGACCACTGAATGTGGGGGTGGAGGTAAAGAAAATGATCAGTCCAAAGCAGTACTGATTCAAACAGATTTGAGACAAATATTTTCAAAGAGAAATTTGGATTTCCTTGAACAGAGACATTACAATTAAGGTGTGGAAGATGATATTGTTTGAAGATGATATTGTTTGAAGATGATATTATATAATGCTGTGTATCTCAAGAAGAAATTAGAAAATCAAGGAAAACAAAGCATTTTGCAAAAAATGCATTGCATAAACATGGAGAAATCAAAAAGTTGGAATACTACTCAATATTGAAAAATACAGAAGTACCATACTCTTGGAACTTCACATTTGAGCAATGTTTAAGGACATGTATATTAGGACTCAACTTTAAAAATTGGTTCTAGAGTGAATATTGTTTATAGTCATAATAATTTGCAGGTTATTATTTGTTTTCAAGTTTTGTAATCCAGCAAAAGCAAAGTTATGATTTAATTTTAGTTACCAAACATAATTTAAATGCAATGCAAAAGTAATATGAAAATAGAATGCTAGAAGGAGAGTGGGTGAAGTGGAAAGTACTGAAGAAATGGTATTTTCATCATTTTCTTTTTTATGGATAAATAGAGATTATCTGTGATTATATGAATAACCTTTGAGACAATTCAACATTCATTGTGATTTAAAACTATAAATCTTACCAAATAGGGATTAGATAAAACTTTCCTAAATAAATAAATATTGTTATTAGCAACACCTCAATAATCATCAAAACTAACAGAAAAACTTGAATCATATATTTTAATATCCTTTAAGATCTAATTTTATCTTGCCATTAGCATTAAGGTTTAAAGGTAATAAGCCAAGTTAATACAGTAAGGAAAGAAAAATGAATAAGAAGTAGAAGGAGAAATGGAAAAGAGATAAAATTTTCATTACACGGAATAAAATAAAATTAACCTATTAGAACTTATAAATGATCACAGTGAGTTTTCAAACAAATATTATTATAAAAATCAAAAGTGGGTCAAGATGGCAGCATACGTAAACATAACTTGCCTCCTCAAACAACCAGATCAAAATTGCAACTAAATTATAGAATAACCATCACTCAGAACCATCAAAAATAGAGTTGAATGGAAGCCTGACAACTATGGAATTAAGGAAACTACATCTATCCAGACTGGTAGGAGGGGCAGAGACTCAGAGTGAGCTGGTGACACATCCATGTGAGTTGGATAAAAATTCAGGAGGCATTATCTCAGGAGTGAGGAATCCCAGTCCCAGAACAGGCCTTCCAGTACCCGGAAGGTACATCCCCATAACTTCTGGCTGCAAAAAACAGGGGGAACTGAGTCAGTAGAAGAAGCTTCTGGAGTTCCAAGTAATTCCTCTTAAAGAACCCATACATGGACTTACTCAGACTCATTCCCTCTGTGCTCCAGAACCAGGGTAGCAGCTTGAAAGGTACCAGTGACATGCAAGAATGAACTGAAGTGTCTGGCATCAAGGCAAGAGCTGGGGGACAGCTTTCTCCCAGACAGAAAGGTGAACAAAGGCCATTGTCCCTCTTCTGAACCCTCCCCTCTTGGAGTCACAGAGCTGGCAGATGGGTGACATATCTGAGACTTCATCAAGCTGGCTAACACTGTTTGCCCTGCCCTTGGAGAACCCCTGAGGTTCTGTCCCACCCAACTTACAGCTGTTAACAGTGGTTTTTCCATATGAATGGCTGGTCTTAACTCATGCTTAACACCATCCTAAATCCTTTCAAATGAGCAACAGCTGGACTCAGTGAGCTCCCAGCCTCCATATCACTTTTGAAGTGGCCACAGTCATAGCACTAGCAGCAGCCAGCCCAGATTCACAGCTTGGCTTTGCCTGGGAATCTCCAAGCCCAGCACAAGTACCAACCATCTCAGACTGCTTTATAGTTCAGACAGGGTATCCCCAGGCAAAACACAAGTGAGGGCAGACCTTGGCCTTCACCATCCAGAAAACCCAAGGGACTTCAAATCCAGTGGACAGCTACAGATTATGTTGGAGCACCCTGCCCCTGCACAGCTGACCCTCTATGGATTGGAGAGATTGGTGGTAAGTGATCACAGCCAGTCCTTGCAGCTGACTTGCCTGGGTAAATCCCTCCCATTCACTTGCCAACAGCAACCAGGGCTCAACTATGAGAGGATCATGTACTCTGCCCACACAAAGGGCATATCTTGAATGCCTAGATTGGGTGATAGGGGAGGCTGTACCTCTGGACCCTACAGGACACCTACTACATTAGGCAACACTACCAAGACATACAGTCAAAGCAGTTCTGCCTAATACATAGAAACAAATACAAGTAGCCTGCAAAATGAGGAGACAAACATGGCCCAAATGAAAGAACAGATCAAAACTCCAGAAAAAGAACTAAACAAAATGGAGACAAGCAATCTGTCAGATGCAGATTTCAAAACACTGGTTGTAAAGATGCTCGAGGAACTTAGTGAGGACCTCAGCTGCTTAAAAAAGATCCAGACAGTGAGGGAAGATGGCGGCAACATAGGTGGGAGCGGAGTCCACTTCCCCTCAATGCCAGGGAAACACCTAGCTGATCTGAGGAGCAGAGCGAACAGCCAACAGTATTCCAGCATATATGAAGATCAGAGACCAAAGATAGAGGACACTGAAAGATCGGACAGTAAGAAGAGTGCTTAAGGACAATAAGGTCCCCAGGACCCTGGACCCGCACTGGGACAAGGGCAGCAGAAGCCCCAGCCCAGCCGCAGGGGCTGCTGCAGGATTCTTGGGAGAGGGTCAGGCTGAGCTGTGAGCAGCCAGGTGCTTGTTTGGACCAGGGGGGCTTGAATAGGAAGAATTTCTCACAAAGAAAAAGAAAACAGAGGCACTCAGTGGCTAGTTAGAGAACCCTGGGCAGCAGCCTAGGCCTCTGGCGCCCCTACCCCCTCAGCCCCTGGACTGTGAATGTGGGATAAGCAGCCCCAGTGCTCACCCGAAGCCCGGTTGCCCGCACCCATATTAGCGGACTGGGGGCCCATACCTGAAACCCCGGTGGGGCACCCACACCTGAAACCTCAGGTGGGTGAGCATCTGGAGCAGAGGCTAGCTGCTCCACCCACAGGCACAAAACAGCTGACCTGAGCAATGCATGACTCAGTTCCAAAGCTGCCCCACCCTCCAGAGAGACTCAAGCCCAAAGCAGCTGGATTGGCTGATCAACGGCCTGGCTGCCAAACAGGGACCACACCTACAACGTCTACCTAACACCTGCTCACAGAGCCCTGCAGGGCCCACTGGCTCTCTAGGACAAAGGCAGGACACCCAGCAGAGGGGAGCTGCAGGGCTAGGGGAGACTTAATTCCCCGGAAAGACTCAACCCAGTAGGGGGCTGAACTACCCCATAGCAGCACCCAGAGCCCCTAGCATCTAAGACAGCAAAGAGCAAGAAGGTAGAGTGTGAGTTGACCCTAATTGGTACAACTCAAGGACAGCACAACTGGTGAACTAAAGGCCTACTGGGGAGCAGAAGGGCGATGAGGAACTGGACTGCAGGATGAACAACAGCCAAGAGTGTGGCCCAGGAAGGGAGAAAAGTGAAACCAAACCTTCCAACCACCCCCTCCTGTTCCACAGACAGGAAGACCAGCAGAACTAACCTGACGGGCTTAAAACCAGCAGAACATTTTTTTTTTCCTTTTTTTTCCCTTTCCTCCTTTCCCCCTGAATTCCTTCTTCCTTTCTTTTTTATTTCATTCCTTCTTCCTACCATCCTTTACCCTTTTTATGCCTTCTTCCTGCCTTCTTTTATTTATTCCTTTGTTTTAATTTTTGTTAAAATTCCTTCTTATCTTGCCTCCGATCTTTCTTTATTCCCTCTTCCTTCCTTCCTTCCTTTCTTTTTCTATGTCCTTTTTCCCTCCTTCCTTTCTTTTTTTTTCCTTTAGCCCCCTTTCTCTTTTTCCCACAGGTGAGACAACAAAACCTGGAGTGCTGAAAAGATCAGAGTTAGACCGTGTTACACCCATAAACATCAGCTGAAGACCAGTGAGCACAGGAAATTAAGGAGACAACACCACTGAATCCCATTGGCATTCTACCACAGAAGTTCATACCATAAACCCAGGGAGTCAGAAGAGATCAATTGAAGAAACATAGGCTAACAAGAAGAGTCTCACAAACAATGGGAAGACAAAGAAACAATCCCCAAATAAAAGGAAAGAAGGAAGCCTCAGAAACAATGCTAACTGAAAAAGAGGCAAGTCAACTATCAGATACTGAGTTCAAAGCAATGGTTATCAGAAAGCTCACCAAGCTCTCTGAGCTCAAAGAGAACTACCAGAAACTACAAGGAAACTACAATGAACTCACTGCAAACTATATCAAGATGAAAAAGGAAATAGAAACTATCGACAAGAGCCAAGAGGAAATGAAGAATACAATTTCTGAATTGAAGAACACAGTAGAAGGAATCAAAAGCAGACTTGATGAAGCAGAGGATCGGATCAGCGAGCTGGAGGACAAAGTAGAAAAAAACACCCAGAAAGAGCAAGAAAAGGAAAAGAGGCTCAGAAAGAATGAAGAGGCAATAAGGGAAATGCAGGACAACATGAAACGTAACAATATCCGTATAATAGGAATACCAGAAGGAGAAGAAGAAGAGCAAGGAAAAGAAAACCTGTTTGAAAAAGTAATGATGGAAAATTTCCCTAATCTTATGAGAGAAAAAGTCACCCAAATCCAGGAAACACAGAGAGTCCCAAGCAAGAGGAACCCAAAGAGACCCACTGCAAGACACATTGTAATTAAAATGGCAAATTTCCAAGACAAAGAGAGGATCTTAAAGGCAGCGAGTGAGAAAAAGGAAGTAACATACCAGGGAGCCCCAATAAGGTTAGCAACTGACTTCTCAATGGAAAAGCTCCAAGCCAGAAGAGAATGGCAAAAAATATTCCAAGTAATAAGAACCAGAGGCCTGCAACCAAGACTACTTTACCCAGCAAGGCTCTCAATCAAGATAGAAGGCCAAATAAAGAGTTTCCAGGACAAAAGAAGTCTAAAAGAATACACTTCCACCAAACCAGCTCTGCAAGAGATGCTAAAGGGACTGCTTTAAGGAAAGGAAGGAAAAGACAAAGAGAGAGGAACACAGGTAGGAATAAAGGCAATGAATAACTACCTATCAATAATAACCTTAAACGTAAATGGATTAAATGCTCCAATCAAAAGACATAGAATAGCTGAATGGATAAGAAAACATGACCCACACATATGCTGCCTACAAGAGACCCATCTCAGGACAAAAGACTTACACACACTGAAAGTGAAGGGATGGAAACAAATTTTACAAGCAAACGGACAGGAAAAAAAAGCAAGGGTAGCAACACTCATATCAGACAAAATAGACTTCCAAATAAGGGCCATAAAGAGAGACCCAGAAGGTCACTTCATAATACTCAAAGGAAGAATCCACCAAGAAAACATAAACATTGTAAATATATATGCACCCAAAATAGGAGCACCCAAATACATAAAGAAAATCTTGGAGGACTTCAAGAAATATATTGACAGCAACATAATTATAGTAGGGGACTTTAACACCCCACTGTCAAAAATGGACAGATCTTCCAAACGAAATATCAACAAGGATATTGTGTCACTTAACAATACCCTAGATGAAATGATTTAACTGATATATATAGAGCTTTTCATCCCAAAGAAGAAAAATACACATTCTTTTCAAGTGTACATGGAACTTTCTCAAAGCTAGACCACATGATAGGACACAAAGCAAGCCTCAACAAATTCAAGAAAATTGAAATCATACCAAGCATTGTCTCTGACCACAAGAGGCTGAAACTAGAAACCAACCCCAAAGGAAAAAACCCCAAACACTCAAAATCAGGGAGACTGAATAGCATGCTATTAAACAATGAATGGGTCAAGAATGAGATTAGGGAACAAATCAAAAAATTTCTAGAAACAAGTGAAAATGAACTCAAAACAACCCAAAACCTATGGGACACAGCAAAGGCAGTCCTGAGAGGGAAGTTCATAGCAATACAGGCCTACCTTAAAAAGATAGAAACATTTCAAACAAAAAACCTAACCCTATGCCTACAAGAACTCGAGGAACAACAACAAACAAACCCCAGAGCAAGCAGAAGGAAGGAAATAACCAAGATCGGAGAAGAGTTAAATAACATAGAGACTAAAAGCACAATTCTAAGGATCAATTAATCCAGGAGCTGGTTCTTTGAAAAGATAAGCAAAATCGACAAGCCTTTAAGTAGGCTCATCAAGAAGAAAAGAGATAGGATCCAAATAAACAGAATTAGAAATGAAAGTGGAGAGATTACAACTGATACCACAGAAATACAACGGATTGTAAGAAATTACTATGAAGAACTGTATGCCAAGAAATTTGAAAACCTAAGTGAAATGGACACATTACTAGAAAAATATAATCTTCCAAAACTGAATGAAGAAGAAGCAGAAAACCTGAACAGACCAATAACAGCAGATGAAATTGAAGCAGTCATCAAAAAACTCCCAACACACAAAAGCCTTGGACCAGATGGTTTCACACGAGAATTCTACAAAGCATTTAAGGAAGAGCTAACCCCTATCCTTCACATACTATTCAAAAAAATCCAAACTGATGGAAGACTCCCAAGCTCTTTGATGAAGCCAGCATCATCCTAATCCCAAAACCAGATGAAGACACAACGAAGAAAGAAAACTTCAGGCCAATATCACTGATGAGCATAGATGCTAAAATTCTCAACAAAATATTGGCAAACCGCATCCAGCAATACATTAAAAAGATCATGCACCATGACCAAGTGGGATTCATCCCAGGGATGCAAGGATGGTACAATATTTGCAAATCAATAAACATAATACATCACATCAACAACAGCAAAGACAAAAATCACATGATCATATCAATAGATTCGGAAAAAGCATTTGATAAGATCCAGCCCCCATTTCTGATAAAAACACTCAGCAAAGTGGGAATAGAGGGAGTATTCCTCAATATAATAAAGGCCATATATGAGAAACCTACAGCCAACATCATACTCAATGGACAAAAACTTAGAGCTTTCCCACTAAGATCAGAAACAAGACAAGGATGCCCTCTCTCAAAACTTCTATTCAACATAGTACTGGAAGTCCTAGCCACAGCAATCAGACAAGAAAAAGAAATAAAAGACATCCAAATTGGAAAGGAGGAAATGAAACTGTCACTCTTTGCAGATGACATGATAGTGTACATGGAAAATCCTATAGACTCCACCAAAGAACTATTTGAACCAATAAATGAATTTGGCAAAACATCTGGATACAAAGTCAATACTCAGAAATCAAAGGCATTCCTGTACACCAACAACGAAACTGCAGAAACAGAAATCAGGAAAAAAAATCCCATTTGATATCGCAATAAGAAAAATAAAGAACCTGGGAATAAACCTGACCAAGGAGGTAAAAGACCTGTACTCGCAAAACTACACAACATTGAAGAAAGAAATTAAGGAAGACACAAACAAATGGAAGCATGTACCATGCTCATAGATTGGAAGAATTAACATCATCAAAATGGCCATACTACCCAAAGCAATTGATAGATTCAATGCAATCCCTATTAGAGTACCCATGACATATTTCACAAATATAGAACAAACATTTCAAAAATTTATATGGAACCATTAATGACCCTGAATAGCTGCAGCAATTTTGAGAAAGAAGAACAAAGCAGGAGGGATCACAATACCTGATATCAAACTGTTTTACAAGGCCACTCTCATCAAAACAGCCTGGTACTGGCATAAAAACAGGCACATAGACCAATGGAAAAGAACAGAGAGCACAGAAATAAATGCAAGCCTTTACGGTCAATTAATATTTGACAAAGGAGGCAGGAGCATAAAATGGAGCAAAAACAGCCTCTTCAACAGATGGTGTTGGGAGATCTGGACAGCTATGTGCAAAAAAATGAAACTCGATCACCAACTTACGCCATACACAAAAATAAACTCAAGATGGATAAAAGACTTAAATATAAGTTGTAACACCATAAAAGTCCTCGAGGAAAACATAGGCAGGAAATTCTCAGACATTCCACGCAGCAACATCCTCTCAGACATGTCCCCTAAAGCAAGGGATATAAAGGAAAGAATAAACAAATGGGACCTCATCAAAATAAAAAGCTTCTGCAAGGCTAAAGAAAACAGCACCAAATTACAAAGAGAACTAACAGTATGGGAAAACATATTTGCCAATGATACCTCAGACAAGGGCCTGATCTCCAAAATATATAAAGAACTCACAGGACTGCAATCCAGGAAGACAAACAACCCAATTAAAAAATGGGCAAAGGACTTGAACAGACACTTCTCCAAGGAAGACATACAGAGGGCCCAGAGACATATGAAAAGATGCCCAGCATCACTCGCCATCAGAGAGATGCAAATTAAAACCACAATGAGGTACCATCTCACACCAGTCAGAGTGGCCAACATAAACAAATCCACAAACAAATGTTGGAGAGGATGCGGAGAAAAGGGAACCCTAGTGCAGTGTTGGTGGGAATGCAGACTGGTGAGGCCACTGTGGACAACAGTATGGAATTTCCTCAGAAAACTAAAAATGGAACTGCCCTTTGACCCAGCAATTCCACTGCTGAGATTATACCCTAATAACCCTGAATCACCAATCCAAAAGAACCTGTGCACCCCAATGTTCATAGCAGCACAATTTACAATAGCCAAGTACTGGAAGCAACCTAAGTGCCCATCAGCAAACGAGTGGATCCAAAAACTATGGTATATTTACACAATGGAATTCTATGCAGCAGAGAGAAAGAAGGAGCTTATACCTTTTGCAACAGCATGGATGGAACTGGAGAGCATTATGCTAAGTGAAATAAGCCAGGCGGTGAGGGACAAGTACCATATGATCTCACCCTTAACTGGAACATAATTAATAGAAGAAAAAAGCAAACAAAATACAACCAGAGACATTGAGGTTGGGAACAGTCTAGCAGTGGCCAAGGGGGAGTGGGGTGGGGACAGTGGGAAGAGGGGATTGCAGGAACTATTAAAAAGGACACATGGACAAAATCGGGGGGGATGGTGGAGGTGGGGTAGGGAGGTGGGTTCAGCTGTGGTGGGGTGGAGGGAAGGGGAGAAAAGTCATACAACTATAATTGAATAACAATAAAAATTAAAAAAGAAAAAGATCCAGTCAGAAACAAAGGATATACTAATTAAAATAAAGAACAATTACAGGGGGAAAAAAAAAAACAGTAAAGTGGATGAAGCCGAGTATCAAATCAATGACTTGGAAATAAGGAAGAAAATAACAACTAGTCAGAATAACAAGAAAAAAAAAGAACCCCCCAAAATGAGAATAATATAAGCAGCCTCTGGGACAACTTCAAACATTCAACATTCGCATAATAGGGGCACCAAAAGGAGAAGAGAAAGAGCAAAAAATTGGAAATCTACTTGAAAAAATAAAGAAAACTTCCTTAATTTGGTGAAGGAAATAGACATGCAAGTGCAGGAAGCACAAGAGTTCCAAACAAGTTGGATGCAAAGACACACACTCCAAGACACATCATAATCAAAATGCCAAAGTTTAAAGATAAATAGAGAATCTTAAAAGCAGCAAGAGAAAAGCAGTTAGTTCCCTACAGGTGAGCTCCCATAAGACTATCAGGTGATTTCCCAAAAGTAACCTTTCAGGCTAGAAGGAATTGACAAGAAATATTCAAAGTCATGAAAAGTATGGATGTACAGCCAATATTGCTCTACCCTACAAAGATATCATTTAGAATTGAAAGGTAGATAAAGAGTTTTCCAGACAAGAAAAAAATAAAGGAGTAATCATCCCCAAACCATTATAATATGCGATGTTAAAGAAATTTATTTAAGAAAAAGAAGATTAAAACAATCAACAACAAATGGCAATAAATACATATCTATCAACATTAAATCTAAAGAAAACAACTAAGCAAACAAGAACAAATACAGAATCATGGATACAGAGAGCATTTTGATGGTTGCCAAATTAGGAGGGGGCGATTGCAGGGGAATGGGTGAAGAGGTGAGGCAGTTAAGAAGTCCAAATAGGTAGTTACAGAATAGCCATGGGGATGTAAAGTACAGTATACGAAGTTGAGTAGCCAAAGAACTTGCACATATGACTCATGGACATGAACAATGGTGGGAAGATTACCTGAGGGAACAGGGGGCTCTGGGCACAGGGGGGCAAAGGGAGAAAAACTGGGACAACTGTAATACATAATCAATAAAATATAACTCAAAAAAATCAACAATACTGTTCCATAAGACAAATAACCAACTGGCAAACATAGTATGTTCTTAGTGACAATAGCCATAAAACTATAAGACACCTAGGGTAAAATTTTAAAATGTTAAGGCCAGGGCATTATAGCAAAAATTTTATTCTATAATGAGATTAAAAAATCTATTTAACATTCTTAAATGTGATTTAATGGTGTCAGTTTTCATTGAATTAATCTATAAAATCAATGCTGTTTCAATAAAAATTCTGTCTTAATTTCACATAGTAAAACAGCTAATTTAATTTTGTAAAAGAAAAGACCAGTGGGATATATTGGCTCAGAGACAGAAATATACGCATATACATGTGTATATGTACAAACATATGCATATATGAATCAAATAAATATATCATAAAGGTGGCAGTACAAAAAAAAATAGCAGAATAGAGATTATTCAGTGTATGGTGATAGAAAAACATGGAGAACAAGAATACTGTACCTCCATCCATCATCTATCTCTCAGCAGAGATCCCGGGTGAATAATTACCTAAGGAGAAAATATAAAAATATAAAATTAACACAATAAAATGTGGGATGGTATCATTGACAATTAGAAGAGAAAGATAAAGGAAGTCGTAAGAAGGTCTTCTGATTATTTCTTAAACAAAGCTCAAAAAGCACAAATCATGAGGCAAAAAAACCTTCAAAAATGTATATTTTAAGGCAAAATTTATCTTTTTTCTTTATTTTTGTTTTTTTTTAACTTTTTATTGTTGTTCAGGTAGAGTTGTCTCCATTTTCCCTCCACCACTCCCTACCCCATCCCACCCATCCCCACCTCCCACCCTCAATCTTACCTGCCTTTGACTTTGTCTATGTGTCCTTTATACATGTTCCTTGAGACCTTTCCCCTTCCCCCCCCATTATCCCTCTTCCTCTTCCCCTCTGGTTACTGTCAGTTTTTGTTCTTTATTTCAATGCCTCTCCTTATAATTTGCTTGCTTGTTTGTTTTGTTGTCTTGATTTACCAACTTTAGATAGTTTCTGTTTGCTCACCACTATGAACAAAAAAGAAATTGTAAGACAAAATTTCTTTTTTTTTTTTCATGGTGATCAGCCAATAGAAACTATCTAAAATTGGTAAATCAAGAATTAGTAGCATGGATATATTACTTTTAAGTATAGTATTAAATGCAAAAATATATATAAAACAAAATTAGTTAAATTTGGTGACTACAGGAAGTAGAAGTGGGATTCTATAAAACGACTAAAAATTGTTTATCTTCATTTATTACTTTATGGCACTGTTTGAGTATTATTCTCATGTACATTCATGGATGTTAACGTGTTTTTAACTCATTGTTGCTGGAATTTACCCCTCCCTTCCTGCTGTATAGAAACTCTACCAAGATAAAGAGGAGATCATTATAAAAAGAATCTAGATTCAGATCTAGAACCGGAGAGTTTTCATCTTTAAAATCACCTAGTACTCCAATGAAATCTTTCCTTTTATGCAAAATACTAAGATAAATATTATCTCCATTAATTAAAACTAGTCAATACTGTGAAATGTATGTGGAAGTTAATAAGAGCTATTGGGGAAATTAATTTTGGTCAAACTGTGTCAGAACAGTCATATACTGAAAGTATAATTTCACCTATACATAAATGCACTTATTAATCCCACATTTTTACCCTTCAGCTGTAATCACTAATAATACTTTTAATCTAGTCATACCATGTTTCATTTACTTTATTCTAGGTTCTTAATATGTTAATTTCTAGTTATTTTTCTTCTTCCCCTGATTTTGACTCAAGTATATGTGTATTGCCATAAGCTGTTTTATATAATTAATAGATATTTGTTTCTTTCCAAAACATCCACTGTACATTTCGTCCATGCCAAAAGGTCCTTGAATTCTGGACTTATCAGAAATGTTTATGAGATACAGGCCTACTTAAAAAAGATAGAAACATTTCAAATAAACAACCTAACCCTACACCTATAAGAACTGCAGGAACATCAACAAATAAAGCCCAGAGTAAAAGGAAGGAAATACCAAGATGAGAGCAGAATAAAACCACATCTACAAGATCAATACCAAGTATCAATAAATCAAGGAGCTTCGTTGAAATGATAAACAAAATAGAAAAGCCTTTAAGCAGACTCATCGAGAAAAAGAGGGAGAGGACCCAAATAAAGTCAGAAATGAAAGAGGAGAGGTTGCAGCTGATACCATAGAGATACAAAGAACTGTAAGTTATTACTATAAACAACTATATGGCAAAACAATTCTAAAACAAGGGTGAAATGGACAAATTTCTAGAAAAATATAATCTCCCTAAACTGAATGAAGAAGCAGCAGAAAGCCTAAACCGAATACCAATAACAGCTGGTGAAACCAAGGCAGTAATCAAAAACTCCTGGCACACAAAAGCTCTGGACCATAGTCTCGCAGGAGAATTTTACAAAACTTTTAAGGAAGAGCTAACCTCTATCCTTCTCAGAGTATTCCAAAAAATCCAGGAAGAGGAAAGAATCCCAAACTCTCTTTATGAAGCCATATGATCCTAATTCCAAAACCAGATAGACACAACAAAAAAAGAAAACTACAGGCGAATATCTCTGATGAGCATAGATGCTAAAATCCTCACCAAAATATTGGTAAACCACATCCAGCAATACATTAAAAAGATCATACACCATGATCTAGTGGGACTCATCCCAGAGATCTAGGGATGATACAACATTAGCAAATCAATGAACATAATACATCACATACACAAAAAGAAAGACAAAAATCACATGATCATATCAACAGATGCAGAAAAAGCATTTGATAAGATACAGCACCCATTTCTGATAAAAACACTCAGCAAAGTGGGAGTAGAGGGAGCATAACTCACCATAATAAAGGCCATATATGAGAAACCACCAGCCAACATGATACTCAATGGGCAAAAATGAAAAGCTTTCCCACTAAGATCAGGCACCAGACAAGGATGTCTGCTTTCAGCACTTCTATTCAATGTAGTATTGGAAGTTCTAGCCACAGCGATCAGACAAAAAGGAAATAACAGGCATCCAAAATGGTAAGGAGGAAGGAAAACTGCCATTGTTTGCAGATGACATGATAGTATACATAGAAAAACCTACACACTCCACCAAAAACTATTCAGCCTATTAAGTGAATTTGGCAAAATACTGGGATACAAAGTCAATATTCAGAAATCAAAGGCATTTCTGTACACCAAGAATGAAATATCAAAAACAGAAATCAGAAAAAATAAGTCCCATTTGCTATAGCAACAAGAAAAATAAAATACCTAGGAATAAACCTGACCAAGGAAGTGAAAGGCCTGTACAAGGAGGTGTTAGGCCTGTGTATGTGATGTATTATGTACATTGATTTGCTAATGTTGTATCATCCTTAGATCTCTGGGATGAGTCCCACTAGATCATGGTAATCAAAACAGTTTTGCACTGGTGTAAGAACAGGCACATAAATCAATGGAACAGAATAGAGAGGCCTGACATAAACCTAAGTCTCTAAGGTAAATTAATATTCAATAAAGGGGGCTGCAGCATAAAATGGAGTAAAAATAGCCTATTCAACTAATGGTGTTGCGAGAGCTGGACAGCTGCATGCAAAAACAAACAAACAAAAAATTAAACTTGATCACCAACTTACACCATATACAAAAATAAACTCAAGTTGGATAAAAGAGTTAAATTTAAATTCTGACACCATAAAAGTACTGTAACAGAACATAAGGATGAAAATATCAGATATTCCATGTAGTAATATTTTCACTGATCTATCCCCTTGAGGAAGGGATATAAAGGCAAAAAGAAACAAATGGGACTATATCAAATTAAAAAGTTTCTGCACAGCTAAAGAAAACATGAGCAAATAAAAATAGAACCAATTGTAGAGGAAAATATATTTGCCAATGATACCTCAGACAAGGGTTTGATCTCCAAAATATATAAAGAACTCACATTACTCCACTCTAAGAAGACAAACAACCCAATTAAAAAATGGGCAATGGATCTAAACACTCACTTCTCCAAGGAAGACATACAGAGGGCTCAGAGACATATGAAGGGATGCTCAGCATCACGAGCCATCAGAGAAATACGAATTAAAACCACAATGAGAAACCACTTCACAGCGTTGAGAACAGCCATCATAAACAAATCAACAAATAAGTGCTAACGAAGGTGTGGAAAACAGAGAACTGTAGTACACCTGTTGTTGCCATGCAGACTGGTGCAGCCACTGGTGCAGACTGAGGAAAACAGTATGATATTTCCTCAGAAAACTAAAAATGGAACCGCCATTTTTTAAATTTTAATTATTTATTGCTATTCAGTTACAGTTGTGTGCCTTTTCTCCCCATTCCTCCACCCCACCCCAGCCAAACTCCCCTCCCTCCCCCACCTCCACCCTCCCTTTTGATTTTCTCCATGTGTCCTTTATAATAGTTCCTGTAATCCCCTCTCCTCACTGTCCCCTCCCCACTCCCCCCTGCCCGTTGTTAGATTGTTCTTAACTTCAATGTCTCTGGTTATATTTTGTTTGCTTTTTTCTTCCATTTATTATGTTCCAGTTAAAGGTGAGATCATGTGGTATTTGTCCCTCACCATCTGGCTTATTTCACTTAACATAATGCTCTCCAGTTCCATCCATGCTGTTGTAAAGGGTAAGAGCTTCTTCTTTCTATCTGCTGCCCTTTGACCCAGCAATTCCACTGCTGGGATTATCCCCTAAGAACTCTGAAACACCAATCCAAAAGAACCTGTGCACCTCAATGTTCATAGCAGCACAATTTACAATAGCCAAGTACTGGAAGCAACCTAAGTGCCCATCAGCAAACGAGTGGATCCAAAAACTATGGTATATTTACACAATGGAATTCTACGCAGGAGAGAGAAAGATGGAACTGCCTTTTGACCCAGCAATTCCACTGCTGGGATTATACTCTAAGGATCATGTAACACCAACTCAGAAGAACCTATGCACCCCAGTGTTCATAGCAGCACAATTTATAATAGGCAAGAGTTGGAAGCAACCTGAGTGCCCATCAGTAAATGAGTGGATCAAAAAACTGTGGTACATAATGGAAACATGTACCATGCTCATGGATTGGAAGAATTAACATCATCAAAATGGCCATACCACCCAAAGCAATTTATAGAGTCCATGCAATCCCTATTAGAGTACCCATGACATATTTCACAGATATAGAACCAATATTTCAGAAATTGATATGACACTCTAAACAACCCCGCATAGCTGCAGCAATTTTGAGAAAGAAGATCAAAGCAGGAGGGATCACAGTACCTGACATAAAACTGTATTACAAGGCCACTGTAATCAAAACAGCCTAGTACTGGCATAAAAACTGGCACATAGACCAATGGAACAGAACAGAGAGCCCAGAAATAAACTCAAGCCTTTACGGTCAATTAATATTTGACAAAGGAGGTAAGAGCATAAAATGGAGCAAAAACAGCCTCTTCAACAGATGGTGTTGGGAGATCTGGACAGCTACATGCAAAAAAATGAAACTCGATCACCAACTTACGCCATACACAAAAATAAACTCAAGATGGATAAAAGACTTAAATATAAGTTGTAACACCATAAAAGTCCTCGAGGAAAACATTGGCAGGAAAATCTCAGACATTCCACGCAGCAACATCCTCACAGACATGTCCCCTAAAGCAAGGCACATAAAGGAAAGAATAAAGAAATGGGACCTCATCAAAATAAAAAGCTTCTGCAAGGCTAAAGAAAACAGCACCAAATTACAAAGAGAACTAACAGTATGGGAAAACATATTTGCCAATGATACCTCAGACAAGGGCCTGATCTCCAAAATATATAAAGAACTCACAGGACTGCACTCCAGGAAGACAAACAACCCAATTAAAAAATGGGCAAAGGACTTGAACAGACACTTCTCCAAGGAAGACATACAGAGGGCCCAGAGACATATGAAAAGATGCTCAGCATCACTAGCCATCAGAGAGATGCAAATTAAAACCATAATGAGGTACCATCTCACACCAATCAGAGTGGCCAACATAAACAAATCCACAAACAAATGTTGGAGAAGATGTGGAGAAAAGGGAACCCTAGAGCAGTTTTGGTGGGAATGCATACTGGTGAGGCCACTGTGGACAACAGTATGGAATTTCCTCAGGAAACTAAAAATGGAACTGCCCTTTGACCTAGCAATTCCGCTGCTGGGATTATACCCTAAGAACCCTGAAACACCAATCCAAAAGAACCTGTGCACCCCAATGTTTATAGCAGCACAATTTACAATAGCCAAGTACTGGAAGCAACCTAAGTGCCCATCAGCAAACGAGTGGATCCAAAAACTATGGTATATTTACACAATGTAATTCTACGCAGCAGAAAGAAAGAAGGAGCTTATACCCTTTGCAACAGCATGGATGGAACTGGAGAGCATTATGCTAAGTGAAATGAGCCAGGCAGTGAGGGACAAATTCCATATGATCTCACCTTTAACTGGAACATATTCAACAAAAGAAGAGTGCGAACAATATATAACCAGAGACATTGAAGTTAAGAACAATCTAACAATGGGCAGTAGCGAGTGGGGTGGGGACAGTGGGAAGAGGGGATTGCAGGAACTGTTATAAAGGACACATGGACAAAATCGGGGGGGATGGTGGAGGTGGGGGAGGGAGGTGGGTTCAGCTGGGGTGGGGTGGAGGGAAGGGGAGAAAAGGCATACAACTGTAACTGAATAACAATAAAAATTTTTAAAAAAACTGTGATACATTTACACAGTGAAATACTATGTAGTAGAAAAAAAGAAAGGGCCCTTACCTGTTGTGACAGCATGGATGGACCTGGAGAGCATTATGCCAAGTGAAGTAAGCCAGGTGGTAAAAGACAAATACTATATGTTCTCACCTATAAGTGGAACCTAATCAATAAAACAAATGATCAAGCAAAATGTAACCAGAGACATTGAAAAAAATAACAAAGTAACAGCAACCAGAGGGGAGGTGGGATGGGGTAATGGGAGGAAAAAATGGAAGTGTTGTCAAGGAACATGTATAAAGTCCACATGGACAAACCAAAATGGGGTAACATCCAGGGTGGGAGGTGGGGATGGGTGGGGGGGAATGGCAGGGGGAAATGGTGACAACTGCACTTGAACTCAATATAAATAAATAAATAAAAGTTTTTAAAATATTTATGAGTAAATTTGGTCCTGTCAAAATGTTCACATTTAGAAAATGTCTCTGGTTCAAATAGCCCATAACATTTATTTATACTTTTGGTCTATAAAAGTTTAATACATAAAAAAACTTTCATGTCTTAGTGGTCCAATAATTGTCGACAGGACAAAATATAAAATACTTTTTTGCATGGACCAGATACCTTTGTGCACATTTTGAATAGGATCAAATGTCCTGCAAGGGTTTCATTCACTCCTAAAGGAAAGAAAGAAGACAGGATAGGAAGGTGGAAACAGAGAGGGTGGGAGGGAAGTGGTAGAAAAATTAGGATTCAGTTAAGCTATATGTAACAGAAAAAATCTAAAATACTAATGCCTTAAACAAATAAGATTTTTTTTCTTATTGAAAATGAGTCCAGAGCTGTCACTTCAGAACTGTTAGTAGGATTTATATTTCTCAGGCTGCTTCATCAGTTTATTTTGCTTCTCTGTTCTTCCCAGTAAACTCTATCCAATCTGAAGGTCAGAATATATTTACTAAGACTCCAGACATCACACACTTTTCAGTATGATGTGGAGGAAAATGAGGGTAGGAAAAGAAACATTTCTTCCATTTGAATTATTTCCTTTGGTGAAGCTTTCTGTAAAACTCCATGTAACATTTTCACTTCATTTGCCCTTCCCACTACTTCCTATATTTCTGTAAAAATTCTTCCTATGGCCAGGTAAGTTTTATGTATTTCTGTTATCATCTTGAAATTGCATAATCTCAAAGAGAAGTCTATTTGTGTAAAATAAAGGTGTATGAGTACTGAACTGAATTTTTACATCTCTATACAATTTGTTAATCACAGAATATATTTTGTGATCTAAATACATAAGCTGAGAATTAAACATAAGTATTGTTATGCATACAAATTAAATGGCCTCTCATTATAAATTATTTAGTTTAATATTTTAAATTAATCTGCAGAGTAAGAAACTCCATGGGAATTAATATCTAATGACATATAACTGTGGTTTTAAACTTTCCAGAGCCAATTCTGCTTTTTTATGACAAATTGTTTTGTTATACATAATTTCCTATTCTGAAACTCTTATATATCCCTAAAAGAAAGCATCAGTATATTTCAAGTTGGATTCTCACTAACATTTACATGACTCAGTAGGTCTGTCCAGCACCAATTATACTTAACTCTAGAAAAGATAGGACAGGCTGAACAATAGCCTCCACAAAATGCAGTTTTGTGAAGGCTCAGATACTCAGACAAGCCTCTAAAGTCCAGATTATATATATAGAACTTAAGAAATGAGCACCAATACGAATGCAAATCACATTGTTACTATAGTGAGTAACTAGTTATTAATAAAAAAAGAGAGCAAAGGGATTGGACATTGAGTTCAATAAACTGGGGAGAATAGCCTGATTGCTTAGTCACAAAGCTACATTTCCACACACTCCAGAGGACTGCTGCAGAGAGGAATTAATCCTAGGAGCATAGGAAATCTCCCCAGGAGCATTGTTCAGCCTCTGGTACTGGATTGTTGAGGGGAACAGTGGGAAGGGCTTGGCCTAACTAGGGGGTGGACCTATCAAAAGCCTGCAAAAGCACAGGAACTTAATTGGTTATTTTCATAAAGCTCCTGTTTATAACCCCAGGAGAACAAAGAAGTTCTATCTCTTCTCTGACCCACAGTTGCCCTACCCGTTCATGTGTTTTCTCTACATAGCCATGTAGCCTCAGCAGCCATGTGGCCAACGACCACACAGGCTCCAAATGTAGGCTCCAGGTGGGAGCCAGGGTACAGCAGCAAAGCAACAGATCACAGCCAGGACACAAACTAAGCTGGCCAGATGATGAAAAGCGCTGGAATGAATTAGCCTTGGCATGGCGCAGGATCTCTGGAAATAGGCTTTATTTCTGGCCCTGATTTTCCATGGCTAGAAGGACAGAGATAGGACATTGAGAATCCAGGAGGCTCCCTCTTTTGATTTGACATCATGAATAAATCATCATGCCACATCATAACCTCCTGTGTGTTAGCCTTTCAAATGTTTTTCTCATGATTGTGTGGAAGACCCTTATTTCCACCAACAACATCAGTACATGTAACTCCCAGGCCTGAGGTTTATCAGCTTAAATACCCTGCTAGTTGGGCAGCATTTGGATAGGTAAAGTGCTCACATTCCTTTATTTAATGAAATTTACAGTAAATTACAGGTGAAAAAATAATCCTGACAACGAAGAGTGACATGCTTAGAAATAGTCTCAGATCAGTAGTCAATTATTAGTAACCTAAGAAGATCCTCATTTATCTCCAGTGAATATGCTCCTAGAGTTGGTACTGCAAAAAAACTAAGTGTCAAATTTTTCTTAAGTATTACTGAGGCTAGCTAGAGGAAGGATTGCAGTCCAGTTCTTAAATCTTTCTATAAAAACTAACTTTCATTTCAAAATATACATTCTTACAGACAATCATACCAGAAAATGTAAATTAGCCAGATTCTGCTTCTGTTCTTTGTAAATTAGAAATTATTCTACCACAAAAGTTCCTGCCATTTATGTCTATAATCTTTCCAAAATAGTGAACAACTCTTAACTTCCATTAATGTACATGATAAGTGAAGTAAATTATGTCTGGTGAAACATTTGAAGGTTGAAAGTTTGCTCTCTATCATACCTTTCCTTCCCTCCCTGTCCATCATACACTAAATGTCAATGGTACTACCTCAATCATTGTGGAAATTTAAAAACGTTCCCCATAAATTTAAAAAGTATTATGTAGAGTGGGAAGGACATAGGAAAACCATATATCAGTTGCAGACAAATTTTCTAAAGTAACCTATTTATAAGCTTTTACAATATTAATTTTTTCCTCAATTACATCAAGAAATTACAAATTAGTAAAAGCTATCTTTGTGATTTAAATCCATATCATCAAATAAGCCATTAAAGTTTAGAACACCAAAAAATGCCAAAAAAAACAATATCAAGTGTAATGTTCTCAAAAATAATGTTCTGTCCACGAGCTTTCTAGTTCCTGTTACTAAACCCCATTTTTAACTATAAAACTACTTATTCTGGTGGTTCCATCGAAATTTTATTTTTAATTTTATTGTTGTTCAAGTATAGTTTCTGCCTTTCCCCCATACCTCTGCCCCCAACGCCATCCATTCCCACCTCCCCCTCCTGATTCCACCCACTCTTGGATTTGTCCATGTGTCCTTTATAGTTGTTCCTGAAAACCCTTCACACTTTCCCACCCATTATCCCTTCCCATCTCCCCTCTGGTTACTGACAATTTGTACTTCATTTCAATGTCTCTGGTTACATGTTGCTTGCTTGTTTGTTTTGTTCATTAGGTTCCAGTTAAAGGTGAGATCATGCAGTATTTGTCTTTCACTGCCTGGCTTATTACACTTAGCATAATGCTCTCCAGTTCCATCCATGCTGTCAAAAAGGGTAGGAGCACCTCCTTTCTTTCTGCTCTGTAGAATTCCATTGTATAAATGTACTATGTGTTTTTGATCCATTCATTTACTCATGGACACTTAGGTTGCTTTCAGAACTTGACTATTGTAAATTGTGCTGCTATGAACATTGGGGTTCTTTTGGGTAGGTTCTTTTGGATTGGTGTTTCAGGGTTCTTAGGATATAATCCTAGCAGTGGAATTGCTGGGTCAAAAGACAGTTCCATTTTTAGTTCTCTGAGGAAATTCCACACTGTTTTCCATACTGGCTGCACCAGTCTGCATTCCCACCAACACTGCACTAGGGTTCCCTTTTCTCCGCATCCTCTCCAACACTTGTTGTTTATTGCTTTGTTTATTATGGCCATTCATACTGGTGTAAAGTGATATCTCATTGTGGTTTTAATTTGCATCTGTCTGATGGCTAGCAATGCTGAACATCTTTTCATATGTCTCTGGACCCTCTGTATGTCCGTCTTGGAGAAGTGTCTGTTAAAGTCCTTTGCCCATTTTTTAATTGGGTTGCTTGTCTTCTTAGAGTGGAGTCATGTGAGTTCTTTATATATTTTGGAGATCAAACCCTTGTCTGAGGTATCATTGGCAAATATGTTTTCCCATATGGTTGGTTCTCTTTTCATTTTAATGTTGTTTCCTTCAGCCATGCAGAAGCTTTTTATTTTGATGAAATCACATTTGTTTATTCTTTCCTTTATGTCCCTTGCTCTAGGGGACATATCAGATGCTAAAATCCTCAACAAAATACTGGCAAACCGCATCCAGCAATCCATTAAAAAGATCATAAACCATGATCAAGTGGGATTCATCCCAGGGATCCAAGGATGGTACACTAGTCAAAAATCAATAAACGTAATACATCACATAAACAAAAGCAAAGAAAAAAATCACATGATTATTTCAATAGATGTGGGAAAAGCATTTGATAAGGTACAGAACCCACTTAGGATTAAAACTCTCAGTAAAGTGGGAGTAGTGGGATTTATTATGTTGAGATATGCTTCAACGTAATAAAGGCCATATATGAGGAACCTCCAGCCAACATCATACTCAACAGTCAAAAACTAAAAGCTTTCCCATTTAGATCAGGAACAAGACAAGGATGTCTGCTTTCAGCATTTCTATTCAACATAGTACTAGAAGTCCTAGTCATAGCAATCAGAAAAAAAAAGAAATAAAAGGCATCCAAATTGGGAAGGAAGAAGGAAAACTGTCATTGTTTGCAGATGACATGATAGTGTACATAGAAAATCCTATAAACTCCACCAAAAAATTGTTTGACCTAATAAATTAATTTGGCAAAACAGCTGGATACAAATCAATATTCAGAATTCTAAGGCATTTTTGTATATCAACAATGAAATATCAGAAACAGAAATCAGGAAAAAAAATCCCATTTGATATAGCAACAAGAAAAATAAAGTACCTAGTAATAAACCTAACCAAGGAGGTGAAAGACCTGTACTCAGAAAACTACACAACACTGAAGGAAGAAATTAAGGAAGAGACAAACAAATGGAAGCATGTACCATGCTCATAGATTGGAAGAATTAACATCATCAAAATGGCCATACTACCCAAAGGAATTTATAGATTTAATGCAATCCCTATTAAAAATACCCATTACATACTTCACAGATATATAACAAACAATTCAAAAATTGATATGGAAGCATAAATGACCCTGAATAGCTGCAGCAATTTTGAGAAAGAAGACAAAGTAGGAGGGACCACAATACCTCATATCAAACAGCATTACAATGCCACTGTAATCAAAATAGCCTGGTATTGGCATAAGAACAGACACATGGACAAATGGAATAGAATCGAGAGCCCAGAAATAAACCCAAGTCTCTATGGTCAATTAATATTTGACAAAGAGCGATGCAGCATAAAATGGAGTAAAAATAACCTCTTTAGCAAATGGTGTTGGGAGAGCTGGACAGCTACATGCAAAAAAAATGAAATTTGGTCACCAACTTATACCATACACAAAAATAAATTCAAGACTTAAATGTAAGACAAAAATCAAGGCAAAAATAAAAGACTTAAATAGAAGATGTAAAACCATAAAAGTCCTTCAGGAGATCATAGGCAGGAAAATCTCATATATTCCATGCAGCAATATTTTTCATCCAAATATTTTAAGTATTAAGTTTATTATGGTCTTTAGATTTGTTTTTAGGCATTTTTGTTGAATTCAAACATGATAAAGATTTTACTTTTTTGACCTTCAACAAAAACCCCTTTATCTCTTTAATATAGTTAACTACCATTTTTAGTTGTGACAATAAACACATTTTACATCACTTCTCACTATGCATTATACACTATAGGGCCTAATCATATAGAGTTTTCCTTCAATAACTGTCCCTTTTTCATTTTCATAGGTCTCTATTAATCCACTTATTTCCAGATATTCTATCATGTCATCTAATATGTCATCTAAGCTATAAAGCCTAACTTATCTAATAGAACTTCTCCAGTAGCCCTCCCTATTGCTGTAGTCTAGACTAGTTCCTGTCCAGGTCTATGACAGTCCAGTTACTTTTCTCCAATTCCCTCCTGTTTAAACTTAGTATCCTGGATCCTTTGCCTTCTGCTGTTTTAAAAAATATATTACTATACTTTTGTATACCTGGGAAATATGTTTTTCAGTGTCTTCCTAAGAAAGAGTACATGGGAGGTAAGAACTGATTCCTTGCATACAAGAAATTGCCATAATCTGCTGTTTCAGCTGATTGATAGTTTAACTTAACTCTCAAATTCTGGTGGAAGACTGGAGAACCAAGATGGTGGCGTAGGTAGACACACTGTGCCTCCTCACACAACCAGAACTGACAGAAAATCAAACAGCAAGGAAGTCTGACACCAAGTAGATAAAAAAGAAACATACATCCAGACCTGTAGGAGGAACTGAGATGGGCAACGGGGCGGAGAGGACTCTCGTGGTCGTGGAGGGACCGATACTGACTGAGTGTGGGATGAACGGGGCAGGCAGTCTGACCACTAGCAGACCCTGAGGCCCCACATTTGAGCACAGAAAAACCGAGAGGGCCGGACTCAGAGTGGCAGAGAATGGGGCAGGCAGAGTGGCGGGATAGTAACCCAGGGCTCCAGCGCGGGGGCAAATAAAGCCTCAGACCTCTGATTGAAAGAGCCCATGGGGGTTGGGGCGGCAGCAGGAGAGACTCCCAGCCTCACAGGAGAGGTCTTTGGAGAGACACACAGGGGCCTAGAGCTTGCACAGGCCCACCCACTTGGGAACTAGCACCAGAGGGGCCCAATTTGATTGTGGGTATCGGAGTGAAAGACTAAAATCAGGTGGAGAGTGGAGCTGGCGCCATTGCTCCCTCTCAGCCCCTCACCCACATACAGCTTCACAGCGCAGCTACCAGCATTACCCCACCCCGGGTGAACACCTAAGGCTCCGCCCCTTTAAGTAACAGACACACCAAGACAAAAAAAAAAAAAAAGGCCCAAATGACAGAACACTTCAAAGCTCCAGAAAAAATACAACTAAGTGAGGAAGAGATAGCCAACCTATCAGATGCACAGTTCAGAACACTAGTTATCAAGACGCTCACAGAATTGGTTGAATTTGTTCAAAAACCAGATGAAAAAATGAAGCCTATGCTAAGAGAAACAAAGGAAAATGTACAGGGAACCAATAGTGAGGCAAAGGAAACTGGGACTCAAATCAATGGTGTGGACCAGAAGGAAGAAAGAAACATCCAACCAGAAAAGAATGAAGAAACAAGAATTTGGAAAAATGAGGAGAGGCTTAGGAGCCTCCAGGACATCTTGAAATGTTCCAACATCTGAATTATAGGGGTGCCACAAGGAGAAGAGGAAGAACAAAAAATTGAAAACTTATTTGAACAAATAATGAAGGAGAACTTCCCCAGTCTGGCAAAGGAAATAGACTTCCAGGAAGTCCAGGAAGCTCAGAGAGTCCCAAAGAAGCTGGACCCAAGGAGGAACACACCAAGGCACATCATAATTACATTACCCAAGATTAAGCAGAAGGAGAGAATCTTAGAAGCAGCAAGAGAAAAGGAGACAGTTACCTACAAAGGGGTTCCCATAAGACTTCAGCTGATTTCTCCAAAGAGACCTTACAGGCAAGAAGGGACTGGCAAGAAGTATTCCAAGTCATGAAAGGCAAGGACCTACATCCAAGATTACTCTACCCAGCAAAGCTATCATTTAGAATGGAAGGGCAGATAAAGTGCTTCTCAGATAAGGTCAGGTTAAAGGAGTTCATCATCACCAAGCCCTTATTATATGAAATGTTAAAGGGACTTATCTAAGAAAAAGAAGATAAAAAATATGAATAGTAAAAATGACAGCAAACTCACAGTTATTAACAACCACACCTAAAACAAAAACAAAAGAAAACTAAGCAAACCACTAGAACAGAAACAGAACCACAGAAATGGAGCTCACATGGAGGGTTATCAATAGGGGATTGGGAGAGGGAGAGAGGGGGGAAAGGTACAGAGAATAAATAGCATAAATGATAGGTGGAAAATAGACATGGGGAAGGTAAGAATAGTGTAGGAAATGTAGAAGCCAAAGAACTTATAAGTATGACCCATGGACATGAACTATAGGGGGGGAATGTGGGAGGGAGGAGGAGGGCAGGATGGAGTTGAGTGAAGGGGCGGAAATGGGACAACTGTAATAGCATAATCAATAAATATATCATAAAAATTCTGGTGGAAAATCATTTTTTCCCAACATTTAAAGGTATTATTCAATTTAGTGTTGTCTTTATATAGTACATTTCTTTTCTTTTTTAGTTGCTAAAATTTATGGAATCTTTTCCTGGTGAAATGAAATATGATGATAAAGAACATTGTTGTTGTTTTCTGTCACTGAGAAATTTTCACTGAGTGATTCAATTGAATTGATTATCTGACTACCAAACAGCCCTCCATAATCAAGTGTGAAGCTTGTGTTTAATAGAAGCTTCTAAGGCTATGTCTTTTTTCTTGATTTTATAATGGAATGCATTCACTTGGTGTCTATATAAAATACTTTATTTTCTAGATACTTTACCTGTTCAGTTTTTATTACATCTTTAATGAAGGGGTTATTTAAAAATATGTTTCTAAATTTCCAAGCAGTTTAGTTTGTTGTTGTTCATTTTGTTTGAGGGAGGAGGAGAAGTACCATGTTATAATTGAATTTTTTAACTTTTTACATAGATTTTCTATTGATTTCTGTTGTTATGGTAAGAAAATATACCCTCAAAATCTCAGCTGTTTGGTAATATTAAAGCAATACTTCCCAATATTTTTTACATAATGATATACATACAAATGATAATATTTATAAGGCATACTTCATAAATGGATGAGATTGGCTGGAGACTCTGACTCAGGCAATGTTCAACTTTCTGGATAACTAAGAGGAGCTACATCTCAGCAGATCTGTAAGACACATGTGAAACATTGGTTGGTAAGTTCTGCAGTAAAGATTCATTTATGGCCCAGGGTTTGCCTAAGAAACCAGTGAATATATCACCTATAGTCTATTTATGAATCCAACAGTTCATATGGATACTATTAAGCTAAGTGTTGTTTCAATTTTTTATATTCTTGATTGCTTTTTGTCCTGGTAATCTGGCAAATTCTGAAAGAGTTCTGATTACATTTAGTGTTGAACATCTTTTCATGTTGTTTGTCATTCTTTTTAAAAATATTTTAATTTTCCAATTGCAATTGAAATATAATATTGTATTAGTTTCAGGCATATAATGTAGTTATTAGACATTTATGTAATTTATGAAATGATCACCATGAAAAGTCTAGTGCCCACTGGACACCATAAATAGCTGTTACAATAGTATTGACTATATTTCTTGTGCTGTGCTTTACATCCCCATGACTGTGTCATTCTCGATTTTTCTTTAAATTGTTTATATCCTGTGATTATTTTAATTTCATTTTCTATTTATTTATTTGTATGAATTATTTAAAATTCTAAATACTAATACTTTAACTTCTATGTCTTCATCCAGTCTGTCCCATTTAAAATTTATGTGTGCTGGGATTATTATAAAGATTTTTAAAATATATATATATATGAATTTTTACCTTCTGATTTGTATTTTGTTTTATTGACATATTCTTCTATATTTTATTTTGTTATTTTTAAAGTTTTTAAATAATTAAATATCGATTGTTTTTATGTATAGTGTCAAAATAGGTCACTTTTTTCAGTTTGCAATACTACTTATTAAATGGTACATTATATTTTTAAAGATTGTAATACTTCCTCTATCACATATCAAGACAACTTATATGCTTGGGTATGCTTCCTGAATCTCTACTTTCCCATAATAGTATAGTTATCTAATCTGCATATCTACACTAAGATATATAATAATGATAGGGCTATAACACATTTCATTGTGTAGTAGGGAAAACCCCACTTTTTTCCTATTAGGATTTTTAAAAACTTATTCTCAAACATAACATTAGAAACAGTTGCTCAAATTTTACCAATATTCCTGTTGGGATTTCTTTATACATGCTCTGATTTTATGAGTTAATTCAGGGAGAATTGATACCATTATAATATTAATTTTTCCATTTGTGAACAAGGTATATGCTAGGAATTACTTAGGTCTTATTCTATGTTTTTTGATATTATTTTGTAATTTTTTCCATAAAGACACTGTAGTTTTTTTAAAGACCTTTCTTAGGTACCTTACAGTTTGCAATGCTAATGTTGATGTTAATTTTTAATACTCTGTTTTCTGGTTGGTTTCATAGTGACATTATTTTTTATACATTTATTTTTCATAGAGCAATCTTGCTAAATTTTTAATTTGTTTTAAACACCTATCTATATATTTTATGTATACAATATTATCTGCAAAAATGGTCATGGTTTTTTATCCTTAAAAATTTTATTCATTTTCATTCATTTCTTGTCTTATTACATTGCATAACACCTCCCAAAGAACATTAAATTACAGAAGTTAAGAAGGAGCAGTCTTGATTTTCTCTGACTTTCATAAAAACATCTTTGAAATTTTATCTTGGAATATGGTATTAGTTGTAAATTTTTAATAAACATCCTTTATTAGCTTTATGTGTCTAGTAGAATGTGTGTTGTTCAAACTGGATACATACTTTTATGCTTCTGGTTATTTAATCTGCCATTTTCTGAGGGAGGTTTAAGTGTCCCATTCTGATAGTGAATTTTTCAGTTACTTATAATTTGATCTCATTTCACTTGGTTAATATGAAGTTATGTGCTCAGGGTCATAAGTTCATAATTGTTTTATTTTGTGATGACTATTCATTTTATCATTACTTATTCTTTATTGAAATTTCATTTGTTTTTATGAACCAACTTTCTTTTGACTAACACATATTTCACATATTTTTCTGACTTTTTGGATGGTTTTTCCTCAATTTTATTTTATTTTTTAATATATATAATTGATTATGCTATTACAATTGTCTCATTCCCCCCGCCTTTAATCCTCTCTGCCCTGCAACACCCTCCCACCCATGCTCCCCTCCCTTAGTTCATGTCCATGGGTCATACATATGGGTCATAAGTTCTTTGGCTTCCCTAATTCCTATACTATTCTTAACCTACCCTTGTCAATTTTATACCTGCCATTTGTTCTTCTTATTCCCTGTATCTTTACCCCATTCTCCCTGCTCCCTGTTGATAACCCTCCAGGTGATCTCCATTTCTGTGATTCTGTTCCCATTCTAGTTGTTTCCTTAATTTGTTTTTGTTTTTGTTTTTGTTCACTTCTTTTTAGTTGTGAGGTTGTTGTCATTTTACTGTTCATAATTTTAATCTTGTTTTTCTTAGATAAGTCCCTTTAACATTTCATATAATAAAAGCTTGGTGATGAGGAAGTCCTTTAACTTGACCTTATCTGGGAAGCACTTTATCTGCCCTTCCATTCTAAATGATAGCTTTGCCAGATAGAGTAATATAGTTTGTAGGCCCTTGTTTTCATTGCTTTGAATACTTCTTTCTATCCCTTTCTTGACTATAATGTTTCTTTTGAGAAATCAGCAGCCTTGTGGGCACTCCTTTGTAGATAACTGTCTCCTTTTCTCTTGATGTTTTTAAGATTCTCTCATTATCTTTAATCTTGGGTAATGTAATTATGATGTGCCTGGGTGTATGCTCCCTTAGGTCCAACTTCTTTGGGACTCTCTGAGCTTCCTGGACTTCCTGGAAGTCTATTTCCTTTGCCAGATTAGGGAAATTCTCCATTATTTTTTCAAATATGTTTTCAATTTCTTGCTCTTCCTCTTCTCCTTCTGGCACCCCTATGATTGATTTGGATATTGGAACGTTTCAAGATGTCCTGGAGGTTCCTAAGCCTCTCCTCATTTTTTTGAATTCTTGTTTCTTCATTCTATTCTGGTTAAATGTTTATTTCTTCCTTCAGTTCTAAATCATTGATTTGAGTTCTGGTTTCCTTCCCTTCTTTGTTGGTTCCCTGTTCATTTCTCTTCATTTTGCTTTGCTTAGCCTTCACTTTTTTCTCCACTTTGCAACCATACTCAACCATTTCTGTGAGCATCCTGATTACCAGTGTTTTGAATTGTGCATCTGATAGGTTGGCTATCTCTTCATCACTTATTTCTATTTTTGGAGCTTTGATCTGTGCTTTCATTTGGCCCATATTCCTTTGTCTCAGCACTCTTCCTGTGTTGTAAGGGGTAGAGCCTTAGGTATTCACCAAGGCAGGGCAACCCACAAATTGCTGTGTTGTTGTGCTGTATGGGGTTGGGGGGTGCAAGAGGGAACAATGCAGCTTTCTTGGCTCTTGGCAGGCTTTCCATCACTTCCCCTGCTACCCACAAGCAAACTGGGCCCTTCTGGTGCTGATTCCCTATTGGGGTGGTTTTGTGTGTGTTGTAGGAGGTTGTTGGTTTATCCAATGAACTCTCCTGTGAGACTGGGAATTTCTGCCACCACAACAACCCTCTTGGGCTTTTACTACCAGAGGTTTTGATGCTTTATTTCCCCACCCCACACTCCTGGTTTGCACAATCTGTCTTGCTCCCAAGTTGTTCTTCCTGGTTATCTGCACACAAATGTGAAGCCACCCCATCCTCCAGTTGCCTCCTTGCCATGAGTCCTCTCTGCCCCACCTACCTGGCTGAATGAATGTTTCTTCTTTAACACCTTGGTTGTCAGACTTCCACAGTTCAATTTTATGGCAGTTCTGGTTATTTTTTGTTTTTAAATTTTCCATTGTCTTTCTTTTGGTTGTGCAAGGAGGCAAAGTGTATCTACCTACACATCCTTTTTGGTTGGAAGTTTTTTTACTCCAACCTTTTCATGTTGTGTCTCTACATAAACTGATTTGTTCATGTTATTTTTTCAATGTAATTGTGTTGCTGTTGTATTTTGTGTATTTTAACACATGAATTTAATTCTTAGCATTCTATAATATACAATCTAAAAATCTATGATTTGTACTGACTTGTCAGGATACAGTTCTAAGATAAGATATGCTTCAATTTAGAAATGTACTTTTCTTAATTCTTGAAAACATTTAGTTATTAACTGTACATTTTACTTTTTCAATTTTGTCTATTCAGGCTATTTATACAAAGCCTGGAGTCTCTATATATGCCTCCATGCTTCTTAGCATCTTAAACATATTTTTTGTCTCTATATCTCTCAAAAATTAAAATTAAAAGGAGGACATTCCCATTTATATACTTTTTTCCAAATATATGTTAGCACAGTAAATAAAACCTGACATTAGTGAATATTAATTGATTGACTCAATACTATAAAGTTACATAATCAAGTCTATTCCTTTAGTGTTGAAAATTTTACTTTTCTTCTTCTGAGGTGATATTTATCTTTCACAAAGTAAAATTAAGCCACATAAAACATAGCATATTGTCAAGGAAAGAGGTAAATTGTCAGATAACTGAAAGTTATCCCAATAATCACAAAAGCTATGTCAACTTTAACTTATTTTGTTGATGTTATAATAATATCTTCTATTTGTCCTCTTGATTTATTAAACTCATTGCACATGATATTGGGATTACAGAGCCAATTCTGTATTGAGCATGTTTATTTTATTCTTTTTTTTTTAAATATATTTATTGATTATGCTATTACAGTTGTCCCATTTCCCCCCCCACTCCACTCCATCCTGCCCACCCCCCCTCCCTCCCACATTCCCCCCCCATAGTTCATGTCCATGGGTCATACTTATAAGTTCTTTGGCTTCTACATTTCCTACACTATTTTTACCCTCCCCCTGTCTATTTTCCACCTATCATCTATGCTACTTATTCTCTGTACCTTTACCCCCCTCTCCCCCTCCCACTCCCTTATTGACAACCCTCATGTTCTAGTTGTTTGCCTAGTTTGCTCTCGTTTTTGTTTTATGTGTGGTCGTTAATAACTGTGAGTTTGCTGTCATTTTTACTGTTCCTATTTTTGATCTTTTTCTTAGGTAACTCCCTTTAACATTTCATATAATAAGGGCTTGGTGATGATGAGCCTCTTCAACTTGACCTTATCTGAGAAGCACTTTATCCTCCCTTCCATTCTAAATGATAGCTTTGCTGGATACAGTAATCTTGGACGTAGGTCCTTGCGTTTAATCTTGGGTAATGTAATTATGATGTGTCTTGTTGTGTTCCTCCTTGGGTCCAGCTTCTCTGGGACTCTCTGAGCTTCCTGGACTTCCCGGAAGTCTATGTCCTTTGCCAGATCGGGGAAGTTCTCCATTATTTGTTCAAATAAGTTTTCAATTTTTTGTTCTTCCTCTTCTCCTTCTGGCACCCCTATAATTCGGATGTTGGAACGTTTCAAGGTGTCCTGGAGGTTCCTAAGCCTCTCCTCATTTTTCCAAGTTCTTGTTTCTTCATTCTTTTCTGGTTGAATGTTTGTTTCTTCCTTCTGGTCCATACCATTGATTTGAGTCCCAGTTTCCTTCTCATCACTATTGGTTCCCTGAACATTTTCCTTTGTTTCTCTTAGCATAGGCTTCATTTTTTCATCTGTTTTTTGAATAGATTCAACCAAGTCTGTGAGCATATTGATAACCAGTGCTTTGAACTGTGCATCCGATAGGTTGGCTATCTCTTCGTCGCTTAGTTGTATTTTTTCTGGAGCTTTGAAGTGTTCTGTCATTTGGGCCATTTTTTTTGTTTGTTTGTCTTGGTGCGTCTGTTACTTTAAGGGGAGGAGCCTTAGGTGTTCACCGGGGCTGGGTAGCTGCGCAGTGATGCTGTACGTGGGGGCGGGGCCGAGAGGGAGCAATGGCGCCCGCTTCACTCTCCTCCGGATTTCAGTCTTTCACTCCGCTACCCACAATCAAACTGGGCCCCTCTGGTGCTGGTTCCCGAGTAAGTGGGCCTGTGCACACTCTAGGCCCCTGTGGGTCTCTCCAACAACCTCTCCTGTGAGGCTGGGAGTCTCTCCTGCAGCCCCAACCCCCAGGGGCGCTTTCAATCAGAGGTTTGAGGCTTTATTTCCCCGAGCTGGAGCCCTGGGTTGAGCAGCGGTCTGCTTCTCTGCCCGCCCTTCGTCCGGTTTATCTGTGGGCGAATGTGGTGCCGCAATGTGCTATCCGCCACTCTGCCTGCCCCACTCTCCGCCACTCTGAGTCCGGCCCTCTGGGTTTATCTGTGCAAATGTGGGACCGCAGGGTCTGCTAGTGCTCGGACTGCCTGCGCCATTTGTCCCACACTCCGCCAGTCTCAGTCCCGCCACAGCCACGCGAGTCCTCTCCACCCCAGTGCCGTCTCTGCCCCTCCTACCAGTCTGGATGAATGATTATTTTCTGTTTCCTTGGTGTTGGTCCCCCTTGCTGTTCGATTCTCTGTCGGTTCTGGTTGTGCGAGGGGGCGCAGTGTGTCTACCTACGCCGCCATCTTGGTTCTCCCATGTTTATTTTATTCTAAGCCTTATCCTTCCAATGTAGATGGTTTCCATCTGACAAATCTTGACAGTTCCAGCAATGCCACATGGATTCCCCAGGAACCCCTTAGCTGTGAATAACTGGCAGAGTATAAGTTTGCAAAAAAGAATTTGTATTAAAAAAATCTGTTATTTAAATAACAGTGTTAATATCTATGAAATTATACATTCATGAAATTACTAAATTAAACAATAAAAAGAAATATTTAAAAAAAGAAAAATAAGATTTCAGTCTCCTACCTCTATGCTAGGCCCTGAAGGGGGTAGCTATGGAAAGATCCAGGGGGGCATATGAAGATCAGAAATAGTCTGGAGTTCCAGCCAAGGTGGAGGTGTAGATAGAAATGTTTCACTTCTTTGGACAACCAAAAGGATAACAACAAATTTAAAAACAAAACACAACCAGAACTTCCAGAAAATCACACTGCATGGAACTCCAACAACCAAGAAGATAAAGAAGCATTCATCCAGACTGGTAGGAGGGACAGAGTTGGGCAGCTAGGCAGAGAAGATTCAAGGCAAGTTGGCAGATCTGACAGGCAAAGCAGGGGCTGGTGGACCGGGCAGTCCCACATTTCCACATGGATAAGCTGGGAAGAAAAACTGGGGAGTGACAGAACAAGAAAACCAGTGGTTCGGCATGGGAAACTACAGACTCAGAATTTCTGGCTATAATATCTTGTGGGGATTGTGAAGGTGGGAGAAACTCTGTCTCACAGGAGAGTCTGTTGGAGAGGCCCAATGGGGTCCTAGAACATACACAAACCCACCCAACTGGGAAACAGTACCTAAAAGGGTACAATGCACTTGTAGGAAGTGAGGGAAGTGATGGCAAGTGGTGTGAGAGCCAAGCAAGTGGCATTGTTCTATCTCTGACCCCTCCTCTACAGACAGTGCCACAGAGCAGCAACCTGGGTTGCCTGCCATAGCAAACACCTAAATCCACCCTTTACAACATAACAGGTACACCTAGACAAAGACATATGGCCCAAATGAAAAAACAGATAAAAACGCCAGAAAAAGAACTAAGTGACAAAGAGACAGACAACCTATCAGAGGCAGAGTTCAAAACATTGGTAATCAGGATACTCACAGAAATTATTGAGTTTGGTCACATAATGAAGGAAGAAATGAAGTCTATACAAAGAAAATAAAGGAAAATATACAGAGAACCAACATTGAAGGGAAGAAAACCAGGACTTAAATCAATGATTTGGAGCAGAAGGAAGAAATAAAAATGTAACCACAACAGAATGAAAAAACAAAAATTCAAAAAAATGAGGAGAGTCTGACGATCTTCCAGGAGAACTTTAAATGTTTCAACATCCACGTCAATCATAGGGGTGCCAGAAGGAGAAGAGGAAGAGCAAGAAATTGAAAACTTTTTTGAAAAAAATAATGAAGGAAAACTTCCCCAATCTGGCAAAGGAAACAGACTTCCAGGAAGTCCAGGAAGCTCAGAGAGTCCCAAAGAAATTGGATCCAAGAAGAAACACACCAAGGTACATCATCATTAAGTTATCCAAGATTAAAGATAATGAGAGAATCTTAAAAGCAGCAAGAGGAAAGGAGTTACCTATAAAGGAGTGCCCATAAGACTATCAGCTGATTTCTCAAAAGAAATCTTACAGGTAAGAAGGGGCTGGAAGGAAGTATTTGAAGTCAGGAAAGGCAAGGACCTACATCCAAGGTTACTCTTATCTGGCAAAGCTATTGTTTAGAATGGTTGGGCAGATAAAGTGCTTCCCAGATCAGGTCAAGTTAAATGAGATCGTCATCACCCAGCCCATATTATATGAAATGTTAAAGGTATTATATAAGAAAAAGATCAAAACTATGAACACTAAAATGACAACAAATTCAGAACTACCAGCAACTAAGCCAAAAAACAAAAATAAAAACAAACTAAGCAAATAACTAGAATGGGAACAGAATCACAGAAATGGAGATCACACTGAGGGTTATCATTGGGGAGGGGCAGGAGGAGAGTGGGGAGAAAAGGCACAGGGACTAAGAAGCATAATTAGTAGGCATAAAATAGGGGGAGATTAAGAATAGTATAAGAAGTAGAGAAGCCAAAGAACTTATATGTACAACCCAGGGACATGAACTTAGGGGGTGGAATTCTGGAGGGTGGGGCATACAGGGTAGAGGGAAATAAAGGGAAGAAAAAAATTGGGACAACTGTAATAGCATAATCAATAAAACATACTTTAAAAGAAGCAAAATAATCAAAAAGGCATCAAAGTAGATAGAAGTTTCACTCATCCTCTCCAAGGACCAAACTGGAATTACAACCACAGTATAGAACAATTATCCTGAATAAACAATTGAAGAATAGCTGAACAGAAGTCTTCTAACCAAGGACAAGGGCAGATATACAAAAAAAGGCTGATCCTGCTCCCAAGGGCTGCATAGGTTCCCCTGAGGAGCTTTGGTTCTCAACCCCACACAGGGCTCTCCTAGCCAGAGTACCAGAGCTAGGAAAAAGCACCCATATAATATGTGGCTATTAAAACCAGTGGGTATTCTGTGTACCAGGGAGAGATGTGAGTCTGCTAGAAACCCAGGCACTCTCTTAATCTTCTTTTCAGCTACTCATCCTGGGCTCCAGAGGATGGAGGTTGGTGTAGGCTATAGTTGTATGAGGAGAGACTGAGGTTTGTGGCTCTGGAGAGAGAGCTGAAGGGACAGCTTCTATGATCCCTGTGCTAAGTCTTTCTCCCACACAGCAGATACCAACTTTCTTGGTTAGAGCACTCCCCTCCATACAACATCAGTCTGAAAGAATGCAACAGCCCCACCTTGAGTATCTCTATAGCCTCACTCTGCACAGCTCACACCCTGCAGAAGAATCAACTTCCTGGGTCAGTGGTGGATATCAGTGACTGAGTTGTGAGGCTACGGAGCAGGAGTCATTTCCCCCACTCTCCTGTGAGCCTGACTAGTGTATGCCCTCATGGGCAAACCAGTAGCCCCACCCTCCAGATTCTTGGTGTCCCTGCCCTGCTGAGCTCAGGATCTCTGAGCTCCAAGCAGAATCTTAGAAAGAATGAGTTGTGTGGCTGTATGACAGGGGTTACTTTCTTTTGCACACTGGAATGGTATAGAATCCATCCCCAATTCACCTGGCCAAATCTTGATATATTTGCACCTTACAAACTTTGCTGGCATCCCCTAGATGGCTCTCTGTAATCCTACCTCACCACAAAAGTCTGCAGGCAACTGGAAAGTGGCAGCTAGCCTTGGTGTAATCTGAGGCCTTTGTTAAGTGGCCTCAGACCCAGCACTGGCACTAAGTGTAAATCTGTATCAATCTGTTGAATACCACTAGCTACTACCTGATGACTCACTGAGAATGCAGGTCATGTACCTTGAGTACTGCCAAGGACTCTTTCAATGATGGAGACTAACAGGCAGCTGGAAGGCAGAGGCAGGCAGAGGTGTAGAGGTAGATTTCCAAGTGTCTTGGGCCTTTTACTCACCTGTCCCTGAGCTTGGTGCTGGTGGTAGCAGGCCTTGATGCACAACTTGGTCTTTCCCAAACACACTTAGGCACATCAGAGGCAGCCAAAAACTATGGGTTGTTTTGTACTCCAAACATGTTGTCCATGGCTAGTCACAGGAAGCATCTGACATGGACCTGCACCAGAGTCCCTTCCAAGAGACCCCAGAACCAGTACATCCAGTGGGTAGTTTCAGACATCTCAGCAAAATCAAATTAGTGTCACAAGCAGCATATCCAAAGGAAAATCCCCACAGGCATGAGACTCTGCTGAGGTGAATACCACTCATGTTTGGTCAGCACCTGCAGAGCAGCTCACACACTGTGGTTGTAGTCAAGGCTAACTGTCAGCTACCTTGAGGGTAGACCTGACACATAAATAGGACCATATCAATCAACACTGAATTATAACAAGGGCTGACATAACCCACACAGGGGTTATTCAGGGAGCATCCAGCTCAGAAGAACAAGGAGTTGAACCACTAGGTTCAACAAAACACACACTATATCAGATCATCCTTCAAAAACTGGGAAACTTAACAATTGTACCTAATACACAGGAAAAAAACACAGTTAGCCAAAATGGTGAATTTAAAAAATAAAATCCAAATGAAAGAATAGGAAAAATCTCCAGAAAGAAAAAAAAATGAAGTGGAGGCAAATAATCTCCCAGGTACAGCGTTAAAAAACAAACAAACAAAAAAAGTTTATCAGGATGCACAGAACTTACTGAGAAATTCAACAGCATAAAAATGGAAATAGAAACCATAAAAAGAACCATTATAAAATAAAGAATACAATTTCTGAAATGAATAATGGATTGGAAGAAATAAACTGTAAGTTAGTTGAAGCAGAGGATCAAATTACTCATTTGGAAGAAAAGGTAGCACAAAACATTGGTCAGAGCATCAAAAAGAAAAAATATTTTTTTAAAAATGAGGATAGTTTAAGGGACATTTGAAGCAACATGAAGCTCAATGACATCTCCATCATAGAAGTATCATAAGAAGAAGAGAGAGAGCAAGGGAATGAGAACTTATTTGAAGAGATAATGACTGAAAATGTCCCTACCCTAGTTAAATAAAAAGACAAGTAGGCCTAGGAAGTAAGAAGAGTCCCAAACAAAATGAACCCGAAAGACTGAACCAAGACATATAATAATTAAAAATGCAAAGTTTAAAGACAAAGAGAAAATCCTAAAAGCAGGGAGAGAAAGATAGTTACCTACAAGGAGAGTCCCATAAGACTGTCAGCTGATTTCTCAATAACCATTTCAGGACAGAAGGGATTGGCATGAAATATTCAAAATAATGAAAAGCAAGGACCTACAACAAAGATTACTTTGCCCAGTAAGGCTATCATTTAAAACAGGAGAAATGAAGAGCTTCCCAGACAAGAAAACACTAAAGGAGTTTATTACCACCAAACCAGCATAACAAGAAATATTAAAAAGCCTTCTGTAAGAAGAAAGAAAGATAAAAGAGGAACATAGTTATAAAGAATAAAATTCCATTAAGTGCTTACCTATCAATAATCACCTTAAATGTAAATGGCCTAATTGATCTAATAAAAACACATAGGGTAGCTGAATGGATAGGAAAATAAGACCTATGTATGTGCTGTTGACCAGAAACCTACCTCAGAATGTAAAACACACATAAACTAAAATTCAAAAGATAGAAAAGATATATTATGTAAATGTAAGTGAAAAGAGTTGGGGTTGCAGAGAGGGTGTAGAAGATGGCGGCGATATGTGGGAGCAGAGTGCACTTCCCCTCAACACCAGTGAAATACCTAGCTGGTCTGAGGAGCAGAGCGAACAGCCAACGGTATTCCAGCATATATGAAGATCAGAGACCAAAGATAGAGGACATTGAAAGATCTGATGGTAAGAAGAGTGCTTAAGGACAATAAAGTCCCAGGACCTGTGCAGGGACCAGGGCGGCTGAAGCCCTGGTCTGGGCACAGGGTCTGCTGCAGGATTCTTGGGAGAGAGCCAGGCTGAGCTGTGCAAGCTCAGGACCCGAGGGCCACGTGACTCAGCCCCAAAGCGGCTGGATTGGCCAGCCCCACGCGACTCAGGCCCAGAGCTGGGGACAAGCCAGCCACGCACTACCCAGGCCCAAAGCAGCAGATGGACTGATCAATGGCCTGGCTGCCTGTGAGAGACCACAACTACAACTCCTACCTAACCCCTGCTCACAGAGCCCTACAGGGCCTACTGGCTCTCTAGGACAAAGGCCAAACACCCAGCAGAGAGGAGCTGCAGGGCTATGGGAGACTGCACGCCCTGGAAAGACTCAACCCAGTAGGGGGCTGAACTACCCCATAGCAGCACCCAGAGCCCCTAGCATCTAAGACAGCAAAGCGCAAGAAGGTGGAGTGTGAGTTGCCCCTAATTGGTGCAAATCAAGGCGAGCACAACTGGTGAACTAAAGGCCTAGTGGGGATCAGAAGGACCATGAGGAACTGGTCTGGAGGCTGAACAACAGTGAAGAGTGTGGCTCAGGAAGGGAGAAAAGTGAAACCAATCCTTCCAACCACCCCCTCCTGTTCTACAGACAAGAAGACCAGAAGATATAACCTGACAGGTTTAAAGCCAGCAGAAGATATTTTTTTTTCCCTTTCCTCCTTTCCCCGTGAATTCCTTCTTCCTTTCTGTCCTTCTTTCTTTTTTTATATTCCTTCTTCCTTCCATACTTTACCTTTTTATTCCTTCTTCCTGCCTTCTTTTATTTATTCTTTTGTTTTAATTTTTGTTAAAATTCCTTCTTATCTTACCTCGGATCTTTCTTTATTCCATCTTCCTTCCTTTCTTTCAGTTTCTATTCCTTTTTTCCCTCCTTCGCTTCATTTTTTTTCTTTTTCTCCCCCCCCCCTTTTTTCTCTTTCTCCCACAGGTTAGACAACAAAACCTGGAGTGCTGAAAAGATCAGAATTAGACCGTCTTACACCCATAAACGTCAGCTCAAGACCAGTGAGCGCAGGACATTAAGGAGACACCACCACCGAATCCCATTGGCATTCTACCATAGAAATTCATACCATAAACTCAGGGAGTAAGAAGAGATCAATTAAAGAAGCAGAGGCTAACAAAAAGAGTCTCACAAACAATGGGAAGACAAACAAACAATCCCCAAATGAAAAGGAAAGGAGGAAGCCTCAGAAAGAAGGCTAAATGAAAAAGAGGCAAGTCAACTATCAGATACTGAGTTCAAAGCAATGGTTATCAGGAAGCTCACTGAGCTCAAAGAGAACTACCAGAAACCACAGGGAAACTACAATGAACTCACTGCAAACTATATCAACATGAAAAAGGAAATAGAAACTATCAACAAGGGCCAAGAGGAAAGGAAGAATACAATTTCTGAATTGAAGAACACAGTAGAAGGAATGAAAAGCAGACTTGATGAAGCAGAGGATCAGATCAATGAGCTGGAGGACAAAGTAGAAAAAAAAACACCCAGAAAGAGCAAGAAAAGGAAAAGAGGCTCAGAAAGAATAAAGAGGCAATAAGGGAAATGCAGGACAACATGAAAAGTAACAATATCCGTAAAACAGGATTACCAGAAGGAGAAGAAGAAGAGCAAGGGATAGAAAACCTGTTTGAAAAAGTAATGATGGAAAATTTCCCTAATCTTATGAGAGAAAAAGTCACACAAATCCAGGATACACAGAGAGTCCCAAGCAAGAAGAACCCAAAGAGGCCCACTGCAAGACACATCATAATTAAAATGGCAAAATTCCAAGACAAAGAGAGGATCTTAAAGGCAGCAAGGGAGAAAAAGGAAGTAACATACAAGGGAGCCCCAATAAGGTTAGCAACTGACTTCTCAATGGAAACGCTCCAAGTCAGAAGAGAATGGCAAAAAATATTCCAAGTAATGAGAACCAGAGGCCTACAACCAAGACTACTTTACCCAGCAAGGCTCTCAATGAAGATAGAAGGCCAAATGAAGAGCTTCCCAGACAAAAGAAGTCTAAAAGAATACAGCTCCACCAAACGAGCTCTGCAAGAGATGCTAAAGGGACTGCTTTAAGGAAAGGAAGGAAAAGAGAAAGAGAGAGGAACACAAGCAGGAAAAAATGGCAATGACTAACTACCTATCAATAATAACCTTAAACGTAAATGGCTTAAATGCTCCAATCAAAAGACATAGAATAGCTGAATGGATAAGAAAACATGACCCACACATATGCTGCCTACAAGAGACCCATCTCAGGACAAAAGTCTTGCAGAGACTAAAAGTGAAGGGCTAGAAACAAATTTTCCAGGAAAACAGACAGGAAAAAAAAGCAGGGGTAGCAATACTCATATCAGACAAAATAGACTTCCAAAGAAGGACCACAAAGAGAGACCCAGAAGGTCACTTCATAATACTCAAAGGAAGAATCCACCAAGAAGACATAAACATTGTAAATATATATGCTCCCAACATAGGAGCACCCAAATACATAAAGAAAATCTTGGAGGACTTCAAGAAATATATTGACAGCAACATAATTATAGTAGGGGACTTTAACACCCCACTGTCAAAAATGGACAGGTCTTGCAAACAAAATATCAACAAGGATATTGTGTCACTTAACAATACCCTAGATGAAATGGACTTAACTGATATATATAGAGCTTTTCATCCCAAGGAAGCAAAATACACATTCTATTCAAGTGTACATGGAACTTTTTCAAAGATATATCACATGATAGGACACAAAGCAAGCCTCAACAAATTCAAGAAAATTGAAATCATACCAAGGATTTCTCTGACCACAAGGGATTGAAACTAGAAACCAACCCCAAAGGAAAAAACTCCAAACACTCAAAATCAGGGAGACTGAATAGCATGCTATTAAACAATGAATGCATCAAGAATGAGATTAGGGAACAAATCAAAAACTTTCTGGAAACAAATGAAAATGAACTCACAACAACCCGAAACCTATGGGACACAGCAAAGGCAGTTCTGAGAGGGTAGTTCATGGCAATACAGGCCTACCTTAAAAAGATACAAACATTTCAACCAAACAACCTAACACTATGCCTAAAAGAACTCGAGGAACAACAACAAAGAAACCCCAGAGCAAGCAGAAGGAAGGAAATAACCAAGATCAGAGCAGACTTAAATGACATAGAGACTAAAAGCACAATTCTAAGGATCAATTAATCCAGGAGCTGGTTCTTTAAAAAGATAAGCATATCGACAAGCCTTTAAGTAGGCTCATCAAGAAAAAAAAGAGAGAGGATACAAATATACACAATTAGAAATGCAATAGGAGAGACTACAACTGACACCACAGAAATACAAAGGATCGTAAGAAATTACTACGAAGAACTGTATGCCAAGAAATTTGAAAACCTAGATGAAATGGACACATTTCTAGAAAAAATATAATCTTCCAAAACTGAATGCAGAAGAAGCAGAAAACCTGAACAGACCAATAACAGCAGACGAAATTGAAGCAGTCATCAAAAAACTCCCAACACACAAAAGCCCTGGACCAGATGATTTCACACGAGAATTCTACAAAGCATTTAAGGAAGAGCTAACCCCTATCCTTCACAGAATATTCAAAAAAATCCAAACAGACGGAAGACTCCCAAACTCTTTTGATGAAGCCAGCATCATCCTAATCCCAAAACCAGATGAAGACACAACGAAGAAAGAAAACTTCAGGCCAATATCACTGATGAACATAGGTGCTAAAATTCTTAACAAAATATTGGCAAACCGCATCCAGCAATACATTAAAAAGATCATACACCATGACCAAGTGGGATTCATCCCAGGGATGCAAGGATGGTACAATATTTGCAAATCAATAAACATAATACATCACATCAACAACAGCAAAGACAAAAAATCACATGATCATATCAATAGATGCAGAAAAAGCATTTGATAAGATACAGCACCCATTTCTGATAAAAACAATCAGCAAAGTGGGAATAGAGGGAGCATTCCTAAATATAATAAAGGCCATATATGAGAGACCTAAGCCAACATCATACTCAATGGACAAAAACTTAGAGCTTTCTCATTAAGATCAGAAACAAGACAAGGTTGCCCTCTCTCACCACTCCTATTCAACATAGTACTGGAAGTCCTAGCCACAGCAATCAGACAAGGTAAAGAAATAAAAGGAATCTAAATTGGAAAGGAGGAAATGAAACTGTCACTGTTTGCAGATGACATGATAGTGTACATGGAAAATCCTATGGACTCCACCAAGAAACTACTCCACCTAATAAATGAATTTGGCAAAACATCTGGATACAAAGTCAATACTCAGAAATCAAAGGCATTCCTGTATACCAACAACAAAACTGCAGAAACAGAAATCAGGAAAAAAATCCCATTTGATATAGCAACAAGACAAATAAAGTACCTGGGAATAACCCTAACCAAGGAGTTAAAAGACCTGTTCTCAGAAAACTACACAACACTGAAGAAAGAAATTAAGGAAGACATAAACAAATGGAAGCAGGTAGCAAACTCATGGATTGGAAGAATTAACATCATCAAAATGGCCATACCACCCAAAGCAATTTTAAGAGTCCATGCAATCCCTATTAGAGTACCCATGACATATTTCACAGATATAGAACCAATATTTCAGAAATTTATATGGAACCATAAACGACCCCAAATAGCTGCAGCAATTTTGAGAAAGAAGATCAAAGCAGGAGGGATCACAGTACCTGACATCAAACTGTATTACAAGGCCAGTGTCATCAAAACAGCCTGGTACTGGCATAAAAACAGGCACATAGACCAAAGGAACAGAATAGAAAGTCCAGAAATAAACTCAAGTCTTTACGGTCAATTAATATTTGTCAAAGCAGGCAGGAGCATAAAATGGAGCAAAAACAGACTCTTCAACAGATGGTGTTGGGAGATCTGGACAGCTATGTGCAAAAAAATGAAACTCGATCACCAACTTACACCATACACAAAAATAAATTCAAGATGGATAAAAGACTTAAATATAAGTCGTAACACCATAAAAGTCCTAGAGGAAAACATTGGCAGGAAAATCTCAGACATTCCACGCAGCAACATCCTCACAGACATGTCCCCTAAAGCAAGGGACATAAAGGAAAGAATAAGCAAATGAGACCTCATCAAAATACAAAGCTTCTGCAGGGCTAAAGAAAACAGCACCAAATTACCAAGAGAACTAACAGTATGGGAAAACATATTTGCTAATGATACCTCAGACAAGGCCCTGATCTCCAGAATATATAAAGAACTCACATGACTCCACTCCAGGAAGACAAACAACCCAATTAAAAAATGGGCAGAGGACTTGAACAGACACTTCTCCAAGGAAGACATACAGAGGGCCCAGAAACATATGAAAAGATGCTCAGCATCACTAGCCATTGGAGAGAAGCAAATTAAAACCACAATGAGGTACCATCTCACACCAGTCAGAGTGGCCAACATAAACAAATCCTCAAACAATTGTTGGAGAGGATGCAGAGAAAAGGGAACCCTAGTGCACTGTTGGTGGGAATGCAGACTGGTGAGGCCACTGTGGACAACAGTATGGAATTTCCTCAGAAAACTAAAAACGGAACTGCCCTTTGACCCAGCAATTCCGCTGTCGGGATTATACCCTAAGAGCCCTGAAACACCCATCCAAAAGTACTTATGCACCCCAATGTTCATAGCAGCACAATTTACAATAGCCAAGTACTGGAAGCAACCTCAGTGCCCATCAGCAAATGAGTGGATCCAAAAACTATGGTATATTTACACAATGGAATTCTACGCAGCAGAGAGATAGAAGGAGCTTATACCCTTTGCAACAGCATGGATGGAACTGGAGAGCATTATGTTAAGTGAAATAAGCCAAATGGTGCGGGACAAATACCATATGATCTCACCTTTAACTGGAACATATTCAACAAAAGAGGAGCGGGAACAATATATAACCAGAGACATTGAAGTTAAGAACAATCTAACAATGGGTAGTGGTGAGTGGGGAGGGGACAGTGAGGAGAGTGGATTACAGGAACTACTATAAAGGACACATGGACCAAATCAAGGGGGAGGGTGAAGCTGGGGGAGGGAGGGGTGTTTGGCTGGGGTGGGGTGGAGGGATGAGGAGAAAATCAGACAACTCTACTTGAACAACAATAAAGTAATTTTTTTAAAAAAGCAAAGAAAATATGATGAATAACCAGACGCCAACTGATTGGAAAAACTGGACAAAAAGGATAAATATCGAGAAACATACAATTTTCCAAATCTAAATTGATAAGAAAGTGAAAATCTGAACAGAGTGTTTACAACAAAGGAAATCAAAGAGTCAATTAAAAAATCCTAGAAACAAAAGTTCTGGACTGGATTGCTCTACATGTGGATTTTACCAAAACTTCAAAGAACTAATGCCTACCCTTCTCAAACAATACCGAAAATTTCAAGTGCAAGAAAGATTTTTATGTTTACTGTTGGGGTGGGCTGGAGGGATGGGGAGAAAATGCAGACAACTGTAATTGAATAACAATAATTTTTTTTAAAGTGTACTGTTTGAGTCTAGTAATATCCTAGTTCCAAAATCAGATAAAGAGACAACAAAGAAAGAAAAGTATAAGACAATATCACTGATGTATATGGGTTCTAAAACCCTCAAGAAAATACTAGCAAATTGTATCTAGCAATACATTAGAATAATCATACACCACAGTAAAGTGGGGTTATTCTTGGGATGGCAGTACAGTATAATATCCACAAATCAATTAATGTGATATACCACACAAACATAATGAAGGATAAAAATCATATGAACATATAGATGCAGAAAAAGTTTTGACAAAATCTTTTCAGGATGCACTTATGATAAAAACTCTCAGCAAAGTGGGAATAGAGGGAACATATCTCAGCATTATAAAGGCCATATATGACTAATCCACAGCTAACAATATACTCAGTGGGAGAAACTAAAAGCATTTCTGTTAAGATCAGGAACTAGAAAGAGATATCCACTTTTACCACACTCATTCAACTTAGTCCTGGAAGTCCTAGCCACACCAACCATAGTTCTATGGTTCAACCAAACTTCTATGATGTGTCTTAGAATGAACCTATTTTCACTAATCTTGTTTGGGACTTTTTGTGCTTCCTTGACTTGCATGTCTATTTCCTACACCAAATTAGGGAAGTTTTCTTTCATTATTTTTTCCAACAGATTTCCAATTTCTTGTTCTTTCTCTCCTCCTTCTGGCTAATGTTGGAATGCTTAAAGTTGTTCCAGAGGCTGCTTATACTGTTCTCATTTTTTGGATTCTTTTTTCTTCTCATTGTTCTGTGTGGTTGTTTTTTGCTTCCTTATGTTCCAAATCATTAATATGATTCTTGGCTTCATCCACTTTACTGTTGTTTCCCTGTAAATTGTTCTTTCTTTCAATCAGTATATTCTTCATTTCTGCCTGGATCATTTTATGCTATTGAGGTCCTCACTAATTTTCTTGAGCATCTTTACAACCAGTGTTTTGTACTCTGCAACTGACAGATTGCTTATCTCCATTTCACTTAGCTCTTTTTCTGGAATTTTATGTTCTTTCATTTGGGCCATGTTACTTTGCCTCTTCATTTTGGCAGCCTCCCTGTGTTTGTTTCAAAGTAGAGCTGCTTTGACTCCATGTCTTGGTAGTGTGGTCTAATGTAATTGGTGTCCTATAGGGTCCATGGCACAGCCTCCCCTATCACCCAACCTGGGGAGTCTAGGTGCACCCTTTTTGTGGGCTGAGTACATCCTCCTCTTGTAGTTGAGCCTTGGTTCCTATTGCATGACCAATGGGAGGGAATTACTCAAGCCAGTCAACTGCAAGGATTGGCTATAACCACTGACCACTAATCCCTTCCCTCTGTTGAGGATCAGATGTTCAGGGACAGGATGGTGGTGCTCTGAAATGGTCTGTCACTGTCCACTGGGTGTGCTGGCCCTGGGGTTTCCTTGTTAGTGAAGGCCAAGGTCAGCCCCACCTGTGTTTTGCCTGAGGCAACCTGCCTGAGCTATAAAGAAACCTGAGATGGCTGCTGCCTGTGCTGGGCTTGGGACCCACTGACCCAGTTGTTTCTTGTTGAGAGAATTTAGGAAGTTCTGCAATATGAGCTAAGATCAGCCATTCACATGGAAAAGTAGCTTGGGTGGGCCCAATAGTTGGGTTGGGTGGAGTTTCTGGGGATCTTCAAGGTAGGTCAAACAATGTTAGCTAGGTTGATGGAGTCTCATATATGGCAGCAGTTTGCCAACTCTGTGTGGGGAGGGTTTAGAAAAGGGACAATGGCCTCTGCTCACCTTGATGCCATGCACTTCAGTTCCTCCTTTTATGCCACTGGTGCTTATAAATCTGCTGCTCCAGTGCTATAGCTCAGAGGGGTAAGTCTGAGTAGGTGAGTTTGTGTGTGGGTTCTTTAAATGTAATGGCTTATGGCTCCAGAAGTGTCTTCCACTGATTCAATCCCTGCTGGTTTTTGCAGCCAGAAGTTGTGGGGACTTATCTTCCTGTCACTGGAACCCTAGGTTCAGGGGCCTGTTGTGGGTCTGGGACTCCTCACTGCTGATATATCTCTCTCTAATTTTTATCCACCACACATGGGTGAGGGACCATCCTCCTATTCTGTATTTGTGGCTCTCCTACTAGTCTAAAGCGATGTGGTTTCTTTAATTCCATAGTCATCAGATTTCCATTCAACTCAATTTCTGATGTTTCTGAGTGATGGTTTATATATTTTAATTGTTAATCATGATGTGGTTATACAAAGAGGCTAGCCATGTCAGCCTATGCTGCCATCTTGACCCCACCTCTTTTTGTGGAGCCAGCAAGCACAGATGCTCAAGAGAGAATATTTTGTCATGTAAATCAGGGAGTTATATTAAAATTATGGAAGTACATTAGCATTCTTTTAACACAATATGGTACAAAAGAAATGTTTGCATTTTTTTACAATAGCCAAGTTATGGAAGCATACTAACTGTCCATTAATAGATGAATGAATAAAGGAGCTGTGGTACATATATACAATGTAATATTACTCAGCCATAAAAAATACCATTTGCAACAAATTGAGTGACCCTAGAAGATGTTATGCTAAAGCTAAATAAACCAGACAGAGAAACACAAATATCATATGTTTTCACTAAATGTGGAATCCAGAAAACAAAAATGAACAAATGAAAGAGAAACAAACTCATAGATATAGAGAACAAATTGATGGTAGCCAAATGGGAGGGGAGTTGGTGGGATGGCTGAAAAGGTGAAAGGGTTTAAGAAAAACCAATAGCGAGTTATAAAATTAGTCATACTGATATAAAGTACAGCATAAGGAATATGTTCAATAATATTAGAAGTATATTTGGTGTCATATGGGTAGTAAACTTATTAGAGTGACCACTTTATAAGGTATGTAACTGTCCAATCACTATGTTGGACTCCTGAAACTAACATAATACTGTATGTCAGCTATAATTTAAAAATTCATTAAAAACTAAACAATTATACACATTTATCACTAAGTAAATTTTTAAATTACTCATATAAAAGCTAAAAATAAGTACATATTATATGTACTTCCTCAGCCTACATTTTAACTTAACAATAAATTATAAATATCTTTCTAAATATCACTTCACATTTTATAAAGAGTTGTATAATATTACAAGATATGGATATACTATAATGCACTGATTATTTTATTACTGTTATGTATATAGATAATTTACTATTGTTTTCATTTAAATGTTTCATTTTAGCATATCAGGTAACACTTTCATATATGTATCCTATTATCTACTAATATTTTTAATTATAATTATATACATCCCCATAACCACCACCACCACTACCACTAACCAAACAATGAGAAATACAGTAAAAAGGGAAAACTTTTTTCAAACCTTATGTCACTCCAGTACAGACCCCTGTCCTCTCCAAAGGACTACCAGTATTACTACCAGTTTGGTGTACATAGACTTTTATCTGAACAATTATAGTACTGAAAATCTAATACAAGATTATTAATGAATATGGCTCAGTATTTCTAATGGATATACTCTTTACCGGTAGAATTTCTAGGTCAAGGATAAGCTTACTTTTAATATTGATAAATGCTGACATATTTTTCTTCCTGAAGAAAAAGAGTACTCCAACTCAATCAGCAAATATTCATGAGATGATCTATTTCTTCCATGCTCCTACAAACACAGAATAATACCTACTCTTTTCTTCTCCTTCTCTTTTTCTTCTTGCCAACTAAATCTCTGTTTTCCTCCCTGAAAAAACTAAATATAATATTTTAAATGCATGTATTACTCATTTTTATTTCTTCATTAAGGATGAATATTACTGGCTTTTCATAAATTGTTCCACAAAACTTCTACTTTGGTGATATAGTTTCCCACTCTATTTTTAGCTTTATTGAAATCTCATTTTTACTAATTTCCTCTTAGTTTGTTTAATAATGTTCTTAATCCAAGATTACAACATGTTTTTATATTTATTCTACAATTGATTTTATAATTAGCTCTTTAATTGATCCAGATAAGAAAGCATAATTAAGTGCTTATCTATTCTAAAGGTACACGAATTAAATTTTCTAATCAAAAGGTAAAGAATGGCTGAATGAATTTAAAAACATAAGAAGCAACCATATGCTGCCTACAAGAGACTCACATCAGCTTAAGGACACACATACACTCAAAATAAAGGGATGGCAAAAGATATTCTATGTAAGTAGAAACCAAAAAAGAGCAGGAGTATCTATACTTTATCAGATAAAATATATTTTAAATCAAAAATGATGACAAGAGACAAAGATAGTCATTATGTTACAGAAGAAACTCCCAGAAACTTGGTTCTTCATGCTGACACAGTAAAGAATTACAGACCAGCAAGCCTATTTAGTGCACAAGCAAAGTTTATTAGTGGTAAGTTCTAATGGGAGAGCAAAAGCAAAGGTGGCAAAAGCAGGCTGGCAAAAGGCCTTGTGACCAGCACCTGGGTAGCCAGAGACCCAGTGGCCAGAGGCCCACACCTGGCCAGAGGCCAGGTGGCCATGGTCCCCCCTACAGTATGACAAGGAAGGGCCAAGCGAGCCAAGAGGCCAAGAGAGCAAGTCATTTGTTCTAAGGACTTACATAGTTGGCAGGATAGAGGTGAAGAAGTTACATATTGATTGATGGGTAAAAGTGGTACCAGCTTTCCCCTGGGGAAATGTGACTACCCAAACATAGGTAAGTGTGGGGCAGGGGGTCCGTTAGCCTGAATTCATATCTTTCTCCAGACTCTATTTGTTCATTTTGTATGTGTGTTGAGAGGCAGGTAGTTAACCAAGTTGTTGTATGGGCTTTTTCTCTGGGCACTCTAGGCCCCCTCTTTTCCCCCTTTCAGGCCTTGGGATGATACACAGTCTCAGGGTTTTTCTTTTCTCAGCTGGTAGAGATGATACACACAGACTTTCAAGGTCTAACCCCCACCTCCTACACTACCATAGTTTCGCTTGTTGTTTGGAATACCTGGAAGTCTTATTGAACCAGAGTTAGGACTACTGGGTCAACAGGCGAGACGTGTTTTTCTTTGCTTTGATCGTCCTGTATTAAGTTCCTTGTTAGATTACAATGGTGAGGGCCCTGCCCTTATTTCCCTTCTGGCCACTCATTCTACCATAACAATTATATAATAATAAAGGGTACATTTCATCAAGAAGCTATAATAATGGTGAAGAAATACTTCTGAAAAATGAGCTAATCAGAGAAGAAATCAAACAGGAAATCAGAGAATATATCAAAACAAACAAAAATTGTAACAACCTACCAAAACTGATGGGATGGGGTAAAAGCCATGTTAACAAGAAAGTTTAGAGTGATAAATGCCTATGTTAATAAAAAAAGGAAGATCTCAAATAAACAACCCAACTTTACACCTCGAGAAACTAGAAAAATAAGAACAAAGCAGGCCCAAGGTCAGAGACAAAAAGGAGATAAAAGTCAGGGCATAAATAAATGAAACAGAAACCAGATAAACAATAAAAAAGTCATCAAAATTAAGAGCTGTTTCAAAAAATTATAAACAAAATTGACAAATGTTTACCTAGACTAAGAAAAAAATAGAGAAAACATAAACAAATAAAATCAGAGATGAAAGAAGAGACCTTACAACTGATGCCACGGAAACATAAAAGATCTTAAGAGATTAATATGAATTATACACAAAAAAATTGGAAAACCCAGAAGAAATGGATCTATACCTAGAAACATGCAACCTACTATATCATGAAAAATCGAAAAACTACACAGTCCAATAACAAGTAAGGAAATCAAATCAGTAATCAAAAAAGTTTCAACAAAAAAAAGTCCAGGACAAGATGGTTTTACAATGAATTCTATCAAAAATTTAAATAAGAATTAATATCAATTGTTCTCGTACCATGCTCATGGATTGGAAGAATTAACATCATCAAAATGGCCATACTACCCAAAGTGATTTATAGATTCAGTGCAATCCCTATTAGAATACCCATGACATATTTCACAGATATAGAACGAACATTTCAGAAATTTATATGGAACCATAAACGACCCCGAATAGCTGCAGCAATTTTGAGGAAGAAGAACAAAGCAGGAGGGATCACAATACCTGATATCAAACTGTATTACAAGGCCACTGTAATCAAAACAGCCCGGTACCGGCATAAAAACAGGCACATAGACCAATGGAACAGAACAGAGAGCCCAGAAATAAACTCAAGTCTTTATGGTCAATTAATATTTGACAAAGGAGGCAGGACCATAAAATGGAGCAAAAACAGCCTCTTCAACAGATGGTGTTGGGAGATCTGGACAGCTATGTGCAAAAAAATGAAACTCAATCACCAACTTACGCCATACACAAAAATAAACTCAAGATGGATAAAAGACTTAAATATAAGTTGTAACACCATAAAAGTCCTCGAGGAAAACATTGTTCTCAAACTCTTTTAGAAAAAATAAATAAATAGTAGAGAACACTTACAAATTTATTTTAGGAAAATAAATTTTCCTAAAACTTATTTTAGGAAATATTACACTGATTCCTAAGCAACATAAGGATACTAAATGCAAAAACAACTTCAGACCAATATCCCTGATAAATATAGATACAAAAATTATCAACAAAGTATTAGCAAAAATGAATTCAACAGCACATTAAAAGAATTATACACTATGACCAAGTGGGATTTATCCAAAGTATATGAGTGTTTTGACATACACAAAACTATAAACATGATACATTATATTAATAAAATAAAAGATAAAAGTCGAGATCATCTCAAATAGATGCAGAAAAAGCATTTGGAAAAATAAAACATCCACTCATAATAAAAACTCTCAATGAATTTCATGTAGAAGGAACTTGCCTCAACAAAAGAAAAGGCCATCTATGACAAGTAGAAAACCAATATCACACTATGGAGTGAAAGTTTGAAAGCTTTTTTCCTATGATCAGGAAAAAGACAAGGGTGTCCAATCTCCCCACTCCTATTTAAAATAGTATTGGAAGTCCTAGTCATTAAAGCAAATAAAAAGAAATACAAGACACCCAAATCGGAAAGGAAGAAATGAAACTGTCTTTGCAAATTATATGATCTTATATAGAGAAAATACTAAAGACTACATCTTGTTCCCAAATATAAATAAACAAATAGAAATTAGTTATGTTTCTGTACACTAATAATAAAATACCTGGAAAATAAATAGAGGAAACAACTCCATTCTCAATAGCATCAAAAACAATAAAATAGAAGTGCATTTAACCAAGTCATTGAAAGATCTGAATGCAGAAGAATACAAGACTTTAATGAAATAAATTTACATAGACACAGATGAATAGAAACATATCACATATTCATAGTTTGAAGGAATTAATATTGTTAAAATGTCCATACTATTCAAAGCTGTCTATAGATCAATGAAATCCTTATCTGAGTTCCAGTGGCATTTTTTACAAAAATAGGAAAGAAATCCGAAAATTTGTATGGAAGCAGAAGAGGTTCCAAACAACCAAAGCAATTTGAATAAGAAAAAAAAAGCTAAAGTCATCATATTTTCTGTGATTTCAAACTATAGTACAAAGCTATGGTAATAAAAACAGTATAGTAAATGGCATAAAAACAGACATGTAGACAAACTGAACAGAATAAACCCTCACACAATATGTTGACCTAATACTTGACAAGAGAGCCAGGAGTACTCAATGGGGAAAGGATTCTCTTTAGTAAATGTTGTTGGAAAATTTAATAATAACACTCAGAAGAATGAAATTGGACCTGTGTCTTACACCATTCACAAAAATTAACTTGAAATGGATGAAAAATTTAAACATAAGGCCAAAATTGTAAAAACCCTAGAGGAAAACTTAGGGGGAAATCTCCCAGACATTGGTCTTGGAAACAATTTTTTGGATATAACACCAAAAACACAAGCACAGATATTTATAAGTGGGACTACATTAAACTAAAAACTATCTACACAGCAAAGAAAACAATAAATAAAATGAAAAAAGCAACCTACAGAATGGGGGGGGAATATTTGCAAATCATACATCTGTTAAGAGGTTAATATCCAAAATATATGAAGAACTCATGGAATTTAATAGCAGAAACACCTTTCCAAAGAAGACATAACAGGAAACAGGTGCGTGAAAAGGTCCTGGATGGACATGACTAATCACCAGGAAAATGCAAATCAAAACTACAATAAGGTATCAACTCACACCTGTTAAAATGGCCATCATCATAAAGACAAGAGATGGCAAGTGATGGTAGGATGTAGAAAAAAGGTAACCCTTGTACACTCTTGGTGGGATTGCATATTGGTATAGCCACTAAGAAAAACAGTATGGAAATTCCTCAAAAAACTAAAATTAGATCTAACATATAATCCAGCTTGTCCATTTTGGGTATATCCAAATGAATTGAAATCAGTACATCAAAGAGATATTTAAAAACCTATGTTCATCGCAACATTATTCGTGGTAGCCAAGATATGGAAACAACCTAAGTGCTTGTCAACAGATAAATGGATAAAAATGATATGGTGTATATATACACAATGGAATATTATTTAACCATGAAAAAGGTGGACATAATTGACCCGGAGGGTAATATGCTAAGTGAAATAAGTCAAACAGAGAAAGACAAATAATAAATGATCTCAATTATATGTAGAATTTAAAATAGTTGAACTCACAGAAAGAAATAGAAGGATGATGGTTACCAGTGGGGGTAATAAGGAGATGTTGATCAAAGCATATAAATTTCCAGTTATAAGATGAACAAAATCTGAATATTTAATGTGCAGCATGTTGATTGATGATAGTTAATAACACTGTATTATATACTTAAAAGTTGCTAAGTATATAGATCCTAAATGTTCTCACCACAAAAAGAAATAATTATGTGATGTGATGACGGTGTTAACTAATGCTGTGGTGGTAATCATTTTGCAATATATAAGTATATCAAATAAACGCATTATATACTATGGTCTTATACAATGTGTCAATTATATCTCAATAAAGCTGGAAAAATGGGAACATGGAAAAATCCAGATTTTTGCATGTGTTTAGTATGAAATAGTGATCTAGCTTACTTTAGTTTTCCAGATAAATTTCAATATTAATTTTCCAGATTCCATAAAAAGATTATATAGGTATTAGGATGATTATTGAATTATACTTAATGGTTATTTTAGGGACAATTTCTATTCTTACAGTATTTTCCCAACCTGTTCCATCTATCTCTATACTTCCCCACCCAAGCCAGTCTTATATCTGTAAATGATGATTTCATCTTCTATTTGCTGACCATATACACTCTCAGGTTCATCCCCAACTTTTCCTTTTTTGTTGCATACCCCACATCCAAACCATCAACTTCTGTTGGTCCTCTCTTTAAAGGATATCCAGAACCTGACTACCTCTCTCATCATTTGAGCCTATCCTGGACTGCTGCAATTGCATTCTAACCAGGTTCACTGCTTCTCCATTTTTTTGTTGTTGAAATTTTTCTCAGTATAACAGCCAGAGTGGTTCTGTGCCCATCAGCAAATGAGTGGATCAAAAACCTATGGTACATTTACAAAATGGAATTCTACACATCAGAGAGAAAGAAGGAGCTTATACCCTTTGCAACAGCATGGATGGAACTGGAGAGCATTATGCTAAGTGAAATAAGCCAGGCAGTGAGGGACAAATACCATATGATCTCACCTTTAACTGGAACATAATCAACAGAAGAAAAAAAGCAAACAAAATATAACTAGAGACATTGAAGTTAAGAGCAATCTAATAATAGCCAGAGGGAAGGGGGGAAGGGATAGTGGGGAGAAGAGTTTTCAGGAACTACTATAAAGGACACATGGACAAAACCAAGGGGGAGGGGGAAAGCAGGGGAGGTTTGGCTGTGGTGGAGGCAGAGGAAAGTGGGTTTGGCTGGGGTGGGGTAGAGAGGTGGGGAGAAAATGCAGATAACTGTAATTGAACAACAATAAAATAATTTAAAAATTGAAAAAAAGAAAGAAATGAAAGTTAGATTACACTACTCATAATCCAGCGGCCCCTCTCAAAGAGAAAGCAAGTTCTTAGGGCAGCCTTCTTGGCTCTCTACCACCTGGTCCTTGTCATCTCACCTTCCCCACTCACTAATGATCATTCCTCTCCATCTCATACTGATAAGGCATGCTTCTGCCTAGCACTCTTCTATGTCATTTCCCTTGCCTGCATATATTCCTTCAGATAGTTACTGCTTTTGCTAAAACATAACTTCCCTAATGAAGATTTTGATGAGCATTGTTTAAATAGCAACCCCCACTCTCTACAATCAGCACTCCTAATCTTTTCCACTATTCTCTTATTTTTCATCCATAATATTTATCACCATATGACATAGTGCTTTCTAAAGTTTGTTTAATATCTGTGACTACCCTATTGCAGAAATTATTTTCTCACACACTATCTTTAGTATGTAGAAAAAAGCCTGGCTGTATTACAAGCTAAATAAATATTTGTAACATATATAAATATTAAGTATATTCAGAAACATACTATGTCTCTAAATTAATCACCTTAATTTTGGTTTTTAAAAAATGTGTAAAGTTTTTATATAGATTTTCCTGCTTCTATGTGAGATATGTTTTTATCATATTCTAATTTTTTTACTAAAAGCTATTGATTTTGTATATTGATTTTTGAACCACCATCTTATTGAACAATTTTATTATTTCTTTTACCAACTTCTAGATAGATCATATAGTATCTGCAAATGATGACAACTTTTTCCAACATAATTATTTCTTATATTTTTCTTCTTTACTGTACCTCTGATTGAATGATGGTAGTAGGCTGCTGTTCTTATTCCAGGTTCTAGTGGGACCCTTGTGTTTCACTATTAAATACATTTTCTGCAGTTTTCTGATAGTCTTTGTGAAGTTAAGGAAAAATTCTTCTTTAAAGTTTACTAAGCATTTTTATCAGAAATAATGAGTAATGAGCTTAACCACTGAAGTTTTTGGCATCATTTGAGATTACCATGTTTTTTAATGCTTTAATACATAACCTAGTGATTTACATAAATAGGTATCTTAATATGGAAACATGCATGTATCTGGAGAAAAGGAGACAGTGACAGAGAGAGCACATACAGTTTAATTATGAAGCATTATAATAAAATGGATAATTAAAAACCTTTATCTTAAAAACTATTCCATCTAACTTTGTACTCCTCTTTGTTCTCTCTCTGACTTTCCACTGTCCTGAATTTTATAATGATCACTCATTTCTTTGCTCCTTAATGGTCCTTCCCATATATATGGCCCAAGTAGGTATGCAGTTGTGAATACACAAAACACAGATTTATTCTTATATTATTATTTATTCTTGTATTATATATTTTCAATACCAACAACTATAAATCTACTTTTGTCCACACCTATATATACCAAAAATGCATATATGTGTATTGTACCTACATTAATGTGTATGTATATATACATGCCCAGACACATACACATACAAACAGACTCTAAAAGAAGGCTTTAGATTTTCCAATCTGTTTTTTTCAGACACAGTTTAATATAAATGAAGGTCTTTGAAGATCACAAGGTAGAATAAAACCTAACACCAAGAGAAAAGCACTCTGTAGGCAGAGGTAAGGAGTGTCTACTTATCTTTAATTATCTCTTTTATATCCTTTTATGGAAAACCAATGATCATCAAGAGGAGAAGTTAGTATTATTCAGAGATGGGTAGTTCAAAATAAAGCCTCAGCCAGTTTTCTTTCTTCTGTTCCTCTTTGATCTGTGAAATGGCTCCAACCTTGCTTGAATTCAAAGACAAAACATTGGCTCTCTGCCAATTCTTTTTTCTATGTACCCTGGGCAAAGGTCTTAAAAATGAAACACTGAGATATTTTATAGACACTAGGTGAGCTCTGCATGAGGCAACTAAAGAATATTATTCTAGCATCTTTAAAATCACCACAGGTGGTCCTTTCAGAAACAGATCAATCTGAAGTTAAAAAAAAAAAAAACTAAACTAAACATACTTACAAGAATCAGATATAAATCCAGATAATTGGTAATTAATCTGTAACTGTTCTAGAGGACAGATTCTTGCAGAACATTATATAAAAAAATCATTTAATCCTTAGAAGAAAATTTAATTGAAGAATAAAGTTTTAGGTGATAATATGTTTCCATGTTTATCTGCTCTCATATGGCAAAAGGAACAAACTCCAGGACTTTGATTGGCAAGAATTACATTATTGGAAGGAACTAAAAAAATTTTTTTTCTTTTTTTCCAATTATGATAGTGGTTGCCCATCTCTGTAAAGTTACAAAAAGTAATTGAATGATTCAACAAATTTTATATAATACAAATTACAGTTCAATAAAGCTCCTAGGAAAAACACTGTTTTTTGTATTTTATAACGAGTAATGCCAGAATTACATATACATCTGGAAAGGTTTTCAACATTTCAATACTGAAATGCATAAAAGGAAAATCTAAAAATGTTTTAGTAGAACAGTATACTTGAAACTCCATGTTCATGAATAAAATTGGGTTTGATTCTAGAACTTAGCCAGCAGTTTAGGGCTGCTAAGTGGTGTTTGGTGGAATTACTGTTTAATTGCTGTGTATGATTAGAAAGGGCTGTCAGTTTCTGCCAATTTAACAGAATGCCTTACTTCTTCCAAGTCCTACTCCCTATGAATTTGCAAAGTCTAAAATGGAATATGAAACTAACAGTGGAAAATAGCTAAACTGAAGGTAAAACTACTTGACAATGCAGTTTAAAGTCTGTAAAAATAAGTTTATTTATTTCAAATACCTAGAGATTTGTGTATATTTCTGAAAAAATCATTAAAACAATAAATTGAATGTGGCCTGAAAGTACAGGTAGTTCTTTCAATTGTGCAACATAACCAAGTCATCCCTGAAACAACAGAAAAGAATCAAAGCCCCACAGGAGACAAAAGTGGTTGAGGGAAGGGTGGGGACTTGGGAAGACAACTGTAATTTCAAAGTAGGACAAATGAATTGCTGATAACTCAAATTGGTCTTGACACAATGATTTATGTTTCTACCTTCAACTTAACTGGAAAACCAAAGAAAAAAACACCCTGGTTCTAGGTTTATTTATATTTATGTCATGTTCCACACTAACAGAAGACCAAAGAACTTAACACCTCAAAGAATCTCTCAAGGTTAAAGGGCCTACTAAATAAACCACCCCCGTTGGATGCCCCCTACATTCTTTCTGACAAATGATGACCCTGATTTTACCCTCATCTTTTATTATGATTTTGAGAGCCAGACCTTTTAGCACATGGAAACGACAACCCTAAGCTGCACAGTGCACAACCTAGACAACTGCACACATGGCCCACTCTTGTCTTGCATGACACAGTCAACATGAGCCATGCTTTAGCAGACAGTCAGATGCTTCTGCTTCCAGCTGGAATCTAAACTGAACCAAGTAACACATTCAATCCAAAGGTGAGGGTGGCACTAAGGGAAAAAAGATAAATCCATTATACATTTTACAATTATTTAGAGACTGTTCCAACTGCTGGCAACCTAAGGACAATGACTGACAGGGTGCATATGCTATAATGGAAACTCACCATTTGCCCATCAACCTTGTTCTTGGAGAATTATATATTATATAAAAAATATTATATGTAATATGTGTGTGTGTATATATATGTAGGGTTCAAAAAGCCCACAGTATTACAGGACAAGTTGAAGAATTAGGTCTTGTTGGGAACCGCCCTGCCTGGTTTCAGAGGCTGTAACCCCCCATGGTTAAGGCTGAGTCAGAGTTGGAACCATAAGCCACTAAGGATACAAAACTTGTCTCCCTGGCAGGTGTACCACCTCTGCCCACTTCACCCTGCTTGGCCCTGAGCTTGGCCAGTTAGCCAATGACCGGTAAGAATCCTCAAGGGAGGATCAACCTAAGACAGGCATGGTCACGGAAGAGGCCCGCAGGGAAGGACTGGGGGGCTGTGGAAAAAGGGGGTGATGGACCCTCGCCCCTCAGCTTTGAAATAGCCTGAGTCCTCATTCTGTCTGCAAGAAGTCTCCTAATCTCTTGGCTGCCTTACTTCCCTTGCCTGACTTAAGCCTGAAACAATGACAGAGGGCAGTGCAGTCCTGTGCTGGGAGGGGCGGATTCCCTGGGGAATCAGGCCTAACAAAAATACATATATTCCTGTGAAACCTACTTAATTTGTACCCTCAGCTTAAAAGATAAGGGTCCAGACCTGAGATGAGTCTGGCGCCTAAAGTTTTATGGCCCTCTAACTAATTGGCTGTAACTCAGAAGAAGCCCTCAGAGTTCTCTGTAAATCTTGTATTGTTTAACTCTTACTGGCTGACAATGATTGATGAGCTTTATCTGTATTCCTATGCCAACGAACCTAATAAAAGCCCCTGGAGAGAGAGGCTCTGGGCCCTTCTCCTTTGAGAGAAGCGGCCACCTTTCCTCCCCAAGCAGATCATGTCTTGGTAGTCTTTTTCTTCATCCGTGGTGGACCGGGGGGCTGCGTTAAAGCCCCCCGACAAGGTCTCAAATCAGAAGCCACAGCAGCTCCAGGGACATAGGGAGAAGGCACTAATTAACTATTTTTTTCAGGAGTATTTGAGAAATTCTAGCTGTAAGATATGGCTTCATCATATTGAGCTGACATTTGCCTTCCTGAATGATTCTCAAGGATTCTACCTCATTGTTCCAACCCTACTTCCTGAGGTTGCCAATCAAATTGAATCCTTTTTCCACATAATAGATCTCTAATTTTTTAAAGATTGGTTCTATATTCACTCAGTCCAAATTTGGCCTATTCTCCCCTGTTTCTTCAGCTTTTTTTTTTCTCCTCTATTTTTTTATCTTATTTTTTGGTAACATATCAGATCTTGTGCAGATATTCCTATGTGTTCCCTTAACTCTACATGAAAAAGTTTGTAATCTATGTCCACCAACTATAGACTAAAACTTAACATGTTTTATCAGTTATATTCTTAGTCAAAATTGGAACTTAGTGAGTGAATGTGTTCATTTTAAAATGTGCCCAACATTCCACCTGAAAATACAGCACAAAGCTAACAATAATCTGTGAACATATATGTGGGGTTTTGTTTCATTTCACTTTATTTTCTGCATCTTTGGGACTCCAGAAAACTACTTATTGCAGAATAGACAATTTATAAGTAGTCCTTGTCTTTACCTGAGGCACTTATTTCTGCATTAATTCATTTAACTGGAGTTTGTGTGGAATCATTTGCTTAAAAGAAAAAATACTCTATTGAGAAATTATATACCTGAGAGTCTTGGCTGGCAGTGTTAATGAGCTACCTAAGGACCATCACTTTCTGCAACTCTTTCTGATAGTTAAGATCAGTAAATATAGCCAACACACAGCTCCTAAATCCATACCCTCTCCAGTGGACACAATGTCTCACTGCATGACTCAATGACCTCTCTCCCTCTCTCTCTCTCTCTGGAGGTTCAGGCCTCCCTCAGTCAGGAAGACTTCCTTAGCATTAAGGTGTAATGAGAGGTCTTGCCTCTGAAGTGGGCCTCACCCAAGTAGTTTCTGCCCATCCCATGCCACGTTATAGTCTATGAATTTCAGTTAACAGTTTAGCTTATGTGCTTATATTCTGAGGAAGTTGCAAAAGACCATAGTTATAAAAGTCAGTATGATAACCATGGTACACAAACTAAAATATCACACTGGGACAAATTAATTATACTTACTCTGTGGAGATTCTCTTATGAATTAAAATAAGAAGGCCTTTTCAAACTATTAGCAACATACTCCTTCAAAGAATCTCTACTTGTTGCAGCATACACATGATGTCATGCCAATAGCTGCACTATCTGTCCTCCTACTTTATACCAGCCATAGTTAGTCCCCAGCAAGCCAACTGCCCTGTTTTAACTTAGGGCTTGAGGATAAAATTCTGGGCCAATCAACACAGATAAGTTCCATCTTTGGTACCTTGTGTATGGAGAATACAAAGGGGTCTTTTTGTTCTCCTTTCCTGCCAGTCAACATCACCACCCTATCTCTCCAAAGCTACAGGAACACCAGGCCCTGTAGGTCAGAAGTAAGGTAAGCAAGGGTATTTCTTGAAGCTGTCTCCCACAGCCACTTTTCCTTTGCAGAAAGTCTTGTGAGTTAATGTGTGTCCTTGATTATGTCGGGTATACCTGGCTACATCCTATTATTTGGGAGAGGATACACCCACCCTGTATTCTTGGAGGGTAAGAAGGAGATAATACAAATCAGAACTGAACTCAAGAGTCTTGTGTTATATTTCCAGAGGTGAACTATGTAGAAGTGTAACTTTGTACAAGATATGACACTCGGCTAAGCCTTAGATTTTTACCAATAAAACACAAGGGATGCACTAGATGATCTCCAGCCCCATGTGAATCCATATTCAAGGCTGCTCCAGCATCTTTCCAAAGAATGAAGAAAAGGTAGAACTGCACCTGGTTCTCAATGTCTATTTATGTGCTTTGCTCTTACAACATTGATAGATGCAAAAACACCACTAAAGTTCAAAGACCCAAGGGAAATCTTTTTCTTTCTGTATATAATTGAAAAATTCTTCACAAAATCACAAATCTGCATCATGGAGGCTTTGCCATGTGTCAGTTGGCTCAGCTGGACTACACTCCCCAGAGTTCCCTTCTCTGTATATTTATAATTAAGATGGAACATAAGAGTCCTTCTTGTGCAAGATATGGTTAGTGGAAGTGAGGTGGCAGCCATATTGGAGCTGACACACATTGTCTTTAACTGCTGGCCTGCTTAGTTGGCATGGGCAGCAGATGGGACTGAAGGTGGCTCACCTCCCCCTGGGTTCTCCTGCAGATGCTCTGACTCCTGTCCCTGGTGTGTGCTTAGTTACATGACAAGAGTGGCATTTATACAAGATCCAAACCATCAAGGTCAGAGGCAATAAGAACTGGCAGACTCAACGCATTCTCATGAGTTCCAGTCTGTCTTTGTTCTCCCCCTCTTTCCATCCATCTTCCCTTCAATCTGCCTGCTCTGTGAAATCCAATGTCTGGTATCAGTTACAAAGGCTACAGGCTTACCAGAGCTCCTTACTTGCTCTCCCAGTTGCTCAAGGTCAAGTCCCTGTGACAAATCCTTTTGCATATATTTTATACTTCTTAGTGATTCCTAGTGGTTCTCTTACTGAATACTAGTTACATACATTTCAGTCAATATTTTAAAAATTTAATGTCATTATATATGCCTCATTTTAAAACATTTTACAGATAATAGATTTGGTAGAACTCATAAAAAGGTCATGAAGATCAACACCCTCAATCTGAGTATGAGAAGAAAAAAACTGAAGCTCAAGTAGTACACATACTTTTGGAAGCAGGACAGGGAACAGAACACTAGACTTCTGACTCAGCCCCATGTTCTCTACCAGGGAATACCTAACAGGATGAAAATTCAGTGTTTCTAAAATTATTTAAAATTTATTTATTTATTTATATTCATTTAAATACTTCTGAGACTATTAGTGTTTCACAAGCATTCTATCTAGTCCTAGAGGGAAATTATGATACAACTTGGTTCTCAAAGTTTAGATAAAAAACATTCAGAACCTCTCCCAAAATATGTCATTCATTTACTTCTTCACTAAAGAAATGTTTGTTGCATAGTATTTGCTATGTGAAAACACTGTTCTAAATACTGGGAATTCAGAAGAGAACATGTTAGACAAGGCCCTTCTCTTCATGGACTTAGGGCAGACAGAAAGAGACAAGTAAAAAATTACATATGCTTTATATAGAGATCATTTTCATAAAAATATAAAAATTATGAGGATATAGAAGGTATCATAGAGGGTCTTAATGCAGAAAGCCCAAGAAGGCCTGTTTCTGGACCTGACCCAGATGAAGTGAGAAAGCAAAAGCTAGGAATTTCTGAAGATAGTTCTACAAGGAAAGAACCACAAATACAAAAGCCCCAGGTTACCTTTTATGTGCCATAATCATAGTGATCAAGAGGAAGAATGACAGGAGATTAGCTCTTTGTGTGTGAGAACCTTGGATTTTATTTTGAATCTTATAGAAAATCACTCAAGGATTTTAAGCAGGGGAATAAAGGACCTAACTTAAATTTTAAAAAGCTCACTCTAGGTACTATCAAGGAACAAGAGTAGAAGCAGGAAAACCTATTGATGGAGTATTGGACTAAGGTGAACTATAGTTGTGAAAAAGGTGAGATATAATTAGATCCAGAATACATCTTTAAAGTACAGCAGAAGAATTTAAACATGGATTATGTGTGAAGCATGATAGAAAGAGGGCGATGTTGGGCAACTCCTGGGTGTTTGACCTGAATGTGTAAGAGGCTGGTAGTGCCATTTACTGAGATGGCAACAGGTTTAGGTGTCAGGGAAAATCAAGAGCTCTATTTGTGAACATCTCAAAATTGTGATGCCTCTTAGGCATCCTAGTGGAAATGTCACAAGTGTTCATTTGTACTTATTGAAGTTTTAGTGTCTGCAATTTGTGGACACATGAATATTTGCCATGGGAATGTGTGTCAAGTAGAAGTTGAAGATACCTATTTACCTTATACTGGCTTAGGAAAAAAATGTCAGCCCATCAATGTTTTGTTGGTTTTTCTCTCCTTATCCATATAAGATAAACTTAAGAAAATGAAATAATCAGGATAACTTTTATCTTATCCTGGCAAATGAATCCCAATATCCTTCCCCTCCTCTCCACATGTCAAAATACTACTGGTCTTTCAGAACAAACTCAAGTTTTATAGCAGCTATCAAATCTCATTTCTACTAGAAAGATCTTTCACACTTAATCCAGACCACCATAATCTTTTTGCTCACCTCTCCTAGTATCTAAGAGTCAGTGTTGTACTATTTAGTACATAATTATTCTTAGATGGTTTCATATGTGTTATTCTTGCCTCTTCTATTAGCAAACTTGAGAGTAAGTCAGTCCCATATGACAAACACTGAATGATGTTCATCAAATCTATTCCTCTTTTCTTTTGGACACACCTCTAGACTATATTTCTCAGTCTCCTGGGCTGTCAATTAAACAGCAAGTGAGGAAAAGTAGAGCATTTCTAGGCCTATCCTGTGATTTCTAGAATGATCTTCTATCTTTTATATTCTAGCTGGATGCTGATACCAGGGTAATCTTGGAAGACATAGGCTAACTAACAATGACAGATTTTCTGTCACTCTGGGCCCCTAACTGACTGTATGGAGCAGAACCTAAGCCAGCAATTACACTTTTAATGAGTGAGAAATTAATTCTACTACATTATTCCATGTAGATTTTGGGCTTTATTTGTGGTAACAGTTAGCATGTACTTTAATATCTTGGGCCTAGAACAGGCTTGTAAAACCTTTATTTCCAAGGCTGTTGCAGCCTGTGCAAATGTGCTATTTTTGCGAAGTAAATAAGTTGCTTGCTCAGGTCATGAAACTAATAAGTTGTAGAGACAAGGCTGTCTGACTCCAAAACCTGTATTTTTAATCATTACCTTCTACTGAATCTTTGATGTCATTGATAATTGATATCTTGACAATAAGAGAATTATTACAACTTTAGTGATAACTCAGCCAAAATAATCTTCTGATGTGAATTTGAGCAAAATAATGAGGGATCCGAGAAGTGGTTTGGGTGAGCCATGCAGAGGAGAAAAGGAAGAAAACACAGAGACAGATGAATAGAACTAGAATGTTTCTTCTCCCAAATGCAATATCATGGCTGATTCACTGCCATTCCCTGTGAATGGATCACCATGTTCTTATTAATTTATGAGGCAGACCTCAATCATCAAGTGACACGGTTCCTAGCCAGCAGGATCCTGTGTTGTGGCGGCAATAGACAAATACACACCCATACTACTGAGTCCTGTGGAGGAAAAGGGACAGCACAGCCACTCTCTCAAGAGGAGAACACCCCAACCCTTGCCTTGACAGGCTTTTATTGCTTTTCTGGGCACATTACATTGAGGATGATCCTCATTTACTATTTAGGCGGTTACAGAAAACAAAGGAGAGGATGTTGCTAATTACATAAAAGAGGAAGGATATTTGCAAATGTACAGGGAAAAGTGGTTAAGCTGGTTACACTCATCCTTGGAAGGTTTAGCATAGATTTTAGGAAGTTACTTTAAAGATATGCAGTAAACATTTGCTGCCTCAATTCAGGGTGAGGGAGTTTTAGAAAGAGCAAGCCTCATAGAGGCCTAGGTACAATGAGGGCCTGATTCCCCATGGGAGAACCTATATGTGGGTGTGGGTCCTGCCCACCGAACCTCGCTCCCCACTGGCTTTTCCAAGTGGGGGCTGGGCCACATTTCCCATGCTAGGAACAGTTCCCGATCATCAAAAGATACAGAGGAAGGTCTCCAGCATTTCATTACAAATACTTTCCACAGGATGAAAACGCAGACATAATTGAAGACTGGGAAGGAAAATGTAAGAAATAAGCTAATAGAAGTAATAAACCTGAAAAATCCAAGGAGAATCAAACCAAAAAGTCCTTCTCATGAAAAATATACTAAAATGAGTGTATATGTACATATACACAACAATTCCATGTCTGTTAATTTTACTAAAATTTCAAATCTATACACTGAATATTTTAAACTCAAAAAATAAACTCAAAGCAAACAGTAAAAACACTTCAAAACCAGTAAAATTTAATCTCAAATATATGTCTATTTTACAAATACTGTGTCATGTATATGCTATAAATACATGATGCTACTATGAAATGTCTAATACAATTTATCCTGAAAAAGCATAAAATGAATAAAGTAAAGCTTATATCTTCATGGGCTTGGCCTTATGAGGATCCTTTTGTATTACTCAAAGAAAACTTCACTGAACAAATTGACCACATCTTCAGTATAGATCATACGAATTCCAAATTTAGGTCACTGTTCACAGGACAGCCTCAGTAGAAGACTGTGGATCATTCATCATTTCCTTTAGCCATCTGAAAATGATTCAGAATTTATACTCATGAAGATAGTAATAACACTAGTATTTCAAGTTAGAGTTTTAAATCACTTTTGTACTCATTATGTAATTTGACCTCACAACAACAGACACCAGTTCTTTGTAATTATCATTATCTGTACTTTATAGAGAAGAAAAAGGACATTCTGAGAGTTCAAATTACTTTCCAGAGGTCATACAATTAGTTCTTTAAACGTGGTATTAGGAGTGAAACACACTACATTTTCCTGCTAAGCTGCCTTTTTCATGATAACTTACATTTAAAGTGAGTAACATTTATTTTATTTTTTTAATAATTTTATTGTTATTCAATTACAGTTGTATGCCTTTTCTCCCCATCACTCCACCCCACCCCAGCTGAACCCCCCTCCCTCCCCCACCTCCACCCTCCCCCTTGATTTTGTCCCTGTGTCCTTTATGGTAGTTCCTGTAATACCCTCTCCTCACTGTTCCCTCCCCACTCCCCCCTGACTATTGTTAGATTGTTCTTAACTTCAATGTCTTGGTTATATTTTGTTTCCTTTTTTCTTCTGTTGATTATATTCCAGTTAAAGGTGAGATCATATGGTATTTGTCCCTCACCGCCTGGCTTATTTCACTTAGCATAATACTATCCAGTTCCATCCATGCTGTTGCAAAGGGTATAAGCTCCTTCCTTCTCTCTGCTGCGTAAAATTCCATTGTGTAAATACACCATAGTTTTTGGATCCACTCATTTGCTGATGGGCACTTAGGTTGCTTCCAGTACTTGGCTATTGTAAATTGTGCTGCTATGAACACTGGGGTGCATAGGTTCTTTTGGATGGGTGTTTCAGTGTTCTTAGGGTATAATCCCAGCAGCGGAATTGCTGGATCAAAGGGCAGTTCCATTTTTAGTTTTCTGAGGAAATTCCATACTGTTTTCCACAGTGGCCTCACCAGTCTGCATTCCCACCAACAGTGCACTAGGGTTACCTTTTCTCCGCATCCTCTCCAGCATTTGTTTGTTGATTTGTTTATGTTGGCCACTCTGATTGTGGTTTTAATTTGCATCTCTCTGATGGCCAGTGATGCTGAGCATCTTTTCATATGTCTCTGGGCCCTCTGTATGTCTTCCTTGGCAAAGTGTCTGTTCAAGTCCTCTGCCCATTTTTTAATTGGGCTGTTTGTTTTCCTGGAGTGCAGTCATGTGGGTTCTTTATATATTTTGGAGATCAGGCCCTTGTCTGAGGTATCATTGGCAAATATGTTTTCCCATACATTTTGTTCTGTTTTTATTTTAATGTTCTTTTCTTTAGCCCTGCAGAAGCATTTTATTTTGATGAGGTCGCATTTGTTTATTCTTTCCTTTATGTTCCTTGCTTTAGGGGACATGTCTGTGAGGATGTTGCTGTGTAGAATGTCTGAGATCTTCCTGCCAATGTTTTCCTCTAGGACTTTTATGGTGTTACGACTTATATTTAAGTCTTTTATCCATCTTGAATTTATTTTTGTGTATGGGGTAAGTTGGTGATCGAGTTTCTTTTTTTACACATAGCTATCCAGGTCTTCCAACACCATCTTTTGAAGAGGCTGTTTTTGCTCCATTTTATGTTCCTGCCTCCTTTGTCAAATATTAATTGACTGTAAAGACTTGGGTTTATTTCTGGACTCTCTGCTCTGTTCCAGTGGTCTATGTGCCTGTTTTTATGCCAGTACCAGGCTGTTTTGATTACAGTGGCCATTGTTCAATGCCACAATATCTTTGTTGATATTTTCTTTAGAGGATTGATCCATTATTGACAGTGGGGTGTTAAAATCCCCTAGTATAAGTGTGTTGCTGTCTATATCTTTCTTAAAGTCCTCCAAGATTTTGCTTATATATTTGGGTGCTTTTATTTTAAGTGCATATATATTTGCAATATTTATTCTTCTTTATGGATGTTTCCCTTGAGTATTATGAAGTGTCCTTCAGTGTCTCTTTTTCTGGATTTTGTTTTGAAATCTATTTTGTATCATGTAAGAATTGCTACTCCAGCTTTTTTTTTCCTGTCCATTTCCTTGGAATATTTTTCCCAACACTTTACTTTCAGTCTGTATAAGTTTTTCTTTTCCAAGGTGGTTCTCTTCTAGGCAGCATATGTGTAGGTCATGTTTTCTTATCCATTAAGCTATCCTGTGTCTTTTGATTTGAGCATTTAATCCATTTACATTTAAGGTTATTATTGATAGGTATTTATTCATTTTTCCCTCTTTGTACCTGTGGTCCTCTCTCCCTCACTTCTTTTGTTTGTCTTTTTATAGAAGTACCTTTAGTATATGTTGCAGTGCTGGTTTGGTGGAGGTGGATTCTTTCAGCCTCTTTTGTCTATGATACTCCTTATTTCACCTTCCATTTTAATTGAGAGCGTCACTGGGTAGAGTAGTCTTGGTTGCAGGCCTGTGCTTTTCATTACTTCAAATATTTTTTTTCATTCTCCCCTGGCCTGAAGTGTGTTTGTTGAGAAGTCAGGTGCTGGGTTTATTGTAGCTCCCTTGTATGTTACTTCTGATTTCTCTCGTGCTGCTTTTAAGGTTCTCTCTTTTTCTTTAAAACTTGGCTATTTAATTATAATGTTTCTTGGATTAGGCCTCTTTGGGTTCATCTTGATTGGGACCCTCTGTGCTTCTTGAACTTGTGTGGTTTTTTCCCTCTTCAGGTTCAGAAATTTTCTGTCATTATTTTTCAAACACGGTGTGTATCCCTTGCTCCTTTTCTTCTCCTTCTTGTATTCCTATGATTCAAATGTAGAGTTTCATGTTGTCTTGGAGTTCCCTTAAGGCATCTTCATATTTTTTGAGTCTTTAATTATGTAGCCGATCTGCCTGGGTGTTTATTTATACCTTGTCTTCCAGCTCACTAATTTGTTCCTCTCTGTCATCCTGCCACCTTGTAATTCCTACCTGTTTTTTATTTAAGAAATTGTGCTCTTCATTTCCTCCTGGTTCTTGTTTATAGTTTATATTTACTTTTTCATACTGTTGTAGTTCTCACTCAGTTCCTTGTATTTGTCTGTGAGTTCTTTCAGCATCCTTATAACCATTCATTGAATTCTATATCTGATAGTTTGCTTGCCTCCATTTCATTTAGCTCTTTTAGTGGGGAGTCTTCCATTCCTTTTGATTGTGGGTTCTTTCTTTTTTTCTCCATATTAGGTGACTCTTTTTTTGTTTCTGCATTACCTGATGCTCTGCTTTGCTAGCTATCTTTATTGGGTGAACTTCTGTCAGGAGTTATATGGGATTCAGTGGTATGGTGTCTTTGATCTCCTTGTGTGGATGTTCTAGGGTTGCCCTGTCTTCTATTTATGTAGGCTCTCTTGTTGTACTTGGGTTTTACATGTTGGTGTTTCCTTTTTTGGTGGGTTCTCTCTCCACTGGGTTTACTGGTGTTCACAACTCCCATCTTATCTTGTTGTGACCAGTGGCAGGGGGAAGGCAAAAGGGAGTAAGAAAGGGGGAGAGAATTCTATGGGATTTAAAGTACCAACAAGTAGAGAACAGATAGGAGATCCTTTGGACAATGATAAACATGATATTTCAGTGATAAACATGATATTTCACCCAACCAGCCACTTTTTGTAAAAGGTGAAAAAGAGATAAGACTCTTATTATAGGGGAGAAGGAATGTGAGCTGAATCCAGAAATAGAGCAATTGTGTGAGATTAGGTGGTGAGATACAGTGAGAGCAAAGGATAGTGGGGAGAGGGGATTACAGGAACTACTATAAAGGACACATGGACAAAATCAAGGGGGAGGGTGGAGTTCGGGGAGGGAGGTGGTTTCAGCTGGGATGGAGTGGAGGGATGGAGAGAAAAGGCATACAACTATAATTGAATAACAATTAAAAAACAGAAAAAAAGAAATATACTAAAAAAAAAGAAACTAAACATAGTGTGTGAGAAAATAGAGTAATAAAGCTCACGAAGACAGTGAAATGGGCCAAGACCAAGGAGGGGTGCTATGTAGTATTTACAGTAATATGGAACAACAATTATTTACAATAATACTGGAACAACAATAGTATGACAAGAAATATATGATCTGAATAAAAAGAATAGAAAGCAAAAGACCAAGAGTAATGTGTTATTGGAATACGAGTGAAGTGAAAGAAGAAAAATTAAAATGCAACATGAAAGAGAGAACAAGGAAAAGCAGTCAGACAATGCAATTAAACAAACAAAACAAAGTAAACAGAAAGATAAAAAATAATAATCAAATAAAAGAAATGAAAATTTCAATAATAATAATAATAATAATAATAATAATAATAAAATGCAAGTTCTATAGGATCAGAAAGTGAAATTTGTGTCAGTTTTTTAGTTGTTGGCATTAGCCTTGTGATCCCCCTCTGGACCTCTTTTTGGTCCTTTCACAGCTCCGGGTCGCATTGTCTTATACTTGGGAAAAGAATAGAAAAAAAAAAAAGAAAAAAAACCCTCCTGCTGACTTTAAACCTGCTAAAGTTCTGCTGGTTTTCCTGAATGCTGCAGACAGAGAAGGGCTGGGCTTTGCTTTTTTTCCTTTCCTGTGGTTTTGTGAGGATTGGGGGCTAGATCTGGGCTACAATATTCACAGGTGCCCTTCCTCCCAACCAGACCTTCAGAGAGCTGCCAGTCCCCCATCGTCCATCAGTGCCAGGCTGGAGTCTTCAGTCCACCATGTTGTTCCACCCTTGAGGTGCCCTGATTAGGAGCAACTCTCACCTCACCTCCTCCCTCTTTGCTGGTCTTGGTGCTATGTACTCCTAAAGTCCCTTCAGAATAGTTTAGTCCCCTATTAAATTAAGTTTCTGGGGAGTGCTACCTCTCTGAGCCCCTGCTGTCCCACTTTGGTTAGTCTTTGAGGCACCCTGATTAGGAGCAATTCACGCCCCTCCTCCTCCTTTGCTGGCCCAGCCATTGCAAGAGTTCCTTAAACAGCAGCTATGAGCCTTTTTTTTTTTTTTTGAGTAAATTCCTCTTGTTTGTGCCTGCAGTCCCTCACAAGCATCCCAGCTTTTCAGACAGCCCAACTCTCTGAGCAGTCCAGAGACTCTCCCTGTCAGGGTCCCTCATGGCCCAACTGCTCTCCCTTCTTCAGGTGTCACTGGGCTCCCCAGTTTCTCTGGTAGTGTCCTATCTGGCAACCACAGTCTCAGCGGGGAACACCATCCCTGTGTGTCTCCCACTGTGTCTTTATTCCCCCCAGCAACTTGAAGCATTCCGGTCTTTCCTGGTGTGGGGCTGCCTTCCCTTCTCTGGTAAGGGAGGGAGCTGTGGAGTTATAATTACTGATCTGGCTCTACTCCAAAGCTCCTGTGACAGCCACCAACCTTAGCATCAGACACCAGGCCAGGGACTGTAGCAGCTTTTGTCCCTGTGCAGGTACCATTCCCATTCAATCTCCTTACCATCTGTTTTTCAACATCCTCTACAATTTTGGCTTCCAAACTTCATATAAGCTGGGATTCTGTTGGCTGTTCACACAGTTCTTTAGAAGATCGGCTAGGTATCCCAGTGAGGTTCATCAGCAACTGGGTTCAGCTCCCACCTACCTTGCTGCCTCCTTCAGTCTCTCCAAATTTATTCTAATTTTTAAATCTAAACTTTGTTAGGTATTCTATAAGAAAAAAAAATGTTGATTCTCACTGACTTCTATAAACATTAATGCTTATTTACTTTCCTGGGGCAAGCAGTATTCAATCCTCCCACTCCAAATCATTTTTTTAAATATTTTAAAGTAACTAGGATTGGATTACCTAACTCCCACCATAGATATTCTGCAGCTCCTATTTCACATGTTCTGAGACCTCCACGAAACTTAAAAAATTTATTTGCAAGCTCCAGCTTCCGGACAAGATGGAGGCATAGATAGACACACTGTGACTCCTCACACGACCAAAGAAGGACAACAACATTTTTAAAACAAAAAACAACCAGAACTGACAGAAAAACCAAACTGTATGGAAGTCCAACAACCAAGGAGTAAAGAAGAAACAATCATCCAGACTGGTAGGAGGGGCGGAGACAGGCAGCTGGGGTGGAGAGGACTTCCAGAAAGGCGGTGGCTGGCGGACACAGCAAGGTAGCGGATTCTGAAATGGAGGAGGGGGGAAGGCAGTGTGACCGCTAGCAGACCCCACGGCCCCCTATTCACGCATAGATAAAACAGGAGAAATGGTGGGGGGAGAAGCAGACCATGCAACCCAGGACTCCAGCTCTGGGAAATAAAGCCTCAAACCTTTGATTGAAAACACCTGTAGGGGTTGAGGTGGCAGCAGGAGAAACTCGCAGCCTCACAGGAGAGGTCATTGGAAGAACTCACAGGGGCCTGGAGAGTGCACAAGCCCACCCACTCGGGAATCAGCACTAGAGGGGCAGAGTTTGATTGTGGGTAGTGAAGGGAGTGACTGAAATCTGGCAGAGAGTGAAGCAAGTACCAATGCTCCCTCTTGGCCCCTCCCCCACATACAGCGTCACAGCATAGCAACCAGTGTTACCATGCCCCAGTGAACACCTAAGGCTCTGCCCCTTTACCCTTTACATAACAGGCATGCCAAGACGAAAAAAAATGGCCCAAATGAAAGAACAGATCAAAGCTCCAGAAAAAATACAACTAAGCAATGAAGAGATAGCCAACCTATCAGATGCACAGTTCAAAACACTGGTAATCAGGATGCTCACAGAATTGGTTGAATTTGGTCACAAATTAGATGAAACAATGAAGGCTATGCTAAGAAAAACAAAGGAAAATATACAGGGAACCAATAGTGATGGGAAGGAAACTGGGACTCAAATCAATGGTGTGGACCAGAAGGAAGAAAGAAACATCCACCCAGAAAAGAATGAAGAAACAAGAATTCGGAAAAATGAGGAGAGGCTTAGGAGCCTCCAGGACATCTTCAAATGCTGCAACATCCGAATTATAGGAATGTCAGAAGGAGAAGAGGAAGAACAAAAAATTGAAAACTTATTTGAACAAATAATGAAGGAGAACTTCCCTCATCTGGCAAAGGAAATAGACTTCCAGGAAGTCCAGGAAGCTCAGAGAGTACCAAAGAAGCTGGACCCAAGGAGGAACACACCAAGGCACATCATAATTATATTACCTAAGATTAACCTGTAGGAGAGAATCTTAGAAGCAGCAAGAGATAAGGATACAGTTACTTACAAAGGAGTTCCCATTAGACTGTCAGCTGACTGCTGAAAAGAGACCTTACAGGCAAGAAGGGGCAGGCAAGAAGTATTCAAAGTCATGAAAGGCAAGGACCTACATCCAAGATTACTATATCCAGCAAAGCTATCATTTAGAATGGAAGGGCAGATAAAGTGCTTCTCAGATAAGGTCAGGTTAAAGGAGTTCATCATCACCAAGCCCTTATTATATGAAATGTTAAAGGTATTTATCTAAGAAAAAGAAGATTAAAAATATGAACAGTAAAAATGACAGCAAACTCACAGTTATTAACAACCACACCTGAAACAAAAACAAAAGCAAACTAAGCAAACAACTAGAACAGGAACAGAACCACAGAAATGGAGATCACATGGAGGGTTATCAACAGGGGAGTGGGAGGGGGAGAGAGGGGGGAAGGTACAGACAATAAATAGCATAAATGGTAGGTAGAAAATAGACAGGGGGAGGGTAAGAATAGTATAGGAAATGTAGAAGCAAAAGAACTCATATGTATGACCCATGGACATGAACTATGGGGAGGAGGGGTATATGGGAGGGAGGGGGTGTGCAGGATGGAGTGGAGTGAAGTGGGGAAATGGGCCAACTGTAATAGTGTAATCAATAAATATATTTTTAAAAGATTTACATCTAAAAAAAATTATTTGCCTTATTTGACAAAGCAAGTACTTTGACTGAAGATTTACTCCAAGCAGGGCCAATCTAACTTTTAATATCACTGATTGAATTACCCAATAAAATGCAAATCCTGAAATGAAATTCCACATATTTTTGAAAGTCTTATCAAAAGTATACCAGTAGTTACCCTTGCCAAGTATCTCAGTTGGTTGGAGCATCATCCCCTACATCAAAAGGTTTTGGGTTCAATCCAATCAGGGCGCATACCTAGATTGAGGGTTCCATCCCCTGTTGAGGCCAGTGTGTGTTGTACGCAACTGATCAGTGTTTCTCTCTACTCTCTCTCTCCCTTTCTCCCTAAAATCAATAATAAACTATACTTGGGTGAGGATTTAAAAGAAAAGTATATCAGTGGTCATTCTATAAGTCTACCAACACACTAAAAGAAGGGCAAAGGGATAGTTTTTTAAGTTGTGCTATGGTTCTCAATGACAGGAGCTTATGCAGATACTTATGTACACTTGCTGCAAATTGAAAACAAACAAATTAGAACAAAACAAACAAATTAGTGCAATACTCCTGTGTGGGTTAGGTGAGATTTTGAGAATTAACGAGATAATGTACACAATGCTCTCAGTACAGGGCCCAGTATAGAGAATGGGAAAAGAAGAGTGAGATAAGGCTGAGAAACAAGGCTGAATCAAGATGATTCAGGACGATCTAGGGGATGTTGATTTTTGCCAGAACAATATGAAATTATTGCAGGATTTTTGGCAGAGAAGCAATGTGATCTGATAGGACTAGATCCTTTGGAGAGCTGAGAGGAGGTTGAAAGAGAGGAAGACAAGGGAGACCATTGTGGGGGCTATTGAAGGCATGAGTCTGAAACATAGTTATAACGTAGTATATGGACATGGGTGAGGATCTGGTTTCTCCACTGGGTAGATGCTGGTACCAGTTGCAAAGAGGGGAAATATTAAAATAGCACCAAGTTAGGATAGCTGCAGTAAATCACAAGTTTATTTTAATCATGTTGAGTTTGAGGTATTTAATGAGGCAGATGGAGAGGGGCTGACCCTAAGTTCAACCAGCCAGCTCATAGATTGTGGTCAGCTGGAATGGGAGTCTGCTTCTGACTCCAAAGCTTGCATTTTTATAAATGACTTTACCTCTGGCCTGCAACAAGGAAAAGAAGGCTGAATTTGAACTCAAGAAACTTTGGTTTAAATCAAATTTTGTTTTTTCTTTTCCATTATGAGCTAGTTAGGGAATCACAGGTAATTCATTTAACTTTCAGAGCCTCAGTTTTTTCTTCTGTAATTTGGGACTATGCAATCTGCTTTACTTGCTTCCGTGCTTTTTAAATGCTACTTGCTAATCACTGCCAGAAGTGTTTGAGAGCCACCCACAGCCTCGGAGTGTGGCTTCCACACCAAGCAGATCCCACACCCTGAAGACAAGCTTCCTCCACAGACCCAGCCAATCCCAAGGAGTCGTTTTTTCTTTGAGAAATAAAAAAGATGGCAGCCAGATAGGTGGAAGCGGAGTCCACTTCCCCTCGGCACCAGTGAAACACCTAGCTGATCTGAAGAACAGAGCAAACAGCCAACGGTATTCCAGCATATATGAAGATCGGAGACCAAAGATAGAGAACATTGAAAGATCTGATGGTAAGAAGAGTGCTTAAGGAGAATAAGGTCCCTGGGACCAGCATGGGGAGCAGGGCAGCTAAAGCCCCAGCCCGGGCACAGGGTCTGCTACAGGATTCTTGGGAGAGAGCCAGGTTGGGCTGTGTGAGAGGCCAGGTGCTTGTTAGGACCAGGGGGGCTTGAATAGGAAGAGTTTCTCCAAAAGAAACAGAGAAAATAGAGGCAATCAGGGGCTAATTAGAGAACTCTCCACAGCAGCTGTGGCCTCTGGCGCCCCTCCCCCATCAGCCCCTGGACTGTGAATGTGGGATAAGCAGCCCCAGCGCTCACCTGAAGCCCAGCAGGCGCGCACCCAGATTAACGGACTGGGCGCCAACACTTGAAACCTAGGGTGGGTGTGCACCTGGATCAGTGGCTGGCTACACCGCACACAGGCCCAAAGAAGTGATCGCCCGCAAACCCAAGGCCCAAAGCCACCTATCGGCCACAAAACCCAATCAACGGCCTGAATGCCTGTGGGCGACCACACCTAAAAGCATCAGTTCTGAACAACTCCTACCTAGCCCCTGCGCACAGAGCCCTGCAGGGACTACTGGCTCTCTAGAACGAAGGCAGAATGCCCAGCAGAGGGGAGCTGCAGGCCTAGGGGACACTGCATTCCCTGGAAAGACTTGACCCAGTAGGGGGCTGAACTACCCCGTAGGAGCACAAAGAGTCCCTAGCATCTAAGACAGCAAAGAGTAAGAAGGTGGAGTGTGAGTTGCCCCTAACTGGTGCACATCAAGGACAGCACAACTGGTGAACTAAAGGCCTAGTGGGGAGCAGAAGGACTCTGAGGTACTGGACTGGAGGCTGAACAACAACAAAGAGTATGGCTCAGGAAGGGAAAAAAGTGAAACCAATCCTTCCAACCAAACCCTCCCGTTTCACAAACAGGAAGACCAGCAGAACTAACAGGACCAGTTTAAAGTCAGCAGAAGACTTTTTTTTTTTTCCTCCTTTCCCCCTAAGTTCCTTGTTCCTTTATGTCCTTCTTTCATTTTTTATTCTTTCTTCCTTCCATCCTTTACCTGTTTTATTTCTTCTTCCTTCCTATTTTATTTATTTTCTGTTTTAATTTTTATTAAAATTCCTTCTTATCTTTCCACCGATCTTTTTTATTCCTTCTTCCTTCCTTCCTTCCATTCCTTTTCTATTCCCTTTATTCCCTTTTCCCTTCCTTCCCTTCTCCTTTTTTATTCCTTCTTCCTTCCTTCCTTCCATTCCTTTTCTATTCCCTTTATTCCCTTTTCCCTTCCTTCCCTTCTCCTTTTTTTTTTCCTTCTTTCTCTTTTTCCCACAGGTTAGACAATAAAACCTGGAGGGCTGAAAAGATCAGAGATAGACCAAGTTAGACCCATAAAAGTGAGCTCAAGACCAGTGAGCTCAGGAGATTAAGGAGACAGCACCACTGAATCCCATTGGCATTCTACCATAGAAATTCATACCATAAACCCAGGGAGTCAGAACAGATCAATTTAAGAAGCAGGACTAACAAGAAGAGACTCACAAACAATGGGAAGACAAAGAAACAATCCCCAAATGAAAGGAAAGGAGAAAGCCTCAGAAAGAATGATAACTGAAAAAAAGGCAAGTCAACTATCAGATACTGAGTTCAAAGCAATGGTTATCAGGAAGCTTACTGAGCTCACAGAGAACTACCAAAAACTACAGGGAAACTACAATAAACTCACTGCAAACTATATCAACATGAAAAAGGAAATAGAAACTATCGACAAGAGCCAAGAGGAAATGAAGAATACAATTTCTGAACTGAAGAACAAGGTAGAAGGAATCAAAAGCAGACTTGATGAAGCAGAGGATCGGATCAGCGAGCTGCAGGACAAAGTAGAAAAATACACCCAGAAAGAGCAAGAAAAGGAAAAGAGGCTCAGAAAGAATGAAGAGGCAATAAGGGAAATGCAGGACAACATGAAACATAACAATATCCGTATAATAGGAATACCAGAAGGAGAAGAAGAAGAGCAAGGGATAGGAAACCTGTTTACAAAAGTAATGATGGAAAATTTCCCTAATCAGATGAGAGAAAAAGTCACCCAAATCCAGGAAACACAGAGAGTCCCAATCAGGAGGAACCCAAAGAGGCTGACTGCAAGACACATCATAAATAAAATGGCAAAATTCCAAGACACAGAGAGGATCTCAAAGGCAGCAAGGGAGAAACAAGAAGTAACATACAAGGGAGCCCCAATAAGGTTAGCAACTGACTTCTCAATGGAAAAGCTCCAAGCCAGAAGAGAATGGCAAAAAATATTCCAAGTAATGAGAACCAGAGGCCTGCAACCAAGGCTACTTTACCGAGCAAGGCTCTCAATCAAGATAGAAGGCCAAATAAAGAGTTTCCCAGACAAAAGAAGTCTAAAAGAATACAGCTCCACCAAACCAGCTCTGCAAGAGATGCTAAAGGGACTGCTTTAAGGAAAGGAAGAAAAAGAGAAAGAGAGAAAAACACAGGTATGAAAAAATGGCAATGAATATGAATAACTACCTATCAATAATAACCTTAAATGTAACTGGATTAAATGCTCCAATTAAAAGACATAGAATAGCTGAATGGATAAGAAAACATGACCCACACATATGCTGCCTACAAGAGAACAACCTGAGGACAAAAGACCTACACAGACTGAAAGTGAAGGGCTGGAAACAAATTTTCCAAGCAAACAGATAGGAAAAAGAAAGGAGGAGTAGCAATACTCGTATCAGAAAAAATAGACTACCAACGAAGGGCCATAGAGAGAGACCCAGAAGGTCACTTCATAATACTCAAAGGCAGGATCTACCAAGAAGACATAAACATTGTAAATATATATGCTCCCAACATAGGAGCACCTAAATATATAAGGAAAATCTTGGAGGACTTCAAGAAAGATATTCACAGCAACACAATTATAGTAGAGGATTTTAACACCCCACTGTCAAAAATGGACAGGTCTTGCAAACAAAATATCAAGAAGGACATTGTGACACTTAAAAATACCCTAGATGAAATGGATTGAACTGATATTTATAGAGCTTTTCACCCCAAAGAAGCAAAATACACATTCTTTTCAAGTGTACATTCTTTTCAAGTAGAACATTTTCAAAGATAGACCACATGATAGGACACAAAGGAAGCCTCAACAAATTCAAGAAAATTGAAATCATATCAAGCATTTTCTCAGACCACAGGGACAAAAACTAGAAACCAACCTCAAAGGAAAAAATACGAAAACTCAAAATCATGGAGAATAAATAGCTTGCTATTAAACAATGAGTGGGTCAAGAACGAGATTAGGGAAGAAATCAAAAACTTTCTGGAAACAAATGAAAATGAACTCAAAACAACCCAAAACCTATGGGACACAGCAAAGGCAGTCCTGAGGTGGAAGTTCATAGCAATACAGGCCTACCTTAAAAAGGTAGAAACATTTCTAACAAAAAACCTAACCCTACGCCTACAAGAACTCAAGGAACAACAACAAAGAAAGCCCAGAGCAAGCAGAAGGAAGGAAATAACCAAGATCAGAGCAGAACTAAATGACATAGAGACAAAAAGCACAATTCTAAGGATCAATGAATCCAGGAGCTGGTTCTTTGAAAAGATCAACAAAATCGACAGGCCTTTAAGAAGGCTCATCAAGAAAAAAAGAGAGAGGATCCAAAAAAACAGAATTAGAAATGAAAGAGGAGAGATTACAACTGACACCACAGAAATACAAAAGAATGTAAGAAATTACTACGAAGAACTATGTGCCAAGGAATTTGAAAACCTAGGTGAAATGGATAAGTTTCTAGAAAAATATAATCGTCCAAAACTGAATGCAGAAGAAGCAGAAAACCTGAACAGACCAATAACAGCAGAGGAAATTGAAGCAGTCATCAAAAAACTCCCAACACACAAAAGCGCTGGACCATGTGGTTTCACAGGAGAATTCTACAAAGCACTTAAGGAAGAGCTAACCCCTATCCTTCACAAACTATTCGAAAAAATCCAAACTGATGGAAGACTCCCAAACTCTTTTTATGAAGTCAGCATCATCCTAATCCGAAAACCAATAAAGACACAACAAAGAAAGGAAACTTCAGGCCAATATCGCTGATGAATATAGACACTAATATTCTCAACAAAATGTTGGCAAACTGCATTCAGCAATACATTAAAAAGATGATATACCATGACCAAGTGGGATTCATCCCAGGGATGCAAGAATGGTACAATATTCGCAAATCAATACACATAATACATCACATAAACAACAGCAAAGACAAAAATCACATGATCATATCAATAGATGCAGAAAAATCATTTGATAAGATCCAGCACCCATTTCTGATAAAAACACTCAGCAAAGTGGGAATAGAGGGAGCATTCCTCAACATAATAAAGGCCATATATGAGAGACCTACAGCCAACATCATACTCAATGGACAAAAACTTAGAGCTTTCCCAATAAGATCAGGAACAAGACAAGTATGCCCTCTCTCACCACTCCTATTCAACATAGTACTGGAAGTCCTAGCCACAGCAATCAGACAAGAAAAAGCAATAAAAGGCATCCACATTGGAAAGGAGGAAATGAAACTGTCACTGTTTGCAGATGACATGATAGTGTACATGGAAAATCCTATGGACTCCACCGAAAAACTACTTGACCTAATAAATGAATTTGGCAAAACAGCTGGATACAAAGTCAATACTCAGAAATCAAAGGCATTCCTGTATACCAACAATGAAACTGCAGAAACAGAAATCAGGATAAAAATCCCATTTGATATAGCAACAAGAAAAATAAAGTACATAGGAATAATCCTAACCAAAGAGATAAAAGACCTGTACTCAGAAAACTACACGACATTGAAGAAAGAAATTAAGGAAGACACAAACAAATGGAAGCATGTACCATGCTCATGGATTGGAAGAAGTAACATCATCAAAATGGCCATACTACCCAAAGCAATTTATAGATTCAATGCAATCCCTATTAGAGTACCCATGACATATTTCACAGATATAGAACAAACATTGCAGAAATTCATATGGAACCATAAACGACCCTGAATAGCTGCAGCAATTTTGAGAAAGAAGAACAAAGCAGGAGGGATCACAATACCTGATATAAAACTGTATTACAATGCCACTGAAATCAAAACAGCCTGGTACTGGCATAAAAACAGGCACATAGACCAATGGAACAGTAGCGAGAGCTCAGAAATAAACCCAAGTCTTTACAGTCAATTAATATTTGACAAAGGAGACAGGAGCATAAAATGGAGCAAAAACAGCCTCTTCAAAAGATGGTGATGGGAGATCTGGACAGCTATGTGTAAAGCAATGAAACTCGATCACCAACTTATGCCATATACAAAAATAAATTCAAGATGGATAAAATACTTAAATATAAGTCGTAACACCATGAAAGTCCTAGAGGAAAACATTGGCAGGAAAATCTCATACATTCCACGCAGCAACATCCTCACAGACATGTCCCCTAAAGCAAGGGACATAAAAGAAAGAATAAACAAATAGGACCTCATCAATATACAAAGATTCTGCATCGCTAAAGAAAATAGCATTAAAATGAAAAGAGAACCAATGGTATGGGAAAACATATTTGTCAATGATACCTTACACAAGGGCCTGATTTCCAAAATATATAAAGAACTCACATGACTGCACTCCAGGAAGACAAACAACCCAATTAAAAAATGGGCAGAGGACTTGAACAGACACTTTGCCAAGGAAGACATACAGAGGGCCCAGAGACATATGAAAAGATGCTCAGCATCACTGGCCATCAGAGAGATGCAAATTAAAACCACAATCAGGTACCATCTCATACCAGTTAGAGTGGCCAGCATAAACAAATCAACAAACAAATGTTGGAGAGGATTCGGAGAAAAGGTAACCCTAATGTACTTTGGGTGGGAATGCAGACTGGTGAGGCCACTGTGGAAAACAGTATGGAATTTCCTCAGAAAACTAAAAATGGAACTGCCCTTTGACCCAGCAATTCCGCTGCTGGGATTATACCCTAAGAGCCCTGAAACACCCGTCCAAAATAACCTGTGCACCCCAATGTTCATAGCAGCACAATTTACAATAGCCAAGAACTGGAAGCAACCTAAGTGCCCATCAGCAAATGAGTGGATCCAAAAACTATGGTACATTTTCACAATGGAATTCTACGCAGCAGAGAGAAAGAAGGAGCTTATACCCTTTGCAACAGCATGGATGGAACTGGATAGTATTACACTGAGTGAAATAAGCCAGGCGGTGAGGGACAAATACCATATGATCTCACCTTTAACTGGAACATTATCAACAGAAGAAAAAAGGAAACAAAATATAACCAAGACATTGAAGTTAAGATCAATCTAACAATAGTCAGAGGGGAGTGGGGAGGGAGCAGTGAGGAGAGGGAATTACAGGAACTACTATAAAGGACACATGGACAAAATCAAGGGGGAGGTTAGAGGTGGGGGAGGGAGGTGGTACTGGCTAAGGTGGGGTGGAGGGAAGGGGAGTAAATGCAGACAATTGTAACTGAATAAAAATAAATTAATTAATTTACAAAATAAAGTGTAATGTTTAGAAAAAAAGATGACTACTATCAAGGAAACATAAAGTCAAAAGTGATGGTGAAGATGTGGAGATCTCAGAACTCTTATGCATTGCTAGTGGGAATGTAAAATGCTGCAGCCATTGTGAAAACAGGTTAGCAGTTTCCAAAAAAAAAAAAAATTAAACATGGAATTGCCATATGATCCAACAATTCCCCCTCTCCACATATAACCAAAAGAAATGGAAGAGATACACATATACATTTGTACACCAGTGTTCAGAGCAATAGTCTTTGACTATTATGCACAGTATCCAAAATAAACAACCCTAATGTCCACATAATTGAGTGTTATTGAGTCTTAAGAAATAGAAAGTAGAATAGAAGTTACCAGAGGTTGGAGAGAGGATGAATGAGAATTGTTTAATTTGTGCAGAGTTTATATTAGGAATGATGAAAAATCTGGAAATAGATAGTGGTGATGGTTACAGGACATTGCAAATGTACTTAATACCACTGAATTATACAATTAAAATGGCTAAAATGGTAAAACTTATGTATATTTTATCACAATTTTAAAATTAACTTAAAACTATTTATTTTTTTAAATATATTTTATTGATTATTCTATTGCAGCAACACAGCCACATGGGTCCCCCCTCCCTGGTGAGCACCTAAGGCTCCACCCCTTACTATAAAACAGGCATGCTGAAACAAACAAACAATCAAAAAATGGCCCAAATGAAAGAACAGATCAAAGCTCCAGAAAAATTACAACTAAGTGATGAAGAGGTAGCCAACCTATCAGATGCACAGTTCAAAACACTGGTAATCAGGATGCTCACAGAACTGGTTAAATATGGTCACAAAATAGAGGAAAAAGTGAAGGCTATGAAAAGTGAAATAAAGGAAAATGTGCAGGGAACCAACACTGAAGGGAAGGAAACTAGGACTCAAATCAACAGTTTGGAGCTGAAGGAAGAAATAAATATTCAACCAGAAAAGAATGAAGAAACAAGAATTCAAAAAAATGAGGAGAGGCTTAAGAACCTCCAGGACATCTCTAAGTGTTCCAACATCTGAATCATAGAGGTGCCAGAAGGAGAAGAGGAAGAACAAAAAATTGAAAACTTATTTGAACAAATAATGAAGGAGAACTTCCCCAATCTGGCAAAGGAAATAGACTTCCAGGAAGTCCAGGAAGCTCAGAGAGTCCCAAAGAAGCTGGACCCAAAGAGGAACACACCAAGGCACATCATAATTACATTACCTAAGATTCAACAGTAGGAGAGAATCTTAAAAGCAGCAAGTGGCCAGGCTACTTCCCTCTATATTAGACCTCATTGGCTCTCTAAAGGCTACAGAGTCAAGTCCAAATGTTTCTCCTTCTCAAAACTTTCTGTGTCTGAGTCCCTGTGGTAGAGTTAGCCAGCCCTTCCTATGTTCCCATACCTCCTGGACACAGCATTATGACACCCTGATCTCTACTCTGTGCCCAAATTTCATATCCTCTACTAGACTGGGAGTAACTTGAGGACAAGAACTGTACCTTGTACAATGCCTGCATATAATATGACTCAACCAATATTTGCTGAATTTACTGGCGCTACAAAACTAAACTTCTCAGGGTATCTGTATTTCAAGCCTTAAGTTTTTGAAGTAATGAAAAATATTGACTACTCAGCTTCAAGCTGGATTATCTTCCTCCTCTGTCCTTCAAGATATCCACATATATTTTTAGAGCACTTTAATCATGTTATCTGAATTATTAATAAAGTTCTTCAAAGGCAATATTGCTGTGAATATGTAATATATGGTAAAATCATGGACTTTCAGAAATGGAGATTCATGACCTCCTCTTCTCAGCACAGAGGTAGAATCCAAATAATGCACTCCTGTGTATAATGGGCACCCATGTTTTTGGCCCAAACTTTCAGGAAAAAAATCTTTCCGGTTAATTTTTTTAATTCAATTATTTATTTATATTTAGATACTTTTTTGTATTATAAAGGAATTTTAGTGTTTATTTTTAACATATTATAGTACAATAAATTTTATATGACAAATAATCACAAAACGCATGAATACAAGTTACTAGAAATTTTATGTACAGATAGTGAATTTACAATATTTATGCATCATAGAAGGCCAAGAACTCTTGGTCACTGTCAACATCAGAAGTATCAACTTCTGCCCTGGCTGGTGTGGCTCAGTGGATTGAGCACCCAACCACGAACCAAAGTGTTACAGGTTCAATTCCCAGTCAGGGTACATGCCTGAGTTACAGGCCAGGCCCCCAGTAGGGGGCACGTGAGAGGCAACCACATATTGATGTTTCTCTTACTCTCTCTTTCTTTTCCCCTGTTTCTAAAAATAAATAAATAAAATATTTTTTTAAAAAGAAGTATCATCTTCAATTTCTACATTACTGGTATTTTCTGAAGAGTCACTTTCCTCATCTTAGTAAATTTCATTGTCGTCAGTTTCACCCATAGAATTGCTGATGCCACATTTTAAAACAATTTCACAGCCACTTCCTTCTTGACTGTTCTGTGATCTTAGGATCCAATCACAAACCTGAGCGATTGGGTGCTTCCTTAATTTGACCTGTAGGTGTTAAATCAGTACCAGCTGACTGCATCCGTGAAGTCCACTCTTTCGTCACTAGGGCATTAATGGGCTTGTTTACTGGCACAGCAAGATGTTGCAGTTGGCTGGTTGGCCCATCGGCTATAGCAGCATGTTAGGTTTTCAAGTCCGCTGTGATTTCTTTTGCACTTCGTGTAACGTGGGCTTTGAAATGATTATAAACGAGCAGAGCTGTTGAGGTTTTTTTTTTTTTTTTTTAAGTAATCCTCCAGGCCTTTGTGATCAGACTTTGTTAAAACAGATTTTCATGCCTCCTTCATTCATCCATCCTTCTTGCACATGGACAACAACTCCACTTGGAATCTTTTCTTTCAGAAACATTTTTCTTGTAAAGATGATCACAGGTGGTAGCTTTGTGCCATCTGTCGGGGGGCTTTAACGCAGCCCCCCGGTTCCACCACGGATGAAGAAAAAGACTACCAAGACATGATCTGCTTGGGGAGGAAAGGTGGCCGTTTCTCTCAAGGGGAAAAGGGCCCAGAGCCTCTCTCTCCAGGGGCTTTTATTAGGTTCATTCACATAGGAATACGGATAAAGCTCATCAATCATTGTCAGCCAGTAAGGGTTAAACAATACATGATTTACAAAGAACTCTGAGGGCTTATTCTGAGTTACAGCCAATTAGTTAGAGGGCCATAAAACTTTAGGCGCCAGACTCATCTCAGGTCTGAACCCTTATCTCTTAAACTGAGGGTACAAATTAAGTAGGTTTCACAGGAATGTATGTATTTTTGTTAGGCCTGATTCCCCAGGGAATCCGCCCCTCCCAGCACAGGCCTGCACTGCCCTCTGTTATTGCTTCAGGCTTAAATCAGGCAAGGGAAGTAAGGCAGCCAAGAGATTAGGAGACTTCTTGCAGACAGAATGAGGACTCAGGCTATTTCAAAGCCGAGGGGCGAGAGTCCATCACCCCCTTTTTCCACAGCCCCCCGAGTCCTTCCCTGCAAGCTTATTCATGGTGACCAGAGCCTGTCTTAGGTTGATCCTCCCTTGAGGATTCTTACCCGTCATTGGCTAACTGGCCAAGCTCAGGGCCAAGCAGTGTGAAGTGGGCAGAGGTGGTACACCTGCCAGGGAGACAAGTTTTGTCTCCTTAGTGGCTTATGGTCCCAACTCTGACTCAGCCTTAACCATGAGGGGTTACAGCCTCTGAAACCAGGCAGGGCGGTTCCCAACAGCCATCTGCACAACAGGCTAGAACAGTGAAATGTGTTTTCTCATGACCACTAATTCTAACAGCCATGGTCTTTGCTCCTTTGACATCCACAGTTCTGCTGGATGGCACACCAAATGTGAATGGGACTTCATCCATATTGGCAATTTGGGATAGTTCTAAGTTCTAAGGCTTTCTCTTTTTTAAGGATTTTATTTATTTTTTTAAATTAAAAGAAATTTTTTTTTTTTACCTAATCAACAAAACAAAGAAGCAAGCAAAATATAACTAGAGGCATTGAAATAAAGAACAAACTGACAGTAACCAGAGGAAATGAGGGAAGGGGATAACAGGGGGAAGAAGGGGAAGAGTCATCAAGGAACATGTATAAAGGACCAATGAACAAAGCCAAAGGGGCTAGGATTGAGGGTGGGAAATTGGGGTGGGTGGGGCAGGCGAAAGTGGTGGAGGGAAAATGGATACAACTGTACTTGAACATCAAAATTCTAAGTGTTTCTAAGATTGATAACATAAGAATGAACTTCCAAAACTTCATCCCCATAGGCTGCTGGATATTTTGGGGCAAGTTTCATTCATGTTCTCATGCTCAAACCTTCTCTCTTCATAAAGTTAAAACAGCATTTAGGTGTCCCTGAGAAATCATCAGTTTTTTTCTTGTGTAATCCTTTTACCTTCTGCTTGTATCACGTTGGTCAAGATCTTCAGTTCCTGCTCCACCTCTGGCCACTTTGGAGGTTACCCTGGCGCTGCCTTTTTCTATCTTGGCTTCTGAAGAAGTTTTTCTTCCTGTTGCCTCCACAATCTGATGACACTCTCTTTGGGAGGAGGTCCAAAGTGGCAACTCTGTTGCCATTCTTTTTAGCATATTTAAACTTTTAGCTTAAAGTTTGCGGTGTACAAAAACTGTCTTGCCCTGGTTGGTGTGACTCAGTGGACTGAGTGCTGGTCAAAGGGTCACTGATATAATTCCCAGTTGGAGAACATAGCTGGGTTTCGGGCCAGGCCCTCAGTAGGGGGCACGTGAAAGGCAACCACACATTGATGTTTCTCTCCCTCTCTTTCTCCCTCCCTTCCCCTCTCTCTAAAAATAAATAAATAAAATCTTTAAATGTTTTGACATTTTCCAAGGGATTTTCCAATTCCAATAATTTCTCCTGTCTAAAGTATGAAGAGAAATGTTGTGCCGTTCACCCTAAAGTCAGCATCGCCTATCTTATCAAGTAGATAACAATCAGCATCATCTATCCTACTCTATGGATAATAATATGTTGTTCTTTGTTTCATTTCATTGAATCGTTGGCCGAAACTACTTTCGTTGCAAGTTCATCATAAGTTCAACAAAACCGATTATAATATTTCAGGGGGTTATTTTGCATACGGATATCATTAATTCCTAGAGTTACACTTCTAACTCATAAGCATAAATAAAAGAATTAAAAACATTTATATAGATATGGAATTTCTACTACCCATGTATGATGTGCATCCTTATTTTTTCCCTCAAAACTGTGGGCAAAAAAATGTGCATTATACATAGCAAAATATAGTAAATGCTCTATACATTATGGCAGGGGTGGTTGAGCCTCAGCTCTGTAGGACCAGAGAAGAGAAAGCCAAGGCCAGGAGGCTTTCTCACTCATTGCTGGGGAAAAAAAAGACAATATTTAAATGTCAAGACATCTGAGCAGCTCTAGGCTTGTGGGGAGAGGAGCTGTTCTCAGAACATTCCTTATCTGAGAAAATGTGCGCACCATCAATAAACTTGCTTCATTCTGGTTGTACTCCTTCCACTAAAATGAGAAAAATTTTGTTTTGAATATTTAAAAATAATTCCCTTGAGCAGAATCTAGCTTTGTTTGTAGAGGGCAGAAGAGGTGAGGAAATGGGCAAGCATGGTGATAGAAACACAGGGAAAGTGCCGATGGGTTGGTAATAATTGATACAACACAGATGTCTGGGGCCTCTCTCTCCTCTGCCACCACTGGGTACAGTAAGACTTTGCAGGGGTGGTGACTGAGTTCTGCCATCTGGCTGCATCTCTTCATCACAAGTACTTTCAGATATAGAGCATGTTCCCCTAAATAAGTACTTTATTATATCCCAGGGGTGGCAACTCTGTGATAGCTGTAGGGCATCTGGACCACAGTGCTGGGTTAGCCAGGCAGCAGCATCTCATCCAATGTCTCTACTTCCTGCATCCCTCTGCTTCTGGTTCTCCATTCACCTGCTGATCTCTTTTCTTTGGAGTTGGAGGACTCATGTGCAGGATCACTATATAGAACATAAACCTTGTTTCCACTGATTTACCTTTTTACAGGTGGAAATATTTACAGGAGATTTATTGTCTGCAGCCACTTGCAGAGGGAGTTTCTGGCAGCCAGGCTTGCCAGATGGCAGGGTGGGTTTTGGCTTGTTTGTTATTTGTTTGTGTTGTAATGTGCCCTCCCCTCTCTCCTACTAATCTCCAACCAGCTAACCATGTTGAAAAATCACTTTGAATAGAAATAAATCTGATAATGGATATGGGAGGGAAGGCAGAGACGTCCATCCATTGGTACAGGGGCCATAGAGGGGCTCTGGGCATTCAGAATCGCTTTACAAAGAAATCAGAATACCAAAACCTGTAATGACTTTCCCCTGCATTGTCCCTCTCTGGATCAGCTTTGCTGGAAAGCCGAATGAAGAATGATTTTCTTTGTTCTTATTTGTACCATCTTCCATTTGAAGGCAACGACACCAGATTTGAATTTCCTGTGGATATTGATGTGCCCATATCTTCAGTGACAAATAAGTCAGTAACTTATTTTTAGAGATCTGGTGTTGACACTGCAAGAAGTAACTCTTCTTTCTTTTAAAGGGAAAATAAACTGAAAACACACTTTAGTCATCTCTCTCAGCTGTGCAGTGTCACAAATTTTTGATTTATTACCCTGTTTTCTCCAAGTCTATTATATAGTTCCCTCAGCCTTCCTGCAAGGCCTTCTTGGTGCTTGATTAGCCCACATGTTCCTGGGAACATGTTCCTAGGAACATGTTCCCAGGTGTTTCTCAAGAGGTACCTTAAGGACACAGAGAGTTTGAGAGGGGTCAGAGGAATGGAAGCTGTCTCATTTTGTTACTGAGCAGCAAGTGGGGTCCTGCTGGCCAGCGCCACCCTCTAGGCAAAATTCCAGAGGCAAAGGTTTGGTGATAAAGGAAAGGGGTTTTTATTCAAAACTGTACAATTTTGGAATAGCAGCTTCCCACATACATGCACTATTCACGTAAGTCTAACAGTTAAGGCTAAACTCTTTAACACCTGAGTTCTCCTACCATTCCCCTGTTAGTTTTTATTTATTTATTTATTTTATTCAGTTACAATTGTCTGCATTTTCTCCCCTTCCCTCCACCCCACCCCAGCCAGCCCCACCTCCCTCCCCTATCTTTACCCTCCCCCTTGATTTTGTCCTTGTGTCCTTTATAGTAGCTCCTATAGACCCCTCTCCCCACTATCCCCTCCCCACTCCCCTGTGGCTATTGTTACAATGTTCTTAATTTCAATGTCTCTGGTTATATTTTGTTTGCTTTTTTCTTTTGTTGATTATGTTCCAGTTAAAGGTGAGATCATATGGTATTTGTCCCTCACCGCCTGGCTTATTTCACTTAGCGTAATACTATCCAGTTCCATCCATGCTGTTGCAAAGGGTATAAGCTCCTTCTTTCTCTCTGCTGCGTAGAATTCCATTGTGTAAATGTACCATAATTTTTGGATCCACTCATTTGCTGATGGGCACTTAGGTTGCTTCCAGTTCTTGGCTATTGTAAATTGTGCTGCTATGAACATTGGGGTGCATAGGTTCTTTTGGATTGGTGTTTCAGGGTTCTTAGGGTATAATCCCAGCAGCGGAATTGCTGGGTCAAAGGGCAGTTCCATTTTTAGTTTTCTGAGGAAATTCCATACTGTTTTCCACAGTGGCCGCACTTGTTAGTTTTTAATTGTCTTATTTCTGTAGGGTTAGTTTACAAACTAAAACAACATAAGATACAAAAGCTGCATGATTTTGGAAGAATGGCAGGCTTCTGCCTCAGAGCTCCTTCCCTCTAGGACCCCCAAAGAAGAATAAACCTGCCACCCTCTGCCAGGCCTGCCTGATCCCAGGCTGCACCTGGGAATTTCTTCTCTGATCCAAAATCCATCCAAAACACTGTCCTTTGGGAAACACAGACAGCTATAGCATGATCATCCAAGCATCCTTAAGGAAAACAGTCCAAAAGACAGTCTCTGCCCTCTTTATTTTGAATCTTCTGATCCATAATTTCATGCACTCTGGAGGCATTCAGCTTCTCAGCCAATCCCTCCCTAGACTATTTACCATTGCTTCTGGCAACCTCCTCCTACAGCCCCTCCATATTCCTCCCCAGTGATCTAATCAGATCTCTATCAATTTGACAGGGATCTTGTCATGACCTTGAATCTCAATAAATGACCCTACTACCTTCTGACACTGTTTGCTGCATTTCTTCTTCTTCCCAGTTACAAGCCCTGCTTTTTCTCTGTGTTAAAGAGAGCTCAAGGTCTGGGAGGTTGGGCACAGGGGATTTTGGAGGAACAGGTAATTTGAGACATGATTGCTTCTAGAAATATTTGGCAGAACTCCTTAACTTAATGAAAAATAAATTTATGTGAGCTCATTTTGGTTCTGTGGTATTTTTAGAGCCCAGACTAGCATGTAGCCCACAGTAACGTGGTAAACAAGTACCTACAGTATTAGCATTGCTATCATGGATATTCATCTATTGCTACTATATACCATGCATTATAATCCCTGTGGAAACAGCAATGGCATACAATCCTTTCTCTATCCATTTCATTCATTTATTCAATATTTTTAGTATATTTTTAATATCAACCACCGTTAGTCTCAGGGATTTCAGTAATGGATAAGATGTGGTCCCCAAGTTACTACCAGTTTTGTGGGAGAGACAGATGTATAAAATAAGTATAAATAATGTTCTGAATTCTGAATAGTGTTATGCAGAAAATGTTATAAGGAATGACTAATGTGTATACTGGGGATATTTTGCAAATATGATAATATTTTAATTGAACCATAGAACCAATTGAAGATTATATAGTTTCATATATATATGTGTGTGCATATATATATATGAAGAGAGAGAGATTTATTAAGGAATTGGCTCACATGTTGGTGGCTAGCAAGTCCAAATTCTTCAGAGTAGCCTAGCAGGCTAGAGACTCAGGAAAAAGTTGTAGTTCCCACTCAAATGCTGTCTGCTTGCAGAATTTTTTCTTGTTCAGGGAGGCCTTTAATAGATAGGATGGAGCCCACCACATTATGGAGGATAATCTGCTTTACTCAATGTCTACTGATTTATATGTTCATTCCAACTAAAAAACACCTTCACAGAAACATCTAGAATAGTATTTGGTACTGTGGTACAGTCAAACTGACAAATAAAATTTATCAACACAGGTAGAGATAAGAATTTAAAGGTCACATGAAGGCAAGCCAGACCGAAAATCTTTTCATAGCTCCTCTTGCTCTTCATGATTCTTTACAAGGCAGTCAAAGCCAATCATAGAAGCTACTTGTCAATCTATCCCCATCCACATGCTTCTACTCCTCTCTGTAGGATTCATGCACCAGCCACAGCAAATGACTTAAGCTCCCAAAGGGGATCTGTGCCTTTAACCAGCCCCTACTAATCACCCTCACCAGTGGGAAGCCTCCTCGGTTCCCTGGTTGAGTTAGGACTGAATCTGTACAGGTCTACCTCACCACACATGGAATGGACAACCTAATAGCTAGTACTTCATAAGATGTAAGTAAACTTAAAGTGTTAAGCAAACATAATAAGTAAGCAACTAGTTTATGGGACACAAGCAAAAGTCATAAGATGTGTTAAATAAGCCAGTAATCTCTACAACATGCCAATGGTACATAGAATTAACAGAAAATATGATGCAACACACAAAAGTGTTACTTATAGGCCAAAAGAATTGCAAAAACCAAGTCATGATCATACTACCTCTGTGTTCTGACAGCTCTGTCACCTCTAAACCAGCCACACACCAATTAGCTCCAGTGTGATACCGTCCTGGCCCTATATATGCTCTATCCAAGAACCACAGTACAGTTCACAGCTCGAGTTCAGAACAGTAATGGGTGAGCTTCAGCTCAGGTAGGCAGATGTACCTGGGTCTCACAGCAAGAGTGTATTCTGGTTTCTGGCACCTCCTGTCTGTGGGTCCCCTTACAGCAACTGTAACTCTTGGTTCGTCAAACACTTCCTCAATGAGGAAGCTAATGTGATACAAAGAGACAGGACCTGAAAACACTGCACAACCCAGGAAGCATGGCCCTTCCACTGTAAACACCCATTCTTTGTGGGTTCACCTACCCAGTCCCTCTCCCTTTGTTGTCACTGGGAATTAGTAAACCCTCCAACACAGCCTTTAACTTAGTCTGTGAGATTTTAGTTCTATGACCTCTAGGCAAGTTTTCCTGGTAGAGTGCTTGGGAGTGACCATTGCCTGGAGCTAATTTTCTACACAACACTCATCCACATACTCATATTTAGTATAATGTCTTGCACAAATTAAATACAGACTCAAGAAGTATTACTGCAATTAATGGGTGAATAAATGACTGATGACAGACCCACTGACTGACTTAACAAATCAATGAATGACAAGCAGGAAGAGTACATTCTTGACTGAACTACAAAAGGCAAGAAGCATGCCAGTATATTTCTTAATGACCTGGCAGCCAAGAGCATGGGATATTAAGAAGGCATGAATTAAATCTAGAAAAGTAGGCAGGAGTCATTAAGGACCTTAAATTCCATAAGAAGGCATTTCATCTTTATATTTTGGTCAAAGGGAGCCATTAAAAATCTTTAAGCTGGTCAGGTGTTTAACTCAGATCAGGTTTGCCTTTCTGATAACACTGTGACAGAAGAGCCAAGATGGATTAAAAGAGGAAAAGACCAAAGGCAGAGACCAGGTAGGAATGTATTGAATTCAGAACTTATGTAGAGAGATAAAAGATTATTAAATGAGTAGTAAAGATAGAAAGGTCAAAGTTATGATAATAAATTTATACCATCAAAATTCAGATAAAAGAAAATGAGCATTTATTGACACCTTACTATGTGCCAGAGAATAATACTGCCTAATTTTACCCTCATAATAACTATTTTAGGTTACTAAACACCCTTAAGCCTGTAGAAACTATGTCCAGAAAAGTACTGCTCTAAGCCCCAAACTAGAAAAGATCCAAGTTTCATGGGGTCTAAAGCTTTTTACAATTTTTAGGCACTCTGTAATACAAAACCATAAATACAAAAAGTACATATGAGAGTGAATATTTAATGGAAAAGAAAAAAGAAATTTCAACTTTAAAAACAAACATTAGAAAGGCCATGAATCCAGTGAAGTAACATTCTGATGAATTAAGGGCCTAGCAACATACTTCTACCTTATATTTTTATCCATATATTCATTGACGTCCCTTTTGTATAACCATGATATTTGGTGTGTTTTCTATTGAAATTCTACATATTGTTCTAAGCCTAATTGAACAAATTTGTTTTTACTACTGATAGATTAGAAAGTTTCTTTTATCTTTACAACTCAGTATTGGTAATATCTTGCAAATTTTTAGGAATGTCAAATTTAACATGAACTGTAACTTTCAGGGCTTTTAGAATTTTCCTACTTAATGACCAATCCCAGGTTCTCTTTGAATTGGAAATGGTTGGCACTTCTGGCTCCACTGTTACACACTTTGCATGCCATGCCAGATACTTGAGACAGGGTCTGTTTGCCATGAAAGATCTAACCCCCCACCTCCTTGTTAGTATATCTGGTGAGGTAAATTAATCCAGTAAACATGCTTCAAAGACAGTCCTATACTGGGACACCTGGTAATAATGGAAAGAACAGAAGTGACTGCAAAAGCCCATAAAGAGACCCCTCTAAAACTAGATTAGGTATGTCCCTCACTCAGCTTCCTCTTTATCTGCATTCCAAAATTGCCTGTTGGCTCCTCCAATGGCATTCAACATGAGACAAAGTATGACAGTGGGAAAACAATGTGGAAAGAGAATGTCCTCGATCAACTGAGATGAAAAGTTTATTGCAAATTTTAGAAAGCATATAATTTGGTGAACACATACTATTAAGGCCCTTCCCAGTACCTTGAAAGTGGCCTGTGTAAGAAAATGGGCCACAAAGTCAAAGTCAAACTAATAATCAAGGTCAAACCTAGATTCGCTGACTTAAAAATCCATTCTTTTCTAAGACTCTAAATAAGCCTCAAGGCTACTTTTTAAAAAATTTACCATTTTAAGTGTACAATTCAGTGTCATTAAGTATATTTTATATACATTGTTATACAACCATCACCACCATCCATGTCCAGAATTTTTTGTCTTCCTAAACTGAAACTGTGTATTCATTAATTCCTTCCCCATTCCTTCTCCACCCCCATCCCAATCCTGGTAAGCTCTATTCTACTTTCTGTCTCTATAATTTTGACTACTCCAGATATCTCATGTAAGTGGAATCCTACAATATTTGTCCATGTGTGCCTGGCCTATTTCGCTTAGCCCAATATTTTCCAGGTTCATTGATGTTGTGACATGTATTAATTTTTTTTCCTTTTTAAGGCTGAATAATATTCCATTGTATGTATACACCATATTTTCCTTTTCCATTCATCTATCAATGTGCACTTCTGGCTATTGTAAATAATGCAATGAACATTGGTATACAAGTATGTTTGTGTCTTTGCTTTAAGTTATTATAAGTATACTCCCAGAAATAGGGTTGATGAATCATATGATAATTCTATGCTGAATTTTTTGAGAAACCATTACATTGTTTTCCACAATGTAATGCGCAGGGCTCCTTCAATTTCTTCACATCCTCTCCAACCCCTAATGGGTGTGAACTTGTATCTCATTGTGTCTTCAATGTTCATTTACCTAATGATTAATGATATTGAGCATCTTTTCATGTGCTTATCGACCACAAAGCCACTTTTTAAAGAATTATCCAGTTAATTACACTGAAACTCTCATAAAAACCTTGCTTTGTTTTCATTCTTTAGCCTATTCAATGAAATAAACATAACTATCTTTCAATGGGTCAAACAATAGAGGATTTCCCTGAGTGTTGGGGAGTGGGTTGCAATCAGCAGGAACAAAGTCATAAAATTTACAGAGGCTTCCAAGAATATCTGGGTTGCAGTTAGCACAATTCAGGGGTATAAAGAGTCACTGCACACATGGCTTTTCCATGATTAGGGGGCATTTTAAAGGCAGAGGATATTTACCATCTCTAAGTTTTGAAAATCTTGTTTTAAAGAATACTATAAACTGAATGTATCCACTCCAAATTTCCTATGTTGAAATCTAACTCCATATGTGATGATATTTGGAGATGGAGGTCTTTGGAAGATGATTAGGTCATGAAGGTAGAGTCCTCATGTATGGAATTAGTCCCCTTGTAAGAAGAGGCCAGAGAGCTCACTCATTTTTTCTGCCTTGTGAGGACACAAGGAGAAGAAGTCCATCTATGAACCAGGCATGAAATCTGCCTACAACTTGATCTTGGACTTCCCAGCCTCCAGAGCTATGAGCAATATTTTTTTTTCTATTTACAAGTCATCCAATCTATGTTTTTTTGTTATAGGAGCTAAAAAAGACTAAGACAACAGATCTCTGGGGATCCTTCCAACTTAGTCTAAAATCTCTATCTCCATGACAGTTTCTAAACCCTCCCATAAAAATGTATGTATAGTCTTACAGCATGCTGCCATCTCCCTCACTGTGTGCCAATGTCTGACAGTCTTTGCAATCAGGAAATGCTAGACCACAGGCATTTATATTAGGCTTCTTTACAAACATGGAGTGCAGCCATGGGCAATATCACTGTTCACATTGGCATCCTGATAGAAAACACATACATAGTCATCTGCAGACCCTCTCTTTTTTCAGCAGATTCACAGAATAAATCAGCCACCAGATGGGAAATTGAATTGATTAAATCTGACCTCCTGTGTAACCATCCATTGCACAGACATGATCAGTGTGTGGACTAGTTTTGACTTCAATTTTGTCACAAAGGAAGAGTATAATAGGCAACTGTGAATGGTGTGACAATAAGTACAACCTCCTAAGATATTAATTGACCTATATATGTCTTAAAGCTGAAAACTATTTCTCAATTGATAACTTCAAGTTGTGTAATGGAATAGTGCAAGTTAGCCTTGAATGTTTGGAACAGGTTAAATAACACAGCTATGAAATGAGATACTAAGTACATCAGCCTATAATGTGGCCACCGATGTAAATATCAGACAGCATAGCTATTACCAGAAGAATGGGTATGGTTAACTTCTTGCCAGGTTAGTGACACAAAAGTTGCCAATTAAATGCTCAAGTTGAGTACAGGACTATGAGACTTGTCAGAATGTTTAAAAGCCTCTACCAAGATTTACTTGTGAAACACTAGAGACCATTGTATATTGCAGGATCTTACTTATGACAAAGCTGTTAAACCAAGATACCAAAGAGCTTATTCCAACAATCATTTTGTGAAGATTATTCTTCAGTCAATTTATGACACTCAGAACCAATTTCATGCAAGGCCTTAGGTGAAGAAGAATTTTATTTATAATTTTTTAAATTGCTTTAGTCAAGTGCTGAAAATGAGGTGCCTATGAAAAGTTAATTTTTAAATAAATTCAATAAAACACTCAAAAAGTTTTACTTAATACAACTTTAAATGCCTTTATCCCATTGGTGGTTTTAAATGCCTATTTCTAATATTGGATATAGTTACCAATTTACTAAAGTCTATACTTGTACAAGTGTCACATCATGTCATTTCCAAAGAAAATGAACATCACTATAATTAGAGATTATTATAAACTCAGAAAGTGCTGCTGGTGTTTATGACAGTTTTTGAGATTTATATATAGATTTATAGCAAGAAAGAATTCATTTTTTGCTGAATGTTTCATTTTAAGTGATTTTTTTACTCTTTTAAAAATATTCATAATGAATTTCTACCCTCTTTAAGAAGTAGCACATTACTTTGTCACCCTGGTTTTTCAGTTTTTGAACATTAAGTTACAAGTTATCTACCTCCTAATACTCTGTGGTAAATGGAAAAAATGTTAATAGTGTTCATAATTCCTGCAGTACAAATTCAGAGTCCTCTGAATACCAAGTGTGCAATCAAACAAGAAAGCTTGTATACTTTCTCATAAATAATATGCAAGAGTTCAAGTAATTTAGACTATGATATCATCATTCTACAAAATCTGAATTCAAGAGGATAAATTTGTCTTTAAACAATTTTATCTTCATTTCCCCAATCAGTAAATCAAAAACTTACCTCTCGAGTGTAGTTCAACTAAAGGTGAATACTGTAATTCCCCTACTCTTGATTATTAGAAAGACATTTCAGCTCTCAGTTGGAAGAAGAATTTATATCATGAGTTGGGGGAACTAGATGTTGAGCTTATGCTTGAATCATCTTCTTATCCTATCACTCTGCTCTCAATTAATATTACTTTTGGTGGAGAAAAGAGTGGAAGCATACATACTGCTTTATGCAGAACTTTCCCAGAGAGATACCTGCAGTTAAAATGGAGATGACAGGAACCAAGTCAAATGCATAAGATTGTTTTTGCAGTCTTTTACAAATGCATGTAAGAGTTGGCAAGATGGCAGAGGAATGAATGGAAGCCATCTAGCCTCCTCTAAAGGACCAATCTGAAATTACAACTAAATTGTGGAGAAATCACCCAGAACAAACAACTGAACAATAGAGAAACAAGGTCTTAAAATCTCAGACAGAGAGAGGAATCATCTTAAGAACTAATTGACTCGTAAGGAGTGCTGTGGAGACTCAAGAAGTCTGGCTGGGTGCCCACAGGTAGCAGCACTAGAGGAATACTTAAGTGGCCAGTCAGATCCCCCTGAGAAAAAAAGGTGTCTAAACCCTAGGCTGAGATCCCCAACCTAGAGCACCACAGCCCAAAAAATACACAGATAACAACCAACTATGACAAGTGGCAGGGTTGCTCTTTGCCAGAGATGGACAGCTAGAGTCTCAAAGATCTGTTTAAAGGGCCGAAATACAAATTTTCATTTGCTGTCACTTTCCTCGTGTTCTGGAAAAGGAGGGAACAGAGTGGGCTGGAGACACCTGAGGGAAGCCTGGGCATGGAAGCTTTAGGAAGAGAGCTGAGAGAATAGATGCTGAGATCCTGGCACTGAGTCATCCCCCAGAAAGTAGCAACCATCCTGTTCAGGCAGACCACTCCCCACAGAGCCTTGGCACCTTGAGAGGAAACAACAGTCCCACCCCCAAGAGAGACTCCTCCAGCTCTGTGGTGCTTAAGATGACTGATGAGTGCAGAGTGACTAGATTAACAACTGAAGGAGGAGCAACCACAGACAGTAGATCCCTGGCAGTCTCAGAGCAGGCTGCCTAAGATTAGATGGGGGTCAACATATGACATCACCAGAGGCAAATGCAGAAAGAAAAAATGGTGGTAAATACTAGAGGCTACCAAGACAAAATCCACGGTGGTCTTCTCCATGATTAGCGATATTTTCCTTCCTGCATAGCCTTTTAACATTCATTTCTTGTCCAGCAAATTTGAGCATACTAAGTCATTAGAATTCATACTATAATTTATTTCTCTCCTTTCTTATAATAGTCTTAAACTCTTTACACCCTTATTAACAAAAGTTCATTTGCCATTGATACTGCGATTGAGGGGGAAGGATATTTTGAGGATTTGGGCTTGTTCTCTGGGCTCTGTGGTTTTGTCTTGGTAGCACATGCACAACAGCACACAAGACATGGTGGGCAGAGTGACTGTCAGTCAGCCAGCTGGAAGGAAGTACCCACCAAAGAAAGATTCAACAATCAAAACCCAATTATTCCAGAGAATCAACATAAACTACAGACTAAGAGCAGCAAGTTCAAGATATCAAGGAGATTGCACCACTGAATCTCACAGATCTCCTGCCATAGAAGTTCACACTACAAACACAGGGAGTCAAAACAGATCAATTTAAGAACCAAAGCCCAACAAGAAGAGTCTCACAAACAACAGGAAGACAAAGAAACAAATCCCAAATGAAAAGAAAGGAACAGTCCCCAGAAAGAATGCTAAATGAAATAGAGGCAAGTCAACTATAAGATATTGATTTCAAGTCAATGGTTATAAGGAAGCTCAATGAGCTTACCGATAATTAACAAAAACTACAGGGAAAATACAGGGGTTGTATTGCAAACTATATCATCGTGAAAAAGGAAATAGAAACTGTCAACAGGACCAAGGGAAATGAAGAATACAATTTCTGAATTGAAGAACACAGTAGAGGGAATCAACACCAGGATAGATGAAGCAGAGGGTCAAATCAACAAACTGGGGGAAAAAGGTATAAAAAAAACTCCAAGAAAAAACAAGAAAGGGAATAAAGACTAAAAAAGAACAAAGAGGGGTTAAGGGAACTGCAGCACAACATGAAACCTAATAATATCCATATACTAGGGATACCAGAGGAGAAGAAGAACAAGGGATAGAAAACCTGTTTGAAAAAGTAATAATAGAAAACTTTCCTGATTTGATGAGAGAAAAAGTCACACATATCCAAGAAGCAGAGATGGTCCCAATCAACAGGAAGCCAAACAGGCTCATTCCAAAACATATCAAAATTAAAATGGCAAAACTTCAAGACAAAAAGAGAATCTTAAAGTCAACAAGGGAGAAACACGAAGTAACATACAAGACAGCCCTGAGAAGGCTAGCGGCTAACTTCTCAAAAGAAACAGTACAAGCCAGAAGGGAATGGAAAGAAATATTTCAAGTAATGAACAACAAAGTCATGCAACCAAGACTGCTCTACCCATCAAGGCTCTCAATTAAAATAGAAAGTGAAATAGGAGTTCACCAGACAAAAGATGGCTGAAAGAATACACCTCCTCCAAACCAGCACTGCCAGATATGCTAAAGGGACTGCTTTAAGAAAAGGAGATAAAAAAGTGAGAGAGACTGGAACACAACTATGAAGGAAGTAAAATGACAATGAAAAAATACTATAAATAATAACCTTAAACATAACTGGATTAAAAGTTCCAATCAAAAGACATAGAGTAGTTGAATGGATAAGAAAACATAACACATATTTATGCTGCCTACAAGAACCACACCTCAGAATAAAAGCCTACAGAGAATGAAAGTGAAGGGCTAGAAACAAATATACCAAGCAAATGGACAGGAAAAAAACAAGCCGGGGGTAGAAATACTCATATCAGACAAAATGCACTTCAAAAAAAGGGCCATAAAAAGAGACCCAGAAGGTCACTGCATAATACTGAAGGGAAGAATCCATTAAGAAGACACAAACACTGTTAATATATAAATGCACCCAAAATAGCAGCACCCAAATACATAAAGAAAATCTTGGAGGACTTCAAGAAAGATATTGACAGCAACACAATTATAGTAGGGAACTTTAACACCCCACTGTCAAAAATGATTACATCTTGCAAACAAAATATCAACAAGGATATTGCTGCATTGAACAATGTGCTAGATCAAATGGACTTAACTGATATACAGAAAGCTGTTCATCCCAAAGAAGCAAAATAGACATATTTTTCAAAGGCATGTGGAACATTTTCAAAGATAGACCACATGATAGGACACAAAATAAGCATCAACAAATTCAAGAAAATTGAAATCCTATTAAGCATTTTCTCTGACCATAGGGAACTGAAAATGGAAACCAACCACAAGAAAAAAACTCAAAAACACTCAAACTTATGGAGATTCACTAAACAATGAATGGGTCAAGAATGAGATTAAGGAAGAAGTCAAAAACTTTCTGGAAACAAATGAAAATGAACTCACAACAATCCAGCACATATGGGACACAACAAAGGCAGTCATGAGAGGGAAGCTCATAGCAATACAAGCCTACCTAAAAAAGGTAGAAACATTTCACATTAACAACCTAACCCTACACCTACAAGAACTGGAAGAACAACAACACACACAGACAGCCTAGAGCAATTAGAAGGAAGGAAATAACCAAGATCAGAGCAGAATCAAACAACATAGAGACTAAGAGCACAATTCTAACAGTCAGTAAATCCAGGAGCTTGTTCTTTGAAAAGATAAACAAAATTGTCAAGCCTTTAATCAGACCCATCAAGAAAAAAAGAGAGAGGACCCAAATAAACACAGTCAAAAATGAAAGAGGAGAGATTACAACTGATACCACAGAAAGACACAGGATAGTAAGAAATTACTACAAAGAACTATATGCCAATAAATTTGAAAACATAGGTAAAATGGACAAATTTCTAGAAAAATATAAACTTCAAAAACTGAATGAAGAAGGAGGAAGCCTGAATAGATGGATAACAAATGACAAATCAAAGGGGTAATCAAAACATCCAGGCACACAAAAGCCCTGGACCAGATGGTTTCACAGGAGAATTTTACAAAGCATTAAAGGAAAAGTTAACCCCTATACCTCAGAGATTATTACAAACTATCCAAGAAGATGGAAGACTCCAAAACTCTTATGAAGGCAGCATCATCCTAACCCCCAAACCAAATAAAGACACAACAAAGAAAACTACAGACCAATATCACTCATGAACATAGATGCTAATATCTTCAACAAAATATTGACAAACCAAATACAGCAATACATTAAAAAGACCATATACCACGGTCAAGTGAGATTCATCCCAGGGATCCAAGGATGGTACAACATTCACAAATCAATATATATAATACATAACATAAACAAAATGAAAAACAAAAACCACATGGTCATATCAATATATGTGGAAAAAGTATTTCATAAGGTATGGCACCCATTTATGATAAAAAAACCTCAGCAAAGTGGGAATGGAGGGAGTATACCTTAACATAATAAACCCCATATACAAGAAGCCTCCACCCGATATCACACTCAAAAGGCAAAAACTAAAAACTTTCCTACTAATATCAGTAAAAAGACAAGGATATCAGCTTTCAACACTTCTACTCAATATATTATTGGAAGTCTTGGCCTCAGCAATCACACAAGAAAAAGAAATAAAAGACACCCAATTTGGAGAGGAGGAATCAAAACTGTCATTGTTTGCAGATGACATGATAGTGCACATAGAAAACCCTATAGATGCCACCAAAAAACTACCTAACCTAATAAGGGAATTTGGCAAAACAGTGGGATACAAAGTCAATATTCAGAAATAAAAATGATTTTTCTACACCAACAATGAAATATCAGAAACAGAAATGAGGGGGGGGGGAAATCCCATTTGATAGAGCAACAAGAAAAATAAAGTACCTGAGAATAAACCTAACCAAGGAGGCAAAAGACCTGTACTCAGAAAACTACACAACACTGAAGAAAGAAATTAAAGAAGACACATACAAATGGAAGCAGGTGCCATGTTCATGGATTGGAAGAATTAACATCATCAAAATATCCATACTGCCCAAAGCAATTTATAGATTCAATATGATCCCTATTAAAATACCAATGACATATTTCACAGATATAGAACAAACATTTCAAAAATTTATATGGAACCATAAACAACCCCGAATAGCTGCAGCAATTTTGAGAAAGAAGAACAAAGTAGGAGGGATCTCAATACCTAATATTAAACTGTATTTCAAGGCCCTGTAATCAAAACAGCCTAGTACTGGTGTAAGGACAGACACATATATCAATGGACGAGAATAAAGAACCAAAAATGGAACCCAAGTCTCTATGGTCAATTAATATTTGACAAATGGGGCAGCAGCATAAAATGCTGCCAAAATAGCCTCTTCAACAAATGGTGTTGTGTGATCTGCATAGCTACATGGAAAGATGAAACTCTCTCACCAACTTACAACACACACACAAAAAACCTCAAGACAGAAAAAAGGCTTAAATATAAGTCACAACACCATAAAAGTACTAGAGGAGGACATAGGGATATAAATGTCAGCTATTCCATGCAGCAATATTTTCACCAATATATCCTCTAGAGCAAGGGACATAAATGAAAGAATAAACAAATGTAATTTCATCAAAATAAGAAGCTGTATGGCTAAAGAAAACAGCATTAAAATGAAAAGAGAACCAACCATATGGGAAAACATATTTGCCAATAATACCTCAGACAAGGGTTTGATCACCAAAATATATAAAGAACTCACATGACCCCACTCCAGGAAGACAAACAAAGCAATTAAAAAATGGGTAAAGGACCTGAACAATCATTTCCCCAAGAAAGACACATGGAGGGCCCTGAGATATATGTAAGGATGCTCAGCATTGCTCTCCACCAGAGAGATGCAAATTAATACCACTGTGAGATACCATTTCACATTGGTCATAACGGCTATCATAACAAATCAACAAAAAACAAGTGTTGGAGAGGTTCTGGAGAAAAGGGAACCCCAGTGCACTGTAGGTGGCAATGCAGACTGGTACAACAACTGTGGAAAACAGTATGGAATTTCCTCAGAAATGGAACTGAATTTTGACCTGGCAGTTCTACCACCAACACTACACCCTAAGCATCTTGAAACACCAATTCAAAAGAACCTATGCACCCCAATGTTCATAGCAGCACAATTTACAATATCCAAGTACTGTAAGCAGCTCAAGTGTCCATCAGTAAATGAATGGTTCAAAGAACTATGTTACATTTACAAAATGGAATAGTACACGGCAGAAAAAAGGAAGGAGCTCCTACCCTTTGGGACAGCATAGATGGATCTGGAGAGCATTGTGCCAAGTGCAGTAAGGCAGGCGGTGAGAAACAAATACTATATGATCTCACCTTTTAGTGGAACCTAATCAACAAAACAAACAAGCAAGCAAAATATAACCAGAGACATTGAAATAAAGAACAAAGGGACAGTAACTGGCATAATTGGGGGGGCGGGATTGGGAGGGGGAAGGGGAAAGTGTTTTCAGGGACATGTATAAAGAACACTTGGACAAGGCCAAAATGGGGTAGGATCAAGGGTGAGAAGTGAGGATGGCTGGAGTGTGGGAGCATAGTTGGGGGGGAAATTGAGACAACTCTACTAGAATAATTTAAAAAATGAGAAAAATGGGCTTGGCTGAAAATAAAAAATAAAAAGATGGTGTCACTCATCTAAGCAACATAAAAAAAAAGAAAAAATGCAGGTAAAACTCCTTTTATAAAAAAAAATTGTTCTATTGTTGTTCAAATACAGTTGTCTGTATTTACTTACCCCCCACCACTCCCTCGCCACCCCAGCCATCCCCACCTCTCTCCTCTGCATCCACCAACTTTGGTTTTGTCCATGTGTCCCTTATAGTTCTTCCTGAAAACCCTTCACTCCTTCCCCTGCTTTATCTCCTCTCTTGTCCCCTCTGGATATTGTGCGTTTGTTCTTAATTTCAATGTCTCTACATATTTTGCTTGCCTGTTTGTTTTGTTGATTAGGTTCTGCTTAAAGTTAAGATCAATGGTATTTGTCTTTCACTGCCTTGCTTATTTCACTAAGCAAAATGCTCTCTGGTTCTACACATGCTGTCCCAAAGGGTAGGAGCTCCTTCTTTCTTTCTGCTGTATACTATCCCATTGTGTAAATGTACCATAGTTCTTTGAACCATTCATTTACTGCTGGGCAATTAGGTTGTTTCCAGCACTTGGCTACTGTTAATTGTGCTTCTATGAACATTGGGGTACATAGGTCATTTTAGATTGGCATTTCAGTGTTCTTAAGACATAATCCCAGCAGTGGAATTCCCGGATCAAAAGGTGGTTCTATTTTCAGTTTTCTGAAAACTTCCATACTATTTTCCATAGTGGCTACACCAGTCTGCATTCCCACCAACAGTGCACTAGGGTTCCCTTTTCTCCACATCTTTTCCAACACTTGTTTGTTGATTTGTATATCATAGCCATTCTGACCAATGTGAAGTGGTATCTCATTGTGGTTTTAGTTTGCATTTCTCTGATAGCTAGTGATGCTGAGCATCTTTTCATATGTCTCTGGGTACTCTGTATGTTCTCCTTGGAAAAGTGTCTGTTCAAGTTTTTTGCCTATTTTTTTATTGGGTCCTTGTCTTCCTGAAGTGGAGTCATATGAGTTCTTTATATATTTTGGATATCAGGCCCTTTTCTGAAGTATCATTGGCAAATATGTTTCCCATACTGTTGGTTCTCTTTCCATTTTAATGCTATTTTCTTGAGCCATGCAGAAGCTTTTCAATTTGATGAGGTCCCATTTGTTTACTCTTTTCTTTCCGTCCCTTGCTCTAGGGGACATATTGGTGAAAATATTGCTGCGTGGAATATCTGAGATTTTCCTGCCTATGTTCTCCTCTAGGACTTTCATGGTATCATGACTTATATTTAAGTCATTTATCCACCTTGAATTTATTTTTTGTATGTTGTAAGTTGGTGATCGACTTTCATTTTTTGCATGTAGCTGTCCAAATCTCCTAACACCATACCTGAAGTTTTGATATTGGCCTAAAGTTTTCTTTCCTTGTTATGTCCTTATCTAGTTTGGGGATTAGGATAATACTGGCTTCATAAAAAGAGTTTGGGAGTCTTCCATCTACTTGGATTCTTTGCAATGTCTGTGACATATAAGGCTTAGCTCTTCCTTAAATGCTTTATAAAATTCTCCTGTGAGACCACCCAGTCCAGGGCTTTTGTATATCGGGAGTTTCTTGATAAGTGCTTCAATTTCATCAGCTGTTATTGGTCTGTTCAGGCTTTCTACGTATTCTCCAATCAGTCATGGCAGATTATATTTTTGTAGGAATTTGTCCATTTCACCCAGGTTTTCAAATTTCTTGGCAGATAGTTCTTCATAGTCATTTCTTACAATCCTTTGTATTTCTGTGGTATCGATTGTAATCTCTCTTTGTTCATTTCTACTTTTATTTTGGGGGGGTCTTCTCTTTTTTTTTTTCTGATGAGTCTACATAAAAGCTTGTCGATTTTGTTTATCTTTTCAAAGAACCAGCTCCTGGATTCATTGATCATTAGAATTGTGTTCTTAGTCTCTATATTGTTTAATTCTACTCTGATCTTAGTTATTTCCTTCCTTCTACTTGCTCTGGGCTGTCTTTGTTGTTGTTCCTCCAGTTCTTGTAAGTGTAGGGTTAGGTTGTTAATGTGAAATGTTTCTATCTTTTTTACGTTGGCCTCTATCGCTATGAACTTTCCTTTCATAAGTTCCTTTGCTGTGTCCTGTAAGTGTTGGATTGTTGTTAGTTCATTTTAATTTTTTTCTAGAAACCTTTTGATTTCTTCCTTAATCTTATTCTTGACCCATTCATTGTTTAATAGCATGCTATTCAATCTCTATGAGTTTGGCTGTTTTTGAGTTTTTTTCTTGTGGTTGGTTTCCATTTTCAGTTCCCTGTGGTCAGAGAAAATGTTTGATATGATTTCATTTTTCTTGAATTTGTTGATGTTTATTTTGTGTCCTATCATGTGGTCTATCTTTGAAAATGTTCCACATGCCTTTGAAAAATATGTCTATTTTGCTTCTTTGGGATGAACAGCTTTCTGTATATCAGTTAAGTCCATTTGATCTAGCACATTGTTCAATGCAGCAATATCTTTGTTGATATTTTGTTTGCAAGATGTAATCATTTTTGACAGTGGGGTGTTGAAATACCCTACTATAATTGTGTTGCTGTCCATATCTTTCTTGAAGTCCTCCAAGATATTCTTTATGTGTCTGGGTGCTGCTATGTTGGGTGCATTTATATATTAACAGTGTTTGTGTCTTCTTAATGGATTCTTCCCTTCAGTATTATGCAGTGACCTTCTAGGTCTCTTTTTATGGCCCTTTTTTTTTGAAGTGTATTTTGTCTGATATGAGTATTGCTACCCCTGGCTTGTTTTTTTCCTGTCCATTTGCTTGGAATATATGTTTCTAGGCCTGCACCTTCAGTCTGTGTAGGTCTTCTGTTCTTTTTATTTTTTTTTAATTTTTATTGTTATTCAATTACAGTTGTACGCCTCTTCTCCCCAACCCTCTACCTCACCACAGACGAACTACCCTCCCTCCTCTGCCTCCACCGTCCCCCTTGATTTTGTCCATGTGTCCTTTATAGTAGTTCCTGTAATACCCTCTCCTCACTGTCCCCTCCCCACTCCCCGCTGACCATTGTTAGATTGTTCTTAACTTCAATGTCTCTGGTTATATTTTGTTTGCTTTTTCTTTTCTATTTATTAATTCCAGTTAAAGGTGAGATCATATGGTATTTCTCCCTCACCGTCTGGCTAATTTCACTTAACATAATGCTCTCCAGTTCCATCCATGCTGTTGCAAAGGGTATAAGCTCCTTCTTTCTCTCTGCTGCGTAGAATTCCATTCTGTAAATATACAACAGTTTTTGGATCCACTCGTTTGCCGATGGGCACTTAGGTTGCTTCCAGTACTTGGCTATTGTAAATGGCGCTGCTAGAACATTGGGGTGCACAGGTTATTTTGGATTGGTGTTTCAGGATTCTTAGGGTATAATCCCAGCAGTGGAATTGCTGGGTCAAAGGGCAGTTCCATTTTTAGTGTTCGGAGGAAATTCCACGCTGTTTTCCTAAGTGACTGCACCAGTCCGCATTCCCACCAACACCGCACTAGGGTTCCCTTTTCTCCGCATCCACTCCAACATTTGTTTGTGGATTTGCTTATGTTGCCCACTCTGACTGGTGTGAGATGGTACCTCATTGCGGTTTTAGTTTGCATCTCTCTGATGGCCAGTGATGCTGAGCATCTTTTCATAGGTCTCTGGGCCCTCTGTATGTCTTCCTTGGAGAAGGGTCTGTTCAAGACCTTTGCCCATTTTTTAATTGGGTTGTTTGTCTTCCTGGAGTGCAGTCATGTGAGTTCTTTATATGTTTTGGAAATCAGGCCCTTGTCTAAGGTATCATTGGCAAATATGTTTTCCCATACTGTTGGTTCTCTTTTCATTTTAATGCTATTTTACTTAGCCATGCAGAAGCTTTGTATTTTGATGAGGTCCCATTTCTTTATTCTTTCCTTTATATCCCTTGCTTTAGGGGACATGTCTGTGAGGTTGTTGCTGCATGGAAAGTCGGAGATTTTCCTGCCAATGTTTTCCTCTAGGACTTTAATGGTGTTACAACTTATATTTAAGTACTGTATCCACTTTGAATTTATTTTTGTGTATGGTGTAAGTTGGTGATCGAGTTTCATTTTTTTGCACATAGCTGTCCAGATCTCCCAACACCATTCGTTGAAGAGGTTATTTTTGCTCCATTTTATGCTCCTGCCTCCTTTGTCTAATATTAATTGACTGTAAGGACTTGGGTTTATTTCTGGGTTCTCTGTTCTGTTCCATTGGTCTATGTGCCTGTTTTCATGCCAGTATCAGGTTGTTTTGATTACAGTGGCCTTGTAATAAAGTTTGATGTCAGGTACTGTGATCCCTCCTGCTTTGATCTTCTTTCTCAAAATTGCTGCAGCTATGTGGGGTTGTTTAGAGTGTCATATGAGTTTCTGAAATATTGGTTCTATATCTGTGAAATATGTCATGGGTACTCTAATAGAGATTGCATGGACTCTATAAATTGCTTTGGGTGGTATGGCCATTTTGATGATGTTAATTCTTCCAATCCATGAGCATGGTACATGCTTCCATTTGTTTGTGTCTTCCTTAATTTCTTTCTTCAGTGTTGTGTAGTTTTCTGAGTACAGGTCTTTTAACTCCTTGGTTAGGGTTATTCCCAGGTACTTTATTTGTCTTGTTGCTATATCAAATGGGATTTTTTTCCTGATTTCTGTTTCTGCAGTTTCATTGTTGGTATACAGGAATGCCTTTGATTTCTGAGTATTGACTTTGTATCCAGCTGTTTTGCCAAATTCATTTATTAGGTCAAGTAGTTTTTTGGTAGAGTCTATAGGAGTTTTCATGTACACTATCATGTCATCTGCAAACAGTGACAATTTCATTTCCTCCTTTCCAATTTGGATGCCTTTTATTGCTTTTTCTTGTCTGATTGCTGTGGCTAGGACTTCCAGTACTATGTTTAATTGGAGTGGTGAGAAAGGGCATACTTGTCTTGTTCCTGATCTTAGTGGGAAAGCTTTAAGTTTTTGTCCATTGAGTGTGATGTTGGCTTTAGATCTCTCATATATGGCCTTTGTTATGTTGAGGAATGCTGCCTTTATTCCCACTTTGCTGAGTGTTTTTATCAGAAATCGGTGCTGTACCTTATCAAATGCTTTTTCCACATCTATTGATATGATCATGTGATTTTTGTCTTTGCTGTTGTCAATGTGATGTATTACGTGTATTGATTTGCGAATATTGTACCTTCTTGCATCCCTGGGATGAATTCCACTTGGTCATGGTGTATGATCTTTTTAATGTATTGCTGGATGTGGTTTGCCAATATTTTTTTTTAGAATTTTAGCGTCCATGTTCATCAGAGATATTGGCCCGAAGTTTTCTTTCTTCATTTTGTCTTTTTCTGATTTGGGGATTAGGATGATGCTGGCTTCATAAAAAGAGTTTGGGAGTCCTCCATCAGTTTGGATTTTTTTGAATAGTCTGTGAAGGATAGGGATTAGCTCTTTCTTAAATGATTTGTAAAATTCTCCTGTGAAACCATCTGGTCCAGGGCTTTTGTGTTGGGAGTTTTTTGATTACTGCTTCAATTTCCTCTGCTGTTATTGGTCTGTTCAGGTTTTCTGCTTCTTCTTCATTCAGTTATGGAAGACGGTATTTTTCTAGAAATGTGTCTGTTGGGAACCACCCTGCCTGGTTTCAGAGGCTCTAACCCCCCATGGTTAAGGCTGAGTCACCATTGGGACCATAAGCCACGAAGGAGACAAAGCTAATCTCCCTGGCAGGTGTGCCTCCTCTTTCCACTTCACCGTCCTTGACCCTGAACTGAGCTTGACCAGTTAGCCAATGACGGGCAGGAATTCTCAAGGGTGGATCAACCTAAGACAGGCTCTGGTCACCACAAATAAGTTTGCAGGGAAGGACTTGGGGGGCTGTGGAAAAATGGGGTGATGGACCCTCAGCCCTCTGCTTTGAAATAGCCTGAGTCCTCATTTGGTCTGCAAGAAGTCTCCCAATCCTTTGGCTGCCTTACTTCCCTTACCTGACTTAAGCCTGAAGCAATAACAGAGGGCAGTGCAGAACTGTGCTGGGAGGGTCAGATTCCCTGGGGAATCAGGCCTAAGAAAAATGCATACATTCCTGTGAAACCAATTTAATTTGTACCCTCAGCTTAAAAGATAAGGGTCCAGACCTGAGACGAGTCTGGCGCCTAAAGATTTATGGCCCTCTAACTTATTGGCTGTAAATCAGAATAAGCCCTCAAAGTTCTCTGTAAATCATGTATTGTTTAACCCTTACCGGCTGACAATGATTGATGAGCTTTATCTGTATCCCTGTGGGAAAGAACCTAATAAAAGCCCATTGCGGAAAAGGCTCTGGGCCCTTTTCTATTGAGAGATTGGCCACCTCTCCTCCCCAAGCAGATCACGTCCTGGTAGACTTATTCTTCATCTATGGCAGAGGGGACTACGTTAAATCCCCCAGACATGTGTCCATTTCACCTAGCTTTTCACATTTTTTGACATACAATTCTTTGTAGTAATTTCTTACTATCCTTTGTATTTCTGTGGTATCAGTTGTAATCTCTCCTCTTTCATTTCTAATTGTGTTTATTTGGATCCTTAACCTTTTTTTCCTGATGAGGCTACTTAAAGGCTTGTTGGTTTTGTTTATCTTTTCAAAGAACCAGCTCCTGGATTCATTGATCCTTAGATTTGTGCTTTTAGTCACTATGTCATTTAACTCTGCTCTGAACTTGGTTATTTCCTTCCTTCTACTTGCTCTGGGCTGTCTTTGTTGTTAGTCGTCCAGTTCTTGTAGGCGTAGGGGTTAGGTTGTTTGTTTGAAATGTTTCTATCTTTTTAAGGTAGGCCTGTATTGCTATGAAATTCCCTCTCAGGACTGCCTTTGCTGTGACCCATAGGTTTTGGGTGGTTTTGAGTTCATTTTCTTTTGTTTCCAGAAAGTTTTTGATTTTTTCCCTAATCTTGTTCTTGACCCATTCATTGTTTAATAGCATGCTATTCAGTCTCCATGGTTTTGAGTGTTTTGGGGGTTTTCCTATCTGGTTAATTATTAGTTTCAGTCCCTTGTGGTCAGCGAAAATGCTTGATATGATTTCAATTTTCTTGAATTTGTTGAGACTTTGTGTCCTATCATGTGGTCTATCTTTGAAAATGTTCCATGTACACTTGAAAATAATGTGTATTTTGCTTCTTTGGGATGAAAAGCTCTACATATATCAGTTAAGTCCAGTTCATCTAGGTTATTGTTAAGTGACACAATATCCTTCTTGATATTTTATTTGGAAGACGTGTCCATTTTTGACAGCAGAGTGTTAAAGTCCTTTACTATAATTGTGTTTCTGTCCATATCTTTCCTGAAGTCTTCCAAAATTTTCTTCATGTATTCGGGTGCTCCTATGTTGGGAGCATATATATTTACAATGTTTATGTCTTCTTGGTGGATTCTTCCTTTGAGTATTATGAAGTGACCTTCTGGGTCTCTCTTTATGGCCCTTCTTTGGAAGTCTATTTTGTCTGATATGAGTATTGTTACCCCTGCTTTTTTTCCCTGTCCATTTGCTTGGAAAATTTGTTTCTATCCCTTCACTTTCAGTCTGTGTAGGTCTTCTGTCCTGAGATGGGTCTCTTGTAGGCAGCATATGTGTGGGTCATGTTTTCTTATCCATTCAGCTATTCTATGTCTTTTGATTGGAGCATTTAATCCATTTATGTTTAAGGTTATTATTGATAGGTAGTTATTCATTGCCATTTTTTCCTGCCTGTGTTCCTCTCTCTTTCTCTTTCCCTTCCTTTCCTTAAAGCAGTCCCATTAGCTTCTCTTACAGAGCTAGTTTGGTGGAAGTGTTTTCTTTTAGACTTCTTTTGTCTGGGAAATTATTTGGCCCTCTATCTTGATTGAGAGCCTTGCTGGGTAAAGTAGCCTTGGTTGCAGGCCTCTGGTTCTCATTACTTGGAATATTTTTTGCCATTCTCTTCTGACTTGGAGTGTTTCTATTGAGAAGTCATTTGCGAACCTTTTTGGGGCTCCCTTGTATGTTACTTCCTGTTTCTCCCTTGCTGCCTGTAAGATACCCTCTGTCTTGGAGTTTTGCCATTCTAACTATGATGTGTTTTGCAGTGGGCCTCTTGAGGTTCCTCTTGCTTGGGACTCTCTGTGTTTCCTGGGGTTTTTTGTGACCTTTTTCTTTCATCAGATTAGGGAAATTTTCCATCATTACTTTTTCAAACAGGTTTTCTATCCCTTGCTCTTCTTCTTCTCCTTCTGGTATCCCTATTATACAGATATTACTATGATTTATGTTGTCCTGCATTTCCCTTAATCCCTCTTCATTCTTTCTGAGCCTCTTTTCCTTTTCTTGCTCTCTGGGTGTTTTTTTTTTTTTCTACTTTGTCCTGCAGCTCGCTGATCCGATCCTCTGCTTCATCAAGTCTGCTTTTGATTCCTTACCGTGTTCTTCAGTTCAGAAATTGTATTCTTCATTTCCTCTTGGCCCTTGTTGATAGTTTCTATTTCCTTTTTCATTCTGATGTAGTTTGCAGTGAGGTCATTGTAGTTTCCCTGTAGTTTCTGGTAGTTCTCTGTGAGCTCAGTGAGCTTCCTGATAACCATTGCTTTGAACTCAGTATCTGATAGTTCACTTGCCTCTTTTTCAGTTAGCATTCTTTCTGCGGCTTCCTCCTGTCCTTTCATTTGGGGATTGTTTCTTTGTCTTCCCATTGTTTGTGAGACTCTTCTTGTTAGCCTCTGCTTCTTCAATTGATGTATTCTGACTCCCTGGGTTTATGGTATGAACTTCTATGGTAGAATTCCAGTGGGATTCAGTGGTGCTCTCTCCTTAATCTCCTGAACTCACTGGTCTTGAGCTGATGTTTATGTGTCTAGCAGGGTCTAACTCTGGTCTTTTCAATGCTCCAGGTTTTATTGTCTCACCAGTGGGAAAGGAGAAAGAAGAAAAAAAAAAGGAGAAGGGAAGGGAGGATAAAGGAATAGAAAAGGAATGAAGGAAAGGAGGAAAGAAGGAAGAAGGAATAAATGAATATCGGAGGAAAGATAAGAAGGAGTTTTAACAAAAATTTAAATAAAGAAATAAAAGAACACAGGAAAAAGGAATTAAAAAGTAAAGAATGGAAGGAAGAAGGAATAAAAAAAAAGAAGGACAGAATGGAAGAAGGAATTTAGGGGGAAAGGAGGAGAAATAAAAAGAAGTCTTCTGCTGGCTTTAAACTTTTCAGGTTAGTTCTGATGGTCTTCCTGTCTGTGATACCGGAGGGGGTGGTTGGAGGGATTGGTTTCACTTTTCTCCCTTCCTGAGCCACACTCTTTGCTGTTGTTCAGCCTCCAGTCCAGTTCCTCAGGGTCCTTCTGCTCCCCACTAGGCCTTTAGTTCACCAGTTGTGCTGTCCTTGAGGTGCACCAATTAGGGGCAACTCACACTCCACCTTCTTGCTCTTTGCTGTGTTAGATACTAGAGGCTCTAGGTGCTCCTTCAGGGTATTTCAGTCCCCTACTTGGTCAAGTCTTTCCAGGGACTACAGTCTCCCTTAACCCTGCAGCTCCCCTCTGCTGGGTGTTCTGCCTTCCTCCTAGAGAGCCAGTAGGCCCTGCAGGGCTAGATGGGATTTGTTCAGAACGGGTGTTTCACGTGGGTTGCCGGCCAGCAGCCAAGCCGTTGATCCCCGCTTTGGGCCTGTGCGCTGGGGCAGATGAGCTGCTAATTCAGGTGCACACCCACCCTAAATTTTAGATGTGTGCGCCCAGGCCTTTGATCGAGGTGCACGTCCACCCAGGTGCTTTGGGTCTGTGCACCCCGACAGCCAGGCCGCTGATCTGGGTGCACACTGAACCCCAGCTTTGGGTCTGTGTGCTTGGGCAGCCCAGCCACTGATCAGGGTGTGCGCCCACCCAGGATTTCAGTTGTGGGCACCCAAGGCTCTGATCGGTGTGCGTGCCCTCCTGGGGTTTCAGCTTGGGCGCCCAGTCTGCTGATCTGGGTGAGCGCCAACCGGGATTCAGGTGTGTGCTGGGGCTGCTTATCGCACATTCACAGTCCAGGGGCTGAGGGGGTAGGAGTGGAATAGGCATGGCTGCTGTAGAAAGTTCTCTAAATAGCCGCTGAGTGCCTCTATTTTCTCTTTTTCTTTTCGAGAAATTCCTACTATTCAAGCCCCCCTGGTCCAAAGAAGCACCTGGCCTCTCACACAGCCCAGCCTGGCTCTCCCCCAAGAATCCTGTAGCAGACCCTGTGCCCTGGTTGGGGCTTCAGCCACCCTGGTCCCCGCACTGTTCCCAGGGACTTTATTGTCCTTAAGCACTCTTCTTACCGTCTGATCTTTCAATGTCCGCTATCTTTGGTCTCTGATCTTCATATATGCTGGAATACCATTGGCTGTTCACTCTGCTCCTCAGATCAGCTAGGTATTTCACTGGTGCCAAGTGGAAGTGGACTCTGCTCCCACCTATCTCGCTGCTATCTTCCTTCAGTCTTGGGTCTTTTGTTCTGAGGTGGGTTTCCTATAGGCAGAATATGTGGGGTCATGCTTTCTTATCCATTCAACTATTCTATGTCTTTTGATTGGAGCATTAAATCCATTTACATTTAAAGTTATTATTGATAGGTACTTATTCATTGCCATTTTTTGTACCTGTGCTCCTCTCTCTTTCACTCCTTTTTTTTCTTTTTTTCCTTTTCTTAAAGCACACCCTTGAGCATTTCTTGTAGAGCTGGTTTGTAGGAGCTTCATTCTTTGAGGCTTCTTTTGTCTGGTAAACTCCTTATTTGGCTTTCCATTTTAATTGAGAGTCTTGCTGGATACAGTAGTCTTGGGTGTAGGCCTTTGGTTTTCATTACTTTCATTTCTGGCTTGGAGCATTTCCATTGAGAAATCAGCTGGAAGTCTTTCGGGGCTCCCTTGTATATTACTTCTTGTTTCTTCATTGCTGCCTTCAATATTGTCTGTCTTGGAATTCTGCCATTTTAATTATGATATGTTGAAGTGAGGCTCTTTGGATTCCACTTTATTGGGACTCTGTGTTTCCCGGATTTCTGTGACTTTTTCTCTCATCAACTCAGGGAAGTTTTCCAAAATTACTTTTCAAACAGATTTTCTAACCCTTGCTCTTTCTTCCTCTCCTTCTGGTATCCCTATTATGCAGATATTTTTACATTTCCTTTTGTCTTGCAATTCCCTTACCACCTCTTCATTCTTTCTGAGCCTCTTTTCCTTTTCTTGCTCTTTCTGGGTTTTTCTTTCTACCTTGTCATCCAGTTCGCTGATTCAATACTCTGCTTCATCTAACTTGCTTTTGATTCCTTCTACTGTGTTCTTCAATTCAGAAATTATATTCTTCACTTCCTCTTCACCCTTATTGATAGTTTCTATTTCTTTTTTCATATTGATATAGTTTGCAGTGAGTTCATTGTAGTTTCCCTGTAATTTTTGGTAATTCTTTGACAGCTCATTGAGCTTCCTTATAATCATTGGTTTGAACTCAATATCTGATACTTGACTTGCCTCTATTTCAGTTAGCATTCTTTCTGTGGCTTCCTCCTTTCCTTTCATTTGGGGTTTGTTCATATTCCCATTGTTTGTGAGGCTCTTCTTGTTAGCCTCTGCTTCTTAATTGATCTGTTTGACTCCCTGGGTTTATGGTGTGAACTTCTATGGTGGGGGGCCTGTTAGATTCAGTGGTGCAGTGTCCTTGATCTCCTGAACTTGCTGCTCTTGGGTTGTTGTTTATATGTCTCTCTGGATGTCTTTGGGTTTTTATTGTTTTGGTCTCTTTCTTTGGTGGGTCCTTCCCTCCAGCTGGTTAACTGAGGGTCACTCTGCCCCCCATGTCTTGTATGCTATCATGCAGGTGCAGACAGGTTGTGTTGAAGCTGGTTCTTCTATCTGTCCTAGGTTTTGAAGATTCTCTCTTGCTCTTGTTCATTTGTTTGTTCTGGGTAATTTCTTCACTGTTTAATTGTAAATCCAGATTGATCCTTGGTGGAGGTTAGTATGGCTTCCACTTACTACTTCATCTTCTTTCATTATTATCCATTGGTTGTTCCCTTGTTGGTGGGTTCTCTCTTCCAGCAAGTGTTCTGGCGTTCACAGCTCCCACCCTCTCTTTTCTGTGTTCAGTTGAAGGGGGAAGGCAAAATGGATTAAGACAGCAGAAGTGTATTCTATGGGATTTGAAGTACCAACCCATAGGGAAGAGAGAGGAGATCCTTTGAATAAGTATAATATTAACCGTGATATTTCACCCAACTAGCCACTTTTCAGAAAGGGTGGGAAAAAGATAAGACTCTTGCTAGAAGGGGGAAGGATTGTGAGTTGGATCCAGAAAACAGTGATCTTGTGTGAGGTCAGATTATGAGATATCGTGAGAGTAAAGGATAGAAAATAGGTATAATGTGTGAGAGAATAGAGTTAACCACAATAGTAAGAACTTTAAGAGATTTATAAGATTTGGGTGCTATCTCATATTTACAATTGTGTGGAACAACAATTATTTATAATAATACTGGAACAACAATCATATGACAGAATCTATGTGATCTGAATAACAAGAATAGAAAGTACATGACCAAGAGTAGTGTGCAATTGGAAGACAAATAAAGTGAAAGAAGGAAAATAAAAATACACTATGAAAGAGAGAACAAGGGAAACCAGTCAAACAATGCAGTTAAACAAAGAAGATGAAGAAAACTAAACAAAAAGAAGAGAAATTTTAAAAATACTAATAAAATAAAAGAATTGGAAAAAATGAAAAAATAATAATAATACAAAAAAACAATAACTTGCAAGCTCTCTGGAATAACAAACTGGAATTTGTCTCAGTTTCTCAGTCATTGTTATTATCCTTTTTTGGGTCTGACTCTGGTCCTTTCACAGTTCCAGGTGTTATTGTCTCACTTGTTGGGGGTGGGGGGAAGAGAGAAAAAAAAGAAAGGAAAAACAAACCTCCTGCTGGCTTTAAACTGGCCAAGTGAGTTGTGCCAATCTTCCTGGCTGCAGCAGGCTGAGGGGCATTGGGTTTTTCTTTTCTCCCTTCCTGTGCTTTCGTGTGGATGGGTGCCAGGTCTGGGCCACACTCTTCACAGTTGCCCAGCCTCCAGCCTAGTTCCTCAGTTTGCTGCTGGACCTCCAGGGCCCTTCTGCACCAGGCCTATGCTTTCAGTCCACTGGTTGTGCTGTCCTTGAGGTGCTCCAATTAGGGACAACTCAAACAACTCTAGCTCTTTGCTGTCCTAGGTTCTAGGGACTCTCAAAGTCTCTTAAGGGTAGTTAAAACTTTCCTTTTGAATTAGAAGACACTCTGTTTTTCTTGCAGAGAGAAAGGCCAAGCCTTCACCTCCCAGGTACATTTCAATATGTATGGAGCATCAGCACATAGACCAACAACACTTCAGCTGAATCCTTTTAGATGTAAATACTTAATCCCAGTGATCTGAGATGGATAAACAACAAGCCCATAGATGAACTTACTTCCTTTTCTGGTTTCTTGTAGTGACAATCAACAACTACTTTTAAAAGCTCGTCTTTTCTTGGAGGATCATTTAAAGTTGAGAGTGATAGATGTTAACTAAACTTATTGTGCTGATCATTCTCTCTCTCTCTCTCTCTCTCTCTCTCTCTATATATATATATATATATATATACATATATATATATATAATCATTATGTTGTACACCTATAACTAATACAATATCTCAATAAAAAAATAAACAAATGAAGTTAACAGGTTCCTAGGTCTCTATGTCTGCCCACCAGAGCTCCAGTGTCCCAGAGTCTGTAGTGCTTCCAATTGTTTCTTCATCTCCCTCTTCTCCAGGCCCACTTCTATTTTTTATTTGATTACCCTTCCCAATTGAACATGTATAAGAAGGGTTTCTTTCCTTGAGGTTCAATACTCTATGTAAAAATATTGTTTATAATTTGTAATTCTAAGTTAGAGATTGTTCAGAAAAATTTAATTCCTTGTGTACATAAGGTGCCTCACATATCCCCACAGGTATCTCCAGACTCTGAATTGTGAGCCACTGGCCCAGTGTCTTGTAACTTGATGTCCATTGCTCTCTCCACTCCCACCTTAGCACATAAGGTTTCAAAATCTGACACTTATTAGTAGCATTAGTTGTCAATTATTGTGCCCTAATATGTATTAGATCCTATGCCAGGCATTCTACATCTACTACTTCATTTAGTTGTAAAACTTTACCAAAAAATTTTATTATCATTTTTACAAAACAGTGATTACAGCTGAGATGGCAGAAACAATATTGAAACCCAATCTGTCTTCAGATCCCAACACTCTCCCCTGCCATGCCCCTCCATCCACCCAGTGCCCTACAGAAGTGCTGATAGAAGGAAATTACTAAAACAAACAAAAAAAACCCCTTTGTTTATGGTTCCATAATTATAGGGTAATTGGAGGCAGTCTGGCTTCCTCACCCAGGTGTCTGGGTAGCTAAGGGAAGTGGTTATTAGCCTTGGAGGGGCCTAATAACCAGTGTTCTCATAGCCTTGAGACTGGGTCCGATAAACTGTTCCCATAACACAAAGTGAGCTTGCATGTGCAGAACTGTGTTATGTTATGTAATATTCTGGCAGTTTTCTGGCTTTGTTCCCCTCTAGTCCCTAAACAGGTAGGGACTCCCAGCTGGGGGCGATGATGAAAGACACAGCAAGGGGAGAGGTGCCACGATGGGTGCCATGCTGGGGAGCAAGGGCCATAACATGTGCCACGCAGAGACATGCAGGGAGACATACAGCTTGCAGTGTGAGTGGCTCACCCACCCATGAATGAAGGCATACCAGACATCACAATGGCTCCATGAATATTGTTCCATCTGTGCGATGTTGAACTTGCCTCACCTTGAAAGGTTGCAATACAACATAGTTACAAAAATTTTGTGTGTGTGATGAGAACTTTAATATATATTCTCTTAGCAACTTTCAAACATGCAATACAGTATTATTAACTATAGTCACCAGGATGCACATTACATTGTAATCACTTATTTTTCTTATAAATTGAAGTTTGTACCTTTTGGCCACCTTCACCCATTTTGCCTACCACACAAACCCTGCCTCTGGCAACCTCCAATCTGTTGCCTGTATCTATCAAATGAGGTTTTTTTAATTGTTTTATTTCTTAGATTTTACATATAAGTGAGTTTATATGATATCTATCTTTCTCTCCCTGGTTTATATCACCTTAAATTCCACCCATGTTGTTGAAAATGGCAAGATTTCCTACTTCTCAATGGCTGAATAATACTCCATTTTGTATCACATTTTCTTTATCCATTCATGAACTCTTAAGGTATTTTTGTGTATATATACCATAGTTTTTGGATCCACTCGTTTGTTGATGGGCACTTAGGTTGCTTCCAGTACTTGGCTATTGTAAATTGTGCTGCTATGAACATTGGGGTGCACAGGTTCTTTTGGATTGGTGTTTCAGGATTCTTAGGGTATAATCCCAGCAGCGGAATTGTTGGGTCAAAGGGCAGTTACATTTTTAGTTTTCTGAGGAAATTCCATACTGTTTTCCACAGTGGCCTCACCAGTCTGCATTCCCACCAACAGTGAACTAGGGTTCCCTTTTCTCCACATCCTCTCCAACACTTGTTTGTTGATTTGTTTATGTTGGCCACTCTGACTGGTGTGAGATGGTACCTCATTGTGGTTTTAATTGGCATCTCTCTGATGGCTAGTGATGTTGAGCATCTTTTCATATGTCTCTGAAATTCTACACAGCAGAGAGAAAGAAGGAGCTTATACCCTTTGCAACAGCATGGATGGAACTGGAGAGCATTATGCTAAGTGAAATAAGCCAGGCGGTGAGGGACAAATACCATATGATCTCACCTTTAACTGGAACATAAGCAATAGAAGAAAAAAGCAAACAAAATATAACCAGAGACATTGAAGTTAAGAACAATTTAACAATAGCCAGGGGGGAGTGGGGTGGGGACAGTGGGAAGAGGGGATTACAGGAACTAGTATAAAGGACACACGGGATGAGGTCTTCGGAAGATGGCGGCAACATAGGTGGGAGCGGAGTCCACTTCCCCTCAACGCCAGGGAAATACCTAGCTGATCTGAGGAGCAGAGCAAACAGCCAACAGTACTCCAGCATATACGAAGATCAGAGACCAAAGATAGAGGACACTGAAAGATCTGACGGTGAGACAACAAAACCTGGAGTGCTGAAAAGACTAGAGTTAGACCGTGTTAAACACATAAACGTCAGCTCAAGACCAGTGAGCACAGGAGAGTAAGGAGACAGCACCACCGAATCCCATTGGCATTCTACCATAGAAGTTCATATCATAAATCCAGGGAGTCAGAACAAAGCAATTTAAGACGCAGAGGCCAACAAGAAGAGCCTCACAAACAATGGGAAGACAAAGAAACAATTCCCAAATGAAAGGAAAGGAGGAAATCTCAGAAAGAATACTAACCGAAAAAGAGGCAAGTCAACTATCAGATACTGAGTTCAAAGCAATGGTCATCAGGAAACTCACTGAGCTCTCTGAGCTCAAAGAGAACTACCAGAAACTACAAGGAAACTACAATGAACTCACTGCAAACAATATCAACATGAAAAAGGAAATAGAAAATATCAACAAGAGCCAAGCGGAAATGAAGAATACAATTTCTGAATTGAAGAACACAGTAGAAGGAATTAAAAGCAGACTTGACGAAGCAGAGGATCGGATCAGCGAGCTGGAGGATAAAGTAGAAAAAAACACCCAGAAGGAGCAAGAAAAGGAAAAGAGGCTCAGAAAGAATGAAGAGGCAATAAGGGAAATGCAGGACAACATGAAACGTAACAATATCCGTATAATAGGAATACCAGAAGGAGAAGAAGAAGAGCAAGGGATAGAAAACCTGTTTGAAAAAGTAATGATGGAAAATTTCCCTAATCTGAGGAGAGAAAAAGTCACCCAAATCCAGGAAACACAGAGAGTCCCAAGCAAGAGGAACCCAAAGAGACCCACTGCAAGACACATCATAATTAAAATGGCAAATTTCCAAGACAAAGAGAGGATCTTAAAGGCAGCAAGGGAGAAAAAGGAAGTAACATACAAGGGAGCCCCAATAAGGTTAGCAACTGACTTCTCAATGGAAACGCTCCAAGCCAGAAGAGAATGGCAAAAAATATTCCAAGTAATGAGAACCAGAGGCCTGCAACCAAGACTACTTTACCCAGCAAGGCTCTCAATCAAGATAGAAGACCAAATAAAGAGTTTCCCAGACAAAAAAAGTCTAAAAGAATACAGCTCCATCAAACCAGCTCTGCAAGAGATGCTAAAGGGACTGCTTTAAGGAAAGGAAGGAAAAGAGAAAGACAGAGGAACACAGGTAGGAAATAATGGCAATGAATAACTACCTATCGATAATAACCTTAAACGTAAATGGATTAAATGCTCCAATCAAAAGACGTAGAACAGCTGAATGGATAAGAAAACATGACCCACACATATGCTGCCTGCAAGAGACCCATCTCAGGACAAAAGACTTACACAGACTGAAAGTGAAGGGCTGGAAACAAATTTTCCAAGCAAACGGACAGGAAAAAAAAGCAAGGGTAGCAATACTCATATCTGACAAAATAGACTTCCAAAGAAGGGCCATAAAGAGAGACCCAGAAGGTCACTTCATAATACTCAAAGGAAGAATCCACCAAGAAGACATAAACATTGTAAATATATATGCACCCAACATAGGAGCACCCAAATACATAAAGAAAATATTGGAGGATTTCAAGAAAGATATTGACAGCAACACAATTATAGTAGGGGATTTTAACACCCCACTATCAAAAATGGACAGGTCTTCCAAACAAAAGATCAACAAAGATATTGTGTCACTTAACAATACCTTAGAGGAAATGGACTTAACTGATATATACAGAGCTTTTCATCCCAAAGAAGCAAAATACACGTTCTTTTCAAGTGTCCATGGAACTTTTTCAAAGATAGACCACATGATAGGACACAAAGCAAGCCTCAACAAATTCAAGAAAATTGAAATCATATCAAGCATCTTCTCTGACCACAAGGGTCTGAAACTAGAAACCAACGCCAAGGGTAAAAACCCAAAACATTCAAAAGCATGGAGACTGAATAGCATGCTATTAAACAATGAATGGGTCAAGAACGAGATTAGGGAAGAAATCAAAAACTTCCTGGAAACAAATGAAAACGAACTCACAACAACCCAAAACCTATGGGACACAGCAAAGGCAGTCCTGAGAGGGAAGTTCATAGCAATACAGGCCTACCTTAAGAAGTTAGAAACAGTTCAAACAAACAACCTAACCCTATGCCTACAAGAACTGGAGGAACAACAACAAAGACAGCCCAGAGCAAGCAGAAGGAAGGAAATAACCAAGATCAGAGCAGAATTAAATGACATAGAGACTAAAAGCACAATTGTAAGGATCAATGAATCCAGGAGCTGGTTCTTTGAAAAGATAAACAAAATCGACAAGCCTTTAAGTAGGCTCATCAAAAAGAAAAGAGAGAGGATCCAAATAAACAGAATTAGAAATGAAAGTGGAGAGATTACAACTGATACCACAGAAATACAAAGGATTGTAAGAAATTACTATGAAGACCTGTATGCTAAGAAATTTGAAAACCTAGATGAAATGGACACATTTCTAGAAAAATATAATCTTCCAAAACTGACTGAAGAAGAAGCAGAAAACCTGAACAGACCAATATCAGCAAAGGAAATTGAAGCAGTCATCAAGAAACTCCCATCACACAAAAGCTCTGGACCAGATGGTTTCACAGGAGATTTCTACAAAGCATTTAAGGAAGAACTAACCCCTATCCTTCACAGACTATTCGAAAAAATCCAAACTGATGGAAGACTCCCAAACTCTTTTTATGAAGCCAACATCATCCTAATCCAAAAACCAGATAAAGACACAACGAAGAAAGAAAACTTCAGGCCAATATCGCTGATGAACATAGACGCTAAAATTCTCAACAAAATATTAGCAAACCGCATCCAGCAATATATTAAAAAGATCATCCACCATGACCAAGTGGGATTCATCCCAGGGATGCAAGGATGGTACAATATTCGCAAATCAATAAACATAATACATCACATCAACAACAGCAAAGACAAAAATCACATGATCATATCAATAGATGCGGAAAAAGCATTTGATAAGATACAGCACCCATTTCTGATAAAAACACTCAGCAAAGTGGGAATAAAGGGAGCAGTCCTCAACATAATTAAGGCCATATATGAGAGACCTACAGCCAACATCACACTCAATGGACAAAAACTTAGAGCTTTCCCACTAAGATCAGGAACTAGACAAGGATGCCCTGTCTCACCACTCCTATTCAACATAGTATTGGAAGTCCTAGCCACAGCAATCATACAAGAAAAAGCAATAAAAGGCATCCAAATTGGAAAGGAGGAAATGAAACTGTCACTGTTTGCAGACGACATGATAGTGTACATGGAAAACCCTATAGACTCCACTCAAAAACTACTCGACCTAATAAATGAATTTGGCAAAACAGCGGGATACAGAGTCAATACCCAGAAATCAAAGGCATTCCTCTACACCAGCAACGAAACTGCAGAAACAGAAATCAGGAAAAAAATCCCATTCGATATAGCAACAAGACAAATAAAGTACCTAGGAATAAACCTAACCAAGGAGGTAAAAGACCTGTACTCAGAAAACTACACAACACTGAAGAAAGAAATTAAGGAAGATACAAACATATGGAAGCATGTACCATGTTCATGGATTGGAAGAATCAACATTATCAAAATGGCCATACTACCCAAAGCAATTTATAGATTCAATGCAATCCCTATTAGAGTACCCATGACATATTTCACAGATATAGAACAAACATTGCAGAAATTCATATGGAACCATAAACGACCTCGAATAGCTGCAGCAATTTTGAGAAAGAAAAACAAAGCAGGAGGGATCACAATACCTGATATCAAACTGTATTACAAGGCCACTGTAATCAAAACAGCCTGGTACTGGCATAAAAACAGGCACATAGACCAATGGAACAGAATAGAGAGCCCAGAAATAAACTCAAGTCTATACGATCAATTAATATTTGACAAAGGAGGCAGGAGCATAAAATGGAGCAAAAACAGCCTCTTCAACAGATGGTGTTGGGAGATCTGGACAGCTACATGCAAAAAAATGAAACTCGATCACCAACTTACGCCATACACGAAAATAAACTCAAGATGGATAAAAGACTTAAATATAAGCCCTAACACCATAAAAGTCCTTGAGGAAAACATTGGCAGGAAAATCTCAGACATTCCACGCAGCAACATCCTCACAGACACATCCCCTAAAGCAAGGGACATAATGGAAAGAATAAAGAAATGGGACCTCATCAAAATAAAAAGCTTCTGCATGGCTAAAGAAAACAGCACCAAATTACAAAGAGTACCAACAGTATGGGAAAACATATTTGCCAACGATACCTCAGACAAGGGCCTGATCTCCAAAATATATAAAGAACTCACTCGACTCCACTCCAGGAAGACAAACAACCCAATTAAAAAATGGGCAAAGGACTTTAACAGACACTTCTCCAAGGAAGACATACAGAGGGCCCAGAGACATATGAAAAGATGCTCAGCATCACTAGCCATCAGAGAGATGCAAATTAAAACCACAATGAGGTATCATCTCACACCAGTCAGAATGGCCAACATAAACAAATCCACAAACAAATGTTGGAGAGGATGTGGAGAAAAGGGAACCCTTGTGCACTGTTGGTGGGAATGCAGACTGGTGAGGCCACTGTGGAAAACAATATGGAATTTCCTCAGAAAACTAAAAATGGAACTGACCTTTGACCCAGTAATTCCGCTGCTGGGATTATACCCTAAGAACACTGAAACACCAATCCAAAAGAATCTGTGCACCCCAATGTTCATAGCAGCACAATTTACAATAGCCAAGTACTGGAAGCAACCGAAGTGCCCATCAGCAAATGAGTGGATCCAAAAACTATGGTATATTTACACAATGGAATTCTATGCAGCAGAGGAAAGAAGGAGCTTATACCCTTTGCAACAGCATGGATGAAACTGGAGAGCATTATGCTAAGTGAAATAAGCCAGGAAGTGAGGGACAAGTACCATATGATCTCACCTTTAACTGGAACATAAGCAATAGAAGAAAAAAGCAAACAAAATATAACTAGAGACATTGAAGTTAAGAACAATCTAACAATAGCCAGGGCGGGGGTGGGGGGTGGGGGGTGGGGGCGGGGATAGTGGGAAGAGGGTATTACAGGAACTACTATAAAGGACACATGGACAAAACCAAGGGGGAGGGTGGAGAGGGGGGAGGGAGGTGGGTTCAGCTGGGGTGGGGTGGAGGGATGGGGAGAAAAGGCATACAACTCTAATTGAATAACAATAAACATTTTTTAAAAAGGTATTTTTGTATCTTAAGTATTTTAAATAATGTTTTAATGAACTTGGGGTGTATTCACCTTTTTTTAAAATTATATTTCACTATTACAGTGGTTCTGATTTTTCCCACTTGTCCCTTTCCACCCAGCACCTCCCACTCCTTCTGGCAATCCCCCACCACACCATTTTTAATGAAAACAAAATATTATAAATAAAGCCAATATATCAAAACTCAGACTTGCATAAAAGATGAAAGAGAAGTAGGAGGTAAAGGAGGTAAAGGAGGAGAAAAAAATTACCTCACTTCCAAAAGAATTTATAACAGGATATTTTCAAAATACTATTTCTCATGAATCAATGAAATCTAATTGATATCCATGTCCTTTGTTTACACAGCCAGATACATATTCTTTTTTGAAGAGCAAGATACACCCATTTAATAGTTATGTAATTTTTATCTGTTAAGAGGTTTATACTATAATCGAAATCCAAAATCTTATCTTGGCATTCAAATCCCTCCATTGTCAGGTCTCATCAATGAGCTCAACCTTCTTTCCCACTGAAGTCCAACACGCCATTTTCTCACTGGTTGCCCTTTTCAAAAAAAAAAAAAATGTGTTTTTATCTCCATGGTTTGTTTCTGCTTCTCCTTTAGTCTAGAATTCCCTTCTCTCTCTTCTATTTTTTTTTCTTTGCCAATAGAATTCATACTTAACAAATTCCGATACTTTCACAAAAATTTCCCTTTTTAATCCTTAGAAATTTTGGACTTCCAACCACGATGTAGACACACTGTGCCTCCTCAGACAACCAAAGGAAGGACAAGAACAAATTTAAAAACAGAAAACAACCAGAACTGACAGAAAATCGAACTATATGGAAGTCTGATAACCAAGGAACAATCATCCAGACCAGTAGGTGAGGCAGAGACAGGCAGCCAGGTGGAGAGGACTTGCAGCCAGATGATGGCTAGTGAACTGGGTGAGGCGGTGGCTTGCAGACTAGGTGGTCCCACATTCTCATGAAGATAAACTGGGAGGGACAACTAGGGAGCAAGACAGAATGCTCAACCCAGGGTTACACTGCAGGGAAATAAGCCCTCAAAGCCTCTGATTGAAAACACCTGTGGGGGGGGAGAGGTCATTGGAGAGACCCACAGGGGCCTAGGGCATACACAAGCCCACCCACTTGGGAACCAGCACCAGAGGGGCCAAGTTTGATTGTGGGTAGCGGAGTGAAAGATTCAGATCTGGTGGAGAGTGGAGCGGGCACCATTGCTCCCTCTCGGCCCCTCCTCCGTGTACAGCATCACAGCACAGCAACCAGCATTACCCACCTCGGGGAACACCTAAGGCTCCACCCCTTTAAGTAACAACCACGCCAAGGCAAAAAAAAAAAAAAAAAAAGGCCCAAACGACAGAACACTTCAAAGCTCCAGAAAAAATACAACTAAGCGAGGAAGAGTTAGCCAACCTATCAGATCCACAGTTCAAAACACTGGTTATCAAGACGCTCACAGAATTGGTTGAATCTGTTCAAAAACCAGATGAAAAAATGAAGCCTATGCTAAGAGAAACAAAGGAAAATGTACAGGGAACCAGTAGTGATGGGAAGGAAACTGGGACTCAAATCAATGGTGTGGACCAGAAGGAAGAAAGAAACATCCAACCACAAAAGAATGAAGAAACAAGAATTCAAAAAAATGAGGAGAGGCTTAGAACCTCCAGGACATCTTTAAACATTCCAACATCCGAATTATAGGGGTGCCAGAAGGAGAAGAGGAAGAACAAAAAATTGAAAACTTATTTGAACAAATAATGAAGGAGAACTTCCCTAATCTGGCAAAGGAAATAGACTTCCAGGAAGTCCAGGAAGCTCAGAGAGTCCCAAAGAAGCTGGAACCAAGAAGGAACACACCAAGGCACATCATAATTACATTACCCAAGATTAAGCAGAAGGAGAGAAACTTAGAAGCAGCAAGAGAAAAGGAGAAAGTTACCTACAAAGGGGTTCCCATAAGACTGTCAGCTGATTTCTCCAAAGAGACCTTACCTACAAAAAGGGGCTGGAAAGAAGTATTCCAAGTCATGAAAGGCAAGGACCTACATCCAAGATTGCTCTATCCAACAAAGCTATCATTTAGAATGGAAGGGCAGATAAAGTGCTTCTCAGATAAGGTCAGGTTAAAGGAGTTCATCATCACCAAGCCCTTATTATATGAAATGTTAAAGGGACTTATCTAAGAAAAAGAAGATAAAAAATATGAACAGTAAAAATGACAGCAAAGTCACAGTTATTAACAACCACACCTAAAACCAAAACAAAAGAAAACTAAGCAAACAACTAGAACAGGAACAGAACCACAGAAATAGAGATCACATGGAGGGTTATCAACAGGGGAGTGGGAGGGGGAGAGTGGGGGGAAAGGTACAGAGAATAAGTAGCATAAATGGTAGGTAGAAAGTAGACAGGGGGAGGGTAAGAATAGTATTGGAGATGTAGAAGCCAAAGAACTTATAAGTATGACCCATGGACATGAACTATGGGGGGGAATGTGGGAGGGAGGGGGTGGGCAGGATGGAGTGGAGTGAGGGGGGGGAAATGGGACAACTGTAATAGCATAATCAATAAATATATTTTTAAAAAGAAAGAAAAAGAAAACACCTGTGGGGGTTGAGGCAGCAGCAGGAGAAACTCCCAGCCTCACAGGAGAGTTCATTGGAGAGACCCATGGGGTCCCAGAACATACACAAACCCACCCACCCAGAAATCAGAACCAGAAGGGCCGAACTTGATTGTGGGTAGTTGGGGAAGTGACTGAAATCCAGCAGAGAGCAGAACAAGTGGCACTGTCCCCTCTCAAACCCCTATCCCACATACAGGATCTCAAGCAGCCACATGCATTGCCCCACCCTGGTGAACACCTAAGGCTCCACGCTTTACTATGTAACAGGCACACCAAGACAAAAAATAATGGGCCAATGAAAGAACAGTTCAAAACTCCAGAAAAAATACAACTAAGCGATGAAGAGATAGCAAAATTATCAGGTGCACAGTTCAAAACACTGGTTATCAGGATGCTCCCGGAACTCACTGGGTATTTCAACAGCATGAAAAAGACCCAGGCAGCAATGAAGATTGCATTATGTGAAGTAAAGGAAAATCTACAGGGAACCAACAGTGACATGAAGGAAACCAGGACTCAAATCAACAGTTTGGAGCTGAAGGAAGAAATAAGCATTCAACCAGAACAGAATGAAGAAACAAGAATTCAAGAAAATGAGGAGAGGCTCAGAAACTTCCAGGACATTTCTAAATGTTCCAATATCAGAATCATAGGGGTACCAGAAGGAGAAGAGGAAGAACAAAAAATTGAAAATTTATTTGAAAACATAATGAAGGAGAAATTCCCCAATCTGGCAAAGGAAATAGACTTCCAGGAAGTCCAGGAAGCTCAGAGAGTCCCACAGAAGCTGGACCCAAGGAGGAACATACCAAGGCACATCATAATTACATTACCTAAGATTAAACAGTAGGAGTGAATCTTAAAAGCAGCAAGAGAAAAGGACACAGTTACCTACAAAGAAGTTCCCATAAGACTGTCAGCTGATTTCTCCAAAAAGACCTTACAGGCAAGAAGGGGCTGGAAAGAAGTATTCAAAGTCATGAAAGGCAAGAACCTACATCCAAGATTGCTCTATCCAGCAAAGCTTTCATTTAGAATGGAAGGGCAGATAAAGTGCTTCTCAGATAAGGTCAAGTGAAAGGAGTTCATCATCACCAAGCCCTTATTATATAAAATGTTAAAGGGACTTATCTAAGAAAAAGATAAAAATATGAACAGTAAAATTACAACAAACTCACAGCTATTAACAACCGAACCTAAAACAAAAAACAAAACAAACTAAAACAACCAGAACAGGAACAGAACCACAGAAATTGAGATCACATGGAGGGTTATCAACAAGGAAGTGGGAGGGGGAGAGAGGGGGAAAAGATACAGAGAATAAGTAGTATAAATGGTAGGTAGAAAACAGACAGGGGGAGGTTAATAATGGTATAGGAAATGTAGAAGCCAAAGAACTTATTTGTACAACCCATGGACATGAACTAAATGGGGGGTATGTGGGTGGGAGGTGTTGTGCAGGGCAGAGGGGGGAATAAAGGGGGGAAAATTGGATAACTGTAATAGCATAATAAATAAAGTATATTAAAAAAAGAAAAAATCCTTAGAAATTTGGTCTTTTCTCTGAAATCCTATGTCTCTTTGCTTGGTTTATTACAGATGCCGCTTAAGTTATTTACATCACTATCTAATTCTTTGAACTGTGAGCTCCCAGAAGCAGGAAGTAATTATGTTTGCATTCCCAGAGTCTAACACAAGTGTTAGCCCATTGTCAACCCTCTATAATTATTGAAAAATGAATGAAGAGGTGGAAGGCTGAATAAATAAATTTTTATAAACACAGATCAAAAGGCTACCTTTAAAAAAAAAGGTAGTGGCACATAAGACAATGAAATCACAAATGTTTATGTTAAAAATAGTATCAATAATATGTGCGATCTGAATCCCAAAGTGATACTTTACATTGAGCCCCAATTCAACATATACAGCCTTCCTTCAGTATCTGCTGGGAATTGGTTCCAGGACCCCCTGTAGATACCCAAATCCATGGATTCTCAAGTCCCTTAATAAAATGCATAGTTTTGGCATATAACCTACACACATTCTCCCACATACTTTAAAATCATTTCTAGATTAATTGTAATACTTAATGTAAATGCTATGTAAACCATTGTTGTACTGCCTTATTTAGGAAATAATGACACAAAAGAAAAATCTCTACATGTTCAGTACAGACACAACCATCAGGCCTAACTACATAGTACAGTTCATTATTTTTTCTTAGTAACATTTTTTGGATGTTTTCTATCTACAGTTAGCTGAATTTACAGATACAGAATCTGCAGATACAGAAGACTGGCTACATCAGTCATGACAGAATGCCTTACACTGTAAGTAACAGAAACTCAAAACGACTTCATTAATAAGGGATTGTTATTTCAAATGACAAAATGTTCCAAAGTAGAGCAACTCAAGAATTGGTTTGCTCAAGTCATCAAAGACCCAGGCTTTTTCCATTTTCCTGTTCTAATATTTGCAGCATATTACCTTTTCCTATTAGATTGGCATCCTTTATGGTCTCAAGATAGCTACCAGCTCCAAATATCACAATCAGATGTAACATCGCTCTTATTTTTTCTAATGAAAGTCCCTCTCAGTAGAAACCCTCTGAATCTTAGAACAGGGTAAGTTGGTCACCCTATAGCAAACTCAAGATAAATGACAAGTTATCATACACAGACTCTAAGAATAAGGCAACTGTTAATTACAAAGTGGTCCCTCTCATTTTTCTTTCATTTCACACAGTGTCATGTTATCCTGAGATCGGAAGATCCTGTGAGTCTTACTAAGAAACTAAGCCAACCCAACACCAAGATTGATTTTCAATACCATTCTCCAATTAAAGGAACAAGACTGCCATGGTGAAATGGCTGACTCTACTTTGGTATGGAGTGTGCAAGATGAGCATAAAGTGACTTAAAGTGTCAGAAAGTAAAGAAGTGCTCAAAAAGGAATGATGGAGGGGTACAGGAGCCAACATGAAAAATTTCTCAATGGCCAAAATTGAAACAATCTGAGCAACAAAATGCAAAGTTAAAAATATCTATGAATGCATACTAAAATGAATAAATTTTGAATAAGTGAATAAATAAATAGGGAGGAATGAGACAAATTTTTTTGCAAAAGAATTCCAAATAATTGATGTAGATGCTACTCTTCCCCCAAGAAGTGTGCTTAGTGACTTGTTTCCAAAAAGTAGATTATGGAAAGAGGGGGCAGGACTTCCCCATAAAGAAAACACAAACACTACCTTGGCCTGGTGATCAAGGTTAACATCATCAATGATAAATGATGTTGACAGCATGTACCTTTAATATGACATGATGAGAATGGCACTTCACCTCTACAGCCATTTTCTCGAAAACCCAGGGTAATCAGGAGAAAAAGGTCAAACAAACACAAATGGAAAGGGGTCTACAAAATACCCAAACGACTATTCACAACTGTCAGGATCATCAGAAACAAAAGAGTCTGAGAAACTATCACACACCAGACAAGGCTAAGGAGATCTAGTGACTAAATTCAGTGTGATATTCTGGTTTAGATCCTGGACCAGAAAAGGGAAATTAGAGAAAAACATGAAATCAAATAGTCTTTAGTTCATAATAATATACCCATGTTGCTTTTTAAGTTGTGACTAATTCACTATAGTAATGTATGATATTAACAATAGGAGAAAACAGCCCTGACCAGTGTGGTTCAGTAGGTTGGGTGTCAGCCTGCAAAACAAAAGTTCTCCAGTTTAATATCCAGTCAGGGCACAGGCCCAGGTTGTGGTTTCAGTTCCCAATCTGGGTGCGTATGAGAGGCAGCCGATTAATGCTTCTCTGTCACATTGAAGTTTCTCTCCCTCTTTTTCGCCCTCTCACCCCATCTCTCTAAAAATAAATAAAATCTTTTAAAAAAAACCCATAGGAGAAACAGAATAAAAGGTATATGGGAACTCTGTACTTTCTTTGCAATTTTTCTGTAAATCTAAAACTATTCTAAAATTAAAAGTTTATTTTTAAAAAAACATACACGTTGAAAGCATAGTATGCTTTTTAAAAATACATATTTATATATATGTATTTATATACATAACAGGGAAAACTGATAAACTGGATCTTACCAAAATGTAAAATTTAGCTCTGTGAAAGACCTTGTAAGAAAGATGAAAAGACAGGCCACAGACTCGGAGAAAATATGCAAACCACATATATAACAAAGGATCCATATTTACAATATATAAAGAGCTGTCAAAAAATCAAACAATCCAGTTAGAAAGTGGGTAAGACATGAAGAGGCACCTCACCAAAAAGAATATAAGAGATGGCAAGTTAGAAAAAATTCACATCAACAGCCATTAGAGAAATTAAAATTAAAACCACAATGAACTATTACTTTTACACCTATTAGAGCAGCTATAATAAAAAATGATATTGAGAATACATAGAAGCTGAATCTTTAGTACACTGCTAGTAGAAATGTAAAGCAGTAAAGCCACTCTGGTAAAGGGAGGGATAATTTCTTATAAAATAAATATGCAGCTACCATATGACCCACTGATTGCTTTCTTAGTCATTTAACCCAAAGAAGTAAAAATTTAGGTTCACCAGAAAATCCATACACAAATTTTCATAGCAGTTTTATTAGTAATTGCCAAAAACTTGAAACAACCCAAATATCTTTCAGTAGGTGAATAGTTTAACAAACTGTGATATGTCCATACCCCTGCATGCTATTGGATACTATCCAGCAATAAATGAGAATGAACCACTGATACAAGAAATAACTTGGATGGATCTCAAGGAAATTGAGATGCTGAGTGAAAAATGCCAGTCTCAACAGGTTATGTACTGTATGAATTTATTTACATAGCACTTATATAACATTCTTGAAATATCAAAATAATAGAAATGAAAACAGATTAGTGGTTTCCAGAAGCCTTGGGGTTGGGGGAAGACAGGGGATCTGGCTACAAATGGGTAGCACAAGGGACACTTGTAATGCAACAATTCTGAATGTTGTCTGTGGTCATGATCACATGAACCTACAGATGTGATGGAATTGCATAGAACTAAAGGCACAAACACACAAATGAGTTCATATAAAACTGATGAAATCTGATTAAGGTCAATGGACCTTATCAATGTCAATTCCCAGATCATGATATTATACTATAGTTATGCAAGATGGGAAATTGTATAAACAGTTTTCTCTCCGTGTATTATCTCTTACAACTGCATGTGACTCTACAAGGATCTCAACATAATTTGGCTTTAAATAACTTAAACAATATAAGAGAAAACATCAGGCTATAACAGGGTTTTTTTCACTGTTGAAAAATATCTGAATCATCACCACCTAGCTTTGTCTAATCAATGTAGGCTATATAAATATATATATATATTGTCTATATAGCTACTCTAAGAGTAGCTATATAGACAATTCTGTGATGTCATATCAATATATCCCAGAGACCACAGACCCAACAAATGGAAGCTCTGCTGTAAAAGCATTTGTATAATGCTGTTGTTGACCTGATTTATGAGCCTTATGGAAGACATTTTCTACTCCCCTCTGCATAGGACAGAGCCAGAGTCCTACAGCATACTTCTTACATCCCCTCAGTGGATGTCCAGTACTTAATTTCTCCATCTTAGTCCCAACTGTGCAAACAGTTATAAATTTACCAATCAATACAATTACTGAATACATTTTCTCTATAACTATAAGCATGTTAGGTTTGTTTGTTTGTTTGCCTTTCAAATGTCTTGCTGAAATCAAGATAGTCTCTACCTACAACATTTTCTAACCTGTTGTTGTCACAGAGGAAAACTTCGAAGAAAATGTGATTAATGTGGCATGCCTTGGTCTTACATAATCTTTACTGACTGGTATATTCCTCTCTTTCGCTGAAATGATTAAAATACAGAATTTTTTAGGAAACAGTACTCAGTTTTCTAATCTATTTCTCAAGATTTACCTTTACTATGTATTCTGAAAATTGGAACAATGGTAACAGCCTTTATGATGCTCATGGTCCAGGGATGGAAAAACAAATTAAAATGTTCCAGAAGGAAGATAAGATGTAGGTAGGAGTTTTTCTGCCTTAGTCTGGGAACCAGGAAAATTTTAGGCTTCACAGCACAGGTAAAATTTAAACACATCTTAAAAATTAATATTTTAATATATAAGTAAAGTAAACATATATCTGTACTATATATGTATACACACACACATATATATATATATATGGTTTTGTTTCTTACATAAATAAATTCAAACTTCTAAGTAACATTTATAACACACAACAAATACTTATAACACAGCAATTAAAATGAGAAAAACCTTTGTGTATTGATGCGGATCCTGGACCATGGGATCTGTGTGTTTTGGCTGAGATGAGACAAATTCACACGGACTATCAAGTCCTGTTGAGGAAAAGGGACAGCACAGCCACTCTCTCAAGAGGAGAGCACCTCTGAGCATCTCGGCAACTCTCTCAAAAGGAGAGCGCCTCAACCGTTGCTTTGACGGGCTTTTATTGCTTTTCTGAGCACATTACATTGAGGATGATCCTCATTTACTATGCACAGGTTCGCTGTAGGCGGTTACAGAAAACAAAGGAGAGGGTGTTGCTAATTACATAAAAGAGGAAGGATATTTGCAAATGTACAGGGAAAAGTGGTTAAGCTGGTTACACTCATCCTTGGAAGGTTTAGCATAGATTTTAGGAAATTACTTTAAAGATATGCAGTAAACGTTTGCTGCCTCATTTCAGGATGAGGGAATTTTAGCAAAAGCAAGCCTCATAGAGGCCTAGGTACAATGCAGGCCTGATTCCCCACAGGAGAACCTATCTGTGGGCGTGGGTCCTGTGTGCTGGACCTCACTCCCCACTGACTTTCTGGGTGGGAGCTGGACCCACACCACGCAGAACAGTCTCCTATATTCCCCCCTTGTTTTTAGTTAGGACTGCTATGGATCACACAAATCTTGCTACTTGCTGGTCTTTCACAGGACCCTGGGAAAATAATTTGCAAATGCATCAAAGTACACAGAGCATTATTATAATCAGTAAGCAACCAGTGGCTCCAAAGTCCCACATTCTCAAATTAAGCCCAACAATCATTGTCAGGCAGTAATGATCAAACAATAGATAACATTCAAAGTACTATGAGGGCTTATTTAGAGTCAGAGTCAGATGGCTACAGGGCCAGAAAACTTTGGGGAAACAAGTTCATTTCAGGCTTGGACCCTTATAATTTAAATTGAAGGTATTAGCAAAGCAGGCTTCACAGGATTTTATGCATTCTTTCTTAGGCCTGATCTTCCCGGGGAACCTGCCCTTTCCAGCACAGGGCTGCACCCACCTCAGGCATTGTTTCAGGCATAAGTCGAGCAGGGGAAGTAAGGCAGCCAAGAGATTAAGAGACTTCTTACAGATAGAATGAGGACTCAGGCTATGTCAAAGTCGAGGGGCGAGGGTCCATCACCCCCTTTTTCTATAGCCCCCCAAGTCTTTCCCTGAGGGCCCCTTCATGACTGTGCCTGTCTTAGGTCGTCCCTCCTTTGAGGAATCTTACCTGTCATTGGCTAACCAGTCATCCGCCCAGGGCCAGGTAGGATGAAGTGAAAGGGGGCAGAGGCAAGAAGCTTCCTACCAGGAAGATAAGCTTTGTCTCCTAAATGGCTTCTGGTGTCAAGGTCTTTTTACTCAGCCTTAGCCATGGGGGATTACAGTCTCTGAAACCAGGCAGGGCTCTTCCCAACATCAATCTCCCCTTTTTTGTTTGTGAACACAATTGTAGTTGTTAAGCCTGTGAAACCTACTATTTGGTGTTCCCGAATGCAACCTTGAGCAAACAACCTCCATATATATCATAAAGTACAAATAAGGATTAAGACAGGAAGGCATCCAAGGGCTGTCATGACCCAAACTCATAAATTGAGTCCATTGAACCAGTTTCTAAGGTTCAGCCATTGTAGATTATCATGGAGGGTCTGGAACACTTTTTGTTCAGTAAGACCTTTGCTTGAGCATTAAGAGCCTTGATGTCCCCCTATGTAGTGGGGACACGCCTAAAGGAAACATTGTGGGGCATCAAGGGGTTGTTTCCCTCTGCAGAAGGTGCTTGAGCCTCACCCCCTGTCATTGGGGCAGGCCCCATCCTCCTCCTCCATTGATGAACCCAGACCTGTGAGTGATGCCGTGGGTGTCTGTGTTCCTTCTGGTTGTTCAGGGTTAGCTGGGCCAACTAGTCTGTAAGTTGATCAAATCTTACCTCCAGGTAGTGGAGCTTGGTGTCTATTCTGCTCATGATAAGGCTTTATTCTTTTGGCTGGTAGCCAGACAGGACCTGTAGAAATGGGGACACATGCATACCCTCTTTCCCATGTTAAGAGATCTGCAGGGCCCTGCCAAGAGCCATCTCCCAGCAGATCTCTATATAAAACCTGAGGGTAAGGTGGTTTTGACTCTTTTGTCTGAAAATGTTTTTCAACTGGAGTATAGAGTGATTCATCACAACTTAGAAAATTATATGTAAATATGGCTAACATAATCAAAATTTTGGGGGGAGGACTCATGACTCCCCCTTTTTTGTTTTTTAAGAAGATTTTTAAAAGTATGATGAGCCTGTTCTGCGACTGCCTGACCAGTTGGGTTTAAGGTGTTCCTGCTTTATGTTGGATATTCCAACGCTGAAGGAAGACCTGAGTAGAATGGGCAAGGTATCCAGGGCCATTATCAGTTTTTATTTGCTGAGGCCGTCCTAAATGACTAGAGGCCTCAAGCCAATGGGCTTGTATATTTTTAGCAGATTCTCCTGTTAGAGCAGATGCATGTAAGGCACCAGAATAAGTATCAATAGAAATATGAACATATTTGAATTTCCCAAAGGGAGCGTAATGAGTGACATCCGTTTGTCAAATTATTTGAGAGCTTAGTCCTCGAGGATTGATCCTGTAGATGGGGGTGCCTTGCTAAGGGCTTGGCAATCAGGACATTCTTTAATAATTTGCTTAGCTTGGGAGCAAGGAATGTCAAATTACTTTCAGAGCACCTGGCTATTTTGATGAAAAAACTGATGGGAAGCTGCTGCTTGCTGGAAGGCAGTAAGGACACTTAACTAAAGCATCTGCCCTATTGTTACCATCCACCAGGGGGCCAGGAAAGCTTGAATGGGACCAAATATGAGTAATGAAGAGGGGTGTTCTTGCTTGTCAAGGAGGGACCATAGGGGCAAAAATAGGTTAAGTAGATTGGGGTCAATAGAAGTCTTAATTAATGCCTGATCTAGATGCAGAATCGTATAAACAGTATATCCTGAGTCACAGACTATATTCAAAGGTTCCTGGGGCCATTGCCGTAGGGCCATGATTGCAGCACAAAGCTCGGCCCTTTGGGTGGAGGAATGTCCTGAGGAGACAAAATTTCTCCAGTTTTTTCCCTCTTTCCAGGCAATAGCACCCCATCTGGTTTTTCCGGACCCATCAAGAAACACAGTTCTCGCTCCAGTTATTGGCGTTGGGCTGACCTTTTCTGTTAGGCTTATTTGAAGGAATGGAATCTTTTGAATCTATCTGAGGGCAGGTTAATCTCTAGTTCCCTACAAAGTCAGCTATGGCACACTGAAATTCTAAAGATTGAGTTGCCAATTGTTGTAAATAGACTTGAGTTAAGGGGACGTGAATAAAGGCAGGATCATATCCAAATAGCTGCTGTGTTCGCTCACACCCCTTTATAATAAGATGGCACAACGCAGTTACATAATAGTGTAATAGGTGGTAATAGTGCGTTGTGGTTGACAAGACAGAAAAAGCCACTCTATCATAGCTAAGTGGGGCGACAGCTGTCCTGTAAGACCTGTTGTGGTATCTAAGGTTGGGAAACAGAAAAGCCGGACAGGAAACTATGAATTAATTCTAGTCAGCTGCCTGTGTTCAGTATGCTGATTTATTATATTTAATTCTTGTAGGGCATCAGAGGACAATTTTCTGGGGGAATTAAGATCTGGGTCATCTTTAAGGGCATTAAATAAATGAGTTAACTGTTGGGTGGTATTCCAAAGCTGGGTCGCACCCAGTTGATTGCTCCCAGGAGTTGTTGGAGGCGATTAAGTGTTAAATCCATGGGTGGACTAATCTGAAGGACGTGAGGCCGGATTGTCCTATTAAAAAGGATATAGCCTAAATATTTCCAAGGTTCTGAATGCTGGATTTTTTCTGGAGCAATTACTAGCCCAGCAGAGACCAGAGAACTTCTAAGAAAGGAAGCAGTTTTTGCTAAAATATCTTGTGAAGGAGCTGCGATCAGGATGTCATCCATATAATGATAATTGAATTAGGGAACTGATCTCTTACTGGCTGAATGTCTGTATGAATGAAATGCTGGCAGATAGTTGGATGTTGAGCATTCCCTAAGGCAAAACTCTCCATGGAAACCTCTGTAAAGGTGAGAATTGTTAATGATGGGGAGGGAAAATGCAAAATGCTCCGGATCCCTCTCTGCTAAAGGAATTGTAAAGAAACAATCCTTTAGGTCCATAATTAAATGGCCAATCCTTTGGAATGCAAACTGGATTAGGGACTCCTGGCTGTAGGGGGCCCATAGGCTGGAGGGTTTCATTGATTTTTCTTAGATCATGAATAAGCCTCCATTTGCCAGATTTCTTTGGTACAACAGAAATAGGCATATTCCAAGGGCTGTTAGAGGGTTCAATATGACCTGCTTCTAACTGTTGTTTAACTAAAATGCATGTCTGTTCAAGTCGCTCTCCTTTAAGTGGCCACTGATCAACCCATACCAGCGTATTGGAGAGCCAGGTAAGCGGTAGGGGAGTTATGAGAGCAGTGGCCACTACAGAAAATGCGGCAGAGAAATTTGCGTTCCCCACTGACTGAGGAGACCACAGCCCCAAATATTAAGGCACATAGACAGGATATATGGTCGAATTCTCCCTACCTGTCCTTCTGGTCTGTAACATTTAAGAGACCATACACTGATTTCTGGTTGAGAAACTCCTCCGACACCTGTGACAGGTGTTCTGCTGTTTGTTAGAGGCCATTCTGGAGGCCAAAACTGATTTGAGATAACAAAGATGTCGGCTCCTGTATCTATGAGACCCTGAAAGGTCTTATCCTTCATCTTTATTTGTAAGATTGGTTTATTTAACTTAATGGATTCTGCCCAAAAAAGTGATTGATTGTCTGTGCTGCTGAAGACTCCTTCCCCCACACTGTATTTTGAGTCTTTAAGATTACGTAGGGGAGTAAGAGCAGCTGAGCAATGTGTGTGTGGGTGGGAATAATATGATAGCCAGAAGCTTTAAGCATGATTTTAATTTCCTTTTGATAGTCTGAGTCAATGACCCCTGGCTGAACAAAAATGCCTTTGGTAGTAATACTGGATCTCCCTAAGATTAAACTGACCATTCCTGGGGGCAAAGGTCTCCAGACACCAGTGGGAACTATAATTACTTGATCCTGTTCCTTTAAGATGAGCTCATTGGTGGTGACCAAGTCCAGCCCTGCGCTCCCGCGGGTGACTGCGCAAAGGTCGTAAATTGTGCATTTGCTCGAATTCCCTGATATTGATTGCTGTTCTGAAAGCTCTGATTGGGGTTGGGGGTGTTGGAGGGGGCACCCCCTCAGAAGTTTCCCTTAATGGGTTGGCCATTTTTGTCAAATTTAGAGCGACATTCCTTTGCCCAATATCTGCCCTTGCTACAGAGCGGACAATCCCTGGAGGGAAGCTTGTCATTACTTTTTCCCCCTTACGAGGTAGACGAACAGTCCTTGAGCAGGTGACCAGGCTTTCCACAATTGTAACATCTGGGATCACGCTTAATTGCAGCAGCCAAAAGGGAAGCCTTATGCTGCTCTGTGCCAATATCTTGGAAAACCTTGATAAATTCACTGATGTCTTTGGTGGTAGTTCACAGGGGTCCTATAACGGCCCTGCAGTCTTTGCTAGCATTCTCATAAGCTAGCTGCCACAAAAGAGCTTTGGCTGCTCTGTCATTATCTATTTGCCTTTCAATAGCTTCTTGGAGGCGATCAATAAAGTCAATATATGCCTCTGCAGCACCCTGATGGATATTGGTAAACGAAGAAATTTCCCTGGCCTAAGAATCAGGCACAGCCTTCACGGCTCTGAGAGCAATCTGAGCACTTTGACTAAAAGCACGAGGATCAAGCCTGGCCTGATCTGCAGCAGTGGCAAAATCACCAGACCCAAGCATCATAGGGAGGGTGACAGGATTATTCATTTGTGCATTTTTGGCTGCTTGGTGGCTGGCTTGCTGAGAGTACTCCGAATGCCAGACTGTGAACTGAGCTGGGGTTAAGACTGTCCTGGCCAGAGCAATCCAGTCACAAGGGGCCATTCTGCAGTTGTCATTGATGGCTTGAAATAGCCCATTAGTATAAGGAGACTGAAGCCCATTTTCTCTAATGCTCTCTTTTAGATCCTTGTAAAGGAAAAAGGAAGGGGTTCATGGACATTTCTTTGACCCTTGACTATAATGGGGAAGTCTGAAAGGGCATCTAAATCCCCAACCTTCGCTGCCTGCCAAAGGCACCGTCCCATGGCCCTAACAGGATATCCATCTAAATTTTCTGGCTCTCTTGGTGGAGAGTCATCCTGTGAGGAGGAACGCTCCCAGAGTTGAGTTGAAGTAAGGAGCGATGGCTATAAGGCGGTCCTCTGGTGGAGCTGTAGGCAGAACTTTCATAGCTGGTTCTTCCACTACATCATACATGACTTCCTCCTCTGAACTAGACTCCTTATCCTCCTCTGTGACTAGCTCTGGTCTCTTAGCCCATATGGGCAGGAGAGCAGTCCTGACTAGCCCCCAGGTTATTAAGTTTCAAGTTCCAATAGAAACACCACTGTCCTGTAAAGATTTTAACCTATTGCCTACATCTTCCCGAGCCTTTACATCTTAGGTTCCCTCATCAGGAAAAGCAGGGTAATATTCTTTTATAGTTCGTAAAGCCTGAAAGAGATGCTGTTCCTTTACCTTACAACCCACTCCCCGGAGGAGCTTCTGTAACATCTGTAGGTAAACTTCCTGCTCTTTAGATAAATCAGAGCCCATTCTTGATTAATAAAGGCTCCTTTTTACTTTCAATTGTTGTCTTCTCAGATTCTGCCACCCGTGCTGAACCCTAACTAGTTAGCTATTAAGGGATGTAGTGCGGTGGGTCAAAATGTGCTGTTAGTGAAAGACAGTCAGGGAGAGGGGTACCAGACTTTTGAGTACCCTCACCCCACTTATGGGTTTCGGGTCCTCCCCCAGCATTTAGGACTGTGAGGGGGGACTCAAAGTGCTAGGTGACCAACCTTTATATCGCCCTTCCCAGACAAGCCAGAAGTTAAATTAAGCAGTGTTGGAGGTCCCTATAAGGCCCCTGCATGTCTCAGGAATCGATCCCAGACACCCTCGCAAGATTTCGACTCAAGTGGGAACACCTAGTTTTTCAGACCAAGAGAAGGAAGTGCCTTTTGTCTTTGGAGCTTGGCTAATGCCAAAAGCTCTCATACAAAACCTGTGGCTAACACTAAATTCTCCTGGAAAGCAATCTTCAGAGTCTGGTTGAAAACCAAACACTCATTCACTATCCGCTTTTCCTTATGCAGGCAGATGGAATGAAAAGGCAAAATAGAAAGGACTGCAAGAGGCGGCTTGAAAGAAAGAATTTGCTGAGATGCTTTTAAAATATCCCTGTAACTAGTTGCTGTTTTTAAAGTTGATTAAAGGGAAAGTCTTTGCTCTTTCTCCCAAGTCTAGACCTAGTTGGGGGTTGTGCTGTGGGGGTGGGCTTGTGAGTGTTTTTACAGTGTGTCTGTCATTGTGTGGACTTTGGCTTGCGGCTGGCGAGAAACCTAGTGTTCTGTCCCGGTCCACATCCAGCTAATCCTCTCACGGGTGACTTCTAGCAGCAAGCACCCCTGTGGCTCTTAACTGCTCGAACCATGCCATTGAGATTGCGGCAGATGCTTGGGAGAGAGAGCAAGGCTCCTGCTTACTAACAGTACAGTTGCAAAGCTGTCGCAAGAGAGGGAGCCCTAGGAAGAAAATCCTTTTCCTCTGAAATCCAGCACACTCTACGACCTTCCCAAAAAGCACTTGGTGTCATCTACGCTTACCTGGGCTGATGTGCACACTCCAACCAAGTTGGTGTGTTGACCACAACTGTGGCTGGTAGCCCTGGGTCCCTGTTCCTGGGCGCCAAATGATGGGGATCCTGCGGGATCCATGTGTTGTGGCTGAGATGAGACTAATTCACATGGACTACCAAGTCCTGTGGAGGAAAAGAGACAGCACAGCCACTCTCTCAAGAGGAGAGCACCTCTGAGCATCTCGGCCACTCTCTCAAGAGGAGAGTGCCTCGACCCTTGCTTCGACGGGCTTTTATTGCTTTTCTGAGCACATTACATTGAGGATGATCCTCAGTTACTATGCACAGGTTCGCTTTAGGCGGTTACAGAAAACAAAGGAGAGGATGTTGCTAATTACATAAAAGAGGAAGGATATTTGCAAATGTAAAGGGAAAAGTGATTAATCTGGTTACACTCATCCTTGGAAGGTTTAGCATAGATTTTAGGAAGTTACTTTAAAGATATGCAGTAAACGTTTGCTGCCTCATTTCAGGGTGAGGGGATTTTAGCAAAAGCAAGTCTCATAGCAGCCTGGGTAAAATGCAGGCCTGATTCCCCATAGGAAAACCTATCTGTGGGCGTGGGTTCTATGTGCTAGACCTTGCTCCCCACTGGTCTTTCTAAGTGGGACCTAGGCCCACACCACACAGAACAGTCTCCTATAGTGTATGAATCTAAAAAGATGCCCAAAATATCATATTAGGTAGGATACATAAAAACAGAAAATTTCAAAAATATATACATATATCTATATGTATGAGTATATGTATATATTTAAATACAATAATAGTATTTGTACACATAGAAACCTGCAAAGTATATAATAAATTGTTTCAATTGCCCAGATGTGGAAGGATAATGGGCACCTTTATATTCTATGTATTCTGTTAATGTTTGATTTCTTGGTATAAGCTTAATACAGACTGAAGATAATCTGATAAAAAGAGCAGCCATCACACCATCCAAAAAGCAGAAGATATTATAGACTGGGACTAGTTTTTGTAGATGCCCTGTTTAGGAGTCTCCTTATTCCTTAACACATCTAACACATAGGCTAAGAGTTGGAAACTAATGAATGGTGTTCAATAGAATCTTATGTACTAGCTTAACTAGTTTGGGTTTAATGTTTTCTACAGAAGATTGGACTTCAAATAGGAGTAATATCATCGAGCCTGAATTTTTAAAATAACTCTCTCATTATTTTTATCCTTGATTATGGCACTTCTGTCCATCCTGGAGCTATACTTTTGTATTTTTAGATCACTCAGGCCACACTCATTTTTTTAAATGACACTTTTCTGCAAGTTCTTTATGATTCTCATTGGGATGCTTACAATTGTGGGGTAAGAACCCTGCTTCTGAGAGCTACCGTTTTCTCTTGAGTCCTGTTTCCTTTAGAGTATAGTTAGCTTAGTGCCCAACAGCTTTTCTCTGGACATTTTGAAATCTTTGTCTCCTCTAAGTCATGAGTTTGTAATCAATTCTGCCTCTCTTCTCTCAGCTTCTCTAGTTTCTGAGGTAATATGGTCACGTTCCTATTTTCTATCATTTACTCTTCCTTAATCAGTTTTTTCTTCTTGTCCAAAGTAAATCCAAAGTAGGTTTTTAACATTAATTCCTCTAATTCCCAGGGCCCAGCTCCCTCACTTGCCATGACTGCAGAGCTAAGAAAACTGATGCCCAAAAGAAGCTCAATGATCAGTTTGAAGGCTCAGAGCCATATTTCAAATGAGGATGACTTGGCTTGCAATAGGATGACTCACAGGGTCATAGAATGACTGGGAGGGCATGTGGGTAAGAAGCATTTTCTTCTCTGAGCTAACACTTTTCTCTTAAGTGAATGAACCTCTTAGAGAAGGTAGGCAAAGATACAGAAAAGGATTTACATCTTCCTTCTTAAAAATTAAGTTAAATCCCAGACTACTTCTTGTCTTTACCTCAAACTGCAATCTTGGAAAAAGACCCAGTTAATGTCTATCTACAACATAATGTGAACTTCAGCATTTTAATAGGAGTTGATTCAGTTGTCTAAATCCTGCTAGTCTTGTCACTTGAGATCTTTTTTTACCCTATAAAATACAAGCTGGGTAAGATTTCAGTGAGGTATTTCTCTCTGTTCTCTCTGCCATACAATAGTTACCCCCCCGCAACTACCACCATTGCTAAATATGAATATTATAGCAGGAAGGAAGCATCGGGTAAAGTAATTTGCCCATGTGCAATTGGGTCATGTTAAAGCTCCAGGAGACTCAGCCTTGCCCCATGCAGACTTCAGGAAATGAGTGGAAATCTATGAAGCATCACTAAAACTCTGAGCTAGAATTCCTACCAGCATTACTGCTATATCTTCCCACAATTTGAGGCCTCATCAGGTAATAAAGTCATAAAGAGAATCTTTTAGCTCAGTGAGAGGCCTGACATAAACTGCAGTGGTTCTTTGCAACCCACACACAAGAAGGCGACTTCAGGAGCTGGGGGAAGTCTCGGTCAGGACAGAAAGTCCCAGTAGATGCTGATGCAGTTTGTGCAACCAGAAGAGATCAGGGGATCTACTGTTGTCTGTGGCATTATATATACTTTCATCTGCAGCAGAGCACTTCAGAGGAAACAGTGTTCCTCAAGCCACCTGACAATATTCTACTTAGGAAGATCTTTCAGACAAAACAAAAACAAAAACAAAAACAAAACAAAACAAAAAACTTCACCAGCCCACAGATTTGTGTCGTCCATCTTTCCTGGCCATGACAAAAGAACTCATCCTATTATTCTCCCTATATAAATTGAACAAATATCTGCTTTCCCTTAACTGATGGGAAATTGAAACTCAGTGACAGCTGACCCTCATGGTTCTGTGGAGCAGAGGTTGGAGCATGGGACCATAGGATCTGGAAGGAGCCTTCAAATTCACCCCACTATTCCATGCACATCTGCTGCCACTAAGTCACTCCAGCATTTCCGCATCTCTTCCCAGTGCCTGGTTAGGCTCTGTGATCTTGCCACTAGGCTTTGTTTTCTGAAACAACTGAATATTTATTCTCCTCCATCAGCCTAAAGATTACTTTCCTTGGAAGCCTTCCCTGAAACCCCAGATACAGAAAAAATTGCTCTAATTGTCTTTGTATATATTCTTATTATAACACATAAAATGCTGCATCATAATTATTTGTTTGCCTGTCTTTCCCCACTCTCCATTCCCCCAAAAAACTCCCCCAAAAATTATGATTTGTGTGAGGGTAAGGACTGCATCTTATATTTTAACCATGTTTGGAGGCTGAAAAATTAAGGGATAAAAAGAAGGAAGGAATTTGTTATAATGAAACCGGAGTGGATATGTAATTAAAGCTGAATACACTCATATGAACAGACACTTTATATACTAATCTAAATTCCTTTATGTGGCTAAAATGCCATTGTATAATTAGAGCTATTATTTCAGCCATTCACAATATTTTAAAATAGAGACCTATGAGAGAACAGGGACATTTTCAAATTCTCACTAATCATTGCAAAACAAAAGAGGAAAGGTAATTGTGTGATTTTATATTAAAGGCTTTTCTGTTTTAAGATGAAGCTTGTGAGAAGATGGGCGAGATAGGTGGGAGCAGAGTCCACTTCCCCTCAACACCAGTGAAATACCTAGCTGATCTGAGGAGCAGAGCGAACAGCCAACGGTATTCCAGCATATATGAAGATCGGAGACCAAAGATAGAGGACACTGAAAGATCTGACGGCAAGAAGAGTGCTTAAGGACAATAAGGTCCCCAGGACCAGCACGGGGGACCAGGACGGCTGAAGCCCTGGCCTGGGCACAGGGTCTGCTGCAGGATTCTTGGGAGAGAGCCAGGCTGGGCTGTGTGAGCAGCCAGGTGCTTGTTTGGAACAGGGGGGCTTGAATAAGAAGAATTTCTCAAAAAGAAAAAGACAAAAGAGGCAATCAGGGGCTAATTAGAGAACTCTCCGCAGCAGCTGTGGCCTCTGGCACCCCTCCCCTCTCAGCCCCGGGATGGTAAACGTGGGACAAACAGCCCTGGTGATCACCTGAAGCCTGGCGGCCCGCACCCAGATTAGTGGAGTGCCGGCCCACACCTGAAACCTCTGGTGGGTGCGCACCTGGAGCAGAAGCTAGCTGCCCCACCCACAGGCCCAAAGCAGCAGATCAGCTGATCAGAGTCCCAAGCAAGAGAAACCCAAAGAGGCCCACTGCAAGACACATCATAATTAAAACGGCAAAATTCCAAGACAAAGAGAGGATCTTAAAGGCAGCAAGGGAGAAACAGGAAGTAACATACAAGGGAGCACCAATAAGGTTAGCAACTGACTTCTCAATGGAAACGCTCCAAGTCAGAAGAGAATGGCAAAAAATATTCCAAGTAATGAGAACCAGAGGCCTGCAACCAAGACTACTTTACTCAATTAAGGCTCTCAATCAAGATAGAAGGCCAAATAAAGAGTTTCCGAGACAAAAAAAGTCTAAAAGAATACACTTCCACCATATCAGCTCTGCAAGAGATGCTAAAGGGACTGCTTTAAGGAAAGGAAGAAAAAGAGAAAGAGAGAGGAACACAGGCAGGAAAAAATGGCAATGAATAACTACCTATCGATAATCATCTTAAACGTAAATGGCTTAAATGCTCCAATCAAAAGATATAGAATAGCTGAATGGACAAGAAAACATGACCCACACATATGCTGCCTACCAGAGACTCATCTCAGGACAAAAGACTTACACAGACTGAAAGTGAAGGGCTAGAAACAAATTTTCCAGGAAAACAGACAGGAAAAAAAAGCAGGGGTAGCAATACTCATATCAGACAAAATAGACAAAAAAGGGCCATAAAGAGAGACCGAGAAGGTCATTTCATAATACTCAAAGGAAGAATCCACCAAGAAGACATAAACATTGTAAATATATATGCATCCAAAATAGGAGCACCCAAATACATAAAGAAAATCTTGGAGGACTTCAAGAAAGATATTGAAAGCAACACAATTATAGCAGGGGACTTTAACACCCCACTGTCAAAAATGGACAGGTATTACAAAAGAAATATCAATAAGGATATTGGGTCACTTAAAAATACCCTAGAGGAAATGGACTTAGCTGATATATACAGAGCTTTTCATCCCAAAGAAGCATAATACACATTCTTTTCAAGTGTACATGGAACTTTTTCAAAGGTAGACCACATGATAGGACATAAAGCAAGCCTCAACAAATTCAAGAAAATTGAAATCATATCAAGCGTTTTCTTCGACCAGAAGGGATTGAAACTAGAAACCAACCCGAAAGGAAAAAACCCCAAACACTCAAAATCATGGAGACTGAATACCATGCTATTAAACAATGAATGGATAAGGAACGAGATTAGGGAAGAAATCAAAAACTTTCTGGAAACAAATGAAAACCAACTCACAGCAACCCAAAACCTATGGGACACAGCAAAGCAGTCCTGAGAGGGAAGTTCATAGCAATACAGGCCTACCTTAAAAAGATAGAAACATTTCAAACAAACAACCTAACACTATGCATACAAGAACTCAAGGAACAACAACAAAGACAGCCCAGAGAGAATAGAAGGAAAGAAATAACCAAGATCAGAGCAGAGTTAAATGACATAGAGACAAAAAGCACAATTCTAAGGATCAATGAATCCAGGAGCTGGTTATTTGAAAAGATAAACAAAATCGACAAGCCTTTAAGCAGGCTCATCAAGAAAAAAAAGACAGAGGATCTGAATAAACACAATTAGAAATGAAAGAGGAGAGATTACAACTGATACCACAGAAATACAAAAGAATGTAAGAAATTACTACAAAGAACTGTATGCCAAGAAATTTGAAAACCTAGGTGAAATGGACACATTTCTAGAAAAATATAATCTTCCAAAACTGAATGAAGAAGAAGCAGAAAACCTGAACAGACCAATAACAGCAGACGAAATTGAAGCAGTCATCAAAAAACTCCCAACCCACAAAAGCCCTGGACCAGATGGTTTCACAGGGGAATTCTACAAAGCATTTAAGGAAGAGCTAACCGCAATCCTTCACAGACTATTCGAAAAAATCCAAACTGATGGAGGACTCCCAAACTTTTTTTATGGAGCCAGCATCATCCTAATCCCAAAACCAGATAAAGACACAACAAAGAAAGAAAAATTCAGGCCAATATCGCTGATGAACATAGACGCTAAAATTCTCAACAAAATATTGGAAAACCGCATCCAGCAATACATTAAAAAGATCATCCACCATGACCAAGTGGAATTCATCCCAGGGATGCAAGGATGGTACAATATTCACAAATCAATAAACATAATACGTCACATCAACAACAGCAAAGACAAAAATCACATGACCATATCAATAGATGTGGAAAAAGCATTTGATAAGATACAGCACCCATTTCTGATAAAAACACTCAGCAAAGTGGGAATAGAGGGAGCATTCCTCAACATAATAAAGGCCATATACGAGAGACCTACAGCCAACATCACACTCAATGGACAAAAACTTAAAGCTTTCCCACTAAGATCAGGAACAAGATAAGGATGCCCTCTCTCACCACTCCTATTCAACATAGTATTGGAAGTCCTAGCCACAGCAATCAGACAAGAAAAAGCAATAAAAGGCATCCAAATTGGAAAGGAGGAAAGGAAATGCACTGTTTGTAGATGACATGATAGTGTACAAGGAAAATCCTATAGACTCCACAAAAAAACTACTCGACCTAATAGTCAATTTGGAAAAACAGCTCGGTAGAAAGTCAATACTCAGAAATTAAAGGCATTCCTGTATACCAACAACGAAACTGCAGAAACAGAAATCAGGAAAAAAATCCCATTTGATAGAGCAACAAGAAAAATAAAGTACCTAGGAATAAACCTAACCAAGGAGGTAAAAGACCTGTTCTCAGAAAACTACACAACACTGAAGAAAGAAATTAAGGAAGACACAAACAAATGGAAGCATGTACCATGCTCATAGATTGGAAGAATTAACATCATCAAAATGGCCATACTACCCGAAGCAGTTTATGGATTCAATGCAATCCCTATTAAAGTACCCATGACATATTTCACAGATATATAACAAACATTTCAGAAATTCATATGGAACCATAAACGACCCTGAATAGCTGCAGCAATTTTGAGAAAGAAGAACAAAGCAGGAGGGATCACAATACCTGATATCAAACTGTTTTACAAGGCCACTGTAATCAAAACAACCTGGTACTGGCATAAAAACAGGCACATAGACCAATGGAACAGAACAAATAGCCCAGAAATAAACTCAAGCCTTTATGGTATTAATATTTGACAAAGGAGGCCGGACCATAAAATGGAGCAAAAACAGCCTCTTTAACAGATGGTGTTGGGAGATCTGGACAGCTACGTGCAAAGAAATGAAACTCGATCACCAACTTACGCCATACACAAAAATAAACTCAAGATGGATAAAAGACTTAAATATAAGTTGTAACACCATAAAAGTCCTCGAGGAAAACATTGGCAGGAAAATCTCAGACATTCCATGCAGCAACATCCTCACAGACATGTCCCCTAAAGCAAGGGACATCAAGGAAAGAATAAAGAAATGGGACCTCATCAAAATACAAAGCTTCTGCATGGCTAAAGAAAACAGCACCAAATTAAAAAGAGAACCAACAGTATGGGAAAACATATTTGCTAATGATACCTCAGACAAGGGCCTGATCTCCAAAATATATAAAGAACTCACATGACTCCACTTCAGGAAGACAAACAACCCAATTAAAAAATAGGCAAAGGACTTGAACAGACACTTCTCCAAGGAAGACATACAGATGGCCCAGTGACAAATGAAAAGACGCTCAGCATCACTAGCCATCAAAGAGATGCAAATTAAAACCACAATGAGGTACCATCTCACACCAGTCAGAGTGGGCAACATGAGCAAATCCACAAACAAATGTCTAGAGGATGCGGAGAAAAGGGAACCCGAGTGCACTGTTGGTGGGAATGCGGACTGGTGAGGCCACTGTGGAAAACAGTATGGAATTTCCTCAGAAAACTAAAAATGGAACTGCCCTTTGACCCAGCAATTCCACTGCTGGGATTATACCCTAAGAATCCTGAAACACCAATCCAAAATAACCTGTGCACCCCAATGTTCTAGCAGCGCAATTTGCAATAGCCAAGTACTGGAAGCAACCTAAGTGCCCATCAGCAAACAAGTGGATCCAAAAACTGTGGTATATTTACAGAATGGAATTCTACACAGCAGAGAGAAAGAAGGAGCTTATACCCTTTGCAACAGCATGGATGGAACTGGAGAGCATTATGTTAAGTGAAATTAGCCAGACGGTGAGAGAAAAATACCATATGATCTCACCTTTAACTGGAACATAATAAATAGAAAAGAAAAAGCAAACAAAATATAACCAGAGACATTGAAGTTAAGAACAATCTAACAATGGTCAGTGGGGAGTGGGGAGGGGACAGTGAGGAGAGGGTATTACAGGAACTACTATAAAGGACACATGGACAAAATCAAGGGGGAGGGTGTAGGTGGAGGAGGGAGGGGCGTCTGGCTGGGGTGGAGTGCTGGGATGGGGAGGAATGTCACACAACTGTAATTGAATAACAATAAAAAATTACAATTAAAAAAAAAAGACTAAGCCTGTGGCATCTGGTTTAAAATGGCTTCTGAGAATCAATCCCTGGTGCAGCCTCCTCATTCTCTCCACAAAAATCCTAAAGAATACACAGAAAAGACATAAGCTTGTACCATTCTCCAAGACCCAAAACCAAGAGTCCTGGGAGAAAACTATGGGAAATATTCTTGATTCACTGAAATTTTCTTAATGTCTGAATATAGAGCCCAAAATGATTGGCCTGCCAGTGCTGTGACACTGGAGCCATCCTTGTCCCAATCTACCTGAGCCCCTGCCACCCTTCACCCACCTAACTGATATCAAGAACCACTCCTTGAAGATTCTGAACCAGAAGCTTAGTCTAGGATCACTTGCAAGACAAAGAAATCCATTTAAGCTCACTGAAGTACAGGAGGAATAATGGAGACCATGGTATCCAGTGAAGGAAAAACAGCCTCTCAGATGTTAAAACTGATGGGTAAAGGTCCCATCAGTTTCCATGGCTCAGAAGCCACACTGGCCTGGCTCTGCTTTTTTCTACATTTCTCCTCTCTTCCACCTGGCTCCGTATGTGCAGACGGTGATGATCCCTGAGGTCTGATGATCCAGGACCTCCCAGAACCAAGAGGTCGCATAGTCTGACTCTAGGTCTTGCTCCTACATTTCCAGTCAGCAGGGCCTTAGCAGTCCGGAGTTTATGGTGCCCACATGTGGTAGGAGAACAGGGGTTGCAGAACATATTTAGGCCTGTTCTTGATGTGTCAGGGAACAGGTTCGGACAGGCTCCTTGGAAGTGCTATACTTCCACCTTCTAGAAAACAATTGTGCAGGATAGAAAGATGGATGAAACACATCAGATTCTAAGATGCGAATGTATCAGTCAGCCAGGGTTGTTGTGACAAAGGACCACCCACTGGGTGGTTTAAACAAGAGGGATTTACCTTCTCACAATTCTGGACTCTGTAAGCCTAAAATCAAGGGATCAGCATAATTGCTTTCTCCTGAAGACCATGAGACAAGGATCTCTTTGCCTTGTGGATGACCATCTTCTCCTTAGATCTTTTCACATAGACTTCATTCTCTATATATATCTCTTTGATAAACTTTCTTTTTATTTAAGACTATTGTCATACTTTATTAGAGCCCACACTAATGGACTTATTTTTTAAAATGTAACAAATTAGTTTCAGGTACACAACATAGTCATTTAGCATTTGTATATAATTTAAAACAATCCCCACAATGTCTAGTTAACATGCAACACCAAACATAGTTATAATTTTTTCTTATAATGAGAACTTTCAAGATTTACTGTTTTAGAAACTTGCAAATATGCAATGCAGTATTATTAATTATAGTCCCTATACTTTACATCAAATCCTAATGACTTTTATATTTTTTCACTTTAAATTTGTCCCTTTTGATGTCCTTCATCTGTTTTCCCAACCTTCCACCCCTCACTGTTGGTAACTGGCAATCACCAATCTATGCTCTGTATCTATGAGGTTTTTTTGTTGTTTTTTTCTTTTTTACAATTCTACATAAAAATGAGATTATATGATAACATTTATCTTTCTCTATATTAGCATAATGCCTTCGAAATCCATCCTTGTGATCACAAATGGCAGGAATTCCTTCTTTTTTATGGCTGAATAATATTCATGTGTGTGTATGTATTTTTTTCTTTATTAACCATCAGTTGATGAACAGTTAGGTTGTTTTCATATTTTTGTTATTTTAAATAACTCTGAAATAAACAGAGGGGTGCAGATATCTTTTTGAATTAGTGTTTTCATTTTCTCTGGATTATATCCAGAAGTGGAGTTACTGGATCATATGGTAGTTCTATTTTAAATTTTTTGAGAAATCTCCATACCGTTTTCCACTGTTTCAGCACTAGTTTACATTTTCACCAACAGTGCATAAATGTTCTCCTTTATTCACATTATTTTTTAAAGATTTCATTTATGTTTAGAGAGAGGGGAAAGGAGGGAGAAAGACAGGAAGAGAAACATCGATCTGTTGCCTGTTGCACACATTCCAACTAGGGGGATGGCTGGGAATTGAACCTGCGACCTTTGGGTTTGAGGGGAGGATGCTCAACTCACTGAACCACAGCAGTCAGGGCCTATTTACATTTTTTACAACACTTGTTATTTCTTCTTTTTGATAATAGCCATTCTAACTAGTGTGAAGTGATATCTCATAGTTTTGATTTGCATTTTCCTGATGATTAGTGATGTTGAGCATCTTTTCATGTACCTGTTATCTACCTGTATGTCTTCTTTGGAAAAAGTGTCTATTCAGACATTTTTGTTATTAAATTGTATGGGCTCTTTATATATTTTGGATATTAACCCCTTATTGCATACATGATTTGCAAATATTTTCTCCCATTAGGTGGGTTGCCTTTTCATTTTTGCGATGGGTTAATGGTCTCACTTTAATATGATTATTTTGGTAAAGATACTGTTTCCAAATAAGATCATATTTTGAGATTCTGAGATATGGGAGGTTAAAATTTCAACATACATATGTAATTGCAGTAATGTGGGGGAGACAATTCACTCCATAACACTTTATTTTTAAATGCATAGAAACATAGCACCTTGGGAAGTATAGTTTTCGATGTGATATCATCTCAGTGTGGCCAACTCCCTTGGCACATCTAAAGCCGGTTAAGTTAATGTTTGTCAGAAATTCAGAGCTGGGTGAGGGTTCTATGAGAAGCAATCTGCCCTCCAGGAGTGGCTCTGGGAACACTATTTACAAGCTGACTCTAATATATAGGAGTTAGCACTAGTAATTGAAAAAACCTGAAACAACAACCACAACAAAATCATGTTATTTCTATCATACTGGCAGAAAGTTAAAATGATACTCCATTCTGAAAAGAATGTGGTTAGATGAGTACACATGCACTTCTGAGGGAAATCAGAATGGTGCCACATTTCTGGAGACAATTTGGTGATTTAATAAAAGGTCTTTAAAAAAGTTGTGTAATTTGACCCAGTATCTCTGATTTCAGAAATTTTCCTTTAGAAATTATTAAGGGCTATCTTGAAATCTTTCTATAAGATAATATTAGGCCCAACATTGATTAAAACAGTAAAATAATTGTGAGACAGACTCAGTGTCTAACATAAAGAATCTGATACATTGGTATAATGGAGTGCTATATCAAATTAAGAGTTTTCAAATAATGTGTTTTGATGAAAAATATGATATAATATTAAGTGAAATTCCTTTTTTTCAAATGCTTCCATTTTAAAAAGTTTTAAATCCTTATCTGAGGATATTTTTTCATTGATTTTAGAGACAGGGGAAGGGAGGCAGAGAGAGAGAGAGAGAGAGAGAAACATTGATTGGTTGTCTCTCATATTCTCCCCAATTGGGGATTGAACCTACAACCTAGGTATGTGCTCTGACCAAGAATCGAACCCACAACCTGTTGGTGTATGGGATGATGCTCCAACCAACTGAGCCACCTAGCAAGGCCAAAGTGAAATTAGTATTGAACACATAATGCATAATATAACTAATTTTTTAAAAAATATATTCTCATAAAAGAAATAATGAAAATGTCAACAATTACCTCTTGGTGATAAGATTAAGGATTATTTTTAAATTTTATATCTCCTAAACACTTTACAAAGAGTATATTTATATATTAATCCTAAAGCAAAAGGAATAGAATTTTTAAACATTGTGCTCCTCTTTCTAAATAATTTATTCCTCCTTCTCTTCTTTATTTTCTGTCAGGGCTATAGCATGAACAGTAACTAAGTGCACACTTTTATTCATTAGCTTTAAGTCTATTTCTCATTTCTGTTGCACCCATTGTGATAACTTTATCTATATTCTGATGTTCATAAAGCTTACATAAGACTTTCAGTTTGTTTAACTTATCATTAAGGAAGAATGCCTGCTTCTACTTTAGTTGCATAGTGGCACTGGGATGAAAGCACTTTTAGTGAACGGAAAATTGACTAACAATGGAATCATATTAAGATTTATAAAGGATAGAAATGAAATTATCTGGCTGAATTACTATCATTAATAAACTATAATTTACTTTATGTATCTTTCAATTTCTACCTTGGAGTACCTCCATGGTAGAAATATGCTGCCTCTCAAATAGAAATAGAAATAAAAGTAGAAATAGAAATAAAAATATGAATGCAAATATACATAAATTTATTTATTAGTACAACATTAAAAATTTTCCATGAACTCTTTCAATCCTTTCTTCTCACTTATATATCATAGCATAAAATTGCCAGGAAGCTGCTAGCTTACTAAGAGAGAAAAGCACAATTCCCCTAAGAAGCCATAGGACCAAGCCAACATAAGCCAGCAGAAATTTTTATATGGGACAATATTTTAGAGGTCTGTAACAAGGGAGGCAGAAAAGTTGTATAAAGGTTTATTCATATGGAAGTACTCTCTCATGATACACGTTGAATGTCCTGGCAAAGACCCCAGAGGACTTCCATTGCCATACTTGAATAGTCCTCAGAACACTGGAGATAACACTAATCCATGTATATGAAATCAATATGCCAGAAGCACCATGATAGACAATGGAATAGGGGATCAAAGGTTTAGAGAAACAGACATGGCAGAGAGAATATAGTATTCAAGGACAGAAAACCAACTAGTAGACTATGTTCTGTTGGAAGCATGGGAGATACCATTTACCAAAGCAATAAAAAATACACTGGTTCCAGGGGCATTTGTATCACTGAGAATCTCAGAGATGACTGTTTTATACAGTGAAGGGCTCAAAGTAGAAGACGATGATACAACCCTGGATTCTCTCATAGGAAAAGAAAGGGTAAAAATCCCAAAATAGTAGAGGTTGGGTGCTACATTAAACATTGTATCAAGGTCATTGAATCAACCAAAGAGCTATGAAGATAACAGAGCATGTCGTATTTATTAAGACAGATGGATAAACAACAATGTAATGTTCAGTCTACACAATCACGATAAAACAAAGATGGATGATCAGGGGACTGAGAATAACTTCCCCAATAAAATGTCACAATGACTTCTAGTTTCTGGACGAAAGTGTTCAGACCTGGGTTCCACAGACTGAAGGAGAGGCCAAATCCTTAGTGGCTAGGGCCTAGGTGGAAGAATCCTGCAATGTTATGGCAAGCATCTTCACTCATGACATCTCCAGTCCTTTTTTTAAGGGACATGTGGTCTTTTACTTGAATAATAATACACTGGGAAGAAAAATATAGCTAATATTCTAATGACTGTGGTACACAGTGTCTGAGTTGATAAGATACCTAGACACCAGAAGCATTCATCGCAGCCTCCTTTTTGTTGTAGTAGGGGCATACAAAAACCAGGCAATAACTGGAGTCCTGGCTCAGCTATAACTTACAGTAGATCCACTGTGTCCATGACCAACTGGTGATCATATCCCCTTCTACCCAAATGATAATTGGAAAAGACATACAGCAGGAAAGATCCATTTAGCAGGACCCACACATTGACTCCTTGACATGTGATGTTAGAGCTATTATAGTAGACAAAGCCAAATGGAAGTCTCTGAACACCAACACCCCCATGCACATCCTTCCAATATGGTAAACCAATAACAGCTTTGCATCCTTTCATCAACTAGTATATATTACCCCTAAAACCACATAGAATGTGGCAGTGCTGGTCCCCAAAATAACCACATTAAGTCACCAGTTTAGCACCTAAAAATCCAGTCAGCTACTAGAGGATGACAGTGGACTAACTGCAATCTCAAGCAAGTAAACCTCACTGCAGTCTGTTACACATGGCATATTTGCTAGTACAAATTAATACTGCCTCCCACTTCAAAATATTGGGGACACCTACACTTCTGACCAACTGGCTATGAATTTACAATTTATTTTGGCATTCTTATACTATTTTTAAGGCAAGAAAAAGGAACTGTAACTTACCTCAATGAAACCTGTCTTTAAAGAAAAAAACATTATATATATATATATATATATATATATATACATATATATATATATACATATATATATACACACACACATATATACATATGACATGTATATGTGTGTGTGTGTGGCTTTTGCTAGCTCAGGGAAAAGAAATAGAGGCATAAGGTGATTGTTTTATGTCTTCCATTTTTTTTTTGTTTTTGGAAATAAACCCCCAATCACCCCACACTTAAATGTACAAAGATACCAGATATTTTTCTTTTTACTTTTTAAGTTTTTTCTGCTTCTTTCCCACAAATGTCTTGATTTGGAAAGGTACACAATGGCTACAATAATTAATACTCATATTCCATGTCTTTATAACCTAATTCATATAATGACTCTGTGTTGATTAAGGAAGAAAACTGAACTTCTTGAAGGAGATAGGTGATCATTGCCTTTAGACAAAAGGTGCAATTTATTTTTAAATAACTGCGATGTTAGCAAATTGCAGTAATTAATCTACCTTCCACACACATCGTTTCACTGTTCCTAGAGGTATCAAAGAAGTTTTGGCACATTTTGTATAAAACTGGTTACCTGATGATAAATTACCATAAAGGCTGAAAATACCAGTAGTATCCTTAAGAGTGTTGCAAGGAAAAGTCATGACGATGACATTGTGTCAATTGTGTTTCAAGTGGAAGTTAACAAGAAGGTTCTATCATTTGTGAGTCAATGTTTGCAACTAAGAGCATCCTGCCAGGCTCCCATCGAGCTCTCCTCTAGCAGAATTTCCATCCACGAGCGTTTCCACTGTGGGAGATGCTGGGCAATGTCCTGACCAGGGACACTTAACCAGCTTTTTAGGGGGGTTGAGGTTGCAGCTATACCAAGCAGTTAGTACAGGGAACAAAAAGAAACAAAACAAAGGATTATTCAGTCTTTCAGCATTCAGGGAATTTCCTGGAGTCTAAGAAAAATCATCAGAGGCAATGTGTGTTTTCATCCTAGATTTACTAAAGTGAAGAGTGTCAGTGTAAGAATGTCCAAACTTGTAGAGAATTTTTATTAAAAAAATATTTGAATCAAACAAAGAATAGCAAGATCTCAAAAGACTGAGATAAATGTTCCAAAGAGATAAGTTTGTGGCTCCTTTTGTGCATTTTGAGTTAAGGAGGGAACCTTGCATAGAGGCGGGAGAAAGAACTCAGGAATTAGACTATCGGATAGTTAAGATTATGTGTTCTCTTGAGGGTGGTTATACTTCCAAGGGGTCTGAGAAAAAAACACTTCAAAGGTGTGTTAACCTAGATGCATAGAAACATTGGACAGGGCTGGCTTGGGACAAAGATAAGCCTTTTATTAAATAAATTATATGTTGGGGTGTGACAATCCACCACGACAAACCCCATTTAGAATTTATGATCAAATCACCCTGTGAAGTTACCTTCTATAGAACCTCTTTTTCATCCACAAGAGTCATGAAACAGGACGCTGCCCAGGCTGTACCTTACCCCAGGGCTTTGTACACAAGGCTCTTCTGCCTTTCCCTCTAAACTGCCAGCTCCTGCCCCTCCTTGACCGTCTTTAGTCCACCGGACCCACTTAGTCTGTGAAAGGGAAATAGGAAATACCTGGGAAGCTGGGGGGCAGCCCTTCACCAAGAGACAAGTGGTGCAGCATTTATCCCCAGCATTTGAGTCATAGTCACCCTCTGTGGGGACTTGCTGGTAGCACATTTAATTGGTCTTCTCTTCCGCTCTCAGCTACAGTGACTAACTACCCTGGTTTGCCCAGGAGTGTCCCAGTTTCAACACTGAAAGTTCTACATTCTGGAAACTTCTTGGTTATTAGCATACTGGGACAGTTTTTTACCCTATACTTCCTCATTCCTCTACCACAGCAATTTTCTGGGAACGCTTCCTAATAAATCACCTTCACATTAACCCTAGTCTCAATGTCTGCCCTGGGGAAACCCAACCCAAGACAATAGTCAGCTTGTGGAAACACTCTGTACCTAATAAGAAAATCTGTATAATCTTCAGCTTGTTCACAGTGAGCCAGCAGGGGATGCCAACAAACAGAGTCAGCCCACAAAACCCTTTCAGGGAGGTAAGGAAGTTATTAGAAAAAAAAAAAAAACAGTCTGCCCACCTTTCACCACCCTCATTGCCACCTCCCACCACCAAACCTTTATCATCACCTGTTGCTGGAATTGCTCTAGTAGCCTCCCCACACCACATGATTCCTTTCTTCTGTGGTTTGCCCTGCAGTTTATATTCAGAGTACTTTAGTTAAAATATAAATTAACCCATCTGCACAAACCCACAGTGACTTCCCCTCTCACAAAGAGTAAAAGCTAAAGTCTTCACTATGACTCCAAAGTCTCTACAAAGGTCTGTTCTGACCTGTTCTCCTGTCACTCTCCTCATCACTGGCCCCACACTGGTCACAGAGTTCTCCTTGCTGTCAGATTGACAGCTGTCCCTCCCTTGAGCCTTTGAGCTTGCTCTCCTTCAATCCACGAGGACTTAAAGTGGCCACCTCAGTGAGCTCTCCCTAGTGTTCCATATAAATGTCAATAACTCCTCGCCACTGGACTCTACATCCCTTTCCTGCTTTCATTCCTCTCCTTAGCTTGGTACTGTTTTGTCTTGTTTCCTTCCTGTATTTTCCCTGGTGTGTAAACTCCCTGAGCCAGACCTGGCTCTGTTCTTCCCTCACTGCATGTATGCCCAAACCCCAGACAGTATTGGCTCAGTCATTATTTGGCAGTGATTCTTGCTGTCTTTTCAACCTCCTGGGTCTGCTGAAGTTTCTTGATACCTGGACTTGGTGTCAGGAGCCAGAGCTTGAGTTCCCACTCTGCTATGTGCCAATGACTAGTGTGGCACCTGATCTTCTAGAGCCTTAGACCTCTGACCAGAAACCTAGTAGAGAAAGAGCCACCTCACCAGCCTGTTCCCACTCTCTAATGGTATTTGTCAACCCTGAAGCCCTGATGTCTTGCAATTGTGGTTCTTGTTTTCCTACCAGACACAGATACTCGTAATCTCCCACCTGTATCTTTGCTAGATACTTTCCTCTAGCAAAGAGCAACTGCACTGTGACTAAACAGTCCATTGCCTCAGGAATGTAGTTGGACAATAACAAATCAACCTAGAATGTCTAATAGATAAAGCTCAATGTGGGATGTGAGCATTTGATCAAAATGACAGCAACAGCTGCCATCCCAAAGGTATGTGCCTGCGATGGTACAACTTCAGGTACAAGGCAGCCGAACCCAGCACTGTGGTTCTCAAAGTGAGGTCCCCATATCGAAAACACCAATATCATCCAGGAACTTGTTAAATTTCAAATTGTCAGGTCCCACCACAGTCCCCAGATTTACTGACTCAGAAACTCTGATGGTGGGCCTATCACTGTGTACATTAACAAGACTTTCAGGGATTCTGATGCACACTTGACTTTGAGAACCACTGGCCTAGCAAATAGCTTTTGCTGCGGATTTTTTTTTTTTAAGAAAATCCCTGCTATGAATGTGTCATTGGAATTCCTTAGACCAGGGTCTCTCAATTATGGCACTATTGATATTTTGGGTTGCTCAGTCATTGTGGAATGTTTAGCAGCAGCCTTAACTTGCATCCACCAGATGCCAGTAGTGTCCTGTCCTCTGCCACCCATAAAAACCACCCCAAATTTTTATGACCCACCAAAAATATCTCCAGACACTGCCATATTTTCCTTGGAGGACAAATTCACCCTGGTTGAGAATCACTCCCTTGGACATCCTTGGAAGGCAATAACAGCCTTACAACAAAAAAAAGCCAAGTTTGCCAACATCAAAAACTGGTGACAGCCTCCCATCTTCAACGGTGTGGTCCAAGAGCATTTGTTGCTGTTGGGATCCCTGGGGACAGACTTTGAGATTACTGTGCAGGAGGTTTATTGGGGAGCATGCATGGGAACAAGTCCTGTGAGTGGTGAGGGAGGTAGGAATGGCAGGACGGAGTTCAACTGTGATACAGGAGAGATGGAGGACCCACAGGAAGCTTTGGAGTTCAATGACCCTGCAGAGCAGTATCCGTTGAGGCAAAGGGAACAAGCTATTACCATCTCCAATTGAGAAGCCATGTGCAACAAGGCAGCTTCCTTCACTGAGACAATTCACAGAGAAAGACTGAGCCAGGAGCTACCACCAGTCAACCTTGATGGCACACCACAGCATCTACAACAATGCCTGTTTGTCACAGGATTGGGACCTCAATATCAACAGAAAGTCTCTGATTCCAGTACATGCAACCAAGTGTCATGACAGAAGATTAATGTCAAACCAGAGTTACCTAAACACCTGAAAAGTGACACATTTATTGAGTTAAATGACATGATAACCTTTCCAAAGCCTCTTGTTCACAGACCCAGTGCTCCCTGATGTTTCTCTATTCCACCAGAGTGCTGTTTGTTGTCACAAATGCATCATCTGTGAAGTTGTCCTCCCTGGGTCTCCACAAAGAGGCCAGTGTGAAAGGCTCAGCCACTGATGTTCTGGCTCTGATATGACTCTTTTCCTGGAGACCTAATTACACAAGAAGAGAATGTTTCAGAGTGTGAAATCTACTCTTCCTTTTGTTTCTGGTCAGAATGGCAAACAACAGAACAATAATTAGTACATGTCCTTTGGGGCATTCAGTCTGCAAACAGTGCTGTCTGTCTCTGAGCCAGTCAAAATTGATGCCTTTGTTCTAGAAGTACCATCCTCTGAAACCTATCTGTGTACCTATCAAGCCATCACCTTTTATTTATTTGACATTCATTGAGTTCCTATACTAATTTACCTAAAAAGCTGTTCAGAATCTCTCCTTAAACCCAAGCCCTGTCATGTGATGTGGGCCCAGCCTATCACTTGGCAGACTGTCTACTATACTGACAAACCTTGTGTGAGCTGAATGACTGCTGTGTAAAAATTGGACTCTCTAAAATCACTTATTCCAGGACTTATAGTCCTAAAAGGGGTTATATTAGTAGAAATGCTACATAGAAAATCTTTAAATGCTTTTAAATATGATTCTCAGTAATCATCTTATCTTACAAAATATAAAGTTGGCATAATTCATAAAGGAGGAAATGTTTTTAACAGACGGTTTTGTTTTCAGAAATTTGTCCTCCATCCAAACCTTTTATTGAGATGATGAGCTCCTGTGTCTGTTTCTGAGACTAGGCTTTTAGTGCCTAGAGGACAGAAGCCGTGGTCTGGTCTCTATTCTGTCTGTGTAAGCTCGGGAACTGGGGTCCAGGGTTTTAAGGGACCATAGACTGAGACCTGAGGAAGAGAAGAGGTTCTGTTAGAACTTCACACCCACCATAGTCAAGGTATTGTCAGAGAGCCTCAATTAAAACAAATAAAAACACTGTACTTTTGTTATACCATATGTCTGCTTTTCCTTCCATTTATGGTTCAGAAAATAGGAACATATTTTTACTTTAGGTAAAAAAAAAAAGTGACAGCCTTGTACTTAAAATCTTCTCCTCACAGTATTGGTAGAAATTGTGGCTCTTCACCTATTTGGAATCACATACAACATTGCAAGTTTGACTCCCTTCCCCATCACCATACCCTCTGAACTTTTCAAAAATTTTATACAGGGAGACGAAAGATGGTGGCAAGGTAGGTGGGAGCAGAGCCCAGGTCTCCCTGTGCCCATCTAGAACACCTAGCCAATCTTCTGCAGAACGAAGTGAACAGCCAATGGAATCCCAGCTTATATGAAGTTTGGAGGCCAAAATTGTAGAGGACATTGAAAAACAGATGGTGAGGAGATTGCATTGGAACACTAAGGTCCCTGTCATCTGCACAGGGATGTAGGCTGCTGTGGCCCCCCACCAGCACCTGCCACAAGATACTTGGAGGAGAGTTAGATCACTACCTCCCTCCCCTACCAGAGCATGGAAGGCAGCCCAGCACCAGGAGGGACCAGGATGCTGGAAGTTGCTCGGGAGAATAGAGACTAAGTTGGGGACACACAGAGGTGGTATACACCCACTGGGACTGTGGACACTGGCTAGGTCATTACCAGAGAAACTTGGGAGTCGGGCGACATCTAGAGAAGGGAGAAAAGTTGGGTCGTGTCGGGCCCTGACCCGGATAGTCTCCAGTCTGGTTAGAAAGTTGGCCTGTGTGAAAAGCCTGCAGCTTGTTAAGAATGGAGGGCTTAAACAAGAAGCGTTTACTCAAAAAAAGAAAATGCTTGCAGCCGCTTTGTAAGGAACTCTTGCAAAGTGGCTGGCTGGCCCTGAGGGTGATTTGAGCTGCGCGTCCACACTTAACTGGGGCTGCTCGCCCACAGAGGATTCCAGCTCTGAGTCTGTGATTGACTCTGGGCATGTTGCAGGGCAGCTGATTCACCCCATTCACCATGAGGCTGGTTCCAACCACTTGCCTGCGCTTGACTCAGGTGACTAGCCTGGCACCTGAGTTGCGCCACTCGCCTGGATTCTGGCTGCTTGTGGCACCACTCTCCCTAAAGCTGATTTGAGCCTCTCACCAGAGCTTTACTCACACAGCTTGCCCAGAGGCTTATTGGCTGATTTGAACTGCTTGTCCTTGCTTGACTCACACTGCTCAACCAGAGGCTGAGTGGCGCTGCATGCCCAGTGGTAGGTCTCCGACCACAATGGGCTGGCAAAGAGCAAGGAGGAGGCATACCACACAAGCCTCAGCATAACTGGTGGATTAAAGGCACAGGCCTGGTGCACATGGACAGTGCCAGGCAGCTCATGGAGGATCTGAGCTGGAGGCTGGGGAACTGTGAAGATTGTAGCCCAGACCTGGCCCCAATCCTTGCAAAACCATTCGAAGGAAGAAGAGCAAAGCCCAGCCCCCCTGTTCCTATGACATCCAGGAAGACCAGCAGAACTCACTTGGTGGGTTTAAAGTGAGCAGGAGGCTTTTTTTGTTTTCTTTCCTTTCTCTTTTTTTTTTCTTTTTTCTTCCCCCAAGTGAGACAGTAAGTCCTGGAGTTGTGAAAGGTCCAGAGACAGATACAAAGGGGGAGCAGAAGGCTAACCCGAAAAACTGAGAAACTGAGACAAACTTCACTTTGCTGTCCCATAGAACTGGCATTTTATTGTTTACTTGTATTATTATCTTTCTCATTATTTTTACTTTTTATTTTATTAGTATTTTTATCTCTCATCTTTGTTTAGCTTTCTTCAATTTATTTCTGTTTAATTGCACTGTTTGATTGGTTTCCCTTATTCTCTCTTTCATATTGTATTTTAATTTTCCTTCTTTCACTTCACTCATGTTCCAATAACACACTACTCTTGATCATCTACTTTATATTCTTGTTATCCAAATCATATATTTCTTGTCATACTATTGTTCTTCCAGTACTACTGTAAATAATTGTTGTTCTATACAATTATAAATACTACACAGCACACCTCCCTGATCTTAGCCCATTTCACTTCATTTCTAAGCTTTATTACTGCTGTGGTTAACTATTCTCTCACACACTACACCTACTTTCTATCCTTTACTCTCACTACATCTCATCATCTAACTTTGCACAAGTGCTCTGTTTTCTGGATTCAGCTTATAATCCTCCTCCCCTCTAACAAGAGACTTATCTCTCTTTCACTTTTTATAAAAAGTGTCTAGTTGGGTGAAATGTCATGGTTAATGCTATGTGCATCCAAGGGATCTCCTATCTCTTCTCTACTTGTTGGTACTTTAAATCTCATAGAATACTTATCCACTGTCTTAATCCATTTTGCCTACCCCCTGCCACTGATCCCATACAAAAATAGGTGGGAGCTACGAACATCGGTATACTCGCTGGAGGAGAGAAACCACCAACAAAAGAACCACCAAAAAGTAAAAACCCAAGTACAATAAGAGAGCCCACACAAACAGGAAAGGACAAACTTAGAGCATCTAGACAAGGACAACAAAGAGACCACACCCCACAGACTGAACCCTATAGAATTCCTACCATAGAATTTACCTCTACAAAGACAGCTAGCAAAGTGAAACATCAGGAAGGGCAGAAACAAACAAAAAGAGTCACCTAAAATAGGGAGACAAAAAAAGAATATACAGTCAAAAAGAATGGAAGACTTCCCACTAAAAGAGCTAAATGAAATGGAAGTAAGCAAACTATCAGATATAGATTTCAATATAATGGTTAAAAGGATGCTCAAGAAACTCATAGGCAACTACAAGGAACTGAGGGAGAACTACAACAGCATTAAAAAGGGAATAAAAACTATAAACAAAAACCAGGAAAAAATGAACAGTTAAATTTTGGAAATAAAAAATACACTACAAGGAATTACAAGCAGACTGAATGAAGCACAGGACTAAATTAGTGAGCTGGAAGACAAGGTGGAAAGAAATACCCAGGTAGAGCAGCTGCATGAAAAAAAAACAATAAATATGAAGCTAGTTTAAGGGAAACCAAGAAAATATGAAATGCAACAACATTCAGATCATAGGAATATACGAAGGAGAAGAAAAAAAACAAGGGATGGAAACCCTGTGTAAAAAAATAACGACAGAAAACTTTCTGAACCTGGAGAAGGAAAAAAACATGCAAGTTCAGGAAGCACAGAGTCCCAATCAAGATGAACCCAAAGAGGCCAACTCCAAGACATAACATAATTAAGATGACAAGTATTAAAGACAAAGAGCAATTCTTAAAACTAGCAAGGGAGAAACAGGAAGTAATATACAAAGGGGCTCCAATAAGGCTACCAGCTGATTTCTCAACATACATACTTCATGCCAAGAGAGAATGGCAAAAAATATTCCAAGTAATGAAAAGCAAGGGCCTGAAACTAAGACTACTCTACCAAGCGAGGTTATCAATTAAAATGGAAGGTGAAATAAGGAGTTTTCCAGACACAGAAAGCTGAAAGAATACATCTCCACCAAACCAGCCCTACAAGATGTGTGAAAGAGACTATTATAAGAAGAGAAAGGTAAGGAGTGAAAGAGAGAGGAACACAGCTACAAAGGGGGGGGATGAACAAATATATATCAATAATAACCTTAAATGTAAATGGATTGAATGCTCCAATCAAAAGAAGTAGAGTAGTTGAATGGATAAGAAAACATGACCCAAAGATAGTCTGCCTACAAGAGATCAACCTCAGAACAAAAGACCTACACAGACTGAAAGTGAAGGGTTGCAAAAAATGATTCCAAGTAAATAGACAGGAGAGAAAACCCAGCATAGCAATACTCATATCAGACAAAATAGGCTTCAGAAAAAGGGCCATGAAAAGAGACCCAAAAGGTCATTTCATAATACTCAAGGGAAGAATCTATTTACAAGACATAAACATTATAAACTTATATGCACCCAACATAGGAGCACCCACATACATAAAGAAAATCTTAGAGGCTTTCAAGAAAGACATTGACAGCAACACAATTATAGTAGGAGATTTTAACACTCCACTGTCAAAAATGATTACATCTTCCAAACAAAATATCAACAAAAACATTGCTGCATTGAACAATGCCCTAGATCAAATGGGCATCACTGATATATACAGAGACTTTCATCCCAAATAAGCAAAGCACATATTCTTTTCAAAAGCACATGGAACATTTTCAAAGATAGAATAAAAAACAAGCATCAGCAAATTCAAAAAAATTGAAATCATATCAAGCATTTACTCCAACCACAAGAGACTAAAACTAGAAACCAACCTCAAGGAAAAAATTCAAAAACACACAAAGTCATGGAGATTGAATAGCATGCTATTAAACAATGAATAGTCAAGAATGAGATCAAGGAAGAAATCAAAAGGTTTCTGGAAACAAATGAAAATGAACACACAACAATCCAAACCTTATAGGACACAGCAAAAGAAGTCCTGAGAGGAAAGGTCATAGCAATACAGGCCTACTTAAAAAAGATAGAAACATTTCAAATAAACAACCTAACCCTACACCTACAAGATCTGGAAGAACAACAACAAAGACAGCCAAGAGCAAGTAGAAGGAAGGAAATAACAAAGATCATAGAAGAATTAAATGACATAGACACCAAAAGCACAATTATAAGGATCAATAAATCCAGGAGCTGGTTCTTTGAAAAGATTAAAAAAATTGAAAAGCCTTCAAGCAGACTCATCAAGAAAAAAAGGGGAGAGGAACCAAATAAACATGATCAGAAATGAAAGAGGAGAAATTACAACTGATACCACAGTAATACAAAGGATTGTAAGAAGTTACTATAAAGCACTATATGCCAAGAAATATTAAAACCTAGGTGAAATGGACAAATTTCTAGAAAAATATAACCTTCCAAAACTCAGTGAAGAAGAAGAAAGCCTGAACACACCAATAACAACTAACAAAATTGAACAAGTAATCAAAAAACTCCTGCACACAAAAGCCTTGGACTAGAGGGTTTCACATGAAAAGTTAACAATACATTTAAGGAAGAGCTAATACCTATCCTCCACAGACTATTCCAAAAAATCCAAGAAGAGGGAAGACTCCCAAACCTTTTTTATGAAGGCAGTATCATCCTAATCCCAAAACCAGATAAAGACACAACGAAGAAAGAAAACTTCAGGCCAATATCGCTAATGAACATGGATGTTAAATCCTCAACTAAGTATTGTGAACCACATCCAGCAACATATTAAGAAGCTCACACAGCATAATCAAGTGGGATTCATCCCATGCATGCAAGGATGGTACAATATTCACAAATAAATGTAATATATTACATAAACAAAAGCAAAGACAAAAATCACATGATCATATCAATAGATGCAGAAAAAGCATTTGATATGGTTCAGCACTAATTTATGATTACAACACTCACCAAAATGTGAATAAAAGGATCATTCCTCAACATAATGAAGGCCATACACTAGACACCTACTGCCAACATCATGGTCAATGGGCAAAAACTAAACCCTTTCCCACTAATATCAGGACCAAGACAAGGTTGTCCACTTTCGCCACTTCAATTCAACATAGTATTATAAGTCATAGCCACAGCAATCAGACAGAAAAGGAAATAAAAGGCATCCAAATTGGAGAGGAGGAAACAAAACTGTCATTGTTTGCAGATGACATGATAGTGTACATAGAAAATCCTATAGACTCCACCAAAAAAGTACTTGACCTAATAAATGAATTTGTCAAAACAGTGGGATACAAAGTCAATACTCAGAAACCAAAGGCATTCCTGTACACCAACAATGAAATATCAGAAATAGAAATCAGGAAAAAAATCCCATATGATAGAGCAACAAGAAAAATAAAATACCTAGGAATCAACCTAACCAAGGAGGTAAAAGACTTGTACTCACAAAACTACACAACACTGAAGAAAGAAATTAAGGAAGACACAAACAAATGGAAGCATGTACCATGCTCATGGATTGGAAGAATTAACATCATCAAAATGGCCATACTACCCAAAGCAATTTATAGATTCATTGCAATCCCTATTAAAGTACCCATGACATATTTCACAGATATAGAACAAACATTTCAGAAATTTATATGGAACCATAAATGACCCTGAATAGCTGCAGCAATTTTGAGAAAGAAGAACAAAGCAGGAGGGATCACAGTACCTAATATCAAACTGTATTACAAGGCCTCTGTAATCCAAACAGCCTGGTACTGGCATAAAAACAGTCACATAGACCAAGGGAACAGAACAGAGAGCCCAGGAATAAAGTCCCTATGGTCAATTAATATTTGAGAAAGGGTGAATAAGCATAAAATGGAGTAAAAATAACCTCTTCAAGAAATGGTGTTGGGAGATCTGGACAGCTACATGCAAAAAAAAAAAATGAAACACAATCTCCAACTTACACCATACACAAAAATAAATGCAAAGTGGATAAAAGACTTAGATATAAGTCATGACACCATAAAAGTCCTAGAGAAAAACATCAGCAGGAAACTCTCAGACATTCCATGCAGCAACATGCTCACTGATACATCCTCTCAAGCAAGGGACATAAAGGAAAGAATAAACAAATGGTACCTCATCAAAGTAAAAAGCTTCACCTGGCTAAGGAAAACAGCATTAAAATGAAAAGAGAAACAACTATGTGGGAGAACATATTTGTCAATTATACCTCAGAGAAGGGTTTGATCTCCAAAATATATAAAGAACTCACATTACTCCACTCCAGGGAGACGAACAACCCAATTAAAAAATGGGCAAAAGTCTTGAACAGACACTTCTCCAAGGAGGACATACAGAGGACCCAGAGATATATGAAATGATGCTCAGCATCTCTAGCCTTCATAGAGATACAAATTAAAACCACAATGATATACCACCTCACACCTTTGAGAATGGTCAACATAAACAAATCAAAAAACAAGTGTTGGAGAGGATGCGGAGAAAAGGGAACCCTAGTGCACTGTTGGAGGGAATGCAGACTGGTGCAGCCACTGTGGAAAACAGTATGGGATTTCCTCATAAAACTAAAAATGGAACTGCCTTTTGACCCAGCAATTCCACTGCTGGGATTATACCCTAAGAGCCTTGAAACACCAATCCAAAAGACCCTATGCACCCCAATTTTCATAGAAGCACTATTTATAATAGCCAATTTTTGGAAGTAACCTAAGTGCCCATCAACAAATGAGTGGATCCAAAAACTTTGGTACACAATGGAATTTTACACAGCAGAGAAAAAGAAGGAGCTCCTACCCTTTGCAACAGCATGGTTGGAACTGGAGAGCATTATGCTAAGTGAAATAAGCCAGGTGGTGAAAGACAAATGCCATATGATCTCACTTTTAACTGGAACCTAATCAACAAAACAAATAAACAAGCAAAATGTAACCAGAAACATTGAAATTAAGAATAAATGGACAGTAAACAGAGGGGAGATGGGAAGATATAAAGGGGGGAGTGTGAAGGGGCTTCACGAACAACTATAAAGGACACATGGACAAAGCCAAGGGGATTGGAATCAGTGGATGGAGGTGGGGATGGCTGGGGTGGGGTGAGAGGTGAGGAGGAAAAGGCAGATAACTGTACTTGAACAGCAATAAAATTTAAAAATCAAAAAATAATTTTATGCATTTTCAAGCGGCTTCATTAACTTCAGAAGCTGCCCCACCTTGAACACAAAGGAACAGAATTCCAAGCTCCCAGAGTTAGTGGCATTTTCAGTTCTTTGAGGATCTTCATGCCAAGTGAGTTGTGACTTTATGGGTGTAGGAAAAGATGGTGTCTTGACCAATTCACCGTGAATGCATGAAGACAAGGCTGAGACCCATTCTGGGAGTGATGGGGGAGAATGAGAGCGTTCTGATCTGACACAGAACTTCCATCCCTCAGCCTGCATTCATTTTTGCCTCAGCAATATTTGTCCAGTAAATATATTCAGGTGCATGATCACTGAGTTTCACAAGCTATTACCAATTTCATGTGTCAATTTTTATACAACATTAATAATGTCATTTAAAATCTTTTAGATGTCTTCCTCCCAATAATATGGGAATAAAGTGACTATTCACTTACCATACAAATTGACTGTGATACACTATTGATTGTGTCTACATGAGCAATCACATTGCAAAACTTTATGACAATACATGATATGTAGTCTCTTAATAATCCAGGTTTTTCTTATTGATTTTTCTCTGTTAGAGAAGTAAAAAAATGTTTATCTTAGGCTCAGAATTTGGTTCTGGCTTAGCCATCTTCAGGGAAAGCTCTTCAGATAGATGTAAGAGTATTTAGAGAATGCACAAGGAAAATTTTTTACCAGCCAAATCATTTGAGAAACTCTTGCACTTCCCCTGTCATGAAATCTCTTTCCTGACTCCTTTTCTGCTTAATTCTTATTGTGATGATATAAGTATTGCCATAGTAAAGATGAGCTGTCCCACAGGAATAACATACATTCAACTGCCTCCTGGGAGCCATTCAGGAATATGCAATCTATACACCACTCTTTTTCTTTAAAATTTCTATAGCATGTAAAATTCATATCACTCCTTTAAATGTTAAATTACATAAAACTTGGTTTCAAGCATGGGTACTATCAGCCTGACTCATTTTTATGAGGTCTGTCCAGAATGTATCCAACCATGTAACATACAAAATAGAGACATTCACTGAAAAAGATACAAGAAACAAGAAACATTGTACATAGGACAATGATGCCTCAGTCCCCTTCAAAGTAGGCACCTTGGGACCTCACACAGTTCTCCCAGAGTCTCCTCCACTTTTCAAAACACCCTGCAAAATATTTTGTTGGAATAGCTATCAGCTACCTCATCATATTTTCCTGAATTTCACTGATGCTCTGAAATCTCTTACCTTTCAAAGGTGATTTTAGTTTTGGGAAAAGCCAGAAGTCACAGGGCACCAAATGGGCTGTGGGGGGATTGAGTCACATGGGTGATTTGATGTTTCACCAAAACACTCTGCATGATACATGATGCATTAGCAGGGGCATTGTTGTGATGAAGCTGCCAATCACCAGTTGCCCATAGCTGCAGCCATTTTCCTGGTATTGCATCTCTCAACCCACGAAGAATATTGAGGGAGTAGTTAGTACTCCTTATTAATTGTTTGGCCTGGAGGGGTGTACTTATGATGGGCAACACCTTCCAATCAAAAACCCAGTTATAATGGCCTTCTCTTGCTGTGACTTTGTCATGCCTTCTTTCGGATGGGAGAACCAGGAGACTTCCACTGGGACAAGTCCTTCACTTCTAGATAATAGCCATAGACCCACCATTCATTTCCAGTTATGACCTTCTTGAGGAAATCTGGTTTATTGGTAGGTAGCAGTTTGAATCAAGTGATTAGCAACTGCATCATGATATTCCTTCTGCTCTGTTAACAGAAGCCATGGAAAAAAATTTGCCATGACACATTTGATGCCAAGATCCTTTGTCCAAATTGGACATAGTAGTTTTTGGAATTGCCAGATCAGCTTCTAGTTCTTACACTGTCAGTCACCAATCTCGCACTGATGGTATTATGTTATTTAACCATAATACTTATAAAACCCAGCTTATGGAAAATAAGGAAATAAATATACTTTTATTTTAAAGAGTGGTCTGCAATAAACAGATGAGTCAAAGACTTATGCATAACAATATATATTGGCATATTAAAACCTGTAAAACCTCATAAATTTCCAAGAAATAGAGTCCATACAGTGCAATATTATTCATTTAAAAAAGAATGTTTTAGGAGAATTTGTAATAACATGGTAAATGTTAAAAAATACTGTTAAATTTTTATAAGTGTATGATAGCATTATATACAGTAATGCTTCTTATTTATGAAAATATATAATAATCTAAAGAAACAAGATAAATATTTAATGTGTTAATTGTGAATAGCACTTGGAAAACAGAATTAAGTTGTTGTAATTCCTCATTTTACCTTTATGTATTTTTTTATTTAGTCTTTATTGTATTTTTTCCATTACCATTTACTCTTGTTGTACTCCCTTCTCCCCAGCAATCACCACACTGTTGTCCCTGTCCATGAGTCCTTTTTCCTTTTTGCTCATTCCACCTTTAACCACTATCCCCCATTAGCTGTCACCTGCTCTCCATCTATGAGTCTGTCTCTGTCTTGCTTGTTAGTTCAGTTTGTTCATTAGATTCCACATATGAGTGAAATCATATGGAATTTGTCTTTCTCTGACTGACTTATTTCACTTAGCATAATGTTCTCCAGGTACCTCCACACTGTTGCAAAGGGTAAAATTTTCCTTCTTTTTATGTCCCAGTAGAATTCCATTGTGTAAATGTCCCAAAGTTGTTTATCTGCTCATCTGTCGATGGACATTTGGGTTGCTTCCATATTTTCATGATTATAAATAACGCTTAAAGGAACATAAGGGTGCATATGCTCTTGAATTAGTGTTTTGGGTTCCTTCAGCTATATTCCCAGAAGTGGGATCACTGGTTCAAAAGGCAGATCCATTTTTAATTGAGGTATCGCCATACTGCTTTCCACAGTGGCACCAATCTGCATTCCCACCAATAGTGCAAAAGGGTTCCCCCTTCTCCACATCTTTGCCAGCACTTGTTGTTTGTTGATTTATCAATGATAGCCATTCTGACAGGTTTGAGATGGTATCTCATTGTGGTTTTAATTTGCATTTTTCTGATGATTGGTGACATTGGGCATCTTTTCATATGTCTATTGGTCATCTGTATGTCCTTGGAGAAGTGTCCATTCAGGTCCTTTGCACATTTTGTAATTGGGTTACTTGCATTTTTGGTGTTGAGTCTTGTAAGTACTTTATAAATTTTTGATATTAACCCCTTAACAGATGCATTGGTGAATACATTCTCCAATTCTGTGGGTTATCTTTTTATTTTGTTGACAATTTTCTTTGTTGTGCAAAAACTTTTTAGTTTGATGAAGTTCTATTTGTTTTTCTTTTGTTTCCCTTGTCTGGGGAGATATGTCTGATAAAATATGTATCTATATATCTGAGCAATGTCTGAGATTTGGCTGCCTCTGTTTTCTTCCAGGATTTTTATGGTTTTGGGTCTAACAATTTAAGTATTTGATTCATTTTGAATTTACTCTTGTGTGTGGTGTAAGGAGGTGGTCTAGTTTCATTCTCTGCACATATCTGTCCAATTTTCCCAACACCATTTATTGAATAAACTATCTTTCATCTACTGCATGTGTTTGTTTCTCCACTGAATATCAATTGACTATAAAAGTGTGGGTTTATTTCTGGGTTCTCTATCCTGTTCCACTGACTTATGTGTCTGATTTTATGCCAGTACCACACTCTTTTGATCACTATGTACTTGTAGCATAGTGTGATATTAGTAGTGTAATTCCACCAACCTTGTTCTTCTTTTTCAGGATCGACGTTGCTATGCAGGGTCATTTGTGGTTCCATATAAACTTTTTAAATATTTGATCTAGTTCTGTGATATACGTCATTGGAATCTTGATAGGAATTACATTGAATCTATAGATTGCTTTGGGTAGTATGGACATTTTAATGATGTTAATTCTTCCTGTCCATGAAAACTGCATGTGCTTCCATTTATTTTATCTTCTTCAGTTTCTTTCTTCAATGTGTTATAATTTTCTGAGTACAGGTCTTTTACATCCTTGGTTAGGAATCCTTGGAATCCTTTATTCCTAGGTATTTTATTCTTTTTGAAATAATTGTGAATGGGATTGTTTTCTTAATCACTCTTTCTGTTAATTTGTTAATGGCATAGAAAAATGCAACTGATTCCTATATATTGATTTTGTATCCTGCTACTTCACTGAGTCTATTTATTAGATCTATTAGTTTCTTGCTGGAATCATTGGGGTTCTAATATACAGTATCATGTCATCTGCAAATGAAGATAATTTTACTTCTTCCTTCCAATACGGATGCCTTTTATTACTTCTTGTCTGTGGCAATCAGACAAGAAGAATTCCAGCACTGTGTTGAATCAAAGAGGTGAAAGGAAACATGTCTGTCTTGATCCTAATCTTAAGGGGAACTATTGTAGTTTTGCCCATTGAGTATGATGCTGGCAGTGGGTTTGTCATATATGTCCTTTATTATGTTCAGGTATGTTCCCTGTACTCCCATTTTGCTGAATTTTTATCATAAATGAGTGCTGGATTTTATCAAAAGCTTTTCTGCATCTATTGATAGGATCATGTGGTTTTTATCCTTCACTTTGTTTATGTGGTGAATCATATTTATTGATTTGTGAATGTTGTTCCAACCTTGCATTCCTGTAATAAATCCCACTTGATCATGGTGTATGATCTTTTTGATGCATTGCTGTATTTGGTTTGCTGATATTTTGTTGAGGTTTTTAGTGTTTATATTCATCAGGGATATCGGCCTGTAATTTTCTTTCTTTGTAGTGTCTTTATCTGGTTTTGGAATTAGGATAATGCTGGCCTTGTAAAATGAGTTTGGGAGCCTTCCATCCTCTTGAATTTTATGAAGTAGTTTGAGAAGGAGGAGTGTTAGTTCTTGGAATATTTGGAAAAATTCACCTGTGAAGCCATCTGGTCCAGGGCTTTATTTGCTGGGATTTTTTTTTTTTTATTACTGCTTCAATTTCATTAGGTGTAATCTGTCTACTCAGATTCTCTGATTCTTCCTGATTTAGTATTGGAAGATTATATGTTTCTAGGAATTTATCCATTTCATCCAGGTTGTCCAGTTTGTTGGCATATGTTGTTCATAATATTTTCTTATAATTCTTTCTATTTCCTTGGTGTCATTTGTTATTTCTCCTCTTTCATTTCTGATTTTATTAATTTGTATCACTTCTTTTTTTTTTTTCCCTTGGTGAGTCTGGTTAAAAGTTCGTCAATCTTGTGTATCTTTTCAAAGAACCAGCTCTTGGATTCATTGATCTTTTGTATCATTTTTTAGACTCTAGTTCATTTATTTCTGCTCTGATCTTTATTATTTCATTCCCTCTACTCTTTTGGCCTTGTCTGTTGTTCTTTTTCAAGTTCTTTTAAGTGTGAAGTAGATTGTTTATTTGAGCTTTATGTATTTATTTATTTTTAGGTTTTTTTGAGATAAGACTGTAATGCTATGAGTTTACATCTTAGGATTAATTTCCTAGTCCCACAAATTTTGGATTGTTGTGTCCTCATTTTTATTTGTTTCAAGGTATCTTTTGATTTCTTCTTTCATCTCATCATTAAACTATTCATTGTTTAATAACATGTTGTTTAGCTTCCATGTCTTTTAATGATTTTCAGTATTCTTGCTATTGATTTCTACTTTCATAGTATTGTGGACAGAGAAGCTGCTTGATATTTCAGTCTTCTTAAATTTATTGAGAGTTTTTTGTGTCCTAACACGTTGTCTATTCTAGAAATAATTCCATATGCACTTGAAAAGTGTGTATATTCTTCTACTTTAAGGTGAAATGTTCTGAGGATATCCATTAAATCTATATGATCTAGTGTGTTGTTTAAGGCCACTGTCTCCTAGTTGATTTCCTGCCTGGAAGATCTATCCATTGAAGTCAATGTGTGGGAGATGCCCCATCCAGCAGAGCTCTCCTGGCTGCTTCAGATGAGAAATAAGTCATCTGGGACACAATCCTGTTCTTCTGGTGGGAAAGGGGGTGGTGATTCCCTCTAGTGGGGAATGCTCTGAGCCCGTCTCCCAAATGGCTTTTATTGGGAATGGTTTGCATAGGGGTATACAGCATACATGCATATCTCATCCACCCATGTCAAAAGGCTATAGTCATACAAAAACAGGTATTGTCTATAGATAACAACTGAAGGAACACAGACAGTTGTCATAGATCAGGGTCCGTTAGTCATGCTGACACCAGATGGTCTTAAGACATGTTTTATAAGATAAGGAGTTTGCTCCTTATGCCTTGAACTTAAATATCTGGCTTATATCAATGGGGCTATGCTAGGCAGAGCAAGCTTCAGAGGATAAAATGTACATTTCAAGCCTGATTCCCATGGAAACCCTCCGTGTTAGAGTCAGGTCATGCCTGCCACCTGCGTTACCTGGTTTTCCAGGGAGACTTACTAGCCCCTTTCAGGACTTGCTCTCATGGGGCTTGTCTCCAAATCCACACAGAGTGGTCCCCAACATCAATGGGGTGTTAAAATCTCCAACTATGACTGTATTTCTGTTGGTCTTTCCATTATGTCCATCAAGATTTGCTTTACATATTTAGATATCCCTATGTTGGGTACATAAATGTTTACTAGCATTATATCATCTTGTTGGATTCTTCCCTTTAATATTGTGTAGTGTCCTTCTTTGTCTCTTACTATAGTCTTGGTTTTAAAGTCTATTTTCTTGGATATAAGTACTGCTAACCCACTTATTTTTTCTTTTCCATTTCCATGAAGTATATTTTTTCAACCCTTTACTTTTAGTCTGTGTGTGTCTTTTGATGTGAGATGGGTCTCTTAGAGGCAACATTTATATGGGTCTTGTTTGCTTATCCATTCAGCTACCCTATGTCTTTTGGTTGCAGCATTTAAACCATTTACATGTTAGGTAACTACTGATAGATACATATGTAGTGCCATTTTATTGTTAGATTGTTCTCCTCCCCCTCCTCCTCCTCCTCTTCCTCCTCCTCCTCCTCCTTCCCCTTCTTCTCCTTCAAGCAAGCCCTTTAACATCTGTTGCAGTACTGGTTTGATGTTCACAAACTCCTTTAGCTTTATCTTGTCTGGGGAACTCCTTTTTTCTTATTTGATTTTACATGGTAGCCTTGCTGGGTAAAGTAGTCTTGGTTGTAGGTCCTTGGTTAACATCACCTTGAATATTTTAGGCCACTCCCTTCTGGCCTGAAATACTCCTGTTGAGTAATCAGATGCCAGTCTAATTGGTGCTTTCTTGTAGACAACTCCCTGCTTTTCTCTTGCAGTTTTTAGGATTATCTCCTTGTCTTTAAGCCTGGTAATTTTAATTATGATGTATCCCTGTGTAGGCCTCTTTGGATCTAATTTGTCTGTGACTCTTTGAGCTTTCCAGACCTGTGTGTGTTTTTCCTTCACCAGATTAGGGAAGTTTTCAATCATTACTTCTTCAAATCGGTTCTCATTCCCTTGCTCACTCTTTTCTTCTTCTGATATTGCCATGATGTAGATGTTGTTATGTTCCTTGTTGTCCAAAATGTTTCTTAAGCGCTCATTTTTTGAATGTCTTTTTTCCTTCTGCTGCTCTACCTGGGTGTTTTTTTCTACTTTGTCTTCCAAAACACTGATTGTATCCTCTGCTTCATCTAACCTACTGTTTATTTCTTCCAGTGTATTATTTATTTCAGATATTGCATTCTTTATTTTTGACTGGTCCTTTTTTATTGTTTCTATGTGATTTTTCATGATGTTGGTATCCTTATAATCATTACTCTAAACCAGGGGTGCCAAACTCATTTTCACTGTGTGCCACATCAGCCTCAAGGTTGCCTTCAAAGGGCTGAATGTAACAGTTAAGGAATAGTTACATTTATACAGACCTAAAATTATTTCAGCCCTTTGAAGGCAACTGCAAGGCTGATGTGGCCCACAGTGAAAATGAGTTTGACACCCCTCCTCTAAACTCTCTTTTTAATAAATTGCTTGCTTCCATTCTATTTCATGTAGTTCTTCTGGAAAACCCACTTGTTCTTTCAATTGAGGTCTATTTCCTTGTCTTCCCATTTTGACTGCTTTGTACTTTCTGCCTTAGCTGTTAATAGTAATCAGCTGTTGAAGCAATCAGTTGTTAATCTAATCAATTTGTGATCTGCAGCCTGGTTCCACAGGGTAGAACAGAATAATTCCTGTAGGTGGGGTTATTGCTTCCCCTCAGGCTGATATCATTCAGAGAGGACTGCTAAGTGTGAGAGTAATGGCTCCTGCAGTATGAGAAATGACTCAGTACATGGACCTTGGTAGCTATTCCTTCAGGTTTTTCCCCCCGAGCCACCAACCACAGGCTCTCCTCAAGTGTCTCTAATCCACTCTGCCCTCCCTTTGCTGCTGCCCAGGGTAAGTAGCTTCAAATGAAATTTTGTGCTTTGTCCCTTTGAGAGGCTCTCTGCATCTCCAGAGGACAGAATCCCTGCTGCTTTTCATAAATGGATGTTATTTGGGTTCCTTTCTGGCTCTGAAGCTGTAAACCCCAGCTTGGGGTTTATAACCCACAATTCTCAAGTGGAACCCCCAACCACTGAAATATCCCTCCAGCACTTCAGCTGCTGCCAGCCCAGCCAGCCCTCTTGTGTCTCCTCTTCACTCCCTACCGGTCATGTGGTGGTGAAGTGGTTTCTTCTGTCTGTCCTTGGTTATAAGTCTTCTCTCCAGCTAGTGTTTAGTTGGTTATTCTGGATGATTTCTCTACAATTTAGTAGTGAAATTCCATATTGGTCCTGGGAGGAGGTTAGTATAGCTTCCACTTACTCCTTCTACATCTTGGATCCAAATCGTTTGAATGTCTGTAGTCCAAGGCTTCTTTCTTGCTTCAGAGCTGTATCATTGTACACATCCCATTCAATAGCCAATCCCAGCTCCCAGAGTCTAGCAATGATAAAAATTCATCTTCCCAGTCTTCTTTGCAACTCAAGCTGTCTATGAGACATAATTGAAACTGCCCCAAATGGCAGCAAAATGAATAGATCTCTGCACCTTCCTGAAAAAATCTTAGTTTATATAGAAGCTGTTAAGGACTAACTGACACTTTAACCAAATATTATCCACCTTTCTCTATTTAATTTTTTCCACAGTACACATATATTACTTTTGTAATCAGAAAGGAAATAACTTTTTCAAAAAAATGATACTTTTATTAGAAATATAGTTTGTAAATAAAATTATAGTTTAAAGAATAACATATTAACAGCAAAAGAAAATGGTGAACTAATAAAATTTTCTTTGAGATAAAAAGTAAACTAGAATTCACTTAGCCCTCTGATTTTGTTTTTCAAATACTAGTGTCCAATAAAAGAAGCCAAGGATTTTCAGAAGTAGTGATTGAATTATAATATTGAGTCAGGGGAAGGTCAAGATGAACTTTAAACATCTTTTTTTTTATTTTTACTTTGCACATAATTGGGGGAGTTGTTTGTTTTTAACCCCATAAACATTACATATGGACATAGTGCATTGCCCATTGTCCATTCTCATTTTGTTTTTGTTGGTCCTAATCCTAGCCCTTTCCACAGCTCAGATAAAAAGCTGCCTTTTCTACACTGCCTTCCCTGACAAGCTATAAATAAGCTCCAGATGCTGGGGAGTAAGGGTGTGGTTAAAGAGGATGCTGTTGTGGCAAAGGGCTTAGGAGGCATCCTGAAAGGGCTCTCAATTGCCACATCTGGGCAAATTGAGCAATAAAAATTATAGAAATGGATTATATTTCATAGACTATGAATTCATGAATTCATTTTGATGTAAGGATGGGTCATATGTAGATAATAAATAGATAGATGATAGATAGATAGATAAGAGGAAAATCTCCTTACTGCTGAATTCCAATTTTAAAAAATGAGCTTTCCATAATTATTCTGTAGTTATATAAAATATTAACGTTTGATGAACAAGTCAGGAATTCTTTGTTTTACTTGTCAAATTTCTGTACATTTAAAATTAATATACACTTTAAAATTCTAGATGAAGACCAAAAAAATAGGGTAATTTAACTAATTAGATATAATTATAAAGTTATTAAATGAATATACTATGGTTGTAGATAATTGAAAAGGAGAAAGGAAAAACATCACAACCCATAGATTCATCATACAAAAACCACACTTTTATTGTTTTGCTCTTTATGAATGTTTCAAAATTAATACACTTAAAGGCAGGAAGTTATGTAGATCTAAAGGAGAAACTTGCAATACCCCCTGAGTTAATTTAAGTGTATGACCCTGAGCTCCCACATAGGATACTTGACAGCCATACTTCCAGTGTTCCCACTCAGAATTAAATCCACATGTTGAAACATGTGACAACAGCAGGCTGGGATCAGATGACCATGGAGAACCTCTTTCTGACCACCATCCACCCTCTTGTTTGGAGAGCACTAGCAGGCACTTCCATTAGTAGCATCACACACCCCCTACAGACATAAATGGCCATGACATCAGATGGTAACAAGATTTCCAGCAGCAGAGAAAGAGAGAAAATTGTGTTTAAATTATGCAAAATTGCTCTTTAAACAAAACTGCTTTTTGATAAAAAACCAAAGCATCAGAAGTAATTATAAAATGTCTACCTGGGAAGGCATCATTACATCAGTTATAAGTAAATAAACAAGAAACAGCAAAATAGATGTGTCCTTCATTCATGACCACCAGAAACTTATTTTCTGGTATGATGTTATCCACGCATACCTACACACACACATGCACACACATGAAATGGCAGTTTATAGCTGCACATGGAGGAAAACAAGCATATAGTTCCCTGTCAGCCAGCACAAGTAATCCTAGTTCTCTCCAGTTGGAACTAGGCTGTTGCTATAGCAACCACTAAATGATGGACAGATTTTTTAATGTGCAGTGATCTACTGTGATAAGAGCTTCCAGGATATATACTAAGTATTTTCAAACCTTCTAAAATACATGCACTGTGTAATAATACAAAATGCTATATTTCAAGATCAATTTTCAATGTCTTTCTTTTAAAAATTGAAGTGACAGACAAGATAAACTATTTTTAGTTCTACATAGCCATTTGTGCTAATACTAGTTTTATTCACTAGCAAGCCAAATCTAAACTTCCATTCTCCCCATCCTTAGATTTGGTGAATTGTTTCAGGAACTAGCTAACTGAGTTCTTTATTTCCTCTGCCTAAAAGGTTAAAATTATTTTAGGAAAGAAAAAAAAATATTGCCATCATGTATATTTTCAAATATATGACCAGTCAGAAGAGGCAAAAATTTTATGCTTCTGTACCAATAGTAAGTTTTCAAAAAGTCCTCGTTTTTATTATTATTATTGAAATCACCAGGGGATAATTTTTACAAGGTCTAGAGTAACTATATTTTCTTGAGAGCATAACACATCTTACCCAAATCACAGTTCTAAATTTATATTGTTTTCTTGGATATTGCTTCTATAAATTTTACCGAATCACCCAAATGAGGATCACTTAACATAGTCAACAATTCATTCAAATGCATAATATTGTCTATTTCATTTTCTTTTTTTAAATTTTTATTGTTATTCAGTTACAGCTGTCTGCATTTTCTCCCCATCCCTCCAACCCAACCCAGCAGGACCCACCTCCCTCCCTCACCTGCACTCACCCCCTTGACTTTGTCCATGTGTCCTTTAGTAATTCCTGTAAACCCCTCTCCCCAGTCCCCTCCCCAGGACCCTCTCGCTATTGTCAGATTGTTATTAACTTCAATGTCTCTGGTTATATTTTGTGTCCTTTTTTCTTCTGTTGATTATGTTCCAGTTAAAGGTGAGATCATTTGGCAATTGTCTTTCATCGCCTGGCTTATTTCACTTAGCATAATGCTCTCCAGTTCCATCCATGCTGTTGCAGTGGGTATAAGCTCCTTCTTTCTTTCTCTCTGCTGCATAGAATTCCATTGTACAAATATACCACAGTTTTTTGATCCACTCATTTGTAGATGGGCACTTAGGTTGCTTCCAATACTTGGCTATTGTGAATTGTGCTGCTATGAATATTGGGGAGCATAGGTTCTTTTGGACTGGTGTTTCAGGGTTCTTAGGGTATAATCCCAGCAGTGGAATTGCTGGGTGAAAAGGCAGTTCCATTTTAACTTTTCTAAGGAATTTCCATACTGTTTTCCAGAGTGGCCTCACCAGTCTGCATTCCCACCAACAATGTACTAGGTTTCCCTTTTCTCCACATCCTCTCCAACATTTGTTTGTTCATTTGCTCATGTTGACCACACTTCCCAGTGTGAGATGGTACCTCATTGTGGTTTTAATTTGCATCTCTCTGATGGCTAGTGATGCTGAACATCTTTTCATAGGTCTCTGGGTCCTCTGAATGTCTTCTATGGAGAAGTGTCTGTTCAAGTCCTTTGCCCATTTTTTAATTGGGTTGTTTGTCTTCCTGGAGTGGAGTCGTGTGAGTTCTTTATATATTTTGGAGATCAGGCCCTTGTCTGAGGTATCATTGGCAAATATGTTTTCCCATAATGGTGGTTCTCTTTGTAATTTGGTGCTGTTTTCTTTAGCCATGCAGAAGCTTTTTCTTTTGATGAGGTCTAATTTATTTATTCTTTCCTTTATGTCCCTTGCTTTATGGGACATGTCTGTGAGGATGTTGCTGCGTGGAATGTCTGAGATTTTCCTGCCAATGTTTTCCTCTAAGACTTTTATGATGTTATGACTTATATTTAAGTCTTTTATCTATCTTGAGTTTATTTTTGTGTATGGCATAAGGTGGTGATCGAATTTCATTTTTTTGCACGTAGCTGTCCAGATCTCCCAACACCATCTGTTGAAGAGGCTGTTTTTGCTCCATTTTATGTTCCTGCCTCCTTTGTCAAATATTAATTGACTGTAAAGACTTGGGTTTATTTCTGGGCTCTATGTTCTGTTCCATTGGTCTATGTGGCTGTTTTTATGCCAGTACCAGGCTGTTTTGATTACTGTGGCCTTGTAATACAGTTTGATATCAGGTATTGTGATCCCTCCTGCTTTGTTCTTCTATCTCAAAATTGCTGCAGCTATGCGGGGTCGTTTTTGGTTCCATATAAATTTCTGAAATGTTTGTTCTACATCTGTGAAATATGTCATGGGTACTTTAAAAGGGATTGCATTGGATCTATAAATTGCTTCAGGTAATATGGCCATTATGATGATGTTAATTCTTCCAATCCATGAGCATGGTACCTGCTTCCATTTCTATGCGTCTTCCTCAATTTCTTTCTTCAATGATGTGTAGTTTTCTGAGTACATGTCTTTTACCTCCTTGGTTTAGTTTATTCCTACGTACTTTATTTTTCTTGTTGGTATATCAAATGGTATTTTTTTCCTGATTTCTGTTTCTGCAGTTTTGTTGGTGGTGTACAGGAATGCCTTTGATTTCTGAGTATTGACTTTGTATCCAGCTGTTTTACCAATTTCATTTATTAGGTCGAGTAGTTTTTTGGTGGAGTCTATAGTATTTTCTATGTACACCATCATGTCATCTGTAAACAGTGACAGTTTCATTTCCTCCTTTCCAATTTGGATACCTTTTATTTCTTTTTCTTTTTCTTTTTTTTTTTTTTTTTTGGCCAATTACTGTGGCTAGGACTTCCAGTACTATGTTGAATAGGAGTGGTGAGAGAGGGCATCCTTGTATTGTTCCTGATCTTAGTGGGAAAGCTTTAAGTTTTTGTCCATTGAGTATGATGTTGGCTGTAGGTCTCTCATATATGGCCTTTATTATGTTGAGGAATGCTCCCTCTATTCCCACTTTGCTGAGTGTTTTTATCAGAAATGTGTGCTGTATCTTATCAAATGCTTTTTCCGCATCTATTGATATGATCATGTGATTTTTGGCTTTGCTGTTGTTCATATGATGTATTATCTTTATTGATTTGTGAATATGGTACCATCCTTGCATGCCTGGAATGAATCCCACCTGGTCATAGTGTATGGTCTTTTTAATGTATTGCTGGATGCGGTTTGCCAATATTTTGTTGAGAATTTTAGCGTCTATGTTCATCAGCAGTATTGGCCTGAAGTTTTCTTTCTTTGTTGTGTCTTTATCTGGTTTTGGGATTAGGATGATGCTGGCTCCATAAAGTGTTTGGGAGTCTTCCATCATTTTGGATATTTTTGAATAGTCTATGAAGTATAGGGTTTAGCTCTTCCTTAAATGCTTTGTAAAATTCCCCTGTGAAACCATCTGGTCCAGGGCTTTTGTGTGTTGGGAGTGTTTTGATGACTGCTTCAATTTCATCTGCTGTTATTGGTCTGTTCAGGCTTTCTGCTTCTTCTTCATTCAGTTTTGAAAGATTATATTTTTCTAGAAATGTGTCCATTTCACCTAGGTTTTCAAATTTCTTGGCTTACAGCTCTTTGTAGTAATTTCTTACAATCCTTTGCATTTATGTGGTATCAGTTGTAATCTCTCCTATTTCATTTCTAATTGTGTTTATTTGCATCCTCTCTTTTTTTTTCTTGATGAGCCTATTTAAAGGTTTGTCGATTTTGTTTATCTTTTCAAAGAAGCAGCCCCTGGATTCAATGATCCTTAGAATTGTGATTTTAGTCTCTACGTCATTTAACTCTGCTCTGAACTTGGTTATTTCCTTCCTTCTATTTGCTCTGGGCTGTCATTGTTGTTGGTCCTCAAGTTCTTGTAGGTGTAGGGTTAGGTTGTTTGTTGGAAATGTTTCTATCTTTTTAAGGTAGGCCGGTATTGCTATGAACTTCCCTCTCAAGACTGCCTTTGCTGTGTCCCATAAGTTTTGGGTTGTTGTGAATTCGTTTTCATTTGTTTCCAGAAAGTTTTTGATTTCTTCCTTAATCTCGTTCTTGACCCATTCATTGTTTAGTAGCATGCTATTGAATCTCCATGATTTTGAGTGTTTGGGGTTTTTTCTATTTTGGGGGGTTTTGGGGTTGGTTTCTAGTTTCAGTCCCTTGTAGTCAGAGAAAATGCTTGATATGATTTCAATTTGCTGGATTTTGTTGAGGCTTGTTTTATGTCCTATCTTGTGGTCTATCTTGGAAAATGCTCCATGTACACTTGAAAAGAATGTGTATTTTTTTTCTTTGGGATGAAAAGTTCTCTCTCTATATATATATATCAGTTAAGTCCATTTCATCTAGGGTATTGTTCAGTGACACAATATCTTTTCTCTGTGTTTCCTGGATTTGTGTGACTTTTTCTCTCATCAGATTAGGGAAATTTTCCATCATTACTTTTTCAAGCAGGTTTTCTATCCCTTGCTCTTCCTCTTCTCCTTCTGCTATCCCTATTATATGGATATTATTATGTTTCATGTTGTCCTGCATTTCCCTTAATCCCTCTACATTCTTTCTGAGCCTATTTTCCTTTTCTTGATCTTTCTCAGGGGTTTTTTCTACCTTGTCCTCCAGCTCGCTGATCTGATCCTCTGCTTCATCAGGTCTGCTTTTGATTCCTTCTACCATGTTCTTCATTTCAGAAATTGCATTGTTCATTTCCTCTTGGCCCTTGTTGATAGTTTCTATTTCCTTTTTCATTCTGATGTAGTTTGCAGTGAGGTCATTGTAGTTTCCCTGTAGTTTCTGGTAGTTCTCTGTGAGCTCAGTGAGCTTCCTGATCACCATTGCTCTGAACTGAGTATCTGATAGTTGACTTGCCTCTCTTTCTTTTAGCATTCTTTCTGAGGCTTTCTCCTTTCCTTTCATTTGGGGGTTGTTTGTTTGTCTTCCCATTGTTTGTGAGACTCTTCTTGTTAGCCTCTGCTTCTTAAATTGATCTGTTCTGATTCCCTGGGTTTATGGTATGAACTTCTGTGGTAGAATTCCAGTGGGATTCAGTGGTGCCATCTCCTTAATCTCCTGAGCTCGCTGGTCTTAGGCTGTCGTTTATGTTGGTTCTCTGTATGTCTTTGGGTTTTGATTGTTGTTGGGTCTTTCTTTGATGGGTCCTTCCCTCGAGCTGGTTAATTGAGGGTCACTCCATCCACCATGTCTTGTATTCTGTTGTGCAGATGTGTACAGTTTGTTTTGAAGTTGATTCTTCTTTGTGTACAAGGTTTTGAGGATTCTCTCTCACTCTTGTTCTGTTGTTTGTTCTGAGTAAATTTCTCCACTATTTAGTTGTATTTCTGGATCAGTCCTCATTTGAGTTTATTATGGCTTCCACTCCCTTCTTCACGTTCTTCTGTTGTTATCTGTTTGTGGTTCCTTTGTTGGAGGGTTTCCTCTTCCAGCAGGTGTACTGGTGTTCACCACTCCCTCCTTGAAAGTTCTCTGGAGTAACAAAGTGAAATTTGTCTCATTGTCTCAGTTATTAGGATGACCCCTGTTTGGTTCCAACTCTAGTCTTTTCAGAGCTCCAGGTTTTATTGTCTCACCTTTGGGAAAGGAGAAAAAAAAAGAAAAAGGTAAGGAAGAGAAAAGGAATAGAAAAGGAAAGGAAGGAAGAAGGAATAAAAAAAAGATCAGAGGAAAGACAAGAAAAAGGATTTTTTAATTTAAATTAAAAAATAAATAAAAGAAGGCAGGAAGAAAGAATAAAAAGTAAAGGAAGGAAGAAGGAATAAAAAAAGAAAGAAGGACAGCAAAGAATAAGGAATTTAAAAAAAAAAAAGTCTTCTGCTGGCTTTATATTAGTCAGGTCAGGTCTGCTGGTCTTCCTGTCTGTGAAATGGAGGGGGTGGGTAGAGGGATTGGTTTCACTTTTCTCCCTTCCTGAGCCACACTCTTCGCTGTTGTCCAGCCTCCAGGGTCCTTCTGCTCCTCCCTAGGCCTTTAGTCCACCAGTTGTGCTGTCCTTGAGGTACACCAATTAGGGGCAACTCCCACTCCACCTTCTTGCTCTTTGCTATCCTAGATGCTGGGGGCTCTAGGTGCTCCTTCAGGGTAGTTCCACCCCCTACTGAGTCAAATCTTTTCAGGGACTGCAGTCTCCCCTAACCCTGCAGCTCCCCTCTGCTGGGCATTCTCTCTTCCTCCTAGAGAGCAAGTAGGCCCTGCAGGGCTCTATGCACAGGGGCTAGGTGTGAGGTGTTCAGTCCCTGGTGCTTCAGGCGTGGTTGCCCACAGGCAGCCAGGCTGTTGATCAGGGTGAGCATCCACCTGGGGTCTCAGGTGTGGGCGCCCAGGCCACTGATGGGGTGCGCACCTACCCGGGGCTTCAGGTGTGAGTGCCTGGGCAGCCGGGCCACTGATCTGGGTGTGCACCAACCCCGGGCTTTGGGCCTGTGTGCCCAGGCAGCCGGGCCACTGATCAGGGTGCACACCCACCCGGGGGTTAAGGTGTGGGCGCCCACGCTGTTGATATAGGTGTGCATGGACCTGGGCTTCAGGTGTGTGCTGGGGCTGCTTATCTGGTGTTCACAGTCCAGGGGCTGAGAGAGTGGGGGCACAAGAGGCCAGGGCTGCTGTGGAGAGTTCTCTAAACAGCTGCTGAGTGCCTCTATTTTCTCTTTTTCTTTTGTTCCTATTCAAGCCCCCGGTCCAAACAAGCACCTGGCCTCTCACACAGCCCAGCCTGGCTCTCTCCCAAGAATCTTGCTGCAGACCCTGTGGCCCCTGCCAGGGGATTCAGCTGCCCTGGTCCTCGCACTGATCCCAGGGACCTTATTGTCCTTAAGCACTCTTCTTACCATCTGATTTTTCAATGTCCTCTACAATTTTTGGTCTCTGATCTTCATATATGCTGAAATACCATTGGCTGTTCACTCTGTTCCTCAGATCATCTAGGCATTTTACTGGTGCCAAGGGGAAGTGGACTCTGCTCCCATGTATCTCACCACCATCTTCCCAAGACTTCAATTTCATTTTCATAAAGAAAAATGTTAAGAACAATCTAACAATAGCCAGAGGGGAGTGGGGAGGGGACAGTGGGGAGAGGGGTTTACAGGAACTACTATAAAGGACACATGGACAAAATCAAGGGAGAGGGTGGAGGTGGAGGAGGGAGATGGGTTCGGCTGGGGTGGGGTGGAGGGATGGGGACAAAATGCAGACAACTGTAATTGAATAACAGTAAAAATTTTAAAGAACAACAAACAACAAAATGAACAAAAAAAAAGAAAGAAAAATGTGACCTTTTTTCCTAAAAGCAAATATAGACCAAGGTTTCAGTTAATTCTAAAATTAATTCTATTTTTATACTCTACTGCATTAACTAATGGATCAGACATAGGCTTTCTTTTCTTCTAAAAAAAGAGTTTTAGAGGCTTTATTGGCCCAGTTACAAGAAACTGGAAAAATATTTTATCTTACATTTACTCCAAAATTTTTCAAAAATAGTTTAATATGTTGAAAAAACCAGAAGTGTGTCTACTTAGCCAATAGTTGGTCCTCTAACCTGGTCAAATTTTCCCTTCAGAGAAAATATTGTATGGCAAAGGAAGAATAAGATCTAAATAGGTTTTGGACTAAAACTTCACATGTACACTCACATGCACACACTCCCACACAAGCCCACAATTGTGGTTATGTGTGTATACAAAGCACATGAAAACTAAAGCAGATCTGCTATCAGGATTGCCCTGTTGGCCAAAAAGGGGTCAAGAGCCACCTTGAATCCTGGTCTGCAGGGATCAGTTTGCCCATGAGGTTAAGATTAACAGTGAGCCCTCCATTTTTTTCTGGATCTGTTACATTATATACATAACTTTAAAAAAAATCCTCTATGGTCTAACATGTTTTGATTTTCCTTTAGAAATAAATCAAATTGTGAGAGGCAGAAAGACCAAAGTGGAGGCCAGGAACTCAGTGATTGCAGTTCCAGGGAGTGAAAGGCTGGCTGATGCCAGGTTAGGAATAAGTAATTAGGTATCTAGGGATTGCAGGAAAACCTTCAGAATCTAGGAACAGTAATAAATAAACAAAAATGCACCTAATCCTAATGCCCTTGAATTTCCTGCTAAGTAAGGACCTGTGCAGGAATCAGAACATGGAACAGTGTCTGCCCCAAGTTGAGATGAGCTCAGAAGACATGTCTTACCAGACTATGTGGCTCCTCCCCCACTTCAGAGAAGGCAGCTCCTCAGGGTAGAATAAGGGATTTGAATTTTCTTAATGAACTTTTTTTTATTTTAAAATAGTTTCAGATTTACGTAAGTTACAAAGATAGTGTGGAGATTTCCCACATACCCACACCCAGGTTCCCTATTGCTAACATCATGCATTATTGTGGTACATTTATCACAATTAGTGGTCCAATATCAACACTTTATTAACTAAAATCTGAACTTTATTTAAATTTCCCTAGTTTTTACTTATTGTCCTTTTTCTTTTCTACAACCCCATCCAGAAGACTATATTATATTTACTCCATGTCTCCCTTAGGCTCCTTCTGGCTCTGACAGTTTCTCAGACTTTTCCTTGTTTTTGATGACTTGACAGTTTTTGTGGAGTGCTCGTCAAGTATTTTGTAGAATGTCCCTCAGTTGGAGTTTATCTAATTTTTCTTTGTTTGTTTTTATCCTCAGATAGTGGATGTAACAGATATTAAACTGGTAAGAATAAAAGCAGATATTACACTTAATGTTAGCCAAAAAAGCCAAGAAGTAATCTTTTTTCCACTGCTTGGAGTGGGATTATGAGTTTTGGAGGAAGACAATAAAAGGAACTGTGCTCTTCTCATATCATGTTAAGAATATGTGCTGCAACCTGATTGATCACCTTTGATGTTAACTGTGCTATTAACCAAAGTAGTGTTTGTCAGATTTCTCCACTGTAAAGTTACTCTTTTTTCATAATAAAATGCTTCCCTTTTCATACTAAAACTATAACCTTTGAAAGGAAGTCCCTATGTGTAGCCCACACTTAAGGGTGTGGAGTTAGGCTCTTTCTCCTTGAAGAAGTTTCTATATAAATTATTTGAAATACTCTTCATGGAAGATTTGTCTCTTCTCTCCCATCCATTAACATTAACATGGACACATGGACATTTCTTTTATACTTTGAGTTATAACACAATACTGGTTTATTTTCTTGTTCAATTATTTCAGCTTTGGCCATTGCAACTCTTTCCGTTAACTCCTGCGTTGCTTTGACATGCCACCATCCATATGAGGTGTTTTGTTTTGTTTTGTTTTGTTTTGATTGTGATAATTTCCTAATTTTCTGGAATTTTAATTTTGGCTAATGTCTTGCTCCTTAGCTCTTTGTTCTGGTTAACTTTGAAGTAATGCAGGTAATGTATACACTTAGATATTTTCAATTTCACTTAGAAATCAGAAACAATATAGGAGATCCCAGGGCTATGTTTTGACTACCTGTTACATGTGCCTATAGTCTTAAAGATATATCTCTTTTCAGCTCTAGGAAAGATTTTATTTAACATAATCAATAAATATTACCCCTACATGTTCTTTGTTTATTCTTTATGGAGCTCTTCTTGGTTGGAAAGCCTTCTGGATTGATCTTCTTGACTTTCAAACCTTTTCCATTTTTGTGTCTTTTTGTTCTAGAGTCAAAGAGATTTCCTTATCCTTATCTTTCCATCCTTCTAATTAATACGCAATCTGTTCTTCTTTCATGGCATTCAGTTCTTATTTTTCATTTTATCAGTACAATCTCCTTAAATATTTATAAGGATACTAATTAAGTGTTTAAAAGTTTTCTTTGTTACTTGGTTTACTTCTCTGTTTACAGAGTCTTTTTCTGGGTTTTGGTGTAATTTATTTTAGCATTAATGACTCTTTCACACATTCTTCTCATATTTAGATCATGATAATAGGAAGACTACCTGAGAGCTCTTTGTATGTGTCAAGGCTTCCCACCTTCAGGCTTAATTTTATGCTTCAGGAGCAGGTGGCTGTTACAGGATGGAACCTCTAAATATAAGCACTACTCCCCCACCAATGTTAGAATTTCTTCCAGAGTGCCAACCCAATTCCTTCAGAGAAGAATCATCAAATATGTCATACAAAGCTTAGTGTTTGCAGTAGGCATGGGAGGATGTAAACTATTAAGGTGTCTGTATGTTTTCAGCCCAAATGATCATTTTACCCTCTGTTCTCTGTTTACCCAAAGGTTTCTGCATCTACAACAATAGGCTTTCAGTACAAGGCAGGGGAGTTCCTCTCAAAGGCACTTGTCCCTAAGAGTACAAGTATGTCTATCATACACCTCCTCTGCTTCACAAGCGCATGTATTTATCTGCAGGATAGGTGCCCAGGCTACAGCTGAGCTGCTGTGGAGGCCCACTCCACAGAGCAGGATTCATTTCAGCGGGGCTGTGGTGCCCCATGAGTCCACTCATGGAGGTGGATGGGTAATGCTGAGGGGCATGGTCTGAAGCTGTCCACCAGGTGTACTGGCTCTGGGGCCTTCTGGAAGGTGCATACCAAGGTCAGCAACCATCTGAGCCCTGCCCAGGGCCACTCAGCATGACCTACAAAACAATCTACAGATGGCTGCTACTGTGCTGGGCTTGGAGGTTCCCAGATGTGTTGCAGCCTGGCAAGGCCTGGCAGGTCCACTCTAGCTTTGGGGACACAGAAGAAAATGTGCAGATCAATGGGAATGCTTGACATGCCTTTATTCATGGATGGGCAAGCCAAGCATACTGCAAGCTGTATGTCTCTAGTGAGAAGCCCCTACTTCTTTAAGTACTAGAGGTGAACAAAGCCCACAAAAAGTCCAAAAATTATATAACATAGCATAGTTCTGTGCATGCAAGCCCACTTCATATTATGGGAACCATTTATCAGACCCAGTCTCAAGGCTATGTGAATACTACTTACCAGGACCACCCCATACTTCCCTTAGTTATACAAACACCTGGGTGAGGAAGGCAGAATGCCTCCACTTACCCTACAATCCACCACTTCTGAGTTCCTCACTGAACAATCTATGTGAGGATGTCTTCTGCAAGGTTCCCTTGGAAAGGAGGGCAAAGCCCTGTAACCATAACCCACAACAGCAGTATAGGCTACAGCAACAAGTAAGCAAAACACAAGTGCTGATGCTCAGGACAGCAAGAACCCACTGCCATTCTGTGGTTAGGGGTGCCCACCATTCCTGCAAAGGATCTCCTGTCAGGCCTTCAATGGCACAGGTCACAGAGACTAATACCCGTAAAGCTTGACTAACATTGTAGTAGACATCAGGATCATATACACAGCATTCTGTCCCTACTAGGGCACATACCCCACCTTGGGATGCAGTAAGCATATTTAAAACTATATGATTTTGCAAGGCTACTTTTCTTAATTGACAGACTTCCTCATGTAACAGGTTTCAGGAATCATGTGTTGCATTCAGTGCATGAGCAGTGTGCAAAGCCAAAGCAGATATCTCAGTTTCAGTGACTATAGAAGCAGCTTGAGGAGAAAAAACAACTAATGGATAATACCACCAGGGAGTACACTTTACCCAGTGTTGCACTTCAAAGGCTTGCCAATTTGTTGGCTGCCTTATAAGAGTTTTCTGAACACAAGCAGGCAAATAGAGCCATCCCCAAGTGCAACGACCAGTCCAGTTTTCAGGTAGGTAAGGCTACCCATGTGAGCCGCACACCCAGAGGGCTCTAGTAGGAACTGCAGCCCATGCACCATCCCGTGTCTCCCAGAAATGCTCTAAAGTCTGAGTCTGACACAGACCTGTAAGAGTCCAGCCCACATGAGCTTGGCCTTTGGAATTCTTAATGCAAAGGGAAGCTGGTCCAGGCAGCTCCACAGCCTCAGCTCTGAGCCACCCCGAGCCACCCCATACTAAGCAGCCACTTAACAGCTTGGGTCAGTCATGCCTCTGCTTTGCCCCAGCATAGATGTCAGTCCAGGTAGCATTCCACAAGGGATGTTTACTGTTCCACTGGTTCTGAAGCAAAGTCCAATTTGAAAAAGAAGGAGGAGAGATGCGCCACGGGAGGCCGACTGACTTGCTCAGGGGAAGTTCAGTGCAGACCCAGTATGCTGATTGGTTAGCCACTGAGGCATAGGTATGAACCCAGTCCACTAAGGTGTTACTTTGCACTCTAAGGGCAAAAAGACAGCAGTTATAGGCAACGGTAAAGGCAAGTCATGACCCTCTGGCAATATACAAGCAAGTTTCTGGTCAGCTGACAATACAGTAGCTGGCAGAGGGAGTCTTCCTGGGCATGAATACAGGCCTTTTGTGCCTCAACTGGGAGCTTAGCATCTACTTGTAATAACAGGGGGAAACTCATAATGGGCCACAGGGAGATCACAAAAGTGCCACGAAGAAGCATCTCGTGGTCTGCTGGCCCTGGATATGTCACCTTTAAGACTGGGGGCCGTGTCCCAATCACTCAGGGTACTATTTGTAAATCTCTCTCCACCCCTTGTCCCCAAGGGTCAACAAGAGCCACCCAGTGCATGAGGGGGGCTTTGATTTCCCAAGGCCACGTCCAAGTAGCTGTTTGCCCTCGCTCCAGATCCTCTGGAGCATGCAAGAGAATATTCCCCTGTTTTCCCATGCCTGGTTTCAGCAAGGCATCCTTAGTCTGTACCTGCAGCTGCATAGGAGCAGCAGTCCAGTGGAGCCATGCTTCTACCAGAGCTGGGCCCCCACTCTGACTCCTCCTATTTAGAGTCCAGAGGACAGTCCATAAGTATTTTGTCCAACCCCTCAGTGTAGAGGTGGCAGCTGCAGCTCACAGGCCCTGCTTTAAGAGACCATTGTACCACTCAATCATTCAAGCAGCTTGGGGATGATAGGCCACATGAAATTCCAATTTGCAAGTCTTGAGCCCATTGTTGTACCAAGGCCTCCATAAAATGTGTCCCCTGAACACTTTCAATGGTTAAGGGTTGCCCATAAGTAGCACATAACCGCTCCAGTGCAACAATCACTGCCTTCTGATCTGGGTGCCGTGTGGGATAAGCAGCTAAAAGTCCTGTGGCCATGTCCACACTTGTAACAGCATACTTAAATCCCCCTGAACTAGGTAGGGGCCCAATTACATCCACCTGCCACCGGGTCAGCTGTACCCGTCCCTGAACTACCTGTCCAGTAGTTCCCACAGGCCTTTGGGAATGCTCTCATGAGTAGACAACACAGGCCTTACAAATATCTTGTGCCTCTGCCAATGTAACAGGTAACCCTCAAGTTTTGATGGTAGACCACATGGTCTTTTGACCAACATGTAAGAAGCAATGATGTAGCCACTGGGCTACTTCCCTTCCTGAGGCACTGGCAGGTACCATTTCTAGCCACCACACCTTGGCTAGAGTATCAGCCTCATCATTCCCAGAGGAAGCAAGAGGTCCATGTCCAGTAACATGATGTACAGTGATTTGTTTCTGGTGGCCTAACTTCCAAAAGTCTTGCCACAAAGCCTATCCCTACAATGGTCTATGCATGACCATCCATTGACTTGTATGCCATGTAGAGATCCATAATGTTAGCCCCCAATATACCACCCAACTATCTGTTCAAATAGTCAGGGGCAGTGCCTGATTGGCCTCTGCTAGCCATATGGCTTGGAGTTCCACTCACTGGCTGTTCTGCCCCACACCAGTGTCAAACTAGATCGTGTCTGTCTCTGATTGAATTGTTGTGGATGTCCACACAGCAGGATGTAGCATGCATTTGAGGGAATAAATGCCGGCCCTTCATGGAAGGGGCTAGCTTCCACCTTTTCTATAGGGACAGGAGTAGTAGATTTCTCATCTACATAAATAATTGGACCTAACACTTCCTATAGCTCAGTCTATAAGGGGCTAGTGGACAGAGTACTCCTTTGTTGCAGATAAGCCCACCATTTAGCTAATGTGGGCACCTGAGCCATCCCACTACAAGGCTTGGCCATTCAGTCCTGGACCCACACTGCAATGGGATAAGTGGTCCTAACTGTCATGGGGGCAGCTCTTGTTATGGCCTCCATGTCCAACAGGGCAGCATATACTGCAACCAGTGACGTTTCAATCAAGGAGTACTGTACCTCTGCTCACTTCCATAATTGGGACCAGAAAACCAAACTTGACGTAACCATTCTGATTGCCGTCACAGACCCCACCCAAAGCTTTCCTGTGTCATATGCACATCTAGCTCATGAGGTCTAGCAGGATCCAAAGCATGCAAGGCCTGGGCGTGCTTAATGATGTGCTTTGCTCCTTGGAACACTTGTTCCAAGGTCGGGGTCCAATTCCATTCACTCCCTTTTTTACCAAAGAATACAAGGGATGAACAACCTGGGGTAGATGGGCCACAAATGCTCTCCAGTACCCCAAAGGGCCCAAAAATATCTGGAGCTGTTTCACAGTGGGAGGTGTCAGGTATGCCTGAATCTTATCTATTACCACATCTGGGATTACTTTTGGCTTACCCAACCAGACAACCCCCAAGAATCTGACAGACAATTCAGGACCTTGCAGCTTGGTTTTGTTGACTGCCCAGCCATATGACTTCAAGTGTGACAGCACTTGAGTCACTGCTTTCTCTAATTCTGCAAGAGAATTACTGGTTAGCAAAATGTCATCAATGTAATGGAACAGGTGTACCTCTGGAGGCTGTGGCCACTTAGCCAGGTCCTCTGCCACAAGCCCATGACAGATAGTTGGGCTGTGCAAATACCCTTGAGGGAGCACTGCAAAAGTCCACTGTCAGCCTTCCCATGTGAAGGTAAACTGATCCTGACTCTCCAGAGCAAGGTCAATGGAGAAAAAGGAATTTGTTAGGCCAGCTACAAAGTGGTAAGTTCCCAGCTCATTAGTTAACCAGTCCACTAAGTCCATCATAGAAGAGACCACTGCATGTACTGGAGGAATGGCCTTATTGAGCTCACAGTAATCAACTGTCATTCTCCATGTACCACCTGGCTTTTTTACTGGCCACACACATAAGCCCCCAATTTAGCTAATGTGGGCATCTGAGCCGTCCGCCTACAATGCTTGGCCATCCAGTCCCAGACACACACTGCAATGGGATAGGTGGCCCTAACTTGTGGGAGTTAAAAGGACTGTGGGTGGCCCTGATTATGCCTACCTTCTTCAACTCGCCTATAATTGCTGTGATTTCCTCATGTCCTCCAGGCAACCAATATTGTTTTACTGACTGCTGTTTTACCCATTGCAGGGGTGGCAATTGTACAGGAGGGTGATTGGCATGTCCCTGAAAAATGGCTTTTACCATTCACACCTGCAGGCAAAACTCTCCTGCAGTCATGTGTAGCCACAAACACTGCAATATGTCAATACCGAGGATATAATCAGGAATGCGGGAGACATAGATAATGTGTTCATGGTGGGGGATATGCCCGATACCCAGAGAGAGCCGCATAGCCTTCGCCCTTACACTTTGTCCCTCATAACCATCAATAGAGACCTCAGGCCCCAGAAACTTCTTAGGGTTTCCATGTAAAAGAGTACATTCAGCTCCTGTGTCCATAAAAGCTAACGCTCACTGGACATTTGCAGGGGACCAATGAATAGCCAATTCAACATCAGCCAATTCAGCTTCTGGTCCCTGCCTGTCCTGAAGACAGGTTCCTCAGCCTTGTCCCTAGTCAAATGTCCAAAGGATATCTCCTCCCTCATCTTGGGAAGTTGACACAGCCGGATGATCTTCCAGCCAGACCAAGCGAACTTCTCAGGGCTCTTGAGGTGCACCCCTGGCTTTCCTCATCACTATCTTCTTCTTCTAGGGCCACCAGAAGCATTGGTCAGCTCACAGCTGTTTCCAGAGCTCTAACAGGTATGCATTCAATCGACTTCAGCCCCTAAAAGATCTCACAACATGTGTGTTCTAGTAATCCCAGCAGGGTCACTGTTCAGCCAGGCAACAGAGGGACTCTGAGAGACTGTGCAAATAGCTTTCTGTTGGCAGCGACACTCCTCCTCTCTCACACTAGCCACCATTATTGGAATGTCATGTATGTGACGGCCAATAAACAGCACGAGAATCACCATCAGCAAGGCAAAGGGGGTGGGGGAAGAGCATGCCAGAGCATGAGATCCCTCATTCCAGCTGTAAAACATTCATCATCAGGGCCCTATGTATTGGGATTCAACATGGCCTGGCACACGCCCAACTTCTTCAAGATTTGCACTAAATCTGTAAAGGATTGACACTTGCTCACCATATCTGGCAGGTCACCTACATTTGCCAAGACAGTAGAGATAGCCGCCATTACCCATTCCATCAAAGAATGTGAGCCCTGCCCCTCACTGTGCTTCAGACTATTCTGCAGCCGCTGGTGCAGGGAGGGGTGTGTCATGATGGATGCTAACTTTTCCATCTCAGAGTCAGAACACATGATACTATCCACCCCTAGGTCCCACAGGTGCAAAAGCCACACAGCTAAGGGCTTCCCAGGTCGCCGGCAAAACAGATTTGTGAGATCGACCAGCTCCACTTGTGTGTAAGGTCTATAAGTGGTATGTTCTATCATCTGCACAGGACACACAGGGTTCCCCCCAGGCACCACGGGCTGTTGGGATTTCATTTTTTGTATCACTACAGGGTGGACCTTCTGGGAGCGGGGTTCTGCATGGCTGTCACCTTCCTCTGACTCCGACTAGTCCACTGCAACAGGAGATGGGAATCTGTGGTGCTGTTCTGTTGCTCACAGATGTTCTTCCAGCGTCGGGGGGGGGGCTCCGCCCGTAGGCCCCCACAGCCGCCACGGATGAGAATAAGTCTACCAAGACATGATCCGCTTGGGGAGGAAAGGTGGCTGATCTCTCAAAGGAGAAGGACCAAGGGCCTTTTCCTCAATGGGCTTTTATTGGGTTCATTTTGCACAGGAATACAGGTAAAGCTCACCAATCATTGTCAGGCAGTAAGGATCAAACAATACATAACATACAAAGAACTCTGAGGGTGTATTCTGAGTTAGGGTCAGTTAGTTAAAGGGCTATAAGATTTTGGGAAACATAATCAATAGAAGAGAAAAGCAAACAAAATATAACCAGAGACATTGAAGTTAAGAACAATCTAACAATAGCCAGGGGGGAGTGGGGTGGGGACAGTGGGAAGAGGGGATTACAGGAACTATATAAAGGACACATGGACAAAATCAAGGGGGAGGGTGGAGGTGGGGGAGGGAGGTGGGTTCAGCTGGGGTGGGGGGGAGGGATGGGGAGAAAAGGCATACAATTGTAATTGAATAACAATAAAAAATTTAAAAAAAAAAGATTTTGGGAAACAAACTCATTTCAGGCTTGGACCCTTATCATTTAAACTGAGGGTATAAATAAAGCAGGTTTCACAGGATTGTATGCATCCTTTCTTAGGCCTGATTGCCCCAGGGAACCACCTGTTCCTGCCCAGGGCTGCATCACTCTCTCTCATTGTTTCAGGCTTAAGTCAGGCAGGGGAAGTAAGGCAGCCAAGAGATTAGGAGACTTCTTGCAGACAGAATGAGGACTCAGGCTATGTCAAAGCCAAGGGGCGAGGGTCCATCACCCCCTTTTTCTATAGCCCCCCGAGTCCTTCCCTGTGGGTCTTTTCATGGCCATGCCTGTCTTAGGTCGTCCCTCCCTTGAGGAATCTTACCCATCATTGGTTAAGTGGTCAAGCTCCAGGCCAAGCAGGGTAAAGTAAAATAGGCAGAGATGGCACCCCTGCCAGGGAAATAAGCTTTGTCTCCTTAGTGGCTTATGGTCCCAAGGTCTCTGACTCAGCTTTAGCCATGGGGGTTTACAGCTTCTGAAACCAGGCAGGGCGGTTCCCAACATCCCAGAGCACTGATTCTGGCTTCCAGGGCTGCTTCTCGTCCTTGGAGCTTGAGTAGTTTTGCTGCATCATGGAGCATGGTCTACATCTCATCTCAAAAACCTGAAAGAAACACCCAGACCATGGCCCCCAGGACCACATGGGCACTGGGCTGCTCCAGGGTTTCACCGACCTCCTATAGGGCTTTCTCCATGGTGTCAGATGTGCCCCTCACATCAGGCCACTCCTTTGGTGGGGCCCTTGAGGCCAGAAGGCTCACCACTGATTGCCATGGCCCCATGGGATCAGTCCACCCCGATCCCATGGAGACTTCCTTTGGAATATCCTGTGGGCTCCTCCATTTCCATACAGTGTGAATCCTGCTAACTACACCAATTGTGTTGCACCCTGTCAAGGACTGGCAGGTCCACTCTAGCCCTGGGGAGATGGAATAAAATATGTAGAGCCATGGGATGCTTGACATGCCTTTATTCATGGTTGGTTACCCATGCATGCTGCAAGCAGCATGTCTCTAGTGAGAAGCACCTACTTCCTTAAGTACTAGAGGTGAGCAAAGCCAGCAGAAGGCCATAAAATTATATAACAGCATAATTCTGCACATGCAAGCTCACTTCATGTTGTGGGAAATTTATCGGACCCAGTCTCAAGGCTATGAGAACACTACTTATCAGGACCATTCTAGTCTATGGAAACACTGCATCCCTTAGTTATCCAGACACCTGGGTGAGAAAGCCAGACTGCCTCCAGTTATCCTAAGTCAGGCTAGGCCAAGCTGAAAACTGAGTCTGGCTGCTGTTGGTGTGGCTTGGGCCCACTTAGCAAGACTTATGGAGCATGGTGAGGCCAAATGCTTGTGAATCTTTGAGAGATTTTAGGAAAGGCAACAGCATTAGCAAAGTCAGGCAGTTTGTATGGAAAAGCCACTGGAAGTGACTTAGGTAGGCCCACAAGTTGGGTGTGGTATGGTCTCAGGGAATCACCAAGGAAAGGCAAAAACTGTGAGCCAGGTTGACAATGACTCAGATACGGTGCTTGCCTGCCTGCTCTGTGGGCAGCAGGATCGCAGATAAGAAAAACTGGGCTCTGCCAACACTTCTGTCTGGGAGAAAGCTGGCCCTCAGCTCTCACCCTGATGCCAGACTATTTAGTTCCTCCCCTTCTATCACTCACACCTTTTGAGCTGCAGCTGCAGGGCTGGACCTCAGAGCAATGGAGTATATTAGTGAGTATGTCCATAGCAGGCTCTTTTATATGAACACCTGGGGCTTCAGCAGCCTCTCTCTTATTCAGGCACACTCACTGCTATTTTTTACAGCCAGGATATGGAGACTTCTCTCCTTGGTACTGTAACCCTGGGCTAGGGATTCTGGTACGTAGCTGGGACTCTTCACTCTTCAAGGGGAACCTCAGCAGCCAAGATATCCCTCCTGATTTTTAAGGACCACACGTGGGTTCTTAACCTGCCAGTTCCACATCTTCTGCCCTCCCACCAGTCTCCACATGGTTCCTACTTTAATTCCCTAGTGGTAGGACTTCTATTACGTGAGATTCCAGGCATTTCTGAACAAAGCTTGTTCTATAGTTTAGTTGTATCTTTAATGTGCTTGTGGGCAGATGTGAGAACCTTGTTTACCTATGCCACCATCTTGACTGGAAGCTAAAACTTTATATATTAGGGAGTTAAGAATTTGACTATAGTATAAATTGCAAGTATTTTCTTTTTTTTCTTCTTTTCACATTTTTTATTGTTCAAGTATAGTTGTCCCCATTTTCTCCCCCACCCCAGCCATCCCTGCTTCCCACCCTTGATCCTACCCATCTTTGACTTTGTCCATATGTCCTTTATACTTGTTCCTGACAACCCTTCCCCATTTTGTCCCCTGTTATCCCCTCCTACCTTCCCTCTGGTTACTGTCAGTTTGTTCTTAATTTTAACGTCTCTGGTTATATCTTGCTTGCTTGTTTGTTTTGTTGATTAAGTTCCACTTATAGGTGAGACCATATGGTATTTGCCTTTCACTGCCTGGCTTATTTCACTTAGCGTAATGCTCTCCAGAGCCATCCATGCTGTCACAAAGGGTAGGAGCTCCTTTTTTCTTTCTGCTACATAGTATTCCATCCTGTAAATGTACCATGTTTTTTTGATTCATAGACTTACCGATGGGCACTTCGGTTGCTTCCAGCACTTGGCTATTGTAAATTGTGCTACTATAAACATTGGGGTGCATAGGTTCTTTTGAATTGGTGTTTCAAGATGCTTAGGGTACACCCCTGCAAGGTCAAAAGTCAGTTCCATTTTTAGTTTTCTGAGGAAATTCCATACTGTTTTCCATAGTGGTTGCACCAGTCTGCATTACCACCAGCAGTGTACTAGGGTTCCCTTTTCTCCACAACCTCGCCAGCACTTGTTTGTTGATTTGGTTATGATGGCCATTCTGACCAATTTGAAGTAGTATCTCATTGTGGTTTTAATTTGCATCTCTCTGACGGCTAGTGATGCTGAGCATCTTTTCATATGTCTCTGGGCCCTCTGTATGTCTTCCTTGGAGAAGTGTCTGTTCAAGTCCTTTGCCCACTTTTTAATTGGGTTGTTTGTCTTCCTGGAGTGGAGTTGTGTGAGTTCTTTATATATTTTGGACATGAAACCCTTGTCCTAAGTATTACAAGGCCACTGTAATCAAAACAGTATGTACTGGCATAAGAACAGACACATAGATCAATGGAACAGAAAAGAGAGCCCAGAAATAAACCCAAGTCTCTATGGTCCATTAATATTTGACAAAAGGGGCAGCAGTATAAAATGGAGTAAAATTAGCCTCCTCAACAAATGGTGTTGGGAGAGCTGGATAGCTACATGCAAAAAAAAAAAAAAAAAAAGGAAACTCGATCACCAACTTACACCATACACAAAAATAAATTCAAGGTGGATAAAAAACTTAAATATAAGTCCTGACACCTTTAAAGTCCTAGAGGAGAACATAGGCAGGAAAATCTCAGATATTTCACGCAGCAATATTTTCAATGATATGTCCCCTAGAGCAAGGGACATAAAGGAAAGAATAAACAAATGGGACTTCATCAAAATAAAAAGCTCCGCATAGCTGAAGAAAGCATCAACAAAATGAAAGTGGAACCAACCATATGGGAAAATATATTTGCAAATTGCAAATATTTTCTAACCATATTGCAGTTTGTATTTTGACAGAATTCTTTATTTTTTCCAAGAAAAAGTTTTTATAGTTTTTATATATTGTAAAATATATTCTTTTCTCCAATGACTTTGGGTTATGGTTTAAATGTAGATGAAACTTTCCTTCTGTAGAGTCATGAAAGTATCATTCCACTGAGTCAGAATAATAAGAAGCTAGAAAAATTTCTAGGCAAGTAGAATGGGGAAATTGAGACAATAGGTGAACAAAATGGCAGAGCAATTTACAGCAACATGCAGATCACCTCAGTAGAGATAACATCTAGGCTTCGGTTGTATTTCAGCTCCGGGCCCAGAAAAGCAGCACAACCAGGTGAGCAATGTCAGGACCAATTGCAATTACTAATTACCCCCTGTCCTGGCCCTGACCAATCAGTGGAGACCACAGCCCTGAAAGGGCACACCTGGAAAAGCTGATGAATAGCCTATTGAGATCCTCCCCTGGGACCTCCCCTAAATTCCCAGCCTTTAAAAACCCTCAAAATGAAGGTCCCAGCACATACCCTCCTTCCCAGGAGCACAGCTGCACCTTTCCCTTGTTTTTCTTTCCCCACAGGCATGCATCTCCTAACCCTAAGGGACTCCACAAGACCTGAAACCAGAGGAGCAGTGAACAGCAACAGCTTGTCCCAGGCTAACCCCCTGAACCTGTCCCCAAGGTCCCCTTTACTCTAACTTCCCAGTGAACTGAAGCAGCACCACTTTGGCTCATTTCTTTCTTGGAACATTTCTAGTCAGCCAAGGCCACCCTGCCTAGGCTGCCCTGTTGCTTCTTCTATCCTACGCCCTTCCTTGTTTCACTGTCCTCAGCTTTAATAAACATATTCCCCAAATCACTTCAACTAGTGCTGTGAAATCCTTCCTGCCCGAAGTCAAGAACCCAACACACTACTGGCCTACCCTAGGCAGACCTGCTCCAGGCCAGTCCCCTCTCCAGTAACACCATGAATCTTTTATTTTGTTTCACATTTTTATGTTTAACTCTTTGGTCTATTTGGAATGTATCCTTGAGCTTGGAGTGAGTGATCTACTGTAGACTATATAACACTTTCACAACATTTAATGCTTTGTTTAAAGAAAATTATACTTCCCCACCCTCTTGACATAAGCTTTGACCATGTGACCTGCTTTGGCCAATGAAATGAGAGCTGAAGTGGTATATATTACGTCTGGACAGGAACATAAAGAGATGGTGCATACTTTGCTCTAGCCTCTCTTATTTTCAGCAAGACAACAGCAATGTATTAGATAGAGGCTAGGATGCCAAAGTGACAGTGATAATGACTGAAACAGAATATAAACCTTCCCATAACAAATAAGTAACATTGATGAGAAATAAACCTGTATTAGATTAAATTAAGTCACTGAGATTTCAGGATTCTTTTTACTGCAATAAAACCTAAACTGCATTTCTGATATTGGATTTAATTTAAATTTTTTCTAGATGCCTGCCCAGTAGTAATATCCCTTATTGTTTAATATTTTGTCTTTCCTTATTTATTATATGCAAAATTTGAATTAGGATCAATTTCTGGACTTTTCTTTATTTTCTGTTTTCCATTGTTCTGTCTCTAGATGTACAACAATGCCATACTATTTTAATTTATCTGTTTATATTAATTTCATGTCTGCTAAGAGTAATTCTTGCTCATTGTTCTTCTATTTTAGGTTTCTTTACTATTCTTTCTTAAATTTTCCACATGTGTTTTTATATCTTTTTCAGTATTACACATTTATTACTAAATATGTCAGTTTTAAAATGTATCCTTTGACTCCAACTATTACAAGTAATATAGTATTTTTTGTCAATTTATTTCCTCTTTGTCCTGTTAATGTTATCAATTGCCTCAATTCTACATTACTAGGTTATTTAGTACCCACATTTTTGTAAGCCTGATTTTACTGTTAAATATGCAATTCTTACTTAAGTCCTTTCATTGTGATTTCTCTTAACATCTCTTTGTTAGCTAAAGAGTAACTTCCTCAGATGGCCTCATGAAAACATTTTTTTCCTGAGTTTGCACAAGTTCAGAACTATTTGCCTATAGTCCTGATTGCTGAAGGACATTTTGACTGATTATAAAATCCTTAGCTTATCCTTTGTTTCTTAGATGTCTTTGTTGTGTTACAAAATTTGCTCTGGAAAAGAACAATAATGCTGGATCTCTACCCCCTGTGACTCAATTTGGCCAAGCTGCATTAAAAATTTTTTTCTTTACCTTTGAGGACCAATTGTTTTACTAGAAAATGTCTCAGGTTTGTTGTTTGGGCTAAATACAACCTGGGATTTGGTATACATTTAAATACAGATTCAAGGTGTCTATTAATTACAGGGAAAATTTTAATATATTATATATTTTACAACTTTTTTACAAGAATAACAGACAATACTCTCATTTTCCCTATACCCAGAACTATCAATTATTTATATTTTGCTCCATGCATTCTCTCTCTGGCTCCCTCCCCCACACCACACACACACAAATTCACATGTACATGTATTTTTTAACCAAATGAGAGCAAATTCCTGAAATTGTATCCTTTTACCCTAAATATATTAATATATTCCCTAACAACAGGCCTTTTTTCTTTTTACTTAACCACAGAAGAATTTTCAGATTTAAGAAATTTAATTTTGATACAATACTATTATCTAATTCACAGTCTCCATTCAAATTTTAATTGTCTCAATAATGCCTGTCATAATGAGTCCCCACCACCCCCTGCCACCCTAGTCCAGGATTTAATAAAGAGTCACACATTATATTTAATCACCATTTGTAATGACTTTGCCAAGTTGTTTTGTAAAATATCACTGATTAGTTGCAGGTGTTTGGGGCAGAAATACCATAATAAGTGATGTGATCTTTCTTCTCAGTGAATCATATCAAGAGGTACTGACTTGATCTTAGTGTGCCACAGACTTAACTTTGATCCTTTGGGGAATATAGTCATATGCCACTTAACGGTGATGGAGAAAAATTCTGAGAAATGTATTTAGGTGATTTTATCATTGTGGGAACATTATAGAGTGCACTTATGCAAACCTAGATTATCTAGCTTATTACAAACCTGGCTATATGGGATAGCCTATTGCTTCTGGGCTACAAATCTATACAACATGTAGTGGATAGTGTAAGCAACTGTAACACAATGGTATGTATTGTGTACCTAAATATATCTTAACAAAAAAAGGTACAGTAAAAATTTAGTATAAAAGGTACTAATGGAACACCTGTATAGGGCACTTACCATAAATGGAGCTTGCAGGACTGGAAGTTGCTTGGGGTGAGTCAGTGACTTAGAAGTGAATGAACATGAAGGCTCAGGATATACTGTACACTACTGTAGACTTATTGTACACTTAGACTACACTAAATTTATAAAACAACACAAGATTAAATGAGGCACAAGAAATGATGCAATCAGAAATGTGGTAAACATGAGATGTACAAGGCTGCTGTTGACATAACATAACATGTTGTTTTACATCAAACTTTTTTAATAAGTAAAAAGAGTACACTCTGAAATAATGATAAAAAGAATAGTATAGTAAATGCATAAACCAGTGACATAGTTATAACTATCATTATCAAGTATTATGTGCTCTACATAATTGTGCACTACATGTTTATGTGACTGGCAGTGCAGTAGATCTGTTTACGCCAGCATGGCCACAAGCAGATAAGTAATGCACTCTTCTACGACTTAGGACACTTATGATGTCACTAGGAGATAAGAATTTTTCAGCTTCATTATAATTTTACTTGACCACCATTGTATATGCAGTCCATCACTAACCAAAACATTGTTATACACCACCTGACTATATGGTGTCTGCAAGGTTTCTCTGCTGCAAAAGTTTCTCCTTTGTACCTAATTAGTACCTTATGGGGAGACACGTTGATAAAAACAGGATATGTACACAGTCTCAGACTTTCACCCACTGGTTTTTGCCTGAATCATTTACTTCTTTAGCATTCTGTCTGACAGTGATTTCCTAGCTCCATCATTCTCTCTACTTTTCTTGGTTGGCTTTCTACAGTATGAGTGAGCTGTTTGTTCTTATTTGTTTATTTATTTATTTATATCAGTAAGAATTAATTGTCATTTTACTCAATGGCTAACAATTCCTTTCTATCACTATTTATTTTGATGCTCAAATTGTCCCAGAATTGACTGGTCTGAATGTCTTTGTAAGTTAGCTCTCAGAGCCTTCTGGAATGTCTCCATTATCCTTTGATTACTTTCTTACTTCCCAACACAGAAATATGCTGGAATTGGGCATTTCTCCAAAGAAACCATGTCCCCAAGCCATTTTATTAGATAATTGTATTTAGAACTCAAGGAGAGCTAAAAATATATTAATCCACATGCATGTGATTGTGTGTGCATGTGTGTGCACTCATGAGATTATGCAGATACCTCCAATTCCTTTACATACCACAGGATACCTCCACTCTCTCCATATTTATAACTCAGTTCTCCAACCAGAAAGGAGGAACTTGAAGCCAATTATTCTCTATACATTTACTTATTTGTTCAGTCCCAGAATACTTAGAGTAATACCAGAATTACTAACCCATATGATGGGAAACAAAGCTACTAATTAGACTTCAATATGCTCATGCTATTTTGTCTTTAGTTTGAGGTACATAGACAAAATACCATGTTTGAAAGATATTTGGGCTAGTTTCTCTCAGGCATACATACTCTGTAATTTTTTAACATTTTTCAAAGAGAACATTTTCCTCATTTTTAGTGTTTTTATTTCTTCTCTTCATGTCATTGAAATTTTTTGATTAGTAGTTGAATTGCCCTTGGACCCCATCCAGTTTCGCCCTCATCGTGGTGACAGTTTAGTGTTTCCAGATATTTCTATCCTTAGTTATATCAGTCTGAATTTATTATTGTATTTTATAATATTTTATTTTATTTTTTATTGTTGTTCAAGTATAGTTTTCTCCTTTTCACCCCACCATGGCCCCCCGCCCCACCCATCCCGCCTCCCACCCTTGAACATGGCTCCCCTTTGGCTTTGTCCATGTGTCTTTTATACATGTTCCTTGATGGACCTTCCCCTTTTTTCCCCCTTTACCCCTCTACCCTCCGCCCCTGATTACTGTCAGCTTCTTCTTTTTTATTTTTAATTTTAATTTTTTTAAATATGTTATTAACTTTTTTTTATTGTTATTCAGTTACAGTTGTATGCCTTTTCTCCCCATCCCTCCACCCCACCCCAGCTGAACCCACCTCCCTCCCCCCTCTCCACCCTCCCCCTTGGTTTTGTCCATGTGTCCTTTATAGTAGTTCCTGTAATCAGTTTCTTCTTTATTTCGCTATCTCTGGTTATATTTTGCTCGCTTATTTGTTTTCTTGATTAGGTTCCACTTATAGGTGAGATCATATGGTATTTATATCCCCCTCCTGTCTTACATTTCTTTCTTGAGTTCTTGTATTTCTGTTTCATTGTATACCTTTTTAAAATGGTATTCCTTTTAAATTAATAAAAACTTTATTTCTATAATTATCATCTTACCAAAGCAATAATTCTCTGGAGAATCCCCTTCCTCTGTTGGTAATACTGTTGCTATTTTCTTCCCTGGCTTTCAGAGTAGCTCTGTATGGATGTTGTGTGTAACAAGTTCTAGATCCTTTTCTATCATGCCAGTCATATGTCTGGGCATTTGGGAGCTAGTTAGCTTCAAGAGATTTTAATAAGAGTAGTAAAACTCATGAAAGTTCCCAGGTGGGCTAGTTTCCACAAAGTAAATGCTCCCTGCCCCTCAGCCTCCACACACAACTGCTTCCTGCAAATTTGTTGTTAGTGTCCAGTTCCACATGTTCTCCACCTCCTGTGTTTTGCTGTGAGTTACTGTGCCACCACATTTCAACACTCTTTTTTTCCATGTTTTTTTTCTTTCTTTTTTTATTGTTGTTCAAGTACACTTCTCTCCATTTTCTCCCCACCAGTCACCCCCACACAAGCCATACACACCTCCCACCCCTGATCCCAACCTCCTTGGTTTTGTCCATGTGTCCTTTACAATTGTTTCTACAATCCCTCCCCACTTTTTCCCCCATCACGCCCTCACAACCTCCCATATAGTTACTGTCAATGTGTTCTTAATTTCAATGACTCTGGTTATATTTTGCATGCTTCTTTGTTTTGTTGATTAGGTTCCAGTTAAAGGTGAGAACATAGGGTATTTGTCATTTACCACCAGGCCTATTTCACTTAGCACAATGCGCTCCAGATCCATACATGCTGTCACAAAGAGTAGGAGCTCCTTCTTTTTTTCTGCTGCGTACTATTCAATTGTGCAACTCTACCATGGTTTTTTTATCCATTTGTTTACTGATGGGCACTTAAGTTGTTTACAGTACTTAGCTATTATAAATTGTGCTGCTATGAACATTGGGGTGCATAGGTTCTTTTGGACTGGTGATTCAGGGTCCTTAGGATATAATCCCAGCAGTGGAATTCCCAAGTCAAAAGGAAGTTCAGTTTTTAGTTTTCTGAGGAAATTCCACAATGTTTTCCAAAGTGATTGAACCAGCCTGCATTTCTACCAACAGTACACTAGAATTCCTTCTGCACATCCTCTCCAACATTTGTTTATTGCTTTGTTTTATGATGGCCATTCTGAGCACTGTGAAGTAGCATCTCATTGTGGTTTTTTAACTTGCATCTCTCTGATGCCAAATGGTTCTGTGCATCTTCTCACATTTCTCTTGGCCCTCTGTATGTCCTCCTTGGAGAAGTGTCTGTTCAAGTCCACTGACTATTTTTACACAGTTGTTTGTCTTCCTGGAGTGGAGTTGTGTAAGTTCGTTATATATTTAGGAGATCAAACCCTTTTCTGCAGTATCATTGGCAAATATGCTTTTCATAAGGTTGGTTGTCTTTTCATTTTAATGCTGTTTTCTGTAGCCATGCATAAACTTTTTTATTTTGATAAAGTCCCATGTGTTTATTCTTTCCTATATATCCCTTGCTCTAGGGACATATCATTAAAAATATTGCTGCGTGAAATATCTGAGATTTTCCTGCCTATGTTCTCCTCTAGGATTTTTATGGTGTCAAGATTTATATTTAAGTCTTTTATCCACCTTGAATTTATTTTTGTGTATGGTGTAAGTTGGTGATCGAGTTTCATTTTTTTGCACGTAGCTATCCAGCTCTCCCAACACCATTTGTTGAAGAGGCTATTTTTGCTCCATTTTATGCTGCTGCCCCCTTTGTCAAATATTAATGGACCATAGAAACTTCAATTTATTTCTGGGCTCTCTATTCTGTTCCATTGGTCTATGTGTCTGTTCTTATGCCAGGACCAAGCTGTTTTGAGTACAATGGCCTTATAATACAGTTTGATAACTGGTATTGTGATCCATCCTACTTTTTTCTTTTTTCTCAAAATCGCTGCAGGTATTTGCAGTTGATTATGGTTCCATATAAATTTTTTTTAATTTTAATTTTTTATTGTTATTCAATTACAGTTGTGTGCCTTTTCTCCTCATCCCTCAACCCTACCCCAGCTGAACCCCCCTCCCTCCCCCACCTCCACCCTCTCCCTTGATTTTGTCCATGTGTCCTTTATAGTAGTTCCTGTAATCCCCTCTTCTCACTGTCCCATCCCCACTCCCCCTGCCCATTGTTAGATTGTTCTTAACTTCAGTGTCTCTGGTTATATTTTGTTTCCTTTTTTCTTCTACTTATTATGTTCCAGTTAAAGGTGAGATCCTATGGTATTTGTCCCTCACCGTCTGGCTTATTTCACTTAGCATAATGCTCTCCAGTTCCATCCATGCTGTTGCAAAGGGTATAAGCTCCTTCTTTCTCTCTGCTGCGTAGAATTCCATTGTGTAAATGTACCATAGTTTTGGGATCCACTTGTTTGCTGATGGGCACTTTGGCTGCTTCCAGTACTTGGCTATTGTAAATTGTGCTGCTATGAACATCAAGATGCCCTCTCTCATCACTCCTATTCAACATAGTATTGGAAGTCCTAGCCCCAACAATCAAACAAGAAAAAGAAATAAAAGGCATCCAAATTGGAAAGGAGGAAATGAAACTGTCACTGTTTGCAGATGACATAATAGTGTACATGGAAAATCCTATAGACTCCACCAAAAAACTACTCGACCTAATAAATGAATTTGGAAAACAGCTGGATACAAAGTCAATACTCAGAAATCAAAGGCATTCCTGTATACCAACAACGAAACTGCAGAAACAGAAATCAGGAAAAAAATCCCATTTGATATAGCAACAAGAAAAATAAAGTACCTAGGAATAAACCTAACCAAGGAGGTAAAAGACCTGTACTCAGAAAACTACACAACACTGAAGAAAGAAATTAAGGAAGACACAAACAAATGGAAGCATGTACCATGCTCATGGATTGGAAGAATTAACATCATCAAAATGGCCATACTACCCAAAGCAATTTATAGATTCATTGCAATCCCTATTAAAGTACCCATGACATATTTCACAGATATAGAACAAACATTTCAGAAATTTATATGGAACCATAAATGACCCTGAATAGCTGCAGCAATTTTGAGAAAGAAGAACAAAGCAGGAGGGATCACAGTACCTGATATCAAACTGTATTATAAGGCCACAGTAATCAAAACAGCCTGGTACTGTCATAAAAAGTCACATAGACCAATGGAACAGAACAGAGAACCCAGAAATAAACTCAAGTCTTTATGGTTCCGTATAAATTTTGAAATGTTTCTTCTACATCAGTGAAATAAGTACTTTAATAGGGGTTGCATTGAATCTATAAGTTGCTTTGGGCAGTATGGACATCTTGATGATGTTAATTCTTCCAATCCATGAGCATGGTACATGCTTCCATTTGTTTTTGTCTTCTTCCTGATCTTAGTGGGAAAGCTTTTAGTTTTTGACCATTCATTATGAGGTTGGCTCTAGTTCTGTTATATGTGGTCTTTATTAGGTTGAGGAATGCTCCCTCTATTCCCACTTTGTTGAGTGTTTTTACCAGATATGGGTGCTGAACCTTATCAAATGCTTAATTTCTTTCTTCAGTGTTGTGTAGTTTTCTGAGTACAGGTCTTTTACCTCCTTGATTAGGTTTATTCCTAGGTACCTTATTTTTCTTGTTGCTATATCAAATGGGATTTTTTTTCCTGATTTTTGTTTCTGGTATTTCATTGTTGGTGTAAAAAATGCCATTGATCTCTGAATATGTGTGTACCACAGTTTTGGCAAATTCACCTATTAAGTTGAGTAGTTTTTGGTGGAGTCTATAGGATTTTCTATGTACACTATCATGTCATCTGCAAACAATGACAGATTTGCTCCCTCTTTTCCAATTTGGATGCCTTTTATTTCCTTTTCTATCTGATTGCTATGGCTAGTACTTCCAATACTATGTTGAATAGAAATGGTGAAAGTGGACAACCTTGTCTTCTTCCTGATCTTAGTGGGAAAGCTTTTAGTTTTTGACCATTCATTATGAGGTTGGCTGTAGTTCTGTCATATATGGTCTTTATTAGGTTGAAGAATGCTCCCTCTGTTCCCACTTTGTTGAGTGTTTTTACCAGATATGGGTGCTGAACCTTATCAAATGCTTTTTCCACATTGATTGATAGGACCATGTGATTTTTGTCTTTGCTTTTGTTTGTGTAATTTATTGTGTTTATTGATTTGCAAATATTGTACCATCCTTGCATGCCTGGGTTGAATCCCACTTGATCATTGTGTATGAGATTCTTAATGTATTGCTGAATGCAGTTTGCAAATATTTTATTGAGGATTTTAGCATCTATGTTCATCAGTGACATTGGACTGAAGCTTTCTTCCTTTGTTATGTCTTCATCTGGTTTTGGGATTAGGATGATGCTGACTGCATCAAAAGAGTTTGGGAGTCTTGTGTCTTCTTGGATATTTTGTAATAGTCTGTGAAGGATAGGAGTTAGTTCTTCCTTAAATGTTTTCTAAAATTATCTTGTGAAATTTGTCCAAGGAATCTGTGTACCAGGAGTTTTTCAATTACTGCTTCAATTTTGTCAGCTGTTATTGGTCTATTCTGGCTTTCTACTTCTTTTTTCATTCAGTTTTGGAAGATTATATTTTTCTAGAAATTTTTCCATTTCACCTAGGTTTTCACATTTCTTAGCATATAGCTCTTCACAGTAATTTCTTACAAACTTTTGTATTTCTGTGGTATCAGCTATAATCTCTCCTCTTTTGTTACTGATTGTTTTTATTTGGGTCCTCTCTCTTCTTTTCTTCATGAGTCTGTGTAAAGGCTTGTTGATATTGTTTATCTTTTCAAAGAACCAACTCCTGGATTTATTGATCCTTAGAATTGTGCTTTTACTCTCTGTGTCATCTAATTTTGTTCCGATCTTAGTTATTTCCTTCGTCTACTTCTTCTGGGCTTGTAGGTGTAGGCTTAGGTTGTTTATTTCACATGTTTCTATCTTTTTGTAGGCCTGTATTGCCATGAACTTCCCTCTCAGGACTGCATTTGCTGTGTTCCTTAAGTGTTAGAATGCTGGGATTCATTTTCATTTGTTTCCAGAAACTTTTTGATTTCTTCCTTGATCTCATTCTTTACCCATTCATTGTTTAATAGCATGCTATTCAGTCTCCATGAGTTTGAGTGTTTTTGAACTTTTCCTTCAGGTTGGTTTCTAGTTTCAGTCCCTTGTGGTCAGAGAAAATGCTTGATATGATTTCAAATTTCTTGAATTTGGTAAGGCTTGTTTTTTGTCCTATCATGTGGTCTATCTTTGAAAATGCTCCATGTGCATTTGAAAAGAATGTGTATTTTGCTTCTTTGGGATGAAAGGCTCTCTATATATCAGATAAGTTCATTTGATCCAGGGCATTGTTCAATGACACCATATCTTTTTTGATATTTTGTGTGGAAGATCTGTCCATCTTTGACAGTGGGGTGTTAATATCCCCTACTATAATTGTGTTGATGTCAATATCTTTCTTGAAGTCCTCCAAGGTTTTCTTTATGTATTTGGGTGTTCCTATGTTGGGAGCATATATATTTACAATGTTTATGTCTTCTTGATGCATTCTTCCCTTGAATATTATCAAGTGACCTTCTGAGTCTCTTTTTATGGCTCTCCTTTGAAAGGTATTTTGTCTGATATGAGTATAGCTACACCTGCTTTTTTTTATTCCCTGTCCATTTACTTGCAATAATTTTTTTCCAGCCTTTTACTTTCAGTCTGTGTAGGTCTTTTTTCTGAGGTGGGTCTCTTCTAGGCATCATATGTGTGAGTCATGATTTCTTATCCATTCAGCTATTCTATGTCTTTTTATAGGAGCATTTAATCCATTTATGTTTAAGGTTATTACTGATAGATACTTATTCATTGCCATTTTTTCATACCTATGTTCCTCTCTCTCTCACTCTTTTTATTCCTTTTGTTAAAGCAGAATCTTTAGCATCTCTTGCAGAGCTGGTTTTGTGGAGATGTATTCTTGTAGACTTCTTTTGTCTGAGAAGTCCTTATTTGGCTTTCCATTTTAATTGAGAGACTTGCTGGATAAAATTGTTTGTTTGTGGGCATTTGTTTTTCATTACTTGGAATATTTCTTGCCTTATCTTCTGGGTAGGAGTGTTTCCATTGAGAAGTTACCTGCTAGTCTTATCATGGCTCTCTAGTGTGTTAATTCCTGTTTCTCCCTTGCTGCCTTTAAGATTCTCTCTTTGTCTTGGAATTTTGCCATTTTAATCATGATGTGTCATGCAGTGGGCCTCTTTGTGTTCCTCTTGATTGGGACTATCTGTGTTTCTGGATTTGTGTGACTTTTTCTCTCATCCAATTAGAGAAGTTTTCCATCATTACTTTTTCAAACAGGTCTTCTATCCTTGGGTCCTCTTCTTTTCCTTTGGTATCCCTATTATATGGATATTATCATGTTTCATGTTGTCCTGCAGCTCCCTTAACTTCTCTTTGTTCTTTCTGACTCTTTTCCTTTTCTTGCTCTTTCTGGGTGGTGTTTTCTATCTTGTTCTCCTGCTTACTGATTTGATCCTCTGCTTCATCTAGCCTGCTTTTGATTCCTTTTACTGCATTCTTCAATTCAGAAATTGTATTCTCCATTTCCTCTTGGCTCTTGTTGATAGTTTCTATTTCCTTTTTCATGATGATATAGTTTGTAGTGAGTTCATTGTAGTTTCCCTTAGTTTTTGGTAATTCTCAGTGAGCTCATTGTGTTTCCTGATAATCATTGCTTTGAACTCAATATCTGATAGTTGACTTGCTTCTGTTTCATTTAGCATTCTTTCTGAGGCTTTGTCCTTTACTTTCATTTGGGGATTGTCTCTTTGTCTTCCCATTGTTTGTGAGACTCTTCTTGTTAGCCTCTGCTTCTTAAATTAATCTGTTCTGACTCCCTGGTTTTGTGGTGTGAACTTCTATGGTAGGATACCTGTGAGATTCAGTGGTGCAGTCTCCTTGATCTCCTGAAGATGATGTTCTTGAGATGCTGTTTACATTTGCTCTCTTAATGTCTTTGGGTTTTGATTGTTTTCTGGTGTTTCTTTGGTGCATCCTTCCTTCCAGCTGGTTAACTGAGGGTCTCTCTACCCACCATGTCTTGTATGCTGTTGTGCAGATGCAGATAGTTTGTACCAAAGCTGGTTCTTCTGTGTGTCCAAGGTTATAAGACTTCTTTCTTGCTATTGTTCAGCTATTTGTTCTGGGTAACTTCTCCACCATTTAGTTGTAATATCTGATTGGTCCAGGTTAGTGTGGCTTCCTGTTGGGAACTGCCCTGCCTGGTTTCAGAGGCTGTAACCCCCCATGGTTAAGGCTGAGTCAGAGTTGGGACCATAAGCCACTAAGGAGACAAAGCTTATCTCCCGGGCAGGTGTGCCATCTCTGCCCACTTCACCCTGCTTGACCCTGAGCTTGGCCAGTTAGCCAATGACGGGTAAGAATCCTCAAGGGAGGATCAACCTAAGACAGGCTCTGATCACGGAAGAGGCCCGCAGGGAAGGACTCGGGGGGCTGTGGAAAAAGGGGGTGATGGACCCTCGCCCCTTGGCTTTGAAATAGCCTGAGTCCTCATTCTGTCTGCAAGAAGTCTCTTAATCTCTTGGCTGCCTTACTTCCCTTGCCTGACTTAAGCCTGAAGCAATAACAGAGGGCAGTGTAGTCCTGTGCTGGGAGGGGCGGATTCCCTGGGGAATCAGGCCTAAGAAAAAATGCATACAATCCTGTGAAACCTGCTTTGTTTATACCCTCAGCTTAAAAGATAAGGGTCCAGACCTGAGATGAGTCTGGCACCTAAAGTTTCATAGCCCTTTAACTAAACAACCATAACTCAGAATAAGCCCTCAAAGTTCTCTGTAAGTTATATATTGTTTAACACTTACTGACTGACAATGATTGATGAGCTTTATCTGTATTCCTGTGTGAATGAACCTAATAAAAGCCTGTAGAGGAAAAGACTCTGGGCCCTTTTCCTTTGAGAGATAGGCCACCTTTCCTCCCCAAGCAGATCATGTCTTGGTAGAATTATTCTTCATCCATGGCAGACGGGGGGCTGCAGTAAAGCTCCCCGACAGCTTCCACTGACTCCTCCACCATATTTCTGTATTATCTGTCGGTGGTTCCTTTGTTGGTGGGTACTCTCTTCCAGCAGGTATACTGGTGTTCACAGCTCCTAACCAGTCTTTTATGTGTTCAGTGGCAGGGGGAAGGCAAAATTGATTAAGACAGCAGGAGAGTATTCTATGGGATTTAAAGTACCAACATGTAGAGAAGAGATAGTAGATTCTTTGGATAAGTATAGTGTTAACCATGATATTTCACCCAACTAGCCACTTTTTATATTAGGTGAAAAAGAGATAAGAGTCTTGTTAAAGGGGGGAAGGCTTCTGAGCTGAATCCAGAAAACAGAGCACTTCTGGGAAGTCAGTTTATGAGATATACTGATAGTAAGGGATAGAAAGCTGGCATAGTGTGCTAGAGAACAGAGTTAACCACAGCAGTAATAAAGTTTCAGAAGATAGTGAAATGGGCTAAGATCAGGGAGAGGTGCTGTGTAGTATATACAATTATATGGAACAATAATTAGTTACAATAAAATGGTACAACAATCATATGAGAAGAACTATATGATCTGAATAACAAGAATAGGAAGTATATAACCAAGAGTAGTGTGCTATTGGAACACAAGGGAAGTCAAAGAAGGAAATACAATACGAGAGATAGAACAAGGAAAACCAGTCAAACATGCAATTATACAAACAAATAAAAGAAAGAAAACTAAACATAAAGCAGAGAAATAAAAAATGCTAATAAAGTAAAAGTGATAAAAATAATAATAATAGAAATAAACAATAACATGCAAGTTCTGTAGAATAGCAAAGTGAAATTTGTGTCAGTTTCTTAGGTGTTGGGTTTAGCCTTGTGATCCCTCTTTGGGTCTGTCTCTGGAGCTTTCACAGTTCCAGGTCTTATTGTCTCAATTGGGGGAAGCAAAAAAAAAAAAAAAGCCTCCTGATGACTTTAAACCCTCCAAGCGAGTTCTGCTGGTCTTCTTGGATGCCACAGGCTGAGGGTGTTTGAGCTTTGCTTTTCTCCCTTCCTATGGTTGTGTGAAGATGGAGACCAGGTCTGGGCCACAATCTTCACAGTTGCCCAGCCTCCAGCCCAGGTCCTCTGTGTGCTGCTGGGCTCCCACTGTCCATCTGCATCAGGCCAGCAGCTTTAATCCACCACTTGGGCTGTCCATGAGATGCACTAATTAGGGGCAACTCACAAACCACCTTCTCTCTCTTTTCCCTCCTGGGTGCTGGACACTCTCAAAGTCTCTTCAGGATAGTTCAGCTCCCCTACTGAGTTAAGTCTTTCTGGAGTTGCTAACTTTCTGAGACCTGCTGCCCTCCTCTGAACAGTCTGAGCAAGGTGACTCCTCCTTCTTCTTAGCAAGCCTGCTGCGCCACAGTGGGGCATCTGCCACAGTGGGGTTGGCAAGGAGGCAGGGGCGGCCATGGTTGAGAGAAGGGGCCAGCCACTGTGCAAGAGTTTTTTAAACAGTGATCAAGAGCCTTTTTAAAATAAAGTCCTCTTATTTAAGCCCACCGTTCTTAAACAAGCACCCAGCTTCTCACACAGCCCAACTTTCTCATACAGCCTAACTTTCTAACCAGACCAGAGACTATCTGGGTCAGGGCCCATCATGGCCCAAGTCTTCTCCCTTCTCCAGGTGTCACCTGGCTCCCCAATTTCTCTAGAAAAGCCCTAGCTGGCTTCCACAGTCCCAGGGGGTAATACCACCTCTGTGCATCTCCCACTTTGTCTTTATTCCCCCCAGTTACTTCAAGCATCCAGGTCCATCCTGGTGTCACTCTGTCCTCCCTATTTGGTAGGGGAGGGAACTGTTGATTTGGCTCTCTTCCAAAGACCCTGCAGCAGGTGGTGGGTGGAGGACCATAGTAGCCCTGGTCCCTGCACTGGTCCCAGGGACCTCACTGATCCAACACAATCTCCTTACCATCTGTTTTTCAATGTGTTATACAATTTTGGCTCCAAACTTCATATGAGCTGGGATTCTGTTGGCTGTTCACTGTTCCTCAGAAGATCAGCTAGGTGTTCCACCTACACTTAGGGGAAAGTGGGCTCTGCTCCCACCTACCTCCCCATCATCTTTCCATCACAAGTTATTTTTTGTCAGGTAGGAGCCACACTTTCTCAAACTTTATATTTGTTAGCACTTTTGAAGATCTGCTGCCACGGGGTTCTGTTGTTAAGTACATGCACAAAAACTTGGTACATCTATAGGTTTGGTCTCATAAAAATTATATTTTCTTAAGACCTTGACCTCTGATTTTTACAACTACCTGTTTCCAAAGCTGTTAGCTATTTTCCCAAAGAACTGACTGAGTTGCATTCAGTGGATCCATCTAAGATAGTGCCAAGTGCATTTTGATAGATTCAAGTGTTTGAAATGTTTTTATTATGGTAACTCAGCACCTGAAGCATGGGCTTTATTGAGGAGCACCATCTCAGGGATCAGGAGTAAGAGGAGGGGAAAAGAAAACAAGGAGTGGGGAAGCCATGCAGGAGTGTGTGGCAGAGGTGGCCTCACTTTGTAGCAAACTGGCTCCCATAATCCATTGATCAAAGGTTTACTCCACAGGGTGTTAATTTTCTTGTACTTCCAAGATGCAACATGCATGGGCACCAAGATAAGATCACAATTTTTGAAACCCAGGGTCAACAAAGAAGCCCTGACAATTGTTGCAGGTGGGCAAGCACAAATCACTGTCAGATGGTGCTCACCAGAAGTTACTTGTCCAGATTCAGCTTGTCTGTATGTTCTGACTCCTGAGACACTCCCCCACTTTATCTCTATGGTCATGGTGTAAATGGATGTCACTCTTCTGGATTGGGTGACAAATTATATAGTTATATGGCTTAGCCAGGAACAACTGGCCAAAATTCCTGGTGACAGAAGAGTCTAACATCTGGAATGGCATATAAAAAGTGTCTGATACACAGCCCAGAATACTTTTCTGGATATCTTCTACCTTCAAATATGTTATTTAGTCTGTCAATCACTCTGAGAGAATGAGAATGCCTTCTTTTGTTCAGGAATGTTAATCTTGATGTTCTTGGACCTAACTCTTTTCATCATTTATCTTTTAATATCTGCACATATTATACAAATAACAAAACATAGGGAGGTGGGAGATTTTGTTGAACTAAAATTCTATAAGAAGGTGATGAGATGTTTATGCAGATGAGATATCAAATATGACTTTAGAAAATAAGTATGTGGGAGTATAAAATTCAGCCTAAAACTAATGGACTTTTAAGACCATTTGGTAACAAATTCACTAAATGGCCCATACATACTATTAAAAAGGGTCTCTGCTCCAAAATACTTCAAGAAAACACATGTAATTTGGAAATTATTACAGGACACTAAATTCAGTCAAATCCAGAAACAGAATTATCAAGTAAATTTTATCTTCCTAAATAATCTTTAAATATTTTCAAATAGCCCAGGCATACTATCCAAAGTATTGTTCTGCTCTTTGTAATTTTGACTTCAAATGTAAAAGTTAGTTGAATGTGCTGAAAATCCCAGTGAAACTCCAGGGGTAAAAGCAATTCATTTCCATTGTGAAGTGTCTGTGCACATCCTGTGAGCTGTGGTCTGAAATACAGGAAATGTTCATCCTGAGTAATTTCAATACGCAAATCACAAAGCAAGGGGCCAAATTTTTCAAAATGTTTCTCTCTCCCAGACTTTGATTTGCACTTGTAAGCACAAAAATAAATTTCTAAAAGATTTGGTCATAACACCAGCAAGGAAAATATACCAAAAGAAACATTAGCTATTAATTGCCAAAAAAGTTCTTTGCTAAGGCACAAAAGAGAGGGTTGGTATAGGTGAGCCATGAAGCCCTTTAATCAACATAATCAACAAATCAAAACATGGGGATATGAGTATAGAAGAAAATATTTGGAAATAAAATAATTGAAAGATAAAAATTGTGGGAAGAGTCTGTGCTTTCTTATTCTGATACAGAGATACACGATTTTATTGATTTTGTGACACCATCAAATAGAAGCTGCATCATCAATTTAATAACAGTATTTTTGAGAAAAACAATGTGTGTATCTTTGGTTATTGTTCTTTAAATGAGCAAAAATACCATAATATAGTATACTAATTCACCATTCTTTTATTACAAAAAGCTTCTTACTTTTAAAAACTAAAGATTATTTTATTTTTGTCATTATTTTTATTATTTTTAAAAATTATTATTGAATTTATTGGGGTGACACTGGTTAATAAAATTATATAGGTTTCAAGTGTACAGTTCTATGATACATCATCTATATACTGTATTGCATGTTCACTACCCAAAGTCAAATCTTCCATCACCATTTATTTCCTTTACCTTCTTCTACCTCCCCCTACCTCCATTTCCCCCTGGTAATCACCATACTGTTCTCTCTGTCTATGAGGGTTTTTTTTTCCTTTGCTTAATCTCTTCACTTTTTTGTCCAGCCCCCCAACCCACCTCTCCTCTGATAGCTGTCAGTCTGTTCTCTGTAACTATGAGTCTGTTTCTACTGTATTTTGTTATTTTTTTCATTATATTCCACATATATGTGAGATTATATGGTATTATTCTTTCTCTGATTAGTTTATTTCACTTAGAATAATAATCTCCAGGTTCACCCAGTCTGTCACAAAGGGTAGGTTTCCTTCTTTTCTTTTTATGGCCAAGTAGTATTCCATTGTGTAAATGTACCAAAGCTTTTTTATCCACTCATCTATTGATGGGCACTTGGACTGCTTCCAAATATTAGCTATTGTAAATAACACTGCAATGAACATATGGGTGGATATATTCTTTTGAATCAGTTTCTTGGGTTTCTTTGGATATATTCCTAGAAGTGGAATCACTGGGTCATAAGATAGAAACTAAAAATTATTTTAAAAGACTTTTGGCCATCAATAGCCATGGGTAAGGTAAGTCTATGGTAACACATTGTCTTTCAAAAGCATTTCTTGTTTGTATTCTTGACATAGTTAGCAGCTTTAGGATCAACAACATAATTTTGAAACATATCAGACAATATTAGGGTTTTGTCAGGATTTTCTATGTTTAAGTGTATAGCTTAATGTTTGTCTGAATTAAATTTTATTTTGCTGAAAGTTAAACAGTTCCTCTTGAAAGCCAGACAGACATTTTAACCAATAATATTTCCTGTCTGAGTGACAGAAGAAGTATGCACTAATTCTATCAACCATTCCAAGCTCCCATTATTTAAGTTTGGACAATTTCTACTACTTTTGATTATGCTGCCTGGAACACGAAAGGCATTTTTTTGCCATACAAAATTACTCTAGGGGATCCAAGATGGTGACAGAGTAGTGGGCAGCTTTGTTCATCTGCTCTCAGACACAGACTGGATTTGAAGTCAGAACACAGAGTAGAGAGTGAGTGAAAGGTCTGTGACTGAGAGCATATGCAGAGGCAAGTGTGGATAGTGCACAGTAGTGCACAGGAGTGCACAGGAGTACACAGGACCCGGCTCACCTGCCAGGTGACCAGAAGCCAGCAGCCAGGGCTTTCTGACTGGGAACGGATGAACTGGGCTTTCTAGATGGGCTGCTAATGCTGCCCAGCCCGGCACTGTTGGCTGCACAGAGCCAGGGCAGCTGAAGATCGGCTCAGGATGTGAGAGCTACTGGACTGGTGACAGAAGGCCTGGGAGATGCAGGTTCCAGAAACAGCACAGCAGAAACAGGCAGGCCAGAGACTGAAGAACTCTGGAGGAACAGGGACAGCACGCATTGCCATGTGTTATAGCAGAGCTGAGAGGATCTTCCCAGTGCCATTCAGGAAAGATTCAAAGAGAAACTTTAAAATTGTCGGAGGCCCTGTATGGAGGTGGCCAGCCCTGACTGTGAAAGACTGTGATTTGGGGGGAGAGGGAGTGTGGGGGAGAATAGGGCTCCCAGGGGCCTGTACTACACCATAGGAGCCATACAGAAACTCTTTTAAAAGGGGAGCTGATAAATACCCGAGGCTTGGCAGGGACCCAGGCATGCAGGCCTGTGTGCACAGGCAGGACCCAGCAGCTGTGCTAACTAAAAACAACTCAGAGGCAGAGAAAACACTGAAGGAAGGACCTGACACAACATAGCTTACAAGCTGAGGTCAGAGCAGAGTGGAGAATTCTGGCTGAAACTCCTGTGAGAGAGCAGCTGGATTGGGTCTGGAAGGCAGGAACTGAATGCCTGAGATTTGCTCCACTCAGCCAGAGCCTTTCACAGAGAGGTGAACCCTACCCCCACCTGCAGGAGTGCAGGCTAGGCAGAATAGAGAGGTCAGGCCCAGGAGTTTCCTGCTGATGCATACATTTCCTCAGAGGAAAGAAGAAAAAGGCCCTTCACCAGACACTGCATGCTATACAGCTCCTCAGGCTCCGATTTACTAAACCCAGCAGAGCAGAGAAAATAGAGACAGGTGCGAGATGCTATCATCTCTACTGCAAACATGGTTAACATTCATTTCATATCCTTCAAGTCTGGGCATAATATTGTATCGGGTTTGATAATATACTTTATTTTAAATCTCACATATTGCTCTTTTCTTCTCTTACTCTATACTACCTCCTTCCTCCTCCTTCATATGTTTGTTTTAAATTAAATTTTCTCTCTTGCTACAGCTTGTTTCTCTACCATGCTATTACTATTGCTTCCCCCTCCAGCCTCTCAAAACCCTTTGTGATTGTAATTAGTCAGCTCACATACTGTCTCCCATTCTTAAAATACCCTTATTCTCTCTCCATCTTTATCAATCTTTGCTCATAGATAGTGGAGAAGATGTTTGTTTTTCCTGTTCTTCAATCTTATTTCTAGATAGTGACTACCTTTGTATTTCAAATCTCAAATCTCGCTGTTCCCTTTCCTACTCCATATGCCTTCCACCGCCCTTCCCTTTTTTCATTTTAATTTTTCCCCATGTCTTAGCCAGGTTTTCATCCCACACTCTTCATATTCCTTCTCTCTCTATCCTCTCAAAATAACTTCCCTTTCCTCTATACATCTCTTAAGCACTTCTTCATTTCCTTGTGCCATCTTATTCCTATTCTACCTGTATAAATCTTAGCTCAGTTGTTGTTGATACTTCTGTGGTAGAGATTTTTTCTGTAATTAGGGCCATATGATAGATGATAGGTAGATTAGATAGATAGATAAATAGATAGATAGATAATAGATAATAGATAATAGATAGATGATAGATAGATATGGATAGATAGATATATTCTTGTCTGTTTTTTCTCTCATTAGCTATATACAAATATATGTATATTTTCCTTAAATTTCAGTTTTAACCTAATTCTACATGCTTCTCCTCTCTTACTCTATTCCACATTCCCTCCTACCTTTTTAAGTTATAAAGTAAGTTTTATTTTCTTTCCCATTTTGCCTTGTCTCTATTCCCTATTCTTATGATTGCCCTTCCCTCTACCCTCACAAAATATCTTTGTTTCAGTTAGTCATCTCATACTTATTTTTTCTTTCTTATAATAGTCTTAATCTATTTTACCTTTATTAATATTGGCTCTTTAGCTGTTGCTAGTGCAATTGTGAGTGGGAGATTTCTTCGTGGGCATGGGTATGTTTCTTGGGTAGTTTGGTTTTTGTTCTGGCAACACTTAAAATGGTATACAAAACATGGAGGGTGATGTGACTCTCAGTCAGTCAGCCAGAGGAAAGAACCTACCAAAGAATAACCAACAACAACCAAAACCTAATCATGACTATATAAAAGGAATAAAGGGCAGCTCAAGAGCATAAAGCACAGGTGATCAAGTTTGCACCACTGAGCCCCACAGTTCTCCTACCACAAAAGATCACACCACGAAGACAGGGAATCAAAGCAGATAAATCTCAGAAGCAGAAAAAAACAAGAAGAGTCATCTAATGGGAGAAAAAGAAAGAAACTTTAATCAAAAGGAAAGGAGGAATCACTAGAAAGACTGATAAAAAATATTGTGGCAACCAACTATCAGACACCAAGTTCAAAATAATGGTTATAAGGGTGCTCAAGGAGATCAGTGAGAACAATAAAGAACTTCAGGGAAGCTTAAAGGAACTTACTGCAAACAATACCAGCATGCAAAAGGACATAGAAATTATCAATAAGAGAGAGGAGGAAATGAAAAATATAATATCTGAAAAGAAGAACACAGTAGAAGATACTTAAAAAGGGTTACACGAAGTAGAGAATCAAATCAGCAAACTGGAGGACAAGGTAGGAAAAAAAATCCCACACAGAGCACAAAAATGAAAAAAAAAAAAAGGCTCAAAAAGAATGAAGAAGGGCTAAGGGAGCTGCAGGACAACATGAAATATAATAATACCTGTATAATAGGGATACCAAAAGAAGAAGAAGAGCAAGGAATAAAAAACCTGTTTAAAAGGGTAATGACAGAAAACGTCTCCAACCTGATGAGAGAAAAGTCACACAAGTCCAGGACACACAGAGGGTCCCCATCAAGATGGACCCAAACTGACCCATTGCAAGACACATCATAATTAAAATGGCAAAATTCAAGGGGTTCTGATAAGACTAGCAGCTGATTTCTCAACAGAAAAACTACAAGCTAGAAGGGAATGATGAGAAATACTCCAAGTAATGAAAAGCAAAGGTTTGTGACCAAGACTACTCTATCCAGCAAGGCTCTCACTTAAAATGAAAGGAGAAATAAGGAGTTGTCCTAACAAAAGAAGGCTAAAAAATACACCTCCATTAAACCAGCAATGCAGAACAAGCTAAAGAGACTGATTTGAGAAAGTGAAGAAAAAGAGTGAGAGAGGAACACAGGTCCAAGGGGGAAAATGGCAATGAATAAGTACCTATCAATAACCTCAAATGTAAATGAATTAAATACTCCAATAAAAAAAAAACATAAGGTAGCTAAATGGATAAGGAAACATGAACAACATATAAGCTGCCTATAAGAGACCCACCTGAGAACAAAAGACCTACAAAGACTGAAAGTGAAGGGTTAGAAAAAAATATTCTGGAGGAACAGAGTGAATAGCCAATGGTATCCCATCATATATGAAGGTTGGAGGCCAAAATTGTAGAGGGCTTTGAAAAATCAGACAGTAAGGAGATTGCTTTGGATCGATAAGGTCTCTGGGACTAGCATGGGGACCAGGACAGCTGCAGCCACAGGACTAGCACCTGCCAGGCCTGCCACAGGATTCTTGTAAGAAAGCCAGGTCAACGGCTCTCTCCCCTGCCAAAGAGAGAGGTTTGAGCAGCACCAGGATGGACCTGGATGCCTGAAATCACTGTGAGGAATAAAGATGAACTGGCAAACACACAGGGGTGGTTTTCACCTGCTGAGACTATGGACATTGGCTGGGTCATTACCAGAGAAACTGGGGAGGCAGGTGATACCTAGAGAAGGGAGAAGAGTTGGTCTGTGATGGACACTGACACAGATAGTCTCCAGTCTGTTTGAACGTTGGGCTGTGTGAGAGGCTGGGCTCTTCTGTGAAGTGGCAGGCTTGAACACAAGGAATTTATCTTTTTTTTAATTAAATACTTTTTAATTTTATTGTTGTTCAAGTACAGTTTTCTGCCTTTTCCCCCAACCTCTTCCCACCACACCAGCCATCCCCACCTCCCTCCCCTGTTTCCATCCCGCCTATTTTTTGTCCATGTGTTCTTTGTAATTGTTCCTGTAAACCCTACCCCCTTCCCCCCATTAACCCCTTCCCTCTCCACTCTGATTACTCTAAGTTCATCTTAATTTCAATGACTTTCATTATATTTTGCTTGCTTCTTTGTCTTGTTTATTAGGTTCCAGTTAAAGGTGAGAACATATGGTATTTGTCTTTCACAGCCTGGCTTATTTCACTTAGCACAATGCTCTCCAGTTCCATACATGCTGTCCCAAAGAATAGGTGCTCCTTCTTTCTTTCTGCTGCATAGAATTCCATTATGTAAATGTACCATAGTTTTTTCATCCATTCATTTACTGATGGGCACCTAGGTTGTTCCCAGCACTAGGTTATTGTAAATTGTGCTGCTATGAACATTGGTGTGCATAGGTTCTTTTGGATTGGTGTTTCCAGGTTCTTAGGATATAATCCCAGCAATGGAATTACTGGGTCAAAAGGCAGTTCCATTTTTAGTTTTCTGAGGAAATTCCACACTGTCTTCCAAAGTGATTGCACCAGTCTGCATTCTCACCAACAGTGCACTAAGGTTCTCTCTTCTCCTCAACTCCTCCAATACTTGTTGTTTGTTGCTTTGTTTATGATGGCCATTCTCACTGGTGCGAAGTGGTATCTCACTGTGGTTTTAATTGCATCTCTCTGATGGCTAGCGATACTGAGCATCTTTTCATATGTCTGAGCCCTCTATATGTCCTCATTGGATAAGTGTCTGTTCAACTCCTTTGCCCACCTTTTAATTGGGTTGCTTGTCTTCTTAGAGTGGAGTTCTGTGAATTCTTTATATATTTTGGAGATCAAACACTTGTCTGGGGTATAACTGGCAAATGTTTTACCATATAGTTGGTTCTCTTTTCATTTGAATGCTATTTGCTTTAGCAGTGAAGAAGCCTTTTATTTTGATGAGGTCCCATTTGTTTATTCTTTCCTTTATATCCCTTGCTCTAGGGGACATATCATTAAAAAAATTGCTGTCTGGAATATCTGAGATTTTTCTGCCTATGTTCTCCTGAAGGACTTTTATGGTGTCATGACCTATATTTAAGTCTTTTATCTACCTTAAATTTATTTTTGTGTATGGTGTAATTGGTGGACGAGTTTCATTTCTTTACATTAGCTGTTCAGCTTTCCCAGCACGATTTGTTGACGAGGCTATCTTTGCAATATTTTATACTGCTGCCCCCTTTGTCAAATATTAATGGACCATAGAGACTTGGGTTTATTTCTGCGCTCTCTATTCTGTTGCATTGGTCCACATGTCTGTTCCTATGCCAGTACCAGGCTGCTTTGATTACAGTGTGTCGGGGGGCTTTAACGCAGCCCCCCCGGTCCACCATGGATGAAGAAAAAGGCTACCAAGACATGATCTGCTTGGGGAGGAAAGGTGGCCATTTCTCTCAAAGGAGAAGGGCCCAGAGCCTCTCTCTCCAGGGGCTTTTATTAGGTTCATTCGCACTGGAATACGGATAAACCTCATCAATCATTGTCAGCCAGTAAGGGTTAAACAATACATGATTTACAGAGAACTTTGAGGGCTTATTCTGAGTTACAGCCAATTAGTTAGAGGGCCATAAAACTTTAGGCGCCAGACTCATCTCAGGTCTGGACCCTTATCTTTTAAACTGAGGGTACAAATTAAGTAGGTTTCACAGAAATGTATGTATTTTTCTTAGGCCTGATTCCCCAGGGAATCTTCCCCTCCCAGCACAGGACTGCACTGCCCTCTGTCATTGTTTCAGGCTTAAGTCAGGCAAGGGAAGCAAGGCAGCCAAGAGATTAAGAGACTTCTTGCAGACAGAATGAGGACTCAGGCTATTTCAAAGCCAAGGGGCGAGGGTCCATCACCCCCTTTTTCCACAGCCCCCCGAGTCCTTCCCTGCAGGCCTCTTCCATGACCATGCTTGTCTTAGGTTGATCCTCCCTTGAGGATTCTTACCGGTCATTGGCTAACTGGCCAAGCTCAGGGCCAAGCAGGGTGAAGTGGGCAGAGGTGGCACACCTGCCAGGGAGATAAGCTTTGTCTCCTTAGTGGCTTATGGTCCCAACTCTGACTCAGCCTTAACCATGGTGGGTTACAACCTCTGAAACCAGGCAGGGCGGTTCCCAACAACAGTGCCCTTGTAATACAGTTTGATATCAGGTATTGTGATCCCTTATACTTTGTTCTTTTTCCTCAAAATTGCCACGGGTATTCGGGGTCATTTATGATTCCATATAAATTTCTGAAATGTTTGTTCTATATCTGTGATATATGCCATTGGTACTTTAATAGGGGTTGCATTGAATCTAAAAATTGCTTTGGGCAGTGTGAACATCTTGATGATGTTAATTCTTCTAATCCATGAACATGGTATATGTTTCCATTTGTTTGTGTCTTTCTTGATTTCTTTCTTCAGTACTGTGTAGTTGATCTCATTCTTGACCCATTCTGAGGGCAGCTCTTTTACCTCCTTGGTTAGGTTTATTCCTAGGTATTTTATATTTCTTTTAGTTATATCAAATGGGATTTTTTCCCTGATTTCTGTTTCTGATATTTCATTGTTAGTATACAAAAAATACCTTTGATTTCTGAATATTGACTTTGTATCCACTGTTTTGTCATATTCATTTATTAGGTCAAGCAATTTTTTGGTGGAGTCTATAGGATTTTCTATGTACACTATCATGTCATCTGCAAACAATGACAGTTTTATTTCCTCTTTTTCCAGTATGGATGGTTTTTTATTTCTTCTCTTATCAGATTGCTGTGGCTGGGACTCCTAATACTATGTTGAATAGAAGTGATGAAAGCAGGAATCCTTGGCTTGGTCCTGATCTTAGGGGAAAGCTCTAAGTTTTTTGCCATTGAGTATGATGTTGGCTGTACGTCTCTTGTATATGGCCTTTATTAGATTGAGCTATGCTCCTACTATTCCCACATTGCTGAGTGTTTTAATAATTAACTGCTACCTTACCTTATCAAATGCTTTTTCTGCATCTATTGATATGATCATGTGATTTTTGTTTTTGCTGTTGTTCATATGATGTATTATATTTATTGATTTGCAAATATTGTACCATCCTTCCATCCCTGGGATGAGTCCCACTTTATCATGGTGTATGATCTTTTTGAAGCATTTTTGGATGCAGTTTGCCAATATTTTGTTGAGGATTTTACTGTCTATGTTCATCAATGGTATTGGTCTGTAGTTTTCTTTCTTTGTTATGTCTTTATCTGGTTTCAGGATTAGGATGATGCTGGCTTCCTGAAAGGAGTTTGGGAGTCTTCCATCTTCTTGGAATTTTTGGAATAGTCTGAGAAGGATAGGGGTTAGCTCATCCTTTAAAAGCTTTGTAAAATTCTCCTGTGAAACCATCTGGTCCAGGACTTTTGTGTGTCGGGAGTTTTTTGTTTACTGCTTCAACTTTGTCAGCTGTCACTGGTGTGATCAGGCTTTCTGTTTCTTCATCACGCAGTTTGGAAGATTATGCTTTTCTAGAAATTTGTCCATTTCACTTAGGTTTTCAAATTTCATGGCATATAGTTCTTCATAGTAATTTCTTATAATCTTTTATGTTTCTGTGTTATCAGTTGTAATCTCTCCTCTGTCATTTCTGAACTTATTTATTTGGGTCCTCTCTTTTTTTCTTGATGAGTCTGCTTAAAGGTTTGTCAGTTTTGTTTATCTTTTCAAAGACCAGATCCTGGATTTACTGATGCTTAGCATTGTGCTTTTAGTATCTATATCATTTAATGGTGTTCTGATCTTGGTTATTTTCTTCCTTCTATTTGCTCTGGGCTGTCTTTGTTGTTGTTCCTCCAGTTCTTGTAGGTGTAGTGTAAGGTTCTTCACTTGAAATGTTTCTATCTTTTTTAGGTAGGCCTGTATCTCTATGAACTTCCCTCTCAGGAGTGCTTTGCTGTGTTCTATGAGTTTTATATTGTTGTGGATTCATTTTCATTTGTTTCCAGAAACTTCTTGATTCCTTCCTAAATCTCATTCTTGACCATTCATTGTTTAATAGCATACTATTCAATCTCCATGATTTTGAATTTTTTTTTTTTTTCCTTCAGGTTGGTTTCTAGTTTCAGGCCCTTGTAGATGGAGAAAATGCTTGATATAAGTTTAATTTTCTTGAATTTGGTGTGGTTTTCTTTGTGTCCTATCATGTGGTCTATCTTTGAAAATGTTCCATGTCCATTTGAAAAGAATGTGTAATTTGCTTCTTAGGGATGAACAGCTCTATATATATCAGTTAAGTACATTTGATCCAGGGTGTTGTTCAATGCCACCATATCTTTGTTGATATTTTGTTTGGAAGATCTATCCATTTTTTATAGTGCAGTGTTAAAATCCATACTTTAATTGTGTTGCTGTCATCATCTTTCTTGAAGTCCTCCAAGATTTTCTTTATGTATTTGGATTCTCTTATGTTAGGTGCATTTATATTTACAATATTTTAACTTCTTGGTTTATTCTTCCCTTGAAGTGACTCTCTGAGTCTCTTTTTATGGCTCTCCTATGAAATGTATTTTGTCTGATATGAGTATTGCTACCCCAGCTTTTTTTCCTGTTCATTTGCTTGGAATATTTGTTTCCACACTTCACTTTCAGTCTGTGTAGGTCTTTTTTCTGAGGCGGGTCTCTTCTAGGCATCATATGTGTGAGTCATGATTTCTTATCCATTCAGCTATTCTATGTCTTTTGATTGGAGCATATAATCCATTTATGTTTAAGGTTATTATTGATAGGTACTTATTCATTGCCATTTTTTCATACCTGTGTTCCTCTCTCTCTCACTTTTTTTATTCCTTTTCTTAAAACAGAACCTTTAGCATCTCTTGCAGAGCTGGTTTTGTGGAGATGTATTCTTTTAGACTTCTTTTGTCTGAGAAGCTCCTTATTGGGCCTTTCATTTTAATTGAGAGCCTTGCTGGATAAAGTAGTCTTCATTGCTGGCCCTTGGTTCTCATTACTTGGAATATTTTTTGCCATTCTCTTCTGGCTTGGAGTGTTTCCATTGAGAAGTCAGCTGATAGTCTTATCGTGGCTCCCTTGCGTGTTACTTCCTGTTTCTCCCTTGCTGCCTTTAAGATTCTTTGTTTTGAAATTTTACCATTTTAATTATAATGTGTCTTGGAGTGGGCCTCCTTGGGTTCTCTTGATTGGGACGCTCTGTGTTTCCTGTATTTGTGTGTCTTTTTCTCTCATCAAATTATGGAAGTTTTCTATTAGTATTTTTTCAAACAGGTTTTCCATTCCTTGCTCTTCTTCTCCTCCTTATGGTATCCCTATTATATGGATATTAGTATGTTTCATGTTGTTGTCTTGCAGCTTCCTAACCACCTCTTCATTCTTTCTGAGTCTTTTTTCCTTTTCTTTCTCCATCTGGGTGTTTTTTTGTATGTTGTCCTCCAGCTCGCTGATTCAAATTTCTGCTTCATCCAGCCTGCTTGTAATTCCTTTTAGTGTGTTTTTTATTTCAGAGATCTTATTGTTCATTTCTTCCTCAGTTTTGTTTATATTTTCTATTTCCTTTTTCATGCTGATGTAGTTCTCACTCAGTTCCTTGTAGTTGTGTTCGAGTTCCTTGAGCATCTTTATAACCATTATTTTGAATTCTATGTCTGATAGTTTGGTTCCCTCCATTTCATTTAGCTCTTTTAATGGGGAGTCCTCCATTCCTTTTGAGTGCATGTTCTTTTTTTGTCTCCCCATTTTAAGTGACTCTTTTTGTTTGTTTCTTCCCTTCCTGGTGTTTCACTTTGCTAGCTGTCTTTGTAGGGGGAACTTCTATGGTAGGAATTCTATGGTTCAGTTTATGAGGTGTGATCTCTTTGATGTCCTTGTCTGGACATTCTAGGTTTGCCCTTTTCTGTTTCTGTGGGCTCTCTTGTTTTACTTGGGTTTTTACCTTTCGGTGGTTCCTTTGTTGGTGTTTTCTCTCCTCCAGCAAGTGTACTGATGTTTGCAGCTCACACTTATTCTTCTATGTGGTCAGTGGCAGGGCGTAGGCTAATGGATTAAGACAGTGGGAGAGTATTTGATGGGATTTAAAATACCAGCAAATAGAGATAGGAAATTCTTTGGATAAGTATAGTGTTAACTGTGCTATTTCACCCAACTAGCCACTTTTTATAAAGAGTGAGAGATAAGACTCTTGTTAGAGGAGAGGATTGTGAGCTGAGTCTAGAAAACAGAATGCTTTCTGTTAACAGAATGCTGTGCAAGGTCAGATGATGAGATATAGTGAGAGTAAAGAATAGAAAATAGGCACAGTGTGAGAGAGAATAGAGTTAACCACAACAATAATAATGCTCAGGAATAATGTGAAGTGGGCTAAGATTAGGGAGGGTTGCTGTGTACTATGTAGAATTGTGTGGAACAATAATTATTTACAGTAGTACTAGAACAACAATAATATTACAAGAAATATATGATTTGGATAATCAGAATAGAAAGTACATAGTCAAGAGTAGTGTGTTATTAGAACACGAGTGAAGGGAAAGAAGAAAAATTAAAATACAACGAAGCAAGAAAAAAAATAGTCAAACAATACAATTAAACAGAGAAATAAAATGAAGAAAACTAAACATAAGGAAGAGAAATTAAAAAATACTAATAAAATAAAAGTGGTAAAAATATGAAAAAATAATAATAAAAACAATAAAATGCTAGCTCTATGGGATAGCAAAGTGATGTTTGTCTCAATTTCTCAATTTTGGGGGTTAGTCTTTTGCTCCCCCTGTGGATCTGTCTCTGGACCTTTCATAACTCCACATCTTATTGTCTAACTTGGGGGAAAGGAAAAAAAAGGAAAAAAAAAAGAGAGAGGAAAGAAAAAAAATAATAAACCTCCTGTTGACTTTAAACCCGTTCAGGGATTTTGCTGGTCTTCTTGGTTGCCATAGTAAGAGGGAGTTTATGCTTCATTTTTGTCCCTTCCCATGGTTTTGAGAGGATGGAGAGCAGGTCTGGGCCACAATATTGACAGTTGCCCAGCCTCCAGCCCAGATCCTCCATGAGCTGCCAGACTCAAATCAGCCACTCAATCTCTGGGCACACTGCGTGAGTCAAGCACAAGCCCAGTATTCCAGTCAGCCACTCAGCCTCTGGGTGCCCAGTACGAGTAAGCTCAGGAGCATGGTTATACTTAGCCACTCAGTGTCTGGGCCCACATAGCTCAAATCACCCTTGGGGCAAGCCAGACACTGCTCAAAGTTCCTTACTAAGCAGCTGCTTGCCGTTCTTAACAAGCACATGGTTTTTCACACAGCCCAACTTTCTAACCAGTCTGGAGACTATGTGAGTCAGGGCCTGACACAAACCAACTCCTCCCTTCTCCAGGTCTTACCTGGCTCCCCAATTTCTCTGGTGCCAGAGTCCATAGTCCCAGAGGATCTATACCACCCCTGGGGGTCTTCCACATCATCTTTATTCTCCCCAGCAACTTCCAGCATCCAGTTCTCTCCAGATGCCAGGCTGTCCTCCCTGCTCTGGTAGGGGAGGGAGCTGGTGATCTAACTCTCCTCCCTGTATCCTGCAGCAGGTACCAGGAGGGGAACCACAGCAGCCTTGGTCTCTGCGCAGATCTCAGGGACCTTACCGTCCCAGCATAATCTCCTCAGTGTCTGTTTTCAATGTCCTCTATAATTTTTGGCCTCCAAACTTCATATAAGCTGAGATTCCATTGGCTGTTCACTCTTCTGATCTTCCTCAGAAGATCCGCTAGGTGTTCCTGCTGGGCACAGGGAGAACTGGCCTCCACTCCCACCTAACTCACCACCATCTAGCACACCTACTTTCTTTCTTAACAGGAAGAATTAAAAAAAAAAAAAAAAGACTCTCAGTGGCTGTTTGGGAGTTCTCCCACAGCAGCCACCCCTGCTTTCCCCAGCTGTGCACCTGCAGCCTCCACAGCCACAGACAAAGGCCTACACCTGCCACCTACCCCTGCCACCAGGACCACACTGTGCCCCTCCCCTTCCCTCAGCTACGGCAGTGGAGGGCACCTGCCTACACCCTGGCCTCAACAGAGCAGACCCAACCCGGCCACCACCTCCAAAGTTGCATCCCCCAGCCCCCACCACCACAACACCAGAGGTCGTGCAACCAACTCCTCCACCCTGGTGTCTGTGAGCACACATCCGTACTCCCAGGGGCACCACTGGCTGGGCCAACACTGTGGCTGCACCCTTCCCTGCCCCTGCCACAGCAGCGGGGTCTGAATGCCCACGCCCACCACCACAGCCAAGTTGGTGCCCCCACCCTGAAGGATGGACTGGAATGCTAAGAGGAAGGTGGAGGCACCCCGCAAAGAAGACAGCAGCAGGGTTCAGGGAATCAGCAGTCTCCAGAAAGACTTAACTCAGTAGCGGAGACTAACAAATTCTGAAGAGTCTTTCAGAGTACCTAGCACCTAGGAAAGCAAAGAGCGGGAAGGTGGTGTGTGAGTTGGCCCTAACTGGTGCACCTCAAGGACACAACTGGTAGACTGAAGACATAGGCTTGGTGTGGAAGGGCACTGAGGGCCTGGCAGCAAGCTGAGGAACTGGGCTGGAAGCTGGGCAACTGTGAAGTGTGCAGCCCAGACCTGGCCCACCTTTGCGCAAAACCACAGGAAGGGAGAAAAGCAAAACCCAAGCCCCCTCACCCTGCTGCAGCAAGGAAGAAAGCAGAACTTGCTTGGCCTGTTTAAAGCCAGCAAGAGAGTTTTTTTTTTTTCTTTTGTTCTTTTACTTCTCTTTTCCCCTGCCACAAGTGAGACAATAAGACCTGGAGCTGTGAAAGGACCAAAGTCAGACTGAAAGACGAGTCATCTCAATAACTGAGAAACAGATAAATTCCACTTTGCTATTCCAGATAACTTGCAAGTTATTTTTTATTTGTATTATTGTTATTTTTTCATTATTTTTACTTCTTTTATCTATTCTCTTCTTTTTCTTTAGTTCTTGTTTTTACTTGTTTAATTGCATTTTTTGGCTGATTTTCCTTGTTCTCTCTTTCATAGTGTATTTTTAATTTTCATTCTTTCACTTCACTTGTGTTCCAAGAGCATACTACTCTTGGTCATGTACTTCCCATTCTTGTTATTCAGATCACATAGATTCAGTTATATAATTATTGCTCTATTACTATTTTAAATAACTTTTGTTCTATACAATTTTAAATACTATACAGCACCCCTCCCAGATTCTTGCCCATTTCACTGACTTCGAGAGCTTTATTACTGTTGTGGTTAACTCTATTCTTTCACACACTACACCTATTTTTTATCCTTTACTCTCACTATATCTCATAATCTGACCTCCCACAAGCTCAGTTTTCTGGATCCAACTACAAACCTTCCACCCCTAACAAGAGTCTTATCTTTTTTTCACCCTTTCTAAAAAGTAACTAGTTCGGTGAAATATCACAGTTAACAGTGTACTTATCCAAAGGATCTCCTATCTCTTTTCTACATGTTGATACTTTGAATCCTATAGAATACTCTCTGACGGTCTTAATTTATTTTGTCTTCCACCTACCACTGATCACAAAAAAGAGAATGCGGGAGCTATGAACACCACTATACCTGCTGGAAGAGAAAATGCACCAACATAGGAACCACCAACACATAACAATGGAAGAAGGTGAAGGAGGAAGTGGAACCCACACTAACCTCCACCCAGGACCAATCTAGAATTACAACAAAACTGTGGAGAAATCACCCAAAACAAACAAATAAACAATCATGAGAGAGTAGCCTTATAACCTCCGAAAGACAGAAGAACCACTTTGGTAAAACCTGCACAAAAAAATATAAGACATGGTGGGAATACTGACCCTCAGTTAACCAGTGGGAGGGAAGGACTCACTGAAGAAAGACTGACAACAATCAAAACCCAAAGACATTAAGAGAGCAAACATAAATAACAGCCCAAGAGAAGAAAGTTCAGGAGATCAAGGACACTGCACCACTGAATCTCACAGGTCTCCTACCATAGAAGTTTACACCATAAACCCAGGGAGTCAGAACAGATCAATTTAAGAAGCAGAGGTTAACAAGAACAGTCTCACAAGCAATGGGAAGACAAAGAAACAATCCCCAAATTAAAAGAAATGCAGAAGTCTCAGAAAGAATGCCAAATTAAATAGAGGCAAGTCAACTATCAGATATTGAGTTCAAAGCAATGGTTATAAAGAAGCTCAATGAGATCACAAAAAATTACCCAAAACTACAGGGAAACTACAGGAAACTCACTGCAAACTATATCAACATGAAAATGATATAGAAACTATCAACAAGGAACAAGAGGAAATGAAGTATATAATTTCTGAATTGAAGAACACAGTAGAAGGAATGAAAAGCAGGATAGGTGAAGCAGAGGATTGAATCAGCAAACAGGAGAACAAGATAGAATAAAATACCCAGAAAAAGGAAGAAAAGGAAAAGACAATCAGAAATACTGAAGAGGTGTGAAGGGAAATGCAGGACAACATGAAACGTAATAATATCCATATAATAGGGATACAACAAGAAGAGGAGCAAGGGATAGAAAACCTGTTTGAAAAAGTAATGAGGGAAGACTTCCATAATTTGATGAGATAAAAAGCCACACAAATCCAGGAAACAAAGAGAGTCCCAATCAAGTGGAACCCAAACAGGCCCACTCCAGGACACATCATAATTAAAATAGCAAAATTTCAAGACAAAGAGAAAATCTTGAAGGCAGCGAGGGAAAAAACAAGAAGTAATATACAAGAGAGCTCCAATAAGACGAGTAACTGACTTCTCAATGGAAACGCTCCAAGACAAAAGGGAAGGGCAAGAAATATTCCAAGTAATGAAAACCAAGGGCCTGCGACCAAGACTACTATATCCAGCAAGGTTCTCAATTAAAATGTAAGGCCAAACAAGGAACTTCCTGGACAAAAAAGCCTCAAAGAATATACCTTTTCCAAATCAGCTCTGCAAGAGATGCTAAATGGTCTGTTTTAAGAACAAGAAGAAAAACAGTGAGAGGGAGAGGAACAGGTATGAAAAAAATGACATTGAATAAGTACCTATCAAAAATAACCTTAAATGTAAATGGGTTAAATGTTCCAATCAAAATACATAGAATAAATGAATGGATAAGAAATCATGACCCATACATATGCTGCCTACAGGAGACCCACCTCAGAACAAAAGACCCACACAGACTGAAAGTGAAGGGCTGGAAACAAATATTCCAAGCAAAAGGACATGAAAAAAAAAAAAAAAAGCCGGGATAGCAATACTCATATCAGACAAAATAGACTTCAAAAAAAGAGCCAAGAAAGAGATCCAGAAGGTCACTTAAGGGAAGAATGCATGAAGAAGATAAAAACATTGTAAATATATATGCACCCAGCATAAGAGCACCCAAATACATAAAGAAAATCTTGGAGGACTTCAAGAAAGATATTGACAGCAACACAATTAAAGTAGTGGATTTCAACACCCCATTGTCAAAAATGGATAGATCTTTCAAACAAAATATCAACAAAGATGTTGCAGCATTGAATGATGCCCTAGATCAAATGGACTTAACTGACATATACATAGAGTCTTTCATCCCAAAGAAGAAAAATATACATTCTTTTCAAATGGACATGGAACATTTTCAAACATAGACCACATGATAGGACACGAAAAAAAACACACCAAATTCAAGAAAATTAAACTCATAACAAGCATTTTCTCCATCTACAAGGGCCCGAAACTAGAAACCAACCTCAAGGAAAAAACCAAAAAACACTCAAAATCATGGAGATTGAATAGTATGCAACTAAACAATGAATGTGACAAGAATGAGGTTAAGGAAGAAATCAAAGTTTCTGGAAACAAATGAAAATGAACTCACAGCAATCCAAAACTTATGGGACACAGTGAAGGCAGTCCTGAGAGGGAAGTTCATAGAGATACAGGCCTACCTAAAAAAGACAGAAACATTTCAACCATACTGCCTACCCCTACTCCTACAAGAAATCAAGGAACAACAACAAAGACAAATGAGAGCAAGTACAAGGAAGGAAATAACTAAGATCAGAGCACAATTAAGTGACATACACACTCAAAAGCACAATTCTAAGGATCAATAAATCCAGGGGCTAGTTCTTTGAAAAGATAAACAACATCAACAAGCCTTTACACAGACTCCTCAAGAGAAAAAGAGAGAGGACCCAAATAAACGCAATTAGAAATGAAAGAGGAGATTCAGCATTCTTAGGGTATAACCCCAGTAGCAGAATTGCTGGGTCAAAGGGCAGTTCCATTTTTAGTTTTCTGAGGAAATTCCATACTGTTTTCCACAGTGGCCTCACCAGTCTGCATTCCCACCAACAATGTACTAGGGTTCCCTTTTCTCCACATCCTCTCTAACATTTGTTTGTGGATTTGTTTATGTTGGCCACTCTGACTGGTGTGAGACCTATGCACCTCAATGTTCACAGCAGCACAATTTACAATAGCCGAGTACTAGAAGCAACCTAAGTGCCCATCAACAAATGAGTGGATCAAAAAATTATGGTACATTTACACAATGGAATTCTACACAGCAGAGAGAAAGAAGGAGCTCATACCCTTTGCAATGGCATGGATGGAACTGGAGAGCACTATGCTAAGTGAAATAAGCCAGACGGTAAGGGACAAATACCATATGATCTCACCTTTAACTGGAACATAATCAACAAAAGAAAAAAGCAAACAAAATATAACCAGAGACATTGAAATTAAGAACATTGTAACAATAGCCAGAGGGGAGTGGGGACGGGATAGTGGGGCGAGGGGTCTATAGGAGCTACTATAAAGGACACAAGGACAAAATCAAGGGGGAGGGTGAAGGTGAGGGAGGGAGGTGGGACTGGCTGGGGTGGGGTGGAGGGATGGGGAGAAAATGCAGACAATTGTAACTGAATTAAAATAAATAAATTAATTTTTAAAAAATGAAAGAGGAGAAATTACAACTGATAACACAGAAATACAAAGGATTGTAAGAAATTACTATGAAGAACTATATGCCATGAAATTTGAAAACCTAAGTGAAATGGACAAATTTCTAGAAAAGCATAATCTTCCAAACTGCGTGATGAAGAAACAGAAAGCCTGATAACACCACTGGCAGCTGACAAAGTTGAAGCAGTAAACAAAAAACTCCCGACACACAAAAGTCCTGGACCAGATGGTTTCACAGGAGAATTTTACAAAGCTTTTAAGGATGAGCTAACCCCTATCCTTCTCAGACTATTCCAAAAATTCCAAGAAGGTGGAAGACTCCCAAACTCCTTTCAGGAAGCCAGCATCATCCTAATCCTGAAACCAGATAAAGACATAACAAAGAAAGAAAACTACAGGCCAATACCACTGATGAACATAGACAGTAAAATCCTCAACAGAATGTTGGCAAACTGCATCCAAAAATGCTTCAAAAAAGATTATACACCATGATCTAGTGGGATTCATCCCAGGGATGGAAGGATGGTACAATATTCACAAATCAATAAATGTAATATATCACATAAACAAAATAAAAGATAAAAATCATGTGATCCTATCAATAAATACACCCATTTAAGATACAAACACTAAGCAGTTTGGGAATAGAGGGAATATTCCTCAACATAATAAAGTCCATATATGAGAGAACTACAGCCAACAACATACTCAATGGGTAAAATCTAGAAACTTACCCCTGAAGATGAGGCACAAGACAAGGGTGTTCACTTTCACCACTTCTCTTCAACATAGTACTAGAAGTTCTAGCTACAGTGATTAGATAAGAAAAATAAATAAAAGACATCCAATTTGGAAAAGAGGAAGCAAAACTGTAATTGTTTCCAGATGACATGGTAGTATACATACAAAACCCTATCGGCTCCACCAATAAACAACTCTACCTAATAAAAGAATTTGGCATAACAGTGGATAAAAATCAATATTCAGAAACCAAAGGCATTTTTATACACCAACAATGAAATATCAGAAACAGAAATCAGGAAAAAACATCCCATTTGATATAGCAACAACAAAAATCAAGTACCTAGGAGTAAACCTAACCAAGGAGGTAAAAGACCTGTACTCAGAAGACTATGCAACACTGAAGAAAGTTATTAAGGAAGACACAAACAAATGGAAGCATGTACCATGCTCATGGATTGGAAGAATTAACATCATCAAGATGTCCATACTTCCCAAAGCAATTTATAGATTCAATGGAATTCCTATTAAAGTACCAATGACATATTTCACAGATATAAAACAAACATTTCAGAAATTTATATGGAACCATAAATGACACAAATAGCTGGTGTAATTCTCAGAAAAAAGAACAAAGTATGAGGGATCACAATACCTGATTTCAAACTGTATTACAAGGCCACTGTAATCAAAACAGCCTGGTACTAGCAAAAGAACACACGCATAGACCAAAGGAATGGGATAGAGAGACCGGAAATAAACCCAAGTCTCTATAGTCAATTAATATTTGACAAAGGGGGAAGAAGCATGAAGTGGAGTAAAAATAGCCTCTTCAACAACTGTGTTGGGAGAGCTGGACAGCTATGTGCAAAAAGATAAAACTCGAGCACCAACTTACACCATACACAAAAATAAATTCAAGGTGGATAAAAGACTTAAAGATCAGTCATGATACCAGAAAAGTCCTAGAGGAGAACATAGACAGGAAAATCTCAAATATTCCACACAGCAATATTTTCACTTATATGTCCCCTAAAGCAAGGGACATAAAGGAAATAATAAACAAATGGGACCTCATCAAATTAAAAAGCTTTTACATGGCTAAAGAAATCAGCATTAAAATGAAAAGAGAACCAACTATATGGAAAACATATTTTCCAATGATACCTCAGACAATGTTTTGATCTCCAAAATAAATAAAGAACTCACATGACTCTACTCTAGGAAGACAAAAAAAAAATACAATTAATAAAAGGGCAAGAGTTCTGAACAGACACTTCTCCAAGGAGGACATACAGAGTTCCTAGAGACATATGAAAAGATGCTCAGCATCACTAGCGGTCAGAGAGATGCAAATTAAAAACACAGTGAGATACCACTTCAAACCAGTGACAATGGCCATCATAAACAAAGCAACAAACAACAAATGTAGGAGAGGATGTGGAGAAAAGGGAACCCTAGTGCACTGCTGGGGGGAATGCAGACTCATGTAGCCACTGTAGAAAACAGTATGGAATTTCCTAAGAAAACCAAAAATGGTACTGACTTTTGACCTTGTGATTCCACTGCTGGGATTTTACCCTAAGAACCCTGAAACACCATTTCGAAGAACCTATGCACCCCAATGTTCATAGCAGTGTTATATACAGTAACCACATTCTGGAAATAGCCTTTGTGCCCGTCAGTATATGAGTGGATCAAAAAATGGTGGTAAATTTACACAATGCAATACTATGCAGAAGAAAGGAGCTCCTACCTTCTGTGACAGCATAGATGGAACTGGAGTGTATTGTGCTAAGTGAAATAAACCAGGCAATGGAAGACAAATACTATTATGATCTCACCTATAAGTGTAACCTAATCAACAAAACAAACAAATGAGACAAAATGAACCAGAGACTTGGAAATAATGGACAAACTGACAGTGACCAGAGTGGAGGTGGGTGGGGGAAAACAGGAGAAAGAAGAGGATCATGTACAAGGCAACATGGAGAAGGACCCTGGTGAGAGCATTGTCTTTGGGAGTAGAGGATGGTTGGGGCAGGGGAGAGCAACAGGGGGGGAAATGGTGACATCTTAACTGAAAAATAATTCAAAAAAAAGGAAAGAATGATTCTATTCATTAAACCATAGTTATGAAGTTATGTTTCTAATGTATTTTAAAGAAAGATGGCAGCGTAGGTGGACACACTGCACCTCCTCGCACAACCAGAACTGACAGAAAATCGAACAGCAAGGAAGTCCAACACCAAGTAGATAAAAAAGAAACATACATCCAGACTGGTAGGAGGGGTGGAGATGGGCACCGGGGCACAGAGGACTCAAGTGGCCATGGTGGGACCGAGACTGGCGGAGTGTGGGATGAAAGGGACAGGCAGCCTGACCACTAGGAGACCCTGCGGCCCCACATTCACGCACAGATAAACTGAGAGGGCCGGACTCTGAGTGGCGGAGAACGGGGCAGGCAGAGCGCGGGTAGCACCACGCGGCCCCACACTCCTGCACAGATAAACCGGGACAAACTGCGGGGAGCGAAGCGGACCACGTAACCCAGGGCTCCAGTGCAGGGAAATAAAGCCTCAGACCTCTGATTGAAAGTGCCCTTTATGTCCCTTGCTTTAGGGGATGTGTCTGTGAGGATGTTGCTGCGTGGAATGTCTGAGATTTTCCTGCCAATGTTTTCCTCAAGGACTTTTATGGTGTTACAACTTATATTTAAGTCTTTTATCCATCTTGAGTTTATTTTTGTGTATGGCGTAAGTTGGTGATCGAGTTTCATTTTTTTGCACGTAGCTTTGCAACAGCATGGATGGAACTGGAGAGCATTATGCTAAGTGAAATAAGCCAGGAGGTGAGGGACAAATACCATATAATCTCACCTTTAACTGGAACATAATCAATAGAAGAAAAAAGCAAACAAAATATAACCAGAGACATTGAGGTTAAGAACGGTCTGACAGTGGCCGGGTGGGGGGGGGGGGCACTGGGAAGATGGGATTACAGGAACTACTATAAAGGACACATGGACAAAACCAAGGGGGAGGGTGGAGGTGGGGGAGGGAGGTGGGTTCAGCTGGGGTGGGGTGGAGGGATAGGGAGAAAAGGCATACAACTGTAATTGAATAACAATAACAATTAAAAAAAAAAAGAAAGAAAGAAAGCACCCGTGGGGGTTGGGGCGGCAGCAGGAGATACTCCCAGCCTCACAGGAGAGGTCCTTGGAGAGACCCACAGGGGCCTAGAGTGTGCACAAGCCCACCCACTTGGGAACCAGCACCAGAGGGGCCCAGTTTGATTGTGGGAAGCGGAGGGAGTGGCTGGGGTCCCGTGGAGAGTGGAACAAGTGCCATTGCTCCCTCTCAGCCCCTCCCCCACGTACAGCATCACAGCCCAGTGACCAGCATTACCCCCTCCCCTGAACACCTAAGGCTCCGCCCTTAAAGTAACAGAAACACCAAGACAAAAAAAATGGCCCAAATGACAGAACACTTCAAAGCTCCAGAAAAAATACAACTAAGCAAGGAAGAGAGAGCCAACCTATCAGATGCACAGTTCAAAACACTGGTTATTAAGACACTCACGGAATTGGTTGAATTTGTTCGAAAAGTAGATGAAAAAATGAAGCCTATGCCAAGAGAAACAAAGGAAAATGTACAGGGAACCAATAGTGATGTGAAGGAAACTGGGACTCAAATCAATGGTGTGGACCAGAAGGAAGAAAGAAACATCCAACCAGAAAAAGAATGAAGAAACAAGAATTCAGAAAAATGAGGAGAGGCTTAGGAACCTCCAGGACATCTTGAAACATTCCAACATCAGAATTATAGGGGTGCCAGAAGGAAAAGAGGAAGAACAAAAAATTGAAAACTTATTTGAACAAATAATGAAGGAGAACTTCCCCAGTCTGGCCAAGGAAATAGACTTCCAGGAAGTCCAGGAATATCAGAGAGTCCCAAAGAAGCTGGACCCAAGGAGGAACACACCAAGGCACATCATAATTACATTACCCAAGATTAAAGATAAGGAGAGAATCTTAGAAGCAGCAAGAGAAAAGGACACAGTTACCTACAAAGGAGTTCCCACAAGACTGTCAGCTGATTTCTCAAAAGAGACCTTACAGGCAAGAAGGGGCTGGCAAGAAGTATTCCAAGTCATGAAAGGCAAGGACCTACATCCAAGATTACTGTATCCAGCAAAGCTATCATTTAGAATGGAAGGGAAGATAAAGTGCTTCTCAGATAAGGTCAAGTTAAAGGAGTTCATCACCCAGCCCTTATTATATGAAATGTTAAAGGGACTTATCTAAGAAAAAGAAGATCAAAAATAGGAACAGTAAAAATGACAGCAAAGTCACAGTTATTAACAACCACACCTAAAACAAAAACAAGAGCAAACGAAGCAAACAACTTGAACAGAAACAGAACCACAGAAACGGAGGTCACATGGAGGGTTATCAATAAGGGATTGGGATGGGGAGAGAGGGGGGAAAGGTACAGAGAATAAATAGCACAAATGGTAGGTAGAAAATAGACAGGGGGAGGGTAAGAATAGTATAGGAAATGTAGAAGCCAAAGAACTTACAAGTATGACCCATGGACCTGAACTATAGGGGGGGAATGTGGGAGGGAGGGGGTCGGCAGGATGGAGTTGAGTGAAAGGGCGGAAAAGGGACAACTGTAATAGCATAATCAATAAATATAAAAAAAAAGAATGAATTACAGATCTGAAGCTGAGTTAATTGTGAAGTACTTTTTTTCTATTTATTTCACTATATATATATGTATACATTATTGCAAATCATTATGTTGTACATCTTAAATTCATACAGTGTTATAGTACATCCCAATAAAACTGGAGAAAAGATTAAGAAATAAAGAAAGAAACAAACATGCCAACACATCTAACATGTTACAATACAGTGTATTAGCAGGAGATGAAAACAAATCCTCTTCAGATAGAAAACAAAACAAAACAAAATTATTATGTTGCCTATCTACAAACCTGTGGCAAAATCTATATTTGTAATAGATGGTCAGCTGTTATCCTTGCTTCTTAATAAAAATAATAACAAACTAAATATTCATCAGAACAACAGCAATCAAAATAAGAGAATGTGATGAGCTAAACAATTAAAAGTGGTCAGATTGAAAAGGTAGAGACTGAATATAAACACAATGGCCTGACCTTCTATGACAATAGGACTCTGATCCCAAAATTGGTCTGAGAAGTTAAACATTGACTTCTACAGCAATTGGGCCAGGATGGTTAGGACTTAGTATATGACTGTCAGTTTCCCTACATTTTGCCTTTGCTTCTACCTCAGAACCAATCAGAGAAAGCCAAATATGCTCCTTCACCAGACACCTAGGCCACAGGACACCCTACTTCTAGTTAGCCCACTTTCACCTTCCCCTGTCAACACCCATTTTATTCCACTATGAAACTTTTCTACTCTTTGGCTTGACTTTGAGTCTGCCAAAATCAAGTAATGGTGCCTGGCTCCCAGCTATTAATAAATAGTCAACTTGTTTTCATTTAGTAAACTGTAGGGAACTGGTTTATTTGAAAATGGCAAATGTGACTCAGCCCTGTGTCGAAAGCCAACAGGAGAGAAGTGGTGGGCAGGAGCCAGACCCTCAAACTGGTTTTCCCGTGGGAACCAGGCCTAGAAAAGGCATCCGGACTGTTTTGGCTTGCTCTTGCCAGAACTCCCTCACCCTGTCCTGAAACAGTAGATGTTTATTGCCTATCTTCAAGGTAATTTCCAAGGCCTGTATGAATTTTCCCAAGGACGGAGCACAATTAGCTCACCACCTTTCCCTTCTGCATTTGGTATTTTCCTTGGCTTGATGGTAACTAAAATGTAGACAACAACATTCTATATAATAGATAATAAGACCTGAGAGAGACAATAAAAGCCTGTCCAGGCAAGGGTTGGGGTGCTCTACCCTTGAAAGAGTGGCCAAGGTGCTCTCCCCTTGAGAGAAACAGCCATAGGACTCCCATCTTTAGGGAGTACCTGTACCATCCCTTTTTCTCCACAGGACTTCTGTAGTCTGTGTGCATTTGTTCTCGTCTTCAGCCACAACACACAGACTCTGCTGGCTGGAGTCTACAACAGTAAACTTTGTTTATGTTCAAAAGTAAAATACTTTAAGAGTTCAGGTGATAAATATCTATCAAGTCAGAAAGGATATGCATAGGGCAAACAGAGTTTTATCAATATTGTCCTTTGAGAAGGACATAAGAAGTTACTGTGTCATTTAACCTTAAAGTCAAGGTCAGAAAATATCCCCTATGAAAATGATTATAAGAAAGTTAACAAACATAACAGATAACCACAAAGGAACCCATCCTAAGAATTATTTGTAAAGTCGATATTGCTAATATACAGTGTTACTTCTGTTTTTTCAATGATCAGCTTGTCAAAAATTATGACTACAGTGACATGCAGTAATTGAGATATTTGAGGGTCAAGTCCAACCCAAATGCTCTCATTCCATGAAGTTATTTTAGACCTTTTAAGCACACCCAATGCTCTGTCTACTGCCCTTATAGACTATGATCAGCCATGAGCTTAAACTCCATGTTGTACATGATGCACATCTGAGTACATACTGTCCCCTGGTCTTGCTAATGCTTTATGAGTTAATGTCATCTCCCTCAAGCAAATGCTCCTTTTCTGAGGGCAGGAGCATAGAATGTACATTTCCTGGATTACTTACTGTAGTAACAACACAATTGGACTGACCACTAAGGTTGATTTCAGCAAGAACCATTCTCATATGTCCTCTTCAAGTGACTATGATTTGTCACATCATAGCTCTTCCCACAGTGTATTTCAGTGGTTTGTTTTCTTATCTGTGTCCACCACCCAACTAGAAAGGCTTTAGGGCAGTGACTGGTGTTTTTAATTTTCATCTTTAAATCTTCTATACTTAGTATAGTAGCTGACTCATAATTGGGCCTTGATATTAAATGTGTTGTTGACTGTCAACTTCTATCTGAGAAAGAACTATGTGTGAATCAACAGTAATCTGACTTGGCAGCAATTAGTGCATTTAACATACCAGGGGACAGCAAAGTTTTCCCTAAATGGGCTGATGGTAAATTTTAAACTTGCAGGTTATAGGGTCTCAGCAGGAACTACTCGACTCTACCCTTGTCAGCCAAAGCAGCCCTGCACAACAGTAAACAAATGGGTGTGTCCGTATTAGTACCACTTTTTCCACAAAATCAATTGGAGAGCTGGATCTAGCCTGAGACCCATGATATGCCTACCTTGGACATGGAATGCTAACACTACTAAGAAAGGTGGGAACTAGGAACATTCAACAATTCAAACAATACTTTATAATAGGCATAGGCTTGGCTTCCCAACCAATCTCAAAAGTGATGTGATTTACTGCCTACATTCATAATGGAAGAAAACATCAAATTTCAGTCAGAGGTTAGTGAAGATAAAAGTGGACCCTGAGTGAAAAAGCCTGCTCTAGGAAGACTGGACCTACCCTCAGCTGTCAATCTCCACAATAACACCATTCACTGAGGAATTACATACCATGAGCCAACATTTAACATACATCACCTTGTTCATTATACAAAGAACTCTGAAAAGTCAGAATCATTGTTTCTAATTTACACCTTAAGAAACAGTATTGTAAATTAGTAAAATGTCTTATTTGAGAACACAAGGCCGATGTAAAGGAAAACACAATTATCAAGTCCCAGTCTACCCAGCTGCAGAAGCTGTATGCTCTTCACACTCTGTAGAGGGGGAGGGAGAAGCCAGTGTTGCAAGAAGTGTGTTGTTGTATAATGATTTGTGTGACCAAACAAACATAGCCTCTCTTCCAAATATTATATAATGTTTGAAATTTTTTGTTACCCAAAGATTATAAGAAACCTTGTTTAATAGAATTAAACAACTTGATTAACAACTGCATTGAAATTATATTTATTATCTAAGCAAAAAGCAACAAATTACCCATTTTTACAGAAAGATATCTTCATATTAAAATAGTTCTAGCTATTTCAAAAGTAGAAAACACAGACTATTTTTACTCAAACATATTAAAGGTATTTAAAAGTTTTAATTTTCAAGTTCTCACTAACATGAGATTGAACTTTTAAAATGTAACATTGATCTATAACATTTGTACAACTGGCTATGTACTCTACTTCTAGCAGAATTTTAAAATTCTTATCTTCAGTCTTTCTCTACACAGATTTCATTAAAAGAAGCATGAGGATTTGGGGGAGGAATTATAAAAAACAGCTCTGTAATATAGATGGCTCAAAACTTGCACTAAAAGGTGTGTTGAGCTCAAAACATTCACTAAAAGGAGTATGCTGATTTGTTCTCTACTGGGTTTCAACCTGAGCTCATCAGCTGTCTCTTTTCAAATGACACAGACTTTAAAGATTCAATTTAACATTAGGGTTATTTTGAAGCCTGTGTAATCTAAGACTGCACAAGTAAAGGTTCTTGCAGCACTTTCACCCACATGGTCCATATGGTATATTCTGGACAGGTAAGATGTTAAATATAAGCTTTAATAAATGCAGTAAGGCTAAGTGAATTTAGGAAACATGGGATTCGCATTTACTGTTTAACCATAAATTTGCCTCACTGTCCCAGATTAAGATAGACAAACTTGAGCGTGAGAGGGGAAAAAAAATTGTCTGCTTGTTTCTCTTACCAATTTATAGACATATATTTTAAGTTTCAACTCCACTACTTCATTTGTGTCTGTTTTTCTTTATTTAGATTTTTACTCATCTATTTTTCCTATTTATTCATAACTTCATATCATGGCTCAAATATAGGGAAATGAAGTAGGAGAATAATATTCCCAGATAATGACTCTCAGCTATGTTTGGAGATATGATTAGAATGCAGAGGATCAAACTTGCCTTGGACCCATAATTCATGTGATGTGAGTTACCATCTGGATGACTGTGGTGGTGTGTTATGTAATTCAAGAATACTAATAGGATTGTGTAGTGAAAAGAAAAGCTAAAAAGAAATATATCTTTGTTACTTGATTTCAAGTATATTCATGAATAGCTTTCAACACTGACAAAAGAGCAACACTCAGGCTCTCTCTTTGTCAAATAATGCAAAACATCTGGATGAAAACAGGAAAAAAAAAGGAATCAGGCAAATTACTTATGAAGTGAAACTCTCAGGACTTTGGACATATCAAACAGCCTTTTGATGAATGTATCCTTCTTCAAAGCTAAAATTCTATTAAGACTGCTTTGTGTTCCTACATAATATCATAGTGCCTATGTCACAGAATGACACAGAATTAGAGAGAGAGATTGGAGAGTATTGGAAAGGCTGTTCTAGGAGCTGGCATATCCTCTAGCAGAGAAGACAGGAAGTGGAGAGATTCTGTAAATGGTAGTTCTTAAAAAAATGGAAAGAGGTGCACCACCATAGACAGACTAACAGCTAACATTTACTGAGGGCTCACTCCACCAAGTGTAGGGCAAATATTTCATATGTGTTACCTTATTTAAGCTTCAGAACAACCCCAGGATCTAATTTGAACTGTATTATACTACTAGTGCTACTGATAATAGTAGCTCTGACTTACTGATTATTATATATCAAGAACTATTCTAATCACTTTATATTAACATTTACTCATTAAATCCTCACAACAAACTATTAAATTAGTTCAATGTAATAGATAAGGTAATTGAGACCCACAGAGGCCAACTTAACTACTCAAAATACATAGGAACGCCACAATATGTGTGAAGAGGGTACTATGATGTGCAGCATGTCCACAGGCCCTGAAATCTGGGACAGTCTCAGTCTAAAGTGTTGTCTGGGGATCCTCTTTCATCTGCTCAAGAAATGATTATTGTGAATAGCTATTCTTTACAGAATGCTTATTGTGTGAGAGACCATGCTAAGTGTACTACATCTCTGTATTTTATTATTTTTTTCCTTAGAAAACTGAAATCCAAAGAGATTAAATAACTTCCTAAAGTCAACGGCTGCTAAAAGGGTAATCGGATTCACACTGTGAGATTGAGGCTCTGCATTAAACTGCAGAAGGTATCGCCTATGTGAGCATTTTTGAGCATATACCATGGCAAAGTCTGGGTTAGATGTTGGCTATGCTGAGATGAAAGGGCAGTTTCCTTGTAAGAGAGGAGCTAAGAGTCCATTGAAGATGACATACATAGATCAACAACCAAAGTATCTTAAAATGGTTGTTTTCATTAAATGGAAGTGTATCAGGAAAGCCCTTCATATAGGACATGGCACTTGACCTGCCACTGAGGTATACATGCGAAGTTAACTGGCAGAGTGATGTTGGGCTAGGTGCAAAGAGGAGCCTGGCTGAGATTAAACACATGCTTGATTGTATGGAGCCTTCTAATTATGTCACAAGAGTAAGAGAGTTGTTTAACATGCAAACGATATAACACTGTAAAGCCAGAATCTTTTCCATGGGCTTGCACCATATCATTGTCTAGAATGACCCTTCCTCCCTCTCTGCACCTTTCTATCTTATACACCCTCAATTTCTACATAGCTTTAATATTTAGTATTCTTAAGGAAAATTTAAGCCACATCAGTGCTTATCCTATTCCATTATGATTGTTTCCTTCCATTTCTCTCTCCTCTACTGGATTGTGCACTCACATTTTCATTGCCCAAGTACCTAGCCCTCCCCAGAGTCAGTGGCTTGCAACCACTGAGTGGGTAGATGAAAGGAAGCTTTGGTTAAGAATGGAGTCCAGCCCTGACATGTGTTACTCAGTTCATTGGGCATTGTCACACAAAGCAAAAGGTCAATGGTTGGATTCCCAGCCAGGGCATGTGACTGGTTGTGGATTGGGTCCCTTGTCCAGGTGCAAGTGAGAGGCAACCAATTGATGTTTTTCTCACATTGATGTTCCTCTCCCTCTCTTTCTCCCTCCCCCTTTCTCTAAAAATAAATACATAAAACCTTAAAAAAAAAAAAAAGGAATGGCATCCAACCTCTTCATGCCCAGACAAGTTAAACTTGCTCCAAAACAAGTAATTAGCAAGCAAGAGTCAGAGCAAAGATTTAAATCCTTAGCTTTCTGGTCTAGTTTTTTGTCCATCACCACACACTCTCCCTAAATCAAGCGGAAACTGATTAAATGACTGACCCATGAATACAGAGTTATTAAGTCAAAAAGTAAGAACTACAATTCAAGTTTTCTGAGTCAGATTTCATAATTTCCTTCAAAGAAAATCAGCTAGAATTTTTTGCAAAAATGTAAGGTTATATATTGAAATGACAATTGTTAAGACAATGAGGAGACACAAGGGAAGCAGTGAGTAATACAGTAATGTCAATAATCAGTGTTCAAACTAAGAAACACCTAAATGATGAAAACCAAGGTACTGTGCATTAAACTGGGTAGCTATCCCAGGATCCAAATTCCATACCAGATTTTCACACCCAATTTTATCTTCAAGTTCCTATCTTCTACGTTAGACTCAGCTATGCTCTCTCTAAGCTAGCAAAGTTCTTCTCCCTCTTAAGAGCCTTACAGATGCAACTTTAAATACAAGCAATCAAAAAAGATAAAAAGGGCTTCCAATGTCAAGTGAGAGATAAACCACTAGATAAGCAAACTTGTAAGTAGGTAATTTGAAATCATAAAGTTAGAAGAGCAAAAAATAAAAAGAATGAAGTAAAATGAAGATACTATGAGGACCTTTGAGGACACCATCAAGTGGACAAAAATAAAAGATAGCTCACTACAAATAAGGGAGTTTGTACGAGATTGTTAAAAAATGTCTCAGTGGAAATCTTCTAAACCAGAAGGGATGGGATAATATATGCAAATGGCTTAAAGAAAAAACTATTGGCTCTGGCCAGGTAAGTTCAGTTGGTTAGAGCATCATCCTGATAAATCAAGATTGCGGGTTCAACCTCTGGTCAGGACACATACAAGAATCAACCAATGAATGCATAAATAAGTGGAGCAAAAAATCGATGTTTCTCTCTCTCTTCCTTCTTCCTCTCACTCTTTAAAAATCAATAATAAATACAAAAGAAATTTTAAATAAAAAAACTATCAGTCAAGAATACTGTATCTAATACAGCATTCTTTCAAAAATGAAGAAGAAATTAATACTTTATCAGATAAACAAAAGTTAAAGGAGCTCATTACCACTACACTTATTTCTCTTCAAGTTTCTTAAGGAAAGAACTTCTTTCTTAAGTTTCTTAAGGAATTTAAGAGTACTTAAGGAACTTAAGGAACTTAAGAGCTAATTTCTTAAGGAACTACAGGGAAAAGTTTACAATGTAACAAAAAGACAATAGACAGAAACATGGAGCTCTAAACAATTATAAAGTTCTCTGGTAATGTTAAATACATTGACAAATATAGTAATCAATGTTATTGTAATTTTAGTGCATAATTTCACTTATAATTCTTGTATAGAATTTAAGTGACAAAATAATAAAAACTATAAACTTATGTTGATTGTTATACAATATATAAAAGTATTTGTGAAATCAATAATATAAATTGGAGGTGAGGCTGTAAAAATGTAGGGATTTTGTAGATGACTGAAATTAAATTCATTTAAAATTTAATTTTGTACCTTTAAGATATTGAATGTACTTGTAATGGTGACCACAAAGAACATATGTATATGTAACATACATAAAAAGAAATAGAGAAAATCAAAGCCTGTCACTACAAAGAAATAGTGAAACCCAAAGGAAAGAGAGTAAGGGAAAATTAACAAAATGGCAATAGTAAGTCCTTCTTTATCAGTAATTACTTTAATGTTTCAGCTATTATAAACATGCTGCAATGAACATAGCGGTACATATATCATTTCAAATTAGTGTTTTGGGTTTCTTTGGATAAATATACAGAAATAGAATTGCTGAGTCATATAGTGCTTCTATTTTTAATTTTTTGAGGAAACACCATACTGTTTTTCATGGTGGCTACACCAATTTTCAGTCATTTTGCCATTGGTGACAACATGAATGGACTTAGAGGGTATTATGCTAAGTGAAATAAGCATACAGAGAAAGACAAATACCATTTGATTTTACTTTTATGTGGAATCTAAAAACAAAACAGAAACAAATCATAGATGCAGAGAACAAACTGGTGTCTACCAGATGGGAAGGAGGTCGAGGGGATGAATAAATACAGGTGAAATATACAGGTGCTGATTTACCAAGTATAAATCAGCAGTTATAAAAATAGTCATAGGATGTAGAGCATGGCATAGGGATAATAGTCAGTAATTATTGCAATAACTATGTTGGGTGCCAGATGGGTACTAGACTTATAGGGTGGTCATTTTGTAACAGTGGAAAATTAGCGATACATAATGCTAAAAGGGAAGTTTATAGCTATAAAAACATACATAAAAATGGATCTGAAATCAACAACATAGCTTCACACTTAAAGGAAAAATAAAACTACATTCAAAACTAGAAAGAAGGAAATTATAAACATTAGAGCAGAAATAAAAGAAATACAGACAAAAATAATAGTATACATCAATGAAACTAAGAATTTGTTTTTTAAAGGATCAAAAAAATTGATATACTGTTAGATTAAAAAAATGAGAAGTTTTTTTAAATCAAATAATTAAAATCAGAAATGAAAGAGAAGGTGTTACAACTGATACAGTAGGAAAAAAGGATGGTAAGAGAATACTATGAATAATTGTACACCAAAAGTTGACTAATCTAAAAGGAATAAATAAATTTCTCAAAACACACAAACTACTGAGAATAGCTCATGAAAAAATGGAAAATTTGAACAGACATAACTAGTAAGGCTATTGGGAGATTTGATCAGTAATCAAATACTTTCAAATAAAGAAAGGCCCAAAACCAGAGGACGTCACAGGAGAATCCCAACAATTTTTTTTATTTACATCAATCCTTCTCAAAATCTTCCAAAAAATTGAAGAGAATACTTCAAAATTCAGTCTATGAAGCCAGGGTTACCATAATACCAAAGCCAGACAAGGACACTAGAAGAAAAAAAACTGACAAACCAACATCTCATTGAATACTGATGCAAAAATCCTCAACAAAACACTAGCAAACTGAATTTTACAGCACATTAAAATTATTATACACAATTACTACATTAGTTATTTCTGCCATGAAAAATGGCTCATCACACCACATTAACAGAATGGACAAAAACTCATTTGAACAAATTCAACACCCTTTCATGATAAAAACACTCAATAAACTGGCATTAAAACAAAACTCTCTCAAAGAAAAAAAGCTCATATATGAAAATCACATAGCTAATAAACTCAATGATAAATGACTGGAAATCTTGCTCCTAAGATCAGGTAGAAGACAAGGGTATACTATTCAATCTAGTATTCAAAGTCCTAGCCAGAGAAATTAGCCAATAGAAATAAAAGGCAGTCAAATAAACAGGATGAAGCAATATCTCTGGTCACATATGATATGATTTTATATGTAGAAAACTCTAAAGATTACACACACACAAACACTAACACAAACTGTTAGAACTAATAAATGAATTCAGGAAAGTTTTAGGTTAAAGAATTAACCCACAAAATCAGTTGCATTTCTATATACTAACAATGAACAATCCAAAAGGAAAATAAGAAAATCTCACAGTAGTACCAAAAAGAATAAAATACTTGGGAATAAACCAAACAAATAAAATAAAAGATTTGTACACTGAAAATGACAAAATATTGTTGAAAGAAATTAAAGACACAAATAAATTGGACATCTTGTGTACATTGATTAAAAGACTTAATATTGTTAAGATGTCAATACTACCCAAAGCAATCTATGGGTGTAATGCAATGAATGCCTCTTAAAACCCACTGGTATATTTTTACAGAAATAAAAAAATTATCCTAAAATTCATACAGAATGTCAAGGAGCCACAAATAGCCTAAACAATTTTGACAAAGAAAGAGGAACAAATCTGAAAGCCTAATGTTTCCTGATTTTAAAACATGTCATAAATCTATAGAAATCAAAACAGTATGGTGCTGGCACACATATGTATAAAGACAGATATACAGGCCATGGAATTGAGAGCCCAAATATAAACATTTCAAATACAGTTAAATGTTCTTTGATAAGGCTGCCAAACCAAATGTAAGAGAATGAAGTCAAGCCCTTAACTTGAGCTATATGCAAAATTTAATTGAAAATAAATTAACTAAATGTAAGACCCCAAGCTCTAAACCATAGAAAAGAAAAGATAGGCCAAAAGTTCATGATATTGGACTTGGCAATGATCTCTTGGGTAGATATGACATCAAAAGTATAAGCAACAAAAGCAAAACTAGACAAATGGAAACTACAAAAAGTTAGAAACTCATGTGCATTAAAGGTCACAATCACAGAGTGTAAAATAAACATAAAAGAGAAATGTTTCAAATTATATATCTGATAAGGGGTTAATATCAAGACATATAAAGAATTCCTACAACTCAACAACAAATAAATCAAATAACCTATTTTTAAGGGCAAATGACTTGAATAGACATCTCCCCAAAGATGATACACAAATGGCCAACAAGTGTATGAAAAGATGCTCAACATCACTAATCATTAGAGAAATACAAGTCAAAGCCATGATAGAAGACCATCTTACACCCATTAGGATGATTGTTGTTTTTTTAAAAAGTGTTGGTGGGCCCTGGCTGGTGTGGCTCAATGGTTGAGGGCCGACCTGCAAACCAGTCACTGTTTTGATTTCCAATCAAGGCACACGTCTGGGTTGCCACCCAGGTCCCCAGAGGGGTGCGTGAGAGGCAACCACACATTGATTTTTCTCTCCCTCTCTTTTCTCTCCCTTCCCCTCTCTAAAGGGTAAATAAATAAAATCTTTAAAAATAAGTGTTGGTGTGGGTGGGGAGATGTGAAGAAGGTTAAACACTTGTGCACTGTTGGTCAGATTATAAAATGGTGCAACAATAAAATGGTAAACATTATAACAGTTTCTCAAAAATTGAAAACTGAACTACCATGTAATCCAACAACCCCACTTCCGTATATATGTTCAAAAGAATTGAAATCAGAATCTCTAAGATATATTTTCACACCCAAGTTCACACCAGCACTAACTGGATAAAACCCAAATGTCCACGGATGAATGAATGAATAATCCAAATGTAGCAAATACATACAATGGAGAAGTTAATTCCGTTACTTGCTACAACATGCATGAACCTTCAGGACATTATGCTCAGAGAAATTAGCCAGTCACATAAAAATAAATGCTGCATTATTTCACTTATATGAAGTACCTAGAAAAGTCATATTCATAGAAACAGAAAATAGAATAATGATTGCCAAGGGTTGGGGGCAGAATAAAAATGGGGTTAACTGATTAATGGGTATAGCAATTCAGTTTTGCAAGAAGTAAATATTCTGGGATCTGTTTTATAATATGAATATACTTAAAATTATAAAACTGCACTTTGAAAAATGATTAAGATGGTAAATTTTATGTCATGCATTTTTTATCATCAAGTTTTTTTTTGCCCATTAATGGTTGCTGGGGCTTGGGAGAGAGATGTAGATACAAGAATACTTTGATTATAGGTGATATTCAGGGCAATAGAACTATTCTGTGTAATAACAATGGTGGGCACATAACATTACAAATTTGTCAAGACCATAGAATGTATAATTTAAAGAATAATTCCTTATGTACACTAGGGACTTTAGTTAATGTAATGCATCAATATTTGTTTATTAATTATATCAAATATACCATACTATTGTGAAATGTTAATAAGGGACATTATAAGGAACAGAGAAGGGAACATAGTATATGAGAACACTCTACATTTTCTGCCCAATTTTTCTATAAATCTAAAACTGTTTTTACAAATAAAATATATTAATTTAAACCAATTAATTATGTTTTAAAAAGCAAAGATAAGAGCAAATCTCTCTTTAGAGTTATTGTTCTTTATGCTGCCTTAGTGTTGTCTATCCAAGATATAGATCTCTAGTTTTAAATGTTCTTCTTGGCATTTATATCTTCTTTCACATGTGTTTATATACTATATATATTCATAACTCAATTCAGCATTGCAACATTTAAAAAATTGGTTTATTTTAAAAACTGCTAGACTGTCTATGAATTATGCATTTGTCTCTGCTCACATGTCCTTTTACACTCTCACTCCTAGCTCTGTATCCCGAGACATAAATGAGCACAAGAATCATCCTTCAATAACAGAACCAAAGTTACTTGTTCTGCACGTCCCCAAGAAGGTGGAAATTGAAAGTGAGTAAAGTTAGCGCTGGACTTTTAAAAGCATCTCTGTGTCTCCTCCAACAGAGCCTTGAACTCTAGGTCCTGGACATTGGTGTTGGATTTTTTTTCATGACTCCCATGCACATGCAAACCATCTGATGACTCTGAACGTTTTCAGTTGTTCCCTTCCTCTGCTCCTTGTCTTCATATATCTCAGAAGTCAGAGACCCATGGCCTAGTTGTTAGCAACACTGAATAAATTGAAAAGAACAAAAGAAAAATGAAGAAAAGAGAATAATTCTGGTACTTAATTTATTATAATCCTTACAATTCATGTCTTTTTTTAATAGACTTGATTTAATGAAAATACAGACCACTGTTTAACTATCAGAGGTTCTATATTATCTTTTTTCCCTCTATTTTATTGTTATTCAAGTACAGTTCTCTGCAACTCATATGTCTTTAAATGTTAGCATGTTCTACTCTAATATTTACTATTTATGTGGTTTACTCTCAACTGCATTAACACAAGTCCCTTCATGCTAAAGATGAGCTCTTCTGGCTTGACCTTTCAGAGAAAACCATAATAACTCATTATAATGTCTTAACTATCCATTTTTTCAGGTTTACACAAACTGCAAGTGTCTTTCAAGTGTTTATACCATCCTTGGATTTTCACAACTTCTGTATATCTTGAGAACAGGGCTTAATCAGCCTGGACAAGGTGGCTATTTCAACTCACTATCACCAATTAGACAATGAAAACAATGCAAGTGAAGAACTTTAATTAGAATTACCAAAGTTTAAGACTATCACCTGACCAGCCATTTGTGAATAAAGTAGGAGCATGACAGGGGAACAGTGCCCAGAATCACGCATCAGTTAGAGAAAGAGTTGCAAGCAAAACTGAAGCCAGCACATACCCTGACACCTCACAGCTCTGAACCTGCTAGTGTATGATTATAATAATTTTCTAACTTAAATGTTAAAACAAAGCAACACAGCATTTTTAAATGGTTCAAATCAGAATGTTTTAAATTGCTTATCTTAAACAATAAATTGAATTTATTATGCCACATAATGAGAAAATCGAGCACCACTTGGGTTTACAATCGAAAAACTGAGTTACAAATTCCCCAAAGATCTATGTTCTCTCCACCTTTGTTTTACCATTTGGTTGGCTTTTTCCCTCATGCTTGATACCTCATATCTACAAGAAGGCTGAAGCAGGCCTGAGTATCCCATCTTCACATAGCAATTATCTAAGACTTGGGGAGAGAAGGGTACTTGTTTGCATCACTTTTTAATAGGAAAGAAACCCTTTTTAGAGATTGCCCACCACCACTAACACCAATAATAAATTCTTTTCAAATCTTTGACCCATATTTAAATTGGATTCTTTGGTGTCTTACTGTTGAATTTGAAATGTTCCTTGACTAGTTTGGATACCAGTTCTTTATCAGGTATGTGTTTTGCAGAGATTTTTTTTTTCCCAGGCAGTGGTTGTTATTAACTCTTTACAGTGTCTTTCACAATGCCAGAGTTTTTCATTTTAATCAGGTCTAACTTATTGTTTTTTCTTTCATGGGTCATGCTTTTAGTACTGTATCTAAAAATTCATTGCCAAACCCACAGCAATCTAGAATTTCTGCAATATCATCTTTTAGAAGTTTTATAGTTTTGCATTTTAAAACTATGGTTATTTCATTTCTCTTACCACTAGTTGCTATAGAAATGGACAGAAGTTCATTTGCATTGTCATATCAATCTTTTGAGAAAGGAATGAAATAATCATAACTGCTTCTGACTATTGATTTTCAAACTCCTTCCAATACTGGAATCATCTGACATATTATTCAGGTCAGGGTTATCTCTCCAGATAAACAAAGCAGTAAGTGATGTGTGTATAGTATATGCATGTGGGTACATGTTTACACATATGATAAAAATATGCCCACATGTTTATGGAGGGAGGTAAGTCCAAAATTTGTAGTGTGGGCCAGTAGGTCAGAGACCTGCTGTGGTGCAGCTCTAGTCCAAAGGCAATCTGATGGAGGATTTTCCCTTGCTAGGACAGACAGTTCTTTTTGTTCTATTCAGGACTTCAACTGATTGGATGAAAGTCATTCACATTGCGGATGAGAATACAATTATTCAAAGTTCACCAATTTAAATGTTAATCTCATCCAAAAACACCTTCCAAGTTGACACACAAAATTAATCATCACAAATTAACTCCTTATCAATTTGGCACCCATACACACCTCCGCAAATTATTTTTAATCTCCAAATAAAGACAATAACAAGGTTACAATTCCAACTAACACGCCTGCAACATTCAAAAACTCACTTTTGCCAGAAAGATTTGCAAAGGCTTTGGATGTTGTATTTTCTGTTCCTTGTGTCTCACAACTTAAATGCTATGATAGAAAACTAAGAATACCTAAATAATATGATATAACATTAATATAATTTATATTATATCACAAGGAAATAAGAGAGGGAAGAAAACAAAGATTTTTGCTTAATATATACACACAAACACATATTCATAATAAAATAAGGAGGGAATGACCATTACAGTTCTCATTTCTATAATTGGTCACTTGGTCCTAGCTGGTATTCATAATTACGTTCTTTCACTACTCATTTTGTATTCTCATATACAGCCTCATGGATAATCTTGATCTACAAGGTATTTCCATCTAGGTGGCACTGTAACTAAATCTTCAAAAAGCGATTCCACCATTCTATCAAGCCAGCTGCTTCAGGATGTGGGAAACATGGACATACCAGTGAATTCCATGGTCATAGGCTCATTGCCACACTTTATTTGCTGTAAAATGAGTTCCTTGATCTGAAGCAATGCTGTGTGGAATACTGTGATTGTTTATAAGGCATTTTTTAAGTTCACAGATGATAGATTTGGCAGGTATTTCATGTAGGGAAGTCAAATCCATATCCAGAGTAAATGTCTCTTCTAGTGACAACACATGCTATCCCTTTCATGAGGAAAGGGATCCAATGTAATCAGCCTGCCACCAGGTACTTACTGATTACCCTGGGAAATGATGCCATATCTGAGACTCAGTATTGAACTCTACTGCTGGCATATTGGCTACTCAGCAGGGGCAATAGCAAGGTTGTACTTGGTGAACAGAAGTCCATGTTGCTGAGCCCATGTATAACCTCCACCCTGCCACCATGGCCACTTTGTTCATGAGCCCATTAAACAATGACAGGGGTAGCCTCTTAGGAAAGAGGCTTGCTGTTATGTACAGAATGGATTATTCTATCCATGTGGTTATTAAAATTCTCCTCTGTGGTGGTTACCCTTTAGTGAGCATTCTCATGGAACACAAATATCTTCACTTTTTTTTCACCATTCAGAGAAGCCTATCCACATACACCTTTACCAACTTTCTTTGTTATCCATTTTCCAATCATGTTCTTTCCAAATACTGACCATCCAGTCAAACTGCAAGCCATAGCCAATGAATTGGTTTATAATTACATACCTGGCCATTTCTCCTTCCAAGCAAAGTGAACAACCAGGTGCATTGCTCAACGTTCTGCCCATTGGGATGATTTCTCTTTACCATTGATGGTGCTGGAGTGCCATGCAGAGCCATCCATAAACCAGGTCCAAGTCTTATTTCCTCTCATAATTGAACTTAGAATATTCCCCATGAGGTTAAAGGTACAGGCTGGAGAAAAGGAAGCAGTGCGTGAGAAAAGGCAGGAGTGAGGGCCATGCACATGTGGGCCATTTTTTCATTTAACTTACTTGTGCCTTAGGACCTACTTGGCCCAATTGTATATATACCACTGCCATTTGATGATGGAGTTCTGATCTGCCCTCTCAACTTTATAGTTTGGTGGGTCAGATAACACCCATTTCTTGATAGGCAGTTCAGGCACATGGTAATTTGGTGACCAATGGTTAAGTGTTCAGTCTCTACTAAAGCCCAGTAGTAGGTTCAGAGCTGTTTCTAAACAGGGGAGTCCAACCTTTTGGTGTCTCTGGGCCACACTGGAAGAAGAAGAGTTATCTTGGGCTACATATTAAACACATTGTGACACATAATCACAAAAAAATCTCATAATATTTTAAGTAAACTTACAATTTTGTGTTGGACCACGTTCATAGCCATTCTGAGCCATAAGCAGCCCACAGGCCACAGGCTGGACACCTCTGCAAAGAACAGTATTTATCTGCAGGGAATAAAAAACTTTGTCCTCAATTCCTAAAGGCTTACCCTGAAATTCACCTATAAGGCCTGCCAAAGTGTCCAAATAGTATCCTTAGCTGCCACTGACACTTCAAACAACATTGCATCTGCTGAATACTATGGCCCAAGTGGCAGAGCAGTTTGTGAGCTAGCCTGAATCTGTTGCAGAGCCTTCTCTTGTTCTGGATCCCAATTGAAAGCAAACTGCATCTGGTGGGTCTAAATGATAAGGATGAAGAAAATGGCATTTTCCAGATCAGTGGCTGCATATCAAGTACCAATAAATGTGTTAATTTGCTCAAACAATAAAACCACATCTGGTATAGCAGCTGCAAGTGAAGTCAATACCTACTTAAACTTACAGTAATCCACTGCCATTCTCCAAGATTCATTTGTCTTCTGCACAGGACAAATAACTGATCAGAATGCAGATGTGGTGGGAATTCCACACCTGCATCTTTCAGGTCCTTGATAGTGGAAAGAATCCCTGCAAGCTCTCTGGAAATGTGGTATTACTTTTGAGTTAATATATTCCTAGGCAGAGGCAGTTCTAGTGGCTTCAACTTGGCCTTTCCCACCATAACAGGCCAAGATTATGGGCCAGGATTCACCAATGTGGGGATTCTGCCAGCTACTGAGTGTGTCTATTCCAATTATTCCTTTTAAAACTGGGAAAACAATCGCAGAATGTGTTCAGGAACACACTGTACCTACCCACTTTGAGATGGATCTAAGCTATAACTTCATTGACCACTTAACCTCCATAAGCCCTACTCTGCTGGTGAACCATAATGACATTATGGGTCTTCTGGAACTAGGGTTAGCTCAGAAACAGGGTCCAGTTGTCCCCAGAGGTTTGGATTATTTTCTTATGCCTACTTCACATTTATCCTGGTAAAAAGCTGTTGGTCCTTGTAAGGAAGGGTGTGGAAAAGATTTACAGTCTAAATTTTTAGTAGTGTATCTCTCTTCAAGGTGATGGCCTCCTCTTCATTCAAGGGGTTCTAGATCTGAGAGTTGGTCCAAATCTGAGGATTCATTGAGGGGCTATGGCTCTCAGTTTCTGTGATTCAGATTAGACTTTTTTCACTTGACCTAGAACTTTTCTGCTTATACAGCTCAAGTCATAATTTAGTAGGCTTCCTATTTATTTCACTTCTAGGAGCACCATTATCAACTAGCCAATGGCATGGGTCTGTGTGAGTCAGACTATTCTGATCACTAAACTGATTCTGCTTTCCTTTACAGTAATTGTGCTCACCTTGCGTTTTGTGGTTGGGTACTGGCTTAGGTGTCCCAATTCAGTGACCACAGTTTCCACTGTAAGACTTACTTACAGAGAATCATTGTGGAGCTCTTTAAGGATGATGTGCTTTCCTTCACACATTTATTTCTTATAGTTATGGTGAAATGTCTGTTTTATGGAGACAGCCAATGTAAGTGACAATTTAACATTACATGCTCCTTAAACTTTTGAATACCATCCTCTACAGTAAACCAAAAACAAGGTCCATCATTTCCAGCTTGCTCACTATAAACCACTTTTGGTTCATGTTTCAGGCAACCATCAAACTCTTAGAGCTTTTTCTCTAACACCTCAAAGTACATATTGAAGCAAGCATCTCTGTGGGCCCATATCTATAATTCACCCCAATATAAATTTATGTTTCTTCCACTATTATCCCACACCTTTACTCGTTCCCACATTTCATGTCTGTATAAATTATAATACTCAACTTTTAAATGTAGCACATCTTCTCATGAGACACACTTTGTACCTCATCTTTAGGGTTCTGCTGGGACTTAAGTCTAGTTACAAGTCTAGAAGCAAAAGGAGAGTGGCGAGGGTGAGTTCTGAGGAGAATCACCAGTGTGATTCTGTGATTCATGGCAACTGCTCACAGTTTTCTCAGTCAGTGCAGGCTTAATTCCCTCGGGTAGAGATGGAAAGGCTGCTTCTACTGGCAAAGAAGATTCATCAGAATGTAGGGATTCCATGTCCACAGCTTTATCAGAGTCTTCCCATACATTCTCCATTCCAACTTTTAGGATCCCATTCCTTCCCAATCAGTGTCCTCACTTTTAATGCAGATACCCTTCAAGGCTTTGTTACTCAGCAACTTCCAGGATGAGATTCTGGGTTTAGTTTTCAGCAATCTCTATCTGGTGGTGATTACAGGAAATAATGGTTTCTTTCGAGGAAGAAACATAAGCTCTTAGGTCATTTATGTGAAACTTGAGCAGGGAATTCAAATCCCTGAACTTAGTCTTTTATTTTCCTACTTTGCCCAGAACCACTAGGAACAACCAGCCAATCTCATTATACTCATTAGTTTGCCAAAACTTTGTTTGAGAGTAACATACACATGGTCACCCAGATCTTTGCTTCTTGTACTGTCTGATTAGGAATATCCAGTGGTAATATTTTGAGTATGTCTATTTCCAGATCATGCAATGGACTATATGTGCTCTCTTTACTACTGGAAATTGAGTCAAGAGGGTTTTAAAATCTAACTAGATTAGACTTTCAGAAACCCCAGAATAAATTCTGAAGATTCAACCATAAGATTCTGTTCATCTAGAACCACCCTCAGCACCCAAATCCATATTAGTAGGGTTCTCCCAAGAAATAGAATCAACAGGATGTGTGTAATTTTGATATTCATAGGATATATGGAGATTTTTTATTAGAAATTGGTTCATGCAATTATGGAGGCTGGCAAGTCCAGAATCTGCAGTGTGGGCTGGTATATGGAAGACACAGGAGAAACAATGTTGCAGTCCCAGGCTGAAGGCTATCTTCTAGAGCATTCTGTCTTGCTTGGGGAGGCCAGTCTTTTTGTTCTATTCAGATCTTTAACTGATTAGATGAGAGGCCATCACAATATGGGGAACAATCTGCATATTCAAAGGTCACCAATTTAAAAGTTAATCTCATCCAAAATCATCCTCTAAATTGATACATAAAATTAGCATGACATCTGGGAACCTTTACAAAATACTAATGTTTGAGGTTCATCTTCAGTGATTTTGATTTCACTAATTTAATATGAATTCTGAGCATCCAGATGTTTAAAAGTCCCCTCAGTGATGTTGTTGTGCTGCCAAAGTGAAGAATCCATGGATTAGATCAGTTAAGATTTATGTCCTTGGGGCTGGGGAAGAGCCCAGGAAACACAGGACCCCCCATAGCCTGAGCAACATTGGGGTCAGAGAGAAAGGGGCAGAGAATACCAGTACCACAGCACCTGGTTTGAGATTAAAAGATTACCATCTTGCCATAAAGTTTGAAAATGAATTCTGTTTCTAATTTTTTTATTTTTTACTATTTGTAATATCTTCTTATGTGGCATTTAAATGCATACCAATTAAACATAAGTAAAATTAAATATTCAGTTTCTTAATCACACTAGCCCCTTTCCAAGTATTCAGTATCACATATGGCTAGTGACTAATTAATGCATCAGGCAGAGTAGATATAGATATTTTTATCTTTGCAGGAAGTTTTTTTGGCAGCACTAATGGAGCATTACAGACTTAGCAGTGTCTAGTTTGCTCTTTGGCAGAAACTGAAGACAGAGATTATTAAGACACAATACTGCTCTCACAAAGTTTCCTATGCAGCTGAAGAAACATGTGTATGCCTAATTATAGTAAAATGTGATATTAATAATTATAACATATTCATTACACAAATATTTTGGAGGTAAAAGGTATCATGATCCACTATTTTCTTTAATGATTCACTTTTTAAAATATTTCAGGCTTATTTTTCCCCTTAAGTATTAAGATAGCATTTCCATGTAGTTACACAATGTTTATAAGCATAGGTAACTAGTGGAATAAAAGAGATATCTTTTTTAAGGTATTTTTCCACCCCACAAAAAAGTACTCCTCTACCACTGTCACCAGGTACAGGTGTTGACCCAGACAGCTAAAGTGTGACCCCAAACTTTTGGCCATTGTTGATAGAACCAGGAAAAAACTCAAATGAAATTAATTTAAATTAATTTTCAAGAACTGTAAATAGAAGTGTGAAGTATGAATCTTGAAATTTGACAGGAACTGGGGATGTTGGTTCTCCTTTGGAAAACACAAGACACAAAGGTATGCAAACAGATGCAGTTCTTCTGTCCACAGTTGGGTCAACAGAACATCATCTCATCCCTACTGCTGAGTTCTTGCCCAGCAGGCCAGCCGCTCGAGCATCCCAGCCATCCAAAGTTCATCTATGTGTATGGCAACTGAGCTATTCCATCTGAGCATGAAGTGGTGGCAACCCTGGGGGTCTTGGGGAGTCTATGCTCATAAAAAGGAGTCAGGGTCAGGCTGTCTAGAAACGCTAGCTAACATAATATTCTCCTTTACTTTTTCCATGGTAACCCACCCACCTTAGGACTCCATCCCACTAGAATTCCTAACTGAACACTGTTCTCAGAAATTGAAGTAGCTCTGGATTTTGCTTGCTCAGTACCCTTGCTCACTTTCCCACCCCTAATAGAGGTTGAAAGGAGTGGTCACATAACCCTGACCTTGCCCATCAGAGTCCTTTCTCCATTGAGCTAAGTGAATGTGAAATGGTTCAATCCTTGAAGTCTTGTCCCCCAACTATTGGAGAATGATTTTTGCACTGATTAGCAGGGAAGAGCAGGCATTTGAAAGCCTTTAGAGAATTTGCGAATATTTAGGAGGGCTTGTGAACCATTAAGTCTTGTCTTCTCAGAGAGTGCAACTGCTGGAAAGGGAAACTATGAATAAAAAATTAAAATGTTTGTTTTTCTGACATAGCCTTCACTTTATTACAATTTTAATTGTGTGAAATACATCTTTTAAAAGAAAATATGCTATAGTGGATTGAATAGTGGTCCCTAAAAAGATATGAGGGTCCAAGTCCTAACCCTCAGAACCTATGAATGTGACCTTATTTGAGAATAGGGCCTCAGCAGATGTAATTTAGAATCTGAAGATGATATCATCCTGGATTATCAGGATGGGCCCTAAATTCTTAGTGACCAGTGTCACTAAGGAGATATAAAGAGAAGAAAGCTGTGTCAAGACAAAGGCAGAGCTTGGAGAGATGCAGCCACAAACCAGGGAACACCTGGAGCCACTAAAAGCTGAAAGAGGTAAGGAAAGAATCACACCATTGGCCCTACTAGACCCTGGATTTCAGATTTCTTGCCTCCAGAACTGGGAAATAATACCACGTTCTTATACTCCACTATGTTTGTGGTGACGTGTTAGAGAAGTCCTGGGGATCTAATACAAATGCTAAATAAAAGAGTTTGCTGAGTTATTCAATACTTTGCTGCAGGAGGTGTATACCTATTTCTTATTTGCATTAATTTTATTTGTATTAAAGGAATATTAAACAATATGCTTGGTGTTTCTTCAAAACACATCAAAAGCTATGTCATTTTTGACTGCAATTGGAAGTGGCAGAGAAAGACAATTTTAAAGGGAATCTTAGTCTTTAAATAAATTTCAAATTCTTAGGGAATGAGGTGTTTCTAACCATGTGAGCATTTTGAAAGGCACATATGACACATTTAAAAGAGTTTTCCACAGTTTTACACTTTAGGCCAAGATAAAACATGAAGAAAAGGTAAAGTTGCTATTATCCTTCAAGAACTACAGGACACGTTCTCCTCCACACATTTAAATTGGTTTCTTCATATTTTTACATTTTTCTATGGCTTGCAGCAACCAAGGATCAGAAATGGCACTTCTTTCTTATAACACATCATAGGGTCCCAGGAAAAAAGAAAGCATCCTATGTGATGCTTAGGAAAAATAAAACAATTATACTTTTGATTGATTCTTGCAATTCCCCAGTATAGTAGTTCAATCTTATCTCTAATCTCTTGACAGTTGAAGAAAAAGGTGTTAAATTATTTTCCCAAAGTATTGTGGCTCAGGAAATGACAGACTTCTTCCTCCCAGACATCTACATTAAAACACCAGGTCCATGGATGGAACTGGAGAGCATTATGTTAAGTGAAATAAGCCAGACGGTAAGGGACAAATACCATATGATCTCACCTTTGACTGGAACATAATAAATAGAAGATAAAAGGAAACAAAATATAACCAGAGACATTGAAGTTAAGAACAATCTAACAATGGGCAGGGGGGAGTGGGGAGGGGACAGTGAGGAGAGGGGATTACAGGAACTATATAAAGGACACATGGACAAAATCAAGGGGGAGGGTGGAGGTAGGGGAGGGAGGGAGGGGGGTTCAGCTGGGGTGGAGTGGAGGGATGGGGAGAAAAGGCACACAACTGTAATTGAATAACCATAAAAAAATTAAAATTAAAAAAAGAGAATCTAGAAAAAAAATTTTAAATAAATAAATAAATAAATAAAATAAAACACCAGGTCCTAGTGTTAATTTACCCATCCACATGGGTAAATTAGAGGAGTGCTGTTTGTCCTTAAGCCAAAATCAGATGTGGACTGGCTCCAGATGTGGGTGGCAACTCATTTGCAAGATGTATGTTATCAAAGTCAGAGAAAAGCAAACCTGGATTCCCCTCCCATCCCACAACGGGTAGCTACTTAGAGGTTTAGATGCCTGAAATTGACCATTAGACACTCATTTTTCCTCCTATTAGAATGTAACTCAGCCTGGAATGGCAACAATATCAGTTGCTAACATCTCATTGTGGATCGGTTTGGTGCTGTTAGAAAGATGAGTTATGGGATTGCTCATGAGCACTGGGGACTGCTCTTGAGGGAGGTTAGATTAGGAAAAGTTATTCCTGCCCTCCAAGAGGGCAGAGAAGATGCTGAAACATGACACAGAAGAAAAGCAAATATCATGAAGAGAGGACTCCAGCTAAAGGAGGCATTTTTTTTTCCATCCAGGTACTTAGATTGTGTGTGGAGCATTATAGGTACTTTCTAGGTACCTGCTTGGTGATTAGTGTTACTGATGCTGTTGGTGCTCTTCTCATATTACATCAGGTCTGACCATAGTAGTGCACTAAGCTGACTTCCAACTGCCATTATTTTATCTCTGTGCCTGGGAATATTCTCTGGTATCTGGAGTCCTCTTAGCATCAAAGAACTAATGCCCCCCCCCCCCCGACTATTCCCACCCCCAAGCAGCCCTGGTTCCATCATACTCTTAGCCGTGTGTGCTATGCTGGTGCCCAGAGAACCCCAACAGGATTGAACTCTGAGTGCTCACACTAGTTATTTGCTTCACAATGCACTCTTTATATTGACTGCCTCTGCTTACAGACTTTCCTTCCCCACTCTCCCTCCTAGTGATGTTTCCTGGACTCACCTCCAAACAAACTTTGCACTTGTCTCAAGGTTTGCTTATGGGGAGACCAAAGTAAAAAAAGAAAATTGGCTAAGTTACCTGTAACCAAAACCTTTCCTAAATGACTGCTGGCCTTACATTCACAAAGGTATTCTCCGTCAGTGGTGCCATCTCATTCTACAAAGTAAGGATCAGCCAAAATAGTTATCTTGTTTAAATATATAGTTTCCTTCTTGGCTTATGATTTGATTGCTGACAGAGAAATACTTTTAGATCTACCTTTTTCAATACACCAAAAAGAGAGAAGCATGCCAGGGTACCTACGTAGTATAAGCAGACGCCTAGAGGGGTACCTAACTCCCACCCCTGTCCAGCAATATCAAGGAGTCCCATTCTATTCCAGCAGAGGCTTAGTGGAGAACCTAGACTTTCACTAACACATGGGAGTAATAGGTGACATCCTTTTCCTCCCTCACTGGAGTGCTGTCGGATGAGCCCTACCAAAACATAGGATTTAAATAAGTTCCTGAATCTTATAATATCCATGTTTCAATAAAAAAAATCACTTGTCAGACAAATCATCAGAAAGATCTCACACTTGAGAAAAGACAATCAATAGACACTGACATCAAATTACATAGATGTTAAAATTACTTTACAAGGGTTTAAAGCAGCAATCATAAAAATACTTTCATGTCCAAATTTGAAAAGAAACAAATTTTAAAAATAGAAAATCTCTGAAAAGATATAGAAAATTTAAAGAAGAACCAAATTAAAAGTTTAGAATGAAAAACTGCAATAGCTGAGGAAAAAGCACGGTGAACTTTAAGATACCACATTAAAAATTACCAAACTGAGAAATGGAGGAAGAAAATAGGCTTAAAAAATTGAACAGCATCTCAAACACCTGTGATTACAACAAAAGATCTGACATTTATGCCATCAGAATTCCAGAAGAAGATCAGAAAGAGAGTAGGAATGAAAAAAAACATTCAAAGAAATAATAACTAAATATTTCCTAAACTTGACAAAAAGCATAAACTTGCACATCAGGAAGTCAGCAATCTCCAAATGGAATAAAAACAAAGATATCCATGCTAAGACACATTATAGGCAAATTTTTGAAGAGTAAAAACAGAGACTTCTGACCAAGATGGAGACATAGCTAGGAGGGGCAGAGATGGGAAGCCAGGACAGAGAGGACTCACGGTAGGGTGGTGGCTGGCAGACTGGTGTGTGAGGCAGCTGCCGGGGAACCAGGCATTCCCATATTCATGTGTAGATAAACCAGGAGAAACAACTGTGTAGCGAGACAGACCGTAAAACCCAGGGTTCCAGCATGGGGAAAATAAAGCCTCAGAACCTCTGACTGTAAAATCCTGTTGGGGTTGTGGTGGTGGGAGAAACTTCCAGTCTCTTGAGAATGGGGCAAAAGCCTATGAAGTGGCATTGTTTCCTCTCTGACTCCTCCCCAACAAAGAGCACCACAACACCGCAGAGTGGGTTGCCTCACCATGGAAAATACCTAAGGCTCCACCTCTAACAATGTAACAGATGTGCTGAGACAAAGAAATGTGGCCCAAATGAAAGAACAGATCAAAATTCCAGAAAAAGAACTAAGTGACAAGGAGGTAGCTAACCTATCAGATGTAGACTTCAAAACACTGGTAATCAGGATGCTCACAGAAATGATTGAGTACAGCAGCAAAATAAAGGAAGAAGTGAAGACTGTGCAAAGGGAAATAAAGAAAAATATACAGAAAATCAACAGTGAAGGGAAGGAAACTGGGACTCAAATCAACGATTTGGAACAAAAGGAAGAAATAAACATCCAGCCAGAACAGAATGAAGAAACAAGAATTCCAAAAAATGAGGAAAGACTTCAGAACCTCTGGGACAACTTTAAACATTCCAACATCCGAATCATAGGGGTGCCAGAAGGAGAAGAGGAAGAGCAAGAAACTGAAAACTTATTTAAACAAATAATGATGGACAAATCCCCTAATATAGCAAAGGAAATAGACTTCCAGGAAGTCCAGGAAGCTTATAGTCCTGAAGAAGTTAGACCCAAGGAGAAACACACCAAGGCACTTCATAATTACGTTACCCAAGACTAAAGATAAGAAGAGAATCTTAAAAGCAGCAAGAGAAAAGGAGACAGTTACCTACAAAGGAGTTCCCATTAGACTATCAGCTGATTTCTCAAAAGAAACCTTGCAGGCAAGAAGGGACTGGAAAGAAGTATTCCAAGTCATGAAAGGCAAGGACCTACATCCAAGATTACTGTATCCAGAAAAGCTATCATTTAGAATGGGAGGGCAGATAAAGTGCTTCCCAGATAAGGTAAAGTTAAAGGAGTTCATCATCATCAAGCCCTTATTATACAAAATGTTAAAGGGACTTATCTAAGAAAAAGAAAATCAAAACTATGAACAGTAAACTGACAACAAACTCACTATTATCAACAACTGTACCTAAAAAAAAAAAAAACCCACTAAAACTAAAACAAACTAAGCAAATGATGAGAACAGGAATGGAATCACAGAAATGGAGATCACATAGAGGGTTATAAGCAAGGAGAGGGAGGGGAAGAATGGGGAGAAAAGGTATAAGGAATAAGAAGCATAATTGGTAGGTACAAAATAGACACGGAGAGGTTAAGAATAGTATAAGAAATGGAGAAACCAAAGAACTTATATTTGTGACCCATGGACATTAACTAAGGGAGAGGCAGAATGTTGGAGGGAAGGGTGCAGGGGGGAAGGGAATAAAGGGGAGAAAACAATGGACAACTATAATAACATAATCAATAAAATATACTAAAAAAGAATCTTAAAAACAGCCAGAGAGAAATGACATGTTACTAACAGGGTAAAAATAAATTCAAATAACAGAATTTCTGACCAGAAATCACGGTGGTCAGGAGGAAGTGAGACAACATCATTCAAAAGCTTAAAGAAAAGAAATTGATAGTTCTTTTCTTTAATAATTCAATTCCATAATTCAATATCTAGTGAAAATATCCTTTAGAAATAATGGGGAAATCCAGACATTCTCAGATGAAGGAAGAGTAAGAGAATTTATCACCAACAGATCTACCCTTTAAAAAAATGGTTAACAGAAGTTCTCTAAAGAGAAAGAAAATTATATGTAAAAGATAATCTTGGAACATCAGCATGGACAAAAGAAAGTGTAAGAGCAAAAATATAGATAAATACAATAGAATTTCTTTCCTTGCATTTTTTAAATTATATTGGCTAGTGGAAGCAAAACTTGTAACAATGTCTACAGTATGGTGTTCTAGTATGTAAAGGAAATGTTTAAGACAATTATAAATGGGGAAATACATGGATATAAAGGGAAATAAAGGTTATATACTTCATTCAATCTGATAAAATATCAATACCAGTATAGATAAATATGTACCTGTAATATAATATCTAAAGCAATCACTAAATAAGCTATGAGATACACTCAAAAACACTATATACAAGTAAAAATAAAATTCTAAAAAAGCACTGTAGTAGCTTTTTAGTAGTGAAAAAATGAAAGAGAAACAGAAATGAAAAACAGATAACAGAAAACAAAATATAAAATACCATACTTAAGCCTTCATGTATTAATAACTACACTAAATGAAAATAATCTAAAAACACCAGTTAAAAGTCAGAGATTGGCAGAGTGGATTAAAATGTGATGCAAAAATACATTGTCTATAAGAAACTCACTTCAAATATAATGACATACACAGTTTGAAAGTAAAAGGATGAATGTTTATATGCCCTGCCAACATTAAACAAAAGAAAGTAAAGGTGACTATATTAATATCAAATAAAGTAGCTTTCAGAGAAAAAAATTTATCAGAGAAAAAGAGGGCTATAAGATAATAAGAAAAAAGTCAACACATCAAGAATATACGATAATCCTAAAAGTCTGTGAATCAAACAAAAGAGCTCCAAAGTAAATGAGGTTAAGTGAAAGGAGAAACAGACAAATACACAATTATCACTGGAAATTTAAACAACTTTCTGTAATTGATAAACCTCTAAACAGAAAGTCAAAAAGGATTTGGAAGAATTCAACTATTCCATTAATCAACAGACTCTAACTGACATTTATAATACACTTTGCCTAACAATAGCAGAAAATATTATTTACAAGTACCCAAAGATCATATGTCAAGACGGATCATATCCTGGGCCATAAAACCAACTGCAACAAATTTAAAAGTATTAAAACCATGAGGAACATGTTCCCTGAATATAATGAAATCAAACTAGAAATCAATAACAGAGATATAACAGAAATAGTGTCAAATCCTAGAAACTAAATGAAATACTTCTAATAATCCACTAGCCAAAGAAGTCTCAAAAAATAAAATGAATACATAGAACTGAAAGAAAATGAACATACAACTTACCAAAAGTCATGACACGCAGCAAAAGCAATAGCAACATTAGTATAGACAAGACCAACATCCAAAAATCTGTTGTATTGCTCCATACTAGCAATGAACACATGGAATTTAAAAAATGAATGCATGATATTTAAAAAATAAAATTCTTAGAAATAAACCTAAAACAAAACCTGTCCTGAAAAACTTTATAATGTTGATTATAAAGCATTATGAACCAGATTCATAGATTAATGAAAGCTTCAACATGGTAAAGGAGTCATTTCAAAACGATGTACAGGTTTAACAAAATTCCTACCAAAATTTCAGGAATAATTTACGAGATATAAGTAAAATTATTTTAAAATGTATATGGAAATATGAAGGAGCTGGATTAACTAAAGTGATTCCGAAAATGGAAGCTAAAGTCGGAGGGACCACTAAATGCAATTTTAATGCTTGTAGAGCTGCAGAAATCCAAAGTGTGTGTGATTGGGGGTGGTCAAGACACACAGGCCGATGGCCTCAGTTAGAAAACCCAGAGATAACCCCACTCATTTATGACCAAATATTTGACAAAAGTGTAAAAAACAATTCGATAGAGGAAGGGCAGTTTTTCAACAGATTGTTGAAATAACTGGATAAAACAGGCAAAAACATGAACCTAGACCTAAACCTCACGATTTATACAAAAAATTAAGAGAGATTTAAATGTACAGCACAAAATTATTAAATTTTTAAAAACATAGGAGAAAATCTTTAGGACCTATGACTCAGTATAGAATTCTAAGATGACATTAAACCATAATCCATAAAAGAAAATAAATGTAAATTCAAATAAATCAAAATTTGAAAGTTTTGCTCAGTAAAAGACCCTGTCAAAATGATTTTTATAAAACAAGACAGTACTTGCAAATCATATGTGTGACAAAGGATTCAAATCTAGACTACATGAAGAAGCTTCAAATATCAATATTGAAAACATAATATGATTTAAAAATGGCTAAGGACTGGAGAGATAAACCCTCATATTGACAGCAAATAAGCACATGAAAAGTTGTTCAATATCATTAATCATATGAAAATGCAAATTAAGACCAGTATGTGATGTCCCTACACATTTATTCAAGCAGCTAAAATAAAAAATGATGACAATGTTGGCAAGGGTATGGAGAAACTGGATCACTTATACATTGCTGTTGGGAATAGCAAGTTGTAGAACAATCCTCAAACAGCATATGTTGTTTTTTTCTTTGCTTTTTTAAAGTCTTGGCCAGCATTTTTTTTACTTATTTTTAAAAATTTATTTATTTTTTTAAATTTTATTTATTTATTTTTATTCAGTTACGATTGTCTGCATTTTCTCCCCATCCCTCCACTCCACTCCAGCCAGTCCCACCTCCCTCCCCCACCCCTACCCTCCCCCTTGATTTTGTCCTTGTGTCCTTTATAGTAGCTCCTATAAACCCCTCTCCCCACTATGCCCTCCCCACTCCCCTCTGGCTATTGTTACAATGTTCTTAATTTCAATGACTTTTTTTTTTATTGTTGTTCAAGTACAATGGAATTGGAGAGCATTATGCTAAGTGAAGTGAGTCAGGCAGTGAAAGACAAATACCATATGATCTTACCTGTAAGTGGAACCTAATCAACAAAACAAACAAGTGAGCAAAATATAACAAGAGACACGGAAATAAAGAACAAACTGACAGTAAATGTGCTTTTGCATCTGAACTATTTATGTTATTATGCTGATTATAATTATTAATTAGTTAACAGTATATATAATTACTATTATTATATTAGTATGGTTGAAGAAGTTTGGAATGCTTCCAGATTAGGGTAATAAACATAATACTGCTACAAATATTCTTAATTTATTTGTTATTGGTACTTTCAGCCATTCTGGTATAGAGAATAATTACAGATTTAATTTGCATTTCTGTGATTACAGAGGAGGTTAAACACTTTTTCAGATATATTGGTCATTTGTATGTACTCTTTTACAAAGTATCTGTTTGATTCTCTTGTTTGTTTTCTACAGGGTTGCTATCTACTTATTACTCACTTGTAAGTGCATTGTACTTTCATTCTCTTAATAATGTCTTTGAATGAACCTCTTTTCATACAGCACACAGAAATTTCTTATGCCAAGGTTAGAGAGAGGCCAATAAGCTGTCTTGTTCCCATACAAAGGCATAGTCTGGGGTGAAGAATGAAGCCCATAAGGTAAGGAGCTGAGGTGCAGCTTAGGTGCACAGAAGCAGCAACAAGCAGTGGCCTCAAATTGTGCCAGCCCTGGATCCCGCAGCAGGCACCCAGCACTTGAGACACAAATAGTACTATACTCAGCAAGGACTGAAGCAAAGGAAAGATTTATTTTTTAATACAAATGAGATCTCACCCCTTCCTCCATTCCTCCAAATGTAGAAATCCTGGATATAAAATGTGAAAGACCATGAGACAATTTAGAGTGCCTAGCAATGGAGAACTAGAAAAAGAGCTGGCAAAATTCTAGTTGTTACTGTTGGTGGAACAAAGATATTGTGACTTGAGAAAAAAAGAAGGTAGGCAAAGAATAAAGTACTCCCCTGGATTTCAGTCACCAATCTCATCATTGAGGTGCATCCCTTTGTCCTGTGATGAGTAGCATTGTTACTGGACAGCAACCAGCCTGTAGTGGGTCTGCCTCAGGACAGCCTGTAGTGTGTGGCTTCTTGACCTCATGTAGGAAAGATAATACAACACAATTGCAGGTGATCTTCAGGCTGGAGACAGTGAAACAAAGCAAGGCCTTAGGGTAGAAGAAGCAACAGGAGAGAGCCTAGGTGGTGCTTGGCTTTGGCTTCCTGGAAATGTTACAGGAATGGAGTGAGCCAAGTCAGAGCTGCTTTGGCTCACTGGAAAGTCAGAGAAGAAAGGGTGCCTTGGAGACAAGATCAGGTGGTAAGCCCGGGGTGGAGCTGTCACTGCCTGCTGTCCCCCTGGCTGCAAGTCTTGTGGGGACCCTTAAACTTTAGGAGGAAGTAAAAAGTTCATGCCCTGGCAGGAGCATGGGCGAGCTCTATAGTGAGCCTGTCCTGATCTTGCCCTGAGTTTTGTCCTGAGGGCTTTTTATCTTTCTCCTGAGGGTGAGAATCTTAGGGGATGGTTTCAACAGAAGATCCATCTATTTTCTAGGTGCATTTTTAATATGCTGATGCATCAAGAGGAGTGCAAAGGTGTGTTTGGGAATATTCTTTGGTCTGCTGTACTGGTTTAGTTTTATTTTGGGTCTGTCTAGCTTTTAATGGGGTTTTTGTTATTTGCTCTCCTGACTTCATTTGTTCTTGGGTTTAGCTAACACAAATGACATTAATTGGGTCTCTGTTCTCCATTTCCCGGGCCAGGGAGATTTAAGCTATATATTCTCTGGTTAGAGAAGAGAGGTATGAACAATTTGCTCTTAAGTGTCCTTGTTTGACCTTGTTTAATTTCCTTGTCTCAGTTTTCCCATTTCACTTGCTTAGGGACTTTCCTAGCTTCTTATATCCTGTCACAGCATCAGGGTGTCACTAACACTTGGGATGTAGGAGCCAAAAGAGGAAGTGGCTAATGTTGGCTGGAGACACAAAGGAGGTATCAGAAAAGAAAAGATCACCAAATTGAGGTAGGAAAGAAAACTAAGATATCAATAACTTAGAGAGGAAAGAAGAGTAAAAACTGAAGATTCTGCTTTAGTTTATGGCATCCTCAGTGTCTCAGAAATTTTTCAAGGGCCTCTAAGCTAAAACAAATGTCTAATAGTTTAGTCCATTTATTAATTAATTGGGTCTAAATAACTTTAAAAGTAGGTGTGTTATAACAGCTTAATACAGCCCATCTTCATCACTCCTGGATTCCAAATTTGCAAATTCTGCCGGCTAAGATGTGTTTGTAACCCGGAAAGTAACACCCATGGCACTTTCATGGTCATTTGCAGATACACAGTTTTGAAAATTTTGAGTTATGTGATGAATACAGTTCCACTCGAGGTCAAACAAGGGGAAATTCTGCCTTCTTGTTTTAACTTTCATACTATAAACAAATGTCTTTTTGTGTTATATTAAATGCCATATTTCTCACACTTTTGTGCTTTTTGCTGGTGATTTCACTGTTTAGGACACCCTCAAGCATGGCGGTGAAAAGCTGTCTGTGTTCCTGAGCAGAGGAGGAAATTGTGCGTTAGATCAGCCTCCTTCAGGCATGTGTTACATACGATGCTGCCAGCTGTGAGTTCAGTGTTAATAAGCAACAGTTACATTAAGTAAGATGTCTTTAAACAGAAACACTATTAAAACAAGATTGTGACTTGGATAGTTGATGAAAATATGTGTCAGGAGCTTGCAAGATCCAATTCATTATTTTTCCTAGGAGCAATGATTCCATATTGCTAATTCACACTTTGAGGGAACATTCCAGAACATAACTGTTGCAAATAATGAGTTGACTGTAACTATTTTAAATACAAAATAACAAATTGAAGGAACAAAATACTATTACTTTGCTCTTAAATAACCAAAATTATTTAATAATGTGTGTGCCTGGCAAACATTGTACAATTTCTCAAACTCTGAATCAGATTGAACACTGCTGCCTTCATTCCTTGGCTCCACTTTGAGTTTCACATGGTGCTTTCAATCACAGCAGCTATCAGAAACACAATTTCAAAGAGATATGCTATAATCAATAATAATGTGGCATAGTCTAATGTTAAGACAGTCACACTACATTATTTCACAGGTATCAAGTACACTGTGTTTCCCTTGAAAACTTAAAATATCCTAGAGCATTTCAGTGAGTTTGCTGTGGCATCCTGGGCACTTTCACACACTGTCTGAGAACTATGGAGATAATTAAAGAAAGAAGAAAGGCAAAGTAAAAAAAAATTAAAGATATAACCAATTTGGTAATTTTTCTAATAGGGAAAAATTTCATGTTTTCTTTTTCTTCAGAAAATAAGGCTGGAAAATGAGGTTGAACTAGCAGGTGAATACTTTAAACACCAATTTAAAAGTGTTTAGCTTTTATTCTGAAGGCATTAAAGAGCCAGAGGCTTTAAAAAGGAGAAGGCAGACTGGCAAATCTGTATATAGATATGTTTATATGATTTGCAGATATATCTATGAACAGAGATAAACTCATTATATATTTACATTTATTTATCAATAACATATAGTATGTTGTAAATAAGTATATAAACAAATATATATAGGTGAATATGTATGTATGTACAAGTAGGTTTACACGTGTCCCTGTGGAAAATAATAGAATAAATAATAATAATAAACTCTGTGTTTCACATATTCACAACTGTAAATCTACTCTTTGCTGACCCTGTATTATGAACATATGTCTACATGTATGCATCTGTGTATTTATTTATTTATTTTTGGAATACAATATGGTGGCCATGATGGGTGGCTTGAATTGGGGAGAAATAGAGGTAGGAAGACCAAACTGTACAATAGTATTGGTGAGAGATAATAAGAATCTGACCCAAAGTGATACAAGTAGAAAGAAAGATTTTTAAGAGTTGGTGCAAGTATAGGAGTTAAGGAATATAATTAGCTATTCAGGATCAGGTGTGTATGTGCCTTTTTGACTTCCAGCTTCCTAGCAAGGGTAACCAGGTAGAAGGTAATGCTATTAAAAAAGCTCTATTCAAATTTGAGTTTAAAATTATTTTCAGTAGTGTTAGGTGAGAATAAAGCTCCACTGAAGTGCATGCCCCAGTTAATGTACAAGACTATGTTAGTGTGCATCACTGTTTCATTTTTCTGTCAACGCCAAACCATGTTGGGTCCTGATGGCCTGAAATGTTGCTGCTTTAGAACCTGAGAGTTCTACACCTGTACATTCCAGTCTATTTTCAGATTTTCTTTCTAAGTCAAGCTCTAATAAGTCAGACCTATGCCCCTTGGTAAATGTACCCAGGCAACACAAAGGTTACAATTATTATCTGTTTTCCCTTAGAACCACAAACACTGCCCATTAAACTAAAATAGTAGATAGGGCTTCTTAGGGAAGAAGTAGGCTAAGGGAATGGGGGTGATAGTTATACACTGAACATTTGTGTCGCCCCAAATCCATACGTCGAAACCCCTAATCCCCAGTGTGATCATGTTTGGTGGTTGGGTCATGTGGAAGAAATTAGGTTTAGATAAAGTCATGGGGGTACAGCCCCCATGAGGGGATTAGGTAAGGTCCATCTAAGAAGAGGAAGAGTCACCAGAGCTTCCTCACTCCACCATGTGAGGACACAGCAAGAAGGCCACTATTTGGAAGCCAGGGAGAGAGTCTTTATCAGGAACTGAATCTTCCAGCATGCTGATTTTAGACTTGAAGGCTCCAGAACTGTGAAAAATAAATTTCTTTTGCTAAGCCCCCAGTCTATGGTATTTGTGTGCCTTCTGAGTTGGTGCCTTCTGAGGATGAGGTTTGGTTTGCAGATGGCCGTCTTCTGGCTGTGTCCTCATACTCCTTTTTCTGTGAGAGTATTTCTGCTGTCTCCCTGTGTCCTAATCTCAACTTCTTATAGGGATACCAGTTGTGTTAGGGCCCACTTTAATGATTTCATTTTAACTTAATCATCCCTCAAAAAGTTCTAACTCTAAATAGTTATATTCTCAGGTAGAAGGTGTTAGGGCTTCAATATATGAATTTTAGGGGCATAATTTATCCCCTATCCATGGGCTAACTGGAAATGGTGCAGACTTTGTGGTTGGTCAGGGACTATATTTGAATTCATATGTATGGTTTTAGGTTGGAAGTGGGGCCAATTATACATAGACAGTGGTTTGGCTTCCTGTTCTGCTTGCTGTAGATTGTGGATCAGAATTTTATTGTCATATGTGGTCTGGCTGTTGCTGTTGATTTGTATATTCAGTCTCACCTGGGAAAAGTAGAAGGTGGTAGGAGCAAGGACCTGTTCTCTCATTGACTTCTATATCTTTAGATCCTAGAACTGAACCGCACAGGTAGCTGGCACTCAACAAATAGTTGATGAAGGAATGAATTCAGGGTCATAATGGTCCTCAGTAATAAATAGTCTTATGACCTCTCTTACCCTATATAAGTAGATTTTCTTATGTACAAATGGGCATACTCCAATTTTTTTAGTAACATATTATTTGTTGAATAATTACTATAGTTATGTGCCAATTAACAATAAGAAGCTGAGAAATTAGTCCTTAAGTGATTCCGTCATTGTGGGAACATAACAGACTGCACATACATAAACCTACATGGCATAGCCTATTGTTTGTAGGCTACAAGCCTGTGCAGCGTGTTACTGTACAAAACAACATGAGATTAAATCAAGCGCGACACAAAATGATACAATCAAGCCAGGCAGCAAACATAAGATGTATGAGGCTGCTGTCAGCACACTGTTTTACAGCAAACATTTTCTTATAAGTAGAAAAAGTATACTCCAAAATAATGATAAAAGTATAGTAAACACATAAACCAGTAACATAGTCATTTAGTATTATCAAGTATTATGTGCTGTACATAAGTGTATGTGCTATACTTTCATACAACTGGCAGCACAGTAGGTTACACAGTAGTTTACACCAGCATCAACACAGACACATGGGTAATGTCTTGCACTATAACATTAGGACAGCTACAGTGTCACTAGGTTTCAGCTCCATCATAACGTGTGGGACCACTGTCATACACAAGGTCAGTCATTCACTGAAACATCTTTATTTGGCACATTACTGTATGTTCAATTGGAGTAAACACTTTGAATTCACTTCCTCATTTAAGCCTGTGAAGTGCACTGTGACATGGATCATTGCTCTCATTTTACAGATGAAGAAACAGATTCTGAGTTATTATCTTGCCCAACTTACTTACAATTACTAGATGTGTGATCCAGGACAATTTGCTTCCTTTCTCTGTGACCCTACAGTTTCGTCTTCTTTAGAAAAAGGGTGATGAAAAGATTTGCATCAAGATCTTGTTATGAAATCAATAAATGGGGAAAAAGAAAAGGCCCTTTCTATGACAAAAGGCCAACCACTAAGTGTGAAGGAATAATGGGACTAGAAAATCATTATGATGAGAGCCATGGATGGAGGCTCAAACTAGGGAGTAAAGTTTCAGGAGAAACAGTATTCACATGGCTTCCAGGTATCTCCACACAGCTTACTATTTCATTATAAAGGAAGGAATATTAACTTCCTTTGTGGAGCAACTGGCAGACACCACCTTCACCAAGTAATAAAAGCTTACCAGTACTGAAAGAAAATAAACATAATGTATTATTTTGAAGTGATATACTGAGAAGGACATACAGCTGTGGTACTCCTAGCTAAAGGAAAAATGAAAAAAAGCATAACCAGAACCTAATCTGAATTTAATCACGAGGAAACAACAGACAAGCCCAAATTGTGGGCATTTAAGAAAATAAATAGTCTGAACTAATTAACAGTGTTAAGGTTATAGAAACTCTTTTTAATTCCAGATTAAAGAGACCAAAGAAACATGACAACTAAATATAACAGACAACCCGGGACTGGATCTGTAGCCTTATTATTTATTATCATCTTCTGTAATGGCCATTAGTGGAACAACTGGTGAAATTTAAGTAAAGTCTGAGATTTTAGATACTGGTATAACCAATGTTGTTTTCCTAATCATGGTAGTTGTATTCTGGTTATGCAAGAGAATGTCCCTGTTCTGAGGAAAATACAGTAAATTATTTAGGGGAGAAAGGGCTTGACATATGCAGCTCCAACAATTCAGGAAAAATCATAAACAGAGGGTAAAGGAATGATAAAGCGAACACAATAAAGGGTTAATATTTGTGGAATCTGGAGGAAGGAATTATTTATCCAATTCTTCTGTGAGTCTGAATCTATGTCAAATAAAAAAAAAGTTTAAAAAAACCCTTGTTATAAAGATTGAGTTAATACTTACAGAGGATTTAGAACTTGGGCCATAAAATATTGGTGTCAGGTATTATTATTAATACCACGCAATTAAGAAATAGCAGGACCACCTTTATATGGTGTTAATCCCCTCAAACCTTCACTTCATGATTCAGAGTTGGAGCAAATCCAATGAGATAGCAGACAGCAAAGCCTTTACATAAACTGTGAAGTGTTGTGCCTTGTGATTGTAAGCTTGTGATGTGAGCTCAGATTTTTGGAACTTACTATAAAATGGATTTATTTCATATATAAATTCACTAGGGGAACAAGGTCAGAACTAAATCCTAGTTCTCCTTGACTTCAGTCCTATCCTTAACATTAGATTATGAACTACAAGGAAGAGTTGAGAAAAGGAAATTTTCTCTCCTACCCTGACATGTTTTTGTCATGGTTGCCAATCTAAAGGTCAGGCTGTGATCCCCTGACCATTCCCTGAGATAGCTCTGTCTCACTGAGGGGCCGAGGGATGAGGTGTAAGACTGTGGGTCTCAGCAAGCTGAAGAGCAACTGATCACATCTGTGTCCTCTCTTCTGTATTTGATGCCAAAATGGCATCTTTCTTATATTTGATGCTAAAACTATTTCTTCTCTCCATTTGGAAATATTAAAGGAATAAAAGGGAGGTGGGAGGTCCTTACCTAGAATTCCAAATAGCTGAGGTTGTTGTTTCTCAATAATGATCTGTTTCCTTATTAACATTTCAAAAAACTAAATGGATTAATTTTTGTTGGGAACCATCCTGCCTGGTTTCAGAAGCTGTAACCTTGCTGGCAGGCAAAAAGGCCCCACAGCTAGGGGACTTTGAGACCATAAGCCACTAAGGAGACAAAGCTTATCCTCCTGGCAGGGGTGTAGCCTCTGCCACCTTTACTTCACCCTGGTTGGGCCCTGGGGGATGGCTGGGTAATCAATGACAAGTAAGATTCCTCAAGGAAGGAACAACCTAAGACAGGCACAGTCATGAAGGGACCATCAGGGAAGAATTTAGGGGATTACAGAGAAGGGGCAAAAGACCCGCAACCCTTGACTTTGACATGGCCTGAGTCCTCATGCTGTCTGTAAAATGTCTCCTAATCTCTTGGCTGCCTTGTTTCCCCCATCTGATTCAGGCTTGGAACAATGCTGAAGGGGGGTGCAGCCCTGTGTAGGGACAGCAGTTTCCAGGGGCAATCAGACCTGAGAAAGAATGCATAAAATCCTGTGAAACCTGCTTTGTTAAGAATGACCTCAATTTAAATGTTAAAGGTCCAAACACAAAATAAGTTTGTTTCCCCAGGTTTTATGCCCAATTGGCGTCTTTCTACCAGACACTGACTCAAAAGGATCCCCATGATCCCAGAAATATTATCTGTTAATCTTACCTCCTGTCTTTGATCATTAGTGTATGACATTGATTGATGAAGTTTATATGCATGCTATGTATATCTATGCAAATTAAACTCAATGAAAGTCCATTCAGAAAGAAGCTCAAGGCCCTTCTCCTCTGAGAGACTGGCCACTTTTCCTACCCAACCAGATCATGTCTTGGTAGATTTATTCTCATCTACAGTGGCCAGGAGAGCTCTGCTGAACAGAGTTCACCCACAAAATTTTTTAAATATCTATGAGTTAACCAGGAAACATACATTTCTTCCTAATCTTAGCATTGTATAATGAGTTCCAAACAAGGGAGTATTGGAAATTCACTTTTTACACTGACCTCATGCAAATATGTTTCACTGATTAATTAAGAAAAACACATCTATAAGTTATTTCCTTCCAGAAGATGCGAATTTCATTTACACAATGGCAATCTTAGGTAAATAGCACCAGAAGACATTATGCGTAGAGAATATAGTGCTAAAGACAGGAGCCCAGCAAAAAGAACACCCCCTTTTTTATTACAAAATCTTTTATTACAAAATCATAAGCATGTAATTCTGTAACATAACAATATCACACTCAAGCATACCATATGACATTTTAGGTGAAATGTTCAAATTAATACTATAAATTATTATATCCATATTATTACCCTACCAACCACACTTAAGCAGGTGTTACTTCTGCCAGAACCTGTATATCTGTTATCCTTAGTTTCCCTATCTATAAAATAAACTATGGATTTGTTATGAGAGTTGAAAGGCATAATAAAGAGTAGAGAAATATTTTCTATAAACAGTAGTTAAGTGAAAACAAATCCCCCAGATTCAACCATGGTACAGTTAGAAAGTGTTTTCTCTTCATTCCCTACCCAAACCCAAACACTTTTCAGCTGGAAGACTCACTGAGTTTTACCAATGATAAATTCCTGAAAATGGAAAGAATGTTCCCTGTGAAACATAGCCCACTGGTCAACAATGAACATGAGAAAGGACAAGGAAGAATCTCAAGTTTAAAAACAGAAAAGGAAGTTCATGTTACCCTGAACAAATGGATAACTGCAACCACATTGTGGTGTTTTCTATTTCTAGGAATGCTTATTCTGTTTTGTTTTGTTTTGTTTAAGGTAAGTGCCAGAAGAGCCCAGGAAGTTTTCACAAATCTGTAGACTAATAAAAAAAAGTAAATAACATGCTCCTATCTGGATTGCCTCGAAGCAGTTAAAGTAAAGGATGTCAAATATTTTATTTATCATTATACTTTGACAGAAATAATCATCAGGTGATAGCTTTATGCATGTCAACTGGCTCTCTGATTTCTTTAGGAAGCAAGAGATTAAGTCAGTTTAGCCCCACTTTATGTGTTACCCCAACCATAAATAATAAACGCAATCCACTTAAAATCTTACAACAATGGCTTGCATATTTACCTTCAGGTGGTAATATTTTTACAAGCGTAAAGTTAATTGTTATTTGGTCACTCATTTAATTTCCTATTAAATCTTCTAGGGTTGTCAAGACATCAACTTTTGCAACGCTTATACAAAAGAAACAAAAAGTGTATAAAATACAAATATACTATAAGAAATGTCTAAAAATTATTTTTATTTCACAGTTAAAGTGTTTAAATAATAGCTACTATTATTTATTAATTACTACAATTTATTAAGTGTCACATTCCAGGCACTAGGGCAGAGGCTTTTAACGTGTGAACTCTACTTTTTAAGACGAACTCTAACGGTAGGTAGTGTTATATACAGGAGAAAAACAAAGCCAATTGTGTTTGCAACCTGCTCAGGGCTCCTCAGCTACCATGGGAGCAAATTTTTCTGCATATCTTTGTGGAGGAAAAAGGAACTACATACTAAACCTGACAAACTCAGAGACCTAAAGTAACTACATAGGTTGGTGTAGGACTTCTTAACTAAAAGAGAATTGTGGCAGGGAGACATGTCCTAGGCCTCTATCTTCCTTGACAAAAGTCAGTCTTACCTTACCTGAGCCTGTCTGTTGTCTTTTTGCACCTCCGGTAACATGCTTTTGGAATGTCAGAGTAATCCCCTTTTTCCAGACCCCTCAGGACACAGACTCCTGCCACAGCAGAGACCACAAAGACCCTTACTGTTACCTTGTTCCCGGTACACCATCTCTATGTGCTGTAAATGTTAACTGTTGACTATCCTATACCCACCAATGTAAAAGTATGTGTCTATCCGTTTTATTTTTTATTCAATTTCAGAGATTTCCCTGCTTTGTTTTCTCCCACCTCCTTAATCTACCACAAATGCATTTCATGTAACCCCTCTTATGTATTCTCCTTGGATTCTAATGTATAAAATAAGGTGCAAAACTGCCATTCTCCAGAGCATTTTCTTAATGCATTGAGATTTTGCTTCCTGGCCATTGTTGTCAGTTTGGCTCAAATAAACTCATAAAAATTCTTAGAGGTTTGAACATTCTTATAGCGACAGCTTCCTTCTCCTAACCCTACTAGCCCTGGGACTCTAACATGTCATTTCTTTAGAAACTTATTGTACTTTTAGCAACTAAACATATTTCACATTTCTGAAGTACAGTTGTTTTTTTAAACAGGTATGACACATTGTCCCTTCATGCAGTTCTGCAGAATTCTGGGTGTCAGATGCAGTTAACAGGATTGGGGAAACAGAGTAAGCAGTAAGTGTTTCTGGCCCACAAGTAATTGAGGACAGTGAATTTTACCAGATCAGTTTTAGTTGAGCCCCTCTGATATTGGTTTAGCATTTAAATCTAAATAAAACAGATTAATAAGAGGAAAGAACCACATTTAATTACATACGTAGTATGGGAACTCACATACACGAGACCGTCAGAGATCTCAGAAAGAAAGAGAAAATGAGGTATATATGGCATTCTGACTTGAGGATGAGGTCCTTACCTCATCACTTTGGGGCTTTAGAGGGGTGGAAGGTTGGTTGCAGGGTGAAAAGAAGAACAGATGTTCAGTAATTAGTATTTTGCCCTGCCCTGTGGCTAGGCCATAAGACGTTATTTCTGGTGATAGCTCTTACTATGGGCAAGGTCTCTAATTTAAATTCTTTAAGGGAGGGGGAAATTTTCTCATGAGCCAATAGGGTCTCCATTGCCTTCAGCTCAAAATACTACACATACCAAGTGGCCCATCTTGGAGAGGCCTGGTCTGAATCCCTTCACATATTTACCGTAGAACCCAGAGTCCCCAGAACACAGATATCTAGTGAATCGGGTATTCAGTTATTTTTTTTCCTTAAAAGCCTCAATTAGTTAAATGAACTTATATTCGAATTTTAAAATATAGATTTAGTGAACGGTTTGTGTCTCCAAAATTTTAGACACTGGGATGATTGGGGCTGGGGACAGGAGGCAGGTAACTTCTTTCCCCTCTGAGATGGGCACTACTCAACCTTGCTCCACTTGGGGGCTCCCCCTACACCTGAGTTCTCTGTGATCCTAAGGACCACCCGGTAGGGAGACAAGGTCCCACCCCACCGCCACCTTAGCACACGCTGGGAGCGATGTTAAACTTAAAAGGAGCGTGTTTATCTGCAAAAGGCAGCGTGGTCTCGGGCCCAGGACCAGCTGTGGCCGCCTGGGAAGAGCAAGAGAGAGCCACATTGACAAATGGACATTCACTCTAGCAGACAGAAACCCCTTGTGCGGCCCCTGGCGGCCGCTACCGCCAGCTCCAGCTATCCTCGCGCAGCTGGTTCTCTCCAAGCTACCGGAGAGCAGCCTCCGACAGCACCATCCCGAGAATTTTCCCGTCTCTCTGGAGCTAGGGGCGGGCAGGTGGGGGCCTCTGTGGAATTTTTTCACTCGGTTCGGCGAGAGACCTTCCCCAAATGGAAGGTGGCCCCTCTCAAGTCCAACCCTGACCATCTGCCGCCTCGGAGAAGCTCCCGGGAACGAAGGCCAGGGGGCAGCGCGGAGCCTGAGGAGGTGGACGAACAAAGAGAACCAGCGGGCCTGGTTGGATGCTGCGCTCCCCTGCGCCCACCCGGCAAGCTCGCGGGCGCTGCCTCGTGGGCGCTGCCTCGCGAGCAGGTAGCTCGGTCTTGAGCGCTGCAGAAGAGTGTTGAATGAGGTACACAAAGACTCACTTTCTCTGGGCCAGGCGTCCAGTCTCCCCTTCTCGTCACCCACAGTACATTTATATTTCTGCATCCCTGCCGCCTCTGAGACCTGAGTGCCCGCTGCGCCCAGCTGCTAGGCGCGGTGCCAGGCGGGGCCCGTGCAGGTAACCTTTGGGGAAACAAGGGCGGGCTGCCAGCAGCGGCTGGGAGAGGCATGCCTTTATAGGCAGCAACGCAACCCCACGCAGCCTAAGTCTGCAATCACTCTGTGCCAGAGGCAGGGCTCAGAGCGCCGCCGGGGAGTGCCTCGCCGTGCACCCCGCCTGTGCTGGCCAGCTGCTGGCCAGCAGGGAGCCGGTCTCCAAGAGCTGACAGCGGATAACGCAACTTCCTGGTGCCCTGCGCTCGCCAGCTTAGGTGAACCCAGGCAAGTGAGGTGAGGATGTCGGCGATGGCGTAGAGAGAGGGAGTCCGCGCTGGGCGGAGGGAACGCAAGGAGCTCCGGGCAGGGCGGAGCGCGCAGGCTCTGCTTGGGGATTTAAAGCCCCTCTGCCTAGCCCCGCCGCTTCCTTTCGCCGCTCGCACCATCCCGCGCTGCTGGGAACAATGAGGCTCGCGGTGCGGTGTGGACTGCAGCCCGCGATCGGTCCAGAGGCGGCGCGAACCCGCGACCCAGCGGCTGGCGCCAGGCTCCAAGCAGCTCTGGCCCCTAGGAGGTGATCCCGCACGCCGCTCGAGACGCGAGCGCGGTCGCTCAGGGCTCGGGAGGTAGCACTAGGAGGCTCTCCGAGCGGGAAGGGGCGGCCTCCAGAAGGAGAATCTCAGCAGCTCCCTGGCGTCCGCGGCCTCCAGGTTCCGAGGCGCGCGTCCAGCGACCTGGGGCCGGCGTCCCCAGCTCCAGTGGTGTTCGTGTGAGTGTGAGAGCGCGTGGCGCGCGCGCGCCCGAGCGGCTGCCAGAGAATAAAATGTGACACACACATCCGGGATTGCAGCGCCGCGCGCCAGGGAGCGCCTAGCTCCGCTGTGCCGGGCGCTTCGAGGCACCGTTTCGGGAGAAGGTTGGTGAGGGAGGGCACAGGGGTCGCAAGGTTGGGCGACGTCTTCCTCGGTGTCGCCGCAGTCTGTGTGGTGTTCAATATGGAGTTAGACTCGGTGACGAGGAGCCTGACCTGTGTGTATGGAGAGAATGTTCAAGGTGATTTGGGGGGAGAAAAAGGAATTCGCAAAGGGTGAGCTAACTGGAGGGTGTGCACTATGGGAAGGGGCTGTTTTGCCCCTGTGGCTCATTCATGGTGATTTTTATTTTATTTTGGCTCTGGAAAGGAATCTAGATTTTTAATTGTATTTCTCGACCCCACAGCCTTGCGAAAGGGCACTTCGTAAAAAAGCTTAAAGTGCGTTCTATGATTTCTTGTTTTCTTTCAGCTCTACGGGTTTAGGGACAGAAGGGGCCTTGAGGATCCTAAACACCAGGTTTTTCATTTTTACGCATTTGCACGGGGACACTCCTGCTTTTGAGATGTTTTACTTTCCACCGTTGTAGAGAGAGGACCGTTAAGGCATTTGGGTAAGGAGAGGAACATCCACCACCTTCCCATTTGACGGTGCCAGGGAACCAAGTGAAGTGCAAGCCGCGGCTCCCAGCAAGTGCTGCCTTCCAGAGCCAGCGGCGTGCTTTCTAGGAATTCAAGTGAGACTTTTATGACTGCCTCCCAGGTCTCTCTAGCACCCTGTTTGGTCAGGCCAAACTTTCAAAACTGTTTTGTAATTTGAGAAACATTGTAAGAGAAAATTAGTGCCTGGCCGGATTTTCGTGAGCTTATTTTTGTTGGTCACGCTGAAAATCGGGCGAGAGGCAAATGGTATTTTGAAATCTTTGTTTTCCGCCGTGCTGTTGTCATTCTAACCCAGAAGGTGCTCGCGGAGACTCAGGGCACTGGAGGACTCTGCTGGCGTGAGGGTGGCGTTGGTGAGCAAGAAACATGTTGGGTGTTTTAAGTACTTTCTGCAGGTTTAAAAAGCTTTGGGCAAATGACTGGATACTTAAATATTTTTTAAGCTTTGATCAACGTATTTTGCCCTTTTGAAATAAAATTTGTGACTAATAAGAATTTCAGTAAGTTAAAATGCTATATGTCATTCACTTGTTGTGAAGTTAATATCAACACTTCTTTTAAAAGAAAAAGAATGGTCTTGAAACTATTTTTTACCTACTCTCCTTTCCGCATTATTTTCTGCAATGCAACCCATAACCCAAATGTTTACACCTGAAGATTTCCATTCCCTACCAATGAATTAGAAAAAACTGTTGACAATAGTACATGGATATTGTGATCAAAATGGAGATAAACCAAAGATATTCAATAATGGTGAATTGCCTTGAATTTTATAGCTAGGTTTTAAAAAGGCACTCAGACATGTTGAATTCTTGATTCAGTTTGTATTGCGATTGATAAAATTGTAGCATTTTACCTTTTGCTTGGTGCACTAGAAGCTTCTGGAGTTTGGAGCTCAGTCTCTTGTAGAGATTGTGATAATATAAGCCTCAGCTCCTAATGGAGTTGTGAACCCCAGAGAGGAGGTGGAGACTGTGGAGAGTTCAGAGCTCAGACCAGCAGTGGGTGAGTCTATTATGTGTTGTACACAATCCAAGAAGTCTTGATAAAGAAAGGATACTGAGACTGGAGGGTTCAAGACTGAGATAATTTAATATTTGAAAATATATAAATGGATCTATTATGCAGAGAAGAGTAATCAACCATGCTTGGTTTCTGATGAGGGTAACTAAGAGGGAAAGAGTTTCCTCTAGGGTGAAGACTTAAATTGTGTCTGGGGAGGATTTGTAGCCAGCCAGGGAGATTAGTTAATTCGGGAAGTGGTTGCTGAGAAATTCCTGTAGATACTTGTTCCTGAATTTTTTTCTACGATTCTTTTCTTTCTAAGATGTTTTAAGTATGTGAGTCTCTGATCATGTTTACAGTAACTGAAATTTTATACTCTTGGCCTAGAATTTATACAAGCATTTCTCAAGTGCTTAAGTCTTCTCTAAAGTGACTATCTTATTCCTAGGCTTCTTCAACTTCTGTTTAGGGTTCCTTTCCAAATAATGAGTTTCTTCCCAAAAGTTAGAGATATGTGTCCTTTGAGACATTTTTAATTACTTTGCAGATTTGGTATCTCACTTGATATTTCTGAATAAAAATATCTTACACATGATGATAGTCTTTTTTTAACATATGCATCTTCTCTTTAAGTATGCTTGTTCCTCCCACTCCCAGATCTTCTGTTTCATGATCCTAAATTTAATTGTTTAAATTAAATGAAGTACTTTATTTGACTTGCTTAAATGTCTAAGCAAAAGATATTGTCCTCATGGTAGGTGTTTGTTAGGTTTTGAGTTTTTAAGCCCTGAAAGCTTCTCCTTAAAAAGATCTATGAGGTGAAATTCACAACTGACTATAAGAAAAATAATTACATAGACTCAGATACTAATTTTGGAACCCAGAAGGTACACATTTACACAGAAATTTTAAATGTTCTTAGGTTGATGCCAAGGTCCAGGACAGTGTGTGGTGCAGATGGCCAGCTCTGTTAGCGAATAAACATCAGACTTTCAATTTAACACATCTACCATTTTTCTGAAAGCCCTCCTTTCTCTTTTTGAGATATCTGTTCATAAACATCATTAAGTACATAAGGCACAGACAGAAGCATCAGAAAAACATGGACTTATTTTGCCTCTTACTAAATCCCATCCTGACCTGAAATTACAAGTGGCTGGGGCTCCCCCACCCCAGAATTGATAGGGAGCAGTAGTAATTCAAATGCTTGGAACCCACCTAGCCTGTGACAAAATGGCAGCCATACCTTTAAAGGGTGTGAGGTAGGAATTGGGCCATCATAAGGTTTTGCAGAAGCTGGTGGTTTGATCCTAGTATTTGTCCTAGACCTGACACTTGGGAAAAGCTGGGCCCCAGCAGTAACCCAGCAACTGTCTTCATTTGGCCACCCGCAGGCTCCACAATATCAAGTGCCTCCTGCTGCTTCGTGTGTGGAAATACCATCAAAGAAATGCATCTCATTCTTGGGGAGTTTGTTTGCACAGAACTGTGCATGGCCCTTCTGGTTTCTGCTGCTCCTGTGGTCTTCTCTAGGAAAGAATTCTGAACTCAAGGCAGACATTGGCTTTCATAAGCTAAGAGGTATGGAGGGTAGGTTTGCAGTTTGCACTGGGCTTTCTCATAGAACACAGCATCAAGGAAAGCTCCTGGCAGGCCTGAGTCCCAGGGAGTGTGGCTCCTGCAGGAACCAGTGCTGAAGAAGTCTAGGCCTCACCAGGGCTCAACTTCAGGGCTATAAAATGAGGACTTCAATTATATTCTCTCCAATGGTGGTGGGGTGCCATGAAACATATAATTATATAATCTGACACAATGCAAAGCTAATTTCTATACTCAAAAAAGAATTAACCTTTAGTTAACATGCTGGACATCCCTTCAAACACCATACAGTACAGGTAAGAGTAGTAGCTCAGAGAACAATAGCAACTGATTCAAACTTCCTATGCACTGCACCCTGCCATTTGCTCAACTAATTTATCCAAGTACATCTTAGCCACAACCCTGGGACATATTATCATCCCCTTTTTACAGGTGAGGAGACAGCCTTAGTAAGGTGAAGTGCCTTCCTTAAAAGCCTCATGGTAAGAAAGTGGCAAAGCTGTGATTTGAACCTGGGTTCCTTTGTCTCCAAAGTCCATGCTGTCAGACTGAGACCTGAGTCTACAGAGAACAGGAATGACTACTCCTGTCTTTATGTCAGAGCCAGAGAACAACTGTAACTGTGAGCTTTCACTTGTTCATAGCATGGCCAAGCCTACTGGATCAGGAAGATTGTACAGGATGGAAGGGGATGGCAGGGGGGCCATGTAGACAGAATGCCTACATATCTACCAGAAACTGGAAGCTGAAAGAGGCTTGAGTAGCAACTTAAAAATGGCCCCTGAAATTTGGAATATCCAGGCAGTCAGTACTAGAATGAAATTCAGGTTCATATGAATGGTCTCATAGCAAGTGAAATTTCCAAGGAAAAATTTAAGGTAAGATTTGAGAAAACTATCCTTATGCTTTGACTTATTGGATTGGCAAAGAGAGCAAACTCAGAAAGTAGTCTCTTTGGACACTGAGAAATACATTGGCTAAATCATTGGGGAAAACACTGCAAAGAAAAGTCCCGAATATCTTGATTACAAGTCTCTGTTTTCAGAAGTTTATAATTCACACATTAAATTCTACTCTAGGCTGCTTCTAGTGTTTGAACCTGAGGGAAAAAAATTAAAACAATTGGTTTTCTATGTTCAAATTATACAAATTTTTCAAGTGGAGGTATTTGCATGTTGGTAATTGTCATGGTTTCCAAAATTACTTAGCTTTAAATTAAACTTGGGAAAGAGTAAATGTCTTAGATAATCAAGTAGCTTTCACTATTCAGTAATATTTAAGAAATAGTTTCCTTGAAAGTATGTGATGCTTTTTCTGAAATATAAGTCTATATTTAACATATGACTATTCTATATGTTAAAAACGTCTATTTGTACCTCTGACCACAAATAGGTAGAAAAAAATACAGTTAATGTGGGCTGTTTTCTAAATGAAACAGTTAACCCATTTACAATATGAAACTATAGGTGCATGATTAAATGAATGAATTTGATTCTACAATTAGAAATAAGGATCTGGCTATGTGAATTATATTTTAAAATCATAAAAACTATATCTCATAAGAAATCCCAATATGAAAAGGAAGACTGTCTTTAAAAATAACATGTATTCTATCTCTCTCTCTCTTATACACACACACACACACACTCACAAATACAAGAGGGATATGCACTAATATGTTTTTACATTCGTGATTAGGAGTAAGAACTTGAATTATGATACCAAAACATTAGCTGTTGGGGTTCCCATTTGTTTGTAACAAAATCAAAACCAGACCACTGACCTCTGAGAGAATTATATGTTCTATATTATATGTGGTTTGTGAGAAGATAATCGAAGATATTTGGGGCTTAAACTTAAATCTTAATTTAATATAAATAGGAGATATATATATATAGAGAGAGAGAACACTTTTATTAATGTGTGTATCTATGTGTGTGTATTTATCAATGTTCTTTATAACAGCAGCATTTTCAGGATACCTTCGGCGGTTTCCAGAATGACTGAATCCAGTATTAGTTAGCTATTCAGTGGAATTGAGAGAGGTTGAGTCTTCCTAGATGTTTCAAGTCAACCTGAATTTGACCAAATACTGTAGGTGAATCAATATCTCTGATGGAGAACAGTTTACTATTTGAAGTTGCCCTGAATTATGGGGTTCTCAAATCACTTTATTCTTTAGGTAAAAGAATTAAGACAATAAGCTCCAGAGTTTTATTTTATTATACCTTCTAATTCCCAAGAAATTTTTTTAGTAATTTATGACTAAATGGGAACCTGACAAGTACAACATGGTTTACTTTATTTATGTGTGTATATAAATATGCATATAATGTGTGTAGGTACAATATATAATTTCCATTTTACGAAGGGCAGTTTTCCCTCTTTGAGTCCCTGTGTAGTTACAAACTATATTCCTCTGCCCGGTGTTCAAAATTAGTAGCTAGGAGAATTGAACTAATTAATTAATTGGCCTGGCTCAATACTTGGTGCTTTATAGTAACATTCAGAGGTGCCACTAAATAGATTATATCATTATTTCAGGTGGGAGAGTTTCAGAAACTGCCTGGATGGGAATAGGAAAATGTCTGTAAGGTGTGGCTTTAAAATAATGTGATTGCTTCCATAAGTTAAACCCAAATATTTTTTGTACTTTTTTCACCCTACACTTTCCACCACTTAATTAAAACATATCATACTGTATTACAGTCATGCCCCAGTCATACCCCACGTATCACCGTTTGATACATATGAAAAAAGAGCATGATGAATCTTTTTGGTTTGTGGTTTATTTGGGGTTTGTTGTTGCTGCTGTTGTTCATGACTGATAAGCATAGTATTAGATTTAAAACTAGAAGTGGTCAAAAGAAAAGCTTCAGATTACATTAAATGATGTGCCTTTTAAGGGCTATCACAAGGATCCTAGACTAAGGAGCCTTCGTTGTTCCTACAAGGTCTGTCTATAAACCAATTATAATTGAAGTTTTGTGCATATAATCAAAGCATGATGTGCATGGTTTACTGGCAAAACTAAACTCACCTGAGATCTCCTCCCTGGGACCTGCTGCCTTCCAGATGTCCAATTTAAATCTATCTTAAACTTACCACACCATATTTGAAGATGAAAGGTGAGTTTAGAGTGTAAATATATATAAACTGATCCTGCATAATGGCCAGCACTTTTGGTCCAGATGGTGCACAGCTGACCCCTAAATGCTCCATGTGATCCTTGTAGAAGGCAGCAGGAGGCGCTGTCTGCCAGGTGCCTGCTCCACTCAGACCCTAGCAGCTTGGTAGGAGGGCCATTCCTTAGAATTCCTTCCTTCTTGGCTGGACTGAAATGCATACCTAGATTGGTTAATTTGCCCACCTATTCTTTTCTTGGAAGTAAAAATTCAAGTCATGTGAGGGGATGGGGGCAAGGGAGAGGTGAGCATAGGACAGGATTATAGGAGGAATGTCATGTGTGTTTTTGTTTCCTTTATATATTTTTTTGTATTGTGCATAAGAAACAAGGACTGGTCATGCAATTCTGTATTTAAACAGTCCCGTGGTTTATCCTGTGTAGTTTGTAAGCTCATCTATTTTTTTGGAGATAAGGTGAAAAATCCCTTGGGAGTTGATTTGCCTGCATACACCAGAATGACCTCTTTATTTGGTGTAGATTGTTTATAGGGTAGAGGAAAAGCAGGGATGAGTCGTGGACTCCACTGTTTCTCCTGGTAGAATGTTGGGAGGTAGATGTTCAAATTTACCAAAAGAAACTCCTGCCACAGCATTTGTTGAACTCCAGGTGCTTGGAGGAGGGATATCATTGAACAAAATAAGTCTGGAGCATGTCTTTTGTTTTCAACTGTATTTTTTTTTAATTCACAAAACTGTATTTACCTTCATGTAACATAATTCTTTTCAGTTACATGTATGCTCACATAATAGATTTCATCAACCTCAAATACAAAAGATAGAGGTAGAACAAAGCCCCCAAACCACCTTCTGGAATCTCAGAAGGATGCAGAGAAGCAAACTTAGCTATCCCCAGCCTGCTAATCAAAGATGCTGTATGAGGATTTACTAACTCATCTCAGGCTGGTGCACAAGTCAGGAAGATAGGCAGGCCTGTGTCCTGCCTTTCCCCGGTAGTCCACCAACTAGAAGCGAATGATGTCCAAGGGAATCTGAGAGGAGAAAAGAGGTGCATGGGAACAGGCCATCCTCACCCTCCCTACCCTACACGCCCCCCCCCAGCCTCCAGTTCTTTTTCCCACCAGCAAGTCTATAAATTTTAGTGTCTTCTTCATTCTCTCTAAACATGTCTGTATCAATTATGGGCGTCTTGTGTCCATGTATATAGAGAGGAAGTAGTGTCACTCTATCCAAGGTTCAGTTTTACTCTGGTTTTTGGGCAACTACTTTAGGTATCCTGTTTCCTTCAACTATATTTCTAAACCAGACGATTGCTACACTAGATCCTTCTCTAATGACAACTGTGCACAGATCGTATGTGTAAAGTTTGATGAATTTTTATAAACCAAATATACCTGTGTAACTAGCTAGGGTCAAAAAACAAATATTACCATCATCTCAGAAGTCCCTTCTGGTCAGTTTTCCTCCAAAGGTAACTGCTGACTGATTTCTAATAGAATACATTAGTTCTGTTTCACTTGCTTCCGTTCAAGTTCAAACAAAATAAGGGTTAAGGCAGAATTAGTCAGGTATGAAAACGACTGTGCTCTTAAAGTAGAAAAGTTTGATATTTATTCACCATTGGAACTTTCATGCTGCATGTGCTGTATGAAAACTAAACGTAAGTGCTTAGTTTTGCCAATGGTTGGATGCGATAGCACTCCCTTTCAGTTCACTACAGCCACAGAATCAAAAATAAATTTTAAAATGTACTAAAAGCTAGTACATTATGCTGTAAATCTTGAAGACATATTTTAATATATTCCAGTTTATTTAAAAAAGTAGACTGAACATACAACATTTATATGAAAAATATACACTTTAAATTTTCTTTACTAATGGAATTTATTTTCACTTTGCAACTTCTATCTTTTGGATTATGAATTTAGAATATATTAATATTGCAAGTGGACACTGATACATAAATAGTTCTACAAGATATATTATATAGTTGGGTTTTCTTAGGAGATGTTTTTAAGGAACTAGCTGCTAGAAAAATTCAGCAGAACATGGAAGATTAAAGTCATGTGTATTCTTTAGAGTTTCCATCCTCATAGAGAATTTCTGCATTGCAATTTGGAAGTAATGAATAAAAATGTAAAAGCTAAAATCTAAAACGTCAGTCTAGGCTATCAGTTGCCTGGTAGTTGGAGTACACTAACCAGCTTTGAGGGAGATTTCCACTGTATCAAAAACTAAAGTTCAAAAGGACATAATGAAAAGCTGGAAAGTATTTAAAATTTAGTAGATAGGAGGAAAGTAAGAAATGGAAATGTGATTTAAAAAATAAAAAGGATAACAGCCAGATTACTTAATAAAGATACAATGTACTCAGATTATTTGTATAAATTCAGAATTTTACTAAAATCAAAGAAGTTGGCTTAAACCCAAAGCCAGACACAAATGGAACCAAGTGGTACGGAGCTGCAGGCTTGACAGACGTGGTTCACACATAGCATTGAGAGTATCATGACTCAGTTTCTGTATCCTCACAAGGAAACTGTATCTCTCAGCTACCCCTAACAAAGTGTCTTTTCTGCAACATACCCTTGCCGGATGCTATGTAAGTGGCTTTAAAATATGCATTTATACTTCCTGTGCCTGTCCAGGCTCTTTCCTGATGGAGACAAGGACAGTTACAGTTCTTGGAGGGCAAGTTGTTGCTTGGGCTTCAGCTACTAGTGTTTATCATATACTTAACAGAAAAAAAATGGAGGGAAGCCCTGCACCATTAGAAGCCAGAGGGACATTTTATACAAGAAATTTGTCTTCTAGATGTCTCCATCTACTCTTGTTCACCTCCTGAAACCCCACCCATTCTCCCTACTGGCAGACAGTCATCATCCCACACCTTGAGCTTGTTCATCTGACGTGTGTTCCCCTTGGATGATCCAGCCACCCTCCACTACATACAGGACACAGTCTGGCCGTAGAACATCATGCGATTCTGCACTGGGCCTCAGTTTATTGTTTCTACTTTCCCATATTCAAGCTCTTTTCTGACCATATCAGACTGAATCTAAGGATGAACCTGGTTCCTTTTCCCTCTGTCAGCAACACTCTTCTGCTCAAACACACACGCACACATGCACGCACACACACACACACGTGCGCACGTGGTAAGTTAATGGTCTTCTTCTGTGCCAAAACATCATACCTCCATTGTTGCACTTACTACTGTATATTGTAACGGACTGTTTGCTTCTCTCTCATCCCTGTGCCTTAGCTCCTTAGCATACCTCAAGACACTAGAGGCTTGATGAGTGTTGAATCAATGAAGCTAAGAGTACTATGAGACTTAAATGACTATTCCACTCCCCAAATAAAGGGAGAGGGAAGGTCTTTTCTGCATTTCTGTTGACTTGAATTCCCATCTATACATTTCCCCCAATTCTAGTGATCCATTTATAAACAGGACATTCTAAAGACCAGGGAGCATGGACCAGATGACCTACTCTGTAGCTATGTTACCTTTAGAATTGTGAACAATCACTTTGGAGAAACATATTTATAGCAGGTCCTCTAATATCCTCATTTCATTCAACGTGCTTTGTTATAACATTGATGGGATGCTGTAAGAAATGAACTCTTGTTCATATAATTCACCTGTGGTAAAATTGGCTGCACATTTAACTTTGACTACCTAACTGCTAGTACAGTAAATCCTCAGTGTCATCCGTAGGTTCTGCAGTTTGAAGTGCTTGAAGTCACAGAATCTATCAAATCAAAGTTAAACAATTCATTGTCATTTGTGAATCTCACCAAGAAAACCTAAAATTCACATTTCCTATCATAATTATTACAAATGTGGTTGGGCATCTTTGTTCATGTCTTAAAGCATTCAGAAGTGAGGTGTACATGTAATTGGTAAGTAATTAGTAAGTAAATTAGGTAGGATCTGTCTTGGGAGAGTTTATAAAAACACTTTGTCTTGGGTTCATAAAAGTTTATCAAATTCTAATAGTTAGAGATACATACATTGTCAGCACAAGTGTGATAATTAAGACCCGTCCACAGTGAATAGTCTCAGCAGCATTTTGTTGTGCTGCCTTCTTTTCTGCCTGCCCACAAATCACCTATGAATAGACACTAAAATTTAGAAAGGCGCTTGTAGACCAGGGAGAATACGAAATATTAACTCTGCAGGAAGAATTGTAAATGCAATGCCTTGGCCCAACGTGCAGGTGGGGAAGCTCACACACACCGTCAGTTGAAAGCCTAGGGAAGGAGCTGTGCCTCCCTTCAGTGTGGTGTCTTGATATGACAGTGACCTCCTTCTCCCAGTGCTTTCTGCAGCAGACAGTTTTCAGGGCTGAGATGGACCTTCCAAGGACAGAGGAGGGTCAGCTTGTGTTTGGGGTCATCAGACTTTATGTGGAACTTTGTGCATTTTCAAGTACCTTCCTGGATTCACATCCTCTGGAGTGCTAAATGCTGTGTATATCTCCCCACAATCTAAGAGAGTTTTCTTTTAATGTTGTGGTCTTCCAAAAAGGTTGAGTTAGAGATAGGGACATGTCTGGGTTGTGTCTATAACTAAAGGGACTTTTGCCCTTGCTCTGAATCCATAGTAGAATAGAATTTTTTTAAATGTTACCCGTGGTTGAAGTTAGGGAACTTTAGTGATTCTCAGTGGTAAATAGAACATTGCAGGAATTTAATGAAAGCACGCCAAGTTCAAATACATATCAAACAGTTTTATAAAAGATTTTGTTTATTTACTTTCAGAGAGAGTGAAAGGGAGAGAGAAAGAGAGAGAGAGAAATATCAGTGTGTGAGATAAATACATCGATCCGTCACCTCATCCCCAACCAGGGACCCGGCCACAACCCAAACATGTGCACTGACCGGGAACTGAACCCACGACCTTTCTGTTCACAGGCCAGAGTTTAATCCACTGAGCCACACCAGCCAGGGCTGTATCAAACAATTTTATTGCTCTGTTTACATATGCATAAGATACCAGGGACAGCTTGGGAGTGAAGAGAGAACCTAACTGGATTTCTTCTTACCCATGGAAATAATTTTAAATCACTGTCATAATCAAGTTAAGTGGATTTTAATGACTTTGTGTGTGTGGCTATTCACAGTTGTGCTGCTGACAGTGATGCTCTGGCAGTTCTGTCCCATGACCCACTGCCTCCCAGGTTGTGGGGGGTCTCCACATCAGCACTGGCTCACCTGCATCGCTGGGTCACACACTAGGCAAAGGAACCTCTTTAAGTCAGAAAACTCAGTCTACTGTGACAAGTCAGGCTTGGGTCCCAGGGCATCAGGGTATTGTTGGTACTTATACTACATTTTGAAAATCTGTGAAAATTATTTCATTTTTTTTTAATTACTGTAGATCTCTGCATGCCCTCAAGCCCTTTTAATTTTCCTTATGAGTCCTGCTATGTTAGCTTAATAAGGTTTGTATTGTCCATTGGTTTTTCTGTACTTTTTAATTATGTTGTCCTGGACAAGGTTTTTGATAACTGGATGTGGTTAGAAAATTCCATTATTATGTTTTAGAATTCTCTTGCCAGCCAGGAAGGCCTAATTCTGTGATAAAACCAACCCACCAATTTATGCTGTACTTTTCAGGAAACTCATAATCCTCAGGTATAGGAACTGGTTTCAAATGGATCCCAAGCTTTTGGGAGGGAGGTAAATTTGGTCTGGGCCTACAGTAATAGTGTTGGTGTTTTGCTTGTTTATTTGTTTGGTTTTCTTTTCTTTGACTGCTTTAGACTCTTTGAAGGTTTACTCTCTGGCAATTCTGTGATTTCCCAGAAACCGGTAACAAATAATAAGGATCTAATAAGAAATCTTACAGTTACCTTTTTTACATGTCATGAATGTCTGAAGTAGTTAGAAGTTTTAACATTTCAGGCCATGCTGGTGAATTACTACCAAGCATTCAGTTTTCACACCAAAATAATTGTCCTTATTCTTACTTTGGAAAGAAAGCCCTTCTCTTGGGGCCCCTAAGAAGGGAGACTACCATCCTTCAAGGTGATATGCCTAATGCCTTCAACTGTCCCAACCAAATGAAAAGTAGGGAAGATCTCACTATGTGCTGATGGGAAAAGTCCCTTGTGCAAACAATGGCTGAGAACAGTGCCCCCCCCCATGTGACTGTCTATACAGAGCTCGCTCTCCCTGCCTTCCTTTCACTGGCTGTTTTGCAGACAGGCCTCCCCGCAGTCACTCCAGGACCCTGTATTGGTCAGCCCAGTAAAAGTGAGACATGGCTCAACACACACGTCTGCTTGAGTATAGTCTCACAAATGAATAACGAAAGGAAAATTTGTCCCCCAGGCTCAAAGGTGAGCGGCCTCCTGCCTGGGCCCTCAACCTCAGCCTGGGATTCCTTCATTGCTGAATGCAGTGTGCACGTCAGCTATCAGTTAAGTTAATGAGAAGGACTTAAAACCAAATTCTTTCTTACCTCCCCAGGGTTCTTCATCGTTCTGGAAAATCCTGATGGACAGTGTTGAAGACCCCACTTTTGACCAGAGATCCAAGACACTGGGAAGTGAGATCTTCCCACCTTTCACTTGGAGGGAAGAGTTGAAGGCATTATGCCTGTCACCATGAAGGGTGGTAGTATGCACTTTGTGTCTGTCTGACCCATCCCTCCCAGACCTGGAAAACAGGATGGGGGTCCGTCTGCTCCTAATCTCAGCAGGATTTCTAGGACAGGAACAGTTCCTCTTGAGTTCAAAAGGCAGTTGTTGTTTGGGGACTTCTGGAGGAAAGATGAAATGATGTTTTCTGCTTGCTGGAGGAAATTAACAAAGTCCTCCAAGTTTCATTTTTCCTGCAATATCTGAGTGAAAGAGGTAAAGCTCTGTACCATAGGAACCAGCCAGAGTCCGATGCCTTTCCCCTTGTTCACTGGCTGCACTTGGTGAAAGGTGCCCTTCCAGATGGCTCAATCTGTTGAGTCTGGAGATCCCTCACCTGGACCTCCTCAGTGCTGTTTTTATCTCCTAGGATACCTGTCTTGTATTTGTGAATATTCTGGTTATCACCCCTAAATCCTCTCCAACACTTCTTCCCAAATTCTTACATCTGGGAGCTTATCTAATTCACCTTTGTGTCCCCATAGGCTAGCAGATTCCTTCCTTAGATATTTGTTGAATGAAAGAAACTTATTGCATGGTAGTCACAGATTTGTGGCAACCTAGCAATGGGTTACCAGCCATCTACTTTTTTGTCTGACTACTAACTATCGCAGAATGTAATGGAACTCCTTCAACAAACAGTGTATTTAATAGGGCTTTTTAATTGCACTTTCTTTTCGTGTTCTTACGCCATAACTAACATACATAGAACCAGAAATTTATAGAAGGAACATTCTGAGATTAGAAATTTCCTTCTTAAGAATGAAAGCAAGTTGGCTTATTATAATTGTCACATAAGCTCCCAAACTCTACATTGATACTAGATTGATGACATTTTTTTAAAACATTGGATTCTCTCCTCACCTTTCTTTCTTCAGCATCCAGTCTCCCATCCCTTTCTCTGCACATGTATGCATGTGACCATTAGCAGCAAGTACTAGTGAAGCACTGCCCAAGGTTTTCAGGACAGTTCTTTTTCCTTTAGGAATTGTACACAGATGTTTATTTTATTATTTCAGATGCTAAAAATTTATGACCTATGCAAAGTTTATTTTCAGTGTAACTGAGGTCAGAATTAGAAATTTAATCTGAAGTCCATATGGCTCTGAGTTGTACAACAGGTGAAAACTCTTTGTAAACTGCAAAAGGCAGCCTGAGAAGAGACATGGGCTCCAGAGTCAACAGACTGGAATTTCAGGGCCTCCACTTTGAGAAGATTTGTGTGACTTATTCTTTCTCTCTTTTTCTTCCCTTTTTTTAATTAAAACTTTTAGAGGGATTTTAGGTTCATAGCAAAATTGAGCAAAGCATGTAGAGATTTCCCACATACCTTCTGCCCCCACACATGGACAGTTTTCCATCTAACAACATCCCCACCAGAAAGTGGTGCATTTGTTACAAAGCCCATGGTTTACCTTAGGGTTCACTTATTGTTCCATATTCTCTGGGTTTGGACAAATGTCTAATGACTTGTGTCCATCATTATAATATCATACAGAGTATTTCCACTTGCCTAAACATCGTCTGTGCTCAACTATTCATCCCTTCCCTCCACGGCTCCCCCAACCACTGATCTCTCACTGTCTCTATAGTTTTCCTTTTCCAGAATGTCATATAGTTGGAATCATGCAATATGTAAGCTTTTAGATGGGCTTCTTTCACTTAGTGATATGCACTTAAGTTTCCTCCATGTCTTTTCATGGCTTGATAGCTAGCTCTTTTCTTTTTAGCATGAATAATATTCCATTCTCTTGATTTGGTCTCTTGATACACTCTAGTTTATTTATGCATCCACCTACTTAAAGACATCCTGATTGCTTCCAAGGTTTGGCAATAATGAATAAGGTTTCTATAAATACCTGTGTGCAAACTTTTGTGTGACATGAATTTTCAACTCCTTTGGATGAATACCAAGGAGTATGACTGGTGGATTAGAGTTTTATAAGAGGATGTTTAGTTTTGTAAGAAACCAACAAACTATCTTCCAAAGTAGCTTTACCATTTTGCATTCCCTCTAGCACTGAAAGAGGAGAGCTCCTTTAGCATCACAATTTGGCTGCCTTTGGTGTTGTCAATGTTCTGAATTTAAGTAATTCTAATAGGTGTGTAGTGATATTGCATTGTTTTCATTCGCATTTCCCTAATGAAGTATGATGTGGAATGCCTTTTCTATGTGCTTATTTGCCACTCATTTATTTTCTTTGATGAGGTGTCTGTTGAGATCTTGGCCATTTTTCAATCAGGTTGTTTTCTGATTGTTGAGTTTTAAGAGGTCTTTACACATTTTTGATAACAGTCCTTTACCAGATGTGTCTTTTCCAAACTTTTTTTCCAGTCTGTGGCTTGTCTTCTCATTCTCTTGACATTGTCTTTCAGAGGGCAGAAGTTTTTAGTTTTAATGAAGTCCAAGTTATCAGTTATTTCTTTCATGGATCATGCCTTTAGTGTTGTATCTAAAAAGTGTTCCCAAAGTCATCTAGGTTTTCTACTATGTTATCTTTGTTAAACATAAATTTTAACTTCCAGGACTGAAAGTATTTTTAAAAGAAAGGATTTATTAGGACATTGCTAGCAAGAAAATGACTTGGGACATAAAGTCTAAGCCACCAGCACATGGCAAGGTGAAAAGACAAGCATGCCGCTATCCTGGAGTTGGAGAGAACTCTTATACATCAAGTAAGTAAAGGGAAAGAGTTGTAAGTTATTTAGAAAGAATTTATATTATCAATAAATAACGGAGTGGGTGAAGGTGCAGCAGAGCTAGTTCTGGGGTAGGTGCACTCTGTAAGGAAGAGTGCTTGCTTGCTCCTTAGGATTTGTTGTGGGCAACAGTCTGGACAGTTTGAGTGTAAGCAAGAAGCAGAAGCACCTGGGATGCAATGGTGTCTGGTCATTCTCTTTAGATAATTTTGGAAGTAGCCACCTGGGAGTTAATCCAAAGTTCTACAGTAGGAATGTGAGTACCTCTTGCCAGTTTGCGCAGAGCTGTTAACAGGCTAACTGTTCTTTCTCTCACTTTCCAGCAGGCATCATTTAATGTTAAACATCTCAGACATTTTTCTTGTCATCTTCTAGAAGTTTTATAGTTTTGCATTTTACATTTAGGTCTGTGATTTTTTTTCCTTCTTTTTGCTTTAACAAAATGAGAAAAAGTTAACCATATTCTAGGTTTCAGTTTCCTCCTCTGTAAAATGAGAGTAAATGATCTGGTTCTTTTTTTTTTTTTGACAAACTATTTTTATGTACTAAGCACATCTGTGCTTGGCTCAACGGTGGCATTTGTATTCAATAGCTATTATTATTAGAACACAACACAGTCATTGAAGGAAATGGACTTGCTACATTTCTAGCAATGTTTTTTGGCCCTTCTTTTTAGTGGTCCTTATAAATGCTTGTTTGTTACTGCTTACCTTCTTCTATAATACCGTGTTCCTTGAAGTGACTTATTGTTGATATAAACCACACAGAATTTTAATCTGTTGCTTCTAGTCCATGGCTTGGCATTCAACTGCAAGCCCTCTTTGAAATAGAATGCCTGCTTAGCGGCCACATGCTCATTTTATCCCTCTTTTTTTCTTCCTAGAGAGTCCACACTTTCAAAGATTACACCTACTATATATGGTTATAGAGGTAATTAAGCATTGCGGAAAGAAGCTGAAAACTTTCAATTTACATAAAACTCATCATTTATTTGTTATTATTAAGGATTTTAGAAATAACTTAGCCACTTGTTGTCTCTCAAATTGTAGGCTTTGCCGATATACTGTTGGGTAACAGAGTTACATATTTCTGGCACCAAGGAAGAATACTTAGTGAATGGAGACAATACAGCTTAAATGATTAAGAGAAAGCAAAAAAAAAAAAAACAAGAAAAGTCAAAGGGAATAAACAATTAATTGTCAGGTATCTAGATTGCTGACAGCAGAATAATGACAAAATTGTTCTGAAACTATGTGAACCCTGTTGCTTTAAAAGGGAGGCTGAATCAGATGGTGTCAAAGCAAAGGCACTTTGCAGTCAGCCTGGGTTCAGGTGCTGATTCTGCCACTAACAAGCTGTGTGGCACCCAGGACTGGTTGAAGGACCCTAGGCAAAACTAAAATAGGCCTAGTGTTCAAAAAGCAGGAATAAAAATACTCTTAGTGGTAATAAACAAAATGCTTTTCCCTTTCTTTTTTTTTTCTTGATTATGTTGTTTTCAACGTTGTCCTAAGAAAATAAAAAAGAAAAATTAATTATTAGCATGCATTTTACTGTTCATCCTTATATTGGGCTAAGCTGGTTATAAAAACAAATATAAGAGCACTTAACTCCCATGAAGAATCACCAAAGTTACACAATATGCACTTCATAGCTGGCACATGCCTATGTATTTTGTTCTCAGCAGAACAGTGGAACGACGGCTCAAAACTAACTCAGCTCTTTTTATCATATTTCATGATATATGCGCATTCTACAGACACTCGATCTTCATCTTCTGATAAGGAGGGACTTTCCTTCTAAGTCATCATTTTCAAGCATATGTGGATCGCTAACAGGGAAATGAAAAAAGACACCATCGGGATCCTTCGTTGAGTGTATTTATGAAAACACCATTGCCCTCTTTTTTCTTTTTCTTTTTTATTTATTTATTTATTTGCTGGCTTTGGAAGCAAGTTCTGGTCCTAACAGAAAGCATGGCCCCTGGGGGCTATCAGATCTCCCACTTGGCTGCAGAGGAATATGCTCAGTGTCCTCACGCTGACTCCTGCTGAACTCCCATGCACTATGGGTTCACTGGAATTCTATTCTCATGGACTATCCCAAATGCTGTAGCTATATGTGGACGGGGCATTAAAGAGTGGTGGACACCATACTGCATATATATCATACATATCTGCTGTGCTTACACACAGGCTTCATTGTCCCATAGGACTTCACTTATAACACAGACTCAAAGAGCGGCAGGAAAGCCTTAAACCAAGAGTGTCCCTGCTGACTGTGGGGTCCTGTGAGACTGTGTAAGTCACATGCACCTGCTGGCCCTAGCGATGTCTAATGGCTTCTTACCTCAGGGAGCCTCTGTTTCTCATCATTAAATTCAGGCAACACTGTTACCAGACTCACAGGTTGTTCTTATGTTTAAATGAACCCCTAAAACGTCCTTCCTACACTTCCACTACTGAGCAAGTCTTCAAACGAGGCACCTCTGTTGTTGGAAAGACAACCTAGTGCAGATGCAAGCCAGAGTCATTAAATCTCACTTCCAGAATTGAGCAGGATGCAAACCAAATTTTGTAAGTCACAAATATCTTACTATCTTTTGGAAATCAGTCTGTGTCTGTACAAGTGAGTAAGCTAATAAAATACTGTATAGTATTTTAAGGGCTTTGAAGAGCAAAGTGGTTTCTTAAAAGTATAAGTCATAGCATCCGGTCCGCGTCTCTTTACTTACAGCCAACTTAATGTCTTCCTCTCAATCTCAATTTCTTCATGTGTAAAGTGGGAGTGTCAGATGTCTGACATGGATACTCGACATTGTCACATCTTAGCCTGATGTCTTATAACTAGAATGAACCTAAAATAAAAAACAAAGACATGCAAATGTATACGATAATGGCATCCCGGAGAGGAGAGCTGCAATAAATCAGTTTCACTGTCGCCGCTCACTTGGCTGGGTGTGGGTAGCACACGGAGCACTACGGACCTTGCACTCCACAGCCAAGGCTGTTGTCGAGCAGGACTGTGCACACACGTGCTGTGTGCTATGTGCCATGCAGACGTGGGCTGTTCTATTTTCATAGAACTTTCATAGACTTTCACCCTTGTAGAAAGTCTGAGTACATACTTTCTGCATCTTTTCAAAGGGTCCTGCAGAAGAATTTCTCTAATCAGGCCGGAAAACCATAGGCCCTCAAATTATACCCTTGTATAGTCAGCATTTTCTCAATGGGGTGAGATATAGTGATGTGTTGAGCTGGCTTGTAAGTTTTCAGGAATTTTGTGGGCCAATTATCAAATTATATTAAGAATCAAGGCAGTAAATTCTCAAAAAACATAACTACGTAATTATTTTATTACATTTTGTTCTGTTGTCTTCATATTGTCCCCATATACTGTGTCTGTGTGGTGCAAATATGGTGGTATGATGGGCTTCTGCTCATCTCTCCCCAATTAATTCTGTGTTTAGCTTCATCACATTGGTAGTTTGAACTGGCCTGGATGGAACTATTTACACCATGGAAATGCATAAAGGCTAAAAATCAGTTCTCCTCCCCCCACCCCCTTCCCTGAGAGCCAATTGTAAAACATTTATCAACAAAGAACCGAGTAGGAATGAAATTTCATGTAGAGGTTCCTTTTGGAAGATTTGTTACAAGCTGTGGCTATTGTAGGCCGTTACAGAACTCATTAGAATGTATGAAAAAAGAAAAACAGAAGAGAATGAACGTTCTTCATATCTGTGGCTGGCAATACATTAATTGACTTTCATGTACAGGTTAATGAAAATTCTCTTAAAGTCTGGCTAAGCAGCATGATATTACCTCAGTCTTGCAGTGAAACTTATCTGTGGTTTAATAACTTGCCCACTTTGCTACAGCTAAAAAATGAAGAAACTTATGTTTAAGTTTCTTAAACATAAACTTATGTGATACTATATTTTTTCTTTCACTCATTTTTTTGTACATCAAGCATTTAAAGTCAAATACGTGCCAGTCATTGGTCATTTAAAGGTTCTACCTGAAGGAGGGATAGGTATGTAAGCAGTGATGAGACAGTCTAGGAAATGACCAGGGAATGCCAGAGGAGGATACTAAGCTGGTTCTTTTTTTTTTCCTTATTTATTTATTTATTTATTTATTTATTTATTTATTTATTTATTTTAGAGAGGGGGAAGGGAGGAGAAAGAGAAGAAGAGAAACATCAATCAGTTGCCTCTCCCAAGGCCCCAACCAGGGACCTGGCCTGCAAACCAAGAATGTGCCCTGACCGGGAAACAAACCAGCAACATTTTGGTTTGCAGGATGATGTCCAACCTACTGAGCCACACCAGGGCTAAGCTGGTTCATCATGAGCGATAGCTCCAGTTTTTGCATAGAGAACACAGCCCTGGCAGGGCTTGTCCACATGTGCCCAGCATTGCGTGCGCTCTCAAGAGAGTAACGTGTGGTGGAGATTGGCTCGGTAGAGGTGACAGGAATGAGGACGTTATGGTCAGATGGCATCTGTGGCCAGTCTGAGGGTTCCTGCCACACTGCTACCTGAGGCACATGTTGAAGGCAGTGTCCGTTCTCACTAATGTCTGCTTTTTACTCATTTAGTAGCAGCCCTTTCAAGGCCACACAGTCAGAAGGAAGCTTCTATGGTGCTTGCTTATGGGCCCTGCCCCTCAGGTTTTGTTCAGCATGTCTGGGGTAGACCCCAGGAAGTTGCATTTTTCATACATCCGTAAAGGTTCAGAGGCAACACCAGATACCACACACTGAAAAATGTTATTGTTCTCTAGCTTCTGTGCTATCTTCACCAGTGGGAAGAAAGGACACATACATAATCATACTAGCTATTCCGAGCTGTACACCACCTTATACTCAGTGTCTCTCCTTCCCCACAATTACCCTGTGAGATGTTCAGAGTAATTACTTTTCTCATTTTACAGTCGAGGGAACTGAGGATGGCAGAGGTTAATTAAGTAGCACCAGGTCCCAGTGCTGGCAAATGGAGGACCCAGATTTCCGGCATTTGCCAGTGTATTTCCTGTGCATGCACAGTGCCCATGGGGAGTGCTGCCCACATGTCCAGGATGCCAATCATGGTGATCTGCCCTGGGGCCACCCTCAGCAACATTGTGCTTTAAACAGAGAACCACCTATGCTCCTCAAATTTTTTAACTTTATTGGAATAATTCTATATACTCTACAATGGAAAATAATAATTTTATTCTTAAGGCCTCCCATTCTTAATTTCTACAGGGTTTTGTTCAGCTACAGAACTTTAAAATACAAGTAAAATCCATGATCTAATCTAGTTAGTATCATTAGATAACAAGGAGGATATTGCCAGTAAACTATGTTTCTATAAGATTTTAAATATTCAGTCTCTTTCCATCACTGAATGAGGAAAACAAGACAGAACCAGAGAGGGAGCTTTGGCCAGGAAACCTATATTCTCATTCTGTGTCTGTCTCTAACCAGTCTCATAAGCACAGTAGCACACTTTCATTCCCCAGACTCTGGGCTCTTCATTGGTCTGTCCCAGCTCTGACTAGGGCTCCCAAGTCTCCAGGGTGGAGGGAGGAAATGTTACCACTGATTTCATGTCTTTGGCTTTTCAAAGACAAATAGAACATGTTTACATTGTGAGCAATGAACATATGACTCTAGTATTATATCCCTTTATTTCAGGTTTAGAGAAATAGATTTTACCCAACAAATTAGTTAGATTTAAAATAGTTCAACTTCGTGTTTTCTCTAGTGTTCAGTCACTTCTCCCAAATGCTGAGCATCTAGAAATGTGTTTTTCATATATAACCTGCCTGCGTTGAATGCTAGGGTCAAAAAGTAACACATAGTAAAATTACATTCATCTTGGCACGTGCTTCTCAGTTGTTTTCCTTTAGAAGTGATATCTTGGGTCATTGTAGAATTGGTGCTAAAAGTTTTACTAAAATGAGAAGGGCAACAGTGTCAGAAATGCTTCTTTAGGCCACAGTGCAGTGGAAACACAGTAACTGTATATGGCTTAACTTCAAAACAGAACATATGGTAGAGTGTATTCTTTTCTTTTGACTTCAAAGTAATAACTGCACTGTTCAGAAATAAATTCCAGCTAGATATTTTTAATCAAACCCATCTGACATTTTAAATAATTTTAGACTAATGAATTTAGTGTTTCTGAGATAGAGATCATAAACATTTTCTTCATTCAAAATGCAGTGTGGAGAGTGTATATTTGTACTGTAGTTAATGCTGTGCTAAGTCAGTGTGATGTAGCTGCTGCAAACATTTGTAGAGCAAAGGGAAAAAAGCTTTTATTTAAATTTACCAGGAGCAGAAATAAAGTGAGCAAATGCACACTGGAGTGAGAGGCAACATAAAGATGAGCACTATTTTACCACTGCGGTACGATAGCCTGTCATTAACAGCATGTAATAAATAAATGGCGTGGTCACTAATATATTTAGGTCTGAACGTGTGCCTCATGAGAGATGTTTGGTGAGTGAATAAATATGGGATCAGTGATTTTTTTCTGTTACAGGATTTTCACTTACTGAGCATGAAAATGAGATACAGATACTTTAATTATAATATTTGAATATTTACATGACTAAGAAATATGAATAATGAATATCAATTTGATTTAATTATAGAGTATTCCTGGCTGACACAATTACCACAAAGACAACTTTAATAGGTATTTCCACTGCTAAATATTAGAATCATGAAAGATAAGATTGTTGTATTGTTCTTTTAAATCACTCCATCTGACACAGTGCCTGGACATTTAGCAAATGCTTGATACATATGTTTTATGTGTGTGTGTGTGTGTGTGTGTGTATATACCCATCAAGGGGAAGTGAGCATTTTATATGCCCTGACTCATTTACAAATTAGACAGAAGAGCTTTTTGCAGTCCAGATAGAAATTAGAGCAGTAAGGAAAAGGGGATGGGGTCAGCTGGGCTGGGGAGGTAAACAGAGAGTTGTGTAATATAGATTTTTTTATTGTTTATTATAGATGCACCCATTTCCCCCACCCTTTTCCTTCCTCCAACAAGCCACCTCCTCCCTAGCCCTCATCACATTGTTATTTGTGTCCTGGACCGTGTGTGTGTGTGTGTGTGTGTGTATGCATATGTGTTCTTTGGCTTAACTCTTCCAGTCTCCCACACCTGCCTTTCCTCTGAGATCTGTCAGTCTGTTCCATGTTTCCATTCCTCTGGTTTTATTTTGTTCTTCAGTTTATCTTTTTATTATATTCTACATATGTATGAGATCATATGGAATTTGTCTTTCTCTGGCTTACTTTGCTTGGCATAGTATTCTACAGGTACATCCTTGCTGTTGCAAAAGGTAAGAGTTCCTTCCTTCTTTTTTACAGATGCATAGAATTTCATTGTGTAAATGCACCACAGCTTTTTTATCCAGTCATCTACTGATGGGCACTTGGGCTGTTTCCAAATCTTGGATATTGTAAATAATGCTGCAATGAACATAATGTGTATATATTCTTTCTAATTAGTGCTTTAGGATTATTAGAATACATTCCCATAAGTGAAATCACTAGGTCAAAAGGCAGTTCTATTTTTAATTTTTTGAGGAAATTCTACAGTTTTCCACAGTGGCTGCACCAGTCTGCATTCCCACCAATAGTACAAAAGGGTTCCCTTTTCTCCACCACCTCGCCAGCACTTGTTGTTTGTTAATTTATTGATGGCACAGCCATGCTGACAGTTGTGGAGTGATATCTCATCTGGTTTTAGTTTTCACGTCTCCGATGATTTGTGACACTGAGCATTTTTTCATGTCTGTTGGCCATCTGAATGTCCTCTTTGGAAAAGTGTCTGCTTAGAATTGTTTATCTTCCTAGTATTAAGTTGTATAAGTTCTTTATATATTTTGGAAATGAACCCCTTATCAGAAGTATCATTGACACATATGTCCTCCTATAGAGTGGATTCCCTTCTATTTTGTTGATGGTTTATTTCATTGTGAAGTTTTTTAGTTTGATACAGTCTCATCTGTTTATCTTTTCCTTTATTTCCCTTGCCCTAGGAGATGTCTCAGCAAAGAAATTGCTACAAGAGATGTCTGAGATTTTATGGCCTACGATTTCTTCTGGGATGTTTGTGGTTTTGCAACTTAACTTAAGTCTTTTACCTATTTTGAGTTTATCTTTGTTTGTGGTGTAAGTTGGTGGTCTAGTTTCATTTTTTTACATGTAGCTGTCCAATTTTCCCAACACCATTTATTGAAGAAACTGTCTTTACTCCATGGTATGCTCTTGCCTTCCTTGTCAAATATTAATTATCATAAAGATGTGGGTTGATTTCTGGACTCTCTATTCTCTCCATTCACCTATATGTCTAGTTTTAATGCCACTACCAGCCCGTTCTGATTACAGTGGCCTTGTAGTCAATTTTGATATCAGGCATTTCCATACCTTTAACTTTGTTCTTCTTTCTCAAGATTGCTGAAATTATTTGGGGTCTTCTTGGTTCCCAACTTTGGAATATTTGTTCTAAGTCTATGAAATATGTCAAATGTATTTTAATAGGAATGATGTTGTATCTATAGATTGCTATGGGCAATATGAACATTTTAATGATGTTAATTCTTCCAATCCATGAACACAATATATGCTTCCACTTCTTTATATCTTTTTCAATATCTTTAATGTTCTTTAATGTTCTATAATTTTCCAAGAACAGGTCTTTTACCTTGTTGGTTAAATTTATTCCTATGTAACTTATTGTTACTTTTGTTGTTGCAATAGCAAATGTGATGGTTTTTAGTTTCTCTTTCTAATAGTTCATTATTAGTGTATAAATACCACTGATTTCTGAATATTAACTTTGTATCTTGCTACTTTGATAAATTCATTTATTAGATCTAATAGTTTTTTGGTGGAATCTTCAGGGTTTTTTTATGTACACTATCATGTCATTTGTAAATAATGACAGTTTTACTTCTGCCTTTCCAATTTGGATGCTTTTTATTTCTTCTTCTTGTCTGACTGCTATGGCGAGAGTTCCCAGTACTGTGTTGAATAAGAGTGGTAAAAGTAGACATCCCTGTCTTGTTCCTGATCTTAAGGGAAATGTTTTTTAGTTTTTTCCCATTAAGCATGATGTTGACTGTATGTTTTTCATATATGGCCTTTATTATGTTGAGGAATAATCCCTCTATTCCCACTTTTCTGAGATTTTTTATCATGAACAGGTACTGAATTTTATCAAATGTTCTTTCTGCATGTATCGATATGATCATGTGATTTTTATTTTTCATTTCCTTTCTGTGATGTATCATATTTATTGATTTCAGAATAGTGTAACAGTCTTGCATCCCCCAAATAAATTCTACTTGTCATGGTGTATGATCTTTCCAATGTATTATTGGATCCGATTTGCTAATATTTTGTTGAGGATTTTAGTATCTATGTTCATCAGGGATATTGGTCTATAATTTTCTTTCTTTATAGTGTCTTTATCTAGTTATGGAATAGGATAATGCTCACCTCATAAAAAATAGTTTAGAAGTCTTCCTTCCTCTTGAGCTTTTTTTGGAATAGTTTAAGGATAGGGGTTAGTTCTTCTTTAAATGGTAAAATTTGCCTGTGAAGCCAACCAGCCTAGGATGTTTGTTTGCTACGAGTTTTTGATTACTATTTCAGTTTCATGAGTTGTTTTTAGTCTATTCAGATTATGTGACTCTTCCTGATTTAGTTTTGGAAGATTGTATGTTTCTAGAAATTTATCCATTTTTCCCAGTTGTCTAATTTCTTGTCATTTAGTTATTCATAGTATTTTCTTGCAATCATTTATATTTCTATGGTATCAATTGTTACTTCTCTTTCATTTCTGATTTTATTTATTTAGATCCTCTCTCTTTTTTCCTTGATGATTTTGGTTAAAGGTTAGTTAATTCTTATTTATCTTTTTTAAAAATTTGTATTGTGTTTTTTAGTCTCTATGTCGTTTATTTCCACTCTGATTTTTATCATTTCCTTCCTTCTATTTACTCTGGGCTTTGTTTTTTTGTCATGTATCTAGTTATTTTAGGCGTAGGGCTAGATTGTTTATTTGAGATTTTTCTTGCTTCTTGAGGTAGGCCTGTAATGCTATGAACTTCCCTCTCAGGGCGGCTTTCGCTGTGTTCTATAGATTTAGGGTTGTTGTGTGTTCATTTTCATTTGTTTCCAGGTAATTTTTTATTTCTTCCTTGATCTCATTGATAACCCATTCATTATTTAATAACATGCTATTTAACCTCCATGTATTTGAATGCTTTTGAGTGTTTTTAATGAAAATGATTTCTAGTTTCATGCCATTGTGATTTGAGAAAATGTTTGATATGCTTTTTGTTAAGACTTATATTGTGTTCTAACATGTGGTCTGTCTTTGAGACTGTTTCATGTGCTCTTGAGAAGAATGACTGTTCTGCTGCCTTGGGATGGGATGTTCTGTAAATATCAATTAAATCCATCTGATCTAGTTTGTCATCTAAGGTTGCTGTTTCCATGTTGATTTTTTATCTGGATGATCTATCCATTGATGGCAGGAGGGTATTAAAATCCCCTAATATGGTTGTATTACTGTATTGTATTTGATTGTATCCAATGTAGATGCTCCCATATTGGGTGCATATATGTTTACAAGGGTTATATCCTCTTGTTAGGTCAATCCCTTTAGTATTACGTAATGACCTTCTTTGTCTCTTATTATGGGCTTTGTTTTGAGGTGTATTTTTTCTGATGTAAGTATTGTTTCCCCATCTCTTTTTTGTTTCCATTTTCATGGAATACTTTTTTCCATCCTTTCACTTTCAGCCTCTGCATATCTTTTGTTCCAGGGTTAGTCCCTTGTAGCCAGTATACATATGGGTCATGTTTTCTTATTCATTCAGTTACCCTATTTCTTTTGACTAAAGCATTTAATCCACTTACATTTAAGGTTAGTATTAAAAGGAACTTATCTATTGCCATTTTTTTCTCTATGCCTATGTTCCACTCTCTCCTATTTCTTCTTCTTCTTCTTCTTCTTGAATGAGATCATTTAACATTTCTCGCAATACTGGTTTGGTGATAATGAACTCCTTTAGGTACTATTTGGGAAGTTCTTTACTTCTTCAATTTTAAATGATAGCCTTGGTAGGTAGAGTAGTCTTGATTGCAGGTCCCTGCTTTTCTTCACTTTGAATATATCATGCCACTCCCTTCTGGCCTGAAGTGTGTTTTTTTCCCCTTTTTTGAGAAATCAGCTGACAGTCTTATGGAAACTCACTTGTAGGTAAGTAACTATCTCTCTCCTGCTGCCTTTAGAGTCTCTCTTTGTCTTTAAGCTTTGACATTTGAATTATGATGAGTGTTAATGTGGGTCTCTTTGGGTTCATGTTTTTAGGACCCTCTGTGCTTCCTCAACATCTGTGGCTTTTCCTTCACCAAGTTAAGGAAGTTTTCTTCCAGTATTTCTTCTAACAGTTTATCTGTCCCTTGCTTACTTTCTTCTCTTTCTGGCACCCCTATAATGTGGATGTTGTTACATTTCATGTTTTCCCCAACTTCTTAAAGTAAACTATCCCCAAAGTTCCCTTAAAGTAAACTATCCTCATTATTTTTAAGTCTTTTTTTCTTTCTGCTGCTCTTATTGGGTGTTCTTCTCTTCCTTGTCTTCCAAATTGCTGATGCAGTCCTCTGCATCATCCAGCCTACTTCTTGTCTTTTCCAGTATATTCTTGATTGCAGATATGCTATTCTTCATTTCCAACTGGTCCTTTTTCATGGTTTCTATGTCCTTTTTCATGTTATTGTAATTCTCAGTAAGTTCCTTGTGCATCCATATAACCATTACTTTGAACTCCGTGTCTGATAAATTGTTTATCTTCATTTTATTTAGCTCTTTTTCTGGAGATTTCTCCTGTTCTTTCATTTGGGGCCCTTTTTTTTGTCTCTTCATTTTGGGTGTCACTTTAAGCTTGTTTCTGTGTATTAGATTCTCTATGACACCCAGTCTTCGTGGGGTGGCTTTATGTAGTAGGTGTTCTATGGGACCCAGTCATCTGATCTCCTTGATCTTCTGAACTGGATGCTCTAGAAATATCTCTTGTTTGGGGTTTTGTTGACCCTCCTATTGTAATTGAGTCTTGATTGCTATTTGCCCGTTCATGCATGGGATCGACCCTCAGGCTGGCTGACTATGAGATAACCACACACAGCTTCTTTGTGTGTGTTGAATCAAAGAAGGAAAACAGCAAGATAGAAAAAAAATAAATAATAATATATAAAAAACATTAAAAATAAATATAAAAATATAAATAAAAAGAAATAATAAAAATTTAAATTTAAAAAGTGAAAGAATAAGAAATGCAGAAAGGAAAAAACAAGAAAAGAGAAAGGAAAACAAAAAATGGAAAATGGAAAATAAAATAAAATATATATTGAAAAGAGAGAAGCAAAAAATTTAAAATTTTGCAAAAGAGAAAAACAATTCCACTTTGCAGACTTTGGTGCCTTCTGCAATCTCTCTTTGGATATGCTGTTTTTAAAGTTTGTTGGATCTCACTCCATTGCTGTCTGGCACTGGCCTCTTTATGTGTTGGTTCTGGGCCCTTAGGGTGGGACTCTGGCACAGGCCAATGCCAGACACACTGTCCATGCCTTGCCCTCAGCAACTTACTTGAAGCTACAAGCATTCCACAGTTTGTGGCTGCCTCTCCTGGACCTGCTGCACTTGGGAAGGACCAAACTGCTCTCCAAGGCTGGCTTTTACCAATATGAAGCCTCAGGATGGGCCAAACATCCCAAGGTACCCAGGGGTCTGCCTCCATCTGCCTCCACTGGCCTGCCAGCTGTCTTCTAGGTTTATTCATTAAGAGAGCCTCTGGCAGAATTCACAGGATAGTGCTAATGGGTCTCTCATGAGGGGTAAGTGCTGCTCAGGCTTCAGGGAAATTGAACAGCACCCCACCCCAGAGCCACTGAGTCTGTTCTGGATTTTGCCCTCACTTTGGCAGGGCTGAACCCCTTGTATTCAGATGGGTGGGGCCCCCGAGTCCACAGGTTGGGTTTGACAAATACCATGAGGGTGTTTCTATCGAATCTTTCATGAGGGGAGTAGTGCCAGTCAGGTTCATGGGAAATTGGGGAAAATAAACCCTCCCCACAGCCAGTTACTAATTCTCCTAAAGTTCTCTACTGCAGCATTTATGAATAATTCAGCACCAAGATCCTGGTGACTATTCTCCCAAGTCTCTCCCCAGAGCCAACCCCCATCCCCCGACTGTCCTTAGGAGACTCCAGGCTGCAATGCCTTCCCTCTGCCAGCACCCAGGGTGAGTGGCTATGAATGAAGTTTTATGCATCGTCCCTTTAAGAGGGTGCTTGTGCTTCTAAAGAACTCTACCTGTCCTTGGTGGGTGGAAACCTCATACTTCTTCCTGCCCAGTGCTATGTGGACTCTCTTCCCAGCTCTAGTGCTCTGGGCTGGGAAGCCTGTGCTGGGGTTTAGACCCTGTGCCTCTCAGGAGGAACCCTGCACAGCTGACCTCCAGCACCCCAGCCACAGTCTGTAAGAGCAGGGCCAGGCCCTTTCACTTCTCTGCTCTTCCTACCAGTCTTCATGTGGCTTCTTTTACAGCTCTTTGGTTCTAAATCTCCTCTTCTGTTAGTGTTTAGTTGGTCATTCAAGGTAATGTTTCCCCAATTTAGTTGAATTTCCAGTTTGGTTTTGGGTGGAGGTAAATGCAAGATCCACCAACTCCACCTCCATCTTGAAAAACCCCCTTAGCATAGGTGTTGAACCAGAATTCAACAGAACAATTTATGATTCATGGCATCATCTCAGAAACACAGTTTTCAGACAACATCTTCCATCTCCTTTGATGTGCTATTTTCCTGTGTCATCCTGGTTAGCTGTAAGTTCAACTTCTGATGATATAGACACAACTATGGTTTCACCTTTCTATCCATCCTTTAATTTCTGTCTCTGACATTTTAAGAATTGGGCTAGTCACTCTCAAGAGCAGGTCTGAGTTTCCAACATTTGGCATAAGTGCCTTCTCAGTGTGTCGACTATAAACATTTGGCTCAGCAGAAGCCCTGAAAAAGTATGTGCAATCATTTAAAGCTGGGTGGTTGTGTATATATCATTATTCTTACTTTTCTCTCCTCTTCCGAGCCTAGAAATAAAGTTTCAGAAATCACACTGTTTACCAGACAGCTTCCACACTGGGGGCTGGCCCTGCCTCTGCCTCGTCCAGGACCTTTTGTGTGTCAGGCAACCTCCAGGTCTTTGACTCACCCAGGAAAGATTTTAAAGATGAATCAGAATGAAAATAAAGCAATTTGTATTCAGGTAGAGAAAAAGAAAGAGGCCAGGCCATGGGTGCAGTGACGAAAGAAGCAAAAAGTACACATCCGAGTGGACACACGCCAACTCAAGACTGAGTTATAAGCATGATCAGTTAGTCTTGGGATTTTATGTGTTTCCAAGAGGTAAAGGTTTGTGGTGAAAAAACCAATTAAGACAGCGCAATATGCTGCAAGATTTGAATACTTAATTTCTATTTTTCCCACATCACTGTAAGCTCAAAGGGGGGAGAAGTTATATTTGATTTGCTCAGCATTGTATACCTAGAATCAATACGTAGTAGGTGTCCAAATATCTATAAAATTAGTGAATAAGTAAAGTAATGGGTAAGTGTATAATACAATATCACTACCGTCCTCATACGTAAAAATGCAAACAGACACACAAAATATTTTGCTGCTGTTCAAATAGGAATTGTGACTCAGTGACTGGCCATAACTAGGGTTTGTTGGCAATTCGATGGTATTATAAGGGTAAGCTAATTCTCAGAGTTAGAAACTTTAGAAATTATTTCATAATCTGGTAACATTTTACTGGCTTTGAGAAATGAAAATTGGAGAAGCAGACTAGAGAAAAAATACCTGAACTATTTCTAGGTTACTCTAAAGTCCACTGGGGAACCAGGAGGGGGGCTTTTTCTTGAGTCTCACCCCAGCTGCTCAAATTTTTTATAGGGGAATCTCTGAGGATAGAGAAGAACATTCAGATTTGAAAGGGCAGAGGGCAGAGTTGAAAGCTCCACAGTGAGAAATTTCTTTGAAATCTTATGTTTTATATTAAATCTTCAAGTTGTTTTTGTATTTGACTCCATAACATATGTCTATATGTGTTTCAATATAAAAATTAGTGTTATTTTTCCCATCCCAATTCTTCTATTGATAATAGTACCCCAAGAAGACATGGCTGGTTTATCTTCTTCTGTTGCAAACGTAAGGAATATGATGTTGGGTCATTTAACAAATTGAAATTTTATCTTAGTATGGTTTTAAAATTTCCATCTAAAAACCAAACCTCAGAAGGGTTAAGGCTGTATTACTAATGCCACTAAACAGCCTTGTGAAACAAACTACCACCATCTTTACTTGCCCAGAATCATGGTCATCTGTATACAGTTCTCCCTGGTACCTTTCCATTTGCCAGAGTTATTTTTTAATGTATACTGAGATCAACTTTTTACTTACCCTTATTTCATGAAACAAACAATCAACTAAGATTACTTTTTCATGACAATTAGATCTAAATATTGATACTCATATCATAAAAAGTGAATTAATTTGTAGGCCGTCTAAATTTACTAATATATTTTTTCTTGACTATTTTCAACATCCCTGGGAGGTAAGGAGAGCATACATTCACACCCTCCTCATTTTGATTGACTACAAATATGCCAGGTGCTATCCAAGCTCCAACACGTATTTACAGTGGGACTTTTAGGTAACCTCACTGTGACTCTTGTTTTTCATCCATAGATTGGGCATCCAGATCTTTCCCAGATCATAGACTTGAAGGACACTGAAATAACTGCTTGGCACTTCAGTTGGTACTATGCCTGTCAGACAGGTGGAAACTAAAATGATATCTGTTAAAGTCATGCACAGCCTGGCTGTGAGAACAAACTGGATTGCTAGTCTTCCTCTTTTTTCCCCAGACACTGGGGAAAAATCTATGTTTTGGGTTAACTTAGCTTGGGTCAACAGGAATCCATGCCATGATTGGACTGGGGACTCCTTTTCTGTGCAGAGGATTAAGAAGTGGAAACAAAGGCCAGATGTGTTACTCTAAAGATATCCCTCAATATGGAAGCATAAGACTAGATAAGACTCAATCTTCCCAGACAGTTGGGGGTTAACAAGATGTCACTCATAAATGCTTTACTCAGAGCCTGCAACCACCAGCCTAGATGATATTTCTGGTACTAACAATAGGTACTTTATTTGCATTTTCTCATTTAAAATATGTTGTCCTATTACAACCCTTTAAAATCAGGATTATCTGCATTTTACAGAAGATGAAGCTGAGTCTCCAACAGGAAAAGTATCTTGCTCAAATTCACATGGATATAGTTAAGAGTCGAAGACAGAATCCTGTTCTACTGTAGCTCAGGACTCTTCTATGCCTTCATAAATCACTGTGGCTCTGTTATTCTTTTCTAGACTGATAATGTGGTCACATGAAAGTTTTCATCAAAGCTATAACTCAGTGTAAAATGTTAGATTTATATTTTATGTTAATGTATTAGGAATTATTACCCAAAGAGGTAAGGAAATAGAGATGTAGATATTAACACAATTAATAATTTCTCTTTCTTATTTTTGCAACTTTTATTATTTTTACAACTTTTGTTATGTTTAAAATTATAAATGATTTATATTTTTGTGTCAAATGGGGAAAATAATATATTAAGTGAGTTTACATATAAGATTTCATGCAAGTTAGTATTTTCTCATTTGATTCAGTTCTTTTCTTTATAAGAAAGTAAATATTTTAGCAATGACACAAACATCCTCCCTTCTTTTCACTCAACCTAATCTCTTTCCTCCTCCTTCAGAAGTGGCTACTAACTGAAGTGTACACTGGTGTTTTAAAATTTGACATAAATGGTACAACTCCATGGGTTTGCCTCTACATTGTCTTTCCCTTAGCATTACACTTGAGATTTACTCCGGCTGATACATGAAGACGAAGCCAATGCATTTAGCTATGTTTTTTAAGATGTGACTCTTGCTACATGAAACAATTTCTTTTTTAATAATTTTTTTACTTTTCAATTACAGTTGACAAAAAAACACTTTCTTTCTGATGGAGAAACCAGTGCCTCACAGGGACTCAAGTCTTCTGAAACAGGAAAGCAGGTCTCCTAAGTACACTTTCTTCTCCGGGATTTTGTCAGAGATCTTATTGTCTCGACTAAAGAGATTTTGGAAGTTGAATCTACTGTGTACTTTTTGTCCATTCTTTTGTTACTCAAAATTTTCATTTTAATTTTCCCAAGAACTTAATCCTGTTCCTCAAGGGCAAAGTGTCAAATAATATATATTCAGCTTTACGTTAGGCTTACTAAATATTTGTTGCATAAATTATAATAAGTTGATTTACACAATGAGGCCATTAGAAGATACTTATTGGGCACTGCACCCATGACAGGTTTACTTTTTTTGATGGAAATACCAGAGAGAATCTTTGTTCAGGCAGGGTTTATTTAGTGTTGATTAGCTTGAGTCAGGCGTTAGTGTTCATCTAAACCGGAGCTCTTCAACTGGGGTCACTGAAAGAGAGGAATGCCTATTGGGAAAGTGTCAAGTATATACATGTGATGCAGTGAAATCCATGCTTGTCACACCACTTCTTAAGTTTTACAGAATTTCAAAATTTGGACTGAAAAATCCTATCCACTAAGCTCCCCATTTGGGCCCAGGCACCATGCCAGTCACATTACTTACAATAACCTCATTCATTCAACTCATAAAGCAGTGATGATTTAGGCAGTGCCGTGACTCACATTGGATGAGGAAAACTGAGGCTCAAAGGATTTCTCCAAAATCACACAGCTAATAAGGATCTGAACAGGCTGTCTGACCACAGGGCTTTCTGGTCAACCATTTATCACCTTAACTCCTCCTAATAAATAGTCCTCTGTCTCAATCTATTACCCTCATATATAGGCCAGAGATGGTGGCCCTGACTTGCCACCTGCCAGGTGCCAGTTGGGTGCCATCATGTGCCCATCAGTGTGGCCCACATTGATGCTCAGTGCCCCTCTTGGGCTATGACAGAGAGGCATGCTTTTCCTAAAAGAAGGTGGCTTCTGCTGATACAGAGGTGTCCTTGTAAGAGCCACCTGCCAACCACCTATACTTTTACGAAACCTATTTCCGTTTGAGAAATCAGAGTACAACTTTCAAATCACAATGACAGTTATACAATCTTCCATCTTTTTGACTATTAAGCGTTAGTGCTAAAGCTAATTTACAGCTTCATTCATGAGCCTTGGCACATTATTGGTATAAAGTGTAAATATTTGAATGCTAATTATTGTAAAACAAACAGGCCACTGTGTCTAAAGCAGATGGATGCTGATTCCAGGAGCCAGCAGACCCTGGCCAGAAGGCAGCTCTGTTGTCCCTATGCAACCAATAATAGATGTCTGGAAGCATTCCCACCTTCCCCTGCCCCAGCAACACCTGCCATGTCATTGCAGAAAGTTCTGAAAGCTAAAAGCTACCCAGAGTGGCTCTCATTTGTGAGTCTGCCTTTGAAATTATTTTCGATCTGCCCTGCCACTCTAGGAGAAATCTTATACAGCTGAAATTATTTGCCCAGAAATTAATGTCATCTTCTTAATAATAGTAGCCCACCCTTATCCAGCTTGAGCCCATCACTGTTAGTCACCAGTCTGTGTACCATATTCTTCATATTCTCATCTCAGGCAGACCTGGCTCAGGTGTTCCACCAGCTGGAAGTGACTATCTCCCTTCCATATTGATGTGTCCTTCAATGTCCAACTCTAGTATCCCTCCTCCAAGATTACTTTAATCCACATCACTCCTTTGTACATTCACCTATCCTGGGGGAGAGAAACAAAGGAATCAGAATTGTTTTGCCTTTCTACCTAGATAACAAACTCCTTGAGATCATGGCCCTTCAACCCCTATAGCTTCTCTGGAAATATCAGTGAATTGGCAGCTCTTTCTGACTGGCAAAAGCCACTTGGTGGTTGTGCCAAGGCTAAGCTCTCCTGGGGGAAGAGAGCCAAGCATGGGGAGGTGTTGATTCTGGATTCTGAGGCCTAACTTGGAAGATTAGTTTCTCCAACAAACAATTACACAGGTATTAGGGGAAATGGGATGTTAGGGAATCACTTCGTCTAGTCAATTGAAAGAGCTAGCCTGAAATTCAGTGTTGTACTTTGTGGCAAAGAGAAAAAAAATATCTCATTAAGTTTTCAGGCATGGTGCAACCTGTCCTGGTTTTGTGGTATAGTGCAAGAAGATGGGGTTTTATAACAGCCTACAAGAGGGGGACCACATAGAGCTTCGGGGTTTTTTTATATGTTGGAAGAGAATAATGTTTCTGAAGGATTGCTGTAAAGATTAAACAGAGAATGGAAAATTAAAATGAGAGTAAATTTGAGGTGCGAGGTATAGTGCCTGCAGATACAAAGCAGGCATCTGGTAAATGGCAGGGTCTGATGGGACTGCTTGTTAGTTCCCTTCACTGCACTGGCTGCTGCTGTGACCAACATTCATGACACAAACTTAACCATACAGCAACTGGCTCCCTGTGCTTGCAGCTGCCCAGACACTCCCAGTGGCCTGGTAGCACAGCAAGCATTGCATCCCTCCCTCCTCATTTAGCCAAGAGCCCCATCCAGGCTAGCCGTTCATTTCATTTACTTCAGAAATATTAATTGGGAACCTTCTGAAACAGGGTGCAGCCAAGAGGAGGGCCCCAAACAGGGATTTGTAATGGAGTCCAGAACTCAAGATGTCCAGGAAATATTAGAAAAATGTATGTAGGATGTCCTCACCCCCACAAGCCTGAGCTGGGGGATGGGACACATGGAGCAGGGCCATTCAGAGCTGTTTTGTACAGCAACAGCTTTGCAGCTAACCATTGGCAAGGTCATTTAACATATGTATAACTTTTAACTGGTTTCATAGATATGTTAAATGGCTGTGGCCATACTTTGAGCCAGGGGGATGGGAGTGACTTCCACCCAAGATATAACTGGGAGGCAACCCCCCCTGGTTACAGGACCTGTGTGAGAGCTTGGAGAAGATTGGCTTCACGCCATGGGGCCACACCTGCCCAGACTTACTATGGCAGCCCAGTGAAGCTGGAAGAATAAGGAATGCTGGCAGGTATAACTGATTGTAGGAGGAGTCGGAAATGGGGCTGCAGAGGAAGACTGGCACTGGGATTTAAACCTAGGCATGGTAGCCATAGAGAAAGAGACCACGTGGTTTCGAAGGAGGAGAGAGGCATGCAGTTTTGAAGGAGAGGAGGGAGGACCATGTGGTTTTGGGGGAGAAGCGAGGGGACCATGTGGTTTTGGGGTGCTCCTTTTTGCCACGCGGCTTAGGCAGCAGGAGAGACTTTGCCGGGAAGGAAAGGGGAAAAAGGACTCTTGCTGGTGGGCGGTGAGAAGGTGCCACTTGGCTTTGGATTAACTGGAGATCGCAGCAGCCACACAGCTGATGGTGCCGGGAGCCTGAATCATGGACTTCTACCCCAGACTGGGCAGAGGGAGAGGAAAGGACTGTGCATCTGTGGGTATTCTAAAGGACTTTAGTATTTTAATGAGGACATTAAATAATGACTTAATTACTTCATTACTCTATGTCTGTGTAACTTTTAAATGAATAATTTCTTTCCTTTTCACCAGTCTCTGGCACTGAGAGACATCTTTCCTCTGTGTGAACCTAGTAGGTGTGTGTGGGGGGGAACCCCCAGAGAGAGAAAGGGGGGATCCTTTCCATAATAGTATATTGTGAACCTTCCCCCGTCTGTTCTTTAACACTTTCATGGAACAACCTACTTTGTTTTCATTAGGAAACAGAGCAATAATGTGGTCCCGCCTTCAAGAAGCTTACCCTCTTCCCCACTGAGATGGCTCAAACATCCAAATTTTAAATTAACGGGAAGCCCTGGCACATGTTTTTTTTAAACTCATGTCTTTGCCAAGCAAGCTCACCTGAGTCCGCCAGCCCTAGCAAAGTCCTTCCTCACACGTGAGGTTCTACCTCCATTCTGGAGTCAAGAGGCTCCTGGTGACAGAGAGACTTGGCCTGAGCCTGGAGGAGCTGCCTGGCCCTCAGGGCTCACACCACTGGCAGTGGGGCTGCTCTTCCAGGACCATGAATTGGCAGTTCTGCCCTCCTCCTTACCCCTGCCTGAGAAAGGGTGGTGCCCTCTCATCATCAAGCTCTACTGGACAGGAGTTGACCTTTTCCTTTCTGCTTTTCCGGACATTAGCTTAAGAATGGGCTGGGATCAGAGAGGGAATGAATTAGGGAGTGGACCTTTAGTGTCATGCGTTTCGCAGTCTGGAGGCTTTCTTTGTTTTATAAAAACTGAAAAAGGGAAAGGAAAGGGGTCATTTGTAAAAGGAGCCTTTGTGGTTGTGAAGACAGTGGTACCTTCCTCTTTTATGCAGACTGACTGTTTTCTTGGCTACGTGACAACAACTAATTTTAGAAGATGATTTTTAAGAAAATGACTCCTGAAGGCTACTAAGATACATGAGTGTCTCACTGTTCACAGACTAAATTTACTTTATTATCTCAAAGTTAAAATAAATATGTAGATTTAAGTTCAGTTCAGACAACTTATACACACAGACAAAAAAGCATGAATGTTTCTCATGACACAGAAAACCTGGCCAGAAGGCTGTTGTAGCAAACACATCAATGAAAGTGTATTAAAAATAAAAAATACTCTCCATTCAAGAAAACTGGTGATCAAAGCTTGTCAACCTCAGGGCTTACAAGCAACATCATTAAGTGGAAAACCAGGAATCCACTTCTCTCTACCCTTGAACAAAGCGAAAAGGCAGCTGTGTTTACCCCAAGCTGTGCTGTAATGTCCATCTGCCGCAGTACTTACACTTCATGGTTTCATCTGCAACTGGTAACAAATTGTGTCTTTTGGAAGATGTGATTTTTTTTGAACAATTTGAAGGAGAAATTAGATGTTCTTTTGTACTATTTTAAATATCCATGTGCAAATGTGATGCATTTCTTTGTTTAAGAATATTAGTATCTAAGATACAGACACCAAAATTCCTGAGCAGGTATTTTGATTATTAATCAGAATAATTTCTGGTAGTAGGTCATTGCTTGTTTTATTTTGCCTGTAATCATTGCCTTCATGTTACCAGGCAAGTTTCCTAGAAGCTTGGCTATACAGGCAACAAAAAGTGGGAGAAGGGTGGAAATGGAGAAATGCAGTTCAAATAGGCAGAGAACATCCACTTTCAGCTTAAACCTAACACAGCCAGGCGATAAGGTCGGAATCACCACGGAAAACGAGAGAAAGCCACACCACACAAACTATGCATATAATCTTCCCAAGTCAAAACTGGCAAGAACTCAGCAGCCACAGTCACTTGGAGACCATCCCCAACAAAGCACACAGATGTATGATGAGGGAGCACTAACTTATTGGTGCCTGGGACGGATAATTTCCCTGATGTGCCACTTATATGTCCTCGATGCAATGTATATCACACTAGCTAGTGATGGGACACAGCAGCAAGTAGTACTGAACCACTTCGTTTAATAACAGATGTACTGTATTAGAGAAAAATGTGTATTTTTCCCCCACTGCTTAGATAAACATTTCTTCCTCTTAGGCTGTGTGGATCATTCTACAGAAGAGAATGATCTTAGGCTGTGATGTTCATCCTATCCTCTACTTCTCTAACCTGGATTTTTATAACTACGCTGATGACAGGGACTCAGGATACATGCAGTGATTTTTGTAGCATTTTACTAGCAGAGAATTTACTGTTGCCTTGAGATTGAATCATTTTTGAGCATGTTCCTGTAATTGGTAGCAGCAGGTCAGCAGTGACAGAAGTTGCAGGAGAGCTTTTGGATCACTAAAAGTTAAAGCCTAAGCATGAGGTGAGGCCTGGCCCCACGACTGTCTCTCATTACTGTAGATGGGGAGCCACATCGGTCTTACCAAGTGAAAACCCTCATTCATTGCATTGCAATATTTAACTCCTTTCACGGTGCCCAGACAGCTTCAAAAATCCCACCCTTTGTACTTTCCAGAGAAGAAGGCGGCGAGCACAAAATCTTTCCCAGGGTCCTGGCCTCACAGCAGCTCCCTCTACCCAGCTGGGCTTTCCCTGAACTTACTTTGTGTCCAAAGACTTCCTCCCATTCTTCTCCTTCCCTTTCTTGTCTGTATTCTCCCCATGGGGGGAGAAAAAGACTTTATATGTCTTGGGTTGGGAACTAGATGTTTCTGTGTAATATATACACACACACACACACACATCTGATGCTCTGTTCTGGACGTGAAATTGATCATGTTCACCTTCTCAGCTCTTGTTTCTGTGGCTTGATTCTGCTGAACTGAAGCAGCTAAGGGCCATCTGGCATGCAGGACACAGGTCCTCAGCCCCAGTTCCCAAGGTCATAGGTTTCTAGTTTCTCCCCAACCTATCAAGGTTTCCTGTTCATTGTTTCATCTACTGCAATTATATGCACATACTTTTTTGACCTTGTATTTTAAAAATAGTCTCTTAAGCAAATGCTGAAGGAAGGAGCCTCCATTTCCCATTATATATTTTTTTAAAGTTTTAATCCTCACTAGAGGATATGTTTTTATTCAGAGACAGAGAGAGAGAGACATCGATGTGAAGGAGAAACAGTAATCTGTTGTCTCCCATATGCACCCCAACCTGGGATCGAACACGCAACCTAGGTATGTGCTCTGACTGGGGATCAAACCTGCAACCTCTTAGTGCACTGGATGATGCCCCAACCAACTGAGCCACTCGGCCAGAGCTCCAGTTTCCATTTATTAGTAATCCACCAGAATAAGTCCCCAGAGCTGTTGCAGGGCAACCCGGAGACAATGATTTCCACCAGAAGCAGAAAGACTGCCTTTTAAATTAACTACTGGAGTTTATGGTAGTTCAATCTATTGTCTGGTATTTGTCCTGGACCCCTGGAATGGAGTTTCTAAAACCCTGACATTTTCCTCAGTGATAGGAGTGTCTTTATTATGCTAATGTGGTGAATCTTACTGGGCCTCTAGATAGTGTCAGAATGGGGGCTGCTCAGCAGAAAGACTTACCCTGTGATTAGAGGGCAGGGGACTTTGGGCCAACCTGACCTCTGGGGAGAGGAGAGGACTGGAAATTGAGTTCAATCACATGGCCGATGATTCTTTGTTTTATTTGTTTCTAATGTTATTTTATTTTTTTCTTTTTTCTTTTTTATTGTTGTTGAATTACAGCTGTTCCCACTTTTCTCCCATTGCTCTCCCCTGCCCTACCCACCCCCCCTCCCACATTCAATCCTCCTCCCCACTGTCCTCGTCCATGGGTCCTTATACATGTTCCTTGACTTGACCCCTACCTTTCACCCCCTCCTCCCCTCTGGTCGCTGTCAGTTTGTTCTTTTTTTCCGTGTTTCTGGTTCTATTTTGCTCACTTGTTTGTTTTGCTGATTAGGTTCCACTTCTAGGTGAGATCATATGGTATTTGTCTTCCACTGCCTGGCTCATTTCACTTAGCATAATGCTCTCCAGTTCCATCACATGCTGGTGATTCAGTCAGTCATGCCTATCTAATGGAGCCCCAATAAAAACTCTGAATGCCCAGGCTCAGTGGATATTCATGATTGTAAACACATAGATGCCCCAAGAGGATGATGCTGCCTGACCATGGAGAGTGGACATGGAAGCATGGAATCTCTCTCCATTTGGTACACACACACACACACACACACACACACCTTGAACTACATATATCCCTTCAAAAAACAAAACTTTAATTATTAGTATAGTATAGCTTTCCTGAGTTCTGTAAGTCATTCTAGCAAATTATCCAACCTGAAGGGCATTGTGGGGACCTCCCAGACTGGTTGCCAAATGGTGAGAAGTGAAGGTGGCTTTGGGGATATAAATTAAGGCTGGTGTCTAAAGTGGGGATGGTCTTGTGGGGCTGTGCCGACCCTGGTGGCTAGACTTAGAATTGTGTTGCAATGTGCTCAGTGGGAGTGGAGCAGAATAGCTGTTATTAAGGATACTTTTCTGATTTCTAATACAAATGTTGAAATACTGGCATCAGTTTTAGATCTTCCTGTTGGGCATTACAACTTGAAGCACTATCTCCTGAGTGGGCAGGTTTAGAAAGATCATTTAGCAGATTCTCCTCCAAGTGTGGCATCCATAAACTGGTCTCAGTTCCGGATTGAAATATGCATAAAATGATGGTAAGCATCTAGACCCTAGGACACTGCCATGACATTCGGGAATGGGAATATGAAATCATCAGACTGTGACAGTTTGCAGGAAAAAATCCCTCTCCACTGATAGTTTAATATGATTTAGAAAATAACGCTTCAGTTGGTATGATCAGATAGAATCAGAAATTAGGGTCAAAAGTATCAAGAGCCCCAAAGCCAAGCAGATGGGTTTGCATGCACTATCTGTTACTTTGGGCAGGTTACTTAGTCTCTCTGAGGTTCAGTTTTTCATCTCTAAAATGGACATAGCAGTATTTCCTACCTTATTAGGTGCTTAGAAGCTAAGTGAGATAATCCACAGAAAGTGCTAAGCACAGGGTCTGGCACATAGGAAGTTAGCTGCTGGTATTATTTCTTCTGTGTTCATTTCTTGGCATCAGAGTCTCTGGTTTGGTGAAAGCACATTCTGTGTATGTGTATTTAATTTATGACTGTACATGAAGTATACACATACATGTTTGCTTTCATGTGAAGACAAAGTAAAGCAAACACTTTTTGAAAAGCCACAATTTATGCATTTGAATGAATGTTGCATTTTATATAATCCCTCTGAGAGACTACACTCTCACCTATCTCAAAGACGCCACAATTGTTGGACTCATCCTGGGCACTTCTCATTTGGCATTTTTATTAGAGCCTGTTCTAATAAACTGTTCCGATCTAACAAATCACCTCAAAATGCGGTGGCTTGGAACAACAATCTGTCATTAGCATTCGTGGTTCTGTGGGTTGGCTGGCTCAGCTGGGCTCTTACTTGGGGTCTTCCATGAGGGTATAGTCAGAGGTGGCCAAGACCAGAAACATCTGAAAGCTCTACTGGGCTGGCCATCCAAGATGGGGCAGGGAAGGCTGCAATAGCTCAGGGAAGGCTGGACATCTACCTCTCAGTCCATGTGGGCTTTCCACATGGCTAGCTTGGGCTTCCTCAATGCATGGTGGGCTCAAGTTACAGAGACATCTTTGTGGGTGTCTGGCTTCCACTAGAGTGAGCTGTTTGAGAGACAGAAAGTGGCATCAGCTAGATCTAGGCCTGATAACAGCTCAAATAAGTCACAGACCTCCCCTGACCCTTATTCAAGGGGAGAAGGCATAGACCCCATCTCTCCACAGGAAAAGAGTCAAAGGATTTGTGTCCATCTTTAAGGCAAATGTGTTTTCTTACTTTGGCTTTTTTTTTCCACCAGAGGCAGTGTATAGCTTCTCATGGTGACTACCCTTACATAGGCATGAGGGAATTTTTATTTGTGTTTATCTGAGTAAAAACCCCAGCATTGTGGTATATTGCAGCCACCCTTCACATGCCTAGGTGTTGTAGTGGTGGGCAGCCTATGTTAGAGAAGTATGACACGGGTCACTGATTCCCCCATGAGCTCCTCCCAACAGCCCTGTCTGATCTATACTAATGATCTCCTCTTAACACACCTCCCTGCCCTGCCTTGCCTGCTACAATGTCATCTTCCTAAAGCCCAGGCAAGCAGCATGCATGCCCTTGCTCTTAGAACTTCACTCCTCCCATGTCTCAAACAGCCCAGACATCCAGGTAGGCCCTTGAGATTCCCGATGGCTTGGAAGGGCCTAGCTTTCCAGTTGTTTTCACCAAATGGTCTCCTTACTTCTTTCAACAGTGTCCCCCAAAGACACAGCCATGCATGTTTGCAAATGCTGACACGCACACACACAGCCTCACGTCATTCCTTCAGCTCACATTAATTCAGTGTCTGCTGGTGTTGGGCTCTGTGCTCTCTGCTTTAAGTGTAGCAAGCTCAATTATTATTGTGCAAACATGCTGTATATTTTTGCCTTTCTGGTGCTTGGCTTACATTCCTGAAGCTTAGGTACATTTCTTATTAATGTCTTATTGTTTCTCTTAATACCAAGCACTGTACCACCCAGGTATCAATGTAACAATAAACATGGTTGCAATACGGTATGGAGAGGTTCCTTCTCCCTTACATTCCATCTTACACTTCTCATCTCTGCCCCCTTTGTCACCCTTTCTTGGTTGAAGGCTCATCTAGAATCAGCCAGCTCTCTCCTCATCTCCTCCCTCATGTAAAATCTTAATACACTTCCTTCTTATTTCCTAAGAGACTCAAGGTGAGGAAGAAGTAGGTAGGCATTATTTGAGGCACTACTGAAGTCCACAGACATTTCGGCATAGCATCCCCTTGTAGCAACATACACCGAAGCATTGCCAATCAGAACCATGGGTGGATTTCTGGTGTGTTTCAGGCAGCCTCCCAGGCCTGTGGGAGACCACAGGAAATCAGATATGGTTATCACCCCTTAGGAATACACAGCAATATTGCTGTACAATAGATGAGCTTTGAGCTTTTGGCCGTCTGATAAGCAGGTAAGAGTTGGCAAACTCTGCTCAACTCTCCTGCTTTGTTTCATCAAATTATAATTCCATAAACCCAGTTTCAGGGAGAGGTTGTTGGGATGGTCCCTATTTTAAGCAGCTGTAAAAGTGGGAAGACAAACCTGTCACTGAGTGACCTGGAGAGGGTTTCCAAATACACATCCACTCCACTCCCTCTCTCCCCAGATTCTCAGCTGAGATGGTGGGACCCTTTGCAGAAGTTAGAAGTTGGGGGAAATATGACAGCAGAATTTAGCAAAAGCGTCCCAATGATCCTGGTTTCTGGTGCCCATTCTGACCCTCCTCAACAGGAACACGGAAAAGATAGTCAGCAGTGATGTCTGGCAGATGTCCACACTGGCTAACCTTAAACATAACTGTTTTACAGGTTCATTCTCCCCTTGCTGCTTTAGGACGCCAGCTGCTGACCCCGGAGCCCTGCCATGAAACCTCACTTGAAGCAGTGGAGACGACGAACGCTTTGTGGGATATTTGCTTGGGGGGTCCTCTTCCTGGTGATTTTCATTTACTTCACTGACAGCAACCCTGCTGAGCCTGCACCCAGCTCCTTTGCCTTCCTGGAGACCAGGAGGCTCCTGCCCATGCAGGGGAAGCAGCGGGTCATCATGGGTGCCATGCAGGAGCCCTCCTTGCCAGAAAGCATGGAGGCAAACAAGGGGCTGCTGGATGGACACACCATGGGGCCTCGCGACTGGCAGAAATGGGCCCAGGTGCAGAGTGGAGTTGAAAATAAAGACGAGTTCTTTTCATCCCAGATTGGGAGAAAATCTCAAAGTACTTTCTACCCGGAGGACGACGACTACTTTTTTGCTGCTGGTCAGCGAGGGCCTCACAGCCATACTCAGGGGACATGGGGGTCGCTTTCCCCCAGGCACCCTGGCCGGCGGGAGGGGTTTTCGACGATGAAGAAAAGGCACCTGCATCAAAGGAGCAGCCATTTGCTGGAGGAGGGCGACGATGGAGACAGGCTCTATTCCTCCATGTCTAGGGCCTTCCTGCACCGGCTGTGGAAGGGAAACGTCTCCTCCAAGATGCTCAACCCACGCCTGCAGAAGGCTATGAGGGACTACGTGACCGCTAACAAGCACGGCGTGAGCTTCCGCGGGAGGCGCGCCGCGGGGCGGAGCCGGGCGGCTCTGCTATGCGCGCTGCGGCGCCGGGTGCAAGTGCGCACGCTGGACGGCACCGAGCCCCCTTTCTCTGCGCTGGGCTGGCGGGCACTGGTCCCCGCCGTGCCACTCAGCCAGCTACACCCGCGCGGCTTGCGCTCCTGCGCGGTAGTCATGTCTGCCGGCGCCATCCTCAACTCCTCCTTGGGGAAGGAGATAGGTGGGTGTGGTCGTGGGGATTCTGTGTGTCCTTAGAGCTGGCTGTGTCTCCGCCTTCCTCTGGTTCTCACTGGCAGGGCACACTTGAGGCTTAGTGCTGGATGTTCTGGACATTAGCTGAAGAGTGCTTTTTTTCTTTTTTCTTTTTCTTCTTCTTTTTTTAGTTGGGTCTGAAAGATGCTGTTTGGGATCCCATCAGAGGTATCCTTTGGGGCAGGCAGTTTTAGAGCAGAGGTGTGCTCCCCATTGCTGGGTACCAGGAGGCGTGGAAGACCAGCACCCCTGCCTTTTGCAGCCGCGACCTTCCTGGCTTCCCAGTCTCTGGATTCAGCTCCCTTAGAAGCCATGTTCTGAGTTGATAGTCACCCAGCCTGGTCCTCAAAAGTCTGGTCTTCAAAAGTCTGATGAACCTGTGGTGTGGGAGAGTTCTGGGACATACATGAGAGGGTGAGAAAGGAACGCAAATAACCACGGGGCGAAGGCAGTTAGGTTTGCCACCTCCAAAGAGAAGTATTCATGGTGATTGTAGTTGGGCGCTAAGCCGACGTGTGGGCTTTGAGAAGAGCCCGATTACTGTTGAGAGAACAGCTTTCCTATTGCAACAATGAGTTCTGACCTTCGACCGGTTGGTACCAATCTCACCTTTGGTCATAGCTGGTGCACCTAGCAGGGATCTTCTCTCAAATGATAAATAACAGGACCGCATTCCCAGACTCCCATCTTCAAATCCATGTCAAGAGCCTTGAGGGCAGTCTGCTTCAAAGTTCCTGTAATTAAGCCTGTCCAGAGAAACAGACTGATGGGATATATATGTAGAAAGAAAGAGATTTATTCTAAGGACTTGTTCTTGTGATTGTTGGGACTGATAATTCTGTAATTTGTAGGGCAAGCAGGTGGTCTGGAAATTCATGTAAGAGTTGATGTCTGGAGCCCAAAATCTGCAGGCCAGGCTGGCAGGTGGGAAACTCAGAGTTACAGTCTCGACGTAGAATTCCTTCTTTGGGACACTTCAGTCTTTGCTCTAAGGACTTTGGCTCCCCTCCATTCCCAGGCTAATTCTGTTCCTGTACCAGTGAGCAAGCAGCTTGGCCCTTTAGGCCCATTCACTCAGTTAACAAACAAGTATTTAGCCCCTACTATGTGCCAGTTTCTGTGCTCGGGGCCAAAGGATAACTGTGAATCAGACATAGCCTCAGCCGGAAGTGCCAATGTAAAACAACCGAGTCTAATACATTCTCACAATAGACAGTGTTCCTTGTAACTAATCTGGAAGTGACATTCCGGGAGCATCCCCTACTTGTTAGAAAGGAATGCTTGTTGTTTCCCGGACCCATTAGCTGTTCCGTGTCCTTTAGGAGTGGTTGATATTCTGAATATCAACCGTTTTTAGATGGAGGGGTGACATCCTAATCAGGCTTCATAACCCAGATCCCATCTCAGATGTTCTTGGGAATGAGACTGAAGGTGAAATATTTTAAAAGTAAAAAAAAAAAAGGATGCAAGTCTAGACTTGAGGTCTGGAGTCCCAGTATCCCTGTGCTGACATTGCAGCAGTCTTACGATAACACTGTCCATGTGTCACAAAAACACGTGGCCAAAGCTGGAGCAGAGCAGCCTGCATTGATGAGGAAAAGCAGTGGTTTAGAGGTCCCCAGAGTGAAGTAATACCACAGTTCTTTCTCGTTTCCAGGACCATTGTTAATAATGTAAGAAGCAGTTTAAGTATTATGCTGTGAAGCAGGCAATAACTGGCTTCTGGTTTTGTTTCACAGTGTTTTAAACACCTCTGAATTGTAGCTGCAGATCTGGATTGCTCTTGCGTGTCAGTGAGAATTGCCCTGCTCTTCATTCTGCCACAGATGACTCTGACCAGAGTCTCATAAACTCTTTGCAGAATTTGGAATAGAGTGTGAAAGACACTGAGCACTAAATGCTTTGGAGGAGTGGGAAGTGCCACTTACATCTCTGTTAATTTCTAGTATCCAAATTTAATTTATATTGTATGCACTGTCATGGGGCTTTGTGATTAGAATTGTAGAATCTTAACTGAAAAACACAAGTATTCACAATTTTCTGTTGTTTTGCTTAGGTTCCTTTGAATCCAGTTTTGTACCTACCATTTTAAGAATATGTTATCACAGCATAATATAGTTTGTTAAAACGGAAACTCCTTCACTTTCATAAGATAGTATCTCTTAGCATCAGCACTTGCTCATGTGAGGTGGTGAGTTTCTCCTTCCTACTCACCTGAATCTGTACATGCTTATTAACATATAGTTGTTAATGGTTCTCTTAATAAACACAAAGTCACCAGTAGATTCCTCCACTGGCATGCTGTACTATTTACCTAAATTCATCTTGACTGCTAAAAATCTCTTGTGGATTGGCAAGTGAAGATCAAAAGACTTAACATAGTCTTATTAAGAAAAATTGAGGGCAGAGCTTGGAAAGTACGTGGGGCTAGCTAGCTCCATGTCAGTACAGCCACGAGGCGCCCTGCAGGCGAGCTGCCCCTGAATACTTAGCAATCACCATCCCTCACCCACAGAGGAAGACTCCGTTGCCCACCGGCTTCTGTATTGGCTGTCTTCCCTCCAGCTCCCTCTGCTGGTTCTATTGGCAGTGCAGTCCTGTTTCCCAGTTCCCTTAGGCTGAGTCATGCTCTATAATTGTTTTTAAAAACATTGTAGCAGTTGTCAACACCTCTACTTTGAATATGTTACTGAAAAGCAAACTGAACTGTTTTGGAAATGTGAGACATTCTTTCCTAGAATCAGTGAGATCTTTTTTTCACCCATACATATAAACAATAATTTGGTAGTGAGTTCATCTGCCAGCAGGCCTGTGGAAACACACTGCAGAGAACTGTTTACTCTGATCTAACAGTGGTGGCCTTGCTATGGGAGATCAGAACCTGTGTACTTGAAACTCAAATTCTGGAAAGTGACAAAAGGGGAGAGGGAGTGTGTAAGGAGTGGAACATACAGTACTCCCCAGGGGGCAGAGTGTGGATTTGCCATCTCCTGTTACAAAAATAAACCAACCAACAAATAAATAAAAGCAAGAAAGATCATATAGTCATTCAACAAGCATTGAGTATTTATTGATCCCCATCTGAGGCCTGATAACTATGCTAGTGATTAGTGACCCAAAGATGAACAGGGAACACATAAACCTCAAATCCTCCATAGTCTAGTGGGGAAAACAGACTGAGAACAGGCAGTGGAAATACCTGGTTAGGAGAAGGAATGAGAGAGATATAAACTGACAAAGAAGACAGCAGAATCCTAACCCACAGTAAGGGCTGGTGCCTGGGGGGAGAGAGGAGGTTAGCAAACTCTGCCTAGAAGAGGGGAATCCAGGGCACAGATACAGCATTCAGGTGAAGAGAGCTGGAGGGGCAGCATGAGGCCGGGAGGAGAGAGGGAAGAAAGCTGGATAAGTGGGCTGGAGGTCAGCTCCCAGATGTGCTTGTGCATCCTTCTCCAGAAGTTAGACTTCACTCGGTGATTGTAATCTTAGGTAGGGTGTTACAGTACCAAATGCTTTTCTGTGGTAACTGCTGGAGTCTTGCAAACCTAAGTAATAGATTGATTATTCCTATCTTATGGATAAGGAAATGTAGGCACCTAGAAGGCCCAGTGCCTGGCTCCTGGATTTCATCCAACCCCAGTCTGGGTCTCCAAAATCTCTAGCTCTGATGATGCAGATCCTGGCCAGCAGGATCCTGTGTTGTGGCAGCAGTAGACAAATACACAGGGACTACAGAAATCCTGTGGAGATAAAGGGACGTCATGGCTACTCTCTCAGTGAGAGAGGGCGAGAGGGCTAGGGAGAGCCCAAGAGAGAGCTGACCCCTGCCTGGACAGGCTTTTATTGCTTTTCTGGGCACATTACATGAGGATGGTCCTCATTTACTATGCACAGGTTCACCACAGTTGATTACCTTTTACAGACAACAAAGGAAGGAATGCTGCTAATTACTTCAGAGAAAAGGATGTTACAGATCAAGGGGGAAAGTGGTTGATCTGGTTACACTCCATACTTGGGTGGTTTAACACAGACTTTAGGAAGTTAAAGATACTCAGTAAACATTTGCTGCCTCAATTCAGGGTGAGGGAGTTTTAGCAAAAGCAAGTCTCATAGCAGCCTCGGTACAATGCAGGCCTGATTCCCCATGGGAGAACCTGTCCATGGGCGTGGGTCCTGCCCGCCAACCTTGCTCCCCACTGGCTTTTCCGAGTGGGGGCTGGGCCACATTTCCCACGTGTGGACCGGTTCCCCATACTCTGACCCTTGGGCTTATGATGAGAGGCATTGCAATCTCTGAAGCATTGGAGTGATGGGTCAACTTTTTATTTTAGAGCAATCACTCCAGAGCCTAGCTTTGATGGCATGAAGAAAGTAAGTCATACTGCAGGAGTCCCAGGGAAGGTGAGACAGACCAGGGTGGTGGAAGACAAATGACGGATGAATTCCCTAAGGACGACAGGCTTTTGCTTCCTTACTGTTGCAAATTTTTGATTTCTGGATGAGTATAGGAAAGGAGGGGAAGGGTGTGGGCACAGTGAAATAAATGCCTTTTCTGGAAATGGTGCTTTACTTTATTCCCCTTGTGCTTGCTGTCCCTTTTCTTCTTTTCTAGATGTGAATGGACAGCTTCATTTTTAAGGCTCATTATCAAGGTGGTGCACACACAGCCAGACATATGTTTACAAAAAAAGTGTATCTGATGGGCATACTCTCAGCTAGAACTCCCCACACTGCCCTCCTACCTTGCCAGAGTCTGCTCACGGACAGCCTTAAGAGCTTCCGTCTACCTCCATGCAGCCTCAGCTCTACCTCTCTGCCTCCGCCACAAAATTGGCCTTTTAACTCTTCAGACTTGTACCACTTCTAAAGGAGGTCAGCTAGATTACAGAAGTGCCTTGTGGTGTTGCTTGAAGGCCTACGACACACCTTAGTGTGAACTCTGGCATTTAAAAGCTGTGCAGTTTTCAGGAGTGATGCAATGAATTTGGAATTGCCTAATTAATTTGAAGTGCAGCCACTGCTTACGGTCCTCGGCTTGTTCCCCTTAGCCTTAGACAGAGCTGTGTCTGAGAGCAGCACGGTTTAGTGGGAGAACTGGCAGCACCTACATACTGCCTCTGAGTGCCTGCAGTTTCCCTCACCACTTGCAGCCTCTTCTCATGCGCTACCCTGTCAGACAGGGTTGCCTGAGGTCCGAGTTTACACAGTATGGTTTGCTTACACTTCGGGAGTCCAAGACCCTTTTATGGATTCACAAAGTGAAAATTATTTTTATAGTACTCAAAGGTTTTATTAACTGTTGACATTTGCGCTGATGTTACAAAAGCATTGGTGGATAAAACTGCTGCTTAGCACAAATCAAGGCAGCAGGACCCAACTCTACTAGGTATGGTATTTTTCACCTCCAAGAATATCAGCAAGGGAAAAAAGTGCCAGTTTCACTTACAGATGCCCTTGATGAAGCAGTAAAAGTTGTTGGTATCATTAAATCTCAGTCTGTGAGTACCCATGTTTTTAAAACAAAGGGGGAAATAACTTGAAAAGTACTCTGCACACCAACACACAATGGAAAAGCATTTGTGTGAGTTGTGAGCAGAACTAGCAATTTTTATCATGAAACACAAGTTTTACTTGAAACAAGTGACTGAGACTTTTATTCAGTCTTGGGCATTGGCAGATATTCTCTCAAAAAGGAATTAAGTGCATCTGTCACTTTTAGGAAAATAACTAACATAGTTTGTTGCCAATGATAAAATTCAGGCTTTCAAACAGGAGTTTGGTTTATTTTATAACAAGATACATCAATTTTGGGAGATCTGGTTCACTTATTGAACTGATAGTTCCAGATGATCACTGTACAGTGTTACAAAATTATAAATGTTTGAATTACCCCTTTTAAGAACAAGACAAACTAATGGACTTTGATGTAACAGTATGAAAAATGTGTTGATATTGTCACATTCCTCACTGCAACTACCTTTTACAAAACTAGCATTTACCAAGTTTTTGTGAAGAATCAGATAGATTCTTCATAAAGAAGAGATAATATAACTTCTGGCCAAGATGGAGGTGTAGGTAGACACACTGTGCCTCCTCACACAACCAAAAGAAGTACAACAAGAAGTTAAAAACAAAAAACAACCAGAACTGATAGAAAATCGAACTGTATGGAAGTCTGACAACCAAGGAGTTAAAGAAGAAACATTCATCCAGACCGGTAGGGGGACAGAGACAGGCAGCCAGGCAGAGAGGACTCGCAGCAAGGCTGTGGCTTCCAAGCCCAGCGAGGCAGCAGCTGGGGGAGCAGGTGGTCTCTCATTTGCGTACAGATAAACCAGTAGGAGCAACTGGGGAGCAAGACAAACCGCACAACCCAGGGCTGCAGCACAGGGAAATAAAGCCTCAAACCTCTGATTGAAAACATCTGTACGGGTTGAGGCAGTAGTGGGAGCAATTCCCAGCCTCAAAGGAGAGTTCGTTGGAGAAACCTACAGGGTCCTAGAATGCACACAAGCCCACCCACCCTGGAATCAGCACCAGAAGGGCCTAATTTGATTGTGGGTAGCCAGGGAAGTGACTGAAATCCAGCAGAGAGCAGAGCAAGTGCCATTGTTCCCTCTCTGACCCCTCCCCCACATACAGCATCACAGCGAAGTGAGGTGGGTTACCCCTCTCTGGTGAACGCATAAGGCTCCTCCCCTTACTACCTAACAGGCGGGCCGAGACAAAAAACAAAAAAAAAAAATGGCCCAAATGAAAGAATAGATCAAAGCTCCAGAAATAATTCAACTAAGCAGGGAACAGATAGCCAACCTATCAGATGCACAGTTCAAAATACTGGTAATCAAGAAGCTCACAGAATTGGTTGAATTTGGTCACAAATTAGGTGAAAAAATGAAAGCTATGCTAAGTGAAATAAAGGAAAATGTACAGGGAACCAATAGTGATGCGAAGGAAACTGGGACTCAAATCAACGGTGTGGACCAGAAGGAAAAAAGAAACATTCAACCAGAAAAAAATGAAGAAACAAGAATTCAGAAAAATGAGGAGAGGCTTAGGAACCTCCAGGACATCTTTAAACATTCCAACATCCGAATCATAGGGGTGCCAGAAGGAAAAGAGGAAGATCAAGAAATTGAAAACTTATTTGAACAAATAATGAAGGAGAACTTCCCCAATCCGGCAAAGGAAATAGACTTTCAGGATGTCCAGAAAGCCTGGAGGGTCCCAAAGAAGTTGGACCCAAGGAGGAACACACCAAGGCACATCATAATTACACTACCCAAGATTAAAAATAAGGAGAGAATCTTAGAAGCAGCAAGAGAAAAGGACACAGTTACCTACAAAAGAGTTCCATTTGTAGGGAAATCAGTCAGCTGATTTCTCAAAAAAGACCTTACAGGCAAGAAGGGGCTGGCAAGAAGTATTCCAAGTCATGAAAGGCAAGGACCTACATCCAAGATTACTGTATCCAGCAGAGCTTTCATTTAGAATGGAAGGGCAGATAAAGTGCTTCTTAGATAAGGTAAAGCTAAAGGGGTTCATCATCACCAAGCCCTTATTATATGAAATGTCAAAGGGATTTATCTAAGAAAAAGAAGATAAAAAATAGGAACAGTAAAATGAGAGCAAACTCACGGTTATTAACAACCACACCTAAAACAAAAACAAAAGCAAACTAAGTAAACAACTAGAACAGGAACAGAACCACAGAAATGGAGATCACATGGAGCGTTATCAATAAGGGAGTGGGAGGGGGAGAGAGGGAGAAAAGGTACAGAGAATAAGTAGCATAAATGGTAGGTAGAAAAATAGACAGGGGAAGGTTAAGAATAGTGTAGGAAATGTAGTAGTAAAAGAACTTATATATACAAGCCATGGTCATGAGCTAAAGTGGGGGAATGCGGGTGAGAGGGGGTGTGCAGGGTGGAGAGGAATAAAGGGGGGAAATGGGAGAACTGTAATAGCATAATCAATAAAATACATTTAAAAATTAAAAAAGTACAAAAAAAAGAAAGAAGAATTCCTAGTAATCTGGAAAGACTTCAAATATTCCTTCAATTTTCAGTGATACATCTGAGTCTTCGTATACTTCAACTAAAGCAATACATTGCAGCAGATTGGATGCAGAAGCAACTGAGAGAAATCAACAGTCTTCTAAAAAGTCACTCATTAATGTGTTTTAATAACAAATGTTATTTTAAATTATAAACCTTTCAATTGTTTTTTTACACTCTAATATAGTATATATTGATAGATACCATCCAAATAAATGTAATGTCTTTGAGTTGTCATATATTTTCAAGAATGTAAAAGGGTCCTGAAAACAAAAAATAAGAATCTGGAGAGTGGCAAGCTTCTTGTTTTTAAGAGACAGGTGGTGAATGTTTTAGGCTCTTTGAGCCATAGGGTCTCACAACTCAAATCAGCCTTTAGAGACAATAGATAAATAAATGAATGTATCTGTGTTACAGTACAGCTTTATTTACTAAAATTGGTGGCAGGTAATAGCTTGCTGACTGTTGCAAAATTTCCCCTTTTGACGACATAGCCAGGTATCCTGTATGCATTATTATGTGTCCCAGAAGTGTATCGATTTGGTGCTCAAATCTGGAATTTGAATTCTTCTGAGTTCAGTGCTTGTATAGAGAGGCACCTTTTGTAATGCAGTTTTAGTGGTGACACCCATGCCAAGCTTCTAGTACTTAGGGAGCAGCAAGATCTCTCACAAGGATGTGCCCCAGGAAGGGACAGCAGGACTCAAGTGCAAAAAGCAAACTGCTTTAGTGACTTGAGTGGAGTGTGGTCACCGTAAGTGTGGCATGTACCCACAGGGTTGTTTGGCAAATCACAAATGAATAATTTCACTTCTTATTCTCATAAATAAGTGTTTTCATTTCTCCAAGTTAAACTTGAAATGTACATAGAATTTTTAAAGCTAAACATACCCATGGGAATTCCCTTATTGCTGATTAACTCTGGTTTCAGGCTGGTTTTTGAGAAACCTATGAGCTGGTACAGGAAATTTCAAGACATATGTATTTATTGGGTTGACCAAAAGGTTTGTTTGGTTTTTTCCATAAGATGGCTGTAGTAGCACTTATTTCTCTTTAACTTCATTTGAAACAATTTCATTTGATTGTATTGTGACAGCTGTCATATCAGCATGCATTTAAAAAAAACTGAAGTTTTGTGTAGCCATTTTAATATTGAAGATGGAAGAAAATATGCAACATTTTCAGCATATTATGCTTCATTATTTCAAGAAAAGTAAAAGTGCAACTGAAAGACATAAAAAGATTTGTGCAGTGTACAAAGAAGGTGATGTGACTGATGGAATGTGTCAAAAGTGGTTTGCAAAGTTTTGTGCTGGAGATTTCTCCCAGGACGATGCTCCATAGGTGCATGAGCTGATGGTAATCAAATTCAGTCATAAATTGAGAGCAGCAGCATTATACCATGTGGGAGTAGCCAACATACTCAAAATACCCACATCAATAAAGGTATTGGTGAAAATAAAAAATATGTCTTTTATTTTGTGGAAAAAAACTAAACAGACTTTTTGGCCAACCTAATATGTAGACTGCTTTGTGGCAAGAGAACATATCTCCCATGTTCATCCCATAGTCAGGTGAGCCCGCTTCCCTCTTCCACTAGCTCTTGTCTCCCTTGTCAGCCTCCACAATATGAAGTCTTGTTTTCGGGACCTTGGAGAAGTTGAGAAACTTTGTCAAGTCAAATGAAGAGAGACATAGACTTAGGTTGCAGTTGAAAGTTTATAAACCAAGGTTGCCCTCATGGATCATAAATAAGCTTGGCAGCTGAACCATTGGTGGTTTCTCCCTTCCTCCTGTTGAGGCAGTAAGTCAGGCCATTGCTAGAAACAGAAAATGTCCTAAGATTGCTCTCACGTGGGTCTGCTTGGCATTGTCAGCAGCAGTATGTAAAGATGCACAGAAGTGGTAAAGTTGCATTGAAGGCTGGGGCTCTCACTGTGTGAGAGACGCACTTGATCTTGGTTCAGGCAGCATCATTAGAAGAACTAGGAGCAGCCTCCATCTAGAAGCAGTGAGAAGCCACCATCGAGCAGCCTGGTTATAGCATCCTTGCCTGTTCCCCTAGATTCCATCTTCAAAATGTTTTGGAATCATTAGGAGAATGGCTGCAAAAAGCACACCCCTTTTAAAAATTGTGAACCCCTGAGTATCTATATATAACTTAAATGATGTAGGATTGTTAGTGAGTCTCTCTGTATTTCCGTGTTGATTTGCCCATAGGCAGGATTTCATTCTAAACAAATAGAGTACTGAAAAACGAGTATGGATCTCTTAATTGTCGGTGTCTAATTAACTTCAGATATTGAAAGATTTGCTTTAAGATATTATGCTAGATTATGTTTATTCTACAGAAAAAAAAGTGAGTTTGTCACTTATGTGCCCTTAGACTCTCATGATGCAGTTTTGAGATTTAACGCTGCTCCTACACGTGGCTATGAGAAAGATGTTGGAAATAAAACCACTGTGCGCATCATTAATTCCCAGGTAAGATGGATGGAATGTTTCATGGGTGTGCATTCTATAGGTAAACAGTTTAACTAGATGACTGAAAAGAAATTACCCAACTGGGTAATGATCATGATCTTTATTTCTATGGGTCTTGTGATTATAAAGAATTAATGAAGAAAAAAGGTAGAGAAATGGGAATTCATGTGTGACGTGAACAGGAAAAATGAGTAAGATCAAAGGGAAAATCTGTATATATATATTCATATACATTCATATATATATTTATGTGTGTATGTGTGTGTAGGTATTCTTAGACTTATCATGTTTCATTCTGTGGACTTAAAAAGATGTTAAACTTAGAAGTTGTTGTGGCCATGAGAAGGCAGGGGGTGAAGGAGAGAAAAGCAAAGATACAAAATTTAAGGTCAATATGGTAGCTTGAAAACTTTAGTCTGTTATTTAAAAATTTTAAAAATTAAAATGGATTGCTGAATTGAAAATATCTTTATTCTTTGTATTCTTAATGTTTTCCAAACTTGTGGCAAAATTAAAACAAACTACGACAATTGCTAGAGTTTCAAAGTGTATAGAAAAATATGAGGTGATAAACGATTTATGATGAATTGCTTGCAGAACAAAAGATTAGATTTCTGCCTATTACCCTGATCCAAGCGGCATACAGCAAGGTAAAAAAAAGTTACTGTATTTCCTTATTTTATAGATGCCATTGATTATAAGATTCACCATTCATTTAATAACAGCTTTTCAGAGAGGAGATGATAAATCCCATCAAATTAAATAGATGTCACCTCTAAGATACACTTTAACTTAAGAGACATTAAAATATGAGGAAAAAACTGTAAAAAATTTCACCTTAAAACTGAGGAAGACAATACATAATTTTTTTCCCAAAATTGTACTTTAAAAAAAGATGATTGGCAGGTGAGATTGCAGAACTCATCCAGGACTAGATAGGACCACAGAGGGATAACAGTCATACCAGGGCTGACTCAGGTTGACTGGCTCACTGTGTCCCATTTGTCCCGAGGCTGGTGCTCTGGAGACACATTTGTAACTCAAGTTTGTCCCCACCTGCCACTCTCTCTCCAAATTACTTATGATGGCAGCTGCAGAGGTTGTGGGGGCCTAAATTAGCAGGGGGGTTATATATTTCAGGAGCTGATTTGAAACCATAGATATGAGTGCAGTGCTTGGTAAAAATGTTAAGAACTGGTAGATTTTTTAAAAATTTCATTTCCCCAAACATTTCTTTTAAGTGTGTTAGCAGGGGATGCCAGCCTCTCTTTCCTCCCCCAGAAGAAAACAAAGTCTGAGGAATGTTTTTAAAATGAGTCAGAACAAGGAAAAAAATTCCATTTGTTTTTAAAATATGATTTCGAAGAAACAAGCACTTGCTTTGAAATGATTTTTCTATGTGTTTGCAGATTTTGACCAACCCCAACCATCACTTCATTGAAAGTTCATTGTATAAAGATGTCATTTTGGTGGCCTGGGACCCCGCTCCTTATTCTGCAAATCTTAACCTGGTAAGTTTTCCTTTTGTTGCCTGTATCCTAACCCTAATGGTCAGAAGGTGCCTTTGACTAATTACTCAGGAAGGCAAGTCAAAGATTAAGCTTTGATAGAGATAATGAAACTGATTGTGATTGCTGTTTAAATACCCGTGTATCCACACCATCTTGATACCTACTCCCAGCAGCATACTTGGTGAACATTGTCTGTCTAAAGGGGGCTTTTGCTTTGCAGGGTATTTTTTTAATGTAAAATGTCCAAATGTCCAGAAATTCCTAGTTATGCTGGAGGTTGGGCTGATTCAACTGAAAATGTTCCCATTATGATCGGGTTACATCACCTTCCAAGAAGTTATAAGACCTTTTGAAATAAATTGGAAGTGCTTGGCAAGAAAAATCTAAAGCCTGTGTATCAACAGCTTATTATTATTTAAATGAATGTGTTACAGGCTTTCCTTGAGTGTGTCCCTCTTTGGCTCCAGCTTCTATACCTATTTAATCTCATGATAGAGCATAAACAAAATTATTCCTAGCCATCAAAATGTAAGCAAGTTATATGCATGACTTTCTGGTAAATCATTGCCTATCTAAACAAGCAGCTAATTACTTTTGGTGAAACCTTGGATGAAAAGCCAGTGTCAGTGGTTTTTTAAGAGGGCTGGGAAGATGGATGGTTATTTAGCCTTGTGAAAGATGCTGTCAGCTGTGCCAGTGAGAACTTTTCCAACTGTTCTGCTATGACTCGAGAGAATGCAGTCTTGTCAGGTGGAACCAATCGTGGCTCCAGCAAGAGGCAGCTTTCTAAGAGAGCTGTCCAAGGGTGAAAGGAGTGTTCTGTCTATGCTCACTTTAACACTGAGGTTGGGCCTTTACCTAGCTGATTACTAACCAGCTTTCACCAGGATTGCAAATCAAAACCACCTGCAGAGTATTTTTCAAATGTATCTGTCAAAGCCCCATTTCTAGAAATGTAGCATTCAGCATTAATGTATGTTTTTTGAGAAAGCCTGATTGATTCTCATATGTACCCTCTGTTGAGAATCAAGTATCAAATGGGTATTTGAACTTTTCAGCTTCCTTCCCAGCCTGAGATTCTCTGTCTTTAAGTTCTGATAGCTTTCTTACTGTTTGAGGACAGACCAAAAGCTTCTAGCTGTTGGAAGCATCCAAGCCCAAGGCCCAGAGCTGTCCAATCCCATGGGTGGTGGTGCTGAATCTGAGTGACAAGGCTACTGCCCTGTGGGGCCTGTCCTCCAATACCTCTGTGTCAGGCCTGGGAGGAATAGAGAAGCAAGTCCACACTCCTCTGGCTCCCTTCCCACTGCCTCAGTGGTTGGGGCCATAGTTCACTTAAGATGATCTGGCCAGTCATTCTCAACATTTTTAAAACAGAACACATTCAGTATTGGTATATTCCTTGGGACATTACAGGAGACTAGAGAATCTGTTTGAAGGGAGCAAATGGCCTGAGCCCTTCAAGCTGAACCTGTCCCCCGACACCTTCTCCAAATTCCATTTCATAGTGTCACCTGAGACATTTCTGCAAACATTTTTTAAAACCAACCTATAGTTTACTTTTTCATAACATAATTTATGTACAGTCAATGTAAGTATATGTTTTCATGAGTATTAGCAAATACATATAGTCATGTATCTACCACTACAATTAGGAAATAGACTTTTTAATCACTCCAGAGAGTTCCCTTGTGCCCCACCCATCAATCTTCCCAACCACAACCTCAGGCCTAGGCTTTAACAGATTTGTTTTGACACTATAGATTAGATTTGGAAAACATTATTTTTTAGCCCAGAGGTCAGCAAACTACAGCTATGAGCCAAATCTGACCCGGTTTTTTAAGTAAAGCTTGTTTTAAATTTATTTTTTAATATTTTATTTATTTACTTTCAGAGAGAGGGGAAAGGAGGGAGAAATAGAGGGAGAGAAACATCAGTTTGTGGCTGCCTTTTGTGCTCCCCCAACTGAGGACCTAGCCCGCAACCCAGGCATGTGCCCTAACTGGGAATCGAACCAGCAACCCTTTGATTCCTAGGCTGGCACTCAGTCCACTGAGCCACACCAGCCAGGGCAAAGCTTTTTTTTAAAAAATGTATTTTTTCCATTGCCATTTAATCCCATTCATCCCCTTCCCCCCTGATCACCACACTGTTGTCCATGTCCATGAGTCCTTCTTCCTTTTTGCTCAATCCCTCCACCCCCTAACCTCCCCCCACCAGAGCTGTCATCCTGATCTCCATCTATAAGTCTGCCCGTAATTTTCTTTTTAGTTCAGTTTCTTCATTAGATTCCACATATAAGTAAAATCTTATGGTATTTGTCTTTCCTGACTGACATATTTTACTTAGCATAATGTTATTCAGGTCCATCCATACTGTCGCAAAGGGTAAAAATTTCTTCTTTTTTTGCGGCTGAGTAGAGTTCCATTGTGTAAATGTCTCATAGTTGTTTTATCCATTCATCTACTGATGGACCCTTGGGCTGCTTCCATATTTTGGTGACTGTACATAATGCTTCAATGAACATAGGGGTGCTTATGTTCCTTCAAATTAGTGTTCTGGGTTTCTTTTGATATATTCCCAGAACTGGGATCACTTGATCAAAAGGCAGTTCCAATTTTAATTTTTTGAGATATCTCCATACTGCTTTCCACAGTGGCTGCACCAATCTGCATTCCCACCAACAGTGCAAAAGGTGGAAATTTCTCCACATCCTCACCAGCACTTGTTGTTTGTTGATTTATTGATGATAGCGATTCTGACAGGTGTGAGGTAATATCTCATTGCGGTTTTAATTTGCATTTCTCTTATGATTAGTGATGTTGAGCATCTCTTCATATATCTATTGGCCATCTGTATATACTCTTTGGAGAAGTGTCTATTCAAGTCCTTTGCCAATTTTTTAAATGAATTGTTTGTTTGGTGGTGTTTATAAATTTTGAATATTGATCCCTTATCAAATGTATGGCAAATATGTTCTCCCATTCCATGGGTTGTCTTTTTATTTTATTGATGATCTCCTTTGCTGTGCAAAAACTTTTTAGTTTAATGTAGTCTCATTAGTTTATTTTTTTGTTTGTTTCCCTTGCCTGGGGAGATATATCAGATAAAATATTGCTGTGAGCAATGTCTGAGATTTTACTATGTTTTCTTCTAGGATTTTTACGGTTTGGGGTCTAATATTTAAGTCTTTAATCCATCTTGAATTTTTTTGTGTGTAACGTGAGGTTTATTGGAACAAAGCCATGCCATTCATTTTGTATCTTGTGTGGCTGCTTTCCCAGTACAAAGGCAGAGTTGAGTGTTGTCGCAGAGACTGTATACCCAAAAAGCCAAACGTGCTTATTATGTGGTCCTTTTCAGAAAGTCAGCTGACTGCTGCCTTAGCCCTCTCCCACACTTTACTAAAGAATAATGTCAGTCCCTTGGGGCTAGAACCCTGCTGCTCTCTTTGTACTCAATCCCTCCTCTACCTCTGAATCCCTCCCTCCTGGTTGCTGCCCTGTGCCCTTTTCACAGTGTGGTCCTCAGTACTTGATTGTGTTGATTTTTTTTCTCTTAGTGGTACAAGAAGCCAGATTACAACCTGTTCACTCCATATGTCCAGCATCGTCAGAGAAACCCAAATCAGCCATTTTACATTCTTCATCCTAAATTTATATGGCAGCTTTGGGACATTATCCAAGAGAACACTAAGGAGAAGATTCAGCCCAACCCACCATCTTCTGGCTTTATTGGTAGGTATATATGAAAATTGGGAAGATTGGGTACACAGGGAGGGTTAGGCCTGATACTTAATACACATTCATGTTATATAATAAGAGCAATTAATAAGTGGTTTTAGAGGGAAAATAGACTAACTAAAGAAACATTCTGTTCCAGTTTCTGTTGCTATGAACCTCCTATACCAAAATTCCAAGGTCTAAGCAAGAACTATTTTATTTTCTCTCATGATTTTGTGGGTCAGGATTGGCTTGTCTGGGCAATTCTATCGTTCCACAGACATTGATGGGGGTCACTTGGTTATATTCAGCTGTGTCAGTGGATGGCTTCACTCCCACATCTGGCCCCTTGGCAGGGACAGCCAGGAGGCTCAGCACAACTGGGACTCTCCACCTGTGGATGCATATGGTCTCTTATATGGTGGTCTCAGAGTAACTGGACTGATTACATGGTCTCCTGGCAAGTGTTCCAAAGATAGGAAATAGAAGCTGCCAATTTCTTAAGGCGAAGCCTGGAGACGTGCATAGCATCACTGTGCTGTGCTCTGTGGGTCAGAGCGTTTAAGGTCCTATTAGATCCAAGGCGGGGACACATAGACCCCACCTCAGCCATCTCTGTGCACATTGCCGATGTGAAGCCAGGCTGGACAGCTGAGTATGTGGCCACAGCATAGTGCCAGGTTTGTCGGTCTAGGCTTTGACAAGACCAATTCTAGCACCTTATACGCTCTCACCACTAGAGTATTCCAGAAATAGATTTTACGTAACAAGATTATTGTAATAATGTGACTTTTTTGCAGAATTCAAGACAGAATTTACATTATGACTCTGCATATTATTTTCCTTAAGCATGGCTCCCCCCTCTTGATTTTCAAAGTCATGCCTTTGACACTCTTTATTTCTAAATCACTATTTTAAAATCTTAAGCTCTTTATCTTTTGTGCAGTTCCATTGCATCCTGTTGATTTGGGGGGCGGGGGGGGGGGCAGGATAATCTAGTTTATCAACAAAGGGTAAACAGACTAGAATAATGTAATGCTTAGACAGCATAATAGGATATGACAAGTTTGTAAATCTTTTTTCTTATTGTTGCCTTCTCATGAAGTCATTTGGCTAGTATTTGTTAGAGCAAAAGTTTTAGGGCACAGTGAGGGCCTGATAGATATACTTATTATGATGTCATTTGAAATATTCAGGTTAGTTAGTCATAGCTGGAGGAAAATTTGTCCCATTTGTTTTTGTTGAAACTAATCATGCCATCGTGTATATAAAGCCAGCTTCCTTCCATAGCTATTTACTGAGAATTCAGAATTTTCAGAGCTGATACTTGCCTTTAAGGCTTCTTATACATGGAAAAGGGGGATTGTAGTTTGATGCTTTATAAGAATGTCATTGGGTTGGACAGATTGAGTGTGAATTCTTCTCTACCATTTACTAGCTTCCTTATTATGAGCAAGTTGCTTAATCCTGTGAGCCTCCATATGCTCATGTGAGAAATGCAAGTAATAAAACCTTTGAAAAGATAAGTTAGTGGACCAATCTGCAGTTGTTATTATTTTGTAGCAATATGCTATCCCGCATGACAGCCATTAGCCATAAATGCCTATATGCATTTAAATCAATTAGGACTGAATAAGAGGAAAGCTTCAATTCCTCAGAGTCACTAGCCTCATTTCAGGTTTCAGGGCCATGTGCTCCCAGTGGTTGCTGTATTGGGAGTGCAGACAGAGAACATCTCCATCATCACAGAAAGTTCTGCATGCAGCACTGTTAAATTTGCTACTCATAAAGGAATGAAAAAGAGAGAGTTGATAAGGCATCATTAAGTTCCCACTGGGCAAGCTGGGGTCTGTGGGGATGCATGTGTGTAGAAGGCATGGCCTGACATCACTAACATCACATGCCACTCTTGTCCCAGTCATATCTCGCTGTGAGCCCCTCACTGAAGATGGGCAGGAGATACAGCCTGAGCAAGCTGTGTCCAGCAGAGCTCCGTCATCCTCTGACTCTCCTGCTGATGTTACAACCTTTCTACCTCTTCGTTGATCTTGTTCAGAAACATGCCAGAACCAGAGTCCATTCTATAATTTATCTGACATTCTCATGTATTAGTAAAATGATGTCACCTGCATCTTAATGTATCTGCCAGAAGAATATTTAAAGATCAATGAATCTTTTTTCTTTTATCAAAAAGTGTTCTCCAAATGTCCCTTCGTGTTCTAAGGTCATGTTGAAAAGCTGTTGACTTGTTGTCTCACCACCTCATCATTTCCAAACAGTCTAACCGGTGATGTCAGTTACTGAACAAAAGATGCCATCATCGAGCCCATCGGCGAGGTTCGGCTGTTTTCCTGTGCATGGTTGGGGGTTTGGCCAGGTGCATGGTCAGGTCAGCAGACACTCATCATCAGAGAAGAGCTCCGTGGCAGCCCCTTGACTTTCTGCTTTGCTGATTAGCACAGGGCTCCACCTAGAAACAAAGCAGATAACTCCTTTTCTTCATTGAAGTGCTGCTCATTCAGCTGTGAAACTGTCTCCCATTTAATCTTATGTCTCTAAACCCACTGCACACATTTTCCCAGTACAAGTTTATGAACCTGCATGTGCAGAGTAGAGGGATTCTAAAAGGGACTAGAGGGACTGTTCTGAATACAAAAAAACATTTCTTTTTATGGAAATTTAGCCAGTGGCTGTTAGATTCCCAGGGGGACACACCTGGCCCCTTAAATGTAATGTTAGGTACTATTTAGAGGTCTGATCCTGGGGCCTGAATTCATTGTGTAGGAGGAAGGCAGTGAAGGTGGAGGGGAAACAGCATCCACAAGTGGGTATTAGTTGAACACCTCCTATGTGCCAAGCACAGGCTGGGTCCCAGGGCTATGGTTGTGAGGAAGCCAGGCAAGGGTCTTGCCTCCCACAACTGACGGTGCAGTGGGTGGCAGACATTATGTAGGTGCATGCGCATAAATACACAAACCATGATAAGTGCAGTAAAGGAAAAGAGCAGAAGACGTGGAGATCTAGGTTCCTGCTCTTTGTCTGGCACACACAGTAAGTACAAAAAAATTACTATTTGGAGAATGAATGAATGTTCTAGCTCAGTGGTTCTCAGAGTTTAGCACTTACCACAATCAGCCAGAGGGATTATATATTAGTTACCTAATGCTGCGAAGCAAATTACCCCCCAACTCAGATACTGAAAAGAACAATAAGCATTTATCTCACACAGTTTCAGTGGGTTAGTAATTTGAGAGCAGATTGGCTGGATAACTTGGCTTAGTATCTCAGGACAGTTGTAGTCAAGCTATTTATTTAGCCTTGGGCCAGCCAGCCTGCTTTCAAGGTGGCTTGCTTATACAATGTCTGTTGGCCAGAGGCCACATGGACCTGACCACAGGGCTGCTTGAATGTTTGAGTCTCCTCACAACATGGCAGTTGGCTGCCTAGAGCAAGGGATCCAAGAGAGAGAGCAAGGGTGGAGGAGGCCACAGTACTTTTCATGGTGTTATAAACTATCACATTGGCTACTTTCTGTTTGCTGTCCAAGTCAGCCTCATTATTCTGACATGGAACTACACAAAGATGTGAATACCAGGTACTGATCATTGGGGGCCATGCCGGTTGCTGACTACCACATTTTTTAAAAGGGATGCCTGAGTCTGGCCAAGTAGCTCTGTTGGTTAGAGTGTCCTCTTCATATGCGAAGGTTGCAGGTTTCATCCCCAGTCAGGGCATGTACAAGAAGCAACCAATGAATGCATAAATAAGTGGAACAACAAATCGATCTTTCCCGCTCTCTCAAAAAAAAAGGGGGGGAGGGATCACCTGCGCCCACCCCTAAAATTTCTGAGTAGTTGGAGGTGGCAAGAATTTTTATTTCTGACAGCTTTTTAAGTCATGCTAACTGATGGAACTGCACTTTGAGATCCACTCTTCTGACTTTTTAGAGTCTTAAAGTTGGAGGGAATTTCAGAAATCTAGTCCACAGGATCTGTACTGATAGATGTATCATTCAGGTGATAGGCACTTGGCTCACTGGGCGAACCCAGAATTCTACCTTTATCCTTTTTGTTTCTTTGAAAAGATAGCCACAAAATTTACTCCCATGATGGACTCATTTTATCTCTTAAAAACTTAGTGTAAATGGCATATGTAATGGCTGACTGTAAATACCTTCTTAAAAGTGGATTTTTGCCCTGGCTGGTGTGGCTCAGTTGGTTGGAGTGTTGTCCTGTGCACTGGGGGGTTGGGAGTTCAATTCCAGGTTGGGGCACATGCCTGGGTTGCAGATTTGATCCCTGTTCTGGGCACATGTAGGGGGCAGCCTGTTGATGTTTCCCGCTCTCACCAATGTTTCTTCTCTCTCTCTTTCTCTCTCTCTCTCTCTTTCTCTCTCTCTCTCTCTTTCTCTCTCTCCTCCACCCCTGGCCTCTCTTTTTAGAATCAATGAAAATATTTTTTTTACAGTGGATTTTTGTTGGTTTGGTGGTTGGTTACTTCTATCTTGGGAACCAAGTTCTTGGATATATTGATTAGTGGGGTATAAGTTTGGGAAACAGAAAGCAAGCTCTCAACTCTTCATGGATTTCAGGAAATCAGCCTCTCACTAGTATTTGAGCAGATGGTTCAGCAAGTGCCTTTTGTTCAGGAAGTATAACATCCTTTTGCACCTTCATTAGTAACCTGCAGCCTGGCACCAGCATACTCCTTGATGGCACACAAATCTTGTGGTCTTGCCTTGTTGGGTAGAAACTGGGGTGGAGGGTGGTGTGCTGGGAAAGGGAAGCAATTAATATTGAAGGGAAGATGAGTCTACAAGTAGTTTCTGTTCAGTGCACCTTTCTGAGTGTGTTTTTAGTGAGAGTGGGCCTGGAGATGCTTCTGCAGCAGCAATGTCTTGGTCACAGTGCCTGACTCACAGTGCTTTGCTTTTCTTGGGTTCTGTGGGATCTATGTATTTTGAGTTCCTATGGAGAAGACGTCTTTTGAGCAAAATGTCCTAGAACAATCAGATTTGGGTACAAATATTTGCAGCTAAATAAATTATTCTTGTTTTATCTACAAACGCAAAGACTACTCTCATAGAGAAAGGGCAACAAATTGTAGGATTTGATGAACATGTTGACCTAGCACTGAAGTAAGAACCTCATAATTTACTATGCTTTTTTATAATGGAACTTAATTAGAAATACATAATAATATTTATGTTGATGCAATATAAATACATTTTAATATTAAATGAATTAAACTATACTTTCATATCAAGCCTATTTAATGTTAATACAATCTTATTAGTTTTAATATCTATGATGCACACTGAAATTAGTCATCTCAAATTTCTAAATGAATATTTTTAAATCATGTTTTCTACCTTTTCAACACCATATTATCACAAACAATTTTATCAAACAAAATATTTTGAAGAATTATTATTAAAGGGATGAATATTTACTGCAATTAAAAAAGAAACCAAACTCAGTTGCACACTGATTACTGAATTATTTTCAAAGCATTTTAATATAACTGTGTAAATACATTTTGACTTTGGGTAACAAGGTCATTATATGGAAATTAGTGAAAACTTGACTTTTTAAGAAATCTCACTTTATTTACATAGGCACATCAAATGAGATCTAGATAGATTATTTCTCCTGACATAGCTATTGGTGAAAATCTTTCCATAAACCTTAAAAGAGAGAGTGACCCTGTCTTGCTTTATAAGATGTTTCTTTGCAACTTTTTTTTGAAGATTCTCCTTTGCAGGACCTCTAAGAAGGGGAGAACTCCATTATAATCAAATATTTAAACATCTTTTTTAAAATACCAAATAACTCCCCCACTCTCAGTAGGACATCCTGATTTTATTTTAGTCTATACTCTTCCAAATTTTGACCTTATCTAGATTTAGGTATCCTAAACGTTGTTGTAATCAATGAGGCTCCTTCGATTCATGGCACAACAGGTGCACCAGAGATGCTAGTTAGCTTTATGGATGCAGGGAGGAACAAAAGAATGGGAAGCTGTAACTTATGTCATCTTACAGACCCTCACCTACACTTCATCTGGTCTCCCATGTAAAAGGATACCCAACTCCTTCTGTGCTATTTTATGTGTGGTTAAAACCTTAGGTTTTGCAGAGACCAGAATCAAGTCACAGCTCAAACAGCCAACTACACATGTGATCTTAAGCAAGTTACTGAATGTATCCAAGCCTCAGTTTTTTCTACTAGAAAATGAAGATACTAATAATCTTTGGAGTATCATGTGCCTAGTACAATAGCTACAGATATTTTTATAGAAGGTCGGTGAGCTCACCAGGAGTCACAAAGCATGGCTGGGTTTGGTTGCCACCTGCATGAAGTAGGGCATTCAGCCAAGCCAGGAGGCACCAGCTTTACTCCCCAGGCTCATAGGCTGAGTGAGCACCATCAGGCAGACAGGCCTGGAGCTCAGGACTCGACCAGCAGTGCTGAGATGGGCTCACTGAAAATCTACCATTGACAGTATTTTTATTGTAGAAACCACCATCACCTCCCCCCACCCTTTTAAAAGGCAGCCACTATTGATTATAAGTACTATGTCTAAAATTCATAGAGCCCTGCCTGGTATGGCACAGGAGGTTCGATGTCATCCTGCAAACCAAAAGGTCACAGGTGCAATCCCCAGTCAGGGCACATGCCTGGGTTGTGGGCCAGATCCCCACTTGGGGGTGTGCGAGAGGCAGCTGATTGATGTTTCTCTTGTACATCCATACTTCTCTTCTTCTTCTTCTGCCTCCGTTCCCCTCTCTAAAAATAAATAATAAAATCTTTAGAAAATAAAATAAAATTTATAGATGTGAATACTATAATTTCAGCCTATTTAATATATGCACAAGAATAATATGCTTAACAGGTCATAGCTTCCTTTCTTTTTTCTGTTGTATGCTGCATTTGGGGTTCTGAGTTTTCAATATATCATTGAAACTCATGACTAACACAAAATAATAAGCCACAGAACATCCATATTTACGATTGTGTAAAATGTATCACAGTTATGTTGGCTAGAAAACTTCTTGCATTTCCCTATAAACAATGAATTGTGAATATGTTACCATCAAACAAATGAGCTAAAAATTGTCCTTCAAGTATTATTTTTCTCATTATGTAATTTTATTTAGTATAGTAGATGCTTCTTAAATTATTTTTTTATTACATGAGGTTTAAATTTCCAAACAACCTTTTAATTACTGATGTTTTGAGGCAATCTCACTCAAAAAAATACTTTTGTTCCTTAAATAGTCTTAAATATAGTTCTCATAAGTTTCCATTTTAAAATGAATTTATGGAGAAACCACAAAACTGCTGTTAGATTTCCATTAGACTGGCATATTCAGCACCCATAGGCTTTCACCCTCACCACTCATTGAGAAATATGTTTGCAGAGTCCTATTGGTCAATCTCAGAAATTCCTAATTTACCTGATATAAAATTTACATTCAGTAGTTACTGGAAGTAATAGAAGCCACTATTTTTTTAGTCACCAGCTTTATGTTCTATTTATAAATAGCTTATTTCACATGTTGAAAAAGTATGTTCATCAAGGAGAAAATTCTATTTTTTCTTTATTTTTGTTGTTTACACTATTATGGATGCCCTCATTTCGTCTCCATCTTGTCTCCTGTCCTCTTCTCACCTTCCCTGTGGCCATCACCACAATGTTGTCTGTGTCCATGGTTTATACATATATGATCTTCAACTAATCCCTTCACCTTCTTTTATCCAGTCCCCATCCCCCAACAGCTGTCAGTGTGTTCCATGTATCCATGTCTCTGGTTCTATTTTGTTCCTCAGTTTATTTTGTTCACTAGATTCCACAAATAAGTGAGATCATATGGTATTTGTCAAAGGGAAAATTCTATTATTTTTAACAATTTTGGCTATTACGTTAAATATTGCTAGCTAAAAGCAAGATAATTTTAGTGTAATCACAGTAAAGAAAGTTAAAGGCTAAATTATTATTTTTAAAATATATTTATTGATTATGCTATTACAGTTGTCCCATCCCCCCCTCACTCCACTCCATCCTGCACACCCCCTCCCTCCCACATTCCCCCCTATAGTTCATGTCCATGGGTCATACTTATAAGTTCTTTGGCTTCTACATTTCCTATACTATTCTTACCCTCCCCCTGTCTATTTTCTACCTACTATTTATGCTACTTATTCTCTGTACCTTTACCTCCTCTCTCCCCCTCCCACTCCCCTATTGATAACCCTCCATGTGATCTCCATCTCTATGGTTCTGTTCCTGTTCTAGTTGTTTGCTTAGTTTGCTTTTGTTTTTGTTTTAGGTGTGGTTGTTAATAACTGTGAGTTTGCTCTCATTTTTACTGTTCATGTTTTTTTATCTTCTTTTTCGTAGGTAAATCCCTTCAACATTTCCTATAATAAAGGCTTGGTGATAATAAACTCCTTTAACTTGACCTTATCTGAGAAGCACATTATCTGCCCTTCCATTCTAAATGATAGGTTTGCTGGATACAATAATCTTGGATGTAGGCCCTTGCCTTTCATGACTTGGAATACTTCTTGCCAGCCCCTTCTTGCCTGTAAGGTCTCTTTGGAGAAATCAGCTGATAGTCTTATGGGAACTCCTTTGTAGGTAACTATGTTCTTTTCTCTTGCTGCTTCTAAGAGTCTCTCCTTCTGTTTCATCTTGGCTAATGTAATTACGATGTGCCTTGGTGTGTTCCTCCTTGGGTCCAGCTTCTTTGGGACTCTCTGAGCTTCCTGGACTTCCTGAAAGTCTATTTCCTTTGCCAGATGAGGGAAGTTCTCCTTCATTATTTGTTCAAATAAGTTTTCAATTTTTTGTTCTTCCTATTCTCCTTCTGGCACCCCTATAATTCAATGTTGGAACGTTTCAAGATGTCCTGGAGGTTCCCAAGCCTCTCCTCATTTTTTTGAATTCTTGTTTCTTCATTCTTTTCTGGTTGGATGTTTCTTTCTTCCTTCTGGTCCACACCGTTGATTTGATTCCCAGTTTCCTTCCCATCTATTGGTTCCCTGTACATTTTCGTTTGTTTCTCTTAGCATAGCCTTCATTGTTTCATCTAATTTGTGACCAAATTCAACCAATTCTTTGAGCATCCTGATTACCAGTGTTTTGAACTGTGCATCTGAGAGGTTGTCTATCTCTTCGTTGCTTAGTTGTATTTTTTCTGGAGCTTTGATCTGTTCTTCATTTGGGCCTTTTTTTTTTTTTTAGTCTTGGCACACCTGTTACATAGGGGCGGAGCCTTAGGTGTTCACCAGGGCAGGGTAATGCTGGTCGCTGCACTTTGACGCTGTACGTGGGGGAGGGGCCGAGGGAGCAATGGCACCTGCTCCACTCTCTGCCGGATTTCAGTCACTTCCTCCGCTACCCACAATCAAACCGGGCCCCTCTGGTGCTTGTTCCTGAGTGGGCGGGCTTGTGCACACTCTACGCCCCTGGGGGTCTCTCCAACAAACTCTCCTGTGAGGCTGGGTGTTTCTATTGCTGCTGCCTCAACCCCCATGGGTGTTTTCAATCAGAGGTTTGAGGCTTTATTTCCCCGAGCTGGAGCCCTGGGTTGGGCAGTCTGTTTCACTCCCCCACTGTTCCACCTGGTTTATCTGTGTGCGAATGTGGGGCCATAGGGTCTGCTGGTGGTCACGCTGCCTGCCCTGTTCGTTCCACAATCTGCCATGTCTCTGGGTCCGGCCCCGTTGCCATGAGTCCCCTCCGCCCCAGCTGCCTGTCTCCGTCCCTCCTGCTGGTCTGGATGAATGTTTCTTCTATATTTCCTTGGTTGTTGGACTTCCGTGTGGTTCGATTTTCTGTCAGTTCTGGTTATTTTTTGTTTTTAAATTGTTGTTGTCCTTCTTTTGGTTGTGCAAGGAGGAGCATGTGTCTATCTACGCCTCCATCTTGGCCGGAACTCCAAGGCTAAATTATTAAACTATACTAGACTCTGAAAACACATCAAATACATCGATACATGCAAAGTAGAGTTTTGTAGAAGGAACCTCATTCATTCTGAATTTGTGATAATCAGAACATGGGATGAAGCTTGCTTTTTATCCACATTGTGGAGCAAATAAGTATATATACTGCTTGTTATGCTGAGTTATATAATGTGACATTTTATTAAGACCGGTTGAAATGCTTTTAAAATGGTTTGATAATTATACTGCATTATACAATATTTTAAAACATGCAGTTTGGCACATGAATGCCTCTTGAGTCATAATTGCCTGGAAAAATTTATACTTTTTTTTTCCCTTAAATGAATCCCTAGTATGGACTCATTTGTAAAATCTGGCCAAAGAAATATAACATTAATTGAATTATGTTTAATTATTATGAAAAACTGGCCATCTGCCCATTTGACTGGTTTGTAAAAGTACATGAAAAGGTGTCTAAATATTAATCTGCCCGTCAAAAACTACAGCTCCACATAAAAGCAGTAAAATTTTATTATTGATGAAAGCAGTTTCTTTTTGGCAGCCAATAAACAAAATTATTTCACATAAAATTTCTTTAAGTAGTTTTGAAAAAATTATTTACTGAATAGCACAGCATTAGGTGATTTGTATTCTTATTTTGGGAGGAATCCTGAGCAGTTAGTTATAAGAGAAGAAATGAAAAAAATAGTATTAACATATTAGCATAACCAGATGTGAATTCCCCATGTTGATCTAGCATGGGGAAATTATTACAAAGTAACATGATATTTTGAATTTATACATATATGGTATCTGTGCAGAAAAACCTGACATGATAGGCCTGCCTGCTGATGCTTAGGAAGGCCTGCTTCCAAGGTTGACATCTGGGAACTTGGACATGGGAAGGGTTTCCACTCCGGTAACTGATCAGATAAGAGTGGTTCACTGTGTCTAGACTGTTTATTTAAGCAATGTGGCTTATACTGAGCACCTGCTTTCCTTATGGGAGTCTGGATTTGGTTTATGCCAGACAAAGACTGCCTATGTGACCAGCTCCCAGTGAAAATCTTGAGTACTGAGTCTCTAAGAAGCTTTCTTGGTTGGCAGCATTTCACATGTGTTCCTGCGGTAATTAAGTAAACCCGTGGGGATTCTGGAAGCTTGCTCCTGGTTCCCCTGAACTTTTCTCCCCACGTGACTTTTCCTTTGCTGATATTGCCTTGTATACTTTTGCCATAATAAATCATAGCTGAGTATGATTATGTGCTTATATAGTCATCACACCCAATCATAAATCCTAGGGTTGGTTGGGGACTCCCAACATGGGACCCTATTGGTGGTATTTCAGAGACCATCTGAAAACCATGTGTTGTTGGTAGTTGTACCATTTGTGAGTGTCAGGGCTCAGCACCATAGCACTTCAGCAGAGAGGCTATTTAAACCCAAACATTTTTCTCAGTACAATATTTAACATACTTCCTTCAAGTCACCCTAAGAATTTTACCTTATATGCTTAGCCTCTGTTTTTAAATTTAAAGGTTAATTCTTTAGTATAATTTGTTAATTGTTTCTTTTTAATTTAAACATTAGGAGATGTTTAAATTAAATTTTAAATTAAATGTTTAAATTTTCTAAATGTAGAGTGGTCTTTACAGAAAGAGCATATTATTGCATCCCCCATTTTCTCTCCAACATTGTTCTTTTTAAAAATTTTTATTTCTACTGTTGTTTACAGTTGTCCCCATTTTTCCCCCATTGCTCTCCCCTGCCCTGCTCACATCCCCTCCCACATTCAATCCTCCCCACCACTGTCCTTGTCCATGGGTCCTTTTTACATGTTCCTTGACTTGACCCTTCCCCATCTTTCCCCTGGTAGCCCCATACCACTCCCTTCTGGTCACTGTGAAGTTTGTTCTTTATTTCCAAGACTATTGTTCTATTTTGCTCCCTTGTATGCTTTGTTGATGAGATTCCACATATAGGTGAGATCATATGGTATTTGTCTTTTGCCACCTGGCTTATTTCACATAGCATAATACTCTCCAGTTCTATCCATGCTGTCACAAAAGGTAAGAGTTCCTTTTTTCTTTCTGCTGCATAGTATTCCACCGTGTAAATGTACTACAGTTTTTTGATCTACTCATTTACTGATGGGCACTTAGGCTGTTTCTAACACTCAGCTATTGTAAATAATGCTGCTAAGAACATTGAGGTACATAGGTTCTTTTGAATTAGTGTTTCAGAATTCTTAGAACATAATCCCAGCAGTGAAATTTCCAGGTCAAAAGGCAGTTCTATTTTTAGTTTTTTGAGGAAATTCCACACTGTTTTCTACAGTGGCTGCACCAGTCTGCATTCCCACCAACAGTGCACTAGGGTTCCCTTTTCTCTACAGCCTCACCAGCACTTATTGTTTGTTGATTTGTTTATGTTGGCCATTCTGACTGGTGTGAAGTGGTTTCTCATTGTGGTTTTAATTTGCATATCTCTGATGGCTAGTGATGCTGAGCATCTTTTCATATGTCTCTAGGAACTCTGTATGTCCTCCTTGGAGAAGTGTCTCTTCAGATCCTTTGCCCATTTTTTAACTGTATTGTCTGTCTTCCTCGTGTGGAGTCGTATGAGTTTTTTCTATATTTTAGAAATCAAACCCTTGTCCATGGTATCATTGGCAAATATGCTTTCCCGTATGGTTTGTTCCCTTTTCATTTTACTGATGTTTTCTTTAGCTGTGCAGAGCTTTTTAATTTGATGCAGTACCATTTGTTTATTTGTTCTTCTTCCTCAAAATTGCTGAAGCTATCCACAGTTGCTTATGGTTCCATATATATTTTTGAAATATTTGTTTGATATCTGTGAAATATGTCATTGGTATTTTAATAGTGATTGCATTGAATCTATAAATTGCTTTGGGTAGTATGGACATTTTAATGATGTTAATTATTCCAGTCCATGAACATGGTATATGCTTCCCTTTATTTGTGTCTTCCTTAATTTCTTTCTTCACTGTTCTGTAGTTTTCTAGAAGGTTTCTGAGTACAGGTCTTTTACCTCCTTGGTTAGGTTTATTCCCAGGTACTTTATTTTTCTTCTTTCTATAATAAACAAGATTTTTTTCCTAATTTCTGTTTCTGATATTTCATTGTTGGTATCAAAAATGCCTTTGATTTCTGAATATTGACTTTGTATCCTGCCATTTTGCCCAATTCACTTACTAGGTGGAGTAGTTTTTTAATGGAGTCTATAGGGTTTTCTATGTACACCATCTGTCATCTGCAAACAATGACAGTTTTACTTCCTTCTTTGCAATTTGGATGTCTTTTATTTCTTTTTCTTTTCTGTGGCTAGAACTTCTAATACTATGTTGAAGAGAAGTAGTGAAAGTCGTCACCCTTGTCTTGTACCTCGTCTTTGGGGGAAAGCCCGTTGAGTATGATGTTGTTTGGAGGTTTCTCATGTATGGCCTTTATTATATTGAGGTGTGCTCCCTCTACTCCCACTTTGCTGAGTGTTTTTTAATCATAAACAGGTGCTGTACCTTATCAAATGCTTTTTCATATTATGTTTATTGATTTAGAAATATTGTGCCATCCTTGTATCCCTGGAATGAATCCCACTTGATCATGTTGTACGATCTTTTTAATGTATAGCTGGATGCAGTTTGTCAGTATTTTTTTTCAGGATTTTAGCGTCTATCTTCATCAGCGATATTGGACTGTAGTTTTGTTTCTTTCTTCTGCCTTTATCTCATTTTGGGATTAAGAAGATGCTGGCTTCATAAAAAGAGTTTGGTAGTCTTTCTTTTTCTTGGATTTTTTTGGAATAGTTTGAGAAGAATAGGGGTTAGCTCTTCCTTAAATGTCTTGTGAAATTCTCCTGTTAAATAGTCCAGTCCCCGGCTTTTGTATGCTGGGAGTTTTTTGATTACTGCTTCAATATCACTAGCTGTTATTGGTCTGTTCAGACTTTCTGCTTCTTCTTCCTTCAGGTTTGGAAGACTATATGTTTCTAGAAATTTGTCCATTTCATCCCACTTTTCAAATCTCTTGGCATATAGTTGTTCATAGTAATTTCTTATAATCCTTTGTGTTTCTGTGGTATCAATTGTAATTTCTCCTCTTCACTTCTGATTCACTTGTCTATTTCATTTATCTTTTGAAAATACCAGCTCCTGGATTTATTGATCCTTTGAATTGTTCTTTTAGTCTCTATGTCATTTATTTCTACTCTGATCTTGATTATTTCCTTCCTTCTACTCACTGTGGGCTTTGTTTTTGTTCCTCCATTTTTTGTAGATGTAGGGTTGATGCAGTCATCAGCAAGCAGTGTCCATGGCATTGTGGCTGAGACAAGACAAATTCACATGAACTATCGAGTCCTGTGGAGGAAAAGGGATGGCACAGTCACTCTCTCAAGGGGAGGGTGCCTGGGAGCACCTTGGCCACTCTTGCTAGAGGAGAGCACCCCAACCCTTGCCTTGACAGGCTTTTACTGGCTTAATTTGCATAGGAATACAGGGCGTATACGTAAAGCTCATCAACCATTATCAGGCAGTAATAATAAAATAGATTACATTCAAAGAACTCTGAGGGCTTATTTTGAGTCAGGGTTAGATAGCTAAAGGACCATAAAACTTTGGGGAAACAAACTCATTTCATGCTTGGACCCTTATTTAAATTGAGGGTATTAGCAAGGCAAGTTTCACAGGATTTTATGCATTCTTTCTCAGGCCTGATCGCCCCGGGGAACCCACCCTTTCCAGCACAGGGCCACACCCACCTCCAGCATCTTTCAGGCTTAGGTCAAGCAGGGGAAGTAAGGCAGCCAAGAGATTAGGAGACTTCTTGCAGACAGAGTGAGAACTCAGGCCATGTCAAAGCTGAGGGGCAAGGGTCCATCACCCCCTTTCTCTATAGCCCCCCAAGTCCTTCCCTGAGGGCCCCCTTATGACTGTGCCTGTCTTAGGTCGTCCCTCCCTTGAGGAATCCTACCCATCATTGGCTAACCAGTCATGCACTGGGGCCAGGCAGGGTGAAGAAAAGTGGGCAGAGGTGGTGCACCTGCCAGGGAGATAAGCTTTATCTCCTTAGTGGCTTAGGGTCCCAAGGTCTCTCACTCAGCCTTAGCCATTGGGGGTTACAGTCTCTGAAACCAGGCAGGGCAGTTCCCAACATACAGTTAGGTTGTTTATATGAAAGTTTTCTATCTTTTTTGGTAGGCCTGTATTGCTGTGAGTTTCCCTCTCAGGACTGCCTTCACTGAGTTCCATAAGTTTAGGGCTGTTGTGTGTTCATTTTCATTTGTTTCCACAACCTTTTTGTTTATTTCCTTGGTCTCATTGTTAACCCACTCACTCATCGTTTAATAACATGTTATTCAGTCTCCATGAACTTAACTGGTGTTGAGTTTTTTCCTTTAGGTTGGTTTCTACTTTCAAGCCACTGTGGTCTGAGAAAATGCTTGATGTGATTTCATTTGTCTTGAATTTGTTGAGGCTTGTTTTGTGTCCTATCATGTGGTCTATTTTTGAAAATGTTCCACATGCATTTGAAAAACAATGTGTATTTTGCTTATTTGAGGTAAAAGGTTCTGTACATCAATTAAGTCCATTTGATATAGTGCATCCATCAGTGCCACAATATCCTTGTTGCTTCTTTCTTTGGAAGATCTGTCCATTGTTGACAGTGGGGTGTTAAAATCTCCTACTATAAGTGTGTTGCTATCTATATCTTTCTTTAGTCCTTCAAGATTTCCTTATATATTTGGGTGCTCCTATGTTTGGTGCATATATGTTTATAATGTTTATATATTCTTGATGGATTCTACCCTTGAGTATTATTAAGGGTCCTTCTGTGTCTGTTTTTATGGCCTTTGATTTGAAATCCATTTTGTCTCATATAAGTATTGCAACCCCAGCTTTTATTTCCTGTCCATTTTCTTGGAAAATTTTCTTCCAACCCTTCACTTTCAGTCTGTGTAGGTCCTTTGTTCTGAGATGGGTCTCTTGTAGGCAGCATGTGTGGGGGGCAGGTTTTCTTATCCATTCAACTAACCTATGTCTTTTGATTGGAGCATTTAATAATAACATTTAAGGTTATTATTAATAGGTATTCACTGCCATTTTTCCCCTTTGTACCTGTGTTCTCTCTCACTCGTTTTCTTCATCTTCTTAAAGCAGTCCCTTTAGCATGCCTTGAAATTTGGTTTGGTGGATATGTATTCTTTTAGCCTTCTTTTGTTAGAGAAACTTTATATTTTGCCTTCCATTTTAAATGAGAGCTTTGCAAGCCTTTGGCAAGCCTTTGCTTTTCATTACTTGGAATATTTCTTACCATTCTCTTCTGGTTTCTACTGTTTCTGTTGAGAAATCAGCTGCTAGCCTTATTAGAGCTCCCTTGTATATTAATATCTGTTTCTCCTGTGCTGCCCTTAAGTTCTCTTTTTGTCTTTGAAATTTTCCATTTTTTTAAAGACTTCATTTATTTATTTTTGGAGAGAGGGAAAGGGAGAGAGAAAGAGAGGGAGAGAAACCATAATGTGTCATTGCTTCTCACGTGCCCCCTACTGGGGACCTGGCCCGCAACCCAGGCATGTGCTCCAGACTGGGAATAGAACCAGTTGCCCTTTGATCCACAGGCTTGTGCTCAACCACTGAGCCATACCAGCCAGGGTAAAGTTTGCCATTTGAATTATGATGTGTCTTAAAGTGGGCCTCTTTGAGTTCATTTTGATTGAAACGTTCTGGGCTTCCTGGACTTGCAAGACTTTTTCTTTCATCAAGTTAGGGAAATTTTCCATCATTACTTTTTCAAACAGGTTTTCTATCCCTTTCTCATCCTTTTCTCCTTCTGGAATCCCTATAATAAAGATATTATCAAGTTTCATGTTGTCCTGCAGCTCCTTTAACCCCTCTTTGTTATTTTTGATTCTTTTTTTCCTCTGTCTAGGAATTTTTTTCTACCTTGTGCTCCAGTTTGTTGATTTGATTGTCTGCCTGCTTTTAATCCTTATATTGTGTTCTTCAGTTCAGAAATTGTATTCTTCATTTCCTCCTACCTCTTATCGATGATTTCTTATTTCCTTTTCATGCTGATGTAGTTCACAGTAAGTTCCTTATAGCTTCCCTGTAGTTCTTTCTAATTCTCACTGAGCTCATTAAGCATCCTTATAACCATTGTTTTGAACTCAATGTCTGATAGTTTACTTAACTCTATTTTATTTAGCACTCTTTCTAGGTATTACTCCTTTCCTTTTGATTGGGTGTTGTTTCTTTCTCTCACCATTTTAGGGGAGACTCTTCCTGTTTGTTCTGTTCTCAAATTGATATACTTTGACTCCCTGTCTTTGTGGTGTGAACTTCTATGGTAGGAAACCTGTGGAGTTCAGTGGTGTAATCTCCTTTATCTCCTGAACTTGATAGCCTTAGGATGCCCTTTATGCTCTTTATGTTGCCTCTCTGGAATGTAATTGGGTTTTGATGCTGCATCATTCTTTGTTGGGTCTTTCCCTCTAGCTGGCTGACTGAGAGTCACTCCACTCACCATGTCTTATATGCTGTTGTGCAGAGAAAACAGAACAAAACCACACAGCCCAAGAAACAAACCCATATCTGCAAAAATAACTCCCACCCACAGTCCCACTATCAACAACAAATGAATCATTATTAATAAGGATATAAAGACATTAAGAGTATTATAAGAAAGAAGCAGCAAATATGAGACGACTGAAAGAAAAATGATTTTGAGAGGGTAACAGGAGGAGCACTAGTAAGAGTAGGGAAGCAGAGCAATGCAAAGAGAGAAAGTAAAAGTTATATCATAAATAAAGAAGGGAATTAAGAAGGCAGAATGGAGTAAGAGAAGGGAAGCATATAGTATTAGGTTTAAAAAGAAAATTTAAAAAAATAATGTGAGAGAGGGAATAAAAAAAAAAAGTAAATTAAAAAAGTAGGAATTGAATTGGAGAAAAAGATCCACCACAGCATTATCAACAACAAATGAATTAACATTAATGTAGGTGGGGTGGGAATAAGAGGGAAAAAAGAAAGAAAAACTTAAAAGATGTCTAGAGGAAAAGGAAGTGATTTGAGATGATAGGGAGAGAGGAAATACTAAGAGTCAGGAATGAAAACCAGGCTAAGACAGGAAAAAATTAAAATTTGAGACAAAAAAACAAAAGAGCTAGATGAAAGAAAAATATAGAGAAAAAAAAACAGATTAAGACAGTGAAAAGTTAAAATATGACACAAAAAAAGAACAGGTAGAATGAACGCTGAATGAAGTAGGAGAGAGGAATAGCAACATTTGAGATTTGAAATACAAGAATGGTGAAGATCTGGAGATAAAATTGAAAAATGCAACCACAGCTACCCTCTCCACAATGCAACGAGCAAAAATTACTGGAGGTGGAGAAAGAACACAGGTATTTTAAGAGCAGGAAAAAGAATGTAAGATGTCCATTGATAAGAAAATTGGTTTTGAGAGGCTCGACAGGGAGAAATAGTAAGAGTGTGAAAGTTCTAGCAAGAGAGAAAAGAAAATTTAAAATGAAAATGATACGAGGAAAGAAGAAGGTAAAACAGGATAAGAGAAGGGAAGAGCAAAATATGAGAAGTGAAGTAAACTATAATATAAAGTCTAGTGACTTAATATTTACAAACTTGAAGGACAAAAAATGAATGTTAAAAAACTATATAGGAAACAAAACATCGCCAATCATGGGGAAGACCACAGTGGATTTTGTCTAGTAGCATCTAGAATTTACCACTGTTTTTTTTCTTTCTGGATCTGTCTCTGTTGATGTCAGATGGTGTCCCAGTCTGGCCTTAGGCAACCTGTTTGAGACTACCAGGGATCTACTGTCTGTGGCTGAGTCCTTCAGTTGTTAATCTAGTCACTCTGTACTCTGCAGTCAGGCTTAAACTCTACAGGGAGGGGCATAGTATCTCCGGGGGTGGAGCTACTGCTTCCCTTCAGGCTGATGCCACTCGGAAGGGAGTGGTCTGCCTGAGCAAGATGGCTCCTCCAGTATGGGGGATGACTCAGCACTGGGGTCCTGGCAGCTGCTCTCTCAGTTCTTTCCCCAAAACCACCATCCCCAGTCTCTCCTCAAGCATCTCTAGTCCACTCTGGCCCCCTTTGTTGGAGCTCAGGGTAAGTGGCTGCATATGAAAATTTTGTTTTGGTCCTTTAAATGGTTCTTTGCATCTCCAGCCATCCATCTCTGACAGAGAGAAACCCTGCTGCTTTTTGCAGCTGGATGTTATCTGTGTAGTTTTTCAGCACTGGTGCTATAGGCTGGGGAGCCCAGATTCAAGTTTAGACCCCACACTTCTCAAGGGGATCCCCCCAGCTGCTGAAATATCCCTCCAGCACTTCCCACCACACTCCCTGCCAGTTACATTGTATGAAAGCTGTTTCTTCTGTCTGTCCATGGTTATAAGGCTTCTCTCTCACTATTGTTCAGTTGTTTATTCAGCATGATTTTTCCAATTTAGTTGTAATTCCATATTGGTCCTGAGAAGATGTTAGTGTGACTTCCACTCATTCTTCCACCATCTTGGATCCTAATTGCTTTTATTAAAGAAACATTTTCTAGCCCTGGTTGGGTGGTTCAGTCAATTGGAGCATCATCCTATACACCAAGTTGTGGGCTTGATCCCCAGTTGGGGTGCATAGAGGATGCAAAGAATTGATGTCTCTCTCTCTAAATATATATATATACATATATATATATATATATGTATATATATATACACACACACACACACACACAATAAGAAATCAAAAAAATATCCTGGGTGAGGATTAAAAAAGAAGAAAAAATAAATATTTTCTAAATTCCCGATCATTAGCCCAGTTTAATAAATGTTGGATTTAATTGAAGAGGTCTCCAACAGTACTTGAAGGCTCTGGTCTTTCCTAATCCTGTCCTATCCCTGCCTCCCTGCAGTATTTACTCCCCACACCCCCATACCCTAATATACATACTCAGAACTGTGCCAGAGAAGAAATTTCATCTGGAAGATTTTATGTATTTCCAAGCGCTGTTAATAATTCTTAAGAAAACTAATGTATAGATTTATCCACATTTAAGAATGATTTTTAGTATTTATTATATGATAAAGTCTGCATCTAAACTCAAATTTATGTGTAATAATGGCCTGAATAAATTAAAAAGTAGAGTATGCATATACTAAAAGAAATGACTGTGCTGTCTGAAAAATAGTTTAAAATAATAAATAAATTCTCTACCTTTGGTACCATAAATCTTGTTCATTTTTCACATGTACCCAATGAGCTATAAATTGATTTTCTTTTTGAAGGTACTACCATACTAATTTTGCTATCATTTGACTGCTATTTAAATACTTAGAGCAGATTCTGCTACTACTTAAATTTTAGGATATTTGGCCAAGGCTTGTGGTTATAGGAAGCCACACATTCATATAAGAGCACAAAATGATGTGGGAAACCATTGTTGCTAATTCTGTTTCAGATAGGCAGAAATCAGGAGGAATTATACAGATAACTCAAGATGAGAAGCCACACTTTCTTACCCTCTGTTGGCCTTCATTTTGGACTATCATGAAGTAACTGACAAGTTCCTATATTTCTGAAGCTGTAACAGGGGTGACCAACCTTTTGGCATCTATGGGCCACACTGGAAGAAGACTTGTTTTGGGTCACACAGGAAATACATTGCAACATGTAATCACATACACAAAATATCTCATAATATTTTAAGTAAATTTACGATTTTGTGTTGGTCTGCATTCATAGCCATCCTGGGCCACATGCAGCCCGTGGTCTATGGGTTGGACACCCCTGCTCTAGAAGTTATTTTAAAATATAAAATATTTATGAAATTGCTCAAATGTACCTATTTACTTACAGAAAAACCATAACTTTTTTGCCTAGACTTATAACAATAGCTATATTCTATATTTAGCATATACATGATTTTAAATGCAATTAACTAGCAGGAAGAGTAAAAATTTTCTCTGGAAAACTTAAAAAAAGATCAGATTCAGGCATCTAATAGACCTCTGAGACCAAGATAACAGACATCAAGGATGTCTAGGGAAACCACCCAGAGTTCTTGGGTGTGTTAGCTGTCTATCACATAGAATGTCTAGCTACTTTGAGGCAGCCTGGTGACCCCTTCCGGCAGAGTTTTTCAAAGAGTATGTGTATTAGGCCAGCATGGCCCTCCAAACATGGTCAGTGGGCCAGCATTGGGCCAGGAATGCTTGTTATTGGTCTACAACGAGATCAGTATAGAAATTGAAAGTATTTAGAAATCTCTATAGAAATTTGACAAAGAATGTCATCCAAATATGTGATAATTTCTCTAATAATTAATTGTTTTGTATTTTACAAAAGCATTGCTCTGTGATGGATTAAAATTTTCTTAAGCGGGCTTTCACCACAGATAGTTTAGGAGTGCTTGTTAAAAATTCAGTTTCCTGGACACCAACATAAGCCAATGGGATCTAAATCTCTGGGAATGGGGACAAGTCCCAGGAATCTTCATTTTAACAAGCTGCCCAAGTCATTAATTTCAGGCTGAAGTTTGAGAACTGCTTTAGGAGGAGGAACAACAAACTCACTAACATATTTCTTAAGTATAACAATACCTTTTAAAGGCTATCCACTTTAAGAACCAGAGTTTCAAAGAAAGCAGCTCATATACAATTGACTGCAATCCCCATGGACTATATCTTAGTACAGTTCCACTGCTAGTTTATGAGATAGATGCCTTTGTGCCAAACACCCTTGAGGCCTCTTCAGGCAAATGGTAATAATGTACTGGTGCATAATGTGCTGGACTTGACCCCATCCTAGGATCCTTGACCTCCTTTTTCAGAACTGGCACAAGTACACACCAGACACAGGGGAGGGAAGCAGTCAGTGCTGGACCATGACCAAGAACTTGTTACGTAGCTCTTCTTAGGAAACACTGAAGCCATTCTCCCTCCACAGACACAGATCCTGATCCCCTCATGGAGAGTGAATGTACACATCACAGGGATTCTTGTTTGTTGCAGTTTAAAGTAACCGGGAATAAAAGGAGAATTTAATTCTCCCTGGACACTTAGCTTTCTCATTCTCTGTGTCAATTCTTTATAGATGATTTTGTGAGGAATAGAAAAAATGTTCATAGAGCAGTAATTGCTTCTCAGAAGGAGGTATTTCTGCCTTCTGTTTTGTTCTTCGGTTGCTGCAGTTGCTGTTGCCCCTTTTATCCTGGCTCTACTAGTTTGAAGTCAATACAAACGATTACTACAAGAAGTTTGAAGAACTTGAATTAAGCGCCAGCTCTTCTGAGTTCTGGGCTAGAGGCTGGGCTATAGCTGTTTGAGACACTCACGGGCGCTGTTTGGAACTGCAGCCTAGAGGAGTTCTGGCCAAGATGAAGACCTAGATACAAATGTTTTGCTTCCTCACACAACCAAAAGAAGGATAACAACCAATTTAAAAACAATAAACAACCAGAAGTGCCAGAAAATCAAACTGCATGAAACTCCACATCCAAGGAGTTAAAGAAACATTCATCCAGACCAGTAGGAGGGTCAGAAATAGGAGACGGGCAGCCAAGCAGAGAAGAAGCATGGCAAGGAGGTGGACCCAGCAGGCAAGGTGGGGCTGGCTAAACAGGAAACTAAAGACTAAAACCTCTAGCTGTAAACTACTGCAGGGGTTGCGATGGCAAGAGAAACTCCCAGTCTCACAGAAAAGTTCATTGGAAAGTTCCAGCAAAGCTATCATTTAGAATGGAAGGGCTAGCTCAGAGCAAGCCAGTGACATTGTTCCCTCTCTGACCCCTCCCCCACAGACAGCACCACAACGCAGCAAAGAGGGTTGCCATGCCCTGGTAAATACCTAAGGATCCGCCCCCTTACAACATAACAGGTATGCCTAGACAAAGAAATATGGCCCAAATGAAAGAACAGATCAAAACTCCAGAAATAGAGCTAAGTGACGAGGAGATAGCCAACCTATCTGATGCAGAGTTCAAAACACTGGTAATCAGGATGCTCACAGAACTTACTGATCTTGGTTGCATAATGAAGGAAGAAACGAAGGCTACCCAAAGTGAAATAAAGCAAAATATGCAGGGAACCAAAAGTGAAAGGAAGGAAACCAGGACTCAAATCAACGATTTGGAACAAAAGGAAGAAATAATCATCCAACCAGAACAGAATGAACAAACAAGAATTCAAAAAAAAAAAGGATGAGAGGCTTAGGAACCTATGGGACAACTTTTAAGTACTCTACCATCCAAATCATAGGGGTGTTAGAAGGAGAAGAGGAAGAGCAAGAAATTGAAAATGTATTGGAAAAAATAATGAAGGAGAACTTCCCCAGTTTGGTGAAGGAAATAGACTTTCAGGAAGTCCAGGAAGCTCAGAGAGTCCCAAAGAAGTTGGACCCAAGGAAGCACATACCAAGGCACATCATAATTACATTACCCAAGATTAAAGATAAGGAGAGAATCTTAAAAGCAGCAAGAGGAAAGGAGAGAGTTACCCACAAAGTAGTTCCCATTAGCTTATCAGCTGATTTCTCAAAAGAAACCTTGCAGGCAGGAAGGGGGCTGGAAAGTATTCCAAGTCATGAAAGGCAAGGACCTACATCCAAGATTACTCTATCCAGCAAAGCTATCATTTAGAATGGAAGGGCAAATAAAGTGTTTTCCAGATAAGGTAAAGTTAAAGGAGTACATTATTAGCCCTTATTATGTGAAATGTTAAGGGAACTTATCTAAGAAATAGATCAAAAACTATAAACAGTAGGATGACAACAAATTTATAACTATCAACAACTAAACCTAAAAAACAAAAACTAAGCAAAAACCTAGAACAGGAACAGAACCAGAGAAATGGCGATCATATGGATGGTTATCATTGCAGATGGGGAGGGGGGAAAGGGGAGGAAGGTATAGGGAATAAGAAGTATAATTGGTGGGCATAAAATAGATGGGGGGAGGTTAAGAACAGTATAGGAAACAAGAAAGCCAAAGAACTTATATGTACAACCCATGGACATGAACTAAGGGGGTGGGGGAATGCTGGAGGGCAGGTGAGTGCAGGGCAAAGGGGGGATAAAAGGGAGAAAAAAAATGGGAAAACTGTAATAGCATAATCAATAAAATATACTTTAAAAAAACGAGGGAATTCTTTTTAGCCTGTGCTGCATACTCAGGTACCCACTCTCGGTGTGACTTCAAAACCGGTGTCCTTGGTGGTCTCTCTGGGCCCCACCTGAGTCACTATCACATTTGGCGAGCTCAAGGAAGGGGCTGTAGCTGGGCAATAAGTCAGCCATGGAAGAAGAGGAGGAAGCCAGTAGAATGGAGAGGAACTGACCAATAACTGGGAGTTTTGACATTAGCTTTTGGGAACAACTTTACTTCATGGATTTGAACAGAATAACCTTCTCTTTGTTAGGAATATGTTTTACTCTCAGCCACAGTACCTGTATCATGGCTGTCAGTCACATTTTCTAAAGTATTCTAACCAAGATACCATTGTTGTCTCTGGAACAGCTCCCTTTCTCCGGCTTCCCTTCCACCCCTTGTCTTTCAGGCTACCCTTTTAGGGTCAGGCCTCCCCTCCTCTGGGCAAGCTTTCTGGATCTCCTGTGCAAAATCAGGATCCTCTCTCTTAGGCCCCCTCTTTCTATTCTCATTTGGTATCCCTCATGCAGGACTTTCTCTGCTTGTGGGATTTTCATGATGCAAACAGGGTTAATTAATTAGAAACATGATCATCCTCTGCAGACAAATATTGCCTATAATAGGAACTAACTACGTGACTTTGTTTTTCCATAACAAGGGATACCTTTTTAATTAAAGGGATGTGCACATTTTTTTTAATGTTTAAAGGGTGTTAACAAGGTGGTGCTAGGAAAAGAAAGCCCGTTAGCCTAGATCACAAACTAGATTTGCTCAATGATGATTACATGTTATAGCTATCTATTTGAAACATTAAAATAAAGCAATTAAAGCAACTTTAATACAGCTCCAGTGAGAAAAGTAATTGTGTTAATATGAATCTTAAAAACTCTATGTTTACAACTCCATTTCTTTACATTCAGACAACTATATTATATTTAATTTATAGTCAGGCAATTATTTTATAATCAATTTTTTAACATGTTTTTTTGGAACAAAGCAGTTCTACCATTGCAAATCAGATGGAACCTGAGTGTAGAACGTGATACGTGATATTCTAACTCGGCAGATGAAAATCTGTCACTCACTAGATAGCAGGTCTTTAAGTTAAGTAACTGTGTCTTTTATTTTCTGTCCCACAGTAATCAACTGAACAAGTACATAGGCTAGCATTACATCTTAATGTGCCCCACGCCCCATGAACCAGTACACCCACTTACTGGAAGTTGGGACCCTGAAGTTGTAAAGATAAGAGTGCAGAGCAAGGGTTTTTTGCTACTGTCATTGCCCGCTACCACCATCCCAACATTCCCTTCCCATTTGGAGTTCATCAGGTTCCACTTTTCTCTTCACCTCAGGAATCCTCGTCATGATGTCCTTGTGCAGTGAGGTGCATGTGTATGAGTACATCCCATCCGTCAGGCAGACAGAGCTCTGCCACTACCATGAGCCCTACTACGACGCAGCCTGCACGCTGGGAGCATACCATCCACTGCTCTACGAGAAGCTGCTGGTGCAGCGCCTGAACACGGGTGCCGGGGCTGACTTGCGCCATAAAGGGAAGGTGGTCCTGCCGGGGCTGCGGGCTGTGCACTGCCCCACCCCCAGCTCGTGAAAAGGGACTCTTGGGAACCAATGTGCAATAAGGTACTACTGTTGTGCTGTAAGTCACAAAACAATACTTGAAGAATGTATTTTAGGAAATGTAGTCTTGTGACTTTTAAACTGCAATTTAGTGATGGCCACAAGAATTCTTCTTTATCTAAGCCATTGAGTATTTATTGCTGTTTTGAATATAATAATGGAATTACAAAGAAAAAATAGATCAAGAAAGATGCAAAAAAAGAAAAATAATAGCTGAAAAAAGGAGTATGTGTAAGAAAAATGTTAAGCTTTTCTTATGCCATGGACACTGCTTATCTGGGTCAGTTTCAGTGATACATCTAATATGAAGAAATGGTTTCTACCACAAAACAGTGACACTGAGGTACAGTATAACATCTGGTGTGTCACCTGTATGGGCATTCATCATTAAGGAGCCTAGAGTTTATGATGACTGTCTGAATTAGCACTCAGATGTATTCATTTTAACAGCAAAAATCTTTAGGATATCCTATGAGGTGCTTGTGTTTCCAAACCATTGCATTCACCATCTGTGCTTCCTAGTCCCCACTGAGTGATCTGCTCTTTGTATCAGGACACGTTTCTAAAATCACAGAGCACCCATGTTGAACAGTCCAAGAGCAAGCCAACCCTAGATTAGCACCTCTGAGGGGCCACTTGGTTTTCCTGCAGAATTTCCTTACTCAACTAGGAGTATCACCCAGGCAGAAAGCAACGTCACTGTCAAGTAACACAGTCATGAGGCTACAGGGTGGCCCTGGACAAGATGGTTCCAACTCCAGCATTCCCACCTTGTACCTTCTGCTCTGCCAGTCCTCCCCACGGCCTTCATAGTTACACACACTAAAGAGGACAACACTCCTGTGGGAGAGGGCTCCTTCCAGTCCAGAAGGAAAGGTTGCAGAGCAGTAACCCGGTGCTTCTGGGGATGCACACTTATGTCATTTATAAGGATTTCTTGCAGGTCAATATCAGCTATTGGAAACCCGGCATTAATTCTTCCTACAGTTGGACATTGAGGAACCCCATCCTTGTTTTCACAGATATGTTTTTTTTGTCAGCAATATAACAAAGCCATATAATTAAATAAAATTGTGGGAAAGCGTGGCCCTTCAACAACAAGGACAACACATATCTGCTTCAGAGGGAAAGGCAGATAGAGGGGAAATTGTCATCCCAATGCATTAGCTATATATAGTTTTGGGAGTTTTTTATCTTAATTTTTGTCACTGATACATTGAAAGAATTTTTGATATGAACATAGTGAAACAAAAACATCTGAAATACCTTAATTAAGAAAGGTATTATTTTAATATATAACCAAAACACATTTCAGTGGTCTGGTTAACATTCCTCACAATGACCATAGCAGCTTAATTAAATATGCTCCCCCTCAAAAGTGTGTGAATGTCAGAAGAGTTTATGGAAAGTTTTCTTGGCCCAGGATTATTTTTTTCCTGAGTTCTCTAAGGACTGCTTTCTGGAGCAAGAGTGATTTACACAAACTGACAGCCATTTGATTAGTTTACACAGCAGAAATTCAGTTGGATAACAGACATCTCCTATGGCTTATTATAATAATGAAGTTGGAGTAACTGAAAAAGTTTTTAACATGGCAGTGTCCACTAAAAGCCTATTTTGAGAGTTTTGTTTCTAGATCTATGAGAAAGGATGAATAATTTTGTCCTATACATTAGCTTATGTCTGAGCAGACATGGTCAAGCCACTTTTCTTTCTTATCTCCTGGAAGAGCTTAGTCTTGTCTGCGTGTTTAGTGGGTACTAAGTTCAGTACTTCTGAATGCTGGTGAGGTAGCTGTGATGCAGGGTGAGCACTCTTCTTACAGTCCTGCTTCTCCCTGGGCCTTCCAGGCTCTACCTTCAAATGCCCACAGCATTGAAATCTCTTTGGTAGTCATCCTAGTGGATTCCTTTACCACATCCTTATCACCCAGGACAACCTCCCCTTTGATGACATTAGAAATTGGTTCAAGGAAAATTCATTGGGGAAAGTGTAAACATGCAAGTTCAAAAGCTCCAGAAAACACTACAAAGATTTTTAAATTTCATAATGTTGTAATGCATATACTTTTAAAAATACTTTCAGTCTCACTGAAATTATAAGACTGAAGAGCATAGAAAAAAATTTAATTAAAATGTTTGAATTTGTTACAGTCTTAAAGACTCTTGGGAATCAGGATTTGTTAAATATTCCAGAAATATGGCACATATATATTAACAGAACACAGGCTGGGCATTCTTCTATTTAAAAGTTTAAATTGCTTAGCCTATCAAAATAGGCAGTTAGTGTTACTATGATGACTGCTTTGAGGATTAGACAAATTTGGCATTATTTGGCCAGACATTAATTAAGTCCTTATATGGTACATATGCTGAACTGCAGTAAACACACAGGCCTTTTGTGACATAGTTAATGATAAATGGTGCCCCACTGCATTTCTTCCAGGCTCTGCCCCTTCTCATACCCTTCATCATCTTCTGTGAAGGGACACTGGTAAAGTCCTTACAGAGAAACCACAAGCCATCAGGTGTCTCTTTTCTTCACTCTCAGGACTAACAAAGGTCACATTGCTGTATATTTCAAGATAAATTTCACTTGATAATTTTTTTGTTCTCATTATTGTAATCACAAAGAAACAAATGTTGGCCAAGAATGACAACTCATCTTCATCTAGATTCTTCCTAACTCCTTTCACCAATCCCTCCTCCAGGTACAAGGATAAGGTGTACTAGATATATGTAGCTATCTCACTGTCCCATGGAATACAGTGCTGGCCCTGTGTATCTAACGCTCCCCATAAGTCCTTATAGGCCTGCTTTTCTCAAGAACTACACACAGGGCCAAGATGTGGTCAATCAAAAGTTGTATGTGAGCATTAGGCAACACCAGGGGTATGCATTAAGATGGGCCATGTGAAGGACTTTTCCACATCTTTCAATTACTGGGTCTCTCTCTTGTCTGCCAGGACACACAGCTCAAGGAACCCAGCATCAGCACAAGCACCTCCTGTGTGTCTCAGGCAGACAGTTGATACTGGACTCTCTGGTAATCATGTGTCCTTGTAGCCATAGCATCTGGACAAAACAGTGCTGAAGTAATCATTAGCATTTTCAGAGCTGGGAAATAAAAGTAGCTGAAGCTACCACGGGGTCCCTTTGTTACATGTTTATGAGCCAGGTCATTCTAGTGGAACAGATTAATACTTTGTGTTGTAGGTGGCAGCACTTCCAGCCACTGAACTAATTAGGCCCAGTTGGGCCACATTAAGTGGGATCAATTTCACATGTGTCACGAGATGAAAGAATTTAGTGTGCACAAATGACAATATTCAAGTTCTCTTTCCAGCCTTTCTTAGAGATCATGGCACAGTGCATGTCTGGCTGGTGGCCAAAGTGACCTGGTCTCATTACTGCTTAGCTGTGGAAAGAAATAGGGAAAGGAGGTGGGAGGATTATCGAGAAATACAAAACTAAATATATAGGCCAAATAGTCTAAGAATATATTCTATCATACTGTCTGTTTTGACTTCTCACCTTCTGATAGTTTAGAATTCTACCCGGTGGTTACATAGCTGAAGTAGGTATCTACATTTGCAAATGAATTGCTTACATAAAATGTTCCTGAGTTCAGATTTGTGTTTTATATTCTGGGTGTTTCCATTGTGAAAATAATCTGCATGTTTCTGTCACTGGGGCATAATCTTCACAATTGGTAAATGAAAGGTATTTCTCTGTCCATTCAAGAAAAATATGTGCTGATTCTTGTTTCATTAAATTAATGAAGCCTTTTAGTAAAAAAAAAAAAAAAAACAAAAAAAAAAAAAACCAGAATCCAGCATATACCTCTACAAGTTTGGGCTAGTAGAATTTAAGGATTGATGTAGTTCTCACTCTTGACATAGAAAGCATGCATATAGTTATATATTGTATATACACATATATATACAAATAGTTGATTTTTTTATTGTCTTTTTTCATCAAACTTTGTTTCTGAAACCTTTATGATACACTTTAATTATACAAACACCAATTTTTAAAAGAAAGAAGTACCGTGTTTTGCCATGTATAATGCATACCCATGTTTTTGGCCCAAACTTTCAGGAAAAAAATATTTTGTTTTAATTTTTTAATTCAATTATTTATTTATTTATATTTAGATACTTGGTTTTTGTATTATAAAGGAATTTTAGCATTTATTTTTGAACATATGGATATCCTTATTGCTCTCTAGGTTTATACTTTTAATGCATAAGCATAAAGAAAGAATTAAAAACATTTATATAGATACAGAATTAGTACTACCCATGTATAATGAGCATCCCTATTTTTTCCTCAAAAATTTGGGCAAAAAAGAAAAGTACACATTATACACGGCTAAATACGGTAAATGTTATATGTCTTTCCGTTAAAAATATACTCTTGCACACACTCATCTTTTACACGTCCTGGTTGCATTAACGAGCATATCAGACATATTTAAAAGTCACTATGAAGGTGGACCAACTACCTGAAGATAGCCTAACTGCACTCTAAGTTTTGATGAGAAATTTATAGCTCATGGCTCTTACAAGATTAGGGGAAGAAATATTTATTGGTTCTATGGAAAAGAGTCTTTTTACTAGGTAAGTTTAAAGAAAATTAACTGCATTGGTAGCATTAAGACCTAACATTTATAATATCACACATCCTGTCTTATCTTAGATAAAAATACTTATGAATTTTTTCCAGTGGAAACCAGTGAACTTTTTAAATAGCTTTGGGAATTCTTTTGTATGATAATTTTTAAAATAAAATGTGTACTATTATAACTAATTAAGTCTTGAGGTTTTCCAGCAATCACATTTTAAAAGTGTTTGTACACCTTTTAACATTTTGATATTTTCTATTTTGGTTTTGTATATTTTATGTACATATAGTGTACAGACTTTTTCTTATAAATAAAACATGTTTTCATTTGTCTAAAAGTTTCTCTGTTTTAATTTGTAGAAGTTGCAAGTACAGATAACTGAGCGGCAAAATAAGGATCACCCCTAGAAAAAAAGGCACAAAGCTGGAATCTAATTAGAAGTCTGTAGAAGAAATAGCAACAACATGCCTTCCAATTATGAGTACGGACACACCTGGGTTTCCTCCTTGGATTAGTTGCCACTCACAGGAAAATGGCAGTGACAAAACCAGCAGAAAAGGCATAGATAGGCTAACATATCTTGATGTTGACTTAGCCTAGCATTGTGATTAATTTACTGCACTGGGAGACTTTCTCAGTTCCACAGGCCTTTAGGTCAGAAAATATGAATAAGTTATTAGAGGACAGCCTAGAGACAGTGAAATTACCTCCAACCACTGCCATGTCAAATTAGCCTTGCTATTTTCATGCTTGCCATGTGAGGGGAAATCAGGTAATTAGGACCCTAAAAAGAAATTCCAGGTGTTTGTACTTCTTGGTTAGAATGTGCAGGGATCCCTGAAGGCATGCATTAAGGTGTTTGATGTGAGGACTGATCAGAGCAGCTGGGGAATTGGGGAGATGTAAATCACCTCTGACAGTTGTGCTGAAGCAGAGAGGATTACCCCCACCTTCAAGTTATTTTTCTTTCCCTGGAAGACGGCTGCTTGCCTCTAGATAATTAAAACACAGGCTCTGTGTGGCCTCATTAGGGAAGGACCAGAGGTGGAACTCAGAGAACAGCCTGGGAGGAGCCTGCCTGGACACGGAGTACACGCAGCCGGGAAGTCTCTGATATCAAATGGAAGCCCCTGATATCAAATGGAAGCCCTTCAGGTAGCGCTCAAAGACATGAAGTAGGAGCAATGGTAAGGTACAAGGGTGAGGGGGGTGAGTGAAGGACCCAGTAGGGAAAATGGGGTGAGATAGAGTAAAAATTAGTGCCATTTGCATATCAAAATCATCAATTCAGATACAAAACTGCTTCAAGACTAAAGGCTCATCTGTTGACTCAGCTCTATACACTGAAGTTCGCTGTCCAGGAAAGCATGGTATACAGGTCTAGGGGGGTGGGGGAGGCTCTCCTGCACTAAGCTTCCACTGGCTCCCCACTGCCTGTGGCAGGGGTTGGCAATTCATACCCCTAGCCTATTTTTGTAAATAAAGTTTTATTGGCAAGCAGCTACACTCATTTGTTTACATGCTGTCTGTGACTACTACATAAAGGCAGAGTCAAATAGTTGTGACAGAGACCTTAGACTCATAGGGGTGTCCAACCCGCAGCCCAGGAAGGCTATGAATGCGACCAACACAAAACCATAAATTTACTTAGAACCTTTTTTTGCTCATCAGTTTTTTTTAGTGTTTGTGTATTTAATATGTGGCCCAAGATAACTCTTCTTCTTTCAGTGTGCCCCAGAGACACTAAAAGGTTGAACACCCCTTTTAGAGCCTGCCAAGCTTAAAATATTTATTATCTGGCCTTTTGTTATTATCTGGCCTTTCGCAGAGAAGGTATACTGACCCTCGAGTACAATTTACCAAGCACTATTGTGTCGTGTTTTCTGGTAGTGTGCATGCTGTCCTCACAAAGCTATTGTCAAGGTAGACACTTATATTAGCTCCAGGGAAGATGGGGTCAGAAAGGGTGGTCAATTCATCAGCCTGCAATCACACCGCTGGGAAATGACAGAGCCAAGTTTGCAGTCCTTGTGTGACTTCAAAGCTCATTCATGGAACCACTAAGTTAGGCTTTTTAAAGCAGCCCCTCCCTTGACACTACTTTGATTTCAAAAACCCCATACCCCACCATTCTCCAAGGGCTCAGTTTGGGAGGATAATTGCACTTTTTTAAAAAATTTTTATTGTTATTCAATTACAGTTGTATGCCTTTATATTTATAAAAATAGTGTTTTGAAATCTATTGAGATTAAAAGAGGACCCAGGCTGTTCAGGTTTTTTAAATTCCCAGGACATTAAAATGCGTCTGAATTACATGTGTCAATCAAGTACAATTTTATTCTGTTATTAGAAGCCAGTCTCCCGTCACAATCCGATGTGAAAAGTACTGCTGACAAGGCATGGAGAAAGCAGACGTGAAGGACGTAGGCTGTTCATAAGCATTCTCCCTAGCTGCTGTCCTCACCACACTGTATCCTGCTGGAGACAACAGTACTGAAGTTGAAAAACGAGGCACCAGCTGAGAAACTGATCACAAAACTCAAAGTAAAAGAAAAATCAATAACTTTGCAAAATACATCTTCTCTTTGTCATTGCTGACTTCCAAATATTCACAGAGTGGACTTAGAATAGCAACATGCCCCTTGGCTATTTTGAAAACCATTCTGACACAAGAGGTTGTGGAGGGTTCTTTGAACTGCTCTTATTCTCGTTTATGAAAGCTGTTTGTGAGAGCCCAGACGAACACTAGGAAACCTAGAGGAAGACATGCAGAGGCCCTGGCAGTCGCTGGGCCCCGGTAGATGAGCCAGTAGCAATGGTGCGGCTGCTGCTGCAATGTAGGAGTCAGAGAGTGACTCACAGAGCTTATCTGAGAAGACTGAGCCAGCAGTGGTGTTCTGGAGGATTCTCATCTAAACTACATCGCAGGGATGAGTAAGAAATGTGACTGAATTTTTTCAATAACTAAACTTAATTTTTATCTTGAATTCCCTTTCCAGCACAAAGTAAAAACTATCATAGTTCATCCAATCTAAGACACCATTAGGAATAAGATGCACCCTTCTGTTTGTGTACCATCACAAAAAAAAAATGCTCTAATGAAACTATAATGTGAGTCTTACATCTCACTTAGGTGTACATCATTGAACATTCTAGCCACAGCCACATGTGAATATTGAACACTTGGAATGTGGCTCCTCAGATTGAGATGTGCAGTGTGTATATACTCCCTGGCTTTCTAGGAACTAGTATAAAAACATGAATGTAAAATATCTCCATAATTTTTATATTGATAAGTTGAAATGATATTTTAGATATATTGGTTTAAATAAAAATTATTGTTAAAATTAATTTCACCTTCTTTTCACATTTTTAACATTCTTAGTAGATTTAAAATGTTATCTATGCTCATCTTTCCAGTAAACAATAGTAACTTAAAAATATTACATTTGTTAAAAAAGATAATTTAGACACAAATTTTTATTACATACCACCTTTGTATATACAGAAAAGGAAAATATAAGTGAAACAAATCATTTAGTGTATTCTTAAAACATTCATATTCAAGGCTTCAGCTTCTTATTAATCACTTTTTCATTGAGTCATTAATTTCTATGTTTTTTTCCACCCCAAATTGCCCTCTGCACTATCAGAAACAATAGTGATATACCACTTTTCAAATAGTGCTTTACTGTTGTCTCCAGGATTTCTTCTAAGGTACCGACACACTGAACAATTTTAATGTCCACAAGTATACAATAACAAATTTCTCAGGACTGCTAACAGGCAAGTAGTGAATGCAACAAGCATTTCAACTTCAGAGAAATAAAATATGAAGAAAAAATAAATCTTTGTATTAATGAAAAGCAATATTTCTAATCGAGCCTGGGTTTAACCATTTTTTCTCCAGAGTTGTGTTTAAATTCTGAACTGCAGAAAAATACTTCTGAAATGGCAGAGTAAGGCCTTCCAGAGTAATGCTACTACCTGCATAAAAACAAGGACACTGGCATAAACTGTTAAAATTAAATTTTTCAGACATTAGGAAATTAACTATGGGCTTGTAACAATCCAAGAAGTATGTATTTTTTTAAAAATGGTTAAATGTCAGGAAGAACCATGAGCTTTGTCGCCTTTTAACTTGCCTCGTCTCTTTTCCCCAGGTCCATGTGAGGCTTGAACAAGTCTCACAAGTGTTGTAGCTTGAAAACCAGAATGCTAGCAGCCACTGCAGGATGCAAACAGCTTCTGAGCTTGTTCAAAACCTCAGAGAAGCATCCTGATTTGACCTTTCTTGCAGCTTACTGAAAGGCTCCATTCTCAGAGATTATAGTTATTTTACCTGATTCAGAGACATTTTGAATCAGAGTATTTGTTGAAAACAACCAACAACAATTGCTTAAAACACTGGATCTGCTTGAGACAGCCTATCAGTTGGGGCTAAGAAGAGACTGACAAAAACCTTATAAACAAAAACTGGGGAAGAGATGCCTGTAACAGGCTTTGTAAAGGTCTGATATATTCCTGTGAATCTGGAAGGCCATTCAGGCAAGTGTGCACACACAGAAAATACCTGAGAAGGCCCAAATCTCTCACATGTGGCCAACCTGAGGGTCAGGTATTGACGACATGCTTCAACACACACATAGACCCTTCAACAAACGCTAAGTGACTTGTTAGTTCAAGGCATTTAAGGAAATCACTGTCCAATCATTAGCTGAACACTAAGCTAATTGATCAGAGTGTTCAAAGGTTGCATGCAATGAGTAATACAGCATTTACATAATTAGTCCAGAAAAGTCACTAAACACACAAATAGCAAAAGCAAGCAACCATGGTAAAGAGGGGAGAATCTGACTTCCAGGATTGCCATGTTATTTAAAATGTCCAGTTTTTGACAAAAAATTATGAGACATAAAGTGAAGAGGAAATTGTAGCCCAAATACAGGAGAAAAAAAATCCATGAGGAAGACAGATTTTGGACTTAGTAAATTCTTTAAGTCAGCTATTAGAAATATGTTTAAAAAACCAAAGATAACCATGTCTAAATAATGAAAATGTGAGAGCAGTTGTTCCCAAAATAGATAACAGCAACACAGATATAGGTATTATAAAGTAAACCAAATATAATTATTGAGTATAATATCTAAAATAAAAAATTTGCTAAAAGAGCTCAACAGCAGATTTTTACAAGCAGAAGAAATAATAAGTTTGAAAATATATAAACTGTATTTCATCAAATTAAAAGCTTTTGTGCTTCAAAGGACGTGAAGAAAGTGAAAAAACACACCACAAAAAGGATTTGAGCAGATATTTCTACAAAGATTAACAAATGGAATTACGCCCATGAAAAATGCTCAAAATCATTAGTCATTAGGGAAATGCAAATCAAAACCATGTGATAGCCCTCACACCCACACCCACACCCAGAATGGCTATAATAAAATTTTTTAAAAAGACAGTAAGTGTTAATGAAAATGTAGGAAAATTGGAACCTTCATATATTTCTAGCGGGGATGTAAAATGGTATATCTGCTTAGTAAACCAGTTTGGTAATTCCTCAAAAATTAAAGATACAGTGACCAAAAAACTTCAGTAATTCCATCCTATGTATATACCATCCTATGATAGGCTGAATAATTGCCCCCTAAAGATCTCTATGTCTTAATCTCTGGAACTTGTGACTATGTTATGTTAAATTGCACAGGGTATTATGGTTACAGATGAAATTAAGGTTGCTTCTCAGCCGACTTTAAAATAGGAAGTTTATCCTGGGTGATTGTGGTGGGCATAATGTAACCATAGGGATATTAAAAGAGAGGAAGATATGAATAAGAAAAAACAGTGAGATGGCTTTGTGCAAAGCTCTGTCCAGTTTCTGTCTTGATGGTAAGAAGAAAGCGATGAAGCAAAGTATACGGGCAGCCTTAGAGCTGGGAAGGGCCAGGAGCAGAGAACTTCCAGGAAGGAGTGAAGTTCTCCTGACACCTGGCTTTTAGACCAGTGAGATCCATTTTAAACTTCTAAACTATGCAACTGTAAGACAATACTTTTTTTTGCTTTAAGTCATTGTTTATATTAATTTGTTGTAGCAGCCATAGAAAACTAATGTGATGCCCCAAATAATTATAAACATTTATCCACACAAAAATTTGTACATGAATGTCCATGACATTCACAATATTATTCATAATAGCCAAAAAGTATAGATAATCCAAATGTTAATGTTGACAAATGGATAAAGAAAATGTGATAGATCTGTTCAATGAATTTTTTTGCCACAATAAAGAATGTAGTAATAGATGCTACAACATGGATAAACCTTAAAAACAATGTGTTATAAAAGAAATCAGTCACAGAAGAATAAATATTGTATGTTTCCATTTATATGAAATATGCATAATTAGGCAAATTCATAGAGACAGAAAGTAGATTAGTGGTTCCTAGAAACTAGGGGGAGGGAGAAATAGAGCTGACCATAATAGGTATGGGATTTCTTTTGTGGATGATGGGAACGTTCTGGAATTAGATAATGGTAATGGTTACACAAGCCTGTGAATATATTCAAAACCACTGAATTGTGCACCTTAAAGAGTGCATTGCATGGTATTTGAATTATAGGTCAACAAAGTATAAATAAATATATTCAGTTTCAAAGGATTATATTCAAGTGTAATGATACTCAAAACTAAAAACAAAGTTTTATTAAAATAAAATATTCAGCTATGTGAGGAGCAGCTGCATATGGTGTGTGAGGCACAAGGAGGAATTCTCTGGGCCTCGGCCATCACCCATCCATGCTGAAATGTCCACATTGCTACTTAGAGTGCGGCTATAGGCCAATCCAAGCTGATTTGCTGCCTCCTTGCTCCCTGCAGTCTTGAGGCCTCTGAAGTCTGGTTCCCTCAAAAACTATTTGTTTTCCCCTTTGGGACTCACCATTCCCAGCTGTGACTCATTGGAGCACTGGGACACCCAGGGAGTCTCCTGGCTCAGCGCTCACAGTCACGTTTGCTGTGCCAGGCCACTGGTTGTGGGTCAGTGCTGATATCCTGCTGCCTCCTGCAGTTCCCCAGGACAAGCCTGCCCTGTGTTCTCTACGGGGATCTTCAAACCCACCTTGGAGTTCTCTATTATCCTAACCTTGGACTTAGCCTGGGTTTGGGAGGGACCACCAGTGTCTAACTCTCTTGATTCCTCTCCAGCTTTTCTTTTACCCCAGTATGAAGACTCTTTAGCCACTCTGGACATAGATAAAAACTATAATAACATTCTTCCCAGTCTTTTGCCTTAAAACCCAACTATGGGTAATGGACATCTATCTTTATATTTTGCATAGTTATATTACTTCTCTGAGGAAGTATGGTAACATGTGTTAACTCCCTAAGCTGAGGGCAGAGCCAAGGGCATTGGGGCTTTTGGAGGACAACTTTACATTACTAGTTCCTATCATCCTCACCACACACCAAATTTGCAGGTTGGCAAATTCTTGGGCATGACGCAAATCAGAAACTCTTGGTTTGCGGATTTGCTCTTCATGCATATCATGCTTTAACTTAATGATTGTGCAACACCTGAAGGTTTTGTGAATTTTAAAATAATGGTATGCTAAAATCATCTCATATTCTACAAGAATTTCCTTTCTTCAGAAAACGTGTCTCCCATATATGTTCAATATAAAATTATAACTGTGGGCATACCTGAAAGCAGTAAAACAAATTGCTGAGCGAAGAATGACAATGTATCCCTTAAGTTTGCAATTCATCCTCCTGTGCTACTTGTTTATTTGTTTTGTCAGTTGCTGACTTCATTAGCAGACAAACAATACTTGGTTCAATACCACAGGTTCAAGAGAAAATTTCTGTGGAAATGACATATTTTACATTGAGGGAAGTCTATCAATAAATGCAGTTTTCCCCTGTAAATTAGGGAATGACTGTGATATTAGTAAAGCAGGTTGTAGCTAAGACAACTCCCAAATATCAGATTAGCTCCTTAGGGTGTTTGGCCAACATCCTTCCATGTGGTGAAAAGGGTCACCGGCTTCTCCAACTTGAGGCCCTTCATACATTGTGGGTTTCAGACCCTCCCACACACCTCTACGTGTGCTCCCAGGATGACAGGAGACAGCTGGCTGGCTCTATCTCATGTGACATTTTAGAGGCCAGGTAGTGAGATGGTATCTATTACTTCTGCCCACAGTCCCCTGACCTGCAATCAGTCACAAGTCCAGACAAATCACAGGGGCCTGGGAAACAGCCTAGTTGTGGGCCTGCAAGAAAAAAGAAGCATTGCGATATCTTCACTTCAACAGCTATTAATTGAAATTGAATTCCATTGTGTATATATACCATAGTTTTGGGATGGTATATATACACAATGGAATTCTACGCAGCAGAGAGAAAGAAGGAGCTTCTACCCTTTGCAACAGCATGCATGGAACTGGAGAGCATTATGCTAAGTGAAATAAGCCAGGCGGTGAGGGACAAATACCATATGATCTCACCTTTAACTGGAACATAAGCAATAGAAGAAAAAAGCAAACAAAATATAACCAGAGACATTGAAGTTAAGAACAATTTAACAATAGCCAGGGGGGAGTGGGGTGGGGACAGTGGGAAGAGGGGATTACAGGAACTAGTATAAAGGACACACAGACAAAATCAAGGGGGAGGGTGGAGGTGGGGGTGGGAGGTGGGTTCAGCTGGGGTGGGGTGGAGGGATGGGGAGAAAAGGCATACAACTGTAATTGAATAACAATAAAAATTAAAAAAAAAAAAGAAATTGAATTACCAGCCTTTTGAACATCAGCATTTTAGGGACTGCAGTTTAAGAAACACTGAATACACCAAAAACTCTAAGCAGACCAGACAGAAAAGAAACTATAACAACTCATTGAATCTAAGAAGCCAAGTAAAGTGGCCACTGACATTGAAAACTCAGCACATGTGCACTAACCAAACAGAGATCAATGAATGATTGTCACCGTGACCAACTCTATGGACATGAGACCTTAAAGGGCAGTACATCTCAAACTTTTCACATGGAGAAAGGCACAGAGCACTTTCATCTTCACCCAAGGACATTTTTTTCATTGCTTTTAGAGAGAGAGGAAGGGAGAGAAGAAAGGTAAGAGAGAAATATCATTGGTTGCCTCCCATATACACCCAGACCAGAGATCATATGTGCAACCCAGGTTTGTTCTCTGACCAGAATCGAACCCACGAACCCTTTTGATAACAGGATGACACTCCAATGGAGTCACACCAGCCAAGCTGACACAGAACACCTTTCAAAAAAAAATTCTCCTAGACCCCCACTGCCACCTCAAAATCTCCTTAGTATAATAATTATGTGATGTGCCCCAATATAATACCAGGTAAAAGCTCAAGATGCTAGGAGCTTTCATACAAGTATACAACAAAAACATTTTTAAATTCAACAGAAATAAGCATCAAATGAATTAAATTTATATTAACAACATTAATGTGACAGATAATGCTGTTTTGTTGAAGCTGAATCACATAAATAAAGTACGACTGCTATGGGACAGATTCGTTTAAAATTATTTTTATTTTTTAAATAATTTTTTTAAAATTTCCAATTAAAGTTGATATACATTATTATATTAGTTTCAGGTATATGATTAGACATTTATTTAACTTATAAGGTGACTGCCAGATAAAATTCGAATCCATCTGGCACAATACATAGTTACTACAATATTATTGACTATATTCTTTATGCTGTACTTTACATCCCCATGATTAGTTTTGCAACTGCCAATCTGTACTTTCTTTTGTTTTTTGTTTTTTAAGTATATTTTGTTGATCATGCTATTACAGTTGTCCCATTTTTTTCTCCCCTTTATTTCCCTCTACCTTGCACCCCTCCTTCCACCAGCATTCCCCCACCCTTGGTCCATGGGTCATACATATAAGTTCTTTGGCTACTCCATGTCCCATTCTATTCTTAACCTCCCCTGGTCTATTTTGTACCTTTCTTTTGTTCTTTAAAAGCATATTTTATTGATTATGCTCTTACAATAGTCCCAATTTTTTTTCTCCCCTTTATCCCCCCTCCACCCTGCACCATGCACACAAACCAGCATTCCCCCTCCTTAGTTCATGTCCATGGTTTGTACATGTAAATTCTTTGGCTTCTCTACTTCCGATACTATTCTTAACCTATCTCTGTCTATTTTATGCCTACCAGTCATGCTTCTTATTCCCTGTACCTTTTCCCCCCATTCTCCCCCTCCCCCTCCCCACTGATAATCCTCTATGTGATCTCCATTTCTGTGATTATGTTCCTGTTCTAGTTGTTTGCTTAGTATTTCTTTTTGTTTTTTAGGTTCATTTGTTGATAATTGTGAGTTTGTTGTCATTTTACTGTTCATAGTTTTTGATCTTCTTCTATTTCTCAGATAAGTCCCTTTAACATTTCACATAATAAGGGTTTGGTAATGATGAACTCCTTTCACTTGACCTTATCTGGGAAGCACTGTATCTGCCCTTCCATTTTAAATGATAGTTTTGCTGGGTAGAGTAATCTTGGATGTAGGTCCTTGCCTTTCATGACTTCAAATACTTCTTTCCATCCCCTTCCTGCCTGTAAGGTTTCTTTTGAGGAAACAGCTAATAGTCTTATGGGTACTCTTTGTAGGTAACTCTCTCCTTTACTCTTGCTGCTTTTAAGATTCTCTCTTTATCTTTAATCTTGGGTAATGTAATTATGATGTGTCTTGGTGTGTTCCTCCTTGGCAGAAATAAAGCCTCAAAAACTCTGGCTGTAAAAAGTTGTGGAGGCTGCAACAGCAGGAAAAACTCCCAGCCTCACAGGAGAGTTTGTTGGAGAGACCCACAGGGTCCTAGAATGTACACAAACCCACCCTCCTGGTAATCAGCAGGAGAAGGGCCCAATTTGCTTGTGGATTATGGGGGAAGTGACTTAAAGCTGGTGGAGAACTGAGCAAGTGGCATTGTTCCCTCTCAGATCCCTCCCCCACATATAGCACCACAATGCAGCCAAGTGGGTTGCCCCACACTGGCAAATACCTAAGGCTCCACTCCTTATAATGTAACAGGCACACTGAGACAAAGAAATATGGCCCAAATGAAAGAACAGATCAAAGCTCCAAAAATAGAACCAAGTGATAAAGAGATAGCTTATCAGATGCAGAGTACAGAACACTGGAAATCAGAATGCTCACAGAAATGGTTGAGTATGGTTGGAAAATAGAGGAAAAATTGAAGGTTATGCAAAGTGAAATAGAGAAAAATATACAGGGAACCAACAGTGAAGGGAAGGAAACTGGGACTCAAACCAATGATTTGGAGCAGAAGGAAGAAATAAACATTCAACCAGAGCAGAATGAAGAAACAAGAATTCAGAAAGATGAGAAGAGGCTTAGGAACTTCTGGGAAAACTTTAAACCTTCCAACATCCATATCATAAGGATGCCAGAAAGAGATGGGGAAGAGCAAGAAATTGAAAACTTATTTGAACAAATAATGAAGGAGAACTTCCCCAATCTGGCAAAGGAAATCCAGGAAGTCCAGGAAGCTCAGAGAGTCCCAAGAAAAATTGCATCTAAGAAGAAACACACCAACACACATCATAATTAAGTTACCCAAGGTTAAAGATAAGGAGAAAACCTTAAAAGCAGCAAGAGAGAGTTCTGGCCAAGATGGAGGCATAGGTAGAAACCCTTCACTTCCTCGCACAACCAAAAAGAGGATAACAACAAATCTAAAATCAATAAACAACCAGAAGTGCCAGAAAATCAAACCACATGGAACTCCAACAACCACGGAATTAAACATGGACAAAACCAAGGGGGAGGGTGGAGGTGGGGGAGGGGGAGGTGGGTTCAGCTGGGGAGGGGTGGAGTGATGGGGAGAAAAGGCATACAACTGTAATTGAATAACAATAAAAATTTAAAAAATAATTAAGAAACAAACAGAACAACCAGACTGGTAAGGTGGTGGACGGAGAGAAACCACAGTGAGTCTGGCTGTGGTGAAGTGGCAGGCTGTGCAGGAGGGGCTGACTTAAGGGGAAGTTGAGACTCAGAGGTAGCTTTGGACTACAGAGAAACTCCTAGTCTCACATGAGAGTCTACTGAAAAGTGTGTTAGAGAGCATTATGCTAAGTGAAATAAGCCAGGTGTCTGAGGAACAAATACCATATGATCTCACCTTTAACTGGAACATAATCAACAAAAGAAAAAAGCAAACAAAATATAACCAGAGACATTGAAATTAAGAACAATGTAACAATAGCCAGAAGGGAGTGGGGAGGGGATAGTGCGGTGAGAGGTTTACAGGAGCTACTATCAAGGACACATGGACAAAATCAAATGGGAGGGTAGAGGTAGGGGAGGGAGGTGGGATTGGCTGGGGTGGGGTGGAGGGATGGGGAGAAAATGCAGACAACTGTAATTGAATAACAATAAAAATTTTTAAAAATAAAATAAATAATTTTTTTTAAAGTGTGCTAGAGACAAGCAGGTGAGCTGCATTGTTTCCTCTCTGGTCCCACCCCACAGGCAGCACTGCAGCACAGCAAGGAGGTTTGCCCTGCCTGGGTGAACACCTAAGGCCCGGCCCCCTTACAATTTAACAAGGGCCCCAAACAAAGAAATAGGGCCAAAATGAAAGAACAGAACAAAACCTTCGGAAGAGACCTAAGCGATGAGGATATAGCCAACCTATTTGATGGAGAATTTAAAGCCCTGATAATCAAAATGCTCACAGAACTGATTGAGCTTGGTCAAAAAATGAAAGAACAAGTGAAAGATACACAAAATGAAATAAAGAAAAATATGCAGGGAACCAAGAGTGACAGGAAGAAAACAAAGACTCAAATCAGTGATTTGGAACAAAAGGAAGAAATAAACATCCAACTGGAACAAAATGAAGAAACAAGAATTCAAAAAAGTGAAGAGAGTCTTATAAACCTCTGGGACAACCTGAAATGTTCCAATATCCAAATTATAGGGGTGCCAGAAGGAGAAGAAAAACAGCAAGAAATTGAAAACTTATTTGAACGAATAATGAAGGAAAATTCCCACAATCTGGTGAAGGAAATAGACTTTCAGGAAGTCCAGGAAGCCCAGAGAGTCCCAAAGAAGTTGGACCCAAAGAGGAACACACCAAAGCACATCATTATTAAGTTACCCAAGATTAATGATAAGAAGAGAATCTCAAAAGAAGCAAGAGAAAAGAAGAGAGTTATCTACTAAGGAGTGCCCATAAGGCTATGAGCTGATTTCTCAAAAGAAACCTTAAGGGCAAGAAGGGGCTGGAAAGAAGTCTTTGAAGTCATGAAAAGCAAGGACCTACATCCAAGAATACTCTATCCAGCAAAGTTATCATTTAGACTGAAAAGGGAGATAAAGCGCCCCCCAGATGAGGTCAAATTAAAGGTGTTCATCATCACCAAGCCATTATTATATGAAATGTTAAAGGGAGTTATCTAAGAAAAGGAAGATCAAAACCATGAATAGTAAAATGACAACAAACTCACAACTATCAACAAATGAACTTAAAAAAATAAAAGAAAAAGACAATGAAAACAAAAACTAAGCAAACAACTAGAACAGGAACAGAATTAGGGAAATGGACATCACATGGAGGGTTTTCAGTGGGAAGGGGAGGGGAGGAATGGGGGAACAGGTACAAGGAAGAAGCAAAATTGGTAGGCATTAAATAGAGTGGGAGAGGTAAAAAATGGTATAGGAAACAGAGAACTCAAAGAACTTATATGTACAACCCATGGGCATGAACTAAGGGGGGAAGCTGGAGGGTTGTGGGGTGCAGGGGGGAGGGAGGATAAAGGGGGAAAATTTTGGAAAACTGTAATAGCATAATGAATAAAATATACTTTTTTTAAAAAAAGCAGCAAGAGAGAAGGAGACAGTTATATACAAAGGAGTTCCCATAAGACTATCAGCTGATTTCTCAAAAGAAACCTTGCAGGCAACAAGGGGCTGGAAAGAAGTATTCAAAGTCAGGAAAGATAAGGACCTACATCCAAGATTACTCTATCCAGCAAAGCCATCATTTGGAATGGAAAGGCAGATATAGTGCTTCCCAGATAAGGAGTTCATCATCCCCAATCCCTTATTATATGAAATGTTAAAGGGACTTACCTAAGAAATAGAAGATCAAAAGCTATGAATAGTAAAAGGAAAACAAACTCATAATTATCACTAATGAACCTAAAAAACAAAAAGAAATACTAAGCAAACAACTAGAACAGGAACAGAATCACAGAAATGGAGATCACATGGAGGGTTATCAGTGGGGAGGTGAAGGAGGAGAATGGGGGGAAAAGGTACAGGGAATAAGAAGCATAATTGGTAGGCACAAAATAGACAGGGGGAGGTTAATAATAGTATAGGAGGGGCCAAAGACCTTATATGTACAACCCATGGACATGAACCAAGGGGGGAGGGAATGTAAGAGGGTGAGGTGGGTGCAGGGCAGAGGGGGATAAATGGAAGAAAAAAATTGGGACAACTGTAATAGCATAATCAATAAAATATACTTAAAAAATAAAAGAAAAAAGAAATAAAGACATGGAGATACCTTAAATGAATATCACTAAGTGAAAGAAGTCAATCTAAAAAGGTAGCATACCGTTTTATTTCAACTACTTGACATTGTGGAAAACTATGGAGACAGCAAAATGTAAAGTGATTGCTAGGGATTGGGAACAGGGAGAGAGATTGATAGGTAGAACACAGAGAATTATTAGGACCATGAAAATACTCGGTATGATATCATAATGAAGGATACATAACATTTTACATTTGTTCAAACCCATTCCATGTAAAACACCAAGATTGATTCACAATGTAAACTATGGTCTTTGTTGATAATGATGTGTCAATCTAAGTTCACTGATTGAAATATACCACTCTCATGGAGGATGTTAATAATAGAGGAAGTTGTGCATACGTGGGGGGTGGGGGTAATGAGAAACCTTTCTACCTTCCTCTCAATTTTTCTGTAAACCTAAAACTGCTCTAAAACATAAAGTTAAAAAATACGAGGGTGGCATTCTAGTCAAGATGACAGGGTAGATAAATGCTGTGGTATTCTGTTATCACAACCACATCAAAATTATAACTAAATTATAAAACAAACAACATGAAGGACAGTCTGAAGACAGCTGAACAGAAGTCCTATAACTAAAGATATATAGAGAAGTCACACTGATATTGGTAGGAAGGGCAGAGAGGTGAAACAGGCTGGACACACACCTACAGGTGGCAGTTGAGTTTTGGGGAAAATATCTCAGCCACAGAAGCTCCCCCATGAGGATCAAGAGGTCCCAGCCCCACACAAGTCTCCCCAGTATGGAGAACCAATGCTAGGAAGAGCAGCCCCACAATTGCTGGCTCTGAAATTCATCAGGGAGTCGGTCCATCTGGCTGAGATGGAAGGTTGCTGGAAATCCAGGTATCCTCTTATAAGGATGTAGGCACAGATGTAATTGCTCTCAGTCACTCACCTTTGGCTCTAGAGGAAGTGTAGAGGCTTAAGGGATAACAGACACACACAGGGAGAAACTGAGTTGTGTGGATTCAGGGCAAGTGCTGGAGGGATAGACAACATTGTTCCCGTGTTGAGCCCTCCTACACATGGCCAAATCTGAATGTGCATTAACTTGGTGAACACAACTCACCCCACAAGGGTGACTCCCTGAGACCCCACCAAAGGCTCTTACAGAAGCTAAGCCTTACAAAACAGCAGGCAGCTGGTGGCACACTAGCCTTGGGGTGCCCTGTGCCTTTTACTAAGTGGTCCCAGGCATGGTACAGGCGCAGCCAGACTTGGTTCACAACATGGACTCTCCTACACACATCCAGGCCCATCAAAAGCAGGTACCAATAGTGGATTGTTTTGTAGTACATACCAGATATCCCCAGAATGGTCAGAGGCAGTGTTTGATGCTGGTCTGCAGCTGAGCCAATCCCAAGAGACCCCAGAACCAACACACTTAGTGATGACAACAGAGCACCGTGTAATTATCTCTATAAGATGCAAACCTAAAAGGTAGTCTCAGCAGGCACCAGAGCACATTGGGCAAAAACCAGTTCAGTTGGGTCAGTCACTGCACAGCAACAGCTCATATGGTATGGTTGTGGCCAATTCTCACAGCCAGTCACCTGAAGGACTATCCCACTCACTGATGTACCAACAGCAAACATGGCTCAACTAAAACAGGAGGGCATACACAACACAAGGGACTCTTTGGGAGCACCCAGCTCAGGTGGTCAGGGAGACAGTACCACTGGTCCCACAAGTCACCTACTACATAAGGCCATCCTGACAAAACTGGGAAATATGGCAGATGTACACTACCATATTTTGCTGTGTATAATGGGCACGTTTTTTGCCCAAGTTTTTGAGGGAAAAATAAGGATGAACATTATTCATGGGTAGTACCTGAAATACCTTGTATCTGTTCTTGTGTTTTGTAATTATTTGTTGCATAAAATTTCTTGTACCATAATATGTTAAAAAATAATTGCTAAAATTCCTTTATAATATAAAAACAAGACTTTAAATATATATAAATAAGTAAATAATTGAATTTAAAAATTAAAACAAAAGATTTTTTTCCTGAAAGTTTGGGCCAAAAGTGTGAGTACACATTATATACAGAAAAATATGGTAATACAATTCTGGAAAATAGCGGTGAGATAGGTGGGAGCGGAGTCCACTTCCCCTTGCACACAGGTGGAACACCTAGCCAATCTTCTGAGGAAGAGAGTGAATGGCCAACGGTATCCCAGCATATATGAAAATTGGAGGCCAAAAGTGTAGAAGACTGAAAAATCAGATGGTAAGGAGAGTGTTTTGGGACAATAAGGTCCCTGGGACCAGCGTGGGGACCAGGGCCGTTGCAGAGCCAGTCCTGGTGCCCACTGGGTCTGACGCAGAATTCTTGGGAGAAAGCCAGGTCAACAGCTCCCTCCCCTGCCAAACAAGGTTTGAGCAGCACCAGGATGGCCCTGGATGCTTGAAGTCACTGGGGGAATAAGGATGAGGTGACAAACACCTAGGGGCAGTGTACACCAGCTGAGACTGTGGATGTCGGCTGGGAAGAGTTGGGCTGTGATGGGCCCTGACCCGGATAGTCCCAGGTCTTGTAGGAGAGTTGGGCTGTGTGAGAGGCCAGGTGCTTGTTTGGATGAGCAGGCTTAAGCAAGAGGAATTTTTCAAAAAGAAAAACAGGCACTCAGAGGCTGTTTGGAGAATTCTCCTACAGCAACTGCCCCCACCTTCCCCGGTGCTTGCAGCCTCCACAGTCTCAGTGGTGGGCCCATCTCTGCTTCCATGACCATGACTGTGCCACTACACTCAGCAGGGGAGGGTGCCCAACTGCACCCACAACCCCCGAGCGTGCCACCGACCCACCCACCTACCACCCTGCCATGGCTGATGCCGCAGCAGCAGAAGGCCGGCACGTGCCCAGCACTGTCACCCTGCCAGCGGAGGCTCAGTGCTCATGCCTGAAGCCTCAGGGATAGAGTGTGCCTGACTCTGCCACCCTGGGCACAGCAGCAGAGAAGGTTCCTGCCTGCATCTGCAGCCACAGTGGACCTCTGCCCAGCAGGAATGACTGGCTCTCTAAGAGGAAGGCAGAGATGCCCCTGCAGAGGAGAGCAGCAGGGCTCAGGGAGTCAGCAATCCCCAGAAAGACTTAATTCAGTAAGGGGATGAACTACCCTGAAGAGACTCTGAGAGTCCCTAGCATCTAGGACAACAAAGAGTGAGATGGTGGTTGTATGAGTTGCCCCTAATTGGTGCACCTCAAGGACAGTGAAGCTATTGGACTGAAGGCTTAGGCCAGGCACAGAAGGGCACTGGGGGACTGGCAGCAAAATGAGGAACTGGGCTGGAGGCTGGGCAACTGGGAAGAGTGAAGCTCAGACCTGGCCCCCATTCCCACAAAAGCACAGGAAGGGAGAAAAGAGAAACCAATCCCTCCCCAGCTTGCTGCAGCCAGGAAGACCAGCAGAACTGGCCTGGACGGTTTAAAGCCAGCAGGAGGCTTTCATTTTTTTTAATGCTTCTTTCTTTCTTTCTTTCTTTCTTTCTTTCTTTCTTTCTTTCTTTCTTTCTTTCTTTCTTTCTTTCTTTCTTTCTTTCTTTCTTTCTCTCTCTCTCTCTCTCTCTCTCTCTCTCTCTCTTTCTTTCTTTCTTTCTTTCTTTCTTTCTTTCTTTTTCTTCCTTCCTTCCTTCCTTCCTTCTTCCTTCCTCCCTTCCTTTTTTTTTTAATTCCCACAAGTGAGACAATAAAACCTGGAGCTCTGAACGCAGCAGAGTTAGACCCAAAGAAGGGCCATCCCAACAACCGAGACACTGAGACAAATTTCACATTGCTATGCCAGAGAATTTGCAAGATATTGTATACTTGTATTATTTTTTTTCACTATTTTTACATCTTTTATTTTATTAGTATTTTCTATTTCTCTTCTTTCCATTTAGTCTTCACTTGGTTGTTTAAATTGCATTGTTTGGCTGGGCCCCCTTGTTCTCTCTTTCATAGTGTATTTTTAATTTTCTGTCTTTCACTTCACTTATGTTCCAATAGCACACTACTCTATATCCTGTAGTTCCTATTCTTGTTATTTAGGCCACATAGATACTGTCATATGACTGTTGCTCCATTACTATTGTAAATAATTGCTGTTCCATACAATTGTAAATATGACACAGTAGTCCTCTTGGATCTCAGCTCACTTCACTGTTTCTGGCACTTTATTACTGTGGTAGTTGACACTACACAGTGTCACACTACAACTATTTTATATCCTTTACTCTCACTTTACTCATAATCTGACCTGAACAAGCTCACTGCTCTCTAGATCTAACTCACAAAACGTCCCTCACTAAAAATAGTCTTACCTTTTTCCCGCCCTTTCTAAGAAGTGGCTAGTTGGGTGAATTATCACAGTTAACACTATATATATATATCCAAAGGATCTCCTATCTCTTTTCTAAGGGCTGGTACTTTAAATACCATAGAATACACTCCAGCTGTCTTAAACCATTTTGCCTTCCCCCTCCAACTGATCACAAGAAAGAGTAGGTGAGAGCTATGAACACCAGAATACCTGCTGGAAGACAAAACCCACCAACAAAGGAACACCAAGAGATAACAACAGAAGAAGGTGAAGGAGCAAGTGGAAGACACACTAACCTCAACCCAGGACAGATCCAGAAATACAACTAAAGCTGGAGAAATTACCCAGAACAAACAACTGAACATGAGTGAGAGAGAAGCCTCAAAACCTCATACACGCAGAAGAACCACCTCCAACACAACCTGTCCACACCTGCACAACAGAATAAAAGACGTGGTGGACAGAGTGACCCTCAGTTAACCAGCTGGAGGGGAGGACCCACCAAACAAACACCGAACAAGAATCAAAACCCAAAGATATATAGAGAACCAAAACAAATGACAGCTCAAGAGATGAAGGAGACTGATAAACTCAGAAAGAATGAAAAGGGGTTAAGGGAAAGGCAAGACAACATGAAACATAATAATATCCATACAATAGGGATACAAGAGGGGGAAAGAAGAAGAAAAAGAAGAAGGAGAAGGAGAAGAAGGAAGAGAAGGAGGAGAAGGAGAAAGAGAAGAAGAAGAGCAAGGGATAGAAACCTTGTTTGAAAAAGTAATGATGGAAAACTTCTCTACTTTCATGAGAGAAAAAGTCACACAAATCCAGGAAACACAGAGAGTCCCAATCAGGAGGAACTGAAGAGGCACACCTCAAGACACACCATAATTAAAATGGCAAAATTCCAAGACAAAGAGAGAATCTTAAAGGCAGCAAAGGAGAAACAAGAAGTAACATACAATGGAGCCCCGATAAGGCTAGCAGCTGAGTTCTCATTGGAAACACTCCAAGCCAGAATGGAATACCAAGAAATATTCCACATAACGAAAACCAAAGGACTGCAATTGAAACTACTCTATACAGAAAGGCTCTCAATTAAAATGGAAGGCCAAATAAGGAGCTTCCTGGAAAAAAAGAAACCTCAAAGCATATACCTCCTCCAAACCAGCTCCACAAGACATGCTAAAGGGTCTGCTTTAAGAACAGGAAAGAAAAACAGTGAGAGATAAAGAGAGGAACACAGGTATGAAAAAATGGCAATGAATAAGTACCTATCAATAATAACCTGAATGTAAGTGGATTAAATGCCCCAATCAAAAGACGAATAATATTCTGGCCAGGATGGAGGCATAGGTGGACATACTGTGCCTCCTCCCACAACCAAAAGAGAGACAACAACAATTAAAAAAAAAAAAAAAAACTACCAGAACTCACAGAAAATAGAACTGTATGGAGGTCCGACTACCAAGGAGATGAAGAAGAGACATTCATCCAGGCTGGTAGGAGGGGTGGAGTCAGGCAGCCAGGGTGGAGAGGACTCGTGGTGGGGAAGTGGCTCAAAGATCCAGTGAGGTGGTGGATTTTGGAGTGGGGCAGGCCAGGCTGCAGCTAGCAGACCCAACAGGGTGGTGGCTGGCAGACTCTGCAGCCCCACATTCGCACATGGCTGGACCAGGAGGAATGGCGAGGGAGCAAGGCAAACCCCTCAGCCCAGGTCTCCAGCACGGGGAAATGAGGCCTCAGACCTCTGATTGAGAACACCCATGGGAGGTCGGGTGGCAGCAGGAGAGGCTCCCAGCATCACGGGAGAGTTTGTTGGGGAGACACATGGGGGCCTGGAGTGTGCACAGGCCCGCCCACTGGGGAATCAGCACCAGAGGGGCCCGATTTGGTTGTGGGTAGCAGAGGAAGTGACTGGGGTCTGGCAGAGAGTGGGGCAGGACCAATAGCTCCCTCTTGACCCCTCCCCCATGTATAGTGTCACAGTGCAATGACCAGTGTTACCCTGCCCTGGTGAACACCTAAAGCTCCACCCTTTATGTAACAGGTGTGCCAAGAGGAAAAAAAAAAAAAGGCCAAATGAAGAACAGATCAAAGCTCCAGAAAAAATACAACTAAGCAATGAAGAGATAGACAACCTCTCAGATGCACAGTTCAAAACACTGCTAATCAGGAAGATCACAGAATTGGTGGAATTTGGTCGCAAATTAGATGAAAAAATGAAGGCCATGCCAAGAGAAACAAAGGAAAACGTACAGGGAACCAATAGTGATGGGAAGGAAACTGGGGCTCAAATCAACGGTGTGGACCAGAAGGAAGAAAGAAACAACCAACCAGAAAAGAATGAAGAAACAAGAATTCAAAAAAAATGAGGAGAGGCTTAGGAACCTCCAGGACAACTTTAAACGTTCCAACATCAGAATCATAGGGGTACCAGATGGAGAAGAGGAAGAACAAAAATTTGAAAACTTACTTGAACAAATAATGAAGGAGAACTTCCCTAATCTGGCAAAGGAAATAGACTTCCAGGAAGTCCAGGAAGCTCAGAGAGTCCCAAAGAAGTAGGACCCAAGGAGGAGCACACCAAGGTGCATCATAATTAATTACCTAAGATTAAACAGAAAGAGAGAAGTTTAGAAACAGCAAGAGATAAGGGCACAGTTACCTACAAAGGAGTTCCCATCAGAGTGTCAGCTGATTTCTCAAAAGAGACCTTACAGGCAAGAAGGGGCTGCCAAGAAGTATTCCAAATCATGAAAGGCAAGGACCTACATCCAAGATTACTCTACCCAGCAAAGCTATCATTTAGAATGGAAGGGTGGATAAAGTGCTTCTCAGATAAGGTCAAGTTCAAGGAGTTCATCATCACCAAGCCCTTATTATATGAAATGTTAAAGGGACTTATCTAAGAAAAAGAAGATAAAAAATAGGAACAGTAAAAAGGACAGCAAACTCACAGTCATTAACAACCACACCTAAAACAAAAACACAAGCAAACTAAGCAAACAACTAGAACAGAAACAGAACCACAGAAATGGAGATCACATGGAGGGTTATCAATAGGGGAGCAGGAGGGGGAGAGAGGGGGAAAGGTACAGAGAATAAGTAGCATAAATAATAGGTGGAAAATAGACAGGGGGAGGGTAAGAATAGTATAGCAAATATAGAAGCCAAAGAACTTATAAGTATGACCCATGTACATGAACTATAGGGGGGGAATGTGGGAGGGAGGGGGGGCAGGATGGAGTGGAGTAAAGGGGGAGAAATGGGGCAACTGTAATAGCATAATCAATAAATATATTTTTAAAAACACAAAAAATAGCTGTATGGATAAGAAAGCATGACCTACACATATGCTCCCTATAAAGAGATCTACCTCAGAACAAAAGACCTACACAGACTGAAAGTGAAGGGCTGGAAACAAATTTTCCAAGCAAACGGACAGGAAAAAAAAAAAAAGCAGGGGTAGCAATACTCATATCAGACAAAATAGACTTCCAAAAAAGAGCTATAAAAAGAGACCTAGAAAGTCACTTTTTAAAAAAGCAAAATACACATTCTTTTCAAAAGCCCATGGAACATTGTCAAAGATAGGCCACATGATAGGAAATAAAACAAGCCTCAAGAAAAATAAAAAAATTAAACTCATATCAAGTATTTTCTCTGACCACAAGGGACTGCAACTAGAAACCAACCTCAAGGAAAAAACAAACAAACAAACAAACAAAAACACTCAAACTCACGGAGATTGAATAGCATGCTACTAAACAATGAATGAAACAAAAATGAGATTAAGGAAGAAATCAAATAGTTTCTGGAACAAATGAAAATCAACTCATAACAACCTTTGTAGGTCATTGCAAAGGCTGTCCTGAGAGGGAACTTCATAGTGATACAGGCCTATCAAAAAAAGATAGAAACATTTCAAATAAACAACCTAACAATATGCCTATAAAAAGTCAAGGAACAACAACAAAGACAACCCAGAGCAAGTAGAAGGAAGGAAATAACCAAGATCAGAGCACAATTAAATGATATAGAGACTAAAAGCACAATTCTAAGGATCAATAAATCCAGGAGCTGGTTCTTTGAAAAGATAAACAACATCAACAAGACTTTAAGCAGACTCATCAACAAAAAAAAGACAGAGGACCCAAATAAACATAATCAGAAATGAAAGAGGAGAAATTACAACTGATACCACAGAAATACAAAGGATTGTGAGAAATTACTATGAAGAACTATATACCAAGAAATTTGAAAACCTAGATGAAATGGACAAATTTCTAGAAAAATTTAATCTTCCAAAACTCAGTGGAGAGGAAGCAGAAAGACTGAACAGACCAATAACACCTGATGAAATTGAAACAGTAGTCAAAACTTCCGACACACAAAAGCCCTGGACTAGACAATTTCACAGGAGAATTTTACAAAACAATTAAGGGAGAGCTAAGTCCTATCCTCCACAGACTATTCCAAAAACTTTAAGAAAATGGAAGACTCCCAAACTCGTTTTATGAAGCCAGCATCATCCTAATCCCAAAACTAGATAAAGACATAACTAAGAAAGAAAACTTCACATCAATATCACAGATGAACATAGATGCTAAAATCCTCAACAAAATATTGGCAAACTGCATCCAGCATACGTTAAAAATATCATAAACTATGATCAAGTGGGATTCATACCAGGGATTCAAGGATGGTACAATATTCACAAATTAATAATTGTAATACATCACTTAAACAAAACAAAAGACAAAAGTCATATGATCATATCAATAGGTATGGAAAATGCATTTGCTAACATACAGCAGCCATATATGATTAAAAAAACACTTAGCAAAGTGGGAATGGAGGGAGCATTCCTCAATATAATAAAGGCCATATATGACAGACATATAGCCAACATCATATTCAACTGGCAAAACCTTAGAGCTTTCCCACTAAGATCAGGAACGATAAGTATGCCCGCTTTCACCACTCCTATTCAACATAGTATTGGAAGTCCTGGCCACACCAATGACAAAAAAAAAAAAAGAAAGAAAGAAAAGCTATCCAAATTGGAAAGGAGGAAGCAAAACTGTCGTTGTTGCAGATGACGTGATAGTGTACATAGAATCCTATAGACTCCACCAAAAAACTGCTTGACCTAATACATGAACTTGGCAAAACAGCAGGATAAAAGTCAATACTCAGAAATCAAAGGCATTCCTGTATATCAACAATGAAACAGCAGAAACAGAAATCACGAAAAAAATCCCACTTGATATAGCAACAATAAAAATAAAGTACCTAGGAATAAACCTAACCAAGGAGGTAAAAGACCTGTACTCAGAAAACTACACAACACTGAACAAAGAAATTAAGGAAGACACAAACAAATGGAAGTATGTACCATGCTCATGGATTGGAAGGATTAACATCATCAAAATGGCCATACTACCCAAAGCAATATATAGATTCAATGCAATCTCTATTAAAGTACCAATGACATATTTCACAGATATAGAACAAACTCAGAAATTTATATGGAACCATAAATGACCCTGAATAGCTGCAGCAATTTTGAGAAAGAAGAACAAAGCAGGAGGGATCACAATACCTGATATCAAACTGTATTACAAGGCCACTGTAATCAAAACAGCCTGGTACTGGGGTAAAAACAGGCACATAGACCAATGGAACAGAACAGAGAGCCCAGAAATAAACTCAAGTCTATACGGTCAATTAATATTTGACAAAGGAGGCAGGAGCATAAAATGGAGCAAAAACAGCCTCTTCAACAGATGGTGTTGGGAGATCTGGACAGCTACGTGCAAAAAAATGAAACTCGATCCAACTTACGCCATACACGAAAATAAACTCAAGATGGATAAAAGACTTAAATATAAGTTGTAACACCATAAAAGTCCTCGAGGAAAACATTGGCAGGAAAATCTCAGACATTCCACACAGCAACATCCTCACAGACACGTCCCCTAAAGCAAGGGACATAAAGGAAAGAATAAAAAAATGGGACCTCATCAAACTAAAAAGCTTCTGCATGGCTAAAGAAAAGAGCACCAAATTACAAAGAGAACCAACAGAATGGGAAAACATATTTGCCAATGATACCTCAGACAAGGGCCTGATCTCCAAAATATATAAAGAACTCACACGACTCCACTCCAGGAAGACAAACAACCCAATTAAAAAATGGGCAAAGGACTTGAACAGACACTTCTCCAAGGAAGACATACAGAGGGCCCAGAGACATATGAAAAGATGCTCAGCATCACTAGCCATCAGAGAGATGCAAATCAAAACCACAATGAGGTATCATCTCACACCAGTCAGAGTGGCCAACATAAACAAATCCACAAACAAATGTTGGAGAGGATGTGGAGAAAAGGGAACCCTAGTGCACTGTTGGTGGGAATGCAGACTGGTGAGGCCACTGTGGAAAACAATATGGAATTTCCTCAGAAAACTAAAAATGGAACTGCCCTTTGACCCAGCAATTCCGCTGCTGGGATTATACCCTAAGAACCCTGAAACACCAATCCAAAAGATCCTGTGCACCCCAATGTTCATAGCAGCACAATTTACAATAGCTAAGTACTGGAAGCAACCGAAGTGCCCATCAGCAAATGAGTGGATCCAAAAACTATGGTATATTTACACAATGGAATTCTACGCAGCAGAGAGAAAGAAGGAGCTTATACCCTTTGCAACAGCATGGATGAAACTGGAGAGCATTATGCTAAGTGAAATAAGCCAGGCGGTGAGGGACAAATACCATATGATCTCACCTTTAACTGGAACATAATCAATAGAAGAAAAAACCTAACAAAATATAACCAGAGACATTGAAGTTAAGAACAATCTAAGAATAGCCAGCGGGGGGGGGGGGGGGGGGGCGGGGGGCGGGGACAGTGGGAAGAGGGGATTACAGGAACTACTATAGAGGACACATGGACAAAACCAAGGGGGAGGGTGGAGGTGGTGGAGGGAGGTGGGTTCACCTGGGGTGGGGTGGAGGGATGGGGAGAAAAGGCATACATCTGTAATTGAATAACAATAAAAAAAAAGAAAAAAAAAAAAGTACCACACTCAGGTGTGTCAGGTGGGGGTCACTGGTGGCAGCTTACATAAACTTTACTCACATAGTTCTTCCAAAAGTCTTTGTAAGCCATTATTTCCCTACATTAAAGCCACTAACTTCCCTGACCCGTGTGGCTCAGTGGGTTCAGTTCTTGGTTGGGGCATGTGCAAGGAGGCAACTTATTGATGTTTCTCTCCCACATTGATGTTTCTCTCCCTCTCTTTCTCCTTCCCTTCCACTCTCTAAAAATTAATAAATGAAATAAACTCCAACTAAACACTCAAATATAAGGTCTGTCCTAAAAAAAGTCCAGCCATTATTAACATAATGAGAACAGTTTGCATGATATCCATGTAACCTGGCAGCCAAGGAGAGTGGACTGGAATGCGCATGCATGTACAATGATGACTTCAATGTATGAGTCACTGGAGGTGGTAGACACCATTGAGTGAGCGTGTGTCCTGTGTGGCCCTCGCATTAAAAATGACTGAGCAAGTAGAGCAACAAATTTGCATCAAATTTTGCATTAAGCTTGAACATTCCTCCATGGAAACTATTTGGAAGATTCAGAAGGCTGCAGCTATGGGCAACTGGAAATTGGCAGCTTCATCTCAACAAGGCACTTGCTCATGCATCATGTCTCATGTAGAGTTTTTAGTGAAACATCAAATCACCCAAGTGACTCAGCCCCCCGATAGCACAGATTTGATGCCCTGTGACTTCTGGCTTTTCCCAAAACTAAAATCACCTTTGATAAGGAAGCAATTTCAGACCAGCAGTGAGATTCATGAAAATATGACTGGGTAGCTGATGACTGTTGGGAGAACTGTGTGAGATCCCAATGTGCCTGCTTTGAAGGGGACTAAGGCATCATTGTCCTGTGTACAATGTTTTTTGTATCTTGTATCTACTTCAAGAAATGGCTCTATTTTTCATAATACATGGCTGGATACTTTCTGGACAGACCTCATAAATGATATTTTAAAAGATTTGAAACAATTGTGCAATGGTGTTGCTGATACCATGGAGCCTTAATGCCTAGATTCATAATTGAAGAAAATACAAAACTTCAGTTATCATTTGTGAAAATTAAGATGTAATTTTTTTCCACCCGAGATAGGCAGAATAACAGCCCTGTCCCAAAGATGTCCACATCCTAATCCCAAAAACCTATGAATATGTTACCTTAAATAGCAAAAGAAAATTTGGCTGATGTGATTAAGTTAAAGGTTTTGAGATGGGGAGATTATCCTGCAGCCAATGTAATACAAGCATTCATATAAGAGGGGCACAAGAGTGTCAGAGTCAGAGGAGATGTGACAACAGAAGCAGTGGTTGGATTAACACAGCCATGAGCTGTATCCAAAAACTGGAAAAGGCAAGAAAATGACTTCTCCAGGAGAAACACAGCCCTACCAACACCTTGACTTTGGACTTCTGACTGCCTGAGCTGTAAGACAACATAAATTTATGTTATTTTAAGCCAAAAAGTTTGTAGTATTTTAGAACAACAGCAATAAAAAATTAATACACCACCCAAGTTCATATATCCTTAAATTCTGCCCCCTGTCCTTGTGCATTCATAGACCTCAGGTTAAGAACTTTTTCACAGAGACTAATTCCTTTGAAAGGATCTCAATTCCTTCACCTACAAAATAATAGTGGTTTATCCTAATGACATGTATGGCCTTTCTTGCTACTTGACTTACTAATTTTAGTGTCATTTGTCCTGGAAAGTGTGATACCTAGTACTAGAACTACAAATGTGAGATAAATTTCCTCCACTAACTGTTGCTTGCACCCCTAACCAGAGAATACAGGCATTCTCAGCCAGGAAGACAGGGGAAGCTAGAAAGACTGGGGGTTAAGTCTTGGTGTATACTAGTTAGATGGTTGGGAACCAAGTAAGGCAGCTAGGGAGAGTAGGTTGGATTTGAGCAATGTTGGCCCTAGTGATATGGAAATAATCAATGGGAAATAATAAACCTCTTACTCATCAAAAGCATATTCAGTCACTCAGTGATATCGATTTCTGTTAAAGGATCTTATAATACAGTCAGAGAGAAATGACAAACACACAGAGACAAAGCAAACAATTGTTCCCTAAGAGTCAAACTGTGGTTGGCATAGAGTGCTCTAGGATTTTAGAGGAGAAAAGAATCAACATAGGGTACTCCTAGAGAGGTTCATGGAGGAGGTGGAAATTGAGCTTGTTTTTAGTAAATGGTTAGTGTTTGAACAACTGAAGAGATAAACAAAGGAAAGGCATTGTGTGGATACGAAGCAACACAAACCAAAGCGTAGAGGATTGAAGAGGGTTGTGTGCTTATTTCAGCTAATCATAATGAACTAAAACCATTAATTCAGAATTGTTCCCTCTGCCCAGCACTGGAGCTGCCATGTGATCTCTACCCTCGAGTTGCCCACGAATGGCACAGGAGGACAAACATTAGAGGAATGAGCACAGCCCTGCTCTCTGAAATGGTTTTCTACCAGTGTACCAAGAGTCCTAAGAATAAAGGCTGCTTTGGGGGGTGGGACTGAAAAGGCTTTGTGGAGGGAGGGATGCTCAGGTTTGGACAGTGTTTTTCAGATGAATAGAGTGGGAGAGTGGCATTGGAGCACCGTGACTAGTGGAGGATAAGCCACAAGAACTCTGCTGAGTACCTGCACCTACACCAGCTACATAGTGGAGAAGCAGGAAGGCAGACTATAGGAGGAGGTCAGCCTTCACTTGTGTCCCTCCCAGACAAGTACAGCCTTCACTTCTGTAATCCCCCAGAAGTACAGGCAGGTAGAGAGAAGATAAACCAGAGAAATATGCTAAATTCCAGACCTGCCACTGTACTGTAATAATCCTTCAGAAAACAGAAGCAAAAAGGAGATAAGTGCATGAATTCTTCAAACCAGAGCTCCTACAAACAAATCCTTTCCACATTCTTTGTCCAAGTACTTTGGTGAGTGATTTGGGATATAAGGATTTATCTGTTTTTATCTCATTTTTCCCAAGTACTTTTGACTCAAGTGTTAAAGATGGGTTGAGAGAATAATTTAAGCTTGACAGACATCAGAAAGACCAAGAGAAGCTCATTTCATTCCTTCTCTAAAGAGAACCAATTTAACTCTAATGTGAGGCAGAAACATTTTAAGTAGTTCAGACTTTTAAATACACAGAATTTTTCAGAATAAGATCCAGTTAGCAGCTGTGTTATTGGTGATCCTAAACAGTAAAATTGGAAAACAATTAGGGTCACTAGATCAGAGAAGCATTGTTCTAGGTGTACATGGAGGCCTGAGTGTTTATTCCTAATGTCCATTCCATCTTCACATCTCCTCAACTATGCCTTTAGAGAAAGACTGTGTCCATGTGAGGGAGCATGTCAGAGCCACAGAGGCCAGGGCCTCAGCTGGGGGCCCCTGGACAAGAGCACAGAGGTGAGATCTGTTCTATCTCTTGTGCAATGAGATGAAAGGTCTGGAGTACAGCTGAGGAACCTCAGTCCCATGACAGTGCTTCTCTACAATGAGCTTGGAAGAGTGGAGAAGGTATTTGGACTGCCTGTGTATAGCACTGGCAACATTTGCCTGATTTAGGGCCCAGAGCCCTTGAGGGAAGGAGCTTTAGTGGACCAAGTTACTGTCTTCTATGGATTGAGCTGAGTCCCAGTTTAATATGTTGAAGCCCTCTAACATGATTACTTGTTTAAGCCATCCAGCCCATGGTATTTTGTTATGTAAGCCCCAGCTGACTAATACCCATTAGTCCCTTGGGACTTCCAGCTCAAGAGAACGGGCACCTACTTGGTTCCCCTCAGGCCCATAACCTTGGATGACAGCTTGCCTGTGGCTGGTTTGTCAACTGCTGGCTCTGAGGAGTGAAAATTGCCCTGTCTCTCAACAATGGCCAGTTTTTCAGGAGACAGTAACAGCTGAGACTCTATTAATTGGGGATTGTATCCAGCTGTGAATAATAGAAACTGATCTAGGGTGCCTTAAACAAATTAGGGGTCATTGTTATATTTTTTCACCTGTAATGAGAAGTCCAGAGAGCATTCCAATGTTGGTATAGCAAATTCACGATGTCATCAGACACTCAGGTTCTTTCTGTCCTGCTGCTGTACCTAGATGGCACATTTGTCCCTTTTTGGTTACAAGATGGCTTTTCAACCTCCAGTAGCAAGTGCCCATTGCAGACTTGAAGAAAGAGCAGGAAAGATAGCACATGTCAGCCGATTCTGCCCATTCAGTGACTTCCATTTAAATCTCATTAGCCAAGACTGTGTCACTCCCACCTGAAAACATGATGGTAAATTTGATGTTTTTAGGGTATACATAGTGCCCCCAACAAAGTGAGAATTAGAAAGAAGTGGAAGAGGACACAAGGAAGGTGAAATCGGTCCCTGATGCACAGAATTCTCAGAGCCAAAAGTAGGCAAAAGGAAAACAAAACACAAAACCAAAAATAGCCTCACTTATGCAGCCTTGACTATCAGAGGGGTGAAGACAGAGCAAAACACTTAGAATAGGGGCTTCCACTCCAATTTAAGAGTTAAAAGAATCAACACTGTAACAATAACAAAAAAAGGAATAAGATAAATTCAGGGGATTCAATTAGGTCCAAAGAGTGCTTTCTAGAACTGACAGTTAATTTGTAACTTAAATAACTTATTTGACAAAATCCTGGAAAGAATTGTAATTCTTGAGAATCAAACGAATTGCCTAAATAATCAAACAAAAGGAAAATATCAACACATAGATGAGAAAATATGAAGACATTGAAATTATGAGCAAAGGGATAAGTTACTTGAAGGACCTGCCTGGAAGATCTGACATGAGAAGCTTGAGTGTTTCAGAGAGAAAAGGGAAGATTGGGGTTTGGATTGGGAAAGGGCTTATCAAGTCCCAGGCAGGAAGAATTACTTTAGGAAATCCTGAATTCCAAGAATAAAAAAGTAAATTTTACAAAACCAAGACCTGGGCCAAAAAAAGTTACTTATAAGGAAAATGACCTTAGGGTGGCATCAGGCTTCCCATGTGCCTGAAAGGAAGCCAAAACACAGTGGGTTCGCACTTCCTGACCATCACCTCCTGATGGCATGAATGAGGAGAGCTTTTGCACATGTGAGAGGATTCTGAGGGGCATTAGTTGTCTCAGGATTACATTTGAGAAAGTATCCTAATCAGGTCAACTCACTGCTTTCAGAAATTATGAAGATGGTGAGGTTAAACTAGCAGTTAAAAATAAATCTACTATGCAGCTGTAAAAAAAGAAGGAATACTTATCTTTTGAGACAGCAGGGATGGACCTGGAGATAAGTATGCTAGTGAAATAAGCTAGTTGGTGAAAGACAAATACCATATGATCTCACTTATAGGTGGAATCTAATGAACAAAATAAACTGATGAACAAAACAAAAGCAGAGGCATGGATACACAGAACAGAATGACAGCTGTCAGAGGAGAGAAAGGAGGGAGACTACATAAAAGAAGGTGAAGGAATTAGTTAAAGAACATATATTCTTAGCCCATGGACACAGACAACAGTGTGGTGACAGCCAGAGGGAAGGGTGGGTGAGGGCAGGGGTGAGGGGGATGTGAGCAAAGGAGGGGAAAATGTGGACATCTATAATACTGTAAACAATAAAAATAAAGTGAAAAAAAGTAAATCTAGGAAAATCTTCAGAGATTTCTGTTGATTATTCAAAGGGAAATCAAGTGGAAAATCCAGTATTGCTCTGTGATATTTTACAACCAATTCAGTTTCAGGCTTCCCAACTAAATCAATGCTCAGATAAGAATGCTAGGGACTCACTGTGACAAAGACTTAAACATAAAAATAGACCTCAGAATTGGTGTTGATTAAATGAGCCCTCAATTGCTGAGGCTTATGGGAGAAAATGCAAATATAGAATTTAAACTAGATAAAAGATATAAGGGAGAAGCAGATAGGCATCTGTTATAGGATTATCTGCTGATGTTCCTCCAAGGCCATGTGAGCCTGGGGTGGGCAGGAAGGAAGATGTTGAGGGGCAGGGAAAGGTAGGGCTTGTTGGTTGCTGATCATCCTTGAGTCTGGATTGGAGGTTCCATTTGTGGACTTGTATCTAGGAGTTGAGAAGTTACTTCTTTTAGGACTGTGGTTTCAGAAAACAAAAGGAAAGGGAAATGGAGAAAAAGGAAGGAGAAGGGAAGGGACTGGAAGAGAAGGGAAGGGAGTGGAAGAGAAGGAAGTCCTAAGTGAGAAATAAGAAAAGGCTGATTATGATTGGTGAACCAAGTTAAGGGGGCCCAAGTGGCATGTTTCATGCCCAGAACATTGATAGCGAGGGTGCTTCTATGCAGGGGCTTAAGGGTCAATTATTCACATTCAAGGGCTATGTTGTTGTAAGGGGAATCCTTTATCTGAATTCCAAGAAGATAGAACTGAGAGCCCAGAGAGAAAAGGACTATGCTTTTCCAAAGAACAAAAGCATTTAACTAAAAAGAAACAGGTTAATATTGGACTTGAGGGTGAAAAAAAAGAGGTGAGTTGTTACCAGAAATAATGGTAATTCCAAGAGTTAGGGCCACAGGTGGCTGTCAAGAGGGATGTGGACAACTGAGTCTGAGAAAAGCTTTTGGACTAGACTCAGAGAAGCAAAAGCCTGAACCCTATGCACAGACACACCAGAATTTGCTGGCACTGCTAAAAATATCTAATTCACTAAATTATCATGATCCTTTAGGTCAAGGCATTGAGGACCTTCCAACATAAATCCCGGGAAGTATATTTCCCAGGTCTCCTTGCCTTCTAGATTGCTGGTAAGTTCAGCCAATAAGAAGTATGTGCAAATACCACATGATCTCACCTTTAACTGGAACATAATCAACAAAAGAAAAAACCAAACAAAATATAACCAGAGACATTGAAGTTAAGAACAATCTAACAATAGCCAGAGGGGAGTGGAGAGGGGCCAGTGGGGAGAGGGGATTACAGGAACTACTATAAAGGACAGATGGACAAAATCAAGGGGGAGCGTGGAGGCGGGGGAGGAAGGTGGGTTTGGCTGAGGTGGGGTGGAGGGGTGAGGAGAAAATGCAGACAACTGTAGTTGAACAACAATTTAAAAAAAAAAAAAACAGATGTGCCCAAGATTGGAGGGCAAGCAGAAGGAAGAGGCCAGGGTACTTTTACCCCTCTGCAGTGACCAAGTCCCCTTGGTAAACCCATGCTCCCCTGAAGAAACACCCCCTCTGTGGACTCACTTCCCACCAGGATGGCCTACACCAGTTCATGCTTCTGGTGGCTGGCCCAAGGTCCTGGATCCACTGGTACCACTGCCTCTCTCTTTCCCTTTGGCCCTAGGAGGAAGAACCTCTGGTTTGCTTACCTCCCCCTCTTTTTTTTTGCAGGGTCTACAAATAATTTTATTGAAGCTGAATAAATAACACAGCAACCCCTCCCCTACACCATTTCCCAGGATCTTAAAGCACAGAGCTTGCATAGTAAGGAATTACAAAAAAACTCATTTGTACATAGAAATCAGACTCTGCCCCAACATCATGGGCTAGACTATTTATAAATTTTCACATTTAAGTATCTCTTTGATGTCCTTACCTAGGGGCTCCAGTCCTTTCACCTGACTGATCCTAAAGGACAGGCATACTATAGGTGAAGGGGTGGTAGGCTCAGAGCTATTGGCACTAGCCCTAGGGTGCTTTCCCTCACCACAGGGTGGCAGATGGTCTCCTCCCAGTAGGTGGGGAAGGGGTGTTAGTGCAAAGGAAAAGGAGATCAGGGGGAGAAGGTAGGTTGGTGCAGGTCCCTGTGGGAACAGGCATCCATAGCCCATCCTGATTCCCTCCTATGCCCTCTCAACTGTGGAGTGGCAGGGGGGCAGGATGACAACAAGGGGCAACAACTAATTGCAGTGGGGAGGAATCAGCCCAGTCCTGGGTAGAGGGAGAAGCCTCCCACACCTGTCAATACTCCTATTAACAGCCAGCAAACTGTCCATCCATCTAGGGGTAAGAACACATGGGTAGGTAGGTAGGAAGAATCAGGTTTGCGTAGCCCCCAGGCTCTGTCCAACAGAGGAGGACTCAAGGTAGTGGCTGAAATGCTCCAAGAAGGGGTAAAGGAAGTGAGGGAAAGGAAGTTCCCACTTGTATACAGCTCCCACAGCCCAGGGGCTGGAGGGAAGCAGACATTACTTGTAAAGCAGCCCTGCCACTAGCAGGGCTGGGCATAGGCAATCTTGGAAGAAAGGCCAGGCTAGGTCAGAGGTACCAGGCATTCCCCATCAGCATATGCCCTGCCATGCTCCTTGTAGGGATTTGATAAGGTGGGCTGCTAACTCTGCTATTAGCCCTCACCAGCCACCAGCAACCTCTTGTCTGCAGACAAACCAGCACCAAACCAAACTTGCAGGGCTTCCCTGCTCACAGCTGGAGGTTCCAGACCAATGGACTTTATACAGGGTTGTGGCTTTAGCTTAGGTTTCTCAGTGGAAGCCACACATTGAGCCTGGGATTTTTATGCTGAGGCAGCGGGTGTTTATGCCGGCCACTCCCAAGCTCACACCTCATAGAGGATCACAGGGAAACCCACATGATACATGGATCCAGCTTTAGGAGGTCCTGAAGAATCAGGTTCTTATGCCCCTGCCTCAGCTTGACCACTTCTGCATGTTCATGGTGATGATCGTCTTCTCTTAGAATTTGTGAGCCTGATCCCATCCCCTCCACATAACAGAGTTGCCTTGCATGAATAAGAAGGGACTGGACTCAGCCTCCTGGATGCACCAAAGCTGACTCAGAGACCATGGCCTCTCTGGTCCCTGCTAAGCTCTGGACCTGCCAGCATGCCCTGCCTGGACATCTGCTTGCAGGTGCCACTGTGGTGCTACAACCCCTTTTTATGTTCTCAGATATTTTACCACCCATGCCACCTAATCATGGAGTTAAATTTTTCCTATTTACAGTGACTTCTATGTTTCTGAATGACCCCTGCCCAATTTACCTTGTATAATTTCTACCCAGTCCAGATTCATTTTCCTGTCCCTACTCACTAGTAGGTGATATTCCATTATGTTCCAATATTGAGGTTATACACCTTTGGAGTTATGGGCCTAACAGCAGAGAAATGCATTATAGAAAACACTATAACAGAGGCTAGACTTCAGAAGAGACTTCTCCAACCCTGTTTTGACATTCCAGGTAGTGGCTCTGGACAGCTCCCTAAAACAGTGTCTGGAGTATCTCCCAATGAAAGTCTTCTGAAGACAGACTGTGCTGTCACTCTCCTGCCACTTGCCCAGGAAGTCTAGAATTTTAAGGACTTCTCTAAATTAACAGAGAGAACTATTAAAATCTAGAATGTACTGAGGGGAAAACATCACTCCTGTAACTGACCCTATTTTAAACATTTTGGAGATATGATAAAGTGTTGGGGACCATGGTGCCCACTCAGAATTGAGAACTGCCTCTCCTATCTCTCTCCCTCCACCTCCACACACTTACTCCAACACAGCTAACAAAGGGGGGACATCTAGACAGTCCTCAAATCCAGCTGGAAATTTTCACTCTAGATGAGTCCACGGAAAGCATGATAACCTTCTGGTATTGTTTTTCTTTCTGGGTCTCTACAGTGTTCCAGCTGTGTGGGGTAACTTCTCAGTGGGGTTCCAGACACTTCAAATTTTATTCATTTATATGAAGAAATGTGGTTTCTCCCATCCCTCAACACCCCTCTCATCTGGCAAGCATCAAAATGTTCTCTGTATCTATGAGGATTTTTGTTTGTTTGTTTATTTATTTTGGTTTCTTTAATTCCAATATTAGTGGAATCATATGGTATTTGTCTTTGTCTGATATATTTCACTTAGCAAAATACTATCCAGTCCAACCATGTTGTTGCAAATGGTAAGGATTCTTATATTTTATAGCTGAGTCATATTCCTTTGTACATATGCACCAATTCTTCCTCTATTCATCTATTGATGGGCATTTAGGTTGCTTTCATATCTTGGCTATTGTGAATAATGATGAAATAGATGAAGCAGTTTAGTACAAATTGGTAATTATAAAATAGTCATAGGTATGTAATACAGCACAGGCAAAATACTCAATAATATTTTAATAACTATGTATGATGTCACATAGATACTAGAATTATCAGAGTGATCACTTCCTAAATTACATAAACACCTAACCACTATGTTGTACATCTAAAAGTACCATTTGCCATGTATAATGTGCACATTCTGCCCAAATTTTTGAGGAAAAGTTAAGGATGCACATTATACATGGGTAGTACTAATTCCATATCTATATAAATGTTTTTAATTCTTTTATTTATGCTTATGCATTAAAAGTGTAATTCTAGAAAGCAATACTGATATCTGTATGCAAAATAATATCTTGGAAAATGATAATCCATTTTGTTTCTGAATATAAATAAATAAATAATTGAATTTAAAAAATTAAAATGAAAGATTTTTTCCTGAAAGTTTGGGCCAAAAATTATACACATTATACATGGCAAAACACAGCAATATAATATTGTATGTCAACTGTAATTGAAAATTTTAAAAATATTAATAAAAATAATTATGGTTTTCAAAAATATTCTCATATCAAAGGGAAAAAAATGATGCTAGATGACTTTCATTTTAAGCAACAATAAGTACTTCTGCTTGCCTCAACTTTTGAGAACATATTACTCTTACCTATAAATTCTCTTTTAAAGATATTATTTTTCATACAAAGTAGTTTTTTATTCTATTTTAGGAATAAAATTTTTTATTTAATCAAACCATCCTTTTTACACTCATTTTGTTAAATTCATCTGAGATCTAAAGCCAGTAGTATGTGGGAATTTGATTCCATGTGAAACAGCTTGTAGGAGACTTTGTAACTTTGTTAGTAAAGACCTTTCTCTCTTCTATACTTTTTTCCCCTGAGTTGGCATTAAAAACTTGACCTGTGTCCTCTGTTGTTTTGAAACTGTAATTCAGTGTGGTAATCTCAAATTTGAAAGAAAAATAGAGGAAGAAAAAAGAATGTCTTCCTATGATACTGCAAGTAAGCAAACCTATATCAACTGAATAATTTTTATTTCTTTCTTGACTAAGGAATCCAGCTGGTTCTTTGCCCAAATTTTTAAGGGAAAAATAAGGATGCACATTACACATCAGTATAATAATTACCATGAGTATAATAATGGGTATAATAATCCCATGTATAATGTGCACAAAAACATGGGTGAACATTATACACAGATGCACTTTATACATGGCAAAATAGGATATTTGTCATAATATTTGGGGATTCTGATGTAGCTCTTCATCATATTAACTCATGGTATCAATGCTTCTTTCAGTGCTTTTATTAGAAGAACTGATTTGGAGTGGTACAAACACTTCACCACTTTATTATCACAGTGAAATTCACTTGGAGAACAAAAAGGGGACTGTTAGGTTCCTATTCATTTTGACATTCACAAAACTCTTTTGTAGTTATGTGAATGTAGTCAGGTAGTATGCTGCACGTACGTCTTAGCTGGGCTATGCTTTCCCACTGGAAAGAATACATTGGAGAAACTGTACTACAGAAGCGATATTCTACATCAACGATGACATCGTCTTGTGCATCCATTCACTCATTTGGTGTCAGAAAAGTGATTTCTGGAGCTCTTCCACTATCAAATGTACCACAGAAGTGATATTTCAGAAAGATACTTCAACCCAAGTGCTGAAAACAGTGTGTATTAATGGAGATACCACTCATTTCATCTTCTACTGAAATGAGTACATTGACCTGGCGATATAAACACTGCAGAAGGTGTTTGCTTAAAAGCATCTTCGTATGAAACATTCTCATTCCCGAGTTTTTAGGAAGGGTTCAATCAATTCGTTCCTGTTTTATCAAAATAAAATGCACTTGGTGATAAAAAGTTGGCTGTTACGTTGATATTCATTTTGATATTCACAAACCGTTTTGTCCAAGTCAGTAAATAGACAGTACATGTATGTTTTACTTGGGCTACACTTTTCTCCTGGAATAATACATTGGAGAAAATTATGTTATAGAAGCCTACTCTATTCATAGATGGCATAATCCTATGCATCTGTTCACTCATTTGCTGACAAAAAATAATTTCAGTAGCTCTTTTGCTTTCAAACTTTCAATGGAATGGATCATAATTCCATACTTCCGTACTCATTGAAATGAGTTGTGTCTCAGATAACACGTACTGTTTTCAGCACTTCTGCTGAGGTATCTTTCTGAAAGGTGATCTCTTCCATGATAAGTTCGACAGCGAAAGAGCTACTGAAAATATTTTTCTGTCAGAAAATGAGTGAACGCATGCACAGGATGAGGTAATCTATGAAACAGAGTAAGCTTCTATGCCACAGTTTTGTCCAATGTATTCTTTCCAGGAGAAAACAATAGCCCAGGTAAGACATGCATGTATAATGTTCTGCTGACTTGGAGTCTACAGGCTTGTGAATATCTAAGTGAATATGAACTAAACAGTCGACTTTCTGTGCTGCAGATTCTTTTAACTCTGATATAACAGTAGTGAAGTGTTTGTACCCCTCCAAGCCACTCAGGAATGAGAATATTCGTACAAAGCAGGTTTTCAACAAATGCTATCTACAGTGTTTATCATTCAAGGTCAATGTACTCACTTCAGTAGTAGATGGAATGAGTGGTGTCTCAAATAATACGTACTGTTTTCAACACTTATGTTGAGGTGCCCTTCTGAAAGGTGATCACTTCCGCGGTAAGTTGGTACCAAAAGAGCTACTGAAATCACTTTTCTGTCAGCAAATCAGTGAACGGATACATAGGACTATGTAATCTTTGAAGTAGAATAAACTTCTATAGTACACTTTTCCCCAATGTATTCTTTCCAGAGGGGAAACGTAGCGCAAATAAGACATGCACATACAGTCTACTCCCTGACTTGGACAACACAGTTTTGTGAATGTGAAAGTGAATGTGAACATAACAGTTCACTTTCTGTGCTCCAAGTGCATTTCACTCTGATAAAACAGTAGTGAATTGTTTGAACTCCTCCAAATCACTCATGAATGAGAATATTTTGAACGATGTGTGATTTTTAGAAATCCACCTGCAGCGTTAATAATGACATGCAGAAGTAGTCATTTTAGTACGAGATGAATATTAGAGGTGAATGAGGTCAAACCACAGTTTACAGCACTTCTTTTGAAATTTCTATCTGCAGGGTGTGTCAGGTGAGGCATAGGTGCTCATTTCAGTATGTAATGAATTTTAGTGGAGTATGAGATCATAACTGCTGTTTCCAGCACTCCTGTGGAAGTATCTTACTGATACATGATTACTTCAGAGGTAAGTTTGATAGTGAGAAAGCTACTGAAATCATTCTTCTGTGGGCAAAGGACCTAAACCAGATCTAGAAAGAAAACAGAAAGACATTAACCTCAAAAGAATAAAATGTCTAGCTTTATGAATTCTCCACCCCCTGCACCTGCCCCCACTGACAGACAGAGAAAGATTTATCTCAAGAATCTTCTCTATATACCTTTTATGTGGTCCTTTTTAACTGGGTGCAAATTAGACCAACCTTGATCACCTAGCTACAAATGGATTCATCATCTTTTAATTAGGATGATAGCCAGCCACACACTCCCCATTCCCTCTCTTGCCCAGTTATTCCCTTGTGATTGATATCTTGAAGGCTTCCCCTTTATCTATTCTAGATCACATAAAGTTAAAGATACTCCACATGATATGTCCAAATGTGAACCAGACAGACATTCTCATCAGACCCTTGAGCAATATATATATTCTTGATGCTATTCACAAAAGGGGAAATAAAGACCCAGACCATTGAAAGACCTCCATGAGTCCTTGCAGAGTGGGGTTTCTGAGGGGATTGGTGCTACTGATCTCACTTAGGGGCAGCTGTGGCTGACCAGATGTGATTGGCCTGAGAATCCCTGTTTAAGATTGAAAAAAAAACCCATACCTTCTCAAGGGTGGCAGAATTTGGGGACTTGACCTTGGTGATTTCTGATTCCAACCAACTGGTGATAAAACTGAGTCTGAAAAGTTTTAGGATTTTTCTTTGAAAACACAAAGTACAGGGTCTGGCACAAATAACACCCCTTTTATTATTACAAAAGCTTTTATCACAAAGTCATGAGCATGTAATTCTGTAACAGAACAATATCACATTCAAGCACACCATATTACATTTTAGGTGAAATGTTCAAATTAAAACTATAAATTAGTACACCCATATTATTATGGTACCAACCACACTCAAGCAGGTGTCACTTCTGCCAGATGCTATATTTTCAGGGAGAGTTATTGTACCTCAGGATTTTGGTTTTGAATTCCAGACCAAGAACCAAGGAACATGTAGAAGAATATTTCTTTACTTATTTATTTAATATTGAATGTGTATGGTTGATATTCAGTAATAATTTTATATAGATTACAAATGTAGAATATTATTGTACATTACCTGAATATATTATTGTGTTCACCATCCAAAGTGAAGTCTTTTTTTTTTATAATTTATTTTTTTTTTGTTATTCAATTACAGTTGTATGCCTTTTCTCCCCTTCCCTCCCCCCACCCCGGCTGAACCCACCTCCCTCCCCCACCCCCACCATCCCCCCGATTTTGTCCATGTGTCCTTTATAATAGTTCCTGCAATCCCCTCTTCCCACTGTCCCCACCTCACTCCCCCCTGGCCACTGCTAGACAGTTCCCCCCCTCAATGTCTCTGGTGGTATTTTGTTTGCTTTTTTCTTTTGTTGATTATCTTCCAGTTAAAGGTGAGATCATATGGTATTTGTCCCTCACCGCCTGGCTTATTTCACTTAGCATAATGCTCTCCAGTTTCATCCATGCTGTTGCAAAGGGTATAAGCTCCTTCTTTCTCTCTGCTGCGTAGAATTCCATTGTGTAAATATACCATAGTTTTTGGATCCACTCATTTGCTGATGGGCACTTAGGTTGCTTCCAGCACTTGGCTATTGTAAATTGTGCTGCTATGAACATTGGGGTGCACAGGCTCTTTTGGATTGGTGTTTCAGGGTTCTTAGGGTATAATCCTAGCAGCGGAATTGCTAGGTCAAAGGGCAGTTCCATTTTTAGTTTTCTGAGGAAATTCCATACTGTTTTCCAGAGTGGCCTCACCAGTCTGCATTCCCACCAACAGTGCACTAGGGTTCCCTTTTCTCCGCATCCTCTCCAACATTTGTTTGTGGATTTGTTTATGCTGGCCACTCTGACTGGTGTGAGGTGGTACCTCATTGTGGTTTTAATTTGCATCTCTCTGATGGCTAGTGATGCTGAGCATCTTTTCATATGTCTCTGGGCCCTCTGTATGTCTTCCTTGGAGAAGTGTCTGTTCAAGTCCTTTGCCCATTTTTAATTGGGTTGTTTGTCTTCCTGGAGTGCAGTCGTGTGAGTTCTTTATATATTTTGGAGATCAGGTCCTTGTCTGAGGTATCATTGGCAAATATGTTTTCCCATACTGTTGGTTCTCTTTGTAATTTGGTGCTGTTTTCTTTAGCCTTGCAGAAGCTTTTTAGTTTGATGAGGTCCCATTTGTTTATTCTTTCCTTTATGTCCCTTGCTTTAGGGGACGTGTCTGTGAGGATGTTGCTGCATGGAATGTCTGAGATTTTCCTGCCAATGTTTTCCTCGAGGACTTTTATGGTGTTACAACTTATATTTAAGTCTTTTATCCATCTTGAGTTTATTTTTGTGTGTGGCGTAAGTTGGTGATCAAGTTTCATTTTTTTGCATGTAGCTGTCCAGATCTCCCAACACCATCTGTTGAAGAGGCTGTTTTTGCTCCATTTTATGCTCCTGCCTCCTTTGTCAAATATTAATTGACCGTAAAGACTTGAGTTTATTTCTGGGCTCTCTGTTCTGTTCCATTGGTCTATGTGCCTGTTTTTATTCCAGTACCAGGCTGTTTTGATTACAGTGGCCTTGTAATACAGTTTGATATCAGGTATTGTGATCCCTCCTGCTTTGTTCTTCTTCCTCAAAATTGCTGCAGCTATTCGGGGTCGTTTATGGTTCCATATAAATTTCTGAAATTGAAGTCTTTTTTTATCAACAATTAATTATTCTTACCCTCTTCTACTTTGCTCCACTGTTCTCCCCTGCTTTGATCACCATATTTTTGTCTATGTTCATGACTTCTCTTCTGCTTAATTTTACTCTCTGTTTATAAGCCGCTTTCCAAACCCGTCTCCTCTGACATCTTCAGTATCTATGACTCTTTTTGTATTTTGTTTGTTTGTTTGTTTTGTTTATTAGGTTATAAATATAAGTGGATTCGTATGGTAGTTTTCTTTCTCTGACTTGCTTATTTTACTTAGCACAATATACATTAAGGCTATCCCCATTGTTCCAAAAGTTAACTTTTCTACATATTTATGGCTGAGGAATATTCAATTGTGTGCATATCCTCATGAACTCTTGTTGAGCAGACAGATTAATGCAGCAACCAGACAAAACACTATGTAGTTTCTTCAAAAAATAAAAAATTAAGCTGCCTAATGACCCAGCATTTCCACTTCTGAAAATCTATTTGAAGAAAGCTGAAACACTAACTAGAAAAGGCATACAACTGTAATTGCATAACAATAAAAAAAAAAAAACCGAAAAGTAAAACAAAAAAAAAAAATAAATAAATAAAATAAAAATTTGGTATTGGTTAATATCTGTATTAAAAAAAAAAAAAAAAAAAAAAAGAAAATGTATATGCACCCCTATGTCTATTGCAATGTTATTTACAATAGCCAATATTTGGAAGCAGCCCAAGTGCCCATCACTATATGAGTGGATATAAACATGAGCTCTCGATTTTGATCCACTGTTTCATGTGTCTGTTTTTTGTGCAAATACTTTACCGTTTTGATTATTAGAACTTTGTAGCATAGTTTGAGACCATGGAAAGCAATATCTTCAGCTTTACTCTTTTTCTCAAAATTGCTTGGAACATTTCGGGTCTTTTTTGGTTCCATATAAATTTGAAAATTATTCAATCCAGTCCTGGGAAAAATAACATTTGCATGTTGAGAAGGATTTCACTGAACCTGTAAATTGACTTGGCAAGTATAGTCATTTTAACAATTTGAACTTATCGATCACTTCACACAATTTTTTCTTTCATTTTTTCTTGTCGGTAAACTTTTTCAAAGTCTTATAATTTTTTTCAATATCTTATAATTTGGGTAGTACATGTTTTTTACCTCTTTGCATACATTAATTCCTAAATAGTTCTTTCTTGTGCAGTTATAAATGGAATTATTTCATTTATATCTTCTTCTGATTATTTTTGTATACAAACATGATAGGTAGATATTAATTTTTCTTTATTTTACTGAATTCTATTTTTAAAGCTTTTATTTCTGTATTTTTAGAGAGGAAGGGAGGGAGAAAAGAGAGAGAGAGAAACATCAATGTGTGGTTGCCTCTTGCGCGCCCCCTACTGGGGACCCGGCTTGCAACTCAGGCATGTGCCTTGACTGGTAATCAAACCAGGGACACTTTGGTTCACCAGCTGGCACTCAATCCACTGAGCCACACCAGCCGGGGCTACTGAATTCTTTCAATAATTATGTTAATTTGTTTGGATTATCAAAGGTTTTCTATTTAAAATGTAATGCCATCTGCCAAAAATGACAGTTTTTGTCCATATTTTTGTTGTTTTTAAATTATTTTTCTTGTTTGATTGCTGTGACCAGGAAAATACAGTATAGTGTTGAATAATAGTGGTGAGAGTGAGCTTTCTTTTCCTGTCCCTGATCATAGTATTCATTAATCATTCTTTTCTTATTTTTGGTGTTAGTTGTAGTTTTTTCTTTTTAATTCCTGATTTTATTTGTGTTCTTCTTTTGCCGTGATGAATCTTATTGTTTGTCAGTGTATTTATATTTCGAAACAACCATCCTTCATAGGTATTGGGTTTCCCTCTCTTTTAAATGTCATTACTGTCTGCACTGATTTTTAGTGTCTTCTTCTTTCTTTTTATTTTGCTTTTTTGTAATGGCAAATTTAATTTATTTTGCTGGGATTTTCTTTTTTTTTTTTTTTTACTCTTCTCACAGTCCTGTACAGATGTATAGTTTTTTTTACAACTATTTATGATATATCTCTGGTTTAGTAAAGGTATTTTTCCTTTTCATTTGTATCAAGGAATATTTTCATTAAAATTTTTTTCTCTTCTCTGATATATTGGTTGTTTAGAAGCATGATGTATAATTTTCTCATAATTTGTGTTATTTTTTTGTTTTACCTATACTTGAAGTTTAGTTACCACTGTGTTCAGAAAACAATATTGATATAATTTCAAATATTTTGAAATTTTTGAGCCTTCTTTTGTCACTGTGTAAGTTATCTATTTTGAAAATATTCCATGTGCACTAGGAAAAATGTCAAAGTGCAGTTTTTCGATGAAGTGTTTTAAAAATATCTCTCAAGGCAAAATGATCCAACATGGCAGTTAAGGCCAGTATTTTCTTATTAATTTTTAAAACACAATATTTTAAAATAAAAATATGCTTTCCACATTTAACTAGAAAAATAACACGGTAGGATCATTGCTTTGTAACACTCAATATTACTGATAAAGAATCCAAAAGGCAAGTTTGCTGTCAAGTCACATCACTTATTTGTGGCAATTCCAGATTTGACCTGAAACTGTTCCTTATCAATCAATCACATCATCATAAAGATTAGAAAGAAAATTCAATGAGAGGCGGGTGAACGCTGAAAAAATGGGGAGCCTTTATCATGTGTTCTCACCAGGTTTTCACAACTGACTTTGTGCAGTAGAGCTTCCACAGAGTCAGGCCTCATGCCCTCTGCATTGCATAGGCTGGTGATGGTGAATTTGAGGGTGAAGGGCACCAGGACAGGGCAGGCAGTTTTATTGGACAAGAATAGAAGGTCCACACATTACGACAGGATTGGATTACATTTAAATTTCTGCCAGGTCCTCCTCAAGAACAACTCAAATTCTTTTCCCCCCAAACAAGTTTTTGGAATATGAGGCTTTTCTTCTGGACACAAAGGTTACACACATTTCAATGTCCTGTGGTTTGTCATTCTGGCCATAATCTATACAATGTTTCAAGATGCAGAGAAGATTATAAAAACAACATCTGCAACTAAATAGAAAAGTGACTTCAAATAATTCCTAATGTGACTGTCTGACCCTCTGACTAAAACTTAGTTTTAGGCTTGTGTCTGCATCTTTTATTGAGTTATGCTACGTGTTACTGAAAGTAACACAGGTAGCAGGTGTTTTAAATACTAGGTACATGAATGAACTCCATCCAGAATCACTCAAAGTACTCTGAGTGGGCCTGGTGTTTCTCTGCTGCTGCCAGAGATCTCTAATCTGTCACACCAAGAACCAAAACTGGGACCACATACATGGCACCACAAACTTTGGACAGGGTAATTTCCATGAGCTTCTCCAAAATCAATGACCATAGGCCAGTGACAAAGAAGGCTTGTCATAGTGGAAGGAAAATTCACAAGATGAACAGACACAGTGGGTCAACCAGTATACTTTAAAGTCCGAGGCCCAGAGAAGCACCTGCCATGTGTAATCCAATTAAATTTACACAATCTATTCAAGGTTTATTTTCTATCATCAACTTGTTTAGAGAACCAGAATAAATCTCAGAGAGATGAGGGGATATTTCAAAGACAGAAGCTGGAGGTGCTCTGCGTCACCTGGTGCTGAGGACCAAAACAGTGCTCACTCAGTAGCCAGTCTCTACAAGATATTTTGTATGGTGTTGAATGTCAGAGAAGTGAACAGGTAGGTAGTCATGGAAACAATGGTTCTGCATGAGAAGATGGCATTGTGGACACTACAGAACACTTCGGTTTTAGGTTTTCTGAAGGTCCTTCCAAATGCAAGCCTCAGCCAAAGCAAGTTGATGTGCTCTCCACACTAAGAGAAATAAGACAGAACTTAAGTAACACCACCAGAAACCAGTGAAAGAACCAATATCTGGCGCTCACCCTGAAATGTCCAGTGTTGGAGGGACACGAAGGCCTGAGCTAAAAATATAACCTGACTTAGAAAACTACAATTTGAGATTAGTTAGTTGGGTGTATTCTTCAATTATTTCCTTCAATGCATTTTGTTAACTGAGGAAAACATACTTATTTGTGACAATGTCATTATCCCTCTTCGATGGTGGCTAATTTCTCACAATCAGCCTGATGTTGAATTTATTATTCTTTTAAATTTAAACCACTCTTGTGTTCAGGTTCAATTCTATCACAGTGGTTCTTATGTGCACTTTTTTCAATGATACTTTGAGTCATCTGTCAGGTATTTAACATCAAAAGTGATTTTTTCCTGAGTCATCTGAGATTCTTCCCTGAAATGGGCCGTCTTCCTGAAATCTTCAAGAATTTGTCACTTTTCTAAGTCTGGAATCTCCAAAAAGAGAGAATCACAATTCAGCTTAAAGTGAAACAAAGAACAAGCAGTATCTTTATTTAAAATTAACATTCTTATTGTGTATGTTGTTCCTGCACACTGCCTCCAAATTGGGGACAAGTGACATTCTCCAGAATATTTCCCTCCATGTCAGGGGCAGATCAAGTCTCATAACATAAAGGGAATGTGGTTCACCCAGACTTTAGAGGGTTCTCAGTGCTGGCCTGTAGGACCACGAGCAGCCAACTGATATCTGCATGCTTCTCTCTTCTTTCTTCTATAATCAGGTTGTTTGACTTGCATTTTCTCAAAGGCAGAAGGGGGATTCAGATTTGGTAGCATGTGGAAAAATTCACCACTGTCAGGGAGCTTTGTTGCAGCCCCCGTCCGCCACGGATGAAGAATAAGTCTACTAAGACATGATCTGCTTGGGGAGGAGAGGTGGCCGATCTCTCAAAGGAGAAGGGCCCCGAGCCCTTTCCTCTATGGGCTTTTATTAGGTTCATTCATACAGGAATACAGATAAAGCTCATCAATCATTGTCAGCCAGTAAGTGTTAAACAATACATGATTTACAGAGAACTTTGAGGGCTTATTCTGAGTTACAGCCAACTACTTACAGGGCCATAAAACTTTAGGTGCCAGACTCATCTCAGGTCTGGACCCTTATCTTTTAAGCTGAGGGTACAAATTAAGTAGGTTTCACAGGAATGTATGTATTCCTGGTGACCAGAGCCTGACTTAGGTTGATCCTCCCTTGAGGATTCTTACCCGTCATTGGCTAACTGGCCAAGCTCAGGGCCAAGCAGGGTGAAGTGGGCAGAGGTGGCACACCTGCCAGGGAGATAAGCTTTGTCTCCTTAGTGGTTTATGGTCCCAATTCTGACTCAGCCTTAACCATGGGGGGGTTACAGCTTCTGAAACCAGGCAGGGCAGTTCCCAACACACCACCTATTTATTTGAGATGAAAGGCTTATGATGGGAAATTTTGAAGCCATACAAAGGAACAAAACACGGATACATACACAAACGTGGGTGACTCTACATGTAGTAAACCTTGTGCTACATGATATGAGTCCGATCATCAAAGATGACAGAGCATGATTCCGTTCCTATGCCATAGCCAGAACAATGAATCCCTAGAGTGAGACAGCAGATTGGGTGGTCTGGAGTTGGGACTGGGAGAGTGGCGGTGTTGGTGGTGGTGGTGTGGTGTGAGGTGGGGTAGGATGGGCTGGGCTGGGGTAAGAGGGGAGACAAGAATGGAGGGAGAGTGAGAATACCACAGAAGCTGCAAACTTAATGACACTAGGAATGAGTATAATTCTCAGTGCTTTGCTGTTTTTGTTGTTGTTTGTTTGTTTGTTTTAATGTTTTTCTCTCCATGGAATCCAAGAAAAAATAACTTGTAGAGTTAAACAAGGATCAGCCACTACACTGCCACTGGAATTTTGCTGAAAATAAAAATGAAGGCGGGGGAGGAGTGGGAAGTAATCACATATTTACATTTCTGCAGGTCACCAGGCATCAATATCCTGTAAGTGATGTGACCTCGTTTCTCATGTACATGAAAGAAATTGATATTTGAGACACTTCTACGTGTTATTTCTAAATGATATGAATAAATGAAAACAACGGCAATGGCTGTTATGAATACCTACCGTGAAACTGCCTTCCACTCTCCTCTACACAATGTGCGCACCCAACTCCCCTCAGTCCCTATGCCCTTTCCCTGCTTGCCTCTATCAGCCCTCCACGTGTCCTGTCACTCTCAGCCATGTGGTCGACCTTCTTCCTCTGGAAGCTATAAAAGTGACCACCAGTCTGATGGACACTGACTACTGGGCTCCATACTGAGCCCTCCAGGTTGGAAACATGGCCAGCCACTCAGCAGCTAGGCCTTCTCTAGTGTCATGACAGCAGAAGGGGACTTTGGAAACTTTATTCTCTCTCTTCCTCTCTCCTCCTTGCTCTGTCTCCTCTCTGCCCCTTCTTCCTTCCTTTTCTGTTCCAACACCACTGGGACTGGGATGTTCACCATGTCAAGGAATGACTCCTCCCCTATGCTTCTACAGTGGCAACACAAGGACATTTGGTGAACTTGGAAAAGTCACACAGGGGCAACTGGTCCTGTGCCAATTTAGAAATTTCTTCAAAGGAAGGGGTCAACTGGGTACCCTTTGTGGGCCGAGAAACTTGATTGGGGTTGCATTGTGTTGTAGTAGCAGATGCCACTGTGAAACATCTGTAAACGATAGGCAGTAAGAGAAATGGTAATCATTGCAAAGATGATGTGATATGTGGTCATGTGTTTACTATTTTTTTAAAAAGAGAGGTATAACTTTAATAACCTCATCATAAGTTTGCATGGAGACAACTAAACCGATATTGTGGGCTGATTGCACCATAGGCAAGGGAAATGTCGAATCACTGTATTGTACATCCACAAGTAACAGGCTGCTGTATACCAGCCATATTTGCAAAAAATAAAAAGTGTTACATAGCCTTTATGCCTCTGCTTTCCATCTCCCTCCACTTGGAGAAAGCTTAACCATCCTATGTGCAGTAGTTTTAAGTGAGCAAGTTGGCAAGTATGGGACTGACCGGTCAGCTTCTGGACCCAGTTGCTGTGCCCACCAGTCTAAGTCCAGGACTGCTCAATTTGTGAACTTCAGCACCCAGGTAAACAGTCATCCAGGCAGCCAGAGATGCACCTTGAAAAGCCAAAAGCCATGGGTGGGTGGTGCTGGAGAACCAGGCATGGACACCTGCTCAGCTGGTCAGTAAGGAAGGATGTGGGAAGAGGAAGAAGCAGAGGAGACAGCAGGCAAGACAAGAACAGTGTCCAGCCTTCCTCACCCACAGGACAGCTCACTGCACTCCCCAAATTGGGGACTTTAGAGAAAACAGTGTAGAGAAATTGAGTCCAATGACTGGGTCCCAGGCTTACCCACATCCAAACAGACTCGCCCTCTGAGTGCCTCCAAGCAGAGCCTGTGGCTGTCCCCAACTCTGGACCTTGACTAGGCGAGAAAGTCTGTTTTGGTGACCAGCACCCAGGCCCACACACACACGGGCCATGTAGAAAGCAGCTGGAACCCACATAGGCAGAAGGTGGCCTGTCTCTTCACATCGTCAGATCAGAACTTGGAAAAATTTCAGAGGTGTTGACAAAGAAGGGAAGGCCCCCAGGAGCAAAGGCGGCCAGGTGTGTGACACCCTGTCCATCCACCCCATACACCCAGAGTCAGTAGGCTCCTCTGGAGCAGATGCCAGGCATCAACATCTGCTGTTGCCAGGCAGCGTCACCATTTGGTCCTTGGCTCCTAGTGGGAGAAAGGGCAACTTTAGTGAGTGCAGGTCAGCCCTTCTGGGTGTCCTTGGAGATGCAGGGAGCCACTCTCTCAATAGTCCTGCAGGTCCAATCTCTGGAACACTGGCTGAGTGCTGATGCCCCGCACCACCTGCTCGACTGCCCCAGTGCCCCTGGTGCACTGGAAGTCATCCTCCTCCACCACCACTGCCCGATCACCTCCTTCATGGCTCTAGAGGAAAGAAACATACAAGCAGCTGACAGGTGGCTCCCGACAAGAGGCTTGAATGTCAGTGGTACTGAACCATATCGCAGAAACAATCTCTCTCCGCACCCATCCCTCGAAGGGTACAGAAAGGATGTTTAAAAAGATTAAGGAGAAATCTGGAAAAGAGAAGGGGCTCTCAGCAAGGGTCTCTCACTAGTGTCTGTACAACAGATAGACACTAGGTCTGAACTTCACAAAGTCAAGTTCCATGTTCTCTGTAGGTTGAAGATAGTACAGTTTATGGTGAACAAGCATGAGCAAAACACCATCGGTTAAAGGAAATAAAACAAAGTGGCAACAGTTTTAGAAAGTCTCTTCAATAAGTGGTCTTCAAAAATCAGAAGATAACACATGCCAAAAATAAATCTGGGCAACTCTATAACAGCACTAACAAGGAAAGAAATTAAACTAATGTCAGGCCTGCCTCCTCTCCCAGAATTTCAACAGATGGAAATTCCATGCACCTTACATTTATTTCTGATTCATTCTAGCCCTGTCCAACTTCCATTTCTTCAAACTGACAGCAGCACCATACCTCTCCCTGCCTTCCAACTGATACTATTCCTGCCCACCTGTCTTTGCCTTCAAACTGACACCAAGTCCACACACCTTTTTCAGGGGTTCAACTACTCCAGCCCTGTCTTCCAACTGAATCCAGTCTCACACATGTCTCCCTACCTTCCAACTTGTGACAGTCCCCCCTGCGTGTGTTTAACTTCCAACTAACAAGAGCCCTGTTCATTGGATACTTACCATCCCTGTTTCTATACATTTTTTCACTCAACTCCTTTTTCATCAAAAGCCCAGAATCTGAAAACACCAGTGTGCAAAAACACCAATATTGGCTCCCCTTTATTCTGGGTGAAGACTGAGCTTCCTCAGGTGAGCAATCCCAAGAAGATGCCCAAGCAAGACACATCTGAGACTCTGGCCCCCAGTTCTCTAAAACTGGGTCTATTTTTAAACTTCAGCTCTTTCTAGCTCTCCACCTAGGATGTGGGTGGAGAGCTAGAGAGAGCTAGAGAGAGCTTCTCTCTTTAGAAGCCCCAATGCTTCCTTCTGAATGCTTCCAAGCTTTGTTGCCTAACATATCCCATGCAATAATTATTACATAGAGCAGGACAAAATGTAGCAAATTAAATCCTTTTCACTAAGCACCTAATAAAGGACTCACCATTGATACATCGCAAAGGGCACATCCTCAGCTTACGGCATCTCAAAACCCATGCCACATATAAATATTTTGAAAGCTAATCCCCAACATTCACAGTGCATGCACTCACACTGGGGATCTTATTGCATAAATTATTGACATTTTAAGTCAAATAATTTATTTTTAGCTTCCTTCCATATCATAAAATATTTGGCAGCACTTTGGTCCCTACAGAATAAATGCCTCCAGAATCTCAACCCCACAAAGAGATAGAGAAGAGAAAGACACAGATTAATTGAGAGCATAAGAAGATAAGAGGAAGATGAAAACAAGTAGAGCCATGACTGGTGTGGCCCAGCGTGTTGGGCATCATCCTGTGAACCTAAATGTCACCGATTCAATTCCAGTCAGGGCTCATACCTGGGATGCAGGCCAGGGCCCTGTCTGGAGAATATCAGGGAGTGCAAATAGATATTTCTCTCCATTTTTTCCCCTACCTTCCCATCTCTCTAAAATAAATAAAGTGTTTTTTAAAAAGATGAAAATATTTATGTGGAACCTAATCAAAACAACAAACAAGCAAGAAAAGTATAACCAGAGACATTGAAATTAAGAAAAATCTGACACTAACCAGAGAGGAGGTGAGAGGGGATAATGGTGGGGGATGGAGGGGGGAGGGGAGAAGGGATTCAGGAACAACAATAAAGGACACATGTACAAAACCAAAAGGGAATGGAATCAGGGCAGGGAGTTGAGATGGATGGCTGGTGGGGGGAGTGGTGGGAGGTAAATGCAGACATCGGTGCTTGAACAACAATAAAATAATTTTTTAAAAAAGATGAAAATATATTTTGGAGATCAAAACCTTCTCTGAGGTACCATTGGCAAATATGTTTTCCCATATGGTTGGTTCCCTTTTCACTTTGCTGATGCTTTGTTTATCCATGCAGAAGATTTTGTTCTGATGAAGTCCCATTTGTTTATTCTTTCCTTTATGGCCCTTGCTGTAGGGGACATAGTGGTGAAAATATTGCTGCGTGGAATATCTGAGATTTTCCTGTCTACGTTCTCCTCTAGGACTTTTATGGTGTTGTAACTTATTTAAGCCTTTTGTCCATATGGAGTTAATTTCTGTGTATGGTGTAAGTTGGTCGAGTTTCAATTGTTTGCCTGCAGCAGTGCAGATCTCACAACAACGTTTGTTGAAGGGGTTATTTTCACTCCATTTTATGTTTGTGCCCCCTTTGGCAAATATTAATTGACCATAGAGACTTGGGCTTATTTCAGGGCTCTCTATTCTGTTCCATTGATCTATGTGTCTGTTCTTATGACTGTATCAGACTGTTTTGATTACCATGGCCTTGTAAAATATTTTGAGGCCAGGTATTGTGATCCCTCCTACTTTGTTCTTCTTTCTCAAAATTGCTGCAGGCTTTCAGGGTCATTTATGGTTCAAAATAAAATTTTGAAATGTTTGTTTTATATCTGTGAATTATGTCATTGGTATTTTACCAGGGATTGTGTTGAATCTATAAGCTGCTTTGGGTAGTATGGACAATTTGATGTTGTTGAAACAACATGCTTCTAAAGAATTAATAGATCAAAGAGGAAAACAAATAGAAAACTAAATCTACCTTGAGATTCACACAAATGGGAAAACAACCTAAGAAAATTTAGTATGTTTAAGCAGTTAAAAGAGAAAACAGTATAGCTATATAGGGCTACCAAAGAGCAGGAAAATAATCCAAAAAATCTGTTAAATTTATCCCTGAAGAAACCAGAGACACAAAAACACACTAACACATAAGTAGAAGAAAATTTATAACAAAGATCTGAGTACAAGTGAGTAAAACAAAAATATAAGATAATGACTAATAAAATGAAGCCTGATTCATTGAAAAATAAATAGAATGGACAACCCAATAGTAAGACTCATTGAAGAGGGAACAAACATGAATAAAATCAAAAATGAAAATGAAAATCTCATCTGATGACACAGGTTCAAAAAATCATTAGAAAAAATACCATATGATCTCACCTTTAACTGGAACATAATAGAAGAAAAAAGGAATCAAAATATAACCAGAGACATTAAAGTTAAGAACAATCTAACAATGGGCAGGGGGGAGTGGGGAGGGGACAGTGAGGAGAGGGGATTACAGGAACTACTATAAAGGACATATGGACAAAATCAAGGGGGAGGGTGGAGGTGGGGGAGGGAGGGGGGTTCAGCTGGGGTGGGGTGGAGGGATGGGGAGAAAAGGCACACAACTGTAATTGAATAACAATAAAAAATTAAAATTAAAAAAATATTACAAACTATGACATACCAACATATTTGACAATCTAGATGAAATAGATTTTGCAGAAAAACATGCAGGCCCCCAAGGCTCAACTTGAAAGAAACAGAGAATCTCTACAGACCAATTCCTAGCAATGAAAATGAAGCAGAAATAAAAACTCCCAACAAAACACAAAACCCAGCATTACATGACTTAGAGGTGAATTCTACCAAATATTTAAATAATAATTAGTACGTTTTCTTTTCAAACTATTTTAAAAACCATAGAATAACACTTACAAATTCAAACTATGAGGCCAGCACTAATGTGATAACAAAATCAAAGAAAGACAAAACAAAGGAAAAGGTTACAGGCCAATATTCTTAACAAACACAGGTGCCACAATTCTGAACAGAATAATAGCAATCAGTATTTTTCAGTATGCCATGGCTGGTGTGGCTCAGTGGATTGAGAACCAGCCTGTGAACCAAAGGGTCACTGGTTCAATTACGAGTCAGGCACATGCCTGGGTTGAGGGCCAGATCCCCAGTAGGGGATGCACAAGAGGCATCCACACATTGATGTTTCTCTCCCTCTGTTTCTATCTCCTTTTCCTCGCTAAAAATTAAGTAAATAAAATCTTTTTTAAAAATATATTTATTGATTATGCTATTAGCTGTCCCATTCCCCCCCACACTCCACTCCATCCTGCCCACCCCCTCCCTCCCACATTCCCCCCCTATAGTTCATGTTTATGGGTCATACTTAAAAGTTCTTTGGCTTCTACATTTCCTACAGTATTCTTACCCTCCCCCTGTCTATTTTCCACCTATCATCTATGCTACTTATTCTCTGTACCTTTCCCCCCATCTCCCCCTCCCACTCCCCTATTGACAACCCTCCATGTGATCTCCATCTCTATGGTTCTGTTCCTGTTCTAGTTGTTTGCCAAGTTTGCTCTTGTTTTTGTTTTAGGTGTGGTCGTTAATAACTGTGAGTTTGCTGTCATTTTTACTGTTCCTATTTTTGATCTTCTTTTTCTTAGGTAACTCCCTTTAACATTTCATATAATAAGGGCTTGGTGATGATGAACTTCTTTAACTTGACCTTATCTGAGAGGCACTTTATCTTCCCTTCCATTCTAAATGATAGCTTTGCTGGATACAGTAATCTTGGATGTAGGTCCTTGCGTTTAATTTTGGGTAATGTAATTATGATGTGCCTTGGTGTGTTCCTCCTTGGGTCCAGCTTCTTTGGGACTCTCTGAGCTTCCCGGAAGTCTATTTCCTTTGCCAGATTAGGGAAGTTCTCCTTCATTATTTGTTCAAATAAGTTTTCAATTTTTTGTTCTTCCTCTTCTCCTTCTGGCACCCCTATAATTCAGATGTTGGAACGTCTAAAGATGTCCTGGAGGTTCCTAAGCCTCTCCTCATTTTTCCAGATTCTTGTTTCATCACTATTGGTTCCCTGTACATTTTCCTTTGTTTCTCTTAGAATAGGCTTCATTTTTCATCTGTTTTTCGAACAGATTCAACCAATTCTGTGAGCATCTTGATAACCAGTGTTTTGAACTGTGCATCTGATAGGTTGGCTATCTCTTCCTCACTTAGTTGTATTATTTCTGGAGCTTTGAAGTGTTCTGTCATTTGGGCCTTTTTTTTTTTTTTTTTTTTTTTGTCTTGGCCTGTTACTTAAAGGGGTGGAGCCTTAGGTGTTCACCAGGGCGGGGTAACGCTGGTGGCTGCACTGTGACGCTGTACGTGGGGGAGGGGCCCCAAGAGAGAACAATGGCGCCTGCTTCACTCTCCTCCGGATTTCAATCTTTCACTCCAATACCCACAATCAAACTGGGCCCCTCTGGTGCTGGTTCCCCAGTGGGTGGGCCTGTGCACACTCTAGGCCCCTGTGGGTCTCTCCAATGACCTCTCCTGTGAGGCTGGGAGTCTCTCCTGCTGCCGCCCCAACCCCCAGGGGTGTTTTCAATCAGAGGTTTGAGGCTTTATTTCCCCAAGCTGGAGCCCTGGGTTGCATGGTCTGCTTTGCTCCCCGCCATTTGTCCGGTTTATCTGTGCGCGAATGTGGGGCCGTGAGGTGCTATCCACTGCTCTGCCTGCCCCGTTCTCTGCCACTCTGAGTCTGGCCCTCTCGGTTTATCTGGGCCGCAGGGCCTGCTAGTGCTCGGACTGCCTGGGCCGTTTGTCCCACACTCCACCTTCTGAGTCCTGCCACAGCCACATGAGTCCTCTCCACCCTGGTGCCCGTTTCTGCCCCTCCTACTGGTCTGGAGGTATGTTTATTTTTTATTTCCTTGATGTCGGACCCCCTTGCCGTTCGATTCTCTGTCAGTTCTGGTTGTGCAAGGAGGCGCAGTGTGTCTACCTATGCCGCCATCTTGGTTCTCCGTAAATAAAGTCTTAAAAATAAGAATTTATCAGTATGTTCAAAGAATTATACATTATAATAAAGTAGGAATTACACCAAAAATACGTATCCACTTCAACATTTTAAAACATGAAGGTGACTGAGGTGAAGATGGCTGTGAGTTAGGTGGGAGCGGAGCCCACTTCCCCCTGTGCACAGGTGAAACACCTAGCCGATCTTCTGAGGAACAGAGTGAACAGCTGCGGGGGAGCTTTGCCTGCAGAGCACCCCCATCTGCCGCGATGAGAATAAGTCTACCAAGACATGATCTGCTTGGGGAGGAAAGTTGGCCAATCTCTCAAAGGAGAAGGACCAGGAACCTGTTCCTCAATGGACTTTTATTGGGTTTAATTTGCATAGGAATACAGGGCATATACTTAAAGCTCATCAATCATTGTCAGGCAGAAATGATCAAATAATAGATAACATTCAAAGAACTCTGAGGGCTTATTCTGAGTCAGGGTCAGATAGTTAAAGGGCCATAAAACTTTGGGGAGACAAGCTCTTTTCAGGCTTGGACCCTTTTCATTTAAATGGAGGGTATTAGCAAAGTAGGTTCCATAGGATTTTATGTATTCTTTCTTAGGCCTGATTGCCCTAGGGAACCCACCCTTTCCAGCACAGGGCCGCACCCACCTCTGGCATTGTTTCAGGCTGAAGTCAGGGAGTGGAAGTAAGGCAGCCAAGAAATTAGGAGACTTCTTGCAGACAGAATGAGGACTCAGGCTATGTCAAAGCCGAGGGGTAAGGGTCCATCACCCCCTTTTTCTATAGTCCCCCAAGTCCTTCCCTGAGAGCCTCTTCATGACCATGCCTCTCTTAGGTCGGCCCTCCCTTGAGGAATCTTACCTGTCATTGGCTAACTGGTCATCCGCCCGGGGCCAAGCAGGGTGAAGTAAAGTGGGCAGAGGCGGTGCCCCTGCCAGGGAGATAAGCTTTGTCTCCTTAGTGGCTTATGGTCCCAAGGTCTCTCACTCAGCCTTAACCATGGGGATTTCAGCTTCTGAAACCAGGCAGGGTGGTTCCCAACAAACAGCCAACAGTATCCCAGCATATATGAAGACTGGAGACCAAAAATTGTAGAGGACATTGAAAAATCAGATGGTAAGGAGAGTGCTTCAGGACAATAAGGTCCCTGGGACCAATGTGGGTAGCAGGGTAGCTGCAGTCCCAGACCCAGCGCCCACCGGGTCTGCTGCAGGATTCTTGGGAGAGAGCCAGGTCAACGGCTCCCTCCCCTGCCAAACAAGGTTTGCGCGGCACCAGGAGGGACCTGGATGCTTGAAGTAGCAGGGGGGGAATAAGGACGAAGGGGGAAACACACAGGGGAGATGTTCCCCCACTGAGACTGTGGACAGCATCTGGGAAGAGTTGGGCAGTGACGGCCCCCGACCTGGTCAGTCCCTGGTCTGGTTGGAGAGTTGGGCTGTGTGAGAGACCAGGCGCCTATTTGGAGAGGCAGGCTTGAATAGGAGGAATTTTTCAAAAAGAAAAAGAGAAAAAAGAGGCACTCAGCAGCTGTTTGGAGAATTCTCCTGTAGCAGCCACTCCCGCCTCCTGCACCCCTACCCCTGCCAGGGCTCCTACTCATACCTGAAGCCCAGGAGACAGTATGCACCTGATCCGGTGGCCCAGCGACTGCCCCTCCTATCCCAGTAGCAGAGGCCGAGTGCTCAGACCTACAGCCCTTGGACAGAGGGGGCCTGACCCTGCTGACCAGTGGCACCTCCCACCCTGCTCCTGCTCCAGGGGCCCTGCAGGACTGACTGGCTCTCTAAGAGGAAGGTGGAGATACCCCCACGGTGGAAAGCTGCAGGGCTCAGGGAGTCAGCAATCCCCAGAAAGACTTAATTCAGTTTGAACTACCCTGAAGGGACTGTGAGAGTCCCTAGCATCTAGGACAGCAAAGAGCAAGAAGGTGATATGTGAGTTGCCCCTAATTGGTGCACCTCAAGGACAGTGCAACTGGTGGACTAAAGATGTAGGTGGGGCACAGAAGGGCACTGGGGGCCCAGAAGCCCACTGAGGAACTTGCTTGGAGGCTGGGCAACTGGGAAGAGTGCGGCCCAGGAAGGGAGAAAAGAGAAACCCATCCCCCGTCAGTCTGCCTGCAGCCAGGAAAACAACCAGACCTGACTTGGCTGCTTTAAAGCCAGAAGAAGGCTTTTTTAAAAAAATTGTTTTAAATTCCTTCTTCCTTTCTTTCCTTCTTTCTTTTTTATTCCTTCTTCCTTCCTTCCTCCTTTCCATTTTTATTCCTTCTTCCTTCATTCCTTTTTTTTAATTGCAAGTGAGACAATAAAACCTGGAGCTGTGATAAGACCAGAGTTAGACTCAAAGAGAGGTCATCCCAACAACTGAGAGAGTAAGACAAACTTCACGTTGCTAATCCAGAGAACTTGTATTATTATTTTTTTCATTATTTTTACATCTTTTATTTTATTAGTATTTTTGTATTTCTCTTCTTTGTGGTTAGTCTTCTTCACTTGGCTTGTTAAATTGCATTGTTTGACTGGTTTCTCTTGTTCTCTCTTTCATAGTATATTTTTAATTTTCCGTCTTTCACTTCACTTGTGTTCCATTAGCACACTACTCTAGGTTTTTACTTCCTATTCTTGTTATCCAGATCACATAGATTCTGTCATATGATTGTTGCTCCATTACTATTGTAAATAGCTGTTCCATACAATTGTAAATACTACACAACACCCTTCTGGATCTTAGCTCACTTCACTGTTTCCTGAACTTTATTACTGTGGTGGTTAACTCCATTCTCTCACACACTACACCTATATTCTATCTTTTACTCTCACTTTTAACCTCGTAATCTCACCTCCCACAAGCTCCCAGCTTTCTAGATCCAACTCACAATCCTTCCACACACCTAATGAGAGTCTTAACTTTTTTCTACCTTTTCTAAAAATTGGATATTGGGTGAAATATCACAGTTAACACTACACATATCCAAAGGATCTCCAATCTCTTCTCTACATGTTGATACTTTAAATACCATAGAATACACTCCTGCTGTCTTAAACCATTTTGCCTTCCCCCTCCAACTGATCACAAAAAAGAGGAGGTGAGAGCTGTGAACACCAGGATACCTGCTGGAAGACAAAACCCACCAACAAAGGAACACCAACAGATAACAACAGAAGAAGGTGAAGGAGCAAGTGGAAAACACACTAACCTCAACCCAGGACCAATCCAGAAATACAACTAAAGCTGGAGAAATTACCCAGAACAAACAACTAAACATGAGTGAGAGAGAAGCCTTAAAACCTCATACACACAGAAGAACCATCTCCAACACAATCTGTCCATACCTGCACAACAGAATACAAGATGCGGTGGATGGAGTGACCCTCAGTTAACCAGCTGGAGGGAAGGGCCCACCAAAGAAAGACCCCAAAACATTCAAAACCCAAAGACATACAGAGATCCAACATAAACGACAGCCCAAGACCAGTGAGCTCAGGAGATCAAGGAGACTGCACCAATGGCTCTCACAGGTTTTCTACCATAGTTTAGGTAGAAACTCACTGGGTTTCTACCACAAACCAAGGGAGTCAGAACAGATCAACTTAAGAAGTAGAGGCTAATGACAAGAGTCTCACAAACAATGGGAAGACAAAGAATCAATCCCCAATTGAAAGGAAAGGAGGAAGCCTCAGAAAGAATGCTAAATGAAATAGAGGCAAGTCAAATATCAGATACTGAATTCAAAGCAATGGTTATCAGGAAGGTCACTGAGCTTACAGAGAACTACCCAAAACTACAGGGAAACTGCAATGAACTCACTGCAATCTATATCAAAACGAAAAAGGAAATAGAAGCTATCCACAAGGGCCAAGAGGAAGTGAAGAATACAATTTCTGAATTGAAGAACACAGTAGAAGGAATCAAAAGCAGACTTGATGAAGTAGAGGATCGGATCAGTGAGCTGGAGCACAATGTTGAAGAAAACACCCAGAAATGGTAAGAAAAGGAAAAGAGGCTCAGAAAGAATGAAGAGGGATTAAGGCAAATGCAGGACAACACGAAACATAATAAAATCCGTATAACAGGGATACCAGAAAGAGAAGAAGAGCGAGGGATAGAAAATCTGTTTGAAAAAGTAATGATGGAAAACTTCCCTAATTTGATGAGAGAAAAAGTCACAGAAATCCAGGAAACACAGAGAGTCCCAATCAAGAGGAACCCAAAGATGCCCACTTCAAGACACAGCATAATTAAAATGGCAAAATTCGAAGGAAAAGAGAGAATCTTAAAGGCAGCAAGGGAGAAACAGGAAGTAACATACAAGGGAGCCCTGATAAGACTAGCACCTGACTTCTCAATGGAAATGCTCCAAGCCAGAATGGAAGGGCATGAAATATTCCAAGTAATGAGAAGCAAAGATCTGCAACCAAAACTATTTTATCCAGTAAGGCTCTCAATTAAAATGGAAAGCCAAATTAGGAGTTTCCCAGACAAAACAAGTCTAAAAGAATACACCTCCACCTAACCAGCTCTGCAGGAAATGCTAAAGGCACTGCTGTAACAAAAGGAAGAAAAACAGTGAGAGAGAAAGAGAGAGAGAGAGAGAGAGAGGGAGGAACACAGGAATGAAAAAACGACAATTATAGTAGGGGATTTCAATACCCCACTGTCAAAAATGGACAGATCTTCCAAACAAAATACCAACAAAGATATTGAGGCATTGAACAATGCCCTAGATCAAAAGCACTTAACAGATATATATAGAGAGCTTTTCATCCCAAAGAAGCAAAGTTCCCATTCTCTTCAAAGGCACACGGAATATTTTCAAAAATAGACCTCATATTAGGACACAAAACAAGGCTTAACAAATTCAGGAAAATTGAAATCATATCAAGCATTTTCTCCAACCACAAGGCACTGAAACTAGAAACCAAACTCAAGGGAAAAACCCCCAAACACTCAAACTCATGCAGATTGAATACCATACTATTAAACAATGAATGGGTCAAGAATGACATTAGGGAAGAAATCAAAAAGTTTCTGGAAACAAATGAAAATGAACTCACAACAACCCAAATCTTATGGGACACAGTGAAGGGAGTCCTGAGAGACAAGTTCATAGTGATACGGGCCTACCAAAAAAAGATAGAAACATTTCAAATAAAAAGAGAGAGGATCCAAATAAACATAATCAGAAATGAAAGAGGAGAAATTGCAACTGATACCACAGAAATAAAAAGGATTGTGAGAAGTTACTATGAAGATCTATATGCCAAGAAATTTGAAAACCTAGGTGAATTGGACAAATTTCTAGAAAAATTTAATCTTCCAAAACTCAGTGAAGAAGAAGCAGAAAGCTTGAACAGACCAATAACAGCAGATGAAAATGAAGCAGTAATCAAAAAGCTTCTGACACACAAAAGCCCCAGAGCAGATGGTTTCACAGGAGAATTTTACAAAGCATTTAAAGGAGAGCTAACCCGTATCCTTCACAGATTATTCCAAAAACGTCAGGAAGATGTAAGACTCCCAAACTCTTTTTATGAACACAGCATCATCCTAATCCCAAAAGGAGATAACAACATAACAAAGAAAGAAAACTTCAGGCCAATATCACTGATGAACAAAGATGCTAAAATCCTCAACAAAATATTGGCAGACCACATCCAGCACTACATTAAAAAGATCATACACCATGATCAAGTGGGATTCATCCCAGGGATGCAAGGATGGTACAATATTCGCAAATCAATAAATGTAATACATCACATAAAGCGAAAGACAAAATCACATGATCAATAGTAGTAGGCTCAGAAAAAGCACTTAATAAGGTACAGCACCCATTTATCATAAAAAAAAAACCTTAGCAAAGTGGGAATAGAGGGAGTATTCTGTAACATAATAAAGGCCATATATGAGAGACCTACAGCCAACATCATACTCAAAGGGCAAAAACTTAAGGCCTTTCCCACTAAGACCAGGAACAAGACGAGGATGTCTGCTTTCACCACTCCTATTCAACATAGTACTAGAAGTCCTAGCCACAGCAATCGCACAAGAAAAAGAAATAAAAGCCATCCAAATTGGAAAGGAGGAAGTAAAACTGTCATTTCTGCACATGGCATGATAGTATACATAGAAAATCCTATAGACTCCATCAAAAAACTACACCTAATCAATGAATTTGGCCTAACAGTGGGAAAGAAAGTCAATATTCAGAAATCAAAGGCATTTTTGTACCCAAACAATTAAATATCAGAAATGGAAATCAAGGAAAAAATCCCATTTGATAGAGCAATAAAATACCTAGGAATAAACCTGACCAAGGAGGTAAATGACCTGTACTCAGAAAACTACACAACACTGAACAAAGACATTAAGGAAGACACAAACAAATGGAAGCATGTACCATGCTCATGGATTGGAAGAATTAACATCATCAAAATGGCCATACTACCAAAAGCAACTTATAGAATCAATGCAATCCCTGGTAAAATACCAATGACATATTTCACCGATATAGAACAAACATTTCAGAAATTTATATGGAACCATAAATGACCCTGAATACCTGCAGCAATTTTGAGAAAGAAGAACAAAGCAGGAGGGATCACAATACCTGATATCAAACTGTATTACAAAGCCACTGTAATCAAAACAGCCTGGTACTAGCATAAAAACAGGCACATAGACCAATGGAACAGAACAGAGAGCCCAGAAATAAACCCAAGTCTTTATGGTCAAATAATATTTGAGAAAGGAGGCAGGAGCATAAAATGGAGTAAAAACAGCCTCTTCAACAAATGGTGTTGGGAGATCTGGACAGCTACATGCAAAAAAAATGAAACTCAATCGCCAACTTACACCATACACAAAAATAAATTCAAAGTGGATAAAAGACTTAAATATAAGTCGTGACACCATAAAAGTCCTAGAGGAAAACATCAGCAGGAAACTCTCAGACATTCCATGCAGCAACATGATCACTGATACGTCCGTCCTCTCAAGCAAGGGACATAAAGGAAAGAATAAACAAATGGGATCTCATCAAAGTAAAAAGCTTCTGCCTGGCTAAAGAAAACAGCATTAAAATGAAAAGAGAAGCAACTATGCGGGACAACACATTTGTCAATGATACCTCAGAGAAGGGTTTGATCTCCAACATATATAAAGAACTCACAAGACTCCACTCCAGGAAGACAAACAACCCAATTACAAAACGGGCAAAGGACTTGAACAGACACTTCTCCAAGGAGGTCATACAGAGGGCCCAGAGACATATGCAAAGATGCTCAGCATCACTAGCCATCGGAGTCCACAAAACCACAATCAAAACCACAATGAGATACCACTTCACACTGGTGAGAATGGCCATCATAAACAAATCAACAAACAAGTGTTGGAGGGGATGTGGAGAAAAGGGAACCCTAGTGCACTGTTGGTGGGAATGCAGACTGGTGCAGCCACTGTGAAAAACAGTATGGAATTTTCTCAGAAAACTAAAAATGGAACTGTCTTTTAACCCAGCAATTCCACTGCTGGGATTATAACCTAAGAACCCTGAAACACCAATCCAAAAACCTATGCACCCCAATGTTCATAGCAGCACAATTTACAATAACTAAGTGCTGGAAGCAACCTAAGTGACCATCAGTAAATGAATGGATGAAAAAAAAACCGTGGTTCATTTACACAATGGAATACTGTGCAGCAGAGAAAAGGAAGGAGTTCTTACCCTTTGCAACAACATGGATGGAACTGGAGAGCATTATGCTAGGTGAAATAAGTCAGGCCATGAGGGACAAAAGCATATGATCTCACCTTTTACTGGAACATAATCAACAAAAGAAAAAAGCAAGCAAAATATACCCAGAAGCATTGAAATTAAGATCAACCCAGCAATAGCAAATGGGGGGAGGGGACAATGTGGGGAAGGGTTTTCAGGAACTACTGTAAAGGACACATAGACAAAACCAAGGGGGAAGGTGGAAGCAAGGGAGGGAGGTGGGTTTTGCTGGGGTGGGGAGGAGTGGTGGAAGGAAAATGCAGACAACTGTAACTGAGCAATAGAATAATTTAGATAAATAAATAAATAAATAAAATATTAAGGTGACTAAACAAATCAACAAAATCCAGAATTATAGTCATGTGGTCATCAAAAATTTGCAGAAAAAGCATTTGGCAAAACTCAATATCGATTTATGATTAAACAACACTAAAAAATGAATATACAATGAAAATCCCTCAAGTTGATAAAGGCTATATAGGATAAGCCCACAGCTATTATCATACTCAATTGTGGAAAACATGAAGCTTTCTTTTTAAGATCAGAAAAAAGAAAAAGAAATGTCCACTCTCTCCACTCTCTTTCAACCTACTGCTGGAACTTGTAGCTACAACGTACTGAAAACAAACAAACAAAAAATCCACACATTTATTCAATAAGTAGAAAAGTAAAACTGTCTGTTTCTAAAGTTGATACCCAAAAAGAGAAACCCAAGAGAATAAAAAAAGTGAATAGAATTAATAAAGGAAGCGTACGGAAGTATCACAATACAATGTTAACATGCAGAAATTTGTCACATTTGTATACACAAATAACAAAAATTCCAAAGAAGAATCCTGACTAGTGTTACTCAGTGGGTCAGGCATCATCTCAAAAACTGAGAGTCACTGACTCACTTCAGTGTCAGGGCCCGTGCCCAGAATGCAGGCAAAGTCCCAGGTTGGGTATGTGTGGGAGGCAAGTGATCCATGCTTCTCTCACACACAATGATTCTGTCCCTCTCTTCTTCCCTTTCATGCTATCTAAATATTAATAAATAAAATCTAAACAAAAAATCTGAGAAAGAAATAGAGGAAATAATCCCATTTACAACTGCATAAAAAAGAATTAAATGTTGGAAAACCAATGGAATTAAATATGGGAAAGTAATCTAGAATCATACATATAAGACAATGAATAAAAATTTGAAAAGGCTGCAGAAAAACATCATGCTAATAAATAGGAAAGGTTGAATTATTAAAAATGGCCATACTTGCCAAAGCAATTTACAGGTTTAATGCAATTTCTATCAAAATACCAATTTCAGTCTTCTCAGAACCAGAGTGAATAATTCTAAAGTTTATATGGAACCAAAAAGACTCAAAATTGCCAAAACAATCAGGAAAGTAGAATAGAGTTGGAAAGGTCACAATCCTAGATCTCAAGCCATACCAGAAAGAAATACTAATCATAAAATATCTTATTAGTGCAAAAAGTCCATGAAGATTAGTGGAAATAAATAGAGAGCCCAGAAATAAACCTTCACTTTTATGGACAAGTAATGTATGACAAACGATGTAAAAATCTACACTGCAGTAATGACAGTCTCTTCAACAAGTGGTCTTCAGGAAACAGAACAGAGACAGGCTCAAAACAGACCTAAACAATCTCTTAAACAAGATACGAGAATACACTTAAACTGCAGCCAGCCCTACACAACTTTCCCAGAATTCCAACTGACACCAGCCCTGCTCACGACTTTTTGTCTTGAAACTGATTACAGATTTTCAACATCTGTTTATTTTACAGCTGACACCAGCCCTGCCGCTCACATTTCTGCAGTCCAACTGATGATCTCCCTGTCTTCCAACTGATGCCAGCCCCACCTGTCTTACCCCAGACCTGCCTCATCCCAGACCTGCCTCTGTTCTTCTAATGTTTCTTCACACACCTCATTTTTCAAAAGTTCAACACCTGGGATCACAAGTGTTAAAGAATACCAGAGTTGCAACACACCTATTCTGGCTGAAGCCTGACCAGACTTATTGAGGCCTTCAGAGAAGATGCCCCAGAGAAGCACATTGGAGATTATTTCAGTTTTCTAAGACTGGGTCTTATGTATGGCTTCAGCTCTTTCCAGCTTTCCACCTGGGACAGCCACTGTCTCTCTGGTTACTGGAACCTGGGCCCCGCTACTAACCTCTCTACCCTCATGAACATCACAGCTTTCATGCCATATCTACTAAATTCAAAATGACAAAATGTAGCAACTCAGAAATTTTTACCAAATTCCTCACAGACAACACAGCTTTGATCCATCACAGAGACATATCCACAGCCTACAGTGCCTTCAAATGCACCCCACATATAAATGTTTTTGAAGACTAAAGCAGAGCAAACGGTATGCATCTGCATTGGGCTTTTCAAGTATAGTAACCATTGACATTCTAGGTCAAGTATGCTTGCTCTGGGTGGCTGTCTGCTGGACCAAAGTGTATTCATTACCATCCTGTCCTCTACCTCTCCCAAAGTCCTTCTAGTCCCACAGCTTCCGATATAGATATAAAAAAGGAGAAAGAGACGGGGAGAGAGAGAATGAGAAACAAAACAAGAGACTGAAACAAAATAAAATGAGAAAAACAACTCAAAGAGTAAATAAAGGTGGCATTAACTTTAAATATATCTTGTGTGTGACTTCTCATCACCTTGGCTGTTGTCTGTTGTGGAGGACCTGGTTGGTAACCACTCAGTGGTGACACAAAGTTGTACATGTTCAGAGGCAAGGCCTCCTGAGGGCCAAATAGGGTGCTGTCCACCATGTAGGCTTATATCATGCACAAGGCCTGATGATAAGTATAACAAGATAACACAGAATGTTGTATGGAATAGATAACATCTTTGTCTTCTTAATTTTAACCCCTTTAAGGGGAAGAGTTAAAAATGTGGCCCAGTGCAGCATACGTCTCTCAGGATCACATGGCTGAAATCCAAGCCTAACCCCTTCTTGTAATTTCTCCTTCTCTGAGTTTTTGCATCAAACACGTGTAACAATGGCCCACAGATGTTATATGTGTTTTGTTATATGCACCTAAAAATGTCTCTAGGAAATAGTTTCTTGCATCATCTCCACTGCACAGCTATGGTTAGTCAGGAGGGTCAGGAAGACACATGTATTATGCAGGAAACTAAATGAATCGGAAATCAAAGTTCTAACTGCAGCTCTCTCTTCTGAAAGATAGGTCCCTGGCTTCACTATTGAGGAGTCATGGGGAGGGATGTGTTGGAAATCATTGCATATTTATGGAGGTGTTGTAAGTGAGCAGGTGAAAGCCCTGAGTGGTTTGCAGGTAAGTCTTTTAAAGAAAAATCCCCATGGAATAGAATGATGAAGAAGTTACTTCACTTCTTTGCTGACCAAACAACACAGACACTACAACTCTGGTAACCACGCACCTCATTTCTGAGACTGGCCCCTATTAACTTACTTGAGTGAAGAGAGTTGAGAGAGCAGGATGTTTTCCCATCATCTCCAGAATTTCTTAGACTTTGGCATTTGGAAATCCTATACTAAAACTGTTTCACTCACTATAGACAGTGGCTCTAACCTCTTCTTTAAGGCCTGAGGTCAGTCAGCAGTGTGGAGCCTCACGTCAGTTATGGCAGCCCAGAGAAGACCAACTGAGGTAACACCATGGCTGTGATCCAACATGGGAATCTTACCACTCCCTGCCACTTGTTCTGCTCCTGTGTGTGTTGGAGTGGATGAAACTGCAAGTAATTGTTCACAGCTCTCTTTAGTCATTCTTATCTGTGGTGTCAGTTAAAAACGTTTTTTAAGAAGTTTTGCTTATTTATTTGTCTTTTCCTGCTTGACAAGTTACAAGAAACTAGAGAATTTTAAACATTTTTTCAAAGAATTAGCACTTAGTTTCATTAGCCTTTTCTTTGTATCCCAATTGTTTTTATTTGTGCTCATATATGTTCTATTTACTCTTCTACATGAATTGTTTGTTATTTTCTCTGTTATATTCAAGAATAAATTGAAATGTGTTTTTCATAATTTCTCCTGTTGGGGTAGTCCTGAAATGTATAAATTTTCTTTAATAAATGCTTTTGCTGTGTCTCAGATTTAGTTGTTTTTCTATTTTCATGTGTCTCAAAGTAGATTCTGTGTTTTTTTGTTAGGATCTTTAATTTATTGGTTATTTAAAAAATGTTGGTTAATTTTCAATTACTTGTGTTTTTCTGTTTTATTTTCCTGATTCTTGATATCAAGTTTCTTACAATTGGGGCCAGATAATATGGTAGATATAATTACATATTTTTAAATTTATTGGGAATTGATTTGTTGCCTAGTACGAGAGTTGTCTTAGAAAATGTTCTATGTACACAAAAATATGTATAAAATATAGTTTTTCTTTAAATGGTCTATAAAGGTCTTCAACAAAAACCTGGTCCAAAGTTGCAGATAAGATCATTAGCACCATTTTAAATATTTTTTTTGTCCTCAACTGAAAATATATTTTTCATTGATTTTAGAGAGTAATGAAGGGAAACAGATGAAGGTGGAGAGAGTGTCAGAGAGGGAGAGAGAGAGAAAAACAGAGAGGGAGGGAGTTGAAGAGAAATATTGATATGACAGAGAAACATTAATCAGTTGTCTGTCCTGTGCACCTTGAGTGGGGATCAAACCTGCAACATATGTATGTGCCCTGACCAACTGAATTCACAATCTTTTGGTGCAACACTTAAACCAATTTGGCCACCTGGCCAAGGGGAGTTCTTAAATGGCTAACAATACAGTGTTTAAAAAATAAGAACTGTACTTGAACAACAATAAAAAAGTTAAAAAAGTAAAATAACATTACTTTAAAAAAACAACTCATACCTTATTTAACTTTGACGGGAAACATTAGGTGACCTCACTTGGTGTGGTGGGCACAACACAATATACATATGCATTATTATTGCATTATATGCTTGAAATATTTATAATTTTAATACCTAATGTCACACAATACATTTCATTAAAAATGTTAAAAAATCACCTTTGAGGTGTTTCTTAATCATGTTCTTTTTTAAAATTTTGATTGTCTTACTCATTATTATTATTTTTTAAAGGCTTAGGAATAAATCTAATAAGCATCACAGTTCACTTTTGTTTACAGGCATACATATATTCATAGAAGTTTTTCATAGAAAAATTATGCTGTAAAAGGCTATAGGTACAGAATTCCTATCATCTTTTCCTACTGTTTTTCAAGTACAGTTTTCTGACTTTCCCCCCACACCTCCCCCACACCCCAGCCCTCCTCACCTCCTTCCCCTGTTTCCACACCCCTTTACAAATGAGAATATAATCAACAAGTTCTCCACTTTAGGTTTTCATCCCTTATCAGAGGCAGGTTCAAGTTTGAATGCGAAATTCTCTGCCTCACCAGTGCTTCATATCTCCCAATGGTGTAGCAGTTAAGATCAGGGAGAGTAAAAAATACCCTGATAATAGGAAATGGGGTGTTCTCATCAAGGTGCTCTCAGCAGTCTTTGTACAACTAACTGTGTGGAGCTCACTTCATAAATTCTGGTCATAAGTTCTCTGTATGGCACAGGTCAGTGATGGTAAATTTGAGGGTAGAGGGCAGCAGGGAAAGAAAAAAAGAGGTCACACCTTCAGAATGGCTCAGACTAAGTGCAGGGTCACACCAGGTCCTTCTCATATACACTCATAGGCTCTTTGCAAAGACATCTTCTGTAGACATATGAAGAGTTTATTATGGATACAAAATCAATTAATTTTGTACATGGTCTTGTGACCCATCTTTTGGGTCAGCATTTGGAAATGCATCCAGATGCACAGGCGGCTATGAGGATACCATTTGTGACACATAAAAAAGAGACTTCAATGATGTCTAAGGTGACTGACACTTTGACTAAAACTAAAGCCCAGGGTTGTGTCCCCGTGTTTCACTGAGTTATGCTAAATGAGTGACTATGTGCCTGGAGGTAGCAGGTGTATCATATGCATTCCTGCAAGAGGAATTAACCCACATTTATCCCAAATATTTGAGTTGGCCTAGAGCTTCATTGCCACTTTCAGAGATCCCTAATTTGGCCCCACATATAGGACAAGAAACAGGACCCCATGGATGACATCTCAGAATACGTGGGAGGTTGCATTCAATGTACATTTCCAGACTCAGAATGTCAACAGGCCTGTGAAGAAATAGATGGCTTTCCAAGTGTGAGGAGAAATACATGGACCTGCATGGCGACAGCAGGTCCAATTGTATCTTCTGGAAAACTAGACATCAGAGAAGTAACCTGGCTTGGCTGGTGTTATTCTAGATTAATTTACTAATATCTCCTTTTCCTATATGCAAATTAAAGCCCATAGTGATGAGGGGATATTCCCAATACACAATCTGGAGGTGAGTAGAGTCAGTGTTTGTTGAGAAGGTGCCCCGTGTTCACCTAGTAAAATGTTGCACTAGGATATGTTGAATGGTATTGAATGCCATATAGGTGATTAGATAGATAGTCATGTAAATAGTTCCATATGGAAACTCAGTGCTATAGACAATATGGGACACTTCTGGTGGAACCTGGAGGTGAGAACCCTCCTCAGAGACAAGCGATTGTCATTTTCACACTCAGTGAACCAGGGAGGGATCTATTATAAGCAACATCACCATGAACCACAGAAGAATTAGCATCTTGAGCTCACCCCAAAACTGACAGGCTTTCAGAACATGTGTGGAGGGACAGATGGACACAAGGTTAAAAAGATTGGGTTTTAAATGTATAATTTGAGTTTAGTAGGTTGGGGAGAACTATCCAATTATGACTGTCAAGGAATTTTTTAGATGTATTCATAGTTTGTAATAAAAGCATTGCCCCAGAAGTCTGCAACAAAACCAGAGTTTTCTAAGCTGTTCTTGTTTCCTTGCTTTGTCTACAGTCCTGGGAGCAGCCTAGCAACACAATCATTGTTAACAGCATGAGAATTCATGTTTGTCATGAGAAATCTATTTGTTTTCTTATTCAGAACTTAGAGAGAACATGTATTGTTTGGTGCTTATAGTGCTATCAGAAAAGTGGTGTGGCTTGGGGCTTGGCAATAATTACTGAGGAAATAAAGGGCAATATACTACATGGAGATGAAAAAGTTTTGCTGAAAAAAATTTCATGTGATACACCTGTCAGCTTTGGTCTTGCCTTAACACAAGATGAGTATTCCAGCATCCTAAGGTTTTACAGTCACTATGGACTTGCACCACCACCCCAGCCACACAAACTCAACTGCATGTAGGTGGAAATAATGATGCCTTTCTCTTTTAAATCTCAGGTTTTGGTAACTTTACAGCATGTCCACTGAAACCTAAAAAATCTTCTTATTGACAGATAATACTTAGAGTGTTAAAGTGTCATTTTCCTTTGTGTATATTTTTAGAAATGCTTTTCTCTGTTCCCATAGAAAGGTGGATGAGAAGAATTTTTCTAGGATCATCACAGTTTCTGCATAATGTCCCAGTGTGGGAAGTGGCAGAATTTTATGGTACCCAGGCTTCACATTGACAACTCGTAGGCTCTTGTAACACCATTGCATGCAGAGTGCAGAGCCTTGCAAAACCAGAACTGTGGTGACAGAGTGCTGCTTCTGTAAAAAAAATGTGTTTTTCCCCCCAAGTGTCAGAAAAAACTGTAAGAAAGAAGCTTCTTCAATTGATGCTCCAGTTGACAAGTGTTTCAAATGTTTATCATCTCACCGCATAGTCTGTGTGTCTTGGACAGAATTCTTGACCATGTCATTTCCTAAAAAACCCTAAAAACAAGAACAATAAAGAAGAAAAAAGGAAATGTTGCTGTTTAAAAAGATTGTATCCTATAGGAAAAATAAAAGGGAGAAAAATGATGAAAGCTGCTGAGAACCATAATTTCTTTGGGTTCCTTTGTTTAATAGAAACGACAAAGGGTCCACAACTTGTGCCAAAAATGTCTAGGTTACCCTTTCTGCTCTGCTCTGCTCTGCACATTGGGTGCTGTCTTTCTGCAACCACATGTGAAATGAAGACCAAAAGACACAACTATCAGAATAAATAAGAATCCAACTCTATATCCTTTACTTTATGATGCGAGACAGAGGGAAATATATCAGAAATCTTATCTAGAGATTATTCTCTATACAGCTTTTACACGGTCTTTTGCAACTGGTAGCAAACTAGAGCAATTGTGATCAACTGGCTACAAGTGGATTCAACATTGTTTAATTAGAATGATAGCCACTCACACTCCCCATTATCTCTCTTGCCCAGGTCTTCCCTCATCATCGTAGTTTTAATGACATCTTATTTATTTATTCTATGGCACATAATTTAAGATAATTTTTCTTTTCTATCTTGAGTATTTTACTTCAGTATAGAGGCAAATATCCAAACTTTTCTCTGTCTGCTGATGGCTGTTACCTAAATACAAAAAGTTAACTACTGTGGCACAGATTCTGTTTCTAATTCAGAAATTTCATAGAGTGAAGGTTCCTCTCTGGGGTTTATTTTATTTCCCACAGCATATCACACATAGTGGAAGTTGTACTCACATTTAGTTGAAGGAAAACTTCAGGCCAATATCGCCAATGAACACAGACATGAAATTCCTCAACAAAATATCGGCAAACCACATCCAGCAACACATTAAAAAGATCATACACCATACTCAAGTGGGATTCATCCCACGGATGCAAGGATGGTACATTATTCACAAATAAATGTAATATATAACATAAACAAAAACAAAGACAAAAATCACATGATCATATCAATAGACTCGGAAAAAGCATTTGATAAGGTACAGCACCAATTTATGATTACAACACTCAGAAAAAGTGAATGAAAGGAGAACCAAGATGGAGGCGTAAGTAGACACACTGCGTCTCCTCGCACAACAAGAACTGACAGAAAATCAAACAGCAAGGAAGTCCGACACCAAGGAGATAAGAAATAAACATTCATCCAGACCAGTAGGAGGGGCGGAGACGGGCAGCCGGGGCAGAGAGGACTCACGTTGCCGTGGTGGGACCGAGACTGGCGGAGTGTGGGATGAACGGGGCAGGCAGTCAGACCCTTAGGCCCCACATTCGCACCCAGATAAACCAAGAGGGCCGGACTCAGAGTGGTGGAGAATGGGGCAGGCAAAGTGGCGGGTAGCAACCCCTGGCCCCACATTCAAGCATTGATAAACCGGGATGAACGACGGGGAGCGAAGCCGGCTGCGCAACCCAGGGCTCTGGCGTGGGGAAATAAAACCTCAAACCTCTGATTGACAACACCCATGGGGGTTGGAGCGGAAGCAGGAGAAACTCCCAGCCTCACAGGAGAGGTCATTGGAGAGACCCACAGGGGCCTAGAATGTGCACAAGCCCACCCACTCAGGAACCAGCAGCAGAGGGGCCCAATTTGATTGTGGGTAGCAGAGGGAGTAAATGAAATCCCGTGGAGAGTGGAGCAAGCTCCATTGTTCCCTCTTGGCCCCTCCCCCATGTACAGCATCACAGCGCAGCAATCAGGTTACCCCACCCCAGTGAACACCTAAAGCTCCACCCCTTTAAGTAACAGGCACGCCAAGACAAATAAATAAATAAATAATAAAAAATTTTAAAAATGGCCCAAATGACAGAACACTTCAAAGCTCCAGAAATAATTCGACTAAGCAGCGAACACATAGCCAACCTATCAGATGCACAGTTCAAAACACTGCTAATCAGGAAGCTCACAGAATTAGTGGAATTTGGTCGAAAACAAGATGAAAAAATGAAGGCTATGCTAAGAGAGACAAAGGAAAATGTACAGGGAACCAATAGTGAGGCGAAGGAAACTGGGACTCAAATCAACGGTGTGGACCAGAAGGAAGAAAGAAACATCCACCTAGAAAAGAATGAAGAAACAAGAATTTGGAAAAATGAGGAGAGGCTTAGGAACCTCCGGGACATCTTTAGACATTCCACCATCCGAATTATAGGGGTGCCAGAAGAAGAAGAGGAAGAACACAATATTGAAAACTTATTTGAACAAATAATCAAGGAGAACTTCCCTAATCTGGCAAAGGAAATAGACTTCCGGGAAGTCCAGGAAGCTCAGAGAGTCCCAAAGAAGCTGGACCCAAGGAGGAACACACCAAGGCACATCATAATTAAATTACCCAAGATTAAGCAGAAGGAGAGAATCTTAGAAGCAGCAAGAGAAAAGCAGACAGTTACCTACAAAGGAGTTCCCATAAGACTGTCAGCTGATTTCTCCAAAGAGACCTTACAGGCAAGAAGGGGCTGCCAAGAACTATTCCAAGTCATGAAAGGCAAGGACCAACATCCAAGATTACTCTATCCAGCAAAGCTATCATTTAGAATGGAAAGGAAGATGAAGTGCTTCTCAGATAAGGTCAAGTTCAAGGAGTTCATCATCACCAAGCCCTTATTATATGAAATGTTAAAGGGACTTATCTAAGAAAAAGAAGATCAAAAATAGGAACAGTAAAAAGGACAGCAAACTCAGTTATTAACAACCACACCTAAAACAAAAACAAGAGCAAACTAGGCAAACAACTAGAACAGAAACAGAACCACAGAAATGGAGATCACATGGAGGGTTATCAATAGGGGAGCAGGAGGGGGAGAGGTGGGGAAAGGTACAGAGAATAAGTAGCATAAATAATAGGTGGAAAATAGACAGGGGGAGGGTAAGAATAGTATAGGAAATGTAGAAGCCAAAGAACTTATATGTATGACCCATGGACATGAACTATAGGGGGAGAATGTGAGAGGGAAGGGGTGGGCAGGATGGAGTGGAGTGACGGGGGGAAAATGGGACAACTGTAATAACATATCAATAAATATATATTTTTTTAAAAAAGGACCAATCCTCAACATAATGAAGGCCATACATTAGAGACCTACTGCCAACATCATACTCAATGGGCAAAAACTAAACGTTTTCCCACTAAGATCAGGAACAAGACAAGGTTGTACACTTTCACCACTTCAATTCAATATAGTATCAGAAGTCCTAGCCACAGAAATCAGACAAGAAAAAGAAATAAAAGGCATCCAAATTGGAAAGGAGGAAACAAAATTGTCATTTTTTGCAGATGACATGACAGTGTACATAGAAAATCCTATAGACTCCATCAAAAAAACTACTCAACCTAATCAATTAATTTGGCAAAAAACGAGGTACAAAGTCAATATTCTGAAATAAAAGGCATTTTTATACACAAGCAATGAAATATCAGAAACAAAAATCAGGAAAAAAATCCCATTTGATATAGAAACAAGAAAAATAAAGTGCATAGGAATAAAACTGACCAAGGAGGTAAATGACCTGTACTCAGAAAACTACACAACACTGAAGAAAGACATTAAGGAAGACACAAACAAATGGAAGCATGTACCATGCTCATGGATTGGAAGAATTAACATCATCAAAATGGCCATACTGCACAAAGTGATTTATAGATTCAATGTAATCCCTATTGCATTGTACCAATGACATATTTCACAGATATAGAACAAACATTTCAGAAATTTACACAGAACCATAAATGACCCTGAATACCCGTAGCAATTTTGAGAAGGATGAGGAAAGTAGGAGGGGTCACAATACCTGATATCAAACTGTATTACAAGGCCACTGTAGTCAAAACACCTGGTACTGGCATAAAAACAGACACATAGACCAATGGAACAGAACAGAGAGCCCAGAAATAAACCCAAGTCTCTACAGTCAATTAATATTTGAGAAAGGATGAAGAAGCATAAAATGGAGTAAAAATAGCCTCTTCAACAAATGGTGTTGGGAGATCTGGACAGCTACATGTAAAAAAAACACAACCACCAACTTACACCATACACAAAAATAAATTCAAGGTGGATAAAAGACTTAAATATCAGTCATGACACCATAAAAGTCCTAGAATAAAACTTCATTAGGAACCTCTCAGACATTCCATGCAGCAACACCTTCACTGATGTGTCCCCTGAAGCAAGGGACATAAGGAAAGAATAAACAAATGGGACCTCATCAAAGTAAAAAGCTTCTGCCTGGCTAAAGAAAACAGTATTAAAATGAAAAGGGAACCAACTATATAGGAAAATATATTTGCCAATGACACCTTGGACAAGGGTTTCATCTCGAAAATATATAAAGAACTCACAGGACTCCACTACAACAAGACAAAAACCCAGTAATAAAATGGGCAAAAGACTTGAACGGACAGTTCTCCAAGGAGAACATACAGAGGGCCTAGAGCCACATGAGAATATGCTGAGCATCACTAGCCATCAGAGAGATGCAAATCAAAACCACAACGAGATACCACTTCACACTGGTGAGAATGGCCATCATAAACGAATCAACAAACAAGTGTTGGAGGGGATGTGGAGAAAAGGGAACCCTAGTGCACTGTTGGTGGGAATGCAGACTGGTGCAGCCACTGTGAAAAACAGTATGGAATTTTCTCAGAAAACTAAAAATGGAACTGCCTTTTAACCCAGCAATTCCACTGCTTGGATTATAACCTAAGAACCCTGAAACACCAATCCAAGAACCTATGCACCCCAATGTTCATAGCAGCACAATTTACAATAACTAAGTGCTGGAAGCAACCTAAATGCCCATCAGTAAATGAGTGGATGAAAAAAAAAATGTGGTTCATTTACACAATGGAATACTACACAGCAGAGAGAAACAAGTAGCTCCTACAATTTGCGATAGCATGGATGGAACTGGAGAGTATTATGCTAAGTGAAATAAGCCAGGTGGTGAGGGACAAATACCATATGATCTCACCTTTAACTGGAACATAATTAACGAAAAAAAAAAAAGCAAACCAAATATAACCAGAGACATTGAAATTAGGAGCAACCTAACAATAGCCAGAGGGGAGACAGGAGGGGATAGTGGGGAAGGGTTTTCAGGAAGTACTATAAAGGACAAAGAGACAAAACCAAGGGGGAGGGTGGAAGCAAAGAAGGGAGGTGGGTTTGCCTGGGGTTGGGGGGATTGCAGTGGGGAAAAGCAGACAACTGTAATTGAACAACAATAAAATAATTTTTAAAAATAAGAATAAATCAATATTTCTCCAGGCCAAAAAAAAAATGTTAAAGTGAATTCTTTAAAAAGAAGAAGAAAAGATTTAAAATGTAAGTAATAAAATGGCAATAACTACATAACTATCAATTATTACTTTAAGTATAAATGAATTAAATGCTCCAATTAAAAGACATAGGGTGGCTAAACAGATAATAAAAGGAAGACTCAATATGCTACCTCAAAGAGACATATTTCAGATTGAAAGGTACACACAGACTGAAAGTAAAGGTATGAAAAAAACAAAAAGATATATACATTCTTGTTTTAATTGCAGCACTTTTTGCAATAGTCAAGATATGATAAGCAACCTAAGTGTCCATCAGTAGACAAATGGACAATAAAAATGTTATACATATATGCAATGAACTATTACTCAGCACAAAAGATGATATCTTCTGTGACACGATGGATCTAGAGAGAGAGAAATACTATAAAAATTCACTTATATGTGAAATCTAAAAACATGAACAAACAAAATGGAAACATACTCATAGATACAGAGAATGATATGATGGTTGCCAGGTGGGAGGGGTGTTGGGACCTTGGGTGAAAAAGAAGAATTAAGAAGTATTAATTGGCAGTTGCTAAATGTAAAGCACAACATAGGAAATATAGTCAATAATATTGCAATCAACTGTGTATGGTGCAAGGTGGGTACTAGACTTATTGGGGGATCACTTCATAAGTTAAATAAATGTCTAACCACGATACTGTACACCTGAAAGTAATATAATATTGAATATCAACTTAAAAAATTTAAAGAGATAACATGTCATTGCCTTGGTGTCCCACTCAGCCATTTCATTTGGTTGGGTAAATTTCTTTGAGAACACATACAAATGAGCACTTGGGGTCACAGGTGCAAGGACTTTATATCAATCAGTTCCTAGTAGAAAAGGAATGTCATACTCAAATTTTATACTGTTGAGGAAGTTTGATAAAATGATTATTTGTAAAGATGTAGGCATGGCATTGAAGTTCACAAGGGATAACATAGTACTTTGGGACATGTTTGGAAGTGAAGCAATGAATGAACTAATAGAGGGGGAAGTGGGAGAAAAGTTGAGACCTGGTACAGGGTAATAAGCCATCCAGAGGTGACCCTGAAAATGGGAACCAAGAAGAATAAGTACCTCAACCTCCTCCCTCTCCCATCTCCTACCACTCCCCATTAGCTCAAGTCTATAGGCAGTAAAGGGCAAGGAAGCCTGCTGACAACATCCAGACAAGTCAGCACCATGAGACAAGAAAGACACAGGCAGGGAGGAGAGTTTTGTAGTCAACACCACCAACTGTGAAGGAGTCTCTTGAGTGATTAAAAACAAGTGCTGGAGTTGGACTGCTTAAGACTAATCCTGACTTCCAGCCAAGATGGAAGCTAAAGTACATACACTTTGTCTCCTTGCACAACCAAAAGAAGGACAAATACAAATTTAAAAAAACAACAACCTGAACAGCCAGAAAATTGAACTGTATGGAAGTCCGACAACCAAGGACTTAAAGAAGAAACATTCAACCAGACTGGTAGGAGAGGCAGAGATGGGCAGTGGAGCAGACAGGACTCTCAGCAAGGCATTAGCTGGAGGACAAGGCAGGCAAGGCAGCAGCTGGCAGAGCAGGTGGCCCCACATTTGTGTGCAGATAAAATGGAAGGAACAACTGGGGAGCAGACAGATCATGCAACCTAGGATTCCAGTGTGGGGAAATAAAGCCTCAAAACCTCTGACTGAAAAAAAATCTGTGGGGGTTGAGGCAGCAGGAGAAACTGCCAGCCTCACAGGAGAGTTTGTTGGAGAGACCCACAGGATCCTAGAATGTATACAAGCCCTCCCACCTGGGAATCAGCACCTGAAGGGCACAATTTCATTGTGGATAGGGGAGGAACTGACCAAAAGCTGGCAGAGAGCTGAGCAAGCGGCATTGTTTCCTTTTGGACCCCTCACCCACATACAGCACCAAACCACAGTGATGTGGGTTGCCTGGCACTGGCAAATACCTAAGGCTCTGCCCTGTACTATGTAACAGGCATCCTGAGACAAAAAATAAGACCCAAATGAAAGAACAGATCAAAGCTCCAGTAAAAATACAACTAAGCGATGAAGAAATAGCCAGCCAATCAGATGTAGAGTTCAAAAAACTGGTAAACAGGATACTCACAGAAATGGTTGAGAACAGTCACAAAGCAAAGGAAAAACTGAAGGCTATGCAAAGTGAAATAAAGGAAAATGTACAAGGAACCATCAGTAAAGGGAAGGAAACCAGCACTCAGACCAATGGTTTGGAACAGAAGGAAGAAAGAAACATTCAACCAGAACAGAATGAAGAAACAAGAATTCAAAACATGAGGAGAGGCTTAGGAACCTCTGGGACAACTTTAAATGTTCCAACATCTGAATCAAAGGGATGCCAGAAGGAGAACAGGAAGAGCAAGAAATTGAAAACTTATTTGAAAAAAATAATGAAGGAGAAATTCCCCAATCTGCTGAAGGAAATAGACTTCCAGGAAGTCCAGGAAACTCAGAGAGTCTCAAAGAAGTTGTATCCAAGGAAGCACACACCAAGGCACATCATAATTACATTACCCAAGATTAAAGATAGGGAGAGAATCTTAAAAGCACCAAGAGAAAAGGAGACAGTTATCTACAAAGGAGTTCCCACAGGACTATCAGCTGATTTCTCAAAAGAAACCATACAGGCAAGAAGGGGCTGGAAAGAAATATTCAAAGTCATGAAAGACAAGGACCTACATCCAAGATTACTCTATTCCCCAAAGCTATCATTTAGAATGAATGGGCAGATAAAGTGCTTCCCAGATAAGGTCAAGTTAAAGGAGTTCATCATCACCAAGCCCTTATTATATGAAATGTTAAAGGGACTTACTTATCTAAGAAAAATAAGGTCGAAAATACAAACAGTAAAATGACAACAAACTCCCAATTATCAACAACCGAACCTAAAAATACAAAAACAAAAGCTAACTAAGCAAACAACTAGAACAGGAAAAGATTCACAGAAATCGAAATCACATGGAGGGTTATTAGTGGGGGAGTGGAAAGGGGTGAATGGGGGAAGGTATAGGGAATAAGAAGCATAAATGGTAGTCACAAAATAGACAAGAGGAGGTTAAGAATAGTATAGGAAATGGAGCAGAGCTAAAGAACTTATATATATGACCCATAGACATGAATTAAGGTGGGGGAGCGCTGTTGGAGGGGATACAGGATGGAGGAGAATAAAGGGGAGAAAAAATGGGACAACTGTAATAGTATAATCAATAAAATATATTTTTAAAAAATTTTAAAGACTAATTCTGATTCCTCCATTTACAAGAGTTGTGTGAGTTATGCAAACTTTCTGTTACCTGCCAATAATAATATAATAATAATGTGCCAAAAATAATTAAACATTTTCAAATATTGTTCCTCAGCATCTAGGTGGGAGGATGGAGGTGAAGCTGCTGGTCTGGAATCCATTCATTCACTTTACCAGCAGATGACCCTAGTTTAAGTTTCTTGTCAGGTAAACAAGTTTTTGGAAAGAACAATGATATCTGCTAAGAGGAAGAAATTTCATTTATTGGGTACCATTAATAAGATATACTGCCTAATAAAGAACTTTTAGTAAATAACCCCAGAATCTATGGAGCAAAGTTTTTGGAGATAATCTGTACCACATTCCGGGGTATAATATTGGGGTAGTCTTGCATTTAAACTCTCTCTGCTGAATGGATCCCCAGAGAACCTCACTTGAAGCCCATCTATTTTTCTGCACAGAGAGTGAAGGTCTGACACAGGAAGAAAGCCCCTGGATTGCTGCATAGGAAGTCCCAGACTTCTTTCTGCTTCATCTGAACTCTGCATTGCCTGGATCCCAGAATTTCTAGTAAAGCTTTGTACAAGGCAAGACCTCTTATCTGAGTGAGGTTGACTTGTCAAGTAAACAAAGCAGGGACTAGCTGGAGGTGAGTGAGGTTCACTCTCAGTGCCATGCAAATGTATGTGAACACTTGTGAGTAAGGCCTCTTCCCATTTTGCATCTTGGTGCTTGTCTTCTCTCTTCCTCCTGCTGTGATGCTCCTCAGTCCTATAATCCTGCAAATGCTCAGTACATGCTTCTTGTTGCCACAGTGCTCGTCAAACCCATCACCTGGTTCCTGCTGTTCAATGTGGGCTGAAAGAGCAGCACCAGCTCACCTGCAAATGCTCAGGCTGCACCTCAGACCCACTAAATAATCATCTGCATTTTAACATCACTAGGCATGTTGGGTGCACATTAAATTTTGAGACATTATGCTCCAATTTTCTGCAATCTTTCCAAACATGTAGTATTTAATGGTTGAAAGGCAGTCACAGCTTGGTTTCTTATTGTCTCAAAGCTGGGTGGGGAGGTGACATATAATGCAAGGTATAATTGTTTTTGACAATTTTCAAATATAAGCTGGTTTCCAAATAATATATTTTTAAAGTGTTTAATTTCTTTTTTCAGTGTACCTAACTCATAGGATTCTTGAGAGTGAATGACCAAACATATGGTATAGTACCTGATGCTTGGAATATATTTACTAAGCATTAGCTCTTACTATGTATCCTAGGTGATGAGCTCCACACAGTAAGAAAAAAAAAAAAACTATTGTGTGTTTCATTGATTTGAGGGAATACATTGACAAAATTTAATTATTACACATTCTTGATTTTAAATTCCAAAATCAAAAGCTTTTCACCCTATTTTCAAATTGATGTGTGGATCAGTACACTTAAAAAACCATAAGGCAAATGAACCTAACAGTTTGTTAAGTTGCACCACAAATGGCCATGCTTCCCACATTTACACCTGTATTTAGGTATTAGTGACATACAAAGGGAACTGTTGTGTGTCAGGGCTGATTATCCAATCAGTCTATATCAGACTGAAAATTTATAAAGGGAGATTTTATGCTAGTTCTTACTTATTAAGGTTCTTCTAGGCATTGGAAGAGAGAATTTCTTGGCTTTCCATAGTGAAGAGCTGTCTGTGACCTCATGATGGTATATACTTTGTTTGGCAGTAGCCAAGCTAAAGAAATAGCAAATTTTTATTTCAAAATCAAAGTTGACCTCTTTCTATTCTATTCCAAATTTATTGTATGTGGTCTCTTACAACTGTGGAGTTCACACAGGGTAAAAGCTGTCATGTCTGATTCATTTATAATTGTGTTCAGCAAGTTAAGTAAGGATGGAGCTAATGTTGATAAGCACAATGTTTTATGATTCTTTACAATCAAATTTTAACCCAATTTCCTGGATATACAAGGTCTTTCCAGAATGTATCTAGCCATGTAATATGAAAAGTAGACAATTGTTGAAGATACAAGATACAAGAAACATTGTACATAGGACAATGATGCCTCGGCCCCCTTCAAAGCAGGCACCTTGGGGCCTCACACAGTTCTCCCAGTCACCATCAGCTGTCCTGTTGTATTTTCCTAAATCTCATCAACAGTCTGAAATCTCTTCCCTTACAAAGGTGGTTTTAGTCTTGAGAAAAGCCAGAAGTCACAGGACACTAAATCTGGGCTATAGGGAGTCTGAATCATCTGGACGACTTGATGTTTCACAAAAAAAACTCTGCACGAGACATGATGCATGAGCAGGCATGTTGTCATGATGAAGCTGCCAATCACCAGTTGCCCATAGCTGTGGCCTTCTGAATCATCTGAATAGTTTCTGTGAAGGAATGTTCAAGCTTAATGCAAAATTTGAATCAGGTTTGTTGCTCTACTCACTCAGTCATTTTTAATGCAATGGCCACACAGTACACATGCTCACTCAGTGGCATAGACCACCCCACTGACCAGTACAGTGAAGTTGTCATTGTTCACACATGTGCATTCCAGTTCACTCTCCTTGGCTGCCAGATGTCATGCAAATTGTTGTCATTATATTAACAATAGCTGGACTTTTCCCAGACAGACCTCATATAATTAACAATTCAATCAACTGCTGCCACTGACATCATAGAAAGTTTCCTTCAAAGAGTTCTGAGTTACGGTAATGCATGTTCATTGTCTTATCCATTGAGTCACTCAAACCATGTCAGCAGTTCCATAATGTCAAGGTTGAAGCTGATAAACACTTTTGAAACTGTGATTTGTTGGGAAATGAGAAATGTTCCAAATACCAGTTTGTGAACTTTAACATTTAAATTCATTGCATATGGAAAATAATCTTGATTTTTAGGACATTGGATTGAGAAATCACACTGTGCATTACCATTTAATTCCTTGCCCCTGCTCTGAAGGATCAGGATCTTTAAGTGGCAGATCTGAGCACTCTTTAAGATCTGCCACTTGGGTGATGTAATTATGATGTGCCTTAGTGTGTTCCTCCTTCTTTGGGTCCAGCTTCTTTGGGACTCTCTGAGCTTCCTGGACTTCCTGGAAGTCTATTTCCTTTGCCAGATTAGGGAAGTTCTCCATTATTTGTTCAAATAAGTTTTCAATTTTTTGGACTTCCTCTTCTCCTTCTGGTACCCCTATAATTCGGATGTTGGAACATTTAAAGATGTCCTGGAGGTTCCTAAGCCTCTCCTCATTTTTTTTTTTTTTGAATTCTTGTTTCTTCATTCTTTTCTGGTTGGATGTTTCTTTCTTCCTTCTGGTCCACACCATTGATTTGAGTCCCAGTTTCCTTCACATCACTATTGCTTCCCTGTACATTTTCCTTTGTCTCTCTTAGCATAGCCGTCATTTTTTCATCTAATTTGTGACCAAATTCAAGCCCTTATTATATGACATGTTAAAGGGATTTATCTAATAAGAAGAAGATAAAAAATATGAACAGTAAAAAGGACAGCAAACTCACAGTCATTAACAACCACACCTAAAACAAAAACAAAAGCAAACTAAGCAAACTAGAACAGGAACAGAACCACAGAAATGGAGATCACATGGAGGGTTATCAACAGGGGAGTGGGAGAGGGAGGGGGGGGAAATGTACAGAGAATAAGTAGCATAAATGGTAGGTAGAAAATAGAGAGGGGGAGGGTAAGAATAGTATAGGAAATGTAGAAGCCAAAGAACTTATATGTATGACCCATGGACATGAACTATGGGGGGGGGCAGAATGTGGGAGGGAGGGGATGGGCAGGATGGAGTGGAGCGAGGGAAATGGGACAACTGTAATAGCATAATCAATAAATATACTTTTTTAAAAAAGATCTGCTTCTTAAAGTCCACTGATCAAGGACTTTAAGTCCACAGAAGAAAAGTGGTAACTTGCATAACAAAAGGACATTTTAAACAGGACTTTTCAATGAATACGACTTTGATAGCAAGTGAAATTTGTTCAGTTCATTATGTTAACATTATATTAGGAAAAATCCTTTCTTTAAAAAGGGTGCAAGATAGCTTTAAAAAATGAAAACAAGAACAAAGATTAGGAGAGTGGAGTGGAGTGGGGGAATGTATAAGATCATAGCCAGTTTTTGAGAACGTTTCACTAGTTTGCAATAAACTTTAAAAAAAAAAGGTAATGAAATATACAGGCATATGTTCAGGTTTGGAGTTCAGTTATGAACAAATTAATTTAAATTCCTATGGGACTTCAGGTCAAGGTGTTTCATATTTGTTACACACACTGCTATGTTATTCAGATATTTGGGTTTTTTTATTGTTGTTCAAGTACAGTTGTCTCTATTTTCCCACCACCACTTTCTTCTACTCCACCCAACTCCACATCCCACCCTCAATCCTTTTCCCCTTTGGCTTTGCCCATGGGCCCTTTATACATGTTCCTTGACAACCCTTTCCCTTCTTTCCCCCATTATCCCTCTCCCTTCCCCTCTCTGGTTACTGTCAGTTTGTTCTTTATTACAGCATCTCTGGTTATATTTTGTTTGCTTTTTTGTTTTGTTGATTGGGTTCCACTTATAGGTGAGATCACATGTTATTTGTCTTTCACCACCTGGCTTATGCCACTTAGCATAACACTCTCCAGTTCCATCCATACTGTTGTGAAGGGTAGGAGTTCCTTCTTTCTTTCTGTTGCATGGTATTCAGATATTTTTAATTGAGCAGGGAGTGCTGACAGGAAGTTGCAAAAAAAGATAAAAAGGTTGATGCACTGAAGACTAGAATAAAGAAATCATTTCATATTTTGATCCTTTGCCCAAGACTATTGTCACTTTCAAAGTACTATAGGAAACAGCGTAAGCTCTACCCGTCTCCACCAAAGGGACATGTGATACTGGCCTTTGTTTAGAAAGACAAGCTGCATTTCTTGGTTGCTTAATATCTGCTATATGCTCATTTGATTCTCACATTAGTGCCAAGGGTCAGTGACTATCTCCTCAGTTCTCAGATAAGGAAGCAAGCCAAGAATCATTAAAAAACTTATACAAGGTTTTGTGGCTGGCTAGTGGCAGATCTGAGGAGTGACTATATCTTTGATACTGGGTTCCATTCTTCTCCCGTAATGCTATCTTGATTGGGAGTAGGGCCCAGGGTGAACCATGGGGCTTGAGTAAACATAACAGATTTTAAAAATTACCTGAGATAAAAAGGATTATATTATTAGACAAACTATAACAAATTTATTGAAAAACTTCTCCCTTTAGGCAGAGAGAATGATTTGACAGCTGCAATATAATTTTCTGATGCGTAAACTAGATGGAAATAAGGAATTGCATCTAAGAAAATTCATTACAGAAGACCACATGACAAATTCTTGGACTTTTCTAGAAAAACATGACAATGCAGTGGCCATTCATTAATGCACACTCCTTGACCATTGTTTAATAATTGTGTATGCATGCACATGTATGCACTGACCTGCTGCCTCTCCACTACCTCATACACAGGCTGCCATGTCCTCTCACCTCAACAACTATCACCACCTCAACATCATATCTACAAGCAGCATCAAAAGGGCATAAGGAAATCCAGGATTATATAACACACCAATCTACCGGTGTTCTAAAAGAATCCTTGGCAAAGATGCTCTAAGAAGAATGGATGTCAAAACATTTCATTTCCATTCCAACAAAGGGCTCAATTTGGAACTGATTCTGTTTTACACCAGTGGTTTTTCCCACATCCTAAGGTTTTACTTACAAACAGCAGGAGCTCAGAGTTATTACAAATAAAATCTGTCTTTCCCTGCCCTACAGTGGGATTTTATACCACCAGGAGACTGAATTTGGTCTGACATTTCTGGTGCTAGAGTTAAGGCCTTTCAGGACTTACTGTAAAGTACATTTTCATTTTCTTCAATTAAAATAGCTGTCCTCCACATTTTTTTTTCACCAGTTAGCAATGAGTGTTAAGTTCAGCACTTACTTATATCCCCGGTTCAGCTAAAAGATATACATGTCATTTTGACACTAAAGGTTTAGTAAAAAAGGTGTCTTTGAGGGGAATTATTTTTTTGAATTTTCCTAATAGAAGTAGGGACAAGTTCAAGAATATAATTTTTATTTCCAAAATAGAATATACATTACTTTCCCCACATAATGAGAATACAATCATTCCAAAATAAATGGACATTTATCTAATTTTAAAATTCTCTCAGTTATTCAAAAAGTTTTTCATTATCTCATCTTATCTTTTTCCAGTGTGGGCTATATTTTTCCCTCAATTGATGGATCTGTTCTTTGAATTTCTTAAATGTTCTATAGTAAGAAAAGGCACACAACTGTAATTGAATAACAATAAAAAATTAAAATTAAAAAAATGTTTTATAGTGACAGATCTTATCTTCATGATATCTATTTATCATTTTCTCTTCTGGAAGGATCAATTCACTTACACTAGCTTTTTTCAATAACAAATAAGGAAAAAATTAAGAAATAAATTCACTCATCCTTAATATTTTCTTAAGTTCTTACCACTACTGAATATTCTATAAATCTTATTTTTTTACATGTGTACATTTCTTTTTTACCTTTATTGTATTTTTTTACATTACCATTTAGTCCCCTCATACCCACCTCCCCATAACAATCACCGCACTACTGTCCACATCCATGAGTCCTTATTCCTTTTTGCTTAATCCCTCCACCACTAACCACCACCCCACTAGCTGTCATCCTGCTCTCCATTTACTAGTCCATCCCCATTTTCCTTTTTAGTTCAGTTTGTTCGTTAGATTCCACATATGACTAAAATCATATGGTACTTGTCTTTCTCTGACTGGCTTATTTCATGAAACATAATGTTCTCCAGCTCCATCCATACTGTTGCAAAGGGTAAAATTTTCTTCTTTTTTACATCTGAATAGTATTCCATTTTGTAAATGTCCCATAGTTGTTTGATCCACTCATTTACTAATGTCCATTTGGGTTGTTTCTATATCTTGGTGACTTACATAATGCTGCAATGAACATAAGAGTGTTTCAAATTAGTGTTTTGAGTTCCTTCGGATATATTTCCAGAAGTGGGATCGCTGGGTCAAAAAGCAGATCCATTTTTAATTTTTGAGATACTACATACTGCTTTCCACAGTGGCTGCACCAGCCTGCATTCCCAGCAACAGTGCAAAAGTATTTCCCTTTCTCCACATCCTCGCCAGCACTTGTTGTTTGTTGATTTACTGATGATAGCCATTCTGACAAGTATGAGATGGTATTTCATTGTGGTTTTAATTTGCATTTCTCTGATGATTAGTGACATTGAGCATCTTTTTGTATGTCTATTGGCCAGCTGTATGCCCTCTTTGGAAATGTAGCTATTTAGGTCATTTGCCCATTTTATAATTGGGTTGCTTGTTTTTTTGGAGTTGAGTTTTGTGAGTTCTTTATAAATTTTGGATATTAACCCCTTATCAGATGTATTGAAAATATATTCTCCCATTTTGTGGGTTGTCTTTTAATTTTGTTGATGATTTCCTTTGCTGTGTAAAAACTTCATGGTTTGATGTAGTCCCATTTGTTTATTTATTGTTTGTTTGTTTCCCTTGCCTGGAGAGATACATATGATGAAAATTTGCTACAAGCAAAGTCCAAGATTTGGCTGCCTATGTTTTCCTCTAGAATTGTTGTGGTTTTGGATATAACATTTAAGTCTTTGATTAATTTTGAGTTTTTTCTTGTATGTGATGTAAGAAGGTGGTTTAGTTTCATTTTTCTGTAGGTATGTGTCCAATTTTTCCAACACCATTTATTTAATAAACTATCTTTAGCCTATTGTATATGCTTGCTTCCTTTGTCAAATATTAATTGACTATAAAGGTGTGAGTTTATTTCTGGGCTCTCTATTCTGTTCTATTGATTTATGTGTCTATTTCTATGCCAGTACCATGCTGTTTTGATTACTATGGCCTTATAGTGTAGTCTCATATTAGGTAGCATGAGTCCTCTAACCCTGTTATTCTTTCTCAAGATCGCTAGTGCTATGTGGGCTTTTTATGATTCCATATAAATTTTTGAAATATTTGAGTTCTATGAAATATTGTATTGAATCTTGATAGATATTATATTTACCTGTAGATTACTTTGGATAGTATGGACATTTTAATTATCTTAACTCTTCTATCCATGAACACAGTGTGGAATTCTACTTATTTATATCTTCTTCAATTTCTTTCTTCAGTGTCTTATACTTTTCTGGGTATGGGTCTTTTACATCCTTGGTTGAGTTTAATCCTAGGTATTTTATTCTTTTTGAAGCAATTGTGAATAAGATTGTTTTCTTAATTTCCCTTTCTGTTAGTTTGCTATTGGCATATAAAATGCAACTGATTTCTAGATATTAATTTTGTATCCTGCTACATTGCTGAATTTATTTATCAGTTCTAGTGGCTTCTTGGTGGAATCTTTGGGGTTCTCTATGCATAGTATCTTGTCATATGCAAACAAAGACCGTTTTACTTCTTCCTTTCCAATTTGGATGCCTTTTAATTCTTCATATTGTATGGTTGTTGTGACTAGGACTTCCAGTACTATGTTGAATAAGAGAGATGAAAACAGACTTCCCTGTCTTTTACCTAATCTTAAGGGGAATGCTTGTACTTTTTGCCCATTGAATGTGATGCTGCTCATTGGTTTGACATATATGGCCTTTATTATGTTTAATTATGTTCCCTCTATATCCACTTTGATAAGAGGTTTTATCAAAAATAGGTGCTGAATTTTATGAAATGCTTTTTCTGCTTTTATTGATATGAACCTGTGGTTTTTATCCTTCATTTTGTTTATGTGGTGAATCATATTTATTGATTTGAGAATGTTGTACCAACCATGCATTTCTGGAATAAATTTATGGCTCATGGTCTTTTTTTGATGCATTGCTGTATTTGGTTTTCTAATATTTTGTTTGTGGGTTTTAGCATCTATGTTCATCAGGGATATTTCCCTATAATTTTTTTCTTTCTGATGTCTTTATTTATTTAATTTTAATTTTATGTCTATGTTAAAGTATATTTTATTGATTATGCTATTGTAGTTGTCCCATTTTTTTCTCTCTTTTATCCCACTCCACCCTGCACCCCCCACCTTCCTGCATCCACCTGCCCCCCCTTAGTTTATGTCCATGGTTGTACATATAAGGTCTTTGGCTTCTCTGATTCCTATACTATTCTTAAGCTACCCTTGTCTATCTTATGCCTACCAATTATGCTTCTTATTCCTTGTACCTATCCCCCCAATTATCCCTCCTTCCCATTGATAACCCTCCATGTGATCTGCATTTCTGTGATTCTGTACCTGTTCTAGTTTTTTGCTAAGTTTGTTTTTGTTTTTGTATTTTTAGGTTCAGTTGTTGATAGTTACAAGTTTGTTGTCATTTTATTGTTCAGAGTTTTTGATCTTCTATTTCTTAGATAAGTCCTTTTAACATTTCATATAATGAGGTCTTGATGTTGATTACCTCCTTTAACTTGACCTTATCTGGGAAGCACTTTATCTTCCCTTCCATTCTAAATGAAAGCTTTGCTGGATATAGTAATCTTGGATGTACGTCCTTGCCTTTCATGACTTTGAATACTTCTTTCCAGCCCCTTCTTTCCTGTAAGTTTTCTTTGGAGAAATCAGCTAATAGTCTTATGGAAGTCCTTTGTAGGTAACTCTCTCCTTTCCTTTTGCTGCTTTTAAGATTCTCTCCTTATCTTGAATCTTGGGTAACTTAATTATGATGTACCTTCATATGGACTGCTTTAGGAAGATGAATGAAAAGAGTGACAGAGAGAGAGAAACACAGGTGCAAAGGGGGAAAATGGCAATAAATAAATACCTATCAATAATAAACTTAAATAGAAATTGATTAAATGCTCCAATCAAAAGACATAGGTTAATTGATTAGATAAGAAAACATGACCCTCATATATGCTGCCTACAAAAGAACTACCTCAGAACAAGATCTACAGAGACTAAAGGAGAAGGTTTGGGAAAAAAATAAACCAGGCAAAAAGACAGGGGAATCAAGCTGGGGTAGCAATACTTATATCAGACAAAATAGATTTCAAAACTAATGCCATAAAAAGAGACACAGAAGGACACTTCATAATATTTAAGGGTGCAATCCATCAAGAAGATATACACATTGTAAACATGTAAGCATTCAACATAGGACCACCCAACTATATAAGGAAAATCTTGGAGAACTTCAAAAAAGATACAAACAGCACCACACTTACAGTAAGGGATTTTAACACACCCCTGTAAACAATGGGTAGATCTTCCAAACATAGAATCAACAAAGATATTGTGACACTGAATGACACTCTAGATCAAATGGGTTTAACTGATATTTACAGATACTTTCTGGCCAAAGAAGCAAAATATACATTCTTTTCAAATGCACATGAGACATTTTCAAAGACAGACAACATGACAGGATGCAAAACAAGCCTCAACAAATACAAGAAAAGAGAAATATCAAACATCTCTTATTACAATGGCTTGAAACTAAAAACCAACCTCAAGGAAAAAACTCAAAAACAATCAAATTCATGGAGAATGAATAACGTTATTAAACAATGAATAGGTTAACAACAAGATCAAGGAATAAATAAAAAAGTACCTGGAAACAAATGAAAATGAACATACAACAGCCCAAATCCTATGGGACACAGCAAAGGCAGTCCTGAGAGAGAAGTTCATACCAATTCAGGCCTACCTAAAAAATGATAAAAACATTTCAAAATAACAACCTAACCCTACATCTCAAGAACTAGAGAACAACAACAAACAAGCCCAGAGCAAGTAGAAGGAAGGAAATAACCAGGATCAGAACAGAATTAAATGACATAAAGACTAAAAGAACAATACAAATAACCAATAAATCCAGGAGCCGGTTCTTTGAAAAGAGTAGCAAAAGTGAAACGCCTTCAACTAGACCTATCAAGAAAAAAAGAGAGAGGACCCAAATAAATAAAATCAGAAATTAAAAAGGAAAAATGACTACCAATACCATAAAAATACAAAGGAATATAAGAAATTACTATGAACAACTATATGCCAATAAATTTGAAAACCCCGGGCAAAATAAAGAAACTTTTAGAAACATATAATTCCCCAAAACTTAGTCAAGAAGAAGCAGAAAGCCTGAATAGACTAATAACACCAAGTGAAAATGAAGCAGTATTAAAAATCTCCCAGCACACAAAAATCCTGGACAGGATGGCTTCATAGGAGAATTTTACCAAACATTTAGGGAAGAGCTAACCCCAATTCTTCTTAACCTATTCCAAAAAACCCCAAAAGAGGTTAGCCTCCCAAACTGTTTTTATGAGGCCAGCATCATCTTACTTCCAATACCAGATAAAGATACAACAAAGAAAGAACACTACAGCCAATATCACTGATGAACGTAGATGCTAAAATCCTCTACAAAATATTGGCAAACTGGATCCAGCAATACATTAAAAAGATCATACACCATGATCTACTGGATTCATCCCAGGGATGCAGAAATTGTACAATGTTTCCAAATCAATAAATGTAAATACATCATATAAACAAAATAATGACAAAAAACACATGATCATATAAATAGTATTAGAAAAGTATTTGTTAAATACAGCACTCATTTATGATAAAATCACTCAGTAAAGTGGGAATAGAAGGAGGATTCCTCAACATAATAGAGACCATATAAGAGAAACCTACAGCCAACATCATACTTAATGGGCAAAAACTAAAAGTTTTCTCCCTAAGATCAGGAACAAAATAATGGTTTCCACTTTCACGACATCTATTAAACATAATATTGAAAGTCCTAGCCACAGTGATCAGACAAGATAAAGAAATAAAAGCCATCCAGATTTGTAAGGCAGAAGTAACACTGTCATTTCTGCAGATGACAGATGGTGTAAATAGAAAACCCTATAGACTCCACCCAAGACTACCCCACCTAATAAGTGAAATTGGCAAAACAGTAGGATATATAGTCAATATTCAGAAATTTAAGGCATTTTTGTACACTAACAGTGAAATATCAGAAACAGAAATTAGAAAAAATCCCATTTACAATAGCAACAACAAAAAAATAAAGCACCTAGGGATAAAATTAACCAGGGAGGAAAAACATCTTTACTCAGAAAACTACATAACACTGAAGAAAGAAATTAAGAAAGACACAAATAAATGGAAACATATACTGTGTTCATGAATTGGAAGAATTAACATCATTAAAATGTCCATACTACCCAAAGCAATTTGTAGATTCCATGCAATCTGCATTAAAATACCAAATACTAACTTCACAGGTATAGAACAAATATTTCTAAAATTTATATAGAACCATAAATGACCCTGAACCATAAATGACTCTTCCTCAGCAATTTTGAGGAAGAAAAACAAAGTAGAAGGGATCACAATATGATACCAAACTATATTACGAGGCCACTGTAATCAAAACAGTCTGATACTGACATAAGAACAGACTCATAGGTCAGTGGACTAGAATAGAGAACCCAGAATGTCACTATGGGTTTATTTATAATATGGGTTTATTTATCACATGTCACTATGGGATATACTAATATGAATTAATATTTGACAAAAGGGGCAGGAGCATAAAATGGAGTTGGGAAATCTGGACAGCTACATGCAAAATAATGGAACTAGAGCACCAACTTATGCCATACACCAGAATAAACTCAAGATGGATAAAATACTTTAATGTAAGTCATGACATCATAAAAGTCCTAGAGGAAAACACAGGCAGGAAAATCTCAGATATTCCATGCAGCAATATTTTCACCGATATGTCCTCTAAAGCAAGGGACGTAAAAGAAAGAATAAACAAACTGGATCTCATCAAAATAAAAAACTTCTGCATGGCTAAAGAAAACATCAACAAAATGGAAAAAGAACCAACTTTATGGGAAAACATACATGCAAATGATACCTTGGACAAGGCTTTGATCTCCAAAATATATAAAGAACTCACATGACTCCACACCAGGAAGATAAATAATATTAAAAATGGGCAAAGGATCTGAAGAGACATTTCTCCAAGGAGGATATACAGAGGGTCCATAGGCATATGAAGGATGCTCAACATCACTAGCCATCAGAGAGATGCAAATTAAAACCACGATGAGATACCACTTCACAATGGTCAGAATGACCATCATTAACAGATCAACAAAAAACAAGTGCTGGTGATGTTGTGGAGAAAAGGGAACCTTAGTGCACTGTTGGTGGGAATGCAGACTGGTGCAGCCACTGTGGAAAACAGTATGGAATTTCCTCAAAAAAAAAAAAAAACCCTAAAAATGGAAGTGTCTTTTGATCCAGTGATTCCACTGCTGGGATTGGGATTGTACCCTAAGAATCCTGAAATAACCAATTCACAAGAACCGATACACCCCTATGTTCAAGTAGCGTTACTTATAATAGCTGTTTGCTGGAAATAGCCCAAGTTCCCATCGGTAAATGAATTGATCAAACAACTGTGGTTCATTTACACAATGGAACACTACGCAGCAGAAATTAAGAAGGAACTCCTACCATTTGCAACAACATGGATGGAACTGGAGAGTATTGTGCTGAGTGAAATAAGCCAGATGGAGAAAGATAAATGCCATATGATCTCTCCTACAAGTGGAACCTAATCAACAAAACAAACAAATGAGCAAAATAGAAGTGGAGACATGGAAATAAAGAACAAACTGTTAATGACTAGAGCGGTGGACTAAGAGGGATAATGGGGGAAAGAAGGGGAACAGGCAAGTCAAGGAACATGTATAAAGGGCCCATGGGCAGGGACAACAGGGTGGGGATTGACTGTTTGAGTGGGGTGGTGGGCAGGGCAGGGAATAGCAATGGGAGAAAAATTGGGAATTTAACAACAATAAAAAAACAAATGGATATATATTCTCAAGTTAATAGCATAGTTATCTCTGGATAGTGGAATTGGGAGTAATGTGATACTTTTCCACTTTCACAAAATAGTTTTTAGTATTTTGTTTTCCCTTCTAAATTTGTCTTTCTGTATTCTTAAAATTCTTATATAGTATATATTGCATATTAAATATGTATAAGTACAGATTTACATATTATACTCAAGGCCTATGTACTGTTTTTTTATACTTTCTCCTTTTATTTCAATACTATTCTTTGCACATGTGTGTGTGTACATAGCTATTTTGTTAATGGTTCCTTGCAGTTAAAACATACTAAGAGGTCATAATTTATGTAACTTTATACCCATGATAATCAGAGAGATTGAGTCTTATTTTTTTCCTATGGGTTAATGTTGCTTTATGAAACTACTCCTTTTTTCTCTTTTTTTGCTTAAGTATTTTATTTTATTTTTTATTGTGGTTCAAGTATAGTTGTCTCCATTTTCACCCTACCATGGTTCCCCACCCCACCCATCCCCACCTCTCACCCTCAAACCTACCCCCAGTGGTTTTATCCATGGGTCCTTTATACATGTTCCTTGATGGACCTTCCCCTCTTTTCCCCCATTACCCCTTTCCTTCCCTCCCCTCTGGTTACTGTCAGTTTGATCTTTATTTCAGTGTCTCTGGTTATATTTTGCTTGCTTGTTTGTTTTGTTAATTAGGTGCCACTTGTAGGTGAAATCACATGGTATTTGTCTTTCACCACCTGGCTTATTTCACTTAGCATATTGCTCTCCAGTTCCATCCATGCTGTTGCCAATGGCAGGAGTACAAAAAAATTATATTATAATCATTTGCTTAAGTTTATTTGACAATCTCACCATGGTTTAAATTTCAAAAAAGCTTTTTAACTGAGAAATAACTAAGTTATTCCAATAGGCCCCTGGAATACCTCAAGAATTTGTTCTCACTCTCTTATAAAACAGGTTTTGAACTACTTAGACCTCTTTAATATGCTTAAGGTACATGGGGAGCTTTGTCAAATAAAGAAGTAATAAGTACATTCTATGTATATACACATACTTATATTATTTACTTTTTTAATTTTTATTGTTATTCAATTACAGTTGTTTGCATTTTCTCCCCATCCCTCCACCCCACCCCAGCCAAACTACCTCCTGCCCTGCCTCGACCCTCCCCCTTGATTTTGTCCAAGTGTCCTTTATAGTAGTTCCTGTAAACCCCTCTTCCCACTATCCCCTCCCCACTCCCCTGTGGCTATTGTTAGATTGTTCTTAACTTCAAAGTCTCTGGTTATATTTTGTTGGCTTTTTTGTTTTGTTAATTATGTTCCAGTTAAAGGTGAGATCATATGGTGTTTCTCCATCACCACCTGGCTTATTTCACTTAGCATAATGCTCTCCAGTTCCATCCATGCTGTTGCAAAGGGTATAAGCTCCTTCTTTCTCTCTGCTGCATAGAATTCCATTTTGTAAATGTACCATAGTTTTTGGATCCACTCATTTGCTGATGGGCACTTAGGTTGCTTCCAGTACTTGGCTATTGTAAATTGTGCTGCTATGAATTTTGGGTGCATAGGTTCTTTTTGGTCGGTGATTCAGGGTTCTTAGGGTATAATCCCAGCAGCGGAATTGCTGGGTCAAAGGGCGGTTCCATTTTTAGTTTTCTGAGGAAATTCTTACTGTTTTCCACAGTGGCCGCACCAGTCTGCATTCCCACCAACAATGTACTAGGGTTCCCTTTTCTCCGCATCCTCTCCAACATTTGTTTGTTGATTTGTTTATGTTGGCCACTGTGACAGCTGTAAGATGGTACCTCATTGTGGTTTCAATTTGCATCTCTCTGATGGCTAGTGATGCTGAGCATCTTTTCATATGTCTCTGGGCCCTCTGTATGTCTTCCTTGGTGAAGTGTCTGTTTAAGTCCTTTGGCCATTTTTTAATTGGGTTGTTTGTCTTCCTGGACTGGAGTCATGTGAGTTCTTTATATATTTTGGAGATCGGGCCCTTGTTTGAGGTATCATTAGCAAATATGTTTTCCCATACTGTTGGTTCTCTTTGTAATTTGGTGCTGTTTTCTTTAGTCATGCAGAAGCTTTTTATTTTGATGAGGTCGCATTTGTTTATTCTTTCCTTATGTCCCTTGCTTTAGGGGACATGTCTGTGAGGATGTTGCTGTGTGGAATGTCCGAGATTTTCCTGCCAATGATTTCCTCTAGGACTTTTATGGTGTTACAACTTATATTTAAGTCTTTTATCCATCTTGAGTTTATTTTTGTGTATGGCATAAGTTGGTGATTGAGTTTCATTTTTTTGCACGTAGCTGTCCAGATCTCGCAACACCATTTGTTGAAGAAGCTATTTTTGCTCCATTTTATGTTCCTGCCTCTATTGTCCAATAATAATTGACCGTAGAGACTTGGGTTTATATCTGGGCTTTCTGTTCTGTTCCATTGGTCTATGTGTCTGTTTTTATGCCACTACCAAGCTGTTTTGATTACAGTGAACTTGTAATACAATTTGATATCAGGTATTGTGATCCCTCCTACTTTGTTCTTCTTTCTCAAAGTTTCTGCAGCTATTCAGGGTCATTTATGATTCCATATAAATTTCTGAAATGTTTGTTCTATATCTGTGAAATATGTCATTGTTATTTTACCAGGGTTTGCATTGAATCTACAAATTGCTTTGTGTAGTATGGCCATTTTGATGATGATAATTCTTCCAATCCATGAGCATGGTACATGCTTCCATTTGTTTGTGTCTTCCTTAATGTCTTTCTTCAGTGTTGTGTAGTTTTCTGAGTACAGGTCTTTTACCTCCTTGGTTAGGTTCATTCCTAGATACTTTAATTTTCTTGTTGCTATATCAAATGAGATTTTTTTCCTGATTTCTGTTTCTGATGTTTCATTGTTGGTATACAGGAATTCCTTTAATTTCTGAGTAATGAATTTGTATCCAGCTCTTTTGCCAAATTCATTTATTAGGTTGAGCAGTTTTTTGGTGGAGTGTATAGGATCTTCCATGTACACTATCATGTCATCTGCAAACAGTAACAGTTTCATTTTCTCCTTTCCAATTTGGATGTCCTTTATTTCTTTTTCTTGTCTGATTGCTGTAGCTAGGACTGCCAATAATATGTTGAATAGGAGTGGTGAGGGAGGGCATCCTTGTCTTGTTCCTGATCTTAGTGGGAAAGCTCTAAGTTTTTGTCCATTGAGTATGATGTTGGCTGTAGGTCTCTCATATATGGCCTTTATTATGTTGAGGAATGCTCCCTCTATTATCACTTTATTGAGTGTTTTCTTCATAAATGGGTGCTGTGCCTTATCAAATGCTTTTTCCGCATCTATTGATATGATCATGTGATTTTTGTCTGCTGTTTTTATGTGATGTATTATGTATATTGATTTGTGAATATTCTACCATCCTTGCATCTCTGTGATAAATCCCACTTGATCATAGTGTGTGATCTTTTTAATGTATTGCTGGATGCGGTTTGCCAATATTTTGTTGAGGATTTTAACATCTACATTCATTAAAGATATTGGCCTGAAGTTTTCTTCCTTTGTTGTGTCTTTATCTGGTTTTGGGATTAGGATGATCTTGGCTTCATAAAGAGAGTTTGGGAGTCTTCCATCTTCTTGAATTTTTTGAAATAACCTGTTGGGGTTGGGGGTTAGCTCTCCCTTAAATGCTCTGTAGAATTCTCTTGTCCAGGAGTCCATCTGGTCCAGGTCTTCTGTGTGTCAGAACCTTTTTGATTACTGTTTCAATTTCATCAGGTGTTATTGGTCTGTTCAGGCTTTCTGCGTTCTTCTTCACTGAGTTTTGGAAGATTATATTTTTCTAGAAATTTGTCCGTTTCACCTAGGCTTTGACATTTCTTGGTATATAGTTCTTCATAGTAATATCTTACAATCCTTTGTATTTCTGTGGTACCAGTTGTAGTCTTCTCTTTCATTTCTGATTGTGTTTATTTGGATCCTCTCTCTTTTTTTCTTGATGAGCCTGCTTAAGTGCTTGTCGATTTTGTTTATCTTTTCAAAGAACCAGCTCCTGGATTCATTGATCCTTACAATTGTGCTTTTACTCTCTATGTCATGTAATTCTGCTCTGATCCTGGTTATTTCCTTCCTTGTACTTGCTCTGGGTTGTCTTTGTTGTTGTTCCTTGAGTTCTTTTAGGCTTAGGGTTAGGTTGTTTGTTTAAGATATTTCTGTTCTTTTTAGGTAGGCCTGTATTGGTATGAACTTCCCTCTCAGGACTGCCTTCACTCTGTCCCATAGGTTTTGGATTGTTGTGAGTTCATTTTTGTTTGTTTCCAGAAACTTTTTGATTTCTTCCCTAATCTCATTTTTCACCCATTCATTGTTTAATAGCAGGCTATTCAATCCCCAGGTTTTTTAGTGTTTGGGGTTTTTTTCCTTGAGATTTGTTTCTAGTTTCAGTCCCTTGTGGTCAGAGAAAATGCTTGATATGATTTCAATTTTCTTGAATTTAATGAGGCTTGTTTTGTGCCCTATCATGTGGTCTATCTTTGAAAATGTTCCTTGTTCATTTGACAAGAATGTTTATTTTGCTTCTTTGGGATGAAAGGCTCTCTATATATCAGTTAAGTCCCTTTCATCTAGGCCATTATTCAATGCCACGATATCTGTGTTGATATTTTGTTTGGAAGATCTATCCATCTTTGACAGTAGGGTATTAAAATCCCCTGCTATAATTGTGTTGCTGTCAATATCTTTCTTGAAGTCCTCCAAGGTTTTCTTTATGTATTTGGGTGCTCCTATGTTGGGAGCATATATATTTACAATGTTTACGTCTTCTTGGTGGATTCTTCCTTTGAGTATTATGAAGTGACCTTCTGGGTCGCTCTTTAAACCTTTTTTGGAAGTCTATTTTGTGTGATATGAGTATTGCTACCCCGGCTTTTATTTCCTGTCCATTTGCTTGGAAAATTTGTTTCCAACCCTTCACTCTCAGTCTGTTAGGTCTTCTGTCCTGAGGTGGGTCTCTTGTAGGCAGCATATGTGTGGGTCATGTTTTCTTATCCATTCAGCTATTCTATGTCTTGTTTGGAGTATTTAATCCATTTTCATTTAAGGTTATTATTGATCGGTACTTATTCATTGCCAATTTTTTGTACCTGTGTTCTTCTCTCTCTCTTCTTTCCTTTCCTTACAGCAGCCCCTTTAGCATCTCTTGCAGAGCTGATGTGGTGGAGGTATATTCTTTTAGACTTCTTTTGTCTGGGAAACTCCTTATTTGGCCTTCTATCTTGACTGAGAGCCTTTCTGGGTAAAGTAGCCTTGGTTGCAGGCCTCTGGTTCTCATTACTTGGAATATTTTTTGCCATTCTCTTGGCTTGGAGCGTTTCCATTGAGAAGTCAGCTGCTAACTTTATTGGGGCTCCCTTGTATGTTACTTCCTATTTCCCCCTTGCTGCCTTTAAGATTCTTTGTCTTGGAATTTTGCCATTTTAATTATGCGTGTCTTGCAGTGGGCCTCGTTGGGTCCTCTTAATTGTCACTTTCTGCGATTCCTGAATTTGTGTGACTTTTTCTCTCATCAAATTAGGGAAATTTTCCATCATTACTTTCTCAAACAAGTTTTGTATCTTTTGCTTTTCTTCTTCTCCTTCTGGTATCCCTATTATACGGATATTATTACATTTCATGTTGTCCTGCATTTCCCTTAACCTGTCTTCATTTTTTCTGAGCCTCTTCCTTTTCTTGCTCATTTTGGGTTTTTTCTACCTTGTCCTCCAGTTAGCTGATCCCATCCTCTGCTTCATCGAGCCTGCTTTTCATTTCTTCTACTGTGTTTTTCAGTTCAGAAACTGTATTCTTTATTTCCTCTTGGCCTTTGTTGACAGTTTCTATTTCATTTTTCATGTTGATATAATTTGCAGTGAGTTCATTGTATTTTCCCTGTAGTTTTTGGTAATTGTGTGTGAGCTCATGAAATTCCTTATAACTAATTCTTTGAATTCATTATCTGGTAGTTGACTTGCCTTTTTTTCATTTAGCATTGTTTGTGAGACTTCCCCCTTTCCTTTCATTTGGGGATTGTTTCTTTGTCTTCCCATTGTTTGTGAGACTCTTCCTGTTAGCCTCTGCTTCTTAAGTTGCTCTGTTCTGACCCCCTGGGTTTTTGGTGTAAACTTCTGTGATAGAATACCTGTGAGATTTAGTGGTACAGTCTCCTTGATCTGATCTCACTTATCTTGGGTTGTGGTTGATGTTGGCTCTGTGTATGTCTTTGGGTTTGGGGGTCTTTTGGGTCTTTCTTTGGTGTTTCTTTCCCACCAGCTGGTTTTCTGAGGGTCAGTCTGTCCCCCACCTCTTGTGTTCTGTTGTGCAGATGTGGGCAGGTTGTGTTGGAGCTGGTTCTTCCATGTGTACAAGTTTTTGAGGCTTTTCTCTTGCCCTTGTTCCATTGTTTGTTCTTAATAATTTCTTCACTATTTATTTGTATTTTCAGATAGGTCCTGAGTTTACTTAGGGTGACTTCCACTCCCTCCTTCACCTTCTTCTGTTCTTATATGTTGGTGTTTCCTTTGCTGGTGGGTTTCCTCTTCCAGGAGGTATCTTGGTGTTCCCAGATTCTACCCTCTCTTTTTAATGGTAGGCCTCCTCCAGGCTATGGGTGTGCATGCAGAGCCTTCCTTGATTCGCACTCTCCCAGGTGCCTGTGGTATCAGTTCCCTCTGAGATGAGGTTCAGACACTCCCCAGTGGGTATGCACACTCCCCGGATGGGCAGGTGGCCGGGTGGAGAGGAGACTGGAGCTGTTGCTGCAGAATTCCCCAAACTGTCCCCAACTGTCTTTTCCTTTTTCAGAAAATCCTCCTGCGCAATCCTGTCACTCCATACAAAGAAGGGCCTGTCCTCTCACACAGCCCACCTCTCCAACTAGACTGGGGGACTGTCTGGGTCAGGGCCCCACATGGCCCAACTCTCAACTCTCCCCAGCTGGTGCCCACAGTCTCCGTGGATTTACCACTTTGTCCTTATTCCCCTCCCGGCGACTTCAAGCAACCAAGTCTCTCTCAGTGCTGCTCAAACCTTGTTTGGCATGGGAAGGAGCTGTTAACCTGGCTCTCTCCCAGGAGTCCTGAGGCAGGCCCAGCAGGCATGGGCCTGGGGCTGCAGTCACCCTCATCCCCGCACTGGTCCCGCACTGATCCCAGGGACCTTTTTGTCCTGAAGCAATCCCCTTACTGTCTGTTTTTTCCATGTCCTCTATACTTTTTGGTCTCTTATCTTCATAAACGCTGGGGTACTTTTGGCTGTTTGCTTTGTTCCTCAGCAGATCAGCTAGGCGTTTCACCCATTGCAGGGGGAAGTGAACTCCACTCCCACCTATCTCTCAGTCATCTTCTAGTCTCTGTCCTCTTATTTTTATATTCATTTTCCCCTTTTTCCTTGCCTTATTTTTAAACTATTTTTCCACATACTTCATCATCATCATCATCTTCTTCAAGAATGTTTGGCTTAAAATCAGCCTCTACTGGCTTATTTTACAATTTTCTATTCTTTTAGTTGCCTTGGAGATTACAACATGCTCCATTGAGTACTGAAGGCCAATATTAATTAGTTTGTTTTACACTTTCCAGACAGCAGGTTCAGGGTTCTAAGGAACCTTAGAATACTTTTATTCCCTTTATTTGTTGATGCTTTTTGTGTTCTTGTTCACACAGGACTATTACCATCATCTTCCCAACTCCATAGTTGTATTATTAAAGTAGATATTCTAGAGATTATATAAATTCTGACATACTTCCATTTGTAATTTTAGTTATCTTAGAATGTTGGTAAAGGAAAGCAATTCTTTTGTCAATAGCATTATAATCAAACCTGTAACTATGTAATTTTAAGTTTTGTTACTTAAAAAGTCATTGTTTTATTCTGATGTATTTGCAAATATATTATGTCTTTGGAGGGGTTCATCTAGAGGACTCTGACTTGTTTTGGACTTCATATTTCTGAGAATGGATTTTCGGATCATACCTTTGAACTAAGTGAAGATTTCGGGAGCTCTGTGAAATAACTGGATTTCTAGAGGTGCTTGCAAATAATCAGGATAAATGGCAATTGATTATGGGACATAATAAACTGAACATAATTGTGACTTTTGTAATGTTTGTTGAAATATTGCTAATTTTTAGTCTTTTGTTTTTCAGACATAAGATCTTTTTCTTTTTTAAATATATTTATTGATTATGCTATTACAGTTGTCCCATTTCCCCCGCTCACTCCACTCCAACCTGCCCACCGCCTCCCTCCCACATTCTCCCCCTATAGTTCATGTCCATGGGTCATACATATAAGTTCTTTGGCTTCTACATTTCCTGTACTAACCTCTCCCTGTCTATTTTCTACCTATCATTTATGCTACTTATTCTCTGTACTTTTCCCCCCCTCTCCCCCTTCCACTCCCCTGTTGATAACCCTCCATGTGAGCTCTATTTCTGTGGTTCTGTTTCTGTTCTAGTTGATTGCTTAGTTTGCTTTTGTTTTTGTTTTAGGTGTGGTTGTTAATAACTGAGTTTGCTGTCATTTTTACTGTTCATATTTTTTATCTTCTTTTTCTTAGATAAGTCCCTTTAACATTTCATATAATAAGGGCTTGGTGATGATGAACTCCTTGAACTTGACCTTATCTGAGAAGCACTTTATCTTCCCTTCCATTCTAAATGATAGCTTTGCTGGATAGAGCAATCTTGGATGTAGGTCCTTGACTTTCATGACTTGGAATACTTCTGGCCAGCCCCTTCTTGCCTGTAAGGTCTCTTTGGAGAAATCAGCTGACACTCTGATGGGAACTCCTTTGTAGGTAACTATGTTCTTTTCTCTTGCTGCTTCTAAGATTCTCTCCTTATCTTTAATCTTGGGTAATGTAATTATGGTGTGCTTTGGTGTGTTCCTCCTTGGGTGCAGCTTCTTTGGGACTCTCTGAGCTTCCTGGACTTCCTGGAAGTCTATTTCCTTTGCCAGATTAGGGAAGTTCTCCATTATTTGTTCAAATAAGTTTTCAATATTTTGTTCTTCCTCTTCTTCTTCTGGCACCCCTATAATTCGGATGTTGGAACGTTTAAAGATGTCCTGGAGGTTCCTAAGCCTCTCCTCATTTTTCTGAATTCTTGTTGCTTCATTCTTTTCTGGTTGGATGTTTCTTTCTTCCTTCTAGTCCACACCGTTGATTTAAGTTCCAGTTTCCTTTGCATCACTATTGGTTCCCTGTACATTTTCCTTTGTCTCTCTTAGCATAGCCTTCATTTTTTCATCTAGTTTTTGACCAAATTCCACTAATTCTGTGAGCTTCCTGATTAGCACTGTTTTGAACTGTGCATCTGATATGTTGGCTATCTGTTTGCTGCTTAGTTGAATTATTTCTGGAGCTTTGAAGTGTTCTGTCATTTGGGCCTTTTTTTTTTTTTTGTCTTGGTGATTCTGTTACTTAAAGGGGCGGAACCTTAGGTGTTCCCTGGGGCAGGGTAACGCTAGTCTGCACTGTGACACTGTACGTGGGGGAGGGGTCGAGAGGGAGCAATGGTGCCTGCTCCACTCTCCACTGGATTTCAGTCTTTCACTCCACTACCCACAATCAAATTGGGCCCCTCTGGTACTGGTTCCCGAGTGGGTGGGCTTGTGCATGCTGTAGGACCCTGTGGGTCTCTCCAATGACCTCTCCTGTGAGGCTGGGAGTTTCTCCCGGTGCTGCCCCAACCCCCAGGGGTGTTTTCAATCAGAGGTTTGAGGCTTCATTCCACCCCCCCCACTCCCCCCCCCCCCCCCGCGCTGAGCCCTGGGTTATGCAGTCTGCTTCACTCCCCCGCCGTTCTTCCTGGTTTATCTGTGCGAAAATGTGGAGCCGCAGGGTGCTACCTGCTGCTCTGCCTGCCCTGTTCTCTGCCAGTCTGAGTCCGGCCCTCTGGGTTTATCTGCGCGAATGTGGGGCCGCAGGGTTTGCTAGTGGTCAGACTGCCTGCCCCGTTCCTCCCACACTCTGCCAGTCTTGGTCCCGCCATGGCAACTTGAGTCCTCTCCGCCCTGGCTGCCTGTCTCCGCCCCTCCTACCGGTCTGGATGAATGTTTATTTTTTATCTCCTTGGTGTCAGAATTCCTTGCTGTTGGATTTTCTGTCAGTTCTGGTTGTGTGAGGAGGCGCAGTGTGTCTACTTATGCCACCATCTTGGTTCTCAGTCAAGATCTTTTTCTTAAGGCAATTTGTTCGAGTATACTTTCATAAGCAATTTTGAGGTGCTTATATTTTTCTCCCTACCTGATCCCTTTGGAATTTGAAATTTCTTAATGAGTGAGTATTAATGTTTTCATTGCAATATATTTATTTGCATAAATCCAACAGGAGTCTGGTTTCCTCATAACAGGACACATAAAGCCAGTTTCCTATTGTGGCTTTTTAACCAAGTCTTTGTCCAGAATGTCATGATCCAAAGAGTAATGCCTGGGCTCTAGATGTCACCAGAAAAACTAAAGGAATTGAGATTGAATTTTGAAACCAAAAAAAGCCCCTTTAAATAATGGCCTGGTACCTTGCTTTTCAGAAGTTTCATGGCAGTCTTTCCATGTAAGGAATGACGGTTTCTTTCCTGGGAGATGGGAAGTAAAAAACCTCAAGACATTTTGAGGACCTTGAAAGCTGGAAGAAATCACCCAAATCTGCAGGTACTGCAGGAAAAGACTTTGGCAACTGTGTGGCTTGGCTTCCCAGCCCTGAGGCACTAATTAAATCTCAATCTAGAAATTCCTTGTAACATTCCAGCACAGTAGATTTAAGAAAGCCTATATGATCAATTGCAATTCTCGATGTGTTTATGAAAGCAATCAAGCCAGATTGAAATTGAACTTAATCCAATAAATGAATTGGTCTTTATTTGGCTCTTTGATAAATTTGAGGGTGATTTTAGAAGATTATGTTTGAATAAAATCTACTATACCCAATAATGGAAATTAAACTCTAATTCAGTGAATTGTCTGTAAAATTTTATTTCTTACCCATGAACTATACTGGATCATGAATTTTCCCAGTTTGCTTCCAAACTAATGTCTCATTTTTCTTTCATCCTTTGATTTGGAATTATTGAGAACTACTGATGCAGTGTCAACCATATAGAATTTACCTGAGCACCTGATGATATCACCAGAGACATTTAAACTACAGATAAAGAGGATTATCAGATTGTCACTGCTTAATTTCATTCCAACAATAGTTTTGTATTTGTAAGTTTTCTCATCTGACAGTCTTGCAGACTCAGAAACTGGTTTATGATTTGCCGTGTTCATTAACTTTTGCATTAACTGGTTTATGGTTTGCTGTGCTCATTAACTTTGCATTCTTTCTGTTTTCAAAGAATAAACTATGACCTTGTTTAACCTGTGGTTTCTCTGTCAAATTCTTGGGTGTTGTCTGGTTAAATTCTGCAGAAGCAACACCTTCCTCCAATGGGCATGAATGCTGGCCACTGTGAACAACCACTCAGACCGTTGGGCTTACAAAGAGTTCCCAACTGCAGCCTCTGCAGGACTTCCCTGATGGATCTACTATGGCAACCAGGGCTAATGGAATTGGTTGCAAACATAGAACATAGGGCCCTCTACAATTGCACCCATGCCTCAGTGTTTGCACTTGTCCAGCAACAGGTAAACTGGACCAAACTGTGGCTTAGCTATACAGTTTGGGATGGCTTGGGGTGGTTGGCAGCCTTACAGGTAGATCTTCAGCAACCCATGCCACTGTGCATCAAATATCACAATGGAACCATCAATGAAACTGCCCAGCTAATGGGATGGACCCCTGGAGACCTCTGCCAACACATCACCATCCTGAGAGCAGAGGACACCTGGGGGAAACAATGCTTCCCTCTGAAAAGGGGTTCCCCCTATTCCATTGGGATCCCTTTGGACTTGCAGATGCTACGGGTGGCCTTACTTGCTCTACGACTAGACTGGACACTATACCTGGGGGAAGCCGTACATCTTGGGTTGTGTGATAGACACCCTCCTGGGAATCCCCCAGAATCTGGACGCTTTTTGAGCCCACCACTAAGTCAGATGAGAAGGCTGGTGGTTCTACCCTTTTGCCATATTTGTACCCTCCGCTAAAACAACTCTCATGCAGACTGCCATAACTGCTTTAGCAAATCTTACTGCTTTATCTTTTACCCATACTAGAAATGCTGTATCCCTAGTGTTTGAGGAACACCTCCTAACAGCAGCCCAGGGAGGAACCTGTTCCATCCTACATACTGAACGTTGTGTGTTCATCCCTCCTGATAACTTCCATAACATGTCTCAGGCACACTGGGTGATAAAATCATACACATCTTGGCTTTGACCTTGAACCCCTTCACCTCCTGGTGGAATTCTTTGGGAAGCTGATGGTGTCATGTCCCCCTTGGCTCATTAGTCTCTGCCTTCCTCTCCTCCTCTTAGGGTGTAGACTATACTGTATTTATGGCATATGTATGCAATGTGCCAATGCTGTCACCACTCCCTGTCCAGAACAACTAACACGAAGATTGTGAGGTAGAGGAGCAATGTCATGTTGGAGTGTGGAGTGGCTCTGGACATGCCCCTCCACCTCAGAGAATAGATGGCTGCCCGACCAGCAGCAATAAGGAGTGAAGAAAACAGCCTGTATCTGGAGTCCCAGCCTTCTCAAGGACACTGCGTTTATCAAAACCTGTAGCATTTTCACAGGCTGCCAGTGCTCCCTCTCTCCCTAACCCTGTGGGTAGAACCAAACCTGGGGGAAGCGTGTAGTTTCTTTCACACTGATCCACTGTCATTGGTGCACTCTCCTGTAATGTAATAAATGGCATGTCCACATCTGCTGATAGTCTTGGTGGGTTTTTTTGCAATATCATGAATACTTCAGCAGCTCCCCAGCTTGGAGCTCCTGCATACACACACACACACACACACATTTACATGAGTTAAGACTAACGTCTCCTGATTCACAGAGTTTATTGCAGCCTTGCTCTTTGCTTTTTTTCTTTTTTCTTGATCCTTTATTAACAAGCAATAGGAGACCAAAGAAACCCTGGACCCAGAGTGTCCATGGAGCCTAAGGGGGCAAGTTTACAGACCATGGTGATGCCAGATGTGGTGCTGGGATCTGGATTTCCCATGCCCTAAGAAGTAGCCTGGCTAGGACAACATAAGATCACTTTTGACTAGGAGAATCCATGTAACTCCTTCAAAAGCCTTGAAAAGCAAAGACTGTTCTTTCCCTTTTACATGAGAAGGTAAACCTGGGTGGAATCATTCACTGCCAGTTTATTGCAATGAGTATCAAATCATTTATACTCTTGTTCAGAATTTTGCTGGAAAATAGCAAAGCAAAAGAAAAGTACCCATGATATAATAAATGTCATTTAAATTGTTTTGCTATGGGTTTGGTTTTTTAATTTGAAGACTTATCAAAGCTATCCACTCAGGAGTGTTGGTGAAGGAATGTTGTGAAGTAAAGATAATTAAATAGTAATTAGGGAGCAACTTGAGAACCACAGGGTCTGAATTCCAGCCTGGTATTTCTTTGATTCACAGTGAGAAACCGATGTGTGTTTTCTCAGCCCCACTGAGAGGTCAATGTGAGAGCTCTGCCAGGTGAGAGCTCTGAAATGTGAGGGTTCTTACAGGTGAGGAACACTCATATACACCTTAGAGTGCTTCTGCTGGCCCAGGTGTTTCCAGGTTGCTCTCAAAGCAGATCCAGTTAGAGTTTCTACAGCTTCGTCTTCTAAAAATAGAACACTAGCTACAACAAAAAAGTAAGAAAAAGAATTCACAGCTCCCTGCTGGCCCAGACTTTAGATAACATATATGCTATTTACTTCAAAATTTTAGGAACAGTCAAGTTTTTAAATATTAACAGGCAGTTTCTAAAGCATTTGATTTCCTGGTAGCGGAGACACTTGGTATGGCCTGTGGGGACAAGGCTGTTTCTTCTTTATCACAGTACTTGTCAGCTGTCACCAAACATAATTGTTCTCCTAACACTTTTGCCAACAGCAGTTAGAAAAGTTCTTCTGCACTTTTTATAACTTCTAAATGTTTTTCACTTAAAAATATTAATGCCTTTTAATTCCATTATTATAAGTTTATCCTTGGTATATTAAGAAATGCACATAATAATTTATAAACTGTGGTGTTTATTATATCATTATGTCTATCATTACAAAATAATCTAAAATTAATCATAAATAAATTATAATTCATTGATAAGAGAAAATATAATGCAATTATTTTTAAATGTTTTGAAAGTCTATTTAATGACATTTTTGTCATTCTAGTAAGATCTCTCTTACTATGTGCAGGAAAGACTTTATTGGAATGATGGAAAAGTTCTCAAACTGATTTGATGATGGTTGCACAACTTGGTAAATTTACTAAAAATTATTGAATTGTACACTTGAAATGGGTGAATTACATAATGTGTAAAATATGTCTCCATAAGATCATGAGGAAAAATTTTCATCCATTGGTCCAAATGGGGCAATTATGGAGATTATTTTTAAAAAATAGAGCATAGACCAGGGTTGCCTTTGCAGTTGTCAAAATGGGATCCCCCCATGCCTCCTATGATTATTCTCCTAGTTCCTCAAGAGAATGTGTGTACATATATTCAGCACCTGGCATGATTTCCATATGGGCTCCTGGACCCATTGAATAGGGAGGAAAATTGAAGGCTTGTGAACTTGTTATAGCAACCATGTTCTAGACCTCCAAATAAAAAGAAAGAGATATGCTAGATGATGTAAAACAGGTGTGCCAGAGGTTGGGAAATGAATGTCAAGAACATACATGGTGTTGACCCAGTGAAGCAGCAGAATCTAGTGTTCTGGGACAAGCCAGGATAGCCCACCCAAGTGAAGGGCAAGCATAAAAAACCAGCACTCCAAGAAGACACATTTGCACTTTGGAGGCAACATGTTCCATAACTTTTGAATGGTCCACTCTGTCTCATTTGTCTTTCCAAATTATTTCCAGTTTTTAGTGGTACCCAGGGGAAAAGACAACTTTCCAGTGATCAGCTGCAGCTCAAGAAGCTGGGTCAATCAATTTCTGAAATCTAGCAGAGCCACTGGAGGGCAAAGTATCTGCAGCAGATTGCGCATTTGTCTCAAGCCCAAAGCAAGTTCCAGTGGAGAAAGAGAGACCCCAGTTCTCATTCAGTGATAATTACTTTTCTTCTGAGAAACAGCTCTTAGTTTGTTATAAGGCCCTGTGGAAACTAACTGCCTGACTATCATCACCAGGTACTGTAGACACTGTCGAGGGCCAAGCCAATTCCAGTGCTTCAGTTCTTATTCCCATGCCTGTACCATTAGCAGAACTAGAAACACTACACTATCAAATTCCCAGTCTGTTCTGTAACTGGAGGTGGAGGTATGGGTGGCTTATGTCACAGTGTGGCCATCGAGACCAAAGCAGGATTCTCTGGGACATACGGTGAAGCTTTTCATCTCTTAATTTAAGGAGATGCTGCACTGGCACTCCTCTTACTCTATGTCCTCTTGCCTGAAATGTGGATGTCAGGAAGGAAAACATTCTACCCTTCTTTCTGGATGAAGGGCCCATTTTAAAACCAAAAGGATATAGGAGCTACTATAAAGGACACAAAGACAAAATCAAAGGGGAGGGTAAAGGTGGGGGAGAGAGGTGGGACTGGCTGGGGTGGGGTGGAGGGATGGGGAGAAAATGCAGACTGAATAAAAATAAATAAATATTTTTTTTAAAAAAAAACAATAAATAAATAAATAAATAAATAAAACCAAAGGGAAAAAATCCAAGAGAACTGCAGGTGCAGTGGCCCTAACACACAGAGCTGCCGAACAAAACCAGTGCCTGCCTCCCCTTAAAATTCTTCCTCAATGTGGAAAACGAAGCACACGTGTTTAAGTCACCATTTGTTGGACTCTTATTTTCATGATGAAGCATTCCTGAGACACTAGGGAGCTATGTGGCCTGAGCTGTCCATAATTACCTGGGAATTATTGGAAGCATCTGGCACAAATTTTGTACTGTCATCTAGCACACCTGGAGGACTCAATCCCAGAGTGCCTTGTCTTACCACTTCTTTAACCTTCACCTGTGTCTTCAGGGAAACTTCATGATCAAACACTAATTGGGAGGAAACACAGCTCCACATGGCCTTGCAGCACCAGCCAAGCACTGCAGCACCTTCCAGCAGTGGCTCCAAAGTGCAGTGGAGGATGGCATCCCACAGTGAACAGAACTTCAAGCTGAATATTTCAGTCTTCACGTTTCCTGGAATGAGAGGTGGCCAGAGATAGGGAGGCACTGATTCAACACCAGTTAGCACATTAGCCAAATAGTGATTTAGAGGTAAAAAAACTAGGAGCAAAATTTTGGAAAAGAGGATGTGGATTATCTTTTCAGAACAGTCCAAGAGTTTCAGAGTATATTCTATGTGGTTACTCACTAGCTAGATGAAATGTTCTGATGACTTACTAATGGCTGACAGCATCCTGCTCCAGTGACACCACTGCTTGTTCAGAATGGTTAAAATGGTAGGAAAGGATGTGATGTACAAACTCAAAAACAATTTCACCAGGACCTGTTTTGATACAGCACTGCAGAGTGCCCATGTAGCTGGAGCCTTTCACCAAAGAGATTCCAATAGATATCCCACTCAGGGAAACAGCCAGCAACCCAGTGGCAAACTGACAACTCAAGAACAACTTCCATCATAGAAGCACATGAAGCACATTTTCCTTCAGTTGAATTTGCCTGTATGTATGCATATGTATATTCATATATATTCATATATATATTAATGTGTGTGTGTGTGTACAGAGAGAGAAAGAGTCAAAGGTGTGGGCTAAAGTAAATATTTCACTTTTTTAGGGCAGTGCTATCTTGATTCAAACACTCTAACACTCTTCCAATTGTGAAGGAATGCCTCGTTACAAGTTTTTATGAGAAGCATAGCCCTCCTTCCCAATACAGAAGCTGGGAAGACTGGCTACCTCTTCTCACCACCTCTGCCTGCAATCTGGATGAAGTGTGGCCACATGGCCTAGTCTTGGCCAAGTGTATGTTCTCACCCTGGACTCCGAATCCTGTCCCTGAGATCACTGATATGTGAGTGCTCATAACATTCTAGCCAGACTATTTTTGACAGTGAGCTTGACTCTATCTGGCTGCCCAGCTACCTGCTTTTCTTAAGAATGGTTCTTTAGCCTTCTTGCTCCTATAAAATACTCAATATCCTTCTTTTTATGATTAACTCACCAAAGTCAGTTTCTATTGTTTGTAACTAAGAATCTCTACCACCAAGTAATTTGTTTTTGTAACAAAAATTAAACACTTTTTCTAGCAAAATTTGGGTTTTTATATAACCACAACTATTTAAAGTAATTTAATAACATCATTTGGCCTCTTGATGTAATGAATATCTGATAATTTTTTTTGCTTACACACAACCAAACCTGCCCAAATGTAATTAAGTATGCTACAAAATTGGCAAAAACCATAAATTCTTTCTCACAATCTATGTATTATATGTGTAATACTACAAACATTTACTAATCATCACATAGATTTTAAGAACAGTTGTTAAACAGGACACAGTGGTGGCCTTTCAAGTGTCTACACCACAGAACAAATAAAGTACTATATGTACACACAAGGTAGCATAGATGAGAAGAAAGAATAATCTACATCATGTTGGGGCCACAAGGAACCCTCACAGAAAGGTGAAATGCAACCTGAATTGCATCTAGAAAAATAGGAGTATTTCTTCAGGCAGAGGGGATAGCATATGCAAAGGCCTGGGGACATTTCATATACTGTGTCAGGGAACCAGAAGGTGTTTGAAGTAGTTGGAGCATAGGCTAGAAGAAGGACTTTGAAGAAAATAAAACTGAAATGTTGAGCAAATGCCAAATCATAAATAACTCTGTATACAATGTCTATCCAGAAAGTATCCAGCCATGCAATATAAAAAAGAGAAGCATTTATTGTGGAAGATACAAGAAACATTGTACATAGGACAATGATAACTCGGCCCCCTTCAAAGCTGGCAGCTTGGGACCTCACACAGTTCTCCCAACCACCATCAGCTACCCCGTCATATTTTCCTGAATCTCATTGATGGTCTGAAATCTCTTCCATTTCAAAGGTGATTTTAGTTTTGGGAAAAGCCAGAAGTCCCAGAGTACCAAATCAGGGCAGTATGGGTTTGAGTCACCTGGGTGATTTGATGTTTCACCAAAAAAACTGTACAAGATGTGATACAGGAGTGGGCGTGTTGTCATAATGAAGCTTCCAATCACCAGTTGCCCATAGCTGCAGCCTTCTGAATCATCTGAATAGTTTCTGCAGAAAAATGTTCAAGCTTAATGCAAAATTTGATGCATATTTGTTGCTCTACTGGTTCAGTTTTTTTGTGTGTGATGGCCACACAGTACACATATGCACTTAATGGCATCTACAGGCCCCACTGACTAGTACAGTGCAGTCATCACTGTTCAAACATGTGCATTCCAGTCCACTCTCCTTGGCTGCCAGGTTACATCAATGTCATGCAAATTTTTCCCATTATATTAACAATGGATGGACTTTTCTTGGACAGACTCAGTATTATTGTTAGTATTGTTCTTAAATGTAGGAGGACTGTTCTAGTTTTCTAGGGCTGCCATAACAAAAGAAAACGTGTTCTTTACACAACAAATTCTGGAAGCTGGAAGTTCAAGAGCAAGATGTTGGCAGGTTTGGTTTCTCTCTACATGACTTGTAGATGGGCTTCTCAGTATGTCTTCACATGGTCTTCCTTCTGTGAACATCTGGTCCTATCTCCTTTTATAAGGATCTCAGACATATAGAATTAGGGCCTATCCTAATGACTTCATTTTACCTTGGTTACCTCTTAGAAGGCTCTATCTCAGTCATATTCTGAGGTATTAGATGTTAGGACTTCAGCATATGAATTTGGGGTATGCTGAAATTCATATGCTGTATATGAACTTCACCCAGAAAAAAAAGACTGAAGCAAAACAATGGTGTGGTTAAATAAAACATTCAAAAATAAAATAGCAACCTGGTGTCCTAAGTATTTGTATATAATTATAAGCCAAAACTCCATTACTGACAGCAATCAATCAGGCAAGTAAAATGGCACCCCCAACCAGCCTCCATTGGACAGCTTAAGAGCTGAATTATCTAACCCATCTTCACCTAAACTGAACCCTTATTTAAACACAGACCACACCATTGCCAAAAGGAGGAGTAAAGGGAAATCGTAGAGAATATACCAAAATTTAACTTTAAAAAGTTTAAACAGTCAGTTTCAGCTATGCTATGTTTTGATTAGAGAACTCTTGCTGAATGTCTCTTAATTTTCACTCTTTTGAGAGACTCCTTTCCTATCCAAGTGTAGTGAGTCTAGTGTGGGTTTGGATGAGGCAGCAAAGGGTCAGCAAGCAAGCTGGCCAGTTCAACTCCAAGTGGTTTGGGCCACTCTCAGATATAGTCACATTCCCTGTACTCCATGTAGCTTATTCCAGGTCCCTCACAGTCAGACAGCAATTCACTGTGAGAGTGGGAAGACTTGACAGTGGGTACATGGGTGGCAGAAGCAACACTAGTGCAAAATCAGAAATTGCCTATATATTTTCCTATTTTTATTCCACAACTGATGTTGCTTTTATATTGGGGTGACATTGGTTAATAAGATTATATGTTTTTCATACGTGTAATTTGTACACTATTTAGATGGTGTACCATCAAAAACTGACTTCCTGACTGCAAACTGGCCAACTCTAGTATTTTAGCAATACAGTGAGATATTGCTCACATGAATTTAAGGACTTCTTATTTAGTGTAAAATAAAGTTTCAATATTCTTTTTTTAAAACAATATATTTATTGATTATGCTATTACAGTTGTCCCATTTCCCCCCTTCACTCTACCCCATCCTGCCCACCTCCTCCCTCCCTCCCACATTCCCCCCCTATAGTTCATGTCCATGGGTCATACATATAAGTTCTTTGGCTTCTACATTTCCTGTACTAACCTCTCCCTGTCTATTTTCTACTTATCATTTATGCTACTTATTCTCTGTACCTTTCCCCCTCTCTCCCCCTCCCACTCCCCTGTTGATAACCCTCCATGTGAGCTCCATTTCTGTGGTTCTGTTTTTGTTCTAGTTGTTTGCTTAGTTTGCTTTTGTTTTGGTTTTAGGTGTGGTTGTTAATAACTGTGACTTTGCTGTCATTTTTACTGTTCATATTTTTTATCTTCTTTTTCTTAGATAAATCTCTTTAACATTTCGTGTAATAAGTAAGGGCTTGGTGATGATGAACTCCTTTAACTTGACCTTATCTGAGAAGCACTTTATCTTCCCTTCCATTCTAAATGATAGCTTTGCTGGATGGAGTAATCTTGGATGTATGTCCTTGCCTTTCATGACTTTGAATACTTCTGGCCAGCCCCTTCATGCCTGTAAGGTCTCTTTTCTGTGATTTGAGAAATCAGCTGACAGTCTTATGGGAACCCCTTTGTAGGTAACTGTGTCCTTATCTCTTGCTGCTTCTAAAATTCTCTCCTTCTGCTTAATCTTGGGTAATGTAATTATGATGTGCCTTGGTGAGTTCCTCCTTGGGTCTAGCTTCTTTGGGACTGTGAGCTTCCTGGACTTCCTGGAAGTCTATTTCCTTTGCCAGATTAGGGAAGTTCTCCTTCTTTATTTGTTCAAATAAGTTTTCAATTTTTTGTTCTTCCTCTTCTCCTCCTGATACCCCTATAATTCGGATGTTGGAACATTTCAAGATTTCAATGTTTCTTGGAGGTTCCTAAGCCTCTCCTCATTTTTCTGAATTCTTGTTGCTTCATTCTTTTCTGGTTGGATGTTTCTTTCTTCCTTCTGGTCCACACGGTTGATTTGAGTCCCAGTTTCCTTCACATCACTATTGGTTCCCTATACATTTTCCTTTGTTTCTCTTAGCATAGCCTTCATTTTTTCATCTAGTTTGCGACCAAATTCAACCAATTCTGCAAGCATCCTAATTACCAGTGTTTTGAACTGTGCATCTGACAGGTTGGCTATCTGTTCACTGCTTAGTTGAGTTATTTCTGGGGCTTTGATTTGTTCTTTCATTTGGGACTTTTTTTTTTTTTTTGGTCTTGGGGCACCTGTTACGTAAAGGGGAGAAACCTTAGATGTTCACGCGGGGCGGGGTAATGCTGGTTGCTGTCCTGTGATGCTGTATGTGGGGGGAGGGGCCGAGAGAGCAATGGTGCCTGTTCCACTCTCTGACAGGTTTCAGTCACTCCCTCCACTACCCACAATCAAATTGGACCCCTCTAGTGCTGATTCCCGAGTGGGTGGGCTTGTGCACACTCTACGCCCCTGGGGGTCTCTCCAATGACCTGTCCTGTGAGGCTGGGAGTTTTCTTGCTGCCTCCTCAACCCCCACGGGTGTTTTCAATCAGAGGTTTGAGGCTTTATTTCCCCAAGCTGGAGCCCTGGGTTGCGCAGTCTGTTTCACTCCCCCGCCATTCCTCCGGGTTTATCTATGCGTGAATGTGGGGCCGCAGGGTCTGCTAGCTGTGGCACTCCCTGCCCTGTTCCTCCCAAAATCCACCATGTCTCTGGGGCCGGCCACGTTGCCAAGTCCTGTGCACCCCGGCTGCCCATCTCTGCCCATCTCTGCCCCTCCTACTGGTCTGGATGTTTCTTCTTTATCTCCTTGGTTGTCAGATTTCCCTGTGGTTCGATTTTCTGCCAGTTCTGGTTGCTTTTTATTTTTAAATTGTTGTTGTCCTTCTTTTGGTTGTGCGAGGAGGCGCAGTGTCTCTACCTACGCCTCCATCTTGGTTTCCTCCATAGATCACGTGATTTTTATATTTGGTCTGTTTATGTTATCTATTACATTTATTGATTTGTGAATAATGTACCATCCTTGCATCTTTGGGATGAATCCCAATTGATCATGGTGTATGATCTTTTTAATGTATCGCTGGATAGGGTTTGCCAAGAGGATTTTAGCATCTATGTTCATCAGCGATATTGGTCTATAGTTTTTTGTCTTTGTTGCATCTTTATCTGGTTTGGGGATTAGGATGCTGCTGACCTCTTGCATAGAATTTAGGAATCTACCCACTTCTTGGATTTTTTGGAATGGTTTAAGCAGGATAGAGGTTAGGTCTTCCTTAAATATTTGGTAATATTCTCCTGCAAAACTGTCTGGTCCAGGGCTTTTGTGTGCCAGGAGTTTTTTTGATTAGTGCTTTGATTTCACTAAGTGTTCTTGGTCTATTGAGGCTTTCTGCTCCCTCTTTATTTAGTTTTGGAAGATTATGTGTTTCTTGTAATTTGTCTGTTTCACCCAGATTTTCACATTTCTTGAGATACAGCTGTTCATAGTAATTTCTTACAATCCTTTGTATTTCTGTGGTATCAGATGTAATTTCTCCTGTTTTATTTCTGATCTTACTTATTTCGATCCTCTCTCTTTTTTTCTTGATGAGTGTAGTTAAGGGCTTGTTAATTTTGTTTATCTTGTCAAAGAACCATCTCCTGGATTTATTGATCCTTGAATCGTTCTTTTAGTCTCTATTTCAATTAATTCTACTCTGATCATGATTATTTCCTTCCATCTGCTCTATGTTTTGTTAGTTGTTGTTGCTCCAGTTATTGCAGTTTTAGGGTTAAGTTGTTTATTTAAAATTTTTCTCTCTTTTAGGTAGGCCTGTATTGGTATGAACTTCCATCTGTGGCATTTCTTCATTGTGTTCATTGGTTTCTGGCTGCTGTGTGTTCATTTTCATTTGTTTCCAGAAACTTTTTGATTTCTTCCTTGATATCATTGTTAACCCATTCATTGTTTAATAGCATGTTATTCAGCCTCCATGTGTTTGAGTGTTTTTGAGTTATTTCCTTGAGGTTGGTTTCTAGTTTCAAGCCCTTGTGATTTGAGAAAATGCTTGTTATGATTTCAATATTCTTGAATTTTTTAAAGCTTATTTTGTGTCCTATCAAGTGGTCTATCTTTGTGAAAGTTTCATGTGCACTTGAAAAGAATGTACATTTTGCTTCTTTGGGATGAAAAGTTCTGTATATATCAGTTAACTCCACTTGATCTAGAGTGGTTTTTATTTTGTTTTTGTTTTTGTTTTTGTTTTTTTCAGTGCCATGATATCCTTTTTGATTCTTTGTTTGGAACATCTATCCATTGTTGACGTGGGGTATTAAAATCACTTGCTATGATTGTGTTGCTGTTGATAGTTTTCTTGAAGTCCTCCAAGATTTTCCTTAAATATTTGAGTGCTCCTCTGTTGGGTGCATATATGTTTATGATATTTATGTCTTCTTGATGAAGTCTTTCCTTCAGTATTATTAAGTGACCTTGTCTCTTTTTATGGCCTTTGTCTTGAAATCTATTTTGTCTGATGTAACTACTGCTATGCTGGCTTTTTTTTTTTTTCCATCCATTTGCTTGGAATATTTTCTTCCAACCCTTCACTTTCAGTCTGTGTAGGTCTTTTGTTCTCAGGTGGGTGTCTTGTAGACTGAATATATATGGGTCACATTTTATCAATTCAGGTATCCTATGTCGTTGTTTTGGAGCTTTTTACCCATTTAGTTTTAAGGTTATTATTGATAGGTACTTAATTGGCTGTCATTTTCCCCCTGTGTATGTGTATTCCTCTCTTTCTCACTCTTTTCCTTCATATTCTTAAAGCAGTCCCTTTAACATGTCTTGAAATGCTTGTTTAGTGGAGATGTGTTCTTTTAGCCTTCTTTTGTCTGAGAAATTCCTTACTTTGGCTTCCATTTTAAATGAGAGCCTTGGTGGGCAGAGTAGTCTGGCTTACAGGCCGTTGGTTTTCATTGCTTGGAATATTTTTTGCCATTCCCTTCTGACTTGTAGTGTTTCTGTTGAGAAATCAGTGACTTGTCTCATCCAAACTCCCTTGTATGTTACTATCTGTTTCTCCCTTGCTGTCTTCACATTTCTCTCTTTGTCTTTGAATTTTGACATTTCAATTATGATGTGTCCTAGAGTAGGCCTCTTTGGGATTGAAACCCTCTGTGCTTTCTGGACTTGCATGACTTTTTCTCTCATCAAGTTAGGGTAGTTTTCTGTCATTACTTTTTCAAATATGTTTTCTATCTCTTGCTCTTCTTCTCCTTCTGGTATCCCCATTATATGTATACTATTATGCTTCATGTTATGCTGTAGCTCCCTTTACCCTTCTTCATTTTTTCTAAGTATTTTTTTTTCATTTTTTGCTCTATCTGGGGATTTTTTTCTACCTTGTCATCAAGCTCACTGATTCAATCCTCTGCTTCATCTAACCTGCTTTTAATTCCTTCCACTGTGCTCTTCTTTTCAGATATTTTATTTTTTGTTTCCTATTGTCTCTTTGATAGTTTCTGAGTCATTTTTCATGCTGATGTAGGTTACAGTAAGTTTCTTGAAGCTTTCCTGGAGTTCTTTAATGTTCTTACTGAACTCCTTGAGCATCCTTATAACCATTATTTTGAATTTGATGTCTGATGGTTTGGTTGCCTCAATTTTGTTTAACGGTCTTTCTTAGGGTTTTTCCTTTCCTTTTGATTGGGTGTTGTTTCTTTTTCTCCCCATTTTACATACTCTTCTTTTTTTCTGCTTATTAGATTTATCTGCTTTGACTCCTGATCTTCATGGTATGATCTTCTGTGGGAGGACACCTGAGGGACTCAGTGGTGCAGGCTCCTTGATCACCTGGGCTTGATGCTCTTGCACTGGCCTTCATGACTTTTATGTGGTTGCAACTGGGTTTTTGGTTTTGTTGGGTTGTTCTTTGGTGGGTTCCTCCCACTGGATGACTGACTGAGAGTTACTCCACCCTCCACCTCTTGTGTATGGTTGTACAGGTGCTACCATAATAAAAACCAAACAACCAAGGAAACAGACCCACACCTGCAAAGATACCCACACACACAATTACACTACTACCAAATATGCCAATATTAATAAAGGTGTAAAGATATTAAGACTATTATAAGAAAGGAAAAATGGATATGAGGTGACTAACTGAAAGAAAAGAAATTTTGTGAGGGTAGAGGGAGGGGCAATAATAAGAGTAGGGAATAGAGACAAAGCAAAGTGGGAAAGAAAATTAAATTTGCTTTGTAACTAAAAAAGGGGGAAGGGAAGGTGGAATGAAGTATCAGAGGAAAGGCATGTAGTGCTAGGTTAAAACCACAATTTAAATAAAATATATATGTGTATATAGCTAATGAAAGAAAAAACAGACAACCACTGTGTGTGTGTGTATAAATATATAATATATAAAGTATATATATTTATATATAAATGTAAAGTATACACTATATATATTAGTAATGTCTTACAATCCTTTGTATTTCTGTGGTATCAGTTGTAATCTCTCCTCTTTCATTTCTGATTGTGTTTATTTGGGTCCTCTCTCTTTTTTCCTTGATGAGTCTGATTAAAGGCTTGTCCATTTTCTTTATCTTTTCAAAGAACCAGCTCCTGGATTTGTTGATCCTTAGAATTGTGCTTTTAGTCTCTATGTCATTTAATTCTGCTCTGATCTTGGTTATTTCCATCCTTATACTTGCTAAGGGCTGTCTTTGTTGTTGTTCCTCCAGTACTTGTAGGTGTAGGGTTGTGTTGCTTATTTGAAATGTTTCGATCTTTTTTATGTAGGCCTGTATTGCTATGAACTTCCCTCTCAGGACTGCCTTTGCTGTTTCTCATAGGTTTTGGATTGTTGTGAGTTCATTTTCATTGGTTTCCAGAAACTTTTTGATTTTTTCCCTAATCTCATTCTTCACCCATTCATTATTTAATAGCATGCTATTTGATCTCCATGAGTTTGATTGTTTGGGTTTTTTTCCTTGAGATTGGTTTCTAGTTTCAGTCCCTTGTGATCAGAGAAAATGCTTGATATGATTTCAGTTTTCTTGAAATTGTTGAGCCTTGTTTTGTGTCCTGTCATGTGGTCTGTCTTTGAAACTGTTCCATGTTCATTTGAAAAGAATGTGTATTTTGCTTCTTTGGGATGAAAGGCTCTATATATATATCAGTTAAGTCCATTTCATCTAGGGCATTGTTCAATGCCACAATATTTTTATGGATATTTTGTTTGGAAGATCTGTCCATCTTTGACAGTGGGGTGTTAAAATGCCCTAGTATAATTGTGTTGCTGTCAATATCTTTCTTGAAGTCCTCCAAGATTTTCTTTATGTATTTGGGTGCTCCTATGTTGGGTGCATATATATTTACAATGTTTATGTCTTCTTGATGCATTCTTCCCTTGAGTATTATGATGTGATGTTCTGGGTTTCTTTCTATGGCTCTTTTTTTCAAGTCTATTTTGTCTGATATGAGTACTGCTAGCCCAGCTTTTTGTGTGTGTGTCCATTTGCTAGGAATATTTGTTTCCAGCCCTTCACTTTCAGTCTGTGTAGGTCTTTTGTCCTGAGGTGGGTCTCTTATAGGGAGCATACATATGGGTCATGATTTCTTACCCACTCAGCTAGTCTATGTGTTCTGATTGGGGCATTTAATCCATTTATGTTTAAGATTATTATTGATATGTACTTATTCATTACCATTTTTCATACCTGTATTCCTCTCGCTGTCACTGTTTTTCTTCCTGTTCTTAAAGCAGACCCTGTAGCATCTCTTGCAGAGCTGGTTTGGGGGAGGTACATTCTTTGAGCCTTCTTTTGTCTGGGAAACACCTTATTAGGCTTTTCATCTTAATTGGGAGCCTTGCTGGATAAAGTAGCCTTGGTTGCAGGCCTCTGGTTCTCATTACTTGGAATATTTTTTGTCATTCTCTTCTGGCTTGGAGCGTTTCCATTGAGAAGTCAGCTGCTAACCTTATTGGGGCTCCCTGGTATGTTACTTCCTGTTTCCCTCTTGCTGGCTTTAAGATTCTTTGTTTGTCTTGGAATTTTGCCATTTTAATTATGATGTGTCTTGCAGTGGGCCTCTTTGGGTTCCTCTTGCTTGGGACTCTCTGTGTTTCCTGGATTTGGGTGACTTTTTCTCTCATCAGATTAGGGAAATTTTCCATCATTACTTTTTCAAACAGGTTTTGTATCCCTTGCTCTTCTTCTTCTCCTTCTGGTATCCCTATTATACGGGTATTATTACGTTTCATGTTGTCCTGCATTTCCCTTAATCCCTCTTCATTCTTTCTGAGCCTCTTTTCCTTTTCTTGCTCTTTCTGGGTGTTTTTTTCTACTTAGTCCTCCAGCTCGTTGATCTCATCCTCTACTTCATCAAGTCTGCTTTTGATTCCTTCTACTGTGTTCTTCAGTTCAGAAATTGTATTCTTCATTTCCTCTTGGCCCTTGTTGATAGTTTCTATTTCCTTTTTCATGTTGATATAGTTTGCAGTGAGTTCATTGTAGTTTCCCATAGTTTTTAGTAGTTCTCTGTGAGCTCATTGAGCTTCCTGATAACCATTGCTTTGAACTCAGTATCTGATAGTTGACTTGCCTTTATTTCACTTAGAACTCTTTTGAGACTTCCTCCTTTCCTTTCACTTGGGGATTGTTTCTTTGTCTTCCTATAGTTTGTGAGACTCTTCTTGTTAGCCTCTGCCTCTTAAATTCATCTGTTATGACTCCCTGGGTTTATGGTGTGAATTTCTATGGTAGAATACCTGTGGGATTCTATGGTGCAGTCCTCTTGGTCTCCTGAGCTCACTAGTTTTGGGCTGTCATTTATGTTGGCTTTCTGTATGTATTTGGGTTTTGATTGTTGTTGGGTGTTTCTTTGGTGGGTCCTTCCCTCCAGCTGGTTAATGGAGGGTCACTCCACCCACCATGTCTTGTATTCTGTTGTCCAGGTGTGGACAGGTTCTGTTGAAGGTGTTTTTTCTGTCTGCACAAGGTTTTGAGGCTTCTCTCTAGCTCTTGTTCAGTTGTTTGTTCTAGGTAATATCTCCACTATTTGCTTGTATTTCTAGATCGGTCCTGGGTTGAGGTTAGTGTGGCTTCCACTCCCTCCTTTACCTTCTTCTGCTGTTATCTGTTGGTGGTTCCTTTATTGGTGGGTTTTGTCTTCCACCAGATATCACAGCTCCCACCTACTCTTTTTTGTGATCAGTTGGAGGGGGGAGGCAAAATAGCCTAAGACAGCAGGAGTATATTCTATGGTATATAAAGTACTAACCCATAGAGAAGAGATAGGAGATCCTTTGGATTTGTGTAGTGTTAACCATCATATATCACCCAACTAGCCACTGTTTAGAAAGGGTGGAAAGAAGATAAGATTCTTGTTAGGGGGTGGGGAAATATTGTGAGTTGGATCTAGAAAGCAGTGAGCTTGTGGGAGGTCAGATTATGAGGTAAAGTCAGAGTAAACGATAGAAAATACATGTAGTGTGCAAGAGAATAGAGTTAACCACCATAGTAATAAAGTTCAGGAGACAATGAAATGAGCTAAGATTGGGAGTGGTGGTGTATAGTATTTACAATTGTATGGAACAGCAATTATTTACAATAGTATGGAGCAACAATCATATGACAGAATCTATGGGATCTGAATAACAAGAATAGGACATATAGGACCTACAGTAGTGTGCTAATGGAACACAAGTGAAGTGAAAGACGGGAAATTAAAAATACACTATGAAAGAGAGAATAAGAGAAACCAGTAAAACAATGCAATTTAACAAACCAAATGAAGAAGACTAAACAAATAATATTATAATATTATATAATAATAATATACAATAACTTCCAAGTTATTTGGAGTAGCAAAGTGAACTTTGTCTCAGTGTCTCAGTTACTGAGATAACCCCTGTTTGGGCCCAAATCTGGTCTTATCACAGCTCCAGGTTTTATTGTCTCCCTTGTGGGAATTAAAAAAAAAAAAAAGAAAGGAAGGAAGAAGGAATAAAAAAAGGAAAGAAAAGAAGAATGGAAGAAGGAATAAAAATAGAAGGAAGAAAGGAAGACGAAATTAAAAGAAAAAATATTTTTTAAAAAAGAGCCTCCTGTTCCCTTCAAACCAGCCAAGCCAGTTCAGCTGGTCTTCTTGGCTGCCGCAGGCTGAGGGGTAATTGGTTTCACTTTTCTCCCTTCCTGGTGTCTTCCCAGTTCCCTAGCCTCCAGCCCAGTTCCTCAGTTTGCTGCTGCCGGGCCCCCAGTGCCCTTCTGCACCCAACCTACACCTTCAGTCCATTAGTTGTGCTGTCCTTGAGGTGCACCAGTTAGGGGTAACTCACACACCACCTTCTTGCTTTTTGCTGTCCTAGATGCTTGGGGCTCTCAGAGTCCCTTCAGGGCAGTTCAGTCCCACCGACTGTGTTCAGTCTTTCTGGGGATTGTTGACTTCCTGATCCCTGCAGCTCTCCTCTGCAGGGGGCTTTTCCAATTTCCTCTTAGAGAGTCAGTGGGCTCTGCAGGGCAGGAGCGCCACCCTGGCTGCTGGTGCAGATGCTGTGGATGTGGGCACGGGCCTTCTCTGCTGCTGCCCCTAGGGTGAAGCAGCCCGGTGCAAGGTAAGGTGCATTCCAACCCGTGAGCACTCGGCCTCTGCTACTGGGGAGGGACAGGCTGCCTCCAGGCCCCAGGTTCAGGTGCACATTGTACCTGGGGCTTTGGATGTGAGAACACGGCCTCGGCCGCCACAATGGGATTGCAGCCACCTCGGCCACGTGGGGGTAGTGGCGCAGGAGGTGGGGGCAGCTGCCGCAGGAGAATTCCCCAAATAGCCACTGATTGCCTCTTTTTTCTCTTTTTCTTTTTGAAAAATTCCTCCCATTCAAGCCTGTCACTCCAAACAAGCACCTGGCCTCTCACACAGCCCAATTCTCCATCCAGACCGGGGACTGACTGGGTCAGGGGCCGTCACTGCCCAACTCTTCCCACCTGGCATCCACACACCGCCCCTGTGTGTTTGCCACTTCGTCCTTATTCCCCCCCTGCTACTTCAAGCATCCAGGTCCCTGTGGTGCTGCTCAAACCTTGTTTGGCAGGGGAGGGAGCTGTTGACCTGGCTCTCTCCCAAGAATCTTGCAGCAGACCTGGTGGACACTGGACCTGGGGTTGCAGCCACCCTGCTCCCCACACTGGTCCCAGGGACCTTATTGTCCTGAAGCACTCACCTTACCGGCTGATTTTTCAATGTCTTATACAATTTTTGGTCTCCAATCTTCATATATGCTGGGATATTGTTGGCTGTTCACTCTGTTCCTGAGAAGATCCAGTAGGTGTTTCACCCGTGCACAGGGGGAGATGGACTCTGCTCCCACCTATCTCACCGCCATCTTCCCAAAAGTCCCACTTTAACGTATCTTGAAAATTTTGTTTGGTGGTGATGATCTCCTTTAGCTTTTTCTTGTCTGGGTAGTTTTTTTTTTTAAGAATTTTTTTCTAAAAATTTTATTTATTTATCTTGAGAGGGAGGGGAAGGGAGGGAGGAAGAAAGGGAGAGTAACATTGATGTGTGAGATACATCAATCAGCTGCCTCCCACATGCTCCCAACAAGGGACCTGGCCCGCAACCCAGGCATGTGCCCTGACCAGGAATCGAACCTGTGACATTTTGGTTCACAGGCCACTGTTCAATCCATTGAGCCACACCAGCCAGGGCATTATCTGGGTAGCTTTTTATCTTTCCTTTGATTATAAATGAGTAGAGTAATTATGGTTATAAGTCCTTGCTTTTCATCACTTTGAAATTTTTCTGCCAATCTCTTCTGGATTGAAATGTTTCTATTGAGAAAACATCTGACAGTATTATGGGAGCTCCCTTAAAGGTAACTAACTACAATTCTCTTGCTGCTTTTAAGATTCTCCCTTTATCTTTAACCTTTGGCATTTTACCCTATTTTGCTAAGTATAATGTGCATCCACATTTTTGGCCCAAACTTTCAGGAAAAAAAATCTTCCATTTTAATCTCTTATTTCAATTATTTATTATATTTAGAAACTTGTTTTTTTGTATTATAGAGGAATTTTAGCATTTATTTTTTAACATATTATGGTACAAGAAATTTTATGTAACAAATAATTATACAACACAAGAACAGATACAGGGTATAAGAACTCTTATGTACTAGTAACAAATTTATATTTATGCATCGTAGAAGGCCAAGAACTCTTGGTCACTGTCAATATCAGAAGAATTGTCTTCTTCAATTTCTTTATTACCGGTATCTTCAGAAAAGTCACTTTCCTCATCCCAGTAAATTTCATCATCCTAAGTTCCATCCATAGCATTGCTGATGCTACATTTTTTAAATGACTTCACAACTACTTCCTTGTTGACATTGTTTCACAGTCTTAGGCTCTAATCACAAACCTGGGTGATAGATGCTTCCTTGAGTCTTCCTATAGATGTTAAATCATTACCAGCTGACTGCATCCATGACATCCACTCTTTCTTCACTAGGGCCTTAAAGGGCTTGTTTACCAACACATCGAGAGGTTGCAGTTGGCTGTTTAGCATACAGGTATCACAGCAAGTTGGATTTTCAAGTCTGCTGTGACTGCTTTTGCACTTTGTATAACATGGGCTTTGAAGTAATCAAAACCAAGCAAAGCTCTTTTGTGACCAGACTTTGTTAAACCAGATTTTCATGCACTCTTCATTCACCCATCCTTTTTCATGCACAGGGACAATAACTCCACTTGGAATGTTGAGTGGAACACTTTTGGAACACTTTTCATTTAAAGATGATCACAGGTGGTAGCTTTGTCCCATCTGCACAACACGCTAGAACAGTGAAATGTGTTTTCTCACAACTACTAGCTTAACAGCCACAGTCTTTTCTCCTTTGATGTCCACAGTTCTGTTGGATGGCACATCTAATGTGAGAGTTTATCCATTTTGGTGATTTCGGACAGCTCAAAGTTCTAAATCTTTCAAAGACTGATAACATGAGAATAAAATTCCAAAACTTGATTCTCATCAGCTGCTGGAAGTTTAGGGCAAGTTTCGCTCATGTCCTCAAGCTCAAACCTTCTCTCTTCATAAAGTTAAAACACCATTTAGGTGTCCCTGAGATATCACCAGTGTTTTGTGTGTGTGTGCAATCCTTTCACCTAATTCTTGTATCATCTTGGTCCAAACAGATATTCCAGTCTGATGCTGCTCCAGAATCCAGGTCTTCTCCTGCTCCACTTCTGGCCACTTTGGAGGTTTCCTTCACATTGCCTTCTATTTTGGCATTTGAAGAAGCTTTTCTTCCTGTTGACTCCACAAACTGATGACACTCTCTGTGGGATGAGGTCCAAAGTGTCTCTCAGGAGCTCTGTTGTCATGTTTCTCAGCATATTTAAACTTTTAGCTTAAGGCTTGCAGTGTATAAAAACTGTTTCAACAGCAAATGAGTGGATCAAAAAATTATGGTACATTTACACAATGGAATTCTACGCAGCAGAGAGAAAGAAGGAGCTCATACCCTTTGCAATGGCATGGATGGAACTGGAGAGCATTATGCTAAGTGAAATAAGCCAGGCAGTGAGGGACAAATACCATATGATCTCACCTTTAACTGGAATATAATCAACAAAAGAAAAAAGCAAACAAAATATAACCAGAGACATTGAAATTAAGAACATTGTAACAATAGCCAGAGGGGAGTGGGGAAGGGATAGTGGGGAGAGGGGTCTATAGGAGCTACTATAAAGGACACAAGGACAAAATCAAGGGGGAGGGTAGAGGTGGGGGAGGGAGGTGGGACTGGCTGGGGTGGGGTAGAGGGATGGGGAGAAAATGCAGACAATTGTAACTGAATAAAAATAAATTCATTAAAAATAAATAAATAAATAAAAACTGTTTCAACATTTTCAAAGGGATTTTCCAATAATTTCTCCCACCTAAAGTGTATGAACAGAAATGTCATGCTGTTCACCCTATGGTAATAAAGTCAGCATCCCCTATCTTATCAAGTGGACAACAATCAGCATCATTTACTTTACTCTATGGATAACAATATGTCGCTCTTCATTTCATTTAACTGAATCATTGGCCAAAACTGCTTTCGTTGCAAGATTGTCATAAGTTCAACAAAACTGATTATCATATTCCAGGGTATTATGTTGCATATGGATATCGTTATTGCTTTCTAGAGTTAACACTTTTAATGCAGAAGCATAAAGAAAAGAATTAAAAATACTTATACAGATACAGAATTAGTACTATCCATGTACAATGTGAATCCTTATTTTTCCCTAAAAAACTTGGGCAAAAAAGTGCACATTATACACTGCAAAGTATGCATAATTATGATGTTTCTTGGTGTTGGCATCTTTGGGCTCATCATTTTTTGTGTTTCTCTGTGATTCCTGGTCTTGTATATCTATTTCCTTTGCCAAGATAGGAAAAATTTTAGGCATTCTTCCTTTCTTTTTTTTTTTTTAATCCTCACCAGAGGAAATGCTTATTGCTTTTAGAGAGAGGGGGAGGGAGTGGGAGAAAGAGAGAGGGGAAGAGAATCATCAATGCAAGAGAAAAACATCAATTGGTTGCCTCTTGTACATTCCCCCACCAGATACCACACCTGCAACCTAGTCATGTGCCCTGACCTGGAATCGAAACTATGACCTTTCAGTTTATGGAATGACACTCCAGCCAACTGAGCCACACCAGCCAGGACAACATTATTTCTTTAAATAATTTTTCAACTTGCTCTCTTTATTCTCCTGCTCGTACCCCTAAGTGCAAATGTACTCTTGATGTTTTCCCACAGATTTCTTAAACTATCATCATTTTTGTTTCTATTTTTTTTTCTTTTTGCTGATTTGATGCTTTGCATCATCTAATCTGCTATTGATTTCATCTAAAGTATTCTTCATTTCTGACTTGTTCTTTTTTACAGTTTTTAATGTCTTTTTTTATGCTTACTATTTATTTGTTGAAATTCTTACTAAGTTCATCTACTTTTTCCCTAAATTTATTGAGGATATTTATAACCAGTGTTTTGAACTTTATATCTGGTAGATTGATTGCTTCCATTTAATTTAGTTCTTTCTCTGGAGTTTTCTCTTGTTTTATCAATTGGGACATGTTTATTTGTCTCCTTTTCCCAGCAGCTTCTCCGTGTTTGTGTATATGTATCAGGTACATTTGCCATGTGTCCCAGCCTTGGGAGAGTGGCCTTATGTAGTAAGGTATCTTGTGGGGCCCAGCACAGTCTCCCTGGTCCCCTGAGCTGGATGCTTCAGGGGTGTCCCTTGTATGGGTTGCATGTGCCCTCCTGTTGTACTTGAGCCTTGATGTTGATAGCACATCAGTTGGTGGGAAAGACCCTCAGGTTAATTGGCTGTGAGCAGTGACCATGACTAAAGTGGATGAACTGGTGTGTGAACTGATTAGATGGCACAGGATTCATTTTAGCGGGGCTTTTGGTACCAGTTAAGTCCACACATTAGGTGTCCTTTTTGTGGAGCTAATTGGGTGGTACTCTGGTATTGTCTGAAGCTGGTCACAGGGTGTGTTGATTCTGGAGCCTCTTAGGAGGGGCTCTAATATAGGCTCTGTTTAGTCCCTGCTTGTGTATGGCTCTGGGCCATCTGGTAAAAGCTATAATATAATCTGTCATTGGTAGCTGCTTTGGCTGAGCTAGGAGACACATGGAAGAGGCTATGCTGTTAATCAAGGCTGGCTGCCACTGGAGCCAGGCTGGAGGCTGCTTAGCAAAAGTTACAGGGCATGCTGAGGCAAGTTGCTACTTGTTTGTGGGGTTTGTGGACCTTTCAGAGAGCATGGGCCAAGTTCAGCTGCTCTTGATCATCAGCCACTGAAAGAAGTTCTTGTTTGTGTCTGAGTTACATGGGGTGGGTTTTTGAGTAATCACAATGGTGGGGAAAATTTGATGGAGACTTAGGTTTGGCCACAATGTCATATTGTTTTAAAGTTCTATATATGGTATGCTAAGCTTTCAGATATAAAATTTCTCCCTCATTAAAAAAAGAAAAAATGTCATTCACACCCTATATAACACATGGGCCTGTAATAGGGTGAAGCCAAGGGGGGGGCCCAAATAAGGATTTGTAATGGGGACCAGAACTCAAGGTGTCCGGGAAATATTAGAAAAAATATATATATATATAGGATGTCCTCACCCCCACAAGTCTGCGCTGGGGGATGGGTCACATGGAGTAGGCCATTGAGAGCTGTTTTGCATAGCAACAGCTTTGCAGCCAACCTCTGACATGGTCATTTACCACATCTGTAACTTTTAACTGGTTTCATGGATATGTTAAATAGCTGTGGCCATGCTTTGAGCCAGGGAGATGGGAGTGACTTCAACCCATGATGGAACTGGGAGGCAACTCCCCCTGGTTATAGAGCCTGTGTGAGAGCTTGGAGATGATTCCCTCCACCCCATGGGGCCACGCCTGCTGGGACTTACTATGGCAACCAAGAAAGGCTGGAAAAATAGGGGAATGCTAGCAGGTGTAACTGATTGTGGGAGGAGTAGGAAATGGGGCTGCAGAGGAAGATTGGTGCTGGGATTTAAACCCAGGTGTGGCAGCCATGCTGGTTTTTTGAGACCACGCAGCTTTGGCAAAAGTTGCAACTATGCAGCTTTGGGGTGCTCCCTTTTGCTACATAGTCTAGGAAGCAGGAGAGACCTTGCTGGGAAGAAAAGGGGTAAAAGGACTCTTGCTGGTGGGCCATGAGAAAGTGCCACGTGGGTTTGGATTAACTGGACATCACAGCAGTGACACAACTGATGGTACTGGGAACCAAGGGGCTGCCTGAGCCACAGACTTCTACCTCTTTTCCTGAGATACAGCACCCCGGACTCGGCAGAGGGAGAATGAAGGACTGTGTGCATTTGCGGGTATTCTAAAGGACTTTAGTATTTTAATGGAGACATTAAGTCATTATTCTAAGTCTGTATAACTCTTTGAATAAATAATTCCTTTCCTTTTCACCAATCTCTGGCATTAAGAGACATCTTTCCCTGGTGGCGGGCAAGGCAAAGCTAGTACAGGGGTCAGCGGGGGGGGGGACCCGGGAGGACAAGGGTGGGTCCATTCGGTAATAGTGTATCAGTCACTCCCCCTCCCCAGGTGTGTTCTGTTAACAGGCCTGATTGCCTGGGATGTCATAAACAGTGGCATTCAAGATATTTTGAGCTTTTTCCTACTCCAGCTCTCCTGGGACTTAGATTAAAACTGTCATTTTCAAATAACAGAGAAGCCAGTTACAGCAGAAAAAACAACTTTCTCAAGGTCACTACAAATTGTTGACAAGGGCAAGAGTCACACTCTGACTTCCTGCATTTCCCATATGTTTCTTAGGCTTCTGCAGAAACCATGTGGTGTATGTATTTTCTGCCGAGATTGATTAGTCTATGAGATGAAGTAAATGGAAAAAATATAACTACAATTCAATTTCAATCACTCTTGATTGAGAAATAGAAAACAGATTGAAGGAAACCTAACTCTGAGTTTACTATACGTAAATGTTGTTGAAAATCAGTAGAACTGTTGAGTAGCCTGCTGAGACATTTTAGGCAGCTACTCCTGAGATCCTCTATTCCCACCATAATTTAAAATTTTCATAATTCTGAAATAGCAGCAAGGAATGCTGCAATGCACCAATTCATAAGTGCCAAATTTATGACTTGTAAATTGCTCTGGATACTAATTGGATCCTAGTCATATCTTTTTGATTTTGCTTCAAGCTGTTTATCCCTACTCGTTGAGATTTTTTTGCAGTTTGTTTCTATTTTTCAAGGGTTACATATCTCCCCATTGTACTCTGATTTTTAAGAGCTTCTTGCTCCCTCCACATCTCCATACATTTTGGTGGGTGGTGCAGGTGAATTTCCATTACTTATTTGCATAATCCTCCTTAAGGTCTTTTCATTTGCAGCCTTCTTCCTCTCCTAGATTGTTGTCAGATGTTATTTGGGGTTCAAGAGTGACTTTGTCTTAACTGAAGTTTTCACTTGGCCTAAAAATTAAATTGAAATGAGATTAACAGAAGAAAATAACCAAGTTCAAAAACATGTACATACAGTGGTTCTACAAAAATATGAGACCCCAGGAAAAATCAGGCTGAGACATAAACCATCTTGTGCTAAGGAGGAAAACGGAGAAATGTAGTGGTTTGGACTTCAAAGGGGAGGAACTTAATTCACATGGAGACAGAGAAACAAATGTTTTATAAACGAATGTTTTCTGGGCTATTAACAATAAGACACAGAGGACTTTGATCAAAGGGACTTGCTAGGTTCCTCCCTATTTGTCAAACTTAGTTCATATTAAAAATATTGTTATCTATTATGATAGTCCCCTTCCTGGTATAGATCTAAAGGTATCTAAATTCTTTTAGGCAGTTATAGGAAAGGTCAATGGTTATTCCTAAATCTTTTCCTTCCCCAAAACAAATACCTTAAAATAATCAATATCAAAAAAAAGGGGGGGCATATTTTTAGGATAGCAAATTCTGCTTCCATTCAGACTCTAACATGAATGTGAATAAACATAGATGACTAATAACTTAAGTATATATTGAAAATATGCCTTCTTAGAAATCTATTACTATTTTTTCATTCTAGAAATTTCATCAAAAAATGAAATACAGTAGATTTTAAGGATTTATATTTTCCAAGAGGTATCGAGGTCTTTCTATAACTTCAACCCCTTACCTAACGAAATATTGTTGTAGAAAAGAGTCTTGTGAATTGTCTCCTGCGAAGTTTGTAATTGATTTCTTTCTTTTTCTTTTGTGTCCTTATATAAAACTTTATTCTTATAAGTAGTAACATCTAACAAAAAGCATATTACACATATTTACGAACTTTCCTAAATTCTCAACATCACTTGTTAATCCCTTAAAAACAGTTCCTTATTGCTATGAAGGTAATAGCAGCAATAAAAACATTATAGCTTCATTAGGATTTTATGTTTGTCTCACATCTCTGTTGAAATCCCTCCACTGAATTGGGTGACAATGACAGCATTCAGAGTATACAGCATGGAGGCAGGGGACAAAAGAATACCAGACAATAAATAGAAATAGATATGCCATTGGGATTTAAAATTAAATGGGGGAATCAATAAGCCAGAAAACAGACAGAGAAGTCTCCCTACTAGTCTACAGTTAGCAGCAGCAGCAGCCAGCATGAAAATTTATGGAATAGAGGTTTAAGCTGGGTAGTCTATGCCAGAGTACATGAGTGACTGGTGGGAGAGTATGCAGAAGCCTTCATTTCCTGTGAAGTGAGTCTTGGTCACTGCTTGACACCACTTCCTTTTGAAGGAGTGAACCCACTCCTCCTTTAAGGAAGGAATATGGTAGATACAGTTAATAAACATAATAATGGGACTCTGCTGACTTTAAGTACAAAGCGTGGCAAGCATGATGTGATTTTTTGTTTTGTTTTGTTAACCATCCTATATCAAATTTTGGGAAAGAGACTATCCAGGTTTAGCACCAGTGTACTAAAAAGCCACATGAAATGCATGTTGACTGCTAAACTATGAGAGATTTCCAGTATTCTTTTTTCAATAACCAAACATTGACTGAATGCTTATCCTGTACCAGGTTTAGAACAATTTTATCATTCAAGTTGTTAAATAGAAGGAAAGCAAGGGAAAAAGCAAGAAGATGGTTAGAAGGCTCCTAAAATATTTCTCAGGAGAGAGAATGGTATTTTAGACTAGTGATGATGTTTAATTAAGATCTAACAACCGTGGAAGAACAATAGCATTTGCTAATGGTTTAAATATGGGGTATGGGAGAAAGTAAAGTATCAAGGATGACTTTGTTCTTCTTATGTGGGCAAGTAAAAGACAGGATATGATTTATCAAGATGGGTTCTGTGAGAGGTCTCTGGGGAAAAGATCAAGAGTTTTGTTTGGACATGCTAACTTGGAGAACTCCATTTGATATCCAATTTGATATATCAAAACCACATTTGGATGCACAAGTCTAGATTCATGTGCTGAAGAATCATTCTGGGAGTTTTGGGTATTTACATAGTTTTCCAAGATATGAGACTGTTGCCAGTGGAAGTGGGGTTCTTGCGGTGTCACAGGATGAAGTGAGAATTCCAATATGCTCACATGTGAGAAATAGTGGCTAGTAGACCCATTTGTGACACCAGATGCAAAATCAAAGAAGTGTCCCTGGGTGCCCAATACCCCATCTCCATTCATCCATCAGTGGAAGAAGTCAAATTTTGCTTTCCAAGGCCCAGAAATAAGGCCAGTGTCCAGACATTTTGCATCATGCCAAGGCTAGTCCATTCCAGCCTTTCTCACCATCTTGTTAGCTTAGCTTGTTTTCCAGGCTGTGCCTCAGCTGGGATTCCATGTTTGGAGTCTGCATGGGGCTGCTAGTCCCACATGACTGCTGTTGAGAGATAATGTGTGAACAAACAGAGATAGCACATGTTACCAAGAGAGAAAGGAGAGAAGAGAGAGGAGTGAGGAGAGAGAGAAAGATAGCTCTTTGTTAAGCTGCTTATCTCAGGCTTGGGATGGACCAGGTGGCTTTTTCAAATTAATCAATCAACTTCCCAAGCTTCTGTGGGTTTGTGATGGGTCCACCCCCTAACCAATCTATTTCCTAGATCTTCCAGAGTTGCATCTCTTATCCAATCTAATCCTTTTCCCATGCCAGACTGACAGGCCTTTATGGTTGCCATCTTCCTCCGGTTGTGCAAGTGCTTGCCTCCTCCTTTATTGTTCTATCTCTCCCCTCAGTAATCTGTGGGGACTAACTGGTGGATCCCTGGAGAGTGTGTGAAGCTGTAACACCCTAAGGAAGCAAACAAGCTTATGCTTCCTGGTTTATTATGTTTCTTAATGTTTGATTGTCTTTTCTTCCTTCCTTTATTAACATCTAGCTACCTATGCTAACAAGACTATATAAGACCCCCTAAAAGTCACTCAATTTAGCATTTGAAATGTTTGCTAAGTTTATTCAAGAAATATGAAAGAACATATTAGCTTAAAAATTATTAAGAAGGCATACAGAGAATTTATAACTGGGCTCCTGATAGATTTGTAGAAGACAGGAGCTAGAAAAATACTAAAACCCAAAGACAAACAGTAGTTTAATAGGGTCCAGAACTCAGGGTGTCAGGGAATATAGAATATCCCCCATAGACCTGGCTGGCGAGTAGAACACATGGCGCAGGGCTATTGAGTTATTTTTCATATTAATAACAGTAGGATAGCTTCATACCTGATATGCAAAAATGGTTATTTTGCATATGAACAAGTCTAGCTAGGGAGATGGGAGTTACTTTGGTGATATAACTGGGAGGCAGCTCCCCCTGATTACAGCATCTCTGTGAGAGCTTGGAGATGGTTCACTCCACACCATTGGGCCACACCGGCCTGAACTAACTATGGCAGCCAAGGAAGGCTTAAAATACTGGCGTGCTGTCAGGTATAGCCGATTGTGGGAAGAGATGGTAATGGGGTTACAGAGGTTCCAGGCTAGGATTTAAAACAAAGGCACAGCAGCCGTACTGAATCTTAACCGCATGTATTTGGGAGTAGAAAGGGGGCTCCCTTGACCACACAGCTTAGGAAGCAGGAAAGCAAGATATAACAGTTTCAAAGGATGCAGGACTTGGGATGGGGACAATGCAGGACTAAGAGAGATAGTGCAGGACAGTGCGAGACCATGAGGGAAGGAAAGGGTGAAAGGACTCTCGCTGGTGGGCTGTAAAAAGGTGCCACATGGTTTGGGATTAAGAACTGGAGATTGATTGGTTTGTTTGTCTTCCTGAACTGGAGTCATGTGAGTTCTTTATATATTTTTGAGATCAGGCCCTTGTCTAATATGTTTTCCCACACTGTTGGTTCTGTTTTCATTTTGATGCTGTTTCATTACCCATGCAGAAGCTTTCTATTTTGATGAGATCCCATTCATTTACTCTTTCCTTTATGTCCCTTGCTTTAGGGGACATGTCTGTGAGGATGTTGCTGCATGGAATGTCTGAGATTTTCCTGCCAATGTTTTCCTCTAGGACTTTTATGGTGTCACGACTTACATTTAAGTATTTTATCCACTTTGAATTTATTTTTGTGCATGGTGTAAGTTGGTGATCGAGTTTCATTTTTTTGCACGTAGCTGTCCAGATGTCCCAACACCATTTGTTGAAGAGGCTATTTTTACTCCATTTTATTCTCCTGCCTCCTTTGTCAAATACTAACTGACCATAGAGACTTGGGTTTATTCCTGGGCTCTCTGTTCTGTTCCATTGGTCTATGTGTCTGTTTTTATGCCAGTACCAGGCTGTTTTGATTACAGTGGCCTTGTAAAACAGTTTGATATCAGGTATTGTGATCCCTCCTGCTTTGTTCTTCTTTCTCAAAGTTGCTGCAGTTATTCGGGGTCATTTATGGTTCCATATAAATTTCTGAAATGTTTGTTCTATATCTGTGAAATATGTCATGGGTACTTTAATAGGGATTGCATTGAATCTATAAATTGCTTTGGGTAGTATGGCCATTTTGATGATGTTAATTCTTCCAATCTGTGAGCATGGTACATGCTTCCATTTGTTTGTGTCTTCCTTAATTTCTTTCTTCAGTGTTGTGTAGTTTTCTGAGTACAGGTGTTTTACCTCTTAGGAATAAACCTAATCTTCTTGGTTAGGTTTATTCCTAGGTACTTTATTTTTCTTGTTGCTATCTCAAATGGGATTTTTTTCCTGATTTCTCTTTCTGATGTTTCATTGTTGGTGTACAAGAATGCCTTTGAACAGACACTTATCTAAGGAAGACATACAGAGGGCCCAGAGACATATGAAAAGATGCCCAGCATCACTAGCCATCAGAGAGATGCAAATTGAAACCACAATGAGGTACCATCTCACACTGGTCAGAGTGGCAAACATAAACAAATAACAAACAAATGTTGGAGAGGATGCAGAGAAAAGGGCACCTTAGTACATTGTTGGTGGGAATGCAGACTGGTGAGGCCACTGTGGAAAACAGTATGGAATTTCCTCAGAAAACTAAAAATGGAACTGCCTTTTGACCCAGCAATTCTGCTGCTTGGATTATATCCTAAGAACCCTGAAACACCAATCCAAAAGAACCTATGCACCCCAATGTTCACAGGAGCACAATTTACAATAGCCAAGTACTGGAAGCAACCTAAGTGCCCATCAGCAAATGAGTGGATCAAAAAACTATGTTACATTAACACAATGGAATTCTATGCAGCATAGAGAAAGAAGGAGCTTATACCCTTTGCAGCAGCATGGAATGGAACTGGAGAACATTATGCTAAGTGAAATAAGCCAGGTGGTGAGGGACAAATACCATATGATCTCACCTTTAACTGGAACATAATCAACAGAAGAAAAAAGCAAACAAAATATAACCAGAGATATTGAAGTTAAGAACAATCTAACAATAGCCAGGGGTGAGTGGGGAGGGGATAGTGGGGAGAGGGGATTGCAGGAACTACTATAAAGGACACATGGACAAAACCAAGGGGGAGGGTGGAAGCAGGAGAGGGAGGTGGGTTTGGCTGGGGTGGGGTAGAGGGGTGGGGAGAAAATGCAGACAACTTAATTGAACAATAAAATAATTTAAAAATTGAAAATAAATAAATAAACTCTTTAAAAAGAAAAAAAGAGAGAACTAGAGATCAAGGCAGCAACAGAGCTGATGGTGCTGAGGAGAGCAGGAGATCTGCCAGCCAAGCACGAACTACTGGGAGGAACCAGGAGTCTAGCCAAGCTACAGACTTCTGTTTCTTTTCGTGAGATACAGTATCCCTGACTGGCCTGACTGGGCTAAGGCAAAAAGGGAGGACTGTGTGTTTGTGGGTGTTTTAAGGGTCTTTGAGATTTTTAACGGTGACATTCTGCCAATATTCTGAACCTGTATAACTTTTGAATAAATAATTCCTTTCCTTTTTGCCAAACTCTGGCATTGAGAGCCATGATTCCAAACACCTGGCAAACCTGGCAAAGATGAATCTAGGGCAGAGGGACCTTGCTTCAGTAACAGTATCTGGTCCCCCATGGGTTTATTCTGTAACAGTAGTTACCTAAATTATGTCTATACCCCCAATGTGCGGCAGAGTTCCTAAAACATAGTTGATGCCCATTTAATATCTACCAAATTAATGAATGGATTAACAAATGAAAGCTTGGTGAAAATGCAGTCAGTTTCCCAGAGACAATACTAAATTTCTTGGGAGTTTCTATGATTGTAGTGATTGGGTGTCCCTGGGTCTCCCTCACACTTATTTATTGGCTGTTTTCTTGACTATTTGTGACTATTTCTTAGGATTTGGATCCTGGATTTTCTTACTCGTAGCATGAAAACAAACCCTCCTGACTTTTTTCCTTTATAATAGGAATCCATGGATAAATGGTCAGGAATCATCAGGCTGAAAAAGAAAAAGGTGAATAAACCAGATAACCCCTAGGAAAACTCAGGGGGAAGGCAATACTGTAGGGTCTTACTTCTGCAGTCACCCCCTTTTATTTTGCAGCAGAAGTTCTCTATGAGAAGTACCAATGAGTTGAAGAACACTACTAATTTGCTAGATCAACATAACCATTAGGGAGAAAAGCAAAAAAGCATGCTAATTAACTTCAGCATTGGGTAATTCAAATCTCTCTGCTAAAATGTCTAGTCTCTTTTTTGGTTAATTACTGTGGCAAACCTATTTTATCGTTCAATTAAGGCCTGAGATGCTTTTAATTCAACAGGGCTGCTGCTGAAAAGCAACTTTCATGGGAAGGCATTAGGAGTCTCTCATCTGAGGAAAAAAATAAACTGTTTTGGATGTCTGTGGCCTTCCTTGTCACTACTCTCAGAGGATGGATGAAAGACTGCCAGCCTGCATCTGTGGAGAAGCACCTCTCTCTCCCCTCCTACAGCCTGGATCCCAACAAAAAGTCCATGTGCAGTCATGGCCCACCACTCTTCCTCTTGAAAGCTATCATCCTGCCCTGGCTGGTGTAGCTCAGTGGATTGAGTGCAGGCCTGTGAACCAAAGCATCACCAGTTCAATTCCCAGTCAGGTCACATGCCTGGGTTGCAGGCCATGTCACCACCAGGGGGTGCATGAGAAGCAACCACATATTGATGTTTCACTCCCCCTCTTTCTCCTTCCCTTCCCCTTTCTAAAAAGAAAGAAAAGAAAGCTACCATCCTTCTACTATCCTTCCTCTGAAGTGAGTGTTGGCTGGGGCAGATTTCCTGTGGGCTCTGGTCAACAGAGAAGTGAGCAGATGGTGTTGAGTTTGTGCTGTGTACTGGGTACCTTCAGAGCACCTTCCCTGAGTTCACTCATGAAATACAACAGCTCAGAAAGTCAGTCTTAGTAAAGCCTGAGTTTGCAGACAAAGAGACAGAGGGAGCTGAAGCAATTTACCAGACACTGCTAGTGTTGGACTAGGCTGTCAGGATCCAGACAATAAACTCAGAATCACTGCAGTTTGGTCCTTACATGTTAATTGGACATTTTTGTTTGTTTGTTGCCATTCAACCAGACTGCAAGATTCTAAAGATTAGGGACCCTTCAGGGCACACATTCTAGGGCTGGGGAAGACACCTGTGCTTAAGCAAAGCCAGACAGCTGGTGGTGGGGACATGAATGGTGAGGCCTTCCCCTTCTGCTCCATCTGCTGGTAACATGTGTGGACTGTGCTTTCCCACGGATTTAAAACTCCTAAGGTACTGCAATTCCCCTTTCCTCCAGAGAGGGCGCTCTCCCTTGAGAGCAGGGACCAGAGTTTTCTATCTCCCATCTTGCCTCTTCTCCTAACTCCCCCTGGGTCGTTAACAGAGCATGTCAGTCTTCAGAGTGCTGTACATACTGTGTGTGTCCTCTCACTTTTCCTGGATCACAGTATTGACTAATGTGCGTTTCACAGACATGAGAGAACAAGAGATGTGTCCATTGAACCACAACTATATGATTACACATATTTATAGCTCTCCTGTTAAGTATAGAGACTTTTTTGATGCTTTGAATGTTCCATCAGCTAGAATAATGCCTGATATATAGTACATGCTCAATATTTTTCTTTCTCTCTTCTCTCTCATAAATACATCACACAAGAACCCATTTAAACATTTTTGGTTTGTTCAATGCTAAGATTATTTTTCCTTTTCTTTTCTGATATTGCCTCTCCATTATGGGTGATGAAAACCAGTATTCTAATCAAGATTTTTAAAAATAGTGTAGTAATTGTAAAATGATCCAAAATGAATTCAAGATAAATAGTATTAATTGGGATTCATTTCATTAACAACCACAAATAATGCCTCCATAATGTTAATAGTTTATTACTTATTTTTATAAATTTTGGAATTTCTTAAAAAACACACATATATGCAGTTAGCATTTTTATGAATGCAAAGCTTAGCCTTATAATTATATGAGAGGGGACTCCAAAAATGGAATTTATTTATAAAAAATTGTGTATTTATTCTTACTTTTTAAACTTAAGTCGCCATTAAAGTACTCTACATTTGATGCAATACACCTATCAAGACATTTTTTCCATTGCTTAAACCAGTTGTTGAACTGGTTGATTTTGATGCTTTTTAGTGCTTCTACCATTTTTTGTTTCATCTCTTGCACATCAGCAAAACATTTCCCTTTGAGGAGTTTTTCTTCAGGTGTGTAGGGGGCAGTCCCTCAGGGAGAGAACAGGTGAATAGGGAGGGTGGGGGATGGGGGTCATGTTGGTTTGGTCAAAAACTGATGAACACAGAGCTGTGTGAGCAGGTAGACTCATAAATCACCCATCATGAAATGGGCAAACACATTGAAAGGGTCTCAAAAAAAATTTCACCAAAGCTGAATTCATCCTCTCAAAATAACACCAGCAGGTAAACTGATACAGATGGGTACCTAGAACATTCACCTAGTGGGGGAAGCCTGTACTAAGGGGCCCACCCTCTAGAAGGTAATTCCAGGGTTTTGGGGAGAGGTGTCCCCTTGTATATTGCTGAATCATAGTGATTAATAAAATGCATGGAAAGAACACCAGAACAATTCTCTAATTCATAGTAGAGAATAAAGCTGCTGAACTTTTCCTATAGAACTTCTGATGAATGATGTGAATAGAATTTTACCAATAAACTAAGCAAGGATTCTAGTGTACCTTACTTTAAAAGAACACACTACAATAAGCCCTCACTGTGGACCTATTGTTTGGGCATTGAAGATACAAAGTCGATAAAACACATACGTGCATACGCACCAGTGAATAAAACCATCAGTATCCTGAGTTTTTAGACTTTCCAATATTATGTACCAATTGGGGTTCCATAAAAGAAAAAAGATAACTGTTTGAACATAGATCATTTGGAACTGCAATCAGGGCAGAATTATTTATAGGCTAATAAAGAAATCAATTTTAATTTCTTTCTGATACGTAGTTTTACTGAGAGCTGGAAGAAAATTCTCCAGGTGCAAGGATCTTTTCAAGTGTTCTTTAGAAGCATGAAGGAAAAAGACCTTTATTGAACATCTACTATTGGACAGACAAGTAGCTCACAAATGTTAGTAACAAGGATCACATGAAGACCTTAAACAATACTGATCCTCAGCTCCACCTCCAGAGATTGTGATGAAGGTCAAGGAAGATGGTCTAGGAACCTGCATTCGATACAGGTGGCCTGAGAACTCCCTTATGAAAAACTTTGTCCATGTCCCCACATACCCATTAATTGAACTTACTTTGGCCTTGTCCCAAGAGACTAGTTCCTGATTCTCTAGGTTCCCTCAGCTTAGTTTTTGCTTCTCACATGGGCTTTCCTTCCTTTATTCCTTTAGGATTTCATTTATTTCAAAACCTAGTTTTCTTGGCTCCTCAGCTGCCAGGTGTTTGCTTTATGTGAAGATAAATTGTCAGGAGTGGCCACCGCCTCACACATAGCCTGGTCAGCAGTGAAATCCTGACACAGGGACCCTTCACTTGTGTCTCTAGGCTTAGGTGGGAGTCCCAGGTTCAGCTCCTGGACCCAAACTTCCCCCTCTCCATCTCTCCACTAGATTGTCATTCCATTAAAGCATAGGGGGTTACACCTTCATTTTACCCTTGGAAGGTATTTACCTCTCAGAATCCAGACTGAGGGTATTTTCACATGAACATAGTCTCTTTAAGATAATAACAACATTAATGTGAGCATCTACTAAATACCTACACTGTGTCAGGCACTGTGCTAAATATGGTGTAGATGTTACCTCATTCACCCCTCACATGGCCATGTGAGGTAGCCTGTGACCATCCCCACATTACAACTGAGGGCTTTGATCTCATGTACTTTAAGTGGTTTTCCCAACACCACAGAGATAGTAAACTGAAGAAAGTATCTCCTACAGAGCAATTTTAGGCACCAGAACACAAGAGAGGTAATTGGTGGAAGACAGGAGGCCTTCCAAATATCGGTATAATTGCAATTGACTTCATACTCACAAGTTTAACCATGATTAGTGGCCAAGAGAATCCATAAAACATAAGGAGACAATACATTGTTTAGAGTAATGTTAGTTGGGATAAAATAATCAATTCCCCCAACACATAATGGCTTAGATCAACCTAAGTTTATTTCTTGCTCATGTTCTTGTTCTGAATTCAGATCCCTAGGAGCTTGGCTCCATTGAGCCAGCCATTTGGGCACCCAGGATGAGTAAGGATCCATCATCTTTAATTTTGAAATTTGCCATTGTCATCTCTATACAGTCAGGGAAAAGGAAAGAATGGAGCATCACACATGGGTTTACTGACTGGGCCAGGAAGTGATACCCATCACTTCTGGTCACATTTCACTGACTGGGACTCAGTCATGTTGCACCACCTAATTGAAAAGGCAATGGACATTCTAGCTAAGATAGAACAGTTTGGTGTGAAGTTAGCAGTCCTGTAATCTTTCTACTCACCAAATATCCATTTATATTATTATCCCTACATAGAACACACCCAGTACCATCCCCCAAATATATACAATTGATGCTTATCCAGCAACTATTAATCTTAAAGTCCAAATACTCTAGGTTATATGCAGTCTACTCCACCATATGTGAATGTGGACCCATATGATTTGACAAATTTAAAGATGGTTATCCTCTTCTACCACTTCCAAATCTCTGCCTCCAAAACACACACTCCTAATGCTGAAGCAGGGACAAGAGAACCATAAGAAAAATGTCCCACTTGAAAAAGGTAAGAATTTGAGACAGGCAGAGGTCCCCGCAGTGATATAATCCCTTCAGGAAGGTGTTGCAAGGCCACTCTGCCCTGGCATGGGACACAGTTCCTTGAGTGGACCTCATTTCTCCTCCCTAGTCTAGAAGGAACTGACCTGTCCATTGATTTCTGTGATTCTGCCTTCTGTGAGTGTTATCCTTGTTTATTATTTCACATGTTCACAACAGAAGGGAACTTTTAGAGTATTAGTGCAAGAAAGAAAAAAAAAACACCCTTTTTCTTTACTTTCTGGGGATGTGAAAATTAAACTGACAAAAGACAGATTAACAGGAGAAAAAAGTTCATTATATATGTACACAGCAGCCTTCATAGAAAAGAAATAAATACTCAAAGAAGCAGTTAGGCCCAGGAGCTTACATAACATTTTAACAAAGAGTGAGACATTGTGGAAAAAATGACAAAAAGGAAACAAAATGTGGGCTCTTCGGGGTTGTAAATACTGAGAAGGTGAATATATAGGGAAGATGAGGATTATTTTAGTGAATTTGATTATGCAGACTCAACTAGGTGCTGATGTTCTGTCTCAGGTGGTGATGGTTATATGGTTATATATATATAAAGAGAGAGAGAGCTGATATATATCAGTTAATTATATAGAGATTATATACATATATCAGTTAATTCCATATCATCTAGGGTATTGTTAAGTGACACAATATCCTTGTTGATATTTTGTTTGGAAGACTTGTCCATTTTTGACAGTGGGGTGTTAAAGTCCCCTACTACAATTGTGTTGCTGTCAATATCTTTCTTGAAGTCCTCCAAGATTTTCTTTATGTATTTGGGTGCTCCTATGTGGGTTGCATATATATTTACAATGTTTATGTCTTCTTGGTGGATTCTTCCTTTGAGTATTATGAAGTGACCTTCTCGGTCTCTCTTTATGGCCCTTCTTTGGAAGTCTATTTTGTCTGATATGAGTATTGCTACCCCTGCTTCTTTTTCCTGTCCCTTTGCTTGGAAAATTTGTTTCCAGCCCTTCACTTTCAGTCTGTTTAGGTCTTTTGTCCTGAGGTGGGTCTCTTGTAGGCAGCATATGTGTGGGTCATGTTTTCTTATCCATTCAGCTATTCTATGTCTTTTGATTGGAGCATTTAATCCATTCACATTTAAGGTTATTATCGATAGGTAGTTATTCATTGCCATGTTTTCATACCTGTGTTCCTCTCTCTTTCTCTTTTCCTTCCTTTCCTTAAAGCAGTCCCTTTAGCATCTCTTGCAGAGCTGGTTTGGTGGAGGTTTATTCTTTTAGACTTCTTTTGTTGGGGAAGCTCTTTATTTGGCCTTCTATCTTCATTGAGAGCCTTGCTGGGTAAAGTAGTCTTGGTTGCAGGCCTCTGGTTCTCATTACTTGGAATATTTTTTGCCATTCTCTTCTGGCTTGGAGTGTTTCCATTGAGAAGTCAGCTGCTAACTTTATTGTGGCTCCTTTGTATGTTACTTCCTGTTTCTCCCTTGCTGCCTTTAAGATCCTCTCTTTGTCTTGGAGTTTTGCCATTTTAATTATGATGTGTCTTGCAGTGGGCCTCTTTGGGTTCCTCTTGCTTGGGACTCTCTGTGTTTCCTGGATTTGGGTGACTTTTTCTCTCATCAGATTAGGGAAATTTTCCATCATTACTTTTTCAAACAGGTTTTGTATCCCTTGCTCTTCTTCTTCTCCTTCTGGTATTCCAATTACACGGATATTGTTACATTTCATGTTGTCCTGCATTTCCCTTATTACCTCTTCATTCTTTCTGAGCCTCTTTTCCTTTTCTTGCTCTTTCTGGGTATTTTTTTCTACTTTGTCCGCCAGCTTGCTGATCCGATCCTCTGCTTCATCAAGTGTGCTTTTGGTTCTTTCTACTGTATTCTTCAATTCAGAAATTGTATTCTTCATTTCCTCTTGGCCCTTGTTGATAGTTTCTATTTCCTTTTTCATGTTGATATAGTTTGCAGTGAGTTCATTGTAGTTTCCCTGTAGTTCCTGGTACTTCTCTGTGAGCTCAGTAAGCTTCCTGATAACCATTGCTTTGAACTCAGTATCTGATAGTTGACTTGCCTCTTTTTCAGTTAGCATTCTTTGTGAGGCTTCCTCCTTTCCTTTCATTTGGGGATTGTTTCTTTGTCTTCCCATTTTTTGTGAGACTCTTCTTGTTCGCCTCCGCTCCTTCAATTGATCTGTTCTGACTCCCTGGGTTTATGGTATGAACTTCTACGGTAGAATGCCAATGGGATTCAGTGGTGCCGTCTCCTTAATCTCCTGAGCTCACTGGTCTTGAGCTGATGTTTATGGGTCTAACAGGGTCTAACTCTGGTCTTTTCAGAGCACCAGGTTTTATTGTCTCACCTGTGGGAAAAGGAGAAAGAAGAAAAAAAAAAAGGAGAAGGAAAGGAAGGAAAATGGAATAGAAAATGAATGGAAGGAAGGAGGGAAGGAAGGAAGGAAGGAAGGAAGGAAGGAAGGAAGGAAGGAAGGAAGGAAGGAAGGAAGGAAGGAAGGAAAAAGAAGGAATAAAAAATGATCAGAGGAAAGATAAGAAGGAGGAATTTTAACAAAAATAAAAATAAAAGAAAACAGGAAGAAGGAATAAAAAAGTAAAGAATGGAAGGAAGAAGGAATAAAAAAATAAAGAAGGACAGAAAGGAAGAAGGAATTTAGGGGAAAAGAAAAAAGAAAGTCTTCTGCTGGCTTTAAAACAGTCAGGTCAATTCTGCTGGTCTTGTCTGTGAAACGGGAGGGGGTGGTTGGAGGGATTGGTTTCACTTTTCTCCCTTCCTGAGCCACACTCTTCCCTGTTGTTCAGCCTCCAGTCCAGTTCCTCAGGGTCCTTCTGATCCCCACTAGGCCTTTAGTTCACCAGTTGTGCTGTCCTTGAATTGCACCAATTAGGGGCAACTCACACTCCCCCTTCTTGCTCTTTGCTGTTTTAGATGCTAGGGGCTCTCGGTGCTGCTATGGGGTAGTTCAGCCCCCTACTGGGTCGAGTCTTTCGGGGCATGCAGTCTCCCCTAGCCCTGCAGCTCCCCTCTGCTGGGTGTTCTGCCTTCGTCCTAGAGAGCCAGTAGGCCCTGCAGGGCTCTGTGCACAGGGGCTAGGTGGGAGTTGTTCAGACCGGTGTTTCAGGTGTGGTCTCCCGCGGTCAGCCAGGCAGTTGATCGGGTTGTGCACCGATCCCCAGCTTTGGGCCTGTGCGCCTGGGCAGCTGATCCCGTGCGCACCCACCCGAGCTTTCAGGTGTGGGTGCCCACGGCGCTGATCAGAGTGTGTACCCACCCGGGGTTTCATGTGTGGGCCCCAGGCCACTGATTGGGGTACGCACCTACCCGGGTGCTTTGGGCGTGTGCACCTAGCAGCCGGGCCATTGATCAGGGTGTGTGCCCACCCAGGGTTTCAGTTGTGGGCGCCCAGGCCGCTGATCTGGGTGCGCACCAACCTGGCTTCAGGTATGTGCTGGGGCTGCTTATCTGGTGTTCACAGTCCAGGGGCTGAGGGGGTAGGGGCGCAAGAGGGCTCTGCTGCTGCAGAGAGTTCTCTAAGTAGCCTCTGAGTGCCTCTATTTTCTCTTTTTCTTTTCAAGAATTTCTTCCTATTCAAGCCCCCCTGGTCCAAACAAGCACCTGTCCTCTCACACAGCCAGCCTCTCTCTCTCCCAAGAATCCTGTAGCAGACCCTGTGCCTTGGCTGGGGCTTCAGCCGCCCTGGTCCCTGTGCTGGTCCCAGGGACCTTATTGTCCTTAAGCACTCTTCTTACCATCTGATCTTTCAATGTCCTCTATCTTTGGTCTCCGATCTTTATATATGCTGGAATACCACTGGCTGTTCACTGTTCCTCAGATCAGCTAGGCATTTCACTGGTGCCCAGGGGAAGCGGAATCTGCTCCCACCTGTCTCACCGCAATCTTCCTCCCATATATCCTGCATCTTTTGTGAAATACTAATTAACCATTTAGGTGTGGGTTTATTTTTGTTCTCTCTATTTGGTTCCATTGATCTATATGGCCATGTAATATAGTTTGATATCAGGTAGTGTAATGTCTCCAACTTTGTTTTTTCTCAAGATTGCTGTGGCTATTCGAGGTCTTTATAGTTCCATATAAATTTTTGGATTATTAATTCAAGCTTTGTGAAATACACCATTGGTACTTTGATAGGAATTGAATTGAACCCATAGATTGCTTTGGGTAATGTGGACATTATAATGATGTTAATTCTCCCTATCCATGAACATGGTATATGCTTCCATTTATTTGTATCTACTTCAATTTTGTTCTTTAGTATCTTATAATTTTACAAGTACAGGTATTTTACCTCCTTGGTTAAATTTATTCCTAGGTATATTTTCATGCAATTGGACACAAGATTGTACTATTAGTTTTCTTTCTGATAGTTCCTTATTAGTGTATAAAAATGCAACCAATTTCTGTATATTTATTTTGTATCCTTTTACTTTATTGAATTTACCATTTTTTGGTAGAATGTTTAGGGTTCTCTATATACAGTATCATGTCATATGCAAATAATGACAGTTCTAGGTAGGAAGATGGCAGAGAGGTAGGTGGAGCTGAGCCCACTTGCTTGTGCACCCAACTGGGACACTTAGCCAATCTTCCAAAGAACAGAGTGAACAGACAACAGAATCCCAGCTGATATGAAGTTTGGAAGCCAAAGTGTAAAGAGGATGCTTAAAAATCATAAGGAGATTTGTAGGCCAACAGGAAGGTCCCTGGGCCCTGTGCTGAAGACTGTGGATGCCACAAGAGCATTGGAAGAGAGCAAGGTCAGTGATAGCAACCTAGCAGCTACCTCCCCTCCCAGAGCAGGGAAGCTCCAGACCCATGCAAGGAGAGACCTAGATGCATAAAGTCTCTTAGGCGGGGATAAAAAGGCAGTAAGTGATACACAGCCATTGGCATACCCCTGCTGGGGTGGCTATCCCTAGCTGGAATAGTACCAGGGAAATTGGTGAGCCAGATGACACCTGGAGCTGGGAGAAGAGATAGGCCACAACTGTCCATGACCCAGATAGACTCTGGATTGGTCAGAGAGTTGGACTGTGTGGGAAGTCCAGCGCTTGTTTGAAGCAGCACATGGCACCCAAGGGGATCTTCCTCAAAACAGAAACTGAGCCACTGTGCAGGGACCTCACAAGCACAGGGACCTCGAGTTGGCAGCAGCCAAGCCAGCAAAGGGGGAAGAGTGTGGGCATGATTTGCTCCCACTTAGGATGCCTAACAGATTGATCAAAGGGGGGCATCAGGGGTTCAGAGAGGTAGCAGTGCCCAGAGAGACTTTTTTCAATAGGGGAACTGAGCCCCTGTGCAGAGACCTTACACAAGCCAGGCCAACAAAGAGGGAGGAGGGTTGGCGTGATTTGCTCCCACTCAGTGTAAGTCACAAAATGATCCAAGACTTGCAAAACTAGGTGGATTATCGGCACTGGCCTGGCACAAATGCTCAGAGCAGACAGTGGAGGCCACACAATGCTCTGAGGGTGTGGGCTGGAAACTGGGCACCTGTGAATATTGTAGCCCAGCCTGAGTCCCCATCTTTGCAGAACCACAGGAAAGGAAAAAAGTGGAGCCCAGCTCACCTCTGCCTGTGGGGAAGACCTGCAAAACTGGCTTGGCATATTTAAAATCAGCAGGAGGCTTTTTTTTCTTTCAAGAGAAAGACAATAAGACCTGGAGATGTGAAAAAACTGCAGAAAATCCAGGAAGAGGTCAGAAGGCAAACACCAACAGCTGAGACAAATTTCACTTTCCTCTCCTTCATAACTTGCATGTTTTTAAAAAATTTCTCTTCTTTCCATTTATTTAGGTTTTTTGTTACATTTGTTTTTATTGTTTGTTTTTATTTTCCCTTTCGTAATGCATTTTAATTTTTCTTCTGTCACCTCACTTGTATCTCTAATAACACACTATTCTTGGTCTTTTACTTTTTATTCTTTTTATTCAGATTACATATTTCTAATCATATTATTGTTATTCCAAATCACACACAGCACCCTTCCCTGGTCTTAATCCATTTTGCCATCTTCCTGAGCTTTATTACGGAGTTGTAAACTTTATTTTCTCTCACATTATGCCATGTTCCCATCCCTACACTCACTGTTTCTGCTCCATCTCACCTCACATAAGCTCTCTTCTTTCTTAAGTCAGCTCACATTCTTTTTCCCATCTAATAAGAGTCTTGTCTTTTTTCACCTTTTTAAACAGTGGCTAGTTGTGTGAAATATCACAGGTACTGCTATACTTCTCCAAAGGAACTTGTGTTTGTTCACTATTTGTTTGTACTTTAAATCCCATAGAATAATCTCCCACTGTCTTACTCCATTTCACCTTTACTCTCCCCTGATCAATGGAGTGAGGAAAATTATTTCAATGTTTTCTCACTCCCTTTACCAACCCCCCTTTCTCAACCTTGGCTTTACTCCTTACTCTTATTAGTTTGCTTCCTGCATCCTCTCATAATCATTTTTCTTTACTGTAGACATCTCATATTTACTTTCTACTTTTCTACAATATTCTTACTCCCATTCCACTTTTATTAAACTTCATTCAGCTGTCGTTGCTATCAACCCAGCTGAGGTTTTTCTGCAATTTTGCTCCTATTGGTCCAGTACCTTTTCAATTTTACTTCAAATCTCATAGTATACTCTTCTGTCTTCTTACCACATTGTTCCCATCACCCTTTCATGTTGTACTTATGTAAATGTTGCTCTCTCCCTTTTTTTGCCTCGGTTCTATCCTACCTCTTACTAATTCTCCCTCTTCCCACACAACATTTTGCTCCTCTTTTACATCTCATATTCCCTTTGTCATATCTATAATATCCTCAATCTCTCTTCACCTTTATTAATCGTAGTTCAATTGTAGCTGGACTGCTGATGTGGTATGGGGTTCGTTTTGCTGGCATAGGTTTGGTTGTATGGTAACAATGTTTTGTTAACCAACACATGTACAATAGCATACAAGACAAGGCGGGAATTGTGACTACCAATAAACCGGCTGGAGGGAAGAACACACCAAAGAAGGACCCACCAACAGGTAAAGCCCAAGTACAACAACAGAGCCCAAACAAATGGAGGAAAGGGCAACAACCCGAGAGCATCCAGACAAGGAGATCAATGAGACCACACCACTGAGTCCTACAGAACTCCTACCACAGAAGTTCACCCTATGATGACACTGGTAAAGCAGAGCATCTGTAATAGCGGAAACAAACAAAAAGAGTCACCTAAAATGGGGAGACAAAGAAAGAACCTACAGTCAAAAGGAATGGAAGATTCCCCTGTAAAAGAGCTAAATGAAATGGAACCAAGCAAATCATTGGATATAGAATTCAAAAGAGTGGTCATAAGGATGCTCAAGGAATTCACTGACCACTACAAGGCACTGAGTGGGAACTACAGCAGTATGAAAGGGAAATAGAAACTATAAACAAAAACCAGGAATAAATGAAGAATACAATATCTGAAATAAAAAAATACACTAGAAGGAATTAGAAACAGCCTGGATGAAGCAGAGGACAGAATTAGTGAGCTGGAAGACAAGGTAGAAAGAAATACCCAGATACAGCAGCTGCATGAAAAAACACTCAAAAAGTAAGAAGATAGCTTAAGGGAACTGCGAAACAACATGAAATTATATATATGCAATATAAATATCTATGCAATTTTCTCCTTGCTGAATGGCTGTACAGTGATTCAAAAATCTGGAGAATGATCAGAATGATAAGAACAGATACATAGATCAATGGAACAGAATAGAGAGCCCAGAAATGAACCCAAGTATCTGTGGTCAATTAATATTCAACAAAGGGGGCAGACACATAAAATGGAGTAAAAATAACCTCTTCAACAAATGGTGTTGGGAGATCTGGACAGCTCCATGCAAAAAAGGGAAACTCAACCACCAACTTACACCATGAACAAAAATAAACTCAACATGAATAAAAGACTTAAATATGTGGTGGCACCATAAAATTCTCCTCTATGTTCATAGAGAAGAACATAGGCAGAAAAATTTCAGATATTCCATGCAGCAATATTTTCACGGATATGTCCCCTAGAAAAGGGACACAAAGGAAAGGATACACAAATGGTCATTTATCAAAATAAAAAGCTTCTGCACGGCTAAAGGAAACATCAGCAAAATGTAAAAGGAACCAACCATATGAGAAAAATATACTTGCCAATGATAACTTGTACAAGGGTTTAATCTCCAAAATATATAAAGAACTCACATGACTCCACAACAGAAGACAAACAATCCAATTAAAAAATGGGCAAAGGACCTGAACACACATACAGAGGGCCCAGGGACATATGGAAGGATACTCAGCATCACTAGCCATCAGAGAGGTGCAAATTAAAACCACAATGAGATACTACTTCACACTGGTCAGAATGTCCATCTTAAACAAATCAACAAAGAACAAGAGGTGGTGGAGAAAAGGAAACCCTAGTATACTGTTGGTGGGAATGCAGACTGGTGCAGCCACTATGGAAAACAGTATGGAATTTCCTCAGAAAAGTAAAAATGGAACTGCCCTTTGACCCAGCAATTCTACTGCTGGGATTATACCCTAAGAGCCCTGAAACACCATTCAAAAGAACCTATGCACCCCAATGTTCATAGCAGCACAATTTACAATAGCCAAGTATTGGAAGCAACCTAAGTACCCATCAGCAAATGAGTGGGTCAAAAAACTATGGCATATTTACCCAATGGAATTCTACACAGCAGAAAGAAAGAAGGAGTTTATACCCTTTGCAGCAGCATGGATGGAACTGGAGAGCATTATGCTAAATGAAATAAGCCAGGTGGTGAGGGCCAAATACCATATGATCTCACCTTTAACTGGAACATAATCAACAAAAGAAAGAAGCAAACAAAATATAATCAGAGACATTGAAGTTAAGAACAATGTAACAATAGCCAGAGGGAAGCGGGGGAAGGTGCAGTGGGGAAAAGGATTTTCAGGAACTACTACAAAAGACACCTGGACAAAACCAAGGGGGAGGGTGGAAGCAGGGGAGGGAGGTGGGTTTGGCTGGGGTGGAGTGGATGGGGGGAGAGAAAATGCAGACAAGTGTAATTGAACAACAATAAAACAATTTAAATAATAATAAATAAACAAATAAATAAAATCATATTATCTTATAAGTAATGATGCTTGAATGCTCAAGTATTCATTTTATTAAAATACTAAAATTGATTTTAAGAAGATCCTATTTTATATTTACATTGTTTCTGTTTTGGTATTATAAATAATAAAATAATAAGCATTTTGTATGTAAATCACCATCGTATCAACTAGTACCATTAGGGTAGATTTCTTAGTAAGCAGTGTTAGTATACTTTTCTTAGTGAGCAATTTTAGTATATTTTAAACTATTTTTTATTTTCAATTACAGTTGACATACATTATTATATTAATATCAGGTGTATACCCCATTGATTAGACATTACATAACCTATTCAGTTATCATCCCAATAAGTACCACAGTGATCCGACACCATACACAGTTAGAATATTATTGATTCTATGCCCAAATCTGTACCTTCCATCTCCATGACCATTCATAGCTACCAATTTGTATTTAAACCATTCACCTTTTTCACCCAACCCCCAACACCACTCCCATATGACAACTATCAAAATGTTCTCTGTATCTATGAGTCTGTTTCAGTTTTTGTTTGTATATTTGGTTGTTTAGATTCAATTGTTGATTGATAGTTTTTATTGCCATTCTGTTGTTCATATTTTTTACATTCTTCTTAAAGTAGACCCTTTAACATTTCATATAATACTGGTTTGATGATGATGAACTCCTTTATCTTTTTTTTCCCCCTGGGAAGCTCTTTATCTGTCCTTTAATTCTAAATGATAGCTTTGCTGGGGGGTAGAGTAATCTTGGTTGTAAGCCCTTGCTTTACATCACTTTCAATATTTCTTCCCAATTCCTTCTGTCCCGGAAAGTTTCTGTTGATAAATCAGCTGACAGTCTTTTGGGAGCTCCTTTGTAGGTAACTGACTGCTTTTCTAATGCTACTTTTAAGATTCTCTGTCTTTAACCTGTTGCATTTTCATTATGATGTGTCTTGGTGTGGGCCTCTTTGGGTTCATCTTGCTTTGGACTCTCTGCACTTCCTGGATTTATATGTCTATTTCCTTCACCAACATAGGGGAGTTTTCTGTTATTATTTTTACAAATAGATTTTCAATTTCTTGTTCTATTTATTCTCCTTCCAGCACCCCAATGATGTGAATGTTGGTACCCTGGAGTTGTCCCAGAGGCTTCTTATGCTATATTTTTTTTATTCTTTTTTCTTTTTGCTGTTCTGATTGGGTGTTTTTTGCTTCCCTATGTTCCAAATCGTTTATTTGATTCTCAGCTTCATGTATTCTACAGTTGATTCCCTGTAAATTATCCTTCATTTCAGTTAGTTTAGTGTATCCCTCCCTTCTGATTGGACCTTTTTTATGTTGCTATGGTTCTCACTAAGTTCATTGAGCATCCTAATCAGTATTTTGAATTCTGCATCTAGTAGGCTGCTTGTCTGCATTTTGTTTAGTTCTTTTTCTGGAGTTTTGTCCTGTATTTTCATTTGGGCCATGTTTCTTTGTCTCCTAATTTTGGCAGCTTCCCCATGTTTTATTCCTATGTAGTAAGGAGAGCTACTATCTCTCCCATGACTGTAGATAGGCCTATTGTAGTAACTGTCCCATCGGGTTCAGTGGCACAGCCTTTCCAATCACCCAACTGGGCTCTCCAGGTGCACACACCAGGTGGGTTGTGTACACCCACCTCTTGTAGTTGAGCCTTGATTGCTGTTGGCACATCCCTGGGAAGGATTTACCCCCTGGCCTATCAGTGGCAAGGACTGGCTGTGACCACTGACCACTAATCTTGGACCACTGAGGAGGATCAGCTATGCAGGTGGTCACCCCACAGAGCAGAACTTACTTCGGTGGGGCTCCCCTTGAGTGTATTGCTTGTGGAGGTTTATAGATGGTGGTGCTTCAACATTTCTGAAACTGTCCAGTGGGTGTGCTGTATCTGGGGCCTCACAGGAGGTGCAGGCTAAGGTCATATACTTCCTGTGTTCTGCCTGGGGTCACCCAGAGTGAGTTACAAAGTGATCTGCAGATTGCTGCTACTTGTGCTGAGTGTAGAGTTGCCCAAACCAAGGCAGTTGCTGCTAGTGCCAGGCCTACAGCCACTTGGCAAGATGCATGGGGCTCAGCGAGGCCAGATACTGCTTGTTTGAGAGATTTTAGGAAAATCTGAAGCATGAGCCACTACATGCTACTTGTATGTAAGAGTCACTGAAAACAACCTGCGTGGGCCCTAAAGCTGGGTAGAGTGGGGCCTCGGGGAATTACCAGGGTGGGGCAAACTGTGTGAACCAGGTTGATGGAGTCTTAGATATAGCATCTGTCTGCCAGCTCTGTCGTGGTAGGGCTCATCAAAAATATAATGGCCTATGCCAGCACTTCTGTCTGGGAGAAAGCTGACCAGTTCTTACACTGATGCCTGACAAATTATTTCCTCCTCATTGTTTCTGGTGCCTGTCAGGCTGGAGCTCAGAATGAGTGAGTCTAAGTTAGTCTGAGCATGGGCCCTTTAAGAGGAAATGCCTGGGACTCCAGAAGTCTCCATCTTCCTCAACCTCAAACCCTGCTGATTATTATAGTTAAAATTTATGGGGACTTTTCTTCCTAGTATTGGCCCCCTGGCCTGGAAGACTTGGTGTAGGATGGGACCCCTCACTATTCATGGGGACCTCCACAGCCAAGATATCCCTCCTGGTTTTCATCTGCCATATGTGGGTGTGAAACCAGCCTGTTATGCATCTATACCTCTCTTTCTAATCTCAGTGTGGCTTCTTTAATTCCCTAGTTGGAGGACTTCCATTCAGCTTGATTTTAGGTAGTTCTGTATGAAGGTTGTTCTGTAGTTTGATGTTGTTGTGGGGGAAGTGAGTACCATGTTTATCTATGCCACCATCTTGTGCAGAAGTTCAAGTTTCTTGTATTTTCATTTTAATTATCTCAAAATCTTTTGATTGTTTCCTTTGTCTAACTTTTAACACAGTCATTGTTTACTAATATGTTATTTAGCCTTCATGTGTTGTGTAGTTTTCATTTTTTTCTTGTACAAACTTCATTTCTCAAATGTCTTGTTATCAAACAATTTAACTATTGATCAAGTTGTTTATGGAAAAACTGTCTCAGTTGTCCAACAAAACTTTGGGTCCCGATTCTCTATCTGTTCATGTTGATGACTGTATGATCATTCAGATGTCTCTCATGCAACAAACAAAGGAGATCCTGTTTTCAAACAAAATACTTCTCCTATAGTTCTCTGGAATTAATTAAGTTAAAAAACTGAGGTTCCACTATAATTTACTCCTGCTTTCATATCATTGTGGTCAGAGAAGATGCTTGATATGATTTCAATCTTCTTAAATTTATTGAGACTTTTTTTTGTCATAGAATATGGTCTATCCTGAAAAGTGTTCTATGTGCACTACAGAAGAATGTATATTCCACAGTTTGGGATGAAAAGCTCTGAAAATATCAATTCCAGAATTCTGGTGTACTGTGTTACTTAAGGTAGCTGTTTCCTTCTTGATTTTCTGTCTTAGCAAATCTATCCATTGATGTCAGTGAGATATTAAAATTCCATACTATGACTATATTACTTCTTTTATATCCATCAAGATTTGCTTTATATATATATAGGTGTGCCTATGTTGAATGCATAAATGTTTACAAGGGTTTTATCCTCTTATTGTATTGATCCCTTTTTTCATTATGTAATGTCCTTCTTTGTCTTCGTTTTAAAGTCAATTTTGTTTGATATAAGTATTGCTACCCCAGCTTTGTTTTTCATTTGCACAAAATATTTTTTATCTTTACTTTTAGTCTGCATATATCTTTTTCTGAGGTGGGTCTTTTGTGGGCAGCATATATATGGGTCCTGTTTTCCTATTATTGCTGCTATCTTATGTCTTATGATTAGAGCATTTAATCCATTTATATTTAAAATTATTGATAGGTATATATTTATTTTCATAACAATGTTTCTTTTTTATTTTCCTTTCTTCTTAAAGAAGACATTTTACCATTTCTTGTAATATTGGTTTAGTTGTAATGAACTCCTTTAGTCTTTTGTTGTCGTTGTTGTCTGAGCAGCTTTTTATTTTACCTTCAATTTTAAATGCTGGCCTTGCTGGGTAGAGTAGTCTTGGTTGTTAAGTCCTTACTTGTCATAACTTTGAATATTTTTCCTCAATCTCTTCTGGTTTGAAAAGTGTCTGTTGATAAATCAGCTGAAAGTCTCATGGGTGTTCTCTTGTATGACTAACTGCTTTTCTCTTGCCACTTTTATGATTTTCTCTTTGTCTTTAACATTTGACATTTTAATTATAATGTGTCTTGGAGTGAGCCTCTTTGGGTTCATCTTGTTTGGTACACTCTGAGCTTCCGGGACTTTTGTGCCATTTTTTTCTTCACCAAGTTAGAGAAGTTTCTGGTCATGATTTCTTCAAGTAGGTTCTCAATACTTTGCTTTCTCTCTTCTCCTTCTGGTACCCCTATGGTGCAAAGGTTGTTATGCTTCATGTTTTCCCAGAGGTCCTTATACCATCCCAACTTTTTTAAATTCTTTTTCCTTTTTGCTGGCCCTATTGGGTGTTTTGTGCTAGCTTGTCTTCTAAATCATTGATTCATTTATCTGCTTTATCTAACCTGCTGTTGATATTTTCTAATGTATTTTTCATTTTCAACTTGTATTCTTTATTTCTGACTTCTTTTTCATGGCTTTTATAGACTTTTGTGGTTACTATCTCTTGCTTACATTCTCACTGAGTTCATTAATTTTCCCCCTAATTTACTTGAGCATCTTTATAACCATTGTTTTGAACACTGTGTCTGGTATCTTGCCTCTCTTTCATTTAGTTGTTTTCTCTGATGATTGCTCTTGTTCTTTTATTTTGTTGATGTTTCTTTTTCTCCCCATTTTGGCTTCCGCTCTGTGTTTATTTCTGTGTATTGGGGAGATCTGCTATTCCACCCAGTATTGGTATGGTGGCTTTGTGTAGTAGGTGTCTTGTAGGGTTCAGTGGTTCACTCTGTTGTAGTTGAGTTTTGATTCTGTTGGGTCCTCTGTGGGTGGGGTTAACCCTCAGGCCAGCTAACTATGATAATAGACCCTGACCACAGTGTACAAGCTGCTGTGCAATGGCTGACTCCACAAAGTGGAATTCACCCTAGCAGTGTTTAGTGACTGTCAAGATCTCTCTTTTGATATGCCACCTGTGGAGCTAATTGGGTCATAGTCTTGTACAGTCTGAATACCACCACTGGGTGTGTTGGTCAGGGAGCCTCTTGGGAGAGACTCCGGTGCAGATCAGTGTCAAGCACTACCTGTGATCAGCTCTGGACTGCCTGTTTGAAGTTGCAAAGTGGTCCAACATTTTGCTGGCTCTGGGTTTGCATGTGATGGGCTAAGCTACACACTAAGTTTAACTTACACCAGCACCAAGCCCAGGATCAGGTCACCAAAAGGCCCAAGCCATTCCAAGACCCATCTCCCATCTAGTGGCTGTTAGGCTCAGTCACTGGAAATGCTTCTGGCAGTATGTGAGTTGCATGAAGGTAGGTTCTTAGTGAGTCACCAGGTTGGGATGAGTGGTGTTCACAAAGTTAATACAGATTTAATTTTTGTGCTCTGGGTCTGAGGCTCCACAACAAAAGTCTAAGTGTACACAAGGCCAGCTGCCACCTTTTTGGTACCCTCATACTTTTTTGGTGGGTTGGGTTCTTAGGGAGTTTTCAGCATGAGGCCAGCAGAGTTCATCAGACCCAAATAGACCAAGATTTTGCCAAGTGAAATGTCTGTACAAGAATGGTGGCACAGGTCAGGCATGCCAGTAACAAAGGGCCCCTGGCCTAGAGCCGCACAACTCAGCATCTCTCTGAGTATGCCCAGACCTCCTTGAAAACCCTTCAAGAGAATTTGCACTAAGGAACTATGCTGGTCCCAGACAGCCAACTCATTTACAAGGTACAAGTTCAGCAGGATGAGGACAATGAGTATTGGGAGGAGGTCCTCATCCTGCTAGAGGATCTCCCCTGAAGGTGTGGCACTGCTCAGGTGCTGAGAGGGGGATGGCTCCTGCACCAGAGCCTCACAACTCAGTCTCTGACACCCCCTGACTTTACCCCTAAGATCCCAGGCAATTATTCCTTCAGCAGGGAGCATCTTGGCAGGGCAGTGCAACAGGGAGTCTAGAGGTTGGGGATACTGCATTCCCCCAGGCTGATGCTATATGGACAAGTGCTCTTGACCAGGAAAGATGCTGTCTTTGGGAGGTGTGGGAGAGGGCCTACAGTGGCTGTCTCTGCAGCTCTCTCCAACCCAGTATGTCCTTACCCAACTCCACTTCACCCCAATCTACCCTTTCTCTGCAAGGGGAGTGGCCACAAATGAGATTTTGTGTGCTGGCTTTTAAGATGGTGCCTGGGTTTCTAGCAGACTCCTGTCTCTCCCTGGTGGACAGAATCCCCAATGTGATTTTCTCAGCCAGATGTTATGTAGGCTCTTCTTCCCAGTTCTGGTACCTCAGAATGGGGAGCTTGGCATATAGTTGAGACTCAACAATCCTCTCGGGGACCTTTGCAGCTGATATATCTATCCCTCTGGTTGCAGGGCTAGCCCTTTACATGTCTCTGCCCTTCCTACCAGTCTCAGTGTGGCTTCCTCTGTAAACCCATGGTTATAAGACCTGTTCGGCAGTCTTCAGTTGGTTAATCAGGTTGATTGTTTTATAGTTTAGTTGAAATTCCAGTTTGGACCTGGGAGGAGGTGACTGTAATTTCTACCTACTTTGCTGACATCTTGGATCCCTTGCATATATTTTTTTGAATTAGTGTTTTTGTTTACTTTGTGTATATACCCAGAAGTGGAATTGCTGGATTGTATGATAGTACTAGTTTTAATTGTTTGAGGAACTTTCATACTGTTTATCATAATGACCTTACCAATTTACACTCCCATCAAAAGTGCACAAGGGTTTCTTTTTTCACCAATCCTCATCAACTCTTGTTATTTCTTATCTTTTTGCTAACATCCATTGAACATGCATAAGGTGATAACTCTGGTTTTCATTTCTATTTTCCTGGTAACTAGTGATATTGAGCACCTGCTTGTGTATCTATTTGCCATTTGTATGTTGTTTGGAAAAATATCTATTTAGATCCTCTACCTACTTTAAATTGTATTTTTTCTATTAAGTTTTTAAATATATTTCAGGTATTAACCCCTGATTAGATATATAATTTGAAAATACTTTCTCCCATGTGGTAGGTTTTTTTTTAATTTTGTTGATGGTTTTCTTATTTGTGTAGAAGTCTGTTAGTTTGATGTCATCCCACTTGCTTAGTTTGCTTTTCTTTTCTTTTTTTTGTTGGGGGGGGTTAACTACAAAAAAGTATCAACAAAACCAGTATCAAGGAATTTATCACTTATATTTCCTTCTAGGTTGATTTGTGAGTTTTATAAGGGAAAAAATTATGTGTACTGATATTCACTAGTTCCATAGAGATACCAATAGAAAACATTATTATTTACTTTGATTGGCTTTGTGTTTCATCATGTTGATTTTCCACTCAACAAAGAGTTAAAGAGTAAAGCATCTGATATATGAAAAAAGCCTCCTTCATAGTAATCCAACTGACATAAAAATAAGAAGTGCACATACATACATATACACTGACACAAGACTTTGAAGAAAATTATTTTTGTGATGTATTAGAGAATGCCAAACACTTTATAACTAAAGTCTCAAGAAGAATATTTCAACTATAAGAAGCACATGATTATAGTACAGATATGAAATTTTAGCTTTTTTTGCACTAACTTTGTAACTTGCTAAAATGATTAGGGTCACATTAGCTGAGATCAGAAAAATGTTATATGGACAGGATAATATGGCAAAAAGCCAGAACCTATATGGCTGAGTTGTAAAAAGTCTTCTAAATTTGGATATTAGTTATTCAAAACTCCAAATGTGCCCTAGATCTTATTTCCTCACTGATTTCAAAAAACGTGGCTATTGTGATCCCTTCTCTCCTTTTCTACAGATTTCTTACCATTTCTGCTCACTATTAAGAATTGTAAATGTTTGAGGTAGCTTGCTACAATATTATGGGTGATGGAGGAAGACACAAAATTCCGAGATCAGAGACAAATTACTTTTTTACTCATAGCAAAGCAAGCAGCATAAAAATCAACCTATTTACATTTGTTTCCTGAGCCCTGATTTGACAATGTGAAGAGAACACTGTAGGAACCCTGAGTTTAGGGAACCCAAATCTTTTATAATGGACATTAAGTCTGTAAGAGCTTTGTCTCAAAGGGAGACATTATCTTGTTTACTGAACAGTGAAAAAAATCTATCCTTTGCTCAAAGGAAAACACTATATGTTGTAAGACTATTCACCACACAAACATTCTTGAAAAGATAGTTCTGAGCAAAGGCACTCAATTCCTCCACTTGCAAGACATGTGGAAATATGAGGGGTCTTGGAGTAGATTTTTATTTTCTCTCCTCTCCCTGTCTGTCTTTTTAAAATACAAATCTTGACACAGAAAACACAAAACTGACTCTAAAAAATAAAATAAAATAAGAGGACCTGTAATTTTTCAGCTCCAGAGATCAATAAACAAATTGCCATGATGATACAGCTGTATGAATGCTGATTTAAAAGGCAACTTTAGAAAGAACAGCTATATTTAAAACATATAAAATGAGAGGTCCATAGATCATGTAAGAAATCATAGCTCATATAAAAGTCTTTTCTTGAAAACTCTATCTGTATGTACTTGAGTTAAGAAATATTAAAATGCAAATCTTTGCAGGATTTTCTAGCATCTGTATCTGTGTTTAAAATACCATGGACTTATTTTGAGTAATATGGAACAGTTACCTGGGAGAGCTGAGTTAGGGGGAACCCCCTCGTTGTTTCTTACCTTGCTTGCAAGAGAATAATTCAGGCAAGAAACAGCACATATAGTGTAAATGAGATAGTAAGTTTATTGAACACGAAGCTGCAAGAGGGCACCCATCTAGTCTGAGTGCCCCACGTACGTGGAAATAAGGTACAAAGCTGCAAGTGGGCACCCAGTTAGTCGAGTGCACTTTCAGGATTTTAGGGATCGTATACTTGTAGGCAGCTTCTAGGTTCCCCTTTCTCCTCCTCCTTCCAGTCCTTGGAATTAATACACAGTTTCAAAGGTTTTCTTTCCCAGCTAGTGGAAATGATACATACAGAATTTCAAGGGCTCCTGTCCTCCTGTACTACCATGGTTTTTCTTGTGGTTTTTGAATGCCTGGCAATCTTACTGGACCAGGCCCAGGACCACTGAGTTAATAAATGAGATATCCCTCCTTCTTCCTGCCTTGGTTTACTACCTAGCCTATCTGACAGAACGTGTCAATTAAGTGATGCCAACATTGGAACGTTTTATCAATTCAGTTTTGTCATTGCCCCAGAAATTATATGTATATCCCTTTCCTTTAGAATTGTAATACATCGGTGTATTTGTTTATATTAACATTAGTTATGTGATAATATTTTATAAATATGTATAATGACATTTAAATAATAATAGTATTACATATTATGAAGTACAACTGTCATATAGTAAAGTATATATTATAGCTCATTTGCAGAAATTTTTTGATTTACACTAAACCACCATGTTCAAGCTAGCCCTTTGTAAATATGGGAAATTATTTGAGGCAGTACATAATTATTTACTACAGCCATATTCTGACATGTCCATTCTGAAAATTCCTTAGCCTGCCTCACTCAATGAGGAAATACCATCAAAGCAAAGATGTTGAGAGCCCCCAAAATTAACATTTCAAAAATATATCTGCTAAGAACTTCATAATACAAAAAAAGGGGAAAATAAGCTAAAGGGAGGTAAATGTAGGCAACTGTACTTGAACAACAATAAAATAATTTTTTAAAAAAGAAACTGCAGCAAGGATCTTATAACAAATTCAGATTTTGAAAGAATAAAATAAGAGTTACACACAAAAATTTGTATAAAAACTATCAAAAACCTCTAATGAGGACCAATACTACCTGACCTCAAGACTTACTGGAAAGCTATAGTAACCAAGACAGTTTGGTGTAAATAAAATAGACAAATAGATCAGTGAGACAGAATAGAGAGCCCCAAAATAGGCCCAGTGGAAAATAATAGTCAACTGATCTTTGAGAAAGGTTCAAAACCAATAAAATGGATTAAGAACAGTTTTTTCTATGTATGGTACTTGAACAACTGGAAATCCACATGCAAACAAAGAAACAAACAAAAACCTAGATACAAACCTTGCACCTTTGACAAAAATAACTCAAAATAGAATATAAACTTAAATAAGAATGCAAAATTACATGGGAGAAAATTTAGGTAACCTTAGGCTTTCAATGACTTTTTAGTTATAACACTAAAATAATGATCAATGAAATAAAAAATAGTTAAGTTGGATTTTATAGATTTTATTAAATTAAAAATACACTGTAGTTTCTTTAAGAAATAAGAGCAACTTAATTATTTAAAAGTTTACTAAGTCATCCTAGTCTTTGGCATTTCCTGCAGACCAGCAAAAACAAAAGCACAAAAACCTGTGCTCATGCTCACTGCCTCTGGCTGGCTTGTCAGTATCACCAGCCATCTATTCATGTGGGCACATTCAAGGACAGTTGTGTGTGCACATTCCTGCGGCCCCTTAGTCAACTCAGGATATCTCTACATGGGTAATCTGTTTTTCATTCTTTTCCAACTCTGGTTCTCTTTGAAAAGTCTCAACTTATGTCCTGTCACTCTCTGAATCCAGAGCTTAAGGTACATTCTACTCTTCCCACCAGAGTGCCCACAGAACCTGAGCTGGATATCTCCACTGTCCCCTTCCCACGGCCCTGCCCATCCTTCTCCACTCTGATGTGGATCCTTCTCCGCAACTGATCTGAATGGATGGCATGAGTGGCTTCCTGGCCTTCCAGCTCCAGCTTGATTCTGCCATTTGGAAGTTATGGTGGAAATCAGAAGAAGGAAGAAGAGTGAGCTTGATATATTTGCTCTCTGCATGCATCCCTCTATGGCATCTCTACAGAAGGCCACAGCATCTGTCAGACAGACCTTAGGCTGTGGAAAATCCTCACCTTGCTCCTCTATGGCTACTAATAGCTTTGAGGATACCACACTAATCCTTACTGATTTATTTTTGTAAAACACACATAACATAAAATTCACCATCTAACCCTTTATAAATTTACAGTTGAGTGGCACATTCACAGTGTTGTGTGACCATTACTATCATCCACCTCCAGAACTCTTTTAATCTCACAAAATTGTCCTCTGTCCTCATTAAACAACTCCACATCCTACCCTGCCCTCAGCCCCCTGCAACCACCATTCTACATCTGTCTCTGTGAATCTGGCTACTTTCGGTGACTCTTTTAAGTGGAATCATACAGTGTTTGTTCTTTTGTGTCTGTCTTATTTCACTTCTCTTCATGTCCTCAAGATTCTATTTGTCGGATTTTTCTTACTTTTTAAAGCTGAATAATACCCAGTTGTATGAATATACCATGTTTTCTTTTTCCATTTATGCATTGATAGATACATGGTTTCCTTCCACCTTTTGGCTATTGTAAAAAATTCCTCCTTGATTTCTAAAATCCAGCCTAAACTTTTGATGGCAATTCCTGTATTAAACTGTCCAAAGTTATTCAGTGAGTGAGCCATCTATTTACTATTGGGACCCTGACTGACACAGAAACCAAGTCAGCCTTCCTGACTGCCCTGCCCAGGAAAAGGAGTCAGAAGGAGAGCCTTTTAGGGTAGATTCAGAAATATTTCAATGGGACAAATGACATATCCAAATCAACAAGATAAAATTTAATACCAATAAAAGTAAAGCTCTTGCTTTCCATCAGAAAATTAATTACACACCAACTTCTCAACAGCATTTTCCTTTAAAATCTTTCTGGAAATTCCTTAAGAGCACTGGGTCTCCACTGGAGCAATTCTGCCTCCTAGGAGATATTTGGCAATGTCTGGAGACATTATGGTTGTCACAACTAGTACTACTGGAATTTAGAGGGTACAAAATGAGAATGCTGCTAAACATTCTAAAAATCACAGGTCAGTCCCTCACAACAGAGAATTGGCCCTCAATGTCTTATCATTGAAGTGCCTGGTCCTAAAGTATAAAATAAATTCAGAATAAAGAAGAAGCAACTTTTCAACTTGATGGTGAGAACTATTATAGATGCCCAGCAATGAGGCAGACTCCATCATAAAGCCATACTTGGAAACAATGCAGAGGAAGCAGAGGCCTGCTATCTAGGATGCCATAGGAAGGTACCAAGCTGGGAAGAGAGGGGGGACAGCTGCCAAATCTCCTCCAACTTTGAGCTAGAGTTCCTACTGCTGTTAGATTGGCCAGCTGTTATGAAGACCCCTCATGTCTGAGATCAGCAATTGTTTGCAAAGCCTTAGGAACAGGTGGATGTTTTTCAACAGGTTATCAGAAACATTTTCAAATCTAAAGTAAAGTGCACCTACCACATAGATTCTACCATTCGGCTATTTTTATAGAGAAGGATTTTTATCTTTCTTCACGTTTTCCTGCTGAAAAAGTGAAATATCAGTGACAAGGAAGACTTTTAAATGATGTAGTTGCTCGTGTACCTTCAAGGAAATGAAGTATGCCAATTATTTTTTACATGAAATTTTTACCAGATGCTATGTTTGACATAATTGTGCTTATAAAACTCAATGGTTGGGTTTTTTAATGGCATATTTTTAGGGCATGTATTGACTTCTTACTCATTTATAAATTTGTTAGAGTTAAACATATCAAATACAAGGCTACCACTATAAAAACAAATTGAAAATATAGCTCCATGTCAAAACAGAAATCCAAGATCAGCAAATTATGATTCCATGCTTACCATTCACCAATCATCATCACTGGTCAGTCAACTTTGATAATAACCAAAAAGGTATAGTCACAATCAATAGTATTATTTTTTTGTCCTTTAGCACTTTCATAACATTTGTATTTTCAAAGAGAAATATAATCAGCATTTGTCCTACTCATTCAATAGAATATTCTAGCTACATTGCATCTTTTCTCTGGAATGTGGAACCACAATGACTTTAATTCCAGATCCTAACAGATATTCAGAAAACAGTTTAGTTCTTTCCTCCAAAATGAAGCAATCTTAAGAAAATGTACTTTGAAGTCTCACAAACAATGGGAAGACAAAGAAACAATCCCCAAATGAAAGGAAAGGAGGAAGCCTCACAAAGAATGCTAGATGAAATAGAGGCAAATCAACTATCAGATACTGAGTTCAAAGCAATGGTTATCAGGAAGCTCAATGAGCTCACAGAGAACTACCAGAAACTACAGGGAAACTACAATGAACTCACTGCAAACTATATCAACATGAAAAAGGAAATAGAAACTATCAACAAGGGCCAAGAAGAAATGAAGAATACAGTTTCTGAACTGAAGAACACAGTAGAAGGAATAACAAAGCAGACTTGATGAAGCAGAGGATCAGATCAACGAGCTGGAGGACTAGGTAGAAAAAAACACCCAGAAAGAGCAAGAAAAGGAAAAGAGGCTCAGAATGAATGAAGAGGGATTAAGGGAAATGCAGGACAACATGAAACATAATAATATCCGTATAATAGGGATACCAGAAGGAGAAGAAGAAGAGCAAGGGATACAAAACCTGTTTGAAAAAGTAATGATGGAAAATTTCCCTAATCTGATGAGAGAAAAAGTCACCCAAATCCAGGAAACACAGAGAGTCCCAAGCAAGAGGAACCCAAAGAGGCCCACTGCAAGACACATCATAATTAAAATGGCAAAATTCCAAGATAAAGAGAGGATCTTTAAGGCAGCAAGGGAGAAACAGGAAATAACATACAAGGGAGCCCCAATAACCTTAGCAGCTGACTTCTCAATGGAAACGCTCCAAGCCAGAAGAGAATGGCAAAAAATATTCCAACTAATGAGAACCAGAGGCCTATAACCAAGGCTACTTTACAGAGCAAGGCTGTCAGTCAAGGTGAAGACCAAATAAGGAGCTTCCCCAACAAAAGAAGTCTAAAAGAATAAACCTCCACCAAACCAGCTCTGCAAGAGATACTACAGGGACAGGTTTAAGGAAAGGAAGGAAAACAGAGAGAGAGAGAAACAAAGGTACGAAAAAATGGCAATGAATAAGTACCTATCAATAATAACCTTAAATGTAAATGGATTAAATGCTCTAATCAAAAGACATAGATAGCTGAATGGATAAGAAAGCATGACCCACACATATGCTGCCTATAAGAGACCCACCTCAGGACAAAAGACCTACACAGACTGAAAGTGAAGGGCTGGAAACAAATTTACCAAGCAAACGGACAGGAAAAAGGAGCATGGGTAGCAATACTCATGTCAGACAAAATAGACTTCCATAAAAGGGCTATAAAGACATACCCAGAAGGTCACTTCATAATACTCAAAGGAAGAATCCACCAAAAAGACATAAACATTGTAAATATATATGCTCCCAACATAAGAACACCCAAATACATAAAGAAAATCTTGGAGGACTTCAAGAAAGATATTGACAGCAACACAATTGTAGTAGGGGATTTTAACACCCCACTGTCAAACATGGACAGATCTTCCAAACAATATATCAACAGAGATATTGTGGCATTGAACAATGCCCTAGATCAAATGGACTTAACTGATATACATATATAGTCTTTCATCCTAAAAGACCAAAATACACATTCTTTTCAAATGCACATGGAACATTTTCAATGATAGACCACATGATAGGACACAAAACAAGCCTCAAAAAGTTCAAGAAAATTGAAATCATATCAAGCATTTTCTCTGACCACAAGGGACTGGAATTAGAGGGAAACAATTCTCAAGGATAAAACCCCAAAACACTAAAAAAAAACACAGATTGAATAGCATGCTATTAAATAATGAATGGACCAAGAAGGAGATTAGGGAAGAAATCAAAAATTTCTGGAAACAAATGAAAATGAACTCACAGCAATCCAAAACCTATGGGACACAGCAAAGGCAGTCCTGAGAGGGAAGTTCATAGCAATACAGGCCTACGTAAAAAAGATGGACACATTTCAAATAAACAACCTAACCCTATGCCTACAAGAACTCGAGTAACAACAAAGATAGCCCAAAGGAACTAGAAGGAAGGAAATAACCAAGGTCAGATCAGAGTTAAATGACATAGAGACTACAAGCACAATTCTAAGTATCAATGAATCCAGGAGCTGGTTCTTTGAAAAGAAAAACAAAATCGACAAGCCTTTAAGTAGGCTCAGCAAGAAAAAAGAGAGAGGATCCAAATAAACACAATTAGAAATGAAAGAGGAGAGATTACAACTGATACCACAGAAATACAAAGGATTGTAAGAAAGCACTAAAAAGAACTATATGCCAAGAAATTTGAAAATCTAGGTGAAATGGACAAATTTCTAGAAAAATATAATCTTCCAAAACTGAATGAAGAAGAAGCAGAAAGCCTGAGCAGACCAATAACAGTAGACGAAATTGAAGCAGTAATCAAAAAACTCCCGACACACAAAAGCCCTGGACCGGATGGTTTCACAGGAGAATTCTACAAAGCATTTAAGGAAGAGCTAACCCCTATCCTTCACAGACTATTCGAAAAAATCCAAAATAATGGAAGACTCCCAAACTCTTTTTATGAAGCCAACATCATCCTAATCCCAAGACCAGATAAAGACACAACAGAGAAAGAAAACTTCAGGGCAATATCTTTGATAACCATAGATGCTAACACCCTCAACAAAATACTGGCAAACCGCATCCAGCAATACATTAAAAAGATCATACATCATGACCAAGTGGGATTCATCCCAGGGATGCAAGGATGGTACAATATTCACAAATCAATAAACGTAATACATCACATAAACAACAGCAAACACAAACATCACATGATCATATCAATAGATGCAGAAAAAGCATCTGATAAGGTACAATACCCATTTATGATAAAAAACACTCAGCAAAGGGGGAATAGATAGAGCATTCCTCAATATATTAAAGGTCATATATGAGACACATACAGCCAACCTCATGCTCAATTGGCAAAAACTAAAATCTTTCCCACTAAGATCAGGAACAAAACAAGTTTGTCCACTTTCACCACTTCTATTCAACATAGTATTGGAAGTTTTAACCACAGCAATGAGACAAGAAAAGAAAATAAAAGGCATACAAATTGGAAAGGAGGAAATGAAACTGTCACTGTTTGCAGATGACATGATAGTGTACATGGAAGATCCTATACACTCCACCAAAAAACTGCTCGACCTAATAAATGAATTTGGTAAAACAGCAGGATACAAAGTCAATATCCAGAAGTGAAAGACAATTTTGTATACCAACAATGAAACATCAGAAGCAGAAATCAGGAAAAAAAATTCCCATTTGATGTGGGAACAAGAAAAATAAAATACCTAGGAATAAACCTAACCAAGGAGGTAAAAGACCTGTACTCAGAAAACTACACAACACTGAAGAAAGAAATCAAGGAAGACACAAACAAATGGAAGCATGTACCATGCTCATGGATTGGAAGAATTAACATCATCAAAATGGCCATACTACCCAAAACAATTTATAGATTTGATGCAATACCTATTAAATTACCCATGACATATTTCACAGATATAGAACAAACACTCCAAAAATTTATATGGAACCATAAACTATCCCAAATAACTACTGCAACTTTGAAAAAGAAGAACAAAGTAGGAGGGATCACAGTACCTGATACCTAACTGTATTACAAAATCAAAACAGGCCACTGTAATCTAAACAGGCTGGTACTGGCATAAAAACAGACACATAGACCAATGGAATAGAACAGAGAGCCCAGAAATAAACCCAAGTCTCTATAGTCAATTAATTTTTGACAAAGGGAGCAGCAGAATAAAATGGAGTAAAAATAGCCTCTTCAATAAATGGTGTTGGGAGAGCTGGACAGCTACATGCAAAAAAATGAAACTCGAGCACCAACTTACATCATACACAAAACTATATTCAAGGTGGATAAAAGACTTAAATATAAGTCGTGACACCATTAAAGTCCCAGAGGGGAATATAGGCAGGAAAATCTCAGATATTTCATACAGCAGTATTTTCACTGATATGTCCCCTAGAGCAAGGGACATAAAGGAAAGAATAACCAAATGTGATCTCATCAAAATAAAAAACTTCTGCATGGCTAAAGAAAACAGTATTAAAATAAAAAGGTAACCAATCATAAGGGAAAACATATTTGCTGATGATACCTCAGACAAGGGTTTAATCTCCAAAATATATAAAGAACTCACACAACTCCACTCTAAGAAGATAAGCAACCCAATTAAAAAATGGGCAAAGGACTTGAACAGACACTTCTCCAAGGAGGACATAAAGAGGGTCCAGAGAGATATGAAAAGATGCTCAGTATCACTAGCTATCAGAGAGATGCAAATTAAAACCACAGTGAGATACCACCTTACACGGGTCAGAATGGCCATCATAAACAAAGCAACAAACAACAATTGTTGGAGAGGTTGTGGAGAAAAGGGAACCCTAGTGCACTGTTGGGAGGATTGCAGACTAGTGCAACCACTATGGAAAACAGTATGGAATTTCCTCAGAAAACTAAAAATGGAACTTCCCTTTCACCCAGCAATTCCGCTGTTGGGATTATACCCTAAGAGTCCTGAATCACCAATCCAAAAGAACCTGTGCACTCTAATGTTCATAGCAGCACAATTTACAATAGCCAAGTGCTGGAAGCAACCTACGTGCCCATCCATAAATGAACAGATTAAATAATTATGATACAATTACACAATGGAATTCTACACAGCAGAAAGAAAGGAGCTCCTACCCTTTGCAACAGCATGGATGGAACTGGAGAGCATTATGCTAAGTGAAATAAGCCGGGTGGTGAGGTACAAATACCATATGATCTCACCTTTAACAGGAACCTAATCAACAAAACAAACAAACAACCAAAATATATCCAAAGACACTGAAATTGAGAACAGACTGACAGTGACCAGAGGGGAGCAGGGAAGGAATTTTAGGAGAAAAGGGTGAAGGGTTTGTAGGAACAATTATAAAGGACACATGGACAATAACGGGAGTGAAGGGAGGTGGAAACAGGAGGGAGTTGGGGAGGGCTGGGGTGCGGGGCTGGGGTGCGGGGAAAAGGCTTAGAACTGTACTTGAACAAGAAAATTAAAAATATGTATTGCAACTAAAATATAGAACAATATTCACTCACGAACGTCAGAAATTAAGTTGAATATAAAACTGACAATGAGAAATAAAGTTGAATGGAAATCTAACAACTATAGAATTGAAGAAACCACATCTATCCAGACTGGTAGGAGTGGTGTGGATGAAGAATGGTCTGGCTCCACACCCACGTGGATAAAAATTCAGGAGGAATACCTCAGGAGTGAGGAGTCCCAGAAACATATCAGGACCCCCAACCCAGGATTCCATTGCCAGGAAGGTGAGTCCCCAAAACTTCTGGCTACAAAAATCAGTGAGGATTGAGTCAGTGGAGGAGGCTACTACAGCCCTAAGCAGTTCCTCTTTGGGAACCCACATATGGACTCAACTACTCAGACTCTCTCCCTCTGAGCTCCATCATTGGGGTGGCAGCTTGAAGAGAATCAGTGGTATACTGATGTCTGGCATCTAGGTGAGCCAAGATCCCCACTCTCAGAAACAGTAGACTGGTGCTATATCTGAGACTCCATCAACTTGGCTAACACTGTGTGACCCACTTTGGAAATTCCCAGAGGCTCTGCCCTACCAAATTTACAGGCCCATCCTAGCTGCTTTTCCATAAGAATGGCTGGTCTTGGCTCCTAAGTCCTATCAAACAAGCTGGCTTCAGTGAGCCCTAGCAGCAGCCAGATTAGAGTCACAGCTTGGCTTCATCTAGGAATCTCCAAGCCCAGCACAAGTAGCAGCCATCTCATATTGCTTTACAGCTCAGGCAGAGTGGTCTGGGTAAAACACAGGTGGGGGCTGACCTTGGCCTGCACCACCTGGGAAACCCTATGGCAAGCACACCCAGTGGAAAGCTGCAGACCACACTGGAGCACCAGCACCCTGTCCCTGCACAGCTGATCCTCCGTGGAGGGCAGAGGTTGGTGGTCTGTGGTCAGAGCCAGTCCTTGCTGCTGATTGGCCTAGGTAAATCCCTCCCATTCATCTGCCAACAGTAACCAAGGTTCAACTACAGTAGGAGGGTGTATCAGCCCACACAAAGGGCGCATCTCAAGTATCCAGTTTGGGCAATAGGGGAGGCTGTGCCACTGGACCCTATAGGACACCTACTACATTAGGCCACACTACCAAGACACGGAGTCAAAGCAGCTCTACCTAATACATTGAAACAAACACATGAAGGCTGCCCAAATGAGGAGACAAGGAAATATGACCCAAATGAAGGAACAGATAAAAATTCCAGAAAAAAAAAATACTAAACAAAATGGAGATATGCAATCTATCAGATGCAAAGTTCAAAACACTGGTTATAAGGAGCTCAAGGAAATTAGGACTTCAGAAGCATAAAAAAGATTCAGTCAGAAACAAAGGATACACTGATTAAAATAAAGAACAATTTACAGGGAAACAACAGTAGAGTGGATGAAGCCCAGAATCAAATCAATGACTTGGAACATAAGGAAGCAAAAAACAACCACACAGAACAACAAGAAGAAAAAAGAATAAAAAAAAAATGAGAATAGTATAAACAGCCTCTGAGACAATTTAAGAGTCCAACATTCACCTCATAGGGGTGGCAGAAGGAGAAGAGGAAGAGCAAGAAATTGGAAATCTATCTGAAAAAAACAGTGAAAGAAAACTTCCCCAGTTTGGTGAAGGAGATAGACATACAAGCCTACGAAGCACTGAGCATACCGATTATGATGGATGCAAAGAGGTCCACTCCAAGACACATCATTATTAAAAGGTCAAAGGTTAAAGATGAAGAGAGACTCTTACAAGCAAGAGAAAAGAAGTTAGTTACCAGAAGGTTGCCAGATGGGAGGAAGGAGGGGAAGAATGTGTGAAGAGATGAAGGGATTAAGTACAAATAGATAGTTACAGAATAGCCATGAGGGTCTAAAGTAAAGTATAGGAAATGGAGTAGCCAAAGAACTTATATGCATGACCCATGGACAATGGTGAGGGGCTTGCTCAGGGAGTAGGGGGCGCTGGATAGATTTGGGGCAAAGGGGGAAAAATCAGGACAACTGTAATAGCATAGTCAATAAAATATAATTTTTAAAGAAACATTCAGGGGAGATCTGACAAAAAGAGGAAAAGGTGATGCTTGAGATGATGACAGTTGAATAGGTGGAAGCTGAGTCCACTTATTTATGCCCTCAGCAAATTTTCAGCTCATCTTCTGATAAGTGACCTGAACAAGCAATGGAGTCTCAGCTGATGTGAATTTTTTTGAAACCAAGGAGTACAGAGGATGCTTTGCACCGTCCAGGAAAAGATTTTATAGTTTGAGGGGGAAATGCCTTATGTGAGGCACCTACAGCACAGGAGAGAACAGACAGGAAATGCAGCGTGGTGGCTCCCACCCCTCCCAGAGTGGGGTCCTGGTCCCACACAGGGAAACCACCAACCCTAATTGGGAGAGACTTGGAAGGATATGCAAAGTCTGGGAGACTTAGGCTACACACACACACACACACACACACACACGTCCATAGCTGCAACATCAACCAGAAGAGTTCCAGTGAAAAACTCTAGCACTGGCAGACTGTAGACAGCCCTGACCAAGAGAAACTTTGTGCTTTGGGGGGAGGTGTAGCACACAGAGAACCACCCCAGAGCTCAGTGCTGCAGTGTGAGGGCCACATAGAGACTTTTAAAAGAGGAGCTCAGTCGAGACTCAGCAGGGACCCGGTGCTCATGTATGTGCACAGCTCTGCCAAGAAAGAAACAAGACTAAAATTGCAGTTTGATCCCACTGCACAGGAAGAATAGAAAGTGTCATGCTGAAGAGACCATGGGCCTGACCAACCATGGCTGGTGAGCAGGGGGCTGTGCAGAGTGGAGAGCCCAGGCCTGAATCTCCTGTGGGAATGGTAGGCTGGGGACTGAACATCCAGGAGCTGAACTCGAGAGATTCATTGGAGCCAGGCAGGTGCCCTCACACGGAAACATGCCCAACCCCCACCTGTAGTACTACAGGCTCTGCAGATCGGTGAGTCCAGGATCAGGAGTCCCCTGCTCAGTGCATATCCACAGAAGAAAAAAGAAGCTCTGAAAGGACCCTTTCTGAACTTCTATCAGACACTACAAGGTACACTGGTTCCTCAGGCCCTGATTCACTGAAACCAGCAGAGAAGAGAGATTAGAGGCAGGTGCAACAAGGGGTGTTCAGGGCCAGAGCTGCTGTCAGGGCCAGGCAGGAAAGAGCTGCCCCTTTTAAACAGATTGACCCCTCACAGGGAATGAACAGCTAATTCACCAGAAACTATACATTATTGGAAATAATCTGGGACATATCAAGACCTATGGTGGGAGAGGGGGAACACTCCCACCGTTTTTCCAGCAGGCTGAACAGCAACTCCCTGGGATGACCCAGGGATTCCACCTTCCCAATCATACCAGAGGCCACCTCTGGAGGCAGGTGGAGGAGACAGTGCTCTCAGACATTAGATGAACCACTCCTGGGCCTTGTGCTGATGACAGCCAGCAGGGGAAACCAGAAGAGTAGATACCAGCCAAGCCTGAAGGAGACAGCCACAGATTGTGGATCACTTGTAGTCTTGAACAGGTTGCATAGGACTAGACTAGGACACCAACTGACATTACCAGGGGTGGATCCAGAAAGAGAAGACAGTAGCAAACACTAGATTCTGCTGAGATGAATTCCACCATGGTCTTAATTTATTTTTTCTCCTGCATAGCTTTTTAACATTGTTTTCTTCAAGTTTGTTCCTATTATTTCATTATTTTTTAATTTTTTTCAAATCTGTGGGGGAGCTTTGCCACAGAGCCCCTGGTCCGCCACAGTTGAAAATAAATTTACCAAGACATGATCTGCTTGGGGAGGAAAGGTGGCCAATCTCTAAAAGGAAAAGGACCAAGAGCCTTTTCCTCAATGGGCTTTTATTGGGTTCAATTTGCACAGGAATACAGGTAAAGCTCATCAATCATTGTCGGGCAGTAAGGATCAAACAACAGATAACATACAAAGAACTCTGAGGGCTTATTCTGAGTCAACATCAGTTAGCTAAAGGGCTATAAAACTTTGGGAAACAAACTCATTTCATGCTTGGACCCTTATCAGAAAATTGAGGGCATTCTTAGCAAAGCAGGTTTCACAGGGTTTTATGCATTCTTTCTTAGGCCTGATCACCCCGGGGAATCCACCCTTTCCAGGACAGGACTGCACCGCCCTCTGTCATTGTTTCAGGCTTAAGTCAGGCAAGGGAAGTAAGGTAGCCAAGAGATTACAAGACTTCTTGCAGACAGAATGAGGACTCAGGCTATGTCAAAGCGGGGGCAAGGGTCCATCACCCCCTTTTTCTATAGCCCCGAGTCCTTCCCTGTAGGCCTCTTTGTGACCATGCCTGTCTTATGTTGCTCCTCCCTTGAGGAATCTTACCCTTCACTGGCTAACTGGTCAAGCTCAGGGCCAAGCAGGGTGAAGTGGGCAGAGGCGGTGCCCCTGCCAGGGAGATAAGCTTTGTCTCCTTAGTGGCTTATGGTCCCAAGGTCTCTCACCCAGTCTTAGCCATGAGGGTTTCAGCTTCTGAAACCAGGCATGGCAGTTCCCAACACAAATCTTAAATTTTACTCCTCCCTTCTTTCACTCCACCTTGCCTTCTTCCTTCCTCCTATTTTTGTTTTAAATGTTATTTTTTCCCCTTTCTACAATTGGTTTCTATTCTGTACTCTAACTGTTTCTCCTCCCTCCAGCTTCAAAAAACCATTTCTCTGGCCATTACTCACCTCACATTCCTTTTCCCTTTCTTATAATATCATTATTCTCTCTCCACCTTTATTAATCTTTGCTCATTGGTTTTTGATAGGGTGGTTGTAGCATTTCTTCAATTTTATTCCTAGATGTTCACTATTTTTGTATTTCAAATCTCAAAGTTTATTGTTCCTGTCTACTACTCCATTTTGCTTTCCTCCTGCCCTTTCTTTTTTTAATTTTAAATTTCATTTCTTCCCTCTCTTAACCTGGTTTTCATTCCTCACTCTTACTTAGCATTCCTTCTCCCTTTATCTTCTCAAAATCACTTCTCCTTCCTTTAGACATCTCATTATATTTTTTCTTCTTAATCCCTTCTCACCTGTATTTATTTTTGCTCATTTGACATTGATATTGCTGTGGTGGAGGTTTTTCTTCAATTTTGTTCCTATATTTTTACTATTTTTAATTTTTGAAACTTTACATTATACTGTTCTTACTCCATTTTGCCTTCTTACCTCCCTTTTTGTATATGTAAATTTTCTTTTCTTCTTTCTTCATCTTGTTTCTATTACCTACTCTTATTTCTCCTCCCTCTACCCTCTCAAAATCATTTTTCTTTTCATTAGTCATCTCATATTCATTTCTCCTTTCTTACAACAGTCCTTATCTCTTTCCATCTTTATCAATATTTGTTCATTTGTTGCCAATAGTGTGATTATGGGTGGTGATTATTTTTGTGGGTATGGGTTTTGTTTCCTGGGTTGTTTTGTTTTGTTCTGGCAGGACCTGTATAATAGCATAGAAGACATAGTGGGCGGTATGACTATCAGTCAGCCAGAGGGACAAACCCACCAAAGAATGACACAACAACAACCAAAACATAATTACAAGAGAGCTCACATAAATGGCATAAAGGACATAACATGAGCATCCAGTTCAAGAGATCAAGGAGACAGCACTACTAATTCCCACAGGTCTCCTACTACAGAAAGCCATGCCACAAAGACAGGGAATCAAAGCAGATCAACATAATATACAGAAACAAACAAAAAGAGCCACCTAAAATGGAGAGAAAAAGAAAAAAATACAATCAAAAGGAAAGGAGGAATCCCTAAAATGAGTGCTAAATCAAGTTAAAGCAAGTAATCTATCAGACATGTAGTTCAAAATCATAGTTATAAGGATGCTCAAGGAGCTCAGTGAGAAATACAAGGAACTTGGAGAAACTGGAGAAACAGCTAGTAACATAGAAGGGCACTCTGATAAGGCTATCAGCTGATTTATTAACAGAAACATGACAAGTCAAAAGGAAATAGAATTAAATATTCCAAGAATGAAAAACAAAGGCCTGCAACCAAGACTACTCTACCCAGGAAGGCTCTCATTTAAAATGGAAGGAAAAATAAGGAGCTTCCTAGACCAAAAAAAGGCTAAAAGAGTACATCTCCAAATCATCATTGCAAGAGATGCTGAAGGGACTGCTTTAAGAAGATGTAGAAAAATTAAAGAGAGAGAGGAACACAGGTACAAAGGGGGAAAATGGGAATGAATACATACCTATCAATAATAACCTTAAACATAAATGGATTAAATGCTCCAACCAAAAGACATATGGTAGCTGATTGGATAAGAAAACATGACCAGCATATATGCTGCTTACAGAGGACCTACTTCAGATCAAAAGATCTACACAGGCTGAAAGTGATGGGGTGAGAAAAAATGTTCCAAAAGAACATGAAAAAACTGGGGTAGCAGTACTTATATCAGACAAAATAGACTTCAAAAGAAAGGCCATAACAGGAGACAAAGAAGGTTATTATATAATGTTTAAGGGAGTAGTCCAGCATGAGGATATAACCCTTGTAAACTTATGTGCACCCAACATAGAGGCACCAAAATATATAAGAAAAATCTTGGAGGACTTCAAGAAATATATTGACAGCATCATAATCATGGTATGGGAGTTTAACACTCCATTGTTGAAAATAAATAGATGTTGCAAAGAATCAACAAGGGTATTGTGGCATTGACTGACACTCTAGATCAAATGGACTGAATATACACAGAAACTTTCACTCCAAATAAACGAAATGTACATTCTTCAAAATATACATGGAACATTTTCTTTTCTTTTTTCTTTTTTAAATGTGTTATTATTGTTCAATTAAAGTTGTTCCCAACTCTTCCCCATTACTCTCCCCTGCCCTACCCACCCCTCACCTCCCACATTCAATCCTCCCCCCTGTTGTCTTTGTCCATGGATCCTTTTTACGTGTTCCTTGACCTCACCTTTCCCCTTCTTTCCCCCATTACCCCTTTCCCCTCCCCTCTGGTCATTGTCAGTTTGTTCTTTATTTCCATGTCTCTGGTTATATTTTGCTTGCTTCTTTGTTTTGTTGATAAGGTTTCCCTTATAGGTGAGATCTTACAGTATTTGTCTTTCACTGCTTGGCTTATTTGACTTAGCATAATAGTCTCCAGTTCCATCTTATATGTCACAAATGGTAAGAGTTCCTTCTTTCTTTTTGCTGTGTAGTATTCCATTGTGTAAATGTACCACAGTTTTTTGATTCACTCATTTACTGATGGGCACTTAAGCTGTTTCCAGCACTTGGCTATTGTAAATTGTGTTGCTATGAACATTGGGGTGCATAGGTTCTTTTGAATTGGTATACCAGGATTCTTAGGGTGTAATCCCAGAAGTGGAATTGCTGCATCAAAAGGAAGTTCCATTTTTAGATTTTTGAGGAAATTCCATACTGTTTTCCACAGTGGCTGCACCAGTCTGCATTCCCACCAATAATGTACTGGGGTTCCCTTTTCTCCACAGCCTCGCCAGCACTTGTTCTTTGTTGATTTGATTATGATGGCCACTCTCACTGGTGTGAAGTAGTATCTCATTGTGGTTTTAACTTGTACCTCTCTGATGACTAGTGATGCTGAGCATCCTTTCACGTCTGTGAGCCCTCTGTATGTCCTCCTTGGAGAAGTGTCTGTTCAGGTCCTTTGCCCATTTTTTAAATTGGATTATTTGTATTCCTGGTGTGGAGTCATATGACTTCTTTATGTATTTTGGAGATCAAACCCTTGTCCAAGGTATCACTGGCACATTTATTTTTCCATATGGGTGGTTCCTTTTTCATTTGCTAATATTTTCTTTAGCCGTGCAGAAGCTTCTTATTTTGTTGAAGTTACACTTGTTCATTCTTTTCTTTATGTCCCTTGCTGTGGGGGACATATCAGTGAAAATATTGCTGTATGGGATATCTGAAATTTTACTACCAATGTGCTACTCTAGGACTTCTATGGTCTGATGACTTACATTTAAGTCTTTTATCCATATTGAGTTTGTTTTTTTGTATGGTGTAAGTTCATGGTCGATTTTCATTTTTTTGCATGTAGCTGTCCAGATCTCTTAAAACCATTTGTGTACAGGCTATTTTTACTCCATTTTATGCTCCAGCCTTCTTTGTCAAATATTATATTACTCTATTGATATGGGTTTATTTCTGGGCTCTGTACTCTGTTCCATTAATCTATGTGTTTCTTCTTATACCAGTACCAGACTGTTTTGATTATAGTGGACTTGTAATATAGTTCGATATCAGGTATTGTGAGCCCTCCTACTTTATTCTTCTTTCTTAAAATTCCTGAGGCTATGCAAGGTCATTTATGGTTCCATATAAATTTTTGAAATATTTGTTCTATATCCACAAAATATGTATTTGGTATATTAATAGGGATTGCATTCAATCTATAAATTGCTTTGGGTAATATGGACATTTTAATAATGTTAATTCTTGCAATGAACATTGTATATGCTTCTATTTATTTCTGTTTTCCTTAATTTCTTTCTTCAGTGTTGTGTAGTTTTCTGAGTAAAGGTATTTTACCTCCTTGGTTAGGTTTATTTCTAGGTACTTTATTTTTCTTGTTGCTATAGCAAATGGAATTTTTTTCCGAATTTCTCTTTCTGATATTTCATTGTTGATGTACAAAAATGTCTTCGATTTCTGAATATTGACTCTGTATCCTACTGTTTTGCCAAATTCACTTATTAGGGGGAGTAGATTTATGGTGGAGTATATAGAATTTTTATATATACACTACCATGTCATCTGTGAAAAATTAAAGATTTACTTCATTCCTTCTAATATTAGACTGATTTAATAAGATTTAATGACTCTACCAGATGTGTATTTGGAAATGGAAATGGTAATGTGGCTCCCATGTTCCGTTGACTAGATGTATGACTCTGAGTCCAAACACCTTATTCTGTGAGAATCACCACATCTTTTCTTTTGGCAATTTCTACCACCTCCTAAGTCAATGAATAGATCTTTAAATCCCCTCAATACCTTACATTCTTCATACTTCATGGTTTAGACCCCTTCAGTGCATTTCAATCCCTCTGGTGTCCCTTATTTCATGATTTTTACAACAGCTCTATTCCACCTGGACAGTCACCTAATGAGAAATTACCACACATACCCATAGACGGAATTCCTTCTTAGTCCAGCAGCCAAACCTTCAGCCTTCTCCCACATTGAAAATATCCTAGCTCTTTCCAAGTCCAGAAAATACTCACCAAGAGAGATCGCCCATGAGTTTCACCAGGAACCAAATGAGGAGGGAGAACATATCTACAGAGGCACATTTCTGGTACCTTCAAGAGTGTAAAACACTGTTGTGAAGGGCAATTTGATTTGTTAGAACATTCAATCCAATAGTCTATTCTGTCATGTGGTTTAATGAGTCTTTACTCTAGTTCCCAAAATATGACAGATTCATTAGTTTTTTTTGGGTTAGCTCAGGAACCCAAGGAACTTTTATAACATTTCTGTTATGGAAAAAGTACATTTGAATTTTCATTTCTTTTTATTATTTTTTAAACATTAGCTCATTTATTATCTGCAGTAGACAATATTTAAGCACTAGTCAAAATAAGTGGGCAGAGAGTATCCAAGGGCTGGCATAGGCAAACAGGCTCCTAAAGTGACAACTACTAAAAAAAATCATGGCCCTGGGGAAGAGTGCACCGCCAAGGATGGGAAACTCTTGGGCCTCAACCCCTTTTCTCCAGCTGAGACCTAGCAAAAAAATAGGGGCACAAAGTGCGGCATGGAAACCTGGTTGAGCAAGGAGGTGGTGGAACTTTGCAGGAAGTCAGTCATCAGCAGTTAATCAAATAACCAGGACACTGCCAGTGACTGTGAGCTGCCAAAGCAAGGTCCCATAGCAGGATTCAGCATCTGGGGTCAGGTACTGGTGGGCCATCTCAGCATCCATGTAGGACAGGAGAAGCACTATAAGGGTGAATTCCAGCACGTGGCTTCCCAGGGCTCTGCCACAGGCCAGTGCCTCTCTAGCCTACCCTGAGTGAACTCTAAAGTATTTTATGATGACTAAATGATCAGAGCAGTGATTTGTGTAATGCAATAATTACTAAAAGGGATTTTTTAGGGTGTCCAATTTATACCCTAATTATAACCTCAGTTCTGGGACTTACAGGATTCCTTTGCTTATTACATGATTTTTCAAACTTTCATATTTAATGAATTTTGTATATATGCATTTGATGATGAAGGTAATAACTCTTCTGTCTTTTCACCTTTAAATAATTATTTTCTACCTGGAAGAGCTTTTCTAAGTAAGCTAGTTAATCAAGTCCTTAAGTTATATTGATAAAACTCTGACTTAAGAATTCCAGAGGTTTTAAAGGACTTGCTTAGATTTAATGATAGGTGACGAGAGTGAGGATGAGCATGCAGACCTCACAGTGCCCAGGGTGGAGATCATTTCACTCCTACAGTCTGTCTCTGCATCCCAAACCAGCCAATACTCATCATTCCCCACAGAAAGACCACCAGTCCCTGCATTTAAATTGCTAAAATAAGTTCAGAAACATTTGCACACATGAACATGTGCACATGCACAAACCCAAGAAGCCAATATTTGGCTGCTGCAGGTTTGTCATCTTGGAAACAATCCATTAGCAGAAACCTCACTTTTGAGCAGCAATGAGTTTTTTCTCTGCATATTCTTGGAAGTAGTAACAAAAGTAGGGTCAAGCACAGGGAGCATCAGGCTACTGCCCAGTTCCCTGGAGAGTTCTGAATTCTGGTGACAGTGTTGTCAGCACCATTCCTCCAGCAAGAATGACACCCAGATCCATTCACCACTTGTGTGTCACAGCATCTATCACAGTCTCCTTCTCAATCCTTTAGCTGCCCTTTGTGCTTCTGGGTCAAGTCCCTACACAAGAGGACAAGGAACATGGCCTGCAGGGTGCACCAGTCTCTGGAGTTCAGCCCTCATCCCCACCTGAGTGCAGGATCAGACCTGGTGAGGCCAGCCTATGCTACAATGGTCATGAGGTACTGGCCCTGTGGAATACAGATGTGGACATAAATAAGCTCACAACAAATGGCAGCTGGAACAAGCGCCACGATCAAGTGTTTCTCACGAATTAATCTGCTTAATCATTCTGCAACTTCTCCTTCTGCACAATTTCATAACTTCACTTTTTATATAATTTAAATAAAATCTTAACAAGTTTCCTTTAAGCTCTACCAACATAACATATTTCCATTAACTTTTATTTTATCTGTATTTATGGGTACAACTCATTTAGTGTGTGTGATTAAGAATGTACAGCTAGTACTATCTACTTAGCCCTTTGGGGTTAAGATTTCATAACATCAAAACCAGAGATCATATTACTCCACCAGGGTCAAGGTCTACACTAAAAATATTTCCAATAGTGCAAAATGAGCTAATCAGGAAGATAGACCAATTTCCTTTCTGCCACCCAAGCGTCTCTGAAAAGGAGATGTTTCACTGAAGAACTGAAACATGATTTCAGTAGAAATTACTTTGACTATCAGGCAGGTACAGTTCAGCTAGGCATAGTCTCTGCACCTAGATTAGTGAGGAAGAGTGGAAGAGGCAAGCAGGTGGTGGCAAAGCCACCTGCGTGGCCTCTGGAGGAAAAAAAAGCCATGGAAACTGGATACCTGCTTTTGCATCTGAATCTAAGTCTCTCCAGCAAGGAGAAAAGAACACATTTCTACCTTTATGAGGGTCAGTGAAAAAGACAAAAAGGTCAGGGGAACATTTTGTGGATTTTCAAACTAAGGTCAGGGTCAATTCAAACAGTGACTCAGATTGTTGGTAGTATATAACTAATAATCTATATTATATATAACATGACATATTTCTAGTTATATTGTGTAACTAATAATAGTAATGTGAAGGAATTGTCTCTGACTCGCTGACAGTTAGATGGAATTCACAGGTTCAATGAGGGCGAGTGCTCTGAGTCTGTGGAGTGTTGCTAATGGTGCACCTGATGACATCATTAGTCCACTAGAAAGGACCCCACCAACTTTTTCATAAAGAAGAGGTGGGAGGAGGAGGAGCTGGGAGAGCCAGGGAAATGCTCACACAAGGATCTGATGCTCACATATGGACAGAGGTTGAATTCAGGGAGCAGAGCAGACCCATCATTATTAGCACTTATGGGGCAGAACACTCACAAAGAATAGAGGAAAATAAGAAAGTAAGATGAGTAAAAATGGGTATGTATATACAGACACATTCATTTGTGATCACATTTTTTAAAAGTCATTAATTTTAAAATCATACCCATATTTGAGGGTAGATATATTTATTATTAAATGAACATAAGTCCTTGGAGAAAAGAGATAAGATTAAAAACCAGGCAGCTAACATGTTTCCCAGGGGATAGAGAGAGAGCAGAGGAGTATACACATACACATATGGTCACATACATACTAACATTTACACGCTCTCACATGATCTCTCACATGCTCTCACACACATACTCTCATACATGCATACAGAAAAGCTTGCATGGTTTGAATTACAGATTTGCATAAATATGCAAAGCAAAGCATAAAAATGAGCATTAAAAACTGTTAATAGTGGTTATCTCAAGGGGCGAAATTTCAGATGACTTCACTTTCTTCCTTATATATTTCCTGCATTGTTTGACTATTTGATCATGAAAAAATGATACCTGAATAATCACACATTGTAACAGGGTGCAGAGTGGGAGTCCCTGAAAACAGCGGAGCATAGTCCCCACAAACCTTAATTGGGGAAGGAGTGGATGCTATGGCATTTAAGACACTTTGCATAAGAAAGGCAGGTTAATAGCTGGGCTACTGCTTAGAGCAAAAGGTGTACATGACCTTAAGAGCACGTAGTGACTCGCGACATAGCCAAAGGAGGCAGATTCCTCTGTGTCACAGGGAGCTCTTGCCTTGACTAAAGATGGCAGCTGAAAGAAGGTAAAAGATATGGGGGAACTGGCAAAAATGGCATATTATAGGAAAGGGCAGATATGAGGTCACGTTGAAAGTTCCAGGCCAAGCATTTAAAATAAGGGCAGCTGAAAAGGGGGTAGCCTGGTCCACCATGAGGTCTGGTGTGTAAGTAAAGGTCATGCAGATTGGAATAAGAGCTAGAGAAAGAAAGAGGAGACCTGCTGGGAAACCTGCCTGGAGTAGATGGCAGAAGAGCTGGTGGAGCTGTGCAGGGACCTGCCTAACCAAGTATGGATTCGTGGGACATGTTTGGAACTGAACTGAACTGGGACTGGGAATGCTGAGACACACAGACTTCTGCTTTTCTGAAAAATGGTACCTCTAACTGGTGCATTCTGAAACTGGTCTGGTTTGTCAGAGGGAAGCAGGATTATGTGTCTTTGAGTGTTTTAAAGGGAGTAGGACTTAACGTCAGAAATCTGCCATTATTCTGAATCTGTATAACCTTTAAATGAACAACTCCTTTCCCTTTTCATCAAAATCTTGCATTGGGAGTCACACTTCTCGATGGCAGGCAATCAAACCCCACAGCTGTTCCAGAACAGCATAGGTGGGGTTCTGTAACAATATTACTATGCTATCAGGTAAAGCAATATTTTTATTGTGAGGAAGTATAATACTGGAATTGCCATGATTTCAAAGCACTAAGGAAATAGCTGCCAATTGTGACATTGAGCCAGGTCATTCTTTTTTTACCAACTTTCCCCACAGTCTCAGAACACAAATCATCTCTATCACCATCCTCCCCAGAAAACTAACCAATTTTTCTCAATATCAAAGCTCATCTGTAATCATAAAATTCTTTATATTCTGAAGCAAAAGTTTATATCTGAGTAAACATAATTGCACATGATAATGTTTTTCATTCTTCATCCCTCCTCTCCCCCACCCCGTTCTCTCTTCCTCCTTTTAATTTCTTTGCTGGTATTGTTAATCCTGGTGACACTGTTCTAATCAACAGAAGTATCTCAGACTCCAGATTTTATTTTTAATGCAATATTTATCTTGATGGCACTTCAAAATTTCTAGCATGCCTCTGTGTTCTTATAACCACTCCTTTGCTGGACTTATCTGGGTGTCTCCTGCTTGGGTACTGCTATCAACTGAGTCTTGGCCCCTCAAAATTCATATGTTGTAGTTCCAACCATTGTACCTCAGAATAGGACTATCTGGAAATAATCATAGAGTTGATTCATTTAAATTGAGGTGATAGAAACCCTCAGGTCCTAATCCAATCTGACCAGTGTCCTATAAGAAGAAGGGATTTGAACACACTGAAAGACACAAAGGATGCATGTGCAGGGAGGGAAGACTGGAAGACATAGAGAGAAGGCAGACTTCTTCAAGTCATGAAGAGAGGCCCCAGGAGAGACAAACCCTGCTGACAATTTGACCTTGGACTTCCAGCCTTTAGGCCTCTGAAAAATAAATCTCTGTTGTTTAAGCCCCCCAGACTGTGGCACTTCTTTAGGGCAGCCCAAGCTGACTACTATAGGTACAGTGTGGTCCTTCACCCCATCCCCCTCCCATACCACCTAAGAGTCACCTTTGATTCTCTTCCCCTGCAAATCCCATTGGCTCCCCCTCCCACTGTCACTGTAATCCACGTACTATGTACCACAGCTCAACCACTGCTCCAGCCCTAATATGTACAGCATGATCAGAGAGGTTTTAAATCATCAATCAAACATAACATGCCAGTGACCTCTAATTTCACTTAAGATACAGTGCAAACTCCTTCACATGGCCTGTAGGTCCCACATGCTCTGATTTCTTGTGATCATGTCTCAGCACACTGGCTGTTTTTTTCTTGGTTGGACCACTAAGTTATTGTGCTTCTGCCCTTTGATCTTGGTGTGTGTATGTATGTATGTATACACATATATATGTATATATATTTATGAAATTTATTGAGATTATTATCTTAAAGAACAACTCAGACATTTCTCATAGTAATATATTTTCTGATATGTCTCCTCAGTCAAGGGAAACAAAAGAAAAACTAATCAAATGGGACTACACCTAACTAAAAAGTTTTTGCACAGCAAAGAAACCACCAACAAAATAAAGACAACTTATTGAATGAGAGAACGTATTCACCAATACATTTGATAAGGGGTAGTATCAAAAATTTATAAAGAACTTATAAAAATCAACACCGAAAAAACACAAATAATCCAAATAATTTAATTTAAAAATGGGCAAAGGATCTAAATAGACAATTCTCCAAAGAGGACAGACAGATGGCCAATAGATGTATGAAAGATGTTCAACATTACTAATCATCAGAGAAATGCAAATTAAAACCACAATGAGATATCACCTCACACCAGTCAGAATGGCTATCATCAATAAATCAACAAATAGCAAGTGCTGGCAAGGATGTGGGGAAAGGATAACCCTTTTGTACTGTTGGTAGGAATGCAGACTGGTGCAACCACTGTGGAAAGCAGTATGGAGATATCTCAAAAAATTAAAAATGGATCTGCCTTTTGACCCAGCAATACCACTTCTGGGAATTTATTCAAAGAAACACTAATTTGAAAGAACATAAGCACCCCTATGTTCATTGCAGCATTATTTACAATTACCAAGATATGGAAATAGCCCAAGTGTCCAACACTAAATGAGCGGATAAAACAACTAAGTGACATTTACACATTGGAATCCTACTTGGCCATAAAAAAGAAGAAAATTTTACCATTTGTGACACCATGGATGGACCTGGAACACATTATGTTAAGTGAAACAAGCCAGTCAGGGAATGACAAACACCATATGATTTTGTTCATATGTAGAATATAATAAACAAACTCAACTAAATGCAAAATAGAGACAGACTCATAGATAGAGAGCAGGCTGAAAGCTCTGTAGGAAAAGGTTTAAGGGGTTTGGATGGAGCAAAAAGGAAAAAGGACTCATGGACATGGACAACAGTGTGGGGATTTCAAGGAGAGAGGGGGACAAATGGTAATGGAAAAAATACAATAACAAAAAAAATTTTTTAAAGAATTAAGGATTCTTGTCAAATTTTAATATTAAATCTAAACAAAACCTAAAAACTCTAATAAAAATGCAAATTTATATATGTGAAACAATAAAATTTCATTATTTAAAATATTTTGTAAATAGTGTTTAGGACAGTAGACATGGTATCAATTTAATCTTTACCTATTTAATTAGACAAAGTAAATGAAAATTATTTATGCTTACTTATAATTTACATCTAAAAATTTGATGTCTGGAAAGTCAAATCAAGACCAAATTTCCATATTCATATTCTTATCTCTGAAGAATTTCTGAACATCTAAGCCAGAGAAGTTTTGAAAGCACTTATTACAGGATTAAGTCACTTGTGGAGTCTGTTGCTTTACATGTTGAGGATTTTAATTTTTTTTTGTTTTGCTTTGTATTTGCGGAGGACAGGTTCATGAGGTTCTATAAAAGGACAGTGACTTATTTTGAATGTGAAAAACTCGTGAATTTGCTTTTAAAATAACTGTAAGTAGGGAAAGATATGCAATTCATCAAATTAAAATATAGTTATGACCATTTTTAAGGTCTGAGTTGGCTTTGACATCTAAACTTTACTTACTGTGGCCTGTAAATCAAGTTGGGTGACTTCAGGGTTGTTTCAGGTCAATCTTTAGAAAAAAGTGAGAAAAATGATAACAGCTACTGTTCCAAACACTATACTTTATATATTTTTTTTAATCCTCACTTACTCAGCCCTCACACCAATCCAAAAACACGAGAGACCACACATAACAGATGTGTAAGTAAAAGGCTGGAGGACCATGTCATAACAGCACCCATGGCCCAGGCACAATTCTGAACTACCTGCCACTGTAGTCTGCAACTCTGGCAGGGTGTGTGCTTTTCAGCAAGTGAGGATTTGTGGCATAAATTACGGAGCAAATAACACTAGCAATGTATTATCCAGTACCCATCCTCCTTCCTGCCTCCTTTTGCCCAATGTCAATATAACAGTACTTATAGAAAATCAGTCTATTTTCACTGAACAACTTTTCCACTAAACTCATAATTTCTAGAACCAGTATCTGCAGAAGAGATAAGTCCATACTTAGTGTCATACCAGAAAAAAATTCTTGTTCTAACATAGTTCTCTTTCTTTCTGACATTTACTCTCATTCTACAAAGCAATGCCCTGAATGATTTTCCTCTTCTGTAAAGAATTATCTCTCAAATATATTACTCTCTTTATTCTCCCCAGATTATAATGTTTTAATGACCTAACATGGTCTTTCATTTTTAGTATATAGCCTTTCGTTTTATTTCTCTGAAAACAGGTGTATTGAAAAAAACCTAATCAATAAAACAAAAAAGCAAGCAAAATATAACCAGAGACATTGGAATTAAGAACTAACTGACAGCAACCAGAGTGGAGGTGGGAGTTTATAATGGAAGGAAAAGGGGAAAGCGTTATCAGGGACATGTATGAAGGACACATGGACAAAACCAAAAGGGAACAGGATCAAGGGTGGGAAGTAGGGATGGCCAGGGTTGGGGATAGGGGAGGGGCGGGAGGGGGGGAATGGAGACAACTGTACTTGAACAACAATTAATAAACAGTTTTAAATTCTTTTAATTAAAAAGAAATTTTTAAAAAAAGGAAAAATGAAACAGCTTAATTAATACTGGTTTTACCACTCTCCTCTGTAGAAAATAAAAATCTGTCAATTTTCTGAATATTTCAAGGTGAATTTTAAATATCCTTTTAAAGGAAAATTTAAATTCCTTTTATACCACAGGATAAATTTTACTATTTTATTTTATTTTACTTAGCTATTGGAATTATGTTGAAGAACAATACAATCCCAAGGCCTCTGAAATTAAGAATTAAGGATTTTTGTCACATTTTAAACAATGAAGACATATTCAAAAATGAGTTAAAATTGAAAACATAATAATTATTTTTTAATATATTCATTGATTATGCTATTACAGTTGTCCCATTCACCCCCCATCACTCCACTCCAACCTGCCCACCCCCTCCCTCCCACATTCCCCCCCTATAGTTCATGTCCATGGGTCATACTTATAAGTTCTTTGGCTTCTACATTTCCTACACTATTCTTACCCTCCCCCTGTCTATTTTCCACCTACCATTTATGCTCCATATCCTCTGTACCTTTCCCCCCCAACACTCCCCTGTTGATAACCCTCCATGTGAGCTCCATTTCTGTGGTTCTGTTCCTGTTCTAGTTGTTTGCTTAGTTTGCTTTTGTTTTGGTTTTAGGTGTGGTTGTTAATAACTGTGACTTTGCTGTTATTCTTACTGTTCATATTTTTTATCTTCTTTTTCTTAGATAAGTCCCTTTAACATTTCATATAATAAGGGCTTGGTGATGATGAACTCCTTGAACTTGACCTTATCTGAGAAGCACTTTATCTTCCCTTCCATTCTAAATGTTGGCTTTGCTGGAGAGAGCAATCTTGGATGTAGGTCCTTGCCTTTCATGACTTGGAATACTTCTGGCCAGCCCCTTCTTGCCTGTAAGGTCTCTTTGGAGAAATCAGCTGACACTCTGATGGGAACTCCTTTGTAGGTAACTATGTTCTTTTCTCTTGCTGCTTCTAAGATTCTCTCCTTCTGCTTAATCTTGGGTAATTTAATTATGATGTGCCTTGGTGTGTTCCTCCTTGGGTCCAGCTTCTTTGGGACTCTGTGAGCTTCCTGGACTTCCTGGAAGTCTATTTCCTTTGCCAGATGAGGGAAGTTCTCCTTCATTATTTATTCAAATAAGTTTTCAATTTTTTGTTCTTCCTCTTCTCCTTCTGGCACCCCTATAATTCGGATGTTGGAACGTTTCAAGATGTCCTGGAGGTTCCTAAGCCCCTCCTCATTATTTTGAATTCTTGTTTCTTCATTCTTTTCTGGTTGGATGTTTCTTTCTTCCTTCTGGTCCACACCATTGATTTGAGTCCCAGTTCCCTTAGCCTCACTATTGGTTCCCTGTACATTTTCCTTTGTCTCTCTTAGCATAGCCTTCATTTTTTCATCTAGTTTTCAACCAAATTCAACCAATTCTGTGAGCATCTTGATAACCAGTGTTTTGAACTGTGCATCCGATAGGTTGGCTATCTGTTCACTGCTTAGTTGAATTATTTCTGGAGCTTTGAAGTGTTCTGTCATTTGGGCCTTTTTTTTTTTTTTTATCTTGGTGCTTCTGTTACTTAAAGGGGCGGAGCCTTAGGTGTTCCCCGGGTGGGGGTAACGCTGGTCGCTGGGCTGTGATGCTGCACGTGCGGGAGGGGCTGAGAGGGAGCAATGGCGCCTGCTCTACTCTCCACCAGATTTCAGTCTTTCACTCCACTACCCACAATCAAATTGGGCCCCTCTGGTGCTGGTTCCCGAGTGGGTGGTCTTGTGCATGCCCTAGGCCCCTGTGGGTCTCTCCAACGACCTCTCCTGTGAGGCTGAGAGTCTCTCCTGCTGCTGCCCCAACCCCCACAGGCGTTTTCAATCAGAGGTTTGAGGCTTTATTTCACCGCGCTGGAGCCCTGGGTTACTCCGGTCTGCTTTGATCCCCGCCGTTCGTCCTGTTTTGTCTGTGCACGAATGTGGGGCCGCAGGGTGCTACCCGCTGCTCTGCTACCTGCCGCTCTGCCTGTCCCATTCTCCGCCACTCTTAGTCCAGCCCTCTTGGTTTATCTGTGTGCGAATGTGGGGCCGCAGGGTCTGCTAGTGGTCAGACTACCTGTCCCCGTTCATCCCACACTCCACCAGTCTCGGTCCCGCCACCGCAACACGAGTCCTCTCCGCCCTGGCTGCCCATCTCTGCCCCTCCTACCCATCGGGATGAATGTTTATTTTTTATCTCCTTGGTGTCGGACTTCCTTGCCCTTTGATTTTCTGTCAGTTCTGGTTGTGCGAGGAGGCGCAGTGTGGCCCTCTTGGTTCTCTCCACCACATAATTATTATTTTTAAGAAGTATCTCACCCATCATTGATGTCTTCTAAAAAAAAAAAAAAAGAAAGAAAAAAAAAACATTGCCACCTTGTGGTTTGCATAAAAATTGTGAAGTAATTAGAAATATGGAGAGTGAAAGAAATTTTACCTTAAATCTTATCTTAACTGTGCATAGTCTAATAAATACATGTGTGAATAAATAAATAGGAGGAAATTTACCACATAACAATGTCTCTTACAGCGTAAAGTTGTGGGTAGGATGCGTATATGTTTGCAAATTTTAAAGCGCACTTATTGTCTCCCACCTAGAATTCTTGTATTATTCTCCATGCTGCTTATATCCACAAACTATAAAATAGTAATGTTTTGGAGTTAGAAGTGTCCTTTAGAACATCTCATCAAGTCTATACTTTTTATAAATGCAGACACCTCAGCCCCAGAGAGATGAAGTCTCAACCGGATCCACACTTCTAGGTAATAGTGGAATTCGGACATGAATCATCTCTCAGAAATGTCCATCAAGTTAACTTTCATGCGCTCACCTATGTTCCATTTTTATCATGGCTTGCCAATGCCAATTATTGAGTCAAGTCTAAATTCTCTCACCTGGCCTGCAATGCCCACATGTCCTTCAAATCAGTGCTCACAGAGCCAAAGGACTTCAGGATCCAAATGGGTTAACAACGACAGAACCCAGGGAGTGCAATATCCTAGGGAGTGGTGGGGTCTGCGTTTAACTGACATGTTCAACTTAAAAGCATTTGCCATGGTGTTTTTCATTTCCTTTGAAACACTTCAGATTAGAACTATGGTGCTGAGTGTTAGGTCAAGCTAACTAATTGCTCCAACATTAAAACTACAGTCCTGGTCTGGGGTTACAGTCCTGACAGCAGCCCTTGCTATAGTGGCAGCTGCTGTAAGGAGCCTGTTATTCATGTCTCAACCAATAGTTGAATCCTTTTTAATGATCATACTGTTTTTCGTTGGAGAAAATAGTGGCATATTGTAGCATGATTAAAGTTAGAAATGGGCTCTCATTGATAAAATAAAGCAACTCAAGAGGTGGGGTAGGGAGGTGGGACTAGCTGGGGTGGGGTGGAGGGAAGGGGAGAAAATGCAGACAATTGTAACTGAATAAAAATAAATAAATAAATAAAAGATATATGGATTGGTTAAAATATTGTGTAGACTCTGCCCATCTTTGCATAAATGGGGTGCAAATAATCCAGAGAAGACTGTCTCTTACCTTTAGAATAACATTCAAGGCTTTAGCCCTATGGAGCCCTGTGTTTGGCCACTGGTTACCCAATGCCAGCTATAAGACTAGACAATCCTACACTATAATGTTTTTATGTCAAACTTAGGTAAACCCTTGAGGGCAAGTGGTGGCCTGAGCCCCAAAGAGATAAGCCCAGAGGCTTCATCAAGCACCTGGGACAGGTATATTAATGGCTTTGTGCCTATTTGTTACTGAATGGTTAATGCTGGCATGTGTAGCTGAATTTTTTGGTAGTGAGGCAGGTATGAAGACTTGGGGAGAAGTTATTACCCCTCATCCATCTCCAACTCTTCAGTGATTACTTCAATCTATCAAGAAGAGCTTGAGTTGTCAGTGACCACACTGGCTTAGCTGTTTTCCCAGCAGAATTCAAAACTGTATTTATTTAAAAACCACTGTGTTACTCAAAAAAGTCTAATCCATGAGACAAACTGTCCCTCAAGTTGGTCTCATTCTCTCTAGATCCACCTTACTCCTTCCGACTTAATGGCAACCCCATAGGCAGTATTCCTATCACTGCCTCCACTTTACAGGTCAAAAGAACTAGGACTGGGAGAGGTGAAGTGACTTGACTGAGGTCACACAGTAAGTATTGGAGATGTGATTTAACCTCTGAAAAATTGACCCAAACTTTACAATTTCATAGACATTACCACTACCCTAGGTGGATGGATAGATAGCTAGATGGTAGAGAGATAGATAGACAGACAGATAGATAATAAAGATGATAGATGTAGATAGATGTGAACACACACATATACACACACATACTCCTGAACGTCAGAACTGTTTTAGGTATCACGATATACAAACGTGCCTTATAACAGTAAAAGTGCCTCCAAATATAAGCTTCTGTGAAACCAAACCCATTTTTGTCTGACTATGAAATCTATTTTCTAACTATTATGGCTTCTGTTCTCTGCACAATTTTGTCCTAATCGACCTTACCAATCTCATCGCCTCATAATTTCCTGAATTCACTCAATTGCTTTGGCCACAATCCCCCAAATATTCTCACCTTTGCATCCATGTCACTCTATTCTTAACTGAATGCCTTCCCTGCTCCTTGTCACTCATTTTCCTTCTTCCCATCCTGTGTGACCCAGATTGAGTTCTTCCCAGCAAAGTCTCCCCTGCCCACCCCCACTCTCCCACTCTGGTAGTTCTTTTATTAAGACACATGTCTTTAAACTCATAATTCATTTTTATAGACTCTAAGGGTAAATAAAGAAAATGTCTTTGCCTTTAGCAACTCCTAGTCAAAAAGGGGAGAGAAAAGTGCCAAAAATCACAGTAGTGTCAGATGGTATCATATATAAGAGAATCTAGAACTCCTCCTTTATTTGAAAGCAGGCTGCCCCTGCTTGCACACTTCTCACCCTTTAGCTGCTCCCAGAACTCAGCCTCCATATTTGTCTCCCTCTGCAAGGGAATGCTCCCTAGCCCTCCTGCCCAGTCTGGCTGAATCTTAAGCCACAGTGTGACCTTGGCCACACCAAAGGAATCCTGCAGATCTAGGGTACCAATGGCAGCAAGAGGCACTTGCCTCTTTCCTTTCCTGTAGGTAGAGTTATTGCAGATACCTTCTTGGCCAGTTGTTTGGAAATTTTGATATAGAACATAAAAGAGAGCCAAAGGAACCAAAAATAAGCAAGGGGAAAACCAACATTTTGCTTCCAGTGCCAAAGCACTTAGAAATTACAGTGACCAGAGGACTTCCAGCCAAGATGGAGGTATAGGTAGATATACTTTACCTCCTCACACAACCAAAAGAAGGACAATAAGACATTTAAAAAAAAATAACCAGAACTGCAAGGAAATTGAACTTTATGAAAGTCTGACAATCAGCACTTCTTCTTTAAGAAGTTAAAGAAGAAACATTCATCCAGGCCTGTAGGAGAGGCAGAGACAGGCAGCCAGGACAGAGAGGACATATGGAAAGGCGGCAACTGTTGGACCAGGTGGTCCGACATTTGTGTGCAGATGAACCAGGAGGAACAACTGGGGAGCAAGACAGACTATGCAACCCAGGATTCCAACGTGGGAAAAGAAATCCTCAAAACCTCTGGCTGTAAAATCCCTGTGGGGGTTCTGGCAGCAGGAAAAACTCCCAGCCCCACAGGAGAGTTGGACTGAGAGACCCACAGGGTCCTAGAACATACACAAACCCACCCACATGGGAATCAGCACCAGAAAGGCCTAATTTACCTGTGGGTAGCGAGGGAAGTGACTGAAAGCCAGCCAAGATCCAAGTAAGCACCATTGTTCCCTTTCTGACTCCTCCCCTACATGCTGCTCCACAAAATAGTGAAGTGGGTTGCCCTGCACTGGTGAATACCTAAGGCTCCACCCCTTACAACGTAATAGGATTTAAGACCAAGACAAAGAAATATGGCTCAAATGAAAGAACAGATCAAAGCTCAAAAATAGAACTAAGTGATGAAGAGATAGCCAACCTATCATATGTAGAGTTCAAAACACTGGTAATCAGGATGCTCACAGAAATGGCTGAGTATGGTCACAAAATAGAGGAAAAAATGAAGGCTATGCAAAGGGAAATGAAGAGAAATGTACAGGGAACCAACAGTGAAAGGAAGGAAACCGGGACTAAGATCAAAGGTTTGGAACAGAAGGAAGAAAGAAACATCCAACCAGAAAAGAATGATGAAACAAGAATTCAAAAAAAAAGGAGAGGCTTAGGAACCACCAGGACAACTTTAAATGTCCCAACATCCAAATCATAGGGGTGCCAGAAGGAGAAGAGGAAGAACAAAAAATTGAAAACTTATTTGAACAGATAATGAAGGAGAACTTCCCCAGTTTGGTGAAGGAAATAGATTTCCAGGAAGTCCAGGAAGCTCAGAGAGTCCCAAAGAAGCTGGACCCAAGGAGGAACACACCAAGGCACATCATAATTACATTACCCAAGATTAAGCAGAAGGAGAAAATCTTAGAAGCAGCAAGAGAAAAGGAGACAGTTACCTACAAAGGAGTTCCCATAAGACTGTCAGCTGATTCCTCAAAAGAAACCTTGCGGGCAAGAAGGGGCTGGAAAGAAGTGTTCCAAGTCATGAAAGGCAAGGACCTACATCCAAGATGACTCTATCCAGCAAAGCTATCATTTAGAATGGAAGGGAAGATAAAGTGCTTCTCAGATAAGGTCAAGTTCAAGGAGTTCATCATCACCAAGCCCTTATTATATGAAATGTTAAAGGGACTTATCTAAGAAAAAGAAGATGATCAAAAATGTGAACAGTAACATGAAAACAAACTTACATCAACTGAACAACTACCAACAACTGAACCTAAAAAAAAAAAACAAACAAACTAAGCACACAATAAGAACAGGAAGAGAATCACAGAAATGGAGATCAATAAGGAGATTCCCTCACACAAACTGCAGCACCCATTTTGCTGGAGCTTCTGGCCTCTGTTTTGTGGGCTGTTAAGTATTAAGTGGCCGTGCTGGGGGGCACCCTGGGGCAAGAAGCTACCTGTGGCCTCTTGAAACTGAGAGTGGCCTGTAGCCCACAATCAGCAAGACACCCAGCTTGTCAGTCCTACAACTGCAGGAAATTGAATTCTGCCAACAACTGGAGTGAGAGTGGAAGCATCTCCTTCCCTCATGGACTGTCAGAGGGGGGGTCCACCACAATCAGCAAGAAATGACTAAACCGCATCCTTTATGAAATCAGGTTCTGCATCTTTAGCTGACCTGTATAGAAGAGACTTGATATTGACTGCTAGTTCATAATACAATTTCATGAAAATGAAAGTTGTATGTTGCCATGATGGGAGACAATTTTCCAAGGGTTCCCTCAGGGTTCTGCTTGTCTTGCAAGGTGGGCACTGCCTGCCCCTGTTCCTTTGTGTGTAGGAAACATCCCTGGAAGACAGTGTCTGCCTCTGGAGCAAAGGGCAGGCTGGCTTACAGCCTTAGAAGATAGAGATTGTTTCTCCATTTTAGCAAAGGGAAGATCTTCTTACTGCTCGTTATTAAAGATGTAGGTTTCCTAAGGTCGCTGTTCCTTTTCTGTAATGCCACCCTGTGTGCATGCAGATGTCATCTGGCCTTCTTCACATCACCCTGTGGGAACTGGGCCTCAAAGAACCAGCACAAAAATGGTGATACTCTGCTGCTGTGCTCTAAGTAATAAATTCTTTCTCTCCGACCCAGCAGTTTGCCAGAGTTGATCAGTATTCATGGGACTGCAGCAGGCAGATAGGGTCAAATCTTAGACACTTCTGAGTTCTAGAAAAGCAATCAAGAACGATGTATAGCACATACCTAGGAAAGTTGGAAAGCATTTTTTTAATAAAGGCACAAATGTTAATACTGTATAAAGTAACCTCTGAACCTCCAGTTATTCTGGATGTCAGGTTTTAAAACAAGAAGTCCTGTGTCCTGGTGAACTCTAGTCCTGAGGGAAAAAATGGCCATTGGTCACCCAATTTTAAATATAAATTCTAGCCCTTATGCTTGAATTGACTTCAAGCTTGTGAACCATGTATTGAAAACTTGAATAAGTTCATAGATGTGACAGTTCATTAATGGTACCTGTTGTTAATCATATACCTTATAATAAAATTACTAATGATCTCCATATTTTTTTCCTTTGTCTCCTGATAGTTGTATTCTTTTTCTACAAGTATGCAAAAATCAAGTATAATTTTAGGTGCTGAAGAAGCAACTTGTTTTCTTTGATAAGTGCCTTATATAGTTTCTGAAACAATTGAGAACTAGAGGGTGAGGAAGTCTGGCAGGGAGTCAGCATGGGGACCTGTTCAGGCCTGGCAATGAGGCAGGCAGAGAGGCAATAAGGAGTTCTGTGCAGGCCTGACAGAATGGCAGCGTGGGATCCTGTGCAGTAAGGCAGAGAGGCAGCACGTGGTCCTGTTCACGCCTGGCAGACAGACAAAATGGGTCCTGTGTAATTAGGAATTAACGCAGCATGGGGTCCTGTGCAGGCCTGAAAGAGACCAACACGTTGTCCTGTGCCATCCAGCACCGAGGAAGCATGGGGTGCTATGCAGTCAGGCAGCATGAGGTCCTGTGCAGTCAGATATAGAGACATCACTGGGTCCTATGCAGGCCGGGCAGAGAGGCAACATGGGGTCTGTGCAATAAGGATGAGAGGCATTATGGTATTTGTCTTTCTGACAGGCTTATTTCTCTTAGGACAGTGTTCTCCAGGTCCTAATTTCACTCATATGTGGAATCTAATGAATAAACTGAACTAACAAACAAAATCAAGACAGACTTATAGACAGAGAGCAGGCTGACAGCTCTAGGACAGACAGGGGTTGGGGCAGCAATTAGGGGTAGAGGGATCAAGCAAAAAGGAAAAAAGACTCATGGACATGGACAACAGTGTGGTGATTGCAAGGGGTATAGGGGGTATAAGTGGGATAAAAGATAATGGAAAAAATACAATTTTTTAAAAAGGGAGACCGCACAAGGTCCTGTGCAGTCAGGCGAAGAAGGAGCATGGGTTCCTGTGCAGTCAGGGAAAGAGGTAATATGAGGTCCCACGCCATCTTGCCTGAAAGATAGCATGAGGTTCAGTGTGGTCCAGCAGAGTGGCAGCACGGGGTTCTTTGCAGTCAAGGCAAAGCAGCAGCTTGGGGTCCTGTGTAAGATGGGCAGAGGGTCATCATGGGGTCCTGTGAAGTCCTGGCAGAGAGATGACATGGGATCCCGTGCAGTCAGGCAAAGAGGCAGCATGTGGTCCCGTGCAGGCTTGGCATATGGGAATCTTGGGGTTTTGTGCAGACATGTCAGAGAGGCAGCATGGGTCCCAGAGAGGAAGTGCTAACAGGGAGTCACCTACAAAGGTTCAGCAGAGGAAACCTGGCACACATTTCACTCTTCTGACTGAAACAAGTAGTTTAAGCCTTTATACTTATCAGACAGATATTCCAAGATGGTCCCCAGTGGTCTCTGCTTTCTGTGTAATTCCTTCACTATGAGTGTGACTTGGGATGTCTCTGTTGAAATTACATATTTTAGATTGCAACTGACTTCCTGTTGTTAAACTCTCTGTATTGCTTTCTCAGTTTTCAAGCTTTGATAATGTTGGGCATCCCATGTGGCAAGGAGCTGTGGGTAGCTCCTCATTGTTAAGGGAAGCCTCTGTTTAAAGCCTGCAAATTACTAAAGCCCTTAGTCCTATAACCACAAGAATCTGAATTCTGTATGAGTCAGAAGCAGAACTGTCCCCAGGAGCCTGGAATGAGACCACAGCTCCCAGCAATGTTTTCAATGCAGCTTATTGAGACCCTAAGCAGAAGACCCATCTGGGCCTGGACTCCTGAACTTCATAAACTGTGACATAACAAAAAGTATGTTATAAAGTTTGTGGCAATGTTGTTTTCAGCAATAGCTACTAAGTAGAGGCTTGCATATTTTTCAAATGTATTACAAATTATAAATAATAGATTTTATCTACTAACATTTTCTTTGCATACCAATTATATTTGGAGAGTTTTGCTAACAACTGGGATGAGAATACCATCAAAAGAGGTCTATTTTACAGTATCAGATATGTTTGTTTCCATATCCAAAATGCAACCTCGGGGGCCCTGGAGGGAACTGCTAGGTGTTTGGAGGACACAAGGGAAGGGCAGTGAGTTGGGGGACTGCTGGAGTCCACACCAGGGTTCTGCTCTGAGGAAGTGGACACCTCTCATGGCAGCAGAAGAGGACAGGAGGAGGACAGAGCAAATAGGAGACAACTGTTCTCTGAAACCACTGAACGTATGCTTTGGACCCCCATGAGCAGAGAGGTTCATGGCAGAAGCAGGATTTGTTTTCCTAAGAGATTTTGTCAGATCATGAGTCCAAGCAGTGCTCTCAGTGACACTGGGGTGCTGCAAGGGGCTGAGTGACACACTGGGCTGTGAATGCAGCACTGTTCTACCTGAGGACCTGGGGTCTTTGGAGATACTGGAGGGGAATGGTCCTCACAGAGGATGTCACTGGCTGAGGCCACAGAGAGGCATCTGGAGAGGATTTATGGGCAGACAAGGGAACACCCAGGAGGGAGAGCTGGGTGACCCCTGTCAGTGACACTGCATCGAAGATGGGACAATTAACAGTATAAGACACTCTTGTGGATGTGCAGCCTGGAATCCCTAGAAAACAGAGCCAGGGTCGTTTAATGAGTGCTGATGCTTTGGCCCCAGATAGAGTGAGGGGAGGGAAAGGGAGCAGGGAAGGAGGAGAAGTCCCTACCGGCACTGCTTCACCACACAGTACCAGAACCTCAGCTGACTACTGGACAGGGGTGCCCACTCAGCCTCACATGGCATGTGCTGACCAGCTGTGCAAAGAAACCGTGCCTTAGAACACTGCACCACTGAGGGAGAAGAGGGAGAAGACACTGAGGGATAAGAAAATAGAATTTGTCTGGCTCTTTCCTGGCCTGTTCCCATGGATCAAAATTTGCTCCTGTATCCTCAGGCCATGGAAGTCTGGGGATATTTTGGTCTCAGGGAAATGACTACAGTGGAAAGCAAATTACTCAAAGTTCTGAAAGAGGCTCTGTCTTGGTCTGTTTAGGCTCTGATAACAGGAAGACCATAAACTACAATAATTTATTTCTCACAGTTCTGAAGGCTTCTGAGAAAAGTACAAGATCGTGGTACTGGTAGTTTCAGTGTCTGCACATGGTGGAAGGGACACTAATCCCATTTATGAGGGCTCAACTTTCAAGACCTAAGCACCTCCTGAAGGCGTCACCTCCAAATGCTCTCACATAGGGCATTAGGTTTCAACATAGGAATTTGGGAGATACAAAAACTCAGTCCTCAGCAAGCTCCTTCTTCGAGTGGAGTCTTCTGAGAAAAGGCTTTTGAGCTATAAACTGTAGGTTTGACATTCCAAGTAAAGGAATAAGGATGAACCCAGAAACCAAGGCCACAAAATACAAGATGTGTTTGGGTCTCACCTTTCAGCGTTGTAAGTTCTGTGTAGAGTTTTGTTGTTGCACTAATCAGTGGGATAAAAAACATGGAATGTTTGATTTTTTATTTTGTTGATTATGTTCCAGTTAAAGGTGAGATCATATGGTATTTGTCCCTCACCACCTGGCTTATTTCACATAGCATAATGCTCTCCAGTTCCATCCATGCTGTTGCAAAGGGTATCAGCTCCTTCTTTCTCTCTGCTGCGTAGAATTCCATTGTGTAAATGTATCACAGTTTTTGGATCCACTCATTTGCTGATGGGCAGAAGATATAACCCTTGTAAATATTTATGCACCTAATATTGGAGCACCTATTCAATATAGCAAATATTAAAAAACATAAAGGGAGGTATCAGATCGTCAGTAATATAGTCACAGTAGGGGACTTTAGCACCCCACTGACATCAATGGATAGACCTGCCACACAGGAAATCAATAAGAAACAATAGCCTTAAGTGACACATTAGACCAGATGGAGTTAATTGATATTTTCAGAGTATTTCAACAAAATACACATTCTTTTCAAGTACACATGAAATGTCTTCCAGGATAGACCACATGCTAGGCCACAAAATAATTCTCAATAAATTTAAGAAGATGGAAATCATATCAAGCATCTTCTCTGACCATAACTAGAAATCAATCATGAGGAAAAAAACTGAAAAACACACAAACACATGGAGGGTCACGTATTACTAAACAATCAATGACCTAACAATAAGATCAAGGAAGAAATCAAAAGGTACCTTGACAGAAATAAAAATGAAAATACAACTCAAAATCTATGGGACACAGTGAAAGCAGTCCTAAGAAGAAAATTCGTAGCAATGTGGGCCTATCTCAAGAAACAAACAAACAAACAAAACCTCAAACAAACAATCTAACCTTATACCTAATGGAAGTAGAAAAAGTACAACAAACAAAGCCCCAAGTGAGTTAAAGAAAGGATATAGTAAAGATAGAGCAGAAATAAACAAAATGGAGTCTAAAAAAAACTAAGAGCTGGTTCTTTGAAAAGATGAAGAAGATTGACAAATATTTAACCAGACTCATTAAGAAAAAAAGAAAAAGGAAAAAGATGAGACCCAAATAAATAAAATCAGAAATGAAAGAGAAGTAACTACTGACACCACAGAAGTGCGAATCATAATAAGAAAATATTACAAACCACTATAGGCCAACAAATTGGACATTCTTAGAGGAATGGATAAATTTCTAGAAACATGCAATCTTCCAAGACTGAGTCAAAAAGAAACAGCAAATCTGAACACACCAATTACAACCAACAAAATCAAAACACTAATCAAAAATCTCCCAAAAATTAAAGCCCTGAACTGGCTTTATAGGTCTATTTTACCAAATAAGAATAGGTATTGGTTTGAAGGAGAACAAACACCTATTCTTCTCAAACTATTTCAGGAAATCAAAGAGAGGAAAAGACTACCAGATCATTTTATGAGATCTGAATTATTTTAATTCCAAAACCAGATAAAGACACTATGAAAAAAGAGAAAATTATAGACCAATAACTCTGATGAACATAGATGCAAAAATCCTCAACAAAATATTAGTAAACCAAAGTCAGCAATACATTAAAAAGGTCAAATACCATGATCAAGTGGGATGTATTTCTGGGATGCAAGTTTGGTACAATATTCACAAATGAATTTATGTGACACACTATATCAACAAAATAAAGGAAAAAAATCATACGATCATATCATCAGCTGTGAAAAAGCATTTGACAAAAGCTAGTGCCCATTTATGATGTAAAAAATACTCTCAGCAGAGTAGGAATAATAGGAACATATCTCCACATAATAGTATGATTAATCTCAAAGATGGTATATATGTAAAATAGTTTGTAGATTATGAAGTATTTAACTAAAACTATTAATTTTTGTGAATTCTTATTGCGTGTTTTCTGTGTAAGATTAAAACTCCAGGCCTTAGTGAAAATCCTGACCAAGAAATACTGCAGGAGGAACAAATTTTGTATATAAATATATATTCTCACACAGGTGACAATGAAGTCCTTTCTACTCTAGGGGAATGCATAGGAACCTTGGTTAGGGCCATGTCTAGGTCTGAAGAGAACAAATAGAGGAGGTGGGATTAGTGCTTGGAAGATTGTAGGAGGAAGTCTATGGTTGGGACAAAACCATCTCTGAGGAAAGGAGGCTGCCCAGCTTCAGGAATTTGCAGAGAGGGGTCCTCTGGATCTGTGACTCAGAACTCTGAAGAAAAGCTCACCCTGACCCCCAGCTAAAGCTGGTATCTCTGAGTAGAGACAGGATACAAAGCTGGAAACTAAAACCAGCTGCACATGAAACCCACTGCAGCTGCCAAGGCAAAGAGCTATTCCTGGGATGGCAGTGGTAAAAAAAGAAACAAACAGGGAAGGAAGGTATTCCTCATTTCCTTGTGCCTCCATCTCCCTCCTTTTGCTCTCTGTTGACAGAATCTAACAAGGAGCAGCTGGCAAAGGAGAAAGGCCATCTGTGAAGTCCTAAACCAGCATATAAAAGCAGAGTACAGAAAGGGGTTAGAATGGAGAAAATACACATAACAACAACCACTGTCATGAGTTTGGCCAGTCAGCATCCGTACACAAGCTTTATACACAATTTAACTTCCATAAAACAAATTACTCTATGCCTTTTCCCAAGAAGGGGCAAATTCTTGGTACAGATAATGAGTTTTTACCCTCCTGCCTAAGGAAGCAAAAAGACCAAAGGGTTATTTTCTGGGTAATATTCTACATATTGATTTTTGGGCAATGTTATTCACTCCTCAAATCTGGTCACAGTCCCTAAGAATATTCTGTAACCTAAAGTTAGTCATACAACTAAAGGTATATAATATAATAAAAATGGAGACATAAAAGAATAAAGTATCTAATAAATGTAACTATACACACCTGAAAACCTAGGGAAGATGCACAAAGCTACACCAGTGCTCAATTCTGTAGCTGGTGATGAGGTCTACTTGATAGCTGAGAAGTTTCTCTTCTACTGACTCTTTCATGTGCTGTTTGCCCTCACCTGACAACTAAACTGATTACAGTTCTATATGTGACTCGATAAACTACACCTTCATTCTAAAGGATCTGAATGTTCAGTGAGTTATTCATCCTATTATTATTTTTGCTCTTCACATTTTTTCATTATTTTTATTGCTGTCATTGTATACACAATCAATTTTTAATGAACAAAAATTGATTTTAAAATGTTAAAATAACTATTTCTGAGATAAACCTACTTAGTCAACTTATACAACCCTTTTTCATTTACTAATGCATTACATTACCTAATGTTTTGCTAAGGCTTGCTTTTTGTTGTTGTCGTGCATTGTGAATATTGGTGTGTAGCTTTCTTGTACTATCTTGTCTGGTGTAATATAAAGGTAATTGTGTTTCCATAAAATGATTTGGGAAGTGTCCCATCTTCTTCTGCTTTCTGAAAAGACAGGAAGGGGACACTAGTTGGTTGATTCATAAAAATTCTAATTTTTTTCTAATTAAATTTTGAGGTCCAGCAATTGTTAATCTAATAAGAATGGTTTTAATGACATTGCAGCCAAAGGACATTAGACTGGAATGCACAGGCATGAACGACAACTTCACTAGTCAGTTGGGGTGGTAAACGCCATTGAGTGAGCGTGTGTACTCTGTGGTCACCACTTTCAAAATGACTGAGCAAATACAGCAACAAATCTGCATCAAATTTTGCATGAAGGTTGAACATTCCTCTGCGGAAACTATTCGGGTGATTCAGAAGGCCACAGCTATGGGCAACTGGTGATTGGCAGCTTCATCACGACAATGTGCCTGCTCATGCATCGCATCTCCTGCAGAGATTTTTGGTGAAACATCAGATCACCCAGGTGACTCAGCCCCCTAGAGTCCAAATTTGGCGTCCAGTGACTTCTGGCTTTTCCCAAAACTAAAATCACCTTTGAAAGGGAAGAGATTTCAGACCATCAGTGAGATTCAGGAAAGTATGACAGGGCAGCTGATGATGATTGGGAGAACTGTGAGGTCCCAAAGTGCCTACTTTGAAGGGGACTGAGGAATCATTGTCCTATGTACAATGTTTCTTATATCTTGTATCTTCTTTAATAAATGTCTCTATTTTTCATAGTACATGGCTGGATTCCTTCCGGAGAGACCTCGTATATAAAGGTAGCTTCAATGTGATATATTCCCAAGTTCAGTAAAAGGAGCAGTCGTTGAATACTCAGTATCAAGGCACAATGGGAATACAGAACTACCTGGATGAGGTTACTCTTCTCAAGCTCTTCAGTCTTCAGTAGGAAGCTTAGAATCTGATTTTTAAATTCCATGAATCAAGGTACGACGTGGAAAATACGATAAACACTACATTACCTAATGACTGCATGACCCTTCTGGAGAAATTGTGTATACTCCATTTTCACCATCCCCTTAAACAACCAAAATTTCTTTGGCAGCAATAGAGAATGAAGTGTACAGTTTCTCATACACAAAGCCTTCAGACTAGTCTGGAATCCAGCTTAAGTCAGTGGCAGTGACTCTGAGTCGATATTTCTCTTATAATCACGAGTCTTGCAACTCACTAAGGAGGCCTTCTGCTGACCATGGCCTTTGACAGTCTGTGTCCCTGCAAGACAGCATGGGACAGAAACCCCAGCCTTTACTGACAATTAGAATGTTATGCAAAAAGAATGTTTGATTTTATGAAAAATAAAATTTTAATGCATTAAATCATTCAAGCTTCAGACTATATCTAAGTAGCCATCGTTTTCCTTAATTAATATACTTATCAGGTTAAACCTAATTCCTGTACCAATCTGATGTATTCTGTAGGCTGGCCGAAAAAGTCCCATTTAGCAGGAATAACTGAACTAGTTCTTAGAAGTCAAAGGTTTAGACACTAGTTCTGAGCCTACAACCTGAGTTTCATTAAGGAACCCCCTTGGTTTCCTCAATAATAAAAGTCAAATAGTTAAGGCTTTTCCAGCTTAAAAACGATGCCTGGTATCCTGACAGTCTTTGAGTATCTGTCATGCTGAAGAAAGAAGCATATTGTCATGCTTCACAGGATCATTTTTCATTCTTTCACTGGATTTCAGAAAATGCATTAAAATGTCCCTTCTAACTTGGAGAAACCCAGATAACAGCAGTGCAAAAAAGTTTTTCCAGTTTGCAAAGATTTTTCCACTTGCCTTAGGAAATCTAATAGAAGTACTTCAACTGGGAGGCAAGACAGCTGGTTCGACCTCCAGCCCATTCCCTCCCTGCTGTATATCCCTGAGTGAATCACTTCTTCTTTTAAAGACCCTGTGTTCTTTTGTTTGTAATAAATGGAGCTAAACATGGTTTATCTCTTCCAGTTCAAACAGTTCACAAGCCTACAAAAACCTTCTAAGGACACACTAAGTCTATTGTCTATTTTGCCTAACATGGTCCCAGAGTCAGCTGCAACTGAAACAACCCTCAGCTAAGGCACCACCATCACACTGTTTTTAGGACTTAAGAAACTACCAAAGATTATCTTTAGAGGAAGCCATAACCACAAGGAGAAAACAGCAAGTACCATGTGACTGCTGAACAATCCTTGATCATTTTATTCATGTATTCAAGAAATATGTGTCAAACACCAGCTGTATGCCAGACACTTGCTAGTCATTAAGAGTACAAGGCTAAGTATGAACCGTCATGAAAGGCGCCATGAAATGCAAGAAATGATGAGTAAAATGAAGAATTATCACTTGTCATGGGATTGGAAGATATGATATCTTTAATGGAGACAAGAGTCAGTGACATGTTGTGTGTGGTTATTTTTGTGATTTTAGGTTTACCCCTAATATACCTTACATTGGGTGGAGTCCTCTAAGTTTCTGCTACTGAGTTTATCACCTACTCCTTGTATGTAGTACTTCTTCAAACACTCAGCCAGGCAATTACAAGAGTTAACTAGATCTGTACCCTTTCTTTTTGCTTCACTTAAAAAGCCATGAAATTACTGAATTTGTGGTTTAAAAAATAGAGATGGGTCCTAGGCCCATCTTTAGTGGTCCTAGGTTTCTGTTGAGGATTCCCTCAGGCTAGTTGTAGTATCAGTCATGCCAATTCAGACAATAAATTTGTGTTTCGTATCTATGTATCTTCTTGACATAGGAATTCCCAATTTCAAAAAAAGCTTCTAAAGAAACTTCTTAAAAACCATCTTGTACCAGGTTCTTTCAGAGGAGGTGGGCCTTTAACAAAGTCCTTAATTTCTCCTATTATCATGAACTTATTCTTGTTTTGGTATCTTCATGTGTCAATTATTTCATTTATTTTTGCTGATGAGAAACTGTCCATTTCATTTAAATGTTCAAAAAGCAATGGCCTGCCCCAGCTGGTGTAGCTCAGTTGGTTGGAGCATTGTCCTATATACTCTGAAAGGTCACCAATTCGACTCCTCATCAGGGCACATGCCTAGTTGTAGACTCACTCCCCAGCAGGCACGCATATGAGAAACAACCAACCAGTGTTTCTCTCTCACATTGATGTTTCTCTCCCTCTCTCTCTTCCTCCCTTCTCTTCTCTCTAAAGCCAATAATCATAGGATAAAAAATGGCCTGTGTGGACTTTACTCTGAACATAAAGAGAATAAATGTTCTATCAACCCAACACCACCTAACCCAGAAAGCCTGCATAAGTGGGTTTCTAGAAAAATGAAGAAAGAAGAAGAGTCAAGCATGAGGTGGTGAGGGCAGACAGAAGGCAGTAGCCAGAGAAATCATGATCGCAGTTGTGGGGATCAATAATCCCTTTAGGAGCCTGAAACATGTAGGGACCATTCATTTAAAAAGCTTCTACAATCCTTGGAAAGATATAGCCTTCTCCAACATGTTACAGGGAGGCCTGGGCAGTTTTATTTGGATAATAAAAAAGGGTGAGTTAGTTGATGAATGGATAAAGAAAATGTGGCATATCCGCAAATGGAATATTATTCAATCATAAAAAGGAAAGAAGTACCGATAACATGCTACAACAGCAGTGAACCTTGAGAACACTGTGCTAAGTGAAAGAAACCAGATACAAATCACCACATATTATGATTCCTTCTATGTGGAATGTCCAAAATGAGCAAACACAGAGAATCAGAAGACATATTAGTAGATGAAGGGGCTGGGAAGAATGAAGATGCTAGAAGGTAATAGATAAGGGGTACATGGGGGTTTTTTCTGAGGTGATAAGAATATTCTAAAATTAATTATAATGATGGTTGTATTTGTAGCGTGGTATGGTAAATATGCTAAAAATAATTAAAGTGTACACTTTAAATTGGTGAATTTTATGGCATGTGAATTATATCTTGACACAGCTGTTACCTCCCGGTCACTACCAAAAAACAAGATAAGAAAAAGAAATAAATAATAAGGATGGCCCCAGAAGGCTAGAAGAATGGAGGAAATCTAAGCAAATCTAAGCAGATCATATGTCATTATGATCTTGTTCTTATTTCCAGTGTCTGTGTCCCTTTTTTCTTTGTCAAATTTTCTAAAAATTTGTCTATTTATCCTTTTCAAAGAAATATTTCTTGCTTTTATTCACCAAAATCACATTTTTTATTTGCTTCTATTTTTGTATTTACTTATTGCTTCCTTCTTCTCCCTTTGGTTTATTTTTCAGTTTAATGCTTAGTCTATTTAGGTTTGATCTCTTGGTTCTTTAATCTACAAAGAAAATACAGTTTCAGACTTCCAGCCAAGATGGAGGCATAGGTAGATACACTTTGCCTTCTTGCACAACCAAAAGACAGACCACACAAATTTAAAAACAAGAAATAACCAGAACTGCCAGGAAATTGAACTACATGGAAGTCCAACAACCAACGAGTTAAAGAAGAAACATTCATCCAGACCAGTAGGAGGGGCAGAGAAGTGCAGCTGGAGCAGAGAGGACTCACAGTAATGTGGCGTCTAGGGAACCGCATGGTCCCCACATTTGCATGAGGATAAACCAGGAGGAACAACTGGGGAGTGAGACAGACCATGCAACCCAGGGTTCCAGCACAGGTAATTAAAACCTCAAAACCTCTGACTGTAAAAATCTGTGGGGGTTGCAGCAGCGGGAGAAACTCCCAGCCTCACAGGAGAGTGTGTTGGAGAGACAAACAGGGTTCTAGAATGTACACAAACAGAATGCACCCACCCTGGAATCAGCACCAGAAGGGCCCGACTTGCTTGTGGGTAGAGGGGGAAGTAATGGAAAACTGGCCCAGAGCCAAGTGAGTGGCATTGTTCCCTCTCTGACCCCTCCCCCACATAGAGCACCACAATGCAGCAATGTGGGTTGCTCTATCCTAGAAAATACCTAAGGCTCCACCCCTTACTATATAACAGGTGTGCCGAGACAAAAAAAAAAAAATATGGCCCAGATGAAAGAAGAGATCAAACCTCCAAATGTAGAACTAGGCAATGAAGAGACAGCCAACCTATCAGATGCACTGTTCAAAACACTGGTAATCAGGATGCTCACAGAAATGGTTGAGTATGGTCACAAAATAGAGGAAAAAGTGAAGGCTATGAAAAGTGAATTAAATGAGAATGCACAGGGAACCAACACTGAAGGGAAGGAAACTGGGACTCAAATCAACGATTTGGAGTAGAAGGAAGAAATAAACGTCCAACCAGAGCAGAAAGGAGAAACAAGAATTCAAAAAAATTAGAAGAGGCTTAGGGACCTCTGGGACAACTTTAAATGGTCCAACATCCAAATCACAGGGGTACCAGAAAGAGAAGAGAAAGAGCAAGAAATTGAAAACTTATTTGAACGAATAATGAAGGAGAACTTCCCTGGCAAAGAAAATAAAGTTCCAGGAAGTCCAGAAAGCTCAGAAAGTCCTAAAGAAGTTGGACCAAAGGAAGCACGCACCAAGGTGCATCATAATTACACTACCCAAGATTAAAGATAAGGAGAAAACTTTAAAAGCAGCAAGAGAAAAGGACACAGTTACCTACAAAGGAGTTCCCATAAGACTATCAGCTGATTTCTCAACAGAAATCTTACAGGCAAGAAGGGGCTGGGAAGAAGTATTCCAAGTCATGAAAGGCAAGGACCTACATCCAAGATTACTCTATCCAGCAAAGCTCTCATTTAGAATGGAAGGGCAGACAAACTGCTTCCCAGATAAGGTCAAGTTCAAGGAGTTCATCTTCACCAAGCCCTTATTATATGACTTATCTAAGAAAAAGATTATCAAAATTGTGAACAATAAAATGACAACAAACTCACAACTATCAACAACTGAACCTAAAAAAAAAACAAAAAACCTAAGCAAACAATTACAGTAGGAACAGAATCACAGAAATGGGGACCACATGGAGGGTTATCAGCAGGGACGGGGAAGGATGAAGAATGGGGGAAAACGTACAGGAAATAAGATGCATAAATGGTAGATACAAAATGGACAGAGGGAGGTTAAGAATAGTATAGGAAATGTAGAAGCCAAAGAACTTATATGTACAACCCATGGGCATGAACTAGGAGGGAGGGAGGCCAGAGGGAGGCCAGAGGGAGGGATGGTGCAGGGCAGAGTGGAATAAAGGGGAGAAAAAATATGGGATGACTGTAATAGTATAATCAACAAAATATATTTTAAAAAAGAAAAAAAAATCACTTCTCGTCCTTTTGGCTAAGATCAAGTGTAAAAAAGAAAAAAAAAGTACATTTTCGTTTAAGAGCCACTTGAATTCCCCCTCATAGATTTTGATATGTACTATTCTCACTGTTCTTTATTTTTAAATAATCTGATGATTTGTAATTTGATATATTTTTAAGCTTTTTAGATTGATATGTAATTTTTAAATTTCCAACTCAATAATTTGTTAGTTGGCTCTTTTATCGCTGAGTTCTAGTTTTACCGTGTTGTGGTTAAGAGAATGTTACCAAAGTGATTTCTAATTTGGGACAACGTATTACTTCATTTTACTTTTAGTATAGTACAGGGGTGTCCAACTCACAGCCCATGGGTGGCAGGCAGCCCAGGATGGCTATGAACGTGGCCTAAAACAAAATTGTAAAAAGGCAATGGAAAGATTACAGGCTTTAGAGCCAGGCAGACCTAACTTCGAATCCCGCTCTGCCACTATCTTGGTGGACTGGCCTTAAACAAGTACCTGACACTATGGAAACCTCAGTTTCCTCATCCATAATTTTAGGATAATAACAGAGCACCTCTATGAAGGTTATTGTAAGGTCAATGACAACATGAAAGAAGCACTCGGGGCAAGGCCCAGGTAAAGATAACTACTCTTGCTATTTTTATCTACCTACATGCAAACATTGCTTTACAATGTTCAAAGTTTAGACAAGATTCTTCACTTCTCTATTTCTTCATTTCAGGACATAAGCAATCAGTCCTATCCTCAGGGCTCCACTCATACTACAGAGATCAGTATCATCCTCCTCCTCCTAAGAATCTATTATTCAAATCCAAAGGATTCTGTGATGTTTAGTTTAAATCCTGTCACTAGACATCCTTTTTCTATCAAAACTTGGTGATTTAAAATCTGTTGTGTGCAGTTATCAAAATCCACAAACCCTTTTTCTTTAGCAAAAGATGAACTATGCGTTGTAGGAGTAAGGAAATTGTCAGAATTTGTTAAGAACATCAGAGAATTCCCTATTAGTTGCCTTCCTTAAGGACTGGGTTGTTGTACTTAAAATCACTTGAATAGATTTTAAAAGATCATGGCTGAAGTGAAATAAAACCAGTAAATCTGGTTTCCTTTCTTTATCAATGTTCTTTGATAATTCTGAAGCCACTTCAGAATCTCACAACAAATTACTATACTATAAAAAGTCAAAAACGTTGGCAAATTAAGAATCTATTTTATGAAAAGACAAATAAATAATATTTTATGCATTCATACTTTTGTGTGTGCTAGAGCTTTATAAACTTGAAAGGAGGTCACAGTTGTAAAGGGTTCTATGATATAATTATTATTCGCCTCTGATTCCTGAACTAGAACATTTTCCTTTTGTCTGCCCTCCTTCTGTAGAAGAGCAAACACTGAATGCTCACTACACTGCTTTGAAAACAGCAGACTGGAGTCTCTCCTCAGCTACCACCTTACTAACCTCTTAGGAAAATCAATAGGCCTGTTTCCTAGTCTGTAGCATGAGGGGTTCAACTGGGTCATTGTGAAGGTTCCTTCCACATTTAAACTGCTATGATTCCTACATAGAAATATAAAGAACTTTTAACGTCCTCCCTTTGAACATGATTTGCTATCTATAATGTGAAAATAACCACTTTGGTATGAAAAGAGGCCTTGCAGAATTTCTTTTAGAGAGGATTTTTTCAAGTTTCAACAAATGGAAAGGCATATGAAGAGGCACCACTCTAAGGAAGATCACTGGCCAAGGAGAAACTAGTTAGCAGCTTCACCAGAAACAGACTGGGCCCACTGTACTGATGACCCCAGGACTCCTGGACATGTGTCAGCCTCCACAGACCTTTTAGGAGGGTACCACCTAAAACATGTGTCACCCACATGGATGTGGAGAACACGCCCACAGAGCCCAAGGGTAAGATGAGAAGATAACCCAGATTATTTGAACAACATAGTCAGAGGAAACAAGTTGAATCTAGAAATCCCTGGGTGTCTTTTTGAGTGTCAGCATTAGGACAAAATTGCCACAAAACTAATCTAATTTTCCCTTCATCAGTGCTGTCCTGCAGTTTCTGATTGAGAGATTTCTACCCTCTTATGTCATGTTTTAAAATAGTCAAGTGGCCTAAAATGGAAATGAAACTCATAAAAACAGCTGTGGATTTGAAAACAGACTTGTACTGGGCTCTGGTTCTGCCCCTATATGATGCCAAGTCACCTGGGGCATCTAAAATAAACTGTGGCATAAAATTGAGAATACAAACACCTGCTTATGTTTTATACAATGCTGAGTAAAAGTCACACAAAAAACGTTCAAGAAAACTTCACAAGCTTATTGTGCACAACCTTCTAAAGGCCAGTTCCTGGGGTGACAGCAGAATTCATTTCATGAAAAACAACACACTGAGCTTTCCCACCCCCGCCAGCAAAGCGAAATGAAACTGTGCTCCCCACATGCAACAGTCACACACCTGCTCGTTTTCCTGACAGCACAATGAGGGTTTACTTAATACTCTGTAAGGAAGTGGCGATACTTTCTCTCAAATCCCTCTTTTTCGAGAGACATTTGCAATCAGAGAAACAAAGTCAAAGTTTCCACTTACTGTTCAGCGTTTGGGATGAAAAATTACAGTCGGACTATCAAATAGGATCTAATACTAGATTTAAGGCCTAGAGCTCAATAGGTTATTTTTGTATTTCAGTGTTACAGAATCTAACCTTAGACATTCACAGTAAACATACACGTATGTATGTCTATGTCCCACTTCACCCTCAGGCACTTTTTAAATTTTTGCTGGCTGGAGAGGAAGGATATAGACATGTGGAAATAAACTATAAAATAATCCTCAGGTGGTTAAAAACATTTGTGAAACACTTAGCATTATAAATTTGTACAACCTTTTGAAAAGGAATTCGGTAACTCATATCAAAAGCCACTAAAATAGCATTCCTTTTAACTCACATATATTTCAGAAGTCTAAAATTCAAACATTAGAAAAATCCTAAATGTCCAACAGGAGAAATAGCAGAGAAAAAGACAGAAAGCCCACTCAATGAACTAACTTAAGGCAACTGAGAGGAGGCTCCTGAAGTCTATGGCAACAAATGAGGCATTTATAAAGTAAAGTGTGGAATGTCATACACCTTACAATTAGCTCTGTGTAATATATATACATATGTCAAAAACCTATGTCAAAACATCATCTGACTATGGGGTTAGTGCAGTAAAGGATAATGAAGCCCTAATCTGGATGCATCAGCTGCTGGTGACAAGACATGAGCAAAGTCAAGCATTTGAGAAGCAAGTCATGAGAAGCGGTTGTCATGGCACCAATGAAGTCTCTGAAAGCAGGAGCTACATCAGAGTGACTGATCCTTCCACCCCAGTGCCCAGTACACAGCAAGTACTCAATACCTATGAATCAAAGGGAAAGTTGATTACAGACTGCTAGGGCCCTCTAGATCCTGGGGTCAGCATACCTGAGGGAAAAAAATGCAGCCACTGACAGTCAGGAGCTGGCACTGCTACTAACTGGCCTGGACCCCACAGATAGGCTGCTGTGTTCTCCTGTGGAACAAAAGTTTCACACAGCAACATCAGACAAGGCCACTCGGTGACTATGAGAAATGAAAACAAAAACCAGATGACTCCATAGTCGTATCTCAACACAGACGAAAGATGAACATCATCCAAACAACACAAAGGACCAGCCAACCCTGCTAAGGAGTGAATGCTGTTGCTTCACCCAGTTCAGCATTACCCTCACTCCATTCTTCTCACGTTCTCAGTAAAAATTAAGATAACCAATCAAAGAACACTCCTGCTTCCTGAGATCTAATCCAGAGCAAAGCCCTCCTTCCTTGAGTCCTTCCCCAAAGCACCATACAGAAGCTTAAATCCTGTGTCCTAACACTCTCTGACTGAGACTCTCTGCAATTCCCCATGGCATGTGACTTCTCTCATTCAAAGGGCCAGGAAACCCAACCATGCTGAACTACATTTCCTGAAGAGTCTTTGGCTGAGGGCACTAATGACCTTTCGCCATAAACATCCCTTCCCCAGGCTATGGCTACCACTGTGCCTCTATTCCCAGGCCTGGGAAAGGAAAAAAGGAAATGAGCACAGAAGAGGAGAAAATTCAATGGTAGCAAAGATAACTTCTACAAATGGAACCTTCCCATGGCCACCCCTAGGTTGTACAATGTTCTACCCTTTCTCCCACTAAAGAAAGCCCATGAGGAAACAGAAGTTAATATTAAAGGCACAAGCACCTACACACACACACACACACACACACCCCCAATAAGCCATTTCACTAACTTCAATACTTCAACCAATTACTTGTAACTCCAGTAATGATGGACATAGCAGTTAAGGAACACAACTGTAAGGTATTCACAGTCACAACTACCCGGAATTAGGAGCCTGGCCTGAACATGTTACTTAAGCTAAGCCTGTTTCTTACTCTGCAAATTATGAGACCACATGCCATAAAGTTGCTGTGAGATAACAGGACAAAGGCCCAGAACAGCACCTGGCACACAGGAAGTAATGACAGGTAGGACTCTGACACCAGGGTTACCTTATAACCACTTCTATCTATGGCCCATCTCTTGCCCACTCTGTTGACAATGCCTTCGCGTAAACTCCTTTTCATGACGGCACCTCTGTCAACCTGCCTGTCTTGTCCAGCAGGCTGGAAGCATCTGGAGGACAAGAGCATGCTGAAGCACAGGCACTGCCTTACTCTTCTATTTCCCTCCCCCACCAGTCCCCTTAGGAATATGCATATGATGGAGACTCAGAATCTAAGTTTCATGAATGAAGAGTATAAAAACTTCATGAGCTACAGTTGAAACCAAAATTGAATAGGTTTTGTTCAAGTCCAAGTGATTTTCCCCTTTGGTCCTTCCCAGGAATGTGGCAGTTCAACTTAGTTATAAACCTTTCCCCAAACAGCCAACTTGCAGCTTGCCCTGTGCCCTCAAATTGATCACCAGCCTGCAAATTTTTTCCATCCAACTTATCACCCACAAGATCACATTTAGTAACAATTTTATTGACGGAACTTTAATTACCTCAAGAACAAACTCCTGTATATGTGTCCAAAGCAGAGCAAGTGTTTTTGTATTCTTCAAGAAAAACCTCATATTAACACTTAAAGGAGCTTCAGTTTGGCCACAGGTTCAAGTGCCCAAGAAACCAGCTGAAAATTTACATGTGATTAGAGCATGCAGGTGTTTTTCAGAAACCCAGGATAATTTTGTTTATCTTTATTCCTGAATTTAATCCATGTCAGAAGAGTTTTAAAGGATTGTTTCAAAAATCAGTTCTAACAAATTTTCCCAAGATTTAGTGCCCATCTGGTGCAAAAATTACCTTTCATCCAGACCAAAATAGTCTTGAAGAATAAAACAAAACACTCCTTACAACAGGTTTTCTAACAATGTATGAGGCAACTACTTTTAAAGAACACCTTGAGAGTGAAGACAAAGAGAAGGAATTCAATAAGGAAAAGAAAGCCTGATTAACTTTTATTCTGCAACTGAATTTAGCTGAAATTTAGATGTCAACAAGTTTGGTAGCTAAAATTCAAGCTTCAAAACAGAGGGTAAGCCCACTGATCCAAGTATTGTGCAAAGTCAGCATGGGGGAAATTAGGCTTCTCAGATGGATTCCTGAGTCCCCTCTAAAATCATCACTGAGCTGTTCACAGCCTTTCCTTTCCCTGTCTATGAGGCTTTCTGGACAATTCACTGCTCATTAGGCATACATTGAAGATGACAGTGGAGGGAATAAAGATGAAATCCAGGTCACCCATTTTCCTGCTTGTCCACTTCCACAAGTAAAGGTTTGAGCAATATAAAAACTTGGAAATAATTTGTGCCTTTTGTTCGACTGCATCATCTTCAACTAACAAAGAAAATTAATGTTTTGTTTCACAAAGGTCTATGGAATAAAACTGACACTAAACTCTCTCAGAAATAAATATTTACCTACTCTTTGGCTCAAAATTTCTTGAGTAAATTCCACCTCTTATCAGAGATCCAATGTAAACTGGGTGAGCAAAATCGATTTCCATTTTACTGCAAAACTGCTGCAAATTCTATAGCAAAGACAAAGAGTAAGAATGGCACCATACTGCTTTATTTCAACCCTCAAACAATATAAAGAGGTGAGAACTTCTGATGCTGAACCATGCAGGTAATAACACAGGAACAGATAAAATGTTAACAAAAAGACAATCATTTAAATGTGTTTCTCATTTCACAGCAGTACTAGCAAGGATTTCTGGCCAATTGCTTCCAACAGCAGGGGTCTGGATGAACCCCCTGATCTTAACAAAAGAACCACCACGTTTTCTCCCTGATAGTTTACATTCACTACACACCATACCACTACATTCCCCAGACTTTTGTAAACATCACATTAAAATATGTAACAAGGTATCATGCATGGTCACAACAAAAAGACTAAAAAAAGAGAGTATGATAGAAAAATAAACTCCAATGTTTCTAGTAAGGCATCAGGGAATCACTGCTGGTTGGGCCCTTCACTTTACCAATTTAAAGAAGTTTTGATTTATTCAGCAAACTCAATATTCAGAAGCTTAACCAGCAGGCTCAAGTTCAAAAGACAATTCCCTTCTTTTTTTTGGTAAGTGTTTTATATAAAACATGAAATCAATTTCCACTTTATTTTAAAAACTGAGTATTTTTAATAAAAAAAATATATGTTTATATTTCTCTTTTTAAAAAAAAGACATTTAATAACAATACTTGAGAAGTCTGGATTTAACTGCCTGGTCCCCACGCCACCGCTGTCCACCTGGCACAGAGACATTAAGGCAAAGGCTCCTGGAGAGGCATGTCCACTTGGCTGTGGGCTACAGGCTCCAGTTAAGTACACTCCACTTCTAGCAGGGTCAAGAGAAAGGCTTCTCCTTCACGTTCACTGAGCCATCCTGCATTCCAAAATAGACTCTCTCAGCCATATTGATGAATAGGCCCGTGTCCACCACACCTGCAGGACGTAAGATGGAAGGCAGCATTAAGTTTCAGCTTCCCAAGGCAAGAAACAAACCAAGGATCATAAGGTCAGTAGAGGCAATAGTCATTAGCAATGCTGGACAAATGAAGAGAGATTCTGATTCTTTTTATTTCATCTTAAAATTTCTTTCTCCACTGCTATCTTGGCTTGCTTTCTATCTTTCTATGCCCACAAGTGCCAAATTTTTTTCTGTCTCAGAGCCTTTGGCCATATTCCCTCAGTCTGAACTAGTCATCTTTGAGAGCTTCAAGAGCTGGCTCTTCGCTGTCCTTCAGACATCATGACTAGTGATCCTTTCAGCTTAAAGGTCTCCTGTGACTACTCTAAGCAAATCACACTCCTAGTTATTCTAAATCACACTGCCAGCCTTTGAAGTTTTCCCCACAGAGCCGAAGAACATATTTTCAACAAAAGACCCACATCAAAATATATAAAACTCTCTCCAAATCAGTAAGACAGACAACCTAGTAGAAAAATGGGCAAGACTCAGCAGGAGTTCACAAAAGAGGCTTTCCAAAATGCCCAATAAACATAAAAAATGGGGGTCAAGCTAAACAAAAAGGAATGCAAATTAAAACGAGACACCACTGCATGCTCACCAGAAAGACTATGATGAAATGCGACAAGGATGGAAAAACATTTCTATATGTTGACAGGAGTAAATTGGCAAACCATTTTGGAAAATGTTTGTTATTATATTTTTTTAAGATTTCATTTATTTATATTTAGACAGAGGGAAAGGGAGGGAGAAAAAAAGGGAGAGAAACATCAATGTGTGGTTGCCTCTCATGCGCCCCCAACTGGGGACATGGTCTGCAACCCAGGCATGTGTCCTAGACTGGGAATTGAACCAGTGACCCTTTGGTTCACAGGCCGGTGCTCAGTCCACTGAGCCACACCAGCTGGAGCTGTTAATATCGTTATTAAAGACGAATATATTCACACCTATGATCCAGCAATTCTAAGCTAGGTATTTAAGCAACTGTTAGGCATACATATGGTCATCAAGAGACATGTACAAGAATGTCCATAGCAGTACTTTTCCTAATAGCTAAAAACTGGAAAACACCCAAATGCCCATTAAGAGTAGAATGACTATACAAGCTTTTTTCCCACACACACATAATAGAATGGAATCTATTCATCAATGAGAACTACCTACAACTGTGAGCAACCTTTAATGAAAATATTTACATAATCCAGTTAACCCTTAAACAATTTGGAGATTGTGGGCACCAACCTCCCTCCTGAAGGGAGAAAAGGCTGAAAATTGAAGTATAACTACAGTTGGCCCTCCAAATATGCAGATTCCCAACCGTGGATTTGATCCTTGGGTGGCATGGGTTTGAACTGCCAGGCCAAATTGAAAATTCTGCATATAAATGGACTCACACATTTCAAATCCTGTGCTGTTCAAGTATCAACTGTATAGACACAACTGCTATGAGACAATACTGTTCAACCATCAGAAAAAAAAGTAGGATGAGAAAAATGGCACCTGCATATGTTGCTGATAAGACAGGGAAACTGGTACAATCCCTGGAGGGCAATTTAACACCATCTAGCAACACAAGATACACTTATCCTTTGATCTAGTAACTATCTTCTAACAAAGAAATGGAAACAGATATCCCCTAGTGAGGATCTGGTTAAATAAATTATGTAATAGCTATAAAATGAAATGCTATGCAGTTATTTTATAACACTGCCTTGTTGGAAATGAACCTCTGTAGCTTTTTCTTATCTAGGGAGCTCTTTATCTTTCTTTCAACTTTAAATGACAGCCATGCTGGGGAAAGTAGCCTTGGTTGTAGGTCCTTGCTTTTCATCACCTTGAATATTTCATGCCAATCTCTTCTGGCCTGAAATGTTTCTGTTGAAAAATCAGATGACAGTCTTATTGGATCTCCCTTGTGGGCAATTAACTCCCTTTCTCTTGTGGCTTTAAGATTCTGTCTGTCTTTAACCTTTAGCATTTTCATTGTGTCTTGGAATGGGCCTTTTTGCATCCATCTTGTTTGGGACTCTCTGTGCTTCCTGGACTTGTATATCTATTTCCCACACCAGGTTAGAGATGTTTTCAGTCATCATTTCTTAAAATGGTTTCTTTATCCCTTGCTGTCTCTCTTCTCCAACTGGTATCCCTATGATGCAGATGTTGTTACACTTGATGTTGTTACAAAGGTTCCTTAAACTATCCTTTTGGGTTTTTTTTTTTTTTTTTTTTTTTTTTTTTTTTTTTTTTTTTGCTGAAAGCATGTTTTCTGCTACCTTGTCTTTCAAATCACTGACTCAATACTCTGCTTCTTTAATCCGATGCTGACTCCTTCTAGTGTATTCATTTCAGTTATTGTATTCTTCAGTATTCTGGTTCTGTTTTAGGATTTCTATGTCCTTTTTTATGCTTACTATCTAAGTTGTCACTGAATTCATCCATTCTTCCCCTAAGTTCCTTGAGCATCCTTATAACTATTGTTTCAAACTCTTTATCTGGTAGATTGCTTGCCTCCATTTCATTTCATTCTTTTTCTGAGGATTTCTCCTCTTTCATTTGGGGCATGTTTCTTTGTCTCCCCAGTTTGGCTGCCTCTCTGTGTTTGTTTCGGTGTATTAGGTAGATCTACTGTATCTGTCATGGTATGGTGGTCTTTGGTAGTAGGTGACTTGTGGGGCTCAATGGCACATTCTCCCTGATCACCTCAATTAGGTAATCCAAAAATGTCCCTTATGTGGATTACATAAGCCCTCCTGTTATAGTTGAGCCTTGACTGCTGCTGGCCCATCTATATATGGGAAGATGATCCCTGGGCTAGCAGACCCCAGCCACAGTGTTTGAGCTACTGCATGGGGGCTGACCCCACAAGGTAGAAATTGCCCCAGCAAGGTCTGGAGCCTGCAGACATCTCCATTTGAGTGTGCCCCTTATGGAACTAACTGGCTTGTGCTCCTATGTATTCTGAAGCCAGTCACTGGACGTTTTGGTTCTGGGGCCTTTCAGAAGAGACTCCAGTGTAAGACAATGTCAGGCACTGCCTGTGACTGGCCCTGTGCTGCCTATTCAGAGCTCCAAAGCAATCCAGTTGGTAGCTGCCTCTCCTAGGCCTGTGTTCACACGGGAGGGGCCAAGCTGTGCCCTGAGGCTGACTCCACCAGTACAGAGCAGGGCAGGTTAGCAAAAGACCCAAGGCACTAAAGACCTGGCTCCCCCAGCTGGCTGCCTGTTAGCCACCGAAAGAGCCTCCTGCAGTACATGAATTGCATGAGGCAGGTTCTCAGCAAATCACCAGTTAACAGCAGGTGGTGTTCATCAGGTTGACAAACATTCAAACTCAGCACCAGTGCTAGGTCTGCAGTCACTCAGAAAAAGCCTCCGTGTACACCAAGGCCAGCCAAGGGCCTGGGGACCTTTGTGGTGGGAAAGGGTCTCAGGGAGTCATCAGGCCCAGAGTAAGATTTGATCATGTGGGAGAAAGGCTCTGTACAGAAACGGCATCACCATTCAGGGTACGTGGGGAAACATGGCCTTCCCTGAAAGCCACACAACTCAGTTTTTCCCTATGTGTCTCCAATACCCCCAATCTACCTGGACCTCCTGGAGAGCCCCTCAAGAAAGACTGCAATGGGGGCCCCGGCTGGATGCAGCCAGCAGGATGAAAGCTTGGCAGAGCAGGGCCACAGGGAGTCGGGAGGACAGGCCTAGTCACAGTTATTTTAAAATGAATGAGGGAGCTCTTTTTGAACTATTATGTATAATTTCCAAGACAGGAAAAACTAGGAATCAAAACCTGTATCTAGTGTGCTTGCACTTGTGTGAAAAGAGGGCAAGGGGAGGGCTGATTTATTGACCGAAGAATAACTCAAGAAGATACAATTTTGGTAACACTGGCTGACTCTAGACAGGGAAAGTTGAAGGGGTAGAAGAGACTTCACTGATTACTCTTATAACATTAAACTATATAAATTCAAAAGGATAAATAAAATCAAAACTTCTAGAGACACTCCTCCAATACATAAACAAATAAAATCATCTATCTTCAATGAAAAGCCACCAGGTAGAGAACCTGATGAAACACAAAGGTCGCACTAAACTTGTGCCGACATGACTGCAGCCTCCCAAAAATAAGTGGCCACTCAAGACCCATCCTTTTCAAAAGTTCTGTAATACAAGGTGACAGCTTCCATCTGATTCGAGACAAGTCAGAACAGGTTCAGAGAATGTTTTTGAAAAAAGAGCAGAGACAAATGGCAGCAGTCTAAGATCTATATGAAAGCAACCTCTCCTCAGGTCACTGAGATGAAGGAAATGACTGACCCCACCCCCCTTCAAAAAGTGGGCAGAGCAGAGGTAGCTCAATGTGAACACAGGGAAAGAACCCCAGTAGCTTTGACCCTTCTACAGAGCCTGTCTGTTCTGGGTGTAACTCAATGGAACACCCAAGGGAATGCACACTTCAGCTATCCTCTAAGTTACTTAACAAATGCACACGGGACAAGGGCAGGGGAACAGGGACAGAGAGGGAAGTTTGCCCTGCTTCTCCTCCCTTGATCTTGGCCCAGCGGCAATCATTATAATGGGCCAAATTGGGAAGAGAAAAGAGAAAACAAACCACAGAGATGATCCTGGTCGCACTGTACTAAATGATTTAATGCCTCTCTCTTTTCATTTTTTTCACTTTAAGTTCTTAAAACTGTGGAAGAAAAGGGACCACATGCTAAATAAGCCTGACAAGGTCAGGGGGGGCCTGCATGACAATCTTGCAAAATCGGGAGATCTAAAGTAATCACAAAGGGTGGTCTGAGATTAAAACCTATTAACTAAAATCAGTTCATGGCAAGTAGTCATGCCCTAGGCTTGAATCTTCCCTGACAAAAGTCAATCTATCTTAATTGACCTCAACTACTATCCTTTTGCATCTACAATAACATACCTTCGGAATGTCAAGATAACTTCCCTTTTTCCAGACCCCTCCAGGTACAACCACCACAACAGAACAGAGCCCACAAATCCCCTCACTGTTATTATATTAGCTGTTGACTGTTAAGGATCCTGTACCCACCTGTGTAAAAGAAGTATGTGTCTCATTTTACTTTTATCCAATCCCAGGTTTCCCTGCTTTGTTTTCTCCCACCTCCCTAATCTATCACCAATGGATTTCATGTAACCTCCATATGCCTTCTCCTTTGATTGTGATGCATGTATAAGGTGCAAAATTGTCATTTTCCTAAGCATTTTCTCAACTTGTTGAGGTTGTGCTTCCCGACAATTGTCATCAATTTGGCTCAAATAAACTCACAAAAATTCTCTCCAGGTTTGAATGTTTCTTATATTGACAAACCTCTAACCATCTCTATAATGTAACTGGTACTTGCTGAGGTGGAGAGCAAAGTATGGAAGAAAGTTTCTCACGAAGGACATCTCAATGGCTCAAGAGCCAAGAAAGGTCTGAAGAGGAGTAATACAGCTTACCCTAATGGGTACTGCAAGAAATCCTCCTATAGAGGAGCAGTGCTGACACTGGTCAGGCATTTCCTACCTGGTCTCCCGGGTTTGTCTGCATTATCGTTAAGGCAAATGCCCCCATTTTACTAACAGTGACCTATATGTCTTCTCTTCTTCCTGTCTTCTTGGCTCTTTAGTTCTTCCAACAAAAAAATAACACTGAGAGAATAAGCATAATTCAGCTCATCTTTTTTCAAAAAAGATTTTATTTATTTATTTATTTTCAGAGAGGCGGGAAGGGAGGAAGAAAGAGGGGGAGAGAAACATCAATGTGTGGTTGCCTCTCACATGCCCTCTACTGAGGACCTGGCCTGCAACTCAGGCATATGCCCTGACTGGGAATCGAACCAGCAACCCTTTGGTTTGCAGGCCGGTGCTCAATCCAGTGAGCCACACCAGCCAGGACTCAGCTCATCTTTTTGATTTAAGAAATCTGATACAAAATTGTCAATGGAAGACTAGAATAGTTAGCTAAAAAGTAAGGATGGAAAAATTAGGTCTTTGTTACACATATACTTGTACTATTTTCAAATCCAAATAGCATGGATAACTCAGAATCTAGCATATTAAATCGATGAAGATAGAGTATCCTTTTTTTTCCTAGGGATATACTCATTCAACAAACACTGCACTGAGCACCATTTAATTCAATGAATCCTCCTACAATCCTAAGAGGTAGGTGTTAGAATGAGCCTCTTTCGCAAAGGAAGAGGTACTACCTGCACAGAAGCCACACTGAGAGAGCAAGGGTGGGTTAGGACCCCCTCTCAGGCAGTCTGCTCCAGGATCTACTCTCAGACACTACACTCTGCTAAACTGACCTTATCCACCTTATCAGTCAGTTATGGCCCACGAATACTCCTTGTCATGAAGTATTCCCAGTTAAAATATTAGTCTCACAATATCATAACACCAATATTTCCCACCTCTCCCTCCTCCTTTTCATCCTCTTGTATGAGCTCTTAATATCTACTCCAGCCCACACTCATAACTCACCTCTACACTGCCCACCCAGCTGCAGATCCCTAATAAAAGGTACACCAGAGGCTCTCCACTGCTTCAAATGTTCATGTCACACAACACCCTCTTAGAACTGGCTCTCAAAGAAGGACGGACTGAAAATTCAGGGTCTAGAGACAACCTGGGGCACTTTGGTGCTATAGCCCTTGGGCAAATCCTTTAACCTTCCTCAACCTCTGTCCTCTCTGTAACTATGCAATCAAACTGGGGAGTCAAATGAGACTCTTAAACACTTAGTGCAGTGTCTAGATTACACTATGCTGAGGCAGACCTCAAAAGCCACCTCTCTCCCATAATACCTCCCTACATTCCCCAAAAGAAACAACTTCTATGCACTCCAGACTCTTGGTATTCCTCTAGCAGAATTTCACACATGTCCTCTTATTTGTAGGAATGGCTTCTACATAGCCACAGTTTCCCTCAGGTTTAAATTGCGTTCTCTAGGTGGGAGTATTCCCTGTAACATGTAGCACAGTATCTTGCCTATGGTCTGTATCTATGAATATTCCCTACTGCTTAAGCAAAGGTTCTGAGAGGAAAGGCTCTATGCAGAGAAGGTGAACATCACTCACATTACCTGGGATCATTTTGATAGCTGTGTTAACTTCACTCCATTTGTGAACCCGGTCAAACTTCCAGTCCAGGATAAAGTTCCCATTATCCGTCACCACAGGACCCTAGGAGATAATTTTCCATATTTACCAGGTACGAAGACACAAATAAGAAGACAGACAGGAAAGTGGAAGCAATAACCAAAGACAAATATCCTAATCAACTCACTCCAACTGGTGCTCCCACCTCAAGCTCTCTAGAAGGTAGTGCTGAGAGGCAGTAATGAGAAGAGGTCGGAGTCAGGATCTGAGTCCTAATGCCACAAAGGTCCGGACCTCAGAGGAGCCATTAACGTCTGTGAGCCTCAGATGCTCAACTGCCAGAAAGGAGGCAATAATCCACACTTCACAGGCAGCATATATATAAACCACAAGGGTCAGCACTGACCACGGGGAGTGCTCATGGTGGAAACTGAACAATTCTCAGCTATTATTAGACTGAAAACTACAGTAACAGACAGGCTACCAAAGGGCACAATACTCTCAAGGGCTTCATATTAAGTACCATGAATAATATAAAATGAGACAATGCTATTTAACCCTTCAACCAGGCAGTCCCATCAAAAAGATAGGAAACAGATATGGTTCCTGAGGTGAAATAGGTAGGGGGTAGTTTTAGTTAATTAATCCAGAATTCCTCAACAGCTTTGGGCACTAGAAAATGCTTAGGACAATGAATGTGACAGAGCACTGTAGTCAAAGGCAAAGAAATGAGGGCTCCTCTCCAGACTGGAGAAGGTAGGTGCTCAGTTAAGACCTCCATTAACGCAGGATGCTGAGGCTCTTGTCTGGAATAACACTAGCTATGAGAGGGAACCTCCAACGTTCTCCTCCTGGTCTTTCATCTACAAACACAGCCAGAGTCAAAGACCTGTACAACCACTATGATTAGGAAAATGATTTTAAAAAGTCACGATAACACATTAAAACAAAAATGTGGAACTTCTGGTCAAGATGGTGACATAGGCAGACATGGCTCACCTCTTTGCATAACCACATCAAAATTACAACTAAAATATAGAACAACTACCCTGGGTGGTGTAGCTCAGTGGATTGAGCACTGGCCTGCGAATGGAAAGGTCTCCAGTTCAATTCCCAGTCAGGGCACATGTCTGAATTGTGGGCATGTGAGAGGCAACTGATTGATGGATCTCTCATACATTGATGTTTCTTTCTCTCCCTTTCTTTCCCCCTCTCTTCCCCTCTCTCTAAAAGTAAATATATAAAATCTTTAAAAACATAAAATATAGAACCATCACTCAAGAACATCAGAAATCAGGCCAAATGAATTCTGACAATGACAAAATACAGGAGGGATATCTTGGGAGTGAGGAGTACTAGACCCATACCAGGTCCCCTGGCCAAGGATTCCAGTGCCAGGAAGACAAGTCCCCACAACTTCTGGCTACAAAACCCAGCAGGATTGAGTCAATGGAAGAAACATCTGGAGACCCTAGCAGTTCCTCTTATAAAACCCACAACACGGACTCGTCTACTCAGGCTTATTCCCTCTGAGCTCCAGCACCAGGGTAGCAGCTTGAACAGCACCAGTGGTATACAGGGAGAAGCTGAAGTGGCTGGCATCAAGGTGAGCAGAGGCTACTGTCCCTTTGCTAAACCCTCCCTCCACAGAGCTGGTGCCACATCTAAGACTCCATCAACTTCACTAACACTTCTGACAGCCTTGGAGAGATCCCCAGAGGCTCTGCCCCACCCAATTTATGGGCCCACCCTAGCTGCTTTTCCATAGGAATGGCTGGTCTCGGCTCCTAAATCCTATCAAGCCAGCAACAGCTGGCTTCAGTGAGCCCTGACTACAGCCAGATTAGTCACAGCTTGGCTTCACCTAGGAATCTCCAAGCCCAGCACAAGCAGCAGCCATCTCAGATTGCTTTAACGCGCAGGTGGGGTGCCCTGGGCAAACACAGGTCAGGGCTGACCTTGGCCTGTATCATCCAGGAAACCCCAGGGCCAACACACCCAGTAGACAGGTACTAACTACATCAGAGCACCACCACCCTGCCCCTGCACAGCTGATCCTCCATGGAGGGTGGAGGTTGGTGGTCAGTGGTCACAGCCAGTCTTTGCAGCTGACTGATCTGAGTAAATCTCTCCCATTGATCTGCCAACAGCAACCAAGGCTCAACCATAAGAGGAAGGTGTACTCAGACCACACAAAGGGCGCACCTCGAGTACACATCTTGTGGGATAGAAGAGGCTGTGCCATTGGATCCTTCAGGACACCTACTACATTAGGCCACACTACCAAGACACGTAGTCAAAGCAGCCCTACCTAATACAAAGAAACAAATGCAGGGAGTCTGCCAAAACAAGGAGACAAAGAAATATGGCCCAAATAAAAGAAGAGATCAAAATTCCAGAAAAAAAGCTAAACAAAATGGAGATAAGCAGTCTCCCAGATGTGAAGTTCAAAACACTGGTTATAAGGATGCTCAGTGAACTTAGTCAGGACCTCAGCAGCATAAAAAAGACAAGGTCAGAAACAAAGGAGACACTAACTGAAATAAAGAACAATTTACAGGGAAACAACAGTAGAGTGGATGTAACTGAGAATCAAATCAATGATATGGAATATAAAGAAGCAAAAAACAATTACTCAGAACAAGAGAAAAGAATCCAAAAAATGAGGATAGTATAAACAGCCTCTAGGAAAACTTCAAGAGGTCCAGCATTTGCCTCTTGGGGGTGCCAGAAGGTGAAGAGAAAGAGCAAGAAATTGGAAATCTATCTGAAAAAAATAATGAAATAAAACTTCCCTAATTCGGTGAAGGAAATAGACACGCAAGTCCAGGAAGCATAGAGTCCCAATTATGATGGATGCAAACAGGCCCACTCCAAGACACATCATAAGTAAAAGGCCAAAGGTTAAAGATAAAGAGAGACTTTTAAAAGCAACAAGAGAAAAGAAAGTAATTACCAGATGGGATGGGGAAGAGGGAGAATGGGTGAAGAGGTGAGGAGATTAAGAAGTACAAATAGGTAGTAACAGAGTAGCTATAGGGATGTTAAGTACAGCACAGGAAATGGAGAAGCCAAAGAACTTGTGCGTATGACCCATGGACATGAACAATGGTGGACGGGTTGCCCGAGGAAGCAGGGGGTGCTGGGTGGAGGGGGGCAAAAGGGGAAAAAATCAAGACAACTGCAAGAGCGTAATCAATAAAATATAATTTAAAAAATGTATCAAGGAAGAGGTACCGATAATCTTTTTTTTCTACATCTCCCATGCTTTTTATATAGTTATATTTACACCATAGTCTTTGGATTATTACTTTTGATTTTTTTATTTATGGGTAAGAAAAATAAGTTCATTGCAACCCCCTTTAAAAGCTGAAGAAAAACATTTGGATTAACTATCTGGAATGTATTCCCGAGAAAGGGTTCACATCCCCCAAGAAATTCTACTTCCTCTCAAATTTAACCAAAGAATGAGAAAAGAGGAGGAAAAAAGAAAATTATACCATGAAACCTGAAAAACTTTATGTCCCTGGGGGCTTCCCAAAGCCCAGGTTTAGCAGATGTTAATCAGGGTGGCTTCAGGTCTAGGCTTCAGGTATGGAATAGAAAGGTCAGATCACCTGAGGAGTGTCAGCCCCTCAAGCTCCATTAAGTCTTATCTACAAGAATTTGAATAGAGCTAGCACTCTAAAGATAAACAAAGAACCTATTTAAAATAAGAAAATGGGCTTCTGGATTCCAATTTGCTGCTCTTGCCAGGTGGACTATGGCAGCTCAGGAAGTCACTCCAGACAGCCAGTCAGAAAACAATGCTTTGGAGCTTCCATCTGCTTGAGACATGAGATTACATGCTGCAGGCACCCAGCCAGGAGGCCCACAGCGAGGCTTTTAGTTCTATAGAAGCCCTTTCTATTCCATCTTCTTCTGAGGTGGATCCAGGAAAAAGAACTTGAAAACTTGGCTGCAGTGGACTTGAAACTACAGAAAACAGCTTTGAAGTTCAGTGGCAATCCAAGGGGCTGATGGTTGTTGGAGCCAAAGGCCGTTTTAAGAAGCGGGCTTCTCATTATCTATTTCCCACCATTTCACTGAAAGACACTATTTATTTACCCAAAGGCAGAAAGTAGAATTTACTGTTCATTAAATGCCTGAGGTAATTAGAAATGTCTTTAATTTTTGCCAGAATGCCATTGAAAAGAAGAATAGCATAACTTGTAGCATATTCTTTCTTTGCAAAATTGACATATTAACATTCCTGTGAAAATGACTGTGCTAACATCCTTGAAAAAATGTATTTTTACAAATAATAAAATAATTTAAATTATTTTAAATAAAATCATTTAAGTAGTAAATACTAATTATTTAAATTTATAATTATTTAAATAATTATCCATTTATTATAATGAAACAATTTGAATTATTTTAAATAAAATCATTTAAAATAAAAGATGCACCTGAAGCAAAAAATAAAATTAAATAAATTAAAATAATTAATAAAATAAAATAAAGTAAATAAAAGCCAACTGCGCAGTTCAGGCACAGGCGACCTAACTAAAGCAGAAAGAACACTGAGAACCTATGGGCACTGAAGAGCTTTTACATCACAAGTGCTGATGTAAGACGGAGAACCTGGCACGTCCTCCAGAAACCTCCACAGCCACTTACTGCCTTGTTGACAGCCATGCGAAGTTCAACCACACCTCCAAACTTCTGAATCACTGCTCGGCTCACTGGGACATAAGCCATAGGGATGACCTCGATGGGGATTCCCTTGTGCCATTGATCCCCAAGGTTTTTCGAATCTTTCCTGGAAGTAAAGAGTCAAAAACTATGATAAATATAATAGGCTCAATGGTACAGGTAAACACCAAATTCAGGAATGGGTTTAATTATATGGTGAAAGGGCACAGGAGGCAGGCAAGGGTAAGTATACAGAGGTTTTAAATGTATTTGAAATAACTATGACAAAAATGTTACAATATGATATGACTAGCTTTGTGTGGTATACAGGTGTTTGTTATTTATGTTCTTCCTACAGCTATATTTCAAAAGTAAATACTTTTTTCCCCTCTAAATTAACATGCTCAGCACAAGTGCCTTCTACCAGATTCCTTGAAGAATCTGAGAGCCAGGGCAAAGACTATCTACAACACGAGCCACATGTGACCCCGAAAGGAGGTCATGTGTGCTGAGTCATCGCTCACGGGAAGCAGTGTTTGCCCTGCTTCCTCTGAGGCTCTGTGGATCAAACGACTGACATATGAGGACGTACTCTGTTAACAAGGGACACAAACTGTTTCCTCCTCATTCCAAAGGATACATAAATACCAATACCTACCTTCAGCATAGGCTGAGTAGAAATCCTCCTAGACACTACCCTAAGTCTGAGATATGAGTCTCATAGTCAGGCACTCCCTCCTGTTCTCTATTTCCTCTTCTATAAAACGGGAATGAGGCCTGAGGTCCCATCTATCTCCTTGGTGGATAGGACACTAAGCATTATACCTGAAATCAGCAATCACGATGAAGCGACTAGCATAGCCTGCCACAATCTTCTCCTGAGTCAGGCAGCCTCTAAGGATAGGAGGAAAAAAAAAAAAAAGAAAAATGAACACATGAGTAAAACAAAAGCTCAATCTGGGAACTAGTCAGATACAGAAAACCCAAATCCACTCAATTCTGGCACTTAAAGAGAAACTTACTTTTTATATCTTAAGGGACATGACCCACCTCCATTATGCTGTGCAATGAACTGAACTGTGTCCCACTCAAATTCTAAGGCTGAAGTTCTAACCCCCAATGAGACTGTACTTGGAGATGGGGCCTCTGAGGAAGTAATTACGCTTAAATGAGGTAATAAGGGTGAGGCCCTGGTCTGACAAGATTAAAGTCTTTATGATTAGAGATACTAGACAGCTCACTTACTCTCTCCCCACTATGTGAAGATAGTGAAAAGGCAGCCATCTTCAATGAAAGGGACTCCAGAACTGCCAGGAATTTCCGTTGTTGCAGCCACCCAGGCTATGGTATTTTGTTATGGCAATGAAGCTAAGACATGCTGCTTCTACTAAATGGACTATGGGAAGCTTAGCCTGTATCTGGAAGAACCTAGAAATGGGACAGTGGTTCCCAGTTAGGCCTGAAGTGCTGTGCTTAGGAAGAAGTCATCTGAGCATGGAATGAATGGGGTGGGGTCTATAGCTTAAAAAATAAAATAAGCTTAGAACAACCTGGTCAAAGGTTATTTGACAAAGTGATAAAGCAGAAAGCACATAAACAACTGTGTGTCATTTCATAGTCTGCTTGATTCTAAGAACCAATGAAACACGAAAACTTGCCTTCTTCAATTCATCCTTCCCTAACCCCCAAATCAACACTTAGAAACATCCAATAAATGTTTTCTAAATGAATCAATAAATGTATCACTAACTTCTCAGAGATAAAAGCAGCTTTAAAGCACATACCACACACTGGTACCGACAGACCTAATAATTTAGCCGCAATAATATGCTTGCTTTAGCCTGCAAATATTTAAAGCTGGAATCAGAAAAATGCAGACACAGAGAACCCATTAAGATGAATAATTTCACCTTAGAGGAGGCCCAGGTTCCCAGTCACCAGATTTTGCAACTAATGACCAGAAATGCCAATTTGGCAGCTCCACAGCCATAGCTATCAATACCCTAGTAGAAAGACAAACTTAGGTACATCACAGTGGAAATTTGTTTATTTTGTAACCCATTTTGCTTTGCTAGGGATTAACTGGCAGATACTCTTTAGCAAAAAAGTTGCCACAACACTCACCCACCACCCTTGATGAGATTGAGGTCAGCATCTACTTCGTCAGCACCATCGATGGCAAGGTCAATCTGTGTCAGAAGGAATGATAAAAACACCACTAAGAGCCTTTTGAGAGAAAGCTCTGTGCAAAGCTTGAGCATACAATAGCTTATCAGACCTTCAACATTTGTTTTTAACCAATCCAGACACTGAGGCTCTGAGAGGTCAAACTGTTCTAGAGTCACCGGGAAACAAACATGGGGCCTGGGAACCACACCCGGATCCAGCTCTTACACTCCCTTTTCTCACTGACAGGCTTCTCTGTGCACAAGCTGGAACTGTGGAGATGATGCAATCTCAATGTGGGTGACATCACCCCCAAGTACAGTAACAGATATACACATATACCTGCGGTATTAAAATCTCATTGGGGAAAGAAAGGGAGATCACAGAGAAAAGCTCAGAAACACTGATTCAAAAGTCTCCTTAGTGTTGTGGCAAAAACAGGCAATTTCGAGGGGACAAAGAAGACCCAATGAAGAGTTATAAAGCTGACACACATTTGATGTGATCCAGGATTGGAAACTATCTGAGGTACTCTGACTATGATACTGCCAAAGCACCTATCTGGCCTTGCCCACTCTTTCTATTAGGAAGCTCTACCACCAGTCCCAAAAGCAGTCAAAGGGCAAGTTGGTTCACTCATTTTCAAAATTTGAAATCAAAGAAGCTATGTATTTTTCATCACTCCTGGTACTGTTGCATGATTGATATGGTAGTTTTGAGTACAGTTTTTAATAATAGCAGTAGAGAAAACCTCAGGGTACAAATTCAGTTCAAAGTGCAGTTAGAAGTTGCTTGGTATGGCTGCTGTGGCACAGGTATAAAGCCTCCGAAGCTTCACCCTTGCTTCCGTCCATTACAGACGTGCCCTGTACCTGAGGGTACAGCCATTGCTGCTCCTTGACCCTGCACTAACTCCTGGGCTGGGCTTTGCCCGGGCAACTGATTCTCCAGGGCCTGGAAAGTGGCTACTCTTTCTATTGTAATGGCAGGCCCATCTTCAGCCCAAACTACTCTCCTAACAGCACTGAACAGCTGACTCAGCCTGTATCCTGACTCTGCCCACAGACTTCTCTCAACAAGCCCTTCCCATGATCCTTGCTAACCCCTCTGAGGTCCATGTGTACCACAACTAGATTACTAGACCACCATCAAGCCCCAATCACCAGCCTAGTTTTGGAGCTGCCACAACCCCGCCAAACCATTCAAATCCAGCTTTGACCTCTCCCCCTTACCCCAATGCATCAAAGCATTCCACCACTCAGTCCTAATCACGACAGCCAAGTCTGGGCACTGTCCACATGTATCCACGTGCGTACTGGACCTGCTCCCGTGGTTTCTCTCTGTACCTCTCTAAAATGTTCTCTCCTGTCCTTGCCACCAAGCCTTCCTAGCTACACTCAAACTTCACCTCTTCCCACAAAATCCTTCCAAGTAGCATCACTCTAGAGCTAGAAGCACTCAAATTTATATTAAGGCTTTGCCATTAGAAAAAGCATGGCCTTAGGCAAGTGGCTTGCCCTCTCTATGCCTTTTTCACATCAGTGAAAATGGTGGGTACAAAATGGGACCTGCCCTCAAGATGGCTGGAGATTAAATAACTTACCACAGGTCCATCACTAAGCAAAATATCTAATAAATAGTAAGGGCTCAGTAAATGCTAACTATGACCATGCTACTCACCCTATCAACTTCAGCTCCCCTCTATTACTCATGTGTTTAATCATTTTTACCACAAAACTTAATTTTAACCTGTTTCCAAATGACCACAGTGCCTCACATGATTACTTCTTTTCTCCACTTGGTGGTAAGCTCACTATTATATGCCTATCCAAGGACCAAAGAAAGCCCTGGATGAAGCTGGTCCAATCCCCCTTCACGATACTCAGATTGAGTACTCACGGTTAAACCAAAGGGAATGTACTAGAAATCAACCACCTCTCCTTGTGTGACCTTAGCCAGGATTAATACTCAAGGTCTCAGAAGAAAAGCTAGTATGACCTGTCTCCTAGACACAAGATACCCAGAGCCCATGAACAAATAACAGCCATAAAAAAAGGAGACAGAAGACAGAGTAGCCTCTCTTACCTCAGGGTGACGGTCCAGGTCACTGAGAGTTAAGCCGTACTGCAGGATGAGCTGACGGGCCTATGGGGGGACAGGAAAAAGCACCCACAATCATTTACCCTGAGCAGATGACAAGGATTTTCAGAATTCTGTTCTATTTAAGTGTCAAACACTGCATCTTGACCAAAGCTCCCTCCAAAATCCCAACCTGGATCACCAAGAGATAGGAGAGGTAGACCCATGAAAGGCAAAAACTAAGTTAATTCATCCTGGAAACCAGAAGAAGGGAAATAGCACATAGTGAAGACAGTCCAGTGCCAGTCTAAGAGCTCCTAATCTAATAGCAGTGACCTGCTAGTTAAGACAGTGTTATCGCTTCCTAAAGCTTCTGCTTATACAGTATTTTTTTTTAATTTCCTAAAATAAGAACCAAATCTGTAAAATATTAGAAAGGTCTTTAAAAACAATCCGACAGTGTGGGGAAAAAAATGAAGATCACTATGAATTGACATGGAGTGATTCCTAGGCTATTCGACTATCGAGTAAAAATAAGTAAAAAAAACAAACATACTCAGAAGACTATATAAAGGCAGGACTTCTGGAATGGCTAAGTAAGCAGCTTGGCAAATTGAAAGCAGCAAACTGGGAGAGATTTAGGATGTTTAAAGAAAACGTCAGCACCACTGACTTTACAGACATGCCTTATAAATAATTAACCTTTAACCCAGGCCGACCAAAGGGGAGAGCAGTGGTGACCGGCAGCACAAGGCCCTGATCAGGACTCAGAGGTGAAACGGATGCACCATGAACTTCGATCACCCAAATCCAAGAGATCAGGATTCACGTTCACATCATTGTTCACAATATGCAAAGTAACCAAAGAATGAAAACGTTTTTTTTCAAAGGCATGTCCTGAAAATAGTTTCTTCTTAATGTGACAAGCACCTGAGATTAAGAATCACAAGGTCTGGGTTACGATCTTAAATGAACCAGCCATGTAACACTGGCCAATTTTCTCATCTATAAAAAGATGGGGATAGATGAAATGACCAACACAAATCCTCACATCCAAAATCTTAAGACTCTAAGAATAAAATACAAAGACCCTGGAATTTGCAATATATGGATTTTATTGAAATCCTGATTCAAACTGTAAAAAATTATTTTAAGGATAAGACAAAAGAGAAATTTGAATCATAGATTTTTATTTGATGCTATTAAAAATTATTGTTACAGTTTTTTTAGTATTGTTGAGATGTTTAAAAGTCTATTTTTCAGACATAATAAAATATATACAATTAATTTATACTATGACTGGGATGTTTCAAAATAACCTAGGTGGAAGAGAATGAGGTACAGATGAAAAAAAATTGGCCACAAATTGATAACTGTTCAAACTGGGTGATAGGTATATGGAAATTGATTATATTATTCTTTATCCTTTCTTTTTTTATATATAATTTCTTTTTTATTTTTTAAAGATTTTATTTTATGTATTTATTCTTAGAGAGAGGGGAAGGAATGAAGAAAGAAAGGGAGAGGGACATTGATGTGTGAGAGAAACATCAATCAGTTGCCTCTTGCACACGCCCTGACCAGGACCAGGCTGCAACCCAGGCCTGTGCCCTGACCGGGAATCGAACCAGTGACCTTTTGCTTTGCGGAGAATGCCCGACCAAGTGTACTACCCCGGTCAGTCTTTATCCTTTCTGAAGTTTAAAATTTTCCATGGTAAAAGGCTAACATAAAATGCTGACTGAAAAAAAGCAAGTTTAAAAAAGAAAAAGAACATGGTTTTGTTCTTATTAAAAAGAAACATATAATGGAGAAAACAGTAATAAAAGTGGTATTGCTGGACTATTTCCAAGTTCCTAGATTTCTCCAAAAGTAGTACTGGAGAATTCACCGTAATTCCAGAATTTGAGACTATAAAAACATTAAGAATATCTGAAAGGCAGCCTCCAAGATGATCCTCAATGATCCCCTACTCTTAGTATTCATGCCGTTGGGTAATCCCTGCCCACAATGTCCCATGGTTGGTCTGTATGACCAAAGGCACACAGCAGGCGAGATGGCATGGCACTGCTGAGATGAACTGGGGTTGAGGGCCAAGGGGTAGGACATGCTCAAACATACTCCCCTCCTTTTTCCTTCCTCTCCCCGCATCCTTCCCTTACCACATTCTCTGGGGAAACCAACTGCTATATCCTTAAGACACTGAGACAGCCCTGGGCACAGGCCCACTACTCAACAGCCTGTGAAGAACTGAGGTCTGCAAACACCATGTGACTGAGTTTGAAGAGAGCTTCAACCATGCTGAGTCTTGAGATGACAACGGCTCAACTGCAACCTCATGAGAGACCCAACTAAATCCCTCCAGATTCCTGACTCTTGGAAACTACAAAATAATAAATCTAGTTGTTTGAAACTGCTAAGTTTGGGGATAATTTATGCCATAGGAACAAATAGCTAATACAGATGGTGTTAGAAAAATGACAAAAATTGCATATAAGTTCAGTGTGATATTCTATCATGCAAATAAAACTGTGATGTACTATAATTTCCTACTAATTTTACATACTTCAGAAACAGTACTAAACTTTATTCAAATACATTACATGAAAACTGGATGTTAGGAAATGTTCTAAAATAATTCCTATGGAAAAAGTCCTATGTAAATATACCATTTTAATTTAACATTTCTTAAGTTCAAAGCACCACTTGTCAGTGTTCCTGTTTGATAAGGATGTCCTGTTGTCCGTCTGGGCTGTAATCAGAGCATGGCACAACACATTTCAAATACTCCTGTTGCCCTACAAAAGTTAGCATCACATTGAGCCAAAGGTTGAGTAAATAACTGGTCATTGTGAGTTCAATCCAAAAGGACTCACTTAGTGAAAGCCCTTGTTTTAAAGAATGGATGCCCAGAGAAGTCACACGGTGGTTAAGTTAGGGACAGAGTGAGGAACAGAAATACTGGCACCTGCTTTCCTATCCTGTGTAGGAACTAGGAATGGAGTTAGAAGAAAGGGAAAACGGGGGGAATGATAGAAGAAAAAGAGGAAAACAACCCTACTTATAAATGGAATCTAAGTCATCTTACATAATAATATGTTATTAATAATTATATTAACAGTAACAATTTTAAAAGGAGTTCTTTGAGGCATTCCTCCTCTACCTAAAATGTCCCACCTTCTCCCAACTCCAGCCCTTTATATCCAACTGAGAGGTTCTCCTTTCCAAGAAGACTTCCCCATCCCCTGGCAAACAGTGGGCTCTCTCCTTCCTCTAAAAGGCACATTACCTCTTTATTCTCTATTACATATTTGTGACAAATTGCACAAATAAATGTAGCATTAATTCATCCAACAAACACTTAATAGAGTGCCTAAGAGCCAGGTGCAACACTAGGACATTGGAGACAGTGATTAACACCTCCCATGCACCATGTCCCTAATAAAAATATATACACCCTCAATAAGCACTATGTCCAACTAACTCGGCTTCCTCACCACCACTGCCAGCCCCAAACCCATGCACCAGTCCAGAGTCTGGCACACGAGGGTGCAATCAGGTAAGTACAGTCTACGTTTGTTGGGAACCGCCCTGCCTGGTTTCAGAGGCTGTAACCCCTCATGGTTAAGGCTGAGTCAGAGTTGGGACCATAAGCCACGAAGGAGACAAAGCTGATCTCCCTGGCAGGTGTGCCACCTCTGCCCACTTCACCCTGCTTGGCCCTGAGCTTGGCCAGTTAGCCAATGACTGGTAAGAATCCTCAAGGGAGGATCAACCTAAGACAGGCTCTGGTCACGGAAGAGGCCCGCAGGGAAGAACTCGGGGGGCTGTGGAAAAAGGGGGTGATGGACCCTCGCCCCTCGGCTTTGAAATAGACTGAGTCCTCATTCTGTCTGCAAGAAGTCTCCTAATCTCTTGGCTGCCTTGCTTCCCTTGCCTGACTTAAACCTGAAGCAATAACAGAGGGTAGTGCAGTCCTGTGCTGGGAGGGGCGGATTCCCTGGGGAATCAGGCCTAACAAAAATACATACATTCCTATGAAACCTACTTAATTTGTACCCTCAGTTTAAGAGATAAGGGTCCAGACCTGAGATGAGTCTGGCGCCTAAAGTTTCCTGGCCCTCTAACTAATTGGCTGCAACTCAGAATAAGCCCTCAGAGTTCTCTGTAAATCTTGTATTGTTTAACCCTTACTGCCTGACAATGATTGATGAGCTTTATCCTATTCCTATGTGAATGAACCTAATAAAAGCCCCTGGAGAGAGAGGCTCGGGGCCCTTCTCCCCTTGAGAGAAACGGCCACCTTTCCTCCCCAAGGAGATCATGTCTTGGTAGTCTTTTCCTTCGTCCGTGGCGGAACCTGGGGGGCTGCGTTAAAGCCCCCCTGACATCTGGCGCCCGAACAGGGACTTTCAGGACCTGCACGGACCAGAGGCTTCGAGCCACCATCGCCACGGCTTCATCCATGGTGGACCTGGGGGGCTGTGTTAAAGCCCCCCGACATACGTTATACAGCTGGGAGGCCTGTTGGTGATTCACCTGCCCCACACAAATGTTCATCTCCCCAAACAATAGCAATAACATGAGCACAGGATCTGCCCTTCCTTTTAACAGTATGTATCCCCATTCATAACATGGAGGACCCTGCACACTGACCTCAAGATCCCACTGGGTTGAGACCCTTTAAGTTTGTTCCTATCAGCAAATCCTCCAACTCTCCTGTCGCTCCACTTTTCACTGGATGGCCTGTAAGTGGCCCTGAACACACATAGAAGTCATACTCACAACTGGCCTGAGTGTTACGGTTGAACTGTGTTCCCCTAAAAAAAGATATGTTAAAGTTCTAACCACCAGTACCTCAGAATTCGACCTTCTTCGGAGACAGGGTTCTTACAGAGGTAATCCAGTTAAAATGAAATCATTAGGGTGAGCCCTAACCCCGTGTCACTGGTTTCCTTATAAAGGGAAATTCCCACACAGTGACAGACGCATACAAAGAGCAGGTCATGTGAGCATGAAGGCAGAAATCGGCGTGATGCATCTACAAGTCAAGCACCACCAAAGATGGTCAGCAAACCACCAGAAGCTAAGAGACAGACACAGAACAGGCTCTTCCTCACAGCCTTAGAAGGAATCAACTCTGCCAACACCTTAATATTAAGAGTGCTGGCCTCCAGAACTGTGAGAAAGTAAATTTGTTTTCTAAGCCGCTCAGTTTGTGGTGCCTTGTTACAGCAGCCCTAATAAACTAATACACTGAATTCAACCTAACAGCCCTACCATGGGAGTACAGACCCACCACGGCTCAGTCAGCACTAACGCAGCCTCAGTTGCCCAACGGGGATCAGCATCTACTGGACACCAAGCACTCATGCTCACAAGCTCAGTGGTCTCCTGAGGGTGCAGAGCAAACCCTATCTGCCTCTTCCAACTCTCAAAAATGCAGGGAGCCAGAAAGCTAATAAGGATTAGCCTGTGCTTGTGAAAAAAGACAGAAAGCAAAGCCTTCTCACTGTAATCCCACAGCTGATGCCTCCCCAAATGTCTCATGTAATTAATGACAGGCTAGCAGTTCTTCTGTTTTTCATAAATTTTACCATAAAATCTGAAAACTTTTCCCCTTCTACCACCTAACTGAGGTAGAATGAAAACCAGCATAAACAATAAACAACTTTTTGGCTTAGACCACATCTGACTTTCAAATGTTTTATTTTCTTCTTCCAAAGCCTAGCTTTAAAAGGAAAATCTATATAAATCCTTTATATTACTACAGGTTTACTTGTTTAAAAGATAGGGCCTAAAGTATTTTTATTTTCTTTCAATTATTTAATTTCAGGAGATTGTACCTGGCTAAACTTAATACAAAATAAGTTTGGGCTTGGGAGGGACAAAAACAAAACAGTACCTGAACAAGTAAAATTTTAAAAGCCCTGTGAACTTGAGCAACTCCTCCTAACTTCCTGGAACTGGCCAGTTGTTGTTGTTAATTACCACCATAAAACAGGTGGGTTAAGAGGATAATGCTATATTAAGAATGCAGGGTCAAATTTCCAATTAAAGACAGAAATATAAACATCAGTGTTTAGCTCAGTCTTCTCCAAAACCTCTTTAAAACTGTGGTGAAGTATTTTTTCTTAAAGGCATACACCTAAAAAAAAAAAAAAAAAAAAAAAAAAAAAAAAAAAAAAAAACAACGAAAAAAGAAGAAAACAACCAACAAACTTAAAAGCTAGACCACTAATGCACAAATTAATGGTAAATGGCAGACATGAGAAAGAAATCCTAAGCCAGTACTGGACAAAGCTAAGAAGCAAACAAATAAACACAGAACCTCCCAAAAGATTCATAACTCAAAGGCATTATGAACTTCAGGGAACAGACGATGGTGAGAGCAAAGGGAAGACTGTTGAAAAGGCTATGTAAGAACCTGTCATACTTCCATATCCTTCTCGGCTACTCCCAAAGTAGCACGTTTATTCTCTGGAGAAGGTCAAACAGTAAGTCTCAGGGCTGAGCTGCCAGGCACAGGTGAAGGCGGGGGCACTCCTTCAGTGAGCTTTTACTGTGTAGAAGCTACCCCAAAACACAGTGGCTTAAAAGCAAATATTTATTAATTTGCATGATTCCCTGGACAGACTGGGAAGTTTCTGGTCTGAGCTGGACTGGGTGTAAATGGTGTCATTCACATGCCTGTAGCCAATGAGCCACTTATCCACCAGGGCTTGTCCACCTGGGGGCCGAATGCTATGCCCAATGCAAGACAAGGCTCTCTAGCATACCATTTGGTCACATTCCGTTGGCAAATGAGTCCCATGATCATAGTCAATTCTGCAAAATGCTAGACACTTCTTTTTCATCTACCACAAAGACACTAAAAATGAGAATTAAGAGCAAGTTTATATCCAGAATAATAATAGATGTCTTCTTACCTACTTGACTCCCAGGACATGGGCAGCCATACATACCCTCCAATGAGGGAACTGGGCAGTCCTATCTGGAAAAACTGACCAGCCAGAAGACAGACAAATGATCTGACATTACAAGTTCCCCACTTAAGGGCCTGACAGAGAAGCCTAGAGCAAAGACCACCCTCATCCTGAGAGCTAGTTTCCAATCAACTTCTTAGCCTAACAGTCCTCAAAGTAAGCAGACAGCCAAGAACATCAGAGTAAGAAAAAGAGGAATATAATTTTTTTAAACTACCAAAGCAATCTAACAATATTTTGACTGTGTTGGTTGTTACATATTTGTGAAAACTCAGAATTATATGCTAGAAAGGGTAAACTTTACTATATGTGAATTATACCTCCAAAAAAGTGTAAAAAAAAAAACTTTGAAGAAACATATATAAAAAGAAGAAATAGTAAAAAAATTATTATTATCCAAGGAGGTAAGAGAAGAAATTGAAAAACTGAACCTCTACAAGCAAAAAAGATTTCAGAATTTTTTTGTTTAATTTCAAACAAAAAAGAGTTCTTGTTTGAAATTAAACATGAGAGAAAAAGACAAGGCCAAAGGACAAAACAAGCCACAAGCACCAAGTACACAGGGGTCCTAGAAAGAAAGACCAGAAAAAACAGAGGAAAGAAAATCATAAGCATTAATGGGGAAAAAAATCCTAACACTGAAGAGTGTGAATTGGCAGAATGCAATGTCCCAGCGAGTGAGCAGCAGAGTGAAAAAACAAATAAACAACAATAAAACCACATCAAGCCAAACACAACATGGTGAAATTTCAGAACTGGAGACAAAGAAAAGATAATATAAGGGTATAAGCATTCAGAGAGAATAAAATATAGGTTTCATACAAAGGACCAAGAATTAGAATAGCTTTGAGCTCCTCAATAGCAAACTGAAAACCAGAAGACAATAGGGAAATGCCTTGAAAATTCTAAGAAATGATTTAACATACAATTCTCTATTGATCAAATAACTGACTTCAAGAGAAGCTAGAATAAATACATTTTCAGATATCCAAAGCAGCAACAAATTTGCATCCCATGTGCTTGGGATGTGCTTAGCCAAAACTCAAGAAAACATGAGTGTGGGGGATGCGTGAGGAACAAGACCAAAAAAAAGAATGGATCCAAAACAAGAGAAGGAAATTTCCTGACTACAAAGGCAGTCCCCAAGATAATAGCCTTGAGCAGCTGCTACAGCATTACCAACCCCAATCCTTCAGAGAGGCTTGACCAAGAAAATGAAATTGATGGAGTGAAATATTCACTGTGTTGGAAAGGGATGAGGAGAAACTTCCTACTCAATCCAGGAAATCGTGAGGATTAATAAATATTTGCTCTTTTAAGCCACTGTTTTTGGGTAAGAGTTTAGGGTTGAATTAGTAAGGAGTACATAGACAACCAAGCAAAGAAACAAACAAACAAAAAAAGCATCATTTACTTAACTTTCAAGAAAACAAAATAATAGGAAGGTAAGGAAGAGTAATCACAGCATACTACACAGATCAGCTGTAGTTTGGATGGTCACAATTCTGTAACAGTAAGACTAAAGCCTCATCAAAATGAAATTCTTTGGGAAGACTGGGAGAGAAGTGAGTATGTGAACGGTGAGACCCAGGAGGTAAAAGATAACCAAATGCCATCTTCTATTCATCCTTTCAGTGCAGAATTGTTACCTAAAGTTGAAAAAAAAAATTTGAATACCAAGAAAAGCATGTCTTTTTGAGATACTGGAGCAAATATCCAATCAGCTAAAGGAGTTTTAAAATTGTTTCCATCTAGCCCTGGCTGGTGTGGCTCAGTGGATTGAGTGCCAGCCTGTGAACAGAAAGGTTGCGGGTTCGATTTCTACTCAGGGCACAGGCCTGGGTTGTGGGCCAGGTTCCTAGTTGGGTGTGTGCAAGGGGAAACCAACAATGTTTCTCTCCCTCTCTTTCTCCCTCCCTTCCTCTCTCTAAAAATAAATAAATAAAATTATTTCCATCTAAAGAGCAATTAAATGGTGGTGGTCAGGGGTGGGGGATAAGGAAAGTGTTGTTGATAATAAAGACTTGAATGATTTGCTTCTTCAGTCCACGTGTAGATTGCCATGTGTTGTGTCAAAACGGGGGTACACTCTGAAATATGCTGTTGGGCAGTTTTGTCATTGTAGAACCTCAGAGAGTGCACTTACACAACCTAGATGGCATAGCCTACTATGTACATGCTATATTTTCACACAACTAGCAGCACCAGCATCATCACAAACATGTGAGTACTGGATTGCACGACGACATTATTGACAGCTATGATGTCACTAGGCAACAGGAATTTTTCAGCTCAATTATAACCTTATGAGACTATGATCATATTGTATATGTGGTCCATTGTTGACCAAAATGTTATACAGCACATGACTGCATAGCTTTAATTAAAAATATTAATTACTCAGCCCTAAGAAAGAATGAATCTTACCATTTGTGACAGCATGAACCCCAGAGGTTATTACACTAAGTGAAGTAAGTCAGTCAGAGAACAAATACCATATGATTTCACTTACTTGTGGAATCCAAAGAGCAAAATAAACAAACAAAACAGAAACAGACTTGTAGATACAGAGAACAGACTGATGTTTGCCACAGGAGAGGGAGCGGGCCTGGGTGAATAAGGTAAATGGATTAAAAAGTATAACTTAGTAGATACAAAACAGTTATGGGGATGTAAAGTACAGCATAAGAAATATAGTAAATAATATTAAAATAACCATGTATTTGAAATACCAGGGAACTGCTTTGTAAAGTACATGGTTTTCTAATCACTATGCTGTATACCTAAAACTAATACGAAATAATACTGAATGGCAACTGTAATTGAAAAAAAATAAAAATAAACACTTTTGATAATATGTTGCAACAATTCTGGATACTGGCGACCTACTAGGAGTTGCTTTGCTGTTTATATACTGACTTGCCTGCATTAACTTACAGTTTTATCTCCCTTGCAATATATGGCCACTCATATTTTTGTTGTTTGGGTTTTTCTTCAATTGTTTTTATTTTTAAGCCTAGATTCCTAAGAGCCACCCTGTGTCAACAGTTTAGTTAATCAGAAGTTATGCTTAAGCAGCTTAAACCAGTAAGGCTTTCAGCCTTTGCTAATGGATTTATGTGAGGACTGGGGAATAGAGTCAAAGACCAGGCACTTTACAAGCTAGCCTCGGCTTTTATTTTCTGCTGGGCTTTCTTATGTCTCCTCTGCACCTACACTGGGCATCATATTCAGTCAGTGAAGATAATAACTGGACCATCCCCGACCTCTCTTCAGCCTATACACTGCACCTCGCCCAAATGCACCTCTTCGAAACCACCAGGCATCTGTATGAGCTTATCAAGATCCCCTATGTAAAAAAATATATATATACATATACATATAAATAATTTATTAAATAAGAAAATAGTGATGGTCAAGTCACTTGGAAAACTATATACCTAGCTTTTCAAAAGGCCAAGAAAATCCATACAACTACTGATTTTTAAAGCATCTCCTCAGAACAGCAGGATTTCAAAGGCAAAAACAAGATGTGAAACCACTCACTTTCTAGCTTGCGGCAGCAATTATGGTACTGTCTTAGTCTCCTGGGTGCCCAATCACCTTGTAGAGGGTCCCTTTCACTTCCTTGGAGTGAATGAGATTTCACTCCAAGGAAGCTCTGGCAGCATGCACTACCCTAACTTCCTGCCCTGTCTACCCAGAATGCCTCCTCCGCTCCCTACTCTGATAGGCTAGGGTTCCCACCTTGCTTAAAAGACATCTGTCAGGCACATTCCTCTCTCCCTTCATCAGAGGTACCTGCAGGTTATGGGTGCTGAGCCTCCAAGGTTGGAAGAGTTTCTTTCCTAAGACCTACCTGCCCAAAACTAAATCCACAAAGTCATGGCAGCACCAACCACCTTCAATTTCAACACATACCACTCCCCACAATAGCCAGATGATGGGCAGGGATGGCTCTAGCTGGGCACCTTTCTTTCTTCCCTTCCTAAAGTCTACTGTCCCCTGATTTTTCCCTAAATTTACCTGGCTCCACTGCTTTCCCCCTACTATTAGTCACACCCTACTAATAATAGTCCCTGCTATTTAACAGTGAAAAAGCATTAGACATGAACTGCAAATACTGTACTTGCATTACTAACACATCGCTTACTGTCCTATGCCCTTTGCCCCAGTTTTTTAATCTATAAATAAAAATAATGTTAAGGATAGAGGCCATTTGGTCATCTCTATAGATTCCATTATGCCTAACACAAGATACACTGAAATATCTGCAGTGAATAAATGAGTGCACCCAAAGCCAAACTTCTGAGGAGCAATCCTCAGTGAATAAACTCTTGTGCTCCTAGGCCTCTCACCTGGAAAAACCGTGGTACACAACCCAAAGCCACACCACAATGTCCTCAGGTACACAGAAGATTCCTCAGCTCCTGCAAAGATACAGAATGGAAAGCAGGACATACCTGGAAGGAAGTGGGAATACAGACGAGGTTCAGGTTCTCTTGTTTCACTCTTTCGGCTGTGGAGACAAAAGCTGTGTTGGTGGATTTTCCCTCTCCTCACTTGATTCTTCCTGTCATGTACACATTTGCTCAAATACAACAGAAAACGAACACACTACCCCTGACAGCTGCCTTTCATTGTGTTGCCACTCTTGGTGAAAAAGTTGGTGAACTTAACATCTCACATCACAAGAACGGGACATTACAAAGCCTAAGGAAGTAGTACTAACTACAGAAAGAACAATGACAGTGCTTGCTATTATTATTATTATTATTATTATTATTATCATGTGCTCGGCAACATTCAAAGAACTGTGTACAAATGAACTCTTTCAATCTTAAAGATAACTATTATCTCCATTTTACAGGTGAGCAAACTGAGGCACAGAGAGGTAAAGTACAGTGACTGGGTAGTTACACGGCTAACAACTGGCAGAAGTGGAATATGATCCCAGGTGGTCTAGCTTCCCAGTCTTAACTACTTCCCTATACTGCCTTTTACAGGGAAAAGCTAGAACTCAACTTTCATGTCTAGTAAAAATATATAATCATTTGTAGACCCCAGAAGGTTGTTAGAATGGGTTTATTTATTCATTTGGGGGATTGAACCTTTCAGGAAAACTTGATTTTTAAAAAGTCTAAACAAAACACTGTCTTGTTAAAATTTAAATCCTTTTAGTCACTGGGTTGCATCTTGTGAGGTTTAGATATCAATATTATGAAATCCACAGTTAATTCCTGTGCTTAAAATCCTCCACACACTCAGTGCTAAGGCAGCAGGGTGTATGAAGACCACGTCAAGCCAATGAGAAGGCTTCCAGGAGCCAAAACACCGGCACCACAACCACTCCTGAAAGACGAAGTGCAGCTGGACTTTGTCTCCTGAGCACTGTCCCCTGGGACCTACAAGAGGTCAGCATTCGGGCAAGGCTCTCCTCTGGGCTTTGTTCTTGCAAACAAGAGCAGGGCAGTAAAACCTGTTGAGCAGCCCTAGGGGCTAACAACTCCTGAGCTTCCTGGTGCTGACTTTACCAAGACACTCTAATCACAGTAAAGTCAGCACCTGCAGGAACCAGCCAACTGCAGGCACCTTATATTCTCTTTAGGGTCAAGCCTGAAATGATCTGGATTTGTTAACCTGAGATTGCCTGAGAAACCCACAGACTTCAGAGCTTGCCTGAGGGTCCCCAAGACCACACAACCACACACACACACACACATACACACACACACACAGGAGGACTAAAATTCTGTTGGAATGTCCCCTTAAGTCTGCCCTTCCCTTCCAGCTGAATATACAAAGTACAACCCCCAAAGGTGGCTGAAGAGGCCCAAGAATCCCTCTCTCAAGGAAGAGCAGGAACACTTAGCTGACCTCTGGCAAACAGCCCTTCCTCCCAGCTCTACAGTGCTGGAGCCACACCCAGCCAGTGCCATACCTATGGCCCACTCCCACCCCACCCTTCCACCTCCCCACCCACCACACCACACAAAATATCCAGGACGCAGCCCAAGACCATACCTATTCGCTGCACAGCATGGACAATTGTAGAACCACTTCCAATTCCCAGAACTTGATTATTCTGCTCAAAAAGAGGAGAAAAAACCCAAAACATTAATACCATCATTCACTCCCTCTTCAGCCCAATTCCTAGGGCTATAAAATTATTATAAACATTAATGCACCAACCTGGGTTCAAGGCAGGTACTATGCCCCTTTTACAGAAACATAACCACTGAACCTCAAAGCTGTACTTTATTTAGTGCCCAGTGGCAATTTATTAGCAGAGCCCTCCCCCTTTTATCTGACACTCACATCGCCACTTCCTCCTGTTAAAAGATAAACTAAGGAATATTAAAATGTTAAAAGAGTTGCTCTGGCTGCTGTGGCTATGTGGATTGAATGTCAGCATGGGAACCAAAGAGTAGCCAGTTCAATTCCCAGTCAGGGCACATGCCTGGGTTGTGGGCCAGGTCCCCAGTAGGGGGCGCATGAGAGGCAACCACACATTGATGTTTCTCTCCCTCTCTCCCTTCCCCTCTCTAAAAATAAATAAATAAAATCTTTTTTAAAAAATGTTAAGAATTTATTTGGGTGAAAATTGATTTGAATTGGGCAGCATCAATCTAGCAGATAGAGAGGAGCTCCAAGGAACTACCCAAAATGAAAGACTTTTACGTACTTTCCTTTAAGGGGTGGCAGGGTCTATCATGCAGATTACCCAGTCAGGCAATTCCCGATTGACTCATTTAAGATTCCATTTCTGGGAGAGCCAAAACTGTAATTAAGTCTCGGTTTGGTGAGCTGTGCTTACCGTAAGTGACTCCACGTTCGGCCTGCTGTCTAGTATTTCATGTTCCCTATATCCTATCAGACAAAAGGCATGGCTCATGTAAAACGTAGAGCAACTTAAGTTGGCCTCCCAAAAATGGCCTGCAGGTGAGCACTGAAAGATTCCTTACCAACCCCTGGGCAAGGCAATCAGCAAGGAAAGGCACCAGGCATTAATAAGTCGAGGTTTCTGGCTTCAGTGCCTTTTCACAAAAGTGTTAACATCTAGAAAGGCAGGAGACAGACTACAGATACCTTCATGTTGCTGGCATCAAGGGGAACCTGAGGGACATATGCAGCCTACCATCTAGACCCCAGTGTTAACAGAAGAGGGAAATAGTCTGAAGTAACCTTGAAGTAAATCACATCAGCATCTGTCCAGCTGATGCCAAGGGCTCCACATTTTGCATAAGCCTCTCTGAAAGAATATGGAGAGAGGGTAAAGGTTTAGTTAGAAACATGAGAAAAAAAGTCTTTATCTGCATGAGGGAGGACATGTAAACATGTACACTTCCTGAGTGCAACGGACAAGAAACAGGCATCGTTACTCAGCCTGTCTACTTAACAAAGGGGGAAGGACCTACAAGTAGACTAGGGGAAGAGGAGGGCCCCAGCCAAGGTCAGTTAGACCACAAACAACACAAGGTCAGGGTACAAACTGTCAGGAACTAATGTGAAGCTCAGTTCTCAAGCAACTTCCTGGAAGCAGTCCCCTGCCAGTCTAAGGCAAAACAGCTAAAAACCAAAGCAGCAACTACCATTTATTAAGCATCTTCCAAGAAGATTTATAAATATTATAAATCATATCTTACAACTCCTTATAATCTCACTCATTATCCCCACTTTAGAAATGGATTCAACACTCTAAGGAAAAATTTAAGACTTAGAAATGAGCAAAAGAAATTACTTGATGTCCACGCAATGGCATGCTGGAGCCTGTAGGTACTGTAAGATCTCACCCTACAGGGGTGTGTGCCTTTGCCTTTGAAAAGGCATAGGGACCTCTGCCCAGGCCCCCAAGGGTGCCAGGTAACCAAAAGGAATGCTGGACCACAAAATGTCACCACCCTTCCACTTCCTGCTCAAAAAACACAGAGGTAGCTGATTTTATGTCCCTTCTAACTGCCTGCTGCAACTAACCCACTTGCACAGTGGCTCCAGGTTCGACTGCCATTCGACCCTCCTGGGTGGTGGTAATGAGCAGTCGGCCATCCTGTCCCTGCAGCTCAGGAGCCAATGTGCTCACCAGGCAACACAGATGGAAAACGCCACCCCAGCCTGGAATGGGAAATTCTGTAGGCCTGTGTTTCTCAAAAAGTATGCCTTTTCAGGCAAGCCCCATTTGTCCCCATTTTATAAAAGCAGCCAAGCAGAGTCAGCCCCCAGGACCCTGTCAGAGGATGGTCCTTTCCTCTGTGTTGTCCTTTGTGCTTGAGCAAAAGCTTAACAAAATCTGCCTGGAATTTTCTAGCAGGGGTGTCCAACCTTTTGGCGTCTCTGGGTCCCACTAGAAGAACAGATGTCTTGAGCCATACCTTAAACACACAAACACTAATGAAAGCTGAGGAGCCAAAAAGAGGTTTTAAGTAAATTTATGATTTTATGTTAGGCCACATTTGTAGCCACCCTGGGCCACATGCAGCCCACAGGCCACAAGGTTGGACACCCCTGTATGGGGTTTCCTCTTGATTTGTATCTTGGGGAACCCAAGCCCTCCAACACCAGTAACACCTTCACTAGGCTATTTTACAACTCTGGAAATAGATTTTAACTTGCAGAAAACTGTTAGCAATGAATAACTCTTGTCCATAGAAATGCAAATTAATTGTATTTTATAAGATCCATTTGATTACTACCCTAGAGATAAGTCTTGTAAGTTTAACATTTTTGAGTGCATTTCAATTTATGGTTCTTTCTTCCAGTGAAGATGGTGGCACAGGTAAACATGGTACTCAGAAACTCTCACAACTACATCAAAACTGCAACTCAATCATAGAAAAACCGTATCATTCAAAACACCTGAAATCTAGATGAACAGAAGTCCTACAACTAGGTACATACAGAAGATGCCACATCAGACTGGTAGGAGGGGAGGAGACGGGGAACAGGCTGGTCCCACACCCACATGTGGCAGTTGAAAACTAGGAGGGATATCTGCCCTGGCTGGTGTGGCTCAGTGGATTAAGTGCCAGCCTGTAAACCAAAAGGTCGTGGGTTCAATTCCCAGTCAGGGCACATGCCTGGGTTACAGGCCAATGTTCCTCTCCCTCTCCCTCCCTTCCCCTCTTTCTAAAAATAAATAAATAAAATCTTTAAAAAAAACAAAACAAAACCCAGGAGGGATTCTCGGCTGTAGAGGACCTCATAAGGAGTAAGGAATCCCAGCCCCACACCAGACCCCCCAGCCCAGAGTTCCAGTGGTGGGAAGAGAAGTCCCCATAACTTCTGTTTGTGAAAACCAGCAGGGATTATGGCTGAGTGAGATGGAGAGTTTTTGAAGTCCCATGCACCCCTCTTAAAGGGCCCGAGCACAGACTCACTCTGACTCACTCTGAGCTCCAGCAACAGGGCAGCAGCTGGAAAGGTGCCAGGGACTTAAGAGAAATAGTGCCTGGCATCAGGGTGAGGGCTGGAGGGCCAGCTCTCTCCCAGACAGAAGTGTTGGCAGAGGCCATTGTTCCTTTGCTGAGCCCTGCCCCACAGACATGGCAGGCAGGTACCACACCTGAGTCTCCATCAACTTCCTAACAATACTTGCTCCACTCTGGTGATTCCCTGAGACACAGCCCTACCCAACTTGAGGGCCCACCCTAGCTGTTTCCAGTGGCTTTCCCATACAAATGGCCTATCTTGGCTGATACTTCGGACTTTCCTAAATCTCTCAAACAAGAAGCATCTGGCCTCTGCAGGAAACCTCTTGCTAAGTGGCTTTAGGCCCATCACTAGTGGCAGCCAGCCAGCCTCTCTTCACAACTTGGCCTCTTCCGGGCACTGCCAAGCCTAGCACAAGTAGCAGCTACCTGTAGATCACTCTGTAGCTCCTGACAGGTGGGCCCAGGCAGGGAACAAGCAGTGGCTGACCTTGTACTTCCAGGGAGGCCCCAGAGCCAGTGTATGCAGTGGACAGCTTCAGATTACACCAGATTACAACTCTACTATCTCTACAAGCGAGAGACTCAAGGGGAAAACTCAGTGAACACCAAAGCCCCAGTGAAGCCAAGTCCTGCTCCATAGAGTCAGCTCCTGCACAGCAGCTCCTCTGTAGTCACAGCCAGTTCTCACAGCCAGCTGGCCTGGGGGTAAATCCCTCCTAATGACACCAATAGCAATCAAGTCTCAGCTATGAAAGAACCATGCAAACAACCCACAGAGAGATGCACCTGGAGCACCCAGTTCAGGCAATCTGGGAGGTTGAGCCACTGAGCCCTACAGGATACCTATTACATAAAGCCACTCTACCAAGTCTGGGACAGACAGCAGCTCTACCTAATAAATACAAACAAACACAGTGAAGCGGCCAAAATAAAGAAATCAAGAAACAGATCCCAAATGAAAGAACAGAAGAAATCTCCACAAAAAGAACTAAATGAAATGGAAGCAAGTAAACTACCAGAGTTCAAAATCATGGTTATAAGGATGATGCTCAAGAAACTTAATGATGATAACTTTCACAGCATAAAAAATAACAAGTCAGAGATAAAGGATACTCTAACTGAAATGAACAATAAGTTAGAGTGATCAATAGTAGAGTAGATGAAGCAGAGAGTCAAATCAGCAATTTGGAATATAAGGAAGTAGAAAACACCCAATCAGAACAGCAAAAAAAGAAAAAAAAAAAAAAAAGAAGCAAAAGCGCAAGAAGAAAAAGAATCCAAAAATATTAGGATAGTGTAAGGAGACTTTGAGACAACTTCATATGTACCAACATTCACATCATGGGGGTACCAGAAAAGAAAGCGAGGAATTGAAAATCTATTTGAAAAAATAATGAGGGAACACATCCCTAGCCTAGTGAAGGAAATAGACACACAAGTCCAGGAAGCACAGAGTCTCCCAAAGAAGATGAACCCTTAGAGGCCCACACCAAGACACATCATAATTAAAATGCCAAAGTTAAAGATAAAAAGAAAATCTTAAAAGCAGCAAGAGAAAAGCAGTTGGTTACCTACAAGGGAACTCCCATAAGACTGTAAGCTGATTTCTCAACAGTCACTTTTCAGGCCACGAGACTGGCATAAAATATTCAATGCGACGTAAAGGACCTACAACCAAGATTACTATATATGGCTCCAAAGAGAACAAAAGAGGCTATGGACCTTCAGAAGAGCAGGGACCTGGGTGACTATACTCCCAGAAACACACAGATCTGAGTTCAGGGTAGTTACCCAAAGAATTTGGTTCAGAACTCTCCAACTTCTGCATCCTAGATGTGGAAGTGGTTACCACATTGGAACACCCATGGGCTAGGGAACTGGACCTACACCCAGAAATTCAACCCACCAATAATCCTACAACCTCCATATTTATTTTCGCATTTCACACAATTCATTGAACACTTACTAGGCAGGCACCAGTGGGACCAACACTGAATGAAGATAAGGTTAACTACTTTCCAGGAGCTTACCCTTTATGGGGCTGGGAGACATAAACACAGAAATGACTGAAACATAAGACACCTGCGTAAGGTGCCTAAGGTATAAAGTACTACCAAAATCAAAGAGAATCTGCCCTCCCCTTACGAGGCTAAGAAAAAACTGAAAGGAAGAACTGGTCTTTGAACCAAATCTTAAAGGACATATGATTTTATCATAAAAGCAAAGGACAAGAAAGAGAATTCTAGGTTGAGGGTGATAATGTTAAAACACACACTATCTGCCAGTAGTCTGACTTTTACAATGTTTGGGTACACAGGGAGACAAGAGTACAGAAGGAAACAAGATGGTGGGGTTGAGCACAAGGACCAGAGTCTCTTGTTTGCAGGTCCTCCCAACCTGGCTGAGTACCTAGCTTACAGCAGATGTTCCAGATGTGTCACATGGAGGAGGTGAGGATAAAGCCACATGAGGGCCATTGTGACAAAAGCAGACGAGAGCTTCAGAAGATAATATGCCACTTGGAGATCCATAGAGGGAAGAAGGTAAAGACAACTGTTATCACCTGGCCCTGGGGAGAGCCAAAACTGAGCAAGCTGGTAGGTCAAAGATTCCAAAGATGGTACCAACAGGTCTTAGTATATATCTGACCCTGATTATCTGACACAAGCAAGTAAGTAAATCCAAGTCACAAAGTGCTAGACAAAAACATGGCCGTAGACGGAGTAAAGGATACCCCCCATAAACAGCAATTAAGTATGTGAATATGCTCAATAATTGTGTGGGTTTAAATTAGTTATCCCACTTGAAAAGTATCCAGGACCAGACTCACCTCCTCCCCCCTCCAGCCATATTTCTGGTGACTACACTGCTAGGCACTCAAAAAATACCTGGCAAACAAATGAAATGATTAAATCAATGTTAAAGAGCAGAAAATACAAAACTCAAGACGTGTTGGCATATCAGGAAAGCATGTTGGCAGGGCAAGTGAGTGCCACTGAGATTGGGTGAGGTGTCCCTAAAAGGCTGATGGCAATCTCCCCAGAGTCACCTGGTAACTTCATGGAATAATGTGACTGGATTCTAGTGTTTCGGGGCTCTAGCCTGAGGTGGGGGTTTGCAGATTTTTATTTAAGCAAATACATAATTACAAAACAAAAGTCAGGGAGACATGAGTCACCAAATACTAATGTAAATTGGTTACTAGGACAACTAAGATACAGGGCTTTTCCAATTGTATAGATTTCATTTACCTGTAGATTGGCTATTCACTTTATCCAGACATTTTGAAATCTCAGTTTATTGTCACAATTTTGCAGCCAAGGCACTGAATCCCAAAAGTAAATCCAGATTACATATTTTACATTCACTCTGTGAACTCCCAAAGACAATCCTATTGCTAACCTGACTCAGAACAAGTTACACCAGGACAGGGGAGCCGTGGAACTGGTGGAAGGATGGGGAAACAGGAGTCACTCATTTTGGGTTCTGGAGGATCCTTGGCTATTCCTTCCACAGAACATGCTGAGCCACTGAACCTCACACTGGTCCCTCCCACTTAACTAGGGTGTTTTGGGGGATCAAATATCATCTATTATGCAAAATAACTTTGTAAACTAATGCATTACCAAATATAAAGAACTATCATTAGAGGTTTACACCATATTCTAAGAGGAACAGAAAAAAACAAAAAGCCACTAAAGCAGAAAAAAGTCCACCTAAGGGTAGAGGTACTCCACTTGGCTCTCAAAAGACTATAATTAAGATAACTTGATTGGCAATAGCAATTCCACTCAGGTCAAAAGACTCCACTTAACAGCATCACACCCGCGTTTAATAAACAAGTGGAGCCATGACCTCGACCTCATCACTAACAGTTGAAAATCTCCCAACAGCATCCTCCAGACTTCAAGTGTTCACCAGAAGTGACGTTTAAAGCTCAGGTCTTCCCCTTCGACTCTGTCTCCCCTTCCTTCCGGCGAGTACACACGCAGGAGCGGGCGCGCGCCAACCTAAAACCTACTTGGAGTGGAATTTCAAGGCAATTTTTAAGTCAGCTCTCCACGGGCTTCCCAGGAAATAAGAATACCTCTCTGCAGCCCATAACTCGTTAGTTTCCATTTGTTGATTAAAAACACAGACGGCAAGTCCCTTCCAGTGCCACTCAACGTCAAGTGGACACCACCTGGCTCCACTTTGCAAAATTCTTGTCCCGCCACACAAGGAGTCTTTGGAAAGTTCAACTTAGGGTGCTCTCCCCAAGTAGATCCCACATCACAACGGCCTTTTAGGAGCCGGGAACTAACCCGGGGAAAATGAACACCCTCTCTCCTCTCACGCACCCCACGCGCCTCGAGGAATTAGGGCACCCTGGAAGAACCTGACACGAGCCCATAGCCCCAGTCCGGAGCTGCTCACCTTCACGTGATTCTCCACGGCCGCACGGCCCGCAAGCTTCTTGGCCTCCTCGGCCTTGGACATCGTTGAGGGGCCCAGCCAGACGCTGCTGGCTTCCCCACCGTTAGTGTTTGTTCGACCCGCACCGCCGCGAATCCCCGACAGCGCGCACCCTGGCGGCTGCACGTGGGAGCCAGGGACTCCCCAACTGTTCCCGCCTCCTCCCGAGGCCGCGCCCCCGGCCCGCCCGGGCAGCGGGGCCAGGACCCGCCCGTACAGGGTGCTGAAGGGCCCCGGGCGCTGCATCCCGACGCCCTGTTCTAGCCCCAGCCACGGTCCCGCCCCGTGTTCTTCCGGAAGTCTGATAGTTACGCAAGCGGCCGGTGCCCGCGCAGAACTTACTGGGACATGTAGTTCTGTGGCTTCCGTAGTCAAAGCCGTGAGCCCTATTCTGGACTACCAGCCCCACAATGCTCCGCGACAGGATACGCACAGCAACGACCGGTTTTGGCGACTTGGCCAGTGTGGAGGGAGTAACCAGTATTGCGTACATCCCAGGGGTGGAGTTTTTGTCTTCACACTTCGGGGGAGGGTTTGTTAGACTTGACCCTGTTGGCTTTTTTCCCAGCAGTGAATTACGCGGTAGACGAGACCTCTGGGCTGGGCAATCGCTTTGGGGAATGACGTCTCTAGACTCCCAAAAGAAACGCAAAAGGAAAGGGAGACGGGGACTGAAATCTGCCTTAGACCTCCAAAGGCCCAGGACTAACAAGTTTAGAATCCTGGGCCCTAGACATGGTCTTGTATTTTGCGGTATTAGACGGCGTGCTTCCTCCGGGTGGAGGGTGATCAATCCCACGCCTATCAATGTGCCGTACAGAGAACCTGTAGTTCTTGTTGACTATCAAGGACTTTTACAGAACTTAAAAGCTTTCTCTTTTAACTTAAAAGCTTTCTCTTTTCTCTCTTTCTCTATCTGTAAGGCGTCTTGCTGTAGGGAATAGGAGGAGCAGAGAATTTCTATTTGTCCCCATTTTACAGGCGAGGAAGCTCATGCTAACCCCGGCCATACCTACAACTTGGAGGTCCTTACAAAGCACGCAGACTTTGTACTTCTCGTCCATGTTGGTGGAATTCCTTGTCTGTCCATGAAGGCATCTTCAAACTCTCGGTCGTCTCACTTTTCTGTGTGCAAAGCACCAGCATGGGCTGCTGTTACCGCCCTTTATCACAATTCTCCGTGCTGTGCCCACTGAAGCTGTCAGCTGCTGGACGTTAGATAGCTACCTTAGTCTAAGGAAGAAAAGTTACTTGCAGTGATATTTGAATCCTAAGTTTTAGACAGAATTTGAAAGTTACACAAAGTTCTGGCTAAGATGCAGAACAAAAGACGTGGGACCCGCACCAGTGTTGCTCCCTGCACTTTTGAAGGCCTTCTGAATCGAACTTGTGACCTTTTCTGTATCCCCTTGGAGGCAATCTTTTTCCCATTCAGTCTCCTCAGTACTAGCTACCCAGAGGTTGGAGCAACTGTTAGTAGCCAATCTCTGCTTTACTCCTCCAGCCTCAGGGCATTTGCCCTGGATCTCCCCACCACCATAAATGCTCTGCCCATCTCTGCACTGCCAGCTTACACTTACCCTTCACTCAGCTGAAATGCCACCTCCTTGGTCTTCCTAGTCATCTTATCTAAATTGGACTCCCACCCACCCATCTTCTGTTACTTTACCCATTTTTTATTTCGATCATAGAACTTTCATGTATTTGTTTACTTAGTCTTACACTTGTTTATCATCTATCCTCTCTAGAAAATATTTTGAGAAGAGGTGCTTTGCTTTTTCTCTACAGCATCTTCCATGTATTCATTACATAGATGCTCCACGACAAATACCTAGAGCATGATTGGGTAACAGATTTTGGGCCTCAACCTCACATTCCACCTTCAGCCATACAGAATTTCAGTCAGCCATGCAGATCTTACCTCCATGTCTGCATACTCTGCACCCTTCTATCTCTTAGTTATCCTCAAGGATTCCACTCTTACTTATTTCTCTGCAACCGTGAACCCCACCTCAGCTGGGTTGGCTGCTCTTTTGTGCTTCCAATCACTTGTAACCTCTGTCATAATTTATCTCACTCTATTCACTTCACCGTCTCATTCAAATGACTACAAGTCACTTGATGGCAAAGGCCATATTTTCCTTATAAAATGCAGAGTGCCTGGCCCAATATTTTGGGAGTGAGCAATGAGTTTTACAGAGAAGTCAGAGGGTTACTTTCTAAGACTCAACCACACATTTTAGCCATTGACCTTCACAGGCTAGTTTCTTCACCTCACTCAGGTCTCTGCCTGCTCAGAGGTGTTACCTGCCAGATCACTTAATAAAGTACCATTAACCCAATTCTCACCCCTCCAATCTCCATTGCATGCCCTTCACATCACCTTATTGTGCTGTAACATCATCTTGTAAGCAATGTTTCTTTTTTTATTACCTGCGTTCCCTCTTCTCAGATGTAAACAGAAAATTTGCCTTTCTTATTGACTGCTGGATCTCCACATTTGCAGAATAAATTAATATGGGGACCAGTGTGGGGAACCGTTCCAAGCGTGGGAAATGTGGCTCAGCCCCCACTTGGAAAACCAGTGGGGAGCGAAGTAGGCAGGCAGGACCCATGTCCATGGATAAGTTCTCCAGTGGGAAATCAGGCCTGCATTGTACTTAGACTGCTATGAGACTTGCTCTTGCTAAAACTCCCTCACCCTGAGTTGAGGAAGCAAATGTTTACTGAGTATCTTTATCTTCCCAGAATCTGGGCTAGACCCCCCCAGGTATAGGACAGAGACTTTTCGACCATTTCTTCTTTTACATTGCAAATATCCCCCTTTGATGTATTCAGTGACTTCCTCTCCTGTGTCTGCAAAGATAACCACCCCAAACAAATCTATGAATAATAAATGAGGACCATCTTTGATGTAGGAGGCCTAGAAAAACAATAAAGCCTGTCCAGGCGGGGGTGACGGGGTCTCTCTCTAACTTGGAGAGTGGCCACATAGCCCCTTTTCCCCCACCGGATTTCTATAGTCCGTGTGTATGTGTGTTTGAATACTGAAACCTCAACAGCAGATCTTGCGGGACGAGATCTGCGTCAGACCAGCCCTTGGATTTTCCTTCCCCTCATCCTCCAACTCCCTGCTTTCACCTTCACTTGGCCTCAGGCATAGTATAGAATAACTTTTCTCTTTATTAATCTACAAGTGGTTTCAGTATAAAAAATCATTTTATCAAGAAATTATGATAACCACAAACCCTCAATAACCAACTTACACCATACACAAAAATAAATTCAAGGTGGATAAAAGACTTAAATATAAGCCATAACACCATAAAAGTACTAGAGGAAACACTGGCAGGAAAATCTCAGACATTCCATGCAGCAACATCCTCACAGACATGTACCCTAAAGCAAGGGACATAATGGAAAGAATAAACAAATGGGGCCTCATCAAATTAAAAAACCTCTGCATGGCTAAAGAAAACAGCATTAAAATGAAAAGAGAACCAACAGTATGGGAAAACGAATTTGCCAATGATACCCCAGACAAGGGTCTGATCTTCAAAATATATAAAGAACTCACAAGACTCCACTCCAGGAAGACAAACAACCCAATTACAAAATGGGCAAAGGACTTGAACAGACACTTCTCCAAGGAAGACATACAGAGGGCTCAGAGACATATGAAAAGATGCTCAGCATCACTAGCCATCAGAGAGATGCAAATTGAAACCACAATGAGGTACCATCTTACAGCTGTCACAGTGGCCAACATAAACAAATCCACAAACAAATGTTGGAGAGGATGCGGAGAAAAGGGAACCCTAGTACATTTTTGGTGGGAATGCAAACTGGTGGGGCCACTGTGGAAAACAGTATGGAAATTCCTCAGAAAACTAAAAATGGAACTGCCTTTTGACCCAGCAATTCCGCTGCTGGGATTATACCCTAAGAGCCCTGAAACGCCATCCAAAAGAACCTGTGCACCCCAGTGTTCATAGCAGCACAATTTACAATAGCCAAGTATTGGAAGCAACCTAAGTGCCCATCAGCAAATAAGTGGATCCAAAAACTATGGTACACTTACCCAATGGAATTCTATGCAGCAGAGAGAAAGAAGGAGCTTATACCCTTTGCAACAGCATGGGTGGAACTGGAGAGCATTATGCTAAGTGAAATAAGCCAGGTGGTGAGGGACAAATACCATATGATTTCACCTTTAACTGGAACATAATCAACAGAAGAAAAAAGGAAACAAAATATAACCAGAGACATTGAAGTTAAGAACAATGTAACAGTAGCCAGAGGGGAGGGGGGAAGGGATAGTGAGAAGAAGGGTTTTCAGGAACTACTATAAAGGACACACGGACAAAACCAAAGGGGAGGGTGGAAGCTGGGGAGGAAGGTGGGTTTGGCTGGGGTGGGGAGAAAATGCAGACAAGTGTAATTGAACAACAATAAAATAATTTTTAATTGAAAAAAATTATGATAACCACAAACCAAGATAACTTCAGCCCAAATGTTTTTCCCTCTGCATCCCTTGTGTTTGCTGTATATGAAGCACATAGTATGCACTAATGGGTGCTCAGCACAGCATTGCTGATGTCTTTTATAGCCACTGTTTTCTTGCAGATTTCTCTGACTAAAGGCCTAGCCAGAGGTTAGAGAGAAGGTGTTCTAGTAGAGGCTACTGGGCCTGGTCCTCCACACACATGGGCAGGGTTCAGCAGGAGAGGAACAGAGGCTGAGATGGGCAACTTCTGTTCTCCCCACTAGAAATGCAGGACAAGTGTTGGACATTTAGAATAACTTGACATAAAGTGCTATTAACTGAAACTGCAGAAAATGAGCATTGTTTTTAATATTACAGGGAGGATAAAAGCAAAAGAAGTTATTGATTTTCTCAGCATGTTTTTCTTAAGATGGTTAGAAAGTCCAGGCTCTCACCCGCTTCAGTTTTTTTCTAAATTATAATCTAAATATATATTGGGTTATGATTCAGATGATTTTATTATGAATTTTTAAAAGATTTTATTTATTTATTTTTAGAGCGAGGGGAAGGAAGGGAGAAAGAGAGGAAGAGAAACATCCATGTGCATTGATTGGTTGCCTCTCGCACGCCCCCATCTGGGGACCTGGCATGTGCCCTGACTGGCAATCAAATTGGCAACCTTTCAGTTCACAGGCCGGTGCTCAATCCACTGAACCACACCAGTCAGGGATGAATTTTTAAATAGACTTTTTTTTTACAGCAATTTTATATTTATAGCAAATTTGAGCAGAAGGTGCAGAGAGTTGCCTGTACTCCCTGTTCCCACACATGCATGGCTTCCCTAGCTATCCACATCCCCTACCAGAGTGATATGCTATTACAACAGATAAGTCAACATTGACACATCGTTATCACTAAGAGTACATAGTTTGCATTATAGTTTGCATCAGTCTTGGAGTTATACATCCTATGGATTTGTATAAATGCGTTAATGACATGTATCCACCACTGTAGTATCAAACACAATAGTTTTACAGCCCTAAAAATCCTTTGTGCTCTGCCTGTTCATCCCTCCCTCCCCGCTAATCCTTGGCGAGCACGATCTTTTTACTGTGTCCATAGTTTTCCTTTTTTTCAGAATGTCATGTAGTTGGAATCCTATATAGCCTTTTCAGACTGGTTTCTTTCACTTAGTAATAATATGCATTTAAGTTTTCTCCATGTCTTTTCATGGTCTGATGACTCATTTCCTTTCAGTACATTTAGTACATTCCATTGCCTTGTTGTACTTCAGTTATCTATCCACTCACATACTGAAGGACATCTTAGTTGCTTTTGGGTTTTTGCAATTATGAGTAAAGCTGCAATAAATATCCATGTGCAGGTTTCTGTGTAGACATAAGTTTTCAGCTCTTTTGGGTATATTACAAGGGCACAATCGCTAAATCGTATGTTAAGGGGAGGCTTAGTTTTCAAAGAAACCACCAAACTGTCCGCACCATTTTGCATTCCCAGGGACAATTTATGAGAGTTCCTATTGAGGCACACCCTCGTCCGCATTTGGTGTTGTCCGTGTTCTTGATTTTGGCCATTCTCATAGGTCTGTTGTGATATCTTAGGTTTTTTTAATTTGCACTTACCACTTGACATATGATGTGGAGCATCTTTTCATATGCTTATTTGTCATCTCTATATCTTCTTCTTTGATGAGGTGTTTGTTAAGATCTTTGGCCTATTTTTTAATCAGAGTGTGTACTTCTGTTTGAGTTTTCAGATTTCTTTGTGTATTTTGGATTATAGTCCTTTATCTAATATGTCTTTTGCAAATATTTTTTCCAGTCTGTGACTTTTCTTCCAGTTTTCTCAACAGTGTCTTCCCCAGAGTAGAAAATTTTAATTTTAATGAAATCAAGCTTAGCAATTCTTTCTTTTTATGAATTGTAGTGTTGGTGTTTCATCTAAAAAGTCATTGGTGTCGAATCCAAAAAGTCATTGCCAAACCCAAGGTTATCAAGATTTTCTCCTATGTTATTTTCTTGGAGTTTTATAGTTTTGTGTTTTACATAAGTATGTGGTCCATTTTGAGTTAACTTTTGTTAAGCATGTAAAGTTTGTGTGTAAAGTAACTTTTTTGCATGTAGATGTCCAATTGTTTCAGACCAATCTATAACACATTTCCTCACTGCTCAGGGCCCAAGAATCATCTGTTTACTTCTCCTGGTTCATAGGTGTACTTCCTGCTATTAGCCAATAAAAACTATGCTCAGGCTTTTTGGAAGCTCAAAACTTGCACTCTTCAGTGAAGGAATGCAGTGGCAAATTTCTTAAGTGAGTCTTTCCTGTGTTTTGTCCATTTCCACTTCCCCACTATGTTTGAGGATACCTTCAACTGTCCCTTTACATATTTACCAAAAATATAAGCAGCACTGCACCATACAGGTTTTAGGAATGCCTTTGATTTTTACCATAGATGTCTTTGAAGTAAATTCATTTATCCCAAAGCCGCACTGTCCACTAAGGAGAGAAGTCACCATCTGTTCTTTCCAATTATACTCAACTGTCTAGACTGGCTTATGCAATATGCACCAGATAATACAGCCACCAGCAATGAAAGGGGCCCCAAACGTGTCAGCACCCCACAAAATTTAACACAATTCCTTCCCATTATCAAGTCAACATTTCCCTCTACTTAAAGAAAACTCTCCTCTTTTGAGAATTCATCACTCTTTTCTCAATCTGTTACACCCTAAGCAGAAGAGTGACAGTCAGTTGCACCATATAGTCGCTCAACAAATATTTATAGAGCATTTACTATCTGCTGGGTGCTGCTCTAGGTACCAGGAACACAGCAACGGGCCACCCAGAAAAACGCCTGTCATTTTGAAGCTTGCATGCAAGTCCTGGTTTCTGTCTCCATTGCTGAGGCCAGGGCATCTTCCTGTGGAAATGATTCCATTACTTTAGTACCTCAAAGGTGGATGATGCAGTTAAAAGAGTATTCTCAAAAAAAAAAAAAAGGTAAAGTTCAAGTCCCATACAGGTTTAAAATGAACACGTTAATTATTTCATTTAACTCGTCAATGAGGCAAGTGGTAAAGTGTTACAACCAGTTTAAAAGAGAAGTCAAAATAATCAAACACATAAGATGAAATGAATGTGCAAAATTCTTTGGCAAAACAAAACTTGTTCTGTGGTGGAACAGGGGAGTCAGTTGAATCTCTGCTAGTATTGCTGTGAGTTAGCTATAATTATAGGATTGAAAAGTAGCTTTTATAAAATCAGAATCAAAACCTGGAAGGGGTCCTCTACAGTCTAGACAGTGCACAGTTTTCCACTGAAGCACAAAATTTTCTGTACAGTGCCAACATCAAGGTTTCTGTGCACCCTATCTCTCTAAAGCTACAAGAATGTATCACAAGATTTCTCAGACTCAGCACTGTGGACTTCTTGAGTCATAATTCTTTACTGCAGGAACTGCAGCATCTCTGGCCTTCACCCACTAGATGCCACTAGCACCGTCAAATCCTGCACTGGTGATGACCAATGGTTTCTCCAGACATTGACTGAAGTCCCTTAGGGGGCAAAGCCATACCAGGTTGAGAACCACTGTGTTAGCAGTAGAGGTTCACATAAGTACCACAGCACCAACCCCAACCCCACAAAATGTAGAACACACAAGCAATCCTAGAACAATTATTTTGTGTTCTCCTTATGCAAATATTCCCCATTTAAACACCAATTCGTTTGTTAGGTAGCAGCTAGGAATGAGGGGCCAGAGGGGAAATAAAGGCAGGGCCCTCACCATTACAACCTAACAAAGAACTTAATACAGGAGGTTAGGAGCAAAAGGAAGACATGTCTCACCAATTAATTTAGCAGTCCTGAGCTCACTTTGATAACATTGCTAGGTGTCCTGAGCATTACAATCAAAATAGCACAGGTGGTGGGGAGACTGTGCTGAGAAAGGGGGCTTCTGTAAACTTCTGTAACAATTGCATAGGAGGAAGAGGGGGACCTATTCTGGGAAAGGGGGCCTCAGTAACAATTTCACTAATGAAGACAAGGAGCTGTGACTGAGAAAGAGAGCCTTTGTAGCTGTATATTATTCCCAAGATTTAAAAGGGACAGAATGAAGGGGAACCTAGAAGCTAGCTAAGGTATATAACCCCTTAACCCCATTCTCAGATTAGCTAAGTACCTCGGCTCAAGTAAACATACATACTAAGTAAACGTACATACATACTAAACGTACAGCAAACATACTAACAGACATACTAACAGCTTTACTTCCTCCCTATTTGGGGCGTTTAGAGTAGCTGGGTGCCTGCTTACAGCTTTGTGTTCATGTGTTTCACAAATAAACTTGCTATCTCATTTCCACTATACATGTTTGTCTCTTGCTTGAATTTGTGTCTTGGGAGCAAAACAAGAACCAAGGCAGGGGAGGGAGCCTCTTGACTCCGTTTTCTCTCTCTGTATCCGTAACACATTCACATAGTTGCACTTCTCTTGCAACAACTGTAGTCCTAGTACCCAATATTTGTCCTAGAAATCTTATGAACATTGTGGTAGCCACAGACTTGTCCTCCTCCCCTGGCCTCACAAACTAATACCGAACCTGCTGTAATCAGCAGCTCAATTTTCTCCAACCTCTTTTCCCTCTCTCATCTTCTCTATCTCCCTCCATCCCACCCCTGCCTCCCACCCCAAGACCTCTGAGAAGAATCTCAGCCAAACCACTCACCCTTTCAGACCCCACAGAAAGCACCACATTCTTCATAGCAACTCAAAAAATATTCACGAAAGCAGTGCTTTTATTATATGTAACGTACTGATATTTTATATTTAAAAACATACTAAATTGATTTCAGCCATGGTGTGTAGAGACCAGAAGTTTAAAATATACAATGTTGGGACCTCTAAGTCAGGGTCAGAGGAGGAGAGAGATCCCTGGAGGAAGGACTTATTTAGTGAAGCTCATTATATATTAAAGAGTAGAAAATAAAGTTGGGAGGAAGAAAAGCCATACAGACTTTGGGTGGAAGCTAGTCTGGTTGAGGTTCTTCTAAGAAGCTGCCTCAACCTGGTAACCCAAGCACTGGCCCTAAGACCTAACGGTGGGACTGAAGTGCATTATGGCAGAAGGCCTCTCTCTAGAAGAGGGTCCACATATTTTTGTTGAGAATCCCAGAACTGCTTTTCGTTATTGCATCTAGGGACATTGCCTCCTCCCTATCCCCAATCTAATGGGGTAACAAGTGAATGTGCTGTCTGAAAAGGATACTTTTCACCAAAGCAAGTAGTTTTTAGTATCCAGTCTCAAACTTCTTTTTTCCCTGGCTCCACTTCCCTTGTTGGTGGCCTTAACTTTTCCCAGGGCAAGAAGCCTCTCCAAGAAAAGAGGCAAGTTAGGAAATCTTTCACCTCTGGGTGAAAAAGCTAAGCTCAAACTGGCCCCAATCACACAAAAAAAATTGATTGGTTCCAAAAATCATATGTCCACAGCTTAGCTGGATTTGGACCTCAAAGATGTGATTATATCCCATGTGTCAGCTCAACTACCTCTGGGATGGTTCCAGCCACAGATGAACTTTTCCCTTTATCCCAAGACAGCTTCCCGAAGCTTCAGATGTGTGTTCCTCACCCTCTGAACAAAACCCTCTATTATTTTTATTTTATTTTATGTTTCAGTTACAGTTGACATTCAATATTATATTAGTTTCCAGTGTATAGCATAGTGGTTAGACATTTATATACCTTAAGAAATGATCCTCTCCATATTTCAAGTACCTTCTTGCCACCATACATAGTTACTACAATATTATTGACTATATTCTTTATGCTGTACTTTACATCCCCATGATTAGATTGCATATACCCATCTGTACTTCTTAATCTCATCAATATTTTCAATGAGCACGGTAAACCCCACTCCCCTCTTGCAAATGTTACTTACTCTCGGTATTTATGAGTGCTTCTATTTTGTTTTGTTTTGGTTTTAATATATTTTATTGATTATGCTATTACAGTTGTCCCATTTTTCCCCCCTTTATTCTCCTCCACCAAGTACCCCACTTCCCTCCAGCATTCCCCCACCCTAGTTCAGGTCCTTTGGTCGTACATATAAGTTCTTTGGCTTCTACATTTCCTATATTATTCTTGACCTTCTCCTGTTTATTTTGTACCTGCCAATTATGCTTCTTATTCCCTGTACCTTTTCCCACTTTCTCCCACCTCCCTTTTCCCATGGACAATCCTCCATGTGATCTCCATTTCTGTGATTCTGTCCCTGTTCTAGTTGTTTGCTTAGTTTGTTTTCACTTTTTGGGTTCAGTTATTGATAGTTGTTTATTCTCATTTTACTGTTCATATTTTTGATTATCTTCTTTTTCCTAGATAAGTCCCTTTAAAGTTCCATATAATAAGGGCTTGGTGATGATGAACTCCTTTAACTTGACCTTATCTGGGAAGCACTTTATCTGCCCTTCCATTCTAAATGATAGCTTTGCTGGATAGAGTAATCTTGGATGTAGGCCCTTGCCTTTCATGACTCTGAATACTTCTTTTTAGCTCCTTGTTACATAAGGTTTCTTTTGAGAAATCAGCTGATAGGATTATGGGAACTCCTTTGTAAGTAACTGTCTCCTTTTCTCTTGCTGCTTTTAAGATTCTCTCCTTATCTTTAATCTTTGCCAATGTAATTATGATGTGTCTTGGTGTGTTCCTCCCTGGGTCCAACTTCTTAGGAACTCTCTGAGCTTCTTGGACTTACCTATATATTTCCTTCACCAGATTGGGAAACTTTTCTTCATTATTTTTTCAAATAAGTTTTAAATTTCTTGGTCTTCCTCTTCTCCTTCTGGCACCCCTATGGTTCAGATGTTGGAATGTTTCAGGTTGTCCCAGAGGTTCCTAAGCCTCTCTTCATTTTTTTGAATTCTTGTTTCTTCATTCTGTTCCAGTGGAATGTTTATTTCTTCCTTTTGTTCAAAATCATTGATTTGATTCCTGGTTTCCTTCCCTTCACTTTTGGTTATATTTTCCCATATTTTACTTTGTATAGCTTTCACTTCTTCCTTTATTTTGTGTCCATACTCAATCATTTCTGTGAGCATCCTGATTACCTGTGTTTTGAACTCTGCATCTGACAGGATGGTTATCTCCTCATTGCTTAGTTCTTTTTCTGGGGTATTGATCTGTTCTTTCATTTGGGCCACATTTCTTTGTCTCAGCACACGTGTTATGTTGTAAGGGGAAGAGCCTTAGGTATTTGACAGGGCAGGGTAACCTATTTCACTGGGTTGTGGCTCTGTATGTGGTGGAGGGGTCATAGAGAGAATAATATTGCTTGCTTGGCTCTCACCCCACTTCCAGTCACTTCCCCCACTACCCACAAGTGAATTGCATCCTTCTAGGTGCTGTCCTGGTGCTGATTCTCGGGTGAGTGAGATTGTGTACATTCTGGGACCCAATGGGTCCCTCCAACAGACTCTCCTTTGAGACTGGCAGTTTCTCCCACTGCTGAAACCCTCTCAAGTTTTTATAGCCAGAGGTTTTGAGGCTTTATTTTTTTTTCCCAGCACTGGAACCCTGGTTTGTACAGGCTGTTTCACTCCCCAATTGTGCCTCCTGATTTATCCACACACGAACATGGGACCACATGGTCTGCCAGCCACACTGCCTTGCCACATGTCCTCTCCACTCTGGCTTCCCATCTCCACCCTTCCTCCCAGTCTGGATGAATGTTTCTTCTTTAACTCCTTTGTTATCAGACTTCCACACACTTCAATTTTCTGGCAGTTCTGGTTGTTTTTTATTTTTAAATTGGTTATTATCCTTATTTTGGCTTTGTGAGGAAGTGAAGCATATCTACCTACACCTCCATCTTGACCGGAAGCCATACGTGTCTGTTTTTATGCCAGCACCATGCTGATTTGATTACTACAGCCTTGTAATACAGTTTGATATCAGATAGAGTGATGCCACCAACTTTTTTGTCTTTCTCAAAATTGCTGTGATTATTCACAGTCTTTTGTGGGCTCATATAAATTTTGGATTATTTGTTCTAGTTCTGTGAAAAACACCATTGGTATTTTGATGGGAATTGCATTGAATTTATAGATTTTGGGGGTGTTATGGACATATAACCAGATTCTTTCTATCCATGACCACAGCTTATCCTTCCATTTATCTGTATGTTCCATTACTTTCTTCAGCGTCTTATAATTTTCTAAGTACAGGCATTTACAACCTTGATTAAATTTTTCCTAGGTATTTTTTTATGCAGCTGTAAAGGAGTTTATTTTTCTTGGCTTCTCTTTCTGATAGTTCATTATTGGTGTATAAAAATGCAACTGATTTTTAAATATTTATTTTTGTATGCTAATTCATTGTATTTATTTATCAGTTCTAATGTTTTTTTTGTAGACTCTTTAGGATTCTTTATATACTGTATCATGTCATCTGCAAATAATGACAGTTTTACTTCTTCCTTTACAAGTTGAATACTTTTATTTATTTATTCCATCTAATTGCTGTGGCTAGGAGTTCCAATGCTGTGTTGAAAATGAGTGGTAAAAATAGATATTCCTGTCTTGTTCTTGATCTTAAGGAAAACGCTTATTAGTTTTTCCCCATAGAGTGTGATGTTAGCTGTGGTTTTGTCATATGTGGTCTTTATTTTGTGAAGTAATATCCCCTCTATTCCCACTTTGCTGAGAGTTTTTATCATAAATGGGTGCTGGATTTTGTCAAATGCCTTTCTGCGTCTATTGATATAATCATATGATTTTTATCCTTCATTTTGTTTTTGTGATGTATCACATTAGTTGATTTGCAGATATTGTACCAACCTTGCATCCCAAGAATAAATAGCCAATGATCATGGTGTATGATCTTTTTAATATATTGCTGAATTTGGTTTGCTAATATTTTGTTGAGGATTATTGCATCTACATTCATCGGTAGTATTGGTCTCTAATTTTTTTCCTTGTAATGTCTCTATCTGGTTTTCGAATAAAAATAATGCTGGCCTCATAAAATGAGCTTGGGAGTCTTTGCTCTTCTTGAATTTTTCACAATGGTTTGAGAAAGATAGGTGTTAATTTTTCTCTTAATGTTTGTTAAAATTTACCTGTAAAGCCATCCGGTCCAGGACTTTTGTTTGTTGGGAGTTTTGTGACTACTGCTTGATTTATTTGTTGTAATGGATCTGTTCAGATTTTTTATTTCTTCTTGATTTCATCCTTGATTTGGTGGCATATAATTGTTTGTACTATTTTCTTATAATTCTTCACATTTCTGTGATGTCAGTTTTAACTTCTCCTCTTTCATTGCTGAATTTATTTATTTGGGTCCTGTCTCTTTTTTTCTTGATGGGTCTTTTTAAAATATTTATCAACTTTGTTTATCTTTTCAAAGAACCAGCTCTTGGCTTTATTTATCTTTTACATTTTTTTAGACTCTATTTTGTTTATTTTTGCTCTGATATTATTTCCTTCCTTCTACTCACTTTGGGCTCTTTTGTTATAATTTTTCTACTTCCTTTAGTTGTAGGGTTAGATTCTTTATCTGAAATTTTTTCTTGTTTCCTAAGGAGAACCTGTATTGTTATGAATTTCCCTCTTTGGACTGTTTTCACTGTGTCCCAGAGACTTTGGGACTATGTGTTTTTATTTTTATTTGTCTCAAGATATCTTTTTATTTCTTCCTTAATCTCATTGTTAACTCATTCATTGATTAGGAACATGTTATTTAGCCTGAATATGTTTTTGTGGATATTTATTTATTTATTTATTGTAATTGACTTCTAGTTTCATACCATTGTAGTCAGAGATGATACCTGATATGAGTTTAGTCTTCTTAAATTTACTCAGACTTGTTTTGTGGTCTATCCTGAAAATATTCCATGTGCACTTAGAATATATATTCTGCTGCTTTAAGGGGAAATGCTCTAAAAATACCAATTAAATCCTTCTAGTCAAATGTGTCATCTCAGGCCACTGTTTCCTCATTGATTTTCTGTCTGGAATATTTATCCATTAATGTCAATGGGGTGTCCTGCTATAACTTGATTATTGATGATCTCTCTTTTTATATCCAAAATATAGGAGTGCAAAACATACATTCCTATTGTGAGTACATAAGTGCTTACAAGGGTCATAGCCTCTTGTTAAATTGACTTATTTATCATTATGGATTTGATGATACATCTTTGTTTCTTGTTATAGCCTGTTTTAAATTCTATTTTCTCTAATATAAGTATTGATACCTCAGCTTTTTTTCATTATCATTTGTATAAAATATCTTTTTCCATCCCTTATTCTTTGTGTCTTTCAATTTGAAATGGGTTCTTTGTGGACAGCATATATATGGGTCTTGTTTTCTAATTTATTCAGCTATTTTATGTCTTATAATTGGAGCATTTTAAGTGATTATTGATAGGTACATATTTATTGCCATTTTATTGTTCATATTTGTTTCTTTCTTAAAGAATGGTAAAATACAATTTTTTTAAAATTACAAAAAATAAAATAAAATTTAAATTTTAAACAAACAAAAAAATGAATTCCCTTTAACATTTCTTTTAATCAATGGTTTGTTGCTGATGAACTTCCTTAGCTTTGCCTTGTCTGGGAAGCTCTTTATTTCTCCTTCAATTTTAAATGATAGCCTTGCAGGGTACAGTAATCAGGGTAGATATTTGGTTTTCATCACTTTGAATATTTCTTGCCATTCCCTCTGGCTTGCAAAGTTTCTGCTGAGAAATCAGGTGACAGTCTTCTGGGACCTCCCTTGTAGTTAGCTAATTGTCTTGCTGCTTTTAAGATCCTTTGTTTGTCTTTAACCCATGCCATTTAAATTATGATGTGTCTTCATGTGGGCCTCCTTGGGTTCATCTATTTGGCATTCTCTGCTCTTTCTGGACTCATGTGTCTATTTCATTTGCCAGATTAGGGACGTTTTCAGTTATCATTTATTCAAATATGTTCTCGAACTTGTGCCATCCTCCTTCTTTCTGTACCCCTATGATGTGGATATTCTTATGCTTGATGTTGTCCCAGAGGTCCCTTAAACTGTCTCCACTTTTTAAAATTCTTTTTTTCTTTTTCTGCTCTGATTGTGTGTTTTATGTTACCTTGTCTTCCAAATTGCCAATTCAAACCTCTGATTCATCTAATCTACTGTTGATTCCTTCTAGTGTTTTCTTCATTTCAGTTATTCTTCATTTCTGACTGGTTCTTTTTATGGTTTCTATGTCCTTTATTATGCCATTAAATTGTCACTAAGTTTCTTGAGCATCTTTACAACCATTGTTTTGAACTCTGTATCTAGTAGTTTGCTTGCCTCCAATTCATTTAGTTCTTTTTATGGAAATTTCTCCTGTTCTTTAATTTGGGCATATTTCTTTGTCTCATCATTTTGGTTACCTCTATGTGCTTGTTTCTATGTATTAGGTAGATCTTCTATGCCTTCCAGTCTTAATATGGTGGTCTTATGAAGTTTGCATCCTGTATGACTAAGTGACTACCTGGCTCCCTGATTCTGTGAGCCGGGTGCTCTAGGAGTGTTTTTTGTGTGGATTATGTGTGCCATCCTGTTGTAGTTGAGACTTGGTTGCTGTTGGCCCATCCGTGTGTGAGGATGACCCTCAGGCAGATTGGAGGATGTCAGGATTAGCTATGACCACAGTGTGTGAGTTGCTATGTGGGGCTGGTCCCATGAAGAAGAATTTGCCCCAGCAGGGTCTGGTTCCTGCCAATATCTCCCTTTGGGTGTGCCACTTGTGAAACTAATCAGATCATGCTTTGATGTAGTCTGAAGCCAGCCTCTGGGTATGTTGGTCCTGGGGCCTCTTGGGAAGGGTCTAGTGCAGTTTAATATCAGGTGCTGTCTGTCACCAGCCCTGGGCTTCCTGTTAGGAGCTACAAAGAAATTGACAGTTGGTAGCTGTCTCTGCTGGGCCTGGGTGCACATGGGAGGGGCCAAGCTGCTTACTGAGGCCAGCTGCCACCAGTACAGGGCCTGAGGCAGGTCATCAAAAGACCTAAGGCACCTTGAGATCTGCCAGCTCCTGCCAGCTGCCCATTAGGCTCAGCCACTGAAAATCTCAGGTGGTATGTGATTTGCATGAGGCAGGTTCCTTTTTTACTTTTTTCTTTTTTTTATTGTTCAAGTACAGTTGTCTCCATTTTCCCACCACCACTTTCCCCCCACCCCATGGACCTCTACCTCCCACCCTCAATCCTACTGAGACAGGTTCTTAGGGAGTCACCTGAGTGCATTGAGTGGTGTTTACCAGGTTAATAAAGATTCAAACTTGGCACGAGTACTGTGTCTGAGGTCTCTCAGCAAAAGTCTCACAGTAGACTAAGGCCAGCCACCACCTTCCTGGGGCCTGTGGATTTTTGCGGGGTATTGGGAATCTCAGGGAGTCATCAGGGTGCAGCTACTTGAGTTCATCAGGCTCAAGCAATTAAGATTTGTCTGTTTGGAATGGAGACTTAGCAAATAAAAGGTGGTGCCTACAGGAAGACAGTCTTCTCCCTAAAGCCACACAACTTATTTTCTCCCTTCCATTCTCTGGCTACCCCCAAGCTTGCCTAGAATTTTTCATGTAAGACTGCATCATGGGCCAAAGCTGGTTGCTATTGGCAGATTTTATAGTTGTGAGTAAGTTGGTTAGGGTGGGGCTACTGTAGCTCACATTATAATGGAAGGGGGGCTTGATCTAGGAAAGATGGCCTCCGTGAGCCTTGCAGGAGAGGCATTCAGGACTGGGACCTTGGCAGTTGTCCTTCCCGCCCTCTCCCTGAAGTTATACAACTCAGTCTCTCCCTGTATGACTCTGGCACCCTCTGAGCTGCCATCCATTTGCCAGAGCCCAGAGTGAGTGCCTGGTAGTAAGAGTTTTCCAGCCCTTTCAAAGGATGCCTGGGTTTCCAGCAGCCCTCTGTCTCCCCAGGTGGACAAAATCCCTGCTGATTTTCTCAGCCAGATATTATGTGAGCTCCTATTCCTGCACTGGTGCTCTGGGGTGGGGAGCTTGGCATAGGACTGAGACCCTTTGCTCCTCAGAAGGGACCTCTGCAGGTGAGATAGCTGGATTTTCAACCATCACATGTAGATACAAGGCCAGCTCATTTAGTGTTTCTGCCCATTTTACCAGCTTGGATGTGGCTTCTTCTGTATTATTTTCAGTTGGAAGACTTCTGTTTAGGTGGTCTTCAAATGGTTATCCAGGTTGATTGTTTTAATTTAGTTGTAATTTTATGTGGTCATGGGAGAATGTGAGTGCAGCTTACACCTACTCCATCATCTTGGACCAAATCCTTCAGTTTTACTTTAATTAGCCAGTTTAAGAATATTCCCACTCAGAACTAATTCTGGGGGAAGAAGAGTTGGATTTTGCTTACCCTGAGCCAGAGTTAGCTTCCTCCGAAGTCCATGTACTGTAGAAAGGAGTGGAATAAAAATTAGGGTTGGAGAAAGAAAAATGCTGGGAAGTAGAAAATAAAACTTGGGCACTTGAAGGGATAAAAGTTCTAACTCTCTAATCACAAAGTTGGCTCCCCTGGCAACCAGCTCCCTCGTCCTTAGAGGCTTTTCAAAAGTCACCTCACACACTCAGGTAGGGTTGAAAGGAGCTTGTAATGAGTAACACAAGACACTCCTTTCACTTTTGTGCTCTGAAGCTATTTCAGAAGCTTAGAACAAAAACTAAGTCTTATAATAAATGATGCTTCTTAGTTTTTATCATTTAGGAAATTACAAGGATTTTAGGAGTTGTGTGCCAGGAGACATAGATGAAGACCAAAATATAGTTCTTATATCACAATACATTGGAGAAAAATTTCAGAATCTATGGCTTGGTCAAGGGTTCTTAACATGACACCTAAAACATAATTCATAAAATAAAAATTGATAAATTTGACTGAAAAACTTTTGCTCTGTGAAGGATTTGTTAATGATGAAAAGGGTAAAAAGACTAGCTATAGACTAGGAGAAAATATTTGCAAACCACAATGCAATTGCAGAACCAGCTCAAAATGCTCCTATCCTGTTTAAGGAGATACTGAGTTGGTATGCAGAGACAACAGAACAAGGTCGCAAGTCGTGCAACCAGGGCACGTGCAGAAGAAAATTGTCCTCTAGCTGCACCCAGAACCAGAGTCTTATCTCTCCTCTACCTCTCCAAGGAATCAAAGGACCAGAATGTGACTGGAACTTGAACATCAAAACCCTTTCAGAAGTGATGGGTTTGTTGTCCAGGAAGATCTGATACTGAATCCTCTAACCGTAAATAGCCAAGCTCCAAGGTTCTCCAATTAAAACTTGCCCCACTAGCACATCTGCCCCAAACTCTGGATCAGAGAGAGATTTGAGCTTTGCCTCCTTTCTCCTGTGAGCCAACTCAGCACTCAATAAATTGTTCTTTCTTATCTCAAAAATGGATGTCATAGTATTGCTCATTGGGTGAGGAACACTTGTTTGGTAACAGAAGAACACATATCTCGAATATATAAGCAATGCTCAAATTTTTTTTAACTAAATTTTAAAAAGAAGGCTAAAGACAATGGTAAAAATACAAAAACCAAACAATCCAGTTAGAAAAAGGGCAAAGGACATGAAAAGTCATTTAAGTGAAGAGGATATACTGAAGTCAAATAAACACACAATAATATATTCAACATCAGTAGTCATTAGAGAAATGCAAATTAAGACTACATTGAGATATCACTTTAGACCTATTAAAACAACCAAAATAGACATACTCTCTCTTTCAGGAAGCCTGCCCATACCTTTTCTTTCCCCACCTTCTTTTCCTAAAGGCATGCATCTCCTAATTTTTAAGGGACCTATAAGACTTACAACCAGGGGAGTCATGGAGGTGCCTGCTTGTCCCAGGCTAACCCCCTGAACCTATTTCTGTTTCCAAGGCCCCCTTTTCTCTGACTTCTCAGTGAGCCAAAGCAGCCCAGGCTAGGCACATTTCTTTCTTATAACATTTCTAGAGAGCAAAAATACCCCTGCCTAGTCTCTTCTGTTGCTTCTTCTATCCTAGGCCCTTCCTTATTTCACTGTCCCTAGCTTTAATAAATATTCTCTTAAGATAAAAATTTAAAACCAACTAAAATAGAGGAATGGTAGCATGAGAGATACCCTTGATCTTTCCTCTTGAAGTTTCAACAATTTGAACAGTTATAACTCAACAAAGGATTCCCTGCCTAATACAGGCACACCTGAGAGATCCGCACATCAAAGCATCTAAAGGTAGGCAACTAGGAACAAACAGGAGAAGTACTTAGGGAGAAGGGCTGACACAGCCAGCCCTGCAGCCAGGAGCTCAGGACAGAGCTCAACCCAGAGAGGGAGGTAGCTGGTTGTGGAGGGCACTCCCCGTAGCTAGGAGTAGCAAAGAGATTCAGTGGGCATCCCTGTAAGGTTGAGCAGTATGTGCAATGGCTGAGCCCAGAGATCTGGGCAAGGACACAGCACTGGGGTATAGCTGCAGTTGTCGGGCAATCAGATTTCCAGAGAGAGAAACAAAGTCACATAGCCCTGCCACCCCATAGACTCCCAGAGCTCACTTCCCGTTGTGCTTGGTGTTGGGTTGTGAAACACCTGATCTGCAAACCTGAGAACTGTTACTACAGAATCACTATTTTCCCTGAGCAAAGGGTATACTTTGTGAATGGTCCTGGGGTCAGGGCACAGTGGGGACACCGCAGATGTCTGAGTTCACCATTACCAGGATGGCAAAACAAAGTAGGTGGCTGTGTTCCCCAAGCCCACCCTACCCCCACACATTGCAGATACACTAACGGCAGCCAGAGATGGATAGGGGCCAATACTGGGATAAACTAAAAACTAAGCTAAAAACTTCTGATTCAGCGCCACTTACTGGAAAATAATAGAAAGACCTCTTTGTATTGATCTTCTAGAATAATGCCTCTCATACATAGGTGCCTAGACAAAGAAGAAAGACATCAAATACCATAAATGACCAAGGCAAGGCAGCTCAGAAAGAAAATGAGCCCTGGCTAGTGTGGCTCAGTGAATTGAGTGCCAGTCTGTGAATCAAAGGGTCACCAGTTCAATTTCCAGTCAGGGGACATGCCTGGGTTGTGGGCCAGGTCCCCAGTAGAGGGAGCATAAGAGGCAACCACACACTGATGTTTCTCTCCCTCTCTTTCTCCCTCTCTTCCCCTCTCTCTAAAAATAAATAAATAAAATTTAAAAAAGAAAGAAAGAAAATGAAAAATCTCCAGAAAGCCAACATATGGAAATGTGTTTGATATAAAGGACAGAGAATTGAAGATTGCAGTTCTGAAAATACTCAAGGCTAGATCCTTGAATCTAAGAAGAAACCACCTAGTTACCTCAATCCAAAGAGGCTTTCTCCAAGGCACATTGTATTATAATTTCCAAAAATTAAGACAAATAAAGAATTCTCAAGACATCCAGGGAAAAGAAGAAAGTAACCTATAAAGGAAATCTATGAGGTTATCATTGGACTTTTCACCAGAGACTCTACAAGCTAGAAGAGAGTAGGACCAAATATTCGAACTAATGAAAGAGAGAAATTACCAGCTGAGAATAATATATCCAGCAAAGTTATTCTTTAAATATGAAGGAGAAATATAGATCTTTCCAGACATATAGAAGCTGAGGCAATTTATCACTAGAAGACCTCCATTGCAGGAAATACTCCAGGAGGTTATTCTACCTGAAACAAAACACAAAAAATCATAAAACTATGAGTAAGATCACCAACAAACTTACAGCATAAACAGGGATACTTTGTGACAACAAAACATAAAAAGGGAGGGGATAAATGTCTGAATTTGCAAAGGAGGATGGAGACTGGATATGTTCAGAAGAAAATGGACTACTGTTTAAGAGGTCTGTCTGGAAAAAGTCCAACCATTGTTAATATAACAAGAATGGTTTGCCTGACATTGACGTAACCTGGCAGCCAAGGAGAGTGGACTGGAATGCACATGCATGAACAATGACATCTTCACTGTACTAGCCACTGGGGGTGGCAGGTGCTGTTCAGTCAGCATGTGTACTGTGTAGCTGTCACATTCAAAATGACTGAGTTAGTAGAGCAACAAATCTGCGTCAAATTTTGTGTTAAGCTTGAACATTCTTCTGCAGAAACTATTTGGATGATTCAGAAGGCCGCAGCTATGGGCAACTGGTGATTATAAGCTTCATCATGACAACACATCCACTCATGCATCACGTCTCATGCAAAGATTTTTGGTAAAACATCAAATCACCGAGGTGAATCAGCTCCCTACAGCCCAGATTTGGCACCCTGCAACTTCTGGCTTTTCCCAACACTTATATCATCTTTGAAAGGGAAGAGATTTCAGACCTTCGATGAGATTCAGGAAAATACAATGGGGCAGCTGATGGCAATTGGGAGAACTGTGTAAGGTTCCAAGGTGCCTACTTTGAAGGCAACTAAGGCATCACTGTCCTATGTACAATGTTTCTTGTATCTTGTATCTTCTTCAATAAATGTCTCTATTTTTCACATTACATAGCTGGATACCTTCTGGACAGACCTTGTATGTGAAACTTTCCTTTTCAAAAATGTAATGGTTACCACACACACACACACACAAACAAAACTGAGACACATAGCTTAAAAAAAGGAAACAGAGGAACAAAGGGATGGACTGCCACCAAACAAAAGCAGCAGTCAGAAACACAAAGGAAAAGAACCAATGCAGGCACAGGCTTCCAGAAAACAAAAGATAAAATGCCTATAAGAAATCCTCATACATCAATTATTACCCTAAATGTAAATGGACTGAATTCACCAATAAAGAGGCACAGAGGAGCAGATTGGTTAAAAAAAAAACAAAAAAAACCAAACCCCAACCATGTGCTGCCTTCAGAAGATCCACCTAAGCTGCAAAGACAAAGTTAAACCAAAGTGGAAGGGTGGAAAATGATTCTCCCAGTAAATACCATCCCCAGAAAAGCAGGTGTAACCACTTATATCTGACAACATAGATCCTATATACCTTTCAACTAGATTTTGCCACATTTCTTTTTGTTAAGATACAATTTATTACCATAAATTGCACATTTGTAAAGTATACAGTTTAGCAGTTTTTGTAGACAGTCCCACATTTGTGTGCAGATAAACCGGAACAACTGGGGACTGAGATGGGCTACACAATCCAGAGTTCCAGCTCAGGGAAATAAAGCCTCAAAACCTCTGGATGTAAAAACCTGAGCAGGTTGTGGCAACAGGAGAAATGCCAAGTTTCACAGGAGAGTCAGATAGAGGGACCACCGGGGTCCTAGAATATACATGAACCCACACACATGGGAGTAAGCACCAGAAGGTCCCAATTTGCTTGTGGGTAGCAGAGGAAGTGACTGAAAGTGGGGAGAGGGCCAAGCAAGCAACATAGTTCCTTCTCTGACCCCTTCCCCACATACAGAGCCACAACCCAGTGAAGTGGGTTGCCGTGCCCTGGGCAACCAAGTGGGTTGCCCTGCTCCGCCCCTTACAACATAACACGTGTGCTGAGACAAAGACATATGGCCCAAGTGAAAGAACAGATCAAAGCTCCAGAAAAAGAACTAAGGAACGAAGAGATAGCCAACCTGTCAGATGAAGAGTTCAAAACACTGGTAATCAGGATGCACACAATAATAATTAGTGTGGACGCAAAATAAAAGAAGAAGTGAAGGCTATACAAAGTGAAAGAAAGGAAAATACAAAGGGAACCAACAATGGAGGGAAGGAAACCAAGACTCAAATCAATGACTTTGAACAAAAGGAAGAAATAAACATTCCACTGGAACAGAATGAAGAAACAAGAATTCAAAACCTCTGGGACAACTTGAAACGTTCCAACATCCAAACCATAGGGGTGCCAGAAGGAGAAGAGGAAGACCAAGAAATTTAAAACTTATTTGAAATAATAATGAAGAAAAGTTCCCCAATCTGGTGAAGGAAGTAGATATGTAAGTCCAAGAAGCTCAGAGAGTTCCTAAGAAGTTGGACCCAGGGAGAAACACGCCAAGACACATCACAATTAAATTGGCAAAGATTAAAGATAAGGAGAGAATCTTAAAAGCAGCAAGAGAAAAGGAGAGACTTACTTACAAAAGAGTTCCTATAATCCTAACAGCTAATTTCTCAAAAGAAACTTTAGACAAGAAAGGGCTGGCAAGAAGTATTCAGAGTCATGAAAGGCAAGGGCCTACATCCAAGATTACTCTATCCAGCAAAGCTATCATTTAGAATGGAAGGGCAGATAAAGTGCTTCCCAGAGAAGGTCAAGTTAAAGGAGTTCATCATCACCCAGCCCTTATTATATGAAATGTTAAAGGAACTTATCTAAGAAAAAGAAGATCAAAAATATGAACAGTAAAATGAGAATAAACAACTATCAATAACTGAACCCAAAAAGTGAAAACAAACTAAGCAAACAACTAGAACAGGAACAGAATCACAGAAATGGAGATCACATGGAGAGTTTTCAGTGGGGAGGGGGAGGGAGGAGAATGGTTGAAAAGGTACAGGGAATAAGACGCATAAATGGTAGGTACAAAATAGACAAGGGAGGTTAAGAAGAGTATGGAAAATAGAGAAGCTAAAGAACTTATATGTATGACCCATGGACATGAATTTACGGGGTGGGGGAATCCTGGAGGGAAGTGAGATACAGGGCAGAGGGGGAGAAAGGGGAGAAATAAATGGGACAACTGTAATAGCATAATCAATAAAATTTACTTAAAAATATTTAGTATAGTGGTTTTTAGTATATTCCAGTGGTTGTGCAGCCATTGCCAGCAATTTCAGAACATTCTCAACACCCCACAAAGACACCTGTACCCGTTAGCAGTCACATACATGTGCTATACATCATTCATGATTGCCTTTCCATAACTCTGAAGCATATTAGATTTGACCCTATCCCCCTGACACAGACCCATATATACTGATAGACTCCAGCAAACTGCTGGGTCGGAGAGAAAGAATTTATTACTTAGAGCACAGCAGCAGAGTATCACCATTTTTGCGCCAGTTCTATGAGGCCCAGTTCCCACAGGGTGATGTGAAGAAGGCCAGATGACATCTGCATGCACACAGGGTGGCATTACAGAAAAGGAACAGTGAGCTTAGGAAACCCACATCTTTAATAACGAGCAGTAAGAAGATCTTCCCTTTGCTAAAATGGAGAAACAATCTCTATCTTCTAAGGCTGTAAGCCAGCCTGCCCTTTGCTCCAGAGGCAGACACTGTCTTCCAGGGATGTTTCCTACACACAAAGGAACAGGGGCAGGCAGTGACAAGCAGAACCCTGAGGGACCCCTGGGAACTGTTTTTCAACAAGGCAACATACAAGTTTCCTTTTCACAGAATTGTATTATGAACTACCACTCCTCTCCAATATCAAGTTTCTTCTATACAAGTCAAGTAAAAGATGCAGAACCTGATTTTATTAAGAAAAAAAAAAAAACTAAAACTAAAATGGGTGAAAATACCAAACACCAGCAAGGATGTAAAGTGGATCTCTCTTATGTTGCTGGTGGGAATGTCAAATGATATTCTATTGTGAAAAGATCTTTGGCAGTACTTAAGTTAAAAATTAAACATGCAACTACAATGTGTCTCAGCAGTTGTACTGCTGGACATTTAGTCCAGAAAAATGGAAACTTATTTCCACAGAAAAACGCTTGTGTAAATGTTTATAAAAGCTTTATTTGTAACAATAAAAACCAGAAACTAAAACTTCCTTCAGTGGGTAAATGGTTAAACAAATTGCGATACATCCATTCCATGGAAGTTGACCCACCAATAAAAAAGAATGAACCATTTGTACACATAGCAACATGGAAGGACCTCAGAGCATTACATTAACTGAAATAAATAGCAATCCCAAAAGGTCACATAGTGTATGATTCCAATTATATAACACTGTCAAATAACGTTGTAGAGACGGAGAACAATTTAATGGTCACCCATGTTTAGGAATGGTGGAAGAGAGAGAAGAGAGAGGCGTGGGTGTGTATAAGTGCCTGACAATGCCTAGCTTTCTTGATTTTAATGTAAGTGACCGGCATTAAGTTTTTTATTGCTAAGGCATCCACTTCAAGTCTGGGATGAACACATTGTCAGCTACACAACTAGATGAGGAGCCAGGCTTCCCCACTCATGAAGTTCCCCTTTTAGAAAGCCCTCAGTGACCTAAATAACTGCCCCTGAGTGACCCTGCTTTTCCCTTCATCGCATTAATTCCTGAAAGAATCAACCTAAGGAAAACCTAGGCACTACACCCTTGGCCCCAAATAATGCAGATCACCAGGTCACTTCTTATTCTCACTCTCTCTGTCTATCTCTCTCTCTGTCTCTCTCTGTCTCTCTCTGTCTGTCTCTCTCTCTCTCTCTCCAGCTCAGTCTCTCCTTCCCTCCTCCCATCCTTCCCTTCCTCCCTCCCAGGACTTCACTGTGAGGCTCTGGGTGTGCCTTGTACCCTGCAGGACTAGTGAGTAGTAAGCCTTGTCTTTTCAAAGTATCCTGAGAGTTGCTGACGTGTCTTCTAATCATAAGAACCACAAAGGCCAGTTCAGCCATATCACTGGTTGTGAAAGGAGAAATATCTGTGAGTTTGCCACAAATAATACACACCCCAGTGAGTATCCCCTACCCTGGGCATTTGCAGATGATAGCATCACTGTCAATAGGATGAGATAAGCACAAAACAGTGTGACTATAAAGGGGGTTTTTGTGGAGATGGAACATTTCTGTCTATTGTAGTGGTTACATGAATTTATACATGTGTAGGTATCTACACTGTAGCAATATTATTTTCCTGGTTTTGACACTGTACTGTAGTTGGGTAAGATGTAAAATATTTGTAACTTGTCAAAATGTTACAAACTTGCAATTATATTGTATGCTGCATTACATAATACACTGCGATAAAGTTAATTTTTAAGTGATTTTTTTAGTTTCCAGTATTTATATTTGATAAAACAAGTCAATAATTCTCAGTTATTTTATCTATTATCTTTCAAAAATCAAACATGAATTATATAATTTTGTCATAGGTTTTAATTAAAATTGTTACACAAACACATACTATAACTTTTAATTTCTTTAGTATGTAATAACTAAACTGATTTCCACAGTGTCTTGAACATTCAGTAAACTAACTTAGAGTTTTAAGTATTTACAAATAGAAGATCTTTCTGCATCCAATTTAATAAGAAGATATAATGATTTTTAGTTAGTATATCCATTTTTCACATATAAACAGGCACTTAAGTTCTTAGAAACAGGTTGTTCCTTTAGGTAATTTTAACATTTCTTCTGCATTTTTTTTCTTTTCACGTTAATATCTTTCTGTTTTCTTTCTTTTCTTTTTATTGATTATGCTATTACAGTTGTCCCATTTCCCCCCTTCTCTCCACTCCATCCTGCACACCCCCTCCCTCCCACATTCCCCCCCTATAGTTCATGTCCATGGGTCATACATATAAGTTCTATAGCGTCTACATTTCCTATACTATTCTTACCCTCCCCCTGTCTATTTTCTACCTACCATTTATGCTACTTATTCTCTGTACCTTTCCCCCCTCTATCCTCCTCCCACTCCCCTGTTGATAACCCTCCATGTGATCTCCATTTCTGTGGTTCTGTTCCTGTTCTAGTTGTTTGCTTAGTTTGCTTTTGTTTTTGTTTTAGGTGTGATTGCTTTTTACTGTTCATATTTTTTATCTTCTTTTTCTTAGATAAGTCTCTTTAACATTTCCTATAATAAGGGCTTGGTGATGATGAACTCCTTGAACTTGACCTTATCTGAGAAGCATTTTATCTGCCCTTCCATTCTAAATGATACCTTTGCTGGATAGAGCAATCTTGGATGTAAGTCCTTGCCTTTCATGACTTGGAATACCTTTTGCTAGCCCCTTCTTGCCTGTAAGGTCTCTTTGGAGAAATCAGCTGACAGTCTTATGGGAACTCCTTTGTAGGTAACTGTATCCTTTTCTCTTGCTGCTTCTAAGATTCTCTCCTTATCTTTAATCTTGGGTAACATAATTATGGTGTGCCTTGGTGTGCTCCTCCTTGGGTCCAGCTTCTTTGAGACTCTGTGAGCTTCCTGGACTTGCTGGAAGTCTATTTCCTTTGCCAAATTAGGGAAGTTCTCTTTCATTATTTGTTCAAATAAGTTTTCAATTTCTTGTTCTTCTCCTTCTGGAACCCCTATAATTCGGATGTTGGAACATCTCAAGATGTCCTGGAGGTTCCCAAGCCTCTCCTCATTTTTTTGAATTCTTGTTTGTTCATTCTTTTCTAGGTGGATGTTTCTTCCTTCCTTCTGGTCTACACCGTTGATTTGAGTTCCAGTTTCCTTCCCATCACTATTGGTTCCTTGTACATTTTCCTTTCTCTTAGCATAGCCTTCATTTTTTCATTTAATTTGTGACCAAATTCAACCAATTCTGTGAGCTTCCTGATTACCAGTTTTTTGAGCTGTGCATCTGATAGGTTGGCTGTTTCTTAGTCGCTTAATTGTATTTCTTCTGAAGCTTTGATCTGTTTTTTCATTTGGGACATTTTTTTTTTTTTGTCTTGGTGCACCTGTTACATAAAGGGGTGGATCCTTAGGTATTTACCGGGTGCAGGTAACACTGGTCGCTGCACTATGATGCTGTATGTGGGGGAGGGGTCCAATAGGGAGCAATGGCCCTTGCTCCACTGTCTGCTGGTTTTCAGTCACTCCCTTTGCTACCCACAATCAAATTGGGCCCTTCTGGTGCTGCTTCCTGAGTGGGTGGATTTGTGTACATTGTAGGACCCTGTGGGTCTCTCCAACGAACTCTCCTGTGAGGCTGGGAGTTTCTCCTGCTGCCACCTCAACCCCCACAGGTGTTTTCAGTCAGTGGTTTGAGACTTTATTTCCCCCCGCTGGAACTCTGGGTTGCACAGTCTGTCACCTGGTCCACCAGCTGCTGCCTCGCCAGCCAGCTGCAGCTTTGCCCACCCCACTCCACAATCCTCCACCTCGCTGGGTCCACCAGTCATCTGCAATCTTATTTTGAAATTTAGTTTGGTTGTTTTTAATCAAATATCTTTAAAATGTAACATGGCTATAAAATTCAGGTCAATGCTTTGACATATTTTTACCATTTTTAATTAGATAATATTCTGACAAAAATTACTAGTGCTTAAAAGAAAACAAGATGTGATATTTCAATATGATAATTAATAAATGTTCTCAACACAAAATAGTATTGTTAAATTTTCTAAGAGTTTGTTACTTGAACATAACCACATTTATTTCTTTTTAGCTCATTACATTATATATACTTTAAGCCTTTGCTGATTTGTTTTATTGGAAATATAAGTGAGTACATTTCTTTTAATTTTTTAAATTTTTATTGTTGCTCTATTACAGTTGTCCCAATTTTCCTCCATTGCTCTCCCCTGCCCCACCCACCCACCCACAGTCAATTTCCACCTTGTTGTCCATGGGTCATTTATACCTGTTCTTTAACTAGGCCCTTCTCCTTCTTTCCCCCCTTATCCTCCTTGCCCTTCCCCTCTGGTCCCTGTCAGTGTGTTCCTTGTTTCCCTGCTTCTGGTTCTATTTTGCTCATTTGTTTGTTTTGTTCATTAGGTTCCACTTATAGGTGAGATCATATGGTATTTGTCTTTTGCCACCTGACTTATTTCACTTGGCGTAATACTCTCCAGTTCCATCTATGCTGTTGCCAAAGATAGGAGTTCTTTCTTTCTTTCTGCTACATAATATTCCATTGTGCAAATGTACCACAGTTTTTTAATCCACTCATTTACTGATGGGCATTTAGGCTGTTTCTAGCCCTTGGCTATTATAAATAACACTGCTATGAACATTGGGGTGCATAGGTTCTTTTGAATTAGTGTTTCAGGATTCTTAGGGTATAATCCCAGCAGTGTAATCTCTGGGTCAAAAAGCAGTTCCCATTTTTAGTTACTCGCAGAAATTCAATACTGTTTTCCACAGTGGCTACACCAGTCTGCATTCCCACCAACAATGCACTAGGGTTCCCTTTTCTCTGCATCCTCACCAGCACCTGTTGTTTGTTGATTTGTTAATGATGGCCATTCTGACTAGTGTGAAGTGGTATCTCATTGTGGTTTTAATTTGCATCTCTCTGATGGCTAGTGATGTTGAACATCTTTTCATATGTCTATGGGCCTTCTGTATGTCCTTCCTGGAGAAATGTCTGTTCACATTCTTTGCCCAATTTTTAACTGGATTTTTTGTCTTCCTGGCATGGAATCATGTGAGTTCTTTCTATATTTTGGAGATCAAACCCTTGTCCAGGGTATCATTGGCAAATATGTTTTCCTATACGGTTTGTTCCATTTTCATTTTGCTGATGTTTTCTTTAGCTGTGCAGACCTTTTTTTATTTGATGCAGTCCCATTTGTTTATTCTTTCCTTTATTTCCCTTGCCCTAGAGGATGTACTGGTGAGAATATTGCTGCATAGTATATCTGAAATTTTACTGCCTATGTTTTTCTCTGGGACTTTTATGGTGTTGCAGCTTATGTTTAACTCTTAATCCATTTTGAGTTTATTCTGGTGTATGGTGTAGGTTGGTGGTCTACTTTCATTTTTTTGCATGCACGAGTTCAGATCTCTCAGAACCATTTTTTTTAGAGGCTATCTTTACTCCATTGTATGCTCATGCCCCCTTTGGCAAATATGAATTGACTTAGAGACATGGGCTTATTTTTAGGCTCTCTATTCTGTTCCGCTGATCTATGTGTTTGTTCTTATGCCAGTACCAGACTCTTTTGATTACAATGGTCTTAGTGTAGTTTGATATCAGGTATTGTGATTGGTCTTACTTTGTTCTTCTTCCTCAAAATTGCTGCAGCTATTCAGGGTCATTTATGGTTCCATATAAATTTTCGAAATGTTTGTTCTGTATCTGTGAAATATGTCATTGGTACTTTCATTGGGATTACATTGAATCTATAGATTGCTTTGGGTAGTATGGAAATTTTCATGATCTTGATTTTTCCAATCCATGAACACAATATATGCTTTTATTAGTGTGTTTCTTCCTTAATTTCTTTCTTCAGTGTTCAGTAGTTTTCTGAATACAGGTCTTTTAACTCCTTGGTAAAGTTTATTTCCTAGGTGTTTTGTTTTTCTTCTTGCTATAGTAAATGGGATGTTTTTCCTAGTTTTCTGATATTTCATTGTTGGTGAAGAAAAATACTTTCAATTTCTGAATATAAACTTTGTATCCTGCTATTTTGCCAAATTCACTTATTAGGTCAAGTAGTTTTTTCATGGCCTATAGGTTTTTCTATGATACTATCATGTCGTCTGCAAATAATGATTGTTTTACTTCCTCCTTTCCAATTTGGATGCCTTTTTTTTCTTTTTCTTGTCTGGTTGCTGTGACTAGAAGTTCCAACACTAGATTGAATAAAAGTGGTGAAAGTGGACATCCTTGCCTTGTTCGTGATTCTAGGGGGAAAGCTTTTAGGTTTTGTCCATTGAGCATGATGTTGGCTGTAGGTTTCTTGCATATGGGCTTTATTATGTTGAGGTATATTCCCTTTATTCCTACTTTCCTGAGCATTTTTATCATAAAAGGGTGCTGTACTTTATCAAATGCTTTATCAGCATCTAGTGATTTGATAATGTGATTTTTGTCTTTCATTTTGTTTATATGATGTATTACATTTATTGATTTGCAAATATTGTACCATCCTTGCACCCCTGGGATGAATCTCACTTGATCATGGTTTGTGATCTTGTTAATGTATTGCTGGATCTGGGTTGCCAATATTTTGTCGAGGAATTTAGCGTGTATCTTCATCAGTGATATTGGCCTGTAGTTTTCTTTCCTTGTTGTGTCTTTACCTGGTTTTGGAATTAGGATAATACTGGCCTCATAAAAAGAGTTTGGGAGTCTTTCCTCTTCTTGAATATTTTGGAATAATTTGAGAAGAATAGGAGTTAGTTCTTCTTTAAATGTTTGGTAAAATTTGCCAGTGAAGCCATCCTGTCCAGGACTTTTGTGTTCTTGGAGTTTTTTGATAACTGCTTCAATTTCACTCATTGTTATTGGTCTATTCAGGCTTTCTACTTCTTTTTGATTCAGTTTTGAAAAACTACACATTTCTAGAAATTTGTCCTTTTCACACAGGTTGTCAAATTTCTTGGCATACAGTTGTTTGCGGTAATTTCTTCCAATCCTTTGTATTTCTGTGGTATTGGTTGTAAATTCTCCAATTTCATTTCTCATTTTATTTATTTGGGTCCCTCTCTTTTTTTCTTGATGAGTCTGCTTAAAGGTTTGTCAATTTTGTTTATCTTTGCAAAGAACTAGCTCCTAGATTTATTGATGCTTTGAATTGTTCTTTTAGTCTCTATGTTGTTTAATTCTGCTCTGATCTTCATTATTTCTTTCCTTCAACTCACTCTGGGCTCTGTTTGTTGTTGTTCCTCCAGTTCTTATAGATATAGGATTAGGTTGTTTATTTGAAATGTTTCTATTTTTTTTTTTTTAGGTAGGCCTGTATTGCTATGAACTTCCCTCTCAGCCTTGCTTTCTTTTTGTCCCATAGGTTTTGGGATATTGTGTGTTCATTTTCATTTGTTTCCAGAAACTTTTTAATTTCTTTCTTGATCTTATTATTAACCTATTCATTATTTAATAGCATGTTACTCAGTCTCCATGAATTTTAATGTTTTTGAGTTTTTTCCTTGAGGTTGGTTTCTAGTTTCAAGCCATTGTGATCCAAGAAGATACTTGATATTATTTCAATTTTCTTGAATTTGTTGAGGTTTGTTTTGTGTCCTATCATGTGGTCTACCTTTGAAAATGTTCCATGTGCATTTGAAAAGAATGTATATTTTGCTTCTTTGGGAGGAAAAGTTCTGTATATATCAATTAAGTTCATTTGATCTAGAGATCTAGAGTGTTGTTCAATGCCAAAATATTCTTGTTGATTCTTTGCTTGGAAGATCTATGCATTGTCAACAGTGGGGTGTTAAAATCCCCTACTATGAGTGTGTTGCTCTCAATATCTTTCTTGAAGTCCTCCAAGATTTTCCTTATATATTTGGGTGCTCCTATGTTGGGTGCATATATATTTACAAGGGTTATATCTTTTTTGATGAACTGTTCCCTTAAGTATTATATAGTGTCCTCCTTTGTCTCTTTTTATGGCCTTTGTTTTGAAATCTATTTGTCTGCTATAAGTATTGCTATGCCAGCTTTTTTTTCAGGTCTGTTTGCTTGGAATATTTTTTTCCATCTTTCTTTCAGTCAGTGTAGATCTTTTCTTCTGAGGTGGATCCCATTGGACAGCATACTCAGATCAGGTATTTTTATCCATTCAGCTACCTTATGTCTTTTGATTGGAGCATTTAATCCATTTACATTTAAGGTTATTATTGATAGGTACTTAATCATTGCCATTTTTTCACTTTGTTCTTGTGTTTCTCTCTCTTTTTCTTCATCTTCTTAAAGCACTCACTTTAGCCTCTCTTGCAATGTTGGTTTAGTGGAGATGTGTTACTTTAGCCTTTTTTTTTTTTTTTTTTTTTGTCTGGGAAGCTCCTTATTTCACCTTCCATTTCAAATGAGAGTCTTGCAAAATAAGGGAATATTTTACTAATTTGCATGTCATCCTTGAGCAGGGGCCATGCTAATCTCTGTATTGTTTCAATTTTAGTGTATGTGCTGCCAATGCAAGCACTAAAAGTGGTTTGTTAAATGTTTGACAAAATGCACAGTAACAGCCAGAGTTCATATTTGGAGCCAGAAAAAATTGTCATACCCTTTTATTTTCTTTTTCAATGCCTTAAGCTCTCTGAGTATCCATTTTGTCATCTTTAAAATGGATATAATACTATCCATATTACAAGGTTATTATGAGGGGAAATAATCTATTAAAATATTTAATTCAAGTAAGTATTTCCCAGATTTTACTTTGCTTTTTTCTTTCCTTCACCCCATTACGAGATGTCTCATATAAAATAATTCACAAATAATTTAAAAATATACTTTGTCAGGTTTACCTATTTTGGTGGTATGAAATATAGTTATAGCATGGGGACACTCCCAGCCCTTGTCTTTGATGATCCTTTGCCCAGTAAATTCACCCATCCCAGGAGTTAATTGTGGTTTACCAGGGAGCAATGCTAACAGGTACCACCAGGAGGCAGGCCCTCCTCTTAATTGGTGGATCAGTCAGGTCATAAAACTAATGGTAACCAGCTACATCTAGATTATGCAGTCTTTCTGTGTTTCCTGCTGTGAAGAATTTCTGGAAGAACCCAGTTTCTCAAGATTGTCTGGTCCTGAGGTTTTGGATGTGATCCAAAAATGTACTCAGTTAAACTTGATTCATGAGTTTATCAAATATTTATCAAGCTCATATGACGGATAGTGTGCAAAGGGCCGGGGACCAGAGCCATATTACATGTTCAGGATTTATGGACCATTTGCTTTTAGGTTAAGTGTGTGGGTGAGTGTATTGCAACATATTTTCCTATCAAATCCTCCTATGTAAATTTATACAAGGTGCTATAATACAAGGTATGGCAAAAAGTATTTGTTCCTCTTTGGTATCTAACTTCTATGATGTGGGAAAAGCTAAAACAAACAAATAAATAAAATCGTGTGCTCAAAAGTCATTCAGTTGGATTTCAATCCAAATGTTGCACCTTCTCAAGACATTAGTTTTTCTAGGTCTTTCCTAGTTCTAGATCTAAATATCCCATATCCAGTGAAACCTCTCAGTCCCAGGCAAACTGGGATGGTTGGTGCCCCTACCCAGGGATGGCTTCACTCTTTCTCCAGTCTGAGGAGATTTCAGATCTGGAAATGGGAGAGGATTCAGAATGACCTTCTCGTGGGTTGTCACTTAGCCTGCCTTGTCATGGATCCTGTCAACCAGGGCACCATGTCAAGCTGCCAAGCAGACCTAGAGCTGCCTTTGAATCCTGGGATAGTGTCCACAATAAATCTGAGACAGAAAAATCTGGCAAAGTGCAGAAAGTCAGAGGAAGGCTACTCTGAGGAAGTGGTTTTTGAGCTGTGCCCTGAATGAAGAGAAAAAGGCACCTTATCCAGAGTTCTGGGAGAAAGCATTGCAGACAGAGGGAAATAGCAAGTACCAAAGCCCTGAGATGGGGAGAAACTTACAGTGTTGGTGAAGGCAAACCATGGTTGGTGTGGCTGGAGCAGAATGCAAGGGAAGAAGGTAGACGGTGAATTTGGCAGGGTAGGGAAGGACCAGCTCATGTGTGGTCTTGTGGCTCTTGGCAAGGAATTTGGAATCTGGTCTCGGTAAAGACAAGCATGAAGAAGGGGAAGGTCACAATCCAGTTTCTGTTGTAAAACTGTCACCCGGGCTGCTGTGAGGAAAGTAGACTGTGAGGGAGCTAGAGTGGAATCAGAGAGACCATTCAGGAAGTGACCACTGTTTGAATCAAACTTATAGTATCAGACTGGTGAAACCCCCATGCCACCATCTGAAGGTGGAAAGCAAGGTGCAGGGGAAGAGGGCCACCACACGGCAGATCCTAAACCAGAACCTCCCATTTCCCACGTCCCACTTTGTAGCTAAAAAGCAGCATAGACACTCAACCTGAGGCATCACAGAGTCTGTGATATGGATTCAGGATGACCGCCCCAGATAAGTACCTAAGACACTGTGTCCACATGTCTCCCCACTCAAAGAAAGCATAATAAGGAGAGGTGAGTGAGGAGGTGTAGAAGAATGAGCAAAACTGGAAAATAATAACACTTTTTAGTGCTGTTAGTCCTGAAAGGCACACTCACTGCTGAGCCCACAAGCTTTCCCACTCTGCCCAGTCTGATGCTGGAATTGAGCAGAAAACTATTGCTAAGATCCTTGCAGAGTCTCAGGATACAACTGCTATACTCCTTGAAATGAATGGGAGTGCGAATGCCCAGACAGCCTCCCCAGCGTGGCACGTGCACGTCTCCTATGTGCCAGGCCATTGGGGTGGTCAGGCTCTAGAGAGGAGCAGAGCCTGCAGTGCATCCCCAGCTGCAGGGCATTAGTGGCAAAGGTAAGAGTTGTGAGAGAAAGAGACAGTGAACTCTTTTGCATTTTCCTAATGGTCATGCTGCCTAATGGTCATGCTCTTTTGGGAACCCCATTTTACTTTTGGATGGGGCACAGGCATACAGACAGTGATTCTGGAATAAAACTTGGGGGAAACAGAGACAGTGGACTGGTCAGCTGGTGCTAATGAAAACACTCAACCTCCCATTGTTAGTCTTCAGCAATACCCCCACTCCAACCCCTATAAGACCAAGGTATGTGTGAACCACACAGTTCTGCATTCTGCTGTAAAGAGCATTTGGTTAAGCATGGTTAAGAGTAGCCACAAAAAAAAATGCTTAAAATAACTTAGGAGGATTGCAGAAAGGTAGATCACCAAGAAAGCTATCAGCTGGATAAGTAATGCTGAGAACAAAGAGGGACAAAAGAGGGATGAGCAGGAAACAAGGCCCCAGTGTGGGGCCCAGTGAGATGTGTCCACACACAGTTGTGAGTTGGTGATGGGCATGCTGCAGTCACTGTGTCAAGTGTTCCATGTCAGCAAACTCAGGACTCCTGGCCAATTACCACTGTGGCCAATATGTTTGATCTGGCAGGACCAGGGCAGGAGCAGAGACAAGCATCCTGTGATAATAACTCATAGCCGTGCTTGAGAATGGGAACACCTGACAATGGCAGCAGCTGGGAAGGTGGGGCGCTGCCTTCCAACCGTCTTTGGGAGAACCTACATGTAGTCTGGCTGATCACAAGGCATTGTGGCCAGCACTGTTCTCTCCTCCAACCTCAATGTGTACAGTAATCTCAGGTGTAATCCTTCAGACCTGAAGAAAAAGATAAAGATGTCTATAAAGATAAGTCTTCCCTGTCTCTCTTTGGTCAGCCTGAGATTAAGTTTGTATAAGAATTGAAGATACATGACTTTCTTTCTCTTTATTTATAGTCCACTGTCACTTTCAACATGGTCCCTAGTTGAGATACCTCATCCTGATACTTTTACCATTGTATTTGGTCACCATTATATTTGTGTGTCTCCCAGACTCAACTGTGAGCTTCCTGAGGGAAAGAGTGGTATCAGACATCCCCAGAGTCTAGTGCTCTACCTGGTATGTAATCGATCTGATAGTCAAGACTACTGAATGAGTGAATTACTGTATTCTTTTCCAGGATTGCCTCTGGGTTTTTATCTTTATGCTGCTACTGCAGACTGCTTCCAAGTGGGACTTTCCTCCTACCTTGACCCTAAATTAGAGGTAGGATGAAGACTTCTTCAGAAAAAACAAAAAACAAAACCAGAACCTCCAAACTGGGCACTAGACCAAGAACTTACATGGGAGGTAGGGGCACCTGGGTCATGAGGTTGCACCTTTGTTCAGACCCTTTGATCTTGTTCCTCTGCTTGCACAGCTGTGGAAAGCTCTCCCTATTATACCTTGTATCACAGCTAAAACAGCTGGAACATGCAATTCCTACTTCAAGGACTGGGCAGAGGGCTTTTTCTTTTAAATTATGAAAAAGAAGTCTTGCACATCTCCACTTGGTTTTTCTACTGTTTGTTGACTTAATAAAACTTATAATTAGAAATCTGCAGGTTCTCCAGTGATTTTAAATATAGTTGTATTTTATTAACAATGCCATTTCTACGTTGACTGGATTATCATATATTTGTGTGGGATCTGTTGTTTATTCAACTTTCAGCCAAAGGCTTGGTTATTGTGTGGGGTTTTCAGAAGGCTGGCAATAATTGCTTGGTCTCTGAGGTTGGGATGCAACATTCGAAGAAAGAAGGTAGATTGGTTACAACACATAGCTTGACCCCAAACTCAGGAGAAGCCCATTCATATAGGAACCTAGAAAAATAAGGGAGCTTTGCTGTCTTAATCTCTTAACTCTTCCTTCTTCAATATCAGCTCTGAGTCTCTCCACCCTTCTAGAAAGGTATTCTTTAGGATCCCACAATGTAACATTTGCTAACTTCAGTAGGTCTTAGGGACTAGAGACCAGTTCATAAGTCTTTGACTTTGACTAATAAAACACAAAGCAAACAAAAAAAAAGTGGGGGAATTTCATGTGTGGGTGAGTTCCATGTCTTGCATATGTCCATTAAATGGCCACAGAAGTGAATTGAAAATTGATGATGTACTGTTTCTTAATGGGCACAAATACTTCCAGACTGGTCATATTCATAAGAATATGCACTGCATAAGCAATTAAGACTTTAGATTAGAACACATTTTTGTTATGATGATTCAAAATATTTTTGGCTCCATGTTTTACAGCCTGGTGAAGGTGTGGTCTATTGCATTCTAAAGCAAGTTCAATTCTTGATTTAGTTCCAATATGGATCCATATTACAAGAAAAACAGTTTAAACATATGGTATTCAAAAATACATGGTGTCGTATACTATTGGTTTTATACATCAATGCAGTGCCTAATCTAGGATAGATTCTTAGAAATATTTGTTGGTTTTTGGTACAATTGCTTTTTCATTTAAAATTGTACAGATCCCACCTGCAAAGACTGGAAGATGAGCTGTATAGATGAACAAGGTGAACAGTGTTTCTAATTTTCTAAAGCATATATGCATTCCCTTCCACCTCTCTGGCATTGGCATTATCACGACCTCTACAGTCCATAATGAGGCCAGTTCCAACTAGATGATTTAAGATTTAAGTGGCCCCACCCTGTTATAATCCCCTTCATATACATTGTCAGTAGCCAGAATTAGAAAAGGTAACATTTCACGAAAGAGGTGACTTCTGGCCAAGATGGATGCATAGGTAGACATACTGTGCCTCCTCACACAACCAAAAGAAGGACAACAACAAATGTAAAAACAAAAAACCAACCAGAACTGACAGAAAATCAAACTGTATGGAAGCCCAACAACCAAGGAGTTAAAGAAGAAACATTCACCCAGACCGGTAGGAGGGGCGGAGATGGGCAGCCAGGTGCAGAGGACTTGAGGCAAGGTGGCCACTGGTGGACTGGGAGAGGTGGCGGCTGGCCAACTGGGTGGTCCCATGTTCGCATGCAGGCCAACCAGGAGGAACAACTAGGGAGTGAGACAGACCACACAACTCAGGGTTCCAGTGCATGGAAATAAAGCCTCAAAGCCTCTGACTGAAAACACCCATGGGGGTTGAGGCAGCAGTAAGAGAAACTCCCAGGCTCACAGGAGAGTTTGTTGTAGAGACCCACAGGGTCCTACAATGTACACAAACCCACCCACTCAGGAATCAGTACCAGAAGGGCCCAATTTGCTTGTGGGTAGTTTGGGAAGTGACTGAAAACCTGCAGAGAGAAGAGCAAGTGGCATTGTTCCCTCTTGGACCCCTCCCCCAGATACCGCACCACAATGCAGCATTGTGGGTTGCCCCACCCTGATGAACATCTAACCTCCGCCCCTTACTACTTAACAGGCATGCCTAGACCAACCCCCCCCCCCAAAAAAAAGTGGCCCAAATGAAAGAACAGATTAAAGCTCCAGAAAAAATACAACTAAGTGATGAAGAGATAGCCAACCTATCAGATGCACAGTTCAAAACATTGGTAATCAGGAAGCTCACAGAATTGGTTGAATATGGTTGCAAATTAGAGGAAAAAATGAAGGCTGTGAAAAGTGAAGTAAAGGGAAATGCACAGGGAATCAACAGTGATGGGAAGAAAACTGGAACTCGAATCAATGGTTTGGAAGAGAAAGGAAGAAATAAACATTCAACCACAACAGAATGATGAAACAAGAATTCAAAAAAATGAGGAGAGGCTTAGGAACCTCCAGGACAATTTTAAATGTTCCAACATCTAAATCACAGGGGTGCCAGAAGGAGAAGAGGAACAGCAAGAAATTGAAAACTTATTTGAAAAAATAATGAAGGAGAATTTCCCCAATCTGCTGAAGGAAATAGACTTTCAGGAAGTCCAGGACACTCAGAGAGTCCCAAAGAAGTTGGACCCAAGGAAGCACACACCAAGGCACATCATAATTCCATTACCCAAGATTAAAGATAAGGAAAGAATCTTAAAAGCAGCAAGAGAAAAGGATACAGTTACCTACAAAGGAGTTCCCATTAGACTATCAGCTGATTTCTCAAAAGAAACCTTACAGGCAAGAAGGGGCTAGCAAAAGGTATTCAAAGTCATGAAAGGCAAGGACCTACATCCAAGATTACTGTATCCAGCAAAGCTATCATTTAGAATGGGAGGGCAGATAAAATGCTTCCCGGATAACAAGTTAAAGGAGTTCATCATCACCAAGCCCTTATTATATGAAATGTTAAAGGGACTTATCTAAGAAAAAGAACATGATCAAAAACATGAACAGTAAAATGACAACAAACTCATAGCTATGAAAAACTGAACCTAACAAAAGAAAACTAAGCAAACAACTAGAACAGGAACAGAATCACAGAAATGGAGATCACATGGAGGGTTATCAGTGGAGGGGGGGCAGTGGGAAGGGAAGAAAGGGGGAAAAGGTACAGAGAATAAGTAGCATAAATGGTAGGTAGAAAATAGACAGGGGGTGGTTAAGAATAGTATAGGAAATGTAGAAGCCATGGACATGAACTAAGAGGAGGGGAATGCAGGTGGGAGGGGGTGTGCATGGCGGAGGGGAATAAAAGGGGGAAAATGAGACAACTGTATTAGCATAATCAATAAAATATATTTAAAAAAAGAAAAAAGGTGAAGGGATTAAAAAGTACTAATTGGCAGCTACAGAATACTCATGGGATGTAAAGGACAGCATAGAGAATATAGTCAATAATATTGTGATGACTATACACAGTGCGAGGTGGGTACTAGATTTATCGGGGTGATCACTTCATAAGTTATATAAACAAGCATCTAATCACTGAGTTGTACTCCTCAGACAAATACAATATTGTATGTCAAGTGTTATTAAAAATTTTTTTAAATTAAAAAAAAAACATTTCACAATAGACTGTGATACCATAGCTAGTGTAAATGAACAAGCAGTATGAAAATCAGTTTGGGTGACCGGTCATCAGGCATACTTTTGTGACAGAGGCCTGCCTTCCAAGAGTTCTTACATTGGCATATGTAAAGGGGAAAAACTGAAAAAAAAAAAGAGTCAGATTTCAGAATGGGAAGAGAGGAGAGAAGTTACATTTATGAAATACTTAGTAGATAAAACCATAAAATTTTTAAAAAGTCATAAAGTATCTGAGGTTGAGAGTCTAGGTATGTCTAATCAAATCACTGTGGCTGAAAATATTCTCTGCCCGCATTTCAACCCACACAGCATGGCACGGGTGGCTGCGTGCCACCTGTCTTTTTCTGGTGTACAGGGTTCTGAGTACACCAAACACAGAGTTAATTCTTGTATTATTGTTTATTAATTATTGTATTATTTTCCATGCAAACCTCCTTTTGCCCCACCCTGTTCATGGACATCCCCAAATCTCCTCCCATGCTCTGAATTCAGGCTTTTGAACATTAAGCTCTTGGATACTGTGGTTATCTCTCTGCTATTGTGTGGTAGACAGCACCTCACCTTCCATTCCCATGTTATCATATTGGATTTTTAAATAACTAAACAAAGCTTTTAGTGTTTGAAAAATAAAGAAACTCATTGGGAAAATGAGACTTTAAAGACAACACTACAGACTTTCATACAAACTAAAGCTGGTTTAATGGGCTTAAGAGAAGGACTCTATTTACTTTACACACTACCTTGGCTGTACCTGAGTTAGGTATTTAGCCTGGCCCTGACCCTGTAGGCATCAGATTGCAGAGAGGGGTAAGCAACCTGAGAGGAAAGTCACTGCAAGTGACTCAGGAGCCTGGCAGAGTGGGCCCAGCTCCACAGCACATCTGGGTATGATAGTTAATTTTGTGTCAACTTGGTTATGCCATTGTATCCAGTTTTTCAAAAAACACCAGTCTAAAGATGCATGTTAGATGACATTAATATTGAAAGCAGCCACCTTTGAGTAAAACAGATTACCTTCCACATATGAGTGGGCCTCATCAATCTATTGAAGGCCTTAAGAGTAAAGGCTGAGGTCTCCCAGCATTTTCTGAAGAAAGAAGGAATTCTGCCTCCACACTGTCTTCAGACTTGAGACTGCAGCACCAATTCTTTCCTGGGTCTATTTTATTATACATATTATATTGGTTCTGTTTGGAGAACTCTGCCTGACACAGAAAGTGATGCCCCAGACCCAGCCTGCCCCCACTGCTCACGTGTGGGGTGTCAGTGTGTTTCATGCCTGAGGACAACAGAAGTGCAGCATAAAAGGGAAAACTGGGCCACGGGGGCCCTGCAGCTCTCCTAGGAGTGACTTCCTGCTGGCAGAGAGAGACAAACATGGCAGCCATCTGGAAGGTCTCCAGGAATGAGGAAAGGACTGCGTGGACAGCAGAGAGCAGCAGTAGCCTGTGGAGCAGGACCATGTGAGCTGGATGCAGGCTGAACATGGGACAGAACTATCCCTCTTGCCCTTTTGTTCTCCAAACTAGAACTTAACTAGAACTTATCTAGAACCACAAACTGGCCAAACCTATGGGGCATTGAGACTCTACCTGTGAGCACCCAGGAATGCTTGCAGAGGAAATTTCTGGTAGAAGCACTAAGCATCAAGTTTTGTGATATTGCCATGAATAAACCTTTATTTTGAGGTCACTCGCTGGTGGGGTTTGGATGCACAAGTTACATTCGCCTGATACTAAGTTGGTTGGACAATATTCTGATACAAATAAAGAAGCTACCTACAAATTCATTTGGAAATGGCCTGCATTATTAAAGAAGGGCAATTCTTTTGTTGTGGGGTTGCCTAAAAACATGTAATCAGATTTTCAGCAATATACTCTCCTTTTTTCTCTCCCCTTGAGTTAAGCAGAGTAAAGTCAGTATCTCAAGACTTCTCAGAGACTTTAGCCCTGAGTGGTGTGACTCAGTTGGTGGGTGTCATCTGCAATGCAAAAAGTCGCCGGTTTGACTACCAATCAAGTCACCTGCCTAGGTTGCAGGTTCAGTTCCTGGGTGGCTCAAGTAGGAGAGGCAACTGATCGATGCTTCTCTCTCACATCAATGTTTCTCTCCTTCTCTTTCTCCCTCCCTCCCTCTCTCTAGAAAGGGAAGGAAGGAAGGATGGAAGGAAGGAAAGAAGGAAGGAAGGAAGGAAAGAAGGAAGGAAGGAAGGGAAAGAAAGAAAGAAAGAAAGAAAGAAAGAAAGAAAGAAAGAAAGAAAGAAAGAAAGAAAGAAAGAATTAAAGAAAGAAAGAGAAAAAGAAAGAAAGAAAGAGAGAGAGAGAAGGAAGGAAGGCAGGAAAGAAAGAAAGAAAGAAAGAAAGAAAGAAAGAAAGAAAGAAAGAAAGAAAGAAAGAAAGAAAGAAAGAAAGAAAGAAAGAAAGGAAGAAAAAGAAAGAAAGAAAGGAAGGAAGGAAGGAAGGAAGGAAGGAAGAAAAAGAAAGATTTCTCAGAGACTTTAAAACAATTATGCTTGTGAATTTCCAAGAATTTTGCAAGACTTCAGTGGACTGGGTGCTCAAAATGTATTTGTCCATGGGACCCTTTTTTTGAGAAGCATTTCTTGGGATTAGTGTTTCATGGAATCCATGAAGTAATTATAAATTAATTTTTTTACAGACACTTTTCCTATTGTTTCCCAGCTTTCTGGGGTTTCTGTGCTTGCAGAAAAAAATACTTCAGTTTGACATGTGAGGCCCTTCACTATCTGTCCTCCTCCTCTATAGCCACGTCTTTCACAAATTCTATTCAGTGATGTGCTTCTGCAGCCAAATTTACAATTCGTGAGACCCATCAAGTCCAGGCCTGTCTTTTGTTCACTGATGAAGGCTTTATTGGGTTTGTTATGCTAACAAAGGCCTATGTCTAAGGCCTATCCTCCTGTGTGTATGTGTGTGCGTGCGCACCCCACAAACGCGCAAAGGGCCTTTGGGGTATAAAAAAGAAATGTCTAGAGCTACAAGGTTCTGTGAGGCCTTTACATTTCTGAGAAACTTAGTGTGAACTAAGAACCAGCCTTAGGACCTGGGGTTTATAACCAAAGGACTTTTTGAAAGCTTCTCTTTTCATGATTTTGATTATTTATATATACTGTAGTTATACAGAGAACCTTACAGTTTTCTCCTTTAGCCACCATATAAAAGCAAGCAAACAAACAAAGAAGCAAACGGTCTCTAGTATCTTCACAAGTTCAGTAAAGTCAAAGGCCTGCCTGCCAAGGGATGCGATGAGGTCGGGGCTGAACTGGAATTAAGTAGGTCCTTGTACACTCTTCCATGCATGATATGTGTGATGCTATACTTCAAGTTTCCTTTCAGAGAGAAGACTCTATCCCACCCTTAAAGAACCCTTAGTTGGGTTCATCAGTGCTCCTTCTGCTGAGCTATTTATGGCCACCTAGTGCACATCCAAGTTCATGATGTGTTTGGCCTTTTAAGTTAAATAGGAATTCTGAGCAATGTGAAAGACCAGAGCTGTATGTAGAAACTCCCTTTCTTTCTGCTTTTCTAAAGAACTAAGGTAAAGAGTTTTCTATTAGTGTTACAGAACAGACTCGGGGAGGGGGTACGAATGATATACTATTACCTAATGGACCCACCCTTCTGCTTTGGGGGTCCCCCCCATACTAGGTTCGCCTTGCCCACTGCTAGGGAAAGACGTCTCTCAATGCCAGAGATTGGTGAAAAGGAAAGGGATTATTTATTTTAAAAGTTATACAAACTTAGAGTAATGACTTAATGTCTTTATTAAAAATACTGAAGTTCTTTAGAATACCCATAAAAGCGCAGTCCTTCCTTTTCCCCTTTGCCCAGTCCAGGGTACTGTATCTCAGGAAAAGAAGTAGAAGTCCGTGGTTCAGGCAGCCCCTCAGTTCCAGCACCATCAGCTGTGTTGCCACCACCATCTCCAGTTAATCCAAAACCATGTGGCACCTTCTTATAGCCCACCAGCAAGAGTCCTTTCACCCCTTTTCTTCCAGGCAAAGTCTCTCCTGCTTCCTAAGCCATGTGGCAAAAGGGAGCACCCCAAAGCCGTGTGGTCCTGACTCTCACCAAAGCCTCGCGGTCTCAAAAAAAACAGCATGGCTGCCACACCTGGGTTTAAATCCCAGTACCAATCTTCCTCTGCAGCCCCATTTCTGACTCCTCCCACAATCAGTTACACTTGCCTGCATTCCTGTATTTTTCCAGCTTTACTGGCTGCCATAGTAAGTCCAGGCAGGCATGGAGCCAATCATCTCCAAGCTCCCACACAGGCTCTGTAACCAGGGGGTGGTGCCTCCCAGTTACATCTTGGGTGGAAGTCACTCCCATTCCCCTGGCTCAAAGCATGGCCACAGCTATTCAACATATACATGTAACCAGTTAAAACTTATAGATATGTTAATTGACTGTTCTAGAGGTTATCTGCAAAACTGTTGCTATGCAAAACAGCTCTTAATGGCTCTGCTCCATGTGTCCCATCTCCTCAGTTCAGATTTGTGGGGGTGAGGACATCCTATATATATATTTTCCCCCTAATATTTCCTGGACACCCTGAGTTCTGGACCCCATTACAAATTCCCACTTGGGGCTCCCCTTGGCTGCACCCTGTTACATTAAAGGGCACCCCCCCCCATTTAGCAAAGAGGGAGATAGGTAGTCATCAGGAGGTGGTCAAGGGGAGAGGGTGGAGGACACTAATCTTGATTTTCCAGCCTCTGCCAGCTCTCCCAGAAGAAACTGGAAAAGAAGGTATTACTCCTTGGGGCCCCACCCACCAGTAGCCGGGCCCAAACCTTAAGTGCCTTACAAGTCTCAGGAAAATAGAAATCAGAGTCACTATTGGCCTCTCTGAATGAAGCTAAGCCTGGTCTCCAGGGTCACATGATATTCACCCTACTGAAAACACAACCACCAGGACAGTAGAGAGAGTTTATTATGAGTACACATTCCCTGTTCCTGGAATTCAGGAGCTGCTGAAGACTGGAAAAGCAAAGTGTAGAAACATCTTACCTCAAAGTTTAAGAGGGTACAGCCAGGGGGCCCCCCAAAGAAGGATTTGTAATGGGGTCCAGAATTCAGGGTGTCCAGGAAATACTAAAAATATGGGATGTCCTCACCCACACAGGTCTGAACTGGGGAGATGGGACACATAGAGCAGGGCCATTGAGAGTTGTTTTACATAGCAACAGTTTTGCAGATAACCTCTAGAACAGTCATTTAACATAGCTACACCCTTAACTACTTCCAGTTCCTTCTTCCAGAATACATTGAAGCAAGCCTCAAACATCACAAACAGTTCAATATATGTATCTCTTAAACATGACCAGGAGCCCTGGCTGGGTAGATCAGTTGGTTTGAGAGTCATCCCGTACATAAGAATGTTATGGTTTTGATCCTTTGTCAGGGCACATACCTAGGTTGCAGGTTCAATCCCCAGTCGGGGTACATATGGGAGGCAATTGATTGATGTTTCTCTTTCACATCAATCTCTCTCTCTCCCTCTCTCTTTCTTTCTCTCTCTCTCTCTCACACACATACATACACATACACAGACAACACATTCTCTCCCCTTTCCTCTCTAGGATCCACAAACATCCTCGGGTAAGGATTATAATTTTTTTAAATAAATAAACTGAACCATGATACTGTTATCACATCTAAAAATTAATAAATCCATGGTATCATTATATTGAGTTCAAATTTCTTTGTCTATTTTTTCCAGTTTTTGTTTGTTTGTTTTATCAAGATCCAAATAAGGTACTAGGTCTGAGGTCCTTAAGGCCACTCCTACGTTTGGTGATTCATTACAGGACTCATGGACCCCAGCATATGTCATACCCATAGCTATCCTTTATTACGGGGAAAGGATATAGAGCAGATCAGCAAAGGGAAAAGGCACATGGAGTGAAGTCCAGAGGAAACCTGGAGCAAGCTCCCAAGAGTCCTTTCCCAGTGGAGCCACACAGGATGCACTTAATCCCTTTATCAAATTGTGATAACACATGTGAAACATTTTCTGCCAAGGAAACTTATTAGAGACTCAGTGCTTAAGGTTTTTACTGGAGGCTGGTCGTATAGGCATTTACTACCTAGCATATTACAAAATTCCAGACTCCCAGAAAGAAAGCAGGTAATCAGCATAAACCACATTGTTTTTATAGTTTATGCAGAGCAAGCCACTCTTATTGGTTAGGGAATGTGAGAAGCAGCCCACTCCAAGTTTCCAGATACCAGACATGGGCCAACCTTGCAAGTAGCCTTTTCTAAGAATAGCAGTCTCAGTCCTACTGTTAACTTTTCTTTTCATAGGTGCATACATTGTAACTTGTTGATATCTCTTAAATCTGTTTTAATCTACAGGGTCCCCTCCATCTTTTTCCCCTTGTAATTTATTTGTTGTTCCCCATAGTCTGGATTTTGTTTATTGCATCCCTGTACAGTTATTTGAAATATTCCTGTCTCTTATCTTTCCCATGAACTTATAGTTATATCTACAAGCTTGATCCAATTTAGGTTTGATTTTTTAAAAATTTCTTTGGCAGCATGATGACTTCATGAGTTGTATTATATATTTCTGACACATAACATATCACATCTGGCTGTGTCTCTATTGTGATGCAACTGCCTCAGCTCTAGGACCGACATCTGTTCATTCCTGAGAGGTGCAGAATGGTAGAATTCTAAGTCTATCGCTCCTTCTTCATTAGCTGGATTCTACAAAAACAACTCTCCCTCATCAGCCCTGACCATGTGGCTCAGTTGGTTTGCAAAGCAAAAGGTCACCAGTTTGATTTCTGGCCAGGGCACATGCCTGGATTGATGGTTCTGTCCCTGGTGGGGGCTCGTATGAGAGGCAACCGATCGATATTTCTCTTCTCACATTGATATTTCTCTCCCTCTCTCTCACCCTCCCTTTTCTTCTAAATAATAAGCATGTCCTTAGGTGAGGATAAAGAAAGAAAAGAAAAGAAAAAGAAAGATGCAGTACAGCGCATGGTGTTGTAACCAAACAAAAACAGAGGTTCAGCTCCCAGTCACCACAGAAGTCAAACTCGTGAGGCAGATGCTGGTCAAAAGGAAAGAGGTTTTATTCTGATGCTGTGCAGCCCAGGAGAATGGCAGACTCCCATCTCAAAGCCCATCTTTTTCTGCCTTGGAAAAAGTCCAACTGTCCTCAGCAAGGCCAAGAAAAGCCAGTGTCGAGAGTTGCTGCTCAATTTTAAAGTACAGTCCTTTGGAACCTACAGGCAGCTGCTAAGTGGTCTGAGTCTGCATCCAGGTAGCTTAGCTTGTTCCCAGCTACTGTCCATTTCAGGCTCCTTACTGGAGCCTACATGTGGAGCCCGCCCAGCCATGGGCCATGTGGTTGCTGGGGCTCCCTGGTCACGTGATCCTGGGTGAGAGATCATGAACGCATGAGTAAGAGCATCACCAAAGTGGGCAAGTGAGAGAGAGAGAGAGGCTCCACGTTGCCATGGAGAGACCAGGTGAGTGCACCAATGTGAGTGCAGACCACAACCAAAAGAGCTTCTTTGTTTCCCTGAGATTGTTTTAGCTTGGATATGGGACAGACCAAGTGCTTTCTCAAAAGGACCAATCAATCTCCCAAACTTTCACAAGCTTTGGGTGGGTCCACCTACCAATGAATTCCTTTTCCCCCCAGGCTAGCCTGACAGGCCTCTTTGGTCTAGCGCCTCCCCTTGCACCATTTTGAGTTCTGTGGTGCATGTGCCAGCCTTCCCCTGGCCCAACCCCAATCTAATACCAGAGTTGGAGAGAGGGCTTCTTTTTCCATCCAATTATGTTGCTAGCTTTTTGCATGCTTGGGACCCTATCCACTGACATTTCTAGCTTTCCACACACTCAGTGTAAGAACCTCCTCCTGTTACCATCTTGGTGATGAGGGTGACGCCCCAGAGCTTTAACTGATTGTTTTATGGTAACGGTATATTTATTAAAAAGTAGGAAACTAAATACTTGCATTAGCTGAATTTGCATAAAGAAGTTCTTGATGAACTCACAAGAAACTAATAAAAGTGGTACTAGGAGGAGCAGTAGTGGGTGGATTTTTAAAATCACCTTTGAAACCCTTTAAATACTACAAAAAAGAGTATACAGATATATAAACTCTTAATAAGACAAACACAGTCAACATTGGAACAGATTGTTTTTTCTTCTGATGAATAACAGATGAAATTATAGGCTTGAGCTCGGGGCTTATTTTGAGGGACAGATAATTATCTTCACAATTTTTCTAGAAGAATATTTTTTTTTACTGTACTGTATAATGTGAAGAAAGCCTGTAGTCCAAATTTGTCATGTTATACATATTCATCAGCTATTTTTTTGTAGCAGATTTTCATTTTTGTGTACAAGGACAACAGTAAAATGATTTGCTTAGAAGCCTTAAAACAAAGCTGTGTTCCCAGCCCAAATTAACACTTTACCTAGTACAATTTTTATAGGTGACACAGAACAAGGTATACAAAAAGAAATACTGTTACCTTCACGTCATTGGTTCATTTTCTGTTCTCCATGATAGCAATTCAGTAACAAACTTGGAATCACTGCTCACGTTTTCCCACAGTAGTTTCTCACCTATCTGCACTGATTATTTTTGTCTGATAGAAAGTCACCAAATACACCTCATCCTTTACAATTTTTAAAATGACTACAGAACCATAAATTTACTCCTGACCCCTCATTTCTAATAACCTGGATGACAATGATTAGATTTTACAAACTTAAATATCAATTACATAGTTATTTTTACAAAGCAGGAGACTGAAATTCAACAAAGGAATTCCCTATAATTAACTTTTACAATAATTATATTCATAAATAATGGTTATGAATTTAAGTACATGTCAACACAGAGATGCCTATTTAATCCAAGTGCAACCCTCCCCATAAAAAGGGTTTAAGATACACTCTTTATTTGAGCAGAAACTTTATTTAGTGGAAAATACAAAAAAAAAAGTACCAGTAAGTAAATTGCACCAGCACCACCAAAGCAAATGGAGACAATGTGAAAAAGAAAGAAAAGAAAATATCCACATTAATGAAAAGGTGTGATCTATAAAACAACCAATATAAAGTCAAAAGGATTTTTGCGTTTGTCAGTAACTTCAAAAATTACTCCAAGCTATATCACAGGGAGTATGTACTCGGAAAGCCACGTATATCAAAAATGTTCTTTAAGTGGGGAGGCGGGCAAGTTTGGAGGTCAGAGAATTTTTCTCTATTTCTCCTCTTGTGTGAAATAAAAACACAAGGAGATAGAGGGGAAAGGAGAAAGGGAGGACCAACTGAATCAGAAAACCAATTTTGTAGTGAGGTTCATAGTAGTAATTTCATAGTGAGGTTCATGAGACTCCTAACTCCAAAGTAAATTTTTCTAAAAAGAAGTTTATCTGCATAAGACCAATACTGTCACATACATTCATATAATCATAGCTCACAGACACCAAATCTCAGCAACTTGCAGCTGAAGGGGGAAAATGCCACATGTAAATAATGAACCATGTGAATGGGTGAGCCACGATTATAGTCTACCAAGTGTCAATAGAATATTTTTCTTTAAAAGGTAATTAGAAACCATTTACCAGGATCTGTTGCATAACAAAGCCAGAATACTAGAGAATCTAAATATATATGTGAGCTCTCTTAGCACATAAGGACATAGATATTCCATGAGGAGGAGAAACCAATAGTTGGCAATTGTATCTTGCTCTGTAATCATTTGCCATCTCTTGCTGAAAGTGGTTTGCTCTTATCTTTTCCTTATATTAGATATGGGTTACTGATAGCTTCCATAGCTAAAGACCTACTACTGAGCACCAAATATAAACACACACTATGGTGTTCTGAATGTCATCGGTGTTCCCAAACCAACTTTGAAGTTTTAAAAATGAAAACAAAGCATGTTTAACTCTGTGTGAACCAAAACATTATGGTCTCATGAAGCTGAAATCACTAGGAATATTTTGCTGGTCTAATGTACATTATGCTTAACTAAAATTTCACACTGTTTTATAAAAATAAAATAGGCTGGGAAATAATAGATCCAAAATTCCACAAATTCAGATTATGTATATCATTCCTGCTGTCCAAGTATCATACACACAGAGTTCCTTATATCTGTTAAGCAGGTCAATTTAGTTCAATGGTCAATTTAGCTCAATGGATAAAATATTTGCAAGCATCTTCTTTACAGTACCCCTTTCAGTAGATTGCAGGCCAGCATTCTTTTTATCCATTCCTAGTCACTCCGAGTTTGATATTCCCAGTTAGAAGAGATAAATCTGAAATGACTGCTCAACTGTTTTACCACGTATCTCTCCAGCAGATGTGAGCCAGAGTGAGAGCAGTTGTTTATATGGACAGGAGGTGCTCTTACTGCAAGAAGCTATGCCCAAGTTTACCACCATGACAACAGAGAAGAGAGGAACAAGCAACCAACCTGAAGTTGGGCACTGGGTTCTTCTCATTTGATACATGATCAGCTGATGTGTGCTGTGGATTACTCAAAATTGTATCTCTAAAATACTTGAAGGTGACTGGAGGATCCATGCTGTAAAGAATATCAATAGCAAACATGGATAAACTAAGAGAACCAGAGCTTCACAGACTGAACTGTATTTCAAGGTGTTATTTGTATAGATTCTGAGACAGTTTAATAAACTTATTGGAAGAGTCACATAAAATGCACAACCAATAATCATTGCAGTGAGTGGATGTCTATAAAAGAAATTAAATAGTAAAGACAAGTTTGTAACAGGTCTTGACTCCCACAATTTCAATCACTATATAGATAAAAGAAATAGCCACCTGGCTGATGTCATATCCCCATGGCAGGAAAAGAATCCCTTGTTATACTTTTCCCAGTGGGACAGGTAGAAAGAAAACAAAACTACTCATAGCAGGAGATAGAGCACAAAAACACTGACACCAGATGATCCTTGTCCAAAGATGGAATATATACAGTAGTTAAAACAAAGTAAACACACAAGTAACTCTCCAGGCCACAGTCAAAAAGCTCCCCAAAGGAGTGCTGAAATTGGTTCTATTGGATTGCTTTTGAGTCACACCATCTAGCAGGGGTGTCCAACCTGCGGCCCAACACGAAATCGTAAATTTACTTAAAACATTATGAGATTTTTTTTGTGATTACATGTCACAATGTATTCAATGTGTGGCCCAAGACAACTCTTCTTCCAGTGTGGCCCAGAGATGCGAAAATGTTGGACACCCCTGGTAGAATATCGGTTATGAAGTTGAGATTACCTACTAGAATCTAAACGCATGCTTGTGACCTGGTGCTGAAACATAAAAGTCAGGATCAAAGTATGCCATAAGTAAGAAATTGGATATAACAAGCAGAAATATTTAGAGTCAACCAAGTAGGAAATCCTTTCACTATAGTGCTCCCAAATGGATGCGTGATCTACAGAGAGAGAGGATTACTATCCACAGAACTGCACTTGTACTTACCAAAGCCAGCCAGGTGCTCCCAGCTCAGATATTTGTAACCAGGCATGAGGACCTGAACACTGAGGGCCAGGGCCCACTCAGCAGCAACTCTTCCAGACAAAGTGGCACCACACTAATTGGGCAAGAATGAGAAGGTCTGGCAAAGCAACAGACACTTATTTTTAGACACTAGAATCACACTCAGCACAGCATAAAGTAATATTAGAAGCATCCATTAGGAATTAAGATCATCTGTAGAGACACTCAACCCTAGCTGCACAACTGCATAATAAAATCACTTAAGGAAGAAGTAAAATTATCTCTGTTTGCTGATGATATGATCTTATATGTATAAAACCATAATAATTCAAAAAAAACCTATTAGAATAAATGAATTCATCAACATAGCAAGATATAAAGTCAACACACAAAAATCAGTTGTATTTCTATACAATGACAATGAACAATCTGAAAAGAAAATTAAGAAAATAATTCCATTTACAATACTACTGATGAAGATCCCGGCCAGCGGGATCCATGTGTTGTGGCTGCAGTGGACAAATTCACACAGACTACAGAAATCCTGTGGAAAAAAAGGGACGTCATGGCCATTCTCTAAGTGAGAGAGAGGCCGAGAGGGCCAGAGAGAGCCCAAGAGCACCTGACCCCTGCCTGGACAGGCTTTTATTGCTTTTCTGGGCACATTACATCGAGGACGGTCCTCATTTACTAGGCACAGGTTCACTGTAGGTGATTACCTTTTACAGATAACAAAGGAAAGAATGTTGCTAATTACTTCAAAGAGAAGGATGTTACAGATCAAGGAGGAAAGTGGTTGAACTGGGTAGACTCCATACTTGGGAGGTTTAGCATGGACCTTAGGAAGTTAAAGATACGCAGTAAATATTTGCTGCCTCAATCCAGGGTGAGGGAGTTTTAGCAAAAGCAAGTCTCATAGCAGCCTAGGTACAATGCAGGCCTGATTCCCCACGGGAGAACCTGTCCATGGGTGTGGGTCCTGTGTTCTGGACCTCAATCCCCACTGGCTTTTCTGTGTGGGGGCTGGGCTACATTTCCCACATGTGGAACGGTTCCCTATATACTACCAAAACTATTTAGGAATTAACTAAGTATGTAGGAGACTTATACAATAAAAACTACAAAACTTTTTGAAAGTAAAGAGGACATAAATAAATGGGAATATATCTATGTTCATAAGTTGGAAGACAATATTTTAAGATAGCAATACTCTCCAAAGTGATCTACAGATTCAATGTAATCCTTATCAAAATCCCAGTGACATTTTTTTGGGTGTTTTTTTTTTTTTTTTTTTTTTTCAGAAACAGAAAAACCCATCCTAAAATTCTTATGGAATCTCAATGACCCCAAATAGCCAAAACAATCCTGGATAAAAGATACAAAGCTGGAAGACTCACACATTTTTATTTCAATACTTACTATAAAGCTACAGTAATCAAAAACAATGTGGTACTAGAATAAAGACAGACATACAGATCAATGGAATAGAATAGAGAGCCCAGAAATAAACTCTCATGTGTATGGTCAAATGATTTCTAACAAGTGTGCCAAGACTATTCAGTGTGGAAGGTATAGTCTTTTTAACAAATGGTACCTGGGAAAACTAAAGATTCAACTCTATTTTGCATGTGCAAAAGAATAGAGTTGAATCTTTACCTGGCACTATGTACAAAGATTAACTCAAAATGAATCAAAGACCAAGATGTAAGACTTAAAATTAATGAACTCTTAGAAGAAAAAACACAGAGTAAAAGTTTCATGGCATTACCTTTAGCAATGATTTATTGGATATGACACCAAAGGTATAAGGAACAAAAGGAAAGATACTCCAATTGGACTTTATGATACTTTTTAAATTTATACATCAGAAAACACTATCAATAGAATAAAAAAGGCAAGCCACAGAATGGAAGAAAATACATGTAAATTATATATCTGATAAGACACTAATAACTGGGACAAGGATCTTCTAAAACTCACCAACCAAAAATCAAACAATCCAATTCAAAAATGATCAAGAACTTAAATAGACATTTCTCCAAAGAAGATAAATTAATGGCCAATAAGCACATAAAAAGAATGCTCAGTGTCACTAAACATTACAGAAATTCAAAGCAGAACAAAGATGAGATAGCACCTCATACCAATTACAATAGCTACTATCAAAAAAACAAAAGATAAAATGTGTTGAAGAGGGTGGGGAGAAATTAGAACCCTTGTGCAGTGTTGATGGGAATGTAAAGCACTGTAAAAAATAGTGTGGAGCTTCCTCAAAAATAAAAAATAGAATTACCATATGATCTAGCAATTTCACTTTTGGGTACATACACAAAAGGACTGAAAGCAAGGTCTCAAGAAGATATTTGTACCCATGTAGCATTACTCACAGTGGCTAAAATGTGGAAGCAACCCAAGTACCCATGGACAGATGAGTGGGTAATAAAATGTGTTACATACACACAACAGAGTATCATTTAGTCTTAAAAAGGAAGGTCATTCTGACATATGCTACAACATGAATAAACCTTGAGTATAATATGCTATTGAAATAAGCCAGACAACAAAAATACAAGTACCGTCTTATACTTAGAGTAGTCAAAATCATATAGATAGAAAGTAGAATGATGATTTCCAGAGGCTAGGGGTAAGCAGGGTAGGAGTTAGTGTTTAATGGATATAGAGTGTCAGTTTTACAAGATGAAAAGAGTTCCGGAGAAAGATGGTGGTGATGGTTGCACAATATTATGAACTTATGTAATATCATTGAACTGTAGACTTAAAAATAGTAAAGACAGTAAATTTTATGTTATGTATATTTTACCACAGTAGAAAAAAAATGAAAAAAAATCTCTTGAGAGTTTTTAACCAGTCTGATGCCCAGGCTGCTCCTCTGACTCCTGGAGTGTGAGTCCAGGCAACTGTGTTTTTTTCAGCTCCTCTGGTAATCCAAGTGCAATGAGCTTGGAATCCCAGCACACTGAAGGTGAGGATTTGCCACTTGTCCCTTCTCAAGCCCTTCAGGAACAACACTGAGTGGAATGTCAGGTAGCATTACCTGCACATTAATAAAATATGACAACCTGTATTATTTAAATGGTTATTTCTCTGGTATCTTCTTTCTCTACCCCTTCCCATTTTGTTTCTTTCTCTCTTTCTCCTTCCTTTCTGCCAAGTATGTCTAACGAATCTGTGTAAGTTCTGTGTTTGAACTCTATCTCTCCATCAATTTGTCTTCTGAAGCAGAGACTGGTGACTTTCTACTTCCCAATTTATATTGTGTCTCAAGATCTAGTTCCAGTCCCTAACTCCCCACCACCTTTCCTTTGCCTTTCATTCTGGAGGAATGTAGCTGTGCCCTAAGTCACATGACTGTGAACCTGCCTTGACTTCCAGCATTCCTGAGATGGATATGCAGATCAAGTCCCTCTGGAATCCTCATTTTCTCATATTCATTGAATAGTGTGGGGTACTCAAGTCTTAGTAAGACATGTCAGTTGACTGAAGAGAAATGTCCTCCAAGAATAGCTGTGGAGTCAGCTGTTTACTTATTTGGGTGTTAAAGGCAGGGCACCTAGGAAGGTGAAAAGACGAAAGCTCCTTCTGTGCTTCAGGCCCCATATCAGGCCCTAGGAACCCAGTTATGAAAGGAAAAGCACCTGCCCTAAGGAAATCACAGCCTAAGGGGGAGGCAGATTATTGAACAGGTGATTAAAATACCTTTCGGTAAGTGCTGTGGTAGAGGTGAACATGGATTTTATGGAAACTAAAAGAAGGGAACCAAAACCACCTGGAAGAGGTGGCAGACGAGTCAAAGAAGGCTTCTTGTAGGAGGCACCATCAGGAATGAGTTTTATTTTTAACTTAAAAAATGCATAGGTAACAGGCTCATTGTAGAAAGTTAGAGTGAATTAAGAAAGGACACTGAAGATAAACATAAATACCTTTTTAAAAGTCTCCTAACATGTGCCAAGTTGGAGAGAGTTATGAGACCAATTGTGTAATCAGGGTACAAGGGTACAAGGGTACACGGTGCTATCCTGGGATGTCATACTTGATGACAAGAGCCTGAAAATGCTGACTTAGGTCTATGCTGAAATCAATGTTCTGCACAGAAGCAGGACCCCTGGAAGGTAAGAGGGGGAGGGCCTGGATCCCAGGACATGGTTTTAGAGGAGCCCCCCTCTATCCTCTAATTGTTGGTAACAAATGTTACCCAGCCAGTAAAATCCTTCAGGGATTCTGTGCCTTGGGTCTTATTTTATTTTTTATTGCATATATCACATAAGCACTAAATGTGTGTCCCCAACTACCTGACAGGTACAAAATGCAAAAAGGAATATAGATCAGGTGTTTCTCCAAGGAGCTACCAATTTTGCTAGTAACATATAAAATGAATACTGTATGTTTCCGAAGACAGTAATAATTGCTGACTATGAAATCTCAGTGCCTAGCAGGTCAGCCACGGCCTAGGCATTTAAAATAATGATGAATTGAATAAATATATGATGCAAATGGAAAACACTGAATCAGTTTACATGGATCCTACCCAATTGTATGATAGACCATGAGGACAATAGCACCTTTCTTTTGTTGCTAATTTTATTTATTTATATTATAGTAGTTGATATACTACCATGGTTACTTTTTAAAAATAATTTAATCTCTATTGTTTTACTTCCATGGTTTCTAATTCAAAAGACACAAAATATGATATATGACATTTAAAAGTCTCTTTCCTGGTTGTATAACTGTGCAGCATGGGGTTCAGCCACTTGTTACCTTGATGCGTGACCCAAAGATTTGTGTTAAAGAAAACAGGTTTCTATTAGCTGCTTTCCAATTTGGGGGGTGCTGAATGAATTCCTGCTCTGAGTCCTTCTCTCCCAGAAAAACCAGAACTTCTCTTGCTCTCCAAAATATTGCAAGCCAAAACCACGCCCAGAAGTGCCCCATTTCCTTATCTGTCCTTAAGCCAGCCACACAAACAGCTCTCCATCCTCTCTGGAAAGTGTACTCATGGGTTTTAGACTTGCCATCTTCTTGCAGCAGCTCTCTCTTTCAGGATCTGGGGGTGCACTGCCCCCAGTCTCCAAGAAGCAGTCCAGGACCCATGTGCTGTACTGCACTGGATCATAGTGTCTCACAGGCTGGAGCCCAGGGTGGCACAAACCCCAATGTGGGATCCTGCCTCCAGGAGTGGGCTTCCAACCATGCAGAGCCTAAGACTCCGATGGGCCCAGCAACTGCCTGGTCCCACGAGTGGTCCCATCTGTGCAGGGAACAAGGGCCATAGACCCAGAGTGTCCAAGCACACCTGCATCCAGAAGTCCCAAGCCAAGCTCCACAAGTCAAGAGCCAAAAATTAGCCAAGAGCCTGAACCAAGTGCCAAAAGCCAAAGAGCTTCTTCCTACCTCCTGTATAAAAAGTCCTCTGGACTGGAATCCCCTGCACTCTGGAAGCCAGTGGGAGTGTCCTGTTTTTTAACCAATGGTCATGCTTGTCTTTGCCTCAGTGTCTGAGAGTGGCAGAAGCCTCCAGTCACCCTGGGTGGGGCATCCAGCCCCCACAGCTCAGCTGGCCTGTGTTTTGAGCTAGTAGCCCCAAGACTGTGGGCTATTAAGCCCCAGCTGTGGTTTTAATCCTAGGAGCCCTCTGCCCCTCTACCCATTAATTGCATTGTGTTTATACTAGCCTCTTGCCTCAGGCAGTTCTGGCTTTAGGCAGCCCCTGCCTTTGCAGGAGGCAGACTGTTTAAATCTGTTCCCTGCGCATCCTTTCTGCCCCCTGCCTTTTCTGGCAATAGAGCAGCCTAGTGCCAGATTTGTGGTTCTCCTGCCCAAATTAGGGTTCCTTGCTTTTCAGCAATCTCTGCTCCAACCTACCTCATTACAGTTGCACATCTGCCAATATATAAAAACATTTAAAGTGTACACTTTGAAATTATTTCTCAGTGAAGTTGCTAGAAAAGGAAAATCCTTCCCCCCATCCTCCCACGCTTGTGCCTTGGTCACTCTGTCTGTTCTCCCAGAGGCAACCCTATGACCTTTCTTCTTCCCAAGTGATATAAGTGTAGGTATGGATAGATAGATACAGATAGATATAGATAGAGGCACAGATATAGGCATAGAGATAGAGATAGAGATAGAGGAGATATATTTTTCCTTCACTCTCTTTTAATATAAAATCCTAGGGCAGAGTACCAAAAGAGTTAGGGGTCATAGCCTATAGAGGGATGGAGTCCACCTCCCAGGACAGCAGATGTAAAAACCCCTTGTGCTCACAAGTTGGAGGCGCAGGCAGGTGGCAGAGCAGTGAGTGGAGCTGGGCTGGTTTTGGATTAAGGGTGGGAAATGCCACAAATCAGAAACTGTAAGGAAGCCCAGGGCTTATTTTTGACACACAGGATCTCTGGTCTATTGTACCATAAAAGGTGACCAGTATATCCCAGTTTGCCTAGGACTTTCCTTGTTTTAACACAGAAAGTCCCAAGTCCTGGAAAGTCCCTCAGTTCCAGAATCATTAAATCCTCTTGGTAAGTTGACCCATTTCTTTTCTTTCCCCCTCTGGAGATGGTGAATTTTATTTTGTCTTATCTAGACAGAAGTTGATTTGCTCTCAGATGTTCCAGGGTGGAGAGAGACTAAGAGAAAACACAGGGTATGGAGGTCTATTTGGTATAATCTTCTCTCTATTTCAACTTCCCCATTAATGGAGAGAGCACCATGCTTACATGCAGAACTGAAACTTGGGGGCCGGATTTTCTTTAGGTTTGTTTGGCTCAGGTACAGATGAAGAGTCTTGATCTTTTTTGTCATATTTTCTATCTGACTCCTTCCAATGGTCATTGTTCCCTGTATCTCCTGAGCCCTGACTGGAGTTTGCACTTGGGCCTTGAGAGACATTTACTCCATCCACTTTATTTTCAACTTTTCTTGCTCAAGGTCCTTCCTAGATGGTCGAGCTGGAACTACTACCCCCCACCCTGACCCCACACCTTATAGAGGATTGCTGCTCTGGCTGAGCTGTGAGACGAAGCAGGATGGTGAGAACACCACCCAAGCATTCTTGTTTGGTGGAGGGGCTAAAATTAGAGGCTGTTCAGGTTTGGAAGGCTTCGAAGTTGGAATGACAGTGTTCCTCCTTAATGAGTGTTTCATCTTCCAGAGACTTCTTGCTTTCTCTCCTTCCTGCTTTTCTGCTGAATATGGCTGAGGTCCCTGTCTCTGATGACTCACTTCCTGTGTTCTATCATCCAGTTCCTGAGTTTCTTCACTTTGCCAGCTTGGGTGTCTCTCTGAGGATGACATTCTAGTTTTGACTCATCCAGTTGATGCTGCAGTTTCTCTTGTTCCTTCTGTAGCTTCTCTTCTACTCCTCACTCTTCAGCAGCTATGTCAACAGGCTTTGCCCCTCCATAGAGAGAGAGGCTGATTGAACAGATTGTGAGGGGCTAGCAAAGGAATCACCTTCCTTAGGAGTGTTCTGAGGCTTTAGATTTAGTTTGGGTCTTTGGGATAAACCTGTATCATTCCTATAATCATCTCTGGAACTCCATCTCTCCCATCATCTTGTTTGTTACATCTGTCTTTATAGTGTGCCCTCTCCTCTGTAGTCATCACCCCCACAGTACCCACTTCCAAATGCTCTTCTGCCACCATCTGTCCTGGAATCATAGCCTCTGTTATAGTCTCTGCTGCCTCAGTCATTATAGTGATCCCCCCTGTCAGCCCTTGTCCCAGTGTGAGCCATCATGGTACCTATCTCAATACACACCATGATATGGGTCTGGATCATAGTGACCTCAAAACTTGTCTCCAAAACTATCTTCCTCTCTTCTGGGCAAGTAGTCCAAAAACTGTCTGTGGCGGGACGGGCCCTCCAGTCTGTATTTGTTTCCTCAGAGTCCCAATTTCTATCTCAACGATCATTCCTGTCTTTGATCAGTGATGTCCACTCCAAATTCTCCTGTTACCTAAAGACGTTACAGAACAGACCCAGGGGGCGGCAAATGATCTACTAATACCGAATCGACCCACTCTTATGCTCCGGGGGTCCCCCACTATATACTAGGTTCACCTTGCCCACCGCCAAGGAAAGAAGTCTCTCAATACCAGAGATTGGTGAAAAGGAAAGGAATTATTTACTTAAAGATTTATACAAACTTAAGAGTAATAACTTAATGTCTTCATTGAGATCCCAAAGTCCTTTAGAATACCCAGAAACGCACAGTCCTTCCTTACCTCTCTGCTCAGGCCGGGGTACTGAATCTCAGACAAAGAAATAGAAGTCCGTAGTTCTTCTCTGCCAAAGCTGATGGTTCCCAAAAGACTCCTGGTTCTTCTCTGCCCAAGCCACGTGGTCCCAAAAAGACACTGCATGGCTGCTGTGCCTGGGTTTAAATCCCAGAGCCAATCTTCATCTGCCATACCATCTCCGACTCCTACAATTGGCCACAGCTGCCAGCATTCTTGTATTCTTCCAGCCTTTCTGGGCTGCCATAGTAAGTCCGAGCAGGTGTGGCCCTGTGGTGTGGAGCCAATCATCTCCAAGCTCTTATGCAGGCACTGTAACCAGGGGCAGTTGTATCCCAGTTACATCATGGATTGAAATCACTCCCATCTCCCTGGCTCAAAGCATGGCCACAGCTATTTAACATATCCATGAAACCAGTTAAAGGTTATAGATATGTTAAACGACCATGCCAGAGGTTTAGCATTAAATGAAATGAAGGGAACAAATGCATTTAAAACATTAATCATAATTATTAATAGCCTCTGACTGATAACTTCAATATCTCAATCTCCTGTGAATCTGATCTATTTCCATTTTATTTTTCTGAATTTCTGTCACTTGGTTCTATTTATTGACATGACTTGCAGACTTTTCTTCAAGTATTAGACAATGTGTATAAATAATTGTAGGAGCTCTACAAGATGTTTTCCTTCTCTAGAGATAATTTAATTTTCTTCTGGCAGAAAGAGTAGGGTCAGATAGCCCTGGTCCAATTAAGGAATGTAGTATTTTGTGGTTTTAGGTTTTACAAACCTAATTTATTTCCACTTTGTCCTTAGTCCTATCTGAAATCTGCCTGGATTCTCTACTGAAGACCTGGAGGTATTTTTCAGAGATCTGACTGCTTGCTGGGCCCTGACGTCCAATTTTGGACTCCTCAACACAATGAGACTGTTTCACTTTTTAGCCTCTGAGCTGCTTCTTTCTGTTTGGACTGTTGATCTCTTACCTTCATGCCAGGGAATCAGCACATGCATTGATGGAAAAGGTGAGGTGGAATATCAACTCACTTTTCAACATCTCTCTTTTCTCTGAGATCTGAGTCGTTCCACTCCTGCCATTTATTTTTCATTTTTCTTAACCCTTAAAGGAGGGCATTTTTTTTTCATTGCTTCTACAGAGATTGGAAGGGAGAGCAGAAGGGAGAGAGAGAAAAATCAATGCAATGTATCAACTGGTTGCCTTCCTATATAACTGGACCAGGGGTCATATGTTCCCAGACTGGGGATTGAATCCACAACCCAGGCATGTGCCCTGATCGAGAATTGAACCTACCCCCTTTTGGCTATAGGACGATACTCCATCTGAGTCACACTGGTGAGGGCCCAATCCTGGCTTTCTTTGCTAGCCATGAACTCCACATTTTGTTTTAATACTCCTGTGAGTCTCTAAGCTGCTACTTTCTACTTGGCCTCTAGGTCCTGCACTTTCTGCTTATAATTCAACAAATGTCTCAAGGGGGGAAATGATGGAGAGTGTTACCCTGATCTGACTTTTCTTTCTTGCATTTTCTTTCTGTCCCATTTTTAGCCCCTCAAGTCCTGGATGACTTGGTTGCTTTCTGATACCATCAAATATTTGTTTATTTTTAATCTGACTTTTCAGTCATTCTCAGTGAGATATTTGGTATAAAGTCAGCTTTGATGCTAGAGCTGAAACCAGTTGCCCAAATATTGACAGCTAAGATACAGTCTTCAGTCTGGCCCCCTTATAAAATTATGTGTTGTGTGTGGATTTGATTCTCCCACTACTTTTCTTTATTTGAACCACATGGAACACCTGCTCTCGGAGAATGTGTCTTCTGCTTTTTGTTTGTCAGGAAGAATCTTTTATACATAAATATGCAGCTTATTTTTCTTCTGTTGCCTGTGATAATTCAAATAGAATACTTGGTGCTAAGTTGATAGACACAAATACAAGCTTGGGCCTGAAATGCCAAAGAAATAATCCTACGCTTATATTTAATTAAAAAATTATCATCCAAATTAAAACACAAAATTAAAAAATATCTTATTCTATACTTGCTGACCTAAGAGCATATTGGCAGTTCCCATGTAAGAAATAATTTTGTCTATGGTTAGTGGTATAAAGTGATACTTTTCATTTGTCTTTACTTATTGCTTCTTGGCAGTTTAGAATTTTTTAATTGTAAAATTGTGTAAATATTCTCTACAGAGAAAAGAGGCATAATATTATAGAAAAATGGAACTGAAGTGACCAAAGGGAGTCCCTGGTGCAAATGATCCAAGAAAGTACCTGGTGCAAGTGACCACTAAAAGCTGCTGGAGAGAATGGCCTCAGAGAGTTCCTGGAACAAGTGACAAAAGAGTGACGATGCAAGTGACCAGGGAAGACACTATGAGATGCATAGAGATGCATATTGTCCCAGAGGACACAGCAATTTGGAGTTCCAAAATTAGTACTAATTAGTGCCTCCATTGGAAGAATTGCTGGAAAGCTGAAACTACCCCGACAGAAAATGTAAGCAATGAAGCCCTTGAGTAAGAAGTTTCCAGAGCAGAAGTATTTGTGCAGTTAGGGAGTGTGTCATTCAGAGGTACTGAGCTCTAGCACCTGGCTGCTGTCTTATTTTTGGCAAATCCATGGGAGTTGATTATAAGGAAACAAGGTTGAAGAAAAGGCACTGTTATTTCTCAGCATAATGCAAAGTCCTGATATCATTATAAAATAGTATTCTTGCAAGTTATAAAGCAGTTAGAAAAATCCTTTCTCTACTGAAGAGTTTAGCCTTTGAAAATCTCTGACAGGAAGTTCTTTTTTTGGAGAAAGAGCATGTACAACTGGACCTGTACACATGCACACAAGCACATGTAAATTTGCATGCATGTGTGTGCAGTGATTTTCTTCCGTGTTTGTGTGTACATTTCTACAAATTCTAATTTTGGAGAGAATCAGAATGCATCACCCATTTCTGTCCAGAACTGAACTGGACAGTGTAAATGCAGTAGTTGGTTATTATCAGTTACTGTCCTGGTGAAGCCTCAGGCATTTCTCTAGACTCAATCTTCAGATAAGGGAATCAATACTCACGACGGATGTGTAGATTGAATGATTGATCCAAAGTCTTTTCTCCCTGGTGGTAGTAATACACGCCTATACTGTAGCCATGCCTTCTGGTGTGTGGACTGTGTTTCCCTCCATTTTCACTCTGACCTTGGTTGTGTGGCACACTTTGGCTACAAGAATGTTAGCAGATATATAACAACAGAGGTTTGGAATATGTATGTGTGGTGGGGCTTGTCCTTTTGCATTTTCATTATTGCCAGGAGAACTGCCTTAAGTAGCCCATTCTTCCACAGAAGATGAGAGATCAGTGGAGGAGACCTGGACCCACCTCAGTTTGGAGCTTAAGCCCCAGCTAACATGCAAATGCATGAGGAAGAATAAGTGACTATTGTTGAGGCACTGTGTTTTAGGGTTGTTAGTAATGCAGAATTATTGGGACAATAGCTGACCAACAAAATGCAGGGGCAGTGAGTCCTGGGCTAAGACCAATTCCTGTCGATAGGAAGGGGGAAAAAGAGAGACTAGGGATATCCAAGATAGAGGAGAATGAGGGCAGGAGAGCAGGGTTATGGACAGAGGTATGCATGGAAGAGACTCCTATGGTGGATTTATCTTTGAGGGTTCTTTCCTCTTTAATTATCCCAACCTTTTGGTAAAGTTTGATCTGCACATGCAGTCTTATGTGGTGTGCATAGAGAATGAAATCTGAACTGGAACCCGTGGGAACCATAGGGCAGTCTCCCAGCAGGGGCTGTGTCCAGGAGTTTCAGGCACTGACTACAGTGAAGTTGCCGTGACTCACAGTCAAGCTGCAAGCAACTGAGATGATGCTGTAATATCCATGACGAATTCTCTAGTACACCATAATGGAACATTTAAGATCTTTAAACTAAGGGATGCATAGCACTGGTAGTGGACACTCAAGTGACACTTCAAGGGGAAGGCTCTCTGGTATAAACTAGGCACATGTAAATAAATTGTAGGTCGACTGAAGAATCATGAATTTCACAGAATCCACAATATAACAAACATATCAACTCTACACTGCCACACTCTTCAAATTTTAGTGCATAAGAATATCCTAGGGAGTTTGTTTAAAATGGAGATTCTTGGGCCACATTCTTGTCTGGTTAGGTCCTTCCAAATCCATTCTTAGAGATACATTGATAAACTGCTTCCTCAGTACAGCTGGGACAGCCCCTAGTCTTTAGGCGAGGTCTTGCAGCTCCCAAGCCCCTTTTACAGAGGCCCTAAGTGTAATCATCCTTTTAAAGGTTGACACCAGAAGATCAGGCTTGTTATACACTCTGCATTCCCTAACCAGAACCTCCTGAATTTCTCTTCCCGCTTGTCATCTAACCCACACCAAGCAAACTCTAATGCTTAAGAAAGGTGCATCCCAAAACTTATGTATGTGCCATGTGTTAACATCAAACCAAGTCACACTTAATTTTGTCTTGTCATGTAACCAGCTAAAAAATCTGTGAAATTTCAGTTTTTAAACAAATAAAATATATCCTCTTGTGTTTTTCAGGGCAAGGTGAAAGTGAGAAGTTATATATATATATGAACATATATACATATATATATTTGTTGTTGTTGTTTGCTTTGTTTTAAGGTAAGGTTTATGTGTAGTAAAATTCACCCTTTTTAGATGTATAGCTCTATGTGTTTTGACAAACTTACATACTTGCAGAACTACCACTACAAAAAAGATTTGGAATATTTTCATCACCCTAAAAAAGTTCCTTGTGCTTTTCTGTAGTCAATCTCACCCCTTTTGTCATTAGAGTTTTGCCTTTTCCTGGTTATCATATTTGGAATCATACAGTATGTAACTCTTTGTTTCTCACTCTTTTCACTCAGTGCAGTGCATCTGAAATACATCCACGCCATTCATCTATCACAGCTCGTTCCTTTTGATTCCTGAGTAGTATTCAATCATGTGGATGGACTGCAATTTATCCATTCACTAGTTGATAGATATTTTCAGTGTTTCCAGTTTGGGCAATTATGAATAAAGCTGCTATAAAGATTTGCATATAGGTCTTTGTGTGGGCATGTTTTCATTTCTCCTGGGTAAAAACCTAGGAGTGGGATTGGGAGGTTATATGGTAAATGTACATCTAATTGTATAAAAAACTGCCAAACTTTGCAAAATAGTTTTACCATTTTGTGTTCAGACCCCAGCAATGAATGAGACTTCCAGTTGTTCTCCAGCATTTGATATTGTCTTTTCTTTTCTTTTTTAAAAAAGATTTTATTTATTTATTTTTAAAGAGAGAGGCAGGGAGGGAGAAAGAAAGAGGAACATTGATGTGAGGGAGAAACATCAGTCAGTTGCCCTTCATATGCCCCCAACCAGGCATCTGACCTGCAATCCAGGCAGTGCCCTGACTGGGAATCAAACTGGTGACCCTTTGCTTTGCAGGACTACAGTCAACCAACTGAGCGATGCTGGTCCAGGCTATCTTTTCCTATTTTTAAAAAACAGCTTTTCTGATAGATATGATGAAGTGGTATCTCATTCTGTGTATTGCTTTGAAGCAATCGCTCATGCTAGATGTAGGCATAGATATAACTGATTACTCTCAAAGCACTTATAGTAGATTATATTTTTCTCCCAAATCCTGTGTTCATGTTTTTTGTCATGTGACTTTACAGTTTCTCCCATTAAAGGCGGGCATATTTTCCTGCCTCATTGATGTTGGGCCTGGACATATGCCTTGCCTTAGCCAATGGAATGTGGATGGAGTAATGGTACCCTAGCCTCTAGAGGTCCTGTAAGTTTCGACTCTCCTTTCTCATGTTTCTTCCATTGTCATAAGGAAAATGAGTTTTGGCTAGATCAGTCAACCCCCAGGTAAAGGGTGTGAGAGTTTATTTTTTTTGCTTTAAGCCACTGCATTTTGAGCTGATTCCTTACACAGCATCATTATGGCAATAGTCAACTGATACTGCTTATTTCACTGTGTGGCAAACTCTGTTAGGTGCTTACCCATACAAATTCTTTCCTTCATAAATGCTTTGAATAGAGATTTCACAAAAGAAGATAATGTATTTCATAAGCACATTAAAAGATACTCCAAATCATTAGTCATCCGAAAAATGTAAACCCAAACCGTAATTAAATACCCACAACTGCATACCTACTATAGTAAAAATTAAGACTAATGATATCAAATGTTAATGAGGATATGGGACAACTGGAACTGTCATATACTATGAGTGAGGTGTAAAGTAGAACCACTTTGGAACACTCTTCAGCTTCTTGGACCCTTGTTATTTACAACCAAGTATAATCTCAACAGATTTGAACTTTCTCTGTTAATGAACTGAGTCCATGATACTAAATCTCCAACCTGTTTTCCTGACCTCCTGGACCATGCTCAGTTTTAGAATCTTAATTGTTCTGGTCAGCCCTGGCTCAGGCACCTAAATGCCAACTTCTTTTTGTAGATCAGATCAGACTTACTGATCAAGCTATCAGGCCAGTCCCAACTTTTCTTACACTTCTCTGAAGTACTCAGACTGATTCCGGAGTTCCCAAGCAGTCACCGTTGACTCTCCATGCTGTACTAAAACTCTCAGACTCTCTTTTCCTTCCTTCAAGTTATTTTTCTACTCATCTAACTACTACTTAGGACTTTTTTCTTTTTCCAAATTGGAAATATTTGCATTTTTTCCCCGAGAACTAGTAAAGCTTGTCTTCTTACTGGCATTTTGTACCACTGTGTTCTCATGGCTATGACTTTTTTCATCATAGCACATTGTGTACATAACATAAGTATGTATGTTAGTATTAAAGTAGTGTCTGTCTCCCTAACTAGTGAGCTGTTAAACTTCAGAAGGACAGGAACTGTGCCTCTTTTGTTCACATCTTTATTCCCATTACATGTAGGCAGCCACGTGATACTCTCTGAATGGTAATGAATAAATGAACAAAAGCTTCCACATCATTTAAAGGTGGCAAGCAGACTCCTAATTTATTAACACAGATTATTGTTCTGCCATGACATTTTTTTGAAAAAGTTACAAAGCCATGAAGACTAGGTTCACTAAAACACCTACACCAGCTATGTAATTTCAAATGGACAATTACAAGAAGTCAACAATCATTTTTCATCTCATGTTAATTTTCTGGCACCTTTCTTGGTATTACTTATTAAATTTCTCACCTAGTCAGGACAGCTTATCTCCTGTTTTGTTGAGTAAACAATGGTCAATTTTAAAAGAAAAAAAGGGGTCATCAGGATAGAGGGTATTATGCTAAGTGAAGTATAATGCTAAGTGAAGTAAGTCAGTCTGAGAAAGGCAAATACCATATGATTTCACTTATATGTGAAATCCAAAGAACAATATAAATGAAAAAACAAAACAGAAACAGACTCATAGATACAAAGAACAAACTGATAGTTGCCAGCTGGGAGAGGTGTTAGGGGACTGGATGGAAACGGTGAAGGAATTGAGAAGTACAGGTTGGTAGTTATAAAATAGTCCAGGTATGTTAAGTACAGCATAGGGAATATAGTCAATAATATTGTAATAACTATGTATGGTGCCAGGTGGGTACTGAAAATATTGGGGGGAAGGGGAACATTTTGTAAAGTGTATGACTATCTAACCATTATGCTGTACATCTAAAACGAGTGCAAAATAATATTGAATGTAAACTGTAATTGAAAAAATGTTTTTAAATTTTTAAAAAGGGTGGTCAGGAGAGACTTCAGTGGGAAAGTAACAGAACCTTGAAGTTATTGAGGGAACAGCCTTGTGAGGATCTGTCTAGGTGTTTGTTACTGGCTGATTTGTGCCTCCCTTACTTCCAAATTCATATGAAGTCCTTCCTCCCCACCCCCACTTCGGATTGTAACCATACTGGTGATGAGGCCTTTACAAAAGTGATTAAGTTAAAATGAAACCTAGTAAGTGTGTGCTGCCTATTGATAGTAAGACGACCAGTGAAAAATGTTTTATACAGGTAAGATTGGGTTACTGGGTTAAATAAGATGAAGACTGAGAATTGTCCTTTGAATTATCAGTGGTGACCTCAGCAAGAGCCGTTTGGTGGAGTTATTGGCACAAAAGCCTGACTAGTGTGTTTGAGAAGACTTGAAGACACATTTTTTAGAACACTAAATTTTGCTGCACTTGTAGGAGCAAGAAAATACGGTGCAAGATAGATTAGGAAGTGGGGCTTTTCACGTTTTTGCTTTCTGACGTTAACAACAGCATGTTTTTGTCAATATCTTAAAAAGAATCTTCACAGAGTTTTGATGGGCAATAGCCTCCCAAGCACTCTCCTCATCTTTGATGCTATTCTTTTGAATACATAGCTGACGGATGCATCTTCATAAACCACAATTTTCATCCTTTCACTCCTTTGCTCAAAAATCTTCAGGGTGTCCTTAACTGCTGAATGAAGTTTCAACTCCTTAGCTGAACATTCAAACCTTCTCCAGTTCTGCCTTTGGCAGTTTTAGCTCCTTCTTCTCTAAAAGCCCTGTAGGGAGGTACAAAGTATGCCACATCAGGGTCAGAAGGCTTAAAGTAACAGTTCTGCAAATAAGTAGCTCTGAGACATTAGACGACTAGCTTCAGTGCACCGCGCCTGGGCAGGTTCCGCTTTATAACGAGGAAGGGGCGTGTCAAGTAGACTAGATCACCTGTTAAGAGTACTGGCATCTCCTTACCGCTCAGTACCTTAGGGGCCACACGTAGTATTGGTTCCTGAATCTGCCTCATCCCCCCCACTTCTAACCACATGGCTTGAGAAATCACTTAAGTTTCCGGCTTTGTTTTCGCCTTTCCAAACAGACAAGGCTTTAGAAGAGCCACAGCGGAAGATCCTTTAAGGTCAGCCGCCTCCCGACCACCCGAGACTCGCCTCCAGGTCTTCCTTTCCCTAGAGATGGTACTCCCCACATTCAGAATTTGCCACGTATTACGTGCCGCTTCCAACCAATCAGGAAGAAATTATCTCAGAGCTTTGAGGGGCATCCACTTCCACCAATGAACTTCAAGTTTTCTTTACGGTTTTGGGTTGAGGAGTTCACCAATCAGGTAAGAAGCCTGCGGGGAGGGCGGGGCGTTTCCTGGGGGTAACCGCTTCCGGAACAGGGCCGGGCCTCGGGCGTGGATAATTCAATTTGATTGGCAGACGCGATGTCGACAACCGGGAAAGCCCACCGTCTCCAACAGGACCGGCCTGGTCCGTGGAGTGGCAGTGGCCGCAGCCAATCGGAGAGTAGAAGCGCGGAACGTTTGCTCAATGGGTGATGTCCGCAGGAGGCTGTCACTCAGGTGGTGGCAGGCACAGAGCTAAGACGTGGCGGGAGGTTCAGGGCTGAGTGTTCTGGCTGTCGAGGCGGCGGGATCAGTAGCGCGTCCTCTGTTGATTGGGTGCTCAGACCCACGGGAGAGGCGGACTTCGGAGGCTTCACTTCCATGCCTGAGCCTGGGGCCGGCCGCTGATGGAGCGCACAGCCCGCCCGGGGCCGTTCGCGCGGTCGTTGTTACTGCCGCTGGTAATGGGGCTCGTGGTGCGTACGGAAGCTGCGGGGCGCGACCCCAACCAACCCTCACCGGCGGCAGAGGCGGCGTTCGGCCTAGGGGCCGCGGCCGCTCCCACCTTGGCCACGCGAGTGCCGGCGGCCGGGGCAGTGGTTGCCGCTGAAGTGACGGTGGAGGACGCCGAGGTGTTGCCGGCGGCCTCAGACGATCAGGAGCCGCGGGATTCCGAGCCGGACCCAGATACCGAGCTGCGGCCGCGCGGCAGGTGAGGGGCGCGAGCTGAGTGCCGGGGTCGCCTTTCCACCCGTCGGGCCAGCTACTGGCGTCGTTCGGCTCCGGCCCGAGAGCTAGTCCTGGAGGGTGTCTTGGGGTTGGTTGCTCGCAGAATGGACCGCAGAGATGGGAAAGAAACGCCACTTTCAGACGGTTTTGGGCTTTGTTCAGACTCCAAGGAATTTTCAGTCCTCTTGTTGCCGGATAACTCCTTTTTTCTTTCGTGAATCGCCAGTGAGCTGTGGTGGTATGACAGCTGTTTTGGGGAAAGAATTCCACAAACAAGTTTCAGCATTTTCTCTTAACACAATCCTGTAGTGTCTTGGAGCAGGGTTTATGTCAGTATTTGTCTAATTGCGATCTGCGGAACACCTGCAGCAGAATCACCTGGGGATGCTGGTTAACTACAGTTTTCTAGGCCTCACCCCAGATCTGAATCAGATTTTCTCTGGGTAAGAACCTGGAATCTGCAAATTTAACAAGCACACCAGACAGTTCTTGAACACACTAAAGTTTAAGAGTTATGGGTAGATTCGTGAATTCTGGCATTTTTGGTATGTAGAGAATTTACCATATAAGTATTGAATCTAGGATTGAGTTGGTTAACCTCCTTGAAAATGATAATTCAAAATTCATGTTTTAAAGCACATTTCAAAGTCTGGTCACAAATGTAAGGCGTTTTAATGCTGAAGTGTTTTGCAGACAGCTGTCTTAGCACACCTGAGAAGAAAGTGAGGTCCTTTTTAGCAAATGGAATTAAATGAGCATTAGTTAAATTAAACCAGGGAGGGCTACAATGTGGGTTACGAAGTATTGTAAGTTTATAATGCTGTAATTATTAGATCATAATAAATAGATTTAATGGTCAGTTAAATATCAGAATCTTGATCTATGTACCTGCACACTACTATAAATAGAATAAGTAATAAAATTCTCTTAGCACCACTTGAATGTTTATACGTAAATATATTTTTTAAAGTAGCAAATATTTGACAACATTTTCATAGTTTTTGCTAATGAATTAATTTTCCTGGAAGGGTGTTTTATCTCGAAACTTCTGAAGTCCTACTCGAAGTAAGTTACATGAAGTGAGATGTTTCATTTTTCTTAGAATATAAATCCACCCTAGTAGGTACTTACGGGCACTTTACAAAGGCCCTCTGGATGCCCTGGGGTTACAGAGGGTGGACGAGATAGTCCCTGCCCTTCTGGAAGAGTGTGGAGTATAGCCCTGAGGGTTACATGAGACGCATAATGACTTTGCAGAGCATAGGCAGTGCAAATTAAGTGCCATCAGTGTCTAGAGGTTTTTGTGGTGTTCAGTGGGTGGAGTAGAATGGGTGAGGTAGATGAGAAGATAAGCAAAGGCTATAGCAGAATGACTTGATTCCTGTAAAGTGGTTAGACTTGTGATGAGCAGACGCAGGACTTGAGACATCAAGAGGCACAGAAACTGGGAAGTATGTTTAAGGAACAATTTGTGTACCTCTGTGTGTGTCAGTGTGCATGAGACCTGTGTGTATGTGAGAGATACAGACGTACATGGGGTGGTGCTGGGCAAGGAGGAATAGAAGATGAGACTAGAAAAGTAGGTGGGGGCCACATAGTATGTATATGGCTTTACACTAGCAGCATGGTTATCACTTGGGAGCATGTTAGAAATCCAGAATCAGGCACCACCCAGACCCACTGAATAAGTACCTGTTGCTTTAACAAGATCACTATGTGCTTTACATGCACATTACAGTTTGAGAACTGTAGAGTATCTCAAATGCCATGCCTGATTAAAGTTTTTGCTTAAGAAATATTTCTGAAGCAATACCATGTACTGAAAACTTGGGGTAAGGATACCGCAAGGAGAGTGTTGTAGCCGTTTAGATGAGAGGTTTACTGTTCACTGGATGTAGAACAGAGGGGATATATTTGAGGTAGAATCTTGGTTCCTACCAAATGAATCAGCTCCTCCTCTCTTGGCACTCCCATCCAAAGACTGAGACTGGGTGGCCAGAAAGTGAGAGCACACATGGGACAATTGAGAGATGTAGGGGAGCAGGGAAGAAAAGATAAGAGGTTTGGTGTTGGACATGGTGACTTGGAGGTCCAGGCAGGTGGAAATGAGTAACTGAAGTTGGAGAGCAGTCAGGATAAATGGTTGAAGCTGTGAGAAAGAGGAGGCTCATGGTAAATCCTCAGAAAATGCCTTATATTTTAGAGCAGATGGGCCAGCAAAGGAGACAAATACAGCTGGATAGGTTGGTGGTGTAGAGTGAGGACTAAGAAGAATGAGGGATTTGGTGATGAGCATAAGTAAAGAGTTTAAGTAAAGCAATAGAGAGTACTCAGATAGCAAGGGAGAGGTTAAGCATTCATCCTTTTCAGCTCCCGTCCCTCCTTCCCTCACTGCTAAACTGATAGGAGGCAACTTTTAAGACCGGAGATGTCTGATCTTATTTATACACTCAGAGGAGAGACCCTACATACACAGGTTGAAAAAGAGGAATGGAGGAGGAAGTGGAAGTAGTTGGAGACAATCTGTTTGGCAAGCAGGAGAATCACTTCTTTTCTCAGAAACAAGGTAAAAATAGAGGAATTCTGCCTGGCAGAGAGTAAGTGTTCTTTGGCATACAATTTTATAGGAAGACATAGGCCCAGGTGTAGGGGTCTGCCTGGTAGCTTAAGATAGTGTGGAAAGTTTGAGAAACCTTGGATAAGTAAATTGATAAAGCCAACTGGAGGTAAGTATGCAATGTTTATAAAACTTTTCTCTAAATGCTCTTAAAAAAAAGAGATTATCAGTTCATAATAATAGACCAATATCCTATTTGTTTCAAGAAGGAGGATTAGGGGAGAGATTTGAATTAACCAAGCATTAATTAGAAACAGCTGTGAAGAATTATGTTCCTTGTAAAACTGTTTTAAAAACAGGGAGGTGGGGAATAGATTGTCACTTTTGCATTATTGTCTTTTGATGCCCAAGAAGCTGTATGAAGCTTGCCAATCTTCCTCTCTCCCCCCCTTCCCTCCCTCTCTTCCTTCCTTCCTTCCATTTATTGATTTCAGAGAGAGGGAGAGTGAGAGAGAAACTTTGATATGTTGTTCCACTTGTTTATGGATTCTTTGGTTGATTCTTGTATGTGAGCTGAGCTCACCAGGGGTCATACCCTCAACTTTGGCCTATCCAGAGGACGCTCTAACCGACTGACCTCCCTGGGGCAATTTTTTCTCTTGGTGGCATTTTAATTGGCTTCATGATAAATCATACTTTGCAATCGCAAGCATATGAATGAGTGAATAAACTATTTTTTCTTTAAAAAGTAGCTAAGATAAATGTATTTTTCTGATAGCAGTCCTGTTGTCACTGCTACTTCTGTTAAACATTACAAAGAGTTGAAATTTAAATGGGATGGTGACTGCAGAAAATTGGGAAGAAAGTCATAATCTCACCTAATTATTAAGTTTTATGCAAGTTGGCATAATTTGAGTTACTAGTTTCCTGACTCCAATGGCAATAGCAGTTTACAGAGTGTTACTGACAGTTGTCATGACGGCCTGGGCATCTTCATGTTGAGGACATCTGACAAACTCAGAAGTTGTCAAGAGCTAGTTTTATGCTAACAGTCATGCTAATTTGTAAAATATTGTTTCTTTTTCTTCTGACTAATTCCCGTATAACAAAAGTATTACAAAATTTGATAATCTATGGTGCTTCTTGAATTGATGAATCTTTAAACTGATTTTTTAAAAATTTAATGAGATAACATAAAAATACTCTGCAAATATAAGATGATTTCATTCCTCTTTATTTCTCTCTGTCCTTTCACAAACTGATGTGATATGAATTTGTAGTACAGAAATCTGGTCCTCAGATTTTCAGATTCATATGCATGCTTTTGTTAAAAATGTAAAATATGACCATGGAATTATAAAATCTCAGAATACATTGTTGAAAATGGACTTTTCTGATTGCAGACTTTCAAAGTTGACTAAAACTCACATTTAAGGAAGAATTTATGCATAACTTTCAAGGCAAGTTGTAAGCCAAAATAAACATACTTTCGCGAAGAGTGGAATAGCCCTCCTGTCTACAATTGTCTTTTTAGTTTAATTGATACCTGGAGTTTAGATATGATATGTGCCAGGACTGAGGGAACTATACTTAATTTGAACTCTGCAGCCTTTATACACTGTGCAACATTTTGCATAAGGGATCCTGTCTTTATTAGCTGCCATGAGCTGTACTTCAGGCAGGGATCTTCATTCTCTAAATACTGCCTGGGAACTCCATCTTTTTTTTTTTTCCTTTTTTGTAAGAGGGGAGCTGCTTTATATTTTTATTACAGAATGTTTTAAAATACAAAGAAGAGAACTAAATATGAGATGGTAAGATTACTTTTTTTTTACTTTTTTAACCTTGTTTCATTTATAAATAACCTTATTGATTCAAAATGTTTTATGGAATAAAGTAGAAAAAGTGCTTCTGAAAATGTTTTAGTCTATTAGGAAAAGAATAACTGCCATTTTCATGTTGCTTATAACAGTGAGAAATTAGATTGTATTTCTTTAAGGTCTACCAAATATGTTAAAGTAATAAAGTATAGTTTTTTGACATTATATTTGTTTTGTTTTGGGGCACAAATAGTCTTGTGATATGTTTAAATAAAGGAGGTTTGATATGAAGATTTACATAGTAGGTGGGGGCTAAGAAGTAAAGTCCAGTAAGTATTAGTGTGTTTTTAAATGAGAACATGTGCTTCCCTGAGTGAGAGCATATTTTTTAATCATTTTTTACTTTTCAATTATAGTTGACATATATTAGTTTCAGGTGTACACACCAGTGATTAGACATTATATAATTTACTAAGCAATCATCCTGATAAATCTGTACACGTCTGACACTATGCATAGTTATTAGAATATCATTGACTATATTCCATATGCTGTACTTTACATCCCCCTGACTATTCTGTAACTACCAATTTCTGCTTAATCCCTTAACCTTTTTTACCCATCCCTTCAACACCCCTTCCGTCTGACAACTGTCAAAATGTTCTCTATCCATGGGTCTGTTTCTGTTCTGCTTGTTTGTTTATTTTGTTTTTTAGATTCAGTTGTTGGTAGATATGAATTGCCATTTTATTGTTCATATTTTTTATCTCTTTTTCTTCCTCTTTTTAAAGAAGCACTTTAACATTTCATATAATACTAGTTTGGTGGTGATGAACTCCTTCAGCTTTTTCTTATCTGGGAGGCTCTTTGTCTTTCCATTCTAAATGTTAGCTTTGCTGGGTGGAACAATCTTGGTTGTAGGTGTTTACTTTCCATCACTTTGAATATTTCATGCCAGTTCCTTCTGGGCTACAAAGTTTCTGTTGAGAAGTCAGCTGACAGTCTTATGGGGGCTCCCTGGTAGGTATCAGTAACTGCTCTTCTTGCTTTTAAGATTCTTTAACCTTTTGCATTTTAATAAGATGTGTCTTGGTATGGGCCTCTTTAGATTCATATTGTTTGGAATTCTGTGCTTCCGGAACTTCTATGTCTATTTCTTTCACTACGTTCGGGAAGTTTTCTGAGTATTTTTTCAAATAGGTTTTCACTTTCTTGCTCTTCTTTTCTCTTTCCAGTACCCCCTTGAAGCAAATGTTGGTATGCTTGAAGTTGTCCCAGAGGCTTCTTACACTATCTTCATTTTTTTAAATCCTTTTTGCTTTTACGATTGGGTGTTTTTTGCTTCTTTATATTCCAAATCACTAATTTGATCCTCTGCTTCATCTACTCTACTATTGATTCCCTGTAATGTATTCTTCATGTCTGACTGGTTCTTTTTTATGTTTTCTAGTTCTATTTTGTTTCTTGTCTCTTTTTTTGACCTTCTCACTGAGATCATTGATAAATAACCAGTGTTTTGAACTCTGCGTCTGATATATAGCTTGTCTCCATTTTGTTTAGTTCTTTCTCTGGAGTTCTGTTCTTTCTTTTGGTAGATGCTGCTTTGTCTCCTCATTTTGGCAGCCTCCCTGTGTTGGTTTCTATGTATTAGATGGAACTGCTACATATACTAGGCTTGATATAGTGGCCTTATATAGTAGGTGTCCTATAGGACTCAGTGGTACAGTCTCCCCGGTCACCCACAGTGGGTGCTCCAGGTGTGCCACCCCCAAGTTGTGAACCAAGGCAGGCTGCTGCTAGTGCCAGGCCTGCGGCCACTTAGCAAGAGGTATAGGGGCTTGCTGAGGCCAGATGCTGCTTATTTTAGAGATTTTAGGAAAGTCTGAAGTATGAACAAGACAGGCCATTTGTATGGAAAAGCCACTGGAAACTGCTTGGATGGCCCCACAAATTGGTTGGGGCAGGGAATCAGGGAATTGCCAGGGTGAGGTCAAGAGTGTGAACCAGGTTAATGGAGACTCAGATATGGCACTCCACTGCTGGCTCTGTGGGAAGGGGTGTCTCAGGAAAGGAATAGTGTCCCCTGTCAGCACTTCTGTCTGGCAGAAAGCTGCCTGGCTCCCCCACACCTCCAGCTGAAAGCACATGTTTAGGGAGGAGATTCTTGGCTACATCAAAAGAAGCAGATTTACCCAAATCACATTTTGTTCCTCACCCGAGGATATGCTTATTGGTTTTTTTTAGAGAGAGAGAGAGAGAAATATCCAAAATCAGTTGCTTCCTGTATGTGCTCTGACTGTGCATTGAACCCACAACCTAGGTATGTGTCCTGACTGGAATTGAACATGTAACCTTTTGGTGCACAGGACGGTGCTCCGACTAACTAAACCACCCTGCCAGGGCCCAAATCACATTTTTAACTTTGGATTTTTTGTTTTCCAAGAAAGGAAAAGTGAACCTTTAAAATAGTTGGAGCCAAACTATTTTAGTTGGAACCAAACTAATTAATAGTTGGAACCAAAGCAGTTGTTAATGTGGAAATATCCAGTCGAAATAATGTTCTCCTCTCACTTGCCTCTCTTTCACATGGGAAATTTCTGTAGATAGTAAGGCTATTAAAATTACTGACTGAAGGAATTCAACATGTATTTACCAGACTCTGATAAACTGAATTGTAAATAGGCAGGTATTCTGGGTATTTTAAGTCAAAGCAAGCAATTTTTTTATTGTGGGTGTTCATTTGGAATAAGGTCATTTTTGCTTAGTTGAGGGCATAATCAGACCAATAACAAGATAAATGGCATCTTGATAAGATTTATGGAGGGAATAGAAGCTACACATTCTAATACTATAGTAGTTGGCACTTATATAAACTTACAGTTAACAGAATAATGGAATTAAGTATTAGAAAACCTAAATTCATGCTTCAAAATTTTGTTCAGAACCTCTTATTTGGTGCATGACCTTAGGCAAGTTACAACTTTTCACATCTTTCCCAGCCTCTTTTTTTGTTTTTGTTTTTGTTTTTGTTTTACATGAATAAGAGTGTCTGCCCTAGCAAGACTTACTGATTCAATAAACTTTAATTGCATTTTATTAGGGGCTAGGCATTGTTAGGTGCTGAGGGTAGAAAAATGGACCACTAGTCTTGTCCTTGAACTCTCAGCCTAACAGGGAGATATAGTTACTTGTGTTAAAGAATGAATTATACCAGAATGGATAATAAGTGACATAAGGGTAGTATAAGAGTGAAAAGAATGGAAGTGTCAAATGAGCAAGTCTTTGAATGTTATGTGTCAGGGACGGTCTAGGCGGCAGGGATGATGTGACCAAGGGCAGAGAGTAGTGGTTCCCAAGGTAGGGCTTCTGGACTCCTGTGGATCTACCAAGGTAAAAATGGGGATTGGTAAGAGGTTAGTATTTTTTAAGTAATTGCATAGAAATTGGACATTCATTCATGAGAAGGCTAATCAAAAAGCCAAGTTTCTACAAATTGGCAGTCACAAAATAGTCCTGGGGATGTAAAGTACAACATAGGGAATATGGTCAATAATATTTTAATAACTATGTGTGGTGCCAGGTGGGTACTGGAATACTGGAGGGGATAGTTTGTAAAGTACGCAATTGTCTAATCACTATGCTGTACACCTGAAACTAGTATGTTAATATTGAATGTGAACTATAATTGAAAAATACAATTTTAAAAATATATATCATCAGGAAAGAATAAAAAGTGTCTTTGCTTTGAAGTAGAATTATATCAAACTTAGCTACTTTAGCTACTTCTTTTCAGAAATCTTTAATAATTTGTTTGGTACTTAAATATTTCCCTTAAAGGTGTGGGAATTCATTGGAAGTGGTGTTTATTGGGCAAATGAAATCATTTAGGACAGGAGACCAAAAGCAATTTAACAAGGGAACTTTGTTGAAAAGGTTAGAAACGTGTGTGTGTGTGGGGGGGCAAGCAGTGATGTGGGTGACTATGCTAGGTTATGAAAGGTTTTATGTGTCATACAAAGCAGTGTGGGCTTTATTTAGTGGGCACATGCAACATCAGAAGTTTATTAGGTTTCTTTTATAGAACCAAAACTGTTGGAAGGACAGAGGGAAAGAGATCAGAGGCAGAAAAAGATGTCAGAAAGACTTTTAAAGGTGTTTTAGTGAGAGATGAGAATCTGTTCCTGGACAAGGTCAGTGGTAATGAACAGGAAGGGAAAGATTTAAAAGAAGCTAAAGTAATAAAATCAAGAGTACATGACTATTATCTAATGTAGAGTGTGAGGGAGCAGGTAGAGTTGATGTCTGGTTTAAATGTTAAGTGACAAGGTGGATAGAGAAATGTGTGGAGAAAAGTTGAGTTTCCTGTGCACTTTGTAGCAAATAACAAGTGTATTCTGCTGAAAGTACAGAAGGAGGGTTGGGAGAGGGAGGAGCTGTAAATACTGTATAGTTCTGGGAGCTGTCTGTCATGTGTCAGACGGAGGTAAAGTTGTGGATATGGAGAAAGCTAGAACTCCATGGCCTGCTTTGTTTGTGATTGAAAGCAGGAGTGATAGTGAGGATGGGTGACAGGGGCTAGTGCTGTGGAAGCCAGGGTAAGAGGAATGCCCAGATTGAGGAGCCACACTATTTCAGCTGCTGCTGCAAGTACATGCCTGACTAGGGGGATGGATCTGGCCATTAAGAGGAGGTCACTGACAACCTTTCTTGAGAGGAGCAAACAGTACTTGCTGTCCAATCATCCAAACAAATGCCTTTGGAAACTAAAGTAAGTTAAGTGAGAGTTTACTGGCAGAGTTGATCAATAGGTCTTCTTCAGTCAGGTAATACATTATTATTATATTTTTGTTTTTATAAAAATAATTACATTTATTTTTATAATAATAATGATTATTGTTATATTTTACTGTAAGGAAATAGCCCTTTGAATTAAATCATATTTGCCAAATTGACCTTATAAGATTCACCTGTCCTACTTGTGAAGCTCCATTCTCCCAAGACCCCTGTGGAGAGGGACTTGTGGACCTTTCCTTGTTTTTAACAGGCTCCAGATGACTTTTATGATCAGGCATTTCTGAGTTAATCTGAGCTAGGTGAGATAGCCATACAGGTTGACCTGGGGGTTTTTGTGGGTTTGGTCCCCGAATCACAATAAAGTGAGTAATGTGGTAAGCAATTTGTAATCTTTCTGCTGGTGGAGGGTTTTGCCTCCAGTTTGTGAAGAATGCAGCATCTGTGAAGTGCAATAAAATGAAGCATAATAAAACAAGGTGTGTCTATATATATTTACATATGAAAAAGCCAATTGAATGAAGAAGCCATGCAGAGAGTAAGCAGAACCATGTGGATGTGCACTCAGGACTTCAAAGCTCTGATTCTTTCCACTGGAAATGCTGCCTCTGCAGTTCCTTTGTTCTCAAATAAGTTAAAGTCTTTCATCATGTTCATAGAAACCTCAAAGCAGGGTGAGTGGATCATGGGAAGATAAATGACTTTATATTTTCCCAATTAGGGGAGCTCATTTTTCATTTCTACTTGATGTTTATTCTAAATGTCATCTCTTATTGCTGTCCTCTGATTATTGCTGCATTCAGCCTGAGGACTTTGTTTTTCAGCAATATCTCTCTCTCTGATGCCTTTTTTAGTTGCTAGCATGTCAATGAGCACCTCTCTCATAGACTGTGATTAGATACAGTATCTAAATTGTAGCATATGTAATACATTTTTGTATGTGTGTGTGGGACTGCTCAATTTCAGCCACAGCAGAAGAGGTACCTACCTCCCTTCCAGAACATGCTTGGAAAGGAGTCCATAGTGAATATTATGGCTAGTTTGTAGCAGACAAAAGGATGAAAGATAAATTTATTTTTTTAGAATTTTTAAAAATTGATTTTGAGAGAGAGAGAGAGAAGGAGGAGGAAACATTGACCTGATGTTTCACCCATTCATGCATTCATTGGCTGACTCTTGTATGTGCTCTGACCTGGGATCAAACCTGAAACCCTGACGCATCAAGAGGGTGCTCCAACCAACTGAGTTACCTTGTTAGGGCCATTTATTTATTTACCCTATTAGGATATTTATTTATTGGACACCTGACAGAGTTTGTTAGGGGATTTTCTGTTATTCCCATTAAGAGGGTCTAAAATAATGAAGGGTACCCCACTCAAATCTAAGGACCAGATGACTAAGTAGCAATAGCAGGTAAGAGAGTGATGTGCTTAATTGTTCCTCCCCACATGTTTGTATTTAATTATTGCTCAAATTTACAGATACTGTCTAAATATAGTTCATAATCTGAAAATATCTTGTTTATTTAAAAAGCAGAATTTTTGACTCAGTTAAAAATAAGTTTTCAGTGAAAGAGTAGTTAAGTGTTAGACTCTAAATTACTTAACAAATGTGTTTTCATATATACATAGGACACACATGCACATTTTGTTGTTGGATTTTTCTTTATTTTGAAGGTGAAAGCTAGAATCTTACCATTCTTCTCTGTTTACCTCTAGAATAAATAGCTACATATTTAGAAAAATTATAGCTTGTTGTTATTGTTATTTTAATGACTAAAACGCCTAGGATAATAAATGAATAATGTTCTGAATTACAAAAAGTAGTAAATTTGTTTACTATTGAACTGAACTGTTCCAATTGTCTCCTTAATTTTTTCATGGGTTAATACTTGTTGCTTACACTGAGTTTTATTTAAATTAAAATTATTTTTTCAACCATTTATTTGTGGTTAATGATTATTAAACATAAAAATTAAGCATTTGTACAGTGGGGCCAGGAGAGGGGGGTTAACTTGGTTCTGAACCTTGGATCTCCAAGTTAATTATATTTTATTGCTTTTATTTATAAAGTGGCACATTTAAGATAGGAGTTTTTATAACCTTCATTATAAAATAATTTTCTTACTTGAAGTATCTTTCTCCCCCACCTCCCAACTGATTTCTTTAGAAAGCAGGATAATGTGTGGGGAGGGAAGTCGAGTTGTTCCCTTTCTTTTGGTTTGTTATCTAAAATTACTAGAGTTTGTAGTGTGGCAAAAATTTTTACCTTCACAAATTAGACTAAGTTACCACTTGAAAAATTCAAAGTGAGAATTGGTGTATAGCTTGGGAACTAAATTAACAATTTTACTTATTCATTTGGTAAACAAGTTATTTGGAAGGTTTCAAATGAGTTTACTTAAACTGTTTTGTCTCGGTCAACTTGTAGCGTTACTTTTAATTTGGTGCATTGTACATCAAGTGAGATAGAAAAGACAAAAGTTGTATTTATCCTAACCAGGAACATAACCAGGAACATGTGCTTGGAATTTGCATGGTCTTTGAAGCAGACAAGTATACCTGACAAATTTCCTAGAACAACTGTACAACACAGGCAGAAGGAATAGTAGCTGCAAAGGCTCCAGAGGAAAACCACACATGATGTGTGTGAGGAATTGGGGAAGTCAGTCTGAGGGTGTTGATTTGGATATGTGAACTTTGAGAGGTCTCTTAGACAATCTACATCTGATAGGCAGATATGTAAGTTCAGAACTTAGGGAATGGCTTGGAACCAGAGATAAAAATTTGGGAGTTGCCAGCATATAGATGGTATTTTAAGCTATGATACTGGATGAGACCACTATTCTCTACATATAGGTAGAGAATATGTTAAGATATAGGAGAAATGAGGAAGAACTAGAAAATGAAGCTGTGAAAGAGTAGGTTAGAGGGAAAAACTATATCAGGAGAGATGGTGTCCTAGATACCATGTGAAGAGTGTGTTTCATGGAGGGCAGGAGAAGTAGCTGATCAGGTGCTACTAGAATGTCAAGTGAACCGAGACCTGACCATGGGGTTTTTCAATGTGAAGGTGATGGGTGACTCCAGCAAGAACCTGTTCAGTGGAGTGGTGCAGGCAAAAACTTGATTAGAAATAGTTCAGGGCAAGGGGAGGAGAGGATTTGGAGATACAGAATATATAATAGCTCTTTCAAGGCATTTTGTTCCAAAGTGGGCAAGGAATGAACTGGAAGCTAGAAAGAGGAGAATGGTTGTTTCTGTTTCATCCGTGTTGGTTTTTATGTTGGGAAATCATAGCCAATTGGAATACTGAGGGGAATGGTCTGGTACAGAGGGGAATAACTGGTGTGATGACAACAGGAGAGATTTGCAGGAGTGAGTCCTCCTGTATGCACGATGGAGAGACCTCTTGCCTAGGTGGAAATGGTGGTGGTGGATGGCAGTATGGACTGTTCACCCACAGTAGCAGGAGGGAAGGGGAATACATGGGTCTAGGTGCAGATGAATGGATAGAGGTGATGGTGCGAAATAATCTTGTTGGATTGTTTCTGTTTTCCTTCAAGAAATGGGTAGTACAATACCTGAGATGCATGAGCTTGGAAGAGCTGGTACCAGGAATTTGAGGAGAAATGAGAAATGTAATAGTTAACCTAGGATAGTGGGCAAGTAGATGGACTAGGGAAGTGTCATATGATTTTTGAGCATCATCAATAGTCCTTTTGAGGTTGGTGGTCAGAATTAAAGTGAGACCAGTCAGCATGGTTATGTTATTCTTCAGCTACATTTAACTGCGCAGATGTAAGACTCAAAAAAGGCAGAAAGTTAAATTTAACTAGGATTGGAGTTTTGCCAGTCAAGTGTGACATGTAAGAGAGGGGTAGGGGTTGAGGGTGTAAGAAAGGAAGTGCTTAAAATAAAGCACTACAGAATTTCAACTTGTTAAGAAATAAATGAAAGCCTAATGATATTAAAGGTAGGATCAATAGCTTGTAGGTTCTGGTGGGGTCAGCAGTTCCTTGGCGTCAGGAAAGTAGAGGATATGAGCTGGAGAGAGGGGTAGTTGGCTGGGGGCCGGATGCTTGAAATTTCAGTGGGAGAGGGAAGTTGTGATTGGTAATGACAAGGACTAGAGTCTGACCATGGGAGTGGCTGAGGCAAGGTAGACAGATCACAAAAACCCAAAGAATTTGTTAATAGTGACAGTAAACCAGGAGCTAAAATCCTCATGGAATTGGGCTAGTAATCCAAGGGTCGGTAAACAATTGCTAGGAGGAGTAATAAAGGGAACAATGTATTGAGGATTTTTAGAGAGCAAAGAAAGTAGTCTGAAAATGGTGACGAGGTGCAAGGAATACACCTACTCCACTACTAGGCCCAGTCAGTGGCCAAGAGTATGGAGAAAACAGTGATTGTTTTTGAAGCAGTGTCCTCAGGGAAAGCCAGATTTCATTAGAACAAGAAGGAAAGTGCACATTCAGGGAAGACTGCAGGATTTGGAGAAAGATGGAAAGAGGACAAAGCAGGGAATGTTGAGTTCCATGTGGGGATTAGAGTGTGGGAATGAGGGGTGACCTAGGAGTCTGGCACTTTTCATAAGTGACAAACAGATAAAGGTCATAGTGCAGTTGCCTTGGAGGGCTACAGACAGATTGTGGTGGCAAGACAACTAGGTGTTGTGAGAAGGTGGGTCCCACTTCTTTCATGCAGGTAGATGCCAGAGAGGGGTTTTCTTTTGAGTGTGTGGAGTAAGTGCTTAATAGCTTAGATACCTTTTACAATTTTTCCTATTAATTTTTAAATTTACAGATCATTAGTGATTATCAGCACTTTAGATGGGCGAATTGCTGCCTTGGATCCAGAGAATCATGGTGAAAAGCAGTGGGATTTGGACGTGGGATCTGGCTCCTTGGTTTCATCCAGCCTTAGCAAACCGGAGGTAAGAATTTTCCGTTAAATGTTGACATTTAACGGAAAAACTCAGTTATAATGAACAATTGCTAATATTCATACTATGTATTTAGAGCTGGAGCTCAGGGCCCCATTGCCTAGGTGTGAGGCCTGCCTGCGTGTTACCAGCTATGCCCCCTTGAGGCAATTACTTTCCTATTCTTCAGTTCCCCTCTTGTAATGAGGTAGGTGATATTGTGTAATCATCTACTTAGGGTTGTTTGGGCATTAAATGAGTTAATCATATAAATGACTAAGGATCCTATCTGCTATATCGGTATAGCTCATTATCTGAGCTATAACATGATCATTTATTATTATTATCACATAGTCCCTAAATAATAAAATAAATATGTATAGTTTAAGTGTGCTTTAATAGAAATACAGGGGTTGGCAAAAGTAGGTTTATAGTTGTAAGTTAAACACGGATTATTCTTGTATTATTTATTAATTGTGTTATTTTCCATATGAATAATTCCAAAACTACTCTGCCTCATGACTCTAAGACTTGGGCAGGTTGCTTAACCCCTCTGCTTTAGTGTCCTCATCACGAGGGTAAGGACACTGCCTGCCCTGAGGAGATTAGGGGAGTGAGTAAGTGAGGTAAGTTTATTTTTCTCCTCTTTAGTTTTGATTCTGATAGATTGTCTCTTTCCTTTTGTGGAGATTTATTCTCTTGTTTAAATCATTTAAAATAAGTTCCTCTTTTTAGTTGAGACTACCAACATGAAAGCAGTGACATCTGTTTTCCAGAATAACCTCAGCCTTTTCTCTTACCAAGTTGTACCTTTGGGTTACTCCTCAGGGTACTCTTATTTTTCTATTATCATCAGTCAGTCTTAGCTGGTAACAAGTTTGAAAAAGGCAAAACCTAAAATGAGGGTCTTCAGAATGAACTGATTAGTGGTGAAAGAATGTTTTGATGGGAAAACTGCTACAAAGTGACCCACTTTCACTCCAGTAAACCTAGCCTGGATTTTTTGCTGGAGCACTCAGGCAGGTGTTTAGGGAGATGGCACTGTCTGAGCTCCACATTCGCTGTTTGCTAAGCCCTGACTGGACTTTCAGAGTGCCTACTATTTATCAGACAGTATCCTGAAAATACCTGTTCAGAGTAATGGACTTCTGTTGTACTGTGAATTATTAATACACATAGCAATTTGATTATAAATTACATTAAAAATTTTGAATCAGGTATAATATTCTAATGATTACTACTCAAGCTAAACATTTATTTGTTTGTGTTCTGCTGGGATTATGCTTGTGTATGTATGTTTTGCTCTATTTTTAAACTATATGTAAAAGAGGATCAGCAAAATCAGAAGATTATAAGCTGTTTATATCTGAGGAGTGCTGTAGTGGTACAAAGCATGTGTGTGTTTGCAAAGTAAAATGTATACATGCATGAGTGAAAGATAAATTGCGTGGTAAGACAGAGTAGAATGCAAATAGTTGTGATAACTTGAATGCTTTAGTATGTTTAAATTATAAGCAGCTAGTTGAACTTGAAGGTTTTCTCAGAAATACCAATTATGTTAGGTGGGTTTTTTAAGTTAACTTTTAAAAATTTAACTGTAGTTGGTATACAAGATTATATTAGTTTCAGGTGTACAATATAGTGATTCAACATCTTCATACCTTACAATGTGATCAGCCCTCTAATTCTAGTAATTACCTGTTATTCTGCCAATTTATTACAATATTACTGACTATATTCTGCTTTACCTTTCTCATTCTCTCCCCCTCCGGTAATCCCCCTTTGAGCTCTGTTTCTGAGTCTGTTTTTATTTTGTTGTACTTGCTCATTTGCGATTTTTGTTAGATTCCACATATAAGCGAAACCACACTATATTTGTCATTCTCTGACTGACTTATTTCACTTAGCCTGATGCCCACTAGGTCCATCTATGTTGTGGCAAATGACAGGATTTCATCCTGTCTTATTGATGAATAATATTCCATTATATATTTGCACCACATGTTCTTTACCCATTTGTCTAGCTATGGACGTGTAGGTTGCTTCTGTAGCTTGGCTGTTGTAAATAATGCAGTGAACATAAGGGTGCATACATCTTTTCAAATTAGTGTTTTTCTATTCTTCAGATATATACCCAGGTACAGAATTACTGGGTCATCTGGTAGATCGTTTTTAGTTTTTTGAGGAATTTCCATACTGTATTCTCTAGTGGCTGCATCAGGTTGTGTTCCCCCAACAATGCACAAGGGTTCCCTTTCCTTCACGTCCTCATCAACACGTGTAATTTGTTGACTTTTTGATAATGAACATTTTGACAGGTGTGATGTGATATCTCACTGTGGCTTTGATTTGCATTTCCTGATGATTAGTGATGTTGAGCATGTTTTCATGTGTCTGTTGGCCCTGTGTATGTCTGTTTTGTAGAAATGTCTCTTCCTGTCTTTTGCCCAGTTTTTGATTGGAATGTATATTTTTTATTAAGTCGTATGAGTTTCTTATATATTTTTGGGTATCAACCTTTTATTAGATACATTATTTGCAAATATATTATCTCATTCAGTAGGTTGCCTTTTTGTTTTGTTGATCATTTTCTTTGCTATGCAGAAGCTTTTTAGTTTGATGAAGTCCCATTTGTTTATTTTTGCCTGTGTTTTCCTGATGTCAAATAGTTTACCACCTATGTTTTATTCTAGGAGTTTTATGATATTAGGGCTTACATTTAAGTTTGTAATCCATTTTAAGTTTATTTTTGTATATGCTGTAAGAGAGTGGTACAGTTGTGAGAAGAATGCCATTGATGTTTTGATAGGATTTCACTGAATTTGTAGATTGTTTGAGTAGTATAGTTATTTTAACAAAGTAAATCCTTCTAATTCATGAGAATAGTATATCCTTCCATTTATATACTTCCATTTATTTATGTCCTCTTCAGTTTCTTTTTTCAGTGTCTTATAGTTTTTTGAGTACAGGTCTTTCGCTTCCTAGATTAAATTTATTTCTAGGTATTTTACTTTTTGATACAGTTGTAAATGGGATTATATTCTTAATTTCTTCTTCTGATCAATTGTTATTAATGTGTAGGACTAGAGCAAATAATTCTAAAGTTTATGTGGAACCACAAAGACCCATAATAGCTTCAGCAACCTTGAGAAAGAAGAATAAAGTTGGAGGTATCATGCTGCCTGATGTTAAATCATACTATGAGGCTTTAATAATCAAAATGGTGTGGTAATGGCATAAAAACAGACACATGGATCAGTGGAACAGAATATAGAATTCAGAAATAAACCCATGCCTCTATGGTCAGTTAATCTCTGGCAAAGGAGGCAAGAATATACAATGCAGTAAAGACAGTCTATTCAATACATAGTGTTGGGAAAACTGGACAGATACAGGCAAAAAAAAGTGAAACTATATCACCTTCTTACACCACATTCAAGAATAAACTCAGAGTGAATTGAAGACTTAAATGTAACATCCAAAACCATAAAACTCCTGGAAGAAAACATAGGCAGTTAATAACTCTTTGACATTGGTCTTCGTTATATTTTTGTTGATATATCTCCTCAGGCAAGTGGGAAAAAAAACAAACAATGAGGCTACATCAAATTTAAAGTTTTGCACAGCAAAGGAAATAATCAACAAATAAAAAACCTAACCTAATGGTTGGGAGAAGATATTCGCAATGACACTTTCAATAAGGCATCAATATCCCATATTTATAAAAATCTCATAGAAGTTAACCCTGAAAACAAAAAAACAAAACAAAAAAACTCCCAAACAATCCAATTAAAAATGGGCAGAGGACCTGAATAGACATTTCTCAAAAGAGGACATACAGATGGCCAGTAAACAGACAAATGAAACGATGCTCAGGGTTACTCACCATCAGAGAAATGCAGATTAAAACCTCACATCTCTCTGAATGGCTGTCATCAATAAATCAACAAACAACAAGTGTTGGCAAAGATACAGAGAAAAGGGAACCCTCATGTATTGTTTGTTGCCTTGGGATAGATGGCAACACGTATTTGGGATACAGGTGGGATTGCAAATTCATGTAGCCACTATACAAAACAGTATGGAGGTTCCTCAATAAATTAAAAATAGAACTACCTTATGATCCTGCAGTTTTACTTCTGGGTATTTATTTGAAGAAATTCAAACCACTAATTTGAAAAAATACATGCATTTCTTTGTTCACTGCAGCATTATTTACAAAAGCTAAGATATAGAAGCAATCTAAGTGCCCATCAATAGACAATTGGATAAAGAAGGAATGGCACATATATACAATGGAATATTACTCAGCTATAAAAAGAATAAAATCTTACCACTTACAACAACATGAAAGGATCTACAGGCTATTATGCTAAGTCAAATAAATCAGACAAAGATAAATACCGTATTATTTAACATATATGGAATGTAAAGAAGAATATAAATGAACAAACAAAACAGAAACAGACTCATAGATACAGAGAACAAACTGCTGGTTGCCAGGTGGGAGGGGGATCAGGGGCTGTTTGAAAAATGTGAAGGGTATAAAATATACAATTGATAATTACAAAATAATCACAGGGGTGTGAAAGTACAGCATAGGAAATACGAGTATAGTCAGTGATACTGTAGTAACTACGAATGGTGTCAAGTGGGTACTAGACTTATTGGGGGTATCACTTCTGAGATTATATAAATGTCTAACCACTATGCAGTATGTCTGAAACTAATATGAAATAGTACTGAACTGAAATTTTCAATTACAGTCAACTATAGTTGAAAAAAAATAAAGTGAGTCTCTTGTAGGCAACATGTAGTTGTTTGTTTGTTTGTTTTTTATCCATTCAGCTACCCTCTGTCTTTTGATTGGAGCATTTAGTCCATTTATACTTAAGTGATTATTAATAGGCGTGTGATTATTGTGGTTTTTGTTGTTCTTCTCTGTTACTTTCTTCTTCACTTGATCTCTTTCCTTTTGATTTATTTGCTGGTTTGTTTTGGTTGGGTTCCTTTTTTTAATTTTTTGTGTATTTTTTTTAACAAGTTTGGTTTATGGTTACCATGAGGTTCACATACAGTATATCCATCTATATCTATAGCAGTGCATTGTTAGCTGATAGGCATTTAAGTTGAAACACATTCCAATAGCACTACATTTTTGCTTTCCCCTCTACTTTTTTTACATCTACTTGATGTTGTGTTTTATATATTTTTGTTTCGTGTACCTATTTTTTATAGTTATAGTTAATTTTGCTACTTTTGATTTTTGGCCTTCATTTTAGCTTTTTAAGTGGTTGCTTTACTGTGCTACATATTTGCCTTCACCAGTGCTATTTTTTCTTTCCTCTGTTTTCTTATTTCTGGTCTTTTCTGCACAAATAAGACCCTTTACTATTTGTTGTAAACCTAGTTAATGGTGGTGAACTCTTAGTTTTTGGTTGTATGGGAAACTATCTTTCCTTTAGTTTTGAATGGCAACCTTGTGGGATATTATATTGTAGTTTGTCAGTTCTTTTCTTTCAGGTCTTTAATTATTTTCTGCCTCTCCCTTTTGACCTGTAAAGTGTCTTCTGAGAAATCAGTCCATAGCCTTATGGGGTTTCCCTGGTATTTGACTTGTTTTTTTCTTACTGTTTTCAAAATTGTCTCTATGTCCCTAACATTTGCCATTTTAATTACAATATGTCTTGGTGTGGGCCTCTGTGGGTTCATATTGTTTGGAACTCTGTGCTTCCTGGACCTGGATATCTGTTTCCTTCCCCAGAATAAGATTTATCACCCATTATTTCTTTTCTTTTTTTTTGATATATTTATTGATTATGCTATTACAGTTGTCCCATTTCCGCCCCTTCACTCAACTCCATCCTGCCCACCCCCTCCCTCCCACATTCCCCCCCTATAGTTCATGTCCATGGGTTATACTTACAAGTTCTTTGGCTTCTACATTTCCTACACTATTCTTACCCTCCCCCTGTCTATTTTCCACCTATCATTTATGCTATTTAATCTCTGTACCTTTCCCCCCTCTCTCCCCTTCCCACTTCCCTATTGACAACCCTCCATGTGATCTCCATCTCTATGGTTCTGTTCCTGTTCTAGTTGTTTGCTTAGTTTGCTTTTGTTTTGGTTTTAGGTATGGTTGTTAATAACTGAGTTTGCTGTCATTTTTACTGTTCATATTTTTTATCTTCTTTTTCTTAGATAAGTCCCTTTAACATTTCATATAATAAGGGCTTGGTGATGATGAACTCCTTTAACTTGACCTTATCTGAGAAGCACTTTATCTGCCCTTTCATTCTAAATGATAGCTTTGCTGGATAGAGTAATCTTGGATGTAGGCCCTTGCCTTTCATGCCTTGGAATACTTCTTGCCAGTCCCTTCTTGCCTGTAAGGTCTCTTTTGAGAAATCAGCTGACAGTCTTATGGAACTCCTTTGTAGGTAACAGTATCCTTTTCTCTTGCTGCTTCTAAGATTCTCTCCTGTTTCATCTTGGGTAATGTAATGATGATGTGCCTTGGTGTGTTCCTCCTTGGGTCCAGCTTCTTTGGGACTCTCTGAGCTTCCTGGACTTCCTGGAAGTCTATTTCCTTTGCCAGACTGGGGAAGTTCTCCTTCATTATTTGTTCAAATAAGTTTCCAATTTTTTGCTCTTCCTCTTCTCCTTCTGGCACCCCTATAATTCGGATGTTGGAATGTTTCAAGATGTCCTGGAGGTTCCTAAGCCTCTCCTCATTTTTCTGAGTTCTTGTTTCTTCATTCTTTTCTGGTTGGATGTTTCTTTCTTCCTTCTGGTCCACACCATTGATTTGAGTCCCAGTTTCCTTTGCCTCACTATTGGTTCCCTGTACATTTTCCTTTGTTTCTCTTAGCATAGGCTTCATTTTTTTATGTAGTTTTCGAAAAAATTCAACCAATTCTGTGAGTGTCTTGATAACCAGTGTTTTGAACTGTGCATCCGATAGGTTGGCTATCTCTTCCTTGCTTAGTTGTATTTTTTCTGGAGCTTTGAAGTGTTCTGTCATTTGGGCCTTTTTTTTTTTGTCTTGTCGCATCTGTTACTTAAAGGTGCGGAGCCTTAGGTGTTCCCCAGGGCGGGGTAACGCTGCTCGCTGCGCTGTGATGCTGTACGTGGGGGAGGGGCCGAGAGGGAACAATGGTGCCCGCTCCACTCTCCTCCGGATTTCAGTCTTTCGCTGTGCTACCCACAATCCAACTGGGCCCCTCTGGTGCTGGTTCCCGAGTGGGTGGGCTTGTGCACACTCTAGGCCCCTGTGTGTCTCTCCAAGGACCTCTCCTGTGAGGCTGGGTGTCTTTCCTGCTGCAGCCCCAACCCCCATGGGCTCTTTCAATCAGAGGTTTGAAGCTTTATTTCCCTGCGCTGGAGCCCTGGGTTCCGAGGTCTGCTTTGCTCCCTGCAGTTCATCCCGGTTTATCTGTGTGTGAGTGGGGCTGCAGGGTGCCCCCCCCCCCCCCCCCCCCCCCGCTCTGCCTGTCCCATTCTCTGACACTCTAAGTCCGGCCTTCTCGGTTTATCTGTGCGCGAATGTGGGTCCGCAGGTTCTGCTAGTGGTCAGACTGCCTGCCCCGTTCGTCCCACACTCTGCCAGTCTCGGTCCCGCCAGGGCCACTCGAGTCCTCTCCGCCCCGGTGCCCGTCTCCACCCCTCCTACCGGTCTGGATGTATGTTTCTTTTTTATCTACTTGGTGTCAGACTTCCTTGCCGTTCGATTTTCTGTCAGTTCTGGTTGTGCGAGGAGACGCAGTGTGTCTACCTACGCCGCCATCTTGGTTCTCTGCCCATTATTTCTTCAAATATACTTTCTTCACATTTCTCTCTCTCTTCTGGAATTGTATAATGTGAATGTTAGAGTGCTTGATGTTATCTTAGAGGTCCTTTATATTATCCTCATTTCATAATTTTAAAAAAATTTTGGTCTTCTGATTTGGTGATTTCTACTATGCAGTCTTCCAGGTAGCTAATGCCTTCTGTATTAACTAATCTGCCATTGATTTGTTCTAATGTATTATTTTTTTAGTGATTGTATTCCTCATCTTTGATTGGTACTTTCTTACATTTTCTATTTCTTTGTTGAAGTACTCTCTGAGTTCCTCTACTCTACTGACACATTTGTTGAGTGTTCTTGTGACCGTTTTTTGAATTATCAGGCAAATTACTTATATTCATTTTTTTTGTTTTTCTTTTTCTTTTCCTTGTTCCTTTAATTGGGACATATTCTATGTCTCCCCATTTTGATTGACTTTCTGTGATTGTTACTACGAGTTAGATGATATAGCTATCTCTTCCAGTCTTGAAAAAGTGGCCTCTGTGTGGTTTTGTCAGGCTAGATGTAGTTGGGGTGGGCATGTGTGGTGCCTGGTGTGTGACCAGGTCTGAAGGTATGGGCTCAGGGTGGGGCAGCCTGGTGTGTGTATGCTTGATTGGTGAGGTGGGTCTGCTCGGTGTGCTCAGCATGCCCTGTTGCTTTAATTGTCTGTTGCCTGAGCTGAGTCAGGGCAGAACTGCTCTGAGTGTGTACATCACATACCCTACCAGCTCCTTACTCTCTCCCATGGGGCAGCCCTGTGTGTATACACTATTGCATTTTGCTAGTTCTGCACCCTGTCTAGGCTGAGGAGCCCAGCATGCATGCAACCAGGTGAGTATGATTGCAGTGACCTGCTGTACTTATCGGATCGATCTCAAGGTGGAAGAGTGCCTTGTATGTGCACTATGGTGCCTTCCTGTTCTTGCTAGATCTATCTCCATCATGGGTGGCTTGGGATGTGCTAGTGCGACCCTGCAGATTGGCCAGAGACCCTGGGTAGAGCTTCCACCTGCTATCTTTGTGCAGGGGAAACATTAACAATGGTGCTCACCAATTTATCCTGTCCTGGGAGTGTCCTTAGGTCCCGGAGAGCTCTTATGGTTTCCCAACCTTCTCTATGCAGTCTTTCTTGTTTTTTGTGCAGAAGCTGTTCTGTTGGCTCTCAGTTATCTTTCAGGAGGAACTGCTCTAAACACAGGTGTCCATTTGATGTGTCCTTGGAAGGAAGATCTTCCTATGCCAGCATCTTGGACCTGCCTCCCTATTGGCTGGTTTTTAAATTGTAGTCCAACTTTCTTATCATTACTAGTCCTTAACATTTTCTGTGGTTTATTAGGGTTCTCTTGTTTTAAATATCCTTCTTCCTCCCCATCCTTAACCCTAGATCCTTTGGATAGAATGCTTTGAAATGTTGAAGTGCAAGTATATTCAAAAAGTTTCACTGTATCACCTTTGCACAGTAAATGAAAACTCACTGGTTACCTTCCATGCAGGAGAAGAATACTGAGACCCATTTGCATTATCTAGATTTAAATTTTCTACTTTATTGAAAAAAAAAGAAAATCTAAAGTTATTGAACCATTTGGAATAGCATGATAAATTTACTACATTTTATTGCTGCCCTAAGTTTGTGTATATATGTTAATAGCAACATTGTTCCCAGCATTGTAATACACATATGATATGCTTTACAAGTGTGTAATCCTCACAGAGGTTTTTCTGCAGTTGATGTGTTGGTGTCATTTTGTAAAAGAGGAAGTAGAAGCCCAGAGAAATTAATTGCTTGAAGTCGCAAACTGACTAGGTGGTAAAGCTGGGATTGAACTCAAGCTTGCCTGACTGTACGCCCTTCTGCCTGCTCTGGAGCCCTTTCTCATCTTGTCTGTACCTTCTTGTACACGCTCAGGCAATTTGCCTCAGATAGTGGGTTTCAAACTTTATGGACTCCCTTTACATTCTTAAAAATTATTGAGGGTTCCAAAGTGCTTCCCCCACCACCCCAAGGTTATATCTGTCGATACTTAAACCATGTTAAAAGTTAAAACATAATTTTTAAAAGGACTTATTTAGTAATTCATTAAAAAAGGCCGGTGAGCGCATTGCATGATAGCATCAACACCATATTTTTTTGAAGAATAACTATATTTTCCAATGCAAAAGCATTTAATGGAAAGAGTGGCATTGTTTTACATTTTTTGCAAGTTGGTTTAATTTCTGCTTTAGTAGAAGACAGTTGGATTTTGGTATCTGCCTCTGCATTTAATATGTTGCATTGTTGTTTTGGTTGAACTATATGAAAAAGAAAATCTGGACACATCCATATATAGTAGTTAGAAAAGGGAGGAGTATTTTAGTATCCTTTTCAGATGATTTAGGTCATTTTTTTGATACTCTATTAAAATAAGTAAAACTTTCTTAGAAGTTAGTTGTACTATGGAATCTCAAACCATATTAATGAACATTTTGTACATTGTTACATTAACATCCATTCATCTGTCTTGCCTTTTACTTTTGTATGGTTTTCTATCCTCATTTGGAAAATATTGATTTATTGAGTTATGAAGATCTTTCTGATGGTGACATATTTCCTCACAGAATATTTTAAAAATCAAATTTGTTACTGTCACCACTGATCTCATCAGGAAAATCTTGAAGTACTGGGAAGCTGTCAAGCTCACATTGGTAATTGCAGCTTTTCCAAAATTCTAGTTTTTGTTAAAACTTGAATTTTATCACAAATGTTTTCTTTGAAGTGAGAGATTCACTTTATTTTTGAGAAAATGTCTGTGAAATACCCCCAAATCTCATAGTGATAGTTTTTCTCTCAATTTTTTAAGTAAAAAATGCACCTCTATGAACAAAGCTTCTAGTTCAGCTCAAAACTCAGTCACACAAGTGCTTTTCCCGACGTGCTTGAGTATGTGGCACAGAGCTTGATGGAGACTTCTCTAATTAGTGATGCAGAATAGTAACAGGTATGTATTCAGGTCACAGTCTAATGAAATTACTAATTTTATTGCATCATCAGAACACTGTGGAGTGAAACTGTCTTTTCTTTTTTTGCTGTAAGCGTGTGACAGTGAGGAATATAAGGGCTGCTAGTTCGGTGCTTGATTTGTGCTAAGGCACCAGCAGTTTAGTCACCACTGCTTTTACACTCTGTGCAAATGTCACCACAGTGCAAAGGCAAATAACACATTAGTGAAAACTCTTTGATCTTCTGCATCTCTAAAAGTGTCCGCAGACCACACTTTGAAAATTGCTGACTACTATATCACTGGAATTATGAAAAGATTGGTAAGATTATAAGCATGTTAACAAGGAGAGGAATGTATTATGAGCTTGAGTCATCTGTTATTCAGCAAGATGTGTGTTGCTCAGCATCTGGAAGTTGTGTTCAGAAATTGGACAAAATACCACAAAAAGAGGATCAAAAACTGCTCTTTGTAATGTTCTGAATTGTATACATTGAGTAATAACTTTCTAAATTCATTTGATACAATACTTAGGAAGGTCTCTAACTTTTTGTGAGAAATGGTTAAATGGTTAACTTTGTCTGAAGCCCAGCATTTGGTAGGAAAGTATAGTGTAGGAAGTAGGGCTAGAAGTAGCAGGCAAATGGAATTGATGTGGAGATACAGCAGGCGCCACCCACAAGACAATAGATCCATGGCTTCATTTGGGGACTCCTGTATTAGACTGTCAGTTCCTCCAAGCTTTCATCTACAGTGGTATGAAGATGAAACAATCAAACCCAGAGGCCAGAGAAGATGTATTCTCTGTGCAGCAATTAATAATCTAATGAGAAGATGAAGGGTTAAGGATTTTATAGACTGTATAACAATTTCCAGTTACCAATGATAGAGGAATTGGTTATAGATTGCATGTACTTTTTAGGCTGTGTGATATTGTGGGGGAGGGCCTAGGACTCAGGAGCTTGAGTTATAGTGTGATTCTTCTAACAATTGGCTAAATTAATCGTTAATTTTCTTTCTTTGTAAAATTATGGAGTTGCACTAAATTTGTAAAGACTGTGCTAACTTCAGGAATCAGGTACCATTGAATACATGAAACACCCAAATAAATTATCCAGAGGGATTTTGGAACTTCCCTTTTTCCTACATTTAAGGACTCTTTAAAAAATAAACTACAGCTCTGGCTGGTGTGGCTCAGTGGATTGAGTGCTGGCCTGGGAACCAAAGGGTAGCCAGTTCAATTCCCAGTCAGGGCACATGCCTGGGTTTGCCTGGGTTGCGGGGCAGGTCCCCAGTATGGGGTGCACGAGAGGCAACCATACACTGATGTTTCTCTCCCTTTCTTTCTCCCTCCCTTCCCCTCTCTCTAAAAATAAATAAATAAAATCTTTTTAAAAAGGACTAATATATTAGAAATTACCAGTAAGTGCATATTTCATTGCCTCCTGGCCTGCTCTGATGTTGTCTTTAAACTTTTCTAATCCAAAAGGCATATAAAATAGTGTATTATGTTGCTTTATGTTGCTTTAGTGGTGTTTTGATTATGTCAATTAAAAACATAAGTTCCTACAGGATGACAGAGATTGATGGTTCTATTAAAAACAAGTAGAAGGGGATAATGAGGGGGGGAAAGAGGGAAGGGTTTTCAGGAACATCTGTAAAGGACACATGGACAAAACCAAAGGGAGGTAGGATCAAGAGTGGAAAGTGGGGATGGCTGGGGTGGGGGGAGTGGTAGGGGTAAAATGTAGACAACTGTACTTGAACAACAATAAAAGAAAAAAAAACAAGTATTTTACATTATATTTAGAATGAATTGTATACTGCAGGGAAGTAGAGGTACCTTGGCACACGGGTCTGATTTGCCATTCTTTCCTTATAACTAGGTATTTGCAAACTTCCTGAAAAGAATACTGATAGAAACCAAGCTAAAACTGTGTGTATGTGTGTATTAGAGTCGATGATGAACTTTAGGCAATGATTTTCAACTGATGTGCCATAAGAATTTTTAAAACATGCAATACCTGACTGTTTAGTCAGGGGCACTGACCGTTTTTTCCTTAGATTGTCAAATTAAAAAAAGGGCAACCAACACAATAGCTGTCTGGTGTGAATGAATCAAAATTATACCTTTTTTTTTTTTTGGTCAGATTGGAAAAAAATAAAATTTTTTTTGGTGTGTTGCAGAATTTAGTAATTAGTTTATATGTGCCATGAGATGAAAAAGGTTGAAAATCACTGACTTAAGGGGTACTCTGTTAGCTTTTACAGATGTGCCCTAGTTTCTAAGCCTACTACTTTTGGTAGTAGCTAAGAATTTTGGTTTTAATTTTCAGAAGGACAACCCGAGATGAAACCTGATTTGCTCTCCTCTGGTGATTTACATGCAGAATCAACTTGAAAAAGCATTAAGGGGATTTGGCTGTGGTTCCTCATTGTCCCAAATTTTATTTTGTTTTATAACATATCAATATAGTTTTTTTGGGAGGGGGGCTCTGGGTGGCATTTGGACCACACTTTACCAAATCTAAGTGGATATAAGTTTGTCTTTAGAAGAATATCTGTATCTTTTCTTTATTTAGAGATATATTTGTTTTGTTGTTTTGGTTTTCTGTTATAATGCCCTTTTCCCCCCCTCTTAAAAAGAACAAACAACTCTGTTAGAAGTCTATAGTTAGAACTTGGGGTTTTGTTTTATTTTAGGCATGTTCCTCCCCTAGGGATACTGCTTTTCTGTTTCATACAGGTGCAGAAACAGACAACTGTGAAGCTGGGCTCTCCATCCTCCTTCCTCCCAAATCGCATCGCACTGCATTCGTTAAGAAGGGCCTTCAGAAATGGGGGGAGTCTTTGGAAAGAGTAAACTTTTTGTGGCTGCTGATTCATGGTTCACAAAGATTTCATTAGTAGACCCTTTTGAGTATTGCTTTATTAAAAGATGTGTCATCACTTACACAGATTCTCAAACTTATACTGAATGATGTCTGTCATTTTGCAGTTTTTCATTTGTACATAAACTAGCAGCACATAGTCAGCCTGGCTGTGTCATCTAAGATTGTGATTTATAGTGAAAAGTCGTTGTCAATCATGTAGCAGGCCAATATTTAAATAATTGCTTAGGTTAATTGCTTTTCTTTTAATAGGAATGAAGCAATACTTTGATTCAATTTTGTTTTATTAATCCCTTAGCATGGCTGAAAGCAATGCTGTGAACCAAACTAATTTATTCCAGCAAGAGTGTTGCCAAGTGAGAAATTGATTTGACCCTGTTTTTTAAGAAATTGACTTCTTGTGCACATTTTTTTGTACTTCATGAATGTGAGATACACACAGAGATAGTTTCTAAAAATCTGTGCTTTTCATCATGAATATGAAAAGTATGCTTAAAAAGTCTGGTAATTTTCCTTTAGGCATTTTGTTTTGTAGGTTGACTATAGGTTAAGTAAAGAAATAATGAAAAAATTATTATTTGGTTGCTGTCTCACTGCTCTTGGGCATTAACTAACAATTTTTGAAGATTATAATAAATACTAAATTACTTGTTTTTTTCTTCTGCATTTACGCTTATTTATTTGTTATATTTAAAATTTTATTTATTTTTAGAGGGAGAGGAAGGGAGGGGGAGAGAGTGGAAGGGAGGGAGAAAGGGAGAGAAATATTGATGTGTGAGAGAAACATCTATCAATTGCTTTCTTACACACCGCAACCAGGGACCTGGCCCACAACCCAGGGATATACCTTGACCAGAAATTGAACCAGTGACCTTTTGCTTTGTGGGAGGACACTCAACCAACTGAGCCACACTGGTCAGGGTCATTTACTCTTATTTTAAATCTGCATTTTGTTTTAAGTATGTCATACAGGATGACTTCTCGGATTAATATTCAGATCTCCTGAGAGATTTCATAATCCTTTATGTTAGGTCATCTTCCTTAATCTTTGAAGTATAATTTCCCAGGAACATTTTTCTTTTATCAGATAAGCTTCCTTTACTCTCCCCATCTTGGTAATTTAGAAGTTTTCAGGGAAATATAAAAAGTATTTTCTGAACACAACAATATTGGAACTTTTGTTAAAACTCACAAATAGTCAATTCTGGCATCTAGGAGTCTGGTCAGTTTCTCATTTTGATTTATTAAGAGTTATCATTTTTATGTTCTATACATAGTGTATCATTTTGGAAGAATTGAAATATACACAAATATGCCTGTTAGCTTGCCTATTAATGTTGCCTATCTTCATGATAAATAAAGTACTTTACTATCCTTTAGAACAGTGGTCCCCAACCTTTGAGGCACCAGGGACTGGTTTTGTGGAAAAGAGTTTCCACACAAAAGAGCCACACCAGCCAGGGCAATAATTTTAATTCTTACTGTGCTTTATCTTCTCAAAGCCCTGGTGTGGCCCTGTGGAGTGGGCATTGTCCTGCAAACAGAAAGGTTGCCGGTTCAGCTTCTGTTCAGGGCACACATGCCTGGCTTGCAGGCCAGGTCCCCGGTTGAGGGTGTATAAGAGGTAATAATCAGTGTTTCTCTCCCTTCCCCTCCTTCTACAAATAAATAAATAATACATAAAATTATGAGCAGAAAAAACAAGTAGAAGAAAAAAAAAACTCAAACCATGAATTTATATTTAAAAAAAATAACTGAAGGGGGAAGCAAATTGCACAATTAGTTTGAGTTGCAGAACAGCGAATCAGAACAAGTAGCTGCTTACAGGGACAAATCAGTGGAATGTGAAGATGCATCACAGTAACCTACATTTTGTTCTACCAAGAGATTTGCAGCTAACTGCAAACTCATTCCTATGCTGGGAGGGTGAGGTAATGCTCTTGAGAGGGGTGATGTCATTCATCTCTCTACCTGAACTGAATGCATATAGTGCTTCTTGTGGCTGTCAAGGAAAAGCACCATCTGGTTTCACAAATATGCAGCCTGAAAGACTTCACAAAGGTTGGTGCAAAGGTTAGCAACCATGTCTATGACTCATGAGTGGCCAATGAGTAAAGAGCAGCAATTTAAGGGTAAACTTTTAAAATCATAATCCAGAAATAGAACATGATGATTCAGTATTGAATTGCAATGCTTTTGTTGTTGGTTTGGGTTTTCTACTTTTCTCATTGAGTTAATGCTGTTGGAGATTTAACTTTTTAGATGAGCTAATTTTTCATGGTATTGTCAATCAAAGTCTTGGTTGTTTAAACCATTTTTAATTATAGAAAAGTTTGTTTTCTATTACACTAGGAGGAATATAGTTCAACCTTAAAATAATGATGAATTTTAGTCTGTATTATTAGCTTGATAGTTTTGGGGGTTTTTTTCGGGGGAGATAGAATTAGGAACCATTATGTTCCGTAAGGACCTGCTGCTGCTTTTGGTGAAAAGAGATTGTTTATGGAAGAAGAAACAAGTCAAAGTAAATGTTACTGTTTTACTACAGACCCATTCACTCTTCTTTCTAGTGATGCACATCTGCTTTACCTGTTTATACTTGACAGGACTTGACAACCTGAAATACCTACTTTTAACTTTATCATTATTTGAATTTACTATTCTGGTAAATAAAATATAGAATATCTAACATAATATGGAAGATAGAGAGCAATAAATTCTTGATTGTCTAACATATGTAACTCAAAATGAAGATCGTATTGGCTAAATACTACATATTGTTATCATACTATATGTATACTTTGACCTATGTCTCTTCTTAGTGGCCACTTCAATTTGGATGTTCTACAAAATAAAAAAAAAGTTTAAATATTTTGAAAATAAAGTCTGTTATCTTGTTATCAAGAAATATACGAGAGCAAAGAATAAAATAATAGTGCAGGAACTCTAAGGTAATGGGATACATATTGATGCCATTTGAAAGTTTATTAAAAATTAAAAAAAAAAATTTTTTTTTTAAACGGCCCTGACCAGTGTGGATCAGTTGGTTGAGTATTGTCCCCCAAAGCAAAAGGTTGCTGGTTCAATTCCCAGTCAGGGCACATGCCTGGGTTGTGGGCCAAGACCCCAGTTGGGGCGTGTGTGAGAGGCAGCCCATTGATATTTCTGTTACACATCAATATTTCTCTCCCTGTCTTTCTCTCTCCCCTCCCCCCTTTCCCCTACTCTAAAAATAAATAAATACAATCTTTAAATAAAAAGAGTAATAATTGGAGCTCTTTAGATATCCAGCATTTCGATGAACCTTTGATTTAATGGCAAAGCCTCCTGGCTTTAATTATAGAACTCTGGCAAGGCTCTTGAGTATCTTTCTTTTCTTTTTAACCTCTTATTTGGAAATAATTTCAAACTACAAAAAAATTGCCCAAGTAAAGGTGCTTAACCACCCCTAACCCTTGTATACCCAGCTTTACCTACCCAAACCTTCTGTTCACTTTATTATTGAGTGCCTCTCTCTTCCCCCTCCCCCAACCACTCATATACTTTTTTAAATTATATTTTATGGATTGTGCTATTACAGTTGTCCTGATTTTTCCCCCTTTCCCTCCACCCGGCAACACCCACTTCCTCAGGCTATCCCCCCACCATTGTTCTTGTCCATGGGTGATGCGTATAAGTTCTTGGGCTACTCCATTTCCTATACTGTACTTTACATCCCATGGCTGTTCTGTAACTACCCATTTTTACTTCTTAATGCCCTCACCTCTTCACACATTCTCCCCTTCCCCCTTCCCCCTTCCCATCTGACAACCTTCTGGTAACCAAGTTCTTTTGCTGCTTTTAAGAGTCTATCTTTAACCTTTGGCCTTTTAATTATGATGTGTCTTAGAGTGGGCCTGTTTGCATCCATCATATTTGGGACTCTGCACTTCCTGGTCTTGCATGTCTATTTCCTTCACCAAATTAGGGAAGTTTTCTTTCACTGTTATTTCAGACAGATTGCCAATTTCTTGCTCTTTCTCTTCTCCTTCTGGCACCCCTATGAGGCGAATATTGGACCTTTTAAAGTTATTCTGAAGGTTGTTTATATATAATATCCTCATTTTTTTTGGATTCTTCTTTCTTCTTGTTCTGATTGGTTGTTTTTGCTTCCTATGTTCCAAATTATTGATCTGGTTCGTGGCTTCATCCACTCTACTGTTGTTTCCCTTAGTGTATCCTTCATTCTGACTGGGTATTTCTTATGCTGCTAAGGTCCTCACTAAGTTCCTTGATCATCCTTACAACCAGTGTTTTGAACTCTACATCTGATAGACTGCTTATTTCCGTTTCGTTTAACTCTTTTTCTGTAGTTTTGATCTATTCTTTAATTTGGGCCATGTTTCTTTGTCTCCTCATTTTGGCAGCCTCCCTGTGTTTCTTTCTTTTATTAGGTAGGGCTGCTTTGACTCTGTGTCTTGGTAGAGTGGTTTAATGTCGTAGGTATCTGTAGGATCCAGTGGCACAGCCTCCCCTATTACTCAAGCTGGGTGTTAAAGGTGTGGTCCTCGTAGGGGCTGAGTATACCCTCCTCTTGTAATTGAGCCTTGGTTGCTGTTGGCAAACCAATGGGAGAGAGAACGCAGGCCAATCAGCTGCAAGGACTGGCTCTGACCACTGACTACCGACCTCTGCCCTCTGTGGAGGATCACCTGTGCAGGGGCAGGGTGGTGGTTCTCTGACATGGTCTGTAGCTGTCCACTGGGTGTGTTGGCCCTGGGGTTTCCTGGGTGGTACAGGCCAAGGTCAGCCCTGGCCTGTGTTTTGCCCAGGGCACCAGGCCTGAGCTGTAAAGCAATCTGAGATGGCTGTTACTTGTGCTGGGTTTGGAGATTCCCAGGTAAAGCCAAGCTGTGACCCTAATCTGGCTGCCTCTAGGACTCATTGAGGCCAGATGTTGCTTGTTTGATAAGATTTAGGAGCCAAGACCAGCCATTCTTAGGGAATAGCAGCTTGGGTGGTCCCATAAGTTGAGTGGGGCAGAGCCTCTATGAATTTCTAAGGTGGGTCACACAGTGTTAGCCAGGTTGATGGAGTCTCAGATATGGCAGCAGCCTATTGGCTCTGTGGGTGGAGGCTCATCAAAGGGACAAATGGCCTCTGGTTGCTCTGATGCCAGGCAGTTCAGTCTCTTCCTTATACCACTTGTGCCCTGCAAGCTGCCACTCCAGTGCTGGAGCTCAGAGGGAGTGAGTCTACGTAGGTGAGTCCATGTGTGTGTTCCCCAAGAGGAACTGCTTAGGGCTCTAGCAGCCTTGTCCACTGACTCAGACCCCTCTGATATTTGCAGCCAGGAGTTATGGGGACTCATCTTCCTGGTACTGGAATCCTGGAATCCTGGGCTGGAGGGCCTGGTGTGGGGTGGGACTCCTCGCTCCTGAGATATCCATGAATTTTTCTGCACAAAGGTGTGAGATCAGCCCTTTTCATGTCTGCGCCCTGCCTGCCAGTTGGATGGATGCAGTTTCTTATAGTTGTTAGACTTCCATTCAGCTCGATTTCTGACATTCCTGAGTGATGGTTGTTCTATATTTTAATTGTAATTTTGATGTGGTTTTGTGAAGAGGTGAGCCATGTCTGCCTATGTCACCATCTTGACTGGAAGCCTCGGCCACTTTTGATCTTCCTTTCTTTTCTAACAGTTGATTTACATGCTGTAAAATACAGCCATTGCAGCCCTAGCCGGGTGGCTCAGTTGGTTGACCTAATAACGTGTTTTACAGCATACTCTGTCCCAGTATAGCGTCACATCTCGTGCATTTATTTGTCATGCTACATTAGCCTCTTTTAATCTGGATTTATCCACAGACTTTGTCTTCTATGACATTGATATTTTTGAAGAATACAGTCTCTCTGCCCTTTTATATAAGAATTGACATTTCCTCATTTTGTGCTTGTCTGTTGTTTCCTTGTGATTAGATGCAGGTTGTGCATTTATGGTGAGGGTCCTGCATAGGTTTTGTGTCCTCCCTCAGGACATCACATTTGTCATTCAAGGATGTTACTAATTTTGGTCATCCAGTCAAGGTATTATATGAGTTCTTCCTTACATAATTATTGTTTTAGAAAAAATTCTTGTAACTAATAAGCAGTCTATGGGGAATACTTTAAGACTATTCAACTATCCTGATTCTTATCAAAATTTCCACTTAGACTTAACACCATTGCTAATTTTTGCCTGATTTAGTCTTTACTATGATGGTTGCAAAATGCTAATTTTCCAACTGCAGTCCTCCCTTTATATTTATCAGTAGAAACTTGACATTTTATTTCAGTGAGAGCCCCCCATTTATTCAATAATAAATAAAATATTTATTTGAGCTATTTTATTGATTATGCTATTACAGTTGTCCCATTCCCCCCCCCCCCCCGTTTATTCTTTCTGCCCTGCACTCCACCTCCCACCCGCATTCTTCACCCTTAATTCATGTCCATGGTTGTGCATATAAGTTCTTTGGCTTCTACATTATACTATCTTAACCTCCCCCTGTTTATTTTGTATCTACCATTTATGCTTCTTATTCCCTGTACCTTTACCCTCATTCTCCCCCTTCCCCACTGATAACCCTCCATGTGATCTCCATTTCTGTGATTCCGTTCCTGTTTTAGTTGTTTGCTTAATTTGTTTTTGGTTTTTTTAGGCTCAGTTGTTTGTAGCTGTAAATTTGTTGTCATTTTACTGTTTATAGTTTTGATCTTCTTTTTCTTTTAACATTTCATATAAGAGGGCTTGGTTGATGATGTACTCCTTTAACTTGTCCTTATCTGGGAAGCTCTTTATCTGCCCTTCCATTCTAAATGATAGTTTTGCTGGATAGAGTAATCTTGGCTGTAGATCCATGCCTTTCATGACTTTGAATAACTTCTTTCCAGCCCCTTCTTGTCTGCAAGGTTTCTTTCTAGAAATCAGCTGATAGTCTTATGGTCACTCCTTTGTAAGATAGTCTTATGGGCACTCCTTTGTAAGTAACTGTCTCCTTTTCTCTTGTTGCTTTTAAGATTCTTTCCTTATCTTTAATCTTGCTTAGTGTAATTGTGATGTGCTTTGGTGTGTGCTTCCTTGGGTCCAACTTCTTTGGGACTCTGAGCTTCCTGGACTTCTTGGAAGTCTATTTCCTTCAGCAGATTGGGGAAGTTCTCCTTCATTATTTTTTTGAATAAGTTTTCAAGTTTTTGCTGTTCCTCCTCTCCTTCTGGCACCCATATGATTTGGATGTTGAAAGTTTTAAGGTTGTTTGGAGGTTCCTAATCCTCTTCTCATGTTTTGAATTCTTGTTTCTTCATTGTGTTCTGGTTGAATGTTTATTTCTTCCTTCTGCTCCAGATTGTTGATTTGAGTCCCAGTTTCATTCCTTTTACTGTTGGTTCCCTATACATTTCTCTTCATTTCACTTTTCATAGCCTTCACTTTTCTCTCCATTTTGCAACCATACTCAACCATTTCTGTGAGCATCCTGATTACCAGTGTTTTGAACTGTGCTATCTCTTGACTATCCCTCCTAGCCACAGGTTGGCTATCTCTTCATCGCTTAGTTCTATTTTTGGAGTTTTGATCTGTTCTTTCATTAGGGCCATATTTTTTTTTGTCTTGTCACAGCTGTTACTATGTAAGGGTCAGAGCCTTAGGTATTTGCTAGGAGTGGGCAACCCATGGCACTGCATTGTGGCACTGTGTGCAGGGGAGGGTTCTGAGAGGGAACAATGCCACTTGCTTGGCTCTTAGCTGGCTTTCAGTTACTTCCCCTGCTACCCACAAACAAATTGGGCCCTTCTGGTGCCGATTCTGGGTGGGTGGGTTTGTATATATTCTAGGGCCCCATGAGTCTCTCCAGTGAACTCTCCTGTGAGGCTGGGAGTTTCTCCTGCTGCCGCAACCCCCTCAGGTTTTTATAGCCAGAGGTTTTGAGGCTTTGTTTCCTTGTGCTAGAACTCTGGGTTGCATGGTCTCTCTTGCTCCCCAGTTATTCTTCCTGCTTATCCACATGCAAATGTGGTACCACCTGAACTGCCAGCCTCCATGTTGCCAGTTCTGGTCCACCAGCTTGCCCACCTGGTCCTCTAGCCGCTGCCTTGCCAGGAATCCTCTCCACCCCTGCTTTCCATCCCCACCCTTCCTACCGGTCTGAATGTATGTTTCTTCTTTAACTCTTTGGTTGTTGAACTTCCATGCAGTTTGATTTTCTGGCAGTTCTGGTTATTTTTTGTTTTTAAATTTGTTGTCCTTTTGGTTGTGCAAGGAGGCAAAGTGTATCTACCTGCACCTCCATCTTGGCCGGAAGTGTTACTCCCCCCTTTTTTTTAATGCTTTATAATTTATTATTTTGGTGTTTAAACTCTTCCAGATGTGGCCAGTGGCATGCTCTGATCTTTTTTTAAAAAAAATTACGTCCATACTTTCTAGAATAAATGTTAAAGGCCAATCTTGTGCCTACCCTGTCCCAGTCCTGGATCAACCATTTCTCTGAGAAGGCTTAGTTCCTTTGGTGGGGAATGAAATTAGATAACAAATTCTGGGCATTAGATTTGAGTGCACTAGTTTATAGGCACTGTATAAACAAATGTAAAATCATTAGCATACCTGATACATATGTCTTAGAGGTACAATATACAATTTTTGAGAATGTAATGGTGTCTCAATTTACAGTTACAGCAATAAGTACAGTATTAAGGAATTGGAAGATTTTTTCGTCATCAAATTTGCACTGCCAACCTTTTCTTGGATTTCATAGAAAACATAACTGATGTTAGCTTGACATCCAAATAGAATTTCAGTGGGCAGTGTTGGTAAAGGGGGGTGTTTCAGGGATAACAAAATTGCTTGTAACAAATAACAATTTGTTAATGACTGAACAGTAAAAGTAACATAGTGTGTTTAAGTAATGATGCTTGATTTCTGCCAGTGTGAGAAAAAGTGAAGGTCAGGTGGAAAAGGTTGTTTGAGGTCATGGTTAGAGGACTTTTGAATGTCAGACTTAGGATTTGGGGACTTTACTAAGAAGGTAACAGAGAACTTTGGAGGTTTTTGAATAATGTCATAACAAGCTTAACTCTTACTCCAGAGATAAGTCTATAAGCCAGTGAGAAATTAGAGTGAAGGAATTTCCAGGTAAGAGGTGTAAAGAGGCTATGAAAGAAAGAAAGGAAGGAAGGAAGGAAGGAAGGAAGGAAAAAGGAAAGGAAGGAAGGAAAGAAAGAAAGAAAAGAAGAAGAAGGAAGGGAGGAAGGACAGGAAGGAAAGGAAAGAAAAAGAAAGGACTGGATTAGAATAGTGGTTTTCAACCCGTCCTCCACAACCCTGGTGATGTGGAACAAAGCTAGGGGAAGGGGAGGGTTTGTGAGCTGGGCACCAATTTAGAACTCCTACTGGCTCTGTGAAGTTTTTAAGTATCCCTTTAAGGAAAAAATTCTTCTGGGTAAGGAATGAAGAAGTCCATTGTGAAATGTTGTTTTAAAAAGAGTTAAGACCAGCATTTATTTGCATCTTATTTTTTTGTTTCTTAAACTCATTCTTCTTTCCTATTCCCTTTTTCCAAAGTTCTGAGTCTATATCAGGAAAATAATTTTGTCATTAGATAAAGTAAATCAAATTGTTTTTGTGTTTTAAATGTCAAAGGATCAGTGTCACCAAATCCTGTACTAATAACTCTTTCTCAAGAAACAAGATATTCTTGGCCAAAACCTTTAGAGTCAGGCTGAACTCTTTTCTTTTGCTCATTCTACACAGGAATCTACCATGAAATCCTGTTGGCCTTACCTTTCAGTTATGTCCTCTCTAAATCTGACCACCTTCAACACCTGCAGTGCTACCAACCATCAGCACCCTCTCCGTCCTTCTACTTTCTTTCCCTGCCTCTGCCCTTGCCTCGATAGCCCATTCCCTTCCCTCTGTGATGTGTACACTTACACCTTAAGGCCTGAGTAAAGAGTGTGACCCCAAAATAGCATAGTTAACTTTCATGTTTAGCTTTTGCTCAAATATTACATTCTTAGCTGGGTCTACCCTAAACTCCTCAGTGATAGTCTCCTTCCCTCCCACATGCACATTTTCCAGTTCCCTTGATCTTGTGCTGTTTTTTTCCTCTCTGGCATTTATCACCTAACATACCCTATAATTATTCATAGTGTTGTTTGCTAACACCAGAGTTTGAGCTCCAGAATGGCAATGATTGTTTTTGTTATTATTCATTTTGCTCATTGGTCTCTACTAAGCAACAGAATGATACCTGGCACATAGTAGGCCCTCAGTAAACATTGTTAAGGAGGAAGGACTGGTTACTGAGCATACAATCCCTCAGTAAGCTTGATTACTAGGATTGTAGCCCATAGCAGACTTGAGAAAGTAAATACAAGAAAGGATGGGATATCGTGTGAATCAACTTGTGTTCCTTGGATCGGAGCCTATGACAATAATTGGCCTGGAAAAAATAGGCCTGGAAAATACTGCATTTCCTGTCCCTTTACTGGAAAATCATTTTGTATGTTAGCATATTGATCGCTATATGAGCCCTTTTAGTAACTTCTTCTTGAACTCACTCAATCACAAGACTCTATTTTGGTAACTCACTTATCACTATGGGACACTCCTGGCAAACACAGTTTGAGAAAAGCATCATGGAAAACTTCATGGAGGCCCCTGGAGAGATTGGCAGTTCCTTTAAATTGTTTTCTGTTGATGAGTTGTGTTGCTGAGAAGAGGCTGGAGTACATCAGGCTCAAGACTCCAGCTTTTAGTTACTCCTCTTACAATGAAGAGCCTTTTAAAAAGTAGCTTTTATTTTAGGTTTTGGGGAATAAGATAATCATTCCTTCCCTGGATGGAGACCTCTTCCAGTGGGACCGAGACCGTGAGAACATGGAAACAGTTCCTTTTACAGTTGAATCACTTCTTGAATCTTCTTATAAATTTGGAGATGATGTTGTTTTGGTTGGAGGAAAGTCTCTCACTACATATGGACTCAGTGCATATAGCGGAAAGGTAAGTGAAAATGTTGAATTTATTTGGGGAGAAATCAGAATCAATAGGGATAGAAAAAGTAGTTTCTTAAAGTATACTATTACTGGTTGAGGTTTATTAAAATTTTTCCCCAAGGATATCATTTGTTTTAGTAAAAGAACTATAAAGTAGAAAGGGAAAAATATAACTGAGAGAAACTAATTTTATCCAAGATAACAGAATAAACAGCAGAGCCAGGACAATAGGGAGACAGTATGTTCTACTGGGTGTCAGATGCATTTATTGTACATCATTTTGAAATCCTCACTGTATTCCTGAGGGTTACATATTTTTGTTTCCATTTGGGCAGATGAGGAACCCTGTAAAGATCATTAAGAATCCTAATAAGAATAATTGTACCACTCATTTCTTTATCTAGTTTGATCCTATAATAAGAGGATCCAAGAAGAAAGTTTGTACTCACATTAAAAACAAGAAAACTGGTAAGACTTTAAAAGGTTGAGAAACTTCCAAGGTCAGATTTGACTTGATCTGTCTGATGAAGTCATGCTGTTAAGACCTAATCTTTGTCCATATTAGCTCTTAGAATGTGATCATAATCAGCATCTAAGATTGGGTATTGTAATAAAAATCCATTAGGAATAACTAATTAAAAATATCTTTTTAAGAAAGGTAAAAATCTTTTTTAAATTCTTTAACACCTTGATGTGTGAATATTTTATAAACAGACTTAAGACGGAATCAAGAAAGAATAGAAAAATTATCTTTTGACCCTTGAGTTTTTCAAACTTTAATGATTCCTTATCTAAATGCTGGACCCATAGCCCTTGTCGCAGATGCTTTTCTGCTTCTCGACCACCTTCTGCTTTGCATTGAGGACACCTTGTGGTCTCTGTTTACTTCAGTGTTCTCATCTGTTAAACACTGAGATCGAACGAACTCCTCTGGTTCTCTGACTTGATGTACTTCTGCAAAAGTCTGGTATTCTAACAGCTACACTTCTTTCTGTGAGGATTTTAGTTTGGGTCATATTAAGAGTCTCCCTTTTTATTTTAATAAAGATTTGAAGGAGGTACTTTGAAATACTGTAGCTACCAGAAAAAGTTCAAATTTTCAAAAACCAACTATTTCTGTTATATGGAAACTCTGAGGTTGATTTTGTAAATTTATCTGAAATTTTATTAAATGATATTAATATATAAAAACTGGTTATCCATTTATTTTTGTGTATTCCATGAAAGTGCTCAAGGCAGGACTAAAATTATCTAAATCCTTAAAATCATTCCCTGAAATATTCATTGCTACTTTTATGATTCTAAATAATTCATTTTAGGAGTTGGTAATCTAATTTGCTTCCTCATAGTTGGGTACTTCTTACACATTTTACATATTTTGAAAAAGTAAATTAGAGGTTCTTTTAATGGGTCTGGTGTCTTGTAATCTTTTGATTTTTTTTAAACTAACTTTATACGTCTTTTCAGGTGAGGTACATCTGTTCAGCTTTGGGTTGTCGCCGATGGGATAGTGACGAAATGGAACAAGAAGACATCCTGCTTCTGCAACGTACCCAGAAAACTGTTAGAGCTGTTGGACCTCGTAGTGGCAATGAGACGTGTGTATTCAGATAATGTTGCTGCTCACATTATGTAGAACTACACCAAGATCAAAATTCATCAGGTTTTTCTTTGCAGATTTCCTGAACTATTTTGGTTGCCTATAAGTATTTTCTTCTTAAAGAATGAAAATATAATTTATTTGGTGAATTTTTTTTCAAATAATGAATTTTTAATGTAATTTTTATATTTAAACATGATAAAAATAAGATGATGGGGTAAGATATGCTTTTCTTAAATCACATACATGTGTGATTTTTTAAAATCCTAATATTTAATTTTTAAATTGCCTTTGTAGTAAAAATAATATTAGGTCCCTCCTTTATGTTTGGAAAGTGAACCAGACTTTCAAATTTAGTTTAATGTGATGCAATATAATTAATTTTCCTTTACTGAAAATTTCCTCAAATTCAGTTAATAATGCATTTTTTCTATGTTTATTGGACTGTAAGTAGGGCTTTGTATCTGCTGACAGCCTAACTTTTTTTATCCTGATAGGATTTTGTGTTTTATTTATTTTATTACTATATTTTTTAATGTTTGAGTGCTTTCTGGGTGCTCAGCCACCTTAGGAACAGATGTTCAAATTAACTAGAATTTTGAGTTATGAGTATAAGAAGAATCCGGTGTCTAAGATCCATGTTCCTAAGAGTGTATACATATGTATGTGTGTGTGTGTGTGTATTTTGTTTACTCTAGAAAAGTTCTTTTATTTGATCCCCTTGTTACAATAGATGTAATTTTAAGGTCATTTTATATCTAAGTGACAATATATTATACTGTTAATAGTTAAGTGATTTTTCTGTGTATTAATTATGGAGGAAATGTTATTATTGTCACTTTATGAATAAGAACACTGAAACAGAGAAAAAATTAAGGGACTTTCCAGATCTCAGTGAGTAGAGATTGGAGGTAAGGTGGTATGTGATACTTGGTATACTGTGTCACATTGCCCTTCAAGATATGCTTTCACATAAATTTAAAATTGATGTGTTCACCTGGCCTTTTACATTGGTTTACTGGCACACATGAATTTCTCTGCACTTGAGTGAAATGTGTCCAGAGTTTAATTAAGAAGTAAGGGCACCTGAATGCTGCCTCATTTTAAGATGACTTTGATGTGTTTTGAAAAAAAACTTTATGATTTGGAAACGTAAACATTAATTTTTGAGAGAAAGTCTGTTCCATAGCTGTCAGATCACAACTTGCAGAACCGTTGTTTCTGAAGGGTCAGAACAAAGTTACGCCCTCTTGTGGCATGAATTGTCAAGTGCTTCTTTACAGAAGATTTTGTGGAGTTTTTCTCATCAAAAGATTTTAATGCTTGTTTATTTTTTACTCTAGAAAAGTTCTTTATTTGGCCCCCTTCTATTAAGTGTAAATTTCTAAAACATGCCTTTGTAAATTTAAGGTGGAATTTCAGTGTTGGCCACTTTGAACTTCGGTATATTCCAGACATGGAAACTAGAGCTGGATTTATTGAAAGCACCTTAAAACCCAGTTGGAACAAAGAGTCTGAAATTATTTCAGATGTGGAAGAACAGGAAGCTGCTCTTGTGGACACAGTGATTAAAGTCTCAGTTGCTGATTGGAAGGTTATGGCTTTTAGTAAGAAGGGAGGACATCTGGAATGGGAATATCAGGTACCTAAAACCACTGAGAATTTATGAACTGTTTCTTCCTTTCTCAAGTTGACCAAACATTGGGTAGCAGGAAATTACTGCCATTTTGAATTTTTAACTTGTTCTATATGCTTTAAGAAATTTGTGGTTTCATACCTGTTAAAATGGCTATTTTGAAAAAGACAAAAGACAGGTGTTAGTGAGGATGTTGGTGAACAGTGTACAACAGTGTATCTTTGTGCACTGCTAATGGGGATGTAAATTGGCCCAGCCCCTATGGAAAACAGTTTAGAGGTTCCTCAAAAAATTAAAAATAGATCTGTCATATGATTCAGCAATTCCACTTCTGGGTACATACTCAAAGGAAGTGAAATCAATAGCTCAAAGAGGTATTTGTACTACCATGTTCAGTATAGCATTATTCACAGTAGCCAAGGTATGGAATCAGTCTAAGTGTCCATCAGTAGATGAATGGATGAAGAAAATGTGGTGTGTGTATATATACATATAATGGAATTATTCAGCCTTAAAAAAGGGAATCCTGTCATTTGCAACAATATTGATGAATTTGAAGGACATTGAAATAAGCCAGACACAGAAAGTTAAATACTACATCATCTCACCTACTTGTGGAATCTAAGGAAATTGAACCCATAGAGCAGAGAGTAGAATAGTGATCGCTCGAGGCTAGGGGGAAGGGGAAGTGGGGGAATGTTGGTCAAGGGCGTGAAGTTCCAGTTATGCAGGATGACTAAATTCTGGGGATGTAATGTACAGCATGGTGATGAGTGTAGTTAATAATTCTATATTGTATACTTGAAATTTGCCAATAGAATAGATCTTTTGAAAAAACCTTTTCCTGCTTTACTGAGGTATAATCGACAAGGAAAAACTATATATTTGGTTGGTACATTGCAATGATTTGATATACATGTACATTATGAACGCAGAGAGTAGATCTTAAAGATTCTTACCACATGCACACAAAATCACAAAATATGTGAGGTGATGGGTATGTTAATTAGCTTGATTGTGCTAATCATTTCACAATTATACATATATTAAAATACCACATTGCTCATCATAAGTATATATCTTTTTGTCAATTATATTTCAATAAATCTGGAAAAATAAAAATTTTAAAAATTTTGTGATATTTAAATGATATTTTAGAAGTTAGAATACATGAATACTGCTTGAAATTATTTAGACTTTCTTTCCCACTTCTGTTTAGTTTTGTACTCCCATTGCATCTGCCTGGTTGGTTAAGGGTGGAAAAGTCATTCCCATCAGTCTTTTTGATGATACTAGTTATGCATCTAATGATGAAGTTTTAGAAGATGAAGAAGACATTGTAGAAGCTGCCCGAGGAGCCACAGAAAACAGTGTTTACTTGGGTGAGTGTCTCTTATCTAGTGATAGTACAAATTGACATCTAGATTTGATTCCTACATTGTTCCTTCTTTCTTCAGATGTGCCTATATTGTAGTTTTAATAACTAAATACATTCTATGCCTTAGGTTGCCCTGAGATTTATACTTTGATTTCCATTCCTGCTATTTTGTTTCATTTATCCAATTCTGAAACTTTTAATTACTAGAGCTTTTTCCCGCCGCTGAGACCTATATCAGAAAGGCTTAGAAATGTTGCCATTATACATGTTCATAGATCATTTTCAAGTTATTGATATATCCTCAAAGTCTAAAACTTTCTACATTTGTATTTGTACTTGCAATTTGCTCCTCCCTTAAAAATTATGTTAACTTTTACTATGCTTCCATACAACTTATTTTAAAAATAAAAGTAAAATACTGGAATGCTTCTGGGCAATTGAAGTTCTTTAAAAACTTTTGAAAAACCTTGAATCTAATTATTTGAACTAGTTTAGATGGCCAGATACCCACAAACTTCTTTAAGTTTTATCAGTGTGCTATCTACCATTCAATGAAATTCATCCTCAATGAAATTCATTCATCCTCAATGAAATTCAACAATTTGAAAGATTAACATGTTATACATGTGTTATAATAATATTTAACTGAATCGTTAGCAATATCTCTGGAATTATAGGTATTTAGGTTTCCTTAAGGAGAATGTTACTTCATCTAAGTTATTAGTCTCATAAGAGTACACCGATGACTTTTCTTTGAATTTTCCTACTGGATGTGTTTTCCAGTAGTTATTGAGAATTTTTATTCAGTGAGAAACATTATGTGGACCTTGTGTGTAACTTTCCTCCCATTTTTTTGTTGATTAGCCTTTGGGTCATTTGCTTCAGGCATGGTTCTTTGAAAAGAGCTGTATAACACATGAAAAATACTGGAATTAATCTAATATTATTAAATCAAAATGAATCTCTTTGAAAAAAATTATTGGTGCTTGATCCTAAACATAACCAATAACGTTCTGGTTGATTCAGGAATGTACAGAGGCCAGCTGTATCTTCAGTCATCAGTCAGAATTTCAGAAAAGTTTCCTACGAGTCCCAAGGCCTTGGAATCTATTAATAATGAAAATGCAGTTATTCCTTTGCCAACAATCAAATGGAAACCCTTAATTCGTAAGTGAAACTTTCATAAAGTTTATTAACATGTTCAGAGGCCTAATCATTAGTGTCTTTGCCCTAGTTTTGACTACCACAGATACCACAACTATTATATTCTCAATATTTTCTGAAAAACTAGGAAGGTATTTCAAATGTTAATGAATTTTAATTATCATTTAGAATATGATTCCATTGAAATAGCAGTTCCTTCACCAGAACTCAAGGCTAATAAAATATTTCTCTGTACAACTTAGAAAAACTCTTAACCATTCACCAATCATGCCTAAGTATCAGCGCCTAACCTACTTATATCAAGGATATTTATGAAAAATTACCTGGTTGTCACATCATAGTCTTTGAAACATTTAATGAATTGAAATCAAATACTAGACTACCTACTTTATTCAGTTACCTTTCTGTACCTTGTGTATATTTTTTATCACACAATTTTTAATTACTTGTTTAGAGGATTTATCTTCTCTATCAGACTGCTTTTCAAGGGAAAGAACCTTGAGCCATTTGTTTAACTTACATGCTTGTATTGAACTGTGGTTGCATATCTAGTTTTTGAATGAATGAGGTACATACGTTTTCATGAAGGTCATGATGGTTAAGCTTTTTACATTTTCTTTTAGATTCTCCTTCCAGAACTCCTATCTTGGTAGGGTCTGATGAATTTGACAAATGTCTTAGTAATGATAAGTTTTCTCATGAAGAGTACAGTAATGGCGCACTTTCAATCTTGCAGTATCCGTATGGTAAGTGTGATTACTCTTGGGTTGAAAATGCTGTCTTATTTTTTATTTATTTTATATATTAACTTGAAATTAATTCATAGAATTTAAATGAAAGGTAGTCAATTGGGAGGTGGAAAAATAAAATACCATAGAAGGCAATATTGTGAATGGTGGCCAAGGTGCAAGCTCCCAAGTCAGGTTGCCAAAGTTCAAATCTGTTTTGCCACATGCTGGGAGGGCACCTGACTTTACTGTGCCTCATCTGTAAAACAAGGATTGTAATCTTCATGTCTATTTATTGGGTTGTTGCGAGGTCTGAGATAATGTGTGTACAATCTTAATTAATATCGTGCCTGGCAAATAAGTGTTCAATAACTGTTAGTTGTTCTTAATTAGTTTTTATTTAATTATCAGCTGATACAGTGTAGTCAATATAAAATCAATCTGTATAATGAAGAAAATGTGTTTCCATAGAGCTATGTGAAAATACTGTAAAATAAGGTCTTTTAATTTTGTTTGTAGACAATGGAAATTATTGCAAAAGTCAAGAGTAGGTGAACTTTGGCATGAAATACATTCCCATGTATTTAAAATTGGGATATAATAAGATACAAAGGCCTTTTGAGCAGTTAGATATTAAAAAGAATAAAGTCCTCAAATCTGCATTAGATAAAACCATAGAATCCTCATCAGTTACATTAGATATTAGGACTGGGAAATAATTGTAGAATTTAAATTGATTAAAAAAAAAACAAACCCAGAGGGCTATGAACTAGAAACAACAATCTTTATCTGATTTGATCAAACTCCAGGTATGAGAGGACTTTGTAATCTGCCCACATTATACAACATAGAAAACAAAAAAGTCTGCTTTCTAGACCAACTCACTTAGACAACCTAGAATGAGCCAAGCAGTGTGATGAAAATGTTTTCCTTGCAGCCTGTGAAGAATGATTCATGGTAAAATTGGGCTTTTGATTGATGCTAAGTAAAAGTAAAGTTTAAAGTCCTTCAAGGAAGTTGAGTACTATCTAATTCTTTCTTTCATTTAAAGGATTTAATTATTAATGAAGTAATGAGTGGGTTGGCCCTTACATTTTTCCTAGTCTTATTATTCAGTATAAAGAAGATTTATTTTTTAATAGTTCATTTTTTATTGTTTTTTTCCATTGTCGTATCTTCCCCCTATACCCTTTTCCACCTCCACTCAGCCTCCTCCCCTCCAGCAATCACCACTCAGTATGAAGAATATTTATGATGTTTATTGGATAAAGGAAAATATATTTGCATAGTAAAAAAAAAGTTGGGTAAAGGAGGCTATTAAATGTGTTAAGGAAGAGATGAAACTTCTATAAAAGGAATTAATGTCAGAAGTCATAGAAAAATTAATAATTTTTAGTAATTAAAGATACATCTTCTTTGGATTATCTTTTAAAAAATTTAAACAACCTTTTAATGTTTGTATTTCAAGATAATGGTTATTATCTACCATACTACCGGAGGGAAAGGAGCAAACGAAGCACAAGGAACACGCAGATGACAGTCAGATTTCTCGACAACCCAAATTACAGCAAGAATGTCCGCAAAAAGGACCCTGTTCTCCTCTTACATTGGTGGAAAGAAATAGCTTTAACTATTCTGTTTTGTATCATAGCAACAACTTTTATTGTGTGCAGACTTTTCCATCCTCAATCTCACAGAGTAAGACATATTTTAGAACCTAATGTATTTCAAAGTGTTGAGAGTTTAGAAAACTAATTGTGAGTGTTGGGGGTGGCGGTGAGGGGTACATTTACTTAAGTTTTACTGTAAACTCATTGTTACCCATATGCCATTTCCACTTCCTTGCCTTTCATTTCTCCTCAACAAATAGCAGCCTGGCTCCCATCTGTGTCATTCCCCTTCCATTTCACAAGGGTGATGCAGTATTCTGTGTTTTTATAATGCTTTTATTTTCCTCAATATTATTTATTTTTCAATGTTATTTTATAGCCTGATACTGTTAGCTAACTTTCATTCATCTTTGTACTGATAGTGATTTTTTCCCCCCACCTTACCAGCAAAGGAAAGAATCTGAAACTCAATGTCAAACTGAAAACAAATATGATTCTGTAAGTGGAGAAGCTAATGACAGTAGCTGGAACGACATAAAAAATTCTGGATATATATCACGGTAAGAGTCTTGTCATAAAATATGTATCTGTGTGGTAGCTTCTGGTGGCACCTATTAGATCAAAGAAGAAATGGCCTCTAGAATAAGATCTTGTTTAACTGTTTTTTTAATGTGTGACTATCTAGGTAAATAAAACATACACTTAACCCTCAAGTAACTTAAACTTATTCAAAGTGTATGTACCCTAAAGTGAGTAGAAATAGAGTGTTATAGAAATTTAGAATTTCAACTACCAAATTTTAAGTTTTTGTCAGATAATTTAGTTGTTGAGGGTCTACCGTGTACTTGGGCTCAGCATTAATAATACTAAATAATTATTTTATTAGACTATGATATAAATCTCCATATGTGACTTAATCCTCATTTATTTCATCTTTAGTCTGTCTAGATTAGACAGATTAGAAGTAGGAGGATGGGGAAATATGCTAATAGAATAGATCATTTTCAAAGGCAGAAGTGGTAAGTAGGTTGCCTAAAAAGTAGTCAATTTGAATAGTTTGAAAATAAAATAAAAGTAGAGCCTCTACCCTTGACTGGTGTTGCTCAGTTGTTGGGCCGCATTCTGCAAAGCGAAAAAGGTAACCGGTTCGATTCCCTGTCAGGGCACATTCCCAGGTCACGGTTTCAGTCTGCGGCTGGGGCACATTTGAGAGGCAGCCAATAGATGTTTCTCTCCCTCTCTATCTCCCTCCCTTCCCCTATCTCTAAAAATAAATAAATAAAATGTTTTTTTTTTATTAGAGCCTCTGAGCAATCTGTCCCACATGCAGATTTGATGCTTGTGGTACAGGAAATGGTGCCGTGGTTCATTTTTCATATTACATGGAGTGTCACTACTTTTTCCCTTTGTATTGATATTATACTTAACACTGTAGTTAAATGGGGACAAGGAAAAGATATAGAATCTTATTGTAATAACTAGGATAATGGTTTTATGACAGAGAAGATTGAAAATGACAGCTAAAATATGTAATATTTTGACTATCTGTGGACTTAATTTATCTAAGCTGCATTCATACTGTACTATCAAATATCAAGAACTTATTGTAATCAATTTGTTTTAACTACTAGTTTCACAAAGCAAAACTTAGTAGGTGACTACAAAGTGGTGAGGGCTTTAAGACCCTTGCTAATAAAGATGCTAATGTGAGGAATACCAGCAGGCAGTAAGAAAGAGAGGGAGAGAATAAGGAACCCGACAGCTTCCTGTGGGTAATCTGCTATAGAAGGCATTCATTGTTTATTCAACGTTTACTCTCAACAAATGTGTACAGGTCAGTATTTCAGGCTTTGGGAGAAATTGAAAGACTGGGCTTATTCTGGAGGAGCTTAAAGCCTATGGGGGAAGATAATACTGGGTAACTCTAGTGATGATTCAAGAGAGGACATCATAAGTAAGTCACATTTTAATCGAATCTTAAATCATTCAAGGTAAGCTGGAGATGGGAGGAGGAAGAGGAATGAGGTGTGATGAATAAATATATATATTTGTAAAGCTGTTGTGAAGAAATTTAGAATAATGTACACTACAATTAAGTGACTTAATTTTCCTTTAACTTTATCCACTATCAAAAGTACAGTTAATAGCTTTTAAAATATAGGAGCTCTATAATAATACCTAATATATGTTGAGTACCTACTATATTCTAGGCATTATTAAGAGTATGAGCTCTGGATTCAGTCATGAGTCCCAGTCCCAACTTCGTTGTTTATCAGTTGGGACCTTAGACAAGGTGATATATATTTATAGAGCCTATAAGCATATAAAAGATGTTTCTCTTTTCAGAAGATATGCCCATTTTCATGTAGATGTTTTCCTTAATATAGGAAGGTAATTCTTGACCCTCCAGGAGTAGTACATGAACTTCATGGGCTTTTGCAGTTGGGGAGATGGATTTGTACTGAAGTACCTTGACTAGTATTTTTAGGGGTACAGATTATTACTCTTCATTCTCTGTGAAGATAATTAGTCATGGAAGGTTGGGATCTATTGCTTCTTCTCCTTTCTCTGTTCTAACCAGCTGAGCCAACTACTAAATTAGTTTGAGTGTGCAAATCATAAATTAAAAAATTTAGCCTTACAAGAGATATCAAAGATAATCTAATTAAACTCTTCCCCATATGACTGGGAGAAAACTCCCACAGCATGTGTGCATGCATTCATTCATTCACTTATTAATTCATGCATTCTTCAGGAGATATTTGTTAGACCTTCTGTTTTCCAGGTAAGCCCAGTTCTCTGAAAATACAAAGAGAAGAATGTGTTGCTGCATTCAAGGCCCCCACAATTCAGTGGCAGTGGGGAGAATGAGCTGCGTGCAATATCTGCAGAATATTGAGATTAAGTTTAAATAGCTCAAACAACTGTGTGCAAAGTGCTATGAGAACATTAAGATTGGGGTCTAGGAAGGGCTTACAGAGGTAGTGAGATGAGCAGAATGAAGGAAGAATAGTTTCATTAAGTACAAAGAAGTAGGCTATCCCCTAGAGCAAATAGTAGAAGCAAAGCCCTAAAGTGTGAGAGAGCATGGTACAAGTTGGTTGTGAGGTCAGGCACTAAAAGGAGAAACGGCTACAATGTGGAAGTCCATCTGTAAGTGACAGATGCTGAGTTAGCTTCTGTCTGAATACTTTTGGTTATGAGCATGCTGACTCATGAGGCAACTCAGCCAGTTTCAGATAGCTTTGGTCACTAGAGCAGTTTCTGACTTGAAAAGTACCTAATTATGATAGGATTGATTAAATTTGTTCCATAAAGGTTATAGGCACTGATACAATATGAAAATACATTTTTGAATTGAGTACAGTATACCACAGGAGGTAAAAGGTTAGAGAATTAAGGATATAATATTTTGATAGGTGGTGGAAAGTATTGGATAGGACAGAACAGTAGTACAGTTGCTTTAAGAACAAGTAATTCCAGGGGTGGGAGGTATAAGGGGGTTAAATGGCAGTGGAATAAAAATACAATAAAAAATGTGATTCTCAATGACGCAGAAGCTTTTATATTTTTAATAAATTTCCTAGTGAAAAAATTAGAATGTGTTTGCTCAGTTTATACAAACAAAACAAAGAATGCTATTAGTACAATTTACATGCTTTATTAAAATAAGTTCTATGAGACTTGCCGAATTTATATGTTTTCTATGTCATAAAATACGATTGAACTGATTATTACATACTACAAAATTTAAACTCTAACTTTTTTTAGATATCTAACAGATTTTGAACCAATTCAGTGCATGGGTCGTGGTGGGTTTGGAGTTGTCTTTGAAGCTAGAAACAAAGTAGATGACTGCAATTATGCTATCAAGAGAATCCGTCTCCCCAACAGGTAATGGATGGTACTTTTAGTAAACTTGGAGTTAGCACTGTATAGTCTAATCTCATAGGCAATATGTCCTTCTTACTATACTCCAAAGAGACTGTAGAGAACAGTTTCTGACCTTCTGAATCTTAGGCATAAGTGCTACCAGTTAACTAGGTGTCTAAAAGGCGTGATCTACTTTAGGTGCTTTGAATCTACTTTTTTTTTTTTTTTTAAATCATTGCTGTTCAATTACATTTCTCCCCACCCCTTACCCCACTCCAGCCAAACCCACCTCCCTCCCCTGCTTCCACCCTCCCCCTTGGGTTGTCCATTTGTCCTTTATAGTAGTTCCTGAAAACCCTTCTTCCCACTATCCCTTCCCCCCTCCCCTCTGGCTATTGTTAGAGTGTTCTTAACTTCAGTGTCTCTGGTTATATTTTGTTTGCATTTTTCTTCTGTTGATTATGTTCCAGTTAAAGGTGAGATCATATGGTATTTGTCCCTCACCACCTGGCTTATTTCACTTAGCGTAATGCTCTCCAGTTCCATCCATGCTGTTGCAAAGGGTAGAAGCTCCTTCTTTCTCTCTGCTGCATAGAATTCCATTGTGTAAATGTACCATAGTGTTTTGATCCACTCATTTGCTGATGGGCACTTAGGTTGCTTCCAATACTTGGCTATTGTAAATTGTGCTGCTATGAACATTGGGGTGCATAGGTTCTTTTGGATTGATGTTTCAGGGCTCTTAGGGTATAATCCCAGCAGCGGAATTGCTGGGTCAAAAGGCAGTTCCATTTTTAGTCTTCTGAGGAAATTCTATACTGTTTTCCACAGTGGCTGCACCAGTTTGCATTCCCACCAACAATGTACTAGGGTTCCCCTTTCTCCACATCCTCTCTAACATAAAGGAAAGAATAAACAAATGGGACCTCATCAAAATAAAAAGCTTCTGCATGGCTAAAGAAAACAGCACTAAAATGAAAAGAGAACCAACAGTATGTGAAAACATATTTGCCAATGACACCTCAGACAAGGATCTGATCTCCAGAATACATAAAGAACTCACACAACTCCACTCCAGGAAAACAAACAACCCAGTTGAAAAATGGGCAAAGGACTTGAACAGACACTTCTCCAAGGAAGACATACAGAGGGCGCAGAGACATTAAAAGATGCTCAGCATCACTAGCCATCAAAGAGATGCAAATTAAAAGCACAATGAGGTACCATCTCACACCAGTCAGAGTGGCCAACATAAACAAATCAACAAACAAATGTTGGAGAGGATGCGGAGAAAATGGAACCCTAGTACATTGTTGGTGAATCTACTTTTAAAAACTGTGCCCTTGTTTTATATTTTTAATAACTCATAACATTCTCATAGTGAATTTTAGTAACTATAGATCGTAATACATAGCACCATTTAAAAACAATCAGTATTATGGAAAATAAGGAAAAGTATTAAAACTAAAATTATCTGTGTCTTTTCCGCCCGGTGATAACCACATTAGCATTTTAGAGTATTTCCTTTTGATTTTTTTTCTGGCCATAAATTTACCTAGTTATCAATTCAGTATAGTTTCATCTCTTGCTTCCTTTATTGTATCTACAGCATTTTCCATATTATTGAGTATTTTTTTTAAATGTTAAAATACATTAAAAGTGTATTATAGCTGGATAATCCAAATAATAACATGTGCTGTATTATATTTAACTGTCTTGTATTGTTAAATATTTAAGTTTCCAATTTGTTACAATTAAAAATAACTTTGCAAAGTTCACCTTCTTTTTTGTTTTTGCTAATTCTTTTTTTTTTCAAGTACAGTTATCTCCATTTTCCCCTCACTACTCTGCCACCCTGACCCCAGCCATCCCCACCTCCCACCCTCAATCCTACCCACCTTTGTCTTTGTCCATGCACCCTTTATACAGCACCTATCATATAAATATTTGATCACATCTATTTCCTTGGGATAGATTCCTAGAAGTAGAATTTCTGGCTCAGAACAATGTGATGCTTAAGATGATGAGCTTTCAGTATTAACCTTCCTTTCCATTTATTTTAGAAGGCTCCTATGGATTTCTTTTTCTTTTTCAAAAAAAATTTATTGAATTTATTGGAGTGACATTGGTTAATAAAATTATATAGGTTTCAGGTGTACAATTCTATAATACATCATCTGTATATTGTGTGTTTACCACCCAAAGTCAAGTCTCCTTCCATCACCATTTCCACCCCCGACCCTTTACTCTATTATTTCTTCCTTCATCCCACTTTCCTTCTGGTAATAACGGTACTGTTGTCTGTGTCAGTGAGTTTTGTTTTTTGTTTGTTTCTTTTGTTTAATCCCTTCACCTTTTGAACCCAGCTCCCCAACTCCCCTCCCCTCTGACAGATGTCAGTCTATTCTCTATCTATGAGTCTGTTTCTATTTTGTTTGTTAACTTATTTTGTTCTTTAGATTCCACATACAAGTGAAATCATATCGTATTTATTTGTCTTTCTCCACCTAATTTATTTTACTTAATATGGATTCTTGATAAATGTGCACTAACTGCCAGATTGTCCTAACTGGTAGTAAGATATTCTGTCCAACAGATAGGGACACAAGGATGGGATGGTTTGGGTACTATGGGACTAATTGATTTCTTTAGTATGTAATTTTTGAATAGTTTAAATACTTACATGTGCAAAGCAACACATAGGAAAGGCTTCTGTACTCAAGAACCTATAACTGTTTGAGGTTTTTGTATGTCTACTCAGATAGTTACAATGCAAGGAAGATTGTAACCCATGATTCACCTAAGTAAATAGCTTGTCATGAAAAAGTCACAGATGTAACTGAAACGCAGTCAAGAAAGGCAAGGTTTATGGAGGTAGTGACTTCTGTGCTGAGTGTTCAACAGTAGCCTATCCCTCAGTAGACAGGTGTGTAGGGGAGGGATGGCAGAGTACCTGACACGTCCTGAGTGAATGCTCTAGTCAAGCACTCAAGGGTGGTAAATAGAATGGTGAAAGTTCTCGCAAGGGTAGAGTACAGGGTAAAAATTGGGAAGGGGTTTGGAAGAGAAGATGAAAAAGATGGGTCGCAGCACCTTCAGTGTCATGCAAAGGAGTTTAGATTTCATTTTGTAGACTGTTATGCCTTTGAACAGAGAACAATGTGACCAAAGTGGAGGTGACTGGAGGTGGTGTGCAGATAGATGGCTGATGTGAGGAAAGGGTCAGAAAAGAATGTTTGTTAGATTTTTTTTTTGTAGAAGTTTAGTCTTAAGATACAGAATACTAGTGCAGCAGCAGTGGGGACAGACAAGGAAGGAATGAGTGTAAGGAAATGAAAGGAGGAGCTGGTAGGATTTCGTAAGTTTGGACCAAGAAGTTGATAGATTCAGAAACATACCAGGATTCCCAGAGTGGGGACAGTAACAACAAAGCACAGCGGGGAAGGTGGGAGTAGCTGACCACCTCCTGGGGAAGGAACCAGATTTAACTTGTACTTTATGTTGTTTCAGGTGATAGCAGGATCCCTAGAAATATGAGATTAGATTAATCAGAAAAGCTATCACAGCAAAAGGTCAAATCCAGATGCTTTATCAGTAAACTTCATTGCCTATGATATTCAGTAGTCGAGGCTCGCTTTAAACAAACGTACTAGGACAAACTTTTTGGATTGTAATATGTACCCTGTTCGGTGGTCATTCTCCATCTTCCTGAGGTGTGATACTGAGCTCTGTTTTCTGAATACTTTGTACCCATTCATCCTTTTATTCCTTAAAGAACATTAAGCAATAATCTTTAAAGGTCTGTACTCATCCATTTTTAGTAAGCCAGGAGAGGTTTTTTTCAATGAAGCAATAGACGTGCTTGTACCACTTAATTCTAGAACTAAAACAAACAAACAGAAAATACTAAACATGTACTTTTTTTTCAAGTACAGGACTTAATATTGGCTTTTTAGAATTATACCACTAGGCTAATTCATCTGTTTCTAATTTTAGATCCTAAGGGGAATTTTATTTTATTTCTCACTGTTGGATATGATTACTTGTTGAGATCAGAGCATCCTTCAGTTTCTCCTTTTTTTCTCTGTTTCAGAGAATTGGCTCGGGAAAAGGTAATGCGAGAAGTTAAAGCCTTAGCCAAGCTCGAACACCCAGGAATCGTTAGGTATTTCAATGCTTGGTTGGAAGCACCACCAGAGAAGTGGCAAGAAAAAATGGATGAAATTTGGCTGAAAGATGAAAGGTAACATTGTTAGATAGACTTAAAAAATAGCATTTTCTTTCAGGTTAGATTTTTGCTTATGCAAACAAAATGTTATTTCTATAACTTTAGAGATGACTTTTTAAAAGAAAAATAACAGCAGATTACTGTTCTCTCACCACGTTTTGGAACATTCTCTAGTCACTTGTTAAATGAAAGTTTATTTAGTATTTAAACATGTTTTTTTTTTTTTTTTTGTCCAGAACATGAATTTTTAATTAAATTTATTGGGGTGACATTGGTTAATAACATTATATAACTTTCAGGTGTATAATTCCATAATATAGAATCTGTTTATCACACTGTGTGCTCACCACCCAGTCGAGTGTCCGTGTGGTGACACTTGATGTCACCATACATTTGACACTCTTCACTGTCTTCATTGTCCCTCCATCCCCCTTCCCTTCTGGCAATCATCCTTCTGTTGTCTGTTGTCTCTGAGTTTATTTGCTTGTTTTCTTTATTGCTTTTTGTTTTATAATCCCATATGAATGAAATCATATGGTCCTTTCCATCTGACTTATTTCGCTTAGTGTGATACTTTCAAGATCCTCCATGTTGTCACAAATAGCAGTATTTCATCTTTTCTTATGGCTAAGTAGTATTCTATTATATATATGTACCATTTCTTTTTCCAGTCATCCATTGACAGACTCTTAGGTTGTTTTCATATCCTGGCTATCATGTATAATGCTACAATGAACATAAGGACACATATATCTTTTTGAATAAATATTTTCAAATTTTTAAGGTAGCTACCTGGAAGAGGGATGACTGGGTCATATAATAGCTCTAATTCTTAATTTTTTAAATTACAGTTTACATTCAGTATTACTCTGGATTAGTTTTATATGTACAACATAGTGGTTAGACAGTCATGTCTATTCTTAATTTTTTGAGGAACCCACTTACTGTTTCCCATGGTGGCTGCCCCAGTTCACATTCTCACCAGCCATGTATGAAGATTTCTTTTTCTCCACAGCCTCTCCTACACTTGTTGTCGTATTGATAATAGCCATCCTAACAGGTATGAGGTGGTATCTCACTGTGGTTTGACTTGAATTTTCCTCATAGCTAGCAAAGTTGAGCATCTTTTCATATATCCGTTGGCCGTGTCTTTTCATATATCCGTTTGTGTGTCTTTTTGGGAGAAATGTCTGTTCAGGTCCTTTGCCCATTTTTTAAATTGCATTGTTTGTTTGGTGCTGAGTTGTATGAGATCTTTATGTATTTTGAATATTAGCCCCTTATCGGAGGTATTGTTTGCAAATATCTTCTCCTATTCAGTTGAATGCCTTTTTGTTTTGTTGATGGTTAATTTTGCTGTGCAGAAGCTTTTTAGTTTGATGCAGTTCCATTCATTTACTTTTTTATTTTACTTCTTTTGCCTTTGGGGTCAAGTTCATAAAATCTTCTCTGAGACCAAGATCTGTAAATTTAGTACATATGTTTTCTTCTATGTACTTTATTGTTTCAGTTCTTATATTTAAGTTATTAAGTCATGTTGAGTAAATATTTATGTATAGTGTCAAGTAGCAGTCTAGTTTCATTCTTTTACATCTGGCTTTTTAATTTTCCCAACACCAGTTATTGAAGAGACTCTCTTTTCTCCATTGTATCTTTTTGGCCCCTTTGTTGAAAATTAGTTGCCCATATACATGTCGATTTACTTCTGGGATCTCAATTCTGTTCCATTGGCTTATGTAATTGTTTTCTGCCAATACCATACTGTTTTGATTGTTGTAGCTTTGTAGTATAATTTAATGCCAGGGAGTATGATACCCCCAGTTTTGTTCTTTTTCCTCAGGATTGCTTTTACCATTTGGAATTTTTTGTGGTTTCATACAAATTTGATGATGTTTTTGTTCAATTTTTTTGAAAAATGTTGGTATTTTGTCAGTAATTGCATTAAATCTGTATATTGCTTTAGGTAATAAGGCCTTTTTAACTATGTCGATTCTTCCAATCTGTAACATGGAATATCTTCCCATTTCTTTGCCTTCATTTTCTTTACACAGTGCCTTCTACTTTTCAGTATATAGTCCTTCACATCTTTTGTTAAGTTTATTACTAGGTATTTTATTGTTTTTGTTCTGATTGCAAACGGAAAAGTTTTGTTCATTTCTTTTCCTAACATTGTCAGTATATAGGAATGCAACAAATTTTTGTACATTGATTCTGTATTTTGCCACTTTACTATAGTTGTATATTGTTTCCATAATACTTTCTTGGTGGCATTTTTAGGATTTTCTATGTACAGAATCATGTCATCAGCATAAGGTGGCAGTTTCACTTCTTCATTTCCAACTTGAATGTCTTTTATTTCTTTCTCTTGCCTGATTGCTCTGGCTAGGACTTCCAGAATGATGTTGAATACAGTGGTGAGAGTTTGCATCATTGTCTTGTTCCTGATTTTAGAGGAAAAGCCTGTACTTTTTCACCATCGAATATGGTTTTAGCTGAGGGTTTTTCATATATGCACTTTATTATGTTGATATACTTCCCTGTATACACACCTTATTGAGTGTTTTAATCATAAATGGATGTTGTATCTTGTCAAATGCTTTTTCTGTATCTGTTCGTATGATTTTTATCCTTTGTTTTCTTTATGTGGTTTATCACATTGATCAGTTTACATATGTTAAACCATCCTCGCACCCCTGAATGAACTCCACTTGATTGTGACATATAATCCTTTTAATGTATTGTTGTATTTGATTTGCCAATGTTTTGTTCAGGAATTTTGTATCTGTATTCATCAGAGATACTGGTCTGTGATTTTGTGTGTGTGTGTTGTCCTTGCCAAGTTTTGGTTTTAGGGTAATGCTTGGTATTAGGGTAATGAGTTAGGAATTATTGCCTCTTCTTCAGTTTTTTGGAAAAGTTAGAGAAGGATAGTTATTAAATCTTCTTTGAATATTTGGTTGAATTCACTAGTGAAGCCATCTGGTCCTGGACTATTACTTTTGGGAGGTTTTTGATGACTGTTTCAATTTCCTTACTGTTGATCAGTCTATTTAGATTTTCCAGTTCTTCATCATTCAGCCTAGGAAATTTATATATTTCTAAGAACTTGTCCATTTTTCTTTTTAGGTTATTGAATTTGGTGGCTTATAACCTTTCATAGTATTCTTGTAATAGTCATTTGTATTTCTGTAGTGTTCATTGTAACTTCTCTTTCATTTCTGATTTTGTTTATTTGAGTTTTTTCTTTTTTCCTTAATGAGTCAAGCCAGGGATTTGTCGATTTTATTAATCTTCAAAGAAACAGATCTTTGTTGCATTATTTTTTTCTATTATCTTTTTGTTTTCTGTTTTCATTTAATTCTGCTCTAATTTTTATTTCCTTCCTTCTACTTCAGGCTTCATTTGTTATTCTGTTTCTTTAAGATGAAATGTTAGGCTGTTTATTTGAGATTTTTCTTGTTTCTTGAGGTGGGCATGTAATGCTATAAACTACCCTCTTTACTGCTTTTGCCACAGTCCCCAGATTTTTGTATGGTGTGGTCTTGCTCATTTGTCTCTATTATGTATTGATCTTTTCTTTTGTTTCTTTGACCCAGTTGTTATTTAGTAGCATGTTGTTAAATCACCACATATTTGTGTTTTTTCCAGTTTTTTCTTTTTTGCAGTTGATTTCCAGTTTTGGATTGTTGTGGTCAGAAAATATGCTTGGTATAACATCAGTCTCCTTAAATTTTTGAGGCTAGTTTTGAGCCCCAACATATATTCCTTCCTTGAGAATATTCCATGTGTACTAGAAAAGAATGTATATTCTGTTGTTCTGGGGTGAAAAGCTCTGTAAATATTGATGTTCACTGGTCTACTGTGTCAGTTAAGGCTGATTTTTTTTAATTGATTTTCTGTTTGGATGATCTACCCATTGCCGTTAATGGGGTATTTAGGTCCCCTACTGTAATTGTATTTTTGTCAGTTTCTCCCTTTAATTCTTTTAGTAGTTGCTTTATATAACTTGGTGCTTCTAGTTGAGTGCATATATACTAAGAAGTGTTATGTCTTCGTGATGTATTTGTCCCTTCATCATTATAAAATGATTGTCTTTGTCGCTTGTTACCTTTTTTATCTTGAAGTCTATTTTGTCTGATTTTTGTTACTTGCTTTTCTCTGGATACCATTTGCTTAGAATATCGTCTTGCACCCTTTGACTGTATATTTGTCTTTGCAGCTGAGACGTGTCTCTTAAAAGCAGCATATAGTTTTGTTTTTTTTAATTCATCCCTCCTCTGTGCCTTTTAATTGGTGTATTCAAACCACGTACATTTAGAGTAGTTATTGATGTATGACAATTTCCTATCTCCCATTTTATCTTTTGTTTTCTGATAGTTCTGTGTCTTGTTTTTTACCCTTGCGTTTCTGTCTGTTATTTCAGTTTGTTGGTATTCTATGATTTTGTCCTCTGTTTCCCCTCCCACACCTTTTAAATGTATGTGTCTCAGTTTTATGTTTTTATTAAGTTCTTAGCTCCAAAATTTCTTTGTGGTTCTTTTTTATAGTTTTGGTGTCTTTGGTGAAGTACTCCTTTTGTTTATTGGTTTTATTTCTGAGCTCTTTGAATTGCTTTTCCGAGTTTTCTTGTGTATCATTGAGTTTTTCCGAACTGCATTCTTGAATTCTCTGTGATTTAAATCACAGTCTTTCATGTCTTTAAGTTTATTTTCTGGAGACTTTTTTTTTTTTTCTGAACTCCCTTGTTACCTTGGCTATTTGTTGTGCTTGATAGATTATTTTCCTGCCTGGGCATTTGTGGGAATAAATTTTTTTTTTTTTTTAAGTATTTGACTCCACTGTTAGCAGGTTGACAAGTAGAAGTCTTTCTTTTGTTTTCCAGTGGGTGGTGCTGAAGCACAAGTTTTTATTTTTTCTTACCTGCACTTCTGTGTCTTCCAGGATATCTGTGGGGTAGTGCCACATTAGCCATGGAAAATGCCCCATACCCCCTAACAGGTGGGCATTGCCCTTAGGACCCAGTTGCTTGATTCTCTGGGCACCACCGACATGGTGGTGGGATGTGGTGGTTCTCTATGGTTCTGTTGGCCTGTGTGTTCCTACTGCCACCTTTCTGTAGCCAGAAGCTGCAGGTGGAGCTGATTTGAGTTGACACAGCTGCTACCAAGGTCCCCTGGACTTGTGGGAGAGGGTGGGTGGGGGCAAACAGGTTTTGGTGTCTATAGCTTTTTTCTTTTTAGTGGGTTTAGCTGCATTGACTACAGTCCACTTAGGCTGGAAAGTTTTTCCTGACCATTCACGATCTGCCTAGTACGGATTTTACTTCCAGGCAGGTCAGAGGAAGATGGGGTGGGCATGTTCCTGCATCTGTGGAATCCTTTGTGAGTTTTGGAATGCTGCCACCCTTTGCACCACTTCTCTGCCCCTGATCCTGGGCTCAGCCTCGATGTGTACCCCGATTACTGTCTCTGCCTTTTCAGTTTGCCCAGTAGGAGTTCTCCCCCTGTCCTTCACTGGAATTTCATCAGCTGGGGCTGTGGCAAGTCCCTGATTGGGTCTGACTCCTGTCTCTGTCCTTCCCTAGCCTGTGTCCCCTGTTTATCTGATAAGCCACCTTCAGATATCTCAATGCATGGAGCTCTCAGATGTGTTTCTGTGTTAGGCAGAGAATTGATCATTTGAGTTATAGCTGTTCATCTTGTAACTTCAAGGAAAAAGACCTGGAGGTCCTTTTACACTGTGATGTGGCTGACATCATTGATCCAGATCATGAATTCTTAAAATTTTTAGTTGATAGGGCTTTATGAATTGTAATTCACAGTGGGGTTTACAGTAGCTTTTCTCAGTAAGAGATGTTATATGCTTTTGTCTAAATATTTTTAACTGTTTATTCAGTCTCTTAGTAGTTAACAATTTATAACTTCTTTTTGAAGTAGTTTTCAACTACTTGAAGTTAAAAATATATGAACTTATAAAACCTAAAGATAATTCCTATATTAAATATTCTGTGCTGTAGGAGGGAGGGCCTTTTAAAAACCACTAAATGATAACAAAGAGGAAGCAAGTTGCAAATAGACTATTTACTAATCAGCTGGTGTAAAATTCCTACCTTAAAGTACAAAACACAGCATTTGTTACAGTGACATGTGTTACAGACTCAGACGATAGCCAGACCATGGAAGGATCAAGTGAAGTGGCCTCTTGTCTCCAGGCCCTGTGAGCTTCTGCCCTAATTTGTACAGGGCTTCAGAGTCATAGCCACAAGGGGGCCTGTCCTTGGTTTTCCTTCAGTGCTTTGTGTTTCACATAAAGGCCTTGGCTGCCCTTGTGTGACAATCCCAGATAATGGTTCCAAATATAAATTAATGTTTTAAATTAGAAGAAATGGATGGAATGTGGTGTTCTTGTCTCATACGTTTTTATTTTAATCTGTCTATCACTTGTGTTTTGGTAACTGGCTTTCTTGTAGTTGAAGCTTTAAAACAAAGGGTGTAGTTCACATAATTTAATAACACATATTTACTCTCATCCTTTTGTATTTCTTCCACTTTTAGCACAGATTGGCCACTTAGTTCTCCTAGTCCAGTGGATGCACCATCTGTTAAAATACGCAGAATGGATCCTTTCTCTACAAAGGAACATATTGAAATCATAGCTCCTTCGCCGCAAAGAAGCAGGTCTTTTTCAGTAGGGATTTCCTGTGGTCACACAAGCTCATCTGAGAGCCACTTCTCTCCACTGGAATTTTCAGGACCAGACCATGGAGACATCAGTGAGTCAGCGGGTGCAGTGTACAACCTCCAGGACAGTTGCCTTACAGACTGTGATGTGGAAGATGGTACTATGGATGGCAGTGATGAGGGGCACTCCTTTGAACTTTGTCCTTCAGAAGCTTCTCCTTATGTAGGATCAAGGGAGAGAACCTCCTCGTCAATAGTATTTGAAGATTCAGGCTGTGATAACGCATCCAGTAAAGAAGAGCCCAAAACCAACCAGTTGCACGTTGGCAACAATTGTGCTCATAAATTAACTGCTACCAAGCATTCCAGTAGCAAATCTTCAGAACCTACTTTGTCTATTTCTCTTCCGAGGCCAACCACTTTAAGTCTAGATCTCACTAAAAACACTGCAGACCAACTCCAGCCCAGTTCACCGAAAGTGTATCTTTACATTCAGATGCAACTGTGCAGAAAAGAAAACCTCAAGGACTGGATGAACAGCCGGTGCAGCATGGCAGAAAGGGAGAGGGGCGCCTGCCTGCACATCTTCTTACAGATCGCAGAGGCGGTGGAGTTCCTGCACAGTAAGGGGCTCATGCACAGGGACCTCAAGGTCAGTACTTATGGAACATCACCCACAGGTCTCAAGCTGACAGTCTGTGCAATACTTGCAATATTTGTCCAGTTTTAATAAAAGTACTTGTAACAGTGGAGGAGAGAGAAGGCATCTGGAGCAGAGATCTGGGAAAGTAGCTTGAAGGGGCCTGTTGCAAAAGTAAGAAATCTCATGATTTAAAAACCTCAGGCAAATTGTGAATGCTCCCCTATAATGTGTTTATGTGCATTTTATAGTAAAAAGTATTCCCAATCTCCTGAAGAAAAAAAGTGTTAGTAAAATCCATACATTCCATTTTCTTACGGCTTTAGTAACCCTGGTACAGGTTCCCATTGGGTCCTGAGCTACCACATTGAAAGGGACCCAAGTGGACAGCTTCCTTCATTAGCCAGCCCTGAATTAGGGCAAATCCCATTCTTTTTGCCCCTATTCTTGAACTGGTTAGGTTTTGGGAAAGGAGGTGAGAAGCTGGATGTTAAAAAGTGACTAATGGTTAGCCAGGTGATTGTTATTACTCTAAAATTTTTGATTCTATTTTCAATATATAAAATATTGAATATTGTAGCAATGCAATATATTAAATTACATAAGATTCTTACTAAAACATGCAATAACATTCTTATTAATAACATTCTTATTTAACTAGTTTTTTCCATATTCCATATGCTCATAGTGATCATCATAATATACATAGATGTATGGTAAATACATAAATATTTTTCTGACGGATGTCACTTAAATTCTTGATAGACTTGGACTCATTTTAAGTATTTTCAGTTTTGTTTTACATAACCACAAATTTGTTTCAGGCACCAAATTAGCTATTCGGATGAGTAATTTTCTTCTTAAAGCGAGCCATGAGTTTTTCAAATCCATGAATATATTTTAAGAGTTTGGAGTAACAGGGACTCTAATTAGAAATAATTCCTATGTTCCAAAGTAATTGTTAAAATATATCTAGTCACTATGCCTCAGTGACTTTTATGTGGGCCAAAAATGATTGCCAGGAATTGTCGTGCACTGAAGGAGAAGTTCAGAGATTGATTTTGGTAGGAAGGGCAAAGACAACTTCCAACAGGCCAGATATCCCTCACTTTTGAGAGAGTGCCGGCTGTTGCAGTATGGTGCAGGTTTGTCATTTGATTGGAACCAGTTACCTGATATACACATTTTTCTTGTATTTATACCTAGTGTACACCCAAAATGCCAAGTTGAAAGGCATGTCATTATGTTCTTACTAATTTTGAAAATTCTGCTGATTTTGCAGTGTTAATGAGATATCGGTGAATATTTGTTTAATGTTACAATGTTGTCTAAAGATTTCTCTTGTATGTCTCTATGCACCAAAATAATTTCAAGAAATTAATTTTGCCTTTAATTTTTCCAGATATCAAAAACGTATTCTTTTGTAAAGATAAATTCTGTTTAAACATTTCTAGTGAACCAGAAAAAAAAATTCTCCCACGATTTCTATTCCTAGGCCAAGAAGTTATGCATTCTGTCCATTTTGACCTAAGTCTCTGAGCTCAATGTTAAACCTAGGCTCCCTCTCCCTTATTTATATTTTGGTCACATTTTTGTCATCAGCGCTCTCTGGCCCCTGATTCTTCAGACTTAATTGTAATCTTCTCTTCATTCAAGCTAAACTGGGTTTTCTCAGTTTCTCAACTGTACAGGGTCCTCATAGAACCTGGTATTTCTCCTTCATAATCCTCATCACAATTATATTACCTGTCTTCTGGTTTCCACAGTGGCAAGAGCCATGTCTGTTTGTTCACCTATTATATTCTTAGCACAGTGCCTGATACATTCTACATGCTCATATAATTTTATTTGAATATTGTTTGCAACCAAAAGCATTTATAATAATTTAAAAGAAAATTTTGTTGCTCATATAATTCTACACACTCATATAATTTTATTTGAATATTGTTTGCAACCAAAAGCATTTATAATAATATAATCTAAAAGAAAATGTTGTTGGCCCATGTAGCTGAACTGTCCAAAATTTAAGTAAAGCTTTATCTAAGATCAAGTTGATGTGGCCAGAATGTTGTCTTCCCCTACTCGCCACCTTGCCATATTTCTAGTTTCCATTTTCAGGCAGGCTCTCCCTTCACAGTCTCAGCACTGCTGCCAGCTATTCTCAGGGCTACACATTTTTAAAAACTTATATTTTATTGATTATGGTATTACAGTTCTTGATTTTTTTCCCCCTTTTGCCCCTTCCACCCAGCGCCCCCACTCCCTCAGCAACCCCTCACTGTTGTTTATGTCTATGGATTGTGAGAATAAGTTCTTTGGCTACTCCACTTCCTGTGCTGTATTTTACATCCCCATGGCTATTCTGTAACTACCTATTTGTACTTCTTAATCCCCTCACCTCTTCACCCATTCTCCCCCTCCCCCATCCCATCTGACAACATCTGGTAACTAACCTCTTTTCTCTTCCTGCTTTTCATAGTCTGTCTTTATCTTTAACCTTTGGCATTTTAATTATACGTCTTGGAGTGGGCCTGTCCATCTTGTTTGGGATTCTCTGTGTTTCCTGGACTTGTGTGTCTATTTCCTTCACCAAATTAGGGAAGTTTTCTTTCACTATTTTTTCAAATAGATTTCCAATTTCTTGCTCTTTGTCTTCTTCTTTAGGTACCTCTATGATGTGAATGCTGGACCTCTTGAAGTTGTCCCAGAGGTTGTTTATACTATCCTCATTTTTTTTTTGGATTCTTTTTTCCTTCTTGTTCTGCATGGTTGTTTCTTTCTTCCTTATATTTCAAATCATTAATTTGATTCTTGGCTTCATCCACTCCACTGTTGTTTCCTTGTAAATTGTTCTTTATTTCAATTAGTGTCTCTTTCATTTCTGATGGGGTCTTTTTTACGCTGCTGAGGTCCTCACTAAGTTCTTTGAGCATCCTTATAACCAGTGTTTTGAACTCTGCATCTGACAGACTGCTTATCTCTATTTCATTTAGCTCTTTTCTGGAGTTTTGATCTGTTCTTTCATTTGGGCCATGTTTGTCTCTTCGTTTCGGCAGCCTCCCTGTGTGTTTCAATGTATTAGGTAGAGCTGCTTTGACTCTGTGTCTTGGTAGTGTGGCCTAATGTAGTAGGTGTCCTGTAGGGTCCAGTGGTATAGCTTCCCCTATCACCCAAGCTGGGTTTTCTAGGTACACCCTTTGTGTGGGCTGAGTACACCCTCCTTTTGTAGTTGAGCCTTGGTTGCTTTTGGCAGGTCAATGGGAGAGATTTACTCAGACCAGTCAGCTGCAAAGGCTGGCTCTGATCACTGATCACCAACCTCTGCCTTCCACAGAGGGTCAGATGTGCAGGGGCAGTGTGGTGGTGCTTCCAGGTAGTCTGTAGCTCTCCACTGGGTGTGTTGGCCCTGGGGTTTCCTGGGTGGTGCAGGCCAAGGTCAGCCCCCACCTGTATTTTGGCCAGGGCACCAGGCCTGAGGTGTAAAGCAGTCTGAGATGGCTGTTACTTACACTCCGGTTTGGAGATTCCCAGGCAAAGCCAAGCTGTGAATCTAATCTGGCTGTAGCCTTGGCTCACGGAAGCCAACTGTTGCTTGTTTGATAGGATTTAGTAGCCAAGACTAGCCATTCTTATGGAATAGCAGCTTGGGTGGACCCATAAGTTGGGCGGGGCCTCTGGAGATCTCCAAGGTGGGTTGCACAGTGTTAGCCACGTTGATGGAGTCTTAGGTATCGCACCAGCTAACCGGCTCTGTGGGGAAGGGTTAACAAAGGGACAATGGCCTCTGCTCACCTTGATGCCAGACACTTCAGTTTCTCCCTGTATACCACTGGTGCCTTTCCAGCTGCTGTCCCAGTGCTGGAGCTAAGAGGGAGTGAGTCTGAGTAGGTGAGTCCTTGGGTGGGTTCTTTTAGAGGAATTACTTGGGGCTCTAGCAATTTTTTCCAACAACTCAATCCCCTCTGATTTTCGCAGCCAGAAGTTGTGGCGACTTATCTTCCTGGCACTGGAATCCTGGGCTGGAGATTCTAGTATGGGTCCGGGACTCCTTGCTCCTGAGATACCCCTCACAAATTTTTATCCATGTGGGTGTGGGACCAGCACTTTCCACTTCTGCGCCCCTCCTACCAGTCTGGATGAATGTGGTTTCTTTAATTCCGTGGTTGTCAGACTTCCATTCAGCTTGATTTCTGAGCGATGGTTGTTCTATATTTTGGTTGTAATTTTGATGTGGTTGGGCAAAGAGGTGAGCCATGTCTGCTTACCCCACCATTGTGACTGGAAGCCCCAGGGCTATATATTTTAAGTCTTTGGAGTGATGAGGTAGGAGGTAAGGGAGAAAAGTATCTTTTCCCTGTGATTGACCAGAAGTTCTGAGTTTCCTACTAATTGATAAGCCAAGGACACATACTTATTCCTAAACCAGTGTCCTGACCAGGGGATGGGATTATGCTGATTGTTTTATGCAACCTCATTATATGCAACCATGGGGTTGCTGCATAGTTGGGAAGAAGAGAGTTCCCAAAGTCAAGTCAGGATACTTCTGGTGGAAGTACAGGGGAATAGATTTTGGAGAGCCTAAAAATTAAAAATAAATAAATTTTAAAAGTCTATTGCAGTGTTCAGTAAATAACACTAGATTATGGGAGGCAGAGGAATGGTGAAATTTAAGGCAGCATAGTTTATTTTTGTCTCTCATGTAGGGTTATTTGTGGGAGAGCAGGAGGTTATTACTGTAGACTTTGGTTATGTTTATTAGTAAGTTTAGCAGTAAGTTTATTAGTCAAAATTGTATAATGACATTTTGGAGTTTGGGAATAAAATGTTATTTGTCTGGCAGAATTTGAAGATTGATGAAATTCAATTTCATGAGCTAAATGGCTTTCTTTTTCCTCAGGGCTGTGAATGGTGGTCATGTGAGCAGAGGTTGGAGTAGGCTCTGAGGGAAGATATATTTCATGTAAAGGACTTTGAGTTTAGGGGCCCATGAGAAATTTGGTTACCTATATCTTTTAAACATTTGCATATGAGAGCTTCTAACTTGGGACAGAGGCCTTAGAATACATGGAAGCATATGGATATTAGAAGAGGCAGCACAAGGTTACAGTTACGAGCTCTTACTCTCCTTGATAGCCTGCATGTCCCTCTCAGACATAAACTGAATTTCAGTCCGTTTCATTCATTTATCGGATAGTAGTGATTGCTACCATAGGGCACGAACTACACTGACTGCTGGACCTGTGGTGAGGCAGCCGACATCCTGTTTTCCTAGTCAGACGGACTGAGTTTGAATCCCTGCTTCAGCACTTATTACTACTTGGCTAATATTGGGCCATTTACTGAACTTCTCTGGGCCTCTGTTTTCACATCTGTAAAATGAAGGAGTAATAGAACTAATAGGGTTGTGAGCTAATAGTAGTAAACAGCTTAGAAGGGCTCCTGGCTTGTTTTAAGTGGTATATATGCACTTGCTGTTTATATGTTAGTATAAGCATGGCTTCAGTCATAAGTGTAGAGAAGCTTGACAGAGGGAGAATATGTAGACTAATAGGATTGAGCATTAAGTACCCTGGCCCTAGGTAAGGTGAATCTCTAAGGGTTGAAATAGATGCTGTTTCCTAACTCATGATCTAAATGGCTAAATGTAAATTCTAACTCCTTCTGCTACCCTTCCCTTTTCTTTACTCACAATACTTGTCTGGCATGGAAGGATTGTTCTTATTTTCATATTAGATCATTTTAAAGGGAAACGTGCTTGAGAATATCTAGTTTCTTGTATTTACTTTCTGTTATCATTTTAATAAATTCCACTGCTCTCACCTTTTTGTACACATCCATTGTGCTTGTGTCTGTTTTATTTTTTTCCAGCCTTCCAACATATTCTTTACAATGGATGACGTGGTCAAGGTTGGAGACTTTGGATTAGTGACAGCAATGGACCAAGATGAGGAAGAGCAGATGGTTCTGACCCCAATGCCAGCATATGCAAGGCACACAGGACAAGTGGGGACCAAACTGTATATGAGCCCAGAGCAGGTGAGGTTTTTTTGGTTTCCTCCTTAATTGAAAATAGATTTTTAGTTAGCATGACAGCAAGCCAGATATCCCCCATGAATCTCCATCTATATTCTACTTAAAATACCCAATAAAATAAAATTTGAAAAGTACGAAAACTGGTAGTAGTGTTGCACAGGCAACACAGTTATGGGGCACTTTCTACAACTTGAATTGGGATGAATTAAAACAACACTCACCATTCGTAAAACATGCTCACCCTCTGAACCAGAACATGAAAGCAACCATAAGTTCATAAAGAGACTTTGAATGCCCTCTCCTAAACTTAACTGCAGTTCACCTTGTGTAAACTGTATAGGAACTGTTTTCAAAGCCAGCTAGAGTCAGAGGTACTGTACTGGGCCACCCTCTCTAATAATTCAAAGGCAACTTTCAGAATGTACTATGGCAGGAAATAAAGGTTGATAGGCTGGAATATCTTGCCTTGTGGGATGTTTAGTCCCCAATGGAACAGGACAGAGACTGGAAAAGTGGTGGGAGCAGAGTGTCCTGGGAGCTTCGGAGGAACTTGTCCATCTGCCACCAGGCTAATAATTGATATTCACAAGCTTATCTATGCTTACATCAGCCATTCTCAAACTTTATGGTCTCAGTACCTATTTATACTTGTAAACATGATTGAGAACCAAAGAGTTTTTCTTATGAGATTTTATTTATCAATATTTGCCATATTAGAGATTAAAACTCAAAAATTTATAAAATTTTATCAATTCAATTAATATCAATATTAAACCTATCTCATCCTAAAGATATTTTTATGATAACTATCACTCCCCCTGAAAAAATTGGTGAAAAGAGTGGCATTCATTTACATTTTTACAAATCTCTTTAATATTTGATTTAAAAGACCTAGATTCTCATAATCTTTATTCATTTTGTTACAGTCTGTTATTTTGTATGAAGTGAATGAAGAAAATATGACCTCACACAAATGTGTAGTTGGAAAGGGAGGAATATTTTAATAGAATTTTCAGGTAATTATGGGTATTCTTTGATAGTGCATCAAAACTCAGTAAGTGATAGTTTCTTAAAAGTCATATGTCCTGTGGAGTCTAAAACCATATCATTGAACGTTTTCTACTGTTAGTTTACTATCCTTATTAGTTCATTTTGCACTTTTTTACATTTTAAAAAAGTTTACTATGCTTATTGATTTTAGAGAGAAACATAAATGTGAGAGAGAAACATCGATTGGTTGCCTCCCATACATGCCCAGATGGGGACTGAAGCCACAACCTAGGCATGTGCCCTGACTGGGAATCAAAACCCCTAGCCTTTTGGTGCACAGGATGATGCTCCAACCAAGTGAGTCACACCAGCATGGCCATTCTGCACTTAGAAGGGGATCTTTTACCCATCCAGGGAAGCTAGATGAAAAATACACTAGGCCTTATTTGTAGTCGGTATTTGAGCATTTATTGATAAACAAATTAAAATCAGATATGCTTTCATTTCAGATTTCTAGACTACAAAGAAACATCAATGTGTTTGAAAATAGAACTTGTGACTGTTTTGCTATAATCACAATGCAATTAAAAAAAAAGATGATAGTGGTTTGTTTTGATTTTAGGTTTTTGTTTTGGCTAGTGTAAATTTAAGACAGCTTCCTAAGTAAATATTGGGTGAATGATAAAATAAAAATGCTCATGCAAAGTAGTAAGAAAACAGTGAAAGAGGCCCTGGCCAGGTAGCTCAGTTGGTTAGAGCATCATCCTGGTATTCCAAGGTTGTGGGTTCAATCACCCATCAGGGCACATACAGGAATCAACCAAGGAATGCATAAATAAGTAGAACAACAAACTGATGTTTCTCTCTCTTTCCCCCTTTCTCTCTCTAAAATAAATAATAAACAATAGAAAAGAAAAAAATGAAAAAATATTGAAATTCACAGAAAGCTATCAACATTCTAGTTGGAGATAAATTTATTTGAAAAGCTTTCATTATATAAGCACACGACCGAATGAGTGATTTAGCATTCTGCTCCATAGGTTGTTAACATTCTGCAGGATGTAAACAGGAGTAAGAACTCATGCTGGTGAATCAGTGGAACAACATCATTATGGTAGATTTTAAGTTATAAATGAAAACGATAATCCTCCCTAGCAATCCACTTAAAAGGGGAAAACCACAAATAAGATTAGGAATTAAAAATAATAACATGTGGCAGAGATTTTAATTTATAAGAGATTTATCATGCATAGTAGATCATTTGCAACCAAAAGTATCCAAACTGGCTTGAGTAGAAAAAGAAATCTATTGGCCCAAGCAATTGAATGATCCTAGTCAAGTGATGGTAGCCATAACCTGGTAACAGGAGAAATTAAACCTGTATGAAATACCAAAATACTGTAAATATGTATTTATATCCATGTGAAAAAAGGCAGGAAGTAAGAGCCATAAAATATCAACAGTCACTGCTTCTGTGTAGGGGCTTTGAATGGTATTTTGGACTTTTCTCTGTTTTCCAATATTTCTACATAGGCATGTATCAGAATTGATACTAAACTATATTTAATAGCATTATATTTTCACTCACCGTTATTCAAGAGGCTGGAAATATACCTTTGCACTTGTGACGACAAAATAGGAATGACTAAATAAAAGGAATTCTACCTGGATGCATGTGCCTCTGAAGGGCTCACTAGATGGAGTCCCCACCTCCCCCAACCCTGTGTGCAATAGGTGACTTTCCCTCCACTCCCTGTCGGGATCTGTCACGTTACACTGTTCGTTCTTCTCATAGCATTTTTAATTCTGTAAAAGTAAGTATTTTGCTTCCCCTCTAAAATAATAAGCTATCAGAAGAGGGACCTACTCCTTTTTTTTTTTTTTTTTTTTACTTTATCCCAACACCTAAAAACAATGCCTAGAATTCAGCATAAATGTTTGGTGGGAGAGTGAACGTGAGTATCTGTGAATCTATAACATCAGGTGGACAGTTACAACCACCACACGCACACTGCTGTGCTGACTGTATTTTGCCTTGTGGGTGATTGACGACAGGTGATACCATATGTGTAATTATTGAAGATACCAGAAAATTAAGGGTAGCTATAGAAATTTTGCTATGGCAGTGTATGATAGTTAAAATCAAGAAGTTAAAAATGGACAGTCTTAATTTTCTTAAATCTTACTGTTCTTCACTATTCTTAAATATGGAAACTGTCACTATAAAATATCACTTTTAAAAGCCTCTCAACGTACCTTGGCTATATGAATTGTCTTTCCAAGTCTCAGAAGCCATACTAAGACATTGTTTTAAAATATTTTTTTTTTCAAAGCTCTTAAATTTTCTTTCTAGGAGAAAATGAGCAGAGACTACTCTTTGTTCTTGGTGTAATTACCAGGAAATACAGCCCAAGTTCTAGGATTACACAATGCTAAAACAATCAAGTTAAACTCTGAAAGGGCATATTATATTCTGCCCTTTCCCTTGATATTTAACTTCTTATTTTTTAGATGTTTTGTAAAGATTACTTTGCATGTGTTCATTAAACTACATTTGTTTTTAAAAGTATTTAATAATGCTTTTTCCCCTCACATGTTAATCTATTCTCTTTGTAGGGAATATGGAAAATAACAGGAATGTATAAAGAAAACTAAAAATCACTAAAACACTAACCCATTAATAGTGGTTACATATTTCCTTTTATGAAATATACACACACATATACATCTTATAACATTTTTACGTGTACCTTATTTTGGAAAACAAAATTGGGATTCTATGTGTAAATTTTTGGATATGATATTAAAATGTAAGCATTTTCCGCAGTATTGAATGTTCATATAAAACCTTTTTGGCTATATAATATTGTTTCTGTTAAGCAATGTATTTAATATTTGTTTTGGACATTTTAGTTACTTGGGATTTCTGCTGTTGGGAATATCATTTAGATAACTAGCCCTGTGCACAAATATTTGTCCCCATTTTCATCTACCCTAGTGTGGGTGGAATTAATTAGGGCCATCACGTGGGAATAAACTCTATTGCCTGTTGCTTTTTATGGAGGTATGTTAGTCTGTATTCTCCAAATATTGTATGAGGGTGTCCTTTTTATCACTGTACCCTGTCAGCCCAGGGATAAGAAGTAAGGGAAGAGAGGAAGATGATGCAGCTGATGCCGACTTTGAGATGACTTTCCATCTGATGTTTTATATTCTATAAGCACAGAGGCAGGCGGCTTGTGGGAGTAACCAGGGGGACAGGTATCAAGTGCTGTTTAGAGAGGAGGTTGTGGAGGGTTTGTCATCCTGGCTACTACCTATGACTCACTCCCCCAGTGAAGAAATGCTGGTGTGGTGCTTCCAGAGTGACACTCTTCTTTAGTTTTGCCAAGTGGCAAGTTATATGCCTGAAGTAATTTCCACAAATAAAAGGGTTCTTACCGAGTCCACTGAGGTCACTTTTAATTTGAATGAGGCTTTGTGTAAGAGTATTTGGGTTGTAACTTACCTGTTTATTTTAACAAATAAGCACTTATTGAGGGCCTGGTCTATACTTATCCCAGTGCTGGGTGGTGGGAATACAAAAGAAGCAGGTCCCTCCCCTCCAGGACTTCATCTCTAGTTGTGAAGAACAGGAAATATGTACGTGAAAACTACAACTAAGAGTGCAAAGTGGTCAGTAATTAAGTGCCATAATGAGGGCTAACCACACAGTTGATTAGTGGTTTGGAGTAATGAAGATTTTCTCATAAAAATGGGTGAGGGCTAAAATGATTAGAAATTAGAGATCTGCTTTAGATAGTGTTTACTTTGAAAAACTTCACCTCAGGGGTAGTTGAGCAGCTTTCATTGACTTCCACAAACTTTTTTAGCATTGCAAGGCTCCAGGTTTCTGCCAGGCCTGTTTTACTGATGCATATCTCAGAGCTGTTCCTGGGCTTTCCTTCTGTGATGTTGAGTAGTTTAATTACTCCTGCTGCAGTGAGTTGAAGAAAAGAGGCTTACAAGATTAACTCTTTGCTAACATTTTCATAGATACATTTAAACCTTGAAGTGACTAAGTCAACTTTGGGATTTGCCAATGCCATATTATCAATTATATTCAATATATTATCAATTATATTATCTCTTAATATTTTTCTAATTATTATTCTTTATATGGGATTTCAGATTCATGGAAACAACTACTCTCATAAAGTGGACATCTTTTCTTTAGGCCTCATCCTGTTTGAGTTGTTATACCCATTTGGCACTCAGATGGAGAGAGTCAGGGTAAGTTCTCCCCATTTCAGAAAAGGTGGAAAAAAATATTCTTAAATTTACAAAAGAAGAATATTAAGAGGAAAATAAGTTAATTCTTAATACCAGCAGGTTAGTTAACTAAAAGTGAAAGGAGTTATGTGAGCTATACAGGGCGGGTTTGTAAACAACTTGCCTATAATTAAAGCTCAGTTTTCAAAAATTGTTTAGTTGAATTGTTTTGTTCCTTGTTGTTAACTAAAACTCATCATAATAGCATTTAGTACTCAGTAAGTTTCTAATAAGTGCAAAGCTAGGGAACCCACAGAGTATTGGAGGAGTGGGGAGAGAGGAGGTGATGGTGGCCGTGGTTGGTCAGAGGAGAATATTCCAGAGGACAAGTGGCCACACACCCATACACTTAAAAACTGGAAAACTAAGTGTAATTAATTTTTTTCCTCTCAAACCACAATCACTCTTTAAGGAAGATAGTACGGAAAGTCTTAAAAATAGGCTTCTGCCACATTCTTCCCCACTCTTCATAAGTGGTAATCCTCAACTTGTCCCCGGTACTTACTTCCATACTTCCAAAATTTCTGCTGTTATCACCATTTCTTTATCAGTTTTAGATCTTACCTATTGATTGCTGGCCATGGTAGAAAAGGATGTAGGTCTCATACAGAGCAAAAGGGCTCATATCTTCTAACCATGAGGACCTACCAAAATGAATAAATTTCAGAACATCCTAAAAGCTTCCAGAAAGGGATATTAAAAAGTCCAACATATGTAAAGGATCATATGGCTTCAGGGTCATATGGCTTCAAAGGACCCTATTAAGAATGTAAAAGTACAGTCTATAGAATGGGTGAAAATATTTATGTATCTCATATCTGATAAGGTCCTAGTATCCAGAATATATAAAGAACTATTACAGTTTGACAGCAGAAAGACAAACAATCCAATTAAAAAAATGAGCAAAGGACTTAAATAGACATTTCTCCAAAGAAAGATTTACAAAGGGCCAATAAGCACAACATTATTAATTAGGGAAATATAAAACAAAACCCAGAGATAAAGTATTGGCTAGGATGTGGGGAAATTGGTGCCTTCATACATTGCTGGTGGGACTTCAAACTGGTGCAGCTGCAGTGGAAACAGTGTAATAATTACTCAAAAAGTTAAACAGAGTTACCCAAGAGAAATGAAAGCGTGTTCACCCAAAAATTTGTACACAGATGTTCATAGTATCATTTTCATAAGAGTCAGAAAGTAGAAACAACCCAACCACCTGATGTATGGCAAAACAAATGTGGTATACCCATGCAATGGAATATTATTTAGCCATGAAAAGGAATGAAGTACTGATCTATGCTACAACACAGGTGAACCTTGGAGACATTGTGCTAAGTGAAAGAAGCCAGACACAAAAGACCAATCTTGTATGAATTAATTTATATTAAATATCCAGAATAGGCAAATCTATAGAGACCAGGTAGATTAGTAGTTGCCAGGGGATAACTGGGATAGAACGGGATGGGGAGTGACTGCTTAATGGGTATGAGGTTTCTTTTTGAGTGACAAAAATTTCTGGAATTAGATAGTAGTGATGGTTGTATAACATATGAATAGAATAAAAATCAGAGTTATAAACTTTAAAATGATTAAAACAGTGAATTTTTTAATGTGAATTTTATTTCAATTAAAAATGTAACAAAGAAAAGCATGTAATTGTGTAAAGTTTTGGTTAAATTAAGTCAGTATTTCTCTTGACCATGAAAATATTGTTCTATAATAGATCAAATATACTCTGTCTTTCTGATGCAATCCCTTTTTTTTTTTAGAATTCCCTTTTCTCAATTGCTTAGTTTTATGAACTTCTGTTGTAATTTTTAATAAATGTTCAAAATCTGTCACCTATCAAACAATATTTGCTCTGTGCTTCAATGTAGTTTACTTCTCTATCACTAGGGCAGACGAATGGGTAGGTAGGCAGGCAGATAGATGATTGATTGATTGATTGATAGGTAGGTAGATTTTTTTTCTGAGTCTTCTTCTCAAAGCTGTTTTCCTTCAGTTTGTTGTGATTCCCACCCCTAGACCTTCTATGAATTGTCAATCAAGGATGTACTTCCTTACCCTCTGGGCTTGGACCTGTGTTTTCCCCTTTTTCTTGTATTGCCCTCTTATTTTGCTAGAGCACATTCTGCTATAAATTCCTCAGAAAGAGTGTATGAGATACATTTTTAAAGTACTCAAGTATGTGAAAATGCATTTTTTTCCATCTTCACACATAATCGATAAATTTGCCAGGTTTCAATTTTAGTTTGGGAGTAATTTCCCCCAGAACATTGAGGGCTTTATAGCTTATAGTGCTGCTGTTGAAAAGCTGATACCAAATTCATGCCTGATTTTTTATATTGGATCTGTTTGACCTGTTTTATTTTTTATTTTGGAAGCTTTTAGGACTTTACCTTTATCAGTGCTGTTATGAAATTTAGTCTTTTCATTGATCTTTCTCTTTCTCCTCACTTACTGTGCTTCATACTTGGTAGGTCCTTTCAAGTTAAAAGATAAAAATCCATCAGTTCTAGTGAATGTCTTATTTTTGATAAATTCTCCAATTTTTCTGTTTTCTTTTTGAACCCCTGACTTAATCTTATAAACAACTGTTATTTTTTCTCCTATTTTTCATCTTTCTGTCTTTTTATATGATTCTTTGCAAGAGTTCCTTAACTTGTTTTTCCAACTTTTCTATAATTTTTTATTTTGACAATCCAACTTTTATTGTTCATCTTTTTAATAGCATTTTACCACATTGTTTCTTTTTAATAGCATTTTACTCTTTTTACGTGGATTTAGTACTTATCTCTGGGAATCTCAGTTGCATATCTGTATGTAAGTCTTCTTCCTGCATCGTCTCTTTCCTTTGGTTTTTTATTTTTTTAAGTTAATATAGAGCCATAGGAAGTTGCAGGGATAATACAGAGAGATTAAGTGTACCCTTCAACCCACTCTCTCCTAGTGGTTACATCTTACGTAATTACAGTACAGTATCAAAACCAGGATTTTCACTTTGGCACAATGCGTATATATAATTCCGTGTTATTTTATCTCTTGTATAGATTTGTGTAGCCACCACTGCAATCCAGACACAGAACTGTTCGTCAGCACAAAAAGTTCCCTTATACAACCCCTTTATAGTCATACTTTCTTCCCTACCAAAATCTCTAACTAAGGGGGTTTTAATGATTTTTTTCCCCCCTCATGTTGACAGTCCTTAGCTGTTCATGTTTAAGAATAGGGCTCTAGAATGGAGACTGGAATGGACTTCACTGTAAGGGCTACAATTCAGTTCCTACCTAGGGGTATGGTAGAGAACTCCCTACATATCAGTATCTATGGACCTTTATTTACTCTACAACAACCATTTTCTCCAGAGAAATGGCTTTCATTCTCCTGAGAGAGTGTGGATGGGTGGGGATGCGTGCAGATCATCCGACTGTTCCATGCCCACCCCAACATATACTTTTTCTTTCTCTTGAGTGACTCCCAAGTCTGGACTTCCTTGGTTCAGTTTCTCCAGAAAATAAACCTCGTATGTTTATGCGGAGATGTATCACTCCATATACATACTTTCAGATAGTTTTCCTGCTCTCATCCTTGGCTTCTCCCCACCATCTGCAGGTTCTGCACGGCTAGTCCACTCCCTGTTCACTTGCATTATCCCAGCAGGTGGCCCAGCTTGCCTTCCTCTCTTTTGCTAAAGTAGTTGCTATGCTTCTATCTACTTCCTGTCTTCCATAAATTTGACTTTTCTTCCAGTGCTCTCACCAGACTTATTTATGCATGTCACATTCTTTTGCAGTTGTTTTAGTGCAAATGTTTACTGAAAATATAGCAGAAAGTCTGCCATGTTTAGCCAAAATCTCTCTGAAATTCTCTTAGTAAATGTAAAACAGGCCATTCAGTGATTTGAGCAAGGCCCTTTTTAAAATCAGTTTTATCGAGCTACAATTTATATACCATAAAGTGCACCCACTTTAGGTGTACAGTTTGATGAGTTTTGCACGTTTATATACCCATGTAACCATCACTACATTCAAAATACAGAACCTTTCTATCACCCGAGAAGGTTTCCTTTGCTCCTTCCAGTCAATCCCGTACCACCATCCCAGGCTTTGTCTTTTCTAAAGCTCCATATAAATGGGATCTTTCAAGACACATTCTTCTTGGCTGCATTCTTTTATTTACCAAAAAGTTTTCAAGACTCATTCATGTTATTCAGTGTATCAGTAGTTTCTTCCTTTTTATTAGTAATATTCCAGTTGTGTGTGTACCACAGTTCATGTATCCATTTACCTATTGAGAAGCATTTATGAATAAAGATGCTGTGGGTATTTGTGAACAAGTCATTTTGTAGACACTCATGTTTTCATTTGTCTTGGGTACTTACCTGAGTAGGATTGATAAGCTGTGTGGTAAGTCGTTTAACTTTATAAGAAAGTGCTGTTTTGCATTCCTACTGTCAGTGCATGAGAGTTCTGATTCTTCCACGTTCTTGGCAACACTTAAGTTTCAGTCTTCACAATTTTAGCCATTCTAGTACAGGCATAGTGGAGTCATAATGTGGTTTGCGTTTGCATTTCCATTTCCATTTCCCTGATGACTAATGACCTTCACCAGCTTTTCAAGTCCTTTGCCAGATAGCTTACCTGTATTGTGAGTACTTGCTTTTAGTCTGCGGCCTGCCATTTTAGTTTTTTAACTTTGTCTTTCATAGCTCAGCAGGTATTACTTTTGAACTTCAATTTATCAGCCTTCTCCTGTATGCTATAAATTTTTTTGAAACGACTTTCCATTTCCCCCATTGAATTATGGTCACGATGTTGTTTAAGTTTTAAAGTAAAAACCTTTGTTTTAAAATGTTATGTGATTAAAGATTACTTCAGTGAGTTCAGACTCAAGCATTTATCTGCACTTGGTTTGGTATGACCTTCTATTAGCAAGTGCAGCTGTCTCTTCTAGGTCCTGTAGCATAGATTCTTCTAGTTTCTGTTTTAGTGGGGAGTAACAAACGCCAAGCTAGTTCTTACTTTTTTTAAGTACACTCCAGCTTATTTCTTTTTTTTTTTAATTTATATTTTTATTTTGATTGAATGTATCGGGATGCCATTGGTTAATAAAGTTATCTAGATTTCAGGTGTACAATTCTGATACCTCATCTCTATATTTTATTTTGTGTTCACCACCCCAAGTCTTGTCATTTTGCATTACCATTCCTCCTCCCTTTACTCTCTTCTGCCTCTCCCCACTCCTTTTTTTCAGCTTATTTCCTAAGAAATATAAAGACTTATTTGCTTTATTTCATTTCTAAAAATTGGTTTTTGTCATCATTACAAAAGAAGTATTGGGTACTTTGCTAAATGAGGTACTGAAATTAACTCATTTAATTCTCAAAACAGTCTTACAAGGTGGGGCCTATTATCTTTGTTTTGCAGGTAAGGAAACTTGGAGCATAAAGAGAGTAATAATTTGTATGAAAATTTCCCAGAGAACTTTCAAAAGCTTAGTTTTATACTCAGCGTTTTGCATAATTGATTTGGTTTTCTTCCCTCCCCCCCCAAAAAAGTAAAGAGTATGCTCTTTCTATCAAATGCAGAGAGATTAGAAACTAATAGAAAAAGTTATCCACTCAAGCACACAAGAGTGTATTCATAAATGATTGGATTTTTTTTTATACAAATCAGTCTATTTTCAGTTAAAATCCAGGTGTCCCTATCATGCACAATTCAAGCATAATTATATCTGAGTTATTTTCTAGATTTTGATGACTTGATGGTACTTATGTATAGATTATTATCAGTAAAAGCTATTGATAAGTTTCCCATCTGTTTAATATTCACCCTTTCACCTTAGTCACTCATCTAAAGTATCAAAAATATTTTTATGTTTAAATAGATCTATCAAAATAGATTCAAAGGTAAGTAACACTTTTCTTTTCTTTTAGATCTTAACTGATGTAAGAAATCTCAGATTTCCACCACTGTTTACTCAGAAATATCCTCATGAGGTTTGTATAACTCTCATCTTTTATTTTCTGTAGAATCATTTAGAACTTAAAGTGTCCTTAGCAGTCATTTCATTAGTTGTCCCATTTTACTGATGAAGAAGCCAAAGGTCTAGAGAGGAAAGGGGCCTGATCCCAAGAGCACACTTGGTAAAATCGAAGACGGTACTCAGCCCTGGGCCTTGGGCCTGGTGTTCTGTGCTCTGGTGCTGCGTGGTGTTCCTGTATGCAAATTGTAGCCATCTCCCCCTTCCACAGGCTGAGCTCCCCGTGTGCCCTCCGAGGGACAGCTGTACCCACGCAGGGACAGAGCTGCTTTTCCGATCATGCCAATTGCTTTGTCTGAGTGAATCTGGGAGAGATCTTAAAAACTGGCTTCTCTGGGGGGCAGAGAGAAATGATTCCCACCGATGGTGTGTGTGGGGCTGCGCCACTCGGAGTGCCGCAACAAAGTGTTCAGGGGAGTGGGGGGGGGGGAGTGGGATATTGAGCTGGTCTTGAATGGTGAACATTTTGTGTGATGAACCTTTGAACTTTCTTTTGCAGCTTTTGTTTATTTCATAAAATGGTTCATCTACAAACATTTAAAAATTTATAAATTGACAAATTTTGAATTTTCTTAAATAATTAAGTTGAAGTAAATTAGACTGTTACCACAAATTGAAGTTTAAATTTATTTTTCAGTATTATAATAAAGGATTTTATTAAAATGAATTTTATAATAATATAGAATACATTAACCTAAATAAAATATATTTTACTAAAAATCATTTTGTTATATATTTTTCAAATTTAATGAATCAGTTCTCAAGGTGGCTCATAAGAATATGTTACATTAACAGGGATTCATTTTTTTTTTAATGGTATTAGGTATTGATCTCTAGCATGGTTATATTTTAATTGAAATTTTTATTGAGATGATTGTACTTTGCATGCTTTAGTGACATAAATTTGTTTTTAGTCAGATTATGTCTGTGTTTCAAGGATATGATTTAAGACCTTTTATTATATGTTAGATGACAAGCAGTTACCCACAGATAGTCCATATTTATTTGGAGCAGGAGTTGTTGGCAAGCTCCAACCCACAGGCTAAGTCCAGCCTGCTGCCTAGTTTTGTAATAAAGCTTTGGGACACAGCCATGCCCATTGTTTACGTGCTGTCCGCGGCTGTTTTGTACTTCAGTGTGAGAGTAGAGAGGTTGCGTCAGAAACTGGCTTGTGAACTTAATATATTTACAGAAAAATTCTGCTGACTTTCTCTTGACTAGGGGACTGTTTAGCGGTCTAAATCTGGCCTTTTTGTCACAAAACAATTTTTGTGTTTCAGTATACAGTGGTTAAAGACATGCTGTCTCCATCCCCCATGGACCGGCCTGAAGCTACCGACATCATTGAAAATGCCATATTTGAAGACTTGGAGTTTCCAGGAAAAACAGTGCTCAGGCAGAGGTCTCGCTCCATGAGTTCATCAGGAACAAAAACATTCAAGACCATCTAGCAACTCCCATTGCCCTTTGCTGAACAGTTAGCCTTATGTTGTGCCTGTACTCCTAATAGGTGACACAGAATAGTCTACTTCTTAGGAATGTGACTTTCCAAAATTGTGGACTTGAGAATTTTCTTTTTAAATTTAAAATTGAATTGCCAATTTTTTTTTTTTGGACTACTTTTCTAAGTCAAATTTAAACTGAATTTTGAGGTATAACCTAATTTGAGCCAACTCTTGATTTTGCTGTACTCAAGAACTAGCACTGAATCACATGTGGTCATTTTCTTTGTTGGTCTCTTGAAACTTGCCTAGGGAGGTAGAAGCAATCCCTAAAATTAATAGATACATTGTTATAGTACAAAATAATGAAAATCCCTGCCTTTGGTAACTATATTATTCTAGAAACACGCTTTCTAGAGATACTGGTGATTTTGAAAATTATTTCCAAAAAAAGCTGGCTCTGTTTTTGTCTCTGGTGGGTAAATTAGGAATCTGCACTATTTTGGAAGACAAGTAGCACAAATTGTATGATGGTTTATGGCCATAGCTAGTTTTATAGTGGCATTTTTAGCATTAAATAGCTATATTCCTTAGATGGTTCCAGGAAGAGTATAAGAGCTTTTTATACTTTATGTCCAAAAAAGAGAATGAAGCTTTTTATGTAAATTGGTCAAAAGTTCTGGTTTGGGGATGGAAAAAAAAGGCCATGGTAAGAAATGAATCACGTACTACATACAGCTAACTTCTTTAATTATGGACTTTTTAAAACCTAATAAAATCTTAAGTGTCTCATATGCCTTATATGTAGGTTGGTACTTTCCGAAAACTGATTATAGATAACGGTTTAATCATCTAACTTGGTAGTATGTTTTTATTTTTCACTGTGAATATGTGAAAATTTTTATAAGTAAAAAATTTTTATTTTTTATTTATAAAAATTCTGAACTCAATCCATTTGGGTTGGTGGTATATAGAATGCATTTAAGTGTGTTAACTATTGTGACTTTTTTCAAGTCTAAATGATTTAATAAAACTTTTATTAATTGTTTATGGTTGACTCTTATTTGGTGGAATTAGCCCCAAAATGGTAGTTTTTCAAATTCACGCAATAGGATCATATGACCCTACCCTCAGAGAAACTAATTCCTAATCCATTCCAAATAAATGTCTTCTCTGTTATTTTCCAAAGATTTGACCAAGGCCAAGTCCTTTGCAGAATCACTAGGCTCCTAATCTAGAGACATTTGCTCAGTACCTAGTCTGTGCCAGGGACTGGGAACATAAGGAGGACCCTGCCCTAAAGGGAGACCTCAAAGAAAAGGGCTATGGCATTGGTAGTTGTGTTGATGTCACAGCATGTCTGATATGCCATATGAAGGCACTTGATGTGAAGGGCTGACTAGGTACAAACTAGCTAAATACAACATTTAAGGGTTGAAGTGCACAGTTACTTCCATCTTACAGACAGATAATGTCTGTCCCACAAAATTTTGAGCAGTTTGTAAGCTAGAAAATCACATCACAGATATTGACGCCCTCTATCCAGACCCTCACCTCTCAGTGCAGCTTGAACGTTGTCTTCCTCCCCAGGTTCTACTTGGCTACTGGCCAGCCCATCTCCATCTTTTCTTCTTATTTTTCCTTATTTATTTATTTATTTATTTATTTATTTATTTATTTATTTATCTCTAGAGAGGAGGAAGTGGGGGAGAAGGAGAGGGTGAGAAACATTTGATTGGTTCCCTCTCCTATACACCCCCAACTGGGGATCTGGCCTGCAACGCAGGCATGTAACCTGACTGGTAATCAAACCGGTGACCTTTCAGTTCGCAGCCTGGTGCTCAGTCCACTGAGCCACACCAGGTAGGGCTCTTTTCCATCTTTCATCTCTTAGTCTGCTGCAGCTGCTGTTTCCTCTACTCCTTTCTTGTTTATCCCCACAGTCGCAGCTACAGTCCTTTTGACCCTGACAGATACCCTGAGAGCTGGCCTTGGCAGGTGTTAGGGTAGCCATTCTACCTGTAGTGAAGTCAGGTCCAGAAAGGTGCAGGAATTTGCCCCAGATCACAAAGCCAGCCAGAGCAGAAATGGGACCAAATTCCAGGTGTTCTGATTCCTTGTCAGGGTTTTGTCTCTTCCCTGTACCAAGCTGTCTAAGGATTGCACAATTTGTTCATGATGTAATCAGGCCTGCCTTCATTGTAATTCTTCCTGTGCCTTTGCTGGCCACAGTAGGACAGCAGGCATGGAAGTTAAGGGTCTAGGCCAGCAGGACCAAGTGGGTCTTCTACAGTAGCAATAATAGTCTCCTACTTAATCCCACAGCCCTTTCTCCTGACTCCAAACCCAACTCCCCCTTCAAGTTGTTTTTCTGCATCTTTCTGAGCCCCTCCCTTCACACTTGCCCCTCCTTTTAGCACTTTGTATTGTACTTAACAACACTTACTGTTGTCAGGCCTCTGTAACTGATGTAAGTCAGCTTCTTTAATAGCTAAGTTTCCAGAGGTAGGGGCACAACTTCCTGTAACTCCAGCAATGCCTAGCACGAAGTCTGGTCCTGCATTACATATTTGTGTAATGGAATTTGGAGAGTATAACATAACTGACATACCTGCAGGAAGTAGCCAAGTGAGGAATGTACCAGGCACTGCAATAAATATTTTGCAAAGGTTAAGGAAAAAAAGGTAGTTGAACAATTTCACTAAAAACAGATAAAAATCTCAAATCCTGAATGTCTTCTAAAGGAAGGGACTTTATACTTTGAGAGGAAAACTGGACTGGGACACTCAACACCTGCATAGCTCTGTCTGGTGCTGTCCATCCCCTTCCTCTCTCACCTTCCTCTCCTCTTGAAGTGCATTACACCCCCACCTCAAGCTGCGACCGCGTGGAAGGGGCTCTTCTGGGAGAACCTGCGTACCTGTGGGCACTGTGCCAAGAGAGCGCGTGCACATCTTCCAGGCTCCTGGCTCTTCCATTCAGGGAGGCAACTACTGATGTGAGCACTGGTCTAGGGTTCAGGAAAACCGCTAGGAATTCGGAAAATTAGCCACCTACTCTGTCCTCTGCCTCTCAGTAGCAGACTGAAAAACAGCAATTTATGTTCAGGGGCTTTTCTTTTTCCATATTGTTTCTCATTGATACTATGGATGCATTTACACAAAAAGCTATTCTATTTCTCCAAGGAAGTGAAGATAGAACCCAGTTCACCCACTGGCAATATAGTTGTCACTCAGTCTTACTTCTGGAGAAGTCAAGGGCTGAACAGAAACTGGATGTTTTCTGCCCCACCGCTGGGGATACCCTCTGTCCACAACTACATTCACAAGGCATTGCTTAAGGAGACTCCTCCTCCTAGATTCTACCCTTGCAACTACAGTAGCTGCTCGTTTTCACCTTTTCCCACATAAGTAGTTGAGGGCTGAAAAGAAAAACCTTTCCTCCACTTGTAAAGCTATTCCCCTCCTCCAAACATGAAAACAACATGACAAACATGTCTACAGATGACTGACCTGAACATACCAGATATGGGAAACTCAACCATACCAAGTCCCATAGTGTTTTTTGCCATAAACTGTCTGTAAATTCCTCAAGTAGACAGTGAATTAAAACAATAAACATGGGAGCGTTGTGCTTGGTATTTCTAGCAGTCCGAGCGACCCTAATCCCCTGCCCAGTGTCCCGTGTGAAGCAGCAGGGCAGCTTCCTCTCTCATCCTCTGCGTGCTCTGGTGCTCTGAGAAAAGATTTGGGGAGGGCGCAGGAACAACACCTGCAAGGCTTGGGGGAAGGAGAGGAATGAGAAAAAGCATTCTCAGTAGTGCAAGCTGAGAGAAATAGACCGATGTGAGAATTATTTTTGAGGCAGAAAGGCCAGGACACTGGAGGTTACCGAATATAGGTGAAGGAGAGGAAGATGGCTCCTGGGTTTCTGCAGCTGGGACTTCGATAGAATCCAGAAGGAGGAGGGTATGACTTGAGGATAGATGTTCTCTTGAAAATGGTGTTTCACAGAACTGTGCTATAAAGTTGGGGCTTTACTCCAGAAAAAATGGGAAGCCATTGAAAGTTTCTGAGCTGAGTGGAAGGACATAAGATTTTAAGATCACCATGGCAAATGAGGAAGAGGATTGACTGGGGAGAGAAGAGGTGGGACAGAGAACCAGGCAGAGGCCTTTCTGCAGCCCGAGGCCAGAGGGCCTGAGCCACATCAGTGGGAGCCAAAAGACATCCTTGTCCAATGACTAAATGTATGCCGATCCCCCAAAGCCCAGAGGTGTGCGCTCTCTTAACTGCCCTTTTGTGTGAAGTTTTGAAGGATTTGTTCAGGAGCTGCTGCAGTGCTTGTCTCCCCACATGCTGCCTTCTGAAATGATGTGAGCCTCTAGAGAGCACCCAGAGAACACCGTCAGAAACAGGGGCAGGGAGCATGAGGGTGGGAAGAGAATTGGAAGCAATGCTGGTGCTGGCACAGAGCTCTGGTGCCTCTGGGAAGAGCCTGGCAGAATTTTCACTCCCCAGAAAGGTGACAAAGCTACCCAGAGAAGATTTGAGAAGGGTTGGTACTGAGAAGGGTGTAAAGAATCTTTTGAAGAATACTCAGGGTAATGAAGGGGTAAATGAAGGTGCATTTATACAATGGATATTATGCAAATAAGCCTGCAGCATAAGTGAAATTATTAAATGTCTATAAAGCAGCTAAATGACAAGTCTGTAAGTTGTAGAGAACCTTGGATAGTATGATTGCAACCAAATGAGCCAGCTTCTCTATCTGTTTAAATGATATATTTGCATGGGCATAGAACATTTAGAAGTATCCACCTACTACTGTAATTGAAAATATTACAGAACTTTTAAATTCAGTGCTGTGTACAAAGAAATGTATTAAGCAAAATTATGTGAATAAATACACCTGAATGGTTAATAAATACTGGGAGGGAGCTAGTAGGGCTACAACACTAAATGTCCTTTTTTGTTTAATATCAAAAATACCAATAAGTGGGCTCCTGTTTTCACCATGGGGGAGGTGATATCAGCAAACATTTGAGTGGTGCGCTTTACTCAGTATATGGGAAGTTGCACAGTGCTGTTTGCTTGCTTTAAGCCTTCTTTAATGTATTTATGTATTTGCTTTTCTATTTAATGCTGCTTCTCTTTATTCTCAAATTTTTTCTCTATTGCTTCTTCATTTTTTTTTTTAAGAGCACATACAGGAGGAGCTGCTGCTACCCACAAAAATTTGTGTATTATAAACAACTAAAAGATTGTGTGTGATTCTTGACCAGATTACATTTTCCATGAAGTTATGCTGTGAAGTGCCTTTTGTTATGCTGCATTTGATAAAAACAACCCCAAACCTCTGGCGTGGCACCTGACAGCATAGTTTCGTAGGTGTTTTTTAAACCAGTATTGGAAAATATTTTTCCCTCAAGGAAAATATTCTTCTCTTAAATTTTTCCTGTTATGAGACCTTAATATGAATTCATTTTATTTCACATTTTCAATTTTATAAGCTTTAACACATACATACATACACATGTATACACACACACCCCACACAGGAAACCTCTTAAAGTGAAAATAATTCATTTTTTTCTACTACTGGTATAATGTTATTTTGTTGCCTTCCATTCGCAAAGGAAAAGATTTACTATAGCCATGGTAGTTCACTGTTAATATTCTTCTGGAAGTTGATTTCCCGATATGATTTGCTCATTGACTTTTAACATGTGTGGGCTTCATTCACTTTCCTGTCTTTTGCCTGTGCCACAGTCTCATAGCCGTACTCTCTGTCGAGGTTCTCTGCTGCAGCTGCTACCATAGAGGCTTCTTTGGTTTTAAAGAAAATTCAGTATTTGTCAGTGTCAAGCAACTTAATTATTACATTTGTCTAGAACAGTATTTACTTAAATCTGTGTATAGCATTCTTTTTATTGAAATTTGTAAAAGTTAGCATTTTTTACTTTCAATTCAGTCTCCATCAATGACTTCTTGAAAAGAACTGAGAAATTGAAAAGAAAATGTTTTAAAAACCCAGATGCTCCAGTTTTTATCCAAAGTTACTATTCTGGAAAATGTTATGTTATATTCTACCTAGTGTCACATAATATTTGTAAATCTATATGTGGACACTGAATAGTAGTGTAAGTAGGACATAAATTCATGTTAGATATTTAAATGTGTGGCTGCAAGTATTGACAGCTGAATATTATGGAGACATTAAAAACTGAAAGCCTAAAAGGAGGCGAGGGTGGGGAAAAAAGTACCCACACCAACCCCCATACTCTGGCCTTGGGAGAGTGGAGTTGGGGGAGGGGTATGAAGGAGCCAATTAACTTCCTCATGCATCTTAGTCATTGTTTGATTTCTTTCAACGGGTGCACTACTTTGGGGATTAATAATTACATTAATGAAATGAAAAAGGAAACCAATAAACCTCATTTACAATATTTTAATTGATCTCATCTTTGTATCGTGCTTCAGAGTCTAGAAAGATTTAATGTGGTCTCAATTCTACTAAGACCTCTGCAATTCAGATATTTTCATTGCTGTTTTACATGTGAGGAAACAACACAATTAAAATAACTACAGTCGCATACATAACAGTACACTTGTAATAATCCACTTATCATCCCACCACTCCCTTTGCATAATTATTTTCACTTCTTGGAAATCCCTCCAATCCAGAGGGCCTTTTAGAGGAAGAAGGGACAGATAGGTAAGGAGAGCCCCTGGCTTTGCAATTACAGCCTGCTGCGTTACTGCTTGCTTGCTTACAGCTTTCCTTGAGCTCTGTAATCTGTTTTCTCAACTGCAAATAACTCGTTGTGAAGATTAAGGGATAAGATATGTAATGTTTAGTACAGGAGCTGGTAAATTGTAGGTACTCAATAAATGGAGGTTTAAAGTTAAATCATAACCTCAGTTTCCTCAGCTCTAAAATAGGCATAATTGGTCAAGAAATATCATGAGGATTAAGTGATATCACTGTGGTTTAAAGGTATACCAATATGTGCATGCATGCAAATCTATGATTACATGATGGGGAAAAGATACAGAAAAAATCCCTGGCTGTTACTGTTGGGCACTCAAGGAGTGGAAAGGAGCAAGAGGTGAAGAAGGAAAGAAAAACAATTTCATAGTAAAGTATGTGATTATATACAATATAATTAATAACTTATGTTTCTGCAAAAATGTAGATGTTGAATATGCATATTACAAGGCTGGCATTTGATTATATGTGGAAACATGTTATGCTAATATGAAGCTATAGTTACTATTAAAGTAATCTAGAAATGTCCTTTGTTGTACTAAAGGGTTTGGGGTTCATGTAGAGGAGGGAGGTTGCTGCGTATTCATTCTTTCTTCCAGTACTTTAACCCCAGATTGCTGATCAATAGGTAGCCTGCGGTTCATACCCTTTTTGACTGGGCGGGTTGCCAGGGCGCAGCTTGACCCGAGGGTTTAGGGATCATAGCTATAGGGGCCAAAAATTGGTGCAAAGACCCGGCTGAGATGAACAGTCAGACTGGCCACATGGGGGCGACAAGACACCAAGGAAAGACAGGGCGCCCTGGGCTTTGAAGAGACTGGGCGTCACTAAGTCCAATGGGGCAGAGGCAGGAGTGCGGGCTGGGCAGGGAGTATCCTGGGCAATGGAAGTGTGGTACTGGGGTGGGGGGAAGTTGCTCCCCAGAAGGAGGTGGGCGGGGGGGGGGGGGCGGCACCTCCTCGGGTCTTCCATTACCATTTTATAGAGAGGAAGCAGAAGCTGACGAAGGGTTTATCCCAATGCATATAAACAGGCAAATCACTGTGAAGTGTAAGTATTGTTTAAATGAATGAAAAACAAAAGCAAAAAAAAACCCCTCGACCTCGTTCTTCGCTATTTTTCGGGAAACACAGATATAAGCAACAATGGGATCCCAGTTTTCCACTATTACCCGGCAAATGGTTTAAAAGATTTACCTGTGTGTGATGGAAAAAGCGTGATGAAAAAAACTCTTTCACACATTGTTAGGAGTGCAAACAGGGATACATTTCAGTGAACTTTTTGGTCAGTATCTGTCTAAATTTGAAAGTTAATTTCTCTTGACACAATTCCCCCTTTGGAATCAACTCTGCAGAAATAATTACATAAGTATTACCCTTAGTGGGAAAAGCAAGTAAACGGATTGTTTCTTTAAATGAGTTCAGGTACGCTGCAGCAGCCTGGGGCCCCAATCCTGCTCTGATCTCGGTGGTCACGGCCCTAGGGTGTCTTCACAGGAGCCGCTGCAGTGTCAGTGCTGTCACTAGTCAATCCCCATGGGTGCTTGATAAAATGCATGGGGGAGGGGCTTTTCCAAGGACTGAAACAATGGAAAAGCTTTAGGGATGTTTGCCCTAGAACCTACGTATTAAAAACCTCCCTTCGTGGACTGGCCGGGTGGCTCAGTTTGTTGGAGTGTCCTTCCTTGCACCAAAACGTTGCGAGTTCCATCCTTGGTCGGGTGGGAACATGAGGCAACCAATCATGTTTCTCTCTCACATCATGATTCTCTCTCTGTCCAATTCATCTCTATCTCTCACTCACCCAAATCATTAAAAACATATCCATGAGGCTTAAACATAATAATTAAAGCTCCCTTTGTGACTCTAAAGCACCACTTCAATGCCAACATCCAGGCCTACACTCCAGCCCTTAAATCACAACCTCTGAGTGTGGAGGCCAGGCATTTGGATCTTTGAAAACTCCCAGGTGATTCCCAGGTGCAGTCAAGGCTAAGAACCACAGACAGGCCTTACCACTCTTAGTGTGGCTGCTGGACCAGGAGCGCTGGCAGAAATGCAGAGTCTGAGGTTCCACCTGCTGGATCTAAATTTACATATCAACAGGAGCCCCAAGTGATTCATAGACTCATTAATATTTGTACTAGATTATGGGTGAGATGTTGGATTATTTCAACCCTCCCTCTGTAGCGTTGCCCAGCCTGACTGCAAAGAGAGCAGGCTGGGACTCCTGCTGCCTGAAACAAGGATAAAAAGCAGCTGGGCCGTGGACAAGTCTACTACTATCTCCTGAACAACTCCTATGGGGAAGGCCCTGTTCTAGAGGAAGCCACAGCTCTTCCTCCAGATCCATAAAATCCGGACAAGCAAGGACTGAGGGAGAACTGACTTGAGAAGAGCTCAAGTGCAGACTATCAAAACTCTAGGTGGATTAAATGCTGAAAATCAATCAACAATGTGAGGCATCTAGTAAAACTTCAGATTCAAGAAGGTTGCATTCATTGGTCTCCATCACCTCATACTCTACCTCAAAATTAGTCCCCCCACCTCTAATCTTGAACCAACTCATGCTGACAAGACAATGTTTTACTGCACAAATCTGGCCATGCTGTTTATTCCCTGTTTATCTTCCTTTTGTTGATGAACAGCAAGTGGGGTCCTCCTGCAACCCTCTATGCAAAATTCTGTAGGCAAAGGCTTGGTGATAAAGGAAAGGAGTCTTTATTCAAAAACTACACACTTTTGGAATAATAGCTTTCCACATGCCTTAGTTATTGAAACATATCAATTAAAGCTAAACTCTTTAAGATTTATTTATTTAGTTATTTAGAGAGAGGGGAAGAGAGGGAGAAAGAGGGAAAGAAACATCAATGTGTAGTTGCCTCTTGCATGCTGGGACCTGGCCCACAACCCAGACAATGTGCCCTGGCTGGGAATCGAACTGGTGACCTTTTGGACAGCAGGTTGGCATTCAGTCCACTGAGCTACATCAGCCAGGGTAAGGCTTATCTCTTTAATACCTGAGTTCTCCTATCATTCCCCCCTGTTAGTTTTTAATTATCATATTTCTATAGGGTTAGTTTACAAATTAAAACAACATAAGATACAAAAGCTACAAAATTCTGGAATAATGACAGGCTTCTGCCTCAGAGCTCCTCCGCTCTAGAACACCCAAAGAAGAGTAACTCTGTCGCCCTCTGCCAGGCCAGGTGCAGCCAGCCTGATGCTAGGCTGCACCTGGAGTTCCTTCTCATCTGAAATGCCATCCTTTGGGAAACACAGGCAGCTGCAGCATGATCATCCAGACATCCTCAAGGAGGAAAGCCCGAGAGCCAGTCTCTGCCTTCTTATTATTTTAAATTTTCTGGCTCATAATTCCGTGTGCTCTGGAGGCATCAGTTTCTCAGTCAGTTCTGTCCTAGACCATTTACCATTACCTTGGGCAACCTCCTTCTACAGCCCCTCTCTACTCCTTCCCAGTGAGCTGATCAGATCTCTCTGTATCACTCTGAAAGCAACTGGACTTCCTCAGGTTTTTAAAAGTCAAACTCATGAGTGTCGACATAAAATGTCCAAACCTGTAGGGAATTTTTACAAGAGTTTATATGAGCCAAATTGACAACAATGTCAGTAAGCAGGATTCAGATAAGTCCAGAGAATGACAGTTTTGCAACTTCTTTTATGCATTTGAAATTAAGGAGGGAAGATAAGAGAGATTCCATGGGGGTGGGAGAAAGCAAGGTGGAACTGGATTGGAGAATAGCTGACAAGATCATGTGCTCTCTTGAAGGTGGTTACCATTTATTTCAAAAGTGTGTTAACATAGATGCACAGAAGCAATGGACAGTGCTGGCTTAATGCAATGGTAAATCTTTTACTAAAGAAGTTATATGCTGCTTCAGCCTGGTACTGGCATAAAAACTGACACATAGGTCAATGCAACAGAATATAGAGTCAAGAAATAAACCCATGCCTATACAGCCAATTAATCTATGACCAAGGAGGCAAGAACACACAATGGGATAAAAACTGTCTATTCAATGAATGGTGTTGGGAAAACTGGACAGATACATGGAAAAGAAAGAATCTAGACCACCTTCTTACACCATATATAAGAGCAAACTCAAACAAATTAAAAACTTAAGTGTAAGACTCAAAACCATAAAACTCCTAAAAGAAAACATAGGCAGTAAATCTTGGACATTTCTTTTAGCAATATTTTTTTCTGACAAATCATCTTCAGCAGGGAAAACAAAAGCACATCAAACTAAAAAGTTTCTGCACAGCAAAAGAAACCATCAGCAAAATGAAGTGACAGCCTGCTAAAGAGAACATATTCATCAATAATAATCTGATAAGGGGTTAATACACAAAATTTATGAAGAACTCAGACAACACCAAAAATATATATACCATATATTCAATTAAAAAGTGGGCAGAATTGGCCTTGTATGGGTAGCTCAGTTGGTTAGAGTGTTGTTCTGATATGCCAAGGTTGCCGGTTCAATCCCTAGTCAGAGCACATACAAGAATCAACCAATGAATGCATAATTAAGTGGAACAACAAATTGTTCCACTTAATTCTCTCTCTCTATTCTCTCATTTCTTTCTCTCTATTCCTTCCTCTCCCTAAAAAAAAATCAATAAATCAATAAAAAAGAAAAATGTCACTAAAAAACCCAAGTGGGCAGAGGACCTAAGTAGATATTTCTCCAAAGAAGATGTACATCTAGATTATCACTAGACATATGAAAAGATGCTCAACATCACTAATTATTAGAGAAATGCAAATTAAAACCCAAATGGGATGTTACCTCCTACCTGTCAGAACAGCTGTCATCAATAAATCAACAAACAGCAAATGTGGGTAAGGATGTGAAATAAAGGAAACCCTCATACACTGTAGGTGGGAATGCAAATTGGTGTAGCCAATATGAAAAACAGTATGGAATTTCCTCAAAAATTAAAAATGAAACTGTAGCCCTGGCTGGTGTGGCTCCATTGATTGAGTACTGGCCTGTGAACCAAAGGGTCACTGGTTTGATTCCTAGACAGGGCATATGCCTAGGTTGCTAGCCAGGTTCCCAGTAGGGAGTGCATGAGATAAAACCACACATTGGTGTTTCTCTCCTTCTCTTTCTCCCTCCTTTCCGCTCTGTCTAAAAAGAAATAAATGAAATCTTTTTTTAAAAAAATGAAACTGTGTTATGACCTAGCAATTCCACCCCTGAGAATATATCTGAAGAAACCCAAAACACTAATTCAAAAAGATATATTCACATTGATTGAAGTGTTACATTAGATATATGGAAGCAATCCAAGTGCCCATCAATATACACAAGTGGAAAAAAAAGTGGTTGCATATATATATAATGAAATATTACTTGACCATAAGAGAGAATTAAATCTTCCAATTTGGAACAGCGTGAACGCACCTAGAAGTATTAAGTGAAATAAAGATAAATACCATATGCTATGATTTATACGCATAATCTCAAGAATAATACAAACAAACAAACAAAACAGAAACAAACTCAGGCACAGAGAACAGAATGGTTGCCTGAGGGCATAGGAGTTGAGGGAAGGGGTAAAAGAAGTGGAGAAATTAAGAAGTATTAATTGGTACTTACAAAATAATGGGGATGTAAAGTACACCACAGGGAATATAGTCAATAATATTGCAATAACTATGCATGGTGCCAGGTGGGTACTGGAAATATCAGGGAGAGGGGAATGGTTTGGAAGATGTTTACACATTTTCTTTTTTTATTTCACATTTTTTTTATTGTTGTTCAAGTATAGATGTCTCCATTTTTCCCCACCACTCTCCCCCACCCAGCATTCCCCACCTCCCACCCTTGATCCTACCCTCCTTTGGTTTTGTTCAAGGGTCCTTTATACATGTTCCTTGACAACCCTTGCCCCTTTCTCCCTATTATCCCCTCCCACCTCTCTTCTGGTTACTGTCAGTTTGTTCTTAATTTCAGTGTCTGTGGTCACATTTTGCTTGTTTGTTTGTTTTGTTGATTAGGTTCCACTTATAGGTGAGATCACATGGTATTTGTCTTTCACTGCCTGGCTTACTTCATTTAGCATAACGCTCTCCAGTTCCACTGATGCTGTAGTGAAGGGTAGGAGCTTCTTCTTGCTGCTGCACAGTATCCCACGGTGTAAATGTACCACATTTTTTTGATCTATTCATTTACTGGTGGGCACTTACGTTGCTTCCAGTACTTCGCTATTGTAAATTGTGCTGCTATGAACATTGGGGTGCATAGAGTCTTTAGAATTGCTGCTTCAGGGTTCTTAGGGTATAATCCCATCAGTGGAATTGCTGGGTCAAAAGGCAGTTCCATTTTTAGTTTTCTGAGGAAATTCCATACTGTTTCTCACAGTGGCTGCACCAGTCTGCATTCCCACCAACAGTGCACTAGGGGTCCCTTTTCTCCACAGCCTCACCAACACTTCTTTTTTCTTGATTTGGTTATGATGGTCATTCTCACTGGTGTGAAGTGGTATCTCATGGTTTTAATTTGCATCTGTTTGATGGCTAGTGATACTGAGCATCCTTTCATATGTCTCTGGGCCCTCTGTAAGTCCTCCTTGGAGAAGTGTCTGTTCAAGTCCTTTGCCCATTTTTTAATTGGATTGTTTGTCTTCCTGGAGTGGAGTTGTATGAGTTCTTTGTATATTTTGGAGATCAAACCCTTGTCCGAGGTACCATTTGAAAATATATTTTATCATACAGTTCGTTCCCTTTTCATTTTGCTGATGTTTTCTTTAGCCATGCAGAAGTTTTTAATTTGATGAAGTCCCATTTGTTTATTCTTTCCTTTATGTCTCTTCCTCTAGGGCATATATCAGTGAAAATATTGCTGCATGGAATATCTGAGATTTTGCTGCCTATGTTCTCCTCTAAAACTCTTATGGTGGTGTGACTTATATTTAAGTCTTTTATCCATCTTGAGTTTATTTCTGTATATGGTATAAGTTGGTGATCAAGTTTCATTATTTTACATGTAGCTGTCCAGGTCTCCTATCACTATTTATTGAAGAGTCTGTTTTTACTCCATTTTATCTTCTGCCCTCTTTGTCAAATATTAATTGATCACAGAGACTTGGGTGTATTTCTGGGCTCTCTATTCTGTTCTATTGATCTATGTGTCTGTTCTTATGCTAGTACCAGGCTGTTTTGATTACAGTGGCCTTGTGATACAGTTTGATACCAGTTATTGTGATCCTTCCTACTTTGTTCTTTCTCAAAATTGCTGTGGCTATTCAGCATCATTTACGGTTTCATATAAATTTTTGAAAATTGTGTTCTATATCTGTGAAATATATCATTGGTATTTTAATAGGGATTGCAAAATCTATAAATTGTTTTAGGTAGTATGGTCATCCTGGTGATGTTAATTCTTCTAATCCATGAACATGGTATAAGCTTCCATTTGTTTGTGTCTTCCTGAATTTCTCTCTTCAGCGTTGTGTAGTTTTCTGAGTACAGGTCTTTTACCTTCTTGGATAAGTTTATTTCTAGGTACTTTATTTTTCTTGTTACTGTAGCAAATGGGATTTTTTCCTGATTTCTGTTTCTGAGGTTTCATTTTTGGTGTACAAAAATGCCTTTGATTTCTGAATATTGATTTTGTATCCTGCTGTTTTGCAAAATTCACTTTTTAGGTCGAGGATTTTTTTGGTGGAGTCTATAGGGTTTTCTATGTACACTATCATGTCATCTGCAAACACTGATAGTTTTCCTTCCTCCTTTCCAATTTGGTTGCCTTTTATTTCTTTTTCTTGTCTGATTGCTATGGCTAGAACTTCCAATACTATGTTGAATAGAAGTGGTGAAAGTGGACATCCTTATCTTGTTCATGATCTGAGTGGGAAAGCCTTTAGTTTTTGCCTAATGAGTATGATGTTGGCTGTAGGTTTCTCATATATGGTCTTTATTATGTTGAAGTATGCTCCTTCTATTCCCACTGTGCTGAGTGTTTTTATCATAAATGCTTTTATCAAATGCTTTTTTGCATCTATTGATATGATCATGTGATTTTTATCTTTCCTTTTGTCTATGGGGTGTATTACATTTATTGATTTGTGAATATGATACCATCCTTGCATTGAATCCCACTTGATTATGGTGTATAATCTTTTTAATGTATTGCTGGATGCAGTTTGCCAATATTTTGTTGAGGATTTTAGCGTCTATGTTCACCTGTGATATTGGCCTGAAGTTTTCTTTCTTTGTTGTGTCTTTATCTGGTTTTGGGATTAGGATGATGCTGGCTTTATAAAAAGAGTTTGGGACTCTTCCATCTTCTTGGAATTTTTGGAATAGTCTATGAAGGATAGGGGGTTAGCTCTTCCTTAAATGCTTTGTAGAATTCTCCTGTGAAACCGTTTGGTCCAGGGCTTTTGTGTGCTGGAAGTTTTTTGATGTCTACTTCACCTTCATCAGCTGTTATTAGTCTGTTCAGACTTTCTGCTTCTTCCTCATTCAGTTTTGGAAGATTATATTTGTTTAGAAATTTGTCCATTTCACTTAGGTTCTCAAATTTCTTGGCATATAGTTCTTAGTAGAAAGTTCTTACAATTCTTTGTATTTCTGTGGTATCAGTTGTAATCTCTCCTATTTCATTTATCATTTTGCTTATTTGGGTCTTCTCTCTCTTTTTGTTGATGAGTCTGCTTAAAGGCTTGTCAATTTTGCTTATCCTTTTCACAGAACAAACTTCTACATTTATTTATCCTTAGAATTGTTCTTTTAGTCTCTATGTCATTTAATTCTGTTCTGATCTTGGTTATTTCCTCCCTTCTACTTGCTCTGGGATATCTTTGTTGTTGTTCCTCCAGTTTTTGTAGATGTAGGGTTAGGTTGTTTATTTGAAATGTTTCTCTATTTTAGGTGGGCCTGTATTTCTATGAACTTCTCTGTCAGGACTGCTTTCACTGTGTCCCATAAGCTTTGGACTGAGTTTATTTTCATTTTTTTCCAGAAACTTTTTGATTTCTTCCTTGATCTCATTCTTAACCCATTCATTGTAATAACACATTATTTAATCTCCACGAATTTGAGTGTTTTGAGTTTTTCCCTTGAGGTTGGTTTCTAGTTTCAAGCCCTTGTGGTCCAATAAAATGCTTGATTTTATTTCAACCTTCCTGAATTTGTTGAGGCTTGTTTTGTGTCTATCATGTGGTCTATCTTTGAAAATGTTCCATGTGCATTGGAAAAGAATGTGTATTTTGCTTCTTTGGGATGAAAGGCTCTCTCTATATATCAGTTAAGTTCATTTGATCTAGGACATTGTTCAATGCCACAATACCCTTGTTGATATTTTGTTTGGAAGAGCTATCCATTTTTGATAGTGGAATGTTAAAACCCCCTACTATAATTGTGTTGCTGCCTATATCTTTTTTAAAGTCCTCCAAGAATTTCCTTATATATTTGGGTGCTCCTATGTTGGGTGGATATATGTTAATAATATTTATGTCTTCTTGATGGATTCTTCCCTTGAGTATTATGAAGTGTCTCTCTGGGTCTCTTTTTATGTCCTTTGTTTTGAAGTCTATTTTATCTGATATAAGTATTGCTACCCCTGCTTTTTTTTTTTTCCTGTCCATTTTCTTGGAATATTTTTTTTTCCAACCCTTCACTTTGAGTCTGTGTAAATCTTTTGTTCTGAAATGGGTCTCTTGTAGGCAGCATATGTGTGGGTCATATTTTCTTATCCATTCAGCTATTCTATGTCTTTTGAGTGGAGCATTTAATACATTACCATTTAAGGTTATTATTGATAGGTACTTATTCATTGTCATTTTACTTCCTTCATACCTGTGTAATGTTTCTGCTGAGAAGTCAGCTGCTAGCCTTTTCGGGGCTCCCTTGTATGTTACTTCCTGTTTCTCCCTTGGTGCTTTTAAAATTCTCTCTTTGTCTTTGAGTATTGCCATTTTAATTATGATGTGTTTTGAAGTGGGCCTCTTTGGGTTCCTCTTGATTGGGACCCTCTGTGCTTCCTGAATTTGTGTGACTTTTTCTCTCATCAATTAGGGAAGTTTTCTATCATTGCTTTTTCTAACAGGTTTTCTAACCCTTGCTCTTCTTCTCCTTCTGGTATCCCTATTATATGGATATTATTACGTTTCATGTGGTTCTGCATTTACCTTAACTCCTCTTTGTTCTTTTTGAGTCTTTTTTTCCTTTTCTTGCTCGTTTTGGGATTTTTTTCTACCCTGTCCTCCAGCTTGCTGATTTGATTCTCTACTTCATCTAGCCTACTTTTGATTCCTTCTACTGTGTTCTTCATTTCAGTAATTGTATTTTTCATTTCCTCTTGGCTGCTGTTGATAGTTTCTATGTCCTTTTTCATGCTGATATATTTTGCAGTGAGTTCCTTGTAGCGTCCATGTAGTTTTTGGTAATTCTCACTGATCTCATTGAACTTCCTTGTAGCCATGGTTTTGAACTCAATATCTGATATTTGAATTGCCTCTATTTCATTTAGCACTTTCTGAGGATTCCTCATTTTCCTTTTATTGGGTGTTATTTCTTTGTTTTTCCTGTGTTGACTCCTGTGTTGGCACATTCTGGCTGCTGCCCTGCACTGTGTTTAGCAGTGGCAGGTTTTCCATGGCTGACTGCAGCCAGATCAGAATCTTGGAGAAGAGTTCCTGGGTGGGGAACCCTGACAATGCCAGCCCCTTGGCTCCTGCAGAGCAAAGAAAAGTTACCCTGAGTGCCCAGGAGGGAGGGCGCAGAGGGCCCCCATCCACCCATCCTGAGCTCTTGGCACACAAGAACAGAGCTTGACCCTATTTGCAATGGAGACCAAGGCTGAGTATTTGGGACACCTTGCTGGGAGGTGGAGACCTGGGTTTACCCAGGGCCCACTCAAACAGCAAAATACCTTAACTGAAGCTAAGCCTTCTTTTTCAACACTCTCTTTCCATAGGAAAGAGATTGTTTGCAACCCACAGAAAGAAAAATAATTGGGAACATATGATATAGTATTTGTTATGCTTCCTAAGAGGACAAAAATGTAGCAACAAAATACATTCTAGAGATAGACACACCTGGCACTCCCACTGATGGGCTTTGGGACAATGGCAATCCCTTTACCTTCTGAGTGTCAGGACATTCATCATTGCCTGTGTGGCTGATAATGTGATTACATTGGGTGAAGGATGAGGGCTTTTCTGCATGTGCATTAGTCCTCTGCCTAATGAGTACAGGGCTCTTGTAGTGGCCAAGCACTTCAGGAAACAGTCTGACATTGTCTAATGGAGCTGAATGATTATGTACCCAGCAATTCCACTTCTGGGAGCAGGAGATGTGTCAAGGTTGGGCATACAGCACCAGCTGGATGGTAAAACTCTGGGAACCATCCTAAAAACCCTGGGAACCATTTACAGCAGAAGAGGTGGGAAAATGTGGTGTGGGACGAGATGACCACAGAAGCAAAAGCAAACAGACTGCTGTGACACAATGTGAACACTCTTGGCAATTTAGTATTAAGTGAAAATGGTGATTCTCTAAAGATCCAAACATTACATAAACAGTGTCTTTTTTGTGAAATAAAAGTAATCAATTGATCACATGTGTGGACTTTTTAGAAATACATATAATCTAAAATAGTTAATTAAAAGGAAAACATGAGAATGAAGAACATGGGTGGGGTAAAAGGACTTGTAAGTGGGGGCACATCAGCAGATGTAGACCATGTCAGGACCCTGCCCTTTGTTGGGTGGTGGTCCTTCTTCTGTTATCAAAAATAAATAAGTAAAACACTGAGTGAATTTAAAAAGCAGGTCGAGCATAGATCAATGATGAATCTGTGTACCCAAACAACGGTTATGATTAATGAAATTCTGTGCACCAAGTTCCAAAGCCAGTGTGTGGTGGGGGGCGGGGGCAACACTGTTTACTGAGCATCATTCTGAACCAGACACTGGGTGAAGTGTTCATGATTCCTCATTTTGTCTTCACACACATCGTACCCTGTGAAGTAAATATTAATACCCCTTTATTTTCTCATGAAGAAATACAGACTCAGAGAGATTTAAGAAACTTAAGTTTTCAGTTTCTTGCTCTTCCTCTTCTTCTGGCACTCCTATGATTGAGATGTTGGTACATTGGGAGATGTTCCAGAGGCTCCTTAGTCTATCCTGTTTTGTTTTTTTTTTTCTTTTTTCTTCTTGCTGTTCTGATTGAATGCTTTTTTCTTCCTTGTGTTCCAAATCATTGATTTGATTTTCAGCTTCATCCCCTCCACTGTTGGTTCCTTTAGATTTTTCTTTATTTCACATAATGTAACCATCATTTCTGCCTGGGTCTTTTTAATGCTGTTGAAGTACCCACCCAAAGAATTCCTTGAGCATCCTTATAACCAGTGAATTGAATTCTGCATCTGATAGCTTGCTTATCTCCATTTTGTTTAGGTCTTTTTCTGGGGTTTTGTTCTGTTCTTTCATTTAGGCCATGCTTCTTTGTCTTCCCATTTTGGCAGCCTCCCTGTGTCTATTTCTGTGTATTGTATAGAGCTGCATTGACTCCCTGTCTTAGTAGCATGGCCTATTGTAGAAAGCACACCTGTAAGTTGTATGGGGCAGAGCCTTGGGTATTTGCCAGGGCAAGGCAACCCGTGTCACAGCTCTGTGGCTCTGTGTGCAGGGGGGCTCAGAGATGGGACAATGACACTGCCTGGCCTCTGGAATTTTGCCTGGGAGGAAGCTGTCCCCTGGCACTCACCCTGTTGCCAGTCACTTTAATTTCTCCCCTTATGCCACTGGTACCTTTCCGGCTGTTGCCCTAGTGCTGAATCCCAGAGAAAGTGAGTCTGCATAAGTCCTAAGTCCTTTGCAGGCCCTTTAAGAGGAATCTCCTAAGAATCCTGCAGTTTCTTCTGCAGCCCCAACCCCCACCGTTTTTTAAGCTAGAAGTTATGCAGACTTATCTTCTTGGCACTGGGACTCTGGGCTATGTGTTTTGGTCTGGGGCTAGGATCCCTCACTCCCAAGGTATGCCTCCTGATTTTTATTCACCACAGGTGGATATGGGACCACTCGTTCTGCATCTCTATGCTTCTCTGTGCATATCTGTGTCTCTGCCCCTCCTACCCATCTGGGTGAATGTGGCTCCTTTAAATCCTTGGTTGTTGGACTTCTGTACAGCTCAATTTTTTGAAAAATTTGAGTGATACTAGTTTTGTAGTGTAGTTGTAATTTGCTGTAGTTGTGAGAGGAGGTGAAGTATGTTTACCTGTGCCTCCATCTTGACCAGAAACATTGTTTATTTGGTATAGTGTGCCAGCCACATGGAATGAGTTGGGAAGTATAACTTCCTCTCTGTTTTCTGAAAGAGTTTCTGCATGGTCAGCATTAGTTTTTTTCCTAAAAGTATTAGGTAGAATCGCCAATATAGCCATCAGAGCCTGATATTTTCTTTATGAAATTTTAAATTTCTAGTTCAGTGTGCTTATTACATGTCTATTTGAAATTTTTATTTCTTCTTGAATCAATTTTGATATTTGATGTCAATTAAGTAGAATTATAAACCCCTTTCTTAAGTAATAAAGCCCATTTTGACCTTGGAACATTTAAAGTTCAGGATAGAAAGCATAAGAGACCCAATCCAATGTTAGTATTCCTGCATTACAAAGTTCTGTGCTTGTTTCCGACTTTATGTTCTTGTACACTGAAAGGGTTTGTCCTGCTAGAGTAGAGGAGAGAGAAAGTATTTAGCTCAGAAACTTAAAGACCTTCCTGCACTTAGGAGGTGAGTCTGGCTTCATTATCTCCTGTTGGCCACCAAGTGGAAGTACTAAAGCTATGTATGGGAGAGTCCTTAGTGGGATTTAATGTGATGATCAAAGACAAGTGTCTGTCAAAGTGGCAGCCACATGGTCAGGGCCGGCAGCAGGTGCCAAATGGGATTGTCCCAGGCAAATCAGAACATAGGGTAACCCTGGTATTAATGACAGACAAGAAAAATGTGTGGGAACTTGCTCATCCCTCAGAATAAGGATCACCATTTAGCGGCTAAGTCCTGCGTGGCAGCAGACTGGAGGCATGATGATTTCTACTCACTGTGTCTCAGAAGTCCCAGTAGAGTGCAAGCAAGGAGAAGATGCTGACTCTGTCTCTGTCTCTAAATGGAACCACCTTCCTATTTCTGTATGATTACGAGGAGCTCTGCCTCTGATGCCCACAGGGCCTGCAGTGAGACAGAACTCTCCAGAGAAAGTGAAGTCACCTGAAACCTTTAGAAATTGACAGAGTCATAAACCCTGCTTAAAAAAATAACCTATCAGATAATATCAGCAGGCAGCTGACCTTTGGAGAAATGGTTGGGCCTAAAGGAGTGAGCCTACTGGACTGATTCTGTGAAGACTGAACATAGAAATGATATAACTCACACGGGTATGGAGATAACCACACACACACAAGATCACATTCACTCACATACACAAACATCAGCCTCCAAAACACAAACATTACCTCCCACACACAAACACATCACCCACAGAAACTTTACCTGCCCTCTCACAAATATCACTTATACACACATATACATAATAAAAGTCACACAGTTGCCCTGGTTGGTGTGGTTTAGTGGATTGAGCACCAGACTATGAACCAAAGGGTTGCTGGTTCAATTCCAAGTCAGGGAACATGCCTGGGTTGCTGAACAGGTTCCCAGTAGGGGGCATATGAGAGACAACCACACACTGATATTTACCCCCCTTTCTCCCCTCAACCACTCTCTAAAAAGAAATACATTTTTAAAAACTTGAAAGAAAAGTACTACGGTTAAGAATATTTTCTGTTACACCCTGGCTTGGTGGCTCAGTTGGTTGTATAACCGTGGAAAATTGTAACAGTGGGGAACTGTAACCCACCCCACCATTATTTTGACATTGTTTCTGTAAGTGCTGACTCTGACTAACATGTAGCTTATAGTTAAATAGCATGTTTGCATAAAAATCCTAGGAACTAATATCAAAAGATTCAGACTCTGACCTTCAGGCATCCCAGCTCTGTGAGATTTTCTGACCTTAAACCATGAAGCCAGGATGACAGACTCCGGACCATTACTTGCCTTATCAGAATAGACTGTGCGTGTCTGCATGTAGAGAACTTTTCAACCCATTTCCTTGATCTCATTGTTCTGTTCTTCTCTCCCTCCTTATAAAAACTTCTGACTCCACTGAGATTTCAAACATGAGTCCCCTATCTTCCCAGGACATGGGCCTTGAGATGTGAGTCCCCCATCTTCTAGGAGGTTGCCAGGACCTGAAAATAAACCATTTTACACCAGCACCTGGTTTTTGTAGTGGCAGGCAGCTGGACCTGCTTTCAGTTGGACAGTGTCATCCTGGACACCAAAAGGTTGTAGTTTCTATTCCCAGTCAAGGCACATACCTGGGTTGCGAGTTCAATCATGGTAGGGGCGTATACTAGAGATATTCTACATTTCTCTCTCTCTCTCTCTCTTCTCTCTAAAAGTAATAAATATATCCTTGGGTGAGGATTAAAATAAATAAATAAATAGATAAATAAATAATAAAATATTTTCTGTCCTCGATTTTTCCTTGTTTTCTATCTACCTTGTTTCCATCATTGGATACTATATAAATGCTTCAAGTCAGTCAAATGAGCTATTCCAAATATTGCTCTATCCTTATTTTTGGGGGGTCCTTGGACCCTACATTAGGGTCTACCCCCTGTATTTGAGACACAAGGTGTCTTCCATGGTGGTGGAGCAAAGCCTCAGGTACTTAGAAGATGGCAGGAGAAAAGACTCACATAAGCAAGAAAGGACCTTTCTGTGGGCAGTGAGCTCACAGAGTGTCAGAAGGCTGTAACGCATCACTCAAGCACCATAATTGTGGCTTCTTCCTTACCTGCAGAACCTTAGAGGCCAGCAGCTCCTGTGAGGTGCTTGACTGCTCCTGAGTGGATTGTACAACTAGAACTCTTTGTAGGAGTTTCACTTGTAAAGGACCATGACTGCTTGCAAGTGGGATGCCACAAAAAGTTGCATCTTTCCACTGTGGGGCCCTACCCTGGACCATTTGCAAGTTTCTCAAAGCAGAAAGGCTCATATATACATGGATGAGGCAACATGCTTTGGAGTCCCTTTGTGGTCATTTCTTGCAGGAACTCCAGGAAACCAATACAGGAGAATTGTCCTTCATTATCCAACTGAATCCTAGTAATCACATGAACCTTTGAAAATGGAGGAATGGGAAAAGGAGGAATTCAGAGAGAGTCAAAGCAAGAGGACTGGACCCACCATCACTGACTTAAAGACTAAGGGGCCACAAGGAAGAGTGTGACAGTGTAATTTGTTCTGTTGACACCTGAATAAGCTCAGGGGTATTTTTCTTCCCCATAATCTCCAGAAACGAATGCTCACCTGGGGAATCCTGACTGGTGCCTTGTGAAGCACTGAGTAGGGAGCCTGTGGAGCCTGCCAAGACTTGTAACCCATGGGAACTGTGAGTTAAGGAGTCTTGTCTTAAGCCACTACATTCATGGGCATTTGCTTTGTGGCAATGGAAAACTAATACGAGCCACTTGATGAACAGTTGCTGAGTAGAATGCCTTTGAAATTAGACAGGCAGTATCTTCATATTTTTATTCAAGTCTTTACAGAATCTTCACCAGTAGATTGCATCTCAAGAATGGAATCTCTCTTTGTTAATCTATAAGAAACAACTCTCATGCATTAAAGTTTTATCATAAAATTGCAGCAATTGAGTCACATCTTCAGGCTTCTCTTCTAATTTTAGTTCTCTTGCTAGTTCTACCACATCTGTAGTTACTTCCTCCACCAAAGTGTTGAAGCCCTCAAAGTCATTCATGAGGGTTGGGATGAACTTCTTCCAAACTCCTGCTAATGTTGATATTTTGACCTCTTTCCATGAACCACAAGTGTTCTTAATGGAATCTAGAATGGTAAGTGCTTCCCAAAAGGTTTTCAATTTACTTTGCCCAGATCCATCAGAGGAATCACTACGGCAGCTTTAGCCTTACAAAATGTATTTCTTAAGTAACAAGACTTGAAAGTTGAAATTACTCTTTGATTCAGGGGCTGCAGAATGGATGTTGTTTTAGTAGGTATAAAAATGACATTAATCAGAGCTCTTGGATGACCAGGTGCATTGTCAATGAGCAGTAATATTTTCAAGGGAAGCTTTTTTCCTGAGAAATAAGTCTCAACAGTGGGCTTAAAAGATTCAGTGAACCATGTTGTAAAAGTCTAGATGTGCTATCATCTTGACTTTGTTTTTTCACTTATAGAGCATGGGCAGAATAGATTTAGCATATTCTTAGTGGTCCTAGGATTTCCAGGATGGTAAATGAACATTGGCTTTAACTGAAAGTCACCACCTGCATTAGGCCCTAACAGGAGAGTCAGCCTGCCTTTTGAAGCTTTGGAGCCAGGCACTGACTTCTCTCTAGTTGTGAAAGTTCTAGATGGCATCTTCTTAAAACATAGGGCATTTTGTCTGCATTGAAAACCTGCTGTTTAGTGTGGCCACCTTCATTAGTTTATCTTAGCTAGGTCTTCTTAATAACTTACTAGAGTTTCTAGCTTAGCACTTGCTGCTTCACCTTGCACTGTTATGGAGATGGTTTTTCCCTTAAAATAATGAACCAACCTCTACTAACTTCAAACTTTTCTTTTGAATCTTTCTTAACTCTCTCAACCTTCACAGAATTGAAGTTAGGGTATTGCTGTAGATTAGGCTTTGACTTAAGAGAATGTTGTGGCTTGATTATCTATCCAAGCCACTAAAACTTTCTCCATATCAGTAATAAGGCTGTTTTGCTTTCTTATCATTCCTGTGCTCACTTAAGTAGCACTTTTCATTTCCTTTGCATTCGCAACTTGGCTAATTATTTGGTGCAAGAGGCCTACCTTTCAACCTGTCTCGGCTTTCAACATGACTTCCTCACTGAGCTTCATAATTTCTAGCTTTTGATTTAAAGTAAGAGATCTGGAAGTCATTGTTGGGTTACTTATTGGCCTAACGCCAGTATATTTGTGTCTCAGGGAATAGGGAGGCCCAAGGAGAGGGAGAAAAATGTGTAATAGACAGTCAGTGGAGCAGTCAGAACACACACAACATTTACTAAGTTCACCGTCTTATATGGGTGCAGTTCGTGACACCCAAACCAATCACAATAGTAACATCAAAGATCACTGATCACAGATCACAATAACACATATAGTAATCATGAAAACTTTTGAAATATTGCGTGAATTACCAAAATGTGACACAGAGACACGAAGTGAGCAAATGCTGTTGGGCAAATGGCAGTGATAAAATAACCGGATGCAGAATTGCCACAAACCTTCAATATGTAAAACATGCAACATGAGCAGCACAGTAAGGGCTGTGCAATAAAACAAGGTGTGCCTGTATTTAATGTAAGTCCAGTTCCAACTCCAGGCTTCTTAAAGAAATAAATATGTGAGGGAATCGTCCAAGTAATAAAAAATAAAAAAATACTTAAGAGAGGGATACACCTACCAGTTATTAAGAGTAGCTGAATGAAGTCCTGTCATTAAAACAGCACTGTACTGCTGTGGGACAAGGAGTGATGAGACAGACACCAGTGTCTGGAGGCAGACTTGAGCCAGGTCTCTGCAAGAACTGGGCGTGCCGGTTAAGGGGGCTTTCACTTGGAGGAGAAAATGCAACATAGTGTCCAATAGTTACGGTATGCTGTGATGAAACAAGCTTAGCCCTTACTTCAGTGAATGCGAAAGTAAATTCAAGATGACTTGAACATCAAAATGTAAAAAAAGCAAATAAAATATGAAATTAGCAAAGAATATGGAGTATATTTGCATAACCTTGGAGTAAGGAAGACTTTTTAAAGCATGACCATTTAAGAATGTAGCTAATTTTCAGCCCTGGCTGGTGTGGCTCAGTGGATTGAGAGCCAGATTGCAAACCAAAGGGTCACTGGTTCGATTCCCAGTCAGGACACATGCCTGGGTTATGGGCCAGATCCCCAGTGGGGGGCACACAAGAGGCAACCACATTGCTGTTTCTCTCTCTCCATTCCTCTTTGTGTAAAAATAAAATCTTAAAAAAAAAGAATATAGCTAATTTTCGGATAGAACTAGTTTGGTAAGATTATAAACTTATCTATGTGCAGATGAACTTGGGTTGTCTTCTGTTTGCTGTGGGGATAAATAAAAATACACAAAATTAAAAAAAATTGTTGAAACTGAGCCTATTTGACACTAAATTCAAGTTAATTTTTAGTCAGTGTCGAGTACTGGTACCTCAGAGTCTCCTGGGTTCTAGGAAAGGACCTCACTTGGGGAATGGCACTTGTCCTCCCAACTCTGGTGACATGTGTACCTGTGTTTTCAGTTTTCTTTCATAAAAAACCAAAAATAGGATTGCTAGTTCATACGATAAATATATTTCAGCTTTTAAGAAAATGGTAAACTGCTTTCCAAAGTGATGTAATTTACTTTCCCACTAGCAACATGTGAGACTTCCAATTTCCCTACAGCTCCACCAACACTTGATTCTGTTGGCCCTTTTGATTTTAGCTCCCAGGGTCTGTAGTGATCCTCTCTGCTGTTCATCTGCATCCCCTTAGTGTCAAACGAAATTGACTCTCTTGACACGTGCTTATTTGCAACCCACAGGTCCACTTTAATAAACAATTTCTTCAAATCATTTGCCGATTTTAAAAACTAGGTCATTTTTCTCAGAGTTGAGTTTTGAAAGTTCTATATATATTCTGGATATAAGTATATAATTGGAAAACATTTATTTCTGTCTATGGCTTCTATTTTAATTTTTTTAATGGTGACCTTTGAGGAGCAAGAGATGATGAGAAACAGCTCAAGCAATGGGCCTAGCAGGGTCAGCCCTGCTGGCATGATCCCAAGCAGAGTGAGTGTAGAAATGATGTAACAAAAACATGCACACCACACACTCTTACACACACATACCACGTACGTGTACGCTCACACACACACAGGGCCATACCCACACAGAAGCAAAGGATTGTGACTAGGTAGTCCTAGAGGCCTTGGGCCTTGTCCCAGCCTGAATAGGTAGGAATGATAAAGCATGGGGACATCTACACTTGTGATAATCATTATATTCGAAAGGTCCTGTTTTTTCCCTTGATGAGCCTTTTGACCACTGTTATTTGCAGCCCCACATCACATAATCAAATGGGCTCACCCTGTTCAAGGCTGGACAGGAGAAAGAAGGAAAAGTGCAGTTACCTGCCATCCACTGTGTGGACTCAATCCAACCCCCGAGACTCTACTCCAGTGTGTCAGGGGCTGGGTCTTAACCCAGAACATTCCAGAGCCTGCCTGGCCTTTGGGCAGCAGCCAGCACTCACCTGAGGCCTGCTGTGCCTCACCTCCCGTGGCCTGCCTCGCAGCCCATAAAGTAAATACGGACCTGGAAAGTGCTGTTTCCAGCACACTTTTTATTAAGTTGAGATGCTGGCTCCAGCATGTGGCAGGAGCACCCAGGTTATTGAAAGAAAACCTGAGATGTGTGTGTCTATAGAAAAGCCGTGTCAGTGAGATGAGTTCTGTGCCTGTTTCAGCTGTGTGCTTCCACGGAGGGGCGCAACTTTCCACTTCACATTACCTAAAAACCAACAAACATGAGAACAGATGACTTATAATTATTTCTGCAAAGTGAAAAGGGCCACCCATAGAAGCCTAGCTTCAGTTCAAAGAGCAGGAAGGGCGGACCAGGTGTGGAAGCTCTGTTGAGCAGAACCCCACCACCTTCCCTGGGCATCTTGACAAGTGCTTTTGTTTATGTTGTGTTTGGACCTGACTTACCTTCCTTGATTAACTCCACCTGGCTCTTACTGTATTCTTCCACATTTACTCTGAACCTGGTCACAGTTGGAGGATATAAACTTGCACTGTGTATATTCTAGTGGAAATATCTCTTCTTTTGCACAAATGTTATACTACCAAAAATCAGGTTGTAAGCATGCCTGTATATCTCCCAGAGCTCACACTCATTCTGAGAAAGTTTCATGTGAATATTTAAACCTGACATAATGACAAAATGAAGGAGACATAGCACAGACATTTAAACATCACAGGTAAAGAACTTCTGTAACCAGGGTAAGTCTGCTTGCTGCCTTGTACCAGAATAACATGAAGGTTTGTAGGGAAAGAAATAGGTTTTTATTACAAGTTTCCCAATTTAATGGACCTGGGATCATTCCTGCTCCAAGTCATCCTCTCCTGCAAAGCACAGAAAACCAGCCACTCCCAGGATCAGAGTCAGTGTCCAGACACCTCGCCCCATCTTCCCTGTCCTTTTGGAGTCCCAAGATGGCTGCTACATGAATGGATCTCCATCTCTCCAGCTCCAGGCTCTCTCTCTCTCTCTCTGGTATCAGAGTTACCATTGCCTCACAGCAGCTTTCTCTCTCTCTCCTGGTGTCTGGGGTGCACTGCCAGATCACTCCAGATAGTCTTGCCAGGAAAGCTCCATCCATGTATCTCCAGTGCCTAAGGCTGTCTGTGCCCCTGGATCAGAGGAATGTTCCCAGCTCACACCACTGTGTGATGCTGTAGGACAAGAGAGTGGAAGCAGTCCTGGACCTGTGCAGTGTGCTGCACAATATCCCAAGGGCTCGTGCCCAGCGGGGCATGTGCCAGTGTGGGATTCTGCCTCTCAGAGCTGGCTTCTGACCATAAGAAGCCTAAGCTCCAAGTAAGCCCAGCATCTGCTGGTCTTACAAGCACTCCCACCTGCGTGGGACAAAGAACAGGAAGGAGGATTCTGCCCACCTTCTGTTTAAAAGCCCTCTCCCAAAATCCCATTTGTGCTGGAAGCCAGAGGGAATGTATACCTTTTCAACCAATGTGGGCCATGTTGACCATGTTTGTCTTTGCCCCTCTTCTGGCTGCCATGTTTTGTAAGGGGGCAAAGTTTCCAGTCACCCACAGGAGCACTGGGTCTCACTGGGGCAGGGGTGTCCAGCCCCCACAGCTCACACAGGTGCTATACAACCTCTAGGCTATTGCACGACCAGCTGCTGGGGTGCTCTTTCCAAAATGTGTTTCTGACCCCATTACCCACTGCTCTACCCACCCCCACCAATGTGCTCAGAAGCTTTGGGAAGAGCCTTGGTGACCAGGGCATCCAGCTATTTCATGCACTTCTTTGGCTCAGCTGGGGATGTCCCCACATGAGACAATATTTCCTCAGAGGCTACAGGGAGTAACCATCTTAACTTCCCAAGAAAGGCTTCACAGTGTCGGGGAAGCCACGCCCTCCCCTATTCAAGGACACCAAGGAGCCTGACCTGTGTCCCCACAGTGTGGACACTAGAAAACCACCGGTCCTGCTGCAGAGTGTCTGGCTAGGGGATATCCCATCATTGAGTTGAATGTTTTCATTGTTAGGATTTCTGTTATTTTTCTCAGTCTCCCTGTTTAATTTCCATGGTGTCCTGGTCCTGCCTTGTAGATACCATTTATCTCTCTGGACACTTAACCTACTACTTTTTAATCTCTGTTGTGTTTTCTTAGAATAAAATTTGCCCTGATGCCTCTCAGGGTGTCAGTTTGTCTTTTGGGCATGGAGGTTGTTTCTGGTCAGCTGAGAAGCCACCTGACTCAGGATATGTGTGAATGTGATGGGGCAAAAACTGGCTAACCTGGACTGGGAGCTTTGGGGGCATGAACTTAGGTAAAAATGGAAGGTGGACAGTTGCCTGATCGGGGGAGGCAGATGAGGTCCAACACCAGCACGACATCCAGATTATTATGACCACTGGGGTCCTTGCCTTTAGATGAAAACACGGCAGGAACAACAGCCATGTGTTCTGACTGTTGACATCTGTGGAGACAAGAAAGGAGTCAGGGTACCTGAGTAGGAGTGGCGGGAGATTAGAAAAGACACAACCCAGACAGTTTAAGGAAAAGCGGGGACCAGGTAGGACATTGTCCTCTGATGGAAAGACAACGAGCCCTGAACGTGGTCTCCACCTTTATTATATAGGGGTTGGCTAGATAGAGCTCAAGGATGTTTTGCAAACTTAGGGAGACACTGCAGGCACAGATTGCTCCGTTCCCAGGCTATCTAACTGATACGTATGTCTTCTGCAAAAGTTACAGCACATATAGCTGAAGCTTGTGGCTATTTCAGTCTCAACCCCCACAGGTTCAGGCTGTGTCAGCTGCTGGCTTGATCCGCCTTGCAGATGTAAGCAGTCAAGTGTGACTGTGTTAAGCACTCATCCTTGGTTATGACGCCAGCCTCCCCCACAGCACCCATGCATCCAGCAGTTGCTGACAAGGCAGCACCTCTCCTCAGGAGAGCACCACAGGACAGAGTTTGGCAGGGGTCAGGGAATATCAGCCTGAGGGAGCATGTTCCGCCCGGGTGGCCACCTTCCTGCGCATTTGAGCCATTCCTCCTCAACCAGGTGACATCTGCATGGGTGAGCACCTCTCTACCATGGCGAGCTCTTCCTCCTCACCCAGGTGTGTGTTGTGCCTTACCTAACTGCCCTTGCAGCCTTCCTGTCTGCAGTGGGTATTATAATCCCACTTACAGATCTGGAATGTGAGGCTGGGAGAGGGTAACTATGTCCACATCACAGAACCTGACCCCAAACACCCACCTTGTGCTGTAGGCCCAGAATCTTGCCAGGTCATCCTTTCAGCACCAGACACTCTCAAGTAGCTACAGACACCACTTTGGGGCATTTCTAGGATATGATCCCCTGGGACGCCACAGCTGCCAAACATGAAGTGTGAGAAAAGCCTTGACGGCTTGTACGGGTGGGGCAGTGAAGACTGATTCCAGCTGAAGTCTCTGTTCCGCAACAAGGTTGGAAAGGGGCTTTAGCCCAGGTCCCTTACGTGGATCCCAAAGGCGATGGCTGTGAACTGCTCTATTGCAAGGCTGTGAGCAGCATCAGGACAGAGTCTGATCAGAAAGCTGGGATGACATCCATGGAACCTGCAGTCATGCAGCACCTGCCTTCCTGTCCCATCCTGCTCCCATCCAGTGGAGTGCAGACCCCACTTTCCAGTGCCTGATGCCTTTAAGCCCCAAACCTGCCTCCTGGGCACTTGAGAAGCTGCTGGGTTGAAGTGTGGACACTTAGCCCTTGGCCCAGGGAGGAGCACCAGGGCACCCTCCTGCTCTGGTATGCCTCTCCATTCACCCAGCCCAGAGAAAGCTGGGCCACCTGCCTGGAATGAAGGTTTTGACCCAAAAGATGGCTAGAGGGTGAAGTTAAGAAACCCAAGGGGAAGCAAATCAGGGAGCAGCAGCATGTACTTCTACCTTGGGGATCTGTGATGTTGATGAAAATATACAAGAGGATGATAACCACGCACAGTAATCCAGCTGATATGGAGGCCACGGAGCTGAAGAACCACCTGTAGACACAGCTCAGAGCAGCACTGGCAGCCCTGACAGTGCAGTGACCAGTGCCTGCGTGTCCCCAAGATGTGGGGGGCTCAGGCAGCCCCGGACAAGTGCCTAAGCATCCCCATGGAATGGGCAACCCTGAATACCCTGAATTCTGCTCTGGTTACATGGGAGAGCTCAGCCCTTTTTTCTCCTGCTCTCTGTCATTGAGCATTTCTTTCCTGAGCTCTAGGCCATGTCACTGATTCATGACCATCACTGATCACATGTTCAGTTTTATTTTGCCTCACAACATACAAACGTGACCTCATTTTTATCTCCACAAAATGCTGTAAGGAGGAAAACCACTCCCAGGTCACAAATAGGAAAACTGAGTCTCCCTGTTTCTTACTTGCCTAGACCGTCACCTACAATATTAGTGCAGGATTCCATCATGCCCAGCCTGCAGCCCATGGGCCAGGCTGCTTTTTCCTGCTCCAGCTTATTCAGGCCAGGGCTCCTTCACAACGATGACTCCCTTAGTCCTCCACCTACATAAATCTCTGGAGTTGTGGGAAATGAGCCTTCTGGGCTCAGCCTGGAGTCAGGCAATGACCTTTGCAGTTGAACCATACCCCTGTGAGAACAGGTGGTGGGGTGTCTTGGTGCTGTGCTACCATCAAGGGCAGCAGGAGGGACAAGGAAGCAAGGAGTGCACCATGAAGAGTGCCCAGACTGCATGCAGCTACCAGGGCTGGTGTCAGCGCCCACAGAGAGGCCTGGAGGAGCTTGACCACTCTGTGTCTGCAGATAGCACACCCTTCCAAGATTCACATGCACATCTAGGCCCTGCACCCTGATCTCACAGAGGAAATGCCTCCTGTCCATGGCTGGATACTGGCTTCTATAAATGACCCTTGCTCATTGTCTCTGCTTTGGTGATGGCCCTCGTGGGCAGAAGGCAGAAGGGCTGAGGCCGGCAGGTCAAGGGCCTGTCAGCCAAGTCTGTGTCCTCTGGGCAGGGGCTGCTCCTCACCAATCCTAATGAGGGTCTCCAGGTATTTACTTTGTGAGGACAGGCTTGATATGGCATGTCCAAGTATGGTTCCATCAAAATATGTTTGAGGGAGAACCAACCAGAACTGACAGAAAATTGAATGGCAAGGAAGTCCGATACCAAGGAGATAAAAAATAAACATTCATCCAGACCAGTAGGAGGGGCGGAGACAGGCAGCTGGGGTGGAGAGGACTCACGTTGCCATGGCGGGACCGAGACTGGCGGAGTGTGGGATGAACGGGGCAGGCAGTCCGACCACTAGCAGACCCTGCGGCCCCACATTTGCACACAGATAAACCGAGATGGCCAGACTCAGAGTGGCAGAGAACAGGGCAGGCAGAGCAGCAGGTAGCAGACCCCGTGGCCCCACATTCATGCATAGATAAACCGGACGAACGGCGGGGAGCAAAGCAGACCACACAACCCAGGGCTCCAGAGCAATGAAATAAAGCCTCAAACCTCTGAGTGAAAACACCCGTCGGGATTGGGGCAGCAGCAGGAGAAACTCCCAGCCTCACAGGAGAGGTCGTTGGAGAGACCCACAGGGGCCTAGAGTGTGCACAAGCCCAACCACTCGGGAATCAGCACCAGAGGGGCCCAATTTGATTGTGGGTAGCAGAGGGAGTGACTGAAATCTGGCAGAGTGGAGCGGGCGCCATTACTCCCTCTCGGCCTCTCCCCCACATATAGTGTCATAGCTCAGTGGCACAGCACAGCGACAAGCATTACCACACCCCGGGGAACACCCAAAGCTCTGCCCCTTTAAGTAACAGAAGCACCAAGACAAAAAAAAAAAAAAATGGCCCAAATGACAGAACACTTCAAAGCTCCAGAAAAAATACAACTAAGCAGCAAACAGATAGCCAACCTATCAGATGCACAGTTCAAAACACTGGTAATCAAGAAGCTCACAGAATTGGTTGAATTTGGTCGAAAACTACATGAAAAAATGAAGCCTATGCTAAGAGAGACAAAGGAAAATGTACAGGGAACCAATAGTGATGCGAAGGAAACTGGGAATCAAATCAATGGTGTGGACCAGAAGGAAGAAAGAAACATCCAACCAGAAAAGAATGAAGAAACAAGAATTCAGAAAAATGAGGAGAGGCTTAGGAACCTCCAGGACAACCTGAAACGTTCCAACATCCGAATTATAGGGGTGCCAGAAGAAGAAGAGGAAGAACAAAAAATTAAAAACTTATTTGAACAAATAATGAAGGAGAACTTCCCTCATCTGGCAAAGGAAATAGACTTCCAGGAAGTCCAGGAAGCTCAGAGAGTCCCAAAGAAGCTGGACCCAAGGAGGAACACACCAAGGCACATCATAATTACATTACCTAAGATTAAACAGAAGGAGAAAATCTTAGAAACAGCAAGAGAAAAGAACACAGTTACCTGCAAAGGAGTTCCCATAAGACTGTCAGCTGATTTCTCCAAAGAGACCTTACAGGCAAGAAGGGGCTGGAAAGTATTCCACGTCATGAAAGGCAAGGACGAACATGCAAGATTGCTCTATCCAGCAAAGCTATCATTTAGAATGGAAGGGAAGATAAAGTGCTTCTCAGATAAAGTCAACTTCAAGGAGTTCATCATCACCAAGCCCTTATTATATGAAATGTTAGAGGGACTCATCTAAGAAAAAGAAGATAAAAAATATGAACAGTAAAAATGACAGCAAACTCACAGTTATTAACAACCACACCTAAAACAGAAACAAAAGCAAACTAAGCAAACCACTAGAACAGGAACAGAACCACAGAAATGGAGCTCACATGGAGGGTTATCAACAGGGAAGTGGGAGGGGGAGAGGGGGGGAAAGGTACAGAGAATAAGTAGCATAGATGATAGGTAGAAATAGACAGGGGGAGGGTAAGAATAGTGTAAGAAATGTAGAAGCCAAAGAACTTATATGTATGACCCATGGACATGAACTATAGGGGGGGAATGTGGGAGGGAGGGGGTGGGCAGGATGGAGTGGAGTGAGGGGGGGGAAATGGGAGAACTGTAATAGCATAATCAGTAAATATATTTAAAAAATATGTTTGAGAACCAGACAAGGAGACCAAGGGACACTGAGTGCTGCCGTGCTAGGGAATGGGACACAGTTCTCACTGCCTATAGTCCCCAGCTCTGACCCATGAGGCCCCTGGCCCACAGAACCCCTTTCAGGGATCCCCTTCTGCCTTCCTCCCAGCATCCTCACCAGTAACTCCTGTTCCAATTGCAGTTGTTGAGCCATTTGCAATCATGGTCAGAGCCAGTGATGCACTTGTTGTAGGCACAACAATGTTTGGCTTTCTCACTCCTGGAAGGAAAAATTTGGGAGGAGCAAGCTGTCAGAAAATTGGTGTGGGTAAGAAATGAGTCAGAACCTCTTCTGCTGCAGGAGGAATGGCAGTAGCAGCCTCAGTCAGAGAGGACCTGTGTCTGAGTGGTGGGGTGCCTTCCCGCTGCCATGCTGCCACATGGTACCAGGGTTTAAGGCCTAGAAGCCAGGCTAGTATCCTGCTGTGAGCCACTGGGCCTCCCTACCACACTACCCACTCTGTCTCCAGGGACACTAGACACCTGGGTCCTGACTAGCCCTGTGATCTGGTGGGGGTAGGGCACTCATCTGAGAAACCCCAAGAAAGGCTGTGCTCTCCTGGCCCTAAATCAGCCTGGGGCAGGGAGGGAGGCTCAGCTGCATGAAAACAGCCCCTACTTCTATGGGGAAATAGCACTGCAGTGTTCCTCACAAGTGGTTTGAGAATTAAATTTGTCCACTGAGTGGGTGAGGGGCCATTCGTGTCGCCTGGCCCCATGTCCCAGCACTCACATGGTGGCCTCACATACACAGAGCGATACTAATCGTCGATGACATGATGGTGTTTAGATCGGTCAAACATAGGCAGTAGTTGACTGTAGTTGTTCTTGTGACTAACACTTCAGCTGAATCAATGGAGACAGATACCTGAGTGTGTGGGGAGTGGGTGTCAAGCAATAACTCATTCCTGGGCCTGGTTAACACGGTGTGAGGTGTCCAAGCTCTGGTGCCTGGCCAGGAACTGTGGGACCAGCTAGTGCTGAGGACCAAGGACATCCTCTCTTGTCTCCCATTCCTCCCTTCAGGAAGGACAAAGCACTGCCTGCTGGAGGGAGGCTTTCAAATTAGAGCAATGGCCCCACAACAGGCAAACACTTGTTTACCTAAGAGTGTGGCTTCCATGTGCTTCCCTAAGGGAAAGGCCTGTGTTCGCAGGTAGGAACCAAGCTGCTTGTTGAAGGTTGTGGGGGTGGGGCCGGGGGATACTTTGGGTAGCAGAGACCTTCTGAAAGCATGGGTGGCATATGAAAAAAAATCTACCATCAAGAAACAAAGAGGAAGGGAGGGAGGATTCACATACCCAGTCAGTGAGCTTTAGGGTGAGTGGGCACGCTCTTTCTCATTCCCAGGACCCCTTGGGCTTTCTCCAGCACCCACTTCCGGCAGGGCTCCAAAGGTAAATTCAAGCCCTCACATCCTACCTCTCCACTCCCTTTCCTCTGGAAATGAGCACACCATCCCCACAGCCACCAAACAGAAGGGGGCAAAAACAATGGCATGGCCACCTCATTAGCCCCATGTCCCTGGGACATGTTCTGAGCCAAGAGCAAAGGATTCAGGGTTTATAGCCAGTTTCCCAAAGAGCAGAGGGAAGCCTGGGCATGGTAGGAAATACTGCCCATCCATAGGGTCTCCTTTTCTTTGCCTGGGGTGGGGGTGTCATCTGACTCACTACCATATGCGAAAGGCTCCAGAGATTTTACAGAAAGTCCATCAAGCAGGGCAATGCAGGCTCTGAACAGGGAGGTATGATTAGGACTCTGTCCTGTGGAAACTTCTTCTCAGACTCTGCCTGCAAGGTGGGCCTTATGTGGAGTGGCCTGGGGGTTCTGGGGCTTGGGTTTGTATGTGTGGCCCTGTATTGATGAAGCTCTGGTCACAAACACACACAATATGCAAAAAGCCTGAGTGGAGGCTGGTTCTGCCTACAGTTGCTCATCCTTCCCTTATCCTTCAACCTCTAGGCACTGAGTGCAGACCCAGGGCCCTGGGGCCCGCCTGGCTTGGGGGAGTGGGGCCCTGAGACAACCCAAAATGGGTGGGTAAGAGGGAGGCACAAAGAGGGTCAGATAGGAAAGCTGGTGCCTGGGCATGGGGTGGGCCGATGCACAGCCAGGAAGAGCTGGAAAGTGGGGCTGGGGAGATGGCTAAGAACCAGTCATGCACTGGGGGACATGGAGGGGGACAGGACTGACCAGATCCCTCTGGTGCCATGTGGGGGATAAGATGACCCTGAGGCCCTTCCCATAGCCACTGGACCTTGTGGGGCTAAGGGTAAGGCCTGAGCCTCCCCTACTCTGCTACTGAGAATGAGGCCAGGCTCCTGTATAGGATGTGGAACAGCAAGACAGGTAGTGAGTGCTGAGCCAGGCCTCACTGTCACAACAGGTGATGCTAATAAGGCCCTAGCATGATGGTCACCCTCACTTGCTCCCTGAAGCCTAAGGAGCCTCTGGCATTGTTTGTATAGTTACTGGGCAATAAGAGCACTTCTGAGAGGCAGGACAGGAGGGTGATAACCAAAGACAGTGAGACAGCAGGAAGTGGCACTGTGGCCCAGGTGCAGCCCCTTCCTCTGTGGAGCAAGAGTAGAATGGCCCTTGTCGCCATTTGGTGTGGTAGGTGAGGGTGAGAAGGGTAGACAGTGGGGAAGATGGATGGACAGGGAGATGGGTGGAGTGGCTGGAAGGGACATCCTCCTGGGTAGCAGGTGAGACTGAGGTGTATGGCCTAAGCCCATTGCCCTCAAGTCTACACTCGGCTCACATACAAAACCACTGCCAGGGAGTGTCGATCAGCATAGATCACACTTGAACCTTCAGCCTCAAACTGGAGGTGCTGGCCTGACCTGGGCCTACTCAGCCAGCTCTGCAGAGTTGCCTGCAGCCAATTTCCCAAGCCAACCCTGCTGGGCTGTGAACAAGCCACCTCTTGGGAACGTATGCCCTGTGAACAAAGAGGTGAGGTTTCCAGGGTAAAAGGCTCCTGAGATTCAAGAGTGGTAATGTAGTATGCAGTTAGATAAGCTTGAGCAGAGTAGTATGGAAGGTCGCCAGTGTGGAAAGCCCCAGGTACCTAGCAACAGGCAAAGCTGGGAAAGCAAGGACTCTGCACCCAGGGTGACCTTTCCTCCCCTAGCCTATCACTGGTCATGGGGTTTAGACCTCCTTAGAGGAAGAACAAGGGGCCAGAGAATAGCCTCAAATGACTCCCATATAATCCCTCGAAAAACCACGCCTTTAAGCATTAAGCCCTCAAGATAATGAGGTACTGACCCACATCAAATAATCTTAGTAACAAAGCCTTGGGTCTGTTCACCACAGAGATAGAGTTTTGGTCAAACTACAGATAACATCTAAGCCTCAGTTGAGTTTCAGTGCCAGGCCCAGAAAAGCAGCAAAACCAGACACAGATGCCATGGCTGACCTCAGAACCAGGTGCATTGATTAGTGACCTCTTGCCCTAGTGCCAACCAAATAATGGAAACCACGACCCTGAAAGGACACACTGGCACAGCTGATGAATATTCTGCTGAGATCCTCCCCTGGGACCTCCTTTAAGATCCCCACCTTTGGAGAGGACAGAGGACCCAGTGTGAGCTCTCGAGCTCACTCTTTCTCTCTCACCTGTGCCTTTCCCCACCCCTTGCCCCCAGTTGCATATATCCTTGCTTTCTTTCTCCTAAGTTCCAAGGGTTCTTCTTTTGCCTCTGTAACTTGTTTTCTGGGCCCATTTCTTCTAACTCTGAGACTTTCCAAATAAACTTTTGCTTGTATATGAGTCTTGACTCTGAATTCTCTCTTAGCCAGAACTCAAGTACTGAGATTGCTGAACCGAGGTCCAATTACCAGTAACATTCAGGTCTGTTTTGACGCGAACAGTATCCCACTTACATAGTCAACAAAGCTGTCTACAGCCTCCTTGGACATGAAGTTGTCCAAACCAAGAACAAACATAATTATACCTTGTACCCCATGTGGAAAAGAATCTACTTGCTCATCTGACCAAACGCCTTGACCAGCACTCAGCACTCAACCTGGTCCATGTTGGCCTGTTGACATACATGTCACCCACAAGAATGATCACCGAGTGAAACTTGGTCACATTTTGCCCAATACGACCTGGCCATTCACACTTGGCGACCTCCACTGAGGGTGGGCTTAGCCCCGGAAATAGAAAGGCTATACAGTAGGTGCCACACACCGAGGCCAGGGGTTTCCAAACTTTTGGTGTCTCTGGGCCACAATGGAAGAAAACTAGTTGTCTTAGGCCACACATTAAATATGCAAACACTAACAAAAACTGATGAGCAAAAAAAAGGTTTTAAGTAAGTTTACAAGTTTGTGTTGGGTCGCATTCATAACCTTCCAGGGCTTGGACACCCCTGCCTCTGCTTTCACTTTCAGAGGCAATTTTATCCTAGGTTCAAGTTTATAATAAAAAGAAGGAAGGGAGTTTGTGGTCACATTTTCATCACAAATCATGGGGACAGAGCCATAGCATGCAGCTGGCAGAGGCTTAGGTTGAGGAAAATTGAGCTGTGCATTGTAAAGGCTTACAATGAGTTGAGCTATACATTCTTTTAAAGTTCTTATTAAACTCACTGTTCTTCGTTGGACAACAGAGATAGACAACTGTGCATTGCTTAGAAAGCTTTGGTGGCACAGGTCTCCACCTTCTCTCTGTTTTTCCAGCTCTCTTCTCCCTTCCCTGAGCACTGCACCCCACCCCCCAACCTCTGATGCCCCCTGGAAGCCAGGTGCAGTCACTCTGCACCAACTGCAGGTGAAGGGTAAAGACTCCTGTGTAAGCATCTGCACTTTTAGCAGGGACCCTGACCAGGATATTGAGCAGCACAGAGAACATAGGTAGGGGTGGGGCAGTTCAGGCCCTTGACAATGGGGGCAAGCATGAAGTGAGAAATGGGGAGAGAGAAACAACCCCTCCTTCTCTGGTGGAGGAGTCCTTTGGAAGCCCCTCCCCATTCTAGACAACAGGCAGGTGCTCCCCCATTGTAGAATAATTCATAATGTACTTCCACTCACATAGCAGCATGGGAATAAAAGTGTAAAACATGCCTAAGCCAAGATCAAGAACATGACTCAAGATATCACCTGGTGCTTGGGGAGGGGCTTTGACCAGCTGTTCCCTCTGGACAGGAGAGGTGGCAATGTTCACTCTGCCCTGATAGCCATGGGGTCTGGGAGGACTTGTGTCTGGCTTCTGTCAGAGCTGTCCACCTGCAAGATGAAGGAGGACAGCATGGCAGGCCATGGGTCACTTGTATCACCCAGGACCACTGTTGGAGCAAAGGAGACAGGGCTTGGACTGGGGCTGAGGCTGGGGCTGGCAGAAGGCTCTTAAAGTGTGTTTTCCCACAGAGCTGAGAAACTGGAAGGGGCACCCAGCCACCAGCATCCTAGGTGTGGGAAGCTACCAGTCCCTCACGGCAAAAGTCAGCCTACAGTTATGCAGAAGATGGCTAAAGCCAAGATCAGGATCATGGCCCAGGCCATCACCTGATAGAAGTGGCTTTAAAACAAGTCCAGCTTGTTTATAAAGGTGCAGAAACTCATTAGTAGACCCATCAGTATGAGATGAAAACTGGTGTCAGCACTTGGCTCATCTCCTGGGAAACTGAGGTAGTTCGGGAAAAGTAAACTTGGCTGGTGTGATAAGGTGATACTTTTATCTGACAGAAATTCTAAGAATTCTTCCTGCAAATGCCACTTAAGAACATAACCAGAGACCACATTTCCACAGAGTTCTGTGTTATTCTTTCTGTGGGGTCAGGGAAGGCCTGTGACCTCTGGGTATCCTGGTATTGCCCAGGTATGGAGGCTGGGAGGGAACTGTGGCCCTTTCTGGACAGTCAGGTGGGCAGGGGCCACCAGGAAAGGAAAGGACATGGCATCAGAGAGACTGCAAAACATTTGAGGGTGTGAGAGAGGGGCTGAATGGTGCCCTGTTCAGAGCCCTTTGTTGTCCCTTCAGAATAAAATGCACAGAAAATGTAGTAGATAAAATGTATTTCTTTGGGAAGAGAAAGAGTGGTTGAAAAATAGTCTAAGACTTTCTTAGTTGGGAATCCCTTGGGAATTTTCCTAAGAGCAGATTTTGGCTGCTGTCTACTGCTTTTGGTCATCTTCTCTGGTTCTCTGAGTGTGACATAGGCGGACATGGGTCACAGTGGCCCCTGAGCTGACACAGGTTTCATGGGACTCTCAGGAAGACTGGAGAGAATATCATGTTTATAAAACAAGACCAAGGTGCCAAGGGCACAGAAGTGTAATGCGAGTATAAAACATGATTCCCAAATAAAAACAACATGCAAATATAAGAGCCAACTAACAGAAAAGACATAGACCAAAATCAAATCCCATAATCTGGAAAGTGAAATCAAGGGATTATAGCAGATCTTGGAAGAGAGAGGTTAAAAAGTGTTAGTTTTGAGAGACAATTTAAGTGACATGGAAAACAGAAGTTGGTGACACAATATTACTTGTTAGGGTTTCTGGAAGAGGAAACGGGGAGACTGTAAGAGAAGAAACAAAGAAACAAAGTGAATAAAATGCATGTTTACTTCAAACAGATTTAAGACTTTAGACCAAAGTATGCTCCAAGAGCCAGACAGGAACAATGAGAAAAAGAAATAAGATTATGTACAATATAGATGGATACCTCAAAGTTGTAAACGGTTTCAGATTTTGCAGAATTTAAAACAGAGTACGTCTTCAAGTTCTGAGAGTTTTTTAAAATCCTCACTGGAAGGAATGTTTATTGATTGTAGGGGGTGGGGAAAGAGGTAGAGAGAGAGAAAGAAACAACATCTATGGGAGAGAGAATCATCATCAATCGGTTGCCCCCCATATGTACCCCAACCGGGGATTGAAACCACAACCTTTCTGGTGTGTGAGACAACTGGCCAGGGCAAGTTCTGAGAGTCTTTTGAACTTAAAATAGACACAGCCAAACTATTGCTAAAGTGTGAGAGCAAACTGAAAGATCTTGAAATATGTGAGGCTCAAAGTACAACGAAAAGGTTCATCCATTGAATCTGAAAACTACCCACAGCAGTGAGCAAATAAATCTACAATTATGTTGGAATCAAATCTACAAGAAAATCAAGTTGAAACAACAATGTCTGATAACAGAGCTATGAGTCCGCAGGCACATTTGGTCAGAAGGCAGAGTGAGAAAAAGATGACAAATGCCACAACATGGCTCCAGGTAAACATACACTCACCACACCTGCTTCCTGGGACACAGGTCTGTGGGCACTGGCTGAATTACAACACTGTCCCAGGCTCTGGGCTGGGATCCCTCAGACTCTGTGGTGCCCTATGGGGTCTACTTGGATTCTTCAGGAACAGGGCTGCATTTCCATCCCTGCCCTAAGGTGCTACACACCTTTATTCACTCCTGCCTCCAGGGTCTGCACTCACCTCCATTAATAAAAACTAAGGGTTCTTTTCACCCAGTTTGAAAAATGTGCAAAGGGAAAATGTGTATTATCTAGTTCAAATTCTCATCTCTCGGGACCAGATCATATTAGTTTAAAAAAACTGCAACCTGGCTGTTAATTAATGTGGCACTTCCTATTTTCTTTTGGGGTGAAATGGGTCCATTTCTGAACCTGAATCATCGGTGTCCTACTGGATTGTAGACTATCTTTTCAGACCTCCAGAAGTCAAACTTGTTAGTATCCTGGTGAGCACAGAAGTACAAATGAAGCACTTACCTCCCTTGAAGCCAAAACACACTTTTCCTTTTTCAGCTATCAGAGATGTCCTGACTGAGCAAAAAAGCATACACACTCTTGTTCAGCCCAGGCCCAACTGAGGAGGATCCAACCAGAACCTCAGAACCTTCCTGGTTTACATGGCAACAACAGAGTTTAAGGTACCTAATAAGGCCCAATCCTCTAGACAGGCTCATTGCCAGCAGTGGGGGAGGAGAGTAGGGACTGAGGCAGACCTCGTGGAGACTCTGAGGGTAAGGCGCAGGGGGCATCACAAGGGTGGGATGGTGGATGGTACCACCCTTCACCACCTGTACTTGAGTCCGATTTATGTGGTCCTCAGTTTTGACAAGAACATTTCCTATCTCGGCCCCTCAGTGGCAAACCAGTTGATTTATGGCCACCCCCAGCTGCCTGACCTCTTGCTTCAACAGCTTATGGTGGCTAGTGAGTAGATTTCAACTTACCTCATTACACTTGACCACATCAGCTGTTTGTCCTCCAGGAGCTGAGACATCCACTCTCTGTCCAGGGTGTGGATATCTCAGGGTCAGACTTGGGGACTGTGGCACAGACATGGCTATTTGGCCCATATGGCCCTGGGGGCTGTCCTCTTGGTGGCCACAGAAGGAGAATAAGAGTGAGGAATATGTGAACACCTTGTGCTGAGTTGGTAGTCATGTGACAGGGAGAGTGGTTTTTTTTTTTTAACTTTTCAAACAGTAATTTATTATAGATACCAAAATAACCATTTTTCCTCATGCCATTTCTTCAAATTTTGTTTCTTTTTGGTTATAGTACGTCCTTTAATCTTTCCTTTAGTGAAGACCTTTAGATAGTAATGTTTCTCAATTTTTGTTCTTTTTATTAAAATTATATTTTATTGATTATGCTATTACAGTTGTCCTGATTTTTTCCCATTTGCTCCCTTCCACCCAGCAACCCCACCATTGTTTACCTCCATGGGTCATGTGTATAAGTTCTTTGGCTACTCCATTTCCTATACAATAATTTACATTCCCATGGCTATTCTGTAACTACCTATTTGTATTTCTCAGTCCCCTCACTTCTTCACATATTTCCCCCCATGCCCCTCCCATATGGCACCCATCAAAATGCTCCCTGTATTCATGATTCTGTCTCTGTTCTTCCTGTTTGTTTAGTTTGATTTTTAGATTCAATTGTTGATAGGTATGGATTTATTGTGATTTTATTGTTCATAGTTTTGATCATCTTCTATTTCTTAAGTAAGTGCCTTTAACATTTCATATAATAATGGTTTGGTGATAATGAACTCTTTTAGTTTTTTCTTGTCTGGAAGCTCTTTATCTGCCCTTTGATTCTAAATGATAACTTTGCTGGGTAGAGCAATCTTGGCTGTAGGTCCTTGCTTTTCATGACTTTTAATATTTCTTGCCAGACCCTTCCAGCCTGCAAACTTTCTTTTGAGAAATCAGCTGACAGTTTTATGGGAACTCCCCTGTAGGTAACTAACTTCTTTTCTCTTGCTGCTTCTAATAGTCTGTCTTTATCTTTAACCTTTGGCCTTTTAATTATGATGTGTCTTGGAGTGGGTCTCTTTGCATATATCTTATTTAGGACTCTCTGTGCTTCTTGGATTTGCATGTCTATTTCCTTCACCAAATTAGGGAAGTTTTCTTTCATTATTCTTTCCAATAGATTTCCAAGTTCTTGCTCTTTCTCTTCTTCTGTCACCCCTGTGATGCTAATGTTGGACCTCTTGAAGCTGTCCCAGAGACTGCTAATAGTATCCACATATGTTTGGATTCTGTTTTCTTCTTATTGTTTTGATTGATTGTTTATTGCATCCTTATGTTCCAAGTCATTGATCTGCTTCTCGGCTTCATCCACTCTACTATTGTTTCCCCGTAATTGTTCTTTATTTCAATTAGTGTATCCTTCATTTCTGACTGGGTATTTTTTATGCTGCTGAGGTCCTCACTAAGTTCCTTGAGCATCCTTATAACCAGTGTTTTGAACTCTATGTCTGACAGATTGCTTATCTCCGTTTTGTTCAGCTCTTTTCAAGAGTTTTGGTCTGTTCTTTCATTTGGGCCATGTTCCTTTGTCTCCTCATTTTGGCAGCCTCCCTGTGTTTCTTTCAATGTATTAGGTAGAGTTGCTTTGACTCCATGTGTTGGTAGTGTGGCCTAATATAGTAGGAGTCCTGTAGGGTCCAGTGGTACAGCCTCCTCTATCACTCATGCTGGGTACTCAAGGTGTGCCCTTTGTGTGGGCTGAGTACACCCTCCTCTTGTAGTTGAGCCTTTGTTGCTTGTTGGCAGATCAATGGGAGGGATTTACCCAGGCCAGTCAGCTGCAAAAACTAGCTGTGACCACTGACAACCAACCTTTGTCCTCCATGGAGGGTCAGCTGTGTAGGGGCAGGGTAGTGGTTCTCTGATGTGGTCTATAGCTGGGTGCAGTGGCCCTGGGGTTTCCAGGGTGGTGCAGGCCAAGGTCAGCTCCCACCTGTGTTTTGCCTGGGGCCACCCTGTCTGAACTCTAAAGCAATCTCAGATGGCTGCTACTTTTACTGGGCTTGGAGATTCCCAGATGAAGCCAAACTCTGAATCTAGGCTGACTTCTACTAGTGCTGGGCCTGGGGCTCAATGAGGCCAGCTGTTGTTTGTTGGACAGGATTTAGAAAGTTGTGAAGCATGAGCCAAGACTAACCATTCATATGGAAAAACAGCTTGGGTGGACTCATAAGTGGGACGGAATTTCTGGGGATCTCCAAGGCAGGTCAAACAGTGTTAGTCAGGTGGATGGAGTCTCAGGTATGGCACCAGTTTGCTGGCTCTGTTGGAGGAGGGTTAACAAAAGTGACAAAGGCCTCTGCTTGCCTTAATGCCTGACACTTCAGTTTCTCCTTGGATTCCACTGGTGCCTTTCAAGCTGCTAACCCTGTGCTAGAGCTCAGAGGGAGTGAGTCTTAGTAGGTGAGTACATGTGTGGGTTATTTAAGAGGAACTACTTGGGGCTCCAGAAGTTTCTTCCATTAACTCAATCCCTGCCTGAGTTTGTAGCCAGAAGTTGTGGGGACTTATCTTCCTGGCATTGGAACCTTGGGTTGGGGAGCCTGGTGTGGGGCTGGGACACCTTGCTCCTGAGATATCCCTCCCAAATTTTTATCCACCACACATGGGTGTGGGACCAGCCTCTTTTGCACCTGCACCCCTCCTAATAGTCTGGATAGTACTAACAATCTGATAGAAAGAACTCACATATTTACAGTTTCTTTGTAAGCATATTGCAAGCACCAGCAGTTCCATTGTGCTTGTACAAGAAACAGCCTTGACCATGACTTCAAGTGACACATGTCACGCAACTGCAGGAATTTGCTTGGTACTGACCAGCTTCATGTTGCTGACATTAGAGATCCATATCAAGACCAGCAAGGATCCTGCCTGCAAGTCCACAGCCTCTTCCCCTGATCTCTTTGTTCTCTTTGTCCCTCTCGCTCCTTATAAAAACCCCTGAGATGGGAAGATAGATTTTGAGATGAGAGTTCCTCATATTCCAGGTTGCTGGCACCTTAAAAAAACCAATTTTCTTTACAACAGCACCTGCCTCTTGAATACTGGCTATTGCATTCAGTTACATGAACACTGCTCGGAGTCTGTGAAGAAGAAAAGTTTCTTCATAGAACTTCTTTAGAAGCTGAGTTCTAAAAATAGCCCAAGTGCTCTTCATAAGATGAGAACTTTTCTCTGCTTCAGAGACCATCTTCTGGCTGCTAGGGGCTCATCACAGGTCTCTATCTGGGGAACTTTGACAGGCAGGATGCTCACAGATTTATCTCTTTTCTGCCAACCATTATTCCTCCTGTCCCTCTTACTAGGCAGAAACAGTTTCAGTTTTCTAATCTGTAAAATAGGAATAATAATCACCTACCTCAATGGTGTTTTCCTTTTGAGAACTGAGCTTTGACTATCTTTAGCTCTATTCTGGTCTACTCATGTGTCCTCATTTGAAACCTGAATCAACAGTTCTCAGAATAATTCAGGTTTGGGTGTGTGTGGTAGGGGTGAAGTGGCAGGGACTGGTCAATGGTTTAGAACTTTGTGGAAAGTTTGGAGATGTCACATCAATTGTCAGCACAAGTGTGAGAAGCTCAACCACAGAGCTGTCCTGAGAAAACAGGGCTGGGGGAGGGGGAGGTTATGCCCATGAGTCTGCTCACAAGAGAGGTGATGAGAAGAAGTAACCATGAGGGAAAGACTTCAGGAGCTCAGGAAAAGAAGACAAGGGGGGAGATTTCTTTTTGGCCCATAAGTCTCTGTGGAAGGGGAAATCACAAAATTGACCACTGTGTAATTGGCCACAGCTATATCATATACCAATTTTCAAATACTAGTGAGATCAATAAAAAGAGAAAAGGAAGGAGACAACATATAACCTGAAACTAAGCCATAAATAATGAAAGTACCAGTTACTCTTGGGGAGTATCTGTTTCTAACTGACTTTTTGTTAGAACTGTCAGGTATAAGCAAAAACAGCAAGACCAAAGCATAAGTTACTTTGTGTGAAGAATAATTGAACATTCAGGATATTTTTTATTGACATATATGAAAGGCCAAGTGCCAACTGAGGTCTCCCCATCTTGAGATTTGTTTAATAGCCGCATCCCTTTGTTCTACATTCTGTGGGAGGCCTCAGAAGTCTTTGGTCACTCAGGACACGGGGAGTCTCCTGGCCACTGTTGGCTCCCACACCAGAACTCCTTGAGCTCACAGACTCCCTTGAGTCTCAGTTCCCACAGTTGTCCTCATCCCTCTCCTCTATACAAGCCCAAATGTGGAACTCATCCCCTGTGTGTGAATCCCACACCCCAAAACCATTGCCCAAGATATTAGTGTGTCATAAAATACTGCAGGTTCAGTGTCACAGGGACTGAGAGTAGATGTGCTGACTGCACCTGCACGTTCCCTTCATCTTTTCCTCCTGCCTATTTCCAGGGCCCCTTACTCCAAGGCTGCCCTCCTTCACAGACATAGTTTCTTTTCCCTACCTCACCACTCTCTCCCCACTCACTCACCTCCTCACTTGGCTCCCCATTGGCCCCTCCCTCAGCCTCCCACTTCCTACTAAGGTCAAATCTTCCCTTGGCCTATTGCAAACTCAATAATGTCCCTGCCAAAATAAATGGCTCTCTCCTCCATCAATTTCTATAAGTGCAAAGAAAAAGTATATGTTCCCATCAAAAATACAATTGTTCCCCCTCTCTATAGAATGCAGAACTAAGAAAACAGGCATTCATTTTGAATAGGCAAATTTTCTTCTGTTTCTTCAGTAAGTACAAAGCAAATACTATTTAAAAATGCAACAACATGTTATTTGTTCCTAAAGAACACTTGCTGTGCCATATTCACCTTAATATAATGTGAAGACCTTTGCTCTTTCTGTCTCCTTAAACCTGACCCCTTCCTTCCCACACCTGCTCTTCCCCTTCCATCTCATCTCAGGCAGTGTCCTCTTCTGCTCTCTTCTTCATCCATCAGAATGCTCTCTTGCTTAAGACCAAGGTCTGTAAGTTCAGTACCTAAGTTTACTTCTATGTAATTTGTTGTTTCAGGTCTTATAGTAGGTCTTTGATCCATTTTGAATTAATTTTCATACATGGGGACAAACTGTAATCTAGTTTCATTTTTTGGCAGGTGGCTTTCCAATTTTCCCAGCACCTTCTTTTGAAGAGTGTTTCTTTTCTCCATTGTGTGTGTTTGGTTGTTTTGTCAAATATCCATGTAGGTGTATTACTGGTCCCTCAACTCTGTTCCATTGGTCTGTGTGTCTGCTTTTGGACCTTGGTTTAAAGAGGTTTTTATGAATTTGACCTCAGTGGCAAGGGAAGTAAAAGCAAAAATAAATAACTGGGACTATATATAACTAAAAAGCTTCTGCAGAGCAATAGAAACCATTAAAACCCCCCAAAAGTCAACCAACCAAATGGGGGATTTTTGTAAATAACACATCCTGTGAGGGGTCAATATCCAAAATATACAAAGAACTCATGCAACTCAACAACAAATAAGCAATCCAATTAAAAATAAATGGGCAGAGACCCTGTACAGACACCTCTCCCAAGAAGACATACAAATAGCCAACAAATATATGAAAAGATGCTCAACTTCATCAACTATTAGGAAGATGCAAATCAAAATACTGTGAGATACCAACTCATACCTGGTAGAATGCCTATTATCAACATGACAAGTAAAAACGAGTGTTGGAGAGGTTGTGGAGAAAAAAAAGAACCCTCATTCACTGCTGGTGGGATTGTAGACTAGTACAGTCACTATGGAAAACAGTATGTAGGTTCCTCAAAAAATTAAGAATAGACTTACCATATGACACAACAACCCCCTCTTCTAGCTATTACCTGAAAAATTTGAAAACATTTATTTGCAAAGATATGTATGGCCTTTTTTTCTGTAGTAGTAGTATTTACAGTGATGAAGACATGAAAACAACCAAAATGTCCTTTGATAGCTGATTGTATAAAGAAGATCTGGTACATATATACAATGCAATATTAATCAGCTTTAAGAAAAGATGAAATACTACTATTCACAACAGCATGAATGGATCTTGAGGATATTATGTTAAGCTAAATAAATTGGACAGAAAAAGTTAAGAACCACATGATTTCATTCAAATGTGGGATATAAAACTGAAGGCAGCAAATAAAGAAGAGAAACAAAGAAAAGCTCATAGAGACAACAGTATGATAATTACCAGAGGTTAACGTGGGTGGGGCACATAGTAAAGGAGGCCAATTATATGGTGAGAGAAGATTTGATTTGGGTGATAAACACACAATGCAATATGCAGGTGATGGATTATAAAACGGAAAACTTGAAACCTATATAATTTTGTCAACCAATGTTATCTCAATAAATTTAATTAAAAAATACCATTTTGCCAACTCCCAGATTATGCCCCGTCCCATGACAACCACCTGGTTTCCCATGCTGGTCATCCTAATTATTTTTTTTGTACTCGTTGCTTCATTATTTCACACATTTTTGTCTTCTTGATTTCAAAAGGACTGCTTAAGGCTACAATAATTTGAAGTCTTCTACAAATACATGCACCAGCAGTGGTGTGTCCTTGAGCAAATGGCCCCAACTGGTCCAAGTGTCCATTTCCTCACCTATAAAATGGAAATGAAAATACCTTCCTCGTAAGTGATGCTGTGAGGATTAAAAAAGATTATATATTTCAAAGAGCTATGCACAGTGTTGACACATGGGAAAGTCTCAAAAATGTCAGCTTTTATTATACTGTGGATGATGATCAAAATGGAAGGCATAGATTAGGCCAAGAAGAGGGAGAAAATTGATCAAATCAGTGAACTAATTGATTGGCCAAGCAAGGGAGAACACAGCAGCTCTGGCAGTTATCTGAATTATTGTAGATCAGAAAAAAGCCTGGTTATAAGCTTGACTTTTTAGCTTGTCAGTCTTCGATGGCTTGCTTTTCAGACTATATGATTTTGTGAGGGATTGTTCTAGCCATGAGGAGAAGCACAGTGTGTCCCTTCTACAAAGACCACATTTGAGCAACAGTAAGAATAGGAAGTGAAAACAATGCTTAGTCCACTGGACTAAGGGGAATTCTTTCACAGCTCATTGCAATTCCCCAAGTTGGAAAGAAACTTGAACAAGTAGCCAGAAGGTTCAAAGGCGGCCTCTGCTTGTCAACCCATGGCAGCCTGGCTGGGTTTCACACAGGGTATCACTCTGAGCTTCTGCAAAGCCTGGCATGTTGTGCCTGTCCTGACTCATAAAACCACTCATGACCATCTGACTCACCAGCACCTTTTCCTGCAGCGTCTCAGTACAAGTCCTCTCCCCCAAGGGCTAGACAATGGCAACACTTATAACCAACAGTTATTAAACATGTACTAGGTATGAACTGCTGTGTTATTATATCATGACAGCACCTCTATGAGGTGCATACATCCATTGTCCCTTTTTACAGAGTGTGGGGGTGGGGCACGTGAACCTGAATCCAGGCTCTCCACTGAGCAGCTGGGTGGTAACAAAGAGACCATCTCTATACAATGGATTAAAATGGGGGGGGTAGGGAACAATGTGGGATAATGGGAATCAGGCAGACTTAAAGGCTAGAGCACCATGTGTCTGAATGTCAGCTCTTCCCATTGCTAGCTACATGGCCATAGTCAGAGTCTTTCGACTGCAATTTGATTTTCTCATCTGCAAAAGTGGGAACAATAGTATTTTTCTTAAAGAAATTTTGTGAGGAGTAGAATTAACAAATATAAAGTGCTTAGTACATGACTCTTGACAATGGTATTGTCACAGTGGTAAATGACAATTGTGCATTTAGTCTGCTCCCCATCCTACAAAGCATCGTACGCCTTTACTGTGATCATCTCTTGCAGCTGTTTCTACCTCCCTTAAAAAGTTTATCTTTCTTTTCCATGTTTTCTACTAATTTCAAGACAGTCTGTCCTCTTGACTAAACCTCAAGCTTCCTGGCTCCAGGACTGTTTCCCACTTACCTTTGTATCTATTGTAGAAGCTAGCACAGTGCCCAACACACACAGGAAATGTTGGACTTGCTAAATTTGAGGAGGAAAAGGAGCCTCACACAGGTGTGGAGCACAGGAGGGGTTGTCATTCGAGGCACTGCAGAGGGGACCTCCAGGACAACTGGGGGGAAGCCTGAGAACACTGTACACCTGACAAGACACAGGGCAGCTGACAATCAAAGGTTATCTTCAGTTTGCTCACCTAGGGGTGGTAAGAGGCATTCTGCAGTATAGTGTGATGTGCATGAAGAACAGAACCTTTAGTCACCCACGTTTAAGTTCAAATTTGGGTTCTGCCCTAAGTAGCATTCTGAATCTCAGTTCACTCTTCTATAAGACTAATAAGAACAACATTACTAACTCCAGAGGATTTTTGAGATTTTTGTGGATGTGAAGTGCCTTGCAAAAAGATGACTGAGAGATTAAGGGAAAATGACCAGTGGGCAGAATTAGCCTAATTTCTAATCTCATAGAACCCCACAACATTACACCATCTCTCTGGTTATAGGAAATTCCTCTCACAGTCTCTGCCATCCCATGGGTTAACACTCCTGAGTTATTAACACAGATGAGAAACACTGGAGTGATGGTCTAAATCATGTGTCATAACCATCTGCATTCACATTCCCTTAGGGCAAGAGACACAAATCTGTTCTCTGTGACTGGGGGTGAAGCCATGCAGGGCACGTGGGCTGCCATCTACAATACTTAGAGCCCAAAGATAGCTGAGAGTCCTACAGTGATTATTGCCAAGTTAACACTGAAGGTAACTTCAAATCCAGGCTTGTCTGACTCCAAAACCCAGGCTCTCTTCTTGAGGTCATATTTCAAAGGTGAGGAAGACATAGTCCCAATTCTTGGGAAGCTCTCAGTCTAATCTCTACTTTTGAAGAAGAAATGAATTGATTGATATAATCAGAAGAAAAAAAACACTGCATTCCCTTAATGACCAAAAATGCCCCCAAAACCTCTGTTGATAAGTCATGTCCTATCTACTCCTATTAGCTGAAGAAACACTCACCTTGCCCTTTTATTTTAACTTTTAAGCAGAGGAACAGACAAAGATCTGACAAAAATCTCTCCCCAAGTCTGTTTTCCAGGAAGCTGTAATTTGGAGAAAAAAAGGAGACATGGGTAGGAAAAAGATACTGCTGTCTTAGAGCTGAATTAAAGCTGTAGAAAGCCAAGCAACTTGAACCAAGTTGTAGTGAGATTTCTAAATCCCATTATACAGAGTTAGTATGTGTATGTGATGCTTCATGGCATGGGAATCTGATTTATTTTATTTAAACATTTTTTAACTTAGCACAAAGAAATCTGATCTCTTAAAAGAAAAATACCCCTATTAGCACCAGCAGGCATACAAAGGGAGGTTGCAACACCTCACTTCTCTGAGGGGCTGAAAGGACACCAGGAGAAAGATCTTTGATTCTCCTGGGGTAGGGTGTAACCCCATGACTTAAAAAATATTTTTAAATTCATATATGAACAACAAACCCATTATATGTTGACACATTTTCTCATTGTAGCATTCTATTATATAAAGATAGCATAATTTGTTTTGTAATTCTCCTGAGGAGTGGAATAACTGGGTGGTAGAGTATAGAGGTTTTTAACTTTAAGAGAAGTTTAGTCATGTTTAATAAAGCGGTTACACTCTAAAATGAAAAATAATCATTTTTTCCAGGACAAAAGTATATGGAAGAGTGGCATTAATTTATGTTTTCTGTTGATCTCCTTCATGTCTGGCTTAGTTGAAGACAGCTGGAGGATCTGGACAGACCGACCAGACAGACCATCCGGTTTGTTGCAGCATCACTTCAGGTAGTCGCAGAAAAACGCCACTGTACACCGGTGAGAGAATGAGAGTTAAACAGGTAAATAATGCCTGTGTGCTACTGTGAAATAATTGGGACCTCAGTGACTGCCTGAAGGAGTCTCAGGGAATTCCAGGGTTCCCAGACCACACTTTGAGAACCACCAACGTGTAAGATCATTTTGATTAAAAAAAAAACCAAAACTTTTTCAATTTGTGAATAAAGATCATGCCCAAAATGAGATTGCGTATCACCTCCATCACATGAGCAAAAATTAGAATCGTACAATATCAAGTGTGCCTGAGGATGTGAGACAGCAGGAACATTCCACCTTTGCTAACAGGCATATGAATGGGTTCAACCACTTTGTTAGACATGACCAAAGTTCTCTTTTTTAAAAAAGTATATATATTTTAGCCCTGACTGGTGTGGCTCAGTGGATTGAGCACTGGCCTGCGAACTGAAGGGTCACTGGATCAATTCCCAGTCAGGGCACATGCCTGGGTAGCAGGCCAGGTCCCTGGTTGAGGGCATGCGAGTGGCAATCAGCTGATGTTTCTCTCTCACATCAATGTTTTTCTCCCTCTTCTCCCTCCCTGCCTCTCTCTCTCTGTAAAGTAAATAAGTAAAACCTTAAAAAATATATAGATATGTATAGGTATATATACATCTATATACATCTATATATTTTATTGATATATATCAGCCCCACAATTTCACACTGATCTGTTGACTTGAGAGAGAGAGTTTACATGTGACACTGATTTTCAGCATTTAAGGTGCCTAAGATCCTCACCTTGCCACCATTACTTCCTGGCAGGTTAAGGACCAGAATGAAAAAAATAGAGGCCTCTGGTGCTTAAATGGGCAGCACGTGATAGAATATTAGAACTGGAAGTAACCCTGAATATTTAGAAACTGAGGTGCAAATAGAGGAAGATACGCTGTCTAAGGTCACACAGACAGCTAATGGCAGGAACCATATTCTCTTAGCAGCAAGTCAGCACTCTTTCCACTGCAAAAATCTCTGGAATAATACTTTCTGGCATTGGTGAGAAATGAAGAGGCTCATGCATGGATCCCAAAGCAGCTACAGCATTCCTAACCTTCCTCCTGAATTCTTAGTCCATCCCTTCCTGGGCCGGTATAGGGAAATTCACGTTTCAACATCCTTGAAAAGAAGAACCATGCCTTCGTTTAAAAAATATTTTCCCACTTCTCACTTCTTTCAAACACCACACCTCTCATGGAATGGGTAGTGGGAGCTGGGGGGCATGGACCACTATGCTCAAGTCCAGTATGTTGTTAGTGTTAATTAAGTAAATGTAAAATAAAAGAATGAATAAATCACCTATATTTTCTTTCTACAGTTTAAATTAATATCCTCCGAAATTTATAAAAATGAGTGAGTTTTTCATGTATAAATGCAAGGAAAAAGTATTTCACTTCTATAATAATATATAATTTTTTATATATTCATATTATGTTTTCTACCTTTAAATATTTTATACATTTATTTATGTATGTCCCGTATTTTTAATATTTATTCCTAAGTATTTTCCTTAATTAAAAAAAAATTCAAACTTACAGAAAAGATCAAAGAAACACCTCAGTTACCTTTTATTCTAGATTGATCACATTTTGTCATATTTGCACACTCTCTTTCTCTTACAAACCATTGGAAAGTTAGTTACACAGATCAGATCTCTTCACTTCTAAAAACTTCTGCCTGTACATCTCTGAGAACAAAAACATTCTCTTATATAACCACAATACCATCATCACATCCAAGAACTTTAAAACATAATGACATAATTTTTTTAAATGTAACAACTCAGAGCAGAATATGTTGAGAGAAAACCAAATGTTCACAGCCTAGAAAAAATTTAATCTTACGTTTCCTCAGTCTGGTTGACTTCAATCACAAAGTCTTGATTTTGCCTGAATGCCCCTCTGAGGTTCTGCCATAGCCTTCATCACCACCCCTCCCCACCCTGCAGACATTGAACTCCTCACATCTTATGCACAGAGACTCTAAAGAAACAAGCTCAGTCCTTGCGTTTAATCTTGGGTAATGTAATTATGATGTGCCTTGGTGTGTTCCTCCTTGGGTCCAGCTTCTTTGGGACTCTCTGAGCTTCCTGGACTTCCCGGAAGTCTATTTCCTTTGCCAGATCGGGGAAGTTCTCCTTCATTATTTGTTCAAATAAGTTTTCAATTTTTTGTTCTTCCTCTTCTCCTTCTGGCACCCCTATAATTCGGATGTTGGAATGTATCCAGCAAAGCTATCATTTAGAATGGAAGGGAAGATAAAGTGCTTCTCAGATAAGGTCAAGTTAAAGAAGCTCATCATCACCAAGCCCTTATTATATGAAATGTTAAAGGGAGTTACCTAAGAAAAAGAAGATCAAAAATAGGAACAGTAAAAATGACAGCAAACTCACAGTTATTAACGACCACCCATAAAACAAAACGAGAGCAAACTAGGCAAACAACTAGAACATGAGGGTTGTCAATAAGGGAGTGGGAGGGGGAAAGGGGGGTAAAGGTACAGAGAATAAGTAGCATAGATGATAGGTGGAAAATAGACAGGGGGAGGGTAAAAATAGTGTAGGAAATGTAGAATCCAAAGAACTTATAAGTATGACCCATGGACATGAACTATGGGGGGGGAATGTGGGAGGGAGGGGGTGGGCAGGATGGAGTGGAGTGGGGGGGGCATAGGACAACTGTAATAGCATAATCAATAAATATATTAAAAAAAAAGAAACAAGCTCAGGTAAGGATGCATCTCTTGTCCTTCAGATTCTGCTTTCTAGATCTCATCATAAGTCATGAAATATTGATATTAGACTAGTTTTGAAGATGTCTGAGAACTGGAAGGAAACAAGACAATTCTTGTTGCCTTGAAAAAAAATAGGCAGCTTAATTCCATGTCGTGGAAGCCCCTGATTTTGAATTCAAACACAGAGCACAGCTTCATGCATATGTGTTTTTCACATTAATATGCTCTGTGTTCCAAGGTGGCATATATAATCAAGGGTGCTAATATTTCTCCCAGTTTCCAGTAAATTCACCCTTGGGCTCCACTTAGCTGGTTGTGGGAAACTACAGCTGAGTGATAAGGAGACTGACAGTGATCCCCAAAGAAGAGAAAGAACAAGTATGTGGAAAAGCACACAGAAACTTAATTTGAAAATGACCACTAGAAACATGAAAAAATGTAGGTCATTTATTAAGATAAAGAGACTAGCAACTTTTAAAAAAGTTAACAAAGCTGCCAAAGGGACAAAGAAGTAACTTGTGTTAGAACACTTTTAGTTTTTGAGCTTCCTTAAAAAGGTAGCTGTGGTGAATTTAGAATAAATGATATACTGCCTGCTAAGGGCTAAGATGCTTAATGAAGGGACTGAAGAACACATGAGAGTAGACTCATCAGTCAGCTGATGAGATCTGTTAAACAAATAAACTCATTCATTGAGTTTTTTTTATCTTCACCTGAAGACACACTAATTGATTTTTAGAGAGATGGGAAGGGAGGGGGAGAGAGGGGTAAGAGGGGTGAGAGAGAGAGAGAGAGAGAGAAACATTGATCTGTTGCCTCTCATATGTGCCCAGACTAGGGATGAAACTTGCAAATTAGGTATGTGCCCTGACTGGGAATTGAATTTGCAACCCTTTGGTTTACAAGATACTGCTCCAACCAACAGAGCCACACTGGCCAGGGCTCATTCATTGAGTTTTTAAATTCAATTTTTAATTCTTCCATTTTTAGAAATTCTACTTTTTGTTCAAATCTTTTTATAATTTTTATTCTTTGTAGATATTTTAGACTTTTACTTCTTTAAAATTATAACTATAGTGGTTTTGTAATTTGATAATTTCATATCTGAAGTCTTTGTGGATCTGTTCTTGAAATTTGGTATTTCTGCTGGTTCTTGGTCATTGGTGCCTTGTTTCCTTGAGTACTTGGTTATTTTTGACTTGATAGTGCTCATTGTTTTAGATTACAGCAGTCCCTAACCTTTTTGGCACCAGGGACTGGTTTCATAGAAGACAATTTTTCCATGGAGCATGCTGGATGGTTTCTGGATGTTTCAAGCACATTGCATTCAAGCTCACCTCCTGCTGTGCAGCCTGGTTCCTAACAGGCATGAATGGTTCTATTCTGTGGCCTGTGGGTTGAGGATCACTGTTTTAGAGCATCATAGTGGGGATTCTTTGAGGCACAAAATGAAGGTGCTCTCTTCTAGGCAGGACTTGGAGTTATTGGTATTAGGTGCTTGGGGGAACTACCAGTCGGGGGTCACTGAGTTTGTACGTTGAGGTTCTGTGTAGGTAATGTGAATCTCATATCCGTTTTTACTTTTCTCTGCTTAGTACCAAGGCTGCCTTCTCTGCTGGCCCCTGTAGGTGTTGTTACAGGCACAGGCACATGTTGATTACTGGTTTATTCTCTCCTTGCAGGTGGTATCTTTTTGGGGGTGGGGTAGTGTTCCACATTAATGGCAGGAGTGTCTGTTACTTGACATTCTACCTTGACAGATTCAAATTTATCTCTGTTCTCTTTGCCCCGTAAAATCACCAAAACTGAACTATAGATTTGTCAGGGTTGGCAAGTGTCCTCAAGGGCATTAATGGGTATAATGATCCAGTACTCTATTTACTTCTCTGGTTTCCTGAGTTCTCTTAGATTTTGATCCAAACAATTTGTGGTGCTTTAAAAAATATGCTTATTTTGGACATTTTTTTCCTGTTATTTATAGTTTGTGTATTTGGAGGGTTAGTGCAAATAAACTAGCCTCCACTAATGGAAATGAAAATAAGGATAAAAGTTTAAATATTGAAAAATGTTTAATAAAGTGCTTTTCATTAATTAGACAAGTGAGTTAATATAAATTAGGATGTAATTATAAATTACTTGAGACAAATTAGTCTTCATGTTTATTATGAATGCTGTTTATGCTTCTTTTTGTTTTGCCTCTAATAGCTTTCTTGTTTTAGGAGTAAAAATATTTTCATCATGGCTTATTCAAAGGTGAGGACCAATGATTGAAAAATTACTCCTGGTGTCAAGGAAATTTCAGATAAAATATCTCAGGAGAAGATGGTGAGACAATTAAAGGTGAGTAAAATTGGATTATATATTTTTTGACATTTTTTTAAGGCAGCAATTTTCAACATTTTTCACCTCATGGCACATATAAAATAATTATTAAAATTCTGTGGCACACAGAAAAATTATTTTTTGCAGATCTAACAAGAAATAGGTATAATTTTGATTCATTCACACTGGACAGCTATCGTTGTGTTGCTTATTGTCATTTTTTTAATTTGACAATCTAAGGCAGGGGTGTCAAACTCTTTTTCACCAGGGGCCAGATCAGCCTCATGGTTGCCTTCAAAGGGCCAAATGTAATTTTAGGACTGTATAAATGTAACTACTCCTTAACAGTTAAGTGAGAGCTCAGTGCTGCTGCGGGGCCAGATATAACAAGGTGGAGGGCCAGATTCAGTCCTCGGGCCTTGTGTTTGTTGCCTGTGATCTAACGGAAAGGAGGTCAGTGCCCCTAACTAAATAGTCAGGTATTTCATGTTTTAAAAATTCTTGCAGCACACCAATTGAAAATTGCTAATTTAAGGTGAGGAAGTCACGTAGTTCTGTATCTTGTTAGGGTAACTTGAAGAAGCAAATGAAAGCAGAGAATGGCATGGAAAGGGTCTTGGAGAGTGGAGTCAATAAAGACATGTAGGGTTTCTGTAGCTATTGTTAATGGGAGAGCAATTAGAAAGGAGAAGCTTAGATTCTACAGGGCCTTTTATACTTGGTATAAAATCAAATCCACAATACCCTTACATTCATTTTTGTCTTTAGAAAGTTTTTACTTACTCCTATATCTTGTGTTTTATTTATAAAAACAACCATTTTAACTTAAGGGAAGTTTTAAGTTTTTGTACTGAGCGATCAGGCTGTATTTAATTTTCTCATAAGTTATTTTCAGAGTAGGTTAAAGAGCATTCTTTTAGCTTCTCTCTCTGTTTCTCATATGCAGTAATGAATTACAATTGATAGTGAACTTCCATAGAGGAAGCAGTCAATCTATGACCAGTGTCTCATTATATGTGTTTGAATAATATTTTACCGTCAGGGCAGTGATGGTCTCTGTGACTGTTAAATGGTTGAAGGAGCATAATGGCCAAGGAGAATGTTAAGCTGATTTATCAGTTAGTTCAGATGTTCTTTATTTGGGGGTATTGTTTCCTTTCTAGGTTATATCTACCTGGTCATTTTTTTGCTTGGTATATCATTATTTACTCGTATTTCAAGACTATACGCTTGCCTTAATTAATCTTTGACGGTCCAGGAACTTTAAGCAAAGTACTGTTTTATATGTATTGCTGCATGGTTTATTTTTATTAGAAGAAAAGGACTCTAATACAACTATAAATTTCAGGCAAAGTCTTAGCGTTACATAGCGTTAGCATAAAATACTAAGTTGTCAAATATCAAATGTTTATTATATAAAATATATTTTTGAACAGATTAAATTTATAAATATGTGGTTATTTTATCTAGTTAAGAACTTGTATCTATTTTATTAAAATTACTCAAGCCACAAATCATATACATATATATATTTCATTTTCTGTCAATATATATTCTTTTGACCTATTGAATGTTTGTTTGTTTGTTTATCCTCACCTGAGGTTATGTTCATTGATTTTAGAGAGAGAGGAAGGGGAAAAGAGAGAGAGGGAGAGAGACAGAGAGAGAAACATTGATCTGCTGCCTGCCTCCTGTACACGTTCTGACCAGGGTTTGAACCCACAAGCCAGGTATGTGCCCACCAGGAATTGAGCCTGCAACCTTTTGGTACATATGACTCTGCTCCAACCAACTGAGCCACCTGGCCAGGGTGGCCTATTGAATTTTTTAAAGAAACGAGTACATTTATTTCCTCAAGTTTGTTTATATTTCAACAATGGTAGGTAAACAACCTTACTGTTTGCTAACAAACCAATATTAGGATCAAATACCTAAATGTAAGATATACAACAATAAATTAGATAGAAGAAAACTTAGGTACTAAATTTATGGACCTTGATCATAGAGAACATTTTATGAATTTGATCTCAAAAGCAAAGGAACTATAGTCCCAAAGCAATGGGACTATATCTAACTAAAAAACTTCTGCACAGCAAAAAACAAAAAAACAAACAAAAAAGCCCCACTGTCTTGCAGCCTGTCAAGGCCTGGCAGGTCCGCTCTAGATTCGGGCAGATGGAAGAAAATGCACAGAGCTGTGGGATGCTTTACATGCTTTTATTCAAGGATGGGTGATCCATACACACTGCAAGCTGTATGTGTCTCCCAACAGGAGCCCCTACCCCCTTAAATACTACATTCAGACAAAGCTGGCAGAAAGCCAGGATATTGTATAACAGCGTGATTCTGTGCATGCTAGCCCACTTAATGTTATGGGAACAGTTTATTGGACCCAGTCTCAAGGCTATGAGAACACTACTTATCAGGCTCATTCAAGGTTATGGGAAAACTGCTTCCCTTAGTTGCCCAGACATCTGGGTGAGGGGGCCAGACTGCCTCTGTTTACCCTATACCCACCAACAAAACAAACAGGCAACCAACTGAATGGGAGAAGATATTTGTAAACAGCAGCTCTGACAAGGGGTTAATATCCAAAATATATAAAGAAATCATACAACACCAAACAAACAAACAATCCAATTAAACAAGTGGGCAGAGGACTTGAACAGACACCGTTCCCAAGAAGACATAGTCAACAGACATATGAAAAGATGTTTGACTTCACTAGCTATTACGGAAATGCAGTGAGATACCACCTCATATCTGTTAGCGTGGCTATTACCAACAAGACAGGTAATAACAAATGTTGGAAAGGTTGTGGAAAAAAAGGAACCCTCATTCACTGCTCTGGAAAATGTAAACTGGTACAGCCACCACAGAAAACAGTATGGTGGTTTCTCAAAACCACCATAATAAAGAATAGAGTTTCCATAGGACAGAGAGATCCCTTTTCTAGGTATCTACCCCTCAAGACTCAAATACATGTATTCACAAAGGTGCATGTACTACTATGTTTATTGCAGCATTATTCATGGTGACCAAGACAGAAACAACCAGTGTCCTTTGATAGATAATTGGATAAAGAAGATGTGATACATATACACAATGGAATACTACTCAGCCATAAGATGAAATGCTGCCATTTGCGACAATATGGATGGATCTTGAGAAAATTATGCTAAGTAAAAAAGTCAGACAAAAAGCCATATAGGCTTTTAGTCAGGCAAAAAGCCATATAGTCAGACAAAGAACCATATGATTTCACTCACATATAGGATATAAAGCAAGCTCCTGGACACAGCAGTGTGGTGGTTAGCAGAGGGAAAGGGCTGGGGGGCAATAAAAGGTAAATGGGGCCAAATATATGGTGACAGAATATACACAACATGTATCAGACAGATCATGATTCATATACAGTGTACATGTATCATGTACTCTTGAAACCTATATGATCCTATTAACCAATGTCACCCCAATAAATTTTGTAAAAAATTAAAAAATGAAAGTAATGTTCAACACAAACAGAGATTACATTTATAAGCCAATTAGCATTTAGTGACTTTTAGAGATGTTATTTTCTCAGACAACCTTTTTATTTCAGGAACTCATAAATGAGTTATTGATGAATTTATAGTTTAAATTGTACACAGTGGCCTTGAGTAAACTTGGAATGATTTCCACAGTGCTTGTATATAGTGTTTGTAGTATGCTTTCATTATTTTGTAGATATTTATGCCCAGCAATAATCCAGTTGATATACTTTACCTTCTTTAATTTTCTTAATTTAAACTTCCTGCTATTTAAGCAATCTTCTTAGAGAAATATAAAAAGTATAGTGTGGGATGATGGTAGTCTTTGGCAACTACAAGTACAGCTGTAAGTTTTATAAATTATAACAATTTGTTAATATATGATGTCATTGTATATGTAATTTCTTGAGTTTCCTGTAACATTTCATTCAAAATATACTTAGTCACTCACCCTTTATGGTGAGATTGTAGACGAAGAAATATTTCTCTGACTGCAGATCTTTCTTTTTCTTTGTTTTTTTTTCAAAATGCACTAGGCCATCAAAGCATATATCTTAAAAGTAATAAAATTGAAAAGTTATAAGTGTACTCCTGGACATCGTACCCTTATACCAACTGTAGTGCTAGACTAGAAGAATTAGTCTGTAGTTGGTTCTGGCATCTGGCATATTAGAACAGAGGGTCGGCTCTTTGAGGAACTCTCTTTCCCACAGTAAAACACTGGGTATTTTATTACTCAAAAGTCTAGCTCTACAGCAGAGTAGAAATCCTTGTCTTACATCTCCAAGACCAAGTTGTAGACCATTTGTATTTGCAGCACCACCAAGAGGATTCCTGTCCCTGTCAAGTTAGGCAATTTTGTTAAGTCTCATTTGAAGTGGGAATAGTACAGACTGAGGGTTCATTGTGACTACTAACACTGGAATCAGAGAAAGCTCTTCACAGAATTCTCACTATTCTGTTTGTCACCATTCTTGTTTTCCTCCCACTTCTTTTATGTAAATGGTTTTGAAAAAAGAATCATTTCCTCCTATAGGTTTTTCTGTTCATTAAATCCTACTAATGAACTATCTGCATCATATTCTTTTACCTTGGCACAAGAAATATTTTGTTGGATGCTATGGCAGTCTATTCATGGTAGCTTTTTAATGTTTAGGGAGGCATCTTCACCATCCTTTCTTAAAGTTGTTTATATATTGCTTTTAAGGTGAATATATTAATGGAAGTATCTGGAGTGGTTTATGTTTCAGATGAAACAATAAGTGTCATCCTAGGTTTTTCTTTACAGGTATACTTTCTCTCATAATAAGAGGATTAGATATGCTATTTTAAAAGGATACTGTTTTTAAGAAGGATGCACTTCTTTTTAGCCCAGGTGTAACAGTGAGATCACAAGCACTCTGCAAAGCTACTTTTAAATTTTTACAATCTGGTTAGCAAGTGTGCTGGATAAATGAAAAGTATTTTACTTAGTCTTTTAAAGAAAGAAAAGTTATTGGCTGCAAGATGGCAGTAGAGTAAGAAAATTTATTTCACACTACCTCCCAGAACCAAACTGAAAATAAAAATAAAGAAGGGAACAGCCACCCAACAACTGAAGACTACCTGAAGAGGAGATACTTAACCAAGGATGGGCAGAAATCACCTTGAGACTGGTGGAAAGGGCAGGGATGCATAAGGGGCCAACACTGCTTTCACAGACAATGGGCCTAGGTTGCAGCATGACTGTGGGAGCTTCCCTGGGAGAAGAGTAAAGGCTGTACCTCAGACCAGACTCCTAGGCACAGAGCACCAGTGCTGAGATCACCCACTCACACAGCATCCAGCACTCAAAGGCCATGGGTTTTTTGCCCACCAGAGAAAGATGGAGCCTGCTGAAGACAAAGCCACCCTTTCTCTTTTTTTCCTCCTGTGTTTTGTTCTAAGTGGCCAGCACTCAGGTTTTGCATTCCTAGCCACTCACCTTAGGCTTGGGTGAAGGGAGGGCAGCACAGTCTGGAATTGTGCGAGTTGGGTCTAGAATGGGAAGCTTGGGGGAGATGTGTGGGGGACAGATGCTGGGTTCCCAGTGCAACACCACAATTCAGCAGCCACTTTCTTCTTGAGAAGAGCAAACCCGTTCCAGGGGAAAAACAATTATTCCACCCTTCGGGAAACTTCTTGCCCCACCCTCTGGAAACTTCCTACCCTCATTCTCTGGGATCCTGCTCACCCTATCCTCTGGAATCTTGCTTGTCCAACCCTGTATCATATTAACAATTTTTTCTTCCTTCCTTCCTTCCTTCCTTCCTTTTCTTTTCTGTCTTTCTTTTCTTTCTTTCTCTCTCCCTCCTTCCCTCCCTCCCTCCCTCCCTTCCTTCCTTCCTTCCTTCCTTCCTTCTTTTCTTTCTTTTCTTTCTTTCTTTCTCCCTCCCTCCTTCCCTCCCTCCCTCCCTTCCTTCCTTCCTTCCTTCCTTCCTTCCTTCCTTCCTTCCTTCCTTCCTTCTTTCTTTTCTTTCTTATTTCTTTTTCTTTCTTTCTTCTGCCAACCTGCCTCTTATCCCTTGCTAAGGACATAGCAACATAGGTGGACTCAGGGGTGTTAGAGATTGGCTTTAGGGCATGGCCACTCCATACCCTTTCCTGGGAACCAGACTGGAATTTCCCTTTCATGGATCAAATTTGCCCTCCCAGTTTCCAGCAGACCCAAACTCTGGGCTTTGGAGACCCTACTCTCTATGCTACAGGTGCTTTGCCATGCCAAGTTCGGGGAAATAACCTGGGACAGACTCAGACGTGTGATATGGGCATAGTGGAACACATCCACTATCTTTCCTGAAGTCTGAATGGCATCTCACACAAGAGATCCAGGGGTCTCACCCTTCTGATTCCACCAGAAACCCCTTCAGCGGCTAGACTGAGACTAATGTTAAGAGAACAGGCAAAGGCAGGTGGAGGCAGTTCCTGCAGTGTTTTTGGTTGTCAGTTGACCCAAACCTGGGCCCACTGCTGATAAAACACCATTATTTACAGAGAAGTGAGGCCCATCTCAGGTATAGCCAAGCATGGAGGAATCAGCCACAAACTGTGGATTGCTTGTATCTTCGAATAGGCTGCCTAGAGCTAGATATGGACAGTGACTGACATTGGCTTGCACCAGCTTCAAATGACATCAGAGTCATATTCAGAGGGAGAACCCAGCAAGCAAGCACTGAACTCTGCTGAGACAAGTTCCACTTCATTCTTTTTCATTATTTTTGTTATCTTTTCCTTCACATAGCTTTTTATCATTTTTTTATTTTTCTTCAGTTTTTAATTTTTTCTTTCGAATCTCATATTTTACTCTTCCCTTTTGTTACTCTATTTTGCCTTCTTCCTTCCTTTTCTTATTTTTTTAATTTTAATTTTCCCCTTTCTTTGTTCTTTTGTGGTAATTTCCTGTTTCTATTCATTATCTTATGGTTTCTCCTCCCTCTATCCTCTCAATCATTTTTCTTTCTTTTGGACTTATTGTATTCTTGTTTTTCTTATAATATTTTATTTTCACTTTTATTATTTTTTGCTCTTTTATTATTCATTTTGCTGTTGTTGATGGGAGCTATTTCTGCTTGTATGGGTTTTTGTCTTCTGTGTTGTTCTGCTTTGTTCTGTCTGCACTGTTAAAACAGCATTCAAGACATGGTCAAGGTTGAGTCAGTCAGTCAGCCAGAGGGGAGAACTCACCAACAAACAGGCCAACAAAAATCAAGACCAAAATACGACAGAAGAGCCCACATAAACTACACAAGGGGCATTCCTAGAACATCCAGACCAGGAGTTCAAAGGAACTGCAACAGTGAGTCTCACATGACACCTACTACATAAGGCCATCCAAGAAGACAGGGAGTCAAACCAGATCTATCTAAAAACAAAAACACAGCTAAAATGAGGAGACAAAGAACCCCCAAATGAAAGAAAAGGAGGAATCCCCAGAAAAAAATAGCTAACTGAAATTGATAAATTGCTTATTTATTAATCTATCAGAGTTCAAAGTAATGATTATAAGAATGCTCAAGGAACATAGTGAGAATTAAAAGGGACTTAGGGAGAGTGACCAGCATCAAAAAGGACATAGAAACCATGAATAATAATTAGTTGAAAATAAAGAGTGCAATATCTGAAATGAAGAATGTACTAGAAGGAATTAAAAGCAGACTAAATGAAGCAGAAGATAGAATTAGCAATTTGGAAAACAAGGTGGAAAAAGAACACCCAGTCAGAGCAACAAAATGAGACAAGACTTAAAAAGAACGAGGATGGTTTAAGGGAACTTTGGGACAACATAAAATGTAACAATACCTGCATCATAGGGATACCAGAAGGAGAAGAGATTGAGCAAAGGATAGAAAAGCTGTTTGAAGAAATAATGACAGAAAACTTCCCTAACCTGGTGAAGGATAAATTCATAAAAGTTCAGGAGATTTTGGATACAGTTTTGGTAAATCCAGTACCTGCCCATAAGGTAAGTAGCAATATATACTGAAAGTGTCTAAAGCCTGTTAATGTTGAAGTCCAGAATTTGTGCTTATGTTCTCAATCCAATTTAACTTACCCTAACTTGAGTTTTGAAGAATCTTTCTCACTGATTATTATTCATAAATATTAACTGTGTTTAATGAACATTATATACTTTTTAGTTGCTAAATGCAAAGAAGAAATAATAAATTAATTAGTCACTAATTAAATGAAAAGAAATAATAGATTTAGTTCATGTGATAAAATATCTGTAACAACTCAATTTTGTATCAAGGTTTGTCTGGAAAAAGTTTAGCCATTGTTAATATAATTAGAACAGTTTGTGTGACATCTATGTAACCTGGCAGCCAAGGAGAGTGGACTGGAAAGCACAGGCATGAACAATGACAACTTCACCGTCCTAGTCAGTAGGGGTGGTAAACACTGTCGAGTGAGCATGTGTACTTTGTGGCCATCACATTCAAAATGACTGAGGGAGTATAACAATGAATCCACATCAAATTTTGTGTTAAGCTCGAACATTCCTGTATGGAAACTATTCAAATGATTCAGAAAGCCGCACCTATGGGCCACTGATGATTGGCAGCTTCATCATGACAACATGCTCACTCATGCATCACATCTTGTGCAGAGTTTTTTGGTGAAACATCAAATCACCAGATGACTCATCCCCACTACAGCCCAGATTTGGCACCTTGTGACTTCTGCCTTGTCCCAAAAGTAAAAGCAGCCTTGAAAGGGAAGAGATTACAGACCATTGATGAGATTCAGGCAAATGTGATGAGGCAGCTGATGGTGATTGAGAGAACTGTGTGAGGTCCCAAGGTGCCTACTTTGAAGGGGACTGAGGTGTCATTGTCCTATGTACAATGTTTCTTATATCTTATATCTTCTTCAGTAAATGTCTCTATTTTTCATATTATATGGCTGGATATTTTCTGTACAGGCCTTGTAAAATACATTTTAACAAGTGAGTTAATAGCTACTTATATAACTTTACTTGTTGGGAAATACTGTGATCAAATAGGGCCTAGTGTAGATGAAGAAAGAGGTGAAATTAAAAGGGAAGTCTCTGTTACTTTGGAGAAAAATGATATGCTGATGACAGTGTTACTTGCCTGGATGATGTTAAGGGGAATATGGGAGGTTTTTGTTTGTGTGTTCTATTCTTTGAAAATCACTGGCTTTCAAGTAAGCAGTAGGACATCGGACTCTGTGATTCACAGGGGTCAAGGTGAAAAAAAAGCGTACAGGAGTCACTAGTATAAAGATCTTTGTAAATGCAATATTTTTCTGGAAAGATATAATCTAAATTTATAGCTATATAGCATGCACACAAATAATTCTTTAATCAAAATGACCTCATAATCTAAAATTATCAAACTCTTATTATAATCCATCATCCAACAACTTTTCTATCTGCAGTAGCACTTTGAGACTGGCTAAAATTAAAAGTCTTCAACATTTCAATTTATCCCATGTTGGTATGTGGGGTAGAAGTGGAAAATTCCCTGAGGCTAACTTGGCCAAAATTTGAGACAGAGTATAGGAGAAAACTCCAAAAATTAGGTGACTGTGCCTAATATTATTCATCCTGGAATTTTGTGATTTAAAAATATAATAATAAAGAATCTATTTTTATATGGAAAAAATAATCCATTAATGCTGAAAGTCAGACACTGGAAACAGAAAGATTAGAACTAAAATTTTAATTACCTAAAAATAAAATAAGTACCCTTAAAAAGATTGAAAATAACATTGCTTAAAGGAGAGATTGACAGTACTACAGTGATAGAATATTTTAACACCCAATTGACATCAACGGATAGATCTTCCAGACAAATAATCAACAAGGAAACAGTGACCTTAAAAGACATGAACTAAATGAGATATATTTAATTGATATCTTCAAAGCATTTCACCCCAATGCAGCAGAATATACATTCTTTTCAAGTGCAGATGGAACATTTTTTAGGCTAGATTATAAGTTAGGACACAAAACAAGTCTTGAAACATTTAAGAAGACTTAAATCATATCAAGCATCTTCTCTGATCATAATGGTATGAAATTAGATATCAATCACAAGAAAAAAACTGAAAAACACAAAGACATGAGGGCTAAATAACATGTTACTAAACAATGAATGGGATAACAATAAGATCAAGGAAGAAATCCAAAGATATTTTGAAACAAACAAAAATGGTAATACAACAACCCAAAATCTATAGGACACAGAGAAATCAGCCCTAGAAGGGAAGTTCAATGCATTACAGGTCTACCTCAATAAACAAGAAAAATTCAAATAAACAAATCTAACTTTATGTTTAAAGAAACTAGAAAAAGAATAACCAAAGCCCAAAATGAGTAGAATAAAGGACATAATAAAGATCAAACCAGAAATAAACAATATAGAGTCTAAAAAAAAAATACAATTGATCAATGAATACAAGAGCTGGTTCTTTGAAAAATAAACAAGATAGACAAACCTTTAACTAGATTTATCAAGAAAAAAAAGAGAGAGAGGACCCAAATAAATACAATCAGAAATGAAAAAGAAGTAACAACTACACCATAGAAATACAAAGAATTTAAAAAAATGTTATGAACAACTACATGCCAACAAATTAGGCTGCTAGACAAAATCTTAAGCTGCTGGATACATACACTGTTCCAAAACTGAATCAGAGAGAATCAGAAAACCTGAATAGACCATTGCAACTAATGAAATTAAAGCAGTAATCAAAAAAACTCCCAACAAATGAAAGTCCTGGACCAGATGGCTTCACAGGAGAATTTTACCAAACCTTCAAAGGAGAACTTACAGTATTCTTTTCAAACTATTCCAAAAAATTCAAGAAGAAGGAAGACTTTTAAACTCATTTTATGAGGCCATCATTATTATAATTCCAAGACCAGATAAAGGCACTAAAAAGAAAAAAATATTATAGGCCAACAGCTCTGATGAACATAGATGTTAAAATCCTTAACAAAATATTACCCAACCAGATCTAGCAATACAGTCAAAAGATCACACACCCTGATAAGTGGAATTATTCCAGGAATGCAAACTTGGTACAATATCTGCAAATAAATAAATGTGATATACCACATAAATAAAATGAAGTATAAAAATCACATGATCATATCAATAGAAGCAGAAAAAACATTTGACAAAATCCAGCACCAATTATGATAAAAATCTCAGCAAAGTGAGAATAGAGGAAACACACTTCACTGCAATAAAACTGTAAGACAGACCCACAGCCAACATCATACTCAACTGGCGAAAACTAAAACCAATTCCCCTTAAGATCAGGAACAAGACAAGGAGGTCTGTTTTCACCACTCTTATTCAACATAATAATGGAAGTCCTAGACATATCAATCAGACAAGAAGAAAAATAAAAGGCATCCAAATTGGAAAGGAAGAAGTAAAACTGTCATTATTGTAGACTACGTAATACTGTACGTAGAGAACCCTAAAGATTCCACCAAAAAACTACTAGAACTGATAAACAAATTCAGTAAAGCAGCAGGATATAAAACAAATTCTAGAAATCAGTTGCATTTTTATACACGAGTAACAAACTATCAGAAAGGAACACTAAGAAAACAATTCCATTTACAGTTGCCTAAAAAAAATACTTAGGACTAAATTTAACCAAGGAGTAAAAGACCTGTACTCAAAAAATTATAAGACACTGAAAAAGGAACTGAAGAAGATACATTTAAGTGGAAGCATATACCATGTTCATGGATAGGAAGAATTAACATCATTAAAATGTCTATATTGCCCAAAGCAATCTATAAATTCAACATAATTCCTATCAAGCTACCAATGACGTATCTACAAAAATAGAACAAATATTCCAAAAATGTATATGGAACCACAAAAGTTCTCAAATGGCCACAGTGATTTTGAGAAAGATGAACAAGGTTGGAAGAATCACACTGCCTGGTACTATACTATATTACAAGGCTAGGGTAATCAAAACAGCACGGTACTGGCATAAAAACAAACACATAGATCAATATAAAAGAATTGATAGTGTAGAATTAAATCCACACCTTTATGGTCAATTAATATTTAACAAAAGATACAAGAGCATACAATAGGTAATGGTAGTCTATTCAATAAATGGAGTTGGGAAAATTGGACAGATATGTGCAAAAATAATAAAAATAGACCACCTTCTTATACCACATACAAGACTAACTCAAAATGAATGAAAGACTTAAATGTAAGGTTCAAAACCATAAAAATCTTATAAGATGTCATAGGCAGTAAAATCTCAGACATTTCTCATAGCAATATATACACTTTTCATATGTCTCGTTGGGCAAGCAAAGCCAAAGAAAAATAAACAACTGGGACTACATCAAACTAAAAATTTTTGCACAGCAAAGGAAACCATGAACTGAATGAAAAGACAACCCATTTAACTGAAGAACATATTCACTGATACATCTGATAAGGGGTTAATATTAAAAATTTATAAAGAACTTATACAACTCAACACCAAAAAAAAAAAAAGCAAATGATCCAATTAAAAAATGGGCAAAAACTTGAATAGATAATTCTCCAAAGAGGACATGCAGATGGCCAATAGACGTGAAAAGATGTTCAATGTGACAAATCATCAGAGAGATACAAATTAAAACCAAGTGAGATGTCTCCTCACACCTGTCAGCATGGCTATCATCACTAAATCAACAACAAATGTTGGTGAAAATGTGAAGAAAAGGGAACCCTTGTGTATTGTTGGTAGGAATGCAGATTGGTGCAGCCATTGTAGAAAAACAATAAGGAGTTACCTCAAAATTTAAAAAATGGAACTGTCTTATGACCCAGAGATTTCACTTCTGGGAATATATTGAAAGGAACCCAAAACAGTAATTTGAAAGAATATATGCACCTCTAAATCATTGCAACATTAATTACAATAGCCAGGATTTGGAAGCAACCCAAGTACCCATCAGTAGGTGAATGGATAAAAAAAGCTATGGTACATTTACACAACGAAATAGTACTATGATGTAAAAAAAAAAAAAAAGGTAGATCTTACCTTTTGTGACAGCATAGATGGACCAGAAGAACATTATGTTAAGTGAAATAATCCAGTCAGAGAAAGACAAATGCTATATGTTTTCATTTGTATGTGGAGTCTACTGAGCAAAATAAAATAACAAACAAAATAGAAACAGACTCAGAGGTATGGAGACCAGTCTGACAACTGTCAGTGGTGACAGGGTTTGCGGGATTTGGGTGAAAAAGGTGAAGGTTTTAAATCAATAAACAAACAAAAACCTCATAGACACAGACAACAGTATGGTGATTATCAGGTGGAAAGGGGAGTGGGGGGAGGTAGAACAGGATAAAGAGGGGAAAAATGGTGACAGAAGGAGACTTGACATTGGATAATTAACTCATAATACAATATACAGATGATGTATTATAGAATTATACACTTGAAACCAATATAATTTTATTAACAATGTCACCCCATGAAGTTCAATAAAAATTTAAAAAATAAACAAATAGGCAATATTTCTAAAAAATGTAAGGATTACAATAAAACGGAGAATTATAATAAATGTCTGTGGCCCAAATTTACTACTAAGGCAGGTTATCAGATTAGAATGAAAATAACCTAGGTGGCCATTGTTAACAAGAGATAACAACAAAAATACTGCTCCAAAAAGTTGAAACTAAAAGATGGAAAAAAAGTCTTTTAAGGCACAACCTATTAAAGAAAAAAAAGTGAAGTAGCTTTTTATTAATATTAGACATAATAGTTTTTACTGGGAAAGAAGGAAATTATAAAATGATAAATGGTTTAGTTCTCACATAGGCATCTAAACTTGTATGTACATAGGCTCTAAATATATAAAGCATAAATTGAACGAATTATAAAAAGAAAGAAACTTACAATTTGGTGGGGAATTTTAATGTTTCCCAGTGATTATAAATCAAGCAGTCTAACAGTTCATAGGAATACTGAGGATGTGAAACATAAGAGTAACAAGTTCACAGCAATCATAACTTGTCAAAGAAAAATCATGATGGCAAATTATAAAACATTTAATAATAACAAAAATGATACATATTACAATTTGTGGGATGCAACTTAAAACATTTTTAATAGAATTTTATTACCTAAGAGTGTCCAATTCAAGAAGTTATAAGCACATCATCAGTATATACAAAGTATACAAGGAAAAAAGTGAATAATACAAATGAATGAAATAGAAAACACAGTGACAGTCCACAAAAACCCAAAGTTTACAATTTGAAAACTCTATTAAACAGGCATACCATTGACAATTTGAATCAGAAAAGGGAGATGTTATCAATATGCAGTTTTAGAATTAAATGCAGAACAGTAGACAGGAAAATTATGAAGAGATAATTCCGTGAATAATATTTCATACTAACATTTTTGGAAGAAAAGAAAACAAATTCCTAGAAAGTATAATTTGCCAAATTTGTTTCAAGACAGAAAATCTTAATCTTTTTTTAAAAAATATATTTATTGATTATGCTATTACAGTTGTCCCATTTCCCCCCCCACTCCACTCCATCCTGCCCACCCCCCTCCCTCCCACATTCCCGCCCCATAGTTCATGTCCATGGGTCATACTTATAAGTTCTTTGGATTCTACATTTCCTACACTATTTTTACCTTCCCCCTGTCTATTTTCCACCTATCATCTATGCTACTTATTCTCTGTACCTTTACCCCCCTCTCCCCCTCCCACTCCCTTATTGACAACCCTCATGTTCTAGTTGTTTGCCTAGTTTGCTCTCGTTTTTGTTTTAGGTGTGGTTGTTAATAACTGTGAGTTTGCTGTCATTTTTACTGTTCCTATTTTTGATCTTCTTTTTCTTAGGTAACTCCCTTTAACATTTCATATAATAAGGGCTTGGTGATGATGAGCTTTAACTTGACCTTATCTGAGAAGCACTTTATCTTCCCTTCCATTCTAAGTGATAGCTGTGCTGGATACAGTAATCTTGGATACAGTAGGTCCTTGCGTTTAATCTTGGGTAATGTAATTATGATGTGCCTTGGTGTGTTCCTCCTTGGGTCCAGCTTCTTTGGGACTCTCTGAGCTTCCTGGACTTCTTGGAAGTCTATTTCCTTTGCCAGATGAGGGAAGTTCTCCTTCATTATTTGTTCAAATAAGTTTTCAATTTTTTGTTCTTCCTCTTCTCCTTCTGGCACCCTTATAATTCGGATGTTGGAACGTTTCAAGGTGTCCTGAAGATTCCTAAGCTTCTCCTCATTTTTCCAAGTTCTTGTTTCTTCATTCTTTTCTGGTTGGATGTTTGCTTCTTCCTTCTGGTCCACACCATTGATTTGAGTCCCAGTTTCCTTCTCATCACTATTGGTTCCCTGTACATTTTCCTTTGTTTCTCTTAGCATAGGCTTCATTTTTTCATCTGGTTTTCGAACATATTCAACCAATTCTGTGAGCATCTTGATAACCAGTGTTTTGAACTGTGCATCTGATAGGTTGGCTATCTCTTCCTCACTTAGTTGTATTTTTTCTGGAGCTTTGAAGTGTTCTGTCATTTGGGCCTTTTTTTTTTTTTTTTTTTTTTTTTTGTCTTGGCACGTCTGTTACTTTAAGGGGCAGAGCCTTAGGTGTTCACCGGGGTGGGGTTGCGCTGGTCGCTGAGCTGTGACACTGTACGTGGGGGAGGGGCCGAGTGGGAGCAATGGCGCCTGCCTCACTCTCCTCCGGATTTCAATCTTTCACTCTGATACCCACAATCAAACTGGGCCACTCTGGTGCTGGTTCCCGAGTAAGTGGGCCTGTGCACACTCTAGGCCCCTGAGGGTCTCTCCAACAACCTCTCTTGTGAGGCTGGGAGTCTCTCCTGCTGCCCCCCCAACCCCCACGGGCGTTTTCAGAGGTTTGAGGCTTTATTTCCCCAAGCTGGAGCCCTGGGTTGCACGGTCTGCTTGGCTCCCCGCCATTCGTTGGGTTTATCTGTGGGCGAATGTGGTGTCGCGGGGTGCTACCTGCTGCTCTGCCTGCCCCGTTCTCCGCCACTCTGAGTCCGGCCCTCTGGGTTTATCTGTGCAAATGTGGGGCCACAGGGTCTGCTAGTGTTAGGACTGCCTGAGCCATTTGTCCCACACTCCGACAGTCTCAGTCCCGCCACAGCCACGCGAGTCCTCTCCACCCTGGTGCCCGTCTCTGCCCCTCCTACCAGTCTGGATGAATGTTTATTTTCTATTTCCTTGGTGTCGGTCCCCCTTGCTGTTCAATTCTCTTGTCAGTTCTGGCTGTGTGAGGAGGCGCAGTGTGTCTACCTACACCGCCATCTTGGTTCTCAGAAAATCTTAATCTTTAACCAATAAAAGAAATGTAATAGTTTTTAAAAACTATATCCATAAAGCAAAGAAAACACTTCTTTCCAAACAACAATAGTAACAATAACAGCAACAGCAACAGGACTCAACCACAAAAAAACTTATCACAAAGAATCTAAGAGCTGGTTCTTTGAAAAGATAAACAAAATTGACAAACTGTTAACCAGATTCATAAAAGAGAGAGAGAGAGAGAGAGAAAGGACCCAAATAAATATAATCAGAAATGAAAGAGGAGAAGTAACAGCTGATACCCAGAAATACAAAGGATTGTAAGAAGTTATTATGAACAACTATATTCTAAGACATTGAACAACCTGGGTGAAATGGATAAATTCTAGAAACATAAAATCTTCCAAAACTGAATCAGGAAGAAGCAGAAAACCTGAATAGACCAAAAACAACTTCAAAATTGAAGCAGTAATCAAAATCTCCTGACACACAAAAGCCCTGGACCAGATGGCCTCACAGGAGAATTTTACCAAACATTCCAAGAACTAACACTTCTTCTTCTCAAACTATTGCAAAATATTCAAGAAGAAGGAAGACTCTCAAATTCTTTTTACAAGGCCAGTATTATCCAATTTCCAATACCAGGTAAAGACAAAAAATAGAAAATTATAGGCCAATATCCCTGATGAACATAGATGTTAAAATTCTCAACAAAATATTGGCAAACTGCATCCAGCAATACATTAAAAAGATCATACACCGTGATCAAGTGGGATTCATCCTGGAGATGAAAGGATAGCTCAATGTTCACAAATCAATGAGCATAATACATTACATAAACAAAAAAAAAAGATAAGAACCACTTGATCTTATCAATAAATGTTGAAAAAGCATTTGATAAAGTACAGCACCCATTAATGATAAAAATAGTTAACAAAGTGGGAATAGAGGAAGCATACCTCAACATAATAAGCCATTTACCAGAAACCTACAGCCAACATTGTATTCAATGGGCAAAAACTAAAAGCTTTCCCCTTATATCAGGAGCAACACAAAGGTACCCACTTTCACTACTTTTATTTAATATAGTATTAGAAGTTCTAGCTACAGCAGTCAGATAAGAAGAAGAAATAAAAGGCATCCAAATTGGAGAGGATGAGGTAAAACTGTGATTGTGTGCAGACAACATGATAATGTACATAGAAAGCCCTATAGACTCCACCAAAAAACTACTAGTCCTAATAAGTGAATTTGGCAAAGTAGTAGGATACAAAGTCAATATTTAGAAATCGATGACATTTTCGGTACACTGTGGGGAACCGTTCCAAGCGTGGGAAATGTGGCTCAGCCCCCACTCAGAAAACCAGTGGGGAGCGAGGTTGACGGGCAGGACCCACATCCATGGATAAGTTCTCCAGTGGGAAATCAGGCCTGCATTGTACTTATTGCTATGAGACTTGCTCTTGCTAAAAAACTCCCTCACCCTGAATTGAGGAAGCAAATGTTTACTGAGTATTTTTATCTTCCCAGAATCTGGGCTAGACCCTCCAGGTATGGGACACAACCCTTTCAACCATTTCTCCTTTTACATTGCAAATGTCCTCCTTTGATGTATTCAGTGACTTGCTCTCCTGTGTCTGCAAAGATAACCACCCAAAACAAACCTTTGTATAGTAAAGAGGACCTTCTTTGATGTTAAGGGCCTCAAAAACCTATAAAGGCTGGACACGGCAAGGCTCTTGGCGCTCCCCCCTTGAGGGAGTGGCTGAGGCGCTGAGAGGTGCTCTCCTCTTGAGAGAGTGGCCGCACTGTCCCTTTTCCCCCACAGGACCTCTGTAGTCCGTGTGTATGTGTATTGGAATACTGAAACCTCAACAGCAGATCTTGCGGGCCGAGATCTGTGTCAGTACACCAACAATGAACTATCAGAGAGAAACTTAGAAAAAAATCCCATTTATCATAGCAACAACAACAAAAAAGTATACCTAGGAATACATTTAACCAAGGAGTTAAAAGACCTGTACTTGGAAAACTATACAACACTGAAGAAAGAAACTGAGGAACATACAAATAAAGGGAAGCATATACCATGTTCATGGGTTGGAAGAATTAACATTATCAAAATGCCCATACTACCTAAAGCAAATTATAGATTCAACTCAATCCCTATTAAAATACAAATGGCATATTTCTCAGATCTAGAATAAATATTTAAAAAATTTGTATGGAACAAATAAAAAACCCCTAATAGCCTCAGCAATCTTGAGAAAACAGAACAAAGTTGGAGGGATCAAAATTCCTGATATCAAACTATACTATAAGCCCACTGTAATCAAAACAATCTGGTACTGGCTAAGAACAGACACATAGATCAACGGAACAGAATAGAGAGCCCAGAATTAAACTCATGCCTCTATGGTCAATTGATATTTGACAAAGGAGGCATGAGCATACAATGGAGTGAAAATAGTTTTTTCCATAAATGGTGTTGGGAGAACTGGCCTGGTACATGCAAAAAAAATGAAGCTAGACCACCAACTCACACCATACACCTGAATCAACTCAAAATGCATAAAAGACTTAAATATAAGTCATGATAACATAAAAGTCCCAGAGGAAAAGATAGGCAGTACCATTTCAGATAGTTCACATAGCAATATTTTTGCTGATATATCTCCCAGGGCAAGGAAAATAAAGGAAAAAATAAACAAATGGGACTACATCAAAATAAAAAACTTCTGCTCAGCAAAAGAAACCATCATCAAAATGAAAGGGGAACTGACCATATGGGAAAACATTTGCCAATGATACATTGGGCAAGGGTTTAATCTCCAAAATATATAAAGAACTCACATGACTCAACACCAGGAAAACAAAATCCAATTAAAAAATGGGCAAAGGACTTGAACAGACACTTCTCCAAGGAAGACATACAGAGGGCCCAGAGACATATGAAAATATGCTGAGCATCACTAGCCATCAGAGAGATGCAAATTAAAACCACAATGAGATACCACTTCACACCTGTCAGAATGGCCATCATAAACCAACAAACAAGTGCTGGTAAGGATGTGGGGAAAAGGGAACCCTACTGTACTGTTGGTGGGAATGCAGACAGGTTTAGCCACTGTAGAAAACAGTATGGAATTTCTTCAAAAAATTAAAAATGGAACTACCTTTTGACCTAGCAATTCCACTGCTGGGAATGTCCACTAAGAGTAACAAAACATAAATTCAAAAGAACTTATGGAGCTCTATGTTTATAGCAGCGGTGTTTATATTAACCAAGAGTTGGAAACAGCCTAAGTGCCCATCAGTGATGGGTGGATCAAAAAACTGTGGTATATTTACACAATGGAATACTATGCAGCAGAAAGAAAGAAGGAATTCCTATCTTTTGTGACAGTATGGGTGGAACAGGAGAGTATTATGCTAAGTGAAATAATCCAGGTGGTGAAAGACAAATGCCATATGATTTCACAAGAGGAATCTAATGAACAAAATAAACTAAGGAGCAAAAGAGAACCAAAGGCATAGAATCGTGGAATAGACTGACAGTGGTAAGAGGGGAGGAGTGAGGGGGCACTGTTTGAAAGAAGGTGAAGGAATTAGTCCAGAAACATATGTGAAGGACCCATAGACATGGAAATGGGGTAGGGATTGACTATGGAAGTGTGGGCTGGGCTGGGTGGAAGGGGGCGAAGGGAGAAATAATTGGAACAACTGTAAAAGATAAAAATAAAAACTCATCACAAAGACATTTTTCTTAATCATTAAATGGCATATATAATTCTATATTCAGAAAATTTTCCAAATTATAGAACAGGAAGGCATGTTCCACAATTCACTTTATAAGCTTATAATATCATAGAGAAACTAGACAAAACCAAGCAAGAAAGAATCATAGGATAATTTAATTTAAAGTATAGTAACACAAATCCAATATAAATTAATCATAGCATCCAGAATGGTATAATTTTGATAATGAGCAAAATTGGCTTAATTTTAAGAATAAGGGTGGATTAACATTAGAAAATGTTACCAATAGACTAAGATATTTGTGTAAATTAGTAGATGAAAGAGAAAAAATATCAATTTGTGTAGAAAATTTCATTTGATAAAATTCAGTATAATTTATAATAAAAACTCTTAGCAGATTTTAAGTAAAAAGAAACTTCCTTGAAATGATAGGAATATGTATGATTCTGAATTTAATGTTGAAATGCTGAAACATTGTTTTTGAAATAAGGCACATTGTAAAGATTTCACTTCCGCTCAGGAAAAAGGCAAGAATGCTATTTCTTAATCACCATTAACTAGAGGTCTTAAGTTAGTGGAATTAAACAAGACAAATGAAAGATAAAAGAATTAGAGAGATGAAAAAAACTGAAATTCCTTGCAGATATGACTGCCTGTGTAGGAAACAAAAAAACAGTGTACAGACAAGTCATCAGAATAAGAAAATTCTGCAAGGTTGCTAGTAATAAGATCAATATATTGAAATCTGTTGGTATAATTAAAATTTTTTTCGTCTGTAGCTTCACATAGACTTGAACTACTTAGAAATTTAACAAAAAGCTGCATGAACTGTAAGTTGAAAATCATTATAGTTGACTGAAAAGTATAAAAGATGACAAATATGTTGCATAATTTGGTACTGTTTATGGGATGGGAAATCCAGCATCATACTGGTATCAGCTCTTTGCATATGAATAGATAACCCAATCAAAATAGAAACTGAAGATGTATGTTTATGTGTAGATATTGTTTATGTTGTTCAGAATTTAAACAAACAAGCATATAATTTGGTAATGGCTTTGCTGAGGAGTACCGCTCAAGCTATTGAACCATATATTATCAATGTAAGTCTTAATTGTAATTGATTGTCCAAAGAATTAGCCAAAATTTTATAGACTGCTAGAAATAAGCAAAATTTGTGGAAATAGTACATACTTTTAAATTTTATGTTGTTTTATTCATTAAGAATTTATTTTTTTCTCCGTATTTAAAATTATTCTTGGTTAGTATTTTCTAGAAGGTTAGTGCTTATTTTGTTTGTTCATTTGCTTCTTTCAAATTGCCTAGAAACTAAAACAGCTTTTATTTTGGTTAGCAGGATATACTGTTATCTAATGTTAGAGTTAAATGTAATTAGATAAAATATATGGAACTTTCGACTGTGCGGCAGCGGCTAAGAAGGTGGCTGTGGTGGCTGCGGTGGTGGCTGAGCAGGTAGCTGAGGAGGCGATGGAGGAAGCAGAAGATGGCAGATTTTTTGAAAGGACTGACCGTCTACAACAAAAGTCATTTTCGTCGATTTCATGCTGTGTGTACACACTCGAATCGACGCCCCTCAATCTACCTGCCTACGTGGGAGTACCCATCTGAACAGATCATAGTGACACAAAAAACGAACATCTTTTTGCACTACCTACATCAGCAATGGGACATAAGAACGCTGCCAAAAAGACAGGCCAGGAGCAAGTGGACCTTGAGGGTGAGAGCTCGGCTGCCACCCCTCCTTCCCCTGGCAAAGTCGCACTGACCGACAGCCCAGACATGCATGAGGACACTTAAGACTTACACTCCCGGATAGGTGTCTCTTGTCTTGTCTGCTCCTCACCCACCTGCCCAGTGTAAGCACCCTGCCACGCATACCACTTTCAACCTCATAGGAGTCGATGTATGTATTTTCCTTGAGTCTTTATTTATGCAATAAAATGTACCGAGCGATGGTTAAAGGGGACATCAGACCCAGTACTGTGACATTGGTAGATGCTTCTTGAAAAACAACATTGTTACTCACTGTCCCACCCCACCTCAGACGCCTTCCTCCTGTTCCCAGTCCTCTGGAGAACCATAGTGTGTCTGCGAGTGTCTAGAGATGAGCCCTGCTGCAGCTGGTGACTGGGGTGGGGCCCTTCTCCCTGCTTCCGTCCACTGGTCGGACTTTAAAGACTTGGCCTTGACTCCAGTTCCACCGGGATCTATTCCGTGCGCAGACCCTGCTCTGAGAGTGAGCCACAGGGAGAAGTCAGCCCCTCGGGATCTTTCTCTTAAGTCATTTTATCACGGACTGGTGCGTGCTCCGTGTCCACCCCAATAAAAGGATCTTTCCTAATATATATATACATATATGTATACATACATACATATATATATGGAATTTTCATTATTCAGAGATGTCACTTACATCTTTTTGGAGGTTAACTGGATTTGTACAAGTGGAAGATAATATCAAGACCTAAAAATTGAAGACAAGTATGAATGGCAGTAATTTGGTGAAAGTTGCCTAACTTGCTTTGCCTAGGGTATATTCCATGTAAATGTACATTTTCTGAGAAAGGAGAATTGCAACATAATAGCCCTTCTTTATTTTTTTAAAGAATTATTTATTTTTTTAAAGAATTATTTATTTTTTTATCACCATTTATCCCCCGTATCTCCACCCACCCACCTCCCCCACCCCTTGCAATCACTACACTGTTTTCTGTGTCCATGAGTTTTTTACCTTTTTATTTCTTTTTTGCTCAATCTCTCCACCTACCTGCTCCCCACCCCAGAGGTGTCAGCCTGCTTTCTATGAGTCTGTCTCTATTTTGCTTGTTCAGTTTATTCATTAGATTCCACATATGAGTGAAATCAAGATGTAGAATGACAGTCTTGAATTTATGTTCAGGAGAAATGTATTTTAGCTGATGGATTCACTGATGGAAGCTTATTGTAAGTTTTCTCTCCACAGTTCTGCTGAGTTGCACAGCTTTACGTGGCACCATTCCCACTGTATTCCATGTGAATATTATCTTCTGAAACAAATCTGGAACACAGTGTTAATGTTGGCCTCTGGAACTGTGTAGCAGTTCTGTCTCTCCACTTTCCACTTTCAACGCCCTCTGCACTATAAACATGTAAAGGTTGTAAACCTGTCTTCTTGAAAAAAGTGGGAAAGAATGCTTTTTCTAACTACTCATGTATTTACTTTTCCTGAAGTTTATTGAAGAAGAATTTTTCTCATAGTATACAAACATTAATTTAGTACATAAAATACATCATGAAAACATGTATTGGGTTGGCCAAAATGTTAGTTTACTTTTTTCCGTACAATAGCTCAAGTAGTGCTTAATTGCCTTTAACTTCATTCAAAACAATTTTGTTAGATTGTATCATGATGGCATCATATCAGTGTGCATTTAAAAATAACTTATCAAAATTGGTGAATTTTTGTGCAGCCATTTTAATATTGAAGATGGATGAAAATATGCAACATTTTCAGCATATTATGTCTTATTATTTCAAGGTAGGTAAAATGTCACTGAAAGGCAATAGAAGGTTTGTGTCGTGTGTGGAGAAGGCGCTGTGACTGATGAAATATGTCGAAGTGGTTTGTGAAGTTTCTTGGTACTGTTTACATTTTGCCCAAATACTTCTTTTTTGTGGGACTGTGTTACACACTGGAAGATGTTTAGCAGTGCCCTTGGCCTCTATCCACTAGAAGCCAATAGAGGTAGATGGCCAACATACTCAGAATATCCAAATCAATAAAGTCGTTCGTAAAAATGAAAACAATGTGTCTTTTATTTTTACCATATGGACTTTTTGGACAACCCAATACTTTGAAAAGTAATGTACTTTAGATAACATACCTTAAATAATTCTAAGGACTTGATTTGGAAAAAAAGTATTTGATTTATAAATTGTTTTTGGTGGGGGAGATTTCAGAAGCTGGAATGTCAAATTATGTAATCTATCTCAGTAGTTTTAAGATTGTCAGGTAATTCTAAATGTCTATTTTTGTAAGTTTTGTGAATCTTGGGTATTGGCTAGAGTAAATTGGTTAGATTGAGAGGACTGAGTTTTTTTTTATTGATCTACTGGCACTGGAAGTGTGTAGACCCAGACTTAAGCGTTCTTCTACCTTTGTGGCCCATTGGGTACACTAGGTGAGCTCCTCCTGGTGGTTATTCATTTACATCAGCATTGCCAAGGCAGATGCTTTTTAGGGGAACAATTAACTATCTTTAATGGCTTTTATGGCATTTTAAAAAATAACGCTCTACCATGTTGATATTTTTTCTAGGATTGGGTAATATAAGAAAAAAAGGTTCAAGACAGAATGATGGTATTTGTTGAAACTAGGTGATTAGGTTCATTATACAGGTACTATTCTCTCAACATTTGTGTATGTTTGAAAATATTTATAATAGAAGTTAAAAGAAAGATAAAAGGACCAAGGAAGGACTTCTCTTTTTATTTATTTATTTTTTTAAATCTTCACCCAAAGACATTTTTTCATTGTTTTAGAGAGAGAGGAAGTGGGGGAGGGGAGAAAGACAAATATTGATGTAAGAGAGAAACAGCCAGCGGTTGCCTCCCCTAAGGGCCCTGACTATGGATCAAATCCACAACCTTTTGGTACATGGCACAATGCTCCAACGAATTGAGCCACACTGGCCAGGGGTGTTTTTCTTCTTCATTCTCTTACAAGTCTTCTTATTTTTCTTCCTCAAACCTGTATGTGTAAAATTACTTTCTAGTAAACGTAATTATTTTATACTGGGATAAAATGAGTACAGTGTTAAAAATCATTCTCAGCCTTTTTAAACTTGTGCATGTAATAGCCATTATCCATTTATCTTCCTAGTAGAAAATTAGCAAAAATAGAGGTAGGGTACTTAGGTAATAATTACCTCTCTTTTATTCCATTTTTACTTGTGTCTTTTTCAGTCTCATGCAGACACATTCAAGTTTTTTGTTCATAGTGATTCTTACATATATAGGACTTAAGAAATAACTGCAGTATTGTAGATTATTTTTTAAAATAGAATTTTTTGTAACATGATAACTCAGAAAACTAAGTGTGTGTGTGTGTGTGTATATATATATAAAGAGGATAAAACAGGATCAAAAACAAAATGTAGACAGTAGCAATTCAAAAAATTCTCTAGATAGGTGACATCTTATTAATAATATTTTTCACCAGATCATTTTAACTGGAAGTTTTAGAAGATGGCGCAAAAATTACTTTGTTATACTGAAAAAGTCTATCTTCATATATGTAAATTTTAGTTAAATCGCTTAATCTCATTTAGCCTCAGTTGTTGCATCTGTATTGTGTATTAACTGTAACAGAGAGAAAATCAGGGCAGCTTATGTGGTTTAGAATCCCTAGCTCATCCTTCAAGGAGAGAGGATACTGTTGAGAATATGTGGTATACACCCTGGGTTAATTTATACATATTTGGAAAATGGTAAATAGAGAAGAACAGGACAATTATGCCATGTACCCCTACCAGTTTCAGCAGCATTATGATCTGAATGTGGAAACTAGTTAAGAGTTTTTTATTACAAAAACAATTTTGTAACTAAAATTGTCTGCTTTACGGTAGAATTTATTACTGACCTTTAACTTATACACAATCCTTCCATTAGGAAGTAATTATTATGGAATAATTACATTTTTATTGTGAACATTAGTTACCTATTTTTTTATTGTTATTCAATTAGAGTTGTCTGCATATTCTACCCATCCCTCCACCCCACCTCCCAAACCCACCTCCCTCCCCGCCTCTACCCTCCCCCTTGATTTTGTCCATATGTCCTTTATAGTAGTTCCTGAAAACCCTTCTCCACACTGTACCCTCCCCAATCCCCTCTGGCTATTGTTAGATTGTTCTTAACTTCAATGTCTCTGGTTATATTTTGTTTCCTTTTTTCTTCTGTTGATTATGTTCCAGTTAAAGGTGAGATCATATGGTATTTGTCCCTCACCACCTGGCTTATTTCACTTAGCATAATGCTCTTCAATTCCATCCACACTGTTGCAAAGGGTATAAGCTCCTTCTTTCTCTCTGCTGTGTAGAATTCCATTGTGTAAGTGTAAAATAGTTTTTGTATCCACTCATTTGCTGATGGGCACTTCGGTTGCTTCCTATACTTGGCTATTGTAAATTGTGCTGCTATGAACACTGGGGTGCATAGGTTCTTTTGGATTGGTGTTTCAGAGTTCTCAGGGTATAATGCCAGCAGTGGAATTGCTGGGTCAAAGGGCAGTTCCACTTTTAGTTTTCTGAGGAAAGTCCATACTGTTTTCCACAGTGACCTCACCAGTCTGCATTCCCACCAACAGTGCACTAGGGTTCCCTTTTCTCCACATCCTCTCCAACATTTGTTTGTTGATTTGTTTATGTGGGCCAGTCTGACTAGTGTGAGATGGTACCTCATTGTGCTTTTAATTTGCAACTCTCTGATGGCTAGTGATGCTGAGCATCTTTTCATATGTCTCTGGACCCTCTATATGTCTTCCTTGGAGAAGTGTCTGTTCAAGTCCTTTGCCCATTTTTTAATTGGGTTGTTTGTCTTCCTGGAGTGCAGTCGTGTGAGTTCTTTATACATTTGGGAGATCAGGCCCTTGTCTGAGCTATCATTGGCAAATATGTTTTCCCATACTGTTGGTGCTCTTTTTATTTTAATGCTGTTTTCTTTTCTTTTTAAATACATTTATTGATTATGCTATTACAGTTGTCCCATTTTCCCCCCTTCACTCCACCCCATCCTGCCCACCCCATCCCTCCCACGTTCCCCCACTATAGTTTATGTCCATGCATATAAGTTCTTTGGCTTCTGCATTTCCTATACTATTCTTACCCTCCCCCTGTCTATTTTCTACCTACCATTTATACTACTTATTCTCTGTACCTTTCCCCCTTCTTTCCCCCTCCCACTCCCCTGTTGATAACCCTCCATGTGATCTCCATTTCTGTGGTTCTGTTCCTGTTCTAGTTGTTTGCTTAGTTTGCTTTTGTTTCTGTTTTAGGTGTGGTTGTTAATAACTGTGAGTTTGCTGTCATTTTTACTGTTCCTATTTTTTATCTTCTTTTTCTTAGATAAGTCCCTTTAACATTTCATATAATAAGGGCTTGGTGATGATGAACTCCTTTAACTTAACCTTATCTGAGAAGCACTTTATCTGCCCTTCCAATCTAAATGATAGTTTTGCTGGACACAGTAATCTGGAATGTAGGTCCTTGCCTTTCCTGACTTGGAATACTTTTTGGCAGCCCCTTCTTGCCTGTAAGGTCTCTTTTGAGAAATCAGCTGACAGTCTTACGGGAACCCCATTGTAGGTAACTGTGTCCTCTTCTCTTGCTGCTTCTAAGATTCTCTCCTTATCTTTAATCTTGGGTAATGTAATTATGATGTGCCTTGGTGTGTTCCTCCTTGGGTCCAGCTTCTTTGGGACTCTCTGAGCTTCCTGGACTTCCTGGAAGTCTATTTCCTTTGCCAGACTGGGGAAGTTCTCCTTCATTATTTGTTCAAATAAGTTTTCAATTTTTTGTTCTTCCTCTTCTCCTTCTGGCACCCCTATAATTCGGATGTTAGAATGTTTCAAGATGTCCTGGAGGTTCCTAAGCCTCTCCTTATTTTTATGAATTCTTGTTTCTTCATTCTTTTCTGGTTGGATGTTTCTTTCTTCCTTCTGGTCCACACCGTTGATTTGAGTCCCAGTTTCCTTTGCATCACTATTGGTTCCCTGTACATGTTCCTTTGTTTCTCTTGGCATAGGCTTCATTTTTTCATGTAGTTTTCGACCAAATTCAACCAATTCAGTGAGCTTCTTGATTACCAGTGTTTTGAACTGTGCGCCTGATAGGTTGGCTATCTCTTCATTGCTTAGTTGTATTTTTTCTGGAGCTTTGTTCTGTTCTTTCATTTGGGCCTTTTTTTTTTTTTTTTTTTTGCCTTGGCGCACCTGTTATGTCATGTGGTGGAGCCTTCGGTGCTCACCAGGGCCGGGTAATGCTGGTCACTGCATTGTGACTCTGTACATGGCTGTGGGGGGGGATGCCAAGAGGGAGCAATGGTAATTGCTCCACTCTCTGCCGGATTTCTGTCACTCCCTCCACTACCCACAACCAAATTGGGCCCTTCTGGTGCTGCTTGCCAAGTGGTGGGTTTGTGTATGTTCTAGGCCCCTGTGGGACTCTCCAACGAACTCTCCTGTGAGGCTGGGAGTTTCTCCTACTGCCACCTCAACTCCCATGTGTGTTTTCAATCAGAGGTTTGAGGCTTTATTTTTATGCGCTAGAGCCCTGGGTTGCAGGGTCTGCTTCGCTCCCCTGCCTTTCTTCCTGGTTTATCTATGCGAGAATGTGGGGCCGTGGTGTCTGCCAGCCACCACCTTGTGGGGTCTGCTAGCTGCAGCCTGGCCTGGCCCGTTCCACAGTCCGCCAGCTGCAGCCTTGCTGCAAGTCCTCTATGCCCTTCCTACCTGTCTGGATGAATGTTTCTTCTTTATCTCCTTGATCGTTGGACTTCCATACAGTTCGATTTCTGTCAGTTCTGGTTGTTTTTTGTTTTTAAGTTGTTGTTGTCCTTCTTCTGGTTGTGCAAGGAGGCACAGTGTGTCTACCTACACCTCCATCTTGGCTGGAAGCCTCATTATTTATTCTTTCAATGAACATTTGGAATATTTTTATTTCTTTCCTCTTTTGAACAGTGCTCCTATAAATGTTGTTATAAAGGCATCCTGATACCTATTAGCAAGAATTTCTCTAGGTTATATTTATAAAAAGTGAAATTGATGAATCATGGTAAATAAATATGTATTTATCTTTTAATTTTATTGTCAAATTATTTTTCAAAATGGTTAAAATTTATTTCCCTTTACTAATGTATAATAACAATTATTGTCAGATTTCTTAATTTTCCCCATCTGATTGATATAAAATAGTGTCTCATTTTCATTTTAGTTTTAATGTGCATTTCTCTGTTTACTAAATAAATTTATGTATCTAGTTAGCATTCATGTTGCCTCCTTTCTGAAAATCCTTGTGATGGCTTTTGCTTTTTGTTTGTGGGTTGGTTTTTTCCCCCTTAGATGCAATCTTTACACACATTAATACTTTTTCAGGTACATGTTGCAATATCTTCATAAAATGCATAAAATTGTTTTATGGTGTATCTTTTTAGTTTCTTTTTTGGTGTTCTTTGGACAAAAGTTATTCATTTTAATGTACTTAAATTTATCATTCTTTTATAGTTAATGCTTCTTACATTCAGGAGATTCTTTCCTAATTGAGTGTTATAAAAATAGTCTCTAATACATTCTTCTAAAAGCTTTATGGTTTTCTTTTCACACATAAACAATTTAATCTATCTAGAACTGATTTGTGTTTTTTGTATGCTGTGATATAAAGATTACATTTCATTTTACTCCCTATTAGGGTAGCACAATTTATTGAATAATCTCTTCTCCTTCCATCATCTGCAGTGCTACTATTTATATCATGTATCACCTCCATTGTTCTCCATTACTTTGTTTGCTTATCTACAGGATGTCTTTCACTGAAATTTTATAATTTTCTTTGTAAAGAAGATTCACAAATTTCTCTTGTACAACTTTGTTAGATACTTTTATTGTTAAAATTAGGTTTTATGTTTGTGGTTGATTTGGATAACTATTTTGTAGTTTTGATCTTATATCCACCTTTTTTTTTTTAGCTAAACTCTTCATTGCATTTAAATTTATATCCTATTTAATACATTTCATCTTGAGTGATATATTTTTCTATCCTCTTATTTTGTTTTTTTTAATTATATTTTATTGACTATGCTATTACGGTTGTCCTGATTTTTCTCCCTTTGCCCCGACCTCCACCTAGCACCCCCACTCCCTCAGGAAATTCCCACCATTCTTCATGTCCATGTATCATGCATATATGTTCTTTGGCTACTCCATTCCCTATACTGTACTGTACATCCCCATGACCATTCTGTAGCTACCTACTTGTACTTCTTAATCCCCTCACCTCTTCACCCATTCCCCCACACACCCCTCCCATTGGGCAACCATCAAAACACTCTCTGTAGCCATGATTCTGTCTCTTTTAGTTTGTTTGTTTGCTTAGTTTGCTTTTGGGGTTCAGTTGGTGATAGATTTGTATTTTATTGCCATTTTTTGTTCATAGTTTTGATTTTCTTTTTCTTAGATAAGTCCCTTTAACATTTCATATAATAATGGTTTGGTGATGATGAACTCCTTTAGTTTTTTCTTGTCTGGGAGGCTCTCTATCTGCCCTTTCACTCTAAATAATAGCTTTGCTGAGTAAAGCAATCTTGTCTGTAAGTCCCTGCTTTTCATGACTTTGAATACTTCTTGCCAATCTTTTCTAGCCTGCAAAGTTTCTTTTGAGAAATCAGCTGACTGCCTTATGGGAACTCCCCTGTAGGTAACTAACTTGTTTTCTCTTGCTGCTTTTAAAGATTTTCTCCTTATCTTCAACTTTTGGTATTTTAATCATTATATGTTTTGGAGTGTGCCTTTTTTCATCCATCTTGTTTGGAACTCTCTGTGCTTTCTGGATTTGCATATCTATTTCCTTCACCAAATTATGAAAGTTTTCTTCACCAAAACAAATAGGTTTCCAATTTCTTGCTCTTTCTTTTCTCCTTCTGGCTCCCTTATGATGTGAACATTAGACCTCTTGAAGTTGTCTGAGAGGCTGCTTATATTACCTTCATTTTAGGGGGATTCTTTTTTCTTGTCATTCCAATTGGTTGTTTTTTAGTTCCTTATGTTCGATATTATTGATTTAATTCTTGACTTCCTCCACTTTACTGTTGTTTTCCTGTAAATTGTTCTTATTTTTCTGGATCTTTTTTATGCTGTTCAGGTCCTCACTAAGTTCCTTGAGCACCCTTATAACCAGTGTTTTGAACTCTGTATCTGATAGATTGCCTGTCTCCATTTCATTTAGCTCTTTTTCTGGAGTTTTGATCTGTTCTTTCATTTGGGCCATGCTTCTTTGTCTCCTTGTTTTGGCAGCCTCTCTGTGTTTGCTTCTATGTATTAGGTAGAGTTGCTTTGACTCTTTGTCTTTGTAGTGTGGCCTAATATAGTAGGTGTCCTGTATGATCCTGTGGCACAACCTCCCCTGTGATCCAAGCTGGGTACTCGGGATGCACCCTTTGAGTGGACTGACTACACAGTCCTTTTGTACTTGAGTCTTGGTTGCTATTGGCAGATCAGTGGGAGGGATTTACCCAGGCTAGTTAGCTGCAAGGATTAACTGTACCCACTTACCACCAACCTCTTCCCTCCATGGAGGATCAGCTGTGCAGGGGCATGGTGATGGCGCTCTGACATAGTCTGTAGCTGTCCACTGGGTGTACTGGCCCTGCGGTTTCCTGAGTGGTACAGTCCAAGGTCAGCCCCAACCTGTGTTTTTCCTGGGACCACCCTGCCTGAGCTATAAAGCAATCTGAGATGGCTGCTGCTTGTGCTGGGCTTGGAGATTCCCAGGCAAAGTCAAATTGTGAATCTAAGCTGGCTGCTGCTAGTGCCAAGCCTGGGGCTCACTGAGGCCAGCTGTTGCTTATTTGACAGGATTTAGAAAGTTGTGAAGCATGAGCCAAGACCAACCATTCATATGGAAAAGCAGCTTGGGTGGGCCCATAATTTGGGTGGGGCAGACCTCTGGGCATCTCCAAGGCAGGTCATACAGTGTTAGCCAGCTTTATGGGGTCTCAGAGATGGCACCAGCTTGCCAGCTCTGTCAGGGGAGGATATAGGAAAGGGACAATGGTCTGCCTGCCTTGATGCCAGACACTTCAGTTTCTCCCCTTATACCACTGGTGCCTTTCAAGATGCTACCCTGGTGTTGGAGCTCAGAGGGATTGAATCTGAGTAGGTGAGTACATGTGTGGATTCTTTAAGAGAAACTGCTTGAGACCCCAGAAGTTTCTTCTACTGCCTTAATCCCCACTGGATTCTGCAGTCAGAAGTTGTGGGGACCTACCACGCTGGGCTGGGGAGCCTGGTGTGGGGTTGAGACTCCTTGTTCCCAATATATCCCTTCTGAATTTTTATTCACCACACATGGGTGAGGGACCAGCCAGTTCCACTTCTGCACCCCTCCTACCAGTATGGATAGATATGGTTTCTTTAATTCTGCGGTTGTCAGACTTCCATTCAACTTGATTTCTGACAGTTCTGAGTGATGGTTTTTCTGTATTTTAGTTATAATTTTGATGTGGTTGTGCAAAGAGGTGAGCCATGTCTACTTACACCACCATCTTGACCAGAAGTCCTATCCCCTTATTTTGAAATTTTCTCTGTCATTTGTTTTCTTGCATCTGCTGGGTTTCATTTTATTATTTTTGAACTCATCTGACAGTCTGTTGGTCTTAAGTAGGATAACTTTTTTGTTTGTTTTATCTATTTGTAATAACTTATGCAAATTAAATCTTTTCTTGTGAATTAAATATTTTAATGGGGTATATCTTGGATAAGTCCTTCAAAATGACTTATAATTTGGACACTTTTGTTCTTGGGTTTCTGAAAATATTTCTCTCCTCATTCTTGAATACTAGAATTCTATGTTTTAAGTCACTTGACTGCAGAAATTTTACAATATTTTTCTAAATCTAGTCTTGTAGCTGAGAAATCTGAAGCTGATCTGATTCTTAATTTTTTTTTTTGCTAGGTTGCCCCCATGGAAGCTTTTGGGATCTTTTGCTACTCTTAGTTCAGAAGTTTCAGCTGAATGTTATTATTGTGATTCCTTTGTTATTTCTACTATATACTTAGAAGGCACTTCCCTACCAAATAATTGTTTCTTAAGCTGTACATAAATATTCAGTTCCATGTTTGGGGAATTTGCCTTCTGGACCTTGGAGGAAGCTCTCCTATTACCAGAGCATCATTGTCTGGGTTATTATTTGATTTCTGCTTCCTAGGGTGCCTCTGTAAATCACACACATCAGCTGGGGACAAAAATGGAATCTCCTGACTTGAAGTATGAGTTCAGCACTTTTGTCACCTTAATTTAATCCCTGGCTGCCACTGTGAATTTACATCTCTCAGTAGCTGCAATTCATTGTTTCAGGAGCGTTCTGTGATTGTGCTAAATAAAACACACACACACACACACACACACTATTTTTTTGGCAGGTGTTTATGTGCTTGCCTGGAATTGTAAGCCCGCTAGCTCTGTTACTTTTTTACTGTATATTTTGTGTTTTTCAAATTTTTTATGATTCTGGTCTTATTTTTGTGCCCCTTTTGTCTTCCAGCCCTGCTACCTGTGTGTGTGTGTGTGTGTGTGTGTGTTTCCATTTTGGTGGGATTTAACTAGGAAGATGTTAATGCATGTTTACTGTTACTTACCTTGAACTGCAAACCTTTCTAATTTTCCCCTACTCAAGATTTTTTGTGTATACCTTTTCCTTATTGAAAAACTACAAATTTTAGCCTCACTGATTTTTATCCTAGACCTTGCCAGTTACCTTAAATATTTGAATCATTAGTCTCAAAATGGTCTATTTTTGGGAGTGTATCTAACAGGTTAAAATGAGTTTTACCTCCCCCCCAGAAAGAACCAAGAGGTGAGGAAGTGTAAGTGCTGTATGTAGGTCATAGTGAAGAGATGCCTTTCAGCCTTTTTGAGTAATAGTGTTACGTAAGGTATCTTAGTCATATATGATAACCATCACTACAGTAAATAAAGGTTTCATTCATTTACTGAATATTAATTAAACATGGGGATTCATTTCCACATTTTAAAGTCCTAATTTTTGTTTAGCCTCTAGGAAAAAAGCTAACTAAGCTTTGAGCAACTGATATTTTATATTCTTGTTAATGTCTAAAGGATAAAGAACAGACTGGGTAGAAAGCTACTTACTGAATCTGTTTCCAGAAGTATACATGTATATAAATTTTAAAAAATAGACTTGATGTAAATTATTTAAAACACACATACTTTCTTGTTTGTTTTTGTTTTGTTTTGCTTTGTTTGAAAGGGGTAGTATATAGTACAGTGATTGAAAACATAGACTCTGGAGACCAAATTCAAATCCTGGCACTGTCATTACTAGCAAGATGACCATTAGCAAGTTATTTTAACCTCTCTGCACCTCAGTTATTTTCATAGAGAATGATTATAACCTATCTCATCTAGCTACATGATAATTAAAAAAGTATATTTAAGGAATTTAAAGCACTGCCTAGCACACAGTAATTAGAAGTATTGATGATGATAGTGATTATTATGTCAAGGTTAGCAGAAATTTAGAAATTTGTCTTTATGAAAACATGTTATTTATTGCCTCTTTTTGGTAATAAAACATAAGAGAATAAATTTCCCCCTTACTATGTCTAGCTTAAAGACTTTATGACAAAGTATAATAGGGTGACTGCCAGCTGCTTTTTCCCTTCCCATCTTCATTTCTATTTTTCTTGTATGTTTTGCTCATGTTGTACTTTTTACATAGAGTATTAACAGTAGCACATGCTTCTCAAACAAACCAAATAAAGTTTCGCCAAGCATTCCACATGTACAACTCGTTTATTTACTTTTTCAGTCTAATTAGTTGTCTTTACCCCTCTACTCTTATCATTTATATATGCCAGTGTTCATGATTTATAGGATTGAAGAAAAACTTTTCTCTTGTATTAATACATTTTTAAAAGATTTTATTTATTTATTTTTAGAGAGGGGAGGAAGAAAGAAAGAAAAGGAGATGAACATTCATGTGCGAGAGAAACATGGACTGGTTGCCTCTTGCACCCCCTAACTGGAGACCTGCCTGCAACCCAGGCATGTGCCCTGACCAGGAATTGAACCAGTGACCTTTTGGTTCACAGGCAAATGCTCAACCAACTGAACCATACCAGGCAGGGCTCTTGTATTAATAAATTTTGTCCTTTATATTTGTTAAATATTAGTGTGCATATTTATATCCCATCTCACCTACTTTTATTCATGGTATTCCTTAACAAAATCAAATGCGTACTTCAATTCTGCAAATGTATGTGAATTACACTGGTTCTGCATTTTTTAAATATATTTATTGATTATGCTATTACAGTTGTCCCATTTCCCCCCCCACTCCACTCCATCCTGCCCACCCCCCTCCCTCCCACATTCCCCCCCTATAGTTCATGTCCATGGGTCATACTTACAAGTTCTTTGGCTTCTACATTTCCTACACTATTCTTACCCTCCCCCTGTCTATTTTCCACCTATCATTTATGCTATTTCTTCTCTGTACCTTGTCTCCCTCTCTCCCCCTCCCAATCCCCTATTGACAACCCTCCATGTGATCTCCATTTCTGTGGTTCTGTTCCTGTTCTAGTTGTTTGCCTAGTTTGCTCTTGTTTTTGTTTTAGGTGTGGTCGTTAATAACTGTGAGTTTGCTGTCATTTTTACTGTTCCTATTTTTTATCTTCTTTTTCTTAGGTAACTCCCTTTAACATTTCATATAAAAAGGGTTTGGTGATGATGAACTTCTTTAACTTGACCTTATCTGAGGAGCACTTCATCTTCCCTTCCATTCTAAATGATAGCTTTGCTGGATACAGTAATCTTGGATGTAGGCCCTTGCCTTTCATGACGTGGAATACTTCTTGCCTGTAAGGTCTCTTTTGAGAAATCAGCTGACAGTCTTACGGGAACCCCGTTGTAGGTAACTGTGTCCTCTTCTCTTGCTGCTTCTAAGATTCTCTCCTTATCTTTAATCTTGGGTAATGTAATTATGATGCGCTTTGGTGTGTTCCTCCTTGGGTCCAGCTTCTTTGGGACTCTCTGAGCTTCCTGGACTTCCTGGAAGTCTATTTCCTTTGCCAGATGAGGGAAGTTCTCCTTCATTATTTGTTCAAATAAGTTTTCAATTTTTTGTTCTTCCTCTTCTCCTTCTGGCACCCCTATAATTCGGATGTTGGAACATTTCAAGATGTCCTGGAGGTTCCTAAGCCTCTCCTCATTTTTCCGAGTTCCTGTTTCTTCATTCTTTTCTGGTTGGATGTTTCTTTCTTCCTTCTGGTCCACACCATTGATTTGAGTCCCAGTTTCCTTCCCATCACTATTAGTTCCCTGTACATTTTCCTTTGTTTCTCTTGGCATAGGCTTCATTTTTTCATGTAGTTTTTGAACAAATTCAACCAATTCTGTGAGCGTCTTAATAACCAGTATTTTGAACTGTGCATCTGAGAGGTTGGCTATCTCTTCGCTGCTTAGTTGTATTTTTTCTGGAGCTTTGAAGTGTTCTGTCATTTGGGCCTTTTTTTTTTTTTTTGTCTTGGCGTGTCTGTTACTTGAAGTGGCGGAGCCTTAGGTGTTCACCGGGGCGGGGCAACACTGGTTGCTGCTCTGTGACACTGTACATGGGGGAGGGGCTGAGAGGGAGCAATGGCACCTGCTCCACTCTCCACTGGACCTCGTCCCCCTCCGCTACCCACAATCAAATTGGGCCCCTCTGGGGCTGGTTCCAGAGTGGGTGGGCTTGTGCACACTCTAGGCCCCTGTGGGTCTCTCCAACAACGTCTCCTGTGAGGCTGGGAGTCTTTCCTGCTGCCGCTCCAACCCCCACCGGCACTTTCAATCAGAGGTCTGAGACTTTATTTCCCTGCGCTGGAGCCCTGGGTTATGCGGTCTGCTTCGCTCCCTGCCCTTCGTCCCAGTTTATCTGGGCGTGAGTGTGGGGCCGCGGGGTGCTACCCACTGCTCTGCCTGCCCCGTTCTCCACCACTCTGAGTCCAGCCCTCTCGGTTTATCTGTGCACGAATGTAGGGCCGCAGGGTCTGCTAGTGGTCAGACTGCCTGCCCCATTCGTCCCACACTTCGCCAGTCTCAGTCCTGCCATGGCCACGCGAGTCCTCTCTGCCCAGATGCCCGTCTCCGCCCCTCCTACCCGTCTGGATGAATGTTTATTTTTTATTTCATTGGTGTCGGACTTCCTTGCCATTCGATTTTCTGTCAGTTCTGGTTGTGCGAGGAGGCGAGGTGTGTCTACCTACGCCGCCATCTTGGTTCTCATTCGGTTCTGCATTTTTAAACAGGGCTTTTACATAGAAGTATGGTCTTTAAAAACTTAGTACCCATAGCTATGGATTTTAGACCCCAGTCTCTCTAGTCTTCTGCCTGTCCTGGGCACAGTACCCCCAGACAGCCCCCTGGTGCCTTGGGGTTTCCCATACCCACCATCCTGACATTACCCCCACCCCATGCTGTGCACTGTGGTCATGTTCTCAGAGACTTCTGCTGTCCCATGGCAGAGCTGTCTCCAATTTAACTTGTTTTGACTTAGTCACCTGCTCAAGCTTCACTCCTCCTCTGGCACCATGCATAATATCCCCTCCTGTAATGTGAGTGGTTTTGTGTAGTATGTGTACCAGTGTGGATCTCTAGCATAAAAGACCCCATGTAGGGTTGGGTGGGCTGGGATCCTGGTGGCTCCCTCTCCCAAAGCTAATCCCATGGTGAAGTTTAGCCCTGTCCTGGGAGACCCACATCCTCCCTAAGGATTCTGCCCCTGGGTGGCATTGGGCTGTCCCTGCATCTCTCAAGTCCTCAGTTTCCCAATTGTATAGTTGTGGGTTGGACAAAGAACTGCTAAAGCCTGCATCCAACCTGGGGGTAGTCCAGGGTCCCAGCTTCCTGTGACCAGTGTTTTGGGGGTGCCAGGAGCACTCTCTGGCTTTCCTCAAGCGTAGAGGAGCTTCAGTGGCTCTGAGGGCTCTCCTGCCCTGTAGCCAAAACAGGGTTTCAGCCTCACATAATTGTGCCAACCAAGGGAGGAAGGATAGTCCCTCCCCTCCAAAGAAACTGAGACTCAGCAACTACTGGAGGATGAAATAGATGTGGAACAGATGAAAACTGGGGTTTTAGAATTCTGTGGGCTATGTCACCCCTGCATCCACCATGGTCAATACAAGGATGTGTCCCAAAGATGGAAGTGACTCATTTGGGTTCACACAGTGCTTCAAGGCAAAGCTACTACTTCCCTTAATATTGGAGTTCTCTATAGAGCCAAAAACACAGGATGTTACAGGCACAGATAAGAGTGAGATTCCTATGGTTGTCAAGGAAGAGAACTATGGATGTGGACAGTCCCTGCTGAGTGTTGACTGCTCACCCTAACAGGAGGCCATCTGTCTTTCTGCTTCAGAATTTATTAGCCATTGTCCATAATCAAGGCTGTGTTTTGTGCCAGAAGGCTATTGGAGCAGTCACCTGAACCATGCCTACATTTTAGGTTATGCTACATAACCATGTAACTCCCATAATTTCTGCAGCACATCACTACATAAGATTGCAAATACTAGTGCTAAGTGGGTGTTGAGCTTGGGGAGACTGCACTTTTTCACGTGGTCATTGAGGAAACCAGAGTTCTTCCACCATGTGACTTCATCCCAAAGACCTCCAAGCCATCCACATCCATCAGAAGTAGGGAGACCATGAGAAATGCATGTGGGAAGATTTCACAAGCTAGGTCTTCAATGAAGTTTATTTCCCCTTGCCTGGGCAAAGAACAACACTGCCCTGTGGTTACAAGGCTGGGAGAGACAGTCCAGTTTGGGGCCCAGAGAGAAGAGAATGGATTTTGATTAAGAACTTTGCTTCTCAGCCACAGTAACTCATTTAGATTCCTAGTGTTTTTCAGATTAATAATGAATATTTAGCATATGCCAAGTACTATTGTACTAATGGCTGATATGCTATGTGTGCAGCAGTTGGCCTGGGAGAAGCTCCACATGGAACACATGGAACAAAGACAGTACATGGAACAAAGACAGCACGTGGAACATGGTATGATGTGGCTGACATCCTGGGAGAAAATGAACAAGAGTAAGGGCTCTGAAAGTTCAGTGAATAATTCTAGATTTTGAAAGTGATTGGAGATGACTATAGGTAAAGTCTACTTTTAGAGATATGGTGGCTGGAGATATGGTGGCTGGAAGAACGTGGCAACAGGAATAATAGAAGCAAGTCATTCATGTACAAGATTTTAGAAGGAATACTATGCAGCAATGAAACATATATTTTATAGATATCAAAAGGTATGGGAAATTGCTTATATGAAGTGAAAAAATAACCACAGATATAGAGTGATCCCATTTTTTAAAAACTCTCTATGAATTTAGATTGCATTATGCATATGTTGAGTTATAATCTTCCAATTAAAAAAATATTTTATTGTTTATATGATCAGGAAGATTTCCTAAATATACTTTGGTTGCTATACTAATATGTGTGTGTGTGTGTATAAAATATGTTATATATAATATATGTTGTATATAATATATATATATATACTTAAAGCAGACACACAGAACTGTGAGATAGACAATTTATTCACTTACCTCTTTATTTGTTTTGTTGGCTCAGATGCCCAATAAATACTTCCTGAAATATTGTACTTGGGAACCAGCCTATGTTTTTCGCAGTGAGGAATGCTATGATGTTGAGTTGCACTGGAACGCACCCCAAAAACATTGAATCTTACAGAATGTAATTCACTCTAAAGCCAAGCCTGAGGAGATGTCTTTGGTATTGGCTCCACGGAGCTACCACGGGGCAGTGCATGTCTGCTGGGACAATGACACTGCTCTGCCTCAAGCTTCCTTTACCAGTTAGCCCTCTTTGGAAAGTGTTTCTGAATTGTTAACACTTCAGGAAGTGTTAGAGGGTTTTTTTGAAGGAATATTTACTTGATTTTCTTCTTTGATTTCATTAGGAAGTTAATGAAAATCCACTACCTGTACCAAATACAAGGTGAGCCACTGTGAAGAACAAACAGATGTAGGGCTTCTACATACAAACAGATGTAAAGTGAGCTATCCACACTCTGTCTGTGCCCCCATCCATTCCTTCCCCCATTCCTTCCATTGTGTGTAACGCTCTATCTATGTAAAGTCAAATCAGACCCTCTGTGCAATGTATTGAAGATATTTGTCCATCATGTGGCCCTCCTCCTTTGTGATATCAATCTTTAGGTAGCAAGTTCTCTACTCAGAAGACAATAGATGTGATGCTGACATGCTGGGTGTCATGATGAATGTGTAGGGCAGGAGATCACAGCAAAGGTCTGTCCAAATGGGAGATCTACTATTCTTTATTCTTCTTTAGCATCCTGCTGTCTACACCAAGTCAAAATCAATGCAAGAAATGCCAGCAGTGGAATTGAAACATCAATTCAGAAGAACCTATGTACCTGAATGTTCATAACAGTGTTATTTAAAATAGCCAAGTGCTGGAAGCAACCTAAGTCCCCATCAATAAATGAATGGATCAAAAAACTGGTATATTTACACATTGGAATACTACGCAGCAGAAAGATGGAACACCTACCCTTCGTGACAGCATGGATGGATCTGGAGAGCATTATGCTAAGTGAAATAAGCCAGGCAGTGAAAGACAAATACCACATGATCTCACCTATAAGTGGAGCCTAATCAATAAAACAAATGAGCAAAATAGATCAAGAGACATGGAAATAAAGAACAAACTGACAGTGACAGAAGGGAAGGAGGAGGGGAATAACGGGGTAAAAAGGGGGAAGAGTCAAGTCAAGGAACATATATAAAGGACCCATGGACAAAGACAATGGGCAGGGTCAGGGGAGGATTGAATGTGGGAGGTGTGGTGGGGGTAGGGCAGGGGAGAGTAATAGGGGGAAAAGAGGGACAAGTGTAATTGAACAACAATTTTAAAAAGAGCAAAAAAAGTTAAAAATATCAATGTTAAGAAATGTCCAAACCTGTATAGAATATTTATAAGAAGTTATTTGAACCAAACTGACACCAATGGCAAGAGCAAGATAGTCACATGCTCCAGAGAATGCAGTTTCTTTTTACATTTTGAATTAAGGAGGAAATACCACAAAGATTACATGAAGGTAAGAGAAAGCAAGGCAGGGATTGCATTATAGGATAGTTAACAAAATTATACACTCTCTTGAGGATGGTTACAGTTCAAAGAGGTCTGAAGAAGAGACATTTCAAAAATATGTTCATCTAGATACACAAAAACAATGGGCAAGGCCTGTTTTAAAGCAAAGATAAACTTTTGCTGAAGTCATATGCCTGGGGTGTGACTACCCAGCCTGACCCGCCCAGTTAGGGGTTTATGATCAGATTACCCTGCGGGGTTTCTTTCAGTTAGATTTATTACACTGCCCTTTTTTCCATCCATATTAGCTTGGCACACAAGGCCTTCCACCAAATAACCCAGCTAAACCTCAATTCTGGGTAAACAGCATGTGTACACTTTCTATTCAGGTATAAGGACTGAACTACAAATCTCCCCCCAAGCTGCCACGCTCCTGAACCTCTCTGTCACCTGGTCTCTACTCCCTGTACCCATGGTAACCTTCCCCTTCTGAAACTCCCCATCCCGGGTTAAGTGTCAAAATTATGGTATCTGTGAGTGAAAAAGATACCTGCTCATCTCTCATCCCAAAGAGATGTCATTAGGAGGAAGTGTGTCACCTGACTTTGGATTTGAAGACCTGTCCAGTGAGAGCAGTATGATTGTTCCCTGGGGACAGTTTTAAGAGTAAAACCCACTTGAACTTGGACAAATGCCATAAACCAATGGTTCTCAACCTTGGCTGGGAAACTTTTAAAATATCCACTGCTCAGGCAACATCCCAACCAATTACATCAGAAATTGAGGGGGACAGGGCAGTCATCTATATATTTTTTTCAATTTAGGTTTTTTTATTTTAGAGAGAGGGGAAGGGAGGGAGAAAGAGAAGGAGAGAAACATCAATGTGTAGTTGCCTCTCACATGCCCTCCACTAGGGACCTGGCCTGCAATCCAGGCATGTGCCCTAGACTGGGAATCAAACCAGCAACCATTCGGTTCTCAGACCAGCACTCAATCTACTGAGCCACATCAGTCAGGGCAATTTTTTTTTTAATTCTCTCCAGGTGATTCTTATGTACAGTCAAGGCTGAGAACAACTGGTGGTTTATTTCTCTACTGTGGGACATTCCAGAGCTGATGTGACTGCTGTGTACCACTCAGGAATTGAGCCTTCTCTCTGTCATTCCCATCTACAAGATACAACTTGGCTCATGACTTGTCCAAGTGGCAGGATGGAGAAGGGAAAGATACATGTATCACTTCTGCTTATGGCCCATTGTCTGGAACTTAGTCACCACATTTTATGCAAGGGAAGCTGGGAAATGTAGTCATATTCCTGGCTGAAACAAGGAGGGTTTCTGTTAGTTTAGAAGAGAGAATGGCTATTGTGGTAAATCTAGCAGAGCTCAAACCATGGAAAAATCCCTTCATGAGCAGAACTGTCATGTAAGAGAACAGGCAGTATGCTTCCAGTCACCTGCAGAAAGAGTCACACCAGAACAGCGCTGAGCCATCAGACCTTCACTCAGTCTGCCTTCACTTCGAGTATTCATTCTCCATTCCCACTGCTAGTCATGCTGGTCTTCCTGTTTCATGAGCACTGCCAGATGTCTTCTCCATGCGTTACTCAGCCCCAGAGTTTCCCCTGTAGTTTGGGTCTTAGAGAGGACACCAAACTCAGAGGTTCACTCAAACTCTTGTCAGTCTGAATCCTTTTTTTAAAATATTGTATTTCTCATCCTAACAGATAGACTGCTGGTGTTCAAATCTTAGCTCAACCACTTACTGGCTGTGTGAGTTTTCTGTGCCTCTATTTCTCATATAAAATGAGGATAACAATGGTGTCTGTTTTCATAGCATTGTTAAGAGCATCAGTTATTTTCTGTAAAATAATTAATTTGAGCTATTACATAATTTCATCTGCTGTCTCTTCTTATAGCAGGGAAGCTCCCTGAGATCTTCTTGTGTGTTTGTTCACTATTGGAAAACAGCCCCCATAACAGTGCTTGACTCTTTAAGGCCCTCGGTTTTCCAAGGAATTGAACATTGTGGGGAGCATGCCCACTGCACTCTCCTGCCTGTTGTTTCAGAGTGGCCTTCAGGACTCTCGTTGGCTCTCCAGACTGGGCCCCACATGGAATCTCACAGCAGTCCTGGGTGTGAACCACTGGGTTAGATGACCGGACAGTTCCCTCCAACTCTACAGGATATGACCCCACTGTATAAGTTTTTATTTTAAATTTAACATGTTCATGATTAAAATTTCAAATGGTGCAAAGGATAAAAAATAAAATATGTTACCCACCTTTGAACCTCAGTCCTCCTTGACAGTTCATCCCTGCTTTTAATTGCTAGTGTATGTTCCCAGAAATCTCTCAGACCTCTCTAGGCAGATACATAGGTATTCCTTCTCATAACAAATGAGAAGAGAGGATATACACTTTGTTCACTAGTCCACATGCTTATACTACATCTGCACCTATTTATAGTGGCTTTGCTGCATCTCTGGCCACACCATGAGACTCTTGGATTTCTTCCAGTATTTTGCTATTATAAATAGTAGTGCTGTGAATATGCCTAAACATAGTCATTGAGTACCTGATTGCCTTTGTGCCTTGGGACATATTTCTAGGAGTAGAATTACTGGGCTGAAGTGTGACTGGATTTTTACTGACCAGAAGGCCTTACTAATACATTGCTAACAACAGTAGATGTGAGTTGATTTTTTGCCGTTCTGACAGGATAGCCCCAACCTTTTAACCTCCCCTAAATGTGATGGATATAAGGCATCTTTTTGTTGTTTACATGGACTTATTGTGAACTTCAGCATCTTCCCATATGTTTAAAAGCTACATGTATTTCTTTTCTGTGAACTTTCTACATCTTTGTCCATTTTCATGCACTCCCATTACTGAGAAGCTTCTTAACAATTATCCATACCAGTTTTTTCATTTCTTCTGTCTCATTCACCCTTGATGTCCTCACCCACCTCCATTTTCCCCCAGGTTTCTTTCCAGGTCACTTGGTAACCTTGTTGCTGTCTCTAGGGGTAAGTCTTCAGTCCACATGCTTCCTGGCCCAGAATTACCTGGCCCTGCTCATCTGCTAATGGCTCCCTCCTCCCTGACACTTCTCTTGAACCCATTTTCAGAACACCTCTGGTTTTCTTTTTACCTTTCAACTCTTTCCTGTATCCCTGACTTCTTAACCTTGACTTGCCCTTGATGTCAGTCCTTGGATTGACATCATGTCTGGCAAAGGGGTTAGGTTCCCTGGTTTTTGATACCATCCATAGGCTGTTAACTACCAAGTTCCTATCTCCCAGCTGGCCCAACCTCTCTCCTGTTCTCCCCAGTGCAGGTAAGTACTTTTAAAAATGTGCTCTTAGATATCTCCAACCTAACATTTCCAAAATCAAGCCGATCTTCCCTCAAAACCCATTTTGACTGTCATCCACTCTAACTAAATGAAAAGCAGTGCACCTTCCCATTGTGCAGGCCATCAGTGCCTCCTCAGGTCTTTCTCTCACATGATCCCCACCAATGTGTGGGGAATCACAGTGGCTGTACTTTTGCATACACCCCCAAAGTCCACCACTTCTCATAGGCTCCACCTCCACCATGGCCACTCTGGTCCAGGTTGCCACCAACTTCCACCTAGATCACCCTAATCTACTTCTGTGCTTTGAAGTTTGCCCTCTCCATCTTTTTGTAACCAGGTAGCCAAAGGCATTTAAACATAGAAATTAGGTTATATCATCCCTTCGCTCATTTCTTTCCAATGGATTCCATCTCATTTGGAATAAGACTTGGAGCCTTTGCAATGGTTACACAGTCCATAGGCAGCCCTGTAATTCCCTGTGACTCTTTTGACCTCATTCTGCTGCCCTGACTTGGCCTCCCAGGCCCATACCCCTGAGGGTCTTTCCCTGGTCAGTAGGCCCCACTCATCCCTTTGAGAAGATCTCTATCTTCTTCAGGGATTTGCCTAAAAGTGACCTCTCAGTGAGACTGGCTTTGACAAACCAATTTAACTGATCTCTGTGTCATAGTTCTCTCATCTTCTGTGCTGCTTTACTTTTCCCCATATCACTTGTTACTTTCCACCATACTATATACTGTCCTTAGTTTATTATTGTTTTCCCCACCATATTGGTATGGAATCTCCTTGTTCTATTTTCATTGTTGCTATATTCCCAGCACTTAGATTTGTGCATGGCATATAAGTATTAAACACGTATTTGCTAAATAGGCCAATGATTAAATTTAAAGTAATGTTTCTCCTGCATTGTTTGGCTTTTTCTTCTTGTATGTAAGGGATTCAGATACTTTTGTCATTTGTGTTGCAAATGTTTTTCCAATTTATTCTTTGCCTTTTGATTTTGTTTATGGTAGTGTTGTCCATGCAAAAATTTTTGTTATTATGAAGGCAACATTGTCATTGTAAATTTATAGTTTCTAGATTTTATGTTATACTTATAGAGGATTCCTTGTGTGTGTGTGTGTGTGTTCATAAATATAATTGTGATAAAATATATACATGACATAAAATGTATTGTTTCAACTATTTTTTAATCTATAGTTCAGTGGCATAAAGTACATTCACATTGTTGTGCAACCATCATCACCATCCATTTCCAGAACTTTTTCATCATCCCATTCCCCTCTCTGCCCAGCCCAGGGCAATCACCATTCTACTTCCTGTTTCTATGGGTTTCACTAGGTACTCCACATAAGTACAATAAAGATATATTTTGTATTAGGAGTTTTGATCTGTTCTTTCATTTGGGCCATGCTTCTTTGTCTCCTCATTTTGGTGGCCTCTCTGTTTTTGTTTCTATGTATTATGTAGAGCTGCTATCACTCCCTGTCTTGGTAGTGTGGCCTAATGCAGTAGGTGTCCTGTAGGGTCCAGTGGTACAGCCTCCCTTATCACCCGGGTTGGGAGCTCAAGGGGCACCCTCTGTGTGGGCTGAGTACACCCTTCTCTTGTAGTTGAGCCTTGATTGCTTCTGTATCCAGAAAAAGAACTAAACAAAATAGAGATAAGCAATGTAGCAGATGCAGAGTTCAAAACACTGGTTATAAGGATGCTCAAGGAACTTAGTGAGTACCTCAACAGCATAAAAAATGTTCAGTCAGAAATGAAGGATACACTAATTGAAATAAAGAACAATTAATAGGGAATCAACAGTAGACTGGATGAAGCCAAGAATTGAATCAATGATTTGGAACATAAGGAAGCAAAACAAACAAAACAATGAGATAGTAAGAAGAAAAAAGAATCCAATAAAATGAAGATAGTATAAGGAGCCTCTAGGACAACTTCAAGTGTACCAACATTCACATCTCAGGGGTGCCAGAAGGAGAAGAGAAAGAACAAGACATCAAAAAAATAATAAAAGAAAACTTCCCTAATTTGGTGAAAGAACTATACATACAAGTCCAGGAAGCAGAGACAGTCCTAAACAAGTTGGATGCAAAGAAGCCCACACCAAGACACATCACAATCAAAATGCCAAAGGTTAAAGATAAAGAGAGAATCTTTAAAAGCAGCAAGAGAAAAGTAGGTAGTTACCTACAAGGGAGTTCCCATAAGGCTGTCTGCTGATTTCTCAAAAGAAACTTTACATCCGGCCAAGATGGAGGAGTAGGTAGACACACTGCACCTCCTCGCACAACCAAAAGGACAACAACAATTTAAAAACAACAAAAAAAACCCAGAACTGACAGAAATTCGAACCACACGGAAGTCCGACAACCAAGGAGATAAAGAAGAAACATTCATCCAGACCGGTAGGAGGGGTGGAGACGGGCAGCTGGGGCGGACAGGAATTGCAGCAAGGTGGTGGGATCCAGAGACGTGGTGGATTGTGGGACAAACGGGGCAGGCAGTGTGACTGCTAGCAGAACCCTCAGCCCCACATTCGCGCATAGATAAACCGGGAGGAACGGCGGGGGAGCAAAACAGACTGCGTAACCCAGGGCTCCAGCTCAGGGAAATAAAGCCTCAAACCTCTTATTGAAAACACCCGTGGGGGTTGAGGTGGCAGCAGGAGAAACTCCCAGCCTCACAGGAGAGATCGTTGGAGAGACCCACAGGGGCATACAGCGTGCACAAGCCCATCCACTCGGGAATCAGCACTAGAGGGGCCCAGTTTGATTGTGGGTAGTGGAGGGATGACTGAAATCTGGCAGAGAGTGGAGCAAGCACCATTGCTCCCTCTCAGCCCCTCCCCCACGTACAGTGTCACAGAGCAGCAACCAGTGTTACCGCGCCCTGGTGAACACCTAAGGCTCTGCCCCTTTACCCTTTACGTAACAGGCATGCCAAGACAAAAAAAAAAAATGTCCCAAATGAAAGCACAGATCAAAGCTCCAGAAAAAATACAACTAAGCAACGAAGAGATAGCCAACCTCTCAGATGCACAGTTCAAAACACTAGTAATTAGGATGCTCACAGAATTGGTTGAATTTGGTCACAAATTAGATGAAAAAATGAAGGCTATGCCAAGAGAAACAAAGGAAAATGTACAGGGAACCAATAGTGATGCAAAGGAAACTGGGACTCAAATCAACGGTGTGGATCAGAAGGAAGAAAGAAACATGCACCCAGAAAAGAATGAAGAAACAAGAATTCAAAAAAATGAGGAGAGGCTTAGGAACCTCCAGGACGTCTTTAAACGTTCCAACATCCGAATTATAAGGGTGCCAGAAGAAGAAGAGGAAGAACAAAAAATTGAAAACTTACTTGAACAAATAATGAAGGAAAACTTCCCTCATCTGGCAAAGGAAATAGATTTCCAGGAAGTCCAGGAAGCTCAGAGAGTCCCAAAGAAGCTGGACCCAAGGAGGAACACACCAAGGCACATCATAATTACATTACCCAAGATTAAAGATAAGGAGAGAATCTTAGAAGCAGCAAGAGAAGAGGACACAGTTACCTACAACGGGGTTCCCGTAAGACTGTCAGCTGATTTCTCAAAAGAGACCTTACAGGCAAGAAGGGGCTGCCAAAAAGTATTCCAAGTCAGGAAAGGCAAGGACCTACATTCCAGATTACTGTGTCCAGCAAAACTATCATTTAGATTGGAAAGGCAGATAAAGTGCTTCTCAGATAAGGTTAAGTTAAAGGAGTTCATCATCACCAAGCCCTTATTATATGAAATGTTAAAGGGACTTATCTAAGAAAAAGAAGATAAAAAATAGGAACAGTAAAAATGACAGCAAACTCACAGTTATTAACAACCACACCTAAAACAGAAACAAAAGCAAACTAAGCAAACAACTAGAACAGGAACAGAACCACAGAAATGGAGATCACATGGAGGGTTATCAACAGGGAAGTGGGAGGGGGAAAGAGGGGGGAAAGGTACAGAGAATAAGTGGCATAAATGGTAGATAGAAAATAGACAGGGGGAGGGTAAGAATAGTATAGGAAATGTACATGCCAAAGAACTTGTAAGTATGACCCATAGAAATGAACTATAGGGGGGGAATGTGGGAGGGAGGGGGTGGGCAGGATGGAGTGGAGTGAAGGGAGGGAAATGGGACAACTGTAGTAGCATAATCAACAAATATACTAAAAAAAATAAAATAAAAGATAAAAAGTAAAAAAAAAAGAAACTTTACAGACTAAAAGGAATTGGCAAGGAATATTCAAAGTCATGAAAAGCAAGGACCTACAACCAAGATTACTGTATCCAGCAAAGCTATCATTTAGAATCAAAGGGCAAATAAAGAGCTTCCCAGACAAGAAAAAACTAAAGAAGTTAATCATCATGAAACCATTATTATATGAAATGTTAAAGGGACTTATTTAAGAAAAAGATGAAAACTATGAACAATAAAATGGCAATAAATGCATATCTATCAAGGTAAAAAACAAGCTAAATAAACAAATAGACCAGAAACAGAATCATAGATATGGATAATGGTTTGAATGTAGCCAGATGGGAGGAGGGTTTGGGGAAGTAGGTGAAAAGGTAAAGGGATTAAGAAGCACAAATTGGTAGTTACAGGATAGTTATGGGGATGTAAAGTACAGTATAGGAAATGGAAAAACCAAAGAACTTATATGCATGACCCATGGACATGAACAAAGGTGTGGGGATTGCCTAAGGGAGTAGGGGGGTGCTGGGTGGAGAGGGGCAAAGGGGGAAAAACTGGAGCAACTATAATAGCATAATCAATAAAATGTGATCCTTTAAAAAGGTATATATTTTAAAGTTTTAGAATTAACGTACACATTCTGGCATGTTGCTTGGCCCAAACATTCTTGAGATATTTCCATATATGCAGGCTCTGATCTCCCCAAAGCCCACCTTTCACCCCTACCAGTCCCAGTTATGAGTTTTTGTCCAGCATAGATTTTTTGCTGTCTGCTCAAGGCTTCTAGGAATATTGTATGCTTTTTTGTTACTTTGCAAAGTGTGACCCAGAGCCCAAACCTCCAGATGAACTGGACAAAAATGCAGATTCTTGGAGTTTGCTCCAGACCCAGTCACTCTCCTCGCAGACCTGGTGGAGCTGAGTCATCAGCATTTTACCTGGTGCATTCGTGTGATCCCCCGCTAGACACACTTCCAAAGACAGTGCTCCACAATGGGCAGTAGCTTGATCCAGAAGTGCAAGCCTGGGGTCTGCATCCCCATTCAGCCTTAGTTACTTATCCTCTCTGTGAAATGGGGGTATGAATTCCTGTCACAGAGATAAAACAAGAATTAAGAGAGGTACTGTCTCTGACTTTATTTTGTAAGCTCTGAAAATATACACATGTAAGGGCTGTCAGCATTATCTTGGAGCCTCTCAGTCCAGTTTCTGCAACTTCATTATCAGCCCACCTCCAATCTCCCCACTCCACCCACACTCACTTTCACCAAGAAATGACAAAAGCACCCTTTTAGTGCGCAGGGACACAGTGCTGGCAAATCCACAAGTGTAGCCACATAGTTGTCAGCTCATTCTCTTTTATCTTAATATTTGAAAGGAACACTTTATTAACCTTTAAAAAAAGTAAATACATTTACATACATTTTTATTTATACCTTATGAGGTAGGTATAATTTACAGATGAGAAAAACAAAGGTTTTATGGAAGTGAGATTTCATGGGGAAAAAAAAAAACAAGCTTGAAATCCTGTGACATTCGGCCTAATCACCTGACCCCTGGATTTCCTCAGCTATACAACGGGAGTGCAAACTACATTAACTCAATGGTTGTGCTGTGCCTGACATGGGCCAGCACATCCTGGTGGCACCTTGGGTCCACCTCCACAGCTGCTCCAGGTCTGTGCTTTGCTGGCATCTAGCCATGTTCTGTCCCAGGAATAAACTGGGCAAGCAGCTAAGAGTCATCTGCTGAGAATATTAAAATGTCTGTCAACCAAAGCAGGCAGCTCCTGGACCTACTGATTAAACACAGATGTTAAGCCCGGCCAAAGTTGGGACTAGGAAGGCATTTGGGATTGAGGCGGAAGGGTTACAACCCGTTTTGGAATTCCCACCATCCTGCCTGCCTATTCCCACAGATGATTCCAATTGGTAGAGTGTAGAATTCAGTGGGCAAAGCTGTGGGCCATCCTTGAGGATATCCGTCCAAGTACATTCACCTGACATTGTCAGGCACAGAGGGCTTCCGTGGCTGAAGTTGCAAGCACAACCCTGGCAGGAGGCTGCAGCTGCTGGAGTAAAGGGCCTGGAGAGCTGCTATAGAAAATGCCTGCAGCAGGGGTGGGCAACCCCATTCCTGTGCCTTCCCTCCCAAAGCCCTTTCTCTGTCACACCCCCATTCATTTCCTCAGTAGTTTTTGAGGACCTGCTATATACCAGGTTCCAGGAGCAGCAAAGATACATAAAATACTCCCTGAGATAAATAAAATAGTAGTAATTCTAAAGATAATAAAACATTTTAAAGATTTAATAATTATTAAACCCTCACTATTTGCCAGGCTCTAGGTGTTCATTCATGTGATCCTCACAGCACTCTGCTAAGAGATGTAGCAATGAAGATCTTTGGGAACTCCTGGAACAGAAAACTGTTAGGGACAGGGGATTGTCAAAAGAAGGAATGATTCAGCACAGGGGAGCAGAACAACGGCTTGCTAGCAGAAAGAAACAGCAAATGCAAAGGCTCAGAAGTGGGAACTGTTGAATGCACATGTAGGGAGGGCACAGTGGTGGAGTCGAAAGGATTGTGCCATATCTGAAGGGCCCCAGATGGGTGGTGATGTAAGGAGATGAAACATAATCAAATGTGTGTGGATTCACCTGAGGGTAACAAGGGGAGGAACTGAAGGGTGCTCCTGGATGCCAACAGAAGAAGCTTGCTGCACTGGGGTCTGGATGGAGATTTCTGAGGCAGAATCCAGACTTCAATGGCTATTGTCCAGGCACAGCCCATTTCCCAGACTCCAGGCTTCAGCTAGTGCCTGAAATGCAGCGTGCTGGGGTTTTAGCTCATGTCCCTCTCTTGAGTAATTGCTTTTGGGGCTCTCCTGCTGTTGTCCTCTCCTGCTCCAAGCTAGCCTTCTTGCTCTGGCCACCCCTAAGCTGGTGTCCAGGCACATCTTGGTGATCTGTTTTATATCTTTAGCATAGCCAGTCATACCCCTTGTAAGTCTGTGATGAAGACTATGACCTCCTGAACACCTCAGATTAAGAACTCCAGGAGGAGGACTGACTCCAGCCCATCTTTTTGGTCCAGTTTGTTGTTCACTCCAATGGATGTTTACTCAATGAAATGTGGACATTAGGAGGAAGAGAGCTATTGCATTGAAGGACTTCCAATCATTTATTTGGAATAAAAATAACATATAACATTCTAAAAATGACTGCGACTTTGGAGTTGGAATCAGATAAATTGGGGTTCACACTCTGGCTCTGCTATGTGTGGCCTTGGGCTCCCTGAACCTCTGTTTCTGCAGCTGTGTGTGAGAATAAAAGGATGTTTTGTGATGTGGGCACAGGGAGACTGGTATGTAATAAGTGATCAACAAAGAGCAGCTCTTGTTATTATTAATGATTTCAGCTCAACTAAATCATTTTTGGAAATATCTATGTATTAAAACTGTCAACTGATCTACATGACCCAACCCTGAAAAAAAATGTTACTTATTAACAGGCACTGAGAGGTAGTGAACTTCAGTTCATAGACATTTTCTTTTGTAGACACACTAGAAGGAATTATGGATAAAAAAAGATTCACTGAAGATTGTACAGCTAAGGGAGAAGGGAACATACTGATTAGGAAACATTTTACAACTGATAAAGAGAGGAAGATCATTTGAAGAATTATTCACCCTCACCAAGGATGAAACTATCAGACTTTTCTTTCTTTCTCTCTCCCTTTCTATCTCTCTACCTCTTCCTCCCACACTCTCTCTTCTTTTTTCTCTTTTTTCCTCCCTCCCTCCCTTCCTTCCTTCCTTCCTTCCTTCCTTCCTTCCTTCCTTCCTTCCTTCCTTCCTTCCTTCCTTCTTTTTTCCTTATTTTTCTTAATGAGTATAGCAAGGATGAGAAGAATATCATAAATTAGATGCACTTAGAAATGGCTAATGGTAATCTAAAGGAGCACATCTTCCCCCCCTTTCCCTTCTTCCTTTTTGCCCTCCCCTCATCCCTCACTCCTTTTTTTTTAATTTTTATTGTTATTCAATTACAGTTGTATGCCTTTTCTCCCCATCCCTCCACCCCACCCCAGGTGAACCCACCTCTCCCCCCCACCTCCACCCTCCCCCTTGGTTTTGTCCATGTGTCCTTTATAGTAGTTCCTGTAATCCCCTCTTCCCACTGTCCCCGCCCCCCCCCTCCCCCCCGCCCTGGCTATTGTTAGATTGTTCTTAACTTCAATGTTTCTGGTTATATTTTGTATGCTTTTTTCTTCTATTGATTATGTTCCAGTTAAAGGTGAGATCATATGGTATTTGTCCCTCACCTCCTGGCTTATTTCACTTAGCATAATGCTCTCCAGTTTCATCCATGCTGTTGCAAAGGTTATAAGCTCCTTCTTTCTCTCTGCTGCGTAGAATTCCATTGTGTAAATATACCATAGTTTTTGGATCCACTCGTTTGCTGATGGGCACTTAGGTTGCTTCCAGTACTTGGCTATTATAAATCCCTCACTCCTTTTTAAATGTTTTGTGATGAAAGTTTTCAAACACATAAAAGTAGGGAGCATAGGGTAATGAAATTCCATGTACCCATCACCCAGCTATAACTTGTATTGTTTTGCCACTGGTATTGTTTCACCTATTCCCCTATTCTACCAACACTTTATTTTTCCAGAGCATTGAAAATAAATTTCCTCTTTTTGGATTAGGGCCCCACACTTATGACCCCATTTAACCTTAATTAACTCCTAAAGTCCCTATCTCCAAACAAGTCACATTGGGGATAAGAGTTTCAACATATGGATTTGAGGGGTGCACACAATTTAGTCATAACAGCCATCTTAGACCCAGCAATGGAAGCCTCAGAAAAGATGCTACGCCTTCCTTGACTGCCCACCTCATGTGTTCAAGTCGCTGTATTGTGGTTCTCTTTGTTACAGCAGCTTAGCTTATTTTCTAGCCGGTTCATACATGCATGTTTACAAAGGCTCTATTGGTGGCTTCTAAATGGTTACTCCTGATTGCACCAGAGTCGTGAGGAGAAAAGCTAGCTAACAGCATTTAAAGTTTCACTGTCACACTTAATATTCAGATGACTATGGGAAACATAATTTTCCTAATTTGTAAGTAAATGCCTAAAACAGTAAGAGTATTTACAGCGATATTCTTACTTATAATGAAACATCACACAAGTTCCAGCCCTCCATACATCCAGTTTCCCTTCTTTTTTTCCCTCCCTTTCTCTTCCTATGGTGGGGATACTGTGTCCTAGGGTGAGCCAGGCAGTAAGGCAAAACAAGTACACTCCCAATGCTGCTGGAAGATATTTCCAAGGTTTTATTTTCAGTCCTCCTCTCTGTAATCCAAAACCAGAGCAGAGATTTGCTTGTGAGAGTGAAGGATTTCCACAGTGACCTTGGAAGGTGTTCTTACCCTTCCTACTGGTAAAACGGCAGTAGAGGGCCCCATCGATTTAGGATGGGGACCTTGACTGTGCAATGATGAGGACAGACGCAGCCGGGCAGTAGAAGGTAGCCTTTGCCTTCCTTTGCAGAAGGTTGGTGCTCTGGCTCCAGGAGGCACAGAAAGTCAGCACTCCAGTGGACCCGGTTCGGATTGCGCTGGGCCAGGTACAGAGCATGGGAAACTGGGTGCATGGAAGGGCAGATGCTGGGGAACCTACATTCATCATTCACCGTCCTCACATGGTCCACTGATGGGAAGAAGCCGGGGTGTCCCAGGTCTTTGGCATTCATGTAGGGTCTTTTGAAGGCAGGGTATCCCTCCTCTAGCCTGGGGTTGGGGCTGGGTATGAACTTATAAAATTCTTTTTCCCGAAGTTGGGTCTCCACCTTCACTTGCTGTGGGAACAAATCACACATGAGTGAAAAGCAATGTAGCTTCCTTGGAAGTATCCAAGGCAGAGCACACTTTTCTTCATTAAAAAAAAACTGTATTAGTTTTTGAATAGTAATATATATTAATACAATAGAGGGAAATACTGAAATAATACAAAAGGGTTACGAGTAAAAAGTATCTTTGGGGGACATTGGGGAAGGTAAAGGGATCAAGAAAAAAAAGAACTCATGCACATGGAAAACAGGGTGGTGATTGCAGGGGATAGGAAGGTTGGAGGTGGAAGAGGGTATATGGGAGATAAATGATAATGGAAAAAATACAATAAAAATAAACTATTCAAAAAAATAGAGAAAAATCTCTTTCCCACCACCCTCCTCCCTTGGTTCCCATCTCCAGAAGTAACCACTGTCATCAGTGTTTTCTGTATCTTTCTAGAAATATTTTCTGTGCATTTAAATATAGTTGTATATATCTGCACCCCTGGTTTGTACATAAACAATGCACATTGTAATTTTGCTTCCACTAAATAATTTATTTCAGAAATTGTTCCACTTTTGTTTGTATAGATCTTATTATTATTTTTAATGGAGCTACCTCAATATAGAAAAGGATTTCTTAAACAAGAGTTTAAAAGAGAAAATGATAAAGGAAACAACTAACACATCTGGCTGCGTTAAAATAAGAATTGCTATTCCCTGAAAGACAGTGAAAGGCAAACCACCAACTGGAGAAGAGTTTTGCCACATACATAACTGACAAGTGAAAGATATCCAGAATTTAAAGGGCCCCTACAAATTAATAAGAAAAAAGATTCATAATTCAATAGAAAAATGGTCAAAAGACATGAACAGACATTTAACACAATAAATATTCATAAACAATGAAAAGATGCTGAACTTCATTAATAATCAGTGAAATGAAAGTTATGCCCACAGAAAAATGTTATTTCAAATGCACAAAATTGACAAAAATTTTAGATGTCTGGTAATACCAAGTAGTAGCAAGATTAGAGAGTTACAAGAGTGATGGCCTCTGCTGGGGAGAAGGTACACTGATGCGAGGTTTTGGAAAACAGTACTGTTTCCTGTGGCAACCAATTCTACTCCCCAGATGGGTGAACTCTTGCACGTGAGGCTGTGCCTCATCTTCACTGCAATATTTGGGGGCATCAGGGTAACAAAAAAGTGAATAATCAGATGTCTGCCAGCAGGAGAAGGGACAAATATATGGTGGCCTATCCATGCAATGCAGTTCTATGCAGCAGAAAATGAAGAATATATCATAATGTTCAGCAAAAAGTAAAAGTCACAGAAGAGTACCAAAAAATATGATCCAATATATAATAAAGTTAATAGAAGGTAAAATGAAATAATTTGTTTAGAAGTATACATACATACAGGGTAAAACTATTTCTCCTTTAAAACACATATACACACGAGAGAATGATTGGCCCAGAACTCAGAAAAGCAGCTCTTCTAGAGGTGGGGGACCATATAAGCAGGTAGGGTCACCCACAGGCTCTGAGGTCCTATTACAGCATTGTGTGAGCTGCCTGAGAATGGGTGCACTAGTGTTTGGTTTATCAGTGCTATTTAGGGCATTAGTGTATATTACTTATGTTCTTCTGTATGCGTGACTTATATTGATGTGCATTTGAAAATACACACACAAATACATAAAAGACCTCTTAGCCCTCCTGGCGTTAGATGTTGTTCTAAATAAGTGCCTCCGATGTATATGCGTAATAAAAATGAAATAAATAACAGTGATTTCAGGGAGCAGTTGAATAGAATACAATACTGAGTGACTTTTTACCTCTTGTGGTGTGACTCTGGAGTACTTATGCTTTCCATAGGGTTTATAGTTGACCATGTAGGAGCTTTGGTACATGTCTAAATCCACAGGGGCCTAAAGGGCAAGGGCAAAGACAAAGCAAGAGATCGCTCTCATTCTTCTATACACAGCCATTCAGTGGCCTGGAATTTGGAGCCCTTTGTGATCAGGCCTCTCCTGGCCTTTCCCACATCTCTCCTCATTCCCCTCCAAGCCCTCTATCCTCCAGCCTCACTTCTTTCCTCTCAGCACATGTGCCTGGCACACATTCTCTTATCTCCTGGTGGAAATGCTAGTTGCAGAACTAGCAAACTTCTACCCAAGGGGCAAATTCCAACCCAAACTCCAAGACCCAGATTAACTCTCTCCCCCAAAACATATCTCCCACCCAAGGATTAAACTCTCTCCTCTGCTTTCATAGCACATTTTGCATTCCTCACTATAGCACTTATCATGGTGTGTTATAATTGATTTAATGAGTACACTAGATTAGTACCTAATCTTAGGCATTCCTGCAGCCTCAAAAACCAGCTCAATGCCCAACACACTGAGGGTGTCTAATAAATACATACTGAATAAATAAAGGAGCCTCCAAACTATTGTAAACCCTTAGCATTCTTCTGCCTGTTTAAAACAAAAAGTCCAGAGTAACGATCAGAGGGAGCCCCAAAGAGCGTAAGAACCTGGCCATTCCTTGGGCCTGTTTGCTGCCCAATCTTGAGATGGTCACAGGGAACAGAAATCCATAACACTCACCTGTCTGGGGTACACCACACCTGCCATAGCAGATAACCTAGACACAGAGAAACTGGTTAGCCCTGCTTCTGCCACAGGCAGGGAAAGCAACCACTGTCTGCAAACTGGTGGCAAGCAAGTGTAACTTCCCAGGCCTCTTCGCTACACCCTGTACATCATTCAGTCATCCAGGAGTTGGTGAGGATGGCAGGGATATGTGGGCTGCTGGACTGAGGCTATGGGACAAAGGGGTTGCAGAAGGGCCCAGAAGGAATTAGAGCTGTCAAAAACATCAGGTTTGCCTCTCAGGCAGGGCAAGTAGAATGTTGGTAATGTTTAACAGTTATTAGCAAATAAGCCCCAGTTTACAGCATTTGCCAGTTTCTGTGGTGTAAATGCTTCCACCATGGCCCATTTTGAGCTTTAAACACAATGTCACTGGTGCAGGGTTTTGAAGATGTGCACAGAATGGGCTCTCAGAGTCAGGACGAGCTGACTCCAGCACACAGATCCCACTGAACCACTGGGATCTACCTAGAGGAAGCAAGCCTAGGACATAGAGGCACCCTGATTTAGGAGCACAAACCATGTTTTCTAATAGAGATTGGGGGTATCCAGTGGAAGACAGTTGTGAGGCTCTGTATTCCCAGTTGAACAATAGCGTGTGTAGGCCCAACCCTGCCCCTTGGTCCCAGTTATGAAGTCCTGTGCAGAGGCTTTACTACCAGGGCATTGGGGAGCTCCCTGAGCTTACCCTAGCTTGTATTCATGGACCCCTAGGTTCTTGATTGGTCCTTCATTATCTCATTCCCATGGAATCCCGCCCTGAGCCTCACTCCATTCAGCAGGTTGTGGTTGCCAGACCTCAACAGGCCCCTGTGTCCCTTCTTTTTGTGTATAGACAGCTCATCTCTTGCAGCTGGGGACCAGCCGCAGTGCACTCAGCACCTACCTGCCCTTCCGCCAAGAGAAAAATGATGCTCTTGCCCATCCAACTCGAGGTGCCCCTGCTGCCTGGAGAGGGCTGCAAGTCCCACGGGCACACCTGTCTTTGAGATGAACCCTGACCTATATGATGCAGGCTGTTTTGGTCACAGTCCCTGGTCATTGTGATTAGGTGACTGACCAACCTTCTGCATGTCAGTTCCCCTGTCCCTGGCTCCCCCTTTCTCACAGAGAGCCACTGGTGTCCCAGCACACCTGAGCCAACATGAACCCTGGCAGCAACAGAAGATACCCACGAGGCAGCAGCTTTCCAACAGGCTACAGAATCAGTCTATTTCTAGGAGACAGAGGCAAACTAAGCCCCACGTGAATTATAACATCAGACTGTGTGTGACTAGATCTACCACAGACCATAACACCTTCAGGCCTTTGTGGCCTGAAAGGCTGCCTCATCCTCGTCTTCCATTTGTCAAAATTCCACCCTCTTTCACATTCATTAGGAGTGTTGGTGAGGAAATGGAGTAATTGGAACCCTTGAAATTGGAACCAGCATTGCTGGTTGGAATGTGAAGTGGTGCAGCAGTTGTGAAAAAAGTTTGGCAGTTCCTCCAAAAGTTACCCATAGAGTTAACCATACGATCCAGCTATTTCACTTCTGGGTATATACCCAAAAGAATTGAAAACAGGGGTTTGAAGAGATACTTGCACACACATGTTTATAGGAGCACTACTCACAATGGTCAAAAGTGGAAGCAACCAAAGTGTTCAACAGAGGGATAAACAATATATAGTGCATACAGACAACAGAATATTATTCAGCCTTAAAAAAATATTGAGGTACTGACACATTCTACAACATTGATAAACCATGCAAAACACTATACTAAGTGAAATAGGGTGTTGGGTGGAGGGGGCCAAAGGGGGAAAAGTCAGGACAACTGTAATAGCACAATCAATAAAATATAATTTTTTAAAAAGTGAAGTAACCTAGCCATAAAGGACAAAAATTTTATGATATCACTTCTATGAGGTTCTTAGAGTCATCAAATTGGTAAAGGCAGAAAGAACAGTGGTTACCAGGGGCTGAGGTGAGGGAAGAATGGGGAGTTGGTGTTTAATGGATATAGAGTTTCAGTGAGGGAAGATGAACATGTTCTGGAAATGCATGATGGTGATTATTGCATACCATTGTAAATGTACTTAATGCCAATAAACCATGCCTTAAAAATGGTCAAAATGAGGGAAACATTTGAGATCATGCTTTCTAGCAATTGTCAGTTTTGGTTCAAATAAACTCGTAAAAATCCTTCCAAAATGGTAAATATGCTACTTAAAATTTTTTAAATGCCACTCTATTTAAGGGCCACCTTCTCCATGAAGCTCTTCTTGATTTCTCACCAGATGTCACCATAGACTCCTTCCATTTATTTAATCAATATTTTTTGAACACTTAATGTGTGTTTGCCACAGTTGTAGACCTTGTGGATTCAACAATGAACAAAATAGGTGGAAATCTCTGCTTGTACAGAGCTCACATTCTGATGAAAGCAAAGCTCAAAGCAGAATTAATAAGCATCTACCCACAGCAGATAGTGACATGTGAGAGGATGGAAGTCAAAGTGGGCACTTCAGACTGGAGTCCAGAAGGGCTCTCTGAATGGGTGCTGAGAAAGCAGATATCCGAAGTATGGGAAAAGTCAACCATGCCAGGCCCTGGAGGAGGAGGTGTTCTACCACAGGAATCAGCAAGTTCAAAGCCTATAAGACAGGACAACCTGGAGCAAGAAGGGAACAGAAAGATGTGGGTGAGGGCACGAGGATATGAAACCAGTCTCCCTGTAGAGAACTTCAAGAATTGTGGTTTTGTTTTTTTTCCTCTTCCTTTAGGAAGCATGTAGTTTGGGCGGTGCTGACCCTATTCCAGTTCCAAATGGACATGTTGTCCCCAGAATATTCCGTCTTCTAGGCTACAGTATTGATTTACGGAGAGGCTAATGAACAAAGCTGGGCTAATGAGCATCATCCCCAACTGCGGGGGAAGAGGTTCTCTCTGAGTGAGTGGACACTAAGAACCACGTGAGGCTGGAGCTGCCTGAAGCCATATTTGCACTGTGTGAAGGGAGGCTGGCCAAGAATAAAATTAGCAGGGAAAACAAGACCCCAGAGATGGGCAATGACTGTATCACCAGGACACCAGGCACCTGGATACAACCATGCTTGAAGTTTGACTACATATAGAATTTGTAGTTTATGTGAGACAATATATTTATTTTCTTGCTAAAGCCAGTTTCAGTTGCATTTAAGTAACTTACAGCTGAAGCAGTCTCAACAAGTTCAAGGTGGTAGAACTAAAGTAGTGATTTCCCATAATAACTGTGGGATCCTATATAAAGGCTCTTCCTTAATTATATAGCCCTTGGTGCCCTGTCACTTAAACTTAGGGATGAAGAAGTACTTGTCAATTTAATAAAACTAAGAGAAATAGCAAAGAACAGTGTAAAAAACAGAATGGCTACAGACATGGAAGCAGAGGGGACAGCTAGGTCATAACAAATGATTTTTGTGCCTTAAGGATATATTTTTCAGGAAAATATTACCTAGTAGGTTTTGGAGTCCTGACTTCAAACCCTGATACTTACTATCTTCATGTCTTTGGGTAAATCATGTAATTTCAAAACTCAATTGGATCATCTGTAAAACAGGGATATAATATCCACCAGAAATGAAAGTGTGAAGTCACATGGCTCCATTCAAATAATCACCCATAGTTTCTGAGTCTCTATTCTAATCCAGATATTGTGCAAGGATCTACAGTAATGAAATAAAAGAAATGATCTCTGTCTTAATGAAGTTACTGTATAATTGGAGACAAGTATATTATATAAATAATCACATAAGTGAGTCTTTAATTACAATTGTGACAAGTGCCCTGAAGGACAAATACAGAGTGTGGGGACATGATCCAGTATTGAGGGCTGGTTTGGGAGGACTTGTCTCAAGTAGTGACATTTTAACTCAGTCCTAAAGGAAGGAGACTTCTAAGTGCTGTATGATGCTGTAGGACTAGAGGTAGAGGGTCTTGTGTGGAAGAGAGAGGTTGCTCTGCCACAGCCAAGTGTGGTGGGACAAGTGTGGTGAGACAAGTGTGGCTCCAGGTGAGGCTGGAGATGGAGAGGGGCTTTGTCTAGCGGGGTGACTTTATCCTGAGAATAATGGAAGTGCTGGGGAGGTTAAGTAGAAAAACTATGCAGTGTGATGTGCATATCAAAAGGCTCACTGTTGGACAACAGTCTGTGTGAAGGGGATGAGAGGATCCTATGACATCAGTTTGTAGGACCCTGGGTGCCAATGTCGGCTGGAGAAGTTTGGAAGAGATGGAGGTGGATATGGAGAAGTGTGGGTAGATCCAAGAGATGCTTTGGAAGTAAACTCTGTAGAACAGTGATTTTCAAATTTTTCCATCTCATGGCACACGCAAACTAATTACTTAAATTTTGTGACACACCAAGAAATACATATCTTTTTTTGCTGATCTGACAAAAACAGGTATAATTTTGATTCATTTGTAATTTGACTACCTAAGGGAAAAGAGGTCAGTAGCCCTAACTAAAGAGTCAGGTATTGCATGTTTTAAAATTTTTTCTGGCACACTGGTTGAAAAATCGCTGCTATAGAATTTAATCAGTATTAGGAAGCAGCAGGGGCAAGACAGAAAGGTATCATATTTGGAATGAGTCATTGGGGGTTACGGCCTTTTGATGAAGTGGGACCTGCTGGGGGAGTAAGACCTCGCCATTGCAGTTGTGCAGCCTGTGCGGCTTCCAAGTGGAGAAGGTGAGTTTACACCTGGGTAAAAGGGTCTGTGGCTAAGAACACTCTGGACATGTGATATGCACTATGGAATTGCTGGTGATATGGGTGGCATTTGAAGCTAACAAAGAGATTTTATTATTTTTAGGCAGCATAGCCTCCCACAAGCCCTGTGCTACATTGTTTCCCCAAAGAGCATCCCTAGCCTCCCTAAAGGAGAAGTCAAGGGCATCAGGAGAGGAAATCAGTCCAGAAGAGTGAAAAGGTCACGGGGTCCATGTACCTCTTTTTAGTGCCCTGTGCTTATTGCCTTCAATGTAATTGGGTCTCTGCTGAATCTCTTTGTTTCCAAATCAATGTAACAACGTTCATGCAACAACCTGCAGGTACAGGGTTACTCAGCATGGGTAGGCCGCCCTCCTCAGGAACCTCAGTGTCCCCAAATTGAAATGCTTCCCCCATCCAGACAACGACATAGTTATAAACTTTTGTAAGTTTGCACTGAAACATTGCAAAATGTCACATTGTACCTACTAGTTTTTAAGTTTTTACAGTGTGATAATGTTATTTTTCCAAAGCACAGGACACAGGAAAGTTGCTCATGGTTTTTGCTGTCTCAGCAGCATGTGAGGACAGATCTTTTCAATATTTATAAAAGATGACAAATAAATCAGAAAGCAAATCCTGCTTTTTTGGGGGGGGTCTAAACCATGTACAAGAGTTGGGTTCGATTGTGTGGAGTAAGATAAACTCAATTGTATAGCAGAAACTGATAAGAGTGTGTCTGTAAGAGCATGGTTCCAGTGTAGCAAACATGGTTAAAAAGCACGCACACGCACCACACAGACCGGTGGACAGGATTCAATACAGTGTGCATAAAGCTTAGAGCACACCATAGGCTCTCTACCAGATCCTCCCCTCCTTCTCCCAGTGAGGGTATTCACCTCCAAAGCTTCATTTTTTATTGAGAACACAGTTGGCCCAATACATATTCATAGCGTTAGATGGGAAAACTAAAGGAGAAAAACATGCACAATGACTTGGCATACAGTCTAGTGTGCTATAGTTTAATTATGGCAACCTTCATTCATTTGGAAGCAGTTTCCACTTGGCTTTTCCTGGAGGGAATGCTGGGCCCCAAGTTCCTGTCTATGCAAATTCAGAGTGTTAATATTTTTAAATCACAGGAGGAAATTCTTCTCTCAAACCAGAAGCCCTAGTTCCTCCAAGTTTATATTAAAGGGATTACAACCCATTTCCTTCCTAATAGCTAATGCTAATGCTAATGCGCTATGGGAAGCCCTCAGGCCAAGAATTAAAGCATTTATGCCTTTAATTAGGAGCAAACCGCCCTTAGAGCCTGAAACACAAACAGCAAGTTCACACTACAAAGGCCTGCTCCCAGACCATGAGGATATTGATCCCTCTCTGGAGCCAGGAGCCTCCCAGGGTTTAGCAAATGGAGCCTTTCCCAAACTGGGTGCCTTAGCCAGAGGGCCCTCAGCAGAAATAGAAAACCCCTTCATGTGAAGAACAAATGAACAAAAACAGCAGGGGACTTCATCAGAACCAGCTCTGGGGCACAGTGAGGCAGGCAGGCTCTGGGGAAGCCCACCTCGTCAGGTGGGGGCCTGTTGCTGGTTTGTCCCACAGCCCCCTCTCCAACCAAGTCATTAGCTTGCAAGTGGATGGCTCTGAAAATTAAGATGTGTTTGTGCTTCAGAGAGGCCTGTCCACAGACAGACGCCTTCACCAGCCCCAAACACTGGGTTCTCCAGCCTTTTCCATTTTAGATTCTAGATAGACACTACCTGGGTCACCCTCAGGCAGGGATTCTCCAAGAGCAGCCCAATGACCATCTGCTTCCGAGTCCCCTGGGATACATATAGAAACCCAGATTTCTGGGGCCACCTTCTGTGTCAGACTCCCTGGGAGAAAGATCCAACCTGAGAATGTACCTTCTAATGAGCTTCATTGGTGATTCCTATGACTCTTATGCAGGCATAGGAAACTGTGGTTGGGCCACCCCCAGTTCTTCACAGAGGAGGGATCTACATCAAAGAATCTTCCGGGGACCTGTTTGGACCAGCAGGGCCCAGCCTGGCGGAATGGTACCGAAAGAGCTCATGAAATTGTTAAAATGGGATGAGAACTTGGGGACTTTTGCTTCATTGGTTAAACATACAAGTACTGGCTGCCTTTAGCTGAGCAAGGTGTGGTGCTAGATGTGTCCATCTGCGTGTGTGGTATTAGGAAGGGGTATTGCTGGGTGATTGTAAAAGATAAAAAGGACAAGTCTTCTGCTGTCTAGCACTTACAAACTGCTAAGGGGAGAAGGGAGGAAGTACCCAGAGAGGAATGAGCAAGCATAGATCAGGGAGTGCAGACTGAAAGGCCATCTGGTATAGAGGTGACTGGAGAAATGTCAGAGAAGATGCGGCGATGAAATCAAGTCTTAAAAGAAGAGCCTCTCTTTGTCCAAATCTGGACTGTCACTGAAGATTCAGCCAACCCCTGACCTCTGGTGGGATACACTTCCTGCCCACTCCTTTTCTCTGAATATTTATGACACTCCAGAAGATATTTGTCACTAAATTGATGCTGTTTCCATGTCTTAATCTAGTTATGCATTTTTTACTTTGCCAAAAGATTTAAACTGCCTTTGCTTCTCAGTTTCCCCTGAGCCTGCCAGGTGGGCCTGCTAGACCCTTAACACTGATCTTCAGTTCTTTGGGAGATTTTTAAGGTCAGGCTGGAAGGGCCAGCAGGAGCTGGACACTGCAATGCCTCAATGCCGGGCTGAGGAGTAGTGACATTCAGAGGAGGCTGAGTGCAGAGAGGAGAATTTGAGAGTCAGATGATTTTGCATTTGAACCCAGCTCTACCACTTACAAACCATCTGTCCTTAGTGGCCTTATATTCTTTTTTCAATTTTCTTGTAATTGGAATGCAAATGCCTGCTACCTTGCAGGGGAATGGAATAAAATGCTGTGAAATTCCTGCTCAACACAATGCCTGACACATAGTACATGCTCAATAAACAAAAGTGAGTGTGGGACAAGTCACTCAACAGAACATGATGAAAAGGACTTTCAAAGAAGACTAGTGTGGGGAAAGTGTGCAGCATCCACAGAAGAAATGACAGCAGCTGGAGACTCCTGCAATCAGCTAGGCACTTGAGAATTGACTGGATGTTTTGTAATAATGGTAACAATATAGCACGTCCTCTGTGCTGGGTGCTGTCCTGAAACGTTTACTGCAACTCTGCAATATGGATCCTTTTCATTCTCCCCATTTGGTAAGTGAGAAAAATTAGGCACAGCAAGGATAAGTCATTTGTTCAGGGTCCTGCATAGCTAATAAGTGACAGAGGGATTCCAGCCTTCATGGCCTGGGGCCAGAGTCTCTGTTCTCAATTGCAGGATCACATGGCTTCTGCACACGTGGGAAGAAAGAAGACAGGGTATGAAAGAGAGATACCTATATGCTGGAATGTGGGGGGATATCTTCATTTCAAACAATGTCCTGAAATTCCCTGAGAATGTGACAAGTGGGCCCTGGCTGCAGGCTGGCACCCATCGCTTGGCCATGCATGGTCTTCTCCTGTTGAACATAAACAATTCCACACAACACCCACATCAGACAAGACCACTGTGACCACAATGGATCAAGACAAAAGCAAGACCCCTCTGTAACTGTGTTTGGACAGACACAAAGCAAGAACATTGTACAAGACACAAAAACAACTGAACACAACAAACACACCCTGTCCAGACTGCTGAGATGCAGCTGCTGCTTTAGCCTCAGCTTATTCCCCTTGCCTGATGCACAAGTATTAGTTACCTGCTCTCCACCATTGTGTGATCCAGAGCCCACCTTCAAACACCCAACACAAGCCAAATCCTATAATAAATACTTTCTTATAGCACATTCTAACAGCTCCCTCTGTTGTGCATATTTCCCTCTTTGCAAATGGACGTAAACCTAGCTTGTTCAGTTCCAGGAGGGTTCTTGATTGCCTTTGCATGGAAGTCATTGACATCTTGTTGGAAACCTCAGTATTTCAGTGTCTGAGCTGTTTCCCAGGCTACCTCTCCTACTCAGAAGCTAAACTTTTGTCAGGATCTGCCACACTAGAGGCCTCAGAAAGGGGTACAAGGATCATTTGGGGCCACTTCCTTCTTGTGCTTCTGTGCTCTCCTCAGCAGAAAGTAGAAAAAATTCTCTGTAAAAGTGGGAGTAAGAACTATATCAACACCAAAGAATTGTTGAGAATGATAGATTTCAACAATTTCTCACCAATTATTAAGGACAGTAGAACATGTGGCCATGTTCTAGCTTGTGACTGGCAGAGAAAGTGCAAACCGCAATTCTTAATTTCAGCAATGCTCAAAAACATTTTAAAAACTTCATCTAGATTGACAACTTCTCTTTTGCCCAAAGGTCTGGAAGTGGAATGGAAAACTATAACACTCAGGGTCTCTTTCACCTAATAAATCTAAGATGCGTTATTTGAGTGCTCAGTAAATATATTCTTTATTGAATTTATTGGGATGACATTGGTTAATAAAATTATATAGATTTCAGGCATACAATTCTACCATACATCATCTGTATATTGTGTGTTTATCACCCCAAGTCAAGTCTTCTTTCATCACCCCTTATCCAACCTTTACCCTTTTCTACCTCCCCTGTTTCCTCCTTTCCCTCTGGCAATTACCATACTCTTGTTGATGTCCATGAGTCTTTTTATTTTTTCTTTGCTTAATCCCTTCACCCTTCTCACCTAGCCCCCAACTCCCTCTCCCCATGCCCCTGACAACTGGCAGTCTGTTCTCTATCCATGAGTCTGTCTCCACTTTGTTTTTTAGTTTGTTTTGTTCATTAGATTCCACATATATGTGAAATCTTATGGTACTCGTCTTTCTCTGACTGGTTTATTTTACTTAGTATAATACTCTCCATGTCCATCCATACTGTTGCAAAAGGTAAGAACTCCATTTTTTGTCTGAGCAGTATGCTGTTGTGTAAATGAACCACAGCTTTTTTATCCACTCATCTACTGATGGGCACTAGGGCTGCTTCCAAATTTTGTCTATTGTAAATAATGTTGCAATGAACAGAGGGGTACATATATTCTTTCAAATTAGTGTTTCAGGTTTCTTTGATTATACTGTATTCTCAGAAGTGCAATTGCTGGGTCACAATGCATTCCATTTTTAATTTTTTGAAGTAACTCCTACTGTTTTCCACAGTGTCTGCACCCATCTGAATTCCCACCAACAGTGCATGAGGGTTCTCTTTTTTTCACATCCTCATCTGCACTTATTGATTTATTGATGATAGCCATTCTGACAGGAATGAGGCGGTATATTATTATGGTTTTAATTTGCATTTCTCTGATGATGAGTGACATTGAGCATCCTTTCATATGTACATTGACCATATATATGTCCTCTTTGGAAAAGTCTGTTTAGGTCCTTTGCCCATTTCTTAATTGGATCTTTTGGGATTTTTTGGTGTTGACTTCTATAAGTTTTTTATAAATTTTAGATATTAACCCCTTAACAGATGTATTGGGGAATATGTTCTCCCATTCAGTGGGTTGTCTTTTCATTTGTTGATGATTTCTTTTGCTGTGTAAAAACTTTTTAGTTTGATGTATCTGGCAGGGGAGATACCATGATCAGTAACTATTGATTGTTATGACTGTTGTTGATAATGATGGAGATGGTGATGGTGAAGAGTCTATGCCCAAAATAACTAGAAAAAAGATGTCCCTAAAAGAACTTACTCTGTCTAACAGTGACTGCAGCATATTAGCAGTGCTTATTTTGTCTCCTTTACCTCTGTCAATTTCCGTAAATTCTTTCAAATGCTTTTTAGACCATGAATCTGGGGTCAGTAGTGGGTCGGGCCATTTAGATGTTGAAAGGGCAAGGTGATCAGTAAGTCACAGCCCCATTCCCTCCTAGCCTGACCTGGCACTGGCCATGTAATCTGGGAGAGGATCTCCTCCACACCATCACATTGGAGTAAAGTGCCGAGAGCAGCATCTTCCCCAGGAATCTCGCTGACAGATTGGTCAGTCACTTCGAGGTCAGCTCTCCTCTTACTTCATGAGGCAAACATGGCAATGGGAGCTTAGGGAAAAGATTGACATTTTAGTCACAAACACTATCAAGATGAGTTGGTGGATCTAAAAATGTGGTCCTCGGACCTCTGGGAGTGATTACTAAGAACGTGTCTTAAGACCCCACTCCATATCTTCCTAATCAGAACTCAATGGGGAGGCTGGAGTCAGGCATGGGATCAGCATGTAAAACCAGCTCTCAAGGGGGTTCTTTTAAAACCTGAAGTCTGGGGACAACTGAGGAAGCCTTTGTTGGTATTCTGGAGATAGGCAAGTCTTTCAGGATCCCATTATGACCAAGTATATCTTTGTGTGAAGTATTTTTGCCAGGACGCTGGTGTAGAGAATAACTAGAAATAAAGAAATCTTGCCCTAGCTGGCCTGCAAACCAAAAGGCCATTGGTTTGATTACCAGTTACGGCACGTGCCTGGGTTGTGGGCCAGGTCCCTGGTTGGGGGCATGTGAGACACAACTGATTGATGTATGTCTTGCACATTGATGTTTCTCTCCCTCTCTTTCTCCCTCCCTTCCCCTTGCTCTAAAAATAAATAAATAAAAATTAAAAAAAAAAAGAAATCTTGACTTAAGATGGCGGCGAGTTAGGTGGGAGCAGAGTCCACTTCCCCCTGCACACAGGTGAAACACCTAGCCGATCTACTGAGGAACAAAGTGAACAGCCAACAGTACCCCGGCGTTTATGAAGATAGGAGAACAAAAAGTATAGAGGTCACTGAAAAAACAGACGGTAAGGGGATTGCATCAGGACAAAAAGGTCCCTGGGACCAGCTCGGGGACCAGGGTGACTGCAGGCCAAGGCCCATGCCCAAGGGGCCTACTGCAGGTCCTCTGGGAGACAGCCGAGTTAACAGCTCCCTCCCCTGCCAAATAAGGCTTGAGCAGCACCGAGACAGACCCAGTTGCTTAAAGACACAAGGAGGGGAATAAGGACGAAATGTGGTAAACACACGGAGACAGTGGGCGCTGACTGGGGAGAGTTGAGAGTTGGGCCACGTGGGGCCCTGACCCGGACAGTCCCTGGTCTAGCTGGAGAGGTGGGCTGTGTGAGAGGACAGGCCCTTCTTTGTATGGAGCGACAGGATTGAGCAGGAGGATTTTCTCAAAAAGAAAAAGACCCTCGGGGGCACTTTGGGGGAATTCCCCTGCAGCAGCAGCTCCAGCCTCCTCTCCACCCAGCTGCCTGTCCAAATGGGGATGTGGCGGGCATCAGCCTACATCCAAAGCATGGGGAGAGTGCAAATCGGAGGGACCTGAGACCACAGGCACCGAGGACAGTGCAAATCAAGGAAGGCCGCACGCACGCACCCATAGCCCACAGGAGGGTGAGTGCCTGAACCTGTGGGTCCTGGGGCCCCTGGAGCACTGGGCTGGAGGCTGCCCTAGTGCTGGTCTGGTCAGGAACAGAGAAGAGCTCAGCTAGGCCCCCTGAGTTGGCTGCAGCCAAAAAGACCAGCAAAACTGGATTGGCCAGTTTGAAGCCAGGAGGCTTGTTTTTTTTTTTTTCTTTTTCTTTTTAAAAGTAATTCTTTATTATTCTTTCTCTGTTTCATTTTTTTTAAAATTCTCATTGTTATTCAATTACAGTTGTATGCCTTTTCTCCCCATCCCTCCACCCCACCCCAGCTGAACTCACCTCCCTCTCCCCCTCCACCCTCCCCCTTGATTTTGTCCAGGTGTCCTTTATAGTAGTTCCTGTAATCCCCTCTCCTCACTGTCTCCTCCCCATTCCCCCCTTGCTATTGTTAGATTGCTCTTAACTTCAATGTCTCTGGTTATATTTTGTTTCCTTTTTTCTTCTGTTGATAATGTTCCAGTTAAAGGTGACATCATATGGTATTTGCTCCTCACCACATGGCTTATTTCACTTAGCATAATGCTCTCCAGTTCCATCCATGCTGGAGCAAAGGGTATAAGCTCCTTCTTTTTCTCTGTTGCATAGCATTCCATTGTGTAAATATACCATTGTTTTTTAATCCACTCATTTGCTGATGGGCACTTAGGTACCTTCCAGTACTTGGCTATTATAAATTGAGCTGCTATGAACATTGGGGGCATAGGTTCTTTTGGATTGGTGTTTCAGGGTTCTTAGGGTGTAATGACAGCAGTGGAATTGCTGGGTCTAAGGGCAGTTCCATTTTTACTTTTCTGAGGAAATTCCATACTGTTTTCCACAGTGGCCTCACCAGTCTGCATTCCCACCAACAGTGCACTAGGGTTCCCTTTTCTCCGCATCCCCTCCAACATTTGTTTGTGGATTTGTTTATGTTGGCCACTCTTATGGTGTGAGATGGTACCTCGTTGTGATTTTAATTTACATCTCTCTGATGGCTAGTGATGCTGAGCATCTTTTCACATTATTCTTTTTTAAAATCTATTTTCTTTCTTTTAATACCTTCTTCCTCTCTTTCCTGCTTCCTTGTTATACTCCTTCTTTCTCTCCTTTTATATCTCTTCTTCCTTCTGCCTTTTTTTTTTTTAAATCCTCAAAAGTGAGACAATAAAACCTGGAACTGTGAAAAGACCAGAGTTGGACCCAAAGAGGAGGCATCCCAACAGCTGAGACAGTGAAACAAATTTCACTTTGGTACTCCAGACAACTTCCAAGTTACTGTATATTTGTATTATGTTTTTTCATTATTCTTACATCACTCATTTTAGTAGTATTTTTGTATCTCTCTTCTCTCTGTTTAGTCTTCTTCGCTTGACTGGTTAATTTGCATTGTTTGACTGGTTTCCCCTTATTCTCTCTTTCATAGTGTATTGTTAATTAACTGTCTTTCACTTCACTTGTGTTCCATTAGCACACTACTCTAGGACCTATACTCCCTACTCTAGTTTTCCAGATCACATAGATTCTGTCATATGATTGTTGCTTCATTACTATTGTAAGTAATAGTTGTTCCATACATTTGTAAATACTATACAGAACCCCTCCCAGGTCTCAGACCACTTCACTGTTTCCTGAACTTTATTACTGCATTGGTTAAATTTATTCTCTCACACATTACACCTATTTTCTACCCTTTACTCTCACTTTACCTGATAATCTGACCTCCCACAAGCTCACAGCTTTGTAGATCCAACTCACAATCCGCCCCCCACCCCCCCCAAACACACAACAAGAGTCTTATCTTCCTTCCACCCTTTCTAAAAAGTAGGTAGGTGGGTGAATTATCATGGTTAACACTATCCAAAGGATCTCCTATCTCTTCTCTAAGGGCTGGTACTTTAAATATCATAGAATACACTCCTGCTGTCTTAAACCATTTCATCTTCCCCCCAAACTTGTCACAAAAAAGAGAAGGTGTTAATACTGGATACCTCCTGGAAGAGGAGACACACCAACAAAGGAACCACCAATAGCTAAGAACAGAAGAAGGTGAAGGAGGGAGTGGAAGTCACACTAACTCAACCCAGGACCTATCTGAAAATACAACTAAATAGTGGAGAAATTACTCAGAATAAACAACTGAACAAGAGTAAGAGAAAAGCCTCAAAACCTTGTACACACAGAAGAACCAACTCCAACACAACCTGCCCACACCTGCACAACAGAAAACAAGAGGTGGTGGACAGACTGACCCTCAGATAACCAGCTGGTGGGAAAGACTCATCAAAGAAAGACCCAACAACAACCAAAAACCAAGGACATACAGAGAGCCAACATAATTCACAGCCCAAGATCAGTAAGCTCGGGAGATCAGGAGACTGTACCAATAAAACTCACAGGTACTCTACCACAGAAGTTTACACCAAAAACCTAGGGGGTCAGAACAGAGCAACTTAAGAAGCAGAGGCTAACAGGAAGAGTCTCACAAACAATGGGAAGACAAAAAAAAAAAAAACAATCCCCAAGTGAAAGGAAAGGAGGAAGACTCAGAAACAATGCTAAATGAAAAAGAGGCAAGTCAACTATCAGATGTTGAGTTCATATGAGATGTTGAGATGTTGTTATAAGGAAGCTTAATGAGCTCACAGAGAATTACCAAAAACTACAGGGAAACTACAATGAACTCACTGCAAACTATATCAACATGAAAAGGAAATAGAAACTATCAACAAGTTCCAAGAAGAAATGAAGAATACAATTTCTGAACTGAAGAACACAGTAAAAGGAATTAAAAGAAGGCTCGATGAAGCAGAGGATTGGATTAGTGAACTGGAAGACACGGTAGAAAAAAACACCTAGAATGAGCAAGAAAAGGAAAAGAGGCTCAGAAAGAATGAAGAGGGATTAAGGGAAATGCAGGACAGCACAAAACGTAATAATATCCATATAATAGGGATACCAGAAGGACAAGGAGAAGTAGAAGAGCAAGGGATACAAAACCTGTTTGAAAAAGTAATGACAGAAAATTTCCCTAATTGCATGAGAGAAAAAGTCACACAAATCCAGGAATCACAGAAAGTCCCAATCAAGAAGAACCCAAAGAGGCCCACTTCAAGATATACCATAATTAAAATGGCAAAATTCCAAGACAAAGAGAGGATCTTGAAGGCAGCAAGGGAAAAACAGGAAGTAACATACAAGGGAGCCCCAATAAGGTTAGCAATGGAAACGCTCCAAGCCAGAAGAGAATGGCAAAAAATATTCCAAGTAATGAGAACCAGAGGCCTGCAACCAAGACTACTTTACCCAGCTCAGCTCTCAATCAAGATACAAGGCCAAGTGAGGAGTTTCCCAGACAAAAGAAGTCTAAAAGAATATACCTCCACCACACCAGCTCTGCAAGAGATGCTAAGTGGACTGCTTTAAGGAAAGGAAGGAAAAGAGAGAGAGAGAGAGGAACTCAGGTACAAAAAAATGGAGATGAATAAGTACCTATCAATAATAACCTTAAATGTAAATGGATTAAATGCTCCAATCAAAAGACATAGAATAGCTGAGTGGATAAGAAAGCATGACCCACACATATGCTGCCTACAAGAGACCCACATCAGGACAAAAGACCTATACAGACTGTAAGTGAAGGGCTGGAAACAAATTTTCCAAGCAAACGGACAGGAAAGAAAAAGTAGGGGTAGCAATACTCATATCAGACAAAATAGACTTCAAAAAAAGGGCCATAAAGAGACACCCAGAAGGTCACTTCATAATACTCAAAGGAAGAATCCACCAAGAAAACATAAACATCATAAATATATATGCACCCAACATAGGAGCACCCAAATACATAAAGAAAATCTTGGAGGACTTCAAGAAAGATATTGACAGCAACACAATTATAGTAAGGGATTTTAACACCCCACTGTCAAAGATGGACAGATCTTCCAAACAAAATATCAACAAAGATATTGTGTCACTCAACAATAGCTTAGATGAAATGGACTTAACTGCTATATATAGAGCCTTTCATGCAAAGATGCAAAATACACATTATTGTCAAGTGCACATGAAACATTTTCAAAGACAAACCACATGATAGGACACAAAACAAGCCTCAACAATTTCAAGAAAATTGAAATCATATCAAGCATTTTCTCTGACCACAAGAGACTGAAACTAGAAACAAACCTCAACGAAAAAAACCCAAAACACAAAAAAACATGGAGATTGAATAGCATGCTATTGAACAATGGATGGCTCAAGAATGAGATTAGGGAAGAAATCAAAAAGTTTTGGAAACAAACAAAAATGAACTCACAACAATCCAAGACCTATGGGACACTGCGAATGCGGTCCTGAGAGGGAGGTTCATAGCGATACAGGCCTACCTAAAAAGAATAGAAACATTTCAAACAAACAACCTAAACCTACACCTACAAGAACTCGAGGAACAACAACAAAGATACCCCAGAGCAAGTACAAGAAAGGAAATAACCAAGATCAGAACAGAATGAAATCACATAGAGACTAAAAGCCCAATTTTAAGGTTCAATGAATCCAGGAGCTGGTTCTTTGAAAAGATAAACAAAATCGACAAGCCCTTAAGCAGGCTCGTCAAGAAAAAAAGAGAGAGGACCCAAATAAACAAAATCAGAAATGAAAGAGGAGGGATTACAACTGATGCCACAGAAATGCAAAGGATTATAACAAATTACGATGAAGAACTATATGCCAAGAAATGTGAAAACCTAGATGAAATGGACAAATTTCAAGAAAAAAATAACCTTCCAAAACTGAATGAAGAAGGAGAAAGCCTGAAGAGACCAATAACACGTGATGAAATGGAAATACTTATCAGAAAGCTTCTGACACACAAAAGCTCTGGACCAGATGGTTTCACAGGAGAATTCTACAGAGCATTTAAGGGAGAGCTAACCCTCATCCTCCACAAACCCAATTTTTATTACCAAAAATTCAAGAAGATGGAAGACTCCCAAACTCGTTTTATGAAGCCAACATCATCCTAATCCTAAAACCAGATAAAGACATAAGAAAGAAAGGAAACTTCAGGCTAATATGGCTGATGAACACACATGTTGAAATCCTCAACAAAATATTGGCAAACCGCATCCAGCAATACATTAAAAAGATCATACACCATGATCAAGTGGGATTCATCCCAGGGATGCAAGGATGGTTCAATATTCGCAAATCAATTAACATAATACACCACATAAGCAAAAGCAAAGACAAAAACCACATGATCATATCAATAGATGTGGAAAAAGCATTTGATAAGGTACAGCACCCATTTCTGATAAAACCACTCAGCAAAGTGGGAATAGAGGGAGCATTCCTGAACATAATAAAGGCCATATATGAGAGACTTACAGCTGACATCATACTCAATGAACAAAAACTTAGAGCTTTCCCACTAAGATCAGGAAGAAGACAAGGATGCCCTCTCTCACCACTCCTATTCAACATAGTATTGGAAGTCCTAGCCACAGCAATCAGACAAGAATAAGAAATAAAAGACCTCCAAATCGGAAAGGAGGAAACGAAACTGTCATTGTTTGCAGATGACATGATAGTGTACATGGAAAATCCTATAGACCCCACCAAAAAACTACTCAATCTAATAAATGAATTTGACAAAAGAGCCGGATACAAATTCAATACTCAGAAATCAAAGGCATTCTTGTACACCAACAATGAAACATCAGAAACAGAAATCAGGAAAAAACTCCCATTTGATACAGCAACAAGAAAAATCAAGTACCTAGGAATAAACCTAACCAAGGAGGTAAAAGACCTGTACTCAGAAAACTACAGAACACTGAAGAAAGAAATTAAGGAAGACACAAACAAATGGAAGCATGTACCATGCTCATGGATTGGAAGAATTAACATCATCACAATGGCCATTCTACCCAAAGCAATTTATAGATTCAATGCAATCCTTATTAGAGTACCCATGACATATTTCACAGATATAGAACAAACATTTCAGAAGTTTATATGGAACCATAAACGACCCCGAATAGGTGCAGCAATTTTGAGAGAGAAGAACAAAGCAGGAGGGATCACAATACCTGATATCAAACTGTATTACAAGGCCACTGTAATCAAAACAGTCTGGTACTGGCATAAATACAGGCACATAGACCAATGGAACAGAACAGAGAGCCCAGAAATAAACTCAAGCCTTTACGGTCAATTAATATTTGACAAAGGAGGCAGGAGCATAAAATGGAGCAAAAACAGCCTCTTCAACAGATGGTGTTGGGAGATCTGGACAGCTACGTGCAAAAAACTGAAACTCAATCACCAACTTATGCCATACACAAAAATAAACTCAAGATGGATAAAAGCCTTAAATATAAGTCGTAACACCATAAAAGTCCTAGAAGAAAACATTGGCAGGAAAATCTCAGACATTCCACGCAGCAACATCCTCACAGGCACATCCCCTAAAGCAAGGGACATAAAGGAAAGAATAAACAAATGGGACCTCATCAAAATAAAAAGCTTCTGCATGGCTAAAGAAAACAGCATTAAAATAAAAAGAGAACCAACAGTATGAGAAAACAAATTTGCCAATGATATTTCAGACAAGGGTCTGATCTCCAAAATACATAAAGAACTCACACGACTCCACTCCAGGAAGACAAACAACCCAATTAAAAAATGGGCAAAGGACTTGAACAGACACTTCTCCAAGGTAGACATACAGAGGGCCCAGAGACATATGAAAAGATGCTCAGCATCACTAGCCATCAGAGAGATTCAAATGAAAACCACAATGAGGTACCATCTCACACCAGTCAGAGTGGCCAACATAAACAAATCCACAAACAAATGTTGGAGGGGATGCGGAGAAAAGGGAACCCTAGTGCAGTGTTGGTGGGAATGCAGACTGGTGAGACCAATGTGGAAAACAGTATGGACTTTCCTCAGAAAACTAAAAATGGAACTGCCCTTAGACCCAGCAATTCCACTGCTGGGATTATACCCTGAGAACTCTGAAACACCAATCCAAAAGAATCTATGCACCCTAGTGTTCATAGCAGCACAATTTACAATAGCCAAGTACTGGAAGGTACCTAAGTGCCCATCAGCAAATGAGTGGATCAAAACACTATGATACATTTACACAATGGAATTCTATGCAGCAGAGAGAAAGGAGGAGCTTATACCCTTTGCAATAGCATGGATGGAACTGGAGAGCATTATGCTAAGTGAAATAAGCCAGGTGGTGAGGGACAAATACCATATGATCTCACCTTTAACTGGAACATAGTCAACAGAAGAAAAAGGAAACAAAATATAACCAGAGACATTGAAGTTAAGAGCAATCTAACAATACCGAGAGGGGAGGGGGAAAGGGATAGTGAGGAGAAGGGTTTTCAGGAACTACTATAAAGGACACATGGACAAAACCAAGGGGGAGGGTGGAAACAGGGGAGGGAGGTGGGTTTGACTGGGATGTGGTAGAGGGGTAGGGAGAAAATACAGACAACTCTAATCGAAGAACAATAAAATAATTTCAAAATTAAAAAAAATAAAAAAAGAAATCTTCATTTAAGTGGGCTCCTCTGTGTATACTCCAGCAGTATGAGACGTAAAACCAAAACCAACAGTATTAGGAAAAAATAAGAAAACATCAAGAAATATTGTGTAGATTCATGCCATTTACTGACTGAATTAACAAACATATATTAAACAGTTCAGATATATAGATAATATTTGTAGAAAATATAAAAATAAAAAGTTTTAAAACTTGGGAACAAAATATTTCCTCCCTTTTTATATTCATTTGTAATCTGTAGTATTGAACATAACAAGTATAATTTAGTTTTTTCCTATTCTTTATATCAAATTCTTAGTGGACCTGTTTCATTGGTTAAAACCAATGACCCACTTATGTGTAACACCTGGAAGCTTTCACCAAGTTCTTCCTCTTTCCTCTCTCCTTCCCTACTTCCCACCCTCTCTCCCTCCTTCTCTCTGTCCCTCCCTCCATTCTCCTCCTCTTCCTCCCTCTCTCCCTCATCTCCCACTCTTAATTCAAGTCTCCCCTCCCACCCCTCCTTCTTCCCTCCCTTTCCCTTTACTCCATTATTCCCTTCCTCCCTCCTTACAGATATTTATGGAGCACCTGCAATGTGCCAGGCATTGGAAATATATTAGTGAACAAAGAACATGCCCTGCCCTCGTGATTCCACTCTCTGGGATGGGCTTCATACTAATCGCATAAGTATAACTATAGAAGTGATTAGAAATAATGCATCTATAGCAGTCCCTACTGGTGGCTGTGGCTTGGGGAAACAGCATGACTCCTTGCAGGGAGCACTGACTTGGCTGTCCTACCATTTGTTAGTGTGACTCCTGGGCAGGTTATTTAGCTCTGCGTCCTCTTACAGAAAATGCAGATAAGAATGCTTACTGTGTCAAGTAGTTGAGTGGATTAGAAATTATATATATATATATATATATATATATATACATACATACATATATATATATACATACACACACATACTAATACATTATATTACATGTAGTATTATATATAACATATAGTAACATAGTATATTATAATAATATATATAAAGTACCTGGTATACAGTAAAAGCTCAACAAATGATTAGCTACTCTCTCACCCCCCAAAGAAACTCAACCCTATATTTAAAAAAAAATCATGTTACAATTTATTATGTTCTTAGTAAATCTATCAGATCAAAAATTGAGTTTCACTCTCCCAAACTTGCTCCTCCTCATATTTCTGAAGAGGGTCATGCGTCAGCCCAAACCAGAAAATCAGAGCCACCAAGTCCTCAAACGTGTCTGATTTTCTGCATACTCTTTTCCCAGTCACCGCTAAGTCATGAGATGGACCCTGCAATGGATTTCTGCCCCTTCTCAATTCTCCACCTGCAGACAGGGACATCTTTCTAAAGACCAAGGCCTGGTATATTCACTCTCAGATTAGAACCCCTGTGCTTCTACTGACTTTAGGATAAAGCTGAGCTCCTTTACCTCATTGACAGGGCATTTCTAGCTCTAGCTCAGCCTACTTCTCAGGCACTCCTTGCTTGCTTCCACCCCCTACATCACTCTGAAGCTAGTCCCTCAGACATACCAAGCCGTCTCTGGGCCCCAGGCCTCTGCACAGTCTTTCTTCTCCTTTTCACCCATCTAGTAATTCCTTTCCAGCTTGTCACTTCCTCTAGGAAGCCCTCCTTGACCCCAACTAGAGCCTATAAGGTGTTTCCAAGGTGCTTTGATGCACCTGAAGTTCCTCTGTTATGAAGCTTATCCCATGTCCTGGCAGGGGGCTGTGTACCTTAGCACACTGCCTCTGGGGTAATTTGCTGAAGTTCAAACTCCAGCCCTGATACTTAGCATAAAGCCTTAAATAAATTTACTAAACTGCACTAGGCCTCAGTTTCCTGAGGTTTGTGGTGAGGATTAAATGAGATTATGCATGTAAAATGGTCAGCACAGTGGCCTGACACATAATAAGAATAAATGCTGGCAATTATGACAGTTGTCATATTCACTAAAGGTATTTGCCATTATGGTTTCCTCCCCAACATCCACTCCATCTTTCCACATTGCACAGCAGTTACATAGTTTTTGAAGAATATCCTCGACCATCAGCTGAATAGATAAGATCTGATTCATCTAAGCACATTTCTCAAACTTCAGTGTACATCAGAATCCCCTGAAGGGCATGTTAAGCATAGATTACTAGACCCCATCCCCAGAATTTAGATTCAGTTTCTGATCCCAATGATTTGCATTTTTGGCAAATTCCCAGGGGATGCTGGCAACCACACTTTGAATAGCAGGGTCTAAACCAATCAGGGTATCTTATTTCCTTTGTCTTACAAGTTGACTCAGGTATGAACACTTGGATTTATGACGGTCTGATGATTGTAGGAGAGCAGTTCTCTCCCTCCCTGAATGCAAAGCAAGTAAACTGCAGATGTTGCTTGTAGCAATCTTACAACCGTGCAAAATGTTAGCTCTTTTGAGCAAAAGAGAAGTCACTAGGTTGGAAATGATACACAGAGAATCACAGAAACAAAGTAGAATCTTGGCTGAATGGTGCTAGAAGCCTCAGATCTCTGGACTTTTTAATTCTTGTAGGTAAGCAGTTCCTTCTATTGCTTAACTCAATTTATGTTGAGTTTTCTGTTACTTGCAATTGAAATCTTCTCAATTGAGACATTATCTGCTCTTTGAGAGTGAGAACTGTGTTTTTCCCCCACCCTGATACTCCATGCTGAGCCTGAGCCTGGTGCAAAGTACGTGCTCAATAAATGTGTCCATTTGTGCAAGGATGCCCACTTGCTTCTCACACAGAACCTGGTGATAACCTTAACCACATGGCTAGGGAGCAGTCCTGGAGTTGACCTGTATCCTCTTCTGCCTGGTCTCTCTCTTGCTGTCCCTCTTCTAGGTGTCTCACTTCACCTCCCCTGAGCGGAAATGTGCCTGGCTTTTTTTAGACTCTGATCACCACTGCCTTAGGCTACTGCCTCACAAATTCTCTGATTCTGCTTTTAGTAATGAGTCTTGATCATCAGATTTTCATAGAAAATTTTGCTTTTTTTCAATAAGCTTTGCAAAATGAGGCCGCCTGTCTTAATTAAAGAAGGGGTATATGATGTGTACTATAATATTCTGTCCCTCACCTAACCTGGGACTCCCTGTCTCAAAGATGCCTACTATTACCTTTATTTTTTTCTCCCATAATCAGCTTTCTGTGCATGGTGGCAGTGGACCGAGCAGTTAAAACTCCCTTTAGTGAATTAGTCCCTTCTATTAGTTTCCTAGGGCTGCCAGAAAAAATTACCATAAACTTGTTGGCTTAAGGCAACAGAAATTTATTCACTCAGAGGCCTGGAGGCTAGAAGTCCAAAGTTAAGGTATCAGCAGAGCTGTGCTCCTTCAAAAGGCTTTAGGGGAGGATCCCTCCCTGTCTCTTCCATCTATGGTATCCCCTTCACTTGTGGCAGCATCACTTCATTCTCTGCCTACGTCAGTCTTCACGTGGCCATCGTCTCTGTGTATCTCTTAGAAGGACACTCTCATTGGATTTGGGGATCATCCTAATCCATCCTATTCTCATCTTGGTCCTTATCTTAATAACATCTGCAAGAACCCCATTTCCAAATAAGGTCACATTCTGAAGTCCCAAGTAGATAATGAATTTTGGGAAGCCTATTTAATCACATCCCTTTAGATCAGGGGCCTTGTTTTAAAAAAAACAATCCCTCACTACCCCAGCAACACCATTAAGCACTGCCTTGCAAGCCCTGCAGGGCTCTGGGCTGGGCTGTAGAATGATAGTGAGCTGCAAATGCACACCTTAGCTGCACCTCACGCTGCACCTCTCACTGCACCTTCCAACTTCCATACATCAGCAAATGCAGTGCCCTGTTCCCTGTCCCCACACTCAAACCACAGAGATGCAGAGCAGGCAGGATCTTTGGAGATGCTGTGAAGCACCCCCTTCCCAGTGCCTTGAGTGATGATGTCTTTTTATTCTTCCAGGTTTCACATACCAGGTTTCACAAAACCAGAATTCTTCTGGTTTTCACATACCAGAATGTCCCAGACAGGGAAGGCCTTCTCCAGCTACAGGAGGGTGCTTATGGACCAGTCCTTGTCTTCCTTTGTGGGTGGCCCCTGCTCATGGCAGCCAGTAGCACCCGTCTCTACCTTTCAAAACCTGACCATTTATATCCCAGACATTTGTTCACCTCCTGATTTCTATTAGACTTAAGCACAGGTTCTCTTCTCTCTCCGCATCCTATTCGGGGATGATTCCAGGTCACTGCAAGGTCCATCCATAGCCTAGCCACAGGGTTCCATCACCTCCTCCATGCCAGAGAAGTTCTCAGTGCTCCACTTTAGCTTCAAGGTCATCTGTCTTCCTCCTGAAACTCAAACGCCAACACTGAACAGCCCCGACTACCAGCTTTGTCCCTCTTTTAAAAACACCAGCCTTTCATAATTTCCACTATAGTCCCTTCTCCCATTTCATTTTCAATCTCCTGTTTCAGCCTCTTCCCTCCCAACCTCACCCCCCATAGACCATCACGTCCATCAGCCAGGCTCTTGCCCTCAAGGTTTCCTACCACAGTCTTCCTGTGTAGCAACAGCTGGACAAAATCCTAAATTTAGGTCATCTAACTATTATCTTCTCAACACTCCCATCCAGAACTTCCAAATATCTCTGCTAGGCTGCCTCTCAGACATCTGAAACTCAGCGTATCCAAACTGAGAGCACTCCTCTCCCAGCAAGCCCATCCATCTCTAGGATCACTTTGGCAGTAACAGTGGGAGTGATGACAACTACCTTTATAGCTACACATTTCTTACATACTACAACAGGCATTGTGACCCTATTAATGGCTCTTTCACCCTTGTAATCAGCCCTATTTTAGAGATGAAGTGACTGAGGCTCAGAGATTTTGGGCAATTTATTTATCCAGATTCACACAGCTGACTCAAACCTCAACTCATCTGATCTCTACAAAATGTCTCACTGGTCCCAGAAGCCAGAAACCTAAGAGTTGGTTTGATGCCTCCTCTTTTCTCTCTCCCATGTTCCTAGATCCTATTGTTTCTACCCACCTCTCCTCTTCAATCTTTCTATCTCTCTCCATCCTCATGCTTCTTGGTTCTCATCATTAGCCCTTCTCCCTTGGATTGCTGAAGAAAATTCTAGTCTCACTCTCTGCCAATCCACCTCCACACTGCTGTCCCAGGACATTTTCTGAAGCCTAATTCCACGTACTTGGAAATAGGTTTCTTGGCAAGGGGAGATCAAGATAGGGCCAGAACTCTTCCTGGCACTAAAGAAGATGTGACATTCCAAGGCACACTGTCCACATATATAATGCCCCCCCCATACACATCTGTTTATTACTAATCAATGAATTGACAAATATGTATGAAGAGACTACATATGGTCTTGCTGAACCTGAGAATAAAAGAGACCAAGACACAGTTTGTAAGACTTGCTCAGCAAGCTTCTTAGAAATTCTGGTGCCTGAGCTTCACTTCCAGAGGGTTTGACTGAGTGAGACTGGAGAAGGGCCAGGTCTGCATTTGGAACAGGCACTCAGATTATCCTGTTGCAGGTGCTTCCTGAACTGTGCTTAGTGAAACAGTGACATTGAAGAGTCATCTTCTAGAGGAGATTGTAAATTCTCTGAGCCTCAGTCACTTCATCTCTAAGAGAGGGCTGATCCAGGGGTTAAAGGGCCATTACTAAGGCTACAATGTCTGTGGTAGAACCTAAGGGAAACAGGGCTGACATAGGACCTGCAGAAACCTAGAGCAGGGCTCAGAACTCAAAACAACCATGTGTGGTGGGGATGGTGAGGGCACTGAAAAGTTACACGTTTGATTTTTACTTTCTTTATATCCCTCATCACAATCTGAAATTGCTCTGCTTCTGTATTTATTTGCATGTTGTCCAGCTTCTGTTGGGCCTTCCACCAAGGTGCCCTGATACCAGGCTCAATGGTGGGGGAAGAATGGTCCTTTTCCACTTCCTGAGCAGCTGCTGGAGTCCAGCCAGCTCTGCCTCTCTTCCACACGTATGGGCCATCTTTACCCTGCGTTCTCTTGCTCTTCTTCTTTTCTCTAATTACTTTTTTAATTCTGTTGTCTGTATTTTTGGAAATCACCCTGAATCCCTTTCTGGAATAAGGCCGGGTACAAAAAAGTGCACTATTAATTAATTGTCAGCATTCCCTTTCAGAGACCAATTAATATCTTCATCCAACTCATTGTTTTGTTAGTGTCTGTTATGTACTGATCACTCTGCTGGGGGGAGTGCAGTTGACACTAAACAAGTAAGCAAAGGAAGAAAGCAAAGTGTTCTTGTGTGTAATTTGTGCGCAGGAGGAGATCATCAGGAAAACAGGTGGATGTCAGCATTTGCCTTGAAAGAGGAAGGAAAGACCCCTCTGAGGTGGTGACACTTAAGCAAGAACCAGGAGGACAAGAGAGGTGGGGAGGTCACCTGAAAGAGCAACATAGAGAAATAGCTGGGTGAGTTTTAGGAGAGAGAGACCAGTGTGTGAGAGGGGAGGGCACGGTAGCAAGAGAAGAATGAGAAAAGGCAGCAGCCAGGCCAGGCAGGGATGTCCCTAAGGCCGAGTGCAAACTTTGACCTCAGTGCTATGGGAAAGCTCCATCTGAAGCTGAAAGTGACAGGTTTTGTTTTTAAAGGACTGTACCTGGCCCTGACCACTGTGGCTCAGTAGGACTAGTGTCATCCCACAAAGTGAAAGGTTGCAGGTGTAATTCCCAGTCAGGACACATGCCAGGGTTGTGGGTTTGGTTCGAGACAGGGCATGTAGGAGAGGCAACAGATTGATGTTTTGCTCTCTCTTTCTCCCTTCCCTTCCCTCTCTCAAATAAATAAAATCTTTAAAATAAAAAAATTTACATTCATGCCATGGACTACTACTACTCAGCAATAAAAAGTAATAGTTGATACAACTTTAATAGATCCCAAGAGCATTATGCTGTGTGAAGAAGAAAAGCTGATTTGAAAGGGTCAAATGCTGCATTGATATTGTATAAACCATTTATACAATAGTTTCAAAATGACAAAATTATAGAGATGGAGACAGATTAGTTGTTGCCAGGGGTTAGGGACAGCAGTGAACAGGAGAGGCTGGATATGACCACAAAGGTAGCACAAAAAACTCCTCTGCGGTGATGGAACACTTTTGTATCTTGATGATGGCTACATCCATCTACATCTGTGATCAAGTCACACAGACTGTCACCCACCCACCCACCTTCCCACCCACACATGCCACACACACAGATGAGTGCTGGTGAAATTGGTGCGATCTGAATAAGCTCCATAATTATATCCATATCAACTTCCTGGTAGGGATCATGAAATATATTTATGTAAGATACTACATTGGGAGCAATGAGAGCTGTGTGAGAACACTACTATATTTGTAACTTCCTGTGAATCTATAGTCATTTCAAGTAGAAACTTTTTTTAAAAAGTTCACTGTCTTTGTGTGGGAAGGAAGAGTGGATGTGTGGAGTCCATACAAGACATGTCGGAGGTTGGACAGAGTGGTGGCAGTGGCGGTGGTGGGATCCAGAGGGAGAGGGAACTTTGGACTACTGATGGAATTGATGGAGGGGTAAAAGGAAAGGGAGGAAAAGGAAGTCAAAAATGCTGGGTTTTAGACCTTAGTAACTGGAAGGATGGTGGCACCACCAGTTACTGAAATGGTAGAGAATGGGAAGGACTATATGCTGGTAATGCATCTTTTTTGCTTGTTGTTGATTGTAAAAAGTGTACGTTAAAAATCCTTTAAAAACTCTTAAAATTCATTATACACATACAACTTAATGACTTTGTCCATCACATTGTATGTGTGCAACCTCTACCCAGATCAAGAAATAGAACCCTGCAAAACCACTCACCCCTCCAGACTTCTTCCCCATCACAAATACCCCTCCTCTCAGAAGTAACTGAGATCCTGATTTTTAGAGTACTACGTCCTTGATTTTATTTCAAGTTTGTCCTCCAACTGTGCATTGGTCATGTTCAGTTTGAGATGCCATGAGACATCCAAGTGAATGTTTGAATGTTAAAGTGCCTTCTAACACCTTTGGCTGGCCTTTGAATATGGTAAATTTTTCATATGCTTCAAGACCTTCTGGAGGCTGGAAGGAGAGACACCCATGACAACAACACATATACTTTGCTACAAATATTTAAAGAAGATGGTAAAAGTTTTAGGACTTGTTGCAAAAATGTCCTTTTTGCCTTGCCATTTCCTTTGCTCATTTGACTACTTTTGAAGATTTAAATGTCAAGTTTATTTTTATACATATTTCCAGAAAAATAACTTTCAATAATTCCATAGATCAACGTGGATACAGAACATAAACTTCTGCTGAAGTGTATGTTCTCTAAGTTTTTAGGACCAGGAGATGATGAACAGCCAAAGTGGAATGTTGTTCCAGTCTGACTGTCCTGGGATGGGAGCCCTCTCCCCAGTTCTGACAGCATTAATCTCCCTGGAATTAGAAGGCCCACTCAAGAAGCCAAATGATAGCGCCACTAATAACTGTAGAGATAGGATTGTTGAGCTGGGACAAGTCACAAAGTCCAAGCCCCCTATTGTTAGTCAGGGCACTGATTCAGCCAGAGAGAGGCAGAGCACGGTCGATCAAAGCAGTGTGGGGAGTTCATCTGGCAATTCTAAGGCAACTTTTCAAAAACTTCCTTCAAATAAAGTTTACCTTGATGTAAGGTCCTTACCTAAATGTTGAACGTTATCTTCTTCCTCAAAGTTCTGACCCATGTCAACTCAGCTGTTTAAAGCATCACTCTCCCTCAGGTTCCTCAAGCACACAAATGCTATGCACATACTTCCCTGTGCCCACACGTAAAAGATGCTAGACAAACCTGAAATATCACTATTTTGTGCCAATTTTGTACATTTTGGAAGATCTGAGTGACCTAGGGATGGTTTCTTGGGCCAAGGAATTTGCTCCTCCCTTTCCCACCACCTGAATGTAGAGGGACTTGGGAACACTGGCAGTGGGTACTTGGGACTCTCTTGATCTAGTGAGGACCCTGGCTAGGGTATGGTGGAGATCCATGGAAATGAAACTGCCTCTGTCCTTCTCTAGCTGCTTCACCTTGGGCAAGCTTCTCACACACCTCCTTCCTAGATCCCACATTGTGAATCTACATTTGTGAATTGTAACATCCTAAATGCTACTAGCACCTGCTTCACAAGTGCTTTATAAAAGCTAATTCAGATTTTTAAAAATTCAGTACTGGGTCAGGCGTGCACTAAGCACTTTTTAACTTATGGTACTTAATACTTGGTAGCAGATACTGGGCAAAACACTCTGCAAGGCTCACTACCTCATGACCCTTCCTCATGATAGCATGAAGGAGCTTCCATTATCAAGGCCATTCTACAGATGAGGACGTTGAGGCTCAGAGAGTTAACTTGCCCTAAATTGCAAAACTAATGATGGGCTGCAGTGAGTGTCAAACCCAGGCTGACTTCACCACTCTGCAATGTGCCCTCCAAACACCACTGCTGAAGTTCGTTACTGGGTTCTGCTAGCCTGTGTCAATAACCAGCTCTGTGCTGGTCCAGGGCACTGCCCTTCCCTGCGTGTTCAGAATCCATATTGAGCTGCAGCTAAGAAAACCAAGACTGGTGATGGAGGAGCCCATTCTAGCAGGAAAAACTATGTTTCACACACCACTTAAAGAATTCTATTTGTTCAACCTAAACCAACTGATACTGCCCAGTTTAATAGACCTTGAAGCTCACAGGAGATAAGAGGGAAGTGCCCTGCTGTTTTTCCTAGGCACTTCCTGCCAAACATTTCTCTTGATTCCTGCTTCACAGGGAACACAGCAGATATCAATATGCATTTTCTCTGAGCCAGAAATTGCTCTAAGAGGCCACATGCACTACCTACTTAACACTCACACTATTCTTATGTGAGAACCAGTTATCATTATTCTAGCAAGGTGAAGTCATTGTCCAAAATCACACATCAATAACAGAGGCAGGAATTAATCCAGGCTCTCCAGGTCTTGATTACTATACCGTACCATTGCCAAGAAAAAAGTGCATTTGTTCTGCATGTATCATCTTGCATATCTTCAACAGCATATAAACCATTATTATTTTTATCTTTTTTTACTTACAGCATTATATCCAACTTGTGGATCAAATCTTATATGAAAACATAACTCTTGATATCCAAAAATTCACCAGACTTGCATTTAAAATTAAGGTGCTCATTGATGAAGCATATTCTGAGGGCTATTTGCAGTCATTTTGAACATTTCCCATTAATAGGTAACAACTCATTTGAAATGTTTTTAAAAGCTCAATATTAAAGAATCAGTTACTGCCTACCAGCCAGACTTTTGTTTTTCTTTTTTTTCACAGCCTTTTTTAAAATCCTCACCCAAGGATATGTTTATTGACTTGAGAGAGACAGAGAGAGAGACATCAATGTGAGAGAGAAACATCAATCGGAATGCCTCCCATACATGCTCCAACCGAGGATCAAACATGCAACTTTTTCATGACATTCCAACCAACTGAGTCACCTGGCCAGGGCACACACTTTTTTTTTTTTTGTCCTGATGAAAATTATGGACACTTGCTTCAGAAATGTGTATATTTACATGCAAAAATCATACATGAATCTGTATGGAGTTCTCAGAGGCCCTGAGCCCATCCATTGACCCAATGATAAGAAGTTGCTCTGTGAATTTACAAATGCAGAATCCTTTGTGAACCAAATGTTCTTTCTTTGACTTGCATTTTATAACTCTCTCTGTCTCTCCCTCTAGACACACATATATTACAGTATAGTCTCTCAGAAACTGTCACCCACCACCAGTTTTTGTCATCAGAGTAGCATCCTCTTTTTAATGTACTTTATTGATTATGCTATTAACATTTGTCCCATTTTTGTCCTTTATTCCCCTCCACCCTGCACACCCCCTCCCACCCACATTCCTCCCTTTTAGTTCATGTCCATGGGTCATACTTACAAGTTCTTTGGCTTCTACATTTCTTATACTATTCTTAACCTCCCCCTGTCTATTTCCTACCTATCATTTATGTTTCTTATTCCCTGTACCTTTTCCCCCTCTCTTGCTCTCCCACTCACCCACTGATAATCCTTCATGTGATCTCCATTTCTGTGATTCTGTTCCTGTCCTAGTTGTTTGCTTAGTTTGTTTTTGTTTTGTTTCTAGGTTCAGTTGTTAATAGCTATGAGTTTGTTGTCATTTTACTGTTCATTCTACTGTGAAGATATTTTTTATCTTCATTTTCTTAGATAAGTCCCTTTAACATTTCATGTAACAAGAGCTTGGTGATGATGAACTCCTTTAACTTGACCTTATCTGGGAAGCACTTTATCTGCCCTTCCATTCTAAATGATTGCTTTGCTGGACAGAGCAATCTTGGATATAGGTCCTTGCCTTTCATGATTTCGAATACTTCTTTCTAGCCCCTTCTTGTCTGCAAAGTTTCTTTTGAGAAATCAGCTGATAGTCTAATGGGAACTCCTTTGTAGGTAACTGTCTCCTTTCCTCTTGCTGCTTTTAAGATTCTCTCCTTATCTTTAATCTTGACTAATGTAACTATGATGTGCTTTGGTGTGTTCCTCCTTGGGTCCAATTTCTTTGGGACTCTTTGAGCTTCCTGGACTTCCTGGAAGTCTATTTCCTTTAGCAGATTGGGGAAGTTCTCCTTCATTATTTTTTCAAATAAGTTTTCAATTTCTTGCTCTTCCTTGTCTCCTTCTGGCACCTATATTCAGATGTTGGAATGTTTAAAGATGTCCTGGAGGTTCCTAGGCCTCTCCTCACTTTTTTGAATTCTTATTTCTTCATTCTGTTCTGGTTAAATGTTTCTTCCTTCTGCTCCAAACCATTGATTTGAGTCCCAGTTTCCTTCCCTTCACTGTTGGTTCCCTGTACATTTTCCTTTATTTTACTTAGCATAGCCTTCATTTTTTAACCTAATCTGTGACCATCCTCAACCAATTCTGTGAGCATCATGGTTACCAGTGTTTTGAACTGTGCATCTGATAGGTTGGCTATCTCTACGTCATTTAGTTGTATTTTTTCTGGAGCTTTGATCTGTTCTTTTATTTGGGCCATTTTTTTTTCTCTCAGCACACCTGTTATATAGTAAGGGGTGGAGCCTTATGTGTTCACCACGGTGGGGGGCCAACCCCCCCACCCCCTATTGCTGTGTATGTTGGGGAGGGGTCTGAGAGGGAACAATGCCGCTTGCTCCACTCTCCGCTGTTTTTCAGTCACTTCCCCTGCTACCCACAATCAAATTGGGCCCTTCTGGTGCAGATTGCCAGGTGGGTGGGTTTGTGTACATTCCAGGACCCTGTGGGTCTCTCCAGTGAACTCTCCTGTGAGGCTGGGAGTTTTTCCCGCTGCTGCCTCAAACCCCACAGGTGTTTTCAATAAGAGGCTTTGAGACTTTATTTCCCCATATTGGCACTCTGGGTTGTGCAGTCTATTTTGCTCCACAGTTGTTCTTCCAGGTTTATCTGCATGCAAATGTGGGACCACCCAGCCCGCAAGCCACCACCTCACCCGGTTCGCCAGCTGCCACCTTGCCCGCCCTGGACCTCCAGTCACTGCCTTGCGGGGAGTCCTCTCCACCCAGCTGGCTGCCCATCTCCGCCCCTTCTACTGGTCTGGTTGAATGTTTCTTCTTTAACTCCTTAGTTGTCTGACTTCCATACAGTTCGATTTTCTGTCAGTTCTGGTGTTTTTTTTTGTTTTCAGATTTGTTGTTGTCCTTCTTTTGTGCGAGGAGGCAGAGTATGTCTACCTATGCCTCCATCTTGGCTGGAAGTCAGCATTCTCTTTTTTATATTCGGTGTTTCAAATGAATGCTATCATAGCAAACCATTCAGTCTCACAAAACATAAACAAATTTTAGCTATATCATTTGGCTAAACTGATGACACAGCTAAATGTGCAGAGCTTTAATTTCCAACCCAAAATAGACTTTGAACTGATTTGCAGATTTCCTGCAGAATACGTTCAGCATTGCTATAATTCTCCAGCTCTCAAACCAGGTCCATTTGAGGAAACAGCTGGGATAGGCTACCCCCTTGTTACAAAAGTAATCTAGCTGTTCCCCTAAGAAAACTACAAATTGTTGACAATATAGTCATCTTTTTCTTAAAATATTTTATATTTTTTATTTTTAAAGCAGTGGGAAAGGAGGGAGAAAGAGATGGAGAGCAGCATCGGTCAGTTGCCTTTTGTATGCACCCTGACTGGGGAGGAATCCACAACCAGACATGTGCCCTGACCAGGAATTTCAACCTTTTGCTTTGTGGAATGGCACTCACCAACTGAGTCACAGGGGTCAGGATGACAATAGAGTCATCTTTTCTGGTTATTGTTTGCATGGGACTTTGGATTTAAAAGTGCTTCACACGCATTTCATTTACAGCATAATATCTAATTGGTGGGTCCAAATTTAATGTGAAAGTACAACTCAAAATTGACTGGACTTGCATTTAAAATTAGAGAGCTAATTGATGAACTATAACTCTGATAATTTGCCATGGGTACACTCTTTACCCAAGGTCCCTTAGAAAGTGATCACATGCTGCTTGCTCCATGGATATTATCACTTCTGTATTTTGCTGTGTACAATGCATATCCATGTTTTTGGTCCAAACTTTCAGGAAAAAAACCTTTTGTTTTAATTTTTAACTCAATTATTTATTTTATATTAAGATACTTGCTTTTTGTATTATAAAGGAATTTTAGCATTTACTTTTGAACATACAGATATCATTATTGCTTTCTACAGTTACACTTTTAACACATAAGCATAAATAAAAGAATTAAAAACATTTATATAGATACAGAATTAGTACTGCCCATGTATAATGCACATCCTCATTTTTTCCCTCAAAAATTTGGGCAAAAAGAGTGTTCATTATACATTGCACAATGTGGTAATTCTCCCAACAATCCTGTAATGTATTAAAATGCCAATTTTACAGATGAGAAAAAAGAGTACCAGAGAATGTAAGTACCTTGCCCAAGATTACACAGCTAGGAAGTGACCCATGATTTATTCGACTTAAAAGTCTGTTCTTTTTTAGCTATCATAACACCTCACTGGCTTTGCCTTCAATTTGGACTCAGATCCATGTTTACGGAGTATCCCCACTTGCAAACAAAAACATTCACTGTCCTTGATAAAGGCTGTCTGTGCTGAAATTCTTCATGCCCCTAAAACTTGAAGCTAATGAAGGGGATGCTTGAGCAGAACTAGCAGGGAATGTTTTAGTTTAATGTTAAAATAAGTAAGGAATTCAACAATTTATTGTAGAACTTTTATTTTTAAAAACCTCAGCATGCAGTTAGCATTGGATCCCAAGTTGAAAGTATACAGCATACATTCCATATGCCTTAAAAATTTTTTTGTCTCTGAAAATCATTCCAAAAAGGTTAATTAAGTCCAAGATTTTCAAACATTGGCTTACTTTTGCTCTGTTAGATTACATAAACCTGTCCTGGAATATGAACACCATGGTACTAAACAGCCACCTGACTACATTAAGGAAAAGCAAAGCAAGAGCTGGCCTTTCCCATCAGTAGATAATTAAACAACAGGATGGTTTCAGTTTGTGTCAAGAGTCACACTTTCCCTTTGATCTGTACTCAGTTAAGGCACATTGCTATCTTAGGGGTCATGGGAGAAAAGGGGCAGGGCAAGAGAGAAATTTCAATCCACCTTGAAATCTGAAGTGTTTGCTTTTCCCCAGACATCACATCTCACTTCCTTTCTAGTGAAAATCTACCCTCCATATTCCTTAATGAAGCTACCTGACATTCTTTAGCTGCCCTTCCCAAAACTTTAACAAGCTCAAAATAAAGTCAATGCTTACTGAAATGTCATCAAATAGGTGTGTTCTGAAACAAGCTGTGGATTGTTTTTGAGGTTTCTCTCATTTATTTTTTAAATAATGTAGTAAAGTTTTAATCTTTTGGTGCCTGGATTAAAATGCAACATCTCTGTACCATCATCATAATAATCTTAATTTAAAATCACAGTATTTTGTTTAACTTCAGTTACAACTGCCCCCTCTGTCCCTTACTTATGAATATTAACACAAATTGAAGATCCCACAGACACACCTAGGCAAAAAGAGGGCTTTTACCTAACTTGGGAAAGGCTAATAGAGATGATTTTCAAAGCCTTTTTCTAATCTTAAAGTTTCCTTCTTATCTTTTCTTTTGTTTCCCTCCTACTGCTTCATACCATTCGCATTGCAGTAAAATCTGAAATTCTTTCTTTGTTCATCTTTGTGCCACCCCCCGCTGCAAGGCCCCCAGGCCCAGTTAATTTCAAAGTGATTAGCCAGAGCAGAGATAAGCCCCTAGGGAACCACAGCCACTCACTCCCAGAAATTCTAACCCCACCCTTGTTAGTTTGGTTAAGTCAAAAGTACTTTTATATATCGGAAATCCTAGATATGAGAGAGATGCCACTAGTATCCTGGAAGCAGAACTGTAAACAAAAACATTGGGCCTCTGGAACTCAAGGCTTTTATTTTCTACCTTGCATAACTGTGAAATAAAATACCATTGCCATTATGGCTGGAAGGTGACTCACTGTAGATCTGTCTAGCTGGTTCAAATGTGGAGATACTTCTCTTAGATTTGCAGATATGGTTTTGGGGAACCTGACAGTGTGATTGACTTGTTCTCCCTCCCTGCTGACAGTGCACAATGCCTTTGCTCAAAGAGAGAAGGCATCTTTTTTTCAAGAGTAGAAAAGAGTGTTTGACTCCTGGCTTCAGCATTTCCTGGTCTGTAGGCTTGCAGAGGCTTCTGGATATCTCTGGATGCTGGTTGCCATCAATAAATGTGGATGATAGCATTCATTCCAGAGTAACTGTGAGGAGAGATGGAAGAATTAAGGGAGGATCTACCTGCATGGTCTCCATGTTGCTCCCTGTCAGGGGAAGCAGCAAGTTTCTTCTGAAGGAGATTGCTTCCTCCTAAGGGTTCTCTGTGCCCCTCTCTTTATCCAGAAGCTGGAGGAAGTCTACCTGAAGGGGCAATTTAGTTGTGCCCTTACAGCATGTAATAACTTAATCACATATGGTTTGTTTGCTTTTTAATTGAGAAAAACGTTTATTTTCTCTTCATGGTTTCCATTTATCTTCCAGAATTGTCAGTGTCCCCCTCCTCACTCAAATCCTTGGTCAATTGGTAGCTTTGATTAATGAACACTCCTGGATTCTGTGCTTATAAGTCTTGGCTCAGTGTTTTTTGTTTTTCATGCTTAAACATGTGGGGAATTTGTTGGGTTTTTTTAAAATATATTTATTGATTATGCTATTACAGTTGTCCCATTTCCTGCCCCCCTCACTCCATTCCATCCTGCCCACCCCCTCCCTCCCACATTCCCCCCCTATAGTTCATGTCCATGGGTCATACTTATAAGTTCTTTGGCTTCTACATTTCCTACACTATTCTTACCCTCCCCCTGTCTATTTTCCACCTATAATCTATGCTACTTATTCTCTGTACCTTCTGCCCCTCTCCCCTTCCCACTTCCCTATTGACAACCCTCCATGTGATCTCCATCTCTATGGTTCTGTTCCTGTTCTAGTTGTTTGCCTAGTTTGCTCTTGTTTTTGTTTTAGGTGTGGTCGTTAATAACTGTGAGTTTGCTGTCATTTTTACTATTCATATTTTTTATCTTCTTTTTCTTAGGTAACTCCCTTTAACATTTCATATAATAAGGGCTTGGTGATGATGAACTTCTTTAACTTGACCTTATCTGAGAAGCACTTTATCTTCCCTTCCATTCTAAATGATAGCTTTGCTGGATACAGTAATGTTGGATGTAGGTCCTTGCCTTTCATGACTTGGAATACTTCTTGGCAGCCCCTTCTTGCCTGTAAGGTCTCTTTGGAGAAATCAGCTGACAGTCTTATGGGAAGTACTTTGTAGGTAACTGTCTCCTTTTCTCTTGCTGCTTCTAAGATTCTCTCCTGTTTAATCTTAGTTAATGTAATTATGATGTGCCTTGGTGTGTTCCTCCTTGGGTCCAGCTTCTTTGGGACTCTCTGAGCTTCCTGGAATTTGTTGGTTTTAAAGTTATCTTGTCACTCTCACTGGTCAGACCACAGCTCAGAGTTGGCAAGGAAATAAAGACCCAAATTCATTTGCATTTTAAGACTTCTGGCTACCCAGCTGTTTCTGTTGGCATATTCAGAAGTTGGAAGACATCTGGTTAAGAGTTTCCCTCATTTAAAAAGTGTTTTTCAATGATTCCAACTGTTGCCCTGACATTTTTGACAAAAGCTTCGTTTCTTTTTAAGAAAGATTTCAATACTATGTGTGGGAAAAGAAAAAGTCCAAAAGGAAATCACCAAAATATTAGCAATTGTATTAGATTGATGGAACTATGTGTTATTTTTTTCTTTCAACTTGTGAGTATTTTTTCAAGTTTTCAGTAATGTATGCATATTTATTTATAATACTTCACTTTATACACTCTACTTTTTTAAAGAAACAATTCACTGATGATTTGAATCAATGTTAAGTATTTAAAATATAAAAGCTTCCATTCTGTCCAGTACTCTCTTCCATAGTCTTTCTCATTTTATATTTCCATGAGTAGTATCCTAATATTGGACATAGATTCAAACAACCACCATGACAAGTCCTTTATCTATACTCTTTGTGAGACACATTGAGTTATATGAGGCTACACAGAGGCACATACTTTAAAGATACAGTTTGAAAACTCCAAAATCTCTGTTTCTCTTCCTGTGTTTGTTCCTGGATTTGGAACTGCCTGGTTTATATTCAGTATCACATACTATCTGCTCAAAATAACATTTTGAAAGATCTCTGAATTAGTGTCATTTACATAGAAAATTAGCAGTCAGAAGGCTGCGGAGACACAGCAAGGAAAAGATCCCATAAATTGAGAGAGTTAAGAGAGCATTGCTGTTGCCTGTTTCTTCTTTCCATGACTGGAAGTTATTGAGGTATTTCTGGGTAAACATAGCCCCTTCTCTGGTGACCTATCTTCTTGCAGTGCTTAGTCTGTGCACAGATCACTGCCAATTGTTGGTGAAACGGCCTAGAAACTGAAACAGGCATGTTTTAAGAAGCCAAATGCCAATTTATTGCTATACAATGCAAGATACTGTCTCCGTACAGTTGTGTGGCTCCCATTAGACCCCGGGTGAGTTGACAAGGTCCCACAACCAAATGGAAACACCCTGGCTTCTTATGACTTTTAGATGTCTGATGTGTAAGGCTCATCTTGGTCTGTTCCCAACCTGACTTCCCACCTTTCCAGGATCCTCTGCCAGTTCCATTCATTCCCACAAAATGGTTCTTTCTCCTCATTGGCTGTCATCTTTTTTTGCTTTTAATTCTTTTAAAAGATTTTAATTTATTCATTTCTTAGAGAGAGGGGAAGGGAGGTAGAAAGAGAGGGAGGGAAACATCTGATATGCTAGAGACACATTGATCTGTTGCGTCCCACAGTCCCCAAACCACCGGGGACCAGGCCAGCAACCCAGGGGCATGCATTCCAACTAGGAATTGAACTGGCAACCTTATGGCTCGTAGGCTGGTGCTCAATCCACTGACCACACCAGCCAAGGCTGTCTTTTTTTTTTTTTAACCTCTGTGCTGTTCATTCTGTCCATAATGCCAATCCTTCCTTCTTTAGAGACCACCCAGCTAAATGTCACCTCCCCTAGAAACCTTCTCTGATTGCCCCAGATTTTCACTGCATTCTCTGACTATGTGCCTTACTCCTGTCCCAAATCGGCTGAGACTATATTACAGACCTCCTGGCAATAGAGATGTTAAATAGTTTCTTGCTGCTGGAATGTTCAATGAAAGCTTATTGAATTTATTTACATATATTTACTAACACAAGAAAAAAATGTTCATCTTTAGTGCTCTGCATTTGAAGGGACTCTCTCCTCAGACCTCTTGCTCCTGCTCAGCACCTACTCTGACAGGTGGGATTTCCCATCCATCCTAGCATGCCAGCAACCAAGTCTGGAAAACTTTTTTTCCCCTTATAGGCTTGGGATGTGATTTCTCTTCTTCATTTGACACCTGGGGCCCAGCAGGCCAATTGGCTGAAAATCAATTTACCAAATGACCAATTTGCTGAATCAATTCTACCTTTATGGTAAGGCTGAGAGTCAGAATTGTGGAAAAGGAGTTATTTAAGCTGGGTCTTGAAAAATGGATGGGGTTCAGATGAGACATGATAGGGGAGACGCAGAAAGGGACATTCAGAGAAAGAAACCAGAATGAGAAAAAAAATTTCTAACAAAAAACAGTTTTCAAAATAGCTGATTGGTGAATACAGGATACTTTCCTGTGGTTATACATGCTATTGATGCAATTAAATCATCATAACCTTTTGTCTTCATTAGATTCAGATCATTTGAATAGTTGTGTCCCTGTCTTCCATTCCTTAATAACATAGGTTATGCAAAAGGATGGAGATCTAGCCCTGAAGAATAAATTTACCTCCCTAAAGGACTCAAGTTATGTCAATGAAAATTGATTTGAGTTTAATGGCAATTGGCTGTGCTGTTATACAGCTCAGAGTGAATATACATTTACTCAGTATTTTTGATAACTTCAAAAAAATAGGTGATAGTAAATTCAGTAGACCTGTCTGTTTTCCACAGGCTATTCCTCCAGCTGTGATCTGGAAACCTCCTACATTGGTGCTGGGACCAGGACGATGGCAGAGGGAGGGGTAGTGTGTGTCATGGCTTTGGGACCCAAAGACACATTGGAATTTTTGGTGATGGGACACACAAATCTAAATTTTAAAAAGCTGGTGATGTTTGTATTCATTCAAGTTTGAGAATAAATGGGCTTACATCACGATAAACCCATCACAAGTCAAAAACATTAGAAGTCAAAAAGGCATTGAGATGGCTAGGGTGAGGGGAGTGGTGGGGGATAAATGCAGACAACGGTATTGAACAACAATAACATAATTTTTAAAATGTAAAAAAAAAAGGCATTGAATAACCTAACCTACTGAACTTCATAGCCTAGCCTAGCCTACCTTAAATGTGCTCAGAACACTTACATTAGCCACAGTAGGGCAAAGTCATCTCACTGACATTGCCCAGCATCATGTGAGTATTGCGCCAAATATTGCTAGCCTGGGGAGAGATCAAAAGACCACAATTTAACATTTGAAGTATGGTTTCCACTGAATGGGTATTGCTTTCCCACCACTGAAAGTCAAAACCTTACAAGTTGAAACATTGTAAGTTGGGGACCACCTGGAAGTACACCAAGAATGAACTGCAAATCTTGAAGATAGTACATTTTATGATACTCAGTATCAAACCTTTTACAAAGTCTCTGTATCTTGGTATTTCTTCTTTCAGGAAAAAGAGCTACTTTAAATGATATGTAAATACAGGATGAACACCTGAACATCCAATCAAAAAGCCAGACACTATCAGGTTGAGTAAAGAAACAACTGTATGTTGCCTACAAAAATAATCCATTTTAAATATAAAGATACAAAACTGGACATTAGCTCCTCCTGTGAGGCCGCCTTCCAGAAGCCTCCTGTGCAGCTGCAGATTCTGGTGGAGCTTCGGATGGGCAAGCAGAAGCTGGCGCCACTCCCTTCTCTCTGTCTTTCTGTTGCTGCTTTGCTGCTTACCGCCCCAGTGACATCCCAAGTTTGGCTGTGGGGACTGTGAGCCCTGAAAATGCTGTGACCTGGCCGTTCTGGGTACCTACCGTGTCACCCTGCTTAGCAACTGTGCTTCCAGCCAACTTCTCCCATGCATCACTTGAATGCAGGCTGCCCCACCGGCTTGCCCAGGAGCTGGAAGCCTTTAGAGAGACCAACGTCTCCAGCTTCTGATCGCCCTGTCCACCTATGACCCTTCTGCCCACGTGGCATGGCTCCAAAGGTGTCCAGCAATTGGAAGTGAGCCAGATTGTTGTAATTTTGCGAAATGGCCCCATCCTCATCGTGCTCTCCTCTTGACCAGGGACGTTTCCACCAGGTGCTGCTCTGAAACTTCCCTGTACCATCCTCCTCAGAGTACTCTCCCCCTGCCCCTGCTCCCCAACTGCCTCTCTCTTCCTCTCTCCTCGCCCCCTGTGGCAGGCTCAGGTAATTTAACAACATACAAAACTGATTGGCTCTAAGTATCCTCGCAAATGACCTCCCTGCAAATTACACAACAAAATTTGGAAAACATGATCACATGTTTATATCTTTCTCTCCCTCTTTCTCTCTCTCCCCCTCACACACACACACACACACACACACATTTAAAACTTCCCTTAAAACTAATCATCTTTTTACAAACACCAGAAGAAGCAAATTAGCATAAAAGAACCTGAAATAATCATCTGGCTGCAAATACACAAAAAAACATATAGACTTAAAAACAATTGACAAAATAAAAGAATTTAGCAACCCCCAACCCACACCAACTCTCCTCCCCCCTTATTTTTCTTCCCCTTCCACTCTCTTGTCAAATTTGCCCTGGGCTGGAGTCCCTGATCAACCAGGAGGAAGGAGAGGGGATCCCAGATTTGCAAGTGGCCATCTCACTGCTTCTTGGCCACCTGCCTACTCATGCAAGATTCTTGGGCACTTCCAGTGTTTACTGGCCCCTAAAAACAGCAGCCACCCAACTCACCCTCTACTTGGCTCTCACCACCCAGAGTCACCATTGAGCTGCTTGGGAGCCAGTGAGACCAAAAGAGGGGAAATGGAACATGAAAACTGAAATTTACACAAATGAAATTTAATTGACACAAACCCGCCCCCACATTTTAAAGTTCATCCTCCAAAACCCACACACACTAAAGTCTTATACAACCCCCACCTAAAAAAACACACATGTATCCCTGCAGATGCACAAAAATAAATAATAAATAAAGAAATAAAAAGTAAAGTGTGGAAAAATATATACCACGCTAACACTAAAAAGAAAAGTTGGTATGGCTCTATTAATATCAGACAGAAAAGACTTCAGATTCCAGGGATAAAAAGCATCATTTCATCATGAAAGGGCCAATTCACCAAGAAGGCAGAACAATCGTAAATGTTTATTCATTTAATATCAGAGCTTTAAAACTACAGTGAAAACTGAGAGAACTAGAAGGAGAAATACAGTTACAGTTAAAGTTGGAGATTTCAACACCTCTCTACCAATATTTAATAGAACAGGTAGACTGAAAATCAGTAAGGATAGAGAAGACTTGATCAATATGATCCACCAACTTAATCAAATTGACATTTACCAAATAATCCACCCAACAACAGCAAAATATACCTTCCTTTCAAATCCACATAGAATATTTATCAAAGTAGACTATGTTCCTGGCCTTAAAACAAGTGTCAATAAATTTAAAAGGATTCATATCACATAAAGCATATTGTCTGACCACAATAGAATTAAATTAGAAATCAAATCAAATATCTCTGGAAAATCTCCAAATACATGAAAAATAACACACTTCCAGTGTTACCTGAAATGTTAAAAGGTCTTTTTGAAGAATAAGAAGATCAAAAACATGAACAATAAAATGGCAATAAATACATAGCTATCAACAGTTGAATCTAAAATACAAAATAAACAAACAGAACAGACAGGATCATAGATACAGAAAACATTTTGATGGTTGCCAGATGGGAGGGGGTTTGGGAGGATGGAAGAAAAAGGTGAAGGGATTGAGAAGTACAAATTGGTTGTTACAGAATAGTCATTGGGATGTAAAGTATAGCATCAAGAATATAGTCAATTATAGTCTAATAACTATGTATGGTGTCACATGGGTGCAAGATTTATTGGGATGATTACTTATTAATTTATGTAATATCTAAGCAGTGGGGTGTACACCTGAAACTAATATAATAATGTATGTCAACTGTAATTCAAAATTATTAAAAGAAAAATATAAAACTAAAAATAATAATATAAAATAATTAAAATAGTATACTTCTAAAGAACTCAAAAAGAACTCAAAAGAGAAATCAGAAAATATTTTAAACTAAATAAAATTGAATAGGTAACATCAAAATGTGTGTGATGCAAATAAATCTTAGAGAGAAATTTATGACATTAAATGCATATATTAGTCATGAAGAAAGGTCTCAAGTTAGGATGAACATATTTAGCAAATAAAAATACAGGATACCCACTGGAATTTGAATTTCAGAAAAACATTAATTTTTTAGTATAAGTATATCCATACAATATTTGAATATGCTTATATTTATACTAAAAATTATCTGTTATTTATTTGAAATTAAAATTTTAATTGAGCATTCCATATTGCATTGAATACCTAATTAAAGCAATGATCTCAGCTTCTACCTTAAGAAACTAGAAAATTAGGTGGGATAAATGGTGATGAAAGGAGACTTGAGTTGGGGTACTGAACACACAATGTAATATACAGATGATGCATTATAGAATTGTACACTTGAAATCTATATAATCATGTTAACCAATGTCACCCCAATAAATTTAATTTAAAAAGTAAACATAAATAAATAAATGAATAATAAAATAAAATAAAGGAAACTATAAAAAGAAGATCAAATTAAAGTCAAAGTAACCAGAAAGAAAAAATAAAGTTCAAAGCAAAAATCAATAAAATAAAACACAGGAAAGCAATACAGAAAATACATAAAATCAAAAATGGTTCTGGAGATTAATAAAACCGATAAATCTCCAACCAGATTCAGAAGAAAAATAAAAGGAAAAATAAAAATTACAACCATCAGAAAAAAAATTAACTCATCAGTAGTGAGATAGAGGCCATCACTACAGATCCTAGAAACATGACTAGGATAATAAGAGAACCTCGTGAACAACTTTGTCAGTAAATTTGACAACTCAGATGAATTAGACAAATTCCTTGAAAGATACAAACTACCCACACTCACTCATGATGTAAATCTGAATAGCTTTATAATTATTAAAGAAAGTGAATTTGGAATTAAAATCTTTCCCACAAAAAGAAAAAAAAAAAAACATAAAACCTACAGTCCCAGATGGCTTCATTGGTGAATGCTACCAAACATTTAAGAAGAAAATAATAGCAATTCTACAAAAACTTTTCCAGAAAATTGAAGAGAAACCAAAACCAGATACAGACTTTATGAGAAAAGAAAACATACTAATATCCCTCATGAACATAGACTCAAAAATCCTTACCAAAATTTTAGAAAATGAAATTTCAAAATATGTTTCAAAATGCTTCAGGACTAGAGATAGGGCTTATGCTGTGAATATAAAATTTAATATTTAAAAATCTATTAATGTAATTCACCATATCAATAGACTAAAGAAGGAAAACGCTATGATCATTTTAATAAATGCAAAAAAAACACTTGACAAAATTAAACATGTACTTATGACAGATCTCTGAACAAACTAGGATGATAAGGATACTTCCTCAACCTGGTAAACAGAATTTATGGAAAACCTATAGTTAACAACCTCCTCATTGTCTGTACAACTGGAATAACTACACGCCTTCCCATGGGGACTGGAAACAAGGCAGGGATGTCCACTCTCCTCTCTCTTATTGAATATCATACTGGAGGTCCTAGCTAGTGCAATAGGCAAGAAAGGAAATTAAATACCTACATGTTAGAAAAGAAAAAATAAGATGATCATTCTTTGTAAGTAACAAAGAATACACAAAAGAGCTCCTAACGCTAAGCAAGTTTAGCAAGGTTACAGTACATAAGGTCAGCATAGAAAAGTCAATCACACATTTATATATTAACAATGAACAATTCAAAATTGAAAATTTAAAAAGTACCACTTACAGTAGCATCAAAAAGCCATCGAATACTTAGGTGTAGGTTTTACAAAATATGTGCAATGTCTGTATGCTGAGAATTACAAATCACTAATGAAGGAAATCAAGGAAAGCCTGAATAAATGGAGAAAAGCCCAGTGAATGGACCACTGTGTAGTGAGTCAGACAGGTTACCATTACATTGGGATGCAATGGAACGGACACAGAATCAGGAATGTGAATGTCTGCATTCCAGCCACATCCCAGCCAGCAATGAGCTGTATGACCTGTGAAGCCAGACAAGCCCCAGACATTACATCCATTGTACCCTAAAATGAGTTCCACTGGGCTATACATTGACCAAGTCTGTATGGCTTATAAAGCACTCTTAGCATCAACCTCATTCAGCCCTCAAAGTCTCTGCAGTGTATGTTGTTGTTCCCTTTGCACATGAGAAAACTGTCCTCAGAAAGGTTAAGGGTCTTGCTTAAAGTCACTCTGGATCCAACGCCCTTTCAGCCACCCCGCAGCAAGGGGCAGAGCAGCACTTGCAAGTTCTAAAACCAGACTTGGTGGTGGTGATTACTCACTGGGGAGAAGAGTTTGCGCCTGCGGGTCAAACAGGAAAGCTCATTCCGGAGTGAGGAGAGCACTCAAGGTGTGTAAACAACTCTTCATCTGCATTGTAGCTACCGCTATGGAACCTCTACTTTCAGTTCACAGGTTTGTAAATGCTTGTGACAGTAAGTGTGATAGGCCATTCAAAGATCGCCTGTGTTCTAATCCCTGGAACCTAGGAACATGCTACTTTACATGGTGAAGGGAGTTTTGCGTGTATGATTGAATTAAAGGTCTTGAGTGAGAGATTATCCTGTATTATCTAGGCGGATCCAAGGCAATCCAAGGGTCTCTGTACGCAGGAAAGTCGGAGTCAGAGGAGTTGTGATGATAGAAGTAGAGGTTGCTTTGAAGATGTAGGAAGGGACCACAAACCTACAAGTGCAGGGACCCCTAGGTGCTGGAAAAGGCAAGGAAGCAGATTCACCCCTAAACCTCCTGGAGTGCAGCCCTAGTGACAGCTGATTTGGACTTCTGGCTGCCAGCACTGTAAGAGGATACATTTGTGTTGCTTTAAGTCACTTAAGTTTGTGGTAATTTACAACAGCATCAATAGGAAGGAGAATATGGATGTTTTGGAATTAGATGTTTTCACAAAATGTAAAGCCAGAAATTCTTTATTTCAATCATTGCACGCATTTAAAACAAAATGTGAACAAACTCAAATCTCTGTCCACAGCTCAATCGATAACAGTGCACCCTGCATCCTGTAACAAAGTGATGACAAGTTTACTTCTGTTCAGCAGATACTGTTTAACACAAAGAGATTGTTATACTCTTCACTCTGGAGCCCCAAATAATTTGGGCACAAAGAAACTTAGAATTCTTTTTTACTCAGAATTGCTCAAACACATGCTGGGGTTACCTTTCATTAATGCAAACTCATTTCAGAGTTCAGAGTTGAGAAAAACACATAGCTTAGCACTTAATTGGAGATTTTGATTAGTATTATGTCCATGATTTCCTGCCCAATTTCAAGTTTTCCACCCTTATCTTCATAAATATATGTGGACTTAGGTGCAGATTTTTATTCAGGAAAAAAAAAAAAAACCCACTCTCCATCCTCCGAAAACAAGTACTAAATATCTTAGGATTTTCCAAAAAGGTGTATGGGAATAAAGCTTCCTTTTATTTTGAAATTTTGTTTAACATTTGTTTCCACCCCTCTCTGACTTTGACAGTGATCTGCTGTCCTTTGCCCTGAGCGTGAGTTTAGTGATCATTCCAGTGTGTTAACAGACAGTGACATCATCTGGAAGCACGGAATGGCTCTCAGGTTACCATGAAAATTGACTTTAGCGTCAGAGAGGATTTCAGGGCAGACCTTGGCTAAGTGTGGAGATGCCATTACAGCTAAATCAAAGGTAACTGTGAGGTCTGGCAGGCACCTGTCAACAGGTAAGGGAAGGAGGAGTCCATGAAGGAGCCTTGAGTCAGGAGTACATTCTCCAAGCTTTATTTTTATTTCAGGTGAAAAGGTCATACAGAAAAGCCATCTCAGTTGTCTTTATTTATGGTTCTCAGAGGCCCGATTGGTGAAGTGTCCTGAAGAAGAAGGATGGCTCAGGTGGGATCCCAGTTTCCCAGTCTGGCTGATGACAGACCGAAGGCCTCAAGCTTTGTGGAAGCCCAGCTTTTTATCATTGTTCATTAATGTTTGCAGGCACAACATGAGGGCCCGTTCTGTTACCTCCTGGGCAGAGAGAGGTGTTTTCCCTCCCTCCTCACTCCTTGACGAACTGAAAAGGGTTGTTTCTACCACCTTGTTGCTGGGCTTTCAAGAACAGGTAAAGATATACAAGCATCCCTGGCTGGCCAGCTTCGTAGGTAACATTTCCCACACACTTCTCAAATGCTCAAAAATCAGTAAAATGTTTTACTCAAGCCTTCTCTTGGCACAAGAACAAGTCTCCATTCTTTGGACAGGTTATCTTTCCCAACCAAGTGCAGTGTATAGGGAAGGATGTTCAGACAAGAGCAGAGAAGGAAAGAGACCCTGCTCAAGTTCTCCCCATTCCTCTGGGCCAACTCCACCTCCTTCTCCCCCTATAACGTTCAGTCGGATTCCATGACCCTCTGCCATGTCACTTCCATCGGACACAGTGGGCAGGTAGACAGAGCACGGTCAAGGTGGAGGCAGGTGGAGGCTCTGGGTGAATGTCTTCTTTGCCACTTGAAGGGTACAGGAGCTGAGACAGTCTCCTCCACCCCTGGGAGACAGAATCCTCCCCTGTGAAGTGGGATTAATAATGTCTGCCTCCAGAGCAGTATGGTCGGGAGCAGTATGATTAGGTTTTAATCAAAACCTAAATGTATTTTTAAATACATTTTTAAAAAGTCAAGCAATCCTATAATAACGTATAAAGGACATTGTTCACAAAAAACATACATATATATGAAAAGATATACAAATTTACACAAAATTAAAGAAGTGAGTTAAAACAATAAATGAGATTTTTAAATTTATCATATTAGCAAACTTGGGTTATATTCATTCTTGATAAGGACTTCAAGAAAACAGTCTTTTGTACTGTTGATAGGCCTGCATATTGGCTTGAGGCTTCTTTCTACTCAGAGTTTCAGAACTAATTATCGAACCCTAAATGTGATGGCGCCTGAAACACTGAGGAATTCCAACCTGGGAAGACCTGGGTGTCTGAGTGGCCTGCTCGCGTGCGCACGTGCAGCCTGTGGCTCGTCCGTAGGTTGTCACTGCAAACAGATTTTCTCTGAGCCTTTCACTTTATTTTACTTTTAGTTTTACTTTAATTTGTTGTGTCCCAGGGCTTAAAAATAAGAAAAAGAGTGTTTCATTTTATACTTTGTATAAGATTTAACTTGGCTATTGGATGGTAAGATGTAAACCTTTAAAACAATTGCCTTTAAACAACAACAACATGTTAACATGAGTTATTAGAATCATTTTATATATTAATAAATTATTCACTCCTCTCTTAAAAGAGGCTACAGAATATGATTTAACTTTTTATTGAAGACTCAGGGTCACCACTACTTAATATCAATTATTCTGCCATCAGAACTAAACACCAAACTGTTTTATATTATCTACAAGCCTAAATAAATTAAGGGGACTCTTCAGTAAATGACATCAGGACATCTAGGTGGCCTTCTGGAAAATAAAGTTGGAGTCTTATCTCACATCCAGATGAATCCCAGTGGATCAAAGATTTGAGTACAATAAATGGAACTGTAAAAGAACTTGGAAGAAACATGGGAGAATTGTCTTATAATCTCTGAATGGGGAGGCCAGACAACTATGATGCAAAACCCAGAAGCCCTTACATACGATATAAATTTGATGATTTAAAATGATATCTGCATAGTAAAAAAAAAAGAAAAGCAAAAGAAAACAAAAACACTGCAACAAAGTCAAAAGAGAATATTGGGGAAAAGTGTTATAATTCATATTATAGTCAAAGGGCTCAATCTCCCCTAAATATAGAAAGCTCTAGAAACTGGTCTTTAAATTACTCATTTTTTACTAACAATTACTAATAATATGAATAAGTTATTAACCCATGCTATAATCAAAAGTAGTACACTTAATTCCCAGGTTTATCAATTTAAAAAAATTTTAAAAAGACTATGATAAAAACTATTCCTTAGTACTTTATACACATTATCACATTTAATCTTTTGAACAATTTTGGCATTTTCAACTACATTTTGTATATGAGAATTTCAAGATTCAGAGATTCTTGTTGGTTCTCTTCTGTAAGCTTAATAAGCAGCCAAACTGAGACCTGAACCCAGGTCTTTCTGACTACAGAAACCAAAGAACTGAAACATGTTGCTCTATTGCCCAAAATGCTTCTGATGCCCTTTGTCAGAGGTTTGTGGGAGGCTCTGCTTTGGGAGGGCAGATCTAACTAGCATCCCACAATGACTTGTGCTCTCTCTCTTCAAGTTCACTTCATTTTCACCTCCCAACTCTCAATTTGGGATAAAAAATATTTCCCCCCCAAACTTCCCTTCTTTAAAGAAAATTTACACATATAAACATGTTTACACGAAGTGCTCCTTGGTTAGTTCTATTTCTTGTATACTCTGTGCTCCTCAGCACGGCTGTCAACTGTCTCGCTCTGCCCCTACACTGCTGGGGGTGCTGCAGGCACATACCTGCTGGGCATGGCTCCCCATGATGTCATCTCCAAAAGGAGACCAGCACAAGAAGTACTACTCCTACAACTTGAAAAAGACTTTGATTTTTGATGCCTCTTTCTAATCTCCCCAACTTGAGAATAATAGCTTTACCATTTATTTGTATCTATAAAAGCAACATTTTCTCTCATTTTTAAAGTTATGAATAGGTAATTATGCTCCCAAACTCAAGTGTCAGGATAATGGGGTGGAGGTGAGGATGAAGGTTAACAAGTATATAGCCTGAGGTACCCCACCCTAGAGATTCAGACTCCATGAGGATAGGGCCTAGGAATCTGCATTTTAATAAGCTTGCTGTGTGACTGTACCACAGACTGGGAAATGCTGATTGGAAAATGAGGCCAATCCAACTTTAATTTCAGCCTGGATAGGTGGGGTTGACCCAAGCAGTGGTAGAGTCAGGAAACAGCCATAGGGTCAAGGTTATCATCATCATTACCATCAAAAACTATCTCTGGAGTGCCAATTATATGAAAGGCAATTAGCAATCTTAAAAAGTAGAAAAACGTAAAGGGCCTCAGGACAGAAAGGTTGCGGGGACTGAAATTAGAAAAATGAATCCGGGTTCCACTGGAGGTTGGTAAAGAAGTAGTGCAGTGCCCTGGCTGGTGTGGCCCAGTGGATTGAGTGCTGGCCTGTGTACCGAGGGGTTGCCAGTTTGATTCCCAGTCAGGACACATGCCTTGCTTGTGGCGAGGTCCACAGTTCAGGGTGTGAGAGAGGCAACTGATCACTGTTTCTCTCCTCTTTCTCCCTCTTCCCCTTCTCTCTGAAAATAAACAAATAAAATCTTTTTTAAAAAAAGAAAAAGGAAGTGGTGTAGTAAATCAGTAAAATGCATCTGATGCTTATACAAAGGTTTTAAATGTAATGGAGGCTAGCGAACTCATGAAGCCACAGATACTATAAAATCAGCTCATCTGTGGGTGTTTGTCAGACAGTCTAAATTAGGATCGTAGCTACATCTTGGCATGCCAACTTGTCCATCTGAAGAAGAGAAATGATTTTTGAACTTACTGATTCATTCATGGCAACGCATGGCAAGATGTGGGAATAATGCATTAGGAGAAGCATGGGGGATGCTGGGACGGTGGCTGGTTCAGGAGAGGAATGAACTCCCTTCATTCAGGCAAGAGAGCCAAGACTATCCACTGTGTACACTGGGGAAGTGTTGGCCACAGAAGATAGGCAGGAAGCTTCCATGAGGCAGTTAAAACTGTCAGTTGTGTTAAGAATAGGCCACTGAATTCTCAATCTTCTCAACTTTGTGAAGTTCTGGGTAGAGACTACTGCTTGATACTGAAGCTCCACACCTGTCCTTTCAAGATAGAGAAGAATTAAGTCTTTCTAAGAAAAGGTCTATCTTCACGGATGAATGAATGAGGGTTTGCAAATTAGCATATCTTACAGATAAGTCTTGCTCATTTGAAAGCCTAATTTACCCTTAAAAGACAAGCTTATTTCAGTATTCCAAGGCAAGATAAAATGGCCTTGAATATAGCAAGCCTGTAGGCTGGGCCCCTTGGATCCATCCCTTGGTCCCCTGGGTCATTTGGAGTGGGAAACTCCTCCTTGTCTGAAGCCTTGTTGGAGCAGGGGGTCATGGTTTCACTATGTTTGTTTGGAGCCAGGGACAAGGTCTGTCCTTCTCAATAACAACTTCTTGAATTCATAAATGAACCTTGTTATAAACTCACCTGAAATATTTGCTAGAAGTATTTTGAAGGGCATGAAAAAACACTTGACAAAATTGCAAAAATAACTTTAGCCCTGGCCAGGTGGCTCAGGTGGTTGGAGCATCATCACATACATTAAAATGCTGGGGGGTTAATTCCCAGTAAGGGCACAAACCTAGATGGTGGGTTCCATCTCTGTCAGGGCACATAAAGGGGGCAACCAATCGATGTCTCTCTCTATAAAATCAGTAAACATAGTTATATGAGATTAAGAAAAAAAATCATAAGCATTTCACAGTAGTCAGGGAACAAGAAATCCTTTATCTATTCCTTTTTAAATATAATCTTGGAATTATATCTTCACAAATTTACAACAGATCCTAAGGATTACTTCAGATGGCTTCTTGAACGAAACCTTTTTTGAATAATAGTTAGCTAAACCTATCAAATAGGGCAATTAAATGCCTTTTTCCATTCCCATGTAGATACTTGTAAGCTGCAAGTCTTTATGCTGGTTAAAAATAATTTAAAAAAATATCCCACAGAATTTGTTTTACTGATGTAGGACTTTGTCTGAATCTTAACTTTAAAATAAGCACCATTAAACTGAACATCACTGTTACTAAGTTGATTATTAGTGCTGATCTTATTGAGGAATTTATTTTCAGCTTTTGATCTTTGTTAATTAAATTAAACTTGCTGTTACTTATATGCTGTTATTTATATTTTCATCAAAATATTTTTTGAGCCCTGGCTGGTGTGGCTTAGGTTGCTGGTTCAATTCCCAGTCAGGCCACAGGCCTGGGTTGTAGGTTCAGCCCGGACAGGACACGTAAGAGAGGCAACTGATAGATGTTTCTCTCTCACATCGATGTTTCTCACCCTCTCTTTCTCCTTCCCTTCCTCTCTAAAAAAAATAAATGAAATCTTTAAAAAAATTAATTCAAAAATAAAATAAAAATGTTTTTGAAATTCAACATTATTATTTAATGGAACAATTTTTTCAGCAATATTAATGACCCATTTAAATTATTTACTTCTTTATAAGTGAGATAGCTATTTTATGTTTTATATTATTTATATATAAATATAATTTATAGTAGTGCTACATAGTTATCTTTCCAAATAATGAAATTTAATTTTAAAAGTTGAATCAATTAAAAATATTAAGTAATGATTAGCATAAGTAATAGAAAATCATGAAGGCAATATCAGAATGACTGGATTTGGGGAAACAGAGCTTTGAAGGGAGTGCAGATCGAGCGTGGAGTGGAGACAGGCGAGCTAACACAGTAAGCTGCCTCTCTGAGGATCACTTATGCAGGTGGGACTTAATCTTAAGAGCAGTCAGAGCCACTCAAGAGCAGAAAGCAGGGGAGGGTCATGACCTTTACAGAATCATTATGAGAGTGTCAGGAGAGAGGATTGGAAAGTGACAAGAGGAGGCAGGGAGGCCAATTAGGAGCCAACTTCAATAATCCAGGAGACGGATGATGGTGGCCTAAACCTTGATGTTGCAAGTAGAATAGAGAGTGAAGAGCCATCTCATGACATGGCCATTGAGGGAGAAGAACCTCCTGTTTCTGACTTAGATACCTAGGTCAATGGTGGAATGGGGCCTTTCCACCATTGGGATACGGAACACAGGAGACGTGGATTTTAGGAGAATTGTGATGACCTGTTTAGACATGTCATATTTGAGGTGACTTGTAAGAAAATGAAGACATGTCCAATAGGAGTTGCTTACTGGGCCAGGAGCTCATGGGAAAGACCTGGATTGGAGTCACCAGCACTTTCTTTAGAAAGAGACAAATACCCACCTGTATCAATCAGTCAGCTCAGGCTGCCAAAATAAAGTACCACAGACTAAGAGGCTTAAGCAACATAAATTTACTTCCTTATAGTTCTGGAAGTTAGAAGTCCAGGATCAAGTTGTGGGCAGTGTTGGGTTCCTCTGAGGGCCTCTCAAAGATATGTCATATTGGATTAGGGCCCGTCCTGATGACCTAATTTTATCTAATTAACTCCTTAAAGACCCTAAGTCCAAACAGAGTCACATTCTGAGCTACCAGGACTTAGAATATTAACATATTAATTTTGGAGTGGGGGTGGGGAGATATGATTCAGCCTATAATAAACACCATCCTTAACCTATTAAATCCAAGGGAAATTTGTTGGCTAATGAAATCAGAAAGTTCAAGGTGGTGGGGGGTATGTGAAGGAGGATTCTGGATGAAGGGAATCAAATCCGGGATACAGAATGTGCTTTTATCTGCCACTCAACTTTCCACGGTGTCATCTGCATTCCTAGGCAGGCTCTCCCTCCGTCATGGCACCAAAGATGGCCATTTCAGGACTACAATTCTGCACAGAAACCAACTCCTGTGAAGAGAGCAACTTTTTCCTTGTAATCCTAGCAGAAGTCCTGAAGATGCTGAATGACCTGTCTTAAACCACTCATGCACCTCAGCTAAATCACTGGAACAGGGAAAAGTAACCCAGGCAAGGGCCGAGTCTGAAACTCCAAGTCTGACTCTGCAGCAAGTCTGAATCTCCAGCCAACCCCATGTAACCCTCAAGAATTAGGAATAAGGAAAAAGTGTTTCTTTATACAGTTGTTAAACAGTCAATAACAACTACAATAAATTGTGTCCACTACAATTTCTAAAGCCACCGGAGTAGATGCAGCAAACCATAAAGAATCTATAGACGAAAAATAAGAGGGCTGAAGTTAGGAACCTGAAGGAAAAACACTACTCAATAGCGTGAGAAATATATCCTTGTGGAAGATATATCCTTGTGGAAGAGAAAGGAAAATGACCAGTACAGTGTGTTACCATAAGTCATGAGAAGAGATAGTTATAACATGGAAGCCGGGAAGCAACAACTTGGAGAAAAAAGATTAATATGCTTAACTGTGAAGAGCTCAGACACATCAATTTTAAAAAAGACACACAAATGGAAAAACGGGCAGAAGATCAGGACAGGCAGTCCACCCCCCCCAAAAAAAAATTAAAATGACATATGGCAAAGCATTTAAATTCATTCATGAAGAAAAACAAATCCAAATATTTTGAGATATCTTTCGGTGCTTTTAAAATTGACAAAAAATAAAAAGATGAGCAAATCCAGTGTTAGCAAAGGTGAAGGAAAATAGGCAACCACGGTGAATCTGCTGGTGGTAGAAACAGGGCACCTCAGGCAGAGCACTTTGTCAGAACCACACATGTAAAGGTACATAGATACTCACTGGCCCTGCAAATCCCAGCTAGGAATTTACTGTCATAAGTAAATTAAGCCATATTTTTAAAACAAGGAAATAATCCAAAGACACATCAAAAATATGTTAAATTCAAAATATTGCCCAACAAGTATGGAGGAACACAAACAAATTGGAACAGACACTAGCTATAAATCACTCAAATACAGCCACATGGGTGGGTGTTCCCTGAATATCCCAGGAAAAGTAAGCCCAGGCAAATAAAATGAGGTAGACATAAGGATATCTGGGCTGTTTTGGAAAGTTCTCCAACATATATTAGTGAATATATAGTGTATATATTAGTTGTGTAAAGTGCAGAGCCATGTGAATAACATGGTTCCATTTTTGTCCACTTTAAAATGCATATAGCTGTGTGGATAAGCACTGCAGAACATTCTGGAGAAAAACATAAGCCACTGAGAGCAAGTAGCTGCATTTATTGAGAGGCAAAGAGGGGCAGGGAAGTTGTAGGGGTGAGACTTTTTATATTCTATACTTTTTAGCTTTTTAATTTATTCAAGCAACCAGCTGTAATTGAGCACGCAGTGATGCCAGGCACCGCAGTAGGCACTGGGGGAACAATGGAGGAGGCGATTAGAGCTGAAACACTAGCATGCGCTTCTGGACAGATGGGCCCAGGGTGAACCCCTACTGAGTGCTTAGAAGTGGGTATACCACAGCTACATTACTTAACCTCTCCTTCCTTCCTCTGTAAGATGTAGACTAACAGCTCTTGTCTGATAGGATTCCTGTGAGAATTAAATGAGATAATGCTTGTAAGATGCACAATGCCAGGTATTTACGACCTGTTCCTTTTTTTTTTTTTTTTTAAGATTTTATTTATTTTTAGAGAGGGGAAGGGAAGGAGAAAGAGAAGGAGAGAAACATCAATGCATGACAGCCTCTCGAGAGCCCTATAATGGGGATCTGGCCTGCAACCCAGGCATGCGCCCCAACTGGGAATCGAACCAGTGACTCCCTGGTTCTCAGGTTGGCGCTTAATCCACTGAGCCACACCAGCCAGGGGCTACTACTTGTTCCTTAATTGTTCGCTCTAAAAGAAGTGAGGTCCCCATCTGGTAGAACACCCAGTACAGTGAAGAGGAGTTGGTTATTGGAAATAAAGGGCCAGATTGTTGGATGAGCCATCCTGGCAGGAGTGGGCACCACTCAGAGGTATCCAGCATGATAGCAGGGCTGGAAGGCCTCCTTGCCCAGAGGAGGGAGAAACGCTACAAACATAACCTTCTTTGCTTCAGATGGCTTTCAGGCTGTCATGGGAGGGGCCTGGGGGATCCAGGAAGCAGTCAAGGCGGGAGGCTTTGCCAGGCAAGTCCTCCAGAAGAGCTGCAAACACTCTGGGAGCCTGGTCTGGAGCAGAAGGCAGAGTCTGAAAAGTTAGCTGAGGAAGCTCTGGAATGGGGCTAATGAGCTAGAGCAGAGGCCAGGAAGCATTCCAGAGAACCAGGGAGGAGAGAGTGAGGCAACTAGCAGAGGGGTGGGGGAGGGGTGGATGTCATACATCAATAGCTCTCATAGAATTGTTGGGAGCCCACTGATTTGGCTGACTATTTTTTTTTCTTTTCTTTTTCTGGATTAAGTACATGGAACTTCTGTGGTATCTTCACAGAAGAAGCCTTAGGCTTCTACAATCCTCAGGATTTATCTTTTTTGCTATGCTTCTTGTGTCTAATGTTGCAGGGGGAAGAAGAGCATGCGCGTTGGGGGTGAGCTGGCATGTGGCTGTGCCATACCCTTGCTTCTGAGCTTTCCTGGCTTTGATTTTGCCCCACTCTGTATTTGTGCCAGTCTTCCCTGACTTCCAGAGGGCTGAGTGGGGTGAAAGGCAGGGACAATTTGGCAACGTCAACAAAAAGGGCTTCCAAGGGAAGTGTATTGAAACAGGAAACAAGTCCCGAGTTGGTGGAAAGCTTGCTGTCCCAGAGAGAAAAGAGCTGCTTTGACTTCCCATCAACACTTACGCTCAATACTTCTTTTTTTTCACTTTTAAAAAATGTTATTATTACTGTTTACCAAGGGGGGAATGCAATTTATATACACCAGCAGCTGTAGGGGCAAAGGACACACACAGTTAGCAGTCTGCATAGGATGGACTACTTACGCAAAAATAAGACTCTCCAAAATGAAGGACAGGGGTGCGTTACTCTACACGTCCCCAGTGACCCCAGCATTTGATAAGGCTAGTCAGTGGCCCCTGGGCATGTGGTGATAGGAACTAATATATGGAAGAATAAGCCACAAATCACAAAAAATGTGTAGAGAACCCTTTTACCCCCATACAGACACAAAGAGAGATACATAATAGCATTACAGGGTGATCAATACATTTAATTGAGGAGGAGAGGATAGGAATTTTGCTGTTAGAGGGAAGATTGGTAGGGAAAGGGAGAGTTCCTAACCAATGTCAACTATGGTAGGAGCATTATGTCCATCCAAACTAAAGGAGTTAGTCTGTTCCAGCCCACCTGATAGCCATCCAGGGTAGGAGGCTACTGCTCTGATAGTGGAGGACAGAAAACAAAAACCAAGAGTGACAGATAATAGGAACTTCCCACTTCCTCCTCTAAGCAGGAGCAAAGGCCAGAAAGAAAATGGTAACGCCACAATCTGAGCTCCCCCTCTGAAGGAAGAGTGGACCATGGCCTTACCCTCAACTTGTTTCCCAGACATTATCTGGAAGTAGGCCAGAGTCTCACTCACACCCCCCTTTACCTTTACATTCCCTTAGAAGGAATTATCTATAAAAGCTCAAGGGCCAATTACCCAGTTATTTTAGCTCTTGTCAAGGTTTGACTTTTTAAAAAGTAATCACAATTCTTAGACTTAAGACAAATCTGTAACTAGGCCACTATCCTGACTCTATGGGGGGAATGCAGTAACCAGTCTTGAGGGCCTATTACTACAGTTCCCTGAATCTTCTAGAGTATGTAACCCAAATCAGTCCATGCAGTTCAAATCATTTCTTCTGGAATAAGGAAGGATACATGCACAGCCGGTATCAGAGAAAATGGATCAGGACCCACTCCATCCATGTATGTGGCCTTTCTCTAGCCTTTCTGCTCTTCTGCTTAGGTCTTAAGAAGCAATATCCAAGTGGAAGTGGGAAGATACAACTCCTCATGAAGCAAGACACAGCAGGAAGGCATATTAGCAAGGCAGTCCTGTCCAAGAAAGGCTCAGGAATCACATTGCCTTTCATACACAGGCTTTCTCCCCATCCTATTCCCATCAGAGGGGGCCACAAGAAAGATTCTTCTGAGTCTCCCACAAAAAACAAGGGGGGGGGAAGAAGTCAAGAAAAAGGAAACTGGACAGGCTTCAGAAGCAGGAACATCAAGAGAAGAAATGAAACCGGTCACTGTGAAAGCAGAGTGAAAGGCAGCACCTGGAGTCAGGATGCTCAATACTTCTTAAAGGAATAAAAGAACGGTCCCTCTGAGCTCTGTTTCAATCTGTGAGTAACAGCCTTGAGGTATAAAAGGGAGAGGACAAAGGCTGTCAGTTGGCCCTTCATTAATGACACTTCCAGCTCTTAAATGATAAACAACTGAGTGGTCAAAAATTGGAAATAAAATGACAGCAAATAAGGAATGAACTAGTGGGTCCAGGTCTGGTCTTTCAACATCTTTTCTTAAATAATCCATCCTTTCAACACCAAAAACAATAAATGTACTAACTCATCTTATATATTCGGCTTATATGATAATTACTCTCATTGTTTTATCTTATTTTTAAAAAATATTTTATGTATTTATTTTTAGAGAGAAAAAGGGAGGGAGAAAGAGAAGGAGAGACACACAACTGGCTATCTCAAAGGGGACCAAACCCATAACCCAGGCACTTGCCCTGACCAGGAGGAATTGAACCAGCAACCTTTTGCTTTGAGGGACAACACCCAACCAACTAAGCCACACCTCAAGTCTCACCTCAATATTTTAAACTGTGCTCTTCAACTACAATTCTAATTATCTTGTATATTTTTCTTACTCCCTCTAGTTCCTTTTCCATCCCTACTTGAACCAGGGTGTTTACCTTTTATCTTACTCTCACTTCTTGTTTCATAAAAGCCAAACTTTCTTATGTTTTATTGAGAACAAAACAGATATTTTCTAAAATGTTTTTCCATTACTTTAGTGAATTATTTTCAGAGTTGGTCTTTTCCTCTACAATGAAGTAATGCTTCTATTCTTTGCTGGTATAGAACATTTTCTATAATTTGTGTGTGTGTTCACACATCCTTGGACGGGCTTATACATATTCCACTGTGGCATTTATAAGTAATTCATTAATCAGATACTCATTTTTAAGCAACTGATATTTGTTTATGCTATGATGGGCAAGGTGTTAAAAAAAACTGTATTACATAAAAGGATTTGTGTTCAAAAAGCCTCTGATTTACTAGAAAAGGTCAGGTAGGCATAACAATAATCATGCGAGGTAGAAAGCCGGGTGGGAGGCGTGAGTAGATTTCATTATTTCCACCTGCGGCACTTTCCTAGCCGATGCAGGGAAAACATGATGCTGCAACAGGAAGGACTGACTGCACGGCCCAGTCCTATTCTAAATCGGCGGCCATTAGAAGTGAAGAGGACTGAAGCTATTTCCAATGTATATTACCTTTTTCTTCCTCTGGAAATATGTAAAAATACTGGCAAGCATTAATGTGCCAATGTTTCTGTAATGCTATAAATTAATGAGTATAATAAATTTTACATTCTGTTACATTATTTATTAAAAATGACAACAGCCCATTATAAATCACTGTCATCACTTAACTATTTCAAAGAAGCAACAAGAATGTTACCAAATGTTAGTGGAAAATAAATGGGATATTATCTTTGGCTAGAAAAATTTCTCAAAATGTTTATTTTCCAGTGATGAAAACATGTAACAGTCTATCCTTATTTTATACTGGCATAGATACATTAATCAATTGCCTTGATTATATATTTTTGTGAAAAGACATTTTAACAGAACATTATTATGGGGAACTTGTTTTTTAAAATTTGCTTAACTTTTAAAAAATAGAGATTTAAAAAACATTATCATAAATTTGACGTTAAAAAATCCAGACTATGCCAGTAGTTTTAAGCTTACCTAATTAAGATGTGATTGAAAATAGAAAAGTAACTTCCAAACCCCTAGAGGGTGTGTCCACCTCACAGATCTCCACCCAGACCCGTGCTGTAACAGAGGCAAAGAGCCGCTAGGTGGCTCTGTCATTTTAAAATAAAACTAAAGTCCGCAAAAGATAATGTTAAGGAACAAAATATCTCTACTAGACAGAGAAAATATCTCTACTTAATCAAAGCAAGAAACAAAAGTCTGCAATTATGGCCTCTCAGAATAATTTGGAGCTATTGAATTCAGAATTAGACTTAAAAAACAACCTTGCAAAACTGCAAAGTATGTATGGGTAAGCAATTTGCTAAAAAATGAGGGAAGGCATTATATTATATAGTCTTAAGGAAATCAATTACTAGAGGGAAGATGGTTTCGTATTTTTCCTAATTTATTGCTATCTATGTTCCCAGCTTTTCTTTGGGACTTTCTTTAGTTTACACCATTGTTTAAGAAAATAATGTTAAACTTGGGCAACATAACCCATTAGAAATTGCTTTCCAATTTCCTGGGCTATAGTCATCATCCTTAATAACATCCCAAGAGAATTACAGAACAAAACTTCGTTTGGGGCTATTAGGGAAGGATGGGGGGGGGGGAAGCACTGTGTTTATCTAAATTAAGAACATTTAGATCCTGAAATCAAAATACAATGAAGGCAAACACTATTCCATTCTATAGCATTTGCCAGAACATAGAAAGTGTGCTTTAGAGTGGACAAATAATTCCTTTCTGGTTCCAAAAATGATGAGAAAAATAGCTACTTTTGAAATATGATTTGTACCGTAGGTACCAAAATTTGCTTGTTAAGTAGCTCTAGATTTCATTATTTAAGATTATATATGGAAGATGACACTTTTCCCCCAAGTACATAACTAACTTTATCATGGAAATCAACGCAGGGTTGAGAGGTCGGTGGGCTCCGAATTATCAAGTACTCAGCTGTCAGACTGTAATGGGCAAGTAGGGGGAAAAACATTTTCCTCTCCCGTCCCCCTTAAACGAGAACCTCAGACGTGTCGTTTACTAAGAACATTTAGGGACAGTTTTAATTTGTAAAAACCAATTTTCTTATTAGTGTTCAGAGACAATGACTGCGTGGCATGTAGTGTCGCTACAGGATTGTCCTGGTTTTGTTTGTTTTCCCAGGCAGGACCAGCATTTGAAAACTCACAGAAGTAGTCTGTAAAAAAGCTATTTTACGAACGTACCATAATTTGTGACCTTATTTTATTTGTTTAATGAGCTCTTCTGGCACGCAGCTTAACTTAAACTTGGCTTTAAAATGCTAACTTCGAACCCACTTATTTAAATGTCTTCGAAAACGTTCACTTTTCTGCTTTTGAACACAACAAATCACACCAAAAGAGTGCACACAGTGGACATAAAAATGAACAAATACTTCCCGAATGTGAACGAACAAATAGTTATATGTTTAGAGACATGGTTAGAGAAATTAAAACCGATTTCAGTTCCTCCGATCACAGAGTTCCCTAGAAGGGGACACGCCAAAGATGCCTGTTAATATAAACTACTGTGTATCTCAAAGAGTTGAAAATCACGTTTATTATGCCCTAGCGGGAGCGGATCAGTTCAGATCAGACGTGAATCTGAACCTCGGTCTTAAAAGCTGGAGAGACTGGAGGTAGAAAAAACAGCGAGGGGTAGGCAGGTGGTCCAAGCGGCCATCCAAAGTTAAACGCAAGGACTTTTGAGAAATCTCTGTACTCTTTTGGTTATCATCTCTTTGTTTTAATATTCGTTGTTTTATTTCCTTATCGTGCCAAGGCTACGTTAGCTAGGAAGGGGTGGGTGCTCTTTCCCTAAAAGCTGGAGGCGCCGGCCTCCCTGGGACTCCCGGGCACCGGGGCCCAGCGAAGAGGGGCTGCAGGGGCCCGGCGCGCTCCGCCCCGCGGCGCGGGCAGGTGGGGCGTGGCGGCGGCAGGGAGAGCCCGCCTGGGCCACCGCCCAGCCCGGCCCTGGGTTGGGGGGGGCGGCGGGGGGCCTCGCAGACAAGTATAAGAAGTCGGCTGGCTGGCGCTTCGCGCTCAGGAGCCCGTTCCGGCCCAGAGGGACAGTCGCAGAGCCAGAGCAGAAGCGCCGCAGGGTTGGCTCCCAAAGGGATGCTCTCGCCAGAGCGGCGAGATCCACCCCGCTCGCCCCTCGCAGCCGCCGCGCTGCACCCGCCGACGTCCACCGAAATGGCTCTCTACTGCGGCGACAACTTCAGCGTGTACTCGCAGTCCGGCCTGCCCCAGCCTGCTGCCCCAACCCCGGGCGCGCCGCCGGCCGCCAGGGCGCCCTACGCGCTGGCCGACTACACCGCACCGCCCGCCGCCGCCGCCAACCCCTACCTGTGGCTCAACGGGCCGAGCGTGGGCGCTCCGCCCGCCGCCGCCGCCGCAGCCGCGTACCTGGGCGCCCCGCCGCCGCCCCCCCGGGGCTCAGCTGGGCCCTTCCTGCAGCCGCCGCCCGCCGCCGGCACCTACGCTGGTGCTCCGCGGTCCCTCGCTCAGCCCGCGCCCGCTGCTCCTGCGGCTCCCGCCGTACCGTCCGCGCCCTGCGACCTGGGCTGGTTGTCCGTGGCCAGCCGCGAGGATCTAATGAAGATGGTGCGGCCGCCCTACTCGTACTCGGCACTCATCGCCATGGCCATTCAGAGCGCGCCCGAGCGCAAGCTCACGCTCAGCCACATCTACCAGTTCGTGGCCGACAGCTTCCCCTTCTACCAGCGCAGCAAGGCGGGCTGGCAGAACTCCATTCGCCACAACCTGTCGCTCAACGACTGCTTCAAGAAGGTGCCCCGCGACGAGGACGACCCAGGTGAGGGCAGCGGGACAGGTGCTTCCTTCCCGGTGGGAGAGCAGGACGTGGTGGCAGGGTGGGTGGTCTCCGCGTGGTTGACTTGCGATCCACACGGAGTCTTCTGGTTCTAACTGGCGGTGAGAGCCAGTGGAAGGACAACTACCCAAATCTCTTGTTGGGGTGAGGGGAACCCAGAGGACAAAGAAGTATCAGAGGACCCTCGGAGTGGGGACTTGTAATGGAGGAACTGGTTTCTTACACCTCATTCCCGCTTCTCCCTCACCCCCGCCCCCCCACCCCTCCCCGAGACTGGCCAGCTAGAGAAAAAGGAAAAAGCCCTCGTGCTCAATGGGAAGCCACCTCTGCGCCTGTCGAAGGGGGTAGGGTCAAGTTACAAGGTGGTAGATTAAGAATGAGATCGCGGTGAGCTCTCAGATAAGTGTGACTGTGAAGGTATTCGGATGAGCTGAGAATCCCATCACACATCACAAAAGCGGTGGTGGGAGACCAAGAGGAACCTTAGGCCCTTCAGCTGCCCATGGATGCACTTCCTCGTGCATCAGGTTCCTGGGAGACTCACTGCGTCCTTCATAAAACAGATACTCTGTCTACCTTGAGAGAGATGATTGGAGGATGAGAGGCTCAGGCCTGAGACGGGGGCAGGGCGGGGTGAGGGTGAGGGGTATAAGAACTTTAGCTTAGTCCTGAAAATTGTGGTCTTGGTACCTTAACCTATTTGAAAATGTAAAAATGAAAACCCCAAAAATGGTTCTTTCTGATCTAAGCGCTGGGATGAGGAGGGCTGAGTCACACTGGAGTGCTGCTAGTGACTTCCCTCTACTTGGGAAGTGGATGTGGAGAAAAGCTGAAAAACTGGACAGAAACCTAATTCTACTTGAGGTATTCAGAAGGAAACCAGGACAGGGGACATGGGGGCAGAGTTGTGACAGGAAAAGGGGAAGAGACATAAAACCGTTTCAGTTGTACACTCCAGAGACCCAGAATGTTGTGTAAATTACATAGACACCTTTGTGTACTCATACCTGAAATCATTCTAAAGCAGTGGTTTCCAAGAAATACAGTACAAGCCACATGTGATTGTAAATTTTCTGGTAGTCACATTTAAAAAGTAAAAAGAAACCAGTGAACTTAATGTTTTTTAAGTAACCCGAAATAATTGTTTCAACCTATAACAAATAATAAAAAATATTAGTGTGGTACTTTATATTACTTTTTTTGGTACCAGGTCTTCAAAATCCTGTGTGTTTTGCACCACACCTCACTTTTTGGACTAGCTACTTTTCAAGTGCCCAGCAGCCATGTGTGGCTAGTGATTGCTGGATAGGACCAGGCATGCGGTTCTAGAATGTGCATCTTCCACATTCAGCTTCTAACCTGAGATGGTCACTTAAATGTCATGTACACTCCTCTGGACCTTCTGAAAAGTTCGAGGATCTAGTGTCTCGTCAAAGTGCTTGGTACCAAGGTGGCACAATGTAATTATCCTGATAGATGTATGTATTATTATTGAGATGGTAGTTATATGAATAAATTTTTTTCCTGCAACTATTTGCAGAAGATGTGTCGGTAGAAAAAAATGGGTGTGGGGAGTGCATGCTAGTTTGTGGAGGTGATTAGTGAAGAGCATTCCTGGCTCTACTGTTTCGAACTGGGAATACATCAGGGAACTAGCCAGTCTGAACCTGTCCCCCCCTCCCCCCTTGAAAAATGGAGGTGATAATATTGCCTGTCTCCATAGAGCTGTGAGGAGTAACCCAGGTTATTCATGTAAAGCACTCACTGTAAGTTAAATGCTTAACAACACTTTTAACTGCTGTTGATTGTCTTTACCAAAAAAGAGCTGTTGGGAAATAAAATCCTGGGGAATAGATTTTTTTTTTTTTACCTCAATTGTGCTAGTTAAATTGTGAGTGAAACTTTCTAAGCAAGAGACTACTAGCACTTCATGCATTAAATGGGGCCCTGATTGCTGATATTTGCCGAGTGAAGGAAAAACTTGGAAGACATGATAACAGATACTGTTTTCGCACTGCTTCCTGTACGCCAGCTACTATGCAAAGACATTATTTAACCATCACAGCCAACCAGTGAGGTGGGGACCATTCTTACCTCTATTTTTATAAATAAATAAATGGAGGTCAGTTTAAGAAGTGCTGGATTTTACAAAAGCACTCCATTTGGATTTAGAAGGGAGGCTGTTGGGTAATTGTAAGTGACTTGTGAATAAAATTAGGTCTTAAAATTTAAGTAGCAGACACTGCCAGGAGGAGGTAAAAGTGGCCAGAACACCTTTGTTTCAGATTTTTCCTTAAAGATAAATAAAATCAAGATAACTTTAAACAGTAAATGAGTGAGCATCTTTGTCTGCATTTAATTGAAAGCCTGCCTTCTTCCTCCGAAAATAGAAGCTAAATGAGTGGGCATAAACGTTTCCTTCTCTAACAGCTGTCTTTCTCATTACCATAGGAAAAGGTAATTACTGGACCCTGGATCCAAACTGTGAGAAAATGTTTGACAACGGGAACTTCCGCCGGAAGCGAAAGCGCCGCTCTGAGGCCAGCAGCAGCTCCACTGTGGCTGCGGGGACATCAAAGTCAGAAGAGGGTCTCTCCTCAGGATTGGGGTCTGGAGTGGGTGGGAAGCCAGAAGGAGACAGCTCCTCAGCTTTGCTAAGGTCTTCGCAGTCCCCCGAGCCTCCCGAGAGGACGAAGAGTACTGTTGCCTCCCCGGGAGGGCCCATGCTCACCTCTACCCCTTGCCTCAACACCTTCTTCAGCAGCCTCAGCACCTTAAGTGTGAGCAGCAATGGCAGCACCCAGCGAGCTGTCCCTAGCAGCCACCACCTAGGGATCCAGGGGGCCCACCTGCCCTCCAGCAGCACATTCCCCACCAGCGTCATTCCAGAAGCCTCATCAGACACCTTGCAGCTAAATAACAGCACCAGCAACAGTGGCAGCCAAAGATCTTCCTATTATAGCCCTTTCCCTGCCAGCACCGGTGGGGGGCAGAGCAGTCCTTTCAGCCCCCCTTTCTACAACTTCAGCATGGTCAACAGCCTCATCTACCCCCGCGAGGGCTCTGAGGTATAGAACACAACTTCTTAGAGTTGAACATGCACACCTGAGATCTTGTTAAAAATACAGATTCCAAAGCAGTAGGTCTGGGTAGGTTCTACATTTCTCTGGAGCTCCCAGCTGATCTTCTGGCCGGTTGACCACACTTGGGAGTAGCTTGGGTATAGTAGATAATTTTTTCTACAACCCAGGAAGATTTTACAGGTTTCTCTGGATAAGGGCCTCTCTGGAGAGAAATACACCCTACTCTGTTCTAGGACAGTACCTAGAGCTCTAAGGGGATAGGGACCTTATCCATTTTGTTCATCGCTGTATATCAGGGTTATAAGCTAAAATGTGTACATGGGCTGGCTAAAACAAGTGAATGAAGTCACTGGCTAGGGGAAAGGTAGCAATTGGTGATTGAAGCAGTAGGGAGTGGTTGGGGGCAGCTAGTTCTTTCCTTCCTGCCTGTCAGCATTCTGATTTTCCTAGAAGAGTCAGATCAATATTTTTACAGCAAACCTGCATTTGAATTCTTGGCCACTAATTAAAGTTTTAAAAATACTATAGTAGGAAACTCTACAAATCCTTAAGCTATATCCAGCTCATGAATCACTTCTGCTTATGTTCCAAGTCTGGAACATGGTAGGAAATAACACCAATAAAACTACCCAAGTAAACCCTGTGTGCCAGGCACTGTTCTAGATACTTGGCTCACTTAATCCTCACAATAACTTTGGGAGATAGGTATTATTACAAGCCCTCATTTTCATATGAGGCTGTGAAACTCCAAGATGTCAAATCACTCAAGGCCATACAAATAGGAATTCATGACCCAGTATCAGATCCAGGCAGTCTGGCTTCAGAGCTGGAGCTTGTAACTTAAGAGTTCTAGTTCCTGAAAAGCAAAGGCAGACATAGCATAGAGGGGGTAGGAATGAGCTAGATCACATTGGACCAAAGATTCCAGTTGAAATAACTGTTACTTGAGATGTTCCCCTGAGCAGCAAGGATGACACCACATCTGCTTTACTCCTGCCATATTCCTGAGGCCTGCATGACAATTGTCCTAGTTAACTTGACATCCTATCCCTTCTAGCATGTGTCCTGGATTTTTTTCTTAACAAAGCATTAGAATTTTATTAAAAGTAATTTTTAAATGGAATTTTTATAATTTTTAAAAAATAACTTGTGGTAATTTTTAAAAAATATATAATTTATTTTTAGCACTCCCTTTTACTTCTCAAGAGGTATTTTCATCTGAATAATTGTTATGGCCACCCTCCCAGTACCCAGCAGAGTGTCGGGTACAAGGCAGACACTCAGTCACTGCTTACTCTAGTTGATTTTATTGGAACAATGTTATTTTAAGATGAAGGTAATGTCCTATGAATTGCCTTTGTACCATATTGTTGGTTTGGGGTTTTAATTTAAAAAAAAAAAAGAAACACAAGTACATTTTAAAAAACAAATGTTTAACTTTCTCTGTGTATTTTTTGAAACTGACAGCATTACTCTTAAATTTTTATTTTGAAATACAGAAAACTTTTTAAAAACAGTTTGTTGAGGTATAAGTAACATCACTATTATTGTTTAAATATTATGAATGAACAGGCATACCTGGTTTTATTGTGCTTTACAGAGGTTGCATTTTTTACAAATTGCAGGCAAAACCCTCCATCAGCAAACAAGATGATGACTTGCTTTGTTGTGATACTTTAAGGGGATGGTGTAGCACCGACCCCGCAGTATCGCCAAAGTGTGCCTATAGAAAGATAACCAAAGAGACTACCTACTCCCCTACTATGTGTACAAAAGTCCAGTTTCAGTGGATGTTCCATGTGAGAAATCACTAACTTTTATAAAGATTTCTAACACAGTTCTATATTTGTAAAATAATTTATAATGTGAACTGAGACAAAAATTTCCCCAAAGAAAGTACACTGTGTGCTCAGAATCACATGAAATAAACCCAAATGGGGATGACTTCTGACCATTCTTCGGCATTACTGTTTTTCTGTCTTCGGTTTCTCCTAAAAGAATAGACGTGATTGGCACGGCACCAAAGCCATTACGGGGACTTTGTGTTGAGAGGGGAGGGATGGATGTTTTGTGTTCCACCCGCCCACATCTGAAAGGGCTGGAGTGAAGCAGTTCCTCTTTGGGGAGGGTCTACAGGCCTATGAGCATTTTATTACTGGCTGACATTCTCTGTCACTTAAAGTGAGATTCAGTGAACCAGATGATGTCTATTGTAGGAAGAAATGTTCTGGAAAGGTTTCACCAGCTGGCAACACTCCTCAGGTGGAGCCCTGGGTACTCCAGGGGGCCACAGGCAGCCCATCATTTCCAAGCAAATAGCTAGAAAACTTGAATGTGTCCTCATCTGGAAGAAACCTGAAAGATGAGGTTTTTGGACTAGGGTTTCTGAGCGTCGGCACTATTGATATTTGGGGCTACATACTTTTGTTGTAGGGGTGGCCCTTTGCATCACAGGATGTTTAACGGCATCCCTGTCCCCCGGCCCTAGCCATATGTGACAACCAAGAGTATCTCCAAACCTTGCCAGATATCCCCTGGGGGACAAAAGTAGCCCTGGTTGAGAACTGCTGATGTAAACCAACACCCACAATTTGCCAGTGTGGAAAGAAAGCTCCCTCCCCGACAAAAAGTCCTAGGTCTCAGGGCCAGTAGTTGAGCCCTGAATGAATTAGACCTCTGGGTGTGTATAGGACAGTGTTCCATGAGGTGACTTTTCTCCTAAGGAGAATCATTTGTGAGTAGGTACAACACAGTAACAGGTATTTCTCAGAACTGGTATCTACTATCTGTGTTATTATTTGGGGGCTGAAGTGGGTGGGGAGGGATACAGGCATAGGGAAGACACAGTAAAAAACATGACTAACCTGTATTTGGAAGTATCTAGATCCTGGTAGTTAATGGATATTAAATGCCAGAACATTGGTATTTATGAGAACAAAGACAATGAGAATAATCTACTTCTGGTCTGAACAACTTAACTGCAAAGGCCAGCAGGGCGGCTTGGACCACACTCCCAGGACTGAAGAAGCTGTCCTGAAGGCAAGTCTTCATAGGGAACTGCCTCCTGCTGGCCATGGGATTAAAGGGAAAGGGACTAAACTGCCTGTGCCTGTGATATTCTCAGGTCAAAATCTGCCCCTGCTTTCCAACTGGGAACCAAGTCAGAAATTACAGACCTGAGCTAAATTTCACTTTGCGTTGTTCGGAATAGTGCGGAGAAAAAGATGTGGACCGGTGGCATGTTGTTAAGCACTCTTGCTCTGGGGTGTCCCCAGGGACTAGGGCCTGCAGTCAAATTGCAGTCTTAGGCTGAGGCCAATTAGGCACATTTATAACTCAAAGCACCTGTCTTCCACAGTTCTAGGGCCTAGTGTACCATTCAGAATAAGGGGAAAAGGAGAATTTGAAAACCTAATAAGCAGTTCTCAGGTTTTATTTTTAATACTTTTAGATCCTTTCATCCCATTCTTGAACTTAATGGAAAAAGGCTTTGGAAACTGTATGCTTTTGTACCCCAACTCGTCCCTGAGGCCCCAACTACACTTACAAGTTCCTCCAAGGGCAAACAGGGCCAAGCTTTGGCCACAAGGAATGTCACTAAACTTTGGAAGAAACTCCAAAAGTGTGCTTCATTCCCTTCCTCTCTGAGATTCCTAGAATTTGGAAAGAGGCTAAGTCTTTAGGGTTTAACTGGGTCCTGTTTTCTTTAGATTCTCTAATAGCTGAAACTGAGAGGTTGCTAATGAAAAAAAAGTCCCTGGTGGTTTCCAGGGATTTGCTGATTTCTGGGTAGAGACCCAGTGGGCCAACGTGACCTCGCCTTTTGTCATGGAAAGCAGTCAGCCGGGGGCCGGTGGCTAGGTGGCTGGCACCACTGAAGAGAGGAGGAGTTTCCAGTCAGACTTGAAAACAAAAAAGACCAGGTAGCTACTGAATTCCTCTGAGCTTTCTCATTCATGAGGTCAAGGCATCACCACCAAAACTTTTGGAGGCCTGGAGAGCAGCCCTTTATCATTTAAAATAGGGAACATTACAATAACAATCACTTCTTGGATGCCAGGCAGTATCCTAAAACATACATAAAATAGTTACATTAAGCCCCCCCAAAACTCCTAAGTATACTGTTTTTATTCATTTCACCAAAGAGAATACTGCAGCCTGGGGCATTTGTGTACCAGGCCCTAGTCAAAAATCAAAGTGGTTGTTGCAGGTAAGTGGTACAACTAGGATCCAAAATCAGGCCATCCGATACCAGAAGCTAACTTCCCTGCACCTACAATGCTGCCTCTCCATTTTGGAGATGAAAGGAGAGGCCCAGAGAAGTTATGTGACCTGTCCAAGGCTACACGGCTTGCTGGTTGTAGATTTGGGCCTAGATCCCAGGCTCCTGGCCCACTGTTCCCCTACAGTGTTGTTCCTTCAGGCATTTTCTTTCTATGCTCCCTGATGTCTTTGTGTCTGGAGCTCATTTTCCAGGACACAGAAAGGTAAGCAGTGGGGAGGAATGTCACTTTTCTTTGAAATGTTCTCTTCCACAGGATCAGCCTGCACTCAGGTCAGGGGCCAGATCTAATGCTCTGAAGCTGCTGAGGGAAGCCAGAATTTGGCCTGGAACCTTGGACTTCCATAGGAAATTTATCCATTTGCTCAGCAAATCCCTTTCACTCATCAGGCCATGTGTGGGGGGTATTGAGATCATCTGAGGCCTGGAACAACTATGCATTGGGTAGGGAGGATCCACAGGGTTGAAGTGAGCATCCCCCACCCGGCTGCCAGCCTCTGATGAGGGAGATAGACTGGTTTCACCTGGAAGAGTGGCAGGCAGTGCCACCCCTCCTCACATCTTCACTCTTCTTTCCTGTGTCTGGTGTTAGCAGGACACAACGACCTGGACTGACATTACTCAAAGCTGGAACGACAGACGTGATAAAGCGCCAGAGGTTTAGCAGAGGTCTCTTTGAGGTCTAGGTCCTTGGCGCCTGACTACAGTCCTTTCAGTCCTCTCCAGCCCTGGCTGGGAGCAGCCACAGTGAGGGCACATGAGCAATCTGACTGTCAACTTCCAGTCCCCGCCCAAGGAGACTGACCTCTTTGTATTGCACTTCAGAGGAGGTTCAAGGCTACAAGTGTGTGGGGATTTTCTCCTGCCCAGTTTACCCTCTTGAAATGCATTAAGCAAACCACATTGTAGGGAACCCTCTGCTCCCTTATTTTGCTTCCTCTGTTTCCCCACATCCAAGCCCAAAACAAAAATCGTTGACTCCAGCACCAAAACTTGGTCTCCAGCCCCTGACATCTCACCAGTTCATCTGTGATCACCACGCCTCTGCCAGGAGGGCTACACAGCCTCAGCTCCTGGCTTCCTGCTATCCACAGGGCATTCTTCCCTGCTGTCCTGCACTCACTGGGTAGCTGGAAGCCAGAGCAATCTTTTAAACAATACTTGCAATTATATAGCTTTTCATCTTAGAACATTTTGGTAATTCTATTACCAACAAATGCCAAAGTTCTGTGGCCCTGCATGAACTCTGTCCTGCCCTCATCACCTCCAACTTTCCTTTGCTTCGCTCCAGCCACTCACCATCCTGCACCCGTCAAATGTTCCAAACCCTTCCATTCTAGCATCTTTGCAGCTACCATCCTGCCACAAGAGCTTACTTTGTCCCTCAATTTTCCCAGGCTTCTGCTTGAAGCCACTCTTCGAAGAAGCTGTCCCTGACCAGCCCAACCCCTCCCACTTCCACCAGTGACCCTCAAACTGCCTTTTGCAAACTCTTCTTCCCACCTTAACTAAATCTCTGACTTAAATGAAAACAAATAAGCTATTTTAGTGGGATAATTTCGGGGGGTGAGGAATGAGCCAGCTTAACAGGGCCAGAGCTGGGTATGGGATGAGTCACTTGGCTGCATGCTCAGGTGACCCCATTCATGCCCATCTCTGATTCCCTAAAGAAAGCCTACGTGCAACTGAAATAATTGTCTGACTGATCTTAAGAAAAAGGTGCATTGTTCTTCTTCCCTGTATGGGGAAACTGAGGCCCAGAGTATACATTTTCCAAAGACTTTTATTTATGATATACTAAATGTGCCATCACTAGGTGCATAAAACACAGAACGTTATGTTTATCTTTCAGTTTTAAATGGGCAAAACCCCAAGAATTTCTGCTATGTTTAGACTGGATTTAGAACTCAGCTGTCCCTATATCCCTACACATCACTCCCCCTTTCCACACTCATACCTCCCCTGAGTTCTCCTGGAAACTAAACTGCTCAGCCAAACACCTGAGGTCTTTGATCATCAACCCATCAGCTGCTCCCCCAGCGCTCAGCTAGAAGACTTTCAAGTTCTCTCTCTAAGTTTGGGAAAGGAAGAAAATACCACAACAGCTGCTATACTGCACCTTTCTTTGCATACTGGTGGTAAGAGCCAAAGAATAGCTACTTCAGCAAAGGTTTTTAAAACCTTCCTTCAATGGGGTTAACTCCTGTGCAGCCAAAGACTCCCACTACACATCAGAGCGGTGTCAGCCAAGAACCCCTGCCTCTATCATTGCCTGCTCAGGGGATGTGCCAGGTGTCCTACTACATCGTGTTTCTTGATTCAGGAATTACTGAAAATGGACATGTCCTATCACTGCAGGAATGTTGCCACTGCTAAAGTAGTGAGGCCAACAATGGTGTGGCAATGGTGAGAGTCCTCTAAAAGGGGAAGATCACAATTCATTCTGGTGCTTCCAAATTTAGTACCCCTCCATTTGCTCAGTGGTCTTTAGCACCCACTTTTTATACCTATTAGGAGACACAACGAAAATCAAAGCCCCTGTAAGGATGGAGCTCCACTTACTTTCTAGTGGAGGAGAAGTAGCAAAGAAGGGATAGATAACAGCAGGGTGACAAAGTGCTTCGACCAGAGAAATGTGGGGTACAATGGGGCTGTCTGGGAGAGACCCCAACCCTGACCAGAGTAGGAGTTGGCCAGATGAGGAGGCAGGAAGGGAGGAAGTCTATGTGTGGAAAAAGAGTGGAAGCCTGGAAATGAGAGACCAGGACACCTATGGGAAACAGAACAGCTATGTATGGGGGCAGGTTACATGTAACACTTTTAGGTGGGAAAGGGCAGTAAAGGAGGGGGAAGGTGAATCTGTAGTGTGATAAATCCCATCAACATAATAGAATTGGGCAGAATAAAATGGAATATAAATGAATTCAATTTTATTTTAAGAATGAAATTTATGTATTAAATAGAGTTCTTTGTGGAAAAGCCTGTGGAAGGATAAGATCTAAGAAAGGCCTTTCTGGAAACCACTATAGAAACACAAGCAAGAGGTAATGTAGGGATGCCAGGGAAGAAGACAACGGGAAGTGTAACAGACACTTAGGAGGCCAGAAGGGGCAGACTTAGCGACCTGGAAGTGGTGATTCAGGGAACAGAAAGACTCCGGGATGACTGCTGGGGTTAGGGTGGTTCTGGTCACCAGGTCAGGGCCCTCCAGAGGTGGAGTGACTATGTGGGTCATTCAGGAGGAACTTTCCAGCAAGGGCGGGAGTAGATTGAGATTAAAAGGGAGGACTAGGCTGGCTGTGTAAACCTGGGAGATAACAGAATGTGGATGAGATATTTAATTCAGTCAGTTGATAAACATTCTTAGCATTTCTTTGCTAAGCCCTGTGCTAGAGATACAATGGTGAGTAAAACAGACTTGCTCCCTTCTCTCTTGGGGTTTATACTCTAGTATAACCTGGAAATAATCTCACCAAAGAACGTTATTGAAAAGAGGCCAGAGCACTGTGAAGGAGCAGGTGAAGGTTCTGTGAGCTCATAAAAGGAAGGACAGTAATCTAGCCTAGGGAGTCAGAAAAGGTTTTCCTTCGGGGCATGGGCCTTGACTCGAGACTGAAAAAGAGGGCAGGTATGGACCAGATGAAAGGAAGGGAAGCACATTCCAGGCAGAGGGAGCAGAATTTACAAATTCCCTGTGGTGAAAAGGCCCAGCACCCTGGAAGGCTGAACAGTGCACAGAGAGCTGGGGGACATGGAGCAGTGTGATGGAACCTGATCAGATTAGCAATTTAAATGGTTGGGTGAGTCTTAAAGAATGAGGTGGACAAAGTAAGACATTATTGCTGTTGTTCAGGTAAGTGACCTGGACCAGGATAGTGACAATAAATAAAAAGATATGGATTCCTTTGAAAGGTATCAAGGAAGTAAAATGAACAAGACTTGGTGAAAAATTGGATACAGGGGTGTAAAAAAGGAAGGTGTCCAGGATGAGTGTTAGGTCTGCAGCCTGAGAAATAGAGGGGTGCCATTTCTGAGGTGAGAAAAATTTTTAAAAGATTGGTTGTTGTTTGGAAGGGTGGGGTGGAGAGGATCATAAATGTGGTCTCAGATACATTGAGTTGAGGTGCCGTGGAGATATTTAAATGGGAATATACTGTATTTTGCCATGTATAATGAGCACACTCTTTTTTGGCCCAAACTTTCAGGAAAAAAAACTTTTGTTTTAATTTTTTAATTCAATTATTTATTTATTTATATTTAGATACTTGGTTTTTGTATTATAAAGGGTATTATTTTGCATACAGATTTTGTTATTGCTTTCTAGAGTTACACTTTTAACACATAGGCATAAATAAAGGAATGAAAAACATATAGATACGGAATTAGTACTACTCAATAGTACTACTCAATAGTACTACTCAATTAGTACTACTCAATAATGTGCATCCTTATTTTTCCCTCAAAAATTTGGGCAAAAAATGTACATTATATACAACAAAATACGGTAGATGATTCTGGAACTCAGAAGAGAAATCTAGGCTAGAAATTTAAATTATGAGTCATTGGTATGGAAATATTAACTGAGAAACTTCTTGTTTTTGGCATGTACTTCCATGCTCCCATTAAGAAAAAGCTGAAAACCTAAAAATCAACTTTTTTTAGATTCATCAGGGTTCAAACCACTGCCCCCTAAAACTGAAAAGATAAGTGGATACCGAGGATCACAGTTTATTGGGAGCAGAAGCCTGCTACTGGAGCCAGGGCTGGTAGGAAAATTTGAGATGTAATTGACAAATTGCTGGAGGATCAGCATGAACAAGCTTGAGACTTAAAAATATGGCAGGGGTGGGAGCCTCCACCCTGGCTGGGTAGCTCATTTGGTTAGAGCATTGTCCTTTATGCCAAAGTTATGGGTTGGGTGGAACAACAAATTGATGTTTCTCTTTTTCTCTCTCTCTTCCTCCTTCCCCTTCCATGCTCTCTGTTAAAAAAACAAAACAAAACAAAAACAAAACAAACAAACAAAAAACCCCACATTGGGAGCTCAGGAGGTCTCACATTGTCCTGAGTTTTACGTCTAGGAGCCCTTTCAGGTTCTCAGGGTCAAGATTGGGGAAAAAAAAAAATCCTCTCCTGCTTCTCACAAGGGGTGGGGGGAGGGAGGAAGTAACCATTTTGAAATAAACCACAGCATTCTTTTTGCCATAACAACAGCCTGGCCTTTTTTTTTTTTTTTTGGAACCTAACTAACCCAGGGAAAGTGAAATACCCAACTCCAGTCCTCTCTAGTTTTCCTGTCTCATGTAAATGGGAAAAAAAAAAAAAAAAGCTGAGAAGCACTTGCTAAGGTCACAGGCCAGGAGCACAGGCTCACTGAAAGACTGAGACAGGATCCTAGACCCGGAATTATTCCCTTCCCCGCCCCACACCTCACCACATCAGTCAGGCTCCTGTATAGTAACAATGAATTACAGCTAAAAGAACTGCAAGGATCAGCCTCTGTTTTAAGAAGGAGTCTCTAGGGAAACCCAAAGACAACAGAAGATGAAAAATATGAGGACATTAAAGGAAATGTCACTCTTTGACACATACAGCAATAGCAAACAGTAAACATAGTCTAACTCCTAGACAAATAAATATAAAACCTCACACAAAAGGCCTATCTCATTTCCTTTAACACAATACATCATGTCTAGCTTACAAAAAAAAAAAAAATTAGAAAGCATGCTAACAGGCCAAAACCACAGTTTGAAGAGACAAAGCAAGATTTAGAAACAGGGATATGATATGGCAGGGATATTGCAATTCAACTAGGGGTTTAAAATAACTATGATTAATATGCTAAGGGCCCTACTGGAAAGAGTAGACACCATGCAAGAACAGATGGGTAATGTAAGCAGAGAGATGCAAACTAAGAAAGAATCAAAGGGAAATGCTAGAAATCAAAGATGCTGTAATGTAATGTAAAAAGATTGTGATGAGCTCATCAGTAGACTGGACACAGGCAAGGCAAGAACAAGTGAGTTTGAAGATATTTAGAATAGAAACTTCCAAAATGGAATGCAAAGAAAAAAGAAGAAAGGATAACAGCCCTGGCTGGTATAGCTCAGTGGATTAAGTGCTGGCCTTAACTAGAAGGTTAAACTAGAAGGTTGCTGGTTCTATTCCCAGTTAGGGCACAGGCCTAGGTTGCGGGCCAGGTCCTTGGTTGGGGATGTGTAGGAGGCAACCTATCCATGTATCTAACACACAATGATATTTCTGTCCCTCTCTTTTTCTCTCCCTTTCTTTCTCTAAAAATAAATAAATAAAATCTTTTTTTTTTAAGAGAAGGATAACAAAGACTGAACAGATTACCCAAGAACTGTGGTATAATTACAAAAGGTGTAACTTACATGTGACAGGAATACCAGAAAGAAAAGAACGTGGGAAAGAAACAGAAAAGCTACTTAAAGTACTAACGGCTGAGAAATTTCTAAAATTAAAGAAATAATAATTGAGGCAGTAGAAGTGGATGAAATCAGCAAGTGGAGTGTGGAATGAGAAGAGAAGAGGGTATCACAGCTGCATGGTATCACAGCTTCCATGACTTACTGGTAGAAGAGGATGACTCCACCAAAGTGCCACAGAAAGAATGAGCAGAAGGGAAGTAAAGGAGATTGACATGTCCCAGAGACCAAAGGCACTGGATGAAAACAAAGAAAGGATGGTCAGTTATGGCCAGTGCTTCAAATGGAACTCCATATATTTCATTTTAATTTTAAAAGAAAATTTCCTAAAAATTTGCTAGCCACATATGTAAATGTCTGTATTCCCTCACCAACAACGGGTGGCATAAATATTTTCTTAGTTTTGCCAATCTTAAGTGGTTGGATAGAAGACAGGCATATATAAATTAATATCCTTTTTTATACTGTCCAAAAATGGTTAATAAAAGAAAGAAGATAAAATCCCATTCAGTTTCTGGTTAAACATAAGACTGGTTGAATGAAGATTTATTTTCATTCCCTTGAAACATCACTAAAATTAGTAAAAAATTTAAGAAGGCAGAAGATAATGGGAGAGAGGAGACAGCAAGCAGATGAGTGTCTATAATACATAATATAGAACAATTTATGTAACAAATGAGATGGGAAGCAGAAAGGATAGTGTGTCTTTGTTTATAAATGCATAAAATATTCCTGATAGAAACAAAAGCTGGTTATATGGAAACCCTAGAGTGGTGAGTTGGAGTGTTGAGGAAGAAGTGAGAGGAAGACCTCAATGAAGAATCTTTTGTGCTTTTGCGCTTTGAGCTATGTAAATGTTTTTTCTATGCAAAAATGAATTAACACAATTTAAATTAAAAAAATAAACAGAGTATTCCAAAAGGAGAGATAGTTATTAAAACAAATAATTGTGTAAATAACTATAAATACAACAAGGGACTAGCCCAAGGTCTGTGGAGTCACTGAAGACCATTAGACTTCATCTAGAGGCTGAGCAGGGAAATGGATAAGAAGAAGGCATTTAAATGATTAAGAATAAAGCATTTAAATGGATAAAAAGAAGGTTTTTAAGCAGAGGAGTGGCATGACTAGATTTCCCTGTTGACCAGATTCGTATTCAGACTTCAGTATGGAGAGCTAGTAAGAGAATTCAGTAAAGTTTCTGGTTATGAAATAAATATGGAAAACATATTTCCTTTTCAGTATACAATATTAACAAAGTAGAAAAGGAAACTGCAAAAAATATTTCTACACAATGGCAACCAAAGCTTTAAAATAGAAGACAAAAGAAGATAAAGAATAGAAGTCTTTCCAGAGGTTAAAAAAAGACTTGTCTTTTTAGTTTTCATCCTCTCTCATTTTGTTATTTTTTAAGAATTAACTTATTGATAATTTATAAGCTTTAGATGGAAAAGGCCCTACCAGAGCTAACTGGAATCTTTTAAAAGATTTTATTTATTTATTTTTAGAGAAAGGGAAAGGGAGGGAGACGGAGAGGGAGAGAAAAATCGATGTGTGAGAGAAACATCAGTTGGTTGCCTCTCATACACCCCCAACCAGGGACCTGGCCTGCAACCCAGTCATGTGCCCTGACTGGAAATCAAACTGGTGACCTTTCGGTTCACAGGCCAGCACTCAATACACTGAGCCACACCAGTCAGGACTGGTGAATAGGATTTTTTTTTTTAAGATCTGCATATGGACATTCTCTGAAAAGTCTAAAACCTCATTGATAATACTAAGGAAGGAGTATCAGATGGGCAGCAGACTTCTCATTAATACTGGATCCTCTGAGGGCTTTTTCATGGTAAATAAGCTAGACTAATTCCAGCTAACTTAGGCAAAAAAAGGAATTTACTAGGAAAGTATGCAGTAGCTCACAGAATCAAAGGAAAACCTAAATAACTTGGTCTTGTGGTGGGGAGGGACTCACATTGGCTCTGAAGGTCTCAGCAACAGGTATGCTCCGGGTGCATCACTGGAACGAAGAAGCTGCAGCCACATACAGTGTCTGTGTCACTCTGCAGATGCAGATTCCATGAGGGAAGTGTCTGATTGACTTCTGAACTGGGAGGAGGGCAGGATACCTGAACTGACAGTCACATTGGGGATGGATTTTGCAGATAAACAACACATGAAATTGATTAGTCAATGCATATTCATTGAGTCCTGGCATGTGCCAGGCATTTCTGGGCACAGATAATCAGTGAACCAAGCAAAGACACTGTTCTCATAGACTATACATTCTGATGGAGTTTTGACAGAAAATAATCATAGCTCTATAATCCTTTATCTCCAGGATGAAATTGTAAGAGTTCTGGAAACCAAACATTTTTTGGGGGGAAGTGGGTTTGATATAAACAGACTTGGCAGAAAATCCTGATCTGCATGAATTTGAAACATTTGAGCATTTGAGTATTTATTTATCCATCCCAACTAGTGAAAATACTCATGTATTTGACAGCACAAGTATTAATGGATTTGATTGCAGGATTCTGCCCTTGAACCACTGGTCGACTGCATTTGTGCTCAGGGGAGAGAGTACCTTGGTTTTTGTGAGGACTGGGGATCCTGGTCTTGTCTATACTCTTGATGCTGGCTATGGAGAAAAATAAAGAAGCAGAAACAGATGGCTAGTTAGTGCTGAGAATGGATATGTGAGCGATATGGGAGGATGTTTTCATTTTATATGGTGTGGTCAGGGAAGGCCTCAATGACAATTTGAACACAGAGAACTGAAGGAAGCAAGAGAGAAATTCATGTGGACACCTGGGGGAAGAATAGTTCAGGCAGAGGGTAGAAAAAACACAAAGGCCCTGAGATGAAAGTGTCTTTAGACTGCGGGACTGGATGGGGCAAGGTGAACACGTGGAACAGATGAGATCTGAGAGGCAGTAGGGGAAGTTAGTGATATAAGGACAGTGGCTTTTACTCTGAGATAAAACTTGACAGTAGGGAGAGACTAAAGTTTTAGAAGAATAAATCAGGCTTAGGAGGTCTGTGTCGAGAATGGACAATTTGGAGTGAGGGCTGACATAGGGAAAGTAATAGTTAGGAAGCTGTTGGGAGGTGGCAGTGGTTTGGGTTAGGGTGGCAGCAGTCAAAGGGGAAATCAGTCTATATCCAGCAGGATTTGGATACATTTTGGAGGGAAGAACTGATATACTTGCTGATTCATTACAAATGGAATGTGAGAAAAAGATGGGACTCTTCACGTCACTAACTGAAAGCAGGAAATACAAGTAAGAATGGTGGAGGGAATGTTGCGGTCTGAGAAAGGGGGATAAAATCAGATAAGAAAAAGTGCAGGTCCTGACATGTCCAGGAGATGTCTGCATGATTCAGGATTCTGAAGAAATCTCACAGATTTCTTCCTGGGGATCAGCCCTAGTGGTTTTAAATGCAGATTTTGGTAGTGAGTCCATAAGTACTGAGGGTGGGCAGGGAGGGAAAGAAATAGTGTTTTTTTAAGAAAAAGTCCTTAAACAGTACTTTTATTATTTGGACAACATTTGTTTAGATTTACCTAAATGTTAATAACTTTCTTTGCTTACCATCTTTTTTCACATTTCTTCAAAGACATTTTCCTTTGTGCTGAAATAAATCATACAGATTTTCTTTTAGTGAAGTTCTTTTGGCCTTATACTCCCTCAGTTTTTATTTACATAGAAATGCTTCATTTTGCCTTTACTTGAAAAAAATGGTATGTTTTCAAGACACAGAAATCTAAGTTGAAATTTGTTTCTCTCAACCCTTTAAAGATGCTATTCCTTATCTTCAGGCTTCTGTCATCAGCTGTCTGAATAATTGTCGTTCCACTGAAGAAGGTTTGTCTTCTCTCTCTGGCTGCTTGTAATATGTTTTCTTTGCCTTTGGTGTTCTACAGTTTCACAAAAATATGTATAGGTGTGGGTTTGTTTCTGTTTGCCCTGTTTGGTGTATGTTGTCCTTTTGTGTGTGTGGATTCTTGCCTTTTATATGTTCAGCAAAATTCACAGCCATTACCTTTTTTTCTTTTAAGTTGTTTATGTTTAAAATTTTGTTTATTGTTGACACTATTACAGATGTCCCCTATTTCTCCCCCTCCACCAAGCTCCACTCTTTCTTCACAACATTGTTGTCTGTATCCATGGGCTTTGCATATATGCTTATATGTTTTTTGGCTAACCTCTTCCAGTCCCCTCAACCACATCCCTTATGAGATCTAAGAGTCTATTCCATGTGTTAATGCCTCTGGTTTTATTTTGTTCATCAGTTTATTTTCTTTATTAGATTCTGCATATGAATGAGATCACATGGTATTTGTCTTTCTCTGACTGGCTTATTTCGCTTAGCATAATATTCTCCAGGTTCATACATGCTGTTGCAAAGGGTAACATTTCCTTTTTTTTTAATGGACACATAGAATTCCACTGTGTAAATGTACCACAGCTTTTTATCCACTCATCTACTGATGGGCACTTGGGCTGTTTTCAGATCTTGGCTACTGTAAATAACACTGCCATGAACATATAGGTGCATATTTTCTTTTGAATTAGTGTTTTCGGATTCTTAATGTATATACCCAGAAGTAAGATTGCTGGGTCAAAAGGCAGTTCCATTTTTGAGGAAACTCCATACTGTTTTCCACAGTGCACAGCCATTATTTCTTTAAATATTGCTTCTCCTCTATCTTCTATTTTCTGTCTCTGGGACTTGATTAAATGTATGTCACATTTCTCATTCTTAACCTATTTATCATATGTTTCATTACCTTGTCTCTCTGAGTTGCATCCTCCTTAATGTTATCAACTCCATCGTCCAGGTCACTAATTTCCTCTTCATTTCTTCCTGTACTTTGTTTAACTTTTCCACTACTATTTTTTAAGTTTGAACAATATTTTTTGTTTCTAAAAATTGTATGTATTTCTTTTTCAAAGTTGCCTTAGCATTTTTTGATAGTCTCTTATATCCCTCTTTTATTTTGTAAACATGTTGTACATATTTTATATTCTATATCTGGTAATTCCCATAAATGAAGTGTTTAGAAGTCTAAATCTGTTGACCACTTCAGCTTTACTCTCATTAATTATGACGTATCTCTACATGTCAATTTTCTCTATTGTAAATTCATATTTGTTTGACCCTAATGTGTGGGAATTCTGGCTTTCTGCCAAAAAGGGTTTATGTGAGCTTCTGCTACCAGGTGGGGGTGCTATAAACATATGAGAATTTTAACCTTTTTTGAAGGTCCTAGCTTACTTCAGGACTCCCTGCAGTCAGCATCCCCACCTGCTGTTGACTGTAGTCCAGTGTCTAGGTAAATATGTACTGTCAATTTCAGTATTTGCCCTCTGGTCAAACTCCTCTTTTGCACTTACTTGCTTACTGTTCCCTAATCTGATTTCATTTCATCTTTTGACTGTTTTTAACTTTATGTTGAAATAATTTCATATGCACAGAAAAGTTACAAGAATAGTACAAAAGACCCATATACTCTTCACCCAGATTGCCCCATTAACATTTTACCACATTGGTGTGCTCAAATGCTCTCTCTCTCTCTGTCTCTCTCTGTCTCTGTGTCTGTCTGTCTCTCTGTCTCTCTCTCTCTTATTGCAACTTGATGAAGGGTTGCTTCTGAGCAAGCCTAACACTTAGTTAGGTAGGTCTGGTAGCACCCAATCAATGATAAGTAACTAAGTTCCCACACTGAACAGATGATCCACAGTTGGATGTTTGATTCTTACTAAATTTTATCCTTAAGACAAGCACTGCATCTTTAAAAAAAAAAAAAAGTGTTACATACTCAATGTTCTAAAATTTTAGTAACTTCTACAATCATTCTCCTGCTAAAGCTTGCCATAGGCTCCAAAGCATTCTCAGTGTTTTGGACACATCAGGCACCACATATATATTGAGACAGGGTGGTGGAGCTACTTACAATGATGTACTTTGGAGTAAACCAGAGAAACTTTCCCTTTCTCTGGGCTCCACTCAATGACATGAGATTGAAGTTTTACCCTTGGAGCAGGACAAACACATGTACAATATATTGGTATAAGCATCAAGCATTGTGCTTCTTAGTTATAGGCAGTGCAGACTTTTGGAATTTTCCCCTTTGGAAGGAATTTTTTGTCATGCCCCAGATTATGTGACCTACAGAAACTTCACTAGGTAGCAGTCTTATCTGGTTTTGAAGATCTTTTTATATGTATGTCTTATGAAGACATGAATGGATAGCTACTTCTTGCTTTTCATTATTATTATTATTCATTATTGTCACTAATGGAGAATACTAACATGACATTCTGTGGGATGGTAAAAATAGTAAAGTTATCAGCAGAGAAAACCTGTGAAATTTACTTACAGAACTGATATATCCTCTAGGCCGAGTTGTAAAGGGCTGTGTAGCTACCCCTACCAGATGAAAGCAAACTACTTCTAATTTTCTGTTTATTGAATCAAGAAAAATAAAGCAATAAGTTACTCAATAAATACATTTATATCAAGTACCATAGGCTATACAGGCATACCTCATTTTATTGTGCTTTACAGATAATGTTGTTTTTTTTTTTTTTTACAAATTGAAAGTTTATGGCAACCTTGCATTAAGCAAGTCTATTGTTATCATTTTTTTTCCCCAGCAGCATTTGCTCACTTTGTCTCTTTATGTCACATTTTGGTAATTCTCACAATATTTCAAACTTTTTTATTATTAATATATTTGTTGTTATGATTTATGATCAGTAACCTTTGATGGTACTATCGTAATTGTTTTGGGGCACTATGAGCCACATCCATGTAAGATGGCAAACCTAATTGATAAATGTTGTGTGTGTTCTGACTGCTCCACTGACCAGTCGTTCCTCTGTCTCTCTCCCTCTCCTTGGGCGCAAAAATATTAAAGTAAGGGATATTTAAATTAGGCCAATTAATAACCCTACAATGGCTTGTAAGTATTCAAGTGAAAAGAAGAGTCCCAAGTCTCTTACTTCAAATCAAAAGCTAGAAATGAGTAAGCTTAGATAGGAAGGCACGTCGAGAGCCACCATATGCTAAAAGCTAATCCTCTTGTGCCAAACAGTCAAGTTGTGAATGTAAAGAAAAAGTTCTTGAAGGAAATTAAAGGTGCTACTCCAGTGAACACATGAATGATAAGAATGTGAAACTGCCTTATTGCTGATATGCAAAAGGTTTCAGTGTTTTGGGTAAAAGAGCAAACCAGCCACAATATTCCTTTAAGCCAAAGCCTCACCCAGAGCCAGAACCTAACTCTCTTCAATTCTATGAAGGCTGAGAGAGGGGAGGAAGCTTCAGAAGAAAAGCAGAAGCTAGAAGACATTGGTTCACGAAGTTTGAGGAAAGAAGCCATCTCCATAACATAAAGGTGCAAGGTGAAGCAGCAAGTGTTGATATAGAAGCAAGTAATATAAGTGTTGATATAAGAAGCAAGCTAGAGCAAGTAATTCAGAAGATCTAGCTGAGATAATTAATGAAGGTGACTACACTAAAAATCAGATTTTTAACGTAGACAAAAGTCTTATATTGGAAGAAGATACCATCTGGACTTTTATTGCTAGAGAGAAGTCAATGCCTGGCTTCAAACCTTCAAAGGACAGGCTGACTGTCTTGTTAGAGGCTAATGCAGCTTGTGACTTCAGGTTGAAGCCAAGGATCATTTAACATTCCGAAAATTCTAGAGCCCTTAAGAATTATGCTAAATCTACTCTACCTGTGTTCTATAAGTAGAACAACAAAGGCTAGATGACATCACATCTGCCTACAACATGGTTTACTAAATATTTTAAGCCCACTGTTGAGAACTACTGCTCTGAAAAAAAGATTTCCTTCAAAATATTACTGCTCATTGACAATGTACCTGGTCATCTAAGAACTTCGATGGAGATGTACAATGAGATTAATGTTGTTTTTATGCCTGCTAACACAACATCCATTCTGTAGCCCATAGATCCAGGAATAATTTTAACTTTCAAGTTTTATTATTTAAAAATGCATTTGTGAGTTCCAGCCAAGTTGGAGGCATAGGTAGAAATGCTTTGCTTCCTCGTACAACCAAAAGAAGGATAACAACCAATCTAAAAACAATAAACAACCAGAAGTGCCAGAAAATCAATCTGCATGGAACTCCAACAACCAAGGAGTTAAAGAAACATTCACTGAGACTGGTAGGAGGGGCGGAGATGGGCAGCTGAGCGGAGTGGAAGCACAGCAAGGCAGGGCTGGCTGAATAGGAAACTAAAGATTCAAAGCTGGCAGTAAATTAATGCAGGTGTTGCCACAGTGGGAGAAACTCCCAGTCTCACATGAGAAAGTTTGTTGGAAAGGGGGGCTAGAGTGGAGCAAACAAGCACCATTGTTCCCTCTCTGATCCCTCCCCACAGACAGTGCCACAATGCAGTAAAGAGGGCTGCCTCACCTGGGTGGATACTTAAGGCTGCACCCCCTAACAACATAACAGGTGCACCGAGAAAAAGAAATAAGAATGAAAGAAGAGTTAAAAACTCCAGAAAAAGAGCTAAGCAACAAGGAGGTGTCCAACCGATCTGATGCAGAGTTTAAAATACTGGTAATCAGGATGCTCACAGAACTGATTGAGCTCAGTCGCAAAATGAAGGAACAAATGAAAGTTAACCAAAGTGAAGTAAAGCAAAATATACAGGAACCAACAGTGAAGGGAAAGAAACCAGGACTCAAATCAATGATTTGGAACAAAAGGAAGAAATAAACATCCAACTGGAAGAGAATGAAGAAACAAGAATTCAAAAAAATGAGAAGAAGCTTAGGAAACTCTGGGACAACTTTAAACACTCTAACATCAGATTCACAGGAGTGCCAGAAGGAGAAGAATGAGAGCAAGAACTTGAAAACTTATTTGAACAAATAATGAAGGAAAACTTTCCCAATCAGCAAAGGAAATAGACTTCCAGGAAGTCCAGGAAGCTCAGAGAGATCCAAAGAAATTGGACCCAAAGAGGAATACACCAAGGCACATCATCATTAAGTTACCCAAAATTAAAGATAAAGAGAGAATCTTAAAAACAGCAAGAGAAAAGGACACAGTTACCTATAAAGGAGTTCCCATAAGACTATCAGCTGATTTCTCAGAAGAAAACTTACAGGCAAGAAGGGACTGGAAAGAAGTATTTGAGATCATAAAAGGCAAGGACCTGCATCCAAGATTACTGTTATCCAGCAAAGATATCATTTAGAATGGACAGGTAGATAAAGTGCTTCCTGGAAAAGGTCAAGTTAAAGGAATTCATCATTACCAAGCCCCTATTATATGAAATGTTAAAGGGATTTATCTAAGGAATAGGAGAAGATCAAAAACTGTGAACAGTAAAATGACAACAAACTTACAACTATCAACAACTGAACCTAAAAAAATGAAAACAAAAAACTAAGCAAATAACTAGAATAGGAACAGAATCAAAGAAATGGATATCACATGGAGGGTTTTCATTGGGAGGGGGAGGGGAAGAATGGGGAGGGAAAAGTACTGGGAATAAGAACCATAACTTGTAGGCTAAAATAGACAGGGAGGGGTTAAGAATAGTATAGGAAACAGAGAAGTTAAAGATCTTATATGTATAACCCATGGACGTGAACTAAGGGTGGGGGGAATGCTGGAAGGTTGGGGGTGCAGGGCAGAGTGGGGATAAAGGGGGAAAATTGGGAAAACTGTAATAGCATAATCACTAAAATATAATTAAAAAAGAATAAATGACAGTGATGTCACATTAAAAAAATAAAAATAAAAATGAATTTGTAAGGGTATAGCTGCCATACATACTGATTCCTCTGACGGATCTGAGTAAATTGAAAACTTTCTGGAAAGGATTCACCATTCTAGATGCCATTAAGAACATTCATAATTTATGGGAAGAGGTCAAAATATCAAGATTTATAAAAGTTTGGAAGAAGCTGATTCCAGCCTTCATGGATGAATTTGAGGAGGTCAAGACTTCACTGATGAAAGTAACTGCAGATGTGGTGGAAATAGCAAGAGAAATGGAATTAGAAGTGGAGCTTGAAGAAGTGACTGATAAAACTTTAATAAACGAGGAGTGGCTTCGTATGGAGTAGTTTCTTGAGATGGAATCTGCTTCCGGTGAAGATGTTGTGAAGGTTGTTGAAATGACAAGAAAAAATTTAGAATATTACATAAATTTATTCAACACGGCAGCAGCAGTGTTTGAGAGGACTGACTCCAATTTTGAAAGAAGTTCTGCTGTGGGTAAAATGTCATCAAAGAGCATCACACACTACAGAGAAATTGTTCTTGAAAGGAAGAGACCATTGTGGCAACCTTCACTATTGTCTTATTTTAAGAAGTTGGCACGGCCACCCCAACCTCAGCAGCCACCACTCTGATCGGTCAGCAGCCATCACCACCGAGGCGGGACCCTCCACCAGCAAAAAGATTATGACTGACTGCGGGCTCACATGTTGGTTAGCATTTTTTAAAGTGTTTTTTAAATTAAGGGGTGTACATGTTTAGACATAATGTTATTGCATACTTAACAGACTACTGTATAGTGTAAACATAACTTTTATGTTTACTGGGAAATCACAAAATTTGTGCAACTGGCTTTATTAAGATATTCACTTTATTGTGGTGGTCTGGAATTGAATCACAGTATGTCTGAGGTGTGCCTATATTCCTTTTCTCTGGTAGAGAGACCACATCTAGAATAGTAATGACCGTTTTTGGAGTTATTATCAGATTCAGTTTATAATAATATACTGCTATTGTTTAAGCCCTTCACTTTTTTATGTTTGCCTAACTAAAAAACTAAATGTAAATATAAAAGAAATGCTCAATCTTTCATCTTTCATGTGAGTTTTCTGGTATATCATTATTATTTAGTGTGAGTTAGAATTAAATCCAAGTTTGCATGAGTCTACCTAGTAAATTATTAGTCTCAGACACCTAGTCAAGCTAACACACTGAATGAAAATTTTCCTATAACTGAATCCTTATCAGTAAATTAAACCAGACCTAAAATTAGGTCCTGCTCAGAAAATTTTATTTTATTTTCTCTATTTTCACTGTTCTCTATTAAAAATGAACAAAAATTAGTCAAGTCCTGCCTATTGAATGCTACATAAGAGTACATAATTAAATGTTGATTAAATGGAAAATTTCTAGGATTATATCATTCATAAAACTGACACAGAAAAGGTAGAAGCCCCAAACAGATCAATAACCATAGGAGAAATTCAAATAGTAGTAAAAATCCTACACCTAAGAAAGGTACTAGGCCAAGACAGGTTTATGAGCAAGTTATACCAATGTTGCAAAGACCACATTATCCAATGTTACTTTTAAACATGTAAAAGTATGAAAATTTATTGATTTGTTCTATGAAGCCAACAAAATACTGATAAATCATAAATAGGACAGCTCTCCAAAAGAAAACTGTAGATAAATATTACTTACAAATATATGCCAATATATACAAAAGTCTGTTGGGAGACAGACTATGGGATTCGTGTTTCTGCATGTCTTACAAACAGGTACTAACTGCGCTTTAGATCCAGACTACATTTTCAAGGACATTTACATAGTGAATAACCTTGGGAGATAGTCATAGAAACTCCATCTAGAATATTGACAAGGTTTGTTTACTGTCCAGTATAATAAAAATAATTTCTCCTTCCAGTAGCTTTGCTTATTTGTCTTTATAAAAGATTCAGGTTTCCTAAGCTTGGAGTTCCTCAGCTGTGATGCATGTCCACTGGAGATAAAGAATCCAACCATGTTGTCCCTGTAGGACTTGAGGGGCAATGGAAACCAATAGGAACATGATGCATATGCTTTCTGCTTTGCTGTGAATAACAAAGTCCTTCATTTCTGACCTAGGAGTCTTGTGTATTCTGTCCCGATATACAACACTGTGGTAGGCTAGTTTACTAGTTTCCAAGCAAGAAAAAAAAACCTGACCCTTCACAGTTCTCAATAAAATCTTAAATAAACTATTATCACATTGAATTTAGTAATGTACCAAGCAATCATATATCATGGCAAAATAGAATTTATTGTAATTATTCAAAGATGATTGATCATCAGAAAATCTGTTAATGTAATTGACTATATTAAAAGAGCAAGAAAAAGAACCAAGATGGTGGCGTAGGTAGACACACTGCGCCTCCTCCCACAACCAGAACTGACAGAGAATCGAACGGCAAGGGGGTCCGACACCAAGGAAATAAAAAATAAACATTCATCCAGACTGGCAGGAGGGGCGGAGACGGGCACTGGGGTGGAGAGGACTCGCATGGCTGTGGCGGGACCGAGACTGGCGGAGTCGGGGACAAACGGGGCAGGCAGTCCAAGCACTAGCAGACCCTGCGGCCCCACATTCGAGTAGAGATAAACCGGACGAACGGCGGGGAGCGAAGCATACTGCACAACCCAGGGCTCCAGCGCGGGGAAATAAAGCCTCAAACCTCTGATTGAAAATGCCCGTGGGGGTTGGGGCGGCAGAAGGAGACACTCCCAGCCTCACAGGAGAGGTGGTTAGAGAGACCCACAGGGGCCTAGGGCGTGCACAAGCCCACCCACTCGGGAACCAGCACCAGAGGGGCCCAGTTTGATTGTGGGTATCAGAGTGAAAGACTGAAATCCAGAGGAGAGTGAAGCAGGCGCCATTGCTCCCTCTCGGCCCCTCCCCCACGTACAGCGTCACAGCACAGCGACCAGCGTTACCCCGCCCCGGTGAACACCTAAGGCTCCGCCCCTTAAAGTAACAGACACACCAAGACAAAAAAAAAAAAAAATGGCTCAAATGACAGAACACTTCAAAGCTCCTGAAAAAATACAACTAAGCAATGAAGAGATAGCCAAACTATTGGATGCACAGTTCAAAACACTGGTTATCAAGATGCTCACAGAATTGGTTGAATCTGTTTGAAAACCAGATGAAAAAATGAAGGCTATGCCAAGAGAAACAAAGGAAAATGTACAGGGAACCAATAGTGATGCGAAGGAAACTGGGACTCAAATCAACGGTGTGGACCAGAAGGAAGAAAGAAACATCCAACCACAAAAGAATGAAGAAACAAGAACTCAGAAAAATGAGGAGAGGCTTAGGAACCTCCAGGACATCTTGAAACGTTCCAACATCCAAATTATAGGGGTGCCAGAAGGAGAAGAGGAAGAATAAAAAATTGAAAACTTATTTGAACAAATAATGAAGGAGAACTTCCCTAATCTGGCAAAGGAAATAGACTTCCAGGAAGTCCAGGAAGCTCAGAGAGTCCCAAAGAAGCTGGACCCAAGGAGGAACACACCAAGGCACATCATAATTACATTACCCAAGATTAAACGCAAGGACCTACATCCAAGATTACTGTATCCAGCAAAGCTATCATTTAGAATGGAAGGGCAGATAAAGTGCTTCTCAGATAAGGTCAAGTTAAAGAAGTTCATCATCACCAAGCCCTTATTATATGAAATGTTAAAGGGAGTTACCTAAGAAAAAGAAGATCAAAAATAGGAACAGTAAAAATGACAGCAAACTCACAGTTACTAACGACCACACCTAAAACAAAAACAAGAGCAAACTAGGGAAACAACTAGAACAGGAACAGAACCATAGAGATGGAGATCACATGGAGGGTTGTCAATAGGGGAGTGGGAGGGGGAGAGGTGGGGAAGGTACAGAGAATAAGTAGTATAGATGATAGGTGGAAAATAGACAGGGGGAGGGTAAGAATAGTGTAGGAAATGTAGAAGCCAAAGAACTTATAAGTATGACCCATGGACATGAACTATAGGGGGGGAATGTGGGAGGGAGGGGGTGGGCAGGATGGAGTGGAGTGGGGGGGGGATGGGACAACTGTAATAGCATAATCAATAAATATATTAAAAAAATAAAGAAGAAAATAAAAAAAATTCTGAGGGAAAACAATAAAAAAAAGAGCAAGAAAATAAAACATGCTGAAAAATTATTTAACATTTATCACCTATTTTTAATTAAAACTAAATAAAACAATGAACATTACGAAAACCAGAGCTAGAAATGAAAGAAGCACTCCTTGATTTAGGAAAATGTTTTCAACAGAAGCCAACAACAGTGCTTTAAAAGCATGCCCACTAAAGACAGGAACAAGGCAAAATTTCACACTATTACTTAAGCTAGTAAATACTGAACTGGAGTTAACTAGTCAGTAAGAATAATAAACAGGAAGCATAAATATTAAAAAAGGAGGGAGAGGAGGAGAGAGAGAGAAATCAATATTTTCCTTTAAAAAATACAGGAGAGCCATCTAAAACATTTTGAAACTAATGAGATAGTTCAGTGATATAATTCTATCATTAGATACAAGATTTACACATAAAATTCATCTCTTTCCTATATAGAATCAATAATCAATTAGTAAATTACAGTTACTGAATGTATCCCCCCCAAAAAATCCATGATCTTGAATAGGTAAATTCAATATATAAAATGCCACTGTTCTCCCAAACCATTAATATATTTAATGTAATGCAACTGAAGTCCCAACATAATTTTTTATGTAACCAAGGAATCCCAATGCTTATCTGAAGTAGAAAATATATGAGACAACTTTTAAAAAGAGTATGTATAGGTGGGTATGTATAACCATATGTGTATATACAGGGTGTGGAAGAAATAATGTCCCCCTTTTTTATTACAAACTCTTTTATTACAAAATTATGAGCATGTAATTCTGTAACATAACAATATCACACTCAGGCACACCATATGACATTTTAGGTGAAATGTTCAAATTAAAACTATAAATTAGTACAGCCATATTATTATGGTACCAACCACACTCAAGGAGGCATTACTTCTATCTGACCCTGAATACAAATTTATATAACATAAATATGTTTAAAATGAGTATACACTACATATAATGTAAGTACACATTATAAATATATATTATATAAATATGTAATATAAATTACATAATATAAATATATATTCTCCTCCCCATCCCTTACCAGCTATTAAGATATAATATTTACAAAATCTAAACATTAGGTATCAGTGTAGGAAAATACAAATGAGTCAAAGAGACAGAGATATATCTACATATTGCAATTTAAAATAATATCAAAGTGGCATTTCAAAACAATGAGGAAAAAATACTCAAAACAATGAGAAGAAATACCCAAAACAGAATTAGGGCAATTGGCATTCATAAAGAAAACATAAATTTAAATTCTATGTACACAATACACAGAATAAATTCCTGATGAGTTAAGAGATACATATGAAAACAAACACAAAAGTGTAAAATTATGATAAGAAGGATATTAGAAGAACATTTTTATAATTTTAGAAATACTTGCATATGAAAGGTAAATGACAATAAAAAGAGAAAGGTAAATGATTCTCTCCATACATTTCAGCTACAAACCCTTAAAAACACAAACAGAGAACAGGATACTCACAGGAGAAATATAAGATACCAGTTTACACATAAAGATGCTCAGCTTTGTTAGTAGTCAGGGAAATGTAAATGAAAACATAGTTTTTTAACTTCTCATATAACAAATGGAACAAGATTAATAATTCCCAAGGTAGGCGATAATGTTTTTTGGTGCTAATATAAATTACTTCTACTACCTAGCAATTTTGATGGCAGTATCTATATCAAAATTTAAAGTACACTTATTTTGACCCAGAAATTCCACTTCTAGCAAGTTATTTCAAGTCACTCTAAAATCTGTATAACATGTATATATTCACATATAACCTTTCAGTTTCTTAGTAGCATTCATACAGTGTCTGTTTACCTGCCTTCTGAACCTAAACTGTAACCTTTTGAAGTCAGTTTATTTTAGTTGGGTTTCTTTCACACAGTATATTATGGGACTTTGTATTTGAGGCATTGTGAAAATCTGGTTCTTTCATAGGTAAGCTGATCACATCCACCTATATTGTCACACAGATAGGTTTACTAACATCTTAGGAAATTAGTTTTCTTCTTTGCTGTTTCGTTCTGTTTCATTTTTACATTTTACTGTAAGGACTGTAATTTGTTTTTTTCTTTTTTTCTCTCCCTCTGATTATTGATCCCAATACAATTCTACTGCTTGAACTCTAGGTCTCAATTGCATCTTCTGGAAAATTAAAAGCATAATTAAAAGCATAACTATGCTTTTAATAATTATCTGTGGGCTCTCATCTTTGCTCCTGCCAGCTCTTTAGGAACCCTTACTAGGCTACATTCTTTCTTAGGTCCTGAATTCAATTTCTTCAGTCCGCAAGGGAGCAGAGTACCCCTTTCGTTCTGGACTTCTGCCTGCCCTCTGCTGTTTCATTGGTTGCTTGCCCAGCTTTTGGAAAAAAAAAAAAAAAAGACGTCACAGTTTGCCTTGCTTTTGAGGCTGTAAACATTTTCTACAACTGGAACAACTAGACAACACCCAATTAACCAACCAAATAAAATCCTCTCACTTCTGGCAAATCTGTGCTGAGAAGGGCTCAGGACTGCTCAGAACAGTTCCAGAGCCTGGATACAACTGCTTCCGTGCCAGGCTCAACCCTACACTTCAGTTCACCTGGTAGTGTACAGCCTACCTTGACCTTCCTTCTTGCTCTCATCCTCTGTCTAGGTCAGAGGCACAAGTGTCCTAGCCTGCAGACAGAGAGGGAATGTGACCTTGAGCTCCACCTTACCACACAGGAATTTGGACTTGTTACTCTGGAAGCAACTTCCAGTAAGTTTGTGTTCTCACTGGTCGGGAGGAGGCCCTACCACTATTGCATTTGCCCCCTCTCTGCACTAAGGTACAGAGTACCTAGGCAGTCTGTTGGAGGCCCCTTTCATTCATTTCCTATGCAAGGCCTTCCTTTCATTGGTGGTTCAACCCCAGACAAGGCAAAACCCTCTCTTCTTTCCTAGGTTTGACCTTGGGAAGTATGGGGAAGGCTGCTGCTAGCCCAGACTCCCCAGGGTTAGGAATATTTCTGCTCTAAGGCATAGGTCTGAATGTCCAGGGCTTGGTTGCAATTTCAGAAGATTTGCAAAGCTTTCCCTGGAGGAAACTCCATTCTCTGACATTCAAGGTGTGTTTTCCAGCCTTTCATTTGGACCCAGATAGATAAAAATCTATTATTAGAGTACCCTAAAGCAGTCTTTCATTCCACCCACAGGAATCCCTGATAAAGAAGGCGGGAGGCTTTCTTTCCTCAATCCTCCTGGTTGGGTGAAAGGACTTCTCTCATCCTGAGCTAGCCTCTCTGAGCCTGTTTTTGGACAGACATCCTCACCCTCTATAAACTGCAGCTGGCAATAACTAGTGCCGAACAACAAATGACCTGTTGAGAGACCCGGAGTTGGGAAGCCATTTCAACATCGAGACTTTAGAACTACATTATAAGCTACCCTTGAGTGTGTGTTCTATTATGTTTTAATCCTGCTTGGGAACAGTAATCACTGAGTGGAAGGAAAATCCTACCCAAAAAGTTCAAGTGGCACAGGAAGGAAGCATCTTATTGTTAGAACCTGATGGGTGATACAGGAGGAGGTCAGAGTATAGAAGACAGGATCTGGCCCCAGTAAGGGAAGCAGACCCTCCCTCCAGGCCTGGGGAGCTCCAATTCTCCTCAATCTAAGAGGATCTCTCCAGAAGAAGATTTAAGAGGCAGAGTAAGTCTAGACCAAGTGTTAGCAAGTTGCAGTCCTTGGCCCAAATTCCACACCAGGCCTGTTTTGTACAGAATGGTTTTTACACTTTTAAATGTTGGAGAAAATCAGAAGAATATTCTTTCATGACACATGAATACTATATGAAATTCAAACTTCAGTATAAATAATTGACATTTTAGCAGAATACATGCTCTCCCATTTATTTGCATATTACCCAAGGCTGCTTTGGGGCACCCACTACACAGCTGAGGAGTAGACATAGACCATGTGACCCCAAAGTCTAAAATGTTTACTGTCTGCCATTTTACAGACAAAGTGTGCTGTTGGCCAAGGTCATAGATACAATAAAGTTCTTTATTTGACATAGTTGGAAAAGATTAGGTTTTACAGGTAGGCAAGCCTTTGTTCAATTCTTACTCAATTAAAAACATTTTATTTTGGAGAATGTGCCAATGAGGTGGCCATGGACAAGGGTCATCTTTGCTTTTGAGCATTTTTTTCTCTTAGCTGTTTTTAAAATTTTGTGGGAATGTTCTTAGTTACTTTTTAAAAAGTATGTGAAACTTGTAAAACACTGCTGAGAGACAGCATTCGGGGGCTCACTCAGTTCCCCTTGTAGGCACCGGTGCCACCTAATTGTTTGCTCCACACAAAAGGTGGATCAGAGAAAAATTACTTCTTTATTCTTCCCCTTTACATCATCTCCCCTGCACCTGGGGAGTCTGGATGCACTGAGACCCAGAGCAGTGTGCGTCTGATGATGGGTTACACCAAAGCGCACCAATACACAAATCCCTCCCAGATTTAGGGAGATTTTCTGTAGCTTAACTAGATTTCTAATTGTCCTGCCACCTGTACTGAAATGTACAGTATGTGTTAATCTTGAATTCTTTTCTGTTTCCATAATCTTGGTAAAGTTTCCTGCACTCAAACAATAAATCCAGTTTGGTCCATGGGAGTTAAAAAGGGAGCCAAATTCATTTTTACACTTTTCAGCATGAAGACTTCTTTGGAGCAGTCTGGGCACCTCAAACGCTGGCAGGATTTTCTCTTTCCTGTGGTCCCTGTGCTATGCCTTCCAGGCTTGAAAGCATGAGTTCACACGTCTGCTGTCTTATTACAAAGTTTCCATGATTTCGGAAGAGTTTTTAGAAGGAAATAGGTGAAAGTTTCCACATATTTAGCACACCAGAGCTCCTGCTCTTCCTACAAACAAACTGTTCATTGAGATGACAACTCTTTTGTTTGTTTATTTCCCGGTGGTATTGAGGGTACAGAATGAAAAGATAGATGCAGTACTTGTTTTTGTAACCTTTTTTTTTTTTTGGACATTTTTAAAGGCAACTCTATCTGAGTCTGCAATGGGACCTTAAACACATTGTTTCAACATCACTTTACTCCTATGTGAAGTTGGAAAAATACATTATCTGCTCCGCTATTTCATAAGGTTGTTTCAGTACTTAAATGCAATAAAATATGTAGCCATCTCTTAAAAAGGGAGAGAATTTTGTGACAGCTCATCCCTCTTGAAAGGGAAGATTTCCTATTTTCTGATTGTACCTTCTCTGTCCCCTATGTGCCCCATACCCCCAAAATTAAGGATTTTTTTCTTTAGCTGAAGACTTTGAGTTATCTGTCCTTAGACAAATTGTTTGACTTGTCAGATTCAGTTTCTACATTAGGAAAGTTTCATTTTCTAAAAATATATATATTATTTATTTTTAGGGAGAGGGGAAGAGAGGGAGAAGGAGAGCGAGGGAAACATCACTCTGTTGCCTCTCCAACTGGGGACCTGGCCCCCAACCCAGGCATATGTCCTGACCAGGAATCAAACCAGCGACCTTTCAATTCACAGGTCGGTGTGCAAGAACTAAGCCACACCTTCCAGGGCTGGAAAGTTTCATCTTAAGAAATAATATGTATACAGGTATATAGGATGTTATCCTCAGAGGAAGCTGGGGGAAGAGTACCTGGCCATCTCTGTACTATTTTTTGTAACTTTCTGTGAGTTTAAGTTATTCCAAAATAAAATTTAAAATTATATGTAAAGCACTGGGCACAATGCCTACCATATTTTAAAAGTCCATTTAGAGTAGATTTAAATAAATAAATAAGTAGGTAAAAGTTCTTTTGTGCTGTAAGCATTACATAAACTTGAGCTTTAGTGTTATTATTAATACTACCTGATGCTATTATTTAACACCATAATAACTAATATTTGTTGAATGCTTACTATCTACTGACAGTATTTTAAGTGTTATATTATTTAATTCTGATAACATACTTAGGTGGTAGTTATGATTATTATCCCCATTGTATATATGGGAAAGCTGGGGCACAGGAAGGTTAGATAATTTGTCTAAGCTCACAAAGTTTAGAAGTTCTTATTGCTAACTAAATTTGGGAAACAGTGACTTAAGATTATATTTTCCAGAGGTACCTAATACAAAGCATACGGTGGAGGTGATGGGGAAGTTTGCAGCAAGGAATAAATATGTCACTGGGGACAGTCAGACAAGAGAGGACATGGGAGCAGACAGTCCTTTGTTCTAATCCTGTTTTTTGCTCTTTGTTTCCACATTTTGTGGTCCTTTGGTCTCAGTTTTCTGATCTTTAAAATGGACACAGTAAAATCCATCTCACAGGTGCTGTGAGGATTAGCATTAATGTCATAGGAAGCATTGTACTTTGTATGTTAATTGTTGATATTAATTTACCATTCACTACCACATAAATAGGGTTAAATTATCAGCCAAGTGACTACCTTGGGTGGTGGAGAATCAGGCCCTGGGGAATTTCAATAGTGTAGTCAATTTTGATAAAGTGGAGGAAGCTTTCTAGAGACTCACAAGGGAGGGTATTGGACAGGTAAAAATTTGTCCCATGGGAAAGCAGCAGTATTGAAAGAAAGACTTGAACAAAACAAGCTCACTAACTTTGGAGTACTGATACCCTTTCATAAAAGGACACAACTTTTCAGCAGCTTCCTGTTGCCGAAAGGATTCTACCTTTCAGGAGAGACCCAGCCTCCTGCCTCCAGCAGTGGGTCTCACCCTATGGGCCTTGATAGGATACAGTACGAGACGTCCTCAGAGCTATCGTCTGAACACAAACAGAGTGACCCTCTTAATCACATTTCAATCTGCACACCTACGCAGAGATCTCTTATCCTCTCAGCAAGTCTCCCTGGAGATGAGTCAGTCAGCCAAGGTAAAGAGATAGTTTAATGGCCATTTAAAGTTTTAATATCAGAAGCAGGGTAAAAAGTACCTTTACTACTGGAAACTACTTCTATATAATTTTTAAAATTTTTAATTTTGCTAATTGATGCAAAACTCATGAGATCCGCATTGGGAGAACTCATGAGTTCCAAAGTTTTGAGGCACCGTACAATAGTTACCCCTCTTATCAGTGGTTTCACTTTCCACGGATTCAGTTACTTACTGTCAACGGAAGTCCAAAAATATTAAATGAAAAATTCCAGAAATAAATAATTGACAAGTTTTAAACTGCGTGCGTGCTGTTCTGTGTGAGGTGATGAAATCTTGCCCGGGATGTAAATCACTCCTTTGCTCAGTGTCTCCCCCTGTAAACACGTCCTGCGCAGTTAGTGCCTTGTATCCCTCTTAGTTACCAGATTGACGGCCGTGGTATTACGGTATGTGGGTTCTAGTCAGCTTTGTTTTACTTCACAATTGCCCCAAAGCCCAAGAAGAGTGAAACTTACAATTTGAGAGCTTGTTTGGAGGTTCTAGCAGGGAGCACAGCTACTCGTATACCCTTGACCGAAGACCGGTCCTCTCCTCTAGTTGGGAAGGTCGTCCTCTTCGACGGAGCACGCAGCTTCGGGAGGGACGCACATGGATCAGTGAGGGAGCAAGGGGACACCCGCCTAGCCAGCCAGATCAGCCGAATCAACCCTGGCAATCAGATGTCGCAGCCAGATCGCCCTCACATCCTGAAACTGACAATTTGGATATGCCACCGAGAAGCTGTCAGGCACTTCATTTAAAAGAAAAGGTGTAAGTTCTTACCTTAAGAAAGAAAGAAGAAATTGTATCCTGAGTTTGGTAAGAATGAATCTTCTATGCGTAAAACTGACGAAGAAAAAAGAAATTCATGCTAGTTTGCTGAAAGACCACATTCACATAACTTTTCCTGCATTGTGTTATTATAATTGTTCTAATTTATTACTAGTGTTGTAAAGCTTTAATGTGTCTAATTTATAAATTCAACTTCATCATAGGTATATGTGTATAAGAAAAAAACATATATATACAAGGTTCAGTACTACCTGTAGTTTCAGGCATTCACTGGGGAAACTTGGAAGCTATTTCCTGTGAACACGGGGGGACTCTGTACATTATCGTCTATGGAGTTACGCTTTCAGACGCACTTCATATGGCGTATACGATGAATCAGTAACATCTGGGGACAAGGCGGCCCTGCAGGAATGGTTCCCCAGGTACCCACCTTCCAACACAATTGTTTTTGGCTGTTGATGTGTTAGAAATGTCCGAGCACTTCATACAAGATGTGCCAACCTTATCTGGAAGGTTTTGAGCAGAAAGCCTAGGAAAGGTCTCTAGACCCAGAATTTTAATAAAGTTTCTTCCAGTGATTTTTGGATGCATGCCAAAATTTGAGAACCACTATCCTAGTGGATTTCATTGTTTCTTTTTCTATAAGAACCTGGCAGCATCAGGGCCCACAGCTGAGTCAGCTCCCTTCATATATCCTCCAGCTTTTTCTGATTCTGTGTCAGGTAGTGTGCCAGTTTATCCACTGCTTACCCCATATTCCATCTGCCCTCAGCACGCACCTTGGCTGGCCCAGGTTCCTTGCCTGGTGGTTGACCTAAACCTTTCTTCCTGAAGAGACTCAGCCATTAGCAAACCTGGTTGAATTGGGCTGTTGTAGCTTTCCACTGAATTTTATCATAGCATGTGGGAGTGCTGAGATACCCCCAGGAAGCCCCTGTGTCCCAGACATATTCATCCTGACCTCCACTGTGTGCTTGCAGCCCAATTTCTCCTGAGAGGCAGGCTCAATCACCCCAAACAGTACAGTGACCCCTTTGCCTGGCGATTCACTGGAGAGAGGAGCCACGGGTGCCAGGTGGCAGTGCCAACTTCCAGTCAGTGGAACCCTGCTGTGCTCCATGTGGTAGTGTTCCCACTTGGGGACTAAGACCTCTTGACCAGCAGGGCCCAAGGTTGGGGTGGGAAGCAAAATGCTGGCCAGGGATCCAGGGACAATAGTGAGAGGATCTACTCTCAGGTCCTTTCCTTAATCCCCGGCCTGTGACAGCCTGGCCGAGGGAGGCACAGCAGCGTATGGGTCACTGACTAGAGCACAAATTGCTCTAGCCCTGCCAGGTGTTGTCAGTTAGTCAATGACAAAACTGAGTCCTCAAAATACCCTCATCTCCTGTGTGAAGCCTCTCCTTAAGGATGATAGGGAACACAGAACAATTCTGTGATCATAACCCCATTGCGGTCCTCATTTGCTATAAAACAGGTTCTTTGGTCAGAAGCAATGCTATGTGAATAAAGGAGAATAAAGCATTCTTCAGTCTACAGGTGATGATTTTAGCAGAAGCATTGTGGGCAGGAAGGCACATCCATATGTAGAATAAGTGTCTGCTTCAGAAAGAACATGTAATAGCAGTGGTGCAATAAAATAAATATTTTAAATACAAAATATAGAGAGTAAAAAGGGGAAAATTCCAATTCACTCTCCTCCTTTACTTTTCCCTTTCCCTTGTCTGTGCACAATTCCAATACTTTCACCAGAGCTTTTTGACTATTAATCTTTTGACTTGTATTTGCTCTGGGGGGTCTTTTCTGTGCATTTGTACACATATATGTTCATATCTAAAGTGAGCTTTTTTCTTGAAATCTGAATGGACTTCTATTACACATACTGTTTTAAAACTTTTTATTAAAATTAAAAAAAATTTTCATTAACTACTAAAATATTGTTTTCATGTATAGGAACATTTATGTATGTAAGATCTGTCTCTCTGTATCTATATCTATAGCCATGTCTATGTCTATATCTATGTCCAGGTCCATGGCTACATCCACATCTCCATCAATATCTACATCCACATCTATCCACAGAAAGCATTGTAAGACAATGAATAACCATGAATGTACCAGAGAACCCAGAACAATAACTATAACTAGTAACTTACATATATATATATATGTATACACACACACTTATATGTGTACTTTATTGGTGTTATATTGGTTAATAAAATTATATAGGTTTTAGTGGTGAAATTCTATTATACATCATCTGTATGTTGTATTGTGTTTACCACAAAGTCAAGCCTCCTTCCATCAGCTGTTTATCTCTCCCATACCCTCTTTTACCTCCCCCTACCTCTTATCTTTATGGTAGTCGCCATACTTTTGTCCATGTCTGTGTGTTTGTTTGTAATTTGTTTAATCCCTTCACCTTTTTCTCCAAGTCCCCCAACCTCCTCCCTTCTGACAGCTGTCAGTATGTTCTTTTTTTATAAATTCTTTTTAAAAAGTTTTGTTTATTAATCTTAGAGAAAGAGAGAGGAAGGAAGACAGAGAGACAGAGACAGAGACAGAGACAGAGAAACAAAGAGAGAGATCAACCTGTTGTTCCACATTGGTTAAGTCTTGTATGTGCCCTGACCAGGAATCAAACCTGTAAAACTAGTTCTACTGGGATAATGCTCTAACAAAAGGAGCTACCTGAACGGGGCCTAGAGCTCAAAACTTTATTTTTCTTGTTTCCTACTCAACCTTCCAGATCCAGCACAAATGTTTCCTGAAAGATGCTTTTTCCAACTCCCTGCCACCAAAATTGTTGATCTCTTAGGTCTTTTTGTCCTGTCATTGTGCTTTGTATCTTCCTCTGCTATAGCAGTTAGCACAGTCTACTATGACTATATGTTGACATTACTATAAGAACTAGTGAGCTTTGAGGTCAGGAACGGAAGACTATAAGGCAGTGAATGAAGGAAAAATTTAGACTCAATGATCATACAATTGGAGAGATTTTGTTGATTTAATCTTTTGTTAATCTTGTTAGGACAGAAGAAGTGAACATTCCAGAGTTAGGAGAGAGGGGATAACTCATGAGGTTAAGACTCTGACTACCTTTTATGAAATTGCGGTCCCTACTCCATCCTCTTGATCCTTATTTTACTTACTTAGCACCTTATCATATAACTTATTTGTTATGGTTACTGTTTCAGCCTGTTCTTTTAACTATTCCATTCTTCTGCATCTCTCCTTAGGTAACCACTTTCTGAATTTTTGCAATTATCTTTCATTGTTTTAGTTTTAATAAGTTTAAAAAGTTGTTAAGTAGTTTAAGACTCAGAAGAAGATACAAAAATAATACAGGGGTCCAGTGTACCATGCATCTACCTTCCCCTTAACTTACTTAAGCACAATACATTGCCAAAACCAGAAAGTTAAGGTTGGTGTAATAAAAAAAAGTCAGGTACAGACCTTATTTGGATCTCACCAGTTTTGTCAGTACCCTTGTGTATGTGTGTGTTAATAGTTACGTGAAATTTTATCATGTGGAGATTACAGTGGCCCTCAGCACAACTAGGAGACAGAACTGTTCCATCACTGCAGCTCTAGAAGCCACTGATCTTTTCCCTTGTAATTCTGCCACTTTAAGAATGTCATGTAAATGGAATCATGCAATGTATAACCCTTTGAGATTGACTTTTTTCATTAGTAGACTGCTCTTGAGATCCATCCAAGTTGTTGCATGTATCAATAGTTTATTCCTTGTGTGTGTGTTTGATGTAAGTCTTAATTTCTCCGGAATAAATTCCTTGGACTGCCATTGTTGAGTAAGGTAAGTGTGTGTTCACTTTTATCAGAGACAGCTAACTGTTTTTTGGAGTGATTGAACCATTTTCCATTCCCACTAGCAATGTATAAGAGATCCACCTGCTCCACATCCTCATCAGCACTTGGTATAATCAGTATTTTTTCTTTAAACCATTCTAATAAGTGTAGAGTAATATAATAGAATTAATTTGCATTCCCCTAATTGGTAATAATGTTAAACACTTTTTTGTGTGTTAATTTGTGTCTTTTCAAGTGTTTTGCCTGTTTTCTAACTAGATTTCCCTCCCTTACTGTTGAGCTTTCAGAGTTCTTTATACATTCTGAATACAAGTTCTTTCTTGGATGTGTGATTTTCAAACATTTTATCGTAGTCTATGGGTTGTCTTTTCATCCTCGTAATAATCTTTCAGAGAACAACAGTTTCTAATTTTGATGAAGAGAGCAATCTATTGACATTTTTCTCTTGTGGGTCATGTATTCTTGTTGTGTCTAAAAAGTCTTAACCTAAACCTAGATAAAGAAGACTTTCTTGTTTTCTTTTAAAAGTTTTATAGTTTCAAGTTTGGCTTTTAGGTCTGAAATCTATTTTGAGCTAATTTTTGTATAATGTGTGAGTTTTAGGTGAAGGATCTTTTTCACCTATGAATATCCAATATTTTCAACACCATTTGTTATAAAGATTACTCTACCTCCATTGAAATTGCTTTTGCCCCTTAGTGAAAAATCAGTGGGTAAGACTTTGTGTAAGTTGATTTCTGGACTCTCTTTGATTGTATGATCTTAGCGTTCATCCCTCTGCCCACACCACACTCTCTTGTATACTATACCTGCCTAAATAAGTCTCAAAATCAGGTGTGATTCCTCCCAGCTTATTTTTTCTTTTTCAGAATTGTTTTGGCTACTCTAGTCCCTTTGCTTCTTATATAAATTTCAGAATTAGTTTGTGTACATCTACAAAGAATTCTCCTGGAACTTTGATAGATCAATCTAGGGATAATTGACATTTTTACTATGTTGGGCCTTTTAATTAATGAACATGGCATGTCTTTGCATTATTTAGCTTTTTCATTTTAATCATCATTTTGTAACATTTATTATTTATTTATTTATTATAATTTTTCTAAAAGAAAGTTTATTTAGAAAGTTATAGAGGTGAAATAAGGGCCCTTGAAGCCTTGGAGAGAGAAAGGTAAAAGTAGAGGGCAAGGGGGAAGAAGAGGGGAAGGGGAAAGGCCCAGCCCAGCACCCTGGAGGGAGAGCAGGCCCATTTTGTAATTTTTAGCATATAGATCTATACGTTTTGTTAGATTTATACTGAGTATTTTCTTTTTTTATAGCAGTCATAATATTGTGCTTTTAATTTGTTTCCAATTGCTTATTACCAGCACTGATTATTAGCATGGGTGTTTTTCATGTGTTGATTTGACTCTTGAGAATCTGCTAAATTCATTTTATTTATTTATTTATTTATTTATTATTTATAATATATTTATTGATTATGCTATTACAGTTGTCCCATTTCCCCCCTTCACTCCACTCCATCCTGCCTACCCCCTCCCTCCCACATTCCCCCCTATAGTTCATGTCCATGGGTCATATATATAAGTTCTTTGGCTTCTACATTTCCTACACTATTCTTACCCTCCCCCTGTCTATTTTCCACCTATCATCTATGCTACTTATTCTCTGTACCTTTTCCCCCCTCTCTCCCCCTCCCACTCCCGTTGATAACCCTCCATGTGATCTCCATTTCTGTGGTTCTGTTCCTGTTCTAGTTGTTTGCTTAGTTTGCTTTTGTTTTCATTTTAGGTGTGGTTGTTAGTAACTGTGAGTTTGCTGTCATTTTTGCTGTTCCTATTTTTTATCTTCTTTTTCTTAGATAAGTCCCTTTAACATTTCCTAGAATAAGGGCTTGGTGATGATGAACTCCTTTAACTTGACCTTATCTGAGAAGCACTTTATCTGCCCTTCCATTGTAAATGAAAGCTTTGCTGGGTAGATCAATCTTGGATGTAGGTCCTTGCCTTTCATGACTTTGAATAATTCTTTCCAGCCCCTTGTTGCCTGTAAGGTCTCTTTTGAGAAATCAGCTGACAGTCTTATAAGAACTCCTTTGTAGGTAACTGTGTCCTCTTCTCTTGCTGCTTCTAAGATTCTCTCCTGCTTAATCTTGGGTAATGTAATTATGATGTGCCGTGGTGTATTCCTCTTTGGGTCCAGCTTCTTTGGGACTCTCTGAGCTTCCTGGACTTGCTGGAAGTCTATTTCCTTTGTTAGATTAGGGAAGTTCTCCTTCATTATTTGCTCAAGTAAGTTTTCAATTTTTTTTTCTTCCTCTTCTCCTGGCACCCTATAATTCGGATGTTGGAACGTTTCAAGATGTCCTGGAGGTTCCTAAGCCTCTCCTCATTTTTCCGAATTCTTGTTTCTTCATTCTTTTCTGGGTGGATGTTTCTTTCTTCCTTCTGGTCCACAGTGTTGATCTGAGTTCCAGTTTCCTTCCCATCACTATTGGTTCCCTGTACATTTTCCTTTGTTTCTCTTAGCATAGCCTTAATTTTTTCATCTAATTTGCAACCAAATTCAACCAATTCTGTGAGCTTCCTGATTACCAGTGTTTTGAACTGTGCGTCTGATAGTTTGGCTGTCTCTTCATTGCTTAGTTGGATTTTTTCTGGAGCTTTGGTCTGTTCTTTCATTTGGGCCTTTTTTTTTTTTTTTTTTTTTTGCCTTGGCGCACCTGTTATGTCAAGGGGTGGAGCCTTAGGTGTTCACCAGGGTGGGGTAATGCTGTTCGCTGCTGCACTGTGATACTGTATTGGGGGAGGGGCCAAGAGGGAGCAGTGGTGCTTGCTCCACTATGCTGGTTTTCAGTCACTCCCTCCGCTACCCACAAATTGGGCCCTTCTGGTGCTGCTTCCCAAGTGGTGGGTTTGTGTATGTTCTAGGCCCCTGTGGGTCTCTCCAGTGAACTCTCCTGTGAGGCTGGGAGTTTCTCCCACTGCTGCCTCAAACCTCTGTTTTCAATCAGAGGTTTGAGGCTTTATTTCCTCATGCTGGAACTCTGGGTTGGGTGGTCTGTCACCTGGTCCACCAGCTGCTGCCTTGCCAGCCAGCTGCAGCTTTGCCCACCCTGCTTGCTCCACAATCCGCCACCTCACTGGGTCCACCAGCTGCCGCCTTGCTGCGAGGCCTCTCTGCCCAGCTGCCCATCTCTGCCCCACCCTACTGGTCTGGATGAATGTTTCTTCTTTATCTCCTTGGTTGTCGGACTTCAATACAGTTCAATTTTCTGTCAGTTCTGGTTGCTTTTTGTTTTTAAATTGTCGTGGTCCTCCTTTTGGTTGTGCGAGGAGGCACAGTGTGTCTACCTACGCCTCGATCTTGGCCAGCAATACCTTAAACTCATTTACTAGTCTTTTCTGTAGTGGAGGATAATTTCCTTGGGATTTCCTAGACAATCATGTCCTTTGCAAATAAGAACAGGTTATTTCTTTCTTTTCAATCTGTATGCTTTAATTTTCTTTTCACTCATGGTAATATGCCCCAACTTACTTATCATTTTAATGTGGATGGGAACCTAGTTCTTACTTTATCAGAAGTACCTCTTCTTATATCAGTACAAGTCTGCACTATGTATCCAAACCCCTAGAGGCCAAGTGTGTTTTGGGATTCTAAATTTTGGGGGTTTGAGAAAGTTAGTTTGTTGTACTCAATGAATTTTTCATAACAATGTCAGCAGGATCTGGGCAGTACCTTGTAATCAAATACATTGATTTTTTTTTGCAAATAAATAAGTAGTCACACTATGTGGGATAAAGTCTAAATAGTGTCACATAAGTTTTGGTCAGGTTTTGCTACAAATGAGTTTGTCAAACTTAGGAAAAAGTTACTGTTTTGAGAAATTTTTGGATTTTGGAATTGGAGATATGAGATTGTGAATCTTTATTATTTTACTTAGAGTTTGGTATTTCTTTGAATTAGCATTTTTCTCATCTGTAATTTTGGCCTCAGTACATTTGAAGTTTCTCCTTTTACTCATTTTTCTCTTTCTGTTTTTTTGTCTTCTGGAAATTCTTTATGATTTCTGGTCGACTGGTAGAATCTGATATCATATTCTATGATAAATTTATTTTTTACTTAAGCCACTTTTATGTCACTTTAAGAAATATGGAGTTAGAGAGATTAGATGTGTGTTCTTATCTGCCACATTGGTCCACAACCCAGATCACCCTGTTTTCAGCTTTATATATTCATGATACACAGACCCATGTGCACTCACAGAATTTTTAAATAATAACTATGTCTACATTTGTAATCAGTTAAGTAAACATGGCCTAGAAAAAGGTATAATTCTAGGATTATACCTTTTCTCTCCCCACCCTCCCATGCAAGGTGGGTATTAGGCATTTTATTTTGGACAGAATCAAGAACAATAAAGGGAAGAGTATTGCTCAATAAATCTGGGCCTCTTTTCAGAGTTTCACCAGTTCACAAGTCGTGGAACTCATAGAGTCAGAGAAAGACCAGGTGAAATGTGCCAAAAGGCTAGCCGCAGTTATCTGTGGTTGGTCAGATCATAGAAAATATTTGCTGTCTTTCTTCTACTTTTTAATTTTCTTAACTTTCTAAAGTGACTGTGTAGATCTTTTTTTTATAGTTTTGAAAATATTAGGGAGAAATGAGGGATATCTGTAATAGTGTCAACAATTAAAAAAAAAAAACCCAACCCTGACAGCTAAGACCAGTATGGCTCAGTTGGTTGGTTATTGTCCTGCAAAGTGAAAGGTTGCCAGTTCCATTCCCGGTCAAGGTTGCAGACTGGTGCCTGGTTGGGGTGCATGTGAAAGATAACCAAGAGATGTTTCACACAGTGATATTTTTCTCCCTCTCTTTCTTCCTCCTTTCCCCTCCCTCTAAAAGCAAATAAATAAAAGCTTTTTAAAAATCCTGACATACTAAAAAAAATAAAGACAAAATATTTTTAATTTAAATATTTTATTGTTTATGCTATTACAGTAGTCCTGAAGAAAAAATATTTTTTATGGATGGGTCAAAAGTAGCTGAATTCTTTTTTTTAAAGATTTTATTTATTTATTTTTAGAGAGGGTAAGGGAGGGAGAAAGAGAGGAAGAGAAATGTCAATGTGTGGTTGCCTCTCCCACACCCTCTACTGGGAACCTGGCCTGCAACCCACGCATGTGCCCTGACTGGGAATCAAACCAGCAACCCTTTGGTTCACAGGTTGGCGCTCAATACACTGAGCCACACCAGTCAGGGCAATAGCTCAGTTCTTACGTCTGCTTTTCCAATCTGTTGAATTATATTGTTTTACTGAATTATATATAAGCCAGCCTTATGTGGATGTACTGTTGGAAAGTTACAGACTCACAGACACCCCAGAAAGATCTTGGAAATTGCTAGGGTCCTTGGCCCACAACTGACAATCATTTTTCTGGAGAGATGTTAGTGTGCCACACACTTTTTAAAAAAGTATACAATTTGCCCTCTCTGGGTAACTCAGTTGTCCTGATACAGTATTTCATTCCCTGGTCAGGCCACATACAGGAGTCAACCAATGAATGCATAAATAAGTGAGTGGAACAACAAATTGATGTTTCTCTCTCCCTCTCCTCCCATTCGTCTCTCTTTCTCTCTCTGAAAATCAGTAAATAAAATTGGAGAAAAAAAAAGGCCCTGGCTAGTGTGGCTCAGTGGATTGAGTGCTGGCCTGCGAACCGAAAGGTCACCAGTTTGATTCCCAGTCAGAGTACATGCCTAGGTTGTGGGCCAGGTTCTCAGTTAGGGGTGCACGAGAGGCAAACTATCAATGTATCTCTCACACATCAGTGTTTCTCTGCCTTTCTTTCTCCCTCCCTCCCGTCTCTAAAAATAAATAAATAGAGTCTTTAAAAAAATAAATAAAAATTTTTAAAAAGCGCGCAATTCAATGATTTTTAGTATATTTATAGAGTTGTGCAACCAACATCACACTCAATTTTAGACTATTTCATCATCTCAAAAAGAAACTCTGCATCCTAGGCTATCTACCTCCCAGGTCTTCATTCCCCTCAACCCTAAGCTTTCACTAATATACTTTCTACCTCTTTATATTTTTCCATTCTGGACATTCATGTAAATGAAATAATATAAGTATTTTTTTGTGTGTGTGACTAGCTTGTTAGCGTGATGCTTTCAATATTTATCCATGATTCATCCTCATTCCTAGTGTATACTTCATTTCTTTTTTTATGATCAAATAATATTCCATTGTATGGATATACCACTTTTGTTTATCTGTTTGTCAGCTGAGAGATACTTGGGTTATTTCTACTTTCTATTACTAATAATGCTTTTATAAATGTTTGTGTATAAGTTTTCGTGTGGGCATATGTTTTGAATTCTTTTGGGAAAATTCCTAGGAGTGAAATTGCTGGGTCAAAAGGTAACTCTATATTGGATCTTTTGGGGAACTGCCAGATTATTTTTCAGAATGACTGCACCATTTGCCACCTGAATGGCTGAACCACTCACAAGAACTCTGTAAATGACCATATAAACTTTTATAATAAAATACATTTGCATTTTCTTTTTCAAAGAAAGAAAAGAAACATAATGAAAAATAATTTTGGGTTCTAATTTTGTGTTGTCTGTAAAGAGAAAGTGATTCTTTCTTTATCGATAAAAAGGGAATAGCCAGCAGTTCCATCTAGAATTCTCTGCCAGCCACAACAGGTCTGTGCTTGGTAAATAGCATGAACAGAATTCTTGTGCAGAAGCTCTTTGAACCTGAAACTTAGTAGTACTCAGTGGCCATGGGTTCTCAATCTTAGGAAAGCCTTAATCAGCCTTGGCCAGGGAGGCAGAACTGATATAGGAGTATGTGGGGTCTGCCCCTAACCCTCAATTAAAGGGCGGTTTATGCAACATGCCTTCTTTTTGAACCAGAGCCAGGGTCAATGTTGAGCTGAGGTAACATTAATTATTTTTCCGCTTGTCGGATTCCATGAAAAAGATGTGAAAATGGCCTGTTTGTGAAAGAGTGCAGGCAGAGGCTGTGAGCTGATTATGTCTAACCTAGTCAAAGCTTCCTTGGTGTGGGAGATTGTAATCAACAAAGCATGGCAGCATCTGTGCCCATTACAACAGGAACCCCATCTGCCTGGCTCCCTAGCAGAGACAAGAAGTCAGCTTTAACCCCTGCTGGACTGAATTGCATTGACTGTGTGGAGCAGAGATTTACTTTCATCAACTATCTAGTACACATTTAGGGTACAGAGTAGTGAAGGAGGTAATTGTCCTGTTTTATAGGGGAGGAGGCATTGAATTGCTCCCTAGATAGAGCAGCATCAATTACGTCTGTGACTTGGGCAGCCATACAGCTGTCAAGGCAAAGAGTGGCAAAGCTTGAAAGATAAAGAAGTAAGCTTAAAAAAAAAAGTCAGAAAAAGACCTTAGAGAACATTAGAAGGTGCTCCAGACTTTCTATATATGTAGGACTTAGGGGTTGTGTTCTGGTTGAAAGAGGCATCCCAATAGGCAATTGAAAGATTAAGAAGTCTCAATTCTTATCAGAAAACTGGGTGAGGCAGCTGATGATACTATGGGCAAACTAAAACTCATCACCCAATGTTGCCCTTGGCAATCATTTGACCCAAAGATCATCAGATATATTGGACTCAATTTTCTTTTATTATAATCAATAATTATGCCCCCTTTATTTTACAGAAATACATTGAAAACAAAGCCCCTTATATACATGACTATAAAAAGATCGTATACCATAAACTATTAGTGATGCACAATGAAATAAAGAGCTTATACCAGAAATGAAAATCATCTCTATCACTTAGCATGTTGTTTAGTTTAGTTGACATTTTTTTTTCACAGCAACACTTTCCTAATGGAGGAAGCAAGATGTTGATATACACTCTGGCACAATTTCCTTGTCTCATAGTACAGTGGCATTTCAAATAGTATTGCTCTAGACCAGCGGTCCCCAACCTTTTTGGCACCAGAGACTAGTTTCATGGAAGATAATTTTTCCACAGATGGGGGTGGAGGGTGGAGGAGAGGGATGGTTTCTGGATGATTCAAGCACATTACATTCAAGCTCACTTCCTGCTGTGTGGCCGGGTTCCTAAGAGATGCAGACTGGTACCCACCCGAGGGACTCCTGCTCTACTCGACATAATTAAGTAATCAGATGCTTGAGCCCATACATAAATTCAGCATGAATGTGGCAATTTAATTAAAACCTATGTGTACTGTGTTATCATCGGTGATGTGATTTTCCAAATATATTGGTCAATTCTTGGTAAAGTTCTGAATATATAAAGTACAATCTTCTCTTGATTCACAATGCAGTTGCATTTCTGGAAATTTCAGTGCATATTAAACCATTTATGTGCAGTTCACAATTCAGTTCAAGACATAGGTGCTGCACTCCTACTTCAGTCCTATTGTCACCAACCCCAATTGTCCTAGGGTACTGCCCACAGTTAACCCTGCTCATTTCTGCTGATTGGCTACTAGTCCTGCTGGTCATTAACTCACTATTGCCTTTAAAGCATTAATGTTCTAAAATGTAACTTAAACCCTTGAAAGACTCTTTGCAAGATGTTGATAATGTACCCCAGGTGATCCCGATGTAGAGTGTCTATCTATGTCTTGCTCATACTTTGAGAACTGTATTTCCTAATTATTGTTAAAAATTTATAAAAATAATGATTGGAAACCCTAAATTAGCCAAGGGTAAAAAAAACCCTTTTCAGACCTTTTAATGAGTGAATGTGTATGTAAATCTGTAAGACGGAGATATTTTTTTCCTTTTCACCATTTTTTTCCTTTTAACTGATTTCTCCACCCCTTTACTTTGGCAACCATCAGCTTGTTCTATCTATGGATCTGTTTCTGTTTTGTCTGTTCTTTTTTTTTTTTTTTTTAGATTCCATATATAAGTGAAATCGTATGGTACTTATCTTTCTCTGTCCAACTTCTTTCACTTACCATAATACTCTCTAGATCCATCCATGGCGTTGCAATTGGCAAGATTCCATTCTTCTTATGGCTGAGTAGTATTACATTGCATATATACGAGGTCTGTCCAGAAAAAGTCTATCCATTGTTAATATAACGAGAGCAGTTTGTGCGTCATCGATGTAACCATGCAGCCAAGGAGAGTAGACTGGAATGCACATGCGTGAAGAATGATGACTTCACTGTACTAGTCAGTGGGGGCAGTAGATGCTGTTGAGTGAGCATGTGTATGGTGGGCTATCACATTCAAAATGACTGAGCAAGTAGAGCAACAAATCTGCATCAAATTTTGCGTTAAGCTTGAACATTTCTGTGCAGAAACTATTCGCATGATTCAGACAGCTGCGAACTGGTGGTTGGCAACTTCATCATGACAATGCGCCTGCTCATGCATCACATCTTGTGCAGATTTTTTTTGTGAAACATCAAGACACTCAAGTGACTCAGCCCCCAACAGCCTGGATTTGGTGACTTTTGGTTTTTCCCAAAACTAAAATCACCTTTGAAAGGGAAGAGATTTCAAGCCATCACTGAGATTCAGGAAATATAACAGGGCAGCTGATGGCAATTGGCAGAACTGTGTGCCAATTACATGGCTGGATACCTTCTAGATGGACCATACACACTCACACACACAGTCTTCTTTATTCATCTGTCTATTGGTCAACACTTAGGTTGCTCCCATATCTTGGCCATTGTAAATAATGCTGCAGTAAACATAGGAATGCATATGTCTTTTTGAAATCATATGTTTGTTTTGGATAAATGCCCATAAGTGGAATTGTTGGGTCATTTGGCAGGTCTTTTTTAAATTTTGTGAGGAATCTCCACATTGTTTTCCATAATGGCTGCACCAGTTTATGTATATGCTGTACTTTATTACAGCTGGCAGTGCAGCAGGTTTGTTTAAACCAGCATCTCCACAAACAGGAGAGGATTGTGTTGTGCCAAAACGTTAGGACAGCTACAATGTCACTAGGTGATAATAATTTTCAGTTCCCTTATAATCTTATGGGACCACCTTTTATATGTAATTTTTCACTGATCAAAACATCATTACGTGGCACATGACTGTAGTTGTTACTCAAATAGTGTTTATTAAATTAATTACTTAGTGAATTAAATAATCAATAGCAGTCTACTTAAAGTGTGGTTAGGATAACTTCAGATTGTTCTGAGAAGTGGAATAGAAACACTAGAGAACTCCATCAGAAGTTTCACAGCAGAGCATCACAGAGCCTCCCCATACGGCACTCGCCGTCATCAGGATGGGCAGGTTATGCACTGCAGAAACTGTGGCAGCACCATTCACTCTTTCCTAGAAGTCTGTGTACAGCTGGGTTGGGCTGATAAGACATACACATAGAAATAATTAAATAACAAATAAAGAGATTTTGTAGTTGTTTTACATGTTGGTGGTGTTATGGTTCAAGCTTTGGTATATTTGTTTGTATTACTGTTATCCTAGATTGGTATTACTGGGTACTAGTAGTAATGTATTAGAGGGGGCATATTGTGTGTATACAGCAAACTTTTCTGTGATAAAACCTGTTGTTCCAAACTACTCACTTTCTGAATTACCACTTTCCAAATACCAGATTCCTGCACCTTTACCCAGGCACCTTCCTCTACTTAAATCACCCTTTCCTTTTGTCATTCAGACACACAGTTCCAGGGCCCAGTTCAAATGTCACTTCTCTGGAGTGTTCTGAGACCTTCCTTTGGCATTCACCTGCCGGTGGCAGAACTCACTGTTCTCTCATGCCTTTGCCATCAGCACATTTTAACGAGCCTACTAGTGCTAATAAAAAGCAAGAGAGGGAAATTGTTATGTGCTTTAAGTCAGATTGAGCAGGGTTCAAAATCTGGATCTCTCATCAATAGCTGTGACATTGGGTACAGTAATGCTTACCACTGCCTTTTCACTGTCTCAAAGACATGTATTCCCGTTTCAACTGATGAATTGGGTAGAGGTAGTTCACTATAAACAAAGAAGAAGAAAGGATTTGGAGATAGAAAAAAAAGATGCATTGTATAATTTAACCATTAATTAATTTTTTAAACAAATAAGTAGTACTTACTGGTCAATATTTGATCATTTTCCCAGGATAAAACATAGACATGGAGATCTGCTCTCAAGAATGTTCTCATTAAAGAAAGATGGTAATCAGTTCGATTACTTTTGGAGTAATGCAAGGCATATATAAATTCTATCTATATATATCCTTCAACATCAGCACAATCTCATAAAGGATGCCCATCTATGGCATTGAATTCTTATTAGGGAAAACATTGTCTGGGTCAAGTTTGGCCATTGGCCACCAGGCTGTGCCCTTTGCTTAAGACTTCTTTTAGAGACTGGACTCAAATGCCAGAGGGTCCTTGCACAGATGACAAAGATGTGGCAAAGAGGTGAGGTGTAAGAAACAGTTCAGTTAACTTTTAATACTGTTAGGAAAGCTCAAACTCAGTGAATAATATTCTGCCTTGATAATAGAGCAGAGTAGGGATTGTGGGGGATGCATATCCCCAGTTTTTGCTTGCTTTTAACTTTTTATTATGAACATTTAAAAATACAAAATAGAGAGTATAGTGTAGTGAAGACCTCCCAAGCTCATCTCCCAGCTCATCAATCCTAGGGAATCATGGAGGTCATTGATCATTTCTGTAGCTGGAAAGTAAGAGCAGGCACTATTCTAACCCACCTGACAGTTACATGCCAGAATATGGGGCCAGCACTGCCAGATTTTTTTTTAAAGCTAGACATTTTAATATTTATTTAAAACCTCCTGATTTTTATGTGTTGTCAATTAGTTAAAAATTTATCATACATTGTAGAAGTCAAGACTGTACTGCCAGCTGCTGATTTTAGTAGTGACATACTTAGAGAAAATGCTGGAGGTGGGATAGGAAATGCCAGTCAAATGCTGAGCTGATTCTGGGTCCCTTACACATACCCATATTTAAAACTCTCTCCTATGGGATTAGCCACAGATGATCCTAGACATAGCTCCGTGAGGACCCTCCAGTACTGTCAGTCCTATAGGGATTTCTTCAGAGGTTTTTGTCTTACCTTAGGCCCTGAGCTCCTTAAATCAAATCCTTGAGAAAACTCAGTCTCTTCCTAGGGCTCAGCAGATAACAATAACCAATAGAGTTTTCAGGAATGAATGAACAAATCTTTCTTGTCATACTTGAGTCTTAAAGTCACATCAAACATCATCAAATGCAGGTGTAGCCAGATCCACTAATATGGCTATTATTTTTCTTGTTTTTTAGAAAAATATTTTATTGTAAAAGGCTACATTCATACTAATTACAATTTGAAAATTTTTGATGTATTTTCTAGACTGATTTGTATTTTTAAGAGATCATGAGTTGATTAATTTGTAAAAAAAAAATGTGATTTGTGGCCACCTCAGAAAATAAAAACAGGTAGGATAGCTAATTAGGTGTTGTTGAACAATTAGATGGTGTTAAACAGGGATATTTGAACACCAAAGTTGCCAGCTATTTGAAAGTGCGGTCTATGCCTTAGACTTAAAAAAAAATAATGCATAATTCACATACCATAGAATTCACTCTTATAAAGTATACAACTCAGTGGCTTTTAGTATATTTGCAGAGTTATACAACCATCAACACAATCTAAATGCAAAACAGTTTCATCACCCCCAAAAGAAACCCTATAACTCATTAGTCCGTCTTCACTTCAGCCCCTGCCAACCACTAGCTTACTTTTTATTTCTATGAGTTTGCTTATTCTGGACACTTCATATAAATGGAATCATACAACTTGTGGTCTTTTGTGTCTGTTTCTTCTACTTAGTATAATGTTTCTAAGGTTCACCCATGTTGTAGCATATGTCATTACCAAATTTACTTTTATGGATATATATTATTCCCTTTTTATATTTACTATATTTTATTTATCCATTTGTCAGTTGATGGACATTTGGGTTGTTTCTATTTTTTGGCTATTATAAAAAATTAAGCTATAAATATTCATGTCCAAGTTTTTGTGTGGATATACATTTTCAGTTCTCTTGGGTACATACCTAAGAGTAGAATTTTTGGGTCATATTGTAATTCTGTATTTAAATTGTTGAGGAACTGCTAGACTTTTTCAAGGTGATTATACCATTTTACATTTCCACCAGCAACGCATAAGGGTTACAATTTTTTCTAGATTCTTGTCAACCCTTGTTATTGCCTGTTTGATTCTAGCCATCCTAATAGATAAGTGGTATATTGTGGCTTTGATTTGCATTTCCCTAATAATTAATAATGTTGAGCATCTTTTTGTGTGCTAATAGACCATTTGTATACTTTATTTGGAAACAAGTCTATTGAAATCTTTTGAAATTGCATTATTTGTCTTTTAATTGTTAAGCTATAGTTGTTCTTTATATACTCTGTATACTGGATCATTATCAGATATATAATGTGCAAATATTTCCTCCCATTCTGTGAGTCACCTTTTCTTGATGGTGTCTTTAGAAGCACAAAAGTTTTTAGTTTAGATAAACATCAATTTACCTACTTTTTCTTTTGGTGTCATCTCAAAGACATTACTGACAAAGTCACGAATAATTATTCCCATGCTTTCTTCTAAGTGTTTTATTTATTTATTTTAGGTCTTACTTTTAGGTCTTTAATTTATATTAAGTAAATTTTTGTATATGGTGTGAATAGAGGTCCAAATTTATTTATTTCCATGTGGATATCCAGTTGTCCCAGCATTATTAATTGGAAGGACTATTCATTCCCCATTTAGTGGTCTCACCACCATGCTTTAGATGTTTAAATTTGTATTCCTCATAGGACTGAGGATAGCTCTTTGTATCTGATAAATAAGCAAATATATTTGTTGAATTAAAGTGTAATTTTGAGTAATTAATGCTTTTTTTAAAATCTAAGAGCTAAAACTTTCAAAGAGGACTTTATCCAAAGTGGGTAAACCTATTTTTTTGGAGTTTGAGTACATGGCTCTGCAACAAAGTTCCCCATCTCTTCCTGGGCTGGATAAATCTACTCAGAAATTCTAGAGAACAGCTTAGCTAATGAGGTTAACTTGTTTTGGTGTCCACTTTCTGGTATGCAGAATTGGGCTACAAAAGGACTCTTTCCCAAGAAGACTTTGAGAAATGGTTTTATTCTCTTCTGCTCAGGTGATTTTACCAAGGTGAGCAGATATAGGGCCTAGGCACCATTACATATACTCCTACAGCCCCAGCACATCTTTCCAATAGATGCTGGCCCTCTTTCCTGCCAACCCCATAGAGGATCTTCCCATCTTCCCAACACTGGACTCCAGGCAGAGCAGCCACATAATCTAAATGGGGACAAAAATGAAATTTGTTTGCCTAAAACTGCCAAGTCACAGTGAGTGATTCCCTACTTAAATATGGAAAGTTATTTGGTTACATAGCTCTCCAAATAAGTAGTCAAACAAGTGAACTAAGACTTTTGTTTTTATCTTAAGCTTTTACTTAAACTGGGTGAAATTATGAATTATAGTATTTTATTTTCCAAATTCAAGCTAGTTTACACTTGTCAAATTTGTTCATGATATAATGTGTCTATATGATAAAGTGTTTCTTTTCTTTTTAAAAAGAGTATTCACTTATCTTACCATAGAATAAGAAGTCCAGACGTAGATGGACTTGAGGTTCCCTTTTCCCAAGGTTCTCTGGGCTGTCCCACTCTCAAAGGATAACAGACTTCCCTTTTCAGTTTCAGTCTCTTTGTTGTCAAAGAGAACTGTCCACTCCTCAGGCCTCCCTACAAACTGCTTGGATGCTTAGCATGGCAGGTAAGCAGATTCCACGGCTAAGCCAGTACTGCTGTCACCAGGCACTGAAGATCACTAGGAAAGAGTCCATGTAAGTGGTACCACTATAAACCTGGCCAAGGATGCTATCAGGCAGACATGCCTCATTCTGCAGGCTGACCAGAATTTGGCCAGGTGGCAGTGGTGGAAAGTGCCTGCCAGCACAGAATGAAGAGGATCCCACATAGCAATTAAGTTGGGATAAATAGCCATTACCATGGAGGCCTGACAACTGCAGGAGACCACAGTGTATTCACGAGCAACTGCTTATTTTCCCATTGATCCTTGGCGGGATAGGGCCCTGCCTTCTGCAGCGTCCCAAAATAACAGGCTCGCAAAGCCCAGTGCTAAGAGGTGGCATCTGAGAAGAATCCGCTCAGGTCTTCCTGTGTGTTTCATCTGAAGGCCTGCCAGGAGAAGAGATAATTATGGGTCTAAGATTTTGCTCCATCACAGACAATGAAGGGATCAACAGATGCCTCTCTGAAATAAGATTAAAAAATTTTTAAAAGGTTTCGGCTCAGGAAGATACCAACATTTCCCACAGGTTTCAGCTGGATGAAAAAGAAAGAGATGGAGAAGGAAGAAAGAAAGGAAGAGAAGGAATAAAGAAAGGAAACTTAGAATTTTTGAATATGGAAATAATCAACTTGGAGGCTCCTAAACACACTTTGCTCCCCTACCCTCCCCTTCCCCTGCACCCAAATATGTTTCCCTTGATCGGTCACACTATCTGAAAGTCTCCCACTGGGAACTCATTCCATATGGAGCAAAAATCCACCTTGGAGCCTAAAGACATTGTGTAGTCACTGCCACCCCAGCTAATGATGATCTGATTCCTGTCACCATCTAACAGTTTTGTCTATTTTAGAAATTTATATAGAAGAAATACATAACGTGTATTTTTGTCTGGTTTTCCTCACACAGCATGATAATTGTGAGATTTATTCATGTATTGCATGTATTAATAGTTCATTGTAACATTGCTGAAGTATTTTGCTGGTGGACATTTCATTGTTCCAGTTTTTGACTATTACAAATAAAGCTACTATGAACATTTATATGAAAGCAATTTTATGTATATGTTTCTATTTAGAAATGAAATTTGCTGTGTCTAGAAGCAGTGAAGCTATAATTTTTATAAGAAAGTCACAACCTGGTTTCCAAAGGGGGTTGTGCAATTTTACCCTCCTAACATCTTTATGAAGTTCTGATAGTTCCACATCCTTCTCAACTCTTGTAATTATCAACTTTTTAAAATTTCATTATTATTGTGGTTTTCATAGCATTTCCCTGATATTCATGATGTTGAATATAATTTCGTGTACTTTTAGCCATTTGTATTTTTTCTTTGGTGAAATTTCTGGTCAAGGAATTGACTATTTAAAAAATTGGCTTGTTTTTCTTACATAAATCCTTTTATGTTGGAATTTAAGACTTTATCGTATATCTGCTTTGTGAACATTTCCTCCCAGTCTGTGGCTTACCTTTTTGTTATCTTCAAAGAGAAGTATTGATGAAGTCAAGTTTATTTCTTTCTTCTTTAGTAGTTAATATTTTTGGTCAATAGAATCTTGCTTTGTTTCTTTTTCCTGTGGGAGCTTTATAGTTTTGTTTTTTAGGTTTGATCTGTGATCCATCTCATATTAATTTTACATAAGAAGTGGGATTGAGGTTGGGTTCATTGTTTTTCCCTTAAAAAATATACACTTGTGTCAGTGCCAGTTGTTAGAAAGGCTTTCCTTTCTCCTTTGAATTGACTTGGTATTTGGGTTAAAAATCAATTGCTCACTTATAGGTGATTCTCCATTCAGTTTTAGTTGGAGAGTGGACATATTAATAATATTTGAGGCTTCTAAACAATGAAAATAGTGTACCTCTCCATTTTGTCTGTTTTGTTTAATTTCAGCAATATTTTGTTGCATACAGTGTGTAAATCTTATACATATTTTGCTAAACTTCATTTTAGATAGTTGTTTTTTGATATTATTATAAATGGTACATTTAAAAATTTTTATTTTTTTATGTTTATTGATTATGCTATTACAGTTGTCTCATTTTTTGCCCCTTTATTGCCCTCCACCCTGAACCATCCCCCCCAGCATGCCCCCACCTTAGTTCATGTCCATGGGTCGTACATATAAGTTCTTTGACTGCTTCATTTCCCATGCTATTCCTACCATCCCCCTATTTTGTACCTACTATTTATACTTCTTATTCCTTGTATATTTTCCACCATTCTCCTCCCTCCACTTCCCCACTGATAACCTTCCATGTGATCTCCATTTCTGTGATTCAGTTCATGTTCTAATTGCTTGCTTAGTTTGTTTTTGTTTTTCTAGGTTCAGTTGTTGAGAGCTGTGAGTTTGTTGTCATTTTACTGTTCATATTTTTGATGTTCTTCTTTTCCTTAGATAAGTCCCTTTAACATTTTATATAATAATTGCCTGGTGATGATGAACTCCTTTAACTTGACCTTATCTGGGAAGCACTTGATCTGCCCCTCTATTCTAAATGACAGCTTTGCTGGATAGAGTAATCTTGGATGTAGGACGTTGCCTTTCATGACTTTGAATACTTCTTTCCAGCCCTTTCTTGCCTGTAAGGCTTCTTTTGAGAAATCAGCTGATAGGATTATGGGAACTCCTTTGTAGGTAACACTTTCCTTACCTCTTGCTGCTTTTAAGATTCTCTCCTTACTTCTAATCTTCGGTAATGGAATTATGATGTGCCTTGGTGTGTGCTTCCTTGGGTCCAACTTCTTTGGGACTTTCTGACCTTCCTGGACTTCCTGGAAGTCTATTTCCTTTGCCAAATTGGGAAAGTTCTCCATTATTTGGTCAAATAAGTTTTCCGTATCTTGCTCTTCCTTTTCTCCTTTCAGCACCCCTATGATTTGGATGTTGGAACATTTAAAGTTGCCCTGGATATTCCTAAGCCTCTCCTCATGTTTTTGAATTTTTGTTTCTTCATTCTATTCCAGTTGAATGTTTATTTCTTCCTTCTGCTCCAAACTGTTGATTTAAGTAATGGTTTCCTTCCCGTCACTGTTGTTTCCCTGTACATTTTCCTTTATTTGACTTTTCATAACCTTCACTTTTTCCCCTATTTTGTGATCATACTCAACCAATTCTGTGAGCACCATGGTTACCAGTGTTTTGAACTCTAGATATGATAGGTTGGCTATCACTTCATTGCTTAGTTGTATTTTTTCTGGAGCTTTGATCGGTTCTTTCGTTTGGGCCATTTTTCTGTTTTGTCTCACCTGTTACGTAGTAAGGGGTGGAGCCTTAGGTATTTGCCAGAGCAAGGCAACCCAAGTCACTGCATTGTGGCTCTGTTTGTGGGGGAGGGGTCTGAGAGAGAACAGGGCTCTCAGCTGGCTTTCAGTCACTTCCCCTGCTACCCACAAGCAAATTGGGCACTTCTGGTGCTGATTCCCAGGTGATAGGTTGGCGTAAATTCTAGGACCCTGTGGGTCTCTTTGCAATGAACTCTCCTGTGAGGCTGGTAGTTTCTCCTGCTGCCTCAACCCCCACAGGATTTTTCAGTCAGCAGTTTTGAGACTTTCTTTTCCTGCACTGGAACCCTGGGTTGTGCTGTCTATCTTGCTGCCCAGTTGTTTCTCCTGGTTTATCCACATGCATATGTGGGATTGCCCAGTCCACCAGCTGCCACCTCGCCTGGTCTGCCAGGCACTGCCTCGCCCAGTCCTCCAGCCACCACCTTGCCTCGAGTCCTCTCCACCCTGGCTGCCCCATCTCCACCCCTCCTACTGGTCTGGATGTTTCTTCTTTAACTCCTTTGTTGTCGGACTTCCATACAGTTCAATTTTCTGGTACTTCTAGTTGTTTTTTGTTTTTAAATTTGTGGTTGTCCTTCTTTTGGTAGTGTGAGGAGGCACAGTGTATCTATCTATGTCTCCATCTCAGGTGGAAGTCCTTCTAAAATTTGTAGTTTCCTGTTGTTGCTAATATATACAAACAATTAATTTTTGTGTATTGACCTTATATAGTACAATCTTGCTAAATTCTTTTAAGATCTAGTAGTTGTTTTACAGATTCCCGCAAGGTTTTATACAAACACAATCAAGTTTTCTACAAAGATTGAAAGTTTCACCTTTTCCTTTCCAATCCTTTTGCTGTTTTTTTTTTTTTTTGCACGTGCCTCAATTTTGAATAAGACAGGTAAGAACAGATATCTTCATCTTGTTCTCAGACTTACTGAGAAATGGCTTATTCTTTCACCATTAACTATGATATTAGCTGCAAGCATTTGTAGTTCTCTTAATCAGGCTAAGTAAGTTTCCTTTTCCTAGTTTGCTGAGAGCTTTGATTGTTGAATTTTGCCAAGTGCTTTTTCTGCATCTGTTTTAGTATCAAGGTTATAATGGACTTATAAGACAAGCTTAAAAATGTTTCATCTTTGTTTTTTTGAAAAGAGAGGAGTATGGCTGGTATTATTTCTCTTTAATATTTTTTAATCCTCACCTCAGGATATGTTTATTGATTTTAGAGAAAGAGAGAGAGATAGGGAGGGAGGGAGGGAAGAAGGGAGAGAGAGAGAGAGAATCATAGATTGGTTGTTTCCGGTATGAACCCCAACTGGGATTGAACCGGAACTTAGGTATGTGCTCTGGTGCCCTGACTGGGGATTGAACCCACAACTTTTTGATGTACATGATGAGTCTCCAACCAACTGTGCCACCCAGCCAGAGCTTCTCTTTAAGGTTTGATAGAATTCACCAGTGATGTCATCTGTGCCTAGAGCTTTCTTTGTGAGTTTTAATTACAAATTCAGCATATTTAATAGATATGGAACTATTTAGAAATTTTATTTTATTTCTCCTTGCGTCAGCTTTGATAAATCATGGTTTTGAAGGAAGTTATCCATTTTATATAGGTTTTTGATTATGTTGGCATGAAGTTGTTTATAAGATCCTCATATTATTTCTTTATATCTATATGATCTATCATAAATAAAAAGAACACTCATACCTTGATTGGGAGCTAGCAAAACATCTCTAAGAATTTTTATAATGAGCCCTAGCTGGTGTAGCTCAGTATTGAGCACTGGCCTGCAAACAAAAGGGTTGCTGGTTTGATTCCCAGTCAGGGCACATGCCTGGATTGAAGGCCAGGTTCTCAGTAGGGAACACATGAGAGGCAACCACATGTTGATGTTTCTCTCCCTCTCTTTCTTCCTCCCTTCCCTTCTCTCTAAAAATAAATAAATAAAATCTTTTTTAAAAAAGAAGTTTTATAATGGGATATTCCAGGCATACTAAACTGTCATGGAAAATGAGAATCTTCTCTGTGGTCATCTGCTTCTAGATTTCTTAGTTCTTTAATCCTAGATCAAAGACAGGAATAGTTTCCTCCTCTAACATCCTTTCCTCTTTACTTCATTTTCCTCTTCTGTCATTGTTTTATAGCATTTGCTCCAATATTTTGTTCTATTGAAAATGAACCTAAAATGGAAATTTGAATTTGCAATAGTAATTTGAATGTAGTTGTTTCCTTAGCCCCCGCCCCCCCAAAGTGATTCAGACTGTAAAAATCTCAGAGGTCTGATTACTACTATTCCCTGAGCAAGCCATTCATAACCATGTTTTAAAAACTGTTGACCCTGAGAATGAAGGTGTCTGCTGAAAAGGGCTTCTAGTGGCTAATTAGCTCAAATTTAAAATCAGAGCCTACCAGTCATTGCTGAACAGGGGCCTCTCTTGCACTCCAGTCTTCAGGGAGAGGCTGCTCTGAACTGCCTGCCTGCATGCCTGCACTGTGTTCCTGCAGTCTGAGTTAAGTCTTATAAAAGAATTTCTGGAATCATATTTCAACAAATAGGACTGAGACTTTCCCCATCCAATTAAAGCAACAATATCCTCTTTTGCATCTTCAATGACCAGAGTGGCTCCATTTCAACCAATCAGGACAGTGCTTTCTGGATAAATCATACTGTGAGGATTTGTAGTCCTTATTTGCATGAGAATGGATTACTTAGGGGCCTAGAGCAAGAACATATCCCCGTATAAGTCAGCTGCCATCCATCTTGAGGAACACACTTTTGATTTCCACCAAAGATTGCATTTTTCTGGCTGGAGCTGCAACACCAGGGTTGTTTCTCCACAGGGCCACCTTGCCCCAGAGCCACCTCACAGCCCTGCTATTCCACAGCCAGTGCTCTTTAACAGTTAAGCTGTCTTCATTGAATAAAATCTCCCCCTTCACCACATCCAAAATTGGGGATTTCTGTTGGCATTGAATTGGTGCCAATGATTATCAGTTGACAAAACTTAACTTTAAAATAGTGAGTTAAGATTATTTTACAATAGCAGGTACATGAAGCATAGGTTTCCATGGCTTTCTTTCCATGAACTTTCTAGAATAAAAACGTAGAAAAATGCATAAGGATACAATGTCCTGGCTGAGTTCATGTGGAACAGCTCCTCCAACCCAGCAAAATCAACCAAGGTTGAAATACTGACTTCAGAAAAGACTGTCATTCTCCCCAATTCCCTGACTAATTTAATACAAAAACAGGTGTTTCCTGGTATGAAAGGTTTCATTCCTAGGTGGTATAGGAATATAGTATCAAATCCTCCCCCCAACTACCTGTTACCTGCTACTTCCTACAATTGGTTTGTGGGCATGTGTGCTCATGCATGGGCGTACGCACACACGCACACACACGTGTTCTGCACTATTTCTTCTCTAAATTATCAAATTATCCTGTGGTCAAAAGGTATTTGGTCCCATCCGGTCCCTCTCAGTTTGTGGTAGGACTAATTTGTTAATGGGGCTCCAGAAGGAAAGTGCCTAATGTTTCTTCTAATTGGACATGACTGCTTCAGAATGACTGTGCTGCCAGCCTGCTCTCACTGTCCCTGAGGCTGGATAATAAGCTTCTGCCCCCCCAGCCCCTGGGTCCTGACCAAGACCATTTGCAGTAATGAACTTGGAAGGCTCACTGGAGACTGCAAAAAGAGAAAAGGGAGAAGCAGCACAGGCCAGCTCTTGTCAGTGGATTCAATTATGGCTTCTGTCAGCTTAACAAAAGAAATTCAGAGAAACTAGAAGAGAAAGGGGTGGGAGGGAGCAGGCAGAGGGGGTGGGGAGAACCCATGATGGTAGAACCAGACTGAAATTCCTCCAGGACCAAAGTTTCTAGTAAGAGAAATTCAGAGGTCACCACAATATGGGTTAAGCTCCCACTGTCCAAATGGGAGACTCTACAGTATACCACAGGGCATGATGCATTGTGTGTCAATGATCTGTGGGAAGAAGCTTCCCCACACCTCTTCTGCTCACTGTGAATCCCTATCACCCACATTGAAACAGGAACAGGACCCATTTTGCACATTTAGACTGATTATTATTATAATCATTGTTGGCTATTTGTTTCCTGAGACAGGATCTTAGTGTATTCAACCAAGAATCTGTACCTAAAAGCATTCCAAAGATATTTTTAAAAGCTTTCTTATTGTGAATATACAAAGAAGTGCATAAAATATAAATGTACATCTTAAGGTATTATTAAAGGAAGCACTTGAAATCAGCAGTTAAGAGATACAACTTTGTCAGAAGCCTCATCCTGTCACTTTCTGATCATAACCCCTTTCTGTATTCCTCCTAAAGGTTACCACACCCCTAATATTTATGCTAATTGTTTCCTTGCCTTCTTTATAGTTTCACTTCTTAAGTAAGGATCCTTAAACACAATCGTTAGTTTTGCCTGTTTTTGAGCTTTATGTAAACAGGGATTAATACAGTACATACTGGGCTGGTTTCTTTTGCTCAACATTGTAAGATTCATCTAGGCTATTGCACACGGCTGTGGTTGCCTTATTCTTTGCTGTGGAATATTTTGTCATGTAAATATAGCACATTATATATGTGTGTATATATACATATGTGTGTATATATACATATTCATCTGTTGAATGGTGTTTGGGTTATTACACCTTTTGGCTATTACAAACCATGCTTCTGGGGATAGTCTTGCTCATAAGTACACATAGTGCCATTGTATACAGTAAGGAGAGGAACTGCTGGGTGATAAGCCTCCCAGAGAAATCCGACAATACTAGTTATTGAGTTTTTGTGGATGGCCAGAGAAGAGATTGCTTATCAGAAGCTCATTTTTTTTGCCTTATGTGGTAACCAGCCTCCAGAATGGCTCCTGAATGATCCATCCCTTTTGGTATTTAAACTTTACTGTAGTATTCTTTCACCTTGTGTCCAGAGTGGTCTGCGTATCCAATATAATACAGCAGAAGTGAAGGCTTATAACTGTCAAGGCTAGATCATTTATTAAAAGACGCTATGGCTTCTATATTGTTCTCCTGGATTGCTTTCTTTTGGAATCTAGCTGCCATGTTGTTATACACTCATGCAGCCCCTTGGAGAGGTCTAGTTGGCAAGGAGCTGATGTGTCTAGCTAGTGTGAATGAGCTAGGTCAGAAACACCCCTGAGCCCAAGCTACACCTTCAGAAGACTACTGCCCTGGCTATCACCTTGACTGTAATCTCATGAGAAACCTTAAGCCAGAAGCATCATGTCAGCAGCCCCCAGATTCTTAATTCTCAGAAACTGTGAGACAATAAATGTAAGTTGTTTTAAGATACTAAGTTTTGTGATAGTTTGTTATGTAGTAATAGACACCTTGGTCTATCTAAATTATGGTAAATGAGGCAAGAAAACAAAGCATTCCAAATAGCAACTGTTCAGAAACAACCTGTTCTGCATAGTTATCCTTCCCTCCTGCATGGCTTAGCAGTTAAAATAATAGTCACCATCAGACTGAGTTTTCATTCTTTCTCCATATTCCTTTCTTTTTCCCTTTACTTTTTTCTTTCCTTCCTTCCTTCCTTCCTTCCTTCCTTCCTTCCTTCCTTCCTTCCTTCCTTCCTTCCTTCCTTCCTTCTTTCCTCTGTCACAAGAGCTCTTCTTTTCCTTAAAATTCCAGAGATAAGAACAGGTGCTCTGGCCTCAGACAACTTGGAGTTGAATTCTTGCTTCAGATCTTACAAGCTGAGTGACCTTGGAAAGCTTATTTGAATCTCTGTGCTTTGTGCTCCATTTTCCTCAGCCATAAAACAGATAATAATACAATCACCTCTCATTAGAGAAGATGAAATAAAAACATGTTCAGTGCTTAGAATAATGATTGGCACATATTAAAATTCCATAAGTGTTAGCTACTATTTTCTCTTCTCTTTCCCTCCCCTCTTCTCTCCTCCCTTCCCCTCCCCTCCTTGTCCCATTCTCTCCTCTTTACTCTCCTGTTCCCTCTCCCATCTCCTGCCCTTTGCTCTCCTTCCCTTCGCCTTCCTCACTCTCCTGATTCATTTATTCTTCAACTTCCATTTTTTCTTTCTCATCCCCCATATCTTATCTCACCTCTGTTTCTAGCTCTTCCCCAAGACACTGGCAAAAGAAGCTTCCCCTTTGTCTGGGTCTCCTCCACAAGGGGAAATGAAGCATTTCTAACTAAGATGACATCCATGGGCATGGTAAAACAGCATGCACCATCAAACAATGTTCTGTGAAAACATGTCACTCCGGCCTGGATGGTAAGCATCTGACTGTCAATTCCAGCATCAAAGCAACAACTGGTCTCTTAACTGCTCAGCTCAAAGAAGGTGCCAAGGAAGTTGCATCAAATTTTTGCTATCTTCTTGAAAGATTATATTTTATTAGCATGATACCTATTTGTAGATAGTTTCTTCTCCTAAAGTTTACTTCAACATTTAAGAGATTTAATAGAATGTTAAGTTATGACATGAGCACACAATGGCTGTAAGATATCCATACACAATAAGAATGGCACTTCCCCTCTCCTCTCATTCCTCTCATTCCTGGTGTGAGGCTTCTGGAATTTTTTCTATAGTCATATGGATATTGTGGCTTTAATTTATATGATTGGGGTCAAATGCTCTATAATGTGCTGTGACTTTCTTTTTCACATAAAATATATGAATACATGTACATATACATATATGAGGGGGAACTCCCCAACCCAAAATTGGAATTATCTTTTGGAAGGCAGGCCCATTATAGTACAGGCTTCCCCCACTAGGTGAGTGTTCTCAGACTCCATCTGTATCAGTGTACCAGCTGACATTGTTGTGAGAAGCTGCATTCAGGTTCAGTGAATTTTTTTGAAGTCTCTTTCACCGTGTTTGCCCATTTCATGATGGGTGATTTATGAGCACACCTGCCCACACCACACTGAGTGTTCAGTAGTTTTTGACTAAAGATGGCATGACTTCCATGCCCCACCCTCCTTATTCACCTGATACTGCCCCCAAGCAAGTTATTTTTGTTTGTTTCCCTAGATGAAAAAGTCATCAAAGGGAAAGATTTTGTTGATGTGGAATTGGTGAAACAAAAAATAGCAGAAGCACTAATAGGCATCAAAATTGATGAGTTCAAAAACTGTTTTGAGCAGTGGAAAAAACATCTCAAAAAGGATATTGTATCAAATGGAGAGTACTTTGAAAGTGATTGAAGTTTAAACATGTAGGAATAAACGCACAATTTTTTATAAGTAAATTCTGTCTTTAGGGGGTCTCCCTCTTGTACATACATATTGTTGTCATAGGAAACATCCAAATCAGTAGAGATTATTTCTAACAGTTTATCTGAGCCCACACTGACAAGAATACCAGGAAGGAATATCTCAACTGCTCTGGAGAATGAGTTTTGCAGTTTCTTTATGCTTTTGGAATTAAGGAGGGAACCTAAGGAAGTTTATGTGGTGTTGGGGGAAAGTAAGGTGAGGAGTGGGTTACAGGATGGTTAACAAGATTATGTGCTCTATTGAGGGTGGTTACTTTGAAAAAGAGGAATTTTAAATGAGCGTTAACGTAGATGCACAGAAACAATTGATTAAAACAAAGAAAAAAACTTTCACTGCAGAATTTATAAGCCTTAGGTGTAACTACCCACCATGACTTGCCCAGTGAGGGATCAATGATCAGATCACCCTTGGGGGGTACTTTCTGTACCCTTTTTCACCCACAATATATATGTAATTTTAAAATATAATTGTTTCATGAGTCTTTAGATTTATCTCATGTAATCTAAATTTTACAATAACTTTTATATTTATAAGGTGTTAAAAGACATAAATAGCTTTCATAGTGTTGGAAATTTTACATCCTACTTTTCCTCTCAGAAGCTTGTCAATGTAATTTTTGCTTGTAACTCTCCTATTGATCCTTCCCTCTATATTCCTCTATAATAACCACATTTATAATTGCTTTTTGAAATGTTCTGTAACATAAGCTTTACATTAAAATGTGTTTTTTCCAATTATTAACTTAATTTATGAAAACATCATAAAATAGCCCCAAATTTGACAATTATTAACTATAACAAGTAAACACTTCTTGAAAACACAGTAATTTTGCTCTGCCAATTAGTTCAGGTTTTTATTGATGTGATGATTAATTTCATGTGTTAACATAGCTGGGCTATAGTGCCAACTTGTTTGGTTAAACACCAGCCTGAGTGTTGCTTTGAAGGTATTTCTAGCTGTGATTAACATTTGAAGAAGTAGACTTTGAATAAAGCAGACAACCCTTCACAAATGTAGGTAAGCCTCATCTAATAAGTTGGCCTTAAAAACAAGGACAGCTTTCTTAAAAAAGATGAAATTCTCAAAACTGGAATATGGAAAACTTGCCTGAGTTTTCTACCTCCTTCCCTAAGGAATTTGGACTTAAGGCTTCAATATCAACTCTTACCCAAGTCTCTAGCATGCCACCCCATACTACATATTTCAGACTTGTCAGAAACCATGACTGAATAGGCCAATTCTTTAAAAATAATCTGCCTGACTTACTCCTGCGCACAAGTGGAACACCTGGCCGATCTTCTGAGAAACAGAGTGAACAGCCAATGGTATCCCAGCATATATGACGGTTGGAGGCCAAAATTATAGAAGACGTTGCAAAAAAGATGGTAAGGAGATTGTTTTGGGGCAGTAAAGTCCCTAGGACCAACACGGGGACCAGGGCTGCTGCAGCCCCAGGCCCAGCACCTGATGGGCTGGCTGCAGGAGTCTTGGAAGAGAGTCAGGTCAATGGTTCCCTCCCCTGCCAAACAGGGAGGATAGAGCGGCACCATGATGGACCTGGATGCTTGAAGTAGCTGGGGAGAATAGACAAAGTAGCAGTGTTCACCTGCTGAAACTATGGCCGCCAGATAGGACATTACCAGAGAAACTGGGGAGCCAGGTGACACCTGGAGAAGGGAGAAGAGTTGGACCATGATGGGCCCTGACCTGGAGAGTCTCCAATCTGGTTGGAAAATTGGGCTGTGTAAGAGGCCAGGTGCTTGTTGGGAGGAGCAGGCTTGAACAGAAGGGTTTTGTTCAAAAAAGAGGCTCTCCGTGGCTGATTAGGGAACTCTCCTGCAGTGGTCGCCCCGCCACCCAGGCGTGCTGCTGCACCTGCCCCCTCTGCTGCAGCAGCCATGCCCCTGTCTTCACCACAAAAGCCCAACCCTGCTGCCACCACAGCTGTGCCCCCATACAGCCTGGCTGGACTGGTTCACTAAGAGGAAGGAGGAGGCACCCCTTGCAGAGGAGAGCAACAGGGGTTGGGGAGTTAGCAATCCCCAGAAAGACTTAACTCAGTGGGGTTGCTGAACTACTCTGAAGAGACTTTGAGAGTGCCTAACACCTAGGACAGTAAAGAGTGAGAAGGTGGTGTGTGAGTTGCCCCTAACTGGTGCACCTCAAGGATAGCACAACTGGTGGATTGAAAGCACCAGCCTGGTGCAGAAGGGCAAACTGAGGAACTGGTCTGGAGGCTGGGCAACTGTGAAGAGTGTGTCCCAGACCTGGCCCCTATAGGAAGGGAGAAAAATGAAACCCAACCTCCCTCAGCCTGCTGCAGCCAGGAAGACCACCAGAACTTGCTTGGCTGCTTTAAAGTCAGCAGCAGGCTTTTCTTTCTATATTATCTTTTTTTCTTTTTCTTTTCTTTTTCCCCAAGTGAGACAATAAGACCTGGAGATGTGAAAAGACCAGAGTCAGACCCAAAATGGGATCACAAGGCTAATCCCAACAATTGAGAAACTGAGACAAATTTTACTTTGCTACACCAGAGAACTTGCATGTTATTGTTTATTTGTATTATTATTTTTTCATTATTTTCACTTCTTTTATTGTATTAGTATTTTTTTATTTCTCTTCTTTCTGTTTAGTTTTCTTCATTTTATTTGTTTGTTTAATTGCATTGTTTGACTTGTTTTCCTTGTTCTCTGTTTCATAGTGTATTTTTAATTTTCCTCCTTTCACTTCACTTGTTTCCAATAGCACACTAATCTAGGTCATGTACTTCCTATTCTTGTTATTCAGATCATATAGATTTTGTCATATGATTGTTGTTCCAGTATTATTGTAAATAATACTGGATAATACAATAAAAATTATTGTAAATTGTAAATAATATACAACACCTCTGCCGGATCTTAGCCCATTTCACTGTCTTCCAGAACTTTATTACTGTTGTGGTCAACTCTATTCTCTCACACACTACACCTATTTTCTATCTTTTACTTTCACTATATCTCATAACCTGACCTCCCACAAGCTCACTGATTTCTAGATCCAACTCACAATCCTCCCCCACCCCTAACAAGAGTCTTATCTTTTTTCTACCCTTTCTAAAAAAGTGGATAGTTGGGTGAAATATCACGGTTAACACTATACTTACCCAAAGGACCTCCTATCCCTTCTCTCCGTGTTTGTACTTTAACTCCCATAGAATATATTCCCGCTTTCTTAATCCATCCTGCCTTCCCCCTAAAACTGATCACATAAAAGAGTATGTGGGAGCTGGGAACACAAGCATACCTGTTGGAAGAGAGAACTCACCAACAAAGGAACCACCAACAAATAATAAGGAAAGATGGTAAAGGAATGGGTGGAAGTCACACTAACCTCCACCCAGAACCAATCTGGAATTACAACTAAACAGTGGAGAAATGACCCAGAACAAACAACTGAACAATAGTGAGAGAGAAATCTCAAAACCTTGCACAGACAGAAGAACCAGATTTGGCACAACTTGTCAGCACTTGCACAACAGCATACAAGATGGAGTGGGCAGAGTGACCCTCAGTTAACCAGCTAGAGGGAAGGACCCACCAAAGAAAGACCCAACAACAACCAAAACCCAAAGACATCCAGAGAGCCAACATAAATGATAGCCCAAGAGCAGCAAGTTCAGGGGATCAAGGGGATTGCACCACTGAACATCACAGGTCTCCTACCATAGAAGTTCACACCATAAACCTGAGGAATCATAACAGATCAATTTAAGAAGCAGAGGATTACAAAAAGAGTCTCACAAACAATGGGAAGACAGAGAAATAAAAGCCAAAGGAAAAGAAAGGAGGAAGCCTCAGAAAGAATGCTAAATGAAATAGAGGCAACTCAACTATCAGATATTCATTTCAAAGCAATGGTTATCAGGAAGCTCCATGAGCTCACAGAGAATTACCAAAAAATTCAGGGAAACTACAATGAACTCACTGCAAACTGAGTTCATTGAACTCAGTTCATTGAGTACAATGAACTCACTGCAAACTCACTGCAACATGAAAAAGGAAATAGAAACTATCAACAAGGGCCAAGAGGAAATGAATAATACAATTTCTGAATTGAAGAACACAGTGGAAGAAATCAAAAGAAAGAGAGGATTGCATCAGCAAGCTGGAGGACAAGGTAGAAAAAAACACCCAGAAAGAGCAAGAAAAGGGGAAAAGACTCAGAAAGAACAAAGAGGTGTTAAGGGAACTGTAGGACAACATGAAACGTAATAATATCCATACAATAGGGACACCAGAAGGAGAAGAAGAAGAGCAAGGGATAGAAAATTTGTTTGAAAATGATGGAAAACTTCCCTAATTTGATGAGAGAAAATGTCAAACAAATCCAGGAAGCAGACAGGGTCCCAATCAAGAGGAACCCAAAGGGGCCTACTCCAAGATACATCATAATTAAAATGGCAAAATTCCAAGACAAAGATAGAATCTTAAAGGCAGCACGGGAGAAACAGGAAGTAACATACAAGGGAGCCCCAATAAGGTTAGCAGCTGACTTCTCAATGGAAATGCTCCAAACCAGAAGGGATTGGCAAGAAATATTCCAAGTAATGAAAAACAGAGGCCTACAACCAAGACTACTCTGTCTAGCAAGGCTCTCGATTGAAATGGATGGCCAAATAAGGAGTTTACCAGGAAAAGAATACACCTCCTCCAAACCAGACCTGCAAGAGATGCTAAAGGGTCTGCTTTAAGAAAAGGAAAGAAAAGAGTGAGAGACAGAAGAACTCAGGTATGAAGGAAGTAAAATGGCAATGAATAAGTACCTATCAATAATAACCTTAAACATAAATGGATTGAATGCTCCAATCAAAAGGTATAGATAGCCGAATGGATAAGAAAGCATGACCCACACATATGCTGCCTACAAGAGACCCACCTCAGAACAAAAGTCCTACACAGACTGAAAATGAAGGGCTGAAAAAAATATTCCAAACAAATGGATAAGAAAAAATGCTAGGGTAGCAATACTCATATCTGACAAAATAGACTTCAAAACAAGGGCCATAAAAAGACACCCAGAAGGTAACTTCATAATATTCAAGGGAAGAATGCATCAAGAAGACATAAACATTATGAATATATATGCACCCAACATAGGAGCACCCAAAAACATAAAGAAAATCTTGGAGGACTTCAAGTAATATACTAACAGAAACATAATTATAGTAAGTGATTTTTACACTCCACAGTCAACAATGGCTAGATCTTCCAACAAAATATCAACAAAGATATTGCGGCATTGAACAATGTCCTACATCAAATGAACTTAACTGATATGTATAGAGCCTTTCATTCCAAAGAAGCAAAACACACATTCTTTTCAAATGGGCATGGATTATTCTCAAAGATAGACCACATGATAGGACACAAAACAAGCCTCAACAAATTCAAGAAAATTGAAATCATATCAAGCATTTTCTCTGACCACAAGGGCCTGAAACTAGAAACCAACCTCAAGGAAAAAATGCAAAACACTCAAACTCATGGAGATTGAATAGCATGGTATTAAACAATGAATGGGTCAAGAATTAGATTAAGGAAAAAATCAAAAAGTTTCTGCAAACAAATGAAAATGAACTCACACAGTCCAAAATGTATGGGACACAGTGAAGGCAATCCTAAGAGGGAAGTTCATAGCAATACAGGCATATCTTTAAAAATTACAAACATTTCAAACAAACAACCTAACCTTACTTCTACAAGAACTCGAGGAACAACAAGAAAGGCAACCCAGAGAAAGTAGAAAGGAGGAAATAACCAATATCAGAGCAGAAGTAAATGACATAGAGATTAAAAGCACAATCCTAAGGATCAATAAATCCAGTAGCTGGTTCTTTAAAAAGATAAACAAAATCAACAAGTCTTTAAGCCAGGGTGTGGTGTTAAACTCATTTTCACCAGGGGCCACATCAGCCTTGTGGTTGACTTCAAAGGGCCGAATGTAATTTTAGGACTGTATAAATGTAACTACTCCTTAACTAGGAGCAAGGATCTTGGCATTGATGCCAGGTAGAAACAAGGTGACATGCCAGATAAAACAAGGTAGAGGGCCGGATTCAGCCATTGGGCCTTGTGTTTGACACTTGTGCTTTAAGCAGACTTATCAAGAAAAAAAAAGAGGGGACCCAAATAAACACAATCAGAAATGAAAGAGGAGAGATTACAACTGATACCACAGAAATACAAAGGATTGTAAGAAATTACTATAAAACACTATATATCAAGAAATTTGAAAACTTAAGCGAAATGGAAAAATTTCTAGAAAAATATAATCTTCTAAAACTCAGTGAACAAGAATTAGAAAGCCTGAACAGACGAATAACAGCTGATGAAATTGAAGCAGTAATCAAAAAACTCCTGGCACACAAAAACCCCGGACCAGACAGTTTTACAGGAGAATTTTGTAAAGCACTTAAGGAAGAGCTAACCCTACCCTTCACAGACTATTCCAAAAAATCCAAGAAGATGAAAGACTCCCAAACTCTTTTTAGGAAGCTATCATCATCCTAATTCCAAAACCAGATAAAGACACAACAAAGAAAGAAAACTTCGGGCCAATATCACTGATGAAAATAGATGCTAAAATCCTCAACAAAATATTGGCAAACTGCATCCAGCAATACATTAGATCATATGCCATGATGAAGTGGGATTCATCCCAGGGATGCAAGGATGGCACAATATTCACAAATCAATAAACATAATACATCACATAAACAAAAGGAAAGACAAAAATCGCATGATCATATCAATAGATGCGGGAAAAGCATTTGATAAGGTACAACACCCATTTATGTTAAAAACACTCAGCAAAGTAGGAAAAGAGGGGGCATTCCTCACCACAATAAAGGCCATATATGAGAAACCTACAGCTTACTTTATACTCAATGGGAAAAAACTAAAAGCTTTCCCACTAAGACACAGCAATAAGACAAGGATGTCCACTTTCACCACTCCTATTCAGCATAGTATTGGAAGTCCTAGCTATGGCAAAAAGAAATAAACAAAACAACAAAAAGAAATCAGACAACAAAAAGAAATAAAAGGCATTTAAATTGGAAAGGAGGAAGCAAAACTGCCATTGTTTGCAGGTGACATGATAGCGTACATAGAAAATCCTATAGAATCCACCAAAAAATTGTACAACCTGATAAGAGAATTTGGCAAAACACATGGATACAAAGTCAATATTCAGAAATCAATGTCATTTTGATATACCAGCAATGAAATATCAGAAACAGAAATCAGGAAACAAACCCCATTTGATATAGTAACAAGAAAAATAAAGTATCTAGGAATAAACCTAACCAAGGAGATAAAAGATCTATACTCAGAAAACTACACAACACTGAAGAAGGAAATTAAAGAAGGCACAAATAAATGGAAACATGTACCATGCTCATTGATTGGAAGAATTAACATCATCAAAATGTCTATACTACCCAAGCAATTTGTAGATTCAATGCAATCCCTATTAAAGTACCAATGACATATTTCACAGATGTACAGCAAACATTTGAAAAATTTATATGGAACCATAAGTGACCCCGAACTGAAATTTTGAGAAGAATGAAGGAGGAGGGATCACAATACCTGATATCAAACTGTATTACAAGACCACTGTAATCAAAACAGCCCAGTACTGGCATAAGATCTGACACATAGACCAATGGAACAGAATAGAGAGCCCAGAAATAAACCCAAGTCTCTATGCTCAGTATTTGACAAAGTGACAGAAGCATAAAATGGAGTAAAAATAGTCTCTTCAACAAATGGTGTTGGGAGACCTGGACACCTACATGTAAAAAAATAAAACTCGATCATTGACTTACACCATATACAAAAATATATTGAAGGTTGATAAAAGAGTTAAATATAAGTCGTGACACCATTAAAGTCTTAGAGGAAAACATAGGCAAGAAAATCTTAGATATTCCATGCAGCAATATTTTCTCTGATATCTCCCTTAGAGCAAGGGACATAAAGGAAAGGATAAACAAATGGGTCTTCATCAAAATAAAAAGCTTCTGCACAACTATAGAAAATGGCATTAAAATGAAAAGAGAACCAACTGTATGGGAAAACATATTTGTAAATCATATCTCAGAGAATGGTTTGATCTCCCAAATATATAAAGAACTCACACAACTCCACTTCAGGAAGACAAACAACCCAATTAAAAAGTGGGCAAAAGACTTGAACAGACCGTTCTCCAAGGAGGACATACAGAGGGCCCAGAGACATATGAAAAGATGCTCAGCATCACTACTCATCAGAGAGATGCAAATTAAAACCGCAATGAGATAGCACTTCACAATGATCTGAATGGCCATCATAAACAAAGCAACAAACAACAAGTGTTGGAGAGGATGTGGAGAAAAGGGCACCCTGGTACACTGTTGGTAGGAATACAGACTGGTGTGGCCATTGTGAGTATGGAATTTCCTCCAAAAGTTAAAAATGGAACTGCCTTTTGACCTGGCAATTCCACTGCTGGGATTATACCCTAAGAGCCCTGAAACACCAATCCATAAGAACCTATGCACCCCAATGCTCATAGCAGCACAATTTACAATGACCAAGTGCTGAAAGCAACCTACGTGCCCATTGGTAAATAAATGGATCAAAAAACTATGGTACATTTATATAATGGAATACTACGCAGCAGAAAGAAGGATCTCCTACCCTTTGTGACAGCATGGATGGAACTGGAGAGCATTATGCTAAGTGAAATGAGGCAGGCCGTGAAAGACAAATACCATATGATCTCACCTTTAACAGGAACCTAATCAACAAAACAAGCAATCAAATATAACAAGATACTTGAAATTAAGAACAATCTGACAGTAACCAGAGGGGAGGTGAGAGGGGGTAATGTGGGGGGTGGGGGGAAAGGTTTTCAGGAACAACTATAAAGGACACATGGACAAAACCAAGGGTGGATGGAATCAGGGGAAGAAGGTGGGGATGACTGCTGTGGGGGGTAAATGCAGACAACTATACTTGAACAACAATAAAATAATTTTTTTTTAAATCTGCCTTTCTCTGACTCTCCTTATATTTTTCTGTTATCTGTCTATCTATCTATCTATCTACCTATCTATCTATCTATCTATCTATCCATTCTACCTATCTATCTAATATCTGTATCTTTAACTGTTTCCCTTAAGAAAAGCTAGTTAACGAAACCAGGTTAAAAAGTATTTGTATAAATAGATAATGGTATGTTTTATGATTTTTTTCTGATACCGGTGATCAAAGTTTCAAATATACATGACAAGTTTTATTTTTACAGATAATTTTGGAGTGTCTTAAATAAATGTGATATACAGATGGAAAAATGGACATGAAAATGATTATAGTTTAATACTTTAATTTCATGGTCAAATATGATTATGTTTAGTATTAAATTATTCCCCCAAAATGACATAGTGTGTGGATTTTGCTTCAAAATAATAAGGATAAAGAAGTGGTAAATATATAGCATATAGATAAACAAGATTGTCTGTGAGTTGAAACTGTTGATGCTAAATACTGTGTACATGGGATTTTACTATATTATTCTTTTTAAAAAAAATTATATTTTATTGATTTTGCTATTACAGTTGTCCTGATTTTTCCCTCTTTCCCTCCACCCAGTTACCCCCCATTCCCTCAGGCAATACTCCCACCCTTATTTATGTCGAAGGTTCATGCATGTAAATTCTTTGGCTACTCCCTTTCCTATACCATACCCTACAGCCCAATGGCTATTCTGTAACTACCTATTTGTACTTCTTTTTTTTCTTTTAAATATATTTTATTGATTATGCCATTACAGTTGTCCTATTTCCCCCCTTTACTCCAGTCCATCCTGCACACCCCCTCCCTCCCACATTCCCCCCCTATAGTTCATGTCCATGGGTCATGCATATAAGTTCTTTGGCTTCCACATTTCCTATACTATTCTTACCCTCCCCATGTCTATTTTCTACCTACCATTTATGCTACTTATTCTTTGTATCTTTTTCCCCCCTCTCTTCCCATCCCACTCCCCTGTTGATAACCCTCCATGTGATCTCTTCTGTGGTTCTGTTCCTGTTCTACTGGTTTGCTTACTTTGCTTTTGTTTTCATTTTAGGTGTGGTTGTTAGTAACTGTGAGTTTGCTGTCATTTTTACTGTTCCTATTTTTTATCTTCTTTTTCTTAGATAAGTCCCTTTAACATTTCCTAGAATAAGGGCTTGGTGATGATGAACTCCTTTAACTTGACCTTATCTGAGAAGCACTTTATCTGCCCTTCCTTTGTAAATGAAAGCTTTGCTGGGTAGAGCAATCTTGGATGTAGGTCCTTGCCTTTCATGACTTGGAATACTTCTTGGCAGCCCCTTGTTGCCTCTAAGGTCTCTTTGGAGAAATCAGCAGACAGTCTTATGGGAACCCCTTTGTAGGTAACTGTGTCCTTTTCTCTTGCTGCTTCTAAGATTCTCTCCTTCTGCTTAATCTTGGGTAATGTAATGATGATGTGCCTTGATGTGTTCCTCCTTGGGTCCAGCTTCTTTGGGACTCTCTGAGCTTCCTGGACTTCCTGGGAGTCTATTTCCTTTGCCAGACTGGGGAAGTTCTCCTTCATTATTTGCTCAAGTAAGTTTTCAATTTTTTGTTCTTCCTCTTCTCCTCTGGTACCCCTATAATTCGGATGTTGGAATGTTTCAAGATGTCCTGGAGGTCCCTAAGCCTCTCCTCATTTTTTTTGAATTTTTGTTTCTTCATTCTTTTCTGGGTGGATGTTTCTTTCTTCCTTCCGGTCCACACTGTTGATCTGAGTTCCAGTTTCCTTCCCATCACTATTGGTTCCCTGTACATTTTCCTTTGTTTCTCTTAGCATAGCCTTAATTTTTTCATCTAATTTGCAACCAAATTCAACCAATTCTGTGAGCTTCCTGATTACCAGTGTTTTGAACTGTGCGTCTGATAGGCTGGCTATCTCTTCATTGCTTAGCTGTATTTTTTCTGGAGCTTTGATCTGTTCTTTCATTTGGGCCTTTTTTTTTTTTTTTTTTGCCTTGGTGCACCTGTTATGTCAAGGGGTGGAGCCTTAGGTGTTCACCAGGGTGGGGTAATGCTGTTCCCTGCTGCACTGTGATGCTGTATGTGGGGGAGGGGCCTAGAGGGAGCAATGGTGCTTGCTCCACTATGCTGGTTTTCAGTCACTCTCTCTGCTACCCACAATCAAATTGGGCCCTTCTGGTGCTGCTTCCCAAGTGGTGGGTTTGTGTATGTTCTAGGCCCCTGTGGGTCTCTCCAGTGAACTCTCCTGTGAGGCTGGGAGTTTCTCCCACTGCTGCTTCAAACCTCTGTTTTCAATCAGAGGTTTGAGGCTTTATTTCCTCATGCTGGAACTCTGAGTTGCGTGGTCTGTCACTTGGTCCACCAGCTGCTGCCTTGCCAGCCAGCTGCAGCTTTGCCCACCCTGCTTGCTCCACAATCCGCCACCTCACTGGGTCCACCAGCTGCCGCCTTGCTGCGAGGCCTCTCTGCCCAGCTGCCCATCTCTGCCCCCCGTACTGGTCTGGATGAATGTTTCTTCTTTATCTCCTTAGTTGTTGGGCTTCCATACAGTTCAATTTTCTGTCAGTTCTGGTTGTTTTTTGTTTTTAAATTGTCATGGTCCTTCTTTTGGTTGTGCGAGGAGGCCCAGTGTGTCTACCTACACCTCCATCTTGGCTGTAAGTCGAATTTTTTGGAATAGTTTCAGGTCAGTCTTTTTCACCTCTCTGCCCTTCCTACCAGTATTACTGTGACTTTTTCTGTAAATCCTTAGTTATAAGACTTCTCTTCAGCTAGTCTTCAGTTTGTTATTAGGATGATTTTTCTATAATTTAATTGTAATCCCAGTTTAGTCCTAGAAGGAGGTGAGTTTAGCTTCTACCTACTCCACCACAATCTTGGATCCATCTCCTTCCTATTTCTTAATCACCACATATGTGTGTGGAACCAGCTCATTTTGCATCCCTGCCCCAACTCAACATGGCTTTTTCTTTATATCCTTAATTATAGGAGTTCTGTTCAGCTAGTTTCATGGTGGTTGTTCTATACTTTAGCTGTACATTTTATGTGGTCATGGGAGGAGGCAAGCACAGTGTTTACTGACCACATCATTTTAACCAGAGGTCTCTTTTCCTATTTTTTTTGAGTTAATTTGTTTTTGTTTTTTTAGCTTCTTAAGGCAGGTGCCTAGATTATATATTTTCAGAATTTCTAATATTATTTTTTACTTTTTATTTGTTTTCATATTTTCTTATACTATTTTTAATATAAACTTTTGAGAATAAAAATATTCCTTTAATTATGGCTTTACCAGCATCCTAAAAGTTTTAATATGTCATATTTAAATTTTGATTCAACTTAAAATATACTTTAATTTCCATTGTGGTTTTCTTTTTTGAGCCATGAATTATGAAAGTATAATTCTTATTTTCTAAACATATGGAGATTTTCACATTATCTCTTTCATATTAATTTTCTATTATGTTAATATAAAAATATGTGTAAACTTTCCCTATGTCCTAGATATAGGCAGTTTTGATAAATTTTATATTCATATAAAAATGCGTATAAGCCCTTATTAGGCATTATAATAAAAATTTAAGTTATATTGTTTTGGGTGCTCTTTATAGCCGTACTGATTTTCAAATATTAGCTGAGAGCAATGTGATATAATCTCCCAATGTAATCATGTATTTGCATGATTCTAATCTCAGTTGCTATTTTTGCTTTATATTTTTTTAGAGTATGTTATTACATGCATGCAAATTTATTGATTTTTTTCTTCAGCTTGTTTAATTTGATGTTTAATCTATCCTTGTTATACTTAATTTCAGTTATATTACTTTTAGTTAATAGATGCCTGTTTGCTTTTAGAAAAATAGCTTCCCATTGTTTGCTGAAATCTTCCTCTTCTCTTTTATTTCACTAAATATATGTAGTTATCTTCAACTCTTTTTGTGTTAAGTCCATGATTTGGAACCTCTATGAGTCCATTTATTGTCTGTCATTTTCTCTTGGTTTTCAGTTATGCCTTGTCTTCTCATGAATTGGTTATTTTTAGTTGAGTGCCAGATATTATGTATCAACTATTGTAGAGATAAGCTGAAGTTCCAGAAAATATCATCTTATAAAGATGGGTTATTTTTACTTATAGCAAACAGGGTTTGAACTTATTTAATGCTGGGCTTCCTTATTTAAGAAGACTGGTTTATGTCTGACTTACTCTCACTCCTAAGGTAGTGATTCTCAAATGTAGTCTGTGGATCTCTAGATGTCCTTGAGACCACAGGTCAAAACTGTTTTGATAATAATACTAACACATTTGGACTTTTTTCCCCACTAAGTGGAAATATGCACTCAAGGTAATATGTCATTGGTGCTTTAGCATTTATGGCTTAGAATAAATCAAGGCAATGGCACCAAACCATCTGCTTCCAGTAAAAAGAAAGTAAAATCCAATTTCATTTAAAAATGCCCTTGATGAACAGTAGAAATTATTAATTAAGCCCTGGCTGGTGTCACTCAGTGGATTGAGTGCCAGTCTGTGAACCAAAGGGTCACTGGTTGGATTCCTAGTCAGGGTATATGCCTGGGTTGCTGGCCAGGTCCCCATAGGGGGTGCTCAAGATGCAACCACACATTGATGTTTCCCTTTCTCCCTTCCCCTCTTTAAAAATAAACAAGTAAAATCTTAAAAAGAAGAAATTATTTATTAAGTTTAACCCCTTCATATTCTGTGTGACAAAATTGGAAATACATGTAATATACTTGTGTTGTATATGGAAGTATGACATCTAGAGAAAAAAATGTGTGAGATTGAGTTGTGTACTGAACTAGATGCTCTTTCTTAATGAAACATTAGTTTTATTAATAATGTCTAGTAGATAAATGATGGTTAAAGACTTTTTGATGATATTGGTGGTGATATTAATAAATGTGATTTTTAGATACTATATAATGAAATGTTTCAATATTTGGAAGATCTGTATAATTCAGTGAACCAACATCTTTTAACATACAAATGAGCAATGTATGTTAAAATTATGCATAGCTTAAAAATTATTCAAAGTGTAAGATAGATAAATTTATTTTAAATTATGAGAATATTAAAAGATCTTTGATATGATTTTAGAGTCCACCTTGCAACAAACCTTGAAGAAACTACCACTTTCTGAATTTTGTTGTAGTGTCAAAGAAATGTTTCCTCAATTATCTGTAAAAGCTACCAAATACTCTACTCTTTTCTACATACATATTTGTGTAAGGTCAGATTTTTCTTTATGTATTTCAAGCAAAACAATATATCACAACATATTAGAAGCAGATATGAGAATCCAGCTGTCTTATTAAGACATTCATTAAAGAGTCTTGAAAAAAATGTAAAACAAAGCCGCTTTTCTCAGTAGTACTTTTTGTTTTGATAAAATAGCTATTTTTCATAAAATATTTACGTTAACATGTAATGAGTTTTTGTAAAGGGATCCTGCAACTAAAAAACTCTGAGTGCTGATGTCCTTGGGTACAGCCCTTCCAAATCCCAAGTGAAAGACTAAGATGAATACCCCTTCTTGAGCAGCTCCTGTTCCTAGAAACTGTCAAACTGTCCAAAACTAAGGCATTTCTCATCCACTGCTTTTGAATTTGGCAATTGCCAAAATGAGGGGAGAATCAACCTCAAATGCTAGGTTCACTTCTCTGGACCTCCCTTCTGTCCAGATTTTTGTCACGTAAGTTCACATTGACTCGGTAGATCTCCAGTGCCATCAAACAAATTTCCTAATAGGTTTATAGTGGGAAGATCAGTCTGCAACAAGCTGCTATTGATAGAATTATCCTGCTCCTTTTTTATGGTTTCTTAATCCTTTTTCATGTTTTTCAATTATCTATTTAATATCTTTAAACATATTTAATATATTTATATTGACTCTACAGCCTTTTCTGCTGGCTCTTGGTCTTGAAACCTCATTTTGTCATGTACATTTCAACTGTGAACTCATGTTTGTTGAATGATACCAATAGGAAACTTCTGAGGTCTCTGAAGAAGTTAAATGTCTTCAAAAAAGATTTGCATTATTTTTCTTGAAGCATTGTCAGGTTTGGTCTACTTTTTTTTTTTTAACTCGTGATAGAAATTTCTAACATGTACAAAAGTAGAAAAGAATAGTATAACAGCCCATGTATCCATCTCCTAGCTGACAATTGTAAAGTCATGTCCAATCTGATTTCATTGATTAAAACCTACCCACCTCCCTCTCACATATTACTTGAGTAAATTTCAACATCATATAATTATATCTATAAATATTTTACTATGTATTTCTAATAGATAAGTATTTAAAAAATCAAAACCAGAGTATCATTATCACACCAAGAAAATGAACAATAATTCCTTAATATCATCCAATATTCTAAACTGTTAAATTTCAATTATCTTATGAAAATCATAATTTTTTAGTGTATACTTACTTGTACTGTGATCCAAATTACGTTTAAACATTGCACTTTGTTGATTTGCACAGTAAGTTTCTTCTTTATCTTTTTTTTTCCCTCTTGTAATTCACTCACTGAAAAAATTGGACTATTTATCCTGTAGTATGCTGAATAATACATCCCTCTGATATACCTGACATAAGTTTTAAAAAGTTGATTGGATTCAGGTTTAATTCTTTTTTATTTTTGCTATCTCACTTTAAATTAAAATGCTTATCTTAAAAAATATTTTGACCTTGTAGATAATGTGAGGGCAGACCCATATTCATAGGTACTCAGGCATTAGAGTTTTCTGATACTCTCCTTGCCCCCATCAGGAGCCACGGCCAAGACAAGACACACTTTTGCATGCTGTCTCCACCCTGTACTGATTTTTTTTTACTTCATTGTTTCCCTAAGGGGTAGCCTTTTATAGGGGTCTAGTTTTAAAAATGGGTCTCTTATCTTACTCCTTGCTCTATACTGGAATCTTTGTCCAGTGATCTAAACTCTAGGCACCTGGGGTAAGTGGATGCTCTCAGGGGAGCTGATGGTTTCAGCTGGTGATTACCCTGCATTGCTGCCTCAATTTCCCCTTTCTATGTTTTTTGTTTCTTTCTTTTTGCCAATTTACCCATGCACTGTGTAATGGAGCTGTTTTGCATTGGAGGATTTCAGTTTATTTATGTTATTTCTGGAAATCCTGAACTTATACATAATCATGGAGCTTTATAATTAACTTTTAACTATCCTCTATCTAGAACAGTGAGCAGAAGGAACAGGGTGTTTGATGATTTTCTCCATGAGACCTGATGGATATTAACCTGAGACCCGATGGATGAGCAAGAGGGGACCAAATGAGGACTAGGAAAAGGCAATGGTTTGGAAATGGAAAAGTGTTTCAAAGATAGGATGAACTTGGATGGCATCTTTGTGCAAATACAAAGCCAGAGGGCTCTGTGTATAGCAGAGGGAAAGACCTGGTCCACCTGGCTAGCCAGAGGCTGGGTGGCAGTAATGAGATTTCACCTCAGCTTAAATCTTTGGTGTGATTTCACCACTAGCTTGTCTTATCAATGGTTACAGGATGTACAAAGAACTTTCCCCCCTTCTCCTCAATGGCTGATGGTTATTCTCAGTGTACCGGTCAGGATATTGGGCTGGAAAACCTAACCTGTCCAGAAGCTCCTGGACATGTTTGAAGGATGGAACTTTCCTGTAAATTTAATTAGAGCAAGTGGGCTGGTCTGGTTGGTAAATACCATGCCTTAACATTCCTTTGCACCAATGTCACACCTCCCTTTTCTTGTGCTATTTGGGAGGCATTTTCCTCCTCAGGCAACTCCAGTCCCAAAGTCACGAAGAAAGCTTGGGTAGCTTCCCCTTGCGGGGGCAGCTGCCTGGAAAGCCAGCCAGGTTACATTTTGGTCTTCTGAGGGTGATCCAGTGTACAGGTTAGGGAAGGGCGGAGGGGACAGAAGGCTTGTCACGTGCATGCCAATAGTATTGTACACCTCTGCCACCAGTCATGTCTTGAGAATTAAAAATAGAAGTCAAACAGCTCCATTAAAATCATGTGTTTGTTGGTTAGTAGACTTTGAAAGAACTCACGCAAATAATGTCTAAATAATATTTCTCCCTTTTCAGAGGCTGTGTTAGTATCCTAGGAATGCTGTAACAAAATACTACAAAATGTGTGTCTTCAAACAACAGAATGTCTCCTCACACAGTTCTGGAGGTTAGGAGTCCACAATTAAGATGTTGGCATGGTTAGTCCTCTCTGAGACAGAACCTGTCCAGTCCTCTCTCCCAGCTTCTGGTGTTGCTGGCAATCCTTGGCTTACAGATGCATCACTCCAATCCCAGCCTCTGCCTTCAGAAGCCATCTCCTGTTTCTCTGTCATCACATGGCCATCTTCTTATAGACACAGTAGTCATATTGGACTAAGGGCCATCCTAATTCATTATGACTTCATTTCAGCTTAACTAATTACATCTGCAATGATTCTAATCCAAAATAAATCACATTATGAAATAAGGTATATGGGGGGTAGGACTTCAACATATCTTTTTAGGAGACACAATTCAATCCATGAAAGAGGAAGAAAATACAAGTAAAAGATCTATGACATCTGTGTTGAATAGTTTATTACTCAGTAATCTGGCTAAATGTCACCAGCTGTTTTTAACTTCAGTGGTATTCTAGGCCTCCATGTCTGAGGATAAAAAGAAATTCTCCAAGTTTTCCTCACTAATGAATTCATGTAGAGTCTGGGTTTGCCAGTGTCAGAGTCCACACAGTTCTGTCTTTACTGAGGACCTCACCTGGAGACACCAGGGCTGGCTGACTGAGGAGTCTGGCAAGGAGATTTGAAGGTGCAGGGAGAGAAAGGAAAAGTAAAATAGCAAATAATTGTTTTTGGAATATATTTTGGAGTATGACGTGAGATGGACATCTTATTTTATACTTATTCCAAGTGGTTATCCAGTTATCCCTCTGCTCTTCATTGAGAATACATGTGTATTGTATTGATTTGAAGTGCCCTCTCTCATTATCCAGAATTATGTCTTCATTATACTAATATATTATATGTATATATAGAAGAAATTATAGTTCCTTCAAGTGTCCTTCAAAGTATTTAAGTTTTATTCCTCTATATCCTACATGTTTTTAATTATGTTTATTTCTTTGTCTTTTGTTTATTGTTATTATCATTGTTTCCAAAACATTTTTTCCACTATATTTATGAATTGCTTACTTCTAGATTTTTTTAAATGGATTTTCTCACATACTATGTTCTGTAACCAGCCACTTTGCTGAAGTCTAATTATCTGTAGTAATTTTTCAGACGATTCTTTTGTGCTTTCAATGTAGACATTCACATCATCTGAAAATAGTCATACTATTCTCTAAATATGGTCTGTACTTTCTTACTTCAAGGTCTTTGAAGTAAGGTCTGCTGTTATCGTATGAATTTCCATCATTTCTGTCTCCCAAAAGCCTACTCCTCAACACATGATATCTCTGTGAAACCTTTTTCAACTTCCCTGGGAGAGTTAATTTCCCCCTCCCTGAACTTCCATAACACTTTATACATGCCTTCATTATAACTATCATGCAATGCATTATAATTATCTGCTTATAAAACTGCTTTCCCCCAGGAGATGCCAAGAAAACACACTTTTCTTCTCTAGGCTAACCGTCAAGTTATATATAATTTATTGATTTTACAGAGAGAGTACGGGGGAAAGGAAGGGGTTGTGGAGAGAGGGATTTGTTGTTCCACTTATTTGTGCATTCACGGGTTGCTTCTTGTACATGCCCTGACTGGAGATCTAATCCACAACCCTGGGTGTATGGGGATGATTGCTCTAACCAACAGAGCTACCTGACCAGAGCTGGAGAACATTATATTTGAATGAGAGAGGAATGATGCTCTTATTTATCTGTGTATTTCCTCTTCTACACTTTGGTTCCAGGTATAGAAAAGTGAGTGAGTTTGCACACTAAGAAATATATAAGGGAGCTCATCAGGAGCGGAAGAGACTTAGACCTAGGACCATGCCTTTTCTGCCGCACATGGTGACACCCAGAAGCCGAGTTCAGTCAGGAACCTGCTGTCTGTAGGGCTCTCTGCTGGTAGCTGAACTGAGGACTTGACTACATGAAAAAGTAGTATGCTGTGTTGTGCACCCTTCGCAGCTCAGTTCCTGTGCTGCAGCCCTGATCAAGCGACGGTTTCCTTGAAAGGCGCTTGAGAAGAATCATGCCACCTAGAGGCCCAATGGCGTAACTCCTCCTCCTACAAAAAAAAGTCCAGGGCTTGAATCCCAATTCCTTGACCCTCCCAGGCGGTGTTAGTGTTTGAGGTGGAATCTTCTGGTTGGGGGCTGCCGTGAGAGTTGTGGGGTCACACCCGCAGAGGCAGAAGCTGGGTCTAACGTGGGGACGGGCCTCCCCATCTCTGCTCCCCACAGTGTTCCCAGCTCCACCCGCCCAGGTGAACGAAAGGCTCAGCGGGGCCCCTTATCGCAGGGCGAAGACAGGAGGCTGCTTTATTTTGCATTCCGCCGTGGGACAAACGGTGCTGAACCCTGCACGCTGTTACAGCAGAACTGCATGCAGCTGTACCTGGGAGGCGCCTTTGAATTCCTGCCTCTGGGGGGGGGGGGGGCTCGCCGCTGGGGGGTCTCTTGCAGCCGGTCCCTTTGGAGGGCTCCGCCCAGACCTCCAGGAGGAGAGGCCACCTGGGGCGAGATGGCGCCAACCTTCTTATAACATCCCCCGAAGAGCCCCTTCTTTTTGCTTCTCCTAGCCCTCCCTATCCCCAGTCCCTGGAAGCACAGCCTCCCTGGAAGGAAGAAGGCTCTCCAGGACAGACTACTGCGGGTTTCCAGCGCGAAGGGAACACGGCCAGCACAAAGCCACGCCTGTTTACCTGTCAGCTCAGCCCAGCTCGCAGGGGTTTTTTTGCTTCCAAGTTTTTTATCTGACAGATGAGAAAACTAAAGTGCAGAGAATTAAGTGGCCTTCCTAGTTCTCCAGCTAGCCAGTGGCAGAGCAGCACTGGTATTGACCTGTTTTTTTAATAACCTCTTCTGTCAGAATTATTTCCTAACACAGCCCCACTTAACCTTATCAGATCAGTACTGCCCAGGAGTCAGTATCTTGGAAACATTATGTGAAAGGCCTTCTAATGGGATTAGGAGGGAAACGGTACAGTATTCTCTGACTGAGCCTGGTCTCCTCCTCAAGTCAGTGGCAGCTCCATCTGGACAGAGAAGTTGGGAATATCCCTGTCCAGTGCCTTGTTCCAGAAACGGCAGCAGTGGGGCTGGACCTAGGTCAGCCTGTGGCAGGCTGGCCCTGAGCCAGGACATAGCCACAGCGGGAGCGAGAGAGAAATACTACACTACATAGCGTTGTCTGCCAGTTGCTTTTCTTTAGATCTAGACAGAAGATCCTCCTGAAAAGTTCTCTGCTTATCTCTGTGAAGTGAGGACAAAGGTAGAGTTCTTCTCCTGAGTCAGGGCAAGCAGAGGAGAGAGCAGGCCCAGGGACCAAGAGTCCTCTGCAGAGTATGTCACAGTTGAAGAAGACCCCAAGGAGGGAGAGAAGCAGGGGATCTGCAGTCCCCTTTGGCCCTGGGCCCTCGCTCCTAAAATGACAGAGGAGTATCTCATCTCTGGGGGATCTCTGCATTCTCTCCAACAAGGGCTGGTATAGAATGATAGAATAAGAACAAAGAGTGACCAAGAGAGGGAGGGAAGGAGGGGAAGTGGACTCTCACCATACCTCTCATTAGATGAACATGTCCTTGAGCCAGAGAACCTTATGGTGAGCAGTTTGATGATGATGGGGTTGATCAGGAGGGGTTGCCTTTGCCAATTTGCCTTCTGCACATTTCCTGCCATTCAAGGGGAATTTGGTCTTTGCAAACTACATTCTTAAGTTTTTATGGTACACATAGGAAGAATGGGCAAAGAGAGCCCTGGCCAATTGGGTAGAAAGTCATCCTGATATGCCAAGGCTGCAGGTTCAATCCTGGGTCAGGGCACATACAAGAATCAACCAATGAATGCATAAATAAGTGGAACAATAAATTGATGTTCTCTCTGTCTCCTTCTCTCTCTAAAACCAATACATTGGGGGAAAAAAGAATAATTACAGTCAAAGAGAGACTGCATTGCTGCCTTGGAGCTTCCCTTCATTATCATTTCAGAAATACCCAGCACAGTTTCCTCTCATGGAATCTCCTGGGTGCCAGGCTATTAAGCTATTGTTGTTCAATTCCAATACACTCTTTTAAACTCCATTCTCTGAGCTGGGCATGAGACTGCAAACCACATTTCTGCTTTGCTGACTGGCTTTCTATTAGGCTTTGCCCAGGGATGCCAGAGGGAGACTGTAAGGCATCCTTGGGCAAAGCCTAATGGGATACTGGAAAGAGGAGGGAGAAGGGATCTGCTGTTTCTTGTTTTATCCTTATTTCTGTCAGCATCACCACAACAGCATTTTCTCACCCTTGCAGCCTCAGTTGGTTCCAGTAGCAGCAGTTGGTTTCAGTGTGCATTTCTCCCGCATTCTCAAAATCAGTCTCATGTGTGTGCTCAGAGATACCAGCAATGGCCAGATGATATATGTTCCTCAAACCTGAGTGCAACCCCTTGGGGTCTGTCATTGAAGACCATGAGGCACCAGCACCCAGCTAGCAGTGCACCTTTTGCAAATTTGCAAGTTTTAGTAATCTCAGCCTCTTCCTTTTGTTATTCAGTCCTGGATGGTTACTGTTTCCTGGAGCCACTCCTTTCATCATACCTCAGTATGTTCTTTTTTGCTTTTTCAGTTCTCCAATACTTGGTTAACAATTAAATTCTTCCTGCTAAAATAAATGGTATGGTTTCTGGTTCCTCACTGGAACCTGAGAGATACATAAATGAATAACAGGAGTGGTCCTAGAAAAAAGATTTTTAAAGGTGTCATATTGTTTTGGTCCTATCCCTAATCTTGAAGGCAGTGATGAGATTTTTGTCAGTGAAAAGTAAAATGATAGTAATTCATGGCATATAATGATAATGCAAATCATCCAACCTATGGTTGATATTATGATTTGTCCACTGACATTCATAACACTTGACACTTAAGAAAGTAATGATGGCTACAAGAACTGTGAGGTGGGATAGTTGCTTCTGTGAGTATTGAAATGCTTATAGAAAGAAAATGATAAGATTACATCTATAAACTTTGAGCTCAAGTTACAGAGAAATAATAAGTTTCTATGGCAGGCATAAAAGAATATTCTTTCTTGTAGACACAGGACTAACTTCCCTGAAAATTATTACAAATTTAAACTATGTGGTTTGCAGAATCACTATGTAAGTATAAGCCACAGCCTTACCAAATCTGTTATGTGAATGTTAGCATATTGATTGGGAAGGACTAGAAATCTGATATTTGGAAGGGGGTAGAGCCAGATGAAGCTAAGAATATTGAATTCCTAAGTCATTCTGAGCCTCTCTTACCAATGGAAGCAACCTGTTCTCTCTTGGCTGGTGAGAATAGCTTCTCCTTGTTTAAAGATTCTGTGACAACCTCAAGACCCATCTCAACTACCCTTTGTTTCCTTCATGTCTGATTAGGGTCAGAACTCTGCATGCTCCAGGGAGAACAAAGTTTGACTCACGAGCTTATAACTCAAAGAAATTACAAGATTTTGCTACTTCAAACTATCAGAAAAATGAGGATTATATGTAGGAAAGGTTTCCAAGAAACGCATTCCAAATTTAGATCAGGCAAAATTTGAAATGAGGGCACTTACCAGAGATTTTTGTATAATGTATCAGCTTGTATGTCTGGAAATGGCTCTAACAGTTTACTTAGTTCATTGACTTCTACATTCAACACAAGGTTTTTCAATAACTTTGAGATGCCAGAACTTCTGTGGCATAATTTAGAGGAAGGAATACAAAGAGGATGGAATCTGGGAGTGGTTTTATCATGAGTCACCTGCATGTTTCTCTCCCCTACTACATCCTCCTAGAAAGTCCAGAGGACACTATCTTCAGTATTAAATTGAGAAATATGAGAGAAGCACCAGTAGTCTTTAGAACTCTGAGGTAGATATGAGAATGGAATTTATTACCACTGAAATTTCAATAAGGCGATGAGATTGAGTGTAGCAGAGGCCTTAACAACCAGAAGTAATGTCGTCTCATTTATGGTAATGGGAAGCAAGGCTGGAATGATATTATGACCCCTGGTGTTCTTTGGTAATGGCTAATTGATTACAGTACCTATATTAGCCAAGGTTCTCCAGAGAAGCAAAATTCCTTGTGTTGATTGTGATAAAACACCTACTGACTGCCATTTACTACAATGATTATAACCCTGAGAAAAAGGAATTACCCAGAGCTTTCAATGATTTAGGTACTGGTTCTGAATTTGTTAATTCCTGAAGACTCAAAATGCTACTGTATTATGCCACCAATAAAATGAAGGCTAATGGTGGCCTGGCGACATACAGAGTCTTAGGCTAATTTCAAGTCACAGTGGGCCCAATAGTTCCCTGGACCAGCCATGTAGTTATTTCCCCACTTCATGAATGTATATTGGATAGACATACCTCATTTTATTGTACTTTCCTATGTTGTGCTTCACAGATATTTTTCTTTTTCTTTCTTTCTTTCTGTCTTTTTTTTTTTTTTTTTTTTTTTTTTTTTTTTTTTTTTTTACAAATTGAAGGTAAGACTCTCCACCAGCAAAAAGATTATAACTCACCTTATTGTGATACTCTATTGCTGTGGTCTGGAACCAAACCCATGCTGAGGTATGCCCATACCTAGCAATTGGAAAAATGCCAATCTTAGCTTTCTGACCCATGGAATACCTTATTATACCTTTTTATAGCATTATAGTTGGAAGGATCAAATGGAAGCCACTGGAACTTCCCATCCCTACATAAAAACAATGCCATATCCCTGAGGGAACTGCAGAGATGACTGCCACATCAAACACTTAACAGAGGCATGGGTGGCAAAACCCCATTTTACTTTCCTATTTGCCTGTGCAAAAGGTAAATGAATGTTGGAGAATGGCTGGATTGATTCTATCAGGTAGTGGTTCCAATTGTACCTGTTATTCCAGATACAGCAACTTTATCAGAAAAAAGTAGATAAACAGAGCACCTGATAGCTGGCAAGTAGCTACTGTCCTAGTAAATACTTTTTTCCATACCACTTTGTAAGAACCATCAGAAACAGTTTGCTTTTGATCCAGCAGGGCCAATAGCATACCTTCATAATCTTACCTGACGACTCCATCAGCTTTCCTGCTCTCTGCCATTATATAGGCAGCAGATACCTTGATGTCTCTTTTGGAGTTTTTGACCATTTCCTGGACCCTTTCAACAACAGTTCCTGCATCATTGCCTTCTATCCATCAAACTACTCCAATAATCTCCTGGAAAGTTCCTTATGACCAATTGACTGAGGAGGAAAAAAAAAAGGCCTGAGGTTCATTTACAGATTATGTTACACAATATGCCAGCTGAAAAATATGCCAGATGGCTATAGGATTATAGCTCCTCTCGGTGGTGACTCTGAAGGACAGTGTGAAGGATAATCCTCTTGGTGGGCAGAATTTTGAGTGGTACATTTGGTTGTCCATTTTGTCTTGACTTAAAGATGGCCAGAAACCCAGATCTGCAGTGATTCATGAGATGTTACTAATGGTTTTGCAAGGTGGTCAGGGTCTTAGAACAAAGAGGATTGAAAGGTTGGTGATAATGAGTTCTGGGGAAGAGATAAGTGGATGATTACTCAGAATGGGCATAGTATATGTCAATATCTGTGTCCTCTGTGAGTGCATATCACAGAGTACCTACTGCAGCAGAAGCTTTCGATAATCAGAGGACAAAATGACCTGTTTTGTGAATGCCAGTTAGCTTCTTTCGCAGCCACCTCAGTATTTAATCGATGGCCTCATGAACAAAGTGTGCATGGTGGCAGGGATAAGAGACCTCACACAAGCTCAACAATGTCAACCTCCTGTCACCAAGGCTCCCCTGGAGCCTGCTGCCACTGAATACCTAATTTGCCATATCAGAGACCTACACTGAGCTCTCACAAGGTAACATTTCCTATGGAGCTCAGCCAGTCACCTGGTGGAAGATTGATTATGTCAAACCACTTTCATCACAAAGGGGTCAGGGATTTATCCTCATTGGAAGAGATACATGTTACGATAATTTTTCTTCCTTGTCAGTATCACCATCTGTGGAGATGAAGAATGTCTTATTCACTGTCATGTTATTCTGCCCACATTCCAAGCAAGAAACTCATTTTAGAGCAAAAGAGTGTACTCATGCCCATAGAATGAATTAGCTTGTTTAACCTCATCCCCTGAAGCAACTGGCCTAATACAAAGATGAATAGCCTACCAAAGCCTCAATTCCAAAGCTAGTTGAGAGACAGTACTCTAAACAGGGAGGATTATATCTTACAGAATGAGGTATATGCTTTGAATCAGAGATCAGCTTATGGCATCATCTCTCTCACAGCCAGAATGTATGGGTCTGGAAATCAAGAGGCAGCAATGAGAGTCTTCACTATTACATCTAATAACTCATTGTAGAATTTTTGTTTCCCATCTCCAACACTTTGAGCTCTGTTGATTTCGAGGTCTTGATTCCCAAAGAAAAGAATACTTCCACCAGAGGACACACTAGTGGTACTATAACTAGTAGATGAAACTGCTGCCTGACCATTTTGAGCTTCTCATGACAAAGACCCAACAGACAGGGAAAGGTGTTACTATTCTTTGTGGAAATAGAGTGATTGGTCTCAATACCAAGGGAAAATTGAGTTACTGCCACACATCAGGGGTATGAACAACTAACTATGTTTGGGACCTAAGAGATTTCCTGAGGTATCTCTAAGTACTTCACTATGTCCAATTATCCAATAATAAAAGTTAATGGAAAACTTCCACAACCAAAACAAAATAAAAAACAAAAAAAATAAGAGTTCTCAATATTCAGACCTTCAAGAACAAAGATTTGTGTCACTCCACTAGGTAAAGGACCCCGATAAGCGGAGGCCTGGCAAAAGTCAAAGAAACCATAGAATGGGGTAGTTCATGAATTTTGGCCACAGCTTTGTGATTGTTTACAGAATTAAGACTGTAACAGTTGCACATAGTTTCTTCACTGGTATGTTTACATGTTAACTATCTCTTCTCTCTCCCCCTTTTCCTTATTATTTCATACTGGTTTTGTTAGAAGTTAACTTTACATTTTAGTAGTTAGGGAACAGAACATTCAGAGAGATTTGGTGAGAACATCATTGTTTGCGTGTGGATAGCTGTTGTGAGGAAGGAAATACAGAGATGTATGAATGTGCCTATTCATGTAAAAAAGCGCTTAAAGGCATGGACTGTATTAGTAAATTATTTTTTCTCAGCTCTTTCTATACTCAGTTTCATGTTGCTTTGACTAGGACTCTACAAACCACATTTCTGCTTTGCCTGCTGGTTCCATTAGGTGCTGCCAATACACTAGAGCTTGCCTTGGGGCTGGAGGTAGGAAAGGGAGCTGCTTCTTCCCTTTGGCTTCTGATGCCTGAGAGAACCACCTACGGATGTTTCTTCATCCCAGCTGTAGCAGCTCCTTCCTGTGGCAGAAAGGGGACCTCGTGTGCAGTTTGTTCATTACTTAAAGAACAAACCACTATTGTACCCACCATACAGACACCAGCCAGACAGGAACATCTCCTCAAAGGCCTAAGTGTTAGTTCCATAGAACCCCTTCTCTAAGTTTCTAAGTTTTAAATATTTCAGACTATCCATTTTGTTTCCTGAGCTATACAAGTGGTGACTGCTTATTGCAGTTGGTGTAACTATACCTTAGCATTACAGGTACAACTAGCATTGTATCTGGTTAACAGTTCTTTATATAGACTATCCCCAACTTAACAATGACTCAGTTTAAGGTTTTTCAACTTTATGATGGTGTGCTTTCAGCTGTGTATGTTAATGGTGAGGACACAGACAACCATTCTATTTTCACTTTCAATACAGTATTCAATAAATTACATGAGGTAGATATCCAACACTTTATTATATACAGGCTTTGTGTTACATAACTTTGTGTACCTGTAGTCTCATGTAAGTTCTGAGTGCGTCCAGTGTGGGCAGAGCTAAGCTCTGATGTGTGTTCAGTTAAAGGTGTATTAAATGCATTTCAACTTAAAGGATTTTCAACTTAACAATGGATTTATTGAGATTAACCCCATAGTGAACTTAGAAGCATCTGTATTACTTTCTATTTACTCAAATAAGGGGTGTGGTTTTGTCTCCTGATTGGACCTTGACTATTACAGAACTTTTGGCCTGTTTAGAATTTTGGAGTAAACCAGGGCTGGGTCTCAAGTTGGCAACTCTTCTTTGTCTATAGTCTTGCCATAGATGATATAGTCTATGACTTTAAATCTTATTTATAAGTTTTAACATTTATATCACTTGTCCTGCCCTCTCACTAGAATTCCAGACATATATTTTACTGTCTACTTGATATCTCCACTTGGCAATTCAATAAGTATCTCAAGCTTAACATAGTTAAAGCACAACTTATGGTTCCCTATATCTCCATACCACCTACTCAAGCCTACTCCTCTATAAGTTTTCTCTCTTGCAGTTAATTACACAACCACCCAGCCAGTCCCTCAAATAAAAACAACATAGAAATCAATCTCGAGTATTTCTTCTCCTTCTTCTCCTTCTCCTCCTTCGCCTTCTCCCCTCTCCTCCTTTTTCTCCTCCTCCTCTTCCTCCTCCTCCTTCTTCTCCTCCTTCTCCTCCTCCTTCTACTTCTTCTTATTTTTCTTCTCCTTTTTCTCATTCAATCCACCAACAAGTTCAACAAAGATGTCCCCAAAATATACCTCAGTCTCTAAAATATTTTTATATCTCACCATGTCCTTTACTATCATTTTAGTCCAAGCAACCACACTTCCCAACCTGGGCATGTACAATAGAATCCTGTCTCTTCTGTGACTCCTGTGGATTCCCACACTCCATCCTCTTCTACACAGTGGCCAGAATGATCTTTTAGAAACATAAACCAGCATTAAACTCTTCTAAATCTTTCCCAACATAACTTGTCACAAAATGAACATGACTTATCCTGGTCTGCAAGGCCTCAACAAATATGCCCCAGTCAACTCATGCCGCCCCCTCTGTGCCATTCTTTTTGAGGCTCAAGCGTTTGTGAAAGTCCTAGAGCTGCATAGCAATAATTATGGCCCAAATAGCAGAAATGTGTAGGCAAAACCCTAAGGCTTGATGTCTCATGGGCTGGTAAATCTCAGTATCAGCAACAGTAAGCTGCATACTCACTACCCCTTCCCACCCTGCCCTACAGTTGTCTTTCAAATGACAATAGCTCCTGGAGATCAACCCCCTCCAACCCACCTCCATGTACTCTAAAGGAATTCATTACAGACTCTCAATATCCAACAAGTCTCTTTCTACCAATCTCCAGGGAATTGCAACACAGAGGGAACAGGGAAGTTGCTTTCCTACATCCTATGCCATACCCTGGTTCTGCCATTCAAGCTTTTAATAAAGTAGATAGGTTAAACTCTTTGAGTTGGAGTACAGGTTGTTTTAACTCTGGCTATTGCAATCTGAAACCTTATCCAAGTTTCCAGCAAAAGAGCAGGGCACAGAAGTGAGCCTGTGGGTTTCTTTTTTCTGTCAAGAATTATCTTCTTTGGTAATTGTGGTTGTTCAAGTGAACTTAATAATAAGATAATAACTAGATACGTCCATTTCACTTTGTATTGGAAGTACAGGTAAGAAGATCTATGTCAGTTGGTTTGTCAATCAATCAGGAATCATTAAGAAATTTTTAAAAAATAAAGAAAAAGAAAAATCTCCAAGTTCTGCTTCAAAACCATAGCATCAGACTCTTCTGGGCTGGAGAGATTTTTTTGTGAAGTTATGTTTTAAAATCTTCATGAGTAATTCTAATGCACATCCTAAATAAGACCAGATGCTTTACAAGGCTTCCCAGGTGATTTAACTGTGCCTACCCTCAAAGACACCACAAGGAACTCTAACTGGAGTCATAGATTTAGCAACTCTCATCACAGCTTTTCATTTAAAGGTTGGGAAAAAAAGAGGTCAAGCAAGGTAAGTCTCTGTCATTCTCAGCTCACGCAGCTTCTTAGTGGCAGAGCCAGCACCTCAGCCCAAATCTCTGGAGAAATGGTGGGGAGAGAGAGAGAAAGGAAAAACTGGACTTCCAGTAATAAGAAGAGTTCTCAAAAGGGCTTTCAAGGAGGAAATGAATATATATAGTTTGAAGGCAGTAGCACAGGCCTCAGGAGGGTCAGTCAGTATGGAAGGAAGGACAAAAGGCACCTCCCATTCCCACTTTTTACCCTTAGCTCACCCCACCCCCAACTCTACAGAATGATGGATTTTCCCAATGAAGGTAAACTCTACCTGGCAGGCTTGCTGGAAGAATGGGAGGATAACATCTGGTGAGGGATAAAAATAGAAAGTATTATTGGGCTTTTTGAGGGTGCTCACTTGAAAGAAAAGCATAAATCTTTTTTTTTTTTTTTTTTTTTGCCTAGAGCCCTCATCTGTACTTTATGCCTTTGACTGTGGGTATGAAGCAGGTGGGGATAAAGAAGGGGGTGGTGAGGAAATTTCTCCTCAGTGGAAATCCCCTCTTGATCATATATCCATTTGATGGAGTTGGGGATTGTATCCTTAGTGTCTGTATGGGGGAAACATCTCAGAGAGTGATAGATAAACAGACATGAATGAGTCAGAGACAGTAGGAAGTCCTACAGAGGGGGAGGAAATAAGAAAAAGGAAAAGAATGGCATGGAATGGAATGGGACCTATCATACTCCCAAGTCCATCTTATTGCCTCCCTGAAGTTTTTTGTGATCCTTTGTTTTTTGTGGGCCTCCTGGCACATTGCTTCCATATATCCTGGGTCTTAGCCCATTTTGGTGTCTAATGCTTATGATGAGGGTGTTGGTTGAGAATTTGGGAAGGAATTGGAAGGGGAGCCCAGAGAACCTCTCATAATCCTTGGCTGTCTACTCAAAACTAGTGGGAACCCCAAAGATCTACCTATATCTTGACTTCTCTCCCCAGGCTGGAGACCTGGCATTCTCATTCACCTTTGACTTCCAGCCCCATCTCCCTGTGAGCAGCCAGGCTGATGAGAGTTTCGTTTAATGTGCCTCCCCTCTTAGTCAGCACAAAGCATCTATTCTGTTCAACTGATATCCGCTCCTCTCCCTACAGTCAACATTTCTTTAGCCTTAATCCCTTAAAACCTCCTTAAACAACTCAAAAGCAATAAAGAGATAGTTCTTGGTTACATTTCTCCCTTTTGCTTTGTTCTTTCTAAACCTGTTCTCAGGTTGCAGACCAGGAGGTCTTTGTGTGAATGTTGACTCATCTCATTCACACTAATGAGGTCACTAGCAGGCATAAACTGGGTGCTGACTGCCCCCTGGGCTGGGTGCTGGGTAACAGAGCTGTCTGGCTTTGGGACTCAGTGTTCTGGAGAATAGAGGGAGGGGGACCTTCTGGGCCTGGGACTTTGCCACATCATTTACTCCGAGGGGCCTAAAGGCAAGATTATTGACACAGCAGGACTGCTATCCCCAAGTGACTGGATCTCTTCTGTCTACCCCTCCAGCGCCCGAACAGCTACACCTATAATGAGGTCCCCAATGTCTCCCATCTCACTCCCTGGGATTTGTGTTACATCCTCACGTGGAAATAGACGTGTTACTGATTAAACTATTAACTTTAATTTGTTTTCTTAGAACTAAGATGTTTGATAGAAATTTTCTGGGGAAGATAGGTTTTAATGAAGAAAATAAATAAGACTTTGGAATAGCTAAAGAGGAAAAGCCTTGATCAGGTGAAGGACTAGAAAATCCAGTATGCAGTCAATGGGAGCCTGGGGCAAAGCACTTGCTAGTTAATGTCTCTCTAATTCTAGGAATCTCATCTTAAGGAAAATCGAATGTTGTTAGGTTAAGTGATATTGGCAGGTACAGATAAAAAACAAAGAAATGGAATAAATCAATATGTTGACTATTAAACAGTAATTGGTAGGCCAGATAATGAAGCAAACTACAACAAGGTGTTACTGCCTGGATGCTCTGTGTATGTGTGTGCATGAATGCACAATTAAATTAATTATGAAGTAGAGCAATGAGCAGTCATGGGGACAGGGAGGGAAGGAGTGGGGTGATAGTGAAGGAGAAGGGCAAAGTTCTACCCAAATCAAGCAATTTAAGTTAATAAAGGTGGTTAATATATAATGTAATATAATTCACATATACATACACATAACAGGCACACACTTGTGTTTTATATGTATGTGTATATACACATACACATATATGTATATATGCAAAGGATGAATAGATAAACAGATTGGGTAAAGGTGCTGCATGGAAAGATGTGGGCTTGAAAACAAAGCTCCAAAATAAGATGAAGCTCTGTGTAACCTGTGTCTAAGGTAGCATCAGCCTGGACAATATTCATCTTCCAGTCCACAAACATAACGGATCTCTCCACTTAAGTCTTCTTTAGTTTCCTTTTGCAATGTTTCATAGTTTTCAGAATACAGATCTTACACACCTTTCATTAAAATTATTCCTTAGTATTTTATTTTTTATTTTCTTTTATATAGTATTGTTTGTTAATTTCACTTTCTAAGTGTTATTGCTACAATAAAAAATGCAAGAGATTTTTTGTATATTCAAACTGGATTGTGCCATCTTGCTGAGTTGTTATTAGGTTTTCTAGTCTATGTGTAGACAGACTCTTTAGGAATTTTTTTGTGTGCATGTATATTTTCGGCAAATAAAGGTTTATGTGTTCTGTTCAAGTCTTCATAACTTTTATTTCTTTTCTTTATTGATTTCAGAGTCCAGGACTTCCAATATTATGGGAATAGAAGTAGTCAGAATGGACATTGTTTCCTTATTAATATTAGGCTGAAAGCATTGAGCTTTCATCATTGAGTACAAGGTTAGATGTAAATTTTCACAAATGCCCTTAATTTGATTCAGGAATTTTCCTTTTATTCATAGTTTGGTGAGGGTCTTTATGATGAATGAGTGTTGAATTTTTTTTCAAATGCTTTTTCTGTACCTGTACTACTAGTATGGTGAATGACATATTTTGGAATTTCGAATATTAAACCTTTTTATTCCCAGGAAAAAACACTTTATCATGATGTGTCATCCTTTTAATGTATTGTTACATTTAATTTACTAAAATTTTGTTAAGGATTCTTGCATCTATGTTCATTAGGCTTATCCATTATAGTTTTCTCTTTATAGGATATTATTGTCTACTTTTACTATCAGTATAATGCTGATCATGTAAAACTTATTTGGTAAGTACTTTCCTTTCAATTATATGATAGAGCTTGTGTAGAATTATTTTCTAACAGTTGATCGAGGCATGAGTAAAACTTACTGGGCCTGAAAGATTCTCAATAATGAAATCAAAGATTTTACATAATATTTGGGCTATTCAAATTTTCTATTTCTTTCTTTTCCTTTATCATAAAATTTATTTATTTATTTTAATTTTGTGTTGTATTTTTTCCATTACTATTTAACTGCCTTAGGCCCTCCTCACCCCTACAATCACCATGCTATTGTCCATGTCCATGAGTCTTTTTTCCTTTTTGCTCCATCCCTCCACCCCCTAACCTTCTATCCCAACTGCTGTCATCCTGCTCTCTATGAGTCTGTCTATATTTTGCTTGTTAGTTCAGTTTGTTCATTACATTCCACATGTAGGTGAAATCATATGGTTTTTGTATTTCTCTGACTGGCTTATTTCACTTAGTATAATGTTTTCCAGGTCCATTCATGCTATTGCAAAGGGTAAAATTCTCTTCGTTTTTACGGTTGAGGAGTATTCCATTGTGTAAATGTCCCATAGTTGTTTTTATCACTCATGTACTGATGGACTGTTGGGCTGCTTCCATATCTTGGCTATTTAAAATAACTGCAATGAACATAAGGGTGCTTATGTTCTTTTGTATTAGTGTTTTGGGTTTCTTCAGATATGTTCCCAGAAGTGGGATCTCTGAGTCAAAAGGCAGATCCATTTTTAATTTTTTGAGATCTCTCCATAGTGCTTTCCACAGTGGCTGCACCAGCCTGCATTCCCACCAAAAGTGCAAAAGGGTTCCCTTTTGTCCACATCCTCTCCAGCATTTGTTGTTTGTGATTTATTGATGATAGCTATTTTGATAGGTGTGAAGTGATATCTCATTGTGATTTTAATCTGCATTTCTCTGTTTATTAGTGACATTGAGCATTTTTTCATTGTCATCCATATTGACCATCTATGTGTCCCTTTTGGAGAGGTGTCTATTCAGGTCCTTTGCTCATTTTTTAAACCAGTTGGTTTACTTTGGTGTTGAGTTTTAAAAGTTCTTCATAAATTTTCTATATTAACTCCTTATCAGATGTGTCAGTGAATGTTCTCCCATTCCATGGGTTGTCTTTATATTTTGTTGATAGTCTCCTTTGCTGTGCAAGAACTTTTTAGTGCGATGTAGTCACATTTGTTGATTTTTTCCTTCTGTTTCCTTGTCAGGGGAGATATATCAGATAAAATATTGCTACAAGCAATGTTCGATATTTTATTGCCTATATTTTCTTCTAGGATATTTATGGTTTTGAGTTTACAATTTACGTCTTTAATCCATTTTGAATTTATTCTTGTGTGTGGTATAAGAAGGAGATCTAGTTTCATTTTTCTACATGTATCTTTCCAATTTTCCCAACACTGTTTATTGAATAAACTATCTTTAGACCATTGTATGTGCTTTGTCCCCTATCAAATACTGACAGTAAAAGTGTGGGCTTATTTCTGGGCTCACTATTCTGTTCCATTGATCTATATGTCTGTTTTTATGCCAGTACCATGCTGTTATGATTACTATGGCCTTACAGTATAGTTTGATATTAGGTAGTGAGATGCCTCCCACTTTGTTCTTTCTCAAGATTTCTGTTGCTATGTGGGGCCTTTTGGGGTTTCCTGTGAATTTTAGAATTATTTGTTCTAGTTCTGTGAAATATGACATTGGAATCTTGATAGGAATTGCATTGAATCTATAGATTTTTGGGTATAGTATGGACATTTTAATGATGTTAATTATTTCTATTCATGAACAAGGTATGTGCTTCCACTTATTTGTATCTTTTTCAATTTCTTTCTTCAGCATTTTATAATTTTTTGAGTACATGTCTTTTATATCCTTAGTTAGATTTATTCCTAGGTATTTTACTGTTTTTGGAGTAATGGTGAGTGGGAGTGTTTTCTTAATTTCCTTTTCTGTTAGGTCATTATTGGCATATAAAAGTGCAACTGATTTCTGGACATTAATTTTCTATCCTGCTACTTTGCTGAATTCATTTATCAGTTCTAGTACTTTCTTGATGGAATCTTTGGGGTTCTCTATGTACAATACCATGTCATCTGCAAATAAAGACAGTTTTACTTCCTCCATTCCTTCTTCTTATCTGATTGCTATGGCTGGGACTTCCAATACTATGTTGAATAAGAGATGTGAGAGCAGGTATCCCTGTTTTGTTCCCTATGTTAAGGGCAATGCTTGTAGTTTTTGCCCATTGAGTATGATGCTGGCAGTGGGTTTGTGATATATGGTCTTTATTATGATTATAGGTATATTCCCTCTATTCCCACTTTGCTGAGTGTTTTTTATCATAAATAGGTGCTGGTATTTATCAAATGCTTTTTCTGAATCTATCAATATGATTATGCAGTTTTTATCCCTTATTTTGCTTATGTGGTGAATCACATTTATTGATTTATGAATGTTATACCAACCTCGCATTCCCAGAATAAGTCCCACTGTTTATGGTGTACGATCTTTTTGAGGTGTTGCTGTATTTTGTTTGCTAATATTTTGTTGACGATTTTAGCCTCTATGTTCATTGGGAATATTGGCATGTGATTTTCTTTTTTTGTAGTGTCTTTATCTGGTTTCAGAATTAAGATAATGCTTGCCTTGTAAAATGAGATGGGCAGCTTTCCCTCCTCTTGCATTTTTTGAAATAGTGAGAAGGAGAGATGTTAGTTCTTCCTGGAACCATTGGTAAAATCACCTGTGAAACCATCTGGTCCAGGGCTTTTATTATTATTGGAAATTTTTTTATTACTGCTTCAATTTTATTAGGTGTAATCTGTTTATTCAGATTTTCTGATTCTTCCTGGTTCAGTTTTGCAAGATTGTATGTTTCTAGAAATTTATTCATTTCATCCAGGTTGTCTAACATGTTGGCATATAGATGTTCATAATATTTTCTTAAAATCCTTTGTATTTGTTTGGTGCCAGTTTTTAAAAATAGATCAAAGGAGAAAATGCATTTATTTCCACAGTACTAAAAATACGACATCCATTCTTGATTTTTTTTATCTCACTAATGTGATTATAAATAGATACTTCCTTAACATTATTGTCTATCTAAAGCCAAAAACGAGGATCTTGCTTAATTTGGATACCTAGATGCATCCTATTAAAATCAGTAAGAATTTAATAATTTAAAATAAGCCACACAAGGTAGCCAATGCAATAGGCTAAAGAACTAGGAAAAAAATATCCTAGGTAAATGTCAATACAGAATTGATTAAGTAAATGCTAGAACAGTAAAATACCAAGAGGCATTTGTAGATAAAGGACTAATTTTCTACCATTGACATAAAAATGAAAAACAAAGTACATTAAGACCTCACTTAATGGCATCCATAGTTTCTTGGAAACTGTTACTTTAAAAGAAATGACATATAACAAAATCAATTTTACCACAAACTAATTGATATAATAATAGTTAAGTTCCTACTGCATATTTATGGTCACAAAAGCATCACTAAACTTCTAAATAAAGACCAAAAACACTTTAAAAACATTGAAATAAATGTGAGCTATACATACACATAAGAATGATTTTCTTTTTTTATTTATATTTTACTGATTATGCAATTACAGTTGTCCAATTTTTCCTCCTTTTCTCCTTCCACAGAGCACTGCCTCCGACTCCTTCAGGCATTCCACACCATTTTTCATGTCCACGGGTCATGCGTATATGTTCTTTGGCTGCTCCATTTCTTACACTGTACCTTACATCCCCATGGCTATTCTGTAACTAATATTTGTACTTCTTAATCCTGTTGCCTCTTCACCCATCCACCACAACCCCCTTCTATATGGCAACCATCAAAACGCTCTCAATATCCATGATTCTGTCTCTGTTCTCCTTGCTTGCTTAGTTTTTTAGATGCAATTGTTGATAGGTATGTACTTTTGCCACTTTATTTTCCATAGTTTTGATCTTCTTTTTCTTAAATAGGTCCCTTTAACATTTCATATAATAGTGGTTTGGTGATGATGAACTCCTTTAGTTTTTTCTTGTCTGGGAAGCACTTTATTTGCTCTTCAATTCTAAATGATAGCTTTGCTGGGTAGAGCAGTCTTGGCTGTAGGTCCCTGCTCTTCACGACTTTGAATATTTCTTGCCAATTTCGTCAAGCCTGAAAACTTTCTTTTGAGAATACAGCTAATATTCTTCTGGGAACTCCCCTGTTGGTAATTAATTTCTTTTCTCTTGCTTCTTTTAAGATTCTCTTTTTATCTTTAACCTTTGGTATTCTAATAATGATGTGTCTTAGAGTGGGCCTCTTTGCATCCATCTTGTTTGGGACTCTGTGCTTCCTGGACTTTCATGTCCAGTTCCTTCACCAAATTAGGTAAGTTTTCTTTCATTATTTTTTTTGAATAGATTCAATTTCTTGCTCTTTCTCTTCCCCTTCTGGCACCCTTATCATGCGAATGTTGAATTGCTTGAAGTTGTCCCAGAGGCTGCTTACACTGTCCTTGTTTTTTTTTGGATTCTTTTTTCTTCTTTTTTTAATAATTGGTGGTTTTTTGCTTCTTTATGTTCCAAATCATTGATTTTATTCTCAGCTTCATCCACTCTACTGTTGTTCCCCTGTAAATTGTTCTTTATTTTTTAAGTATATTTTATTGATTATGCTATTACAGTTGTCCCATTTTTTTAGCCCCTATCCCCCTCCACCCTGTATTCCCCTTCCCTCCAGCTTTCCCCCCACCTCTTAATTCATGTCTATGGGCCATGCATGTAAGTTCTTTAGCTTGTCCATTTCCCATACTATTCTTAACCTCCCCCTGTCTATTTTGTACCTAACATTTGTGCTTCTTATTCCCTGTACCTTAACCCCATTTTACCCCTCCCTGTCCCTGCTGATTACCCTCCAAGTGTTCTCCATTTCTGTTATTCTGTTCCTGTTCTAGTTGTTTGCTTAGTTTGTTTTTATTTTAGTTTTTAGGTTCAGTGGTTGATAGTTGTGAGTTTGTTTGTGTTCATAGTTTTTGATCTTTTTCTTTTTCTTAGATAAGCCCCTTTAACATTTCATATAATAAGGGCTTGGTGAGGATAAACTCCTTTGGCTTTACCTTGTCTGGGAAGCACTTTATTTGCCCTTCCATTCTAAATGACAGCTTTGCTGGATAGAGTAATCCTGGGTATAGGGTTCTTGCTTTTTCTGACTTTGAATACTCCTTTCCTGTCCTTTCTTGTCTGTAAGGTTTCTTTTAAAAAATCATCTGATAGTCTTATTGGAAAGCCTTTGTAGGTAACACTCTCCTTTCCTCTTGCTGCTTTTAAGATTCTCTCCATATCTTTTATCTTGGGTAACTTACTTATGATGTGTCTTGGTATGTTCCTCTTTGGGTCCAATTTGTTTGGGACTCTCTGAGCTTCCTGGACTTCTCAGAAGTCTATTTCCATTGCCAGATTGCAGAAGTTTTCTTTCATTATTTTTTCAAATAAGTTATCAAGTTCTTGCTCTTCCGCTTCTCCTTCTGGCACTGCTATGATTTGCATATTAGAATATTTAAAGTTGTCCCAGAGTTTCCTAAGCCTCTCTTCATTTTTTCAAATTCTTGTTTCTTCATTCTGTTCCAGTTGGATGTTTATTTCTTCCTTTGTTCCAAATTGTTGATAGGAGTCCTGATTTTCTTCCCTTCACTGTTGGTTCCCTATATATTTTTCTTTATTTGACTTTGTATAGCCCCCACTTCTTTGCTTATTTTGTGGCTATACACAGTCGTTTCTGTGAGCAACTTTATAGTCAGTGTTTTGAACTCTGCATCTGATAGGCTGGCTATCTCCTCATCACTTAGTTCTTTTTCTGGAGTTTTGATCTCTTCTTTCATTTGCGCCGTATTTTTTTGTGTGGTACACCTGTTACATTTTAAGTGACAGAGCCTTAGGTATCTGCCTGGGTGGGGCAACCCACTTTGCTGCATTGTGGAGCTATATGTGTGAAGAGGATTCAGAGAAGGAACAGTGATGCTTCCTCATCTCTTGCCCCACTTTCAGTCACTTCCCCCAATACTGACAAGTGAATTCCACCCTTCTGGTGCTGATTCCTGGTCAGGTAGGCTTGTGTACCTTCTAGGATCCCATGGGCCCCTCTAATGGACTCTCTTGTGAGACTGTCAATTTCTCCTGCTGTTGAAACTCCCACAGGTTTTTACAGCCAAAGGTTTTGAAACTTTTTTCTCCTGGCACTGGAACCCTGGGTTGCACAGTCTGTCTCACTCCCCAGCAGTTCTGCATGCAATGTGGGAACACCTGGTCCACCAGCCACTGTCTTGCCACATATCCTCTCCAGCCTAGCTGCTTGTCTCTGCACCTCCTGCCAGTCTGGTCGAATGTTTCTTATTTAACTCCTTGGTTGTTAGACTTCCATACAGTTCAATTTTCTGGCAGTTCTGGTTGATTTTTTGTTTTTAGGTTGGCTATTATCCTTCTTTTGATTGTGTGAGGAAGTGAAATGTATCTACCTATGCCTCCATCTAGGCTGGAAGCACTGTTCTTTCTTTAATTAGTGTATACTTTGTTTCTGACTGGATCTTTTTTATGCTGTTGATGTCCTCATTAAGTTCCTTGAACATCATTATAACCAAAGTTTTGGACTTTGCATCTGGTAGACTGCTTATCTACATTTTGCATTTAGTTTAGTTCGTTTTTTGGAATTTCAATTTGTTCTCTCATTTAGGCTATTTTTCTGTCTTTAAAAGATTTTTATTTATTTATTTATTTATTTCTATTTTTATTTTTTTATGTCAATGAAACTTTTTTTTAAATTTTTATTGTTATTCAATTACAGTTGTATGCCTTTTCTCCCCATCCCTCCACCCCACCCCAGCTGAACCCACCTCCCTCCCCCACCTCCACCCTCCCCCTTGGTTTTGTCCATGTGTCCTTTATAGTAGTTCCTATAATCCCCTCTTCCCACTGTCCCCGCCCCCCCCCACCCTCTCTATTGTTAGATTGTTCTTAACTTCAATGTCTCTGGTTATATTTTGTTTGTTTTTTCTTTTGTTGACTATGTTCCAGTTAAAGGTGAGATCATATGGTATTTGTCCCTCACCGCCTGGCTTATTTCACTTAGCATAATGCTCTCCAGTTTCATCCGTGCTGTTGCTTCTTTCTCTCTGCTGCGTAGAATTCCATTGTGTAAATATACCATAGTTTTTGGATCCACTCGTTTGCTGATGGGCACTTAGGTTGCTTCCAGTACTTGGCTATTGTAAATTGTGCTGCTATGAACATTGGGGTGCACAGGTTCTTTTGGATTGGTGTTTGAGGGTTCTTAGGGTATAATCCCAGCAGCGGAATTGCTGGGTCAAAGGGCAGTTCCATTTTTAGTTTTCTGAGGAAATTCCATATTGTTTTCCACAGTGGCCTCACCAGTCTGCATTCCCACCAACAGTGCATTAGGGTTCCCTTTTCTCCGCATCCTCTCCAACATTTGTTTGTGGATTTCTTTATGTTAGCCACTCTGACTGGTGTGAGATGGTACCTCATTGTGGTTTTCATTTGCATCTCTCTGATGGCTAGTGATGCTGAGCATCTTTTCATATGTCTCTGGGCCCTCTGTATGTCTTCCTTGGAGAAGTGTCTGTTCAAGTCCTTTGCCCATTTTTTAATTGGGTTGTTTGTCTTCCTGGAGTGGAGTCGTGTGAGTTCTTTATATATTTTGGAGATCAGGCCCTTGTCTGAGGTATCATTGGCAAATATGTTTTCCCATACTGTTGGTTCTCTTTTTATTTTAATGCTGTTTTCTTTAGCCATGCAGAAGCTTTTTATTTTGATGAGGTCCCATTTGTTTATTCTTTCCTTTATGTCCCTTGCTTTAGGGGATGTGTCTGTGAGGATGTTGCTGTGAGGAATGTCTGAGATTTTCCTGCCAATGTTTTCCTCAAGGACTTTTATGGTGTTACAACTTATATTTAAGTCTCTTATCCATCTTTAGTTTATTTTCGTGTATGGCGTAAGTTGGTGATCGAGTTTCATTTTTTTGCACGTAGCTGTCCAGATCTGCCAACACCATCTGTTGAAGAGGCTGTTTTTGCTCCATTTTATGCTCCTGCCTCCTTTGTCAAATATTAAGTGACCATAAAGACTTGAGTTTATTTCTGGGCTCTCTGTTCTGTTCCATTGGTCTATGTGCCTGTTTTTATGCTAGTACCAGGCTGTTTTGATTACAGTGGCCTTGTAATACAGTTTGATATCAGGTATTGTGATCCCTCCTGCTTTGTTCTTCTTTCTCAAAATTGCTGCAGCTATTCAGGGTCGTTTATGGTTCCATATGAATTTCTGAAATGTTTGTTCTATATCTGTGAAATATGTCATGGGTGTTCTAATAGGTATTGCATTGAATCTATAAATTGCTTTGGGTAGTATGGCCATTTTGATGATGTTAATTCTTCCAATCCATGAGCATGGTACATGCTTCCATTTGTTTGTGTCTTCCTTAATTTCTTTCTTCAGTGTTGTGTAGTTTTCTGAGTACAGGTTTTTTACCTCCTTGGTTAGGTTTACTCCTAGGTACTTGATTTTTGTTGTTGCTATCTCAAATGGGATTTTTTTCCTGATTTCTGTTTCTGCAGTTTCGTTGTTGGTGTACAGGAATGCCTTTGATTTCTGAGTATTGATTTTGTATCCAGTTGTTTTGCCAAATTCATTTATTAGGTTGAGTAGTTTTTTGGTGGAGTCTATAGGGTTTTCCATGTACACTATCATGTCGTCTGCAAATAGTGACAGTTTCATTTCCTCCTTTCCAATTTGGATGCCTTTTATTGCTTTTTCTTGTCTGATTGCTGTGGCTAGGACTTCCAATACTATGTTGAATAGGAGTGGTGAGAGAGGGCATCCTTGTCTTCTTCCTGATCTTAGTGGCAAAACTCTAAGTTTTTGTCCATTGAGTGTGATGTTGGCTGTAGGTCTCTCATATATGGCCTTTATTATGTTGAGGAATGCTCCCTCTATTCCCACTTTGCTGAGTGTTTTTATCAGAAATGGGTGCTGTACCTTATCAAATGCTTTTTCCAAATCTATTGATATGATCACGTGATTTTTGTCTTTGATTTTGTTTATGTGGTGTATTATGTTTATTGATTTGAGAATATTGTACCATCCTTGCATCCCTGGGATGAATCCCACTTGGTCATGGTGTATGATCTTTTTAATGTATTGCTGGATGCGGTTTGCTAATATTTTATTGAGAATTTTAGCATCTATGTTCATCAGTGATATTGGCCTGAAGTTTTCTTTCTTCGTTGTGTCTTTATCTGGTTTTGGGATTAGGATGATGCTGGCTTCATCAAAAGAGTTTGGGAGTCTTCCATCAGTTTGGATTTTTCGAATAGTCCGTGAAGGATAGGGGTTAGCTCTTCCTTAAATGCTTTGTAGAAATCTCCTGTAAAACCATCTGGTCCAGGGCTTTTGTGTGATGGGAGTTTTTTGATGACTGCTTCAATTTCGTCTGCTGTTATTGGTCTGTTCAGGTTTTCTGCTTCTTCTTCATTCAGTTTTGGAAGATTATATTTTTCTAGAAATGTGTCCATTTCATCTAGGTTTTCAAATTTCTTAGCATACAGTTCTTCATAGTAATTTCATACAATCCTTTGTATTTCTGTGGTATCAGTTGTAATCTCTCCTCTTTCATTTCTAATTCTGTTTATTTGGATCCTCTCTCTTTTCTTCTTGATGAGCCTACTTAAAGGCTTGTCGATTTTGTTTATCTTTTCAAAGAACCAGCTCCTGGATTCATTGATCCTTACAATTGTGCTTTTAGTCTCTATGTCATTTAACTCTGTTCTGATCTTGGTTATTACCTTCCTTCTGCTCGCTCTGGGCTATCTTTGTTGTTGTTCCTCCAGTTCTTGTAAGCGTAGGGTTATGTTGTTTGTTTGAACTGTTTCTATCTTCTTAAGGTAGGCCTGTATTGCTATGAACTCCCCTCTCAGGACTGCCTTTGCTGTGTCCCATAGGTTTTGGGTTATGGTGAGTTCCTTTTCATTTGTTTCCAGAAAGTTTTTGATTTCTTCCCTAATCTCGCTCTTGACCCATTCATTGTTTAATAGCATGCTATTCAGTCTCCATGATTTTGAGTGTTTGGGGTTTTTTCCTTTGGGGTTGGTTTCTAGTTCCAGTCCCTTGTGGTCAGAGAAAATGCTTGATATGATTGCAATTTTCTTGAATTTGTTGAGGCTTGCTTTGTGTCCTATCATGTGGTCTATCTTTGAAAAAGTTCCATGGACACTTGAAAAGAATGTGTATTTTGCTTCTTTGGGATGAAAAGCTCTATATATATCAGTTAAGTCCATTTCCTCTAGGGTATTGTTAAGTGACACAATATCCTTGTTGATATTTTGTTTGGAAGACCTGTCCATTTTTGATAGTGGGGTGTTAAAGTCCCCTACTATAATTGTGTTGCTGTCAATATCTTTCTTGAAATCCTCCAAGATTTACTTTATGTATTTGGGTGCTCCTATGTTGGGTGCATATATATTTACAATGTTTATGTCTTCTTGGTGGATTCTTCCTTTGAGTATTATGAAGTGACCTTCTGGGTTTCTCTTTATTGCCCTTCTTTGGAAGTCTATTTTGTCTGATATGAGTATTGCTACCCCTGCTCTTTTTTCCTGTCCATTTGCTTGGAAAATTTGTTTCCAGCCTTTCACTTTCAGTCTGTGTAAGTCTTTTGTCCTGAGATGGGTCTCTTGTAGGCAGCATATGTGTGGGTCATGTTTTCTTATCCATTCAGCTATTCTGTGTCTTTTGATTGGAGCATTTAATCCATTTACGTTTAAGGTTATTATCGATAGGTAGTTATTCATTGCCATTTTTTCCTACCTGTGTTCCTCTGTCTTTCTCTTTTCCTTCCTTTCCTTAAAGCAGTCCCTTTAGCATCTCTTGCAGAGCTGGTTTGGTGGAGCTGTATTCTTTTAGACTTCTTTTGTCTGGGAAACTCTTTATTTGGCCTTCTATCTTGATTGAGAGCCTTGCTGGGTAAAGTAGCCTTGGTTGCAGGCCTCTGGTTCTCATTACTTGGAATATTTTTTGCCATTCTCTTCTGGCTTCGAGCGTTTCCATTGAGAAGTCAGTTGCTAACCTTATCGGAGCTCCCTTCTATGTTACTTCCTTTTTCTCCCTTGCTGTCTTTAAGATTCTATCTTTGTCTTGGAAATTTGCCATTTTAATTATGATGTGTCTTGCACTGGGTCTCTTTGGGTTCCTCTTGCTTGGGACTCCCTGTGATTCCTGGATTTGGGTGACTTTTTCTCTCCTCAGATTAGGGAAATTTTCCATCATTACTTTTGCAAACAGGTTTTCTATCCCTTGCTCTTCTTCTCCTTCTGGTATTCCTATTATACGGGTATTATTATGTTTCATGTTGTCCTGCATTTCCCTTATTGCCTCTTCATTCTTTCTGAGCCTCTTTTCCTTTTCTTGCTCTTTCTGGGTGTTTTTTTCTACTTTGTCCTCCAGCTCGCTGATCCAATCCTCTGCTTCATCAATTCTGCTTTTCATTCCTTCAACTGTGTTCTTCAATTCAGAAATTGTATTCTTCAGTTCCTCTTGGCTCTTGTTGATAGTTTCTATTTCCTTTTTCATGTTGATATAGTTTGCAGTGAGTTCATTGTAGTTTCCTTGTAGTTTCTGGTAGTTCTCTTTGAGCTCAGAGAGCTCAGTGAGCTTCTTGATGACCATTGCTTTGAACTCAGTATCTGATAGTTGACTTGCCTCTTTTTCAGTTAGCATTCTTTCTGAGGCTTCCTCCTTTCCTCTCATTTGGGAATTGTTTCTTTGTCTTCCCATTGTTTGTGAGACTCTTCTTGTTAGCCTCTGCTTCTTAAATTGATGTATTCTGACTCCCTGGGTTTATGGTATGAACTTCTATGGTAGAATGCCAATGGGATTCAGTGGTGCTGTCTCCTTAATCTCCTGTGCTCACTGGTCTTGAGCTGACGTTTATGGGTGTAACACGGTCTAACTCTGGTCTTTTCAGCACTGCGGGTTTTGTTGTCTCTCCTGTGGGAAAAAGAGAAAGGGGGGAAGAATAAAAGAAAGAGGGGAAGGAGGGAAAAAGGAAATAGAAAAGGAACGGAAGGAAAGAAGAGGGAATAAAGAAAGATCAGAGGGAAGATAAGGAGGAATTTTAACAAAAATTAAAACAAAGGAATAAATAAAAGAAGGCAGGAAGAAGGCATAAAAAAGGTAAAGGATGGATGGAAAAAGGAATAAAAAAAGAAAGAAGGACAGAAAGGAAGAAGGAATTCAGGGGGAAGAAGGAAAGAAAAAAGAAGAAGGAAAAAAAGAAAAAAAAGGTCTTCTGCTGGCTTTAAACTCGTCATGTTAGTTCTGCTGGTCGCCCTGTCTGTGGAATGGGAGGGGGTGGTTGGAAGGATTGGTTTCACTTTTCTCCCTTCCTGAGCCACACTTTTTGCTGTTGTTCAGCCTTCAGTCTAGTTCCTCTGGGTCCTTCTGCTCCCCACTAGGCCTTTATTGCACCAGCTGCGCTGTCCTTGAGTTGCACCAATTAGGGGCAACTCATATTCCACCTTCTTGCTCTTTGCTGTCTTAGATGCTAGGGGCTCTGGGTGCTGCTATGGGGTATTTCAGCCCCCTACTGGGTCGAGTCTTTCAGGGGAATGCTGTCTCTCCTAGCCCTGCAGCTCCCCTCTGCTGGGCGTTCTGCCTTCCTCCTAGAGAGCCAGTAGGCCCTGCAGAGTTGTGTGCGCAGGGGCTAGGTAGGAGTTTTCAGAACCAGTGCTTTTTTTGGCTGTGGTCGCTTGCAGGCAGCCAGGCCATTGATCGGGTTGTGTTTGGACTTCAGTTGGTTGCTGATCCCCTGCTTTGGGTCTGTGCGCGGGGGCAGCCAGCCACTGATCCAGTTGTGCGCTCACGCAGGAGCTTTTTGTCTGTGCTCCCAGGCAGCTGGCGCTTATCAGGGTGCCCGCCCACCCCGGGTTTCAGTTGTGGGCCCCTAGATGCTCGTGTCAGCCGGGCTTCAGGTGAGCGCAGGGGCTGCTTTTCCGCGCTCACAGTCCAGGGCTGAGGGGGGAGGGGCGCCAGAGGCCAAGGCTGCTGGGGCTGCTGGGGCTGCTGCAGAGAGTTCTCTAACTAGCAACTACATGCCTCTATTTTCTTTTCCTTTTTGAGAAGTTCTTCCTATTCAAGGCCCCCTGGTCCAAACAAGCACCTGGCTGCTCACACAGCCCAGCCTGGCTCTCTTCCACGAATCCTGCAGCCGACCCTGTGTCCAGGCGGGGCTTCAGTCGCCCTCTCCTGCGCGGGTCCCGGGGACCTTATTTTCCTTAAGCACTCTTCTTACTGTCTGATCTTTCGATGTCCTCTATCTTTGGTCTCCGATCTTCATATATGTTGGAATACTGTTGGCTGTTCGCTCTGCTCCTCAGATCAGCTAGGTATTTCACTGGTGTTGAGGGGAAGTGGACTCTGCTCCCACCTATCTCGCCGCCATCTTTTCAATCAACCTATTTATTTATTTTTAGACAGAGGGGAAGGGAGGGAGAAAGAGAGGGAGAGAAACATCGATGTGTGGTTGCCACTTGCACACCCCCTACTGGGGACCTGGCTCGCAACCCAGTCATCTTCCCAGGCCAAGGCTCAATCCATTGCCACACCAGCAAGGGCTGGGCCATTTTTCTTTGTCTCCTCATTTTGGCAGCTTCCCTGTGTTTGTTCCTATGTATTAGGTAGAGCTGCTATGACTCCCTATCTTGGTAGTGTGGCCTAATATAGTAGGTGTCCTATGTGGTTCAGTGGCACAGCCTCCCCTATCACCCAAGCTGCATACAAGGTGAAGCCTTCTTGTGGGCTGAGTACACTCTTCTCTTGTAGTTGAGCCTTGATTGCTGTTGGCAGGTCAATGGGAGGGTTTTACCCAGGCTAGTCAGCTACAAAGAGTAGCTGTGACCACTGACCACCAAACTCTGACTTCTGTGGAGAATCAGCTGTGCAGGGGCAGGGTGGTGGTGCTCTCATGTGGTCTGTATCTGTCCACTGGGTGCGCAGACTCTGGGGTTTCCCAAGTGGTGCAGGCCAAGGTAAACTCCCACTTGTGTTCTGTCTAGGGCCACCCTGCCTGAGCTTTAAAGCAACATGAGATGGCTTCTACTTGTGCTGGTCTTGGAGGTTCCCAGGCAAAGGTAAGCTATGAAAATAGGCTGGCTGCTGCTAGTGCTAGGCCAGGAGCTACTTAGCAAGAGGTATGGGAGCTGGGGGCTCACTGAGGCTGGCTGTTGCTTATTTGAGAGAATTTAAGAAGTTGTAAAGCATGAGTCAAGACCAGCCGTTCATATGGAAAAGTCACTGTTAATAGTTTGGGTGGGCAGGTTAGTTGGGTGGGATGGAGTCTCAGAGGATCTCCAGGGCAGGGCAAACTGTGTTAGCCACTTGATGGAGTCTCAGATATGGCACCTGCCTGCTGGCTCTGTGTCTGTGTGGGGAGAGAGTTCAGAAAGGGGACAGCAGACTCTTTCCACTTTTTTGTGGGGGAGAAAGCTGTTTTCCAGCTCCCACCTTGATGCCAGACACTTCAGTTCCTCCCTGTATGCCACTGGTGCCTTTTAAGCTGCTACCCTGGTGCTGGAGCTCAGAGGGAGTGAGCCTGAGTTAGTCTGTGTGTGGATTCTTTAAGATGAACTGCTTGGGACTTAAGAAGTTTCTTCCACTGTCTCAGTACCTGCCAGTTTTGCAGCCAGAAGTTATGTGGATTTATCTTCCTGGCATAGGAACCCTGGGCCAGGTGGACTGGTGTGGGCCTGGGACTCCTTGTTCCTGAGATATCCCTCCCAAATTTTTATCTACCACATGTGGATGTGGAGAGCAGCCCATTCTGCATCTCTGTCCCTCTTAGCAATCCGGATGGATGTGGTTTCTTTAATTCCATAATTCCAGGCTTCCATTCAATTTGATTTCTGACAATTTTGAGTGATGGTTGTTCTATATTTTAGTTGTAATTTTGATGTGGTTGTGCAAAGAGGCGAGTCATGTCTGCCTACACCACCATCTTGACCAGAAGTCCTTATTTATTTATTTATTTATTTATTTATCTGGTAGTAATAGTCTACTAGTGAAAAACTATATATTTTACCTTCATTCTTGAAGGATGGTTTGGCAGTTTTTTCTTTAAGTACTTTAAAGATATTTTTCACTCTTTTCTGATCTTCACAGTTTCTGATGATGAGTCAACTGTCATCACTATTTCATTGTACCTAATTTGACATTTTTTCTTGCTTTTCTTAGATTTTCAACAGTTTGGCTGTAATATGTCTTTGCATGGCCTTTTTCATGTTTATTCTGCCTAGTGCTCACTGAATATCCTTAGTATGAAATTTTATGTTCTTCGTAAAATTTGGGAAATTTTCAGCTATGATTACCTCAAATATTTTTTATGCTGCATTTTTTTGTCTTTTTCCTCCTGGTACTCTAATTACACATTTATTAAGCCTATTGATATTATCTAACAATTACCTAAGGCTCTATTTATTTTTTCAACCTTTTTTCTGTTTTTTTTCCTTTACATTGGATGTCTGTTGATTTATTTTAAGTTCACTTACCACTTCCTCAGTTTGGCTGAGTCCATTGTGAACTTTAAATTATAGATATTGTATATTTTGGTTCTAGAATTTCCTTTTATGTTTTATATGTTTCTGCTGAGATTTCCTGTCTTCTCCTCTGCTGTGAGGATATTTTGCCTTACTTCATTAAAGATAATAAGAGTTGCTTTAAAATTCTTAATACTCCCTCATAGGGAACATCCTTTAACAAATGAATGATGGAAATGGGCATAAGATATTTCAGTTTCCTTGCCTCCTAAGAGCATGACTGTGAGGCATATATTTGCTTCACCAACAGAGTAAACCATTGGCTCTTGAGTCTTGTCTTAGGATCTACTTCTAGAGGAACTCAGACTAAAAAGTTGTCATTGGAAAGCATTGTCTATAACTTTTGCTTCACCAAGTATACCATTAGACATCACCTGGGGTCTTAATAAAAAAACAGAATCCTAGGCACAATCCTGAATTATAATTTTCATTTTACAGCCTTCCTGAATTATGATCTCCATTTTACTAAAATGTCTGGGTGATTTATATGTCTATTAGTTTGAAAAGCAATGGTCTATATGACACCTATTCTTTCAAATCTTCTGAGACTTGCTTCATGACAACATGACACATTTTTTATAATGTTCCATTTGTACTTGAAAATGTCTATTCTCTAATATCTAGATATAACTTTTCATATTTTTTGTCTACATTAATCAATTATGTTGTTCAAAGCTTCTATATTATTGCTGGTTTTTCTTTTGTCTGCCTGACCTGTTTACTAAGAGATATGTATTGAAACCTCCCAAAATAATAGTGGATTTGTCAATTTCTCTTTGTAATTTTATCAATTTGTGATATAAACATTTATATATGTGCATTAAGTATATTGTTTTATATTACTGGTGTGATGATCTCTACTCTTGGTGCTTTTTTGTCTTAAATCATATTTTGGTATTAATATAAGTAAACTTGCTTTCTTTAGATTAGTATTTTCTTTTAATTCTTTTTATTCTCAGCTTTTGTTTTTAAGCTTGAGGGTTCTTCTTCTTCTTTTTTTTTTTTTTTTGAGAGTATGTTTATTAAAGCTGGAGACAGCGAAACAAGGAAGGACCTAGGATAGAAGAAGCAACAGGAAAGCCTAGTTAGGGCTGCTTTGGCTCTCTAGAAACATTATGAGAAAGAATTAAGTTAAGGCAGGACTGCTGTCAGCTCACTGGAGAGTCAGATAAAAGGGGGCCTGGGGATAGATTCAGGAAGTTAGCCTGGGACGAGCTTCCACTGCCCCTTCCTCCCCAGGTTGAAAGTCTTGTAGAGTTTAGCCTATGGGGAAAGAAGAGGGGAAAGAAGAAGAGGAAGAGAAAGATGTGCAGATGTGCTCCTGGGAGGGAGACCACACCTAAACTTGAGGTTTAACCATAAACATTATACCATTGATGTAGAAATTATTCTGAACTTTTACTATTTTTGTAGATTGCAATTGCACTTATAACTTCCAAGAATGTTTTTCATTTCTTTTGTTTTCTGTCTTACATTTATTCCCTCATGATTAGTTGTTCTGTTTGTTCATCTTGATTCTTATGTTTCATATTGTTGCTTTTATCAAGTATGTGGTGATCCTTGATTGTCTATTTATGTTTCTAAATGAATAACTTTTGATAAGCATTTGTAGCTAGAATAATTTCCTCTGCCATTGTTCAAATCTTGTTCCCCAACAGACCTCACCCTTGAGTGGGGAGGCTGAGTAGAGAATGTACATGGGGAGCAGCATGCTGGCAAGCATCTAAGAGCCCTCAACTCACAACTGGCAAATAAAAACAGCTTTACTCTACGAGAGGAACACTGTGATGTTATTTCCTTCCTCAGAAGAGCTGAGTATCTCTCAGTCTCTTCACATCCACTATAGATGTGCAGAATTACTCAGCTATGCTCTGCTTTTTCTGGCACTACCACTAGGTCCTTCATGTCCTTCAGGAGCCATTCCCAGAACATTACCTGCAGATGATGTCCCCCATTAGCTGCCTTGAGCGTGAGGAGGTTGCACAGGTGATCTTCAACTAGTTACTCCAGTGATCATCACTGGACAGCCCACCCGTTTCTGTACTTTGAGACTAAGAGCTGGCATTTCCCTGTGGACTTTTTTAAAGAACACTTGTCACTGAAACTGTTTCAAATGTGTTTTCTCCACTAACCCAATCACATCTATTTTCTAATTTCCACAAGTCTCTTACAATTTTTGAGCTGTTGATGGTACTATACCTTAATTTCCAGAGCTGTTATAAATTTATTGTTTTAATCTTATGAATTTCATTAATTCAATTAAATACATACACTCAGCCCATCATAGTGAACTTTCTAGGTTTATATTTGTAGATTCCAACTGAATTTATTCTTATAGTAAATTGTCAGTTTCATTTCTCCACCTTAACAAAATATTACTTTTATTTTAAAGAACTATTTTCAGAGGTTCTGGCCAAGAGGAAGGTGTATGGAGAAATGCTTTGCTTCCTTGCACAACCAAAAGAAGGATAACAACAAATTTTAAGACAAAAAACAAACCAGAACTGCCAGAAAATCAAACTGCATGGAAGTCCTACAACCAAGGAGTTAAAGAAACATTCATCCAGACTGGTAGGACGGGTGGAGAAGAGCAGCTGGGGCAGAGAGGATGCCTGGCAAGGTGGCAGACAATGTGGGTGAAATGGGGCTAGTTGACCAAGTGGTCCCACATTCAAATGAGGATAAACCAAGAGGGACAACTGAGGAACAAGATAGACTGTGAAACCTAGGGATTCAATGCGGAGAAACTAAAAACTCAAAACCTTTGGCAGTAAAAACCTGTGGGGAGTGTGGCAGTGGGAGAAACTCCCAGTCTCACAGGAGAGTCTGTTAGGCCCACAGGGTCTTAGAACATACACAAACCCACCCACCTGGCAATCAGCACCTGAAAGGGCACAATCTGCTTTTAGGAAGGGTGGGAAGTGACAGAGAGTGGGACAAGACCTGAACAAGCAAGCAAGTGGTATTTTGTCCACTCTGACCCAACCCCACAGACAGAGCCACAGTGCAGCAAAGAGGGTTTCTTTGCCCTGGTGAATACTTAAGGCCCCTTACAACATAACAGGTGTGCCAAGACAAAGAAATATGGCCCAAATGAAAGAACAAATCAAAACTCCAGAAAAAGAACTAATTGATGAGGAGATAGCCAACCTATCAGATGCAGAGTTCAAAATACTAGTAATCAGGATTCTCACAGAAATGATTGAGTTTGGTCACAAAATGAAGAAATGAAAGCTATACAAGGTGAAATAAAGCAAAATATGCAGGGAACTAAAATCGAAGGGAAGAAAACCAGGACTCAAATCAACAATTTGGAACAAAAGAAAGAAATAAATATCCAACTAGAACAGAATGAAGAAACAATACCCCCCCCCCCAAATGAGGAGAGACTGAGGAACATCCAGGACAACTTTAAATGTTCCAACATCTGAATCATAGGGGTGCCAGAAGGAGAGGAGGAAGAGCAAGATATGGAAAATTTATTTGACTAAATAATGAAGGAGAACTTCCCTAGGAGAATTGCTGGCAAAGGAAATAGACTTCCAGGAAATCCAGGAAGCTCAGAGAGTCCCAAAGAAGCTGGACCCAAGAAGGAACACACCAAGGTGTATCATAATTACATTACCTAAGATTAAACAGGAGAGAATCTTAGAAGCAGCAAGAGAAAAGGACACAGTTACCTACAAAGGAGTTCCCATAAGACTGTCAGCTGACTTCTCAAAAGAGACCTTGCAGGCAAGAAGGGACTGGGAAGAAGTATTCCAAGTCATGAAAGGCAAGGATCTACATCCAAGATTGCTCTACCCAGCAAAGCTTTCATTTAGAATGGAAGGGCAGATAAAGTACTTCTCAGATAAGGTCAAGTTAAAGGAGTTCATTATCACCAAGCCCTTATTATATGAAATGTTAAAGGGACTTATCTAAGAAAAAGAAGATAAAAACTATGAACAGTAAAATGAAAACAAACTCACAGCTCTCAAAAACTGAACTTAGAAAACAAAACCAAAACTAAGCAACAACTAGAACAGGAACAGAATCACAGAAATGGAGATCACAGGGAGGGTTATCGGTGTGGAGGGGGAGGGGAAGAATGAGGGGAAAAGGTACAGGATATAAGAAGCATAATTGGTAGGCACAAAATAGATGGAGGGAAGTTAAGAATAGTATAGGAAATGAAGAAGCCAAAGAACTTATATGTACAACCCGTGGACATGAACTAAGGGACTGGGGGATGCAGTAGGGTGGGGGGTTGCAGGGCAGAGGGGTACAAAGGAGAGAAGAAATTGGAACAACTGTAATACCATAATCAATAAAAATACTTTAAAAGTAAATAAATAAATAAATCTCCACAAAAAGAACTATTTTAAGAACTTTATCAAATTATTTTAATAATCCTATGTTTAAAAAATAGTTCTGTAGAACAAAGAGTAGAAGAAAAACAAGCATCTAAGTTCTCTTTTTAACTAGAATGATTATTCCTATCAATAGACTTACATGTTTGTTTGTTTATCCTTATATGTATCTGGGGCTTTTTTCCCACATGATTCTAGCAACAACTGAAATTTATCGATCACTTACTCTGTACTAGGTTTTTTCAAGGCTCTTTTTGTGTTTTACTCTATTTTATTTTTGCCCATCCCCTTAACCTCTCCCTTTTGGCAACTATCAACTTATTCTCTGTGTCTATGGGTTTCTTTCTGTTTTGTTTTGTTTGTTCATTTTGTTTTGTTTTGTTTTTTAGATTTCACATACAAATGAAATCATACAATATTTGTCTTTCTCTGTCTATTTCACGTCACATAATGCCCTTTAGGTTTGTACATGTTGTTGCAAATGGCAAGATTTTATTCTTTTTTATTTTTTTGAGTTCTAAAATTCTAGTTTTACTTTTTGAATCATAAGTATTCTTTTTTCTTTTTCGTTCTCATCTAAACAGAATAAATAATTTCCTTTTCCATTTTCCTAAAGGTAGAGGAGATGAGGGAACACTTGTGAAACCTTATACATTTTCTAATCACATTGTCCCCAACAACTTAGCTTTGTGGAAGAAGAGATGCCAATTTGGCCTTTTGCCTTCCATTGCTAAAATTAATGAAAGCTGAAATTTATATCTGATAACTGTAAATAATACAGGTTAATTAATACTCTGGAAATTTTATTAAAAAACAATTCACCAGCTTGTTTCTGTGTTCTGTTAAAAGAGCATATTCTTTTAGCTAAAACACAAACTTCAGCGGGGGCATGGAAATCAACTCCTTTTTAACAGAAAATTTGAGTTTTACAGACAGATTTCAAGTGGTTTCAAGACAAACATGCAGAAATAGAAAAGTTTCTCAAGGCACACACTTCTGTCCAAGCTGCCCACAGTGAGTGACCTTCCAAAGCTGAACCCTGTGATACTGTGCCCCTAGGTTGAGGTTTCCTGGAGTGTTCATATTAGTTCCTTTCTCTCCACAGGGAATTGTGGTGGCCTGTCCACGCAGCACTGGACATTTATTATCTGAGCTATTTCCACAGATACTTTTGTGTCATTCCAAGAGATAGGCAGAGGTAGACCTGTTTTATTCCACTCCTCCTCTTGGTCTGGGTTATGGCTCTTCGCATGCACCAAAAGAGACAGATACTGGAGGTGGGGAATAATTTCAGGCAGACAGGAGAGGGAGGGGCAGTACGGAAGCCACATTTTCCTCTTACTGTAAAGTAGTAACAACAAACAGCATCCTAACCTCTCTGCTGGGAAATGAGGCTGCTGTTTACAGATAAACAGAGACCTGCTGCCTGGTAGGATCCCAATAACAAAATTCAGTCAGAAGACTGAAAACACCATTGTGTTTACAGATCAGCAGTGACATGCCAACGTGGTGTTAGTGGTGGGGAAGACAAAGGTCCTGTTTACTGCAAGGAGAGGTGCCCTGAGCTGCCACAGGGCTGCCGATGTGGATACCGAAAGAGGGCTACACTGCTTGACGTGGGATTGGGAGTACAGCCCTGAGACTACTGTGCATCACAGCATTGAAGCAACTTGGGGCCTGAAATGGGCCACCCTGATCCCCCCGAGCTGGTTCTAATCTTTCCAGTCCCCAGAAACTCAGGCTAGGGAAGACCACTTTACAAAAAATTGGCCAGAGCAGCAGAGGGTCACATCTGCTACATGCGCGCACACACACACACACACACACAACTGTGATTGCTACATGATGACAAAAGTTCCACCCTCCAAAGACTGCTCTGTTGGTCAGGTCCTTCAAAGGCAGAATGGTAAAGTGGTTGTAAGTGCCTGGTCTGCAGTTAGAGATCTGAGACTACGCTGGCTCTGCCATGTACTTTCACTGTGACCTTGAGCAATTACTTCAGCTTTCATAGCCCAAGTTTTGTCATCTATCAAATAAAGAATAAAGTTTTCACCTCTTAGGATTAGAAAAAGCATTAACAGAAATAATAAATAGAGAATGATTTCCAAAGTGCCTGGTGGTGAGCATTTAATAAACAGTAACTGTTGCTATTACAGGGAAATTTGGGGAGGGGGAGAATGCCTTATATCTAAGAGAATTGGGTATAAATTGGTGATTCATAGAGCTATAGCTCCTCAGGAAAATAGTCCAGCTGGTCTATTGGTGCTTTGGCTGCTCAGTTAGAGGTCTGCACAAAACAGCAGAGTGGAGGTTCAAAGGGCAGGTCACCCACTCATGGCAATGTGCCTTGGGTTTTCCCAGGGTCTCCCATCCTAGGAAAGTCCTTGTTCCCAGGCAAACCGAACTGGTTAAGGAATGATTGTAAGTAAAGTGCCTCGTGGAGTGTTTGCTCCTAGGCTGACCCACTGTGTCTTAAAGCCCAGACTTTCAGTAGAAGGGGCCTAACAAAGGATAAAAATTGTCCTTGCCTTCGTTCTTCCTTAATGGCTTTAATTGGAATTGGGGTTATTTGGCAAGGTAACTTCCACCTAGCCTGCTGGGAAAATCCTCTCCCCACTGAGTCCAGCCATCAGACAGATTTGTGTGGGTCTACAGGGACAGAGCTTCCCCTGGCTCTTCTCTGGAGGGGAATCAAGCAGAATGTTCAGGTAGTGCTGCTGGCCCTCTGCCCCTGGGGCAAACCCTGAGGATGAAGCTGTGTCTTCCCCAAGCCTGATTCACTTAGTAGTCAGCCGCTGTTGCAGTTTACCCTGGAGCCCACATCTGTGGCCCTTCCTGGACCTCATCTTCATCATCAAGGAGAAGCTAGAATCCAAACTTTGATGGGTTAACTAGTCTAATGTGTCTAGGCCAAGTGCTGCAGCTGTGATATTTAATTCGCTGTCAGGTGTTTGGTGGTGGCACACACAGCCTGGCTGGCCTGCAGAAGCTACAGAACAGAGTTCCCGGAATCCATGCTGTCCTTCCAACTTCCTCCTCTAAGCTCCAGGAAAGAGTAATGAGTGTCATTTATTAGCCATATTTGGGGGTATTCAATATACATGTATTAATTGAAAAACATGGTTTAGAAGTTATAATACTTCAGTTTATTGATTCATATGAACGCATTATTGCTATAGTACCTATTGCATAACAACACATACGTATGCATACAAGGAGGCAAATGCTGTCTTTGGGTATATGAGTGTATCTGTTTTGCTGCTGTAATAGATTATCATAAAACTTAAAAACATAAAATTTAGTGGTTCAAAACAACACTAATGGTCTATATGGTGTAATGGTGTAATGGTCTATACAGGGTAAAATGTTATTATCCCTGAATGACTCTATAAACAATAAATAATGTGTACTTTTACATTTATCAAGCACCTGCTGTATGTCCAGCCTGTGCCAGACTCTGGATGCTTTTGTGAACTAGGACTGTCTACCTTCGATATGCCAAGGTTGCAGGTTTGATCCCCGGACAGGACACATGGAAAAAGCAACCAATGAATGCATCAATAAGTGGAACAACAAATCAATGTTTCTCTCTGTCTCTCTGTTTCTCTGTCAATCTCTCTTTCTCACTGAACATAAGTAAACATATCCTTGGGTGAGGAAGAAAAAAAAAGTAAAAAGGAGTCCTGAGACCAAAAGGTTTTTTGAATTACTGTCCTAGAAAATGTTTCATACCTGTGCACAAGACAACACATATGAGATGTTCATTTCAGCACTGTTTCTCATACCAATAAACAGGAAACAATGTGAATGCACATTTGTGTGGGACTTGCATAAATATTTGATGATACATTTATAAAATATCACATTATACAGCAATTAAAGTGAATGAAACAAATGTATGTAAATAAACACTAAATCTCAAAATCAATGTTGAAAGAGTATAAATCATCATAAAAGAATATACTTAGCATTACTCCATTTACATGAAATACAAAGACACACAAAGCCATTCTACTTATTGTTTTTAGATATATATATAAGTATAATTAAATTATAAAGTACAAATGGCTAAAATGGAATAATAATGAGAATACCTAGTGATGGTGAGACTGTGGAGCAACTATAACTATTATACACTGCAGGGGGTATTGCGAAAGTAGTAGAGCTGCTCTGGAAAATAGTCTGGCAGTCTTTTATAAACTTAAAAACATACCTGTCATGTGATCCAGCCATTCCACTCCTGGGTATTTATCCAAGAGAAATACAAACCTAGTGCTCACACGAGGATCTGCACCCAAATATTTATAGCCGCACTCTTTTTTTTTAGTCGATTGATTATTAATTTTTTTAATTTAAAAAAAGATCATGAGAAAAACATACCTTTGTTTAGTAAATTATTTGTTTAGATATATTAATAATTGATTGAAAGTTTAATATAGACAATTTAAGTATGAACAGTTATATCCATTTCATGTTTTCTTTTTTTTGATATATTTATTGATTATACTATTACAGTTGTCCCATTTCCCCCCCTTCACTCCATCCTGCCCACACCCTCCCTCCCACATTCCCCCGCTATAGTTCATGTCCATGGGTCATACTTACAAGTTCTTTGGCTTCTACATTTCCTGCACTATTCTTACCCTCCCCCTGTCTATTTTCCACCTATCATTTATGCTATTTATTCTCTGTACCTTTCCCCCTCTCTCCCCCTCCCAATCCCCTATTGATAACCCTCCACGTGATCTCCATTTCTGTGGTTCTGTTTCTGTTCTAGTTGTTTGTTTAGTTTTCTTTTGTTTTGGTTTTAGGTGTGCAGCAAGAGAAAAGGACACAGTTACCTACAAAGGAGTTCCCATAAGACTGTCAGCTGATTTCTCAAAAGAGACCTTGCAGGCAAGAAGGGACTGGCAAGAGGTATTCCAGGTCATGAAAGGCAAGGGCCTACATCCAAGATTACTGTATCCAGCAAAGCTATCATTTAGAATGGAAGGGAAGATAAAGTGCTTCTCACATAAGGTCAAGTTAAAGGAGTTCATCATCACCAAGCCATTATTATATGAAATGTTAAAGGGACTTATCTAAGAAAAAGAAGGTAAAAAATATAAAGAGTAAAAATGACAGCAAACTTATAGCGGCACTCTTCATAACTGCCCCAAACTGGAAACAACCCCAAACTCCTTCAGCAAGTGAATTGATAAACTGGTATACACATACAATAGAATACTACATGGTAAAAAAAGGAAAATATTATTCATAAATGCAAACAACCTGAATGAATCTCAAAACATATTGCTGAGCAAGAAAAGCCAGATTCAGAATGTCACACACTATATGAATATATATACACACATATATAATATTTTTGAAAAGGCAGTCTTATAGTGATGAGATCAGCGGATGAGGACTGATGGATACCAGGGGTTGGAGTTGCAGGAGGCTGTGACTACAAAGGGATAGCAGGAGAGACATTTTAGAAGTAATGAACTATTTTATTTTTAAAAGATTTTATTTATTTATTTTTAGAGAGGGGGGAAGGGAGGGAGGATTGTCTCTTGTATGCCGCCATCAAGGGACCCGGCCTGCTGCTTAAGCATGTGCCCTGACTGGGAATCAAACTGGTGAACTTTTGATCTGTAGGATGATGCCCAATCTGCTGGGCCACACCAGTCAGGGCTATTCTATGTTTTATATGCTGATGAATTTGTATATATGCTAAAATCCATAGAACTGAACACAAAAAGAAAAAAGTAAAATTTTACATTATTTTAAAACTTAAAATTTGTTTTTAAATAAGTTTTTAAAAAAGTTACAGAAGTCTTAAATTTATAGAACAGTTGTAATGATAGTATGAGTTTGCACATACTCCACACCCAGTTTTCCTAATGTTAGCATCCTGCATTAATATAGTATGTTTGTCACAATTAATGAATCAATATTGATATATTATTATTAACTAAAGTCCATTCTCCATTCAGGATTTCTTAGTTTTTGCTTATGTCCTTTGTCTATTCCAGGAACCTATCCAGGTTGCCACATTATATTTTGTTGTTAAAATACACAGGCTCCTGTAACCTGTGACTATTTCTCAGGCTTAATTTTGATGACCTTGACAGGTTTGAGAAGTGGTCAACTATTTTGTTGAATATTACTCAAATGGGTTTGCTGTTTTTCCCATGATTAAACTGGGTTTAGGGGTAGTGAGGCACTTTCTGTTAGGCTTCTCCACTGTGAAGTTACCCCTTTTTTCTTCTTTCCATAGTGTACAACTGGAAGTAAGCGATTGATTTTTATTTAATTTGCATACACTAAAGCTCACTCTTTATGCTATAAAGTTCTGTGGGCTTTGACAAATGAATAATGTCATTTATCCATTGTGGCTATACTACACACAGTTTGTTTACTCATTCATCTATTAAAGGATCACTTGGTTGTTTCTAATTTTTGATGATTCTGAATAAAGCTGCTAGAAACATTTTGTACAGGATTTTGTGAGGACATATGTTTTTAAGTCAATTTGGTAAATATCTAGATACCGAACTGCTAGATCTCATAAAGTAGCATCCTGTATTAATTTGTCTCATTTGAATTCTTCCTTCAAGAGTTCATTCGAAGTCAATATTGGTGGCATGTCTTCTTTTAAAAAAGAATTTATTTATTTTTAGAGAGAGGGAAAGGAAGGAAGAGAGGGTCAGAAACATCGATGTGTGAGAGAAACAGCAATCAGTTGCTTCTTGCATGCCTGCAACCAGGATATAGCCTGCAACCTAGGCATGTGCTCTGACTGGGAATTGAACCAGTGACCTTTTGGATTGCAGGATGACACAAAATCCACTGAGCCATAGCAGCCAGGGTGGTGGCATATCTTCTGTAAATATTTTTATTGTGTTTTCACATTTTAATGAAAATGTGATTGGATGTAAAATTCTAGGCTTAAACTTGTTTTCCTTAAAAATGTTGAAACATTACATCACTGTCTTTTGCTTCTGGCGTCGCTGTTCAGAAGTTGGATGTCAGTTTCATTCTTGGTTACTTGTATATGTGTGAGAGAGAGAGATCACCTTCCTCTTGAATATTTTGAGCATTTTATCTTTGTCTTCATGTTCATATATTTTACTATAATGTCTATAGGTCTTTTGTAACAGTTGTTGAGTGGGAAAATTATGTATTGACATCTCACTTTTGAACACAGCAAACCTCTCAACAAGCTATGCTTAACTAGTCACTATTTACTCTGACCAATATTTCATTACTTATTGCAATACTGAGTATTGAAATCACTTACATGCATTGTTTAGAAGCATTATTTAATCTGTGCAATAGCATAACTGCCAGGTGAGCCATGTCTGCCTATGTTGGCTTCTTGACCAGAAGCCTCCCTCTACCCTTGTATTTCACCATCATGTTATCTAGGGCTTTTTGTAGCTGTTGAATAAACAAGGAAAGATGTGTGGCCCTTTGAACATAATCATTCTACAAGCTATCCTTAATAGGCCATTAAAATAATCTGTGCAATAGCTCCTCTGCCAGGTGTGCGATCAGGATGGCCTTACTGCTTGTTCCAAAAATGCACCTCTGCCTGCCCTGTGATCCTAGCTCCATAATCCCTTTCATTTTCTTGCCCTCACTCCATTTTTAACCATTTTGTCATATTAATAACTTCAGCTTTATTGACACATAACTCACATATTGTAAAATGCACACCTTTAGAGTGTACAAATCAGTGCTTTTTAGTATATTCCCAAGGTTGTGCAGCCATCACCACTATACAATTCCAGAACATATTCATTACCCCAGAAAGAATCCCACATCCTCTAGCAGTCACTCTCCTTTCCTCTCCCCATAACACCTGGCAACCACAAAGTTCTTTTCTGCCCCATGGATTTATTTGTTTGAGACATTTCATATAAATGGAATTACACAGTATGTGGCCGTTAGTGAATGGCTTCTTTCACTTAGCGTAACATTTTCAAGCTTCATCCATATTGTAGCATAAGTCAGTATTTCATTCAGTTTTTTGCCAAATAATATTCCAGTGTGTGGATATACTGCTCTTCATTTATCCATTCATGAATTGATGAACATTTCAGTTGCTTCCAGTTTTTGCTTATTTACATGCTGCTGCTATGAACATTCATGTACAAAATTTTGTATGAACGTGTATTTTCATTCTTTTGGGTATATGATCTGTCCAGAAAAAGTTCAGCCATTGTTAATATGATGAGAATGGTTTGAGTGACATTAATGGAACCTGGCAGCCAAGGAGAGTGGACTGGAATGTGCATGCATGAACAATGATGACTTCACTGTGCTAGTCAGTGGGGATAGTAGACACAGTTGAGTGAGCATGTGTACTGTACGGCCATCACATTAAAAATGATTGAGTAGAGCAACAAATCTGCATCAGATTTTGTGATAAGCTTGAACATTCCTCTGTGGAAACTGTTTGGATGAGTCAGAAGGCTTTTGGGGATGATGAAATGAGTGTGGCACGAACACTTCAATGATGGTCGAGAATCTGTTGAAAGTGATCTACGTTCTGAAAGGCTTGTAACAAGCAGAACACCTGAGAATGTTGAATGTGTATGGGCTACAATCAACAAAAGATCTGTGACTGACAGTGGGTTAACTAGGAGCTGATCTGGGGGTTCCAAAAACTTACTGTGTCTGAGATTTTGACACAGAATCTTGTCATGAAATGTGTGGTGGCAAAATTCTTACCACAGCTTCTGCTACCAGAGCAGAAGGAACATTGTGCTGCAGTTGCTAATGACTTGATTCAAACTGCTACCAATGAACCTCAAGATGGTCATAACTTTGAAGGGGACTGAGACATCATTGTCTTACATATAATGTTTCTTGTATCTTGTGTCTTCTTTGATAAGTGTCTCTATTTTTCATAGTATGTGACTGGATACTTTATGGACAGACCTCCATATACCTAAGGGTGGAATTGCTGGTTATAAAAAAAAAAAAAACAAAAAATTCTAGGTTTAACATTTTGAGAAATTCTAAAAATGTTTTCCAAAGTGGTTGCACCATTTTGAATTCCCAGTAGGAAGGATTGTGAGTTCCTATTTCTCTGCATCCTTGCTAAAATGCCCATAATATTTTCATGTTTGTGAATTTTAGACATTCTAAGAAGTATGTAGCAATATCTCACTGATTTAGTTTGTATTTCCCTGATGACAAATGATGCTGAGTATCTTTTATTATGCTTATTTTCCATTTGTGTGTCTTCTTTAGTGAAGCATCTTCTTTACAGTTCTTGCTCATTTTTAATAGAGCTTTTTGCTTTCTTATAGTTAAGTTTGAAGAGTTCTTTATATACAAGTATTTTATCAGATGATATATTATGTACAAACTATATAATAATTTAAAAATAAAATTAAAGAAAACATTTAAGTCATGGAAGGAAGGAAAATGGAGGGTGGACATGTTGTCTGTAGTTGCTGATCCTGAGTTCAGCTTCTGATTTTGCTCCATGTTAGTAGTATGACCTCCTGGAGTCTCAGTTTCTTCCTCTGAAAATAGAGATTAAATAATATCTATCGTTGAATATGGTTGTAGGAAGTAAATAAAGTAACCTGTAAAAATTTCTGGTGCTTAATAATGGTTCAATAAATTGTAGTTTAAATCAACTTATCTTACTCAGGTTCTTCTGGTCAGCAAATGGTGGTAGACCAAGAACAGAAATCTTGGGATTTCTGCTTTCAAACCCTATGCCTTTCCCAAGCTGTCCTCACTTGAGGGTGGTATAGAAGTTGGGCAGCCTTGGTGGCAATTCTACCTCTGCTTCCTACTATTTGGGTAACATTGGAAAAGAGACTTCATCTTTCTGAGCTTCGGTTTCTTCATCTGGAGAGTGAGGGTTGGATGAATGAATGTATTTTTAAAGAGAGTCCAGCGCTGTCTCTTGGACATGTAGGTGGTATATATTTCATTTATATACATTTTTTAAAAAAGATACATCATAACATATTGGGAAGACATTGAGATGAAAGTCAGGCATCCCTGGCTCTTTTATCTTGGCCTTAGCTTGCTGGGTGACCTTGGGCATGTCTTGACCTCTCATAATTTTGGAGTCTTCACCTAGATTAAAGCATTAGAATCATTAGAAGAAGGAGGCATTTTAAAATAAAAATAAAATTATGAAATATATATGTGAATGGAAAACATCAAAATCAAGATACCAGTTGCCTCTGGAGAGGAAAAGAATGATATTGAAGAAGAGAACACCAAGAAGTTCAATTGTATTTATAATGCTTTATTTCTTAAAGATAATTCAATGTAAATATGGCAAAATCTTTAGTTTTGATACATCTGCATGATAGACTATTGCAGATATTATTCTCCAGACCTTTAAAAGGGATAGAAGGATTTGATGAAGAGGAGATTGGGGGTAGAAGTATTGGGTAAGGACATTCTAGGAACAAGGAAATGAACAGAGACAATAAGCAGACAAGTAGTATTGAGTTTTCCAAGGTACTGTGGATACATAAAGTTCAAAGAAGGGAGTGGCTGAGATAGGCAAGAAGTCTTAGACAGAGTCAGGTCAAGTAGAACCTAGTTTGCTAGGCTGGGTAGTATGACCTTATCTTGTCTTCACTGGGTATAAGGGAGGGTGGTCACCAAAGAGTTGAATGATATATGGAGTTGAATGATGTATGATATTGTATTTTTAAATCATTCCCCTGTTTGTTTTTTATTCATTCATTTTAACCAACTAGCTTTTCAATGTCATGCTCGTCATTATATTGGGCACTACAGAGGCAATGTTGAAAAGATGACCACAGTCCTTTCTTTGATAGAATTAGTCTTGGGAAAGTCCACATTGCACTATTGATTATCAAGCTAATTAATTGCAAATGTGATACATTGTTTCAGTACAATGTAGAATTTGGAGGTAAATTCACCAATTAGGGATTGTAATAATAGTCTGTGTGTGTGTTTGATATAGGGAGCCTGGGCAGTGATAAGCAAGATGGAGAGGAAAGATAGCATTGAGGATAATATAGGAGGTGATGATTGGTAAAGTAAGCGGGGAAAAGAGAGATCAAATTATAATTGATGTCTTTAGCAAGAGTGCCTGGGAGAACAGCGGTGTCACCCTTTGTGAAGGAGAATAATGTCTTCTGTCCTTTTTATTGCACCCAGGGTCCTCAAAATTGTTTAGCATCTGTCAGTGTTTTGTGCAGAACACAATGAAACATTGATATTTGTACTATGAAAATGAAATATATAATTTTTTGATAAATCAAGTACCACTTTATATTAATTTCTAGCATAAGCAAATTATAACAGGTACTTTGAATTGAAGTAAAAACTTTAGGGGAAATAGTTAAAATTAGAAAATATATCCATTTCTCCTCTTGAAGTTCAGAAAAGGACTGTCCTTATATTGCTTGAGCTACAGAAAAAATAAGTCTGGCTTACCAGGATTCTGTGGGAGCACAGTTGGGAAACTTCACCTTGCATGATGAATTAGGGCCTTCCCAGGTGGTATTTTCAGAGTTACATGGGAATTCCAGTTCTACTCACTAATGGCAGAGAAGGAGGTGATGGGAGAGAGAAGGAGTATCACTACCAGTGGGGATTTTTGCTGCTAAAGCTGGCATAGGGGGTATTGGTGTAATCCTGAAGCTTCCAGTAACCACAGTATTGGAAGAGCTTCCAGAGCCAAGAGTTGAGTGGTAGTCAAGAGTTGGTGATTATAGCAGAATATTCAAATGGGCCTTCAAAATCAAGTGAGGAAAGACAAACAACCCAATTTTTAAGTGGGCAAAGGACTTAAACAGATATTTCTTCAAAGAAAATAATTAAATGGTCAATAGGCACATAAAAAGATGTTCAATATCACTAGGGAAATGAAAGTCACAATAAGATAACACTTTACACCTGCTAGGATGGCTATAATCAAACAGATGGACAAAAATACATGTTAACAAGAATGTGGAGAAATTAGAACCCTAATACATGGTGGAATTGTAAAATGGTGCAGCCGCTTTAGAAAACACTTGGCAGTTTCTCAAAATGTTAAAACTTTGAGACCCAGCAATTTATATCCTAGAGAACTGAAAATACACGTTCATACAAAATTTTGTACATGAATGTTCATAGCAGCAGCATGTAAATAAGCAAAAACTGGAAGCAACTGAAATGCTCATCAATTCATGAATGGATAAATGAAGAGCAGTATATCCACACACGAATATTATTTGGCAAAAAACTGAATGAAATACTGTTCCCCCACCCAGTCAGTAGGCACAGGTGAATGCCAAACATGATTCTCCATTAACTTGACTAACACCATTGACCTTGCTCTAGTGAGATTCCCTGAGACCCAGCCTGACCCACTTAAGATCTGCTAGAATCTATCTCATTGGTGGTTCCAAAAAAATGGCTGGGCTTGGTTCAACCTGAGACTACTGAAATGTCTTGAAGTTTCACCAATCAGCAACAAGCAGTGTCTGGCTTCAGCATGCCCCATACCCTTTGCTAAGTGGCCCAAAGCCCTGCTCTGGTGGCAGCTGCCGTCATTCACAGCTCTCTTTTCCCCTCAGTTCCCCTCAGCCTCTCACAGACACTTCCTAAGCCTAACACAGGCATCAACCATCTGCAGATCACATTGTAGCTCCTACCATGTGGCCCCAGGCCAGGCACAGACAGTGGCTGACCTTGGCCTGACCAGAACAACTTCCAAGAGGCCCCAAAACCAACATACCAAATGGCTCGCTTCAGACCACATCAGAGCACCACCCAACCACCTCCACAAAGAACACATTCAAAGGGTGGACTTGGCAGGCACCATAGTTCCATTAAAGCAAATCCCCATCCATGTGGTCATCCCCTGCACAACAATTTGTCTGTATGTACTCACAGCCAGTCAGCCTGAGAGTTAGTCCCTCCCACTGACATCATAAAAATAATCAAGGCTCAACTACAGCAGGAGGACACACATGACCCACACAAGGAACATCCCTACAGCACCTGGCTCAAGCGGTGAGGTGACTGCACCACTGGGCCCCACAGAACAGCTACATTACATCACTCTGTTAAGACTGGAAGACATACCAGATCTATATAATGTGTAGGAAGAAACACATGGAGGTAGCCAGAAAGAGGAGACAAAGAAACTTATCCCAAATAAAAGAACAGTGCAAATCCCCAGAAAAAAAAAAAACCTAAATAAAGAGGAGACGAGCAATCTACCAGATGCAGAGTTCAAAATATTGGTTATAAGATGCTCAATGAACTGAGGGGAAAAGTAGATCAATTTATCTACTTATTGTGAAAATTTCAACAAAGAGATAGGAAACATTAAAACTGACATAGAAACATAAAAAATGGAGCATCTGGAAGTGAAGAATACAGTAATTGAAGTAAAGAATACATTAGAGGGAATGAACTTCCCTATCTTGGCAGAGGAAATAGACACACAAGTCCATAAGTGCAGAGAGTCCTAAACAAGATGGACCCAAACAGGCCCACACCAAAACACATCATAATTAAAATGCCAAAGCTTAAAGACAAAGAAAGAATCTTAAAAACAGCAATAGAAAACCAGTTAGTTATCTACAAGGAAGCTCCCATAAGAATGTAAGCTGATTTTTCAATACAAACTTTGCAGATCAAAAAGGATAGATACAAAATATTTTAAGTGATGAAAAGCAAAGACCTACAAACAAGATTATCCAGCAAGGCTGTCATTTAGAATTGTAGGAAAGATAAAGAGCTTCTAAGACAAGCAAAAGCTAAAGGAGTTCATCACCACCAAAAGAGTATTATTAAGAAATGTTAAAGAGAGGGTTTTTTTAAACATTTTTAAAATGTTGTTCAAGTACAGTTTTCTGCCTTCCCACCTCCACCCCTCCCAACCACTCCAGCTCTCCCCACCTCCCTCCCCTGTTTCCATCCTCCCTTGTTATTGTCCATGTGTCCTTCATACTTGTACCTGCAAACCCTTCATCCTTTTCCTCTATAATCTCCTCCCGCTCCCCTCTGCTCACTGTCAGCCAGTTCTCAATTTCAATGTCTTTGGTTATATTTTGCTTGCTTATTCATTTTGTTGATTAGTTGCCACTTAAAGGTGAGATCATATGGTATTTGTCTTTCACCACCTGGTTTCTTTAGCTTAGCATAATGCTTTCCAGTTCTATCCATACTGTCACAAAGGGTAAGAGCTCCTCCTTTTGTTCTGCTGCATAAAATTCCATTGTGTAAATGTACCACTGTTTTTTGATCCATTCATTTACCGATGGGCACTTAGGTTGCTTCCAGCACTTGGCTATTGTAAATTGTGCTGCTATGAACATTGGGGTGCACAGGTTCTACTGGAATGGTATTTCAGGGTTCTTAGGATACAATCCTAGCAGTGGAATTGCCAGGTCAAAAGGCACTTCCATTTTAAGTTTTTGGTAGAAATTCCATACTGTTTTCCATAATGGTTGCACCAGTCTACAATCCCACCAAGAGTGCACCAGGATTCCCTTTTCTCCACATCCTCTCCAACACATGTTGTTTCTTGCTTTGTTTATGATGGCCATTCTCATTGGTGTGAAGTGGTATCACATTGTGGTTTTAATTTGCATCTCTCTGACAGCTAGTGATACTGAGCATCTTTTCATATGTCCCTAGACCCTGTGTAAATGTCCTCCTTGGAGAGGTGTCTGTTCAAGTCCTTTGTCCATTTTTTAAATTGGGTTGCTTGTCTTCTTAGAGTGGAGTCATGTCAGTTCTTCATGTATTTTGGAGATCAAACTCTTGTCTGAGGTATCATTGAAAATACGTTTTCCTATATGGTTGGTTCTCTTTTCATTTTAATGCTGTTTTCTATAGCTGTGCAAGAAGCTTTTTATTTTGATGAGATCCTATTTGTTTATTCTTTCCTTTATGCCCCTTGCTCTTGGGGACATATCAGTGAACCTATTGCAGTGTGGATGTCTGAGATTTGTCTGCCTATGTTCTCCTCTAGGACTTTAATGGTGCCACGACTTATATTTAAATCTTTATCCAACTTGAATTTATTTTCCTATATGGTGTAAGTTCGTGCTTGAGTTTCATTTTTTTTTTTTTGCATGTAGCTGTCCATCTCTCTAATTCTTCCAATCCATGAGCAAGGTACATGCTTCCATTTGTTTGTGGCTTCCTTAATTTCTTTCTTCAATGTTGTGTAGTTTTCTGAGTACAGATCTTTTACCTCCTTAGTTAGGTTTATTCCTAGGTACTTTATTTTTCTTGTTGCTATATCAAATGGGATTTTTTTCCTGATTTCTGCTTCTGATGTTTTGTTGTTGGTATACAGGAATGCCTTTGATTTCTGAGTATTGACTTTGTATCCAGCTGTTTTGCCAAATTCATTTATTAGGTCGAGTAGTTTTTTGGTGGAGTCTATAGGATTTTCTATGTAAACTGTCATGCCATCTGCAAACAATGACAGTTTCATTTCCTCCTTTCCAATTTGGATGCCTTTTATTTCTTTTTCTTGTCTGATTGCTGTGGCTAGGACTTCCAGTACTATGTTGAATAGGAGTGGTGAGAGAGGGCATCCTTGTCTTGTTCCTGATCATAGTGGGAAAGCCCTAAGTTTTTGTCCATTGAGTATGATGTTGGCTGTAGGTCTCTCATATATGGACTTTATTATGGTGAGTTATGCTTCCTCTATTCCCACTTTGCTGAGTGTTTTTATCAGAAATGGGTGCTGTATCTTATCAAATGCTTTTTCTGCATCTATTGATATGATCATGTGATTTTTGTCTTTGCTGTTGTTTATGTGATGTATTATGTTTATTGATTTGCAAATATTGTACCATCCTTGCATCCCTGGGATGAATCCCACTTGGTCATGGTGTATGATCTTTTTAATCTATTGCTGGATGCAGTTTGCCAATATTTTGTTGAGGATTTTAGCATCTATGTTCATCAGCAATATTGGCCTGAAGATTTCTTTCTTCGTTGTGTCTTTATCTAGTTTTGGGATTAGAGTGATGCTGGCTTCATAAAACGAGTTTGGGAGTCTTCCATCTTCTTGAAGTTTTTGAAATCATCTGTGGAGGATTGGGGTTAGCTCTCCCCTAAATGCTGTGTAGAATTCTCCTGCGAAACCATCTGGTCCTGGGCTTTTGTGTGTTGGGAGTTTTTTGATTACTGCTTCAATTTCGTCTGCTGTTATTGGTCTGTTCAGGTTTTCTGCTTCTTCTTCATTCAGTTTTGGAAGATTATATTTTTCTAGAAATGTGTCCATTTCACCTAGGTTTTCAAATTTCTTGGCATACAGTTCTTCATAGTAATTTCTTACAATCCTTTGTATTTCTGTGGAATCAGTTGTAATCTCTCCTCTTTCATTTCTAATTGTGTTTATTTGGATCCTCTCTCTTTTTTTCATGATGAGCCTGCTTAAAGACTTGTTGATTTTGTTTATCTTTACAAAGAACCAGCTCCTGGATTCATTGATCCTTACAATTGTGCTTTTAGTCTCTATGTCATTTAACTGTGCTCTGATCTTTGTTATTACCTTCCTTCTGCTTGCTCTGGGCTGTCTTGGTTGTTGTTCCTCGAGTTCTTGTAGGCGTAGGGTTAGGTTGTTTGTTTGAAATGTTTCTATGTTTTAAGGTAGACCTGTATTGCTATCAACTTCCCTCTCAGGACTGCCTTTGCTGTGTCCCATAGGTTTTGGGTTGTTGTGAGTTCGTTTTCATTTGTTTCCAGAAAGTTTTTGATTTCTTCCCTAATCTCGCTCTTGACCCATTCATTGTTTAATAGCATGCTATTCAGTCTCCATGATTTTGAGTGTTTGGGTTTTTTTCCTTTGGGGTTGGTTTCTAGTTTCAGGCCCTTGTGGTCAGAGAAAATGCTTGATATGATTGCAATTTTCTTGAATTTGTTGAGGCTTGCTTTGTGTCCTATCATGTGGTCTATCTTTGAAAAAGTTCCATGGACACTTGAAAAGAATGTGTATTTTGCTTCTTTGGGATGAAAAGCTCTATATATATCAGTTAAGTCCATTTCCTCTAGGGTATTGTTCAGTGACACAATATCCTTGTTGATATTTTGTTTAGAAGATCTGTCCATTTTTGATAGTGGGGTGTTAAAGTCCCCTACTATAATTGTGTTGCTGTCAATATCTTTCTTGAAATCCTCCAAGATTTACTTTATGTATTTGGGTGCTCCTATATTGGGTGCATATATATTTACAATGTTTATGTCTTCTTGATGGATTCTTCCTTTGAGTATTATGAAGTGACCTTCTGGGTCTCTCTTAATGGCCCTTCTTTGGAAGTCTAATTTGTCTGATATAAGTATTGCTACCCCTGCTTTTTTTTCCTGTCCATTTGCTTGGAAAATTTGTTTCCAGCCTTTCACTTTCAGTCTGTGTAGGTCTTTTGTCGTGACGTAGGTCTCTTGTAGGCAGCATATGGGTGGGTCATGCTTTCTAATCCACTCAGCTATTCTATGTCTTTTGATTGGAGCATTTAATCCATTCACCTTTAAGGTTATTATCAATAGGTAGTTATTCGTTGCCATTTTTTCATACCTGTGTTCCTCTCTCTTTCTCTTTTTCTTCCTTTCCTTAAAGCAGTCTCTTTAGCATCTCTTGCAGATCTGGTTTGGTGGAGGTGTATTCTTTTAGACTTCTTTTGTCTGGAAAGCTCTTTATTTGGCCTTCTATTTTGATTGAGAGCCTTGCTGGGTAAAATAGTCTTTGTTGCAGGCCTCTGGTTCTCATTACGTGGAATATTTTTTGCCATTCTCTTCTGGCTTGGAGCGTTTCCATTGAGAAGTCAGCTGCTAACCTTATTGGGGCTCCCTTGTATGTTACTTCCTGTTTCTCCCTTGCTGCCTTTAAGATCCTCTCTTTGTCTTGGAATTTTGCCATTTTAATTATGATGTGTCTTGCAGTGGGTCTCTTTGGGTTCTTTTTGATTGGGACTCTGTGTTTCCTGGATTTGGGTGACTTTTTCTCTCCTCAGATTTGGGAAGTTTTCCATCATTACTTTTGCAAACAGGTTTTCCCTTGTTCTTCCTCTTCTTCCTCTGATATCCCTATTATACGGGTATTATTACATTTCATGTTGTCCTGCATTTCCCTTAATCCCTCTTCATTCTTTCTGAGCCTCTTTTCCTTTTCTTGCTCTTTCTGGGTCTTTTTTTCTACCTTTTCCTCCAGCTCACTGATCTGATCCTCTGCTTCATCAGGTCTGCTTTTGATTCCTTCCACTCTGTTCTTCAGTTCAGAAATTGTATTCTTCATTTCCTTTGTCCCTTGTTGATAGTTTCTATTTCCTTTTTCATGTTGATATAGTTTGCAGTGAGTTCATTGTAGTTTCTCTGTAGTTCATGGTAATTCTCTATGAGCTCAGTGAGCTTCCTGATAACCATTACTTTGAACTCAGTATCTGATAGCTGAGTTGCCTCTATTTCAGTTAACATTCTTTCTGAGGCTTCCTCCTTTCCTTTCATTTGGGGATTGTTTCTTTGTGTTCCTATTGTTGTGAGACTCCTCTTGTTAGTCGCTGCTTCTTAAATTGATCTGTTCTGACTCCCTGGGTTTATGGTATGAACTTCTATGGTAGAATGCCAATGTGATTCAGTGGTGCCGTCTCCTTAATCTCCTGAGCTCGCTGGTCTTAGGCTGTCGTTTATGTTGGTTCTCTGTATGTATTTGGGTTTTGACTGTTGTTGGGTCTTTCTTTGATGGGTCCTACCCTAGAGCTGGTTAATTTAGGGTCACTCTGTCCACCACATCTTGTATTCTTTTGTGCAGATGTGGACAGTTTGTGTTGAAGCTGATTCTTCCGTGTGCACAAGGTTTTGAGGCTTCTCTCTCTCTCTTGTTCAGTTGTTTGTTCTGAGTAATTTCTCCACTATTTAGTTGTATTTACAGATCAGTCCTGGACTGAGGTTAGTGTGGCTTCCACTCCCTTCTTCACCTTCTTGCGTTGTTATCTGTTGGTGATTCCTTTGTTGGTGGGTTTCCTCTTCCAGCAGGTGTACTGGTGTTCACCGCTCCCACCTTGCAAGGTCTCTGGAGTTGCAAAGTGAAATTTGTCTCACTGTCTAGGTTATTAGGATGACCGCTGTTTGGGTGTAACTCTGGTCTTTTCACAGCTCCAGGTTTTATTGTCTGACCTGTGGGAAAAGGAGAAAAAAGAAAAAGGGAAGGAAGGAAAAAGGAATAGAAAAGGAAAGGAAGGAAGGAAGAAGGAATAAAAAAAAAGAAAGAAGGACAGAAAGGAAGAAGGAATTAAAAAAAAAAAAAAAGGTCTTCTGCTGGCTTTAAACTAGTCAGGTCATTTCTGCTGGTCTTCCTGTCTGTGAAACAGGAGGTGGTGGGTGGAGGGATTCCTTTCACTTTTCTCCCTTCCTGAGCCACACTCTTCTTCACTGTTGTCCAGCCTCCAGTCCAGTTCACCTGGGTCCTTCTGCTGCCACCTAGGCCTTTAGTCCCCCAGTTGTGCTCTCCTTGAGGTGCACCAGTTAGGGGCAACTCCCACTCCACCTTCTTGGTCTTTGCTGTCCTGGATGCTAGGGGATCTTGTTGCTCCTTCAGGGTAGTTCTGCCCCCTACTGAATGAAGTCTTTCCAGGGACTGCAGTCTCCCTTAGCCCTGCAGCTCCCCTCTGCTGGGTGGTCTGCCCTCCTCCTACAGAGCGAGTAGGCCCTGCAGGGCTCTGTGTGCAGGGGGTAGGTGGGAGGTGTTCAGTCCCTGGTGCTTCTGGCATGGTCTTCCATAGGCAGCCAGGCCATTGATAAGGGTGCACACCCACCAGGGGTTTCAGGTGTGGGTGCCCAGACTACTGATTGGGGTACTCACCTTCCCGGGGGTTTGGGTCTGTGTGCCCCGGCAGCCTTGCTGCTTATCTGGGTGCACACCGACCTGGGCTTCAAGTGTGTGTTGGGGCTGCTTATCTGGTGTTCACAGTCCAGGGGCTGAGGAAGTGGGGGCACAAGAGGCCAGGGCTGCTGCAGAGAATTCTCTAAACAGCTGCTGAGTGCCTCTATTTTCTCTTTTTCTTTTCCAGAAATTCCTCCTATTGAACCCCCACCCCCACCCCCTGATCCAAACAAGCACCTGGCTTCTCACACAGCCCAGCCTGGTTCTCTCCCAAGAATCTTGCAGCAGACCCTGTGGTCCTGGCCCGGGGCTTCAGCCGCCCTGGTCCCCATGCTGGTCCCAGGGACCTTATTGTCCTTAAGCACTCTTTTTACTGTGTGATTTTTCAATGTCCTCTACAATTTTTGGTCTCTGATCTTCATATATGCTGGAATACCGTTGGCTATTTGCTCTGTTCCTCAGGTCAGCTAGGCGTTTCACTTGTGCCGAGGGGAAGTAGACTTAGTACCCACCTGTCTCGCCACCATCTTCCTCCAAAATCCCCTTTTTTTCTCTTTTATTGTTCATAGTTTTGATCTTCTTTTTCTTAAATAAGTTCCTTTAACATTTCATATAATAATGGTTTGGTGATGATGAATTCTTTTGTTTTTTCTTTTCTGGGAAGCACATTATCTGCACTTCAATTCTAAATGATAGCTTTGCTGGGTAGAGCAATTTTGGCTGAAGGTACCTGCTCTTCATCACTTTGAATATTTCTTGCCAATCCCTTTTAGCCTGCAAAGTTTATTTTGAGAAATTAACTGACAGTCTTCTGGGAGCTACCCTACAGTTAACTCACTTCTTTTCTCTTGCTCCTTTTAAGATTCTCTCAACTTTAACCTTTGGCATTTTAATTATGATGTGTCTTGGAGTGTGCCTCTTTGTATCCATCATAATTGGGACTCTCTGCGCTTCCTAGACTTGTTGTCTATTTCCTTCACCAAATTAGAGTTTTCTTTCACTATTTTTTCAAATAGATTTCCAATTTCTTGCCCTTTCTCTTCTCTTTCTGGCACCCCTATGAGGTGAATGTTGGAATTCTTAAAGTTGTCCCAGAGGCTGTTTATATATCCTCAATTTTTTGGATTCTTTTTCTTCTTGTCGTTCTGCATGGTTGTTTTTGCTTCCTTATGTTCCAAATCATTGATTTGATTCTGAGCTTCATCCACTCTACCTTTGTTTCCCAGAAAATTGTTCTTTATTTCAATTAGTGTATCCTTTGTTTCTAACTGGGTATTTTTTATGCTTCTGAGATCCTCACTAAGTTCCTCAAGCATCCTTATAAAGTGTTTTGAACTCTGCATATGATAGACTGCTTATCTCCATTTTGCTTAGCTCTTCCCCTGGAGTTTTGATCTGTTCTTTCCTTTGGTCTATGTTTCTTTGTCTCCTTGTTTTGGCAGCTTCCCTGTGTTTGTTTCTATGTATTAGGTAGAGCTGCTTTGACTCTGAGTCTTGGTAGCGTGGCCTAGTGTAGTAGGTGTCCTGTAGGGTCCAGTGGCACAGCCTCCCCTATCACCCAAGCTGGGTACTCGAGGTGAGCCCACCTGAGTACTGTGGACTGAGTATACCATCCTCTTGTAGTTGAGCCTTGGTTGCTGTTGGCAGATCAATGGGAGGGGTTTACCCAGGCCAGTCAGCTGCAAGGACTGGCTGTGAGCATTGACCACCAACCTCCACCCTCCATGGAGATTCAGCTGTGCATGGGTAGGGTAGTAGTGTTCTGACATGGTCTGTAGCTGTTCACTGGGTGCATTGGTCCTGGGGTTTCCCAGGTGGAGCAGGCCAAGTTCAGCTCCCACCTGTATTTTTCCCAGGGTACCCTGCCTGACCTTTAAAGCAATTTGAGATGGCTACTACTTGTGCTGGGCTTATAGAATCCCAGGTAGAAGCCAAGATGTGAATCTAATCTGGCTGCTGCTAGGGCTCACTGAAACCAGCTGTTGCTTGTTTGATAGGATTTAGGAAGTGGTGAAGCATGAGCCAAGACCAGCCTTTCATATGGAAAAACAACTTGGGTGGTTCCATAAATTGGGTGGGGTAGAGTCTGTTTGGATCTCCAAGGTGGTTTGCCAGTGTTAGCCAGGTTGATTGAGTCTCAGATGTGGTACCAGCTTGCCAACTCAGTCTGGATGGATATGTTTTCTTTATTTCTATAGTTGTGAGACTCCCATTCAACTCAATTTCTGATGCTTCTGAGTGATGGCTTTTATGCAGTTGTGCAGAGGCAAGCCATGTCTGCCTATGCTGCCATCTTGACCAGAAACCCATAAGTCGCCTTTTTATACATTAATAATGAACTATCTAAAAGAGAAATTAAGAAAATAATCACGTTTATACTTGTATCAAAAAATACCTAGGAAGAAATTTAACCAAGGTGGTAAAAAACGTGTATTCAGAAAATTGTTAAGACATTGAAGAAAAAAGTGGAAGAAGACAAAAATGAATGAATGCATACACCCCATGATCATGGATATGAAGAATTAACATTGTTAAAACATCCAGACTTCTCTAAGCAATTTATAGATTCCATGAAGTCTGTATCAAAATACCAATAGTATTTTTCCCAGTACTAGAACAAATAATTCTAAAGGTCATATGGAACCATAAAAGATACCAAATAGCCAAAACAATGTTGAGAAAAAAGAACAAAGTTAGAAGAATTCACACTAGCTTATGTCAAAATATACAAGACTATAGTAATCAAAACAGTATGATACTGGCATAAAAACAGATATGTAGAGCAATGGAACAGGACAGAGAACCCAGAAAGAAATCCAAACCTATGCTGTTAATTAATCTATGACAAAAAAAGGCAATGATATACAATGGGGTAAAGGCAAACTTCAATAAATGGTGTAGAGAAAACTGCACAGACACATGGAAAAGAATGAAATTAGATTACTTTATTATACCTTATACAAGTATAAACTCAAAATGAATTAATGACTTAAATGTAAGATCTAAAACCATAAAGCACCTAGAAAATGTAGAAAATGAAGAAAATGTAGGCAGTAAACTCTTTGACATTACTCTTAGCAATAGTTTTTTGGCTATGTCTCCTTGGGCAAGGGCAAAATAAGAAAACATAAACTAATGGGACCACATCAAACTAAGGAATTTTCACACAGTGAGGAAAAACATCAAGACAAAAAGACAACTGATTGAATGGAAGAAGACTTTTGTTAATGATATATCCAAAAAAGAGTTAATATCCAGGATATATAAGGAACTTCCTAACTTATATAAATGTCTAATTGTCTAATCACTATGTCGGACACCTGAAACTAATATAATATTGTATGTCAATTTTAATTGAAAAATTAAAAATAATGAAGTGTTTTAAAAAGAAGAAATAACAAAAGCTATTAAAACTAATAGAGGTTATCAATGTTGGGGGCTTCGAGTTCAATTTATAAAAAATCAGTAGCATGTCTAACCAGATAAAAAAATAAGATAACTAACAAGACAGAAATAACAACCAGATAGAAAATTAAGATACTCACAATAGCAGCAAACCTCTTTTTAAAAGACATGGGAAGTAATCTAACCTTATATTACTCTGTAATGAATATCTCTAATGAAGAACATAAAAATAATCTGAATTATGAAGAAATATATCATGCTCTTATAAATAAGTTGAATTAACATTATAAAGATGTCAATTTCCCCTGATTAATCTACATATTCAATGTAATTCCAACCCAAGTACAAATTATATATGAAAAATACTGGTCGACAAGCAGATACGTTAACTTTGCAAAAGAAGACTAAAGACGGGGCACTTTGCACTTCAAAATATTAGAACACTTTACAAAGCCTTAGTAATAAAAACACTATGCTACTGGCATAAAATTAGGCATAGAAAAATCAGTATAAAAATTTCTAGACAGACCTGGGTATATATAAGAACTTAGTAAATGATAAAGATAACACTAGCAATCAATGGGGAAATTGGATTGCTTGGTAAATAGGATTATGAAAATACTGGCTCACTATATGGAAAAAATAAAACAGAATCCCTACATAAAATAGAAACTACAAGTGGATTTAAAACTGGGATGTGAAAAGTGAAACTCTTCATGATAAAAAATTGAAGAAAGACTTTTTCAACACCTCCAAAGCACAAACCATTAGACCAAAAAAAAAAAAAAAGAAAACCTGATAAATTTGATTACATCATAATTAAAGACTTTACATTTGACAAAGAAACAAGGGGCAAAACAACAGCAAGTGACAGGTTGGACAAATGATTGCCAATGTATAAAATGAGCAAGACACTGTTATGTACAATATACAAGGAACTCTGCAAATCAACAAGTAAAACACAGAAACCCTAGTAGAAAGAAGTACAAAAGCTATGAACAGGTGGTTTAGAAAAGAGGTAATAAAGAAGTCTAATAAGCATACAAGTGATCAGAGAATGGAAATTAAAATAATAATTACCACAAAATTCCTTTAGCTATTAGACTGGCAAAAATTAAACATTTGTATGACACCAGGAATTGGTGGGAGTTGGGGATTTAGGAATTGTCATGGACCACTGGGTGGGGGTGGAGGGCAGTATAGACTGATGCAGCCATTCTGCAGCCCTAGCAATTCTGCATCTGGATTAGTATTCCAGAAATACTCTCACATATATATCAGGCTGTTTGTGGTAGCTGGGAGTTGGAAGCAATCGAGGCATCCATACTGTAGAACTAGATTAGTAAAATGTGTTGTGTGTACACCATAGAGCAGTTAGAAGCAATAGTCCAGACAGAAATATAGTAATTGGGCTACATCTTAAAAACAATGCTGAAAAAAAAAGAAACAGAATGAAGTACTCGTATACATAATTTAAAAACACACATCAACGAAAATTGACATTCTATAAGAATATATACAAAAAAGGATACATATCCAACACATCAAAATACTGCATATGGGGGAAGGGTTGGAACTGGGCAATGGGGAGGAAGGTGAGTGAATAAATGGGTGCATGGGTAGATGGATGGATGAACCTCTCAAACAAAAGAAGGACCTCCAATGACAGCATGGCTCAACAAGGAATCAACACCTGGCACCTGAAATTCCACCTCATGAAACAAAATAAATCCCCAATTATTTGAAAAAGAACTATGGCAAAATTGGTAAATTTTTATCAAGAAAGCATTTCCAGTGCAAATTAAAGCAATTTGCCTTCTTGGTGAATGTTATTTATTGTCACACTTTGTGAGAAATGCTGTTCTAGGGCCCTGAGATGCATTCATGAACAAAACAAAGATACCTGCCCTCAAAGAATTTATATTCTGATGGAGAAGAAAGACAATAAACATAAATATAATAAATGTATCACTTATTCAATGTAACAGATCATAATCACTATTTAAAAAGGAAAAGTAGATCAGGATAGATGGATCAGGAAGGTGTGGGGCAGTTTTTTTGTATTTTGTATTAAAGTAGAGAAATCACTGTGGGCTAATTGAGAACGTGACTTAACGGAACTTAGAGAGGAAATTAAGCAGAGGCAAGAATTTCTAGTACAAAGAAAGAGCCAGAGCAAATGTCCTGAGGCAGAAACACATTAGTAGGCTTGTGTGACTGGAGCTAAGTTAGGAAAAGAGAAAGTAGTAGGTGATGAAGTCAGAGAAATGATGAGATGAGGGTTTGTATTTGATCATGGGGGACCTTGGAGACAATGATCAGTATTTGGGACACTGAGTTTTTTTCTGAATGAAAAAAAGAGCTATTTCAGTGTTTTGAGCATTCTGGTCACTATGTTAAGGTCAGACTCATTGAGGCTGGGAGAGTCGGGAGAAGAGAGAGGCTTGCACTACAGTGGAGGGAATGAAGGCCTTTAGACACTATTAGATCTTGCATACTTCTGTTTGCTTGTTTTGAAATTTTTTGTCATGCATATATTGACTTATTGTAATTTTTGTTTTGCAAAAATTGGAAAATATTATACATGTTTTGCTTTCCTTACTTATCAATAAATTGTGGAAACTTCATCAAATCACCTAGTATGAAGTTCATTGTTTTAGTGACAGTGTAATAACCCATGATATATGTACAGAAATGTATTCAATTGTATCTATGTTAATAGATAGGCACTTTGTTTCCACTATTTTCCCTCATAAAATGTTAGAGTATTATCATTTACTATTGCTTTTACTTATAGGAGATAGATTTCAAAAGAGCAAGACTGCTGGGCTCAATGGTGCATGCAATTAATACATATTATAAAAATGTTCAGACGTACTCAAAGTAGAGATAATAGTTAACATAATGAACCTCCATGTACCCATCATCCTGCTTCAACAATTACCAAAACATGAGCAATCTTGTTTCTTTTAACCACTGCTTTTCCCACTCCTTCTCTCTACCTCCAACACACACTGGATTATTTTAAAGCAGTCTGGATATATTTTTAAGGTAGAGACAAGATTTCCCGACATACAAGATGAAGCATGTAAAAGAAAAAGAGGAGTCAAAGTTAGTTCTAAGATTGTTAAACTGGGTAGATGAAAGGCCAGAGTGGCCAGCATTTGAGATGGAGGAGACTGGTGTGGGGAAGGTTTGCGGGCAAAATCATGCATTTGATTTCTATCTAATCACACAGATCCTTAGAGGTGAAGAAGTCTTCCTGATCAGGGTTAGAGGATTTGTGATGATGGAAGAAGAATCAGAGAGATGCAATGTTCCTGGCTATGAGGAAGGAGACCAAAAGCCCAGGAATAAGGGCAACCTTCAGGAGCTGGGAAAGGCAAGGAAACTGAGGTTTCCTTCCAACCTCTAGAAAGGAGCACAGCCTGCTGACACTGGAAGTTAGTTTAATGAGATCTGTGTTGGATTTTTGACCTCCAGAACTGTAAGATACTATGATTGTATTGTTTAAGCACCAAATTTGCAGTAATTTGTTATAGCAGCAACAGAAATGAACATGCCATCCTACATGAAAGGGTAGAAGATAAGGGGAAGCAGCTGAGGGGACTGGGAAGCAGCCCTTGACATAAAAGAAAAACTAAGAGCAGGTGGCATGCTGGAAGCCAAGAGGAGGTGGCAGGAGATGGGGCCATACGTTGCTGATTGGTCAAAGAGGACAAGGACAGAAATTCAACCATTGGACTTAGGAATGTGATGGCTAATTCTTTGAAGTTTTCTGCAAAGGGGAACAAAAAGATGGGATAGTTGAGAGATGTTTGTTGCTATTGTTTAAAATGGAAAAAAGTGACAATAGTCTTGTAAGCTGGTAGGAGTGGCACAGAGAAAGTGAGAATTGAAGAGAGGGAAGATAAGATGGAGGGCTGTCCTTGAGCTGTAGCACAGGGTCTGGTGCACAATTAGAATCAGCTTTTCAGGCAAAAGAAGGGCAACAGGAAAGCAGAGTATGTGGGTTTTGTTGCTGGTAGTTGGGTGGCTATGGTATTTGCACCAGTTTCCTTAGTGAGGGAGAAAGCTGGGTGGAGGTCTGGTAGATTTTCAGAGAGAGAAGATGTGGAATAGTTCCCTAGGAGATGGGGAACTGAACAGACTAGGGAAGCCCAGTATGATTGCCAGGCAGCATTCAAGACCCACTTTAGGGTCAATTATTTCCAAAGGGAAATAGATAAAATAGAATAACAGAAAATAGATTTGCCAATTTCAGGTTTCCTCTGAGGTTAGCTATCTAATTCCCAACCCACATTTGCCTGACAGAGGCTGTAAGCACTTGATCTTGGATTCTCTCTTAGCAACTTTTTGGCCTCTCGTCTCTGCTTCTGGGGGCCGTGTTTTTACCTGCTTCCCTGGAGCTAGTCTGATGAATATCCTGTTCTGTTCAAGGACAGATGAAATGAATTTTTTCTTTTTCCAGCTGCACCACACCCTTTAACGACCTCCCACTGAGTTCTGGTTTCTGGTCTAGACAAAACACTACATATTTTTTCCCTCATTTGCATAGCAGAGATTGACATCAGCCAGATCCCAATGAGCATACAAACCCATCTCAGCTCAGGTTCTCAGCTTCAGCCCTTCTCCAATCTCCTCTCCCAGATGGCATTTTTCTTTTCTGTGGAGAAGGGTATCTAGCACAAGTCTCACATGTTAGTAATAATGATATATGTCCTATCTTCCTTTTCTATAAAGAAGTATATCTAGCTAAATGATACACGTCCTGTAGAAATGATACAATGGTCACCATGAACTATTCTTTCATAGATTTTGAATATGAGGGGAAAAGTGGGAGTAACCAAGGAGGGAGAGACAGAGGAAGAGCTGATAAAAAAAAAGTGAGGTCAAAGGTAAAACTTTCCTAATACAATTTGGTCATTCTGGCTATATGTGAGACTGAAGAAGTGAGGCTATTGTGAAGGAAAATACCCAGAACATGTCATCATCTATTAGAGAGATATTTTTATATGTAAATGAAATAGTCTATACTTTCCATGGAAGCTTCCAGGATTCCCTGTTTTGGGCCTCTCCTCCCACTGGGAGTCAATTATTTGCTGTTTTAATGGGAAGATGGCCCCTATCTTATCTCCATAATCCCATGTATCCATTCCCTCTGCCTAGAAAGCCCTGCAACAATCAAAATCCTTTGAAGATGTCAAGCCCTTTTTCCAATGTACCTCCTTTATCAAGAACTCCCTGGTTTCTTTAATCAAAAGTTCTCTAAATGTCCCCATGAACTTTTTTAAAAAGATGATAGATAGATGATAGATAGATAGATAGATAGATAGATAGATAGATAGATAGATAGATAGAAAGAAAGAATTTCATAAGGGTAACATCAGTTTGCAAAACCTACATGTTTCAAGTATACAACTCAACAAAAATGATGCAGTATGATCATCTACACACTGCATCATGTGCCCATCACCCCAAGCAAAGTGTCTTTCCATCCCCATTCTCCCCCTTTGCCTACCTCCACCTCCCCCCACCTCCCCTTTCCTTCTAGCTAACCCCACACTATATCTGTGTCTATGTATTATAAAAATTGGGCTTAGACATTGGATCAGTGATACAATAGAAACAGAAAGAATGGTGCTGTGGGATCAGTGGACATGATCCATCCCCCTCCCATGACTGAGGGCTGATCAGGGGTCCCTGGCCAGAAGAAACGTGTATTGTTTTGAAAATGGATTGTAACTTTCTTCTTCTTATCACCTTTTGGGAGCTTCCTGTCATCTGACTGCTTCTTGACATTTTCTTTACATTGAGGTAATATAGTTTAGGGTAACATGTAGGACACTTACTTCCTTTGTCTGGAACTCTTTAAAACAAGTTTTGGACACAGGGGGATGCAGTTCTGCTTTGCCATCATTACTGCTAGTAATGTGAGTGATAAAGGTAACGTCTATTCCACTCATCCCTCCTTGTGGATTTTTCAATTTATCCTAGCAAACAGTTGAGATCCCCTGGCTTGACCTCCTACATTACAATTGGCATAGTCATTGGCAGGATTTGGATACCACAGAAAATCCCTGTGTTGAGTCGACTGTAGATGACAACGTGCCAGGTGGGGAATAGCAGAGAAAATCCCAAGAATGGATAATGGTGGGGATAAACCTGGGGTGGTGCAGTACTATTGGGGGGATGCCCCCGCATGCTCCAGTGGGCCTTGAGGGAACTGTGTGGGGGTTCAGGGGCGCAGGAAACAGTGAAAGTGAAAGTAAGGCAGTTAGAGGGTGAACTTAAGTTAGAGAGGAAAGTGAGGAGATAAGCCCTCCTTGAAACTTTGTCTATGCTTTAAATATTGTTCATGTTTCACTTTTGGCCAAAGGTCTGGTAAATGGGAAGTGTATATTGATTTGGAAATTAAAAGCTTCTAGGAGGAGCACAGGTAAATTTTTTAAAAAGTTAATAAATTATAGAGACTTTCTGAACTAAGGAAGTCTTCTGAGGCTAATAAATGGCAACACCCGATTCCTCCCCCCTCTACAACTCCAAAACCAAAATCTGTCTTTGAAATGCAAATACCTGATCTCAATCTCTTAATATGAAAATTTTGGAAGGTTACTCTTATCAAAAAGGTTGAAGAAAAAAAACCTTAGCTATATCTGACCAAATAAATTCATTTCAGCTATTCCTTTCAAAATTGGTGAATTTTGATTAAAGTTATTAGATATCTAGATATTTTGAAATGCTAAAACACTGATTGCTAGACAAATCTTGGGTTCACCAGCTTTTGGCTTTTTTTGCAGACAGTCTGTGGAGTAGATTTGGAGCTGTTAATGAGTGTTGTTAATAAATGTCTTTGTTAGAGGCGTGTTTCTTGAAAGTGAGTGTACTTGCCAATAGAAGAACCTATGTTTCTACATGTTATGAAATGTGTTCATAAAAGTTGATCTAGGGGACACAGGCTGCTTATTTTTGGTTATCATTGGAAAGTGAGATTTCTAAAAGTTAAAAACTTAAATTGAGTTGGAAAGAAGTTGCATGTTTTTGGTACTAAAACATGTAAATTATGGCAATATATTTTGAAGGAAATAGAATAATAAGTAAATTGTTCTATTCTTGGATGTGTTAAAGTGGCAAACTAAAAGGAACTAGGAAAATTGGAGAGGGTCTGTGTAAGTTGAAGAAGGATAGTGTAAAAGGAAGAAGCAAAAAGACAAGTAAAGGAGAAAATCTTGTGTTTTATGTATATAGTCTTTATGTGTATTATCTGTATGTGATATGTGTTCATCTGTGTATTACTTGTGGTACATTTTCTGCCTCCAGATGGCATTACTAGGGTGTAATATATTACTGACCTGAAGAAATTAAATACTTGTATAAATTGGCAGGATCCTGTGGTCTGGACAAATTGTTTGATGTGAAAACCAGTTTTAAGTTTAATTAATGTCTTTTGAAGTTATTACCATAAAAATGTGTTGCCTTATAAAAAGTTTATGCTATACTTTTTTGGTTAAGTTTATTTGAAAGCCTTCCCAAAGTTTAAATTTTAAGAGACTTTTTAACTGAGAAATGACTTTTGAGTTATTCCAATGGGCCCCTGGAATACCTCAAGAGGTTCTCCCTCTCTTATAAAAAAGAAGTTTTTGAACTAATTAGGCCTATTTAATATGCTTAAAGTACATATAAAGCTTTGTCAGATAAAGAAATAAAAAGTGTGCTCTATTTGTATACATATATTGTTATTATTAAAGTAGATGGTCTAGAAATTATGTTTTATTACACTCTTATTTGTAATTTTAGTTATCTTAAAATGTTGCAGGAAAGCAAATTCCTTTGTCGATTGCTTTATACTGAACTCTGTAACCATATCAGTTTAAGTCTTGTCATTTATAAAGTCATTGTTTTGCTCTAATGCATTTGCAAAAATATATTATGTCTTGGGAGGGGTTCATGGAGAGGACTCTGACTTGTTTTGGATTGCATGTTTCTGAGAATGGACTTTCAATCATACCTTTGAATTGAGTGAAGATTGCTGGAGTTCTGTGAAATGATTGGATTTATAGAGGTGATTGCATATGGTCAGGATAAACAGAAATTAATTATAGCACATAATAACTCCAGCTTTTATAACTTTTATGTTGAAAAATATTGCCAATTTTTAATAATTTGTCTTTCAGACATAAGAAAACTTTCTGTTTCTTAAAGCAAGTTGGTAAAGTATAATTTCATAAGCAATATCGAGGCATTTATATTTTTCTTTCTGCCTGACCCCTCGGGAATTTGGGAATTCTTAATGAGTAAGTATTATTCTTTCTATGGCAATATGTTTGTATAAATCCAAAAGGGATCTGATTTCTTCACAACAGGACACATAAAGCCAGTTTCCAATTGTGATTTTATTAACCAAGACTTTGTCTGGAATGTCATGCCTGAAGGAAGCATGCAAGGACTCTGGTTGTTACTAGAAAGTCTTGAAAAATTGAGATTGACTTTTGAAGCCATTAAAAGCCTACTGGACAAATGGCTTGGTACTGTGTTTGGTTGTGTGGTTCATGGCAGTCTTTCCAGGTAAGGAGCAAAGATTGCTTTCCTGAAAGATGGCAAGGAGGAACATCAAGACACGAAGGGAACCTCAAGGACTTGAGGAATGCAGGTACTGCAGGCAAAGCCTGGCAGCAAGTGTGTGTGGCTTAGTTTCTGTGCCCTGAAGGGCTGACTGAAGCTCAGTCTAAGGGTTCCTTGTGTACGTTCCAGCAAAATAGTCTTAAAGAACCTGTATGATCAATTGGTATTCCTGTTGTGTTTATGCAAATAATCAGGCCAAATTGAAACTGGACTTAATGCAATAAATGAAATGGTCTTGATTTGGCTCTGATAAAAATGAGAGTGATTTTAGGCAAAAAATTATATTTCAAAAAATCCCATACACAATTATGGAAGTTACTTCTAATTCAGTGTATTGTCTGTAAAATTTTATTTCTCACCTATGAACTAGACTGGATACTAATGTTTTATTTTTTCTTCATCCTTTGATTTGGAATTATTGAGAACTGCTGATGCAGTATCAACCTTACAGGATATACCTGAGCACCTGATGATATCACCAGAGACATTTAAATTACAGATAAAGAGGATCTATCAGATTGTCAATGCTTAATTTCATTACAGCAAAGCCTTGCATTTGGAAGTCTTCTCATCTGACACTCTAGCACTCAGAAACTGGTTTGTAATTTGCTGTGTTCATTAACCTTCATATTCGTTCTGTTTTCATAAAATGTATACTATGACCTTTTTTACCTAGTTTCTCTGTCAAATTCTTGGGGGTTTTCTGGTTGGATTCTGCAGAAGCAACACCTCACCCCAATAAGAAGAAATGATGGCTGCTGAGAACAACCACTCAGACTGTTGGGTCTGCACAGAGTTTCTGACCACGGCCTTTGGCGGCCTGCCAGGCAGGATCCATCCTGCAAACCAGACATGCTGGGACTGGCTGCAAGGCTGGAAGACTTCTGACTCCCCTCTTCAAACAGATGCATGAGAAGGTGTTTTCGTTTATGAAAGAGCAGGCTAACTGCATCAAGCCATAACTCACATATGCAATTTGGGATGGTGTGGGGTGGCTATCAGAATTGCAGGTAGAAGTGTGACAGCCTATACCCATATGTATTGGATACAGAAATGAGACTGCAAATAAAGCTGTGCAGTTCATGGGGTGGATGCTGGCAACCTTGTGCAAGAATATTATGGTAATGACTGCTACAGACCATTTAGTGGCATTCCCTCCTTCTGGGTCTCTTTGGCTTCTGTCTTGCTATTTTAGTCTTGGTGTGTAGTCTTTACTTTATCCGTGGTATATGGATGCGATGTGCCAGCATGCTCACCACACAGGTCTCCTACCAGAAGAATGTGAGGTAGAAGAGCAATGTTGATATGGAGGGTCAATGGACATGGCCCTTCCCCCTTCTGTGCCTGAGGGCTGATCAGGTGGCCCCTGGCCAGAAGAAATATGTATTGTTTTGGAAATAGATTGTAACTTCCTTCTTCTTATCACCTTTTTGGTGTGGCTGCCTGCCCTGTGACTGCTTCTTGAACTTTTCTTTACATTGAGGTAATATAGTTTAGAGTCATGTGTAGAACATGTGCCTCCTTTGTCTGGGACACCTGAAACAAGTCTCGGACACAGGGGGATGTGGTCCTGCTTCACTGACCTACTGCCATTGTTGCTCCCCATAATGTGTGTAATAAAGGCAATGTCTATTCCACCCAGTCCTCCTTGTGGGCTTTTCAGCTTATCTGAATGGACAGTTGAGATCCTCAGGCTTAACCGCCTGTGTTACAGGCTCCATTTTAGAAAATGAGTATGAATATCTTAAAGTTTGAATCAGACAAACTACAGATAGATTATAAAATATTATTCAATCAACGAAAGTGCCTTAGAGCATGCTTTTAGATAGTATGTAATGTGGACAGTGAAAAGAATATGAGTTACAAAAAATATACACACATTTTTGGGAATATGCATCATCCTAAGCATGATACACTAACATAGCATCTCTCTAAATACACAATACCCAAAATTGTTTTTTTAACAAAACATTTATTGTTTGATTTTCAAATTATAAAATAATACATGTTAATTTTAGAAATCTAGAAATCACATATAATTTCTCTGAAACTAAAATCACATAAGCTCACCATGCAAAGATTTTCATTGTTAGTAACAGTCTATGTCTTTCCAATCTTTTTTAAACATTATTTGTTTTTTTCCAAGACTGAAGGCAAATATCACATGTTGTTTTGCAGTCTCCACACTTGGCTGTGTGATATTCCATTCTATAGATGGACTATAAATTATTACTTAGTCTCATTAATATTTCCAGTTTTACTTTTGCTATTATAATAAACTGTGGGAATTGAACATCTTTGCAGAAAGCTGTGCTCATATTCATGGTTATTTTCTTAGGACAAATTCCTAAAAGTGAAATTGCTGATTCAAAGAGAATAAAACATGTAAAGACTTAAAAGACAGAAATGAGAGGCATTAGAACATCTCAGGAGATGGAAGACAGTGTGGGATGTTCACAGTTACATTGTAAACATTGTTTGACAGTAGGTGAAGTGAAGAGTGGCACTGACTGGATTATGGTTTTGAAGATCACATAATTAGGTTCATATTAGACATAGTTAATTGAAAAAATTTGACATTTTCTATTCACTTAGGATTTTTTAAAAACTTTATTGAGGTATATTTTACATACAATAATATACACCATTTTTAAGTGCTAATTCTGTGACTTTTGACAAACACAATCAAGATATAATAAAAAAATAATTCAACTACACCAAAAAATTTTTCTCAGACTCTGTCCTAGTCAGTCCCCACTAACTCCTGGTCTTCTTTCTATGACTAAAGATGAGATTTTTCTTTCCTAGAGCTTCATAGTAATAGAACTATATAATATGCACTTTTTAAAAATATATTTATTGAATATGCTATTACAGTTGTCCCATTCCCCCCCCAACTCCACTCCACCCTGCCCACCCCCTCCCTCCCATATTCCCCCCCTATAGTTCATGTCCATGGGTCATACTTATAAGTTCTTTGGCTTCTACATTTCCTACACTATTCTTACCCTCCCCCTGTCTATTTTCTACCTACCATCTATGCTACTTATTCTCTGTATCTTTCCCCCCTCTCCCCCTCCCACTCCCCTATTGACAACCCTCCATGTGATCTCCATTTCTGTGGTTCTGTTTCTGTTCTAGTTGTTTGCTTAGTTTTCTTTTGTTTTGGTTTTAGGTGTGGTCGTTAATAACTGTGAGTTTGCTGTCATTTTTACTGTTCCCATTTTTGATCTTCTTTTTCTTAGGTAACTCCCTTTAACATTTCATATAATAAGGGCTTGGTGATGATGAACTTCTTTAACTTGACCTTATCTGAGAAGCACTTTATCTTCCCTTCCATTCTAAATGATAGCTTTGCTGGATACAGTAATCTTGGATGTAGGTCCTTGCGTTTAATCTTGGGTAATGTAATTATGATGTGCCTTGGTGTGTTCCTCCTTGGGTCTAGCTTCTTTGGGACTCTCTGAGCTTCCTGGACTTCCTGGAAGTCTGTTTCCTTTGCCAGATTCGGGAAGTTCTCCTTCATTATTTGTTCAAATAAGTTTTCAATTTTTTTTTCTTCCTCTTCTCCTGGCACCCTATAATTCGGATGTTGGAACGTTTCAAGATGTCCTGGAGGTTCCTAAGCCTCTCCTCATTTTTCCGAATTCTTGTTTCTTCATTCTTTTCTGGTTGGATGTTTCTTTCTTCCTTCTGGGCCACACCATTGATTTGAGTCCCAGTTTCCTTTGCATCACTATTGGTTCCCTGTACATTTTCCTTTGTTTCTCTTAGCATAGGCTTCATTTTTTCATCTACTTTTTGAACAGATTCAACCAATTCTGTGAGCATATTGATAACCAGTGCTTTGAACTGTGCATCCAATAGGTTGGCTATCTCTTCCTCGCTTAGTTGTATTTTTTCTGGAGCTTTGAAGTGTTCTGTCATTTGGGCCTTTTTTTTTTTTTTTTTTTTTTTTTTTTGTCTTGGCAGGTCTGTTACTTTAAGGGGCGGAGCCTTAGGTGTTCTCCGGGGCGGGGTAAAGCTGGTTGCTGTGCTGTGATGCTGTACATGGGGGAGGGGCCCAGAGGGAACAATGGCGCCCGCTCCACTCTCCTCCGGATGTCAGTCTTTCACTCTGCTACCCACAATCCAACTGGGCCCCTCTGGTGCTGGTTCCCCAGTGGGTGGGCTTGTGCACACTCTAGGCCCCTGTGGGTCTCTCCAACGACCTCTCCCGTGAGGCTGGGAGTCTCTCCTGCTGCCTCCCCAACCCCCACAGGTGTTTTCAGTCAAAGGTTTGAAGCTTTATTTCCCTGAGCTGTAGCCCTGGGTTGCATGGTCTGCTTCGGTCCCTGCCGTTCCTCCGGTTTATCTATGTTCGAATGTGGGGCTGCAGTGTGCTACCCGCACTCTACCTGCCCAGCTCTCCGCCACTCCGAGTCTGGCCCTCTCCGTTTATCTGCTCGAGTGTGTGGCCGCAGGGTCTTCTAGTGCTCGGACTGCCTGCCCCGGTCGTCCCACACTCCGCCAGTCTCGGTCCCACCACAGCCACTCGAGTCCTCTCCACCCCGGTGCCCGTCTCCGCCCCTCCTACTGGTCTAGATGAATGTTTATTTTTTATTTCCTTGGTGTCGGACCCCCTTGCCATTCAATTCTCTGTCAGTTCTGGTTGTGCGAGGAGGCGCAGTGTGTCTACCTACGCCACCATCTTGGTTCTCCATAATATGTACTTTTTGTGTCTGACTTGTTTTCTCAGCAAATTTCTAATTCATCCATGTCATCATGTGTATCAACAATTCACTCCTTTTTATTACAAAGAAGGATTCCACTTTATAGATAACACACTTTTTTATTTCCAACATTGATTATTACTACATTTGTAATGCAGATGGACATTTGCATTATTTCCAGTTTAGGGATATTATGAAAAAAATTATTATGAACATTCATGAGCAAGTCTTTGAGGAGACATAGTTTTTCACTTCTCTTGGGATTACCTACTAATAACATTACTAGACCATATGTATACATTTAAATTTATAACAAGATGACACAGTTTTCTAAAGTGAATGTACCATATTACATTCCCACCAACAAAATACAAGGATTTCAGTTATTCTGTATCCTGCCAGCATTTGGAATTGTAAATTTAATTTTTGCCTTTCTGATAGGCAGGAATGGAATCTTATGATTTTTATTTTTACTTGTGTGGTGATTAATGATATTGAACATCACATTATGTGTTATTTAGCCATTCATAGCATCTTCTCTGAATTACCTGTTTAAATCTTTTCTCTGTTTTTTAAATTGGGTCATTTGTCTTTCTATTGAATTTAGAATCTTTGATACAAATTCTTGTCAGATATACAGATATTAAATATTATCTTCTACTATGTGGCTTGTCTTTGCATTCTCTAACAGTAGTTTGAATAGCACAAGGTTTAAGTTTTGATGGTTTGCATGATCAAATTTTCCTAGTAGTATTTGTGCTTTTGTATGTACTACCGAAGAGATCCTTGTCTTTATGTACACCAGTGTTACAAAAATGTTCTTTTATGTTTTCTTGAATTTTTACAATTTTAGCTTTTATGTTTAGGTGTGTGGTCCATTTTGAGTTTTTTTGTATGGTGTAAATAGAATCAATATTTATTTTTCACTGTTTGGACATCAATTTCTAATAATATTTATTGAAGACTATACTTTCCTCATTTAATAACTTTAGCTCCTTAAAAATCAATTGACCATGTATATATGGGTTTATTGCTGGGCGAGTTCTATTTCTATTCTCTTGAGAAAAAAAATATATATGTACACACACACACATACATATACATATAATATATAATGTTTATCTATAAATTATATAAATGATGTTTATTTATATAAACATATTAATATATATTAATATCATGTTTATATCATAGTGTCTTAACTACCCTTCCTTTGTGGACAGTTTAGCTTCATTAATAAAATGCTGCCTACTGAGTTCTCTACTGAATACCCTGGGTGATCAGTGAGGCTTCTTCAGTACAGCTGATTGAAATTCAAGCCAATCTCAGCCCTGTGTGCACTCTGGAAACTCTTGATTCAGCTCACAGTTACCCTGTCATTCTGCACAGCCTAATCGAATTTCACCTTCTAATCCGTGTCTTAGTGCTCATTGAGGATAGTCACAGAAATATAGACTCAATGTTTTTAGTTCTTAGTGCCTCTGAGAATTTAGCAGATTTCTAGAGCTCTTTTTATGCCTCACCCCTTCGTTCTGGTACTCTGCTCACAATCCATAGCCACATCAACCTTCTGTACTCTACTATGTTCTCCCAACTCAGTAATACTGCAGTGCTCTGCTTGGGAACTATCTGTGCTCAATGGCCTGGAATTTTTCCTCTGGCAGAAGTCAGAAGTGATCATAGGACTTAAATTTTTTTTTTCTCTTTTCTTACTGATCACAGCCTTGCACTATCTGTTGTCCAATATCTGAAAACAGTTGTTTCTTAAACTTTGTCCAGTTTCCTAGCTGCTTAAAGCCGGATAACACTGTTGAGTTAAATGCATGAAGTGGAAATTCTTTATTAAACATAGATCCTCACTTCCACATACTAGAAAAGAGCATAGCACTCAATGGCCACTTATGGTTTTTATAACATGAATAAAATTCACCTTTACTAAAACTGTCAATAATATAACTAGTAACTAATAATAGTAGTACAATAAAATATTTAGTAAATGTGGTCATCTACTGGTTCTATTATTTCACAATGTAGCATGCACAAGTTGAAAAATATATATTCTTACTGATTATTCATATTGGGTACTTCTCTTTAATTAATTTTCAGGCATTTTACTCTTCTAAATTTTCTATTCATTTGGTAGATGTTCAGGGATTCTGAATTGCTAAATTTAGATGTATCAGTTCTTGGCAAACTATAAATATTCAGTGAAAGTGTGTAGAATGAGTCAACTTCCCTATGCAAGACAGATTTTCTTTAATTTATAATTATGCATTCTGTGGTAACCACTACAACTATTCACAAATGTTTGGTTCTCTCTTCTCTTAGCCTGTGGTAGGACTGTACTTCCCTGCTGTGTTGAATTTAGGTGGGACCATGTGACTTGCTTTGGGCAATAAAACATGAGCAGAATAGATCTATCATGTGTGGGCAGATGCTTTCAGGACCAATGAATGCTTTGCCAGTTTCTCTTCCCCTGCAGAAGTGATTGGCAACATTTCATTTAGAGGCTTCTCCATCAAGCTGCGTCCTGGATTAGTGATGATGGTAACACCTAGCCCATAACAAACATGGATATGGAAAACAAGGTTGGTAAACTATGCTGAGAGGGCTGGCTATGTTTGTAAATAAAGTTTTATTGGAACACACTCATGTCATGGCTGTTTTCATACCACAAATGCAAAGTTGAGTAATTGTTGCAGAGCCCTTAGCCAGCAAGCCTAAAATATTCCGTATCTGCGCCTGTAAGAAAAAGTTGCTGTTTCCTCTTTTAAGCTGCTGGAACTTGGGACTTGTCACTGTAGCATAATCTAGGCTACTGATCTACATTTAAATATCCAAAGGAGAATCAGGAACAGGCTGGAGGAAAGAAAGACCATAGCAAAGTCAGATGCAGTGACCCTGGAAGGCCAGAGTAGCTAAATCTGTCTCTTTTCAAAATCATCACATTTCTCTTTCATATATATTACTTTAAAAACTCACACCATTCCTAACGTTTAAAATGTAAATCACTTTTTCTTTACTAAGAACAAATAGAAACTATGGTAATTTCTAAAGAAAGTTTTATTTTGATCTTAAAAGAGCCACTTTTCTTGTTTTGTTTGTTTCTATTATTGTTTTGTTTTGAGGTATATAGGGGTGAGTGTATCTCATTTCAGTGAAAAACAGAAGACAGTTGGTCACCTTCAATATCAGCTTGTTTTCTGCTTTGTAATCAGTGATATCCTTCCTCCAGATTCTGATAACCACCCTCTAGCTCCTATGCAAAATCATGGCTCCACAGGACTTACAGCATCACTCCAGAGAGGAAAAACGTGAGGGTAGAAGCCAGAAGGGTCCAGGGCTCCAATAGAAATGTATTTCCCTCATTCAGAGTCCACAGGGGAGGCTGCAGGCCACCCCATCCCTGAAACATGAGGATGAAAAGACTGACAGCCAGAGGGATATAACCTGGGGAGGGTTTTGAGAAGGGAAGAATCTCTAGACTAAAAGGTAAAGATGACAGGATGTGCCTGGAAGGGTTTGCTGAGTTAACCTGAGCCAAGTTACCTGAACAAGGAGAGACTGTTCTTATGAGAACCCTCAGTGATCAATGCTGTCCCTACCTGCCAGGAATACAAGTCTTCTGGTATCCACCGGGGCCCAGCACAGTTCCTTTTTTCCCTCCCTTCTGCAGGGACTCCTCCTCTATTTCTACCTACAGCCTTCTCTACTTCCTAGGTTTTCTTAGAATGACACTCCCACCCCCTCATACCCTGACCACGTGAAACCAGCACAGAGCCATTTACATTTCACTGGAGTGCAAAGACTCCAGGACTGCGATGCCAAAACTCCAGGTTTAGGTGCACCTTGACCAGTACCTAACTGTGCCATCTGGGGTTACTTATTCCCTTGGCTTCAGTGACTTCACCTGCAGAATTAGGAGTTGGATGACATAATCTGTAAAGTCTCTTTTAACTTTCAAGGTGTTCCTGAAAATCACTACAGGGAAATAGGGACCACCAAAAGCAAATAAAAATAAAAAGGAAAGTTATAGGCTTTTAGGAAACTTCAATATGTCCTCATAAAAGTTTCATCTGAGTATGATGAAATGAAAATAAGACCAATTCTTTCTCTAATTCCTTTTTTTGACAGAGGGAAAGCTCCTGTGATACAGGAAATTGTCATTTGTATGTCAAAAGGTGGAATTCACACCCCTGGCTAGTGTGGCTCAGTGGACTGAGCACTGGCCTGAAAATCAAAAGGTCACCAGTTTGATTCCCAGTCAGGGCACATGACTGCTTTGCAGGCCAGGCCCCCAGTTTGGGGTGTGCATCCAATCAATGTTTCTCTCTCTCTTTTTCCCTCCCTTCCCCTCTCTCTAAAAATAAATGAGAATAAAATCTGTTTTAAAAGGTGGAACTCACAGGTGAGTTTCATGTTGCTTCCAGATATAAAGAGTCTCAGTGGCAGTTTGAATTCCACATAACAATTTGTTCGAGACATACTCATGAATAATGAAGCACACCAGAATAAAATTTTGGAAATGAGGATAGGCCTGAAAATTTTGGAACACTTAACCATTATGTATGCTCTTATTCTATTCCTCAAAAAGTAAAAAGAAGAAGAAAAGAAATATTATTTTATTTAAGGCCAGTGAAGCTCATTCAGCATCCCTCTCCCTGGTAACTCTGGCCCTTGATCCCTCTGTCCACAGAGGCTGTCACTCTTGAGAGAGCCAGATACCAAAAGGGTTGAAGTGCAGGCTTTGGAGTCAGCCATCCTGAGTTTGAATCTCTGCCCACCACTTACCCACACAAGTATCGGCAAATACCTAACGCTTTCTAAGCCTCAGTCTCCTCATGTATATAAGGGGCACCTGTGTTATAGGGCTGTTAGGTTCAAATGAGAGAAAGCAGGTCTTGCCCGCAGCAGAGTGTCTAGGGAACAGCGAGTGTTCAATAGACACAAGCAGTTCCTATTATACTAAATATTGGTGGATTAGATAAATCCTATGGCAGGAGACCCCACCCCACCCTCATGGCCCCTACCACCTGCTCGTCTTCTCACAGCCCCTATTTATAGGATTCACCATTCCTAGATACCCTACAAGTCAGAGTGTGTGATACCCTACAAATGGATCTACGTGCTGAGCGGCAGGCAGAGTGGAAGAGCTGCTTATGGAGCCTGAAGATTCTAGTGGCAATCAGGGGCCCTGGGCCTTCTGACCCAGAAATCCTCTTTTTCCATCCTTGGTTTCTGGGCAGGGGAAAAGTGAAAACACTCAATCTAGCGGGAGCCTCTCTTTCCAGGCAAGAGGAGAATGGAGGGCAATCAAAGCCCAGCTCTGCAAGATTTAGGGAAGCACCTGGTACATGGAGGGTCTCAAGGTACATTTGCTCCCCCAACCCCGCCCCCCAGCCATGTGAGAAGGTGCCAAGTTCCCAGTAGCAACATTTTTCTTCTCCTCACCCCCTCTCTCTCCCTTCACCTGAAGAAATTTCTCTCCCGCCTGCCTTGGTCCTTATTAGAGTTTACGTGGGGATTCCCCCCGATGGAGACACCACAGTTACTCCTGAACCACCTGAGGGCAGAGTCTCAACAAAACCGGTCTGAGACCTCTCACAGGTGTAAAAGCCGCAATGCGGCTGCCCTGGGGGTAGGCGGCAGCTGCGGGCTGGCAGGCAGGACTCCCCGGCGGGACTCGCGCAGGAGCGGCTGCATCCGCCTGAACCTGGAAGGCGCTCCCGACCACCTCCTGCGCCTCCTGCCCCTCGTGCGCGCCAGGCTTGGAGCGTCGCAATGGCGGCTCCACTGCGGGACGGGGGCGGAGGGGCCAAAACCCCGTCGACCCGCAAGGGCAAGGTTCTGTGTGTGTGTGTGCGTGTGTGTGTTTCCAGAATACGAGAAAAATTCATCTGGTAAGGGCGGTGATCTCTTTACTCTTCCCGAAGAGCCTCTCCGAGGATGCTGCCCAGCCGACGTCCGGGGCGGGTAGGGGTGGCCCGCCCCGTGTGCTCAAAACTCTCCTAACCGCAGAAAGGGTTTGAAGGGAGATAAGTAACGACAGCGGCGTGGCAGATGTCATTGCAGGGATGCAAATCTCCGCGAGGACGCTGGCACCGGGATCCCGTGGCGGCCAAGGAGCAAGGGCTTCTCGGAGACTCTGGGCTGGACAGAGGGGCGGACATTTGCTCCTGGAAGGGTCGGAGACCTGAACAGGAAAGGGTGGGAGCGGCCTGGGGCTGGGGGACCCATACTGGGAGTCAGGGCTCCGCGCTCTGCGAGGTACGCCGACCTTTCCCCGCGAATATGGGCTGGGGAGGGTAGGCGTTGGAAAGAAGGGAGGTGCTGAGGCAAGTTATGGGGAGGGTCCTCAAGACGCTCCTGCAGCTGACCTCCAGGAACATAGGCAACTGAGAAAAGTGAAGGTAGGGTGAAAGAATAACTACGAAGGAAAAAGACGAGAAAAGCAGCAAAGAGAAAAACAAGACTATGGAAAAAGAGGGGAAGAATCAATGGGAACGAACGGTCAATTGCTAGGTCAGTGCCAGGATGATAAGTTTCAAATGAAAAGTGGTAGGATATAAAACAGAGGTTCTCAATGTGTGTCCCTGAACCTGCAGCATAAGCATCCGCTTGTTAGAAGTGCAAACCTATTGAATCAAAAACTCAGAGAATGAGGCCCAGCAGTGTGTTTGCACATGTCCTCCACGTGATTCTCATGCTGAGTCAAGTTCAAAAACTGCAGGGACAAAGGAAGGGACACCAGCCAAGGGAAGTTGAGTTCCTTGGCTTTCCCATCATTAAAAGGAAGGGTGGGACTAGGTCCAGGGGGCACTGGTGGATGGAGTCAGGCAGGGCACACAGAGTGAGTTGGGCCAGAGGGCCTGTGACCAGTGCCAGTCAGTTGTTGCCTGGCCTGAAGTTGGGACAGGTGTTGCCATGTTATCTGGTTTTGCAGGACAAGCTGGGAACCCACTTTTTAAAATGTGAAATCTCTTGTTTTTTAAAAGTTGGCAACTAATTAAACATTTTAAAAACATTGTTTGGGTCATCACTGCAGGCCAAGCAAAACACATCTGCAGCCTGTATTTGTCCTGTGGGTCTCAGTTTATAGTCTTTAAATTCCAGGATCTCGTATTATTTTGAAATAGTCTGTAAGACTGACATAAAATGTGGCCACTGTCCTGAAATAGAATAGTAGGACTTCCTGAAGTTCTCAGAAAATAATATTAGGACAGAACGGTTTTAGAACACCTCATAGTCACTCAAAACTGTTATTATTCCTTTAACTCCCTCCTATCATGTTCTTAATCAGGGAGCCCCATCGTTCTCATTATAATTTAGACCTACAAACTGCTGACCCATAAAACGTTAAGCAGCTTGCCCAAAGTCATTTGCCTGAGCCAGCCTGTGTATTGCCATGTCTCCAACCACAACCTTCCTGTCAAGGCCCACTCTGAAAACACTGAGTGTTTATCAAGTGTTTCTCCTACGTGCTAGGCATTGTTCCAAGTGCAAGTCTGTGAAATGGATACAGTTATTGTCTCCCATTTTACATCTGAAGAAACAGAGCCAGAGAGACAAGTGATTTGCCCATGGTCACCCAGCTTGTATTTAGTAAGTGACAAAGCTGGGATGTGAATCCTGGCAGCCTGACTGGCTCCAGAGTGCATTGCACTTCACTGCCTCCCCTGCTCCCTGCTCTCAGTATTAAGCCTCATCTTGCCCCACCTAGATGGGGTCCCTAGAAGGTGTCAGCTCAGAAAGACATAAAGGGCCTGTGCTGATGGAACTGAGCTGGCCCAGTGCATGTAGAGCTATGACCCAGCCAGGTCGGCCTTCTGGAGCATGCCAGATAATGTAGCTAGTGGGGCTTAAGGTTTCACAAAGCCTGACAGCTTTAACAAAAGAGGTGTCATGTGGAGGAGATGAAAGAGCAGAGCTGTTTATTTGAGGATTAGAGCCGTAAGAAATGTCTCCAACTCTACAGGCTGTATTTCTTCATCTGCCTTGTTTCTGACAGTATTGTCACTGCTTTAGAAGGAACAATGCCTCTGGTTTAATGTTACAAGGCTCTCTAGGCAAAGGAGCTGTCTGACTACCACCTAGCACTTGTTCTTAAGGGCTCCATGTGGGAAGAACACTGAGAAAGAAGTCAGGCGGCCTGGGTCCTAGCCTCAGTCGTATAAATAACTGACTGGGAGACCTGGGAAAACTAATTTTACCTTTCTGGGTTCCACTTGCTTTCTCCCTGTGTTGTCTAATATAGTAGCTGCTTGCCTCATGTAGCTAAATTAGAAACCACTTTCTTACTTGCGCGAGCTACATTTCCTATGCTCAATAGCTTCACGTGACCTGTTGGAAGGTACAGATGTTACTTCTGTTATTGCAGAAAGTTCTATTGGGCAGTGCTGCTTGTGATTTAATTAGATAATCCTAAAGCCCTTTGAACATAATTCTACATTGTGTTTGTTTCTTTTTTAATTAAATTTATTGAGGTGACATTGGTTACTAGGATCATACAGGTTTCAAGTGTACATTTCTATCATACATAATCTATACATCACATTGTGTGCCCACGCCCAAAGTCAAACCATCTTTCATCACCATATATTAGTCCCCCTAGTTTGTTTCTGATACATGAGGAGTCACTACTCATATCTGTAAGACATTCTCTGGGGACAGCTATTCTCTGCTACAGTGAGCTGGACCTATTCTCAGCCAGTAAATTCAACTTGTTGCCACAAACAGCTATTAGAGACACGTCTAGACAGAATTAGTGATGTAGCTTTGGACCACAAACATTCCTGCTCTTTGAATCCTATTGGCCTGTAAAGGAAGTAAACAGTGGACCTTATTATTTGGGGGTAAAAGTAGGAATAATATTTTTGCAATGTAAAGAACTCCAACAGTCCATCCTTGGCCTGGTGTTGGGTTAAAAACATTAGAGGGGTGCTATCAAATAATAGTGAAAGCTAAAATCTCTCCAGCACCTTGCCTGTGCCAGGCACTGTCCTGGCTCCCAAGCCTATTGTAACCATTCAGCTCTCATGGCACTGTTGCTATCACCCCATTTTACATCTGAAGATGTAAAGAGGAGGGAAATGGAGGTACAGAGAGTGTCGGCAGTGCCCACTGTCACTCAGCTACTAAGTGCAGGAGCTGGGATGAGGGTTACCAGATAAAATACAGCACTGAAATTCAACTTTTACTGGGCATCTGTATTTTTATTTGCAAAACTGGCAGCCCTAGCTGAAATACATATCAGACATTCTGGCTACATAGTCAGTACTCTTTATGCCTCTATTTCTTTCCCCTTAAAAGAGGAATGCAATTTGGGATGGTCTGTGCTAAGACAGGAAGCACTTCCCTGGAACTATGCAGTCCCCTCCTCAATGTCATCCCCAAGTCCTCATCCTCCAATTGTATGACCATCATCCAGAGCATGAAGAACCTGGGATGACACAGTTTATATACACTGACAAATTACAAATGCCCAGTGACCCTAAAGCATGAGCTCTGCTACACACTTAGACAATTAGGCTCCAATTACTCCCAGAATTCCAGCTACCCCTTCCCCCTACCCATGGAAGCCCTCTCAACTTGTGCTAAAGACACAGTCAGGCCACTGTGTGAGCATACCTGGGATTTATTTATTTAAAAACTGCTTCATGAGAAACTCTAGATGTGCCTAACTTGAATCCCCCGGGGTGGGGCCAAGGCTCCCCAGATAATTCTGTTGGGTCATCAGATTTGATGACCACAGATCAGAGATACTTCCCAGAACCCCTGCCAGCCCCCAGGAACTTTACTTTCCTCTTAAGGGCCTAACCTACATCACATTCCACAAGCCTTACTCAGTGCCTACAGCCTACCTTCCTTCCTAGTCTCCTCCACCCTTGGCTATTTCCTCCATTCATTTCTTGTTTATTTTTCCTGCCACAGAGCTGGCTCCTCCCCAGGCTCTCTCTCCTAGCATTGTTCTGGCTCCTATGTAGCCAAATTTTAGGTTCATCTCTATACTGATATTCTTATGACTCATTCTTGTAGCACATTCACTGTCATAGAAATAGACTTGTGGACAAGACCTTACAGAAAAACCTTCATTTTACAGATTTTTAGGAAAAGCTTCAACAGATGGAGTAACCCTCTACAAATGCAGAGAGAGAGAGAGAGAGAGAGAGAGAGAGAAAGAGAGAGAGCTTGAAGGGAATCTGTCTGGAGAATCTGGCCTCTAGAGGTCTGGACATGTGCATATAAAATGTCTTGTATTTATAGGGACAAACACTATAATCTGATCACAAACAAAAGCTATTTGGTACATTTTCACTCCTCCTGCAGGGATGGTTTTAACAATTGAAAATCTGTTGGTGAGTGAAACTACCTGCCCACAGCTAGAAATTTGGGGGTTCTCTGAAGTGTGGGATAAGTAGCCTGTCCACCATTTATTTAACTATGTGCACTTTGCTGAAGCTACGAATCCACTACCAACAATCTGCACTAATAGGCGAGGCTGACAGACGGACTGTTGGGTGGGGAAGCTGGGTGCCCTTTATAGCTTTCAGATCAAGCACCCTTATCCTTCTTTAAAAACCTGCCCTAGAGCTGCTGTATATTAGTAATTCAGTCTAATTTGCAAGAACTTTTCAAGTACCCACTGTATCCTCAGCACTGGTAGGCCTCGTGGCATATGAGGAAAGGAATGTATGCAATCCTATTAGAGAGACAGGACAGTAACAGATGAACAGTAAGGGTGAATGCGCCCACCTGGTGTCCAAATCAGTCAGGAGCAACTCCAAACACCAAGAAACCTGCAAACACGAGGCCCTATGAACACGTAAATGTACTCACAGGTGAACATTGAGGACCTACTCTGTTGAATACAGCACTGGGTCCTGAAGGAGTAGATAGAGGTGAGTATAGGGCATGGCCCCTGCCCTCAAGGACCTACCTGGAGGCTCTTACAGGAAGTAAAAGATGTCATGAGGCCTTTAAACCCCCAGGGAAATTCTGCTGCAGCGGGTAGAGATCATTGAGAAGAGGCTGTTAGTCTTGGGGACAGCGAGGGGTCTCCATGATCTATATCATTCCAGTAGTGACTTTAAACAATTTTTTAAAAGAGTTTATTTATTTATTTTTAGAGGGGAAGGGAAGGAGAAAGAAAGGGAGAGAAACATCAGTGTGTGGTTGCCTCTTGCATGCCCCCAACTGAGGACCTTGCCTGCAACCCAGGCATGTGCCCTAACTGGGAATCAAACCAGTGACCCTTTGGTTCACAGGCCGGCGCTCAATCCACTGAGCCACACCAGCCAGGCCTCCCGTAGTGACTTTCAGTGAAGAGAGGGCTCATGCTTGATATATATCATCACACATGTTAAAGTATGATACACATATACCGTACATGGGCAAGTTACTTAACCTTTTTCTGCTTCCATTTCTTAATTGGTAAAATATAGTTATATCTACTATGCTAGATTGTTGTTGGTTTAGTTAAATTAGATATAACAAATTAAACTGCCTAACCACCCAGTCAATTCTACCATTAAAAAAAATCAGTCCTATTAATTATTTGGTTTGGGATTCCACAGAGCAAAGAGTGGAGGTTGATTTTCTCACCAAACAACTCACATGATTGGGTCGTATGGCACTGGCAAAGTATGCCAAATGAAGGAGGGAGGGAAAGAGAAACAAGAGCAGAAAAAGGGTACAAAGAGGGAGAACCAGTAGGGGAAAGGGGAGAGGGACTGTATCAGACCTAATAAGAGCCAGGTGGGAAAAATATTTTATGTTGACGTTTAACAAGCCATCCGTAGCCCACACAGAGGAAAGCAATGCAGTCATAGATAATTATTTAGATAGTATCTGCTTAACTCAGTCCCAAACGGTACTCAATTACTAGAGAATTAGAAATCCTTAATTATTGGTGTGAAATTTCAAAAGAAGAGCCTAGGAAATATGCAAATAAATGTTTCTGCTGGGTGCCCAGGTGGGACCTAGCCTGCCAGGTTGCTGCCATACTCACCTGGGAGAGGTTGGGCCTGTGTGTTCAGAAAACAGCTGGGACAATTACAGGTTTGTGAACAGCTGGAAATCCAGGAGAAACAAGGGGAAGATAAGCTTTGCCTGAAGCTATATTTGAATAGTTGTCTTATCTGTGGCTGTTTACTTAAGGAAAAAAAGAAAAAGAAAAAAAGGAAAAACACAGCCATGACACATGAATGAGGTTGGGAGGCTGTGATTAATTTAACTCATAGTCTTTCTCTCTCTTGTGTTGGCTCCACTTCACAAAACAGAAAATTAGATTTATGCTTAGAAGGGGAAATACTGACTATAATAAAGTAACACGATGCTGCTATATTAAGTATAATATTAAGTACTTATATAATTAATATAATCCCCAATAACTACTCTATGATGTAACTATTATTATTCCCATGTTAAAGATGTGGAGACTGAGACAAAAAGGTTAAATAACTGCTCAAGATGACATGGCTGAGTGGTGGAGCTGGGCAACCTATTGAGCAATCTGGTTCAGCTTGTTTCTAAGAACTAGGCTCATGTCCTCTGACAGAGCCTGCAAAGAACCTGGGACACCTATGCAGGGAAGCATGGAAGGGACCTGTGATGAAGGCAGGGTAGGGTCAGGGGGGACTTGGAGCTTTATCTAGAGCCTCCCATGCAGAGGAGGTGCCTCTGTCTCTGCTGCCTGTGCTGTGGGTGTCAGGGCTCTCTCCCCGTTTCAGTCTGCCCTTGAGTCTGCCCTGCAGTGACTTCTCAACTCTCCAAGGTAGCGATACCCCACATGTAACTTTTCTAAAGAGTCATGAAATGACAATGTGTATCTATTTGGATGATACCTAAAACCTACCCAGTGAGCAGAATTCCTTCCACTTACTCCTCAAAGTAATTCTAAGAAGACTCTGCTCCAGGGCCAAGAGATTCTGTAGTGGTTCAAATGTGTCAGATTTCTTTGTGGTCACATCAAAGCTATGCCAGTGGGTTACCTCTTGAATGACAAAATGGAATCTTAACTAAAAATGAGAAGGCCATCTATGATATGATTAAGGACCTATTGTCAAAAGAAGGCATGCTTCCCCTGACTAGTTATGTAGCCACCAGGGAAGCAGTAGGTGCTGAGGAGGTAATGTGAAGTTTCACTGGGGCCAATTTTCACATTGCAGAAGTGTTCCCACCCTATGTTAAACTCATTCTTTGCTGTCTGATTTTCCGTGTGTGTGGATGTGCATGTGTGCGTGTGTGTATGTATGTATTTTGCCCTAACAGGTAGCGTGGTGGAAAGTGACTTGTACTATGAGCCAGGAGAACAGAGCAGTTCTGACTCTGCCTCCATTAGCTGTGTCACTTTGGGTCAGTCAGCTTCCCTCTCTGGGCCTTGCTGTGCTCAGTTATAAGGTATAGGAACTGGAGGAGATGTTCCAACCTGGAATTTAAGATCTCCTGGTAGGGATACAGGGACCACTTCTATAGCAGCCCCTGATAAAAAGCTTCTCCCAGACCCCAAGTTCAAGTCCTCCCTTCCTTCCCTTGTTGCCACCCTGACATAGCCACCCATGAAAACATGAAAACTGCTTCTGCCTCCCTGTTGATATTTCAACATTTTCTTCCCCTTTACCCTCCTCTGTGCTGCGGGGACCAAAGCCACAAGCAAGTAGGCATGCCCAAACCATGGTTCTCACAGCACCTCCAAACACGCTGTTCTCAGAGGTGAGCTCCAGCCTGACCCAGACTTCCAGCCCAGCTTGCTTATCTGCAGAGGCATTGTTCCTCCAGGCCCAGCACTAGACTCAATTTCGAAACCGCCAAGCAGATCTCAATCTTCCTGGGCCCTCCCTGTCTGCAGGCACTGCCTGCAGCACCTCACTTGCCCCTCCAGAGACTTGAGTCATTGTCTCTGGGGATGGTGGTACCCTGTGAGTTCCTTTGGTCTCAGGCAGGAGTGGTGACAGCAGCATGGGGTGGAGGGAATTTCATAAGCTTCCTCCGGAGGGGCAGTGAGAGCATCTATTTATTATTTTTCTGCAGATTTATTGGGCTGGCAGAGCCATACCTTTGGAGAGAAGGTCTTGGGAGCTCGCTGATACCACTGTTTTTGAAACCTGAGAGATGGTGGTGGTGGCAGCAGTGGCATGGCCAAACATGAGGCCTTTGAGTCTTAGGAGATACCCACATCATGCATAAAAAATAAAAGAAAAATAAGTGTGCACTCTAAACACTCAGGTCCCCCTTGGGGAACGCTCTGCCTGTGGTCCTCAGAAAGGAATGTCACTGTGTGGGGACATTAGAGAGGCTCCCAGGCAGGCTCTACAGATTTTCCTGGTCTGAAGACTCTACCAAGGCATTTCTCCTCTTAAACAGGGAAAAGGTAGAAGTTAGTTTATATACAATCTGCTGCTTAATGGAGTTTGTACTTTGCCAACAATTGACTTTCACTGACAGCCTCAGTTCAGTTAATTATGGGCTTCATTTAAAACCAAAATAAACTGGGGAGTAGCACATGTACCACTAGGGGCTCTCTGGACACCTAACGCCTTGGTCCTCTCTGAGGATGTATACTCAATTCTTCCTGTACCTTTCTCTAAGCTGTTACCTGTGCCTTCTCTCTAAGAGATTACCTAGACCTCCTTCAAGCCTTAGTCTAGCTGCAAGCCTTTCCTGACCATCCCAAGTCTCTTGATGACACATTTTCTGACCATCTGATGCATAGGGCTGCCCACATAATTTGGCCCTCGGTCATGCAATATTGTCTATCATTTACTAACTTCTTATGATCTGTGAGTGTTATCTCCTCAAAGGGTCTTAAGGACTAGGAGTGCTATGTTTTATTTCTTTTGGAGCCTGTCTTCCACTATTTTTTGGCACAGTGCTGATCTTGAAGTTGGAGCTTAGTAAATGCTTGCTTGATTGAGAAAGATAACACATAGTCAATAGATAAAAGAAGCCAGAGGTCAGGCACAATTGTAATCCTATGGAAAATAGGGCTGTGCATATCATTTGCTGTCCAAGCTTCCCCTCATTCTCTGGCTTCCCTCTTGAGGGTCACATGGCTAGCTCTGGTCAATGGACTGTCAGTAGCAATGTTAGTATCCCTTCCTATCAGAGAGAGGTCATTGTGAGTTTTGCATACTCTTCTCTGTCTTCTGCCACTTACCCTGTTGAGGTGCATTATGAGATGGTGGCATCTCCATCAGTTTGGGTCTCCAGGGGCCATGTGTAGCAGAGCCCCCAGTGTGAAAGTCATGTGGAGTAACCAGAAATAAACTTTGTATGAATCCGCTAACATTTGGGACTTTGTTTATCTGCAGCAGAGCTGATATGACTACTAGTCTACTTAAATACTTTTTAGAAATAAAGCTGATCTTCACATTAGAATGGGAAACACAGAAGACAAAAAAAAGTTTTAGTTCAAGATGGGCCAAAGAGGACATCTTTCCTGTTGTTTCTTAAATGTGGTCCAGGGATATATATACATTAAACTCACCTGATATACTGGTTACAAATGCAGATTCCTAGCCCCCACTCTCGACCTACAGTCAGAATCTCTAGAGGAAGCACCTGGGCACCTGCATTTCTAACAAGCTTCTAAGTAGTTTTTATGCACAGTTAAGTTTGAGAAACTCTGATGCCATCACTTTAAGTAAGATAATCTCCTATCAGTGGTTCACACCCCAGGCCGCACATTAGAATCACCTGGGAAACTTTTTAAAATGCTGACTCTCTACCTCACTCCTACAGAACCTTTTAAATTGTTCTAGAGAAGGGCCTAGGTATTGTTTTATTGTTGTTGTTGTTGTTGTTGTTTAAAGTTCTCTCTCATGATTTTAATATGAATCATTGACCTGAATTGTTTAAAAGCATTTTCAGTGTGTATTTCAGAGGGTTAAACAAGAAGGAATTGTCCTAAGATTGAGACATGAGCTGATATGAATGTGGCATGAACTGGCATGGTGTCCTGATTTTAACATTTATGACCTTCAACAACCACAAGACTCTCATTCATCTGGGCTCATCCCCATTCAGATGTCACCAGCTATATACACCACAAAGGCATCACTGATGGAACCTGTGTTCCAGATTGCAGGGACATTCTCTGGCACTAGAAACTTCATCTTCACAAAGAGTGTTTCCTTTCAAATGTCCAGCTTTCATGAAGTAAGGTTTCTTGTCACCCATTGTGCTTAAACTGTTTTCCTCATCTGTAAAGCAGGCTCAACAGCACTTTCTACGTTACAGGATTGTTGTGAGAATTAATCAGACAAAAGCAAGTTATATACACACACATCCACTTGGGGTTCACTGTATACAGAACTTTTAAATTCACACAGGTGAGTTAATTCCTTATAAGAAAAGCTGATGTTAGTAATCTGAGACTCCCTGGGAAATGGAGAAGTATCAGTTGACAGGATGTAAGCAAATATCTTTTTTAAGGTTTCATTCCAGTAACTACAGGCTGGCAAACTTGCTTTCTGTCGACACCAACATTTTAGAGTCAATCTTTCAATAATGATCACCAAGAACTAGTATAGGTTCCTGAGAATAAACCCTACCAAGCAAAAGCCTCTCTTTGATAAGGCTGGTTATTGAATTGGCGAATTGGTGGATGGAATGTATTTGGACGTTCAGCAAGGCATTTGGCAAGTTGTTTTTATGATGAAATTGTTGTGAATAAAATAAACAGCACATGCTTTTAGTTTAATTCTCCAAGCATGTCTAAGAAATATTCATTGACGGCTCTGTGAGCTTTCTATTGTGCACTCTCAACTGTGTCTTAACTTGGAGTTAAGAACCTCCAGTGCACTTGAAAATAAAGTAATGTTCTTGGCAACTGAAACATTAAAAAATCTTAACATCTGTTAAGTAATCAGATCATCCTAAGTAATTGTACTTTGTACAATTGTACTTAGCACCAATGTACTAAGCACCAGTAAGACCTCATTAGAGGCTTCTCATTGTTTCTCACTGTAGTCAGCTGAATTGTGTGTTCTGCCAAGACAGGTCCTCTCAGAACTGTGAGTGTAACTATTTGGGATGAGGGTCTCTGCATTAAGGGTCAGCAAATTAAGTAAGATCATCCTGGCTTTGGGGTGAGTCCTAAATCCAACGACAGCTGTCTGTATAAGAAAAGGGGGAGACAAAGTGAAGACGAAAGCAGAACCTGAAGTCAGGGGGAAAGCAGCTAAAAGCTGAGTTTCCCTAAACCTTCAAATTGCCAGGGACCAGCAGAACCAGGGCCACAGCTCTGCGAACACCTCAGTTTCAGACTTCTGCCTCCAGAACCGTGACAGAGGAAACCTTTGTTGTTTTAAGTCACCCAGTATGTGGTCACTTGCCATGGGGTATTAGTTCTGTCACTGTCATATTTTTTTTAAGCAAAGGTGTGATGAACAGAACAGAGTGATCTGGGAAATAGGATCGAGGTATTTAACTATTCAAGAGGCTGCCAGAGAAGAGAGGAAAAGACATGGGTTGAGTGCTGCTCTGAGTGAAGCACCGCTGGTGACTTCTACCCCTTATACACCTTGCAACATGCTCTCCAGTGCTGCTTCCTTCATTCCTCTTCTAAGGAAATACTGAGTGCTGACTGTGTGCTAGGCCTTCCTTTTAAGGCACTTGGGGTAAACCAGTGAGGGAAAGACACAGGTGAAATGCAGGAAGCTGGAGTTCTGCTGGGAGGAGTCAGGAAAGCAGGTAATTGGAGAACAGAACAAAAGCCAAAGGTTTGTTTGCTTCTTTTTGCTTTTAATGCCCAGCTTGGATGAAGATGTAAATCGCCCCTGGCAGCTTCAGGAGAGGCTTTGACTTGAGAATTGTTAACATCAAGGATGAGTTTAGAGACCCTTAATCCACTCTGGGAGGATGCAACAGTCAGAATTCTCTTCAGCATTGATTAGAAACAAAAAGAATTCAGAAAGAACTTCCACATTTTACCTGGCTTTTCTTATTATTTTCATCTCTAGGACTGTGGCTTACTGTTTACAACCAACGTTACAGATATTACATTTAAAGATACACTTCAAGGAAAAGTATGCAAATATTTCACTGGGGCAAGAACCCCATGAGAAGCTTGGGTGGTTGAATCATGAAGCATTACTACTCCACTGTTGGTCATTTTCTCTAATTCAGGACAAAACACCCAGGAGGAATTGAAATGTCTCTTGATTGCTACTTTGCACTTGTAAACCCAGATCTATAAGAGACCATGAGAAACAGAGAAAGCATTTTCAGTTTTATGAAGGGAATTAACAGGAAAACAATAGGTTTCTCTTGAAACAGAATCTATTATATGTTCATTTTGCTAGAATTCAGCTCTTCCTCAAAGTGAAAGATGCTACCGATTACTAATGTACTGATGTTTGTACTGAAGCCAGTAAATTCCAATGACATGTGTATTTTTCAGAAACATATTTGTATTTTGGTTGCATAGCTGCAGATTCAGACTGCTCTACAGACCTTGGTTATAAAGATTTCATTTGTTATTGTTGACTTTGCTTTTAATTCAATTAACTCCTATACAGTGAGGTTCCCAAGAGATTTGTTATTTAAAGCAGTGGGGTGTGCAGGAAGGAGGGACAGGGGCACTGAAAAGCAAGCCATCTCTTTTGTTTCCAGAGAGAATATCTGCTTAGGAGCAATGTAAATACACAGAGTAGATGCAGAGGAAGCAAAGGCAACAGGGTTCTTCCTCTTCCTATAAAAGGAGGAATCCAGAAGCCACTGCACAAACGTCCTGTGCCTTCACGGCCTGAGATCTTGCACAGAAACCACATCCAGGGCTGTGGATTTACAAGAACAAATAGAGGAAGGCCTTCCAACGCTGCAGCCTAATGCTGTTTACACTATAAATAAGGAAGACACAAACAGGCTTCTGATGGCTATTGTCACCTCTTGGCTGCCTGTGGGAACAGAGGCTTGCTGGAGAGGTGTGGCTGTCCCACCCCTACCTAAGATCTGTCCTCCTAGTGAGACTTTGGAGGTGTGACAGATAAGAGATCTGGAAATGAGCATTCTGGAGCTCTCCATATGACTGTTCTTGAAAACCACACAGGGCCTGAGTTCCCTCACCTATCATTTCTCCCAAACAAGCCATAAGGGAATGAATGTGCAGCAGGAATGACAGCTCTACCCGGTAGCCTGGCCTGGTGCTGGAATCCTTCCCCACTTTGGCCATGCCACTGGTCCGCAAAGGCCCTGATATTAGGATCCCAGTATGGTTGGGTGTGTCAATAGGTCAAGAATTTTTGAAAGGGCTCTCTGCACACAGCTCTGTGCTCCTTGTATGGAAGATAAAAAGTCATGAAGACAGTCTCTACCCTCAGAGCTGTAATTCTAGTTGAGGAGAGAAACTAGTAAGAATTCAGTAAGTGGAACAGGAAGGGTGACCATGTCCAGCCAGGCTCAAGGCTAGGACTCTCGTGGATACCCTGTGGTCTACTTTCTCCTGTGGCTGCAGCTCATGCAGGTGTCTGCTGGCTTCCCTTGCACTCTGTACATAACCATCTTTTCTATTCTGCCAGGCTCGCAGCCATTTGTCTTCACCCAGCTGAGCCAGCAAGCCAGGTTCAGTTTCTCTTCTTTCATGAAATCTTCTGTGTACTGCTTTTGTGAGAAGTCTTGCTTCCTCCTTTGCACACTCACTGCATTTACTGTATAGAACTGTGGTTCCCAAGCAGAGTGCTTAGGTGCCTAGGACACTGCAGCAGGTTCACAGGCTGCTATGGAATATTTCAACTTTTCCAAAAAAATGGCTGGCAGACACCATGTGAACTACTAGGTCAAGGTAGTGACAGTTTACACATAAGATTGTGCCGCATTTCTTTTGATGGTGTAGTTTTACAATTACTGTGATTTTGAAGGAAAGTTCCTTGTAACACTCAATGTGGAACAGGAAATGAGGGTCATGGTACTGTATTCAACATGGTTCCAAGGCCTGGAAAGTTGTTCAGTGCCCATAAATAAGTGATTGTAATTATTTAATAATAAAATACAAATATTTTTCTTTTAATCTTTGGAGTATTACTTTTTCAATTGGCTACTAAGTTGTTAAGCCAGTCATAGTTATTAAGCTATTTGGATCTAATTATTTAATTACTTATTAAATGAACTATCAGGTTTTTTTTGTTGTTGTTGTTGTTGTTGTTGTTTTGCTGAAGGGGCACCATGAAAAAATTACTGAGGCCCTAAATGTTTTGTGAACAGAGAAAGTTTGGGAACCTCAGGTCTAGAACTTGACACATGGCATTTGCTATGTGAATTCTTGTTTTAGCTCCTGCATATATGTTTGGGAAGAAAACTGGGCTTGGTTTGCTTGTTTGTTTGGTTTTCCCCTGGGCTGGGATTCGGAATAGAGAAAGTTTTCTCCAGAAGACCCAAAGGAGCTTTGAGAATGGAGAAAAACTGCCCAGCAGGCAGATCAGAGAGAACTCGGTGAGTTTAGGTGGGAAGAGAACCCAAAACAAGGGAGAGGCCAGGAGAAATCCATAAATAAATTTAAGTTTAATTAAGTGGTTAGAGGAGTGTATCACTCTTATGCAAAGTCTTGTCACCACTCCTCTGCACTAGGCTTTTGAACAGAATATGTTTTTCCTTATTTCGAAATGAGGGGTATATTTTAAATAAACTTGTTTTATTACTATTAATAGATGTTTTAAAGTTACTATTAATGAGGAAATGAAAAGTTACTTCTATTTTTTGTTTACATTTTGTTTTGTTTTCAGTGCTTTATATCTAGTTTTCCATGCCTAAATCACTCTATTTTGCTATTCAAAGTACTAGTCCACCCATTGTTGATAGCTAAACATAAATGAATTTGGGAAGAGCCCTTTCCCAATGAATTTGCCAGTTCCTTCAGTTCCCTGCATAAAATCTTCAAGGCTAAATAACTGGGTTGTTCATTTATTGGACCCGTGAAGACCAGAAAAGAAAGAAATCTTGGGAAGTTATAACGATCATGTTATGTTTACAGCTAGGATGTCTTTGTTAACACTATAGTAGGACTAGCACATGGTAATTCAGCCTCTCAGAACTGTTTCTTCATAGTGTTTAAGTGAGATTTAATTAAGGTTGGATAATAGGATGATACACAAAATAAACACTCAAAAGAGTTCATCTGAAATCAATATGACAATTGACTATGTGCTTCCCTTAAATGACCCCTTTCTTTTGTTCTTTCTGTCTTCCTTCCAGGTGGTTGAGTATCCACACGGCTCTGTATGTCCTTTTCTGCTTTCCTCTCCTATCACTATATTTTTCAGATTCTCATTTGTCAACATACCCTCTGGTCACTGGTGTGCTGGCTCCTGAATTTGTATACTTGGTGCTTTCTGGTTGGGGTTCTCCCCCAGGGCCCTCAACCTGCCATGGACAAGTGCTCAGTGAGGATCTGATAAGGATCTAGAGGGCCATGGCTGTGACTGCCATGTTCAAGTGTGGGGGCCCCCAAAAACTGTGGATGAGATTTTCTTCTGAGCAAGGAAATTTACACTCAAGTATTGGTTACATAATTGACTCTGGAGCCAGACTGGTTGTGCTCACAGAACAAATTCTGGCTCTACTATTAGTGGTTGTATGATCTTAAGCAATTTACTCAATTTTTCTGAGCTTCTGTTTCCTCGTCTATAAAATGGGAACAATAATAGCATCTGCTTCATGGGTTGCAGTGAGGATTAAATGCTTCATACATGAAAGTTCCCAGAAGCATGCTCCGTCACTGGTGGCGTCTTCTATCACGAGCCTGTTGTTAAGCCTGCACCCCTACCTGTGGGCTAAGTGACCATGATCAAGTCTTTTAACCTCTTATAGTCCCAGATTTCTTATCTGCAAATGTTAATGGCACCTGCATAGCTGCTTCACTATGTTGTGATAGTAAACTGGAAAGTTCTGTACAAACATAAAATTTCAATTTATTGCCAATGCCCCCTCTTTTTCATTATAGTCAGCAAAGAACATGGTAAAGATCTCTTTTCCTGAGAGAGGATGCTCAGGGCTGGACACAGGTGCTAGGCCCAGCCCAGACTTCCACCAGCCACTGTGTTGGACATTGAGTAGCATCTCACCAGGGTGCCTATGGAGATGAGTTTCTTGGGTCCTCCCTGGGTTTGTGAGTGAGTCCAGAGCCTGGTTTTCTGTCTCTCCTCTTCTCAATTAGGGAAATAGTCAAGCACTGTCAGTTCTTTTTTCAGGTCTCAACAAGCCCTGGGCTGCCCTGGAAGGTAAGGGAGGAGAGGAGAGGAGACAGGAGGAAACTCTCCCTGTAAAACTTGGCTTTGACTGAATAGCTTCCAGTTGCCTTGAAATACAATCTTCTTTTGAACTCAAATTTGCCATCAGTCACATTCTTGGAAGCTGATGAGCTCCAGCCCTGTCCTGACAGCCAGGAGTGATAATACCTTACTGGCCCCACTGCTGGGGTGGTAGGAGCCAGCTGCTTGCTGAAGCTTCCTTTCACCTGCTCAGGAAGGCTGGAGTGCTGGGGACTTCAGCCCTGGGGGACCCAACAGACATTCTATTATCTCAATTTAAGAGAGAAAGTGATCCTCTTTCTAACTGCTGACTCTAGAACTGAGGGATCTTTTTTATATACCCTTATTGAATTCCCAAACATCTGGCTGCTCCACTCCAAGCAACAAAACTTGACCTCATGCCAACATTCACTATCTCCTGATTAATTAATTTAACAAATATGTATTCAGTACCTACCATAGGTTCTAGGCATTGGAAAGAACAGTGGACCAAAGGAAAAAAAAAACACCTGCTTTCCATAAAGTGCATCCCAACAGACAAAAATCAGGTCTAAAATACACCAGAGGAAAATGACCTGGACTTCAAGTCAAAAGATCCAGGTTTGAGAGAGAACTCTGCCATGTAAATGACATGTGTCAATTGGCTAAATCACTTAGGTTCCCTGGGGCTCACACGTCCCATTCCCATCTCTAATGGGAATCACATGGCCTGCTCCTCTGCTGTCCTTGCAGTAATTATGTGAAGGGAAATAAATGAAATCATTTTGTGTGCTGCTATATTCCATGCTAATTGGCCCACTACAGAGCCTCTGTATCACTCCAAACCTTGTATTCAGTTATATAAGGAATATTTATTGAGCACTGACTGTATACGAGGCATTTGGAATACAAAGGTGAATAAGATCTGGCCTCTGCCTTGGAAAAGATATACGCAAGCACCTGATTATGAAGCTGTGTGGTAAAAATGTCATTGCCCTTCAAAAGAACAATGGGAGAGTTGAGGGGGCATCTAGCCCAGTCCAGGGTGTGAAGGTGGATGGGATACTTGAGCTGAGTCTTAAATGCTGTGTTGGAGGTGGTCAGGTGAGGAGAGTGGCAGGGGAGGGGAGCATTCCTGGTAAACAGATGTTGGAAACCAACTACAGCCTAGTTCTGTGGTTCTAAGGTGTTAACTCTCAAGAGGGACTGATGAAAGAACAGATGTCTACAGGAACGAGCTTATAGAGGCTTTGTCTATACCATGGTGAAGAGTTGGAGTTAGGGGGTAACACAGAAAGGCTTTGAGCAAGGACACCATAGCATCAGCTTCATGTTCTAGTCAATGGCAGTTACATAAAGGACTGATTGAAAGGGTACCTGCAGGAGCTGAGACAAGAATATTTCTGTATACCTACAGGTAAGGTAGGGGCCTGAACTAGGGTGGGAGAGAGAGGTTAGGATAGATTTGTGAAATATTTAGGAGCTGGAATTACAGGGCTTGGCAATTTCTTAGATCTAGGGTGAGGAGGATTAGCAGATAAAATGATTCCTAAGTAGAGGTTATAACAGGAATCAGAAAGGGGAGAAGGTTTTGATGGAGAGAGGAAAAGTTTTAGATGCTTACTGAATTTCTCAGTGGAGAGTTTAGCAGCCAATTGAATACAGGCCATCCTTGCTTTGCGTAGTTCCACACACACATTTTTCATTTGTCACATATATTTAATAACACGGATTCCCCAACCCCACAGTTCACCTGTCAGTTACCATGGCATATGAACCATGAGCAGTTGCATAAAGCATCTATTTCTCTGCCAGCTCTTCAGTCCGTAAATCACTGCATACTAGTAGATGTGCATCATGGTCCATGACCAATCACATCATAAAATAAAAACTGTGTCAAATTCAAACAATACAGAAGTCAATAGTAAAGCTCCAAGTCAAGCTAACACCTATCTCAGGCTCTCTGCTCCCATCCCCATGCCCTCACCTGAAAGGGTTTTGTGAGAAGCAGGACTTCAAGCCAAGCCCTCAGACACAGTGCTGGAGAACTGTTATATCTTCCAATGCCTTCAGAGTGAAAGCCAAACACTTTCCAGGCTAGCTTGGCAGAGATTTTCCTGTTCTGTGCAGACAATGCAATTCCTTTCCTAGACCTGGAAACCACACCCAGCACCCAAACCACAGAATAAAATAAAACAGAAGACATATCACTGTTTCTCTTCTCTATATCCCAACAAGTGATGGCTCTTCTTGGACTGAGAAAAAAGGAGGGGAGAAAGAAAGTGGGGGCTGGGATAAATGGTAGAAATGGCACTAGCCTAGGAGACTGTTTTTTCATCTGAAAAATGGGTGTGGTTTGGCCACTTCACAGGCTTATTGCAAAGCCCAAAGCAGATAACAGGTATTAGAAAACTTTTTCAACAGTAAAAGACTATTCAATATCTGGAAAAAAAAGAGAAAAAAGTTGAAGAATATGGATCTTAGTTTCCTGCCCCCCCTCAGAAATAATAACAACAGCCTCAAAAACGTATTGTGCTCCTACTACTATACAGAGGTTCTGTACTGTAATTATCAGCTTCTATCAATTTTGTGCTTGGAGCAAGTCAGCTAGAGCCCTACAGGTCTGTCTCATTCAGTTCACTAAGGTTAACAACTCAGTCATTATCAGCATCTAGCTGCTAATTGTGGGAATGAATTTATCAGGAACCTGAGGATAGGGCATTTTAGATTTGGAAGATAAGAGGCAAAGGTTCATAGAATGGACTGCTCCCCAGGAGGTCAGGTTAGGGTACCTTCAGGGGTGGCAGGATGTGGCAGGAATTGGGAAGCCTTGGGATCCAACAAATCTGGGTCAAGTTTCAGTGGCCACACTGACTTAGGACAAAGAAGGCACCCGAGATCTATTTACCTTAATTTTCTGTAACTCTGAAATATTAATAGGACCCTTTTGTAGTAATGCTGTGAGCCTTCAGTAATGAACATATCACTTTCCCATAGGAAATGTTTACTGCTAGATACTAGCTTGTCCAGAGACATTGGCAAGCCTCTCCTCTCTGGCCACTGGGGAGGATCCATCACCAGTATTAGCAATTACTTTCATGAGCCACCTCCAGGGAGCTCTGTGTCAGCCCAAGCCCAGTCCCCCAAGATTCTTCAGGCTTTTTTTTGCAGGATACTCCGAGCTTTCATCAGTGCAGAATTCTGGGAAGGGACTCATAAAAAGTAGTGAGCAGTGAGTCAGACAATTACTGGGATTGGTCCATATTTTTTATTTATTTACCTTCCTTCCTTCCTCTCCCCCGCTTTTCCTCCCTCCTTTCCACCTTCTTTCTCCTCTCCTTTTCTTCCTCTTCTCTCTCTCCTTCCCTCTTCTCTGCCACTCTCTTTTTGTGTGTGTGAAAAATATTTATTGAGCCCCTATTATAAACCACACATAGTTTTAGACCTGGTGATATAGTAGTGAATAAAACAATGTCCCTATCCTCAAGAAGCTTAAGTTCTAGTTGAGGGAGAGAGACAAAGAGGCAAACTGTACTGATGAGAGCTGTGGGAAAACAATTAAGGAGGAAAGGTACACAGGATCAGAAGTGGGAGACGGTTCCGTTTTAAGGTTGGTGTAGAACTTGTTGAAAAGGTGATGTTTATATAGATGCTTGTTGTGGGATTGATTTTACTATTGCATTTCCCTCTCTTCCTGCTCATAACTGCAGACCCCACTGCAGTGGGTACAACCTCTCCCTCTTTTCTCAGGCTGTCACTGCTGGACTGGGGGCTATAAGGGTCTCAAGGTGACTTGAAGAAAGAGAGAGGAAGTAAAGTAGTCTTTAGGGTCATTCTCCCACCTTCTCTCATGGCCACTTCACTGCCAAGGGAACCCCATTGACAACATCCACGTGTCCTTCTTATTTCCCACTTTGGAGAGACCCATCCTCTTTTCACTCCGAAGTTCCTTTCCCAGCTCCTAGCTGAAAGATCTTGGGAGATGCATGTATCTGTTTTTCCTTTAGGAGAATCTCTCACCCATTGCTTCATCATCACCACCACAATACATATCTGCCTCTTCTCACAGATGTTAGGTGGAAAGAGAGGGAGAAAGAGAGAAAAGAAGAAGGAGAGGAGGAGAAGGAAGAGGGGGAGGAGAAGAAGAAAAAAGAGAGAGAGGAAAGTGGAGACAGAGGGAAAGGGAAAGTATGAGAAAATGGTAGACCTGAGGCTTCAATCCCTCTGCCCCCAAACATCATCTTTATAAGTAGCTAAACAAGCCTCAGAAACTCAAAGGACTGGGGTTTTGCTTCAGGCACCATGAGTGGACCCTCATCTAATGCTTGCAGCTATCTCTTCTGCAGTTAAACAAGAGGAGAGAAAACCTGTCAGAAGCAACAAGTGGCAGAAGGAGAAGGAAAAGACAGGGCGGAGGTCTGGAGCTGGCTGGGGAGGGGGTTAAAGGAGCACATAGCAAGGCCCACCTTGGAGAAGGTCTGGGCAGGTCTCTGCTGTCAAAAGCCCCTTCTAGCTCTAGCCTTGTCAGGGGCCCTACGGAGTGCCTCCCAGAGGCCACAGGACCCCTCTGAGGTACCTGGTGGGTGAGTGAGCCAGTGAGGTCAGTGACAAAATCCCAGATAGGCCTATGAGCAGCCCACATCAGCCAGAGGGAGCCCTGCCGGCACTGTGCCCACAGACCTAGCGTGTGCAAAAACAGTACTGAGTCTCCCACAAAGAGAGAGAATTGCCAAACTCATTTCTGCTCTGAAGTCAAAGAAAACCTAGTATAAACATGGTGGGCTCTTTGAATTATCCACATGAGATGTTTAATGTGTTTAGCCTCAAGCAGTTGAGGTTTAATAAGGGGATGTTCCTATCGTGATTTTATTAGAAACTTTAATAATCAGCTAGCATGTATTGAGAGCCTGTATCATATCAGCCACTGGGCTCCAGGCATCTTGCCATGTACTCTCCCCCCCCAATTCCTACAAGGACTCCCCACCCTGAGACACATGCACATGCCACTACCACCAATGTTGGTGAGGAATGGTGAGGAAACCTCTCTGAGGTTCATCAACGTTAAGTAATTTACTCAAAGTCATGCAACTGCTAACTGTTAGAGTCACAACTGAAAACCAAGACTGGCTAACTCCAAAACCTGCAGCTTTCACCACTGAGCTAACCTGCTTCTACTTCTCCTTGAGAACTAAGCAGGCAAGCAGATTCAGTCCTCCAGTGCTGTTCTATACAAGGCAAACTTGACAGCTGGAGTCCCTTACAGTATAACTGCTTTTTCCTAAAAATCTAAGCAATTCTGCAAAAGTTAGAGATTCTGGAAGTGATTCAAAGGTTGAGATTTATCATCCCATTTAGAAGTTAGCACCTAATACCATACAAGTACTTTTAAAATCAAAAGTATCTTTTACAACATTTTATGTGTTTTATTTTTAAATGATAATTTATTACATACACATGACAGCATTGATAAAAATCAAATGATAAGGTAAAATTCAGCCTCAATTTCATCTTTCCAATTCATTCACTCAGGCATTTATGTGGAAGCCTCTTGAAGACACTAATGGAAACAAATGAGTTAAAGTATTTGAAAGCTTCTAAACAGAACTTCCCCAAAATAAAGGGTGATAGAACATAGATGTTTCTACCCAACTCGAACATTTTCAGGAGAGAGAACAACTGAATCATTTTAACAGAATTAGGAACCCTTTCCTAAAAATATTCCCACAACTTTGCTTCAACTAACACTTGCTTCTCCCCACTGCTCCTCACCCCAGTTATTTACCAAAGCACCACTCCCCCCTGCTGTCCTATGTCCCAGTCCTGCCCTCTGCAGCCCCCAACTCTAAGCAAGCCACTGTGCTCTCTCTCTGTCTGTCCTGGAGACTTAATGACCTCTTACCATTTCTCTGCATGTGCACTATTGCCACTCTCCAATCTATTCTCATTGTAGGCAGAGTAATTTTTTAAAAGCACAAATCTGACTTTGAATAAAGACTCAAATTCTTACCATGTCTTGTAATGGGTATTCTTGGTTGCTTAGCAGCAACCATTGCTCTCTTCTTCTCTCCTGTGAGAAATGCTATTAGCTAGGGAGTGTAGAGATGTAAGCAACAGAGTACCTGACTCTGGTGGCTTAAGTAATAAAGACTTTTAATCATCTCGTATACAAATGTTCCACGTTTAGTGTAGCTGCTCCACAATGTTGTCCAACGCCCATGCATTTGCCACTTTGTCATCTTCAGCATATTGGCTGCTGACCCCCATTTCTGTTACCTTATAAGCACCAGATGGACCCTGCAGCACCAGGTGTCACAACCCCATTGAAGGCAGGAAGCCTGGGAAAAGTGGTAAGTGGTTAAAGGGCATTTCTCAGTGGTAGTTTTCTTTTCCTTTTATAAACAACAACAAAAAATATTCCCTAGAAGCCTCCCAGCAGAGTTATTTCATCTCATGTTTGTTACTGTGTTATATGGAACCATCTAACTACAGAAAAGGCTGGAAAAGTGAAAATGTGGAAAAGAAGAAATGTATGACTATAACTGACTTAAACCCAGAATGATTCATCAAGTGGGCCAATGGCATGTGGAGGAAGGTTTAGGGGGACTTTTGGGAAGTTCTTCCTTTACTTTTCTAGGAGAGCACCTGGAAGTGATCTTACTCCAGGATGCAGTCTCCCATGGGTGTAAAGTTCTTTAATCCCATGGCTGTCTTGTTTTCAAACTGATGTACAGTGATGCACAGGGGAAGACAAAGCCCAGGGAAATCAGAGAAGCAGAGATGTGCCCTGCATTCAGCAGCCCCTGAGGTGCCCCCCACCATGGTTCCTGCCTCCTGATATCTATGCCATTATGCAATCCCCTCCCCTTGAGTGTGCGCAGGACCTAAGGACTCTCTTCTAATAGATTAGGTCAGAAGTTGTGGCATATAATTTCTGAGAGTAGGTTACAAAAAGACTGCAGCTTCCATTGTGGGTGCTCCCTCTCTGCTACCTTGCACTTGGGGAAGTAAGCTTCCACGCTGTGAGCAGCGCTGTGGAAAAGCCCACATACTGAAGAACTGAAGTACTTACTCTAACCACCCACAAGAAACTGAAGCCTGCCAAAAACCACTCGACTAATTTTGGAAGCAGATCCCTCAGCCCTAGTCAAGTCTTGCAATGGCCACCATCCTCGTTAATAGCTTGGCTGAAGTCCCCTGAGGGAGCCTGAGTACAAGCCACCCAACTAAGCTGTTCTTAGAGTCTTGGCCCAGAGAAACTTTGAGATGATAAATGTTTCTTTCAGCTGCTAAGTTTTGTGGTAATTTGTTATGTTGCAATTGTTAGCTAACATAGTCATCAGATTAAGTCATTTCTCATCTGCTCTTGCTGAAGGCTTCCAGTTATATAAAACAATACATTTTCTTATCTCATAGGCCAACTTCAGTTAGGTTTCTGTTACTTGCAGCCAAAAGCACACTGCCTCTCTAGCAGTATCTGCACAAACTTTCTCCTTGCTCTGAAACTGCTCCAGCCACAGTGCCTCTTCTAATCCCTCGAGCACACCATGCACCTTTTCTCCTGTGGGTTTTTACTAATTTTAAAAAATTAATTTATTTTTCATTTACAATTGACATATAATATTATATAGTTTTAGGTGTACAACAGAGTTATTAGACATTTATAGTCCTTACTAAGTGATCACCCCTATAAGTCTAGGGTTTTTACTTGTTTTATTCCCATTAGTCAGAGCTCTCTCTACTTTATCTTGTTAATTCTTTTTAGTGTTTCAGACTTTAACTCAAAATCCCATTCCTTGGCAAATTTCCCTAACCCCCTTCAAATTATATCAAGTCCACCTCTTATGCACTTTTAGAGTACTGTGTACCTTTCTCTGGGTGTTTATGGCAGTGGATATTTCTACTTTGTGTAATCATTTGGTTACCTCCGTCTTCCTTCTACCTGAGGACAGAACTCCTATCTGCTTGGGCACCATTGTACCACAGTACTCAATACAGTGCTGGAGCAAGGCAAGCTCTCAATGAGTAATTAATGAGTGAAGAAGAAAATGTATTAAAAATACTCATTGATTGTCCTAGAGAAGAGCCAGGACTAAGTATATAGCCTTCGGAGTCAGAAATATAGAAAGGATATTTGAATTGCTGAGAGAATGTGGTCTCCCAGGAGAAATATATGAGATTGAAGATAAAACCTGAGATCTAGTCTGTGGAGGTTGGGGAAAAAGAATACTCAGCAGATGAGGTCTACAGGTGATGAGAGAGAAAGACTAAAATGCCAGGGCCACTTGACTCTCAGAAGTAACTTCAAATCCTTGTGAGATGACAAGAGGTGGGAATCTCAGAGTGTTAGCCAAGCCAAAGGACGTGGTACAAACCAAGCTGGGCTCCAGAAAAGCACTCAGAGTGTGGGACCCTGAGAACAGCACACGAGTAACTCCTCCTTCTGAAGCTAATGGGCCAGAATAGGCCACTCCCACCTCATACCCCTTCCCGAAGCCCTGCTTGTCAGAATGGCCATGGAACCTATGACAGAAGTATATCACTTTGAAGTCAGTGCCAGTCACAGTGATGTGTGCATGGAAATGAATTCTCTCCCAGCAAAGATTCTAATTGCAGCATTTGTCACTGTCCCCCAGAGAAGGCTGTGCCAACCCCATGTGGGCCATGAAATGATTCTGCAGTCACCCAGTGAGTGCACCTCTATGGATCACATGGGCCTCTGCCTCCTCTTCTCCTTAAAGAACCAAGGTTGATAAGGCCCAAATTATTCTGACAATTACTTTACCTCTCCTTTTTGTTCATACCTTAGCTCATACATCTAGCTGAGCCTGAAATCCTCTGTGTTCCTTAAAACTTCATCTGTCCACCATTACTGAAAGAGGAATAAATGTGGACCTGATCAACACAGAGTCTATCTAAAGAAGTGTTTGAGTCAGAGAAGAAATTTCCAGTTGATTAAAATTTGCTCCTTGAGCAACAAAAAGTAAAAGAGAAATAAAACATTATCAAATTGCACACACACAGCTCTTTCACTTTGAATACGACCAGCAGCTCCACATAGCCACCTTCCTTCTTTCTTTCATTTGATGGTGAAGGTGATAGCAGAGACATGGGATAAGGAACAAAAATGAGAGAGGAGGGTAGCATGGTTGGCAGTGGGAATTTTCTAAAGCAAGCATCAGCTAACTTTTTCTATAAAGGGCCAGATAGTGTATATTTGGGCTTTCTGGCTACATAGCCTCTGTTGTAAGTGGTCAGCTCTGCATCGTAACGTGAAAGCAGCCATAGACAGTACACAAACAAGTGAGTGTAGCTGTACCTCAATAAGACTTTATTGAGGAACACTGGAATTTGAACTTTGTATAATTTTTGTGCATTACAAAATATTCTTCTTTTGATTTTTAAAAAGAACATACTTGTTTAGAGTAGTTTAAGTCTGACAACAAAATTGAAAGGGAGATATAGAGATTTCCATATCTTCTTGCCCCCACACATGCACAGCCTCCCCTATTATCGCCATCCCCACCTGAGTGGTGCATTTGTATAGTTAATGAAGCTACTCTGACACATCATATCACCCCAAGTGTATCCTTTACTCAAGATCCCCTCTTGGTGTTATACATTCTATGGTTGAGGTTTTTTCAACTATTAAAACAATTTAAAATCATTCTTAGCTCATATACTACATCAAAACAGGTCATGGGCCAGAGATGCATGTGACTTGAAATTTGCTGACCCCTAATCTAATGTAAGTTTCTAAGTTTCTCTTGATTCTTGCCTTCTCCTTGTCTCCACACCCCTCCTGTCACTCCATGATGTTCAAACTTTATTTTGTAACAAACATTTATACTTTCCCTCTTAGATCCTACTTTTCCTGTCCACTAACATACACACTTGAGTTAGCCTTCAAGAAATGGTCCTTAACCACACATTTACATTTCTGTACCAGAAGGATTAAGGAGCCTCTAGAGCTTTCTATAGAGTAAGTCTTAAGAATTAAGGGAGATGGAGGTGGCAGGAACTGTGGGGAAGAAAGTGACTGTTAAAAACTCTGTGAAGTAGAAGCCCACACAATTTCTTTTTCTATTGCTGTATTACGAAGTAACAATTACTTCTTACTAATGTTTGTGCTTTACTTTTATTTTTTTTACCTACTCAAAATGTTAAAGTGATTTTCTCTGACATCTAAAAATATTCAGCAGTCCACACTTAATGGATAAAACGCACAATCAGACACCAGAGCTCTCAATAAAGGAAAGGGCTTACTATACATACTCATTGTGGCCTGAGGTTTTTGAAATTACATTTGCAGAAATTCCTGCCTGAGCGAAAGGTCAAGGGTATCATAGGAAAACAGTGTTTTGGGGCCTGGGTCCAAACCCCATTCTGCCACTGGTTGTAGGGCTTCTCTTCTTAAAGCTTCAGTCCCTTTGTTGCAAGATGGAAATAATAAAGGTCAGTTGTTCTGATGTTTAAATGAAGTGCCTAGTTTGTGTAGTGTTCTTTGCCCTTTCGCCTCAGGACTCTCACCCAATCCCCTATCAATCTATCAAAACTTATTTTGAGTACCATTGTTTAGTATCAGTAACAACTTTGCATTTTTTGCCATACGAGTAAAATCTTAGGGCAGAGCAAGTAATTAAAAAAACACATTCAAAGTAAACCTCCTGGACTGAAGTGTTTTTTTTTAAGATAAAAATCTTTTTTTTTTATTTTTTAGTTGTCTTACTCACATAGATTAAATTACTTGCAGTGATAATTAATAGCACATTAGTAAATGAAGCCAGATTTCTAGAAGTAATAGAGCTGAGCAGAACATAAGCTCAAGGCTGCTCTTGCTCTTAAGTCTCTGCTGAGGAGCAGAAGGAGAGCCTGCCAAGGAATGCTGAGGGAATTATCAAGCTTGTGGGTTTGCCAAAGCAGAATTAGCCAGGCTGTATGGGCGCCATGCAGATGGGGAGACAAGCAAGGCAGGAGCCTGGGGAGGGTGCAGCAGACTCCTAGAGGTACAGTGGCAAATATGGGTTGGGGGAGTGATGTGGAGTGGAGGGACACTGCATCTGGGAATTGTGTGCTCTGTTGTAGATGAGTCTTGCTCTAAGGCCAGATTCAGAATGTCAGAGCTGGAAAAGGCCTCCACATCAGGTGGCCTACACTTTCATTGCACAGGTGACAAAACAGGCCCAGCCATGTTCTGACTTGCCCAAGGATTTGCATCTTATAAAGGAAGAGCCTCCTTGTATATGGCTGGCTTTCTAGGGGTCATTCAGACAAGGGCAGTCCAGTGTCCTGTTTTTTGGCCAAAGTAAGGGTCTAGAAAGCACCGAGCTTATCTTGTAAAAGTCCCAAAGCAATGCCTGTTACTTGTCTGTCAGCAGTGAGCAGAGAGGGTCCCACACACACACAGACTTGTACTGCTGTTATCTTTCTTTGGGGATTTGGAGTTGTGGGAATTGAAGTCCACTGCTACAGCTTTTGAAAAATCTTTGCTGTTATTGCAAAAATATTTACAGTATTTATCATAATGAAATATTAATACTAATAGTGAACTAGACCAGTTTGTGAAAATGCCTGTGCTCTGTCTTGAGAGAGGAGCATGGAATTAAATTTCTGTGACCAGCTTGGTGGGGGGGAAGTCTTCAAAAACACACCTCCTGATAAACTGTTGGATGGTCTCCCCGGAAGAAATGCTCACACTCCTGCTGCCCTGGCATTATAGCTCTCAATCCAAAATCTCCCTCCCTGCCCCCACTCACCCTCAGGTTCCTCCCTTGGGCCAGGCTCCTCCATTTACACCTCTCCCCACAAGGAGAGTGCCTGGCATTGGGAGAAGGTAATTGCTTGGTTTTGCAGGAAAAAAAGTGCCAATTGTAATCTTTATTAGGCTCACAACCAGTCTCACCACCTTTCGACTATTGCAGACCACACACATACTGCATTTGCCTGTATTGGGACAGGAGACCTGTGTGGTCCTGCCGACTCACTTATAATAAATCTGTGAGCTTAATAAAAGCATCACTTCTATCTTTTGATCTCTCTTGAGTTACTCATCAGCTCTGGGTAACATACTTCTTGACTGACAGCCTTTTCCCAGAGAAAACTGAAGCATGGTGGTTCTTCAAACAAAAAGTGGCATGGAAAGGTGGTGTGAGTGCACAAGTGTGTGTTGGGGGTGGTGCACTATGTGACTTGCAGGAAGAAAGAAGGGGAAGGAGAAGCTTGGCTAACCTAAAAGACAAGGTACGCAGAGGAAAATGAGCATTGTGTATGGCCTGCTGCTCATGGCAGAAGACTCTAGAGCCCTCAAGGCTGTTGGGCTCTATGTGCCTCACCTGTTCCAGTCTCCCCTTTGGCCTTTGTTCAAAATTCTTCTCAAGATTCCATTTCTCCATGGAACCTCTCTTTTTACTCTCTGTTAGCACCAAATCAGCTTTAATTCAATCTGCATTTGCTTAAATTCACTAAGGCTGCTTTCTTGTGCAACCTTTTGCCTGTAAATTCCTTGAAGGGATCAATGTTCCATTTTATTTCCCATTTTATGACACACCCAAAATCTGTCAAAGCAGGTACCACATGTGGATATTTCCTGCACTTCCTCTATGCCAGGCTCTGGGCTAATCTCTGGTCATATATTATTCTAGTGTGTCGTCACAATAACTCTATGAAGTAGGGATGTTTTCACCTGCATTTAATAGCTGAGGAAATTCAGACACAGAAAATTTAGATAAGTTGCCCAAGGTTGCACAGCTGATAGGCAATATATCAGGGATCTCATCTGAGAGCTGTCTGAATCCACAGGCCCTGTTCATACCCACTCTGCCCAAACCACCCATGTCAGGCCTCTCTGGGCTGCTAGTTGTGCATGCATTTTGCAGTACAGCACCCAGGCCCCATGTTGAGGTGAAGTTCCTAATGTTTCTGCCTCCCTAGGACTCATGTCATGCCCACTCCCTATGGGTGACTTAACCCTGGGCCACAGCTGCTCAGGGAAACCACAGCCACTTAAGGAATCACGGGGAAGATGCCAAACTCAGTTTGGACTCACTGGGGGTTGGTGTTTCAGCTGAGAAAACACCAGGCCAGAATATTTGGTCCTCTGTACTACACAGACACAGCCTTCTTCACAGCCACCCCCACATGAAATCATAAGCACAGGGACCACAGGGCCACATACAACAAAGAATGTGCTCTGTTGCCTGGTGGCTAAGGATACAGACTCTGCAGTCAGCTGAGGCCAAGTGAGACCACAGATCTGCCCAGTAGTACCTATTTGACCTTGAACAAGTCCCTCAGCTTCTCCACTCAGTCTTCTCACATGTGAAAGCAAGATAATAATAGTGCTTATGTTATGTGCATGTTAAATGAGATAATCCATGAAAAAGAGCCAGAAATAAAGAAAAGTCTTTTTTAAGGTTATAAATGATTAGTTTTGAGGATTGAATTCAGTAGCCCAAAAAGATGAAGTCCTAACCCTAGTACCTGTGAATATGACCTTAACTGGAAATAGGGTCTTTGCAAATATAATCAAGCTAAAATGAGATCATTTGCAGTGAGCCATAATCTAATATGACTGCTGTCCTTATAAGAAGTGGGAAACTTTGACTTATATGTACAGAAAGGAGAACACTATGAGAAGACACAGACATAGAGGAAGATGGCTATGTGAAAATGGAGACAGAGATGAGGGTGATGCTGCCAAAAGCCAAAGAACTCCTAGAGCTACAAGAAACTGGAAGAGGCAATATCATCTCTAGCGGCTGCAGATGGAGCACAGCCCTAACACCTTGATTTCAAACTTCTAGACTTCAGCCTGTGAGAAAATAAATTTCTCTTGTTTAAGCCATCGTGTTTGTGATTTATTCCAGCAACCATAGGAAACTATTAAAATTAGCATTAAAAAGATCACTGGTATAAGAAACCCAAGACTTCTGTCCTAGTGTTAGCTTTGTTTCTAACTAGTTGTGTGAACTTGGACAAATTATAGAGGCATAGATTATTAGACTTGAAAAAGACTTTATGTCCTGGTGAAGAAACTGAGGCCCTCAGAGGGCAGTAATTTGCAAGTGACTCCACTGACCCTCAGTTACTTCTTCTGTCAAAAATAGACAATCATCCCTGCCGTGCCTGCTTTACTGAGTTGTGGCTGAGGTGTCAATAAGATCACGTAGGTATACCAGTTGCCATCACAGTCACAGCAACAACCACACCACTGTCAGGGTTCAGAGGAGCACCCTCATCAGTTTCCCAGGACTCTGGTTGATTTGGAGAAAGGAGTCAAGCCAACAATGAGCTATTTAAAGCAGATGAAAGCAGTAATAGCCTCTGGGCACCCATGTGACAGCCAGCCCACCAGCTGGGTAAATATGGAAGAGTTGAGTGCCACTTGAAAGTCAGGGTGAAGGAGGGCTTGGTCTCTCAGGTAAGAATATAATGAATGAGGACACCTTGCTTCTGGTGCTGCTGCCTGACTTACCATGCCTTCTTGGCCAAGTCTTCTCTGGGTCTTCCTGTGCCTGTCTATAAAATGTGGAGTCGGACCTACACCCAGGTCTGGATGACTCCAGAGTCTCTGATGGGGACTGCTTGAGAACTGTCTTCAGACAGTTCTCAAGCAGTCCCCATCACATTCCTCCTCCTCATCACCTTCATCATTATCATCATAATCATCAACATTGTCACCTTTTACACTCATGAATTGCTTAGTGCTGGGGATATGTTCTGAGAAATGAATCATTGGGCAATTTTGTTATTGTGTGAATAGAGGCACTTATACAAACCTATGTGGTCTAGCCTACTAACACCTAGGCTACAAGCTTATATAGCATGTTGCTGTACTGAACACTGAATACTGTAGGGAATTATAATGTGATGGTGACTATTTGTGTATCTACACAGATCTAAACATAGAAAAGGCACAATATAAAAAATACATATGTAAAATGGTACATTATAGAGGACACTTACCATGAAAGGAGATTGCAGGACTGGAAGTTGCTCTGGATGAGTTACTGAGTGAGTGGGAAGTGGATGTGAAGGCCTGGGACATACAGTACACTATGGTAGACTTTATAAACACCGTATCCCAGCATCACCACAGCATGTGAGTAGTACATTGTGCTACAATGTTACAGTGGCTACAGTGTTACCAGGCAATAGGAATTTTTAAGCTCCATTTTAATCTTATGAGGCCACCATACATATGCAGTCTGATTTTAACAAAAATGTCATTATGCCATGCATGACTGTGTTATCTTCATCACCAACAGCCTCCTCACCATCATCTTTATCAACATCATCATCTTGTATCATTATCATCCTCATGATTACATCATACATTTGGTTCATACTAGAATTTATCATGTATTTTCATGAGTGTGGCCAGTGAATCGTTCAACAATTTAATGAACTGGATACTATCATTATTTTACAGATGATGAAACCAAATCTGAGAGAACTGAAGTGACTTTCTCAGGCTCACAGAGCTGTAAGGATCAAAGACTTAGGTTCTATTATGCCAGATCTTAGGATGGTTTCTTTGATGGCATTACTGTTTTTAGCAAACATTTCACTCAGCTACCACAGGTTACACACAAAATGAAGTATGAACCTCCAAGTGTTTTTCAGTGAGATTTGCTCTTCTCTATGATGTTGTGTGGCTGATTTCGCAGACTTAAAAGGGTTTATGCATGTGTGTGTCAGTGCCCATGTGTTGGTGTGTGTGCATGCAGGTGTACATGTGAGACAGAGAATGAGAGAGAGAGAATGGGAATGTACATATCCTGCACACCTTGGAGGCTGTCCCCTTGCCAAGCAGACTTGAGATTCAGCCCACACGTGCAAGATTTGGATGTCTTTTGTCCCCTGAGAGTCTCACTCTGCCTGGCTAATCCAGGCAGAACTTTCTGCTGCCTCCTTATAGGATGCATTTCAGACCAGAATATCAATGGAGATTATAGCAAGGAGAAAAATAAATTTGGGGGAGGGAGGGTGCTTCCTGGTAGGAAAGCTTAGCAACCAGGTAGGGGCCTTCCAAGGATGATTTCAAAGTAGTTAGTTGGAAATAGGATAGGATAAGGAAGGCCCTTCACGGGGAGTTTGTCTATATACTATACTCTGTCCCTAGGTTGTCCTTAAGACAAATCTGCCCACACTTTGTTTCTATAGGTGATTGACATGCATGTATCTTTTCCCTCTGTGTATCAAACTCTGTCAACTATAAACAGAGTGACTATGCCGCTCAGTTTGACTGGGACAGTCAGGTTTACATCAGACATCTTGACACCCCATCCACTTTATCATTTGTCATTGTCAAAAGTGTCCCTGTTTGGACATTAACTATGGAACAGTCATTAACTATGACCATCAAAGAAGGCAGGAAACAAGGGCCACCAAATGAGGGTTTTGCCATGTTGCTCAGTGGGAAGAGCATTGAAAGCAGGGAACTTAGTATAAGTTTCAGCTGTACCACTTTCTACCTAGGTAAGAATCAGTTACCACATCTATAAAATGAGGATAGATTCTTTCCCCTGTAGCCATTGCTTTGATTGACTCATTTTGCCTTCATTTTTTCAGTTACAACTGAGCCATTCTGGTTACACAGAATCAGTGGAGGCCCAAAGGCCAGGGTCAGGGGCTCACTTAGTGCTGTAAGAATCTAGTTATATCTAAAAGAATCCAACCCATCTCTCAGTGCTATACCAGCTGGAGCAGCCACAACCCAGGAACTGCTAATTTGGTAGATTGATTTGGAAAATCTAAAAAATTATAAGAGACATTTACTTGCTGGAATTTAGGAAATTAGAGCCAAAAAGCAGAAGCAGTATTGGGAGGTAGATTAACTAAATGAGGACTGAATTTGTGTAGGGGAGGAAGGGATTGGAGCCAGCCCTGCAATCTCATCCCCCCAGGGAACCTGGCCCAGAAGGTTCTCTCCAGCCTCGTTACTGAGCCCAGCACCACTCAACAAGCCCAATGTTGACAAGTTCTTAGGGGCTTCCAGGTGCCTCTCTACTGCTCCCTGCCCCTGCTTATGGCCAACAGGGATGCCCATCAGATACACCTGGCCTGCTGACCATACCAGCTCCTCTTCTAGCCACGCACCAACCATATGCCTGAGACCCTAACTACTCAGAGCCACACAGTATGTCCCTAGGTTGTTTCTTCACTACCAGACCTTGTTCAGGTTGTTTCCTCTTCTTCACAAGCCCTGGTTCTCCCCACCAGGTGAATGTAGCCACCTTTCAACCTCCAAATAAAGTGTGAACTGCTCCCCCTACCACTTCACTGTAAGCTTAACTCTCCTGGCAAACATAGTCATGCTTTCCAACAGATTCTTTCTGTAACTTTCTCCCTCCATCCACTGTGAGCTCTAAGAGAGCAGGCACTGCCCCAGCCAGCTCCATATCCCCAGTGCCTTACATAGTGACCTTGGTTCAGGTTAATCTCTGAATATAAGGTGTCTTGACCCCTGGATTAGGGTTCTCTGAAGAATAAAATATTTGTGTGTGTATGTGGATGGTTGGAATAGATAGGTAGATAGACAGACAAACAGTTTTCATCAATGCTTCCCCCTGGGGCTCCACCACCGCTGCTGCTGCTGCTGCTGCTGTGGGTGGTAGAGGAGCCCCCAGGGCTATGCTGGAGGGCTGGGCTAGAGGTGGTGGTCCTAGACTCTGGCCGGTAGGGGAGTGGTCATCCTTGACTTCAGGCTGGATAGGGAAGTGGTCATCCTCACTTCCATCTTGGCTGGAGGAGGGCTCATCCTTGCTTCCATGCTGGGTGGAGGACTGGGCATCCTTGACTTCAGGTTGGCTGGGGGACTGGCAGATTTATTGGTTTTCTGCCCTGACGCCTGAATGTCTTGGGTTGTGGAAAGACTGTTGCTGGAGTTAGGGGAGGGGCAGGGCCTGACCTTGATGGTGTGGACTTTCATCTTGTTTTCTGTGGTGTGTATGATCATATATGTGCACATAATATTGCTATATTTTCTGTCTGTTAGTAATTCCTGTATCTCGTGCTGCTGCTTAAATCCAAGGTTCTTCATTATTTCTGTTGTCTGGGGGTTAGTGTGACCCCAGGGCAACTTGCTGTAGAGCTTCAGTTTCTCCTCCTGGCCAATATTGACCCATGGATCTTTCATTATATCTTCCAGGGTTGTTCTTTGGCTGGGGTCAACAGTCATTAATTTTTTAAAACAGTTTTGGACATTCCAGAGACATAAAGTAAGGTGCATGGAACTGCTTATTCAATATATGCTGCTTCAGTTCCCCACAAATGGTAATTTCCCAGTCACCATCCTGTAGACAATTACCCCCCAGGCTCCAACATCATAGGGTTGGAGCTGCAACATCTCTGGGGCCATATAGGAAACAGTGGCATAGAAAGCATACAGTTTTTGGTCTGAAAACTCCATGCTGAAGCCAAAGTCTGTTAGTTTGGTGTTCAGCTCACCATCTAGAAGGATGTTCTCTGGCTTCAGGTCCTGGTGCATGATTCTCTTCTGGTGGCAGTACTGTACCACTGATATTAGTTGCTGGAATATGGCTCTGGCTTCCTCCTTGGTCCTGCGGCCATCATTCTTGACGTAGTCAAATAATTGCGTTCTACTCACATGTTCCATGAAGAGAAAATATTGGTCCCAGGTGGCAATCACCTCAAAAAATTGAAGATGTTGGGGTGATTTAAACTCTTAAGACAATGAACTTCTTGAAAGACTTCAGAGAAGCTCTGTCAACTCATGATTTTCACAGGCACCCTCTGTGCCAGTGAAAATGTGTGGGCCAACCTCATCTTGGCAAAGGGTCCCTTGCCAATGGCGTTCAGTAGTATGTAATTGCCAATATGGCACTACTCATTGGCAGAGATGGCTGCAAAGTCATTAGACATGGTGACTTCAAAATAAAAACAAAAAAAAGTAAAAAAATGAAAAACAAAATAAAAATAGCAAAATAAATAAAAACAAAAAAATTGAGAAAAAGAAAATTAAAACTGAAAAAAGCAAAATAAAACACAAAAGAAAAATGAGAAAAGATAAACAATTAAAAACAATAAAAATAACAAAATACATACATACAAAAATTGAGAAAAAATAAAACTGAAAAAACAATAAAAATAGCAGAATAAAATATTAAAAAATACAAATAAGGAAAATAAAAAAGGAAAAAACTAAAACATTTTTTAGAAGTAAAAAGAAAAACAAAATTAAAAAATAAAATGAGAAAACAAGCGACCTTTTCTGAATCCAACAGGTAACCACAAATGAACATCCTGGGCTATAATGGACAAACACCCCAGCCCAGCCAGGACCTAATGTAGGAGTATTTTGTAACTTCATGACAATGGAGTCTTACGAGGTCAGAGCAAGAAATAAACCAACCACAGCTAGGGATAAACTATAGTGCTTTTCTCACAGGTCTCATGACAGTTTTACTCTGGAAAAAAAATAATAAAACACTCTCCAAAAAGCATTTTTTAATGAGGGATATCAAAGATTGGTATTTACTTTATTAGAATTGAAAATTTAGAAGATGCAAAAAATAAAATAAAAATGAAAAATCATACTTATTCCAGGTCTCAGTTCAAATATCACCTGCTTAGAGAGGGCTCCCTGATCCATCCATTTCTACCTGCCTCACCCAGCCCATCACTTCTGTCATCTTCATAGCACTGACCCCAGTGTGCCTGATTCTTGTTTACTGTCTGTCCTTCCCATGAAGGGAGGAGAATAACCATAGTGTTCACCATTTCTAGCACAGAGAGTGGCAACAAAATATATATTAATAAATATTTCTTCACTAGAATAATAGAAGAGTTTGGGGGAACAAAAGGATATATCATGACTGGAGATTTTGCCCCATTGCTAAACATGGTGGCTGGAGGAAGAACAAAGGCAAACCTAGCTGACACTGGCCCTCATTGTTTAGAAGGCTGGACACTACCACTGGTTTTCAGCAAGCATGGGATTCTGGGAGAGGACTTGTGAAACAGAGTGCTCTGGGAAGCAAAGAAGCAGTTGGTTCCTTCCCCTCCCCCTGGGCAAGGGGCACGTCAATGGTGGCCAATGCAGGTCTGTGAATGGAGGCCTGGGGCACAGACTCCCAAAGATGCCTGGAATGGGACAGCAACTGGAGACCAGGTAAACCACATACATTTATGATACTTTTGGGTGGGAAAAGAGGTTCCTGGCACAACCTTGAACTGAGTTGGCAGAGGGTGACAGGGTAATTTTTCTTTGAGTGTCTTGGAGGGAATGGGCTTTGAGGCAGAAACTTGCTGTTATTCACAAAGACCTTGGTGATAATAGTCAGCCCTGTGAAGAGATTTTTGTTCTTGTGTTATTTCAGTTTTTGAACCTATATAGTAGTTGTAATAACAAATATTTAAATAGCTATTTTTGATGTAATACTCTGAATTTTCCTTTCCCCTTACTTTGTTACCCAGATAGTTTAGGCAGAAACTTTCCATTAAATAAAAGATTCCTTTCTTTTCCACCGAACTCCATCTTTGGAGATTGGTGTGGTAGTTGGTGAGCTGTAGAAAACTGCCTACTGTTGGGTTCACTAACAAAAGTGATTAATAAAGAATCTTTAAAAATTTCATGTCTGTCCTCACTCAGCTTTTAAGGCAGATACAATAACAAAGAGGAACGCTGAAGTCTAGGATTCCAATTATTTGAGTGCTTGGTGAGCATGAGGAAAAGCCAAATGGAAGGAGCCTTTCTGTAAAGGTTAAAGATTATTCATCCTTTCCTCTAGTGGTACTTACCAAAAGATGCAATGAATTTGGATCTGCAATGAGGCTGCAAGGTGTTGGGTTTCTTAAAATTTTATTGTATTTTTTCTGTTACCATTTATCCCTCTATTGTCTCTTCCACCTCCACCCCCACTCCTCCCCCAGCCCACAAGCATCATACTGTTGTCCATGTCCATGGGCCCTTTTGTTTGTTCAATCCCTCCACCCTCTAACCACCCCCACCCAGAGCTGTCAGCCTGCTCTCTATGAGTCTGTCTCTATTTTCCTTGTTAGTTTAGTTTGTTCATTAGATTCCATATATGAATGAAATCACATGGCATTTGCCTTTCTATGATTGGCTTATTTCACATAGCATAATGTTCTCCAGGTCCATACATACTGTCACAAAGGGTAAACTCTTTTTCTATGGCTAAGTAGTATTCTATAATATATAAATGTACCATAGTTGTTTTATTTTATTTTTTAAAATATTTTTTATTTATTATGTTATTACAGTTTTTCCATTTTTCCCCCTGTATCCCCCCTCCATCCTGTCCCCCAACCTTCCAGCATTCCCTCCCCCTTAGTTCAGGTCCATGGGTTGTACATATAAGTTCTTGGAGTCCTTTGTTTCCTATACCATTTTTTATCTCTCCCCATCTATTTTATGCCTACTAATTATGCTGCTTCTTCCCTGTACCTTTTCCCCCCTATTTCTCCCTTCCCCCTTCCCACTGATATCCCTCCATGTGATGTCCATTTCTCTGATTCTGTTTCTCTTCTGGTTGTTTGCTTAGTTTTTGTTTTCATTGTTCTTTTCTTTTAGGTTCATTTGTTGATAGTTGTGAACTGTCATTTTACTGTTATATTTTTTATCTTCTTTTTCTTAGATAAGTCCCTTTAATGTTTCATATAATAACAGTTTGGTGATGATGAATTCCTTTAACTTGACCTTATCTGAGAAGCACTTTATCTGTTTTAAATGATAGCTTTGCTGGATAGATTAATCTTGGATGTAGGTCCTTGCTTTTCATGACTTCAAATACTTCTTTCCACCCCTTCTTGCCTGCAAGATTTCTTTTGAGAAATCAGCTGATAGTCTAATGGGAACCCCTTTGGAGGTAACTGTCTCCTTTCCCCTTGCTTCTTTTAGGATTCTCTCTTTGTCTTTAGTCTAGGGTAACTTAATGATGATGTGCCTAGGTGTGTTCCTCTTTGGGTCCAACTTCTTTGGGACTCTCTGGGCTTCCTGGACTTCTTGAAAGTCTATTTCCTTCACCAGATTGGGGAAGCTTTCCTTCATTATTTTTCAAATAAGTTTTCAATTTCTTGCTGTTGTTCTCCTTCTGGGACCCCTATAATTTGGATATTGGAACGTTTCAAGTTGTCCCAGAGGTTCCTAAGTCTCTCTTCATTTTTTTGGATTCTTGTTTCTTCCTTTTCTTCTGGATGGATGTTTATTTCTTCCTTTTCTTCCAAGTCATTGCTTTGAGCCCTGGTTTCCTTCCTGTCACTGTTGGTTCCCTGGATATTTTGCTTTATTTCACTTTAGGTATCCTTCATTTGTTTTTTTCATTTTTTGACTCAGCTCAATCAGATCTGTGAGCATTTTGATTTACCAAGGCTTTAAATTCTCCATCAGGTAGGTTGGCAATATCCTCATCGCTTAGTTCTGAGGTTATGCTCTGTTCTTTCATTTGAGCCATATTTCTTTGTCTTGGCGCAGCTAATAAGTTGTAAGGGGGTGGAGCCTTAGGTATTCACCTGCGCAGGGCAATCCTCTTTGCTGTGGTGTGGTGCTGCCTGTGGGAGAGGGGCCAGAGAGGGAACAGTAGGCCCTCCTGCTCATTTCTAGTGTACTTTTCAATGTGTGAGGCTGGTAGTATCTCCCACTGTGGAAACTCCAGCAATAGCCCACAGTCAGCACTGAGTCTCAGTTTTCCCCTTAAGTCACCCTGCCAGGCAGCCTACCCCCAAGGCTGTCACCTCGGGCGGTTTTTCTGAGTCAGCCCACATGGTCTGCCACCTTACCGGTCTACTTGTTCTGGTTGATTTTTTTTCTTTAATTCCCTGGTTGTGGAGTTCCATGCAGTTGGATTTTCTGGCTCTTTTGGTTGTTTATTGATTTTAGATTGGTTGTTATACTCTTTTTTGGTTGTGCAAGGAAGTGAAGGGTTTCTACCTACACCGCCATCTTGGCTGGAACTCTACCATGGCATTTGCCTCTACCACAGTTGTATTATCCATTTATGTACTGATGGACACTCGGGCTACTTCCATTCTTCGCAATTGTATATAAAACTGCAATTAACATAGAGTTGCTTATATTCTTTTGAATTAGTGTTTCAGGTTTCTTTAGATACATTCCCAGAAGTAGAATCTCTGGGCATAACGAGGTTTCATTTTTAATTTTTTGAGGTATCTTCACACTGTTTTCCACAGTTGGCTGCACAAAACTACATTCCAAAGAAGAGTGCACAGGGTTCCCCTTTCTCCACATCAACACCAGCACTTGTTTGTTGATTTATTGATGTTAGCCATTCTGACAGGTATGAGGTGACATCTCATTGTGCTTTTAATTGCATTTCTCTGATGATTAATGATGTCAAGTATTTTTTTATATGCTTATTGGCCATCTGTATGTCCTCTTTGGAGAAGTGTCTATTCAGATCATTTGCCCATTTTTTAATTGTATTTTTTGGTGTTGAGTTTTGTAAGTTCTTCATACATTTTAGATTTAAATTTTGGATATAAATATGGATTATAAATTTTGAATCTGATACCCCTTATCATATGTATCAGCAAATATGTTCTCCCATTCTGTGGGTTGTCTTTTTATTTTATTGATGATTTCTTTTGCTGTGCAAAGTTTGTTGAAGTCCAAGTTGTTTATTTTTTCTTTGTTTCCATTGCCTGGGGAGATGTATCCTATAAAATGTTGCTATGATCAATAGAAGGATTTTGCTGCTTATGTTGTTCTCTAGGATTTTTATGGTTATGAGCCTAACATGTAAGTCTTTGATCCATTTTGAATTTATTCTTCTTTGTGGTGTAAGAAGATCATCTCGTTTCATTTTTCTGTACATATATGTCCAATTGTTTCAACCCCATTTATTGAATAATCTCTCTTTAGCCCATTGTATGTGCTTACTTCCTCTGTCAAACATTAATTGACTATAAAGGTGTGGGTTTATTTCTGGGCTCTCTATTCTGTTCTATTATGTTCCATTGATCTATGTGTCTGTTTTAATACTGGTTCTATGCTGTTTTAATTACTATGGCCTTACACTATAGTTTGATATTAGGTATGATGATTCCTCCCACTTTGTTCTTCTTTCTCAACATCACTGTTACTATTAAGGACTTTTTGTGGTGCCATATAAATTTTGAAATATGTGTTCTAGTTCTAAAAAATATGTCATTGGGATCTTGATAGGAATTGTGTTAAATCTATAGATTGCTTTGGGTAGTTTAATGATGTTACTTCTTCCTATGCATGAACACAGTATAAATTTCCACTTATTTGTATCTTCTTCAGTTTCTTTCTATGTGTCTTATAATATTCCATGTTACAGGTGTTTTACATTCTTGGTTAGATCTATTCCTACATATTTTGTTCTTTGGAAGCAATTTTAAAGGAATTGTTTTCTTCATTTGCCTTTCTGATAATTCATTATTAGCATATAAAAATGCAGCTTATCCGGATATTAATTTTGTATCCTGCTACTTCGCTGAATTCATTTATCAGTCTAATAGTTTCTTGGTGGAGTCTTCAAGGTTCTCGATGTGCATTATCATGTCATCTGCAAATAAAGACAGCTTTAATCTTTCTTTTCCAATCTGCACACCTTTTATTTCTTCTTCTTGTCTAACTGATTTGGTTAGAACTTCCAGTACTATGTTGAATAAGAGAGATGGAAATGCACATCCTTGTATTATTCTGATCTTAAGAGGAACTCTTGTAGTTTTAGCCCATTGAGTATGATGCCGGCCGTGGATTTGTCATATATGACTTTTATTATGTTTAGGTATGTTACCTCTATTCCCACTTAGAGTTTTTGCTTATAAATGAATACTGGATTTTATCAAATGGTGTTTTTTTCTTTTTGCATCTATTGATATGATCATGTGGTTTTTAGTCTTCTTTTTTTAATGTGGTGTATCAGATTTAGTGATCTTTGAATGTTAAAAACCTTGCATTCCCAGAACATATCCAATTTGATCATTGTGTATGATCTTTTTGGTGTGCTGCTGTATTTAGTGCTAATATTTTTTGAGGATTTTATTAAGCATCTATGTTCATCAGGGATATTGGCCTATAATTTTTTTGTAGTGTCTTTATCTGATTTTGGAATTAGGATAACTCTGGTCTCATAAAAGGAGTTTGGGAGTCTTCCCTCCCCTTGAATTTTTTGGAATAGTTTGAGAAGAGGTGTTAGTTCTTCCAGAATGTTTGATAAAATTCACCTGTAAAGCTATATGGTCCAGGGTTTTTGTTTATTGGGAGTTTTTTGATTACTGCTTCAATTTCACTAGGTATAATCTGTCTATTGAGATTCTCTGATTCTTCCTGATTTAGTTTTGGAGGATTGTATGTTTCTAGGAATTTATCTATTTAGTCCAGATTGTCCAGTGTGTTGGCATACAGTTGTTTGCAATATTTTCTTACAATCCTTTGTAGTTCTTTGATGTCAGTTATTTCTCCCTTTCATTTCTTATTTTATTTGGGTCCTCTCTTTGTTTTTTTGATGAGTGTGATTAAAGATTTGTCAATCTTGTTTATCTTTGCAAAGAACCAGCTCTTGGATTCTTTGATCTTTTGTATCATGTTTTTAGACTATTTCATTTATTTCTGCTCTGAACTTTTTTGATTTTCCTTTTTTTTAAGAGAGGGGAAAGGAAGGAGAAAGAGAGGGAGAGAAACATCAATTGATTGAGAAAAACACATTGATTGGCCACCCCCTGCATGCCCCCAACCAGGGAACCTGGCCCAGAACCCAAGAATGTATCCTGACTGGGAATTGAACTGATGACCTTTTGGATTGCAGGCCAGTGCTCAATCCACTGAGGCACACCAGGCAGTGTTTTGTTTTTTTATTATTATTATTTTTTAAAAATCTATGTTATTTCCTTACTTCTACTCACTTTGGGCTTTGTTTGTTCTTTTTCAAGTTCATTTAAGTGTGAAGTTATATTGTTTATTTTAGCTTTTTCTTTTTCTTGATGTAGGCCTGTAATGCTATGAATTTCCCTCTTAGGACTGCTTTCCCAGTGTCCCACAGATTTTGGGCTGTTTTGCTCTCATCTTCATTTGTTTCAAGGTATCTTTTGATTCTTCCTTGGTCTCATTTTTGACCCATTCATTGTTTAATAACGTGTTATGTAGCTTCCATGTCTTTGTATAGTTTCCAGTGTTCTTGTGACTGATTTCTAGTTTCATAGCATTATGTTCAGAGAAGATATGATATGATATCAAACTTTTTAAATTTACTGAGTTATTTTGTGTCCTAATATGTGGTCTATCCTAGAAAATGTTCCATTTGCAGTTGAAAAGAATGTGTATTCTCCTACTTTGGGATGAAATGTTGAGTAGATATCAACTAAATCCATTTAATCTAGTGTATCATTTAAGGCTGCTGTCTCCTTGTTGATTTTCTGCCTTCAAGACCTATCTACTGAAGTCAATGTGGTGTTCAAATCCACTTCTATGGCTATATTTCTATTAATCTCCCTCTTTATGTTCATTTGCTTTACATATTTAGGCACTCTTATGGGTGCATACATGGGTGTATATCCTCTTGTTGCATTATTTCCTTTAACATTATGTAGTGTACTTCTTTGTCTCTTACTATAGCCTTTGGATTAAAGTCGATTTTGTCAGCTATAAGTATTGCTACCCCAGCTTTTTTCCTTTCCATTTGCATGAAATATCTTTTTTTATCGCTGTACTTTTAGTTTCTGTGTATCTTTCATTTTGAGGTGGGTCACTTGGAGACTAACATATATATGTGTCTTGTTTTCTTATCCATTCAGCTACTATATGTCTTTTGATTGGCGCATTTAAACCATTTACATTTAAAGTGTTATTGATAGATACATATTTAGTGCCATTTTATTGGCACATTATTTCTTCAAATAGGTTCTTGATCCCTTGTTCACTCTCTTCTCCTTCTGGTATCCTCATGATGCAAATGTTGTTATGCTTCATGTTGTCCCAAAGGTTTCTTAATCTCTCCTCATTTAAAAAATTCTTTTTTTTACTTTTGCTGCTCTACTTGTGTGTTTATTCTACCTTGTATTCCAAATTGCTGATTTGATCCTCAGCTTTATCTATCTACTGTTTATTCCTTCCAGTGTATTACTCTAAACTCTATATCTGACAAATTTCTTGCCTCCATTACATTTAGATCTTCTTCTGGAGAATTATCTTGTTTCATTCGAGGCATGTTTCTTTGTCTTCCCATTTTGGTACCTCTTTGTGTTTGGTTCTATTTATTAGGTAGACCTGCAAAGACTCTGGTGTAGACCTATGTCAGATGCTGCTTGTGACTGGTCCTGGGCAATCTGCTTGCTGTTATCTGTGATCCAAAGCTTGTGGCTCCCTCTTCTGGGCCTGGGTATGTATAGAAAAAAGCAAGCTGTGCACCAAAGCTGGCTTTACCAGAACCAGGTCCAAGGGATGGTGAACTAAAGTCTCAAAGCTCCCAGAGATCCATTTTTGCCTTAAGGATTTCTTTTAGTCTTTTCCGTGAAAGTGCCTCCAAACTGTACTCCTCAGCAGCCCAGCTTAAGCCCACAGGGTAGGGCAAGAGGGATTCTTATAGATGAGGCTATTGCTTACCCTCAGGATGATACCACCAGGAGGGGAGTGCTCTGCCTGACAAAGCTGGCTTCTGTGGTGTGGGGGAATGCCTGAGCATAGGGATTCTGGTGGCAGCCACCAACCCCAGACTCTCTTCACATGGCTCTAGTCCACTCTGCCCTCCCTTTGCTGGTGCCCAGGGTAAGTGGCTGCAAATGGAATTTTGTGTGTTTGCCCTTTAAGAGGCTCTTTGCACCTCTAGCCATCTCTCTGTGGTAGACAGAAACCCCACTGCTTTTTACACCCAGATGTTTTGGGGGCCCCTTTCCTACTTCTTGTGCTCTAGGCTGGGGAGCCTAGTTTGGGGTTTAGACCCCATACTTATCTTGGGGAATCCCCTTGAGCCCCCTTGATCCCATTGACCTTGACCAGAACTTCAGCTGCCACCTGTGGGAGCCCAGGCAGCCCTCTTGCACTTCCACAATTTCTACCAGTCTCATTGTGATAATGTGGTTTCTTCCTTCAGCCCTTGGTTATAAGGCTTCTCTCCAGCTAGTCTTCAGTTGGTTATTCAGGATGAGTTTTCTATAATTTAGTTGTAATTCCAGTTTGGTCCAGGGAGGAGGTTAGTGTAGCTTCCACCTACTCCACTTCCATGTGGAATCCTAAGCTAATATAATTTCTAGATCAATTTTGTACACAACATAATTTTGCAGTTTCCCCCTTATTCCTGTTTTTATTTTACTAAAAAAATTTTAATCAGAATCATGTTTTTGTTTCTTGTTTTGCTGTACAATTTAACAAGAAAAGATTCATGTATCAATTAGGGCTTTATTTCTGTCAAATTGAATAATATCATGTCTTCTAACATGGTGATTTTGGATTCATGGTTATGTTTCTAACAAGTCTAATTTTTCTAGTGAGAGCCTCAAATATTTAATTTTACCAAGAAAATTTATCTTGTTAATTTTTAATTCATAACAAATGTTACCATATATAGCTTTAGCTGTTGATAGCTTAATTATATGTTAATATTTTCACACAGTCCATTTTTTTGCATTAAATTTTTGCAATTTTGTTATGATTGTTAAAAAAACTTCAACTGAGTAAATTTAAAGATCATTAATCAGGTTGTATCCTATCTAGTAAATAGAGAGGTGTTCCAGGAGCTATACAAAATGGGAGATTTTTATAGGCAGAAAGTAGGACAAAGAAGTTAAAAGAGTGGATGATTTTAGGAAAGGTCACCTTCCCTTAGGGAAATTCATAGGTCTAATCAGGCAGATTATCTCCCTAGGGGCTGACCAAGAAATTCCAGACTGATTGGTTTAAAATTCCACTCCTGGGAGAGGTTAAAACTGCACTTGGGTTAGGTATTATGTCTTGGTAGGGCTTAACACAAGTGACTCCATTTTGGGACTGTTTTATTTTTTTTTAACACTATCCACAAAATGTGTGTGACACTGTGATACAGTAAAAAATAAATGTTTTAGTTTCATGCATAGTTTTAGCTTTGTAATATTCTAAGTTTATTAAAGCAGTGGGACCATCTTTTGTCATAATATTTGGATTTAGTCCTCAGTTTTAAAATAGGATTAGAGAGATAAAAGTCAATAGAGGTCTTTTATTATTCATAACAAACCTCTTTCAACAACACCAGAGTTTGTGGTAATGAGGTAATTTTTAGAAAGCCCCTAGATAATCACAGGATGGAGACCTATGATCACAGGGTTGGAATTTTAGCCCCTATCCCCATGTCCAGGGCAGTAGAACTGGCTGAAGGTTGAACTAATCACCTGTGGCCAATGATTTAATCAACTATGCCTATGTAATGAAGTGTCCAGAAAACCCCCCAATGATGGAGAGCTTCTGGGTTGGTGAACAATAGTGCATCACATGCTCCCTAGCCTGGGACCCTTTCAGACTTTACCTCTTGTACTTCTTCATCTGGCTGTTTATTCTTATACTTTAATATCCTTTGTAATAAACCAGTAATATAGTAGGTAAAGTGTTTTCCTGAGTTTTATGATCTGTTCTAGCAAATTATCAGACCCAGGGAGGGGATCATGGGAATCTCCATTTTATAGCCAGCTTTGACAAGTTGTGGGTAACCTGGGGACCCATCCCTTGTGATTGTTATCTGACATTGTTTTGGTGACAGTCTTGTGAGACTGAGCCCTTAACCTGAGGCATCTGCACTAGGTCTAATTAGTATCAGAATTAAATTGAATTATAGGACACCCAGCTGGAGTTGTAGAATTGGCTTGGTGTGGAAAACCCACATGCTTGGTGACCAGAATTAAATTTTCTGTAAGTAGAGTGTTGTAGTAGAGAAAAACAGAGTTTTTCCTTCTACTGTGATTCTTCAGTTTTCAGATTTCACTGTGCACTCTAGTTTATGTCAGATTTATTTCTTGGTTATTTTTTTTAATTATAAGAGAAAGTTTATTTAGAAAGTCACAGAGGTAGATGAAGTGAGCATGGAAGAAATGGGCTTAGGAAACAAGTTACAGAAGTAAGAAAAGGTTCTTTGGAGCTTGGGTAATGTGCCTGGGTAGAAGAGGGGAAAGGGAAAGGCACAGGTATGTTCCCAAGAGGGAGAGTGCAGCTTAGTTATTATTTCAACAGGTAAGTTCTAACAGTAATCATCACTGTAAATTAATTGTCCAAAGATTGATTCTTTGCATTGTTTTTAAATTGAAGCAAAGAACACCAGATGTATGCACACAGTAAACTCATTGCTTTTTTGTCTTCAATACTGTAGACTAAAAAATTCTTGCTTATTTTGAAGATTAAACAACTCATAAAATGCTTAACATGATGGGAAGAGCATAAATCACTCAATAATGATTAGTTATTATTATATTAACTCTAAATATTTGTGAGTTAAATTGAATTTTGAACCCTGTGAGATAGGTATTATTATTATTATTGTCCCCTTTTTATCCATGAGGAAGTTGAGTGGATTGATGTCTGGCCCATGTTAATCAGGGACACAGGCCCCGTCTTTGGACACTAGGTACCAGATCCTTTCTTTTACCCTACACGGCTCTTCAGGGGAAAGAATGGTTCTGTCCCTGGAAGAGACAGTTCAGTTCTGTGCTGTGTCAAGTGGACACAGGTGTGATATATATACCAGGTTATAGCAGGATTTGTACTTGAACAGTGCCAAGGACAGGCCAGGATGGGATCTATTCTTTGGAAAACATAGGGCAAATGGGAACAAAATGCCAGGCTGACCAAAGTTGGTGTACCAGACGATACTCACCATACCAGGACTCTACTGATTGTAAGGGGGCTAACAATACCTCAGGAAACCCCAAAAGCTTTGGGCAGGAGGGGCTAGAAAAGACCTGGTAGGTATCAGAGATACTACATCTCCATGGCTCCTGACCCAATGCTCAGCTTGCCTGCCCAGAGAAGCAGGGTAGCAAATAGAAACAGCAGCTCACTCAGAACACTGAAGTGGGGCCAGGCCAGGGCAAGGACTATGTATTAGTTTCCTATTGCTGATATAACAAGTTATGGTGTACTTAGTGTCTTCAAAATAAAGATACATTATCCTACAGTCCTGGAGGTCAGAAGTCCAAAATGAGTCTTAATAGGCTAAAATCAAGGTGTCATCTGTGAGTTCCTTGTGGAGGCTCTAGGGGAGAATCCATTTCTTTGCTCTTTCCTTCATCTAGAGGTCATTCACATTCCTTGGCTACTTTCAATAATGCCAAGCCAAGTCCTTCTCACTCTACCATCGCTCTGGTTCTCTCTTCCAAGTCCCTCTTCTACTTTTAAAGACCTTTGTGATTACATTGGGCCAACTTAGATAATCCAGGAAAATCTCCTAATATTAAAATAAGATGATTTTCAAACTTAATTCTGCTTTGCTCTCTAATCTAACATAATTTACTAATTCTGTGGATTAGAACACAAGCATCTTTAGGGTACATTTTCTGTCCACTGAAGGTTGATAGAAGTAAACCTGGACAAAAGTGAGGGCATCATTGTAGAAAACTGGTCAGTCCCTGCATTTCATTCTAGTTATTGGGCCGGTTCCTGGGAGATGGTATGATGTAGCTTTGGTGCCAGGTAAATCTGGATTCGAAGCCTGGCCTTAATAAATAATGATTGGTAACGTAGATGCTCTGAGTTATTATCTTATCTGTATGGTGGTAATGATAAAACTTAAAGCACACACTTTTAGCAAGGGTTCAATAAGACATCATGTGTAAAAATGCCTAGCACATTCTATGTGTTTAATTTCCTTTTACTGTCATCAATTTTACAATGTGTAGGAGCTCTTGTCTTCTTCTTAACATTGATTTACTTAGTGAATATATGTGGAATAGGAACCATGTGTTGAGTGCTCCATAGGCACTGAGAAAGAGTCAGCACCTGGATTTGTCCTATCTGTCCTTCAAAACCACAGCAGGAATAGAGCCAGATCATAAGTCAGGCAAGGGGCAACAGCAAAGAAATTAGAAGATGGTGAGGTCTATGCTTATCCCAAGATCCACATGTGTCATCCTTTACTAGGAAGTGTCTAAGTGAGTGTCTTATCACAGAGCAAGGCAGCAGAAATAGGAGAGGGTAGGAATTAAGAGCATGGGGTTTAAAATCAGATCTGGATTTTTTAAATATAAAATTTTTATTATGAAAATTTTAAATATTATGAAAGAAGAGAATATAAAACTGTGTTGTCTAATTTAGTAGCCACTAGTCACATGTGGCTATTAAGCATTTGGAATATGACTAGTTTAAATTGAGCTATGCTTTAAATGTAAAAAACCCACCAATTTCAGAGACTTAGTGTAAATAAAATATCTGATTAATAATTTTATATTAATTATCTGGGGTATGTTGGGTTAAATAAATTGTATTATTTAACCTTTTATTCCTTTCTAATAGGGCTAGAAAAAATTAAAGTACATGTATGGCTCACATACAGTGTAGGGAAAAAGTAGGTTTACAGCCCTGGCTGCTGTGGCTCAGTGGATTAAGCCCCAGCCTGAGAATCAAAATGTTTCTGGTTTGATTCTCTGTCAAGGCACATGCCTGGGTTTTGGGCCAGGTGCCCAGTTGGGGGCATGCAAGAAGCAACTGATCAATGTTTCTCTCACATATTGATGTTTCTCTCCCTCTCTTTCTCGTCCCTTCCCTGCTCTCTAAAAATAAGTGAAAATAAAATCTTTTTAAAAATTAGGTTTACAGTTGTTAATATGGAAAAATAATACAATAATTAATAAATAATAATACAAGAATAAACTGTGTACTCATAACTGTAAATCTACTTTTGCCCAACCCTGTATTTCTGAGTCAAGCTGATATATAATAGTGAATCCCAACCTTGAATGAATAACTTAGCTTTAAAAATTACCAGCTTCTGAGCTCATACATTTCATTTATATCACTACCAGTCATTTATATCACTCCACCCCAACTGAATTATTTTACAATAAATTCCAGATAGCATATTAATTCGTATGTAAATATTTCAGCACTTACCTCTAAAAAGACTAAGTTTAAAAACATTGTCTCATTATTATACTTAAGAAAAACTAATGAATTCAATTATAAATTTAAAAATTGGGGGGAAAAACACACTTTTTTGACATTAACAAATAAAGATTTCTGGTTCCAGACAAGATAGAATAGACACATTTCTTCCTACCCCTCCCTCTAAACACAGCTAAAAATTTTGGACATAATACATAAGATAAATATAAGAAGACACTGAAAAGTAGAGAAAAGAGAAGTGGGTAGGAACCTTAAGACTTGAGGAATGACATGACTATGAATTCCAAGATTTTCTTCTATTATATTTATTATGGCTTCACTCAATTTGGAAACAACAGAAGTTGCATATAAAATAATCTCCAAGACAATGCATTTATCTCATTTTGGCAGCCTCCCTGTATTTGTTTCTGTGCATTAGGTAGAGCTGCTTTGACTCCCCATCTTAGTAGTATGGTCTATTGTAGAAAAGTACACCTGTAAAGAAATAGGGCCCAAATGAAAGAACAGAAAAAAAACTCCAGAAAAGAGCTAAATGAGATTGAGATAAGCAATCTATTAGATGCAGAGTTCAAAACATTGGTTATAAAGATGCTCAAGGAGCACATTGGGGACATCAATAGTATAAAAAAGACCCAGGAAGAAATAAAGGTTACATTAACTGAAATAAAGGAAAAGCTACAGAAAACCAACAGTGAAGCGAATGAATCTGAGAACCAGATCAACAATTTGGAACGTAAGGGAAAAAAAAATCAAGCAGAACAGAAAGAGGAAAAAAGAATTAAAAAATAAAAATAGGATAGGCTAAGGAACATCTGGGACAACTTCAAATATAACAACATCTGAATCATAGGGGTGCCAGAAGGAGAAGCAGAAGAGCAAGAAATTCAAAACTAATTTGAAAAAATAATGAAAGAAAATTTCCCTAATTTGGTGAAGGAAATAGACATACAAGTCCAGGAAGCACAGAGAAACCCAAACAAGTTTGACCCAAAGAGGATCACACCAAGACACACCATAATTAAAATACCAAAGGTTAAAGATAAGGAGAGAATCTTAAAAGCAACAAGAGAAAGCAGTTCGTTATCTACAGGGGAGTTCCCATAAGACTGTCAGCTGATTTCTCAAAAGAAACTTTGCAGGGTAGAAGGGACTGGCAACAAGTATTCAAAGTGATGAAAAGCAAGGACTTACAACCTAGATTACTCTATCCAGCAAGGCTGTCATTTAGATTGGAAGGGCAGATAAAGTGTTTCCCAGACAAGGTAAAAGTAGAGGAGTTCATTATCACCAAACCATTAATATATGAAATGTTAAAGGGAATTAGTTAAGAAAAAGAAGATCAAAACTATGAATATTAAAATGGCAATAAATTCACAACTATCAACAGCTGAATCTAAAGATCAAACTAAGCAAACAAGCAAAACAGGAACAGAATCATAGATATGGAGATCATTTGGAGGGTTATCAGTTGGGAAGGGGAAGAGGGAGAATGAGGGAAAAGTTACAGGGATTAAGAAGTACAAATTGGTAGGTACAGAATAGACAGGAGGATGTTAAGCACACTATAGCCAAAGAACTTATATGTATCACCTATGGACATTAACTAAGGGGTGAGGATTGATGGAGGGAATGGGAGTTACCAGGTGGATGGGAGCAAAGGGGGAAAAATTGGACAACTGTAATAGCATAATCAATAAAAATTATTTTTAAAAAACCCAAAAATCTGTAGCCAAAGATTAGAAAAGTGTCAGCCTAGCAGACCAAAGTCTTTTTGAAAATACTCTACTCTAACCAAGCATTGTGGGAAAAAGCAAGGTACCTGTCACTAACTAAGGTCAAGTGCAAGTCTAGGCTTTCATTCCTGCCCAGAGGTAATAAGGTTCCTCTTCTATCAGCCTTCCTCCATGTGCAGTGTCAGCAAAGACTAAATGGGAAGTCTAGATTTCTGTATTACCTGGAAGTATTGAGGTGACACCCACCCTTTCCCCTGCTGGTACTGTGTCAGCTGAGACCTGCTGCTAGAATAGAATTTCTAAATAATATCCAGAGTCTCATAACATAACATCCAATATGTCTGGTATACACTAGAAAACACCTCTTATACCAAGAATCAGGAATATCTCAACTCAAATGAAAAAAAAAATAACCAAAAGACACCAACACAGAGATGGCATAGATTTTATAATAATCTTTCAAAGATTTTGAAGAGCTCTAACAACCATATACAGCACTCTTTAAGTAAATGAAAAAGTAGGAAGCCTCAGCAAAGAATTAAAAGATAAAAGAAGAACCAGATGGAAATTTTAGAATTGAAAAATATAATAACTAAAAGAAAAATTCACTAGATTAACACAATCTAAAATGACAATGACAGAGGGGGAAAAAGTTAGTAATCTTGAAGACAATTCAAAATAAATTACCCAGTGTGAATAACAGAGACAAAATAGACTAAAAAAGAACAGATTATCAAGAATGTGGAGCTCCAGTGGGTCAATCGGTTAGTGCACGGTACTTATATAAGAATGTGTGGGACAATAACATTTATGTCATTTGGAGTCCCACAAGGAGAAGGGAAAGTGTGGGGATAAAAAATATTCTATGAAGTAATTGCTAAAATTGTCCCAAATGTGGCAAAAGACATAAACAGGTTCAAGAAACTAAATCCCAAATAGAATAAACCCAAAGAAACCTGTGTCAAGACATATCATAGTCAAATTTCGGAAAAATAAAGGCAAAATAAAATTTTGAAAGTGACAAGGGAGAAATAACACCTTACCTATAAAGGAGAAAAAAATCAAGGATAGCAGATTACTCACCCAAAAACATGGAAACCAGAAGGAAATAGCGCAGCATTTTTCAAGTGCTGAAAGAACTGTCAACCCAGAATTTGTCACCTGCTTATCTGCCCTATGAGAATGGCTGAAGGAAGCTCTCTAAACAAAAAAAGAAATTATAAAAGACGGGATCTTAGAACCTCAAGAAAGAAGAAAGAATATGGAAAATATAAAATGTGAGTAAACACAATAGGCTTTCCTTCTCCTCTTGAGTTTTCTAAATTGTTTGTACAGAGTATGTGCAGTAAATATTTAAGATAATTATAAGTGTAGGAAAGTAAAGAGACCTAAATGAAGGTAAGACTTCTAGATTTCACACAAAACAATAAAATGTTTATGGTAGTATTATGTGATGTTATATATGTATGCGTAATAACTAGAGAAAAGTTTTTAAAAGCTATATAAAGATACACCCCCATAACACTCTTGATATGTCAAAATGAAACTCTAAAAAATGGTCTGTAATCCACAGGGAGGCAGGATAAAGGAAACAGAAGAATGGAAAACAGAGGAACTAGACAAAAAATCAAATTAAAATGACAGACCTAAGCCCTAACATATCAATAATTACATCAAATGTAAATGGTCTGAACACACTAGTTAAAAGACAGAGATTAGCCCAATGGATAAAATAGTATGACCCAACTATATGCTGTCTACAAGAAACTCACTTCAAATACGATATAGATAGGTTGAGTGTGAGAAGACACAAAAAGTACCAAGCAAACATTAATCTAAAGAAAGCAGGAGTGGCTATATTCATACAGATAAAGTGGTCTTTGGAATAAATAAAATTACAGAGACAAAGGGGAATATAACATACTAATTAAAGGGACAATCCACCAAGAAGAAGTAACAATCTTAAATGTGTATGCTTTGAACAGTGCTTCAACACATATGAGGTGAGAACCAAGATGGCGGCGTAGGTAGACACACTGCACCTCCTCGCACAACCAGAACTGACAGAAAATCGAACAGCAAGGAAGTCCGACACCAAGGAGATAAAAAAATAAACATTCATCTAGACCGGTAGGAGGGACGGAGATGGGCAGCCGGGGCGGAGAGGACTCGCATTGCAGTGGCGGGACCGAGACTGGCGGAGTGTGGGACTAACGGGGCAGGCAGTCTGACCACTAGCAGACCCTGCAGCCCTACATTCATGCACCGATAAACCGAGAGGGCCGGACTCAGAGTGGCGGAGAACAGGGCAGGCAGTGTGGAGGGTAGCACCATGAGGCCCCACATTCGTGCAAGATAAACCAGGACAAACAGCGGGGAGTGAAGCAAACTGCACAACCCAGGGCTCCAGCGAGGCAAAATCCTCAAACCACTGAGTGAAAACACCCGAGGGGGTTGGGGCGGCAGCAGGAGAGACTCCCAGCCTCACAGGAGAGGTTGTTGGAGAGACCCACAGGAGCCTAGAGCATGCACAAGCCCACCCACTCGGGAACCAGCACCAGAGGGGCCCAATTTGATTGTGGGTAGCAGAGGGAGTGACTAAAATCCGGCAGAGTGTGGAGCGGGCGCCATTACTTCCTCTTGGCCCCTCCCCCACGTACAGCGTCAGAGCACAGCAACCAGCCTTACCCCGCCCCGGGAACACCTAAAGCTCTGCCCCTTTAAGTAACAGAAGCACCAAGACAAAAAAAAAAAAAAAAGGCCCAAATGACAGAACACTTCAAAGCTCCAGAAAAAATACAACTAAGCAGCGAAGAGATAGCCAACCTATCGGATGCACAATTCAAAACACTGGTTATCAAGATGCTCACAGAATTGGTTGAATTTGGTCAAAAACTGGATGAAAAAATGAAGGCTATGCTAAGAGAGACAAAGGAAAATGTACAGGGAACCAATAGTGAGGTGAAGGAAACTGGGACTCAAATCAACGGTGTGGACCAGAAGGAAGAAAGAAACATCCAACCAGAAAAGAATGAAGAAACAAGAATTCGGAAAAATGAGGAGAGGCTTAGGAACCTCCAGGACATCTTGAAATGTTCCAACATCCGAATTATAGGGGTGCCAGAAGGAGAAGAGGAAGAACAAAAAATTGAAAACTTACTTGAACAAATAATGAAGGAGAACTTCCCTAATCTGGCAAAGGAAATAGACTTCCAGGAAGTCCAGGAAGCTCAGAGAGTCCCAAAGAAGCTGGACCCAAGAAGGAACACACCAAGGCACATCATAGTTACATTACCCAAGATGAAACAGAAGGAAAGAATCTTAGAAGCAGCAAGAGAAAAGGACACAGTTACCTACAAAGGCATTCCCATAAGACTGTCCGCTGATTTCTCAAAAGAGACCTTACAGGCAAGAAGGAGCTGGCAAGAAGTATTCCAAGTCATGAAAGGCAAGGACCTACATCCAAGATTGCTCTATACAGTAAAGCTATCATTTAGAATGGAAGGGCAGATAAAGTGCTTCTCAGATAAGGTCAAGTTAAAGGAGTTCATCATCACCAAGCCTTTACTATATGAAATGTTGAAGGGACTTATGTAAGAAGAAGAAGATAAAAAAATATGAACAGTAAGAATGACAGGAAACTCACAGTTATTAACAACCACACCTATAACAAAAACAAAAGCAAACAACTAGAACAGGAACGGAATCACAGAAGTGGAGATCACAAGGAGGGTTATCAACAGGGGAGTAGGAGGGGGAGGGGGGGAAGGTACAGAGAATAAGTAGCATAAATGATAGGTGGAAAATAGACAGGGGGAGGGTAAGAATAGTGTAGGAAATGTAGAAGCCAAAGAACTTATAAGTATGACCCATGAACATGAACTATAGGGGGGGAACGTGGGGGGGAGGGGGTGGGCAGGATGGAGTGGAGTGGGGGGGGATGGGACAACTGTAATACCATAATCAATAAATATATTTTAAAAAAACACATATGAGGCAAAAACTGGTAGAACGAAAAAGAGGAATAGATAAACCCATAATCATAGTTGAGACATTAGCACTTCTTTCTCAACTGGTAGAACTCCTGAACAAAAAACATCAGTCCACAAGATTTAGTTGACATTTACAGACTAATTCATCAAGATGAATTCTGTGGTTCTAGATTTTAGGGAACACCATTCTTTCTGAGCTTGGAACCTTGCATAATAGAAGTCCATAAATAAAAAGTATACAAGAAGGCAAACATTTTGGTAATTGCTAATTTTTTTAAAGATTGTATTTATTTATTTTTAGACAGAGGATAAAGGAGGAAGAAAGAGAGGGAGAGAAACATCAGTGTGTGGTTGCAGCTCACCTGCCCCCTACTGGAGGCCTAGCCTATAACCCAGGCACGAGCCCTGACTGGGAATTAAACCAGCGACACTTTGGCTCGCAGGCCAACACTCAATCCACTGAGCCACACCAGCCAGGGCATGGTAACTGCTAATCTTTAATGATTGGTTGAGAACCTGAGAACCTTGGTCCTGTGCCTTGGTACTGAAACTCTGGATGGATGCACAAGTAACTTTAAAAAAGAATAGAGCTCAGAAGTCAGTCTGGCTGCCCATGATTAATGCCAAGTGTACTAAAGGTGTACTAAAGTAAACCTGAGGCTAAGCCCTTGATAGAGTCAACAGTCAAGTTCATAGAGTTACATCAGCAATGTAAGAGACCAGATAGAGAATCTGACATCAATACTAGCACCAAACTCAGTTCTAGCACATAGTAGGTACTCAATAAACATTTGTAGAAATAATGAATAAATGGTTTCAGCTTAACTATCTATTGTGTTTTCACCTTTCTGAACTTTCTTATGTGTAAATGGAGTGAGAACTTGGGTACAATCATCTCTCTAGCGTCTTCTAGCTCTCACAGTCTCTAACAGTGCCTCACATCACAAAGCACTTTCACACAGATATCACTCTTAGTGTCACTGAATCTAGACCAAAAGAGTGGGTTGAACCCATTTTAAAGATGAGAACACTTAGTGCCTAACCCAGTGCCTGGCATATACATAATAATTGTTGTTATGATTTGTTCTTCTCAAAAATCCTAGTAATGCAGCAAAAAATGTTATTTTTACTATTTCCCAGATGTGCAGAATGAGAGGAGTATTACAATTTTCTCACCAATTACAACAGCCGTCATTTTGTAAATCAACATTTTCCCAGACCACTTATTGTAAGTTTTGGAGTGGCTATTGAAATGGCCAAGATGCTGACATCCATCTTTTCAGGCAAAGAATAACTTAACTACATGTCCAAATTTGTCTTCCAAGCCCTTCATTGTCGTCATCTTGTAAGTGCTCTATTTTAGCTTGGCAATCTCTTTTTCTTTTCTAAAACAGTTATGAAATCAGTAAACTACAGTTACAGAATCAGAAACTCAAAAGCATGTAAATATAAATTGTCAAAACTGAAGCATAAAAGAAAAAAAACAATGCATGAGAAAGAAACCTCAAAATTTTCCACAAATCTTGTACAAAACTGAATGCTCCCTATTTGTTTTTGCACCATCATATGTCCCACCTCAGTAGCACAGGCTTTGAAGAGGGAGAGATACTTCCCGGCAATTATCCTGCACCTCTTCTCCAGTGGTAAGACCTCAGTCACATGGTCATTCACCATTTCTGAGGACAGCTAGCTTATTAGAAGTGACATGTAATATGGGCAAACAGAATCACAGATGCAGGCTCACATCTGTGCCTAGTAGAACCTCAGACAAGATAGCATATTTGCACTGATTAAGTTTCCTCCCCTGTAAATCAACGTAATTCCACCCACTTCACCTGCCTCCCACTCCCCACCCTCAGTGCTTTGCTTCTTACCTTGGTTTTTGCAGGGGCTTCCTAATAGTTCTCCCTGTCTCTTGGATGGCATGGGCTGCTCTACTGCATCCTCTCTAGCTAAGCTTACCTCCTCTTATTGGTTGAATGGTGTCTTCCGAAAAGATATGTTGTACCCCCAGTACCTGTGAATGTGACCTTATTTGGAAACAGGGTCTTTGCAGAGATAATCAAGTTAAGATGAGGTCACTAGGATGGGCCCTAATCCACCAGTGTATTTATAACAAGAGGAAGATGCCATGTGAAGATAAGAGACACAGGGAGAAGGCTATGTGACCACAGAAGCAGAAATAAAAAGAATGCAGCTGCGAGCCACAGACCAGCAAGGTTTGCCAGCAGCCACGAGAAACTGGAAGAAGCCAAGAAGGGCTCTACTCAAAGTCTCAGAAGGAGCAGGTCCCTGCTGACACCTTGATTTCAGGCTTCTAGCCTCCCTAACTGGGAGAAAATGCAGTCCTCTTGTTTTAAGCAACTCAAGTTTGTGTTATTTTGCTATAGTATAGTAGCCCTAGGAAACTAACACACCTCCTTCACAATGGGGCACACAACTCCCACCTGGGTGCTGTCCTCTGCACCACCTGGCCCAGTGTGCCCAGGTCACCGATGTCTGCCTCCTCCAGCACTCACCTGTCTCCTCCACTGGCCAAGGGGTACTTCCACAGGGCACACAGCAGAGCTTCACTGAAAGTGGGGACATGCCCTCCTTTTTCTGTCATTCATTTATTCATTCATCCAGTCATTCACTCATTCACTCAAAAACTAGGTTTTGAGTACCTGTTATTGGGCAAACATTGTTCTAGGCCCAAAGAATGCATCATCAAACAAGACAAACAACATCCTCACCTTCAGGGAGCTTGTGTTCCAGGAGGTTCTGGGAGATAAACTAAAGCCTGTAAAGACATTAAGCAAGTAAATAAAATCATTTTAGATGATGATAAGTAAATGGAGGGGAATAATGGTCAGCAGAAGAACCAGTCCTGGAGAATGGGCAGAATGAGGAAAAGACTTAGGTACCCTTACAATAGGTGGCCACCCAAGGAGTCTGAAAGGCAGCAAGAATGGCTGAGACCTGAATAAAAGACAGAGTCAGCCGTGTCCCAGTGTGTAATACCTGACCTTTTCATGAAAGTTTACACTGCCTGAGATTTGGAATAGTGTCACTTTATTTCCAGCATCTGTGATGTATTTGAATTGCCACTGACCTCCACATTGAACAGGTGCCAGACAAAACCATGTTTTGTTGAAGAAACATCTGAATGGGACATGTTACAAGAAAAATATTGGAAACCACAGAAAGAGCCTGGTACAATACTGGTGTTCCATTAATGTTTCCCTGCTCCCTATGTCCTATCATTGGCATAACAGGTGAACTTGGAGCCCATTGGCCCCATACAACTTGTCCATCACCTCACCAAGGAGGCCCTTTTTACCAAGAGGCTGCCAACCAACATGACTCCTTTCTGCAACTCACATACACAGTACAGATCAAAGACTTCTGCCCCTGACAACACAAGCATTTAATGTTGATGATAAATGGTCATGTTGATAACAAAACGTTAGAATTTTAAAAAACTCCCTCATATACCACATCCTTAATTTTTTCCAGATCCCTTTAATTCGGGAAGCATCATCGCTGCCACTTATATATACAAAATTCCAATCTCATATAGTTGAAGGGTTTCCCAAATATCCCCCCAAAGTAAGTGGAGGGCTCCTGCTCCAAGTCCCAGCTCCTCCCGCTGTACCACAGGCTGACTTAACGAGGCTGAGGAAGGAATGGGAAATGTCTCTTAGTGCAAAGCTGTGTGACCAGAGGCTCTTGGGGTCCAACACTCAGTTGGTCCTCAGTAAATATTGCCATTATTGTTGTTGAAAACTTTAAAAGCAGAAAAGTTTATTGCCTGCTAGAAAGTTATCACCAAATTCAGGATCAGAAACCCTGAGGGCAAGATTCCTCCAAAGCTGGTTAGGTGGCCTCATGCACATCAGGGAAATTGTTGTTCTGATTACCCCTTTGTTTATAAAACAAAGTAACGAACAAATGAAAACAAAACAAAAGGAAAAACAGGAATGATTTTTGTTCCTTTCCTCCGACATAGAGTGACCAGTGAGGAGGGACTGAGGCTGGAAGGTAGTGTTCAGGGGTAGTGTAGAGGGGATGCTGCTGTGTACCTGGAGACTCACCCAGTGTCTGACTAAAGATCATGTCTATCCAGAGAGAGAAGAAGAGACAGACAGAGATGTCCCCGAGATGAAAGGCAGAGAAGGGGCTGGTCTCAATCCCTGTGGCAATGGCAGTGTCCTCCAGGATGTATGTGCTCTAGTCAGTGACCCATACGCTGCTGTGCCTCCCTCGGCCAGGCTGTCACAGGCCGGGGATTAAGGAAAGGACCTGAGAGTAGCTCCTCTCACTATTGTCCCTGGATCCCTGGCCAGCATTTTGCTTCCCACCCCAACCTTGGGCCCTGCTGGTCAAGAGGTCTTAGTCCCCAAGTGGGAACACTACCACATGGAGCACAGCAGGGTTCCACTGAACTGGAAGTTGGCACTGCCACCTGGCACCCGTGGCTCCTCTCTCCAGTGAATCGCCAGGCAAAGGGGTCACTGTACTGTTTGGAGTGATTGATCCTGCCTCTCAGGAGAAATTGGGCTGCAAGCACACGGTGGAGGTCAGGATGAATATGTCTGGGACACAGGGGCTTCCTGGGGGTATCTCAGCACTCCCGCATGCTATGATAAAATTCAGTGGAAAGCTACAACAGCCCAATTCAACCAGGTTTGCTAATGGCTGAGTCTCTTCAGGAAGAAAGGTTCAGGTCAACCACCAGGCAAGGAACCTGGGCCAGCCAAGGTGCGTGCTGAGGACACATGGAATATGCGGTGGGCTGTTGCAGAAGAGAATTATAAATAGCTGTCACAAGACCAATTTCAGAAACAATAAATATAATATTTGTATTTCTCCCTTTTTGGGATATGAACATGTTTGTGCATATATTAACTAATTTTTGTACCCCTTTCCTATTCTCCTACCATCTATCATAAGATGCATTAACAGTAACAAACCTTATATCTCAGTGTTTAATTTATAGGATATCAAAGAGGGCATATAGATGAGCTAGAAGAAAGAACATCATCTAATGATGGAAAAGGGATCCTGTGTCCTCCTCTGGACAAACAACTTAACATGTGACCAGTTGTGTGTGGAATAGCTGTGTTGTGATAGATGAAAGTGTGGCTCTGCTATTGCTTCATGTTAAGTGCACTTTAAAGAGATGTATGTAAGTGCTAAATTGACAAGAGGTGGACTACAGTGACTTTGTAATATGTCAACTTGGCTAGGATAAGTATGTTTCCCCAAATTCCCTTTCCTACGTTTTTGATGAGGGTAGATCACAAGAAAGATTTTGGATGAGTTTTGAAGGGCTGGAATGAAGCAGCAGTTATGATGTGTGTGAATGGCAAAGGCACCAGACATTGTTACAACTCACACATGTGGTCACTTCTCTGCTCACTTGGTGTGGGCCTGCAGCCTGAGCTGCAGCTGCTCCACCTCCCTCCCTCTGTCTCTGGCTTCTCCAGCTCTAGAACAGGTCTTGCTCAGCTTCATGACAAAGGACACTGGCTTCTCTGGCAGGACATGCACATTGTAGTTGTGGGAGTCAAGAAGGGCTTCTTGTGGACTAAAATGTGTACCCCCCCCAAATCACTAATTCATATATGTTTGGAGATAGGGTCTTTAAATTAAGATTAGATGAGGTCACAAGACTGGGGCCATAATCCACTATTACTGATGTCCTTAAAAGATGAAGAAGAGACAAGCAGGGATACATGTGCACAGAGGTGAGATTATGTGAGGACATAGCCAGGGGAGAGTAGCAATCTTCAAGCTAAGGAGAGGCCTCAAGAGAAACCAGAACTACCAACACTTTAATCTTAGACTTTTAGCCTCCAGAGCTATTGAGAAGATAAATTTCTGTTGTTAAGTCATCCAGTCTGTGCTATCTTGTTAGGTCAGCCCTAGCAAACTATACAGGGCCTGACCTGGCTTCCAGCTTTGCATGTGGCACTCAGCCTGTCCTAGGTGTGGCCCACTTTGCATCCATCCTCTTTTCCAAGAGGATGCCCTGTGGACTTCAGGTTCCAGCATCAGAGAAGACAAGCCTTCCAGAGACTGCTGAAGCAACTCTCACAATTTCATTTCATCAACCCCTGTAGCAAATCTTGGGGTTCTACATCTCCAACTGAGGCCTGACTGATCCAAGAGGGCAGGATCTTGCATTAGCCTATGGGGTGGCCCCTGTAGGACTGAAACTCTGAGCTGTGTTAAAGGACATGCATTGCCTAAGTATGTGGGCATGTTGACAACATGCCCCATGCATGTCTCTCAGAATTTGGGCAGAAGACAGCAAGTGTGTACCCTCCACCAGCCATCAGGAGAGAGGGCACATGGCATAGGTGAAGTTAGTAATGGAAGCAGGCAAACACACAGTCCACTGAGCAGATGCTGGCTCCCTCCCCACCTGGCCAGCTGCCAGTCCTGTGCTTTATCAACCATGCAGCTCCAGCACCTGTGAATCAGATGGTCTGGCCCTGCTAGGTGGAGAGAGGTCCCAGAAGCCTGCTGTTTTCTCCCACATGACAAAGCCAGGAGCTGCCAGCTGTCAGGGTTAAGGGTGCTCCTTTGGATCACTAAACGTTTAAACTATAGGCAGTTTCCCTCCTCCTCAAGCTATTTTCTCTGCTGCCTCTCTGGGATTGGGGCAGTTGCTGGAAGGCAGGCCTTTTAATCAGGCTAATGCTGCTTTTAGGATTAATTTTTAAAGAACACAGTCAGCTCCAGGGTCTTAAGCATCCAGGCCCAGCAGTCCAGAGGCCTGGTGGAGAAGCAGAAATCAAAGAGAAACTACTATGTGCCAGACACAGGCTAACTGTTATTAATCAAGTTCCTACTATGCACCGGGGGTTTACGGTTATAATCTCAGCTACTCTATGAAGTAGGTTTTAGCATCTGCGTTTTTTAGAGAATTCTTAGAGGCTTGGAGAAGGAAGGTAAATTAAGGAAGGTCATACAATTTTTTAACAGAAAAATCAAAACCCAGTTTGTCTGACTTCAAAATCCCTTCTTATCTCACTCCCTGAGGCTGTTGCTTGTTTAAATCCACCAGATGGGGCTGAGCTGTGGGTGGGGGCAGAAATACGACACAGTGCAGCGGTTCTCAAAGTATGGTCCAATTGGCAGCCTCAGCATCACCTGGGACCTTGTTAGAAATGCAGATTGTCAGACCTGCCTCACAATTCCTGAATCAGACACTCTGGAAATGAGACCCAGGCATTCCCACATTAGAGTCCTACGGTTGGTTCTGAGGTATGCTCAGGTTTGAGAACCAGTAATCCAAAGGGCTATGACTCTCTTGGTCTGATCTTGGGTTTCCTGGTTATGCATGTGGAGGCTCCCATCTTGAAGGGCCAAGCGTATGCCCTATAGCAGGACATTGAACAAGGTGTCATGACCCATTTCATTCACCAGGCACATCTCCATCCCTAGCTATTCACAAGAATGATGCATATCATTGCCCTCTTTTTTTCCTGACATTTTCCGACAATCACTGGGTTCATATCCTGACTCCACCACTTCCTACCTGTATGACATCAGCCATGTCCACCCCTTGTGTGAGCCTTATGATCTTTACCTGTAAAATGAGATGACTGTGCCTCCACCTTGTAGGTTTGAGTGCCATGAGCTCAGTGCTGTGCCTGTGACAGCTGGTGGCTGTTATTGTGTGGCTGGTCAGGGCTCTAAGAGGAGAATGAACAAGCTGAGCCTCTCCAGCTGCCTGAGATCTGAAGCAGAACCATGGGAGGAACAGTGTCCTGCAGTGGGCTCTGCTCAAGGCCCTGCTTGTGCCTCGTTTAGCTTTGTGATACTGGATTCAGTATTTGCCTTTTTGGGGCCATAGTTTCCTAGAAAAAGAAGGGGCCCAATGTGTTCAACCTCTACCCTCTTGGTTCAGTGACTCCTGGGCTCTCTGCTGGGAGGTGCTGCATTGGCTATCTGGGTGCCGGTACAAACAGATGGTTCCAGGGCTGGATGACATCACAGAGAGACGACACCAAATGCCCTTACCTACTGGAACATTTCAGATATACAGGTTGATTAAAATGCAAGTTTCCCAACTGAAGAGGTGTGCTTGGCCCTGGATCAGTTGGCTCTCCCTGCCCAGCAGTTTTGCTCCTGAGGCTCCTCGAGAAGGCAGCTGAATGCAGGAAGCCCTTGATCATGTCTTCCTGGACAGATCCATTTCAGGGTGAGGGGCTGCCTCACACTTAGCAGTTCTGGGACCCGGGAAAGGCAGTGATGCTAACGCTAAATGTGCAGGTGGGTTTCTCTAGGCCTCACATGTTGTTTCCTGACATATTCAATCACAGAAAGAAAACCTCCCCTTTATGTACTTAGGGAGTGCTTCCAGTCTCATTTGCTCCTCAAAGCTGCTCTGAGAGCACAGTGTCATTGTTTCTGTCTTCCAGAAGTTGGTACAGCTAGAAAGCAGTGGGACTGGGATGTGAGCTCCGTCCCACCCCATCTTCTAACTACAAGTGCAGTAGGTTTTACTTCAGAGCCAGAGTTCCTAAAAAGGCAGGTCATGAGGTCATTGGGCCCTCACAAGGGGCCTCCTTGAGGGGTCAGCACTCTGCTTCAGGAGGGAGGCTGCAAGTGCAGAGGGCCTGGGTTCCAATCTTGTCTGTGCAGCTTTCCAGCTGTGTGTCCTTTGACTAGTCAATCAACTTCTCCAAATTAGGTATTGTTCTTTGAGCTTGTAACCACATATGTTGAAAATGGAGTCCTAGCTTTTTTATAGGAAGAAGAAGCTCTGATTGGCTCAGATTTGATAAATAAAAGTGAGTGGAGCTACATTATTTCATAATAAATGTAGTTTATTTGGTGGTAGGCAGAACCTTTGAGGAACAAAGCCACAATGTGGGGGATAAATAACAAAAGAACTCCAAGTGCACAGGTTCCAGCCAGAGACCTCAGCCACGTTTGGCTGGAGACTGATGACCTCTCAGATAAGAAGTGGGTCCACCCAAGTATGCTGGAGCTAAGTTTTCCTGCAGGAAACCTCTCTGTGTGATCCCTACAGGGGTTTATCTGCCTGTCCTTGAAGGCTTCCGGTGATGAAAGCTCCCCTCTTAGGATAAACTCTTGCAGGCTGAATGAGTGATTATAATTAAACTTTTCTGTAGAATACATCAGAACCAGCCTCAGCCTCTGAGTATAAGTCTAAACCAAGAGTCCTCTGGATATTTGTAGACAAGCTCTGGAGTCTTTGCCAACAAAATCTCACGTTTGTTTGGAGTCCAAAGCTCTGGTCCCTCTAACCTACCACCTTACTCTCAGAATATTCTGGGATAGTTTAAAAATTAAAGTTAATTCATATAGGTGATTTCATAACCTCTCCCAAGCTTATGCATCTGAGGGCTAATGATGTAGCCATCCATTCCCCGCTCTGGGTAGGTCTTCATTTCCTTGAAAGCACTCTTGCATTTGTTATTTCAATTATCTCCACAGTAATAGACAAATGGGGACCCGTATCTTCATTTCATGGATAGGGAAACTAAGGCTCAGAGAGGTCAACTGACATCTCCAAGAGTGAGTGTTGGGCAGTGTCATTATACTGGGGGTACCTAAATCCATGGTTAGTACCCCTTCTACTACAGCTCATTATCAGAACTAATCTACTGATAAGTTACAAAACAATCTACTTCTAAGAACGTATCCTACAGGAATATTCATAAAAGAATGTACACATTTGTGTTTTGTGCATAAGAGTGACCACTATAACATTGTTGGCAAATGATTGTGTGTAATCTGATTGTCCATCAGTGGAGAATTGGTTAAAAATTGTGAACAGCCAGTAATGGAATTCTACACAGCTTTCAAAATAGAGTAGATGACTTCATGTGTACTCACAAGAGTAATATGGATGCATTTGGTTGAGCCATGTAGCATTGAGTGGGGAGAAAAGCATTTTATAAGTGGATACATTGTTCCATTTTTACTTCAGAAATATGTATGTTTAGATGTCATAAAAGCTTGAAAGGATCCACACCAGCTGTCAACCATGGTTATGTTTTGTGGGTGGGGAAGGGGAAGGTAAGTGCTTATTGAGGAAAGGGGAGGTTTACTCTTTGTATTTCTCTAATGTTTTTTCTTTTTTAAAAAATGAATGCAGAAAACTTAAAAGGATAACAGAAGTCTTTTACTCATTATATTACAGATTTTTGTTTTGTAATAAAGATACATTTTTTAAAAGATTTTATTTATTTAATTTTTAGAGAAGGGAAGGGAGGGAGAAAGAGAGGGAGAGAAACATTAATGTGTGGATGCCTCTCACACACCCCCTACTGAGGACCTGGCTTGCATCTCAGGCACATGCCCTAGACTGGGAATCAAACTGGTGACTCTGATGCTCAGGCCACCACTCAACCACTAAGCACACCAACCAGGGTGTAAAGTTACATTTTTATTTGAAAATATATATATTCCCCAAACCATTGCTACAAAATGGTTTTATCTGATTTCAAAGTAAGAAAATTTTAGAGTTCCAGTCAAGTGTATCATTGGGGTATCTATCTCATCCTCAGGGACAGCAGTTTATAGTTTACAGAGAAGACTCTCTTATATCCATAAATAATCTTATTACATGGCAGGTGGGAACGCATTAGGCTTGATGGTTAAAGGGGCTCGGGATGAACTCTTTCTAATAGGTGTTTGAATTTTAAGGACAGGACAAAAAACACAGTTATTGAGGATCTAAAATATCAATAATAATAAATGATATAAAGTAACAAAACTATTATTATGGGCATTGTGTAATATGAAACTCCCTGAGGCTGCCTCAGCTAGTGCACAAAACAAGCCCATCTTGTGTACTTTCATATCCCCAGAATTTAATGCAGTATCTGGTGCATATTATATGCTCAGTGAACATTTTTGGTAAATATCTGTTGAAGGAATGAATGTAAACTATTTAGATTCTAACTAACATTTATCATAAGGATGGTTTGCCCTAGTGATGCTACTTCAGGACTTTTAAAATGAAGGACACAATTTTCCAAAAATTAACTTTCACGATTTCCCTTATTTATCAAAAAATCCTGGCAGAGAAGTCCTCCTGATTCTGCTTGCATGGGGCAGATCCTCCTTCTCTTCTATGGCTGGAGGGTGAATGACCAGAGCTTTGAGGACAGCCTGGAAGGGGAAGCCCATGGGCAGTCATTGTTGAGTGGTGAACCTAGCCACCCACCCAACAAACACAGCTTGGCCCCATGACAACTCTTTCCCCAAATCTCATGATGATGTTTACTAATTTGAAGACTAAGAGAGGTTTTGAACCTTTCCTTTAAATATATCTACTGCATCTTAATTTTATTGTCCTACATTTCACAATCACATAATTCTTTGAATCTAGATGTTCCTATCTAGATGAGCTTCTAGGTAGACGCCAGAGCTCCCCACCTCTTGCCCTCTTAATTTCTCTAGGCTCTACTTTCTGAGGTGGTGAGACTGTCTAATCCAGGATAGGGTGGGGAGGGGTTTCTTTGAGATCAGGGGATGACCACTGCATAATAGGTGAGGGGAGCTGTGGTATATCCTGCATAATCCTTACTCCAGCCTAAGACTTAAGTAATGGATCACAGGGGTCTTCAAGTCTCAGGGGAGTTCCACCCAAATCACAGGGCTTTGACCTTGTAGCAGTTCAGATCCAAGCAGCCAGTGTGCCTCTGGGCCACAGTCCCCTGGGGCCCTAAGCATATCTAGGGAATTCACATTGTTCCAGTCCTGCCCACATAGTAACACCCTTAGAACTGAGTTTTTAATAATCCATTTCAATGGGATTGTCTTCAGGAATCTCTTCTTAGTATCTGATGAACATAATCTTTAGTGAAGAATCTTCATCTATCTGGTCCTCCAACAACACCCAGTACTGCCATAGCCTCACCTCACTTCTCTGCTTTGCCCATGAGGAGCTGTGTACAAATCCTGTCTGTGTGAAAAGAATTCCACTAAACTCTCTATATTTGAGGAAATTTGAAAATCAATTTCCTAGTTCTTGTGAAGACTAATAAACACAACCCACATTTAAACTAGAGTTGGGAGGGCCTGTAAGGAGAGATCTTATGCCCTACCCCTCATTGTCAATTACCCCAAACAGGAAGAGACATGCTTTCATCTCCAACAGGAGGCTGTTTTTCTACACTACTACCCCAGCAGGAAGGAGGAGCATGTTCTCCTTGTCTGGCAAAGACTGAGACTGTGGCAACTTAGCCTATGAGAAGCCACTACACTTCCAATTCTTCATTTCCTCCAATGAACTCTGTTTATAACAGCCTCTCTGAACTCTCTTTTTCCTTGATAAAAGATTGTTCCTCTCCTTTGTTCTCTGGACTTGTGCGTGGTTCTCCATGTCCCCATTAGACCATGTCCCAAATTATAATTCTTCATTGTTTCTTATTCAACCTACTTTTTTAGAGAAATATCTGACTATTTGTTTAAGGTCAACATTATCTATTGCTGCAAAATAATAATAAATAGTATACAAACTTAGCAATTAATAAAACAATTAATTGTTATCTCACAGTTTTTGTCAGTGAGGAGTTTGAGCGTGGTTTAGGTGGGCTGTCTCCTTGGGGGTCTCTCACTGGGCTACAAGCAAAGTGTCAGCCAAGGCTGAGGCTCTTAGGCTCTAGTGAGGGGAGGCCCTTTTTCAAGCTCAGGTGGTGGTTCATAGCATTCAGTTCCTTGCAGGTTGTCCAACTGAGGGCCGAGGTTTCTTTCTGGTATTGTCCAGAGCCCACCCCCATTTTCTTGTTACATGGACCTCACTGTAGGGCATAACAAAGCAACTAGTTTTGTTAAAGTTGTAAAGGGAGAGAATCTGCTAATACGAGGAAAGTGAAAATCCTATGAAAAATAATCATGGGAGTGACAGCCTTTGCTGTTTCTGTTGGTTCAAAGTAAGTCACAAGAAGAAGACTGTCAGTACACAGATGGCCCACCCCAGCCCCAGAAGATGGGGAACAGCCTCAGACCCTCACTTTGGATGACATATCCCTGCTTCACAAGTCCCAGTCCCACTACCGGGCTAGTTTTGGCAAGGGGATGGTGCCCAATGAGGAGCTGCAGCCGCCATATCCAGAGCAAGTTCCACTTCTGGTCTGTGATTCAATACCTACACAGAATCACCTAACAACTCAGCTGACTGAAGAGGAACAAATGAGGATAGCTTACAGAATGGGCCTGTACAGCATCTGCCTAGAGGAGTTTGTGACCCTGGATGAGATGGATCAGAAGAAAAGATCCAGAGTATATGCTCTGCATGGTAGATTTTTCTATGGGGACACATTTTGATCTTGGCATACATGTACACACAATCTGCCACCTGCGTTGTCTAAGTGAGTGGTTGATGAGATCCTTCCCTGGCCCCTCCTGCGAAGCCAGCTGATGCAGCACTGTTTCCTTCCTACCAGACTGACTGAGCCAGGGTCTTTCATCTGACTTCAAGTGAACCATCCTTTTTGATGGTTTGGACCTTTTTTCACTGACCACAAAGAGCCAGGGATGAGGAATTAAGATCATGCACAAAAGTTTCCTAAAAATTCCTGAATGGCTGCAGACCTGATAGTTTAAAAACTTAGGACAAATAGTAAGATGGTGAACTCCATCTGGAGAATCCCAAAGAAGGTGAACCCGAAGAGGACCACAACAAGACACACCGTAATTAAAATGCCAAAGGTTAAAGATAAGGAGAGAATCTTAAAGGCAGCAAGAGAAAAGCAGATAGTTACCTACAAAGGAGTTCCCATAAAATTGTCAGATGATGTCTTAAAAGAAACTTTGTAGGCTAGAAGGGACTGGCAAGAAGTATTCAAAGTGATGAAAAGCAAGGACCTACAACCTAGATTACTCTGATTGCCACTGAGTAGGAATAGGGGGTGGGGGCCTGGTGCATGGTGGGTTGGGGGAAGAAGGCAGCAAGTTCTCCTGGAGTCCATGTAAAGTCCAGTGCAGTATCTCTGAAGAAAGTATCTGAGGATTCTTCCTCTGTATTAATCTATACATGCTGAGCCTCTGGCTTTGAAGCTGCAGAAAATGTTTGATGCTGTCTATTCTCCAGGGATGCCCATTTGACTGCAAGTGGCAACAAGGCTGCTAGCATTCAATTCTTGTTCAAGTGTTTGTGAATAAAAAAAATAAGCCATTAATCAGTAAAGTTATACCCAGGGGCTTTAAATAGAGTTTGTCTCTAGACTTATCTTCCAAAGTGTTAATGACATCATGCTTCCCCCTGCTTGGTATCCTTGGACTTTAATCCAAACTCCTCCCTGTATCTCCCAGGCCCTTCCTGATCTGGCCCTGCCTGCTTCTTCGACCACTTCTACCCCTGTTTCCTTTTGCTGCAGCCTCCTTGGCCTCACAACATGTGTGGACCTCACAAGAATTAAGCTGAGTGAAAAGAGCTAATTTCCAAAATTTATCTACTGTTTGATTTCATTTATGTTACATTCTTGAAATATCAAAACTGTAGGGAGACATTACAAATTAGTGGTTGTCAGGTGTTGGGGATTGACTAGGGGGAGGGAGGAGAGGGAGTGAATCTCTAACGGGGCAGCAGGAAGGAGCCCTGTGGTAATGGGGCAGTTCTGGATTTTGATTGTAGATATGGTTACACAAAGCTACATGTGTGATAAAATATGACAGGACTATATACACACATACACAAATGAGTGCATGTAAAATTTGTTAAGTCTGAACAAGTTCTATGGGCTATGCCAAGGTCAGTGTCCTGGTTTTGATGGTGTACTGCAGTTATGCAAGATGTTCACACTGAGGGAGGCTAAGTGAAGGGCCACAGATCTCCCTACACATTTTGTTTTTCCATCTTCCTCTGGATCAACAGTTGTTTCAAAATAAAAATTAAGAAACCATTCTGCATCATTAGAAAAAAAAGACAAGTGAAAATATTTTAATATTAAATCTATTTCTATAGACTATATTATTATTGCCATGTGATATTAAAGCACATTGAATTCAACTAAAAGCCTTTTCCAAAAATAATTGTGCAACACGTTTTGCCTCTAACACTAATAAAGAATTCTTTTGCCTTATTTTAAGATTGGTATTTCTCTCTGAATAATATTCAGCATGGAGACTGCTTCACAGCTTGGATGACTGTGAAAGATCACACAGAACTTTCACAGGCATCATTTCATTGGAAATTATTATACTGAGCTATTGCTTTGGTATCTCCCTTTTATGAGTAAGAAACTGGGGTTTGGATATAAAAAGTATGTACCTTAACTAACAGGTAGAACATGAGTGATTTAAGACCCAGGTCTCTAACTCCAATTTTTCCTCTTCCCCCTTTCCACCAATGACATTCACTTGAGTAACTTTTTAGAAATCCTAGCTTTATATAAATTTATGCTGATATTTAGACTTTGAAGCTTGTACCCATTCTCTCCTCTTGAGGGGCTATGGCCTCTCAGCCCCAACCAACTCCAAGCGGCTAATTAACACTGCTTTTAATAAACTCAAGGTGGACTAAAAGAGAAAAAAGACTGTTGGTTGTTGCTCATTTACAGATGTTTTTCTTGTAAAACCACATCAAAGCAGGGAAGCCCACCGAGGACTTGGCCAGAAACCAAAGCTCACTGGCCAATCTGAGAAGCAGCAAGTCCCATCAGGCAGAAAAACATTTAGCTTTCCGGGCCCAGGTTCCTCACCTAGAGTTGATGGAGGTGGAGTGGCCCCCCAAATAGCAAGGCTCTCCCTGAGCCCCTGGTTGGCTGAGGGAGCCCCCATGTGAGGAGCCCCACCCTGCACAGGCCTAACTGGGATGGGAGCTGAGCCTCTGAACAAACCCCACAGATGGTCCTCACAGTGCCTACTGAGTGCCTACCAAAGTGCAGGGCACATGATAAATGTGAGATTGGAGAGCAATCCCATCACATTCAGGTACTGAAGAATGAAAACATGTTTTCATCTTCCTGAAAGGCATTACCAAACATATGCTGATTTGGGGGGAAGAGAAGTCAGAGGAGTCATTCTCTTAGATACTCTGAGTGTGTTCTGCAGGGCATTGCAGGGAAAACACAATAAAAATTCCGTGGGCCCCACTTTCTCCTCCCCGTAATGCTCTCCAGGAGATTCCAGCATTCAGAGCACACAGAGAAACATCTAAGATCTCCCAGAAGGCATCTAGGTTAGATTTGAAGGAAACACAGGAGTTACAAGACACAGGTATAAGAGAGGGTGGGGGTACTGCTGTGCTGGGGAGGACATTCCAGCAAGAGGCACCAAAGAGAAAAGGAGTTGCATGTGCTACCATGTCTCCAGATATAAACATGCTCATATCCTTCTCCTTGGCTATAACTTGAACTCATTGGGGGCTGGGCCCATGGCTTTCATTTTCATAGGCACCAATACACTTTGAGTGAGTGAATGAATGAGTGAATGAATGAATGGGTTAGTCTCTGAGTAATGGAGATTAATCAATGATTTCTGAGCTGTAGAGGTGACACAATTTTATATATGTTTTAGGAATATCACCTTGACAGCCCTGTGTAAGGCCTGATCGTAGGGTGAGAATTTGGGCCTTTAAGCTGGATATTCTAAATCTGAGAGAATAAGGTAAGTTCCTTTAATCATTCATCACTCCCCAATTTGACATCTGGTCTTGTAAATAAAGAGCTCAGTTAAGGCTTGGTGCATGCAGGAACTGAAAGACCTTGATCTCTTTGAAGATCTGAGTTTTAACTAAATGTGACAGCCACTGTGCCTTACAGTGTCCTTGAACTTGATAAATGTGTGTTGATTCATTAAATGAAAAGACCTGAAGAATTTCATAACTATGGAAGCATGGACACTTTTCAAAGCATTGCATTTAACATCTCTTCCTAATTAGAAGAATTTCCCACCTCTTGGTGAGAAGAAAAGCCCAAGTCACACTAAGAAAGCAGCAACCCACAAAACTTCCCACTCAGGCTTTCTTATAGTCAGAACACTGACACAGCACCAGAGCTAGCCAACCAGAAGCCCCTACCTTCTTTGGTTTTAATGAAGTGCCAATGACACGATCCCATACCTCAGTCATAAACTTCCTGTAGAGCAAATGTCACCCAGGTGGATAGGAAATCAATGCAGATATCGGTAGTGACCCCCAGAACATTCAGCAGATTCAAGGACTCTGCCATGCTGCTACAAGGCCATAGTAAGCCACTGTCATGCCCTGCCCCTGCACCAAAGAGATACCTTTATGAAGGAGAAGAGAGCATATTCACTAATCTAGCCACCTCAGGGCAGGATCTTTGATTGACAAATGAAGAATCTTTGGTTCAATACTTCATATTCTGGATAATGCTTCATTGGCAAAGTCTGAGGGTTACTAGAAAGTTCTTTCCTATATTAGTTGTTCTTGAATGTTCTGAAAAGATAGCACTTTGAGGCTGTTTCATACTAGTTGGGAGGTTAAAATCATAATATAGAGGCTAAATACCTAGACCCCTGAATCAGACAAACTGGCATTTGGCTCTAAAATCTTTCAGCTCTGTGACTGGCATGAGGCACATGGTGAGTTCATCAGTGTGGCTATGATTATTATTACTATCTGGAGAAACTATATGAGGTATCAAGATTGGAGAGGAGGAGGAGAAAGATGACTCCCTGAACTCCACTCAAGGTCCTGGCTGAGCCGAGGCAGACAGTGGAAGGGAACTCAACTTTTCAGTGTGTCAATGAGGGCAGCAGAAGAACCATGGTGGAAGTTAGAAGACAACATGGTTGGCCTCAACATAAGATTTTCTAATAATAATCTGAAGATATGCTGCGGTCACTCAGTAGATAGTAAATCTCTGGTATGTGAAGTGTTTAAGCCAAAGTTGTAGAAATGCTTGGTAAGTTATTGGAGAGAGGATTTAATTAGACATTAGATTTGATCAAAGTTTAAACAATGAAACTTCCTTTTCAAATGAAATGTTCTGTGAACCCCAGTCAATGCTATGATTAACCAAAAGGCATATTCAGCATATGCTCTGAACACCAGTAAAGTAGGAAGAGGGAGAGAGAAAAGTTCTATTTAAATAAGCGGCTACTATTTTTCTAGCAGCAAAACTAAAAATGAGCTACTTAAATATCAGTCATTACAAACAATGTATAGGTAAGAATAGAGGCACCACAATCTTCTCAGTATTTAGGGCCTTTAAAGCCTTCATCTGGTCCTGAGCCCATTTGACAGAGTGAAGCAGAGCTGCCTTAGAGAAAGGAACCTCTCCCCACAGGCTCCTGCCTGAGGCCTCTGCAGGGACACGATGACCCTGGAGAGTGGTGAAGCCAGGCTGAAAGACCCAGAGTCCTTCTAGTTCTGGGATTATGTGAAATTCTTCTGATTGTTACACACTGGCTCAAGTAAAGCCCTATTTAGAGTTTTTTCTATGACATTATTTAATTTTAAATTCTTAGTAATTTTAAGTGTTTAATGTGTTTTTTCATATATATTATCTTAGTTTACTCTCTCAACCTTACCTGAGGTAAGTTGAAGGGTGTTTTTTTATCCTATTTTATAGGTAAGGAAACAAGTTTAAATCACACGGCTTTATTTTTTTGAAATAAAGAATTTCTAATACATAAAAGTAGACGAAAGGGTATGATAAACCCTCAAGCATCCATTATTATCCAGTCCTGATAACCATCAGTTTATGAGTAGTTCTGTCTTATCTATACCTCATTCATGTCCTCCTTTGGTTTTATTTGAAACAAATACCAGCCATTATATCATTTCATCCATAAATATTTCAGGATATATTTTTAAGAGGTTGGGATTTTTTGCTCTCTCCCTTTTTAAAACATAAATACAATATATACCATTATCATATCAGAAAATTAAAATATCATTATTTAATATCATAAAATGTCTATTTGGCATTCACATTTCCAATTGTTTGATAAATGTCAGAATTTTTTCCATTAAAAGACTACAATCCAAGTAAGGACCACACTTGGCAATTTTTTAAGTTTTAGAATAATCTTTTAATCCATGCTTGCTCTGATTTTACAGCTTACTTGTTAAGGAAACTCAGACATTTGTAAATTGGAGTTCCTCTCAGTGTGCTGATTGCAATCCTCTGATGTGACTTAAAGTTTTCTTCTCTCCTGCCTTTTCTGTTTCCTGTAAATTAGTATTTGGAGCTAGTATTTTGATCAGATTTAGGTCATGCAGCTATTTATGGAAAGTAGGAAACAGCCCTGGTGTGAATAAGTCCATGAGTCCGGTTGGAACCATGCATGACCTCCATCTCATCTCTGCCACCAGAATTCCTTTGTTCACAAGCCATGGTGAAAACACTGGCTGGTTGAGGACAGAAGTGTGCTGAGCCAACTGGCTGAATCATCTTCATCACTCAGCTGTTTGTTCTCGCTTCTGCAGCAGATGCTCCCTAATGGGCATTAATAGATCAATACAGAGTCTCACCCAAGGTGCTTATTCCCACAGATCTATCCACAGACCTCTTCTCTGTAGGGGGGGTGGGGTGGCTCTGCCCACAGAGCCCTGCCCCCATCTGCCATGGATGAGAATAAGTCTACTAAGACATGATCTGCTTGGGGAGGAAAAATGGCCAATCTCTCAAAGGAGAAGGGCCTTGAGCCAGTTCCTCAATGGGCTTTTATGAGGTTTAATTTGTATAAGAATGCAGGGCATATACATGTAAAGCTCATCAATCATTGTCAGGTAGTAATGATCAAACAATAGATAACATTTCAAGAACCATGAAGGCTTATTTTGAGTCAAGGTCAGATAGCCAAAGGGCCATGAAACTTTGGGAAACAAACTCACTTTATGCTTGGACCCTTATCATTTAAATTGAGGGCATTCTTAGCAAAACAGGGTTCACAGGATTTTATGCATTCTTTCTTAGGCCTGATTGCCTCAGAAACCTGCCCTTTCCAGCACAGGGCCACACCTGCCTCTAGCATTGTTTCAGGCTTAAGTCAGCCGGGGAAAGTAAGGCAGCCAAGAGATTAGGAGATGCCTTACAGATAGAATCAGGACTCAGGGTATTTCAAAGCTGAGGGCTAACGGTCCATCATCCCCTTTTTATAGTCCCCCAAGTCCTTCCCTGATGGCCCCTTCATGACTGTGCCTGTCTTAGGTCGTTCCTCCCTTGAAGAATCTTACCTGTCACTGGCTAACCAGTCATCTGCCTGGGGCCAAGCAGGGTGACATAAAGCGGGCAGAGGCTGTGCCTCTGCCAGGAGGATAAGCTTTGTCTCCTTAGTGGCTTATGTTCCCAAGGTCGTTTTACTCAGCCTCAGCCATGGGAGGTTGCAGCTTCTGAAACCAGGCAGGGAGGTTCCCAACACTTCTCCAAGCTTCTTTGCCTTTGATCTTTCTATTTTGCTCCTCTCAGACCTCTGAAACATCAGCCAAGCCATTTGCCAAAGCCCACAATTACATGTTGTCTCTTTCCTAGGCAACTTCTCTGTGTGTACAAAAAGGATGACCAAGTGTCTGTTCGTAGATCAATTTACTGCTGCCTTTTAAAGCCATCCCTTAGAGAGGCTGTGATGTATTGGAAGTCCACTTTGGGCTCACACTTACCACTGAGCCAGCCCATCACGACAGCCATCCTCTTTGCCTGCTTTGTCAGCTGGTCATAGGGAGCACCCTCTTCCCTGCATAACAGAGTGCTGAGGGAGATGTGTTACAGCAATAATGATGAACACCATGGGTGTATAGACCATCCGTTTGTGCAGCTCACTTGTCCCCCGGATCTGCCAAGTTCCCAATGTATCACTTTCATTTTATTATAGATTTCTGTAGGTCCCCTCCCCAGCCTTATGACTTGGTGACTCTAACTGTATCCAACTCATGGCCTCATGGCCACCTGCTTTTTCATAGTCAGAGGTTAACTGTCTGTAAGTACCCAATAACATCAGGAGCTGTTTTGGCAACAATGGTACATAATTCTCTGCTGCTAATGTCTTTACCTTATTTCAGAACTCTAAGGGTTGTGTTCTTTCTTCCTCACTGGGATGTGCAGAAGATTTACCTGGCATCTTTCTCTACCACAGACAAGTCCAATGCCATATGAGCTCCCAGGCTGTACATCCAAGAAGCAGGCTGCTTGTATAGTAGTCTGGACCTGCTGCAGATCCTGCTTTTTCTCTGGACTCCACTTAAAGCTAGCGGTTCTCTGCATTACACAATGAATGGGTCACAGTGGGATTGCTACGAGTGGGATATGTAAGCTTCCGAAACCCAACTAAGCCTACTGAGTGTTGTTTTTTTCTCAGTAGTAGGAGTTTTAAGGAACAATAAGCTGTCTTTTACTTTTATCCTGGCCATGCCTCAGCTCACTGTATGCAAATTTTATCAAGATAACAAATCCCTGAATACGTTTTTTCTCTAGAATGTATGTCTAGAGCACATGTCTTTTATTAAGGTAACCAGAATATTTGCTACTTTGTTGGGCATTGGGTCAAATTAGCATGATTTTACCAACTTATCATGGAGGCAAAGATGAAGCCTGTGAACCATGAGATGTAATAGATGTTTCACAAACAAAAATAATTCAAAGCTCTATTAGCAATATTTTTGTTCTAAAAATATTTAAAGTATCTACTTAAAATAAAACATATCAATATATATTTAAAATCTTGATCTATTTAATTATTAACAAAATAAAGATGGTTTAAGTTCTAGAATTGCCAATTGTATTTTAAATTTAAAATATCAATCTTCTTTTGGTAATTTCTTGCTACAATTAGGTAATATTTTGTACTGTCTGTTGCACTGTCTGATTTCCAAGCAGCTTAAAGACTTTTAATTATTTTGGTGTTCTTTCAATCCATTATACTTTTAAAAAGTATTTCATGATGATGTCAGTTGAGAAGCAGGGTCATAAGAGCTGGTGGATATGTGTAGGACACCTGGGTTTGAATTTTGCTTAACCAGTTCTCTCTGTGAATCTGGGGCAAGTTCCTCACTTAGTGACCACCTTAGTGCCAATTGTCTAGCTTTAGTACAAGAGCAGAACCCCAGTTTCTTGCAGGATAAGATGGTCATACTGAAGTAATGGTAACCATTAATATTTGCCAGGTATCTGCAGTCTGTGAGAGGAAAGATACTGTCCAGGAGTGGTGATGGAGATGCTGTGATGCCAACGGCCTCAGCTCCTCCAGAAAGTCTTGCCTGGATTCATCTTATTTCTCCTGTTCCCCAAACTGCCATGTTGTCCCAGTCCACTGCCTGTGGTCTTATCTCTGAGAGCTGCAGGACAGCCCAGCTGTTGTTGCTTTCCTCCATTTGTCTTCAAAGATGCACCATCATACTGCCTGGCAACAGGTCAAGTTTCTCCAGAAACAGCTGCCTTGTACTGATTTTACATTTTTACCTCTGTGATTGCCAGTAATCTCAATCTCTCTCTCTCTCTCTCCCCCTCTCTCTCTCTGTCTCTCTTTCTTAATCTCTCTCTCTCTAGCTCCAGGACTGAAGGGCACCCCTCCTCCCCTGCCACCTCCTCCCTTTCCCTACCCCTTTCCTCCCCCGCTCCTGCCCCCTCCCTGTCCTCCACTATCCTACCTACTGTTGGGAGTTCTGCTGCAGAAGTGAAGGAAGCCCTAAATCCTGAGTCCTAACCCTGTGTGAAAATTTTCTCAGCTGAAGAGTCATCTCACACAAGGTCCTCCCTTCCTGGGATAGACTGCATCCAATGACTGGTTGATATGGTGATAACAGTGCCTACTCCTGTTTCTTTACCTTCCCTTCCACTGGAAAGGCCACCATGGAATTATTCTTTTCTGTTACCCTCCTCATCCCATTCCCTCCCCCAACAGGATTTGCCTGCTCTGAGATCCTTCGACGAGTCTGCTCTGCCAGCACCATTTTTGGAAAGTTCTTGGGCCCAAGTCTCTCTTTTTGATCTTCATATGTCAAAGCTCCTGTCTTGTTTCTTTTGTTTTGTGGGGAAGAAAAGAGAAAGAGACTCCCAAAAGAAAAGAGGGAAAGAGAAAGGTAGGGAGAATAAGAATAATCAACCTGTACCTTTGCAAACTCCAGTCCAGTTGGCAAAGGGGTTCTATCCACATTATCTCAAAGAGGAGGAAATTTACTCCTACATTCAGGCAGTGATACTACAAGTTATCTTTGCTCCCTTTTTTTTTTTTTTTTTTTGCTTTCATGTATTTTCAAGGATTTTTTGTTTGTTTGTTTGTTTGTTTTTTCCTGCAATAAGCAAATCATCCAGGGAATTAAAAAACCAATGAAGCTATTTTGAAGCAGAAGGAGAAAGTTAAGATTCAGGGCTGGTGGGCTTGATTCTTCTACTTCTCTCTCTTTCCCTCTCCTAAGTGAGCAAGGCACAGTCCGAGGGTGGCTGTGGGCAGAGGAAGTGAGACCGAACAACTTAGAGGCAGCTCAAAGCCAGGATTTCTGGCAGAACAGATTCCCCTATTCTTTCCTTCCAGCCCCAAATCCCATGCTTACTCACTTCACAGCACCTACTTTTAACCTGCCAAATGCCACTAAATCTGCAAATTAAACCTCTGATTACAGATTTCCTTTTGATGTAAAAAAATGTGGGGATTTTTAAAATGTAATTATTCATACACTAAGATTTTAATTGTGCTGCTTTTCTCCCTCTCTCACCCCCCCCCCCCGGGGGCAAGGTGATTCCCCCACACAGGCCTGCCCAGGCAGCGCCAGGGGCCTGGTGCAGAACGGAGCCTGCAGGAGTTGTCTACTGCCTCTGGGTGCTCCATCTGGGGAGGCTGCCAGGGGCCTGGGAAGCTGTTGGCCCCAGGCCCCCACCCCACATCCCCCCCCTCTTCCTCAGCAACATAATGTGTTCCCCAGACCACAATGTGATTCCCTTGTGGGATTCCCTTGTGGCCTCTGCTGCAAGTTCAATATCCATGGCACTGGGACTTGGCAAAGTTCTCTGGTTGGCAAATCTGGAGCCTGACTGGAAGGGCACAGAGGAATGGAAGCGGTTTGGGCTGCTCAATCATTTCCAGTCTGTTCCTGCCTTCCTTCTTGAGCTACAGTGAGACTGATCTTCTTTTTTTTTTTAATTGTAGAAAAGTACACATAACATAAAATTTACCATTTTAACCATTTTCAGGTAAACAAATTCAGTGGCATTAAATACATTCACAACCTCACCACTAACCATTTCCAGAATTTTCCATCATCTTAAACTGAGACTCTGGAACCATTAAATGCTAACTCCTCATTCCCTCTTCTCTCAAATCAATAGGCCACCACCATTCTCATTTTGGGCCTATGAATTCCCACTTCATGAAAGTGGAATCTTATGATATTTGGCTCTTTCACTGAGCATAATATCTTCAAGGCTCATTCATATTGTAGCGTGTATCAAATTTTCCTTCCTTTTAAAGCTGGTTAATATTCCATTGTATGTATAGACCACATCTTGTTTATCAAATCATCTGTCCATAGACACTTGGGTAACTTACACCTTTTGGCTAGTGTGAATAATGCTGCTATGAACATGGGTGTGCAAATATCTGTTCAAGTCCCTGTTTTTTATTGTTTGGGGTATAAACTTAGAAGTGAAATTACTTGATCATGTGGTATAGACTGATTTTATAAACATGTAAGCTAAACCATTTTGTTCTAAGCCTCTCTTGGGGCCCTCAAAGGTCTGCGTGATGGTTGTTCATCTCATCCCACTATTCCTTCGTGCATCCTACTACAACCACATTTATCTCCCTGAGGTTCTCAAACAGCCAAGCACATCCCACCCCGGCTTTTGTTCTCACTTGTGACTTTCCCCTGGAATGCTCTTGAGCTTGTTTACCTTTGGGCTGGCTGGCAGCTCCTCAGAGACCCTTCCCTGACCACCCCACCTACAGCTGGTCCTACCCCTCCCTATCTCCATCACAATTTCATCCTCTGTTTATTTTCCTCCACAGTGTTATCACAGTTTGGAATTACCTTGCTTATTTATTTATTTCTTTGTTGCCTGCTCCTTGTCTTCTAAAATGAAAGCTCCAGAGAAGTGGGTACTTTATCTGTTATATCTCTGGGTTTAAAACCATACCTGACTTATAGTTCCCTAAAAATTTGCTCCCTAAAAATTTGTTGAATGAATGAATCCAAGTCTATGCCTTTCCATGTATGTGGAGTGGGCTAAAGATGTACTTTTGGACCACAGACTAAGCATGTGTATCTTCTAGGAACATAATTTTTATTTGAAGACTTAAGGAAAAATGTTATATTTATATTTACTAAGACAAAAAAGGTACTTTAATGAATACATTAGTTTCCTGGGGCTGCCATAACTATAACAAACTGGGTGGCCTAAATGACAGAAATGTACTGTCTCACAGTTCTGAAGGTCTGAGATCACGGCAACGGCAGGGCATGTGGATGGCCATCTTCTCCCCATACCCTCACATTGTCTTCCGGCTGTATGTTGGCAGTATCCTAATCTCCCCTTCTCATAACAACACCAGTTTTAATTACTTTTTAAAATACCCTATATCCAAATACAGTTACAATCTCAGGTATTGGGGTTTTGGACTTCAACATAGGAATATTTTGAGGGAGGAGCATACTATATGGTCCATAACAGCTGATATACTTGAGTCACTGCCTCTAGAAAGCTTTCATTAACTCCCCAACATGGCACCAGGGATTCCCCTTTCTCAGAACAACCACAGAAAGTTACCTAGTGTTCCCATTTCATGCCTGTGTGTGCACATGTCTGCAGGTGTGCGTGTATGTGTACACAGGTCTTCTGGCAGTTATTGGAGAGCAGGGTTACTGCCTTCATCAACAGGGTACTGAGCACAGGGTAGGGCTTAATATAAATACTAAATGTTTAACTGACCACTGACACCAAAAATAAGACTGAAAACAAAATGCTTTATTCTGAGTGATCCCATCCTCTCCTTCTGAAGAACAAGATTCAGCCCAACAGACAGTGGTCAGAGTCCAGGGGTATGAGGAGTAGGAAAGAACGCAAAAAACATGGGTCAGCCCCACTAGTCACAAAATGAGGCCCTGAAGCAAAGAAGATATCAAGTATATCTGAGAGTACCCAGCTAGAGAGCACCAGGCACAGGAGTGGAGCCTCCTGACACCCAGGCCACTCCTCTGTCCCCAAGAATGTCCTCGATGCCCAGAACCGTCTGTTCCAACCCTTGGAGCTGATTACAGCACAGATACAGACACTCTCATACCCAAGGTTCCTAAAAAATGGGCATTCTGGCTCATTAAGAGTAACCACATGGTGAGAACCAAGATGGCAGCGTAGGTAGACACACTGAGCCTCCTCGCAAAACCAGAACTGACAGAGAATCGAATGGCAAGGGGGTCCAACACCAAGGAAATAAAAAATAAACATTCATCCAGACCAGTAGGAGGGGCGGAGACAGGGTGGAGAGCACTCACGTGGCTGTGGCGGGACCCAGACAGGCAGAGTGTGAGACGAATGGCACAGGCAGTCCCAGCACTAGCAGACCCTGCGGCCCCACATTCGCACACAGATAAACTGAGAGGGCCAGACTCGGAGTGGCGGAGAGCGGGACAGGCAAAGCAGTGGGTAGCACCCCGCGACCCCACATTCGCGCATAGATGGACCCAGACCCGACGAACTGCGGGGAGCGAGGCAGACCATGCAGCCCAGGGCTCCAGCTCGGGGAGGTTAAGCCTCAAACTTCTGATTGAAAATGCCCATGGGGGTGGGGGCGGGCCTTGGGGGAGACTCCCAGCCTCACAGGACAGGTCTTGGAGAGACCCACAGGGGCCTAGAGTGTGCACAAGCCCACCCACTCAGGAACCAGCACCAGAGGGGCCCAGTTGGATTGTGGGTATCGGAGTGGAAGACTGGAATCCTGAGGAGAGTGAGGTGGGCACCACTGCTCCCTCTCGGCCCCTCCCCTACGTACAGGGTCACAGCGCAGCGACCAGCATTACCCAGCCCAGGGAACACCTAAGGCTCCGCCCCTTAAAGTAACAGTCGCGCCAAGACAAAAAAAAAAAAAAAAAGGCCCAAATGACAGAACACTTCAAAGCTCCAGAAAAAATACAACTAAGCAGCGAAGAGATAGCCAACCTATCGGATGCACAATTCAAAACACTGGTTATCAAGATGCTCACAGAATTGGTTGAATCTGTTTGAAAACCAGATGAAAAAATGAAGCCTATGCTAACAGAAACAAAGGAAAATGTACACGGAACCAATAGTGATACGAAGGAAACTGGGACTCAAATCAATGGTGTGGACCAGAAGGGAGAAAGAAACATCCAACCAGAAAAGAATGAAGAAACAAGAATTTGGAAAAATGAGGAGAGGCCTAGGAACCTCCAGGACATCTTGAAACATCCCAATATCCGAATTATAGGGGTGCCAGAAGGAGAAGAGGAAGAACAAAAAATTGAAAACTTATTTGAACAAATAATGAAGGAGAACTTCCCTAATCTGGCAAAGGAAATAGACTTCCAGGATGTCCAGGACGCTCAGAGAGTCCCAAAGAAGCTGGACCCAAGGAGGAACACACCAAGGCACATCATAATTACATTACCCAAGATTAAACGCAAGGACCTACATCCAAGATTACTGTATCCAGCAAAGCTATCATTTAGAATGGAAGGGAAGATAAAGTGCTTCTCAGATAAGGTCAAGTTAAAGAAGTTCATCATCACCAAGCCCTTATTGTATGAAATGTTAAAGGGAGTTACCTAAGAAAAAGAAGATAAAAAATAGGAACAGTAAAAATGACAGCAAACTCACAGTTATTAACAACCACACCTAAAACAAAAACAAGAGCAAACTAGGGAAACAACTAGAACAGGAACAGAACCATAGAGATGGAGATCACATGGAGGGTTGTCAATAGGGGAGTGGGAGGGGGAGAGGGGGGGAAAGGTACAGAGAATAAGTAGCATAGATAGGTGGAAAATAGACAGGGGAAGGGTAAGAATAGTGTAGGAAATGTAGAAGCCAAAGAACTTATAAGTATGACCCATGGACATGAACTATAGAGGGGGAATGTGGGAGGGAGGGGGTGGGCAGGATGGAGTGGAGTGGGGGGGAATGGGACAACTGTAATAGCATAATCAATAAATATATTTTTTAAAAAAGAGTAACCACATAAGTCATAGACAGATAATCATTTTTCAAAGAATTTTATCCATTGGAAGAGAAAATTGCTAGTAATAAAATGGCACCGGGCAGATTAATCCTTTCTGAGGCTGGTGCTGGCAGGGCTCATCGTCACCATTTTGAGCGTTGTCTCCAGCAGCTTGTCTTCTGTGGGATCTGTGAGGTTGGACCCACTCAAAAGTTTCTCTTACAATTTTAAAGTTTCCCTTTAAAATTTTTTTTAAAATTTTAATCTTTATTGTATTTTTCCCCATTACCCTTTAGTCCTCTTATACCCCTCTCCACCTAGCAGTCACCAACTGTTGTCCATGTCCATGAGTCCTTTTTCCTTTTGGCTCAATCCCTCCATCCCCTCGCCCTTCCCCAACTCCCCAGTAGCTGTCATCTGCTCTCCATCTATGAGTCTGTCTCAGTTTTGCTGTTAATTCAGTTTGTTCATTTGATTCCACATATGAGTGAAATCATATGATATTTGTCTTTCTCTCACTGGCTTATTTCACTTAGCATGATGTTCTCCAGGTCCATCCATACTGTTGCAAAGGGTACAATTTTCTTCTTTTTTACCGGTGAGTAGAATTCCATTGTGTAAATATTCCATAGTTGTTTTATCCACTTATCTATTGTTGGACACTTGGGCTACTTCCACGTCTTGGCGACTATAAACAATACTGCAATAAACATAGGGGTTCTTATGTTCTTTCAAATTAGTGTTTTAAGTTCTTTGGATATATTCCCAGAAGTGGGATTGCTGGGTTAAAAGGTAGATCCATATTAAATTTTTTGAAGTACCTCCATACTTCCTTCCATAGTGGCTACACCAGTCTGCATTCCCACCAACAGTGCAAAAGGGTTCCCTTTCTCCACATCCTCACCAGCACTTGTTGTTTGTTGATTTATTGTTGATAGCCATTCTGACAGTTGTGAGGTGGTATCTCATTGTGGTTTTAATTTGCATTTCTCTGATGATTAGTGATGTTGACCATCTTTTCATACATTTCTTGGCTACTTGTATGTCCTCTTTAGAGAAGTGTCTATTCAGGTCCTTTGCCCATTTTTTAATTGTGTTGTTTGTCTTTATGGTATTGAGTTTTATAAGTACTTTATGTACTCAACATAGGAACACATAAATATGAAAATCTAATCTTGATGGACATAAAAGGAGAGATTGTTGGAAAAACAGTCATAGATGGGGATATTAACACCCCATTGACTTCAATGGATAGATCTTCCAGGCAGAAAATCAACAAGGAGACAGCAGCCTTACACGACACAATAGATCAAATGGATTTAATTGATATCTTCAGAGTATTTCACCTCAAAAGCAGCAGAATGTACATACTTTTCAAGTGCACATGGAACATTTTCTAGGATAGACCACATATTAGGGCACAAAACAAGTCTCAATAAATTTAAGAAGACTGAAATCATATTAGGCATCTTCTTTGACCACAATGCTATGAAACTAGAAATCAATCACAAGAACACTGAAAAACACACAAAGACATGGAAACTAAATAACATGTTATTAAACTATGAATGGGTCAACAATGAGATCCAGAAAGAAATCAAAATATACCTTGAAACAAATGAAAATGAGGACACAACAATCCAAAATCTGTGTGACACTGGGAAAACAATCTTAGGCGGGAAATTCATAGCATTACATGCCTATTTCAAAAAAAAAAAAAACAAAGAAAAGCTCAAATAACCAATCTAACTTCACACTTAAATGAATTTGAAAAAGAGCAGCAAACAAAGCCCAAAGTGAGTAGAAGGAAGGAAATAATAAAGATAAATAAATCAATTAAAAAAGAAAACCACCCTGGCTGGTGTGGCTCAGTGGATTGAGCACTGGCCTGTGATCCAAAAGGTTGCCAGTTTGATTCCCAGTCAGGGTATGTGCTTGGGTTACTGGCCAGGTTCCCTGGTTGGGGGCATGCAGGGAGTGGCAGCCAATCAATGTATTTCTCACACATTGACATTTCTCTCCCTCTCTTTCTCTCTCCTTTCCCCTCTCTCTCTTAAAAAAAAAGGAAGAAAAGAAAAATCAATAAAGATCAGAGAAGAAATAAATGAAACAGAGTCTAAAAACATGATACAAAAGATCAATGAATCCAAGAGCTGGTTCTTTGCAAAGATAAACAAGATTGACAAATCTTTAACCAGACTCATCAAGAAAAAAAGAAAAAGAACCAAAATAAATAAAATTAGGAATGAAAGAGGAGAAATAACAACTGACTCCAAAGAAATACAAAGGATTGTAAGAAAATTTTATGACCAATTATATGCCAACAAACTGGACAAACTGGGTGAAATGGATAAATTCCTAGGAACATACAATCCTCCAAAAATAAATCAGAAAGAATCAGAGAATTTGAATAGACAGATTACACCTAATTAAATTGAGGCAGTAATAAAAAGCCTCCCAATGAACAAATGCCCTGGACCAGATGGCTTCACAGGTGAATTCTACCAAACATCATGAGAAGAACTAACACCTCTCCCTCTCAAAAGATTTCATAAAGTTCAAGAGGAAGGAATGCTCGCAAACTCATTTTACAAGGCCAGCATTATCCTATTCCAAAACCAGGTAAAGGCATCTCAAAGAAAGAAAGTTATAGGCCAATATCTCTGATGAATATAGATGCTAAAATCCTCAACAAAATATTAGCAAACTGAATATAGCAACACATCAAAAAGATCATATACCGTAAACAAATGGGATTTATTTTGGGAATGCAAGGTTGGTACAACATTCACAAATCAATAAATGTGATTCACCACATAAATAAAATTAAGGATAAAAATAACATTATCATATCAATAGATGCAGAAAAGGCTTTTAATAAAATCCAAATGGGCAAAGGACTTGAACAGATACTTCTCCGAGGAGGACATACAAAAAGTCCAGACACATATGAAAAGATGTTCAGCATCACTAGCCACCAGAGAGATGCAAATTAAAACTACTGTGAGATACCACTTCACACCGGTCAGAATGGCCATCCTACAGAAAGTGAGAAACAAGTGTTGGAGAGGATGTGGAGAAAAAGGAACCCTAGTGCACTGTTGGTGGGATAGCAGACTGGTGCAGCCACTATGGAAATTAGTATGGAATTTCCTCAGAAAACTAAAAATGGATCTGCCTTTTGACCCAGCAATTCCACTGTTAGGACTATATCCTAAGAACCCTGAAACACCAACCCAAAATAACCTATGCATCCCAATGTTCATAGCAGCACAATTTACAATAGTCAAGTGCTGGAAGCAACCTAAGTGTCCATCAGTAAATGAATGGATCAAAAAACTGTGGTACATTTACACAATGGAATACTACGCAGCAGAGAGAAAGAAGGAGCTCCTACCCTTTGCAACAGCATGGATGAAACTGGAGAACATTATGCTAAGTGAAATAAGCCAGGTGGTGAAGGACAAATACCATATGATGTCACCTTTAAGTGGTACCTAATCAACAAAACAAAAAAGCAAGAAAAATATAACCAGAGACACAGAAGTTAAGAACAAACAGACAGTAATCAGAGGGGAGAGGGGAGGGGAAAATGGGGGGAAAAGGGTGAAGGGTTTTCAGGAATAACTATAAAGGACACATGGACAAAACCAAGGGGAGAGGTGGAGTTAGAGGGGGAAGGTGGGGATGGCTGGGGTAGGGGGGAGAGGTTGGGAGAAAAAGGCAGACAACTGTATTTGAACAACAATAAAATTTTAAAAAATAACAATCCAGCACCCATCTATGATCAAAACTGTTACCAGAGTGGGATTAGAAGGAACATGCCTAAATATAATAAAGGCCACATATGACAAAACCACTGCCAGCATCATACTCAATGGGTAAAAACTACAAATGTTCCCCTTCAGATTGAGAACAAGACATGGATGTCCACTTTCACCTCTCCTGTTCAGTGTAGTACTGGAAGTCCTAGCCACAGCAATCAGATAAGAAGAAAAACATAAAAGGCATCCAAATTGGAAAGGAAGGAATAAAACTGTCTATTTGCAGATGAGATGATACTGTATACAAAAAAACTCTAAAGATTCCACACACAAAGAAAACTACTAGAACTGATAAATGAATTCAGCAAAGTAGCAGGATACAAAATTAATATCCACAAATCCGTTGCATTTTTATATGCCAATAATAAACTAAGAGAAAGGAAAAGTAAGAAAACAATGTTATTCACAATGCTTCAAAAAGAATAAAGTACTTAGGAATAAACCTAACTAAGGATACTCAGAAAATTATAAGACACTGAAGAAAGAAATTTAAGAAAGACACAAATAAGTGGGAGCATGTACTGTGTTCATGGATAGGAAGACCTAACATCATTAAAATATCCATACTATCCAAAGAAAGCTGTAGATTCAATGCAATTCCTATTAAGACTCCAATGACATATTTCATGGAACTAGAACAAATATTTCAAAAATTCATATGGAACTACAATAAGCCCCACATAGCAACAGTAATCCTGAGAAAGAAAAACAAAGTTGGAGGAATCGTGATGCCTAATATCTAACTACACTATAAGGCCATAGTAATCAAAACAGCATGGTACTGGCATAAAAACAGACCCATAAATCAATGGAACAAAATAGAGACCCTAGAAATAAACGCATACCTTTATGGTCAATTTATATTAGATAGAGGAAGCAAGCACATCGAATGGGCTAAAGAGAGTTTTCCAGTAAATGGTGTTGGGAAAATTGGACAGATACATGCAGAGAAAAAAACTAGACCACTTTTTTACATCACACACAAGAATAAATTCAAAATGGGTTAAAGACTTAAATGTTAGACCTGAAGCCATAAAAATCCTAGAAGAAAATGTAGGCAGCAAAATCTTGAATATTGCTTATAGAAAGTTTTTATCATATGTATCTTCCCAGGCAAGAGAAAGAAAAGAAAAAAAATAAACAAGTGGGACTACATCAAACTAAAAAGTTTGCACAGCAAAGGATATCATCAACAAAATAAAAAGACAGCCCACAGAATGGGAGAACATATTTGTTGATACATCCGATAAGGGGTTAATATCCAAAGAGTTGTATAATAAACTTGCAATTTTAAGATGCTTACATGTTCCATTTCTCTTTTCATCAAGCTGAAAATAGAATCAGGCTCCACCCCAATGTGCTTATTTACGCTATTTGCATTATTTTACCATTTCATTTATTAACCATTTTGCACTATCCCATGCTCCACACTGCCACCAAAGTATTTTTTCTAAAGCATTAATCACACCATTTCAGTTTCTTTTCCCAATCATTTAATCTCCCACCACACCAGCCACATCATTACTTCTAGGGATAAACCACAAGCTCCCTAGAATAATAGCATATGGAAGGCTTTCCTGATATGGCCCTGCCTTTCTCTTCACACGTATCTCTCACTAAGACACCTTTACCTGCAAGGTACAGAAAACTCAACTAAAATGTATTTAAGTATAACTAACCTTGTTTCCTCCCCTAACTAGAAGTCCAGAGGTGGGAAGTTCCAGGAATGTTCAGTTCTGAGGTTCACAGCATCACTGAGGTCCGAGAGCCTCTCTCCCTCTCTGCTCTACTGTCCTCATGGGAACAGTGGGCTGCAGTGGCTATACGTGTCTCTACCTCCTATACAAATGTCAAGAGGCAAAGCCAGTCTTGGGTGAGCTTCCCCTTGCATTTCATGGGTCAGGGCCAGGTGACGCCAATTTGGAAATTGGCATGGCTTTTTGATTGCTTCTCATCTAGACATTCAACAACCACTCACTGAGCATCTAGGAGGTGTCAGGCATGGGGGACAGTAGTGAACAAAATCAGACACAGTGCTACCTTTATTTTATTCCATTTCTATGGCAGTACTTCACATACTATATTTTGTGAAGTATATGACATTAGGCACCTCTGTATACTTATTATATTTTGTGGAGTACATGATATCAAGTACTTCTTTACTTATATTTTGTGGAGTATGTGACATTAATCACCTCTCTATAGTTATCATATTTTGTGGTATATATGTCAGTATGCACCTTTTTGAGCCTCAATTTCTTTATATACAAAAGAGCGGTTATAATGTCCACTTTATTGTTGCAAGATTTAGAGATAATGTACATACAGCACAGAGGATGTTCCCAGTTTCTAGTTGATGCCCAAATAATGATAACTCTTTAAGGATTTGCTTTCCCCAGATGAAGGGCGATTTTCTTGTACTGTGAACTACTTTGACAGTCTCAAGTAATATTTTCAAATGCATAAAATAAAATACATGGGATAAGAAAGAAAATCAATTATATCAAAAGAAAGTTATCAAAATATTTAAAATATTTATACTATAGAAAGATATGTTCCTTATTGTTAAATAACAATATAGTGTCAGATGTAATGTTATTTGAAAGTACTAGTGATTGTTCATGATATTTCAATATACCTGCAACAACATCATGTGAAAATGTCTATCACTTGTATTGCTGATAAAGTCCCAGGTGCTGCTAGTATTAATTGGTTTGTCACCAACATTTGCATTTTAAGAAAGTGCTAACATTCCGACACAGGCTAGGAAAAGTAAAGATGCAATGTTTCCTAGTCAAGTTCTCAACACCACCTCACCCCTTACCCCAGTTCTATTCATAGACCGTTTGGGAGTTAACAGACCTCAAATTAAAGACCTGCTCCTGGAGTTGGGTCAGAGATCGTCTATTTCCCCCAGGCCCTAAAAATCATATCCAATAAGATCTCCACACCTGAAAGAACTAATTAAGTGTGTGTGTGTGTGTACATGTCAGAAAATGAGAACACACACAGTGTGGTGCAGACTGAGCCTTCTTTTTAGACCCTGGAGTCTGGAAGGGCTTTAGACAAGTTCTTCCCATTTGTGGAAGTGTCTGTGTATATCCAATCTCTTTCGTGTTCCAAGCCAAGATGGCTACTTGGAACCTGCAGGAAGCTCTACCTCAACTGCAAGGCAAGGGCTGAACCCTAAGAGAATCTTCAGGATCCCTTTCCTTGCACAAGACCTTGCGCCAGACCTGTATTGACAGGACTAATGCCTTGCAAAGTGGGAGTCCAGACTTCCCAAGCTGTCCCACCAGATTAGCTGTGTGACCTTGGCTAGACCAATGTTCATCTTTCATCTTGTTTGCTCACCTATAAAAAGCAAGGGTTGGAGAAGATGTTTTTCAGATGGACTCCAGGTGTGCATTCTTGGTGTTTAAGAATTTTCAATGAATGGTGAGCTTCTCTCTGTATGTGATTTCATCTTGATAATTTTTTTTAAAGACATTTTCTGGATCATCAGTCTGTCCATTAGTTGGACACCTTACAACTAAATCTTAAATATTTCAGTGTCTGCATTTGCATTGGTATTTACAATTGCAAGCGACAATACTATCTCCAGTGCCACAAACCAGTAAGGAGAGGCAGACATATGTGACACATATATGACAAGCTGGTCCCAAGTAAGACCATGTGACATCACAGTGTGCTGTGCTTGGGGTGTTTCCCTGTGGTTAGAATACAAAAAATGATGGAAGAGCTTAGTTATTCCACAAATGAAAAGTAAATATGCTAAACATGTAATGACAATAAAAATCATGCCTTAGGAATTAAGTGCCATAGTTATATGCACAGGAGATTTGAGTGCAGCATGTGATGGTATATTAATGAGATGGCTTTGAATTTTATTGATTTTGTTTATCTATTTGTTCTTATTTAATTGGAATTTTTTATTAACAGAGGACACATGGAACACACTGACAGTTGTCAGAGGAGAGGGGGGGGGAGCTGGATGAAAGAAGGTGCAGAGATTAGCCAAAGAACATATATGCATAGCTCATAGACACAGACATCAGTGATGGCCAGAAGGAAGGGGATCTGAAGTGGGTGGAGTGGGCAGAGGGGAAGGGAAAGGGAACATCTGCAATAGTGTCAACAGTAAAAACAAGAAAAAATAATTTCTGTGTACCCTCGTATGGCAGTTATCAGATTAAGAGGTTTAAAGGTTTGTTTATGTCTGAGTAGCATCACTATAAAACAGAAAAGCTATTTAAAACATTGTAAGTAAATGTGAATGATTTTTTACTTTTTAAAAAGAGAGTTCCTAATATTAAATTTGAGAAACAGTGAACTGAAAAAATATTTGGTTCCTGTCCCTGCCTCTGACCTTCAACAGCTCTGATTCCCAGAAAACAAAGTCAGACCACCATGCTTGTCAGGAAGGTATGGGAGTGTGCTCTGCTGTCCTCTGCTGGCCATGTGAATCATTGTCTGGGCTTGGAGAATTTGGAAGGATACATTTGCCCACAGGTGGTGGGGACAGCAGGGAGGTGGGGTGATTAAAGCTCCAAGTAACCTTTATTTGCAGAAATGTTGCACAGAGCTGGGCCCCGACCCTCCTCAACCCTTAAAACCTAAATTGAATCAATTTTACAAACAAGTGCTTTCTTGCTTGGGGCTAGGTCTTAAATAAGGCTTAGTGGAAGGAAGACAGTGAAGAAAGTGATGAGGTGAAGGGGAGGCTACAGAGATGACATTCCAGTGGGCTCCTAGTGGCCAAACCATGGAGAAGTTCCAGGGGCTTCATGTGGGCATGAAGGACTCAGCACACTACCTCAGTTCTCAGCTTTGTATCCGGTACAGGGCTTTGTCCTGAGCTGTCATTCAGAGGAAAGGAACTCTTCCCTAAGTTCACAGACTCTTCTGCTATGACAGGAGGTTCCATACCGTCTTCAGAGTATAGGTTTATAAAAGACCTCTGTGATGACCAAACCATTGAGGCAACAGTCCTGAATCTAGGAGGATCGCCTTAGTACCTAGCAGGTCCTTGGAGACCCAACCCAGCCTTCTTCCCCCCACCACCTCCCTCTCTTGGCCAGTCAGCTTTCCTCCTCTGGACCCTGCAGCTCCTCCTGCTATGTCTGTCCCAAGCCACCATCCACAGAGTCCACACTGAGTGAGGGCTGGGTTTTCTGGCTAGGTCCTGGATTCAGGGGTATTCGACAGCAGACTAAGAAATGTTTAAGTACTGGGAAAGCAGACCCCTAAACCAATCACTAGGACACAGTGGGTCATTGCTGAAGTGGGATGGGAAAGAGGGCCTGAAGGAGGGCTTACTAGGTACTTACATTCGAGAACCATTTGCTTAAAGTCTTGGGGCAGCCCCAGGGTGTCACAAACTTTTACCCTTCTATATTAGTCAACTTCAGCCACATCTTTTCCTACTTTTTACCTATCCCTTGGTACCCAACACAGTGCCCAGAACATGGTAGGAAGTCACCACACTGGTCCTCAGCATTTCCCCAGGCACTGGCACCCAGGAGGCATGCAGATTGTGGAACTGATGGCCTGGAAAGGGAAGATCTGGGAAGATGCTTTTTGGGGGAAAGTCAGCAGGAAGCCCTCTTCTCTTTTCAGGAGTCCAATGGCCCAGTCTCTCCATGTTGCTTGCCCTTTATTTGGGGACATGGAAAATGTACTAAAGTCTCCCTGGCATCATCCAGTTTCACTCTGAGTCTTCCCAGTTGGGGCCAACCAGACTCAGCCTCCTTGACAGAAGCTGGAAATCCCACAGAACTACTCTAACTCCAGGGGTACTCTACTATAACACCCCCTCTACTCAGCATACACCTGCTCCCAGCCATCCCCAGTGAGGAATCCAGCTCCAATTAAGAGTCTAAGCCAGAGAAAAGCTCCCCATAGATGTACCAGCTCTGGGTCCCCTCCGCAGAGCATCTGGTCCTTCTCCTAATGATGGGACCTCTTCTCTTTCCCTCTACCTTCAGACACAGCCATCTCCCTGTCTAGCCTGCAGACTCTAATTTGAAGACAACTTGGAGGCCTTCTAACCCAAAGCACCTCTCCTGGTCTAGCATAGTGATTGAGCTCAAAGACCCTACACTCAGCCTCATATCTCTCTTCTACCACTTACTGGATGGGTGACCTTGGGCAAGTTACTTAACCTCTCTGAGCTTCATTTCCCCATCTCCAAAATAGAGATCCTAGCAGTATTTTTCATATAGTCCTCACGAGGATTGAAGGAGTCAATGTCTGGAAAGTGCTTTACAAAGGGCTCAGCACATCATTAGTGCTTAAGAAAGGGAATTGTTTTGTTTCTTTTTTTCTTCTATTTATTATGTTCCAGTTAAAGGTGAGATCATATAGTATTTGTCCCTCACCATCTGGCTTATTTCACTTAACATAATGCTCTCCAGTTCCATCCATGCTGTTGCAAAGGGTATAAGCTCCTTCTTTCTCTCTGCTGCGTAGAATTCCATTGTGTAGAGACATTGAAGTTAAGAACAATCTAACAATGGGCAGGGGGGAGTGGGGAGGGGACAGTGAGGACAGGGGATTACAGGAAGTACTTTAAAGGACACATGGACCAAATCAAGGGGGAGGGTGGAGATGGGGGAGGGAGGGGGGTTCGGCTGGGGTGGGGTGGAGGGATGGGGAGAAAAGGCACACAACTGTAATTGAATAACAATAAAAAATTTTTTTAAAAAAAGAAAGGGAATTGTTCCATCATCATCAATGGAAATTAACAAGACTGTTAACTGGCTAGCATAGCCACCACTGACTAAACCATGACATTCAGCTCCCTAAATGGCTGTCACAGAGCCTGTTGCTGGGCATACTAGCTAGGTGATGGCAACCACAAAACCTGCACAAGAGCTGTGCCAGCTCTGTGCAGCCACAATGGAACTGTGTCCTCTGGGAAGAGGCAAATTCACTGGAAAGATAGAACAAATTGTCTAAGCAGTTAGTAAAAAATACACGATAGTTTAGAAGTACTAAATTGTTTGGTGCAGGCTGTATTCTGTTAATCATAAGAACCATTTGTTATAGCATTTTAGCATTTAACCAACACTTGGAAATACATTATCTCATGTAACCCCCCAAACAGCATGGTAAGTATTGTAATTAGCAAATGAGGCAACTGAGGTTCACAGAGGTGAGACAGCTTGTCTGTGATCACAGCACCAGTAAGTGAGTGACCCAGAAAGGATAACTTCCGCCTGATTCTGATTTCATTGGGTACGACACTCTTTGCTTTTCCCATTAAGTGGTCTGTGTGTGTGTGCACGCCCTTATGTACGTTTACAGGGATGATGCTTCTTCAGACTTCATCTCACTCTTGTCCTGTTCCTGCACTCAGCCCCAAGACGCTTATGGCCAGAATATCCTGTAGTTCATGTTTCATGTCTGTTCTGTGTCCAGTGGCTTTATTCTGGGCCCCCTTTCACAGGTGTCATGGCCTCTCAGAGGTACTCAGACTCTGAACCATCCAGAGGACAGGGGATTTTGTGACCTGTGACCCCAACACTGCCCTCTGAAGCCCTCAGAACTACACCACAGAGAAGGAACCCCTGGCTCTGCCTGCCCACAGAGGACCTGGGGTGCAGGACTAGTGCTGGTTAGAGAGACCCAGAAAGCAGGCTGCAGCAGCCCCTGGTGGGCTTCCTCCAGAATCACAGCCATGCTCCCACATCCACCCTAAAAAAGAGAGGGGGAAGGAGACCCAGAGGCAAGGCCATGGCCTGGGGAAGGACGGATAGTGGCAGACCACAGCAGAATGTGATAAAAGCTACACACTGGATTTGAAGTCACACGCCTAGGTTCAAGTAGCACCCTCTCTGCTTCTTCCTGCTGCCACCCTGGCAAGTTACCTCACCTCAGCTCCTGTTTCCTCTTCTCTAAAATGCAGACAATAGTTAACACCTGCTTCACAGGTTGCTGGCAGGATTAAATTAGGTAATTTTCAACTAATAGAGTAGATGCTATCACTGCCACATTATGACTTCTGTGGGTCCTGGGCACTTGTATGTTTCTTTTAAAAGAAATTAAAACACTTTTATGGATGTCTAAGTGTATCATGACCCCAAAGCATTGGGCCTTATTGTGCCTAATGGGTTTATCATGTATGTTGTTGCAGATGTTGAAGTATCTCAGCAATTGTCAAGTGCTGTGGCCTGTAAGGATCATAATCTTTCCTTTAGAAATGCTCTTTCCATCTCGCTGTGTTTCCATCACATTTGTACTGAATGTCATACTGCAAGGTCAAGTTTTCTAGTAAGAGGGTGGCCTCTGGCTTCTCCCTTAGGTCCCTGGGAACCACAGAGATGTGGGACTGGCATGTTTTGATGTGGGGACATATTACAGAGAACAGCCTGGGTGACAAACTCCTTTAGACTTCAGGTCATGGGAAAGGGGCTCTTGAGGCCAAATACCTACTGGGTCTTCCACAGTAGCCCTCATAGTGGTAGCAACAGTGGCCTCTACTAGCCCCAAATCTCTATTCACATGGTGCCCACCTCACCTGCCTTCCAGAGGGGCCCCCCACGTCCAGGGCAGGAATGAGGCTTGTTTTGACATTCACACATTTGTGTTTGTGTAAAACTTCCCTCAGTTCACTCAGGATTTCAATCCAGTAATATAACTAAACCCACAACTATGTGCTGTGTGTTTATTTGTATACAAAGACAAGGTTAATCTCTAGATCACTGATCACTGCTGTTAATAGAAATACAATGTGAGCCATATATATATAACTTTAAATGTCCTTGTAAATGAAAACTGATGAAATTTGTCCCTCACCACCTGGCTTATTTCACTTAACATAATGCTCTCATTTCACCCATGCTGTCGCAAAGGGTAGGAGCTCCTTCTTTCTCTCTGCTGCGTAGTATTCCATTTGGTAAATGTACCATAATTTTTTGAACCACTCATTTGCTGATGGGCACTTCGGTTGCTTCCACTACTTGGCTATTGTAAATTGTGCTGTTATGAACATTGGGGTGCACAGGTTCTTTTGGATTGGTGTTTCAGGATTCTTAGGGTATAATCCCAGCAGCGGAATTGCTGGGTCAAAGGGCAGTTCCATTTTTAGTTTTCTGAGGAAAGTCCATACTGTTTTCCACAGTGGCCTCACCAGTCTGCATTCCCACCAACAGTGCACTAGGGTTCCCTTTTCTCCACATCCTCTCCAACACTTTTTTGTTGATTTGTTTACGATGGCCATTCTCACCAGTGTGACGTGATACCTCATTATGGTTTTAATTTGCATCTCTCTGATAGCTAGTGATGGAGCATATTTTCATATGCCTCTGGGCCCTCTATATGTCCTCCTTGGAGAAGTGTCTGTTCAAATCTTTTGCCCATTTTTTAATTAGGTTGTTTGTCTTCCTGGAGTGCAGTCGTGTGAGTTCTTTATATATTTTGGAGATCAAACCCTAGTCCGAGGTATCATTGGCAAATATGTTTTCCCATACTGTTGGTTCTCTTTTCATGTTAGTGCTATTTTCTTTAGCCATGCAGAAGCTTATTAATTTGATGAAGTCCCATTTGTTTATTTTTTCCTTTATGTCCTTTGCTTTAGGGAACATATCAGTGAAGATATTGCTGCATGGAATGTCTCACTGAAATTAAGAACAATCTTACCAGTGGGGGTGGTGGGAGGTGATAACGGGAGGAAAGGTTTTCAGGAACAACTATAAAGGACACATGGACAAAACCAAGGGGGCGGTGGAAGCAAGAGGGAGGTGAGTTTGGCTGGGTTGTGGGGGGGAGTGGAGGGGGTAAATGCAGACAACTGTAATTGAACAACAATAAAATAATTTAAAAAAACTGATGAAATTGACTTGATATTTTATTTAACCCAAAACACCAAAATATTATCTTTATCAGTAATCAAGATAAAATTATTGATGTTAGATTTTTTTCATTCAAAGTCTTTGATGTTTCATATGTATTTTTCAGTTGTGCAATATCTAAGTGTTCAAAGTTAGTACTCTATTTTTATTGGGAATACTTATCTGTATTTTATGTACTTCATAAAATTTACAGTTGAATAGGTAGATTTACATACCAGCATTTCCCCAGCCACACTTAAAAGTTGTCCAATAACTCAATCAAGTAAGTTTTGAAATTTAAATGTAAATTAAAATTAAATAAAATTTAAAATTCAGTTCCTTAGTTATACTATTCACATTTCAAGTACTCAATAGTCACACATGGCTAGTGGCCACCAAACTGGACAATGCAGGGCTAGAACATAAAAATGCTGGGAGCAATAAAGCATGCCTTTGTGAAAATAAAGCATATTGCACTGTGGAAGAAAATTATTTGTAAATAAAGTCCTCAGAATCAAGTAAAAAAATCATTATTTACAGCTGGGCTGATGAGAGCCCACAGCAAGCAAGACACAGGAACCAAAAGTCAAGTAGTCTGTGGGTCTTTGGCCTAGGCAAGTGAAAGGTTGGAGGCATAGAGAAGGGAGAGCATGAGCCATGTTTTCAGAGAAAAGAATGATTTGATTTCTTGGGGCATTGTGATTCTGACAGTACCTATGGAAACGTAGGCATCTGGACTTTATTTAGCAGTCAAGAGAGATCACTGCTTCTTGCTGGTATGACACACGCCCTGGTGAACTGATATACGAGCAGGCAAACCGACATATGAGCAACAGGGCAACCTAACTCAGTTTGCACCTTGAGGAGCACACTTTCCCACATAGCTAGACATGGTGATACCACATCTCAACTCTGTCCACCACCACCTGTGCCCCACTGCCTGCTCTGCTGCCCCCTCAATGCTGGGCCAATCTGAAACAACTGGTAGATGCAGGACACACCACAGCATCACCATCACCCCTCAGCAGCCACTGTCCCCGGCCCACAGAGTCGCCATCATATTGGATGTGCACTTGTACTCTAGGGATTCTGACATGTCAACAGGGTGGCAGCCTCTTACAAGATAGGCCCAGACCTCTGGATAAACAGGCTCAGGCATTGTGAGCCCCAAACCTGTGCTAATGGAGTGTACAGGCCCCACCTGCAAAGGTTTTAGGGTCTGGGGTCCTAAACCCTAAAGCCAAGGTTGACTCTGTGCCCAAGGCTCTTCATGTGCAGGTCCTGAAACTTTCCCATGCAGCAGTGATGCCCCCTGCACTGTCCAGCGGTTGGGGTCCCTTCCAGTGACCATACACACCCCTGTCCAGCCTCCCTGGTGACTAGGTACCACAGCACCAGGTGAGAGCACAGAGCAAGCAGCCATGGAACGGAGCAAAGCCATTGGCTCCAGACCCCCCTGCACAGCCTCCTGGGAACCTCCTATATCACCACTTACAGGGAGAAGTTGCTCAAGGTAGCACAGAGGGCACCGCCATCCCACCCCAGGGTCTGAAGTCTAAAGGAAGCCAATTCTAGTCTGGCTATTCTGCAGCATTCAGGAAGCGATCCCTCCACTGCCGGCCCATATCTTCAATCGTGTCCCGAAGCATCAGCATCCAGTCGTCACGCTTCCTCATTAGGGTACAGCGTGTCTCCTTTCTCTCCAGGGCTAAGATCTCTGAGGGAATTTCTGGGGTCAGCCCAGCAGCCAGGACAGCTTCTTGGAACTTGGCTGCAGAGGCTGGGGCCAGACAACACCTGGGAGTGCTGTGGGGTAGAGCAGGTGGAAAAGTGGGTCAGAGATAACAGATGGGGGGACAGGCGCAGAAAGGGAAAGGGGAGGAGGGATGAGAAGAAGGAACAGGGAAGGTTAGTGGTAGTGTGGGGCACAGAGGAGAAAGAGAGAGACAGATGTGGTACCTTAAACTTATCTCTACATTGACTGCTAAGCAAATTGCTTCTTGCTGGAGGCCCAGCTTAGCCACTGCCTCTCATGTGGGCTCTCCCTGGGATATCTATCACACACCCTCTTCTAGGACTATGGTTCTTGGGGCACAGTTTCACAGAGCATCTATTATGTTCACTAAAGTCATCTGTTCACATTCCTGTCTCCCCTGCTTGAGGAAGAAGAGGGACCCTGAACATCAAAGTGTTCCACCCCCCAGTGACCCAGGTGTCCATGGCCATACCTGGGTGCCTGCCCGTGCAACTTCTGGTAATGGTAGCTTACAGCCACTGCCGAGTGAGGGCACAGCAAGTACTGGTTCTCTTCCCAGCAGCGGACCATGGTCTGGGTGATGGTCTCATCTGACACTGACTCAGATGTCATTGCTGCTGAAAGCTGACAGGTCCCAGGGCCACAAGGGTGGAATCAGAGTTGGGGGAAAGCAGGAAGAAAGGTGGATAAAACCCACTTCATACCATTGCCAGGCCAACACAACCCCCAACGGGAATGTTCAGATTGAATGGCTTAGATTCAGCCAAGTCTCACATTTCCCAGTTGTTAAGCTGATTCACTTAACTTGGGGGAAGAATTTATTTGACTTTCAGGTCAATAAACCTAGTTAGGATTTGGCTCATGAATCAGCAAATACAGAGTCTGGTTCAACAACCTCAAAACCACAGGTTAAGAGCATTCAAATATTCCCAGTGCTTTGTCATTGGTGTGCCCTCTTTCTGTGGGTGTGAGACCCCCTCCTGTCAATTCCCAGCAAGTTTGTGCAGCAGCTCCTCTAGGAAACCCCCTCACTGCTCTTGGACAGAAAAACTCCTTTCTCTGTGTCCCCTCAGTATAGATGGCTTATTTGATCATTCTCTGAAAATTTGTTGCATGCCTACAATATGCCAAACACCCTGCATTTCAGGTCTGTCTGGAAAAAGTCCATCCACTGTTAATGTAACAAGAACAGTTTGTACAATATTGACGTAACCTGGCAGCCAAGGAGAGTGGACTGGAATGCACATGTGTGAACAATGACGACTTCACTCTACCAGTCAGTGGGGGCGGTAGACGCTGTTAAGTGAACATGTGACTGAGCGAGCAGAGCAATAAATTTGCATCAAGTTTTGTGTTAAGCTTGAACATTCCTCCGTGGAAACTACTCAGATGATTCAGGACACTGCAGCTATGGGCACCTAGTGATTGGCAGCTTCGTCTTGTGCAGAGTTTCTTGGCAAAACATCAAATCACCCAGGTGACTCAGCCTCACTACAGCCCAGATTTGGCACCCTGTGACTTCTGGCTTTTCCCAAAACTAAAATCACCTTTGAAAGGGAAGAGATTTCAGATCATTGATGAGATTCAGGAAAATATGATAGGGCAGCTGATGGTAATTGGGAGAGATGTGTGAAGTCCCAAGGTGCCTACTTTGAAGAAGACTGAGGTGCCATTGTCCTGTGTACAATGTTTCTTATATCTTGTATCTTCAATAAATGTCTCATTTTTCATATTACATGGCCAGATACCTTCTGGAAAGACCTCATATATTCAACATCAATAGAGACCAGAGGGTGTTATAAAATTGTTTATATAGCTACCTGCCCCATTAGGGCTCAAGGAGGACAATGAATGTGTTTTACTTATATTATTATTTCCAGTGCCTAGCACAGTTTCTGGCTCATAGTATCTATGTGATGAATGAATGAGTGATTGAATGAAGGCTGTTCTAATAGATGAAGTGTCTTCTACAAGCACTGTCAGGAAGAGAACAAAGAGCTGGGAGATTTTGTGTCTGTTCATGGAATTCCTTATTCACATGAAGAGAAAGAAAGTGAAGGTCAAAACAAACTATTAACCAATTAAGTTGATCTTTGCTTGTGGTATTGTCTGAATGTGTGTGTTGCCCCAAATTTCCTGTCTTGAAACCATAATTCCAATGTGATGATGTCAGGAGGTGGGGCCATTGGGATGTATTTAGGTCACAAGGGTGGAGCCTTCATGAATGGAATTAGTGTTTTTATAAAAAGAGGCCAGACAGCTGGCTAAATCTCTTTTCTACTGTGTGAGGATACAAGAAGCCACCATCTGCAACCTGGCATAAGGCTATCACTAGAACCCATCCATGCTGACACCCTGATCTCAGACTTCCAGCCTCTATACATAATGGCGAGAAATGAATTCATGTTGTTTATAAGCCACCCAGTCTATGGTACTTTGTTATAGCAGACTAGGCTGGTTAAAAAAGTTTACATTAATGCAGCACATATTCCAGAGGACAGAAAGACCACTCTGCTCTGTGTCAGTACCTAAGCCAAGAGAACTGTATCTAGTTCTGGAAACTAATCACTCAAAACTATGTCATGTAAGACATAGTTAAAGGAACCAGGAAGGATTAGTGGGTAAACAAAGATCCTCTTGAAATATGGGAATTGGACTGAACCAGTGTGTAACACTGAACAGCTCAACATAAAGAACTGTGTAATGATTAGAGCTGATATGAGGACATGAGGTTCTGGTCCCTGGAAATATACATAGTCTGGATGACCACTTGGTGGGACTGTGGTAGAGAAAATTAAATGCAACTTCAAGACATAAAATTCTATATTTTTGCATAAGTGACCATCACCAGGTGACGTTAAAATGAAAGCAATCCCTCCCAACTAGATTTATACCACTCTGAGAAGACAAAATTTCACCTCCTTCAAAAAAAAAACCCTAACAGGACAATGGTCTCTGTTCATACTAGATGGACAAAGTGACTTCCAGTTGTTGCTATTATTGGAAATCAACAATAAAAATTAAAATAATAATATCAATAGTTGCCTGGTAGTATTCAAAGTACTTAATGGGTATTGTTTGACATAAATCTTCAACAAGGCTATGAGATAGGCATTCTTATTATCCTCATTTTATGGATAAGGGAATTGAGGCACCAAGTTTCAGAAACTGGTCCAAGGTCTCACAGCTAGCTTGGAATTGAGTCCCATCTAACTCTAAGCCAAGTACTCTCTACTTCCTCTCCTCATTCAACAAAGTGACTGCAAAAGTTCCAGGTTCAGAGCATATGTTCAAGAAACAGGTGTCTGCATCCCTTGAACAGATTTTCAAACCGAAAGTCTGGTTGAGTCTTAGAGCTGCAATCTTTCTTTCTCTGTGGTGTGTGGGTGGTGACTGACCTTGCTTTGCAGTTCCTTAGATAGACACACACTTTGGGTCCTTTCAAACTGCTCCATGAGGGCTCTTGTCACCAGACTGTTGCAGTCAGATAGCAGCCAGAAAATCCTCTCCATGTTGTAGGGCACCTGCATAGAAAGGCAGGAGCCAGTGGCAGGGGGTACTCTGATCTCAGCCCTTGTCCATCCCCACCCAACCAACAGCTGGCCAGAACTGCATGCCTCCCAACAGGTCCCACCTGAATGTCCATAGCTGATGCCAGAGTTGGTTTGATGGTCTCAGACAGAGAGAAGTCTCCTTGCTGGACAGTCCTATGGATGATATCATTGCAATTCACTGCTGTAACCAGGTGGATGGGCAGGCCCATCCTCTGAGCAATGCACCCAGCTTAAGATGAGAGAGGAGAAGAAAAATGGTTTCTTAGGCATAGACAAAAGAAAAAAAAAAACAGAAAAATTGGACTTCATGAAAATTAAAAAACTCCTGTTTTTTTGAAGATTTTGTGTTTCAAAGGACACCATCAAGAAAATTAAAAAAAAAAACCAAAGAATGGGAAAAACTATTTGCCAATCATACATCTGATAAGAGATTTATATCTGGAATATATATAGAACTCTTACAACCCAACAATACAAATACAAATAACCCAATTTAAAAATAGGCAAAGGACTTAAGTAGACATCTCTCTAAAGATATATAAATGGCAAATGAACACATGAAAAGTAACCTAACATCATCAGTCATCAGGAAAATACAAACAAGCCAGTGACAGACAAATTTGTCATTGTCTGTCCCAGTAGGGACATCCCAGTAGGATGGCTAGAATAAAAAGACAGATAATACCATATCTTAGTCAGGATGTGAATTAATTGGAACCCTCATACACTGTTGGTGGGAATGTGAAATGGTGCAGGCACTTTGGAAAACAATCTGGCAGTTTCTCAAAAAGTTAAGCATTGAATTACCATATGACCCAGAAATTCACTCCTAAGTATGTACACTCTAGATAACTAAAAACAGGTTCACACAAAAACAAATACACAAATGTTCATAGCAGCATTATTCATAATATCTAAAAACTGAAACAATCCAAATGTCCATTAACTGATAAATGGATAAACAAATTGTGGTCTATCCATACAATGGAATATTATTTAGACATAAAAGGGAAAGAAGTACTGATCAATGTAAAAACACAGATGAACCTTGGAGACATTATACTGAGTAGAAGAAGCCAGACACAAAAGGCCACATATTGTATTATTCCATTTATGTGAAATTTTCAGAATAGGCAAATCTGTAAAGGCAGATTAGATAAAATCTAGAGCTGGGGGAATGAGGGGATGTGGGTGATTGCTAATGGGAACAGGGTTTCCTTTTAGGGCGATAAATATGCTCTAAAACTGATTGTAGTAATTATTGTACAAATCTTTGAGTATACTAAAAAATACAGAATTACATACTTTAAATTGATGAGTTGTACAGTATAGGAATCAAATAGCAACAAGCTATTACCAAAACAGAGAAGGGAAGAAGAGGAGGAGAATGTCACCATGCCCTGCGACTGTCCTCCATGCCCCTGCCCCCCTAGGTACTGACACACATGCCTGCTGCCATTTGCAAAAGAGAAAACAGCAGTTCTGGGAAGTCTAAATGATCCATCTAAGAAGCACAGTGCAGTTTCAAAGGAGATCTTAGTCCAGACACATGCACTGGCCCTCTGACTCAGCCTCCTAGAACAGTACCTTCAGACTGGACAAACAAGGAGCTCCTCCTCACCTGAGAGGTGGAGAGCCCAGAACAGTAACAAGGCTTAGGAAGATTTTAGACAGGGTGGGCAAAATTAGGTTTACAGTTGTGAGTCTGAAAGTTTATTTTTGCATTACTATTTATTAATTATTATATTATTTATTTGTATTCCAACTGTAAATTTACTTTTGCCCACCCCATACACTTCCATGGTTTAGCTCTGGTGAGTAGTTAAGAGACATTAGGATAACTACACCACCCCAATATCACTCTTAAATTTGCAAAGCTTTCACATTCTTATTTCATTTGATCCTCAGGAAAATGTCATGATACCTTTCTATGAAAGAAGAGAAATGGAGGCTCAGGAGGGTCAAGGGGCTTAAGGACAAACAGCTAGTTCCTAATGGAGCAGGAAAAGTTAGAATCCCCCTCTGCTAATGTGTCTTTTGTGCCAGGCACTGTGGTCAGCACTGGGACATGTGCAGCCTACATGGGTCTAGATGGCATCGTTCACTGGAGGGTATGGCAAACGGGGAGCATGGTGGGCTTCACCCTATGGGTGATGAAGAAGGCAGAGTCATCCTTGCTTAACTGTGGAAGGACTCAGGAAGACTCCTGACCACTGAGATGCCTGCACGGCCTCACCTAAGCCACCCCATTGATACCCAATGACAGAACCCCCAGGGAACCCCCAGGCATTCCCTTTAGGAGGCAGGTTTGCAAGCCGGCGAGGACACAGGCTCTGGAGCAGCCCACTGGCTGGAATTCTGGCTCTGCCACTGACCAGTGTGGACATAGGGACAGACCAACTAACTTCTCCGTGCCTCAGTTTCCTCATTCTAAAATGGAAATAATAGTATTGTCCTTCTCATAGGACATAGGAGAATTAAATGAGTTAATACAGAAAAGCACTTAGAGCAATGCCTGCTGTATAGTTAGTGCTTAACAAATGTTAATTATTATTATAGAAAATGATTGTAATATCATGCAGCTATACAAAGGTCATACACAAAATAATCTTATCTGCACCTCACAGCAATCCTGAGAGCTATGATAAGTGCCCCACTGCCACTTTACACCTGAAGGCCAGAGCCTCAGGGAGCACCCACACTGTTCCACTACTTGAGGCTAGAACAGGACAAGACCCGAAGTCCAGAGCTTCTTCCACTGTGCAGGCCTCAGTCATGTTCTAGGAGTGTAAACACACTGCCTGCTGTGCTGCTACCCTCATTGCAGGCAGCTGGCTGTGGCTAGGAGTGAAGTCCCTATTTCTGGAAGAGGGTACTGCCAGTCAAGCAAAGCAGCTGAACCTCTACTTCAGCTCTCCACATTCTGCTAAGCTAGAGCATCAGGTCTGCTGGCCAGAGGATGTCTCCTCCTGCAACAAGAGGCTGGATGTTCCCTAAGGGTATTAGGGAGAAGTTTTTGGGAGCTTCTTCTGCATAATTTCCCATCATCTTCAGAGCTACAACTCAATCTTTCTCCTCACAGTTGCAGGCAAGGAGCAGCTGCAAGAACCAGGGCCACAGATGTTTTCCTGGAAAGCCCATTTCTGCCCAGGGGTCTCCTTACCTGCAAGGTTACCAGCGGCCCCTGTTGGCACAACCACTTCCACACGGGGCAGTGGGTGCACATCTAGGGATGGCACACACCGGAAGTAAGCAAAGAAGTGGTGAGCAATTTGCACGAGGATCCGGGACCAGTTGATTGAATTCAGACTCATCAGATTATGCTTCTTGACGAAAGCCACGTCCGCAAATACAGCCTTGATTGGCTCGTCAAGTTCATCGCTGTTTCCCTCCACTGTCAGGGGAGAGAGAAGAGGGCGGCTATTAGGAGCACCAAGAACCCCAGGCAGTCAACACTTGCCATAGCAAGGCTCTCCAGGCTGAGCCTATCCACCTGGGACTTTGGCTTGGCCTTGGTTTCTTTACTCTGGTGTATCTTGGCCTGGCTTTCTATACTCAAAGTTAAGCTCTTCAACTATAGAAACCATGTCTCATATTCTTGCGGTCATGTTTCTTCCAAAGGTAATGATGTTTTTACTATTATATAAAATAAGATATAAAATGCCAACTTTCTGGGATATTGGGAAAATAATTCCTAATTCTACTCCATGCCCACCTCCCTCACTCTCTGGGAAGAAGAAGGAATGGCTTATCACGTGGTGAGATAGTGAGAGGTTGATCCTTTACTCCATCATCCTCTATCAGGAGTTGGGGGGAAGAGTCACTGTCCCACGTGCTCTGCCCTTCTTCACTCATTTAGATCACAAAGGTGGAGGTTCTGCTCTCTGCTCCTACATGGTAGGTATGCTAGCACGGGCAGGACATCTCCTCCCTGAGCTAAGTATGCACATAGTTTAATGTGCAGATGAACTAGGTAAATTTATGAGTGAATTGGCTACTAGTACAAGCTGCATCCTCCAACCCAGCTCAATCAGCAATCAAGCCAATATTGATCTCGTAACTGAAATCTGGGTTTATTTTTCCTCTAGATCCTAACTTGAAGGAGTAAGATTTATTGGGAAAAGTGCCACATTGAGGTTATTATCTATTCTACTTCCACCACTGTGCAAGAGCAATGAGGTCTGGGGGATGACTTTAGAACCATGCCAAAGGGAATGTTTTCTGTGGTTCCAGGAAAAGATTCACTGTTTTTAAGAGAAAGTCACAGGAGGAGAGAGACTTGGTTATCTCAAGTAACCATCAAAGCCCACAAGAAGAATGGGCTTTAGGGTTGGGGAAAGCAGAACAGAGAATGCAAAGAACCTGGGTCCCTGAAGGTACTGCTAAGTCACTGAATCAACCAATCAGCAGACCACCCCACCTCTGGACTTCCACTTATATAAGCTGGAAAATATTCTTGCTCAAGCAGGTTTGAGTTAGATTTTCTGTTACTTCCAGCCAAAACCATCCCAAATAGTATATAACTAGCATGTGACAATTATTCTGTGCTTAAGAAAACAATACACATACAATGTATATGGAAATTAATGACTTATAAAACAGTGTCCAACACATAACATTTCAGGTGACCCACCCCTACACCCTGAGCTCACCAGTCTAAGTGAAAATTCCTAAACTAACACACATCCTCTTGGAAACTAAATCAGAAAACCCTAGAAAGGAAAGGAAGAACTTAAACAGGGATGTCTAGAAACAAAAACTAACGTAAACTCTGTTGCTCTACTTTCTTAAAGCTCTGAACATGTACAAAACAGAAATGTCCCTTTGACTCCAGCAGTAACACATTTCTGACAAACTGCACTCATCACCACCATCCACTTTGCTGCCTTTATTTTGCAAATGGGCACTGTTCTCCAACTCACGGTCAGTAATGAAGTTTCCACGCACACCCTCAGGTAAAATCCTTCCAATATCTGTACAAAGTGAGGAGGAGTAGGTGGCAGGACAGAGGTACAAAAAACTATTATTCATTGCTTTGATTCTAGGAAAAGACAGTCCTTGTTCTACAATTAGCAATTTTGGAGCTTGGGGTATAACAGGGACCCTCAGGAACTTGAATCTTGTGCATTAAAACCTTCCAATGACTGCAGGAAAATGCAGCCAAATACAGGCAATTAACCAGACTAACGTGTGAGACTTTGCAACACCTATATTAGTTAAACCATAAATGTGTATGCTTTTGCTGAAGAAAAAAGCACAGGGGCCTTTTTTCTTGATCTTGAACAAAGAGACAAAGGATACTCATGCTATTCTCATGGGTAAGGTTTGTTTTTACTGAGTTTTTCTCCTTAACAACTTAGTATTATATAAAAACAGCCTTTATAAGATTATAGCAGGAGGCCAGGCCAGCTGTAGAAGGAATGTCTTCTGCCCCCATTTGCTGTCCTGACAGATACGTCACCTAACCAAGCCAAGACAGCCTGGACACCCTGCCCAAGGACACAGTGCAGAAAACCTCACCTAGACCCTTACCTTGGGGCTACCTGGAATCTTGTAGGATATGAGAGATAAAAACAAAAAGTCACTCCCTCTTTCTCCATTCTTAATCTCCATAAAGATTAAATTCATTTGGAATAGATGGCCTGACATTAAAGGAGATGGTTTTTTGCTTTTCCCAAAATGCTATGAATCATGATGTGGCCCAAGAAGGGTGTCACTAGTGATGAGCCTGCTGAGGAGCTTCGTACTTTCAATACTTAGACCTGCTAACCAAATTCTTTACATACTATAGGCTTAGTTATTTCCATACTATAAGGGAGGACATTAGCTGTCAACCTGTAATGACCCATTCTTTTAAAATAATTATGTAGCACATTCTTGCCCTCTAAACTTCAGTCCCTTAGTTCAGGGTATGGCTGTGGGTTGCTGCATATACACATGGCACTGGCAGGTTGAACTGCACAGAGGAGGTTGTTCTTTAGCATATGTTTCTAAACTTGCACTTCCTTGTTTGTACTGTCAATGTTGGTTTATGCATCTGTCATCTCTAGTAGTTTATTAGACTGTGTAGCCAAGAATCTGCCCAAAGCTAAGCCAAGGCATATTACCAACCTGAATATATGACTGTTCAAGGAAGGGAGGAAGGGAGGAAGGGAAGAAGGGATGGCCAGCTAGTCAATATCCAGTTTTGTTCCAGCCCATCTTGTCTAACAGGGCACGCTGTCCCTGGAGTCTCTGTCCCGGCACTCACCTGCAAACACACGGACATTCTCCTTCAGCACTGTGGTCATCTGGAGCTCCTGGATCTTTGTGCAGTGCCCCTTGGGCAGGAGAACAACAATGTCCACATTCTTTGTCCCTTGAACACTTTCAATGGCAGCACTCCCTGTGTCCCCAGAAGTTCCTGGATGGGAAGAAAAAAGAACCGCCCATTTAGAACAAGGGAGATATAAAAGGGAAAAAAATGGTCCCTAAAGTACTGTTGCCAAGTGAGGCAATATCTACTATCAAATACTTTGAGGGCAGGAATCTAGTGCTTAATCTGGGCCCATGAACCACCAAGAGACCCATGGATCAAATTCAGAGCATCTGTGAACTTGGAACCACATAGTCTTATCTATTTTATATAGTTAAAAATATTCTTAAAAGATTCTGTAGCCTCCATCAGATTGTTAAAAGGGCCAAAGCATGAGAGGTTAAGAACCCTGCTCTAGAATAACCAGGAACATACTCCCAGACAGACATCAGTAGAGGACATGCTGTGGGTCCACACCAGGAAGTTGGGGCACTAAGGGGCTCCAGTGCTCCCTCCCATGATGCCCACCTACAACCACGGTGACGTGCTTCTCTCTCTTCTCTAGGAAGTATTGCAGGAGCTGTGCTGTGCAGCACAGGGACAGGTCCTTAAATGCATATGTGACCCCATGCCACAGCTCCAACACATTCAGCCCGTTTCTCAACCTGGACAAATGGACCACTTCTCTGTGGCGGAATCTGCTGAAGGCTCGGTGGATCAGGTCTGTGGGCACAACAGGTGAAGGGCATTATTATGTCTCCCCTCCAGTTCTCTCTCAGTCTCTTTACACTTTTGAATTTGAAGATTTTATCTCTGCTACAGGATAAAAAGAGCAGAAGTTTTTATACTACATGATACCATACATGAATATAATTGTATAATCTTACAGAAATTCTGGAAAGACATGCACCAAACTGTTGATAGAGTCCTCTATCAATGGTGATTCCCCAGAGAGCAGAAATGTACTGTAAGACTTTAATTTTTTTTTATTTTATAAATATCTTCATCATTTGGATTTCCTGTGAGATGTATTCCAACAGAGGATTCAATTAAACTTATGTGACAAACAAATCAATGTTTGTCTCTTCTCTTCTAATTTTTCTCCTAAAGACAGGATGCTGTTTGTTTGTTGCATTACTAATTTCACACCTGTGATGACAGAACCTTTGGAGGGTTTGCATACAACCCTACCCAAGGCAAGGCAGTTTGGAACACTGCTCAAACTTTAATTGGCAAGCCAATCACCTGGGATCTTAAAATGCAGACTCTGGTTCAGTAGGTCTAAGGGAATCTGAGAATGCTAATAAGTGTTCAGGCAATGTCATCAGTGCTGGTCACCAGACAACATTTTGAATGGTCCTCTTCTCTTCCCAGCCCCAAACTCTCACCATTATATTATGGACATCACATATCTGGTCCCTGGAACAGCAGCACTGGCTCAGCTGGACACTTGCTAGGAACACAGGATTCTCAGGCTCACTCCAGACCTGCCCAATCAGAGCCTGCATTTTAATGAGATCTCTGAGGGGAATCCATAGGCACATTATAGTTGGGGAATAGCAAGTCCAGGACATACAAAATCCCTTCTGGAATCACCACTCAAGGAAATAAAACAGCAATCTGTGGATCTGTGTGCCTTATATACAGGAAAGAAAAATCCCAACGTTCAAGCTATTAGGCTGGGAAAAGTGTTTTAAAAATAAACTAAAGTAGCCCTGGCTGGGTGGCTCAGTTGGTTGGAGAGGTATCCTGTACACCAAAGGGTTGCAGGTTCAATCCTGGGTCGGGGTGTGTATGGAAAGTAACTGATGTTCCTCTCTCACATCGATGTTTCTCTCTCTCTACCTCCCTTCCTCTCTTTCTAAAATCAATAAACACATCCTTGGGTGAGGATTAAAATAAATAAATAAATACATAAATGTAAAAAAACTTTCCACAGGTCATTTTGGCTGGTGGGAGGAGCTGGAATAGATGAATTCTTTTGGAATATTTCCAATTCTAGAATTCTAGCATCCGAAAAAAAAGACCCACTAAATTTTAGGAAGTGTGACTAAAGATCTCCTAGGGAGGAAGTGATAGATTTTCAACTCTCTGGGGGCTGGGCTGGCAGGGGTAGGAAAGTGGCATTGGGATGGATGCTCACCACTTAAGTCATCTCTGGGAATGAGCTCAGGACCAATGAAGAGGGCACACAGCTCCGTCACCAGGCCGGGGTAGGAGAGCGCACTCCACCGACGCAGGGTCTCCTTGTCCAGCTGGGGGAGTTTCTCAGGCATGAAGAGGCCCCCATCAGGTGCATAGCCAGAGAACAGGGCCCCCTCAAAGTCAACGCGTGGGGCCATCCCCCTGGTGCTGACATACCACATAATTCTTAGAGCCTGCAGAGTGGACAGTCCAGAGGCACCTGGTATCTTTCTCCAGCACCCCATGGGCAAAGCTGAAGTGTACACAGCTCCCTCAGCTAGCTCTTGGATCACCACTCACTGGGGTGAGGGTCCCAGACTAGAATACTGAAGCCCTGCCTCAAGTCTCATGCCAGCTTCATCTGGGATTACGCAAATCAAGAACCATCCAGTTAAAATGAAGCAATTTCACTGACTTATTACCTTGGGAGAAGGGGTACCAGATCATGCCAGGAAAGACAGCTTGGTCCTCACTGGTGAGGAAGGCCTTGGGTGGAGAAAGATAATAGCAATGAGAATAATTGTCATTTTGATAACCCATTGGATAAAGAGAAGACCACCACACTTGGTCATACACACTTTAGAGAGAAGTTTGTGCCACTTCTGCTGAAAAATCACCAACTTCAGTGGTTATTTAGCCATGTGGCTTATAACCTAGTGGTTTGCAACTCTAGAAGTTTGTTAGAATCCACTTGGGAGCTTTAAAAAAAAAAAAGTCTACTTAGGACCATACCTGGGCCAATTAAATTAGAATCTCTAAATGAGAGGCTCCTTATGTGAAGCTAATGGTCAGTCAGGGTTAAGAATAGGGTAGCTAACCTATCCCACTCTTCCTGGGACTTTCCTAACTTTAAAACTGAAAGTCATATATGTTCTGGGTAACTCCTTAGTACCAGGCAAACTGGGAGAATAGGTCATCCTAGATGAAAACCAGTGCCTTGCCTTAGCCTAATCCTACAAGAGTAGTTAGAAGTGCTGAGATGCTGCCTTCAACACACTTTAGCCATGCTGACTGGCCTGTGTGTGTACCCAGAGGTCTCTGCCTGGGGTAGGCTGGAGGCTACCCCAGGGCCCCTCAGGCCTAACTTGGGTCATAGTGCCACAGCAGCTAGACTTCCAGGAGCCATGCAAGAAGCTGGGCTTGAGCTCTGAACATCTTGCTCTGGGTCATGGCTATAAATTTGGAGGCTCTGATTTTAAAGCCACACAACCTCCAGGAATGAATTTCACTAGATGCACTGCAGCTCTCAAGACCAGCTTGGACTCATTTCTGGGCCAGGGCCAGAGGGGAATGGAACCCCTGCCCTCTAGGGGCAAAGAAGCCTGAAGCCTCCCATGCATAAGAAAAGGTATGAGCTAGCATTGACCTGGAGGAACTCTAGGCTGCTGGACTGTGGATGTTACCTCTGAGCCTTGTGCCAGTCCTGTGAGAGCTGCTGGGTGCTACCCACTGCCTTCAAATTCAAATGAATCCAACTTAGAGACAGAGACAAGTTTAATCATCCAAATAATGAATCCTTTGAAAGTGAAAGTGGATACTATTAATAATTATGCCGAGGCAAAGGGTATAAGCCCAAACTGTCTCAGGCAAACTGGGACATATGGTATGGGGATGCATGTCAAAGAAGTGGAATCAGGGTAACTCCGAAAGTCAACTGCAGCAGGGAAGCAAAGCAAGCCCAGTGTTTCACAAAACAGAACCAGGGTGGGGGTTCTGGAGGCTAGCAGCACCTTCAGTAAGGGAAGGAATTTCTGAAACTCTGTGGCTAGTGCTAAAGTCAATGCCAACTGCCCAAGACCCTGGAGTAACAAGAGGGAGATCCTGCCCGGACCCTTCATAGGACCAGACTAGAGGGAAGGATGCAACTGAATTGCCAAAGAAGCTGTCACAGGCCAAGGCAGGGGCAGGGGCAGGGGTGAGGACAGAGCTATAAGGACTGACAGAAGGTATCTGTGGAATGCCCTTCCCTGACAGCTTGGACTACATCATACCTGGGCCACTGGGCTCTGCTGTGGGCTCTGCATTTCATGAAGGATGTGGATAAACACCCAGGAGCAAAGGAGAGGGCCTGCCAGCAGGCTCTGCACACATCAGTGTCAAGAAATGGGCTGGTAAACATGCAAGTGACTATCTTTGCCTGGGAAACACTGTTACTGTTCTGTCCAGTGACCCTAAGGGCCAACACTCTCAGGCCAGCAGGGCAAAGCTACATAGAATATACTCGTTGGGTTCAGTGTAAGATAAACTAAACACAGAAGCCCAGGAATAGAAGTAGCTGCCATAGGAGGTGAAGTTGAGGAAGAAAATGAAGCAATTTTGTTGGACTGTTGTATGGGGACTCCAAGCACACAGTCTGATGGGGACTGGACTAAGTGACCTGTGAAATATTTTGTAATTTACCCTTGTGACTCATTCTGCATCCTATTCCAGAATAGGATGGGTCAGAAACACTGACCAATAACCTGATGAATAACATAGGAAACAGGAGACTGCCCCAAGGCTGGGAACCCTTTGAGGAAAGGCTCCTGAAAGGTGGAGAGATTTTTCTGAGAAGGGGTGGGGCGGGGCAGAGACTTGGACCCCAGCAGCAGAACCCCTGACCACTGTGGGCAGGTCACAGACTGTGTCCCTGGGAGTGGAGGCCCCTGTAGGCCCCAGGCATGCATCTGCCTCTTTAGAGTCACTGGTCGCTAACCAGGCCCTGATCCAAGAAGGTTCTGAACAGGTCTGCAGGTTAGGGCTCCACTCTCAGCCTCTGAAAACACCGCAGAAACCCAGCTCTTGGTGCAAAGAGTAGGAAACCCTCAACCCTCCCTGGTTCCCACAAGTTGCAGCGCCTGAACCAGAGGTTAGTTACAGAAAGGGGCGGGAGCCAACACAGTCCTGCTGAAGTCAGGGTTAAAAGAAACCTCAAAGAGTTCAAGAAGTTCAAGAAATTAGAAATACCGATAAAACGGACTTTCCCAAGACGATGCGCACTCCGCAGGGAGGAACGTGAGGAGGGGACCCTGGGCGTAGGAGAACAAGGCCGCTGGGGTGCCGGCTGGCTGGAGTGGTGTGGTGGTGTGGTGTGGTCTCTGCCGCGAGTGGGGACCCCAACCCGGCACGGATCGGTGGTGGCCTGGGCCTGCAGGCAGATGTCTGCTGGGCCAGGTCGCGCGCGGTTACCGGTCAGAGTTGCGCAGAGGCTGTAGTGCTGCCCAGCTACTGACCTGCGCACTGCACTCTACCAGGCTCAGGCTTCCGGTTGAAGCTTTAGAAGGGCTGCGGGGGAGGGAGGCTGAGGGCGGAGGAAAGGTGTGGGGGAGGGAGGCTGAGGGCGGAGGAAAGGTGTGGGGGAGGGGGTAGAGGGGGAGGAGAAAGCTGAGGAGAATGATGATGAGAGTACAGCTATTTATACCTCACATTGCATGTCTATAGGGCACTTTTCTAAGTGCTTTATTCAGTCTCTATCTTCATTGCAGCCTTGGAAGTACCATATAATCTTATTTTTCAGATTAGAAAATTGAGGACAAGGAGGGAAGAGAAAGGCCCTTGTCTTTGGTTTCATCCTCTCACCTGCAAAATCCGGCTCTTAATGCGCACTCCCTGTTTCTCAGAGTGGGGCTAGTAAATCAGAAGTTCAGAATCCAGGGCATACAGGACACCATTTTAGTTCAAAAATTCTTTGTAGGAAAACACTTTTCAAAAGCATATATCTATTCTAGAGTAAAAGGGCTGCTTATTTTATTTTACACATTTTTAAAAATTTATTTTCACCTGAGGACATGCTTATTGATTTTAGAGAGGACAAAAGGGGAGTGGGAGCAGAAAAACACTGATTGGATGCCTCTCATACATGACCCCACAGGCGACTGAACCTGCAACTTAGGCACGTGCCCTGACTGGGAATCGAATTGGCAGCCTTACGGTTAATGGGAAGATGCTCCAACCAACTGAGCCAAACTGACCAGGGCTCCACAATTAATTTTAAAGAAAAAAAAAAGGAAAGACACCTAAAAAAATGTCCTCAAGATACACCCAGGTGCCCCTGGATTCACATTCATGCTCCTAGGTCCTGACCCACCCAGATAGCAAAGTTTATGGAGCTAGATAGGACAGATGCCCTCTAAGGTTTAGTTTTGACTTTGGGCTGGGCCTGGTCACTCTAGCAGGCCCACCTGGGCCTTATGGGGAGTGTGGTCATGGATGGCTGCTCTTTGGTTCTTTTCCTTTCTTCGTATTTATGACTTTCTCGGATCACTCAAGTTGCCTGCTCTCCAACCTTTGGCCCACATAGAGTGTCTATTTGACATATTGACACAAGCCCATGCACCTACCATTGAATGACTCCAGGTTGGGTAGGTCTCAGATTCCAGAAAGAGAGAATGTGACTGGTCACTGTTCAGCTAATGAATTGTAGTCATGGAGGACACACAGAAGCCAAGGCATCCATTCCCAGAAAGAGACATAGGCCAGTCAGGGACTTTCAAAAGGTTTCCATACCCTGCATCAGGTACTTAATTACTCAAAGGCTAGGGAAACTGAGGCTCCCAACAAAAAAAAGGCCATAAGTTGCAGCAGTGTTTTCTACAGTGCTCATAACCATCCAGGATGGAGCCTCAAAATCCATCACAAGAACAAAGGTACCTTCCACAGAGCTCTCCCACCAGGCCCCTTGACAGATTCACAGACACTTTCAGGTCTTCTTCATGATTCTGTGAGCAGCAGGGGAGGCCAGAAGCTCTTCTGTGAATTGTATTCTGACTCCCTGTGAAAGGATAGGAGCAAAAGGCTCAGGGAACAAGAAGTTTAATGCACTGGGAATCCCTGCTTAGGACTCTCAGAACAGTGCAGCTACAGAAAATAAAAACTTCTGCATGGCCCACGAGGAAGACAGAATTCTGAGTCCCAAGCAGGAGCAGTGGGAATGTAGAGTTCTATGACACTCCTACTTGGATCAACATCTAGTTTTTATAAGATTAAAAATTGCTTTTATTTATTTTGCTTTCTGCCCTTATGGACTAGAGTGCTTAGCTGTCTGTGACTTTGAAGCCAGTGATCTTCAAATCAGAGCTCTTGGTCTTTCAAGAGCTGTCCCTGCAAAGCCCTCATAAGGGAGGCTTCTACAAGACTGTGTGTGCAGAGGATTTATAAGGTCTCCATGCACTGGGATGTAGGAGTTAGGGACCAGAGCCCTTCCTAAACATGTGATAGCACCCAGGACCTGCACTGATGGAAAAGAAAGTGACCTGTCAGAAGTTCTCCAGCCATCTGTGCAGACCACAGGCCACAACTCAGGCTTTTCCTAGAGTCCAAACTGGCAAGGACAGCAAGGCAGATGGGATAGCACATGACATTCAGAGTGAGGACATGCTTCGTCTCTCCAGGCATTTTGACCTCCCAAATTGAATACTGGTCATTTCACTTACTGTGTATGGTGGTTGTTGAATAGATGGGGTAATATTTAAGCTCAAGTAGTCTGGATCACCCTCAGATCACTCAGTTCCTGACTCTGTAAGTAAAGGTTTCTAATAAATAGTCTCAAATTAATTATTAAGCAAAAACTGACTGGTATAATGCCATTAACTTTTTTTTCTTTTTTACAAAAACAGACAAGTTGATCCTAAAATTTATATAGAAATGCAGGGAACTCAGAATAACCAAATCAATCTTGAAAAAGAAGTTGGAAGACTTACACTTCCTGAGTTGAAGACCTAGTATAAAGCAAATACAAATCAAGACAGTGTGGTACTGGTGTAAGAACAGACATACATGTCAATGGAGTAGAATTGAGAGTCTGGAAATAAACATATGATCAACCAATTTTTAACAAGTATGCCAAGATCATTCAATGGGAAAAGAATAGGCTTTCAATAAATGACGATGGGACAACTGGACATCCACATGCACGAGTGAATTTGGATCCTACCCCACACCATATGCAAAAATCAGCTCAAAATTGATCAAAGACCTAAATGTAAGAACTAAAACTATAAAACGCTTGAAAAAAATATAGGTATAAATCTTTGTGACCTTGGACAGGCAATAGTTTCTTAGATACGACATCAAAATCACATGCAACAAAAGAAAAAGTGGACAATTTGTGTTTTATAAAAATTAAATAAACTTTTGCACATCAAAGTACACTATTAAGTAAAAATGTGACCTACAGAATGGAAGGAAATATTTGCAAATCATAAACCTGATAAGAGTCAAGTATCTAGCATATATAAAAAACTACTACAACTCAATAATAAAAAGACAATCTAGTTTAAAAATGGACAAAGGATTTAAACAGACATCTCCAAATAAACTTCACAAATGGTCAATAAGCACTTAAAAAGAAGCTCAATATCATTAGTCATTAGGGAAATGCAAATCAAAACCACAAGATATCTCTTCACACACACTAGATGGCTAGAATAAAAAAGACAGATAACAAGTGTTATTGAGGATGTGGAGTAAAAGGAACCCTCATATACATACTGGGACTCATTGCTGGTGGGAATGTAAATTACTGTGGCCACTTTGGAAGACACTTTGCTGGTTCCTCAGATGTTAAGAGTTTTACTAGATGACACAGCAATTCTGTTCATAGGTGCATCCCCCAAAGAAGTGAAAACATGTCTTCATATAAAACCTGTACACAAATGTTCATAGCAACATATCCATAACAACATATCCATATCCATAACATATCCAAAGTGGAAACAAACCAAATGACCATCAACTAAAGAGTGAATAAACAAAATGTGGTCTGTTTATGCAATGGAATATTATTCAGCCATAACAGGAATGTTGAAGCACGGATGAACATACTATGACCCAGACGATCTTTGAAAACATTATGCTGAGTAAAAGAAGGCAGACACAAAAGCCCACATACCATATTATTCTATTTATATGAAATCTCCAGAACAGGCAAATCTATGGAGACAGAAAATATATTTGTGGTTGCAAGGAACTAGATGAGAGAGAAATAAGAAGACACTGCTGAGGAGGATGGGGTTTCTTTAGTGGATAATTAAAATGTTCCAGGGTCAGTGCTGATGGTTGCACAAATTTGTAATATATTAAAGGTATTTAATTGTACACTTTAAATTAAGTTGTAATTTTTTTAATTGCAAAAAAAAGAAAAGATAGAACAACTGATTGTCCAGGAGTCAGGTCACATTATCCAAAAAGCTGCCCAGAGAGGAATGCTTTGAAGGCCTGGAGGGGCAGTCTGAGTCCTGGGGAGGAGCAGGCTCCTCTCACTGGGGTATAAAACAATCAGATAAAGGTTTTGATTCAGATATGATCTAATTCATCAATAAACAACTTTAGAAATCATTTATAAAAACTCAGAAAAGAGCAACCAAGCATCTTTCATCACTGGAGCTTCTTATATGTATTATGGTCTTTTTTCTTATGTGTATTAATTATGCACTCTTTATTGGAATAGCAGTGAATGATACATAATCAATACAAATCAGCAATGCCTCTTAACATTCTGATACCTGTTTTGTTCAATAACTTTTGAGAAAGCTACAGAATACATTTGAGTAGGTACAAATAATTCTGTAGTTACTATAACCCCAGGGGCTGCAATTTTACCATCTGAGCAGAGTGTGTATTTTTAAGAGATGTTTGTGGTAAGAACTGGATGCTGATTTCTCAGTCATATGTTTTTCCTTCTCCTCATCCATGCTAAGCATTGCTCTGTGCGCATGAAAGCATCTGTGCCAAATTGAAAGATACTTTTGTTTAAGCAAATTGGAAAATGTGACTACTCAATTATCTCCACTAAAGCAGCATTAAGTGAAAGCCTAGACTCATGTTCCATTATCTCGAGACCATTGTGCAGACTGGTGCTATGTGTTCTGCATTATTTACACAAAGTGGTGATAACTGCAAGTTGATTGTACAGTTTAGCAGTCACAGGCATTGTTGCTGTCAGGATATGAGGTCTTGTGCTGACCGTATGTGAATTCAGATACGTGACATCACTGCAGCCAACTTTTGCTTTGCTCTGAAAGGTGACTCAGCTCCATGCTGCCTGGACTTGCCCTTCACCTTCCACTCTCTCAGCTGAGATTCATGTTTACTACAAATCTTCACATACATTGGCACATTTTTCCTCCCACTCGCCATGTCTGAAATTTTTAATCATCATTTTCAATTTTTTGGAGTTCAGACTGAGCAAGATCATGACCTTCCTAAGAGCATACCATTAGTAAACACCACAAAATAGGTCTACCAATTCCCTATTTAATTTTATTTCCCATCATAACTGTGAATTGTTTGGAACTTGGAAAATATTTTTCTCCTGATAAGACATTATGAAAACCTGGGAAAGATGGCAGTGTAACAGTAGTAACAAAACAGTGTAACAAACTTCCAGGTACAAACCAACCACTATGAGATGCATCACTAACATCCATTCTCAATTTATTCCTTGGTATCAAACTCTAATCTAGCCTGGGATGGCAAGACATGCAGCTAGAACACTCTTTATGTACCCAGGAACTTCTTTGTCTTTGGGAGTGCTAAGTCGCCAAGTTCTGACTACTATATAAGACAAAGGTTCTAACATTGTTTATATAAGAAATAGACTCAGCCAGTGCACCCAAGACTCAGATTTGTTAAATCGGAAACTGAAGGGTCTGAGATGGTGCCCTAACTGTAAGCTAACAAGTTAGCCTACCACAGTTTATATACTCTATATATACTGACAGGAGACCTGAGGTGCTCTGGATCAGAGAAACAGGTGATTACTCATGACAAAAGCAGCCAGAGCAGCATCTTAGCACCAGTTTCCCAATCTCTAGAGGAGGATGCAGTGAGGCCCAGATGTTACCTGACATACAATGTGGTCTGCGTTACAGTAAAGGAACCCCAAAATTAGGAGTTTTATAAGCTTCCGTTGGATTTGCCCCTTGAGATTACTCTTTAATCAAATCTCCTTCAGGAAAGAAAAGGAAGGCACCACTAGGTTTATAAACTTGGAATGTAAGAAATGTCTCCAGGATGGAGGAGAGGGTTTTAAGTCTCCAAATCTCCCTGGAGGTCTCTAGCTTAAGGGAAACACTATTTCCAGTTTCCAAGGATTTTTTATTGAAACATGCCTTTGCTCAGAAAGCCTGGACCATGCAAAACTATGTCTCATTCATGGAGAGATTTTTTTCCCAAACACCCAGGGGCTCAGTAGCCACCTTACGTCTTAAGGAAAGCCACAAACTAAGGATGGAGAAGCAGAAACATAGAAATGCCTGGGACATGTACCACTTAGGATATTGCTTGGCTCCTAGCAAGAGAACCCCAAAGAAATCAAGCGAGTCTAGGACTAATTTAGCTCCTTAAGGAAAGCCACCAAGCTCTAGCTTTTGGGCATACAAAGCAGATACCTAATTAAAGGTCCTAACCCACCAAAATGTGGATATTTACTCTGAAGGCTGAGCTGCAAAAGGCAGGACTTCATGCCTGTCTAGGAAGGGACCACCGGGCTGGGTGGCCAAGCCTTCCCTCCATAAGGACATCATGACTGCTGGGGAAGCTGGGACAACACTGGGCAGTATGTCCAAGTGGGAACTGACTCTCATCAAAAGGGGGTGGTGGTCCTCTATCTCTGGAGGCCAAGGGTGATTGGAGACTACCCAGAGCCCCTGGCTTTGAGGGCACCAGCTATGTAGAGTCATCTGACAGAGTGTGTACTGCCCATACTCTGGCCAGTGTAGTTTAGGCTAACGGACACTTGGAATAAGAAGCAGATGGCAGGAGGGACCCAACACCTCATGTGCTGGCTCATCCAATACAACTGTGTGGGAGAACATATTTGCCATCGATATATCGGAAAAAGGTTTAATCTCCAAAATATATAAAGAATTCAAATGACTCAACACCAGGAAGACAAACAATCCAATTAAAAATGTGTAATGGACATGAAGGACATATAGAGATGGCCCTTAGATATATGAAAAGATCCTCAACATCACTAGCCATCAGTGCGATGCAAGTTAAAGCCACAATGAGATTATCACTTCACACTGGCCAGAATGGCTATCATGCCCTGGCTGGTGTGGCTTAGTGGATTGAGTGCCAGCCTGCAAACTGAAAGGTCACTGGTTTGATTCCCCATCAGGGCACATACTTGGGTTGCAGGCCACGTCCCTACTTGGGGGTGTGAGTGAAGCAACAAATCAATGTTTTTCTCCCTCTTTCTCCCTCCCTTCTCCTCTCTCTAAGAATAAATAAATAAAATCTTTTTTAAAAGAACAGCTATCATTAATAAATCAATAAAAAGTGCTGACAAGGATGTGGAGAAAAGGGAACCCTAGTGCACTTCTGGTGGGAATGCACGCTGGTGCAACCACTGTGGAAAACAGTATGGAATTTCCTCAGAAAACTAAAAATGGAACTGCTTTCTAACCCAGCAATTCTATTGCTGAGAATATACCCTATGAATCCTAAAACACCAATTCAAAAGGACTTATGCACCCCTATGTTCATAGCAGTGCTATATACAATAGCCAAGTTTTGAAAACAGCCTAAGTGCCCATCAATAGATGAATGGATTAAAAAACTGTGGTACATTTACACAGCAGAATACTATGCAGCAGAAAGAAGAAGAAGGTGCTCCTACCCTTTGCAACAGCATAGATGGAACTGGAGACTATCATGCTCAATGAAATAAGCCAGTAAGTGAAAGACAAATACCATATAACCTCACTTATCAGAGGAATCTAATGAACACAATAAACTAATGAGTAAAACAGAACCAGAGACATGGAAATAGGGAACAGGCTGCCAGCTGCCAGAGGAAAGGGGGGAAGCAGGGAATGGTGGAAAGAAGGGGAAGGGAGTAGTCAAAGAACATATATGAATGACCCATGGACATGGACAACAACAGTGTGGGAATTGTCTGTGGGAGTGGGGGGCGGGGTTGGGCTAGGCTGAGGAGGGCAAAGGGGGAAAAATTGGGATGACCACAATAGAATAAACAAGAATTTAGAAAGAAAAGAAGAATAGCCAGGGGTCTGGAATGGAAATGAGTCAGAAGAGGTTGAGTCACAGGATGGGTTCTTGGGGGACAAGTTTTATGCCACATCTCAAGCTTTAAAATACCTAACCAGCAATATTCAAACTAAATGCAGGATTCCAGAAACCCAGGATCTCATGAGGCAGCAAGTACAAAGAAGACTAACTATGGCCAATTTGCTGCTGCAGCCAGAGGGTGATTTTCATGAGGTGAACTTCTCCAAACTGGAACCTATGCAGGTGGTTGAAAACAGGCACCAGATTGACAGGTCGGGAGGACCAGCTGCTGAAGCCCATTGAAGTAATGCAAACTGTGTATTCGTGAGAAGCCCAGCCCAGAGTTGCTGGGGACTTGGAAAAGCACACAGGTTGGGAGGGGCCGAGTCACAACAATAGGATCTTGTGGACACAGGCATCTGTGCCAATTCAATCCCTCAACTACACAAAGTCAGATATTTCCCCTTGAAAGCAGAGATGGAGGACACAGGTCTGCCCTGCAAGGGTGGGACCAAACCGTCTGACTGAGCAATCATTTAATACAAACACCTGGCACAATGGTTGCCAGAGAAGTCAGCCCAGGACCCTCAGGTGGCTGGCTATGGTCCTGGCTGGTGTTGCCCTAGCCGGCATGGCTCAGTTGTTCCGTAGCCAAAAGGTTGTGGTTTTAATTCCTGGTCCAGGTGTGTACAATTCTCAGTCTGGGCACCTACAGGAGGCAACCTAACCATGAATCTCTCTCATGCTGATGTTTCTCTCTCTCTTCCTCTCTCTCTAGAAGCAATAAGAAAATGTCTTCAGGTGAGGATTAAAAAAATTTTTTTTAAATGACTGTGACCAATTTTAGCTGCCACCTCCAGGTTATTTTTAGAAGGTGGGCCACCTCCTGACTAAAGACTTTCAGGTGGTTAGGCTGGGTCCCAGCCCACAGTCTGGAGGGTCCTGCTGCCCCAGGTTGGCTGATGGGATGCCTACTGTCCATGCATTTGTGTAATGGCCAGGGATCTGGAACTGACAAGATTGGGAGAGGTCGAGTCACAGGATGTCACCTTGCAAGCCCTAAAATACCCAATAGGCAATATTCAAACTGACCACAGAGTGCCAGGTTACTGGACTGCCTTGCTTGGGTGGGGCTGGAAACCCTGGGAGCTGGAGAAGCTCTCAGTAATAGGAGGCAGCAAGTCCAAATGACTGTCTCCAAATGCAGCAGCTGCCCCAGGGTGATTTTGAGAGGGTGGTCTCTCTCCACACCTGAGAGTATGCAGGTGGGTGAGGCTAGACCCCAGCTCCTCAGGTCTGGAGACTTCTGCTGCCCAAAGCCTGCTGAAGCAGTTCACACTGTACAGATATGGCCTGACTGTACAGGATAGCCAGGAGCCTAAGCTAAGGAATAGGTCAGGAGAAGACTGGTCACAGGAATAGAATCTTTGTAACACAAGACAGCTGCCTTTTTCTAGGCCCCAAATTATGCAAGTGAGCATGTTCTCCCTGAAAGCAGAACTAGAGGGCACTGGCCTATTTGTCAGGGTAGGGCAGGTCTAGCTGACTGGGGAATCATCTCAATAGAGACACCTGAGACCCTGATTGATGGAAAATCCCAGGATTTCTCATGCTGAGTGTCCACATAAGGACTGACCATCCTTAATTTGTAGCTGCTGTTTCAGGGCAATTTTTTAGAGGTAGACCACATAGTCAATGAAGACTCTCTTGTGGTTGGGACCAGGTCCCCACTCTACAGGTTTAAAGGGTCCCCATTGCCCAAAGCATGATGAAAGGGCACATACTCTGCAAGCCTGTCCTGAGCAGGTCTGGGTAGCTAGGGATCTACCACTGAGCATAGTCAGGGGAGGTTGGGGTCATGCCTCCTCCCAAGCCTTAAAATATTTACTAAGAAAATTCTTACAAAATGCAGAACTACAGGTTTCTGGACTGCCTTGCTAGGGCTGAGCGGTGAGGGCAGCTGGGGTAACTACCAGTAAGACACCTGAACGCCCATAAGGCAATAGGATTGACTGTGGCCATGTTGCAGTTGTTACCCCAGGGTAGCCTCCTGGAAGTTGCCCCTGGGGGAAAGGCTGCTTCCCCGAACACAGTGTGGTGGTTGGGGCTGGGCCCTGCTGCACAAAGCCTGCTGCAGGAATGCCTACTGCACAAGTTCTGAGGAAAGAGTAAAGACAGGGAAAACATAAAATGCTCTCATTTTAACCAAGCTGACAAATTATTAACATTATGAATGTTGAGTCTTGAGTAAATGATTTGTTTCTTGTCTAAACTACCCTGGGATCTTAAACTTTTGAACTTTGCAGCTCTTGAAACACACCAGTTCATTGTGCGTCAAGCCTGGAAATACATTAAACCTATTCAAACCTATCGTTTCATAACCCTCAAACAATTCCCGAAAGGACTCAGGACACGACCAAAGCTCCTGACACCCATCATCCAGACCTCATGACATCTAACTAATAATAGTCCTGGACCAATCCAAGGGCTAACAATGCAGGACTGAATATTCTCAAAGATATAACTGTTACTATAAATCTCAACTTTTTTCTTCTTGGGAACAACTCTGGGTTTTTGCCTACCTCTATTTCCAGTTTGCAAATTTTAAGACACTTGAATCAATCTTTACCATTTATTTCTAGACAAAGCCTCATGACTTTTTGTACTCTAGTGACACTTACGGTGTCAGCATTGTGAAATTCAAGCTCTCTGTTTTATTTCAGCAACACTGCTGGATTTGAGCAAGGTAGCTGCTTGAACCCTTTGTGCTTTGTCTTCTAGGTTTCTACTAGTGAGTTCTGTTTTTTATAATGGGGCATTCTTTGTCTACAGCTGCTACAGAACAACAACCCCCATCATCTGCAATACTAGCTGGATTTATGTTTAAACATTATGGTTAATCTTCTGTTAATTATCTATTTTGATGGACCTCTGTTACAAAAGACAATTTAGAATGACAGTGGCCACTTCAGGACCTTTTGAAATTTCAAAATTAGTGTATTTACACACACAATTAGAAAATTTTAGAAATATTAAACAAGCTGAATGAGAAGCATTTTCAATTAGTATTTAGAGGTCTCTAAGTAATTAAATGATTCAAAGATAGACTTAACATCTCTTTTGCCTTTTTGTCTGGCCATGAGAGCTTTCAGGGGAATTTATCTTTAACACAGGAACTTCACCCTCTAAAAGTTCCCAAAAAGTTCCTTCCTCAAAATCTTTACTAGTTATATGTACAAACATACTGGTCCTTCCTCTTGTGCTGTTTTAATAAAATAAATTAAAAGTCAAAGTCAAAATAAATTAAAACTGTAACAGTCATTCAAAAAAACCTTTGTTCTAAGTCCACCTGGAAGGCCGACCCCTCTAAAGAAGAGGAATCCAAACTTCTTAGGGACAATGTGATTGATATGCAGAAGCTCCTAAAAGACAGAATGACTTTTTATTTATTTTTCTTTTTGTTCATTGTATTTTTCCATTACCATTTATTCCCCATACCCTCTTCCACCTCCACCCAACATCCCCCCCCACACAATCAACACACTGCTGTCTGTTTCCAAGAGTTCTTTCTCTTTTTTCTTTTTAGCATGATCCCTCCACCTGCCCCCTACCAGCCCATCCCTGCCTTCCTGGAGCTGCCAGCCTGCTCTCTATCAATGAGTCTGTCTCTATTCTGCTTGTTAGTTCAGTTTGTTCATTAGATTCTACATATCAATGAAATCATATGGTACTTGTCTTTCTCTGACAGGATTATTTCACTTAGCATAATGTTCTCCAGGTCCATCCACGCCGTCACAAAAAGTAAAATTTTCTTCTTCTATACAGTCAAGGAGTATTTCATTGTGTAAATGTCCCATAGTTTTTTTTATTTACTCATCTACTGGTGGACACTTGGGCTGCTTCCAAATCCTGGCTATTGTAAATAGGCTACAATGAATATAGGGATGCATATATTCTTTCTAATGTTTTCTGGGTTTCTTTGGATAAATTCCCAGAAGTGGAATCACTGTGTTTAAGGCAGTTCCATTTTTAGTTTTTTAAGTATTTATTTATTTATTTATTTATTTTTATTTATTTATTTTTAGAGAAAGGGGAAAGGAGGGACAAAGAGAGGGAGAGAAACAATGCACAAGAGATGCACTGATCAGTTGCCTCTTACACCCCCAAACCTGGAGACCTGGCCCACAACCCAGGCATGTGTCCTAACTGGGAATGGAACCCATGACTCTTTGGTTCACAGGCCAGCACTCAAACCACTAAGCCTCACCAGCCAGGGCCCATTTTTAATTTTTTGAGGTAACTCCTTACTGCTTTCCACAGTGGCTGCACCAATCTGCATTCCCACCAACAGGGCACACGCACACAAAAATGACTTTTTAGAAAAGAGCTCTAAAAGGATTCCCAAAGAAATTTGGGCATTTGAGCAGGTACTTCAAAGTTTATTAAATTGTAAATTTGCTGATATGTCTCCAAGCCTCCTTGCCAAGGACAAATACAAATTTAATTGTCTTCTCCACAAACATTAATAAGAAAAAACGTTAGCCATCTGAAATAATATACTTAACTTACTTCAACTGCTATAAATTATTGGGGGCTTTCCCTTATGGTTGAAAATTTTAAATGAAACTATTAAATCTCTGGTTATATCTGTCTTTATGTCTGTGTATACATGTCTACCTCTGCAGGATACTACTAAAGTTGGTATATACGTAAAATGCTCTCTTTAATTGGCTTAAGGAAATTAAGCACTTATGTAAAAGTTATAGAATAGAAACTGCCCTGGCTGGGTGGCTTAGCTGGCTTGGTTGGAACCTCGTCCCATAGACCAAAAGGTTGTGGGTTTGATTTCCAGTTAGGGAATATGTGTAGATTATGGGTTTGATCTCCTGTCATGGAGGCAACTTAATTGGTGTTTCTCTCTCTCTCTAGTCCCCTCAAAAATCAATAAACATATTCTCCAGTGAGAAAAAAAAAACAAAATTAATTAATTAAAATAAAAGGTTCAGGCTTTTAAAAATATATACAATAGAAATTAACCCTAAGGCTGTACAGCATCACATAATTTGGAAAAGTATTCGATACTGGAGACACTTTGGGTTTGGTTTGGTTAAATAGGCATGTATTTGGACTTATCAACATTAAGTATAATACTTTTATTCTACCTGGGTTTATTAGTTAAATATGTTCATTCATCTCTGTACCAAAATTTTGGCAGCAAGCCTGATAACTTGGTAGGAAGAAATGTTTATAAGTAATCTATCAATAATTGTTAAAATCTAGTAAATTGGATGGATATAAGTAAGATGAAAAGGCTGTTTTTCAGCTATAACTTTTTAGTAATGATTATATGTGTTATAGTATTTGTACTTAAAAATAGTTTCCCCAAATTGTTTAGTAACTTGAGACTTTAAAGTTTTGCCAGCTAAATAAGTGATGAATAGTCATTGAATATCCAGATCATTTCCAAATAAAATACTGAACATTAACTGCTAAATAAATCTTAGTTTACTTCTTTTTGACTTATTACAGAGAAGCTAAAATATAAATTTGGATTTGTTAATGAATATCTGTAAATGAATAATAAGAGTAACAATAGAAACAACTTTAAATGGAAAAACATAATTTTTTGAGGGAAATGGAGAAGATGGCGGCAAGATAGGTGGGAGCGGAGTGCACTTCCCCTGGGCACCAGTGAGAGGCCTAGGTGATCTGAGGAACAGAGCGAACAGCCAATGGTATTCCAGCATATATGAAGATCGGAGACCAAAAATTGTAGAGGACATTGAAAAATCAGACAGTAAGAAGCACCGTATTGTGCTTAAGGACAATAAGGTCCTTGGGACCAGCATGGGGAACAGGGCGGCTGAAGTCCCCAGGCCAGGCCACAGGGTCTGCTGCAAGATTCTTGGGAGAGAGCCAGGCTGGGCTGTGTGAGAAGCCAGGTGCTTGTTTGGACCCAGGGGCTTGAATAGGAGAAATTTCTGGAAAAGAAAAAGAAAAAATAGAGCCACTCAGCAGCTGTTTAGAGAATTCTCCACAGCAGCCAAATAAGGAGGTTCCCATACAAAAGAAGTCTAAAGGAATACACCTCCACCAAACCAGTTCTGCAAGAGATGATAAAGGGACTGCTTTAAGTGAAGGAAGGAAAAGAGAAAGAGAGTGGAATACAAGCATGAAAAAATGGCAATGAATAACTACCTATCAATAATACCCTTAAACATAAATGGATTAAAAGCTCCAATAAAAAGACATAGAATAGCTTAATGGATAAGAAAGCATGACCCACACATATGCTGCCTACAAGAAACCCACCCTAGAACAAAAGACCTACACAGACTGAAAGTGAAGGGCTGGAAACAAATTTTCCAAGCAAACGGACAGGAAAATAAAGCAGGGGTAGCAAGACTCATATCAGATAAAATAGACTTCAAAAGAAGGGCCATAAAGAGAGACCCAGAAGGTCACTTCATAATACTCAAAGGAAGAGTCCACAAGAAGACATAAACATTGTAAAGATATATGCACCCAACAAAGGAGCACCCAAATACATAAAGTAAATCTTGCAGGACTTCAAGAAAGATATTGACAGCAACACAATTAAGCAGGGGATTTTAACCTTTCACTGTCAAAAATGGACAGATCTTCCAAACAAAATATCAACAAAGATATTGTGTCACTGAACAATACCCTAGAGGAAATGGACTTAACTGATATATACAGAGAGCTTTTCACCCCAAAGAAGCAAAATACACATTCCTTTCAAGTGTACATGGAACATTTTCAAAGATAGACCACATGATAGAACACAAAGCAAGCCTCAACAAATTCAAGGAAATTGAAATCATATCAAGCATTTTCTCTGACCACAAGGGCCTGAAACTAGAAACCAACCCCAAAGGAAAAAAACCAAAACACTCAAAATCATGGAGATTGTTTAGCATGCTATTAAACAATGAATGGGTCAAGAGCGAGATTAGGGAAGAAATCAAAAACTTTCTGGAAACAAATGAAAAGGAACTCACAGCAACCCTAAACTTACGGGACACAGCAAAGGCAGTCCTGCGAGGAAAGTTCATAGCAATACAGGCCTACCTTAAAAGACAGAAACATTTCAAACAAACAACCTAACCCTATGCTTACAAGAACTCGAGGAACAACCCAAAACAAGTAGAAAGCCCAAACAAGTAGACAGCCCAAAACAAGTAGAAGGAAGGTAATAACCAAGATCAGAGCAGAGTTAAATGACATAGAGACTAAAAGCACAATTCTAAGGATCAATGAATCCAGGAGCTGGTTCTTTGAAAAGATAAACAAAACTGACAAGCCTTTAACCAGGAGCATCAAGAAAAAAAGACAGAGGATCCGAATAAACACAATTAGAAATGAAAGAGGAGAGATTACAACTGATACCACAGAAATACAAAGGATTGTAAGAAATTACTATGAAGAAATGTATGCCAAGAAATTTGAAAACCTAGATGAAATGGACACATTTCTAGAAAAATATAATCTTCCAAACTGAATGAAGAAGAAGCAGAAAACCTGAACAGGCCAATAACAGCAGACGAAATTGAAGCAGTCATCAAAAAACTCCCAACACACAAAAGCCCTGGACCAGATGGTTTCACAGGAGAACTCTACAAAGCATTTAAGGAAAGGCTAACCCCTGATCCTTCACAGACTATTCAAAAAAATCCAAACTGATGGAAGACTCCCAAACTCGTTTTATGAAGCCAGCATCATCCTAATCCCAAAACCAGATAAAGACACAATGAAGAAAGAAAACTTCAGGCCAATATCACTGATGAACATAGATGCTAAAATTCTCAACAATGTATTGGCAAACTGCATCCAGCAATACATTAAAAAGATTATACACCATGACCAAGTAGGATTCATACCAGGGATGCAAGGACGGTACAATATACGCAAATCAATAAACATAATACACCACATAAAAAACAGAAAAGACAAAAATCACGTGATCATATCAATAGATGCAGAAAAAGCACTTGATAAGATACAGCACCCATTTCTGATAAGAACACTCAGCAAAGCGAGAATATAGGGAGCATTCCTCAACATAACAAAGGCCATATATGAGAGACCTACAGCCAACATCATACTCAATGGACAAAAACTTAGAGCTTTCCAACTCAGATCAGGAACAAGACAAGGATGCCCTCTCTCACCACTCCTATTCAACATAGTATTGGAAGTCCTAGCCACAGCAATCAGAAAAGAAAAAGCAATAAAAGGCATCCAAATTGGAAAGGAGGAAATAAAACTGTCATTGTGTGCAGATGACATGATAGTGTACATGGAAAATCCTATAGACTCCACCAAAAAACGACTCAACCTAATAAATGAGTTTGGCAAAACAGCTGGATACAAAGTCAATGCTCAGACATCTAAGGCATTTGTATATATCAACAATGAAACAGTAGAAATAGAATCAGGAAAAAAAATCCCATTTGATATAACAACAAGAAAAACAAACTACCTAGGAATAAACCTAACCAAGGAGGTAAAAGAACTGTACTCAGAAAACTACACAACACTGAAGAAAGAAATTAAGGGAGACACAAACAAATGGAAGCATGTACCATGCTCATGGATTGGAAGAATTAACATCATCAATATTGAGATACTACCCAAAGTGATTTATAGATTCAATGCAATCCCTATTAGAGTACCTATGACATATTTCACAGATATAGAACGAACATTTCAGAAATTTATATGGAACCATAAACGACCCCGAATAGCTGCAGCAATTTTGAGAAAGAAGAACAAAGCAGGAGGGATCACAATACCTGATATCAAACTGTATTACAAGTCCACTGTAATCAAAACAGCCTGGTACTGTCATCCAAACAGGCACATAGACCAATAGAACAGAACAGAGAGTCCAGAAATAAACCCAAGTCTTTATGGTCAATTAATATATGACAAAGGAGGCAGGAGCATATATGGAGCAAATATAGCCTCTTCAACAAATGGTGTTGGGAGATCTCTACAGCTACATGCAAAACAAAAATGAAACTCGATCACCAACTTACACCATACACAAAAATAAATTCAAGGTGGATAAAAGACTTAAATATAAGTTGTAACACCATAAACGTCCTAGAGGAAAACATTGCCTGGAAAATCTCAGATATGCAATGCAGCAACATCCTCACAGATATGCCCTCTAAAGGAAGGGACATAAAGGAAAGAATAAACAAATGGGACCTCATCAAAATAAAAAGCTTCTGCATGGCTAAGGAAAACAGCATTAAAATGAAAAGAGAACCAACAGTATGGGAAAACATATTTGCCAATGATACCTCAGACAAGGGTCTGATCTCCAAAATATATAAAGAACTCACAGGACTCCACTCCAGGAGGACAAACAACCCAATTAAAAAAATGGGCAAAGGACTTGAACTCACACTTCTCCAAGGAAGACATACGGAGGCCCCAGAGACATATGAAAAGATGCTCAGCATCATTAGCCATCAGAGAGATGCAAATTAAAACCACAATGAGGTATCATCTCATACCAGTCAGAGTGGCCAACATAAACAAATCAACAAACAAATGTTGGAGAGGATGCGGAGAAAAGGGAACCCTCGTGCACTGTTGGTGGGAATGCAGACTGGTGAGGCCACTGTGGAAAACAGTATGGAATTTCCTCAGAAAACTAAAAATGGAACTGCCCTTTGACCCAGCAATTCCACTGCTGGGATTATACCCTAAGAACCCTGAAACACCTATCCAAAAGAACCTATGCTTCCCAATGTTCATAGCAGCACAATTTACAATAGCCAAGAACTGGAAGCAACCTAAGTGCCCATCAGCAAATGAGTGGATCAAAAATTATGGTACATTTACACAATGGAATTCTATGCAGCAGAGAGAAAGAAGGAGCTTAATCCTTTGCAATAGCATGGATGGAACTGGAGAGCATTATGCTAAATGAAATAAGCCATGTGGTGAGGGACAAATACCATGTGATTTCACCTTTAACTGGAATATAATCAACAGAAGAAAAAAGCAAACAAAATATAACCAGAGACATTGAAATTAAGAACATTGTAACAATAGCCACAGGGGAGTGGGGAGGGGATAGTGGCGAGAGGGGTGTATAGGAGCTACTATAATGGACACAAGGACAAAATCAAGGGGGAAGGTAGAGCGGGGGAGGGAGGTGGGGTTGGCTGGGGTGGGGTGGAGGGAAGGGGAGAAAATGCAGACAATTATACCTGAATAAAAATAAATAAATAAAATTTTAAAAATAAGAAAGGGAGAAAAAGATCTACAAACCAAAAACAAACAAACAAACAAACAAAAAGTTATTACCATGAAACAGGCATTTAAAAGAAAGTGTTAAATGGCCTGCTTTAAGAAGAAGAAAAAAAACAGAAGGACATAGTTAAAAGAATAAAGTGGATATAAATATGTACATATCAATAAGCACTTTAAATGTAAATGGCTTAAATGATCCCCAAAAGACAGATAGTAGATGAATGGACATGAAAACATAACCCATATGTATACTATCTACAAAAGATCCACCTCAGAAAAAATGATACCCACGGATTAAAAATAAAGACATAGAGAAAGATATTTTATGCAAATAAAAAGAAAAAAAGCAGGAGTAGCAATACTTATATCAAACAAAACAGACTTTAAAACAATAACTATAGTAAGAGACAAAGAAGGATATTACTTAACGATAGAAGGAGCAGTCCAACCTGAGGATATAATCCTTATAAATATATATGCACCCAACATTGGAGCACCTAAATATATAAAGCAAATTTTGATGAACATATAGGGATAGATCAACAGTAAAACAGTCATAGTAGGAAATTTTAACACCCTATTGACATGAATGGGTAGATCTTTAATACAGAAAATCAACAAGGAAACAGTGGACTTAAATGACACACCAGAGCAGAGAGATTGATTGATTGATTGATATTTTAAATTTATTATTTAATATATTTTTTGATTATGCTGTTACAGTTGTCTCATTCCCCCCCTTCACTCCACTCTATCCTGCACACCCCTCCCCCCAACATTCCTCCCCTATAGTTCATCTCCATGGGTCATACTTATAAGTTCTTTGACTTCTACATTTTCTATACTATTCTTACCCTCCCCCTGTCTATTTTCTACCTACCATTTATGCTACTTATTCTCTGTGCTTTTCCCCCCTCTTTTCCCCTCACACTCCCCTGTTGATAACCCTCCATGTGATCTCCATTTCTGTGCTTTTGTCCTGTTCTAGCTGTTTGCTTAGTTTGGTTCTGTTTTTGTTTTACATGTCGTTGTTAATAACTGTGAGTTTGCTGTCATTTATACTGTTCATATTTTTTATCTTCTTCTATTCCTTAGATAAGTCCCTCTAACATTTCATGTAATAATGGCTTGGTGATGATGAACTCCTTGAACTTGACCTTATCTGAGAAGCACTTTATCTGCCCTTCCATTCTAAATGAAAGCTTTGCTGGATAGAGTCATCTTGGATGTAGGTCCTTGCTTTTCATGACTTGGAATACTTCTTTCCAGCCCCTTCTTGCCTGTAAGGTCTCTTTTGAGAAATCAGCTGACAGTCTTATGGGAACTCCTTTGTAGATAACTCTCTCCTTTTCCTTGCTGCTTTTAAGATTCTCTCCTTATCTTTAATCTTGGGTAATGTTATTATGATGTGCCTTGGTGTGTTCCTCTTTGGGTCCAACTTCTTTGGAACTCTCTGAGCTTCCTGGACTTCCTGGAAGTCTATTTCCTTTGCCAGATTGGGGGAGTTCTCCTTCATTATTGTTCAAATAAGTTTTCAATTTTTTCTTCTTCCTCTTCTCCTTGTGGTACCCCTATAATTCAGATGTTGGAACATTTAAAGATGTCCTAGAGGTTCCTAAGCCTCTCCTCATTTTTTTGAATTCTTGTTTCTTCATTCTTTTCTGGGTGGATGTTTCTTTCTTCCTTCTGGTCCACAGTGTTGATCTGAGTTCCAGTTTCCTTCCCATCACTATTGGTTCCCTGTACATTTTCCTTTGTTGCTCTTAACATAGCCTTCATTTTTTCATCTAATTTTTGACCAAATTCAACCAATTCTGTGAGCTTCCTGATTACCAGTGTTTGGAACTGTGCATCTGATATGTTGACTATCTCTTTGTTGCTTAGTTGTATTTCTGGGGCTTTGATCTGTTCTTTCATTTGGGCCATTTTTTTTTTGTATTGGTGCACTTGTTACATACAGGTGTGGAGCCTTAGGCAATCACCAGGGTTGGGTAACACTGGTCGCTGTACTGTGATGCTGTATGTGGGGGAGGGGTCCGATAGGGAGCAATGGCGCTTGCTCCACTGTCTGCCGGATTCCAGTCACTCCCTCCACTACCCACAATCAAACTGGGCCCTTCTGGTGCTGCTTCCCCAGTGGGTGGGTTTGTGTATGTTCTAGAATCCTGTGGGTCTCTCCAAGGAACTCTCCTGTGAGGCTGGGAATTTCTCCCACTGCTGCCTCACCCCCCACAGGTGTTTTCAATTGGTTGTTTGAGGCTATTTCCCCCCGCTGGAACTCTGGGTTGCATGGTCTGTCACCTGGTCCACCAGCTGCTGCCTCGCTGGCCAGCTGCAGCTTTGCCCACCCTACTCCACAATCCACCACCTTGCTGGGTCCGCCATCTGCCGCCTTGCTGTGAGTCCTCTCTGCCCACCTGCCCATCTCCGCCCCTCCTACAGGTCTGGATAAATGTTTCTTCTTTATGTCGTTGGTTGTCGAACTTCCATACAGTTCAATTTTCTGTCATTTGTGGTTGGTTTTTGTTTTTAAATTGTTGTTGTCCTTCTTTTGGTTGTGCAAGGAGGCACAGTGTGTCTACCTACACCTCCATCTTGGACAGAAGTATCCAGAGCAGAAAGATTTAATTAGTATTTTCAGAGCATTTCACCCTGTAGCAGCAGAATATACATTTTGTTTCAAGTGCATGTGGAACATTTTCTAAGACAGATCATATGTTAGGACATAAGTGTCAATAAATTTAATAAGATCAAAATCATATTAAGCATCTTCTCTGACCATAATCATATGAAATGAGAAATCAATACTAAGTAAGAAAATGAAAAACATAAAAAGACATGAGGGCTAAATAACATGTTATTAAACAATGAATGACAAAAATGAGATCAAGAAAGAAAGCAAATGATATCTTGAAACAAATGAGGACTCATGAACACAGATATGGGGATGATTGAATGTGGGAGTGGGGGGCGGGATAGGGGTGAGTAATGGGGAAAAGGTGGGATAACTGTAACTCAAGAGAAAAAAAGACACAAATGAAAATGAGAAAAATACATCCCAGTATTTATGGGTCACAACAAAAGCAGTCCTAAAAGGAAATTCACAGCATTACAGGCCCACTTCAAAAAACAAGATAAATCTCAAATAAACAGTCTTATTCTACACTTAATGGAACATGGAAAAGAATAACAACAAAGCTCAAAGTGAGTAGAAGGAAGAAAATAATAAATATCAGAGCAGATATAAATAATACAGAGTCTTAAAAAGCAGTTAAAAAGCACTGAAATCAAAAGTGAGTTCTTTGAAAAGATAAACAAGATTGATAACCTTTAAAAAATTTTTATTTTTGACACTACTATAGATGTCCAAAATTTCCCCCCTTTATCCTCCTCCACCAAGTCCCCCCCAGGCTTTACCATATTGTCTGTGTCCATGGGCTTTGCATATATGCATATATATACTTTGGCTAATATCTTCCAGTGACCCCCCAACCCAATCCCATCCCTTCTGAGATCTATCAGTCTGTTCCATGTGTCCATGCCTCTGGTTTTATATTGTACATCAGTTTATTTTTTTCATTAGATTCCACATATGAGTGAGATAATAAGGTATTTGTCTTTCTCTGACTGGTTTATTCACTTAGCAAAATATTCTCCAGGTCCATGCATGCTGTTGCAAACAGTAAGAGTTTCTTCTTTTTTATAGTCATGTATAATTCCATTGTATAAGTGTACTACAGATTTTTTTTATCCACTCATATGCTGATGGGAAGTTGGGCTGTTTCCAGACCTTAGTTATTGTAAATAATGCTGCTATGAACACAGTTGTGCATATATTCTTTCTGATTAATGTTTTGAGATTTTTATAACATATACCTAGAAGTGGGATTGCTAGGCCAGAAAGCCATTCCTTTTTAATTTTTGGAGGAAACTCCATACTACTCTCTACAGTGGTTACACCAGTCTGCATTCCCACCAATAGTGTTCCACAGTACCCTTTTCTCCACATCCTCACCAGCACCTATTTGTTGATTTATTGATGGTAGCCATTCTGGCAGGTGTCAGGTGGTATCTCATTGTGGTTTAAATTTGCATATCTCTGATGACTAGCGAGTTGAGCATTTTTTGATATGTCTATTGATCATCAGTTTATTATCTTTGGAGAAGTGTCTATTCAGGTCCTTTTCCCAATTTTAATGGGATTGTTTGTCTTCCTGTTGTTAAGTTGTATAAGTTTTTAAAAATACTTTGGAAATTCACCCCTTATCAGATATATCATTGGCAAATATATTCTCTCATACATTGGATTATCTTTTCATTTTGTCGATGGTTTCTTTTTCTGTGCAAGAGTTTTTAGATTGATGCAGTCTCAAAAGTTATTTTTTTTATTTTATTTCCCTTGCCCTAGAAGATGTATCAGAAAAGAAACTGCTACTGAGAACATCTGGCCAAGATGGAGGCATAGGTAGTTGCACTTTGCCTCCTTACACAACCAAAAGAAGGACAACAATAAATTTAAAAACAAATAACAACCAGAAATACCAGAAAATTGAATGGCATGGAAGTCTCACAACGAAGGAATTAAAGAAGAAACATTCATCGAGATTGGTAAGAGGGGTGGAGACGGGAAGCCAGGGCAGAGAGGACATGTGGCAAGGTAGCAATTGGAGGACTGGGTGGTCAAGCAACAGCTTGCAGTCCCACATTTATGTGGGGATAAACCGGGAGGAACAACTGGGGAGGAAGACTGACCACGCAACACAGGGTTCAAGCACCAGAAAAGAAAGCCTCTGAAGCTCTGGCTGTAAAAACATGTGGTGGTTTCATCAGCTGACAAAACTCCCAACCTCACAGGAGGCTTCATTGGAGAGACCCACAGGGTCCTAGAATGAACACAAACCCACCCACCAGAATCAGTACCAGAAAGGCCCAATTTGTGGGTAGCGGGGAAAGTGACTGAAAGCTGGCCAAGAGCCAAGCAAGTGGCATTGTTCCCTCTCTGACTCCTCCTCCACATACAACACCACAATGCAGTGATGTGGGTTGCCCCACCCTGATGAATAACTAAGGCTCCACCCCTTACAATGTAACTGGTGCACAGAGACAAAGAAATATGGCCCAAATGAAAGAACAGATCAAAATGCTGGAAAAAGAACTAAGTGATGAAGAGATAGCCAACCTATCAGATGCAGAGTTCAAAACACTGGCAATCAGGATGATCACAGAAATGGTTGAGTATGGTCTCAAAAGAACGGAAAAAGTGAAGGCTATGAAAAGTGAAATACAGAAAAATATCCAGGAAACCAACAGTGAATGGATGGAAACCAGGATGCAAATTAACAATTTGGAACAGAAGGAAGAAATAAACATTCAGTCAGAACAGAATGAAGAAACGAGAATTCAAAAAAATGAAGAGAGGCTTAGGAACCTCTGGGACAACTTTAAATGTTCCAACATCTGAATTATAAGGGCACCAGAAGGAGAAGAGGAAGAGCAAGAAATTGAAAACTTATTTGAATAAATAATGAAGGAGAACTCCCCCAATCTGGCAAAGGATATAGACTTCCAGGAAGTCCAGGAAGCTGAGAGTCCCAAAGAAGTTGGACACAAGGAGGAACACAGCAAGGTACATCATAATTACATTACGCAAGATTGAAGACAAGGAGAGAATCTTAAAAGCAGCAAGAGAAAAGGAGAGAGTTATCTACAAAGGAGTTCCCATAAGACTGTCAGCTGATTTCTCGAAAGAAACCTTGCAGGCAAGAAGGGGCTGGAAAGAAGTATTCCAAGTCATGAAAAGCAAGGACCTACATCCAAGATTACTCTATCCAGCAAAGCTTTCATTTAGAATGGAAGGGCAGATAAAGTGCTTCTCAGATAAGGTCAAGTTCAAGGAGTTCATCATCACCAAGCCCTTATAGTATGAAATGTTAGAGAGACTTACCTGGAAAAAGAAGATCAAAACAGTAAATGACAACAATAAAATGACAACAAACACAACTATCAACAACTGAACCTAAAAACAAAACCTAAGACAGAACCAAACTAAGCAAACAACTAGAACAGAACAGAATCACAGAAATGGAGATCACATGGGAGGTTTTCAGTGGGGAGGGGAAGGTGGAATGGGGAAAATGTACAGGGAATAGGAAGCATAAATGGCAGGTACAAAAGAGACAGGGGAGGTTAAGAATGATATAGGAAATGGAGAAGCCGAAGAACTTACATGTATGACCCATTGATGTGAACTAAGTTTGGGGAACAGAATGCTGGTGGGAAGGGTGGTGCAGGCCAGAGGGGAAAAAATGTGACAACTATAATAGCATAATCAATACAATGTATTTTAAAAATGTAAAAAGAGAAATTGCTACAGGAGTGATGTGTGATTTTACCGCCTATGTCTTTTGTTTGTTTTTTTTTTAAGGATTTTTATGGTTGAGCTTATTGTATATGGTGTAAATTGGTAGTCTAGTTTCATTTTTTAATGTACTTGTCCAAATTTCCCAAACACCTTTTGTTGAAGAACTGTTTTTATTCCATTACATGCTCTTGCCTCCCATGTCAAATATTAATTGACCATAAAGATGTGGGTTTATTTCTGGACAATCTGTTCTTTTCCATTGATCTATATGCCTGTTCTTATGTGATTACCAGGCTGTTTTGATAACAATGGTCGTATAATATAGTATGAAATCAGGTATTGTGGTACCTCCAACTTTGTTCTCCTTTCTCAGGATTGCTGAGGCAATCTTTTTGGCTTCATATATATTTTTGGATTATTTGCTTTAGATGTGTGAAAGATGTTATTGTTTTTTAATAGGAATTGTGCTGAATCTATAGATTGCTTTGGGTAGTATGGACATTTAATGGTGTTAATCTTCCAATTCATAAACATGGCATTTGCTTCCAGTTATTTGTATCTTCCTCAATTTCTTTGTTCAGTGTCCTATAGTTTTCCAAGTATAGATCTTTTACCTCATTGGTTAAATTCATTTCTAAGCACTATTTTTTGTTTCAATAGCAAATGGGATTGTTTTCTTAGTTTCTCTTTCTGATTTTCATTATTGATCTATAAAAATGCCACCAATTTCTGAATATTAATTATTTATTCTGCTACTATGGCAAATTCATTTATTATATTTAGTAGTCTTTAAAATAAAGTCTTTAGGGTTCTGCAAATAACTACAGTTTTGCTTCTTTCAAATTTGGTTGCCTTTTATTTCTTCTTGTCTGATCAGTGTGGCTAGGATTTTCAACTTTACATCAAATAAGAGTGGTAAAAATGGATATCTCCATCTTGTCTTGAAGGAAATGCTTTTAGTTTTTATCCATTAAGTATGATACTGACTGTAGGTTTCTTGTATATGGCTTTTATCATGGTAAGGTATGATCCTTCTCTTCCCAGTTTGCTGAGAGTTTTATAATAAATGGGTGCTGGATTTTATTGAATACCTTTCCTGTGTAGATTATGTAATCACTGAACTATGTATCTGCTCTTCTGCCAGTACCAGACTGTTTGATTACCATGGCCTTGTAATATAGTTTTATATCAGGTATTGTGATCCCTCCTACTTTGTTCTTTTTAAGAGTGCTGTGGTTATTCAGGGTTGGTTTTGGTTCCATATAAGGTTTTGAGATATTTGTTCTAGATCTGTGAAATATACCATTGGTATTTTAATAGGAATTGCACTGAATCTATACATTGCTTTGGGTAGTATGATTATTTTAATGATGTTAATTCTTCCAATCTAAGAACATAGTATATGCTTCAATTTATTTGTATCTTCCTTAATTTCTTTTTTCAGTGATCTATAGTTTTCTGAGTACAGATCTTATACCTCCTTGGTTAAATTTATTCCTAAGAACTTTATTATTCTTATTGCTGTAGTAAATGGGGTTTTTCCCCTCATTTCTCTTTCTTATATTTTGTTGTTGGTATACAAAAATGCCATTGATTTCTAAATATTGACTATTTATCCTTCTATTTTACCAAATTCACTTATTAGGTTGAGTAGTTTTGGGGTGGAGACGGTAGGGTTTCCTATGTACATTATCACATCACCTGTGAATAATGACGGTTTTACTTCCTCCTTTACAATTTGGATGCCTTTTATTTCTTTTTCTTGTCTGATCACTGTGGCTAGAATTTCAAGTACTATTTTCAATAAGAATGGTGAGAGCAGACACTCTTGTCTTGTTCCTGACATTAAGGGAAAAGTTTTTAGTTTTTGCCCATTTGGAATAATGTTAGCTGTGGGTTTCTGGTATATGGCTTTTATTATGTTGATGTAATGCTCCCTCTAGTCTGACTTTGCTGAGTGTTCTTATAAATGGGTGCTTTATGTTATCAAATGCTTTTTCAGCATTTATCAATATGATCATGTGACTTTTGTCCCTCATTTTGTTTATGTGATGGATTACATTTATTGATTTGCAAAAATTGTACTATCCTTGCATCCCTGGGATGAATCAAAATTTATCATGGTGTATGACATATTTTTAAATTGTTGTTCAAGTACAGTTGTCTCCATTTTCCCCACACTGTGCCCCACTTCCCCACACATCCATGCCTCCCACCCTAGAACTTACCCATCTGTCCATCTGTCCAGGCTTTGTCCATCTGTCCTTTACACATGTTCCTTGATGGCCCTTCCTATATTTTTCCCCATTATCCATCTTCCCTCTTCCCTCTGGTTACTGTCAGTGTATTCTTTATTTCAATGTCTCTGGGTATATTTTCTTGCTTGTTTGTTTGTTGATTAGATCCCACTTATAGGTGAGATCATATGGTGTTTGTCTTTCACCGTCTGGCTTATTTCACTTACCATAATGTTCTCCAGCACATCCATGGTGTATCATTCTTTTAATGTATTTATGAGTCCAGATTGCCAATATTTTATTGAGGATTTTAGCATCTATGTTCATCAGTGATATTGGCCTGAAGTTTTCTTTCTTTGTTATGTCTTTATCTGGTTTTGGGATTAGGATGATGCTGGCTTCATAAAAAGAGTTTGGGAGTCTTCCATCAGTTTGGATTTTTTCAGATAGTCTGTGAAGGATCAGGGGTTAGCTCTTCCTTAAATGCTTTGTAGAATTCTCCTGTGAAACCATCCGGTCCAGGGCTTTGTGTGTTGGGAGTTTTTTGATGACTGCTTCAATTTCCTATACTGTTATTGGTCTGTTCAGGTTTTCTGCTTCTTCATTCAGTTTTGGAAGATTATATTTTTCTAGAAATGTGTCCATTTCCCCTAGGTTTTCAAATTTCTTGGCATACAGTTATTCGTAGGAATTTCTTACAATCCTTTGTATTTCTGTGGTATCAGTTGTAATCTCTCCTCTTTCATTTCTAATTGTATTTATTTGGATCCTCTCTCTTTTTTTCATGATGAGCCTGCTTAAAGGCTTGTCAATTTTGTTTATCTTTTCAAAGAACCAGCTCCTGGATTCATTGATCCTTAGAATTGTGCTTTTAGTCTCTATGTCATTTAATTCTGCTCTGATCTTGGTTATTTCCTTCCTTCTACTTGCTCTGGGCTCTTTGTTATTGTTCCTTGAGTTCCTGTAGGTGTAGGGTCAAGTTGCTTATTTGAAATGTTTCTATCTTTCTTAGGTAGGCCTGTATCACTCTGAACTTCCCTCTCAGGGCTGCCTTTGCTGTGTCCCATATGTTTTGTATTGTTGTGAGTTCATTCTCATTTGGTTCCAGAAACTTTCTGATGTCTTCCTTAGTCTCATTCTTGACCCATTCATTGTTTAATAACATGCTGTTCAATCTCCATGAGTTTGAGTGTTTTTGAGTTTTTTCCTTGACATTGGTTTCTCGTTTCAGTCCATTGTGGTCAGAGAAAATGCTTGATATGATTTCAATTTTTTTGAATTTGTCAAGGCTCATTTTGTGTCCTATCATGTGGTCTATCTTTGAAAATATTCTACATGCACTTGAAAAAAAATGTGTATTTTGTTTCTTTGGGATGAAAGGCCCTATATATATCAGTTAAGTCCTTTTGATCTAGGGCATTGTTCAATGCCACAATATCTTTGTTGATATTTTATTTAGAAGATCTATTCATTTTTGATAACGGCATGTTAAAATCCCCTAGTATAATTGTGTTGCTGTCAATATCTTTCTTGAAGTCTTCCAAGATATTCTTTATGCATTTGGGTGCTCCTATGTTGGGTGCATATATATTTACAATGTTTATGTCTTCTTGATGGATTCTTCCCTTGAGTATTATGAAGTGACCTTCTGGGTCTCTTTTAATGGCTCTTTTTTTGAAGTCGATTTTGTCTGAGATGAGTATTGCTACCCTGGCTTTTTTTCCTGTCCATTTGCTTGGAATTTTTGTTCCCAGCCCTTCACTTTCAGTCTGTGTAGGTCTTTTGTACTCAGGTGGGTCTCTTGTAGGCAGCATATGTGAGGGTCATGATATCCATTCAGCTATTCTATATCTTTTGATTGGAGCATTTAATCCATGTATGTGTAAGGTTATTGTTGATAGGTACTTATTCATTGCCATTTTTTCGTGCCTGTGTTCCTCTCTCTGTCTTGTTTTTCTTCCTGTTCTTAGAGCAGAACCTTTAGCATCGCTTACAGTAAAGTGTGGTTTGGAGGCGTTGTATTCTTGGAGGATTCTTTTGTCCAGGAAGCTCCTTATTTGGCCTTCCATTTTAATTGAGAGCATTGCTGGATAGAGTAGCTTTTGTTGTAGGCCTTTGTTTTTCATTACTTGGGATATTCCTTCCAATTGACTTCTGGCTATCAGTGTTTCCATTGTGACGTCAGCTGCTATTCTTATCAGGGCTTCCTTGTGTGTTACTTCCTGTTTCTCCCTTGCTGCCTTTAAGATTCTCTCTTTATCTTGGAATTTTGCCATTTTGATTATGATGTGTCTTGCAGTGGGCCTCTTTGGGTTCTTCTTGATTATGACTATCTGTGTTTTCTGGATTTGTGTGGCTTTTTCTCTCATCAAATTAGGGAAATCTTTCATAATTACTTTTTCAAACAGGTTTTCTATCCCTTGCTCTTCTCCTTTTCCTTCTGGTATCCCTATTATATGGATATTATTATGTTTCATGTTGTCCTGCATTTCCCTTAACCCCTCTTCATTCTTTCTGAGCCTATTTTCCTTTTCTTGTCCATTCTGGATGTTTTTTTCTACTTAGTCCTCCAGCTTGCTGATTTGATCCTCTGCCCTATCGAGCCTTCTTTTGATTCCTTCTATTGTGTTCTTTACTTCAGAAATTGTATTCTTCATTTCCTCTTGGAACTTGTTGATAGTTTCTATTTCCTTCTTCATATTGATATAGTTTGCAGTGGGTTCATTGCAGTTTCCCTGTAGTTTTTGGTAGTTCTCTTTGAGCTCAGAGAGCTCAGTGAGCTTCCTGATGACCATTGCTTTGAACTCAGTATCTGACAGTTGACTCACCTCTATTTCATTTAGGATTCTTTCTGAGGCTTCCCCCTTTCCTTTCATTTGGGGATTGTTTTTTTGTCTTCCCATTGTTTGTGAGACTCTTCTTGTTAGCCTCTGCTTCTTAAATTGATCTGTTCTGACTCCCTCGGTTTATGGTGTGAACTGTGGGGGAGCTTTACCGCAGAGTTCCGCATCCGCCACAGATGAAAATAAATCTACCAAGACGTGATCTGCTTGGGGAGGAGAGGTGGCCAGTCTCTCAAAGGACAAGGGCCAAGAGCCTTTTCCTCCATGGGCTTTTATTAGGTTCATTTTGTACAGGAATACAGGTAAAGCTCATCAATCATTGTCAGGCAGTAAGGGTCAAACAATAGATAACATATACAGAACTTTGAGGGCTTATTCTGAGTTAGGGTCAGTTAGTTATAGGGCTATAAAACTTTGGGAAAGAAGCTCATTTCAGGCTTGGACCCTTATCATTTAAGCTGAGGGTATAAACAAAGCAGGTTTCACAGGATTGTATGCATTCTTTCTTAGGCCTGATCTCCCTGGGGAGTCCACCCTTTCTAGCACAGGACTGCATCACCCTCTGTCATTGTGCAGGCTTAAGTCAGGCAGGGGAAGTAAGGCAGCCAAGAGATTAGGAGACTTCTTGCAGACAGAATGAGGACTCAGGCTATGTCAGAGCCTAGGGGCAAGGGTCCATCACCCCCTTTTTCTATAGCCCCCCGAGTCCTTCCCTGTGGGCCTTTTTCATGACCGTGACTGTCTTAGGTCATTCCTCCCTTGAGGAATCTTACCCGTCATTGGCTAACTGGTCAGGCTCAGAGCCAAGCAGGGTAAAGTAAAGTGGGCAGAGATGGCACTCCTGCCATGGAGAGAAGCTTTGTCTCCTTAATGGCTTATGGTCCCAAGGTCTCTGACTCAGCCTTAGCCATGGGGGTTACAGCTTCTGAAACCAGGCAGGGTGGTTCCCAACAGTGAACTTCTATTGTAGGAGACCTGTGAGAGTCAGTAGTGCAGTCTCCTTGATCTCCTGGACTTGCTGCTCTTGGGCTGTCTTTTTATGTTGGTTCTGTGGATGTCTTTGGGTTTTGATTGGCTCTTTCTTTGGTGGGTCCTTCCCTCCAGCTGGTTAACTGAGGGTCACTCCACCCACCACGTCTTGTATTCTGTAGTGCAGGTGTGGACAGGTTGTGCCGAAGCTGGTTCTTCTGTCTGTCCAAGGTTTTCAGGTTTCTCTCTCACTGTTGTTCAGTTGTGTACTCTGGGTAATTTCTCCACCATTTAGTTGTAATTCTTTATTGGTCCTGGGTGGACATTAATGTGGCTTTCACTCAGTCCATCGCCGTCTTCCTTTATTATCTGTTGGTGGGTTCTCTCTTCCAGCCGGTATGCTGGTGTTCAAAGCTCCTACCTAGTCTTTTATGTGATCATTTGGATGGAGAATGCAAAATGGATTAAGACAGCAGGAGTGTATTCTATGGGAGTTAAAGTACCAACCTGGAGAGAAGAGATAGGAGGTCCTTTGGGTAAGTATAGTGTTAACCACGATATTTCACCCAACTAGCCACTTTGTAGAAACGGTAGAAAAAGATAAGACTTGTTAGAGGGGAGAAGGATTGTGAGTTGAATTCAGAAAACAGTGAGCTTGTGGGAGGTCAGATTATGAGATATAGTGAGAGTAAAGGATAGAAAATAGGCATAGTGTGTGAGAGAATAGAGTTGACCACAGCAGTGATAAAGTTCTGGAAGACAGTGAAGTGGGCTAAGATCTGGGAGGAGTGCTGTGTAGTATTTACAAGTGTAGGGAACAACAATTATTTACAATAGTACTGGAACCACAATCATATGATAGAATCTATATGATCTGAATAAGAAGAATAGGAAGTACATGACCTAGAGTAGTGTGCTATTGGAACACACTAGTGAAGTGAAAGGAAGAAAATTAAAAATACACTATGAAACAGAGAACAAGGAAAACCAGGCAAACAATGCAACTAAACAAACAAATACAATGAAGAAAACTAAGCAGAAAGAAGAGAAAAAAATACTAATAAAATAAAAGAAGTGAAAATAATGAAAAAATAATAATAATACAAATAAATAATAACATGCAAGTTCTCTGGAGTCCTTAGCAAAGTGAAATTTGTCTTACTTTCTGAATTGTTGGGATTAGCCTTGTGATCCCTCTTTGGGTCTGACTCTGGTCCTTTCATAGCTCCAGGTCTTATTGTCTTACTCGGGGAAAAAAATTTAAAACATAAAAAGAAGAAAATATATAGAAAGAAAAGCCTTGTTGACTTTAAAGTGGCCGGGTCTGAGCCACACTCTTCACAGTTGCCCAGCCTCCAGCCCAGTTCCTCAGTTTGCTGCCAGGCCCCCAGTGCCCTTCTGTGCCAGGCTGGCACCTTTAATCCACCAGATGTGCTGTCCTTGAGGTACACCAGTTAGGGACAACTCACACACCACTTTCTCCCTTTTTGCTGTCTTAGGTACTAGGCACTGTCAAAGTCTTTTCAAAGTAGTTCAGCTCCCCCACTGAGTTAAGTCTTTCTGGGTACTGCTAATTCCCTGAGCTGTGCTGCTCTCCTCTGCAGGGGGTAGGGGGGCAGTGCACCTCTTGCTTCTTCCAAGGCAGGTGTGCAGCCTTGGCTGAGGCATCAGGGGTCGGGGCGCAGCTGCATGGGCGGTGGGAGGGGCAGGTGCACTGATGAGGCTGCTGCTGTTGGGGGCATGCAGCCGAGTGGTGGGGCAGCCTCTACAGGAAAGGTACCTACCTAATCAGCCACCGAGAGCCTCTTTTTTGAAAAAGACCCTTCTGTTCAAGCCTGCTGCTCCCAACAATTGCCCAGCCTCTCACGCAGCCCAATTTTCCAACCAGATGGGAGACTATCTGGGTCAGGGACCATCATGGACCAAATCTTCTCCCTTCTCCACATGTCACCCAGCTCCCCAATTTCTCTGGTAATGACCCAGCCCGCGTCCATGTTCTCAGCAGGTGAACACTGCCCCTGTGTGTCTGCCACTTCTTCTTTATCCCCCCCAGTGACTTCAAGCATCCAGGTCTGTCCTGGTCCTGCTATATCCTTCCTGTTTGGCAGGGGAGGGAGCCATTGACCTGGCTTTCTTCCAAGACTCCTGCAGCAGGCCCAGCAGACACCAGGCCTGGGGCTGCAGCTGCCCTGGTCCCTGCGCTCATCCCAGGGACCTTACTGACCCAGAGCAATGAAAAAGCTCCCAACACACAAAACCCCTGGAACAGATGGTTTCACAGGAGGATTTTTAAAGCGTTTAAGGAAGAGCTTATCCCTATCCTTCACACAGTATTCCAAAAAATCCAAGAAGACAGAAGACTCCCAAACTGATTTTATGAAGCCAGCATCATCTTAACCCCCAAACCAGCTAAAGACATAACAAAGAAAGAAAACTTAAGACTAACATTGCTGATGAACATAGATGCTAAAATTCTCAACAAAATGTTAACCACACCCAGCATGGTGTATGATGTTTAATATATTCATTAAACAGATCATATACCATGATCAAGTGGGATTCATCCCAGGGATGCAAGGATGGTACAATTTTCACAAATCAATAAACATAACCACACATAAACAAAAGGAAAAGACAAAAATCACATGATGATATCAATACATGCAGAAAAAGCATTTGATATAGTACAGCACCCACTTATGATAAGAACACTCAGCAAAGTGAGAGTAGAGGTAGCATTCCTCAACATAATAAAGGCCATATATGAGAGACCTACAGCCAACATCATACTCAATGGACAAAAACTTAGAGCTTTCCCACTAAGATCAGGAACAAGACAAGGATGCCCTCTCTCACCACTCCTATTCAACATAGTATTGGAAGTCCTAGCCACAGCAATCAGACAAAAAAAAAGAAATAAAAGGCATCCAAATTGGAAAGGAGGAAGCAAAACTGTCATTGTTTGCAGATGACACGATAGTGTAAAGAGAAAATCCTATAGACTCCACCAAAAAAACTACTTGACCTAATAAGTGAATTTGTCAAAACAGCAGGATACAAAGTCAATATTCACAAATCGAAGGCATTTTTGTACACCAACTATGAAATGTCAGAAAGAGAAATCAGGAAAAAATCCCATTCGGTATGGCAACAACAAATATAAAGTACCTAGCAAGAAACCTAACCAAAGAGGTAAAAGACCTGTACTCATATAACTACACAACACTGAAGAAAGAAATTAAGGAAGACACAAACAAATGGAAGCATGTACCATGCTCAAGGATTGGGAGAATTAACACCATCAAAATGTCCATACTACCCAAAGTAATTCATAGATTCAACACAATCCATATTAAAGTACCAATGACATGTTTCACAGATATAGAACAAACACTGCAAAAATTTATTGGAACCATAAATGAACCCAAACAGCAGCAGCAATTTTGAGAAAGAAGAACAAAGTAGGAGGGATACAATACCTGATATCAAACTGTATTACAAGGCCACTGTGATCAAAACAGCCTGGTACTGGCATAAAAACAGGCACATAGACCAATGGAACAGAACAGAGAACCCAGAAATAAACTCAAGTCTTTACAGTCAATTAATATTTGACAAAGAGGGAAGAAGCATAAAATGGAGTAAAAATAGCCTCTTCAACAAATGGTATTGGGAGATCTGGACAGCTACATGTAAAAAAATGAAACTCGATCACCAACTTACACCATACACAAAAATAAATTCAAGGTGGAAAAAAGACTTAAATAGACGTCATGACACAAATAAAAGTCCTAGAGGACAACAGGAAGAAAAATCTCCAATATTCCATGCAGCAATATTTTCACCAATATGTCCCCTAGAGCAAGGGACATAAAGGTATAGACAAATTGGACCTCAGCAAATTAAAAAGCTTCTGCATGGCTAAAGAAAAGAGCATGAAAATGAAAAGAGAACCAACTATATGGGAAAATATATTTGCCCATGATACCTTAGAATAGGTTTTGATCTCCAAAATATATAAAGAACTCACATGACTCCACTCCAGGAAGACAAATGACCCAATTAAAAAGTGGGCAAAAGACTTGAACAGACATTTCTCCAAGGAGGACATAAAGAGGGCTCAGAGATATGTTAAAAGACGCTCAGCATTACCAGCCATCAGAGAGATGCAAATTAAAACCACAATGAAATACCACCTAACAGCAGTCAGAATAGCCATGATTAACAAGTCAACAAACAACAACTGCTGGCTAGGATGTGGAGAAAATGGAACTCCAGTGCACTGTTGGTGGGAATGCAGACTGGTGCAGACACTGTGGAAAACAGTATGGAATTTCCTCAAGAAAACTAAAAATGGAACTACCTTTTTTTTAATCTTTTTTAAAATTTTTGATATATTTATTGATTATGCTATTACAGTTGTCCCGTTTCCGCCCCTTCACGCAACTCCATCCTGCCCACCCCCTCCCTCCCACATTCCCCCCCTATAGTTCATGTCCATGGGTCATACTTATAAGTTCTTTGGCTCCTACATTTCCTACACTATTCTTACCCTCCCCCTGTCTATTTTCCACCTATCATCTATGCTACTTAGATGCTACTCTCTCCCCCTCCCAATCCCCTATTGATAACCCTCCATGTGATCTCCATTTCTGTGGTTATGTTCCTGTTCTAGTTGTTTGCCTAGTTTTCTTTTGTTTTGGTTTTAGGTGTGGTTGTTAATAACTGTGAGTTTGCTATCATTTCTACTGTTCATATTTTTTATCTTCTTTTTCTTAGGTAACTCCCTTTAACATTTCATATAATAAGGGCTTGGTGATGATGAACTCCTTTAGCTTGACCTTACCTGAGAAGCACTTTATCTGCCCTTCCTTTCTAAATGATAGCCTTGCTGGATACAGTAATCTTGGAACACCTAAGGCTCCACCCCTTTAAGGAACTACCTTTTGACCCTTCAATTCCACTGCTGGGATTATATCTTAAGAACTCTGAAACACCAATCCAAAAGAACCTATGCACACCAATATTCATAGGGCACAATGTATAACAGCCAAGTGCTAGAAGCAACCGAAGTGCCCATCAGTAAATGAATGGATGAAAAAGCCGTGGTGCATTTACACAATGGGATACTACTCAGCAGAAAGAGAGAAGGAACTCTTACCCTTTGTGACAGCATGGATGGAACTGGAGAGCATTATGTTAAGTGGAATAAGGCAGGCGGTGGAAAGCAAATACCATAGGATCTCACCTTTGACTGGAACCTAATCAACAAAACAAACAAGCAAGCCAAATATAACCAGAGACATTGAAATTAAGAACAATCTGACAGTAATCAGAGGGGAGGTGGGAGGGGATAATGAAAATAAATGGGGGAAGGGTTTTCAGGAACAACTATAAAGGACAGGTGGAGAAAACCAAGGAGTGGTGTTATCAGGGGAGGGAGACTTAGGTATTCACCAGGGTAAATACAACCCATGACATTGGTTGTGGTCCTGAATGTGGGGGAGGGTTCTGAGAGGGAACAATGCTGCCTGCTTGGGCTCTTAGCCAGCTTTTAGTCACTTCCTCCACTACCCACAAGCAAATTGGGCCCTTCTCTGTCTGAGTCCCAGGTGGGTGGGTTTGTGTACATTCTAGGATCCTGTGGGTCTCTCCAACAAACTGTCCTGTCAGTCTGGCAGTTTCTCCTTCCACCTCAACCCCTACAGGTATTTTCAGTCAGAGGTTTTGAGGCTTTATTTCCCTGTGCTGGGACCCTGGGTGTTGTGGTCTGTCTCACTCCCCAGTTGTTCCTCCCAGTTTATATGCACACAAATGTGGGACCACCCACTCTGGCAGCCACTGCCTCACCAGGTCCACCAGCCACCATCTCACAGCCCAGGTGCTGCCTTGCCACAAGTCCGCTCTGCCCTGGCTGCCTGTCTCCACCACTCCTACCAGTCTGGATGATTGTTTCTTCTTTAACTCCCTGGTTGTTGGACTTCCATACAGTTTGATTTTCTGGCAGTTCTGGTTATTTTTTGTTTTTAAATTTGTTGTTGTCTTTCTTTTGGTTGTGTGAGGAAGCAAAGTGTGTCTACCTATGCCTCCATCTTGGCTGGAAGTTTCTTAAAATTTTTTTATTGTTGTTCTATTACAGTTATTCCAATTTTCCCCATTACTCTCACCTGCTCCACCCCATGCCCCTCTTCCTGCTCCCAGAGACAATCCCAACTGTGTTGTTTATGTCCATTGATCATTTATACTTATTTGATGATTAGACCCTTCCTCTTCTTTCCGCCCTTATCTCCTGCACCTCTAGTCACTGTCAGTCTATTCCTTGTTTCATGCCTCTGGTTTTATTTTACTCATTTGTTTTGTTCATTTGGTTCTTCTTATAGGTGATATCATAGGGTATTTGTCTTGCACTGCCTCACTTATTTCACATAGCATAATACTCTCCAGTTCCATCCATGCTGTTGAGAAAGGTAAGAGTTCTCTCTTTCTGCTGCACAGTATTCCCTTGTAGAAATGTACCACAGTTTTCTGATCCACTCATTTACAGATGGGCATTAGATTGTTTCCAGCACTTGGCTATTGTAAATAATGCTGCTATGAACATAGGGGTGCATAGGTTCTTTTGAATTGGTATTTCAGGATTCATAGGGTGTAATCCAAGCACTGGAATTGCTGGACAAAAGGCAGCTCTACTTTTAGTTTTTTGTGGAAATTCCATGCTATTTTCCACAGTGGCTGCACCAGTCTGCATTTCCACCAACAGTGCACTAGAGTTCCATTTTCTCCACATCCTAGCCAGCAGTTGTTGTTTGTTGATTTGTTAATCATGGCTATTCTGACTGCTGTTAGGTGGTATTTCACTGTGGCTTTAATTTGCATCTTTCTGATGGTTAGTGATGTTGAGCATCTTTTCATATGCCTTGGGGCCCTCTGAATGTTGTCTTTGGACAGGTGTCTAATATGTCCTTTGCCAATTTTTTATTATATTGTTTGTCTTCCTGGAGTGGAGTCATGTGAATTCTTTATATATTTTGGAGATCAAACCTTTGTCTAAGGTATCATTAGCAAATATGTTTTCCCGTATAGTTGTTTCCATTTTCATTTTGCTGATGTTTTTTTTAGCCATGTAGAAGATTTTTAATTTGTTGTAGCCCAATTTGTTTAGTCTTTCCTTTATTTCCCTTGGTCAGTGTATGAATTTTTATACACCAATAATGAACTATCAGAAAGAGAAACTAGGAAAAGAATTTCTTTTTCTCTTGCAGAAAAACAATAAGGTACCTAGGAATAAATGTACACAAGAAGGTATATATAACCTGTCCTCAGAAACTATAGGGAATTAAAGGATAAAATTGAGGAAGATACAAATAAGTGGAAGCATATACTGTGTTCTTAGATTGGAAGAATTAACATCATTAAAATATCCAGTTTACCCAAAGCAATCTATAGATTTAAAGCAATTCCTATTAAAATGCCAATGGCATAATTACAGATCTAGAACAAATATTCCAAAAATGTATATAGAACCAAAATATACCAAATAGCCTCAGTAATTCTGAGAAAGAACAAAGTGGGAGATATCACTATACCTGTTCTCAAACTATACTACAAAACACTGTAATCAAAACAGCCTGGTACTGGCATAAGGACAGGCATGTAGATCAATGGAACAGAACAGAGAGCCTAGAATTCAACCGACACCTTCATGGTCAATTAATATTTGACAACGGAGGCAAGAGCCTCCATTGGAAAATTGGACGGGTTCATGAAAAGCAATGAAACTAGACTACCTTCTTATATCATACCCAAGAATAAATTCAAAATGGTTTAAAGACTTAATGGAAAGAGTCAAAGCCAAAAAAAAATCCCAGAAGAAAACATAATCAGTAAAATCTCAGACACCTCTCATAGCAATATTTTTGCTGATATATCTCTTAGGGCAAGGGAAACAAAGTAAAAAACAAACAAATAGGAATAAATCAAACTAGGAAATTTTTGCACAGCAAAGGAAACCATCTACAGATGAAAAGGGAACCCACTGTATGGGAGAACATATTTGCTAATAATATATCTGATAAGGGGTTGATTTCCAAAATATATGTAGAACTTATACAAATCAACACAAGAAATACAAGTAGTCTAAGTAAAAAAAAAAATGGGCAAAGGAACTGAATAGACACTTCTCCAAAGAGGACAGATAGACATGAAAAAATGTTCAGCACTTATTATTACGGAGATGCCAATTTAAACCACAATGAGATATTACCTCACACCTGCCAGAACGTCTATCAACAAATCAGCAAAGAACAAGTGCTGGCAAGGATGTGAGAAAAAGGAATCCTAGTGTACTGTTGGTGGAAATGCAGATTGATACAACCACTGTGGATATCAACATAGAGTTTCCTCAAAATATTAAAAATGGAAATGCCTTTTGACCCAGTGATCCCACTTCTGGCAATGTATTCCAAGAATCCTGAAACACCAATCAAAAGAATATACACACCCCTATGTTCATAGCAGCATTATTTATAATAGCCAAGTCCTTGATAGAGCTCATATTACCACTAATAAAAGAGTGGATAAAAAAGGCTGTGATACATTTATACAATGGAATACTACACAGCCATAAAAAAGAAGGAAATCTTTCCTTTTGTGACAGTGTGGATGGACCTGGAGATTATTATGCTAAGTGAAACAAGCCAGTTGATGAAAGGCAAATATCATATGATCTCACTTATATGTGGTAACTAATGAACAAAATAAACTAATGAATGAAATAAAATCAGAGGCATGGATACAAGGAACAGACCGACAAGTGTCAGAAAGGAGGTGCTGGTGGGGACTAGTTGAAAGAAGGTGAAGGGATTAGCCAAAGAACATATATGAAAAACCCATAGACACAGACAACAGTCTGGTGATGGCTACAGGGAAAAGGGGATGATGGTGCAGGTGGAGGTGCACAAAGAAGGAGGGAGGAATTACATCTGTAATACTGTAAACAATAAAAATAAAGTTTAAAAAATTTGAGCCTCTATAATGTTCCCAGTATTTTGTTTTGCTACATAAAGATATTTTTTAAAAGCAAAACATGCAAACAAAATCCAACATGGCCTTGGCAGAAAAACAGCCACATATACCAGTGAAACAGAACTAAGAGCACAGAAATAGAACCACATGTATATGGGCAAATAATTTTTAACAAAGGAACCAAAAACGTAACAATGAAGAAAAGAAAACTTTTGTGATAAATGCTGCTGGGAGAACTGCAAAGCCACATGCAAAAGAATGAAACTAGATTACATTTAGTCCCCATGTACAAAAAATAATTCAAAATGGAACAAAGACCTAAATATAATATCTGAAACAATAAATCACATAGAAGAAAACTGAATTAATTCTAGCTGTTGGAAGAATCCCTGATGATTAAAATCTTTTTCTACTACAAATCTGAAGCCAGCATGCCTTTTCCATTAAATGTCATCATTAAATATTTATTTTTCAAAAAGAAAGAAAAGAAAACATAGGTAATCTTATGGAGCTTGGTCATAGAGAGCATTTTATGAATTAGACCCCAAAGACAAGGAAAGTAAAGGTAAAAATAAATGAATGGAACTATATCAAACTATAAAAGTTTCTGCACAGCAAAAGAAACCTTCAATGAAACAATGAATGGGAGATAATATTTTCAAAAGAAACCCAGCTCCAACAAGGGTTTAATATCCAAAATACATAAAGAACTCATACAACTAAACACCAAACAAACAATCCAATTAAAAAAATAACAGAGGACTTGAAAAGACACCTCTCCCAAGAAGACATACAAATAGCCAATAGGTATATGAAAAGATGTTCAACTTCACTCTAGCTATTAGGAAAATGCAAATCAAAACTTAAATGAGATACCAATTCATATCTGTTATAATGGCTATAATCAACAAGACAAGTAATAACAAGTGTTGGAGAGGTTGTGAGAAAAAGGAACCTTCATTCACTGTTGGTGGGAATGTAGACTGATACAGCCACTATGCAAAACAATATGGTGGTTCCTCAAAAAATTAACAATAGAATTACCATATGACCCAGCAACTCCTCTTCTGGGTATCTACCTGAAAAACTCAAAAACATTTATTTGCAAAGATATATGTACCTGTATATTCATTGCAGCACTATTCACAGTGATCAAAACATGGAGACAACCAAGTGTCCCTCAATAGAGGATTGGATAAAGAAGATGTGGTACACATATACACTGGAATACTACTCAGTCTTAAGAAAAGATGAAATACTGTCATTTGCAACAATATGGATGGACCTTGAGAATATTGTGCTAAGTGAAATAAGTAAGAAAAAGCTAAGAACCAAAAGATTTCATTCATATATGGGACATAAAACTGAAACTCATGGGCATGGACAATAGTATGGTGGTTACTAGAGGGAAGGAGTAATAAAGGATAAAGGGGGCCAAATATATGGTGATGGGAGATGACTTGACTTGGAATGGTATGAACACAATGCAATATACAGATCATGTATCATAGAAATGTACACTTGAAACCTTTACGATCCTATTAACCAATGTTACCCTAATAAATTTATTTATAAATAAGAACAAAAATGAAAATATATTTTCTAATTAATAGAAATGTAGAAAACTTCCTATCAAAAAAGGAATCTTGGGACTAGCAGGGTATGTCTTTTGAGGTTTATAGGCTGCCTTTATGAAAGTACAGTTGTTGGACTTCCTGGGTAACAAACAAGCAGCATGCCTAGCAACCTTGTTCCAATCAGCTATCTGTGGGACACTGAGAAACTTAACTCGGTAGAACCCTAGTTTCCTTATTTGTAAAAATGAGGACAGTAATATCTACTTCCTGGGGTTGTTCTGAACATTAAATAAGACCAGGTACAATGCACACAGCAGGCTTGTTATGTTTATTGGACTTGAAAACTGTGAATTAGAAATACAGAGTGCCAGACTCTGTTGCATGAGAGCATCAGATCTCCACACATCTGGCTTTGCTTCTCCTCCTGTCATCCAGACCTATCACCATGAGTTCTCTGAGAGCACAGTTCCTCCTAAAGAAGTTGTGTTTACAGTTTATTGTGAGACAGAATTCCTGGGTAGTCAGACATTTGTACTAATCATTTTGCCTGAAAAGTCAAGTGATATTAAAAACTAAGCCCTAAATTAGAAGAGGCATTCTTTATCAGGCTATTGTCAGATGTGCTCTCTGAAGATGTGTCAGTTCTCTCCAATGGGCCTTGAGCCTCCGGTTGTTCTGGGAGTTTGTCAGAAGGCAAAGTAGTCATCCCACCCTCGTTTGCAAAATGTACCGTGTGAGGCAGTGTTAGGACTAACACGTCCCTAGAGAAGCAGAGGTAGTATAAAGGACACAGATTTGGAGCCACCCGAATTCACTCAGAATCACAATTTTGTCACTTAATGGTTAAGGATCTTGATGTAAGACTTGGCCTTTATTTTCCCATTTGTAAAATGGGAAAGATAAACCCAATCTCACAAAATTATCACATGCATTCCATTATAAATTTCATTGTTTCCCATAGGCTATTGTGACCCTGGTATTATTAAATAAGTTATGGTGTAGACCATAATGACCATTTTAAAATTATTTTTTCATTTTTTTACAGATTTTATTTACTTTTAGAGAGAGGAGAAGGCAGGGAGAAAGAGAGAGAAACATCTATGTGCAAGAGATACATTGATTGATTGCCTCTTGCATGTCCCTATGTGGGGAATCGGCCCACAACCCAGGTATGTGCCCTGACTGGGAACTGAACCAGTAACCTGTCAGTTCACAGGCCAGTACTCAATCCACTGAGCCATCCCAGCCAGGGAGAGCATTTTTCATTTTAATATTTAAAGGTTTTTGGTAATATATTAAATAAGTGCTGGGTTTTTTTAATGGAAAACAAATATAAGTTGATTTAAAGAAAACTATGAGGAAACTGAGAGTTTAGGTAGCAGCAAACAGAGCAGTGACTGTGAAGGTGGTATACAGAGGACTTGCCATTGGGGAAGCACTTGGGTGTGCACATCCCCAGACTGTAAGCTCCTTGAGAGTAGGGACTCCACCTGGCCTGTTATCATCATAGTCCCAGTGCTCAGCACAGACCTCATGCATGACAGGAGTCAAATATAACCTCATGAGTTTACTGATAAACAAGGAGTAGGCACTCAGCAAATGTGAGGTCTCTTCCTTGTCTCTCTGTCTAATGAGATCTCCTGAGAATCCTGGAGCCAGACATTACAGTCACATCTCCCTCTTGGAAGGCAGGTTTTTTAAGATGGAGAAGAGGCATTTGGCTCCACACCCTCAAGAACAACTTGTACATTCAGCCTGGTTCTGGACTTTCTCCTAGCATAAGCCTTTGGGAAAATTTTAAAAGTAAAACTTTTAAAGTTCCTGGACTTCCAGCCAAGATGGAGGTGTAGGTAGATATTCTTCATTACCTTACACAACGAAAGGATAACAACCAATTTAAAAACAAAAAACAACCAGAACTGCCTGGAAATCAAACCGTAAGGAGGACCAACAACCAAAGGGTTAAAGAAGAAACATTCATCCAGACTGGTAGGAGGGGTGGAGATGGGCAACCAGGGTGGAGAGGATGAGCAGCAAGGCAGCAGCTGGTGGACTGGGTGGTCCCACATTTGTGTGCATATAATTGGGGAGTGAGAGAGACCATGCAAACCAGCATTCCAGCACAGAAAAATAAACCCTCAAAACCTCTTGCTGTACAAACCTGTGGGGGTTATGGTGATGTGAGAAACAGCCAGTCTCACAGAAGAGACCATTGGAGGGGCCCACGGGGTCCTTGATCATGCACAAGCCCTCCCATCCAGCAATCAGCACCAGGGCAGCACCTGAAAGGTTACAATTTGCTTGTGGGAAGCAGGGGAAGTCACTGAAAATGGGACGAGAGCCAAGCAAGTGTGGCATTGTTCCTTCTGTGACCCCTCCCCCACATACAAGGCCACAACACAACGACAAGGATTGCCCCACCCTGGAAGGCAGGTTTTCATTTTCCATTTTAATATTTAAAGGTTTTTGGTAATATATTAAATAAGTGCTGGTTTTTTTTTAATGGAAAACAAATATAAGTTGATTTAAAGAAAACTATGAGGAAACTGAGAGTTTAGGTAGCAGCAAACAGAGCAGGGACAAACGGCGGGACCCAGGGCTCCAGCGCGAAATAAAGCCTCAAACCTCTGATTGAAAACACCCGTGGGGGTTGGGGCAGCAGCAGGAGAGACTCCCAGCCTCACAGGAGAGGTCGTTGGAGAGACCCACAGAAGCCTAGGGCATGCACGGGCCCACCCACTCAGGAACCAGCACCAGAGGGGCCCAGTTGGATTGTGGGTAGCAGAGGGAGTGACTGAAATCCCGCAGAGAGTGAAGCAGGCGCCATTACGCCCTCACAGCCCCTCCCCCACGTACAGTGTCACAGCGCAGCAACCAGCGTTACCCTGCCCCAGGGAACACCTAAAGCTCCACCCCTTTAAGCAACAGAAGCACCAAGACAAAAAAAAAAAAAAAATGGCCCAAATGACAGAACACTTCAAAGCTCCAGAAATAATTAAACTAAGCAGTGAACAGATTGCCAACCTATCAGATGCACAGCTCAAAACACTGGTAATCAATAAGCTCACAGAATTGCTTGAATTTGGTCGAAAACTAGATGAAAAAATGAAGGCTATGCTAAGAGAGACAAAGGAAAATGTACAGGGAATCAATAGTGAGGTAAAGGAAACTGGAACTCAAATCAACACTGTGGACCAGAAGGAAGAAAGAAACATCCAACCAGAAAAGAATGAAGAAACAAGAATTCAAAAAAATGAGGAGAGGCTTAGGAACCTCTAGGACATCTTTAAATGTTCCAACATCTGAATTATAGGGGTACCACAAGGAGAAGAGGAAGAAGAAAAAATTGAAAACTTATTTGAACAATAATGAAGGAGAACTCCCCCAATCTGGCAAAGGAAATAGACTTCCAGGAAGTCCAGGAAGCTCAGAGAGTTCCAAAGAAGTTGGACCCAAAGAGGAACACACCAAGGCACATCATAATAACATTACCCAAGATTAAAGATAAGGAGAGAATCTTAAAAGCAGCAAGGAAAAGGAGAGAGTTATCTACAAAGGAGTTCCCATAAGACTGTCAGCTGATTTCTCAAAAGAGACCTTACAGGCAAGAAGGGGCTGGAAAGAAGTATTCCAAGTCATGAAAGGCAAGGACCTACATCCAAGATTGCTCTATCCAGCAAAGCTATCATTTAGAATGGAAGGGAAGATAAAGTGCTTCTCAGACAATGTCAAGTTAAAGGAGTTCATCATCACCAAGCCTTTACTATATGAAATGTTAAAGGGACTTATCTAATAAAAAGAAGATAAAAAATAGGAACAGTAAAAATGACAGCAAACTCACAGTTATTAACAACCACACCTAAAACAAAAGCAAACTAAGCAAACAATTAGAACAGGAACGGAACCACAGAAAGGAGCTCACATGGAGGGTTATCAACAGGGGAGTGGGAGGGGGAGGGGGGGAAAGGTACAGAGAATAAGTAGCATAGATGATAGGTGGAAAATAGACAGGGGGAGGGTAAGAATGGTGTAGGAAATGTAGAAGCCAAAGAACTTATATGTATGACCCATGGACATGAACTATAGGGGGGAATGTGGGAGGGAGGGGTGGACAGGATGGAGTGGAGTGAAAGGGGGGAAATGGGACTACTGTAATAGCATTATCAATAAATATATTTTTAAATATATGGCCCAAAAGAAAGAGTAGATCAAAATGTCAGAAAAAGAACTAAGCCACGAGGAGATGGCCAAACTATCAGATGCATAGTTCAAAACACTGGTAATCAGGATGCTCAGAAAAATGATTGACTATTGCTCCAAAATAAAGGAAGAAGTGAAGGCTTTACAAAGTAAAATAAAGAAAAATATGCAGGGAACCAACAGGGAAGGGAAGGAAACAGAGTCAAATCAACAATTTGGAACAGAAGGAAGAAATGAACATTCAAGCAGAACAGAATGAAGAAACAAGAATTCAAAAACATGAGGAGAGGCTTAGGAACCTCTGGGACAACTTTAAATATTCCAGCATCCAAATCATATAGGGGCTCCAGAAGGAGAAGAGGAAGAGCAAGAAATTGAAAACTTAAATGAAAAAATAATGAAGGCAAATTTCCTCAATCTGGTGAAGCAAATGGACATACAAGTTCAGGAAGCTCAGAAAATCCCAAAGAAGTTGGACCCAAAGAGGAACACACCAAAACACATCATAATTACATTACCCAAGATTAAAAATAAGAGAGAATCTTAAAAGCAGCAAGAGGAAAAGAGACAGTTACCTACAAAGGAGTTCCCATAAGAATATCAGCTGATTTCTCAAAAGAGAACTTATAGGCAATAAGGGGCTGGAAAGAAGTATTCAAAGTCATGAAAGGCAAGGACCTACATCCAAGATTACTCTACCCAGCAAAGCTATCATTTAAAATGGAAGGATAAATAAAGTGCTTCCCATATAAGGTAAGTTAAAGGAGTTTATCATCACCAAGCCCTTATTTTATGAAATGTTAAAGGGACTTATCTTAGAAAAGAAGTTCAAAACTATAAGCGGTAAAATGAAAACAAACTCACAACTATCAACAACTGAACCTAAACAAAAACAAACTAAGCAAACAACTAAAGCAGGAATAGAATCACAAGTGGAGATCACATGGAGGGTTATAAGAGGGGAGGGGGAGGACGGAAAATGGGGGGGGTGAAGTACGGGGAATAATAAGCATAATTGGTAGGTACAAAATAGACAGGGGGAGGTTAACAATAGTATAGGAAATGGAGAAGCCAAAGAACTTATATGTATGACCCATAGACATGAACTATGGTGGGGAGGAATGCTGGAGGGAATGTGGGTACCAGGTGGAGGGCAATAAGCGGGAGGAAAAATGGGACAACTATAATAGCACAATCAATAAAATATACTTAAAAATAAAATAAAAACTTTAATGATTCCTTGTTTGGAAGGATTAATAAAGTTAGTAGTTTGCCATGGTCATAAAACTTGTTAGTAGCCTAGTAACAAAGGTGGTTAATAACCATACCTGTCTAACCCTCATAATTCAGAAAAGTGTCCTTAAGGTGGTTGTCATCAGCCCCATTTTGCAAAAGAAAAAACACAACCTCAGAAAGCTGTACTTATCTTCCTAGTGTCATTACATTATTCTGTCCTGGACTTCTTTTAAAAGATTAAGTGAGATGCAGACTATGAGAGCACTACATAGACTCTGCTAGGCCACAGAAATGTGAATTTTACTCTGTTGTTAATTTGATCTAAGAACTGTGACTGGTATGTCTCCTCCTAGTTGGGCCACAAGATGAAGCCAAAGTTCTTTTACTAACCAAACCCTAATACCCTTCTAGCTGGACAGTAACTCCTGGCTTCCGGGGCTCTCTCCCCGATCCCTCCAACCCACCTGGAGGGAACATCTGCTGTTTCCACACTCCCTGGGCCCACCTCTAATTTCCACACTGGCTGCTGCTGGGCCCTGCCTGTCCCCCTGTGCCATGGCACATTTCCTCATGTTGCTGCCCTCCATATGATACCTATGTGCCCCAAGCTTGGGCAGAGGGCTCTTTCATTACTCTCTACACCTGGCACCCATAGGCATAGAGCTGCTGCTTCAATGCTGGCCTATCCAAAGGCTGGGGCCAGTTGACCCCTCTTCCTGCCACATGTCTTGGTTCCATTGAAGTCTGAAAGTCTTCAGTCCCTCTGTCCAGAGTGTGTCCTTCCCTCCAGGAAAATCCTGTTTGATCTTCCTGACATAACTGAGAGCAGACATCCATGTTGTTCTGTGTAGACCAAAGCCACAGCATCAGGGTGTAGCCAGAAGGGTCCTATGGTCCACAACACACATCACATCTCAGCACCATGGGGTTTACCCAGAGCCCAATGAAATACATGTTTAGGAAGAACATTTGCCAACTTTTCAAGAGCACTCTGATTAGGAAGACACCCAATTCACATGACTAATTCACCACCTCTGTCTGCAGCCACTGCATTTACATTCATGGTGACTTACATTTCTTTCAAAGGCAGAGCACTTATCTCTAATTCCTCCCCGCTTTTATTGGTAATTAAATTGTCCGTCCTAGGGATTCTCCCAAAATAAAGTGAGTGTATTGCAAAAATGAGCAATGTCTCCAAATCCAAAATCTGATCACTGCCAGCAGCCTGGAAATGTCAATTCCCTCACTAAAAGCCAATGGCCTCATGGTATAGCTCCCAGTTGGTGGACTGGGGCAGGTGGCCCAGGGCACAGGGGAGATCCCCCTTAGCAGCTTTCTGGCCAATGCATAGGGTGGCTGGGAAACCAAAAGGGTTGGTTGCATGCAATCCTGGTTCCAACCAGGTACCTCTCTATAGCGATTCCTTTGCCACCAGAGGACCATGACCAGGCCCAGCCCCCACACACCAAGCCTGGAGACAGCTGGACAGCCCCTTGACCAGCTGACATCCAGTACCACTCCAGCTACCCCCAGGCAGGCACGGCCCCCACAGCTGGAATTCCCTATCCCACATCAGACGTGAGACCTGACCAGAAACAAAGCCAGGTGTTTTTTTATTTGTTGACTTTTGTGTTCATCCCTGAGATGGCACACTCAGAGACAGGCAGGGCTCTGAATTTCCTGCTGAGAAAAAGCCACACATTGAACCAAAAGTGCCTGGAATGGGCCTGAAACCTGCATGGTGGCCAGCCTCTCCTGGTCCACCACTTGATGGCTGGCCCACCCAGGTGGCTCTCTGCTCCCTCTAACCTGCTTGTTGCCCTGTCCACCCACCAGTCTTTGTCTCTGCCAGAGCTACCTTCTAACACTGGATTCCTTAGGTACTCCCTACACTGCCTTTGGCTCCCATGCCTACTCTTCATGGTGACCCCAAGAAGCCTCCTGCCTCCCTCTCCAGCTTCTCCCCAAAACATTTCTCTGTGTGTGGCCATTGCAAAAAACAGGTAGTTGTTGGTCTGAATTAGCTTGCCTCCACAACCCACTGCACTGAATCCCTCCTATCTAACATCTCAAGCACACTCCTCAAAAATTACCTAACCTCAGTTTCCACATCTGTACAATGGATATTAAGCTTAATCACATGTGAGTCAAGAATTTAACACAGGGTTTGGCATAGAATAGATTGCAGCTCTTGTTAAAAACTGTACCTGCTGGTCCAGCCCTTGAGCTCCTTTCTTCACTACCTTCCCTTCATTCCCTTCCTTCCCCTCCTTCTGTGTTAATCTTATAATTACTATACTTGAAAGTGAAGTATTCATTTACAGGGATGAACTTCCTGCCATGTATTCAATATTAAGGTGTTAATTGGTAGTTGTTGATGCCAATTCAATGCCAGTAGGAATCCCCAATGTGAGGTGTAGTGAAGGAAGGAAGTTTATTCAGTGCCAACAGCTGTGAGGGTACTCTGGGGCCAGGCCCCTCTCTAGCTGGTCAGCTCTGCTCCTCAGTGGTCTGCTATATTTCCTGCCTGTCTGCTTTGTGCTATGCTGGTCTGCTCCTCCCATTCTGTGTCAGACTAGTCTGTTTTGCTCCTGGGAGACATCTTTGGTGTTTCTGCTCAGCCAGGGAGATGCATTCTTCAGTCTTCAGTGGAAAGTGGAAAGTGGAAGTAAGCTCCACAGCCAAAGGGGAGGTGGCTTATGTGGACAGAAGTCCCTGACCCAGGCCCCTGATTGGTCTGGCCCTGATTTGCATGAGGACTCTAAATCCTGGCAGTTTGATTGGTCCAAAAGACACTGTCCTGGATGGTCAGAATAGAGCCACTCTGGTTGGTCAGAACTGTGCAGCTCTGATTGGATGGGAAAAGCCTTAGTCCTATTGGTTGAAATAGGATTCCAGGAACTCCTTTATAAGGGCTGGCTAGGATGGCAGAAACAGTGCAAGTAGCAGTTCAGTGCAGAGGCAGGTAGTTCAGTGCTGGCTTCTCCCTGAAGTGTGGTTTGCATGAGAGGAACCTGTGCAGAAATGGCTGCTTGGCTCCATTTTTGTTTTGTTTTGTTTATTCTTTAATTTGAGCCTGGTTAGCCACCAGGAGCCTTCTTTGCAGGTGTCTCCTTTCTCAAGGTTCACAAAGTTGTGAGCTTGTTCACTTGTGAATTCATTTGGCACATTTCTGGGGCCAGGCTGGACTGCTCCATGAGGTCTGATGGGGAGGTGCAGTCCAGAGATCTGTGGGCGCTCAAGCAGAGAGAGGTCAGTCATATTCGGACTTTCAGAGAAGGCTTCCTAGGACAGTACTTGAGCAGAATCTTGCAGGGATCTTCATGGTAAGATACAGTTAAAGTGGGTGAATGACAACAGTGGAATGAAGAAAATAAATAGAAAAAGATAAATCAGGAGTAAATTGGTTCACAAAGTACTTGCTGGGTGTCCTGTACATTTTCTGGTGCAAAAATTAGGCTCTGAGCTTTCTACTGGACAATGTAAAGATTAGACCTCAGTTTTGTGACTCACCATGTCCATATATAATGTGCCCAGCAGTGCTCAGAAGTGCCATTCCTGGTGCTGAGAACAGAGACTTTTCTCCTAAGAAAAGAGAAATTACAGAATAAGGTGATCAAGTTCCTTCACTTGATCACCTTATTTTGTAAGTATATTTGGTTCCTACTAAATATACCATGGTGCTTCTCACAGAGCCTCAGAGATGACAGGAATGCTGCAGGAAAAGCCAGCCCACAGGGAGAGTATTCATTTTCTCTTTAAAGGAAGGTTGCTGGCATAGTGCCAATGGGCAGTTTGGATAATCGTCAAGAGTACCCAGGGTGAATAAGCATCATATCAAGGACAGTGGATTTGTCCCCTGTCCAGGCCCTGCCAAAACCAGGCACTGGCACCTCTGCTTCCAACCTGCCATCACTTTCTGGCATTGAGACCCTCACTCTATGAAATGGAGGTGGGGCTCACAGACATGCTGGGGTTGTACCGGGACCCCAAGATATCTCTGGACTTAGGTTGGAGCACCTCCTCTTACTGAGTGAGGAATAGGAAGCCTTCCAGAAAGTCTATTAACCAAGGGAAGTGGGTATGACAGAAAAACCTTGCCTGTTTATTCTTAGTCTTCCCCTCACCTCCCTGAAATGTAAGCCTGTGATAACCAAAGGTTTGGTTTCTTTTGTTCACTGCCGAGTCCCCAGTGCTTAGAACAGAACCTTGCACATGGTAGTCACTCAACAAGTATTTACTAAGTGAGTAAATGAGTTGGGTGCATGGTGTCCAGACTGTCTGGTTCTCGGATGCGGTCCACCAAAGGATCCTTAGGCTTTCCTTGCCCTTTCTTCCTCCCCACTCAGCTCTCATTATTCCCTCACCCACCCCAAGGTCATGCCTCATCTTCTCTCTTCTTACCTTAGTCTATGGACCCCTTTTGGGATGGGATACCCAAAACCTTCTGCCTTTCCTGGCATAACACTATGCCCTGTTTCCTTTTGGAGTCTTGCCAAGTAAAGACCACACAGCCCTCTTTGTAGTTCTTCTGTGGCAACCGTGATTCTTCTGGAGGCAGGCTGGCTTCCTCAGAGCTTCCAGGAAGAAGCTCACCAAGAGCTGGGGAGAGAAGCAAGCATTTATCTTGCTTCATGTGCACTGCTGGCTCAATCCAGGGCCTAGATTTAAATAAATGCTGGGGCACAGAATATATTCTTGGAGTTTGACTTCTTACAAAGCGTGCAGGGCCTGTGTACTAGGGGGCTGTTCTCCTCGACCTGTACCTCTCACATGCACAGAGTGACTACACCCAATAAGAAAAGGATCAGTAGGACCTTAGCAACAGAGATGGGAGAGAGAGCTGGTAGATCATGTGCTCTCCTTTCCCCTATAAATAGCACTGAGTCAAAGGGCAGTTCCAAGTTCTGTCCGTGGCTGCATGTGATATGTAGCCAACTGGCCTTGGCATAGATTAACTCCTCTATGAGAGAGGAGGCATATAGCAAGGAGGACTAAGATTTTCTCCAAAAAGTTATTTTGAGTAATCTCTAGGATACAGACAGGGTCCTCACATTCTGCATCTCACCACATGGCCACAAACTTCTCAGCTCACCCACCATTAAAATTTGGTTTAACCAAATGGTTTCTTTATCTGCTGTTCACTTCATACACATACGCCCCTCACTAAAGCTGCTATAAAGCATTTGACTTTGAGCAATAGAGTTTCTTTGCATTTCCTCTAAAGTAAATGTGTTGCCTAGATCACTAAGTGAGCTAGCTGGCTTCACAGGGTTCTTGAGTTTGAATGGGTTCTGTGGTGAAAGGTATCCCTAAGAGAAGAGCTGAATTTGGGACCAGCCAGTTGGTGGTCTCCTTCGGTAGGAACCAGAGCAGTGAGATTCTTAATTCTACCAGCAGCCCATGCCTTCTGCATCCATGAGACTGTTGTATCTCCATAAGTAGGGGACACTAACAGGCATCCAGCACATATTACTGAGGGGAATATATTTTATTATAAAGTAAACCATGTAATGAAACAGATTAATAATAAAACTGAGGTGGGTTAATATTTGTGAGGAAAACATGGGATTTGGGTAAAAACAGCAGCACTTTATTTCTGCACCTTGGTTCCACTTCTAACTACGTGGCTGGACAATCCTGTTTTGTTTTTGTTTGTTTGTTTGTTTTTATCTCTGGGACTAAAATAGACTAGAAAAAGGTGCATTGTCATTCTGTGATTGGATCTTTGCTCTAATTACTGCTTGTTGAGGTAACCTTACTCTTATTATTCATTATAGACACTGAGCATGTTTTTACTTTTATGAATCTGCTGCTTTGAAAACAAATCACGTTTCGTATTCCATTAGTCTTGATGGGATGGAATTTCTGGTATGACAGCTTTAAGCTGCTGAACAAACATGTGCAACTTTGCCTTTTTGGGAGGGGGCAACAAAAGAAAAAGCTGAAGTGAGTACAACCAAGAAAGTTTATGTTTCCATGGAACTATTTTAAACTCCTTTTAAATACTATACAGTGTTCACTCAAAAGTCTTCATGCAGGTGCTCTTAGTAATTCATGAATATTTCATGCATTTATTCCAGTGTTTTGATCACCCCATTTTGTTGTGGGGAGCTGACATTTTGATCAGGGTAGCATGTTTCATGCAATCTCACTGTGGTGTCATTAGCCCTCCCAGGCCACTCTCTGTTATCTGCTGGTGTAACCGAATTCGAACAAGGCTTCAGAGTTAGATGAAGAGAGGCATAGCTAGAAAGGTAGCTGCATTCCTGACCTGTTCTGCAATAGCCACCTTCTTTGAAGGGAATGGAGCACAGTACTACTCTTCAGAATCCAGCCTGAGAATATTTCCTAGTCTTTTGGGGACAAGGGCTAAATCAGACAGCCTTGGCAAGACCCTCACATCTTTGGGGTTCTTTACACATCTGAAGACTAAGACAATTGGATTAGATGACAGTTTATGTCCCATCAAAACTGTAAACAATAATGACATTATTGAGTGTCTGGATCTCTGGATAGAGGATGTACATTTGAGATGTCAAATTCTTACAGATCTTCAGTTTAGTGGGGGAACTGCATTATCTCCCTGCCTATGTGGAGTGATCCTCAGGCCTCACGGTGCTTTAGAATCACCTGTGGGGTTTGTAAAAGAGTCAGATGCCCAGGTCTTACTCCAAAAGTGATTTGATTTCAATTTGCCTGGAGGCCAGGCATTACTCTCTTTTACAAAGCTCCTCAGATGATTCTAAACTACAGCTCAAGTTGAAAACCACTAGCGGGGAGGAATTCAGTATTTCATATTGGTGAAATATGAAGTGGCTTAATATCTTGCCAAATGGTTCTGAAGTCAATATCAAGTTCAAATAAAATTTATGTCAAGCACAAGTGGCTGCTGACTTTTGATGGCTCAAAGCTGGGAGGTGAATGTGCACAGTGAGGGGCTATACTCTGGCCAGGTGTAATGAATCATTAGTCCCTCAGAATAGCTGCTCTTCTAGCTGCTTGTTTCTTCCTCTTCCTCCCAGCTTAAGGGTTGAAATATCAAATTTTTACCTACCTAAATGTCTTTCAAGTGAGAGAAACAAATGAAGTTTTGCTCAAAGACCTTGAAACCCATGGTACCCCACAGAAAATCTGCCTATGTCAGTCCTTCTGAAATGGTCTTTTTTGAACACCAGACCTATTGAAGAACTGGATGTAGCTACAGACTCTCTCCTCACACTTTCCAACTTTTAACAGCTTAATTGAGATATAATTCACATACCAAACAACCACTTAATCAACTGAAAGCAATTCAATGATTTTTAGTTCACAGGTTTGTGCAACCATCACCCACAGTCAATGTTAGAACATTTTTGTCTTAGTCTGTTTGGGTTGCTATAACAAAATTCCATGGACTGGGTGGTTTATAAAAAGAAATGTATTTCTCACGGTTCTAGAGGATGGAAGTCCAAGATCAGGCTGCCAGCATGAGCAGGTAAAAGCCCTTTCCCAAGTTACAGACTTCTGATAGCCTCACATACTAAGACTCTTGCAATTCCACATGTTATCTAGAATCAGCTTGTCAATTCTACAAAGAAGTCAGCTAAGAGTGTGAAAAATTCACATTAAACCCGTAAATCAGTTTAGCAAGTATTGCCATCTTAACAATGTTAATTAAATCTTCTGATCCATGAACATGGAATGTTTTCCTATTTCTTTACATCTTCTTTAAAAATCAAAACTTTTAAAAATGAATAATTAGAATTCTGTTTACTAATCAAAATTAAAATTTAATTTACACAAATGTAAAATAATTGTTTTTCTGTCTATAAATTTCTTATATTTTAAGCTTTCTCAATTCTTATATAATTTTTTTAAATCTATAGGCTTAAATATTTTGTTGTATGTTGTGTTTAATGATTGTTTTATTGTTATTAGGATTGACATTCTTATTGTGATAATATTGGTATACAAGATTATATATATTTTAGGTTTACATTATAATTCGGTATTTATGTACACTGCATAGTGTTTATTATTGTACGTCTAGTCACCACCCATCATCATATAATTGCTCCCTTTAACCCTTTTGCCCTTCCCCCAATCATCTTCCCCTGGGTAACCACCAGACTGTTCTCTGTATCTATGAGTTTGTTTTTGTTTTGTTCTGTTTGTATGTTTTATTTAGGTTTTTTTTCAGATTTCATTCATGGGTGAAATCAAATAGTGTTTGTCTTTCTTTGCTACAACTACAGATCTTCTGCCTGTTTTTTAAACTGTGTTATTTGTCTTTATGTTAATTGGTTGTATGTGATCTTTATATATTTTGGATATTAACCCCTTATGAAATATATCATTTGCAAATATCTTATCCTATTAGTAGGTTGCCTTTTCATTTTGTTGGTGGTTTTCTTCACTGTGCAGAAACTTTTTATTTTGCTGTAGTTCCATTTGGTTATTTATGTTTTGTTTCCCTTGCTTTGGAGTCATCTGATAAAATATTGCTATGATTAATGTTACAAGCTTATTGCATATGTTTTTTCTAAGAATTTTATGGTTCAGGTCTTACAGTCAAGTTTTTAATCCATTTTTAGTTAATTTTTTGTATAATATAAGTTAGTGGTCTAGTTTTATTCTTTTGCATGTAGCTGTCCAGTTTTCCCAATACCATTTACTGCAGAAATTGTCCTTTCCCCATTGTATATTCTTGGCATCTTTATCATAAATTATTTGTACATATATGTGTGGAGAATCACTTCTCAGCCTTTTGGCTAAGATCCAGTATATATAAATGAGTGGGCTTATTTCTGGGCTCTTAAATATATTTCAATGACTTTTGTGTCTGCTTTTAAGTCAATATCGTACTGTTTTGATTGCTTATATCTTTGTAGTATAATTTGAGAGCATGACACCTCCAGCTTTGTTCTTCTTTATTAAGATTGCTGTAGCTAGATGGCAGGGAGATAGGTGGGAGGGGAGTCCACTTCCCCCTGCACATGGGTGAAACACCTAGCTGATCTACAGAGGAACAAAGCGAACAGCCAACAGTACCCCTGCGTTTATGAAGATAGGAGACCAAAAAGTATAGAGGACACTGAAAAAACAGACAGTCAGGTGATCACTTCAGGACAAAAGGGTCCCTGGGACCAGCCTGGGGACCAGGGCAACTGAAGCCCCAGAACCGCGGCCACTGGGCCTGCTGCAGGACTCCTGGGATTGAGCCCAGTTAATGGCTCCCTCCCCTGCCAAACAAGGCTTGAGCAGCACCGAGAGAGACCTGGTAGCTTGAAGTCGCAGGGAGGGGAATAAGGACAAAGTGGTAAACCCACGGAGACTGTGGGTGCTGGCTAGGGAGAGTTGACAGTTGGGCCCTGTGGGGCCCTGACCTGGACAGTTCCTGGTCTAGCTGGAGAGGTGGGCTGTGTGAGAGGACAGGCCCTTCCTTGTATGGGGTGGCAGGATTGAGCAGGAGGATTTTCTCAAAAAGAAAAAGACACTTGGGGGCAGTTTGGGAAATTCTCTTGCAGCAACAGCTCCAGTCTTCTCTCCACCCGGCCGCTGGGCAATCCTACAGGGATGTGCAGGGTATCAAGGCCAAATCTGAAGCACCAGGGAGAGTGCACACCTCGGAGGGGAGGTGGGCCTGAGACCACAGGCACTGAGGGGAGTGCACATCATGGAAGGCCCCGCCCATACAGTCAGGAGGAGGGTGAGTGCCTGAACTTGTGGGTCAGGGGCTGCTGGAGAGCTCGGCCTGAGGCTGCCCTAGTGCTGGTTAGGACTGGAGAAGAGCTGGGTTAGGCCCCCTGAGTTGGCTGCAGCCAAAAAGACCAGCAAAACTGGCTTGACCAGTTTGAGGCCAGGAGGCTCATTTTTTGTTTGTTTGTTTTTTTTGTTTTTTTCCTCTCTCTTTTTTAAACTAATTCTTTATTATTATTTTTTTCTTTCTTTTCACACCTTCTTCCTCTCTTTCCTTCTTTCTTGTTCTACTCCTTCTTTCTCTCCCTTTATATCTCTTCTTCCTTGCATCTTTTTTTTTAAATACCCACAAGTGAGACAATAAAACCTGGAACTGTGAAAAGACCAGATTTGGACCCAAAGAGGGGCATCCCAACAGCTGATACAGTGCAACAAATTTCACTTTGTTACTCCAGAGAACATGCAAGTTATTGTATATTTCTATTATTATTCTTTTCATTTTTCTTACATCACTCTTTTTATTAGTATTTTTGTATATCTCTTCTTTCTGTTTAGTCTTCTTCGCTTCATGGGTTAATTTGCATTGTTTGACTGGTTTCCTCTTGTTCTCTCTTTCATAGTGTGTTGTTAATTAACTGTCCTCACTTCACTTGGTTTCCACGAGCATACTATTTTACATCCTACGCTTCATATTCTTATTATCCAGATCACATAGATTCTGTCATATGATTGTTGCTCCATTACTATTATAAATAATAGCTGTTTCATACATTTGTAAATACTACATAGAACCCCTCCCAGATCTCAGTCCACTTCACTGTTTCCTGAACTTTATTTCTGGTGTGGTTAACTCTATTTTCTCACACATTACACCTATCTTCTACCCTTACTCTCACTTTACTTCATAATTTGACCTCCCACAAGCTCACAGCTTTCTAGATCCAACTCAATCCTTTCCCCGCACAACAAGAGTCTTATCTTCTTTCCACTCTTTCTAAAAAGTGGCTAGGTGGGTGAATTCTTATGGTTAACATTATACATATCCAAAGGATCTCCTATCTCTTCTCTAAGGGCTGGTACTTGAAATATCATAGAACTCTCTCCTGCTGTCTTAAACCATTTCGCTTTCCCTTTACACCCTATCACACACACACAAAAAAAAAACCCCAAAAAGAGTATGTAGAAGCTGTGAACACCATGATACCTCCTAGAAGAGGGAATTGACCAACAAATGAAACACCAAGAGATAAGAACAGAAGAAGGTGAAGGAGGGAGTGAAAGACACAGTAACTCAACCGAGGACCTATCTGAAAATACAACTAAATAGTGCAGAAATTACTCAGAACAAACAACTGAACAAGAGCAAGACAAAAGCATGAAAACTGTGTACACATGGAAGAACCAGCTCCAACACAACCTGACCACACCTGTACAACAGAAAACAAGATAAGGGGGACAGACTGACCCCCAAAAAACCAGCTGGTGGGAAGGACACACCAAAGACAGACCCAACAACAACCAAAAACTAAAGACATACACAGAGCCAACATAAACCACAGCCCAAGATCAGCAAACTTGGTAGATCAGGGAGACTATACCACTGAATCGCACAGGTATTCTACCACAGAAGTTTACACCATCAATGCAGGGGGCGAGACAGAGAAACTTAAGAAGCAGAGGCTAACAGGAAGAGTCTCACCAACAATGGGAAGACAAAGAAACAATCCCCAAATGAAAGGAAAGGAGGAAGTCTCAGAAAGAATGCTAAATGAAAAAGAGGCAAGTCAACTATCAGATATTGAGTTCAAAGCATTGGTTATAAGGAAGCTTAATGAGCTCACAGAGAATTGTCAGAAACTACAGGGAAAATACAATGAACTCACTGCAAACTATATCAACATGAAAAAGGATATAGAAACTATCAACAAGGGCCAAGAGGAAATGAAGAATACAATTTCTGAACTGAAGAACACAGTAGAAGGAATCAAAAGCAGGCTTGATGAAGCAGAGGATCGGATCAGTGAACTGGAGGACGAGGTAGCAAAAAACACCCAGAATGAGCAAGAAAAGGAAAATAGGCTCAGAAAGAATGAAGACGGGTTAAGGGAAATGCAGGACAACATGAAACATAATAATATCCGTATAATAGGGATACCAGAAGGAGAAGAAGAAGAGCAAGGGACAGAAAGCCTGCTTGAAAAAGTAATGATGGAAAACTTCCCAAATCTGAGGAGAGAAAAAGTCACACAAATCCAGGAAACACAGAGTCCCAAGCAAGAGGAACCCAAAGAGGCCCGCTGCAAGACACAGCATAATTATAATGGCAAAATTCGAAGGAAAAGAGAGAATCTTAAAGGCAGCAAGGGAGAAACAGTAAGTAACATAAAAGGGAGCCCCAATAAGGTTAGCAGCTGACTTCTCAATGGAAACGTTCCAAGCCAGAAGAGAATAGCAAAAAATATTCCAAGTAATGGGAACCAGGTGCCTGCAACCAAGGCTACTTCACCCAGCAAGGCTCTCAAACAAGATAGAAGGCCAAATAAGGAGGTTCCCAGACAAAAGAAGTCTAAAAGAATACTCTTCCACCAAACCAGCTCTCCAAGAGATGCCAAATGGATTGTTTAAAGGAAAAGAAGGAAAAGAGAGAGAGAGAGAGAGAGGAACACAGGTACAAAAAAATGGCAATGAATAAGTACCTATCAATAATAACCTTTAATGTAAATGGACTAAATGCTCCAATCAAAAGACATAGAATAGAATAGCTGAATGGATAAGAAAGTATGACCCATACACATGCTGCCTACAAGAGACCCATCCCAGGACAAAAGACCTACACAGACTGAAAATGAAGGGCTAGAAACAAATTTTCCAAGCAAATGGACAGGAAAAAAAGCAGGGGTAGCAATACTCATGTCAGACAAAATAGACTTTAAAAACGGGCCATAAAGACAGACCCAGAAGGTCACTTCATAATACTCAAAGGAATAATGCACCAAGAAGACATAAACATTGTAAATATATATGCACCCAACATAGGAGCACCCAAATACATAAAGACAATCTTGGAGGACTTCAAGAAAGATATTGACAGCAACACAATTATAGTAGGGGATTTTAACACCCCACTGTCAAAAATGGACAGATCTTCCAAACAAAATATCCACAAAAATATTGTGTCACTTATCAATACCCTAGATGAAATGGACTTAACTGATATATAGAGAGCTTTTCATCCCAAAGAAACAAAAAACACATTCTTTCCAAATATACATTGAACATTTTCAAAAAGAGACCACATGATAGGACACAAAGCAAGCCTCAACAAGTTCAGGAAAGCTGAAATCATATCAAGCATTTTCTCCGACCACAAGGGACTGAAACTAGAAAGAAATCTCAAGGAAAAAAACCCAAAACACTCAAAAACATGGAGGTTGAATAGCATGCTATTGAAAAATTCATGGGTGAAGAATGAGATTAGGGAAGAAATCAAAAACTTTCTGGAAACAAATGTAAATGAACTCACAGCAATCTAACACCTATGGGACAAAGCAAGGGCAGTCCTGAGAGGGAAGTTCATAGCAATACAGGCCTACCTAAAAAGAATAGAAACATCTGAAATAAACAGCCTAATTGTATACCTACAAGAACTCGAAGAACAACAACAAAGACAACCCAGAGCAAGTAGAAGGAAGGAAATAACCAAGATCAGAGCAGAACTAAATGACATAGAGACTAAAAGCACAATTTTAAGGATCAATAAATCCAGGAGCTGGTTCTTTGAGAAGATGAGCAAAATTGACAAGCCTTTAAGCAGGCCCATCAAGAAAAAAGAGAGAGGACCCAAATAAACACAATCAGAAATGAAAGAGGAGACACTACAACTGATAACACAGAAATACAGAGGATTGTAAGAAATTACTACGAAAAATTATATGCCAAGAAATTTGAAAACCTAGATGAAATGCACAAATATCTAGAAAATATAACCTTCCAAAACTGAATGTAGAAGAAGAAAGCCTGGACAGACCAATAACACCTCAATAAATTGAAACAGTAATGAAAAAGCTTCCAACACACAAAAGCCCTGGACCACACAGTTTCACAGGAGAATTCTACAGAGCACTTAAGGGAGAGTTAACCCCCATCCTCCACAGATTATTTCAAAAAATTCAAGAAGATGGAAGACTCCCAAACTCGTTTGATGAAGCCAACATCATCCTAATCCCAAAACCAGATAAAGACATAACAAAGAAAGAAAACTTCAGACCAATATCGTTGATAAACATAATGCTAAAATCCTCAACAAAATATTCGCAAACCCCATCCAACAATACATTAAACATATCATACATTGTGATCCAGTGAGATTCATTCCAGGGAGTCATGCGTGGTACAATATTTGCAAATCAATAAACACAATAGATGACATAGAGAAAACTAAAGACAAAAATCACATGATCCTAGCAATAGATGCAGAAAAAGCATTTGATAAGATAGAACACCCATTTATGATTAAAATATTCAGCAAAGTGGGAGTAGAGGGAGCATTCCTCAACATAATAAAGGCCATATATGAGAGACATACAGCCACCATCATACTCAATGGACAAAAACTTAGAGCTTTCCCACTAAGATCAGGAAGAAGACAAAGATGCCCTCTCTCACCACTCCTATTCAACATACTATTGGAAGTCCTAGCCACAGCAATCAGACAAGAAAAAGAAAGAAAAGGCATCCAAATTGGAAAGGATGAAACGAAATTGTCATTGTTTAGAGATGACATGACAGTGTACATGGAAAATCCTATAAACTCCACCAAAAAACGATTCAACCTAATAAACAAATTTGGAAAAACAGCCAGATACAAAGTCAATTATCAGACATAAAAGGCATTTGTGTATACCAACAATGAAACAGCAGAAACAGAAATCAGGGAAAAGATCCCATTTCATATAGCAACAAGAAAAACAAACTACTTAGGAATAAACCTAACCAAGGAGGTTAAAGACCTGTACTCAGAAAACTACACAACACTGAAGAAAGAAATTAAAGAAAAAAACAAATGGAAGCATGTACATGCTCATGGATTGGAAGAATTAACATCATCAAAATGGCTATATTACTCAAACTGATTTATAGTTTCAATGAAATTCCTATTAAAGTGCCCATGACATATTTCACAGATGTAGAACAAACATTTCAGAAATTCATATGGAACCATAAACGACCCCAAATAGCTACAGCAATTTTGAGGAGGAAGAACAAAGCAGGAGGGATCACAATACCTGATATCAAACTGTATTAAAAGGTCAGTGTAATCAAAACAGCCTGGTACTGACATAAGAACAGGCACATAGACCAATGGAGCAGAACAGAAAACCCAGAAATAAACCCAAGTCTCTACAGTCAATTAACATTTGACCAAGGAGGCAAGATCATAAAATGGAGCAAAAATAGCCTCTTCAACAAATGGTTTTGGGTGATCTGGACAGCTACGTGCAAAAAAATAAAACTCAATCACCAACTTAAACCATACAGAAAAATAAATTCAAGGTGGATGAAAGACTTAAATATAAGTAGTAACACCATAAAAGTCCTAGAGGAAAACATTGGCAGGAAAATCTCAGACATTTCACACAGCAACATCCTCACAGACATGTTCCCTAAAGCAAGGGACATAAAGGAAAGAATAAACAAATGGAACCTCATCAAAATAAAAAGCTTCTGCATGGCTAAAGAAAACAGCATTAAAATAAAAAGAAAACCAACAGTATGGGAAACATACGGGAAAGCATATTTGCTAATGATACCTGAGACAAGGGCCTGACTCCAAAATATATAAAGAACTCACACGACTGCACTCAAGGAAGACAAACAACCCAATTAAAAAATGGGCAAATGACTTGAACAGACACTTCTCCAAGGAAGACATACAGAGGGCCCAGAGACATATGAAAAGATGCTCAGCATCTCTAGCCATCAGAGAGATGCAAATTAAAACCACAATGAGGTACCATCTCACCCCAGTCAGAGTGGCCAACATAAACAAATCAACAAACAAATGTTGGAGAGGATTCTGAGAAAAAGGAACCCTAGTGCACTGTTGGTGGGAATGTAGACTGGTGAGGCCACTGTGGAAAACAGTATGGAATTTCCTCAGAAAACTAAAAATGGAACTGCCCTTTGACCCAGCAATTCTGCTGCTGGGATTATACCCTAAGAATCCTGAAACACTAATCCAAAAGAACCTATGCACCCCAACGTTCATGGCAGCACAGTTTACAATAGCCAAGTACTGGAAGGAACCTAAGTGCACATCAGCAAATGAGTGGTTCCAAAATCTAGGGTACATTTACACAATGGAATTCTATGCAGCAGAGAGAAAGAAGGAGGTTATACCCTTTTTGCAGCATGGATGGAACTGGAGATCATTATGCCAAGTGAAATAAGCCAGACGGTGAGGGACAAATACCATATGATATCACCTTTAACTGGAACGTAATCAACAGAAGAAAAAAGCAAACAAAATATAACCAGAGACATTGAAGTTAAGAACAATCTAACAATAGCCAGATGGGAGTGGGAAGGGGACAGTGGGGAGAGGGGATTACATGAGCTACTATAAGGACACATGGGAAAAATCAAGGGAGAGGATGGAGCGTGGAGGTGGGGGAGGGAGGTTGGTTTGGATGGGGTGGGGTGGAGGGATGGGGAGAAAATGCAGACAACTGTAATTGAATAACAGTAAAAATTTTTAAAAAATAAAAAATACATATGTATACATATATATTGATTATACAATTACAGTTGTCTCATTTCCCCCCTTTCACTCCACTCCATCCTGTCCACCCCTTCCTTACCACATTCCCCCCCCCCCCCCATAGTTTGTGTCCATGTGTCATACTTATAAGTTCTTTGGCTTCTTCATTTCCTATACTATTATTACCCTCCTTCTGTCTATTTTCTACCTACCATTTATGCTACTTATTCTGTGTGCCTTTTCCCCCTCTCTCCCCCTCCCACTCCCCTGTTGATAACCCTCCACGTGATCTCCATTTCTGTGCTTCTGTCCTGTTCTAGTTGTTTGCTTAGTTTGCTTTTGTTTTTGTTTAAGTGTGGTTGTTAATAACTGTGAGTTTGCTGTCATTTTTACTGTTCATATTTTTATCTTCTTTTTCTTAGATAAATCCCTTTAACATTTCCTATAATAAGGGCTTGGTAATGATGAACTCCTTTAACTTGACCTTATCTGAGAAGCACTTTATCTGCCCTTCCATTCTAAATGATAGCTTTCCTGGATACAGTAATCTTGGATGTAGGTCCTTGCCTTTCATGACTTGGAATACTTCTTGGCAGCCCCTTCTTGCCTGTAACGTCTCTTTGGAGAAATCAGCTGACAGTCTAATAGGAACTCCTTTGTCAGTAATTGTCTCCTTTTCTCTTGTAGCTTTTAAGATTCTCTCCTTCTGTTTAATCTTGGGTAATGTAATTATGATGTGCCTTGGTGTGTGCTTCCTCGGGTCCAACTTCTTTGGTACTCTCTGAGCTTCCTGGACTTCCTGGGAGTCTATTTCCTTAGCCAGATTAGGGAAGTTCTCCATTATTTGTTCAAATAAGTTTTCAATTTTTTGTTCTTCCTCTTCTCCTTCTGGTACCCCTACAATTCAGATGTTGGAATGTTTCAAGATGTCCTGGAGGTTCCTAAGCCTCTCCTCATTTTCCTGAATTCTTGTTTCTTCATTCTTTTCTGGTTGGATGTTTCTTTCTTCCTTCTGGTCCACACCATTGATTTGAGTCCCAGTTTCCTTCCCATCACTATTGGCTCCCTGTACATTTTCCTTTGTTTCTCTTTAGCATAGCCTTCATTTTTTCATCTAATTTGCGACCAAATTCAACCAATTCTGTAATCTTCCTGATTACCAGTGTTTTGAACTGTGCATCCGAAAGGTTGGCTATCTCTTCCTTGCTTAGTTGTATTTTTGCTGGGGCTTTGATCTGTTCTTTCATTTGTGCCTTTTTTTTTTCTTTTTTTGCCTTGGCGTGCCTGTTATGTCAAGGGGTGGAGCCTTAGGTGTTCACTAGGGTGGGGTAATGCTGGTCACTGCACTGTGACGCTGTAAGTGGGGGAGGGGCCGAGAGGGAGCAATGGCGCTTGCTCCACTCTCTGCTGGATTTCAGTCACTCCCTCTGCTACCCACAGTCAAACTAGGGCCATCCAGTGCTGATTCCTAAGCAGGTGGGCTTGTGCACGCTCTAGGCCACTGTGCATCTCTCCAACGAACTCTCCTGTGAGGCTGGGAGTCTTTCCCACTGCTGCCTCAACCCCCATGGGTGTTTTCAATCAGAGGTTTGAGACTATTTCCCCGAGCTGGAGCCCTGGGTTGTGGGGTCTGCTTCGGTCCCCCGCCATTCCTCCCAGTTTATCTCTGCGCGAATGTGGGCTGTGGGGTCTGCTACTTGTGGCCTTGCCCACCCAGCTCCACAATCCACCATCTCCCTGGGTCCGACAGCTGCCACCTTCCTTTGAGTCCTCTCTGCCCTAGCTGTCTGTCTCAACCCCTCCTACCACTTTGTATGAATGTTTCTTCTTTATCTCCTTGATTGTCAGACTTCCATACAGTTCAATTTTCTGTCAGTTCTGGTTGTTTTTGTCAGTATGGGCAGGGATATCCGCCTGGCAACCTCGGCCCGAGGGGAACCACCAATGATGGATTGCCACTTTTTTCGAGGAGACCAATCCCTACCCCCCGAGGGGAGCCAACCAGGATTTAGTGCATGAAACCCCACCATATTCCCTGCTTGGGCTCGACTTCCTCAGCCCACTCTGTGGACCAGAGAATCTCGCCCGGGTCCGCAAACCTCAATAAAGCTCTGTACTGCCTAATTTTTTGGCTGATTGGCATTTCTTCCTTGGCAGAGCCTAAGAAATCCTTTCATTTTTTTGTTTTTAAATTGTTGTTGTCCTTCTTTTGGTTGTGCAAGGAGGCACAGTATGTCCACCTATGCCTCCATCTTGGCCGGAAGCCCCTAATATCTTTTATAAGGCCATATTAGTGGTGATGAATTCTTTAGGTTTCCTTGACTGAAAAACTCCTTCAATTCTGAATGATGACTTTGCTGGATAGAATATCTTAGTTGGGAATTTTTACCTTTTAAAAATTTAAATATGACATGCCATTTCATTCTAGCCTCCAAAGCTTCTATTCAAAAAATCTGCTGGAGGCTTTATGGGGTTTCCTTCCTATGTAACAAGTTGTTTTTCTGTTGCTGCTTTCAAGAACCCCTATTTTTAACTTTTGAAATTTTAATTATAATGTGTCTTAGTGTAGAACTCTCTGGCTTACTGAATCTGGACATCTGTTTCTTTCCCCAGGTTGAGGAAGTTTTCAGCTATTATTTCTTTAAATAAGTTATCTGCCCCTCTTTATCTTCTTCAAGAACCCATATAATAAAAATTTATCTCCTTCATGTTTTTCTATCTCCACTTCTTTTTTAATATACTTCATTTTTTGATGTTTTCATATTCAGTGTTTTAATATTTTTCAATATATTTTATTGATTATACTATTACAGTTGTCCCATTTCTTTTCTCCCCTTTATTTTTCTCTGCCCTGTACTCACAGTCCCACCAGCACTCCCCCACCTTAGTTCACATCCATGGGTTGTACATATAAATTCTGTGGCTTCTCCATTTCCCATACCATTCTTAACCTTCCCCTGTCTATTTTTTAAAGTATATTTTATTGATTACGCTATTACAGTTTTCCCAATTTTCCCCCTTTATCCTCCCTCCACCCTGCACCTCCCAACCCTCCAGCATTCCTCCCCCCTTAGTTCATGTCCATGGATTGTACATATGAATTATTTGAGTTCTCTGTTACCTATACCATTTTTGACCTCTCCCCATCTATTTAATGCCTACCCATTATGCTTCTTCTTCCCTGTAACTTTTCCACCCTATTCCTCTTTTCCCCCTCCCCCCTGAAAACCCTCCATGTGATGTCCACTTCTCTGATTCTGTTCCTGTTCTAGTTATTTGCTTAGTTTTTGTTTTCATTTCTCGTTCTTTTTTATAAGGTTCATTTGTTGATAATTGTAAATTTGTTGTCATATTTCTGTTCATATTTTTTATCTTCCTTTTCTTATAAAGTCCCTTTAACATTCCCTATAATAAGGACTTGGTGATGATGAACTCCTTTAACTTGACCTTATCTGGGAAGCACTTTATCTGCCCTTCCATTCTAAATAATAGCTTTGCTGGATAGAGTATTCTTGGTTTTAGGTCCTTGCCTCTCAGGACTGTGAATACTTCTTTCCAGCCCCTTCTTGCCTACATGTTTTCTTTTGAGAAATCAGCTGATAGCCTTATGAGCACTCCTTTGTAGGTAACTCTTTCCTTTCCACTTGCTGCTTTTAAGATTCTTTCTTTGTAATTTTGGGTAACTTAATGATGATGTGTATTGGTGTGTGCTTCCTTGGGTCCAACTTCTTTGGGACTCTCTGGGCTTCCTGGAAGTCTATTTCCTTTGCCAGATTGGGGAAGTTTTCCTTCATTATTTGTTCAAAGAAATTTTCAATTTCTTGCTGTTGTTCTTCCCCTTCTGGCACCTCTATAATTTGGATATTAGAATGTTTCAAGTTGTCCCAGAGGTTCAAAAGTCTCTCTTCATTTTTTTGAATTCTTGTTTCTTCATTCGGTTCTGGTTGGATGTTTATTTCTTCCTTTTGTTCCAAATCACTGATTTGAGTCCTGGTTCCCTTCCTATCACTGTTGGTTCCCTGAATATTTTGCTTTATTTCATTTTGGGTATCTTTCATTTTTCAACCAAGCTCAATCAGTTGTGTGAGCATTGTGATTACCAAGGCTTTAAATTCTCCATCAGATAGGTTGGCTATGTCCTCATCTCTTAGCTCTCTTTCTGAAGTTTTGCTCTGTTCTTTCATTTTGGTCCTATTTCTTTGTTCGGGGCACCTGTTCAGTTGTAAGAGGGTGGGGCTTTTGGTGTTCACTCGGGCAGGGCAACCCTCCTTGCTGTGCTGTGAAGCTCCTTGTTGGGAAGGGGCAAGAGAGGGAACAATGCAGCTCCCCTGCTGGTCTCTAGCTCACTTTCCAACAAACTGTCATGTGAGACTGGGAGTTTCACCCACCACAGCAACCGCCATAGTCCACAACCCGCTCTGAGTCTCTGTTTCCCCTTAAGTCAGCCCCACCTGTACAGTCTCGCTTTGGGTTCTCTCTGTCCACCACCTTGCAGTCTGGTTGTTCTGTTTGATTCAGTGGTTGTCAGAGTTCTATGCAGTTTTCTGGCTCTTCTGGTTGTTTATTGATTTTAGATTGGTTGTTATCCTGCTTTTGGTTGGGCAAGGAAGCAAGGGGTTTCTACCTATGCCTGTATCTTGGCTGGAACTCCTGTATATTTTATTTTTTATGCTCTTACATTTGTCCCAGATTTTCCCCTTTGGCCCCCTCCACCAAGCACCCCTCACTCCTTCAGACAATCCCCACAATGTTGTCCATGTTCATGGGTCCTACATATATGTTCTTTGGCTATTCTATTCCCTATGTTGTACTTTACATCTCCGTGACTTTCTGTAACTAACAATTTGTACTTATTAGTCCTTTCACATTTTTCACTCATCCCCCCAACCTCCCTCCCATCTGGGAACCAGCAAAATGTTCTCTATACCTATGATTTTGTTTGGTTCTGCTTGTTTGTTTATTTTGTGTTTTAGAATTCAGTTGTTGATACATATGTATTTATTGCCATTTTATTGTTCATATTTTTATTCTTTCCCTTCTTCTTCCTTTTCCTCCTCCTCCTCCTTACAGAAGACACTCTAACATTTCATATAAAACTGGTTGGGTGATGATGAACTCCTTTAGCTTTTACTTGCTTGGAAGCTCTTTATCTATCCTTTGATTCTGCGTGATAGCTTATCTGTGTAGAGTGATCATGGTTGTATCTCCTTACTTTTACCACTTTGAATATTGCTAGCCAAAATCTTCTAGCCTGCAAAGTTTCTTTCAAGAAATTAGCTGACAGCCTTGTGGGGGCTCCCTTGTAGGTAACTCACTGCTTTTCTCTTACTGCTTTTAAGATTCTCTCTTTGTTTTTCACCTTTGGCATTTTGATTATGACGTGTCTTGGAATGGGCCTCTTTGCAAGCATCTTTTTTGGGACTCTGTGCTTCCTGGACTTGTATGTCTATTTCCTTTATCCAGTTAGTGAAGTTTTCTGTCATTAGTTTTTCAAATAGGTTTCCAATTTCTTGCTCTTTCTCTTCTCCTTCTATGATGGCACCCCTATGATGCCAGTGTTGATATGCTTGAGGTTGTCCCACAGGCTCCTTACACTATCCTCATTTTTTTTTTAATTCTTTTTTTGGATTCCTTGCTGTTCTGATTGGTTGTTTTTTGCTTCCTTACATTCCAAATCTCTAATTTGATTCTCACCTTCATCCACTCCACTGTTGATTCCTTATAAGTTGTTCTTTATTTCATTTAGTGTATCCTTCATTTCTGACTGGGTCTTTCTTATGTTTATGAGGTCCTCTCTAAGTTCCTTGGGAGCATCCTTATAACCACCGTTTTGAATTCTGCATCTGATAGATTGCTTTTCTCCATTTTGTTTAGTTTCTTTTCTGAAGTTTTGTTCTGTTCTTTAATTGTGGCCATGTTTCTTTGTCTCCTCATTTTGGCATCCTCCCTGTGTTTGTTTCTATATATTAGGTAGAGCTGTTACATCTCCCATGTTTGATAGAGTGGCCTAATATAGTAGGTGTCCTGTAGGGTGCAGTGGCACAGCTTCCCCTATTACCCAAGCTGAGTACTCAAGGTGTGCCCACTGTGGAAGGCTGTGTACACCCTCCTTTTGTAATTGGACCTTGGTAGCTGTTGGTATATCCAAGGTCAGTCACTGCCTGTGTTCTCTCTGGGGTCACAGAACATTAGTTACAAAGCAATCTGCTGATGACTGCCTCTTGTGCTGGGTTTGGAGGTGCCCAAGAGAGGCCAAGCTGTGAACCAAGGCTGAGTGCTGCTAGTGCCTAGCCTAAGGCAACTTAGTGAGAGGTATGGTTCTTGCTGAAGCCAGATGCTGCTTGTTTGAGAGAATTCAGGAAAATCCGAGGCATGGGCCAAGACAAGCCATTCACATGAAAAAAGACACTGGAAACAGCATGGGTGGGCCTGAAAGTTGAGTGAAACAGGGGCTCAGGGAATCACCAGGGTGGAGCAAACATTGTGAGCCAGGTTGATGTAGTCTCAGATACGGCGCCTATCTGCCAGATCTGTGGCTTTTTCCAGAGAAGGCTCAGGAAAGGAACAATGGCCTCTGCTAGCACTTCTGTCTGAGAGAAAGCTTCCCTCCCCAGCTCTTTCCCTGATGCCAGACAATCAGTTACTCCCTATGTGTCTCTGATGCAGACAATCTGCTGCCCCCGTGCTGGAGCACAAGGGAGTAAGTCCATATAAGTCTGTTCATGGGCCCTTAAGAGTAACTGCCTGAGGTTCTAACAGTTTCTCACTTCCACTGCCTCTACCCTTGCTGGTTTTTACAGCCAGAAGTTATGGAGATGTCTTCCTGGAACCCTAGGCTGGGGGGAGGGGACTGGTACCCCTTGCTCCTGAGATATCCCTCCTGATTTTTATCCACTATATATGGGTGTGGGATCAGTCCAATCCACTTCTCTGACTCTCTTACCAGTCTCAATGTGGTTTCTTCTTTAATTCTATAGTTGTAGGACTTCCATACAGCTCAATTCCCAGAGGTTCTGAATGATGGTTGTTCTGTAGTATATTTGGAATTTTGATGTGGTTGTGCAAGGAGGTGAGCCATGTTTACCTACTGTGTCATCTAACTTGAAGTCCTTTGAAGGTTTTTAGGCTTTAGGTTTTTAGCTAACTTTGAAGCTTTTTAGGCTTTTTTAAAGTTAAATCCATATATTGAAGCCACGTGGAGGTGGTAGCCCAACTGCTTACAAAAACACCCCAAATGGTTCTTATATTTCTTTTTCAACTGGTTCTTTTCTTGCCTCAATGACTTATATATGCTTCCACTTATATTTGACATAGCACCTTACCTTTCCTTCATGTATACTTTGTAAATGAACCGAGGAGAAACAATGTTAACATTATGCACTCTATCTTGAATATACCCCTTAGCTAGACTGACATTCAACTAGTAAAGAGCCACAGGACCAAGTGGTTTGTATAATATTGACATAAATCAGTAGTGGTAGGTATTTCGATATGGCTCCCACCTTCCAGCTACTCCCCCTTTCTCCATGACCCACTCACAGATGGGTGGGTACATCAGATCAACTCAGTGAGATGGGATACCAGGCCAGGGCCCCTTCTGTTCTGATTGGTCAGTGCCCATGTTGTGCTGGTTGTTAAATAATTGAAATAACCCCCTGTCCATTTAAATACCTTTCATTTCTGAAATTCAAAGATTCTTAGTCTCGTACTTTTCTCTGTCAACCACAGTATTTTAAAGTATTCAATAAATATCTAAATGTTTAGCTGTCAATAAAGCAAACAAAACCTCTTTGATTTGTCCCTCTCAGACAAGCCAGTGCTCCCCATAGCTCTATGCAATAGCAGAGTTCAGTTGGTATGTGACATAGAAAGTGGACATATGAGTAGAACCAACCTAGTGAGGGTGGCAGAAGGTTTGAACTAGGCATCTGGTGCAAGTAGTGTGAATGGAGTCTTGTGCAAAGAAACATTGGCTGGGGCTTAGAAAAACTTTAGCATCAATCCCGAGAAACTGCCTCCTTTGTGTCTCCAAAGCAAGACCTCCACCTCCCTAATTCCTTGAGTGGCTGAACACCCCCTTCACCTGAAAGTTTATACCTAGTCTCTTGGCTCAATTATTAATAGCATCCTTCTCAGGCTAAAAAGTACCCTAGTTGAGACGGAAATTATTTTGTCATTCTATTTATTCCTCATTATTTCTCTGGGTCTAGAGGAGGCAGTCACTGCTGATATGATCAAGTGCTTTGATGGTCAAAAAGGATTTGTTGCAAATCTTTGGTTCAGCACACTGACCTTGAGAATGCATGGGATGTCTCCAGGTTGTTCATCTAGCCCCCTGCAAGATTACAGAAGCATTGAATAAGTGGGGTGGGAGACTTCTGATAATCCATGCTCACTGTCACAGAGTAGAAACTACGGCCTCCTGGCTCTTTGTCCTATGTTGAGAACCACCCCCACTCCCTGCCCCGAACCCCTCGTAAATGGTCCCTTAGCACCACCAGCAAACTGAATGAAAAAAAATATTTTTAAACCTTTTGTTATTTTCTGAAAAAAAACCCTGCTTATAGCAATAAATTAGAAAAGGGATAAAAGGAAAAATATGTTAATAATAATCCATAATTTACATTCTACTAGCAGCTGTCCTATAATTTTCCAAAAGTCATTGTCATGAAAAACTGAAGTGATTATTTCTAGATTGAAAAAGACTAAAGATTCCATAGCAGCCAAATGTAATGCATAAACCCTAATAAAGTTATGGATCAGAAAAATAAAATCAGATAGAAAAGAATTTGGGTGGGGGTATTTTGGATATGGATAGATAACTGATATTATGGCATTATTGTTAATTTTCTTAGATGTGATACTGGAACAAAATAGTGTATGCACACATATACAAAGAAACAAAGCAAATACAATGCTAACTACTGGTGAATCTGGTTAAAGGCCATATGGGTATTCATCATTACTATTCTTTAAGCATTTCTTTCATGCTTTACAAATTTGAAAATAAAAAGTCAGAACTATATTCACCCATAATCATTCCACTGAAAGGCAGCCACTGTTAATATCATTTGTATATATTTACATGTATCTTAAATATATGTGTATATTTTAAGTCCAGTTATATCTAATTTTGTAACTCTTTTAGAGCAATATGTTTACATTTTATGTTTAAGTTATTTAAAAATAAAGTAACATAATTTTCTTATCTCTTATTCTGACCATTGTGAGCATTTTTCAGTCATTAAATATCCATTGAAAACATAACTATTACTACTGCTTAATATTCTACCATGTAAACATGTCATAATTTACTTAACCATTTTCTGATTTAGTTGGCTTCCACACTAATAAATATCTCATTATGAACAAGTGTACATGAATGTTTGTTTTTATGTACAGTCTGAACTTAACAAAATATCTTACCACACTCAGACAGCTACAGCTTTTCCAAATCCATAGTGGAGTTGCTTTTATTGATATGTAGTGGTTTGCTATACCCTTCAACATTTAGTCAAGAGTCACTAAAGGAAATGGACCTAAGATAACTGGGCATGCATTTGTTGTCACATTTGGCAGAAGGCATTGTCAATACTACTCCCAGGCCTTTCAGTGTAGATGAAGTCTCTCTGATGAGTATCTTTGGGAAAGTGTTACCCAAGGAAATGTTAGTCCACTGAACATCACTGACAGGCATCTTCCTTCTAAGCAGAGCTTCCTGAAGACTTTGATTTTATATTTCTATTCCTACAACCTTTTAGGCTGTAAGTGGAATAAACTGTTTACCTTCTGGCCAGCCTCAGCATTGGGCACAAATAGACTCATATGGAGGAAATGAACTAACTCTAAAAAGGCCTTAAAGTGCATTTTAAGCTTTTACTGAAGTCTCCCAAAGAGATAATTGCACACAAGATGATGTTCCTCAAATTGTTTTCACCTCTATCCCCACATCCGTCAAGCATAGTTGTGGTCCCAACCTTGCCCAGAACTCCCTTAACCTCTTCTGGGCTGAATTTCCCCCTTCTCTCTCTCTTTTCACTCATACCTGAGTTTTCCACCACCATTTTTTGTCTTCTTCTGTGAGTGACTTCCTGCCCTTCCTGATGAACCAGCCTGCTTCTACTGATGTTTCTAATTTTCTTCTTTGCTTCCTTTTGGGCCCTTCACCCATGGAAGCCTAATGCCAACCTGGACAAGAGAACCCAGCACGAGTGTGAAGATTTAAATATTCTATATTAATATTTGTCCTGTCAAAGTCATGTCACTTACACAAACTTTCTCAAATACTGTCTGGGAGGGGTAAGGCAGAATCATTCATTCCATCAGTACTTATTGGTGTCATGCTGTGTTTCAGTTGGGGCTATTGGGTAAATAAATGCACACATGGATTCACCTTCTGGGGTTGTGGGTAAGGATCCCAAACCTAGAGTGAGAAATGCTCTATGGTGGAGCAGTGCTTTCTCTCATTTTTATATCAAAAGACACATGAGAAAGGATAATACATGTACTGAAATAAAAATTGTATACATGTATGTATATACATATGTACATACAAAAGATTTTCTTCTGTCCTAACAAGATAACAATTTAAAAATTATTAAAAGGCAATCTTAGAGGGGCAGATTCAAGATGGCAATGTAGGAAAATCATGGGCTCACCTCTCATAGATACACAAAAAGTACAATTACATATAGAGCAACTCTTTATGGAATGGATGTAAAGACTAGCAGAACAGCTATTTCACAGTTAGGGAGAAATGAGAAAGCCATACCAAGATGGATAGAGAGGGCAGATGCAAGGTCATACCAGGACCCATACCCCTGGAGTTCAAGCCACAAGGAGGAGAAATATCACAAATGTGCAACTACCCTGAGGAATGAGGGCACTGGGCCTGACATCAGGCCTCCCAGACTGGAGGATGTGCACCAGGAAGATGAGCTTCTATTATATCTGACTTCAAATATCAATATGGGCTTATGTCCAGGAGAACAAAGGAGTTGTGGAAAACAAGAGACTCTGCTCTTTCAGGATCTTGCACAGAATATAAGCAGTCCCAGAACAAAGGTAGCACTTTTGAAAAGCACCTGGGTCATATGTAAAGGAGATTCATTGAGTAGTCATCTTAGGTCATGTGATGGAGGGGCAGAGGTCTGTTGGAGCCATCTCTAGGGACAGAGGTGCTGGTGGGTGTCATTTGTTTGCCCTTACTCTGCCATGTGAGCTGGGTACGGCTGGGTGTCATTTTTGGCACTCCCCATCTACCTTTCTGACACCTGTTGATCCCTCCTTAGTGTTAACTTGTGGCTCTGGCTAACACACTTCCACTGCAGTGCCCTTCCTGGTGTTCGACCACCATGGACCCCCCCTTGGCATTCCTGGTAGGTGGGCCAATCCAGTGCTGTTAACCTTGCACTGTAGCCCATGTCCTGACAGACAGTGTGCACACTTAACAAAGGGGTCAACTTTTGCACACCTGGCACAGGTGGCCAAGGGTTCTTGTGTTTCTGAGATACATGGGATTACAACAAGCAGAGAGACAGTTAGGAACAAGCTACCCTACCATCCCCAGGGTACCACACAGACACCAGACTAAAACACACCCCCAACCATCCGATGACCACTCCAAGATTGGGTTACACAACTGTTTCATTTAATAGATAGAAAAAACACAGAGATCAAGCAAAAGGGAAAAATGAAGGAATATGTTTCACTGAAAGGACCAAGATTAAACCACAGGATTAAAAAACAAATGAAATGGAGATAAGTAATCTAACTGATAAAGAGTTAAAAATAATGGTCATAAAAAGCCCACTGATCTCAGGAGAAGAATGAATAAACACATAGAAAACTAAAAAAAAAGAAAAAAGAAAAAAAAGAAAATATAAGAAAATTCCGAACAGAAGCACAGAACTGAAACTCAAGAATTCAACTGAAAAACTACACTAGAGGCAGTTAACAGGTGACTACATGAAGCAGAAGAATGAATCATTGAGCTCAAAGACAATGCAAGGGACCCACACAGAGCAGCAGCAAAAAGAAAAGAGAATTAAAAGAATTTCAAATAAACAACCTAACCCTACATTTACAAAAACAAGAACAACAACAACAAACAAAGCCCAGAGCAAGAAGAAAGGAAGAAATAATCAAGATCAGAGCAGAATTAAATGACATAGAGACTAAAAGAATAATCCAAATGATCAATAAATGCAGGAGCTGGTTCTTTGACTAGATAAACAAAATCAACAAGCCTTTAACAACGCTCATCAAGAAAAAAAGAGAGATGACCCAAATAAATAAAATCAGAAACCAAAGAGGCAAAAATACAACTGATACCACAGAAATACAAAGGATCATAAGAAATTACTACGAACAAATATATGCCAAGAAATTTCAAAACCTGGGCAAAATGGACAAATTTCTAGATATATATGATCCTCCAAAACTGAGTCAAGAAGAAGCACAAAGCCTGAATAAACTGATATCAGCTAGTTAAATTGAAGCTGCAATAAAAAAAATAAATAAATAAAATAAACCAACCTCCTGGCACACAAAAGCCCTGGGCCGGAGGGATTCACAGGAGAATTTTACCAAACATTTAGAGAAGAGCTAACCCCTATCCTTCTCAACTATTCCAAAAAAATCCAAGAAGAGGGAAGACTCCCAAACTCTTTTTATGAGGCCAGTATTATCCTAATTCCAAAACCAGATAAAGACACAACAAAGAAAGAAAACAACAGAACAATATTATGATGAACAGAGATGCTAAAATCCTCAATGAAATATTGGCAAACCAGATCCAGCAATATATCAAAAAGATCATACAACCTGATTAAGTGGGATTCATTCCAGGGATGCAAGGATGGTACAAAATATGCAAATCAATAAATGCAATATAGCATATAAAAATATGAAAGGTAAAAACCACATGATCATATAATAGATGCAGAAAAAGCATTTAATAAAGTACAGCACTCATTTATGATAAAAACACTCAGCAAAGTGGGAATACAGGAAGCATAACTCAACATAATAAAGGTCATGTACAAGAAACTTACAGCCAAAATCATACTCAATGGGAAAAAACGAAAAGCTTTCCCCCTAACATCAGGAACGAGACAAGGGTGTTCACATTCACCACTTCTATTCAACATAGTATTGAAAGTTCTAGCCACAGCAGTCAGAGAAGAAAAAGAAATAAAAGACATCCAAATTGAAAAGGAGGAAGTAAAACTGTCATTGTTTGCAGATGACATGATAGCGTACATAGAAAGCCCTATAGGCTCCACCAAAAAACTACTTGACCTAGTAATTGAATTTGGCAAAATGGAAAGATACAAAGTCGATATTCAGAAATCAAAGATATTTTTGTATACCAACAATGAAATATCAGAAACAGAAATTGGGAACAAAATCCCATTTACTATAGCAACAAGAAAAATAAAACACTTAGGGATAAACCTAACCAAGGAGATAAAAGACCTATATTCAGAAAACTACATAACACTGAAGAAAGAAATTAAGGAAGACACAAACAAATGGAAGCATGTACCATGATCATGTATTGGAAGAATTAACATCATCAAAATGCCCATACTATCCAAAGCAATTAATAGATTCAACACACTCCCTACCAAAAAAACCCAATGACATAATTCACAGGTATAGAACATATATTTCAAAAATTGATATGTATTGGGAACCACCCTGCCTGGTTTCAAAAGCTATAACCCCCCATGGTTAAGGCTGAGTCAGAGTTGGGACCATAAGCCATTAAGGAGACAAAGCTTATCTCCCTGGCAGAGGTGCCATCTCTGCCCACTTCACCCTGCTTGGCCTTGAGCTTGACCAGTTAGCCAATGACGGGTAAGATTCCTCAAGGGAGGAACAACCTAAGACAGGCATGGTCACCAGGAAAGGTGCACAGGGGAAGATTCGGGGGGCTATAGAAAAAGGGGGTGATGGACCCTCGCCCCTCGGCTTTGAAATAGCCTGAGTCCTCATTCTGTCTGCAAGAAGTCTCCTAATCTCTTGGCTGCCTTACTTCCCTTGCCTGACTTAAGCCTGAAGCAATAACAGAGGGCAGTGCAGTCCTGTGCTGGGAGGGGCGGATTCCCCGGGGAATCAGGCCTAAGAAAAAATGCATACAATCCTGTGAAACCTGCTTAATTTATACCCTCAGCTTAAAAGATAAGGGTCCAGACCTGAAATGAGTCCAGTGCCCAAAGTTTTATAGCCCTTTAACTAACTGACCATAACTCAGAATAAGCCCTCAAAGTTCTATGTAAATCATGTATTGTTTGACCCTTACTGCCTGACAATGATTGATGAGCTTTATCTGTATTCCTGTGCAAATGAACCTAATAAAAGCCCATGGAGGAAAAGGCTCTTGGCCCTTGTCCTTTGAGAGACTGGCCACCTCTCCTCCCCAAGCAGATCATGTCTTGGTAGACTTATTCTTCATCCATGGAGGAGGCGGGGCTCAGAGATAAAGCTCCAAAACAGATATGGAACAATAAACAACCCTGAATAGCATCAGCAATTTTTAGAAACAAAAACAAAGTAGGAAGGATCACAATATCTGATATCGAACTATATTATAAGTCTACTGTAATCAAAACAGTCTGGTATTGGAATAAGAACAGGCAAATAGACCAATGGAACAGAATAGAGAGCCCAGAAATAAATCCATGTCAATACATTCAGTTAATATTTGACAAAGGGAGCAGGAGCATACAATGGAGTAAAACTGGCCTCTTCAACAAATGGTGTTGGGAGATCTGGATGAGTACATGCAAAAAAAAGAGAAAAAAAAAGAAAAAAAGAAACTTGACCACCAACTTATGCCATACACAAAATTAAACTCAAGATGGATAAAAGACTTAAATATAAGTCAGAACACCATAAAAATCCTAGAGGAAAAAGAGAGGCAGGAAAATTTCAGTTATCCCATGCAGCAATATTCTGATACATCCTCTAGGCTAAGGGATATAAAGGAAAGAATAAAGAAATGGGACTACATTGAACTAAAAAGCTTCTGCATGGCTAAAGAATACATCAACAAAATGGAAAGGGAACCAACCATGTGGGAAAACATATTTGCCAATGTTTCCTAAGTCAAAGGTTTTATCTCCAAAATACATAAGAACTCACACAACTCAACACCAGGAAGGCAAACGATCCAATTTAAAAATGGGGGAAAAGAGAGGGAAGATTACAGTGAGACAGATGGGAGCAGAGTTCATTTACCCCTGCACACAGGTGGAACACCTAGCCAATCTTCTGAGGAACAGAGTGAACAGCCAGTGGTATCCCAGCATATATGAAGGTTGGATGCCAAAATTGTACAGGACATTGAAAACTCCGATGGTAAGGAGATTGCTTTGGGACGATAAGGTCACTGGGACCAGTGCAGGGACCAGGGCGGCTACAGCCCCAGGCCTGACGCCTGCCGGGCCAGCTGCAGGATTCTTGGAAGAGAGCCAGGTCAATGGCTCACTCCCCTGCCAAACAAAGAAGTTTGAGCAGCACTAAGATGGACCTGGATGCTTGAAGTTTCGGGGAGCAATAAGGACAAAGTGGCAAACACACAGGGGTGGTGTGCACCTGCTGAGACTGTGGATCAGGATGGATCATTACAAGAGAAATTGGGGAGCTGGGTGACACCTAGAGAAAGGAGAAGACCTGGACTATGACAGACCCTGACCCAGATAGTCTCCCGTCTGGCTGAAAGTTGAGCTGTGAGAGAGGCCAGGTACTTGTTAGGCGAAGCAGGCTTGAATAGAAGGATTTTTTTTTTTTAAGTGCTCTAAGTGGCTGTTCAGGGAATTCTCCCACAGCGGAATTCTCCCTCAATAACCGCCAAGGGCTCCACCAGCTGTGCCCCTGTAGCCTCCACAGCCTCTGTGGCCGCACCCCTACCCTCCCCCAAGCCACAGAAGCTGAGGGCTCCCACCCACGCCTGTGGCCCTAGGAGCGCGCATGACCCTGCATCCCGCTGCGTCCACATGAGTCTGACCCACTCACTGCCCATTGTGGCTGTGACTCCTGCCCCCACCGCTGCAGGAGCGGAGGCCTCACACCCAGCCCTGTCACCGTTCCCCTACCCCTCCTGCCAGTAGCCACAGCAGTAGAGGCTGTGTGCCCAAGCATGGAGCTGGGCTGTGCCCCACCCCTGACCCCGCTGCCCCCTGCTGCAGCAGCAGAGGAGGCTGTGCACACATTCCGCCACTCCAGAGGCACTTGCCCACGCCACAATGACAGGCGCTGAACTGGCTCCCTAAGAGGAAGTGGGAGATGCCAATCCCTCCCCACCCCACCACCTGCAGAGGAGAGCAGCAGGGCTCAGGGAGTCAGCAGTCCCCAGAAAGACTTAACTCACAGGGGGAGCCAAACTACCCTGAAGAGAATTGAGAGTCCCTAACACCTAGGGCAGCAAAGAGTGAGAAGATGGTGCATGAATTGCCCCTAATTGGTGCACCTTAAGGAGAGCACAACTGGTGCACTGAAGGTGCAGAAGTGCACTGGGGGTAGAACAGTGAACTGAGGAACTGGGTTGGAGGCTGGGCAACTGTACACAGTGTGGCTCAGACCTGGCACCCATCCTCCCAAAATAATAGGAAGGTAGAAAAGCGAAACCCAACCCCTCTCAGCTTCCTGCAGTCAGGAAGACCAGCAGAACTCCCTGGGCCGGTTTAAAGCCAGAAGGAGGCTTCCTTCCTTCCTTCCCTTCTTCCCTTCTTTCCCTTCTTCCCTTCTTCCCTTCTTTCCCTTCTTCCCTTCTTCCCTTCTTCCCTTCTTCCTTTCTTTCTTTCCTTCCTTCCTCCCTCCCTCCCTCCCTCCTTCCCTCCCTCCTTTCTTTCTTCTTTCTTTCCTTCTTTCTTTCCTTCTTTCTTTCCTTCTTTCTTTCTTTCTTTCTTTCTTTCTTTCTTTCTTTCTTTCTTTCTTTCTTTCTTTCTTTCTTTCTTTCTTTCTTTCTTTCTTTCTTTCTTTCTTTCTTTCTTTCTTTCTTTCTTCTTTTTCTCTCTCTGTTTCCCCTACAAGTGAGACAATAAACACTGAAGCTGTGAAACAACCAGAGTCAGACCCAAAGAGGGGTTATCGCAACAAATGAGAAACAGATATATTTCACTTTTCTACTCCAGAGAACTTGCAAGTATTATTATTTTTAATTATTTTTACTTATTTTATTTTATTACTATTTTTTAAATTTCTCTTCTTACTGTTTAGTTTTCTTTGTTTTGTTTGTTTAATGGCATTATTTGAATGGTCTTCCTTGTTCTCTTTCATAGTGTATTTTTAATTTTCCTTCTTTCATTTCACTTGAGTTCCAATAGCACACTAATCTAGGTTGGGTACTTCTTATTCATGTTATTCGGGTCACATAGATTATGTCATATGATTGTTGCTCCATTAGTATTGTAAATAATTTTTGTTCCATACAATTGTAAATACTACGCAGCACCCTTCCTAGATCTTAGCTCATTTCACTGTTTCCAGAACTTTATTACTGTTGTGTTTAACACTATTCTCTCACACACTACACCTATTTTCTATCCTTTACTCTCACTATATCTCATAATCTGATCTCCCACAAGCTCACTGTTTTCTGGATTCAACTCACAATTCTTCCCCCCACCTAACAAGAATCTTATCTTTTGTCTACCCTAAAAAGTGACTAGACAGGTGATATATCATGGTTAACTATATACTTATACAAAGGATCTCGTATCTCTTCTCTATGGGTTGGTAATTTAAGTCCCATTGAATACACTCCCACTGTCTTAATCCATTTCGCCGTTCCCCACCAACTGATCACACAAAAGAGTATGTGTGAGCTGTGAACACCAGTATACCTGCAGGAAAAGAGAACCCACCAACAAAGGAACCAGCAACAGATAATAACAGAAGAAGGTGAAGGAGTGAGTGGAACCCACACTAACCTCCACCCAGGACCAATCTGGAATTACAAGTAAATGACGGAGAAGTTATTCACAACAAACAACTGAACAATAGTGAGAGAAAAGCCTCAAAACTTCAGACAGACAGAAGAACCAGCTTCGACACAACCTGTCCACACCTTCACAATAGAATACAAGATGTGGTGGGTAGAGTGACCCTCAGTTAACCAGCTGGAGGGAAGGACCCACCAAAGAAAGAGCCAACAACAATCAAAACCCAAAGATATCCAGAGAACCAACATAAAAGAGCCCAAGAACAGCAAGTTAAAAAGATCAAGGAGACTGCATTACTGAATCTGACAGGTCTCCTACCATAGAAATTTATACCATAAACCCAGGTGGTCAGAACAGGTCAATTTAAAAAGCAGAGGCTAGCAAGAAGAGTCTCACATACAATGGGAAGACAAAAAAACACACCCCAAATGAAAGGAAAGGAGGAAGCCTCAGAAAGAATGCTAACTGAAAAAGAGGCAAGTCAACTATCAGATGTGGAGTTCAAAGTAATGATTATAAGGAAACTCCATGAGCTCACGGAGAATTACCAAAAACTACAAGGAAATTGCAATGAACTCACTGCAAACTATATCAACATGAAAAAGGAAATAGAAACTATCAACAAGGGCCAAGCGGAAATGAAGAATACAATTTCTGAATTGAAGAACACAGTAGGAGGAATCAAAAAAAGGCTAGATGAAGCAGAGGATCAAATCAGCGAGCTGGAGGACAAGGTAGAAAAAAAAAACACCAAGAAAGAGCAAGAAAGGGAAAGGAGACTCAGAAAGAACAAAAAGGTGTTAAGGGAAATGCTGGACAACATAAAACATAATAATATCAGTATAATAGAGACACCAGAAGGAGAAGAGCAAGGGATAGAAAACCTGTTTGAAAAAGTAATGATGGAAAATCTCCCTAATTTGATGAGAGAAAAAGTCATACAAATCCAGGAAACACAGAGCGTCCCAATCAAGAGGAACCCAAAGAGGCCCACTGCAAGACACATCATAATTAAAATTGCAAAATTCCAAGACAAAGAGAGATTCTTAAAGGCAGCAAGGGAGAAACAAGAGGTAAAATACAAGGGAGCGCTGATAAGACTAGCAGCTGACTTCACAATGGAAACACTGGTAGCCAGAAGGGAATTGGAAGGAGTATTCCAAGTAATGAAAAACAAAGGCCTACAACCAAGACTACTCTATCCAGCAATGCTCTCAATTAAAATGGAAGGCCAAATAAGGAGTTTCCCAGAAAATAGAAGCCACAAAGAATACACATCCTCCAAACCATGACTGTAAGAGATGCTAAAGGGTCTGCTTTAAGAACAGGAAGAAAACCAGTGAGAGAGAGAGGAACACAGGTACAAAAAAATAACAATGTATAAGTACCTATCAATAATAACTTTAAACATAAATGGATTATATGCCACAATCAAAAGACATAGAATACTGAATGGAAAAAAAAATCATGACCCACACATATGCTGCCTACAAGAGACCCACCTGATAACAAAAAAACCTACACAGACTGAAAGTGAAGGGCTGGAAACAAATATTCCAAGCAAATGGACAAGAAAAAAAAAGCAGGGGTAGCAATACTCATATCAGAGAAAATAGCCTTCAAAAAAAAGGGCCATAAAAAGATACCCAGAAGGTCACTTCATAATATTCAAGGGAAGAATCCATCAAGAGAACAAACATTGTAAATATATAGGCACCCAACATAGGAGCACCCAAATACATAAGAATATCTTGGAGGACTTCAAGAAAGATATAGACAACAATACACTTATAGTAGACGATTTCAACATCACACTGTCAAAAATAGATCTTCCCAACAAAATACCAACAAAGATATTGCGGCATTGAACAATGTGCTAGATCAAAAGGATTTAACTGCTATATAGAGCCTTTCATCCCAAAGAAGCAAAACACACATACTTTTCATATGCTCATGGAACATTTTCAAAGATAGACCACATGACAGGACACAAAACCAGCCTCAACAAATTCAAGAAAATTGAAATCATACCAAGCATTTTCTCTGACCACAAGGGGCTGAAACTAGAAACCAACCCCAAGGAAAATACTCATAAATACTCAAACTCATGGCTATTGAATAACATGCTATTAAACAATGAATGAGGACATGGAGGCATAGGTAGACAAACTGTGCCTCCTCACACAACCAAAAGAAGGGCAACATCAAATTTAAAAGCAAAAAACAACCAGAACTAACATAAAATTGAATTGTATGGAAGTCTGACAACCAAAAAGTTAAACAAGAAATGTTCATCCAGACCAGTAGGAGGGGTGGAGACAGGAAGCTGGAGAGGACTAATGGTAAGGCAGCAGCTAGTGGACTGGGGCAGGCAAGGTGGTGGATGGCAGACCTGGTGAAGCGGTGGCTTGTGCACTCAGCTGTCCTACATTTGTGATAAACTGGGAGGAACAACTGGAGCAAGATAGACCGTGCAACCCAGGGTTCTAGTGCTGGGAAACAAAACCTCAAAACCTCTGACTGAAAACACCTGTGAGGGTTGAGGTGGCAGGGGGAGAAACTCTCAGTCTCACAGGAAAGTTCTTTGTAGACACCCACAGGATCCTAGAACATGCACACCCACCCTCCTGAGAATCAGCACCAGAAGGTACCAATTTGCTCGTGGATTGCAGGGGAAGTGACTGAAAACTGGCAGAGAGCAGAGCAAGCACCATTGTTCCCTCTCTGACCCCTCCCCAAAATAAGGCATCACAACGAAGTGACATGGGTTGTCGCACCTGGGTGAACACCCAAGGCTCTGGTCCTGATGTGTAACAGGTGCGCCGAGACAGACAAAAAAAAAAAAAAAAAAGAGGAAGCAAAAATACTTTTATTTGCAAATGACATCACTGTATACATAGAGAATCCTAAGGTACCGACTAAGTAGCTACTAGAAACTAATCAGTGAATTTAGGAAGGTCACAGGATTCATGATCAATATATGAAAATCAATTGTATTTCTACATACCAGCAACAAACAATGGAAAATTAAATTTAAAATGCCAATTACTATAGCATCAAGAAACATAAAATATTTCAGAAAAAATTAACAAGAAATGTCCTGTATCTCTATGCTTTAAACTATGTAACATTACTGAGAGAAATTAAGCAAGATCTAGATAAATGTAAAAATATACTATGGTTATGGATATATATCAAGATGTTGATTCTCCCCAAATTGCCTTCCCAATCAAAATAACAGAGGGCTTTTTAAATCAAAACTGATAAGCTGATTTTAAAATTTAGGTAGAAAACAAAGGACTCAGAATAGCCAAAACAATTTTGAAAAGGAATAATATTGAAGGAATTATGCAGATTGTAAAACTTATAACAAAATGACAGTAAAAAAAGTATAGTATTTTATAGTAGTGTAAGAAAAGATAAACACATCAATGGAACTAAGTAGAAGCAATTTCTAAAAGTCAAGTCTTCTGCAGGGAAAAAAGTCTGAAACCCCAGGTCTGATTTGAGGATATATAAAATATATTTATTTATTAATAATCCTTACATTCCCATTATGTTGTTCATAGCTTCAGGCATATACTTGGTGTTCATCAATCATTTGCTGAATAAATGACCATCTTAAGCATTCATGCTAGGGCAATAAGCCATTTGGGAGAGATTTAATTAATTCTCTGTAGTAAGAGACATCATCCTGTTACTTGAAAATAACCTAGCTCTATAAAATCCAAAATAAATCATTTACATATATAAAAAAAAGTCCCAAATGAAAGAACATGTCAAGCTCCAGAAAAAAATACAACTAAGCAACAAAGACATGGCCAACCTATCAGATGCACAGTTCAAAACACTGGTAATCAGGATGTTCACAGAATTGGTTGAATATGGTTGCAAAATAGGGGAAAAAGTGAAGGCTATGAAAAGTGAAATAAAGGAAAATGTACAGGGAAACAACAGTGACATGCAAACTGGGACTCAAATCAATCGTTTGGAGCAGAAGGAAGAAATAATTATTCAACCAGAACAGAATGAAGAAACAAGAATGCAAAAACATGAGGAGAGGCTTAGGAACCTCCAGGACATCTTGAAACGTTCCAACATCCGAATTATAGGGGTGCCAGAAGGAGAAGAGGAAGAACAAAAAATTGAAAACTTATTTGAACAAATAATGAAGGAGAACTTCCCTAATCTGGCAAAGGAAATAGATTTCCAGGAAGTCCAGGAAGCTCAGAGAGTACCAAGGAAGTTGGACCCAAGGAGGAACACACCAAAGCATATCATAATTGCATTACCCAAGATTAAACATAAGGAGAGAATCTTAAAAGCAGCAAGAGGAAAAGAGACAGTTACCTACAAACGATTTCCCATAAAACTGTCACCTGATTTCTCAAAAGAAACCTCACAGGCAAGAAAGTGCTGGAAAGAAGTATTTGAACTCATGAAAGACAAAGACTGACATCCAAGATTACTGTATCCAGCAAAGTTATCATTTAGAATGGAAGGGCAGATAAAGTGCTTCTCAGATAAGGTCAAGTTAAAGGAGCTCATCATCACCAAGCCATTATTTTATGAAATGTTAAAGGAACATTTAAAAAAGAAGACAACCAAAAGTATGAACAGTAAAATGACAACAAACTCACAGTTATTAACAACTGAACATAAAACAAAAATAAAAAAACTAAGCAAACAACTGGAACAAAAACAGAATCACAGAAATGGAGATCACATGGAGGGTTATCAGAGGGGGAGTAGGAGAAGGAGTGAAGGGGAAAAGGTACAGAGAATAAGTAGCATAAATGGTAGGTAGAAAATAGACGGGGGAGGTAAGAATAGTATAGGAAATGTAAAAGCCAAAGAACTTATATGTATGACCCATGGACATGAACTAAAGATGGCGAATGCAGGTGGGAGGGAGTGTACAGGGTGGACAGTAATAAGGGGGGTGAAATGGGACAACTGTAATAGCATAACCAATAAAATATATTTAAAAAAACAAAAAAAGCAATGAATGGGTCAAGTATGAGATTAAGGAAGAAATCAAATGTTTCTGGAAACAAATGAAAATGAACTCACAACAATCCAAGACTTATGCGATGCACTGAAGGCAGTCATGAGAAAGAAGTTCATACTGATACAGGAGTACCTTAAAAAGATAGAAACATTTCAAACAAACAACCTAAGCCTATGCCTACAAGAACTCCAGGAACAACAGCAAAGACAGCCCAGAACAAGTAGAAAAAAGGAAATAAGCAAGATCAGAGCAGAGTTAAATAGCATAGAGACTAAAAGCACAATGCTAAGGATCAATGAATCCAGGAGCTGGTTCTTTGAAAAGATAAACAAAATCGACAAACCTTTAAGTAGGCACATCAAGAAAAAAAGGGAGAGGATCCCAATAAACACAATTAGAAATGAAAGAGGAGAGATTACAACTAATACCACAGAAATACAAAGGATTGTAAGAAATTACTACAAAAAATTATATGCCAATAAATTTGAAAACCTACGTGAAATGGACACATTTCTAGAAAAATATAATCTTTCAAAACTGAATGAAAAAGATGCAGAAAACCTGAATAGACCAATAACAGCTGAAAAATCAGAGCAGTAATCAAAAACCCCCAGCACACAAAAGCCCTTGACCAGACAGTTTCACAGGAGAATTTACAAAGCATTTAAGGAAGAGCTAACTCCTATCCTACACAGACTATTCCAAAAAATCCAAGAGGATGGGAGACTCCCAAACTCCTTTTATGAAGCCAGCATCATCCTAATTCCAAAACCAGATAAAGACATAACAAAGAAAGAAAACTTCAGACCAATATCGTTGATGAACATAATGCTAAAATCCTCAATAAAATATTGGCAAACCCCATCCAACAATACATTAAACATATCATACACCATGATCAAGTGAGATTCATTCCAGGGAGGCATGGGTGGTACAATATTTGCAAATCAATAAACACAATAGATGACATAAAGAAAACTAAAGACAAAAGTCCTAGCAATAGATGCAGAAAAAGCATTTGATAAGGTACAACACCCATTCATGATTAAAACACTCAGCAAAGTGGGAGTAGAGGTAGCATTCCTCATCATAATAAAGGCCATATACGAGAGACCTACAGCCAACATCATACTCAATGGACAAAACTTTAGAGCTTTCCCACTAAGATCAAGAACAAGACAAGGATGTCTGTTTTCAACACTCCTATTCAACATAGTATTGGAAGTCTTAGCCAGAGCAATCAGATAAGAAAAAGAAAGAAAAGGCATTCAAATTGCACAGGAGAAAGCAAAACTGCTATTGTTTACAGATGACATGATAGTGTACATGGAAAATCCTATAGACTCCACCAAAAAAATATTCGACCTAATAAGTGAATTTGGAAAAACAGTGGGATATAAAGTCAATATTCAGAAATCAAAGACATTTTTGTACACTAACACTAAAATATCAGAAACAGAAATCAGAGGGGGAAATCCCATTTGATAAAGCAACAAGAAACATAAAGTACCTAGAAATAAACCTAACCAAGGATGTAAAAGACCTGTACTCAGAAAACTACACAACACTGAAGAAAGAAAGTAAGGAAGACACAAACAAATGGAAGCATTTACCTTGCTCATGGATTGGAAGAAATAACATCATCAAAATGGCTATACTACCCAAAGCGATTTATAGATTCAACACAATCCCTATATAGGTACCAACGACATATTTCACAGATATAGAACAAACATTAGAAAAATTTATTGGAACCATAAACAACCCTGAATGTCTGCAGCAATTTTGAGAAAGAAGAACAAAGTAGGAGGGATCACAATACCATATACCAAACTTTATTACAAGTCCACTGTAATCAAAATAGCCCAGTACTGGCATAAGAACAGACACATAGATCAAAGGAACAGAATAGAGAGCCCAGAAATAAACCTAAGTCTCTGTGGTCAATTAATATTTGACAAAGAAGGCAGAAGCATAAAATGGAATAAAAATAGCCTATTCAACAAACGGTATTGTGAGATCTGGACAGTTATATGCAAAACAATGAAACCCCATCAGCAACTTACACCACACAGAAAAATAAATTCAAGGTGGATAAAAGACTTAAATATAAGTTGTGACACCAAAAAAGTCCTAGAGGACAACATTGGCAGGAAAATCTCAGATATTCCATGCAGTACCGACATGTCCCCTAGAGCAAGGGACATAAAGGAAAGAATAAACAAATGGGGCCTCATCAAATTTAAAAGCTTCTGCATGTCTAAAGAAAATAGCATTAAAATGAAAAGAGAGCCAACTATATGGGAAAACATATTTGCCAATAATACCTCAGGCAAGGGTTGATCTCCAAAAAATATTAAAAATCTCACAGGACTCCACTCCAGGAAGACAAACAACCCAATTAAAAAATGGGCAAAGGACTAGAACAGACACTTCTCCAGGGAGGACATACAGAAGGCCCATAGGCATAAGAAAAGATGCTCAACAACACTAGCCATCAGAGAGATGTAAATTAAAAACACAATGAGATACCACTTCACACTGGTCAGAATGGCCATCATAAACAAAGCAACAAACAATAAGTGCTGGTGAGGTGTGGAGAAAAGGGAACCCCAGTGCACTGCTGGTGGGAATGCAGATTCGTGCAACCACTGTGGAAAACAGTATGGAATTTCCTCAGGAAACTAAAAATGGAACTACCTTTTGACCTGCAGTTCCACTGTTGGGATTATATCCTAAGAACCCTGAAATACCAATCCAGAAGAACCTATGCACCCCAATGTTCACTGGGCACAATGTATAATAGCCAAGTGCTGGAAGCAACCCAAGTGCCCATCAGTAAATGAATGGATCAAAAAGCTGTGGTACATTTACACAATGGAATACTATTCAGCAGAAAGAAGGAGCTCCTACCCTTTGCAGCAGCATGGATGGACCTGGAGAGCATTATGCTAAGTGAAATAAGCCAGGTGGTGAAAGACAGATATGATCTATATGATCTCACCTTTAACTGGAACCTAATATACAACACAAACAATCAAGTAAAATATAACCAGAGTCTCCGAAATTAAGAACAATCTGACAGTAACCAGAGGGAAGGTGGGAGGGGGTAATGGGGGGAAAGGTTTTGAGGAACAACTCTAAATGACACATGGACAAAACCAAGGGGGGTGGTTGAAGCAGGGGAGGGAATTGGGGATAACTTTGTTGGGGAGGGGAGTGTTGGGGGGGGTAAATTCAGAGAACTGTAATTGAACAATAAAATAATTTTTAAAAAATAAAAATGGGCAAAGGACCTGAAGACATGGTTCTCCAAGGAGGACATACAGAGGGTCCGTAGACACATGATGAAAATGCTCAGCATCCCTAGCCATTAGAGAGATGCAATTTAAAACCACAATGAGATACCACTTCACACCGGTCAGAATGGCCATCATTAATAAATCAAGAAACATCAAGTGCTGGTGAGGTTGTGGGGAAGCAGGAATCCTAGTACATTGCTGGTGGGAATGCAGACTTGTGCAATCACTGTGGAAGACAGTATGGAATTTCCTCAAAAAGCTAAAAATGGAACTGGTTATTGATCCAGCAACCCCACATCTGGGAGTATACCCTAAGAATTCTGAATCACCAATTCAAAAGAACCTATGCACCCCAATGTTCATAGCAGCATTATTTACAATAGCCAAGTGCTGGAAACTGAGTGCCCATCAGTAAATGAGTGGATCAAAGAATTGTATTACATTTACACAATGGAATACTATACAGCAGAAAGAAAGAAGGAACTCCTACCCTTCACAAGAGCATGATGGAACTGGAGATCATTATGCTAAGTGAAATAAGCCAGCTGGTGAAAGACAAATACTGTCTGGTCTCACCTATAAGTGGAACATAATCAACAAAACAAACAAGTGAGCAAAATAGAACCAGAGAAGTAAAGAACAAAGTGATAGTGACCAGAGGAGAGGGGTGAGGGGCATAACAAGGGAAAGAAGAGGAAGCAGCATTCAAACAAATGTGAATAGAGGACTCATGTGCATGGACAATGGCAGGGGATTGACTGTGGAATGGGGGAGGATGGGGTAAGGGAGAGCTATGGGGAAAAGATGGGACAACTGTAACTGAACAACATTAAATTTTAAAGCAATAATCTTTTAAAACAGAGAAAAAGATAAAAAAATTAAAAATGGGGATTTCCAGTCAAGATGGTGGTGTAGGTAAACACAACTCAAGGAGTTGCACAACCACATCAAAATCACAACTAAACTACAGAACCACCATCAAAGAGAACCTCTGGAAATTGAGCTGTATAGAAGTCTTACAACTATAGAATTAAAGAAGATACCACATTGAGATTGGTAGGAGAGTCAGAGACGTGGAGTGGGTAGTATAAGTTCCTTGAACTCTACCCATAGAGCTCCCCCTGGCCGCCATGGATGAGAATAAGTCTACCAAGACATGATCTGCTTAGGAAGGAAAGGTGGCCAATCTCTCAGAGGAGGAGGGCCTTGAGCCTGTTTCTCAATAGGTTTTTATTGGGTTTAATTTGCATAGGATAGAAGGCATAAAGCTCATCAATCATTGTCATGCAGTAATGATCAAGGAATAGATAACATTCAAAGAATACAAGGGCTTATTTTGAGTCATGGTCAGATAGATAGAATGACATCAAAGGGCCATAAAACTATGGGCAACAAACTCATTTTATGCTTGGACCCTTATCATTTAAATTGAGGGTATTCTTAGCAAAGCAGGTTTCACAGTATTTAATGCATTCTTTCTTAGGACTGATTGCCCCCTCCCCACCCCCACATACACACACAATGGAAACCGCCCTTTCCAGTCAGGGCTGCACCACCCTCCAGCATTGTTTCAGGCCTGAATCAGGTGGGGGACTTGGGCAGCCAAAAGATTAGGATACTTTTTACAAATAGAATGAGGACTCAGCCTATGACAAGACAGAGGGGTCAGGGTCCATCACGCCTTTTCTGTAGTTCCCTGATGGTCCCTTCATGACTGTGCCTGTCTTAGGTTGTTCCTCCCTTGAGGAATCTTATCTGTCATTGACTATCCAGCCATACTCCAGGGGCCAAGAAGGGTGAAGTAAACGGGGCAGAGGTTACACCCCTGGAGGGAGGATAAGCTTTGTCTCCTTAGTGGCTTATGGTCCCAAGGTCTTTTTACTAAGCCTTAGCCATGGGGGGTTACAGCTTTTGAAACCAGGAATGGTGGTTTCCAACAATAACCTTTCCCCCTTACCATCTCTCTTTATCCCCTCCCACCTCCCCTCTGGTTGCTGTCAATTCATTCTTTATTTCAGTGTCTCTGGTTATATTTTGCTTGCTTGTTTGTTTTGTTGATTAGGTTCCACATATGAGGGACAGTATTTTTTTTCTGATTTCCTTGTATAAAAAAACATCTACTATTCTCTTATTTTCATATATGTTGCTTTTTTTTCCAAGGAAAATCAGAAAAAAATTATTTTCTCTCATAATGACTTTGCCTTTGGTTTCTAAAACAAATGTTTTAAATCTGAACCTTTACTTATGTTAACTGAAAATGTAAAGCTTTTTTCCTGTTAGGAAATCACAGAGGCTGACCAGTCCCTGAGCATCTATGTGATTCTTTTGTTTTATTAATGGCTACACTTATGTGCTATTTCACAACACAACTTTGAATAGGCTTCTGTGGAGTTGAAGTAAGCAATCATATATTGGGTTTGATCTGAGGGATATTAGGAAGTGTCACCTGCTTGCAATGATGATTCCACTGCAGCATTGCAAAAGTCCTGCCATGTGATGCTTCCAAGAAGGGAGACACTGGAAGCTGGCTTCCCAGCAGTCACAGTCTATTGTGATATAGTATACTAGCTTACCTTCCTCATGACAATTCACTGAGACCAGGCTATGGAGAGTCACCATTTAGGTGGGTGGTTAAGAAAGGAGTGTAACTGGGAACATGAAAAGTTCTCCAGTCAGAACAAGCATGGAGTGTTCAAAAATTTGGGGCTGCAGGGTAGTAAAGAAATCAATTGAAAAGAAGAAGCAAAGACAGAGCAAACACAAACTCCACTTACATGTTTGCTTGGGGAAGACCTTGGTCCAGCGTCTTATTCTTACTCAGTGAATTGTACTCACAGATTTTCAATCTAATGTAATATCTCTGTGGGCTGAATTGCCACTGATTCACCTGTGGCCAAAGGCATTATGTTACCTGTCTGAGTTCAATCCTGTCTCTCTTGCACATCTCACACAAAGATAACAAATCTCTAAACACCCAGCAAAGTTTGCCCTTAACTTACACTAAGAGAGAATTCATTTCCGATCAATTCCTTCCCTCTTGTTCTGACCTTTACTTTCCCTGACCACGTAGCTTTATGTGATCTTGTAAAATTTCTATCAGTAAAATGTGGGAGGGTTATGTTGCTCAAGTGGTTTCAGAAAGTTCTAGGTTGAAGTTCATGACCAGTTTATTTCCTAGATCGTTCCTTCTTTTATTCCTACATTTTTGGGGATCTAAATCAGTCAGTTTTTTGTTATAGCTATGTCACAGATATATTGGCTTTCCCTGTGTTATGTAGTAAGACAACAGAGGTGTGGCTAATTAGGGATGACTTTTCTTTCATTAGGCCTTTGCTCATATATGACTATGCTCATCACATTCTTACCCATGCCCTAGCCTCAGACAGAATTAACATAATAATTATATTGCAAAAATAGCAAACAACATTGACCAGATTTGGGGGTAAATTGTACAAAACATCTGTTATTCTGAATAGAGGGCTTTGGGGAGCATGGATGGTTAATGTGAAGGTTAACAAAAAATAACAGTTTTAAAAGCAAAATTAGTAGTAAAAATAGCTAGATATTAATCAAACATTAGTAATAATTAAGACCCACATATTTATAATAGTTGACCAGATGTGAAATTGCTGAGCTGCCAAGCATTGATATTTGTCAATTAATGTGGGTAAATGCTAAAGTTTAAGTTGTTAGCATTTTATATTGCATTCTGAGCTGTAATATTTAAACTCTAATAAAATAGTTCTGTGTCCTTTGAGCTGCCTATTACCTAATATGTTCATGTTCACTCAAAACAGCACCTAAATACACATGGTGGTGGCTTGTTTTTCTTTTCAGCATGTTAGTTGTTTTTTGCTTTGTGGTTTGTTGTTAGAGCATCTAGCTGAATTTTCCTCCTTTACTCCTTTCCTTTCTTTCCCCATCTAACTTACACTGTCACAATAAAATTCCTACAACACCACCTTGCAAATGTCTTCACCCTGCTCAGTAACATCTATAGGTTCATAATTACCTATGGATTAAATGCAAGCCACATACTTGGCCACTTTTGGATATGATTTGTGACCGCTGTGAATAGGAAGGCAAACTTTCATCACTGGCATTATCTGGAATTACCTGGAAGATACATCCTTGCTATAAAACATATTAGAGCTGCCACTCATTTCTCCCACTGTAATTTTCTCACTGCTCCCATGTCCCTGCTTATCAGAGAATCTACCCAGGCTGAGGGCTGTGGGTCAAATGAATTGACACTGCCAGCCAGAGTTTATTGTCCTAGAGATAGAAACTGTATCTATCAGATTAGTTAGATGATCTCTCCCATACATTTCGAAGTAGGCTCAGAAACCCCAGTTAGTCTAAGTTGCCACTTGAACTGAGCTTCTAGGCAGCCACGTTGGGACCCCATGTATTACATAGCCTAGAGAACTGTCCTGCAGAGAGAAAAGAATAAAGTAGACATCAAAAAGGAAAGTCATCAAAAAGTCAACAATAGAAATAGCAACAATTCAGTATAAGTCAGTACTTATATGGGCTGCTGAAACCCCTCTAGGAATTATAAAAATGCATAATGAAGCAACAATCATTTTCTACTAATCAGATCAGCAGATGAAAATAAAATGGAGTATATGCAGTGAGGATGGCAGATAGGAGGATTAAGTAACTAGCCGGACACAAAGAATACGCTGCTGGAGACTTTCTTGCTGCTTTCCAGGGTTGCTGTAAAGCATATTTCTGCTCAGTCCTGTTTACACGTGCCTGCTAGGGTGTGGTTCTCTGCTGGTCCAGGCTCAAACTCTGAAGCAATGACTCCCAGTGTTCCCATCTGTGCTCAGCCATTATTCTCTAGAGCACAGAGTTGATCAGGGTGTCTGGGTCCTGAATGTGAGCCTGGCACCCTGAAGACCCCACGGCATTGTGTGGCACCATTTCCATACCTGGCAGAACTGCTTAGGTCCAGCAGGTTTTTCCAAATTTGAATTTGGGGGCAGGAGTTAAAGTTTCAGTCCCCAAGGAAGTTTGGCAACAATACAAACAAAACTACCACTTCTGCAGCTCTGCTGACTGAGGTTTTAGGAAGTAATTACTTAATAGTTATCTCAAAATTAAACTTCTCAAGTGGAAACCCTAATATCCATCCCCTGTGAAAAATAGCACTGCTTCACCTGCCCCTTCTCAGATAAAGGTAACTCCAGATGCTCTTATAAAGAAATCAACAACAGAAAACTTTGGTGTTGTCCTGGGTTCCTCCTTCTCAGATTCGTACTCAGATTATTAGATTATTCTTCAAAATGTATCAAATATTCAATCACTTCTCAAAACTGACACACTGGCATGAGCTGCTTTCACTTCTCATCTGGGTGATATTGTGGCCTTCAGGCTGCTCCCACTCACCCCGAGACATAAATTAGGCCAGGTCACCCTCTGCTCAGACCTGGCATTGGTGCCCATTTCTCTTAGATCAGGAACCAAAGTCTTACCAGGAAGGAAGGTCCATGTGACTTCTCCAATGCACTCCTACTCCAGTAGACTGGCCCCTGCTGGTCCTTGGAGACACCCTGCACAGCTTTGCCTCAGGGTTTTTGCACTGGCTCTTCCCTCCTCCTGGAATGCCCTTCTTCAGAAACCCTAGTGTCTGATTCCTTCCCTCCTTGAAGGCTTGGTAGAAGCCTTTAAGATCTCTTAAAGAAGATCTCTTCTACCACTGAGGCTCTGACCACCCACTTTCCCCAACACCTCTACTACCGACCCTTATGCCCTTGTCTGCGTTCCTCCCATGGCAACTCTGCCCTTCTAATATAGGGGGGCAGAGTTATCTATTCTGTTATCTATTATCGATTCTGTTATCTATTATGTGTATTGTTGGCTTCCCCTTCTTAGCTTCATGAGGGCAAAGATCTTCACTGAGGGATTGGAGCAATGCTTTGCACATAGTAGGTGCCCAATAAATGTTTGCTAAATGAATGAATGATAGGTTACCTCTGTCATCCTTTACAAATGGGTGCTACCTTAGATAAGAGGGGTGTTTGTCATCTTTCCCGAAGGGCTGGAGCTAAGCAGGATGGACGGACTTTGCCATGATAGGCATATGCACGTACAGGTGTGCAATGCTTCCAAAAACATCCACCAAGTGCTAACACAAACCTGCTGACAGCACCTCTGTGGAGAGAATGTGCTAGAGGAACAAAGGAGGAACTTTTCTTTTGACTCTATATAGTTCTGAATTGATGGAATTTTTATATTTAAGCAATACTACTTTTTTAGTTAAATAACTTTTCTTTTTTTGCAATGTAAAGTTGACGGACAGAGAGAAGCAGAGTCAGAGACGGTGAGGAATATGGAGTGGGAGGCCATTTGCAGGGCCTTTCCTGGAAGATCCAAGTCCCTGGTTCCAAACCCTTTGCAGTTGGGCTGTATGTCCTGCCTGTGACCAATGAAATGCTCCAATGAATAAGTGCAAGCCACAGAAATGACTGCGGATATAAGCAGAAAAGGAATTTATCAAAAGGATAGTCGCAGATTCAGGCTTGGAAAAAGGGCAGGACAGCCAGGAGCTGACTCGCTGACTCGATGAGCTGCAGCAGAAATGAAACCACAGTACTGCTGTGTGCCTGACCCAATGCCCCTGCCACTGAGTGCTGGGTTCTTCCCCAGTTGCTGCTTTCACCACTGGACACTGGGGGTTGCTGCCCTTATCACCATCCCTGAAGAGGATTCGCTCACCCTGCTTGGCCTTCCTGCATCACTGGCTCTTGATCCAAAACCTGGGGTACCTACATCTGATTGGCCCACTTGGTTATCCATTCTCCAGCATCAAGAGAAGCTGGGAAAGTATCTGGTTGTTTTCGCCTCGCCCAGTTGAGGATTTTCCAAAATAGAAAAAAGGGTTCAGAAACTAGACAGCCAAAATCCCACAGAAATCTGTAACAAACATGTTTCCATTATGAGATTTCTATCAGATTCAATCAACAATTCCTGACTGAGATAGAATCAAATTCTGGGGTGTTTTAAAGGGTAATTTGTTGGGAACTGAGCCTTTAAGGAAATTGTCCTGCTATGATCGGAAGTCCTCGTTTTGCAGCTTGCCAGTAGAATAGGCCATCTCCACAGGACCTTCCTGCATGCTCTCTGGGAGGTGGACCCAGGTGGTTGGACTCTGCAGGCCTTCTGTGAGAGCTTGGCCTAAGGCAGGCAGTGCTGATCCTGCTGATGGAAGGGGGTGCTTCAGGGCATGGACAGGCTGGCTTTTGTTTAAGGAGGGCAAAAAATGACAGAAATAGGAAAGTAGCTCAGAAGGTGGGGGGAAGACAGATGGAATGTGGGTGGGAGATGAGGACAAAAAGGAGTTTGTTGTTCCCGCAGGCAGATCTTCTTTTACATCCTTGGCCTTCTCCAAGTTACCTAATGGGAGGTGAAGGCCCTTGGCACCCTGCAGGTATATCTCATGCCTCCTCTGTGCCAGCCAACCTGGCCCACCTACTGGTTGCTTCCAGACAAGTCAGGAACATCCCTCAGTTTTGTTTTACATCATTGCCTTATACCCATGTCACTGTCCTCAGGTTTAACTTTCTTATTTTCCTTCAGAGTCCACCTTACGGCTGATCTTGCCATCTCAAGTTTCCAGACTGTCTTCCTTGAAGTGGTCACTCACTCCCATGAGCAGCTCTGGGACCTCACTTTGGTTCAAGTCAGAATTTACTGTTAGTGCTTCATCCCCACACCCAGCCTGGGCTACTTTGTAAAGACCTGTCACTAGACGTCTGCAGCTTGGGCAGGGCGGGGGCGGGATGCATGTCCACAAGTACATGCAACTGGGTATGCATTCTATAGTGGAGAAAACCCAGGAGGACCTGAGAGCACAGAGTGAGGCCACCTCACCAGCGAAGGCTATAAGAAGGAGGTTTTTACTTGAATATTAAAGAATAAATTTCGGAGAACCAAGATGGCAGCGTAGGTAGACACACTGCGCCTCCTCCCACAACCAGAACTGACAGAAAATAGAACGGCAAGGAAGTCCAACACCAAGTAGATAAAAAAAGAAACATACATCCAGACCAGTAGGAGGGGCGGAGACGGGCACCAGGGTGGAGAGGACTCGCGTGGCCTTGGCAGGACTGAGACTGGCGGAGTGTTGGACAAACGGGGCAGGCAGTCTGAGCACTAGCAGACCCTGCAACCCCACATTCGCACACAGATAAACCGAGAGGGCCGGACTCAGAGTGGTGGAGAACTGGGCAGGCAGAGCGGTGGGTAGCACCCCGTGGCCCCACATTCCTGCACAGATAAACTGGGACGAACGCGGCGGGGAGCAAAGCAGACCGCGTAACCCAGGACTCCAGAGCGGGGAAATAAAGCCTCAAACCTCTGATTGAAAACACCCGTGGGGGTTGGGGTGGCAGCAAGAGAGACTCCCAGCCTCACAGGAGAGATCCTTGGAGAGATCCACAGGGGACTAGAGTGTGCACAAGCCCACCCACTCGGGAACCAGTACCAGAGAGGCCCAATTTGATTGTGGGTAGCAGAGGGAGTGACGAAATCCGGTGGAGAGTGGAGCGGGCACCATTGCTCCCTCTCTGCCCCTCCGCCCTGTACAGCGTCACAGGGCACCGACCAGCATTACCCCACCCTGGGGAACACCTAAGGCTCCGCCCCTTTAAGTAACAGATGCGCCAAGGCAAAAAAAAAAAAAAAAATGGCCCAAATGACAGAACACTTCAAAGCTCCAGAAAAAATACAGCTAAGCAAGGAAGAGATAGCCAACCTATCGGATGCACAGTTCAAAACACTGGTTATTAAGATGCTCACAGAATTGGTTGAATTTGTTCGAAAACCAGATGAAAAAATGAAGGCTATGCCAAGAGAAACAAAGGAAAATGTACAGGGAACCAATAGTGAGGTGAAGGAAACCGGGACTCAAATCAATGGTGTGGACCAGAAGGAAGAAAGAAACATCTAACCAGAAAAGAATGAAGAAACAAGAATTCAGAAAAATGAGGAGAGGTTTAGGAACCTCCAGGACATCTTGAAACATTCCAACATCCGAATTATAGGGGTGCCAGAAGGAGAAGAGGAAGAACAAAAAATTGAAAACTTATTTGAACAAATAATGAAGGAGAACTTCCCCAGTCTGGCAAAGGAAATAGACTCCCAGGAAGTCCAGGAAGCTCAGAGAGTCCCAAAGAAGCTGGACCCAAGGAGGAACACATCAAGGCACATCATCATTACATTACCCAAGATTAAGCAGAAGGAGAGAATCTTAGAAGCAGCAAGAGAAAAGGACACAGTTACCTACAAAGGGGTTCCCATAAGACTGTCTGCTGATTTCTCAAAAGAGACCTTACAGGCAAGAAGGGGCTGGCAAGAAGTATTCCAAGTCATGAAAAGCAAGGGCCTACGTCCAAGATTACTGTATCCAGGAAAGCTATCATTTAGAATGAAAGGTCAGATAAAGTGCTTCTCAGATAAGGTCAAGTTAAAGGAGTTCATCATCACCAAGCCATTATTTTATGAAATGTTAAAGGGACTTATCTAAGAAAAAGAAGATAAAAAATAGGAACAGTAAAAATGACAGCAAACTCACAGTTATTAACAACCACACCTAAAACCAAAACAAGAGCAAACTAAACAAACAACTAGAACAGAAACAGAACCACTGAAATGGAGATCACATGGAGGGTTATCAATAGGGGATTGGGAGGGCGAGGGAGGGGGGAAAGGTACAGAGTATAAATAGCATAAATGATAGGTGGAAAATAGACAGGGGGAGGGTAAGAATAGTGTAGGAAATTTAGAAGCCAAAGAACTTATATGTATGACCCATGGACATGAACTATAGGGGGGGAATGTGGGAGGGAGAGGGTGGCAGGATGGAGTTGAGTGAAGGGGCGGAAATGGGACAACTGTAACAGCATAATCATTAAATATATCAAAAAAAGAATAAATTTCAAAACAGAAATGGAGTTGTTCACAGATTGGACATGGAAAGTAAAAGACAGGGAGGTGCAGGAAATGCTCTGTTGTTTTTCATGCCACCTCAAACACAAACTAGGAAAGAAGAGTAGGGACCTAAATTTTGTGTATGTATTTGTGTCCTTACAAGCCTGTGTGACTCCCCTACCCAGCAGAGTACAGTTATAGTCATGAATATTTGCTGGGATAATCTACAACTTATTTAATAAACACATTTTTTCTTTTAAATATGTTTTATTCATTATGCTATTATAGTATACTTTCTCATTATCTGACACAAATGTGGGACCACCAGGTCAGACAGCTGCTGCCTTGCCCACTCCGCCAGTTACCACTGTGCCCACCCCAGTCCTCCAGGTGCCACCTTACTTCGAGTACCCTCCACCTGGCTGCCTGTTTCTGCCCTTCCTACTAGTCTGGATGAATGTTTCTTCTTTAACTCCTTGGTTGTCAGATTGCCATTCAGTTCAATTTTCTGTCAATTCTGGTTGTTTTTTGTTTTTAAATTTGTTGTTGTCTTTCTTTTGGTTGTGCAAGGGGGCACAGTGTGTCTACCTATGCCTCCATCTTGGCCGGAAGTTCAATAAACACATTTTTAACTTTAAAACTGTTGCTTAGATACCCTTTGCAGGAAATTGGTGTTTTCTGAACCAATGACATGCTTTGGAGGGCTTTCTTTTTTTCTTAATTATATATTATTGTTTATGCTCTTAGAGTTGTCCCAAATTTTCCACCTTTGGTCCCTCCACAAAGAATCACCACTACTTCAGGCAATTCCCGCAGGGTTGTCCATGTCCATGGGCCAGGTATATGTGTTATTTGGCTTCTCTATTCCCTATGCTTGTACTTCTAAGTCCTTCACATTTTTCACCCATCCCAACCTCCCTACCCTCTGACAACCAGCAAAATGTTCTCTGTATCCATAATTCTGTTTTGGCTCTGCTTCTTTGTTTATTTTGTTTTTTAGATTCAATTGTTTATGGATGCATATTTATTGCCATTTTATTTTTCATATTTTTCTTTTTCTCCGTCTTATTCTTCCTCTTTTTCTTAAAGAAGACACTTTAGCATTTCATATAAAATTGGTTTGGTGATGATGAACTCCTTCAGCTTTTACTTGTCTGGGAAGCTCTTTATCTATCCTTTGATTCTACATGATAGCTTTTCAGTGTAGAGTGATCATGGTTGTAGCTCCTTGTTTTCATCAATTTGAATATTTCTTATGAAAATCCTCTAGTTTGCAAAGTTTCTTTGGAGAAATCTGCTAACAGCCTTATGGGATTTCCCTTGTAAGTAACTCACTGCTTTTCTTTCACTGCTTTTAAGATTCTCTCTTTGTATACATCAAGGGTCATATAAAGGACCCATGGACAAAGCCAAAGGAGGTAGGATGGAGGGTGGGAGTTGGGGGTAGATGAGCAGGGGAAACTGGTGGTAGGAAAATGGAGAGAGCTGTACTTTAACACCAATTTTAAAAATTGATAAAAAATAAAATAAAATAAAATGTTCTTTTCTCTCTTAAAAAGAATAAATAAATAAAAACCTCCTGTAAAGAAATCTTCAGTCCCAGAGAGTTTTGTTGGAGAATTCTACTGAACATTTAAAAATTAAGTAATACCAATTTTGTACACTCTTTTTCAGAAAGTAGGAGTGGAGGGAACACCTCCCAACTAAACTTAAGAGAACAGTATTAACCCAATACTTAAACCAAAGAATAACAGTACAAAAAGTGAGACAACAGGGACTTCCGGCCAAGATGGAGGCATAGGTAGCCACACTGTGCCTCCTCACATAACCAGAAGAAGGACAACAACAATTTAAAAACAAAAACAACCAGAACTGAAAGAAAATCAAGTGGTATGTAAGTGCTACAACCAAGGAGTTAAAGAAGAAACATGCATCCAGACCGGTAGGAGGGGTGTAGACATGCAGCCAGGCAGAGAGGACTCAGCAAGGCGGTGGCGGGAGGAATGGGGCAGGCAAGGCTACAGCTGGCTGGCAAGGAACAGCTGGCAGATCCCACAAGGTGGTGGCTGGCGGACCCACAGGTCCCACATTCGTGAGTGCAGATAAACCAGGAGGAACAAAGGGGGAGCAAAACAGACTGCACAACCCCAGGGCTCCAGCATGGGAAAATAAAGCCACAAACCACTGATTGAAAACCCCTTGGGGGTTCAGGCGGCAGTGGGAGAAACTCCCAGCCTCACAGGAGAGTTCATTGGAGAGAACCACAGGGTCTCAGAACATACACAAACACATCCACACAGGAATCAGCACCAGAAGGGCCCACTTTGCTTGTGGGTAGTGGGGTAAGTGACTGAAAGCCAGCAGAGAGTGGAGTAAGAGCCTTTGTTCCCTCTTGGACCCCTCCCCCACATACAACATCACAGCGTGGCAATGTGGGTTGTCCCCCTGCCCCTGTGAAAACCTAAGGCCGTGCCCCTTTACGTAACAGGTGAGCAAAGACAAAAAAAAAATTGCCCAAATGAAAGAACAGGTCAAAGTTCCAGAAAAAATACAACTAAGCAACAAAGAGATAGGCAACCTTTCAAATGTACAGTTCAAAACACTGGTAATCAGGAAGCTCACAGATTTGGTTGAATTCAGTCACAAAATAGATGTAAAAATGAAGGCTATGCTAAGTGAAATAAAGGAAAATGTACAGGGAACCAGTAGTGATGGGAAGGAAACCAGGACTCAAATCAACGATTTGGAGCAGAAGGAAGAAAGAAACATCCAACCAAAAAAGAATGAAGAAACAAGAATTCAGAAAAATGAGGAGAGGCTTAGGAACCTCCAGGACATCTTGAAACATTCCAACATCCCAATCCTAGGGGTGCCAGAAGGAGAAGAGGAAGAACAAAAATTGAAATCTTATTGAAATCTTATTTGAACAAATAATGAAGGAGAACTTCCCTCATCTGGCTAAGGAAATAGACTCCCAGGAAGTCCATGAAGCTCAGAGAGTACCAAAGAAGCTGGACCCGAGGAAGCACACACCAAGGTACATCATAATTACATTACCCAAGATTAAGCAGAAGGAGAGAATCTTAGAAGCAGCAAGAGAAAAGGACACAGTTACCTACAAAGGGGTTCCCATAAGAGTGTCAGCTGATTTCTCAAAAGAGACCTTAAAGGCAAGAAGGGACTGGAAAGAAGTATTCCAAGTCATGAAAGGCAAGGACCTCCATCCAAGATTACTGTATCCAGGAAAGCTATCATTTAGAATGGAAGGGCAGATAAAGTGCTTCTCAGACAATGTCAAGTTAAAGACGTTCATCATCACCAAGCCCTTATTATAGGAAATGTTAAAGGGATTTATCTAAGAAAAAGAAGATAAAAACATGAACAGTAAAAATGACAGCAAACTCACAGTTGTTAACAACCACATGTAAAACAAAAACAAAAGCAAACTAAGCAAACAACTAGAACAGGAACAGAACCACAGAAATGGAGGTCACATGAAGGGTTATCGGCAGAAGAGTGGGAGGGGGAGAGAGGGTGAAAAGGTACAGAGAATAAGTAGCATAAATGGTAGGTAGAAAATAGACAGGGAGAAGGTAAGAATAGTACAGGAAATGTAGAAGTCAAAGAACTTATAAGTATGACCCATGGACATGAACTAAAGGGGGGAAATGTGGGAGGGAGGGGGTGTGCAGGATGGAGGGGAGTGAAAGGGGGAAACGGGACAACTGTAATGGCATAATCAAAAAACATATTTTTTTAAAAAGAGAAAACTACAGGCATATATCTCCCATGAATTTAGGTTCAAAAATCCTCAAGAAAATATCAGCAAATAGAATACAGCAATGAATAAAAAGCACTACACACCCTAAGCAAGTGGGATGTATCCAAGGTCTGTAAGGCTGGATCAACATTCAAAAACCAAGTAATGTGATCCAACATACCAATGCATTAAAGAAGTATCATATGACTATATTAATCCATGCATAAAAAACATTTGACAAAATCCAACAGCCACTCATAAAAACTCAGAGCAAATGAAGAATAAAGCCATAGGAGAGGTGGGAGGGGATAATGGGGGGAAAGAAGGGAAGGATTTTCAGGAACAACTATAAAGGACAGGTGGACAAAACCAAGGGGGTGGGTGGAAACAGGGGAAGGAGGTGGGGATGGCTGGGGTAGGGGGAGTGTTGGGGGTAAATGTAGATGACTGTACTTGAATAACAATAAAATAATTTTTAAAAGAAGTAATTGCTTGTATACCTTTCCTCCATATTGTAGGCATAGTGCTTTTAGGTTTGGAAGAAGTAATACATTTGTCATTAAAGATCTGAGAAGTTCACGATTTTTTCCACAACAAAATTTGCTTTTTTTTTTCATGTGGACAAATGTTTCTATTTTCCATAGGATAGGAAAGAAGTCTATCTTTTGTCAAAAGTAACATTTATACATATTCAGTCTCATTGAAAATTATGCGATTTGTATCATTTTGTTCTTGTAGATTAAAGAAAAGAGTACTTAGTCATCCATCTATTGAGGCAAGAAGGTTACATGTATTTTATATATAAAATAAAATTCTGAAAATGACAAAAAAAGAAAAAGGGAAATTCCCTAAACTTCATAAAGAGTATCAACAAAATACTTACCCCTAACAACATATTTAATAGTGAATGACAGACCACTTTGCCCCTAGATTGGGAACAAGCCAAGACTATCTGTTCTTAATAGTCTTATTTATTATAGTAATGGATGCTCTAGTCAGAAAAAAAAAAAGCAAGGAAAAGAAATAAAAGACCTAAAATTAGAAAGAAAGAAAGAAGAGAGAAAGAAAGAATCAATTAATTTTTATTTGCAGATAACAAGATTGTATGTGTGAAATATCCCAAGGAATCTACAAAAAACTCCTAGAACTAAGAAGTGAGTTCAACAAGGTTTTACAATGCAAAATCAATACAAAAGTCAATCATATTTCTATATGCTAACAATGAACATGTGAAAACTGAAATGAAAAACAATATCATTCACAATTTCTCCAATGAAAATGAAATGCTTAGGTATAAATCTAACAAAGCAATTACATGATATGCATCTTGAAAATTATAAAATGCTGATGAAAGAAATAAAAAATGACCTAAAGAAATGGAGAGATGCTGTGTTCAAGAATCAGAACACTCAACATAGTAAAGATGTCAATCTCCCCAAATTGATGTCTCAGTATAATCTAATTCCTACTGAAATTCAACAAGATTTTTATAGATATAGACAAACTTGCTCTAAAATCTACAAGGAAGCACATAGTATCTAGAATAGCTAAACAATTTTGAAAATGAAAATAAAGTAGGAAGAATTACTGTCCAATGTTAAGGTTTAATGTGTAACTATGATAATGAAGACACTGTAATGTGGGTAGATAGATAGACACAGATAGATGGAAGAGAATAGAGAAACAGAAATAGACTCATACAAATATGCCCAAGTGACTTTTACAAAGGTGAAAGTTCAACTCAATGGAGAAAACATGGCCTTTTCAAATGCTGCTAAAATAATTGGACAAAAGAAATGATAATCAGAACTTTGCACTTTATACTAAAATTAACTCAAGATGGGCCACAGACTTAAATATAAAAGGGTAAAACAAAACATTTAGGGGAATTAATAAAACAGGAGAAAAATCTTCAGAACCTAGGTCTAGTTGAAATATTCTTAGACTTGACACCAAAAGCATGATCCATAAAAAGAAAAACTGATTAATTGGATCTCATTAAAAAAATTTCTGTAAAGAACCTGTTAAGATACTAAAAAGACAAGCTAGTCAGAGTAAATAATGCAAGGAACATATCCAACAAAGGAGCTACATATAGAATTATAGCATACATACTCAAAATCTCAACAGTAATAAACAAATCCAATTTATAAAAGTCAAAAAACATAAAAAGACACTTTACCAAAAAGGATATATAGTTAGTTGACATGAAAATATGTTCAGCATAATTAACTATTAGGGAAACCCTAATTAAAACCATAATGAGATTCTACTATGTACCTATCAAAACAGCTAAAGTAAATGATAGCATCAAATATTGGTAAGGATATGAAAGAAGTGTATCACTCCTTCCTGGTGGTAATATAAAACAATAGTCACTCTGGTAAAAAAGCATAGTTGTTTTTCTAACACTAAGCATGTGTTTCTTATATAATCCAGCAATTATACTCTTGGGCGTAGGAGGGAAATGAAAACATTCACACAAAAACCTGTACACAAATGTTCATAGCAGCTTTATTTGTAATAACCAAAAACTGCAAAAAAAAAAAAAAACCCAAATGCTCTCCAATGAGTAAATGTTTAAATCAATCATGATACACTCATTCCATGAGACACTACTGAGCAGTAAAAATGAACATACTATTGATACACATAACTTGGATGCAAATCAGGGGAATTACACTGAATTTTTAAAAAGCAGACCTCAAAATGTTACACATCATATGATCTCATTTATAGAACATTCTTTCTGTATTTTCTGAAATGTGTACAATGAACATGGATTATCTTTATTGAAAGAAAGCCATAAAAACAAAGAAATAAATGATAATTATTTGATTAAAATACTTTAACAATACTTTCTTTAAAAGATATGAGGTCTATTCTATTAGCAACTTGCAAATATGCAATACAGTATTATTAACTATAGTTGAAGCAAGAGATAGAATAGGAAATCCTGATACACTGAGCTGTCATCAGTCAGAATCCTGATAATAATTAACATTGTGGTTTCCTCCCTGAGTGGGCAATCAAGGAGAACTGTGGGAAATGCGTGTGTAGAAGCTTAAGCAAAAACGCTACAAAGACCTGTGACCATTCAATGGAAGAGAGCCATTCCCAACCAGAGTTGTCCTGCTCCTGTATCTTGGGGTGATGAAGCTGAGGGAACCAAGACTGAAGCTACTATCCCTTTAGTTCCTGGAAGAAATCAGGATTTTGTCAGTCAGGATGATTTTGGCTCTGGAATTTGTAAGATATGTGTTTTCTTCGGAATTACTTTGGAATTTGTAAGATAAGTGTTTTGGGAATTAAATATTTTAGTGTAACTTTCATTATGACTGCATTTGTTCACATAATTCTTAATTGGTAAAATGAAATTTTTGACATTTCCTGTATGATTAGTGTCCCTATCATTTTTTTTTTCTTTTTTCTCTTATCTCTTAATGATTATGCCAAAGGCTGGGATTAGGGAGGGGATTATCTACTAGGAGCAAAGAAAGAATTAACTTGAACTTTTGAGATGATCCCTAACAAACAGTAGTGATTTGCTTTCTGCCAAATGGTTCTTTACCTTGGTTTGCTATGTTAAAACTGTAAATACAATGGATCATGGCATTTCTCTTTAACTGGATTGGGTTTATTTTGTCCTTTTCCCTGACCACTTGAGCTACAGGAAGGTATGAGGCCATTTCAGGATTTGGTCTCTAATTAAGGATACTGATTGTCAGGTTTTCCACTTATTTTCCTGGATATTTTCATGGTCAATATTGGCTCTGGTGGGTGTTCCTGGGCTTAGGCTTTCTCCTATTCTCAGAGGATTTATCAGTCATGATGCCAGCAACTTTCTCTCACTTGCATCACTTACCTTGGTTTGTGTGGTCCATTCAATTATTTTTTCTGACCACCAACAGCCTTGACTCAGTCTCTATCTGCAATTTAGTCATCATGCTGTGTATTAGTTACTAAATAGATCTTAAAAGTTCTCATCACAAAAAGAAAAACTTGTACTTTTTCATCAGAAAAAAGCCAGAACACAGGTGTCCTGAAAACCACCACTAAATCAAAGCCAAAATGGGAAAGGAAAAGACTCATATCAACATTGTGGTCATTGGACATGTAGATTCGGTAAGTCTACCACTCTTGGCCATGGGAGCTACAAATGTGGTGAGTTCAACAAAAGAACCATTGAAAATTTTCAGAAGCAGCCTACTGAGATGCAGAAGGACTCCTTCAAGTATGCCTGGTTTGGGATAAATTGAAAGGCAAATGTTAGCATAAATTGGGAACCGCCCTGCCTGGTTTCAGAAGCTGTAACCGCCCCCCCCCCCCCCCCCCACCATGGCTAAGGCTGAGTAAAAAGACCTTGGGACCATAAGCCAATAAAGAGACAAAACTTGTCTTCCTGGCAGGGTCACCACCTCTGCCCCCTTTACTTCACACTGCTTGGCCCCAGGTGGATGACTGGTTAGCCAATGACAGGTAAGATTCCTCAAGGGAGGGATGACCTAAGACAGGCATGGTCACAATGCGACCATCAGGGAAAGACTTGGGGAATTATACAAAAAAGAGGTGATGGACCCTCATCCCTCAGTTTTGACATAGCCTGAGTCCTCTTTCTCTCTGTAAGATATCTCTTAATCTCTCGGCTGCCTTACTTCCCCTGACTGACTTAAGCCTGAAACAATGCCAGATGGTGGTGCAGCCCTGGGCAGAAGCCAGCAATTCTCCAGGGTGATCAGGCCTAAGAAAGAATGCATAAAATCCTGTGAAAACTGCTTTGCTAAAAATGTCCTCAATTTTCTGATAAGGGCCCAAGCATGAAATGAGTTTCTTTCCCAAAGTTTTATGGCCCTTTAGCTATCTGACCATGACTCAGAATAAGCCCTCAGAGTTCTTTGAATGTTATCTATTGTTTGATCATTACTGCCTGACAATGATTAATGAGCTTTACCTGTATTCCTGTGCAAATTGAACCCAATAAAAGCCCATGGAGGAACAGGCTCAAGGCCCTTCTCCTTTTAGAAATTGGCCACCTTTCCTCCCCAAGCAGATCATGTCTTGGTAGATTTATTCTCATTCGTGGCAGCCAGAGGGCTCTTCAGGCACAGCACCCTGTCCCCCACAAGCATGGTATCACCATCGATATCTTCCTGTGGAAATTCAAGACCAGTAAGTATTATGTGACCATCATTGATGCCCCAGGACACAGAGACTTTATGAAAAACATGATTACAGGCACATCTCAGACTGACTGTGTTGTCCTGATAGTTGCTGCTGGTGTTGGTGAATTTGAAGCAGGTATCTCCAAGAATGGTTAGACCTGTGACCATGCCCTCTGGCTGACACACTGGGTGTGAAAGAGCTGATCATTGGTGTTAACAAAATGGATTCCACTGAGCTGCCCTACAGCCAAAAGAGGTACAAAGAAATTGTTAAAGAAGTCAGCACTTACATTAAGAAAACTGGCTACCACTCTGACACAGTAGTATTCATACCAATTTCTGGTTGGAATGGTGACAACATGCTGGAGCCATGTACTAACATGCCTTGGTTCAAGGGATGGAAAGTCACTTATAAAGATGGCAATGCCAGTGGAACCACTCTGCTTGAAGCTCTGGAGTGAATCTTGCCATCAATTCATTTAAATGACAGGCCCCTGTGTCAGCACCCCCAGGATGTCTACAAAATTGGTGGTATTGGTACTTTACTTCCCCTGTGGGTCAAGTGGAGACTGGTGTTCTAAAACCCGACACCTTGATCATCTTTGCTCCAGTCAATGTTAAAACTGAACTGAAGTCTGTTGAAATGTACCATAAAGCTTTGAGTGAAGCTCTTCCCATGGACAATGTGGGCTTCGATGTCAAGGACGTGCCTGTCAAAAATGTTGGTCATGGCAATGTGGCTGTTTGCAGCAAAAATGACCTGCCTATGAAGGCAGCTGGCTTCATTGCTTGGGTGATTATCCTGAACCATCCAGGCCAGTGCTGGATATGCACCTGTTTTGGACTGTCACACAGCTCATACTGCTTGAAAATTTACTGAGATGAAGGGGATTGATCATCATTTTGGGAAAAATGCCAGAAGATGGCCCAAAGTTTTTGAAATCTGGTGATGCTGCCATCATTGATATGGGTCCTGGCAAGCCCATGTATGTTGAGAGCTTCTCTGATTATCCTCCTCGGGCCACTTTTCCATTCCTGACATGGGAAAGACAGTTGCTGTGGGTGTTATCAAAGCAGTGGACAAGAAGGCAACTGGAGCTGGCAAAGTCATCAAGTTTGCCCAGACAGCTCAGAAGGCTAAATGGGTTTTCTGGGCAGAAAACCCCTACCCAGAAACATCCCCAACACCTGTCACCCCAGTCTTAGTGGTGAAAGAACAGCCTCAGAACTACCTGTCTCAATTGGCTATTTAAGTTTAATAGTAAAAGATTAGTTAATGACTACAATACATCCTCAAGCCATTAGAAGGAAAGGAGGATGAATTGCGGACCATTTGTTTTGTGTGTGCATGCATGTGTATGGCAGTTTTTAAGTTATTAAGGTTTTTAAAAAATTTTTATTGTTATTCAAATACAGTTGTATGCCTTTTCTCCCCATCCCTCCACCCCACCCCAGCTGAACCCACCTCCCTCCCTCACTTTCACCCTCCCCCTTGATTTTGTCCATGTGTCCTTTATAGTAGTTCCTGTAATTCCCTCTCCTCACTGTCCCCTCCCCAATCCCCCCTGACTATTGTTAGATTGTTCTTAACTTCAGTGTCTCTGGTTATATTTTGTTTGCCTTTTTCTTCTGTTGATTATGTTCCACTTAAAGGTGAGACCATATGGTATTTGTCCCTCACCGTCTGGCTTATTTCACTTGGCATAATGCTCTCCAGTTCCATTCATACTGTCACAAAGGGTATAAGCTCCTTCTTTCTCTCTGCTGCATAGAATTCCATTGTGTAAATGTACCATAGATTTTGGAACCACTCATTTGCTGATGTGCACTTAGGTTGCTTCCAGTACTTGGCTATTGTAAATTGTGCTGCCATGAACGTTGGGGTGCATAGGTTCTTTTGGATTGGTGTTTCAGGGATCTTAGGGTATAATCTTAACAGTGGAATTACTGGGTCAAAGGGAAGTTCTATTTTTAGTTTTCTGAGGAAATCCCATACTGTTTTCCACAGTGGCCTCACCAGCCTGCATTCCCACCAACAATGCACTAGGGTTCCCTTTTCTCCGCATCCTCTCCAACATTTGTTTGTTGATTTGTTTATGTTGGCCACTCTGACTGGTGTGAGATGGTACCTCATTGTGGTTTTAATTTGCATCTCTCTGATGGCTAGTGATGCTGAGCATCTTTTCATATGTCTCTGGGCCCTCTGTATGTATTCCTTGGAGAAGTGTCTGTTCAAGTCCTTTGCTCATTTTTTAATTGGGTTGTTTGTCTTCCTGGAGTGCAGTTGTGTGAGTTCTTTATATATTTTAAAGATCAGGCCCCTGTCTCAGGTATCATTGGCAAATATGGTTTCCCATACTGTTGGTTCTCTTTTGATTTTAATGCTGTTTTCTTTAGCCATGCAGAAGCTTTTTATTTTGATGAGGTCCCATTTGTTTATTCTTTCCTTTATGTCCCTGGCTTTAGGGGATGTGTCTGTGAGGATGTTGCTGCATGGAATGTCTGAAATTTTCCTGCCAATATTTTCCTCCAGGACTTTTATGGTGTTATGACTTATATTTAAGTCTTTTATCCATCTTGAATTTGTTTTTCTGTATTGCATAAGTGGGTGATCAAGATTCATTTTTAGCACGTAGCTGTCCAGATCTCCCAACACCATCTGTTGAAGAGGCTGTTTTTGCTCCATTTTATGCTCCTGCCTCCTTTGTCAAATATTAATTGACTGTAAAGACTTGAGTTTATTTCTGGGTTCTCTGTTCTGTTCCATTGGTCTATGTGCCTGTTTTTATGCCAGTACCAGGCTGTTTTGATTACAGTGGCCTTGTAGTACAGTTTGATATCAGGTATTGTGATCGCTCCTGCTTTGTTCTTCTTTCTCAAAATTGCTGCAGCTATTCGGGGTCGTTTATGGTTCCATATGAATTTCTGAAATGTTTGTTCTATATCTGCGAAATATGTCATGGGTACTCTAATAGGGATTGCATTGAATCTATAAATTGCTTTGGGTAGTATGGCCATTTTGATGATGTTAATTCTTCCTATCCATGAACATGGTACATGCTTCCATTTGTGTTCCTTAATTTCTTTCTTCAATGTTGTGCAGCTTGATGAGTACAGGTCTTTTACTTCCTTGGTTACATTTATTCCTAGGTAGTTTGTTTTTCTTGCTTCTGTATCAAATGGGATTTTTCCCTGATTTCTGTTTCTGCAGTTTCATTGCTGGTATACAGGAATGCCTTTGATTTCTGAGTATTGACTTTGTATCCAGTTGTTTTACCAAATTCATTTATTAGGTGGAGTAGTTTCTTGGTGAAGTCTATAGGATTTTCCATGTACACTATCATGTCATCTGCAAACAGTGACAGTTTCATTTCCTCCTTTCCCATTTGGATTCCTTTTATTTCTTTACCTTGTCTGATTGCTGTGGCTAGGACTTCCAATACTATGTTGAATAGGAGTGATGAGAGAGGGCATCCTTGTCTTATTCCTGATCTTAGTTGGAAAGCTCTAAGTTTTTGTCCATTGAGTATGATGTTGGCTGTAGGTCTCTCATATATGGCCTTTGTTATGTTGAGGAATGCTCCCTCTATTCCTGCTTTGCTGAGTGTTCTTATCAGAAATGGGTGTTGTATCTTATCAAATGCTTTTTCTGTACCTATTGATATGATCATATGATTTTTGTCTTTGCTGTTGTTTATGTGATGCATTATGTTTATTGATTTGTGAATATTGTACCACCCTTGCATCCCTGGGATGAATCCCACTTACTCATGGTGTATGATCTTTTTAATGTATTGCTGGACACAGTTTGCCAATGTTTTATTGATGATTTTAGCGTCCATGTTCATCAGCAATACCGGCCTGAAGTTTTCTTTCTTCGTTGTGTCTTTATCTGGTTTGGGGATCAGGATGATGCTGGCTTCATAAAAAGAGTTTGGGAGTCTTCCATCAGTTTGGATTTTTTTGAATAGTCTGTGAAGGATAGAGTTAGCTCTTCCTTAAATGCTTTGTAGAATTCTCCTGTGAAACCATCTGGTCCAGGGCTTTTGTGTGTTGGGAGTTTTTTGATGACTGCTTCAGTTTCATCTGCTATTATTAGTCTGTTCAGAATTTCTTCATTTAGTTTTGGAAGATGATGTTTTTCTAGAAATGTGTCCATTTCATGTAGGTTTTCAAATTTCTTGGCATACAGTTCTTCATAGTAATGTCTTACAATCCTTTGTAATTCAGTGGTATCAGTTGTCATCTCTCCTCTTTCATTTCTAATTCTGTTTATTTGGATCCTCTCTCTTTTTTTCTTGATGAGCCTACTTAAAGGCTTGTCAATTTTTTTTATCTTTTCAAAGAACCAGCTCCTGGATTCATTGATCCTTAGAATTGTGCTTTTACTCTCTATGTCATTTAACTCTGCTCTGATCTTGGTTATTTCCTTCCTTCTACTTGCTCTGGTCTTTGTTGTTGTTCCTTGAGTTCCTGTAGGAGTAGGGTTAGGTTGTTTGTTTGAAATGTTTCTATCTTTTTAAGGTAGGCCTGTATTGCTATGAACTTCCCTCTCAGGACTGCCTTTGCTGTGTCCCATTGGTTTTGGGTTGTTGTGAGTTCATTTTCATTTGTTTCCAGAAAGTTTTTGATTTCTTCCCTAATCTAATTCTTGACCCGTTCATTGTTTAATAGCATGGTAAACAATCACCATGATTTTGAGTGTTTTGGGTTTTTTCCTTTGGGGTTTGTTTGTAGTTTCAGTCCCTTGTGGTCAGAGAAAATGCTTCATATGATTTCAATTTTCTTGAATTTGCTGAGGCTTGCTTTGTGTCCTATCATGTGGTCAATCTTTGAAAATGTTCCATGTACACTTGAAAAGAATGTGTTTTTTGTTTCTTTGGGGTGAAAAGCTCTATATATATCAGTTAATTCCATTTCATCTAGGGTATTGTTATGTGACACAATATCCTTTTTGATATTTTGTTTGGAAGATATGTCCATCTTTGCAGTGGGGTGTTAAAGTCCCCTACTATAATTGTGTTGCTGTCAATATCTTTCTTGAAGTCCTCCAAGATTTACTTTATGTATTCGGGTGCTCCTATGTTGGGAACATATATGTTTACAATGTTTATGTCTTCTTGTGGACTCTTCCTTTGAGTATTATGAAGTGACCTCTGGGTCTTTCTTTATGGCCTTTCTTTGGAAGTCTATTTTGTGAGATATGAGTATTGCTACCCCTGCTTTTTTTTCTTGTCCGTTTGCTTGGAAAATTTTTTTTCCAGCCCTTCACTTTGTTTTTGTAGGTATTTTGTCCTGGGGTGAGTCTCTTGTAGGCAGCATGTGTGTGGGTCATGTTTTCTTATGCATTCAGCTATTCTATGTCTTTTGATTGGAGCATTTAATCCATTTACATTTAAGGTTATTACTGATAGGTAGTTATTCATTGCCATTTTTTCATACCTGTGTTCCTCACTCTTTCTCTTTTCCTTCCTTTCCTTAAAGCAGTCCCTTTAGCATCTCTTGCAGAGCTCGTTTGGTGGAGGTATATTCTTTTATACTTCTTTTCTCTGGGAAGCTCTTTATTTGGCCTTCTATCTTGATTGAGAGCCTTGCTGGGTGATGTAGCCTTGGTTGCTGGCCTCTGGTCCTCATTACGTGGAATATTTTTTACCATTCTCTTCTGGCTTGGAGTGTTTCCATTGAGAAGTCAGTTGCTAAACTTATTGCAGCTCCCTTGTATGTTACTTCCGGTTTCTCCCTTGCTGCCTTTAAGATCCTCTCTTTGTCTTGGAATTTTGCCATTTTAATTATGATGTGTCTTGGAGTGGGCCTCTTTAGGTTCCTCTTGCTTGGGACTCTCTGTGTTTCCTGGATTTTGGTGACTTTTTCTCTCCTCAGATTTGGGAAGTTTTCCATCATTACTTTTTCAAACAGGTTTTCTATCCCTTGCTCTTCTTCTTCTCCTTCTGGTATCCCTATTATACGGATATTATTACGTTTCATGTGGTCCTGCTATTTCCTTAATCCCTCTTCATTCTTTCTTTGCCTCTTTTCCTTTTCTTGCACTTTCTGGGTGTTTTTTTCTACTTTGTCTTCCAGCTCGCTGATCCGATCCTCTGCTTCATCAAGTCTGCTTTTCATTCCTTCTACTGTGTTCTTCAATTCAGAAATTGTATTCTTCATTTCCTCTTGGCCCTTGTTGATAGTGTGTATTTCCTTTTTCATGTTGATATAGTTTGCAGTGCGTTCATTGTAGTTTCGCTGTAGTTTCTGCTAGTTCTCTGTGAGCTTCCTGATAACCATTGCTTTGAACTCAGTATCTGATAGTTGACTTGCCCCTTTTTCATTTAGCATTCTTTCTGAGGCTTCCTCCTTTCCTTTCATTTGGGGATTGTTTTTTTGTCTTCCCATTGTTTGTGCAACTCTTCTTGTTAGCCTCTGCTTCTTAAATTGATCTATTCTGACTTCCTGGATTTATGGTATGAACTTCTGTGGCAGAATGCCAATGGTATTCATTGGTTCAATGTCCTTAATCTCCTATGCTCACTGCTCTTGAGCTGACCTTTATGGGTCTAACATGGGGTAACTCTTGTCTTTTTAGCACTCCAGGTTTTATTGTCTCACCTGTGGGAAAATGAGAAAGAAGGGGAGAAAAAGGAGAAGGGAAGGAAGGAAAAAGGGAAAGGGAATAGGAAAGGAATGGAAGGAATGAAAGAAGGAAGAAGGAATAAAAAAAGATCAGAGGAAAGATAAAAAGAAGGAATTTTAACAAAAATTAAAAAATAAATAAAAGAAGGCAGGAAGAAGGAATAAAAAAGGTAAAGGATGGAAGGAAGAAGGAATAAAAAAAGAAAGAAGGACAGAAAGGAAGAAGGGATTTAGGGGGAAAGGAGCATGAAAGAAAAAAAGAAAAGAAAAAGAAAGAGAGAGAGAGAAAAGGAAAAAAAAAAGTCTTCTGCTGGCTTTAAACCAGTCAGGGTAGTTCTGCTGGTCTTCCTGTCTGTGAAACGGGAGGAGGTGGTTGAAGGGATTGGTTTCACTTTTCTCCCTTCCTGAGCCACACTGTTCTCTGTTTTTCAGCCTGCAGTCCAGTTCCTCACGGTCCTTCTGCTCCCCACTAGGCCTTTAGTTCACCAGTTGAGCTGTCCTTAAGGTGCACCAATTACGGGAACTCACACTCCCCCTTCTTTCTCTTTGCTGTCTTAGATGCTAGGGGCTCTCGGTGTTCCTTCAGGGTAGTTTAGCCCCCTACTTGGTCAAGTCTTTTTGGGGACTGCAGTCTCCCCTAGCCCTGCAGCTCTCCTCTGCTGGGCATTCTGCCTTCCTCCTAGAGAGCCAGCAGGCCCTGCAGAGCTCTGTGTGCAGGGGCTAGGTGGGAGTTGTTCAGAACCCGTGGTTTTAGGTGTGGTCACCGGCAGGCAGTCAGGCTGTTGATCAGGTTGCGTGGCTGATCCCCAGCTTTGGGCCTGTGTGCGGGTCAGCCAGCCACTGATCTGGGTGCACACCCACCAGAGGTTTCAGGTGTGGGCACCCAGTCGGGGTTTCAGGTGTGGGCACCCAGGGTGCTGATTGAGGTGCCCGCCCACCCAGGTACTTTGGGTGTGTGCGCCCAGGCAGCCGAGCCACTTATCAGGGTATGCGCCCACCCCAGGTTTCAGTTGTGGGCGCCCAGTCCACTAATCTGGTTGTGCACCAACCAGGTTTCAGGTGTGTGCTGGGGCTGCTTATCCCGCATTCACAGTCAAGGGGCTGAGCGGGTAGGGGCGCAGGAGGCCACAGCTGCTGCGGAGAGTTCTCTAACTAGCCTCTGAGTGCCTCTATTTTCTCTTTTTCTTTTCGAGAAATTCTTCCTATTCAAGCCCCCCTGGTCCAAACAAGCACCTGGCCTCTCTCACAGCCCTGCCTGGCTCTCTCCCAAGAATCCTGCAGCAGACCCTGCGCCCAGGCCGGTGGCTTCAGCAGCCCTGGTTCCGGCACTGGTCCCAGGGACCTTATTGTCCTTAAGCACTCCTCTTACCGTCAGATCTTTCAATGTCCTCTATCTTTGGTCTCCGATCTTCATATATGCTGGAATACCATTGGCTGTTTGCTCTGTTCCTCAGATCAGCTAGGTGTTTCACTGGAGCGGAGAGGAAGGGGACTCTGCTCCCACCTATCTCGCCGCCATCTTACCACCTATCAAGTTATTAGTTTTTAAAATCAGTACTTCTTAATAGAAACAACTTGACCAAAAATCTGTCACAGAATTTGAAACCTATTAAAACAAACTTTAATGCGAAAAAAATTGTAATTATGTATGATAACATTGGACTTATCGTGGTGATTATTTTGCAATGTTATACAGTTTAACTAATATAATGTTATATATCAATTGCATCTCAATTTCTAAAAGATATGGGGAAAATAGATGTTTCCCCAGAGCTTCACAACTAACATTTAAATGTTAGATAATAACAATAATTACCATGATTTGGGGCATGGAAGTTACTTTGATTAACTTTAGTCTTACTTATTGAATTAAGAGATAATCAACAGACACAACAATTAGGATATTGGGGCCAGCTGTATTCAGTGAAATGCCTGATAAAATTAAAGTAAACCTACTGAGGCTATATTGAATAGAAGTTCTAACTATACTTGATCTTTTTTTCAATATCACCTTGTATGGTAAATGGAGGCAGTCTGGCTTCCTCACCCACATGTCTGGTAACTAAAGGAAACAGTTTTCCCATAACCTTGAATGGGTCTGATAAGTAGTGTTCTCATAGCATTGAGACTGGGTCCTGTAAATGGTTCCCATAACATGAAGTGAGCTCACATGTGCAGAATCATGCTCTGGTATATAATTTTTTGGCTCTTTGCCAGCTTTGTTTGTCTCTAGTACTTAAGCAGGTAGGGGCTTCTCACTAGAGAGATGTGCAGCTTGCAGCATGCGTGGCTCTCCCACCCATGAATAAAGGCATGTCAAGCATCCCCACGGTTCCACGCATTTTCTTCCATTCCCAAATCTAGAGTGGACCTGCCAGTCTTGACCAGCTGCAACACACACATTTATACCAGGATTTTAAATACCCTCATTGCTCTAATAAACACATCTTTACACTATTCCTGCAGCAGAAAGGAGGGTAGAATGTTGTCTTTATTTGGGGAACATTTAGATTAAGAGGAAGCCTCTTTGGGCCTGGCTGTTGGGATCTCCTGGGTTATCCCTATCTCTGTCATTGACACATCAAGAGTTCATGGGTAAGACCCCTGAGCTTGAATTATAATTCTTTATTTATAGTATAATGGTAATAATTCCTCCCCTTCTTTTCTTCATGAAGATGTTGAAGGAATCTTAGCAACTTGAGAAAAAGGTGCTATCTTTTTATTCTCACAGAAAAAAATTATATTTACAACTTATTTCAAAAGCTGTTTTCAAAAGCAAACACAGTAACACTGAAGTTGAAAAATCTATGCTCACTGAAAGTTGTCAAGTCTGATAAATTATTAACAGAATACTGCATCAAAAATAAGGCAATAAACCGAGATACCCCATGAACAATTCCTCCACTCACACAACTGTGTAGAACTAATCTTTCTAGTAACAAATGATACTTCACTCCATTTCAGCGTGTCTGAAATCCTTAAAAAGAGAGTGACAAAATATGATCTTCATTCTTCATTAGAGTCTTAGAACATTTGAAGGAAAAAATTTCTAAAGCACAAAGAGGTAAAGAGGTATAATCTTTGAAAAAGATACTCAGTGTTCAAAATTCAAGAATGCAATACTAATACACAATGAGCATTAGGTGAATATATGCAATACAGTGATAGTAAATTAATTTATTTAGTACTTTTTCCATTCCATATCATCAGGAGGATTGATTTCAACTTTCCTTTTACCTACATCAGACCAGTTGGTACTCAAAACTGTACCACCAGACTCCATAAATGATTTGTTCATGGCATGCTTCCCTTCATCAGAACCATCTGAATAGATCTGCTGAAATAGTTTGTTTAAAGCTGCATCTCCCTCCAACTTCTCATTCTTTTCTTATTCTTTGATCTCTCCAACCAATTTATCCCAATTTCTTGTATAATGAGATGATGATGGATATAGGTTCTTTACATCTGCGATGAACTGTTTTGGCTTAGGCACATCTCCTTGCCCCTCTAGTTTTTCCCATCTCACGGCCTCTGGTTTTTTCATTTTAATTTCAATCTTTGTTGAAAGTACTTTAGAGGGACAACCAAGATGGCGGCATAGGTAGACACACTGAGCGTCTTCGCACAACCAGAACTGACAGAAAATCGAATGGCAAGGAAATCCGACACCAAGGAAAAAAAAAATAAACATTCATCCAGACCGGTAGGAGGGGCGGAGATAGGCACCAGGGCGGAGACGACTCACGTGGCTGTGGCGGGACTGAGACTGGCGGAGTGTGGGATGGACGGGGCAGGCAGTCCGACCACTAGCAGACCCTGCGGCCCCACATTCGCGCACAGATAAACCCGACAAACGGCAGGGAGCAAAGCAGACCGCACAACCCAGGGCTCCAGAGCGGGGAAATAAAGCCTCAAACCTCTGATTGAAAACGCCCGTGGGGGTTGGGGCAGCAGCAGGAGAGACTCCCATCCTCACAGGAGAGATCGTTGGAGAGACCCACAGGGGCCTAGAGCGTGCATGAGCCCACCCACTCAGGAACCAGCACCAGAGGGGCCCAGTTTGACTGTGGGTAGTGGAGTGAAGGATTGAAATCCAGAGGAGAGTGAAGCAGGCGCCATTGCTCCCTCTCGGCCCCTCCCCCACATACAGCATCACAGCGCAGCAACCAGCCTTACCCTGCCCCAGGAACACCTAAGGCTCCGCCCCTTAAAGTAACAGACACCCCAAGACAACAACAACAAAAATGGCCCAAATGACAGAACACTTCAAAGCTCCAGAAAAAACACAACTAAGCAATGAATAGATAGCCAACATATCAGATGCACAGTTCAAAACACTGGTTATCAAGATGCTCACAGAATTGGTTGAATCTGTTTGAAAACCAGATGAAAAAATGAAGCCTATGCTAAGAGAAACAAAGGAAAATGTACAGGGAACCAATAGTGATGCGAAGGAAACTGGGACTCAAATCAATGGTGTGGACCAGAAGGAAGAAAGAAACATCCAACCAGAAAAGAATGAAGAAACAAGAATTCAGAAAAATGAGGAGAGGCTTAGGAACCTCCAGGACATCTTGAAACGTTCTATCATCCAAATTATAGGGGTGCCAGAAGGAGAAGAGGAAGAACAAAAAATTGAAAACTTATTTGAACAAATAATGAAGGAGAACTTCCCCACTCTGGCAAAGGAAATAGACTTCCAGGAAGTCCAGGAAGCTCAGAGAGTCCCAAAGAAGCTGGACCCAAGGAGGAACACACCAAGGCACATCATAATTACATTACCCAAGATTAAACGCAAGGACCTACATCCAAGATTACTGTATCCAGCAAAGCTATCATTTAGAATGGAAGGGAAGATAAAGTGCTTATCAGATAAGGTCAAGTTAAAGAAGTTCATCATCACCAAGCCCTTATTATATGAAATGTTAAAGGGACTTATCTAAGAAAAAGAAGATAAAAAATATGAACAGTAAAAATGACAGCAAACTCACAGTTATTAACAACCACACCTAAAACAAAAACAAGAGCAAACTAGGCAAACAACTAGAACAAGAACAGAACCATAGAGATGGAGGTCACATGGAGGGTTGTCAATAGGGGCGTGGGAGGGGGAGAGGGGGGCAAAGGTACAGCGAATAAGTAGCATAGATGATAGATGGAAAATAGACAGGGGGAGGGTAAGAATAGTGTAGGAAATGTAGAAGCCAAAGAACTAATAAGTATGACCCATGGACATGAACTATAGGGGAGGAATGTGGGAGGGAGGGGGTGGGCAGGATGGAGTGGAGTGGGGGGCGGGGAATGGGACAAATGTAATAGCATAATCAATAAATATATTTAAAAAAAAGAAAGTACTCTGTTCTGGTATTATAGGATGAAGAAGTCTCAGTTTCAAATTATAATCCTCTCCAGAAGGAAGTTTCACCAAAGCAGACAACTCTTTTTCTGAAAATTCCACATTTACATCATTCTTCTGAACATTCTTGATCATAAGTGTTAGGATTACTTGAGATTCAGTTTGATACCAGTCATACTTGATTTTTGACTGATAGAGTCCTCTGGGATAAAGACATGTTGGATTGTGACTCATTCTGAGCTTCATGACAACTTTTAATCCAGACAATAAAATCAGCATCCGCACTATCTAATTTCTGTCCTTCAGTAAAAGTTTCTAGAGCAGCAGCATAGTTTTTTTCATGGTATTCACATATCCCTTTTCTCAGCATAGCAGTCGGATTATTTGGATTAAGTTCAAGAGATTTCTTTGCATCAGCAACAGCATCACGATAATTCCCAAGAAGGATGTGACAATAAGCTCTTTGACAATAATTTTGTGCATCATCTGGTTTCTCTTCCAAAGCCTCAGTCAGCTCCTCTAACGCCGCCTGGGGGTCCTCGTCCACCAGAGCATCGGAGAAGCTCGGGAGAAACCTCTGGGCTGTTGCAGGTCCTGCTGCAGCGGCCGCCATCCCATCACTGCAGCTGTTGCTGGAGCTGCTACCACCGAGGTTACAAGACCTGCCACCGCCCACGGGGGAAACTTCTGGAGACACTCACAATGGGCTTCCATCCTAAGTAGCCAACGAGCAGCCACGCAGAGTGCCACGCGGGGAGGAGATGCCAAAAGGTGCTATCTTAACATATTCAACATAGTGCTTTGTCATTAGAAATATTTCAGGGGCAGTATTGGCAATTAGTTCCCACCATGCCACTCATGAAAAGAGTGGCCCTTCTCCCTCATCCTTCAATCATCACTTCCCCCAGTTTTGTCCCTGAATCCAATTATAACTCCTTACTTGAAACCTCAGTACTGGATAAAGGGTTTCCCAAAATATACAGTTGACAATTAGAATATTTGCATTTATTTCTGCTTCTTGGAAATAGACTGATGTGTTAAAAGTTTAAACCTGAAAAACATTTTGAATTTCTTGAAGGAAAGTAACAATTCAATTTTTGGTTTTGAATCATGATCAGAACACCCACTGAGAAAATGCATGTTTCTTGGCAGTGAGCATACTACAAGTGTAGATTTAAGAGGAGGGGGGAACACAGTAGGCAAGAGCAGGAAAAGTGGAAAGAGAAGAGACAGAAGGGTGAGGGACAGAGAAAGGACAGAACAGAGACAGAAGTTACAGAAAAGGAAGATTTTTCCTTCAGATAGAATTGGGCTTCTTCAAGTAAGCACATGTTACACTGCATGCCAATCTCTTGTAGTACGGACCCTTCCTGTACTCTGTATAGTGCTTGGGTTTCTTTTGCCTTCCTTCCTAGGTCTCAGTACTCACCAGCATGGGCTGGATATCTCAAGAATAGAGGCTGCCATTACTTTCTCTGGTTCTGTATTCTGGAATTTTGTCATCATGCTCCCTCTCGGACTTTGCTGAGTGTAAATAATTATCCCATTTCTTAACTAGACAATCACAAGTCATGGAGGAATTTCCTACATAGGACACCATCAGAATATTTCCTCTCTGGCCTCTATCCATTTCTTTTCAATCCCACTACATCCCATTCATTTTACTCTGAAAAAAAGTGAACATCAAAGGCAGAACAATGACTTTGCCTTTTCTGAAAACCTATGACTACAGCAACAGCCCTCATCAACTTCCCTAGCAGTTTGTGAGTCTGTGAAGTCAAAGGACTTTTCTGGCTGGAAAGGCCTGAGTAGGGTGAGAAAGTGATTTCCACTCTCTTGGACAGCCTATTACCAGTAACCTGTCTAACCTGCACAGTGTCTGCACAGGAAAGCCTCACTGCAAACCAGCAGAAGCGTAAGGCTCCCTCCACCCCCAGTTCTCCAGCTTCCAGACCTCTCCTAATATAAGATGATAGGAGTAGGACAGGATGTGCTTGAACAGGAAAAAAATCCTGATTTACCCAAAGGCAAACATTGTTAAGTGCTAAAGGCTACAGTGGAGCGCAAAGGGTAGGACCATGTGAGGCCAGACGAGTAATGCCTTCTCCCATCTACAGGTGGGGGAGTGAGTCAGGGAACATTTCCTGGTGGAAGTGACATTTGAGTTGGGTCCCAAAGGAAAGGAGGAAGTGGGCTGAATAGAGGGTGGGGAGGGAAGCAGGGAGCTAAGAAAGCATGGATGCATATACAGAGAATGGTAAAAATCCATGTCATTGACATGTGGTGTGTGTGAGGAAGAGGAAAGGAAGGCCATGTCTGGAAGAGTTTATAGACCATGTTAGGGACACAGACTGCAGGCAGTGAGGAGCCATCAAAGATTTTCCAAGCAAAGAAGGGTTTGGATGTTTCCTTTCAAGGTCATGTACACTAATTATTGACACAGATTTTATTGATATATTTGGGATTAGGCCCATTTTCTGTCAACAGCCATTCATCCACAAGTATAAAAAAACCCACAATGACAACATGATGATATTCTTTTATTTTTTTTAACAAGAATGGCTAAGTGGTTTGCTTTTAAAATCAGCCTTTCTATTTAAAAATGACAACTTCTGGTCAAGATGGCAACATTGGCAGATATGGCTTGCCTCTTCACACAACCACATCAAAATTACAACCAAAATATAGATTAACATCAGTCAGGAATGTCATAATTTGAACTAAATGGAAGTCTGACAATTACAAAATCGAGCAGAATGGGAGTCTGACAACTGTGGAACTGAAGAAACCACATCCATCCTGACTGGTAGGAGAGGCACAGGTGTGGAACTGGTTGGTCCAACACTCATGTGGATAAAAATTTGGTAGGGATATCTCAGAAGTAAGGAGTACCAGCCCCACACCAGGCAACCCAGCCCAGACTTCCAGTGCCAGGAATATAAGTCCCCACAACTTCTGGCTGCAAAAACCAGTGGGGATTGAGTCAGTGGAAGTAACTTCTGGAGCCCCAAGCAGTTCCTCTTAACCCACACACAGACTCATCTACTTGGACTCACTCACCCTGAGCTCTAGCACCAGGGTAGCAACTTGAAAGGTGCCAGTGTTATACAAGGAGAAACTGAAATATCTGACATCAAGGTGAGCAGAGGCCATAGTCCTTTTGTTAAGCCATCCCCCTACAAAGTAGGTAGGCTGGTGCCATATATGAGACTCCATCAACCTGGCTAACACTGTTTAACTTGCCTTGGAGACCCCCAGAGGTTCTGCCCCACCCAATTTATGGGCCAAGCCAAGCTGCTTTTCATAAGAATGGCTATTCTTGGCTCCTAAATCTCATCAAACAAGCAACAGTTGGCTTCAGTGAGCCTCAGCAGCAGCCAGATTAGAGTCACAGTTTGGCGTCATCTGGTAATCTCTAAACCCAGCACAAGTAGCAGCCATATCAGATTGCTTTACAGCTCAGGCAGTGTGCCTCGGGCAAAACAAAGGTGGGGGCTGACCTTGGTTTGCACCACCCAAGAAACCCCAGGGCCAATGCACCCAGTGGACAGCTATAGACCAGGTCAGAGCATCACCACCCTGCCCCTGCACAGCTGATCCTCCACAGACAGGAGAGGTTAGTTGTTAGTGGTCACAGTCAGTACTTGCAGCTGACTGGCCTGGGTAAATCCCTCCTATTGATCTGGCAATAGCAATGAAGGCTCAACTACAAGAGGAGGGTGTACTCAGCCCATACAAAGGGGTACCCAAGTACCCCTCAAGAAACCATCTTGGGTGATAGGGGAGGCCATGCCAGTAGACCCTACAAGGACACCTACTACATTAGGCTACACTACCAAGACACAGAGCCAAAGCAGCTCTACCTAACACATACAAACAAACACAGTGAGTCTGCAAAAATGAGAAGACAAAGAAACATGGCCCAAATGAAAGAACAGATCAAAACTCTAGAAAAAGAGGTAAATGAAATGTAGACAAGCACTCTATCAGATGCAGAGTTTCAAAACACTGTTTATAAGGATGCTCAAGGAACTTAGTGAGGACCTGAGCAGCATAAAAAAGACCCAGTCAGAAATGAAGGATACATTAATTGAAATAAAGAACAATTTACAGGGAAACAACAATAGAGTTGATGAAGCCAAGAATCAAATCAATGATTTGGAGCATATGGGAGCAAAAAACAACCATGCAGAACAAGAAGAAAAATAATTTTTAAAAAATGAAGATAATATAAACAGCCTCTGGGAAAACTTCAAGAGGTCCCACATTCACATAATAGGGGTGCTGGAAGGAAAAGAGATAGAGCAATAAATTGGAAATCTATTTGAAAAGCAGTGAAAGAAAACTTCCCTAATTTGGTGAAGGAAATAGACATGCAAGTTGAGGAAGCACAGAGTTCCAATCATGATGGATGCAAAGAGGCCCACTCCAAGACACATCATAATGAAAAAGCTAAAGGTTACAGACAAAGAGAGGACTCTTAAAAGCAGCAATGAAAAAAAAGTTAGTTACCAGATGGTTGCCAGGTGGAAGAGGGGGAGAGGAAGAATGCATGAAGAGGTGAGCAGATTAAGAAGTACAAATAGGTAGTTACAGAATAGCTATGGGGATGTAAAGTACAGTATGGGAAATGAAGTAGCCAAAGAACTTATATAGATGACTCATGGACAGGAACAATGGTAAGGGAATTGCCTGAGGGACTGGGAAGAGGGGAGCAAGGGGGAAAAGTGAAAACAACTGTAATAGCATAATCAATAAAATATAATTTAAAGAATAAAAATTAACAATAAAAACAACAACAAATAAAAGGGTTTAATAACCACCTCAAATTTGGCTTCCTGTTAATTTCCCTATCCATTGTGGCCAGTATATTCTAGTGCCTGACAAAATGAGAGACAACTCTGGACTGCAGTAAAACCAATACCTCAGAACTCTCAGAGCCAGGTGGTTTTATGGGTATTTTACTTCCATGTGTCCTCTGACTGAAGGGGAAGTTGAATGATCTCAATGATTCTGATCGCCCTGGCTAGTATCACCAATTCAAGAAAGTGGGTTAGCTTACATATCCAGTCCCAACATAGGGCAGCTCTTAGCATATGACATGATCAGGACTTCCCCTCCTCATCTGCACAAGTTCTTCGTTCTGCCCTTCTTCACATGCTGGCATTGTCCCCACACTGCCTTCCTTCATGGACACAGGTGTCAACAGCAACAGAGACAACATGCTGCCTTGTTGAGAGGCTCTCCTCCAACAGTGGAATAACAGTTCTTCCTCTCAGTTTTATTAGGCCACTGTGGTCACTTGCCCATCCTTAGACCAATAATAAGTAGTTGCCAGAAGAATGCAATGTCCTAATTGGCCTAAGCCTGAATCCCTGAACCAATCACTGATGTGGAGAGGTGGGATAAACATAAAGAGCATATTTAGAAATCAGGACCCATCCCGGGAGTCGGGTCATGGAATCATGGGTCAGCTTCCCTTGGGCCACATGTCCTGAAAAGTCTAATTTCTAATAAAAAAAGAGGAAAGACACACAGAATACTTGGCAGACAAATAAGTGTGTTCACAACTCCTTACTTAAGAACAACAATCATTATCTGTTAATCCCCTTAGTTCTCAATTCTTGGGGATGCATTATTTAAGGGGTTTCCTGACACTTTCATAGCTCCTCGGTGATGACCCTCTTTTTGGTTCTCCTCAAGAACCCTTAGTCTGAACCAAATCTTGTATTTCACTGTTCTTTCATTTGTTCTAGTCTTGTTTATCACTAAAATGTAAGCTTTCTGAAGACAGGACTGCTTCTTGAAATTTTCAAGTCTCAGTATAAATGTTATATCTTCTCTGGAGGACAGCACCGAGGCATAAGGGTGCGTGCTCAGATTTGATTACCCATGACTTCCTTCTGCTTCCATCACTCAGACCCAGCATGACTCACCAGTCTCTCCTGGATCACTGAGTCTCTTCAAAGCCACACTTGCTGTAAACCTTTCAGTACACAGGAAGACAACTTCCCACACTTGGTTCTCGAATTTCCTTCCATTCTTCTCCCTCCATGATCTAGCCAAAATGAGAGCTCTTGTCAAGGTCTCCATGGACCTGTCCATTGCCAAATCTCATGGTCAGTGAGGTCACAGTAATCACCTTTTAGTAGTATTTGACACAGGTGGATCACACTCTCTCTCTCTCTTTTTTTTTTTTTCTTTACAGAGAGAAACATCAATTGGTTGCTTTCTTGTACATGCCCTGACTGGGGTTTTAACCCACAATCTCCCTGACCAGCAATCAAACCCAAGACCTTTTGGTCTATAGAATGATGCTCCAGCCAATTGGGTCACATTTGCCAGGGCTGGTCAGAGCTGGCAAATGTGACTTCTTGATATACCTTCTTCTTGTGGCTTCGAGGACAACACACCCTACAGGATTCCTCCCTGTCACCGTCTTCCCAGACTGGCCTCATCTTTTCCTGAACATTGAATGTTGAATGCCTTGGCTTCATCGTTTCTCCTTCTCCTTGGGCAGTCTTTTGTGGTTTCATGGCTTTAAATACCACCTAACTACTGGCCACTTCCAAGGTACTTCCAGCTCAATTTTTCCTCTACACTTCAAATCTGTGTATATAACAGTTTATCTGACATCTCTGCTTGGAGAACTATTAGACATTGCCAAGGTAGTATTCCCAAAGCTAAATTTCTACTCAAGCTCTTCTCTAAAAACTTGCTTCACTCACAGCATTCTCTATCTCAGTCAATGCCAACCAAGGTTGTTTGTCCTTTTCTTCTAGCAAAACTTGGAGTTATCTTGGACTATTCTTTTTTTCTTCCACATCTCATTGGGCAGACTCTGCATTCATGATATATCTGGAATATATTTCTGAACACCTCCACAGCCAATACACTGGTCTTGGCACCATTATCTCTTACCAGGATGATGCAGCAACCTTCATCTGGCTCCTGACTCCATCTTTGCCCCTTAGTCTCTCTTCTCAATAAAGCAACCCAAGTTGTCCTTTAGAAACAACTTAGATTATGTTCATCCTCTGCTCCAAACCATCCAGTGGTTCTACATTCTTTCTCAGGGCAGAAGCCAAAACCTAATCTTGTAAGGGTTCCTGGAATTGTTTTAATCAGGTATGGTAAGACAAGCAGACATGGAAATGACTGTCATGGAGGAAGAAGATTTTATACTTACAGATCCCTAGAAACAGGAGGCACACCACAGAGGGCCACATGGGAAACACTAGGATCATTCAGGAGGCAGAGGGAGGAGGGAAAACATTGACATGAGCTTTCACTGTCATTTCTGCAGGAAGGCAAAGTTGGGAAGCAGGTTTAGGATTGGCAGGTTTGAATGATTTCTGCCAGCTCTGAAGTGTAGAGGCTGTCCCTCATTTCCTGGTAGCTGGTCCTAGGGTGATTAGGCTGGGAAATTGTGGTGTGTGAGAGCCCAATAGAGAAGGCAGTTGGGAGCATGGGCTCTGGATTGGCTGGTTTGCATATTTACTATCTCTAGGAATTAGCTGATCCTGGGAGGAGCAGTCCCTTCAGGATCAGCAAGTTCCCAAGATATCAAATCATCAAAAATACAGAAAAAGCCAGGACTAGTACATCTAGCAAAGCCTTACATTCACTGCTGCCCTCCCCATTGCCCTCCTTGGACTCCTTTCCAACTATTCTTTCACTGACTCTATCTTAGCCGCCTTGGCATGTTCCTGCCTTAGGTGAATTACCTCGGCTAGGGCATCTCTTCCTCCAGCTACCAGAGGGCTCACTCCTCCACCTCCTTTATGGTCTTTGCTCAAATGACACCTTCTCAATGATATCTGCTTTGTCCACCCTTTTTTAAACTTGCAGTTTTTTCCCATCCCCACCTTATGCTACAAACCTCTCTTACCCTGCTCTTTTTTTCTAAGTACTTATTACCTTCTAATATGTCATGTGATTTACTTAATTTTTAATATTTATTGCTTTTCTGTCTTCTTTGACTGAAATGGCAGTGTCATAATGCAAAGATACCTTGATGTATCCTAGCTGCCAAGAACAGTATCTGGCACATAGCTAGCCCTCAATAAACATGTGTTGAATGAATAACAGTAGCTAAAGGATGTTAAATTATGTGTGTGTGTGTACACACACACACATATACATAATCCCCACTGCTTTGAAATTTGGTACCTAAATTAATTCAGGGAACCATTTAGCAGCTTCCTAGAAAACCCGAAATTCTGACTGAAGGAAAGAAGAAAATGCAAAGGGCCAATGCAGGATGAAGGAGACTATCTCTTGCATGTTTTATATTTTCCTCCCAAATAGCCTTCAACATCTGGCTGAACCAAAAACAAACAAAAAACACAGGGACTTTCCTAATGAGGAGAGAAACATGAGGCCCCTTGTCTTCAATTTTGTTTCTCTCAATTCTGCTGTCACATTTATTTTTCAATGACTTATAACTTACATTTCATAAAGCTCAGCCACCTAAAGTTTACAATTCTATACTTTTAGCCCATGCCCAGAGTATTTCATTCACCATCACTATAATCAATTTTAGAACATTTTTATTACCCAAGAAGATATTCAGTGCTCTTTGCCATAACCCCCAATTGTCACACTCCCCACACCTCCTAGCCATAGGCAACCACAAATCTACTTTTGTCTCTATTTTCTGCCTGTTTTGGACAGTTTTCCTTCTGACATATTTGACCACACTCTGATCCAGAACACCAATGCCAGTGTGCCCAAGAAAGACACTTACAAGAGATGGATTTGGGTTTGATAGGCAGAAATTAGGAACTGTTCACAAAGTTTCTATGATGTGTATAACTGGAAATAGGGGTGTGTATGTCCAGGACACTGACAAAGATTCCAGTTTTACTGCATAGATTTTCTTTCTGGCTGCTTGTCTGTCCCTATACCCACACTTAGTTCCCAACAGACAGGGGAAGGTAGAGGAGTGAGAGCCTAGGACCCCAGATATCATGTGAAGCAGCTACAAGACCCACTTCTGGGGGGTTGCAGAGCTTGCAAAGTGCTCTCTGAAATCTATTCTCAGCCCAGACTGGTCGCTGAGGCTAAACAGCTCTAGTCAAGTGCCAGGTCATTCTGGACATCGATGCTTTGATCTGGCACAGAGCAGACCTCTGGAAATGCCCAGGTGAATCCCAAGACCAGCTTCTCCAGGTCTTGGGTCCCTCAGGAACAGCTCAACAGCGCTTAATGTCCAGCCAGTGGAAGTCATTGATCTGTGTCTCTGGGTGGCTCTCCATCAAATTCCCTGGTTTAGGAAGCAACCACCATCAATATGTGGTATGCACTAAAAACCTATTATTTAAAGGAACTTCCACTCCCAGTCATCAACAGCTGACTGTGATGGTTTTGTTATTTGAAAGTCAGTGCATTTCCCTTAAATACATTTGCTGGTCTTGTAGCAGGGCTATTACTGTAAACACCTCCCATCATTCCTTCATATTTTTAGCCCCAGTTTTGTAGTGCTGGGAGACACTCAAGTCTTAGTCTGTAATTTGTAAAGAACCTACCTTGCAGCAGGATAGAGCTCATTGCTCTGATGTTGATGATTGAACATCTAAAACCTGCTGAACTGGATGTCACCTGACCTGATGAGGTACCCCACAGTGGTATGAGAAGCAGACAGCAAAGCCATGGCTGGGAAGGCATAATCACAAGGTCAATGTCCAGAACTCTCTGTTCTGGTGCAAGAAGGAAGAAGGAGAGGTGAAGGGAAAAACAAAGTCAGTCAGGGGTGGATCTGGCATTCTTGAGCTACCAAGGTGGCTCCCAGGTGTGTGCTGCATGGCTCACTGATGGTGAGCAGTAGGTAGATGTGAAGGCAGGTCTGGCTTCAAAGTGTTGCCCAGTCTCTGACTCACAATGAGACCTTGAATATGTCACACATTCTCAATTGACTCTGAACTTCCTCTGCACCTGATGGCTTCTTTTGTCACATATGCCAAGAACATGCTAAGAACTTAATAATATTATCAGCATTGTACACTTCTATCTCTCTCATTAGACTCATTAGAACAGGAACCAGTTAGCCTTATCTTTGTACACCTAGGTACCTACCCCAATATGTACCTGATACATATTTTAAAATTTCATAAATGCTGGTAAAATTGAAGGAAATTTTAGGTAAGGGAGAGAATGCAGGCAAACTAATTTTGGGAATTCAGTTATCACTATTTCTTAGAAAAATATTTTATTGCTGTTCTGATGAAACAGGGTGCAGCCAAGAGGAGGGCCCCAAATAGGGATTTGTAACGGGGTCCAGAACTCAAGGTGTCCAGAAAATATTAGGAAAATATATATAGGATGTCCTCACCCCCACAAGCCTGAGCTGGGAGAAGGGACACATGGAGCAGGGCCATTCAGAGCTGTTTTGTACAGCAACAGCTGTGCATCTAACCTCTATAATGGTCATTTAACATGTCTATAACCTTTAACTGCTTTCATAGATATGTTAAATAGCTGTGGCCCTGCTTTGAGCCAGGGGGATGGGAGTGACTTCCACACAAGATGTAACTGGGAGGCAACTGCCCCTGGTTACAGCACCTGCGTGAAAGCTTGGAGAAGATTGGCTCCATGCCATGGGGCCACACCTGCCCAGACTTACTATGGCAGCCCAGTAAAGCTGAAGGATAGGGAATGCTGGCAGGTGTAACTGATTGTAGGAGGAGTCAGAAATAGGGCTGCAGAGGAAGACCAGCGGTGGGATTTAAACCCAGGCACAGCAGCCATACCCGAGGGAGGATCATGTGATTTTGGGGGGAGAAGGGAGAGGATCATTCAGCTTTGGCAGAGTGAATAGGAGAGGACCATGAGTTTGAAGGAGAAGAGAGAGGACCCCTCGGTTTTGGAGTGCTCCTTTTTGCCACTCGGCCTAGGCAGCAGAAGAGACTTTGCCGGGAAGAAAAGGGGAGAAAGGACTCTTACTGGTGGGCCATGAGAAGGTGACACATGGCTTTGGATTAACTGAAGATTTCATCAGCCACACAGCTGATGGTGCCGGGAGCCTGAATCATGGACTTCTACTTCTTTTCCTGAGATGCGGTACCCCCAACTGGGCAGAGGGAGAAGGAAAAACTGTGCACCTGTGGGTATTCTAGAGGACTTTAGTATTTTAATAGAGACATTAAGTCATTACTCTAAGTCTGTGTAACTTTTAAATAAATAATTTCTTTCCTTTTCACCAGTCTCTGTCATTGAGAGATGTCTTCCCTCTGGCAGCAGGCATTGCGAACTTAGTAGGTGTGTGTGTGTTGGGGGGAGTTCCCCAGAGAGACAAAGGGGGGATCCTTTCCATAATAGTATATTGTGAAACATCCTCATCTGTTCTGTAACACTGAGACATTTGGCAATGGAATAGCTCTTACAAAATAGTGGGTTTTATGAGTTAAATATAAATAATCCAACCCATATGGATCAAATTTCCTGGTAAGTGCTTGAACATGCTTTTAGAAACAGAGCACAGAGGTAGGGGGAGGGGAGAAGAGAGTGCTTAGCAGAAGAACTCTACAGTGTACTGAGCCAGAGTGCAGGAGAGGAAAAGGGCAATTTTGGGGAGTCTAAGGTGTGGCTGGACTTTGTCATTGCCAATGAGAAACAGGTATTGAAAATATGGAGAGACAGTTGAAAATCTCTCTGAAACTGGAAAAGACACCGGCATTCAGGCTGCCTGTCACTACCAAACCCAATAAGCAATGAGAGCAATTGAATCTTTATGGGCACTTTATTCAGATGGCCGGCGATCTGAGAAGATGGTGGGTTCTTACCCTAACAGACCGTCTTGTCTTCTCTTCCCAGGCCAGACTTTTTATAATGCACAATAAACAAGGTACGATGAGGGCTTTGAGATTCAGGGAGGACTGGGTGAAAGAAGCTGCAACATCCCTCTCCTGGGCAGTTAGCTGTTCCCAGGAGCAGGTGGTCATCTGTCTCTCCCTGGAACACAAAGGCCCAGATGCTGCCAGTTGTTCCCAGGCAGTAGTCTTTAGCAGTGCCCCAGGAGGTCAGCTGTTTTCCTAGGAGCCAGGACAGGCCTTATCTGTAGTTTCTGAAACAAAGGCTTTAACATGTACATTGCTTGCTAGACTTACATCTTTTTACCTTAAGCTAAAATTTTCCAACTTGAGTCCCCTATCATCTCCACAAATTGTTTCCTACTGACCCTTTCCCTCCTCCGCACCTAAGGACTCCAAATTCAAAAGATAAAAATGTGTACATAATTTTAAATGTAGGTTCTACCCTGTTGCTTTATCCAAAATGGATTTGAGAAAAAGGAGCTTCCAGTTAAGATGGAGGCGTAGGTAGACACACTGTGCCTCCTCGCACAACTGAAAGGACAACAATTTAAAAACAAAAAACAACCAGAACTGACAGAAAATCAAACTGTATGGAAGTCTGACAACCAAGAAGATAAAAAAAAATAAAGATTCATGCAAACTGGTAGGAGGGGCGGAGATGGGCAGCTGGGATGGAGAGGACTCAATGCATGGCGGTGGCTGGCGGACCCAACAAGGCGGCAGATTGTGGAACAGGGCAGGCCAGGCTGCAGCTAGCAGACCCCACAAAGTGGTGGTTGGCAGACCCTGCAGCCCCACATTCGTGCATAGATAAACCAGGAGGAATGGCAGGGGAGCGTAGCAGACCCCACAACCCAGGGCTCCAGCTCAGGGAAATAAAGTCTCAAACCTATGATTGAAAATACCCATGGGGTTGAGGTGGCAGCGGGAAAGACTCCCAGCCTCATAGGAAAGTTTGTTGGAGAAACCCACAGAGGCCCATAGCGTGCACAAGTCCACCCACTCAGGAATCAGCACCAGAGGGGCCCAATTTGATTGTGGGTAGTGGAGGGAGTGACTGGAATCCAGCAGAGTAGAGCAAGCGCCATTACTCCCTCTCAGCCCCTCCCCCACATACAGCATCACAATGCAGCAACCAGCGTTACCCCACCCCAGTGAACACCTAAGGCTCCACCCCTTGACATAACAGGCACGCCAAGGCAAAAAAAAATGGCCCAAATGAAAGAACAGATCAAAGTTCCAGAAAAAATACAACTAAGCAGCAAAGAGATAGGCAACCTTTCAAATGTACAGTTCAAAACACTGGTAATCAGGAAGCTCACAGATTTGGTTGAATTCAGTCACAAAATAGATGAAAAAATGAAGGCTATGCTAAGTGAAATAAAGGAAAATGTACAGGGAACCAGTAGTGATGGGAAGGAAACCGGGACTCAAACCAACGATTTGGAGTAGAAGGAAGAAAGAAACATCCAACCAAAAAAGAATGAAGAAACAAGAATTCAGAAAAATGAGGAGAGGCTTAGGAACCTCCAACATCTTGAAACGTTCCAACATCCGAATTATAGGGGTGTCAGAAGGAGAAGAGGAAGAACAAAAATTGAAATCTTATTGAAATCTTATTTGAACAAATAATGAAGGAGAACTTCCCTCATCTGGCAAAGGAAATAGACTCTCAGGAAGTCCAGGAAGCTCAGAGAGTCCCAAAGAAGCTGGACCCAAGGAGGAACACACCAAGGCACATCATAATTACCCAAGATTAAGCAGAAGGAGAGAATCTTAGAAGCAGCAAGAGAAAAGGACACAGTTATCTACAAAGGACTTCCCATAAGAGCTGATTTCAAAAAGAGACCTTACAGGCAAGAAGGGGTTGCCAAGAAGTATTCCAAGTCATGAAAGGCAGGGACCTCCATCCAAGATTTCTCTATCCAGCAAAGCTTTCATTTAGAATGGAAGGGCAGCTAAAGTGCTTCTCAGACAATGTCAAGTTAAAGGAGTTCATCATCACCAAGCCCTTATTATAGGAAATGTTAAAGGGATTTATCTAAGAAAAAGAAGATAAAAACATGAACAGTAAAAATGACAGCAAACTCACAGTTGTTAACAACCACATGTAAAACAAAAACAAAAGCAAACTAAGCAAACAACTAGAACAGGAACAAAACCACACAAATGCAGATGACATGGAGGGTTATCAAGAGGGGAGTGGGAGGGGGAGAGAGGGGGGAAATGTACAGGGAATAAGTAGCAAAAATGGTAGGTAGAAAATAGACAGGGGGAGGGTAAGAATAGTGTAGGAAATGTAGAAGCCAAAGAACTTATATGCATGACCCATGGACATGAACTATAGAGGGGGGATGTGGGAGGGAGGGGATGAGCCGGGTGGAGTGGAGTGAAGGGGGGGCAATGGGACAACTGTAATAGCATAATCAATAAATATATTTTTTAAAAAAAAGAACAGAAATAATAGGGCCACTTAAGCTGCAAAGGTTCATCTCAGAGGCCTGTGAAAGACCTCATATTCCCCAACCAAATTGCACATATTTTGTAAGCTTGCCCTCTCCGTTTCCAAAGCATTCTGTTCTGGCCTTTCCAATAGTCTGTCTCTAGCTCACAAGGCTGTTCCTAACTGCATACCAGATTTTGAAGAGTGAGGTAACAAATTCCTACAAAATACCTGCCAGGAAATAAAGATACAGGCACAAGAGGAGTGAGAGGAAAATATTTCATTTTCATTCTAATGAGACAGTGGAGATCCAACTAGATCTATTTTATTAACCAATAAAGATCTGAAGCTATAAAACAATTTAAAAGCTTATTTGGGGGGTCTTAAAGATTTGAATCTTGGAGACTCAGATTCAGGTAGTAACCCAAACTATTCTCCAGAGAGAACAAAGAGAGACAGGGTTTATAAAGGCAAAAAACCCCAAAGTGAAATTCTTTCATGCAAATGAAGAATGCTGGCTAGGTTAATGGGGAAGCAAAAACTGCAAAGAGGAAGTGAAGTCCATATGTGTCCAAGCAGCAGTTGTTCCAGAATGTTTATGGTTCCAAGATGTCTTCTTTTTCTTTTTAATTGATTTTTAGAGAGAGAGAGTGGAAGTGATAGGGGACTCAGGAGTTGGAAAATTTTAGCTTAACGTAAAAAGTTTTAAGTCTAGCAAGTAATGTATATGTTAAAGCTTTTGTTTCAGAAACTACAGATAAGGCCTGTCCTGGTTCCTAAGAAAACAGCTGACCTCCTGGGGCACTGCTAAAGACTACTGCCTGGGAACAACTGGCAGCATCTGGGCCTTTGTGTTCCAGGGAGAGACAGATGACCACCCCTCCCTGAGAACAGCTAACTGCCCAGGACAGGAATGTTGCAGCTTCTTTCACCTAATCATCCCTGAATCTCAAAGCCCTCACTGCACCTTGTTGATTACCCATTATAAAAAGTATGGCCTGAAAAGAGAATACAAGATGGTCTGTTAGGGTAAGAACCCACCATCTTCTCAGATCGCCGGCCATCTGAGTAAAGCGCCCATAAAGATTCAATTGCTGCCATTGCTTACTGGGTTTGGTAGTGACAGGCAGCCTGAATGCCAGTGTCTTTTCCAGTTTCAGAAGGGAGGGAGACAGAGACAGAGAAAACATCAACTTGATGTTTCACTTATTTATGCAGTTATTGGTTGTTCCTTGTATGTACCCTGACTGAGAATCAAACACACAACCTTACTGTATTGGGACAACACTCTAACCAACTGAACCACCTGGCCAGGGCTGGCTCCAGGATTTTTAGGGCTGAGTTTAGCAGCAGGTTAGCAACTTAACAGCAGCTCTGAAAATTAAGGCACAAGACATGCAGAGGCTCCACTTCCTTAATAGCCTCCTGACTATTTTAAGTGACTGTCTTAGCACAGCTTACTCCATTTTATTTTATTTTTTCCAGTATTGATTTTCAGCTCAAAGGAGGCTGACCCAGGGAACTGCAAGGGTCACAGTTCTGGAAGAAGTACAGAGTTTGCCAGGATCCTCTTGGTGCTGTAAGAGAAACTAGTGTTCATTCAAGAGTCTGCACAAGAGAAGTAAAATAGCAAAACATTCTGGAAAAAAAGTGTCTGCAAAGAACAGAATATGAAGCAACATGAGGGTCTGGGGCATCCTGCGAGGAAAGAGCAGAGTCTACACGGCAGATTGTCCCAAGAATGGTCTGCAAAGGTGTGGGCTACCCCTGAATCATCTGCCCCATGGGGCACCATGGGCTAAACGAAGAGCTTTCCTGTGATGCCTCAAATACACAACTCTCCCTGTGAACTCAGGACTGAGCACCAAACACAAGCCCTCAGCTGCGACCAGATGGTGGCACAGCCAAGGATTCAGAGCATCTGCCCCTCGGGGCACAGGCAGTGGCTCCCAAAACTTTTGTCTCATTTCCTGAATCTTTGTATCCTGGAGAAGAACAAATGTACCCATGACCTACACAACCTGGGGAGAGAGTGTTGTGACTGAATACTGTCAAGCTAAAGGCAAAGGAACTGTACAGAGACTCTATAATGTAGAGTGGTGGTAAATTTGTTCCCCCCACAGGTAGGGATTGGTAATTTTGAAATACCTTATGTGTATAGCGGGGTTGAACAAATTAGGAAATGTAGAGAATGAGGGGCAGATTTCTCATTTTTGAAGAAAGAAGTTTCAAATGAAGCTAGAATGAACTTGGGGTATACAATTGACATTAAGGTATTAATATCAACTCATGGTGTTTAAAAAATATATATATAGTAAATATATATAAAACACACATATATTTTCTATTTCTGTTACAGATAAGCTCTAGAAGCAGTGACATCATCATAGCACTGAGGGTGCCCAGGGAACAGGTTGGCCCCAGGGAATACTCATATTCCCATCTCTACTGAGAAGCCCCAGATGATTCTGAATGTGGAAGGTAGGAAAATCAACTTTATTCTTGATACAAGGGCCACTTACTCTGTCCTTAATTCTTCTTCTGGACCTCTTCCCTCCAAATCATCTAAGATAATGGGGGTTGAAGGAAACCTCCCCTATCACTTGTCAATTTGAGAGTGAAATATTCAAATGCTCCTTTTTTATTGTTCTTCATTGCCTTATCTTTCTGTTAGGCTGGGACCTTTTAGCCCAAATGGTACCATCTTGCTGTTCTCTGAAGAGCCACTTGAGTCAAGCATGTTCATGATAATCAGTAGGAGCCAAAACCAGGAGGAGATCCTAAGTTCAGTTCCGGATGCAGTAAACCTACTAGTTTGGGAGTCAGGGATTCCACGAAGAGCAAAAACTGCATTACCCATTAAAATCCATTTAAAGCCCAGGTCAGATATCCTCACAGGAAGCAGTATCCTATTAAGCAAGAGGCTTTGGAAGGGTTGCAGCCTATCATAACTAAATTTATACAGAATGGGCTTGTAGTTCCTTGTCAATCTTCTTGCAACACTCCCATCTTACTGGTGATAAAACCAACTGGAGAGTATAGGTTAGTCCAGGATCTAAGGGTAGTCAATTAAGCGGTACTCCCTTTACATACAATAGTAGCTAACCCATACCTTGCTCTCGCAGGTACCAGACAATGCTCAGTGGTATTCAGTGTTAGATTTGAAAGATGCCTTCTTCTGCATTTCTTTGCATCCTGACTCTCAGTATTTGTTTGCTTTTGAGTGGTCTGATCCAAAGATGATGATACATCAGCAATACACTTGGACTGTATTGCTGTAACGGTTCAGGAAGAGTCCCCACCTCTTATCTAGGGTATTAGAAAAGGATCTTAGAGAGTTACAGTAACAAGGAGGAGCCATTTTACAATATGTAGATGACATACTAATCTGCAAGCCCCTCCAAGGATGGGGCTCTGAGGATCAAGGATCAAAATACCGTGCAGACTCTGAATTTCCTAGCTAAAAGAGGATATCGGGTATCAAAGAAGAAGGTTCAGATTACCAAACAAAGAGTAAATTACTTAGGGTATATTTTGACTTCTGGATCTAGGCAAATATCACATGAGAGAATTAAAGCCATTACTGAGTTAAGTCCACCGGCTACTAAACAGCAGCTTTGCTTCTTTTTAAGAATGGCAGGATTCTGTGTGATTTGGATCCCCACTTTTGGACTAGTTGACAAACCTTTGTACAAAACTACTAAGGCGACAGACACCAAACCCATTATATGGGAAAAGGAATGTGATCAGGCTTTTAATAAAATCAAGCAGGCTCTAGTCGAGGCCCTGGCCTTAGATCCCCCTAACTTAAACAAGCCTTTAAGTAGCTCAGATATCAAGCCCAACTCTACATCTGAGGAAATATCTTGGGCTTTGGAGCAAGGAGGTGTCCATAAAGGACCTTGGATAGATATTGGCCAGAACTCTTCCTTCTCCAGGCCTCCCAGTTGAAATTCTTAAGAACTTTGCATGACTCCTTCCACATTAGAAAGGATGCTACAATAACAATGGTTAATAAATTATTCATAGGCAGGGGAATAGTTATTACCATAAAAAATATTTGCAAGGCTTGTACTCTTTGTGCTTACAAGATCTTTGGGCAAAAGCCACCCCTGCCCCTGCTGATAGAACCTATTCAGTGAAGAAGGACCTATCCAGGAGAGGACTGATAGATTGACTACCAAAATGCCTCCTTGTAGAGGGTAGATATACTTGCTAGTCCTGGTAGATACCTGTACTGGATGGATTGAGGCTTTTCCCACAAGAATGGAGAAGGCCGCAGAAGTAACAAAAGCTCTCCTAAGGGAAATAGTACCCTGCTTTGGTCTTCCATGATCCCTACAACGTGATAAACGGCCATCCTTTACTTCTAGGATCACTCAAGCAGTCTCTGAAGCATAAAATATTATCTCCACTCCACTTGGAGACCAAAGTCCTCCAGAAAGGTAGAATAAGCAAATCAAACTTTAAAAATAATATTAGTAAAACTTTGTCAGAAGACTTCTGAGAACTAAGATAAGTTGCTACCTATAGCCCTCATCAGAATTAGGGGCTCCCTTAAGGCCAATACTAAGCTCAGCCCATTTGAAATGCTTTATAGCCAACCCTTTTTAATTCTAGATCTAATATTTGATCAGAGATCCGTCAAACAATTAAGTATATAATAAACTTAGGGCAAGTGAAGAAAGCTTTACAGGAATATGGAAACAAAGTTTTACCAGCCCTGAAAGGGAACTTCCAAACTACTATATCTCCAGGGGACTGGGTACTCCTTAAAACTTTGAAGGAGGGATCAATAGCAGACCAAATCACCTCTAAATGGGAAGGACCCTACCAGGTAGTCCTGAGTACCCCAAAGCTGTAAACTTCTAGGGGTCGGTAACTGAATTCATATTTCCAGGTAAAGCCAGCTCCCACTGATCCTGATCCAACTTAGGACCAACTAGAGACCCAAAGCCCTCCTGTGAGCCAAAGGAAGACCTCAGATTTCTGTTCAAAAGGAGGAAGCCCTAGAAGATAAGTAATGATCGATGATGATGTACTAAAATCACCATTGTTCTGGATAGTTACCCTTCTTAGAATCTTTCTATTAGTACTGTCTTCTGTATGAAAGCTTATTTACTTCTTTCTGGGCAGAATCATAAGTATGAGTGCTTGAAATGAAAATCTCTTCGTTGTTTCCATTAACCATTCTCTACTCACCTACACCCTGTATAGAAGAATGAGATGAAAAATTTTTAGTAACTGCTTCTTGAACCTTAGCAGTAGGAGAAAATCTGGCCCAGTGTTGGGTATGTCATCCTAACTCTGAAACTCTTTCCAGATATAATATAAAAGCCTACCCAATAACTAATGAATCCTTAATCAATGCTTTAAATTCTTCCACTAGTTACAAGCCTTCCTCTTTTTCTTTAAGAGTCAGATGGGAGTGAAATTCTAATTTGTGCTTCCATATGACCCCACTGGAATTATAGTCATTTAATTACACCAGTACCTCTCTTAAGTACGCTAGTACTATAGGATGCACCCCATATTATAATAATACTCATACCAGGGCCATTAACCCATTTGAAGCCCTGTCCTCTCCTTCGAGTTTTGGCTCTCTAGACAATCTTTCTGAGGGAGAAATTTTCAAACCTTTGAATTGGTCACATATAGTATGCTACCAGAATTATGATTCTAACTGCATTCCTAGTAGTACCCATTGCTGCCTTGACAAAACTCATAATGAAAATACCATCAATACTATGGAATGTGTTAGTTGGAAATTGAGCCATCCCCTTCAAGGGGTATTAGCAAAATTTCTACCACCTCCTACAGGAGAAGATCAGGGAATTAGTTTAGGTCCCCTTAAGGGGACTTCTTGCCATACACCCACCTTAACAATATAACCTCACGAATGTCATAGTCATTGCAGCACCCCCAGGTCTTGTTTGGCCATGTGGAATTCCCAATAACTAGCTAACAGATCATTCAGAACTTCAAGAAGCTGTTGCTTATACACATTTCAGCAACTCTTAATATGGGGGTGACTCTACCTTAGGGACCTCGGCACCTCAAGACATTTCCATTATGAACCTAACCTAGAGTCCTGGAAGTCAGTCTCTCAGCAGAAAAAAAATGGCTTTCAGTCTAGTAATAGCTGGAGCTGCTGCCACTATAGTCACTGCAGCCTCGTGGGGGAACCTTTACCTACCATGAGGCCACTCTAAGTGAGCTAAGATTATAGAAGAAGACTCCAAAGGTACTGCTGGTGCCCTAGCTAGACTATCAAGATCAGTAGACTAATTGGCAAATGTAGTCATGGAAAATCACCTTGCCCTTGACTATCTTCTAGTAGAACAAGGTGGGGAGTGCGCTGTTATCAATAATACCTGCTGTACCTATGTAAATAATTCCAGAATGGTCAAAACTAACACAAGGAAAATTTATAAACAAGCAGAGTAGCTACATAAATACAATCAACAAGGCCAAGGAATTAGGGATACCCTGACCTCCTGGCTCCCTAGCTTAACATGGCTACTACCCCTCCTAGTTTCCTTAATAACATTGCTGCTCTTATTACTTTTAGGACCTTGTTTGTTTAATTTACTTGTTCAATTCATATCTTCTAGACTTAGGCAGTTCCACATGATGATGCTCCAGGGTTTCTAACCAATCTCTAAGGATGATATTGAAGTTGACCAATTTACAGCATATATGATCCAAAAGAAGTTCCTCTTCAACCTCTAGGTAGGATAGGGAGAGAGTTCTGTAGTTCTTGATAGGCAGGGACTACTGCCCCGTCTAAGCAAGAAGTTACAAAAAAATGATCTTTGCCCTTCAACAACACCAAAAAGATTTTTGAGAACCATGTTTCTCAAGGGGAGGTTGAGGCAGGAGACAGGAGGGTAGAAACTCCAAAGCACCCCATAACTAGGACAAGGGACATTGATACAGGACAGAAACCCTGTTCTAAGATCAGTTGTCCCAACTTTCTGGAAAACACTGAATCATGGTGAATCATGACTGCACTTTTTGCAGATGATTCTACCTGACCTCTGCTTCAGTATAACATCATTATAATAAATTAGCATTGTGGAACCCCTTCCCCTGGTGGTGAATCAAGGAAAATTCATGGGAGACCACATGCACAGTAACTTAAAAGTAATATAACTACTTTTACACACACAATAAAAGCCTGCCAAAACTAGCCAAGAAATATCTGCCTTATAAGAATAGAATCCCACCAGCCCGTGAGGGTCAGTCTGTGCTCAGGGTGGGCCTGCTCCCATGTTCTCTTGAGTGTACTATTGCTTAATAAATCTGTTCTCTCTCTCTCTCTTTCTGCTGTAAACTCTCAGTGTGTTCACTTCAATTAATTGTTTATGATCTTTAAGAACCTTGTTACCTATGCCCACATGTGACATCATTACTGATTGTTTCTGAGTGATTATTATTGTTATTAGGTTAGTATGAATTTGGATTGAATCCACATTAATAAAATGCTATACTGAGTGAATAGCATAGTCACCTGTGTTGACTCCCTGTTATTTCTTGGTGCTGGTGTCACCTGTATGACTGATGGTAGTACAGGCAGCTCAGTGCTTTCAGGTGTTTTAAAAGATATTTTATTGTTTATGCTATTAGAGTTGTCCCAATTTTTCCCTCTTTGCCCCCCCCACCTCCAGTCCACATCCCACTCCCATAGGCAATCCCCTCCCCGTTGTCTATGTACATGGGCCCAGATCAGAGAACCCGAGCAGTAATCAAAGGCTGGCTTATGGGAAAGACTATATTGCAAAACACACACTCACAACAGAGTTTAAAGTTAATGAATCAATAATTCATATTAAACGAAAAGACAAAGCCAGTGCCATTTACTATCGTGGCACCATTTGCTGAGCAGGCCTATGACACTGTTAAACGTGACTGCCATTGTACCCTTTTGAACTTATCCCCAGGACTAAAAATTACAGGAAAGCAAGAACAGGACTGACTAACCACTCCCTGTAGCCACAGGCAGAAGATAACATTGGAACAAACTGCAACCTTAGGTTACAATGCCCTACAACAGCCCAGCACCCCCCCCTTTTATAATACAACTATAGTTCAATAAAAGCTCCAAGTCCCCACCCCTCAATACTGGTGTATCTCTCCACACCATGCCCTCTCCTTTCTTGGCGAGTGAATAAAAACTCTACCCTCTCTACTTTCTTCTCTTTATGAATTCTCTCACAGCCCATGTCCCCGACAACCCTAACATTAAATAAGGTATCTTTAAAGAGAAATATACGGAGAACCAAGATGGCAGCGTAGGTAGACACACTGCGCCTCCTCGCACAACCAGAACTGACAGAAAATCACACGGCAAGGAAGTCTGACACCAAGGAAATAAAAAATAAACATTCATCCAGACCAGTAGGAGGGGCAGAGATGGGTAGCCGGGGCGGAGAGGAATCACGTTGCCATGGCGGGACCGAGACTGGCGGAGTGTGGGACGAACGGGGCAGGCAGTCTGGCCACTGGCAGACCCTGCGACCCCACATTCGCACACAGATAAACCAAGAGGGCCGGACTCAGAGTGGCAGAGAACAGGGCAGGCAGAGCGGCGGGTAGCACCCCATGGCCCCACATTCGCGCACAGATAAACCAGACAAACGGCGGGGAGTGAGGCGGACCACGTGACCCAGGGCTCCAGCGCGGGGAGGTGAAGCCTCAGGCCTCTGATTGAAAACGCCCGTGGGGGTTGGGGCAGCAGCAGGAGAGACACCCAGCCTCACAGGAGAGGTCCTTGGAGAGACCCACAGGGGCCTAGGGTGTGCACAAGCCCACCCACTCGGGAACCAGCACCAGAGAGGCCCAGTTTGATTGTGGGTTGAGGAGTGAAAGATTGAAATCCCGAGGAGAGTGGAGCGGGCGCCATTGCTCCCTCTTGGCCCCCCGCCACGTACAGCGTCACAGCGCAGCGACCAGTGTTACCCCGCCCCACCCCAGGAACACCTAAGGCTCTGCCCCTTTATGTAACAGACGCGCCAAGACAAAAAAAAAAAAAAAAATGGCCCATATGACAGAACACTTCAAAGCTCCAGAAAAAATACAACTAAGCGAGGAAAAAACAGCCAACCTATTGGATGCACAGTTCAAAACACTGGTTATCAAGACGCTCACAGAATTGGTTGAATTTGTTTGAAAAGTAGATGAAAAAATGAAGGCTATGCTAAGAGAAACAAAGGAAAATGTACAGGGAACCAATGCAAAGGAAACTGGGACTCAAATCAATGGTGTGGACCAGAAGGAAGAAAGAAACATCCAACCAGAAAAGAATGAAGAAACAAGAATTCAGGAAAATGAGGAGAGGCTTAGGAACCTCCAGGACATCTTGAAACGTTCCAACATCCAAATTATAGGGGTGCCAGAAGGAGAAGAGGAAGAACAAAAAATTGAAAACTTATTTGAACAAATAATGAAGGAGAACTTCCCCAGTCTGGCAAAGGAAATAGACTTCCAGGAAGTCCAGGAAGCTCAGAGAGTCCCAAAGAAGCTGGACCCAAGGAGGAACACACCAAGGCACATCATCATTACATTACCCAAAATTAAACGCAAGGACCTACATCCAAGATTACTGTATCCAGCAAAGCTATCATTTAGAATGGAAGGGAAGATAAAGTGCTTCTCAGATAAGGTCAAGTTAAAGAAGTTCATCATCACCAAGCCCTTATTATATGAAATGTTAAAGGGAGTTACCTAAGAAAAAGAAGATAAAAATAGGAACAGTAAAAATGACAGCCAACTCACAGTTATTAACAACCACACCTAAAACAAAAACAAGAGCAAACTAGGCAAACAACTAGAACAGGAACAGAACCATAGAGATGGAGATCACATGGAGGGTTGTCAATAGGGGAGTGGGAGGGGGAGAGGGGGGAAAGGTACAGAGAATAAGTAGCATAGATGATAGGTGGAAAATAGACAGGGGGAGGGTAAGAATAGTGTAGGAAATGTAGAAGCCAAAGAACTTATAAGTATGACCCAAGGACATGAACTATAGGGGGGAGTGTGGGAGGGAGGGGTGGGCGGGATGGAGTGGAGTGAGGGGGGGAATGGGAGAACTGTAATAGCATTATCAATAAATATATTTTAAAAAATAATAAAAATAAAATAAAGAGAAACATACATAAACAAGGTTCTGTATCGATTGATTGATGAAAATGCTGTGGTCGCAGGACCTACCCTTGTACTTTCCTCAGGGGCAATGACTCCGTATTTGATAGTTCAGAGTTCACTGGGACTTTATAGAATGTAACTCCTGGGGAAAGCTGTGCGGTGTGGCCAGAGGCAGCTCAGCTGCCTGGTTCCCCGCTATAGTGGATTCTGAGTGTGAGGAACACTGCTCTGCCTTTGAGGCAACTGTACCAGCACACATGTTGTTGAACCCTATGATTGAATGGTTCTAGGCATATTCCCTAATTATGGCCCTACAATATGCCGAGTCTTACTGGGAGATCACCACTCTGAGGGAGTTGTTGGCTCCATATTATCAGGGCATGGGGCCTTCCCTGAGCCCACAGAGATTTGACACTGAGTCGGAACAGTCAGAAGCTAGGAAAATTCCTGTGCAAGTGAAATGGAAAGACTGAGACAAGAAAATTAAAGCCAAACAGTTGAGCACAAAATTTTATCAGGGAATACATTACCTCCCTGGCCATAAACCACAGGCCTCCTGGGAAGAGAGGAAGAGAAATTCTAATGCAAATATAGAGATAACACCGGAACAAAGGAGCCAACTTGGGAAGAAACTGCAGACTTCCCTTTCAGTTCCCCCTCCCAAGAGAAACAGCAGGTCTGTGCTTCCCCTCTAGGAATTTCCCCCTCCCACATTCTCATGTTTCCCCTATATAAACTTGCTTCTGAAAGCTCAAGGTAAGGTGGATGTTAGGATTTTAACCTGCCACTTTCTCAGACTGCTGGCCTCTGATATTCATAAACATGCAATTATAATCCAATCCCTGTCTCTGCTTTTTGGCTGAGCAGTGACAGACAACACTAGCCCCAGACTCAGTTGACCTTGGTGTCAACAGGAGCCAAGCTCCACAGCCTGGATCCAGATTCCAGGACCCTACAAGCTTCCCTCTGTGGAAGCTAAAAGGAAAGCAAAAGAAGGAAAACAGTCACAGAGTGTATGTGCATTCCCTGACACAGAGGAAAACCTGCTTCCATATTGATAACTACAGTATTTGACTTAAGTGAAACTTTTTCAGTGCAAATATTTCAAGAAACTTATATTCACACAAACGCTTTCTATGTTTTAAGTGGACACTAAATTGAAAGGTTCTTCTTCCTGGGCTAAGTAAACTAACCAATTGGGAAATGTGAACCATATTCAAAAGGCTTTTCTGTCCTTGGCTACCAGCCCACTCAGTTTAGGTCATGCCAAGTGAGCGAGTTCTGTCTCTGAGTAGGCAGGAGAGACTTGCTTGACTCCAGACCAGAAGCATTACTGGCCACAAGTCACTGAGTTTGTCCCTTCAGGGAACAAGAGACAGCTTATGGGCTCTTGGCAATCCTCTCAATGTCTCTCTGACTCAGCTAACCATCTGATGAAGTAGTGGGTATGCATATTTGAGATTTTCAAATTTCTTGTCCTTGAGGTCCATTTTAAAGATTTTATTTATTTTTAGAGAGAAGAGAAGGAAGGGAGAAGGAGAGGGAGAGAAACACTGATGTGAGAAAGAAACATTAATTGGTTGCCTCTCCTACGCACACCAACCAACTCAGGCATGTGCCCTGGCCAGAAATCAAATCAGTGACCTTTTGTTTTGCAGGACAACATTCAACCAACTGAGCCATACCAGTCAGAGCCCATGTGACCCTTTATAAACTTACATATTTTGAGCTGAGACAAAAGGAAAGATCTTACCTATTTGTAAGTGACATAAGTTAAATACCTAGTCTTGCCATGAGAATTGTTTGGTCCACTACATTCTGAGTGACAGAAGAATGAGGAAATGTTGCTAAGCAATACTGCATATCCTTCCCCCAAAACTGTGTCATCACCTAGCAACAGGCTGTCTGGTATGACCCTCAGGCTCTTGTGAAGTAGAACCACCACAGGAATGTTGTCCGACAGGTCTGTCTGCCTCTTCTTTTCTATTCATTCATTCATTCTTGTAATAGATGGATTTATTGAGTGCCTATAAGTCCCCTCGCCAAGTCATGGGGATACATAGATCAAAAGATGAGGCCTTCAGTGAGAGTCCAGCCTGGTTTTAGAGAGAGATGACAGAAACAAGTGATTATACACTGATGTGGTGGTTGCTAGTATAAGGAAATAAAAAAACCTGTTATATCTGAATAGTCAACACCAGAGTTTGTCACTGAGAGGGAACTGGCTTTATTTGGGAAAATAACTCGGTAAACATCTGGATCCGTACTGGGCACATGAGAGCACTGATGCTGTTAGAGAAGAAGTCAGGGTGGGAGTTCCTGAAAAGGAGATGAAGTGGAGGGCCTATGAGAAATCTTAACTAGAGGACAAGTTTAAAGTGCAATGTGGACTGTAAATTCTTTGCTTTTAAAAACATTCCTTATGATCCATTAAACCTTCAATAAATATTCTGCTGCTCTGAGCAGAAATTAGTTGTCTTTTACCATGAAGTGTGTGATCAAAGAGAAAGGGCCTCAACTCTTCCTAAGTCAGGTCAGAGATAGAAGAAAAGCCACAACATATAGAGAAATGATCAAACAGTTTGGCAAAGGCTCCAAATTGGCACAACTGGGACTTGAGTGCACAACCACCCCCTACTCCCATCCCACCCCCACACACAAATTCAGAGAAATCTTGGCATAGGCACTGACTTTCAGTCTGAAAATATGGGTGACAGGATGTGAGTAAATCCCATCTAGATCTTAGGAGGTGGTGAGACCCTGGCAACCCCAGGCCTTCCTGCAACATAGGTGCAGGGAGGAACTCTGATTCAGCCTGGAGATTCAGGGAAAGGTGCCCAAAGGATGTGACTCCCAAGAGAACTCCTGAAGGAGGAAAACATGGGTAGGTGCTGACAAGGGGCATGAGCAAAAACAAAGGGAGAAAACCTCAGAAAATGGAGAATTTGTCATAAAGTGATGAGACCACATTTAGTAAGGAATAGAGCAAAAGTGGAAAACTTCAGGAATGATATCCTCACTTCTGAAAGACAACTATATTTTTTCTCAAGTTTACATCTCATGAATATGGGTCTGTATTCCTTTAAAAACGTCACTATGTCCAGAGATAAATAGATGATAGAGAAACAGACATCAAAGAAAAACCCTTTACTGTCTCTGTAAGCGTGCATCACAGATCCCCACGGAGATTAGCCTCCAATGTGGGCGTGCCCAGTGCTCACAGAATTCAGTCACCATGCACAACGAACACACTGTGCTATCTTGCCTTCCTAAGTCAGAGTTCGCAAAGTACTTAACTGTGTTGTTAATATCTCGCTTGTCTCCTTATTTGGGGAGAAAAAATGCTTCCTTTTCTTTCCATGGAAAGGCTCCAGGCCCCTCCTTCAGTTGGAATTTCCTGAGCCTGTCATGTCATGTCAGCTTTATGGCTTCTGCTTGGGTGCAGGTAATCTCAGTGCTTAGAACATAACTAGCACTTCCTACCTGGCAGTGCTGAATAGGTTGAAAATGGGCTTGACAATATTGCACAGCCCAGACTCTGGGCAATGGGTGTGTTCAATGTGTCTGCACATGCCTGTCTGTGGGATTTGCTGCTTCTCTTTAAGAAGGACAGTTAAATTGAAATCAGCAAAGATACTTATTTAGTCAGTGGAGAGGAAGGGTAGAAGAGATCATGTCCAGTAGAGTGGTGGAGAATAATGTTGGGAAAGGCTGCCCTTTCAAGGGTGATGGGGATACTAAGGAAAAGCCTGACTCCCATTTTCACACATGCCTTCCAGGGTTATATGGGTGGAAATAAGAAAGCAGAGTATAAGGCAATACTTCCTAGTGGGAGCCAAGAGTCAGGAAGAGTGGTATGGTGTTATTTGGCTCCAGCCTTCCTAGTTTGATGGAAAAGACTTCTCAAGCATTTCACACAGGAAAAAACTTCTTGTATATAAATGTTTATTGAAGAAATACATGCATGGATGTCTCGGATGAATAAATTCCATGTTCCTCATTGGCCCTTGTGATCTCACTGATCCACACACATGTCTATGTTCCCATAGGAACCAAACAGTTCATTTCACAATGAAACATTAACAACTCTCTTGAATCCTCACAGATCCCAGGGTTTGAAAGTGAGTCTGATCTAGGACTATCAATCCACCTAGTGTCGCTTTACTACACAGCTTTCAAATAGATTATACCCTAGGTAAAGAGAGGCCAGGAGAGCAAGCAAGGAGGGCTAGGGTTAACACTGGGCCACTAATTGCCATGGCTCCTTTCTTGGCTCAGGGTCTGACTTCTGACTATTGATACCAGGAACTTGGGAACTCAGTGATATCAGTGCACCAAGGAAGGGACTGTCAATGGGAAATTAATTCATAATCACTGGACTTGTAGAATGCTGCAGGAGTCATGATAATTATCTTGTTTATGTTCCCTGCCCAATCAGTTCATATTTTGTCAAGTTGTACTACAAGTTTGAAGGTAACAGACATTATCCAGTATCTGAGGAAATCAGTACCTAAGAGCCCTTAAAATTGCACTTGGAGTCTAACCAACCAAGAGATGAACCAAAATTTAAAACAAAGGGAGGGAGAACCCCTGGTAAAAATACTGGTAAAGAGGGAGGACTCTGCAAAAACAGAGGGAAGCTTGTACTATGGTAGTAGGTGTGGTTTTAGGATAAAAATATAAATCTCCATAGTATAGAGCTGGCAAACTCAGGAGGTTAGGATAGAGAAGGGAAGAGGAAATGTAAGAATGTTAATTTCATTATTCATAACAAGGAGTTACAGATACTACCTAAAGTTAGAACATACTTAAAAACAACTGCTATTAATGTTATTCAGAAACCCTTTAATAACTAGTATTTTTTAAATGGCAAGGAAACATTTATCTGAAATCCAGTAATTCCTTACATTCAGATTTTGTTTCTGTTAAATTCAAGTAAAATCTCACTTATTATTTAAAATAAATGTATGTATGCACTAACTGTAAAATAAAAATTGACACAATGAAAAGTTGTCATTGAGACTGCATTAACAGAGTACAGAGGGTCTGAGAAGGTATTTGCAACATAGTCACAGCAAAGTAATGAGAAAAGAGCAGACAACCGAGGAGAAAAATTGAGCAAAAGATTTGAACTGGCACTTCACAAAACAGATATCTCAAATGGACAATAAATACTCTGAAAGGTGCCTAATCTCATTAGCTTTTAGAGAAATGAACATTAAAACAACTAATCCCAGAACAGCTATAATGAAGAAGAAGAAAAAACTGTCAATGTCTGGGGTACACAAGGTTGGAGATCCCTGGAATTCTCATACACTGTTTGGAATGGTAAATTGATACTACTACCTTGGAAACTGTTTGGACTTTTCTGATTAAAGTTGAGCGTATTCATGGTCCATGACCCAACAGTTCTGCTTCTGGGTAAAATCTAACAGATGCATGTACATATGTGTGTCAGAAAATTGAAAGGAATTTCTATAGCAGCATTATTTATAATAGTACCAAACTGAAGTAAATCAAATGTCCATGGACAGTTGAATTCATACACAAATTGTGGAACACAGTGGAATACTATACAACAATGAAAAATGAACAAACTATAAATACATGCAATGATATTGAAGAGCCTCACAATTCTGTGTCAAAGAAACCAGACACAAAATAATGCCTAATATATGATTTCTTTTATAAAAGGTTAAAAGAAAAGGCAAAACTAATCTATGATGTTAGAAGTCAGAATAATACTATTTGGAAGAAGGAGAGAGTAGTGATTAGGACTCTTTTTTTCCTTTCAACTGGAAAAATCTCATTTTTTATGGCTGAGTAGCATTCATTGTATATATGTACTCCCTCTTCTTTATCAATTTGTCTATGAATACCTAGCTTGCTTTCATACCTTGGCTACTATAAATAATGCTGCGATAAACATAAGGGTATATGTGTCTTTCCAAGTTAGTGCCTTTGTTTTCTTCAGATAAATACCTAAAAGCGGGATTGCTAGGTCATATGATAATACTATTTTTAATTTCTTAAGGAGCCACCATACTGTTTTCCACAGTGGCTGCACCAATCTACATTCCCACCAAAGTGCACGAAGGTTCCCTTTTCTCCACATCCTTGCCAACACTTGCTGTTTGTCAATTTATTGATGATAATCATTCTGAGAGGGGTGGGGTGATAATCTTATTGTTTTATTTTGCATTTCTTTGATGATTAGTGATGGTTAACATCTCTTCACATATCCATTGGCCATGTGTATGCTGTTTTTAAAAATCCTCGCCTAAGTGTATGTTTTTATTGATTTGAGAGAGAGAAAGAGAGAGAAACATCATCGATAGGTTGGTTGCTTCCTATATGTGCCCTGACCAGAGAGATCCAACCTGCACTCTAGGTATGTGCCTTGACCGGGGATCAAACCTGCAACATTTTGGCATTTTGGTGTATGCAATGATGCTCCAACCAGCTAAGCAGCCAGGCCAGAGATGTATGCCTTTTTTGGAGAAATGTCTATTCAGGCGCTCTTTCTATTTTTTTTAAGATTATATTTATTTATTTATTTTCAGAGGTGGGGGAAGGCAGGGAGAAAGACATGGAGAGAAGCATCTGTGTGTGGTTGCCTTTCACTCACCCCCAAACAGAGACCTGGCCCACAACTCAAGCATGTGCCCTGCCTGGGAATCAAACCAGCGACTCTTTGGTTTGCAGGCCAGTGCTCAATCCACTGAGCCATACCAGCCAGGGTGGGCCTCTTTCTATTTTTTAATTGTATTTTTGTTATATTTAGTATGAGTTCCTTATATATTTTGTAGATTAACCCTGTATTGGATATATTATTAGCAACTATCTTCTCCCATTCAGTAGGTGTCTTTTCGTCTTGTTGATGATTTTCTTTGCAGTGCAAAACCTTTTTAGTTTGATGTAGTTTTACTTGTTTATGTTTGCTTTTGTTTCCCTTGCCCAAGGAAACATATCTGAAAAGATATTGCCAATACCAATGTCAAAGAGTTTACTGCCTATGTTTTCTTCTGGGAGTTTTATAGTTTCAAGTCTTACAACTGTCTTTCATCCATTGGGGGAGGTTGTATATGATGTACTAGAGTGATCCACTTTAATTTTTTTGCATATATCTGTTCAGTTTTCCAACACTACTTATTAAGGAAGCTGTCTTTACCTCATTGTGCATTTTTGTCTCCTTTGCCATAGATTAATTGACCATGTAAATGAGGATTTATTTCTGAACTCTCATTATATTCCATTGATCTTTGTGTCTATTTTTGTGCCTGTATCAGATTGTTTTGATCATTGTAGCTTTGTAGTATAATTTGAAATCAGAGGTCATAATACCTCCTATTTTTTATTTTTCAAGATTGCTTTGGCTATTTTGGATCTTTTGTGGTTCCATATGAATTTTAGGATTAGTTGTTCTAGCAGAACTCTTATGGGAGAGTCAGGAGAGGAGCTTTTGGGATACTGGTAATATTCTATTTCTTGACCTATATAGAGATTGTATAGATGTATTCATTTTGTGATAATTCATTGCACTTACAGTTTTCATTTGTTTCCTTTTCTGTGTGTATGCTGCACTTCAAAACAAATTAAAAATTAAAAGTAGAATTGTGGTCTCATTTTGGTATAAATACTTTCATTTTTCATTTACTTATTTAGGCATTAATACATCATTGAGAGATTTCTATAAAGATGTTCACTAAATATTCATGAATGTTCTGGGTGGTGGGATTTGGGGTGACTTTAAATGTTCTTTATACTTTGCTTTAATTTCTATAGTGCATGCATCATTTCTACAGGAATATAATCAAGGCAACAAGCAGAGATCTTGTTCAACAGGAAGTACTGGCAAAAACTAAAATGAAGTAGATGAGAAATAAGTGTAATGAGGGTAAGGACTGCCCAGCAACAGAACAGTCTGCTCTACAAAAGTGGATGTCCTCACTTTGGAAGCGTCCAAGAAGAAGATGAAAGGTTCTCTTTGAGAAATTCTTCACCTTGTGTACCTTTCATCTCTCAGAGTTAGAATTTGTATCTGAGTCTATGTCTGTCCTTCAGGTTAGTTGCTGCCCAGTGATATTTGTGAGGCATCTCAATGGAACAAGAATATTTTTCCCAAAGTCGTCTGGAGCAGAAGTTATTTCTGGAAATAATTCCTAGATAGGTCTGGTCTCTTTGCCGACATGTGGATTCTTGTTAGCTTCAACACAGAGGCTATTCCCTTTCATTTGATGTGCTATCAACTTTCCTACCTTTTGCCTCAAGTTTTTGTCCTAACTTGTAGCTCTGTAGTTCTGCAAATTCTGTAGATATTCTAAGCCATAATTCCATTTCCTTCCTAAGATAGATGTGAGTTTCAGCATTTCTATTAGCTATATGTTTGGTTAGGAGGGCATTTTAAATGATGATTTCCTTCTCAGTATTAACAAACAAGGAGACACTTGCTATATGCAAGAATATGACTCAACACTGGGTATATGCTAGAATAAAACTCCATAGGAATAGAAATTAAAAAAAAATTTTTTTTTGATTTATCCCCAACACCCAGGACAGGAACTAGGGTACACTAGCTGCTCAAAAACTATTTGATGAATGAATTAATAAATGAAACACCATCTTTTTCTTCAATAATCCAGGTATTAGAGGAAATAGGCATAGACTCAGATATGCAAGGTAACTGATATGTGCAAAATTCTGTGAGAACTCAGAAGAGGAAAGCAATAGGTCTTTAATGATTAGGAAGGGTTTAGACGGGGCTCTAATAAATGAATACGATTTTGATGGAATGAGAAATGGCTGGACACCATTTCAGGTAGGTGGAGGACAAAGGGAGGACAATATAGTTCAGGGAAAGGCAAGTGTTCCACGTATGGGAAGGACAGTGGTAGAATGCAAGGTAGGGGAGAGACTGTGGGGGAGAGACTGTGAAGGACTCATGAACCATATTCTAAAGAATTTAGGTGGATTCCATAGGTAGTAGATGGAAATGATTAAAGGCGTTTGATCAGAGGAGTGATATATCAATATCTATATTTTAGAAATGGAACTCTGTGGTATATAGATGCTCCATTTAAAAACAACTAGATCGGAGGCAGGAAAACCATTAGGAGCTTCTGAAATAGTACAAGGGAGAATCAGAAGTCACCTGAACTAGGGCAGTAGTCATGGGGATGAAAAAGAGGAAAACTTTGAAACTGCTTTAGTTCAGTTCCTCTGAAAGGCAGATGCCAACATGTTTTAAACTTCTTTGTGAGATATTTGTTGGGGGGAGCACTTGTGAAAGATAAGGGTGAGGAAAACCTGGAGACCACAAAGCATGTCAATCTGATGGGGAGTACTCAAGCCAAAGTCTCCCTCTGATGGAGTCCCATATCTTGCAGGAATGAGCTGTGTGTGCTCAATCACAGGCTGGAAGTAGCCCATGAGAAGTGTGGTCTCAGTGCAAGCACAGAGATGGACCCAGGAGGGGTCTTCAACAATCATGCTCCCCACAGAAGGAGACATGAGCTGTGTATTTTTATGGCCACCATCCAAACTTATTGAAAGAGTCCTGACCAGTGTGGCTTAGTTGTGGGGCATCATCCCACAAAGTGAAAGGTCACTGGCTCAATTCCCAGTCAGGGCACATGCTTAGGTTGTGGTTCAGTTCTCATTGTGGCGGTGCATTCAGGAGACAACTGATCAATATTTTTCTCCCTCTCTTTCTTTCTCCCTTCCCCTCTCAAAAACAAAACTACCTTACTGAAAGCAGGAGAAGTATAGTTACTCAGAGGTTTATCAGACAAGGGTTTGATCTCCAAAATATATAAAGAACTCATACGACCCCTCTCTAAGAAGACAAGCAACCCAATTAAAAAATGAGCAAAGGACTTGAATAGACACTTCTCCAAGGAGGACATACAGAGGGTCCAGAGACATATGAAAAGTTGCTCAGTATCGCTAGCTATCAAAGAGATGCAAATTAAAACCACAATGAGATACCACTTCACACCATTGAGAATGGCCAACATAAACAAAGCAATGAACAACAAATGTTGGAGAGGTTGTGGAGAAAAGGGAACCCTAGTACACTGTTGGTGGGATTGCAGACTGGTGCAATCATTATGGTAAACAGTATGGAATTTCCTCCAAAAACTAAAAATGGAACTGCCTTTTGATCCAGCAATTCCACAGCTAAGATTATATTCTAAGAACCCTAAAACACCAATCCAAAAGAACATATGCACCCCAATGTTCATAGTTGGACAATTTACAATAGCCAAGTGCTGGAAGCAACCTAAGTGATCATCAGTAAATGAACGGATCAGAAAACTATGGTACATTTACACAATGCAATTCTATGTAACAGAAAAAAGGAGCTCTACCCTTTGCGACAACATGGATGGGACTGGAGAGCATTATGCTAAGTGAAATAAGCGAGGCAGTGAAAGACAAATACCAAATGATCTCTCCTTTAACAGAAACCTAATCAACAAAATGAACAAGCAAGCAAAATATAACCAAAGACACTGAAATTGGGAACAGGCTGACAGTGACCAGAGGAGAGAGGGGAGGGGATTATAGGGAAAAAGGGTGAAGGGTTTGCAGGAACTATTATAAAGGACACATGGACAATGACAAGGGAGGGGTGGAAACAGGGGAAGGAGGTGGGGAGGGTTGGGGTAGGGGAAGGGCGGGAAAGGTGGAAAACTGTACTTGAACAACAAGAAAAAAATGTTTAAAAAATTGATAATATAGTATAAATACTGTTGGTCTACAAAATATTGTATGTTCTAAGCTCACCTCTTATTCTCAACACTAGAAAACAGAATTAAAAGATTTTGAAGTTAAAAAAAGTTACTCAGAGGTTTATAGGTGAGCATCTGAATGAATAATACCATTAACAGTGGAAGGATGGAAGGAATACAGTAGAAGGACCAAGTTTTATTGGGACACTAGGGAGTGTGATGTTGTCCAGGTTTAGTTTGAGGTTCCTGTGGTGCAGGGATATATCCTGAAGATAGTTGGGAACCAAGGATGAACGTGGCAGAGACTTATAGCTGCTCCCTAAACCTTGTGACCCCCCTTTCTGAACTCACCACGTGTCTGTATTTCCCAGCCCTCCTTGCAGTTAGGTGTAGTCATGTGACTGAGTTTTAGACAGTGTAACATAAGCAAAAGCATTTGTCACTTTCATTCCTAGCTGTTAAAACACTCTTTGTGTACTCCCTCATGTCCCTTTCCCTCCAGTAGCAGCTCTGACAGAACAACAATGAAGCTATTTGTTGAATGTAGCAGAGCCCCTCCATCAACCTGGGTCCCTGAATGATTTCATGGAACAGTCATTCTGCCCTCCCACCATGGCCTTGGGCTGCTTACTTGAGCAAGAACTGCATTTCTGTTGTATTTAGGGCATTTCTTATTTATCATATATCTATTTATTAAAGGAGATTAGCCAGCCAAGGCTGAAAATGTAGCTGTAGGAATAAATGAGGGATTCCAGGGAGACAGTATAGAATAAGATAAGAAAGCTAAAGACTGACGCTAGACTAACATCTTCTGTACACCCAAGGACCAGATAAATGACAAGGAACCAGGATAAGAAAATGAGATCTTAAACCAGACTGTTAGGAGGAAGTGGTATTATTACCACTCTTTTTCAGGAGAGGAAAACAACGTTGAGGGATGAGTCTAATCTTATTTGGGCACAGAATTAGAGCCAGCACTCTGCTTTTCCAGCCCTCTACAGCTTCCATTAGCCTCCTCAGTTGACAACTAAATTTGTAGTGCTCCCTACCCCCAATGCCTCCTGGCCATGGGGACTGCTTGATCCTTCCCTGTAGGATCAGCTCTTCCTGCATTTTGATTTCCCAGGACAAATCCTGACTAGAGTCAAGAGCTAAGGTCCTGTTACTCATTCTGTGTCCCTACCTTGTGTATGCCCCAAATCTCATAAATAGGCTGTTATCTGGCCCTTGGTCCCCATGAGCCTTGTCCAACTAATCCACCTAGAATATCAGTTCCCACTCAGACTAGAGCTTTGCTTTGTTCTTCAAGGTAGTGAGGATTGGGACTCTGCAGACATGGCCCTTCAGGTTTCCTGGTCCTTCTGCTTCCCCTTGCCTAAGAGCCCACCTATTTGAAGCCCCTGCTGATTCAGTTTCTAAACTGGGGCCAGACAAAGCTTTCTTTGCACTCAGTACAGGCTACAGAGGCTGTGCCCCACCCCTTCAGTCAATCTGACTTTGTCTCACCCCTCCCACTGTCTTATTGTCTCTCTAACTGCAAGTCCTCAGTAAATCACAGAACAGCTCCCATTAGTAGACAGCACTCTGATTGATACTCACCAACATTTACTTTACCATGGAGCTAAGATCACTGGGGTGCTGTTATTTGAACATTTTTTATTTTATTTGTTTCCTTCTTGGGATGTCACTGATGTAATTTGTCAACCTCCTAATAGCATTAAAAAGAGTCTTTCACTAGGACTCAAGTTTGTTATAAAAGGATCTTATCACTAGATATCATGCTGATCTGTTTAAATAAGGAGAGAGTGTTATAATTTTGATTGTTAGGAAGGAAATAATTTTATTGAGTAAAAAATTATAATTACCATATTTTTGGACTATAAGATGCACTGAACTATAAGGCACACCTAGAGGAGGAAAACAGGAGGAAAAACCCATTCCACCGCCACTGCCCCCACCCCCCAGTGAGCCAGGTAAGCTACATTCAGACTATAAGATGCACCTCCATTTTCCTCCCAAATCTGCAGGGGGAAGTATGTCTTATAGCCCAAAAAATATGGTAGCTTATATACCATAACTCTGTTTTGAGATAATTTCAAAGTTATGAACTTGGAGTAGGACCTCCACATCAAGCAATTAATGACAAATTCAGCTGATTAATGCCTTTGAAACTTTTACTCAACTCAGATGCCCTTCTAAGAATGGATTTCCCCCCTTTACTACAGATACCATTCTTAATAGTTAAATACAACCAAACATGAACCTGTAACTAACAAATATTTATTTCAAGTTGGACTTTACCCTGCACACTTGTATACTTTTCTTTCTTTGGAACATAGAGAACATGGTGGGGAATGTCCTCGTTCTACTTAACAAACAACTGGCATGTTGAAATGCTGGGATGTCTCTGTGTCCCAACAGAGCATGATCATCAACCATTTAGTAGTTAAGTAAAGTTTAGGTTCGGACCATTCATAAAATCCGGGGACCAAGAGGTTGTTATTAATTTACCTGAAATGACATTGTCTTTCAAACCATACCATAGATTTCATTGGTTCCATTCCTGATATAATTGATCACATCATCCTCATTCTATAGTTAATTTTTACGAATTGTCTGTTTTTCTCCATTGAGAATCTTGAGTTTTCCTATGAATCTTCCTACTTTTCTAAATTGTTTCCATCATCTTAACAGAATCACAGCAGATCATGTTTTATCTCTTACCATTCCCTTGAGGCCTAGTCTGCATTCACTAAAGTTTTAGCTGAAAAATAGTCAGAATATTCATATGGCATTAATGCCAAAAGGAAAAATAATTTAATAATTGTTTATTATATGAGGTATATTTCAGAAATGATTATATATGATAAGTGCCCAAACAAATGAAGCCAGGATGTATTTGAAATTTTATTTTTAAGAAAAGGAGTTGAAAATTAAAAGGAAGATAAGACCAGTCAGAAAAAGACAAGTGCCATATGATTTCACTTATATGTGGAATCTAATGAATAAAATAAACTAACAAAATGGAAACAGACACATAGAGAACAGACTGACGGCTGTCAGAGGGGATGGGGTTGCAGGGCTGAGTGAAAAATGTGAAGGGATTAAGTAAAACAAAAAATCATAGTCACAACAACATGGTGACTATGATAGGGGAATAAGGTGGGGGGAAGTAGAAGAAGGTATGGGGGATAAATGGTGATGGAGAGAGACTTGACTTGGGGTGGTGAACACACAATAGAGTTGATGTATTATAGAATTGTACACCTGAAACCTATATAATTTTATTAACCAATATCACCCCAATAAATTCAATAAAAATAAAAGAAAACTAAAAGAAAGAATGAACATGATTCTAATGAACAGTAAATGCTTCACTCATTCAAAAAACATCTATTCTGTACCTCCTCTCCAAGAGGCTCACTGCCATTTCCTGCTAGGGATAAAAGGTGACTGGACATGGGCCCTAACTACAGGATGCTCATGGCACAGGTAGCAGAGATGAGGCAGGCAGATAAATTAGTAGTACACAGGCAGAATCAGACCAATCTACAGAGGCAGAGAAGGGAGGTGATCCCCTGAGGCACTTAGGAAGTACTTGTAGAAATGTCACTGGAGCTAGAGTTTGAAAAATGGGTTTGTGAATGGAAGTTAATTGGTCCAGAAGAACATTCCAAATGGCATTATTATCTTCCTTTTACAGTTGGTGAAACTGAGGTTTGGGGAGGGTAAGCCACCCAAGGCCATGCTAATACGCTGTAGGCCCAGAATTTTAACCCTGAGTTATCTGATTCTGAAAACAGGTTGGGTTTGGTTTTTTTTTCCAGCACAGCTGGACTTTTGCACAGATCACCTCATTTAATACTCACAACAATGTATTAAAGATTTTCCTTTTTTTCCCAGGCCAGAATCTTTTGTTTTAAGGAAGACAGACCATGTAAACAGTTCAAGTGAAAGGGAGGGGTGCTCTTGCTTGTTTCTGTTTTAAAATAAAGATATAGGAGAGAGAACCAAGATGGCGGCATAGGTAGACACACTGCTCCTCCTAGCACAACCAGAACTGACAGAAAATCGAATGGCAAGGAAATCCAACACCAAGGAAATAAAAAATAAACATTCATCTAGACCAGTAGGAGGGGCGGAGACGGGCACCAGGGCGGAGAGGACTCACGTTACCGTGGCGGGACCTAGACTGGCGGAGTGTGGGATGAATGGGGCAGGCAGTCCGACCACTAGCAGACCCTGCGGCCCCACATTCACGCACAGATAAACCCCACAAACGGCAGGGAGCAAAGCAGACCGCACAACCCAGGGCTCCAGAGCGGGGAAATAAAGCCTCAAACCTCTGATTGAAACCGCCCCTGGGGGTTGGGGCGGCAGCAGGAGAGACTCCCAGCCTCACAGGAGAGGTCATTGGAGAGACCCACAGGGGCCTAGAGCGTGCACGAGCCCACCCACTCAGGAACCAGCACCAGAGGGGCCCAGTTTGACTGTGGGTAGTGGAGTGAAGGATTGAAATCCAGAGGAGAGTGAAGCAGGCGCCATTGCTCCCTCTCGGCCCCTCCCCCACATACAGCATCACAGCGCAGCGACCAGCCTTACCCTGCCCCAGGAACACCTAAGGCTCCACCCCTTAAAGTAACAGACACCCCAAGACAACAACAACAAAAATGGCCCAAATGACAGAACACTTCAAAGCTCCAGAAAAAACACAACTAAGCAATGAATAGATAGCCAACATATCAGATGCACAGTTCAAAACACTGGTTATCAAGATGCTCACAGAATTGGTTGAATCTGTTTGAAAACCAGATGAAAAAATGAAGCCTATGCTAAGAGAAACAAAGGAAAATGTACAGGGAACCAATAGTGATGCGAAGGAAACTGGGACTCAAATCAATGGTGTGGACCAGAAGGAAGAAAGAAACATCCAACCAGAAAAGAATGAAGAAACAAGAATTCGGAAAAATGAGGAGAGGCTTAGGAACCTCCAGGACATCTTGAAACGTTCTATCATCCAAATTATAGGGGTGCCAGAAGGAGAAGAGGAAGAACAAAAAATTGAAAACTTATTTGAACAAATAATGAAGGAGAACTTCCCCAGTCTGGCAAAGGAAATAGACTTCCGGGAAGTCCAGGAAGCTCAGAGAGTCCCAAAGAAGCTGGACCCAAGGAAGAACACACCAAGGCACATCATCATTACATTACCCAAAATTAAACGCAAGGACCTACATCCAAGATTACTGTATCCAGCAAAGCTATCATTTAGAATGGAAGGGAAGATAAAGTGCTTCTCAGATAAGGTCAAGTTAAAGAAGTTCATCATCACCAAGCCCTTATTATATGAAATGTTAAAGGGAGTTACCTAAGAAAAAGAAGATAAAAATAGGAACAGTAAAAATGACAGCCAACTCACAGTTATTAACAACCACACCTAAAACAAAAACAAGAGCAAACTAGGCAAACAACTAGAACAGGAACAGAACCATAGAGATGGAGATCACATGGAGGGTTGTCAATAGGGGAGTGGGAGGGGGAGAGGGGGGAAAGGTACAGAGAATAAGTAGCATAGATGATAGGTGGAAAACAGACATGGGGAGGGTAAGAATAGTGTAGGAAATGTAGAAGCCAAAGAACTTATAAGTATGACCCAAGGACATGAACTATAGGGGGGGAATGTGGGAGGGAGGGGGTGGGCAGGAAGGAGTGGAGTGGGGGGGGGAAATGGGACAACTGTAATAGCATAATCAATAAATATATTAAAAAAAAGATATAGAGTCATCTGAGTAAACCCAAGCAAAGAACCAGGGCAGAACCCTACACACACCAGGGGTAGGTGCTGACACCCAATGAAAGCCTTTACTCTCCTCATAGTATCTGCCTCTTCCAGTTTTCTCTTCTCCTCTCCATTTTTGTCTTCCTATGACTGAGTCATTTCTGCTTCTTCATAGGCTTATCCATGTCCCCCAAACTTTTTAAAAACTGAGGATCTTTCAGGCTATTTTAATTCTCAAATGAGAGACTTGGAACTGTTCTTCTATCTGGGTAGAACATTTCGTTGCCAGTCATTTTGAGCTGTTGGTCTGATATCCTCCAAGTTCCAAAAATCTGTAGTTGGAAGCAGTGGGAGTAGAGATATATAGTTTATGGCCACTTGACAAAGTGTAGAAGGACAGAAAAATAATATCACCTCCACCGTACAAATGAGAACACTTCTGGAGAGATTACACAACATTCCAAAGATCACACAACTTGTAGGTCATCAAGTATAAGCTTTATAGTCCATTACTATAACAAGAAATTTGTTTGATTTCAGATGCATTTTCTGCCCTCATTGGTTTCTGGCTGATCTCAGGAATTCTGAGACTCAAGAATTCTGAGATTGTTTACCTACTTGAGCTTGATAGCAGTTATAAGCTCTGCCAATTTTATGAAATCACAATGATTTAAATTATCATCTGTGCTGACTTGAGGTGAAGAACCTCTTGAAAGCGAGATTTTGGAACATGAAGTATAATAGCTACTGCACTTAATACAGTAGTAATGATGGTAATGCTAGTAATTATGGTGATAATGGTGGTTATAGTAGTAATGAAGAAGGACTGACTTTTTCATGTTGCCATAGAGAGATCACAAGGGAAAAAAAAAGTGCTAACCTCAGGGCTTTCAACTCTTAGGTCAAGTCAAAGCATGGTCAAAGAAACTGAGATGTTTCTTAATTGCCTTAACAGAATGTCTCATTTTTATATGGCAGGATGAGGACTAGACCCAAAATATAGTTTGTTGTCTCTTCCAAATTGCAAGATAAGTTCAACCTTCAGCCTTGTCATATCTCTTATGGTAAGGTTAGGAAATTACCACTATGGCTTGTGGGACCTTGAGACTGAGATAAGAACATTTAAATGGGTTTGTAAGAATCTGAGACCCTTGCATCCCAAACCCACTGAGACTTCCTTACTAGCAGAAACATCCACTGCCACACCGTCTGAGGCCACTAAATTGAGATCAAATGCCTAGTTTCTGGAAGACTTACATCACTTCTGCTCATCATTTTGTCAACCAATGGTTCTTGGCACCAATTCAGTTTAACAGGAATCCCCAATTTGGGATGCAGTGAGGAAAGAAACTTATTTAGTGCAAACAGCTCAATGGTGATATAGCACAGCTCTGAACAGCATGGATGTGGAACAGCTCAATTGTGGTACAGCACATCTGTGAGGTGCCCTTGGGGTCAGGCCCCACTTTAGCTAGGCAGCTCAGCTCTGCACCTGCTCTACTCTGCTCTTGTAAGATGTCTTCAGTCTTCCATGGAAAGAGAAAGTACACTCTCAGAGCCAGAGGGGAGCTGGCTTATATGAACAGAAGTCCCTGTCCCTGGTCCCTGATTTGTCTATCATCATACAAATGAGGACTCTAAATCCTTGCAATTTGGTCCAAAAAGCACTGTTCTGATTGGTCTGAATAGAGCTGCTTTGGTTGGTGGAAGCTGTGATTGAGAAAACCTCCATCCTATTGGTTGAAATAGAATTCCAGGAACTCCTTTATAAGGGCTGGCTGAGATGGCAGAAGCACAGTGCAGGCAGGCAGGTTCAGTGCAGGCTTCTCCCTGAAGTGCAGTTTGCATGAGAAAACCCAGTATAGAAATGGCTACCAGGCTCTGTGGGTTGTTTTCTTGTTTGTTTTTGTTTTGTTTTGTTTTTAATTTAGCATGGTTAGCCACCAGGAACTCTTCTTAGTAGGTGTGTTCTTTCTCAGGGTTCACTACTTCCAAACCCATTGTCAGAGCCAGATCCACACATCTGCAGACTATTCCTGGAGGAGATAGCTTATACACCAAAACAATGGCAAGATTGTGCTAAATTTATAGCCACAAGAACCTTAGATAAAATAAAATATTAAATTGGACTATGTTTATTTGTATGGGGACTATTATCCAAGATTCGGGGCTTCATGTGCTAGCTTGAAGAACTAGGCATGGCTCTAACAATTCGAATGGTTGGTTGACTAAAACTTGGGCCCAATAGTGATCTACATTTAACAAAGTAGAGAGGCCAGAACTTCCCTAGGATGATGTCAGGGAAGGAATGTAAAGATTTAGGAATATGAAAAAGTTGAAAGAAAATTATTTTGTGCAATCCACCTGCCCACAACCTGACGTTTTCCCTGGAGGACCCAGAGACTCCCCTTTATTAAGGCTTTGAAAAATGTTTTGGTGAGAAGACAACCACCAGACTTGAAAAGTGCTGTGAGAATGATGGTGGGATACTCTCCATTAAGATGGGCTTTCTGATTCAGTGGGAATGATGGATCCTGGGGCAATCAGTCCAGCTGATAGTGCTTAATCACCAGACAAGGTGAGTACAATCACTGCAGTGTGCAAAAAAGGGTAAAGATTGTTTTCAGTTTGAACTACAGGGATCACAGTCACCCTTGAAATGAAATCAGTGGGCATCCTACCAAAGCATTAATTTCTGTAATCAAAAATTCTCAGTCAGCAGAAACATGACTTGAGTAAACAAAAGGAAGTTGTTTCTCTTTCAATTCCCAGACCTTTGCCCGCTCACAGGAATCCCAACTCCTTGATGAAGAGAAAGTCAGTTCTCCTTAGGAAGGATATTTTAGCACTGTTAGATATATAATAATCTGTAAGTCTTCCTCCAAGCACTATCCAAAGGGACCTGAGGTCATTTCCAGTGTTACTGTGCACCTGGAAATGAGAAACAGTGTCGCCATTGCTGTGTTGCCTCTATGCTTCAGCTCTGGCCTGGCAGCTCCACCCCCACAGCCCCAGCTCCAACCAAGCAGCTTCTGTGGCTCCAGCTCACACAGGTGGTCCTGGTTTTCAGACACTTGGTTTCACCTCCCTTCTTTGTCTTTTCTGCCCTAGGGAGATAGTGCCTTTCTGCATTTACTAATACCTGGGCACCATGCATTCTACTGTGCTCTGCCAGCTTCCTAACACACTGTTTCTAATTTTCCAGATTAAATTCCTGCTGTTGATCTGTATTGTTCAGGCTGTGTTTTCTGAGCTTGGCTACTACTGTGTGTTAGGTAGCCAAGGTGGCTAAGAAAGGACCTGGAGCCAGAAAAGTCCAATTAAGGGCTTTTATTGAAGGTGGGACACTGCAATCAGGCGGGCTGGGTCCAAATTTATGGCTGCCCAAAGAGAAAGGGTAGAAAAACTTTTAAGGTATGTAGCAGACCCCCGGGGGAGGGTGAGTCACCCTGCTGATCTGCTCCAGGTATCCTGGGCATCTGATCAGGTAGGGCTGAATCTGCAGAAAGCCCAAGGGAGAGAGGAGAGGCAGTAAGGATTCAATAGGTTTACAGAAAGGTGCCAGCACCTAAGCCTCAGTTGCTTGTGATATGGGGAATCTCATGGACAGGTATTTAGCCAGGTGACGTATACTTTCTTTGTTCCAGCATAGGTGGGGGCTTAGATCCATGTCCCATCCCAGTACATGCTAACACTATGTGTGCTGTCACAACACTAAAATGTATTGTAATACCTTATGAATTTCCATAATGTCCCTGACTTTTTTTCTCACAAAATTAAATGAGCACAACTGTGTGTCAATCAGTCGAAAAACCAAAGTAACACACAGTGCCCTGCAATAAACATTCAAAACCGAGATTTTTATGGCAACCTTTAGTATCATTGCGGCCTTGCCCAAGAAAAGGTCCCAACTGTTTTGCAATAAATAGTTCCATTCCAAATTTGTCATTTCATCACAGCTACTATGACATGTTGAGGAGAAAGGGTTCATGGCCTCCAATGGACTGTCTTTGTGATCACATTCCCAAGTTTTCTGCCTAAGTTATCATTGTTTTCAACACACGGGGGGGGAAAGTTTCTTAAAGAAAAATTGTGTTTGGGAAATCAGCTATTAAGAAATGGAATATAAAAACTTGGGATTTTAAAATAGATGAATGAGGAATTAATCAGATGCTTTACCAAAAATATTTATTATTTTAAGAGAGCATAATATTCAAAATACCTTAAGCATTAAATCCCTGTAATACATTTAAAACACTATTTTCAGGAACACATCTCACATTAGAACATTTCAGCTTCAGCTTCTTTCATTGGCATGGAGGACATTAGGCATGAAAACATTTAAATTACCCTTGCTTTCTAAGCACTTTCTAACTTTTGCTGCTCCCAGCTTAGAAGAAGCTTGCTCTTTGTTTTCTTTTCTCTTTCTTTCATTCTTTTTTTAAATTTTTTAAAATATATTTATTGATTATGCTATTACAGTTGTCCCATTTCCCGCCCCCCTCACTCCACTCCATCCTGCCCACCCCCTCCCTCCCACATTCCCCCCCTATAGTTCATGTCCTTGGGTCATACTTATAAGTTCTTTGGCTTCTACATTTCCTACACTATTCTTACCCTCCCCATGTCTGTTTTCCACCTATCATCTATGCTACTTATTCTCTGTACCTTTCCCCCCTCTCCCCCTCCCACTCCCCTATTGACAACCCTCCATGTGATCTCCATCTCTATGGTTCTGTTCCTGTTCTAGTTGTTTGCCTAGTTTGCTCTTGTTTTTGTTTTAGGTGTGGTTGTTAATAACTGTGAGTTGGCTGTCATTTTTACTGTTCCTATTTTTATCTTCTTTTTCTTAGGTAACTCCCTTTAACATTTCATATAATAAGGGCTTGGTGATGATGAACTTCTTTAACTTGACCTTATCTGAGAAGCACTTTATCTTCCCTTCCATTCTAAATGATAGCTTTGCTGGATACAGTAATCTTGGATGTAGGTCCTTGCGTTTAATTTTGGGTAATGTAATTATGATGTGCCTTGGTGTGTTCTTCCTTGGGTCCAGCTTCTTTGGGACTCTTTGAGCTTCCTGGACTTCCACCAAGATGGCAGCGTAGGTAGACACACTGCACCTCCTCGCACAGCCAGAGCTGACAGAAAATCGAATGGTGGGGAAGTCCGACACTAAGGAAATGAAAAATAAACATTCATTCAGACCGGTAGGAGGGGCGGAGACGGGCACCGGGGCGGAGAGGACTCGCGTGGCCGTGGTGGGACCGAGACTGGCGGAGTGTAGACTTCATTCTTTTTTTTAATGTCTTATGTAGTCAGCACTAAGATAAAGCAGTGAAAGTTGTTAGCTCTAAGTAGAATACAGATGGATTGTAGGACCAAGGTTACCTGGCCTGATAACTACACTTGGTTTGTAAACCAGCACTGCCTGGGAACTGGTTAGGGACACAGTCTCCAATTCCCCTCCAGACCTACTGAGTCTAAATACAAACTTCAACAAGATTCCCAGGTAATTTACATTCATGTTTAAGTTTCAGAAGCACTGCTCTCTGGTGTAGAGGTTTTTACTAAAACAATAGAAAAGTTAAAATAGTTGTAAGCACACAGACTGTCAAGATTTGAATCTGGGTTCTAGCACTGACTCTCTGGGGCAAGTCAAGGATTTGAAGGAAGAGCAGAGGGCAGCTGTGGTCCCTGAGAGCCTCACACACACTTGGGGTAGTGACTAGGACAGTGAAAACACCTATTTTTTCACTGTCATAGTCACCTATTTTTTCACTGTCCTAATCACCTATTTTTTTAAATTATATTTTATTATGCTATTACAGTTGTCCCAAATTTTCTCCCTTTCCTGCCCCCATCACAGCACCACCCACTCCCTCAGGCAATCCCCATACCTTTGTTCATGTCCATGGGCCATGCCTATGTTATTTGGCTTCTCTATTTCCTATAGTGTACTTTGTATGCCCATGACTATTCAGTAATTACCTTTTCGCCTATTCCCCAATACCCCTCTCCCATCTGGCAGCCATCAAACTGTTCTCTGTATCTGTGATTCTGTTTATATTCTCCTTGTTTGCTTAGTTTGTCTTTAGATTCAATTGTTTTTAGATAGGTATTAATTGCAATTTCATTGTTCATAGTTTTGGTCTTCTTTTTGTTAAATAGTCCCTTTAACATTTCATAAAATACTGGTTTGGTGATGATCAACACCTTTAGCTTTTTCTTGTCTGGAAAGCTCTTTATCTGTCCTTCGATTCTATATGATAGTTTTGTTGGATAGAGTAATCTTGGTTGTAGGTCCCTGCTTTTCATCACTTTGAATATTTCTTACCAATTCTTTCTAGCCTGTGAAGTTTCTCTTGAGAAATCAGCTGACGGTCTTATGGAAACTCCCTTCTAGGAAACTATCTGCTTTTCTTTTGCTGTCTTGAAGAATCTCTCTTTATCTTTAACCTTTGGCTTTTTAATTATGATGTATCTTGGTGTGAGACTCTGTGTCCATCTTGTCTGGGACACTCTGTGCTTCCTGGACTTATATGTCTATTTCTTTCAACAAATTAGGGAAGTTTTCTTTCATTATTTTTTCAAATAGATTCCCATTTTCTTGCTTTTTCTCTTCTCCTTCTGGCACCCTATGATGTGAATGTTGGTGTGCTTGAAGTTCTCCCAGAGGCTCCTTATACTATTTTCACATTTTGGATTCTGTTTACTTTCTGTTGTTCTCGTTGATTATTTTTGCTTCCTTATGTTCCAAATCATTGATTTGATTCTTGGCTTTATCCACTCAACTGTTGATTCCCTATAAATTGTTCTTTATTTCAATTAGTGTATCCTTCCTTTCTGACTTGATCTTTTTTTATACTGTTGAGGTACTTGCTAAGTTCCTTGAGTATCCTTATAACCAGCGTTTTGAACTCTGCATCCAATAGATAGTTTATCTTCATTTCGTTTAGTTCTTTTTCTGAAGTTTTGTTCTGTTCTTTCATTGTGGTCATGTTTCTTTGTCTTCTCATTTTGGCTGTCTCCTTGTGTTTGTTTCAATGTATTAGGTAGAGCTGCTATGACTCCCTATCTTGGTAGCATGGCATAATGTAGTAGGTGTCCTGTAGGGTCCAGTGACACAACCTCCCCTATCACCCAAACTAAGTACTCAAGGTGTACCCTCTGTGTTGGCTGAGTACACCCTCCTCTTGTAGTTTAAACTTGATTGCTTTTGTCAGGTCAATGGTAGGGATTTGCCCAGGCCAGTTGCTGTGAGGACTGGCTGTGACCACTGACCACCATCCTCTAACTTCCATGGAGGATCAGCTGTGCAGGGGACCCCTTTATAGAGCAGGGCTTCCTTCTTCAGGGCTCTGGTGTCTGCTTGTATTCTGTCTGGGGCCACTTGGCATAAACTATAAAGCAATCTGCAGCTGGCTGTTTGAAGATGCCCTAGCAAGGCCAGCCTGTGAAACAAGGACAGCTGCTGCTAGTGCTAGGTCTAGGGCCACTTAGCAAGCAAGATACAGGGGCTAGCTAGGTCAACTTCTGCTTGTTTGAGAGGATTTAGGAAGATAAGAAGCATGAGCCAAGATAAGTCATTTGTATGGAAAAGCCACTGTTAACTAACTGCTTGGATGGACCCATAATTTGGGTGGGGTGAAGTCTCAGGGAGTCACCAGGGTGGGGCAAATAGTGTGACCAAGGTTGATAGACTCTCATATATGGTGCCCGCTGCACTCTGTGGCTCTGTGTGGGGAGAGCTCAGAAGAGAAGCAATGGCCTCTGCCAGCAGTTCTGTCTTGGAGAAAGCTGTCCTCCAGTTCTTGCCCTGATGCCAGACACTTTAGTTCCTCCGCATATGCCAGTACTGTCTTTCAAGCTGCTGCCCTGATACTGAAGTTTAGCAGGAGTATATCTGAATAAGTCCTTATATAGGCCCTTTAGGAGGAACTGCCTGGGAATCAAGACATTTCTTCCACCAACTCAAACTCCACTGTTTTTTACAGCCAGAAGCCATGGGGACTTATCTTCCCATCACTGGAACCTTGGCATGGGGGGCCTAGTATGGAGCTAGGACCTCTTGCTCCTGATATATCCCTCTCAATTTTTATCTGCCACACATGGATGTGGTACCAGCCTGTTCTGTATCTCTGCCCCTTCTACCAGTCTTGATGTGGTGTCTTTTTTAATTCCATGGTTGCAAGACTTCCATGCAACTCGATTTCTGCCCATTCTGAGTGATGGTTTTCTATAGTTTCATTGTAATTTTGATGTGGTTGTGCAAGGAGGCCAGCTGTTTACTTATGCCATCATCTTGGAGATCTCTCCACACACACGTGGCCTATTTTGAGTCAGAGCATCTCCTCTTCTTCCCCAACCTTTCAAGCACAAAAAGACCACCTGCAGAAGATACCCATTCCCTCCTGTTTTCTTCTCAAAAAGGCCTTTGGCAGGTGGCCCTATTCCCAGCTTTGGGAATACCCTGGTCAGCCTGAGGTCATCTCCTTCCTTCAAGAGTGAAGGGCCCTTTCCCAGAGCCCTCCAGCAGACTTCCTCAAACATCTCACTGGCTAGGATCAGTGGCCGGCCCTTGCCTAAACAATGTCTGGCAAGACAATGAGTCCCAGTGATGGGCTAAGACTGATCAATATTTCTATACTGGGCATAGGTCACCTTCCAAGTGGTGGATTCTTGAGCATAGCTGGGAAAAAGAGGCTGTGTGCATGGGAAGGCATCCACACCTGATGCAGAGAGAGGCCCTCAGATATTCTGAGTGCACAGGGTATCCTTCTGGGCCAGACAAAGGGGTGCAGAGGAGAAGCAAGGGAGTATGAGGGAAGGTCAGGGCCCCACGTTCCCCCAACCATGCACCCACTAGGGCCCACTGCCTCCCTACCTGCTGTGCTTTGGTGAAGTAAAAGCCTACACTTGAGGAAGCTGCTGCCTCAGAGATGGAACATTTCCTGCTGGATCCATGAGTAGAGGAAGCAGTTTTCATCATTCTGGATGAATGATGGTATTCTCCAAACCTATGGGACCAGAAATCAGCCAATTATCTTTTCTGGAACCCACAAGGGATGGGGGTGAGGAAGGATATCAAAAATACTTCTGGTTCCTCTTCTCTGGTTTTGAGGCAATTCCAGACATGCAGGTCCAGAATGTCCAGACTTCCTCAGCACCCTGGAGAAGTGCTTTTTCCTCTGTGTGGTGATCTTTCATGGCCTTTGGAGGAAGAACAGTGGGCAGAAAAATGGACTGAACCCGAATGGGCTTCCTGAGATGGCAGAACATTGGGCCCTTCAATTTACACCTGAGGATGTCCATGCCTGGTTTACTCAGTAGTTGAGATCAGAAGCTATCACTCTCTGTACTTCTTTCACAATTCACAAACAATGACTGTTAAAGACATGTTAGCCCCTATATAGACCCCTTCCCTCACCAGGACCCACTGACCCAGTTATGGCTGAGACATATAGGGAGCATGGGGTGGGCCAGGCTCTTTGGGAAAGATTCCCTCACTCTTAGAAGGAAGCTCTAGAGAGAAACTGGATCTTCTTCCACAGGCTGTTTCAGTGTCTGGCTGATGGGGGCCCTAATTTTGCAGTCCTGAAGGGACTTAGTGCTAAGAGGAAATAAGTTTAGTCCATACCGGAAGTAGTATGCTTAACATGGAAATAGTATGCCTCTGGGAATCAGGGTGGGTGTGAGAGCCATGATCAATTAGGTGTACTAACACTCCCATTGGGCTTACCATGTGCACACACAACTCTAGAGGTCTTGCTTGTGTTAACAAAGTCAAACTTCTAAACAGCTTTGTAAGCTACACACTATTAGCATCCTTCTTGGACTGATGAGGTTATAGAACTGACGCAGAGGGAAGTTCATTTGCTCAATGTTGGTCCCCACAGTTAAGTGATACATCAGGTACACCAACCCAAATAGTCTGACATCAGACTCCAGGCACAGAGCCACTTGCTCTCCTATCTCTTGGCACTCCATCCCTCAGAACCTTAGCATGCCAACCTCAACTATCAGATATAAATTTGGGAGAACCTGGAGTTATTTAAATAAGACAATTGAGTTTACACTGAAATAAAATTTCAGGTTGGAAGTGTGAATTTCAGGTCAGAAATGGCTGGGTGCCCATTCTGCCAACTCACAGACTACTTGTTGCTCTAGAAGAACTAACCGAAATTGCTAACTAAATTGGTGAGGATTTGCAATGTGAGTCCCACCCCACCTCTTTCCTCCAATCTGCCTTTTACATTGTCATATTAGCCTTGCACTCTGTTGGCAATCAAGGCTCAAAAACATTAGACAAGCAGGGGCCTCTAATGGGTCCCTGAGGGTGCACATTAGAAATAAGTTAGTGGAAGGATTTTCCCAGCAGATGGAAGAGTGACCTGCTCCTGGCTTTCTACTGACATTTAGAATTCTGCTGGCTTGTCATTTAGGGCCACACAGTCAGAGAAGTAAACAAAAGCTCCTTAGAGTTAGCACTGTATTGTTATCCTAGGGGAGGGGGCCAGCAGGAATAAGCCAACTAGGGAAAAGTAATTAAAACTATTAACAGTAAAATGACAACGAACTCACAATTCTCAATCATTGAACCTAAAAAAACAAAACCAAAAACAAACTATGCAAACAATTAGAACAGGAACAGAATCACAGAAATTAGATCACATGGAGGGATATCAGCAGAGACAGGGAAAGGAGATAATAGGGGAAAAGGCATAGGGAATTAGAAGCATAAATGATAGGTACAAAATAGACAGGGGGAGGTTATGAATAGTATAGAAACTGGAGAAGCGAAAGAACTTATATGTACGACCCATGGACATGAACTAAGGTGGGGAGGGGAATGCTGGAAGGGGGGTGCAGGGCAGAGGAGGATAAAGGGGAGAAAATATGGACAACTATAACAGCATAATCAATAAAATATACTTTAAAAATACATTGAAAGAAATAAAATTGAAAATACAACATACCAAAATCTATGGTATGCAAAAACAAAAGCAGTTCTAGGAGAGTTCATAGCAATAAATGCCTACCTCAAGAGAAAAAAAACTATCCCAAATAAACCACTTAACTCTACTCCTCATGACACTAGAAAGAAGAACAAATAAAGCACCAAAGTTGATAGAAGAAAGAAAATACAAAAACAGAGGAGAAATAAATAAAATATAGACTAAAAACACAATGGAAAAGATCAATAAAACTAAGAGATGGTTCTTTTAAGATGTGAACAAAATTGACAAAGCTTTAGCAAGAGAAAAAGAGAAAGGGTTCAAATAAGTAAAATTAGAAATGAAAGAGACATTACAATTGATACTACAGGAATACAAAGGATCACAAGAACTACTATGAACAATTACACAACAACAAATTGGACAACCAAAAAGAAATGAATAGGTTCCTAGAAACATACAATTTTATAAGACTGAATTGTTAAGAAATAAAAAATCTGTCCCTGGCTGGTGTGGCTCAGTGGATTGAGCACCAGCCTTCGAACCAAAAGGTCACTAGATCAATTCCCAGTGAGAGCACATGCCTGGGTTGTGGGCCAGGTCCCCAGTTGGGGGTGTGTGAGAGGCAATTGATCTCTCACACATTGATGTTTTTCTCCCTCTTTTTATCCTTCCTTTTCCCTTTCTTTAATAGTAAATAAATAGAATTTTTTTTAAATATCTGAATAGGCCAATCACTACTAAGGAGATTGAATTAGTATTAAAAATCTCCTAACAAACAAAAATGCAGAGCCAGGTAGCCTCACTGGTGAATTCTACCAAACATTTAAAAAATAATTAATACCAATCTTCTCAAACTCTTCCAAAATATTTAAGAGGAAGGAACACTTACTCATTTTATGAGGCCAGTATATTTCTAATAGCAAAACCAGACAAGAACACACCAAGAAAAAAATTACAGGCCAATATTTCTAATGAAAATATATGTAAAAATCCTCAACAAAATTAGAGCAAAGTAGATTTAATAATACATTAAAACAACCATACATTATGACAAAGTGGTACTTATTCCAGGGATACAAGAATGGTTTAACATTTAAAAATCAATAAATGTGATACACTGCATTAACAAAATTGAAGATTTAAAATTATGTTATTATACAATAGATGTAGAAAAATGTATTTGACAAAATTCAACATTGATTTATGATTCAAAACTCTCAACAAAGTGGGTAGAGAGAAAATATGCTTATCATAATAAAGAATATGTATGACAAGCCCATGATGACCTCATACTCAACAGTGAAAAGCTAAAGGTTTTTCTTCTAAGATCAGGAACAAGACAAGAATGACTACTCTCACCAATTTTATTCAACATAGTATTGGAAGTCCCAGCTAAAGCAATTAGCAGAAAAAAATAAATAAAATAAATAAACAAAAAGCATTCAGATTGGAAAGGAGGAAGGAAAACTGTCGCTTTGTAAATGACATGACTCTATGAAAAAAAAACGTTAGAACAAATAAATGAATTCAATAAAGTTGTAGAATACAAAATTAATATAAAAATCTATTGCATTTCAATACACTGATAATAAGCTATCAGAAAGAGAAATTAAGAAAACAATCTCATTTATAATTGCATTAAAAAGAATAAAATACCTATGAATAAATTTAACCAAGAAGCTAAAATACCAGTACACTGAAAACTATAAGACATTAATGAAATGAATTGAAGAAGATATAAATAAACAGATATTTACTACTAATGGATTAGAAGAATGAATGTTGTTAAAATGTCCATACTACCCATAGCAATTTACAGAATCAAAGCAATATCTATCAAAACTCCAATAGCATTTTTCACAAAAATAGAATAAATAATTTTAAAATATGTATGGAACTACAAAAGACCCTAAAGACAAAGCAATCTTTCTTTTAATATCAAAACTTCATGTATTTATTTTTTAAAATTATTTTATTGTTGTTCAATTACAGTTGTCTGCATTTTCTCCCCACCCCTCAACCCCACCCCAGCCAAACCCACCTCCCTCCCCTGCTTCCAACCTCCTCCTTGGTTTTGTCTATGTGTCCTTTATAATAGTTGCTGAAAACCCTTCTTCCCACTCTCCCTTCCCCCCTCCCCTTTGGCTATAGATAGACTGTTCTTAACTTCAATGTCTCTGGTTATATTTTGTTTGTTTTTTTCTTTTGTTGATTATGTTCCAGTTAAAGGTGAGATCATAGGGTATTTGTCCCTCACCACATGGCTTATTTCACTTACCATAATGGTTTTCAGTTAAATACATGCTGTAGCAAAGGGTATAAGGTCGTTCTTTCTCTCTGCTGTGTAGAATTACATTGTGTAAATGTACCCTAGTTTTTGATCCACTCATTTGCTGATGGGCACTTAGGTTGCTTCCAGTACTTGGCTATTGTAAATTGTGCTGCCATGAACGTTGGGGTGCATAGGTTCTTTTGGATTGATGTTTCAGGGTTCTTAGGGTATAATCCCAGCAGCGGAATTGCTGGGTCAAAGGGCAGTTCCATTTTTAGTTTTCTGAGGAAATTCCATGCTGTTTTCCACAGTGGATGCACCAGTCTGCATTCCCACCAACAGTGCACTAGGGTTCCCTTTTCTCTGCATCCTGTCCAACATTTGGTTGTTGATTAGTTTATGTTGGCCACTCTGACCATTGTGGTTTTTCATTTGCATATCTGTGATGGCTAGTGATGCTGAGCATCTTTTCATATGTCTCTGGGCCCTCTGTATGCCTTCCTTGGAGAAGTGTCTGTTCAAGTCCTTAGCCCATTTTTAAATTGGGTTGTTTGTCTTCCTGGAGTGCAGTCATGTGAGTTTTTATATATTATGCAGATCAGACCCTTGTCTGAGGTATCGTTGGCAAATATGCTTTCCCATACTGTTGGTTCTCTTTGTAATTTGGTGCTGTTTTCTTTAGCCATGCAAAAGCTTTTTATTTTGATGAGGTCCCATTTGTTTATTCTTTCCTTTATGTCCCTTGCTTTAGGGGACATATCTGTGAGGATGTTGCTGCATGGAATGTCTGAAATCTTCCTGCCAATGTTTTCCTCAAGGACTTTTATGGTGTTACGACTTATATTTAAGTCTTTTATCCATCTTGAATTTGTTTTTGTGTATCGCGTAAGTTGGTGATCAAGTTTCATTTTTTTGCACGTAGCTGTCTAGATCTCCCAACACCATTTGTTGAAGAGACTATTTTTGCTCCATTTTATGCTCCTGCCTCCTTTGTCAAATATTAATTGGCCATAAAGACTTGGGTTTATTTCTGGACTCTCTGTTCTGTTCCATTGGTCTATGTGCCTATTTTTATGCCAGTACCAGGCTGTTTTGATTACAGTGGCCTTGTAATACAGTTTGATATCAGGTATTGTGATCCCTCCTGCTTTGTTCTTTTTCCTCAAAATTGCTGCAGCTATTCAGGGTCGTTTATGGTTCCATATAAAATTCTGAAATGTTTGTTCTATATCTGTGAAATATGTCATGGGTACTTTAATAGGGATTGCATTGAGTCTATAAATCGCTCTGGGTAGTATGGCCATTTTGATAATGTTAATTCTTCCAATCCATGAGCATGGTACATGCTTCCATTTGTTTGTGTCTTCCTGAATTTCTTTCTTCAGTGTTGTATTGTTTTCTGAGTACAGGTCTTTTACCTCCTTGGCTAGGTTTATTCCTAGGTACTTTATTTTTCTTGTTGCTATATCAAATGGGATTTTTTCTTGATTTCTGTTTCTGATGTTTCATTGTTGGCATACAAGAATGCCTTTGATTTCTGAGTATTGACTTTGTATCCCGTGTTTTTCCAAATTCATTTATTAGGTCAAGTAGTTTTTTAGTAGTGTCTATAGGATTTTCCATGTACACTATCATCTCATCTGCAAACAATGGCAGTTTTGTTTCCTCCTTTCCAATTTGGATGCTTTTTCTTTCTTTTTCTTGTCTGATTTCTGTGGCTAGGACTTCCAATAGTATGTTGAATAGGAGTGGTAAGAGAGGGAATCCTTCTCTTGTTCCTGATTTTAGTGGGAAAGCTCTAAGTTTTTGTTCATTGAGTATGATGTTCGCTGTACGTCTCTCATATATGGCCTTTATTATGTTGAGGAATGTTCCCTGTATCCCCACTTTGCTGAGTGTTTTTATCAGAAATGGGTGCTATACCTTATCAAATGTTTTTTCCACATATGTTGATATGATCATGTGGTTTTTGTCTTTGCTTTTGTTTATGTGGTGTATTATGTTTATTGATTTGCGAGTATTGTACCATCTTTGCATCCCTGGGATGAATCCCAATTAATCATGGTACATGGTCTGTTTAAAGCACTTCTGGATGCGGTTTGCCAATATTTTGTTGAGAATTTTAGCACCTATGTTCATCAGCGATATTGGACTGAAGTTTTCTTTGTTTGTTATGTCTTTATCTGGTTTTGGGATTAGGATGATGTTGGCTTCATAAAAAGAGTCTGGGAGTCTTCCATCTTCTTGAATTTTTTGAAATACTCTGTGGAGGATGGGGGTTAACTCTCCCTTAAATGCTCTGTGGAATTCTCCTGTGAAACTGTCTGGTCCAGGGCTTTTGTGTGTTGGAGGCTTTTTGATTACTGTTTCAGTTTCATCAGGTGTTATTGGTCTGTTCAGGCTTTCTGCTTCTTCATTCACTTTTCTAGAAATTGGTCCATTTCATCTAGGTTTTCAAATTTCTTGGCATACAGTTCTTCATACTAATTTCTTACAATCCTTTGTATTTCTGTGGTATCAGTTGTAGTCTCTCTTCTTTCATTTCTGATTGTGTTTATTTGGATCCTCTCCCTTTTTTTCTTGATGAGCCTGCTTAAAGGCTTGTCGATTTTGTTTACCTTTTCAAAGAAACAGCTCCTGGCTTCATTGATCCTTACAATTGTGCTTTTAGTCTCTATGTCATTTAATTCTGCTCTGATCTTGGTTATTTCCTTCCTTGTACTTGCTCTGGGTTGCCTTTGTTGTTGTTCCTCGAGTTCTTGTAGGTGTAGGGGTAGGTTGTTTATTTGAAAATGTTTCTATTCTTTTTAGGTAGGCCTGTATTGCTATGAACTTCCCTCTCAGGACGGCCTTTGCTGTGTCCCATAGGTTTTGGATTGCTGTGAGTTCATTTTCATTTCTTTCCAGAAACTTTTTGATTTCTTCTCTAATCTCATTCTTGACCCATTCATTGTTTAATAGCATGCTACTCACTCTGCATGTTTTTCAGTGTTTTTTTTTTTTTGGCGGGGGGGGGAGTTCCTTGGGGTTTGTTTCTAGTTTCAGTCCCTTGTGGTCAGAGAAAATTCTTGATATGATTTCAATTTTCTTGAACTTGTTGAGGCCTGTTTGGTGTCTTATCATGTGGTCTACCTTTGAAAATGTTCCATGTGCATTTGAAAAGAATGTGTATTTTGCTTCTTTGGGATGAAAGGATCTATATCTATCAGGTAAGTCCATTTCATCTAGGGCATTGTTCAATGCCACAATATCTTTGTTGATATTTTGTTTGGAAGACTTGTCCATCCTTGACAGTGTGCTGTTAAAATCCCCTACTATAATTATGTTGCTGTCAATATCTTTCTTGAAATCCTCCAAGATTTTCTTTATGTATTTGGGTGCTCCTATGTTGGGTGCATATATATTTACAATGTTTATGTCTTCTTGGTGCATTATTCCTTTGAGTATTATGAAGTGACCTTCTGGGTCTGTCTTTATGGCCCGTTTTTAAAGTCTATTTTGTCTGACATGAGTATTGCTACCCCTGCTTTTTTTCCTGTCTATTTGCTTGGAAAATTTTTTTCCAGCCCTTCACTTTCAGTCTGTGTAGGTCTTTTGTCCTGGGGTGGGTCTCTTGTAGGCAGCATGTGTATGGGTCATACTTTCTTATCCATTCAGCTATTCTATTCTATGTCTTTTGATTGGAGCATTTAGTCCATTTACATTAAAGGTTATTATTGATAGGTACTTATTCACTGCCATTTTTTCGTACCTGTGTTCCTCTCTCTCTCTCTCTCTTTTCCTTCTTTTCCTTAAACAGTCCATTTGGCATCTCTTGGAGAGCTGGTTTGGTGGAAGAGTATTCTTTTAGACTTCTTTTGTCTGGGAACCTCCTTATTTGGCCTTCTATCTTGTTTGAGAGCCTTGCTGGGTGAAGTAGCCTTGGTTGCAGGCCTCTGGTTCCCATTACTTGGAATATTTTTTGCCATTCTCTTCTGGCTTGGAACGTTTCCATTGAGAAGTCAGCTGCTAACCTTATTGGGGCTTCCTTGTATGTTACTTCCTGTTTCTCCCTTGCTGCCTTTAAGATTCTCTCTTTTCCTTCGAATTTTGCCGTTTTAATTATGCTGTGTCTTGCAGCGGGCCTCATTGGGTTCCTCTTGCTTGGGACTCTCTGTGTTTCCTGGATTTGTGTGACTTTTTCTCTCCTCAGATTTGGGAAGTTTTCCATCATTACTTTTTCAAGCAGGCTTTCTGTCCCTTGCTCTTCTTCTTCTCCTTCTGGTATCCCTATTATACGGATATTATTATGTTTCATGTTGTCCTGCATTTCCCTTAACCCGTCTTCATTCTTTCAGAGCCTATTTTCCTTTTCTTGCTCATTCTGGGTGTTTTTTGCTACCTCGTCCTCCAGTTCACTGATCCGATCCTCTGCTTCATCAAGCCTGCTTTTGATTCCTTCTACTGTGTTCTTCAGTTCAGAAATTGTATTCTTCATTTCCTCTTGGCCCTTGTTGATAGTTTCTATATCCTTTTTCATGTTGATATAGTTTGCAGTGAGTTCATTGTATTTTCCCTGTAGTTTCTGACAATTCTCTGTGAGCTCATTAAGCTTCCTTATAACCAATGCTTTGAACTCAATATCTGATAGTTGACTTGCCTCTTTTTCATTTAGCATTCTTTCTGAGACTTCCTCCTTTCCTTTCATTTGGAGATTGTTTCTTTGTCTTCCCATTGTTGGTGAGACTCTTCCTGTTAGCCTCTGCTTCTTAAGTTTCTCTGTCTGGCCCCCTGCATTGACGGTGTAAACTTCTGTGGTAGAATACCTGTGCGATTCAGTGGTATAGTCTCCGTGATCTCCCCAGCTTGCTGATCTTGGGCTGTGATTTATGCTGGCTCTGTGTATGTCTTTAGTTTTTGGTTGTTGTTGGGTCTCTCTTTGGTGTGTCCTTCCCACCAGCTGGTTATGTGAGGGTCAGTCCATCCCCACATCTTGTTTTCTGTTGTGCAGGTGTGGGCAGGTTGTGTTGAAGCTGGTTCTTCTGTGTTTCCAAGGTTTTGAGACTTTTGGTCTTGCTCTTGTTCAGTTGTTTGTTCTGAGTAATTTCTCCACTATTTAGTTGTATTTCCAGATAGGTCCTGGGTTGAGTTAGTGTGGCTTCCACTCCCTCCTTCACTTTCTTCTGTTCTTAGCTGTTGGTGGTTCCTTTGTTGATGGGTTCCCTCTTCCAGGAGGTATCCTAGTGTTCACAGTTTCTACCTACTCTTTTCTGTGATAGGTTGGAGGGGTAAAGCTAAATGGTTTAAGACAGCAGGAGTGTGTTCTATGATTTTTAAATTACCAGCCCTTAGAGAAGAGACGGGAGATCCTTTGGATATGTATACTGTTAACCATGATAATTCACCCACCTAGCCACTTTTTAGAAAGGGTGGAAAGAAGATAAGACTCTTGTTGTGGGGGGGAAGACTTCTGAGTTGGATCTAGAAAGCTGTGAGCTTGTGGGAGGTCAGATTATGTGGTAAAGTGAGAGTAAGGGTAGAAGATAGGTGTAATGTGTGAGAGAATAGAGTTAACCACACCAGTAATAAAATTCAGGAAACAGTGAAGTGGGCTGAGATCTGGGAGGGGTTCTGTGTAGTATTTACAAATGTATGGAACAGCTATTATTTACAATAGTAATGGAGCAACAATCATATGACAGAATCTATGTGATCTGGATAACTAGAATAGGGAGTAAAGTTCCTAGAGTAGTGTGCTAATGGAACCCAAGTGAAGTGAAAGACAGTTAATTAACAACACACTATGAAAGAGAGAACAAGGGGAAACAGTCAAACAATGCAAATTAACCAGTCAAGCGAAGAGGACTGAACAGAAAGAAGAGAAATAAAAGAATACTAATAAAAAGAGTGATGTAAGAACAATGAAAAGAATAATAATACAAATATACAATAACTTGGAAGTTCTCTGGCATAGCAAAGTGAAATTTGTTTCACTGTCTCAGCTGTTGGAATGTCCCCTCTTTGGGTCCAACTCTGGTGTTTTCAGAGTTTCAGGTTTTATTGTGGGAATTAAAAAAAAAAAGAAGGAAGGAAGAAGAGATATAAAGGGAGAGAAAGAAGGAGTAGATCAAGAAAGAAGGAAAGAGAGGAAGAAGGTGTTAAATGAAAAAAATAATATTAATAAAGAATTAGTTAAAAAAAAAAAAAAAAAGAACAAAAAATAAAAACCAGCCTGCTGGCTTCAAACTGGCCAAGCCAGTTTTGCTGTTCTTTTTGGCTTCAGCCCACACAGGGGGCTTAGTTTAGCTCTTCTCCATTTCCAACCAGCTCCTCGCCATCCTGCAGCCCAAGAGCCCCCAGTCCTGCAGCTTCAGGCGCGCAACATCCTGAGAGCTATGGGTGTGTGCATGGGGCCTTCCTTCTTGTTCCCACTCCTTGGTGCCTCGGATGTGGGCTCGGTGACCTCCTCCCCACAGTGGGAGCACCAGGAGGCGGGTTGGAGAGGAGACTGGAGCTGCTGCTGCAGGAGAATTCCCCAAACTGTCCCCAAGTGTCTCTTTATTTTCACTTTTTCTTTCTGAGAAATTCCTCCTGCTCAATCCTGCTGCTCCATACAAGGAAGGGCCCGTCCTCTCACAATGACCACCTCTCCAGCTAGACTGGGGGACTGTCCGGGTCAGGGCCCAACACAACCCAACTCTCACTCTCCCCAGCTGGTGCACATGGTTTCTGTGGGTTTACCACTTCGTCCTTATTGGCCTCCTTGCAACTCAAGCAACCAGGTCTCTCTTGGTGCTGCTCAAATCTTTTTTGGCAGGGGAGGGAGCCATTAACTCAGCTCTCTCCCAGGAGTCCTGCAGCAGGCCTGGTACGTGCCAGCCCTGGGGTTACAGTTGCCCTGGTCCCCATGCTGGTCCCAGGGATATTATTGTCCTGAAGCAATCACCTTAACTGTCTGTTTTTTTCAGTGTCCTCTATACTTTTTGGTCTCCTATCTTCATAAACGCTGGGGTACTGTTGGCTGTTTGCTTTGTTCCTCAGTAGATCAGCTAGGTGTTTCACCCATTGCAGGGGAAAGTGGACTCCACTCCCACCTATATCTCCATCATCTTCCCAGCTCTTTCAACAAAGCAATCTTTAGGAGCACAATGCTGTAGCCAACACACTTCCTGCTTTTAAACTATATTACAAAGCTATAGTAATCAAAACAACACAGTATTGGCATAAAAACAGACACATTGATCGATGAAACAGAATAGAGAGTCCATGAATAAACTCATACATATAAGGTCAATTAATTTACAACAAAAGAGTCAAAAATATAGAATGGTGAAAGGACAGCCTGTTTAATAAATGACAGTTGAAAAACTGAACAACATGCAGAAGAATGAAACTAGATTACTATTTCACATCATACACAAAAATTAACTCAAAATAGATTAAAACTTGAATATAAAACCTGAAACCAAAATCTTCTAGAAGAAATCATAGGAAGTAAGCTCCCTGATATCAGTTGTGGCTATGATTTTTAGAATCTGACTCCAAAAGCAAAGGCAACAAAGGCAAAAGTAAATTAATGGGGCTATATCAAGTTAAGAAACTTCTGCATAGCAAAGGTCATCAACAAAATGAAAAGGCAATGTATTAAATAAAGAAAAATGTGCAAATATATATCTTATAAGGAATTAATATGTAAAATATATAAATAACTCATGTAATTCAATAGCAGAAAAACAAACAATATGATTTGAAAATGAGCAGAGAATCTGAGTAGACATAGAAATACAGACGGCCAACAGGTGCATGAAAAAATATCCAGCATCACTAATCAGGATACTGCATATCAAAACCACACTGAAATATCACCACATACCTGTTAGAATGGTTATAATCAAAAAGACAGGAAATATAATGTGTTGGTGAGGATGTGGAAAAAAGGGAATGCTTATGCACTGTTGGTCATGATGTAAATTGGTGCAGCTACTATGGAAAACAGTATGGAGTTTCCTCAAAAAAATTAAAAAAAAGAACTACAAGATTAACCAGCAATTCTACTTCTGGGTATTTGTCAAAGAAATTCAAAACACTAATTCAAGAAAAAGGGGATGCATCGCTTTGTTCATTGCAGTATTTACAATAGCCAAAATATGTAAGCAAATGTGGTGTCCATCAATAGATGAATGGGTAAAGAAGATGTGATACAAATACACACATACACACATGCATAATAGAATTTACTCAGCAATAAGAAGAATAAAATCTTACCATTTGTGACAACATAGATGGACATAGAGGGTATTTTGGTAAGTAAAATAAGTCAGACACAGAGAGACAAATACACATGATGTCACTTATACATGAAATTTTAAAAATCAAAACTGAACAAAACAAAACAAAAACAGGAAAATGAGGGAAATGGCCCCTGCCCAACAGCTGCACAGGCAGGTGTGGCTTAGTGGATTGAGTGCTGGCCTACAAACTGAAGAGTCGCCAGTTTGATTCCCTGTCAGGTCACATGCCTGGGTTGCGGGCCAGGTCAGGTCCCAAGAGGGGTCTTGCCAGAGGCAACCACACATTGACGTTTCTCTCCCTCCCTTCCCCTCTGTCTAAATAAAAAAATAAAAGACTCATAGAAAAAAAAAGAACAAATTAATGGTTCCAAGAAAGGATGGGGTGGGGAATGGGTGAAAAAGATAAAGGGAAATATAGTCAATAATAGTGTGAAAATTGGCACAGTAACAGAAGGTTACTAGATTTAGTGTAGTGATCACATTGATAAATTACACCAAAACTTGTGCCAACTACATTTTAATAAAAACATGAAAAAAGTATATGCAAAATTAAATACTATTCAGCCATTGGAAAGAATGAAACCTTGCCATTTGCAACAACATTGATGGGCTTTAAGGACATTATGCTAAGTAAAATAAGTTAGACAGAGAAAGACCATATGATCCTACTAATATGTGTAATCTAAATAACAACAACAAAAAAGGATCCAAGATGGCAGTGGAGTACATGGCAGCTGTAGTCAGCTTCACCCAGGGGAAAAAAAAAATGGAATTACAACTAAAACAGAGAACAATCAACCTGAATAACCAACACAAGACAAACTGAACAGAAATCTTGTAACCAAGGATTTTACAGAAGAAGCCACATCAAGACTGGTAGGAAGGGCAGAGACACAAAGTGGGCTGGCCCTGCTCCTACAGGTGGCTGAGATTCCAGAGGTTTATCTCAGCTGCAAAGGTTTGCCCTGAGGAGTGTGGGGTCTCAACCTCATGCCTGGATCCTCAGCCCAGACCTCCAGAGCTAGGAAGATGCACTCTTATAACATCTGGCTGTGAAAATCAGCAGAGATTCTGTCCCCCAGGGATAGACAAAGGTCTTCTGGAGGTATAGGCACCCTATTCAAAGGCCAATGCACAGGATCTCTTTCACGGCAACTCACCCTGGGCTCTGGGCAGATGGAGGGCAGAGCAGACTAGGGTCATGTGAGGAGTCAGGTTTGTGGCTCTAGGAAGAGAGCTGAAGGGTCAGCCACCAGGATCCCTGGGTTGAGTTCTTCTCCCACATTGCAGACACCATCTCTCTAGGGTGGAGCACTGCCCTCCTTACAGCATCAGCTTCAGGGAAAGCAATAGCCCTACCTTCTGGTCTCCTTATCATCCTACCCTGTGAAGCTCTCGCCCTGCAGAAGAGTCCATTGCTGGGGTCAGAGAGTAGAAGTTTGGGCAGACTCAGGGGGTGTCAATGCTGAGTTGTGCAGCTGTGGGGCAGGGGCCATTTCCCTCATTTTCCTGTGAACCTGAGATCTGCTACCCCACCCTCCAGTGGTAGCTCCCAGTGACTCCACCATCTGGACTCCTTGTGGGCCCTCCTTGGGAAGGAGGTATGGGCAGATTCCAAGACACAGTTGTGTGGCCATGGAACAAGGGGCATCCCTCTAACCTTCACCCTTGTTTGACCGGTACCTCCTCCTCACGTGAGATCCACTAGCCTCATCATCCTGACTCCCAGGGACCCATCCTGCTGGAATTAGGATCATGACAGAATATAGGAAAGACTGAGTCGTGTGGCTCTAAGACAGGGCCCTTTTATCCTTTGTGTGTCAGAATGATGCAAAGCCCTTTATCCACATCACCAAATCTTGGTCTGTTTGGGCCTGATAAATGCTGCTGGCCCCACCATGACAACTCACCGAGACCCTACCCCACCACAAGAGTCTGCAGGCATCTGGTGGGTGGCAACTACACTTGATATACTCTAGTACTTTCATCAGTTGCCTCAGACCCAGCACTGACACCAAGTGTGAACCTGTATCAAACTGGTAAATGCCACTCACTTCTACCTGGTGACTCACTGAGAACTTTCCTCCTGCAACTCAAGTACCATCAAAGTCTCTTTCAGTGACTGAGACTAACAGGCAGCTGGCAGATGGAGGCAGGCAGAAGATCTCAGGGTGCCTTGGGACTTTTGCTGACCTGCCCCCAGGCTCAGTGCTGGCAAAAGCCAGCCTTAGTGAGCAGCTAGGTCCTTCCAATAAACAGCCAGGAGCCATCAGAGGCAGATATAAAATGTGTATTGCTTCATAGCTCCCAAAAGATTGACCAGGGTCAGTAAAGGGCAGTGTCTGACATTGCACCAGAATCCCTCCCAAGAATCCCCAGAACCAACACATTCAGTGGCCAGCTTTAGACGACATCAGAAAAGGACTTAATTAACCTCACAAGTGGCATATCCAAAGGGAGATCTTGGCAGGTACAAGGCCCTGCTGAGGCAAATTCCTCTTAGTGTGGTCAGCACCTGCACAGCAGCACCATACACTGTGGTTAGGGTCAATCCTCACTGTCAGCCAACATTAGGTTCAATCCCATGCATGAATGGGCCAATATCAATCAAGACTCAATTACAACAGGAGGGCTCACATAACCCACAGGAGGGACATATCTGGTGTACTCAGCTCAAATAATCAAGTAGACTGTGCCACTTGGTCCCACAGAACACTTACTACATAAGACCACCCTACCAGAACTATGAAATCATAGCAGAGCTACTTAGTACATAGAAACAAAAACAAAGAGGAAACCAAAATGTGGAGACAAACAAGACTAAAGTAAAAAAACAGGAAAAATTTCCAGAAAAATATCTAAATAATATAGAGGCAAACAATTTACCAGATATAGATATATAACCATTTTTTAAAATGGTTATAAGGATGCTCAAGTAATAGTGAGAATCCAATAAAGACATGGTAAGAATTTAAAAAGTAGAAATCATGAAAAAGAACCAATCACAAATGAATAATACAATATATGAAATAAAAAATACACTAGAAATAATAAACAGTAGATTGGATGAAGCAGAGGATCAAATCAGTGGTTTGGAAGAAAAGGTAGCAGAAAACACCAAATCAGAGCAGAAAAAAAAATAATTAAAAAAGAGGGGGATAGCTTAAAGTACTATTGGGACAACATGAAGCACAACAACATCCACCTCATAAAGGTACCAGAAGGAAAAGAGGCAAAACAAGTGATCAAGAAAATGTTTAAAGAAATAATAGCTGAAGGAAAACTTCCCTAACCTTGTGAAGAAAAAAGACATACAAGTCCAGGAAGTGCAGAGGGTGCCAAACAAGATCAACCCAAAGAAACTCATGCAAAGACATATCATAATTGAAATGGAAAAGAGTAAAGACAAAGAGACGATCCTAAAAGTAGCAAGAGAAAGACAATTACCTGCAAAAGGGCTCCCATAAGACTGTCAGAAGATTTCTCAACAGAATCATTTCAGGCCAGGAAGGATTGGCATAAAATATTCAAAAGGGTGAAAAGCTAGGACCTACAAACAAAACTTACTTTACCCAGCAAGGCTATTGTTTAAAATTCAAGGAGAAATAAAGAGCTTCCCAAACAAGGAAAAGCTAAAGGAGTTCATAAGTACCAAACCAGTATTACAAGGGACATTAAAAGGTGTTCTTTAAGAAGTGGAAGAAAAAAACCCCAAAAACAGAGAAACATAATTATAAAGAATAAAATGACAATAAATTTGCACATCCATAATCACTTTACTGTTATTTTTCACTCATCATTTGAGATTGTTTACTGATTTTTTTCAAAGAGGGAGGGAGGGAGAGAAAGAGAGAGAGAGAGAGAGAGAAACATCAATGTGAGAGAGAAACATCAATCAGTTGCCTCCTGTACACACTCCAACCAGGGACTGAACCCACAACCTAAGTATGTGCCCTGACCAGGAATTGAACCCACAACCTTTTGGTGTATGTATGATGCTCCAACCAGCTAAGCCCCATGGACTGGCCTATCAACAATCACTTTAAATATAAATGGCTTAAATGTGCCAATCAAAATACATAGAGTAGCTGAACAGATATGAAAGCAAGACTCATATATGTGCTGTCTACAAAAGACCCACCTCCGAACAAAAGATACACATAGACTGAAAGTAACAGGATGAAAAAAGACTTCTTGCAAATTGAACTGAAAAATAGCTGAGGTAGTAATACTTACATCTTCAAAAACAGAATTTGTTTTTAATCCTAATTACTAATTTTTATTACTGAGTTAAAAAATCACATAACATCAGAGTAAACATTTTAAAGTATACAACTCAGTGGCTTTTAGTGTATTGACCATCTTGAGCACCCATCACCACTATCTAGTCCACAATATTATCATCATCCTAAAAAGAATGGTGTACTCATTAAACAGTCACTTCCCTATCTTCCCTTCCCCCATTCCTAGCAAATATTAACTTGCTTTCTGTCTCTGTGGATTGGCCCATGCCAGATATTTCATTTAATTTGGGTTTTTTAAAAAATTTTAATCTATATTGTATTTTTCCATTACCATTTAGTCCCCTTATACACTCCCTCCCTCCAGCAATGACCACATTGTCCAGGTCCATGAGTTATTTTACCTTTTAGCTCAATCCTTCCACTCCCTCCCTTCCCCCACCCCATTAGCTGTCATCCTGCTCTCCATCTATGAGACTGTCCCCATTTTCCTTGTTATAGATGCCACATATGTATGAGACCATATGGTACTTTTCTTTCTCTGACTGATTTATTTCACTTAGCATAATGTTCTCCAGGTCCATCCATACTATTGCAAAGGGTAAAATTGTCTTCTTTTTATGGCCGAGTATTCCATATGTAAATGTCCCATGGCTGTTTTATCCACTCATCTACTTATGGACACTTGGGCTGCTTCCATATCTTGGCAACTGTAAATAATGCTACAATGAACAGAGGGGTGCTTATGTTCTTTTGAATTAATGTTTTGGGTTCTTTTGGATATATTACCAGAAGTGGGATCACTGGATCAAAAGGCAGATCCATTTTTAATTTTTTGAGGTATCTCCATATTGTTTTCCACAGTGGTTGTACCAATCTGCATTTCCACCAACAGTGCAAAACTGTTCCTCTCTCTCAACATCCTCACCAGCACTTATTGTTGTTGATTCATTGATGATAGCCATTCCAACAAGTGTGGAATGGTATCTCATTGTGGTTTCATTTTGCATTTTTCTGATGATTAGTGATATTGAGCATCATTTTATATATCTATTGGCCACTTGTATGTCCTCTTTGGAGAAGTGTCTATTCAGGTTCTTTGCCTATTTTTAATTGGGTTTTTTTTTTTTTGGTGTTGAGTTTTGTAAATTCTTTATTAAAAACTTTGGATATTATCCCCTTACCAGATGTATCAGCAAATATGTTCTGCCATTCTGTGGGTTGTCTTTTTATTTTATTGATGATTTCCTTTGCTGTGCAAAGTTTGTTGACGTCCAAGTTGCTTATTTTTTCTTTGTTTCCATTGCCTGGGGAGATATATCTGATAAAATATTTCTATGGGCAATAGGATTTTGCTGCCTATGTTTTCTTCTAGGATTTTTATAGTTATGGGTCTAACATTTAAGTCTTTGATCCATTTTGAATTTATTCTTCTGTGTGGTGTAAGAAGGTGGTCTAGTTTCACTTTGCTGCACATATCTATCCAGTTTTTCCAACACCATTTATTGAATAGACTATCTTTAGCCCATTGTATATGCTTCCTTTGTCAAATATTGACTATAAAGATGTGGGTTTATTTTTGGGCTCTCTATTCTGTTCCATTGGTCTATGTGTCTATTTTTATGCAAGTATCATGATGTTTTGATTACTATGGCCTTATAGTATGGTTTGATATCAGGTAGAGTGAATCCTCCAACTTTGTTCTTCTTTCTCAGGATCACTGTTGCTATGCATGGCCTTTTGTGGTTTGATATAAATTTTTGAAATATTTGTTCTAGTTCTGTGAGGTACATCATTGAAATTTTGATAAGAATAGCATTGAATCTATAGATTGCTTTGGGCAGTATGGACATTTTAGTGGTGTTAATTCTTCCTATCCATGAACATGGTATGTGCTTCCACTTATTTGTGCCTTCTTCTGTTTCTTTCTTCAGTGTCATAATTTTCTGAATACAGGACTTTTACCTCCTTGGTTAGGGTTTATTCCTAGGTATTGAATTCTTTTTGTGGCAATTATGAATAAGATTTTTTTATTTCTCTTTCTGTAAGTTCATTATTGTCATATAGAAGTTCAACTTATTTGTGGATATTAATATTATATCCTGCTACTTTGCTTAATTCATGTATCAGTTCCAGTAGTTTCTTGGTGGAATAGTTGGGGTTTTTTATATACAATACCTTGTCATCTGCAAATAAAGACAGTTTTACTTCTTCCTTTCCGATTTGGATGTCTTTCATTTCTTCTTCTTTTCTGATTGCTGTGGCTAGGACTTCCAACTTGTTGAAAAAGAGAGGTGAAAGTGGACATCCCTGGCTTTTCCCCAATCTTAAGGGGAACGCTTATAGTTTCTACCTGTTGAGTATGATTCTGGCCCTAGGTTTGTCATATATGGCCTTTATTGTGGTTAGGTATGTTTCCTATAATCCCACTCTAAGAGAGTTTTTATCATAAATGAGTGCTAGACTTTATCAATGCTTTCTCTGTATCTATTGATATGATCATGTGGTTTTTATCCTTCATTTTGGTTACGTGGTAAATCACCTTTATTGATTTGTGAGTGTTGTACCAACCTTGTACCCTGGAATAAATCCCACTTGACCATGGTGTATGATCTTTGATGCATTGCTGTATTCAGTTTGCTAGTATTTTGTTGAGAATTTTAGTGTCTATGTTCATCAAGGGTATTGATTGTCCTATAACTTCTTTCTTTGTAGCTTATTTATCTGGTTTTGGAGTTAGGAAAATGTTCTCCTCATAAAATGAGTTTGGGAGTGGTCTTTCCTCTTGAATTTTATGAAATAGTTAGAGTAGAAGAGGTGTTAGTTCTTCTCAGAATGTCTGGTAAAATTCACCTGAGAAGCCACCTGGTCCAGGGCTTTTGTTTTTGGGAGTTTTTTTTTTTTACTACTGCCTCAATTTCACTAGGTGTAATCTCTCTATTCAGATTCTCTGATTCTTTCTGCTTTAGTTTTGGAAGATTGTATGTGTCTAGGAATTTATCCATTTCATCCAGGTTGTCCAGTTTATTGGCAAATTATTGTTCATAATATTTTTACAATCCTTTGTATTTCTTTGGTGTCAGTTGTTATTTCTCCTCTTTAATTTCCGATTATTTGCATCGTCTCTCTTTTTTTTCTTGATGAGTCTGCTTAAAGATTTCTCAGTCTTATCTTTTCAAAGAACCAGTTCTTGGATCCATTGACCTGTTGTATCATTTTTTAGACTCTATTTTGTTTATTTCTGATCTGATCTTTATTATTTCCTTTCTTCTACTTACTTTGGTCTTTGTTTTTTTCTGTTCTTTTTCAAGTTCATTTAAGTGCGAAGTTATATTGTTTATTTGTGCATTTTCTTGTTTTTTGAGGTAGGCCTATAATCTATGAATATCCCTCTGAATTCCCACTGCTTTTCCAGTGTCACACGGATTTTGGGTTGTTGTCCTCCGTTTCATTTGTTTCAAGCTATCTTTCTTTTTCATCTTTGATCTCATTTTTGACCCATTCATTGTTGAATAATATGTTATTTAGCTTCAATGTCTTTGTGTGTTTTTCAGTGTTCTTCTTGTGATTGATTTCTAGTTTCATAGCATTGTGGTCAGAGAAGATGGTTGATATTTCAATCTTCTTAAAATTTTCGAGACTTGTTTTGTGTCCTAATATGTGGTCTGTCCTAGAAAATGTCCCATGTACACTTGAAAAGTATGTATATTCTGTTGCTTTGAGGTGAAATGCTCTGAAAATATCAATTAAATCTGTTTGATCTAGTGTGTCATTTAAAGCCACTCTCTCCTTCTTGATTTTCTGCCTGGAAGATCTGTCCATTGATGTCAATGGAGTGTTAAAGTCCACAACTAAGACTGTATTTATGTCAATCTCTCCCTTTATGTCCATCAAGATTGGCACATATTTAGGTGTTCCTATGTTGGGTGCATAAATATTTACCAGGGTTATATCCTCTTGTTGGTTTGTCCCTTTTATCATTATGTAAGGGTCGTCTTTCTCTTACTATAGCCTTGGTTTTAAAGTCTATTTTGTTTGGATGTAAGTACTGCTACCCCAGCTTTTTTTTTCTTTTCATTCACATGAAATATATTTTTCCATCCTTTTACTTTTAGTCTATGTGTATATTTCAATATTAGATGGGTCTCTCAGAGGCACTATATATATGGGTCTTGTTTTCTTATCCATTCAGCTACCTTATGTCATTTGGTTGGAGTGTTTAAGCCATTTACATTTAAAGTGATTATTGATAGATATGTATTTAGTGCCATTTTATTGTTAGACTATTTTCCTCTTTTTTTTTAAAGGGCTGGTGAGTGCCCATGGGTCTCGAACCACCCTCACAAGCAAGAGTGATTATTAAGCGAAGCTTGAATTGAAGTACCTGCTGAGCTAAAGCCAGCCCAAATTTTCCTCCTTTTCTCCTCCTCCTCCTCCTTCTCCTCCTCCTTTTCCTTCTCCTTCTTCTTCTCCTTCTTCTTCTCCTCCCTCTTCTTCTTCTTCCAAGCCCTTTAACATTTGTTGTAGTAATGGTTTGGTGTTAACAAACTCCTTTAGCTTTTTCTTGTTGGGAAAGTTCCTATTTCTCTGTTGATTTTAAATGATAGCCTTGGTAGGTAAAGTAGCCTTGGTTGTAGGCCCTTGCTTTTCATCACCTTGAGTATTTCATGCCACTCCCTTCTTGTCTGACTAGTTTCTGTTGGGAAATCAGATAATAGTCTAATTGGTACTCCCTTGTATGTAACTACCTGCCTTTCTCTTGCAGCTTTTAGGATTCTTTCTTTGTCTTTAAGACTCATCATTTTAATTATGCATCCCAGTGTGGAGCTCTTTAGGTCTAACTTATATGAGACTCTCTGGGCTTTCTGGACTTCTGTGTCTTTTCCTTTCATCAGATTAAGGATGGTTTTGGTCATTATTTCTTCACATACGTTCTCAATCCCTTGCTTGCTCTCTTCTCGTTAGATATTTCCATGATCAGGATGTTGTTACACTTCATGTTGTCCAAGATGTTTCTTAAGCAATTCTTGTTTTTTTAAATTCTTTTTTCTTTTTGCTCTTCTGCTTGGGTGTTTTTTCTACCTTGTCTTCCAAGTCAGTGGTTCAGTCCTCTGCTTCATCTAATCTACTGATTAATCTTTCCAGTGTATTATTTATTTTATATATTGCATTCTTTATTCTGGATTAGTCCTATTTCTGGACTAGTTCTTTTTTCATGCTGTTGACTTTGTCTTCCCATTTTAGCAGATTCTTTGTATTTTCAGCCTTAATTGTTAAACTAATCGGTGAGGCAGCCTCTACTGTAATCAGTATCCTGGATTAAGCACCACAGTGTGGGACAGAGTACTTCCTGTGGGCAGTGCTATTGGTTCTCCTCAGGCTGATGCCACTTAGAGATAAGTGCTCTGCCTGAGAAAAATGGCTTCTGCCATGTGGGGAATGACTCAGCACAGGGATCCTGGCAGCTGTTCCTTCAGTTCTTTTCCCAGAGCCACCAACCCCAGACTCACCTCAAGCATCTCTAGCCCACTCTGCCCTCCCTCTGCTGGAGCTCAGGGTAAGTGGCTCCAAATGAAATTTTGTGTCTTGGCCCTTTAAGAGGCTCTCTGAGTCTAGCCATCTGTCCCTGGCGGGCAGAAACCCTGCTGCTTTTCACAGTTGGATGTTATCTGGGTTCATTTCTGGCTCCAGTGCTGCAGGCTGGGGATCCCAGCTTTGGGTTTAGACACCACAGTTCTCAGGTAGCACTCCCTGGCCACAAATATCCCTCTGGAATTTTAGCTGCCACCATGGGAGCCCAGCCAGCCTTTTTGCACCTCCTGTGCACTCCCTACAAGTCTCATTGTGGTGTGGTGGTTTCTTCTGTCAGTTATTGGTTATAAGGCTTCTCTCCAGCTAGTGTTCAGTTGCTTATTCAGGATGAATTCTCTACAGTTTAATTGTTATTCCAGATTGGTCCTCTGAAGGGATTAGTGTAGTTTCTACATACTCTTCCACCACCTTGGATCCTCATGAAATAGACTAAAACAAAGGCTATATAATACAAGGTAAATAAGGACCCTAAATAATGGGGAAAAAGGGATCAATCTAACAAAAGGCTCTAAGCTTTGTGAACATTTATGCACCTTACATAGAACCACCTAAATACATGTATATATAGCAAATCTTTATTTTCAGCATTCTTAGAGCTTTATTATGTGACTAGCATGGTTATCAGTGCTTTACTGTGCATTATTAATTATTTAGGTTATATAAGGACCCTGATATATGTTGAATATTACCATGTTTGTTGAAGATAAGAACCCTGTGGTACTATAAGGCTTAGCTCATCTTTCCAAGGGTTTCATCTCTGTGATGGTAAGAGCCAACCCTCAGACCCAACATTGTGCCTTCGGAGACCTTGTTCTTAGCCATCATGCTCAGATATAAATGAGATTACACTATAATTTGCCTCCCATTCTTCTTGTTTAAGCTCCAAGATTTTAAAGAGAAAAACTTTAAAAGTGAGGCCTACAACACTCAGAACTAGTTAATGAAATAAAGAAAAAGAGGAGGAGAAGAAAACATAACTACTTAGACTTCCCCAGAAACAGATCCATGGCTCCAGGGATGATACAATCACATCTCCAAACAGTGTTTATAAGCCTTCCTCTTTTTTTGTTTTTAATTGAGGTGACATTGGTTAATAAACCATACAGGTTTTGAGTACACAGCTCCATAACATATCATCTGCATACTGCATCGTGGGTTGACCTCCTGCGACAGGTCTCTTTCTGCCACAATTTCTCCCCCCTTCACTCTCTTCCACCTCCCACATCTCCCTTTTCCTCTGGCAAACACCATACTGTTGTCTGTGTCTTCATTTTTTCTTAACCTCCTCACCTTTTACAACAAGCCTCCTAAACCCCTTCCCCTCTGATGGTTATGAGTCTCTGTATCTATTAATCTGTTTCTATTTTGTTTCTTAGTTCATTGTGTTCAATAGATTCCACATACATGTGCAATCTTATGATATTTGTCTTTCTCTGACTGGTTTTTATTTCACATAGCAAAATACCCTCTAGGTCCATCCATGCTGTCATAAAAGGTAAGATGCCCTTTTTTATTACAGCTGAGTAGTATTCCATTGTGCAAATGTACCACAGCTTTTTTTTCCACTCATCATCTACTGATGGGCACTTGGGCTGCTTCCAAATTTTGGTTATAGTAAATAACACCACAATGAACATAGGAGTGCATATATTATTTGAAATTAGGGTTTTTTGATTCTTTAGATATGTTATCAGAGTGGAATGGTTAGGTCATAGTGCAGTTCCATTTTTAATTTTTTGAGGAAACTCCAAAATGTTTTCTACAGTGACTACACCAATCTGTATTCCCACCTACACTGCATGAGGGTTCCCTTGTGTTCTTGCAAACACTTGCTTGTTCATTTATTGATGATAGCCATTCTGACAGGTGTGAGTTGATATACATTATGTTTTTAATTTGCATTTCTCTGATTAGTGATGTTAAGCATCTTTTCATATGTCTATTGGTCATCTATCTGTATATCACCTTCAGATAAGTGTCTATTCAAGGACTTTGCCCATGTTTGTTTGTTTGGTGTTGAGTTGTCTGAGTTCTTTATAAATTTTGGATATTGACTTCATATCAGATGTATCATGGCAAATACGTCATTCCATTCAGTGGGTTGTCTTTCCATTTAATTGATAATTTTCTTTGCTGTGCAAGAGCTATTTTGTTTGATATAATCCAATTTGTTTATTTTTTCCTTTGTGTTCCTTTAGTCCATTTGTTTCCCTTGCCCTAGGAGAAATATCAGAAAAAAATATTGTTATGAGACATGTCTGAGATTTTACTGCCTATGTTTTCTTCAAGGATTTTTATGGTTTTGTGACTTACATTTTATTTCTTCTTTTCTAACCACTATGGCTAGGACTTCCAGTACTATATTAAATAAAAGTAGTGAAAATGGACATCCCTGTCTTATTCCTGATGTTAAGAGAAACACTTAGTTTTTTCTGTTGAGTATTATGTTGGATGTGGTTTTTTCATATATGCCCTTTATTTCATTGAGGTATGTTCTCTCTATTCCCACTTTGCTGAGAGGTTTTCTGTTTTTTTCTTTTTATAAATGGGTGCAGGGTTTTATCAAATGCTTTTTCTGCAACTATTGATATGATCATGTGGTTTTTACCTTTCATTTTGTTTATGTGGTGCATCATGTTTATTGATTTGCAATCATCATATCAACCTTGCATCCCCAGAATAAATCCCACTTGATCATGGTGTATGATCTTCCAAAACTGAATAGGGAGGAATCAGAAAATCTAAATAGACTGATTACAACTAATAAAATTAAAGCAGTAATCAAAAAACTCCCAACATACAGACTTCTGGCCAAGATGGAGGAATAGGTAGACATACTGTGCCTCTTTGCACAACCAAAAGAAGGACAACAACAAATTTAATAACAAAAAACAACCAGAACTGACAGAAAATCGAACTGTATGGAAGTCCGACAACCAAGGAGTTAAAAAGAAACATTCATTCAGACCAGTAGGAGGGGTAGAGATGGGCAGCCAGACCTAGAGGAGTTGTGGCAAGGCGGCAGCTGAAGGACCGGGCCGGCAAGGCAATGGATGGCGGACCGGGCGGTCCCACACTTGAGTGCAGATAAACCGGGAGGAACAACTGTGGAGCGAGATAGACTGCACAACCCAGGGCTCCAGCTTGGAGAAATAAAGCTTCAAAGTCTCTGACTGAAAATACCTGTGGGGATTAAGGCAGCAGCGGGAGAACTCCCACTCTCACAGTAAAGTTCCTGGGAGAGACCCACAGGGTCCTAGAACGTACACAAACCCACCCACCCAGAACACAGTACCAGAAGGGCCCAATTTGCTTGTGGGTAGTGGGAAAGTGACTGAAAACTGGCAGAGAGCGGAGCGGGAAGCATTGTTCCCTCTCAGACCCCTACCCAACATACAGCAGCTACAAGGCAGTCACGTGGGTTGCCTCACTCTGGTGAACACCTAAGGCTCCACCCCTTACTACTAATCGGCATTCCAAGACAAAAAAAAAAAAAAAAAAGCAGCCCAAATAAAAGAACAGATCAAAGCTCCAGAAAAAAACAACTAAGGAACAAAGAGATGGCCAACCTATCAGATGCACAGTTCAAACCACTGGAAATCAGGATGCTAACAGAATTGGTTGCATATGGTCACAAAATAGAGGAAAAAATGAAGACTACTGTACGTGAAATAAAGGAAAATGTACAGGGAACCAACAGTGACAGGAAGGAAACTGGGACGCAAATCAACAATTTGGACCAGAAGGAAGAAATAAACATTCAACCAGAACAGAATGAAGAAACAAGAATGCAAAAACATGAGGAGAGGCTTAGGAACCTCTGAGACAACTTTAAATGTTCCAACATTCTAATTATAGGGATGCCAGAAAGAGAAGAAGAGTAGGAAATTGAACACTTATTTGAAAAAATAATGAAGGAGAACTTCCCCAATCTGGTAAAGGAAATAGATTTCCAGGAAGTCCAGGATGCTCATAAGAGTCCCAAAGAAGTTGGACCCAAGTAGGAACATACCAAGGCACATCATAATTACATTAGCCAAGATCAAAGATAAGAAGAGAATCTTAAAAGAAGCAAGAGAAAAGGAGACAGTTACCTACAAAGGAGCTCCCATTAGATTAGCAGCTGATTTCTCAACAGAAACCTTGCAGGCAAGAAGGGGCTGGAAAGAAATACTTGAAGTCATGAAAGTCAAGGACCTACATCGAAGTTTACTCTATCCAGCAAAACTATCATTAGAATGGAAGGGAAGATAAAGTGCTTCTCAGATAAGGTCAAGTTAAAGGAGTTCATCATCACCAAGCCCTTATTATAGGAAATGTTAAAAGGACTTATCTAAGAAAAAGAAGATCAAAAATACGAACAGTAAAATGACAACAAACTCACAGTTATTAACAACTGAACATAAAACAAAAAGAAAAACAAACTAAGCAAACAACTAGAACAGGAACAGAATAACAGAAATGGAGATCACATGGAGGGTTATCAGTGGGGGAGTGGGAGGAGGAGTGAGTGGGAAAAGGTACAGAGCATAAGTGGCATAAGTGGTAGGTAGAAAATAGGCAGGGGGAGGGTAAGAATAGTATAGGAAATGTAGAACAAAGAACTTATATGTATGACCCATGGACATGAACTAAAGGGGGACAATGAAGGTGGGAGGGAATGTGCAGGGTGGAGGGGAGTAAAGGGGAGGAAATGGGACAACTGTAATAGCATAATCAATAAAATATATTTAATTTTTAAAAAAGAAATAAATAAAATCTTAAAAAGAAAAACTCCCAACATACAAAATTCCTACACTGGACAATCACAGATGGATTTTATCAAACATTTAAAGAAAAGGTAACACATATCCTTCTCAAATTATTCTAAAAAACTCAAAAGAAGGGAAGACTCCTAATCTTATTTTACATGGTCTACATTTTCCTAATTCTAAAACCAGATAAAAAACATGACAAAGAAAGAAAATTATAGGCCAATATCCCTGATCAACAGAGATGCTAAAATTTTCAACAAAATATTAGCAAACTAGATTCAGCAATACATTAAAAAGGTAATAGACCATGATCAAACCCACACTTTATGGTCATATAATATTTGACAAAGGAAGCAAGAACATACAATAAGGTAAAAATAGTCTATTCAATAAAAGGTGCTGAGAAAATTGGATAGATAGATGCAAAAAAAAAAGAAAAAGAAACTAGACTACCTTTTTACACCATACACAAGAATAAGTTAAAAATGAATTAAAAACTTAAAAGTAACAGTCAAAGACAATAAAATATCCAGAAGAAAACATAGGCAGTATAATTGCAAACATTTCTCATAGCCATATTTTTTTCTGATACATCTCCTAAGGCAAGGGAACAACAAAAACAATAACAAAAATAAACAAATGGGACAACACCAAAATAAAGTTTTTCCACAGCAAAAGGAAATTTTCAACGAAATGAAAAGACAACCCAGTGAATAGAAGACCATATTTGTCAATGATACATCTGATATGAGGTTAACATCCAAAATTTATAAATAACTCAACACCAAACAAACAAACAATCCAAATTTAAAAAATGGGTAAAGGACTTAAATAATCACCTCTCCAAAGATGACATAAGGATTGTCAGTGGACATAAGAAAAAATGCTGAACATCACTAATCATCAGAGAGATGCAAATTAAAAGTGCAGTGAGATATCACCTCACAGCTTTCGGAATGTCTATCATCAATAAATTAACAAACAAGTGTTTACAAGGATGTGAAGAAAAGGGGAGTCTCGTGCTCTGTTGATGGGAGTGCAGATTGGTGCAGTCTCTGTGGAAAACAGCACTGAGTTTCCTCAAAAAATTAAAAATGAGCTCTGATTGGTGTGGCTCACTGGGTTGTGCATTGTCCTCATGAAGCAAAAGGTCATAAGCTTGATTCCCAGTCAGGGCACATACCTGGGCTGTAGTTTTGGGCCACAGTCAGGACACATAGGAGAGTTTCTCACATCAATGTTTCTTTTCTTTTCTTCCCCTCCCCTCCCCTCTGTCTAAAAATAAAGAAAGAAATATTTTTTAAGGATTAAAAATGAAACTGCCTTATGACCCTTTGATTCCACTTCTGGGAATATAACTGAAGAAACACAAAACCCTAATTTGAAAGAATGTATGCACCTCTATGTTCACTGCAGCCTTATTTACAATAGACAAGATTTGGAAGCAGCCCCAGTGTCCATCAGTAAATGAAGAGTGGATAAAAACACTGTGGTACATTTACACAATGGAATACTACCTAGGCATAAGAAAGAAGGAAATGTTACCTTGTGCCATAGCAAGGATAGACCTGGAGAGCGTTATGCTAAGTGAAATAAGCCAGTTAGAGAAAGACCAGTACCATATTATTTTACCTACATGTGGAATCTAATAAACAAAATAAACTAAGAAACAAATAGAAACAGACTGACATTTCCAGGAAGTCCAGGATGCTCCTACAAAGATGGGATGGGTTTGGGGACTTGGTAAAAACAGTAAAGGAATTAAGGCGTGGGGGAGAATAAAAAACCATTGTCACAGACAACAGCATGGTGACTACAAGAGGGAAAAGGGGGTATGGAGGGGAGGAAGAGAGTAAAAGGGTATAAATGGTTACAGAAAGATAGTTTGGGTGGTGAACACACAAAACAATATACAGATGACGTGTAATAGAACTGTATACTTGAAACCTGTATAATTTTATTAACCAATGTCACCCCCATAAATTCAGTTAAATATAAATATTTTTTAAAAAACAAAGAAAAATCAAGCTCATACATACAGAACATAGAATGGTGGTTGCTAGATTTGAGGGGTGGGATTTGGGAAAATAAGTAAAGGGGTCAAAAGATACAATACCTAACGTCTCATAGGCTTGTTATAGGAATCCAACACAATAGGTTGGAATGCATTTGTAGGCTCTAGTTTGATTTTTTTGTTTTTATCATCACCCAAATACATTTTTTTCCTTTACTTTTCAGAGACAGAGGAAGGGGCAGAGAGAGAGAAAGAAACATTGATGTGAGAGAGAGACATCTATCTCTTACCTTCTCGTTCACACTTACCCTCCAATTGGGGATCAAACCCACGACCTGGGTATGCGCCCTGAAAGGGAATAGAACCCCGTGGCCTCTCCACCTACCAGACAACGCCCCAACCAACTGAGCCACACCAGCCAGGGACTAGTTTGATTTTTTTTAGAAAACTATTTAAAATAAATGTTTCATTGGGCAGCAGTGAGCAAGCAAGCACAGAGCTGTCAGAGAGCAGGGGGAGAGCAGGAAAAAGGAAGTTACTCCAGAAAAACCTGTAGAGAAGCAAAATACTTGGAAACTTCAAGAGCCCTATTACCTTCTAAGCAGAGCAGCAGCAGCACAGATGATAACGTGTTTCAGACTGGGAAAATGAGGTACGTCAGCGTTCAGTTCTCTAAAGGAAAATTCCTCATTGGTATCAGGGAATATTGGATGAATCTGGAGGGTGAAATGAAACCAGGAGAAAAGGTATTTCATTAAATCTCGAGCAATGGAGCCAGCTGAAGGAACAGATTTCTGACTTTGATGAAGCAGTAAGAAAACTGTAAAATCAGAGCCATATAAAACTTGTACTACTCTAGCTATTTTAATGTTTTTTTTATTGGCTTTTGTTTTCTAAATGTTGTTTTCCAAGCTATTGTATATTTGGATTGCAGGACAATTTGTAAGAATACATTTTTAGTATGCATTATTAAAAATTTCTGAGTGAAGCTGATTCTCAACTTTTTAAGAAGGATTACTTTGTGCCCACCACCTACTGTAAAATAAAATCAAGTAATACTATCTTAACTGTTATGACCTTCTTTAATCAGAAAAGTTGGTACTTTTTACAACCAAAAGTTAACAGTTTATAGACTTTTTCATTTCAAATCGGCTTTTACATTCAAAAGGATTTGTTTTGTACTGAATCTATAAACTTTTGATTTGTGAAATTCATAGTTGATCGATTTCTTGTAAACAATGTCTAGACTTTAATTTTCCATCCCAGTGATATTTCACTTAACCCTTTTTATCTTTACTTAATTTTCTTATAATAAATTGTCATTCTTTTTTAGTTCACTTTTTGGTTTTTTTCTTGAATATATTATGATAATCTGGAAAGTCAGTGAAACTGTCACAATGTTAGTTATCTCAGTAAGGTACTTGTATAAAATATTACATGAAAAATATAACTAATTCTACTATATCAAATATTAGAAGATATAGTTTGATAAGCATTGCTTACATGAAAACTCTGAACAAGTAAGTTCATTACCTGCAGTGTTCTGTGTAGTAGTTATTGCTTAGTCTGCAGAGAATAATGACTTAGATGTCTGATTTGCTTTCACTTTTTTTAAACACGTTCACCATAGCCCTGGCTGGTGTGGCACAGTGGGTTGGGTGCCATCTTGCAAGGCAAAGGTCACTGGTTCAATTCCCATCAGGGCACATGCCTGAGTTGTGGGCCAGGTCCCCATTTGGGGGCATGCGAGAAGCAACAAATCCATATTTCTGGTACACATCAATGTTTCTCTACCTCTCTTCCTCCTTCCCCTTCCTTCTATCTAAAAATAAATAAATAAAATCTTAAATAAACACTAAACATGTTCACTGTACGATGATGTATACAAAGATATTGTTAAATTAGACTAGGATTTAATAAAATTTATTAAAGTTTAATAATGTTTTATTAAGGTATAACTGACACATAACATTTACTTTCAGGCATATAACATAATAATTCAATGTTTGTATACATTGTGAAATTTTCACCACAATTAGTCTAGTTAGCATGTGCATCCATCACCACAGATAGTAACAAAAATTTTATTCTTATGATAAGGACTTTTAAGATTTACTCTCTTAGTAATTTTCAAATATATGATATAATATTGTTTTATTTAATCACCATGCTGTACATTACATCCCTATGATTTACTTATTTTATAACTGGAAGCCTTGCCTATACAAAAAGAGACTGAACTCAGTTTTTTATTACATGGTGTAAGCAGTGGTGGTAGAGGGCACCTATTACTCTTAAAAGCGATTTAAGAGACATATTAACCAATTGAAATACATAAACCTAATATGAATTCTAATTTTGAAAAACAAACTATTAAGAAATATGAGAAAATTGAGGAAATTTGAATGCTCTGAATAATTGATAATAATAAGGATTTATTGCCAATATTTTTGGTGTGATCATGATATTGTGATTGTTTGTTCATATGTGTGTGCACATGTGCACACACTTTTTAGAGACACAAAAATCTTTTAATCTTGAGTTTCATTAAGAATTAAAAAATTTATATGTTTTATAGAGGACTAGAAACCCTACCTAGTAATGACCTCTTCCTGCATTTCCAACTTAAATATGACCATATATCTCATTGCACACACACCTTGATGACATGGAACTTGGCAGCACACAGTGAGTGCTCTTTATTTTTACTACTTGTAGAAAGCTGGCATTTAGATTTCAAAATTTGCATTACAAAATCACTAGCATCAGTTTTAAGCATTTCAACAATACTTGTGAACTCCACTTTTCATAATGTCTGGGATTTGCTTCAAAATAACATGACATAGAGGAAAGTGGGTAAGAAAATAGATTAAAGATTTGATAACTGTGAAAGATTCGATAAATGTTGATAACTGTGAAACCTGCTTTGTAAGCACATGGGTGTTCATATACATTTTTCCATAGTTTTGACATTTTCCAAAATGAAAAGTTAACAACATCAAAAACAGCTAAAAACTAACCATTTCCTACAGGAGAATTTATTTTGTCCTTTGAAAAAAATTCCTATTTCCTACCTTACCTTCTACTTACTTCTAAGCAGTAAACACTATTTGTTCTAGCCCAAGTGGATTATTCTTTGTCTCCCAATATGAGATGCAAATTCCAGACTTTGAGTACATGCATTACATTGTTCTGTTGCTATAAGCAATCCTTCTGTTATCACTGCCAAGGTATGATTCCTAAATTTGGCTCCTTTAATGCTTCCCTTTCTATGATACCACTCCCTCTCTTCTCTGAACATCAATGACATATTAGTATGTGTATCCTACCTTCCATACTGACATTGTTAGTTACCTTTCAGTGTGCATGTGACTTTCCTCCCTATCTAAGTTATAAATCCCTAACCAAAAACCTTGCCTTGTACTTTTTGGTACACACAGAAGACTTACCACTATGGTCCACAGTAAGTGGTTAATAAATGTAATTTAGTTAAGTGGCAGTAATCACTTAGATATTAGAAGTAGAGCTTTGAAAGGAAAAAGATGATGATCTGAAAGCAAAGTTAAGAAAAAGAAAACCTGCACTGAGGTAATTTGCCTAGAAGAGAGAAAAGTTTCTGGGTGACAATCTTCTGAATACTTTGTACTTAGTGTGGAAAGATTTTTGTATCATGACCTTAGTAGCTATTAATAAATTTCTCCCTGGATTCTAAGTAAACTGTCATTTTGTGTACATCTAAAGGACTTTGGCTTTGTGCTTACAGCATTAACATGTCTGTCTGCCTCAAATGTTCAGCTTCCAGAACACACCCTCTGGCTGAAATACCCAGAACCACTCACTAAAGTAGCCATTACTCTGTTCCTTTAGAAATTCTAATTCCTCTTTTAAATACATGTTAAATAGTCAAAGGAAAATAAAGATTATTTGAGAAATGGAAAGCCTATCTCTGCCTTACATGATTGGCTAGGTTATTGTCCTTCTTTTCCCCCAATCAATATGCTTTTTAAAAAATGTGGTCAATACACATAACATAAAATTTACTGTTTTAATCATTTTTAGGTGAAGAGTTCAGTGACATTAACTATAGTCCATTATCAGGTGACCATCACTACCATCCATCTCCAGAATGTTTTCATCTTGCAAAACTGAAACTCTTTTAATATTCATTAAAAACTAACTCCCTATTCTCTACCCAACAACCCCCTGATATCTATCATCTACTTTCTGTCTCTGAATTTGACTGCTCTAAATATCTCATATTAGTAGAACCATATAGTATTTATCCTTTTGTGTCTGGCTTATTTCACTTAGCATAATGTCTTGAAGATTAAGCCATGTTGTGGTATAAATCAGAATTTCATTCCTTTTTAGGATGAATAATATTCCATTGCACGAATATATCTCATCTTCTTTATCCATTCAACCATCAGTGTCATTTGGGTTCTTACAACCTTTTAATGATTGTGAAGAATACTGCTATAAACATTGGTGTACAAATATCTGTTCAAGTTCCTACTTTCAATTCTCTTGGGTATATACCCAGGCAACCCATTATTGGAAGCCATTATTTGCAGGTATACTTCTTAGGTATCCTGGATATTCCCCCTCTCCCCTGACTTATCTTTCCAAGTAATTCTAGAAGATTTCCCTCAATTTCTAGACTTTGGTAATCCCAAAATAAAAGTAATAGCCTCTAAGTGTCAGAAGATTGTCAGAGTTGATTTGGAAGTAGGAGCCCAGTGGGTGTGGGTAGGCAGTAAGCCATTTGACCCAGTCATTCCTGCTACACCTGGGCCTGGTGTAGATTAACAGATGCTTCATTCTACAGGTATGAGTATTTGGAATGAGTGTTTAGTAAACAGAAGTCAGACACAATGAAAGCAGAACTCAGAAATCTGAGCTCCCATCCAAAAGAGCTGAATGTGACTATGATTCATAACAGCACCAGGAAGACAGCAGCCTGGAGTTGAAAGCTGTGGTGACATACTCTGGTGATGAAGAATTGCTGTGGCCATCAGTGAATAATCACCTCTGCACTGGCTTATGTTTTTTTCTTAAAAGAAAAGAGAACCTGTAATACATGTTTACTGTTCAGAGCTATCATCAGGAATGATTAAATATTAAAGGAAATTCAGGCCTTGAAAACAAAAGGAATCATATAATTCATAAGCATTTGTGTGAATCCTCCATGACACTTAATACACTCACTTGGAAAAAAAATAGAAGGCAGAAGAATGAAAATTCCCACTCTAAAATAAACAACCTAACCCTACATCTACAAGAACTGGATGAACAACAACAAACAAAGCCCAGAACAAGAAGAAAGAAGGAAATAACCAAAATAAGAACATAATAAAATGACATAGAGACTAAAAGATCAATTCAAAGAATCAATAAACCCAGGAGCTGTTTCTTTGAAAAGATAAACAAAATTGACAAGCCTTTAAGTGTGACTCATCAAGAAAAATAGAGAGAGGAACCAAATAAATAAAATCAGAAATGAAGGAGGAGAGATTACAACTGATACCACAGATATACAAAGGATTGTAAGGAATTACTAGGAACAACTATATGCCAAAAAATGTGAAAACCTGGATGAAATGGAAAAGTTTCTAGAAAAATATATCTTCCAAAATGAATCAAGAGGAAGCAGAAAGCCTGAACAGACCAATAACAGCTGGTGAAATCAAAGCAGTAATCAAAAATCTCTGAACACACAAAAGCTCTGAACAAGACAATTTCACAGGAGAATTTCACAAAACATTTCAGGAAGGGCTATCCTCCTCAGACTATTCCGAAAAATCCAAGAAGAGGGAAGACTCCCAAATACTTAAGACGAGTTTGATGGATGACGCCAGCATCATCCTAATCCAAAAACCAGAAAAAGGTACAAGAAAGAAAGAAAACTACAGGCCAATATCGCTAATGAACATAGATGCTAAAATCCTCAACAAAATATTGGCAAACTGCAGCCAGCAATATGTTAAAAAGATCATACAACATGACCAAGTAGGATTCATCCCAGGGATGAAAGGATGGTACAATATTCACACGTCAGAGATTCCCAAGATGGCAGCGAGATAGGTGGGAGTGGAGTCCACTTCCCCCGGCAATGGGTGAAACACCTGGCCGATCTACTGAGGAACAAAGCAAACAGCCAACAGTACCCCAGCGTTTATGAAGATAGGAGATCAAAAAGTATAGAGGACACTGAAAAAACAGACGTTAAGGTGATTGCTTCAGGACAATAAGATCCCTGGGACCAGCACAGGGACCAGGGTGACTATAGCCCCAGGCCCATGCCCACCAGGCCTGCCGCAAAACTCCTGGGAGAGAGCTGGGTTAACAGTTGCCTGCCCTGCCAAACAAGGTTTGAGCAGCACCAAGAGAGACCTGGTTGCTTGAAGTCCCAGGGAGGGGAATAAGAACGAAGTGGTAAACCCACAGAGACTGTGGGCTCCATCTGAGGAGAGTTGAGAGGCGGGCCATGTTGGGCGCTGACCCAGACAGTCCCCCAATCTAGCTGGAGAGGTGGGCATTGTGAGAGGACACGCCCTTCCTTGTATGGAGCAGCAGGATTGAGCAGGAGGATTCTCTCAAAAAGAAAAAGTGAAGAAAAAGAGACACTTGGGGACAGTTTGGGGAATTCTCCTGCAGCAGCAGCTCCAGTCTCCTTTCCACCCAGCCACCAGGCGCTCCCGCGGGGGTGTGGGGGGCATCAAGCCCAAATTTGAAGCACCGGTGAGTGCGCACCACAGAAGGTCCAACACCTGCATGCACCCATAGCCCGGAGGAGGGTGAGTGCCTGAACCTGTGGGAACCTGTGGATTCAGACACTCACCCTCCTCAGGGGGCTGCTTGACAGCTCAGCCTGAGGTGCCCAGTGCTGGCTGGGAACTGGGCTAGGCTACCTGAGTTGCTGTAGCCAAAAAGACCAGCAAAACTGGCTTGGCCAGTTTGAAGCCAGCAGGCTGGTTTTTATTTTTTGTTCTTTTTTTTTTTTTTTTTTAACTAATTCTTTATTAATATTATTTTTTTCATTTAACACCTTCTTCCTCTCTTTCCTTCTTTCTTGATCTACTCCTTCTTTCTCTCCCTTTATATCTCTTCTTCCTTCCTTCTTTTTTTTTTTAATTCCCACAATAAAACCTGAAACTCTGAAAACACCAGAGTTGGACCCAAAGAGGGGACATTCCAACAGCTGAGACAGTGAAACAAATTTCACTTTGCTATGCCAGAGAACTTCCAAGTTATTGTATATTTGTATTATTATTCTTTTCATTGTTCTTACATCACTCTTTTTATTAGTATTCTTTTATTTCTCTTCTTTCTGTTCAGTCCTCTTCGCTTGACTGGTTAATTTGCATTGTTTGACTGTTTCCCCTTGTTCTCTCTTTCATAGTGTGTTGTTAATTAACTGTCTTTCACTTCACTTGGGTTCCATTAGCACACTACTCTAGGAACTTTACTCCCTATTCTAGTTATCCAGATCACATAGATTCTGTCATATGATTGTTGCTCCATTACTATTGTAAATAATAGCTGTTCCATACATTTGTAAATACTACACAGAACCCCTCCCAGATCTCAGCCCACTTCACTGTTTCCTGAATTTTATTACTGGTGTGGTTAACTCTATTCTCTCACACATTACACCTATCTTCTACCCTTACTCTCACTTTACCACATAATCTGACCTCCCACAAGCTCACAGCTTTCTAGATCCAACTCAGAAGTCTTCCCCCCCACAACAAGAGTCTTATCTTCTTTCCACCCTTTCTAAAAAGTGGCTAGGTGGGTGAATTATCATGGTTAACAGTATACATATCCAAAGGATCTCCCGTCTCTTCTCTAAGGGCTGGTAATTTAAAAATCATAGAACACACTCCTGCTGTCTTAAACCATTTAGCTTTACCCCTCCAACCTATCACAGAAAAGAGTAGGTAGAAACTGTGAACACTAGGATACCTCCTGGAAGAGGGAACCCATCAACAAAGGAACCACCAACAGCTAAGAACAGAAGAAAGTGAAGGAGGGAGTGGAAGCCACACTAACTCAACCCAGGACCTATCTGGAAATACAACTAAATAGTGGAGAAATTACTCAGAACAAACAACTGAACAAGAGCAAGACCAAAAGTCTCAAAACCTTGGAAACACAGAAGAACCAGCTTCAACACAACCTTCCCACACCTGCACAACAGAAAACAAGATGTGGGGATGGACTGACCCTCACATAACCAGCTGGTGGGAAGGACACACCAAAGAGAGACCCAACAACAACCAAAAACTAAAGACATACACAGAGCCAGCATAAATCACAGCCCAAGATCAGCAAGCTGGGGAGATCACGGAGACTATACCACTGAATCGCACAGGTATTCTACCACAGAAGTTTACACCGTCAATGCAGGGGGCCAGACAGAGAAACTTAAGAAGCAGAGGCTAACAGGAAGAGTCTCACCAACAATGGGAAGACAAAGAAACAATCTCCAAATGAAAGGAAAGGAGGAAGTCTCAGAAAGAATGCTAAATGAAAAAGAGGCAAGTCAACTATCAGATATTGAGTTCAAAGCATTGGTTATAAGGAAGCTTAATGAGCTCACAGAGAATTGTCAGAAACTACAGGGAAAATACAATGAACTCACTGCAAACTATATCAACATGAAAAAGGATATAGAAACTATCAACAAGGGCCAAGAGGAAATGAAGAATACAATTTCTGAACTGAAGAACACAGTAGAAGGAATCAAAAGCAGGCTTGATGAAGCAGAGGATCGGATCAGTGAACTGGAGGACGAGGTAGCAAAAAACACCCAGAATGAGCAAGAAAAGGAAAATAGGCTCTGAAAGAATGAAGACGGGTTAAGGGAAATGCAGGACAACATGAAACATAATAATATCCGTATAATAGGGATACCAGAAGGAGAAGAAGAAGAGCAAGGGACAGAAAGCCTGCTTGAAAAAGTAATGATGGAAAACTTCCCAAATCTGAGGAGAGAAAAAGTCACACAAATCCAGGAAACACAGAGAGTCCCAAGCAAGAGGAACCCAATGAGGCCCGCTGCAAGACACAGCATAATTAAAACGGCAAAATTCGAAGGAAAAGAGAGAATCTTAAAGGCAGCAAGGGAGAAACAGGAAGTAACATACAAGGAAGCCCCAATAAGGTTAGCAGCTGACTTCTCAATGGAAACGTTCCAAGCCAGAAGAGAATGGCAAAAAATATTCCAAGTAATGGGAACCAGAGGCCTGCAACCAAGGCTACTTCACCCAGCAAGGCTCTCAAACAAGATAGAAGGCCAAATAAGGAGGTTCCCAGACAAAAGAAGTCTAAAAGAATACTCTTCCACCAAACCAGCTCTCCAAGAGATGCCAAATGGACTGTTTAAGGAAAAGAAGGAAAAGAGAGAGAGAGAGAGAGGAACACAGGTACGAAAAAATGGCAGTGAATAAGTACCTATCAATAATAACCTTTAATGTAAATGGACTAAATGCTCCAATCAAAAGACATAGAATAGAATAGCTGAATGGATAAGAAAGTATGACCCATACACATGCTGCCTACAAGAGACCCACCCCAGGACAAAAGACCTACACAGACTGAAAGTGAAGGGCTGGAAAAAAATTTTCCAAGCAAATAGACAGGAAAAAAAGCAGGGGTAGCAATACTCATGTCAGACAAAATAGACTTTAAAAACGGGCCATAAAGACAGACCCAGAAGGTCACTTCATAATACTCAAAGGAATAATGCACCAAGAAGACATAAACATTGTAAATATATATGCACCCAACATAGGAGCACCCAAATACATAAAGAAAATCTTGGAGGATTTCAAGAAAGATATTGACAGCAACATAATTATAGTAGGGGATTTTAACAGCACACTGTCAAGGATGGACAAGTCTTCCAAACAAAATATCAACAAAGATATTGTGGCATTGAACAATGCCCTAGATGAAATGGACTTACCTGATAGATATAGATCCTTTCATCCCAAAGAAGCAAAATACACATTCTTTTCAAATGCACATGGAACATTTTCAAAGGTAGACCACATGATAAGACACCAAACAGGCCTCAACAAGTTCAAGAAAATTGAAATCATATCAAGAATTTTCTCTGACCACAAGGGACTGAAACTAGAAACAAACCCCAAGGAACTCCCCCCCCCGCCAAAAAAAAAAAAAACACTGAAAAACATGCAGAGTGAGTAGCATGCTATTAAACAATGAATGGGTCAAGAATGAGATTAGAGAAGAAATCAAAAAGTTTCTGGAAAGAAATGAAAATGAACTCACAGCAATCCAAAACCTATGGGACACAGCAAAGGCCGTCCTGAGAGGGAAGTTCATAGCAATACAGGCCTACCTAAAAAGAATAGAAACATTTTCAAATAAACAACCTACCCCTACACCTACAAGAACTCGAGGAACAACAACAAAGGCAACCCAGAGCAAGTACAAGGAAGGAAATAACCAAGATCAGAGCAGAATTAAATGACATAGAGACTAAAAGCACAATTGTAAGGATCAATGAAGCCAGGAGCTGTTTCTTTGAAAAGGTAAACAAAATCGACAAGCCTTTAAGCAGGCTCATCAAGAAAAAAAGGGAGAGGATCCAAATAAACACAATCAGAAATGAAAGAAGAGAGACTACAACTGATACCACAGAAATACAAAGGATTGTAAGAAATTAGTACGAAGAACTGTATGCCAAGAAATTTGAAAACCTAGATGAAATGGACCAATTTCTAGAAAAGTGAATGAAGAAGCAGAAAGCCTGAACAGACCAATAACACCTGATGAAACTGAAACAGTAATCAAAAAGCCTCCAACACACAAAAGCCCTGGACCAGACAGTTTCACAGGCGAATTCCACAGAGCATTTAAGGGAGAGCTAACCCCCATACGGTTGGGAACGGCCCTGCCTGGTTTCAGAGGCTGTAACCCCTCATGGTTAAGGCTGAGTCAGAGTTGGGACAATAAGCCACTAAGGAGACAAAGCTTATCTCCCTGGCAGGTGTGCCACCTCTGCCCACTTCACCCTGCTTGGCCCTGAGCTTGGCCAGTTAGCCAATGAGGGGTAAGAATCCTCAAGGGAGGATCAACCTAAGACAGGCATGGTCACTAAAGAGGCCCGCAGGGAAGGAGTCGGGGGGCTGTGGAAAAAAGGGGTGATGGACCCCCGCCCCTCGTCTTTGAAATAGCCTGAGTCCTCATTCTGTCTGCAAGAAGTCTCCTAATCTCTTGGCTGCCTTACTTCCCTTGCCTGACTTAAGCCTGAAGCAATAACAGAGGGCAGTGCAGTCCTGTGCTGGGAGGGGCGGATTCCCTGGCCTAACAAAAATACATACATTCCTGTGAAACCTACTTAATTTGTACCCTCAGTTTAAGAAATAAGGGTCCAGACCTGAGATGAGTCTGGCGCCTAAAGTTTTATGTCCCTCTAACTAATTGGCTGTAACTCAGAATAAGCCCTCAGAGTTCTCTGTAAATCTTGTACTGTTTGACCCTTACTGCCTGACAATGATTGATGAGCTTTATCTGTATTCCTATGCGAATGAACCTAATAAAAACCCCTGGAGAGAATGGCTCTGGGCCCTTCCCCTTTGAGAGAAGCAGCCACCTCTCCTCCCCAAGCAGATCATGTCTTGGTAGTCTTTTTCTTCATCTGTGGCAGACCGGGGGGGCTGCGTTAAAGCCCCCCGACATCTGGCGCCCGGAACAGGGACCTGAGGATTTTCAGGACCTGCATAGACCAGAGGCTTCGAGCCACAATCGCCATGGCTTCATCCGTGGTGGACCCGGGGGGCTGTGTTAAAGCCCCCCGACACCATACTCCATAGATTATTTCAAAAAAAATCAGAAAGATGGAAGACTCCTAAACTCTTTTTATGAAGCAAATATCATCCTAATCCCAAAATCATATCAAGACATAACAAAGAAAGAAAACTTCAGGCTAACATGGCTGATGAACACAGATGCTAAAATCCTCAACAAAATATTGGCAAACCTCATCTAGCAATTATTTAAACAGATCATACACCATGATTAAGTGGGATTTATCGCAGGGATGTAAGGATGGTACAATACTCATAAATCAATAAACATAATAAACCACATAAACAAAAGCAAAGACAAAAACCACATGATCATATCAATAGATGTGGAAAAAGCATTTGATAAGGTGTAGCTCCCATTTATAAAAAACCTTCAGCAAAATGGGAATAGAAGGAACATTCCTCAACATAATAAAGGTCATATACAAGAGACCTGCAGTCAACATCATACTCAGTGGTAAAAAAATTTAGAGCTTTTTACTGAGATTAGGAACAAGACAAGGATGCTCTCTCCCTCCACTCCAATTCAACATAGTATTGGAAGTCCTAGCCACAGCAATCAGACAAGAAAAAGAAAGAAAAGGCATCCAGACTGGAAGACAAACTGTCATTATTTGCAGATGCCGTGATAGTATACATAGAAAACCCTGTAGACTCCACCAAAAAACTACTTGACCTAATAAGTGAATTTGGCAAAACAACAGGATACAAAGTCAATATTCAGAAATCAAAGGCATTTTTGTACACCAACAATGAAATATCAGAAACAGAAATCAGGAAAAAAAAATCCCATTTGGTATAACAACAAGAAAAATAAAATACTTAGGAATAAACCTATCCTTGGAGACAAAAACCTGTACTCAGAAAACGACACAACATTGAAGAAAGAAATTAAGGAAGACGCAAACAAATGGAAAAATATACCATGTTCATGGATTGGAAGAATTCACATCATCAAAATGTCTATTCCACTGAAAGTATTTCATAGATTCAATGCAATCCCTGTTAAAATACGAAAGACATTTCACAGATATAGAAGAAACATTTGAAAAATTTATATGGAACCATAAAGACCCCAAATAGCTGCAGCAACTTTGAGAAAGAAGAACATATTAGGAGGGATCACAATACCTGATATTAAACTATATTACAAGGCCACAGTAATCAAAACAGTCTGATACTTGCATGAGAACAGATACATAGATCAATGGAACAGAACAGAGAGCCCAGAAATCAACCCATGCCTCTATGGTCAATGAATATTTAACAAAGTGGGAAGAAGCATAAAATGGAGCAAACTGAGCCTCTTCAAAAAAATGATGTTAGGAGATCTGGACAGCTACATGCAAAAAAAAATGAAACTCAGACGCTAAATTACACCATATGCAAAAATAAACTCAAGGTGGATAAAAGACTTAAATATAAGTCATGACACCATAAAAGTCCTAGAGGAGTACAGAGGAAGGAAAATCTCAGATATTCCACACAGCGATATTGTCACTGATATGTCCCCCACCGCAAGGGAAATAAAGGAAAGAATAAACAATGGGAGTTCATCAAAATAAAAAGCTTCTGCATGGCTAAAGAAAACATCATTAAAATAAAAAGAGACCCAACATTATGGGAAAACATATTTGCCAATGATACCTCAGACAACGGTCTGATCTCAAAAATATAGAAAGAACTCACACAACTCCATTCCAGGAACACAAACAATTTAAAAAATGGGCAAAGGACTTGAACAGACGCTTCTCCAAGGAGGACATAGAGAGGGCCCAGAGACATATGAAAGGATGCCTATTATCACTACTTATCAGAGAGATACAGGTTAAAACCACAATGAGGTACCACTTCACACTTCTCAGCATGGTCATCATCAAACAACAAGTGCTGGCGAGACTGTGGAGAAAGGGAACCCTAGTGCCCTGTTGGTGGGAGTGCAGTCTGGTGCAGCCACTGTGAAAAACAGTATGGAATTTCCTCAGAAAACTAAAAATAGAACTGTCTTTGACCCTGCAATTCCACCTCTGGGATTATACTCTAAGAACCCTGAAACATCAATTCAAAAGAACCTATGCACCCCAATGTTCATAGCAGCACAATTTACAATATCCAAGTGTTGGAAGCAACCTAAGTGCCCATGTAGAAATGAGTAGGTCAAAAACTATGGTACATTTACACAATGGAGTTCTATGTAGCATAAAGAAAGAAAGAGCTCCTATCCTTTGCAAAAGCATGTATGGAACTGGAGAGCATTATGCTAAATGAAATAAGCCAGTTGTTGAAAGATGAATACCATATGATGTCACCTATAAATGGAACCTAATCAACAAAACAAATAAGTAGGCAAAATATAATCAGAGACATTGAAATAAAGAACAAACTGACAGTAACCAGAGGGAAGGGGGATGGGGTATACGGAGGAAAAAAAGGGGAAGGGTCATCAAGGAACATGTATAAAGGAACTATGGACAAACCAAAGGGGTTAGGATTCAGGGTGGGTGGTGGGTATCAGTGGAGCAGTGGAGAGTGGTGGGGGGAAATGGGAACAATTGTACTTGAACAACAATAAAAAATAAAATAAAATTACCAGTCTATACTGAGCAGGAAGTTCCTTGGGTTCTCTTTAGTGTTAATCTAGCAGTGGTAGAAAATATGACGGAGAAATATCTTGTTTGCTTACATAGCTTTGACCTAATGCTTAAATCTATCACTGACTACTGTAAAGTTCTCAGTTCAGAAGGGGGAGAAAGAAAGCACTTGAAAGAAACTGAGTGAATCTCTGCAACTCTGAGAGTGCTGCAGGTGAAACTACTTTCATGCATGAAAGGTCTACATGGCAACAAAATGCATTCCAAGCATCAGGCAACTAGCTCCTTCTTTGAAGAATACTGAATAGAGAAACCAGGTAACATCTTAGATTGCTCCCAAGTCTGCCATAAAAGGAGCCTGGACAGTGGAACATCTGCTAATACAGGCTTTGTTTTGGAGCATGGTCAGAACTCTACTGGAGATAGGAGAAAGTCTCCAACCTTTATTTTTCAAGAAACATCATCATGTGGGATTGGAAGAAGAACTAGGGAGCTTACAAGAGTATTGTTTCAACAATGCAGTTCTCTGGGAATTTGAAATTTTTAAAACAGTTTTAATTTTTTTTACTATATTTCATTGATTATGCTATTACAGTTGTCCCATTCCCCCCCCCTTTATTCTCCTCTGCCCCGCACCACCCCTCCCACCCACATTACCCACTATTAGCTCCTGTCCATGGGTCGTACATATGAGTTCTTTGGGTTCTCCATTTCCTATACTGTTCTTAACCTCCCCCCTGTCTATTTTGTACCTATCATTTATGCTTCTTATTCCCTGTACCTTTCCTCCATTCTCCCCCTTACTGATAACCCTCCATATGATTGTCATTTCTGTGATTCTGCTCATGTTCTAGTTGTTAGCTTAGTTTGGTTTTGGTTTTGCTTTTTTAGGTTCAGTTGTTGATAATTGTGAGTTGTTGTCATTTTACTGTTCATATTTTTGATCTTCTTCTTTTTCTTAGATAAGTCCCTTTAGCATTTCATACAGTAAGGGCTTGGTGATGAGGAACTCCTTTAACTTGACCTTATCTGGGAAGCACTTTATCTGCCCTTCCATTCTAAATGATAGATTTACTGAATACAGTAATCTTGGATGCAGGTCCTTGCCTTTCCTGGCTTTGAATACTACTTGCCAGCCCCTTCTTGCCTGTAAGGTCTCTTTTGAGAAATCAGTTGATAGTATTATGGGAACTCCTTTGTAGGTAACTCTTTCCTCTTCTCTTGCTGCTTTTAAGATTCTCTCCTAATCTTTAATCTTGGGTAATGTAATTATGATGTGCCTTGGTGTGTGCTTCCTTGAGTCAACTTCTTTGAGACTATCTGAGCTTCCTGGATTTCCTGGAAGTCTATTTCCTTTGCCAGATTAGGGAAGTTCTCCTTCATTATTCAAATAAGTTTTCCATTTCTTGCTCTTCCTCTTCTCCTTCTGGCACCCCTATGATTCGGATGTTGGAACATTTAAAGTTGTCCCGAAGGTTCCTGAGCCTCTCCTCATTTTTTTAATTCTTGTTTCTTCATTCTGTTCTGGTTGAATGTTTATTTTTTTCCTTCTGGTCCAAATTGTTGATTTGAGTCCCGGTTTCCTTCCCGTCACTGTTGGTTCCCCGTGCATTTTCCTTTATCTCACTTTGCATAGCCTTCACTTTTTCCTTCATTTTGCAACCATTCTCAACCATTTCTGTGAGCATCCTTATTACCAGTATTTTGAACTCTGCATGTGATAAGTTGGATATCTCTTCATCACTTAGTTGTATTTTTTCTGGAGCTTTGATCTGTTCTTTCATTTGGAACATATTTTTTTTGTCTCAATGGGCCTGTTATGTAGTAAGAGTCAGAGCCTTAGGTATTCACCAAGGAGGGCACCCACATTGCTGCATTGTGGTGCTGTATGTGGGGGAGGTGTCAGAGAGGGAACAACGCCCCTTGCCAAGGTCTCTGCTGGCTTTCAGTCACTTTCCCTGCTACCCATAAGCAAATTGGGCCCTTCTGGTGGTGATTCCCGGGTGAATGGTTTTGTATATGTTCTAGGACCCTGTGGGTCTCTTCAAGGAACTCTACTGTGAGGCTGGGAGTTTTTCCTGCCAAGGCAACCCCCACAGGTTTTTACCACCAAAGGTTTTAAGGCTTTATTTCCCAGCTGTGGATCCCTGAGTTCCATGGTCTGTCTTGCTCCCCAATTGTTATTCCAAGTTATTCGCAGGCAAACGTGGGGCCACTGCCTTGCCAGTTCTGGTCCTCCAACTCCTGCCTTGCCCATCCTCTCCACCCTAGCTGCCCATCTCTGCCTCTCCTACTGGTCTGGATGAATCCTTCTTCTTGAACTCCTTGGTTGTTGGACTTCCATACAGTTCACTATTCTGGCAGTTCCGGTTATTTTTTGTTTTTAAATTTGTTGTTGTCCTTCTTCTACTCATGTGAGGAGGCAAAGTGTATCTATCTACACCTCCACCTTGGCTGTAAATCCCTAGTTTTAATGGTTTTTAACAGTTTTGAGCAGTTTAGTGGTTTTTTAGGAGAACTAGTCCTAGCAGCTAAGATCAAGCTTTCATGAATGAGCCATTTAAAAAATCTAAAAGGCAACAATATTGTTTATAATAATCTGCTAAGAGACTAAAACTTAATGTCCACATAAGAAACATCCTAACCTGTAGAGAAGTTTTGTGACTTTTTTTGAGCCAAACTGATGACAGTTGCCATGGAACAAAATCTCAACAGATTGAGAAAATGCTCTGGAGAAGGGCAGTTTTGTAGTTTATTTTATACTTTTCAATCAAAGAGGGAGGATTACATGAAATCCATTTGTGGTAGTTTAGGGAGACAGGAGAAAGCAAAGCAGGGAAATTTCTGAGATTAGCTAAAAACTAAAATGGATAGACACTTCTCTTACATTAGTGAGAAATGGGAATAGGATAGTTAGCAATTAATGTTTACAGCACATAGAGATGGTATGCAGGAAACAAGATAACAATGAGGGGTGCTGTGGTCTCGTGTTCCAGTGGGAGATTATGCCATGAGGAGTCTGGCAAAAGGGGACTACTCTGACATTCCAAAGGTATGTTATCGTACATGGAAAAAGACAATAAACAAGCTCAGTTAAGGTAAAGATTGACCTTTGTCAAGGAAGATACTGTCCTAGGGCCTGACTACCCAGCATGTCTTGCTTTTAGTTAGGAAGTTTTAACTTCAGACCATTCCATGTGGTTACTTGAGGTCTCTGAGTTTGTAAAGCTTCCATGCAGGCCACACCTGAGCTTGCAGGTTTGGTATGTGGCCCCTTTTTGTCCACAAAACATCCTTGATGTCTCCCCCACCCTTAGCTGTTATTGCTGCTATTAAGAGATTAGCTCTCAGCCTAAGCATTCATATTCTGGACGTAATCTGTCTTTTCTCTTTGGCTTATTTTAACATCTTCTATTTGTATCTGATGTTCTTCAGTTCAAGTATGATATATCTAGGTGTCTGTTTCTATTCAATTATTCTGTGATTTGTTGGACTTCCTGATCAATGATTGGCATTTTTCATCATTTGGGGAAAATTTCTGGCCATTATTTCTTCAAATATTGTTTCTTCCTCCTTCTTCCTATATTCTCCTACTAGAATCCCATGTGTGTTTCTACACATGGGAAGATAGAATCCCATCCTATCTTCTATGTGTCTTAACTGCCTTTTTACATTAAAAAAAATCTTTCTATCTGAGCTATATTCTAGATAATTTATTCAAATGAATCTTACAGTCAGTGTTTTCTCCTCATCTGAGATGTCTAATCTGGCATAAGGCTGACCATTAAGTTTGTTTGATTGTTGTTTTAAATTTTAATTATTATGCATTTGTTTATGAGAGTCTTGTTTTTTTTTTTTCAAATCAGCTTATTCAACTTATAGTATCTTGTTACTTGTTCACATTTTCGTGCTGAGTGTTCAGAAGGAAATATGACAAAATCTATGCCCTAGAAAAGTTAACCAGGTGACACAGAAAATAGGCAGGGAGAAAATTAAAGTACAATAGCATAGGGGAGATGCAATGGAGAACACACAACAAGAAATGTAGCCAACTCAGCAAAGGCTTCCTAGAGAAAATGACTAGCTATTTATTGCAAGTGAAATCACCAGTTAATCCATATTTCTCTTGTACAATAGCATTTTGCACAAAATAGATTTTTAAGAGAAATATGCTACATGATAAAACTAATATCCATTGACTTTTTGAAAATCAACCAGTCTGTGACAATCTTTGAATCTAGCAATCCTTATTTTGAGTCCTTCATTCATTTTCTGTGCTAGATATTGTGGAAGAAAAGGGGCCACATGCGAAACCTGACAAGCTCAAGGGAGGCCAATGTGGCAGCCTTACAAACTCAGAGACCTAAAGTAACCACATAAGATGTTCTGAAATTAAAACTTTCTAACTAAAAGCAGTTCATGCTGGGTAGTCATGTCCTAAGCTGGTATTTTTCCCTAATAAAGGTCAATCTTTACCTTAACTAAACCTGTCTGTTGACTTTTTGCATCTCTGATAGCACACCTTTGGAATGTCAAATTTCCTTTTCCATGCACCCCTCAAAGCACAGGCACTGGACCAAGGGGAGACCACAAATCCCCTCACTGTTATTGTCATCATGTTAATTGTCGATTGTTGTCTGTCCTGTATATAGGGAACCTATCCACATGGTATGGGAAATGTAGCCCAGTTCCCACTCAGAAAGGCCAGTGGGGAGCAAGGTCTGGCACACAGGACCCATGCTCACGGATAGGTTTTCCCGTGGGGAATCAGGCCTGCATTGTACCTGGGCAGCTATGAGGCTTGCTTTTGCGAAAACTCCCTCACCCTGAATTGAGGCAGCAAATGTTTACTGCATATCTTTAAAGTAATTTCCTAAAATCTATGCTAAACCTCCCAAGGATGAGTGTAACCAGTTCAACCACTTTTCCCCTTGCATTTGCCCATATCCTTCTTTTTTGATGTAATTAGCAACATCCTCTCCTTTGTTTTCTGTTAAAGGTAACCATCTAAAGTGAACCTGTGCATAGTAAATGAGGACCATCCTCAATGTAATGTGCCCAGAAAAGCAATAAAAGCCTGTCCAGGCAAGGGACAGGGCCAGCCCTCTCTTTCACTGAGAGAGCATCCATGTCATCCCTTTTCCGCCACAGGATTTCTGTAGTCTGTGTTAATTTGTATCATCTCATCCATAACGCCACGGACACTGTGGGTCAGTGTTCGCATCACCTGTACCTACCTGTGTAAAAGTGTCTATCATTTTACTTTTTATCCAATACCAGCAGTCCTCCCACCCAGTTTTTCTTTCTCCTGCCTCCCTAATCTATCACCAATGGATTTCATGTAACCCACTTATGCCTCCTCTTTTGATTGTAATGTATTAAATAAGGTGCAAAACTGCCATTCTCCATAGCCTTGTCTCAACTTATTGAGTTTTTACTTCCCAGAAACTGTAATTAGTCCGGCTCATATAGACTCATAAAAATTCTTACATGTTTGGAAGTTTCTTACATTGGTATTATCATACATTTGCTGCAAGATTCATTCTTTACCTGGGAGACAAATCATCTGGGTTTCCTTTTTAATCTTGCTTTCAGTTCCATCTGACTGTTGAGAGGTTATGGAGGAGAGAGAGTGTGGCATTGGTCTTCACATTTGGCTGTGGTTCTACAGTGGATGTATCATTCTGGGATGCCATGTCTTATCACAGATGCTACTGCAGAGCTTTCTATCGATATGTCCAGGGAACACCTTAGACTTCAGGGCAGTAACAGTTTCCTGGAGGCCTCAGTCTACCCTGATGGTTCCCTTAGTCCTATCTAGTCTTTCTATAATTGTTTCTTTATCCAAAATTCTTTTTTAAAAAATGAGAGCCAAATGTGCCTTCTATTTCCAGTCAAGCCCCTGCCTAACACAGTTCTGCAAAACCATTTTCCATAGAGCATGTGCAAAATAAAAAGTGAGTAAATAAAAATAACATTTATGGTAGTGTATAACATTTTGGAGCCAAAAGGAATTTGAAGAGAAATAAATCTAAAATAATAATTGTGTATTTTATCCTGGATATCAAGTATTGAACAGATAATATATTCTGTTTCCACCCAAACTGGTCTGACTCCAGCTGAGTGCACTGTAATTCAATCCACCTGGAGTTAGCACAGGCCCAAAGGTTGAGGGCAGAGTGCTCTATACACTGACCTCAGAAGGAAATGGCTATACTTATGCATATGGTTTTATTGTTAAGGATACACACAGGTAACATCTGAGAGGATCCTGTTAACCTAAAAATAAATAGCCAAAACGTGAGAGTCAACACTGTTTATGTGAAATGAAGAAGAAGAAGAAGGAGGAGGAGGAGGAGAAAGAAGAAGAAAAAAAAGCTATTCTAGAAGCACTGATTCAGGCAGAAATCCAAATAGTGTTATGATTAGGAGGGAGAAGATAAAGAGTATTTATGAGAAAAGGAAAGAAAGGAAAAGGAATTACAAGAACAGAAGAGATTTCTATAGGTTCTTCTTGGGCAAAGGAAACAAAAGAAAAAATAAACAAATGGGACTAAGTCAAACTAAAAAGTTTTTGTACAGCAAAAGAAACCATCAACAAAATGAAAAGATAACCCACTGAATGGGAGAACATATTCACAAATGATACATCTGATAAGGGGTTAATATCCAAGATTTATAAGAACTGAGACAACTCAACATCAGAAAAACAAACAACCCAATTAAAAAGTGGACAGAAGGCCCTAGCCAGGTGGTTCAGTTTGTTAGAGTATTGTCCTGTACACCAAAAGTTTTCAGGTTCAATTTCTGGTCAGGGCACATACCTAGGTTGCAAGTTTGATCCCTGGCTGGGGCTCATATGGGAGGCAACTGATTGGCATTTCCTCTCTCTCTCTCTCTCTCTCTCTCTCTCTCTCTCTGCCTCTCACTAAAATCAGTAAACATATCCTCAGACATGGATTAAACAAACAAAAAGGGTGGGAAGAATACCTAAATAGACACTTGTTCAAGGAAGACATACAAGTAGCCAATAGACATATGAAAAGAAGCTCTACATCACTAATTATCAGAAAAATGCAAATAAAAACCATAATGACATATTACCTCAAACCTGTCAGAATTGCTATCATCAATAAATCAACAAACAAGTATTGGTGAGGATATGGAGAAAAGGGAACCCTCATGCACTGTTTGTGGGAATGTAGATTGGTGCAGCCACTGTGGAAAACGGTGTGAATATTTTTAAAAATTAAAAATGGAATTGTCATAAGCCTAGTAATTCCACTTCTGGGAATATATCTGAAGAAACCCAAAACCCTAATATGAAAGAATATATGTACTCCTATGCATATGGTAGTGTTATTTACAATGGCCAAGATTTGGAAGCAACTCAAATGCCTATAAGCAGATGAGTGGATAAAAAAGCTGTGGTACATTTACACAATGGAATACTACTCAGTCATAAAAACAGGAAATCTTACCTTTTGTAACAGCATGGATGGACCTAGGGGGATTAGAATTGTGTGAGAAATAGAGGCAGGAAGACCCGAGTGATCTGATCCACATGCCTTTATTTGATGTTGCTCAGAGAGGCAGGCTGAGTCGGGCTGACTTCAGCCCTGGGGGAAGGCAGGAGTGGGGTTTTTAAAATAAAAAGCTCAGGGTTTGTGAGGGGATAGGGGAGAGGCTAGCCTCTTGTTCTCCCAGGCGGTGCCTCAGGGTTCCAGGATGTGAGTGGGGACAATAGGTTAGGTAAAGGGCTGGGCTGTTCCCAGGTACAGGAGGGTCAGTCTGGCCACCAGCTATTGTGGCTGGCAGAGGTATCCATTGTGCATGGTAGGAGAGAGTTTCAATTAAACCATGTGCTGTCAAGTGAGTTGGGACAACTGAATCATAGGCAGTCCAGAGGGTTGGAAACTGGTCTGATTGGGTCATTAATAGTCTGGTGGATTGGGGATAGCCTGACCCTTTCAGAGGGTATTATGCTAAGATTTATAAGCCAGTTAGCGAAAAAGACTAATAGCATGTGACTTTACTTATATGTGAAATCTAATGAACAAAATAAACTAACAAAATAGAAACAGACTCATAGATGCAGAGAAGAGATTGACAGTTGTTAGGGGAGAAGGGTTTTGGGGTGCTGAGTGAAAAAGATGAAGGGATTAAGCAGTATATATTGGTTGGTAGTTTCAGAATAGACACAGAGGTGCAGGTTGCAGTCAGTAATGCCAAGATTACAGGGATGGGGCCAGGTGGTGGCTGGGGCAGCAAAGGGGACTATTTTGTAGAGTACATGGTTTTCTGATCACTTTGCTTCTGAAACTGGGGCAGAATGGCATTGAATGTAAACTGTGGTTGAAAAAAAAAAAGCTCCAAAGTGATGCAGATGTTGGTCCAAAGGCCACCTTCTGAGTAGGGTGTGTATCATGAAGTTAAGTTGGGTAAAAGGATACTTTCAACTTCATTACATTTTTTAAATTATTCCAACTTACACCTCTTTTGCATATGAGAGTTCCCTTTGTTTCCATTTTCACCGAATTTGGTGTTATTAAAGTTTTTTAGATGATTATACAGTTTTTTCCACACTTGAATGTACTATATTAAGTTAAACAGTTTCTGATTTTGAATCACCCTTCCATTGATGGGAAAAGAACCTTACTTGAATTTGCTGATTTTGATATGCATTATTGAGGTTAATAAATGAGATCTGTCTATAATTTTCTTTTCTTGCACTTTACCAGTCTGATTTTGGTGTCAAGGTTACATTCAACTTATAAAGTGAAAATTCCATCTTATATTCTCTGAAGTAGTATATGACAAGAAGTATCTGTGGTGTGTTTTGTTTGAAAGAGTGTAGTGTTGAGAATAGATGACTATTAATTAAGAATGGAATTTCTTTAATGGTTATTTGGTTTTTAAAGATTTTTCTATTTCAAGTCTTTTTTCCTAAACCATTATCTATTTAATATTAGTTTTAAATTATTAGCATAAGTTGCTGTATTGCTTTTGTATTTTTTACCTCAATTTTTAAGTCTACTGTATTTTTTATTTTTGGCTTGATTTGAGTGACCAACCTACTTATTTTCAATCTTTTAAAAATGAATTTAAGGTGATTAATTTGGCTCAAATATCATATTGGATGCATCACACAACTTGATACAGTGTAGATATTACTTTCAATATAATTCACTTCTACATCCAGCATGTTTTCTCTTCCACAGCCTAGGTGTCAATCAGTAGATGAGTAGATAAGACATCTTTGGGACATTTACACAAGGGAATACTACTCACAGTAAAAAAGAAGAAAGTTTACCCTTTGTGACAGCATGGATGGACCTGGAGAACATTATGCTAAGTGAAATAAGCCAGTCAGGAAAGACAAATACCATATGATTTCACTCAATGTGAAATCTAAGAACAATCTGAACTAACAAGCAAAATAGAGACAGACTCATAGATGGAGAACAGGATGACAGCTAAGGGGTTGGTTAGGGGGAATGACTGAGCAAAAAGAAGGAGGACTCGGACATGGACAGCAGTGAGGTGATTGAGTGGAGGAGGGTGTATAAGGGGACTAAATGGTAATGGGAAAAAAATAAAATTAAAAATTAAGAAAACATGATTAAAAAACTCATTAGCATTTTAGAAACACAATTTTAGAGTTCCATAAAGAGTGTATTTTAGAAAATGCAATTATCATTGATCTAATTTAATTACCTGAGGTAAGTGAATTCATTTGTATAATCTTGATTTTTAAAAGTTGGTTGACACTTCCACTGTAACATATAAATAGTTAATGTTTATAAAATTTTCTGTGTATACTGGAAAAGATACACATTCACAGTTTGTTAGGTACAAGGTTCATTTATAAATATATTGATTAAATAGCTTACTCAGTTATCCAGATAGTCTGCATCTTTTCCAGTGTTTGGAATGCATGATCTACCAGTTTCTGAAAGGTGTTATAATATTCTGTTCTTATTTATTAATTTTTTATTAAAATCTGAAAGCATTTAATTTTACCCCATGGAAGCTCTGTGTGGATACTACTGATTTCAGAAGAGAAACAGCCTGATATGCTGAGAGAAAAAGAAGACAAAATTTTGACACTGGACTGATGCAGACTCCAACCAGCAGTGTCCATGGTGCTGTGGATGCGATGAACAAATTCACACGGATTGCAGAAGTCCTGTGGAGAAAAAGGAGAGAAAAAGGACGGCATGGCCACTCTCTGAATGAGAGGACACCCCGACCCCTGCCTGGACAGGCTTTTATTGCTTTCTGGGAGCATTACATCAAAGAAGGTTCTCATTCATTATGCTCAGGTTTGCTTTAGGTGATTACATTTTACGGATAACAAAGAAAAGGATGTTGCAAATGCAAGGGAAAAAGTGGTTGAACTGGTTACACTCTGTCCTGGGGAGGTTTAGCACAGACTTTAGGAAGTTACTTCAAGGATATGCATTAAACATTTGCTGCTTTAACCCAGGGCAAGGGAGTTTTAGCAAAAGCAAACCTCAAAGCAGCCTAGGTACAATGCAGGCCTGGTTCCTCATGGGAAAGCCGATCTGTGGGCCTGGCTCCTGTGTGCTGCCTCACGCCTATTGGTTTTCCAAACCAGGGCTGAGCTACATTCGCCATTGCCATGTGGACCAGTCCCCTACACTGGACTTCTATTTCTTTTTTTTTGCAAAAAAAAATTTTTAAAGATTTTATTTATTTTTGGAGAAAGGGGTAGGGAGGGAGAAATAAAGGGAAAGAAACATCCATGTGAGAGAGAAACATTCATTTGAGAGAGAAAAATTGATCAGTTGCCTCTCAAACACACCCCCAACTGAGGTCTGAACCTGCAACCCAGGCATGTACCCTGACAGGGAATCGAACTGGCAACCTGTTGCTTCACAGGACTACACCCAAGCAACTGAGCCACACTGGTCAGGTCAACACTGGACTTCTTTAATTAAACATGTTACATGTTTATAGTATTTTAAAACATCCACGTGATATAACTTTTGAATGTCAAAACAACTATGTGTGATGGGCTGTGCAGATATACCTATTATCTTTATTTTATACATGAACTATTGAAACTCAAAAAAACAGTGTGCCTAAGTTTAAATGTCATGTAAATGTCAGATGAATTTTCCAGTGATCAACAGAAAGTGGTCACTTTCAAGGAGAAAAGAAGAGTCAGTTATATCTAAATAACTCTTTTTAATACTATAATCAGTACATTGGGGGTCAGATCAACATGAATTGATGAAACATCTGAATTATAAGACGGTACAAGTGTAATTAATTTTTGTTTAGTAAATACAAACTAGGTTGACAAATTTTTGCTTCATTATAGGTTCCACAGTTAATGAATGCTGACTGACCTGCAGCTAGGTTTCTGGAACATGAGAATAAGCATCTATACCACAGAATAGTTTATTTAAAATGACCTCCAAGTTTATCCTGTCCAACTTTACACTCCGTTCAGAAATTCTCTCTTCACTATTCCACAATAATGGTAGTACTAGCCTGGAATGAAAGGCAGGTCATGGTGGTTTAAAGTCCTCACCTAGCAATGTTTCCCTTAAATACTCCTTTATTTTGTTCATTTGCTTACCCAAATCTCTCTTCATAATTAGTTAAGAGCTTAATATTAATGTAACCCAAATCTGAGTAAGTAGATTTTCTTTGTGTAACCAAGGGGCAGTGAGAGATGTGGAGGACACAGGGAGAATCTGCAGCAATCATTATAATAATCACACACATCTAGTCAATACTTATTACCTCCCCACAAGGAAGGAAAAGAAGAGCAGACCTCCAGAAACTCCCCACACAGCTCACAGATTACTTCAAATGGAAACCTTAAGAGGCAGTCTGAGGCTGAAATAATGTTTATGAAATGAGCAAGACTGTTTGAAAGTATATACCATGTTCCACAAAGTTGCTCAGAATAATAAAAGCAATTGATTGTGAGAGATCAATTTTTCTTAAAATATAATATGCATCATGTTGCCATCCTGCTCCAAAAACCCACCAGAGTATGGATAAACTTCATAGCCTGGCATTCAAAACATTCTACGAGATGGTCCCTACGTGCTCTCATAGGCTTGTCTACCACTAACTGTCTCTGGAGCATCCCCAGAGTGGAGGTTACCTCAAAACAGTTTTGTATGATGGGCTGGTCTGTGGCATTTATTTTTGTCTTATTTTCAGACCACCATCCATGTTCCCATGGCCTCCTTTGAACATATTTTGACTATGCAACTGTCACAGGTGGGCACAGGTAACCAGGTTCTTGGTGATTGGGACAAAGAATTGAACCGAGCACACAGAGTTTATAGCAGAGAACATGGGAGCAGGCCAACTCCAAGCAGAGATTGACCTCATGGGCTGCAGGGATTCTATTCTTATAGGGCAGATCCCTTCTGGCTAGTTTTGGTGGGCTTTTATTGTGCATGTACAAGTAGTTGTATTACTTTAAAGCTACTGCGCATGTGGTCTCCCATGATTTCCCTTGATTGGCCACTGCAGAAGAGGTTGCACAATGTTACTGAATGGACCCCACCTTCTCCTGGGGTCCCCCTGGACTAGGTTCACCTTGCTGCCACCAGGGAATTATAGTTCTCAATGTCAGAGATTGGTGAAAAGGAAAGGAATTATTTATTCAAAGGTTATACAGACTTAGAGTAATGACTTAATGTCTTCATTAAAATCCTAAAGTACCTTAAAACACCCACAAACACACACAGTCCTTCCTTCCCCTCTTTGCCCAGTCCGGGGTACAATATCTCAGGACAAGAAATAGAGGTCCGAGGCTCAGGTAGCCCCCCATTCCTCCCAGTAATCCATGCTCAGCTGGCAGGCCTCCCTTGGTTCCCAGCACCATCGGCTGTGTTGTCAGGATCCCCAGTTCTTAATCCAAAACCACATGGCACCTTCTCATGGCCCACCAGCAAGGGTCCTTCCACCCCTTTCCTTCCTGCAGCGTCTTCTGCATTCTTCCAAACTGCTAAGACAGAGCTCTGCATTGTTGCTACATCTTGTTGTCGGCTTCCTAAGCTGCATGGCAAAGGGAGACCCAAAGCTGCGTGGTTCTTCTTGTCATGGCTGCCGCACCTGAGTTTAAATCCCAGCGCCAGTCTTCCTCTGCTGTCCCATTTCCGACTCCTCCCACAATCAGTTACACCTGCCAGCATTTCCATTTTCTTCCAGCTTTTCTGGGCTGCCGTAGTAAGTCCAGGCAGGTGTGGCCCTGTGGCATGGAGCTAATCATCTCCAAGCTCTTAGGCAGGCTCTGTAACCAGGGGGAGTTGCCTCCCAGTTACATCCTGGATGGAATTCACTCCCATCTCCCTCGCTCAAAGCATGGCCATAGCTATTTAGCATATCCATGAAACCAGTCAAAAGTTAGATATGTTAAATGACTGTTCTAGAGGTTATCTGCAAAATTGTTGCTATGCAGAACAACTCTCAATGGCCCTGCTCCTTGTGTCCCATCCCCCAGTTCAGACTTGTGGGCATGAGAACATCCCATTACTTTTAATATTTCCTGGACACCCTGAGTTCAGGACCTCATTACAAATCCATCTCTGGGGGGCCCCCTAGCTGCACCCTCTTACACATCTGTCTCAACCATTAGTGCTTGTTTGCCATATTTGTTTGGTTTCTTATACAGAGATTATGAATTTTCTACATCATTTCTACAAAACTAGGTGGTAGCCTTGTAAGATTACTGTCAATTGACCCTACCTAATGGTCCCGGAGAAGTGGTATAGGCTAGTGTTTACCACAGACCTTAGAGCCAAGCTGCCATTGTTCAAGGTCAGGCCCTGTCAATGAGCTTTGTGAATTTGGTCAAATAACCAGTTTCTACATTTCATTTCCCCACCAATAAAATGGAGATACCAGAATTGAACAGGGAGGGGAGTAGGGAGAATTAAACAGTTTACCTTTTACAAAGTGCTTTAAACCTTGACTGGTATACATAGTAAGCTTCTTGGAAGTAATAACTGTTTTCAAACAGCCAAAGAAAACCATCAGCCAGGTTTAGAATCTCCTTAGAGCAGACTCATCATGCGGCCTTAGCACTGAACTGCTGACAACCAAATAATTGCCTCTTGAATGCAAACTTGTTATAGACTGAATATGTCACCCCCAAATTCATATGTTGAAACCTAATCCCTAATGTGATGGTGTTAGGAGGTAGGGCCTTTGGATGTGTAGGTTATAAGGGTGGAGGAGCCCTCAGGAATGGGATTAATATTTTTATACTAATAAAAGAGACCCCAGAGAGCTCCCTTGCTCCTTCTGCCAGGTGAGGACACAGCAAATGGACAAATGTCTATGAACCAGGAAGCAGGCTTTCATCATTTTTACATCGATTCTGCCAGGTTTTTGATCTTGGACTTCCCAGCCTCTATTAACTGTATAAGTCACCTAGTTTATGGCATTCTGTTATAGCAGCCCAAATGGACTGTAAATTTTTAAAGGATTTTATCTATTTTTAGAGAGAGGAGAAGGGAAGGAGAGAAGGAGAGAAACAATGATGTGAGAGAGAAACATGGATTGGTTGCCTCTCACACACTCCCCGACCAGGGACCAAACTCAGTACCCAGGCACGTGCCCTGACCAGGAATTGAAACAGTAGCCTTTTGCTTTGTGGGACAATGCCCAACCAACTGAGTCAAACTGGTCACCGCCCAAACAGGCTAAATAAAACTTGATCACATTTATCATATCAGAAAATTCTGGACAAATTTCAAGGGTGCTTTGTGGGGAACTGTTCCAAGCGTGGGAAATGTAGCTCAGCCCCCACTCGGAAAAGCCAGTGGGGAGCAAGGTTGGCGGGCAGGACCCACATCCATGGATAGGTTCTCCAGTGGGAAATCAGGCCTGCATTGTACCTTGACTGCTATGAGACTTGCTCTTGCTAAAACTCCCTCACCCTGAGGCAAGCAAATGTTTACTGAGTATCTTTATCTTCCTAAAATCTGGGCTAGACCTTCCAGGTATGGAGCATAGCCCTTTGGACCACTTGTCCCTTTACCTTGCAAATATCCTCCTTTGATGTATTCAGCGACATCCTCTCCTTTGTCTGCAAAAGATAATCACCCAAAACAAACCTTCGCATAGTAAAGGAGGACCATCTTTGATGTAAGGGGCCTAGAAAAACAATAAAAGCCTGTCAAGGCAAGGGTCGGGGCACTCTCCTCTTGAGGGAGTGGCCGCGCTGTCCCTTTTCCTCCACAGGATTTCTGTAGTTTGCTAGTACTTGAATATTGCAACCACAACAGATCCTGCTGGCCAGGATCTGTGTCATCTGGCACCCAGGAACAGGGACCCAGGGCTACGAGCCACAGTTGTGGTCAACATACCAACTTGGTCAGAGTACGCGCATTAGCCCAGGTAAGGGCCAACGACACCAAGTGCTTTTCGGGAAGGTCGTAGGGTGTGTTGGATTTCAGAGGAAAAGAGTTTCCTTCCTAGGATGCCCTCTTTCGCGACCGCTTTGCAACTGTACTTTGTTTAGTAAGCAGGAGCCTTGCTCTCTCTCCCAAGCATCTGCGGCAATCTCGCGAGCACAGGTCGAGCAGTTAAAAGCCACAAGGGCTCTTGCCACTAGAAGACACCCATGAGAGGATAAGCTGGACGTGGACCGGGACAGAATACTAGGTTTCCCTGCTAGCCGCAAGCAAAAGTCCACGCAATGATAGGCACGCTGTAAAAATACTCACAAGTCCATCCCCCGTGGAACAGCCCCCAACTAGGTCTAGGCTTGGGAGAAAGAGCAAAGACTTTCCCTTTAATCAGCTTTAAAAATGGATGTGCCAGATGACACAGATCCTGGCCAGCAGGATCTGCTGTTGTGGCCACAACATACACATACACACGGACTACAGAAATCCTGTGGAGGAAAAGGGACAGCGCGGCCACTCCCTCAAGAGGAGAGTGCCCCGACCCTTGCCTTGACAGGCTTTTATTGTTTTTCTAGGCCCCTTACATCAAAGATGGTCCTCCTTTACTATGCGAAGGTTTGTTTTGGGTGATTATCTTTTGCAGACAAAGGAGAGGGTGTCCCTGAATACATCAAAGGAGGATATTTGCAAGGTAAAGGGACAAGTGGTCCAAAGGGCTATGCTCCATACCTGGAAGGTCTAGCCCAGATTTTAGGAAGATAAAGATACTCAGTAAACATTTGCTTGCCTCAGGGTGAGGGAGTTTTAGCAAGAGCAAGTCTCATAGCAGTCAAGGTACAATGCAGGCCTGATTTCCCACTGGAGAACCTATCCATGGACGTGGGTCCTGCCTGCCAACCTCGCTCCCCACTGGCTTTTCCGAGTGGGGGCTGAGCTACATTTCCCACGCTTGGAACAGTTCCCCACAGTGCTCAATTATATAACTGTAGACTATTAAACTCAAAGTTTCTTAGATACCCAGAAGAGTATCCAAGAGGGCATTTCTTGGTTCTCCGATCCATGAAGTTGTGTATAAAAAAAAAACTTAAAACGATCCTACTTCTCTGGTTAACTTCATTTTAAGTCAGGACAATTTTGGCTAAACATTTGTTAACAATGGATCCAGTTCTGCCTTCTGGAAAATACTGGTCTACCCCTCCTCATACCTCTCAGCACTTTGACACCATTTTGTCCCTGCTTCTGGTCTGAATCCTGGCTTCTAGATGAGGGATGGCCATCTTGCTTGCTGGGGTTAAGGACTGAGTGCCCTCCAGGCCTGTACTCATAATTGACAGCAGCAGGGTGGGTTATCCAGGGCTCTATCTTTGCCGGGCACCATCCATGTATGTTATCTCGTCCCACCCTCCCCAGACCTCCAGCTTGCAATAGATCAAGTGTGTGTGGCTGGAATGGAGGCAAGATTCAGTGCTTGTGAGCTGAAACAGAGTGAAAAAATTTTTATTTATGATCTTTCCTTAGGGGCCAGGTAGAGTAAGGTTTATCTTCTAGGGTGATGTGGCTGGTAGAGAGGGAATCAGCCATTTCTCTTACAGGCTTCCCTTTTGGAAAGACCACTCTCTAATTTCATTTTTTTAACTAAGTGAGGCCTGGTGTTTGGAGAAAATGTGGGCATATATTTCTTGTACTCCCTCTCTCCTCCCATCCTCCAACCTGCCCCACCCCCTCCAGGATAACCACCATCCTTAATCCTAGTCACCATCTCCTTTCCTTTTTATTTTTATCTCCTCTTACAGGCAATTTAAAAATTAACATATTTTTCATTTCAACCATCTTTAACTCATTAAGAAGGGTATTTTACAGCATATGATTTCTGGAGGTTTATTCTGATTGCTTTATAACAGTTCAGAAGGTGAGTGTACCACTTTTTTTAAATGCATCTTCCTCTTGGTGAGTGACTTGAAATTTCTTCGACACGTGAAGGAATTTCTCTTGGGTGAAACTGCTAGGGTGTAGACAATACGAATGTTCGTCTTACATTTGTCAAACTGTTTTCCAAAGTACTTGTACCTATTATACTTCCACCTGTGATTAGTTAAGAGATTTTTGTGGATCTATACCATTTGCAAAACTTGGTATTATCATCATTGGCTGTACAGTGGCATCTCAGTCTTAACCTGCATGTCAATTTCTGTTTTTATTTTAACAGAAAAACCACTGGGGGTTTTGATTAGACTTTCTCCATTAAATGTGGCTTCCTAGAGTACTTCTTCCCTGGATTTTGCTTCATTTGGAGCTTCCCTGGAAGCTCATTTGATCACTTAAGCTTATTCTAAGAGAGAAAATACATAGTGCTGAACAGCTAGGTTTAGTAACATTTGTATTATCAGGAATACAAAATGCTTTTTGTAAATACTGTCAAATGTAAAGAATGTCTGGGAAGTATGGGTAATTGTTAGCGGGTTTTTACTTCTTCCCAGCAATATGGTAGGCACATAAAAAGATACAGGAGATGAAGTTCTTATTCCGTTGCTTGGCATTTTTAATCACACATCTGTTCGGATACCAACAAGAATATAATTTTGTGCTCAGCTTTTTTCTTCTTGTTCTTCTCTTGGTTGTTAGTTCACATTAAAAAAAATCATCTCCAGTTCTTGTATCATAGGAAACATGTATTTAAATGAAATTATGGGGGGGAAAATCATATGGTATGGAATTTTCAAAGGGACTGGCTTTAGCAAGTCCTTACAGGGGTATCCAAACTTTCAGTGTCTCTGGGCCACACTGGAAGGAGAGTTGTCTTGGGCCACACATTAACTACATTGCGACATATAATCAGGAAAAAAAGGAAACTCATGTTTTAAGTAAGTTTACAACTTTGTGTTGGGCCACATTCACAGCCATCCTAGCTGCATGTGGACGCACCCCTGCTTTAGGAGTTAGTGTGCCAAACATTAGCTTTCTCCATACTAATGTCAAAATTGATTTAGTTAAACAAAATTCTGTATTGCATACCAGTTCCCTGTTTGATGACATTAGAAATGACATTTGTTCACCAGGGAAAGATTTCAAACAGAAATATTTGTTTAAATTAATTTATTGTTCAGACTGATCTATGGTAGGAATAGCTAAGCCAGTTATCAAGGAAGTCCTCAAAGAAATAAGTTTGAGTCTTTAAGAAAGAAGGCTGCAGTCAAGTGAAAGTAAATTTTGAAAGTCCTCTGTCTAAGCAATACCACTGAACATTTGGTGAACTGGACCCTTTTTGGGGTGTTGGCCAGGTAACAGATGATGACACCTTACCAAGACATTTTTGCCTCTTCTCAATGATCTAGTTTAACTTTTCAAGTACTCATGGTTACGTTATGGTTATCTCTAACCAATTATTTCCAAAGATTGAGTGTTCCACCTCATGAGACAATCCATAGCATGTTTAAAACGACAATTAGAAACTTCTCTAAACTAAACTTCATCTCCCTTTGCCTTTTGGAGTTTCACAAAAATTAAGTAGTCATTTGTATACTGATGATATTGTATTAGAATATTTAAAGCCAGAAAACTTCAGTTTTCTAACAAGAGTTTCAAATCAACAGTCAGCTAAATAACTCACATAATTTCAATTAATGATAAATACAACTCCACAAATAACTGAAGTTATTTGCTCTTAATTTGGAAATTGAAAACTAAGAATGTAGAGTTAAAAGATTCTCCCAGGGTTTATGTACTTGAGTCAACTGGTAAGGTAAAAGTTCTTTATGTGAAGTTTACTCTTGAAAATCTCTTAAATTGCTCACAAAGTAAACACCAATACAGCTGATTTTACCTCCAGGATTCAATAGATTGTTCTTTTGGCTGGACTGCAAAAGTTTGATCTCCAAAATATATAAAGAACTTTCACACAACTGCACTCCACGAAGACAAACAATCCAGTTAAAAAATGGGCAAAGGACCTGAACAAGGAGGACATACAGAGGATCCAGAGACATATGAAAGGACGCTCAGCATCACTATCATAGAGATGCAAATTAAAACCATAATGAGATACCACCTCACACCAATCAGAATGGCCATCATAAACAAATCAATAAACAAGTGCTGGCAAGGATGCAGAGAAAAGGGAACCCTAGTGCACTGTTGGTGGGAATGCAGACTGGTGCAGCCACTGTGGGAAACAGTATGCAATTTCCTTAGAAAACTAAAAATGAAACTGCCTTTTGACCCGGCAATTCTACCTCTGGGATTATACCCTAAGAATCCTGAAACACCAATTCAAAGGAATCTAAGCACCCCAATGTTCATAGCAGCACAATTTACAATAGCCAAGTGTTGGAAACAATCTATGTACCCATCAGCAAATGAGTGGATAAAAAAGAAACTGTGGTACATTTATACAATGGAATACTATGCAGCAGAAAAGAAAAGAGCTCCTACTCTTCATGACAGCGTAAATGGATCTGGAGAGCATTATGCTAAGTGAAATAAGCCAGGCAGTGAAAGACAAGTATCCCATGATCTCACCTATAAGTGGAACCTAATGAACAAAACAAGTAAGCAAGCAAAATATAACTGGAGGCATTGTAATAAAGAACAAACTGACAATAACCAGAGGGAAGGGTGAAGGGGGATAATGGGGGAAAGAAGGTGAAGGGTTGTCAAGGAACATGTATAAAGGACCAATGGACAAAGCCAAAGGGGGGTAGGATTGAGAGTAGGAGGTAGGGCTGGGTGGTGGTGGGAAAATGGAGACAACTATACTTGAACAACAATAAAAATTTTAAAAATTTAAAAATATTAGAAAACTTAATGGTATTGTTAATGTAAGATGTTAATATTAGGGTAATACAGGTGAGTGGTATATAGGGATTCTCAGTATTTTTTGTAACCCTTTTGTAAATCTAAAATTATCTCAAAATAAATATTTAAATGAAGTCAAAATCTAAATTACAAAAATGTCAACGAATGGAAAAAGATCTCATCTCACCATTCTGTTTAACATTTGGTAAGAAAAGTAGATATAGATGATTGTTACATTATTTACGTATTTTTTGTAAACTGTCATTTTTACTTATCAAAATATTGTGAATTTGTGACCATCAGAATACATTGATACGTTTGGCTGGGGTGGGGGAGTCTGGTGGGGGGAAAATGCAGACAACTGTAATTGAACAACAATAAAATAATTTTCTAAAAAAAGAATACATAGATACAATGCATTCACTTAGGGTGTATTTTCTATCACCATGACACTAGCCAATTTCAATGTGAAACTGATGAATTTGAAACCTATCTGTAAAATTCCTTGTCCCTTTCCCATAAGGACATTTAGACCATGGGAAAAAATAAAAAATAAAGTGGTTATTTGGCAGTTAGGAACCACAATGAAGAGTAACTGTATTCACTTAGCATGAATGCATTGTTGAAATTATCCATATGATGCAAAACATTACAGAATGTTTCTTTACTGTTTTCCATTTGAAGAAAAAAAAACACTTATTGAATACCTTCAACAAGCCAGGCATTATGCAAGAGTAGCAGCACTTGTCACATATTCATCCATAAATGTGGAAAGATAAGACAATTTATTAGCTGAAGGAGGAAACCACTTCCTGAGATAAAACTGTCATATAAAAGAGAAGATTAAGGGGAAAAGAGTATGTTAACATGAAAGTGATATTCTTCAAAAGAAAAATAGTGGATAGTGACAGAAACAACTCTACTGCTCTCTTAAAAAATAAGTTCACAAGTGTCATGTTCCAGTTCTCTAATACTAAGTATTTCATAAAAATTTGACTCACCATTGAAGGAACAATGGTTTGCAAAGTATTCACTTTAAGATTAACTTATAAGAAGCTCTAAATAATGCCATTTATTTAGCAAAATAAAAAATACTTTTTTACTAGGAAAAATTACAAAGATATCTTCAAATGCACTGCTCAATGAATCCTTTCAAGATATGCACTTCTAAGGAAAAAGCCATTTTAGAAACAGAAACTAGACTTATCTAGTATTTCTTATAGTGAACAATGTTTTATAAATTGCCATAAATCAATAGGGATAACAAAATAACCCAGCAGTGACAATAGGATTTTCCCAAGAGAAAACAATGGAGGAAAATTACATCAAATCCCACCTCTCTCAAGCCATTTGATAGAGGTACAATTTTGATAAATAAAGATTAAAGGCAGCTGTGATGAGGAAATGAATTCATTAATGTCCACTACTTGATGGATACTAAATAAGATAGAAAAAGGCATTCCCCAAACCCTTCTGAAGATTCAGCCTGGGTAGGGAGGATTCATGGTAGGTAGATGGTATGGAGGAGCCACATATATTTTTTTTAAGGTAGCGGTAGAGGCACTAACTTCTTGATAAGTTGATTCGTCCATCACTAGTGCCAAACTACAGTAGTTCTGTCAAAATTTGGCCATTGGAAGTATAGAAAAGATAATGTGAAAATACACTCAATCTTAAGATATTACTAACTGCTATTTACTTCATGACCCTGAACAACCAACAACCTTCATTCCCTTATCTGTAAATTAGGAATATATAGCAAATAACTTTAAGGGATAGAAGAGAGATCAAATAAACTGAAACTTCAAGAAGTATTATGTGACCCATAAAACATGATAAAGGACTAGAGAGATTTAGACAATTCAGAGAAAAAAAAATCTCCTGTGAACAATTTATTCTGACAAAACAAACTACAAAGCTTACATTGTAAACTCTCAAACTTTTACTTATTTAAAAAATAAGAGACAAGGCATCCTGGACTCCCAAGATTTCAGGCATGAATAAAATAGTACTGTATTTTCAAGTTATATAAGACAGCTGCATTTTTATATACCATAAACATGAAGAAAATTGTGACACACATTCGTCAGTTTCAAATGTACCTATAGAAACACGTGGACATTCTTTGAGTTTCTAACCACAGTTTCATATCAATAAGCATCTAAGTAACTGACACAATTTCCATTAATGGTAAATACAACTCTACAAATATCAAATTACACAAATCATTTGCTCTTTATAATCTCAATTTGGAAATTGAAAAATAAGAGGAATAGAGATAAGTAGCTGAAAATGCTACATAAGAGCATCATGGCAAGGAATGCTACAAGTAGTTTCCCTTAAGAATGATTTTTGAAAATTTAAATTTTATCAGAGAAATTAAAGTCTTTAGTGTGAGCAGCAAGTTAAATGAAATATTGGCTGAATCTCTAAAGATCTAGCAAATCAGAGGTTTTGTACAATTAAGTAGTAAATACACATTTAAGAGATTAATACTGACTGTTTAATAGAATGTTTAGATGGTTCGAGAAGTGTCTACTCTTTATAGTTCACTTTAGCTTTACGTGTCAGTGAAAGGTAAGATTCCTCAGTGCAAAGTTATAGCTTATTCTGCACTAGATACAGGTAATATCAGAACAAAAGATACAGGTAATATCAGGTACAATTCAGAACAAAAGTTTGCTTTCACCTTTGAGGAACCTATTTTTAATTCACGCAAAATTAGATTGCTTTTCACCCACATGCATGGAAAACGTGCTTCTCAAATGTACATGGCCCATTTCCATAATCCTAAAACAAAAATAAAGGCACATAAATGGCTAATAGTTTATATATTTTATGTAAAATTTTTTCATTAATTTTTAAACAAATTCAATCTAGAGAGGTGTGACAAACTGGTTACAAATTTCTGCAACTTAGGAAATTAAAAATCTAAGACCTCTATAAAGACTGCAGTTGTGTGCAAGTCATATATTAGTTCATTCACTCCTGAAACTAACTTACCCCTTAATTTCTACAGGCTGCAGGTACTTGTTTCATTAATTTAAAACCCAAAAGACTAAGGGAGAAGGACTTGTTGAAATTAGTCTCCCACAAAAGTTGTTTTGAATCTTGTTGTTACAAATAGATTTAATATGCTGGTGAGTTAAATTTTACAATAATTATAAAACATTCACACTAATATATTTGAATGGAATGTAATTAAGAACCACAGGCAAATCTTTAATTTTAATGAACAGTATTTGTCATTTAATTCAACAGCAGCATTTAAATACAGAAATAGTACCATCTCTTTTCTCTTTTATAAAGTGCTATTTTTAACTGGTTAGATTTACTATCCAGCTTTTCAATAACTTCACTGTACATCTATAACCGGGATGTCAAACTCATTTTCACTGGGGGTCACATCAGTCTCACGGTTGCCTTCAAAAGGCAGAATTCATTTTAGGACTGTATTAATGTAACTACTCCTTAACTGTTAAGGAGTTGAAATTACATTAGGCCCTTCGAAGGCAACCACGAGGCTGATGTGGCCCCCAATGAAAATGAGTTTCTCACCCCCAATCTGTAAGATTCCAGGAAACAATGAAAAATTGAAAGAATTTAGTATTTTAAGTATTTGCAAAATATTGCTACAAAGCATAGAGACTATGAGCATGTTTTATTAGTAAAACAAAGTGTACCTCAAGTGAGTCATTACATTGATTTAATGGTTACTTCACAGAAGCACAGGTTCACTAACATTTATGCCAATTTTTGTTAATCATCTAAACCGGAACAGTTTCTGTATGCAATTCAACTCTAAGCACCAACAAGTAGGATCATGTCAAACAGAACCAATGGTTACATAATTCCAGAAATAAAAACTTCAGCAAATTTCGATTTTTAGAATACCAAAACAAGATAGTAAGAATCAGAACCAAAGGCAGTATTTTACTTCAAAGTACCATAGATTATTAAAGATGTTTTCTTTAAATGAAAATTTGTATAGTTATTAATAATGTACCTTAATACTGAGTGCAGTGGTATTAGATATTTAAGAGGAAAGCATACTATAGCTTAACTCGAAAGTGAATGTTGTCTATTTTTTCAGTTCAGTGATTAAACTTGAAATTGCTTTTTAAAAAATAGTTGGACACTGCTTATAATACAAATAGGATACCAACAGAGTTCCCATTTTTATTCACATTCTCTAATTAGCATTTTTGCATTTCAACTCTTACCTGACCCTCCCTAGTATCTTAAAAACCAAATGCAATTAGTAAAAACTACAGGCAGTATGTAGTTTTGTTCACACTTAACAAATACTAAGTTTCACTACAATTTGCATTTCTTGTTGTTTTTGGAACAGTAACGACTTTAAAAAACATATACATTGAAATGCAATATTCCTTTCTTTGCATGGCATCCGATAATCGTTAAATCAAAGAAAGCGTCCGTCATCAATTCTGTACCCCCAATTTTAGATACATTTCTAGTCCTCACGAACAGGGACTCCAGGTTAGAGGGCTGGCACAAGAAAAAAGACGTGTAGGTCAAGGTTTGATGAATCACTTGGGAAAATCACTTCACTCAGAACACTAGGGGGAAACGTCCCTGACCCATTCCAACCCACCAAGTAAGATTGCATAATTTGACCTAGGTCTTCTCTAGTGTCACTTACTTGCTTATACCCAGTATTCTATTTCGCAAGACAAATAAAACTTAGAATTTTCTAAAAATAATATTTTTACCCGAATACATTGGACTTCGGTCTCAATTTGAATGAGGATAAGTGGACTTTAAGAGACCGATCCTCTTCTTCCTGCCCCCCTTCCTCCAGGGGCTGCTCCGGGTCTCTGAAAGAGGGTGTGGTGTGTATGATCTGGGTTCGGAAGTGGATTTTGTTGAGTCTGGGTTTTATTCGCCCACTAGAGCTGCCTGAAGCTTTGCGACCTGCTGGGTCCTTTGCTTTGCCTCCAGTCCATCCCTCAGCCAGGTGATGGTGGTGGTGGTGGTGGTGATCCCCTCCATCCTCCAGGACATGCGAGAATTTGTAGGTGATCAGGTGCGAAGGGAGTACCTTTGAAAACCTCCAGCGCCCTCCCCCGCTGCCCGCTGCGCTCTCCCCGTCATCCCCGTCCAGGGCTCCTACCAGGTTCTTTATTTCTTCGGCGATGCTCTGACTCAGGTACTGCGAGGCCTTTTTCCCACTGTAGTCCCTGACGTCCACATCTGCGTCATAGGCCCCCACCAGCAACTTCACCACCTCCACGTGCCCATGCATGGCTGCCAAATGAAGGGGAGTGTAGCCTCCACTTGTCCTGGCGTTGATGTTTACTGGCAGCTGGTGTTTGTTGGCGAAGTTGACCAGCATGGCCAGGAGCTCCTGCCGGCCGTGCTTGGCGGCCCAGTGCAAGCAGGTGAAACCGGTGATGAAGTCCCGCTTGGCCAGCAGGCCGGGCTCGCAGGTGAGCAACGTTTCTAGGCTGTCCCACTTGCTGTCCGAGGCTGAGAGCATCCAGGCGTGTTCCAAAGGGTCCAGCGTCACCGAGCCTCCGCTGCTGCTCTCCTCCTCCACCGACGACGAAGCAACAGATGCGCTGTCCGAGTCAGCCCCGCCTTTGCCGCGTCCTCCGCCAGAGAAGCCCCCGGGGCTGCTGCCTCCAGTACAAACGCTCCTTTTCAGCTGCGGGGAGCTGCCCATCACAAGATCCCGGAGGTTTTGGCGAGTAGACCTCTGGGTGGTGGTCCCTCCGGGAGAGCTTTCCCCTTCCGCCTCCTCGCAGCCGTGGGACTGCGGCTCCAGGTCCTCGCTGGTCGCGGGGGCCGGTCCCCCGGCCAGAAGCTGCGCTTCGCGCCGTGAGTTCCTCCAACCGGTCCCACCGCTCAGGGGCGGCACAAGTAGGCTGTCGTCCGCCAAGCTGGTCGGCCCAAGAGTGGCAGCGGAAGGCTCCCTTTCGCCGGGCTGGCAGACCGGACTCGGAGGCGCCACCGGCGTCGCCACCTCGGGGCACAGGCCACTCTCCTGGCCCTTTGCCCGGCCGTCGGGCCTCTCTGGGGCGCCGCCGGGGGGCTCGGCCTCTGCGGTCACCGAGATGCGGGGCAGGTCCCGGGGGGGCGCGGCCTTGGGCGACGGTGGGCCTTCGTAGAACCTCCGCTTGAGGTGCACGTACTTAGAGCCGTCGGCGGGGTCGGTGCGCACCGTGGCCACCGCGTTGACCAGCTCCTTGAAGCGGGCGCGCTGCTCCGGCTCGTTGCCCAGGGCGCCCGAGAAGTGCTGCACCAGCTCGGAGCGCCGGACCCGACCCCCGCGCTCCGCGAGGAAGTGCAACACTGCATCGGGGCGGAGCTCTGCCGGGCCCTCCATCCCTGGTCTCGCGGCTCGAGGCTGGCACGCGGGCGGTTCAACCCGGCCCCATCGCTGCCGGTTCCCAGGTGCGGGTTCCGCAGTCTCCAAATCTCTAGTCCGCGGTGGGGGACGCCGCCAGCTACTCACTCCGCCGCGCCCAGCGCAAACACGCCTCCGCCGGCCCGGCCCCGCCCCGCTCCTTTCCGGTCCCCGCTCAGACAGCAATCTCTGCTCCAGCCAGCCTCCCGCCAAGACTTGCCCCCAGGCACCGCCCACTTCCGGCCCTCTAGCCCGCCGAACTAGCTACTTTCTCCGTCTCCGTAAGCTGGTTGAAGGGTTTCGGCTGTATTTCCACACGTCGTCTACCTCAAGTTCCCGCTGTCCTCCAGTCCCCTTTCCCCTGAAGGTCCCATGAAACAAAAAGGATGCTCCTCTAAAGAGCCTTTCTCGCGACTGCGTCGCTGAGGCCGCCAGCTTGGCCACGCCCCTTCACCGGACGGTGGAGGCCGGCCCTTCTCTTTGCACCGCCCAGGGCCCGCGCCCTGAGCGCCAGGCGTGTTAGGCCCTCCCTAACCCCCTAGCTCCTTGGGTTAGGACGCGCTGGTCGGGGCTTGGCTGGTCGGAGCCTGCTGTTCTGCTGGCCCTCAGCTTGCTTCCCTCGGCTACCGCGCGGAATCATGACATCTGAGGAGGCGCGGCACTTGGTGAGTTCGGGAGACCCTGTCCCAGGGTCTGACTCCCAGGATCTCCGCCTTGCGGTCCTCGGGGTCCCAACGTAACTTCCTCCGTCTGGAGCTCCGGCAGGCAGCTGGTCCCAGCTGCGTCCAGCCAGGTGGCGGCGTTAGTGGGGACGTGCCTTCCACGGTCTTCTCGGGCTTCGCGGCCGGCGGGTCAGACAAAGGGATGCAGGGACTCCCTCCTGCTGTCCGCGGGGCATTGGCGGGCGGCCCGCACCTGGCGCGCAAGGTGCCCGGCAGCTCTTAGCGCCAGGCGGGAGCGGCTTGCGCGGCTTCCCATCTTAGCCGAAAGTTAAATCTGAAGCCGTGATCGTGGATCCATCGTTTTTATAACGGCTTTGGACGCACAGAGGCCATTAATACAACTGTAGTGATCTTTTACAGTTGTATACCTTTCCCTGACTCTACTCGCTGAGGTCCTGCCGGTTCACTCTTTGGTTTAACCCAACTGTTCGCTAGACCAAGACGTATTTCAGTTAAGATTTGAGCCTCCTCCTTTTCTCCTAGGTCCACCCCCCCTTTTTTGTCTTGGCACCCTCGTGCCTTAAAATAACATGTGTGACTGATTTGTTTGGTGGTTTATACCTTTCAAGTCAGTTTTATATATCGTTTGGTAGTAAACCAGCATTTCTGAAAATGTGGTCACAGTTCTGTTATTTGCCTTTTTCACATTCATTTTCTTTTGAGTATACGTTGAATTTTTCAGAGTTTACAGGATGTGGGGCCGATGGAATGTGTCTCTGTGAATACTTGTCTTTTAATTTTTTTGTTTTAATTTCTTATAAATATCAGTGATTGTAATCCGTGCAAACAAAACCTCTTTGGGGACCTGAGACCAAAAAGTTTGAGAACTGGTCTAAGCAATTTCTTGAGTTTCTACTGTAGGAACAGATTTCAGATTGTAGCTTGACAGGGCTGGGAGGAAAGCATTTCATGGACCCACACATTGGAGATTGTGGTGTGGCAATATTTATTTGGATGGAAATAGAAGACTGCCCCTGGCCCTGACCCTTTTGGCTCAGTTGATTGGAGCATCTCCCCATAACCAAAAGATTGAAGATTCCTTTCCATTCGGGGCCCGTGTCGCGGTTGTGAGTTAATCCCTGGTCTGGGCTCGTACAATCCCCATCCGAGTGCGTTTGGAAGGCAACCGATTGATGTTTCTCTCTCGCATGGATGTTTCCCTCTCTCCCTTCCTTCCTCTTTCTGTAAAAAGCAGTGAAACCTCTGGTGAGAATTTAAAGAATAAAATAAAATATGTCCCCTATGTGCCATCTCCATCAGTCCTGCCATGGAAAAAGTCCAACTGTCTTCACCAGACCAAAACAAAGGCCAGTGCCCAGAGTTTGTTTCATATTACAGCTTAGTCCTTTGGAGACCACAGGCAGCTGCTAAGCGATCTCAGTCCCCATCTGGGTACTTTAGTTCTATTTGGGGCTGCACTGCTGTACCTAGGCTCTTTCATGGAGTTTGCATTTGGAGTTCTCAAGGCTGCTGGCCCGAGCAGCTGCTAGACTCACACGTGCAAACTCTTGGGGTTGGTGCATGTTCCCAGGTGAGAGAGAGACAAAATGTGTCCTTATTAACCTGGGTTATATTATCTCAGGCTTAGGACTGACCAGGCACTTTTTAAAACTAACTGATCAACTCCCTAAGCTTTCCTGGGCTTCTGATGGTCCCATCCTCTAGCTAATTGATCCCTTTCCCAGGTTAGATTGGCAGGCCTCTAAGGTCAAGTACCTTCCCTATTGTCAATGTGCTTACCTCCCCCTGATGCACTCCCACCCCCAATCAGTTATAGCAGTGCTCCTCCTGGGGAGATTTCCTGTCAGCTCTATCTTGGTGGTAGTTTTCTGGAGTATGTGAATGAGTCTGTAAATGCTACAGCTTCCTGGTGAAGCAAACAGGCTTATACTCCCTGGTTGATTATGATTATTAATGTCTTTGCTTCCTTCCTTTATTAATAACTAGCTAACTACCTACTATAACAATAGTAATCTTCAGAATTAAACTTGGGCTGAAGAGAGCACTTCATTTAATTGGTGTCGAATTTCTTGTCAATTGTTGCACTTATTTTGCAATACAGTAATAAGGCTACCTTTAATTTTTAATTTACCTATTTTTTGATTAAACTTTTCATGTTGAGATCATGGTAGATTCACATGCAGTAGAGATCCCTGCACCCTTTATTCAATTTTCTTCAATAATAACATTTGCAAAACCATAGTACAATATAGTACCACAACTAGTACATTGACATTGATATTGTGAAGATAGAGAACTTTCCATCACCATAAGGATCCCTTTTATACCCATTCCCACTTCATTTCCATCCCACCTCCTCCTTAACCTCCAACAACCACTAACTTGTTCTTCACTTGTGTACTTTTGTCATTTCATGACTGTTACATAACAGAATCACACAGTACTTAACATTTTGGGATTGGATTTTTTTCTCTCAGCAATATTTTCTGGAGCTTCATCCAGGTTGTTACATGAAATCATTAGTTTGTTCCTTTTAATTGCTGAGTAGTAGTCCACGGTATGGATATACCACACTTTGTTTGAAAGGCATGTAGGTTGTTTCCATTGTTGGGCTATTATGAATGAAACTGGTATAGATACATGCACAGTGTCTATAACATAATGTAACATAATCAATAACATAATGAAAATATGAGTCTTTAGTTCTCTGGGATAAATTCCCAGCCAGTACAGTTACTCAGTCACATAGTAGCTGGATAAAGATTTTTAAGAAACTGCTAAACTGTTTCCCAGTGTTTTTGCACATTTTCCATTCCCACCAGCAATGTTTGAGAGATCAGGTTCTCTACATCCTCACCAGCATTTGGAGTTCCTATTTTTTATTTAGACATTTTGATAGGTATGTAGTGATTTATTGTGGTTTAGGTTGTGTTTCCGTAATAGCTAATGATGTTAAACATCTTTTCATGAGTTTATTTGTCATCTGCATATGCTCTTCAGTGAAATGTCTTTGCCCATTTTCCAAATGGATTTTTTTAAATTGTTGGTTTTATTTTTAAAGATATAGTCTAAATACTAGTCCTTCTTTGATAGGCGATTTGCAAATGTTTCTTTGTGGTTTTTTCATCTTCTTAATAGAACCTTTTGCAGAGCAAAAGTTTGTAATTTTATAAAATCTTTTTTTTTCAATTTTGCCTCCTATAGATTGTGCTTTTGTTATTAAGTGTAAGAATTCTTTTTCTAACCATAGATCCCAGAAGTATTCTTTTATGTTTTTCTTCTAAAAGTTTTCCAGTCTATGTTTTTTTTTTTTAAGATTTTATTTATTTATTTACTTTTAGAAACAGGGGAAAGGCGGGGAAAGAGAGTGAGAGGAACATCAGTGTGTGAGAGATACATCTCTAACCAGTTGCCTCTTGCACAATCCCCAACTAAAGACCTGGCCCGCAACCCAGGCATGTGCCCTACTGGGAATCCAACCGGTGACATTTTGGTTCACAGGCCAGCACTCAATCCATTGAGACACACCAGCCAGGGCTCCAGTCTATGTTTTGATCCATTTTGAGTTAATTTTTATATAAGCTATGAAATTAGGTCAAGGGTCTTTTTTTTTTTTTTTTTTTTTTTTTGCCTAGCGATGCTCCAGCACCATTTGTCAGAAGGGCTATCTGTCCTCTTGTGAATTGCTTTTGTACTTTTGTCAAAAATCAGTCGAGCATATTTTTGTGGCTCTGTTTCTGGGTTTTCTATTAGCACAGCCTTTATTCCTGTCACTAAATAACAAGTCTTGAAATACAGTAGACTTATTCCTCTCTTTTTATTTTCAAAATTTGTTTTTGCTATTCTAGTTCCTTCGCCTTTAGTTATAAATTTTAGATTAGTCTTACCTATATCACAAAGAATTTTGCTGGGACTTTTATAGGATTTATTTTAAATCTGTATGTCAATTTAAGGAGAATTGATGTCTTCCAACTTATGGGCACATTATTTCTCAATATCTTCATGTTTTCTTTGATTTCTTTTATCAGCATTATTCACCATGCAAGTCCTACATATGTTTTGTTACATTCACAATAGTTCCCCCATTTTGCCAGTACATACATTCCAAGATACCAATTAGATTTCTGAAACTATGGATAGTTACCAAACCCTATATGTGTTATGTGTTTTTCTTATACTCACACCGTTTCCACTTAAAAAGGAAGCATTTAACGGCTTCTCTTTGGCATATCCGAATTTCCAGCATCACTACTCAAGTTTTGAGACTATTACAGTGTAAAATAAGGGTTACTGAACACAAGCACTGCAGTACTGTTGATCTTACAATTGAGACATTACTAAGTGAGTAACAGATGGGTAGTTTATACATAGTGTGGATACACTGGACAAGGGGGATGATTTGCATTCTGAACAGGTGTGAGATTTCATAATGTTACTCAAAACAGTATGCAATATAAAACTTAAGAATTTTTTCTGGAATTTTCCATTTAATACCTTCAAACCGGTTGATCATGAGACCTGAAACTATGGAGCAAAACCATGAACAAGGAGGGACTACTACTGTACACCTATTTCATTTCTTTTTAGCAATTGTAAACTCTGTCTACACACTCAACCTTAAAATAACATGGAATGCCTTTCAATTGTATTTACCAATCGTGAAAAAAAGAGCTTTAAAATTTTCTTTAATGTATATATTTTTAAAACTAAAGAGAACTTCAGGCATTTTTATCTTTTTTGGACATATTTTTACTTTTTTAGTGGTCTAGTAATCTCTAAAGATCTTTGCAAATACTTAAGTATTGAAGATATGTTTTACGTGGATTTGTAATTGAATACTACCAAATGTAAAAGTGTATTTACTATGGCAAGGATTGTAATGGTTGCATTACTACATATATCCTCCCAAACCCATGAGCTGAATACTATTTCCATTTTGGGGGGAATGAGGATTATCTTTTCCAAACTTTGTTGAAAAAACTGTCTTTTGTTTATGTTACCATTATACCTCTTTCCCCCGGACCCTCATCCATGGCTTTGGCAGTTACTTAGTGCATCAACAGTTTTCATCTATTGCCACCCATAAACAGTTAATTCTAACAGCCTTCTTAAGCTCTACATTTATATTGGTGAAAATAGAGGTTTGGCTACCTACCACCTCAAAAGCCAAACTTGTGAAGCAGGTGCTGGTGCAAAGGGAAAGAGGTTTATTCAGGTGCTGCCCAACCTGGGAGAATGGTGGAACTCATTTCAAAGATCATCTCCTTAGCAAGACCAAGACAAAAGCCAGTGTCCAGAGTTCCTGCTCCATTCCAAAGCACAGTTCTTTGAAGCCTACAGGCAGTTGCCAAGTGGTCACAGTCTCCATCCAGGTAGTGTAACTTGTTCCCACTGCTGTCAGTTTCAGACTCCCTCCTGGAGCTTGCAGTGGAGCCCACAAAGCCATGGGCCATGCAGCTGCTAGGGCTGCAAGGTCTCATGCTCCCAAGCAAGAGAATGAGCGAGCTCACCAGCAAATGCGTCACCAGGTTGGGTAGAGAAAGAGAGAAAGACAGAGAGGGGCTCCCTCCTGGAGGTGGTGGGCCATGTGGCCCATGGAGAGAACAGGTAAGTTTACCCTGAGAGTGCAGGTCTTGAGGTGGCGAGCCCACGGGCAAGATAGAGCAAGAGCACAGTTCTTTGTTCCCTTGGGATTATATTAACTTGAATGTGGGACGGACCCAGAGGTTTCTCAAAATGACCAATCAACTTCCCAAACTTTTTCACATGCTTTGGGTGGTCTTCCTCTCAACTAGTAACTTCTTTCTCCAACCTAGTCTGGCAGGCTTCTTTAATATAGCGCCTCCTGTACCGTTTTTACTTTTAAGGAGCCTGTGCCTGCCTTCCCCTGGTTCCACCCCTAGTCTGGCATAGGAATGGCAGGGAGGCCTTTTTCCTCTCCCCAGTTATCTTGCTTTTGCATGCTCAGTCCAAGAACCTCCCCTTGCTGCTATCCAGCCTATAAGGGAGACTCCTTGGGGAAATGTCCTGGCACCATGGACAGACTGTCTACCAGTAAGTGTCATGTTCTCTTTTCTATTGTGACATTGATCATTGACATAATTGTAGGGGCCCTTTTACGAGATGATAGGCTGCTTGTCATATAGTAACAGGGAATCTGTTGTGTAGAAAAGAATAATTTACAGTTTCCATATAACACTGAAGGCCAAAAGAACCTAATGCTGAATTGTAATTTGAACAGTTGGAGAAAATATTTTAATCTTATTTTTCATTGCATATTTTGCTGTATATTTCCTTTTTTATTGTTTATAAAAAATGTCTTAATCATTTTGTTTATGCTCAGTCCAAGTTTTTTGTTAGCTACTAGTTTATTATGTATTAATTATTTTAGTTTGAAAATTTTGTTATGTCTTTATGAATTAAGTTTTTCATTGAGATATAATTTATATACAGTGAAATTTACTCTTTTTTAAAAAAGATTTTATTTATTTTTAGGGAGACGGGAAGGGAGGGTGAAAGAGAGGGAGAGAAACATCGATGTGCAAAAGGTACATCCATCTGATGCCTCCCTTGTGCTCCCAACTGGGGACCTGGCCCACAACCCAAGCATGTGCCCAGACTGGAAATCGAACCAGCGACCTTTTAGTTCACAGGCTGGTACTCAATCCACTGAGCCACGTCAGCCAGGGTGAAATGTACTCTTTTTTGGTATAAAGTTTCATGAGTTTGGTGAGTGTATATGGTTGTATGGCCACAACTGCAAACATATAGAACAGTTCCATCACCCCTCCTCCCCAAACTTCTTTGTAGTCCTCCTCCTAATCTATGACAATTACTGATCAGTTCTGTGTTCCTATTGTTTTGCCTTTATAAGAATTTCATGTGTATGGAATTATTACAGCTTTTGAGCTGGCTTCCTTAGCTAAGTGTGATGCTTTTGAGATTCATCCATGTTGCTGCATGTTTCTTTTTGTTGTTGACTAATATTCCATTGTGTGAATGTGACACAATTTATTTTGTACTTTCTTTTTCCAGTTGAACAACATTTGGGCTGTCTGCAGTTTTTAAGAGTTTTGGGTGAAGTTACTATATAGATTCACATACAGGTTTTTATGTGAATATAAGTTTTCATTTCACTTGATTTGATATCTAGGAGTAGAATTGCTTAATATGTTTAACTTAAGAAAATGCCAAACTCTTTTGTGCATGTTTGTACCAATTTGCATTCCCAGCAATAATGACTGAGACTTCCTATTGTCTGCATACTTGCCACTATTGTCAGTTTTTTAAAAAAGTAATTCTGATATATGTTTAGTGATATATCATAATTTAATTTTCATTTCTCTAATGATTAATATTATTGAGCATATTTTCATGTGCCTATTTGCCCTCCTTGTTTCCTTGTGAAGTTTCAGTTCAAATTATCTCCCATTCTTAAAATTGAGTTATTGTCTAATTACTATTGAGTTATACAAATATTTAAAAATATATATATCATACTCGTTTAAGTCCTTTATTAGGTAAATGATTTACACGTGTTTTGTCCAAGAATGTGTCATGGTTTTTTTTTCTCTTAACAGTGTACTTTGAAGGGTAGAAGTTTTTTTAGTTTGTTAGTTCCATTTATCATTTTTTCTTTATGAATCATGCTTTTGGTATTACAGCTAAGAAATCTTTGCCTAATGTAAGGCCACAAAGATTTTTTTACAACTTTTCTTCTAGAACTTTTAGGGCTATTATTCATTTTAGCTAATTTTTGTATATGGTGCAAGGTATGAAGGTATAAACCCAGGTTGGGTTTTTTTTTTTTTTTTTTGCACATGGGAGTCCAGTTGTTCTGGCACCATTTTTTAAAAAAGAGAATGTCTTAGCTTCCAGCAAAGATGGAGGTGTAGGTAGATATACTTTGCCTCCTCACATACCAAAAGAAGGACAACAATAAATTTAAAAACAAAAAATAACTAGAACTAGCAGAAAACCAAACTGTATGGAAGTCCAACAACCAAGGAGTTAAGAAACATTCTTTCAAACTGGTAAGAGGGGAAGACATCAGCAGCTGGGTCGGAGAAGAAGTGGGGCATGGTGCAGGCTGGAGGAACAGGTGGTCAAAGTGGGGACTGGCGCTACGGGCAATCCCACATTTGCATGCGGGTGAACCAAGAGGAACAACTGGCCAGCAATATAGACTGTGCAACCCAAGATTCTAGCTCAGGGAAATAAAGCCTCAGAACCACTGACTGTAAAAATCTCTGAGGGTTACAGTGGTGGGAAAAACTCCCAGCCCTACAGGAGAAGTCATTGGAGAGACCCACAGGGTCCCAGAATGTACACCTGGGAATCAGCACCAGAAGGGCCCAATTTACTTGTGAGTAGCAGAGGAAGTGACTGAAAGCCAGCCAAGAGCCGAACAAGCGGCATTGTTCCCTGTCTGACCCCTCCCCTACAGACAGCACCACAACACAGCAATGTGGGCTGCCCTGCCCTCCTGAATACCTAAGGCTCCGCCCCTTACTACATCAGAGGCCCACTGAGACAAAAAAAAAAATATGGTCCAAATGAAAGAACAGATCACAGCTCCAGGAAAAATACAACTAAGCAATGAAGAGTAAGCCAACGTGTCAGATGCACAGTTCAAAACAATGGTAATCAGAATGCTCACAGAATTGGTTGAATATGGTCGCAAAATAAAGGAAAAAAATGAAGGCTACAAAAAGTGAAATAAAGGAAAACATGCAGGGAACCAACAGTGAAGGGAAGAAGACTGGGACTCAAGTCAGTGGTTTGGACCAGAAGGAAGGAAGAAATAAAACATTCAACCAGAACAGAATGAAGAAACAAGAATTCAAGAAAATGAGGAGAGGCTTAGGAACCTCTGGGACATCTTTAAACGTTCCAACATGCGAATCATAGGGGTGCCAGAAGGAGAAGAACAAGAGCAAGAAGTTGAAAACTTATTTGAACAAATAATGAAGTAGAACTTCCCCAATCTGGCGAAGGAAACAGACTTCCAGGAAGTCCAGGAAGCCCAGAGAGTCCCAAAGAAATTGGACCCAAAGAGGAACACACCAAGGCACATCATCATTAAGGTACCCAAGATTAAAGATAAAGAGAGAAACTTAAAAGCAGCAAGACGAAAGGACACAGTTATCTACAAAGGAGATCCCATAAGACTGTCAGCTGATTTCTCGAAAGAAAACTTGCAGGCAACAAGGGGCTGGAAAGAAATACTTGAAGTCATGAAAGGCAAGGACCTACATCCAAGATTACTCTCTCCAGCAAAGCTGTCATTTAGAATGCAAGGGCAGATAAAGTGTTTCCTAGACAAGGTCAAGTTAAAGGAGTTCATCATCCCCAAGCCCTTATTATGTGAAATGTTAAAGGGACTTATCTAAGGAATAGAAGACGATCAAAAACTATGAACTGTGAAATGACAACAAACACAACTATCAACAACCAAACCTAAAAAACAGAAACGAAAACTAAGCAAACAACTAGAACATGAACAGAAGCACAGAAATGGACATTACATGGAGGTTTTTCAGTGGGAAGGTAGAGGAGAAGAATGCGGGGTCAGGTACAAGGATAAGAAGCATAATTGGTGGGCATAAAATAGATGGGGGGGGTTAATAATAGTATAGGAAACAGAGAAGCCAAAGAAATTATATTTACAACCCATGGACGTGAACTAAGGGGGTGGGAGAATGCAGGAGTGGGGAAGGGTGTAGGGCAGAGGAGGGAGAAAGGGGAGAAACAATTGGGAAAACTGTAATAGCATAGTCAAAAAATATACTTAAAGAAAAAAAGAGAAATGTGGTGCCAGATAATTTAGGGTTCTTGTGGCTTACTGTAAGGACATTCTTTGAAGGGTTTTTGTATAAGAGGGACATGATTTCTCTTTGTACTAAAAGATTTGCTAAATATTAAAAGCAGACTAAAGATTGGCAAGGCAGAAACAAGACTAGTTAAGAAACTACTACATTAATTCAGGAAAAAGATCATGGCAGAATGTTAGTGGTAGAAGAGGTAAAATGTGGTCAAATTCTGGATCTACCTTGAAGGTAGAACCAGTAGAATTTGCTGAAGGCTCAATGTGGGATGTGAGGAGAAATGGAGAGTTGTTTCAAAGTTTTTGGTTTGAGCTATAAGGAGGAGGGAGCTTCCATTTACTGGACCTGGGAAGACTGTAGAAGGAATAGGATTGGGGAAGATCAGATACTCTCTTTGGAACACATTAGTTAAACTGCAGATACCTATTAGATACTTAAGTGAATGCACTGGACAGTTAGACAAACAAGTTGAGAGTGCAGAGATATCTGGATTGAAGAAAGTAATTCTGAAGCCATAGATATATGGCTAGTACTTAATACTGTGGGATGAGATGAAACCAACCTGGGGCTGATGGTATTCAGAAAAGAGAAGGGATCACAGAACTGAGCCCTAGGGGACTCTAACATTTAAAGGTTGGAGAACTGAGGAGCAATCAGTCCTAATGACTGAAAAGGAGGGTGAAGGAAATCCAGGAAATTGTGGAGTTCTGGAAGAAAGGTTTAAAAAAAAGTCTTTTAGGGAGGAAAGAATATGCCAGTTCCATACCTTTAAATATCATGTGTGGCTGCTATCAGAACACAACAGCATTATGTAGTTGTGACAAGACCTTACTGCTCACAAAGCTGAAAATATTTACTATCTGACCCTTTAAATGTTTGCTAGCCATTGATCTAGAAGAATGAGAGGGTGAATGCATGAGGAAAATGCAGTACAATTTTTAGGCAGCCTCTTGACTTTAGTGATTGTGACGTTAAAGTGAAACCACTCAGCATCATTTTCCTCCCTCATATTTAGTGAGGGTCTACAAATAGAGTCCAGGGACAGTTTAAGGGTGTGGGGTTGTGCCAGGGCGGAATAATGGAGCAAGAGAAAAAACTGAGACATGTAAGAAAATAATTATATATGTTACAATATGGATTTAAATATGTGCAATACAGGAAAAGAGGGCATGATTTATAAGAGGGAATGGAAAAGCTAATAGGATCTACAGATTAGGTCAAAGAATTGTGAGACTTGGAGTACCTGAGGGAGTAAACAGGCAGGTAAGGAGGTGTGGTCAGAGTGAAATGCCTGAAACTAAGATTAGGAGGCATTGTACTTGTTGGGTAAAGACAAGGTCAAGGTACGCATTACAAGGAGAGGCTAAAGTACAATAGAGAACACAAGATATTTTTGAATAAAAGGTCTTAAAGATATTTTTAGAAAAAAAAAAAAAACCAACTGAAAGGCAGGGTACTGAAAGGATAATCTATGGAGATACTAAAAATTACCCAGAATTACAACAGGTCTAATGTTAAATAATCACAGATGGCGGGTGGCAACAGCATCAAGCATAGGGGGAGGTAGGGTTTCAGAGATGACTCGGAACAAAGAAAGGTGGTAAGTGTATAGTGTAATAGCTACGTGAGAGTCAAAATTGGGAATATGGGAGAGAAGAATGACCTGGAAGTAGCAATAAGAAGTAAAGTCATCAACTACTGTGCCTCCAGGAAAAAAAGTAATGTGATCCAGAGCAGTTAAGTGGTGGTGGTGGTGGAGGGTGGGGTGCGGTTCAACATGGTGCAAATGCAATTTAACAGAAAAGGACATTCTCTTATTTACTTAATTTTAAATGTATTTCATTGATTATGCTATTACAGTTGTCCCATTTTTTTTCCCTTTCTCCCTCTCTACCCTGCGTCCCCCTTAGTTCATGCATATGGGTCATACATACCAGTTCTTTGGTTTCTACATTTCTTATACTATTCTTAACCTCCCCCTGTCTATTTTGTACTTACCATTTATGCTTCTTATTCTCTATACCTTTCCCCCACACTCACCCCCTCCCCCATGTTGCTGATACCCCCTATGTGATCTCCATTTCTGTGATTCTGTTCTGTTCCAGTCGTTTGCTTATTTTGTGTTTTGTTTTATTTTATTTAGGTTCGGTTGTTGATAGTTGTGAGTTTGTTGTCATTTCACAGTTCATAGTTTTTGATCGTCTTCTATTCCTTAGATAAGTCCCTTTAACATTTCACATAATAAGGGCTTGGGGATGATGAACTCCTTTAACTTGACCTTGTCTAGGAAACACTTTATCTGCCCTTGCATTCTAAATGACAGCTTTGCTGGAGAGAGTAATCTTGGATGTAGGTCCTTGCCTTTCATGACTTCAAGTATTTCTTTCCAGCCCCTTGTTGCCTGCAAGTTTTCTTTCGAGAAATCAGCTGACAGTCTTATGGGATCTCCTTTGTAGATAACTGTGTCCTTTCGTCTTGCTGCTTTTAAGTTTCTCTCTTTATCTTTAATCTTGGGTACCTTAATGATGATGTGCCTTGGTGTGTTCCTCTTTGGGTCCAATTTCTTTGGGACTCTCTGGGCTTCCTGGACTTCCTGGAAGTCTGTTTCCTTCGCCAGATTGGGGAAGTTCTACTTCATTATTTGTTCAAATAAGTTTTCAACTTCTTGCTCTTGTTCTTCTCCTTCTGGCACCCCTATGATTCGCATGTTGGAACGTTTAAAGATGTCCCAGAGGTTCCTAAGCCTCTCCTCATTTTCTTGAATTCTTGTTTCTTCATTCTGTTCTGGTTGAATGTTTTATTTCTTCCTTCCTTCTGGTCCAAACCACTGACTTGAGTCCCAGTCTTCTTCCCTTCACTGTTGGTTCCCTGCATGTTTTCCTTTATTTCACTTTTTATAGCCTTCATTTTTTCCTCTATTTTGCGACCATATTCAACCAATTCTGTGAGCATTCTGATTACCATTGTTTTGAACTGTGCATCTGACACGTTGGCTTACTCTTCATTGCTTAGTTGTATTTTTCCTGGAGCTGTGATCTGTTCTTTCATTTGGACCATATTTTTTTTTTGTCTCAGTGGGCCTCTGATGTAGTAAGGGGTGGAGCCTTAGGTATTCAGGAGGGCAGGGCAGCCCACATTGCTGTGTTGTGGTGCTGTCTGTAGGGGAGGGGTCAGACAGGGAACAATGCCTCTGGCTTGCTGTGCTCTAGCACCACTTTCCAAGGAACTCTCCTGTGAGACTGGGAGTTACTCCAGCTGTGGCAACCCCTGCAGTATTTTACAGCTAGAGGTTTTGAGTGTTTAGTTTCTCATTCAGCCAGCCTGGCCTTGCCGGCATGTTCCTCCGTATTGCCTGCATCGTCTTCGTTCGGCTGCCTGTCTCCAGTCTCTGTCCCTCTTACCAGTCTGGATGGATGTTTCTTTAACTCCTTGGTTATCGGAGTTCCGTGCAGTTTGATTTTCTGCCACTTCTGGTTGTTTATTGTTTTTACATTGGTTGTTAAACCTTTTGGTTGTGCGAGAAAGCGAAGAGTTTTACGCACATCTCCATCTTGGCCGAAACCCCTGATAAATTTCTCTGGCATTGCATTTCTCTTTGGCCACTCTGCCTCTCCCTCTCTCTTCTCCATCTGCTAGGTCTTCTTGCTATTCCTCACATACAACAGCACTCACCTGCTTCAGGATCTGTGCCATTCTTACTTCTCTCTGCCTGGAATGCTTTTCCTCCAGACATCCTTTTCACCAGCTTTGTACCTTTAACCCCTCGGGTCTTTTCAGTTAGACTTCCCTAATCACCCTGTTCAAAATGGCACCCCTCACTCATGCCGTCTCCATATTTTCTATCCTTTCCTTCCTTCTTTTTTTAATTGCACTTATTATTCTCTATTATCATATCATAGCATATGCTTCTCTTTGATTTTTTGCCTCTCTTTCCCTAACTGGAGGGGAAGCTCCATAATGGCATGATGCTTTTCTATTTTGTTATTTGTTCCCAGTGCCCAGAAAAGTTTCCTGGAACATAGTAAGTATTCAATACATATCTTTTGAATAAATGCATTTGTATAGATATTTGAAAGAGATATATTTTTCTAATTTAGTCTTTGTTAAATTCACTTAAGTGATAATATTAATGTATGTCAAGAAGAAAAGGAAACATTTATTCTACTCCCCCCAGTATCAGACTTTGTATATGCTCCCTCATATACATAAATCATTTTTACTATAACCATGGTGTCAAAAGTCTTATATGCTTCTTTTGCCACTTAATATCACAGCCCATCAGTTCTCTTTATTTTCATAATTATTACTTACAGTTTTAGTAGTCATATTCTCCATAGTCATTATTTCATATAGACTCTTAGTATATGCAACTTTTTTCTTCCTTTGAAAACTTACCTCACATAAAATGAAAATGGAAATTTATCTGACATGTTGTATATTCTCACTTTTGAAAGTAGAATGATACCTTTTATACTATAGCATGTTGCCGGTATTATAATATTAACTATATTCTGTCTAAAAAAATTTTTTTTTAAGTTTTTTAAAAAGTTTCTAAAAAAAGTTTTTAGTGCTCTTATCACTGTGGAAGAATTCAAGTCTATGGAATCGGTGGAAACTCCAACAGTAATGGGAATTACCACTGTATTTGTGTTTAATAATCATGTAAAAATTACCCAGATTAATTATACACTTGACTAAAGGTTCAGGTGATTAGGTAGAAAATCCTTGAGGGATCTAAGGTCCTCATAGAAACCTTAAACTCAGTATTTCCAAAATTGCATCAAACCTGTGCTGATTTATCTCTCTCTCTCTTTTTTTTCTGCTGCATAGTAACATCTTTCAAGTTACTTTAAGACACTCAAAGGCACCTATGGCCTCACTATAAGGTAGAGTGCATGCCCAGCCCCCTGTTGCCTACTTTGGCTTCATGTCATGTGCTGTTCTCCTTGTGCTTGATCCCTAAAGTCTTCTTAGGCTTAAGGGATAATGAGCTCACTGCAGTTTTCCAACCATACCAAGTATACTTTTTTTGCATACATTGATTTCCCTACTTTCTTTTCTCATTTGCTAGAAAAACTTTTATTTCTCCTTTAAGTCTCAGCTCAAGTCTTTTGTTGGTAGTGCTTTCTCTGACCATGAAGGTTTCATTACACCCCAAGCTACTGCTGCATCCTGCCCATAAGTTGTATTTATGTTTTATGTATTTATGTATTTACTTCTGTACTAAAATTTCAATTGCAAGAATTTTAACTTATTTACCTTTGATCCTCAATGGCTGGCATCTGTCATTCTGTCCTAAAAATATAAGGCCTTTTAGTAAATATTGCGTATATTTGTAGAATAAATGAATAGCAGTGTGTATTGATAGACTTCACACTAATTTCTCAGTATTTTTTTCTCAACTGTTCCTTGTCAATGTTAGGACCTTTTAATGAGTTTCTTCTGCCTTCTCCTTTTTCAGCTCCTGTCCCATTTGCTTTTCCTGGGTTAAATAAATCACTTCTCAAATATGATTGGCTTTTAAAAAAAAATCCTCATGCAAGGACATTTTCATTTGCTGTTTTAGATTGAGAGAGAGAGAAAGAGTGGGGAGAGAGAAACATCGATGGGAGAGAAGCATCAGTCTGTTGCCTCTACATGCACCCAGACTGGGGATCCACACTGGGACTGGAATCATAGGCATCTGGACTGAGGGGGCCGTACACACCGACATCCAAGCTGGGGATGAACCTGTAATCTAGGTATGTGCCCTGACTGGGAATCAAACCCGTTACCTTTTAGTTCTGGGTGGACGCTCCAACCGCTGAGCCACACCAGCCAGGGCACGATTGGCGTTTTCTTATCACCTAGTCTGCATGGAACATGCTCTTTCTCCCGGGAATTCTAGCCATCTACTTTTCATTTAAATAAGCCTTGAGATTTAGTTCCAAGAAGTCTTTCCACATCAGGCAGGTGCAATTTTGTTGTCTTCCTTAATCTGCCTTGTCTGTACATGTAGTTTTCATGACTCATTCTTCATTCTCTATCCTATCACATGCTTTTTCCTCACTGCTTTTTCCTCATTGGTGTACAGTCATAAAATCTGTGTTGAAAGACACCTTAGAAACATGATTTTTTGTTTCCCACTCAGTGCAGGAATCAACTCTACAGTGTGCCCAGTTGACAATTACTGTGTCAACTGTTTGAACACCCCTTACCCCTGACCAGCAGCTGAATCATTCAGAGGGCAACCTATTCCGCTCTTGTTAGTTCTAGCCTTTAATTTCTCTTCATTGTGTCAAATCTGGGCTATTTGGGGGTCCTAGTTTTTCCCTTGAGAGATTCATTTCCATAAGACTGACTCTGGATGTTTGAGTACACTTTGCTGTCCCTTGATGGTGCAATAGACTAGCAATGTCGGGAAGGTAGAATCCCTTAACTCATACATTAATAGAATGTAATTTTTAGAAGGCTTCAAAATTTAACGTGTAAGATGTAAAATCATAAAACAACATGGAAAACATTTAGATCAGGGGTGTCAAACGCACTTTCACCAGGGGGCCACATCAGCCTTGCAGTTGCCTTCAAAGGGCCAAAATATTTTTAGGACTGTTTAAAGGCCGGAACTAGTTAACTGTTAAGGAGTTGAAATTACATTCAGCCCTTTGAAGGCAACCACGAGGCTGATGTGGCCCCCGGTGAAAATGAGTTTGACACCCCTGATGTAGATGCATTTTTAAACCTCTGTGTGTGGAAAGATTTTCTGTACATTAAGAAAGAAACCATAAAGGAAAAGATTGATGGATTGGACTCTGAAAATTGAAAAGATCAGTGACAAAACAGAAAAGATTTGCAATACCCATGACAAACTTAGAGGTATATCCAACAGTTCTTAGAGAAACTAAAAATACCCTGATAGGCAAGTGGGGGAAAACATGAACTGGTTATTTATGAAAACATACTAGATACTTTTTAGGCCAGTAACCTGAATAAAATTTTCAAAATACCAGAAGGCAAATTAACTTGTCAGTTTTTACCTATTGAATTGACAAACACTTAAAAATTGTTAATACCCTGTATTAATGACTATATAATGAAATGGACACTTTTTTTATATACTAATTTTGGAAAAGTAAGCAGGTACATACACCCTTTGTGAGGGGCGGTTTGGCAATATGTTTATATCTTTCATCAGTATCACATTCTCAGAATTTATCATGAGGAAATTAACATGCACAAAATAACTGATGCTTTATACAGGTGTGTTCCTTTGGATCCTCTGAGAAGTAGATGCTAAATAGTTGGAAGTGTAAGATAGAGATTGATTCAGGTTGGAAGATGGGAGGAGAGGTGATGCTTCTGAAAGAGAAAGGGGGAGGAAGCAGAACTGAAGAGGAAAAGCCTCCAGGCTTCATGCAGATTTTGACCTGCTGTGAAAGGAAATGTTAGGAAGCAGAATTGGACAGAGAAAGCCTCCTGAGTTCTTGCTTACCTAAAGCCTGAGCCAACACGGTGGAGAGCTTTGACTGCCTGTTAGTTTTGCCTCCTAAGGGCAGAAGGGGCCAGGCCCTGACACCCTTATTGTGCTGGGTCCTTGGATAGGAGCTGCCTGGGAAGAAGGTGGTCTTGTGTGAGTACTGTGCAGACCCAGAAGGCTCTGCAGCTGAAGGCTGTCAGCTAACTGCATTCCTCCTAGCCAAAGGTCAAGGGTCTTGCTAGAAGGTAGATCTGAGTGGAGGACCTCTTTGTGACAACAGGGACATTTAGTGTGGTGTTATTAAAACAACACAATTAGAAACATTTTTTTCCTATAATAAACATGAAATACTCCTAATTCTGGGGGGAGTGTAATTTCAAAATAAGATTGCATTTGTATTTTAAGCAGCAGTGTAACACTGTAAGCTTTTGTTAAGCTTGAAACTACAAACTCTTTTATGTGAACAACCATCAAGAATTTTCTTGTCTTGATATTTTGAGGCTGAATATTGGACTTTTTATTTATCATTCAGCTTTTGTATTTATTGGAGATGATGGTAAAATTGATGTATTAATGGGACTTGGACTACCCTACATTGCCCTAGGCTGAGACTGCCCTGTGGAAAATCCAGTCAGGGCATGCACACAAGAGGCCACTGTGTCACTTTGCCTTGTATTTCCAAGTCTTCTGATTTTAATTGATTCTTTTTTCCTGGGTTGCAATTAGCGTCCACTTCTAGAATCATCCTCAGCATAATTTAAAGAAGGTAATATTACTACTTATTTTTAGGAAAATTTTAGATCAGCACTGTTAACTTAATTTTAAAGTTTCCTTAACCTGAAGATTTAATCAAATGGTTTTTAAAGAATGAGCCTGTGGAATCTTTCAAATTATTGTTTTAAGCCAAAAAAACCCTGCCCTCTCAAAAACCATTAAATAGGCCCATATTTGCTTCTATTTCTTGGATTAACTTCATAAAAATAAAAATTGTGTGAAAGTGAAGTTAAAATGAAGATATTTTTAAAGTCAAGTTAGAATTCTTAGAATTATGTTCCTCTAAGGTTCATTGTCGTACCTTGAGCCTATAAGGCAGTTTCTGGGGAAGGTTTCCAAGTAGCGTAAGGAAAGTTATCTAAGGTTCTGTTGTGAAAGGATCACCAACTGTTTTCCTATTAATTGGCTGGTAGGAAAAAGGTCGTCTAATACATGTCTCCCAAAGGACCTCAGGACAAATTCTGTGCCACCTCTGTTGTATTACCATACTCTCCAAACTGAAATTTTGAAGAAGGTAGAAAACCTGATTTTTCTCCAGCTACCCTGGAATGTTATGGCACTTTTTTCTATGATACAATAATACTACAACTTTAGGAAATAAATACATTTGTATTAGACTTTGCCAGGAGTTAAAGCACTGTTTAATATTTTTTTCCTTTTAGGTAGTAAGTATATATAGATTTAAATATATGTATGTTTCTATATGTATGGTATACATATGTATTTAAGATAAAAATACAGAAAAGGCAAGCTATGTGACTGTGTAGTCAAGTGTAGGTAGTGATTTTTGTTAGTGTTCTTTGTGCCTTGGAATTAGATTATGATTGCTTGTTAGGAGCTTGTGTTTCTATGAGATAAGTTTTTAAGGTCAAGTGTCATATCTTACTCCTCCTGAGACCCTAGTATCCAGCATAGTGATTTGCACACAGTGAGTAGGTGGTCAGTGGTAGATCAGACTGCAATTCCACTTCCAAGTTTGTTTTTTTTTTAATTCAGGGTTCACCACTAGAGGGACTAGGTCACCTCTTGTCTCTTACTACTTCATGTTAAATAATGTCCTGTTAATTTATTAAAAATTGTTTTCATTCTAAAACTTGTTTTGGAAATTTAATTAGTCAGTTAGTACCAGTGGAAAATATTAAAAACAACTATTTATAATACTTCTATGTGACTGATTCTTACTTCCTGATCAAAACATTTATCCACAGAGATTTTAAGTAGGCTTTTTGGCATGTATTTAAAAACACAGGAAATTAATAAACAAAAGCAGATATTTGCTAAGAACTTACATAATGACAGAAATGTAACCCAGGTTTTATTAGTCCAAGTTTAATGACAAATGATTACAAAACCTATCTTTATTTTTTCTGAGTAAATTTTACTTATATTGCTGCTCTTTACTGAGCAGCATTTCACAAAAATCTAGTCATATGCTATCTACTATATTAACAACTTATGCTATCTACTATATTAAAAACTGCCAACTACTTTCTTACTATAATTTTTAAAAGTTTAAGTTTAGTTGAAGTTCTACAGTTCATACATGGAAATAATACAGCCTTCAGTGAATTAGATGTGTGGCACCTACTTCCACCACTGATGTGAGTAAATAACATGTTACATGAGAAAGTAAAACTGAGCATGGAACCTTTTCTAATGGTAAGGCTCTGCACAGGGCCCCTACACAGATACTTTCCAGGGCACTTTGCTTTAACCACAAGCCAGACTCTTCAGGTAGACATTTCAAAGTTCCTCAGTAAGCTCCTGATCTGTGGTGTCCCTGATCTGTTTCTCAACTTCCTTCTTAACTTGGCAGCAGGAGACCAATGAACACTTCTTTTTCTTACCAAATTCTTATAACCAGTATTTACTTTCTCTACAAATGAACTTCTGCCTCCCTTCTGGTGCTCATGGGTGTTTTCTACCTTAGGAACGACCTCATCTGATGCTTTATCACCTTTCTCACTCATTCAGTATCATTCTCTTCTTAGAAACTGCTCTGGCCTTTAATTATCTCCTTTTTCTCCTAATCTCCATAACAACCACTGCTCTGTTCTAGTCACTCTCACCTTTCTGTTCTGGCACAGGAGAGGGATATGATCTGCTTATGCACCACACAGTGACTAGAGTGAAGGGGCCTATTACAAAGTCAGGGCACTGGCTAGAGGGAGTAAGGTGAAGCATATGTATAGTGAAAAACAAAACCTTAGGCCAATCTGGTGTGCTTTCTATCGTTATGTACTTCTTACTTTTTAATTGTGTACTTTTATATAGGGGCATCTTCCAAATGATAAGCATCTCATGTTGCAACAGTGTGTTCAGTCAGCTACTCAGGATTTGGAAACACTGTATGTGTAGTGGTTACTTAACAAGGCTAGATTACCCAGATGTACCAGAGGAAGGTTGTTGTTAGCATTCTGTAAAATCCAGTCATGAGGTACCTGTGTGTCTGCTTGGGATTGCATTCATACTGCAGGGGCAGGGGATGGAATCTGGGGGAGTGAGGTGCAGAAACACCACTCCCTTACTGAGGTGGTAAGGTACTTCCTTTTATCATTGTAACATAGGTCATTGTAATCAAAGACCCGGGAACTGCTTAAATAAAGATGGAACAGCCATATATACTTTAGTATATGGAACAGAATGCTATACTATAGACACAGTGAAGTATATCTGGGTACTGGTGAAACAGTCTCCAAGATAGATTAAGAAAAAACAAAGCAAAACAAAACCCAACAGCAAACAAACAAAAAAACTATACAGATTAATAGGCTATTCCCATAAACAAAGGAGACCTGCATATCTGTTTGTTTCTGCATGTATGGTCTGTCCCTATAAGGGGACATGAGTCTGGTGGCCTCTCAGGAGCAGAACTGCTGAGGTAATAGGGAATCAAAGGTCGAAGGGAACTTATTTTGCACTATATTCTCATTGGCCCTGTTTGCATGTTTCCTGACCACATCCACATTAATACTACTTTTTAAAAGTGTACACATTTCCTCAGTGTCTTGTGCTGGAGTCAGAAGTAGTAGTGCCTTCTGAGGCACATTAGAGATTCACACAGTTTCTCTCACACCTCTCTTCCCCCATTCCTGATTGTTGCAAACACTGTGAATATGTATTTCGTTTACAACTTGGGACAGCAGAAGGAAGAGCTTTGCAGTCAGATCGGACAACTTATTGGGATAAGTTATTTAACCTTTCTGAATCATAGTTTTCTCATGCATGCTATGGAAATGTGTAGGTGGATTTGTTGTAAGGTTTACATAAGAAAATGGAATGAGCTAGCATAGTGATGGGAATATAATAGGAGTTTTATAAATGAAAATTATTTCTATTTTAATTGGATAACTAAGGAACGTATTCACATTTTAAAATCCTTAACTTTTTCAACTCTGCTGAATATTTCCCCTGGTATGCTACAGTGCAATACCCTGAATTTTGAGTGCCTCTTAGCTCCTAGAGTATTTTTTAAGTGAAATAGCTTATTTTCTTTTTTTAACCTTATAAAAGTCTTTCAAATAAAAGTAAAGTTCTTTGTCTTCCTGTATGTAAATGGGCATTTACTATCTTTTAAATAATTTTTGTATATATGGTTAAATGTATTAATGTATATTATATGTTGAATATTATATATGAGGATTACTTATGCAGATATCTGTCTAGTAAGAAAAGTTTTAAACATGAGTCACTTGTGTAGATTACAAGTCAAAATTTGGTAATAATGACAATATTAGAATTCCTTTTCAATGTAAATATACTAATTAGATACAGTTTTTTTTTTTTTAGCAATATCTGTATTTTCTTTTAATTTTTCAGCTCTTTCAGTCTCAAATGGCAACAAAATCTTGTATGTCCTCCCAGGTATCTGATGATGAAAAGAGAGTGAGTATATCTTTTAAATAGATGTATGTTGTACTCCAAATGCCCCTATGATTTCAAGATAACTATTCAGAGACAGGAAAGACTTTTGTTTATACTTACCTTGAATGTGAATTAACTCATATGTTGATTCAATTTAAAAATTAATGATAGATTGAATAATTTTCATGTGTCCAATGTTCTTATCCCACTTGACATTAAGGAGATTAAAATTCAAACTGAAGACTAGCACTGCTTTGAGGGGCATATGCGCAGAACTTGCTTGATGTAGATAACTCCTTTAATTCTCTAGAGTGTAGGAAGTTGCTCAAAGGGCCCTATTAGATGCCTTCCTGAGTATAAGATGAGACCCCAATGTTTCCAGGGTCCTAAATGCGCCTGGATAGGAAGGATGTGTTTTAGTAATTTGTATTAAAATTTATATTTAAATAGAGAGAGTAAATTTAACTTGGTGAAAGAGAGCTGTCAGTTTCTTTTAAAAAGGAAAATTATAAATGTAACCGTGGGTAATTCAATAAGATTGAAAATTTCCTTATGGTCTGTCCTTCAGTTAAGTCTCTCTTTATTTTTCTCTCTTCCTTCACACATGCTTAGGTTCCCACGCTTTTGATAAATCATAATTAGACCACCAAACTGCCATCCTTTTCATTTTCTCTCTTTGGTAATAATGGTATGCTTCATCTTTATTTTATCCCCTTGAAGACTTTTTGAATTACTCTTTTTAAAAACATTTTATTTATTTATTTTTAGAGAGGAGAAGGAGGGGGATAGAGAGAGAGAAAAACATCAGTGTGTGGTTGCCTCTCGTGCGCCCCCTACTGGGGAGTTGACCCACAACCCAGGCATGTGCCCTGACTGGGAATTGAACCAGCGACCCTTTGGTTCTCAGGCTGGCACTCAGTCCATGGTGCCTCACCAGCCAGGGCCTTTCTTAATTACTCTTAATCTGGCTTCTAACATGTTACTTTTGTGAAACTACTATCACAATTATTAGTAATCTTTTAGTGCTTACTCCTTATTTTTTCTGGTTCCTCTTCAAATAAATTATGGTGACCAATCTCATATTTTTGAAAAGCTTCTTTTGTTTTCATGACATTAAAATTATATAGCTTTAGAGTTCCAGCCAAGATGGAGGCGGAGGAAGAAACGCTTCTTTTCCTCGCACAGCCGAAAGAAGGATAACAACCAATCTAAAAACAATAAAAAACCAGAAGTGTCAGAAAATCATACTGCATGGTACTGCAACAACCAAGCAGTTAAAGAAACATTTGCCCAGACTGGTAGGAGGGGCAGAGCCAGGCAGAAAGGTCACACAGCAAGGCTTCAGACTGTGTGGGTAAGGCAGGGCTGGCTGAACAGGAAACTAAAGACTCAAAACTAGCTGTAAACTACTGTGGGGGTTGCCACAGCAAGAGAAACTCCCAGTCTCACATGACACAATTCTTTGAAAAGTCGGGCTAGAGCAGAGCGGGCTAGATCAGAGCAAGCGAGCTGTATTGTTCCCTCTCTGACCCCTCCCCCGCAGACTGCTACAATGTAGCAAAGAGGGTTGCTGCACCCTGGCCAATACCTAAGGTCCTGCCCCCTTACAACATAACAGGTACACCGAGAAAAAGAAATATGGCCCAAATGAAAGAACAGATCACAGTTCCAGGAAATGAGCTAAGTGACAAGGAGCTAGCCAACCTATCTGATTCAGAGTTCAAAACGCTGGTATTCAGCATGCTCACAGAACTGATTGAGCTCAGTCACAAAATGAAGGAACAAATGAAGGCTACCCAAAGTGAAATAAAGGAAAATGCACAGGGAACCAACAGTAAAGGGAAGAAGACTGGGATTCAAATCAATGGTTTGGACCAGAAGGAAGGAAGAAATAAAACATTCAACCAGAGCAGAATGAAGAAACAAGAATTCAAGAAAATGAGGAGAGGCTTAGGAACCTCTGGGACATCTTTAAACGTTCCAACATGCGAATCATAGGGGTGCCAGAAGGAGAAGAACAAGAGCAAGAAGTTGAAAACTTATTTGAACAAATAATGAAGTAGAACTTCCCCAATCTGGCGAAGGAAACAGACTTCCAGGAAGTCCAGGAAGCCCAGAGAGTCCCAAAGAAATTGGACCCAAAGAGGAACACACCAAGGCACATCATCATTAAGGTACCCAAGATTAAAGATAAAGAGAGAAACTTAAAAGCAGCAAGACGAAAGGACACAGTTATCTACAAAGGAGATCCCATAAGACTGTCAGCTGATTTCTCGAAAGAAAACTTGCAGGCAACAAGGGGCTGGAAAGAAATACTTGAAGTCATGAAAGGCAAGGACCTACATCCAAGATTACTCTCTCCAGCAAAGCTGTCATTTAGAATGCAAGGGCAGATAAAGTGTTTCCTAGACAAGGTCAAGTTAAAGGAGTTCATCATCCCCAAGCCCTTATTATGTGAAATGTTAAAGGGACTTATCTAAGGAATAGAAGAAGATCAAAAACTATGAACAGTGAAATGACAACAAACTCACAACTATCAACAACTGAACCTAAAAAAATGAAAACAAAATCTAAGCGGACAACCAGAACAGGAACAGAATCAGAGAAATGGACATTACATGGAAGTTTTTCAGTGAGTGAAGGGAGGGGAAGAATGCAGGGGGAAGGTATAGGGAATAAGAAGCATAATTGGTGGGCATAAAATTGATGCGAGGGGGATTAAGAATAGTATAGGAAACAGAGAAGCCAAAGAAATTATATTTACAACCCATGGACATGAACTAATGTGGGTTGGGGGGGGTGCTGGATGGTTGGGGGGGTATAGGAGGGAGGATAAAGGGGGGAAAATTAGGAAAACTATAATAGCAAAATCAATAAAATATACTTTAAAAAAATTATATAGCTTTATAACCAGAAGGATTTCTATAGCCATTTAGTTCAACTTTTGCACTTGCTTATTAGACAACAAGTATTATTTTAATCTTCTTGAATACTTTCATGACTGGGGAAAATAATGTTTCCTCACTCTTTTTTTTAAATTATAAAATAATATACTTATGTGACTAAAAAAGTATTTAAAGTCCACAATAGAAATACAGTGTACTGGTTTTCTGTTGCTCCCTAACAAATTGCCACAAATTTAGCTGCTTAAAACAGCACCTGTTTATTAGCTCACACTTCTGTAGATCAGGAAGCCAGGCACAGCACAGCTGGCTTCTTTGCTCAAGGCTTCATACTCAGGATGTTGGGTGGCTGGATTCTTACCTGGTGGCTCCCCTTCCATATTCAGGTTATTGGCAGAATTCAGTTCCTTCCTGGCCAGTTACTAGCAGATCCTCATCATTCTTAGGTCCTTGTCATGTGGCTCCCTTTTATCCATACAGCAAGGGAGAACTTGAATCCGCTTCTTGCCTCTAACCCAATTACATGGAAGTTCTCAGCTCTTTCTATACCAAACTTCATGGTTGTAGCTTTGTAGCTGAAACTGTAAGTCTTTCAATTTTGTTCTTTTACAGAATTGTTTTACTATTCTAAATCTACATTTCCATATAAATTTTAGGATCAGCTCGTCAGATACTATTTTGACAGTATATAGTTGGATTTTGTTCTTTTATCCAATTTGACAGTTTCCTTCTTTCAACTGAAATGTTTTGACCTGCAGCCATTAGCCACATGTGGCCATTTAAATTTAAATTAGTTAAAATTAAGTACAATTTTATTAAATTAAATTCTTCAGTTACATTGGTTACATTTCAAGTGCTTAATATCTGCATGTGACTAGTGAGTATCTGCTGCATAGCGCAGATACAGAAAATTTCCATCGTTGTACAAAGTCCTATTGGACAGCACTGGTTTACATCATTTATCTTTAATTTAATTATAGATATTGTTGAATTTAAGTCTAATTTGCTCTTTGTCCTGTTGTTTTTTCTTTTCTTTCCTTTTCTACCTTCTTTTAGATTAATAGTTTTTATGATTGCATTTTATCTTCCCTATTGGCTTATGAGCTATATTTCTGGGGTTTTTTAAAAATTTGTTTAAATAGTAATTGATGGAGGCTACAACTGTCACACCATCTTCAAACAATATTATAGTAGTTCATGAATAATACAGAAACATTACAATAGTATATCTCCATTCCCCTTGCTATCCTTTGTGCTATTATCATACATTCTACTTCTCTGTGTATTATAAATCCTGTAATAGTTGTTGTTGCTTTAAACATTCAATTATATTTTCAAGAAATTTAAACAAGGAAAGAGCTGTCTCACATATTCTCATTTTATTATTTCTAAAATTTTACTAAGTTTTTGGGGGGTGACATTGGCTAATAATATTATAGGTTTCTTTTTTTTTTAATTGGTTGTTCAAGTAGAGTTATCTCCATTTCCACCACACCATGCCCCCCCACCTCACCCATCCTTGCTTGCTACCCTCGAACCTACCCCATTTGGCTTTGTCCATATGTCCTTTATACATGTTCCTTAATGGCCCTCTGCCTATTATCTCCCTCCCCCCTCCTCTCTTGTTTCTGTCAGTTTGTTCTTTATTTCAGTGTCTCTGGTTGTATTTTGCTAGCTTGTTTGTTTTGTTCATTAAGTTGCACTTAGAGGTGAGATCATATGGTATTTGTCCCTCACCATCTGGCTTATTTCACTTAGCATAATGCTCTCCAGTTCCATCCATGCTGTTGAGAAGGGTAGGAGCTCTTTTCTTTCTGCTGCGTAGCATTCCATTGTGTAAATGTACCACAGTTTTTTGATCTACTCCTTTACTGATGGGCACTTAGGTTGCTTCCAATACTTGGCTATTGTAAATTGTGCTGCTGTGAACATTGGGGTGCATAGGTTCTTTCGAATTCGTGTTTCAGGGTTCTTAGGGTATAATCCCAGCAGTGGTATTGCTGGGTCTACAGCCAATCTGAGTTTCCATCTATTGTTGTTTCCTTTCTCTTAAAGAACTTTTAACATCTCATATAGTGTAGGTGTACTTACAATGACTTTTCTCAGGTTTTGTGTAAACATGTCTTCATTTTGCCTACACTTGTAAAGAATACTTTCACTTGATAATAGAATTCTTGGTTGCCATTTTTTCCTTTTGGCATTTTGATGTTGTTCTATTGTTTCTTGGTCAGCATTGTTTCTTACGAGAAGCCTGCGGTCATTTTATGTTTCACTTGTATATAATCTGTCTCCCATACCTGGTTGCTCATAAAGTTTTCCTTTATCCTTACTCATAAACAGTTTGCTCTGACATGCCTACTTGTGGGTACCTTTGGATTTTTCTTCTGTAGTTGCTGAAATTCTTTGATCTCTGAGTTCATGCTTAGAAAATTAGAAAATTTTCGGTCACTCTTAGTCAGGTATTTTCTTCTTCCCTCCCCTTGCCTGCCTCCTTCTTCGCCTGGTATTTCAATTATAGGTATGTTAGATTATTTGATATTGTCCCATAGTTTTTTGAGTCTCTGTTATAGTTTTATTTTTTTCTGTGAGAGAATTTTAGCTTGGATAATAACTGTTAGAACAAATCTCTGTTCCATGGTTTGATATTCCATTCTGTTTGTTGCCTCTCGTTGTTGAGAGCTTTCTTTCATATCTCATGATTCCCTCTGATGTCACTTATTATATCCATCTCTCTTTCCTGTGGAAAAGTATATATTTTTCTTCCTTAGTATGATTATTATAGGTATTTTAAAGTTCTTCGGAGATCATTCAACTTTTGGTTCATTTGTGGATCTCCTTCTGTTGACTTTTTTTTTCCTTGAGTATGAATCTACTTTTTCTGCTTCTTCCTATATGGTAGATTTTGATTGTATAGGAGATATTGTGAATAATATATATCGAGGAGGTGCTGGATTCTGTTTTCTTCTTTTGAAGAGTGTTGCCCTTTGTTCTAACAGGCAAGTTATTAGCTGGTCACATTGATTGTGTTGAGCCTTTGTTATAGTCATTGTTAGAGCATGTCTACTTCAGTTGTGCCTTCTATATTAGGGAGCTTTTCTGACTCCTGGGATGTGATTCTTATTCCTAACATACAGCCCATATAGGTTTTCAGCGGGAAGCCTTAAAGTGTTTGCCAAATCCCTTTAATTTACAGACTTAAAATTCAAGCTTCCCAGGATGGCTCTCTTGAACACTCTGTGTAACTTCTTCTTGTTCCTATTTTTCCCCTGCTAGGGTCTTTGTCTGCCTCCTATACATGTGCAATTCAGCAGTCAGCCAAGGATTTGAGGGCAGTGTATTTACAGGTTTTGGACTCCCTCCTTCCTGTAATTTTCTCCTTCAATTTTCAGCTGATTTACATGGCCTTTTCTGCAACTGACTGACCAACCCAGTAAGACTGCCACTTGCATTTTGAGCTCTAAATTCCTTGTTAAACAATGACTGGGGAGTGCCCTCAGGGGAAAAGCTAGAAAATATCTCACCTTATATATTTTTCTTTTCTCAAGAGTCACCCCTTCAATGTCCACCAGCCTTTGGTTATACTGCAGTACCTTGAAAAAAATGACTATAGTTATTATTAACAGGGAGGTTAGTGTGACATAGTTATTCTGCTATTACTGGGTGCTAGGACTGTACCTATAATTTTGTATTGTACTTTTTTCACATAATATCAGTGCTCATCCGTTGTCACATGAGAGTATTCCAAAAAAGATGGAATCATCTGGCAAAAATGTCATTTTGTCTGCCGTGTTTAAGGTTCCCATTCAACCAGATATTGTGAAGATAGTTCATACCAACTTGTGCAAAAATAGCCCTACGCTGTCAGTGAATTGGCAGGCCATCAAACCAGTCTTGGGGCACTAGCAGAGCTATGAGTAAAATTCCCAGAGTTTGAGGTAATGGAACTCATCAGTCTGATCAGGGTGCTTTTGGAAATATGTGTCATCCACCTGTTTTCACCAACCAAAACCTGGCGCCATTGGCACCACAGAGTGAACATGATGTGCCATCAAGCTCTGCCTTGGCTGCCTTGGCCTTACCAGCACTGGTCATGTCTGAAGGTCATCATATTGAGGAAGTTCCTGAACTTCCTTTTGTGGTTGAAGATAAAGTTGAAGGCTACAAGAAGATCAAGGGAGCTGATTTGCTTCTTAAGAAACTTAAGGCCCGGAATGTTATTTAAAAAGTCCATGCTTCTCAGTGAATGAGAGATGGTAAGAGCAAAATGAGAAACCATTGTAGTATCTAGCACAAAGGACCTTGCATTATCCAAAACAGAATTTTTAAATACAAAATTGTATATTTATTCTTACCTATTTAAACTTCAGTCACCTTCAAAGTACTCTCCATTTGATGCAATAAACCTATTGAGATGTTTTTTTCCACTACTCAAAACAGTTTTTGAATTAGTCGATTTTGATGCCTTTTAGTGTTTCTGCCATTTTTGTTTCCCGTGTTCCACATCGGCAAACCATTTCCCTTTGGGAACTCTTTTCATCTGGGGAAACACAAAAAAACCTCTCAGGGTGCAGATAGAGTAAATAGGGAGGGTAGGGCATGAGGGTCGTACTGTTTTTGGTCAAAAGCTTCTGAACACTCGGCTTGCAGTGTGGACAGGTACACTCATAAATCACCCATTATGAAATAGGCAAATGTGTTGAGAGAGTCTTCAAAAAAAATTCACCGGAGTCTCATGTAGCCTCTCACAACAATGCCGGCTGGTACACTGATCCAGATGGGTACTAGAATACTCACCTAACGGGAAGCCTGTGCTGCAAGGGGCTCACCCACCAGAGGATAGTTTTGGGGTTTTGGGGGGTCTCCCCTCATATAATGAGGGCAACAGTATCATCAAAGCCTTCAGAAACCTCCTTGGAATTTCTCTGCATAATGTAAACAAACTGAACACTTTGAAACTTGCTCCTGCTGGGCTTGTGGGCTGTTACTGCATTTGGATTAAAAGTACTTTCTGCAAGTTAGATGATCTGTGTGGCACTACCACAGAAGAAAACAAACCTGCAGCATAAACTTAAATTTGTTTATTCCATAAAGGTCAAATCACTGGGGGCAGCTAGTTTTGAATAAAAATTACCAAAGGCAAAAAACCCCAATTAAAATGTTATTAAAAATGTATCACAAAATGACTTTAAACATTTTGTTTTACAAATGAATGCCACAGTTTACTTGGGTATTTCCCTATTTTGAAAATCAAATATTTTTTGATTATAAGTAGTGCTGAACTCTCATTATATGAAGAGAAGAAATACATGTTTTGAGGGTCTGGACACCTTTCTCACAAATTTACTTAGTTGTATCTTGGGAGGTAAAATGATCATAACATAAAGTTTTAAGTTTCTTTGATATATTTATTCTTTCAAACTTCCTTATATCCTATCTTAGTAAAGGTTTTGTTTCTGTTGTTGCTGTTTTGTTTTTCTTCAGCAGAAAAGAGAAAATATTCGTTCTTTGACTATGTGTGGCCATGTTGGTTTTGAGAATTTGCCTGATCAGCTTGTCAACAGATCCATTCAGCAAGGCTTCTGCTTCAATATTCTCTGTGTCGGTCAGTGCCAGACTCTTCCTTTAAGTTGTTCCTTCATGTTCCTTGTACTCACTTCATTCTTGTAAACTCTGTGGTGCTCATGTTATCAATTTGAGATCATGATCACAGATTTTGTTCAGTTACTTAAATTTTATAAGTTTTGTTTTGTCAGCTGTACTGCTTTAACTTTTTGTTTGTTTTTTAAGCATTTCAATACTTCAGAGTTCTGAGTAACTTAGCATACTTACTCATTTTTATGTTCTGTTAATGACTTAGTGGACTGACCTTAGCGTGTATTTCTTCCATGGACAACTCAGCCTTTAAAATATTAGAAATATTTGGAATCCTTGAAACCACTCTAAGAGTTTACAGTTCTATTTTTTCTCATCCATCCCGTGCACCTGTGAAGATGTACCTTTGTTTCTTTCAGGGGAGACTGGAATTGGAAAATCAACGCTGATTGATACATTGTTTAATACTAATTTTGAAGACCATGAATCCTCACATTTTTACCCGCATGTTAGACTTAAAGCTCAGACATATGAACTCCAAGAAAGTAATGTTCGATTGAAATTGACCATTGTGAATACAGTGGGATTTGGTGACCAAATAAACAAAAAAGAAAGGTACATGTTTTCTTCTTGTAGTAAGACAATTTTTTTTATTTCAGGACATTTGTATTCTCTCGCCATGTGCTATGATTTGATTTTCTACTATGGAAATCCATACCTTTCCTCCCAGACTTTTAATTTTTTTACTCATTAAGCAATATTTTGTTCTAACAAATTGACATTTTTATATTCAGTTACCTAATTTCTCTAGAGTAATTTGAAATGCGTCATTAAAATGTCTATTTCAGCAAAAATAGTTTTAGTTATTTCCTGATACGCCAATTCATTGTATTTTAAGTGATTTGTACCAATTTTCAGGCAAGACTAAATTCAGTGAGGGAAAAAACAAACAAGACACACAATGGCAAATATCTAATGGCCAAATCCATGAATTTTTTTTGAAATTCTAACCAAATTAGCCAGGTACATTATAATGCATTACAGGAAAGTTTTAATAGTGAAGTTTCTTTTTTATATCATGTCATTATTCTGTGAAATTTAAACTAAGAAAAGGAGAAACAGATTGGGATAAAGCAATAACTTTTGTTGTTATTCCTTTTTTAGAAAGTATGTATTTTCATTATTAGAGGTAATTTCCTGCTTTTCTAAAGTTTGTTTCAGAGAGGAAATATTTTGCATAATAGATAAAGAGTTTTTACATAAAGAGTATGTAACTTATGTCAGCCTTTTCAGCGTATTTGTGTGTTCTGCTTTAAATTTCAAGAAATGATTTGTGTGCGCATTTTGAAGAAGCAGATTAGCAGCAGAGGCAAAGGCCTGTGACATGTTGCTTTAAGTCATATTAATTTTTTAAATAATTTTCTATATGGCAACCTTATATGGCTTTATAAATTTATACTTTGATATCTGGCACTTTTGATGCTGTCATACATGGGATCTTTTAAAAGTATTTCATTTTTCTTTAGAAATATTGATTTAACATATAGCAACTTCTGTAAATTCTCTGATTAATCCCAACAATTCATCTTTAATATTGTTTAGATTTTCTATGTATATACTAGTATAATCTATAAATAATGACATTTATGTCTTCCTTCCCAATTCTTTTGCTTTTCTTTTTAAATGTTTTATTGATGTCTAATTTACATAAAAATGCACCAATTTCTTAAAGTGTATAATTCAATTAACTTTGACAAATGTATAGCTTTGTAACTAACACCATGGTTACAATATAGGAAAAGTCCAGAGTCTTGGGTACTCTCCTCACATGCATGTGCATGTGCATATCTGGATTTCCCCAAAGCCAGAAGGGAACCTCTTTCTAGATCTCCAGTGCTTTCTGTTGGTGCAGCTCCTTTTTTTCCAGTGTTCTTGTCTATAAATTCTAGTTGCTTTGGCCTCCCTGAACTGCTATATATATCTCCTCAACTCACAGAACTGGCAAGGATCTATTCTCTCTTTGATGCTATGCCCTGGAAACTGAAACCTAGGGCAAATTACTATGGACATGGCATACTATTTAACTGAGAAAAGGCATGAGTATCAATAACTTAAAAGATATTTAAGTCAAATTCCATGACTTCTTGCTTCTTGCATTAGATTTGTATGGCATAAAAAGCATTAACATATCAAGGAGGAAAGGCACACATCAAATGAAAGTATCAAATCAGAAATGTAGTTAAGTGTGGGAGCCTTGCTACAAAGGGATCTGTTGTGTGAATGAATGTGAGAATGAAGCAGTGTAAATTCAATATCATTTCTATAAAACAGTTTAAAACATGGGTTGTCCTGATAGTTTTAAAGTACTACCTCTGTATGTGCATATTTTGCACAATTTGTTTTATTACTAAAGTTATCTGTTCAGCATAGATACTGTGTTTATTAATTGATGAAAATACAGATCTCAAACTTCAGAGTCACATAAATATCTTACTAAGATAGCATGAATATGTTGTATTCAGTATTTAAATAATTATTCTTTTTAGCTACCAACCAATAGTTGACTACATAGATGCTCAGTTTGAGGCCTATCTCCAAGAAGAACTGAAGATTAAGCGTTCTCTCTTTAACTACCACGATTCTCGTATCCATGTGTGCCTCTACTTCATCTCACCAACAGGCCACTCTCTAAAGACACTTGATCTCTTAACCATGAAGAGCCTTGACAGCAAGGTGGGTTTGGAAAAGGAATCAACTTATCCTGCTTTAATATTTACTTTGAATTATTAAAATATCTTTATGATAATATATGTATAACTTTTATTTTGTGCATTTTTAAAACATTTGATAAGTTTCAGTCTTAGGTTATTTTCCGAGAAATTCAGTTTGGAAGATGAGATACAAAGAAAAAACAACAAAAAATTTTAGTTCTTTTTTAATGATTACATTGCATGTCAGAATATGGGAATTCATTTATATATTCTTTAAAAAAAAATCTATCAGTACTCCATTCCTTTTAATTAATTACTGAATAATACTCCATTTTGTGGATATTTCATCTTTTATCTATTCAAGAGTTGATGGGCATTTGGGGTTTTGGCTATCATAAATAATGCTTCATGGTCACATGTTTTCCGTTCTCTTGGTTATATACCTAGGAGCAAAATGGCTGGGGCACATAGTGTATTAGTTTGTTTGCTAGAGCTGCTATAAGAAAATACCACACACTGAGAGGCTTAAATAACAAATTAATTCTGGAAGCTAGAAGTCTAAAATCAAGGTGTCAGTAGGTTTGGTTTCTTCTGAGGCCCCTCTCCTTGGTTTGCAAATGCATCCACAAACACTAATTCTGCTCTTGCTAAAATTGTTTACTGTTGATTACATGACTTCTAGGCCCTTATCATGTTAAAAAAATTGGGAGAGCGGAAAAACAGGTGTGTACACATGCAGGACAGAAAATCCCTTTCTTCACATTTGGTTAATAACATTTGAAAACTTCCTTTTAGAATCTTCATACCTATTATAATCTTTTATAATAGCCAGCATGTAGATGGACAGGGTACAACTAGGACTGTCTGTTCCTCTCTGTATGGTAAAACTGCTAGGGTCCAGAGTCCTGGTGGAATTTAGTTTTGGAGACTGGAAGTTCAAGATCAGGGGGCCAGCGTGGTTGTGTGAGGGCCATGTTCCCGGTTGCAGACTTCTCACTGTGTCCTCACATGGTGAAAGGGCCATTTACATTTTTGAATGTGGAATTTATTTGACACTAATTTTACTTTATGACACTCTTAAGTGAGAAGTTCATTGACAAAGATTAATATCTAATGTTTTTATCACATTATTGCAAATTATATTTTAATGTGAACCATACCAAGAAAACTTATTTTTAAATTTCTAAGCCAAAGAGATATATATAAATTTAGGGAGCTATAAAAATATTATCCACAAATGAACTCTCTTTGGATTTTTGTCTAAAAGGTGGTTAAAGGCTACTGTCTTATAATAAAAAAATACAGAGGTTTTCTGTAACCTCTGAGAGTATGAGAAATTCAGCTTTCATTATCGTGGCTAATAATTTTATGAGATAGTATTCAAAAAGCAAGGGCATTCTGACCATTACTACTTTCTATATAGACATCACTGTGGAAAGCATGAAGGCCTGCTAGTGAAGTCTTGGTAAATATATTTATTTGCTTTTTACTAGTTGCAGTCCCTGGCTTTAGCAGTAACTTGATGAAGCTTATATGATAGCCTGTTCATTTGATAGATTTTCTAACCATTTAGCCACTTACTTTCGTTGTTTGGTCTGGTTATATGGAAGTTTATATTTATTAATGGATAATAAAAGTAAGAATGTGTAACTTTGTCTTAGCAAGACAGAAGCAACATGATGTAGTTTGTATAAATATCATAGCATTTGGTGTCAGTAAAGGCTAGTTTTAAATATTAACTGTGTCACTTAATAGCTATATATTCTTGAACAAGTTCTTTAGCCCTCTGAGCCTCAGTTTCCTCATCTCCAAAATAAAACTAGGGAGTTATGTTGTGTTCTCCAGCCTATAGGTAGTGATCCTCTTGGCCAGGAACACCTGAGGTACTCCTCTGAATGTATTTACTCATATTGTGAACCCACAGACATCGCTCCCCACTGCTGCTACCACCACCAGGGTCGATGTCATGGCTGGACCAACCCTTGTGGTTCTTAATTATGATCTGAGGATACACTTCAACAAGAAACCATCAGAAAACTTTGAAAAACAAGATTTGTTACTCGCAGATCCTGGAGGGTACATAGCACGCCCAAGGACATACAGGGAGGACAGGAGGAGAAAGGGAGGGAGTATGAATCTGGGGTTCTGTGTTCATTAGTAATCAAGGATGGGGTGCCTAGGATTTTATGGATTGACTCTTTTTTTTTTCCAATCTTATTTTTTTTTTAATTGTTGAAGTACAGTTGTCTCCATTTCCCCCTACCACTCTTTGGCTTTGTCCATGTGTCCTTTATACATGTTCCTAAAAACCCTTCCCCCCCCACTCCCCCTATTAATCCTTCCCTCCTTCCCTCTGGTTACTGTCAGTTTGTTCTTAATTTACTCTTTGTTGGCAAATTTAAAGCAGAAGAGTGGGAATTAGAACACAGGAAGGGAGATGTATTTTTTTTAGATTGCTCAGGCTTTCTAAAAGGGGAACTTCATGGGTCGGGCAGCCTGGTTCCTTATCTGGTTGTTTTGCTAGTAACGGTGTCATATACCTGGCAATATATTTGTTCAAGCTTGATGTATTTAAAATGGATATCTTAGCAATCAAAAGCTTAATGTCAGGCACTTTTATTACAATCAAAAAGCTTAATGTTAGGCGTTTACACTACAGCCTGCTTTCTGCTGTTTATTGTGGACAAAATTATAAGTTATTAACTTGGCATGATTTACTGAATATTCGAGTGCATGATATTGAACTTCACATCAGCTTTTTATGTACCGTACTCTGACACATTTAACATGAAAGCTGTATACCCATAATTTTTGGAAAGTTTTCTGTCATTTTTTCATGGGTAGTTAGAAAAATCTTTACTTTCTCTGGAGCATATTAAGACTAATAAATCCAAATATACCAGTGAATCAGTGTGAAGTTGGAGAAGAGAAATTTGAGAATAGGAATTACGATTTTTACTTCTCACTTTCACCCTGAAAATTACATTAATATCTTACTCTGTTGACACATATAACTAGTTAGCCTGATATATTCACTAAAAACAAAATAAATAAATAAGTAACCAAAAACAAAAACCTACAAACCCCTAAATTTGTGTAGGCATCAATCTTTCATAGGGACATTAATCTTAGAGAATTAGCTTTTCAAGTTAGTTGGCTTTCATGACCTCAATTCTTCTCTCTGGCTGGTGATGGGATTTTAAATAATATTGAGAATGTTATTCCTTTGAGTTACAACATTTTCAGTTGGTTGTAAAATTTCCTTCCTTTGACACCTAAGTAGGAATCACTGACAGTGGGGCACAGATTGTGTAGATTCTTTGGTGAAAGGGGACCTGCTAAAATGAAGCAGAAGGAGAAACTTAACCTGTTTCATAGTTTTGTGAGGGATCAATCATCTTAATTACTTAGTGCTTAAATTATTAAGAAATTAAGTTAGTGAATTAAGCAAGCAGTTTCAACTACATTTTACTTATTTGTCTATGACAGGATTTTACAAGACCTTGAAAGAAGAAAATGTGAGATTTCTAAACCAAAATTCAGATGAAAGATTAATATTTAAAAGGTGTACTTTTTACTTATTTTTAAGTATGTTTTATTGATTATGCTATTACAGTTGTCCCATTCTTTTTTCTCTCCTTTATCCACCTCCACCTGTTACCCCATTCCCTTCAGCATTCCCCCCACCTTACTTCATGTCCATAGGTCATACATGTAAGTTCTTTGGCTTCTATGTTTTCTATACTGTTCTTAACCTCCCTCTGTCTATTTTGTACCTGCCATTTGTGCTTCTTATTCCCTGTACCTTTACCCCCATTCTGCTCCCTACCCACACCCTACTGATAACCCTCCATATGATCTCCATTTCTGTGATTCTGTTCCTGTTCTAGTTGTTTGCTTAGTTTTTGATTTTTTTTTTTTTTAGGTTCCATTGTTGATAGTTGAGTTTATTGTCATTTTATTGTTCATAGTTTCAATCTTCTATTTCTTAGATAAATCCCTTTAACATTTCATAGAATAAGGGCTTGGTGATGATGAACTCCTTTAACTTGACCTTATCTGGAAAGCACTTTATCTTCCCTTCCATTCTAAATGATAGCTTTACTGGATAGAGTCATCTTGGATGTAGGTCCTTGCCTTTCATGACTTTGAATGTTTCTTTCTAGTCCCTTATTGCCTACAAGGCTTTTTTGTGAAATCAGCTGATAGTCTTATGGGAACTCCTTTGTAGGTAACTCTTTTCTCTTGCTGCTTTTAAGATTCTCTCCTTATCTTTAATCTTGGGCAGTTTAATTATGATGCGTCTTGGTGTGTGCTTCCTTGGGTCCCACTTCTTTGGGACTCTGAGCTTCTTGGACTTATATGTCTATTTCCTTCGCCAAATTAGGGAAGTTTTCTTTCATTGTTTTTCCAGATAAGTTTTCATTTTGTTGTGCTTCCTCTTCTCCTTCTGGGACCCCTATGATTCGGATGCTGTAACATTTAAAGTTAGTCCCAGAGGTTCCTAAGCTTCTCCTCATTTTTTTGAATTGGTGTTTCTTCATTCTGTTTTGGTTGAATGTTTATTCCTTCCTTCTGCTCCAAATCATTGATTTGAGTCTGGGTTTCCTTCCCTTTACTGTTGGTTCCCTATATTTTTTTCTTTATTTTACTTTACATAGCCTTCACTTCTTCCTTTATTTTGCTGCCATACCCAACCATTTCTGTGAGCATCCTGATTACCAGTGTTTTGAACTCTGCATCTGATAGGTTGGCTATCTCATTGCTTAGTTCTTTTTCTGGAGCTCTGATCTGTTCTTTCATTTGGGCCTTTTTTTTTTTTTTTTTGTCTCAGTGCACTGGTTAAGTGTTAAGGGGTGGAGCCTTAAGAATTCATCAGGACAGGGCAGTCCACTGTGCTGCATTGTGGTGCTGTATTTGGGGGAGGAATCCGAGAGGGAACAATGCCTCTTGCTCAGCTCTCACACTGCTTTCAAGAGACTGAGTTTCTTCTACTACAACAACCTCCACAGCTTTTTACAGCCAGAGGTTCTGTGGCTTTATTTTCCCTGCACTGGAACCCTGGGTTGCACTATCTGTCTTGTGCCCCTGTTGTTCCTCCATTATCCACACGCAAATGTGGGAGCACCCAATCTGCCAGTCACTGCCTTGCCACATGTCCTCTCTACCCGGACTTCCCATCTCTGCCCCTCCTACCAGTCTGAATGAATGTTTCTTCTTTAACTGTTTGGTTGTTGGACTTCCATACAGTTTGATTTTTTTGTCAGTTCTGGTTGTTTTTTGTTTTTAAATTGGCTTTTCCTTCTTTCGGTTGTTTGAGAAGGTGAAGCATATCTATCTATACCTCCATCTTGGCCAGAATTTAAAAAGCTGTACTTTTTAAAAGCAGTTATTTGTAAGGCCAGCATATGTAGGAACAATTGTGAGGCTGGCATCTGTAGGAATGATTGTGCAGGGCCAGCGTCTATAGGAGTGATTGTGTAGGGTATATGGTAAGAATGACAGCTAATGATTATCTGGGGCAAGAGTTGGCAAGGTTTTTCTTCAAAGAGCCAAATAGTAAACAACTTTAGGCTTCTCAGGCCACATGATCTCTGATGTAACTGCTCATCTCTGCTATTGTATCGTGAAAGTGTCCACAGACAACATGTAGATGAATGGGCCTAGCTGTGTTCCAAATAATCTCTATTTGTATAAATAAATCTTTATTTATTTATATTAATCTTTATTTATATAAATATTTACTTTCATCAGCTAGACTGTAGTTTGCCCATCCCCTGATACAGGTTAAGGAAATTTGTCAGATTTAGTGGTTTTTAATGCAGAAACTATAGGATGGAAAAAATCCATCTTCAATTATGTGATTTTGTTTTTCTTTATTCTTAATAGGTGAACATTATACCAGTGATTGCCAAAGCAGATGCAGTTTCTAAAACTGAATTACAGAAGTTTAAGATCAAGCTCATGAGTGAACTGGTCAGCAATGGTGTCCAGATATACCAGTTCCCAACAGATGATGAAACTGTTGCTAAAATCAATGCTTCAATGAATGTGAGCTCCTAACTGAATATTAATTGTTTTACATATAGAAAATAAGTAATTTGTAGATAACATTGCTCCTAATATATTTTCACTTAGGCCTTCCAAAAAAACTAAATAAGGTGAACTTTCAAAAATTCCAGTATAGGAAAATGTTCTGTTTTCTTTTTTTTTTTCTCTTTTTTTTTTACATTTTTATTGAATTTATTGGGGTGACATTGGTGAATAAAATTATATAGCTTCAGATGTGCAATTCTGTAATACATCATCTGTGTACTGTACTGTGTGTTCACCACCCCAAGTCAAGCCTCCTTCCATCACCATTTATTCTCCCTACATCCTCTTCTACCTCCCCCACCCCCCAAAACTAAGTGATCTTTATCTGAGAGGTTAAATATCACTGACGAGATAGACAGATAGATGTACATGTGTACATATTACATATCTTCAAAAAAGATTTACGGTGGTGAGTATGTGAAACATTGTTTAATCTTGTATTATTATATGGTATTATTTATTTGTATTACAGCTGTAAACCTACTTTTGCCTACCCCTGCCTATACATACATACTTCCTTGTTTACAATTAGAATACTAAATAGAATTTTGGAATATGAACCCAGTAAGTTTTAAATTTAGTGCTTAGACCTGTTTTGTGCATGAGTGTGTGCTTGCATGTGCCACCCTGGGGCGTCTGTGAGATAGTGTCAGATCTGCCAGGATGGGGCTGGGGAAGCAGTGATATGGGAATGGATGGGGAAAGGGCAGGCATTCTGGCAGTAATAGCAGACCTGGGTCCAAATAAACTCTGTCAGATTTGAGTGCATCTGCTCCATTTGCCTGAGTCATGATGAGAGAGGACATGTGTGAGCGTGCACCTCTCCACAAAGCCTTGATGTATTATTTTACTTCCGCAACTGCTGAGAACACCTGTTAATGACCAGTATCACCCAAACATATTTCATCGCCAACTGCATAGAATGATTAGAGACCCTAAGAGAGAAGGATCTGGAAATTGCAACAGTTGGGTTTTTAAATTAAAGCTTCAAACTCTACAAACATTTTTGCTAATGTTAGTGAAAGCATGCTATTCTTAATGGACAAATGGACTGATAGGGACTTTTTTTCTATCATATAATAGCTTTTCAATGAATTTCTTTGTATATTTAGTGCTATTTTTATCATGCTTGTCCTCTTCTTTTTATTAAAGGTAAACTATTTGATCTATTAGAAAGAGCCTATGTTCTGTTTTCTTGAGCTAAAAAAAGTAAGATGAGAATATATTTCCTTCCCTACCTACTTTCATGTAGGTGTGGCTCAGTTGGTTGGGCATTGTCCAGCAAACTGAAAGGTCACTGGTTCAATTCCTAGTCAGGGCAGTTGTCTAGGTTGTGGTTCCTTCCTGGTCGGGGCATGTACAGAAGGCAACCAATTGATGTTTCTCTCTCACATTAGTGTTTCTCTCTGTCTCTTTCTCCCTTCCTTCCCTCTCTAAATAAATTAAATAAATAAATGAATGAATAAATAAATAAATACATAGTGGTACATTGTTATACTGTGGTACTCCTTTTGTGGAATCATACTTCATTGCCTTAAAGATACCTTTCTATTCTTTATAAACAGGAGAAGACTTTATGGCCTTCTTTGGATGCTGTAGAATCTTAAAATCTTTAAGGAGATCTTTCTAATCTGTTATTTAAATTCATTCTCCCTTGCAGTGTCACATGTACATACTAAACTTTCGTAAAACTTTTAGTTTACTGCTACTGAAGATGACTAAGTTCTTTGTGTTAATTTCTTCAGGCTACCAAATTTGTTAAATATCTTGTTATATTTTGAAGGATCATGGGTTTTAGAAACAGATTTAACCATGTTCTTGTGAAAGTTATTACCATCCCCTAAGCCTGTTAAGTTATCCACAAAATTGGGTTACTAATACTTATCTTAACGGTTGTTGGGACGATATAAATTTTATAAATATTTGTAAAATTTTATTCAGTTTTTAAAGAGAGGGAGAAGGGAGGGAGAAGGAGAGAAGTGTGAGAGAAACATCAATATGTTCCCTTTCTCATGTCCCCAACCAGGGACCAGCCCTGCAACCCAGGCTTGTGCCCTGACACTGCTTAACATGGTGACATTTAGTAACTATTCATTCCATTTCTCCTTTTTTGACTTTTCATACTCCCGTTTATTTTAGTATACTTAGACTGGATATATAAAAAGCTGATTAATGTAATTATAAATGTACGTGATCTTAATTCTTATGTGTCAGATTGTTTTTACATCTAATTTTGTTTCTGTGTCCATCTGGAATATGTTTCAGAAAGGCACATTTAAGAAACTAATAATGTCAATTGTTAAATACTAAACACAATACTTAATATTTTTTCCATTAGACTTTTCCCTTATATTAATCTCGACTTCAGACAGTTTTCTCATTGACTCTGAATCTACCTTTTGTGTGTTCTTTCAGAATTTTCTCCCTACCTAAGCTAGTTCTTCCTCTCTGCTTGATTCATCTTTAGTCTGGGTTGTATCTTCCTGCTAACAGTGATCTTTCACTTCTCTAAATTTCTGTAACATTTATTATATTTAGCATTAGTTTGGGACTTAAATGTTATTTTATATTAGTATCATGTCTGTGTACAAACTAAATATAGATATATATGTAGTCTAGTTACATATATGTGTTTCATATATGTGTGTACATGTATAGATATATATACACACACACATACATACTGTGGTCAGGCACAAGTAACACCCCGCCTCCCTTTTGTTCTTTTAAAGATTTTATTTATAAAGAGAGGAGAAGGAAGGGAGAGAAGGAGGGAAGGGAGAGAAGGAGGGAAACATCTGCCTCTTGTGTGGGCACTACTGGGGACCTGGCCCACAACTCATGCATGTGCCTCGACTGGGAATCGAGCCTGTGACACATTGGTTCACAGGCTGGCACTCAATTCACTGAGTCATACCAACCTGGGCTATGACCCTTTTTTAATTACAAAATCTTTAGCATGTAATTCTGTAACATAACAATATCACACTAAAGCACACCATTATGACATTTTAGGTAAAATGTTTAAATTAAAAATATAAATTAATTACACCCGTATTATTACTGTAGCAACCACACTCGAGCAGGCATTACATATATATGAGTTTGTTTGGAAAAAGTCCAACCATTGTTAATATAATGAGAACAGTTTCTGTGACATTAGTGTAACCTGGCAGCCCAGGAGAGTGGACTGGAATGCACATGCATGAACACTGACAATTTCACTGTACTAGTCAGTGGGGGAAGTAGACACTCGTTGAGTGAGCATATGTACTGTGTGGCTATTGCATTCAAAATGACTGAGCCAGTAGAGCAACGAATCTACATCAGCTTTTGTGTTAAACTTGAACATTCCTCCACGAAAACTATTCAGATGATTCAGAATGCTGCAGCTATTGGCAACTGGTGATTGGCAGCTTCATCACAACAATGCACCCGCTCATTCATTACATCTTGTGTAGTTTTAGTAAAACATCAAATCACCCAGGTGACTCAGCACCCCCACAGCCCAGATTTAGTGGCCTGACTTCTACCTTTTCCCAAAACTAAAGTCACCCTTAAAAGGGAAGAAATTTGAGACCATCAGTGCGATTCAGAAAATACAACGGGGCAGCTGATGGCAATTGGGAAAACTGTGTGAGGTCCCAAGGTGCCTATTCTGAAGGGGACTGAGGTGTCATTGTCTTATGTACAATGTTTTTGTATCTTGTGTCGTCTTCAATAAATATCTCCATTTTTCATATCAGGTGACTGCATACTTTCTGGACTCTGTGTGGGGGGGGGGGGCAGTATTTCCTCACCATTATCTTTGTCTTTTATGGCAAAGATAATATTGAGGGAAATAATACCTATACTACCTATACTGGAATTTTTTAAAATATATTTTATTGACTATGCTATTACAGTTGTCCCATTTACCCCCTTTGTTGCCTTCTGCCCTGCACACCCCCTACCACACAAATTGCACCCCCCCTTAGTTCATGTCTATGGGTCGTACATATAAGTTCTTTGGCTTCTACATTTCCTATACTATTGTTAACCTCCCCCTGTCTATTTTCTACCTACCATTTATGCTCCTTATCCCCTGTAACTTTTTTCCCATCCCCCCCACCCCATGTCTGCTGATATCCCTCCATGTGATCTCCATATCTCTGATTCTGTTCCTGTTCTGGTTGTTTGCTTAGTTTGTTTTTGGTTTTTTTTAGGTTCTGTTATTGATAGTTGTGTGTTTGTTGCCATTTTACTGTTCATATATTTGCTTTTCTTTTCCTTAGATAAGTCCCTTTAACATTTCATATAATAATGGCTTGGTGATGATGATCTCCTTTAACTTGACCTTATCTGGAAAGCACTTTATTTGCCCTTCCATTCTCTAAATGATAGCTTTGCTGGATACAGTAATCTTGGATGTAGGTCCTTGCTTTTCATGACTTCAAATACTTCTTTCCAGCCCCTTCTTGCCTATAAGGTCTCTTTTGAGAAATCAGCTGACAGTCTTATGGGAACTCCTTTGTAGGTAACTGTCTCCTTTTCTCTTGCTGCTTTTAAGATTCTCTCCTTATCTTTAATCTTGGGTAAAATAATTATGATGTGCCTTGGTGTGTGCTTCCTTGGGTCCAACTTCTTTGGGACTCTCTGAGCTTCCTGGGCTTCCTGGAAATCTATTTCTTTTGCCAGATTGGGGAAGTTCTCCTTCATTATGTTTTCAAATAAGTTTTCAATTCCTTGTTCTTGTTCTTCTCCTTCTGGCACCTCTATGATTTGGATGTTTGAACATTTAAAGTTGTCCTAGAGGTTCCTAAGGCTGTCCTCAATTTTTTTAATTCTTATTTCTTCATTCTGTTCCAGTTGACTGTTTATTTTTTCCTTCTAGTCCAAACTGTTGATTTGAGTCCTAGTTTCCTTCCTGTCACTGTTGATTCCCTGTACATTTTCCTTTATTTCACTTTTTGTAGCCTTCACTTTGTCCTGTATTTTGCGACCATACACAAACAATTCTGTGAGCATCCTGATTACCAGTGTTTTGAACTCTGCATCTGATAGATTGGCTGTCTCTTTATCACCTAGTTGTATTTTTTCTGGACCTTTTAACCTGTTCTTTCATTTGGGCCATATTTTTTTGTCTCAGCATGCTTTTTATGTAGTAAGGGGTGGAGCCTTAGGTGTTCACCAGGGTGAAGCAACCCACATCAGTGAGTTGTGACACTGTATGTTGGGGAGGGGTTTGAGAGGGAACAATGCACTTGCTGGGCTCCTGTTCTGCTTTCAGTCACTTCCTCTACTACACACAAGCAAATTGGGCCCTTGTGGTGCTGATTCCTGGGTGAGTGGGTTTGTGTACATCTAGGACCCTATGGGTCTGTCAAACAAATTCTTGTGAGGATGGGAGTTTCTGTTGCCACTGCAACCTACACAGGTTTTTTCAGTCAGAGATTTTGAGGTTTTCTTTCCCTGCTCTGGAACTGTTGGTTGGGTTTGGTGGTCTGTCTTGTACCCCAGTTTTTCCTCCCAGTTTATCTGCGCACAAATGTGGCACTGCCCTCTCCATCAGCTGCCGACTCGCCCACCCAGGTCCTATAGCCATTGCCTTGCCGTGAGTCCTCTCTGCCCCAGCTGCCCATCTCCGCCCTTCCTACCAGTCTAGATGAATGTTTCTTCTTTAACTCCTTGGTTGTCAGACTTCCATACAGTTCGATTTTCTGGCAGTTCTGGTTGCTTTTTGTTTTTAAATCTGTTGTCCTTCTTTCGGTTTTGCAAGGAGGCACAGCATATCTACCTACACCTCCATCTTGGCTGGAAGTCTGGAATTTTTTTTCTTTGTTATATTTCTATAGCATAATACTTTTCATGTGGGGGATATTCAATAAGTTATTTTCTTTATAGGGTCTGAAAATGACTCGTAGTAGAATTGGCACATATTCACTGTCAAGTTTGAAAATCTGAGGCAGAGCAGATCATTTGATTTTAATTAATTTGCTATTTAATTAATTTCCTCTGTTATGTTGTGGTTTCTTTCTAGGGACACTTGCCATTTGCTGTTGTAGGAAGTATGGATGAGGTAAAAGTTGGAAATAAGATGGTCAAAGCTCGCCAGTACCCGTGGGGTTTTATACAAGGTAAATGAGATAAACAATGACTAGAACTACTTTTTTCACCCAATAGTCTGAAAGTTGCAGTCAATGCATTCTTTGAGGTGATGCTTATTTTTTATTATGATTCGTTATCAGAAAAGTTGGCCATGTTCAATTTAATCAACTGTAGAGACCAGGCAGAGCCTCCCCATTACCTGCTCAAGTGTACCAAGTCATTCAGAAGGGGGGACAAACTGATCAGGCACTTTGAATAAAATCTGAGTGTGAATAGTAGTGTTTAAACATGATACATAAACTAATTACTAGGTAATTCTAGGGTACAGTAAACCATCTTATAAATTTATATATTTTTAGTATAAAATATTGCAAACTATTTGCAAAATAAACCAGTCAAACAACTAAAAAAATGTTAGGATTTATTTAGCATTATAGTGAATAAGTAATTAGTACTCTCTGGTTTGTTTACTTCTGGTGGTAATTAATGGGGAATGGATTGCCCTTGGTAGTACTGTTTTCCCAATGCTGCTTTTTAAATTGACAAATTTTATAATTCATGACAAATATTAAAATGTTTAACATTTTAATGTATAAAAATATTTAAAAAATAAGTGTGCTTAAACAGTAACATATTTATTTGTAATTGTCTGGTCACCATAAACGTCAGAGGACCATGTAAGTTTATTCACTAACTGTCTAACTCAGGATTGTAAATGTGGCATTGTGTAAAAGGAATTTGATAGTTACAGTATACACAGATGGGGTTCTTGAGTATGCAGAATTTACTACTTTGAAGTGACACAATGTAGGAGATATTTTCAACACTATGATGTTAAGTATCCTGAATATGCTTTGTAAACTTCTAACACCGTATTAGTGAAATAACTGGAGAACATAGTAACATTTTACAGTGTATTTCTTTCACATTTTTTGTTTTTCCATTTGCTACTAAATTTAAAGCAAATCTCCCAGCCTGATAATTAATGTTGCCTCTAATTCAGTGTGTATTATACAAGAGTTTCTTCCTTGGTTATGTGTATAGAATAATCATAGCTCTTAAGCAGACTTATCATTTCACTGTTATTTCAAATATTTTCATTTACTCATTCATTCAACAAATACTAATTGTGTGTCAGTAATTAAAAACTTGTGTTACTATTTCTTATTTTTTTGGCTAGTGGAGAATGAAAACCACTGTGACTTTGTAAAGCTCCGGGAAATGCTCATTTGCACAAACATGGAGGACCTGCGAGAACAGACCCACTCTAGGCACTACGAACTGTATAGGCGTTGCAAACTGGAGGAGATGGGCTTCACTGATGTGGGCCCAGAGAGTAAGCCGCTCAGGTAAGGGATTTCTCTGACAAATAAACTGAAGAGGAAGTTAGAGGGTATTGTACCTTTTTATATGTCCAGAATGATGGAATATGTGTTTTTCAGAAATCTCCCAATATGACATAGAACCATTTGATTATGATTATTGTGCTTCTCAGATCACTTGAAGGCTTCTTGCTTTTAAGGGTCTCTAAGTCCTCATGTGACTCAAGGAGTTACGTAGAATGAAGAAAGACCATATGACAAAAGGCTACTATTTCAGTAAATGCTAAAATGAATACTGGTAACCAAAGGTAAACTCTTTTAACTTTTTTTTTTTAATTTATCTGAAAAAGGTAGAAGCATATTTATCTATTAACATAAAAGAAAGTTGGAATGTGAATCACATTAAGTAAATTAAAAACTGTTGTTTTTTATCCTGATGAATATTTTAGAATGACTTAAATTTAGAAAAATATAAAGAAAAAATGAAAGTACTTATAGGGAGTCAGAAATTAGACTGTTTCTTAAATATTACAATATAGTTACAAGAATTTTGGGACCTGATGACCTTTTTATGAGCATTAAATGCTATAAACTTGCCTGGTAATTTTGATGCTGCTACATTCCTTTTTTTTTTTTTAATTAAGACATATAAACATGAAATTCTAATACACTAAGTCATATTTGACATAGCATTACAGAACAGTTTTTGCATGGAGGAAAGCATGAGATCTCTAAACTATTTTAGACTCTGTTATGAAACTAAGGATTATTTTTTACATTTGATTATTTGTAATTTAGTAATTTTCCTGTCTCTTGGTGTTTGCACCATAGTAAACACAAACAGAAGGAGGAGGAGAACATTAAATTGATGCTGCTATTGCATATGACCTGATTTAATAAATGAGGTTTAATTTTTATTTTTTTTTCAATCTATGAATTTAATTAATATTTTAGCTCCGGAAGCATAATAAATTAAGAATTATATGTACTTAATCCCTCCTTACCTGTTCAGGAATGTTATGTGTCTAGTTATGGGCCAATTCTAGTAAAATGATTATGTTCTGTATTGACTATAAGTCATCTAGAGTTAACTTCTGTAATGTTTCCCAGAGGAGGCTTCACTTCTCTTTCTCTCGAGTCTCTGGGTCAATTCAGAAGTCTCTGTGTGCATTAATGTGAGAGCAAGTGGGACAGCCTTGCCGTACTCCGAGAGTGGGGATTCAGGTTGTCTGGCAGATCACTCATCAGTCACATGTGGATGATTAAGAAATGCAGGTTCAGAATTTCTAGGGATGGAGCCTAAGAATCTTCATTTAAAGGAGTATTCCCAGTTCAGTCATTTAGCAGATATTTACTGTTTGTCTGCTGTCTGTCTGCCCAGCATGATGCTAGTCACTAGGTATATATGCACTGTAGGATTAAACAGAGACCCTGCCCTGGTCGAGCTTCTGAGGTGGGAGCAGGAAGAAGACACTCTGGCCCTGTGTGGAGAATAGAGTATGGGGATATGGTCAGAAGTGGAAGTTAGGGGACCAAATTGGGAGGCCACTATAGTAGTCTAAGCAAGAGAAGATAGAGGCTTTGATTAGGGTAGTAGTGGTAGCAGTTGTCAGAAGCATACTTAGGATGTGTAATTTGAAGGTAAAGTTAATAGGGCTCATTGATGGTTTGGACGAACAACATAAAGGAAAGAGATGAATTGAGGGTGACTCCATTCACCATTTTTGATCTGAGAAAGTTGGATGAATGGTGGTGATGTTTACTGATGTGAACAAGTTTGGGAAAGGGTAAGTCTGGGGTGTTGTGGTTGGTAGAGAGGTTTGAGATATGTTAAATTTAAATTGCTTATTAAATATTTGGATGAAGAATTTGAGTAGGTTATTTTATAAGTAAATCAGGAGCTTGGGGAGAAGAAGTTAATTTGAGACTCAACAGTCAATAATACTGAGTAAAATTATTAGTATTTTTAAAGTGTCTACTATTTACAAGGCTCTAGACTAAGTGCTGGAGCTATAATACTGAATATGGTCATTGTGTTGTGACCGTTCAAGGCCTGACAGGTTCACGGTATTCGGGCAGAATATTCATGGAGCCGTTGGGATGTCTGATATGCCTTTATTCATGGGTGGGCAAGCCATTCATGCTGCAAGCTGCATGTCCCCCTGCATGTCTCTACATAGCACATGTTGTAGCTCTTGCTCTGTGGTGTGGCACATGTCGTGGTACCCAGCGGGGAGCCCCTAGCCCCTTTTTCTTTTTTTTTTAAAGATTTTATTTGTTTTTAGAGAGGGGGGAAGGGAAGGAGAAAGAGAGGAAGAGAAACATTAATGTGTGGTTGCCTCTTGTGCGCCCCCCTACTGGGGACCTGGCCTGCAACCTAGTCATGTGCCCTGACTGGGAATTGAACCGGCGCCCCTCTGATTCACAGGCCAGCACCCAATCCACTGAACCACACCTGCCAGAGCCCCCTAGCCCCTTTTAAATACTAGAACAAACAAAGCCGGCAAAAAAACAGAAAATTTTATACTATAGCATAATTCTGCGCATGTGAGCCCACTTCATGTTATGGGAACAGTTTATTGGACCAAGTCTCAAGGCTATGAGAACACCACTAATCAGGCCCATTCAAGGTTATGGGAACACTGCTTCCCTTAGTAACCCAGACACCTGGGTGACAAGCCAGACTGCCTCCACTTACCCTACAGTTTTACAGTTTTGGCTGTCATGTAGCTTAAATTCTTGTAGGGAAGGGCAAAATCAAACAGCTAATCGCACAATAAATTATATTTGTGAAATGTGCACTAACGAGAGATAGTATATAATGGGGGGAGGTTTCCTGGTTTAATCCAGATAATTGGGGAAGACTCCCTTGAGGCAGTTACAGTTTTAAGCAGTTTTGAGCTATAATAACATGGGGAAAACAGAGCAAGATATGTGCAAAGATGTGAAGGCAGAGAGCAAATAGCATCTTTAAGACTCTGGAAGAAATTCAGTGCACCTGGAGAGGAGACAGTGGAAATGGCATGAGGTTGAGAGAACAATTAGGCAGGAGTCAAACTATGGAGGCCCTGGTGAGGATTTGGTCTTTGTCCTAAGGGAAAGGCAGAGTCATTGAAGGAATGATATCATAATGGCATCTTAGCTATAATGTAAAGAAGGTATTAAAGGAGTGTACAAAGATGCTTAAGAGAAACCAGTTGGGAGAGTGTTGCTGGGACTAAAGTAATAGCAGTGAAAATAGAATTGGTCGTGTTTGAGAGTCTTCTAGAAGATGAAACTGAAAAAAACTTAGTGATTCTGTAAATATGATAAGATGAAGAAGTAGGATATTCCAGAAGATACTAGAGGAAGACTTACAGTCTCCTGAATTTATGGAGGGGGAGGTTAGTATGTTTTATTGATTATGCTATTACAGTGTTCCCAATTTTTGCCCCTTTGTCCCCCCTCTGCCCTGCATCCCCCAACCCTCCAGCATTCTAGCCCCTTAGTTCATGTCCATGGGTTGTACATATAAGTTCTTTGAGTCCTCTGTTTCCCATACCATTTTTGACCTCTCCCTGCCTATTTTATACCTACCAATTATGTTTCTTATTCCCTGTACCTTTTCCCCCCTATTCCTCTCCTCCCACTTCCCACTGAAAACCCTCCATGTGATGTCCATTTCTCTAATTCTGTTCCTGTTCTAGTTATTTGCTTAGTTTTTGTTTTAGTTGTTTTTCTTCTTTTTTTAGGTTCATTTGTTGATAGTTGTGAGTTTGTTGTCATTTTACTGTTCATAGTTTTTGATCTTCTTCAGTTTCTTAGATATGTCCCTTTAACATTACATATAATAAAGGCTTGTTATAATGAACTCCTTTAACTTGACCTTATCTGGGAAGCACTTTATCTGCCCTTTCATTCTAAATGATAGCTTTGCTGGAGAGAGTAATCTTGGATGTAGGTCCTTGCCTTTCATGACTTTGAATACTTCCTTCCAGCCCCTTCTTGCCTGCAAGTTTTCTTTTGAGAAATCAGCTGACAGTCTTATGGGAACTCCTTCGTAGGTAACTGTCTCCTTTTCTCTTGCTGCTTTTAAGGTTTTCTCTTTATCTTTAATCTTGGGTAACTTAATGATGATGTGCCTTGGTGTGTTCCTCCTTGTGTCCAGCTTCTTTGGTACTCTCTGAGCTTCCTGGATTTCCTAGAAGTCTTATTTCCTTCGCCAGATTAGGGAAGATTTCCTTCATTATTTGTTCAAATAAGTTTTCAACTTCTTGTTGTTGTTCTCCTTCTGGCACTCCCATAATTCGGATATTGGAATGTTTAAAGTTGTCCTGGAGGTTCCTAAACCTCTCTTCATTTTTTTGAATTTCTATTTCTTCATTCTTTTCTTGTTGGATGTTTATTTCTTCCTTTTGTTCCAAATCGTTCATTTGAATCCTGCTTTCCTTCCTGTCACTGTTGGTTCCCTGAATATTTTTCTTTATTTTACTTTGGGTATCCTTCATTTGCTCTTTCATTTTGCAACCGAGCTCAATTAGTTCCGTGAGCATTTTGATTACCATGATTTTGAACTCTGCATCAGATAGTTTGGCTATCTCCTCATCACTTAGCTCTTTTTCTGGAGTTTTGCTCTGTTCTTTCATTTGGGGTGTACTTCTTATGTTGTCAGGGGGCATGGCTTTAGGTATTCACCAGGCCTGGGCAGCCCTCCTTGCTGCACTGCCTGTGCGGGAGGGGCCAGAGAGGGAACAAGGTAGCTCGCCTGCTTGGCTCTAGCCCCACTTTTCAATGAACTCTCATATGAGACTGGGAGTTTCTCCCACCGAGGCCACCCCCGCAGTGGTAGTCCACAGTGAACTCTGAGGCTCAGTTTCCCATTCAGCCAGCCCCGCCCACATGGTCTGCCACCTTGCCACCTGTTCTCTGTCCACCCGTCTTACTGGTCTGGTTGACTATTTCTTTAATTCCTTGGCTGTCAGAGTTCTATGCAGTTTGATTTTCTGTCACTTCCGTTTGTTTATTGATTTTAGATTGGTTGTTATCCTCTTTTTGGTTGTGCAGGGAAGTGAAGGGTTTCTGCCTACGCCTCCATCTTGGCTGGAACTCAGCTCAATGTCCTGGATTTATGGTTTTTGACTAGGTTGTGCCATTCATCAAGATGGGTGTCTCTGGAGGAAGTAGCTTCTTTGAGCAGGATGGGGGCAGCAGTGATTGGCATGATGGAGATCATAAGCTCAGTTTGGGACCTGCTGACTGAGTTTTCCTCTGAAACATCCAAGTAGCAATGTAAAATGGCACTTTGGATATTTAAATGGAACCTAGAGTAGAGGGCTAGGGCAAAACAATTTATTTATTTTTTGTTTATTCTATTACATTTGTCCCATTTTTTCCTTTTGCCCTCCTCCACCCAGCCCACCCCTCTAGCCCACAGTCAGTCCCTCTCTGTTGTCCATGTCCATGAGTCATTCCTACATATTCTTTGACTAGTTCCTCCCCCTTCCTTCCACCACTCTCCCTTCTATTCTCCCCTCCTTCAGCTATCAGTCTGTTCCATGTTTCCATGTTTCTGGTTCTATTTTTCTAGTTTATTTTGTTCATTAGATTCTAGTTATAAGGGAGGTCATGTGGCATTTGTCTTTCACCAACCATCTTATTTCACATTTAGATGGTTCATTGAATATATGAGTATGGATGAGATTGCTTGGAGAGAGAAGCACATCTGTAAAGAAAGGTGCCTTTAAAACAGCCTTGAGTCTCTTTAATATTTGTCAGCTGGAGAAGCAGATAGAAGAGATTGAGAAGCTTTGGGTAGAGGAAGGAGGGAGACTAACAGTGTCATGTCTTGGAAGCCAAGTGAAGAAGGTTTCAAGAAAAAAAGAAGAGGTCAGCTGTGAAGTTGAGGATCAGGTTTTCGCTGTAGAAGTGCAGCAGTACAATACAGTCCAGTTTCTTTCTTTATAGTTCTTAGAAAATAATGAAGATCACTCCATCTAAAACAAAAAGAGCAGTAGTTAGAAGACTGCATCGGCCAAGACTTACAGATTCAAAGGGAATGTTTAGAACAAGTAGAAGTGAGTTTTATTCCAGTGCTGAGAGTGGAAGGAATGAACTGAAACCATTTCCAGCCTTTTTGTTCTCTGCTCAACAATTCATAGCCCAGGAATGGGCTACAAGGTGTTCAATAGGCCCAGCTTAGGACATGTACCCATGTTTTGGCAAGGGGTGGGATGAACCTGATTAATTGTCCCACCAGACTGTATCGGTGGTGGAGAGGTAGTGCTCTAAAAGGTAATCAGAGTAATGATACCAAGTCAGAGTCATTGACTGCTGAGATCATCCGTTTATTGAGCATTTCATCACTTTGGGAAGCATCTGCTTACTGATCAGATAAAAAATGGAAAATTGGAAAAGGGGTAACCAGTTTAGGCCAGGTTACACGGGTTGCGTATGGAGCAGTGACTATAGGTTGCTTGCAGAGGACAAGCAAGAACAATGGGGAGGTAAATAGATGCCGTGTGAAGCAGCCCATCTGTATACCTAGGAGTCCCAAGTCCTGTGCCCTTTTCAGGCCTACTCTCCTTGAGACAGAAGACATTTCATACTGCAATTCTTGGGTCAGGTGCAGCAAAATGTTTCTTCTCTTGGTACTTTCTCATTTGCGGATAAATTATTTAATAAAGCTTTTATAATTCATTATAGCTTGATGTCTTAGGAAGGTTTTACTTTCGTATTTTCCAGAAGTTACATTCTATTTCCTGGGGAATCTTTCCCATAATTTGGGGTGTATATAAAAATACTCACTATAATTTGGTTGGCATGTAAAGTCTGTCTCTCAATATGAGTCTATATATGAATAAAAAAGTAGTTACATGAACCTGTTAGGATGGCTTTCATTTCTCTTTACTACCCAACCCTCTTCATTCCCAGTCCTTCAGCTTATTTGACCATTTACATTTTATTGAATGGTTCTGCCGAGTCACGGTTAGTGTCCTAATCTATCAGCACTGATCATTGGCTTATTATGAAGTCCAAGTAATTGGCCTTATGTTTTTATCATTTTAACTAACTGATCTTCAATTATTTAAGCTATAGAAAACATAGTTTTATAGACTACTTAAATCCCCAAGTTAATTTAGATTAACCTAACCTGTCTTGTTCCCAATCACCTTTAACATTTGAGTACAAAATCACTGTCTTTGAAGTGTTCTGAGACCTGGTTTTAAAAGGAAGGGTTTTGTAGTATTTTAAAGTTAGCTTAAGTGTTTAATAACTTTTTCTTTTTTAGAGTTGTAAGAATTTTTCTTTTTAAAATTTATTTTTTATTATTCTTCAAGTACAGTTGTCTACATTTTCCAGCCTAAACATTCACCTGACCAACTCATCCCCACCTCCCACCCTCAATCCTACCCCCCTTTGGCTTTCTCCATGGGTCCTTCATACATGTTCCTTGACAACTCTTCCCCTTCTATCCCCTGTTATCCCCTTCCTCCATCCCCTCTGGACACTGTCAAATTGTTCCTTATTTCGATGTCTCTGGTTATATTTTGCTTCCTTATTTGTTATGTTGATTAGGTTCCACTTATAGGTGGGATCATTTGGTATTTTTCTTTCACCACCTGACTTATTTCACTTAGCATAATGCTCTTCAGATCCATCCATGCCGTTGCAAAGGGTAGGAGCTCCTTTTTTCTTTTTGCTGCATAGTATTCCGTTGTGTAAATGTGCCACTTTTTTGATCCACTTATTTACTGATGGGCACTTAGGTTGCCTCCAACACTTGGCTGTTGTAAATTGCGATGCTATGCACATTGGGGTGCATAGGTTGTTTGGTGTTTCAGGATTCTTAGGGTATAATCCCAGCACTGGAATTGCCAGGTCAGAAGGCAGTTCCATTTTTAGTTCTCTGAGGAAATTCCATACTGCTTTCCACAGTAGCTACACCAGTCTGCATTCCCACCAACAGTGTACAAGAGTTGCCTTTTCTCCGCAATCTCACCAGCACTTGTTCTTTGTTGATTTGTTTATGATGGCCATTCTGACTGGTGTGAAGTGGTATCTCATTGTGGTTTTAATTTGCACCTCTCTGATGACTAGTGATGCTGAGCATCTTTTCATATGTCTCTGAGCCCTCTGTATGTCCTCCTTGGAGAAGTGCCTCTTCAAGTCCTTTGCCCATTTTTTAATTGGGTTGTTTGTCTTCTTGGAGTGGTGATGTGTGAGTTCTTTATATATTTTGGAGATCAAACTACTGTCCGAGATACATTGACAGATATATTTTCCCATACATTTGGTTCCTTTTTCATTTTGTTAATATTTTTGTTAGCCGTGCAGAAGCTTTTAATTTTGATGAGGTCCCATTTGTTTATTCTTTCCTTTATGTCCAATGCACTCAGGGACATATCACTGAAAATATTGCTGTGGAATATTGCTGTGGAATGTCTGAGATTTTCCTGCCTGTGCTTTGCTGTAGGACTGTTACGGTATCACAACTTATGTTTAAGTGTTTTATCCATCTTCAATTTATTTTTGTGTGTGGTGTAAGTTGGTAGTCATGTTTCTTTTTTTTACATGTAGCTGTCCAGATCTCCCAACATTTATTGAAGAGGCTATTTTTACTTCATTTTATGCTTCTACCCCTTTATCAAATATTAATTGACCGTAGAGACTTGGGTTTATTTCTGGGCTTTCTATTCTGTTCCACTGACCTATGTGTCTCTTCTTATGCCATTACCAGTCTGTTTTGTTTACCATGGCCTTGTACTATAGTTTTATGTGAGGTATGGTGATCCCTCTGACTTTGTTCTTCTTTCTCATAATTGCTGTGGCTATTTGGAGTCATGTATGGTTCCATATAAATTTTTGAAATGTTTGTTCTACATCTGTGAAATATGTGGTTTATACTTTAAGAGAGATTGCTTTTAATCTATAAATTGCTTTGGGTAGTGTGGACATGTTGATGATAATTCTTCCAATCCATGGACATAGTATATGCTTCCATTTATTTGTGTCTTCCTCAATTTCTTTCTGCAGTGTTGTATACTTTTCTGAGTATAGGTCTTTTACCTTCTTGATTGGGTTTATTCCTAGGTACTTTATTTTTCTTGTTGCTAGCAAATGGGATTTTTTTTCACTGATTTCTGTTTCCGACATTTCGTTATTGGTGTACAAAAATGCCTTCAATTTCTGCATATTTACTTTGTATCCCGTTGTTTTGCCAAATTCGCGTATTAGGTTGAGTAGCTTTTTGGTGGAGACTATAAGGTTTTCTATGTACACTATCATGTCATCTGCAAACAATTACAGTTTTACTTCCTCCTTTCCAGTTTAGATGCCTTTTATTTCTTCCTGTCTGCTTGCTGTGGCTAAGACTTCAATACTATGTTGAATAGAAGTGGACAAAGCGAACATCCTTGTCTTGTTCCTGACCTTAGTGGGAAATCTTTTAGTTTTTGTCTGTTGAGTATGATGTTAGCTGTAGGTTTTTCATATATGACTTTTATTACGTTGAGGTATGTTCCCTCTACTCCCACTTTGCTGAGTGTTTTTATCAGAAATGGGTGCTGTACCTTATCAAATGCTTTTTCCACATCTATTGATATGCTCATGTGATTTTTGTCTTTGCTGTTGTTTATGTATAATGTTTATTGATTTGTGAATATTATACCATCCTTGCATCCCTGGAATGAATCCCACTTGATTATGGTATATGATCTTTTTGATGTATTTCTGGATGCTGTTTTCCAGTACTTTGTTGAGGATTTTAGCATCTGTGTTCATCAGCGATACTGACCTGTAGTTTTCTTTCTTTGTTGTATCTTTATCTGGTTTTGGGATTAGGATGATGCTGGCTTCATAAAAAGAGTTTGGTAGTCTTCCCTCTTCTTGAATTTTTTTTGAATAATCTGAGAGGTATAGGTGTTAGCTCTTACTTAAATGTTTTCTTAAATTTTCCTGTGAAACCATCTGGTCTAGGGCTTTTGTGTGTCGGGAGTTTTTTCATTACTGCTTCAATTTCACCAGCTGCTATCAGTCTGTTTAGGCTTTCTGCTTCTTCTTGGTTCAGTTTGGAATATTGTATTTTTCTTGAAATTTTTCCATTTCACCCAGGTTTTCAAATTTTGGGGCATAGAGTTGTTCATAGTTTCTTACAATCCTTTCTATTTCTCTGGTATTAGTTGTAATTTCTACTCTTTCATTTCTGATTTTATTTTGTTGGGGCCTCTCATTTTTTCTTGATGAATCTGCTTAAAGGCTTGTCGATTTTGTTTATCTTTTCAAAGAACCAGCTCCTGGATTTATTGGTACTTTGAATTGTTCTTTTACTTTCTTTTTCATTTAATTTTGCTGTTATCTTGATTATTTCCTTATTGGGCTATCTTTGTTGTTGTTCCTCCAGTTCTTCTAGATGTAGGGTTAGGTTGTTTATTTCAAATGTTTATATCTTTTTTTAGGTAGGCCTATCTTGCTATGAACTTCCGTCTCAAGACAGCTTTTACTGTGTTCCCTAGGTTTTGTACTGTTGTGTGTTCTTTTTCATTTGTTTCCGGAAACTTTTTTATTTCTTTCTTGATCTTATTATTAACCCATTCATTGTTTAAGAGCATGCTATTCAGTGTCCATGAGTTTGAATGTTTTTGAATTTTTTTTCCTTGAGGTTGGTTTCTAGTTTCTAGCCCTTGTGTTTCTAGCCCTGGTTCTGAGAAAATGCTTGATATGTTTTCAATTTTCTTGAATTTGTTGAGGATTTTTTCGTGTACTATCATATAGTGTGTCTTTGAAAAGAATGTGCATTTGAAAAGAATGTGTATTTTGCTTCTTTAGGATGGAAGGCTCTACATATATCAGTTAAGTCCATTTGATGTAATGAGTCTCTGGTGTAATCAGTTCAACAATCTCCTGGTTGATATATTGTTTGGAAGATCTGTCCATTGTTGACAGTAGGGTAACAAAATCCCCTACTATAATTGTCTTGTTATATCTTTCTTGAAGTCCTCCAAGAATTTCCTTATATATTTGGGTACTCCTTTGTTGGGTGCATATATGTTTATAATTTTTATGTCTTCTTGGTGGATTCCTTACTTGAGTATTTTGAAGTATCATTCTGGGTCTCTTCTTATGGCCTTTGTTTTGAAGTCTATTTTGTCAGGTATAAGCATTGCTACCCCAGCTCTTTTTTTTCGTGTCCATTAGCTTGGAATATTTTTTTCCAAACCTTCACTTTCAGTCTATATGGGTCTTTTGTTCTGAGGTGGGTCTCTTGTAGGCAGCATATGTGTGGGTCGTGTTCTTAATCATTCAGCTACACTATGTCTTTAGATTGGAGCATTTAATCCATTTACATTTAAGGTTATTATCGATAGGTTCTTATTCATTGCCATTGTTCTCCTTTTGTACCTTTGTTCCTCCTTCTCTCACTGTTTTTCTTCCTCTTCTTAAAGCAGTCCCTTTAGCATATGTTGCAATGCTGGTTTGGTGGAGGTGTGTTCTTTTAGCCTTCGTTGGCCTGGGAAGCTCATTATTTCACCTTCCATTTTAATTGAGAGCCTTGCTGGATAGAGTAGTCTTGGTTTCAGGCCTTTGCTTCTCATTACTTGGAATATTTCTTGCCAGTGCCTTCAGGCTTATAATGTTTCTGTTGAGAAGTCAGCTGTTAGCCTTATCAGGGCTCCCTTGTATGTTACTGCCTGTTTCTCTCTTGCCACCTTTAAGATTTTCTCTTTGTCTTGGAATTTTGCCATTTTATTTAGGATGTGTCTTGAAATGGGCCTTTTGGGGTTCCTCTTGATTGGGACCCCCTCCACTTCCTGGACTTTCCTCTCATCACCCTGGCTTTTTCTCTCATCAAATCAGGGACGTTGTCCATGATTACTTTTTCTAACAGGTTTTCTATCCTTTGCTCCTCTTCTCCTTCTGGTAACCCTATTATATGGTTATTATTCCATTTCATGTTATCCTGCATTTCCCATAACCCCTCTTTGTTCTTTTTCAGTCTTTTTCCTTTTTTTGCTCTTTTTGGGAGTTTTTTTCTACCTGTCCTTCAGCTCACTGATTCAATCCTCTGCTTCATCCAGCCTGCTTTTGATTCCTTTTACTGTGTTCTGCAATTCAGAATTGTATTCTTCATTTCCTCTTGACCCTTGTTGATTGTTTCTGTATCCTTTTTTATACTGATATCATTTGCAGTGAGTTCCTCATAGTTTCCCTGTAGTTTCTGGTAATTTGCACTGAGCTCTTTGAGCTTCCTTGTTACCATTGTTTTGAACTCAGTATCTGATAGTTGACTTGCCTCTATTTTATTTAGCATCCTTTCTGAGGATCCCTCCTTTCCTTTTTGTTAGGGGTTGCTTTTTTGTCTTCCCATTATTTATGAGACTCTTCTTGTTTGTCTCTGCTTCTTAAATTGTTCTGTTTTGACTTTCTGACTTTGTGATGTGAACTTCTATGGTAGGAGACCCGTGAGATTCAGTGGTGCAGTCTCTTTGATCTCCTGAACTTGATGCTCTTAGGATGCCCTTTATGCCTTTTGTGCTGGTTCTGTGGATGTAATTGGGTTTTGTTTGTTGTTGGGTCTTTCTTTGGTGGATCCTTCCCTCCAGCTGGTTGACTGAGGGTCACTCCACCCACCAAGTCTTGTATGCTGTAGTCAGGTATGCTGTGTGTTACCAGAAGAAAACTACAAAGCCCAGCAAACAAACCCACACACACAAAAATTACTCCCCCCAACAATCCCACTATCAACAGTAAATGAACCGATATTAACAAGTGTGTAAAGAAATTAACACTATTTTAAGAAAGGAGAGTGGATATGAGATGACCTACTGAAAGAAAAATGATTTTGAGAGTGTAGAGGGAGGAACACTAATAAGAGTTGGGAGTTGGAGCAATGGAAGGAGAGAAGGTTAAATTGACATCATGAATGAAAAAGGGAATGAAGATTCTGGAATGGAGTATGAGAAGGGAAGCATATAGTATTAGGTTTAAACAGAAATTAAAATGATATAAAGTGGGAGAGAGAAAGAAAAAGGAAGGAAAATATTAAATAATTAATGAAAATAATAGGAACCAAATTGGAGAGAAAGATCCACCAGAGTACTATCAACAACAAATGAGCTGAAATTAATATAGGTGGTATGGGAATAAGAGGGAAAAAGGAAACCAAGAAAAGTCTAAGAGATGTTTAGAGGATTAGGACAAATTTTCTAGTGATGGGGGAGAGGGAACTAAGAATGTGCAACAAAAACTAGACTAAGTGAGGGAAAAATTAAATATTGGGATGTAAAGGAAAAGAAAAAAAAGGAGAATAAAGAAAAATAAAAGGTCAGGTTGAAAGAGAACTAGAAGAAAGACAAAAAGAAAAAACAGGCTAAGGCAGCAAAAATTTGAGACTAAAAAAGAGTAGGAGAGGGGACCAGAAAATTTGATATTTGAAATAACAAATTAGTAAAGGTATGGAGATAAAATTGAAAAAACAATGCCATAACAAGTACCTGCCCACAACTGACTAGCAAGGATTGTTAAAGGTGAAGAGAGAATGTGGGTATTTTAAGAGCAGGGTAAAAGGATGTGAAATGACCCTTGTCAAGAAAATTGGGTTTGTGTGTCTAGATGGGGGGAGAAACAATAACAGTGCAGAATGGAAGCAAGTTGTAGCAAGAGAGAAAACAAAATTTGAAATGTAATGTGAGGAAAGGGGAAGGTTAAATGGGCTAAGAAGAGGTTGAGGCAAAATATGTGAATTGAAATATACCCTAGTATAAAATCTAGTGATTTAATGTGTACAAACTTTCTGGACAAGAAATGAATGTTAAAAAGCTATGCAGGAAAGAAAATACTGCAAATCTTGAAGAAGACCATAGTGGCTTTTGTCTCGGTAGCCTCTTGTATTTACCACGTTTTTTTCTTTCTGGATCTGCCTCTGGTGATGTCAGATGATGTCCCAGTCTGACCATAGTCAGCCTGTTCGATACTTAAAGGGATTTGCTGTCCCTGTGAGTCTCCTTCAGTTGTCAATCTGGTCAGTCTGCACTCAGCAGTCAGGCTTAAGCACCACAGGGCCAGGGCAAACACCCTCCTGGGGTCCAGGCTATTGTTTCCCCTCAGGCTGATGCTGCTCAAGAGGGTAGTGGTTTGCCTGAGGACAAGAGCTGCTGCCATTTGTGGCATGACTCAGCATCGGGATCTCAGTTCTCTCCCCAAAGCTTCAGTCCTTAGTCTCTCCTCAGGCATCACCAGTTCATTCCACCCCCACCTTTGCCAGAACCCAGGATAAGTGGCTACAAATGAAAATTTGTCTGTTCGCCCTTTAAATGGCTTTTGGATATCTAGTCGCCTGTCTCTCACAGAGATCAACCCTGCTGCTTTTCGCTATGGTTTGTTATTGGTATACTTTTTGAGCTCTGGTGCTCTAGGCTGGGAATCCTAGCATAGAGTTTAGACTCCATTCTTCTTAGGGGGATCCAATAGGCCTCTCAGTTATCCCTCCAGTGCTGCCACCTGTGAGTGCCCAGCCAGCCCTCTCAAGTCTCCGCCATACTCCTTAACAGACAGGTTGTGCCAAAGCTGATTCTTCTGTCTGATGTTATACGGCTTCTGTCTTGCTCTGGCTCAGTTGTTTGTTCTGGATGTTTTTTCCACAATTGAGTTGTAATTCCAGATTGGCCCTGGGAGGACATTACTGTGAGTTCCATTCACTCCTCTGCCATCTTCTCCATCTCCTCTTCCTGAAATGTTTTGTAGAATTCTCCTGTGAAACAGTCCAGTCCAGGGCTTTTGTGTGCTGGGAGTTTTTTTTAATACTGCTTTGATGTCACCAGCTGTTATTGGTCTGTTCAGGCTTTCTGCTGCTTCTTGATTCAGTTTTGGAAGATTATATTTTTCTAGAAATTTTTCCATTTCACCCAGGTTTTCAAATTTTTTAGAATATAGTTGTTCCTAGTAATTTCTTACAGTCCTTTTTATTTCTGTAGTATCAGTTGTAATCTCTCCTTTTTCATTTCTGATTGTGTTTATTTGGGTCCCCTCTCTTTTTTTCTTGATGAATCTGCTTAAAGGCTTGTCGATTTTGTTTATCTTTTCAAAGGATCAGCTCCTGGATTTGTTGATCCTTAGAATTGTGCTTTTAGTCTCTATGTCATTTAATTTTGCTCTGATCTTGGTTATTTCCTTCCCTCTACTTGCTCTGGGCTGTCTTTGTTATTGTTCCTTGAGTTCTTGTAGGCATAGGGGTAGGTTGTTTATTTGAAATGTTTCTGTGTTTTTAGGTAGGCCTGTATCACTATGAGCTTCCCTCTCAAGACAGCCTTTGCTGTGTCCCATAGGTTTTGGGTTGTTGTGAGTTCATTTTCATTTGTTTCCAGAAACTTTTTGATTTCTTCCTTGATCTCATTATTAACCCATGCATTGTTTAATGGCATGCTATTCAGTCTCCATGAGTTTGAATGTTTTTGAGTTTTTTCTTTGAGGTTGGTTTCTAGTTTCAAGCCCTTGTGGTCCGAAACATAATTTTTTGTGTCATAAAAGTTTGTCTTTGGAACTCTCAATAAATACCTAGTTAATTTCTAAGCATTTAGTCTGCAGTAGAAATGACAAAAGTCCATCAGGCTTATTAAAACTAACATGAAACAAAGTGAAAGGACTGGAGTGATTTTCTTGGTCAACATGAGCATCTGAGAATTATTTTTCTTCCTTTTTGGTTTTAAACTTTGCTTTTAATTGGTGATATTTGCAACTATATGACTATGTTATATACATTAAACTTTCGTGACAACAAGCTACTTTTATACTAGAAAAGGAAGTAGTATAGCAAAAAAACTATTTTTCATTTTGTTTGATAAATAAACCCATTATAGTAAACAACAGTTGCATTAGTTTTACAACACTATATAAACCATTTCCTTTCAGATCTAAGGGTTTCTTTACCATTTTTTGAAATATAGTATAAGTTTCTGTACTTGCAGTTAGGTTTATAATTTACATTGTCCGAGTTGGAACGCACTGTGGTGAGATGAGAAATGTGCAGAGCAGTCATTCTTTTGATCTTTTGCTGAGGCTTCCCTTCATTGTAGTCTGTTTATGGTAGTTAGGAAGATAGATGGCTTTGGGGCTGGTCTGATCTGGTTCGCACCTCACCTTTTAACTTGCCAGCAGTGTTACTTGGACAGATTACCTCTCTGAGCTTTAGTTTTCTTAACTGTAAAGACACTTGTTTAGTGACACTTGTTCTTCGTGGTTGCCATTACTTGCCATGAATTGGGTAGTGACAGGAGTCCAGAAAAGTGCCACGCTCATAGCAACTATGCAGTAAATGTTAGGTCTTTTTGCTGAGTAGATTTATTTTGCTCCTAAGCAACTCAAGTGCTAATATTAATACATTAATGAGAACTTTTTTTAACTTACATTTGATATGAATTTAAGACGTTATTTAAACCAAGTTTGTCATTAAACTGGTAGCCCTGTGTAGGACCAGCAAAATGTGGTTAAGTTTCTGAAAATGATAAAAGTAGCCAGATAGATTTAGACTTTAGAGATGTCTTTAAAATAAGACCAAAACAAATACAGAAAAACAAGAAACCTGGTAGAAACTAAAATGCCCCCTTGAGATTCAAAGCATTTATGTGGTTATCTAGAGCATTTTATATATTTATAAGCTTTACACTTTTTTAACTTCTCACTGAATTTATTGGGGTGACATTGGCTAATAAAATTATGTAGGTTTCAGGGGTACAAGTCTATAACACATCATCTGTATATTGTGTTTTGTGTTCACCATCCCAAGTCAAGTCTCCTTCTATCACCATTTATCCCCGTTGCCCTCTTCTACCTCCCCCGACTTCCCTTTCCCTCTGGTAATCACTATATTATTGTCTGTGAGTTTTATTTTCATTTGCTTAATCCATTCACCTTTTTCACCCAGCCTCCCAACTGCCCTCCCCCCTCTGATAGCTGTCAGTCTGTTCTCTGGATCTATGACTGTTTCTATTTTGTTTGCTAATCCATTTTGTTCATTAGATTCCACATATGAGTACAATCATATGGTACTTGTCTTTCTCTGATTGGCTTATTTCACTTAGCATAATGTTCTATCCAGGTCCATCCATGCTCTTAAAGACAGTGTTTAGTATCTGTTCCTCCTCTGAATACCTGCTATGTATACCATACTCACTAGCAGCCTTGATGACTATTGTACAACATTTCTTACTCTATTTTTCCTTGAACTTATAGAATTCTATACTTAAAAGATTTATTTCTCCTGTTATAATATTTAAAACTAGTAAAATTTCTTAATTTATCATATTTCAAATTGGACATCTTTATTCTGCTTGGTTAAATAAATTTGGGTCTACATCCTGACAATTTCTGTCATTAAATGAATATTTATGAAGAAACTGACATCTAGAGAGCTCTGCTGCAGAATTGGGTTACAAACATGATGATCTATTAGAAGAGAGGCAGGTGGGATATAAGTGTCAGGAGAGAGTTGTAAACAAAGTGCCATGGAAGTGCTTGGAAGAACAGTTAGCTCTGGATGGGGAGGCTGGAAAAGACTCTGTCGTGGAAGTTGCATTTGAATTTGGCCTTAGGAAGAGCTGGGTAGAGTGAGGGGTGGGCTCAGAAGAAGGCAATGACATTGGCAGCAGAGGAGATGCAACAAAATAAAGCATGAAGTGAGTGGCATTTTAGGAACAATAAGTAGATTGGTATGACTGGAATCTGAGCTGGATTGGATTTTTTTGGTAAGAAATGAATGTGGAAAGGTGGAATTAGGCCTTATTGCTAAGTTTCTTAAGTGCTCTTTAAAAGATGTGGAGCCTTGTTCTGTAGATAACATCATTCTAATGCAGAGAAAAAAGATAGTGAGCTCTGTGGTCTTGGTGAAAAATTTTAGGAGTGAGAGGAGGAACAAAGTGAAAGAAAGAACTAAAAGCCCAGAGATCAATTATGAGATTATTGCAATAGTGAAGATAGAAAATCACAAACATCAGGTTGGGCTGTAACAGGATTGCTGTAGCCATCCTAAGGCTCGATTTGAATGATGTGTCAGGGTCACAGGCCGAACTCACACACGTTGGTGATCATGTACGGAGGTAAGGATAAGGGAAGTGTCACAGATAACTTAGTAACTTTGAGCTTAGTTTCCAGACACAATGATGCCAAATTAACAAAGATTGAAAGAGTCACTTCCTTTGACTAAAATGAGAGTACTTATAGTGAAGGACTTGACAAAGCAGAATTTCCAAAATTCTAGTGCTCTGATAGCTGTAGCACTGGTGGCTTTGTATGACTCCTGCTATAGGAAATCTCATGTTTCAGTTGCTCTATGTAAGAAGATGTTGATACATGGTAGAGTTATGAGGGTTAACCTGAGATTTTAATTTTTGCAAATTTGTTACACCATCTTTTTAACGTGAGAATACTACAAAAACTGTTTAGTCTTCAAGAGACCTACCAAGCCAAAAGACACGAGTTTTATGGGGAACTCCAGAGGAAGGAAGAAGAGATGAAGCAGATGTTTGTGCAGCGAGTGAAGGAGAAAGAAGCCATACTAAAAGAAGCTGAAAGAGAGGCAAGTGCACTAGTTTGATGGGATTTGCATTTTTAGGTATCCTATTAATTTGGGGGATTTATCTCAATAACTTAGTTGAGATGCATTTGTAGACTAGTTGTTTGTCTTTAAACACTAGGTATTTTAACATACAGTCTTTTAAAAAATCACAGACTGAAATCAAATAAAAATTTTGGACTTTATGAGCAAATGGTCATCCTTTACAAGTGGGTTACCAAGGACTTGTAATAGACCAGTTTACTGATAAGTGTTTTAAATATCTTAACCATGAGCCAGAAATGTTTTAGCTCTGGCTTGATAAAGCTTTTTTTTTTTTTTTAAGAGTTTTTGAGAGTTGTTTGGATTGTGTTTTGCTGTGAAATAGATAACTATAAAAGCTGTTTAAGAAGCTTTTTGAGTTTGAACTCAGGCTTTCTGGGTAAGTCTCATGCTGTAGAAGACCTTTGGATAGCCTTGGCACAAGTAAACATCAGCAGTGAATTCCTGTAGTTTTGTTTGCTTCTCATTCTTCAAGCAACAGTTTTAGTTTTATTTATGTTAAGCTATTTTCTATAGATCCATCGACCCAACTGCAATGGCTACTTTTAAGCCATTCAGATGAGGCTCAAAAAGGATGAGCTGAAAAAAAGGATTTCTAGAAGACAGAAATGTTAATATAGCTTTATAATGCAGGAGTTCCTGAAGAGTTATTTGTAATTTAACTTTACAAACTTATTATTTCAAGTACACTTATGCTACTTGATATTTAAATAGTAAATGGTTTTGTAAAATTAATACCCTACTAATATATCCTATTTGTAATTTGAATTTTGATTTTTCCTTTTGAAAAAGTTGAAGTAATAGGAACGCGAAAGTACAGAGTAACCCTGTGTCCCTCCCCACACCTAGATTTAGCAGTGAACATTTTGTTGTCTTTATTTTAATGTGTATGTGTGTATCTGTGTGGGTATGTACATGTGTAATTTTCCTTGGTCATCCAAAGCTGGTTGCCGACATCATGGCACTTTATCTCTGGGCATATCACTGTGCATCTCTGAAGCTTAGGTATATTTTTCTTCATGACCATAGTAACAATATCATGCTTAGAAAATTAGTAGGAATGCCAAAATCTCACCTAATTTCCAGTCCATATTAAAATTTCCCCAATTGTCTCAAGATTGTCTATTATTGTTTCTTTTTGTATGATAATTTTTTATTTTTGTTTTTGAACCAGAATTAAATCACATGTCTCTTATTGCATTTGGGTATTCTGTTTTTTTAGTCTCTTTTAAACTAGTCCCTAGTTTGTAGTTGTTTTTAAATACAAATATTAAGGAAGGAGTTGTGATGAGTAGGATAAGGATGCTGATATTCTGTCTTTAAAATGTTAGTAGAGTAAAATTCTTTCAGGAGTTTCTCATATATCATGATTCTTAGTTTCTCTAATGAAAGAGAATGTTAGAGAAGTGATTCATAGATAAGTTTTAATTTTAAAATCCCACATAAGAATACTTTGCTTAAATGTGTATTATTTAAAAGGAAGTTAAAAAGTCAGGGTGACCAAATGATTGAAAAAAAAGAGAAATATTGTTTGTTAGTAGGTCCTTTGTAGAGTTTTATTTTTGTGATTCAAGTGCTATTTTGCGTTGAGTATATATTAAACTAACAAGTTAATTTAAAACTAAGTTACCAACAACCAACATTGTCAAAGGAGTTCTAAACTTTTAATTATATAGCTTTAGAGGGGGTAAATTACTGGCTTGTTTCATTAATGTTACAAAGTACCTAATGACCAGTGTTCATACTATAAAGCCAATATTGTTGATACTTTACAGTCAGGGTCAGTCAGCTAAAGAAGGGCACCTAGTCAATAATCATCACTCCATGAGACCAGAGTCATCTACTAAAGGACTAAGGAAGACAGTATAATGTATTGCCTTAATTAGGATGATTTTAAAGGGAAAGAGGGCTTCTTAATAATTACACTGGAACAATAGGTAGTTGTAAACCAGGTCTCTTTAGGGTAAACCAGGACATTTGGTCTCCCAATATTTGGCTGCTAACATTTTAAAGCTAGTTATGTCAGTAAGATACTTTCAGTCATTAATAAAAAGATAATTTTGGTAACCCCAAACATTATTTACTTCTGTATTAGGGAACCTTGATATTTAAAATATCCTTGCCAATATTGTTATATAACAAATACTCTTAAATTTATCTTTTGTATAAAACTGGATTTTATTATATAGTTAAAAATGTGAACATTAGATAGAGTAGAGAGATACATAGAACAAATGTTATCTCAAAATACTGTTTGAATATTCTTTTTTACATTCGTTACATTATTCTAAAAGTACTGAGGCATTCCCCTTCCCCCACTACAAGAAAAAGTAACAATTTATTCCTCAAATAAAGCGTGTAACCATCATTAAATTGTTACTACTCTCCCATTTTATAAGTTTACTTAGTCATTAATTTTTCATTTAATTGATGTCTCTCCTATTTCCAAAAGTATTCTAGATGATTTTCAGTATAAAATACAGTGCCTTATCATCTGGAACATGAGAGTACAGGAGCCTTATATTGCAGGACAGGAAGGAGAGGTTTGCCCATACATACAGCTGAGAGCCGAGGAACAAGGTAACTTCTCAGTGAACACAGACAACCTCCTAGGCATTCAAGGTGAAAAGGGACCACAGTGAGGTACAAAGCTCAGATTAAAGATAATCTAGTTCAATAAGAGAGGAACGTTGTCCCTAGCATTTTTTTTTTTTAATGGATGCATTTAAAAGGATCATTGAGTAACAGAATGTGTAACATCCTTACAAGTAGTATTTATACAAGATACAGCAATGTACCATACTGATGATAGTCTTAAGAGTGCAATAACACAAAACGTCTACTTTTTAAAAACTTTTTTGGTTAGTATTCGAAAATATGTTTGAATTAAATGCCTGTTGCAGTGAATAATGGAACCATGAGTGAGTGCTTCATGTATATGATATCAAAAGCTTTGAGTTCCACATAATATCAGTAATAGTCACATTCACACCTTTGCTGCTCCCCCTTTTTAAAACATTTTTCTTGTTACAGTTTTTCTGGAATTTTTATCAACCTGATGAATGAAATACGAAGTACTCTCTAACCTTTCACAATATCTGTGTATGCATATAAAGTATGCACTTAAGTCATCAGGGGTATATATATCTGTTTACATAAGTATAAATGTGCCGCTGTGTTCTCAGTTTCTGTTTCACTCTCCACGCCGCTCCTCTCCCAAATTTATAGAGGCTGCACATACACTCAGAGAGTCGTAGACTTTATTCTACTGATTTGAACGACAACTAGATGAGTTCCATTCTGTAAATATACATAACACACACACTTACCTATCTTTTTTATAGAGGCAGGGACCATTTAAATCCTTTTTTTCTTTAATTTTTTAAAATTGATTTTTAGTGAGAGAGGAGTGAAAGGGAGAGCAACATCAATTTATTGTTCCACTTATGGGTTCCACTCATGGGTTGATTCTTGTATGTGCCCTGGCATATCAGGATGACACTCTAACCAACTGAGTCACCCAGCCAGGGCCAAGCAGGAACCATAAATAAGCAAGTACTGAGGCACTGATACTTCAGACATCCTCAGGATGAAAAGGGTCTTGCGGTAGAAGGGCCTCACTTAATCTGCTTCAACCTTATTCAGTCTCTATTTAAATACTTCTATCAGGGGGTTTACTGGCTTGCTAGACACATGTTCTATAGTTGCAACATTTAGTTTTTATTAAGATGAAGTTCAGCCCTCTCCAGTTCCTACTGTCAGCCTCTGATTTTTAGTGAAGTATTTCCTAAATTGTTATATGCCATCTTTTCTAGAAACCAAGTTTTACTTTTTGTATGAATGTTAGGTTGCTGCCTAGAACTAAAAATACTAATTTAAAGTTTCTTTAACCAGGCTAGAAGATCAGAGAAAAAAAGATATCTTCTTTGATTTTTATTTAGAATGCTTATTTATGGCACACAGCTAATTCATATGGAGTCCACTGAATTCCCTATATATTTTTTCAGAGCAGCAAATAAACCATGGAAATCTTGTGTTATAATGTTATAAACTTTTGTAAAACTCATTGTAATGGCTGCATTAAGTGTATTCACCATCAATTTATTGTTTTTTAACTTTATTTCTATTAGACACAGGCTATTTTTTCCATTATGGGGTAAAAATTCTACAGTGAGTAGTTCTACTCTGAATTTAGGGTTTCTCGATTTAACTTAAATTTCAAGAAGGTCAATAACTGAAAAAAATAGAATAGATTTTTAACGTTATTGATTTTAATGGACAGTTTTGCTTTCCAAACATATTTTTCAGTATAATTTTCAATAACTTTTACTACAAATGATAACTTTATTTGGAAAATAAGAGTTTCTTTTTTTGATAATTTGGGTCCCTCACTTTTATTGAGTGTGGATTTTAGAAACTTTATTTGAAGAGGCTTTGTGGAGAAACTGTAGAACAAGAAAATGAAACCTTCAATAAAAGATCAAGTGTTTTAAAAACTGAGGTATTCATGAGGCTGTGGGTGGTTCTTTTGTTATTGTTGTTATATTTTGTTCATGCATTTTTTGCATGGGAACTAATTTAAAGTTACTAAGTCTGTCTCATATTTAAATTTTCCCCTGAAGCTTTAGGAAGGTGCCATAGGTTGTTGTCTGTGTCACTTGAGCTTATTTATGGCACACAGCTAATTCATATGGAGTCCACTGAAGTGTGGACTCCACACTTCATATGGAGAGTGGGAGAGCATTCCTGTGCTTCTGCTGCCATTCTCTGTCAGTAGTGAGAACTGCACCTTTGCTTCACAGTTACAGGCCAAATTTGATCACCTCACAAGAGTCCACCAAGAAGAGAGAATGAAGCTGGAAGAAAAGAGAAGACTTTTGGAAGAAGAAATAATCTCTTTCTCTAAAAAGAAAGCTACCTCTGAGATATACCAGAACCAGTCCTTTATGGCAATGGGCAGCAACTTGAAGAAGGACAAAGACCGTAAGAAGTAAGTCATCTCCAACCACCCATATCTGGTAGCCTTATCCCCATCACTTGCTGTCTCATTGCCCTGTTTGATCTTTATAGTGCTTCTCACTGTCTATTTCCTATTTCTTGTCTGCCTTCTGTGGCTAAATGTCAGCTGAGACCTTGTCCTTCTTGTTCACTGCTGCTTCCCTAGCATGTAGAACAGCACCTGGCACACATTAGGTGCTCATTAAATATTTGGCAAAATGAATAAATTAATGAACTATATAAAAATACATCACAATGTAAAAAGGGTCAGTTACCTTGGAAAAAAGTCGGCTGCTCTTGTTTCATAGCCAAGCCTATAGCTCTAATACACATCTAATAACTACTGACCTACCATTAGTTACATTGAATTTTATGTCTAATTGGAAGCTGTATACTTTCTTGTGGAATCATAGGTGTAATAATACTTGATTTAAGAAAAGCTAATTCTTAGGTTCACTTTTTTTTAATTAACAAATACTACTGATAATGATTCTGTGAGAATTTTTATTTTAATAAGGGAACCAGGCTATCGATTCGAACTCCTGTGCTTTGATGTCAGAGCTTGTGAAACCAATGGTGGACGTAAAGATGCAGAGGAAGGTAGAGAGGGTACCAGTACAATGGGGCGGCCATGAGTAGCATTTGGATGGTATTCTCAAGGCTTATAGGTTTGGGGTATGTGTTACAATCGAACTTAACCAAAGTTTTAGAAAATAAGTTTTTTTTCCTCTTTTGTACTTTGTGTCTATTTTATGTCTCCCACTTAAAATGTCCTTATCAGTTTGCCTATCTGAGTATTCTCATAATTCATTATTGACTTGTTATGTTGGGAATGCTTCTTTGTGGGTTTTTGCCTCACTTTGCCTCACTCTAGCAGTATCAAGTCCTCCTTATGTTCCTCACAGAGCAACACTTCTGGTTTAATTTTATCACCCAGCTTACAATATTTTGCCATGTATAATGCACACATTTTTGCCAAAATTTTTGAGGGAAAAATAAGGATGTACATTTTACATGGGTAGTATTAATTCCATATCTAAATAAATGTTTTTAATGATTTTATTTATGCTTATGCCTTAAAAATATAACTAGCTTTGTAATTACTTGTTACATAGAATTTCTGGTGCCATACAATATTTAAAAGTAAATGCTAAAATTCCTTTATAATACAAAAAACAGTCTCTAAATATAAATAAATAAATAATTTTTTAAAATTTTATTTTTATTCAATTACAGTTGTATGCCTTTTCTCCCCATCCCTCCACCCCACCCCAGCCAGTCCCGCCTCCCTCCCCCACCTCCACCCTCTCCCTTGATTTTGTCCATGTGTCCTTTATAGTAGTTCCTGTAAACCTCTCTCCCCACTGTCCCCTCCCCCTCCCCTCTGGCTATTGTTAGATTGTTCTTAACTTCAATGTCTCTGGTTATATTTTGTTTGCTTTTTTCTTCTGTTGATTATGTTCGAGTTAAAAGTGAGATCATATGGTATTTGTCCCTCACCGCCTGGCTTATTTCACTTAGCATAATGCTCTCCAGTTCCATCCATGCTGTTGCAAAGGGTAAAAGCTCCTTCTTAAATAAATAAATAATTGAATTTAAAAATTTAAATGAAAGATTTTTTTTTTCCTGAAAGTTTTGGCCAAAAACATGGGTGTGCATTATACACGAGAGAACACATTATACATGACAAAGTATGGTACTTCAAACCCAGCATTTTCAGAATATTGTAACTCAGTTTCAAAATAGTTAGGAAAACATACATTTGGTATATAGCTCACCATTTTGAACTATGGAGAAGTAAATCCACAGGGTTTTGGTGTATTTCATTGACCTGTGGATTTTATAGCTTTTGGTGGAAGAAAGAGGAATTCTCATGAATTAGCTTTTAATATAAGTTCTACAAGGGCATGGATTCTGAATTGTGTTCATGGATGTATCCATCCCCAGAGCCTAGAACAGTGACTGGTACATAGTGGGCATCCATTGTTTGTCAAGAGAATAATAATGACATTTATTCAAATATTGAATTTCCAAAGATAAAACAATAAATGTAATTTATTATTGCATTTTATTATGCTTTGAATTATAAAACTATGGGACCTATTACCTTCTTTTTATCTTACTCCAGTGCTAATAAAATTGGATTCCCCCATATTTATTTTATATATGAAAGACAATTTACACTTACCTTGTGGAAATTATCATCCTGTTCCACTTGAGAACCACTAGTATGAGCTGTTGCTGACAAAATCAGGGCCAAGCCCATAGCTTTTTGAGAGCCCAGAATTCATCCTTAATAAAATAGAGTTTGGGGGGGGGGTCCCTCTCTTTCCAAAGTTCTATAGTTAGATATCCTACAGAATATTAGATGTATATTTGTTCTTTTTGGAAAAGCTTTGTAAAACTAATGGTTCTAGTAATTTTTATTTCTTATATGGTTTTATATTATGCCAATCAAATGTTTTTTTCTCTTTCCAGCTCCAATTTTATGTAAGTGTTCCAGATCACAGAAGGTCATCACAAGCAAAGTTATTAAAATGTTAGAAGTATGCTGTGACTTTTCTTGCTTATTTTATTTGCTCTATCTGGCAAGTGACCAGAGTTACTGCCATTTATGGAAAAATACTTTTAAGCATAAGGTCAATATATAAGCCAGAGTGGATGATAGAACTTACATATTCACTGTTAGAAGTTTTTAAATTGCTGGTTTGTGATGAATCTAGGCCCCTGCTACTGATTTGTGGTCACTTTGCAGAGCATACTACCAGTGTCAGTACCATTGAAAATACTGAACTCATCCATGTTATTGTGGCTGTCTGATTGCATTCATGTCCTAAGATGAACCTTTTTCTTATACATACTAAAGGTAAAATTTGGGGAATGTGTTTTAAAATATATTATGTACCTGAAAGTCTAACCTCTTAATAGTTTTATAAAACTTTTTTTAATTTTTGATATAATTTTCTAGTTGGTAACATGACCCTAAGATTTTGTATCAAATTTCATATACCATGATAGTCTTCTGTGCTTCAGTATGCCTTCTTGTGGTTGATGTATTTTTGTGGTGAAAAAAATATGTTTAAAAGTAAAAGCATCCAAGTATATAAACCCTTTTTCTAGTGATAAGTACTTTTGAACCTGGGTTTATAACATTGTTTTCTTTGGGATGTGTTACATATTGTTGCTTAGAACTCTGTCTTCCAGGGGGAAAATAATAAGATTGAATTATCTGACTAAAAATATTGCTTAAGAAAATAGCTATGAATATATGAATACCAAAGATATAAAAATTTAGATAATTCGTATCAAAAAGGATAATTGAATTCAGTGCCTTAGTAATATTCTCAGAACAATTAACTTATTTTTAACAGTCATAGGTATACAATTTTTTGTTTTTGTACTTAAATATTCTAAGTAAAGCTGACATTTACTCTTGACAAACAAAATATACCTACATGTTTACTAAAATGTTAAATTACATTAACTTTTCTATTTACAAACTATCATCTTAGGGAACATTTTATCAAAATTAGTTCATCAGAACAGGTACATTACCAGTATTTTTCAGTGTTTAACTTAGCCTATTTTAGATTCTGAACAGCATTTTGTCTTGTTTTTTATGAAGCTGTGTAAGTTGCAAATAAAACCCTTCATTTTCTGGTACAATTTATCTGGACAAATACTTTACTTTCCATTTTTACATTTGAAATACACAAATGCCTCTTAGCCTTTTTAAACGGTAATAAAATAAATTACATCACAGAGAAAGCTATGCACTTTCTTCTCAGGATCAGTAATGTCCAGGTTCTAGAAAGTGGGGGCAAGAGAGCTAGTGAGCCCCTGAGGGCTTGTACAGAGCCCAGCCAATGCCACAGCATTGAACATTAGCAAGGAGAGTCATCCAGGAAGCTCAGTGGCGTGATGGCAGTGGGGGTTATTCGTAGGCATCAAACTCTGTACAAAACAGCTGTCCTAAACTTTAATGGAGTTACTTTTAATGTTAGATTGGTTGTTGGCATATTCAAATGAAGTTATTCAAGTTTCTAATTGAAAAGATTTTGGAAAGCTGCCTAAAACTCTGCACTTAACAGAAGGGTAATCACTTTATTAATGACTCTGCTACAAGAAAGACTCACCATGTGTGCTTTATCCACAATGTGAACCTTTCATTTATTTTATCTATTTGGAATTCCAGGTATGATTTTATTTTAAAAGAGTTGTGCTGCAAAGAAAACAATTTTAAAGACAATTGCCTGGTAATATTCAAATTCTCCTTACAAGTGAGTTATTATACACTAATGCTTAAATTAATAAACTTCCTGGGAACAAAATAAAGCTAGACATGTTTTCTTTATATTTTTTCCGATAAGGCATGTGAAACAGAATTGCCTCTCGCTACCAACCATTAATCTTTATACATACTATCCTGAATTTTAAAGCTCTTTCACATAGACTATTATTTCAGTTTCAAAACAACACAAAGGAAAAAGCATTATAGGTATTATTATTATCCCCATCTTGAAGATGAACTTAATTTAGGTTCTGTGTTCCTCTTGGGCTAGAAGGCTATCCATGTCCTTTTGGAGCAACCACAATAGTAACAAGACAGAGCAGATCTATTCATAGAGTGCTCTCAAAGGTGCTCCTGCCTCTATTCACAAGAGCACAACAGAGCATCCAGGGAAGTGACTGGGTCTTAAAACATTAGAAGTAATTTTTCAAATGCAGGAATGGAGAAAGGCAATCCAGGTATAAGGAATAACATGTTTTTGATAAAATCTGTATACTCTGGAAAGTAGCTAAATATGAATAGAGAGTATAGGGGAGATGTGGGTCATGAGTTGGAATGAGGTTTTAGAGGCAGGTCAGGAACAGGTCAAGAAAGAGTTTGTAAGCCCAATCCAGCAGGGAGTAGGAGCCATGGAAAGATTTGACCTCACATGATCAAATATTTCTGCAGAGTTCATGGGAAAGATAAACTAGAGGAGGAACTATGACAGGGGCAGTCCAACTCATTAGGCTATAGTCTAGGCTAATAGTTCTTAACCCTGAGTATACAATAAAATAATGTAAGTTGAGTTTTTAAAAAAATACTAATGCAGCTCTGGCCAGTATGGCTCAGTTGGTTGGAGCATTGACCTGCAAACTGAAAGATGATGGGTATGATTCTTGGTCAGGGCACATGCATGGGTTGCAGGTTTGGTCTCCAGTCAGGACATGTGCAAGAGGCAACTGATTGATGTTTCTCTCCCTCCTTCCCCACTTCCCTGTTCTCTAAAATCAATAAGCATGTCCTCAGATGAGGCTAAAAAAATATTGATGCATAAAGGAATATATAGTAATGGAAGTTATCATTAAAAGGATAAATCTAAGTGACAAATGACTGTAAAACACTATGTCTCTCATGGTTAGAAATATATAAAGAACATTTATTTTAATACAACACAACAATGGCCTGTTGGGAGAGTAGGGCAGATCAAATAGCCTAAGGTTCTTGTGTTCACTAGGATGAGGATAAAAGTCCCAGTTCTCCAGGGAACATGAGACTTAAGAGTGCATGTAAGTATGGTAAAGTGTGTAAATATGGTAAAGTAAGTATTTTCAAGCAGTAGAAATAAAACTAGTCTAATAAATGATAATCCAAAATAAAACAAGAAAATAAGGGGAATAAAATAGGCATAACACCAGAAAGCATTGAGTAATATGGTAGACTTAGATCCAAATAAATAAGTAATTACATGTACTACATGATCTAATTTTTTTTTAGATAAAAGTTTTTAAAAACAGCTATATGCACCTCACCAGAGAGATGTCTAAAACTTTATAGACAGAAGAAAGGGAAAGGAAAAGGAACATCATACAAATTGATGTTCCTTTTAACCAAAAGATAATCAGTAGCTGTATTTTCTGTATATTAAAAATTTTAAGACAAAAAGCATTGTTAGGGATGAAGATGTATACTTCAAGTAAGAGAATAGATAACAAGTCCGAATTTGTATGTGATAATAGTAGCTTCAGCAACTCATGGGTCAAAGAAGAAATAAAAAAGAAAATTAGAAAATATTTTGAACCGAATAACAATGTAAATATGATATACCATAACTCATGCAAAGCAGCTAAAGTCATACTTAGAGCCAAAATTTATAGTCCCTAGAGCTAGTATTAGCAGGGAAAAAAGGCTAAAAACCAATACTGTATACATTCATCTCAAAAAGTTATTAAAGAGTAATAACTAAACCCAAAGAAAAATAACATAAGTGAGAGGAGGAATTAATGAAATAGGGAAATATTGGAAGTTCTTACATTTTAAAATATTAAGAATGATAAATCATGACAAGGATGACCTGGGAGAATGAGAAGAGACATAGTATGACTAAAATTAAAAATAAACAACAGGGCTCTTGGGAAGATGGCGGCAACATAGGTGGGAGCGGAATCCACTTCCCCGCAACGCCAGGGAAATACCTAGCTGATCTGAGGAGCAGAGGGAACAGCCAACAGTATTCCAGCATAAACGAAGATCAGAGACCAAAGATAGAGGACATTGAAAGATCTGACGGTAAGAAGAGTGCTCAAGGACAATAAGGTCCCCGGGACCCGGGACCTCGCGGTACAAGGGCGGCAGAGGCACCAGCCCTGGCGCAGGGGCTGCTGCAGGAGTCTTGGGAGAGGGCCAGGCTGCGCTGTGAGCAGCCAGGTGCTTGATTGGACCAGGGGGGCTTGAAAAGGAGGAATTTCTCAAAAAGAAAAAGAAAATAGAGACACTCAGGGGCTAGTTAGAGAACTCTCGGTGGTGGCCGAGGCCCCTGGCGCCCCTCCCCCCTCCGCCCCGGGACTGCGAACGCAGAACGCGGGATAAGCAGTACCGGCGCTCACCTGAGGTCTGGTTGCGCGTGCGCAGATTAGCGAACGGGGCCCATACATGAAACCCCGGAGGGGCGCCCACACCTGAAACCTCCGAGATCATTTGGAGCTGAGGCTAGCTGCTCCACCCACAGACCCAAAACCTCGGAGGAACCGAGTACCGCGTGATTCGGTCCCAGGGCGGCCCCGCCCACCCGAGAGTCTCAAGCCCCGGGCGGCTGGATCGGGCCCCCAAGCTTAGAGCCTCTGGCTCGGCGGCGGGCTGCGCGCTCACCAAGCGTAGGGCCGGCTGGATGCGCGTTTCCCAAGCACAAAGAGGCTGGTGAGAGTCGTAACACCAAGGCGGCTGAACCAGCAGCTTGCGGCCCGCCAGCCTCCCTAGCCTGGGCAGCTCGATCGGTAGGCCGGCTGCGCACTCAGAGCCCAAATAAAGTCACAAACCCTAAGCGGCTGGATTCCCCTGCTGCGCACGCACGTCCGGAGCCAAAGCGGCTGGAGCGGCCGCTCGCGTGTCCCAAGAACAAAGCTGCTGGATTGGCTGATCAACGGCCTGATTGCCTGCCAGGGACCACACCTACAAAACAGTGAAGAGTGTGACCCAGGAAGGAAGAAAAGTGAAACAAATCCTTCCAACCACCCCCTCCCATTACACAGACAGGACAACAGCAGAAATAACCTGAACGGTTTAAAGCCAAGAGAAGATTTTTTTTTCCCCTTTTTTTTTTTTTTCCTTTTCCTTTCCCCCTGAACTCCTTCTTCCTCTCTCTCTCTTTTTTCTCTTTCATTCCTTCTTCCTCCCATCCTTTACCATTTTTATGTCGTCTTCCTGCCTTCTTTTATCTATTTCTATGTTTTAATTTTTGTTAAAATTCCTTCTTATCTTGCCTCCAATCTTTCTTTAATCCTTCTTCCCTCCTTCCTTCCTGTCCTCCTTTCCTATTTCCTTTTTCCCTCCTTACCATCTTTGGTTTTTATTTTTGTTGTTGTTTTTTTGTTGTTATTTTTTTCCTTTTCTTTCTCCCCCCCTTTCTATTTTTCCCACAGGTGCGACAACAAAACCTGGAGTGCTGAAAAGACTAGAGTTAGACCGTGTTAAACACATAAACGTCAGCTCAAGACCAGTGAGCACAGGAGAGTAAGGAGACAGCACCACCAAATCCCATTGGCATTCTACCATAGAAGTTCATATCATAAACCCAGGGATTCAGAACAAAGCAATTTAAGAAGCAGAGGCCAACAAGAAGAGCCTCACAAACAATGGGAAGACAAAGAAACAATTCCCAAATGAAAGGAGGAAGTCTCAGAAAGAATACTAACCGAAAAAGAGGCAAGTCAACTATCAGATACTGAGTTCAAAGCAATGGTCATCAGGAAGCTCACTGAGCTCTGTGAGCTCAAAGAGAACTACCAGAAACTACAAGGAAACTACAATGAACTCACTGCAAACTATATCAACATGAAAAAGGAAATAGAAAATATCAACAAGAGCCAAGCGGAAATGAAGAATACAATTTCTGAATTGAAGAACACAGTAGAAGGAATGAAAAGCAGACTTGATGAAGCAGAGGATCGGATCAGCGAGCTGGAGGATAAAGTAGAAAAAAACACCCAGAAGGAGCAAGAAAAGGAAAAGAGGCTCAGAAAGAAGGAAGAGGCAATAAGGGAAATGCAGGACAACATGAAACGTAACAATATCCGTATAATAGGAATACCAGAAGGAGAAGAAGAAGAGCAAGGGATAGAAAACCTGTTTGAAAAAGTAATGATGGAAAATTTCCCTAATCTGAGGAGAGAAAAAGTCACCCAAATCCAGGAATCACAGAGAGTCCCAAACAAGAGGAACCCAAAGAGACCACTGCAAGACACATCATAATTAAAATGGCAAATTTCCAAGACAAAGAGAGGATCTTAAAGGCAGCAAGGGAGAAAAAGGAAGTAACATACAAGGGAGCCCCAATAAGGTTAGCAACTGACTTCTCAATGGAAACACTCCAAGCCAGAAGAGAATGGCAAAAAATATTCGAAGTAATGAGAACCAGGTGCCTGCAACCAAGACTACTTTACACAGCAAGGCTCTCAATCAAGATAGAAGACCAAATAAAGAGCTTCCCAGACAAAAGAAGTCTAAAAGAATACAGCTCCACCAAACCAGCTCTGCAAGAGATGCTAAAGGGACTGCTTTAAGGAAAGGAAGGAAAAGAGAAAGAGTGAGGAACACAGGTAGGAAATAATGGCAATGAATAACTACCTATCGATAATAACCTTAAATGTAAATGGATTAAATGCTCCAATCAAAAGACATAGAACAGCTGAATGGATAAGAAAACATGACCCACACATATGCTGCCTACAAGAAACCCATCTCAGGACAAAAGACTTACACAGACTGAAAGTGAAGGGCTGGAAACAAATTTTCCAAGCAAATGGACAGGAAAAAAAAGCAGGGGTAGCAATACTCATATCAGACAAAATAGACTTCCAAAGAAGGGCCATAAAGAGAGACCCAGAAGGTCACTTCATAATACTCAAAGGAAGAATCCACCAAGAAGACATAAACATTGTAAATATATATGCACCCAACATAGGAGCACCCAAATACATAAAGAAAATCTTGGAGGATTTCAAGAAAGATATTGACAGCAACACAATTATAGTAGGGGATTTTAACACCCCACTATCAAAAATGGACAGATCTTCCAAACAAAAGATTAACAAAGATATTGTGTCACTTAACAATACCCTAGAGGAAATGGACTTAACTGATATATACAGAGCTTTTCATCCCAAAGAAGCAAAATACACATTCTTTTCAAGTGTCCATGGAACTTTTTCAAAGATAGACCACATGATAGGACACAAAGCAAGCCTCAACAAATTCAAGAAAATTAAAATCATATCAAGCATCTTCTCTGACCACAAGGGTCTGAAACTAGAAACCAACCCCAAGGGTAAAAACCCAAAACACTCAAAATCATGGAGACTGAATAGCATGCTATTAAACAATGAATGGGTCAAGAACGAGATTAGGGAAGAAATCAAAAACTTTCTGGAAACAAATGAAAACGAACTCACAACAACCCAAAACTTATGGGACACAGCAAAGGCAGTCCTGAGAGGGAAGTTCATAGCAATACAGGCCTAACTTAAGAAGTTAGAAACAGTTCACACAAACAACCTAACCCTACGCCTACAAGAACTGGAGGAACAACAACAAAGACAGCCCAGAGCAAGCAGAAGGAAGGAAATAACCAAGATCAGAGCAGAACTAAATGACATAGAGACTAAAAGCACAATTGTAAGGATCAATGAATCCAGAAGCTGGTTCTTTGAAAAGATAAACAAAATCGACAAGCCTTTAAGTAGGCTTATCAAGAAGAAAAGAGAGAGGATCCAAATAAACAGAATTAGAAATGAAAGTGGAGAGATTACAACTGATACCACAGAAATACAAAGGATCGTAAGAAATTACTATGAAGACCTATATGCTAAGAAATTTGAAAACCTAGATGAAATGGACACATTTCTAGAAAAATATAATCTTCCAAAACTGACTGAAGAAGAAGCAGAAAACCTGAACAGACCAATATCAGCAAAGGAAATTGAAGCAGTCATCAAGAAACTCCCATCACACAAAAGCCCTGGACCAGATGGTTTCACAGGAGATTTCTACAAAGCATTTAAGGAAGAACTAACCCCTATCCTTCACAGACTATTCGAAAAAATCCAAACTGATGGAAGACTCCCAAACTCTTTTTATGAAGCCAACATCATCCTAATCCCAAAACCAGATAAAGACACAACGAAGAAAGAAAACTTCAGGCCAATATCGCTGATGAACATAGACGCTAAAATTCTCAACAAAATATTAGCAAACCGCATCCAGCAGTATATTAAAAAGATCATCCACCATGACCAAGTGGGATTCATCCCAGGGATGCAAGGATGGTACAATATTCGCAAATCAATAAACATAATACATCACATCAACAACAGCAAAGACAAAAATCACATGATCATATCAATAGATGCGGAAAAAGCGTTCGATAAGATACAGCACCCATTTCTGATAAAAACACTCAGCAAAGTGGGAATAAAGGGAGCAGTCCTCAACATAATTAAGGCCATATATGAGAGACCTACAGCCAACATCACATTCAATGGACAAAAACTTACAGCTTTCCCACTAAGATCAGGAACAAGACAAGGATGCCCTCTCTCACCACTCCTATTCAACATAGTATTGGAAGTCCTAGCCACAGCAATCAGACAAGAAAAAGCAATAAAAGGCATCCAATTGGAAAGGAGGAAATGAAACTGTCACTGTTTGCAGACGACATGATAGTGTACATGGAAAACCCTATAGACTCCACTCAAAAACTACTCGACCTAATAAATGAATTTGGCAAAATAGCTGGATACAGAGTCAATATCCAGAAATCAAAGGCATTCCTGTACACCAACAACGAAACTGCAGAAACACAAATCAGGAAAAAAATCCCATTCGATATAGCAACAAGAAAAATAAAGTACCTAGGAATAAACCTAACCAAGGAGGTAAAAGACCTGTACTCAGAAAACTACACAACACTGAAGAAAGAAATTAAGGAAGATACAAACAAATGGAAGCATGTACCATGTTCATGTATTGGAAGAATTAACATCATCAAAATGGCCATACTACCCAAAGCAATTTATAGATTCAATGCAATCCCTATTAGAGTACCCATGACATATTTCACAGATATAGAACAAACATTGCAGAAATTCATATGGAACCATAAACGACCTTGAATAGCAGCAGCAATTTTGAGAAAGAAGGACAAAGCAGGAGGTATCACAATACCTGATATCAAACTGTATTACAAGGCCACTGTAATCAAAACAGCCTGGTACTGGCATAAAAACAGGCACATAGACCAATGGAACAGAATAGAGAGCCCAGAAATAAAGTCAAATCTATACGATCAATTAATATTTGACAAAGGAGGCAGGAGCATAAAATGGAGCAAAAACAGTCTCTTCAACAGATGGTGTTGGGAGATCTGGACAGCTACATGCAAAAAAATGAAACTCGATCACCAACTTACGCCATACACGAAAATAAACTCAAGATGGATAAAAGACTTAAATATAAGCCGTAACACCATAAAAGTCCTTGAGGAAAACATTGGCAGGAAAATCTCAGACATTCCACGCAGCAACATCCTCACAGACACATCCCCTAAAGCAAGGGACATAAAGGAAAGAATAAACAAATGGGACCTCATCAAAATAAAAAGCTTCTGCATGGCTAAAGAAAACAGCACCAAATTACAAAGAGAACCAACAATATGGGAAAACATATTTGCCAATGATACCTCAGACAAGGGCCTGATCTCCAAAATATATCAAGAACTCACATGACTCCACTCCAGGAAGACAAACAACCCAATTAAAAAATGGGCAAAGGACTTGAACAGACACTTCTCCAAGGAAGACATACAGAAGGCCCAGAGACATATGAAAAGATGCTCAGCATCACTAGCCATCAGAGAGATGCAAATTAAAACCACAATGAGGTATCATCTCACACCAGTCAGAATGGCCAACATAAACAAATCCACAAACAAATGTTGGAGAGGATGCGGAGAAAAGGGAACCCTCGTGCACTGTTGGTGGGAATGCAGACTGGTGAGGCCACTGTGGAAAACAATATGGAATTTCCTCAGAAAACTAAAAATGGAACTGCCCTTTGATCCAGCAATTCCGCTGCTGGGATTATACCCTAAGAACCCTGACACACCAATCCAAAAGAACCTATGCACCCCAATGTTCATAGCAGCACAATTTACAATAGCCAAGTATTGGAAGCAACCTAAGTGCCCATCAGCAAACGAGTGGATCCAAAAACTATGGTATATTTACACAATGGAATTCTACGCAGCAGAGAGAAAGAAGGAGCAACAGCATGGATGAAACTGGAGAGCATTATGCTAAGTGAAATAAGCCAGGAAGTGAGGGACAAATACCATATGATCTCACCTTTAACTGGAACATAAGCAATAGAAGGAAAAAGCAAACAAAATATAACCAGAGACATTGAAGTTAAGAACAATGTAACAATAGCAAGGGCGGGGGTGGGGGGTGGGGGCGGGGACAGTGGGTAGAGGGGATTACAGGAACTACTATAAAGGACACATGAACAAATCCAAGGGGGAGGGTGGAGAGAGGGGAGGGAAGTGGGTTCACCTGGGGTGGGGTGAAGGGATGGGGAGAAAAGGCATACAACTGTAATTAAATAACAATTAAAAAACAAATAAACAACAACAAAACTGACACTAGAAAAGAAAGGGACATGGAATGACTAGAACATTCTACATTGCTAGAGGGAATGCAACATGATTCAAGCACTATGGCAGTTTCTTATACCTTTACCATATGTGTTAGTTTTCTATGGCTGCTCTAACATGTTACCACAAACTTAGTAAAGTAACAGTATTCTTAAGTTTTAGGGGTCAGAAAGTTGACATGAGTCTCAGGCCTAAAATCAAGATGTGGTTAGGGCTATGTTCTGGGCAAGAATCCCTTTCTTGGCCTTTTCTAGCTTCTGGAAACCACCTATACTCCTTGGCTCATGATCCAACCTTTTTTAAAAGGCCACCACCAGCGGTGAGTTGAGTTCTCACACTGGATCAGTCTGACCTTTTCCTCTTCCTTGTTCTTCCACTTAACTGGGCCCACCTTCATAATATCCTTATCTGCTGAATAGCAACTTTAATTCCCCTTTGCCATGTAACCTAACATTCAGAGGGTCCAGAGATTAAGATCTTTAGGGGAGTGACATGAGAGGAATGGTGGCGTGAGAGATCCCCTTGGCCTCTCCCCCTGAAACTTCAACAAGTATACCAGCTATAGCTCAACAAAGGAGTTCCTGCTCAACATACAAGCTTGCCAAAGAGATCCATGCATTGAAGCATCTAAAGGTAGGCTAAGGGGAACAAACTAGAGGTAAGAAAGGAGGAGAGTCTAGATGAGTTACTGACACAGCCCCACAGCCCAGAGTTTGCAGTGGACTCAGCTTGAAGAAGGGAGGAAACGGACTGTAGCCAGTGCCTCCTTGGGCCACTGGGGAGGAGCAGAGAGTCTTGGTGGACCTTTCTGCAGGAGTGAGCTGTATGAACTGCAGCTGAGAGGTCTGAGCAAGGACACAGTGCAGGGGTTCTGCAATGACTGTTGTCTGTCAGGTGGTCATTGTTCCAAACAAAGAAATGGAGCCACAGAGCCTTGACACCTTTTAGACTACCAAAACTCACCTCCTGTGGTCCTTGGTATCGGGTTCCAGAGCACATTATCTCCAAACCCAAGAACTAATATATCAGAATTGCTATATTCCTCTATGACTGATCCCTTGTTAGGGTTCATGACAGTGGAACCAGTGGAGGCCTGAAGTTGCCATTACTTAGAGGGTAAAACAAATCCCACCCCTAAGCATCACAGCTATATTAATGACAGCCACAGAGGTCAGCTTTGGGATTTCACGGAACTTAAAAACTCTTGATTCAGTACCACCTACTGGAAAATAGTAAAAAGACCTCTCCATAGAAATGTAGTGAAGTACAATTAATACATAGATACCTAGACAGAGAAGGAGCCCATCATATACCATGAATAACCAAGGTAGCAAGGCAGCTCAGAAAGAAAATGAAAAATCTCCAGAAAGTGAACTGGAACACATGGAAATCAGTGATGCATATGACAGAGCATTCAAGTTTTCAGTTCCGAGAATACTTAATGAGATATGAGAAAATGCAAACAGGCAATTTGACACACTGAGAAAAATTAATGAACAAAATACCAAATAGATTCAAACTTTAAAGTAGAACTAAACAGAAATTCTGGAAATGAAGTATTCGATAAAGGAGATCAGGAATGGACTACTGAGTATAGCAAACAACCAGCCAGATAAAGGAAAGAATTAGTGATATTGAAGAGAGGAATCTAGAAATGATGCAGGGGGAAGAAGAGAGATACGTGAACATCAGAAAAAAAAAATGAAAGAGCTCTACAAGAACTATCTGACTCCATCAGAAAGAGCAATATAAGAATAGGCATACCAGGAAAAGAAGAGGGAAAAGGAAACAGAGAGCCTATTCAAACAAATAGTAGATGAGAACTCCCCAAACCTATGGGTAAGAACTAGATCCTCAAATCCAAGAAGAAAACAATACCTAGTTACCTTAATCAAAAGAGGCCCTCTCTTTTCAAGGCGCATTTTGTTAAAACTGTCAAAAATAATGACAAATTCTCAAAGCAGCCAGGAAAAATTAAAAAAGATAGTGACCTACAAAGAAAATTCCATCCGGTTATCATTGGACTTCTCAGTAGAAAGTCTACAAGCCAGAAGAGAGGGGGGCAAAATATTCAAAATACTGAAAGAGAAATTGCCAGCCAAGAATAATATGCCCAGCCAAGTTATGCTTTAAATATAAAGGAGGAATAAAGACCTTTCCAGACATATAAAAACTGAGGGAATTTATCACCGCAAAACTTCCATTGCAGGAAATATTCAAGGAGGATATTCTACTTGAAACAAACAGCAAAAGGTCACAACATTATGAGTGAGATCAAAGAAACAGCATAAACACAATTTGTGACAACAAAAACATAAGAAGGGAGTGGAACAGTCTTGAACTGGCAAAGGAGGATGGAAATAGATGCACTCAAAATTAACAAAGTATGCTGGCTGGGGTGGGGTGGAGGGATGGGGAGAAAATGCAGACAATTGTAACTGAATAAAAATAAATTAGTTTAAAAAAATTAACAAAGTATGGTGTATATTCAACTTTCTTTTTCATAAACCTAAAGGTAACCACACACAAAAACTCCAAATCTGAGACACATAACTTAAAAAACAAGAGTAAACAGGATAGAAGTGTGGAGTACTGCCAAACAAAATCAACAGACAGAAACACAAAGGAAAATAACCAATTTTCTGGCATGGAGATACCAGAAAACAAAGGATAAAATGGCTATAGGAAATCCTCATACATCAATAATAACCCTAAATGTAAATGGACTGAATTCACCAATAAAGAGGCACAGAGCACAGATTGGGTCCAAAAACAAACCCAACAATATGCTGCCTTTAGGAGACATCAAAGCTGAAAAGACAAAAAGGTAGATTTTTTTTAATTTAAATGATTTATTTTAACTTTTTTTTTATTGTTGTTCAATTACAGTTGTCTGCAGTCCCTCCCCTGCCTCCACCCTCCCCCTTCGTTTTGTCCATGTGTCCTTTATAGTAGTTCCTGAAAACCCCTCTCCCCACTCTCCCCTCTCACTCCCCTCTGGCTACGTTAGATTGTTCTTAACTTCAATGTCTCTGGTTATATTTTGTTTGCTTTTTTCTTTTGTTGATTATGTTCCAGTTAAAGGTAAGATCATATGGTATTTGTCCCTCACCGCCTGGCTTATTTCACTTAGCATAATGCTCTCCAGTTCCATCCATGCTGTTGCAAAGCGTATAAGCTCCTTCATAAAAAGGTAGATTTAAAGTGAAAGTATGGAAAGTAATTCTTCAAACACATAACATCCACAGAAAAACAGGTCTAGCCATTCTTATATCTGCCGAACATATTTAAAGATAGCAAGGGTAACAGGAGACAAAGATGGTGGAAATTTTATGATAAAGGGGACACTACATCAAGAAGACCTAATACTTCTTAATATATATGCACCCAATCATGGAGTACTGAAATATGTAAAGCAACTACTAACAGAAGTAAAGGGGGAAACAAAAAAATCATATTTGGGGATCTTTATACTCAATTGACAGCTCTAGATAGATCATTAAAACAGAAAATAAAGAAATATGGGCCTTAAATGGCCCATTAGATCAAATGGACATAATTGACAAATACAAAGCCTTTCATCTCAGAATATCAGATTATACATTCTCCAGTGCACATGAAACATTCTCAAGGATAGACCATATGTTGGGTCAAAACTAGCCTCAACAACATTGACATTTTACCAAGCACATTCTCTGATCACAATGCCTTGAAATTAGAAGTCAACTGCAAAAAGTAAGTAAAGAATCCCATAAATATGTGGTAGTTAAACAACTTAGTACTAAAAAATGTCTGGGTCAAGGAAGAAATAAAAGGTGAGATCAAAACATACATAGAGACAAATGAGAATGACATACCAAACCTTCTGGGATGCAGTGAAAGCAGTAATAAAAGGGAAGTTTATATATCATTACGGGCCTATTTAAAAAAATGAGAAATCACAAGTAAACAACCTAACATTACATCTTAAATACCTAAAAAGTGAACAGATGCAACCCGAAGTCAGCAGGAGAAAGGAAATAAAAATTAGAATTGAATGAAATGGGGAACAAAAAGACTATAAAAACATACAAAAAAGAGCTGGTTCTTTGAAAAAAATTAACAACTCCCTGGCTAGACTCACTAAGGAAAAAAAGAGAAAAGACCCATATAAACAAAATCGGAAACGAAAGAGAAGCTACCACAGACATCACAGAGACACAAAGGATCATATTGTGGAAGACCCAAATTCAATAACCTAGAAGAAATGGAAAAGTTCCTAGAAGTATATAACCTTCCTAGCCTAAATCATGAAGAACTGGAAAATCTAAATAGATCAGCAATGAGGAAATTGGAGCAACCATTAAAAACCTCCACAAAAATAAAAGTCCAGGACCAGACTGCTTTACCAGTGAATTCTACTAAACATTTAAAGATTTGAAACCTATTCTAACTCTTCCAAAGAATTGAAAAAGAGGCAATACTTCTTATCACATTTTTGAAGCCAACATAACCCTGATACCAAAACCTGGCAAAGATAACACTCAAAAAAAGAGTATTAAAGACCAATCTGGTGAATACAGATGCAGAAATCCTAAACAAAATACTAGCAAATTGAATACAACAATATATTTAAAAAATAATATATCACCATCAAGTGGGACACAAGGATAGTTCAACATATGCAAGCCAATCAATGTAATGCACCACATTAACAAAACAAATGATAAAAGTCATAAAATTGTATCGGATGCAGAAAGCATTTAATGAGAAACAATCTCCATTTATGATCAAAATACAATGAAATAGTAATAGAAGAAAAGTACCTCAACATAATGAAGGCCATATATGACAAACCTCAGCCAATATCATTCTCCATGGCAAAAAAAAAAACATTTTCTTTTAAAATCAGAACCAGACAAGGATGCCCATTCTCTCCACTCTTGTTCAGCATAGTTGCCTTATTGCTAATCAGAGCAATAAGGCAAGAGAACGAAATAAAAGGCATATCAGTTTTGAAGGAAGAAAAAGTGTCACTTTTGCGGAGGACATGATTCTGTACATAGAAAATGACTAGAGGGAAGGGGGATAAGTGGGGAAAGAAGGAGAAAGGTCTAGGCAAGAAACAGGTATAAATGACCTATGGACATGGACAACAGGGTAGGTATTGACTGTGGGAGTGGGGGTTGGGCAGGTCAGGGGAGAGCAATGGGGGAAAAGTGGGACAACTATACTAGAACAATAAGTAAATAAAATAATTTTTAAAAAGCAAAAGAGAAAAGAAAACCTTAAACACTCCAATGAAAACTTAGAAACAATAAACAAATGTAGTAAAGTTGCAGGATTCAAAATCAATGTACAAAAATCCACTGCTTTCCTATATACTAACAATGAAATTTCTGAAAAAGAAATTTTAAAAATTCCTTTTGTGACTGCAACCACAAGAATAAAATACCTAGGAATAAGCTTAACAAAGGATGTGAAAGACCTTTATACTGAAAACTACAAAGCATTATTAAAAGAGAGTGAAAAAGATACAATGAGATGGAAAGACAGGCCGCGTTCATGGATTGGAAAAATCAACATAATTAAAATGGCCATGTTACCCAAAGCAATATACAGATTTAATGCAATCCCCATCAAAATCCCAATGTTATTTTTTAAAGAATAGAACAAAATACCCTTAGATTTATATGGAGCCACAAAAGACCCCAAATAGACAAAGCAATTGTCAGGAAAAAAAAATAACAAAACTGGAGGTGTCACACTACCTGACTTCAAATTATACTATAGAGCTACAATAATCAAAACAGCTTGGTTCTGACAGGAAAACAGGAACATAGATCAATAGAACAGAATTGAGAGCCCAGATATAAAACCACATGTATATGATACAAGCAAATAATTTATGACAAAGAATCCAAAAACAGACAATGGGGAAAAAAACGCCTCTTCAATAAATGGTGCTAGGGAAATTGGAAAACCATATACAAAAGAATGAAACTAGATTACAGTTTGTCCTTGTGTACAAAAATTAATTCAAAGTGGACCAACGGCCTAAATGTAAGATCTTAAACAGTAAATTACATAGAAGGAAACATAGATACTAAAGTTATAGACCTTGGTTGTGGAGAACATTTTATGAATTTGACCCCAAAGGCAAGGGGAGTAAAGGCAAAAATAAATGAATGGGACTATCTCAAACTAAAAGGCTTCTTCTGCACAGCACCACCCCCCCCAAAAAAAGGGGGGAGATGATGTTTACAAACAACAGCTCCAACAAATGTTTAATATCCAAAATATATAAAGAACTCATAAAACTTCACACCAAACAATCCAATTGAAAAAATGGGCAGAGAACCTGACCAGACACCTTTCCCAAGAAGACGTATAAATGGCAAACAGATATATAAGATGTTCAACCTCACTAGCTATTAGGGAGATACAGATCAAAACTATAATGAGATATCACCTTATACCTGTTAGAATAGCTGTTATCAAAAGGACAAGTAATGGCAAGTGTTGGAGAGGATGTGAAAAGGGAACCCTCATTCACTGCTGGTGGGAATGTAGACTGGTACAGCCACTATGGAAAATAGTCTGACAGTTCCTAAAAAAATTAAGAATAGAATTACAATATGACCCAGCCACCCCTCCCCTGGGTATCTGATATGGACTCCGACCAGAGAGGTCCGTGTGTTGTGGATGCAATGAACAAATTCACACAGACTGCAGAAGTTCTGCGGAGAAAAAGGGATGGCACGGCCACACTCTGAGTGAGACAGCGCCCCAACACTTGCCTGGACAGGCTTTTATTGCTTTTCTGGGAGCATTACCTCAAGGAGGGTCCTTATTCCTCATTGTCAGGCAGTGATGATCAAACAGTAGATAACATTCAAAGAACTATGAGGGCTTATTCTGAGTCAGGGTCAGTTAGCTAAAGGGCCATAAAACTTTGGGAAATTAACTCATTTCATGCTTGGATCCTTATCAGAAAATTGAGGACATTCTTAGCAAAGTAGGTTTCACAGGATTTTATGCATTCTGTCTTAGACCTGATGGCCCCTGAGAACTGCCCATTCCTGGCCAGGGCTGCACTGCCCTCTGGCATTTGTTTCAGGCTCAAGTCAAGCAGGGGAAGCAAGGCAGCCAAGAGATTAGGAGACTTTTTGCAGACAGAATGAGGACTCAGGCTATGTCAAAGATGAGGGGTGAGGGTCCATCACCCCCTTTTTCTATAGTCCTCCAAGGCCTTCCCTGAGGGCCCCTCGTGACCCTGCCTGTCTTAGGTCATCCATCCCTTGAGGAATCTTACCCTTCATTGGCTAACCAGTCATCTGCTCAGGGCCAAGCAGGGTGAAGTAAAGGGGGCAGAGGTGGCTCCCCTACCAGGAAGATAAGCTTTGTCTCCTTATTGGCTTATGATCCCCAGGTCTCTTTACTCAACCTCAGCCATGGGGGTTACAGCTTCTGAAACCAAGCAGGAGGATTCCCAACAGGTATCTACTTGAAAACTTAAAAACACGTACTTTCAAATATATATGCACCTCTATGTTCATTGTAGCATTATTCAGTGACCAGGACATGGAGACAACCAAAGTGTTCTGCAATAAAAGATCAGATAAAGAAGATGCGGTGTATATATATATATATACAATGGAATACTACCCAGCCACAAGAAAAGACTAAATACTGCCATCTGTGACAACATAGGTAGATCTTGTGAATATTATGCTAAGTGGAATAAGTCAGAAGAAACTAAGAACCATATTTCCCTCATATGTGGGATATAAAACTGAAACTCATGGATACAGCAATGTGGTGGTTGCCAGAGGAAAGATGATGGGGAAGGTGGAGGGGACCTAATATGGTGATGGAAGATGATTTGACTGTAGGTCATGGTCACACAGTGCAATACACAGATCTAGTATCATAGAAATGTACGCTTGAAATCTGTATGATCCTGTTAACCAGTATCACCCCAATAAATTTAATTTAAAATCTTCAAGGAGACGTTGTTCTGCCTATCATGCCATATGGTCCTAAAAAGTGCATTGAAGATAAATGAAACTACTTGTTCATAGAAGTACTTAAATATTTATAACAGTTTTTTTCATAACCTGCCAAACTTGAAACAACCAAATGTCCATTATCTTATGAACACATAGTAGTTCATCATACAATGAAAAGGGACAAGCTACTGATACATGCAGAAACATGAATAAATCCAAAGGTAGTATGCTAAGTCAAGCCAGACACAAAAGGCTATATACTATATGACTCCTATTTATGTGACATTTTTGTCAAAGCAAAACTATAGAGACAGAAATCATCTATTGTGGCCAGGCCTGTGGGGAAGTGGGAGGAGGAGGGACACAAGGAATACTTTTGGAGTGGTAGAAATATTCCATATCTTTACTGTGGTGGTGGTTACATGGCTGCATATATTTGTAAAATCTCATTCAACTACATACCTAGAAGATTTTGTATTAAATATAAATTGTACTTCAAAAAGTCTGGCTTTTTTTCTTAAAAAGGAAAAGTTAAAAGGCAAAAACAATGGGAATAAGAAATTATCACTACAGGTCCTGTAGACATTAAAATGTCAAACATTTGAAAATATAGAAGAAATGATCAATTCATTTTTAAAATTAACTTACTGATACAAGAATTAATGGAAATTTTCATAAAAAGGACAAGCCACAATAGAAATCTATATAAAGTTTAGGCTGCGATAACCTGATCCAAGAATCCTACCAGATGTATAAAGAAGAAAGCCATTCTCTCATAGACTTTCCCTGTGGTAGGTAGATCAATGCCCCCATCCCAAAGATGGCCATGCCCCAGTTCCTGGAAACTTACCTGGCAAAAGAGACTTTATAGATGTGGTTCAAGTTACAGCCTTGTGTTGGGGAAATGACCTGATTGTCTAGGGAGGCCCAGTCTAATGATGTAGGTCCTTAAAAGCTGAGAGCCTTTCGCAGCTGTGGTCAGAGGGAAATGTAATGGCTGAGCAGCACCAGAGAGATGTCACCTTGCAGGCTATGCAGGCAGCCTCCAGAAGCTGGGGAAGGTGAGCACATGGATTCTCTGCTGGATTTTAGCCTGATGAGACCAAAGTGAGACTTCTGACCACAGAATATATAAGGTAAATAAATTTGTATTGTTCTTACTACTAGGTCTGTGGTAAATTGTTATAGCAATAATAGAAAGAAAATACATTCCCCAAGAATAGGAAAAGAAACATCCCTAAAATCATTTATAAAGTCAGTATGACTTTCATTTCTAAGCCTAATAAAAACATTTTGAAAAAGGATAATTATGCATGAAGAGAGTTGCAGAAATCCTAAACAAAATATTAACAAACTAAATTCAGAAAAGCTTTTCACAAGAGAGACCTCAGCAAAAGCAGTCTACTCCAGTACCATCGAAGTGAGGCCCTCGCTCTCAGAACCTGCTGAAAGAGCATCCTGGAACTGGGGAGAAAAACACCTCTTCCCTCTGCCCTCTAATGACAAACTTAACATGTGCCAGCATGCAGAGAAAACACCTTTAAAGGGCCCATCTTCACTTTCACAGAGCAGGTGATGGAAGAGGAATTCGAAGCTGAGAGACAATATATAGGCAGCAGGCACAGTATATCTGTATTTAAGTGATAAGTGCACAAGATCTGACAACTAGGCAAGGCAGTTTGTTTCAATTATTTTACTTATTAACTTACCTTCAGAAGAACTGACCTAGTCTTTGACCTTCTTGCTCTATGAGATGGGTCCCTTGCACTCTGGCTCCCTAACTGCCATTTCAGAAAGGAAGGTGGCAACACCTCAGACCCTGCCCCACTTGCCTTGCCACTGGATCCACCACCACGAACAGAGACTGAATAGACAAAGTAACTTTGGTAAGGAGACACACATCACTTCTCTCCCAGGGATCCACCAGACCCCATTTTAAAATGGATTAGCCACAGCCTGTATCCTAATGAAAAAGGATATTTTCTCTGTTAAATCTTTTACTTTTTTTATCCAGAAATACAGAGTGGAACTGTGGAGCCACTCATTCAGACATAGGTGGTTTGTGGCTCTTCTTCCACAAGCTTCCACATCGAGTGCTTCTGATTACAGTGCATCAGCTCCATGACCCCAAGGTCCTGAGTGTCTGTGGCTCTGAAGATCCACACCGTCTTGTCCTACTTGCTGGGCAGCCAGTCGAATTCACAGACATAGCAAACATAGGCCATTTTAGCAAACAGATTTATGGGTAATATTACTCTCTAAAAAGTTCCTAATTGTTTACATGGCAATCATATTCTTTCTTGAGTAAACATTTCATTTTTTCATCTCAATACAGTTTGTGCTTATAATCAGATTCTGCCTTCCTTTGTCATCAAAGAACTCTACAGCCCCCTCCCACACTTTCCCTTTTTTGTTTCGGCTTATAAGAAGTTCAGAGTTCAATTTAGTGCCTAATACCAGTAGTTAGCTCATCTTTAATTCATAGTACATTTACCTCCCTGCCTCCTCTGTAAGGTTTCTGATAGCTTAAAAAATAAATTGCCCTGTTCATATGTGCATGTATTTTTAATATAAAGCTTACCACCTATTTTTAAAGATTGTATTTATTTATTTTAGAGAGGAGAAGGGAGGAAGAAAAAGAGGGAAAGAAACATCAATGTGTAGTTGCCTCTCACGTGCCCTGTACTGGGGACCTGGCCTGCAACCCAGGCTTGTGCACTGACTGGGAATCAAACCGGCAACCCTACAGTTGAAAGGCTGGAACTCAATCCACTGAGCCACACCAGCCAGAGCCTCTTTTTGGCTTTGAATTTGGCAAAGCAGGCATTCTAAACAAGCACACATAGGAAATATATGTCTTCTAATTCTGTTTTTTTTTTTCCATGTCTGCTTAGAGGAATTTATTTATTTTGTTTTTTTAAAGCTTAGCCTATTGCTCCATTTATCCATTCATCCAGTTTCTTCATATCTGTTGTGGCCTGTACAGGCCCTTCGGTGAGCATGATGGTGGCGCAGCTGGACAATCCAGAATCCTCTGGTCAAGGGCTCGGGTGGGGGAAACTTAGGATGGTGCACCCAACCTGGACTTGGTGGGGCCTCAAGCAGTCCTTCCAAGGGAATTGGCATCTGTGTGAAGGCCTGTAGGATGCTGGGTCAGCCAGAAGGGAGTAGGGGCTGTACTTCAGGCAGAACACAGTCACCAAGGAGCACAGGCCCCATTCCCTGGCCTGCGAGAGGTTGGGGAATAAGCAAGGGTTAGGGCAGCAAAGATCTTCTACCTGGTGTGAAAGATTCTGGACTTTACACTAAGGGTAATGGGAAGCCATTAAAGAGTTTTAATAATGGGTATGGCTCCATCATATCTGTGTTTTTGTAAAAAGTCCCCATGGTACTGTGTAAAACTGGATTGAACTACAGGTGGGAGTTGGCAGGGGTGGGGAAGGTTGGGGAAGCAACTGGGCTACTGGAGGGCTCAAGGTGGTGGAAATGACATGGGCTGGGCCAGAGGACAGGGGTGATATTAGAGGGCTCCTGTGGAGATAGGATGGTGGGATGGTCGTGGCAGGACATAGGGTGGAAGGGCACCAAAGACAACTGCCTGGATCTCTGGCTTATTCACTTGAGCATGTGGTTGTGTTACAACCCAGGGCAGGGAAGCCAGGGACTGGAGCAGATTGTGGAATGAAGTGGACATGACTGGAGAGCAAAGCAGGAGGTCCTGAAGAGATAGATACCATGTGCAGATGAGACTGGAGACTAAGGAGAATGTGAGATCACCCAGGAAGCACATGTGGAGAGAGGAAAATTCCCCCACCAAATTCAGAGGAATAACATTTAGGGACAGACCAGGAAAAGGAATCTGCAGCAGAGACAGAGAGAACAGCCAGGGTGGGAGAAGGAAAGCCAGGAGATGTGGATCCTGGAGAGAAAAGGAAGAGCAGACAAGAAGATGAACTGCTTTTAAGAATGAAGCCATCAGAACCAAGATGGCAGCGTAGGTAGACACACTGCGCCTCCTCGCACAACCAGAACTGACAGAAAATCGAACGGAAGGGAAGTCCAACACCAAGTAGATAAAAAAATAAACATTCATCCAGACGGGTAGGAGGGGCGGAGACAGGCACCAGGGTGGAGAGGACTCGCGTGGCCGTGGCGGGACCCAGTCTGGCGACGAAAGGGGCAGGCAGTCTGACCACTGGCAGACCCTGCGGACCCACATTCGCGCACAGATAAACTGAGAGGGCCGGACTCAGAGTGGCAGAGAATGGGGCAGGCAGAGCAGCGGGTAGCACCCAGTGGCCCCACACTCGCGCATAGATAAACCAGGAGGAACGATGGGGAGCAAAGCAGACTGCGTAACCCAGGGCTCCAGTGCGGGGGGGGGGGGGGGGGGGGGGGGATAAAGCCTCAAACCTCTAATTGAAAATGCCCACGGGGGTTGGGGCGGCAGCAGGAGAGATTCCCAGCCTCACAGGAGAGGTCGTTGGAGAGACTCACAGGGGCCTAGAGTGTGCACAAGCTCACCCACTCAGGAACCAGCACCGGAGGGGCCCAATTTGATTGTGGGTAGCGGAGGGAGTGTCTGAGATCCAGCAGAGTGGAGTGGGTGCCATTGCTCCGTCTCGGCCCCTCCCCCATGTACAGCATCACAGCGCAGCAACCAGCATTACCCTGCCCCAGGAACACCTAAGGCTCCGCCCCTTTAAGTAACAGACGCTCCAAGACAAATTAAAAAAAAAAAAAAAAAAGGCCCAAATGACAGAACACTTCAAAGCTCCAGAAAAAATACAACTAAGCGAGGAAGAGATAGCCAACCTATCGGATGCACAGTTCAAGACACTGGTTATTAAGACGCTCAGAGAATTGGTTGAATTTGTTTGAAAAGTAGATGAAAAAATGAAGGCTATGCCAAGAGAAACAAAGGAAAATGTACAGGGAACCAATAGTGATGCGAAGGAAACTGGGACTCAAATCAATAGTGTGGCCCAGAAGGAAGAAAGAAACATCCAACCAGAAAAGAATGAAGAAACAAGAATTCAGAAAAATGAGGAGAGGCTTAGGAACCTCCAGGACATCTTGAAACGTTCCAACATCCAAATTATAGGGGTGCCAGAAGGAGAAGAGGAAGAACAAAAAATTGAAAACTTATTTGAACAAATAATGAAGGAGAACTTCCCCAGTCTGGCAAAGGAAATAGACTTCCAGGAAGTCCAGGAAGCTCAGAGAGTCCCAAAGAAGCTGGACCCAAGGAGGAACACACCAAGGCACATCATCATTACATTACCCAAGATGAAACAGAACGTGAGAATCTTAGAAGCAGCAAGAGAAAAGAACACAGTTACCTATAAAGGAGTTCCCATAAGACTGTCAGCTGATTTCTCCAAAGAGACCTTACAGGCAAGAAGGGGCTGGAAAGGAGTATTCCAAGTCATGAAGGGCAAGGACCTACATCCAAGATTGCTCTATCCAGCAAAGCTGTCATTTAGAATGGAAGGGAAGATAAAGTGCTTCTCAGATAAGGTCAAATTAAAGAAGTTCATCATCACCAAGCCCTTATTATAGGAAATGTTAAAGGGAGTTACCTAAGAAAAAGAAGATAAAAAGTATGAACAGTAAAAATGACAGCAAACTCACAGTTATTAACAACCACACCTAAAACCAAAACAAAAGAAAACTAAGCAAACAACTAGAGCAGAAACAGAACCACAGAAATGGAGATCACATGGAGGGTTATCAATAGGGGATCGGGAGGGTGAGAGAGGGGAGATAGGTACAGAGTATAAATAGCATAAATGATAGGTGGAAAATAGACAGGGGGAGGGTAAGAATAGTGTAGGAAATGTAGAAGCCAAAGAACTTACAAGTATGACCCATGGACATGAGCTATAGGGGGGGGAATGTGGGAGGGACGGGGGGGCAGGATGGAGTGGAGTGAGGGGGGAGGAAATGGAACAACTGTAATAGCATAATCAATAAATATATCAAAAGAAAAAGAGAATGAAGCCATCATATGCACAATGCGAAGAGTGCAAGAAACACATGTAGAACTGGTATTTCTCCTCAGTGATGTCACTCATCATCAGAGCTAGCAATGGGACAGCAGTTTCATCAGAGGCTGGAATGGGCAGAGTTGGATTGAGATGGTGGATGGAAGATGGATTGAGAGGTACACATAGGCAGTGGACTTTACTAAGAAGGTTGGCTATGACAGGGAAGAGATGGGGAGGCAGTGGTTATCAGCTAGCTTTATGAAGTAATAAGTCACCCCCAAAATGTGTACAACAACAACCATTTGTCATTTCTCACAAGATTTCAAATTGGCTAGATAGTTCTGCTGATCCAGACCAGGATCCCCTGAGCTGTGCTGGGATACATCCTGGGTCTGCAGTCAGTTGCTCACTCCCTTTCTCCCCACACCCATCAGGAGAGTCCAAGCTTGTTCTTATGGTGTGGGCAGGGGTACAGGTTGCAGATAGAAACGTGTAAGGCTTCTGAAGGCCCAGGCATCCAATGGCAAACCATCACTCTCATTGTGTGGCCAGCCTTGACCCAAGAAGTAGGAGGTAGATCCCACCTTCAATGGAAGCAGCTGCAGAGCTGCAGTAGGAGGAGGCAGATGGAGGCAAGGGCAAGTGTGGCATCGAGGTTACTTTGTCCTCAGTTCACCATAGGTGATACACAGCCTCTCTGTTCCCCTTTTGCCCTCTGCTGGCCCAATCACAGCTATGACTGCAACATTCCCAGGCTCCAAACCTCTTCATCCTGGTTGGGGCTTCATGTAGTTCAGCGGCCTGTAGGATCTGTTTCCATATGCTGTGGGATCCCCCAGGGATGTATTGGGCTATTCTAATCTTCCAGAGAGGTCAGCTCTCCTTCCTGAGGCCTCTCCACAGGCCCTCTTGAGAGGGGGCTTTCCCATGTGTCCACACATTTCTTCAGTGACTGTCTTTCTAGAGACAGCCCTATAATGGCAGGGGCTTTGTTGGCCACATTCACCTCTGTATCCCAAGATGGTTACATACCTGGTCAGCAAGCATTTGCAGAGTGAATAAACAGACACTGGACCAGCAGAAAAGAAACAAGAGACCAGGATTATTTGGGGCAGAAGGGGTGAGAATGCATGGAGGTGCTGAGAGAGAAGACCAGCTTCAGCGGGCCTTGCCCACACGGGGCAGGTGCAAGGTCACCAGCGTGTCATGAGCACGTTTTCCTCTATTGCCTGCCTTTCACTTCTCTTTAAGGCCTATTAGGACCCCCACAAGAGTGTGCAATAGAATTCATTAGTAAGTCTATCAGCTGTGGATTTTCATAGATGCCCCCAGGTTAAGGAAGTTCCCTTCTATTCCTAGTTTTTGAGTTTTGTTTTTAGCTAGGAATCGGTGCTGAATTTTGTCAAATGCTTTCTCTGTATCTATTGAAATGGTCGTATTTTTCCCTTTATTTCTTAATTTATTTTTATTGAGGTATAATTAACATATAACATTGTATATGATTAAGGTGTACAGCATGTTGATTTGATACTGCAATACGATGATCATTTTAGGTTACCTAAAACCTCTATCACATCACAATTATCATTTCTTCTTTGTGGTGGGAAAATTATGACATGGTCTCTTAGCAACTGTGAAGTTTAAAACAGAGTATTATTCTCTATAATCTCTATGTTGTGCATCAGAGCTTCAGGATTTATTTGCCTATTAGTTGCAAGTTTGTACCCTAAAATAATATATTTCCAATTCCTCCAACCCCAGCCCCTGATAACCACCACTCTACTTTCTGTTTATATGAGTTCAGCTTTTTTAGATTCCACTTATAAATGGCATCATGCACTATTTGTCTTTCTATGTCTGGCTTATCTCAGTTAGCTTAATGCCCGAAAGGTCTAGTCATGTTGTTGCAATAGCAGAATTTCCTTCTTTCTTATGACTGGATAATATTCCCTTGTGTGTATGTGTATCACATTCTCTTTATTCATTCATTCATTGACACACTTAGGTTGTTTCCATGCTTTGGCTATTGTGAACAATGCTGCAATAAACATTGGCATGCAGATATCTCTTCAATATCCTCTTCATTTCCTTTGACTATATACCCAGAAGTAGAATTGCTGGATCATATGGTATTTCTACTTTTAATTATTTGAGGAAACTCTATACTGTGTTCCACAGTGAATAAGCCAATTTACATACTCACAGTGCACAAAAACTTATGTCTTGTCATCTTCATAATAGCCATTCTAACAGATATGAGGTAATAGCTCATTGTTTTCATGGCTTTAATTTGCATTTCCTTGATTAGTAATGTTGAGCATCTTTCCATGTACTTGTTGGCCATTTGTATGACTTATTTAAAAATGTCTATTTAGTTATGCTTCCTATATTGTAATTAGATTTTTTTTGTTATTGAGTTGTATGTGTTATTTACATGTTCTGAGTATTAACTTCTTATCTAATATATGGTGTACAAATATTTCCCCCCATTCTGTATGTTGCTGTGCATTTTGGGGTGGGGTTAAAATATATTTTTTGATTATGCTAATACATTTGTCCCATTTCCCCCAATTTATTCCCCTCCACCCTGCACACCCTCTCCTAACTGCATCCCCCGCCTTAGTTCACGTCCATGGGTAGGAAATATAAGGTCTTTGGCTTCTCTATTTCCTATACTATTCTTAACCTCCCCCCATCTGTTTTCTACCTACCATTTATGCTACTTATTCCCTGTACCTTTTCCCCCATTCACCTCTCCCCTTCCCCGTTGATAACTCTCCATGTGATCTCCATTTCTGTGATTCTGTTCCTGTCCTAGTTGTTTGCTTAGTTTGTTTCTATTTTTCTTTTTGTTTTATTAGGTTCAGTTGTTGATAATTGTGAGTTGTCATCATTTTACTGTTCATATTTTTGATCTTCTTCTTTTTCTTAGATAAGTCCCTTTAACATTTCATACAGTAAGGGCTTGGTGATGATGAACTCCTTTAACTTGACCTTATCTGGGAAGCACTTTATTTGCCTTTCCATTCTAAATGATAGCTTTGCTGGATAGAGTAATCTTGGATGTAGGTACTTGCCTTTCATGACTTGGAATACTTCTTTCCAGGCCCTTCTTGCCTGTAAGGTTTCTTTTGAGAAATCAGCTGATAGTCTTATGGGAACTCCTTTGTAGGTAACTGTCTCCTTTTCTCTTGCTGCTTTTAAGATTCTCTCCTTATCTTTAACCTTGGGTAATGTAATTATGATGTGCCTTGGTGTGTGCTTCGTTGGGTCCAACTTCTTTGAGACTCTCTGAGCTTCCTGGACTTCCTGGAAGTCTATTTCCTTTGCCAGATTTGGGAAGTTCTCCTTAATTATGTTTCCAAATAAGTTTTCAATTTCTTGCTCTTCCCCTTCTTTTCCTGGCACCCCTATGATTCAGATGTTGGAACGTTTAAAGTTGTCCTGGGGGTTCCTCAGATTCTCCCCACTTTTTGAATTCTTGTTTCTTCCTTGTGTTCTGATCAAATGTTTATTTCTTCCTTGTGGTGCAAATCTCTTATCTGAGTCCCGGTTTCCTTCCCATCACTGTTGGTTCCCTGTACATTTTCCTTTATTTCACTTTTCATAGCCTTCACTTTTTCCTCTATTTTGTGACCATACTCAAACAATTCTGTGAGCATCCTTATTACCAATGTTTTGAACTCTGTATCTGATAGTTTGGCTATCTCTTCATTGCTTAGTTGTATTTTTTCTGGAGCTTTGATCTGTTCTTTCATTTGGCCATTTTTTTTCTTGGTGCACCTGTTACATAGTAAAGGGCAGAGCCTTAAGTATCCACCAGAGTGGGGCAACCCATGTTGCTCTGTTGTGGCACTGTATGCGGGGGAGGGGTCCAAGAGGAAACAATAATGCTTTTTCAGCTCTCTGTCAGCTTTCAATCACTTCCTCTGCTACCCACAAGCAAATTGGCCCCTTCTGGTTCTAATTCCCGGGTGAGTAGTTTTGTGTACATTCTAGGACCCTGTGGGTCTCTCCTATGAACTCTCTCCTGGGAATTTTTCCTGCTGCCTCAACCCACACGGGTTTTTTCAGTCTGAGGTTTTGAGGCTTTATTTCCCCACGCTGGAACCCTGGGTTACATGAGCTGTCTCACTCTCCTGTTGTTCCTCCCAGTTTATCCACACACCGATGTGGGAAAGCCCAATCTGCCAGCGACCGCATTGCCATGAGTCCTTTTGACCCCAGCTGCCTGTCTCTGCCCCTCCTACCAGTCTGGATGAATGTTTCTTCTTTAACTCCTAGGTTGTCAGACTTCCATACAGTTCAATTTTCTAGAAGTTCTGGTTATTTTTTGTTTTTTAAATTTGTTGTACTCCTTTTCATTGTGCAAGGAGGCAAAGTGTATCTACCTATGCTTCCATCTTAGCTGGAAGTCCTCCTCAAAGTGATATTTTCTTTTTTGTTTCTTTTTTCTTTTTATTTTTAGCTTTTAAGTTTTTTTTTTAATTTTTATTGTTATGCAATTACAGTTGTATGGCTTTTCTCCCCATCCCTCCACCCCACCCCAGCCGAAACCCCTTTCCTCCCCCCCATCCACCCTCCCCCTTAATTTTGTCCATGTGTCTTTTATAGTATTTCCTATAATCCCCTCTCCTCACTGTCCGCTCCCCATTACCCCCCGGCTATTGTTAGGTTGTTCTTAACTTCAATATCTATGATTATATTTTGTTTGCTTTTTTCTTCTGTTGATTATGTTCCAGTTGAAGGTGAGATCATATGGTATTTGTCCCTCCCCACGTGGCTTATTTCACTTACCATCATACACTCCAGTTCCATCCATGCTGTTGCAAAGGGTATAAGCTCCTTCTTTCTCTCTGCTGCGTAGAATTCCATTGTGTAAATATACCATAGTTTTTGGATCCACTCGTTTGCTGATGGGCACTTAGGTTGCTTCCAGTACTTGGCTATTATAAATTGTGCTGTTATGAATATTGGAGTGCATAGGTTCTTTTGGATTGGTGTGTCAGGGGTCTTAGGGTATAATCCCAGCAGCGGAATTGCTGGGTCAAAGGGCAGTTCCATTTTTAGTTTTCTGAGGAAATTCCATGCTGTTTTCCACAGTGGCCTCACCAGTCTGCATTCCCACCAACAATGTACTAGGGTTCCCTTTTCTCCACATCCTCTCCAACATTTGTTTATTGATTTGTGTATGTTGGCCACTCTGACTGGTGTGAGATGGTACCTCATTGTGGTTTTAATTTGCATCTCTCTGACGGCTAGTGATGCTGACCATCTTTTCATGTCTCTGGGCCCTCTGTATGTCATCCTTGGAGAAGTGTCTGTTCAAGTCCTTTGCCCATTTTTTAATTGGGTTGTTTGTCTTCCTGGAGTGCAGTCGTATGAGTTCTTTATATATTTTGGAGATCAGGCCCTTGTCTGAGGTATCATTGGCAAATATGTTTTCCCACACTGTTGATTCTCTTTTCATTTTAATGCTATTTTCTTTAGCCATGCAGAAGCTTTTTATTTTTATGAGGTCCCATTTGTTTATTCTTTCCTTTATGTCCCTTGCTTTAGGGGATGTGTCTGTGAAGATGTTGCTGCGTGGAATGTCTGAGATTTTCCTGCCAATGTTTTCCTCTAGGACTTTTATGGTGTTACAGCTTATATTTAAGTCTTTTATGCATCTTGAATTTGTTTTTCTGTATTGCATAAGTTGGTGATCGAGTTTCATTTTTTTGCACGTAGCTGTCCAGATCTCCCAACACCATCTGTTGAAGAGGCTGTTTTTGCTCCATTTTATGCTCCTGCCTCCTTTGTTAAATATTAATTGACCATAAAGACTTGAGTTTATTTCTGGCTCTCTCTTCTGTTCCATTGGTCTATGTGCCTGTTTTTATGCCAGTACCAGGCTGTTTTGATTACAGTGGCCTTGTAATACAGTTTGATATCAGGTATTATGATCCCTCCTGCTTTGTTCTTCTTTCTCAAAATTGCTGCAGCTCTTCAGGGTCATTGATGGTTCCATATGAATTTCTGAAATGTTTGTTCTATATCTGTGAAATATGTCATGGGTACTATAATAGGGATTGCATTGAATCTATAAATTGCTTTGGGTAGTATGGCCATTTTGATGATGTTAATTCTTTCAATCCATGAGCATGGTACATGCTTCCATTTGTTTGTGTCTTCCTGAATTTCTTTCTTCAGTGTTGTATTGTTTTCCGAGTACAGGTCTTTTACCTCCTTGGTTAGGTTTATTCCTAGGTACTTTATTTTTCTTGTTGCTATATCAAATGGGATTTTTTCCTGATTTCTGTTTCTGATGTTTCATTGTTGGTATACAAGAATGCCTTTGATTTCTGAGTATTGACTTTGTATCCCGTGTTTTTCCAAATTCATTTAGTAGGTCAAGTAGTTTTTTAGTAGAGTCTATAGGATTTTCCATGTACACTATCATGTCATCTGCAAACAATGGTCGTTTTGTTTCCTCCTTTCCAATTTGGATGCCTTTTCTTTCTTTTTCTTGTCTGATTTCTGTGGCTAGGACTTCCAATACTATGTTGAATAGGAGTGGTAAGAGAGAGGATCCTTGTCTTCTTCCTGATCTTAGTGGGAAAGTTCTAAGTTTTTGTCCATTGAGTATGATATTAGCTGTAGGTGTCTCATATATGGCCTTTATTATGTTGAGGAATGCTCCTTCTATTCTAACTTTGCTGAGTGTTTTTATCATAAATGGGTGCTGTACCTTATCAAATGCTTTTCCCGCATCTATTCATATGATCATGTGATTTTTGTCTTTGCTGTTGTTGATGTGATGTATTATGTTTATTGACTTGCAAATATTATAACATCCTTGCATCCCTGGGATGAATCCCACTTGGTCATGGTGTACGATCTTTTTGATGCATTGCTAGATGTGGTTTGCTATTTTTGTTGAGAATTTTAGCGTCTATGTTCATCAGCGACATTGCCCATGATGAACATAGACGCTATAGTTTTCTTTCTTCATTGTGTCTTTACCTGGTTTTGCGATTAGGATGATGCTGGCTTCATAAAAAGAGTTTGGGAGTCTTCCATCAGTTTGGATTTTTTTGAATAGTCTGTGAAGGATAGGGGTTAGCTCTTCCTTAAATGCTTTGTAGAATTCTCCTATGAAACCATCTGGTCCAGGGCTTTTGTGTGTTGGGAGTTTTTTGATGACTGCTTCAATTTTGTCTGCTGTTATTGGTTTTTCACATTTTCTGCTTCTTCATGCAGTTTTGGAAGATTATATTTTTGTAGAAATGTGTCCATTTCACCTAGGTTTTCAAATTTCTTGGCATACAGTTCTTTATACTAATTTCTTACAGTCCTTTGTATTTCTGTGGTATCAGTTGTAATCTCTCCTCTTTCATTTCTAATTGTGTTTATTTGTATCCTCTCTCTTTTTTTCTTGATGAGCCTACTTAAAGGCTTGTCGATTTTGTTTATCTTTTCAAAGAACCAGCTCCTGGATTCATTGATCCTTAGAATTGTGCTTTTAGTCTCTATGTCATTTAACTCTGCTCTGATCTTGGTTATTTCCTTCCTTCTACTTGCTCTGGGCTATCTTTGTTGCTGTTCCTGGAGTTCTTGTAGGTGTAGGGTTAGGTTGTTTGTTTGAAATGTTTCTATCTTTTTAAGGTAGGCCAGTATAGCTATGAACTTCCCTCTCAGGACTGCCTTTGCTGTGTCCCATAGGTTTTGGGTTGTTTTGAGTTCATTTTCATTTGTTTCCAGAAAGTTTTTGATTTCTTCCCTAATCTCATTCTTGACCCATTCGCTGTTTAATAGCATGCTATTCGGTCTCCACGATTTTGAGTGTTTGGGGTTTTTTTTCCATTGGGGTTAGTTTCTAGTTTCAGTCCCTTGTCGTCAGAGAAAATGCTTGATATGATTTCAATTTTCTTGAATTTGTTGAGGGTTGCTTTGTGTCCTATCATGTGGTCTATCTTTGAAAAAGTTCCATGTGTATTTTCTTCTTTGGGATGAAAAGCTCTATATATACCAGTTAAGTCGATTTCATCTAGGGTATTGTTAAGTGATGCATTATCCTTGTTGATATTTTGTTTGGAAGACCTGTCCATTTTTGACAGTGGGGTGTTAAAGTTCCCTACTATAATTGTGTTGTTGTCAATATCTTTCTTGAAGTCCTCCAAGATTTTCTTTATGTATTTGGGTGCTCCTATGTTGGGTGCATATATATTTACAATGTTTATGTCTTCTTGGTGGATCCTTCCTTTGAGTATTATGAAGTGACCTTCTGGGTCTCTCTTAATGGCCCTTCTTTGGAAGTCTATTTTGTCTGATATGAGTATTGCTACCCCTGCTTTTTTTTCCTGTCCGTTTGCTTGGAAAATTTGTTTCCAGCCCTTCACTTTCAGTCTGTGTAAGTCTTTTGTCCTGAGATGGGTCTCTTGTAGGCAGCATGTGTGTAGGTCATGTTTTCTCATCCATTCAGCTACTCTATATCTTTTTATTGGAGCGTTTAAACATTTACATTTAAGGTTATTATTGAAAGGTAGTTTTTCATTGCCTTTTTTTTTTCCCTACCTGTGTTCCTCTCTCTTTCTCTTTTCCTTCCTTTCCTTAAAGCGGTCCCTTTAGCATCTCTTGCAGAACTGGTTTGGTGGAAGTGTATTCTTTTAGACTTCTTGTCTGGGAAACTCTTTATTTGGCCTTTTATCTTGATTGAGAGCCTTGCTGGGTAAAGTAGCCTTGGTTGCAGGCCTCTGGTTCTCATTACTTGGAATATTTTCTGCCATTCTCTTCTGGCTTGGAGCGTTTCCATTGAGAAGTCAGTTGCTAAACTTATTGGGGCTCCCTTGTATGTTACTTCCTTTTTCTCCCTTGCTGCCTTTAAGATCCTCTCTTTGTCTTGGAATTTTGCCATTTTAATTATGATGTGTCTTGCAGCCTCTTTGGGTTCCTCTTGCTTGGGACTCTCTGTGTTTCCTGGATTTGAGTGACTTTTTCTCTCCTCAGATTAGGGAAATTTTCCATCATTACTTTTTCAAACAGGTTTTCTATCCCTTGCTCTTCTTCTTCTCCTTCTGGTATCCCTATTATAAGGATATTATTACGTTTCATGTGGTCCTGCATTTTCCTTAGTCCCTCTTCATTCTTTCTGAGCCTCTTTTCCTTTTCTTGCTCTTTCTGGGTGTTTTTTTCTACTTTGTCCTCCAGCTCGCTGATCCAATCCTCTGCTTCATCAAGTCTGCTTTTCATTCCTTCTACTGTGTTCTTCAATTCAGAAATTGTATTCTTCATTTTCTCTTGGCCCTTGTTGATAGTGTCTATTTCCTTTTTCATGTTGATATAGTTTGCAGTGAGTTCATTGTAGTTTCGCTGTAGTTTCTGGTAGTCCTCTGTGAGCTCAGAGAGCTCAGTGACCTTCCTGATAACCATTGCTTTGAACTCAGTATGTGATTGTTGACTTGCCTCTTTTTCAGTTAGCAGTCTTTCTGAGGCTTCCTCCTTTCCTTTCATTTGGGAATTGTTTCTTTGTCTTCCCATTGTTTGTGAGACTCTTCTTGTTAGCCTCTGCTTCTTAAATTGATCTGTTCTGACTCCCTGGGTTTATGGTATGAACTTCTATGGTAGAATGCCGTGAGATCCAGTGGTGCCATCTCCTTAATCTCCTCATTCACTGGTCTTGAGCTGACTTTTATGGGTCTAACACGGTCTAACTCTGGTGTTTTCAGCGCTCCAGGTTTTATTGTCTCACCTTTGGGAACAGGAGAAAGAAGAAAAAAAAGGGAGAAAGGAAGGAAGGAAAAAGGGAATAGAAAAGGAATATAAGGAAGGAAGGAATGAAGGAAGGAAGGATAAAAGAAGATTGGAAGAAAGATAAGAAGGAATTTTAACAAAAATTAAAATAAAAATATAAGGCAGGAAGAAGGAATAAAAAAGTAAAGGATGGAAGGATGAAGGAATAAAAAAAGAAAGAAAGACAGTAAGGAAGACGGAATTTGGGGTGAAGGGGAAAAGAAGAGAAAAGAAAAAAAAAGTCTTCTGCTGGGTTTAAACTGGTCAGGTTAGTTCTGCTGGTCTTCCTGTCTGTTAAATGGGAGGGGTTGGTTGGAGGGATTGGTTTCACTTTTCTCCCTTCCTGAGTCACACTCTTCACTGTTGTTCAGCCTCCAGTCCAGTTTCTTAGGGTCCTTCTGCTCCCCCCTAAGCCTTTAGTTCACCAGTTATGCTGTCCTTGAGTTGTACCAATTAGGGGCGACTCACACTCCCCCTTCTTGCTCTTTGCTGTCTTAGATGCTAGGGGCTCTTGATGCTCCTTCAGAGTAGTTCAGCCCCCTACTAGGTCAAGTCTTTCTGGGGAATGCAGTCCTCCTTTAGCCCTGCAGCTCCCCTCTGCTGGGCATTCTGCCGTCCTTGTAGAGAGCCAGTAGGCCCTGCAGGGCTCTGTGAGCAGGGGCTAGGTGGGAGTTGTTCAGAACCGGGGCTTTTAGGTGTGGTCGCGGGTGGGCAGCCAGGCCGTTGATCCATTTGCGTGGCTGATCCCCGGCTTTGGGCCTGTGCTCTGGGGCAGCCAGCTGCTGATCCAGGTGCGCACCCACCTGAGGTTTCAGGTGTGGGCGCCCAGACCGCTGATCGAGGTGCGTGCCCACCCAGGCGCTTTGGGCCTGTGTGCCCCAGCAGCTGAGCTGCTGATCTGGATGCATACTGATCCCTGGCTTTGGGCCTGTGTGCCCCGGGCAGCCAGCAGGTGATCAGTTTGTGCGCCCACCCGGGGTTTCAGGTGTGGGCGCCAGGCCACTGATTGGGGTGCGCGCCCACTAGGGCGCTTTGTGTCTGTGCACCCAGGCAGCCGGGCCACTAATGAGAGTGCATGCCCACCTGGGGTTTCAGTTGCGGGCGCCCAGTCCTCTGATCTGTGTGCGTGCCAGCTGGGCTTCAGATGTGTGCTGGGGCTGCTTATACCTCGTTCACAGTCCAGGGGCTGAGGGGGTAGGGGCGCAAGAGGCCACAGCTGCTGCAGAGAGTTCTCTAACTAGCTGCTGAATGCCTCTATTTTCTCTCTTTCTTTTCGAGAAATTCTTCCTATTCAAGCCCCCCTGGTCCAAACAAGCACCTGGCCTCTCCCATAGCCCAGCCTAGCTCTCTCCCAAGAATCCTGCAGCAGACCCTGTGCCCGGGCTTGGGGCTTCAGCCACCCTGGTCCCCACGCTGGTCCCAGGGACCTTATTGTCCTTAAGCATTCTTCTTACCATCTGATCTTTCAATGTCCTCTATCTTTGGTCTCCGATCTTCATATATGCTGGAATACCGTTGGCTGTTTGCTCTGCTCCTCAGATCAGCTAGGTGTTCCACTGGTGCCGAGGGGAATTGGACTCCGCTCCCACCTATCTCGCCGCCATCTTTCCTCTGTGATATTTTCTTAATCAAATTTTGTTCTTCTTCTTAAAGAAATTCCTTTAACATTTCTTATAATACTGACTTGGTGGTGATGAACTCCTTTACTGGTTTTCTTTTTGGTCTGGAAAGCTCTCTATCTCTCCTTCAATTTTATATAATAGCCTTGCTGGGTTAAGTAGTCTTGGTTGTAGGTCCTTGCTTTTCATCACTTAGAGTATTTTCTGCCAGTCCCTCTGGACTGAAATGTTTCTGTTGAGAAATCAGCTGACAGTCATATGGGAGCTCTCTTATAGGTAACTAACTGCCTTTCTGTTGCTACTTTTAAAGTTCTCTCTTTGTCTTTAACCTTTGCCATTTTAATTATGATATGTCTTTGTGTGGGATTATTTGTGTCCATCTTGTTTGGGACTCTCTGCACTTGCTGAAATGTGATGTCTATTTCCTTCACTAGATTAAGGAAGTTTTCAGTCATTTTTTCAAATAGGTTCTCAACAACTTTCTCTCTTTTCCTTCTGGTACCCCTGTAATTGGAATGTTGTTATGCTTGATGTTGTCCCAGAGGCCCCATAAACTATCCTAATTATTTTAGGATTCTTTTTTCTTTTTGCTGTTCTGATTGGGTGTTTTTCACTTCCTTGTCTTCTAAGTTACTGATTCGATTCTCTGCTTCTTCTAATCTCTTGTTGATCCCACCTAATGAATTATTAACTTCAGATATTCTATTTTTTAAATTTCTTGCTGGTTCTTTATGATTTCTATTCTTTTTTAAATGCATTCCTATCTCTTTATTAAAGTTCTCACTGAGTTCATCTATTCTTTTCCTAAATTCATTGAGCACCCTTATAACCAGTGTTTTGAAGTCTATATCCAGTAGATTGCTTGTCTTCTTTTGGTTTAGTACTTTTTCTAGAGTTTTGTCCTATTCTTTCATTAGGGAAATGTTTTTGTTTTTGTTTTGTTTTTGTCTCCTTATTTTGTCTGCCTCCCTGTTTGTTTCTATGTGTTAGGTAGATCTACTGTTAATTCTAATCTTGGCAAAGTAGCCTTATGTAGTAGGTGTCCTGTGGGTCCCAAAGGTGCAGTCTCCCTGATTACCTGTGCTGGGCGCTTCAGGGGTATCCCTTTGTGTTCGTGCTCAAATACCTGTTGTATTTGAACCTTGATTGTTGCTGTCATGTCAGGGAGTGGAATTAACCCTCATGCTGACTGATTGTGAAGACTGGCTGTGACCACAGTGGAAGAGATGTTATGTTGGGGCTGACGCCATGGAGTGGTTTTACTCTAGTGGGCATCTGGTATCTGCCAAGTCCACTCTTTGTCATGTGTGGTGCTAAGACATGCTCTGGTGTGATCTGAAGCCACCCACCAGGTACATTTGTTCTTGTGCCTCAGGAGAGGCTCCAGTACAGGCCAAAGTCAGCTGTTGACTGTGTCTGGCTCAGGGCCACCTGGTTAGCTACCTACCGAGTGATCTGCTCCCTATACTCCCTATCCTGGGTTTGGATGTGCCCGGGAGTGGTTATGCTGTGAACTGAGGCTGGCTGCCTCTAGTGCTGGGCTTAGGGCCACTTAAGAGATATAGGGCACACCTAGGCAGCCACTCCTTGTTTGGGGTTTGTGGACCTCCAGGAGATTTCAGGAAATTTCACAGTGCAGACCAAGGCTGGATACTTGTGAGAAACAGCCCCTGAAAGAGGTTAAGGTGGTACACAAGTCAGGTGGGACTGAGTTTCAGAAAAATTACCAGTGTTGGGCTATAGCAGTGTTATCCATGTTGATGGAGAATCAGATACAGTGCTGGCCTGCTATTGTAGGCTGGTTGAGGGAGGGCTCAACAAAGAAATAATGGGACCTGGCAGCACTTTAGTCCAGAGAAAGCTGCCCCTCTAGCCTTTGCCCTTAAGCTAGATAATTCAGTTCCCCCACCATATGTCCCTAGCACTTTCTGAGCTGCTATCTCTTCTCTGGAGCTTAGAGCAAGTGTTTGTGAGCAGAAGAGTCTATGTTTAGGCCCGTTAAGAGGATGCCTGTTTCAATAGCAGCCCTCCATCTCTCCCAAACTGAGTCCCTGTTTGATTTTTAGAACCTGCTGTTTTGGGGACTCCTCTTCCTGGCCCTGGTGCTCTGGGCTGGGGATCCCTGTGTGGGGTTGGGACCCCTTGCTTCTCAGGGGGACCTCTGCAGCTGAGCTATCCCTCCCTATTCTTAACTGCCACACATGGGTGTGGGACCAGCCCATTCTGCATCTCTGTCCCTCCTACCAGTCTTGACTTGGTTTCTTCTTTGTAACTTAGTTATAGGATTTCAATCTTCAGGTGATTCTCAAGTGTGGTTATTCTATAATTTAGTTATAATTTTAATATGGTCATGGGAGGAGGTGAGCCCAGTAATCACCTACTCACAAGTCTACAATATATTTGATCTTGCCTTAAATGATTTACTATCTCATGGTGATTTTTAAAGTAGAGAAAAACAAACTTTTATGTTATTTGTATATTTTTAATTTTCAGTGCTTTTTATTACATTGTGTAGATTTGAATGTCCTTTAGGTATGTTTTTCCTTAAGCCTGAAGAACTTCCTTTAACATTTTTGTTAAATTGTATTAGCAATATTTTTTTTTCAGCTTTCATTTGTCTCAATGTCTTTATTTGGCCTTTGGTTTTAAAAGATATATTCACTGCCTTGAAAGTCTAGGTTGACATTTATTTTTTTCATTCAGTACTTTAAAAGGTGTTATTATCTTATGGCTTGCATTGTTCTCGATGAGATATTTTCTCTCATTCTTAATTTAGTTCCTCTCTATGTAATGTGATTTTTTTCACTGACTGCTTTTAACTTTGTTTTCACATTGATTTTCAGGAGTTTGAGTATAATTTTTGTGTGTATATATACACATATACACACATATACCACATATATATGTATATATGTGTGTATACATATATACACATATATATACATCATACATAGTATGTATGTATGATGTATGTGTATAATTTTTTGTTCTTCTTGGGGCTCATTGAACCTCTTGTATCTGCATTTATAGCTTTCATCAAACTTGAAAAATTTTGGTCATTATTTCTTCAAAATCTTTTTCTGTCCACTTTTCTTATTTCAATTACATGTCCTTTGATATTATCCCATAGCTCACTGCTGTTCTCTTAATATTCTCAGTTTTTTTCCCTCTGTTTCATTTTGGATAGTTTCTACTTCTCTATCTTCAAGTTCATTGATTTCTTTCTCACAAATCATCTGATCTGCTGTTAGGAACATGAGGATATTTTTCATTTCATATACTGTATTTTTCATCTTTATAATTTGTGTCTTTTACAAATCTTTCAGTGATTTTTTCCATTATGTACATGCTCTTCTCTACCTTTTTAAAGTTATAGATTATTTATAAGAGTAGTTTTAATGTTTTGTCTACTAATTCTATCAACTATATCTTTGCTGGTCTGCTTCTATTGATTCAATACTATATTTCTACTTCTTTTTGTATGATTGGTGACTGTTTATTGGATTCCAGAAATTTACATTGTTATAAATGGAGTACTAGAGTTTGTTGCATCTCTTCAAATATCTTTGCCTTTTTTCTAGATGCAGTTAAAATCCTCGGAATCAGTTTAATCTTTTTGAAACTTGTGTTTGCACTTTGTCAGACAGATTTGTTCTGGAGTTAATTTGGTCCCCTTAGTGAGACCACATCCTTCTGCAGGATCTAACAGCCACTTCTATTATGAGATCACTCTTGCTTGCTTGTGGGAGCACAAACAACTCCTGGTTCTGTGCCCATTCTGGGGATTGTTTTGTCTGCTTCCTGATGATGGCTCTTTCCCCAGTTTCTGTCATTTCTTCACATTCTTGTGCAGTTGGCATTGGAGTTTAAGGGGCCTCTCTGAAGATCTTCAGGGCTTTCTTACTCCCTGCATCTCCTTCCTTTCTGGTTTTCTGTCTCACAAATTCTGCTTGTCTTGTCCTCTGTCTCCATAACTCAGTAGGTCCTAAGCTTCTGTTTGGGTTCCTCTTGCTTGTAGTGAAGACTGGAAACTCTCTAGGCAGTGACCTAGGCACTTGCTGAGTTCACTTATGTTATTTCCCCCTTTCACATGTTGAATTCTGAAAACCCAGTACCTCAGAATGCGACTGTATTTGATGTAGGGCCTTTAAAAATGTAATTAAGATTAAATGAAGTAACTAAGGTGGGCTCTAATCTAATATGACTGGTGTCTTCATAAGATGAGGAGTTTGGGATGCAGACACAAAGGGGAGCCATGTGAAGGCACTAAGCGAGGGCAGCCATCTGCAAGCCAGGAGGAGAGGCCTCAGAAGAAACTAACCCTGTCAATGTCTTGTTCTTGGACTTCTAGCTTTCAGAACTATGAGACAATAAATGCCTGTTGCTTAAGCCATCTAGTCCATGGTACTTTGTTATGGAAGCCCTAGCAAACTAATACACCTCATTTGATTTCCTTCTCTCTGGAATCACTGTTCTGATGTCTGTGTTCTAATGTGTTAGATTTTATATGGCTATCTAGTTATGTAAGGTAGAAGGGTAAATCCAATTTCTGTTTTTCCATTATCCCCTTAGGCAGAAGTCAGAACTGACCTTTAATCACTCAGAAATATCTGCTCAGTCTCTATCGATGATTCAAGAGGAGATGGCTATTCACAGAATGTCAGATTAGAAGAACGTCTAGTAGAAGTTGTAAAAACACAGACCACTATAAGAGAAGACTCAAAGTTAAAGTGATTTGAATATAAAAGTTTATTTCTCTCTCATGTAATACTATGGGCAGCCCATTCATGGCAGCTTGAATGGGTCAGAGGTTCCTCCTTCTTACCTTTCTGCTATCTGAAGAATTGACTCCTGTGTTCATAGCCAGAGGTGGCTTTCTCCATGTGCATATTCCAGCTTGAGGAAGAGAGAAAGTGCATGCAGCTTTCGACTCAGAGTTTCTGCTATGGCCAGGTCTGCACCACGCAGTCTTGGAAATGCATTTAGGGGACCATATTTACTCAAATAAAATTTCTATTTCCATGGAAGAAGGGGACAATGATAGCAGTCCATGGTACACATACAAGACTTTTCTATCTGGTGAGAGAAAAGACACTTTTTACTTGGGATGCAAGAGTGAACTTACCTGCACAAAATCCTGTTCACCAGACAGTATCAACAGTAGCTGAGTTTTCCAGGATGCAGACAGTGACAGATGTTTTGGCATGGTGCATTTCTACTTGTCTCATGGCTGAGAAATGGCTATACAGAGATATCCCTCAATGATGGTCTCATGCCCAATCCGAGATAGGTGGGAGCGGAGTCCACTTCCCCTCAACGCCAGTGAAATACCTAGCTGATCTGAGGACCAGAGCGAACAGCCAACAGTATTCCAGCATATATGAAGATCGGAGACCAAAGATAGAGGACATTGAAAGATCTGACAGTAAAAAGAGTGCTTAAGGACAATAAGGTTCCCAGTACCTGCGCGGGGAACAGGGCGGGCTGAAGCCCTGGCCGGGGTGCAGGGTCTGCTACAGGATTATTGGGAGAGAGCCAGGCTGGGCTGTGTGAGCAGCCAGGTGCTTGTTTGGACCAGGGGGGCTTGAATAGGAAGAATTTCTCAAAAAGAAAAAGAAAATAGAGGCACTCAGCGGCTAATTAGAGAACTCTCTGCAGCAGCCGCAGCCTCTGGCGCCCCTCCCGCCTCCGCCCCTGGACTGTGAACGCAGAAAAGCAGCCCCGGCGCTCCCGTGAGCCCGGCTGGCATGCACTCAAATTAGCGGACTAGGGGCCCACACCTGAAACCCCAGGTGAGTGCGCACCCTGATAAGCCGCCGGGCTGCCTGGGCGCACAGACAAAAAGCTCCTGGGAGGGCGTGCAACTGGATCAGTGGCTGGCTGTCCTGGCGCACAGACCCAAAGCTGGGGATCGGCAGCCAACCCAAGTCCCAAGCGGAGATCCGCCACACAACCCAATCAAAGGCCTGGCTCCCTGCAGGCAACCACACCCAAAAGCACCAGTTCTGAAAAACTCCTGCCTAGCCCCTGTGCACAGAACTCTGCAGGGCCTACTGGCTCTCTAGGAGGAAGGCAGAACGCTCAGCAGAGGGAAGCTGCAGGGTTAGGGGAGACTGCATTCCCCGGAAAGACTCGACCCAATAGGGGGCTGAACTACCCCACAGCAGCACCGAGAGACCCTAGCATATAAGACAGCAAAGAGCAAGAAGGTGGAATGTGAGTTGCCCCTAATTGGTGCAACTCAAGGACAGCACAGCTGGTGAACTAAAGGCCTAGTGAGGAGCAGAAGGACCTAGAGGAACTAGACTGAAGGCTGAACAATAGCGAAGAGTGTGGCTCAGGAAGGGAGAAAAGTGAAACCAATCCTTCCAACCACCCCCTCCCATTTAACAGACAGGAAGACCAGCAGAACTAACCTGACTGGTTTAAAGCCATCAGAAGACTTTTTTTTTCTTTCCTCATTTCCCCCTGAATTCCTTCTTCCTTTCTGTCCTTCTTTCTTATTTTTATTCCTTCTTCCTTCCATCCTTTACCTTTTTCATTTCTTCTTCCTGCCTTCTTTGATTTATTCTGTTGTTTCAATTTTTGTTAAAATTCCTTCTTATCTTGCCTCCAATCTATCTTTATTCCTTCTTCCTTCCTTCCTTCCTTTTCTATTCCCTTTTTCCCTCCTTCCCTTCTTCTTCTTCTTTTTTTTTTTGCCCCTATTCCTCTTTTTCCCACAGGTGAGACAAGAAAACCTGGAGTGCTGAAAAGACCAGAGTTAGACCGTGTTACACCCATAAACATCAGCTCAAGACCAGTGAGCACAGGAGATTAAGGAGACGGCACCACTCAATCCCCTTGGCATTCTACCATAGAAGTTCATACCATAAACCCAGGGAGACAGAATAGATCAAGTCAAGAAGCAGAGGCTAACAAGAAGAGTCTCACAAACAATGGGAAGACAAAGAAACAATTCCCAAATGAAAGGAAAGGAGGAAGCCTCAGAAAGAATGCTAACTGAAAACAAAGCAAGTCAACTATCAGATACTGAGTTCAAAGCAATGGTCATTAGGAAGCTAACTGAGCTCTCTGAGCTCACAGAGAACTACCAGAAACTACAGGGAAGCTACAATGAACTCACTGCAAACTATATCAACATGAAAAAGGAAATAGACACTATCAACAAGGGCCAAGAGGAAATGAAGAATACAATTTCTGAATTGAAGAACACAGTAGAAGGAATGAAAAGCAGACTTGATGAAGCAGAGGATTGGATCAGCGAGCTGGAGGACAAAGTAGAAAAAAACACCCAGAAAGAGCAAGAAAAGGAAAAGAGGCTCAGAAAGAATGAAGAGGTAATAAGGGAAATGCAGGACAACATGAAACGTAACAATACCCGTATAATAGGAATACCAGAGGAGAAGAAGAAGAGCAAGGGATAGAAAACCTGTTTGAAAAAGTAATGATGGAAAATTTCCCTAATCTGAGGAGAGAAAAAGTCACCCAAATCCAGGAAACACAGAGAGTCCCAAGCAAGAGGAACCCAAAGAGGCCCACTGCAAGACACATCATAATTAAAATGGCAAAATTCCAAGACAAAGAGAGGATCTTAAAGGCAGCAAGGGAGAAACAGGAAGTGACATACATGGGAGTCCCAATAAGGTTAGCAACTGACTTCTCAATGGAAACGCTCCAAGCCAGAAGAGAATGGCAAAAAATATTCCAAGTAATGAGAACCAGGTGCCTGCAACCAAGACTACTTTACCCAGCAAGGCTCTCAATCAAGATAGAAGACCAAATAAAGAGTTTCCCAGACAAAAGACGTCTAAAAGAATACACTTCCACCAAACGAGCTCTGCAAGAGATGCTAAAGGGACTGCTTTAAGGAAAGGAAGGAAAAGAGAAAGAGAGAGGAACACAGGTAGGAAAAAAAAAGGCAATGAATAACTACCTTTCAATAATAACCTTAAATGTAAATGGATTAAATGCTCCAATCAAAAGACATAGAATAGCTGAATGGATAAGAAAACATGACCCACACATATGCTGCCTACAAGAGACCCATCTCAGGACAAAAGACTTACACAGACTGAAAGTGAAGGGCTGGAAACAAATTTTCCAAGCAAACGGACAGGAAAAAAAAGCAGGGGTAGCAATACTCATATCAGACAAAATAGACTTCCAAAGAAGGGCCATTAAGAGAATCCCAGAAGGTCACTTCATAATACTCAAAGGAAGGATCCACCAAGAAGACATAAACATTGTAAATATATATGCACCCAACATAGGAGCACCCAAATACATAAAGAAAATCTTGGAGGATTTCAAGAAAGATATTGACAGTAACACAATTATAGTAGGGGAATTTACACACCACTGTCAAAGATGGACAGGTCTTCCAAACAAAATATCAACAAGGATATTGTGTCACTTAACAATACCCTAGAGGAAATGGACTTAACTGATCTATATAGAGCTTTTCATCCCAAAGAAGCAAAATACACATTCTTTTCAAGTGTACATGGAACTTTTTCAAAGATAGACCACATGATAGGACACAAAGCAAGCCTCAACAAATTCAAGAAAATTGAAATCATATCAAGCATTTTCTCTGACGACAAGGGACTGAAACTAGAAACCAACCCCAAAGGAAAAACCCCAAAACACTCAAAATCGTGGAGACTGAATAGCATGCTATTAAACAATGAATGGGTCAAGAACGAGATTAGGGAAGAAATCAAAAACTTTCTGGAAACAAATGAAAATGAACTCAAAACAACCTAAAACCTATGGGACACAGGAAAGGCAGTCCTGAGAGGGAAGTCCATACAATTCTAAGGATCAATGGTCCTTAGAATCAAATGATCCTTAAACAAAACTGACAAGCCTTTATGTAGGCTCATCGAGAAAAAAAGATAGAGGATCCAAATAAACACAATTAAAAATGAAAGAGGAGAGATTACAACTGATACCACAGAAATACAAAGGATTGTAAGAAATTACTACGAAGAACTGTATGCTAAGAAATTTGAAAACCTAGTTGAAGTGGACACATTTCTAGAAAAATATAATCTCCCAAAACTGAATGAAGAAGAAGCAGAAAATGTGAAAAACCAATAACAGCAGACGAAATTGAAGCAGTCATCAAAAAACTCCCAACACACAAAAGCCCTGGACCAGATGGTTTCACAGGAGAATTCTACAAAGCATTTAAGGAAGAACTAACCCCTATCCTTCACAGACTATTCAAAAAAATCCAAACTGATGGAAGACTCCCACACTCTTTTTATGAAGCCAGCATCATCCTAATCCCAAAACCAGATGAAGACACAACAAAGAAAGAAAACTTCAGGCCAATATCACTGATGAACATAGATGCTAAAATCCTGAACAAAATATTGGCAAACCGCATCCAGCAATTCATTAAAACGATCATACACCATGACCAAGTGGTATTCATCCCAGGGATGCAAGGATGGTACAATATTCGTAAATCAATAAACATAATGCACCACATCAATAACTGCAAAAACAAAAATCACATAATCATATCAATAGACGCGGAAAAAGTTTGATAAGATACAGCACACATTTCTGATAAAAACACTCAGCAAAGTGGGAAGAGAGGGAGCATTCCTCAACATAATAAAGGCCATATATGACAGGCCTACAGCCAACATCATACTCAATGGACAAAAACTTAGAACTTTCCCACTAAGATCAGGAACAAGACAAGGATGCCCTCTCTCACCACTCCTATTCAACATAGTATTGGAAGTCCTAGCCACAGAAATCAGACAAGAAAAAGAAAGAAAAGGCATCCAAATTGGAAAGGAAGAAATGAAACTGTCACTGTTTGCAGATGACATGATAGTGTACATGGAAAATCCTATAGACACCACCAAAAAACTATTCAACCTAATAAATGAATTTGGCAAAACAGCTGGATACAAAGTCAATACTCAGAAATGAAAGGCATGCCTGTACCCAAACAACGAAACTGCAGAAACAGAAATCAGGAAAAAAATCCCATTCGACATAGCAACAAGAAAAATCAAGTACCTAGGAATCAACCTAAGCAAGGAGGTAAAAGACCTGTACTCAGAAAACTACACAACACTGAAGAAAGAAATTCAGGAAGACACAAACAAATGGAAGCATGTACCATGCTCATGGATTGAAAGAATTAACATCATCAAAATGGCCATACTACCCAAAGCAACTTATAGATTCAATGCAATCCCTATTAGAGCACCCATGACATATTTCACAGATATAGAACGAACATTTCAGAAATTCATATGGAACCATAAACGACCCCGAATAGCTGCAGCAATTTTGAGAAAGAAGAACAAAGCAGGAGGGATCACAATACCTGATATCACACTGTATTACAAGGCCACTGTAATCAAAACAGCCTGGTACTGGCATAAAAATAGGCACATAGACCAATGGAACAGAGCAGAGAGCCCAGAAATAAACTCAAGTCTTTATGGTCAATTAATATTTGACAAAGGAGGCAGGAGCATAAAATGGAGCAAAAACAGCCTCTTCAACAGATGGTGTTAGGAGATCTGGACAGCTACATGCAAGAAAATGAAACCCGATTACCGACTTACCCCATACACTAAAATAAACTCAAGGTGGATAAAAGACTTAAATATAAGCTGTAACACCATAAAAGTCCTTGAGGAAACATTGGCAGGAAAATCTCAGACATTCTACGCAGCAACATCCTCACAGACATGTCCCCTAAAGCAAGGGACATAAAGGAAAGAATAAACAAATGGGACCTCATCAAAATAAAATTTTCTGCATGGCTAAAGAAAACTACACCAAATTACAGACAGAACCAACAGTATGGGAAAACATATTCGCTAATGATACCTCAGACAAGGGCCTGATCTCCAAAATATATCAAGAACTCACATGACTCCACTCCAGGAAGACAAACAACCCAATTAAAAAATGGGCAAAGGACTTGAACAGACACTTCTCCAAGGAAGACATACAGAGGGCCCAGAGACATATGAAAAGATGCTCAACATCACTAGCCATCAGAGAGATGCAAATTAAAACCACAATGAGGTACCATCTCACACCAGTCAGAGTGGCCAACATAAACAAATCCACAAACAAATGTTGGAGAGGATGCGGAAAAAAGGGAACCCTAGTGCACTGTTGGTCGGAATGCAGACTGGTGAGGCCACTGTGGAAAACAATATGGAATTTCCTCAGAAAACTAAAAATGGAACTACCCTTTGACCCAGCAATTCCGCTGCTGGGATTATACCCTAAGACCCCTGAAACACCAATCCAAAAGAAACTGTGCACCCCAGTGTTCATAGCAGCACAATTTACAATAGCCAAGTACTGGAAGCAACCGAAGTGCCCATCAGCAAACTAGTGGATCCAAAAACTATGGTATACACAATGGAATTCTATGCAGCAGAGAGAAAGAAGGAGCTTATACCCTTTGCAACAGCATGGATGGAACTGGAGAGCATTATGCTAAGTGAAATAAGCCAGGCGGTGAGGGACAAATACCATATGATCTCACCTTTAACTGGAACATAATTAATAGAAGCAAAAAGCAAACAAAATATAACCAGAGACATTGAAGTTAAGAACAATTTAACCATAGCCAGGGGGGAGTGGGGTGGGGACAGTGGGAAGAGGGGATTACAGTAACTTGTATAAAGGACACATGGACAAAATCAAGGGGGATGGTGGAGGTGGGTGAGGGAGGTGGGTTCAGCTGGGGTGGGGTGAAGGGATGGGGAGAAAAGGCCTACAACTGTAATTGAATAACAATAAAAATTTAAAAAATAAAAAAAGACATTATGAAAACATAATCTATGGTGAATATAAAATGCAGGCACTGAGTGTAATAGTTGAACTATTGAACTTAATGTTGTAATATCAATTCTGGATCATAATTTTCAGTCTAAACATCCTTACAAGATCCTCCAGAAATTTATTTTAACATTATACCCAAATATAACTGGCAGCTTATAAGTTGTTACAAAAAATGTTAGAAAACAGAAATATTATATTTGCCTAGGCAATATAAAAAGAGCCAAGTCCACATGGTCCAGGGCCTCTTTTATCATAGGGATTGTGAACTGTCCTGACCAAAGACTTTATCACAGGTTATGGGAGATGCCCATGCAAATGGGTTTCTGGGCCCTTACCCCTGTTTAAAGGAGGATTCTTTCATGTAATTTATATGTTAAGCTTCCAGCTAAGATTTCATTTGAACAAAAGGTTCTAGGGTTTTAAAAATAAAAAGTATAAAGCAGCTCTTTTACAATTTACTTGGTTGATGTAACTTGAATGTTTATAATAACAGATAACTCCAAAGCTTATAAAATAACCTACAGGGACACCCACCTCCTTTGTGCACTCTGTCCCTTTATCCTGTGGGTCCCTTCCAAGGTCCAGAGGCAGTTCCAACTCCTGAGCCCCAAGGACATGCTGTGTTATCACTAACCATACTCCAAGCTCCACAGCTGCATGTCCTTTGGTGGTTTCCCACACACCCCTGCACCATGCCAGCCACCTCAGCAGGACTGTCCATGGGGCATGTGACCAGTGTAAAGTACAGTGGGACCCTCTGCATATTCCCATGTAGGAAGTTTTGCATTCATTAATGTCATGTCATCCTTTTGAAGGAACCCCACTCACTCTGCAAAAGATCTTTGGTTAAGTGCAATAAGTTGCTGGTTTCTCTAAGTTTTTTATAATATTTGAGTGGGTTCATTAATCTCTTCTTTTGAGGTAACTGTGACCTTTATTCTGGCATCAGTTTTATCTACCTGTCCTACTAAGCTTTAGGGCATTGACAGATGTGATATTTATGCCTTGATGGGTTCATCTAAATCATAGAATTCTCTACTAGGCAAGTTCCTGCGGTATGCCGCTATAACCAAAAACTTCAGATTGACAGTGATTTGACTTGGCCCCATAGAAGATTCTAAATCCTTTTATTATACTCTAGTTCCTTTGATGAGTCATTGAAAAAAGTATAAATCAATCACCAACAGCTGAAAAGTCATTTCCAGACTGATTTACATTTATTAGGGCTACGATGCATATTTAAGAGGAACTGAGTTCAGGGTAATGTATTGGATTTGCCATGATTTTAATAACTCAGTGTTGCAGGGTCTGCCCGCCTTCTTTTATAAGTGCTCAGCACTTCACTGGCTGAAAAGTGAGAAGAATCAAGCAGCCAAGACTGAACCTTGCAGAGTCTGCAACTGCAAAGAGCATGTCCTGAACACTGGAAAGGGCTGACATTAGATATGAAGCCAGTCTGCAGAGTGCAGAGTGATGTCTCCACATCAGAAACCAAGTGTAATGATTGCAGCTTTGACTGCAAGAGAGAGAGAGAAAGACAGAGAGAGAGAGAAAGAGAGCAAGAGCAGGAGAGAGACCAAGACCCTAACAGCATTGAGGTAGTTCCGCCAAACTCACAAAGATCCCAGATGGAAGGGTGGCTCTTCCCCCTGCTCTCTTCCTCTGTCCACATACTCCCTGTCTGGCTAAGAGGTCATACAAGGCCCAGGTGTGGCATGGTGAGGAGGTGTGGGAAGAACTCGGAGGTGCCTGGCCTCAGAGGCCCAGAACTTCTTTTCCCTCTTCCAGAGTTTCTATTATGTTTCCCAAGAAGCCATTTCTGACCACCCCTGTCTTGAGGATGCTACTTTAGGAACTCTCTTTTCCCCTTCCTTGCTCTCAGCAGACAGCTCAGAAGCTATTCAACAAAAAACAAGAAACCATCCCTGGCCCAGTGCAGCCCTTCCTCCTACATGTTTCTGATGAGGTCCTGAGGTCTTTCTAATGATATCTTTCTAACGATATCAATTGCAAAGCAAACTTACTACAAGGTGGACAGCCTGTCAGCCATGTCTTTTTTTTCCTTCAAAAATCTTTTAGATTGAGATAATTTTAAACTTAACAAAAAAGTTGCAAAATAATACAGAATTTTCATATAACTTTCATCCACTCCCTTAATGTTGTACATCTCACAAGAGTACAATTGTCTAAATCAGAAAATTAACATTGATATGATCCTAATCAAACTTATTTGAATTTTTCCCATTGTCCCACTAGTGTCTGTTTTCTTGCCCAGAACCTCACTTTACATTTATTATGCCTCGTAATTTTCTCCAACCTGTGACATCTTCTCAGTTTTTATCTGTTGCTTAGGACCTTGTCTTGAATAAGAGGAGATGCGTATATGTCTCTTTATCTTACCAAATGTTTTCCTCCATGGTAAACACCACCCTAGCCCAATGTACCAAGTTATTTTAGTTTCAGCCTCCCTGTGCACTTGGTTTTCCATAGATGTAGACATCTGGCATCCTACTCTTTCATGCCTTCTTCATCTTTTTATCTCTAGGACCAGTGCAGTGTCTGCACATGGCCATTGATCGATAAGGTTGCCTGAGCTGGATTCAGGTACTTAAGTGAACCCAGAATGTGTTGAGATTGTGTGAGGTACTGCACATGTATACAAGCAGTTGTAGGAATGTGTGTGTGTGCAGAGGGGTGGGTCCTCTACATATAGCTGTTGCAAAAATCTGTTATTTCTTTAAGCCAAATTAAGTCATTTAACTTTTCAACTGAAATTTGTTGAGTATGAATTTGGTGGCAAGTGCTGTACTGATATGAAACTAAAGGAAGAACTAGAGAAGTGGCTAATGAACCAGTAAGGTATTATCCCTGTCCTGGTGGCTCAGTCTCTAATAGAGCAAACACCTGCTGGCTGGAACAGACACCATAGCTCTGGGAGCATGGAGGCCGTCAGGGAAGGCTTCCTAGAAGAGATGACATTTTAGTTGAGACTGGAGGGTTGAATGGGAATTCACCAGGAGTGACAGAGACTGAGGTGTGAATCCCAGGCAAATGTAAGAGAGAGGGTGCATTCGGAGAAGGATCATATCCCTCTGTGCCAGGTCCCATGCCAGACACATTGAACATTCCTTCCAGCCTTTATGCCCCAGAAAGTAGGCATTATTGTTCTTTAAAGATGAGCTGAAAGTAGCTCCAAGGCTGGTGACTGGTTCAAGGCCACAATCTCACAGGAGGCAGCCTTGAGGTCTAATCTCAAGACAAGGAAACCTGTGGCTTGAATTTGAGGTCTCAGAGGATTACAGATGAAGCCTTCATGAGAAGTGAAAGAAGGGACATATAATCTGTAAAGAGACATAACAAGTTTAATTTTATACTTACTTCCACCAGAGGCTCAGGTCATAATTAGCAGGGGGCTCAAATCCTAGAGTTGGAGGCAGTTCTTTTCTGATGGACACTTATGGCCCTGTAACCTGTGAGCAGTGTGTTAATACAGGGAGAGGCATGGACCTGGCACAGCCTCCTCTCTGCACTCTCAGCCATACTGCGCAGAGACTTTTCAGGGGTGTCCAACCTGTGGCCTACATACAGCCCAGGATGATTATGAATGCAACCCAACACAAAATCATAAATTTACTTAAAATATAATGAGTTTTTTTGTTTTTGTTAGTGTTTGTGTATTTAATGTGTGGCCCGAGACAACTCTTCTTTTTCCAGTGTGGTGCAGAGATTGTTAATGCTAAAGCTTCTGAGTAAGTTGATAGAATTAGCAGTAACAGCAAGGAATATAGCCCCCTCCCTCTGCTTCATCAGAGGGAGAACCAGCAAGATCCCAGATGACTGAACCATAAGGGGAAAGTAGACCCAGCAACACAACAGGGACATGTGACTAGTCCTGAGCACTTAAGAAGTACATCAAGTGGGCAAGACAGATGAGGAGGAAAAGCATTTAAGTTTTAGAAGTGCAATCCATTTTTCATACTAAGATAAGAACAGTAGCCAGTAAGTCATGTGACCTTTCTCCTTGACATTTTATGACTCCTGGGCTACCCTGACAGGTGGCCAAGGAGTTACTCGAGGGACGCTCCTTCCTTCCCACCACTGAAGACAATGTGCCCCAAATGCCACAAATGCAGTGCTTCTTTAGGAACCTTGCACGTCAGTGGGACCACATCATCAGTTCAGGAACTTTTCCACCAACATATACTTGTCACTCAATACCTGGCCCAAATGCCCTGTTTCCATAAGAGAACTGAGTGTTAAGGATTGTTACTTTTAGAAGCATGGGGCTGGGGTGGGAGAAGGAGGGCAAGACTGGGTGAGATAAGTAGTAGAGAGGTAGAGAAAGAAACTCAGGGTGTTACAGAATGGACCTTTGCGGGGGGGTGGGGGGGCAAGCTACCGTCACCAAAACAAACCCCCTCCCCTTGGGTCTTTCTGTACTTGGTTCTTTGCCTTCTGCCCTTCAGAATTGTGGCTTTCTATGCCAGAGTTTGGTAAAAAAGTAAGGAACTATTTATTCAAAAGTTATAAAAGGCAAGCATAGATGTCACTCGCACATGGCTAATGCCCTGGGGACTGGGACATGAGCTCCCATTCAGCTGAGATTGACCCCCTTTTCAGATGTTCTATTTGCACCTCGTGGCCTTAATTGCAGCGGTTTCTACTGAGCCAGCATCTGTAAATAGCTGCAGTTCCCAGCCTTTCACTGGTGGTACTCTTCCATCACTACTGCATACTGGTGGGAGGAGGGGCACTGCCTGTCCTCACCCTCCAGAGTCTGAGGCTGGCTCCTGCCTTTCAAGTGAGACAGCGTTGGGCTGTTCCATGCATGTTTGGCCAGGCTTCCTGAGCCTCTGGGATCTGGATCTCTCATTATGCATAGGTTCAGCAAGTGAAACCTCACACATACTAATAAATGGCAGCACTTGGGCTCAAGCTAAGATTTCCTACTCAGTTGTCTACTACTCCATAACAAACCACTCTAAATTCAATGTTTAAAAGCATCCACCATTTATCTGCTCATGAGTCTGCACTTTGGGCTCAGTTGGCAGTTCTGCTGCTGGCTCTTAAAGTCCTTCATGCAGGTACAGTCACATAGTTGTCAGGAAGCTGAGTGCCCCCAACACACGTATTCATCCAGCAGCAGACTAGGTGCCAACAGCAATAGTAGGCAAACAGTAAGGTGCAAACACTTCAGCCTCTGCTTGCATGACCTTTGCTGATGTCCTCATGGGAAAGCCACAAACTGGGATGGGAGGGGACCACACAGTATATGTCCTGGGACTGCCTGTTACTGTCATGATAGACCACACTCCTACTCCACACTGCCTTACAGCAAGAAATCAAATAACATTGTTGCATTGTTTGTGGTTACCTGAGATTATCTAAGTGAAAGTTCCCTCACTATCTACAGATCAGCAACTCAGTCCCTGATGATAACAAGAAATATGGTCCCTCTTGCCACTGTACTTGACTCCTATGCTACCAGTAGGGGCAAGGAGGCTGGTGTTATGAATAGGCACTTCTGTCGGCCACATGTATCACTACCACACTTGGTAAAGATACCTCTTACTTTTATAATTAGGAAGGGTTTCAAATTCAGGGAAGAAATCTTTATAGAAAATAAGTAAAAACAATCAAGAAGATGAAAACCACAAGCACTCCCCAAGTCCAGAGCGAAAATTTTGACATATGTCTTCCATTTATTCTCTAAGCATGGTTTTTTCCTACCAGCATATCAGAGTTTACCTGCTGTTCACTTAGTATTAGATCTTAAACCTAGCCCCACAGACACAGTGTTTGGCAGCTGCCTAATAGTCTGTCTCACATACCAGAGATGAGATAAATAATTTCCCGATGTTGGGCATTTAAGATCCTTTTCATTTATCATTATTACAAGTAATGGTTCAGCAAATATCCTTAAAAATTTCTTTTAATTACAGTGGACATTCAATATTATATTAGTTTCCGTTGTATAGCATAGTGGTTAGACATTTGTACAACAAAGTGATCCCACTGATAATTCTAGTACCCAGCTGATACCATACATAATATTACAGTATTGTTGACTATAATACCCTCTGTTCTGTACTTTACATCCCCATAACTATTTTGTAACTGCTAACCTGTACTTCTTAATCCCTTTGCCTTTTTCACCTAGCCACTCACCCCCTCCCTTCTGGCAACCATTAATTAGTTCTCTGTATCTATGGACTTGCTTCCATTTTGTTTGTTCATTTATTTTTTTTTAGAATCCACAAATAAGTGAAATAATATGGTATTTGTCTTCTCCACCAGACTTATTTCACTGAGCATAATACCCTCTAGTTCCATTTATATTGTTGAAAATGGTAATATTTCATTCTTTTTATATGACCAAGTATTGAATAATAGTCCATTGTGTAGATGTCTCACAACATTTTTTAACTTATTTTTATTGTGATACTATTAGAGATGTCCCAATTTTCTCCCCCTTTGACTGCTTCTACCCAGCCCCCACCCCCCACTTCTGCCCACTGGCCATCACCACATTGTTGTCTGTGTCTATGAGTTATGCATATATGTTCTTTGGCTAATCCCTTCACCTTCCTTTATCCAGCCCCCCACATCCCTGACAGCTGTCAGTGTGTTCCTCGTGTTCATGCCTCTGTTTTTATTTTGTTCATCAGTTTATTTGGCTCATTAGATTCCACATATAAGTGAGATTATATGGATTTGTCTTTCACTGACTGGCATTTCACTTAGCATAACAATCTCCAGGTATATCCATGCTGTTGCAAAAGGTAGGATTTCCTTCTTTTTATGGCCATGTAGTACTCCATTGTGTAAATGTACCATGTCTTTTTTATCCATTCATCTACTGATGGGCACTTGGGCTATTTCCAGATCTTGGCTTTTGTAAATAATGCTGCTATAAACATAGGGGTGCATATACTTTCTCGAGTTGCTGTTTTGGAATTCTTAAAATACATTCCCAGAAGTGGGATCACTGGGTCAAAGGCAGTCCCATTTTTAATTTTTTGAGGAAACTCCATACTGTTTTCTACAGTGGCTGCACCAGTCTGCATTCCTATACACAGTGCAAAAAGGTTCCCCTTTCTCTACATCCTCACCAGCACTTTTTATTTCTTGATTTATTTATGATGGCCATTCTGTCAGGTGTGAGGTGATATCCTACTGTGGTTTTAATTTGTATCTCTCTCTCACGATTAGTGACATTGAGCATTTTTTGATATGTTTATCGGTCATCTGTATATACTCTTTGGAGACTTGTCTATTCAGGTCTTTGCCCATTATTTAATTAGATTGTTTGTCTTCCTGGTGTTGAATTGTATATTTTTTTAAAATATTTTTTTGGAAATTAGCCCTTTATCAGTTGTATCATTGGCAAATTTGTTCTTCCATTCAGTGGATTTCCTTTTCATTTTGTTGATGGTTTCTTTTGCTATGGAGAAACTTTTAGTTTGATGTAGTCCTATTTGTTTATTTTTCCCTTTATTTCCCTTTCCCAAGGAAATATATTGGCAAAATATTACTACAAAAGATGTCTGGGATTTTTCTGCCTAGGTTTTATTCTAGAATTTTAATGGTTTTTCAACTTATGTTTAACTCTTTTTTCCTATTTTGAGTTTATTCCTGTGTACAGTATAAGTAGGTCTAGTTTCATTTTTTTTTTGCATGTACCTATCCAATTTTCCCAACACCATTTATTAAAGAGACAGCCTTTACTCCATTGTATATTCTTGCCTCCTTTGTCAAACATTCGTTAACCATATAGTTGTGGGTTGATATCTGGACTCTCTGTTCTGCTCCATTGATTTATATGCCTGTTCTTACACCAGGACCAGTTTGTTTTGATTACAATAGCCTTGTAGTGTAGTTTGATATCAGATAGTGTTATTCCTGCAACTTTTTTCCTCTTTCTCAACATTGCTGAGGCTATTCAGGGTCTTTTTTGGTTCCATATAAATTTTTGGAATATTTGTTTTAGATCTGTGAAATATGCCATTGGTATTTTAATAGAATTGCATTGAATCTATAGGTTGCTTTGGGTAGTATGGATATTTTAATGATGTTAATTCTTCCAATATATGAACATAGTATATGCTTCCATCTGTTAGTATCTTCCTCAGTTTCTTTCTTCGGTATATAGTTTCCCAAATACCTCCTTTTACCTCCTTAGTTAAATTTAATCCTAGGTACCTTATATTTTTGTTGCAATAGTAAATGGGATTGTTTCCTTAGTTTCACTTTCTGATAGTTCATTATTGGTGTATAAAAATGCCACAAGGTTCTGAATGTTAATTTGTATTGTGCTATTTTGCTGAATTCATTTATTAGCTCTAGTATTTTTTGGTGAAGTCCTTAGGGTTTTCAATGTACAATAACATGTCATCTGCAAATAATGACAGTTTTACTTCCCTTTTCCAATTTGGGTGCCTTTTATTTCTTCTTGTCTGTTTGCTGTGACTAGGACTTCCAGTACTATGTTGAATTAAGATTGGTGAAAGCAGACATCTCTGTCTTCTTCCTGATCTTAAGAAAAGTGTTTTAGTTTTGGACATTGAGTATGATATTGGCTAGAGGTTTGTCATATATAGCCTTTATTACATAGAGGTATGTTGCCTCTATTCTCACTTTGCTGAAAACTTTTATCATAAATGTGTGCTGGATTTTATCAAATGGTTTTTCTTAATCTATTGATATGATCATGTGGGTTTTAATCCTCCATTTTTTTTATGTGATGTATCACATTTATTGATTTGCAGGTATTTTACCAACCTTGCATCCCTAGTATAAATCCCTGTTGATCATGATGTATGATCTTTTCAGTGTATTGCTAGTTCTGATTTGCTAGTATTTTGTTGAGAATTTTAGTATCTATATTCATCAAGGCTTTGGCCTATTATTTTCTTTCTTTGTAGTGTCTTTATCTGTTTTTGGAATTAGAATAATGCTGACTCATAAAATGAGCTTGGAAGTTTTCCCTCCTTTTGAATTTTTTGAAATAGTTTAAGAAGGATAAGTGTTAGTTCTTCTTTGAATATTTGCTAAAATTCACCTGTGAAGCTATTCAGCCCAGAACTTTTATTTGTTGAAAGTTTTTTGATTACTGCTTCAATTTTATTAGTTGTAACCTGTCTATTCAGATTATCTGATTCTTCCTGATTCCATTTTTGAAGATTGTATGTTTCTAGGCATTTACCCATTTCTCCCAGATTGTCTAATTTTTTGGCATATTGTTGTTTATAATATTTCCTTACAATCCTTTGTGTTTCTTTGGTGTCAGTTGTTACTCCTCCTCTTTCATTTCTGATTGTATTTATTTGGGTCCTCTCTCTTTTTTTCTTAATGAGTCTGGTTAAAGGTTTGTCAGTCTTGTTTATCTTTTCAAAGAACTAGCTCTTGGTTTTACTGATCTTTTGTATTTTTTTAGTCTGTACTTCACTTATTTCTGCTCCAACCTTGATTATTTTATTACTTATAGTATGGTAAGCAAAACTTTTGGCCTTTGTTTGTTGTTTTTTTCAGTTCATTTAAGTATAAAGTTAGATTGTTTATTTGAGCTTTTCCCTTGTTTTCTGATGTAGGCCTATAATGTCCCCACAATATTCATGTAGGGCTATGAATGTCCCTCTTATGACTGCTTTTGCTGTGTCACATAGATTTGGGGTTGTTGTGTTCTTATTTCCATTTGTTTCAAGGTAACTTTTGATTTCTTCCTTGATCTCATTGCTAACTGATTCTTTGTTCAGTAATATGTTATTTAGCCTCTATGACATTGTGTGTTCTTCAGGGTTTTTTTTTCAGTACTTGATTTCTAGTTTCATAGCATTATGGTCAGAGAAGATGCTTGATGTGATTTCAATCCTCTTAAATTTGTTGAGACTTGTTTTGTCTCTGAACATGTGGTCTATCCCAGAAAATATTCCATGTGTGCTTGAAAAAAATTTATATTCTGTTGCTTTGGAGTGAAATGTTCTGAAGATATCAACTACATCCATCTGAACTGTGTCATTTAAGGCCACCATTTCCTTGTTGATTTCTGTCTGGAAGAGCTATCCATTGAGGTCAATGGGGTATTAAAATCCCCTATTATGTCTGTATTACTGTTTATCTTTCCCTTTATGTCCATCAAGATTTGCTTTACCAATTTAGGTACTTCTTTGTTGGGTACATAAATGCTTACAAGTGCTATATCCTCTTATCAAATTGATTCCTTTATCATCCTGTAGTGCTCTTCTTTATCTTTTGCTATAGCTTTTGTTTTAAAGTCCACTTTGTCACATGTAAGTAGAGCTACCCCAGCTTTTTTTAATTTCATTTTCATGAAATATCTTTACCTCTTTACTTTTAGTCTGTGTGATCGTTCATTCTGAAGTCTCTTGTAGACAGCATATATATGGATTTTTCTCTCTCTCTCTTATATTATTTTTGTTCAAGTACAGTTGTCTCCATTTTCCGCCCACCACTCTCCCCCATGCCAGCCATCCCCACCTCCCACCCTCAATCCTACCCACCTTTGACTTTGTTCATGTGACCTTTATACATGTTCCTTGATGAGCCTTTGACCATTTCCCCTCACTATCCCCTCCCAACTCCCCTCTGGTTACTGCCAGTTTGTTCTTCATTTCAATGTCTCTGGTTATATTTTGCTTGCTTGTTTGTCTTGTTGATTAGGTTTCACCTATAGGTGAGATCATATGGTATTTGTCTATCACCTACTAGCTTATTTCACTTAGCATAATGCTCTTCAGTTCCATACATGCTCTTGCGAAAGGTAGGATCTCCTTCTTTACTTCTTCTGTGTAGTATTCCATCGTGTAAATGTATGATAGTTTTTGATCCTCTCATTTACTGATGGGCACTTAGGCTGCTTCCAACACTTGACTATTGTATATTGTGCTGTGATGAACATTGGGGTGCATAGGTTCTTTTGGATTGCTGTTTCAAGATTCTTAGGGTAGAACCCTAGCAGTAGAATTGCTGGGTCAAAAGGCAGTTCCATTGTCAGTTTTCTGAGGAAATTCTATACTGTTTTCCACAGTGGCTTCACCAGTTTGCATTCCCACCAGCAGTGCACTAGGGTTCTCTTTTCTCCACAACATCCCCAGCACTTGTTGTTTGTTGCTTTGTTTATGATGACCATGCTGAGCAGTGTGAAGTGGTATCTCATTGTGGTTTTAATTTGCATATCTCTGATGGCTAGTGATGCTGAGCATCCGTTCCTATGTCTCTGGGCCCTCTGTATATCCTCCATGGAGAAGTGTGTGTATGGGTCCTGTGCCCATTATTTAATTAGATTGCTTGTCTTCTTGGAGTGGTGATATGTGAGTTCTTTATATGTATTGGAGATCAAACCCTTTTCTGAGGTTTCATTTGCAAATATATTTTCCCATATGGTTGGTTCCCTATTCCTTTTGCTGAAGTTTTCTTTAGCCATGCAGAAGCTTTTTATTTTGATGAGGTCCCATTTGTTTATCCTTTCCTTTATGTCCCTTGCTGTGTAGGACATGTTGGTGAAAATATTGCTGTGTGGAATATCTGAGATTTTCCTGCCTATGTTCTCCTCTAGGACTTTCATGGTATCGTGACTTATATTTAAGTCTTTTATCCATCTTGAATTTATTTTTGTATATGGTGTAAATTGGTGATTGAGTTTCGTTTTTTTACATGCAGCTGTGCAGATCTCCCAACACCATTTGTTGAAGAGACTATTTTTACTCCACTTTATGTTTCTGCACCCCCCTTTTTAAGTATTAATTGACCACAGAGACTTGGGTTTATTTCTGGGCTCTCTGTTCTGTTCCATTGATCTATGTCTGTTCTTATGCCAATACCAGACTGTTTTGTTTACTGTAATGGCCTTGTATATAGTTTGATGTCAAGTATTGTGATCCCTCCTACTTTGTTCTTTATCAAAATTGCTGTGGCTATTTGTGGTCATTTAGGGTCCCATAAAAATTTTTGAAAGATTTGTTCTATATCTATGAAATATCTCATTGGTATCTTAATAGTGATTATGTTAAATCTGTAAACTACTTTGGGGAGTATGGACATATTGATGATGTTAATTCTTCTGATACAATAACACATATATGCTAACATTTATTTGTGTCTTCCTGAGTTTGTTTCTTCAGTGTTGTGTAGTTTTCTGCATACAGGTCCTTTACATCCTTGGTTAGGTTTATTCCTAGGTATTTTATTTTTCTTGTTGTTATAGCAAATGAGATTTTTTACCCTGATTTCTGTTTTTTATATTTCATTGTTGGTATACAAATATGCCTTTAATTTCTGAATATTGACTTTGTACCCTGCTGCTTTGCCAAATTCACTTATTAGGTCAAGTAGTTTTTTGGTAGAGTACATATGGTTTTCTATGTACACTATCATGTCATCTGAAAACAATAACACTTTTGCTTTCCCCTTTACAATTTGCATGCCTTTTATGTCTTTTTCTTGTCCGATTGCTGTGGTTAGGACTTCCAATACTATGTTGAATAGGAGTGGTAAGAGAGGGCATCCTTGTCTTGTTCCTGATCTTAGTGGGAAAGCTCTAAGTTTTTGTCCATTGAGTATGATGTTGGCTATAGGTCTCTCATATATGGCCTTTATTATGTTGAGGAATGTTCCCTCTATTCCCACTTTGCTAAGTGTTTTTATCAGAAATGGGTGCTGTACCTTATCAAATGCTTTTTCCGCATCTATTGATATGATCATGTGATTTTGGTCTTTGCTCTTGTTTATGTGATGTATTATGTTTATTGATTTGCAAATATTGTACCATCCTTGCATCCCTGGGATGAATCCAACTTCATCATTGTGTGTGACCTTTTTAACATATTGCTGAGTGCGGTTTGCCAATATTTTGTTGAGGATTTTAGCAACTATGTTCATCAGCGATATTGGCCTGTAGTATTCTTACTTTGTTATGTGTTTATCTGGTTTGGGGATTAGGATGATCTTGGCTTCATAAAACGAGTTTGGGAGTCTTCCATCAGTTTGGATTTTTTGAAATAATCTGTGGAGGATGGGGGTTAGCTCTCCCTTAAATGCTTTGTAAAATTCTCCTGTGAAACCATCTGGTCCAGGGCTTTTGTGTGTTGAAAGTTTTTTGATTACTGTTTCAATTTCATCAGGTGTTATTGGTCTGTTCAGGCTTTCTGCTTCTTCTTCATTCAGTTTTGGAAGGTTATATTTTCCTAGAAACTTGTCCATTTCATCTAGGTTTTCAAATTTCTTGGCATACAGTTCTTCGTAGTAATTTCTTACACTCCTTTGTATTTCTGTGGTATCAGTTGTAGTCTCTCTTCTTTCATTTCTGATTGTGTTTATTTGGGTCCTCTTTTTTTCTTGATGAGCCTGCTTAAGGGCTTGTCGATTTTGTTTATCTTTTCAAAGAACCAGCTCCTGGATTCATTGATCCTTAAAATTGTTTTTAGTCTCTATGTCATTTAATTCTGCTCTGATCTTGGTAATTTCCTTCCTTGTACTTGCTCTGGGTTCTCTTTGTTGTTGTTCCTCGAGTTTTTGTAAGCGTAGGGTTAGGTTGTTTATTTGAAATATTTCTATTCTTTTTAGCTAGGCCTTTATCTTTATGAACTTCCTTCTCAGGACTGCCTTTGCTGTGTCGCATAGGTTTTGGGTTGTTGTGAGTTCGTTTTCGTTTGTTTCCAGAAACGTTTTGATTTCTTCTCTAATCTCATTCTTTACCCATGTTTAATAGCATGCTATTCAATCTCCATGTTTTTGAGTGTTTTGGGGTTTTTTCCTTGAGGTTTGTTTCTAGTTTCAGTCCCTTGTGGTCAGAGAAAATGCTTGATATGATTTCAATTTTCTTGAATTTGTTGAGGCCTGTTTTGTGTCCTATCACGTGGTCTATCTTTGAAAATGTTCCATGTGCATTTGAAAAGAATGTGTATTTTGCTTCTTTGGGAAGAAAGGCTTCACATATATCAGTTAAGCCCATTTCATCTAAGGCATTGTTCAATGCCACAATATTTCTGTTGATATTTTGTTTGGAAGATCTGTCCATCTTTGACAGTGGGGTGTTAAAGTCCCCTACTATAATTGTGTTACTGTCAATATCTTTTTGAAGTCCTCTAAGATTTTCTTTATGTATTTGGGTGCTCCTGTGTTGGGTGCTTATATGTTTGTAATGTTTACGTCTTCTTAATGAATTCTTCCCTTGAGTATTATGAAGTGTCCTTCTGGGTCTCTTTTTATGGCCTTTGTTTTGAAGTCTATTTTTTCTGCTATAAGTATTGCTACCCAGGCTTTTTTTTTTTCCTGTCCATTTGCTTGGATTATTTTTTTCCAACTTTTCACTTTTAGTCTGTGTAGGTCATTTGTTCTGAGGTGGGTTTCTTGTAGGCAGCATATGTGTGGGTCATGTTTTCTTATCCATTCACCCATCGTATGTCTTTGATTGGAATATGTAATCCATTTTCATTTAAGGTTATTATCGATAGGTACTTATTCATTGCCATTTTACTCCTTTCATACCTGTGTTGCTCTCTCTCACTCTTTTTGTTCCTTTCGTTAAAGTAGTCCCTTTAGCATATGTTGCTGTGCTGGTTTGGTGGAGGTGTGTTCTTTCAGCCTTCTGTTTTGTCTGGGAAACTCCTTATCTCCCCTTCCATTTTAATTCAGAGCCTTGCTGAGTAGCGTAATCTTGGTTGCAGACCTTTGCTTTTCATTACTTGGAATATTTCTTGCCATTCCCTTTTGGCTTGGAGTGTTTCCATTGAGAAGTCAGCTGTGAGACTTATCGGAGCTCCCAGGCACGTTACTTCCTGTTTCTTCCTTGCTGTCTTTAAGGTTCTCTCTTTATCTTGGAATTTTGCCATTTTAATTATGATGTGTCTTGCAGTGGGCCTCTTTGGGTTCCTCTTGATTGAGACCCTCTTTTCTTCCTGGATTTGTGTGACTTTTTCTCTCATCAAATTAGGGAATTTTTCCATTATTACTTTTCAAACAGGTTTTCTATCCCTTGGTCCTCTTCTCCGTCTGGTATCCCTATTATATGGTTATTATTCTGTTTCATGTTGTCCTGCATTTCCCTTAACCCCTCTTCATTCTTTTTGAGTCTTTTTTCCTTTTATTGCTCTTTTGGGGATTTTTTCTACCTTGTCCTCCAGCTTGCTGATGTGATCCTCTGCTTCATCTAGCCTGCTTTTGATTCCTTTTACTGTGTTCTTTAATTCAGAAATTGTATGCTTCAATTCCTCTTGGCTTTTGTTTGTTTCTATGTCCTTTTTCATGCTGGTGTAATTCACAGTAAGTTCCTTGTAGCTTCACTATATTTTTTAGTAATCTCAGTGAGCTCATTGCGCATCCTTGTTACCATTGTTTTGAAGTCATATCTGAGAGTTGATTTGCTCTATTTCATTTAGCATCTTTTCTAAGGATTCCTCCTTTCTGTTCATTTGGGAGTTGTTTGTCTTTCCATTATTTGTGATACTTTACTTGTTTGTTGCTGCTTCTTAAATTGTTCTGTTTTGACTTTCTGACTTTGTAATGTGAACTTCTGTGGTAGGAGACCTGTGAGATTCAGTGGTGTTGTCTCCTTGATCGCCTGAACTTCATGCTTTTGAGATGCCCTTTATGCCTTTTATTCTAGTTCTGTGGACATAACTGGGTTTTGATTGTTTTGGGGTCATTCTTTGGAAGGTCCTTCCCTCCAGCTAGTTTGCTGAAGGTCACTTTGCCCACCATGTTTTGTATGCTCTTGTGCAGATATTGCCAGAACAAAACCACAAAGCCCAGAGCAGAAAACCACATCTGCAAAAATATCCCCCCCCCTCAAAATCCTACTGTCAACAGCAAATGAACCAGTAGTAATAAGGGTGTAAAGATATTAAGACTATTATAAGAAAGGAGAGAAGTAAACTATAGTATAAAATCTAGTAACTTAATGTGCACAAACTTGATGGATAAGAAATGAATGTTAAGCTGTGCAAGAAAGAAAATATTGCTGATCATGGAAAAGACCACAGTGGATTTCATCTCAGTAGCCTCTCTTATTTACCACTGTTTTTCCTTTCTGGATCCGCCTCTGGTGATGTCAGATGTTGGCCCCGTCTGATCTTACTGTACTCCCAGACTGCCGGGGATCTACTGTCTGTGGCTGTCTTCTTCAGTTGTTAATGTAGTCAGTCTGAACTCAGCAGTCAGTCTTAAGCTCCATTGGGCGGTGCTGAATCCCTCCTAGGATGGGGGCTGAATCCTTCCTGAGGTCGGGGCTATTGTTTCTCCTCAGGCTGCTGCTGCTCCAGGGGAGTGGTTGCCTGAGCAGGATGGCTGCTGCAGCAGGGTAATGACTCAGCACTGGGATCCAGTGGCTACTTTCTCCCCAAAGCTTCTGTCCCTAGTCTCTCCTCAGGAGTCTCCAACCCACTCTGTCCCCTCTTATTTCCAGAGCCCTGGGTAAGTGGCTGCAAATGAAAATTTGTGCATTGGCCCTTTAAACAGCTCTTTGCATCTCCAGGCATCTGTGTCTAGCACAGAGCAACACTATCTCTTTTCATTGCCATTTGTTATCTGTGTACTTTTTGGGCTCTGGTGCTCTAGGCTGGGGATCCCAGCTTAGAGTTTAGACCTCATTCTTCTCAGGGGGATCCAACCAGTTGCTTAATTATCCCTCCAGTGCTGCCCCCTGTGGGTGCCCAGCCTGTCTTCTTGAGTCTCTACTGCACTCCTTGACAGTTAGTTAGCGCTGAAGATGATTCTTCTGTCTGTCTGAGACTATAAAGCTTCTCTCTTGTTATTGGTCAGTTGTTTGTTCCAGGTGATTTCTCCTCAATTTATTTGTAATTCCAGATTGGTCCTGGGAGGTTAGTATGGCTTCCATTTAGTCCTCTTCCATTTTGCCTCAAGCAAGACTTGGAATTACATATATATGGATTTTGATTGTCTATTTGTGTTTATTTTTATGTATTAAGTAGATCTGTTACAAATCCCAGTCTTTGTTGGGTGGCCTTATATAGTAGGTATTTTGTGGGACCCAGTGGTGTGGTCTTCTTGATCTTCTGAGCTGGGTGCCCTAGGATTGTCCCTTTGTTCCTTATGTGGGCCCTCCTATAGTCCTGTTTGTGCATCGGACTGACCCTCTGGCTTGCTGTCTGTGAGGGTAAACCTTGACCACGGCATGTGAGCAGCAGGTGCAGGTGCAGGTGCAGTCTCAACATGCCTTCTTCCACTAATCCTTGATTATAACACTCTTCTTCAGCTAGTCTTTAGTTAGTTATTAAGTGTAGTTCCTCAGTCGTATTTCCAGTTTGGTCCTGGAAGCAGCTAGTGCAAAATTCACCTATTCCACTGCCATCTTAAAAACCCTGTCAAGGATAGAATTACCACGCCATAGAAAGCATGAGTATTCCTAAGAAACTTGAGGTATCACGACTTTTTTATCCACTTGTCTATTGCTGGTCACTTGGGTTGCTCCTATATCTTTGCTATTTTAAATAGCATTGCAATGAACATAGGGTCACATATATTATTTCAAATTAGTGTTTTATATTTCTTTGAATATATACCAAGAAGTGGATTTTCTGGGTCATAAGTCAGTTTTATTTTTAATTTTTGGGGAACCTCCACACTGTTTTCCACAGTGGTTGCACAAATCTGCATTTCCATCAACAGTACATGAGGGTTCCCTTTTCTCTACACCCTCACCTACATTTGTTGTTTATTGACTTATTGATGATGGCTTTTCTGACAGCTGTGAGGTGGTATCTCATTGTGGTTTTGTTTTGCATTTCTTTGATGATTAGTGATGTTGAGCAACTTTTCATATGTCAATTTACCATCTGTATACCCTCTTTGGAGAAGTTTTTATTCAGGAGTTTTACCCACTTTTTAATTGGGTTGTCTGTTTTTCTGATATTGAGTTGCCTGAGTTCTTTATACATTTTGGATATTAATACCTTATCAGGTGTATCATTGGGGAATATGTTCCTGCTTTCAGTGGGTTATCTTTCCTTTTAGTTGATGGTTTCCTTTTCTGTGACAGAACTTTTTAGTTTGATGTAGTCCCATTTGTTTACTCATTTTTTGTTTGTTTGCTTCTCTTGCCCAAGGAGACATATTCAAACCATATTACTAAGGCTTCACTGTCTATGTTTTCTCTAGGAGTTTAATGGCTTCAGATCTTATATTTAATTCTTTAATCCATTTTGAGTTTATTCTTGTATGTGGCAAAAAAAAAGCCTAATTTTATTTTTTGCATGTATCTGTTCAATTTTCCAAACACCATTTATTAAAGAGAATATCTTTATACCCCATTATATGTTCTTGCCTCCTTTGTTTTAGATTAATTGACCATATAATTGCAGATTTATTTCTGGGCTCTCTATTCTGTTCCAGTGATCTATGTGTTTGTTTTTTTGTGCCAGTACCATGTTGTTTTTTATTACAATAAAAACTATATTACTTGTAGTATAGTTTGATATCAGGTAGGATGCCTCCAATTTTGTTCTTTTTTCTCAAGATTGCTTTGGCTATTCACAGTCTTTTATTGTTCCACATATATTTTAGGATTATTTGTTCTAGTTCTCCCCAAAGTACCATTGTTATTTTGGTATAGATTGCATTGAATATGTAGATTTTTTGGAGTACTATGGAAATTTTAATGATGTTTTTCTTTCTATCAATGAGCATGATATATGCTTCTATTTATTTGTATCTTCTTCACTTTTTTATTCAGTGTATTATAGTTTTTGAGTACAGGTCAGAGGTTGAGTACTTTTGAGTACTTTCTTGGTCAGAGGTTGAGATTGACTCTTAGGTTGAGTGGCTGTGAGGACTGACTGTGACTACAGCAAACAAGCTGTTATGTGGAAGATGCCCACTTGGAGTGGTATTTGCTTCACAGAGCCCCTGGTGCCTTCTGAGTCCACTCTTTGGATGTGCCATCTGTGCTTCAGTGTGGTCTGAAGCTAGCTACCAGATTAGCTGGTTGTGGGACCTCTTTGGAGGGACTCTGTTGTAGGTCCAGCTTACCTCCTACCTGTGTCTGGCCCAGGGCCACCCATATGAACTATAAAGTGATGTGCCATTGGTGCTGTTTTTTCTGGGCTTGGAGGAACCTGGGAGTGGTTATATGGTGAACAAAGTCCGCCTACCACTAATGCCAGGCTTGGGGCTGCTTAGCAAGTGGTACAGGGTACACAGAGACCAGCCACTGCTTGTTTGGGGTTGGAGACCAGCCACTGTTTGTTTGGGTTAAAACTTTTGAGAGATTTTAGGAAAGTAGGAAGCATGGGCTAAAGCCAGTCACTTGGGTGGAATAGCCACTGAAAGAAGTTTGGGTAAGGTGTATGAATTGGGTGAAGCAAGCAGTGTTAGCCAGTTGAATGGAGACTTGGAATTTGGTACCCACCTGTCACTGCTGGCTATGTGTGGGGAGGTCTCAACAAAGAAACAATGGCACATGCCAGCATTTCAGTGTAGCTGGCCCTCCAGTTCTCGCCTTGCAGCCAGACAATTCAGTTCCTCCCTGTATATCCCTAGCACTTTTCCAGCTATTATCCCTTCTCTGTAGCTTAAGACAAGTGTTTGTAAGTGAGTGAGTCTGTGCTCAGGCCTTTTAAGAGGACACTTGGGTCAATAGCAGCCCTCTCTTTCACCTGAACTGACTCCTTGCTGATTTTCAGAGCCAGGTTTTGTGGTGACTCTTCTTTCTGGCACTGGTGCTCCAGGTCAAGGAGTCCAATGTGGGGCTGGGACCCTTGCTTCTCAGGAGCGGACCTCTGTAGCTGAGATATCCTCCTTTATTCTTAATCACCACACATGGGTGTGGGGCCAGCCCTGTTCAAGTCTACACCCCTCCTACCAGTCCTGAGATGGTTTCTTCTTTATATCCTTACTTATAGGAGAGTTCTGTTCACCTAGTCTTCAGGTGGTTCTCAATTGTGCCTGCTCTATAATTTAGTTGTAATCTTGATGTGGTTGTGGGAGGGGATGAACACAGCATTTACTTACTTTACCGTCTTGACCAGAAAAACCCAGCACATATCCATTGATGTAACTTTTTGTTCACATTTCTGATTATTTTCTTGATTAGATTTACCAGAAGTCCAAAGAGTATGAACACTTCAAGGCTCTTGGTACATTTTGCCAAACTCTAAAGCTACCCCTTAAAAAGTGTAATTGCTATGATTCACTGGCCTGTTGGGGACAGTTCCTGCCAGCCATGGAGCCGTGTGCATTGGCTTGGCCTCCTGCCTCAGGTCTGTGTCAGAGATCCTAGTCAGGGCTAGAGTTCTGCGTGATGCAGGTGAGACTTTCAGAAGACAGGTATTCCTATGGCTTCAGACAACAAGGACCTGTGCTGCTCAAGATGGGGCCCAAGTGAGGAAGCCTGGTGCTCCAGATGGCAGGAGGGTCAGCACTTAAAGCCTGAGAGAGCTTCCAATGCAAACATAATAGGGGACAGATGGCATTTTACATATGGTGTGTCTCCAGTGCTGTTCCCAGAGGAGATGGTCAATAAAGTTTTGTAAAAATTAGAGGCTGAAGTAGCTGGAACCAGTGGCTATAAAAATGACCCATAGCAGCCTGTCAGTAGGGAAGATGTTTATAGGGAATCGATCTGCGTGGTGAATGTAGCCCAGCCCCTGATTCAGAAAACTGGCGGGAGCGAGGCAGCACACAGGAACTGGCCCCACAGATTGATTTTCCCATGGGGGGCCAGGCCTGCGTTGTACCTAGGCTGCTTTGAGGTTTGCTTTTTGCTAAAACTCCCTCACCCTGAATTGAGGCAGCAATTGTTTACTGCATATCTTTAAAGTAACTTCCTAAAGTCTGTGCTAAACCTCCCAAGGATGGAGTGTAACCAGTTCAACCACTTTTCCCCTTTCATTTGCAACATCCTTTCCTTTGTTATCTGTAAAAGGTAATCACCTAAAGCTAACCTGTGCATAGTAGATGAGGACCATCCTCGTATAATGTGCCCAGAAAAGCAATAAAAGCCTGTCCAGGCAGGGGTCAGGGCCCTCTCTCACTCAAAGAATGGCCATGCCACCCCTTTTCTCCACAGGACTTCTGCAGTCTGTGAATTTGTTTGTCGCGTCCACAACAAACGGACCCTACTGGTTGGAGTCTGCATCAGATGTTAACCAAGCAAATGTTTGAGTGGTGTAGATAGATCAATTACAATAGAAAATTTAGTGACAGATCATTAACATGTACATGTGTGTTTGTTCCTATTAGCAGCTACTCTAAATTGGGCAATCTGCAATTCATAAATGGAACTCAAATTTACACAGCTCTGTCTAAATGCACATTCATTTTCCATCATTCTCATCAGTCTGAGTATACGTTAGCTGCCCTGGTGGAGGCACTGCTAATGGCCTAGCTATTTCCTGAGATGAAGATAGAGATCAGTGGTTCTTAATCTTGGCGGCTTGTTAACATCCCTGGGAAGCTTGTAGAAGATACTGACTCCCTGGACTGACCGTGGGCCTATTGGACCAGAATTTTTTGGTGGAACTGGACACTGATATTTTTTCCCCAGGGTTGCTCATATTTGACTGGGGCTGAGAACTACAAGTCCAGATAGCTGGAGAAACAGGTGCCCCTGAAAGCTTACTTTGCTAACTTTTTACTGATCTCAACTATGAAGAGACTCAATTCAATTTGCTTATGCTCATTTAGCAATTTCTTTTTTAAAATTAAACTTTGAAGAAAATTTCCATCAAAACATTAAATATGGCAAAGTATAATGCCACCTCAGAGTGACAGTCATTCTGTCTAAGCAGTACCAAGTCAAAGACCAGACTAGACCTGTGGGTTTGCAGCCCAGTTAACCAATAGGCAGAGCAGCAGCTGGGAGCACCCTGATCCTGTCCTTGAAGACAAAGCCACTTTCAATTAGCACCTACTCTAACAGGTACTAATAGAGGTAATTAGATAATGAGTTCATTAAATCCGTAATGAAAGTGTTAACAGCAAGGACTCTCAAAGAGGTTAACTGCTACTTGGTCTGTTGCCAGTACCCCACCTCATTTCTTGGGGCTGCAAACTTCCTTTCTGTTTGAAAATGTGTTTTCAGGGGACTTCCAGTCAGTAATTTCTTTTAATTGTCAAAAAAGTCAAGACTAATAAAAGGGGTAGAAATGAATAGAACAGAAGAGAATAAAATAGACTTAAGTTAGTGTTTAATTATTAGACAGTAAGCAGGCCCTAAAGGCTGACAAATGTCCCTGCCTCTCCTTGGACATTTCTAAGGACAGGGATGCCTTGTCCCAGATGGCCTCCATGTCCCATGCTGCCAAAGAGGCTGAGGAAATTCTGGACTTCCCTGAGCACATTGCCATCCTCAATGGGGAGACTGAGCATGCATCGCGGGCTCAGAGGCCTGCAGGTGACTGTGGAATGACTTCACCATTGCACTCAACGCAGCACTGCATAGCTAGCCCTCTTGGTGGCACCTTTCCCTATATCCTCCTCCATCTCATCTGAAGATCTTTCTCCTTGATGGAGAAGACAATGTAGAGTTGGTGTTGACTTGTTGAGAGTGTAAAAAATAACATAAATGGGGCCACTTTAAGATAGAGCCAGAGCTGCCAACCCAAACGAACTGCTGTATGCATCCCAAATCTTTGGAACATTAAAATAGAACAAAATAACTTTTGGGCTGGGCGTAGTGTGTCCCAAAGAACTGTTTGCAAAGATAATAAGAAAGCAATAATTATTACTATTAGACTGATGACTACTGGATTGAAAATTTAAGCAATTCTTTAGAATTAACACCACTGTTATGTTACTTGCACCAGTAGAATTGCCTTCTTTCTGTTGATGTAATTGTTCCTTTTCTCTAAGTACTCATTGCCCTTGTCTCCCAGTTAAATTATTTGGACTTCTGCCTTAATTAACAATTCCTGAATAGCTATTCTTTTGATCTCAATAACTGTTGCCTTTCACATTGAAAGCACTTTTTAAGTTAACAAGAGCATCCACCTACCTTCAATCTTTCATCTTTAACATCATAATTCTTAAGCAGGACTCTTATGTCCCACTCCCTTTTTGCTCTAAACTTATCTCCAACTTCTGCCCACTTAAAACAAATTTTATTTTGGGATAATTATGAATCCATGTACCCTTCACCAAGCTTCCCTCAATGGTAGCATCTTGCCAAACTGTAGGACCATATCATGGCCAGGAAACTAATACTGAAGTCATCCATGGCCTTATCCAGATTTCACCAGTTTTATAAATGCCTGTGTGAGTGTGCGCACGTATTTATTTCTATGAAATTTGATCACATGTGTAGAATCATGTGACCACCACCAAGGTACAGAACAGTTCCACCACCATAAGGATCCCTCCTGTTTCGTAGTCATACCTCTTCCCTTCTTCAAACCATCCTCTACCCCTTGCAACTACTAATCTGTTCTCCACCTCTATAATTAGATAATTTCAAGAATGTTTTGTAAGTAAAACAGTATGTAACATCTTTTTTATTTTTAATAAAAATTATATGTATATAATTTTACATATATATATGCAGGGATGATAAAAAGTAAGTTTAGAGTTGTTCAAATGGAAAATAATACAATAATAAATAAATAATAATACAAAAATAAACTTTTGTTGTACTCACAAGTGAAAACCTACTTTTGTCCACTGTATATATACATTCAATATTATTTTCAATATTATATTCAATAAGATATATATATTACATTCAATATTATTTTGTACTAGTTTCAGGTGTACAGCATAGCAGTTAGACAATCATATACTTTACAAAGTGGTCTCCACAATATTTCAAGTACCAACCTGGTACCATACATAGTTATTACAATATTATTGACTGTATTTCCTATGCTATACTTTATATCCACCTGGCTATTTTGTAACTACTAATCTGCACTTATCAAATCCTTCACCTTTTCTACCCATCCCCCCAACCCATCTCCCTTCTGGCAATCATCAGTCTGTTCTCTGTATCTATGAGTGCTTTTATTTTGTTTGTTTATATTGTTCTTTAGATTCCACATATAAGTGAAATCATATGGTATTTCTCTTTCTCTGACTGACTTATTTCACATAGCTTAATGCCCTCTGGGTACATCCACAATGTTGCAAATGGTAGGATTTCATTCTTTTTTATGGCTGAGTAATATTCCATTGTGTATATGTATTACAACTTTTTTACAACTTGGTAGCTTCCATATCTTGACAGCTTCCATATCTTGGCTATTGTGAATAACTCTGCAATGAACATGAGGATGCATACATTCCTTCAAATTAAGTGTTTTGGGTTTCTATAGATACTTACCCATAAGAGGAATCTCTGGGTCATAAGGCAGTTTCATTTTTAATTTTTTGAGTAACCTGTATAGAGTTTTCCATAGTGGCCACACCAATCTGTATTCTTTCTAAAAGTACATGAGGATTCTCTTTTGTTTGCATCCTCACCAGCACTTGTTTGTTGATTTATTGATGATAGTCATAGTGAAAGGTATGAGGTGATATCTCGTGGTTTTAATTTGCATTTCTCTGATTACTGATTTTGAGCATTTTTTATATGACTATTGGCTATCCCTGTGTCCTCTTTAGGGAAGTGTTTATTCAGGTCCTCTGCCCATGTTTTAATTTGGTTCTTTGTATGTCAATTAAATTCAAGAAAATATCAATTAAATCGAAGTGGTCTTGTATGACATTTAAGGGTGCTGTTTCCTTGTTGATTTTCTGTCTGGAGGATCTTTCCATTGATGTCAATGAGGTGTTAAAATCCCCTACTCTCACTGTGTCACTGATAATCTCTCCTTTTATGTCTGTCAAAATTAGCTTTATATATCTAGGTGCCCTTATGTTGAGTGCATAAATGTTTACAAGGGTTGTATCCTCCTGTTGGATTAAACCATTTATCATTATGTAATATCCTTCTCTGTTTCTTTTTTATAGCCTTGGTTTGAAAGTATAATTTGTTTGATATGAACCTTGTCCCAGGTTTAAAAATTTCTTTTTCATGAAATATCTTTTTCTGTCTCTATATTTTCAGTCTGTCTTTGTCTTTAGTTTTGAGGTAGGTCTCTTGTAGACAGCATTTATATGGGTTTTTATTTCTTATTCATTCAGCTGCTATATGTCTTTTGACTAGAGCATTTAAGTCATTTATATTTTAGGTGATTATTGACAGGTATGTATTTATTGCCTTTTATTTTTTATAAATATGTTCCTCTCCTTTTTCTTTCTCTTTTTAAATATATTTTATTTGATTATACTATTACAGTTGTCCATTTTTTTCTCCCCTTTATTCCTCTCCACCCTGCACACCCCTCCCATTTTCACTCTCCCACTGTAGTTCATGTCCATGGGTCATACATAACACTTGTTTGGCTTCTCCATATTTCTATACTATTCTTAACCTTCTCCTGTCTATTTTCTACCTACCATTTATGCTTCTTATTCCCTGTACCTTTTCCCCCATTCTCCCCCTGCCCCCTCCCCACTGATAACCCTCCATGTGATCTCCATTTCTGTGAATCTGTTCCTGTTCTAGTTGTTTGCTTAGTTCATATTTGTTTCTGTTTTTTTTTTTTTTTTTTTTTTTAGGTTCGGTTGTTAATAGTGGTGAGTTTGTTGTCATTTTACTGTACATAATTTTTTATCTTCTTCTATTCCTTAGATAGGTCCCTTTAACACTTCATATAATAAGGGCTCGGGGATGATGAACTCCTGGAACTTGAACTTGTCTGGGAAGCACTTTATCTGCCCTTCCATTCTAAATGATAGCTTTGCAGGATAGAGTAATCTTGGATGTAGGTCCTTGCCTTTCATGACTTTAAATATTTCTTGCCAGCCCCTTCTTGACTGCAAGGTTTCTTTTGAGAAATGAGCTGCTAGTATTATGGGAACTCCTTTGTAGGTAACTCTTTCCTCTTTTGCTGCTTTTAAGATTCTCTCCTTCTCTTTATTCTTGGGTAATGTAATTATGATGTGCCTTGGTATATGCTTCCTTGAGTCCACTTCTTTGAGACTCTCTGAGCTTCCTGGACTTCCCGGAAGTCTATTTCCTTTGCAGATTAGAGAAGTTCTCCTTCATTATTTTTTCAAATAAGTGTTCAGTTTCTTGCTCTTCCTCTCCTCCTTCTATGATTCAGATGTTGGAATGTTTAAAGTTGTCCTAGAGGTCCTTAAGCCTCTCCTCATTTTTTTGAATTCTTGTTCCTTCATTCTGTTCTGATTGAATGTTTATTTCTTCCTTCTGGTCCAGATTTTTGATTTGCGTCCTGGTTTCCTTCCCTTCACTGTTGTTTCCCTGTGCATTTTGCTTTATTTCACTTTTCATAGCCTTCACTTCTTCCTCTATTTTGCAACCATATGCAACCTTTTCTGTAAGCATCCTGATTACCAGTGTTTTTGAACTGTGCATCTGATAGGTTAGCTGATGTGTACCCTGGCCCACGGGGTTCTTGTGTTGTGGCTGCAAGAAACAAATTCAGACTGGTAGGGACAGCATGGCCACTTTCTAAGTGAGAGAGAGGGCCCTGACCCCTTCCTGGACAGGCTTTTATTGCTTTTCTGGGCACATTACATCAAGGATGGTCCTCATTTACTATACACAGGTTCACTTTAGGTGGTTACCTTTTACAGATAACAAAGGAGAGGAAGTTGCTAATTACTACAAAGAAAAGGGACATTTGCAAATGAAAAGGAAAAAGTGGTTGAATGGGTTACACTCCATCCTTGGGAGGTTTAGCATAGATTTTAGGAAGTTACTTTAAAGATATGCAGTAAACATTTGCTGCCTTAATTCAGGGTGAAGGAGTTTTAGCAAAAGCAAGCCTCAAAGCAGCCTAGGTACAATGCAGGCCTGATTCCCCTATCTGTGGGCATGGGTCCTGTGCACTGCCTCGCTTCCTGTCAGTTTTCCGAGTCAGGCACTGAGCTATATTCCCCATTTCACACGGAATGGTTTACTACAGTTGGTGATCTCTTCATCAGTTAATTGCATTTATTCTGGAGCTTTGATCTGTTCTTTCATTTGGGCCTTTTTTTTTTTTTTTTTTTTTGGAGCACCTGTTATGTAGTAAGGGGAGGAGCCTTAGGTATTCACCAGGGTGGGGCAAGCCAGGGAGGGGCAACCCACATCACTGTGTAGTGGCACTGTATGTGGGGGAGGGGTCCAAAAAGGAACAATGCTGCTTGCTTTAGGCCAGCTTTCAGTCACTTCCCCCACCTCTCACAAGCAAATTGGACCCTTCTGGTTCTGATTCCTGGGTGGGTGGGTTTGTGTACATTCTAGGACACTGTGGGTCTCTCCAATGAACTCTCCTGTGAGGCTGGGAGTTTCTCCTGCTGCCTCAACCCCCACAGGTTTTTTCAGTCAGAGGTTTTGAGGCTTTATTTCCACGTGCGGGGACCCTGGGTTGTGCAGTCTGTCTTACTCTCCAGTTGTTCCTTCCAGTTTCTCTGTATGCAAATATGGGACTGTCCAGTCCACCAGCCACTGCCTTGATGTGTGTCCTCTCTGTCCCAGCTGCCCATCTCTTCCCCTCCTACCAGTCTGAATGAATGTTTCTTCTTCAACTCTTTGGCTGTCGGACTTCCATACAGTTCGATTTTCTGGTTGTTTTTTGTTTTTAAATTTGTTGTCTTTTTGGTTGTGCAAGGAGGCAAAGTGTATGTACCTACGCCTCCATCTTGGCCAGTAGTCCCCTCTTCTTCTTTTTCTTAAAGAAGACCCCCTAACATTTCTTGTAATACTGGTTTGTTGGTAATGAACTGCTTCAGCTTTTACATGTCTTGGATGCTCTATATTTCCTTTTCGATTTCAATTTTAGCCTTGCTGGGTAATCCTGGTTGTAGACCTTTGCTTTTCATCATTTTAAATACTCTATGCTGATCCTTTAGCCTTAAATATTTCTGTTGAGAGGTCAGCTGACAGTCTAATGGGAGTTGCCTTATAGGTAATTATCTGCTTTTGTCTTCTTGCTTTCAAAATTATCTTTGTTTTTAATCTTTGGTATTTTAATTATGATGTGTCATGGTTTGGGTCTCTTTGAGTTCATCTTTTTTGGAACTCTCTGTTTCCTGAATTTGTGTGTCTTTTCTTTCTTGGGTTAGGGAAGTTTTTATTCATTGTTTCCATAAATAAGATCTAAATTTCTTGCTCTTTCTCTTCTTCTGATACCACTATGATGCAAATGTTGTTATGCTTCATGTTGTCCTCAGAGGTCCCTTAAACTATCTCACCTGATGAAGGCATTCTATTAAGTGCTCTTAGCACAAATTTCCTCACAAACTTTATAGACAGGACCAAATCTGAGCCTTATGGGTGAGGTCTGCCACCATATAGACTAAGCCTGAAGCTGGATGAATGATCCCTTCCTTAGTCTATAACCAAATATTCTAAGGCTGAATTATATGGAGGATTCCTTTCTTGATCCAGAAAAAAAAAACCCAAGGCCTAAACTGGATGAGAGTCCCCCCTCTGAAGTGAATACAGTCTCTGAAACCTCAAAGAGTGGGAACTCTTGGATCTCAGAGGACTTACTGAGAGATCTTCTGATGCCACGAAGAAAGCAACTAAGCTCAAGGGGCTAATGCAGGCACTGGTGCATTGGTTCAGGATGGCATCAGGAGGAAGGTTGGTGCTGCTTCAGGTACCACCACTGCCACTAAAGCAGTGTCAACAAAAATCCCCAAAGAGGGGTGGAAAAAGACTTTATTCAGGCTGATAGTTTGCAAATTGAGGAAATGCATCCTCCAGAGGAAACCAAAAGTGTGCTCTGGAGAGAACAAAGAAATCTGGAGCTTATAAAGGCAAATGTCAGAAGCTGGAAGAAAACAAACTTTTCCTATTGGCTACTTAACATAGTGTGATGGTTAGTTCCAGGTGGTAAGACTCTGAGGTAAGCAAGTTCCAGGATATGCTTCTATAACAAGCACAAAAGTCCACAACTTCAAACCTCATTTAGGTCTTCTATGTAAATGAGTCTTCCAAATTGTACAGCCCCAATTGGTCCAAATTGTGCGGTTCTGGTTGGTTGGTGTCGATGCAAATGAGATTATAATTGTGCAGTTCTAATTGGTTGGGGCAGGTTTCAGTCCATTGGTAGAAGATACAACTAGGAACTCCCTTATAAAGGTTGATTCAGGTGGGAGGAGCATAGTACAGGAGGTTGAAAACAGACTGTGGTTTTTCCCAACATGCAGAGTACATAAGGAGCCTCTCTCAACCATGGCTGCTAGACTTTGGTTATGAATTTGGGCCCAGTTAACTCAAGGAGTCTGTCTTTGCAGATATATTGCCCCTGAGGGTTCACAGCTAAAACTTCCTCATTATAAACTCTAGGCTTCGGAGAGAGTTCTGGAACTTCAGACCTGAAGAGCCTCACAGGCTTCTCATTGCTTGTGTCACTGTTGGTTCTTAATAAGTATTTACTGGAATATTCTATAAATGGCAATATTTGATGCCATCTCCCCTGTGCCAGTCACATCACAGACACTGTTCCTACTGATCTTCATGAAGAAAGATGGTCAGTGTTCCTTTCCTCATTCTATAGATGAGAAAAAGCAAACTCAGAGTGCTGACTTAACTGCCCTAGATGGTCACTGTCCACATTGTCTTTTTTACAGTGTCTTCATCCTCCCTGAAAAAAAGGATGCCTGCTTCATGGCCCTCAGCCTCCCACAGTCACCTTTCACCAGGACTGCAGGTCTTCAAAACAGGCTCCAGGTTCTGAGTCATAGCTCTCCCTGTAACTTGGTCTGCATGGGCATGAGGTGGTTTGTGAGTCCTCTGGTCCTGCCTCCCACAAAGGCTCATCCATGGCAGATTGTGCTGGTGACAGCATGAGCCAAGCAAGGGCCCCACAAGATATTGGGCCAGACAGCTCTTTCTTCATTGCTGTGAGACAGACTAAGCCAGTTCTTGTCTCAACAGTAGCAGCATTTGCCACATTGGCCAGGTGCTTGTTGGTCATCCATTTCCTTTCTACTTGATGGCCTCCTGATTTCAGCAGTCAGGTCCCACAAATGTTCCAGATTGGGGCTGTTGACCCAGAAACCTGATGTACATCCAGGGGTAGAGCAAGAGCCCCTTCCCTCCTTGGTTTCCCCACTTGCTCCAGGTTCTAGTGAGTATTGCAGCTTCAGAAGGCATTTTCTCTGACTTTCTTTCAAACGTGTTTTCCCCACCTTTTTAAGAACAATTTCATCTTCTAAGAAAAGTAAGAAAGAAGAGATGTGTTACCTTGACAACTTGAATATATGTCTTGCAAAGTTAGTGACTGTCTTAAGCAAGAAGACAGACATAGCACTCACTTTCCTGTGCATACAGGAAGCAGCGCAGAGACAGTGATGGGTAGGAGCACATGTAGCCACCACTGATGTGAGATCATGTCCATGATGTCTCAGCATCCTGACTCTAGGCACTTCTCCTAAACACAGAATTCTTCCTCTGAGCACAGAGTCTTGGCAATCTAAATTTCCACTTAATCATCCAAGTGTTTCTGACTACTAAAATGCCCAGGCACATTAAATCCATGCTAGGCCTCTTTTTTTATCCCTTCAGTCAGTGAAACTTGGTTTTCAAATGGGGCATCAAGATCAAGACCACTGGCTGGCAGCTGCCCTGGAGAATCCCTACCACCCACCACTACCCACACTCAGTCCTTCTGGGCTTGATCACATGCCCACCGCAGAAAGCCCAACCTTCCCCCATTCGCAAAACTCTGACCATCTATTTAGATCTAAGTAATTCGTATAATTAGTATAAACATGTAGCAATTTTAGGTGACTCAGAACCTTAAGCAGGGACAAAGTTTGAAGCCTTTGAAAGCTTCCAGGTGATTCCAACATGTGGCCAAAGTAGAGAATCAGTGAGAATAATCAGCGATGCCATGGGCAAACAGGTGGCAGGTCCCAAAGGCACTGTGAGACCACACCTCCCTTAGAGGCCAAAGGTGGGGCCAGGAGGAAGCTCTCCTGGACTTGTCAAAGTCTGCCTTCTCCAATACCTGACAGCTACGAGTTGCATCAAGTTAGCACTGGTCTGGCTCTGCCCCATCGCTGATGCCCACCTGTGACCTGCACAGCTCCCTCCTCTCAGCTGTTACCTACAAACCTTCTTTTACATTGACATTTAGATCCTCTGAGGAATATGGTTTGGAGGAGTCACAGGTCCTGCCAACACACCATCACTGGCCATGAGGTGCTGCTGTTCCCTTTAAGGTTGCTTTTGAGCTTAGAGTACATATCCAGCCTTGGCCACAACCCTGGGCCACATGTTAGAGCCAGTGCAGATGTGGGCCAGGGCACAGGCATACAGTCCTGGAGACCACCAGTGATTTCTACAGTGCGTGTCATCCCTGCAGTCCAGTTTTACTGCCAGGAAGAATGCTGGACATGGGGACAGCCTCAAAGCTGTGGGCTCTGCACTCTGATCACCTCTGGCTAATGTAGATTAAGGGTTAGGGGAGAAGGGTGTATGTGACCAGGAGAGGAAGTGAGAGAAAATGAGAAAAGAGGGGTAGTATCATGACACTGGAGAGGAGGAGGAAGCTGTCTGAGGAGATGTCCACAGTATCCTTGTGAGTAACCAGCCTCAGGCTGCCCAGTGCATGGGGTGGAGACGGGACATCCTTCTCCCAGTATGCCAAGAGATTAAGCTGTCCACTTCATGAAACATAATAAAATTGCATGAAGGCTTCCAGATGCCAGTTGGTCCTGTGGTGACAGAAAGTGCAAAGTGGGGCAAGAATCCTCCAGTCCTGGCTGCATTCAAACACAAGACCGCTAGGGATTTGGCATGTGTCTAATCTGGCAAGGAGAACAGGGGCCTTGGCCTGCACAGAAGGTGCATACTATGCCCACTGCTTGTGGGAGGAAGGGGGCTGTACATGGTGGGAAAGTGCCAACCTTAAGGGAGAGCCTCTGTACTTATACCCTCCCAAAAGCTGCCTGCCAGGCTTTGATACAAATCAATCTCTAGACACAGCCAAAATATCCTAAACTTAACTTAAAATGGCCTGAGAATTTGCCCTTCACCAGAGGAGGTCAAAGCTATCAAGTCTTAATTCACTAGAATTGGGGGTAGGAGACTGATGGGCCAGCAAGGAAGGTAACTTGCACACCTGTAGTGGCATTTCCCTGAACAGCCCTGGGCTGTGTTTCAGAAAGTTTTCTGAGGCCAAGGCAAGTGCTCCACATGTACTACAGCATAGAGCTGCGCTGATGCTCCACATCCAGAACCAAGTGAATTGTAATAAAGTACTGAGAGCACCAGCCCAGCTCTGGCTCAACATGTGTAAATTCTCAGGATCAGACATAAGCTTGGAATCTGGCCAGGAGCTTGACAAGGAGCTCACATTTCAAACAGTCTCAGACCTGAGAGAGCACTTTCATCAAGGAGATAGAAACTGAGCTTCCTGCCTTCCTGGGTCACATGGAGACATGTCCACTTTAAGACCCCTCTCTTGTCCTCCCTCCACGGGACCAGTGTTGAAGCTTGTTGGGAACAGGAAGGTCCTTGGGCCCAGGAGGCAGCCTGGGCTTCTGGAGTAGTAGCTTGCTCTTCTAGTATTTGCTCATCAGTCAGTATGGAGGTGTTTTGCAGCCCCACGGGGGTAAGTAGAGATGTGCTGTTAGGGCTTGGTCTGCTAGCGATGCTCCTTCCCTGCACTACTGACACACCCTTTGCAGCTCCAGGCTGACCCTGGGTAGGGTGGGGATGCAGACTACAACTTTCCTGGTTGCCCTGTCTCTCTTGCCTCTACATGCTCCTTCTCCTGTTCATCCCCATGCAATACAGGACAGCTAGAGGAGTGAGAAATGGTGTGCATGTTGGGCAGGTAGAAAAAATGGAGCCTATTGTAGAGACAAAGACTATTATATGGCTTCTGTCTTTTCAGCAGTAACTTCAGGGAACAGGATTAGAAACTGGGAAAACCACCCTGGGAAGGAGGAAGGTCTTAGAGCTGTCCAACAGAAAGAGAATGCTATCTATGTGCCAGTTCCATGGGGCATTAGTCTAAGTGTCCCCAGGCTCCACCAGTCTTTCTGATATGTAAATGCTGTGTAGGTTTCTGCAGGCTTACCTCAGAGGAGTGACAGAAAAGCCCCAGGACACAACGGTGCAGTCAAAGGGAGGGATAGTCAGGTGCTACTCACTAAAGCTGGTTGTCATGGTAACAGCTAAAGTAAAGATGGGCCTAGAGGATTTGACGGAGGGGGGGGGGGCGGGGGGGGACACAGAAGGATATTTGACTTTCAATAAGCAGACAGCCACCATGGCTGGTGGTTCAGGAAAAGAGTCAGTGTTTTGGCTAGGAATCTTATGAGCAGGTATGGGTCTCAGGGGCATCCCTGGGTGGAGGTCCTCAGAGAAATGGATGCACCCAGGAGCAGAAAAGTCACAGACTGGGTCTGAGGTTCTCTGGGTGCCCAGCCCAATTGTCACTTCCCACACAGTGAGCTTTGAAATCAGAAAAGCCAGCATTTGTGCTGCCTGTCACCTACCATATCCAATAATCAGAGACAGGGATTGAATCTAATTGGGTGCTTTATTCAGATGGCCAGCGATGTGACAAGATGATGGGTTTGTAAACTAACAAACCATCTTACATTTCCTTTCAAGTCAGCCTTTTTTATAAGGAGACAAAAGTGTAGGTAAGAGGTCTGGAATTCAAAGGAAAAAAGTGTAGTTAAGGGATCTGGAATTCAGAAAAGAGGTTAATAAGAAAAATAAGCCAGGTGGTGAGGGACAAATACCATATGATCTCACCTTTAACTGGAACATAATCAACAAAAGAAAAAAGCAAACAAAATATAACCAGAGACATTGAAATTAAGAACATTGTAACAATAGCCACAGGGGAGTGGGGAGGGGACAGTGGAGAGAGGGGTCTATAGGAGCTACTATAAAGGACACAAGGACAAAATCAAGGGGGAGGGTAGAGGTGGGGGAGGAAGGTGGGACTGGCTGGGGTGGGGTGGAGGGAAGGGGAGAAAATGCAGACAATTGTAACTGAATAAAAAATAAATAAATAAATAAATAAATAAATAAAAAAGATAAAAGCTGCAGTCTGGCAATTTCCCAAACATCCTTTAATCCGCTGACCAGTCATTTTCATTTTTAAAAAATATACTTTATTGATTATGCTATTACATTTATCCCATTTTTTCCTTCCCTTTATTCCCCTCCGCCCTACAACCCTCATCACACCATCATTCCCCCCCAACCCGCCCTTAGTTCATGTCCATGGGTGATACATACAAGTTCTTTGGCTTCTCCATTTCCTATACTACTCTTAACCTCCCCCTGTCTATTTTGTACCTACCATTTATGCTTCTTATTCCCTCTACCTTTTTCCCCATTCTCTCCCTGCCCCCTTCCTGCCGATAACCCTCCATGTGATCTCCATTTCTGTGAATCTGTTCCTGTTCTAGTTGTTTGCTTAGTTCATTTTTGTTTTTTGCTTTTTGTTTTTAGGTTCAATTGTTAATAATTGTGAGTTTGTTGTCATTTTACTGTTCATATTTTTGATCATCTTCTTTTTCTTAGATAAGTCCCTTTAACATTTCATATAATAAGGACTTGGTGATGATGAACTCCTTTAACTTGACCTTATCTGGGAAGCACTTTATCTGCCCTTCCATTCTAAATGATAGCTTTGCTAGATACAGTAATCCTGAATGTAGGTCCTTGCCCTTCATGACTTTGAATACTTCTTTCCAGGCCCTTCTTGCCTGCAAGGTTTCTTTTGAGAAATCAGCTGATGGTCTTATGGGAACTCCTTTGTAGGTAACTGTGTCCTTTTCTCTTGCTGCTTTTAAGATTCTCTCCTTATCTTTAATCTTGGGTGAAATAATTATGATGTGCCTTGGTGTGTGCTTCCTTGGGTCCAACTTCTTTGAGACTCTCTGAGCTTCCTGGACTTCCTGGAAGTCTATTTCCTTTGCCAGATTGAGGAAGTTCTCCTTCATTATTTTTTCAAATAAGTTTTCAATTTTTTGTTCTTCCTCTTCTCCTTCTGGCACCCCTATAATTTGGATGTTGGAACGTTTAAAGGTGTCCTAGAGGTCCTTAAGCCTCTCATTTTTTTGAATTCTTGTTTCTTCATTCTGTTCTGATTGAATGTTTATTTCTTCCTTCTGCTCAAAATCTTTGATTTGAGTCCCAGTTTCCTTCCCTTCACTGTTGGTTCCCTGTACATTTTGCTTTATTTCACTTTTCATAGCCTTCACTTATTCCTCTATTTTGCGACCATATGCAGCCATTTCTGTGAGCATCCTGATTACCAGTGTTTTGAACTGTGCATCCGATAGGTTAGCTCTCTATTCATCACTTAGTTGTATTCTGGAGCTTTGATCTGTTCTTTCATTTGGGTCATACTTTTTTGTCTCAGCGTGATTGTTATGTTGTAAGGGGAGGAGTCTTTGGTATTTTCCATGATGGAGCAATCCATGTTGCTTCACTGCGGTGCTGTATGTGGGGGAGGGGTCCAAAAGAGAACAATACCACTTGCCCGGCTCTTGGCCAGCTTTCAGTCATTTCCCCCACTTCTCACAAGCAAATTGGACCCTTCTGGTGCTGATTCCCGGGTGGGTGGGTTTGTGTACATTCTAGGACCCTGTGGATCTCTCCACGGAACTCTCCTGTGAGACTGGGAATATCTGCCACCACCGCAACCCCCACAGGTTTTTTCAGTCAGAGGTTTTGAGGCTTTATTTCCACATGCTGGAACCCTGGGTTGCACAGTCTGTCTTGCTCCCCAGTTGTTCCTCCTGGTTTATTCACATGCAAATGTGAGACCACCAGCTGCTGCCTTGCCCACCCTGGTCCTCTAGCCTCTGCCTTGCTGTGTGTCCTCTCTGTCCCAGCTGCCCGTCTCTGCCCCTCCTACCAGTCTGCATGAATGTTTCTTCTCTAACTCCTTGGTTGTCAGACTTCCATACAGTTCGATATTCTGGCAGTTCTGGTTGTTTTTTGTTTTACATTTATTTTTGTCCTTCTTTTGGTTGTGTCAGGAGGCAAAATGTATCTACCTACACCTCCATCTTGGCCGGCTCATCTGCTGACGGTCGTTTTCTTTATCGTCCTGTGTCATGTGTTCTGTGTCCTGGGCAATTTTCTTTATCCATGTCCTGGGTGGTGACTGTCTTTCTCTGGAACACAATGGCTTGGATACCACCTTGATTGCTTGTGGGCTCTTCCAGAGCACAAAAGTCAATCGCTTGTGGTCTCTTGGAGTCAGAGTGGGCTGTACCTGCAGTTCCTGAAACAATAGCTTTTTACATGCATTAAATACTAGGCTGATAAACTATTACCTTAAACTAAATTTTTCCAATTCTTGAGTCCTCCATCAGCTTCTCACTGTTCGTTAATCAGCCACTGCTTCTAATTCATTTCACGCAAAGCCCAGCATGCCTGCTCCTGCATCAACTCAGTATAGCTCCTGTAGCCATGGATTCTTGAAAAACACTTGGCACAAAGATAAAAAGACACACAGTGGAAGATGAGAACATTAGGTAGAGGGTTACTGCAGCAGACTAGGTGATAAGGTGAGCAGGGGTAATAGTAAAATCTTTAGCCATCAGCACAGAAGAAATAGATCTTACTTGTACCTGATAACATGCAGGACTGGGGCAGAGAGATGGGGCAGGGTCATGGGTTAGAAGGTGTGAAGAATGGCCAGATACGTAGAGGGGGTGCCCTGGCTCTGCCTGTGTTCCACCAGCTGGGATGGGGAGGGAGTTCAGGGGGATTTTCACCTAGGGATGTGCAGGGCTGCCTTTGGCAGGTAGAGTGGATGCATCCAGCCAGCAGTTTAGGTTCTGCAACTTGGGTCAGAAGAAGGGAAGCTGAGGCCCCAGCTTGGGAGTCCTTCATTGCCGGAGGCACTTCAGACTGCAAGAGTGTCTGAGGCCATCATGGGCAGGCATGGGGAGAGAAGCTCCAGCTGGAAGAGGATCAGTGTCCTCTGTCCAAGAGGAGAGAGTGTCCAGAATGAGGGGATCACCTCATTGAACCAGATAAGGGAGAGCTGTTGAAGAAGGCAGAACAACTTTATGTAAAGTTGGTTCAGATGTTAATGGCACCTCAATTTACCATCATGTGTGATGGTGCCATCAGGAGGTGTGGGGCAGGTATAGGCTGTCATGTGGCCAGGAGGCGGATGGGCATGTGGGGCTGAGCAGGTCAAGAGTCATACATCCCCAAAGTCTTCCTCTTGTTTCAGCCAGGCTTGGTAACACATGAGGCCGGCATGGGCCATGAACAGTGACATGGTTCATGAATCTGGGCTGTAGACCAAAGCCATGCTGCCTGGAATAAGTTTGAGTCTTCCCTCTACCCTTGACCTCTGAGGACCCAGACTCTATCCTATGTCCCAGCCAGGGCCTGGGCAGCTTCTGGGAGCTTCCTATCTAGTATTCTGGCAGCACTAATGGTCACGAGTCCTCAGCCATGATCTGGTCTGCAAGGCTGTGATGAAATGAGCATGTGTACCCTGTGCCAATCTGAGGGCAGTCAGGGTGGAAATGCTTCAAGCAGGGCATTCTTTCAGCAATGTGACTCTCTGGTCACCCTTCCACTATGGGGGGAGGGATGCTGGCACTGAAATACAGAGAGGCTGTTAATTAGGATTTGTTTGGTCAGTCTGGTAGAGAATTGAACAGCAGATTAAGTAGCCCTGGCCCTACCTCACCAAGGGTTACAAAGCCATTTGGAGGCAGATGTGGGGCTAGAAGCTGACCCCTGACTCCTAGGCTTCTTTTCCTCCTTCTCCTCTCCCTTCGGCCCCACTCCCTGTGGGTGCCAGGAGTCTTGCTCAGCTCTGAGGCTGGCAGGGTGGACAGTGGCTTGAGTCCCTCACAATTGGATGCAGGCTGCTCCAGGCACGATGAGTAGTTTCTCCCACCCTGGCTATAAGGACCCCACCCCAAGGCCACCAAATCCCAGCCTGCAGGCATTGGGCACATCTGTGGGGGGAGGGGATTTTTGTTGTGTTTGACTTAAAGATTTGGTTGCCACTGAGTGGGGGCAAGTGGCATACAGGACATCTAGGTCACTGTCATCAAGGGCCACAGAGGGAAAGCTGAAAACCCACTGTGGCTGTGGGGAACATTAACCTCCAGTTTCGAATCACGCTTCATGGAGCAAAGACACATTTGAGGTTATCCAAGTTAAGATAGTATGCAGGAACTCATATGGAGACATTACCAAAGGCCGTCCAGACAGGCCTACCTGGCCCAGAAATGTGGTCTTAGCAGCCAGACTGCCCAGGTTTGAATCCTAGCTGCTCTACTTTGCCACCTTCTGAGGGCTCTCTGCTTCAGTTTCCCCATCTGTGAAATTAGCATGTTCCTGACTCATAAAGCTGATTTGAAGACAAAAATAAGACAATGTGAGTGAAGCACGCATGGGTTGATCAGAGTGAGCCCTTATTACTTCATACACACTGCTGTCATCATGAAGAAGGGTGCTGCAGAATTCTAGGGCTCAGGGATTCAGGCCTTTTGCATCAAGCTGTTCTCCACCTTTGCTCTTGCCTGGTTCCCTCACTGTCACTGTCCCACTCTGTCTTGCACATTCAATTCCCACAGTTGTACACACAGTTTTCTTTAGCTCACCTGTGGGCAGAAGTTGTGCCCCTGTCTGCTAGCGGTAGAGGAGCCCAGCTCCTGGTCAGATGCGTGAGGCCAGGATGATGAGGGGGGGTGTCACACAGAACACAGCGAGGGACTGCTGTGCAGGCTTTGCTGGCTGCCTTGGTCACAAAGGGGTGTGGGTACTCAGAACCTTCCCAGCCAAAAGGAAAAAAAGAAGTCCTTGATCACCATTGGCATCTGGGCCAAAGTGTGACCTAAATGAACTGCTGTGAGTAGCAGAAGGTAAGGATGGAGGCTGGACTCTCATTTCAGTAAAGGAGAAAGTCTCTTACCAGGGACTTCTGGCAGCAGGCAACCCAGTGTTCCCCTGGGGCTTGCTAAACAGGGGATCTTGATAGGCTATGGTAGCTGTGATGCTTAATTTTACGTGTCAACTTGACTGACCTAAGGGATGACCACATAGCTGGTAACACATTATTTCTGGGTGTGTCTGTGAGGATGTTTCTGGAAGAGCACAGCATTTGAGTCAGTAGACTGAGTTAAGCAAACTCACCCTCCCCAGGGCCTCATCCATTACCATGTAACTGATTCTCTCTCACTTCTTGTGCTATGTCCACCATCTCCTGCCCCCAGACATTGGAGGTCCTGGTTCTTGGGTCTTTGCACTCAGACTGAATGGCACCAGGGGCTTTCCTGAGTTTCTAGCTTGTACATGGCAGATTGTGGGACTTCCCTTATTTATTTATTCTTCTAATATGTGTTCTGTTTCTCCAGAGAACACTGACAAATTCATAGGCCCACAGTTGGGAGCCTTTCTGGGTCTCCTGCAACTCTTTCTCCACAATCTCATAGATACTCCCTTTCAGACATATGGATGGCTTTCTCCATGGCCTCCATGCTGGCTTATCCAGGAGGCCCTTCAGGTCTGCCCTATCTCTGAATATCCTTGCTGCCACCCCAGGAAAAAGCACCATTGCCTCTTTCCTGGACCTTAGCTTCCCCACATCCATGCTCTATATTTCCTACATGGGGAGCTTTAAAACACATATAGGGTTGCATCACCCTCCCTGCTTATCTGTCCATTCCCTGACCCTGCCCCTTTCCCTTCCCAGCCTCCCAGTTTTAGCTAAGCTCTCTCCAGCCCCTCTGGGTATTTGCATATACCATTCTCTCTCTCCCTCTCTAAAAGTGACCTTCCATGTTGCCCTCCACAACTACATGAGATCCTCTTCATGATCTCTTCTTACCTTTCACTATAGTAATTATTTGCACAGTAACTACTGCTTAGTTCTTTTATTTAACTGAACTTCTGACGTCTTCCTCACAATGTGGTATCCATGAGCATAGGCACATTATGGGCTGAGTCATGTCCCCCAAATTCCTATGTTGAAATCCTAATCCCCATACTCAGAACATGACTGTACTTGGAGATAGGGCCCTTAAAGGAGTAACTGAGTTAACATGAAGTCACTGGGGGACCTAATTCAATATGACCGGTGTCCTCAAAAGAAGAGGAAAAATGCACACATATACACACTGAAGAAAGATCATGTAAAGACACAGGGAGAAGATAACCATCTACCAGCCAGGGAGAAAGGCCTCAGAATAAATCACCCCTGCAGACACAGTGATCTCAGATTTCCAGCCTCTAGACTGTGAGGAAATATATATGTGTGTTGTTTGTGTCACCCAGTCTGTTGTCCTTTATTATTGCAGCCCTCGCAGACTGATACAGATACCATGGGTTTGTTCACCTCTGTTCTCGTAGCAGCAAACATGGTATTTTCTGACTGACCTGCTGGGGCCCCACTGGGCAGAAGCTCCAGAGAGGCTTGCATCTCTGCTTGGCACTTTGTCTCCATCTCTGTGAGCCTGGATCCTGCCATGAGGAATCTTGGAAAATAATTGTTGAATGAATGAACAGAAATGGGAGGGGTGAAGAGGAGACACACAGATGCAGACTGAATGTCCTAAAATGACCTTGATGAAATAGGCACCATCCCCAGGTTTCTTCTGGCAGAAATGTGTGTGCCCCTTTCCCATACAGGAGGAACGAGTCCTTTGCCTACTGTGTGGACATTGCCCACTTTTGCCAATAATTTCCAGGCAGGAAACAGCTCAAATCTTGTCCTTGAGTGGGCTGGATCCCTCTGCCATGTGCTTCCAAAGCCTGCTCTTCTTAGGCACAGCTCTTCTTGTGTTTGTGGATCTTTGTTCTGCATGGGCCTGCCTTTCCAGATTGTAAACTATGCCTTTCCTTGCCCTATCTCTAGAACCAACATGACACTTGCGAGTGTGTTACGTGCGTTCTCTCATGCATGGAGGGGTGCAGACTGGAGCATTTTCTGGATTGTGGGTGGGTGCATTTCCTCCATAACAATTCCTTTCTGTATCCTGGCTTTTACCTGGTTCTATTTTTTAGAACATTAGAACATGACTTCCTCCAAACGCAAGACTCTTTCTCCACCTTCATATGTTCAAGTCTGTTGGTATTTCTTGTGGGACTTATTCTAGATCCAGTTTTTATATATCATTTTCATAAATGTGGCCCAGTGACTCTCTGATGATCCATTTTCTCAGACTTTGCTGAGGGATTTCTGGGGACAGTGTCATGGGGAGAAGGTGGGCCTGCAAAGTTTTTATCTTGCAAGTCATGGTTTTCTCCTGTTTTGCTCCCAGCACGTCAGGACACCCTCTCAACCTATGTGGTTTGTGTGGGTGAAAGCTCAGGGACAGTCTTTATCTAAGGTCTCATCAGTCAGCATATTGCTGCCCTCTGTCCCCCGTAGCTGAGTCAGGGAGATCATCATGGTTTCAGACTGAAATAGAGGTGATCAATCACAGGATTTTGACTTGGGACCACTGGGAAAGGGAAGCTCTCTTTCTGTAGGGACAACTAAGCTCTTAGTCCTCCTAAACCTGCTGGTGACAATATTACTGTGACATGGGGACAGCCTGCCTGAGAAGGGAGCCAACATGGAGGACAGCAAATACAAGAGATACGTAAGAGCAGCATATGAATGCCTGGATTCACCTGATGCAGTTTCATCATTGGCATTTGGGCAAGGCAGTCTTCAGGGTGTGGGGCTATTATACACATTGCAAAATGTTCAACATCCCCAGTTCCCACCAGTAAAATGTGGATAGTTTCTCCAGTCATCGTAACAACCAGAACCACTTCCATCATTTCCACATATATCAGATGACTTCCTTGACTTTTCAAATACTTGAGTCAAGAATCTCCCCATTTTTCTTCAGTTGTTTTTTTTGCATTTTCAAATGAAAGGGCCCTTACTAATGACACTGTCACAGCTCTTTTTGGTGTCTGTGACTTAATCCTTAGCATGCCAGTCGATCTTGACGTACGTAGCCTGTCAGAGCACAGAACTAACTTAGAGGAGCCCATGGCTACACAGGCACCTGTCAACATGGACAAAAAAAGTTACCAGATTCTAGTTCTAGAAAACAGCACTGTGAATAGGCTTCAGTGTGGTCGGGCAAGCTTTGGAGTTGGGTTGACAACAATTCGACCTGAATCAAGGCACCTCCAGCTCACAGGACGAAGAGTCACTCTCTTGTGGGCATCTGAGTGTGACCTCCTTGGAGGAGTTAAGAGAACAAATTGGGAGTGTATTATCAAATGGAAATGAGAAGGTAGCTCCAACAATGTGTTCAAATCAGTAAGGATCTTGACAAGATCCACAGAGATGGTGACTGGGTCAGTGCTTTCTCTGAGCAGGACATGCTTTAGGAGGACTTCTGTGTTCTGCCTCTACGTATAGGGTCTGAGCAAGAGGAGACACATTTTCACAGACTTATAAGGGAACTTGGGGTACACTTGTTCATCTTTCCCTCTAGTATGGGCCCAGGTGTACTCCCTCAGGCACAGCTCACAGCAGGTCACTCCCAGATAATAATCATCAACAGCCCCTCTGCCTGTGGGGCATAGCACAGATGTCCTTTGTCCTGGCATGTGGTCTCACCCCAGGCATTGAGCATTGTGCTGCCTTCATCTCTCCATCTGTGAATTCGGCGGGTGGTTAGTGCAGACAGCAGAGCAAGTGTTGGTTGCCATAACTGTTTTAGGATTTCTGCAGCATTGAAGAAAAAGCAGATATTGGAAGTCCTGGCTCTGTCACTTATTTAACACAGAGCTAATAAGATAATGTTACCAAGTCTCTATTTCTTTATCTATAAAATGACGGTGTTTAAGGACAGAGTGAGATGATGTTTGTGAAGACATTTTGTATATAAAAGGCTTTGGATAGTACCTCTATTTGGAAAGCCTGGGCTCCTGCTCCTGAGAATCCTTAAGGATTGTTCAGGCCGCTCTCCTGGATTTGCCATCGTGTTGTCTTTACAGCTCTACTGGGAGCTAACTGCTCCCCCTCTCCGTCCTCACCCTGCAACACCCCGGGGGGCTTTGTGTGGGGAAGTTTACATGAAGGGCTGGCCCACTGAGCTTCTCCCCTGGGAAATAAGTCCCAGTGCTGCCTCAGCACGAATATGCAACCTTGTTGGTATTAGTTAGAGGGACATGCAACCCTTGCTTACAAAGTTCACTGAGACCAAAGCCTCACTAAAGCCCCAGTACACTAATGCATGATGGGAAATGTCTGCTTTGTAGACTGAGTGGTTGAGCTGTCCCAGCAAGCACACTGTTCTCCCATTGAGTGTTAGACCAGCAAAGGGAAATTAGTCCTGTTTGTTCAGTTAGTATGGGTTCAGAACATGGGGTTGTGTTATGGGATTGGAGTGTAAAATGGCACAGGCCCTGAGGGGTTGGTATATCCATCTCTAGAGTCAGGATATCCCTGTTGGTCAGTCTTGCTGCACTGGCCTGCCAGGCACCCTATCCTGACAGACAGTGATGGACACTGCCCACTTGTCTTCTGGCCTTGCTCTTCCCATGTTCCCTACAGAGGGCAGAGGATTAGCACCCAGCTTTGGACTTGGAGAAGTAGGCTTGAATTCAAGTCCCATGAGCTATGTGATCTGGAGCAATTATTTCTCCCTCTTCAAACCTTGATTGCTCATGTAGCAAACGAAGATAAGAACATCTTTTACCAGGCTTGTTGGGAGAGGTAGGTGAACATGTGCTATGCTTCCTTACTGGAGTACTGGGTCCTCACTGTCCTCCCTACCTGTAACTCATGATATGTTATCTGATCTTGTACAAGTTCATTTAATTTGTATAGAAGAGTAAAGTTTTTTGGTTTTTTGTTTTTTTTTTTTTTTTGCTAAGCTTCTTTCTAGTTCAAGCATGCATACGATAGCCAAAGAATATAGGCATTTGTGTTGCCTAAGAAGGCAGTGAAAGCCTATTTCTGGAAACATCTGACAGATGTTAGGCTGCCCAGACAGCCCTCTGCCAAGCAGTAGTCTATCTGGCTGGTTTGGGTCAGGTCTACCTTTCTGGAGGTTGGCAGTCTCCTGAAGTCCCCTCTGTTGGTGGCTTCCAGGTCTTCTCTACGCGGTGATCCCAAGGGCCAGACAGACCAGCAAGTGCTGGTCTGAGAGGTCAATACCAGACACTTCTGGTTGCCAGGAACTTGAATTGCTACTGACACAAAAAACTTTCCCACAACAAGGAATGTGAGTCATCTGCAGAAAGTCAAGGGGGCAAACCTTTCAGGCAAATGAACCCCTGAAGGGAGCTAGGGGTCCTTCAACTGTGGCTCGATACTTACCAGCCAGCCAGTGGATCTCTGGCACAGGCTTAGTAGTCTGCTCAGTCTGCTCAGTGGCCCACCACCCTGACACAAATTCATGTCTCCCACAAGGGGGCACTCTTAGGTGACAGGTGTATGAGCCAGCAGGCTGGCCAGCAGGGACATGGGGTGGTGCCTGCCAAGTTTTGCTCCTATCAAGCTAGGTGTTTCTGCTCAAGCCCTCTCAGACCTTGCCCCACCCTCACTGCTCCCACCACCCAGATACGAGACCTCTCCATGTTAATTTTTATTTAAAGACTCAGAAACACAGGCATCACAGTTTGTCAACACTGTGAATTCTTCCAAAATCACACACTGACATTCATGTATAACAAAAACATTGGTCTGTGCATGTGTGTGTGAACTGTGCAAAGTGCAAAAAAATTCTCAGACAGGCAGCTGAGCATATTTGGGACACTGGAGTCAGGGAAGCTCTTGCCTGGCTCTGGTTCTCCACCTCCCTCCCATTATTTTTTGGGGCCTTATGTACCCATCATCTTGGTGTCCACTGACCTCTCTCAGTGGTGGCTGTGGACTCTACTATGCTCCTCAAGCAAGTCACCCTGGCTGCCAAATACCACTGCACAACCAAGATGTGTAAGTCCCTGGGCCAGGGTGAAATGTGAGGGTTTCAGACAAGGTATTGTTTTACCTTCGTAAACAAAATGAATGTGTCCTTTGAAGAAGATGGCTTGAAGGAAAGGTCTAATCCTTCTCTTGTCTGCAGGTTAAATGATCATAAAGACTGATGAATCTGACTAAACGTGTTTGAAAACTCAGCCTAAAATTTGGGGCCTATTTTGTACCTGCCTGCCCTCTGGGTACCTGGTATTTGCTCTAGGAGCTCCTCCTGAGAGGATACCTGGCAGGCTGGGCCTATGGCATTGCTTTCTTTCCTAAGTCAGTACCAATGGCCACCCCTGACTCTGTTATGAGTGGCAACAGCTGATGCCTTGCAAAGGCCCTGGTCATTTTTCCCAGCTCTGCTGTGAGGGGTGCTGGGCCCAGTGGGCTGCCGCCTCACCCATAGTTGCTGAGCTGTTCAGCACTTCCCATCTACCATGAGCGTCATGTGGTTAGTAGCCAGGAAAGAAAAGAAGGTCCAAGTTAGTTTATCCTGTTGCTTGGTAAAGCTGTCGGTATTTTTAAAAAGACTTTTTTTATGTGGAGAAATGAGTTAATCCTGGTTTCAGTGGAGAACACTCGCCTCAGTCAACATATTAATCCATGCATGTTTTTGGTGACGACATGACTTTAAACACGCACACAATTTTTGCAATTAAGTTTGCAGCTCATGGCAAATAGGTACCCTCTGGTTGTCATTAACTCATGCACAAGGCTCCCTATGTTTAAATTGTATTTTTTCTGATACAGAACAAATTTTTCAATTCTATTAAGTCTATTATCAGAGAGGAAACAAGCCTTTCTTTAGGGTGATCCCACCAGCATGCTAACCCTTGAGGCAGTAATGCAGAGTAGGAACTCTGAAAATAAGCATTTGTATTTGGAAGCATCACGCCAGGCAAGGGAATGTTTGTGGATCTCATCACATCCCTAAAAATCAGGGAGGTCTTATGTTACCAAAGGCTAATTTATTCAGCCTAATTTAAACCTGAGTGGTTTTTTAAAAATATAGAGAAGGTTTACAAACTGTGACTGAACAGCTAAGAATGTATTCCTAATGTTGGGAACTGCCCTGCCTGGTTTCAGAAGCTGTAAGCCCCCATGGCTAAGGCTGAGTGAGAGACCTTGGGACCATAAGCCACTGAAGAGACGAAGCTTATCTCCCTGGCAGGAGTACCGCCTCTGCCCACTTTACTTCACCCTGCCTGGCCCCCAGTGCATGACCGGTTAGCCAATGACAGGTACGATTCCTCAAGGGAGGGACGACCTAAGACAGGCACAATCATGAGGGGGCTCTCAGGGAAGGACTTGGGAGCTATAGTAAAAGGGGTGATGGACCCTCACCCCTCAGCTTTGACATAGCCTGAGTCCTCATTCTGTCCACAAAAAGTCTCCTAATCTCTTGGCTGCCTTACTTCCCCTGCTCGACCTAAGCCTGAAACAATGCTGGAGGTGGGTGCAGCCCTGTGCTGGAAAGGGCAGGTTCCCCAGGGAGATCAGGTCTAAGAAAGAATGCATTAAATCCTGTGAAACCTGCTTTGCTAATACCCTCAATTTAAATGATAAGGGTCCAAGCCTGAAATGAGCTTGTTTCCCCAAAGTTTTATGGCCCGTTAGCCATCTGACCCTAACTCAAAATAAGCCCTCATAGTTCTTTGAATGTTATCTATTGTTTGATCATTACTGCCTGACACTGATTGATGGGCTTAATCTGAGAATGTGGGTCTTTGGAGCTCACTGATTATAATGCTCTGTGTACTTTGACGCACTTGCAAATTATTTTCCCAGGGTCGTGTGAGAGACCAGCAAGTAGCAAGCTTTGTGGGATCTATAGTGGTCCTAACTAAAAACAAGGGGGAAATATAGGAGACTGTTCTGAGTGGTGTGGGCCCAGCTCCACTCAAAAAAGCCAGTGGGGAGTGAGGTTTGGCACACAGGACCTGAGCCCATGGATAGGTTTTCCTGTGGGGAATCAGGACTGCATTGTACCTAGGCTGCTATGAGGCTTGCTTTTGCTAAAACTCCCCCCCACCCCTGAATTGAGGCAGCAAACGCTTACTTGCATATCTTTAAAGTAACTTCCTAAAATCTATGCTAAACCTTCTAAGGATGAGTGTAACCAGTTCAACCACTTTTCCCTTTACATTTGCAAATATCCTTGTTTTTTGATGTAATTAACAACATCCTCTCCTTTGTTTTCTGTAAAAGGTAACCCCCAAAATGAACCTGTGCATAATAAATGAGGACCATCCTCAATGTAATGTGCCCAGCAAAGCAATAAAAGCCTGTCAGGCAAGGGTCAGGGAGCTCTCCTCTTGAGAGAATGGCTGTGCTTCCCTTTTCCTCCACAGGATTTCTGTAGTCCGTGTGAATTTGTCCACTGCTGCCACAACACAGAGATCCATCCTAAGGTGTGAATCTCTTGAAAACAAAGACTGCCTCATGACAGGGCTGCTGTAGGCTGTGTCTGTGACTCTAGGCTGTTGGGCCTGTGAATATGTCTCTTGGACCTCACCTAGGGGAAGACCCCCAGGTCAGAGATGTCCCTTCCTCTTTTCACTCCATTCCCGCTCCCAGATTCCTCCAGTCTGCAGAGATGACTCATTCCTGTCACCCTCGTCGTACCTCTAATATCTAGACCAAGGTTCACGCTGCCTGATAGGGGAGCAGTTATGTATTTTTTTTTTAAAAGGCAAAACCTTCACAAGGTTTTTGTAGACTTTGAAGGCTCACATTTGAACTGTGGTAAAAACTACACATTTCAATAGTCAGAAATCATAATTTGATAATGCTCATTGTAGTCATGTCATTAAAGCAAAAAAAGGGAAATTCTACATTTTAAGGCTGGGGTTGACCTTCATGTCCTTTGTACTGCCACGCAAAAGGCAGTTACAGTGCCTTTTACTCCAAATATTTCCAATTCATGAATAATAATTATCACTGTCTAAACAAAGCATGGGAATTTGGTAATGGTTTAAAGAAATTGGCTTTTTCCAAACTCCCTTACATCCCTTAAATGGATTCCCTCTTATCCCACAGAACAGCAGCCTACACTGTGATGTTGAGAATGTGGACTTTTCAGAGTTCTCCAAAATTCGTGTAGTAAATATAAAAATTCTGCCTATTTGATGTTTTCTCAGACATTTTTTCTTTCAAGCTCAACCAAGTCATCACAAAAAGGCAGCACCAGATGTATGAAAAATAGGCAATGTGTGACTGATTAAAAATATATAAAGTCTAACAGCTTTACATTAAAAAGATATTAGAAAGAAGTGATGCAAAGGGACAGTGGTGGCCAACAAAAAGTGTTGTTCACAATACCGGCAGAGACAGAGCCCAAAGGGAGCTGCGTGAGCCCCACAGGAGCTGTGTGCTGCTTTCCCAGGACAGTGGTGCCTCTGTGGAGGCCCATGGCCAGCAACACCCTTGCTGAGTGGCCAGAAGGCAGGTGACTGAGGTATAAAGAGAGGTGATGGAGCAATCTGAACCCCGCGCGTAGCCCAGACAGCACGTGAAGACATTCTACAAATGGTCTGGTCCCATGCCCACTGCCTGCCCAGCAGCCCTCTGTAGCTCCCAGACTTGCACCAGGAGACACAAGGACATGGCTACTAGTCAGAAGTCACAGCAGCAAGTCCACCTGCATTAGCATCTCCCTCTCTCTTCAAAGTGTTTCTTTACAGTTCACATAGAAGTAGTAGGCATCTTGTCCAAGAATAACCCCAGGGTGTGCTCTCAGTTGGGGGCTGTGAGTATAGGCATGACCTCCACACCCTTGGGCCCCCGCCCCAGGTTATGGTGTCCCCTGCCAGGGGCCTTAGAAGGCATCTGAGGCCCTTGGGTGTTGTGACTCTCTTTGCATCTTGGGGCTTCCTGGAAGGCCTTCTTCCCTGGTGATGGGCTGTGGAGAGTTCATCCTCATAAGCTCTCGACGAAACTGCCCGGGAAGAGGCCTGTGCGGCCATTCCTCTGCAGGGTCCCCTTGTACCAGCCATCCTCACGTTTCTTGTGTACAAACACAATGTCGCCTTCCTTCAGCTCTATCTCCGCCTCACTCTGGGGTGGGTACGACACCACCACTCGGTACCTGAAGGGAAAGGGGGGACAAACACCACAATAGGTGAGCCTGACCCAGACAGGCTGGAGGATGAGCCAGGGTCAGGCTCACCCACTGTCTGCTGCAAGATCTCTCTTTTCATTTTCTTTTCCACCTCTTGGTGTAAACGGTTGTAATTTGGGGTACTATTCCCACTTGAAAAACAATTCTATTTATCTTTAATTTTGATTTTTCTAAAACTTTTTCATTTTTATTAAAAATTACAATAATTTTTCCCTTTGATATCTTTTAGATTCTAACCTATGCAGCTGGAACATCTCCACCCCAGGTGCAGTCCCTCCATGTCACATTCTTCTTTCAGACTGCGGCCTTCCATGGGGTGGGAGGGAGCGGGGGCAGCCCCTTCAGGCCTGCGTCAGGCATTGGGTAAGGACAGAACACTTGGCTGTATCCTGCCTTCTGACCTGTCCTGGCACAGGACCCTGTACTAGTACCCTCAGCTCCTAAATGTCAGTCTCGCTGTCTGAAGAACAGGGAGGTGGAGGACACCTCTCAGGCAGGTGCCCCACATGAGCTGTAAAGATGCTTTGGATGCAGTGTTGATAAAATGGTCATTCTTTTTCAAAATCATAAGATGTTGTGGCCTTAGTACCTGAGTTGGCTGAGATCACATCATAAATAAGGCCCAATTTTTCACACACTTCATTCCTGCAAAACCTGAGGTCCTCCCTGAGGCCTCCAAACTCTGCACACTTCATTTTCAGAACAACATGACATATAATCCAAGTGGTGACATGACCTGCTGGGCACCTGCAGGGGGACCTGGGGACCTGAACTCTGACCAGACCAGCACAGCCCCTGAGGACCCCAGGAGGCCTCAGCAGGTCCAGCACTAGGTGGACACCAGTTGCTGTTCCTTAGAGCTGCCCCTCAATAGCTCCCTGGATCTGAGACAGGGGTCTGACCCTCTCTGGCATCTTGCCAAGAGCCCCAGCGTCAGCACAGGCAAGTCTGGCACACATCTCACCCCCACACCTGTTTTTTAAGCCTCAGAAGAGGATGAGGAAGGCTCAAAAGAGCTTTGCTCTCTCTGAGGAGCAGCCTTCTAAAACACTATCAATAACAAACCAGCGGGGACCTCTGTGCCCATATCCCTCACCACCCCCAGCCTGGCAGGTGTTGGCCTGTTCCCACCACTCCAGCCAACTGAACCTTCCTGCCCCTCCGGGAACTCACAGGGGTGTGTGTGCTCTGGCATCAGACTGGGTCCTGGATGATGTATAGGGGGTGCTGGGTGCAGGAGTTGGGGTCTCCAGGACAAAGTCCAAGCACTAAAAGTGAACGTGTTTGGTGGCAGGCTAGGTGTAGCCACTTTTACTCCCTGAAAACCCCTAGCTGAATGTTGCTACAGACATGGGTAGGCTGAGGCAGGCTGAAGGGGACTCGGTAGCCAGGCCAAGGTGCCCAATAATTGTTCCCCAACTGACCAGGCAACGTCCCGAGGGCAATGCCTGGGCTGCCTGGGAGGGCAAGCATTGAGTCACTCTTGTACACATTCTCCCAGTAACCTTACCATGTGTGTCCCCATGGGTCTCTTACGGGCTACAGCACTTGCCCTACTGCAGGCTCCCAGTTTTATCTTCATTCCACTTCAGACTGCTGTCTACTAGGCAGCCACAGCAGTGAACACATAAGGTAGGTCACAGCCCTCTGCTCAGAAAGCTGTAGTGGTCTCCTCTCAGAATAGAAGCCAAAGTTGGGAAAAGACTTCTGTGTTCCTGTTGCCCTCTGAACACATCTGTTCTCCTGTACTTCCCTCCTCCACAGCCTAGGGCACCCACCTGAGGGCTCCTGCAGAGCTGCTCCCTCTGCCCACAATGCTATTCTCCACCTGCCCCAGAGCACTTCCCACCTTCTGCGGGCCTTGCCATGACCTATTTACCATACTTGTTGTGGGTTCTCCATGCTGGCGTGCCAGCCCTGTGATGGGTGGCAGGAACTGTGGTCCCTTGCTCTCTGCTGTGTCCAGCACCCAGAACAGCCCAGCACACAGTAACTGCTCAGGCCAGTTACTGCCCTGCTAGGACACACTGGAGGGGAGGCTATAGGGCTGGGAGAGGGACTGGAGGAAATGGGGTTGAAGGTGTTGGAGGAGCAGAAAGGGCAGAAGCTGGATGAGTGCCAGCTAGGGACCAGAAGTTTCTGCTGCTCTCAGAGTGAGAGGCTGAGCAGTGAGCAGTGGGGTCAGCAGAACCTGCAGCTCCATGCCAGCATCCCAATAAAGAGCTCCTGCCCCCACTTGTCTCCTCTTAACAGGTGACCCAGTCCCCAGAAGGCCAGTAGTCCCATCTGTGGGCAATGAAAGATAATAGGAGTGAAAGTGTGTGCAAGGGGCTTGGTGGGGAGAACAAGTCTGTCCTGCCATTTCTCTGCTTGGGGGCTGAGGCTTGCTCCATGGCTGTCTCAGCTCTGAGGTCTGTGGATGCAGCTCCTGAGCAGTGGGACCTGCCTAATCCACAGGGCCATGGGCCCTCTTCCTGCAAACCCCAGGGCATATCACCAAGTCTAGTCACACAGATGATATGCACCTCCACTGTTGTCCACCATACCCATCTCGTGTTTTCCTTCTACTGAAGAAGGCTATGGGAACCCCATGAAGCAGTGAAGGATCCCCTGTCCAGGATTAGAAGGATCCCCTGACCACTTGGAGGAGACACCACCCTGCTGCACCCTCATCCCTTGCAGCATCCAGGCCATGGTCGGGGCTCACTGGTTGGATGGGAAAGGTAGGAGTCTCCTTTCCCCTCAGTCTTCCTTGGGCTGCCAGCCAGCTGTAAAGGCCTGTCCCCCTGTCCCTGTCTCTCCCTATCAACCACAGCCACACAAATGGCCCCTGGAGTCCCACAGCAGGCTGTCCTAAGGGTTCTCTCAAGGGGTTCCATATGTGGAGCCTTTCACCTGGTACAGTCTGGTTTTTATGAAACTAGGACATTCATTGTAAAACAAAGAGATCCCAAGTCAGCCTTTCTCATGGTGTCAGGACCTTGGCACAGATCCTGTGTCCATCCTGTACCTACTTGCAGAGATGCTGGGGGAATAGGCCAGGAAATTTGCATTTTCAACAAATTCTAGGGGAGAATGCTTACATACTGATGTCTGAGAATTGACATGCTGAGTAAAAAAAACAGAGAAGACTTCATCTTCCCTTAGTTCCACCTGTTCACAGAGCCTAGAGCACTGGCCTGTCTGGGTTGGAATACAAAAGTCAGGGTTCAGGGCAGCTGGAGTTGGCACTGGTGCTCGGGGATGATGCACAGGCAGAGCAGACCCAGGCCCAGCAGGAGTTTGGGGACAGCGAGGAAGGTGGCTCTGGGGGCTAACTTGGCAGGCATGCAGAGCTCCTCCCTCTGAGGGAGCGGGGCCAGCCATGTACTCTAAATGACGTGGAATAGCTGCAGGTGCAGGACATCAGGGCCAGTTTCCACTGATGTCCTTGGGAGTAAAAAGCTGGCTTTTGGAATGTGGAGGAGGAGGGAAAGGAGAGTGTGAGTTTTGCCCTCCCAGCCCAGTGATGCAAACAGCTGCCTGCCAGGCCACTCCCTGAAGGAGGACAGATGGGTGGCCTGTGAGATCAGCCAGCACTGCACACAGACTGCGCCATTCCCAGGCCTCTGGCACCCAGGCTGGGTGTGCAAATACCAAGACCAGTCCTGGTCCTCCCTGTGGCTTTCTGCCATCCTCAACTCCTTTCCAAACACTTGCCTCCTTCCCTCAATTTCCCAAGGAAAGGAAAAGCAAAGAGTGAGATGGTTTCTCATACTCTGAACAAAAGATTCGATTTTTGCTTCAACTGCCAGATTTGAAACAAACAAGAAAATGTGTTAGGAAATGTAATGTATTAGGGAAAAAAGTGATTTGGTGCTTCTGAGCAATTAAATAACTTAATAAGCTCAAATGGATGACGTAGGATGAATACATATAAGACAAGCATTTAACATGCCTGTCCAGATCATTCCAAGACTGAGCCATTCTTCCTGCTGCATTAAAGTAATTGATACTTCCTGTTATGGACACAGACTGCCAACAGACACTTGAGGATGGCAGCTACTCTGGGTCATTATCATGGAGTCACAAATCAATGAGAGACTGTCCTGCACTGAGGTAAGTTATATCAAACATAGCTTGTTTTCAGACATAGGACTCAGAATCAAAAAGCTCAAAATCAGATGGAATTCTTCCCAGTGCATATTGCAATTAGCCTCATTTGTGAGGTTTGGAGTGTCCTCCTCCCGTGTCATCTGCTCTCCTCCCTGACAACAGGGATCACAGGGGGGCCCTCCACCTGGCAGGCTTTTCAGAGCATTTGCTTCTGCACTGTTGAGGACCCATGGTCCCCAAGTTGGTGGAATGTGCTCACAACAGAGCAGTGTCCCTCTAGGAAATGTTAAGGACACATCTATACTCTAGACATTACACTCTAATATCAACATGTATTTTAGTTGCCTATTGCTGCTATAACAAAGTTCCACAAATTTAGTGGCATAATAAAACACAACTTTCTTATCTTGTGATTCTTTATGTCATCCCAACAGTCTCACAGGGATAAAATCAAAGTCTCAGCAGGGCTGGTTCCTTTAGGAGGCCCCATGGGAGATTATGCCCCTGTCCTTTTCCAGCTCCTTGGAACTGCCCACATGCCTGGGCTGGAGACTCCTTTTTTCCATCTTCAAGGACAACAAGGGTGAGTGGGTCTTTCTCCCATCATATCACTGTATCCTTCTCTTTTGTACCCCCCCTTCCACATAAAAGGACTCTTGTGGTCACAGTAGGCTCACTCGGATAATATGGAATAATCTCGCTTGGGGGAATTGGGGCACAGACATCTCTGGGAGCCATTATTCTGTCTACCATGACACATAATACATACATCAAAGCCAAAAACTTTACATCCTGACAAAGCCAAACAACTTACAAGCCAGCAAGATGTGAGGGTGAATAGATTGCCTGTGTGAACATAGGGGAAAAAAGACTGTGGCTATCAAAATAGGAGAGGGCATAGCAGGCAGCACTGGAAGAATCATTATCTATTACTATATACATCATATGATATAATAGTATATATATCATTTCTTTTTACAAATTTTAAAATATTTTTTCTTTTATTGGTTTTAGAGAAAGGGGAAGGGAGGGAGAAGGAGAGGGAGAGAAACGTTGATGTGAGAAACATTGATCGGTTGCCTCTTGCACCTGCCCCAACTGGGGAGGGAACCCACAACCTAGGCAAGTGTCCTGATGGAGAATTGAACCAGTGACCTTCGGGTTTGCAGGACAATGCTCAATCAACTGAGCCACACCAGCCAGGGCTGTCATTCCATATATTTTTGTTGCTGTTGTATATGTGCTCATAATTTTCCAGATATTAATCTAGGTGTTTTACAAATATTATAACTATCAGGTAGGTATTATTATCCCCTATTTTATATATGGGGGAACTGAGGCTCAAAAAAACCCCTTATTTGGGGTGAAATTGCCAATAAGTAGCAAGTGTGATTGCTCAAAGCCACTCAGAAACATTGCCAAGATACAAGACAGAGAGGGCAAGCATCTGGAGAATGAGGGTAGTGAGGTGGCTGCCTAGGAACACAGCCAGACCTGTCCAGGGCTGGCATATTTCTGCTGGGGAGACAGGGCATTAGTTATGAAACCACATCCCATTGTGATCTCCCAAAGCAACTTCCAGAAATGTGGCTCCCTCTGCACACTGTCCACAGGGCATGAATATGTCCAGATTCCCAAATGTTAGGTTTCCTGGGAAGGGTTGTAAACTGGCCCTCTGGTTTACACATCAGTCTTGTGGGCTTGGCTCTTACAGGTCTCCTGTTGTCTTCCCCAAACCTGAGGGGATAGATGGTCAGACCCAGGGTGGTTTGTACTTAGGAGACCTCAGTGAGATGCAGACAGTGGCTCTGCTGCACATGGTGCCTAGCAGTGCCAGGCAAGAGGGGGCACCCCTCCTCAGCGTGTTGGTGGTGGCAGCCTGAGTCTGAGACCCAGCCTGCCCTCTACCTGTTCTCCCATCTCCACAATCATAAAGTGGCCTTGCACACAGTGGGCTCTCCTCAGAGGACCCCATAGAAAGGATTCCTGTCACAGCCACTTGCCTCTTCACAAGCCTGCATGGCCTGAGTCCAAGTGCTTTTAGGAGTAGCCTCAGCCTGGACAGTGATCATTTCCATTGTCATGTCCTTAGCTTTCACCTGCCAGGAGTTCTCAAGACAAAGTGGCTTACGCATGAGGAGGTTGGTCACTAGTGAGCTGTGCAGAGTGCTGGGGACAAGAGGGCACCAAGAGGCTCTGGGTACCATAACCCACTGTCTAGTTGGAATATTCAGAGAATGTGAAGAATCTTCTGAATCTTCTAGGTAATCATAGACTTCTGTGATTTTTTTCTAACAAGGTCTTTAAAGACATTTTTAAGCAGTCTGGAAGTTGTAGGATCTGGGAAAGAACAGAAACCTAGGGAAGACATGAGAGCAGGTTTGAAATATCTAGAAGTTTGCCAACAACTTTGTGATCTAGGGAGGAAGGACCAGAACCCGTATTCAGAAATCACAGGCAGCCAGGGGTTGGTTCCACAGAGGAGCAGCCCAAAGTTGGAGGAGGCTCCCCTGGAAAGAAAAGGGAGGGTGAAAAGAGAGAGAGAGAGAGAGAGAGAGAGAGACCAAGAGAGACAAACTGGTGAAACTGGTGTGTGTGCGCTGTGGTGTGTCAGGTGTGTAGGGTGCCTGTTTGTGTGGTCTTGTTGGGAACCTCCCTAACTGGTTTCAGAAGCTGTAACCTTGGCTAAGGCTGAATAAGAGACCTTGGGACCATAAGCCACTAAGGAGAAGCTTATCTTCCTGGCAGGGGCACCGCCTCTGCCCCCTTTATTTCAACCTGTTTGGCCCCTAGCAGATGACTGGTTAGCCGGTGACAGGTAAGCTTCCTCAAGGGAGGGATGACCTAAGACAGGCACGGTCACTGAAGGGCCCTCAGGGAAGGACTTGGGGGTCTATAGAAAAAGGGGGTGATGGACCCTCACCCCTCAGCTTTGACATAGCCTCAGTCCTCATTCTGTCTGCAAAAAGTCTCCTAATCTCTTGGCTCCTTGCTTCCCCTGCCTGACTTAAGCCTGAAACAATGCCAGAGGGTGGTGCAGCCCTGGGCAGGAACAGGTGGTTCCCTGGGGCAATCAGGCCTAAGAAAGAATGCATAAAATCCTGTGACACCTGCTTTGCTAAGAATGCCCTCAATTTTCTGATAAGGGTCCAAGAACAAAATGAGTTCATTTCCCAAAGTTTTATGGCTCTTTAGCTAACTGACCTTGACTCAGAATAAGCCCTCACAGTTCTTTGAATGTTATCTATTATTTGATCATTACTACCTGACAATGATTGATGAGCTTTACCTGTATTCCTGTGCAAATTGAACCCAATAAAAGCTCATTGAGGAACAGGCTCAAGGTCTGTCTCCTTTGAGAGATTGGCCAACTCTTCTTCCCAAGCAGATCATGTCTTGGTAGACTTATTCTCATCCGTGGCAGCTGGGGAGGCTCTGCAGGCGGAGCCCCCACCACATGGTCTGTTTGTATATTAGTGGTGTGTGTTAGTGTGGTGTGTGTGCTTGAGTGGTACATTTGTGTACTGTGTATGTCTGGGTGGGGTATATGTTTGTGTAGTGTATTTGTGGTGTGTGTACTTATTATATGGTATCTGTTCGGTGTGTTTGAATGTATTTGTAGTGTGTATCTGTGTATGTATGTTTGTGTGGTCTGCGAAATTTTCGTGGTGTGTTTGTGGAGTGAAAGTGTATAGTGTGTGGTGTGTTTGTAGTGTTTGGTGATTGTGTTTTGTGTATTTGAGGTTTGTGTTTGTGTATTTCTGTGATGTTTTAGTTGTGTAGGTGCTCGTGTGGTATTTTTTTGTGTTGTGAAGTTTTTATGGTGTGTGTTTGGTGTGATGAATTTGTTTGACAGGTGTTTGCGTGGTGTGCGTGTATTTGTAGGGGGTGTGTTTTTGTAGTGATGTGTTGTTTGTGTTATTTTTGCAGTGTATGTTAATTTGTGCAGAGTATTGTGTGCTGTTTTTTGTGTGTTGCATATATGAGGTTTGAGTTTGTATTTGACTATTTACGTGAACTTTCGATGGTGAGTGTGTTTGAGCAGTATTTTTGTGTGTTGTGGTGTAGTGTTTGTGAGGTATGTGTTTGTAAATATAGTGTATATTTATGTTTGTATGTCTTTGTATTTGTAATGCCTGTGTTTGTATATGTGTGTTATTCATGCATTGTGTATACTTGTGTGGTATTTGTGTGGTGTGTGTGTTGTTTATATGGTGTTTGTGGCCTGTATGGTATTTGCATGCTTAGGTGGTATTTGTGATGTGTAGTGATAGTGTGGCGTTTGTGATTATGTGGTGTGTATTATTTGAGTGGTGTTTGTGTTTTGTGTGTTTTTAGGGTGTTTCGTTTGTGTAGTATATGTGGTTTGTGTGGTGTAGTTTGTTTATTTGTAGTGTTTGTATGTTTGTCTAATATTTGTGTGCTATGTTTGTGGTGTTTATTTCATGTGTTTGTGTTTTATTTGTGTGTTTGCATGGTGTGTTTGGGTGTTTTAAATGTTTATGTGACATTTCTGTGTTTGTGTGGTGTTTGTAAGGATTACATGTTTGAGTGGTGTATATTGCATTTGTTTGTGTGTTTACAAGGTATGTGCTTACACAGCATTTGTGTGTTAAGTGTATTTTTGTGTTATTTCTTATTATGTGGTGCATGGTGTTCTGTAGTATGTGTAGGTTTGTGTGATGTGTGTGTTGTTTGGTGTTTTGGTGTGATGTGTGTTTGTGCTGTGCTATGTTTTGTGGTGTGCTTGTGTATTAGTGGTATGTGTTTGCATAGTGTGTGATGTGTGGTATTTGTGTAGTGGTGTTTCTGTTGTGTTTGTGTGTTGTATGTGTTTCAGTGGTGAGTGGTATATGTGTATTTGTGGTGTGGGTGTTGTGGGTTTATGTAGTGTTTCCATGATGTGTTTGTGAGATGTGTCATATTTGTGTGCTGTGCATTTGTGGTGTGTTATCATTGTGTGGTTTGATGTTTTTGTAGCTTATATATTTAGTGTGTTTGTTTTTGTGTAATATATGTGTTGTGTTGTGTTGTTTGTGTGGTATGTGTTTATGTGGTGTGTATCATGTGTAATGTGTATTTGAGGTGTGTGTTTGTGTGTTTTTGTGTGTTGTTTTTGTGATGTGTGTTTGTGTTATGGTGTGTCTGTTGTGTGTATAAAATATGTGTGGTTTGTGTGTTAGTGTGATTTTTGTGTAATTATGATGTCTGTTTTTGTGTGTTTAGTGTTTAATGTTTTTATAGTGAGTGGTATATGTATTTGTGGTTTATGTTTGTATACTGTGTATGTTTATGTGCTGTGTAATTATGCATATTTGTATGTTTTAATTTTTTGTGTGCTGCATGGTGTTTGGTGTGTGTTTCTGTGATGTGAGTAGTGTGTTTGCTTGGATGCTATGTGGTGCTTTTGTGTTTGTGTGGTATGTTTTTTGTGGTTTGTGTCTGCCTATGTGGTGTGTGTTGTTCGTGTGTGTTGTGTTTGCACTGTGTGTGGTGTTTGTGTGTTGTGCTCATGTATTTCTAGTTTTTGTGCCATGTAGTATTTGTATGATATATATGGTGTATATTTGTGGTGTTGGGCTTATGTGTGTTTGTGTATGCTTATGTGGTGTGTGTGTGTGAGTAGTATTGTTATGATGTTTGTGTGGTATGTTTCTGTAGTGTGTGGTTTTTAAGATATGTGTTTCTTTGTTGTGGTATTTGTTGTATGTGTCAATGTGGTGTTTTTGTATATTTGTGGTCTGTGTTTGTGTGTTATGGTGTTTGTGTCAAATGTAGTTATATGGTACTTGGTATGTGTGCTATGATGTCTGTGTTTGTGTGATATGTGAGTATTTGGGTGATGTGTTTGTATATTTGTAGTGTGTGTAATGTGTGTGGTTTGTGAAATGTGTATTTGTGGTGTGTTTTTGTGTTTGTGTTGTATGTGCTTGTGTGTTGTGGTGATTTTGTTGTAGTGATTGATGTGGTGTGTGGTGTTTGGTGTGTGTGCTGTGTATATTTGGTGTGTGCATGCATGGTATATATGTGTGCTTGTGTGTGTGTTGAATAGTGCTTGTGTGGTATATGCGTTTGTGTTGTGTATGGGTTTTTTGTGGGGGGGTGTGGTGTATGTCTGTAGTGTGTTTGTGTGATGTGTGGTATTTGGGTGGTGTGTGTGTTCACTTGTGTGTGTGGTGTGTATTTGTGGTATATTTGTGTTTCTGTGGTATATTTGTGTTTCTGTGGTATGTGTTTGGTGTGTGTTTTGTGGTGTGTGGTGTTTGTGTGTGTATATGCAGTGTGTGTGTGTGCTGTTTGTGTTTGTAGCGTATGTTTGTGTTTATGTGTTTATGTGGTACTTTTGGATTGTGTTTTTGTTTTGTTTAATGTTCGTGTGTTCTGTGCAGTATGTTTTTGTGTGTTGAGATGTTTGCATGGTGTGTGTTTTTGTTGTGGTGGGTGTGTGCTTCTGAAATGTGTGTGCTTGTGTGGTCTGTCATTTGTGTGGAGTATGTGTGTTATGTGGTATGTGTGCAAGTAGTGGTGTGGTGGTATATGAATCCAGTTCCAAAGGGTCTGGGGTCTTGCTGTGGGAAGGCACTTAATTGGAATGGGTCCTGCTGGGGGGTTGGGACCACAGGTATACCTTGGACAGCCAGTGGGGTGGTGATCCACTGTGGAGGATCCAGAAGCAGATGCTGATATCTCGTGACATACTCGTACTGTTTACAACTGAACATACCTAGATCCCTCTGTGGGCCAGGTGAGCACAGGTGGCTACTGATAATGCACCACACAAAACAGGGTGGTTCAGAGTCTACTCTTGGGCTGGAAAGCTTCAGTTCAATCCCTGGCTCTGCTGCTAACTTGCTGTGTGATCTTGAGCAAATTGCTCAGCCTTTTTACTTAACCTCAGTTTTCTCATCTATAGAATGGGGTTACTGAATTCATAGGGTTCTTGGGAGGACTAACTGGGATGCTGGCAGATATTAAACTGCATTCAGAGATTGGCTGTCCTGGAGGTTCATGGCTAGAATCCATACCAATTGTTAAATGTTCTGAATATCACCCCTGCCCAGAGCATTCTGTAAATCCTGTTAGTCTAAAAGCAGGCGTAAAGAGAGACTTACACTTTCCCTGCTTATCAGAAGTCAAAAATTGCTGGCCCATGTGGTCCTTCCACATCCTTGGTCAGAGATTTGTTCTCAGTGGCCCAGGATCTCAATGCCACCCCAATGCCTCAGCTCTAAATCCCATCATCAAGACCAGGGCTTGCCAAATTGTGGCCTGCACCTGACTTGGGTAGTCTGAGAACTAAGAATATTGTTACATTTTTAAATGGTTGAAAAATAAATCAAAAGAAGAATATTTCATGACATAAGAAAATCACATGAAATTTAAATTTCAATGTCCATCATTTACATATGGTCTATGGCTGCCTTCATTCTATCATGGTGAGATGAATAGTTGCAACAGAGACTATGGCCTGCTACATCTGCAATGTTTACTGCCTGGACCTTTACACGGAAGGTGTGCTAATCCTTATCTATATAGAACCTTGACCAGCCCTGACATGACACCAGAGGTGAACAGATGCTCAGGAGAGTGGTGGCCTTTTCAGGCTACAGGTGCTGGGAGACACATGGAAGAGCTAGCTGGCAGTTGGTGTGGCCACGTGGGATGAAAAAAAATCTGACAGCGTTGCCAGGATTGTTTTCTTATTTTTACCATTTAATCAGTGATCCAACAAGAAGGAGCTTAGAAAGTACTTTCCCATTATCCTAATTTGATATCATCTCCTCTCTCCACAGCACCTTCCAACTCTTATTTAAAGCTGATCCACTGAGCAAGACTCCAGCCTCTGACCCTTTGTAAAATTCAGCACCTACGGTCCCACAATCCAAGGCCTCAGTGGGCCACATCGCCTCAATTAGACTCACTTTCATGAAACTCTGGCGGGGTGTCCAACCTTTTGGCAACTCTGGGCCACACTGGAGGAAGAGTTGTCTTGGGCCACACATTAAATACACAAATGTTAATGAAAACTGATGATCAAAAAAAAGTTTTAAGTAAATTTATAATTTTGTGTTGGGCCGCATTCATAGTCATGCTAGACCATGAGTTGAACATCCCTGCCAGGCTGAACTCTATGAAATTGCTGGTTTTAGTTTTAAAAAAAGTGAATGTTATTATATGGTTCAACCCAACAGAGTATATACCTTTGAAGCTGTTTTGGGGGTAATTTTTTATAATTCTAAGATGTCAGAGTGGACTAAGCTTCAAAAAAAGCTGCTTACTGGGTGAGGTGCACAGGCCCATGGAGACTCAGCCCACTGGCCCCACTCCAGGGTTTTCCCAGGGCTCAAAGAACACAGTACTCTCACTGCCCCTCTTTGGCTCAGTATCCCATTGGTTCTAAAACATTTCCTGATGAATCCCTTATAAATCCCAAACTTAGGACCCAGATAGATTCGGAACATAAAATATGCTCCCATTTATTCCCAAACTTGTTTTATCCAATGCTTACCATCCATGATGACCTGAGTAGATACGACTAGTGACAAATGTTTAGTCAATTTAATCCTCAGAAAATTCCTGCTGTCCCTGTGACCCAAAAGCAGTTCCGGACTTCACAAACCAACCCACACCAAGGTCTTAGAGGATGCACACTGACCCTCCACTCTTACCTCTCTCTGGGCACCGGCTTGGGCTCAGTGCAGGTGACGGCCATGTAGGAAGGGGCTTGCCTGGAAGGCGATGAGAAGTTCAGATCTAAGGAGCCCGCCTTTCTGTGCAGTGGCTCCATCCCCATTTCCCCCTGAATCTCGCTCTCTATGGGGCAGGACCCTGCCCGGCCATGGATGGACAGTGAGGACACTTCAGGCCCCACTGCACCATGGAGTGAGGAGTCTACTGCCACCTGGTGGTCATGGGTGGGAGAGATGGACGTCGGGGATCGAGACTTCTTCTTGGTGGATGCCCCAGCAAGAAGTTTCAGCAGCCCACTCTTCTTCTCTTTCTAGAAAGACACACAAAATTGAAATCCAGTAGGCTAATGCTTCTAAGTGTCCTTGTTGTTAGGGAGAGGAGGGAAGTATAATCCTTTTGGAAACTTTAAACATAATCTGGTAAAGGTGGTTAAAGGAAGAAAAAAAGCTAACATTGAGAGCTTTTCCAACTCATGTCTTCCTTCCTTTCTCCAAACCTGGCATAAATGCCCCAAACAGTCCAGGAGGCACCTGGGGCAGACAGGAGGGTGCCATTCCCAGGAGAGTGTGCTGCAGGGGGCTGTTCCTGAGAACACGCCCACTGGCTATCACAGGACCCATCCTAGCCTGGCCACTCATTTGCTGTGTGAGGGAAACCAGCAGCCAACTTAATTTAGTTTCTCCTAACCCAGTTTTTCTAAGTGGACTTCACTGCTTGGGGGTTAATTATTCTGCATCAGGCTTCCTGAGATTAGCTCCTTCAGCCTTAAGGGATTCCAGACACAGCTTTCATTGCAAACTTTCCTCTGCACATATAATCTGTACCACACAGGAAACCTGCAGCACATGTGTGCATATATGCACCTCTGGTATTTCCAGGGAGAGTCACTTGCTTGTCCCAGAGCTGAGGGCGGCCCTCTGGTGAGGGCAAAGTCTCCCGGGCCCTGGATTCCCTCACTGGTGAATATTATGGTGAAACCTCCTCACCTGGCAGAAGGCTCTCATACCTTCAGGGATGTGACAACATTAAGGACATGGTTCCTTACATACACAACCAGTGAAATAATCAGAAGAATCTCCCCTTACAAGAATGAAGCTTGTCTCAATGTCAAACCATTAGGATATCCAGATCCCTCTCCAGGTTTAAAACTCATTCCCAGTTCCGAGAGATGACCCCCTGCATCCACCCTAACTAGCCACTAGCAAGTGGGACCCTGCATGGTCTTCCTCAGGACTCTTGGGCCCTGCAGGGCTTGTCCCCTCATTTCATGCTGTGTGGGCTCGGAGCATGCTCTCCACAGGTGCCTGAGTCAGGCTGCAGTGGTGACACTCCTCCAGACAAGGACCCAGACAGCATCCATGGGGGTCCCAGCGATCATGTCTGCACTTCTATTTGTCCTGAACTCTGCAGCACTCACCTCGCCGCCCTTGGCAGTGCAGGTGTGCAGTGCTCCAACTGTTGCCATGGACACATTAAAGATATTCTGGGTGTGGGAGACAGACATCACACTCACTGGAGGCTGCACCATGTTTGCAGGTGTGTGTGAGTGCATGAGGCAAGAGCGAGAGCATGGACACACAGAGAGGTGCTTTTAGAATAATGTGTGTGCCTTGGAATTTGGATATTTTCATGGCTTTATTGGAATTTAGTTTTCTAATGACCAGTGAAAGTTAGGTAGCAAGTGGATATAGGGATATCGTGTGAAAGGCCGGCCATGCACAGAAGTCTGAAGTTGTACCAGCTGGGTCAGTGATGGCCACCCAAAAGTCTGCTTTGTCACAGGCTCACTGGACTCTGCAGGGACAGATGCATGATTTCCTCTTTCTGCCTTCCTTGTCTGCACGGTTAGAAGCTACTGGGGGAAGTCAGTTACTGAAACTTCCTTGAGATACACATATCTAGTAACATGCATATGCTTAAGCTAAGTCATGAACACTTCAGTATAAAGTCATATGTTTTTCTCTACTCCTAGCACTGATATTAAAAGATAGAAGCAGATGTTGTAAATACTGTCCATGATGATAAAAGGCAAGCCCAAGGGCTGGTGGGGAGCAGGTGGGTACAGGCTGACATGGCACAGGGCAACCTTGTCTGTTCACTTTGCCCAGCTCAGCCCTGTTTCAACATTCTTGAAAAAGATGTGTTTGAGCACACTTAAGAGAGCTTCAGTAATTCAGCCACTAGGGGGCATCATGCAGCTGGCTCAGACGTTGCCTCAGGGCATCCTTTTCCTCCACCTAGCTGAGGCTCCTGAGGCCAACACTGCTAAATGGTGCCATATAGGGGAAGGCACTGGAGCTGAGAGGACACTGTATGGATATGAGGAGTGGCATCTGATGGTCCATGGCCCTCTGGGCCCAGGTGTCAGAGCCCCCAACCCTTCACCACCAGCCTGGGCTTCCTGCAAGCATGCTCCCTGACTTGGCCTTTTCCTGCCCCCTCTTATTCTCCCAGAGGGCCTAAGTTGCTTTTCTTTCCCTACTAGGATCCCCTCTAGAATATAGTGTTGGGGGCAGGGGTTGTGTTTATTCTGTTCATCATCATATCCCCCATGCCTAGAATGCTTCCTAGAACACAGCAGGTGCTCAATACTGGCTGGATGAAGTAAGCTCAGCTAGTGTGAGAACTCTTGTAGTCCCTCCAGGAGTTTCCTTCTGTCTCATGGGCAGAGAACACATTTGATCAACAGACGCTTGCCTGCAAGGCACTCCAGTGAGACAGATAGCCCAGCACTACAGCCATGCCTCACTGTGGTATGTAGTGAGCTGAGAGAAGAAAGAGCCCCTAGGCCACTTAGCATGTTTGCTGTGAAGTCCAGCCTCAGCTGTGTGTCTGGAAAGTCCTGGGTAATTGCAATGGATAATTTTCCTGTCTCAGTTCTCCATGATTAACTAGGACTGATTGTTTTCTTTAATTGCTTTTGGGAAACACTGATATCATGGCTGGAAAAGTGTCCATGACAGAATTCTGGTAATGCCTTCCTTAAGCATCTGGTTATTACAAACTGCTGTGGTGTTCAGTGCCCTGGCAACCACTGAGCACAGAGTTCATGGAACACAGATACAGGATGCTTCAGCATTTCCCCAGGGGTCTGTCTGTTCTCTGCAATGCGGGGAAGAATCAACTAATGAGCTCTTTGAGGGCTGTGGGAAAAGACTCACTAGTCAACTTCAAGAGCAACATCATGGGAGAATAAGAGGTTTTAGTGGGTACAATTTAGGGTCATTCTGGGCTAAAAGTTTATGTTAAAGAAAGACAGATTTGCTAGGGTTTGTCCTAGGACCAGAATGAAGTTAGGGACTTTCATGGGCCCAGTGAGCTGCAGAGAATGATGTCCCACTTAGATTTTGAGGTCATTGCTTTCCTATACAAACCCACCACCATTCTGCTGTCTCCAGCTGTGGTTCAAATCTTCCCGCCTGAGGGTGAAACACTTTCTGTTCCAGTGACCCTCTGAAAGGCCAAAGTGTGGTCACTTAAGCCTTGGTGGATACCCCAACAGTTTGTGCTGTGGGAACAAAATGTACCCCGACAAGTCCTGCAGTAGGAGGAAGGCAAGTCTGCCCTTAAATGAGTGATGGGATGCTGCCCCCCAGAGGGGATAAGCCTTCCACCCATGACAACCTACCCCCTTCCCCAACACACTTATGTGGCTGATGGGGCTGGGAGTACAGGAGCAGCCCCAGGCTGGACACACGAAGGCTTAGTTTTGAGTCCCAGCTCCAGGGACACTGTTCACCTCACATAGTTGTTAAGGTAACAGATATAAGAATGCTTTTAAAACTATTAGTGTATCTTACAAATATTGATTATATAATATGCTGGTTTTATGATGTTTTGATATTTTTAAGTTTTTGCAAAATACCTAGGACCTAGTTAGCTGCCAATATATTTTTGTTAAATGAATAAAATCTATCTCATCTCCAGGACTCAGTGTATCACCATTAACCCTTGTTTGGTCTTGGGAAAGCACATAGGACAATGCAGCGGCTCTTGGCTCTCCAACTCTGTGAACAAAGAACTAACCAGGGAGCTAGATAATACACTTTGATGTATACTTTGGGCCCCATCCTTAAAGATTTTGACGTGGCAGTTCTGAAATAGGGACAAAAACCAAGTGATTCTGGTATCAACCCACCAAGTGATCAATTAGAAGTCAACAGTCATCTGTGCAAACTGATACGTGATTTCAGAGGTTATACACAGTGACATAAAAACAGACAAGAGATCAGCTTCAAGGGAAGGTGATAAAAGAAGAAAACTACTGTTTATTCAACATTTACTTAGTATCCCAGCTCAGGAGAACATGTATGGGTTTTAAGTAGTGTGTTAGGGTGCAGGGTGCACTCGAACCTGGATTCTAATCTGCCCTCTGAGCTGTCTGGCCAGCTCCCAGATGAGGTCACCCTCTCCTGCTGCACTTTGAGTGGCAGGGGCTAATGTGGGAAGAGGGGTTTGGCAGGCAAGGAGGGCCATGCAGGGCAGAGGAGCAGGCGCAAGCCCAGGACTGCAGGTGGGAGACAAGGCCACCCCAGAAGTTCCAGCTCTCAAGTTAACACCGGGATCTGAAAGGCCCCCTCAGCATATAAATGGAACACCATATCAGAGAACTGGAACTTATGAGTTACATTAAGAAAAAGCTGTGTTTGCACACGTATGTGCACACAGTCACACTTGCACACACATGTACACACCACATACCCTGAAATAAAGGCATATCCTACTATGAAAGAAATCTAATATTTGAAAAAGATATTTGAAGATGTTCATTCATTACAGGAAAATTGTAAAACATTTACAAATGATAAAATAGTAGTTTTTCTGTTAAGATTAAGATAAAGGGCTTCCCCCAAGGCCTTAGTTGCTTTACAGAACATTAATATAAAAACTTGGCAAGAGGAAAAAGAAATTTAAAGCTTAAATTAAGAACTATTGCCAATTAAAAGTCAGTTGGAAATTATGGAAAATTGTCTCTGAAATTATAAGAAGCCAAAATGAATAGAATTTAATTTGTAAACTGTGTCACTAAATTTTTCAGGGATATAGTCAGTTTCATTAAAGTGAAGCATGCCTGTCTCCTTCACTGACCCATGCTGCAGCAGGCGGCCATGCACCACTGCTGTTGAACAGATTTGCCTTCTTTTTTTCTTAGGGCAATGTTTATAGTCATTGGTTGGGCACATATCAAATGCCGGGCCAGATATGATGGACACAAACTTGGTTTGCAAGGTTTAGCCTGAATAATCCAGGAAAACCTCAACTTTCAAAACGCCAAACTGCTTGCCCATGAAGATGGGGGCGGCTTTTCTCAATGTCAGAAGGGTAGCTGAGAACAATTTACCTTTGAGAACAAAGGACTAAGCACAATCACAAATTTTTCACTCTGCCAGGTGCACAAAACGACACTTGCATGACCTGAGACCTAGGAAATAGTGGTCAGGTCATGTTCAGACCATGTGTCCAAACTCAGTGACCTGGGAGCACCTTTGAAGAAAGCATAAAAGCACTTCCTCCAGGCCATCAACATCTGTCACAGGGGCAGTACTGGAACGGGGTATAGGCTGAGGAATCCCTTACACATATGTCTGGCTGGGGGATGGGAGACATGGAGCAGGGCCATTGAGAGTTATTTTGTACATCAGTAACAGCAGACTGTCTTCCAGAGTGGGGAAGGAAAGGTATGTGTGACTTTAACCTGTGATGTAACTGGCAGGCAGCTCCCCCTGGTGAGAGCTTGGTGATGGTTCTCTCCACGCCATGGGGACTAACTGTAGCAGCCAAGAAAGGCAGAAAATATGGGGGTGCTGGCAGGTGTAGCCAATTGTGGGAGGAGTTGGAAATGGGGTTATGGAGGAGGTTCCAGACTGGAATTTAAACTAAAGGCGGGCCACCACAAGGTACAGGAAACAATGCAAAACCAAGCGGGAAGAAAGGGGATGAGAGCACTCTCACTGGTGGGCCAAGAGGAGATGCCATTTGGTTTTGGATTAAGAACTGGAGATCGTGGCAACACAGCTGATGGTGCTGGGAGCTGTGGGAGATCTGCCCAGCTGAGCACAGATTACTGAGAGGAACCGGGAGTCTAGCTGAGCTATGGACTTCTTTTTCTTTTCCTGAGATACGGTACCCCTGAGTAGCCTGGTTTGGCAAGGGGAAGTAGGACTGTGTGTGTTGGTGGGTGTTTTGAAGGGACTTTGGGATTTTAATGGTGACATCCCGCCATTACTCCAAACCTGTATAACTTTTGAATAAATAGATCCTTTCCTTTTTACCAAACTCTGGCATTGAGAGCCACAATTCTTAACACCTGGTGGCGGGCAAGAAGAATCATAGTACAGAAAGACCCCAGGGGAGGGGGCTTGTTACATATCTGTAACAGTATCTGGGCCCCCTACCCAGTTCATTCTGTAACAGTACTCTTCAGCTTTTGTTATGATGCTCTTTTGTATTGTTTGTCTTATGTCAAACATGTTTCGTCTTGAGAGGAAACATAAAGGGAAAAGTTGCAACCTGTGCTTTGAAAATAATGGTACTAGATGTGATGAAACAGACAGACCTTGTGATATTCATTAGATTATAGAGAAGGAGGTGGTCTTCTAGGAGGGGCCATTGGGGTGGCCTTGAGAGCTGGGCTGATCTGGATACAAGAGAAGGGCATGGGCTGGGGGTGATGTGGGCTTGGGGGGTGATGTGGTCTAGGTGAAGAATAAGAAGGTGTGGAAGGAGATCTAGCCAAAAGAAGGTGTGCAGTACCTGGTGAGATGAGGAAGGCTGTGGAGAGCACATCTTGGTGGCCTAAAGGATCACTGAGGAGCTTGAAGCCAGCTTGGGAGACAGGGAGCTACTGGCAGCTGCACTGGAGACCTAGCGATGGTAACAGGAATTGAGGGACTTTAAGGTGGTGGTGCTTCTGAGAAGCCCGAGTGGGAACAGTGGCACCCCTCAATGGTGATGGTGATGTTGTTAATGGGGTGTTCAGAGGCAAGATGATACCAGCTCCTGCCAGCTGGAGACAGGAGGTGGGGAGGTATGTGTCCTAACGCTGTGCTGCTGGGTGGCAGCCACAAAAACTGGCTCTGTACCCATGTGGCCATGGCAGACTCTTTATAGCTTCCAGCCTTGACCTCATGCCAAACCCTATGCTCATTTTCATCTGTTGGTAATATGTTGAATAACATCAATATTCTGGCTGATGCAGCAGACAGAATAAAGGATGCAAAATGAATTAAGAAAGTGGTTAAATAATTCTCAGGTACCACATGAACCTATGGGCAGTCAGAAAACTGTGGAAGGCCTGAGAGGCTACATTAAGGCCAGCCTTTGGAGAGGGAGAGTCTTGAATTCTCACACACCTATTAGAATGACCAGCAGCTATACATTTGGGAAAGAACTGGTGAGACTAAAATATTGTGGGAGGTCTGACCCACATGAGTTTAGCATATATAATGCTGAGCTTTAAAGAGCCTTTACATATTCAAAATAAAACACCAAGGCACCATGTCCTTATCTTTATTGAATTTGGCTCCAGGGCAGCAAGTTACACTTGAAAGCTTTTTGACTGGAACTTTATGTTGGGACAGTTTCTTGTTGGAGATGGGGAAAGGGTGATTAAAAGTCACATCCTGTTAAAATTTTGATGGGGAAAGATACATCTCTGGCTATGCCTAAAAACACAGTTACTGTAAGAGCAGAGAGGGTTATATTATAACAATGTAAATATGCAATGCATTTTCAGAAAAAGTAGAGGAATAGAGGAGCTATAATAAACAGAGGAAGGAGTTAACAATCTAATTAAAAGAGACAAAAATTGTACATGTAGCTACTGACTAAACTTTAAAACACATCTTTAAAAAATACTGCACTCACAAAAGGCAGAAGGTAAAGAAGGTTGATTCATGAAAATAATGGGGAAGGAAAGTGGTAGATAACCACATGCCAACCTGATTGGTCTTCCTCTGGCTTTATAGTGAGATGCCTGCTGGCTGGACTGCTTTTCTTGCTCTTACCAAGGTATGAAAGTATTAGCAGGGAAGCCTTTGCTCAGTGCCCTGCCTGTGGTCCTGTGCTGGGACCTCTGAAAAGCAGGAGTTGGAGATCCTGGTATTTTGATCCTTTAAAGTGGAGCCACAGGTATTGTGATCATAGCAGTTGGCCAGATGTAGAAATGGAGTGAAGAACACTCAGGAGCCTGGGCCTCCTGGCAAGTGGTTTTGGATGACCAGCCAAGTTCAATGCAGCATGAAAGAGCTCATGAAGTGAAACAAACTGTCACCCTGAGGAACTTTAAGATGTATAGCCACATCCTAACAGCCTTGGAGACAGATGGCATATCTGTCAATGTCATTTATTAGTTGACTGAACTTGAACAAGTTACTTAGCTGCTTTTAGGCTCAGCTTCTTCATATGTAAAATGGAATACACACACATACAACTAATTATCCTGGAAACTATTTCTTGATGATAGAGCGAGACACTGTTCTAAGTCTTCTACATACATTAACTCATTAGGCTCTTAAATAGACACAGGGTAATTAACTAGTAAGTTACACAATCTGGATTTGAACCCAGAACTCAATTTCTAAATTTTAATTGCAGCTCTACTGCTGAGTCCTGAGAACTGAATAAGACCAGGTACATAACCCTGTATGGCATTCGATAATTGGTAGACACCCCACAATGCCTGGTCCAGATTTTCATTTGTTTAAGTCATTTCATAGATGGCACTGGGGTATTCACATAGAAAAAATGATGCTTATAGAGCTCTGAAAGGGATTGCATGGCGACAAAACAGTGGACTGGCCAGTGACATGTTATCCTGGAGGCACAGGCAGTACTTCACTTCTCTGGGCTGCTCCTTCAAGATGAGATCAGTGCTATTGGAAGGACTAATAATGATAACACGTAAAGCACCTCGCGAAGTGCCTGGTGCATAGTAAGTTTCCAGGGAAAAGTAGCTGTTAGGATCCTGAGTTCTGGTAGGATATGCCATAGCTCTTCATCCATTCATCTGCCCCAGCCAGAATTCCTTTTCCATCAGCACAGGCTGAGTTTAGAGGAATTATAGCCTGTCTCCATGTTGATCCAAAAAAGAAGATGCACATAGGACCAAAGTACCAGATACACATCTATGAGCCTCTGGAAGCCTCTTGTGCAAAAATAGGCTGAGAATATTCTCTAAGTCCCTGAAACAGTCCAGTCTTGACCAGTTACTGAGGATGTCTCAGCAGCTGCAAACTTGAAGAAAAAGTTGGGTTTCAGGCCGAAGGGCAGGAATGTTGTAAGAGGCAAACCAAAATAAACATGTGTTCCATGTTTCATTCAAACTCAGTTTGCTGAGTGGAAGGCATTAGGTGCCGTTTCCAGTTCCTGGCAAACATAGTGAATACACATGGTAACAATGTGGTGATGACCAGAAATTATGGTCCAAAAGAGACATTAACCTCATATGTAAAATGGAACACACACACATACAACTAATGATCCTGGAAACTATTTCTTGAGGATAGAGTGAGACACTGTTCTAAGTCTTCTACATACATTAGCTCATTAGGCCCCTCATCAGCCCAAACCCCTCATCTCCAGGCCACTGGCATTCCTTACCTCCTTCCCATGACCATGTTTCCTCCCTTGACTTCTTGACACTGTCTTATGGCTTCTTTCACTACCTTTCTGAACAGCGTTGAGTCTTCTTTCCAGAACTGCTCCTTTCTCTCAGCCCAGTGCAACACTCCTAGACTCTTAGTCTCTCCTTTCACTTGTTAATATGCTTTTGCCTGAAGCTTCAACACAGGGTTGGCTCTGTAATTCTCCCTTTTATAGAAGCATTTCCAGCCCCAGCATCTCAAATAAGCTCTGGGGCTTTAATCTGCAACTTCATCTAGACATTATTTTAAGATAGAAATCACATCAAAACATGGCAGAAGCTCTAAGATGGAGTTCTGGGGAGCCTCCTTCACCCAGACCCAGTTGGGGAGAGCCAGAGGTGATCATGTCCCCAGTTCCAGGTGAGTGGCCAGGTAGTCTAGGGGACAGAGGGACAGAGAAGGAGAGGAGTAAGGCTAAGACAGTGGGGGGCTGGGAGCTGAAGTTCTAGGCATGATCTTCAGGCCATCACCCTGACACTACGCTGCTGTCTCTCCTGATCCCCACCACAGGGAGAAGCCTGAAGGCAGCTCCAGGCTGCTCAGCAATGCAGTCCACACCGGGGAGGTTCAGTTTTCCTAAGCTTGCAAATGATGGCAGCCCATGCTCAGCCTCTTCATGTATCTACTCTTTCATTCTGCAGGTTTTGCCCCTTTCCAAAGGCCCTACCTACTCTTTTGTTTCCTTCTCAGTCAGGTAGGTAGTAACATCAGCATCCTCATACCTTTCTTTTATAGAGGAGGAAATAAAGCTAAGCAAATAAACAAGGAAAACATGAACCAGATGCCTGGCATTATGTACACCATTTTCATTTTGATGTACCTGTTCTGGTTGGCTTGGGCTGCCACAACAAAATACCAAAGACTAATAACAGACAGCTATTTTCTCACAGTTATGAAGGCTGGAAGTCTGAAATCATACTGCAGGCTTGGTCAGGATCTTCGCAAGGGCTCCTTTCCTGGCTGCCTTCTCTCTGTGTCCTTGCATGGCCTGTCCTCATTGCATGTGTAGGAAAAAGCAGAGATCTTTCTCTTCCTGTTCTTACAAGACCACCAATCCCACCAGGTGGCCCCGCCCTCATTAACTTCATCATTTCCCAATTACCCCCTAAAGGCCCCCCTCACATTGTAGGTAGGGCTTCAACTTATGAACCTGAGGAGACATAAACATTCCATCTGAAACAGTCCTCTCCATAACAGATGTTTAAGGGACATAGTTACCTCATTTACAGTTGAGGAAATTCAAGTTCAGGGAAACGAAGTGGATGGACCGGGCCTTGGACCCAGGTCTCTGGATGCAGGCTCGCAGACTTCCTCTACCAGCCACATTGCCCATCATTCCTATGGCAGCTGGTGAATGAGTGAACAGAGGGTTTATTCTTCCCTCATTATAGGCATCACCAGAGGCCTCTCTCTGGCCTGGCCCTCCTGTCCCCCTGCCCCACACACCAGGGCCTGGCTCAAGTTCTGAAAGCGTTACACATTGTGTACTGAGTCTCACTAGCCTTCACTTACTGCCCCCTGAACACCATCACACCCCTCCCAAGGTGGAAATGGCCTGAACTCTCCCAATGATCTTTCTCAGACTAAGCTCCACCTTCTTTACAAAATGCTCTCCTCCCAGCTAGAAGGCCTGTCCTTCTCCAGAGACTGGAGGCAACCACACATGGATCTCTGGCATTAAGCATGGGGCCAGTATGCTACTCTGCCCACGTGTGGCCATCCTCTTTCTCTGACTTGACAACAGGCAGCATCTGTATGCCTCCCTTTTGGATCAGTAATCGCTAGGTGTGTGATGAGGATGATGGTGGTGACTGAGACTAGTAATCAGCCTCCACTAGAGTGAAACTGTCTTAGTGACAGATGGGTGCCACCCTGACAGTTAATTCAGCCAGTTTGAGCAGGGCAACCAGGCCACCTCCCTTATGATCCTTGATCCATCAGAGGAATGAACGCTAGCATCCCCAATTCCTCTCCTCACACTTCTCTTTCTTCTTAGCCCCACAGGCCATCAGAGCCTTCCTGAGGGCAGAGCTGGGCTGCACCGTAGCCCAGCCCAGCCAGGTCCAGCCTTCCCCCAAGGCACTGAACAGGTGGAACCAGAGCCTGGTGGGCCTGTCACAGCTGCACAGCCATCTTCTGCAGCATGGTCCCATTGTGCTGTCATTCTACTCGGTAGGTGAGGCCAAGATAACAGTGCCTTGGGTGGTCACAAAGGCCACCACAGCAGGGCAGCTCACAATTGGTGGGTGCTGAGAGAAGGAGAGTGAGCATGGCTCAGAAGACATGTGATGAGGCTTGTTAGGTGTGCACTGGACAGGGTGCCAGGGTACTTATTCAGAAGCCCAGAGAGCAGACTAACATTTTGGACAGTAAAGGGAAAGTGAGGCACTGCAGTGCCACAGTGGGGTAGGAGCAGGTGACTTGAGCTCCTATCTGGTTTCTGCTACTCACCCACCAAGCAACCTTGAGTAAGTGAATCAAATTTTCTATGCCTCAGTTTCCCTATTTGTGAAATGGGGTAACAGTAGTATCTAACAGAGAGTTATATGGGGATCAAGTGAAATGATATTTTAGATGACTGACACTTGGGAATTGCCATATTTGTATGCTGTCATCACATCATCATCATCATTGTTGATATGGTTACAATACAGGTGTTTGGCACCATGGAGATAATGGACACGGTGCCTGCTTTCTGCAAGAATAAGTCTTGTTTTGAAGGCTTCTCTGGTGTCACTCCATAGTTGCTTTTTACTATTTTGGAAAATAAAGTAGCACCTCTCTGCCAAAGGAAGAGCACCAGGCTCTAGTCTTTTCTTCTTAAGCAGTGGTCCACACAGGCAGCAAGGTTGAACCTACCATTCTCACAGGCTGTGATGACATAGTTGGTCTGAGGGGACACATCACCTTGTGTGGCACTGAGCTACAGGGAGCTGTCAGCAAACCCAGAACAGAAACAAGAATTATTGGAAAACCTGTTTCCCATGGTCATGGCTTGAATTGTCAGGGACCTCAGAGATGAGAAAATCCACGGCTCTGATTAGTGGTCTGTAAATGGTTTTAGGGGTCTGGGAAGCCCCTGGAATTGCAAAACTGGGAATAGGTGTGGCTATATGGCCTTCATCAGGTTCTCAAAACAGTCTATGACCCCCTCCCTAAGAGACTGATGGTTTAATTCAACTGACAGATAAGGAGGGGGAGGGCGTGTGGGGGCACCCAGCACTGACCAGCAGTAGTGTGGACAAGGCTGCAAAATCTAAGATGAGAGTGCCCAATATCGTAGGCTGCTGCTGCTTCTGCCCATGACACGAGGGGGAGTGGGAAAGCAAGGTTCCTTGTAGATAACAGGTAAAACAGAATTTATTTTTGCACTTAATTAAAAAGTACTGAATTGAAGGGAGCAGTAAGAGACAAGAAATATTCTGACTGAGCTCAAGGAAAGAGTGACAGGTCACAGGGCTAAAAGGGGACCTGGGAAATGTGACAAATTGAGTTTTCCAAATATGGCCACAACACTGTTTTCTTACAAAGTGACTGTGGCACTCTGCTTGTTAAGAGCTGTGCTCCCTCCCCATGTGCAGGAGACCCGTGGCAGCCTCCACTGACAGATCCCAGTGGACGTGCTGTGCGAGACTCCAAGGCTAGCTCCCACTCTCAGAGCCCAGCTGCCCTGTTGAGAGGAAGTCCCAGCTCACCCACGTGCAGACTCCATGAAGAGGCCATGTGCTGGGGTTCCAATACACAGCACAGCTGAGGATCCAGCCAACCACCAGTGTCAGCTGCCAGACATGCACCAGCACAATTCCAGATGGCTCCGGCCCGGCCAGCACACCATCCCCAGCTTTCACCCTCTGAGCTGAGGGCCCAGACATCCTAGAGGCAGAGACAACCTCCTGGGAGTGCCCTGCCCAAGGTCCCGACCCACAGAATCCAAACACAATGTTAGCATAACAAAATGATTGTTGTTTTAAGCCACTGAGTTTTGGGGCTATTCAATGGGCAAAGAGTGAGGCGGATCTCACTTGGACTTCTCATGAGATTTTGTAGTCTCAGACCACGCCTGCACAACATGACTATGGCGCTGCCATCTCTGAGCACAAAGATCTTCCATGTGAGCAACACACACACACACACACACACACACACTGTATTTTTGAGGAACTATTGTGGGATGCAAAAAGGAAAGCACATCCCAACAGATTTCTATGAAAAAGTTTACAGAAATAGTGGAGATCAAATGTATATCTGAAGGGCAAACCAGGCATTCAAATAATAGATGAGAAGAATTCTGAAGAGAGAGGCCTTCAGCATATCCTTACTGCAAACACAAAGACTTCTAGGTAACCTAATATTGTACAATCAAACCAGAAAGCTGGGTTGTAAAAACTAGCAGATCATATTTCCCACCAATGGGAAGTTCAGAAACTAGAAGTCCCCATCCTGATTTTAAGGCATAACTGGGACTCAGGGTAGAAAGGTCTCACTCAGAAGATAGTCTTCAGACAGCCCGAGGAACCCAAACTGTGGAAGTCTGAATGTGTCAAAGAGACAGCTAGACTGCTTTGTGGGAATTGAGAAAGAGAAATGGAAGTATAAAATATAGCAAAAACCACTGAAATGGAAGTGTGAAACTTAACAAGGCCACTAGGACATGAAAAACATTTGAATTGCAGCTCATTTCCCTCTAGAAGCCACTGCTCAGTTGGCTCAGGGCCCTGGGTGGGTGCTTTCATCACTGCCAGTGGCTTGGACACTCAGAACCTTCTCCCCAGGGTCCCTCTCAGTCTTGTCATCCTACTAGTCATATTGCCAGGGTGGGGAGGTGAGCAGACAGGCATAGGGGACCTGTCAGCAGGAAAGAGATTTCCTCTACACAGGCTTGGAAAGATTACTCCAACACCAGTCCCAGTCCATGAAAGACGGTATTTATGTGGATTTCCTGACATAAGTGGGGATGGCATTAGTGTGAGGGACTGGTTACCCCAGGAGACTGAGCAGCATGAGAGTAGTTACGAGACACCAGGAAAGAGAGCCAGGGGGAGTCTGGGTGCTCAGGGGTCTCTCAGACAGGTTCACTCTGGCCCACTCCAGAACAGGCTTAGCAGAGAAAGGAGGGAACCTGAGGGCAGGTGGACAAGCCTCCTGGCAGCACAACAAGACAGGCCACCCCGACTTCCCCCTCACTGGCCATCCAACCCATCTCCATCCCACCTCAGGAGACTTTCATGCTCTTAGTCCATTGGGAAACAATCTCCTCTCTGAAAGCTTGATGGGCATTCTAGGAAGATTTTATTTTTCTCTTGGTCTGTCCCATCACACATCACATGACTGTTGTTCAGGCTGTCTTTAACCTCTGTATTTGCTATTTTACTTCCATGACAATGCACCACGAAGGTGTAGACCTCATTACATTTTTCCTGTGACCAGAGTCAAATGCTGCTGGTACCCCCAAAGTGTCCCATATTCTGAGGGTGATGCCAACCTTCACTTGACAAGTGGCTCTGAGCCCAGAGTGCAGCTGCTCCCATTGCCAGCAGAGAGGCCAGGCAGGGTCAAGTCTCATCTTCAAGTCCTCAGAGGAACCTGGAAACAGAATGCGAACTATACCAGGCCTATGGGTGGCACTCCTATTTCTTCTAGGAGAGAAGCTGTCTTCCCTAGGCAAACTATCACAGGGTTGAGGCAGAGTTAACTGGGTTTAATATTGTTAAATTAAAGAGCATTAAAATGCTGAGGTTTCAATTCTTTAGAAATTTTTCGTGACTCAGCACCTGAGAAGCTATAGAAACATGTGACTCTGTTCCCTTGTCACCTCAGCCAAATACCATCACGTTTTCATTGAAGCAGGAAGGCCCTGCTAACCCAGTGGGATTTGTAGCATAACATTAATTCCTTTAAAATTGCTTCAAAGGAGATTAGGTCAAAAGGCAGAAGGGCAGAGATAAGAAGCCAGAACAGCCCTGCTTCCTCTTAGGGGTCTGGGCTGTGCAGCCGCACTGTCCTGTTAGGATAACATTGCCTTGCATTTGAGTTCAACAGGCCTCTTGCTTTTCTGTGCAACAAACACAGCACTACCACAAATTATTAGATTAAATGAAATGTATTCAGATAAAGTCTGTAAAATCTGGCATCCTTCTGAAGGATTTCTGGAATGAAACAAGAAAGATTACACACTTTATTAGTTACTCAGGTGTGCCAAACTCATGTACTTTCTGAATTTTTAAAAACGAAACAGGTGTATAGAACCCACTTCACCCACTAGAAAGGCAGCAGCAAGTGGGGTGTTGACACACAGAGGAGCAGGCTGCTTCATAGGGGTGCAGGGTTTCTGAGACTCAGCTGAAATCAAAGGTATCATTCCATTAGCACACACGGTGGGCTAGACAGCAGGTGGCCCTTCTGTGGGAAGATTTGGATTTTCTTCCTCTATTTTTGTGCTTAGGACAGACAGACTGCTTCCAGGAAACATGAGATGCATGTCCAACCTGGGGACTACTTCATAGACACAGGCTCAGAAGCCAGCTGGCCAGTCCTCTCTTGCTACTGCCCTGCTGGCAGCACCTCCCTGGATAACGGTCCTGATTTGGGCTTTCATCAATGTCCAATATTAATTTGGCAACTACTCCTAAATTTCACTAAGGAGCCACCATCATGAGGTCCCGTATGGTTGTTATTATCACATGCAAAATATCAGAAGAGGATAAGAATTTGCAAGAAGTTGAGGTATCAGAATCCAGGTGAAGTCAGTTCTGCAGGTGCACTTAGTCCAGGGCCCTACCCTCTCCCCTTCTCTGAACTACCTGTTCGTGGAAGAAGAGGGCATACCTCCCAGACCCTGTTACATGGCTGGCTGTCCACACAGTGTCAACCTTCTGGATGACTGCTACGCATCTACTTCATCTGTAGCCACATAAGTCTCAGCAAAGGAGAATGTGGGAAAGTTTAACAAGAAGTGCTTCCTGCAAAAGAGCAGGATAAGTAATCCATGTGTTACAGGTTAGTTTCTCTTCCAGGACTTAACTCTTGGCACCATTCAGATAGTGACCCTTTGGGATTGGGTAAGGTCATGCATCTAGTTCTGATCAATGAATTGTGGGAAAAAACATGTAACCACCCATGGGAAACCTTCCAGGAATCTCCTTCCCTCTGCCACAGCAGCCAGCAGTGTTGGTGGTGGCAGGTTCATCAGCCTGAGCTGTGGGATGAAGGGACCTAGATTAGTGACTTTAGCCAAATGGCAAAGGACAGATTTATAAGAGAAATGAACTAATGTTTCAGATGCTTACGGTTTGGATTTGCCCCTTCAGCAGCACACAGCCCAGTGCAGTGCATGAATATAGAGAAAGATTGTGCAGTGAGCTCTGAGAGCCAGAGGGGACATGGCCAAGCAGAATCAGATCAAAGGAGATGTACTGTTTCTGAAACAAACATGCAAATCACACTCAGTCTTTCTTCAGTCTCTAAAATGTATATATTTCACAAAAATATACTAAGTTCTTTTAAAAAATAAAGTGGTGTCTTCACACTCTTATTATAGCTTTGGCAGGTTTTGGCACTAGCATACAACCATGACACATCACTACAGTCGGGAAAGCATAATCTCCATGACCCCTAGATGTTTGCTCGTGCTCTCTGGAGTCCTTTGCTTGCTTTTGTCTGGCCCAGGAAACCACTGGTCTGCTCTCTGTCACTACAGATTAGTTTTCATTTTCTTTTTTTCCCCCTCACCCAAGGAGATTTTTCATTGCTTTTTAGAAAGAGAGGGAGAGAGAGCGTAAGGAGAGAGAGAAACATCAATGAAAGAGAGAATCATCAATCCATGGCCTCTCATACACACCCAAACTGGGGATCACATGTGCCCAGATCAGGGATTGAACCTTCAATCCAGGCATGTTCCTTAATGGGGAATCAAACCCACAACCTTTTGGCTATAGGTCAATGCTCCAACCAACTGAGCCACACTGGCCAGAGTAGTTTTTATTTTATAAAATGAAATATTTAGGTATAAATCCAACAAAACATGTACAAGGTACAATATGTACAACATGTACAATATGAGGAAACTTCAAACTTCTGATGAATGAAACAAAAAAAAACTAAATGGAGAGATATTCCATATTTGTGGCTAGAAAGACTCAATATTTCCCCCAACTTGATATATAGATATCAACATAATCCTAATCAATATTTCAGCAAGTTATTTCACAGATACAACAAACTGATTCTGACATTTATATGGAGAGGCAGAAGACCCTGAATAGCCAACACAATATTGAAGAAGAACAAAGTTGGACAGCTGACAATACCTGACTTCAATACTTACTATAAAGCTACAATAAACAAGATGAATTGTATTGGCAAAAGAATAGACAAATAGATCAACAGAACAGAGCCCCAAAAGAGACATACACAAATATAGTCAACAAATATTTGACAAAGTAGCAAAGGCAGTACAGTGGAAAAACTATTGTCTTTTCAATAGATAGTGCTCAAACAATTGTATATCCACATATGAGAGAGAGAGAGAGAGAGAGAGAGAGAAAGAGAGAGAAAGAAACAATCTAGACACAGACCTCTTAGAAAATTAACTCAAAGGGATCTTAACATAAGACTTAATGTGGACTTAAATGTAAAATGCAAAACTATAAAACTCCTAGAAGAGAACATAGGAGAATATTTAGATGATCTTTGGTTTGGTGGTGATTTTTGAGATACAACACCAAAGGCATGATTTACTAAAGAAACAGTTGGTAAGTTGGACTTCACTACATTAAAAACTTCTGCTCTGCAAAAGCCACTGTGAAGAGAATGAGAAGACGACACAGAATGGGAGAGAATGTTTACAAAAGACAAATGTGATAAAAAGACTGTTAGCCAAACTATGCAAAGAACTCTTAAACTCAAGAATCAGAAAACAAACCACCTGATTAAAAAGTGGGCAAAAGCTTTGACAACCTCACCAAAGAAGATAGACAGAAGGCAAATGAGCCTATGAAAAAAATGTTCAGCATCCTATGTTATCAGGGAATTGCAAATTAAAATAACAATGAGACCCAACTACATACCTCCAAGAATGTGAAATCTAAAATATGATGACACCAAATGCTGGTGAGGACGTGGAGTAACAGGAAGTCTCATTCATGTTTTGGTGGCAATGCAACCACTTTGAAAGATGGTTTTGACAATTTTCAAAATTTAACTTGTGCTCTTACCATATGATTCAGATATCACACACTTTAGCATTTACCCAAAAGGGATAAAAAGTTATATCTCAACAAAATCTGCACACAATGTTTACAGCAGCTTCATTTGTAATTGCAAAAACTTACAAGCAACTAAGAATCCTTCAGTAGGTGAATAGATAAATATACTATGGTACAGCCCGACAATGGAATCTTATTCAATGATAATAAATGAACTATCAAGCCATGAAAAGACATGGAGGAACCTCAAATGTATGATACTAAGTAAAAGAAACCAGTCACATATACATCATTCCAACTATATGACATTCTGAAAAAGGAAAAACTATGAGGAAAAAGATCAGAGGTTGCCAGAGGCAAGGGGGAGGGAAGCATGGATAGGCAAAACACTATAGGGAACCTATCCACGTGGTATGGGGAATGTAGCCCAGCCCCTGACTTGGAAAAACCAGTGGGGAGGCAAGTCAGCACACAGGACCCAAGCCCACGGATTGGTTTTCCCGTGGGGAATCAGGCCTGCATTGTACCTAGGCTGCTATGAGGCTTGCTTTTTGCTAAAATTCCCTCACCCTGAGTTGAGGCAGCAAATGTTTACTGAATATCTTTAAAGTAACTTCCTAAAATCTATGCTAAACCTCCCAAGGATGGAGTGTAACCGGTTCAACCACTTTTTCTTTTGCATTTGCAAATATCCTTTTTCTTTGTAGTAATTAGCAACTTCCTCTACTTTGTTATCTGTAAAAGGTAATCACCTAAAGCGAACCTGTGCATAGTAGATGATGGAGGACCATCCTTGATGTAATGTGCCCAGAAAAGCAATAAAAGCCTGTCCAGGCAGGAGTTGGGGCCCTCTTTTTCTCCACAGGACTTCTGTAGTCCGTGTGAATTTGTTTGTCATAGCCAACACACATGCGCCCCGTGGGCCAGAGTCCACATCAAAGCACATAAGATATTTAGGGTAGTAAAACGACTCTGTATGACACTACAATGATGTGTCAATATAGGTTCATCAATTGTAACAAATGCCCCACTCTGGAGTGGGGTGAAATCTTGATAGTAGGGGAGTCTATGCAAGTGTAGAGGCAGAAGTATTTGGGAAATCATTGTATCTTCTGATCAATTTTGCTGTGAGCCTAAAATTACTCTAAAAATAGTCTCTCAAAAAAGTCACTTGGAAGATGACACAATAACAGAAGGGCTATTTTTAGAAAAGGAAGTGGACTGTGAGGTGGCAGAACTGCACAGGTGGATAAACTCATAGGATGTGTATTTATGTATGTGAGTACATGTGTGTGAGCATACGTGCACATATGCATGTGCATACACACAGATGTGCATGTGTGTGCATATACATATACGCGTGAACTGTGAGTGTGTGAATGTGTAGTTGAGTGTGCATTTATATGTATGTATGCGTGTAGACTCTAGATTGTGACTCAACAGGAGGATGAGTTTTTAAGCATTAGGGTCAGTCCAGCCATGGAATAGGCTCCTTCATTAAACAGCGAGTTCTCTGTCTCTAGCAAAACCCAATTATCCTTCTTTAGAAATGCTGCAGACAGGACTGCTAGGTTAGTCAGGGGCTGGTGGGTCCTTTCAGCTCAGATGACATCTAAATGCCCCTGTAGTGCTAAGTTTGTGAGTTTGGGGCACTCATACGTGAGAGTCCCTAAGAGACCTCTTGCCAGGAGCACTTTATACAGGTGCCTTTTCCTTAGGGAAGACTCTGTGAGTGGTCATTTCCTGCCTTTTCTATGTACACCTCCAGCTCCAGGGATCCTGAAAGCCCAGTTCAGGGAATTAGAGGAGATCTGAAGAGGAAAGGGGCTGGAACTACAACAAGCTACATATGGTGAGAAACAGACAACTTCCTTGGATCTCTCCAGTACTGATTTGGTTATTCTTCTTAAGATCTTAGTACTGTCTTAATACAAGTATCTGGAGCTGTGCCAAGTGGTTTAGAGAGCTCAAATGCCATGGAAACAAATGGTAACACCCTCCTTTTCTGTACGCCCTAGAAAATTTGTGGCTTCTTCGCATTGTATCCAAAGTACTGATTTGTGATGAAGTTGAACAAAAATCAGATATTTGAAGTGATTTATACCCTCCCCCACCACAGGATAGATTTTACTTTACCTGTAACTTCACTTAACAAGACAAAACCTTAGTTCCCAAGTCACCTCAGTGATTATTCTGTGTAGAGCTATACATAAGAAATAGCTGATAACAGCATATTCATTGTGAACTCCTGCAGAACAAAGCACTAATCTCAGAAACCTCTCTCATACTTTCATTTAAGTCAGGAGTGTCAAACTCATTTTCACCAGGGGCCACATCAGCCTCATGGTTGCCTTCAAAGGGCCGAAATAATTTTAGGACTGTATAAATGTAACTACTCCTTAACTGTTAATGAGTTGCAATTACATTCGGCCCTTTGAAGGCAATTGCAAGGCTGATGCGGCCCCCAGGTGAAAATGAGTTTGACACACCTGATTTAAGTAATACTGCCCTTGAAAATTTTTAGTAATGTTTTCCCTAATCAGTTAATAGTTTTCTACTGATATTAACCTGCTTGGTTAATTTCAGGTGGTAGCCTGGCTAGGCTATGGTGGCCAGTTGTTAGGTCAAACACTAGAATAGAAGTTATTTGTGTATGTGATTAACATCTAGGATCATTTGACTTTGAGTAAAGGATATTACCCTCCATAATGCAATGGGCCTCATCCACTAGGTTGAAGGCATGAAGAGCAAAAAATTTAGGTTTTCTTAGAAGAAAGTCTGCCTCAAACTGCAGCATTAACTTCTGCCTCAGTTTTTAATCTGCTGGCCTGTCCACATGCTTTGGATTCAAGACTGCAATATCAGGTCTTTCCCTAGTGTCCAGCCTACTTATCTGTGTAAAGATTTCAGACTTGCTGGGCCCCACAAACATATGAGCCAATACTTTTGGTTATATTTCTCTTCAAAGATTTTGGTGCCAAGAGTGTTGGTAGAGGAAAAGAACCTTAAACCTGAGTTATCTGAATTGGTTCTGCATTTTCTGGAATTTGTTCTCTAAGCTGATTAGATTTAAAGGCCCTATGACTTATTTTCAGTGATGAAGAGGGCAGTGATCTCCTTGGTATGGCATGGCAGCATAGATATATAAAACATCACCATTGGACACTCCTAACCACATACTGTTAAGAGGCATGGTTCTGGATGACCATGTATATGATACCTTAGAACATTTTTGTCGCACCACGAGTATAATGAGATCAGCTAGTGACTCTTAACTGCACTAGGAAAAAAATGAGCTAAGGATTTCAAATTCCCAGCTCAAGTGACACAGAAGCTACCTGAAAGTTTCTACGTCTGTCCTGAAAGGAACCCTTGCCTCCTGAAGCCTTAGGTCTGTGATTTCTGAAAATTAAAACCAGAGCATTATCCTGTGATTGGCTGAATTACCATGCAGGCTGAATGCCCAACTTCACAGAAAGTCTATTGTTAAAGTGAGGGCATTGATTGGGAAAGAACAGGATCTTGAAAATTGGAATGGGGGCATACAGTTAGATTCTGATGAAGCTGGTGCACTGACCTAAATTTTGCCAAGTGTTCTTTGCCAGGAGAAGCAACACTTGCATCCCTGTCTGATGAGGTGATCTTGCTTTGCCTCAGGAACCCTGGCCTCAGAACCTACCTCCACCATGATTCTCTGCTTCTAGATCTCTAATTAGACTCAAGTCTGAACAGGCCCCAAAGATGAGGAACAGTATGACCAATGAGGAATTGTGTTATACTGCAACAGAACTCTATCAATTTTCCAATTCATACAAAAGTAAAACTGAGGGATTACGTATGGGAATGGATAATGGGTATAGGATAATGGTGAGAGAAACAAAGAGCAAGCCAAATTTATTGACTGAGAAGTGGACAACTTCAGAGATTTCAGCCAACTAAATAGAGATTCTGAATTTAGTGTTATGGCCCAAGGGATTAGAAAGGGCTCTTGGCTCTGGTTGGGTATCTCAGTTGGTTAGAACTCATCCCAATATGCCAAGGTTTCAAGTGTGACCTCTGGTCAGGGCCATACAACAATCAACCAATGAATGAGTAAATAAGTGGAACAATAAATCTGCGTGTGTATGTGTGTGCGTGTCTCCCCCTTCCTCTCTGTCTAAAATCAATAAATAATAATTTAAAAAACATTTAGAAAGGGCTCTAACAGTTATTTGGTTAGTTGACTGAAACATGGACCAAAAGGTGATATACAGTAAAAGAGGTTGAAATGCCAGGCCTGCCTTGATATACTGTAGAGGGAGGTACCTAACACTTAGGGAGATAGGAATGTGAGAGAAGATTTATCAGGTGGGACCTGCTTCCCTACCCAGGACAATCCAGAGGATACAACCTTCAACACTACTGTGAGAGATACATCTGTGGGTAGAGCCTCCACATCCCCAAAGAGCTCTGTGATTACACTTTTCTGTATGCAGACCTGACAGTAGGAACTGTGGAACTGAACTGGGAAACCTTAATGTAATGGGAGTAATTGTATCTTGCGGTGACAAGGACCAAGTGGAAGCACTTAATTGACAATGACAAGGTGGGCCTGGTTACCATAATGAATGGCAGAGCCAAATCATCAAACGGAATAGTCTGATTTGTGTATTGGGTGATTGATCGTGATATCCCTAGAAGTAGCTGGACTGTCTACTAAATTTTAACTTGATCTGTATAAGCAGAAGAGTTCCGCATCTAGTGAACAGAAGTCTAACTAGAATCATAAAAACAAAGAGTCATGACCTCTCAATCAATCCCCACACTTAGAATTTACAAACCCAGAAGCCATTCACTGAAGGAGAAGCCAGGTTCTTTTGAGGAAGAACCCAATTACATTGCCAAAAGTTTATTCTCTTAATATTTCTCCCAGCCTTTCCCAAAAGGACCTACAGCTTTTTACCAGGATAACTGTGCATTGGAGAAAAGGAAATAATCAGACCTTTCAGTACTACTAATGAACTGACATTAATTTCAGGAGACTCAAAATGTCATTGTGATCTACAAGTCAGAATAGGGGCTTATGGATGTAGGATGATCAATGGAGTTTTAGGTCAGGTACATCTCACAGAAAGTTCAGTTGGTTTTTGAACCCATTCTGTGTTTTTTTCTCTCAAGAATACATATTTAAAATAGATTTACTCAGCAACTGGCAGAATCCCCACATTGGCTCCCTGACTTGTGGAGCGAGGGCTATTATGGTGGGAAAGACCAAATGTAAACCACTAGAAGTACCTCTACCCAGGAAAGTAAATCAAAGCAATACTACATCCCTGGAGGGATTACAAGCATTAGTGCCACCATCACAGACTTAAGAGATGCCCATCATACCCTCATTCAACTCTCCTATGTGGCCTGTGCAGAGACAGATGGACTTTGGAGAATGACAGTGTTTGTCATAAGCTTAACCAAGTGGTGACTCCAACTGCAGCTGCTGCACCAGGTGTGAATTTATTACTTGAGCAAATTAATATATCTCCTGTTACCCAGTATGTGGCTATTAACCTAGCAAGTGCTTTTTTCTCCATACCTGTTCACAAAGACCATCAGAAACAATTTGCTTTCATCTGGAAAGGCCAGAAATATGCCTTTACTCTCCAACCTAAGGGGTGTATGGATCCTTAACCCTGTGCTATCATTCAGTTCACAGGGATCTTGATCACTTTTCCCTTCTACAAGAAATCGTACTGTTCTATACCTTGATGACATACTGATCAGACCTAGTGGGCACTAGGCCTTTGTGTGTCAAAGGGTAAAAAATAAATCCAACAGAAATTCAGGGGTCTTCTACCTCAGTGAAATTTCTAGGGGTCCAGCGGTAGAGAGCGTGTTGAGATATCCATTCTAAGGGGAAGGGGAAGTTGTTGCACCCAGCCCCGTCTACAACTAAAAAGAGACACAGCACTACTGGACCTCTTTGGATTTTGTAGGCAACAGCAGCCTCATTGGGGTGTGCCACTCCAGCCCATGTATTGAGTGACCAGAAAGACCATTAGTTTTGCTTGGGACCCAGAAAAGAGATGCTCTGCCACAGGTCTAGGCTGCTGTGCACACTGCTGTGCCACATGGGCCATGTCTTCCAGCAGCTCCAGTGGGGTTTAAAGTGTCAGTGGCAGAGAGGAAAGCTATTTGGAGCACTTGGCAGCCCCTGTAGGAGAATTGCAGGGCAGGCCCTTAGGATTTTGGACCAAAACCCTACCATCTTCAGTGGATAATTAGTCTCCTTTTCACCTCAGTAGCCTGGGGCCTGCTACTGGGCTTACTAGGGAATGACTGGGCTTAACTATGTGACCTGAGCTGCCCATCACAAACTGGGTGTTACCTGACCCATTACACTCTAAGGTTGGATAGGCACAGTGGCACTCCCTCCATGATCAAATAGAAGTGGCAGACATGATGGGCCCAAGCAGGCCCTATAACACAAGTAAGTTACATGAAAAAGCGGCCTAAATGCCCTTGATCCAACTCCTAGCCTGCACGTAGGGCCTCACAGGGAGTTCCCATGATCTGTTGACAGAGGAAGAGAAGACTGGGGGGGACTGGTTTACAGATATGCAGGCACCACCCTGAAGGAAATAGATCCAGCATTTATGGGGCATCCCTGAAGGACAGCGGTGAAGGGAAATCCTCCCAGTAGGCAAACTGTGAGCAGCATACTCGGTTGTTAATTTGCCTTGGAAGGAGAAATGACTAGAGGTGTGATTGCAAACCAATTCATGGGCTGTAGCCAATGGTTTGGCTGGTGGTCAAGGACTTGGAAGGAAAATAATTGGAAATTTTATGATAAGGAGGCCTGAAAAAGTGTTATATGGACAGACCTTTATTAATTGGCAAGAAGTATGAAAATAAACTTGTGTCCCATGTGAAGGCTCACCAAAGGTGGCCCTCAGCAGAAGAGGATTCTAATGACCTGTTCTGTGGATACCAGTCATCCTCTTTTCCCAGCCAGTCCTGTCAAAGGGCTATTGTGGCAGAGGGGAGGTTATGCATGGGATCAGTATCATGGACTTCCACTCACCAAGGCCAACCTGGTTATAGCCAGTGCATATGGCCGATCTACCAGCAGCAGAGACAAACACTGAGGCACCATTCTCTGGGGTTATCAGCCAGCTACCAGGTGGCAGGATGATTACAAAGGACCACTTCCATCATGAAATGGGCAAGCTTCTCTTCCTACTGGAATAGACACTTACTCTGAATATGGTTTTGCCATTCCTATATGCAATGTTGCTGCCAAAACTATTCTCCATGGACTTACACAATGTGCTATGCACCATGACAGTATGACACACAACATTGCTTCATGGTAAAGTTGTGTGTCATTATGGACACATGCTCATGGATTTTGTGTTACCATTCTGAAGTAGTTGACTGGATAGAATGGTGTTTTAAAGATGTGGTTACAGTGCTGGCTAGGTGGCAGTACTTTGCAGGGTTGGGGTAAGGTTCTTCAGGAGGCTGAGTAGGCTACGACTGGCATGCAATGCATGGTGCCAGTTGTCTTATAGCCAGGCTTCACAAGTCTAGGAATTGAGGGGTAGAAATAGAAATGGCATTTTTCACTGTTACCCCAGTGACCCAATTGCTAAATTTTTAATTTATGTTCCCATGACCTTATACTCTGATACAAAAGTGTTAGTTCCAAAGGGACAAATGGTTCCACCAGGAAACTAAAAAATGATTCCATTGAATTGAAAGTTACTCTTGCTGCCCAAGCATTTTGGACTCCTGCTGACTCTGAATCAACCTGCAAAGCAAGTGCTGGCAGTGATAACTGATCCTGACTCCCAGGAAACTGACTGCTGCGCCACAAAGATGAAGCAGCAGGGTGTCTGGGATACAGACCATCCCTAGGGCTTCTCTCAGCATCACCATGCCCCATGGTGAAAACATCAGTGAAAACCACAACAACCCAATTCAGGCAGGACTAATATAGACCTAGACCCTTCAGGAATAAATCTTGGGGTTCCGTACCAGGTAAAGACCTGTGACCAGCTAGGGTGCTCAGAAAATGCAAAGGGAATATGGAGTGACTAACAGGAGAAGATAGTAATAAAAAGCAGCTAATAACTATAATTGTCATGAATATTTCCTCTTATTTTGTTACAAATGTTTGTGTATGTATGTGCATATGCATGTATACATACCACATATATAAAATATCTGTGTTTTCTTTATTCTTTTATACCCTTACCATGTAACACAAGTTGTACTGACTATATCACAGTATTTAAGTGATGTACCACAGCCAGCACAGCAGCTACTTTCTTTGCCTGTTGACTTAGAGTCAAGGCTATCAAGGAAAAGAGTGAAGATTGCTTAAAGACTTTGCATCCTCTTCTGGGGAAAGGGTCTGTGCATTTTCACTTGTACACAGGATAGTTGGGCAGAGGCATGACTTCCTTATGTCTTCATTTGGAGACTAAGGATGGTTTACAGAGATGGGTATAGATGTTAAGTTGACAAGGGGGATAGACTGTAATGGTAAATTTTATCTGTCAACTTGACTAGGCTATGGTGCCCACTGTTTAGTCAAACAATTGTCTAGTTATTTCTGAGAAAGTACATTGTAGAGATGATGAATTTCTTTTTTTAAATACACTTATTGATTATGCTACTAAAGTTGTCCCATTTCCCCCCTTCACCCCATCCTGCCCACCCTCTTCCTCCCAAATTCCCCTCCTATAGTTCATGTCCATGGGTCATACATATCAATTCTTTGGCTTCTACACTTCCTATACTATTGTTACCCTCCCCCTGTCCATTTTCTACCTACCATTTATGCTACTTATTCTTTGTACCTTTCCCCCTCTCTCCCCCTCCCACTCCTCTGTTGATAACCCTCCATGTGATCTCCATTTCTGTGGTTCTGTTCCTGTTCTACTTGTTTATTTAGTTTGCTTTTGTTTTTGTTTTAGGTGTGGTTGTTAATAACTGTGAGTTTGCTGTCATTTTTATTGTTCATATTTTTTGTCTTCTTTTTCTTAGATAAACCCCTTTAACATTTCATAGAATAAGGGCTTGGTGATGATGAATTCCTTTAACTTGACCTTATCTGGGAAGCACTTTATCTGCCCTTCCATTCTAAATGATAGCTTTGCTGGATACAGTAATCTTGGATGTAGGTCCTTGCCTTTCATGACTTTGAATACTTCTTGACAGCCCCTTCTTGCCTGTAAGGTCTCTTTGGAGAAATCAGCTGACAGTCTTATGGGAACTCCTTTGTAGGTTACTGTGTCCTCTTCTCTTGCTGCTTCTATGATTCTCTCCTTCTGCTTAATCTTGGGTAATGTAATTATGATGTGCCTTGGTGTGTTCCTCCTTGGGTCCAGCTTCTTTGGGACTCTCTGAGCTTCCTGGACTTCCTGGAAATCTATTTCCTTTGCCAGATGAGGGAAGTTCTCCTTCATTATTTGTTCAAGTACGTTTTCAATTTCTTGTTCTTCCTCTTCTCCTTCTGGTACCCTATAATTTGGATGTTGGAACGTTTCAAGATGTCCTGGAGGTTCCTAAGCCTCTCCTCATTTTTCTGAATTCTTGTTTCTTCATTCTTTTCTGGTCGGATGTTTCCTTCTTCCTTCTGGTCCACACTGTTGATCTGAGTCCCAGGTTCCTTCCCATCACTATTGGTTCCCTGTACATTTTCCTTTGTTTCTCTTACCATAGCCTTCATTTTTTCATCTAATTTGCAACCAAATTCAACCAATTCTGTGAGCTTCCTGATTACCAGTGTTTTGAATTGTGTGTCTGATAGGTTGGCTATCTCTTCATTGCTTAGTTGTATTTGTTTCTGGAGCTTTGATCTGTTCTTTCATTTGGGCCTTTTTTTTTTTTTTTTTTTTTTTGTCTTGGCGTGCCTCTTATGTCAAAGGGTGGAGCCTTAGGTGTTCACCAAGGCAGAGTAATGCTGGTTGCTGCGCTGTGACGCTGTACGTGACGGAGGGGCCGAGAGGGAGCAATGGCGCTTGCTCCACTCTCTGCTGGTTTTCAGTCACTCCCTCTGCTACCCACAATCAAATTGGGCCCCTCTGGTGCTGATTCCTGAGTGGGTGGGCTTGTGCACACTCTAGGACCCTGTGGGTCTCTCCAACGAACTCTCCCATGAGGCTGGGAGTTTCTCCTGCTGCCGCCTCAACCCCCACGGGTGTTTTGAATCAGAGGTTTGAGGCTTTATTTCCCTGAGCTGGAGCCCTGGGTTGTGGGATCTGCTTCGCTCCCCTGCTGTTCCTCCCAGTTTATCTATGTGCAAATGTGGAGTTGCAGGGTCTGCCAGCCACCACCTTGTGGGGTCTGCTAGCTGCAGTCTGGCCTGCCCCGTTCCATTATCCGCCACCTTGTTGGGTCCGCTAGCCGCTGCCTTGCTGCGAGTCCTCTCAGCCCTGGCTGCCTCTCTCCACCCATCCTATGGGTCTGGATGAATGTTTCTTCTTTATCTCCTTGGTTGTTGGACTTCCATACAGTTCAATTTTCTGTCAGTTCTGGTTGTTTTTTGTTTTTAAATTGTTTTTGTCCTTCTTTTGGTTGTGCGAGGAGGCACAGTGTGTCTACCTATGCCTCCGTGTTCGCCAGAAGCCTAGATAACTGGGATTAATTTCGATAACCAGTTGATTTTAAGGAGGTTGATTTTAAGTAAAGGAAGTTACTTAGAGTATATGCCTCGATAATGGGCTTCATGTATCAGTTAAGGGCTGTAAGAGCAATTTGAGATTACTTGGGGAAGAAAAATTTCTGTCTTAAGACTGCAGCATCAATTCCTGCCTGAGTTTTTCCACTATCGGCCTGCCCCACAGATTTTTAGCTTGTCAGCCTCCATCACTGCATTCGCCAATTCCTTGAAATAACATCTATCTCTATATCTCCAATTGGTTCTATTCCTCTGAAGAACCCTAACTGATACAAACTAATAATTAATTTCTTAGTATTAGCAAAAGACATTATGACCATTTTAATATGAAACAAACTGAAGTCTAAGAGATTTGTCTAAGGTGATATAAAATGAAGGAGAGGAAAAATAAGAGTTTGAAGGCAAGCAAGCCAGAAATCTAGTCATTATTGCTAGTCTCTTAAAGAGATCATAAAGCAATACATTTTCTTTTTCTTTTTTTCTCCTTGACTGAGGACAGTTTTTCATTGCTTTTAGAGAGAGAGGAAGGGAGAGAAACATCGATGCAAGAAAGAAGCATCAGTTGGCTGCCTTACGTACGTGAACTGGGGAATCTATGTGCCGTGCCTGAACCGGGTATCATCTGCTCCTGGACCAGAGATCAAACCTGCAACCTAGGTATGTGTTCTGATTGGGAATTGAACTCATGACCTTTTGATTATGGGACAACACTCCAACTAACTGAGCCACACTGGTCAGGGCAAGTAATAACATTTTTATTAAATTGACCCATTAATTATACTTGAGATTATGTATAGAAAGTGTGTAAACCCTCTAAAAAGATTAATTAATTTTACTTTCATGCTATGTGGAAATGTGTCTTGTAATCTATTAAGTCATGACATGGAAGGAATTGCTATACCCATGAAATATCAGACAAACGAAAATTAAGTCTGTCCCAAGAGTGACTTCACCCTAGAGAGAAATGATGGTATAACATTGTCTTATCCCCCTGAGGTGACAGAATTGCCCTCACCTCCCACCATTACTGTCTCGGTGCTCCACAAAACAAAATGAAACCACAACACACTAAATGATCATGCCAGCACTCTTGGTTCCTTCTCAGCAATGCCCCAAGTTCTCTAGAATGTTAAAGATGCCCCATCATGCTGACATGGTTTGCTTTCTAGGAAGGGCAGCCTGTTGGGTCCATTCTGCAGGCATTTATGGAGTATATATATATATATGTTTTTCTTTTGAACTGACTCCATTAGCTGAGATCTTCTGGACATGAAGGACTGGAAAAAAATATCCCATGTCTTTATGAACAATGTAAGGATACGTCAGTAGAAAAAGAAGGTGGTCACAGTGGTAGAAGTTTGCAGAACAGAGTACAAACTTGATGATGTGGGAATCGAGTGTGCCCAATAGCACATTACCATGCGAATGCCCCCCTTCCATATCACTGGCCACGCCATCACACTTATCTCTCAGTGTTCAGGAGCCCTGTAACAACAGAGTGTAAAATCCCTCAATAATCCTGGTTAGTTATGGTAAACTTTGCTCTCTGGTGCGGGTCGTAGAATCCTCATAGCTATTATAGGGATACATAAATTCTTTTCCATTTCTGGAGTTCAATTCTATTTTAAAAATAAATTTTGTTTTAATTCTTTGCAGTTGAAGTCTAGCTCCTGACTAAAATAGTTTTCTTGGTTCCATCTATTGTTCAGGCTGAATGTCAGATATGAAACTGACACCTTAAAAAAACCCCTTGGTATCTGTGCTTCTCAGTGGACATAGAGAAAAATGAACCAGGAAAGAAAATCTCCAGTAGTTGAGGAGATGAATAAATCCTATTTCACAAATAGAGTACACCAACCAATTTTGGTTCATTTCTGAGTACAACTCTTTATTTTGTAATGTTCAGTGTTTTTTACTTTTAACTGCAAAATCAAATCTCCTGTTAATCTTCTATGAGAAACCCTGAGGATATAAGTTTTACATCTGTATCTATCTTATAATTTTTGTGGGTTATGGCCTTCAAAGAACTATCAAATTCTTAAGAATGATTTCTAATATTTTTTCCCATATACTATGTTAAGCATTTATGAGATTAACTAATTGACTCCTCCCCCAAACTCAGGATGATAGATACTATCACCACCATTTTACAGATGAACAAACTGAGACATAGGAAGGCAAAGGAGCTTGCCAAATTCACTCAGTTGGTAGATAAAGAGCCCTGATTTATACCAGAGCCATAGCCCAGACCCACCCTGTATGCTAATTAATCAATTTGTGTCTTCTTTCTCCAAATTCAAGTTTCATTCGCTATTGATGTAATTTTGGCTCCTGCTCCCTCCCCTCATCCCCAGCCTACCCTGAATGCTCAGTGGTGTGGGGAACTGTTCCAAGCGTGGGAAATGTGGCTCAGCCCCCACTCGGAAAAGCCAGTGGGGAGCGAGGTTGGTGGGCTGGACCCACGTCCATGGAGAAGTTCTCCAGTGGGAAATCAGGCCTGCATTGTACCTAGACTGCTATGAGACTTGCTCTTGCTAAAACTCCCTCACCCTGAGGCTAGCAAATGTTTACTGAGTATCTTTATCTTCCTAAAATCTGGGCTAGACCTTCCAGGTATGGAGCATAGCCAATTCAACCACTTCTCCCTTTACATTGCAAATATCCTCCTTTGATGTATTCAGAGACATCCTCTCCTTTGTCTGCAAAAGATAACCACCCAAAACAAACCTTTGCATAGTAAAGGAGGACCTTCTTTGATGTAAGGGGCCTAGAAAAACAATAAAAGCCTGTCAAGGCGAGGGTCAGGGTGCTCTTCTGGAGAGAGTGGCCGAGAGACTCAGAGGCGCTCTCCTCTTGAGAGAGTGGCTGCGCCGTCCCTTTTCCTCCACAGGATTTCTGTAGTCCGTGTGTGTTTGAATATTGCAACCACAATGGATCCTGCTGGCCGGGATCCGCGTCACAGTGGCATGAGGCCTTGGGCACCCAATGGGAGAAGCTGGTCCATAGGAGCAGTGGAGAGGGAATGGGCACTCACCTGAGCACTGACAGGCCTGGTTTACTTCCAATAATGACTAGCTTCATGGCTTTGGGCAGGTCACCTTGCCCCCATGACCTGCATGTCCACATTTGTACCCTCCACCAAGCTGAGACCCAGAAGTGCACTGGATCAAGTCTCATCTCGACAAAGGCCAGAGTTTCTTCTATGAGACAACTAGGGATGTGCTGTGCCTGGCTGTGGTGCCTTCCTGGGAGAGAGCAAATACCAGGACAAGGTCTCTAGGCTACCCCTGACCTCTCCACAGACCAGGACAGCACCACTCTCCCGTCTTACTAAGGAGTCTGAGCTCTGATGGGCAGGAGGAGGAGGCTATTGCCCTTGTCACCAGGGAAGTGATGCTCCAGCAGGATGCTTCTTCCAAAAATAAGTTCTGTGTAAAACTTCAAAACACTGATGTTGCAACAGCTGGGATTGTACTTTCAGACTAGATTCATTTTCAGCTTGACAATTATTCATCACCCAAATGCCACCTTTCCTCATCCCACAGAAGGCAGCTCAACTACAAGGAGTTGAGGAGAAGGTGTAAAGTTACCAGGTCTTATAGTGTCCCCACCAGACAGAATGAGGCTGCCCTGCTCACCCACATACCAATGCTAGTGCCAGGTGCAGGCAGAGTTGCCCAGCATGAGTGTCCCTGGGACAAAGCGGGCTTCCATGGCCCACAGCTGCCAGCCAGCTGCCAGACTCCACAGTGACTCATTCATGGGACAGACAGGGTCTCACAAGGATGTGCCACATGGGCCTGTGGCCCAGCAATGCTTTGCAAGTCATCCTCGTCTGCTGTGGTCACATGTGAGATGCAGCACTGGTCTGTGGGTCTCTGTATGTTTGGGCATGACCAGCAAGCAAGCCAAGGGCAAGTCTTCCCCAAGAGATCAGTGTGAGAACCAGGATGTCAATAGTGGTGAACTCAGACCTAGCCCATTTCCACTTCCCATTTAATGTCAATAGATGCAGCTGGACACCTCCCCAAATGGCTGGGCTAGGGGACTCACCAACTAGCGACACAGGAAAGCATCTGCCTGTCTCAAAATTGGAAACACACTGGCAGCACCTGAGATATTGGTTACAGAGCCTACAGCAACCCCGTCTCCAGACTGCATTTTTGAAACAGCACAAGTAAAGTCTTACTTACTGCAGTGAGCCCCAATGGGAGAGAAAATAAATTCATATACCAGTAACTCTTCACTTAAAAGAAAAGCTGTCTCGTTGTTCTAAAGAGCTTCATTCTCAAGATTTCTTCAGATTGTACATTCCTGGGTTTTCATTAAAAATATAATCATAACCTTATATATATACATGTCCTTTTATCATCTATCTCATATATATGTGTGTGTATATATATATATATATACACACACACATAAATATATATACACATATGTATATGTATGTGTATATATATTTAAGTGGGTGAGGTGTAAATAATAAAGAACAAGTGCATCAACAAACACATTTCCCATAACGTCCCTGTCTCGGGCCAGGCCTGCTCACTGACGTTATGGATCACTCTCTGAGGTCTTCTGTTCTATGCAAACCAAATTGTTCCCTGAAGCCTTCACTATAAAGGCCATGCCATTCACATGGATATGGTCAAATAGTTCACTGTCACAGGGCCCCCTCTTAAAGTTGCATCCAAAGTAAAACCAGAAGGTAGACACTCAGGTGCACACTCTGTTCTCTGAGCTGAACTCATGGCCTCCTGCCAGCAGTTGCCCCAGACCCCTCACTTAGGGACTCCTGAACAAGCCAAACACCCCTGGTGAGGTCACGGCCTACCATGAGCTGGAGAGGCCACCACAAGTCAGCCCACTGAAGTCAAGATAGCACTGACATAGGGGCTGGGAAGCCAGAGTTCTTATGCTGGCTCCACTGCTAATGCTGTGTGACCCCAGACAAGTCCCTCAACATTTGTGATCCTCAGGCCCATCACTGAAAATGAGTTTAATGAAAAGACCTTTAATGGTTCTGGAGTTCTATTTTTCTGTGAGACTGAAACTATCTCATCCATAAGCAGAAGCTTAAGTTTTTTCTGACCTGAAAAGACTTTCTCATTAGTCATGACAGTGAAAACTATTGGCAGCAATTTTTCCAACTCTCTTTAGTCTACAAATATCAGGAGGCCTCCTGTGAGCAAGGCATTCTTCAAGGATCCATTTTTAAGAAAACAGTAAGTGTTATAATAGGACTCAGAACACTCAACAACAGCAGTTACAAGACTTCTGGTCAAGATGGAGGCATAGGTAATACACTTTGTCTCCTCACACAACCAAAAGAAGGGCAACAACAAATTTAAAAACAAAAAATAATCAGAACTGCCAGAAAATAAAACTGTATGGAAGTTCAACAACCAAGGAGTTAAAGAAGAAATATTTATTCAGACTGGTAGGAGGTACAGAGACAGGAAGCTGGATGGAGAGGACACACAGCAAGGTGGCAACTGGAGGACTGAGTGGGCCAGGAGGCAGCTGGTGGACCAGGTTGTACCATATTTTTGTGGGGATAACCTGGGAAGAACAACTGGGGAGTGAGAAAGACCACAAAACCCAGGGTTCCAGAGCAGGGAAATAAATCCTCAAAGCCTCTGGTGGTAAAAACATATGGGGGTTGCGGTGGTGGGAGAAACTCCCAACCTCAAAAGATAGCCTGTTGGACAGACCCACAGGGTCATGGAATGTACACAAACACCTCCACCTGGGAGTCAACACCAGAAGGGCCCAATTTGCTTGTGGGTAGTGGAGGAAGTGACTGAAAGTGGGCCAAGAGCCAAGCAAGTGCATTGTTCCCTCTTGGACCCCCACCTCACATACAGCGCCACAAAGCAGCGATGTGGGTTGCCCCATCCTGGTGAATACCTAGGTCTCCACCCCTTACTACATAACAGGTGCATAGAGACAAAAAAATGGCCCAAATGAAAGAACAGATCAAAGCTCCAGAATAAATACAACTAAGCGATGAAGAGATAGCCAACCTATCAGATGCAAAGTTCAAAACAGTGGTAATCAGGATGCTTACAGAAATGGTTGAGTATGGTTGCAAAATGGAGGAAAAAGTGAAGGCTATGCAAAGTGAAATGAAGAGAAATGTACAGGGAACCAACAGTGACAGGAAGGAAACTGGGACTCAAATGAAAGGTTTGGAGCAGCTGGAAGAAATAAACATTCAATCAGAACACAGTGAAGAAACAAGAATTCAAAAAATTGAAAAGAGGCTTAGGAACCTCTGGGACAACTTTAAATGTTCCAACATCTCAACCATAGGAGTGCCAGAAGGAGAAGAGAAATACCAAGAAACCAAAAACTTATTTGAAAAAATAGTGGAGGAGAACTTCCCCAATCTGGCAAAGCAGATAGACTTCAGGAAGTCCAGGAAGCTTAGAGAGTTCCAAAAAAGTTGGACCCAAAAGACCCAAGGCACATCATAATTATATTACCCAAGGTTAAAGATAAGGAGAGACTCTTAAAAGCAGCAAGAGAAAAGGACATAGTAACCTACAAAGGAGTTCCCATAACACTACCAGCTGATTTCTTAAAAGAAACCTCGCAGGCAAGAAGGGGCTGGAAAGAAGTATTTGAAGTCATGAAAGTCAAGGACCTACATCCAAGATGACTCTATCCAGCAAAGCTATCATTTAGAACGGAACGGCAGATAAAGTGCTTCCCAGATAAGGTCAAGTTAAAGCAGTTCATCATCACCAAGCCCTTATTCTATGAAATGTTAAAAGGACTTATCTAAGAAAAAGATGATGAAAACTATGAACAGTAAAATGACAATCAACTCAAAACTATCAACAACCAAACCTAAGAAAAACAAGAAGAAAAATGAACTAAGCAAACAACTAGAACAGGAACAGAATCACAGAAATGGAGATCACATGAAGGGTTATCAGCAGGGAGGGGAAGGGAGGAAATGGGGGGAAAGGTACAGGGAATAAGAAGCATAATTGGTAGGTACAAAATAGAAAGGGGAAGATTAAGAATAGTACAGGAAATGGAGAAGTCAAAGAACTTATATATATGAACCATGGTCATGAACTAAGGAGGGGGAATGATGATGGGAGGGGGGTGGAGGGGAATAAAGTGGGGAAAAATATGACAACTAATAGCATAATCGGTAAAATATATTAAATAGCAGTTACAATCATTTCCCCTAATATCCCTACCTCACTGTGTGCCATGTAGGCTGATCTAGTCTATTTCATCCTATGTATCCTATTCAATCTAAATAAAATTTGGTCCACATACACTAAATTGGTTTTGTGGCCTATGAAAGAGTCATTTTCAAACATGTGGTTTGAAAGATCCTGCTTCCAAGCTCACAGGAAAGGGTAAGTGCCTCATGGGCACATTAACAGCAGGAGGGCACTATGTGAAGTCAGGCCCAGAGAAGAGTCACAGTGTGGGAGACGGTTAATTGCGGGCACCCAGAGGCCTCATCAGTCAAGGTTTTGTGTCATAAGCTCAAGCCTGGAAGGGCCGGAGTCAAATTTCAGCAGAGCTCAGCACCTGCACTATGAAAACGCACAGGCACTGAGATTTAGGTCTCCCTGGACATTGGAGTTAGGAGTTCACTGTGTTTTCTCGGGGAAAATTCAGTAACAGAAATAGCCTGGAGAATACTGCCAGTTCCTTTTATAAGTCACTTGGCCACACTCAGACTTGTGCACATCTACAATGGTCTACGCAGAAGTTGACTTGAAGCCAACCGCTGTGCTCTCAAGGTTGGGAAAACTTGTTCAGCTGCAGTCATGCACACTGCTGGCTCAGAGCACACGGCAGTGGCTTGCTTGCTTGTGAGGAATGGGATTTAAACAGCCATCGTCTTGGGTCTTCTGCTAGGAATAGCAACTGTGGGCATTTTGTACCTTACTATGAATTAGGAAAAATTCAACTATGAATACAGAAGGGAAAAACATTAACAGGTGATTTACCAGACTACTGCTTTTCTTTCTCCTCTCTCTCCTTCCTTCCTTCCCTTCCTTCCTTCCTTTCTCTTTCCTTTTCTTTCTTCCTACCTTCCTTCCTTTCCCCTTTCTCTCTCTCTTTTTTCCTTCCTTCCTTTCTTTCTCTTTCCTCCCACCCTGTTTGAAAGCTGAGAAATGAAAACTACATATAACACTGTAAGGATGATGTACTTGTCTACTGGGGTTTGATGCTGGTGATTGCTGCTGTCCTATGGACACATGCTCAATTATTCCCACCAAGTCCATTTCAGTTTCTACTCGAGCAACCCATAAAATGGTCCCTGTGCTTTGAGAAGTCTGTGCCCAAGCCAGGATTGGCCAGTTACAACCTGCAATGGCCTGTGTATTCCCACTGCCAGGCTCAGGCTAGGGAGTTTTCTGAGCTAAACTGACATAAGCTGACATATCTTCTGCTTTCCATCTGCAAGCAGGGCTTTCTTCCAAGGTGCCTTCCATCAAGAGAGACCATGGACTCCACTACTCCTTGCTGATGTAGGAGAATTGTTAGCAGAAAGTAAGCCTTGAGTGAAAGCAAAATACCTGCTGAATGTCTAACAGGTTAGGCTTGCTGAAAGCAGACCCAGTGCTGGACTTTATTAGCAAAACACTTAGGAGGGCAAAGATGGTGAACAATATCACTCTCCATATAACTTCCTACAAACCTAACCCTACTCAGTGATGAGCCACTTGAAGCCAGTCCTGTTTCACAAACTATAGAGAAGGAATTTGGAGGCAAAGAACCAGAAATGTTTATAGAGCTACTATAGTGCTTCCTGAAGTCTGTCCCCTGTTTTTTCCTAGCATCTAGGAGGTCTAGAGGATCTTGTCTTCCAGGGAAGATATCCAAATGAGAGAGTGGGACCACACCTCCATCTGTGCTGCCTGAGAAGATCCAGCCACATCTCCTAATCAGGCTGTAGGTAGTAGGGAGCAGATCAAGACCTCAGTGATTTTCAAACAGACATGGACACAAAACATAGAGCAACCACTATGCCTCACACCCAGGCATCCTGTTAGACTCAAGGAGCTTTGAGCTTTGACACCTGAGAGCTCAGCAGCAGTGGCTGTGACTAACGCCTTTCCCACACCAGCTAGCATGGGAATCACCTTCCTCTGCAACAGATGAGACAGGTGGTGACAAGACCTGAGCATTGGTCAAGAGGTCCTGAAGACTCTGGTGTGTGTATCTCTGCAGTGTTCCTGGACTCCCACTAACCACAGGGTGCTGAGAGGGTGGGTGTGCCTCCAGGGGGTCCTGGGATGAGGGACTGGGCCATCAACACTGGTTTTGGTACTGCCCCCAAAGAAAAGGAGAGGCTATCTTCATTAGTATTGCAGGTCTCATCCCAACCCTAGCTAGCATACTCAAATCAAAATACTGGTTTTTAAAAAATAATTTTCTTTTTTTTTTTATTCTTGTTCAAATACAGTTGTCTCCATTTTCAACCCACCAATCCCCACCTCCCACCCTTGAACCTACCCCCTTTGGCTTTGTCCATGTGTCCTTTAAACATGTTCCTTGATGGACCTTCCCCTATTTTCCCCCATTTCCCTCTTCCCTCTCCCCTCTCCCCTCTGGTTACTCTTGGTTTGCTCTTCATTTCTATGTTTCTGGTTATGTTTTGGTTGCTTGTTTGTTTTTGTTGATTAGGTTCTATTTATAGGTGAGATCATATTGGTATTTGTCTTTCGCCACCTGGCTTATTTCACTTAGCATAATGCTCTCCAGTTCCATCCATGCTGTTGTGACGGGTAGGATAAAACACTGGTTTTATATGGAAAGTTTTAAAAAGATGCAGAGAATGTGGTAAAGCCAAGAGAGAATAAGCATAAACCTTTCACGCAGCAAGGCCAATAGAGATGGCTCCCTGATGAAGATCTGGTCCCATGCTGTCTGTAGAGCCAGCATGCAGGACACTGTCCCATGAGCACTGGCACTGTCCCACTGGCTTTCCCAGTGGCTTTCAAAGACTGAATGTGAAGAAAGGTAAAACATCTCATCAACAAGTTTTTTATGTAGATTATATGTTGAAATGATAATATTTTTGGATATGGAATTTAATAGATTATACCATTAAATGAATTTCACCTTTTAATTTTATTTTTAATTTTTTAAAACTTTTTAAAAAGGTAGCTACTAGATTTTAAATTAGATGTGTGTCTTAAATTATAGTTTTTGTGCACAGCACTGATTTAGAAATCTGGAGTCTAATCCTGGTTAATCCAATGTCTAGCTGGGTGGCAACTGAGGCTCATTGGAATCAGATTCATTTTGTGAAATAAACTTACTTCCTTTACAGTTAAAAGAATGGCTAAAAATGCTACCCATACCAAGTGTCAGGCTGGCATCCCCCTCTCATTTCTCTTGGGAAGACAGATTTTTCCCTTGTGACTGAACAGGCTGTGGACTGACAAGGATTCACATGGAAGGGAGTGGGTGCACATAAGTAGATTTATGTAGTTATTATTATAATATCCTGGTACATGGCATTACAAATGTTCTAACAAAATGAGTATATCACAATGATTTTCTGTTAGATGGACTAAGGTACCTTGAGGAGGAGACACATTTTTCTTTTTTTCTTGGATAACTGTAGGTGGACTTGGGTCAACCTTATGAGGCCTGAGTCCCACTTCAACAACCAGCTGCTTAATGGTTTGACCTCCATGTCTGTCATAAGCATGGTGCCCACCTTTAAGCCTTAGTTGTACAAAACATCCTTGGCATTGGGAGCCAAAGAATTACAATAACCAGCTGGGACAGGGCCAGGGCTCACTCATTATGGGTTGCTTACCTTTTCATTTTTCTTCTCGTCAGGTTTGCATTCCATGTTGGTGGGGCTGGATGTTGACAGGCCACTGACAGTCCCCCCTCCGGTGTCCCCGTTGAGATTGGCAGCAGTGACATTGGGAGGTGTGATGGCTGATGCTGCTGACATGAGTGGGATGGTTGGTCGGGCGCACTGGCTCTCAGTGATGGTCTGCATTGGAGGCTGGTGGAGGTGCTGCGGGGACACCATGGAATGGGGCCTGAGGCTGGCTCTGGGCAGGCGGGATGGAGAGTTTTGGGTGCGCAGGGGTGACACTGTGGCGGTTGGTTGGTCTTGAGTCTGACCAGAGGAGTGGGCAGCTGGAGCACAGGGTTGGAGAGAAGGTGTGTTGAAAGGTTAGTTTGCAACCTGACATGCAATTGCAACACACTCTTTCCTGGGACAGTCTGCCCCATCACTGCAGACCTGGGCACATGTTACAGGGAGAGCCTGAGGTCCAGTACCCCAAGAACATATGCAGATGGCTTGTCCTCAGGATTGGGGACACCACTTCCTGCCTCCTGCCAGTTTCCTATTGAGTCTGTGACTGGTCCTCTCTTCTATGAAGAGCTAATGCACTCACCTTTGTTAGAATGTCTGTAAAAGCAAAGCCTGAAGGGGAACCCTGCATGTGGGGTGTCACTGCCAACAGCTCCCTAGACTGCAGTGCCCAGGACTTTGTTTCTGACACTTGGTACTTGGCCCGCCTGAGCTGTGCCCATTGCAGGACAAAGCAGCTCGTATGTCCCTTCCCTCCCCACCGCAGCCCAGGAAGCATGCACCACTTCCCACCTTCCTGCCTGCATATTGCAGCCTCAGTTTCCCATTCATACATCAGGAGCCTCATGGCCAGGAACCTTCCCTTGCCTAACGATGCTAGAACCCTGAAGGAAAACATTTGTAGAAATCTATCATTTGAAAAGACAGTTCCCTCCAAACACAGCACCATGTTAAAATGAATCTCGCTATAGCTTGAGTTAGTAATTTTGAAGAACTGTCTCCTTACTAATTACAGAAACAAAGAGGGGAGAGTGTGAGCCATAACACAGGGACAGTGAGTTCTATCCAGGGTAGATATGGCTCAAAAAGAGAGAAACAGCTGGTGGCAGCAGACATCACTTCACACCAAGTGTCCATCTTACATTGCACAAATCAGTTCCAGTTGTGTTTGCCTTATTAGTCAGAGAAAATTTATGTCACACGCTAGCTATTTTCTAGCACCAGACTTTGTGGTATGTGTGGACTCAGCAACATGCAGCAAAATGGTATTCTCAGCCCCAGATATGCCTTAGAAAGAGCATGCACTCAAATAACTGCCCAACTCCTTGCCACAAAGCAACTCTTCCCTTTGACAGTATGTTAGGAGCCTGTCCTATTTTTCTAGAAGGTGAGCTATAGGAAGGTTTATTTCTGGTTTTAAAACTACTCAGGGTTTGGGATGGCTTAGGATCCTCCCTCAACATGGCTCCCTATTTCTAAGGAAGACCAGGTTAGGCAATGATGCAGATCTATGAAGCCAGCGGGGTCACTTAATCACCCCGAGGTAATCTGGGACTTGACCAGTGCTCCTGGGGCCATTTATCTGCCTCTCCCCTGCTGTTTGAACTCTCTTTTACCCCAGTTCAACAGCCCTGTAATGGAAGGTGATAGCTCAGCTAGAGAAGAGCAATCACGCTTGGGTCCCAGAAGCTCTGCAGGGGCTGTTTCTGGTTCTGCTGAGGGCTCACACAGCTCACCTTCACCTGTGGCTAGCTTCTACCTGACTGCGTATCTCCTTACTAACTGTATACAAAATAAGAGAGGGTATTCCAGAGAGTTCTAAGCCCAGTATCTATTCAGTCTCTTTGGCATCATTTCCTAATCTCTCCCCTACTTCCTCCTGTCAGCCACTCTGGCCTCCTGGCTATTCCTTAACAGACATGCAGGCTCTCTCTCTCCTCAGAGACTTGGTTCCCACTGGGTCTGTCACATAAACTGTCTTTCCCTAGACAGCTGCACTGCTGCACCCCTTCGCAGCTCCCAGTCAGCTCAGACACCACCTTCCTGGAGAGGCTGTCCTCACCAACCCCTTGAACAGTGGAACCTTCCCCTCTGCAATCTCAGCCCCCCATGCCTTGCTATAATTTTTCTTTCCACCCAAAGCATTTACTTCCTTTTAATCACCTGTATAATATACCTCTTTATTAGGCACTGATTGTTCATCGTCTGTCTCCCCCCACCACACTGCAAGCTCCATTAGGGTGGGACATTTGTTTAATTTACTGACATATTTCAAACAGCTGAAATAGTGCCTGGCATGTAGGAGGTGCTTACTTTTTTTTGGTTTTTGTTTTTTTAAAATAAGTGAATGAGGCTTTGAAAAAAGAATATCTCACCTAAAACATCTTCACACATTTCACAGAATTAAACCACTGGAGAAAAAAAAAAAAAACTCTGTAAGAAAGGAAAGCATGACACATTACACCAGCTGGTAGAAGAATTTAGGATCCCATTTATCTTCAATAGGATTCACCCTCAATTTCGCCCACAATGCATCAACCAATGAACTGCTGACATAAACTACTATCCCTCTAGCGATCCACCTAGTTAGTAATGCCAAAACAACCTGTGTAAGAGATGTAGGCTGTTTGAGAAAACACGACTTACTATTCCACAGTTACTAGTTTCCCCTTCCCTCTCTAAACCTTTGGCATGTTTCAGTAACTCAGGAGCCTCAAATCCCATTAGCCCTCCGTTCACTCCTCTGTCCCCAGTACCTAGAAACTGTAATAGCATCCATCCAATAAATAACAGCTGAATGAGTAAATTACCTATTCTACCATAAACTTTGTCCTTTCCTTATTCTCAGGTTTACCACTTCCCACTTGCTGGGTGAAATGAAACTCTGTAAACTCCCACAGATTCAGGCCAGCCTCTCTCTCCACTCATCCACATCTAGACCCACCCTTCCCTTCAGTCTCACAAATACAGGGTCTCACCAGTCAACCCCTCACCCTCATCTAGATCCTTTTCCTTGGCTCAGAGACTTCTCTCCTGTATTTAGCTCCTCTAACAGCTTTCCTCCTGTAATTTACTAACCAAGTTGCCTCTCCCATTTAAAAAATCATTCTTTTTGTACTTTCTCTTCTTCTAGCTAGTACCTCCTTTTATTGCTTTTCTTTATACCTAATATTCTTTTTTCATTTACTTTTATTTTATTGATTATGCTATTAAAGTTGTCCTGGTTTTTCCCCCTTGTTAATCCCCTCGCATCTCACCCATTCTCCCACACCCATCCTCCCATCTCTTTATCTTTAACCTTTGGCATTTATTTTATTTTATTTTTTTTTAATTTTTATTGTTCTTCAAATACAGTTGTATGCCTTTTCTCCCCATCCCTCCACCCCACCCCAGCTGAAACCACCTCCCTCCCCCACCTCCACCATCCCCCCTGATTTTGTCCATGTGTCCTTTATAATAGTTCCTGCAATCCCTTCTTCCCACTGTCACCACCCCACTCCCCCCTGGCCACTGCTAGACTGTTCCCAACCTCAATGTCTCTGGTTGTATTTTGTTTGGTTTTTTCTTCTATTGATTATGTTCCAGTTAAGGGTGAGATCATATGGTATTTGTACCTCATCACCTGGCTTATTTCACTTAGCATAATGCTCTCCAGTTCCATCCATGCTGTTGCAAAGGGTATAAGCTCCTTCCTTCTCTCTGCTGTGTAGAATTCCATTGTGTAAATATACCATAGTTTTTGGATCCACTCGTTTGCTGATGGGCACTTAGGTTGCTTCCAGTACTTGGCTATTGTAAATTGTGCTATGAACATTGGGGTGCACAGGTTCTTTTGGATTGGTGTTTCAGGGTTCTTAGCATATAATCCCAGCAGCGGAATTGCAGGGTCAAAGGGCAGTTCCATTTTTAGTTTTCTGAGGAAAGTCCATACTGTTTTCCACAGTGGCCTCACCAGTCTGCATTCCCACCAACACTGCACCAGGGTTCACTTTTCTCCACATCCTCTCCAACATTTGTTTGTGGATTTGTTTATGTTGGCCACTGTGACTGGTGTGAGATGGTACCTCATTGTGGTTTTAATTTGCATCTCTTTGATGGCTAGTGATGCTGAGCATCTTTTCATATGTCTCTGGGCCCTCTGTATGTCTTCCTTGGAGAAGTGTCTGTTCAAGTCCTTTGCCCATTTTTTAATTGGGTTGTTTGTCTTCCTGGAGTGCAGTATGTGAGTTCTTTATATATTTTGGAGATCAGGCCCTTGTCGGAGGTATCATTGGCAAATATGTTTTCCCATACTGTTGGTTCCCTTTGTAATTTGGTGCTGTTTTCTTTAGCCGTGCAGAAGCTTTTTATTTTGATGAGGTCCCATTTGTTTATTCTTTCCTTTATGGCCCTTGCTTTGGGGGATGTGTCTGTAAGGATGTTGCTGCATGGAATGTCTGAGATTTTACTGCCAATGTTTTCCTCAAAGACTTAAATGGTGTTACAACTTATATTTAAGTCTTTTATCCATCTTGAGTTTATTTTTGTCTATGGTGTAAGTTGGTGATCGAGTTTCATTTTTTTGCATCTAGCTGTCCAGATCTCCCAACACCATCTGTTGAAGAGGCTGTTTTTGCTCCATTTTATGCTCCTGCCTCCTTTGTCAAATATTAATGGACTGTAAAGATGTGGGTTTATTTCTGGGCTCTCTGTTCTGTTCCATTGGTCTATGTGCCGGTTTTTATGCCAGTACCAGCCTGTTTTGATTACAGTGGCCTTGTAATACAGTTTGTTTTCAGGTATTGTGATCCCTCCTGCTTTGTTCTTCTTTCTCAAAATGGCTGCAGCTATTCGGGGTCGTTTATGGTTCTATATAAATTTCTGAAATGTTCATTCTATCATTCTATATCTGTGAAATATGTCATGGGTACTCTAATAGGGATTGCATTGAATCTATAAATTGCTTTGGGTACTATGGCCATTTTGATGATGTTAATTCTTCCAATCCATGAGCATGGTACATGCTTCCATTTGTTTCTGTCTTCCTTAATTTCTTTCTTCAATGTTGTGTAGTTTTCCGAGTACAGGTCTTTTACCTCCTTGGTTAGGTTTATTCCTAGGTACTTTATTTTTTTTCTGCTATATCAAATGGGATTTTTTTCCTGATTTCTGTTTCTGTGGTTTCATTGTTGGTGTACAGGAATGCCTTTGATTTCTGAGTATTGACTTTGTATCCAGCTGTTTTGTGAAATTCATATATTAGGTGGACTAGTTTTTTGGTGGAGTCTATAGGATTTTCCATGTACACTATCATGTCATCTGCAAACAGTGACATTTTTGTTTCCTCCTTTCCAATTTGGATGCCTTTTATTGTTTTTTCTTGTCTGATTGCTGTGGCTAGGACTTCCAATACTATGTTGAATAGGAGCGGTGAGAGAGGGCATCCTTGTCTTCTTCCTGATCTTAGTGGGAAAGCTCTAACTTTTTGTCCATTCAGTATGATGTTGGCTTAGGTCTCTCATATATGGCCTTTATTATGTTGAGGAATGCTCCCTCTATTCCCACTTTGCTGAGTGTTTTTATCAGAAATGGGTGCTGTATCTTATCAAATGCATTTTCCCCATCTATTGATATGATCATGTGATTTTTGTCTTTGCTCTTATTGATGTGATGTATTATGTGTATTGATTTGCAAATATTGTACCTTCTTGCATCCCTGGGATGAATCCCACTTGGTCATGGTGTATGATCTTTTTAATGTATTGCTGGATGCGGTTTGCCAATATTTTGTTGAGAATTTTAGTGTCCATGTTCATCAGAGATATTGGCCTGAAGTTTTCTTTCTTCATTGTGTCTCTATCTGGTTTTGGGATTAGGATGATGCTGGCTTCATAAAAAGAGTTTGGGAGTCTTCCATCAGTTTGAATTTTTTCGAATAGTCTGTGAAGGATAGGGGTTAGCTCTTCCTTAAATGCTTTGTAGAATTCTGTGAAACCATCTGGTCCAGGGCTTTTGTGTGTTGGGAGTTTTTTGATGATACTTCAATTTCCTCTGCTGTTATTGGTCTGTTCAGGCTTTCTGCTTCTTCTTCTTTCAGTTTTGGAAGATTATATTTTTCTAGAAATGTGTCCATTTCACCTAGGTTTTCAAATATCTTGGCATACAGTTCTTCGTAGTAATTTCTTACAATCCTTTGTATTTCTGTGGTATCAGTTGTAATCTCTCCTCTTTCATTTCTAATTGTGTTTATTAGGATCCTCTCTCTTTTCTTCTTGATGAGCCTACTTAAAGGCTTGTTGATTTTGTTTATCTTTTCAAAGAACCAGCTCCTGGATTCATTGATCCTGAGAATTGTGCTTTTAGTCTCTATGTCATTTAACTCTGCTCTGATCTTGGTTATTTCCTTCCTTCTCCTTGCTCTGGGCTGTCTTTCTTGTTGTTCCTCGAGTTCTTGTAGGCATAGGGTTAGGTTGTTTGTTTGAAATGTTTCTATCTTTTTAAGGTAGGCCTGTACTGCTATGAACTTCCCTCTCAGGACTGCCTTTGCTGTGTCCCATAGGTTTTGGGTTGTTGTGAGTTCATTTTGTTTCCAGAAAGTTTTTGATTTCTTCCCTAATCTCGTTCTTGACCCATTCATTGTTTAATAGCATGCTATTCACTCTCCATGATTTTGAGTGTTTTCGGTTTTTTCCTTGGGGGTTGGTTTCTAGTTTCAGTCCCTTGTGGTCAGAGAAAATGCTTGGTATAATTTCAATTTTCTTGAATTTGTTGAGGCTTGCTTTGTGTCCTATCATGTGGTCTATCTTTGAAAAAGTTCCATGTACACTTGAAAAGAATGTGTATTTTGCTTCTTTGGGATGAAAAGCTCTATATATATCAGTTAAGTCTATTTCATCTAGGGTATTGTTAAGTGACACAATATCCTTCTTGATATTTTGTTTGGAAGACCTGTCCATTTTTGATAGTGGGGTGTTAAAGTCCCCTACTATAATTGTGTTACTGTCAATATCTCCCTTGAAGTCCTCCTCCAAGATTTTCTTAATGTATTTGGGTGATCCTATGTTGGGTGCATATATATTTACAATGTTTATATCTTCTTGGTGGATTCTTCCTTTGAGTATTATGAAGTGACCTTCTGGGTCTCTCTTAATGGCCCTTCTTTGGAAGTCTATTTTGTCTGATATGAGTATTGCTACCCCTGCTTTTTTTTCCTGTCCGTTTGCTTGGAAAATTTGTTTCTAGCTGTTCACTTTCAGTCTGTGTAAGTGTTTTGTCCTGAGATGGGTCTCTTGTAGGCAGCATATGTGTGGGTCATGTTTTCTTATCCATTCAGCTATTCTATGTCTTTTGATTGGAGCATTTAATCCATTTTCGTTTAAGGTTATTACCGATAGGTAGTTATTCATTGCCTTTTTCCTACCTGTGTTCCTCTGTCTTTCTCTTTTCCTTCCTTTCCTTAAAGCAGCCCCTTTAGCATCTCTTGCAGAGCTGGTTTGGTGAAAGTGTATTCTTTTAGACTTGTTTTCTCTGGGAAACTCTTTATTTGTCCTTCTATCTTGATTGAGAGCCTTGCTGGGTAAAGTAGCCTTGTTTGCAGGCCTCTGGTTCTCATTACTTGGAATATTTTCTGCCATTCTCTTCTGGGTTGGAGCGTTTCCATTGAGAGGTCAGTTGCTAACCTTATTGGGGCTCCCTTGTATGTTACTTCCTGTTTCTCCCGTGCTGCCTTTAAGATCCTCTCTTTGTCTTGGAAATTTGCCATTTTAATTATGATGTGTCTTGCACTGGGTCTCTTTGGGTTCCTCTTGCTTGGGACTGTCTGTGATTCCTGGATTTGGGTGACTTTTTCTCTTCTCAGATTAGGGAAAGTTTCCATCATTACTTTTTCAAACAGGTTTTCTATCCCTTGCTCTTCTTCTTCTCCTTCTGGTATTCCTATTATACAGGTATTGTTACAGTTCATGTTGTCCTGCATTTCCCTTATTGCCTCTTCATTCTTTCTGAGCCTCTTTTCCTTTTCTTGCTCTTTCTAGGTGTTTTTTTCTACTTTGTCCTCCAGCTCGCTGATCCAATCCTCTGCTTCTTCAAGTCTGCTTTTCATTCCTTCTACTGTGTTCTTCAATTCAGAAATTGTATTCTTCATTTCTTCTTGGCCCTTGTTGATAGTTTCTATTTCCTTTTTCATGTTGATATAGTTTGCAGTGAGTTCATTGTAGGTTCCCTGTAGTTTCTGGTAGGTCTCTTTGAGCTCAGAGAGCTCAGTGAGCTTCCTGATAACCATTGCTTTGAACTCAGTATCTGATAGTTGACTTGCCTCTTTTTCAGTTAGCATTCTTTCTGAGGCTTCTTCCTTTCCTTTCATTTGGGGATTGTTTCTTTGTCTTCCCATTGTTTGTGAGATTCTTCTTGTTAGCCTCTGTTTCTTAAATTGATCTCTTCTGACTCCCTGGGTTTATGGTATGAACTTCTATGGTAGAATGCCAATGGGATTCAGTGGTGCTGTGTCCTTAATCTCCTGTGCTCAATGGTCTTGAGCTGACATTTATGGGTGTAACACGGTCTAACTCTGGTCTTTTCAGCACTGCGGGTTTTGTTGTCTCTCCTGTGGGAAAAAGAGAAAGGGGGGAAGAATAAAAGAAAGAGGGGAAGGAGGGAAAAAGGAAATAGAAAAGGAACGGAAGGAAAGAAGAGGGAATAAAGAAAGATCAGAGGGAAGATAAGGAGGAATTTTAACAAAAATTAAAACAAAGGAATAAATAAAAGAAGGTAGGAAGAAGGCATAAAAAAGGTAAAGGATGGGAGGAAGAAGGAATGAAAAAAAAAGAAAGGAAGAAGTAATTCAGGGGGAAAGGAGGAAAGGAAAAAAAAAGGTCTTCTGCTGGCTTTAAACCGGTCAGGTTAGTTCTGCTGGTCTTCCTGTCTGTGGAAGGGGAGGGGGTGGTTGGAAGGATTGGTTTCACTTTTCTCCCTTCCTGGGCCACACTCTTTGCTGTTGTTCAGCCTGCAGTCCAGTTCCTCAGGGTCCTTCTGCTCCCCAGTAGGCCTTTAGTTCACCAGTTGTGCTGTCCTTGAATTACACCAATTAGGGGCAACTCACACTCTACCTTCTTGCTCTTTGCTGTCTTATATGCTAGGGGCTCTGGGTGCTGCTATGGGGTAGTTCAGCCCCCTACTGGGTCGAGTCTTTCCAGGGAATGCAGTCTCCCTTAGCCCCTCAGCTCCCCTCTGCTGGGTGTTCTGCCTTAGTCCTTGAGAGCCAGTAGGCCCTGCAGGGCTCTGTGTGCAGGCGTTAGGTAGGCGTTGTAGGTGTGGTCCCTCACAGGCAGCCAGGCTGTTGATCAGCCAATCCATCCCCTTTGGGCTTGAGTCTCGCGGGCAGGCGGGGCCACTTTGGGACTGAGTGCACTCGGGTCTGCTGTTTTGGGCCTGTGGGTGGAGCAGCTAGCCTCTGCTCCAGATGCACACCCACCTGAGGTTTCAGGTGTGGGCGCCCCCCTGCCCCGGGGTTTCAGGTGTGGGCCCCCAGTCCGCTAATCTGCGTGCGCGCAACCGGGCTTCAGGTGAGCACTGGGGCTGCTTATCCTGCGTTCACAGTCCAGGGGCTGAGAGGGGAGGGACGCCCGAGGCCGTGGCTGCTGCCTGGAGTTCTCTAACTAGCCCCTGAGTGCCTGTATTTTCTTTTTCTTTTTCTTTTTGATAATTCCTCCTATTCAAGCCCCCCTGGTCCAAACAAGCACCTGGCTGCTCACAGCTCAGCCTGGCTCTCTCCCAAGAATCCTGCAGCAGCCCCTGCGCCTGGGCGGGGCTTCTGCAGCTCTGGTCCCCATGCGAGTCCCGGGGACCTTATTGTCCTTAAGCACTCTTCTTACCGTCAGATCTTTCAATGTCTTCTATCTTTGGTCTCTGATCTTCATATATGCTGGAATACTGTTGGCTGTTTGCTCTGCTCCTCAGATCAGCTAGGTATTTCACTGGCGTTGAGGGGAAGTGGACTCTGCTCCCACCTATGTTGCAGCCATCTTCCCGTCCTGGTCAACCTTTGGCATTTTAATTATGATGTGTCTTGGAGTGGATTTCTTTGCTTCCATCTTGCTTGGGACTGCCTGTGCTTCCTGGACTTGCATATCTATTTCCTTCACCAAAATAGGAAAGTTTTCTTTCATTATTATTTCACATAGATTTCCAATTTCTTGCTCTTCTCCTTCTGGCACCCCTATGAAGTGAATGTTGGATTGCTTAAAGTTGCCCCACAGGTGGCTTACACTATCCTCATTTTTTTGGATTTTTTTCTTGTTTTGATTGGTTGTTTTTCGTTTCCTTATGTTCCAAATCATTGATTTGATCCTTGGCTTCATCCGCTTTACTGTTGTTTTCCTGTAAGTTATTCTTTATTTCAATTAGTATATCCTTTGTTTTTGACTGGGTCTTTTTTATGCTGTTTAGGTCCTCACTAAGTTAATTATTTTGAACTCTGCATCTGATAGATTTCTTATCTCCATTTCATTTCGCTCTTTCTCTGGAGTTTTGACCTGTTCTTTCGGTTGGGCCATGTTTCTTTGTCTCCTCGTTTTTGGCAGCCTCCCTGTTTGTTTCTACGTATTGGGTAGGGCTGCTTTGACTCTGTGTCTTGGTAGTGTGGCCTAATATAATAGGTGTCCTGTAGGGCCCATCGGCACAGCCTCCCCTATCACCCAAACTGGGTATTCAAGGTATGCCCTTCATGTGGGCTGAGTACACCCTCCTCTTGTAGCTGAGCCTTGGCTGCTGTTGGTGATCAATGGGAGGGATTTACTCAGGCCAGTCAGCTGCAAGGACTAGCTGTGACCACTGACCACCAACCTCTGCCATCTTTGGAGGATCAGCTGTGCAGGGGCAGAGTGGTGGTGCTCTGACGTGGTCTGTAGCACTGGGTACACTGGCCCTGATGTTTCCTGGGTGGTGCTGGCCAAGGTGAGCCACTACCTGTTTTACCTGAGGCACCCTGCCAGAGCTATACAGCAGTCTGAGACGTCTGCTACCTGTGCTGGGCTTAGAGATTCCCAGGCGAAGCCAAGCTATGAATCTAAGCTGGCTGCTGCTAGTGCTGGGCCTGGGACTCACTGAATCTAGCTGTTGCTTGTTTGATAGGATTTAGGAAGTTGTGAAGCATGAGCCAAGACCAGCCATTCACAAAGAAAAGCAGCTTTGGTGGGCTCGTAAGTTGGTTGGGATGGAGTCTCTAGGAATCTCTAAGTTGGGTCAAACAGTGTTAGCCAGGTTGAAGAAATTTTAGATACAGAACCAATTTGCTGGCTGTGGGCCCAGAAATGGGACAATGGCCTCTGCTCGCCGTGATGTCAGACACCTCAGCCTCCCCTGGCATGCCACTGGTGCCCTTCAAGCAGCCACCCTGTTGTCAGAGCCCAAAGGGAGTGAGTCTGAGTAGGTGAGTCCTTGTGTGGGTTCTTTAAGAGTAACTGCTCAGGGATCCAGCAGTTTCCTTCACTGACTCAGTCTCTGCTGGATTTTGCAGCCAGAAATTGTGGGTACTTATCTCCCTGCATGGGAATCCTGGGCTGGGTGGCCTGGTGTGGGGCTGAGACTCCTCACTCCCAAGATATCTCTCCTGAATTTTTATCCACAACATGTGGGTGTGGACCAGCCTGTTCCTCATCTGCACCCCTCCTACCAGTCTAGATAGATGTGGTTTCTTTAATTCCATAGTTGTCAGACTTCCATTCAAGTAGATTTCTGTCAGTTCTGTATCTTAGTTGTAATTTTGATGTGGCAAGCGATATCTGCCTTTGCCACGATATTGACAGGACGTATACCTAACATTCCTGAAATAATGCCAACACTGGTCTTTCTCACTTTTCATTCATTTCTCTGTATGATTTATTTGCTGTCATAGCACTTTTCATCCCTGCTCTGTGCTGTGGATAAATTCCTTTGTATGACTTTCCAGTGTCACTAATTTCTATCTTCAACTGAATCCAGTCTAGAGTCAGCCCAGTTTTTGTAGTTAACTAAATATATTTTCCCTTTCCAAAATTTCAAGTTGATTCTTTTTCATATCTGACAGTTTCTGATTCGTAACTATCTCTTTTTTCTTTCTTCGCAATATCCTGTTTTTGCTTTCTTTTTTAGAAGGTGGATGCCATTTGTTCCATTTCCTTTTAGAGGCTCTTTAAAATACTGATATTAAAGACTTTTTCAGAGTGTTCTTATTTCCCTCTAGTTTCATAAGTTTATTGGCTATCCTATATGTAACAGTTGCCTCCAGCTTCTGAGATTTTAGTGTGCAGCTCATCTTAAGTGGAAGTGTCTTAGTGCTGTTGTTTCTGTGCTTGCTTACTTCTCAAGGTCTGGCATTTTTTTGCTGCTTCTGCATCATCTTCTTGGACCACCTCTTAGTACCAGGTATAACAGGATAGTTTGAGTTCTGGTTTTCCAGAGCTGGTGTAGACCTAGTCCTCTGGCTATAGCCAAACTCAGCTTTGGCCCAGGTGGGACTCTCTGTTTTATCCCACACCTTAGGCAGTGAATGGCTCGGTATTGACCATGCTCTCGAAGAAGCTGTGACTGGGTCTGGTCCTTGACACTCAGCAAGGCTCCTTGTCCATACTCTCTTGCAGGAGCTGAAAGTCAGCTAACACCGCCTGCTTTTCATTCTCGAGCCCAGGAAGAGGCCAGCACTTCAACCCCACTTACTGTTCTGTGTTACATTTTATTTAGATCCACAGAGTTCACTTTTCAAAAACTTTAAAACAGATAAGCAAAACTGTCTGTGATTAGAATGGAGAAAGTAGGGGATTTTAAAGCTCTCTATTCAACACTATTCAGGAGTCATTCATTTACTTCTCAGTCCACAGACACATGGTTCCCCCTATTTTCAGAAAAAGTATCCATTGATCTAATTGTTTATCTTTATAGCAATATCACACTGACTTGATTCCTACAGTTTTATAATATGTCTTGAAATCAGTGTTAGCTTTCACACTTGTTGTTATTTTCTAGGTTGTTTTTGGCTACTCTAGGTCCTTTGCATGCCTATATGAATTTGAGATCCAGTCTATCAACTTCTGTTGAAAAGTGAGGTGAGGTCTTGATTGGTATTTCATTGAATCTATAGATCAATTTTGGGAGAATAAACACCTTAACAACACTGTCTTCTCACTCATGAATAAAGCATCTCTCTCTATTTATTTAAGTATTCTTCAATTTCTTTTAGCAATATATTGTAGTTTTCAATGTGCAGGTCTTTCTCATCTTATGCCAGACTTATCCCCCAGTAATTTATATTCTTGATGCTATTAAAGATGGTATCATTTTTTCTTTTTTAAATTGTTCAGATACAGTTGTCTCCATTTTCCCATCACCACTTCCCCCACACTGGCCATCCCCATCACCCACCCTTGATCCTACCCTCCTTTGGCTTTGTCCCTGTGTCCTTTATACATGTTCCTTGACTATGCTTCCTGCTTTTAACCCCATTATCCACTCCCACCTCGGCTCTGGTTACTGTCTCTTCTTAATTTCAATGTCTCTGGTTATATTTTGCTTCCTTGTTTGTACTATTGAATAGTTTCTATTTATACGCGAGATCATATGGTATTTGTCTTTCACTGCCTGGCTTATTTAACTTAGCATAATGCTCGCCAGAGCCACACATGTTGTTGCAAAGGGTAGGAGCTCCTTTCTCTTTGCTGTGTAGTATTCCATTGTGTAAACGTACCACAGTTTTTTTTAATCAACTCATTTACTGATGAGTACTTAGGTTGCTTCCAACACTTGGCTATTGTAAATTGTGCTACTATGAACATTGGGGTGCATAGGTTCTTTTCAATTGGTTTTTCAGGTTTCTTAGGGTATAATTCCATCAGTGGAATTACCAGATCAAGAGGCAGATCCACTTTTACGTTTCTGGGGAAATTCCATACTGTTTTCCACAGTGGGTGCACCAGTCTGCATTCTCATCAATAATGTACTAGGGTTCCATTTTCTCCACAACCTCGCCAACACTTGTTATTTGTTGATTTGTTTATGATGGCCATTCTGAATGATGTGAAGTGGTATCTCATTGTGGTTTTAATTTGCATCTCTCTGACGGCTAGTGGTGCTGAGAATCCTTTCCTATGCCTCTGGGCCCTCTGTATGTCCTCCTTGGAGAAGTGTCTGTTCAGGTCCTTTGCCCATTTCTTAATTGGGCTGCTTGTCTTCCTGGTGTAGAGTCATGTGAGTTCTTTATATATTTTGGAGATCAAACCAATGTCCAACGCATCATTAGGTAAATATATTTTCGCATATGGTTGGTTCATTTTTCATTTTGCTGATGTTTTCTTTAGCTGTGCAGAAGCTTTTTATTTTGATGAAGTCCCATTTGTTTATTCTTTCCTTCATGTCCCTTGCTCTGTCAGTGAAAATATCTGGCATGTCTGAGATTTTCTTGCCTATGTTCTCCTGTAGAACTTTTATGGAGTCACGACTTATATTTAAGTCTTTTATCCATCTTGAGTTTATTTTTGTTTATGGTGTAAGTTGGTGGTTAAGTTTCCTTTTCTTGCATATAGCTGTCCATATCACCCAACACCAGTTGTTGAAGAGGCTATTTTTACTCCAATTTATGCCTCTGCCCCCTTTGTCAAATATTAATTGATGATAGAGACTTGGGTTTACATCTAGGCTCCCTGTTCTGTTCCATTGGTCTATGCGTCTGTTCTTTGGAAGGACCAAACGGTTTTGATTACCGTGGCGTGGTAATACAGTTTGATATCAGGTATGGTGTGCCCACCTACTTTGCTCTTCTTTCTCAGAATTGTTTCAGCTATTCGGGGTCATTTATGGTTCCATATAAATTTTTGAAATGTTTGTTCTATATCTTTGAAATATGTCACTGGTATTTTATTTATTTATTTTATTTTTAAAAAATGTTTTATTGATTATGCTATTACAGTTGTCCTATTCCCCCCACTTTATTCCCCTCTGCCCTGCACATGCCCTCCCACCCACATTGCCTCCCTTTAGTTCATGTCCATGGGTCATATATATAAGTTCTTTGGCTTCTACATTTCCTATAGTATAGTTAATCTCCCCCTGTCTATTTTCTACCTACCATTTCTGCTACTTATTCTCTGTACCTTTCCCCCCTCTCTCCCGCTCCCACTCCCCTGTTGATAACCCTCCATGTGATCTCCATTTCTGTGATTCTGTTCCTGTTCTAGTTGTTTGCTTAGTTTGTTTTTGGTCTTGTTTTGTTTTTTAGGTTCAGTTGTTGATAGTTGCGAGTTTGTCATTTTACCGTTTATATTTTTGATCTTCTTTTTCTTAGATAAGTCCCTTTAACATTTCATATAATAAGGGCTTGGTGATGATGAACTCCTTTAACTTGACCTTATCTGAGAAGCACTTTATCTGCCCTTCCATTCTAAATGATAGCTTTGCTGGATACAGTAATCTTGGATGTAGGTCCTTGCCTTTCATGACTTTGAATACTTCTTGACAGCCCCTTCTTGCCTGTAAGGTCTCTTTGGAGAAATCAGCTGACAGTCTTATGGGAACTCCTTTGTAGGTAACTGTGTCCTTTTCTCTTGCTGCTTCTAAGATTCTCTCCTTCTGCTTAATCTTGGGTAATGTAATTATGATGTGCCTTGGTGTGTTCCTCCTTGGGTCCAGCTTCTGTGGGGCTCTCTGAGCTTCCTGGACTTCCTGGAAGTCTATTTCCTTTGCCAGATTAGGGAAGTTCTCCTTCATTATTTGTTCAAATAAGTTTTCAATTTCTTGCTCTTCCTCTTCTTCTGATTTGGATGTCGGAATGTTTCAAGATGTCCTGGAGGTTCCTAAGCCTCTCCTCATTTTTCTGAATTCTTGTTTCTTCATTCTGTTCTGGTCAAATGCTTATTTCTTCCTTCTGGTCCACAGCATTGATCTGAGTCCCAGTTTCCTTCCTGTCACTGTTGGTTCCCTGTACATTTTCCTTTGTTTCTCTTAGCATAGCCTTCACATTTTTCATCTAATTTGCTACCATATTCAACCAATTCTGTGAGCATCCTGATTACCACTGTTTTGAACTGTGCATGTGATAGGCTGTCTGTCTCTTCATCGCTTAGTTGTGTTTTTTCTGGAGCTTTGATCTGTTCTTTCATTTAGGCCATTTTTTTTGTCTCTGTGCACCTGTTATGTAGTGAGGGGTGAGCCCTAGGTACTCGCCTGGGTGGGGCAACTCACACTGCTGCACTGTGCCTTGGTGTATGTGAGGGAAGGGTGTGAGAGGGAACAATGGTGCTTGCTCTATTCTCTGCCGGTTTTCAGTCACTTCCTCCACTGTCCACAAGCAAATTGGGCCCTTCTGGTGCTTATTCCCAGGTGGGTGGGTTTGTGTATGTTCTAGGACCTCATGCATCTCTCCAACATCCAATGAACTCTCCTGTAAGGCTGGGAGTTTCTCCAGGTGCTGCCTCAACCCCCACTGGTGTTTTCAATGATAGGTTTGAGGCTTTATTTCTCTGCACTGGAACCCTGGGTTTTGTGGTCTCTCTTACTCCCCAGTTGTTCCTCATGGTTTATCTGCATACAGATGTGGGACCTCCTGCTCCACCAGCTGTTGCCCCGCCAGGAGTCCTCTCTGCCTTGCTGTCTGACTCCGCCCCTCCTCCTTGTCTGGATGAATGTTTCTTCTTTAACCCCTTGGTTGTTGGACTCCATACAGTTAGATTTTCTGTCAGTTCTGGTTGTTTTTTTTGTTTTTAAATTGCTGTCCTTCTTTTGGTTGTGCAAGGAGGCACAGTGTGTCTACCTATGCCTCCATCTTGGCTGGAAGTCATCATTGGTATTTTAATAGAGATTGCATTGAACCTATACATTGCTTTACATATTATGGATATTTTGATGATTTTAATTCTTCCCATCCATGAACATGGTATATACTTCTATTTCTTTATGTCTTCCATAATTTCTGTCTTCAGTGTTGTGTAGTTTTCTAAGTACAGGTCTTTTACCTCCTTGGTAAAGTCTATTTTTAGGTACTTTATTTTTCTTGTTGCTACATCGAATTCGATTTTTTTCCTGATTTCTGTTTCTAATATTTCATTGTTGTTGTACAAAAATGCCTTCAATTTCTGAATATTTACTTTGTATCCCATTGTTTTGCAAAATTCACTTATTGGGTCAAGTACTTTTTTGGTGGCATCTATAGGATTGTCTATGTGCAAACAATGACAGTTTTGCATCCTCCTTTCCAATTTGGATGCCTTTATTTCTTTTGCTTGTCTGATCACTCTGGCTAGTCCAATATTATGTTGAATAGAAGTGGTGAAAGCGAACATCCTTGTCTTGTTCCTGATCTTAATGGGAAAGCTTTTAGTTTTTGCCTGTTGAGTGTGATGAGTGTTGGCTGTAGGACTCTCATATATGGCCTTTATTATGTTGAGGAATGCTCCCTCTACTCCTACTTTGCTGAGTGTTTTTATCATAAATGGGTCCTGTACCTTATCAGATGCTTTTTCTGCATCTATTAACATGATCATGTGATTTTTGCCTTTCCTTTTGTTTATGTGATATTATCACATTTAATGATTTGAGAATATTGTACCATCCTTGCACTCCTGGGATGAGTCCCACGTGATCATGGTGTATGATCTTTTTAATGTGTTGATGCATGTGGTTTGCCATAAATTAGTATCATTATTTTTAAATGTCAGTTTTCAATTTTTCATTAATAGTATGTAAAACAACAATTGATTTTTGTATTTTAATCTTGTGTCCTGAAACCTTGCTGAATTCATTTATTACCTCTAAAAAAACCTTTTTTTGTGTATGTGAGTGTGGATTCCTTAGGGTTCTCTCTCTATATAAGATCATGTACCCTGGAAATTGAGATAGAGTAACTCCTCCCTTTCCAATCTGCATGCCTTTATTTCTTTTCCTTGACTAACATCTCTGGTTAGAACTTACAACACAATATCAAATAGAAATGGCAACAGTGGGCATCCTTGTCTTGATCCTGATCACAAGGGATAGTTTTCAGTCTTTTACCAGTAGTTTAATGTTAGCTGTGGGTTTTCATAGATGTCCTTTATGAGGTTGAAGTAGTTCACTTTATTTTCTTATTTTCTGAGTTTTTATTAGCAACAGATGATGAATTTCGTCAAGTTTTTCCCTACATCTATTCAACTATTATGTTACTTTTATTTTTTAGTTTGTTAATATAGTGAAGTACATTAAGGTTAAACATTAATCAAATCTTGAATTCCTGGGATAAACACTACTTGGTCATGATGTACTATTATCCTTTTTATTTATTGGTATATTTGCTTTGTCAAAATTCTTTTCAGAATTTTTATATTTATGTTTATGACTAATATTGGTCTAAAGTTTTCTTTTAATGTCTTTATCTGGTTTTAGTATGAAAGTAATGGTGGCCTTATAGAAAGAGTTAGAAAAGATTTTCTTCCTTTTTTCAATTTTCTGGGAGAGTTTCCAAAGAATTGTTATTATTTCTTTCTTAGCCATTAGGTATATTTCACCAATAATGCCACTTAGGCCTGGAGTTTTCTTTGTGGAAGGTTTTTAACTAATTCAAGTTCTATAATAAATATAGGTCTCTCAGATTATCAACTACTTTTAAGTTTATTAATATACTGAGTTTACTGGCATAAAGAGTTTTTGTAATAATCCCTTACTATCCTGTAGAATCAAAAGTGATGTCACTTCAACTATTACTGGTATCAATAATTTGTGTATTCTCTCTATCCTTTATCCCTCTGGCTGAGGTTTATCAACATTATTATTGATCTCAATGAATTAAATTTTGGTTTCATTGATTTTCTCTACTATTATACAGCTTTCAATGTCATTGATTTATACACTGATCTTTTTCTCCTTTTCTTTGTGGTTCCTTTGTTCTTTTGATTATAGTTTCTTAAAGTGAAACTTTCTTAAAAGTCCCAATTGATTTGAGACTTTTTATTCCTTTTTCTAATATAGATGTTTAGTGACATAAATTTCCAAATTTTGATATTATGTGTTTTTATTTTCATTCAGTTTAAAATGTTTTCTATTAATACTTTTGATTTCCTCTTTGATCCATGGGTAATTTTGAAGTATGCCATTTAATTTTCAAATATTTAGAGATATCTTGTGTTACTGATTTACAATTTAACTCAACAGTGATCAGGAAATATAGTTTGAGTGACTTCAAATTTTTATGGTTTGAGATTTAACTGTTATGGCCCAGAATATGTTCTATCTCAGTAAATATGTTCATCTCAAAAGAATGTTTATTTTTCAGTTGCTTGGTAGAGTATTCCATAAATGCCAATTTAGTCAAGTTGGTTATAGTGTTGTTCTAATGTCCTATATTCTTACCAATATTCTACTTGTATCAATTATTAAGAGAAGTATTGCAATCCCTGGCTGCAACTGTAGAATTATCTCTTTCTACATTTATCTATTTCTTATTCTACAATTTATCTATTATAAATTATCTATTTATATCTCCTTACAGTTCCATCATTAATTGCTTATATATGAGGTCTGTCCAAAAAGAGCCCAGCCATTGTTAATATAATGAGGATGGTTTGCGTGACATCAATATAACCTGGCAACCAAAGAGAGTGGCCTGGAATGCACATGTGTGAACAATGATGACTTCACTGTACTAGTCAGTGGAGGTGACAGATGCCATTAGATGAGCATATGTACTGTGTGGCCATTGCATTCAAATAACTGAGCAAACAGAGCTATGTATCTGCACCAAATTTTACATTAAGCATGAACATTTCTCCATGGAAACTATTTGGATGATTCAGAAGGTTGCAGCTATGGGCAACTTGTGACTGGCAGTTTCATCATGACAATGTACCTGCTCATGCATCATGTCTCATGCAGAATTTTTTGGCAAAACATCAAATCACCCAGATGACTCAGTCCCCCTAAAGCCCAGGTTTGGTGCCCTGTGACTTCCGCCTTTTCCAAAAACTGAAATACCCTTTGAAAGGGAGGAGGTTTTAGACCATCAGTGAGATTCAGGAAATTATGACAGGGCAGCTGAGAGCATTTGGGAGAACTGTGTGAGGTCCCAAGGTGCCTATTTTGAAGGGAAGTGAGGTGTCACTGTCATATGTATGTTTCTTGTGTTTTGTATCTTCTTCAAGAAATGCCTCTATTTTTCATAGAATGTGGCTGGATACTATCTGGACAGACTATGTATTTTGAGGTTTTGTTAGTTGAGGCATAAATATTTAGATGTCTTGATGAACCAACTCTTACTATTGTAAAATTGACTATTTTATTAGTAATGATATTCTTTGTTCTGAATTCTACTCTGTCTGATATTAATATAACCAATCCAGATTTCTTCTGATTAGTATTAACATGGTAGTCAATCCTCATTATTCACAGATTCTGCATTTGTGTACTTATCTACTAGCTAAAATTGATTTGTAACCCACAAATCAATACCTCTGGGGTTTTTGCAGTCATCCTTAGACATGTGCAGATTAGCAAATAATGTAAGTTACCCATGCATGTGTTCCCAGCAGAGGGGTGCCAACATGAAGCTTTTCCTTCCTATTTCAGCTCATACAGAATGCTCAGGGACAGAGAGACAGGAGGGAGAAGGGTAGTGCAATGCAAGAAGCTCCAGCTCTGGGGCAGTTGGACGGGCTTCAATATTGACTCTGTCACCAGTTACTAGGCTGGCCTTGGGCAAGTCCCTTAACACTTCCAAACCTCATTTTTCTTTTGTAAAATAAAGAAAATAGAATCTACCAGGATGAGTTATTTTAGTATTTAAGATTGAAATCAATGTGAAACACACACCAAGACAAAATCTAATTGAATTGTTCAAAATAAATATTTCTGTGACAAACAGAATCTTAAACCAGAGAAAAAAAGGCACATTACATAAAGTATGAAAAAATTAAAGATGAGAGTAGATTTCTGATCAGGAACACTTCAGCTGAGAGCACTGAAAAAAATCTGTCAAGTTAAAATTTTATACCCAGAAAAATACCCTTAAAAATGAAAGAAAAATAAAGAGTTATTCAGACATAAAGGCAAAAGATTTCATCATTAATAGATCCACATATGAGAAATGTGGAACAAAGTACTCAAGGAAGAATGAAATGATACCAGCTGGAAATAAGGATCTATACAAAGGAATGAAGAGAACTACAAATGGTAAGTACATGCCCTGGACTGGATAGCTTCACAGGCAAATTTAACCAAACATTCAAAGAAGAACTAACTTCTCTCCTGCTCAAACTATTCCAAAAAATTCGAGAAGAGGGAAGACTCCCAAACAGGTTTTACGAAGCCAGTACTATCCTACTTCCAAAACTGGGTAAAGACACAACAAGAAAGAAACTACAGGCCCATATCTGTGATGAACATAGATGCTAGAATCCTTAACATAATATTGACAATCCAAATCCAGCAATATGTCAGAAAGATTATACACCATGACCAAATGGATTCATCCCAGGAATGCAAAGATGGTACAATATTTGCAAATCAATGAACATAATACAAACAAAATAAAGGACAAAAACCACATGATAATCACAATAGATGCAGAAAAGCATTTGATAAAAGTTCTCCCTCCCTGTTCTGCAGTCTGAAAACTTCTCTCTAGAGAGTGTGTTGGGACCTACCTGTTTGTTCATCATCTCATCTGAATTGCGACCTTGATTTACTAATACTAGTGTCTCACAAACTGTTGTTTCATAAATTTCCTTCATGTCTTTTTTGTTGTTATTTTTTCATTTTTTAAAATTATTTTTGTTTTGTTTTGTATTTAATTTTTTTTAATTTTCATTCAGTTACAATTGTCTGCATTTCCTCCCCCATCCCTCCACCCCACCCCAGCCAACCCCACCTCCCTCCCCCACCTCTACCCTCCCCCTTGATTTTGCCCTTGTGTCCTTTATAGTAGCTCCTATAGTAGCTCTCCCCACTATCCCCTCCCCACTCTCCTCTGGCTATTGTTAGATTGTACTTAATTTCAATGTCTCTGGTTATATTTTGTTTGCTTTTTTTCTTTTGTTGATTATGTTCCAGTTAAAGGTGAGATCATATGGTATTTGTCCTTCACCATCTGGCTTATTTCACTTGGCATAATGCTCTCCAGTTCCATCCATGCTGTTGCAAAGGGTATAAGCTCCTTCTTTCTCTCTGCTGCATAGAATTCCATTGTCTAAATGTATCATAGTTTTTGGAACCACTCATTTGCTGATGGGCACTTAGGTTGCTTCCAATACTTGGCTATTGTAAATTGTGCTGCTATGAACATTGGGGTGCACAGGCTCTTTTGAATTGGTGTTTCAGGGTTCTTAGGGTATAATCCCAGCAGTGGAATTGCTGTGTCAAAGGGCAGTTCCATTTTTAGTTTTCTGAGGAAATTCCATACTGTTTTCCACAGTGGATGCACCAGTCTGCATTCCCACCAACAATGTGCTAGGGTTTCCTTTTCTCCGCATCCTCTCCAACATTTGTTTGTTGATTTGTTTATGTTGGCCACTGTGACTGGTGTGAGATGGTACCTCATTGTGGTTTTAATTTGCATCTCTCTGATGGCTAGTGATGCTGAGCATCTTTTCATATGTCTCTGGGCCCTCTGTATGTCTTCCTTGGAGAAGTGTCTGTTCAAGTTCTTTGCCCATTTTTTAATTGGGTTGTTTGTCTTCCTGGAGTGCAGTATGTGAGTTCTTTATATATTTTGGAGATCAGGCCCGTGTCTGAGGTATCATTGGCAAATATGTTTTCCCATACTGTTGGTTCTCTTTTAATGTTAATGCTGTTTTCTTTAGCCATACAGAAGCTTTTTATTTTGATGAGGTCCCATTTGTTTATTCTTTCCTTTATGGCCCTTGCTTTGGGGGATGTGTCTGTGAGGATGTTGCTGCGTGGAATGTCTGAGATTTTCCTGCCAATGATTTCCTCGAGGACTTTTATGGTGTTACGACTTATAATTTAAGTCTTTTACCCACCTTGAATTTATTTTTGTGTATGGTGTAAGTTGGTGATCGAGTTTCATTTTTTTGCACGGAGCTGTCCAGCTCTCCCAACACCATTTGTTGAAGAGACTATTTTTGCTCCATTTTATGCTCCTGCCTCCTTTGTCAAATATTAATTGACTGTAAAGACTTGGGTTCATTTCTGGCCTCTCTGTTCCGTTCCATTGGTCTATGTGCCTGTTTTTATGCCAGTACCAGCCTGTTTTGATTACAGTGGCCTTGTAATATAGTTTGATATCAGGTATTGTGATCCCTCCTGCTTTGTTCTTCTTTCTCAAAATTGCTGCAGCTATTTGGGGTCATTTATGGTTCCATATAAATTTCTGAAATGTTTGTTCTATGTCTATGAACTATGTCAAGGTACTTTAATAGGAATTGCATTGAATCTATAAATCACTTTGGGTGGTATGGCCATTTTGATGATGTTAATTCTTCCAATCCATGAGCATGGTACATGCTTCCATTTGTTTCTGTCTTCCTTAATTTCTTTCTTCAGTGTTGTATAGTTTTCTGAGTACAGGTCTTTTACCTCCTTGGTTAGGTTTATTCCTAGGTACTTTATTTTTCTTGTTGCTATATCAAATGGGATTTTTTCCCCTGATTTCTGTTTCTGCTGTTGTTGTTATTCTCATTGGGAGGATAAATCTTGTCCTCATTTATTTTGGCTGTACTCAGAAGTGTAGCATTCACATGATCTAGCCATTCCACTTCTGGGTATTTATCCAAGGAAAATGAAAACATTAATTTGAAAAGATATGTGCATCATTGTGTTCATTACAGCATTATTTACAATAGCGAAGATGAAAGTAACCTAGGTGTCCATTGTAGAGAAATGGATAAAGATGTGGTATATATATAATATATACAACAGAATATTACTCAGCCATAAAAAAGAATGAAATATTGCCATATGGGGCAAGATGGATAGAGAAGAGGGTATTATGCTAAGTGAAGTAAGTCAGACAGAGAAAAACAAATACCATATTATTTTACTTATATATGGAATCTAAAAACACTAAATTAAATAAATAAATAAATAAATAAATAAATAAATAAATAAATAAATAAAACAGAAACAAACCCATAGATATACAGAATATGCGGATGGTTGCCAAATGGGAGGCAGGTGGGAGATGGGTGAATAAGGTGAAGAGGAATAAGAGATACAAACTTCCAGTTATAAGAAAATGTATAAGTCACAGGGATATATAGCACAGGAAAAGGGTCCATCCTATCATAACAACTTTGTATGACAGAAAGTTACTAGTCTTAGTGTGGTGATCAAATTGCAAAACATGGCCTCCGGCCAAGATGGAGGCAGAGATAGACACAATGTGCCTCCTCGCACAACCAAAAGAAGTACAACAATTTAAAAACAAAGAACAACCAGAACTGACAGAAAATCAAACTGTATAGAAGTCCGACAACCAAGGAGATACACAAGAAACATTCATCGAGATCGGTAAAAGGGGTGGACACAGGCAGCCAGGGCAGAGAGGACTCGTGGCAAGGCAGCGGCTGGCGGACCCAGCAAAGTGGCTGATTGTGGTACGGGGCACGCCAGGCTGCAGCTGGCAGACCCTGCGGCCCCACATTTGTGCATAGATAAACCAGGAGGAACAGTGGGGGAGCAAAGTAGACCCCGAAACCCAGGGCTCCAGCTTGGGGAAATAAAGCCTCAAACCTCTGATTCAAAACACCTGTGGGGGTTGAGGTGGCAGCAGGAGAAACTCCCAGCCTCATGGGAGAATTCCTTGGAGAGACCCACAGGGGCCTAGAATGTACACAAACCCACCCACTGGGGAAGCAGCACCAGAGGGGCCCAATTTAAATGTGGGTAGGAGAGGGAGTGACTGAAAATCAGCCTAATATGGCAAAAAACTTCCCTAATCTGGCAAAGGAAATAGACTTCCAGGAAGTCCAGGAAGCTCAGAGAGCCCCACAGAAGCTGGACCCAAGGAGGAACACACCAAGGCACATCATAATTACATTACCCAAGATTAAACAGAAGGAGAGAATCATAGAAGCAGCAAGAGAAAGGACACAGTTACCTACAAAGGAGTTCCCATAAGACTGTCAGCTGATTTCTCCAAAGAGACCTTACAGGCAAGAAGGGGCTGTCAAGAAGTATTCAAAGTCATGAAAGGCAAGGGCCTACATCCAAGATTACTGTATCCAGCAAAGTTATCATTTAGAATGGAAGGGCAGATAAAGTGCTTCTCAGATAAGGTCAAGTTAAAGGAGTTCATCATCACCAAGCCCTTATTATATGAAATGTTAAAGGGACTTATCTAAGAAAAAGAAGATCAAAAATATAAACGGTAAAATGACAAACTCGCAACTATCAATAACTGAACCTAAAAAACAAAACAAGACCAAAAACAAACTAAGCAAACAACTAGAACAGGAACAGAATCACAGAAATGGAGATCACATGGAGGGTTATCAACAGGGGAGTGGGAGGGGGAGAGAGGGGGGAAAGGTACAGAGAATAAGTAGCAGAAATGGTAGGTAGAAAATGGACAGGGGGAGGGTAACAATAGTATAGGAAATGTAGTAGCCAAAGAATTGATATGTATGACCCATCGACATGAACTATAGGAGGGAGATGTGGAAGGGAGGGGGTGGGCAGAATGCAGTGGAGTGAAGGGGGGGAAATGGGACAAATGTAATAGCATAATCAATAAATATATTTTTAAAAATAAAAAATAAGTTTATTGTAATAAACTCATCACTTTTATTAAAAAAAACAAATTGCAAAATATATAAATGTTGAATCATTATGATGTACACCTGAAACAAGTATTATATGTCAACTATACTTAAATAAAAAACAAAATAGAAAAACATCTGCCTTTATCTTTTAGCTATGAAAATATGATTATACCTATTACTTAAAACCTTCTAGCAATATATGCTTCTTTGCCCTTAGGTAAAAACTACAATTCCTTGACATAGCTAAAAGAAACTTCATGATCACACCTGCACACTTTTCAGCTTTATCACAAGATACCCACCCTTCTGCTTTCTTTGTTATTCCCCACTGACCCAATTTTAGTTCTTAAATGCGCCAGTCCTGTGTTAGCTTCAATGTCACCTCACTCCACCACTTCACACTATGTTCTGCTCATCTTTGAGATCTAGAAGTAAATTTTGCCTCAGCAGAGAAATTGTCCTAGGCATATTATTGTTCTCCTACCATACTTTTTTTCAGGCCCATCAAACTAAATGGGGTTACCCATAGTAGAAACTCAGGTCTTTCTCATTACCGTGTCTGTGCCTTTGTTAGTCCCTCTGCCAAAATTCTTTCAAGATGCTGAAAAAGCAATAGATAAAGTCCAGTAGTCATTTGTGATAAAACTCTCCACAGAGTGGAAATAGAGGGAGCATACCTCAACATAATAAGGCCAAATATGAGAAACCTACAACCAACATCATATTCAATAGGCAAAAACGAAAAGCTTTCCCCTTAAAATCAAGAGTAAGACAAGGGTGCCTGCTTTTACCACTTTTACCCAACACAGTATTGGAAGTTTTAGCCACAGCAATCAGACAAGCAAAAGAAATAAAAGGCATCCAAATTGGAAAAGAGGAAGTATAACTGTCATTGTTTCCAGATGACATGATAGTGTACACAGAAAGCCCTATACTCTCCACCAAAACACTACTTCACCTAGTAAATGAATTTGGTAAAGTAGTGGTATACAACATCAATATTCAAGGGCATTTTTGCACACCAACAATGTGCAAATATTGAGGGCATTTTTGTACACCAACAATGAACTATCAGAAAGAGAAACTAGGGGAAAAATTCCATTTACTATAGCAACAAATAAAATAAAGTACCTAGGAATAAACCTAACCATGGAAGTAAAAGACCTGTACTCAGAAAACTCCAAAACACTGAATAAAAAATTAAGACACAAACAAATGGAAGTACATACCATGTTCATGGACTGGAAGAATTAACATCATTAAAATGACCATAATACTCAAAGCAATGTATACATTCGAGGCAATTCCTGTTAAAATACCAATGGCATATTTCACAGATCTAAAACATTTCAAAATTTATATGGAACCATAAACAACTCCAAGTAGCCTCAGCAATTTTGAGAAAGAATAATGAAGTAGGAGGGATCACAATACATAATATCAAACTATACTACATGGCCATGGTAATCAAAACTGTTTGATCCTGCCATAAGAACAGACACATAGATCAATGGAACAGAATATAGAGCCCAGACTTAAGCCCATATCTCTATGACAATATTTTTTAATTGCTGTTTTAGTTTTTTTTATTGAGGTTCGAATATTGTTGTCTCCATTTACCCACCACCATTTTGCCCCGCCCTATTCAGAAAAACCTCCCACCCTCAAACACACCCCCCTTGGCTCTATCCATGAGTCCCTCATACATGTTCATTTATGTCCCTTCCCCTTCTTCCCCATGTTATTTCCCTCTCCCTTCCCTTCTGGTTACTATCAGTTTGTTGTTGATTTCAATGTCTCTGGCTATATTTTGCTTGCCAGTTTGTTTTGTTAATTAAGTTCCACTTAAAAGTGAGATCATGTGGTATTTGTCTTTACTGCCTGTCTTACTTCACTTAGCATAATACTTTCCAGTTTATCCATGTTGTCACGAAGGATAGGAACTCCTTCTTTCTTTCAGCTGTGTGGTATTCCATTGTGTGACTGTACCATAGTTTTTTGATCCACTCATTTAATGATGGGCACTTAGGTTGCTTCCAGCACTTGGCTGTTGTAAATTGAGCAGCAGCTTATGAACATTGGGGTGCATAAGTTCTTTTGGACTGGTGTTTCAGGATTCTCAGGGTATAAACCCAGCAGTGGAATTGCTGAGTCTAAAGGCAGTTCCATTTTTAGTTTTCTAAGGAAATTCCATACTGTTTTCCATAGTGCCCACACCGGTCTGCATTCCCACCAACAGTGCACTAGGGTTCCCTTTTCTCCACAGCCTCTCCAAAACTTGTTTGTTGTTTATGGTGGCCATTCTGACTGGTGTGAAGTAGTATCTTATTGTGGTTTTAATTTGCATCTCTTTGATGGCTAGTGATGCTGAGCATCTTTTCATATATCTCTGGGCCCTCTGTATGTCTTCCTTGGAGAAGTGTCCAGGACTTTTGCCCATTTTTTAAATTTGGTTGTTTGTCTTCCTGGAGTAGAGTTATATGAGTTCTTTGTATATTTTGGAGATCAAACCCTTGTGTGAGGTATCATTGGCAAATATATTTTCCCATATAGTTGGATATCTTTTCATTTTAATGCTGTTTTCTTTAGCCATGCAGAAGCTTTTTATTTTGATGAGGTCCCATTTGTTTATTCTTTCCTTTATGTCCCTTGCTTTAGGGGACATGTCTGTGAGGATGTTGCTGTGTGGAATGTCTGAGATTTTCCTGCCTATGTTCTCCTCTAGGTCTTTCATGGAATCATGACTTATATTTAAGTGTTTTATCCACCTTGAGTTAATTTTGGTGTATGGTGTGAGTTGGTGGTTAAGTTTCCTTTTTTTGCATGTAGCTGTCCAAATCTCCCACCACCAGTTGTTAAAGAGGCTATTTTGATTCCATTTTATGGAATCTGCCCCCTTTGTCAAATATTAATTGACCATAGAGACTTGGGTTTATTTCTGGGCTCTCTATTCTGTTCCATTGATTGGTGTTTCTGTTCTTATGGCAGGACCAAACGGTTTTGATTACCATGGCCTTATAATATAGTTTGATGTCAGGTATGGTGATCCCACCTACTTTGTTCTTCTTTCTCAGAATTGTTACAGCTATTTGGGGTCATTTATGGTTCCATATAAATTTTTGAAATGTTTGTGTTCTACATTTGTGAAATATGTCATTGGTATTTTAATAGAGATTGTGTTGAATCTATAAATTGCTTTTGGTAGTATAGACATTTTGATGATGTTAATGCCTCCCATACATGAACATGGTATATGCTTCCATTTGTTTGTGTCTTAACTTTTTCTTCAGTGTTGTAGAGTTTTCTGAGTACAGGTCTTTTACCTCCTTGGTTAGGTTTATTCCAAGGTATTGTATATTTCTTCTAAAGGGATTTTTTTTCCTGATTCCTGTTTCTGGTATTTTGTTGGTGGTGTACACAAATGCCTTTAGTTTCTGAATATTGACTTTGTATCCTGCTGTTCTGCCAAAGAGTCTCCACAGCACTCCTTACCAGACTGGTTGTGCTGAAGCTGGTTCTGTATGTCCAAAGTTATATGCTTCTCTCTGGCTATTGCTCAGTTTTTCTGGATGGTTTCTCCACAGTTGAGTTTTGTAATACCAGGTTGTTCCTGGGAGGAGGTCAGTGTGACTTCCATTCATTCCTCTGCTATCTTCCTCCCTCGACAATATTTGACAAAGGGGTATAACCATATATTGGAGTAAATAAAGCATCTTCAATAAATGGTGTTGGGAGATCTGGACAGCTATATGCGAAAAAGGAAACTCAACCACCATCTTACACCATACACCAGAATAAACTCAAGATGGATAAAAGACTTAAATATAAGTTGTGACACCATAAAAGTCCTAGGGGAGAACATAGGCAGTAAAACCTCTGATATGCCACGCAGCAATATTTTTCCCGATATATTTCCTAGGGCAAGGGAAATAAATGAAAAAAAAAAAACAAATGGGACTATATCAATTAAAAACTTTCTGCATAGCTAAAGAAACCATCATCAAAATGAAAAGGGAATCGACCATATGGGAGAACATATTTGCCAATGATACATTGGACAAGAGTTTACTCTCCAAAATATACAAAGAACTCATATGACTCAACACCAGGAAGATGACAATCCAATTAAAAAATGGGCAAAGTACCTGAATAGTCATTACTCCAAGGAGCACACACACAGAGGGCCCAGAGATATATGAAAAGATGCTCAACATCACTAGTCATCAGAGAAATGCAAATTAAAACCAAAATGAGATATCATCTAACATCTGTCAGAATGGCCATCATTAATAAATTAACAAATAAGTGCTGCTGAAGATGTAGAGAGAAGAGAACCCTAGTGCACTGTTGGTGGGAATGCAGACTGGTGCAGTCACTGGGAAGAACAGTATGGAATTTCCTCAAAAAACTAAAAATGGTAGTGCTTTTTGACCTTGTAATTCCACTGCTATGGATTATACCCTAAGAATTCTGAAACAACAATTCAAAAAAATCTATACACCCCTATGTTCATAGCAGCACTATTTACAATAGCCAAGTGCTGGAAACAGCCTAACTGCTCATCAGCAGATGAGTGGATCAAAAAATTATGGTACATTTACAAAATGGAATACTGCACAGCATAAAGACAGATAGAACTCCTATGCTTCATGAAAGCATGGATGGAACTGGAGAGTATTATGGTACGTGAAATAAGCCAGTTGGTGAAAGACAAATACCCTATGATCTCACCTATAAGTGGAAACTAATGAACAAAACAAACAAAAAGCAAAATAGAACCAGAGGTATGGAAACAAAGAACAAACTGACAGGGACCAGAGGGGCAGGGAGAGGGGGATAAGGGTGGAAAGAAGGGGAAGGGACTAGTTAAGATACATGTATGAATGACCCATGGACATCAACAACAGGGTGGGGACTGACTGTGGGAGCTGGCAGTGGGCTGGGTAGAGGAGAGCAAAGAGAGAAAAATTGGGACAACTGTAATAGAACAACAATAAAATATTTAATAAAAAAGACAGTATCACCTCCTTTTGACAACTTTCCATAAATCTCTCCTACAGTCCTCCCAATCTGAGTGCACTATCTTTCTTCCATGCTTTCTTAATACCCTATGTATCCCTCCATCATAGTGTTTTTCAGAATCTACTGAAAGAGACTGTTCCCTTGCCATTCCCTCTAATTGAGGGTAGAAACAGGGGTCTATCTGGCTCTTCTCTACATCTCCAGACCCTAACAGAGTGCCTTGTATATATAGGGTTCTCTTTCACTTCTTTTTTTGCTGATGAATATATGGCTGTAGACAGCTCTTGCTCCTGCTAAATGCTGATATGAGGCTGTGTAGGCACTGTACTTTGCAGGGATAGCTGCCCTTAAAAAGAGTTACATTAATTAAATAGAATAAATTATATTGGATGCTATGGCCAATGCTTTCATAAGACTTTGGATTGGGATGAGAAAATTGATGAAATGCCTCTCAACAACCTGTGTTGGGGTCTGCTGAAGTGGGCAATTACAGCCATAAACAACCCATTACTTGTACTGTCAACAGTTTTTTCTCCTCATGCAAAATGCAGAGTAAAGTGGAAAATGTTAGGGAAGTGGCATTTACCTTACTGATATGGAAGGACTGATATAATGTGGGGACAAGTATTAGGATAGAATACACTGGGGAAGCTGTTTTAACCACCCTGTATGTCACTCTTCCCATATGTAAAATTAAACTGATGGAAGAGAATGCTTGTCTCACCATGGTGGTTATTATGGTGATAGATGAGTGAGACACAATGTTGTATTGTCCCTAGCCATGCCAATTTCTTTTGATTCCGCTTGTTATTGCACAGAGGGAGAAATGACTGGCAGGCCTCATTTTCTTCTTTGAATTGGGAAAGTTGCTAGCAGGCCAAGGCATGGAGAGGACATGATATGGGCATTTTGTGCTGATATCCCAGGGCTTCCGTACTGGGATGTGTGCTCTCATTGAGAAGCAGGGCTGTTTTAGTGCACATGTAAACATGTGTATGACATGCAGGTGAATGGGCAACATGTTTATAATCAGAAGGGGCCTGGTTTGAGACTTTAGATGCCCTAGGTCCTGCCCAGATACTCTGAGGGCCAGAGATCAGTATTTTGACATAGAGCACCAGTCAGGAAACTGCTGTGGGTTCATCACTTGGCCACTCCAATGGCTGTTTATCACTTGGCTACTACAAGGGCTGAGCCTGTGTTGGAGGCTCCCAGTAAATGGCACCAGGTGAACTTAAACCAGGCTAGAGGCACAGCTGGTAAGAAGGCAACAATTGAGGGCAGAGGTCTGGCACTGGCTGGTATAGCTTGCAGAGTCTTTGAGTACACAGACAGCTAGCCTTTCCCCAGGCTCACGTAGCCAAAGCTGCAAAAACACAGAAACTCACTTTTGGCGAATTTAAGAGAAAAGATACATATGAAAGACTATTGGGCACTTACAGAATCTCTGGGATGGCAGGGTCAGTCTTGGAGGTTCTACAGCCAGGAAAGTGCCAAACCTGTCCCTGTGGCTTCCTTGGGCCAGATCCCATGACTGCTGCACACAGACACCACTCAGCATGAGGCAGAGTCCACCTCACACCCATTGATGATTGGGCACTGCACACCACAAGTCAACTTTGCTGCTCTTGAAAAGCTCCTGGATGTTTTCACCACCCCATTCATCCCCACAGGGGATCCATGTGGCCTAATGCTTTTGTCATCTGATTGGAGGACACATACAGTCCATGTCACATGTCTGTGTCTTGCCTGAAAGGCAGGCTGAGGATTTACACACCAGCTGTGAGACCCCCTTAGGTAGGCTGCTCCAAACCAACTGGTGGGCCACAGTGTGACCAGCACCCATTGCACCTCTCAAAGCCAAGTCATTATATTCCCTCTTAAACAAGTCCCCTTCTAGTCTCTTCTGGGTCAGAGGATGCCACTGTCATTCTCCCAGTCGACTGGTTCTGGTTCCACAAACCTGGAAACTGGGTTTGAGTCCTCACTTTCCCTGAGCACTTCCACCCAGACCGTCTCCAAGTCATAACCACTCTGCCTCCTAAATGTCTCATTATTTTGCCCCAATTCCACTATCTATCTCACCCATGTGGCCCAGGCTCATCATCACCTCTCACTTAGGCACAGCAGCACCTTTCTCTTGGCTCCCAGGCTTGGGCTGCTGGCAGCGCCTCTTCCTCCCTACTGTGTCAGGTGACATTTGGTTAAAGGCAAACCCTCTTGCTTCAAATCCTGTGGTGGGTCCCCACTGCCTTCAACAGAGAACTCAACCCCCAGATTCTGTGATAATTTTTATGTTTACTTTTTTGATTCTCATGCATTGAGCACTCTAGTAATATTCTTATTCTCTAACCAAAAAATAAAATAGCTACAGTGTAGTGAATACATACAGTATATGCCATGTAGATGGTCCTCACAGAGTGTCAGCGGAGGTATGTGCTGTCTTTCAGAGGAAGACACTGGTCACAGGAAAAACAGCAGTTTTGGCATTCAAAATAGGTCTACTTGCCTTCCAAGCTCATGCCTTCAACCAGGCCTCCGTCTGCTCTGCCTTTACTGAATTGCCTGCTGCTGGTAGAATAAGACTACTTTCTCCCATTTCTATTTGTTTGACTATTCCTTTCCTCCTGCTTCAAATGGCACCCTTCTTTGTTCCCCTACCTGAGTGTTACTTTGCTGCTCATTCTGAGACGGACTTCTTCTGAGAAGTCTTTCCCACTCTCCTTGCCCCATCACCAAGTGGCCCACAGATCCTCCTCCACAGCACTCACAGCCCTCCCAGCCAGTGCTGCCCATTGGTGGTTGGCCTAGGAGAGCTGAGAATAGGGACGCTGACTCAGGGTGGCTCATATCATATTCTACGGTTCCTGCAAATGCTCAGCAGTTCCTGCTGCCACCTGTAAGCCCAGATTGTCATCAGCATGGAAACATGCACACTACCTTCCCCAGAGAGTAACTGGGGTAGGGTGGAAGGTGGATATCCACCTCATTTGTGCCTCAGAAGAAAACATGGCCTCTGCTGCACTAGGTACTATATTGACTTTTTACCCTGGAGAGGCTGCTTTCTGGAGTACTTCTAGTGGGTTGGTTGTCTCTGGTTAACTAGATTCCAAAAAATCTTGTATTTTAATGCTCCAAAGAGTTTACTCTTTTTTTTTTTTGGTCCTTTAAACCTTACTTTGAGAAAATGAAAGATGATTTCTGAGAGAATAAAGTTGGTGTGGAAAAAGGAATTATGTGTCAGAACTATATCCTCCTTTTCTGGGTTCCTTTTACTGCATGGTGACAATGTTGTTGGCACTGTGGTTTCAGAAGGTCACTGGTGTGGGCTCCTAGTAGTGTCAGATGAGTGAAGCTCCAGCAGTTCTTATTTCCTCAATGCTAAGCTTCCAAACAAGGTGTGTTTACCTTCTTTATGCCTATACGATCCACCCTATAATTTCTTTTTTCACTTCACACCATACTGGGAAAAAAAATGTTTTTCCTTAAATTGTGTCAGCTTGTCTATTGATAATGCTGGTATGAAGGTGAAGGATCAATCAATGACCATCACTCCTTCCAGCTTCAGAGCATCTCAGACAGAGAATACTCAGCTTTAGTGTCTCATTACCAGCCCTGGCTTAGGATGTGCTGCCTAATTGGGAACCCTTAAGTGTCTGGGCCATAGAAGGTGTATGAGGCCGACACACAGCCTCCTTGTAGCCTCAAACAGAGAGTCCAAAAGCACCACTATTAATCTTATTAGTCCATGCAGTCCTGTTGCTACAATGAAATGTATAAATATTCATAAATTCTTGAATCCACTTCAGCAGCTAGGATAAAATAAGTCAATAAATTTCCTGGAGATCAGCAGAGGTTGATGATTGTGATAAGCATATACAATTTGCCCCTCCACCTCATTTCTGCTATGAACTGCTTGAGACCTGTGCCAAAATGTTTCTATGATTTGTGTGCCCAAGACCCTACCTCCTTGTCAAATTTTCCAGAGAGTGAGGTCCCAGAAAGATGGTACATACCTGTGGAGATGGTGTTCCGGGCTTGGCTCTCCACTGGCTGGGCTGAGTGCCAGAGACAACTGCCCACTGGGGGAGAGGTTGCCTGATGCTGGACCTGGGGTGTGCTGAGAGGAAGGACTGGTCTCAGGGCATGAGCAGGGCTGCTCAGGCTTCCACCACCTGGGTGGATGGTTGTGGCTATCCCTTTGGCCAGTGGAGACCCTCCAACCACATTATTCCAGGGTGGCCCAGCCCCTTCTAAGGGAGCCCTGAGGAAATAAAACAGAATGAATTTGGGGACAGTGCAGATGAAACTACACTACACAGGCCACTGATAAAGGCCTGCTCTCACAGAATGGCTCAGAGATGAAGGCCATCAGTCCCAGAGACAAACCCTGTGTTAGGCACTGTGTTAGTACTAAGATAACTCTTGTAGGTAAACAATGCTCACAGGTCCAGCTGAGAAGGGCACACCTTGTAAAACTTTCAGGGGGGCCAGCTCTCAATGTGAATATTCAAGAAATAGCAAAAAAAAAAACAACCCTAAAAACAGAAGAGTGATTCCAATCAATAAAATATTTTGTACCAGGTCTACTGTTTTGACTCATCCTAACAAACAGCTGTGTGTCCCCAAACACATCCAGAAAGAACAGATGACTCAGTCACATCCCATGAGGTTTGGGCACATCTGGCACATGATGGGAAGTAGTAGCAAAGATCCATTCCCGCTGGACATGGCTATTGTCTTGTTTCTGCTAGCCTCTGGGAAGGGGCACAGACAAACCACATCCCACTGAGAGATGTCAGGGAAGTTACAGTATCATACTAGAAAAATACAGGGTCTGGTACAAATAACACCCCCTTTTTATTATAAAATAATAAGTAGGTGATTCTAAACATAACAGTATCACACTTAAGCACACCATATGAAATTTTTGGTGAAATGTTCAAATTTAAACTATAAATTATTACACCCATGTTATTACCCTACCAACCACACTGAAGCAGGTGTTACTTTTGCCAGACCCTGCTGCCCTTTCACCCCATGGTTCCTAAATGAAATCAGTTTAGAGTGTTTAAGAAACAGCAACTTTTACGGGGCGAATGGCTTTTAAACCCTTGTGCACTATGCATATTTGCACTGAATCCATGCTCTGGCTGTCGGGATGCAGAACCCAGTGGAGTCAGGTCTTGAAAACTTTAGAGATTTAGTTTCGGGGGATCAGACTGTCTTCCATTTGTACTAGATCTCAGTAAACTCCCCTTTATCCTCTTGGGATATCAGTCACAAGGCACCAGAAGCCACACATGGGAGAGAACAGGCACTCTCAGGACCGTGGCTCCTGGGCAAGGACACAGGATCCCCTCTCTGCATGGGTTGGTGCCAGTGGGTCTGACTTCAGATGAGGAAGATCCCTTGCAATGTCCAGTCGGGGTACTGCAGAACAGCTTAGAGAAAGGGCCTCCTGGAGAAGTGTTTGACCCCACAGCAACACCTTCCTGCATGAGCCCTTAGCACTGCCCTGAAATTCACTTCCACCAAGGAACTCAGTGAGCTGGCCAGACAAAACCATGAATTTTTTAGCATATCTGCTACTTGCTGAACTCAATTTTACCCTAGGACATTTTTAAAATGAAATAAAGTGGGATCACAAATGATGGGCCTTCCCCAGGAGGGCAGTGGGATGAGGTAAGATGTTAGCCTGTGTCCAGGGCAGCACTGCCCCTAGGGTGCTTTGAAAAGTATGGAGCAGGGTAGCCATCAATGCAAGGTCTAAGCGTCATTTAATTTCTTTCACTGCAATCTTGTTTCAAAGAGAGCATCAACCCAAGGACCATGGCCTCAGTTTGTGGGTCCTGGAGTGTTGACACAGCACTGTATCCATGGAGGGCTTCCATGAGTGAGATTGACTGAAATAAAATCAAGCAGTGGACCCCTCATCTTGATGGAAAATTCTCAGACAACTTTGGATATCATGTTAGTGAATTTTTTAAATTGTTCTGTTTTTTCTAAAAATAATACAATAGAAGGTTTGTAAAACACAGGTAAACACAAGAAAAAGTTTTAACCTATAATACCACCTCTTAATAACAATTGTTACCTTTTGAGGGTATATCATTTTCCTTTGCATGTATGCATATGTGTGTGTTTTATGTATAACAGGTCTATGTGATCACACACACACTGCTATCCTCACACAGTGAACAAGCACACAAACACCTGTACACACACACATCAGCATGCACAGCCTTGACATCTCACTTTCCTTGGTGACTTTCTATCCTCACTTAGTGATACTGCCCTGACTCCTGCTCAGTCTGTTCCCATCCTCTCCCCTGGCAGCCAGTGTCTGCTCAGGGAAAGACAAGCAAACCTAATGCAGAAGGCGAAATGCTCGCCATATAGAACCCCTGCTCAAGGGGACTTTGAGCTCACAGGGCAGAACCCCACAGGCAGGGCATGTCCTGTCTGCCTTCTGAACTGTATTTAAGGGTGGCCCAGACACAGCATGACCTCTAGGCAGTGACAACAGCTGCAGGGAAGTGTGAGGGCCTCCTCCCTTCTCGCCCAGGCAGCGACTAACTATGACCTCACCTGGAAGTGGGCGTCACGTAGTTCCCCGGAAACACCCCAGAGAGCCCAGTCTTCAGGGATGTGCCCTTGAACCAGCCATCCTGACACTTCTCAAGGACATGGTACATCTCACCCTTGCGCAGCTCCAGCTCATCATTCTTCTGGGGCTTGTAGGCATAGAGCGCCAGGTACCTGCAGGTGGAAGAAACAGGGACAAGGATAAAGAGTGGGAAGCAGGGTAGGCATAGGGCTGTCTGGTGTCACACGGGGCACATGGGATCTCTTCTTCAGGTGAACCCAACCTAGAAAGAGTAGCTGGTACCTCTGGAGGCCTTTCACATAAAGCATGTGACCTGCTCTTCAAAATAAACCAATGAAGTGGTGGGGGAGGGGGAACTCCCAGCACTGCCAGGTCAGGGAGACACATGCAGGGAAAAGGCAGGGACCCAAGAGCCCACAGCCACTCCACAGCCCTGCGCCACCCAGGCAAGTGAGCGCCAGCACCAGCTTTCCTGTCTGACAGCTCAAGAGGCTGAGAGACCTATCCAAGGGCCTCGGGGAGTGGTGTCAGAAGTACAATAGATCTGGGGGGCCAGGATTCTGGGCCCTACTGTTTTTTGTTTGTTTGTTTACTATTCTCTACACTGTCTATAGCTTGATGCTCTGGGCAAGAGAAACCTTTAGGAAAACCTGAAGATTTTTAAGGAGAGCAAGTTAAGCAAGTAGGAATGGGTTTTCCTCATCCTTTCTAACACAGCCCTGGCTTATCTACTCAATCTGAGCTGCAAGAGGCTTGAGAGGCCCTTTTTAAAGAAAAGGTAGTCTGATTAGGAAATTCTTCATTGCAATATTTGGACCATGACTAAAAATTTAAATTCTACTTTTTAAAGCTTATTTGAATACAAGAAAAATCTTAGTGGTGAAAATCCTGGCCTAGGTCATAGAAGTTGGGCCTCTAAATTACCCATGAACCACAGCAAGTCCCTCTTGTAAAATACCTCTCAATCCCTAGCCTCATAGGGTACGTGTGGGGACTGGGTGATATTGCAAACTTTTGGGTTTGAAGAATGCTTAGTCTTGAGCTGAAAGTGAGAACTATGTCAGATAACTGTCTTCGCTCACAAGATTCAGGCAGCAAAGCTGGTAGGGGCTTCAGTTCAATAAGAGACCAAAGACTTCAGTTAACCCCTTACAGGGCCCATGGGCTTTTGGGGCTTAAGGAAGCAGCAGGTCTCTGGGGACTAAGGAGGCTCACAGACCCCCCAGGGTATCCTCCTTACCCCAGAGGGGCCTTCTTGGTAGATGAATACAGAAATGTGACAAGACTGTAGGGTTCAAATGAGAAGGAGCCATCCTGGGTCTAAAAGGCCCCATGAAGAATATGCTAGAACAGAATGAAAATCCTATAGAGTAAAAATTTCTTGACCTTAAATAAGACAAAATAAAATAAAATGTGCTGTGCCTTTCCAACATCCTCATCTTACACACCCCATGTACCTCTCTTTGATTCAATAAAGACCTTGTTTATTTTCTTTCTTTCCAGGTTTCCCACCCCCTCAAGCCCAGTTCCCTCAAGGGCATCTGCAGGATGACAGGAAGGCTTACATCTTGATTTCTCCCTGTTTGACACTGACAAACACTGACAATTAGGAAGGATTCTGGGCTTCAGGGAGGGTAAAGCAAGCCATCACAGGACCCTGGCTTGTCATGGTGTGAAGACTGACTTTCATTTTGCAGCAATGTTCAAGTGACACAGGATGCAGGATGTAACCTTTCTGTTGTCACATTGGACAACTCTCAGGGAGCTCTTGGGTGGTGACAAAGGAATTATTACAAACGAGAAAGTCACATGGAAACTGCATTCACACCATTGATGTGGTTACAGGTGCCCTTTGGCAATTCAGGGCTGCCTCTTGTGGGAGGAGGCAGGGTATCCCCACAGCTCAGGCTCAGGCAAAAGGAGGATAAAAGCAAGAGGAAAGAGGGGATCTGTGGGAGGCTCGTAAACTGATAAGAATGACGCAAGACTTTTTGTGCCTTCTCTCAAGAAAATATAATTGAAGCATGAGCCCTGGTTAAGTTTGCCTCATTCTGTGTCTTTATGGTATGAGGACAATCTTTTTGATTCCATGGCTAGTGAATACAATGGCAGTAGGAGAATGCAAAGCAGGGACAGCTTCTCCTTGGGGTATGCATGTGCACAACACAGACCTTCCCAAGAAAATCACGTCTCCTTGGTCAGGGTGGACATGTGCTGCCTTCGTTCCCTCAGGGCCCTCATCCTTGGGCTTCTAAACAAGGCTCGGGTCCATGGTTGTATTCCACTCCCTCCCAGTCCTGTGCAGAGCCTGGCCTGCATGAGCAGAGGGACACGTGACCCCTGGTGGCCTGCTTCACCGGGCCCTCCTCCACCCCCTGGCTCAGGAGAGAGTGTCCAGGGGGGCCTCCCTGGCCCATGGCTACTGAACACTTCCTGCAGATTGCAGAGCACAGTACAGCTCAGCTTTCCTGTACACCAGGGCTCTGCATTCTTGAAGGCTTCTTTCAACTCCTCAAGCTGGGAGCTATGTTGAAGAGTTTAAATTCCCTGCCCTTCCTTTCTCACCGTTCACCACATTCCTGTGGGATCTGAGAAATTTTAAGCAGCTGTGTCCTCTTGTGACCAATTATCAGTCCTCAGTGAGGGTTCAGGCAAGAGGTGACCACTTGCTACTCTGTGGCCACATCTACCTCCTGAGGAGTGACGACTGATAGTGCAGAGGGAAACCTAAGTCCAGCCCAAAAAGGGGACAACATGTACACGTCCCTAGCTGGGGGCACCCAGTAAACCTTGGCTCAGGGAAGCTTTAATCCAAGGTGTTCCCTGGATATACTAAACATGTTCTTCCTCAAGACCTTGGTCCTTACTTTCCCCTCTGTCTGGACCTCTCATCTCTTATCTATCTGCCTCCTCTCCCTCCCCAACTACATTGTATGATCCATGAGGGTAGAGATTTTTATCTGTTTTGTTCACTGTTCTATCCTCAGTATCTAGAACAGTGTCTGGCATGTAGTAAGTTCTCAATAAATATTTGTTGAAAGAGGAATAAAATAGGGTCTCTGGTTTTGAGATTAATATTAAGATTGCTTTAGAAAAATGGGTGTATGTGTGTATGTAAGTGTTTCATACTGCCCCAAGTTCTGCCAGCTGACATTGAACATAAAATTAGCACAGAGCACACAACTCTGAGCTTTCCTTCTTTATGTCAGAGTTCCCTGAGGAGAAGCTGGGCTTCCCTTTATCCACAGCTCAGTGCCTCACTCCCTCACAGGTGTGACTCCTCACAGCAGTCCTCCACAAGCTTTAGCCTCAGGTCTGCTTCCAGAAAACCTGATTTGGGCAACACTGGTGCTGCCAAGGGCCCACCACCACGTGCAGAGCTGGAGACTGGCTTTCTGTCCACTGCCATCGACCCTACTGGCACCTGTACAAGTCTCCAGCCTCTGCCCACTAGGCTCTGTACTCTGCTCAAGGTGATTTTTCTGCTCTTCCCACATGCATTCTTCTCTACTCCCTACCTGCATTGGGCCTTATCATGGTCTCTCCCTGAAGGTGATCAGCACACCAGGGCTGTAGTAGGGCAGGTAGTGTAACTCTGGATGTGCTTATCACAAGGCTGGTGCTGTCAAAGAAGGCTGGGTTGTGGGATAACCCCTAAGTCCTCACCCTCAGTCATGGCAGGGACTTATGTTACTGGGTACCCACTGTACTGAGCTCACACTAATCAAGTCCAATGCAGACTGAAGTACAGAACCAGGCTCTGTGTTATGGATTTGTGGTAGAAGAGAAATCCTTTCCTGTGTGAGGCATGGTCAAGTCACCAGTCCCTTTCCCAACATCAGAATGTGGTCTTTAGAAGGTGGCTTGGCAACCTCTTGACCCTCAAGACAAATGGAGATGGAGTCAGGAGGAGTTCTACTTTCTTGTACTGCCCCCTCGGGTCCTTCACTCCCCTCGCTGGCTCTGAGAAACACACAGAGAAGTGGAGGTAAGAATTCACCCCCAGCCTAAGTGGTGTTCTCTATCAAACTCTACATCATCCACAGGGGATCTGGCCGAGAGCATGGCCTCCAAGACCAGACATGTATTCCTGCAACCCAGGAAGCACTGCAAGACAGGTAGATGAAGGACAGACAAGCTCAAGGGCCAGGGGATGGATTTTGGGTGGCCTCCCCACACTGAGGAAGTGAGAAGGGAGGGCATCGGCTCGTGGGTGGGCAAACTGAGACCTCCTCTTGTATTTCAGGGCAACCAAAGCTTTAGGAAATTGGTGCCCATGCAAACCTTTTATATGGCTTAAGAAGGGGGTAAGAACACTCTTCAGTCAATGCTAACCTGAGTGATCAGGCCCTTCAATCACACAGGCTCACATTTCAAAGCACACAATTTGACCTGCAGAAGGCAAACCCACATGTTAATGAGGATTACTGAAAACAGGCCTACTGGAGACTCCATGGCCCACTACAGCACACTCTCTGTTGCACTTGTTTCTGTGAAGGCAGCACTTCTCATGCTCAATCTCAGACTACCTTTGACATGACTACTGGTACTGTTTTGGAAAGAACAGAGAGATAACAAGCAACCATACTGCCACCCTGCATGCCTGTCACTGATATGTGTGGACCGCTAACTTCTTGGAGCTAAAAAAGATAGATGAGTGGTCAGGCTAACTAATCCCCTTCTTGATAAACAATGAGGTCAGCTGGATCTTATTCACCCTAGGAGTAAAAAAAAAGTGATTTCAAAGGTCACGTTCTCAAAGTGGATTGTGCATAGCACTGTAACATATGTGATATTACCTGCCATTGTGCCTGGTACTCGTTATGAACAGCCATGGAAAGCACACATTAAAGTTACAAAGCCAATCACAGGCATGCTGGTCATGACTTGCCTGCTACTCGGGTGACCACTGTGACCAGGACACATTCTTGCCCAAGTGCTTATCATCCTTTGAAGGACTTTATTTGACATGGAAGTCTCCCTTCTGTTACCCAAATGAAAATCTCAACCCTAACAGGGACAGCTGTGCTCTGGGTGTAAGACAAAGGAGAGAGGAAAAAAAGAGACCCCAATGGCAGAGTGGGGTAGGAAAAGAGGTCCCTCCATACTCTAGGCAAAGTTACAAAGCTGCATGATATGGAAGGTCTGTGTGTGGTTGAGACCTTGAGCATATACTCACATCTCTTGGGGAATGATATGCTTAGAACTGTATTAGCTTTTGGGTCTCAAAGGCAGAGCAGCCTTCTTGGGTGGCTGATTTGATGCATGAGAGCTAGGGACTCAGGGCCAACACCAGGAGTCCCCTGCACACAGGAGGAGTAAGGCTGTGGCTGTCATTGAACAAGTAAACATTTGTTGAGAGCCTGTGTACTGGGCATTCATTTGGGAATCCAAAACTGAAACACCTGGGCCTCATCCTTGAAGAACTCAGTGTCCTGCCTCTCTTTTGGGGAAGTACATTAGGGCCCAAGGGTCTCCTGGGGATGACTGTCTATTTCCTCAGGGGAAGGTCTTGAATCCAGTTCTGGAAGAGCAAGACCATCATCACCATCCCTCCCCACAGCCCCCAGCTTGAGGGGAAGCCATTAGAGCTTACCCAGGAGACCTAGTCAGAAGATAGCGTCTTCTGCCCAGTGCTAGTGAAAACTTGAATTCCAACCTAAAAATATCTAGTAGTAAATAGAAAGTAGTATATAATCTATGTTCCCCCCTCGGGAAGCTAGTTTAAATATAGGTAAGTATCAGTTTCCTTTTGTTTAGTTGGATGTGGTCATAACTAATCACAGCAGAGTGGGCAGAGAAAGTGGGGGATACTCGGTGATTTCCTATCTGCCACCAGATAAAAGCAAGTGTTTCCACTAGGCTTAAAAATGTAGACAGCACGTATCAGGATGGTCAAGGTACTTTTAGGAAACCTTTTGGAGCTTGGCAACTTGCTTTTTCAAAAGGTATTTTGCTTGAAATACATTCTGTTCTGCAACAACAGATTCTAAGTATTCCTCTGATCTGCATGGTATCTATAGCACTTTCCACTTCACCATATTATATACAAAATTCATATTCTCCACCATGAAACATCCATTCAAGTAACTGACTCATTGCCAAATAAAAGAGCACAAGGCAGTCGAATTCTTCAGAACGCTATTTCAGTAGGGAGTTTTAAACTGCACGTATCTTTTAAGAACTGTAATTTACCAGGAGCAGATTTTCTAAACAAGAAAAGCATGCCAGTTCTAGCAGTGATCCTTTGGGTTACATTTGTCTGTGATACACAGCTGTCATTGCATGGGTATGGCAGTTTTGGTTGTCAAGACACTGAGCTACTTCTGAGCAGTTGCTAAGTGGACACCGAGAAAGTTCCATGACTACCCACTGCTCTGGCATCCTCCCAATGCCAGGGCCCCTAGCTCAAACTTCTCAGGAGTCCATTGGTGTTCTCTGTGCTATAGCTGGTCCTTTCCTGATTGGCCAGCACCTGTATCATCAAATATTTTGATTATCCTCCCTGCTTATGATAAATGTCCTAGGGAAAATAACACTTAAAGACCTGCTTGTCTTTTCTGCACTTTCCCATCAGTAGTATTATTAGAGGCACATAACTCAAATGACCCACTAGTAACAAATGAGACAACCCTATAGAAACTATACATTTACAAGCTAGTAGTAACGGAAGAGAGATGCACAAAGCATGGGCCCCAAAACATAACAGCAGCTCACATATTGAAGGGCAGCTGGGCTTTGGAAGCCGTGCCGTGCTGCTCAGCCACTGGGTTGGATCCGGCCAGGGAGGAGTCCTACAAACAGACAAGAGGAGACAGTGAGTTGACAGGAGGCTTCTGCCCAGGGAAGAGAAAGACGAAGTCGAGTCGGAGTCCAGAGACATTTGCTCTCTCCTCAGGGCTACTTGCTTTGCCTGGGTTGTTAATAATGTTTTTCCAATATACTAGAGAGAGCTTGGTGGCCCATGACATGGGGCCCAAGTCAGCTTTCAAGAGGCCCCCTGAAGCAGCTGCTCAGAACATTACTCTCGTCTGCATCTGGGTTAATCAGCACCACGCTGTGCTTAACATAGAAGAAGGCAGTTTCTGGAAGCTCATTTTTATTCTTAGAACTTGAATTATTCATTCTTGTGTTTGCAAAAAGAAAATCCAGACAAAACCTGTCATGCTACAAAGCCTGGGCTCATTTAAAAACTGAACTCCAAGAAACTGAAGATTAATCTCTATAGAAAATTGGTCCTTTGGCTGTGAACAGAGGGGCATGCTGTAGTGCAACTGGACTGAAAGACACAGCGTCTCCAACTCAGACCCTGAGGGGCTCAAAGCTTCAAGGGTTCATTATGTAGGAAGATGACTGGAGGAAGGTCTGTTTCAAGGTGTTTCCAATAAACATCAGGTGCATGCTAAGCGGGCTGAAGGGAGTGGTTAGGGGCCAAGCAGAGAGATATGGGCTGTGTGATCATCTGGCATAGGCAATTCCTACACAGAGATCCCTGTAGACATAGTTCATGAAGGACACATTGTCCCCAAATCTTCTCACTACCCAGCTTGCCCATCCAGCCCCAGGCATTCCTCAGGGCAGCACCCTATCTTCCTATTCAGAGGACACAATGAATTGAACTGTGTCACCCAAAAGATATGCCCAAGTTATAGCCCCCGGTGCCTGTGAAGGTGACTGTATGGTCCTAAAATCATATCACCTTTGATTAGAATGGGCCCTAAATCCAATGACAAGTGTCCTTATAAGAGAGAGAAAAGGAGAACAGACACCCACATAGGAAGAAAAGCCATGTGAAGACGGAGGCATAGATCGATGTGATGCATCTATAAAGCCAAGGAACTCCAAGGACTGCAGCAACCACCAGAAGCTGGGAGAGAGGCCTATGCTGCATTCTCCCTCAGCTTCCAGAAACAACCAATCCTGCCAACAGCTTGATTTTGGACTTCTGTCTTCCAGTACTGTGACAGGATAACTCCCTGTTGCTTTGAGCCACCCAGTTTATGGTACTGTTACAGCAGCCCCCAGGGAACTAATACAACTCAACTCACTAACCCATTCTGACCTTGCTTAGCTGATGCACTCCACATGCTAAGGCAACCTCCTAACCCTCCCTACGTGGTCGACCTCTCTACTCCACCAGGGGTCATGAAAGGTGCTGGAAATCACAGCACATCCACAACTTCTAAGAAGTTAGAAATTCTATTTCTTCTTGTTTAAACAACAAAGTGCCTGGTGGAATGAGCACATGCAACACAAGCATAACGTCCCTCATTTTTCCAAGATCCCTCAAAGTCTCAAAAGACTTCCCATTCCAAACTCCCACACCTGTGAGAGAAAACGCTGATTTCCAAAAGCAGACCCTTCACAAATCTCATCCCTGTGGCTGATGCACAGATGCCATTTTCTGGGGTGCTGTGTGGGAGCTGGGCTGAAAGGTGGGACATTCCTTCTGCTGATAAATTCAGGGGACTTCCATCTGCTTATCACACCTGCCCAACGTAAGAGGGGAGATAGAGACTAGAAGGCATCACACATCAAAACTTGGGGATGTTTTCCTTCAAGGTGGTTGTTGGCAGAGGTCACCATGGGTGTCCAGGAACCATTCTCCACAGAGCGGCAGAATGGGTGGGAAGTTGACTGTCACAGGTGTGGGCATCTGGTTCCAGACTCTTCCTCCCCTGGAGTATGAGCAAGACCCCTAGTGCTGGTTCCCCACAGCTCTCCTTGTATGGTCCCTGGAGAAAGGTGTGGGCAGGATGTTAGGGCCCTTCACTCAAACAGGCATGGGGCAGGAGTGGCACCATGCTGGAGGTGGTCAGCAGAGGTCCACGAGCACCTCCAGTGTGGAGTTCATCAGCTAAGCAAGGTCAGAACTGGTTGGTAAGTTGATAAGAAAGGCCCCCTCAGCTCTCCACAAAAGCAAGCAAGTAGTGTGATGGTCAGTTGAGTTGTAGGGTTGTTCTACCTGCATGGGGCATGTTTTAGGCCCTCACTGACATCAGCTGACCACCTGATTGTGAGGACAGGCTGGGGTACCACCACAGCCTCTGATCTCAGTAAATGGCTTGCACTGGTGGAGGACAAGCATTAGACATGTCATTACAGACATAGGGGTCCCCGCAAGTGTAGGACCACAGGAATACACAACAGGGACTTCACCTGGGGCGTGGCCAGAGAGGGCTTCTGTGAGCAGGGATGGGCCTGTTAGGTGAGGTGGTAAGGGTCAGGATAGGGGAAAGAGTAGAGGAGTCTACTCAGCAAGGGCTGGCGAAGGCAAGCTCAGCAAGTTTGAAGAAACTGAAAGGAAGGAGCCATAAGGGAAAGTGCTCAGAGTGGTGCAGAGCCAGTCTGTGCGAGGCCTCCTGAGCCACTGAGTTTCTGGTCTTCACCTCGAGGGCAAAGAGATCCCCTGGAAGGCTGGCAGGAGAAAGGTAAATATAGAATCAGACCCACAATTCACAGGGGAGACCCATTAGGAAGCACCGAGGAAGGTCTGGGTCAGAGGTATGGGGATGGAGGAGAAGGATCTTTACATCTATAGGTTGTGGGTAAGAACAGTAAGAGCAGTAATAATAACGGCCACTCCCCTTCATCCAGAGCTCATCAGCATTTCATCTGGAATAATGCACTTAATCCTCAAAATAAGCCTATAGAGTGTTTTTTTGTTGTTGTTGTTTTTTCAAATCAGCATTTTAGAAAATGAGGAAACAGGGGCACAGAAGTTAAATGAATGGCTCACATTCATACAGCCAGTACATGGCCAAGGCTGGGCTTGAACTCAGGCAGTCTGAGTCTGGAGGCCATGTGCTTGTTTACCATGCCATTTGTATGAGTTTCTTATAGCTGCTGTAACAGATTATAACAAAGTCAGTGACTTAAAACAACACAGCTACACCATCTGATGGTTCTGAAAGTCAGAAGTCCCAAACCAAGGTACTGGCAGGACGATGCTCATTCTGGAGTCTCTAAGGCATAATCCATGCCTTGCCTCATTCAGCTCCCATGGGCCTCTCTATTCCTTGGCTTGTGGCCTCTTCCTCCATCCTGAAAGACAGCAATGTATCATCTTCAAATATTTCTCTAACCTCTGCTTCCATCATCACATCTTCTCATTGACTCTGAACCTCTTGCCTCCCTCTTATAAAGACCCTTGTGATTATACTGGGACCACTGATAACTCCAGAATAAGCTCCCCATCTCAGGTTCCTTGTCTATTTTGCCAAGTGACGTAACATATTCACATCTTCTGGGGATCAGAACATGGACATATTCAGGAGCCCATTATTCTCTTCTCTACCCTCAGACCCAGGGCAGTCATGACCTGAAGGGCACAAAAGAGGAGAATGAGCCCAGTTTCTGGTCTTAGCAACTGGCCAGATGGAGATGCCATTTGAAGAGACAGGGAGTGTGAGAGCTGGGGGAGGTCACCCGTGTTGGACATCTTGAGTCTGACATGGCTGGAGATGGTGAAGATGAGGGCAGTTGAGAGGAGGGCATTGTCATGGAAGTAGAGGTTTGGGGATCATCAGCATAGAGTCTATCTGCACAGCAATGCAGCCTCATAGTTAAGGCCTTAGCTCTCAAGTGTGCAAGCCTGGGTCTCTGTGACCTTGGACAACTAATGTCATGGAGCCTGTGCTTTCTCATGTTTATGACAAGAGTAAGGGACTTCTACTTTCAACTACAGTGTAGCCACAGGAACTGGATTTAACCTCCCACCTAAAACAACTGAAAGACCAAGCAAAATATGTGAATCAATGGTTCACAAAATTTTGGAAATTAATAAAGGCTAGATATGCCTGAGAGTTGAGAAAATGGGGTCATAAAGGCTCTCATCTTCCTTATTAGTTGGTATTAAATGAGATGATTTAATTTAAGCCATGAATAAATGTTGGCTATTAGTACTGAAGCCAGAGTGGGAGGTGAATGAAATGGCCTGAGAGAAAGTGTGGAGCAAGGAGAGCGGGTTTCCTGAGACTCAGCCTGTGAACCACTAACACGGCAGAGGAACCGGCAAAGGGGACAAAAAAAAAAAGAAAAAAAGCAGCACTGGTGTTTCTGGGTCCAGGGGAGCAACAGTTTCCAAGGGGAAGCAGCTGTCAACCATGCTGAATGATGTGGAAAGTCAAGTAAGAAGGAGCCCTTTGATTTGGGGATGCAGACATGTACAGCACTCTTACTGGGGCTAGCAATTCTTACTAAAAATGAATCCTAAAATATCTGGACAACAGAATGAAGGTTCATATGAGGATTTCACTGCAGCACTATTTATAATGTGGAAAACTTGAACTACTGAAGTAGCCCAAATGTCCCACAATAGAAGGCTCAGTGTCCAATGATGCCACACACACCACACAGCCATGAATGGAATTTATATTGAGTGGCACAGAAGGCTTTGTGAAGTATAGCAAATGGAAAGGGGGTTAGAGAAATGGATATGTAGGACTGCCTCATTTCTCTAAAAGACACATGTATTTCAGTGGGAAACAGTCTGGAAATTTACACCAAATGATAACACTGGTACTTAGGGGAGTTGGAATTTGGTATAATTTTTAAAAAATCTACATGTTCAATTTTTCATCATTTTCATAATAACAAGCGACAACTATTTGCTGATACATTGGTTTTTTTTTTTTTTTTTTTTTTCTTTCCACATCTTTTAATTTTTTTCTTTTTTTTTAATATATTTATTGATTATGCTATTACAGTTGTCCCATTTCCCCCCCCCACTCCACTCCATCCTGCCCACCCCCCTCCCTCCCACATTCCCCCCCTATAGTTCATGTCCATAGGTCATACTTATAAGTTCTTTGGCTTCTACATTTCCTACACTATTTTTACCCTCCCCCTGTCTATTTTCCACCTATCATCTATGCTACTTATTCTCTGTACCTTTCCCCCCCTCTCTCCCTCCCACTCCCTTAATGACAACCCTCATGTTCTAGTTGTTTGCCTAGTTTGCTCTCGTTTTTGTTTTATGTGTGGCCATTAATAACTGTGAGTTTGCTGTCATTTTTACTGTTCCTATTTTTGATCTTCTTTTTCTTAGGTAACTCCCTTTAACATTTCATATAATAAGGGCTTGGTGATGATGAGCTTCTTTAACTTGACCTTATCTGAGAAGCACTTTATCTTCCCTTCCATTCTAAGTGATAGCTTTGCTGGATACAGTGATCTTGGATGTAGGTCCTTGCGTTTAATCTTGGCTAATGTAATTATGATGTGCCTTGGCGTGTTCCTCCTTGGGTCCAGCTTCTTTGGGACTCTCTGAGCTTCCTGGACTTCCCGGAAGTCTATTTCCTTTGCCAGATTAGGGAAGTTCTCCTTCATTATTTGTTCAAATAAGTTTTCAATTTTTTGTTCTTCCTCTTCTCCTTCTGGCACCCCTATAATTCGGATGTTGGAACGTTTCAAGGCGTCCGGGAGGTTCCTAAGCCTCTCCTCATTTTTCCAAGTTCTTGTTTCTTCATTCTTTTCTGGTTGGATGTTTGTTTCTTCCTTCTGGTCCACACCATTGATTTGAGTCCCAGTTTCCTTCTCATCACTATTGGTTCCCTGTACATTTTCCTTTGTTTCTCTTAGCATAGGCTTCATTTTTTCATCTGTTTTTCGAATAGATTCAACCAAGTCTGTGAGCATATTGATAACCAGTGCTTTGAACTGTGCATCCGATAGGTTGGCTATCTCTTCCTCGCTTAGTTGTATTTTTTCTGGAGCTTTGAAGTGTTCTGTCATTTGGGCCATTTTTTTTTTTTTTTGTCTTGGTGCGTCTGTTACTTTAAGGGGCGGAGCCTTAGGTGTTCACCAGGGCGGGGTAATGCTGGTCGCAGCGCTGTGACGCTGTACGTGGGGGAGGGGCCGAGCGCTGTACGTGGGGGAGGGGCCGAGCGGGAGCAATGGCGCCTGCCTCACTGTCCTCCGGCTTTCAATCTTTCACTCCGCTACCCACAATCAAACTGGGCCACTCTGGTGCTGGTTTCCAAGTAAGTGGGCCTGTGCACACTCTAGGCCCCTGTGGGTCTCTCCAACAACCTCTCCTGTGAGGCTGGGAGTCTCTCCTGCTGCCGCCCCAACCCCCACGAGAGTTTTCAATCAGAGGTTTGAGGCTTTATTTCCCTGAGCTGGAGCCCTGGGTTACTTGGTCTGCTTCGCTCCCCGCCCTTCGTCCGGTTTATCTGTGGGCGAATGTGGTGCCGCGGGGTGCTACCCGCTGCTCTGCCTGCCCCGTTCTCCGCCACTCTGAGTCCGGCCCTCTGGGTTTATCTGTGCAAATGTGGGGCCGCAGGGTCTGCTAGTGCTCGGACTGCCTGCGCCATTTGTCCCACACTCCGCCAGTCTCAGTCCCGCCACAGCCACGCGAGTCCTCTCCACCCCGGTGCCTGTCTCCGCCCCTCCTACCAGTCTGGATGAATGTTTATTTTCTATTTCCTTGGTGTTGGTCCCCCTTGCTGTTCAATTCTCTGTCAGTTCTGGTTGTGCGAGGAGGCGCAGTGTGTCTACCTACGCCGCCATCTTGGTTCCTACCTACGCCGCCATCTTGGTTCCGATACATTGTTAAAGTAATAAAAAGAATAAGAGGGTTAAATTGTTTGAGACTTGTTTAAAGATCAAGAGGGTTAAATTGTTTGAGACCTGTTTAAAGATCAAGCTCTGGTTGCCGATAACACTGTGTTTTCCTCGATTCCATACATGCCATTGTTGTGGGGGATGCCAGGAGCAGACAGGACAGCATAGGGTGACCCTGAAGCCAAGCCCAGGTGATTGTTACAGCAGCATGCAGGCAGAAGGTAGTTAGCTGGGCACACAAGGTGACTGGTTCAGACAAACGTTAGACCCAAGACTCCACTTTTGTCCACATGCCTCCTGTCCAAATCAACTCTCCTGGAACAGCCAAACCAGCCTGAACCAACGCCACACACGCAAAGCACTGGTGACCCAAGACAGGGACTATTTTGAATCTTGCTGTAACTGCATGGGGTCTCCATCTCCCAATGTCCCCCAGCCACTCAAGTCATAATTCAGTGGGAGGCAAGTATGTGTGTGGCCAGGAGAGACAGAGGAGATTGATTTCTGTCTGTTGGGCAGAGGGAGAAGGCTGGCTGAGATTGTGGATTGGGCTAGAGCTTGAGGCATTAAGGCTCAAGAACCCATCTTTTTGCTAGCATCTGCCAACCCCGCTGGGTGAGCCAAACAAAGAACAGTTCATGTATCAGGGTGTAAGGAGGGTCAGGAAAGACTGGGACCGGGGAGGGTGTTACCCAGGCACATGGATAGCAGAAGCAGTCAAAAGGCTGTCCCAAACAGCCATGCATCAGAAAGCTGCAGGCAGGGGCATGCTGGCAGCTCTGCTGGAAACCTGGCCCTCAACTGAATTTTTTTTTTTTTATTGTTGTCCAATTACAGTTGTCTGCATTTTCTCCCCACCCCTCCACCCCACCCCAGACAAACCTCAACTGAAATTTGATACAACAAATACTACGCAGCAAATAGATAGGATTTCCCAGCAAACTATTACTTAAAGCTGGAATGGACAAGAAGAGAGAGGTCACACTTGTGAAAACTTTTTTTTCCCCCTAAAGATCAAAATGGAAAATATCTAAAACTGACGCTGGGCTGAGCGTGTGGTCCCGTCTCACCCTGCGCGGTGTAGTGCAAAACCAGAGGGAAAATAAAGTGTGACTTCCTGATGTAGATAGGGGTTCCCATCGACACTCCCGTGACAAGCAATGTTGCTGCTGGTGGTGAGTAGAGGGGATAACCCCAGCGACTTCTGAGCAGAAGGTAACCTATGCAATGCTGGGGCCTCCTGAGGTACCCTGAGAGGCAGCAGAGCCCTACTAACTCCTAGTAGGTATCATAGAACAAAACACAGATGTCTTTTAAGTGATTTTGATTAGAAATTTGTAAGCACAATGCATCCACAGGCTTCTAAATCAGCACCATACTGTCTGGAGTGCCTTTAACCCTCAAGGAATCACTCCCAGAACATAATGGACAAGAACAATCTGGTTTAAAATGGACTTAATGCAACACCAGGGCTTCTTGTGCTCTTACCCTCCAGCTCTAACCATGCTGGACGGGACTTCCTGGGCCCTGGGCCCTGGGCCTCCACAGGAGCCTATTCATTCCTAAGAGTCACATTTCTAACACTGCTTTGATTTTAATGGCTTAATTTTAAATTATTCTGTGTCTTAAGGGATTGATGAAGCCTTGGCAGGAGTAAGACAAGCCAGGCAGAGATAAAAATAAGACAGAAGGGGCTCTAGCTGCTTCTGGATAAAAATAATTGGGAACAAAGACTAAAAACAGACATTTTTCTTGCCTCTGAGATTACTTGTCTCAAAAGTACAGCCCAGGCTGGGCAAATGAAGTTGTCACTGGTCCAGCACAGGAAGGCATTTGCCTATGGGAAGGCAAGTTCACATCATCTTCTTTTCAGAAGACCCTATAATGGACCCACGCTTGGTTTAGCCCAGGCAGGTGAGTACACTCCTATCTGGGGGAATGAGCCAATAACCCAAGGATGCTATGGCCTTGGTCCTCAGAGCGCTGACACCATAAAATGGATGACTCCAGCAATCCAATTGGGCCTAATGTTTAAAAACAGCCCACAAGCTTTTAACACAAACCAAATACACATGAGGGGTCAGCTGTTAAGGTCACAGGTCAGAGGTGATGCCTTCATTAAGTGAAACTCCTATGGTGTGAGCAAATGGAGGGTAAATAAGCCTGGGAGCCCAGTAATGCTGCTCGCTCATGCCCCACGTCCACTGTCCTTCAAGCACATACACAGGTCCAGAGGCTGGAGCCCAGACAGACTGTGTAATCCATGGATGCGGGCAACTGCTTGCCTTCCAGGCCTCCTTTCCCTACCTACAGGAGGCAGAACCACGAGGCTGCATGGGCCCACATAGCCCTGGTCCAGGTAGTCAGTAAGAACCTCGCCATCTTTTCACAGTGACCCACATGCTTCTATGCCTCTTTGGAATATCCTAGCCTCAGTGGTTGGAAACCAGCTTCAGTTTCTGGCTGCAGGACCATGGCCACAGTCCCCTGATTCTAAATTGTCAGGCTGTTACCAGAGGCTAGAGAGCCTGCCACTGCTTTTTAATGGGGCCCCTGAGTGATAGCTGGGAACCAGGCCATTTTATTTTCCTGCTGGGATTAACGTGAGGCAAAAGGAGGTCTGTGGGTTGGCAGGCAGTACAGGGCTTTAACTTTCTTTCTTTAACACATTGACACAGACTAAGACTCTTGAGAAAAAAAACATCTCCCCAGTTTAATTTTTAATACAAATTCAAAAAACATAAGAGCAGTTACATAAGAATATTTTCTTCATCACACCACCACTTCATAAGAAAGTGTAAATTAGAGTCTCATGAATGTGCTTTCCAAAGAAAACTTCAGAAAAAAACATTTTATGGCCCATTCTTCTACTCGGATCCAAAAGAACAGCAAACAGCTGGCAAGGCCAGAGAGTAGGGGAGGCTTTGTGAGGCTGAGATGGGGGGAGTGGCCTCAGCTGGGTGAGCATATGCTGGCCCCTGGAGGTTAGAGGCTAGGGAGCCTGACATAATGGTCTGTCCTGGGAGAGAGAGGGCCGTGCTCCTTTCCAGCATAACCTGAACAATTCTTTCTTCAGCCCTTGGGAAAGCTGGCTGGCTGCCTGAGATGGGAAATGCAAGGAGGCCTCCATTCACCTTGAGTGCTGCCCACTGTCCATTCCCTTCTCTGTAAGCACTCCAGATTGGCTCAGATCATTTGACTCTCACGCATCTGGGCTGCTACTTCTATGTGAACAGTCCCCTCACTTAGTCCTATGGTTGGTTCAACAGTGAACAGACTCACCTGAAGATCAAATCTGGACCATCGCTACCTCCTGCTTTTGTAAATAAAGTTTTATTAGCACCCAGCCACACCTACCCATTTACTATTGTCTCTGCCTGCTTTTACCCACAAGGGCAGAGCTCCGCTGCTGTGACAAAGACCACATGGCCTACAAAGCCTCAAATATTTACTCTCTAGTCCTTTGCTGACAAAAGCTTGCTGGCTCTGCTCTGGGTCTGTAATGTGAGGACGAGCCTCCAGTTCCTGCCCTCACCTTGCTGGACCAAGAGTTGGGACCAAAACGTCACAGTTGTGCCAAAAGTTTAACAAAGCATCCCCAGAACATTATTAAGGAAAACAGCCCAAAAAGTGGGGACATGGAAGAACAGCATCCACAAAATTCCTCCACTTTAAGGAATGAAAATCGCACATTACCAGTGGGGTAAGAGGAGGGCCACATAGGGGGCTATAGGATCTATTTCTCACCATTGGGGTTTTGAAAGTTTCAACCAACAGATTTAACCCTCGAGCCTCTGTTCCATGAGAAAGACTCATAGGTGGGTCACCATTCATTGCTTTCTTCTCTAGGCTTTCCCCTGAATGAGAGTCAGTTTGCTTTGGCCACAGAAGGTGCCAGTAGCTACTGTGAATCCCCTTTCACTGAGTGAGTCCATAAGACCAAAGGTAATTCAACTGGCTTTGCACAAAACATACAATGTTTTTATACCAACAATGTGGCTGTTATGCCTTCAGAAAGAAGGTGCTTTCTATATAGTGAGAGGCTACAGGAGGGATGGGCTTCAAAACCCCATTTTGTTCAACTCAGAGTACCCATCCATCCACTCATGCACCTGAGAGCCCCTGTGTAGAGACCTAATGCCAGGCACTGAAGCTACAAAGGGGGCACGTATACATTTTGTCTTAGCAAAGCTCACAGGCTGTTGGGCCAGCAGATGATTACTGACATTATCAGAACTGTGTTGAGAAAACTGGACAGACACTTGCAAAAAGAAAAAAAAAAAAGAAGTTGGACCACACCAAATGTGAGAATAAATGAAAAATGGATTAAAGCTGGGGTTCCCAACCCCGTTAGAAATGGGGCCACACAGCAGTAGGTGAGTGGTGGGCTAGCAAGCAAAACTTCCTCTGTATTTATAGCCACCCCCCACATCTCTTGCATTACCACCTGAGCTTTGCCTCCTGTCAGATCAGTAATGTCATTAGTTTCTCATAGGACTGTGAACTCTACTGTGAACTGCTCAAGTGAGGGATCTAGGTGGTGCACTCCTTATGAGAATCTAATGCCTGATGATCTGAGGTGGAGTTGAGGCGGTGATGCTACTAACACTGGGGAGCAGCTGCAAATACAGATTATCATTAGCATAAAGACCATCATAAATCAATTGCTTGCAGACTCATATCAAAACCTAATTAGTGAGTGGAAAGTGACAAGCTGCATCTGCTGCCAGGCTATAAAGTACCCCCCCTGAGTCCGTGGAAAAACTGTCTTCCACAAAACCAGTCCTTGGTGCCAAAAAGTTGGGGACCACCAGATTAAAGCCTTAAATGTAAGACCTGGAACCATAAACCTCCTAGAAGAAAACATAGGCAGTAAGCTCTCTGACATTTCTCTTAGTAATATCTATTGGGATATGTCTCCTTGAACAAGGAAAACAAAAGAAAAAATAAATAAGTGAGACTACATCAAACTAAAAAGTTTTTGCATAGCAAAGGAACCTATCAACAAAATGAAAAGGCAACCTAATAAATGACACATCCAAATGGGATTAATATCCAAGATATATCAGGAACTCACACAACTTAACACCAAAAAGACGAACAATCCAATTAAAAAATGGGCAGAGGAGCTGAATAGACACTTCTCCAAGAAGGACATATGGATAGATGACTAACAGGCATATGAGAGGATGCTCGGCATCACTAGCCATCAGAGAGATGCAAATTAAAACCACAATGAGATAACACCTCACACCTGCCAGAATGGCTATCATCTATAAATCAACAAAAAACAAATTTTCGCAAGGATGTGGAGGAAAGAGAACCCTCATGCTCTATTGGTAAGAATACAGATTGGTGCAGAGCTCAGCTGGGAGAGAGGGCAGGCAAAGTGAGCTTTGAGAAGGGGCTGGGCCTGGCCTGGGAGGAGAGAAAGGGATGAGGTAGCTTAGGAGATCCATGGCAAGGTGGAGAAAGTTATGAATTTCCTTGTATCCTCCCATCCAGAAATAATGTGCCTGTGCACCAGAGCCTTGAGGAGATGTGGAAGACTGGAAAGCTGATATCAGTGATCCTTGGCACCCTTTTTATTTCCTCCCAGCTCTGACCTGCCATGGCCTTTCCTTCTGCTGATCTACTTTGTGCTTCTCACTTTCTATGCTTTATGGTACAGAGCTATGTTCTCTCTCCTGGTGGTCCAGGTGGGTCCTCTCCTTGTATCTCCTTTGACAAAGAGCTCACCAAACCTGAGAGGATGGGCTAAGGGAACCAGCAGTTCACCTGCATTCCTGGGCCAGCACCTGCCACCCAGAATTCCTGGCACTCACCAGGTGCCAAGGGGATGCCAGGGAACTTCTTTGACATGTCCCTCTCGTCTGCCAGTGGAAGGCAGAAACCTGTGGATGTGGTTCTTGTCTTGTCATAGCAGAAAAAGAAACACAGTTGGCAGCCTAATACCATGAATGAAAAGCCTGGCAGCCAATCAAAACAGCCAGGGCACAGGCAGCCACAGCGTTCTCTGTCCTTACCTTAAAGGCATGGCTGGTAAGTCATGGCTGTACAGCAATTTCTAGATTCACTAAAGAAAAGTTTCTTCACACAAGGCCTTCAGGATGAGATGTTTTTTTATGCACCCCACATTCATTTGTTTGTTTGTTTTTTCTCCTTATAAGACATGGAATTAAATTTATAACTTTCTCAAAGTACTAAAAGTAAGTGACTGTCCTCCATCAAGCAGGAGTTCACAGGATGCAAGGCAGGTCAGTGGTGGCCTGGCCTGTCATTCCTTCAGCAGTCTTCCCACCTCCTCCTGCCAAGAGGTCTGTCCTGGGCGGAGACAAGGCCCAGCCTGCAGAGCAGCCGCACTAAGACAGGCTTTGCCCCACATTGGAAAAGGCTTACCAGAGGCAGGTGGGTGCATCATAACAACCCCTGGGATATGGCAAGCTGAGTTCTCACTTCTCAGACACAGGACAGGCATGGAGAAGCATTCGCTTTTGATATTTTCCCTGCTGAATTTCAAACACCTCAGCTTCCTTTAATTTTAAAGGGCACTTTCCTAGTCTCGAGGGTTTCTGTTTGCTTACTTGAAGTTGATTTCTTAGCCATCAGGCTCTGAAGCTAAGAAACTCACAAGGTCTGGTGAAAGAACTTGTTCTTAGCTGGGCAATCCCAGGCACTTCCCAGGCAGTGCTGAGCACCTGCTGGGGAGCCTTTCCCAAACGTGGGGTGCTCCATCCCACAGAACCCATGTTTGCCACAGGGGCAGTCCAGGGGCACTAGCCTTGGTTTTTAGAAGTGTTGGTTGTTCCTGTATAGTCACTATCTGCAGACAGCAATTCTACCTTTTCAAGTTTCCCAGCCTCTGTGTTAAACAGTTCGAAACTTACGAACAGACTGAGACTCTGGAGAAAATGGTGCTACAGAGGGCTGTTCCCCAAAATCTGGTTCTCTTCCTTGTGAGCACCTGCTGGAGTTGGGCTGCAGGACTTGTCTTGGCAACTGTCACACGAGCAGGAGTGAGATGTGTCACCTGCATGGGGAAGGCTTTGTGAGTCCTTACACTAGTTGGCACATTCCCCAACCTTATATGCCACAGTGACTGGAGCCAGTCTACACCAGAGGTCAGCAATTACTTTCTGTATAGGGCCAGAAATATTAAAATATTTTAATATTTTAGGCTTTGTGGGCCATATGTTCCCTATCACAATTATGCAGGTTCTCTATTGTGGCATGAAAATAGCTGTATACAATGTATAAATGAGCAGGTGTAGCTGTGTTCCAATTAAACTTTTACATACCAAAACAGGTAGTAGGACAGACTTGGCCCGAAGGTGTGCTGAAGTCCTGGGAGAGGGGACTGTGGAAGCAGGCCCCCTGCTGCCTGTGACATAATGACCCATGCATTATGGGTGAGAAGTAAGCCCCTGAGGATTGGGGCTACTTGTTATGATAGCATAACTTGGCTCACACTGATGGATACAAGGTGTTCCAGAGCTACACGCCCAAGGCTCCTCAGGCAGTTTGGTGATGACTTTAGTCACCTGTTTGGTTTCTTATTTGACTGATGAGGGAACTATTCTAAAACGTAAGTAATTTCCTAAACTGATCTAATGATCATTATAGACAAATAATCGGATTTTTTAAAAAGTTCAGTGGGCTTAAATAGCCTCTTTCCCTCTCCTTTCCTCTACTAATCCTCCCTTCCGCAGCAGAAAGGTGACATGTGGGTGCTGTTCCATTATTCACGAGGAACTGAGCTGACTCTCTAACCTCTACAAATGGCAGAGAGAAATAATTCATAGGGTATAAATGTGAGGAGGATGGGCTATCTGAGGCTCAGCCCCACCACACACCCTGGGAGCCTTTCAGCTGTTACCTCCAAGCTCTGCCCCTCTTCAGCCATCAATACAAATCCCGAGACTTCAGGGAGTTGGTAATAGTGGGTGAGCCATGTGGCATTTCTGGCATCATGTTATTTTATGTGCAAGACCATTCAGTACTCAGTGAGGCAGACACAGTTCCATGCCCACGAGAGAAGAAACTGAATGGGTATGAAGTCCTAGTAAGAGCCATGATATCCAGTTCCTGACGGACTTCAAAGTCTAGGGGGCCAGCCACATACACAATGACAAAAGTAACACAGTCCATGATAAATGTATGGGAAAAGTCCTGTAGGCACAGAGGGGATGGAGAAATTAGTTTGATTCATGGAAAGGTGAACTGGAGCCACAAAAGCCACCAAGGGAAGTGAGCATTTCAGGTGGCTAAAGACAGGGAGCAGGAGTTTCCATGCAGGATGGTTCTTCTTGGTGCTGCACAGTGGGAAAGAGAGGGGGCAGGGAGCAGGAACGGCCTGGGAAAAGGGGTCAGATGCACTGGTCTTGATGAGAGGGAAGCCAGAGCCAGAGCCAGACCAGTGTGGGGACAGACAGCATGGAAGTGGACACAAACTGGTGGGGAGACTGCAAAGCCAGTCTGGGGCTAACTTTGACGGGCTTTGCAAGCCAAGCTAAGTAGTGTGGAGTCTATCCTGAGGTGGTGGGGAATGTCCACAAGCAATTGTAGGTGCATCAAACTTATTGAGGTGAATTCATGAGGGGACCCCAGAAGCACAGAGTTAAGAGTCAGTTGGTACTATCTTGGTAGGGACCAAGAGCAGCCTATACCAGGCAGGTTGGATGCCACACAAGGAGGGATGCCCGGGCTATAATATGTACCTTCTACTCTAAGAGCCCAGTGCTCTGAAGGTCACATTGGACCAGGTGACCAGTTCTGACTGATCAGAGAGGAGAAGACTCATATCATCTGTTGGCTGAGGCAGTTAAATGTCCAAGTGCCTCCTCTGTGCCCCCTTTCTTCTGGATGCAATGTGCTGAAGATGACAGAGCTACAAGATGGTACAACCCCTGCTCAAGTATGTCACCCAGAAGCTACCAAAGCCACCACACAGCACAGGACAAATGTCACTGTGTCACACCACCCTGGGGGCTGGAGTTGACTGTCACAGCACATGACCTTGTTCATCCTGATCATTACAACTGGAAAAATGCTTTGGAATAAGAGCCCACACCCTGGTTGGATGACAGAAGTGACAGGAGTTTGGAACTTGCAGGGTCTTAAGTTTGAGAAGATGGAATAAAGAAGGGAAAGCAGGTTTGAGGAAAGAGGAGTGTGGTTATTTTCTGACATATATTGAAATTGAGGTACCTGCCAGGTAAAGCTATCAGGTAGTAAAAAAAATCTATAGTTTAGAAAAGGTCTTGAAGGGCAGAATTAAGACTGTTTGAGCTTCAGCAGTTGATTGGAAGAGAACCTTATGGGAAAGTGTGCAAAGGATGGGGAGGGGAGCAGTGATGTTCATGTGAGGGTTAAAGAAAGAGGATCCAGTGGAGTAGGCAAAGGAAGTGCTCAGAAGCAAAGGCAGGAAAGAGGCTCAGGAAGGGAGTCTTGTCCACCCTGTCCAGTGATGATGAGATGTCAAGGAGGAGGAAGATGGAGCAGGGACACAGGACTGTGCACTGCTGTGACCTTGAACAACTGGGTTTTGGCAGCAGGGGTAAAGATAGAAATCAGATTACAGAGTGAAGTGTATCCAATGTGTGAAAGTAGAAGTGTATTTTTGGTAGAGGGAAGAATGAGAGGGGGACTTCCAGCTGGAAAAAGACAATGCAGAAGGGAGAAGGGACAACTCCATGCCCATGGCATCCTCCAGGAGGGACAACGGCACCCATGCAGAGGCAGCGGCTAATCACTTTCCTTCTAGTCCCCTGCTTCCACATCTTCTTACCTGTGCCCTTGGCTCTCAGAACAAAGCACTGGGACCCTGAGTCTAGAGCCTTTAGACTTCCCCATACGGCTATTTGGTGCAGAGACCTTCACGAGACCCTGGTGCTGTCACACAGTATTACTCCAAAAGGAGAAAGGACCACAAGTGTCAGACTCTCCTACATTTTCTACCCTCCCATCACTAACACAGACAAGCACCAGACACCTTCCAATTTCAGGCCCCAAATCAAACCATTCTTCCTTTTCTGTTTTAGAACTCCCTCTTCTCTGCCTGGGCCCTTTACCTAACCTTATACAGTTGCCACTTTTCTTCTTTATTTTTCATCATAGTTTTTTCTCCCTTTTCAGTGTCAACACCAACATAGCCTTAGCCTCAAGCCTGTTTCATAAAGGGCCAGAGAACCAATATTTTAGGCTCTGTGTTTCATTGCATCTTCCTCTTCTTTTCATTATTTCTTTGTTTCCTTCTCCCACCCATCCTTTTTTGTCCCCAACGCCCCTTCTTTAAAACAATCCTTAAAAATAAATAATTCTTGGTGCAGGAGCCATGTAAAAACAGTTCCATGGGCCATGCTTTGCATGGCATCCTGGAGGCAGCATCAGCTGGAGAGCTCTGAAAATGGTCCTTTAGTGCTATTGTCTCCCTCTGCCTTCCTGCCACAAGGGTATGGGTCCCACATCTAGGCCTTGGAAAGTGAGGCAAGTTTCTTAACCCCCAGTGGACCACTGCCCCTCTGGCTTGGCATCAAAACTAGGCCCATGAAGCAGACCTAAATCTGGTTGCAGCAGGAGCCCAGCACGGTTCCAGGACCCCCTAACTGTTTGCTTTATAGCATCCTTGCACACGGGCCTGGCTAACACATCATACCCACCCTCCCTCTCTGACTCAGGTTACTGATGGAGTGGACCACAGGATCAGGAAATTTGAAGGGCCTCCCAGGGTGGTGTGGCACCACCACACAGGAGTCTAGGCAGCCAGGAGGTGGTGTAGCACACAACAATGCTTCTGGCCCTAAGTTGTGGGGACCAACACTTCCCTGCTGTGGGGTCTCTAGTACCCAGCACAGGCCCTGTATGGAGAGAACCATGTTATATTTCTGTGAAAGCCTCAAGTGACCTCCCTTTGGAGCCCAGTAAAGGAAAGAAATGCTAGGGTGACCCACCATCCTGCTGTCCAGGACTGTCCTGATGTGTGCTCTGAAGGTCTGGCTACCGAAGGAGCTCTCAGTCCTGGGTACACCACAACATGGGACAGCTTCCGTGGACTCAGGCCTGGGTTCAGTCAGGAGCTGGGGTGCATCCTGGAGCATGAGAGAAGGGCTGTGCTGAGATAGACCCATGAGTCTCCACCTGGCTGTACCACTCATGGGAAGTGGGGGGGGGGGGTTTGTAAGGTCTCCAGACCGAGGCCACACCCCAGACCAATCACTTCAGTGACTTGAAAAAACTGTCTAATCTCTTCTCCTAAAGCCTCAGTTTCCCTATCTGTGAAATGGATCAACATCAGTGCCTCCTAGCTGTCAGGGTGAAGTGAGCAGGGTCATGACTATCCTGAGGGGAACAGGTGGCTGGATTTTTTCAGTCCTCCAGGTGATAATGGTGTGCAGTGAATTCTGGGGGATGGGTGCTCAGAATTCTCTGGTAGTAGATGTTGGACGCTAGGGCACTGCACCATATATGGCCTGTCACTGCGGATAGGCCAGAAAGCACTGACAGGAGTGGACATTGGCCCATGGTAAGGCTAACTGAACACAGGCTTCTGAGATAGGACCTGTGACTGCAGGCAGTCTTGAACCCAACCACCCTTATCCACTACCAGCCTTCCAGAACCTTCTGCTTGCACCACATCAGAGAGAAACTCTTGGAGCAGAGAGCGATAAGTAGACAGATGAGGTACCCAGAGCCCTGAGAGTCGTATCTGACATCTTGGAGCTCACAACTTATTCCCTGATTCTCTGCACAGCAGAGAGAACCACTACAGACAGGACTGACAGGCTCAGCTGAGGGGAGGCCTCTGTGTCTGCTCACATCACCCTATAGCAAGCCAGCCAGGAGGCACCACTATTGCTCTATTTAATAGACAAGGCAACTGAGGCACAGGAGAAACTAGACAGCTTTTCTGGGTCACGAGATGCAAGTACAGTGTTGAACTTGTCTCCTAATGACAACTCCATAGGCTCAGGGAAGTTCAGCAACTCTTGGTTAACACTGCTAGTGAGCAGGGTCCTCTCTGTCCTACACTGCACCGTACCAGGTCCAAGACCTGCATTTATAGAGTGCCAGCTGCTCTCTGTAGGGACTGACAGGCATCTTCCTGTTTCCTCTCCTTTGGCCTGAGGTCATTCCTGAACATTTTATACAAGAGGAAGGATTAAATGACATCCACTTCCTGGATTCATGCCCACACCACTCCTGACAGGAGCCAGAGGCAGGGAGAGCTGTTGGATGAGCACAGCACTGACACATTGCCCACACCATCTGGGCTTGTTTCCTCATGTATGAGTAAAAATAACTAAAGCTACTGGTTCTCCCTAGGGTGAGGTGTGCTACCCAGGGGAGGAAGCCTCGGCAGGGGAGGGAAAGCAGCAGAGGAGGGAATGACAAGAGGCACAGCAGCTGACAGAGGTGGACAAATGCACCTGACAGGCCCTTAGGTTTTGCCTGGCTGCCTGCTGAGGCTTGGACCCTGAGCATTTTGTCACAGCTACTGTATTTTAGGGCCATTTCTATAGAAACCACACCCCCCACACATCCTTTTCATTTTAAAGGAACACAAAAGACAGCTAGATGAATCAGTGACATTGAGGAGCCTAAACTCAGCCACTGAGGCTCCCTTGTCCATGTAGCTCACCCCTGGCATGGCTCAGCCATGCCAATGCTGTGGGTATGGCCGTGAGTATGGGGGTATTTGCTTTTTATATGGTTCATGTTCCTCCACAGGGTTTTAGAATCAAGTCAGTTAAATGGCAGCAGGATCATCTCATGTTGGGTGGCCCTTTCTGATATGTAGTAATAGGCACACAGGGGTCACATTACAGTCTATCTTACAGATGGACTCAGTTGGGGCCACTTACCCAGGCCCTGCATATCATCCTGGCTGGGAGCAGGCAATCAGGCTCAGCCCAGTTGCCCCTCTCCACTCCAGCTGCCAGCTCTTCCAGGGCACACAGGCCAGTTGCTCAGAACTTTCTACAGACTACTGTGCAACTTTCAATGGGAGTTTAATAATTATCAATGATAACAGCCACCATTGTGCTCCAGAAGAAAACTTGATGGACCCCACGCCCCAATGCCTCACAAAACCCCTTCCCTATGTGGCCTGGAAAGACCTGTGTTGCAGTGAAGGGAGAGCACATGAGTAGATAGGGTTGGTCTGGGTTCTAGATGACCATCCCTGTCATCTCACAAGGGCCCCAAATCCATACTATTGGTGAAGGCATTCTGTGTCATGGCTTGGATGGACACACCAAATCTTGAGGGCATGGGAATTTCAAGGGGCTGGCTAGATACTTGCTAGGGCTGGCATTGACCCACGATCCAGGGTACTGATGAGCCTGGGTACTCCTGCTCTCTGTTTTACAAGCCTAGAGCCTGTCCCCATGATGCCAGCCTAGCACATGGAGGCCTGTGTGTCAATGAATGCATGCTTACAACAGGGCTAGATTTTTCCAGGTGCATGATCACAAAGCCTACATCTGGTCCCCAGTCACAGAACTCTGGTACTGAGTCCTCGCCCCACAGCAAGTCCAGCCTAGTGGGGCAAAGGATCCATGAGGTGCTGTGGCCATGGCAAGACCTACTGTCTGGCATGCCCTAGTTGCCCTGCATAAGTCCCTGGGCCAGCCCAGGGATGGATATCACAGTGTGATGTCCAAAACCAGTGAAGCGACACAGAGTCAGGAAGGCGGCGTTGGACCAGTGACAGAGCTGGGGGCAGGTCTCTGGTGCAACCGACTACAGCCAGCATACCGAGGCCTATAGGAAATAGCATGTGGCAGCTCCTCCTTAACTTCCAGCCATTCAGCATCACCCCTTACTATTCCCAGCAAATGAATTAAATTGGAACAGAGAGACAGGTGAAAACTGCTTTTCTTGACCTCTAGCCCTTTGTGATGACATTCATTAAATTCCACAGCCTGGTAACAAGTTTCACTTCAAGTCGAATTGATGGAAAATAGGTCTCATGGTCCCAGCCATCTCTAAAATAATCTAATTCAGCACTTTAATCTTTGTGGAAAAAAGTGGAGCACAACTTTTTAAAAAATCTGTTCCCATCCTGTTCTGAGGGCTGAGTACAGCAGAGCCAGACTGCAGAGCACAGACTGTGACACTCATGGGTTGTGACACCCATGGGCCCTGCTTGCTTGTTTTCAGAACTCCAGGGAACACTGAGGGTGTGAGCTATGGACTTAGTCCCCAGGAATGGCAGGATGTAGAGACCAGATGCTCAGCAGCCCTGGCTGGTTAACTGAAAATAAGGCTGCCTTCCCTTCAGTCCTCTCCTGTCCTTTATCCGACTGGTGGAAGTAGAACTGGTGCCATGAAATAGAAGGTATCTGTTAGAATATTGGTATAAGGACTAAAAAGTGTAGTCAGTTCTGGTTCTGAGCTCTAGCTTTTTCACTCTCTGGTGAAAGGGAAAGGAGTTGGCAAATGCTAACTCCTAAAAGCATCCTGGCATTAAACCAAGATATTTTCCACAACACCATCAGAGACTGAATGCCAACTGAGATGGAATAATGCTACTCAAAGGCTATTGCGTGATGGACCATTGAAAAGCACCTCACTGAATGCTGAGAGTTATCAGACACATATTTACCCTGGTAGGGACAGGAAGACACCCCTACCAACCTCAGTGGGTCCTGGAGACCAGGCAGTAAGAAGAGAATCACAGTTCACCCCAGAGGGTCTGCTGCCTTGGCCTCCTTCATGCTAGTTCAGGGGACAGGATGCTGAGCTCCAAGCTGAGGATGGACGCAGCCCCCAGGCCCAGGGACGGATGCCCAGCTCCTCCCTGTCCATCCCCCGAGGATGTTACCTGGGCAGAAGCACTGCAGGACAGATGAGTCAGGTCCCCGATCCTGGCTGCAGCCCGGGGATCACTGGAGCTGATCAGAACTGGAGCACTAATTTCCATGGAATGCCTGTGACTGGTGGCATGTGAAGACCTGTGTGTCACGCTGAACGCGGTGAAGGAATGGCGTTTCTTGGCGTTCTTCTTGCCGTCCACACGCTGTTGAAAGGAACTGACTGCCCCTGTGCTGCTTAAAGTGGGACATGGGGCCATACTGGCCACTGTGCCGGGGTCAGAGGGCAATGAGGCATGGCAGCCAGATACAGCAGCTGGGCAGAGCTTGTTCATTTCAATAAGCTCCTTGGCAGAGTCGTTGAGCTAAGTGAGAAAGGGGGAGAGAGGGCTTCATTAAATAACGATCACAGGCTACACCCAGCTTTCTGAGCTCTTCCAGCCTGTACTCACATTTAAAAATTGACAATGTGTTCAAACCGGTCAGATATTTCTAGCAGGGTATCCAATATGAATGGTGTAATAAAAACCCAACAAAGGGTGACATGCCGTCTGAAGACTATTGAAACACTATAGTAGTGCTGTTTTCCCAGAGCTGGCTACCACATCTGCCCCAATGCAGCCCCAGTCTTTCCCTGGCTGCCCATGTTTGAGGGACCAGAGAGAGGGGAGCAAGGAGTGCCCAACGACCATCCAACATTCACCATGCCAATAGGTTTCTGGCCTGCCTTGCACCATCTAGTCACTCTGGTAGGAGAAGTCAAGGCATGTGACCAGAACACACTTTCTAACCACTGGTGATGCAGGTGGCAGGTAAGTCTGGCCACGTGAATAGGATCCATGGGTGTTCTTTTGGGTAAGAGCCTGCAGCAGGCTGCCAAGAACCAGGGCTGCCCTGACCCTGGCCCGTGAGGAGTCAATACTGCCTTATTTCCAGCGATTCACAAGGACTCAGGGCACAACTTCTTCCCTGCTCACATACCTGCACCACAAAATAGTAGGTGCCTTCACAGAGAAGAGTTTGATCCTGCTTGAGTCCATGCCAGCCTGTGGTAACTGGGCATTAGTACTCCGGGGGCCAAGCTGGAAGCGCCTGGAGGACGAAGGGGCTCTGGGAGGACAGGGGCCTTGTACTCCTGTTAGGGGTCTGGCAGGGCCTCTGGTTAGATGAAGGGTCAATTCATCTTCCAGGAGCTAGAGTGTGCCCCTGACTCCTACACTTGGAGCAAGTTTTCCATTCAAGGTGTACAGCAGAGCCCTTTCCCTCTGGGGCTGCACTTGGCTCAACCTAAGTTCATACCTAAAGGTGGAACTTACAGTGTTTGAAGAAATGAAGCAGAGGGAGCCAGTCTGTTCAGCGTGGCCAGGAAGAAAATGTGATATGAGAATGTGCTTGGGACCAGCACCACAAGATGGGTTAGAAAAATTCCATTATGCTAGATAAATGTCTGCAGAATCCTATTCTTTCTCCCTCATCTTTTCAGAAGTAGCAGAAGAAATGGAGTGAATGTCAGCTAGCCTCCTGGGACCTACCCCAGGAAGCATGAAGTTAAGCAGGAGGGAACTAAGCCATTGTTTTTTGTTTTCTTCTCACCTGACAGAAAGGGTGTAGGAGTCATATCTTGAGCAGGACTAGCACACACCCTGTCCTGCATGACTGGGCGATGCTGCTGTTGGAAAGCAGAGGCTACAGTGACACCTACACCAGCAGGGTGGGTGCCCTGCCCAGCTTCTTGATGGAGCCAGCACGCAGCTGGACTGTGGCCAGAGCACATGCCAGCACAGTGGTTGCTGGGTTTGCAAGGTGGGCTGTGGCACCATCCCTGTACTCAATTTTTCTCTTTCCAGATGTCACATTCCTAAATTTCTAGCCTTGGACATAAGCTCTGTGTGATCTCTAGGGGAATATTTGCCCTGACCAAGCCTGGAGACCCAGAGTTTCAGACTTTCCAGGCAGAGCCAGCTGCCTCATGCCACCCCTCAGCAGGTCTCCACATAATTACCATGGGGTCAGAAGTGGCCCTGGAGTCGGTTCCCCTGTTTAGGGCATGGGATAGGAGTCAGCGTGGTCATGACTACACACACCCACAATTTTTTTTTGCCAGGTGGGACTATGGCATGTAGTGTCCAGGGAAGGGACCATCAAGGCCAGTGGTGACAGACAGTGAAAGAAGAGTAAGGCACATCAAAGACTAACCTCCCTTCTTTACACTTTGGCCAAGCTGTGCTGCTCTGGGAGCAAGGGAGTACCCAGAGTGCATGCCATGCCCTATATGCTCCCCTGCCTCTCCTGTTCTGGCAGGGTGCAGTTTCCCCTTCCCCAGGCCACTTCCCAGGGGAGTAGAACAGGTCAGGGAAGTTTTCAAGGTCAGTCCCTGACTCCTTCCCTCCATGCTCACTGCCAAGGTCAGCCCCCTGTCTAAGAGGTCAGGGGAAAAGGCAGTACACAGGACCCTGCTGGAACACCAACATATCTGCAAGCTAGGGTGGGTGGGTGGGCGGGGAGAACAGAAAGAGGCAAAGACCATGCAGTGCAGAGTTCAGTGCTGAGGGTAAAGCACAGCCCAAGATGCCAGTTTAGAGAAGGGGTGAGTCAGCAGAGGCTACTACGTGGAGGCAGTTTGAAGCTTGGGGAGTGAACTAAGCAGAGTCTGGAATGGTACATAGGGTTCAGATGGGAGCAAGGAAATCAACAAAGGCAGGAGGTCTTTTCAGGCAGATAAAGGCAACCTTGGAATCATACCCATGTCCTTGGATGAGCCCAGAATGTGGGCTGGAACCAGGTGGCGGCCAGGCCAACACACAGTGGAATCTGGCTTCAGAACTGGATTGGGAAATTTCCTCAGCCCTGTGTTGTGGAGGAAAACACCAGGCTCTTGCTTAGGGTACACCACTAGGGTATGCCATTGCTAGCATCCTGATAACTTAAAAAAAAAAAAAAAAGACAAAGCTCCACTGAATTGAAGCAGTGAGAGCACAGATGTGTCATCTCTATAAGGCCAGGTAGATCACACACACGGATGTCTTCAGAAGGCCCTTGCCTGGGCTGCCAGCATTTTCATTACAACACCTGTCTTTCAGAGGAAGGTTATGAAAAACTCACTCCAAGCCCCCAAACATGTGATTTAAATCCAGGATCATTTACTTTGAAATGCTTCTTCTAACCAGGCTCCACTGTTTTGCTCTATTTTATGCCTTTTTTCACTTGCTTCCTCAACAGTCCTAGCTCAAAAAACACAGAAGCACCTGTTCCCTCCCACAGCCCTGCATGGGGCTCTCCAAAGTCAGCTTCCTGAACCCCAGTGCTCTGCACCCACCCTGCAGGGCCAGGAGCAAAACAGAAAAGCAGGAAGGCACAATATTCCTTATTTATGGGTATCGGAATATGGTCTAAACACTACCCACCATATGTCTCCACTTAGAACGTAATTACGTAGAAATTATGAGCTCAAGGCTGGACTAAAATAATTCCATTTTTCCTCAAAGCAGTGGACCTGGACTGTCTCGCTTAGTTCTACCGTTACTCTGTTGAGTCAGTATTAGAAATTCCATTCTCAAAACCTGGAAATCCAGGCACTGACAGGTCTGGTGAACACACAGGGCCATAAAGGAGTTGAGCACAGCCACCAGGAGGACTGTGTTGTCTGGTCCTGCAGCAGTGCTGTCTGTCCCCCCATGTGCCATGCAGCCCACCATGGCATGCGTCAATCCTTAACGTGTGTTCCAGGGGTTGCTTCCAAATAACCACACTGCCCTTTCGCTCTCCATGGAGAACCAGGGTGCAGGGGCATCATGCTTCTCTCACTCATGCCTTAACAATCCAAAGCCCACTGTGGGTGCTGAAAGTGAGGGACAATACATTTCCATTGAAGATAGTGCTTTTAAGAAACCATAGGAAAAATAGGAACTTCTGCTTCCAAAGTGGTTTATTCTCAATATTTTATCATGGCCCTAGAGCCCATAACATCTTTGCATGAGGCGAGGGAACTTCCAGTGAAAGGACTACTGATGAAACAAACAGTTCAGTTTTGTCTTCTTTACTTGAATTGCTGTTGGTGACAAGTGACATCTTATTGGAGACAGAGATGATAGATGAAAGAAAGAAAGAAGAAAAGAAAAGAAAAGAAAAGAAAAGAAAAGAAAAGAAGAGGAGAGAAAAAAAGAAAATTACCTAGTAATTGACCACCCATGCCTGGAGACCTTGGCTTGCTAGACTTTGACAAATGCCATGGAAATGCTTCATCTCTGGGACTTGGTTCCAGAGACAAAGTTCACTGTCCAGGGAAGCTGCAATGTTACACAAGGCTAGGGATGGGCCTGGCAGCTGGCGCCACCAATAGCGTCCAAGTTGGAAAGTCTCTCTCTGGATGCATACATCTATACCACATGGGCCCATTATTGCAGTACACTTGCACCTACCAACATCTGCCCGTGGCAGTGACTCCTGCATCAGACCTGTTCAGAGCAGTCATAATTTCCCATCACCTCCTACTCCAACTGAGGAAACCAGATAGCTCTGCTCTGCCCAGAGTAGGTGCTGCAGCCCTGCCTCATAGGACCAGGGGGATCTTGGGGGACAGCTGAGGAGACAATGAACAAACACCTGGGAGGTTTCCCGTCCTTTCTCCCAACCAGAATACTAGATCATGCTGTGAGTAGCAGCTGACTGCCAACTGTGAAGGGGTGGACAAGTGCTTCCTGCCTTAGGGTGCTCCCCTCTCTCAGCCAAGACACTCATCTGGGAATGAACAGGCTCTGCTGCTCCATCCACATATGGGGTCACCTGACTTGTATCGCAAGTGTGTACCTCCAGCCACACAGACAGCACACTCAGGCAGACTATACCTTCATTACCCATATAACTCTAAAATCAGTGATTAACCAATGCATCCAATAACTCCAATTTTGATTTTTTTAATGAAAATAGAAGACGTTTTCAACTTCCATACAAAATAGAAACAAAGTGGTAGCCCCAATTTTTAAACATCTTAATGAATTTGCTCAATCATCAGAGGATTGTTTATCCACTACAAGGCCTGCTCCCTCTTGCTCTCCAGGACCCTCTGAGGAGCCAGCCCACAGTCACATACTCCTGGGGACAAGGCATCAGATGGGCCAGGCCAGCTCGGTCAGAAACATTTTCCTCCACGATGGGTCCAGTCTTGGCAATGGGAGTGTAACTGTCAGCCAAGGTCACTCCCCTGTCAGGGACTCTGTGTCCTGCTTCTGTGGCTTAGCAACCCTCGTTTCAAGATTTTGTTTCACCGACTTTATTAGCTAAGCTGTGATATTCTTCCACAACCACTCTTTCCTCCAACCATAGAAACATCTAGAAAAGTTAGAAGAATTAAAGAGTTCCTTCTTTCCACTGTTTAAATAGTTCTGCAAGTGGCCTGTTGGAGTTGGTTGTAGCATCCCAGCTGCACCTGAATTTGGGGATCAGGTTGAATAAAGGAGGCTCTCTCACAGCAGCTTACATGAGCCATAGACCCCCTTGGGGAGCCTGAGACCGGATGGGATTTTGGTGCTTGGTCTGGGAAAGTGCCAGACCAGGGGGCCTGTGCAGAGCACAGTTGCTCAGAAACCACTAGTTCTGATTGAGAGGACTTTAAACTGAATGTATGTAGGAGGACTTTTTAAAAAAGGGATACAATTGGGAAAACAGACATACAGGATGACATCAGATAAAACATGAAAGTAAGGACACTGGGGTAAGAGGTTCCCAGCAGTTCTCAAGAAAAATAACAGGAAATAGAGGGGCATAGTGACTCCTCCATCCTGGCCCAGAGGGAGGAAGTCTAATCTCAACACATCTGCAACAAGTTGCAAATAGAGCTTGTGACTGAAAACTGAGGGAGGGAAGCAGCTCCTTTCATGGAAATCCAGGAAGTGAAGGGGGAGGCATGTTGGAGAGCAAGTGCGGACAGTTTAAAGAAAGACGACATATGAATCTTTTCATGGACAAACCATTCAGACAACAAACCTCTTCTGAGCACCTACCGTGTGCAGGACTCTGTTCTAGGCACTAGGACCGTGGCAGTAACAGGAGAGCCAGCCCTAGTAAGCTAGGACTTCAGTGTGGACTTACTCAGGTCACTTGTTAAAGATGCAGATTCTGGTTCAATAGGTTTGGGATGTTGCCCAAGTTTTTGCATTTCTTTAAGTTCCCAGAAGACAAAGCAGCTGCTCTTGACAGATCCCGTTTGAGTCATGAGCCTCCAGAACACCACTTTGTAACTTTGGCTTCTCTTGACCCACCAAATATCCACATGACCAAAGACAGCAGTTTCTGCTTGGTATTTCCTTTAATGCAGGACAGGTTCACCACATTGGCCTGTTACTCCTTAGAGTGTCACAAACTCAAGAGCAGATGAAGAATGCCCTTCGCCTGCCTGAAACATTTGTCAGGAGAAGTATCAAGATCTTCCCACTTCATTAAAGACAGGCCAGCAAAGACAGCTGAGCTGCATCAATAAGTGCTTCTTGGTTGTAAAACACTTCAGTCTGTACAAGACTAAACTATTAGCAGGGTGGGCAAGAACAGAATGATTTCCTTTTAATTCTGACAGCCCTTATCCTCCTCTCCGAAGGTCATACCTGGAACACAGCTACATACAGCCTTTGAGGAGAAAAGCTACCAAAATAAGACAAGTGGCCTGGTGATGACCACCAGCCAAACACACCTGAGATCTACCTTCATCACCACAAAGGCTTGCCTGACTCTTACACCAACTTTCTGAGGTGATATTAACATAGCAATTTCACAGATGAGGAAACTGAGACTCAGAGAGTTTAAGTAACTTGTTCCAAATCATACAGCTTACCAAGCAGCACTGCCACACCTTTTAGCACATCACATTGCATCTGCCATCATTGCTTTTACTGCAGACCGTAGGGATGCTTTTGTGATCTTGCTACATCTTTAAGGTAAAAAACTAATGCATCCATTGAGATGTATCTCTGTCTTTGGCAATTGAATGGGTTGGGTTCACTTCACATATTCAAATGTGAGTCTTTAAAAGTCAGACCAAATTTTTGGCATGAAAACTAGGTAAGGCAAATTCTCACACTGGGAGGACTCCAGCTACAGTTACTGAGGGTGGAAGGCCATTTCTGTTTCTTCCTTTTATTTTGATTATGTGGCAGTGACCTCACAGTTGTCAACAATGCCAAACTCTTATTTACTGAGGACATTGAACTCTAGACATTTGTAATGGCATGTGCCAACATTGTCCCACTGTTCCATTCATTCAACAAATACTCTTTGTGCACCTTCTGAGATTATTTCCATCCCCACAAAGTGGTAAGCAATGACATAGCACCATGGAAACCCGGTACCTGGCTGCTAGAAAACCCTGAGTGAACCCTCACCTTACCCAGCACAGGGAAGAAGCTGCCTCTTTTCCATTCTGTCCTCTCCAGGTTTGCCCTTGAAGCCTTGTTCTTCCCCTCAGGGTGACTGAAATATACAGGGGAGGCTCTAGTTATGTTGTCAAAGTGGGCTGGCAAACTGAGGCAATTATTCAGAAAACTGAGGTTTAAAATAAAAAATATCCAGCGATGAAAATGAATGAGAAAACAATTCCATTTACAATTTCATCAAAAAATACCAGGGAAAAAATTTAACCAAGGATGTAAAAGACCTCTACCCAGAAAACTATAAGACAATGAAGAAAGAAAATGAAGGAGATGCAAGATACAGTGCTCATGGATTGAGAGAATTAACTTTTGTTAAAATGTCCATACTACCCAAAGCAATCTCTAGACTCAATGTAATCCCTAACAAAGTAACAATGGCATTTTTCATAGAGCTAGGACAACTAACCCTAAAATTTATGTGGAACCACAAAACATCCTAAATAACTATAGCAATCTTGACAAAGAAGAACAGTGTTGGAGGGTTATCCAACCCTCCAGTGTTGGAGGGTGATATCATACTACCTGTTATCACGCTATACTACAGAGCTATAGTAATCAAAATAGCATTTTAGTGGCATTAAAACAGACACATAGATCAATGGTACAGAACAGAAAACCCAGAAATGAACCCATGCCTATATGATCAATTCATGTATGACAAACAAGGCAAGAATATGCAATGGGGTAAAGACAGTTTTTTCAATAATGATACTGGGAAAACTGGACAGATACATGCAAAAAAAAATGAAGCTAAACCATGTACAACCACTCCCCAGAATAAAGATTTAAATGTAAGACCAGAAACCATGATACTCCTAAAACAAAGGCAGTTAAGTCTTAGATGTCACCCTTAAGAATATTTTTTGATACATTGACTTGGACAAGGGAAACAAACAAACAAAAAACCAAATGAGACTACATCCAATGAAAATATTTGCACAGCAAAGGAAACCATCAACAAAATGAAAAGAAAACCTACTGAATGGAAGAAAATATTTACCGATACTACACTCAATAAAGTGTTAATCTACAAACTACATAAGGAATTCATACAACTTGATAGTAAAAACAACCCCAAACAATCTGCTCAAAAAAATGGGAAGAGGATCTAAATAGACATTTCTGCAAAGAGGACATAAACATGGCCAATGGATATCTGAAAAGATGCTAAACATCACCAATCATCACCAAAATGCAAATTAAAACCACAATGCAGTATCACCTCATAGACATCAAAATGGCTATCATTAACAAAACCACAAACAACAAATGTTGGTGAGGATGTGGAGAAAAGGGAACCCTCGTGCACTGTTGGTGGGACTGCAAATTGTTGCAGCCACTATGGAAAATAGTATGGAGGTTCCTCAAAAATTAAAAAATAGAACTACCATATGACCCAGCAATCCCACTTCTGGGTATTTATCCAGAGAAATCAAAACACTATTTTGAAAAGACATATGTACACCTATGTTCACTGAAGCATTATTTACAATAGCCCAAATATGGAAGCAAACAAAGCGTCCCTCAGCAGATGAATGAATGAATCAGAGGTGGTACATACATACAATGGAACATTATTTAGCCATTAAAATAAATGAAACCTTGCCATTTAGGACAACATGGATACACCCGGAGGGAATTATGCTAATGAAGTTAAGTCAGACAAAGAAAGACAAATAGCATGTGATTTCACTTATATGTGTAATCTAAAGAACATAATAAATGAACAAACAAAACAGAGACAGACTCATAGATACAGGGAACAAATTGATGGCTGCCAGATGGGAGAGGGGTTGGGGATTGCATGAAAAAGATGAAAGGATTAAGAAGTACAAGTTGCAAGTTATAAAAACAGTCACAGGATTGTAAAATGCAGCATAGGGAATATAGTCAATAAGACAATAATAACTATATATGATAGATGGGTGCTAGACTTAACAGCGTGATCACTTCGTAAGTTATATAAAATGTCACTATGTTGTACAACTGAAAAAAATATTGCATATCGACTGTAATTGAAAAATAATTTTTAAAAAATTGATGAAGGTTTAGGCCTGAACCACATAGACAATTGCCTAGCCACACATGTGAGGGAGTATAGGCAAGGGTTTTGAAAAAAATGATGCCTAGAGATCCAAGAACAGTGGATGTTACACTCACCTCTTCCCAGGACCAAACTGGAATTTTCCCTAAAATAAACCAACTGAAGACTAGCTGAAGAGGTCTTAGGACCATTGATTTATAGAAGCCACATCAAGACCAGTAGGAAGAGTGGAGATGCCAAAAGGGCTGGCCCTGCTCCCAGAGGTGGCAGCTGAGATTCTGGAGGGATATCTCAGCTGCAAAAGTTCCCCTTGAGGTGCTTAGGGTCTCAACTCCATGCTGGGCTCCCCAGCCCAGAGCACCAGAGCCAGGAAGAGGTGCCTACAGAACAACTGGCTGTGAAAATGGGCAGGGATTCTGTTTCCCAGGGAGAGACAGGAGTTTACTAGAGACACATACACGCACACCTTATTAAAGGGCCAATGTACAAAATCTCATCACAGTTACTCACCCTGGGAGTGAAGGCAGACTGGATTAGAGTTGTGTGAGGAGAACCTGGGGTTTGTGCTCTGGGGAGAGAGCTGGGGAGAGAGCTGAGGAGACAGCTGCTGGGACCCCAGTGTTGAGTCACTTTTTGGCACTGCAGACACCAACTTCCTTGGGTGGAGCATGCCCCTCCCTATGGCATCAGACTGGGGGAATATAATAGCTCCACACTCAGAATTCCCTGTCAACCCCCCTGTGCAGTTTGAACCTGCCTGGGTCAGGGTATAGAGATATGGGCCGACTCAGGGGGTGTTCAGTGACTGAATTGTATGGCTTTGAGTTGGAGGCCATTCTGCCCTTTTCCCACGAACCTGACTGGCACTTTCCCATCACAAGAGATCTGCTAGAACAACTCTCCAGGGTCCAGGCAGCTCCACCCTGCAGAGGTCTGGGAAGAATCTGGAACAGACTGAGTTATGTGCCTCTGGGGCAGAGGCCAGTCCTCCCACCTTCCCCCAAGCCTGACCAGCACCTCCCCTGCTCCTAATTCCCTCCCTGTAGCCTACCCTGATGAGATCAGGCTCCTGACAGAACCTGGGACAGACTGAGTTGTGTGGCTCTAGAACAGGGGAAATTTTTCTCTTGCATGCCCAACTGGTGCAGAGTCCTCCCTTCACAAAGCCATATCAGGTCTGTTTGGGCCTGATAAACTCTGCTGGCCTCACTTTGACGATTCCCCGAGATGTCGCCTCACTATAGAGGTGTGCAAGCATCCAGCAGAGGGCAACTAGACTTGGTATACCCTGGGATAGTTGCTGAGTAGCCTCACACCCAGCACTGGCCCTGAGTTTGAACCTGTATAGATCTGGTTAATACCACTTGCCCTCTGCCTGGTGACTTACTGAGAATTTTCTTCATGCAACTTGAGTATTGCTAGAGGCTCTTTCAATGACTCAGACTAACAGGCAGCCGGAAGGCAAAGACAGGTGAAGGTGGATCTCAGGGTGCCTTGGAGCATTTGCTTACCTGCCCCAATGCCCGCTCCTAGTAAAAGCTAGCCTTGGTATACAGCTTAATTCTTCTTGCACTCACCCAGGCCCAGCAGCAGCAGCAGCCACAAACTGTGGATTGCTTTGTAGTTCCAAACAGGTTGCCCAGGGCAATGGGAAGTAACAGGAAGCATCTGAAATTGGCCTGCACCAGAGTCCCCAGAACCAACACATCCAGTAGCCAGCTTCAGACATCAGGGCAGGATCCAATTAGCTTTACAAGTAGCATATACAAAAAGAGATCTCAGCAGGTGCCAGATCCTGCTGAGGCAAATTCTACGCCATGTGGTCAGCACCTGCACAACAGCTCATATACTTTGGTCTGGGTTGATCTTCACAGTCAAGCAGCCTGAGGGTTAACTGCATATGTGGACAGGCCAATGAAATCAAGATTCAGTTACAACAGAAAGACCCACATAACCCACACAAGGGACACTTCTGGAGTACCCAGTGAAGGTGATCAAGGAGACTGCACTACTCAGTCCCAGAGGACACATACTACATAAGGCAATCCTACCAAGACTGTGAGTTATAGCAGATCTACTTAACACATAGAAATAAACAAATAAACACAAAGAGGCACCCAAATTGGGAGACAAAGAAACATGACCCAAATAAAAGAACAGGAGAAATATCCAGAAAAAGATCTAAATGAAATGGAGGAAAGCAATTTATAAGATAAAGAGTTCAAAAGAATGGTTATAAGGATGCTCAAGAAACTTAGTGAGAACTATAGCAGCATGAAAAAGGACACAGAAACTTAAAAAAAAACAGAAATGAAGAATAAAATATCTGAAATGAAGAAAAACTAGTAGGATGAAGCAGGGATTGAATCAGTGATTTGAAATACAAGGTAGAAAAAGACACCCAATTAGAGCGGTAAAAAGAAAAAGGAATTCTTAAAAATGAGGGTAGTTTAAGTGATCTTTGGGGCAACGTGAAGTGCACCGTCATCTGCATTGAGCAAGAAATCGAGAACTTATTTGAAGAAACAATCACTGAAAATTTCCCTAAACCTGGAAGGAAAATGACACACAAGTCCAGGAAGCACACAGACTCCCAGACAAGATGGACCCAAAAGGCCCACTCCAAAACACATTATAATTAAAATGCCAAAGGTTAAAGACAAAGAGAGGAGGATTGTAAAAGCAGGAAGAGACAGACAGTTACCTATAAGACAGCTTCCCATAAGATTATCAGCTCATATCTCAATAGAATCATTTCAGGCCAGGAGGGACTGGCATGAAAAATTCAAAGTAAAGAAAAGCAAGAACCTAAAACCAAGATAACTTTACCCAGCAAGGCTATCATTTAAATTAAAAGAGAAATAAAAAGCTAAGAAGAAAGGAAGAAAAAGCTTTCTTCCCAGACAAGAAAAAGCTAATGGAGTTCATTTCCACCAAACCAGTATTACAAGAATTGTTAAAGTATCTTCTTTTATTATTATTATTTTTACACTCAGCTGAGGACACTTTTTCATTGCTTTTAGAAAGAGAGGAAAGGAAAGAAGAAGAGAGAGAGTGAAACACTGATGTGAGAGAGAAGCATTAATTGGGTGCCTCATGTATGTGCCCAGACTGGGTATTTTATACACGGAAACTGTATGTGCCTTAACCAGGAATCAACCTGCAACCTTTTGGCTATGGAACAATGCTCCCACAAACTGTGCCATACCAGCCAGGGGTAAAGAATGTTCTTTAAAAAAGAGAAGAAAAAACAAATAGAAGAACATAGTTCAAAGAATAAAATGGCAATAAATACAAACCTATCAATAATCATTTTAAACGTAAATGGATTAAATACCCCAATCAAAAGACATAGGATAGCTGAATGGATAAGAAAACAATATGCTGTCTACAAGAGATCCACCTCAGAACAAAAGATACACACAGACTAAAAGTAAAGGAATGGAAAAAGATATTTTATGCAAATGGAAAGAAAAGGCTAGGGTAGCAATAGTTATATCTGATAAAATAAACTTTAAAACAAAGGCTACAGAAAAAGACAGAGAAGGACACTACATAATGATAAAGCAATCCAACAAGAGGATATAACCCTTGTAAATATTTATGCACCCAATATAGGAGCACCTAAATATATGAAGCAATCTTGATGTACCTAAAGGGAGAGATCTACAGTAATACAGGCAAAACGGGGGATTTTAACACCCCATTATTATCAATGGATAGACCTTCAGACAGAAAATGGTGTCCTTAAATGACACACTATATCAGATGGATTTAATTGATATATTCAGAGCATTTCAGCACAGGGCATCAGAATATACATTCTTCTTAAGTGCATATGAAAAGTTTTCTAGGATAGACCACATGTTAGGACACAAAACAAGTCAATGATTTAAGAAGATTGGAGTAATATCAAGCATCTTCTCTGACCACCTTCTCTGACCATATTGCTATGAAACTAGAAATCAATCACAAGAAAAAATAACTGAAAGACACACAAAGATATGGAGACTAAATCACATGTTACTAAACAATGAATGGGTTAACAATTAGATCAAGGAAGAAATCAAAAGATACCTTGAAACAAATGAAAATGAGAACACAACAGCCCAAAATCTATGGGACACAGTGAAAGTGGTCCTCAGTGGGAAATTCATAGCATCAGAGGCCTACTTCGTGAAACAAGAAAAATCTCAAATAAACAATCTAACTTTACACTTAAAGGAACAACAAAAAACCCCACAAAACCCAAAGTGAATAAAAGAAAGAAAATAGTAAAGATCAGAGCAGAAATAACAAAATAGGGTTTAAAAAAAACAATACAAGGATCACTGAAACCAAGTGCTAGTTCTTTGAAAAGATAAGTAAGATTAATACACCTTTAACCAGATTTGTCGAGGAAAATAAAAAGAGATGACCCAAATAAATACAATCAGAAATGAAAGAGGAGACGTAACAATGACACCAAAAATACAAAGAATTGTAAAGAATTGTAAAAAAATATTTAAAAAGCTCTATGCCAACAAATTAGACGATTTGGATGAAATGAATAAATTCCTAGAAACACAATCTTTCAAAACAGAATCAGGAAGGATCAGAAAATATGAACAGTGAAGTAGTAACCAAAAAACTCCCAACAAACAGCTTGATTGGTTGGCTCAGTTGGCTGGAGTGTCATCCCATACACCAAAAAAGGTTTGGGTTTGATTTCCGGTCACAGCACATATGAAGGTTGCAGGTTCGATTCTTGGTTAGGGTGCACACAGGAGACAACAGATTAATGTTTTTCTCTCACATTGATGTTTCTCTCTCTCTCCCCTTTCCTCTCTCTCTAAAAAATCAATAAACATGTCCTCGGGTGATAATTTAAATAAAACGACTTTCAACAGACAAAAGTCCTGGACCAAATGGCTTCAGAGGAGAATTCAACCAAACACTCAAATAAGAATAAATAGCTATCCTTCTCCAACTATTCCAAAAAATTCAAAAGACAGAAAAACTCCCTAGCTTATTTTATAAGGCCATCATTATCCTAATTCCAAAACCAGATAAAGACACTACAAAATAAGAAAATGACAGACCAATATTCCTGATACACAATAGATGTTAAAACCCCAACAAAATATTAGCAAACAGGATCCAGCAATGCATTCAAAAGATCATGCACCATGATCAAGTGGGATTTATTCTGGAATGCAAAATTGGTACAACATTTGCAAATCAATAAATGTGATACACAACATAAATAAAATGAAGGATAAAAATCACGCTATCATACCAATAGATACAGAAAAAGCATTTGATAAAATTCAGCACCAATTTATGATAAAAGCTCTCAGCAAAGACAAAACATACCTCAACATAATAAATGCCATATATAACAAACCCACAGGTAAAATCATTCCCAAGGGATGCCCACTTTCACCACTCTTATTCAACATAGTATTGGAAGTTCTAACCATAGAAATCAAACAAGGAAAAGAAATAAAAGGCATCCAAATTGGAAAGGAAGAAGTAAAACTGTTATTATTTGCAGATGACATGATACTGTATATAGAGAATCCTAAAGATTCCTACCCCAAAACTACTAGAACTGATAAGTGAATTTAGTAATATAGCAGGATACAAAGTAAATCAGAAATTGGTTGCATTTTAATACACCAATAATGGTGTAACAATCAGAAATGGAAACTAAGAAAACAATTCCATTTATATTGCATCAAAAATATAAAATACCTAGGAATAAATACCAAGAATGTAAAAGACCTGCATTTAGAAAATTAGAAGTCACCGAAGAAAGAAACTGACGATACACATAAGTGGAAGCATATACCACATTCATAAATAGGAAGAATTAACATCATTGAAATGTCCACACTGCCCAAAGCAATCAACAGATTCAACAGAATTCCTATCAAAATATCAATGGCATAATTCACAAAACTAGAAAAATTAATCCAAAAGTTTATATGGAATGACAAACAACCCCAAATAGCCACAGTAATCTTGAGGAAGAAGAAGAAAGTTGGAGAAATTATACTACCTGATATCAAACTATGATACAAGGCCATAGCAATCAAAGCAGCATGGTGCTGGCTTAAAAACAGAGGCATATATCAATGGAACAGAAGAGAGAGCTCAGAAATAAATCCACACCATTATGGTCAATTAATATTTGACAAAGGAGGCAAGAACATACAATGAGGTAAATAGCATTGTATCTAGTATTCAATAAATGGTGTTGGGAATATTGGACAGATATATACAACAAAAATGAAAGTAGACCAACTTCTTACACCATACACAAGAATAAACTAAAAATGGATTAAAGACTTAAATGTTAGACTCAAAACCATAAAAATCCTAGAAGAAAATATAGGCAGTAAAAATCTAAAACATTTCTTTAGCAGTATTTTTTTTTCTGATATATCTCCTCAGGAAAGGAAAACAAAAGAAAAACAAACAAACGAGACTACATGAAACTAAAAAATTTTGCATAGCAAAGAAAACCATTAATAAAATAAAAAGACAACCCACTGAATGTGAGAACATTAATTGCCAATACATCTGATAAGGGGTTAATATCCAAAATTTATAAAGAACTTATAAAACTCAATACCAAAAAATCAAGCAATCCAATTAAAAAATGGGCTAAAGACCTGAATAGACACTTCTGCACAGAGGACATACAGAAGGCCAGAAGGCATGTGAAAATACACTCAATCTCACTAATCATCAGAGAAATGCAAATTAAAAGCACAATGAGATATCACCTTAGAGTTGGGGATCAAGAGTGGGAAGTAGGGATGGCTGAGGGGGGGAGTGGTGGGGAGAAAATGGAGACCACTGTACTTGAATAACAATAAAAAATGTGAAAAAGATCCAGCATGTGTTGGTGAGTTTGTAGAGAAATTGGAACCCTTAATGCAGTCACTGTGGAAAGCAGTATGGAGTTATCTCAAAAAAAAAAAAAAAATGGAACTACTTCATGACCCAGCGATTTCACTTCTGGGAATATACCCAAAGAAACCTGAAACACTAATTTAAAAGAATATAAGCACCCCTATGTTCCTTGCTGCAGTATTTACAATAGCTAAGATTTGGAAGCAGCCCAAGTACTCATGAGATGAATGAATAAAAAGCTGTGGGTACACTTCCACAACGGAATACTACACAGCTGTAAAAATGAAGGGAATCTTACCTTTTGGACAGCATGGATGGATCTGGAGAGTATTTGCTAAGTGAAATAAGCCAATCAGAGAAAGACAAATACCATATGATTTCACATTTATATGTGGAATATAATGAACAAAATAAACTAACAAATAAAATAGAAACAGACTTATACATACAGAGAACAGAGTGAGAACTATCAGAGGGAAGTGATTAGGGGGCTGGGTGAAAAAGGTATAGGGATTAAGCAAAAAAACAAAACTCATAGACAGACAACAGTATGGTGATTACCAGAGGGATAGGACACTTTGAGGAAGTAGAAGAGGGTAAAGAGGGATAAATGATAATGAAAGGGGACTTGACTTGGGGTGGTAAACACAATACAATATACAAATGATAATTATGGAATTGTACACCTGAAATTCATATAATTTTACTAACTAGTGTCAGTAATTCCAATGGAAAAAAAGTAATGATACCTAAAAATTAAAGTAGGAAATGGGGTAGATGCTAATCATTTTAGCATCCTGTTCTCATAGACTAGACAAAGTCCCAATTAAGTCAGTTGCCAAGGCGCCTCCCATGAGGGCTCTGTCGTTCCACCAGCCCCTGGAAACACATGAAGAAGAGGGGTTGTTTCACCAGCCTCTAAGTTGTGAGCAACTCTGGAGGGCGGTGTGGCACAGCTATGGAGCACTTTGGTAAATCTGCCCTTTGCCCTCATGCAGATGACAGTGGCATTCATGTGTAACCTATGTGATCTGCTGCTGGCCCTGAGAATTGGAAGGGCACTCTGGTCTTCTACTGACACATGGAACATGGCCATGAGCCCAGAAAATGACCTCAATGCCACAACTACCACCTCCACGTGGGCCTCCCAAGCCACCCTGCAACAGAAGATCAGTGTGTTCTTACTTAGTGAGGGCATCCTGCACCAACCAGAAAACACACACAGCACTCCCTCTCTCCGGGCCTCTGTTCAAGGTGGTCCACCCTTAACTCCCTGGGCACTACAATTACCATGGGGGTGAGGCTTCCCATTCTTTGAGTTCAGCCTCTTAATAGTGGGCAATATTTCTTTCTTGTGCCAGCCATCATAGTCTCATTTCAGAATGGAGGACCATGCGAAGGGAGATTTCAAAAGAGTCTGATACAAATTACAATAAGAAAACAGAAAACTTCACTCATTTCCTAAGAATGTGTGAAAGCAAAAGGCCCACAAACAGTAAAGTTCTGAGTAGCAACTTAGCAGGATGTGCCCTGTTATCAGAGGAATCACTTATTAGAAGTCTTGAGATTAGTTTAAGGACCCCGTGAAAATTTTGCCTGAACACAAACTTAAAAAGAGACAAAACGGTTGTTTTTCAGCCAAGGAGAATAGGAAGAGGCCCATTTATTCTCCACTTTCTGTGAGAGCCCCTAGTGGATGTCTCTGTTAGGAAGGAAGGTGGCACCAGCAGGAGGCACATGCTCCCCGCCAAGAGATGCTTAAACCCTGGAACAGTACCCTGCCCCCCGGTGTGCAGTACACAATCTCACAGGGCCCTTCTGCCCAGTGGCCACAGATCTTAGGCAGCTAAGGAAGAAGGAGTGAGTGCAGTAAAAGATATATGGCTGTCACCGAGTTCAGAATTCAAAATTCAGAAGGCAGGTGGCAGCTTCACCAGTGGGTCCCACCTTTTCATTGATTGGGCATCTCAAACAGTAAAGCATTTCTGGACATATGCATCCAATAAGTTATATATATATTCCAGTAGGTCACTATATTATATCCATCATAAAACATACAATATTGTAATTAAAGTTGTTCAAATATAAAAAATTAAACCATAAATTGAATAAAAGTTGTAGTATTTCCTTTCCTTACTCACAGAACTGTATGAATGCCACTTTGGAGACCAATACCTAAGACCAGTGGTTTTCTATCAATTTAGTGGGTCCAACCAGCATTCCTTAAAGAATATATATCAGAATGTTATTACATGTGCTCAGGGTAAAAGCAGTTCCAGGAAATGTTTGGTTAGTTTCACATAAACACTGATGTGCATGCACTTGGGTGGAATGTAAAATGCATACTTCATTATGAGTCACAATCCAAAAAGACTGAAAGCCATTGACATTGAGGGGAGAAGAGATACATTTGCTGGACGGGAAGGAAAAAGTCCTCTTCTGCTCATCTGCACTGGCCCACTGTGTGGCACCAATCTGAAAGCCAGGAGCCTTTCTGAATGGCCCACCCCTTCCTCCTCTCCTCAAGGGAAGCCCAACCTTGAACATATAGCCAGCTGTGCTAGGGTGTATGACTACAAAGGGATTCTTGCAGTCCCATCTGTGTCATAGGCCCTAGGCACCTAAGAAGAGGATGGGACATTTGTACATCTGCAGCTTCTCTGGGATAGGAAATCAACTCCCAAGGTCAGTGAGCAAGACCTATGTTTCCATGAGCCTCCAATACTGCCTGTGGCAGGTTACCTTTGGGGCCAAGGGACAGAGAAATTCTTGGCCAAGGTTTATGGACAGCAGTCAGACCATCACTGAATTGTTCTGCTATTGGAGCCTTGAAATTTGAACCTGCTACTTCATCACTGCTTAATTTAAACAGCCTTCAACCACTTGGAGAGCCTCCAAATAGCAAGCATTTCCTCTCTCTCCGTCTCTCTCTCTCTCTCTCTCTCTCTCTCTCTCTCTCTCTCTCTCTCTCTCTGAGATCTCAGGGCAACCCCTATGACAAGACAGTCAAGATCTCAGAGTCCTGAAGATTACAGCCTCCTCCTTCCTCTTGCAAGCAATTGTCTCATTTCGCAGATGGTTAATGAGCTTAGTGCTGAGCACATACTAGGTGCTCAATAAATATCTAGTCTATGAATGAATGCAACTTACATTTGTGTGTGTATGCAGTGCCATCTACTTATGGAGTATGATGTACATACACCCTGTGCTCAGCACTTGTCCACATGCCTTCAACAACCCCTTTGAAGGAGCTGTGACTTACACCCCACTTCCCACACATGGACCCAGCAGCTAAGAGAAGTTATGAAGCCTGTCCAGAGAGGGTGTGCTGGAGGTGGGGCTGCAAACAGCTCATCTCAGCCACTCACCAGGCCCCTGTTGCCTAGATGAGCTGGGCAGGGCTATATGTGGCTGGTGGAGCTTTTTTTCATGGACAGAACTTTTCTTAGGGATGTATTCCACGGTCACAAGGGGCTTAAGGATATTTATTCATAACTCATAATGCAAACTGAATGAAAGATTTATTTAGAGAAAATCTGGGCTAAATGGGGAAGAAACTTAATTTCAATGGTTGCAAACATGGACCAAAAGTGCCATGAGTATTTCAAGGTTGGGAGAGGTGTAGGTAGGAAGCTCATGTGTGGTTGCCCATGTGCACATGCTGTATGTGCTCAGGTCCTGGAGATTTCAGACTGAATGGGATCTGTAGAGCAGGTGGTAAGATGGTGAAGCAGATCTGGGTGGGTTGTTAGGGATTCCTGGGGCAGCGGGGAGATGAAACTGGAAGGGGCATGCTCAAGTGGACTGAGGAGAGGTCCCCAAACCACTTGAGGGTGGTTCTAGAGAAAGAAAATGGAGTCTGATTAGTGAGCACACATGTATTAGACACCTACTGCTTGCCAGGGGCTCTGCTTGACATTGAAGGTATATCAGTGAAAAAAGCAGACAGAACTCCCACCCTCCTGGAGACCCAGACAATAAGCAAGTAAATAACATTTAGTATGTCAGATGGTGGGCAGTATATTGAGAAAAAGTATGAGGAAGACATGCTGGGTGGAGAGGGTTGCAGTTACAGTTACATAGGGTGGCTTGGAAAGGCCTCACTGAGAAAATGACCTGTGAGATAGACCTGAAGGAGGCATAGGAGGGAGCCTGCTGACCTCTGAGAGAAGAGAGGCAGGGGTGGGGACAGTCAGTGCAGAAGCCTTGAACTCAGAGTGGGCTGGTGTGTCTGAGAAGGAGAAGGAGGCCAAAGTAACTGTGGTAGTCTCCTAGGTGGAGATGGGGGCAGAGGTGATGGGGAGCAGCCAGGCCAGGACCCTGGAAAGTCCTGGCTTTGATCTGAGGTGGGTGGTCTACCACAGCCAAGGGACTTCTGACACGACCCCCGACTACTGTGCTCAGAACAGACTGTAGGGGCCTGGGGCTTTGAAGCTAATGTGACAATTTCATTGGAAAATTCTCACAATTTTATGAAAAAAGCAAGATAGAAATACTTATGCAGCACAATCCCAAATTTGTTCAAAATATATATAAATTTATATAGAGAAAAAAATAAAGGAAAGAAAACACTATGCTAACAACATTTTATTTCATTCTTTTTCTACATGAATCACATATATTTACTAATAGGATTATAGGTGATTTTAATTTTCTTCTTCACCCTTTTTTGAATTCCCTATTTTGAACAATAGCTGGCTATTATTTTTATAACCAGAAAATCATTAGAAACAAAACAAATGACCACATTAGGCTAGGATATCTATCAGCCTATGGTGAGATTCCTAAGTTATGGCACTAATACATTTTTTTCCCATTTTGTGCAAAATGTGAGGTACAGTAAAAGGCTTTGGTGTTTTTCAGTTGTGTGAAATGTAGTCATTTCGTAGGAACATGAGGTTTCAGGGAAGTTCTAGCAAAGGTCTTCTTTGAACCCAACTGAGTGGTGGTGTCTTGATGTTGAAAGCCAGCTCCCACTCTTTGGGGAGGCTCCAGATCCGTAGGGAACTTCCCCTGTATCATGCTACCACAAGGCATCTGAGAACTCAGCAGGTGGAAAGGATTCCACAATGGGAAGCAAAATGGAATTCCAGAGAGTGAAGCAGAGGAGGAGGACAGGGCCAGGAGGACAAGTGCCCCTGCTACTGATGTCTGGGTAGTTGTGTAATGAGGTATAGGTTGAGAGGCCCCAGGGCCCTCCAACAAGCCTAGTTTGGGGGCTGGCAAAAGTGACAGCACAGGGATTGAGAGTTATTTTGCATACCTGTAACAGCAGGTTAGATTCAAACCTATATGCCAAAATGTTTGTTTTGCATTACAACAGCAGGCGAGCTAGGGAGGGGGGGTGACTTGACCCATGATGTGACTGGGATCCAGCTCCCCTGGTTACTGGTTACCATGCCTGAGCAATAGCTTAGAGATGGTTTGTTCCATGCCACGGGGGCACCCCTGCCTGGCCTATGGCAGCCAAGAAAGGCAGAGAAAATGGGAGTGCTCACAGGTGTAGCTGATTGTGGGAGGAGTTGGAAATGGGGTTATGGAGGAGTTCCAGGCTGGGGTTAAAAGGCAAGCTGCCACAAGGGATGGGGGATAATGTGAGAACATGTAGGAAGAAAAGGGTGAAAGGACTCTCATTGGCAGGCCACGAGGAGGTGCCACGTGCTTTTGGATTGAGAACTGGAGATCACAGTGACACAGTTGATGGTGCTGGGAACTACAAGAGACCTGCCCAGTTGAGCACAGATTACTGGGAGAAACTGGGACTCTAGCCAAACTATGGACTTCTACTTCTTTCCTGAGATGCAGTACCCCTGACTGGCCTGGCTTGGCAAGGGGAGGCAGGACTGTGTGTGTGTTTGTGGGTGTTTTAAAGGGACTTTGAGATTTAACAGCAACATTCCACCATTACTGAAAACGTGTATAACTTTTGAATAAATAGATCATTTCCTTTTTACCAAACTCTGGTATAGAGAGCCACAGTTCGTACCCGTGGTGAGCAAAGACGAACCTAGAACAGAGAGACCTCGGGGGTGGGGGCTTGTTTCAGTAATAGTATGTTGGCTCCCAAATGGGTCCTTTTCTGTAACAGTTGCATGGGGACACAGCCATGCCTACTTACCTTCTAGCTTTGGCCTTACAGAGGTAGAGCTGGGAAATGAGATTTGCTGACCCTGCACTGGAAGAGCACTCCTGACCTCTTCTCTTATTGCCTTCCTGTCAGTCATCTGATTACTGGGGCAGAGGTATGACCCAGTATTTTTTAAACTTTTTATAACAGACACAAAGTAGAAACATGCACTTATCACCCCATTAGCAAACACCTCCACTCTGCCTTCTTGTTTCATCTGCTGCCTGCCTTCCTCCATTTTTTCGCTGTAATGTTTTAAAGCAAATTGCAGAAATGGCATCATTTTAGCTGCAAATGCTAAGCATACATATATAACAGAAGGGATATCACTGTCTCTGGTCCATCCTCACTGACCCTTCATGGCCATAGTGCATTCAGAAGCTGAAGGTACTGGGCTCTTGTTTCTTCTTCCCACTCTCCCAGCTCTAGTTCAAGGCAGCAATTCCAAGCAAAGGTGTAGGTTTGCAGTCTCCACTCTCCGGTGGGGAGGTCCCAAGGCCTATGCTTGAGGGTGAGGAACTAGCAAGTTTCTTTGTTTTCCAGATCTGATCTATATTCCTCTACTGATATTTATCAATAATAAAGTTAACATTTCAATTTCCATCTCTCAGATACTCATCTTTTTCTCAGCTAGATCTAAGAATAGGGTATGAAGACTTACTATGATTAAAAAATCCCAATGACAACCCAATAAATTTTCCCTAAAGTTTACATGTTTAAGTTCATGTTAACCAATAAATTGTGTTGCAGATTTAGTAATAAGAAATACAAACAAGAGCAGAGTTTCAACCACACATTCATCCCCTTTTAAGGACAAAAAGGTTTACAGAAGCATAAATTGACCCCTGGGATTATTCCTTTGCACCTGGTTTTAGGCCTTGCCTCAGTCCTGAACCACCACAAGGCTTGCAGACTGCTCCTGCCATTGCAGCCTCAGCATGCGTTCCAAAGGGAGAGCTGGCTCACGGCACTCGGGCTTCTCCAGCTGAGTGCTGTGATCAGACACTGCAGTCCCCTCTGCAACCTGGGCTGGCCACTCCCTGCCTCTCCCACTGAAGTTCAGACCTCAGGCTGTGGCCCTAGGATGACACTGGCCACCCCTCTTCTGAAAGCTGGATGATTCCAGACCAGGTCCCCATGCCCTACTTGGTTCATGGATACTCATCTCTAAATGACTGTTTTCCTTCACTCCAAATGAAACAGAATATGATTACAAATAGAATTTTTAAAAGGTGAAGTTCTTTTTCCTTATTCATACAATAGCCTCAAAAATAACACACTAGCAGTAAAATTCAATTTGCAACAAAGTATAGGGAGGAGAAAGCCTACAAAGTAACAGAGCTGGACTGGAGCCTGACGGTTCTGTGCTTGCAGCAGGCCCTTGCTTTATGCCAAGGGAGCCAGGTGGGCTGTGGTGAGGAGTCTGGATTTATGCTAAGAGCAATGTATCCCTCTGGGTCTTTAGGTAGAAATGAGGCAGTCCATTATCTCTGTAGAGAAGGCTCTGGTAGCAGAGTGGGAATGAACTACAGAGAGATGGGGTGGAGGGCTGGCTGGGAGAGGGTTGACAAATAACTAGCTTGCGCTGGGGCTGTCCTGAGACCTTCTCCTTGCATCCTGAGGGGCCCAAGTCCCTGTGGGTTTCTGAACATGACACCTTGGAAACTTCTATTCTAGAACATTCTTTTACAATTTTATACTATCAACCTTCTAAGCCCCTGCTACCCCAAGGTAAAAGCAGGGGTGGGCTTAGAAATGACAGGGACATGGTCAGGGAGGGGTCAGTGGACACAAGGACAAAGCTTGTGTGCACTAAGCAGGAAGGGTCTTAGATGAGCCCAACTCAGATTCACCACTCAGCCTGCTAAATCATCTTTGCATCCAGTGTCATATATGAGAAATCTATAGCCACAACATCATACTTAACAGGCAAAAACTAAAAGTTTTCCCACTAAGATCAGGAACAAGACAAGGATGTCTCCTTTCACTTCTGTTCAACATAGTACTGGAAGTCCTAGCCACAACAATCAGACAAGAAAAAGAAATAATAGGCATCCAAATTGGAAAGGAGGAAGTATAACTGACATTGTTAGCAGATGACATGATAGTGTACATAGAAATCCTATAGACACCACCAAAAAACTACTAGACTTAATAAGTGAATTTGGCAAAACATCAGGATACTAAGATCATATTTGAAATTGAAGGCACTGTTGTATGCCAACAATGAAACATCAGAAACAGAAATCAGGAAAAAAATCCCATTTGATATAGCAGAAAAAAAATAAAGTACCTAGGAATAAACCTAACCAAGGAGGTAAAAGACCTGTACTCAGAAAACTATACAACACTGAAGAAAGAAATTAAAAAAGACACAAACAAATGGAAGCATGTACCATGCTCATAGATTGGAAGAATTAAAATCATCAGAATGTCCATTCTACCCAAAACAATTTATAGATTCAATGCAACCCCTATTAAAATACCAACAACATATTTCACAGATATAGAACAAACACTTCACAAATTTATATGGAGCCATAAATGACCCCAAAGAGCTGAAACAATTGTGAAAAAGAAGAAAAAAGTAGGAGGGATCACGATACCTGATATCAAATTGTATTTCAAGGCCACAGTAATCAAAACAGCCTGGTACTGGCATAACAACAGACACATAGATGAATGAATCAGAATAGAGAGCCCAAAAATAAACCCAAGTCTCTATGGTCAATTAATACTTGACAAAGGGGGCAGAAACATAAAATGGAATCAAAATAGCCTCTTCAACAAGTTGCACTGGGAGATCTGCACAGCTACATGCGAAAAAATGAAACTCTACCACCAACTTACCCCATACACAAAAATAAACTCAAGGTGGGTGAGAGACAAACATAAGTCATGACACCAGAAAAGTCCTAGAGGAGAACATAGGAAAATCTCAGATATTCCACTCAGCAACATTTTCACTGATATGTTCCTAGAGCAAGGGGTAAAAAGGAAAGAATAAACAAATGGGTCTTCATGAAAATAAAAAGCTTTTGCACCGCTAAAGAAAACATCAGCTAATGAAACGGGAAACAAACATATGGGAAAATATATTTTCCAATGATACCTCGGACAAGGGTTTGATCTATAGAATATATAAAGAAGTCACAGGACTACACTCCAGGAAGACAAACAACCTAATTAAAAAAATGGGCAAAGGACCTGAACAGACACTTCTCCAAGGAGGACATACAGAGGGCCCAGAGATATATGAAAAGATGCTCACCATCACTAGCCATCAGAGAGATGTAAATTAAAACCACAATGAGATACCACTTTACACTGGTCAGAATGGCCATCATAAACAAATCAACAAACAACAAGTGCTGGAGAGGTTGTGGATAAAAGGGAACCCTAGTACACCATTGGTAGGAATGTAGAGTGGTGCAGTCACTGTGGAAAACAGTATGGAACTTCTCAGAAAACTAAACATGGAACTGCCTTTTGACACAACATTTCCGATGCTGGGATTATATCCTAAGAATCCTGAAACACCAGTTTAAAAGAACGTATGCACCCCAATGTTCAGAGCAGCACAATTTACAATAGCCAAGTGCTAGAAGCAACCTAAGTGCCCATCAGTAAATGAATGGATCAAAAAACTATGGTACATTTATACAATGGAATATTACGCAGCAGAAAGAAAGAAGGAGCTCCTACCCTTCGCAACAGCATGTATGGATCTGGAGAGCATTATACTAAGTGATGTAAGCCAGGTGGTGAAGGACAAATACTATATAATCTTACCTACAAGTGGAACCTAATCAACAAAACAAACAAGCAAACAAAATATAACCAGAGACATTGAAATAAGAAACAAACTGACAGTAACTAGAGAGGATGGGGAGAGGTAAATGGGGGAAAATAGGGGAAGGGTCATCAAGGAAAATGTGTAGGGGACACATGGACAAGGACAAGGGGTGTGGGATCAAAGGTGGAAGGTGGGGATGCATGGAGTGGGGGGTAGTAGGGGGAAAGTGGAGACAACTGTAAAATTGAACAACAATTTTTAAAAATTATAGTTCTCCCTTTCCAGCTTTATTTTTCTGCATATAGAATACAGTACTATGTAGGGGAGGGGTGTGGGGGGGAGGCAGAAAAACCGAACAATAAAAAAAAAATTTAGAAAAAGAATAAAGTACCATGTAGAATTTACTCCTTTCTCTATTGTGTGTCTCCTTCCAGAAGAATGAGGTTTCAAGATGATTCTCTTCTGTTGTTTTCATGAATGCACCCCCAGGATGTGGCATATAATGAATACTGGAAGGAAGGAAGGAAGGAAGGAAGGAAGGAAGGAAGGAAGGAAGGAAGGAAGGAAGGAAGGGAGGGAGGGAGGGAGGGAGGGAAGCCTGAGAGATAAGTCTGAAGAACACCATGGTGGTGGAAATTTGCTCCTTCAGTCAAGGGCTAAGACGCATCAACAGAAATCTAAAGCAGAAAGAACAATTAAGTCACTGAGCTGCTGACAACCCCTTCTGTTGCAGATGAACTTCTACTTTACAGCTGAAGTCGGGATGACTGAATGTGGCTACAGTTGCTCTCCTTAGAGACACATATCATCTACAAAGGACTAGCCCTGAGTACAAGTGTTTGTAGCAACTTGTTAGCCTCCAGACACTCACACAGCTTCTCAGAGAACCCAGCACAGCTTTACAGTGTGTTAAGGGGAGTTTGAGCAGGGAAGTGAGGCAGAAAAGCCACTGACAGCAGAGAAATTTGGAAAAGTGTGCTTGACAAACCAAGGCTTTGTCTTTGCTTCCAACAGAGTCCTCCAAAGATTCAAACTATAATTCTTAATTGCCCCCCCTTGGAGGATTTGAAAGAAGTAAAAGCAGTGGAGAAGAGCTTTGAGTTTCTCTGACACAGTAAAGAAACAAGATGAAACCAGAATTAGCTACATTTTTTTTCATTTTGCAATAATTGACTGGATTGATGTAGCAACAGTAAGTCTCCCAATATGCACATGCATGGTTTGAGCATTTCACCTGAATTGGGCCACCAACAATTTAAAATCCCTCCTTCCCAAGCAAAGTGTTGATACAAGGTAAGAGAGGAAAGCATAATAGCAGGTGAGGCAATTTTCCAACTGTTTCAGAGGATTAATTGGTAATAATTTATTGGCAAGGTTTAGAACTAATGAGGAGGTGAGAATGCAGCAACTCAAGAACTCTACAAATGCTCAGTCTGGAGGGAAGATGCCCAGAGTTCTCACAGCCCCTACAGACTCCAGATGGGATTGGTTCCAGCTATATTATCTGACACACTGTTCCTTTTACACCAAACACAGACCCTGATACTCAGCAAAAAAATACTGTGCTGTCACCTTATAAACAACCAGAGCAAATCTCTCCATGGCTAAATATGCTTTCACCTTCACATCTGAAAACAGTTGCCACCAGCAAGGTCTGCCTAAGGTGGCCCCATAAGCAGGTCTCTGCTCAGGTGGATGGCCAAGGTGTGCCCTCAGGACCAAGTGGAATCTGGCAAAATAAGTTTCTTTTTTCTTAAGTATGTTTTACTGATTATGCTGTTACAATTTTCCCAATTTTTACCCTTTATCCCCCCTCTACCCTGCGCCATCCAACCTTCCAGCATTCCCCACCCCACTAGTATCTGTCCATGGGTTATACATATAAGTTCTTTGACTTCTCTATTTCCTGTACCATTCTTAACCTCTCCCCATCTATTTTATGCCTACCAATTATGTTTCTTATTCCCTGTACCTTTGCCCTCCCCATTCTCCCTCTCGCCCTCTCCACTGAAAACCCTCCATGTGATCTCCATTTCTCTAATTATGTTCCTGTTGTAGTTGTTTGCTTAGTTTTGTTTTGTTTTGTTTAGGTTCAGTTGTTGATAGGCTTGAGTTTGTTGTCATTTTACTGTTCATATTTTTGGTCATCTTCTTTTTCTTAGATAAGTCCCTTTAATATTTCATATAATAAGGACTTGGTAATGATAAGCCCCTTTAACTTGACCATATCTGGGAAGCACTTTATCTGCCCTTCCATTCTAAATGATAACTTTGCTGGATAGAGTAATATTGGATGCAGGTCCTTGTCTTTCATTTCAAATACTTCTTTCCAGTCCCTTCTTGCCTGTAAGGCTTCTTTTGAGAAATCAGCTGATAGTCTTATGGACACTCCATTGTAGGTAACTCTTTCCTTTCCTTTTGCTGCTTTTAAGATTCTCTCTTGAGGATCCAAATAAACACAGTCAGAAATGAAAGAGGAGAGACTACAACTGATACAACAGAAATACAAAGGATTGTAAGAAATATCTACAAAGAACTGTATGCCAAGAAATTTGAAAACCTAGGTGAAATGGACACATTTCTAGAAAAACATAATCTTCCGAAACTCAATGAAGAAGAAGCAGAAAACCTGAACAGACCAATAAGAGCAGACAAAATTGAAACACTAATCAAAAAACTTCCAGCACACAAAAGCCCTGGATCAGATGGTTTCACAGGAGAATTCTACAAAGCATTTAAGGAAGAGCTAACCCCTTTCCTTCACAGACTACTCCAAAAAATCCAAAATGATGGAAGATTCCCAAACTATTTTTATGAGCCAGCATCATCCTAATCCCAAAACCAGATAAAGACACAACAAAGAAAGAAAACTTCAGGCCAATATTGACGATGAACATAGACGCTAAAATCCTCAACAAAATATTGGCAAACCGCATCCAGCAATACATTAAAAAGATCACACACCATGACCAAGTGGGATTCATCCCAGAGATGCAAGGATGGTACAATATTCGCAAATCAATAAACGTAATACATCAAATAAACAACAGCAAAGACAAAAACCACATGATCATATCAATAGATGCGGAAAAAGCATTTGATAAGGTACAACACCCATTTATGATAAAAACACTCAGCAAAGCGGGAATAGAGGGAGCATTCCTCAACAGAATAAAGGGCATATATGAGAGATCTACAGCCAACATCATACTCAATGGACAAAAACTTAGGGCTTTCCCACTAAGATCAGGAACAAGACAAGGATGTCCACTTTTACCAATTCTATTCAACATAGTATTGGAAGTTTTAGCCACAGCAATCAGACAAGAAAAGGAAATAAAAGGCATCCAAGTTGGAAAGGAGGAAACAAAACTGTCACTGTTTGCAGATGACATGGTAGTGTACACAGAAAATCCTATAGACACTGGCAAAAGACTGCCTGACCTAATAAGTGAATTTGGCAAAACAGCAGGATACAAAGTCAATATTCAGAAATCGAAGGCATTTTTGTATACCAACAATGAAACATCAGAAGCAGAAATCAGGAAAAAATCCCATTTGATATAGCAAAAAGAAAAATAAAATACCTAGGAATAAACCTAACCAAGGAGGTAAAAGACCTGTACTCAGAAAACTACACAACACTGAAAAAGAAATCAAGGAAGACACAAACAAATGGAAACATATATTGTGTTCATGGATCAGAAGAATTAACATCATCAAAATGGCCATACTACCCAAAGCAATTTATATACTCAATGCAATACCTATTAAACTACCAATGGCATATTTCACAGATATAGAACAAATATTTCAAAAATTTATATGGAATCATAAATGACACCTGAATAGCTGCTGCAATTTTGAGAAAGAAGAACAAAGTAGGAGGGATCACAATACCTGATAACAAACTGTATTACAAGGCCACTGTAATCAAAACAGCCTGGTACTGGCATAAAACAAGACAGATAGACCAATGGAACAGAACAGAGAGCCCAAAAATAAACCCAAGTCTCTATGGACAATTAATTTTCGACAAAGGGGGCAGCAGTATAAAATGGAGTAAAAATAGTCTCTTCAACAAATGGTGTTGGGACAGCTAGACAGCTACAAGGATAATATATGAAACTTGATCACCAACTTACACTGTGCACTAAAATAAATTCAAGGTGGATAAAAGACTTAAATATAAGTTGTAACACCATAAAAGTCCTAGAGGAAAGCATTGGCAGGAAAATCTCAGATATTTCATGCAGCCGTATTTTCACTGATATGTCCCCTAGGGCAAGGGACATAAAGGAAAGAATAAACAAATGGGATCTCATTAAAATAAAAAGCTTCTGCATGGCTAAAGAAAACAATGTTAAAATAAAAAGAGAACCAAACATATGGGAAAACATATTTGCTAATGATACCTCAGACAAGGGCCTGATCTACAAAATATATAAAGAACTCACACGACTCCACTCCAGGAAGACAAACAACCCAATTAAAAAATGGGCAAAGGACTTGAACAGACACTTCTCCAAAGAAGACATACAGAGGGCCCAGAGACATATGAAAAGATGCTCAGCATCACTAGCCATCAGAGAGATTCAAATTAAAACCACAACGAGATACCACCTCACACCCATCAGAATGGCCATCATTAACAAATCAACAAACAAGTGTTGGAGAGGATGCGGAGAAAAGGGAACCCTAGTGTACTGTTGGTGGGATTGCAGACTGGTGCAACCACTACGGAAAACAGTATGGAATTTCCTCAGAAAACTGAAAATGGATCTGCCTTTTGACCCAGCAATTCCACTGCTAGGATTATACTCTAAGAACCCTGAAACACCAATGCAAAAGAACCTATGTACTCCAATGTTCATAGCAGCACAATTTACAATAGCCAAATGCTGGAAGCAACCTAGGTGCCCATCAGTAAATGAATGGATCAAAAAACTATGGTACATTTACACAATGGAATTCTATGAGCAGAGAGAAGGAAGGAGCTTATACCCTTTGCAAGGGCATGGATGGAACTGGAGAGCATTATGCTAAGCAAAATAAGCCAGGCAGTGAAAGACAAATACCACAGGATATCACCTTTAACAGGAACCTAATCAGCAAAACAAACAAACAAGCAAAATATAACCAAAGACACTGAAATTGAGAACAGGCTGACAGTGAACAGAGGGGAGGGAATTTAGGGGAAAAGGGTAAAGGGTTTGTAGGAACAATTATAAAGGACACATGGACAATAATGGGGGGGGTAGAAATAGGAAGGAGGTGGGGAGGGCTGGGGGTTGGGCTGGGGTGGGGGGAAAAGGCAGAACACTGTACTTGAACAACAATAAAATTTTAAAGAAAGATTCTCTCTTTATCTTGGGTAACTTAATGATGATGTGCTTTGGTGTGTTCCTCTTTGGGTCCAATTTCTTTGGGACTCTTTGGGCTTCGTGAGCATTCTGGAAGTCTATTTCCTTCACCAGATTGGGGAATTTTTCCTTCATTATTTCTTCAAATAAATTTTCAACTTCTTGGTCTTGCTCTTCTCCTTCTGGCACCTCTATGATTCGAATGTTAGGATGTTTTAAGTTGTCCTAGAGTTTCCTAAGCCTCTCCTCATTTTCTTGAATTCTTGTATCTTCATTCTGTTACAGTTCAATGTTTATTTCTTCCTTTTGTTTCATATCATTGACTTGAGTCCCAGTTTCTTTCCCTTCACTGTTGGTTCTCTGTACATTTTCCTTTATTTCACTTTGGGTAGCCTTCATTTATTCCTTCATTTTGCAACTGAGCTCAGTCAGTTCTGTGAGTATCCTGATTCAAAGTGTTTTGAACTTTGCATGGCTCTCTCCTCGTTACTTAGCTCTTTTTCTGGAGTTTTGACCTGTTCTTTCTTTTGGGCCATATATCTTTGTCTCAGTGCACCTGTTATGCTGTAAGGATGCAGCGCCTTACGTACTGGCCAGGGCGTGACAACCATTATTGCTGTATTGTCGTGCTGTTCGTGGGGCAGGGGTCAGAGGATAAACAATGTGTCTTGCTTACTCTGCTCTAGCCCCTCTTTCCAATGAACTCTGTCATGTGAGACTGGGAGTTTCTCCCGCCTTGCAATCCCCACAGTAGTTTACACGTAGCTTTGAGTCTTTAGTTTCTTGTTCAGACAGCCCAGTTTGGCCCACGTGGTCTGCAGCCTTTCCCTGAATCCTCTCCACCTGGCTCTGCCCCTCCTATTGGTCTGGGCAAATGTTGGAGTTTCATGCAGTTTGATTTTCTGGCACTTCTGTTTTTTTATTGTTTTTAGATTTGTTGTTATCCTTCTTTTGGTTGTGTGAGAAAGTGAAGCAATTCTATCTATGCCTCCATCTTTGCCAGTACTCCCAGAATCTGACAAAACTAGTTTCTTCCCCATCTTCTTTCTCAGACATGGGCCTACTCAGACCTTGTCCATCAGGGGTTGGAGCCTAGAGCTTTCCAGGTGATGCTGATGCTCACTGAGGTGTCTGAGTCACCAGCCTAGATAAACTACTGATAGAAAAGGTAAAGATAAAAAGATAAGACAAGAATGCAGAAACTAGAGAGGGAAGGTGAGTTTAGGCCCCACCACATGGTTGCCATGGTCGGGGGCAGGCTGGTGAGAGTGGACAGCTCAGGGCAGCCTGTGGGAGACAGGCCTGCGGAATCCAGCCCCTGTATCAGGAGGAGAATGAGTGGATGATACGTAAGAATGACAGAAACACTCTGAGTCAGGCAGGGTCCAGATGAGGGAGCCCAAGGTAAGTAAAATATAATCCCATCCTTTACCTATGGGGTATACGGGATGATTTCTGCCCCTATGAGTGAGAGGAGAGGGTAAAGAAAATAGCTGGAGCCTGAGCCAACAGTCAGGCAAATCCACAGTTGGCATGCTAGTATTCCAACACTGTTGGATGAACTTGAGGCTAAGCCATAGGAGAAAGCTTGGACAGGGCAGCAGATGTTGTTCCTTCCTAATGTCACCTGCACTCTCAGCTGCCCCAGGTTGAGACACTTTCAGTTCCTACTTGCCTCTCAAAGATGGGGATTCATTCCTGTATAGTGGCACTCACTTTCTCTGGCCTGCCAGCAGCTGCACCCCTTAGGCTGCAGGCAAGGCTCCAGGATGTCCTGATTGGTGCTCCTGGTGAGCCTGCTGGGCCAGTACCAATGACTTCACAAGGACTCACCAAGATCTACTGTGTGCCTCCAAGAAGTACATGCTCAAAGTGACCCAGCTGAGGCCTCTGCAGAAATGGTCCATGGGTATTCCTTGTACTTCATTTAGTTGTGGGAAATATTGGCCCACCACCCAGTAAAATTTCACAAATGCACTAATTGCCTACTGTGTCAAGCACTATGCCAGAACTGAAAAGGGAAAAGAATTATGTGTTACAGTTCTGGCTTGAAAGGGGCTTACTTACATAGTTAGGGAGACAAACAATAACAGCGACAAAGCACCCAGCAATGATGGAGTGTAAGACAATAGATATTATATATTATAGTATAGTATATGCATATTATATTACAAGATGCTAACTTCACAAATAGTTCAAAAAGTGAAAGGAGTGAGCTGGTGCCACCTATGCACCTATCTATTTTTGTCAGGGAAGAAAGCCAATGATCATGCACAATGATCATAAACAAAACTTCATGTCCCTCCAACATGCCATGGCAGGCACTCCTGAGCAGTGTTTTTTCCTATTTCCTTCCCGAGCCTTTTTCACATCACTTCTGATGTTGCAGAATTAAGATGTCCTTAGAGTTAGTATCTGGGTGAGGGATCAGGAGCCACAGCCAATTAGAAGAAATGGCGGGACACAACAGCAACGTAACCAAACATACCTATGGGCTCCAATAGGAAAGGCAGAAATAAAAGGATAAGATAAGAATGTGGTAACTCAAGAAAGAAGGTGAATCAAGGCACCATGAAAGCTAGACCACAGGATCACGGCATAAGCACTGTCCACAGTGAACAATCACTTCAAAGGCTCTCTCCAGTTCTGTACATATCCAATAAAAGTCCTGACTGTTCGCTCTTGGCACTGAAGTTGGGGACATAGCACAGGAGAGCCACAGCTGACCTATAGCTTCTGTTCTGTCAAAAATACCCCTTTGATTCCGATTTTCTCAACCCTATTTCTTTTTCCTCAGTTTTACTGATATAATTGACATATAACACTGTACTAATTTAAGGTACACTGTAATGATTTGTCACCCTTATTTCAAAATCCCTAAACCATCACAGATTAACACCCACTTAGCCAAGATGAAGTCACAAGGGTCATGTTTACCCTCTTGCCTGAAATGCTGAGAAAAGATCTAGGAAACATGGTTTCAGACATGAGACATCAGATGGCTCAGAACAGTAACTGCGAAAAGAAGTCAGCCAGTGGTTGTCCCTGGGTCCCTGGGCCTCTCCCTGAGGTGAGAAGATGGAGTTTTAAGTCACGTGGCTAGAGTCCTGCCAAGGGAAATTATGCAGAGGGTCCCCCTCAAGCATTCAGCTAAGTACAGATGAGGGCAACATGCAAAAAGAGAAGGCAGAGCAACTCCTGAGGCTCAGACAGAGCTAGGAGGACTTTGTGTTCCCACCTTCCACAGTGAAAACCAGGTAAGTCATAGGATATGGAATAGAGAAGATTGTAGACTCAGAAGTGCACGGACTTAGGTCTCATTAATGGAACATACTTAAAGCAAGCCTCAAAAGCATTAAACTGTTTTCTAAGTAAATTAGTTTATCCCAGGATAAACTAATACAGAGAGTAGCCTTCTCCTGCCTAGTCTATCTACCTAGCAAGGCCCAGTCCCTCCCACTCACCAGTTCCCTTCATTGAGGCTGCGGGTCAATCCTCTCCACCAGAGCAGAAATTTCAGCAGTGTACTCCAAAAAAAAATCCCTCTGTGGGGAAAAATGGGTGAGATTTGGTAAAATGAGCTCCACAGAGATAATGTGCCCTTCTCTGATGTCAGCATCAGGCCTGCCAACTGGCCCCCACAGTGCAGACCCAGCCACCAGGAAGGCCCCAGGCTGGGAGAGCTGTGGGAGTGGCTGCAGCTATAGGCACCACCTCATTGCTCTGCAGTAATATGTGGAGACAGGGCTGGGTGTCACTGGTTTTAGAATTGCACCAGGGTAAAATGTTATTAAAGCCCGATCAGGTCACTAACCTGACACTTGAGGGTTTCCATGGTTTCCCAGTGACTATCTGTTTCCATGTCACCCTTTCCAGACACCATCTGTCTGCACACCCCTCATGCTCCAACAGGCCTGATGGTAGCCCATGGAGAGATGCTAGCTGGGGACACACAATGCATCCCATGATAGCAGTGGGTGGATTTCTGCCAACACTTTATAGACGTTAGAAGGCAATAAAAACTGATAAAAGAAATGAAAGAAAAAGTAACTAGATGTTCTATATCCAAGAGAGCCCCTATGGCTAGCAGCCACTGCTCCCACTAATTGGGCTGGTGAGAGTGCAGGGAATGACTGGCTGTGACCCTCAACAGCTGTCAAGAACCCTTGGCTTCTTGCCCCCACAGGCCTCTGTCCCCCCCCAGAAGCACCTTTATTCAGATGCAGTGGCTGCAAAACCATTGCTTTCTGTTTGTGTGATGCTGGACAACCTACATGGGCCTGTGCCTATCACCCCATAGATCTTCCTGATACAACCTTCTGATGTGGTGCTAATCCACATTTTGTACAGGGAGAAATTCAATACAAAAGCATCATACAACCCATCAAAGCCCATGGAGCCTCAGGTTCCAGAGTCAAGATTGAGAGTAACAGGCCTTTCAACCCCCTAGTTCAGTATTTCCAGATGGGAGGGAGGGGAAGGCCAATTAGGAGCAGAAAGTTAGAACTCCCCTTTTCCTCTTCCACCACACACGTTGATTCCTGACATGTTGAGTTTCTCTTTGAGGGGCTGAGGGAGTCCTTGGAAGGAGGGAGAAGCAGAGACCAGGACTGGTGACTAAGAATAGGCTCCGCTTAACAAGAAACACACCTGCAAAAATGCCCACAGGATCCCAATTAGAATGAAGGGTCTGTGGAGGGCACTGAGGGGGAGAAAGGGCTTGGGCATTCCTCAGAAGCCACAGCCCTCACCTCCCTTCCTGAAAACATACTATCTGCTCCAGGCAAGGAGGGGAAAACCAAGACAAAATTGAAGAAATAACAAGCGATTTCTTCTTTGCATCGGGAATGGCAAATCTAGCGTCTAGAAGGGCTGTTGACAGCTTTAAAACAGAATAGAGTATGTACAAGTAAGAACTCCAGAGGGATTCTGTTTCCAGTAAGAAAGCTTCCAATTGTGCCTGTAGGTTATTACCAAATGCTTAAATACCATATTTAGTGACACTGGCTCAATATAGTATTCTCTCTTTATAAAAACATGAAACAACAGGAAGACGACCATGTTACATGAGCAAGGCAAACTGAGTTCACCATCACAGTCAAATAAGGCTCTGAACAAAATTGTCTAACAATGTAATTATAATAATTGTGCTGAAGATAAGGACTTTCAAATGGGAAATAACTGTCATTAATAACTACCTACTGTTTTTGGACATTACATTTATTTGACTAAATCAAGATTTTAGCTTTTCCTCCATCATTTGCTATAAATATTAATTCATTTTTTTCATAAGCAGCATCCTATCAACAGTTTTCCCTCAAACCACATAGGATTCATTTAACACCACAACTGAGGCGAACATGTACTAACACCAACAGAGAAGGGCTGGCATCTGTTCTTCACAGTCAGAATCCTCTGGGCTCCCACTGGTCCTGGGATGAGGTTGCCCCACACTGGAGCCCACCCTTCCTCCCCCACCTCTCTCACTGTCCAGAATTCAGCTCCCCTGAGATCGTGCCTGCAGGTGTTCCAGGCCTGTAGTGTCTCCGGGACAGAGGTCCCTCAGTGTTCTCTCCCTCAGGTAGGTGAGGACCAGGCACACGGTGGAAGGCCATATAGAATTCAGACCACTGGCATGCAGAGCAGTAGGAGGGGAAGAAAGAGGACAGGGCAGAGCTGCCCTGGGGAGTCAGGACCAGAGGACAGACCCACCACATGGCCATGGTTTGGCTCAGGTTTGGGAAACAGGCTTTCCTTCTGCAGAAGCCACTCAAGACGCATCGAGCTAAGTGTGGAGTGATAAACGTCAGCTGTCTCAGATCTGATATGGACTGTCAGAGAGACAAGACAAAACTCCTGACTCAGCAACACACCAGGCTGCTCAGAAGGACCACTCCCCACCACAGGCCTTACCTTCCAGCTTCCTCACACCTGTTTGGATCTGGGCTTTCTGCCTTCATGGCCCACAGGGCTGGCATCTTCTTTCCTCTGAACTGCCCTCACTGATCACTACTCCTACTCAGCAGACAAGGGCTAGAGACTTGATAGCACACCAGCACCCACAGCCATTGCAGTTTTCACTTTCTGACATGTTTATATAATTGACCTATGTAACTGATTTGTTGTCTGTCCCCCACACTGGAAAGTGAGTTCCACACACAAAAAAAGGGTTTTTTGTTTGTTTACTGGTGTAACTGGTGAGATTAGAACCTGACATGTAGTGGCTGTGCATTGTTTATTAAATTATATTATATATATTTGTTAATTTGAGGAGGATTTCAGAGATTGAACTGATGAGAACTGATGGCAAAGAAGATTTATGAAGTGAGGGAGAAAAGCAGACTGAAGAGAACCCATGTTTTAGTTTGGGAACCTGAGTGGTGCCATCAGTGTGGTGAGTATGGAGGCACTGAGAAGAGACTGGGAGGGACAAGGCAATGCCAGAGTGGACACAAGAGCTGAGGGGCTGAAGACCAGGCAGTCTTATTCCCTCATTCATCTATCCCAGACCTGAGCCTGCATCTCAGAGCAGGGAGGGCTGGAGCATCAGCCATAGGAGCTACAGGTCTGGATGTGGTCTTAGGGAACTTCCTGTGAGCCCCTCGGCCCCACCCATAGTACTCCACCATGGCACTCCATAGCCGGGGTGAGGGGAAAATGACCAGCAGACTCTGCCCAGCCACAGCTCTGCCTGCCACAGCCCACACAGGGCACACATCTTCAAGATGTGAGAATGGGCACTGAGAAGAGTGGTTGCTGCATGTACTTTTGCAAACTTCTGCCAGGTCTCGGGATTCCTCTCAACTGAGGTCATTACAGGATAGGAAGTCCCCAGAGAATGTTTTCTCATCTCCACCCAAGACCTGAGCACAGCCCTGCAACAACACCCAAGGCCAACATCCCCTCAGAGCTCATCCCACTCCAATTCCTATGGGCCAGGTTCAAGGAAGTGTGCTTCTGCCACCAATGAAATTCTGTCTGATTTCCTTTGATCCCCAAAGCAACAAGGCTGACCAGCCACAGAGAGGAAGACAAGAAACTATTGAAGCTCTACATCTAGCAACTGGGGGACAGAGGTTGAGGGACTCATGTCTGTGACAACCTGTGGCACTTTGTGTGCACACAGCCATGGTCACGGAAAGCAAGAGAAGATCATCCAGCTCTTCTCTCTCCAGATCCTGGGTGATCTTAGGAAACCCACTGAGGCAGTGGTGGCTTTGTCACCAAAAGCTACACCAGCTCGTCTGTGCCCCTATTTCTGCATCTCATTTCTGAGTGCAGCAGAGGCTGCTATGACCCACGGTTCAGCACCTGCTTCAGCCTCTCCCATCTCAGGCTAACCCTCTGCTCATCTGGGTGTGCAGATACACACACACAAACACGTGCTGGGCTAAGCAAGATCTTTCATGTTACTTGTCATTTGCAAGGTAAGTCTTCCCTGAAACATTTTATTTCTAAAAGAGCCCTGAGGCACCCAGGGCACCAAGCCATGCCTCCTTTGGGAGTCAAGAGAACTGCCTTTCCCTTTTCGGTCTGCTGCCCACACCAGGGGAAGAGCCCGGGCTGGGGCTGGTGCCAAACACCAGTGCCCCAGGGCATAGTGCTTTGCATTCCCTATCATCCAACTGGGGAGGATGTTCTCTCCCCATAACACCCCCAAGAAGCTAAACAAACTAGAGTAGACAGTGAATGAAAACATGGGTAATAAACAGTTCCAACTCTAATTGGACACTAGTTGGTGAGATGGAGTGAGGCCTTCTGCCAAGGAACTGCTGTGGATCTCTTCTTCCAAGCCAGATGTGAAGGCAGCAGAGGCTCCTGGGATGTTGAGAGACTCACCTCTGAACAGAACAGCAGCATGGGTAGTGTGTGCTGGCTGCAGGAACAGGAGCTCAACACCCTTCTGTCCCTGCCTGTCCTCATACCAGACTCAGGTCCATCTTCACCTCTTCACCATGGATGGTCAGGGGGAGTTAGAAAGGGATTCCTACCTCCTCAGACCCTCCCCTGTTTGCTGCCAGAGAGAAGGTGATGTGGGCTGATTAGGGGAGGTATGTATATACACTGGAGTATACACATGGGACTATACATGAAGTATGCACATTGTACCCTATGGGACTATGTCACCTAGCTAACCATTCACAATCGCACAGTACTCCAACCACACAGTAGCTAATTTTTAAATACCCTACTCAGTATAGAATAAGTAACATCATATTACTGAGTAACTCTGGAGGACTTTTTCAGTTAACTGCTGGTAATCTAGGTTAATCTATTACCCTGCTTGAACAACTGATTTTCTATATGTGAAGGTAGAACTTGACATTTATATTTATTGCATTTCATCATTCTCTTCAAGTGTGTTTTCAGCCTATTGCAGTATTTGAGATCTTAATTCTGGCCCCATGGAGGTTTTTTTTCCCTCAGAAAAGCATCACAGGCAAATTTGACAATGCATCTCATAAGCCTCCATGAAAGTCCTCCACTGAGACTCAGAGTAGAACAGGCAGAGCACTGCTGTGTTCTCTCTCTAGATCTCTCCAGACTGAGGCTACTCCCACCAACACTCCTCGAGGACAGCATTCAGGTGAGGTGCCTCTTCTTTCATGCATGTTGCTTGTCTTGTGGACATTACCCAACCGCAAATGCTGCTCACTCAGGAAACCACTGCAGTGCTGTCATGCCTGCATAGAAATAGGGGCACACCGGCCCTCAGAGAATTCTCATCTCCTCTGGGAAGCGAAGAGGAGCACTGTGAGAAAATACCAGCCATGCAAGGCCAAGTATGCTCAATGCTCAGAAATGACACAAAGATTCCCAATAAACACACGAATAGATCACTGAGCAGTTATCCATTCAACAAACAATTTAATGCAGGCCTAATCTGTGCCCTCCATTATTGTCTGTAAGCCTCACAGTTACCCTGTGAGGTCCATGTTGCCCTCGCTCAATAGAGAAAACTGAGGCTCAGGAATTTTAAAGAACATGCCATGGGTCACACATCTAGTGTACAGTGTTGAGCCCTGTTGGTTGAACCTCTGAAGCCCAGGATGCCCTGAGTTGCTCCAGGGCCCACTCATGGTCCTGCCATTGGGGTTGACCTTTGCTCATGAGAAATAGGCCCTGCTCTCAGGGAACAGCTGGAGGGCTATACTAAGGGCAGACTCCAAGAATGCCATCTTCAAGACCCGTGGAAAAGGAGAACGAAGCTGGTTTGGCAGGACCTCGGGTCAGGCCCTCATGTTACCGAGTGGGGCCATCAAAGCCAGACCCAGTCAAGCCATGCTGGGCTCAGGAATCACAGTGCTTCCACATGTCCCATAGCACACTGACCTCTGAAGGTAGAACTACTGCCTTCCCGCATGAGGACGAGGGTCTCCTACTCCCTAGACCTGAGGAATTCCCTCAGATCCAATCATTCTCACTTCCATTAGAACAGTGCATTTTGAAGAACCAAAATGATGACAATTAGTTTGCCCCCTCCAGGACTAGAGACATAGAGGGCAGGCCCTGTCTTGGGTTTGGGTTTGTTCTATGAGGATGAGCTACTGGTTCTCTCCCTGTCCTGAGTGGACACCAATGCAAGGTTAGCCCAGGCTACAGGTGAGGGCGTCAAACAGGCAGGCATCTGTAAATCAAGCCATCAGTCCCCATGTGGAGATGACCAGTAGACAATGACTGCTCACATAATCAACGGGGAGAAAAGAACAAGGAGGTTCAAGCCTGCAGGAGTGGGAGCCAGGAGGTCAGGAAGTGGAGCTGAAAGGCAGTGAGGTGAAGAAGGTCAAAGGCCTTGGGAATGAAAGTCCCAGAGTGTGGTGAGGGAGAGTTTGGGCAAGGGAGCAAGGTGCACACTTAGTGCCAGGGACCAGCAGGGGCAGGTCATGGTGGCAGATGCAGTTGGCAGCTGGGCCCCCCGTGGCTGTGGAAAGGGTGGTTGAGGTTATTCCCATAGTCCACCGGGAAGCACAGGCATTTTTGGAGACATGGTCTGCTCTCACAGGAAATGGGGTCAACAGCAGCATAAGGCCAGGCCAGCTCCAGGCTGGGTTATACCATGTCCCACGTACCTGCCAGGCAAGCCAGGGTGAAGAAACAGACCAGCAGGAAGAGAACCACAGAGTCTGCAGAGCAAACATTCTCATTTACTTCTTAAAGATGACTTGGGTCAAGCATTGTGGCCTGAACTGCATCAGTGGGAAACCAGGTGAGGGAAGCCCCTCAGTGCACTGTAGGACCCCAGTGGATGCCTGCCCACAAGCCTGTCTGCAGCCTGTACCATGCTTCAAACCACAGCTGGAAGGGCTAGAGGAGCATTCTTTGTAATTCAGTCCTATGAGGAGCATAAATCCAGCCATATGACCTCATGAGTGCCAGGCTCACCTTCGGAGAGAAACAGCATTCCAAACTGTGCCATCTGCCTAAGCATCAGCCCAAAACAAAAGCCAAGGCTCCCTCCTGGCATGCCAGTCTGGCTCAGGTTCAAGCTCTGTGAAGGAACCAAGCTCCAGACATTCTGATCGCTCATCTTCTGAGGCTCATTCAGCCTCACAGAAGATGGTCTCGGCTAAATTATTATCTTTCTGACCCACCCAGATCCATCCCAAGGCTACCTATGAGGCAAGAGTCACATGGGGCTTTTACTCTATAAGTGCTTTAAAATGGAATTGATATGTAAACAGAGAAGTAGTCTCAGGAAATACCCAAGGGGGTATTTACCCCCCTTTACTAAGGGGGTAAAAACAAGGGGGCTTCTTTAGAGGTTGCTGAGGAACCAAGAGTCTATTTCAGAGCATCTCAGGCAGCGCTATGGCTGCAGCTGGGGCACTGAGGGTGCTGGTGTGGGACAGGGCACTACACGGGCCACAGCCCAGCCCAAGAAGGGATGGCACAAGGAGGAGCCAGGCCCTTGCCTGAGGCTGTTCCAGGTGTGCCTGCCATCACTCCTGGGAGAAGGCCCTTGCCCCAGAGCTTCAAGGGCCATGGTGCATCATCTCTGAGGAAACACGTAGGGCCTGAGAAGGCTGTGCTCAGAGACAGACAGGCCTGTGAGTGGAGATGTGGGGCAGGAAGGGCTACAGGAACAGAAAGATGAAGGAGCCTCTCTTATATCCTGGAAGGAGGAGTATTTGAAAGGAACATCCCAAATGGCTAGGAAGTCAGACACTGGGAAGGCACAGATTGCCAACTCGCTAGCTTGGCCTTTATATATGCCTGCAGAACCAGAGACAGCCATCAGAAAGCCCAGCTGTTTGGATTCCCAGCCCTGAGCACAAGTGTTCTGACTCCTTGACCATGCCTGAACCCCTGAGGGAAGGGGGTAGTTGATGAGCCTTACTTGGCCTTTGGCAGTGCATGGGCACCACTACCTTGGGGTTCTCTATGGGCTTTCTCCATGATTCTTAAATTGTAGTCTAAATAAGAGTACACAAACATTAACTGTGCATGATTTTATAGTTGCTCCATCTGTGTAGCTACTCACAAGACCAAGGTATTAAACATCTCCACACCTACAAGCCTCCCTCTTATCTCTTCCAGTTAATTTTTCCCAAAAGTCACCACTGCTTAAAAACTCATCATGACCCTGGACTAGTTCTTCCTGATTTTGAACTTCCTTTACAAAAAAAAAATCATTCAGCATATGCTTTTGTGTGTAGCTTCTTTCATAAATTTGTCTGTGAGAGTCACCCATGCTTTCAAGTATAGTAATCTTTTGCTCATTTTCAGTGCTGGATAGTAGTCTGTTGTGTGGACATGCTCTATTTAGCCATCCCACTGTTGGTGGACATTTGAATTATTTGAACAATAGTTTGGGGCCATCATAGTGACATTTCTATGAATATTCCTGTATATATCTTTGAGTACTCCTGTAAGAGTCTGCCTGGGAAAAAAGTTCCACTAACTGAAATGTCTGAGAGCACTTTTTTTTTTTTTTTAACTTTTCAACTACCCTGTATTCATGCATCAAATTCTTTTATCTTAAGCAGCAGTATGGAAAAGAACACCCTTCTGGGAACTGAAGCAAATGCACAAATAGAAGTTCATATGGTGTTAGGGAAATTGTGAATCTTACAGGTGTACTACAGAAGAATGGGTGTGTGTGTGTACTTATTTTTATTGTTGTGGGAAGAGTCTCAGATTGTTTGGGCAGCTTATTCAAAATAATGTGAGGACCAGAAAATTTAGAGAAGGGGAAAGAAATAACAAGAGATGTGAATGGAAAAATAGATTGGGGTCAAACTGCAGTGCCTTGAATGCCATGCTAAAGCAATGGGACTTTATCCCATAAGCAACCAGAATCACCAGATGTGTTTAACAAACACCTACTGGTACTCACATGCCCTTAGTAGGTATGGAAAGCTGGCCATGTCACCTTCTAAGCTGAGTGAACTGTGGTTTCTTAGTGGGGGTAGGGGACTGAAGGGCTAAGTGTAGGGCAAATAACCTGTATTCAAGTCCCAGCTCTGCCTCTTATCAGGGGTGACTTCAGTGGTCACAGGGTGGCACATGGGGTCTGCTCATGAACATACATATGCACATGCACTGACAAATGGTGCATGCACACACACACAGCAGACACTCCTGCACACACAATGGTGAACAGGGGTTGAGAAGTCAAGCATTCCAACACACCCTATTCAGCAATGGATCATAACTTACTCACTAGAAACCTAGTGCTTCACAGTTAAAGAAAAGAGACAGGAAATGAATGGGCCTCAAATTAGCCTAAATACTCTTTACTTTAGGGACTGGAAGATGGATGAACTTGCCCAATAATGCAGAGTCCTAGGAAGACACTGCCAATAGTCTGGCAGTGTTTCTTTCATCTCTGTATGAGCTCTGCTCCTCTGGGGCTGGGGAGACAAAGCAACCGTACTGTGGAGAGTCTCAGAAAATGGGTACCAGCACAGGTTTCCCATCAAAACTAGGCAAAGCCCACAAGAAGTCCTCCTTTGCTGCCCACACAGTGAGATGATTTGCAGCTAGGCCTGGGACAGATCACTCAAACCTGACCAAGGCAGTTCTCATAGCCCTGAAGTACTGACTACAAACCCTACTTCATTTTCGATTACTGTGGAATGGCCTCTTTCTCTCTTAGAATGGGGGCTCCAAGGTCAGGTCACATCTGGTCTGGTGAAATAAACAACACAAGCAAAAAAGGAGGCAAGCCTTAGACAGTGTAGCCTTACCTCCACATACAGGAGGGGAAAAATTCCGACCTTGTCTCCCAGCATTCCCTCTGCCCAGTTGTCATCCACTCTTCTGATCACAGACAAGACTTCACCCTGGAGTTGCCAGAGACCATGATGTGTACCACCACAGGGACATATACACAACAAAAAAGAAAACAAGAGACCTATAAGTGCTGCTGAAGCCAAGAAAAGAGTCTAAGCAATGATTCAAAGAATGGTTGATTATCCATTTAGAGATGTGACATGTGAACTGTCAACCCTTACATTTTCACTCAGGGTATCTCTCTCTCTTATGTATTTATTATAGCTACAAAGATGCTTAAACAGAAAAGCACAACAATTTAAAATATACAGTAGCCCCTCCTTATCCTTGGTTTTGCTTTCCAGTTTCAGTTACCTGATCAACTGCAGTCCAGAAATACAAAACAGAAAATTCCAGAAATAAGCAATCCATAAGATTTCAATTGCATGCCATTCTGAGTAGTATAATGAAATCTCACATTATCCCACTCAGGATGTGAATCAACCCTCTGTCCAGCTTCATCATGCTGTATACACTTCCTGCCCATTAGTCATTTAATAATCATCTAGATCAGTGATTTTCAAGCTTAGTCATCTCATGGCACATATACACTAATCACTAACATTCTTAGGTGCACCAAAAAATACATTATATTTTTTGCCAATCTGACAAAGATAGGTATAATTTTGATTCATACACAACAAAAATAATAATTATCTACCCTTTTTGCTCTAAAGTGACTTTTCAAAAAATCAGGTGCCTATATTTGTATATAAGTACTTCTGGTAACAAGAATTAACAAATCAGATTAAACCTTATTATGTGATGTGACCAATAAGATAAAACTATATATTCATGGTTCAAGACAGGGCATTAATACCAGATGATTGTATTGGCTGTTTTCACTTTTTTATTTGAAAATATAAGGAAAAAGAGGTCAGTGACACTGACTAAACAGGTAGTACATGTTTTAAAGATTCTTGTGCCACATCTGTTGACAATTACTTGTCTAGATTATCAGATCAACTGTCATAGAATCACAGTGTTTGTGCTCTAGTTCTCCTTATTTTACTTAATAGTAGCCCCAAAGCACAAGAATAGTGATGCTGCGAATTCAGATATGACAAAGAAAGTCTCTGCATGTATAGGATAAAACATGGTATATATCGGGTTCCATATTATTGTGGTTTCAAGCATCCACTGGAGGTCTTGAAAGGTATATGCCCCACAAATAAAGAGAAACTACTGTAGTTTATATTTTAAAATTCATGTTCCTGTTATTTAATAAAATAAACATGTTTTGAAAAAATATAAATTCAGTGTAAAACCCATTAAGTTTCTGGTCAGATCAAAGAACAAAAAATGTCCCAATTCAACCAACTCCATTTATTTGGAATGGTGGGTACATAAAGCTTTGAATAACCCTCTTAAATTCTTTGACATGCCTGACAATATCAAGTATATGCACAAAGTGAAAACAGATAGAAAGAGAAAGAAAGAGGCATGAAGCAAGCAAGAAAGAAGAGCTTTCACGGGAGGTTGGGAGATAGGCAGTTGGTGAGGAAGGAAATGTCCAAAATGCCTTCCCAGGTGCCCAAAGCTACAGGGACAAATGGCAGAGGAGTGTGGAAAGGGGGGTGGGAGAGAGAAAAGACAAAGAAGTGATGGAAAACAAAAGGAGGAAACAAAGAGAAACACTGGGGAAGAGAGAGACAACTCACGCTGCAGCACATGTTAACCAGATAGAGACACTATGGGCAAAACTTGGTGCCTATGTTTCTGTTCCCTCTCCAATAACCATCCTTGCTTTAGTACCCAGGGTGTATAGTGGAACCCACCAAAGGCTGTCTGCCTAAATATCCACACCCCCCCACACCATGCCACATCAAGACCTCCCTGTAGTTTTTCCCTCAAGAATCTGCTGGAGGACCAACTTGTGCATCTGGACTCTAATATGTTAAGGAGTGGATGGCCAAGAGCAGCCTAATGGGGTAACCCCTACTGGGTCTGAATCTACCATCTGCCTGTTAAATGAAACTTTGATACTTAAATGAGAAGCAATAATATGGGACTTGAAGGCCTCAGTCAAGATCAGAGGAACATTTTAGGCCAGCAGACTTCATGAAATTATCACAGAAGCTGCTTCATTGTAAAGGGAGGGACCACACAGTTTTGGGCTGTTCATCTGAGGCAAGGCAGGACTAAGCTAATGGGAGCTGGATATGCCTTTCAGAGAACACACAGAGAAGAAAACAAGGGTGAGTGTTATACTCAGAGGTTCCTCCAAGGTCCCTTTCAAACTTCTTGCCTACTACTAAATCAGAGTAGGGTTCAGGGGCAAGCCATTGTTTTTCCTGTCCTCACCCCCAATCACCAGCTTTAAAAAATACAAAATGACAAAATGATTTGTGACTTCAGAATAGTTCTTTTTTCAGTTGATACAGGAAAGAAAAATGCAATAGACATTATAAGGAAATCATATCATTTCACATATTATAGGGTAAACAGTTCTTGGGCTACAGAATGATATTTACAAGGGTTTCCTTGTAGCAAATGCTCAGCCATTTAGAGTGTGGGGGCTTGTCTAATAACTGTTAGGGCCAAAGTGGCTGACTGACTTGAGGAGAGATGTAGAGAGAATGCCTCTAACTCCCATGCCTTCCTCACCTCATAAGTTCCCAAACAGAACTCAGATTCTGCCAACAAGAGATCCCTAGAGCTTCACTGAACATACAAAGAGACACGTAACTGAAGGCTTCCTACAAGTCTAAATTTTTGCAATAGCAAAATAACAGAAAAAGGACATTCTATTTTGTAAAATTAAAAATAACAAAGAACAAATACCAGATTAATTTTGGTTAAAAGAGAAAATACCATAATATCTACATTATTATTTAAGTCTGATCTACAAAATAGAACCAAAGAAATAAAAGAAAATAAAACCAGAACTATGAATATTAGAAATATAAGTGTATAATTTTCTACTTAGAAAAACAGAGTATCAACTAAAAATTAGAATAAGAAATACAGAAAAATTGCTAATTTTAAAATACATAAAAATCACTGATTTTCCCATTTACCAGGAATAATCAGTTATAAAAATGTGATTAAAATTGGCTAATCATTAAAAAAATAATGTTAGTTCTCTAATTCACTCTATATTCCTCCCCAAAATCTATAAAGACTAAAGATTTAAATGTTAAAAAATACTTGAATGCCCAAAAAGAAACTATGAATAGATGTTTAATCTTGAGCTGGGAAAGGTCTTTTGAAGTACGATAACAAAGATTCGCCTACAGAAAAATGAAATTCTCTATGTTAAATGACAGCAAAAACAAAATAAAAGGCAAATAAACTAGTAAAATACTTGCAGGATATATGAGTCAAAGACTTAATATTTTTACTATATTAAAAACTTAAAGACACGGTAGAAGAAAAACACAAATACTTTAAAAGAAAAATAGGCCAAGGGCAAAAATCAGGCAACTGACACAAAAAAGTACAGCTAATTGCCAATAAACAGACTTTTAAAAAGCTACACTTGACTAGTAATAATAATTTACAATTTTAAAGAAGATTCCTTTTTCTTTCGTTCTTTTTGCCTACCAAATTAGCAAATATAATATAAAGCCAACTCACGATGTTGGCTAGCATGCAGGAAACAGGCATTTTATCATTTGGGGGTGATATATAAATTTATGCTAAGCAGTTAGGCAATTCCTATCAGTCATCAATGCCTGCATATACGCAAAGAGATTTAACTCTGAGGATGTTCATTACAGTGTCTATTCAACTAGAGAAAACCTAGAAAACCTAGCATGTTGCTGAGACAACTGCACAGCAAAAGAGGATTGGTTAAATAAATTATGGTACTGTCGACCAATACCATACCCAGCCCACTCTAACCATTCTTTCTGACCTAAGAAGGATGGGGAAAATGGAGACATACCTGTGGAGTTAATAATCTATATGTATAGTCTCCTTCAAAGGAGACTGTGACCTAATAATAGGATCACAGGATTATAAAACACTTCTACTCTCCCCAGACTACAACATTACTAAAGTCCTATTTACAGCAGTTCCCTTTACCTGGTATATCATCTCTAGCTAAAATGATTACTATATATATTAAAGGCAAAAAAACACAGTTTGAAGAGACAGAGCAAACATCAGAACCAGACTCAGATATGGCAGTGATGTTGGAATTATCAGATGGGAATTTAAAACAACTAGACTAATGTGCTAAATGCTCCAATGGATTAAGTAGACAGTATAGAAGAAGAGAGGGGCAATGTAAGTAAAGATGGAAATTTTAATAAAGAACCAAAAGTAATGCTAGAGATTAAAAAAAACTCTGTTAAGAGAAATTTTGCCTTTGATAGACTTATTAGTAGGTTGAACACAGCTAAGGAAAGAATCTCTGAACTTAAATATATCACTAGAGACCACCAAAACTATAAAGCAAAGAGAAAAAAGACTGGAGAGAAAAAAACCCCACAAAACAGAATATTCAAGGACTGTGAGACAACTACAAAACTATACATAATGGAAATATCAGAAGAAGAAGGAAGAAAGAACAGAAGGAAGGAAGGGAGGGAGGGAGGGAGGAGGGGAGAAAAAGAAAAGAACAGAAAAGAAAAAGATTTGACCACAAGCAGTGTCAAATCTTTATGAGTGGGAATTTCCCCAAATTAACGTCAGATATCAAGCTATAGATTCAGGAAGTTTAGAAAATAACAAGTAAGATAAATGCCAAAAAACCTATACCCAGGCATATTATTTTCAAACTAAAGAAAATCAAAGCTGAAGAAAAAAATCATTGAACGAAGCCAGAGAGAAAAAAAAATGCCATACCTCTATAAGAGCAAAGATAAAAATTATGCCCAACTTCTCAGAAACCATGCAAGCAAGAATAGAGTGGAATAAAATATTTAAAGTGTTGAGAGTAAAAAACCCCCATCAACCTAGAAGCCTGTACCCTTCAATAGTGAAGGTGAAATAAAGACTTTCTCAAACAAAAATTGAGAGAATTTGTTGCTAGTATATCTGTCTTGTAAGAAATGTTAAAAGTTCTTTAGAGAGAAGGAAAATTATAGGTCAAAAACTCAAACTTACACAAAAAAGGGAAAAGTACTAGAGAAGGAATAAATGAAGGTAAAATAAAACCTTTCACTTTTCTTAATCTTAATCCTCACCCAAGCATATGTTTTTATTGGCTTTAGACAGAGAGGAAAGGAAAGAGAGAGTGAGAGAAACAGTGATGTGAGACAGAAACATCAATCAGTTGCCTCCCATATGTGCCCCAACAAGGGATTGAATTTACTACCTTTTGGTGTGTGGGACAATGCTCCAACCAACTGAGCTACCCAGCCAGGACTCATTTTTCTTCATCTTAATTGATCTAACAGATACTAGATTCTAGTAACAGCAACAATGTATTGGATTATGTTTGTATATGTAAATACCATATATATAGCATATATATTATAAATCTATATAAGCATACTTTTGTGCCTAAAGCATACTTTTGTATGCTTATATATAAATAAAATCAATCCAAAAAATATAAAAAGAATTATATAGCATGACCCAGTGGAAATTTCCCAGGTATAAAATGCTGGTTCAATTTTCAAAAATCAATTAATGTGATCCATCACATCAATAGGCTAAAGAAAAAAAAATCACACTGTCCATCAATAAATGCAGAAAAAGCATTTGACAAAAATCAAACACCCACTTATGATTTTTAAAAAATTCTCAGTAAACTAGGAATAGAGTAAAACTTCCTCAATAGGGTAAAGAAAATTTACCATGAGTCCTACAGCTAACACCATGCTTAATGGTCAGAAACACACAGCTTCCCACTAAGATCAGGAATAAGGCAAGTATGTCCACGCTAACCACAGCCTTTTAACATACTGAAAGTTCTATCTCAAGCAATGAGACCAAAAAGGAAATAAAGGAGATGCAAATTGGAAAGGAAGAAATAAAACTGTTCACAGACGACAGAAAATCAGAGAGACATCACCATCATGGCAGAGTGAGTTGCTGCCTTTGTTTCTCCCTTAAAATTACAACAAAAGATCCCCTGCTCAACACCCAAACTTACCTGAAATATCTATCCACTGAAACATCTGAAGATGGGCATATTAGAACACAAAGGGGAGAAGCCATGTGGGAAGACAGGAAAGTTGCTACAGACACAGTCCCGTAACCACAGTGGCTCCAGAGAGCACAATAGTGGAGAGAAGTTGAATGGCAGCCCTCATACTACAACCTGGATTGTAAGAAGGACAGAGGCACTGATCCCTAAGAAAAGCCATCCCACCTCTACCCGCTCCTATGGCAGACCCTGATACAGGTGCTTAAAATAACACAGCACTGCCTACAACCATTACTGAAAGAGGGGCAGAGTCATGCATCATGAAATTGCCTCTATAGCCCCACCCATCTTGGCAGATCCTGATAAAGAGAGCTGAGATGCTACAGGCAGTGCAGTAGTGCTCACAGCCTTTACTTTCAGGGGTGCAGAGATGCATCACAGTGAACTTGCCTCCATGGTGACACCTACTCCAGCAGATCCAGGTAGAGAAAACTGAGGTGTTTAAACAGTATAGCACAGATGCAAAATCATATATTTTCCCCCCTTCCCCACCCATCTAGGAAGAGCCTGGTAGAAGCAATGGATACACTCAAAAACTTAGTGGGGCCAGCAACCATTAGTAAAAAGGAGGCAGTGCTGGGAGCTCACTAAGTCAGTTCTCTACCACCTGCCATGTATCTATATCACAGGGGTCGTGCTCTGTAACCAAGGTGAGCTGGTCACAGATGGGACACCCACCATTTCAGTGTGTATACAGAATTTTCCTTAACCAAAACAACACCACGGAACTGAAATCACAAGGGTTTAAATAGTATGGGTAAGGAAAAACAAAAACTTTAATATACTACCTACTGGAAAAGAAAAGAAAGTATTCTACCTTAAAACCTGCTAAATTGCCGATAGCAAGCCAGTGTCTAAACAAACAAGAAAGAGCTCAATATGTTAAATGCATAGGCAAAGAGATAATCCATCAATACCATGAGCAATCAAGGTAACATGGGAGCACATAAAGAAAATGAAAAGTGTCCAGAAAATAAATTCAGAGTCATGGAAGACTGAGTTAAATGACAGAGAATTTGTGATTGCAGTTATGAAGATGCTCAATGAGATACAAGAGAACTCAAAAAGGCAGTTCAATGAGATCAGGAAGAAAATTAATGAACAAACAAAATACTTTATTGTGGGGAACTGTTCGACGTGTGGGAAATGTGGCTCAGCCCCCACTCGGAAAAACCAGTGGGGAGTGAGGTTGGCGGGCAGGACCCATGTCCATGGATAGGTTCTCCAGTGGGAAATCAGGCCTGCATTGTACCTAGACTGCTATGAGACTTGCTCTTGCTACAACTCCCTCACCCTGAGGCAGCAAATGTTTACTGAGTATCTTTATCTTCCTGAAATCTGGGCTAGACCTTCCAGGTATGAAGCATAACCCGGTTTTGACCATTTCTCCCTTTACATTGCAAATATCCTTCTTTGATGTATTTAGCGACATCCTGTCTTTTGTTGTCTGTAAAAGATAACCATCTAAAACAAACCTATGCATAGTAAATGAGGACCATCTTTGATGTAAGGGGCCTAGAAAAACAATAAAAGCCTGTCAAGACAAGGGTCGGCACGCTCTCCTTTTGAGAGAGTGGCTAAGGCGCTCAGAGGCACTCTCCTCTTGAGAGAGTGGCTGTGCTGTCCCTTTTTCTCCACAGGAATCAGCAGTCTGTGTGTATTTGTACATTGTGGCCACAACACCAGATCCTGTGGGCCAGGATCTGTGTCACTTTATCAAAGAGATTGTAACTATTAAAAAACCAACATAAATGATGGAGCTGAGAAATCAATAAATGAGATGAGAAATGCTTTAGAGAACATTGAGAACAGAGCAGATGATATGGAAGACAGAATTAGTGAACTCAAAGATAGAAACCTAGAAATGACCCAGGAAAATAAGAGAGAATTAAGAGTTAAAAAAGAAAAAAAAAACCAAAAACAATGAGAATTACCTGACTCCTGACTCCATCAGAAAGAGCAACATAAGTATATGAGAAGGAGAAGAGAGAGAGAGAAAAAAAAGGAAACAGAGAGTCTACTCAAAAAATAATTGATGAGAACTTTACAAACCTTTGGAAAGGAAAAACTGAACTTTAGGATAGAGGAAACCAACAGACCACCAATTATATCAAGGCACAAAACCTCCTCCAAGACATTTTATTCAAACTGTCAAAGTGAATCGCAAAAAAAATTTCAAGGCAGCCAGAGATAAAATACTATAAAACTACAAAGGAAACCCCATTAGATTATCTTCAGATTTTCAACAGAAACCTTACAAGCAAGGAAGAGTGGAATAAAATATTCAAAATATTGAAAGAAAGTAACCATCAGCCAAGAAATATACATCTAGCAAAGTTATCTTCTAGATATGAGTAGAAATAAAGGCTTTCCAAGACAAACAAAAGTTGAGGGAATATATCACCTCAAGACTTGCATTACAAGAAATGTTGAAAAAACTCTTCTACTTGAGAAAAAGAGACATAGGTATACAAAACTTTGAGTAAGATGACAGAAGCAGAAAATTGAAACTATTTCAGAATAGGATATTATACACTTAATTATGAAATAAAGCTTAAAGGAGGTATGCATTTTTAAAAGGACTGTAACTTCTGCAATCTGGAGGGGAAAAGCATAGTATAAAAAGGAATAACTTGTGACAACAAAGACGTAACAGAGGAGGAGGAAAATGACTGAACTTGCACAGGTAAATGAAGATAAGATGCAATCAGAGGAAAAAGGGCTATACTATATTTGAAACTTTCATTTTTACATAAACCCAATGGTAATCACTAAACAAAAATCTAGACCTGAGGCTTGCAACATAGAAGAAACAGAGAAAATCATAGAAAACCACCAAACTAAAACAATAGACAGAAACAGAAGGGGAGAGAAACATGGGAGATACACAGCAACCAGAAAACAAAAGGTAAAATAACTGTAGTAAATCCTCCTATATCAATAATCATCCTAAATGTAAATGGACTAACTAACCAATCAAGAGGCAAAGACTAGTGAAATGGATTAAAAAACAAGACCTGAGTATATGTAGCCTTCAGGAGAGCCATCTCAGATACAAAGACAAACATGAGCTCAAAATGGGTACAAAATGAAACTCAAGCAAATTGCACCCAGAGAAAAGCAGGTGTAACCATACTTATATCAGACAAAATAAATTTCAAGACAAAGAAGGTAACAAGAACAACTACTTTCCCTAAGAATAAATAAAAGTAGAGATCAAAAGACACAGAGATAAATGAAAATGAAAATATGACATACCAAAATTGTGTGGATGCAGCAAAAGTTATACTAATTTTTTTCCTGATATCATTGAACTACCTTTCTAGTTGTACTGTATCTCACCGAGTTTCTTCATAACTGAAATCTTAAATTCTATGTCATTTAAGTCACAGTCTTCCATGACTCTTGAGTTGGTTTTTGGAGCCTCTTCATTTTCCTTTTGTGTTCCCATGTTACCTTGGTTGTTCATGGTATTTGATGGATTCTCTGCCTATACATTTATTATTATATTTTAATAATAAAGGGAATTTTTCATCAAGAAGACATAACATATCAATATATATGCACCCGACCTAGGAGCACCAAAATATACTGCATACAGCAATTACTAACAGACCTAAAGGGAGACACTGACAAAAACACAAATATGGTAGGGGGCTTGAATACCCCAATGACAGCATTGAATAGATCATCCAAACACAAAGTCAATAAGTAACATTGACCTTAAATGACACATTCAACCAAATGGATATTATAATCGATATTTTTAGAACTTTCCATCCCAAAATGAGAGAATATACATTCTTCTCAAGTGCACATGGAACATTCTCAAGAACAGACCATATGTTGAGGCATAAAACTAGTCTAAATAAGTTTAAGAAGATTGAAATCATACTAAGCATATTTTTTAAGCACAATATGAAACCAGAAATTAATTAACTACAAGAAGAAAAGTGGAAAAACCACAAATATGTGGAGATTCAACAACAACATGCTACTGAACAACTACTGGTCCAAGGAAGAAATAAAAGTAGAGTTCATCCTTGGGTCCAGCTTCTTTGGGACTCTCTGAGCTTCCTGGACTTCCTGGAAGTCTAGTTCCTTTGTCAGATTAGGGAAGTTCTCCTTCATTATTTGTTCAAATAAGTTTTCAATTTTTTGTTCTTCCTCTTTTCCTTCTGGTACCCCTATAATTCAGACACACCAAGGCACATCATAAGTACATTACCCAAGATTAAAAGAAGGAGAGAATCTTAGAAGCAGCAAGAGAAAAGGACAGTTACCTACAAAGGAGTTCCCATAAGACTGTCAGCTGATTTCTCCAAAGAGACCTTACAGGCAAGAAGGGACTGGCAAGAAGGATTCCAAGTCATGAAAGGCAAGGGCCTACATCCAAGTTTACTGTATCCAGCAAAGCTATCATTTAGAATGGAAGGGCAGATAAAGTGCTTCTCAGATAAGGTCAAGTTAAAGGAGTTCATCATCACCAAGCCCTTATTATATGAAATGTTAAAGGGATTTATCTAAGAAAAAGAAGATAAAAAGTATGAACAATAAAAATGACAGCAAATTCACAGTTATTAACAACCACACCTAAAACAAAAACAAAAGCAAACTAAATAAACAAGTAGAACAGGAACAGAACCACAGAAATGGAGATCACATGGAGGGTTATCAACAGGGGAGTGGGAGGGGGAGAAAGAGGGGAAAGGTACAGAGAATAAGTAGCATAAATGGTAGGCAGATAATGGACAGGGAGAGGGTAAGAATAGTATAGGAAATGCAGAAGCCAAAGAACTTATATAAGTATGACCCATGGACATGAACTATAGGGTGGGAATGTGGGAGGTAGGGAGTGGGCAGAATGGAGTGGAGTGAAGAGGGGGAAATGGGAAAACTGTAATAGCATAACCAATAAATACATTTAAAAAAAAGTAGAGTTCAAAAGAAGAATCCACATAAAGACTAATGATGAAAATACTAGATATTAAAATTTGGGGGATGCAGCAAAAGTGATACTAATGGGGATGTTTATAGGATTACAAGCCTGCTTTGGGAAAAAGAAAAACTTCAAATGAGCAATCTAATATTACACCTTAAAAGCTAAGAAAAAAGAAATGAAGCCCAAAGTCAGTAGAAGAAAAGAAATAATAATAAATTAGATGGGAAATAAATGAAATACAGAACAAAAAAAAATAGAAAAAATTTATGAAACAAAGAGCTGGTTCTTAGAAATGATAAATACAATTTATAAGCCTCTAAACTCAATAAGGGAAAAAAAGAGACTCAAATCAATAAAGTCAGAAATGAAAGAAAAGTTACAAAGGATACTACAGAAACACAAAATATTATACAAAAATATTATGAAAGGGTATATGCCACCAAATTCAATAATATAGAAGAAATAGATAAATTCTTAGAAATATATAACCTTGTTAGAGTGAACCATGAACTGGAAAACCTAAATAAACCGATCACTATTAAGGAAATTAAAACAGTAATAAAAAACTTCCCAAAAAACCAAAGTCCAGGACCAGATAGCTTCATTAGTGAATTCTACCAAACATTTAAAGAAGATTTAATACATATCTGATGCAGATCTCGGCCTGCAAGATCTGTTGTTGAGGCTGTAGTATTCCAATACATATACACACGGACCACAGAGGTCCTGTGGGAGAAAAGGGACAGCAGGGCCACTCTCTCAAGGGGAGAGTGCTTCTGAGCGCCTCGGGGGGAGCACCACGACCCTTGCCTAGACAGGCTTTTATTGTTTTTCCAGGCCCCTTACATCAAAGAAGGTCCTCTTTTACTATGCAAAGGTTTGTTTTGGGTGGTTATATTTGCAGACACAGGAGAGGGTGTTGCTGAATACATCAAAGGAGGATATTTGCAATGTAAAGGGAGAAGTGGTCCAAACGGCTATGCTCTATACCTGGAAGGTCTAGCCCAGATTTTAGGAAGATAAAGATACTCAGATAATATTTCCTTGCCTCAGGGTGAGGGAGTTTTAGCAAGAGCAAATCTCATAGCAGTCTAGGTATAATGCAGGCCTGATTTCCCACTGGAGAACTTCTCCATGGACATGGGTCCTGCCCACCAACCTCACTCCCCACTGGCTTCTCCGAGTGGGGGCTGAGCCACATTTCCCATGCTTGGAACGGTTCCCCACACATATCCTCCTTAAACTCTTCCAAAATTAAAGAGGCGGGAATACTTCCCAACTCATTTTATGAGGACAACATGACCCTGACCAAAACCTGCAAGAAAAACACAAAAAATTACAGGCCAGTATCTCTGGTAAACACAGACGCAAAAATCCTAAAAAACTGAATACAATAATACATTAAGAGGATCATGCATCATGATCAAGTGAGATTCATTCTAGGGATGCAATAATGATTCAACATGCATAAATCAATGTGGTATATACCACATTAACAAAACAAAAAAAATACAAAAAATCATATGATCATATGATCATATCAATAAATGTACAAAAAGATAATATACAACATCCATTTATGGTGAAAACACTTAATAAAATTGGTAGAGAAAAAAGTACCTTCATATAATAAAGACTATATATGACAAACCCTCAACTAATGTACTCAATGGTGAAAAACTAATAGCTTTTCCTCTAAGATCAGGAATAGAAAAAAGATGCCCATTCTTACCACTTTTATTCAACATAGTACTGGAAGTCCTAGGCAGAGAAATTAGACAAGAAAGAAAACATTAAATGCATACAAATTGGGAATGAAAAAGTAAACTGTCACTATTTGCAGATGACATAATTCTATATATAAAAAACCTTAAAGACTCTACCAAAAGACTATTAGAAACAATAAACAAATACAGTAAAGAGGCAGGATATAAAATCAATATACAATAATCCATTGGGTTACTATATACTAACAACAATATAGCAAAAAGAGAAATGAAAAAAAGTCCCACTACAATTGTAACTAAAAGATAAAATACCTAGGAATAAACTTAACATATGAGATAAAGGACCTATACAATGAAAACTGTAAGATATTGTTCACAGAAACTGAAGAAGACACAAAGAAATGGAAAGATAGTGTGTTCATGACTGGAAGAATTAATACTGTTAAAATGGCCATATCACCTAAAGTGATATACAGATTTAATGCCAACCCTATCAAAATCCCAATGACATTTTTCAACAGAAATAGAATGAAAAAATCCTAACATTTGTATGGAACCAGAAAAGACTCTGAATAGCCAAAACAATCCTGAATAAAAAGAACAAAGTCCAAGATATCACACTCCCTGACTTCAAACCACACCACAAAGCGACTATAATCAAAACAGTCTGCCAATGGTATTGGCAGAAAAAGAGACAGACCTGAGGAACAGACTAGAGAGCCCAGAAATAAATCAACAAATACAGGGTCAATTAATTTATGACAAGGAGCCAAAAACATACAATAGAGAAAGAAAAGTCTCTTCAATAAACTGTGATGGGAAAACTGAAAAGCCATATGAAAAACAATAGAACTAGACTATTACCTAACACTATACATAAAAATTAACTCAAATTGGATTAAATATTTGAATGTAAGATCAGAAATAATAAGATACATAGACAAAAACACAGTCACTAAACTTACAAATCTTAGACTTAGAGGGGCCTCTGTGAACTTGACCCCAAAAGTAAGGGAAGTAAAAGTAAAAATAAGTGAAGAAAACTACATGAAACTAAAAGGCTTCTAAACAGTGAAAGAAACCATCAAAAAAACAAAAAATCAAAAACAGAATGGGAAAAGATATTTGCAAATGATGCATATGATAAGGGGCTAATATCCAAAATATATAAACTCAGGAGATACAAGATGGCAGGAGAGTAGGTAAAAGTTACACTCACCTCCTTGCAGAACCAATCTGGAATTACAACTAAAGTGTAGAACAATCAGCCTGAATAACCAACTGAAGACTAGCTGAACAGTAGTCTTATAATGAAGGATTTACAGAAGAAACCACATTAAGACTATTAGGAAGGACAGAGACACAAAAAGGTTAGCCCTGCACCCACATGCAGCAATTGCAAATTTGGAGGGAAATCTCAGCTGCAAAGGTCCCCGCTAAGAAGTGTGGGGTCACAACGACATGCTGGGCTCCCCAGTCCAGAGCACCAGAGCCAGAAAAAGGAGCCCATATAACCTCTGGCTGTGAAAATCAGTGAGGATTCTGTCTACCAGGAGCAGAAACCCAGGCAAACTCTTAAAAAGCCAGTACACAAAATGTCATTTGCAGCCCCTCACCCTGGGCCCTGGTAAGGGGAGGACAGCTTGGAGCAGACTGGAGTCATGCAAGAAGAGTCAGGGTTATGTAGACCCAGGGAGGGAGCTGAAGAATCAGCTGTCAGGGTCCTTGTGCTAAGTCTCTTTCCCACTGTGCCCCCAGACACTACCTTTCCTGGATTAAGCATTCCCCTCCATGTAGCATCAGTCTGGAGCATGCAATGGCCCCACCCTCTTGACTCTGTGTCAACTCAACCTGCCAAACTCACACCCTGTGATAAAGTTAGCTGCCTGAACCCATAATACAGAGGTCCAGGCAAACTCAGGTGGTGGGAGACTAGGTGTGTGGTTCAGAACAGCACCGACCCAGGAGATCCACTAGCCCCATCCTGCCCCACAGTGCAGACTTTCTAGGAAGCTCTTGAAAAGGTTCAGGCAGAGTCAGGAACAGACTAAGCTGTGGGGCAGGAGTCATTTTATCCTCACATGCCCAATGAGCATCACAGTTCCTGTGCGGAGTCGTCCCTTCACATGACCAAACTTTGGTCTGTTTGGGCCTGAGTAATTCTTCTGGCCTCAAACTGATGACCACCTGTGACCCCAACCCACTACAGAGATCCACAGAAACCTGGCAAGTGGTGGTTGGCCTTGGTGTATCCTAAAGCTTTCGCTGAGTAGCCTCAGATTCAGCACTGTGTGTGTATACACACACACAATTATATATATATGACCCACCTCAGAATAAAAGATACACACAGACTGAGAGTAAAAAACAGAAAAAGATATTTTATGCATATGGGAATGGAAAAAATAGGTTTGGGGAGCAATACTTACATCAGACAAACAGACTTTAAAACAAAGGGTATAACAAGAGAGAAAGAAGGACATCACATAATGACAAAGGGATCAATCCAATTGTAACTGAAAGCAGGTCTGGCTGCCTGCCACTATGAAAGCCAATACCCAATACTTTACCATGTGATCTCACCTTTAACTGTAACATAATCAAAAAAAGAAAAAAGCAAACAAAATATAACCAGAGACATTGAAATTAAGAACAATGTAAGAATAGCCAGAGGGGAGTGGGGAGGGGATAGTGGGGAGAGGGGTCTACAGGAGCTACTATAAGGACACAAGGACAAAATCAAGGGGGAGGGTAGAGGTGGGGGAGGAAGGTGGGATTGGCTGGGGTGGGGTGGAGGGATGGGGAGAAAATGCAGACAATTGTAACAATAAAAATTTTTAAAAATTTAAAAAAAGAAAAACCTAAAAGAGAATTTTTTATTAAAAATGTTTTTAAATTAAAAAAAAAAGAAAGCCAATACTTGATAAGCATGTGTTGATATAAACGAAAGTGGTTTATTTTCAGGTGCTGGCCATCTGGAAGATGGGGGATTTATGTCACAAAACCCATCTCCTCCTCTCATTGGAGGCAGCGGTTTTTTATAAGGATGGAGAGGGGAACAGAACAAAGAGCTCAAGGGAGGGGGTTGAAAAGTTCTGTATATGAAGACTAGGACAATCTATTCTGATAAGACAAATGATGGTCTGGTGAGGGTGTATCATCCTAGTTTATGTCATGTTCACTTTATGTCATCCTGGTACTGTGGTTGAAGGTCAATAAATCTCCCAGAGCTGGGATGCCTGAAGGTTAGGGTCTGTGTCTTTTGAAGTTAGTTACTAGGATTCTTACACAAACATGCTGTTCATGTATTAGCCATATTAACCAGAGTCAGCACTTACAGAAACAATGCCAAAAGAATGGGGGGTGGGTTACAATTTCCCACCGTTATAATTTTCCACTGTTACCCAACAAGAGGATATACCTCTTACAGATATGTGCACACCCAACATAGGAGCACGTAAATATATAAAGAAAATCTTGATGGACATAAAGAGATTAACAGTAATACAGTTATAGTAGGGGATTTTAATACCCTACTGACATCAATGGACACATCTTTCACACACACACACAAAAATCAACCAGGCAGCAACAATATTCACCAACACACTAGATCAGATAGATTTAATTGATATTTATAGAACATTTCACCCTAAAGCAGCAAAATATACATTCTTTTTCAGTACACATGGAAAATTTTCTAGGATAGACAACATGTTAGAACACAAAAATGTCCAATGAACTTAAGAAGATTGAAATCATATCAAGCATCTTCTCTGATCACAATGGTATGAAGCTAGAAATCAATTACAAGAGAAAAACTGAAAAATGTACAATGGAGGCTAAATAACATGTTAATTAACAACCAATGGGTCCACAATAAATCAAGGAAGAAATCAAAAGATATCTTGAGACAAGTAAAATGAAAATAAAACAATCCAAAATCTATAGGACACAGAAAAAGATGTAAATTTATAGCATTATAGGACTATCCCAAGAAACAAGAAAAATTTCAAATAAAAAATCTAATCTTATAGATAATGGAACTGGAAAAAAACCCAACAAACAAAGCCCAAAGTTAGTAGAAGAAAGACAATAACAAAGATCATAGGGGAAATAAATAAAATAAAGTTTACTATCAAAAAAATCAAAATTTCAGTGAAACAAGAGGTGTTTCTTTGAAAAGATAAACAAGATTATCTTCAATCAAACAGGATATCCTGTTAAGGTATTAGATAAAGGTATTAAAGGTAATCTAAAGATTAAGGTATAAGATAAATTAACTAGATAAAGACACTAAAGAAATAAAACTACAAGTCAATATTAAACTCGAACAAATATTCCAAAACTTTATATGGAACCACAAAAGACCCCGAATAGCCACAGCAATCATGAGAAAGAACAAAGTAGTTACCTGATAACAAGTTATACTACAAATGCTTAGTAATCAAAATAGCATGGTGCTGTCATAAAAATAGATACTTCAATCAACAGGGTGAAGATAGTCTATTCAATAACTGGTGTTGGCAAAATAAACAAATACATGCAAATAAATGAAACTAGACCTCTTTCTCATACCATATACAAGAATAAACTTAAAATGGTTTAAACACTTAAATGTAAGACTCAAAACCATAAAACTCCCAGAAGAAAACACATGCAGTAAAATATCTAGTATTTCATCCCAGGCAAGAAAAACAAACAAAACATTAACAAATGGGACTATAGCAAACTAAAAATTTTTTTGCACAACAAAGGAAACAATCAACAAAACAAAAAGACAACCTACTGAATGGAAAAACATATTTGCCAATGATTCAACTGATAAGGAGTTAATATCCAAAATTTATAAAGAACTCATAAAACTCAACATCAAAAACAAACAAACAAACAAACAAACTAAACAATCCAATTAAAAATTGGGCAGAGGGTGGAATAGACATTTCTTTTTTTTTAATTTTTATTGTTATTCAATTACAATTGTCTGCATTTTCTCCCCATCCCTCCACCCCACCTCAGCCAAACCCACCTCCCTCCCCCACCTCCACCCTCCCCCTTGATTTTGTCCATGTGTCCTTGATAGTAGTTCCTGTAATCCCCTCTCCTCACTATCCCCTCCCCACTCCCCCCTGACCATTGTTAGATTGTTCTTAACTTCAATGTCTCTGGTTATATTTTGTTTGCTTTTTTCTTCTATTCATTATGTTCCAATTAAAGGTGAGATCATATGGTATTTGTCCCTCACCACCTGGCTTATTTCACTTAACATAATGCTCTCCAGTTCCATCCATGCTGTTGCAAAGGGTATAAGATCCTTCCTTTTCTCTGCTGTGTAGAATTCGATTGTGTAAACATACCGTAGTTTTTGGATCCACTCATTTGCTGATGGGCACTTAGGTTGCTTCCAGTACTTGGCTATTGTAAATTGTGCTGCTATGAACATTGGGGTGCACAGGTTCTTTTGGATTGGTGTTTCAGGGTTCTTAGGGTATAATCCCAGCAGCGGAATTGCTGGGTCAAAGGGCAGTTCCATTTTTAGTTTTCTGAGGAAATTCCATATTGTTTTCCACAGTGGCCTCACCAGTCTGCATTCCCACCACCAGTGCACTAGGGTTCCCTTTTCTCCGCATCCTCTCCAACATTTGTTTGTTGATTTGTTTATGTTGGCCACTGTGACTGGTGTGAGATGGTACCTCATTGTGGTTTTAATTTGCATCTCTCTGACGGCTAGTGATGCTGAACATCTTTTCATATGTCTCTGGGCCCTCTGAATGTCTTCCTTGGAGAAGTGTCTGTTCAAGTCCTTTGCCCACTTTTTAATTGGGTTGTTTGTCTTCCTGGAGTGTAGTCGTGTGAGTTCTTTATATATTTTGGAGATCAGGCCCTTCTCTCAGGTATCATTGGCAAATATGTTTTCCCATACTGTTGGTTCTCTTTTCATTTTAATGCTGTTTTCTTTAGCCGTGCAGAACCTTTTTATTTTGCTGAAGTCCCATTTGTTTATTCTTTCCTTTATGTCCCTTGCTTTAGGGGACATGTCTGTGAGGATGTTGCTGCATGGAATGTCTGAGATTTTCCTGCCAATGTTTTCCTCTAGGACTTTTATGGTGTTACAACTTATATTAAGTCTTTTACCCACCTTGAATTTATTTTTGTGTATGGCGTAAGTTGGTGATCGAGTTTCATTTTTTTGCATGTAGCTGTCCAGATCTCCGAAGACCACTTGTTTAAGAGGCTATATTTGCTCCATTTTATGCTCCTGCCTCCTTTGTCAAATATTAAGAATAGAAATTTCTTAAAGAGGATACACAGATAGCCAATAGATACATGAGAAGATCCTCAATGTCACTAATCCTTAGAGAAATGCAAATTCAGACCACAATCAGATATCATCTCATGCCTGTCAGAATGGCTATCTTCAATAAATCCAGAAACAGTAAGTTTTAGAGAGGATGTGGAGAAAAACCCTTGAACACTATTTGTGGGAATGCAGCTTGGTGCAGCCACTATGGAAAACAGTGTGGAAGGTCCTCAAAAAATTAAAAAATGGAATTGCGTTATAATCCTGTGATTTCACTTCTTAGCATATAACTGAAAAAAACCAAAAACACTAATTCAAAAGAGTATATGCACCCGTATATTCACTGCAGAGTTACTTACAATAGCCAAGATACTGAAGCCACCGAAATGTCCATCATTAGAGGAGTGGATAAAAAATGGAATAGTACTCAGCCATAAAAAAGAATGAAATCTTGCCATTTGTGAGAGCATGGATGGACCTAGACAGTATTATGCTAAATGAAATAAGTCAGTCTGGGAAAGACATATACCATATGATTTCACTTATATGTGGAATCTAAAGAAAACACTAAATGAACATAGAAAATAGAAACAGACTCATAGATAAAGAGAACATTTTGATTGTTTCCAGATTGGGGAGGGAGGCCGGTTAGGGACTGGGTGAAAAAGCTGAAGGGAGTAAGAAGCACAAATTTATAGTTAAAAAATAATCACAGGCATGTAAAGTACAGTAAAGGGAATATAGTCAATAATAACATATGTTGCCAGATGGGTACTGGAAATATTAGGGGGAACCACTAGGCCATACACCTGAAACTAATATAAAATAATATGAAATGTTAAATGTAATTGAAAAATTTTAAAAAAGAACTCATAGAATTAATTCAACAACAACAAAAATTGCCATTACATGATAGGAAGAGGACTTAAACAGACAATTTTCTAAGGAAGACATAGATATGGCCAACAAATATCTGATAAAAATATTCCACATCACCAGCTATAAGAGAAATACAAATCAATACCAATACAACAATGAGATACCACCTTACACATTAGAATGACTGTTATCAAAAAATAAGTTTTGGAGAGGATGTATAGAAAAAGGAACCCATATACACTGCTAGTAGGAATGTAAATCGGTGCAGCTGCTATGGAAAACAGTATGGAGGTGCTTCAAATCATTAAAAATAGAGCTACCATATGACAGGCAATTCTGCTCCTGGGTATCTATCCAGAGACATTGAGAACAACTTATTTATAAATATCTATGTACCGTTATGTTCATTGAGCATTAGTCACAATAGCGAAGACATGAAAACCACCCAGTGTCCTTTGATGGATGACTGGATTAAGAGTGGTACATACATACAATGGAATAGTACTCAGCCACAAAACAGGAAGAAATATGGCCATTTGTGACAACATGGATGGATCTTGAAAGTATTATGCTGAGTGAAATAATTCAGATGGAAAAATACAAGATCCATAATATTTCACTCATATATGGGATAGTATACAAAAAGCAACAGGTGAGCAACAACAACAAAAACCCTCATAGATACAGATAACAGAATGATGGTAACCAATGATGGTTGGGAGAGGACACAAGAGGCAAGAGGGGTCAAATACAAGGTGACAAAAGGAGACTAGACCTCAGGTAGTGAGCACATAATAGAGTCTACAGACATTGCATTATTTTGTTGTACACCTGAAATTTATGTAATGTTACTAACAAATGTTACCCTAACAAATTTAATGTAAAAAAGAAAATATGAAAGAGTCAGTAAAAAACTCCTAAAACTAATGAGGAATTACAGTAGTGTGGCAGGACAGAAGGTTAATATATAAAAGTTAATCATTTTTCTATATACGGGCATGCCTTGGAGATACTATGGGTTCAGATCCAGACCACTGCAATACAGTGAGTCATAATCTTCTTTGGAGGTGGAGGGTCTTGCCTTCAATTGGTTAAAAAAAATGCAATATTTGGGAAACACAATAAAGTGAAGCACAATAAAATGAAGTATGCATGTAATAGCAATAAACAAGTGGAATTTGACATTAAAAACACAATACTGTTTACATTAGCATCTAAAAACAGAAATACTTAGGTATACATCTAACGAAATAAGTATAAATAGCTATATTTGAAAAACTATAAAACTCTGATAAATGAAATCAGAGAACAAAATACAGAGATGTATATACTCATGGATTGAAGGACTCAATACTGTCACGACATCAGTTTTTTGCAACTTCTATACTTACTGCAATCCCCATAAAAATCTCAGCAAGTTATTTTGTAGATATTTACAAATTGATTATAAAGTTTATGTGGAGAGGCCAAAGGCTTCGAATAGCAAACATATTATTGAAAGAGAACAAATGCAGAGACTACTTGACTTTAAGACTTACTATAAAGCTGCGGTTCTAAAGACACTGTGGTATTGGTGACAGAATATAAAAATAGATCAAAAGAACATAACAGAGCATCTACACATAGATACACATAAATATAGTCAACTGATCTTTGACAAAGGAGCAAGGACAATATAATAGAGAAAAGCCAGGTTTTTCAACAAATGGTGCTGAAACAATTTGACATCTATATGCAAAATATAAATCTAGACCAAGATTTTATACCTTTCAGGAAAATTAACTAAAAATGGATTATAGACTAAATATAAAACAAAAAATTATTAAACTGTTAGAAACTAACTTAGGAGAAAATCTATGGATTTGTTGATGACTCTTAGGACAAAATGCCAAAGGACAGTCCATGAAAGAAAAATTGATAAGCTGGACTTCATTAAAATTAAACATTTCTGCTCTGCAAAAGACACTGCCAAGAAAGTGAAAAAACAAGCCATAGACTTGTGTAAATATCTGCAGAAGACATATCTGATAAAGAACTGTTATCCAAAACACACAAAGAACTCTTAAAACTCAGTTATAAGAAAACATACAATCCAATTTTAAAATGGGTCAAAGATCTAACATTTACCTCACTAAAGAAGATATATAGATGTCAGGTTAGCAAATGAAAAGATGTTCTACATCATACATCATCAGGAAAATGCAAATTAAAACAACAACAAGATACATCTATTAGAGTAGCCAAAATCTGAATACTAACAGCACCTTGTGCTGATGAGGCTGTGGAGTCACAGTAACTTTCTCTTTCGTTGCTGGTGGGGATACAATATGGTGCAGCCACATTGGAAGACAGTTCACTGGTTTCTTACAAAACTAAACATACTCTTACTTTATAATCCAACAATCATACTTTTTTGAAAACAAGCTGAAAAGTTATGTCTATACAAAAGCCTGCACATGGGTATTTATAGCAGCTTTATTTACAATCACTAAAGCTTAAAAGCAATCAAAATTTTCTTCAGTAGGGCAGTAGATAAACAAGCTTGAGTGCTATAAAGAAATGAACTTTTAATCCATGAAAAGATATGGAAGAAACTTAAATGCATATTATTAAGTGAAAGAAGGCAATCTGAATATGCTACATACTACATCTAACATTGTGGAAAAGGCAAACTATGGAGACAGTAAAATGATCAATGGTTTCTAGGGTCTGGGGAGGGAGGAATAAATCAGCAGAGCACCAAGGATTTAGGGGGCGGTAAAACTGCTCTGTATGATACTATAATGATGAATATATGTCATTACACATGTACCCATAGAATGAACACCATCAAGTGAAGCCTAATTTAAACTACAGGCTTTTGGGTGGCGTGATGTGTCACTGCATGTTCGTAAGTTGTAACAAATGCACCACTCCAGTGGAGATGTTGATGATGGGAAATGCTGTGCATGTGGGGAGGCAAGAGGCATATGGAACATTTCTATACATTCCACTTGATTCAGGCATGAGCCTAAAACTGCTCTACAAATTAAGTCTATTTAAAAACCCAGCTAATAACACCAAAGTGATGAAAATGAACCACTAAAGACCCTACAACAATACTGGTGTAGCTCACAAATACAATGTTGAGAGAAAACAAAGTTGGACACAAAAGTATGTTTTGCATGATCCAGGTATTTGAAGTATAAGAATAGACACAACTAGTCTATGGTGTTAGCAGAGATAGCAGAAGGGAAATGTGGAGGCACTGGTGTGCTGGCATCCCACCATTTTTTCACTGGGTAGTGATTATAAGGATATATTCTTTCCAATCAGCATGCTGCATAATTTTGATTAGTGACCTTGTGAATATATGATGCTATACTTAGATAAAAAGTTTTTTTAATAAAATAAAGGGTAATGGTGTAGATATGTCATGGCACACCCTGAATATTGCATTGGTACTAACACATCTCTAAAGGGACATCACATACTAAGGAAGTCGGTCGTTATGTGAACAGTCTGAAATCAAGTCACAGAAAGCTGGAGAAGAAAGTGGGATCACTGAGCCTGACAAATGAGAAAGCTGGTGTGATTAGTGTCTCTGAACCTTGGCATCATTGCCAAACTGAAGAGCCTAGCTAGTCTGGGTTACCCAGAGGGTGGGATCAGCTCCCCCTTATGTGAGATTAGAACATATAGGGAGCTGTCCAAAAATGAGTGTGGTCTTACACCATGGAATCTATCATAACTCCAAGTGTTAGGCAGCGCCTACCTGTTCCATATACAGCCACCAATATATGAGCATCCCTTAAGTGCCAGGCATGGGGAAGAAACTATCCTTTCTCAAGGAGAGCTCAGTACTAGGTGGGAGAGGCCCAATCATAAAAATATGGACATCATCCCATACGATGTAATTACAGTAAAATCCCATTATAATACAGAAGTGGGATTCAAAATCCAATCATGTCAAATGTGCTACTGTGAGGTTAGTGAAGTGAACAAGTGGAATCTGCACAGCCCCATCTGCCTATCAGATGTAAATCCAACGTAGTCTCAGCCATGGTTTGGTGGCACCTGGTGGCAGGTGTCTGATCTGGCTCAAATATTGATGGGGACAATTCTGGGTCCTATGGCTGGCTGGAACTTCAGGACAATGGTAGGCTCTAGAATGCTCCTATTTATCTGGCACACATTTTTAGAGACACTAGGCTGGGAGATGAGTGGGTACAGAGAGCCAGCTGCTTTCCAATACACACCAATAAGAATCTAACTACCTAAGAGCCACAAGGAAGGATTCTTGCTTCTGCCTCTGGGTTAGAAGCTCTGCCTCTAACCCAAACTCATGAAATGGAGATAATCTCTAATGAGGATCATTTGAGTGCAAGGTAACAAGAAAATTCACTCTAGTGTGTCAGTGCGACCAGGATGGAATCTGGTGTGTTCTGGAAAGACTGATGACTTGTTCCACCATGAATGTAGGACCAGGACAACGATGACTGTTTCTTATAGCTGAGCACATCATGTCTCAAAGACCTGCAACCAGCGCTTTCAGGAGGACAAGGAAAAGGGAAGTGCCTGCTGCGGCCTCCTTGGTACACCAAGACACTACGTGGACTTCCTACATAACAATGACAAGACCCACCTGCATGTGTTGGACACGAGTTTTCAGTTGCTGTTTCATGGAGAATGGCAGCCCCTGAAGCTCAATGGGGTGGGGCTGCAGGTGGCCTCAGAACAAAGTTCTGTTTCCCAGAAACAAATGGATGTCTAAGGCAACACTATGTGCCTGGCTTGCACAGTGCTGTGCTCTATGTCTCAGGTCAGCAAACCTTTCTAGAAAGAGCCAGATGGTCAATATTTCATGATTTGCGGGCCATACTGTCCCTGTCACATATTCAACTCTGCTGTTTTGGTGTGAAAGTGACCAGAGGACATGTAAATGAAGGAGCCCTGCTGTGGATCAAGAAAACTTTATTTACAAAAACAGCAGCAGGTGAGCGTGTTTGGCCTGCAGCTTACCAAGCCTTGCTTGATGTAGATGAATAAATACAATCTAACTAGACCCACAGATACTGCTGACAGTTGGGAGGGGCAGACAAGTTTCTGGCCCAATATCGCAACAGTGAGGATTTTACGAATGAAGGCTGTTTTCAGGACATCATTTCAGTCTCAAATGCATGACTTGATTTAATTTACGGGGTTCATGTAAACTGTTCAGTATGCACTGTGGGTCAGTAGACTTCCACATGCTGTTTCCCCTGTTCCCTGAAATGTCTAAGCTTTGAAAATACATCATAGGCATTGTCATATGGTGGTGGCTCTCCACTGTATACATGTGGCCTCAGTGTGGTCCAAAATGATTGTAAGTCTGGGCCATGAACATAACGTGGTTATTAAAAAGAACATAGCCTTTCTTACCAAGGCCCAGTGGGAAATACATGTGCAAAGAATTCAGGTGCCAAAGCAGTCCCACTACATAAAAGGGGCTTTTACACTGCATTTATAATTCATTTACCTAACTCTCCTGAAGTGTGTGCATTCCTTTCTACCTGGGGAGAAGTAGGGCTGCAAATAGATGGACTCTGAAGGACAGAAACTGCAGAGCAGAGCACTGACCTGTTGGGAGACTGGAGTGGCTATTCCCACGGAAGCCTCTAGATGCCACTAAAGGTGGCTGGTAGAGCACACTGTCCTTCAATACTGCTTCAAAGGTCCATCTCAGTAAATGTCACAGCTCATGTATCAAGGGCTCAGACTGAAACTATGTTCACTGAAAACCTTGTACAGTTCCTTCAGCAGCTCTGGATAAACCAACCTCTGAAGGCCCAGTATTTTACTCTCCTAAATGAGCCATGTGGCAACATAACATATAAAACACCTAGAAACAGCCCTAGAAAAACCATGAATAGTAAGCAAACCACTCTCCTGGAGTGCTCTCCAACTCCTCCATGCTCCTCCTTCATCTGAGTCAAGTGGTTTCCAAGAAGCTACAAGGGAACCAGAGCAAGAGGCAAAGACAGCCCCTTTAGAGTCTCTGCATCGCTGTGGCCTGCTCAGTGTGGCCGTGGCCATGGCTCCACTCCCTGCCCTGCAGTGTGACTGGGGACCAGGCCCTGTCTCTAACAGCACCGCCTTGTCAGAATGCAAGCCAGCCACAGATAGAGCTCCCAATTCACTGTTTCATAGAAAGAGGGAAATTTTAAAGGGAAAAGCTCAAATATTCCCTCAACCTTTTGTCAAAGAAATGACACAAAATTATTCATTCCTCTGATAGCTGTAGGCAGTTCTAAGTGAGGCTCTTCATGGAATCCTCGTTGCCATGGATCCCCTGCGGTTCTTCTGAGGTCTCAGGTGACTATGACTTTCTGGAGCCCAGGGGCTTTCTCCTGTTGTCTGTGTGGATTCACAGGCACCAGAGGCCTGCAACTGCTTAGACAAAGGCAACAAACTATGAGTGAGGCAGACTTGCCAGGGGCTCTCAGTGCTGGGGAAAACCTGCAGCCACAGGGTTGGCTCAGGTAGAAGTGGAGAGGTCATGGGTCAAATGTCGTACCCTTGTTAGTGCTTGGAGCTCTCCTCATTACAGACACACATACTCATTCAGGCTCTGCACACATATACATACCACATGCACACAGACACATGCCTTCCAGCAGGGTGGGGTCTCAGGTGTCATGAAGATACCTCTCCAGATCTGCCCACTATGGGCTGCGAGCACTTGAGAGTGGGACTCTGTGTCCACCCACCGGCCTGATACCTATCCCCACACCTGGAACCCAATTTAGGGCTGATAAATGTCTTTAGAATGAATAGATATACCAAGGAGAATAGAACAGAATAAACTTACACTCTCTTTAGTAAGACCAGCTGACCCCTGACCAGGCCAAGGCCCAGTACCCTACTTAGCCTCACTGTCAAATATGTATTTAGAGTGTGGATGCCCTTCACTGACCACGCTGGGGATAAATGGAGAACAGATGATGGATGACCCCATCCTCAGGGAGCCTGCATTTCAGCCAGGACACAGAGACAATTGTCATGTAAATATAAATACTTTCTTAGGAGGAGTGAATGGGAACATGGAGAGCTGGGTAAGGAGGCTCCATCACAAGGGTTAGGGGCACCCTCAGGCATGCAGACAGGAGAGGGGCATCCAGACCTGCGGAGACAGCTGCAGAGGCCCCACAGGAGCCTGCAGTGTGGGCTATAGAGACAAGGGACCTGGACATCAGCATGGCTGGGAGTGGAGTGAGCCAGGGGCCAAGTGTTGCCAAAAGGCCTGGGAGAGGGCAGGTAGAGGGTCAAGTAGGGTCATATAGACAGCACAGACTTTGATGTTGACTCTAAGGAAGAGAGAAGCCATGTGACACACGGTGAAAGGCTCTTGGACTCCATCTGCTGAGGGAGAATGGGCTGGGGGCACCCACAATGAGCCAGGGAGACAGTCGGGCAGAGTGCACACAGGGTGTTAGGCCTATCCTGGGAGAAGAGATCACACTGTGAATAGTTTTGAAAATGCTTCTTGACCAAGTTTCAGATCTATCCCTAGCTTTGTCTACAAATCAACATGGTTCCCAGTACAGTTTGTCTGACCCTCCTCTTGATGTTGAAATAAGGGGTTGGGCAAGGACAGTCTTCAGCAGCCCCCTAGGCTTCCTCTGACCCGTGTTCCCTGGTCACAAGTGCCTATGAATTGATCCCTTCAGTAATGGCACTTCCTTTACACAGGCCAGGTGGCACTCTGAGACGGCTGAAGGGCTGCAGCCCAGCTGGAAGTAGGGATCCAGAATCTAAGAGCCAAGGTAACTGAGTTCCTTGGGTAACTTTTTCAGGGCAAAGTAGCCTGAGCAGAATGCAGAGCTGAGGAAGAAGAGGAGACAGAGTCCGTGCCTTTCCTGGGGTTTATCGGCTTTGGTCCATGATCACCAACTTCCTGAGTGTTCCCAGCCCTAGAGCATTCCTAACTGCCCCACAGGAAGAAGCAGAGATGACACAGTGGGCACAGGGGGCACCCACTGATGGGGACAGCAGCCTTGCCACAGGGCTGAGGGGACTTCTACCCTTGGGCAATTCTCCCAATATTAGACACCAGGAAAATGAGAGTACAGTGGACTAGTCATGGAATTCTAAGCTCTCCTTGTAGCATGTGTCCTAGGAAGGATGTTTATTTCTCTGTGAGAATTCTGGGCTAATACAAAAAGTCATATGTATCTGATAGAACTGCAACTTTTCCTGGAAAAGGAAGAAAGCAGAGTAGCAGAAAGCAAACATTTATTGAATGCCAATTCTGAGCTCAGTTCTAAATGCCCTTGCTCACTGAATCCTATTATCAACTCCATTTCATACTTTAAAAAGAGACTCAAAGACTAAGTAAATGTCCCAAAGTCACTGGTGCCAAAGCCACAATAACAAAAAACATATCATAATCTGAATCTTTGTCTACCTGACTCTAGAGCCCAAACTGCCCCCATTTGATGTTTACCTAAGCCTGTCCCCTGGATCAGAAAAGCATCATTTGGGATTAATGCTGAGTTGATTCACAAAGGAGAAAATGCCCACATGTTGGAAATGATGATTAAATATCCAGCAGTGTAAGCTTTTATGGAAGGGTTGACACCAACAGGAGAAAAGTCTGATGGATCAGAACTATGATGGTATTCTGAAAGGGTTTCTGCCAACTCAAAGTATCCCTCAGTGCTGGCTGGGGAAGGGAAGGTGTGAGCTGGTGATCAGAAAGAAACTCTCACTGTGCCCACAAGTCCTGTGGTTTTGATAGGGGACTCGAGAGTTGGAAAATTTTAGTTTAAGGTAAAAAGTTATAAGCCCAGCAAGTAATGTATATGTTAAAAGCTTTTGTTTCAGAAACTACAGATAAGGCCTGTCCTGGGAAAACAGCTGACCTCCTTCCTGGGGCACTGCTAAAGATTACCTCCTGGGAACAACTGGAGGCATCCAGGCCTTTGTGTTCCAGGGAGAGACAGATGATCACCGACTCCTGGGAACAGCTAACTGCCCAGGACAGGAATGTTGCAACTTCTTTCACCTAATCCTCCCTGAATCTCAAAGCCCTCACCACACTTTGTTTATTCCCTGCTATAAAAAACGGTGGCCTGGAAAGAAAAGACAAGATGGTCGGTTAGGGTATGAACCCGCCATCTTCTCAGATCACCAGCCATCTGAATGGCCACCCATAAAGATTCAATTGCTGTCATTGCTTCTTGGGTTTGGTAGTAACAGGCAGCCTGAATGCCGGTGCCTTTTCCAGTTTCCGTTTTGTACATGGCAAGCATGATGGGAGGCTAGAGGGTTAAGATTCAAGCAAACAGTGTGAGCCTCAGGACCCCACTGTAAGTTGGGTGCAAAAGTGGTTCTACCATGGGCCACACACAGCCTGAGAAAATCTCATGACCTTGGAGGATTCTTGAGCATTACAGAGTGACTTCACTAAAGGGCAGCCCCAGGCCTTTAATCCAACACACCTCCCAGCAAGGTGATAAAAATGTTCTTACTCATTGAAAGTTACATGGTCAGAGTCCAATAAATACTTGCTGAAACCTGTAGTTGAGTGAAAATATAACATGGAGTAGGCTGCCACAAAAAGGAATGGACCTCAAGGTCCTGTCTCATAGGCCAAGCCCTAACCTCAGATCTTTACTTGCCTCACTTAGCCCTCCCCACCCCCAGGGTAGGTATCAGTGTCCTAATCTTGAGGATAAGGAGCTGGTGGCCCAGTAATGTTAAGTGTTTCCCTAAGGTCATACAGTTCAGGTCCCATGTGGGATTCCCCAGCTTCACAGTCCCTGCACCAAACCTAATCCCTCCTGTGGATGTAGAGGGCAGCACACACCACGGGCTCAGCCTGGAAGGAACCAGCTAACCGAGCCAGGGAACAGCATACTGCTTTCCTTTAGTCATTGTATTTGCCCATGTGCAGCTTTGGGGGTGGGACTAAAACAGGCTTTTTATAGCTGCTTTTTAAAAAGTAATCATTCACTTCCTTCTTAAATGAAACAAAAACTTTGATTTTGGAATGACTTTAATGAATGCAATTGTAATAGGACTGTTCAAAATCCAGCAGCAAAGGTAAAAATCTTGCTTTGATCCATCTGCTTCATGCCTTTCATTTATTTTTTAAAATATTTTATTTACTTATTTTTAGAGAGAGGAGAAGGAAGGGAGAAAGAGAGGGAGAGAAACATCAATGTGTGGTTGCCTCTTGCATGCCCCTTACTGGGGTCCTGGCCTGCAACCCTGGCACATACCTTGACTGGGAATCTAACTGGCAACCCTTTGGTTCGCAGGCCCATGCTCAATCCGCTGAGCCACACCAGCCAGGGCACTTCATGTCTCTTAAAACTCAATCAATCCCACCACAATGATGCCCTTTAAAGGTAAGTTAGCACCACTGTGGATTTTAGAGACCCCTCTTTCCTTGCAGACTCCAGAATGGAGCATATCCAAACAGCAAGATGTTTCCCAAAGGCAAAACCTAGTTGGCTTGACTCAGCAATACAAAAACACGAGAACCATTTGGTCCCTTGAGGTGTGACATGAACAGAACAACAGTGCAGATGCACTGCAAGAAGTGGGCTCAGATGCCCATGGAAGGAAAACAGCTGGCAGGCAATGCCAGCAACAGGAGACAGAAACCAAGTGGGAGTAGAAGGGTCATGGCACATTAGCCTAGCCCCCTGGAGGCTTTGTTTGGAGATGTTTGGAGGTGAGAGATGCAGGTATAGCAGGTTCTTAGTAGGGGTGCTGTGCTCCACCCTACATAGAAGTGTGTAAGTGGGTGTTGGCAACAAGGCTATGTAAACATGGAAGAAGTGTTGCAGCCCAGTTTTTGTTGGGAATTATGCCCAAGGATCTCTAACTCTCCACATTTATCCCCAGGATTCAAGAAAAGAAAGTCCTTCAAAAACATTTTGAGATGTGTCCCTGCCCAACTGGCCTACTGTGGAAACAGGAGACCCCAAGAGCTTCTTATGGCTGCTGCTTCTGCCCCTCAATTTCAACTCAAATGTCACTTTCCTGAAGGGCCCTCATGACCACATCACACCTCAACAGTGAAAGCTCATTTACAGCTTAGGGAAGGTATAGTGTGAGCCCTGTTGCTTTTTTCCTTTTTGTAATGCAAGTGCCTGACTTAAGCTTTGATTGTCTAGGCATCCACCTCTAAGAAGACTGTCTGGAATAAACACATTGCAGCTACACAAACTAGGTAAGGAGTCAGACTGCCTCCCCCACTAAGGCTCCTGTTTTAGAGACCTAGGCTCATTTCCATACTGGCCATTTGGGTTATGTGGGGTTTTTCTTTTTCTCTTCCCATACTTTAAAATTCCCACGTTTATGTTTTAAATTCACCATTAAAGACTGAGCCCTCGAAACCCTAGGCTCCCACCCTTGACCTGAAAAAAAGCAGAACCCCAGGCCCATATGCCCTTTCTCTCACCTAAGACCTCACTGTATGTAATAAACCTGTGTCTTTTCCAAGTTTCCTGATGGTTATTGCTGAAGGGTGTTGCGTAATCATACTAAGAACCACAGGGCTGGTACACTCACAACAATGGTTATTGATAGACTGAGACCAGTACAAAACAATCACCTCCCAACATAATTCAAAATAAAAACAATGCCAACCACAGAATAACTCTAAGGAAGTCTAGCAGAGTTCTAATTTTTCCTATGAGGACTAGTTTAATGTTTTTTGAAGTATCAAATATTAAATGCTATCACTGAGTATTTTGGAGCATTTTACTAAATACCAGACCTCCTGGGTGACTAGCATATCTCATTATTCTCTGAAACTGTCTTCTGAACACTTATTCCTTGACTCACTGTTGTCTGTTTCTCCCACTAGACTTCAGGCTCCAGGACAGCAGTGAGTCTGTCTGCAACTTTCAGATAAAGCATAGCTCCCAGTAGTGTCGGGATGTTACATTTCTATTAAGTAGACAAATGTCCCTCTCTACTCTTGTCCAGTGGGCTCTGGTCTTCATCTTGAAGCTCAGTGTCCCAGGAAAAGGATGGAAGAATGGAGCCGGTTATGGTGGTGAAGGAAAGGCAAGCTTTGGCATCCTGCAGGAGAAGCAGGGGAGGGGGACTCCAGGGCTCTGTAGTTGTCAGTTCACGGTAAGCTCTCCTCTTGGAAATTCTGGAGCCTATACACAAGGGTTAGCAAGGGCCCATCCACACCCTGAGATGTTGTTGGAGTCCCTGCTATTGGTCAAAAGAGACGGCACAGGATATCACAGGATCCCAGAGGGTTCATCTTCAGGGCAGGTTCTTGAGAGTCCATTGGGCAGAGAAGTGAGCAAGGCAGGGGTTCTGTCTGTCTGACACTCAGGGCAGCTTGCCACAGTCACCTCAGACTAAGAGAAAGAGGAAGTGAGGAGATGGGGAAAGAGAGAGCTGGGGGTAGGGATGAGGGGAGCCTGGATGCCAGAGGACAACTGGAGTTAGCTTCAGAAAACCTTGACAAAAGGAAGGAATAAAGAGTTGAATGTAGAATGAAAAAACAGACTATTCACTGTCATGCTGAACAATGGAACAAGACATAAACAGCAGCCATGCACTGGACATGCCAATTTTGCTCAGAAGTGGTGCACAAAATACCCTAGCAGCCTCCCATCCTAGAAAGCTCAGGGCCACACAGCCAAGTGGTGCACTGTGCAGATGGAGAGAGAGAGAGAGAGAGAGAGAGAGAGAGAGAGAGAGAGAGAGAGAGAGAGAGAACAATGTCCTCTCAGAAGTGGGAAGAATGTGGGCTTCAAACTCAGAGATTTGAGTTAGAATTCCAGCTCTGTTATTGACAACTTTCTATTGGGGTGGTGGAGGGGGAGAGAGAAGAGGTGGTAGAGGGAGGAAAGGAGAAGGAAAAGGAAAGAGAGCAACAGAAGGAGGAAGGATAGAGAGGCCCAAGCCACCAGCTCTGGGTAAAAGTGGCAGCCTCTTTGAGCTTTGGTTCCAACATCAAGAAGACAGTGAGGATGAAAAACAAGTGTTCTACAGTAAATAACATCACAGGGTGATCTCATCATAAATTCCTAACTGGGCAGGTCCTGCCCAAGTATATAACTTCTTCGCTAAAAGGCTTAACTTTGCCTTAAACCAGCCCTGTCCATTGTTTCTGTGCACCTAGGCTAACACACCTCTGAAATAAGACATAACCACTCTCTTACAAGAGAGCACATAAACTTGTTAACTATCCTGTAATCCAATCCCACCCTTGTTCTCTCCACCTCCATGAAATCTTCCTTTTGTCCCCTCCTTAATTCCAAATACATACAACAAGTTTCAAAACTGTAATTCTGTGAAGCATTTGAGGTCTTGCTCCAGGTATATGTCCTCAATTTGGCTCAAATAAGCTCTTATAAAATTTTTCTACAGCTTGGATGTTTCTTAGGTAGACAACAGGCTCTAACTATTTCCCTTGGAACCTTGGTGATTGTGAAGATAAAGTCTCAGTAATCACATTGGCTGGTGTGGCTCAGTTGGTTGGAGCATTGTCCCATAACTGAAATGTTGCATGTTCAATCCCAGCCGGGGCAAATGCCTAGGTTGCGAGTTTGCTCCCTAGTCTGGGTGCGTATCGTGGCAACCAATTGATGTTTCTCTCTTGCATCGATATTTCTCTCCCTTCCTCTCTATCTAAAAGCAATGAAAAAAAAAATGTCTTTGGGTGAGGATACAAAAAGAAATCATAAAAATAAAACCTCAGTACAGATAACAAATCCATGAGAACTGCTTCACTGCCACCCAGCATAAACAGAAGTGTCAAAGACTCTCTGGCGCCCTCCCCTGAAAATAAGGAAGGAGGGAGCCCCACAGATAAGAATGGGGCACAGTGTGTCATGGATGTGAAAGGGCCATCAAGGGCTAAGGGCTGTCACCTCTGTCCTCTGATGCTTGCCAATCTCCAAGGCCTTTCACTTGCTCTCCTAGTTCAACTCCACTGGTAAGTACTGTTTGTCACTAACTGGGTCCCTCTGGATCTCTAGAAGACAGGGCAGTGACATGTTGGTTTCTGCTCCCAACCACCCAGCCCTGTGACCTGAAGGGGATCTTTGCAGAGTTTCCCCTCATGAATCCCTCTCTCGGGGTCTGTGAGAGTCCTAGAAAGACTTCATTTCTCTGCACCTGAATTACTGCTTAGACACATGGCTCAGGGGAGAAGGGTCCTGCTCTGAGAGCACCCTGTCAGCTCCTGGTGCAGCCATGTGTCAGGAGTGTGCCATCTCATTTCAGCCAACAAAACCTCCTCAGGAGGTAGATGTAATTCCATTCCCACTTAGGGTGGCCCAGTGGGTAGGGCAGATCTCAAGCAGAAGCATGATTCAAATGGGTGGGAAGGCAACCGGGCTCTGGGCTGGAAATTGCTGTATGATGACTGTTCACAGAGGCCACCTTACCTTAGTGAAGGTCAGGCAGTCCTTGTCCTGGTCTTGGTCCTTCATCTCAAAGTCATATAGGGCCTTGCCTTGGGGTGGGGCAGGTGGCAGGGGCCGGAGGCACTGTATGTAGCTGGCCGGTAGAAAGCCATGGGCACCACCCAGTTCCCCGTGGAACCAGTGCTCGTCCACCCTGCGCCGCAGGATGATGACATCTCCCTTGTTGAACTTGAGGTCACCAGGCTCTTTCCCCTCATAACTGTAGAGGGCTTTGCCATAGGGAAGCTGGGAAGGACTCTGAAAACAAAATACAACACCAGTCACTCGGTGCAGCCTTCCTGCTGCCTGGGCAGCCTGGAGTGCAGGGCTCCCATGTGCTGAGGGCACACGCAGAATGCCCTTGCATGGAAAGTCTTTCAAAGAAACAGATCCCCTGTCACAGGAACATGCAAGTCCAAGGCCCTGCCTAGATAAGAGAGTCCATAAGAGGGCCCTGTGATGGTCATTCCCTCTCCAATTATGCATCAGAGGGGTCATGCACAGCCCTGGACCTTGTGTATGCACCAGCTCACTCTGTGCTGGAAAGGACTTTGAAGCAGGGGCTGAATAATCTTCATTTACAGGGGAAGAAACTGAGCATGGAGAGCCTGAAGCCCCACACCTGTAAGGATAGGGCAAAATCTGCATCTAAGGGCTCTGATTCCAGAGTGTTCTCATCCACTACTCTGTGCTAAATTGATTTCCATTGGGTGCTCTTTCTATCTGCCAGATTTCCAACAATTATCTTCCAACAAAATTTTCCTTACTTTGTCTCTGAAACTTCACAGCAACTCAGAACATGCCTCAAGGTGGGTTTCAAGTTGAGGCAACAGACTTGCACAGACTGTACTGTGTGTGCCCTTCCCACTTGTAGCATACGCCTCTGATGTATGGTCCCAAAGGACAGCCATCCTGGTCAGGGAAGGTAGACACCACCCCTGGGACCTTGACCCTCAATGCATCATAAGTTCTAACAAGTGGTCCCTGGTTTTCACAGAGACCCTCGACCATAACTCACAGTTGTTTGATGCCTATAGCAGTCTGGTGCAAAAGTACAGTTTCAAGAGTATAAAATAGTATCCTCTTAATGACATGTGATATTCCTGTTACTCTGTCAAGCTAACACTTTCAAAAGTGATTTGCCATCTTTTGGCCGCAAACAGTGACTAGCTCTGAAACCCAAACAGATTTCTTCACAATCTTATGCTCTTCAGCAATAAGGTGTCTGTCAAACTACCCTGCAACTTGATGTCCTCATCCACTCCCTGGGCAACTCTCACTTAACTGGACCTGTTTTATAAAGACCAGTGGCCACATGGGTTTCTCTTCTTCTTGTTTATCAGTGGCCAAAACCCACTCAACTGAGTAAGCTTTGCCAAAGGTCAATTCGATGCCCAAAGAAAACCAAAAATGTTACTATTGTCCCCATGTCAACACCCAACAATTTCCCTAACAGAAGCTGCATTTTCTCACTGGAGCTGCCTAAGCCAAGGATTTCTGTAGTCTTTGAATCATTCAGTACAGGCACAAAAGCCTAAAGCAGGAGCGCACGATAAAGCTCTTTGTAAAGGATTTAATAGCACATTGGCAACTCAGTCTCCACGCATTTGTGTTTCAGAAATGTCAAACACAGGAGTTAAAAGAGAACCTGCTGGCAAACTGACAAACAGCCACCACTAACGAATTAAATAGGAACACATGAGGATTTGCAGATCTTAATGAAGAAAAAAATCAGTTTGCTTCCAGTAACACTCATCCTGGCAGGCACTGCACTGTATGCACAGTAGACTGCAACAGGCCTCAATTTTAGAGAGCTGGGCAAAGGGGTAACTTACAATCCAAGGACTGTGACCATGAAAGAATGGAAGAGGCTATGGGCTGTGGGCCACACAAGAGCCAGTCAGCCCCCAACCCAGGAGTTCCAAATCAAGGACAATTTTGCGCCTGGGGGACATTTGGCAATGTCTGAACACATGTCTGGTTGTCACAGCTGGGAAGCAGGCACTATTGGCATATAATGTGTAAAAACCAGGGATGCTACTAAACAGCCTACAGTGCAGGGGATGCCCTACCCCATACATACACAGAATTACCAGGCCCAGAAGGCCAATTGTGCTGAGCCTGAGAAAGCCTGATGCAGCCCTTAGGTTAATCAACAAAACAACAGTGTATCTTTCTTGTTCTATTTGAACTTGGTGTATCACTGTTGGGAAACGCCCTGCCTGGTTTCAGAAGCTGTAAACCCCCTTGGCTAAAGCTGAGTCACAGACCTTGGGACTATAAGCCACTAAGGAGACAAAGCTTATCTCCCTGGCAGGGGCTGTCGCCTCTGCCCACTTCACTTTACCCTGCTTGGCTCTGAGCCTGACCAGTTAGCCAATGATGGGTAAGATTCCTCAAGGGAGGGATGACCTAAGACAGTCACGGTCATGAAGAGGCCCACAGGGAAGGACTTGGGGAGCTATAGAAAAAAGGGGTGATGGACCCTTGCCCCTCGGCTTTGACATAGCCTGAGTCCTCATTCTGTCTGCAAGAAGTCTCCTAATCTCTTGGCTGCCTTACTTCCCCTGCTAGACTTAAGCCTGAAACAATGCCAGAGGCAGGTATGGCCCTATGTTGGAAAGGGCAGGTTCCCTGGGGAGACCAGGCCTAAAAAAGAATGTATAAAATCCTGTGAAACCTGCTTTGCTAATACCCTCAATTTAAATGATAAGGGTCCAAGCCTGAAATAAGTTTGTTTCCCAAAGTCTTATAGCCCTTTAGCTAACTGACCCTGACTCAGAATAAGCCCTCAGAGTTCTTTGTTATCTATTGTTTGATCCTTACTGCCTGACAATGATTGATGAGCTTTACCTATATTCCTGTGCAAAATGAACCCAATAAAAGCCCATGGAGGAAAAGGCTCTTGGCCCTTCTCCTTTGAGAGATTAGCCACCTTTCCTCCCCAAGCAGATCATGTCTTGGTAGACTTATTCTCATCCATGGCAGCCAGGGGGGCCTTGCGGGCGGAGCCCCCCGCCCCACATCACAACTTTAAAAATTAAATATAACATTTATTTCTGTGATATATTTTCACTAGTGACCATATGGAGCCGTTGATATACCCTTTGAGGTAAGATGAGTTAAAGAACTGAAGAAAAAACTTACTGTTAATCTTCAAAACTGGCCTCAACTAGGCACACAAAAGAAAACGTCACTTTGTCACAGACCAACTCCATTTCCTTTGGTAACCAGACTAAGAGGGTCATAGTCAAAGTAGTACTATAAGAGCCGTCCATGTTGAAGCTGTTTGATCCTTTTGCACTATGGACAACAAGGGTGAGCAGGAGCCGCCATGTGCACTTCTGTTTCGACGCTCTGCCTCCCTCTGTTCACTTTCATGGCATTTCTACACACACACCTCCCCTCCCCCATTGTGGAGGGCACACTGGCATTACTACTCTGACCTGCCTACACCAGCTTACTAACTCTGTTGACAAAGATGATGCTTCCAAGCACCAGTTACACTCATGTTGTACAATCCTGGCCCAACCTGCCTAGTGAGGCTGGGAAGGACCTGGGTGTAGTGAAGAGAGATCCAGACACTGCCTTGTGGCAGGGCTGGTGCTCTTGAGTAGTGTGTCTTCACTGTTTCCGGGAGGCACACACTCCTGACGTTTGAAGGAGTCTATCTTTCATAGATTCTCCAGACTGAGCATGGCTGCACCTGTCTGAGCACTGTGGCCCCTAGGCCTCCCAGGCCAGCACAACCACTTTCACAATCCTTGTCTCTATCTGCTCTTATGGTATAACTCTAAATTCTCTGTGCTTCCAACTTCTCTTGTGAGCAGTTGGCTGTAGACCCTGGGAAAAAAAAAAAAAGATACCTAATAAGAAAGGCTCCTGGTGGCTAAATGCACTCAAATTTTAAAAAACAGAGCTGAGCAGCCATTTCTGCACAGGCTCCTCTCACTAAAACTGTACTTCAGGGATAGACCTGCCCTGAACTGCCTGCCTACACAGTGTTTCTGCCATCTGAGCCAGCCTTACAAAGAAGTTCCTGTAATCCTATTTCAACCAATAGGACTGAGGCTTTCCCCATCCAATTGGAGCTGTGCACTCCTGGCCAATCAGGCCAGCTCTATTCTGACCAATAAGGACAGTGCTTGGACCAGTCAAATTGTGTGAATTTGATGCCCTCATTAGCATGAAGATGGACCAATCAGTGACCAGGGACAGGGACTTCTGTCCATATAAGTCAGCCCCACTCTGGCTCCAAGAGCATAGCTTCCCTTTCCACCAAATACTGGAGTGCCTCTCCCTGGCTGAACTGCAACACACCAGACCAGTGCAGGCCAGAGCAGGCCAGCACAGTGCAAAGCAGACGGTGCCCTACATATGCTTGTTAATTCAAATGTACTCAGGTTATTAATAGGGTTGGGGGGAGTGGGCAAATTTAGAAGTGATAGACAGGTCTGACACGGTAAACCTATAAACCAACATGTCTCACACAGGTCCAGGAAAAAAGGTGCTAGTCCCAGCTCTGCAGAGAGGGTAAGAGCCAGTATCCTAGCATGTGAACCAGAGAAGGACTAGGCTAGACTCTGAAGAGCAGAAGCAGGGGTTGGAGTAGACAACACATGGCCCTCACCACGGCTCCTCAGGAAGCAGGGACAAGGCGTACAACCCCTTGGCAGGGAGGTCAGAGGGCAGGGCTGGGAGCAAGCAAGCTTACTGGCTCCATCCATGTCTAGTTAGACATCCATGTTCTTCATCTCCCATTGGTGGGAAGGGCAGAGAGAGGGAGATACTCCAACTCACTACTCCCCCCACCTCCAAAATGCCAAGATCAGTATCCAATAGAGCAAAATTGAGAGGGGCAGTAAACCTTTAAGATACAGAACACATTCTGGAGGGCAAAAAAAAAAAAAGTCAGAGATGATGTTGAGAGGCATATTATCCAGGAGGACAGGACCTGGCTCTCACTGTTGGGAAACTCTGGGAAATGGTGATGCTTAGCACCTCCATGGCACATTTTATCTTCGAAGCCCTTTATAAGGTTAACTAATTGGTCCATGACTAGGGCCCAAGCCAAGCAAATGCTATTATGGTGCAGGGGAGGGGAACATCCGAAAGGAACTCTGAAATCCCAGCCTCCCTAACCCTGCCAAGGAAACTGAGTGGGTTTTCTGCAGCCATTTCCTTTCTGCCCCCTGGTGGTCATAATAACTTTCTCACATTGTGTATGTTGCCCTTTGGAGGAACTGACTTCAAACACTGCACCAAGCCACCATTAGATTATGTGGGTTCATGACATTAAGGAAAAGAAATGGGGGTGGGGGGAAATACATTTGGGATGCCTACAGGATAATTAACACCAGCCACCCCTGCAAGGCGTTAATAATAATTAAACCTGAATGTCAGTTTTACAGCTCATTACTCAGATGTAGCACTCACGTATGATTGTGGGCTCAATGTCCTCCCCGTGGAGACATCGGTGCTGGTGCACATACAGCAGTCATCTTCTGCTGAGATCAGCACAGCAGTGGGATTTAATGAAGGTGCCTCCCTTCCACCAGGCTACCGAAGCTGAGTGGTGTTGGCTTCCCTGGGGTGAGGGTGGGTGCCACAGCTGGCCCATGTGAAGGAAGAGGTCTTGGCTTGCTCAGGCATTCTCTGCTCTTCCAGCAAGCAGGCGTGAAGAGTGTGGACAAAGAACTCACTCATCTTCCAGATACCAAGGACAACCCAGTTTTCCTTACCCAGCGCTTTCCACATATCATTGTCGTGGATTTAACCACTTATTACCAGTGGAGGCCCCCAGACTATTGACCCCAACAAGATAGAAACTGTGCCTGCTTTTGTTCCATGCTACATCCCCAGCCCTGGCCTGATAGAGGTAACCTGTTCAAAATACCTGCTGAATGTATATATATGTGAAATCTAAGACTAACTTCCTGAAATTAGGGCTGGGCAAAAAGCCTCTGGCTGGAAGAACTTTTCCTGCACATTATTTTTCCCAGGATGTGAGGTTTAGGGGTCCATGTAGCCAAAAATCCTGTTGCTAACAGTGGCTGGGCCTGATGAATGGGGAAAATCCTACCAATTGCTCCATGAGGAGTGAAATAAACAGCTGGAAGAAGCAGCCTGAGCAAAGGCATGGAGTTACAGACACTGGCTTGAATCCCACAGAACATAGCAGAGTTGACCAGTATGGGGGAAATGAATCCTGGAGAGTCCCAGGGACAGTGAGCAGGCCAGATGGGGCACTGCCCAACCACAAACAAACCAAGCATCACAGGGTCTATGAAGGTGGCAGACTGCTAATTGCTCCCCAGCATGCACTTATTCTTTCTTCCTGTCAGTGAGAATATTCCAAGTTTCAGTTGGAATCAAGATGACCCAGCTAACAACTTGATCTTGAAGCCTCACATGTAGAGCTCCATGGCCATCTGTCAAAATTTTAGTCAATGAAGTGCAAGTGAAAGTGATTTGTACAAATTCTGGACCTGGGCCATGTTTTATAATGACATTTATACGGAAATTCCACTTCTTGACCTTCCCCTCCCATGGACTGGACATCACTGTGGTAAGGGGAGCCAGCTTTTTCCAAACAAAGATTACATACACTCAGATCAAAAGATGGAAAGAACCTGGGTTCTTGGATGACTTTGTAGAAGAGAGCCCTGAACTGTGACTTGAGAAAAAAGAAACTTTATCTTATTTGAGGCACTGTGTTTTGGGATCTTCCTATCAGCAGCTTAGTCTGTATCTTGACTAATTCAGGAAGTCTGAGGTCAGATTTACAGTTTCTTTAGCTCATAAACCATTTTCAAGCCAAAGTACTTCATTATCGCTGTGGAGGTTACCGTGCATGCACTTTTCCTTTAGAACAGTACTTTTCATAGGAGCCCTCTCAGATGCAGAATAACATCGAAAGCATGGTTTATTGGCATTATCATGTGCTAAAAGATGTATTTAACCAGGATGTCACCATCTTCTAGCTTATAAATTAATCTGTGGTCCAGTTGTTGCTACTCCAGCTAGGAGGTTCCCAGGTTTTAGTTTTAAAGCAGTTACATTTCAAGACGCTTCTTCTTTCTTTCTCATTAAAAGTTACCTTTGGGGTTTCGGATTCTTTTTTTCTTTTATTATGATGGTTTTTCCTTCCCCAGATTTGCATACTCATTCTTCCAAGAATGCAGGATCCTACACCAGGCTTTTAGGCTACAAGGGAGTAAGATGCATCCTTTTATTCAGAAGGTCACTGAAAAGTACAAAGTGAAACGCACAATTTGTCCCAAACACAGGTGGGATGAGTACACCACTAAACTGTTATCATGTGATGTAACTGAGAAGATATAAGCTGCATACAGCCAAAAACTACCTTTAGCTGAGTTTCTGGTTTCAGCAAGATTAGGTAGGATTAAAAGCAAGTATATATCTTTCTTTGTTTCCCCTTTTTTTGATTTTCCAAAACATTGTTAAAGGCCCTCTTCTCAAGTTTGCCTGCTGCTCCATCACTTTGGCAGTGAATCTGCTGATGTTAGTGGTATTTTGCTAGAAGCTGGAAGGGCTAAACCTCTCATTCTGAACTGTTATGAGAAATTGGGTTTTAAAAAGGCCAGTTTTGGGGGTTCTGGCCAAGATGGAGGCATAGGTAGAAATGCTTCACTTCCTCATACAACCAAAAGAAGGATAACAACCAATCAAAAAACAATAAATAACCAGAAGTGCCAGAAAATGAAACTGCATGAAACTCTGAGAAGCAAGGAGTTAAAGAAATATTCACCCAGAAAGGTAGGAGGGACAGAGAGGGGCAGCCAAGTGGAGAGGACACACTGCAAGGTGGCAGACCACGTGGGTAAGACAGGGCTGGCTGAGTGGGAAACTAAACATTCAAATCTGGCTGTAAACTACTGTGGGGGTTGCCATGGCAGAATAAACTCCCAGTCTCACATTGGAGTTCATTGGAAAGTAGGCTAGAGCAGAGCAAGCAAGCTACACTATTCCGTCATGGACCCCTCCCCCACAGACAGCACCACAATGCAGCAATGATGATTGCCGTGCCCTGGCCAATGCCTAAGGCCCTACCCACTTACAACATAACAGGGATGCCCAGACAAAGAAATACGGCCCAAAATGAAAGAACAGATCAGAACTCCAGAAAAAGAGCTAAGCAACAAGGAGATAGCCAACCTATCTGATGCAGAGTTCGAAACACTGGTAATCAGGATGCTCACAGAACTGATTGAGCTCAGTTGCAAAATGAAGGAAGAAATCAAGGCCACCCAAAGTGAAGTAAAGCAAAATGTGCAGGGAACCAATAGTGAAGGGAAGGAACCAGGCCTCGAATCAACGATTTGAAACAAAAAGAAGAAATAAACATCCAACTATAACAGAATGAAGAAACAATTCAAAAAAATGAGGAAAGGCTTAGGAACTGAGCCTTTTCTGAGCCTTTCCTCATTGTTTTGAATTGTTTCTTCATTTCTCTGGAACAACTTTAAGCACTCTAACATCAGAATCATAGGGGTGCCAGAAGGAGAACATGAGCAAGAAGTTGAAAACTTATTTGAACAAATAATGAAGGAAAACTTCCCCAATCTGGCAAAGGAAATAGACTTCCAGGAAGTCCAGGAAGCCCAGAGAGTCCCAAAGAAATTGGGCCCAAGGAGGAACACACCAAGGCACATCATCATTACATTACTCAAGATTAAAGATAAAGAGAGAAACTTAAAAGCAGTAAGACGAAAGGAGAGAGTTATCTACAAAGGAGATCCCATAAGACTATCAGCTGATTTCTCAAAAGAAACCTTACACTCTAAGGCCGAATGTATTTTCAACTCCTTAACAGTTAAGGAGTAGTTACATTTATACAGTCCTAAAATTATTTTGGCCCTTTGAAGGCAACCTCGAGGCTGTTGTGGTCCCTGGTAAAAATGAGTTTGACACCACTGCCTTACAGGCAAGAAGGGGCTGGAAAGAAGTATTTGAAGTTATGAAAGGCAAAGACCTGCACCCAAAATTACTCTATCCAGCAAAGCTGTCATTTAGAGTGGAAGGGCAGATAAAGTGTTTCCCAGATAACGTCAAATTAAAGGAGTTCATTATCACCAAGACCTTATTATATGAAATGTTAAAGGGACTTATCTAAGAAATAGAAGATCAAAAACTATAATCATAACAAATTCACAACTATCAACAACTGAACCTAAAAAACAAAAACCAAAACTAAGCCAATTAGAACAGGAATGGAACCAGAGAAATGGAGATCACATGGAGGGTTTTCAGTGTGGAGACGGAGGGGAAGTGTTGGGGTGGGGAAACGTACAGGGAATAAGAAGCATAATTGGTAGGCCTAAAATAGATGGGGAGAGGTTAAGAATAGTATAGGAAACAGAGAAGTCAAAGAACTTGTATGTACAAACATGGACATGAACTAAGGGTGGGGGGAAATGCTGGAGGGTTGAGGGGTGCGGGGCAGAGGGGTGACAAAGGGGAGAAAACATTAGGATAACTGTAATAGCATAATCGATAAAATATACTTAAAAAACATTAAAAAAAATGAAAAGGCTACTTTTGCCTTAGAGACATCTGGTGACCCTGGGCTGGCTGGAGTCATCTGCAGGTAGGCGTGAAGCCCTTGGGTTCCTCCAGATGAATCTCACTATGAAAGCAAAGCCACTCCTCTGCCATATATGGGATGTGGCTCTGACAACCTCTTCTCAGTGAGCCAAATACAACTTTATAATAAAACCATTATGTCAAAGAAATAAACCTTTTTCAACACAGCACTCTCCTCTCCAAGGAATGTATTTTTAAAAAAACCTAATTCACCCTCCTAAGGATATAAAGCCAACTTCTAAGTCACTCATGTGCCATAATGCAGAAAGAGGAGAGACTAGGATCCAACCAAGTCTAGCTTAGAGAAGACAACATCCTACAAGACATGTGATCTGAAAACATACTGAGGAAACCATTCTTAGGAAAAGTTGCTCCCAAAAAGGAAATAGCTCAGTTAGGAGGTTTTTGCTTTGATTTGTTTTTTTTCCATTTGGGGAGATATTTGCAATCAGCATTACTGAAGATGAAGATAATTCTGTGGAATGCATGCATACATGGCCATGCGAGCTACGTCTTGGCTCATAATTACACTGAGAAGCTCCCAGGTGACACCCTGTCCTTGAGGAGCACGTGGCTGACTGCTTGCTTGCACAAGGACACACAGTGCTGCAGCGCTCTGGCCCTGGCCAAGTCTAGGAGCTCACTTTTTACTATCCACATGAAGAGAAACAAGTGGAATCCTGATGTCTGCAAACAATGACACACCAGACTGATCCCAGCTCAAGACCCTGCTGGCCCCAGCTCTGTGCTGGCTGTTAGTCCAGGCTGAGCCTCAGGTATACACACTGGTGTGTGTCCCTTCTCCTTTGAGACCCACATGATCTGCACAGTCTGGGCAGCTCCTCACAACATTTGCTTCTCAAAGCAAAAGCATTTACAATCGCTTTTCTGAGCAGCAGGGTTTTCAAAGACCACTGCTTTGACAGAGTTTCTGTAGGACTGCGAGTACACACTGCTGCACTCTGGCAAACCACAGCTCCACAAAGTTTTTTGTTTTACCAGCAATCTCTGTTTCTGGTTTGTAAAGATAAAGGTTCCCTGGGAGAAGTTTCTGGGGAATTCTTGTGATGTCCAACTCTAGATTACCCATGCTGCTGTGGGTGAGAGTTCATAGCTAGTTATGAACTTGCCTTAGCATTACATTTTAAGAGGCCTTTCAGCCTTCTAAGTGAACTTCTTTCTGTGTCCCTCAAGGGTCCTGGGACACACAGCTTGCTGAGCTGTTAGCACATGGTAACCATCCCACCTCCTCTCTCTCCTCCCAACCCAAGGAAAAAGAACAGTAGAACAGCCTGACATCATACTGAGATGAGAAGGTTCTATGAAGAAGAGAGCAAAGGGAGCTGAACAAGGAGGCTCCCTGAAAGGAATGCCATAGGTGCCCTGATCCAGGGCTGCATGTGTCACTAGGCAGAGCAGAGTGGCACCATGAGGACCACCACCAACAAGAGTTATGGTGGGAAAGGAGGCATGGAGTGGGGCACCCATTCATTGAAATCAAACTGTGCATGCCCAGGGTCTCCCTGAGTTGAAGAATGTGCCTTCCACCCTTGGCTGGGAGAGGCAGAATTTGACCAAGACAATGGTTGGCTTAGATGTGGGTAGAAGGCCCCGTGTAGGAGTACCAAGCTTTCCAACAGCCGCCTAGGCTTTCAAACTTCTCCAGGTGGCTATGGAGCTGGACATCTAAGTGTGACTTCCCCACTCCCTTACCTTCAACTCCACCATTGCATTCTGCCCCCTCTTTAATTTCATAACATATCTTCACTAAGAGCTTGAAAGATTCAAAGGCTAAACAAGTGAGGTATTGAGCCCCCAGGCGATCCCCTGTTCCACTTGTACATACCTGCGTTCTGTCAGACACATCACAGTTCCTGGGGAGCCCCTGCACCAGTCAGTCCTACTCACTGCCCTATCACCTATGAACCATTCCAGGCTCTGCTGACACCTTCTGCCTCTGTGACCTTACAGTACTCCGCAGGCCCCTGCAGCCCTGGGAAGTGTGATGGCCCAGGGGCCTGTGCCTCATTGCAGGACCTACCCTAAAGTGTGAAGAGTGTTCTCTAACATTTAGTTCAAGGAGAACATCACAAGTAGTTCTGTTCTGACAAATATGTAAACATGAAATAATCAGAATTGCCTGAAGAAGTTTTAATACTAGGGTTGGTAGTCCCATATCTAGGTCTAGGTCACTTGTATTTTTTAACTTATTTTTATTGGTTGTTAAGTGAGCATTGTAATTATTTAAGAGACCAGAATGCTTAGTTCAGGCCCTTAGGACCCACTGTTCATACTCTGTACGGAGAGGACACACATACACACTCTCAAACTGTGTCTCAAACATAATCCACCCACCACACATTGAGGTATATGGTTCTGTAGTCAGTGAGAAGGAAGGAAAGGTGAATGAAGGTGAACATATCTGAGATTAGCACATATCAGGAGTTAGCAAACCATGGTCCCAGGACCAAATCCATCCTGCCTCCTGTCCTTAGCTGTGCCTATCCATTTATAACAGCAGAAACCACAGGGAACACAAAGCCAAAACATCTGCTATCTGGCCCTTCACAGGCAAAGTCTGACAACTGCTGGAACAAAATGTCAAGTGGCAATGGCCCCAGGAAAGATGCCTGCACAGTCTCCCCTCACTGCAGGGGAAAGGCGGGCAGCTGTAGGACCCCCTCTGTGTCAACAGAGTGTATGTTGCATTTAAGAGCAGCACTGCCACTCCTGGTGTTTAAGCAGTGATTTGGGTCTCAGGGACAGCCCTGGCTTAATGATGGCCTTGCAATGTGCCTTTTGAAAAAGCACCTCAATTCTCAGATGCTTCATTTTCCCATACACTGAAAATAAACAAACCTGTCCTTTCCTATGTCCTAGTAGTGTGAATAGAATAAAACTGATAATATGTTAGAAGCTTTTTGTCTCTTAATGAAGAAGGTGCTATAAAAACCATTAGTACAGACTGTTGCTGAGGCAAACTCATGCTGCAGGAGCCTGGATGCTGGTGCTGGACAGTCAGGAGTTTCTCAGTGTACACAGTGGCCAGTGATGAACTCAATTATCCTCAGGGGGAGGGGGAAAGGACAATACCTGCTTGACACCTGCACACTTCAGCTCAATAACTATTGGGTGAAAGAGTGTCAGCAGCAGTCTAGAGTTGTGCTTAGCTGTGACTTCCTCTTTTATCTCTCACAGATCTCTGTGAGCTGATTCAGGGTTCCAGGAGTAATTAGCACCTAGCTTCCAAAGGGATGTTCTTTAGCTTAACTTTCCCGGCCCCTTCATTAGGACTGACCACTTTCTCAGTAGTTCCCAGGATGCTCTACATGCTGCTTCCTACACTCTCCTGTCACCCAATGAGTCCTCACATCGACCATCTGCAGTTGGTCCTATGTTATTAGCACATTACAGACAGGAAACTGAGGTGTGATTAAGTTCAGTAACTTGCCTAAAGTCCCAGGGGTGGGAGGACACTGCACACCAGGATCAGAGCCAAGAAGGTCTGACTTCTGAGCCTGAAAGCCAACCTGCCACTTATACTGCCTCCTAAAAAGAACATGGGGCATGACCATTTATTTAGCTGCTTCTCCATGCCAGACACTCCAGATAATCGATATTGCTCACAGGAACTCTGTGAAGTTAAAACTATTATTGCCATTTTATAAGTGAGAAGAATTAAGTGGGGCAAGTCAGCTCTTAACCACCAGCCTACCTCCTCAGTCTCCCAAAGTGGAAGAAGGGACCCAGGGAGCCCTAATAATCACTCATTTAACATGGAATGAAAAGGCAAAGTGTAGATTGATTATCCCTTAGGACAGAAGGACCCAGATCTGTGTCTGCATTTATCCAGTTTGGAGAAGTGTTCATTTTTTCCACCTTCTGGGTGGACCACACCCACACTGGGTGTCTCATGGCCTCCCCTGCTCCTTCCCACTCCTTCCCAGGCCCCACTCACCTATAGGGTCCTGTATCCCCAAGCTCTGCCCTCTCTGTTGAGGGTAGCTCAATGCCATCCCAGCATTGTCTGTCCCTTTCTTTGCCACATCCCCTGCCTCTCTGGCTGGAATCACAGCACAGTGAAAACTGTGGCTGCCTCACTTTGCCCTTGTCATCAAGGAGAGGGTCTCCTCCTTGCTCTCCCCACCAGCTGCTACTCTTCCTCCAGCCAATCAAGCCTTTGCCTTTATTTTTAGGGAAAAGTCATCCAAGGGTAGTGTCGCACAGAAATCTCTTAGACCCACAAAGCAGCGTTGTTTACCATGAAGAGGCTCACAGGGGCATGAGGAACCTGAACAACGAAATGGTCTTTAGATACTCAGTGTCTAAATGTATGAGATTTGAATAAGTAGTTAGACTTTTTCACAATCTTAGAAACTTGCCTTGTCTTTAAAAATTTAATAAATTTGCCACTTATCAAAATTATTCTAAGATGTTACAATTACTAATTCATTTAATCTTCACGACAACCTTATGAGGCAAGCATTACTCTTGTGTCCATTTTATAGATGAAGAAATTGAGTCACAAAGAAGTAATTTGCTCAAGGTCACGTAGCCAGTCATTATCCTTTATGCTGAGATCAGCAAACATTTTCTATAGAGGCCAGATGGTAAATGCACAGGTGGGCCAAAGGAGGTTTACAGTTGTGACTTTGTGAAACAGTTTATTCTTGTATTATTATTTATGTGTTAATTATTGTATGATTTATTGTCATTATTAACCTACTTTTGCCCACCCCTGTATTTTAGTCTTTGCAGGTCATAGGTCTCCTGACAAAACTACTTAATTCTGCCATTATAGACTGACAGCAGCTGCAGATCCCATGGATTTTACATAAATGAGCAGGTGTGGTTGTATTCCAAAACACTTAATTTTTCACAACAGGTAGTGGGGCATGGTGGCCCTCAGGCTGCTCGATGCTTCAAAATGTGATCACACTCATGTTGTCCTCAAGTCCATGCTAATGGAGAATTGGGGTAGATTTGTTTTATTTTGTGTTTTAAAAAGCAAAATGTCAATGAACTGACTTTCTTAAAATACGATGCTAAAACTGATACATTAAATTGGTCCTATGAAGTTTTTTTGTGCATTTCAGGAATAAAAGGCAAGATTAATATGTCTTACAAGGATATGTCAGGGATTTTTAAAGGCAAAATTAATCACCCTTAACTTGAACCACAGGCAGGGGAATGCCCAAACTTCACAAATATAGACAAGTTCATCATTTTTCTCTGGGGTACAGGCCTGGCACAGGTTAACAAGGATTCTGAACCCTAAGCAGTGGACTTGAGAAACAAGCTCAAGGCTCAGAACTGTGGTCTCTCCTGGAATGTGCTCCAGGTACTGCGACTCATCCCTGTGACCATTCCCACTCCTGGCAGAGCCACATCTGCAGCAAACAAACCAAAGAGCTGCTGTTCCAGCCTGGCCAGGCTCTGGTTTCACTCAGCTCCCATAGAAACCCAGGATGAGGATGAAGCCTGCCCCAATTGTGAAAGGGATAAATGACCTGCAGGCTGGTGTGTCAGGGATGGTCAAGGCTGTGCTTTCACAGCTCATGTCCATCCCAGCAGGACAGCTCAAAGAAGCCCACTAGTTTTTGATCATTTATTATGCATCACAAGAAATACTTCAATGCATTTGTAAGGACACAACTAACAGGTCTTGTAAATCCAAGAGCATGACCCACAGTACTATTTCTCCTGCCCATGCAGGCACACTAACCTCTGAGAGCCTATAAGAATTGCTCAGCAGAGTGACACCAATGTGCCCATGGCTCACTGGGCAGATGGGAGTTCCTTTGCCCACTACCAGTGGCCCCAGCCTCCTTAGCACCAAAGGAGAGCTATCAATGGTCTACTGACCAAACTAAAGGTAGAGTAGTCTTGTTCTGGCAGGAGCTGAGCAGAGTGGAGCTTGGGGAGAAGGCTCTGTCATTCTTTCCCACACACAGTCTTAGGAATAGGCAGGGGTCACAGGCAGCATTAAGAAACTTCATGTCACTCCTGCCTGGCTCAGACCCCATGGCCCTGCAGGAAGACCCACATGCTGCATGCTGAGCCAGAGGAGCTGCTTGTTTGTCAGAGCAGAGCTTCAGACTGAGAGGGCAGCAGCCCTGGTTGGGGTTCTCAGCCTTCATGATACCTGGTGCAGAAGTGGAGCCAGGAGCACAAGTTCTCATAGGGTATAGAGATGGGGAGATGAAGGGGAGACCAAAGACACTCGAGTTGCCTTACCATGAAGTCAGAGGCCAGGAAGGCCTGACCCAGGTCAGACGTACACAGCCTGAGGGAAAGCTCAAAGATGCAGCTACTTGCCTCTCAGGGGTAAAGAGGAGTCTCTTCTGCTAATGTGCACTGTCCACAAAGCACCGGAATAACTGGCATTAAGTCATGCCATCTTCTCATTGTAGATGAAGTAGAAAGTGACAAGAGTCCCAGTTCCTAGTACTGCTGGGCTCAGCTGGCATCCATGACTAAGCATAGACTGGCAAAGCCCCAGGAAGGCCCACAGGAGGTTCTGGCCCATTCTGAGGTGTGGGTCAAGTGCTCAGGGCCAGCTCCACCAAGGCTATCCCAGGCAGAAGCAGCTGCAGCCCTCCCACAGTCTTAATAAAAGACTTAATAACTAGTACATTTGAGAAGAGGAGAGAGACATATAGAAAATAAATTCTTCAATTCCTGCGGCATATTAAGAGATTAAGTACTGTGAAGAAATACACTGGGAAAAGGATAGGAAGTGACAATGGGACTGGTGTTTACAATTTCCAATTAGGTGAGGTGGGCCAGAAAAAAATGTGAAGAAGCAGAGGGGCCCTGCAGCTTCTGGTGGCAGGGAGAGCCTTGGATGCAAGGATGAGAAGGTCCCTCCCTGGCCTTTGAGAATTCCTCCTTTCACACTCAAATCAGTTTCTTCATGATGTAAAAAGGAGAGAAAAAAAAGGGAGACAGGGAGGAGGCAGGAAAGAAGGTTGCATGGCTCCGGCACACAGCCCCTGGTGTTACTGTCAGGAGCCTGTCAGTCACAGCACTGGCCTGACAGGCTACTTGGAGGGGTAGGTTGTGCAGGGGCTACACAGAGAACACGGGCATGCCACGCAGACTCCAACCAGCTTCCTCAAATGTGCGGGCTCTGTGTATAGCATCAGGAGGCTGGCTGAGGGCTGTGGCACCTCCAGGCTTCCTCATCCCAGGTCCTGCAGCCCCCTCAGTGCTGCAGACAGTCAGAAAGTGCTGGGAAGTCTCCCACATTGTCCAAGATGGCACAAGGGCAGGTTCTTACAAGGGCATGTGAAAAACTAGAAAGATGCATGGATGGGACCCAAGTGCACCAAAAGCTAGAAAGATGAATGGACAGGACTAAAGTGCACCAAATGCTAGTAAGATAATTGGGTAGAAAAAAGTCCTCCCTTATTTATATTTGTGGGATTGAGCAGGAATGAGGGATATTTAAGAAACAAGTCTATAATTCTCCTAAGTCCCAGCACCTGAATAAACCTCTACTTTTGCACCAGCACCTGTCTGATGAGATTGGTTTTTGTTGTGGAAGGCAGCTGAACTTGCATTTTCACTTACAGTTTTTCACAACCACAAAGAGACAGTGTGATCCCCGGTAAGTCCCGGAGGACCCTGGCTGAGGTTCCAGCTACTTGTGGCAGGCTGACCCTACGAGTGGGACTGTGTGCACTTTTTCACCAGCTATCAGCCTCCTGAAATACCTGGCTGGTGAAAAGAAATGAGTCTCTGTGGAGCAGACTCCAAGACTCGGTAATTAGAATGGGTGTGCACACCAGTGGTCCAATATCTTTGTTGCTTGGGTGTCGTGCCACATGGGCTTCATGCCACTTGGGTCCAGTTAGGACCATTTGCAGTACTAGTTGGTAGGCTGTCTCTGCCCCTTGGCTTCATGCCACCTGGCCTTTGTACTATTTGGGTCTGATCAAGCCCACCTGCAGTACTGAATGGCAGGAGATAAGATGCTAGGATTTGCTTGTGAGCACTCACTTGAACTAATGGAATTATGGATCCAAGTTTTGTTCATATGTTCCCACTTTGTCTGGGGTCTTTCTATGGTTATGGTTTTGGGTTTGTACTTTCATGTGATCAGGGCTTGTTCTGTTTCAAATCCTGAAGGGGCCCACTGGACCTAATTTTAGCAGATTAATCCACGAATAGCTATCATCCAATGGCTAAGATGAAATTGGTTTTCTATTGTAACACTGCTTGGCCAAGTAAGTATACTGCAGACTATGAGGGGAAATGGCCCTTAAATGGTTCCCTAAATTACTGCAATATCAGCTGAAATTGTCTTGCCAACAAGTCAGGAAAATGGGATGAAATCCTTATGTACAGAAGTTTATGCCTTTAAACCATAAAGATTTGGCAAAGAAAGGAAACAAACTAATGATATAGAGATGGAAAATGACTTCAAAACCCCTCCCTTATAGTAAGACACAGGAAGAAAAGAAAAATGAGGAGATGAGTCTTTTTAATGCTCTGAACCTGGGGGGCCCAGGATTAGCAGCAGGAAGATTTCCTCTGCCACCACTCCTGTTGCTAGATACCCCTGAAGTAGGGCCCAGAGGGGGCACAGCCCCACCCCCATATGACAAAGGAATGGTCTTCCCCTTGAAGACCTGGTAGGGCACCCAATTTGACTAGGAAGCAACCTTGTCCAGAGCAGAACAATTTCCTATGAGGCAATACCCTATAGGTAGAATAAACCAGAAAGGCCAGCCCACTGGCTACTGTTGGACCCATACTCCATTTTCCACTTCAGATTAAAACTGAATTGGAAGAATTCCAACCCCTCACATAGAGATGATCCTCAGATAATGGCAGATTGTGTCACCTCCATTTTTGCCACTCACCGTCCAAAGTGGGCAGACGAACAGGCTCTCCATAACATCCTGCTAACAGCAGATGCAAAGTGGCTGGTTATATTCTCCATCAATAGAATCCCAATGCAACCTCCAACCCAGCTGGGACAATTCCCTTGTCAGAGCCCAACTGGGACACACATAGCAGGGATCTAGCCTTCCTAGATATTGCATTTTATGAAAGGGGTGTCTAACAAAAAAGCCTGAATAAGATACAGGCCATTCAATAGAAGCCAAACAAAGATTCTTCTGAATTTTTAGAAAGGATCTATTAAGCCTACAGAAAGCACACTGATGCTGACCCAAAGGCACCAGAAAATATCCAGATTTGCAAACGGGCAGTGGCATATCTGGGATTCCAACTGAACCAAAGCTCCAGGAGCTTGATGGCTGATCGAAACAAGCCAACAGTATAATAAAAATCCTCCCAAACTGGAAACAGCTTCCTGGATTCTTAGGACCACAGGGTTTTGCTGAATTTGGATTCCTAACTGTGGCCTTAGAGTGAAACCACTGTATAATTTTTTAAAAGGACTAGACTCTGAACCATTTGAATGGACAAGAGGCTGTCAGGCAGCATTTGACACCCTGAAGGAAAAACTGGTTTTGGCTCTCACACTGGGATTGCCCAATTTACAGAAACCTTTCAAATTATACATTCATGAAAGGCAAGGAATTGGACTTAGGGGACTAACCCAGACCCTGGGAAATACCCCTCAACCCATAGCCTATCCTGCAAAGAAACTAGATTACAGAACAAAGGGATGGCCACCACTACTTTGGGCAATAGCAGCTACCTGTGACATCTTGCAGGATACAGAAAAATTCACTCTGGGGAAACCTACTATGGTATTTACTTGTATACCGTACCATATCCTAAACCCATTATAAGAGAAAGGAGAGTATTGGCTGATGTCAGGGTGCATGGAAAAATATTAGTCCATTTTATTAGACAACCCAAATGTTATTTACAAATAATCACTACCTTAAACCTGGCCACCCTAACTCCTGGACTCAGATGGAAGCTCAGATTTCCAACATGATTGCTTAGAAATCATTGCAAAGCCACAATGGACCATCATTAATTTCAGAAATCTTCCAAAAGATAGGACAGGAACTACAGATTCAATGGAAACTACATGTATCTTGGAGACCCCAATCTATGGGGAAGACTGAGAAAATGAACCACACAATAAAGAGGGCCCTACCCTGACCAGCGGGACTTGGTTGGGCATCATCCCACAAAATAAAAGGTCGCTGGTTCGATACCTAGTCAGAGCACATGTCTAGGCTGCGAGTTTGGTCCCCAGTCAGGGCGAATATGAGAGGCAATCAATGGATGTTTCTCACTCACACCAATGTTTCTTTCCCTCTTTTTCTTCCTCCCTTCCCCCTCTCCCTCTTGGAAAAACAAAAAAAGAAGACGACCCTGGCAAAAATATGAAAATATGCCAGGAAACACATCTGAAATGGGACCAGGCACTCCCTATTGCCTTGCTCCAGATTAGGGTGGTACCCCAAAGCGAGCTTAAAGTGAGCCCTTTTGAAATGGTTTATGGGAGACCCTTCTAAGTTTCTGTTTTAGGAACAACCCCTTTATATTTAGAACATGAATAAAAAATCAAACAATATGTACAACAATTAGAGTAAACACTAACAACGTTGCACAAGTTTGCTCACTGCAGGTCTAACTACCAGTATGAAGAGCCCTTGCACCTGTTCCAGCTGGGAGACTGAATCTTACTAAGGACCTGGAAGACTCAAGGTCCTGACCAGAAGTTGGCCAAGCAATGGACATCCCTATAATATCGTGCTGACAGCACACTCTTCCCTAAAGCTCACAGGAATCAAGCCTTGGATCCACCACACACTAATAAAGTGGGAGCCACCTGAGGACTCGGATCTTGCTACTGTTGTTGATACTGAAAAGGAAAGCAGGACCTGCACTCCCGAAGATGATTTAAAATTCCTCTTTTGGAAAGGGTCAGCACTTCCCAACACTAAGTGACAATGTTACTTTTTATTTGATTTTTTTTTGACAATTGCTTTACTTTATGCCCATGCTTAGACTGATAATACCTTTGTTTGCATTTCCCAGAGAGTGGCTCCCTTGACAAACTTATCCCACTGTTGGGAGTGCCACCCAATGTCTCACTCAGGATTAGGCCATGGAGATCCTTAAGACACTCCAGTTTCTGATTTCATTACAATTCCCCATGTACTCCTCGGCATACCCCTCTCATTAAATACTTGAGTGCTTGTTTACATAATAGGTCTCACTTTGAAAGCCCATCTGCAACACCACCTATTGAAATATGAAGCAGGCTATCAGCTTTGCTTGTTCAACAATGCCATCCTTGAGATACCAAGTAGGTTGCCTTCTGAAGGGCAAAGAGAACCTCCCTTGCGTAAAGCCTTCCCTCCAGTCTTGACGCCTTTCTTCCTTCAGTAGATAACAGGAATGTCTGGATCCAGGGATAAGTAAGACTAAGCACCCCTACTCACCCCACCCCACTCCCGACAATTAAAAGAAACTTACAGAACATAAGCTCTCCGTCCATAACCTTGTAAGACTACAGGGTCCAGAGTTTAGAAGGGGGGAGTTGTTACTATAGTCAGCCATCAGAGTGTGGGCCTGCTGGCCACTTCAGTGGGGTGGGCTACACAGGGGCTACACAGAGGATGCGGGAACACTGGGATCCAGGCATGTCCTGCAGACTCCAACCAGCTCCATCAGATGTGCAGGCACTGTTTGCCATTTCCAGCATCAGGAGTCGGGCTGAAGAATGCAGAATGTCCAGGCTTCTTGATGATGTGTCCTAGAGATCCCCCTCTGAACTACTGTAGACAGTCAGGGAGCACCAGGGAGTCTCCCCAATGGCCAAGTTGGTGCAGGGGGAAGTTCTTACACAGAGCGTAGCAAAAGCTAGATCAGTGGAGAGGGCCTGAGTGCACTGACAGCTAGAAAGATGAATGGACAGGACTCAAGTATGCCATAAGCTAGGGTAAGTGGATACAGACAAAAAGCCCTCCCTTCCCTATCCTTATAAGAACTACGGGCTTGACCAAGAAGGTGGGGGATGGTTCTTAAGACAGGGGTCCACCATTCTCCCAGGCCATGGCCCCTGAATAAACCTCTTTCCTTTTGCACCAGCACCTGTCTCACAAATTTGGCTTTTGTTGTGGCAGGCAGCCAAAATTGTGATTTGGTTACACTAGGGTACTGGAGGGTCTGTGCACAATATCAGGGGGTTCAGTTTCAGGAGTCAAAACACCAGCATTCCTGATGTGCAAGGATACAGAGACCCAGACCAAGAGCATGGAGAGAAGGGGAAAATGCCTTTATTTCAGTTTATCTTTTGGTCATTTTGGAAAAAGCACCTTCCTGTGCTCAAGCAAACAGCTGAGGAGACCTTTTTAGATCTTGGTCAAAGTCAATAGATGTTACAAAGATTCCAAATGCCTGGCTTTTCACAGGGGCTTAGACAACAGCTAATATATGGCACAATATCCATTGAACACATATTTATTGTGGACTTCCATTATAAAACATGATGCTAGCAACACACAGGTGAATGACTTGAAGACAAGAGGAATTCACAGTCCCTAACACAGATCCTGGTTATTGATGGGACCCTAGGTGAGAAACACACACATATGCACGCACAGGCACACACACACACTTTTAGGGAGGGGGTGGGAGTGATAGTGTCTATGTATCTGATAACATTTGAAGTATCTATCTTTTTCCACCTACCTCTCATTCATCCAACCATCCATCATCTGTCCATCAATTACTGATACCTTCTCTGTGCCAGAATATACAGAACATTTGTGACTGTAAAAAAATCCATAGGATAGAAGTCTCAGATACTTCTGAGATATGCCAAGATGAGAAACAAACAGAAAAGGTAACAGAGAGAGGTGGGCACAAGAAAGTTTGTCACTTTCTTTAGTTTTGCAATAATATTTAAAATGCAAACAAAAATTGAGGAAAAAATAACATTCTTCTTCCTATAGGCCACAAAGTCAGGCAGACTTACCACACACATTCCGATATGACAGAAAATGGGCAAAGTATTCCTTCTAGCACTTTTCCTCAGAAAGCCTCCACAGCCACCCCAGAGTGGGAGATGACAGATAGTTTGTACAGGCTACATATATTTCATCACATTTACAGCTTTTTAAAATTATTAACCATTTGCTTTATTTGGTAATAGATAAATTAAACATTTCTTCAGGGACAGGAATGTTGTCTTCTTATGGTGTCCCCTTCTCAAAGCTCAGTTCAATGACTGGTGATCCAAGAACTCACTCAAAAATGATGTGGTTTATCTGGATCAAAGTTAAAAGGTTACCCAGAGAGACTTTTGGAAACCATTTACTTTCATAAAATATTCTTCCTTTTTTGAGAGCCAGACATTGCAAAACTGCCTAAAGATGGGAGAACAGGTGGACTAAAGATGGAGGCTGGGCTATGGTAAGAAAAAGCATCTATTGCCTTGCTTGTGTCAGGCTCCTGCTTTTATTTTACCTTTCTGCTTTCTTGTCTCTCAGCTCTAAATCCAGCTGAGAATGCCCTCATGCAGCCTTGGGAGATGTGTAAGCCTCACTATGGTAGGCAGTCAGACAGGAATAAGGAGAACAGGACAATAGGCCAGGTTCAGAATGTCACCAGGAAAGAAAGTCCTGGGCACCTAGCACCAGGTACCTAGCAAAGGACAAAACTGGGAAAACAAGAACCTCACCCCAGGGTAACCTTTCCTCCCCTAGCATATCACTGGCCATTTGGGTGGAACCATCCCCCTGACCTTTCTTCCCCTGACATGTTGCTGGTCATACAGGGGGAATGAGGAAGGGGGTGGAGAATAGCTCCTAAGCATAAACCCCCAGGACAATGAGGTTCTGACCCGCATCAAATACATCTAGGCCTCAGTTGTGTTTCAGCTCCAGGCCCAGGAAAGCAGTGAAATCAGAGAAGTGACACCATGGCTGCCTCAGGACCAGCTGTATTGATTAATGACCACCTGCCCTGGTGCTGACCAACCAGTGAAGTCCATGACCCTGAAAGGACACACCTGGAAAGGTGATTAATATTCTATTGGGATCCTCTCCCTGACGCCTCCAGGTAAATATTCTCCACATGGAGGACCCAGTGCAGCTCTGTCTACTGGCATGCCCATGCCTTTCCCTACCCCTTTCCCTCGGGCACATTTTCCTGGTCTCTTTCTTTCTCCTAAGCTTCAAAGGACCTGCTTTGCTTCTGTAACTTGTTTTCTGAGCCCATTTATTCTATGGCTCACTTCTACCTCTGTGACTTTCTAAATAAATTTTGCTTGTATTTTAGCCTTGGCTCTGAATTCTTTCTTAACCAGAACTCAAGTACTGAGGTTGCTGAACCAAGGTCTGGTCTGACTCTACTGGTCTAATTCCTGGTGCTATCTGCACTGCTGATATCTCTATTGAAGCTTCCTCCACTAGGGGAGGCCTGTCAGCTCCAGACTCATCGGAATTGACCATCCATCTCAGAAACATGCCTGAAGAAGGTTGGGCCATGGAAGAGGGAGAGAAAATAGTCACTGGTTCCAACCATGATCTCTGGAACTATTTGTTTTTTCCCTTGAGGCAAAGAATCCAATGATTTATATACACTGAAAAAGTCTTAGTGAAGATCCTTCCTGCAGATCAACCTGATTCTTTGGACCTACAAGTATTCCTCATGGGGCCCTGTTCTCAGTGCAAAAGCTCTTTTTGCCCTGAATTATCATTTCCTTAGAAGTCTCCAGGAAGGTTCTGAGACTGAAAGATTTACAGACAATCCTCTAAGCTTGGTGGAATTTGGTCAGTGACTGGGCTTAGAAATTAGCTTCATGGGGAGAGACTGAGTGGGGGTAAAATAACAACAACAATGTGTAGAGGCAGCCATGCAAAAGAAACTGCAACTGGAATGAGAGAAATAATTTTCTGAGAGGAGAGGAATGTGAAGTAAAAGAGGAGGTAAGTCTTACCAGGAGAAACCTGAGGAGGATTCCAGCCCATTGTACTAAGAAACTGTCTCTGTGGACACATGACCACAGAGGCCAACCAGGATGTGGAAGTAATTGGCAGGGGATCATCAAGATCTCTGCATTCACACCCCAAGGGAATGTGCAGCTCACAGTCCTGGGTTCGGAGGACAGAAAAGTGAACTGGGAATTCACATGTTTGTTGTCCATACATTCCAAATCTGGACATTTAATGCTCATGTGAGGTACTATAACATTCCTTCCATCAAAGTGATCATGAGTCTGTCTGGCTCATATACACAAAGGTTTGTGGAAGAGGACAACCATGCTGCCAGATCACAGAATGGTGTGCAACCAGGAGCCTAAAATGGAGACCAGTCACTTCAACAAAAACTACTTCTGGACTTCCATTTCTATCAGTACCAGATCAAAGCATCCAGGAGAACCTTCCTAACTGATACAACTAAAATGCTGGTTGAAAACTATGAAGACCATCTTTGAAATACACTGCTGAAACTGGAGTTTCATAGCACCAGCTGTGAAGTGTTTTTGAAAAAACAAATAAGTAAGTAAACAAACAAATCTAATCAAATCTGTCCACAGGAAATACCGAGGCTGAAGCAGAATGACGCACAACAGCACACAGGATAAAACCAGCTCAATAAAGACTGTGGGGATTCCACAGGACAAAGACTAGGGTTTGTCAACAAATTACTGGCAGGAAGAGGCAGTGGGAACTGCAAACGGTGAAAAGAAATGGAAGAGACATGATCCAGTGTCACATGTGGACCTTATTTCAAACAAACACATGCCATGAAAGATGGCTTGGAGACTAGTAAGGAAACCTGCAGATAGACTGATATTAGGGAATAGTTGATAATTTTGAAAGATGTTGATGTTGCCGTTATGCTTTTCCTTTTTTTAAAAGAATCCATCTGTTGGAGATACACACTGAAATATTTACAGGTGAAATAATAGGGTTTGGAGTTTGCTTTAAAAGATTCCCCCCTAAAAAAGTAAAGGAGATAAAAAATGAGATTGGCTAATGTGAATAACTGTTGACACTGGGTGTTCTATACACAAGGTCATGACGCCAGAGCCAGATTATTGTGGATGTTTGAAAGGATCCATAATAACAAGAAAAAGAAATACATTGCTGACCTGACAAAAAAGAAAATATTATGCAAAGGTCAAAAACAAATACAGGGGAAGATGGCGGCGATATAGGTGGGAGTGGAGTCCACTTACCCTCAGCACCAGTGAAACGTCTAGCTGATCTGAGGAACAGAGCGAACAGCCAATGGTATTCCAGCATATATGAAGATCGGAGACCAAAGATAGAGGACATTGAAAGATCTGATGGTAAGAAGAGTGCTTAAGCACAATAAGGCCCCTGGGACCTGCGCGGGGACCAGGGTGGCTGAAGCCCCGGCCCAGACGCAGGGTCTGCTGCAGGATCCTTGGGAGAGAGCCAGGCTGGGCTGTGTGAGCAGCCAAGTGCTTGTTTGGACCAGGAGGGCTTGAATAGGAAGAATTGCTCAAAAAGAAAAAGAGAAAATAGAGGCACTCAGCAGCTAGTTAGAGAACTCTCCCCAGCAGCCGTGGCCTCTGGCGCCCCTCCCCTCTCAGCCCCTGGACTGTGAAACCGGGATAAGCAGCCCCAGCACTCACCTGAAACGCACTTGCACACACCCACATTAGCGAACTGGGGGCCCACAAATGAAACCCTGGCTGGGCACCCATACTTGAAACCTCGGGTGGGTGCACACCGGGAGAAGAGGCTGCTGCCCTATGCAGAGGCTGCTGCCCCATGCACAGGCCCAAAGCGGCGGACCGGCTGATCAACTGCCTGGCTGCCTGTGAGGGACCACACCTAAAAGCACCAGTTCTGAACAACTCTCACCTAGCCCCTGCCCACAGAGCCCTACAGGGCCTACTATCCCTCTAGGATGAAGGCAGAACACACAGCAGAGGGGAGCTGCATGGCTAGGGGAGACTGCATTCCCCAGAAAGACTCGACCCAGTAGGGGGCTGAACTACCCCATAGCAGCACCAGGAGCCCCTAGCATCTAAGACAACAAAGGGCAAGAAGGTGGAGTATGAGTTGCCCCTAATGGGTGCAACTCAAGGACAGCACAACTGGTGAACTAAAGGCCTAGTGGGGAGCAGAAGAACCCTGAGGAACTGGACTGGAGGCTGAACAACAGCAAAGAGTGTGGCTCAGGAAGGGAGAAAAGTGAAACGAATCCTTCCAACCATCCCCTCCCATTCCATAGACAGGACGACCAGCAGAACTAACCTGACCGGTTTAAAGCCAGCAGAAGACTTTTTTCTTTTCTTTTCTTTTTTTCTTTCCTCCTTTCCCCCTGAATTCCTTCTTCCTTTTTGTCCTTCTTTCTTTTTTTATTCCTTCTTCCTTCCATCCTTTACTTTTTTATTACTTCTTACTGCCTTCTTTTATTTATTGTTTGGTTTTAATTTTTGTCAAAATACCTTCTTATCTTGCCTCCGATCTTCTTTATTCCTTCTTCCTTCCTTCCTTTCCTTTTCTATTCCCTTTTTCCCTCCTTCCCTTCTCCTTTTATTTTCCCCTTTCTCTTTTTCTCACAGGTGAGACAAGAAAACCTGGAGTGATGAAAAGACCAGAGTTACACCATGTTAGACCCATAACCGTCAACCCAAGACCAGTGAGCACAGGAGATTAAGGAGACAGCACCACTCAATCCCACAGGCATTCTACCATAGAAGTTCATACCATAAACCCAGGGAGTCAGAATTGATCAATTTAAGAAGCAGAGGCTAACAAGAAGAGTCTCACAAACAATGGGAAGACAAAGGAACAATCCCCAAATGAAAGAAAAGGAGGAAGCCTCGGAAACAATGCTAACTGAAAAAGAGGCAAGTCAACTATCAGATACTGAGTTCAAAGCAATGGTTATCAGGAAGCTCAATGAGCTCACAGAGAACTACTAGAAACTATAGGGAAACTACAATGAACTCACTGCAAACCATATCAACATGAAAAAGGAAGTAGAAACTATCACCAAGGGCCAAGAGGAAATGAAGAATACAATTTCTGAACTGAAGAACACAGTAGAAGGAATCAAAAGCAGACTTGAAGAAGCAGAGGATTGGATCAAGGAGATGGAGGACAAAGTAGAATAAAATACCCAGAAAGAGCAAGAAAAGGAAAAGAGGCTCAGAAAGAATGAAGAGGGATTAAGAAAAATGCAGGACAACATGAAACGTAACAATATCCATATAACAGGAATACCAGGAGGAGAAGAAGAGAGCAAGGGATAGAAAACCTGTTTGAAAAAGTAATGATGGAAAATTTCCCTAATCTGAGGAGAGAAAAAGTCACCCAAATCCAGGAATCACAGGGAGTCCCAAGCAAGAGGAACCCAAAGAGGCCCACTGCAAGACACATCATAATTAAAATGGCAAAATTCCAAGACAAAGAGAGGATCTTAAAGGCAGCAAGAGAGAAACAGGAAGGAACATACAAGGGAGCCCCAATAAGGTTAGCAACTGACTTCTCAATGGAAATGCTCCAAGCCAGAAGAGAATGGCAAAAAATATTCCAAGTAATGAGAACCAGAGGCCTGCAACTAAGGCTACTTTACCCAGCAAGGCTCTCAATCAAGATAGAAGGCCAAATAAAGAGTTTCCCAGACAAAAGAAGGCTAAAAGAATACACTTCCACCAAATGAGCTCTGCAAGAGATGCTAAAGGGACTGCTTTAAGGAAAGGAAGGAAAAGAGAAACAGAGAGGAACACAGGTAGGAAAAAATGGCAATGAATAACTACCTATCGATAATAACCTTAAATGTAAATGGATTAAATGCTCCAATCAAAAGACATAGAATAGCTGAATGGATAAGAAAACATGACCCACACATATGCTGCCTACAAGAGACCCATCTCAGGACAAAAGACCTACACAGACTGAAAGTGAAGGGCTGGAAACAAATTTTCCAAGCAAACGGACAGGAAAAAAAAGCAGGGGTAGCAATACTCATATCAGACAAAATAGACATCCAAAGAAGGGCCATAAAGAGAGACACAGAAGGTCACTTCAAAATTCTCACAGGACGAATCCACCAAGAAGACATAAACATTGTAAATATATATGCACCCAACATAGGAGCACCCAAATACATAAAGAAAATCTTGGAGGATTTCAAGAAAGATATTGACAGCAACACAATTATAATAGGGGACTTTAACACCCCACTGTCAAAAATGGACAGGTCTTGCAAACAAAATATGAAGAAGGATATTGTGTCACTAAACAATACCCTAGATGAAATGGACTTAACTGATATATATAGAGCTTTTCATCCCAAAGAAGCAAAAAACACATTCTTTTCAAGTGTACATGGAACATTTTCAAAAATAGACCACATGATAGGACACAAAGCAAGCCTCAACAAATTCAAGAAAATTGAAATCATATCAAGCACTTTCTCTGACCACAAGGGCCTGAAACTAGAAACCAACCCCCAAGGAACAAACCGAAAACACTCAAAATCATGGAGACTGAATAGCATGCTATTAAACAATGAATGAGTCAAGAACGAGATTAGGGAGGAAATAAAAAACTTTCTAGAAACAAATGAAAATGAACTCACAACAACCCAAAACCTATGGGACACAGCAAAGGCAGTCCTGAGAGGGAAGTTCATAGCAATACAGGCCTACCTTAAAAAGAAGGAAACATTTCAAACAAACAACCTAACCCTACGCCTACAAGAACTCGAGGAACAACAACAAAGACAGCCCACAGCAAGCAGAAGGAAGGAAATAACCAACATCAGAGCAGAGTTAAATGACATGGAGACTAAAAGCACAATTCTAAGGATCAATGAAGCCAGGACCTGGTTCTTTGAAAAGATAAACAAAATTGACAAGCCTTTAAGTAGGCTCATCAAGAAAAAAAGAGAGAGGACCCAAATAAACACAATTAGAAATGAAAGAGGAGAGATTACAACTGATACCACAGAAATACAAAGGATTGTAAGAAATTGCTACGAAGAACTGTATGCCAGGAAATTGGAAAAACCTAGGTGAAATGGACACATTTCTAGAAAAATATAATCTTCCAAACTGAATGAAGAAGAAGCAGAAAACCAGAACAGACCAATAATAGCAGATGAAATTGAAGCAGTCATCAAAAAACTCCCAACACACAAAAGCCCTGGACCAGATGGTTTCATAGGAGAATTCTACAAAGCATTTAAGGAAGAGCTAACCCCTATCCTTCACAGACTATTCAAAAAAATCCAAACTGATGGAAGACTCCCAAACTCGTTTTATGAAGCCAGCATCATCCTAATCCCAAAACCAGATAAAGACACAACGAACAAAGAAAACTTCAGGCCAATACCACTGATGAACATAGATGCTAAAATTCTCAACAAAATATTTGCAAACCGCATCCAGCAATACATTAAAAAGATCATCCACCATGACCAAGTGGGATTCATCCCAGGGATGCAAGGATGGTACAATATTCGCAAATCAATAAACATAATACATCACATCAACAACAGCAAAGACAAAAATCACATGATCATATCAATAGATGCGGAAAAAGCATTTGATAAGATACAGCACCCATTTCTGATAAAACCACTCAGAAAAGTGGGAATAGTGGGAGCATTCCTCAACGTAATAAAGGCCATATATGAGAGACCTACAGCCAACATCATACTCAATGGACAAAAACTTAGAGCTTTTGCACTAAAATAAGGAACAAGACAAGGATGCCCTCTCTTACCACTCCTATTCAACATAGTATTGGAAGTCCTAGCCACAGCAATCAGAAAAGAAAAAGATATAGAAGGAATCCAAGTTGCAAAGGAGGAAATGAAACTGTCACTGTTTGCAGATGACATGATAGTGTACATGGAAAATCCTACAGACTCCACCAAAAAACTACTCCACCTAATATATGAATTTCGCAAAACAGCTGGATAGAAAGTCAATACTCAGAAAACAAAGGCATTCCGGTATACCAACTACAAAACTGCAGAAACAGAAATCAGGACAAAAATCCCATTTCATATAGCAATGAGAAAAATAAAGTACCTAGGAATCAACCTAAGCAAGGAGGTAAAAGACCTGTACTCAGAAGACTACACAAGACTGAAGAAAGAAATTAAGGAAGACATAAATGGAAGCATGGACCATGCTCATGGATTGGAAGAATTAACATCATCAAAATGGCCATACTACCCAAAGCAATTTACAGATTCAGTGCAATCCCTATTAGACGACCCATGATATATATCACAGACATAGAACAAACATTTCAGAAATTCATATGGAACCATAAATGACCCTGAATAGCTGCAGCAATTTTGAGAAAGAAGAACAAAGCAGGAGGGATCACAATACCTGATATCAAACTGTATTACAAGGCCACTGTAATCAAAACAGCCTGGTACTGGCATAAAAAGAGGCACATAGACCAATGGAGCAGAACAGAGAGCCCAAAAATAAACCCAAGTCTTTATGGTCAATTAATATTTGACAAAGGAGGCGGGAGCATAAAATGGAGCAAAAACAGCCTCTTCAACAGATGGTGTTGGGAGATGTGGACAGCTCCGTGCAAAAAAATGAAACTTCATCACCAACTTATGCCATACGCACACCAAGGCACACCATAATTACATTACCCAAGATTAAAAATAAGGAGAGAATCTTAGAAGCAGCAAGAGAAAAGGACACAGTTACCTACAAAGGGGTTCCCATAAGACTGTCAGCTGATTTCTCAAAAGAGACCTTACAAGCAAGAAGGGACTGGCAAGAAGGATTCCAAGTCATGAAAGGCAAGGGCCTACATCCAAGTTTACTGTATCCAGCAAAGCTATCATTTAGAATGGAAGGGAAGATAGAGTGCTTCTCAGATAAGGTCAAGTTAAAGGAGTTCATCATCACCAAGCCATTATTACATGAAATGTTAAAGGGACTTATCTAAGAAAAAGAAGATAAAAAAATATGAACAGTAAGAATGACAGCAAACTCACAGTTATTAACAAGCACACCTAAAACCAAAACAAAAGAAAACTAAGCAAACAACTAGAGCAGAAACAGAGCCACAGAAATGGAGATCACATGGAGGGTTATCAATAGGGGATTGGGAGGGGGAGAGAGGGGAGAAAGGTACAGAGAATAAATAGCATAAATGATAGGTGGAAAATAGACAGGGGGAGGGTAAGAATAGTGTAGGAAATGTAGAAGCCAAAGAACTTATGAGTATGACCCATGGACATGAACTATAGGGGGGGAATATGGGAGGGAGGGAGTGGGCAGGATGGTGTTGAGTGAAGGGGTGGAAAAGGGACAACTGTAATAGCATAATCAATAAATATATCAAACAAAACAGAGAAAAATAAAAATAAAAAATAAATTCAAGGTGGACAAAAGACTTAGTATAAGTTGGAACACCATAAAAGTCCTTGAGGAAAACATTGGCAGGAAAATCTCAGACATTCCACGCAGCAACATCCTCACAGACATGTCCCCTAAAGCAAGGGACATCAAGGAAAGAATAAAGAAATGGGACCTCATCAAAATACAAAGCTTCTGCATGGCTAAAGAAAACAGCACCAAATTACAAAGAGAACCAACAGTATGGGAAAACATATTTGCTAATGATACCTCAGACAAGGGCCTGATCTCCAAAATATATAAAGAACTCACATGACTCCACTTCAGGAAGACAAACAACCCAATTAAAAAATAGGCAAAGGACTTGAACAGACACTTCTCCAAGGAAGACATACAGAGGGTCCAGAGACATGAAAAGATGCTCAGCATCACTAGCCATCAGAGAGATGCAAATTAAAACCACAATGAGGTACCATCTCACACCAGTCAGCGTAGCCACAATAAACAAATCCACAAACAAATGTTGGATAGGATGCAGAGAAAAGGGAACCCTAGTGCAATGTTGGTGGGAATGCAGACTGGTGAGGCCACTGTGGAAAACAGTATGGAATTTCCTCAGAAAACTAAAAATGGAACTGCCCTTTGACCCAGCAATTCCGCTGCTGGGATTATACCCTAAGAACCCTGAAACACCAATCCAAAAGAACCTGTGCACCCCAATGTTCATAGCAGCACAATTTACAATAGCCAAGTACTGGAAGCAACCTAAGTGCCCATCAGCAAACGAGTGGATCCAAAAACTATGGTATATTTACACAATGGAATTCTATGCAGCAGAGAGAAAGAAGGAGCTTATACCCTTTTCAACAGCATGGATGGAACTGGAGAGCATTATGCCAAGTGAAATAAGCCAGGTGGTGAGGGACAAATACCATATGATCTCACCTTTAACTGGAACATAATAAATAGAAAAAAAAAAGGAAACAAAATATAACCAGAGACATTGAAGTTAAGAATAATCTAACAATGGTCGGGGGGGTGGGGAGAGGACAGTGAGGATAGGGGATTATAGGAACTACTATCAAGGACACATGGACAAAATCAAGGGGGAGGGTGGACGTGGGGGAGGGAGGTGGGTTCAGCTGGGGTGGGGTGGAGGGATGGGGAGAAAAGACACACAACTGTAATTGAATAACAATAAAAATTAAAATTAAAAAAAAAAGATGAGACCAAAAAAAAAAAAACAAACCCACAAATACAGGAACCCTGGGAAACCAGCGCCACTGCCAGTTTTTTCATTACATTATTTTTTATTGTATTTTTTCTATTACCATTTTCCCCGTCTATACCCACTACCACTTCTAACCACCCTTCCCCCCAGCAATTACCATACTGTTGTCTGTGTGCATGAGTTCTTTCTCTGTTTTTGCTCAATCCCTCCACCCTCCAACTCCACCCCCTGTGCTGTCAGCCTGCTCCCTATCTATGAGTCTATCTCTATTTTGCTTATTACTTCAGTTTGTACATTAGATTCCATATATGAGTGAAATCATATGCTATCTAATATCAAATTATACTACAAGGCCATAGTAATCAAAACAGCATGGTACTGGCATAAAAAGAGAAACATAGATTAATGGTACAAAATAGAGAGCCCAGAAATAAACCCATGCCTTTATAGTCAATATTTGACAAAAGAGGCAAAAACACACAATAGGCTAAAGATAGTTTTTTCAATAAGTGGGAAAAAATTGGGCAGATACTTGCAAAAAATAAAACTAGACCACCTTCTTATGCCACACACAAGAATGAACTCAAAGTGGATTAAAGACTTAAATGTTAAGAATAAAAACCATAAAAATCCTAGGTGAAAACACAGGCAGTAAAATCTTGGACATTTCTCATAGCAACATTTTTTCTGGTATGAGGGGGGACACAAACAAAATAACCCTAGAATTATCTTCTGAAGAACAAGCTCCTTCTGCTAAAGTCTTCCTCTGCTAGGTGAATGTTCTAGGAACCCATCTGTATTAGTATACCAGCTGGTGTTGTTGTGAGAGGCTGCATTTGGCTTCAGTGAATTTTTTTTGAAGACTCTTTCAATGTGTTGTCCCATTTCATGATGGGTGATGTATGAGCACACCTGCCCAAACTGTTCTGAGTGTTCAGCAGTTTTTGATCAAAAATAGTATGATCCCCCATGCCCTACCCTCCCTATACACCCAATCTCACCCCAAATGACCTGTTCTTTTTTTGGTTTCCCCAGATGGAAAAAGTCATCAAAGGGAAACATTTTGCCAATGTGGAAGAGGTGAAACAAAAAAACAGAAGCAGCACTAAAAGGCATCAAAATCAAGCCCAAAAACTGTTTTGAGCAGTGGAAATAATATCTCAACAGCTGTATTGCATTAAATGAAGAGTACTTTGAAGGTAACTACAATTTAAGCATGTAAGAATAAATAAATCTTCTCAGGCAAAGGAAACAAAAGAAAAAGTAAACAAGTGGGACTGTGTCAAAATAAAAGATTTTGCACAGCAAAGGAACCCATCAACAAAATGAAAAGACAACCCACTGAACTGAATATACCCAGGAGAATATACTAGCCAATACACGTCTGATAAGGGGTTAATATAAAAAATTTATAAAGAACTTTTAAAACTCAACACCAAAATACAAACCAATTAAAAAACTGGCAAAGTACCTGAACAGACACTTTTCCAAAGAGGTCATGCAGATGGCCAAAAGACATATGAAAAGATGCTCCACGTCACTAATCATCATATAAATCCAAATTAAAACCACAAAGAAATCATCTCACACATGTCAGAATGACTATCATCAATAAACCAGCAAACAACAACTGTTGGCAAGGATGTGGAGAAGAGGAAACCCTTGTGCACTGTTGGTGGGAATGCAAACTGGTGCAGCCACTGTGCGGAATAGTATGGAGTTACCTTTAAAAATTAAAAATGGAGCTACCTTATGACCCAGAATTTCCACTTCTGAGAATTTATTCAAAGAAACCCAAAACACTAATTCAAAAGAATATAGGCACTCCTATATTCATTGCGGTGTTATTTACAATAGCCAAGATTGGGAAGCAGCCAAGTGTCCATCAATAGATGAGTGGATAAAACAGCTATGTACATTTACACAATGGAATACTACTCAGCCATGAAAAAGAAGGAAATTTCACACTCTGTGATAGCATGGATGGACCTGGAGGACATTATGCTAAGTGAAACCACTGCCAGTTTTATTGTAAGGTTTCTGTTGAGCTATTATGCCTTTGATGATAGGGCAGGCTGCGAAGCCTTGGGATCATTTACAATGGGAGTTTACTAAAAGCTGCTTAAGAAAGTTTGACTTTGAACAGGCTACACCCTTAGTGGAAGCAAGAATGGGCAATATGCCAGCTGAACTGAGGACCAATCTCTTAAACACAAGATTTGTCAGCTGACTTCATCAAGTATAAAAAATAGTAACACATCATGTCTAATTTGGGTATTCCAAGAATATAAGGTGGTTTAACATTAGGAAAATTACTCATTTGTCACACTGAAGACCGAAAGAGAAAAATCCTATGATCTCAAAAGTTAAAGGAAATTCATTTGATAAAATTCAAAATTGACTTTTAACTTAAAATTAATCTCTTAGTAAACTGAAACAGAAGACAATTTTCACAATCTAATAAAAGAATATCAATAAAACCCCACAACAAACATCAGCCTTAATGAGGAAATCTCAAACATATGATCTTTAAGATCAGGAACAAGGCAAGGATACTTTTTCTATCACTCTTCTTCAGCACTGCACTGGAATGCCATCAGACAAAAGAGAAATAACAGGAATAAACAAACTACAGCCATTTGCAGATATGATTATCTATGTGAAAACCCCAAAATACCACCTGGAAATTTTGAGAATTAATAAGAACTTGTCAAGGTTATTGGATACCAATATACAAAGTCAACTGTCTTTCTATACAATCATGAGCAGTTAGAGTATATAATATTTTTAAAATATTACAAAACACAAATATATTTTAAAATATTTTTGTTGCCTTCATAAATGGTACTAGAGGTAAATTTAATAATAAATGTGCATTCTCTTTATGGAGAATATTATAAAACTTTATTAAAAGATATAAAGATGATCAAAATAGATGGAAGGATTCAGAAAAGCTGTGATTTTCTCTCAAATGGATGTATAGTTCAAATGCATTTCCAATGTAAATCTCAACAGAATTTTTTAATTACTTCATCAAGATACTTTGTCTGCCTCTCCGGTTCCTCTTCTATGAGGTAACCATCACCAGAAAAAAACCTACTTTATTGGAAAGGATTAAAACCTGATATATCCAAAACTACTTAGAACAGTGGCAATAGGGTAAATACTTGATAAATACTGCTTATTGTCAAGGTAAAGACAAGTAACTCTGACCAGGTGGTTCAGTTGGTTAGAACATCGACCTGATATGCCAAGGTTGTGGTAGATCTCCAGTCAGGGCAGATACAAGAAGCAACTGATGAATCCATCAGTAAGTGGAACAACAAATCATTGTTTCCCACTCTCTCTCTACCCCCTTCTTTCCCTTTCTCTCTCTCTCTCTCAAAATCAATAAATAAAATGTTAAAATATAAATAAACAGTCAAGTAATTCCAACAGGCACTATAAAAAAGACAAACACAAGTGGTCCATAAATCCATGAAGAGATACTCAACACAGCATTGGTAATCAAGGATTTAATAATTAAGCCATAAGGAGATAACATTTCATACTCACAAAGTTGACAAAAATTAAAAAGCCAACAATAGCAAATGTTGACCAAGATGTAGAACAAAGTATCAGCCACTAGCTATTCAATTCCCAAAAATACAGCCTAGTGTTCTCTAGACTACAGTAAAAATGCACTTCTACATGTGCATCAACAAGCAGAGGTAACTGAAATGCCCACCAACTGCAGAGGATACAAATCACGGTACACTCTCCAGTAGAAAAAAATGAATGTGTCAACATGGCTGATTCTTTGCTGAGTGGAAGAAGCAGGTCACAGAAGAACACATATTGATTCTAAGTATATAGTAATCAACACTAGGCAAAGCTAAATAAAACTAAATGAACTAGTATTTAGAGACACATACCTTATTTTTTGGACTATAAGACACACTGGACCATGAGATGTACCTAGCTTTTAGAGGAAGAAATTAGGGAAAAAAACCCACTCCACACCCTCCTCCCCCCCACCAGCGAGCCAGGTAAGCTACATTCAGACTATAAGATGCACCCCCATTTCCCTCCCAAATTTGGGGGGTGGGGTGCATCTTATAGTCCGAAAAATATGGTACATACGTGTCTTTAAATGATTTTATACTCTAAAGAAAAGCAAAGGAGCCATTAAAACAACAGGTAAAGCCAGCTGAAGGGCCTCTAGATCCTGAAGTTTTTGTTATATTATCATTCTTTTCTTTTTTTATAGCTTTTCTGACAGCTGTGAATGATTCTTAATTGTAGTTTTCATTTGCATTTCTCTGATCAGTGATGTTGAACATCTTTGCATATATCTATTGACCATTTTTATGCCCTCCTTGGAGAACAAGTGGCCATAAAAATGAATGAGATCTTACCAATTTTTTTATTTTTTATTTTTTTAATTTATTTTTTATTGTTACTCAATTACAGTCGTATGCCTTTTCTCCCCTTCCCTCCCCCCACCCCAGCTGAACCCACCTCCCTCCCCCACCCCCACCATCCCCCTCCCGATTTTGTCCATGTGTCCTTTATAATAGTTCCTGCAATCCCCTCTTCCCACTGTCCCCGCCCCACTCTCCCCTGGCCACTGCTAGACTGTTCCCCCCCTCAACTGGAGAGCATTATGCTAAGTGAAATAAGCCAGGCGGTGAGGGACATATACCATATGATCTCACCTTTAACTGGAACATAATCAACAAAAGAAAAAAGCAAACAAAATATTATCATTCTTTAAACTGTGCATATACATATGTTTAATAGGCTTTAATTATACATTTCACAATAAAAATATTGCTAAAACTAAAATGTAAAGACTATTCATTTCTAATCTAAATACCATACACCTTTATTAACCCTCTCTTAGCTTTCTTCCCAGAGTGATTTGGAATGAAAGCCTGGGAAGTCCATGTTTGAGACAGAGTCATTGTGATACAGCAGGAATGAAGAAACAGTGGGAACCGCAGACTCTACACACTGCTCAGTGTGGCAGTCTGCAAAACGCTCAGTGGTGGCTGGCCTGCAAACCAGGGTAGTGGAGATGGGAAATAGCTGGGGTTTTTTTTTCTTAATACTTTAGTTAAAGTACCATCATGTAAAATGTTGGGACAAACATGTGCATAGGCCGGAGCCCAGGTACTGGGCAGCAGACTTGAAATCCAGTCTAGATCCAGACTAGAAAAGAACCTCCTAGCAGTCACAGTTGAGAATGAATGGGCTGCGCTGCAGGTGGTAAGTTCTATGACTGTCTGGGCTGCACGTAGACATACGGGCTGAGTTCTTGGGGTTGGGAGTGAGACAAAACCAAGACAGTAAATAGAGTAAGTGGCCCCTCTGAGCTACTTCAAGCCTGAGATACTATGATTTCTTGGCTTGCTCTGTGTAAATCAGTCCACCCTGACTCCATAATGCCAGGTGAACGGGTGTAGTCAGGCACCAATCTTTAGAGAAATTAAAGACTAGTGTGTTGTTTCTGAGCATGGCAGAGAAATGTGACCAAGAACCCACACACTGACCTCTAGGGACTGGTAAGAGTCATCACATCCTCCCTTCCAGCCTCCAGGAAAAACAAAACACAACCCCTCCACCCCCCTCCACACAAACATTTCTTAACACAAGCCAAAGGCCTGTTCCAGAACAGACTTCTCCTTCCCAAAACTGTGATGGCATTTTTTTAATCAGTCATTACTATTCAGAAAAGGAAAAAAGGAGAGGGTTTGGGGAAAGAACATCTCAACTGTTGCTTCAAGGAGATGATGTGCCAACATGCATAAATATGGTAGAGATTCAAACACTGTGGAGGGAAGAACACTGCTGACCCTCGGACTCAGAAGCAGATCTCTCAGCAGGCTCTGCTCCCATCTGTGTGTCCTCTCCTCAGTATCACCCACTGTGCTTTTATAGTGATTGTCATTTTCATCAACAGGTTCTGAGCAGGGAATTCCAGAATAAAGGATCAACTTTGCCTTCTTAAAATACTACCTTTTAGGACTTATTAGTACTTTATAAATATTAGTTGACAGGTCATTAACATGGTTTTCCTTCTAAGGTAAGTACTGACTGTAACTTTCATTATTATTTTATATCTAAAAGATTAATGAAAACAACTTCACACCCACAAGGATGGCTATAACCACAAAGACAGAAAATAGTAAATGTTGCAAAAATGTGCACAAACTGAGAACCCTTATACTTTGCTCGTGGGAATGTAAAATGGATCCAGCAATTCCACTCCTAGCTGGATGAAAACATATGTCCACACATAGCTTGTACATGAATATTCATGGCAGGACTCTTCACAATCGTCAAAAAGTGAGAACAACTCAAGTGTCCATCACCAGATGAATGGATGAACAAATGTGGTCCACCCATGCAACGCATTGCTAATCAGGCATAAAAAGAGTGAGCATTGATACATGTGACTATAAAAGTGAACTTTGAAAATATTCTGCTAAATAAAAGAAATCACACAAAAATTGTCACACATTATCTGATTCTGTTTACATGAAGTGTTGAGAACAGGGGCTGGAGCCAGAAGAATAGGGAGTGGCTGTTACTGGGTATGGGGTTTCTTTTTGGAATGACAACAATGTTCTGGAACTTAGATGGTGATGCCTGCACAACTCTGTGACTAGACTAAAAACCAAATATAAAATTTAAAAAAGTAAAAGATTAGCACTCTGAGATATTTGAGGACCTCAACTAACAACAGTTAATAGTACCTATGAAACAGGCTTTCAGCTTAAAACAATGTCTTCATGCTCACCATCCCTTTGAACTCTATAGCGATATGGAGGAGAGTGGCAGTGTGAACACTGTCCTTTTCTTCATTTTCTCTGGGTGCTGCTGGAGGACACAGAGCCAGACCTCTGTGGAACCCATGGGGTCCAGGAGCTGCCAGCCTTGTGCAGAAGCAGAGTCAGACGTGCTGGGACCTAAATTGTATGTGCCTCCCACCCACTACCACATATAATATTCTTCCTGGAGAGAGAACTGGGTGGGGTGGGAGTTCCAAATGACTAGCATAGAATGCAGTTGGGTTATTTATTATTTTAAATATCACTGAGCATTCTTTGAGATGGCACGTATATTTGTGTTTCTGTGTGCGCATTTGTGATTATTCACAAATGTCCCCATTCATGAAGAAAATGTAGAGCCCATAGCTAGAGTCTCCAGGCCTCCTCCTTGCATCTTTCTCAGTGAGTCCTGCTTTACAGGTACTTAACCCTGTGCCAGCCCTTGTGGAACACCTGACAGCTTCCAGACCAAAACCTGATGAATCAGAGGTCCTAATGGCCCCCTGGCACTTCTCACTTCACAAGTATGTATTTTCCCTTTCCTTCCTTTGCACTGTCCCCTGGAATACATGCTGGGAGCCCAATCACAGCTAGCAAAAGCCAAAGCAGCAAAACATCTGCAATTTCTCCCTATGTCTGCTATAATGTTTTAATGCAACAACCTCAGGAGCAGGGTGATAAGGACACTACTACAGTACAAGGAAATCCCTCTGTATCACAGCTCAACAGCTGTGCTCACATGCCATATGTAGCTTTTTAAAAAATGATGCCTGCCTATTCTCATTCAATTCCAATCTAGCCATGGAAAAGCCACACCTTGGCCTCATCTTGACATTATAAGATTGTGCATGGAACTTTAATTGACAGCAATAAAGCTGTCTGCCCATATCCCAACATGGTGAGATACAGACACCAGAAGTTGTAGAAGTTGGAGAAGGGGTCTCATTTGAATTCTCATTGCTGAAAAACAAAAGGATGAACTTAATGAATTGGAAATCACTCACATGAACACTCTTTATGCTCAGTTAATGCATCCTTTTAAAAAGGTTTTTTTCCCTGCATTGAACCATTCTTTCACATTTGACTGGCAACTTCTGCAGATTTAGTCATTCAGCCAATTTACTGAGTAGCTCTAAAAAAATCAGCACACACTATTATACAGCACAGGCCCCATTTGTGGAATTATTTACAGCCTAATTTAAAAATCAAAGCTTCCTTAAGACTGACAATTTTATTGACTGACTTCAGCTCACCTCAAGGTGAGGCAAGGAAAGGCAAGGAAAACTTACACTTCTTAGTTCATTATCCTGCGCTGCTGCCACATCTTTCAACTGTCAAGGATGCCCGTGGGACCCACTTCACAGGTTTAGCTTTTCCTCTTCCTGGCCTGGCTGCCCTCGGACTCTGTGAGTTTACAGAGGAGAGTCTGAATTTAGGACCTGAAGAGGAAATGCAAATCATACAAAGTTCTAATAAAAAAAGAGAAGGGGGGGAGACTACTTGGGGATTTCAGGCTGTTAAAAGCCATGCCAAGTATTGTGTTCCTCTGTTGTCTTTTTCTCCCTTTCCCATTCTCCATCTCTTTTTCTTCTCTGTCCTTTGCCCCTTATCTACTCTCTCTTTTCTCTTTCCTTGCTGTGTCTTCCAATTGTCAAGGTGATTATTTTAAGCCATCTATTCCTTGAAATGTGGTATTTGCTTTGGTACTGAATCATCAGGACTGATAATCTTTAGAGCTCAGACCTGCCAGAAAATTGTCCCATCTCTGCTTTACAGAAGTCCTGAAGTCCTAACCACAAAAGGACTTTAGGCAAGCAGTGGTATTCCTTTACAAGTTGATCAGAACTTGGGGATTTTCATGGCCAGTCTTGGATGTCAACTTTCAACATTCACAATGGTAGTTGGAAGGAGATCCTCTCCTCTCTAGAAGTCTGTCTTTCCTTGAGTTGGCAAGGAACTAGGGTTGACATCAGCTACATGTTTATTCATACTTACTATATCGATTTTGCCACAAAGAGGGTTTTATGTAGACAAGACTCCTAAATTGGCTTTGGCAAAATTTAATCCCCTAGCAATTAGTCTCATTTCCTATAATCCATCCAGTCATTGAAAAATGAAAATTTCTATCTTAATAAAAACACTACCACCATTTACCTTCCTTTGTTAAATGGAAACAAAGCACAGTATAATTTGTAAAATACTATAAGGAGAAAATCAAAATTCTTTAACTGTCTACCCTGGCTCAACTAATTTTCACTTCAAATGCTTTTAATCCATGCTGGCTTTGGCAATGAAGGATGTTCTGAAGTGAGGAAGAGGCAATTTGCATGCTCCTTTTACTATGCCAATTTACTAAATTAACTGCAAAAGCAGTAAAGGAACGGCATTTTGATGAAGACAGTCTAATTCAAAATGAATGTGAGGACATAAAATTAGAGTTCTATTACCGCACACCTCAAAGCATGCAAAGAACACAAAGAGTTCCAGAGACACGTTTGTGCATGTTGGCATCTGTGTGTCCATGTGACTGTCTTTCATGAGTACTATTACAATTTTTTTTAGGTTACTTTGATTGATTATGCTATTATAGTTGTTCCTGCTCTTTTCCCCCTTCACCACCACCACCCAGCTGAACCCTTTCCCCTCCTTCAGTCAATCCCCATAACATTGTCTGTGCCCATGGGTTATGCATAAATGTTCTCTGGTTAATGCCTTCACCATTTTTCCCTGGTAGCTGTCAGTCTGTTCATCTCCATGTATCTATGCTTCCATTTTCATATTTTGTTTGTTAGTTTATTGTGTTCATTTGAATCCACATATAAGTGAAATCATATAGTATTTTCCTCCACTGACTGGCTTATTTCACTTAGCACGTAATATTATCCAGGTCCATCATGCTGTTTCAAAATGTAATGTAAGAGTTTCTTCTTTTTTCCCCCACCGCATAGTATTCCATTGTGTAAATGTATCACAGTTTTTAAATGCACTCATCTACTGATGGGAACTTAGGCTGTTTCCTGATCTTGGCTATTGTAAATAGCACTGCCATGAACATAGGGGTGCATATATTTTTTTGTATTGGTATTTTGGGATTCATCTGCAGAAGTGGTATCCATGGGTCATAAGGCAGTTCCATTTTTAATTTTTTGAAGTAACTCCATTCTGCTTTCCACAGTGGCCTCACCAGTCTGCATTCCCACCAACAGTGCATGAGAGTTTCCTTTTGTTCACATCCTTGCCAACACTTGTTTTTTGCTGATTTATTGATAGTTGCCATTCTGACAGATGTGAGGTGATAACTCATCGTGGTTTTAATTTGCATCTCTCTGATGATTAGTGATGTTCAGCATTTTTCCATGTCAGTGGACATATGTCCTTTGAATAAGTGTCTATTCAGATCATTTTTTAATTGGATTATTTGTCTTCCTGAAGTTAAGCTATATTAGTTCTTTGTGTATTTTGGAAGTTAAACCTTTATCAGATGCTTCATTTGAGAAAATGTTATCCCATAGAGTGGGCTTCCTTTTCATCTTGCATTTTCTTTTCATCTTGCTGATGGTTTCTTTAGCTGTGCAGAAACTTTTTAGCTTGCTATAGTCCCATTTGTTTTTTTTTTCCTTTGTTTCTAATGCCCTGGGAGATATATTGGCAAAAATATTGCTTCATGAAATAGGTGAGATTTTACTGCATGTTTTCTTCCAGGATTTTCATGGTGTCATGACTTACATTTAAGTCTTTTATCCATTTTGAGTTTATTCTTATGTGTGGTGGTCTAGTTTCATTTTTCTGCATGTACCAGTCCAGTTTTCCCAAGACCATTTATTGAAGAGACTCTCTTTGCTCCATTGTATGCTCTTGCCATCTTTGTCAAATATCAACTGACTATAAAGGCATGGGCTCTGTGTTCTGTTCCTTTGATCTATATGTCTGTTCTTATGCCACTACCAGGCTGTTTTGATTATAGTGGCCTTATAGTATAGTTTGATATCAAATATTGTGATACCTCCACTTTTGTTCTTCTTTTACAAGATTGCTGAGGGTATTTGGGATCTTTTTTGGCTACATATAAATGTTTGGAATATTTGTCCTAGTTCTGTGAAATATGCCATTGGTGTTTTAATAGGAATTGTGTTAAATGTATAGATTGCTTTAGGTAGTGTGGACATTTTCACAATGTTAATTCTTCTAATCCATGAACATGGTATATGTTGCCACTTATTTGTATCTTCCTCAACTTCTTTCTTCAGTGTCCTATTGTTTTCTGAGTACAGATCTTTCACCTCCATAGTTAAAATTTATTCCTAGGTACCCTATTTTGCTGTTGTTGATGCAATAGCAAATGGGATTTTTTTTTAGTTCTCTTCCTTTCTCTCTCTCTTTTTTTTTGAGGGACTGGTTCTTTATTTTAAAAAGACATCTGTCAATTTTCAGTATCAAAATAGTTGCACTATTGGTTTCTCTTTCACTGAATTGGCTCCCAAAGAGACCATAACAAAGGAGAGTACATTTTAAGCAAGTAAGCTGCAGGATGCGAACCTAACGGACCTCACCAATAAGGGGGTAATGGGTAAGGAAAGAAACTTAAAGATCAGCACACTGCCAGTGCAGACTGTGGAGAGCATTCACAGCCGGTTGGGGTGGCCAGAGCGACCCAATCACAAAGAAGCAAAGTTTCAAAATAATATAAAATTTAAAAAGTTTTGTACATAAAATATTCAAGATTTCTCCAGCACAAACTGATACAAAGCACCATGAGATGGCACTTTTAGACACAGCAGCTTCAGACCCAGAAAAGGGTGATGAGATGATTCCATATGGCTAAATCAGTGGCAAAAACATAATTTTGTTTTTTTCAAGGAGGCGAATAATTGATCACTTCAACATAAGGGGCACATGATCCATTTTGTGAAACCCTGAGAAGGGGGTAGAGATGGGACCAGGATTTGGTCTCAGAGAGGTATCACCATTTTACTTTGGTCACTTCTCATTTAAAAAAAAAATTACCCCACAATACCTTAAAGCTGAAACCTGACCATCATTTTTTTTCCCCTTTGGCTAACTCCTCCTGGAATCACCTTTCTGGCTTGACTGGTACTCTGCACGAAGCAATGACTCCCCATAGTGGAGTCTTTCTCTGGGCTCTGTTTGGCTCTCAATGAGGCAGACCCATACATCTTTCCCTCCCCTATGCACAGGGAAGTATGGATTAAACTGAAAAATTACCTTCCAAAAGTGAGAAAGGGATTAAACTGCTGCTTGAGAACTGTGGAATTAATTGGAATGTTTCACAAATGGTTGCTACAACAACAAAAAAAGGTAATTATAAAATGTACACATCACTACATGCTTTTAAAGACACTGCATTGTGCTCACATTCCCTTAAATGTTGTTCCCAAAGGTACTCAACCTCTAGCCCAACCAGAATCTCTGGGAGAGGCAGAGACAGTGTGATGAAAAAGTATAGGAGACTTCTGTGTGGTGTGGGCCCAGCTCCCACTCAGAAAGGCCAGTGGAAAGTGAGGTCTGGCACACAGGACCCACACCCACAGATAGGTTCTCCCGTGGGGAATCAGGACTGCACTTTACCTAGGTGGCTTTGAGACTTGCTTTTTGCTAAAACTCCTCAACCTGAATTGAGGCACAAATGTTTACTGCATATCTTTAAAGTAACTTCCTAAAATCTATGCTAAACCTTCCAAGGATGAGTGTAACCAGTTCAACCACTTTTCCCTTTATATCTGGAAATATCCTTCTTTTCTGATGTAATTGGCAACATCCTCTCCTTTGTTTTCTGTAAAATGTAACCACCTAAGTTGAACCTGTGCACAGTAAATGAGGACCACCCTCAATGTAATGTGCCCAGAAAAGAAATAAAAGCCTGTCAAGGCAAAGGTCTGGGCACTCTCCCCTTGAGAGAGTGGCTGTACTGTCCCTTTTCCTCCACAGGACTCAGTAGTCCATGTGAATTTATCTCGTCTCAGCCACAATGCCATGGACACTGCAGGCCAGTGTCTTCATCAAAAAAGACATTGGGCAGCAGTGGGGAGAAGCAAAAGGAGAAAGCAGCCTTCCACTTAAAGATCAGTCCTCAGTTTAAAGGTCAGCTTCTGGCAGGCTGGCCTCAGGTGGAGTCAGGGTCAGAAGGAGGAGGAGCAGCAGCAGGGCAGGAATGAAGTGCTCTACATCTCATTCAGGTCAAGCAGAGTCTGGTCCAGCATCCTTTGTGTACAGAGGTGTTCCTCTTTGGTTCATTTCAGTTTATCTTCCAAGTCATCAATTCTCTTTTCCAGCTTGGCTACCGATCTCTCAGCAAACTCAGCACAGTATCTCTGCCTCCTTGAGTTTATCAGTAAGAAACTTTATCTCTTCCTCATATTTGTCTTTGTTTTGAGAGTACTTTTCTTCAGCAGTACTCAGGCACTTCAGGGTCTGGTCCATCAGTCTGATCTGTCCATTCATCTCTCAGCAATGGGACTCTGCCAGCTCAGCTCATTCCTCTGTGCATTCCAAATCTCCCTCAACAATCACCAACTTACGATCCACCTCTTTTTTTTTTTTTTAGGTTTTTATTTTTAGAGAAAGGAGAAGGGAGGGGAAAAGAGAGGTAGAGAAACATCAACACGTGGTTGTGTCTCTTGTGCATACCCTACTGGGGACCTGGCCTGCAACCGAGGCAGGTGCCCTGACTGGGAATCGAACCAGCAGCCCTTTGGTTCACAGGGCAGCGCTCAAACCACTAAGCAACACCAGCCAGGGCACTGGCCACCTCTTCATACTTCCTACCTGCGTGGGCTGCAATGAACTCAGCTTTTTTGAGCTTGATTTCCTGGAATTCCATCTTTCCCTCATCTTTTAAAGCTCAGTTTTCAATAACCTTCATACTTCTCTCACTTTCATCAGCAGCTTTCTCAGCTTCCTACAGCTTTTGCAGGGCAGAGGCCAGGCACTCCTGAGCACAGTCCAGCTCTTCTTCAAACAGCTGGATCCTACGGTTCAAGAAGGCCACCTCAACCTCAGCCTGTTCCTGGGCCCGCCCTTCTCCCTCCACTTCCCACTGGAAGCCCTTGGCCCTCTCCTCTGCATCATTGCCTGTTGCTGCAGAATTTGGATCTTGCGTTTCACCACTTCGATGGTGGTGATCCCGGCCACGGTGCCTGCCCTGCTCCTGTTCATGCTGGGCTTCCTGCCTCTTCCTCTCAGTGCTGCAGCCACTCCTCACCCTACTTCTGCCTGCTCCTTAGCTCGCTTTCTGATAGTTCATTATTGGTGTATAAAAATACCATCAATTTCTGGGTGTCGATTTTGTATCCAGCTACTTGGCCAAATTCATTTATTAGGTCTAGTAGATTTTTGGTGGAGTCTGTAGGGTTTTCTATGTACACTATGATGTCATCTGCATATAATGATGGTTTTACTTCCTCCTTTACAATTTGGATGTCTTTTATTTCTTCTTCTTGTCTGATCACTGTGGCTGGGACTTCCAAACTATAATAAAAGTGGTGAAAGTGTACATCACTGTCTTGTTCCTGATCTTAAGGGGAACACTTTTAGTTTTTGTCCATTGAAAATGATGTTAGTTATAGGGTTTTTTAAAAGATTTTATTTATTTATTTTTAGAGAGAGGAGAAGGGTGGGAAAAAGCGAGGGAGAGAAACATCAATGTGTGGTTGCCTCTTGCATACCCCCTACTGGGGAACTGGCCTGCAACCTGGGGATAAGGCACGTGCCCTGACTGGGAATTAAACCAGCAACCATTTGGTTTGCAGGCAGGCACTCAATCCACTGAGTCACACCAGCCAGGGATAGTTGTACGTTTTTTATATATGGCCTTCATTTTGTTGAGATATGATACCTTTATTCCCATTTTGATGAGAGGTTTTATGATAAAGTGGTGCTGGATTTTATCAAATGAGTTTTCTGCATCTATTGTTATGATTATGTGGTTTTTGTCTTTCAATTTGTGTATGTGATGTATCACATTTATTGACTTGCACATATTGTACCAACCTTGCATCCATGGGATAAATCCCACTTGATCATGGTGCATAATCTTTTAAATGTATTGCTGGATCCAGTTTGCTAATATTTTGTTGAAGATTTTAGCATCTAAGTTTGTCAGGGATATTGGCCTATAATTTTCTTTCTTTGTTGTATCTTTATCTGGTTTTAGAATTATGATAATACTGGCTAATACTATCTTCATAAAAAAGATCTTGGAAGTCTTCCTTCCTCTTGAATTTTTTGGAATAGTTTAAGAAGTATAGGTGTTAATTCTTCTTTGAATGACTGGTAAAATTCACCTGTGAAGCCATATCATCCAGGACTTTTGTGTGTTGGGAGTTTTTTCATTACTCCTTCAATTTTGTCAGTTGTTATTGGTCTATTCAGGATTTTTAATTCTTCCTGACTCACCTTTGGAAGACTGTATGTTTCTAGAAACTTATCCATTCCACCTAGGTTTTCCAATTTCTTGTCATATAATTGTTCATAGTAATTTCTTATAATTGCTTGCATTTCTGTCATATCAGTTGTTACTTCACCTGTTTCATTTCTGATTTTATTTATTTGGGTCCTCTCTTTTTTTCATAAATCTGTTTAAAGGCTCATCAATTTTGTTTATCTTTTCAAAGAATCAGCTCCTGGTTTCATTGATCATCTGTATTGTTTTTTAGCCTCTATGTCATTAATTGCTACTCTGATTTTGATTATTTCCTTCATTCTAGTTGCTCTGGGCTGTTGTTTTTCTAGTCTTTTTAGGTGTAGGCTTAGATTGTTGATTGAGATTTTTCTTGCCTCTTGAGGAAGGCCTGTAGTGCTATGACCTTCCCTCTCAGGACTGCTTTTTCTGTGTTCCATAGATTTTGGGTCGCTGTATGTTCAGTTTCAATTGTTTCCAGGTATTTATTGATCTCCTTCTTGATCTCATTGATAATCAATTCATTATTTAATAACATGCTATTTAGTCTCCAAATATTTGAGTATTTTTGACTGTTTTTATTAAGGTTGGTATCTAATTTTATGCCATTGTGATCTGAGAAATTCCTTGACATGATTTCAATCTTCTTGAATTTGTTAACTTGTTTTGTGACCTAACATGTGGTCTATCTTTGAGAATAATTTATGTGTACTTGAGAAGAATGTACATTCTGCTGCTTTGGGATAGAGTATTCTGTAAATATCAATTAAATCCACTTGATCTAGTGTGTCATTTGATGTCATGATTTCCTTGTTGATTTGTGGTCTGGATGATCTACCCAATTATGACAGTGGGGTGTTATAAACCCCTATTATGACAGTATTACAGTTGATCTCTTCCTTAATGTCCACCAAGATTTTATTTATTTATTTAGGTTTTCCTGTATGGGATGCATATATGTTTACAAGGGTTATATTCTCTTGTTGATTGGTCCTTTTAGTATTATGTAGTGACCCTCTTTGTCTCTTTTTATGGACTTTGTTTCGAAGTCTATTTTGTCAGATATACATATTGCTACTCCAATTTTTTTTTCGTTTCCATTTGCATGGAGTATTTTCATCCATCCCTTTATTCTCGGCCTGTGGAAATATTTCATTCTGATGTGAGTCTCTTGTAGACAGCATATATATGGGTCATGTTTTCTTATCCATTCAGCTAGTCTACATTTTTTGATTGGAGCATTTACTCCATTTACATTTATGGTTATTATAGATAGGTACTTATTCACTGACATTTTAATATTCTACCTCTCTCTCTCTCGCTCTCTCTCTCTTTCTTCTTCTCCTTCTTAATGAACATCCTTTAACATTTCTTGCAGTGCTGGTTTGATGGTAATGGACTCTTTTAGTCTTTTTTATGTTCATCTGGGAAGATCTTTACTTGGCTTTCAATTTTAAACAATAGTCTTGCTGTGTATAACAACCTAGGTTGCATGTTCTTTTGGCCTGTAGTGTTTCTATTGAGAAATCAGCTGACATCCTTATGGGAACTCACTTGTATGTAACTCTCTCGCTGCCTTCGAAATTCTCTCCTTGTCCTGGCTTGTTGCCATTTAATTGTGATATGGCTTGGTGTACATCTCTTTTGGTTCATCTTGATTGAGACTCTCGGTACTTCCTGGACTTGTGTGACCTTTTCCCTTATCAGGCTAGGGAAGTTTCCTGACATTATTTCTTCAAACAGGTTCTCTATCCCTTGCTCACACTCATCTCCTTCTGGCACCCTTTTGATGCAGATGTTGCAGTTGATGCTGTCTCAAAGGTCCTTTACACTTTCCTCATTTCTCGTGTCTTTTAATTTTCATTCTCTCTTTGGGCAGATACTGTTATCTTGTCCTGTAATTTGCTGATTCAAGCCTCTGCTTCATCTAACCTACTGTTAATTCCTTCAAGTAAATTCCTCATATCAGATATTGTAGTCTTCATTTCTGACTGGTTCTTGTTTATGGTTTCTACGTCCCTTTTAATGATTACTGTCTCTTTATTTAAGTTCTCACTGAGATCATCCATTCTTCCCCTAAGGTCCTCGGGCATCCTTATTAACCATTATTTTAAACTCTGCATCTGGCATTTGGGTTGCTTTCATTTCACTTACTTCTTTCAAATCTTTTTGTGGGGATTTCTGTTGTTCTTTTGTTTGGGACATTTTTTCTTTGTTGCCCCATTTGATCACTGTGTATTGGGTAGGTGTGTTATGTCTTCCAAACTGCTTTGATAGTTTTATGATAAAGGTGTCTTGCTGGAGTCAGTGGCACAATTCTTCAGAACATCTGAACTCCATGGTCCAGGAATATACCTACCACAGGAGCATCCCTCCTGTTATAGTTGAGTCTTGAATGTTTTTGGCTCTTTTGTGGATAGAGTTATCCCTTCAGGCTGGGAAACTGTAAGGGTAAACTTCAACCTCCATGTGTGAGACGCTGTGCAGGGGTTACCCTTTCATGTAGTGTTGTTCCCAGCAGGGCCTGGACCCTGCAAAAGTCCCCCTTCAGGTGTACTGATTGTGTGGTTATTTGGTTTGAGCTTTGGTGTGGGCTGAAGCCCCCCACTTGTTTTGTTGGTTCAGATACAGGTCACTGTCAAATGTTGTATGTGACTGGCCCTGGGCTACCTGTCTGCAGCTACCACACTGTTTACTGTTTGTGTCTGTGTCTACTGGACCTGTGTGTGCCTGTGAGGAGCTAATCTATGTATGAGAGCAAGCTTTTTCCTGCTTGGTGATGGTGGCATCTCTGCATAAGACTCAAAGCTCCCTGAAGTCTGCCTCCACCTTTGAGCCATTATGCCCCTCCATGAGGCTACCCGGTCTCCCTGCTGAGCCTTTTGATGAGAGACTGCAGGCTGAGCCCAGTCCTGTTGAGAAAAGGGTAGTGGTTTTCCCACTTGTGAGTGTCACAATCTGTAGGCCACACTCAGTGACAGGAGAGTAACCCCTGCTCAAAGCCAACCCCTTTAGTCTGTGCCAGAGACCTCAGCACTTGCTTCCTCTAGGGGGCATACTGCTGATTCAGGATGGGTACATTCAGCTTTCCCCTTTGCAGCAGGAATCTCAGCAGCTATGGACTTCAGGGGATAGATCAAAAGAGCCTCCCACTGGGGCTGATGCCCGACCAGCATGCAGGTGGAGGCTAAGCTCTCCATCTCATTCCAAGACCTCAGTTGGAGGCTAAAATTTCTGTCCATTCCCAGGCAGTAGCCTCCAAGGAATGAGTATTATTTCTTATTAGTAACACTTATGAAACAATCTTAGATGCTTTACAAACATTCTAATCCTCATTTTAAAAACCAGCAAGATAGGTGATATTAGTTTTTACTTTTCAGGTCAAGGGTTTGTGGTTCGGAAATATTAAGAAAATTGTATAGGGTCACACATTCATTCCCTAGCTGTAATCTCAGCCAGACCAGTGCTTTTATTCTGTTATGGAATACATACTTTAAACAATGATGTTTTCAGATAAATTTTGAAGTAAACTTTCAGTGAATATTGAATCCACTTGGATACCTACAGGAGGTAAGACATTCCAGATGGGTTTGGTTTCAGACTCCTCTGTCTTTCTTTCAAAGCCACTCTCTGCCTTTGAGCTGAGGGAGTGGCCTCAGGCCACACTCATTGGAGCTTATCTTAAAGGCTTTGTCTTTAGATTGGATGGCCAACAGCAGAAAGTTCAGCACCTGGGCTCCTCCTAGAACCAGCTTTTTGTGGTACCATTTGGTTGCAAATGGTCTAGTTGGGTCATAATGACTTCATAGGGACCTCAGTCTCAACAGCAGACCTAAAGCTAAAGGACATGCTGTCCCGACTCCCAGCATGCCAAAGGTCCCTGCCAGAGCCTGGTTAGATCCACCCTGCCTTTGAACTAATATACCCACAAAAGCAACCCACAGCTGTCTGACATCAATTCGAATAATGCATGTTTCAGAGCTCTCTGGCTTATTCCCCTTGTACAATTCTCTCTTAATCAACCAACGCTCAGTGGTGCTCCCTCCTCACATGCAGTATGTACAATAAACTGGCGCAGGGTAGGCATCTGGGAGTAAGGTTTTCACATCTGGGAGGTATGCAGCAGTCACACTAGGAGGAACTGGCATGGAAATACTCCTAAACATCTGGGCCTCAGCTTCAGATTTCAAAGTGACTCTTCTGCTTGCACAACTTTACAATTTTGGTATTTGTCAAATGCTTATGTTTTGCTTAATCTGAATTTAGACTAGGATTTCACTCTCACTCTCAGTATCACCACAGTGGGTTTGCATCTTAAAAGGAGGTTGTTTATTTTTTTGTGTTTGGGTTTTTTTGCATACAGAAATTTATACCGCTCATGCTTTAGTGAAATAGGGTAGTAAGAATCATTACTAGCCGTCTTCTCCACTTTGCAACACCTGCCTTCAGTTCAAATGCAGGTTTTACCATGCACTGTGGCTTTGCTCAGTAAAGGTGGCAAACCTGCCCAAGGCCCCTCCGTTCTCATGCCTAGTGAGATGCTACTGACCATATTCATCTTTCCTCTTGACTCAGACTCCAGTTATTTGCCTCCATTAGAAAAATAAACACCAGCCAGATGGGGTTGTTCCTATGTCCTAGGCAGAAATATATTTGGTGAAATGTTTCTTCTCCAAGGGCAGGCATCCCTCTTATTTTAACATGTAACTAATATTGTGCATTTGAAATCATTTAAACATTAGTCAGTTTTCTTTTCCCAGGGACAGCAATTCACAGAAACCAAAGAGGACCGTCTGATGATCTTGTACCTTAGAAGGGGGATTAAAACAGAGGAGTTGAAGCCTAGCATAAACTTACCATAACTGAGTCCTTACTGCAGCCTGGACCACACAACACACTTCTCTCTGACCCAGTGAGCTTGAGGTACCCGGGGGAGAGGTGTCCTTCCTAGGACTGAGGTAGAGAAATTCCTCACTGAGGTCCAATAGATGAAGAGAGAGTAAGAACTTCAACTCTCCTCCCACTGCCCCTTCTCTCTTGGAATTAACTCCCCAGATCTGGGAGTGGAGTCAGTAAAGAATGCTGACCATGGGTAGGAGGCAACACAGAACCACCATCAGCTCATAAACTATAACCAGGGTTTCAACCTTGCCAAGAAAGTACATCCAAGTCGGAGGTGCAGCTATGATCTCCTGGACCCCACAGATTAAAAACACAAAATGAAAACAAGTCCACACAAAAGCTGTGCACAGATGTTCATAGCAGCTTTACTCATACTGGCTACTTGGAAGCAACCAAAATGTCCTTCAGTAGGTGAATGGATAAATAAACATCCACATAATGGAATATTATCCAGCATTAAAAACAAATAAGCTGTCAAGCCAAGGAAATAGATGAAGAAATCTTACACACATATCAGCAAATGAAAGAAGTGAATCTGAAAGGCTATATACTGTAGGACTGCAATTCCATCACATTCTAAAATGACAAAACTATGGAAACAGTCAAAAGGTTAGAGGTTTCCAGGAATTGGGGCAGGAGGAGAAAGAGATGAATCTGCAGAGCACAGACGATTTTTAAGGCAGTGAAACTGCTCTGTATGAGACTATAATGATGGGTACATGTCATTTATACCTTTGTCCAGACCCATGGAGTGTATGTACAATATCAAAAGTGAAACATGATGTAAACTATGGACTTTGGGTGATATGACATGTTACTGTAGGTTCATCGATTTTAAGAAATGTTCCTCTCTGGTGGGGGATGTTGATATGGGGGATGTGCATGTGGAAGCAGGAGGTATAGGAGAAGTCTCTCTACCCTCCTCCCAGCTTTGCTATGAACCTGATTTTCACAGTGTAATAACCTTAACCCAGCTACTCTTCTCCCTTCTGAGACTGATGAAGTGCCTCATGACTGCTGACACTGAGGAATCATCTCCAACTCCTCATGACAATTTGCAGGAGATTCCTCTTGGTAAATCTGATTTCTCATGGTTTACAGATGGTTCATACTTAAATAATGAAAATGCTGAGTACTGTTCTGGTTAGGCCATTATAACCCCTTTGAAGATGCTGAAGCAGGATCTTTGCTTTTGGCTACTTCAACACAGCAGGACAAATTATACAAGGTGGGGGGAAAGTAGGTTTCCAGTTGTTCATATGGAAAATACAGTAATTAAAATAGAAGAATAAACTCTGTGATAAACCTACTTTGCCCACCCTGTATGCCCTCACTTGATCTTGCATTTTAACAAAGGATAAAACCATCAACATTTATACTTGACTATAGATATACCTTTGGAGTAGTTGATGACTTTGGAATGTTATAGAATCAACATAGTTTTCTTACCTCCAATGGAGATAAAATTCAAAATGATCCATATGTTCAGGAATTATTGAATGCTATATTTTTACCTTATGCTTTAGCTATTATTAAGGTCCCAGGACATTCTAAGCTTGAATCTCTGGAAGCTAAAGGAAATCACCTGTTGACATTTCTGCTAAGAATGCTGCCCTTAAAAGGCATCAGCAGTAGTCAAAACTCTGTCATGGCCCCAAAAGATGTTTCCCCAGTTGACAGCCTATAAAAACTGTCCAGAGAAGCCCAATAATTCGCTTCAGATATACAAAAACAAAATTGGAAATCCAACAATAGCTTGGTTTGATAAGAAGAGAAAATTGTGCAGCCCAATCCTACTAGAATCTCTAAAATTTCCACTCCTGACTACTGTACATGCATTAAACCACTGGTCCACTGACAAAATGACAACATTCATGAATCAATATTCGTGGGGGTGATATTAACAAGGCTGAGAAAGATGCCTACCTTAATTGTCCCAACTGTCCAAAGGACAACCCAAGCAAGCCTGACCACACTGACCCTGCACGTTTTAAATTGCATAACACCCATTTGAAGTTTTGGCAAATACAGTGACCCTGTCTCATGGATATGAGTATGTTTTAGTCATGATGTGTATGTTTTCTTACTGGATTGAAGCTTTGTCTTGTAGACATGCTAATGACTCTGTAGTGGATGAGATTATTCCTACCTGGGGGAATCCTCTCAAAGTCTATAGTGATGGAGGAACATATTATACTGGTCATGTGCTACAACTGTGTGCTGCTTGGCAACATTTTCACTTGCTTACCATCCTTAATCTTCATGTTTAGTTGAACATACTAATGGCATTATTAAGATTCAATTGGCAAAATTCGTAAAAACTCTTCAAATACCTTGGCCAAAAGCACTGCTATTAGTCCTTTTAAATCTTAGGTCCACGGCTTTTGGGACTCAAGCTTTCAACTTTCAAGATGCCCCATGCATTTGGGTCTTGCTTCTTTTAATCTACACCTGATAAAGGAGACACATTTCAATACTGTAAAGGGTTCTAGTGAAGATGATCATGCTCCCTGGCTGGGGTGGTTCAGTGGACTGAGCACTGGCCTGTGAACTGAAAGGGCGCCAGTTTGATACCCAGTCAGGCACATGCCTGGGCTGTGGGCCAGGTCCTTGGCTGGGGGCATGCAAGAGGCAACCAATTGATGTTTCTCTTGCATATTGATTTTTCTCTCCCTCTCCTCCTCCCTCCTTTCCCCTTCCACTAAAAATATTAATAAATAAAATCTAAAAAGAAAGAAAAGAATAATCATGCTTTGGTACAACAATCTTATCACAGTGTCCTCCAAGGAAATGAAATACATAAAATCCATACCCTACAACTGGAAATTTTGTTTACTGGAAAAGACATGTCAAAAAAAGATTCCCTCCATTTGCATGAAACACCTTTTTCCATTCCTTTATTTTTAGTCTGTGTGTCTCTTTCATTCTGAGATGGGTCTCTTATAGACACCATACATGCGGGACTTGTTTTCTTATCCATTCAGCTACCCTCTGTTTTTTGATTGAAGCTTTTAAGCCATTTACATTTAAAGTGATTACTGATAGTATGTATTCATTACCATTTTATTTTTATACCTATGTTCACCTGTTTTTTCCCCTTCTTCTTATTAAAGAAGATACTTTAACATTTCTTATAATACTAATTTGGTGGTAATGAATTACTTTAGTGTTTTTATTATCTGGGAAGCTCTTTAATTCTCCTTTAATTTTAAATGATAGCTTTGTTGGGTAAAGTTGTCTTAGTTGTAGGTCTTTGCTTTTCATTACTTTGAATATTTCATACCAATCTCTTCTGGTCTGAAATGTTTTTGTTGAGAAATCAACTTACAGTCTGACCGGAGCTCCCTTGTAGGTTACTAACTGCCTTTCTCTTGCTGCTTTTAAGATTCTCTTTTTGTCTTAATCTTTGACATTTTAATTATGATGTGTCTTGGTGTAGTCCTCTTTGGTCCATTTTGTTTGAAACATTGTGCTCCCTGGGCTTGTATGGCTTTTTCCTTCACCTGGTTAGGGAAATTTTTGTCACTTTTCCTTCAAATAGGTTCTCAATCCCTTGCTCTCTCTCTCTTCTCCTTCTGTACCCCAGTGATGTGGATATTGTTATGCTTCATGTTGTCCCATAAACCCCTTAAACTGTCCTCACCTTTTAAAATTCTTTTTTGTCTTTGCTGCTCTGATTGGGTGTTTTCTTCTCCTCTGTCTTTCAAATCACTGATTTGATCCTCTGCTTCATGTAAACTACTGTTTATTGCTTCTGAGTTCCATATAGTGTAGTCTTCATTTTCATCAGTTCTTTTTTTATGTTTTTTATGTCCTTTTCAAGCTGTTGAAGTTCTCACTAAGTTCCTTGAACTTCCTTATAACCATTATTTAAAATTCTGTTTTTTCCCTTCTTCTTGTTAAAGAAGATGCTTTAACATTTCTTGTAATACTAGTTTGGTGGTAATGAACTACTTTAGTGTTTTCTTATTTAGCATTTTTCTGGTAAATTGCTTGCCGCCAATTCATTTAACTTTTTCTGGGTATTTCTCCTATTCTTTCATTAAAGGGATCAATTCAATAAGAGGATATAACCCTTGTAAATATTTGTGTACCCACTAAAGGAGCACCTAAATATATAAAACAAATCTTGACGGACATAAAGAGAGAGATCAATAGTAATACAGTCAAATACAGTCAGAGTAGGGGATTTTAGCATTGCATTGACATCAGTGGACAAATCTTCAAGACAGAAACTCAACAAGGAAACAGCAGCCTTAAATGACACACTTTTTTGGATCAGATGGGTTTAATTGATATCTTCAGAGCATTTCAGCCCAGAGCAGCAGGACATACATTCTTCTCAAGTACACATGGAATATTTTCTAGGCTACACCACATGTTATGACACAAAGTAAGTGTCAACAAATTACAAACAAACCGAAATATATATCAAACATCTTCTCTGACCATAACAGTATGAAACTAAAAATCATTCATAAGACAAAAATTGAAAAAATACACAAATACACAGAGGCTAAACATCACGTTACTAAACAGTGAATGGGTTAGCAATGACATCAAGGAAGAAATCAAAAGATACCTTAAAACAAATGAAAATGAGAACACAACAATCCAAAATCTATGACACAGTAAAAGCAGTCCTAGGAGGGGAATTCGTAGCATTACAGGCTTACCACAAGAAACAAGAAAAATCTCAAAAAGGCAATCTAACTTTACACTTGAATAAACTATAAAAAGAAAACAAACTAAGCCCAAAGTGAGTAGAAGAAAGGAAATAATAAAAATCATAGAAGAACTATACAAAATAAAGAGTCTAAAAATAAAAAAGATCAATGAAACCAAGAGCTGGTTCTTTAAAAAGATAAACAAGATTGACAATCCTTTAACCAGACTCATCAAGAAAAAAACAGACAGAGGGACCAAACTTAAAAATCAAAAATGAAAGAGGAGAGAACCAAGATGGTGGCGTAGGTAGACACACTGCGCGCCTCCTCGCACAACCAGAACTGACAGAGAATCGAGCTGCAAGGGGGTCCGACACTAAGGAAATAAAAAATAAACATTCATCCACACCAGTCGGAGGGGCGGAGACGGGCACCGGGGTGGAGAGGACTCACGTGGCTGTGGTGGGACTCAGACTGGCGGAGTGTGGGACAAACGGCGCAGGCAGTACAAGCACTACCAGACCCTGCAGCCCCACATTCACGCACAGATAAACCCAGAGGGCCGGATTCAGAGTGGCGGAGAACGGGGCAGGCAGAGCTGTGGGTAGCACCCCACAGCCCCACATTCACTCACAGATAAACCGGGCGAACGGAGGGGAGCGAGGCAGACTGCGCAACCCAGGGCTCCAGCTTGGGGGGGGGGGGGGGCGGGGGTCGATAAAGCCTCAAACCTCTGATTGAAAACACCCGTGGGGGTTGGGGCGGCAGCAGGAGAGACTCCCTGCCTCACCGGAGAGGTCCTTGGAGAGACCCACAGGGGCCTAGAGTGTGCACAGGCCCACCCACTCGGGAACCAGCACCAGAGGGGCCCAGTTTGATTGTGGGTATGGGAGTGAAAGATTGAAATCCAGAGGAGAGTGAGGCGGACGCCATTGCTCCCTCTCGGCCCCTCCCACACGTACAGCGTCACAGCGCAGCAACCAGCGTTACCCCGCCCCAGGGAACACCTAAGGCTCCGCCCCTTAAAGTAACAGACACACCAAGACCAAAAAAAAAAAAAAATGTCCCAAATGACAGAACACTTCAAAGCTCCAGAAAAAATACAACTAAGCGAGGAAGAGATAGCCAACCTATCGGATGCACAGTTCAAAACACTGGTTATCAAGATGCTCACAGAATTGGTTGAATCTATTTGAAAACCAGATGAAAAAATGAAGCCTATGCTAAGAGAAACAAAGGAAAATGTACAGGGAACCAATAGTGATGCAAAGAAAACTGGGACACAAATCAACGGTGTGGACCAGAAGGAAGAAAGAAACATCCAACCAGAAAAGAATGAAGAAACAAGAACTCAGAAAAATGAGGAGAGGCTTAGGAACCTCCAGGACATCTCGAAATGTTCCAACATCCGAATTATAGGGGTGCCAGAAGGAGAAGAGGAAGAACAAAAAATTGAAAACTTATTTGAACAAATAATGAAGGAGAACTTCCCTAATCTGGCAAAGGAAATGGACTTCCGAGAAGACCAGGAAGCTCAGAGAGTCCCAAAGAAGCTAGACCCAAGGAGGAACACACCAAGGCACATCATCATTACATTACCCAAGATTAAACGCAAGGACCTACATCCAAGATTACTGTATCCAGCAAAGCTATCATTTAGAATGGAAGGGAAGATAAAGTGCTTCTCAGATAAGGTCAAGTTAAAGGAGTTCATCATCACCAAGCCCTTACTATATGAAATGTTAAAGGGAGTTACCTAAGAAAAAGAAGATAAAAAATAGGAACAGTAAAAATTACAGTAAACTCACAGTTATTAACGACCACACCTAAAACAAAAACAAGAGCAAACTAGGCAAACAACTAGAACAGGAACAGAACCATAGAGATGGAGATCACATGGAGGGGTGTCAATAGGGGAGTGGGAGGGGGAGAGGGGGGGAAAGGTACAGAGAATAAATAGGTTAGATGATAGGTAGAAAATAGACAGGGGGAGGGTAAAAGTAGTGTAGGAAATGTAGAAGCCAAAGAACTTGTAAGTATGACCCATGGACATGAACTATAGGGGGGGAATGTGGGAGGGAGGGGGTGGGCAGGATGGAGTGGAGTGGGGGGGGAATGGGACAACTGTAATAGCATAATCAAGAAATATATTTTAAAAAAACAAAAAATATATATTATATGCTAATTTAAAAAAATCAGAAAATCTGAATAGATCAATAACAACTAATGAAATTGAAGCAGTAATGAAAAAACTCCCAGCACACAAAAATCTTGGACCATATGGCTTCACAGGTGAATTTTACCAGTCATTCAAAGAAGAATTAACACCTATCCTTCTTAAACTATTTCAAAAAATTCAAGAAAAAGGAAGACTTCCAAGATCTTTTTATGAGGTCAGCATTATCCGAATTCCAAAACAAGGTAAAAATACTACAAAGAAAGAAAATTAGAAGCCAGTATCCCTGATAACCACAGATGCTAAAACCCTCAACAAATAATTAGCAAACCTGATCCAGTAATACATTAAGAAAATCACACACTACAATCAAATGGAATTTATTACTGAGATGCAAAGTTGGTACAATATGCACAAATCAATAAACGTGATACACCACATAAAAATGGGTAAAAACCACATGAGGACATTAACAGATGCAGAGAGCATTTGATAAAATCCAGCGCCCATTTATGATAAAAGCCCTTAACAAAGTGGGAATAAAGGGAACAGACCTCAACATAATACAGACCATATATGACAAACCCACAGCCAAAATCGAACTCAACAGGCAAAAAAATAAATATGTTTCCCCTAAGATCAGGAATTAGACAGGGATGTCCACTTTCACCACTCTTATGTAACATAGTACTGGAAGTCCTACCACAGCAATCACACAAGGAGGAGATATAAAAGGCATCCAGATTGGAAATAAAGAAGTAAAACTGTCATTATTTGCAGATGATATGATACTGTACATAGAGAACTTTAAAGATTCTGCCCATATGTTATCGGAATGGATAAAGCAGCAGGATATAAAATATTCAGAAATTGGTTGCATTTTAATACACCTATAATGAACTACAAGAAAGGGAAAGTTAAAAAACAACTCCATTTATAATTGCATGAAAGATACCTAGGAATAAATTTAACCAAGGATGTAAAAGACCTGTATGTGGAAAATTATAAGACACTGAAGAAAGAAATGGAAGAAGATACAAATAAGTGTTAAGTATATACTGTTTTGTCCATACTACCAAAAGCCAACTATAGATTCAATGCAATTCCCATTAAAATACCAATGGCATATTTCACAGAACTAGAACAAATATTGCAAAAATTTATATGGAACCACAAAAGACCCTGAATAGTCACAGCAATCTTGAGAAAGAACAAATTGGGAGGAATCATGCTACCTGATATCAAACTATACTACAAACCCATAGTAATCAAAACAGCATTGTACTGACATAAAAACAGACATATAGATCAATGGAAGAAAACAGAGATCTGAGAAATCAGCCCATGCCTTTATCATCAGTTAATATTTAACAAAGGAGGCAAGAACATAATGGGTTAAAGAAAGTCTATTCAATAAATGATGTTGGGAAAACTGGACAGATACATGCAAAAAAATGGAACTAGACCACCTTATTACATCATATGCAAGAATAAACTCAAAATGGATTAAACATTTAAATGTTAGACTCAAAACCATAAAAATCCTAGAAGGAAACATGGACAGTAAAAATCTCAGACATTCTCATAGCAATATTAAAAGAAAGAAAAGAAAAAATAAATCAGGCTACATCAAACTAAGAAGTTTTTGCAAAGCAAAGGAAATCATCAACAAAATGAAAAGACAACCTGCTGAATGGGAGAACATAGGGGTTAATATCCAAAATTTATAAAGAGCTTATACAACTCCTCACCAAGAATACAAACAATCCAATTAAAAATGAACAAAGGACATGAATAGACAGACACTTCTATTCTTCAAAGCAGACATACAGATAGCCAATAGACTTATGAAAAGATGCTTAACACCACTAATCATCAGAGAGATGCAAATTAAAACCACATGGAGCTATCACCTCACTCCTACAAGAATGGCTACCATCAATAAATCAACAAACAACAAGTGCTGGTGAGAATGTGGAGAAAAGGGAACCCTTGTGCATTGTTGGTAGGAATGCAGATTGGTGCAGGCACTGTGGAAAGCAGTATGGAGTTACCTCAAAAAATTAAAAATGAAACTGTTGTATGACCCAGGGATTTCACTTCTGAGACTATATCCTAAGAATCCTGAAACAGTGATTAGAAAGAATATAAGCAACCCTATGTTCTCTGCAGCACTATTTATTTATTTAGCCAAGATTTAGAAGCAGCCCTGGCTGATGTGGCTCAGTGGATTGAGTGCTGGCCTATGAACCAAAGGATCTCCGGTTTGATTCCCAGTGAAGGCATATGCCTGGGTTGTGGGCCAGGTCCCCAGTAGGGGACACACGAGAAGTACCAACACATTGATGTTTCTCTCCCTGTCTTTCTCCCTCCCTTCCCCTCTCTCTAAAAACAAAATAAATAAATAAATAAAATCTTAAAAAAAAAGATTTGGAAGCAGCCTAAGCACCCATCAGTAGATTAGTGAATAAAAAAGCTGTAATACATTTACACAATGGAATACTACTCAGCTATAAAAGAGATGGAAATCTTTTGTGCCAGAATGGATGGACCTAGACAGTATTATGTTAAGTGAAATAAACCAAAGAAAGATAAATACCATATGATTTCACTCTTACGTGGAATGGGACAAAAGAAACAAACAAACAAAACAGAAACAGACCCACAGATACAGAAAACAGACTGACAGCTTTAAGAGGGGAGGGAGTGAGGGGGCTGGTGAAATAGGTGAAGGAATTAAGCAAAACAAAACAAAAAATTCCCAGACACAGACAACAGAGGGTAAAGGGGGGATAAATGGTGACAGAAGACTTTCCTTTGGGTTTGGAGCAAACAATACAATATACAGATGATGTGTTATAGAATTGTACCCTTGAAACCTATATAATTTTGTTAACCAATATCATCACCCCAATACATTCAGTAAATTTGTTTAAAAAAGAATTTGAACAACAACAAAAAGAGGATTCCCTTCAGCCTTCCTGGAAGGGCCCTTTTCAGTCCTGCTGACTAACCACTGTGCTGTTAGATTCCAGGGAGCAGACCCAGGATACGTGCGCCACATCTAAAGAAGGCAGCATACCCTGCCTGGACCTGCACATGGTCTCATGACCTCAAAGTGAAGCTGTCAAAACTAAAGCAGGTGACTGCTGAAGGAAACAAATTGCCAAAATGACTGAATCAGGTCTGTACAATTCTTTTCTTACTATTAATTCTTATTTCATTTTTTCTCTTTTCCTTAAAAGGGACATGCCTTTTTTCATACATCCTAAGCTACTGTGAATAGAGAGAACCTTTGAATCCAACATCAAGAACTTTGATCTTTCCAAAATGATAATGGCCTTTGTCCCATTATCTACAGGTTTGAGCTCCTAGTTTAAATTCATTATGTACATTAGGTTGTTATGTTCTAATTCTGTTTTGAATTCTTCTTGTTATTAAGTTCTGCACCTGTTGCTTGTTAACCCTGGACACAAGCTATTCCTTCCATGTACCTTCCCTCTGATGTGAGAGACGACAACCATACACATCTTTCCTATATAGATCGAGGGACAACCATATAGATCAAGGGACAAAAGGATGCTGAAGTTGGAAGAGATGACCACTGATCAGCAATGCTTTCAGAGGAAGATCTCAATTAAAAGAGGGGAATAAGACTAACTACAATTTTTCACAAACATAATCAGTCAGGATGGTCTAGGGGAGCGGCTAGGGTTTATGGATGTTCTCACACTCTATGTAATTGCAAGAACACTACACATGAGAACCGTACAGAAAGAACTCTATGTTTACAGTGAGGCTCTACGGTTTTAACTTCCCCTTCCCTTAACTTCCTATTCCCTTCTATAAATACCCCTCCATCTTGGCACGCAGACCAGACAGTACGTGTGGCTTGCCATGTCTGCATGCCCCAAGTCGCAACTCTTAATTTTTCCTGAATAAATCCTTTTCGGTGACAAAACACCTAGTTGATATTTTTTTAGGTTGACATTGTATATACACAATGGAATATTAGTGTTAAGAGGAATGAAATTCTGATGCATACTGCAATGTGGATGATATAACTGCAAAACTAGCTCAATATGGTCCCATCCTATTTGATGATACTGAGTGGCTCTTCAGAGACAACAGACCAAGAATGCAAGTCATGCAGCCAGGGCATACGCAGAGGGAGAACTTTGGCCACCAGCTGCACCTAGAACCAAAGTCTCACCCCATCACCCACTCCCCCCCACACACACAGAACCAAAGGACCAGGGAAGAACCAGAACTTGAACACTGGAATGCTTTCCAAGGTTCCATTGTCCAGGAAAATCTGGTGTTGATGCCCTTTTACCACAAATGGCCAAACCACCACCAGCACTTCTGTATATCTGTTCCCCCAGTGCCATAAAAACCCTTGGACTGGCCCAGAGAGCAAGATAGATTTGAGGCACCACTAGAGCTTCAATCTTCTCAGTTGGTGCCTTCTCCATCAACAAACTTTTCCTGTGCCAAACTCTGACATTTTCAGTTTTGACCTTTGGAATTTTCAGGAACACAAATTTGGCTTTGGTAACAAAACTTGAAATCATTATGGTAGGTGAAAGAAGCCAGACACTAAAGAACAAATACTCTATGATTCTTTTTATATGAGGTACCTAGAGCACTGAAATTTGTAGATACAGAAAGAATAGAGGCTACCAGGGACTGGGAGGAGGGGGAGTGGGAGTAATAGTTTAATGTGTTCTGGAACTAGACAGAGGTAACAATTGCACAACACTGCAAATGTTCTAAATGACACTGAACTATATACCTTAAGTGGTTAAAATAGTGAATTTTATATTACATTTATTTTACCACAATAAAAAATAAAAAATCCAAGAATTAAACTTGTTAGAATTATTACAGAGAGGAACAAGCTGACTGTGAGTGAGGACCTTCCCCACAAGGAAAGATTTAGAACCTGAGTTGCAAAGTTATTTTTGTCCCTTAGACCCATTATATTCCATTTATTAAACTGTCATTTTTCTTAAGATTTTGGGTTTTGAAGTAACCAAACTAACCGTTCTGGATAGTTGGCATGTCTTTGAACCGACAACACTAAAAGAAACCAAGAAACACACAGTGCAATATTACCCTGGTTGACATCTGATTGGTGGACAGGCCACCTTGACACCAGGTCAGCTTCACAAAAAAGGCAGCACCAGCAGCACCTCAAATCTGCTGGCCTGGACTTAGTATCAAAGGGCATTTTTGATAAAAGCATGGTTGTGATTTACAGAAATACAAGCCTTCAAGTCTCTGTGACTCTATCCCCTTCTGATCATCTAGTTGTGGGTAGAGGACCAGAAAACAACTTTGAAGGTATCATTAAGAAATAACACTAAATAATAGTAGAAACTGCTCTTTTAGTGAAGTTCACTGATTATGCCATACATTAGCCTTGAAGTGACTCACTCACCACTTGCAACTAGTGCTGTATTCAAAGTGAAGCTGGACAAGGAAAAATAGAACCACTAGCGAATCGCAATCAGAAAAGGGTTCCCATAGATTTGATCTCTAATCAAGTACTAAGTCATCCTGCCACCATCTACTGCTTTTATGATAAAAGTACATCTTTTCCAAGCCATAGCATAAAACATGGAGAGGAGCCAAGCAGAGGAATAGTTGACTGCTTGCCCTTAAATGTTTCTTTCCTGCCCAGGCTGGGTGGCTCAGTTGGTTGGATATCAACCCATAAACTGAAAGGGTGCCGGTTTGATTCCAGGTCAGGGTGCATACCAAAGTCACAGGTTGAATTCCCAGTTGGGCATGTGAGAGAGGCAACCGATCGATGTCTCTCTCTCACGCCAATGTTTCTCTCCTTCTATCCCTCCTTTCCCCTCTCTCTAAAATCAATAAGCGTGTATGTCCTCAGGTGAGGATTAAAAAAACTGTTCTTTCCTAACTTCTCCTAGCAGAGTGCTCCTGTAATGATGTGAGCAAAACATCTGCAACATCATATATAATACAACATGAACTTAATTAAATCAGCCCTGGGGGGTTGCTCAGTTAGTAGGAGCACCATCCCATACACCAAAAGGTTGCAGGCTGCAGGTTCAATCCCAGGTCAGGGCACATACCTAGGTTGCAAGTTCAATCACAGTTGGCACATACAGAGGCAACTAATTGATGTTTCTCTCTCTCTTCTTCTCTCTGTCTCTCCCTCTCCCCCTACCAAACCAATATCAATAAACATAAACTCGGGTGAGGAAAAAAACAGCTTTAAAATTAATTAAATCAGTTTGGCTAAATAAATTTCAAGGCACTGAACTATTTTTGTGAAAAGATATTTATCTATATTTAATTTTCAAATAATCATCTCTCAGCAATGGAAAGTAAATTTGATTATTTGATTAACAGTATGACAGGCACAAGTATTTTTCTGTTACAAGATACTATAAGAAATACAGAACTTCTGTTGATTACATAGAGAATCAAGAAATACACATTAGCCCTAGCTGATGTAGCTCAGCAGATTGAGCACTGACCCACGAACCAAACGGTTGCTGGTTCGATTCCCAGTCAGGGCACATGACCGGGTTGCAGGCCAGGTCCCCAGTAGGGGGCACGCAAGAGGCAACTACACACTGGTGTTTCCCTCTCTCCTTCCCTTCCCCTCTCTCTAAAAAAAAATAGATAAAATCTTAAAAAAAAGAAATAAACATTAGAACTCTCTCATTTATAGGCTAAAAATGCGCTGAAGTATCACAGCTGCCTTTAATTATGTTACATAAGTGGTACACACCAAATGACAAATGACCGAATAAACTACTCCTCTGTGACCACATCACAAAACCAGAGTGTGCCCTACACATCCAGGCGCCATGCTTCAGCCCTTTTGCTATTACACCCAAGCTTTGGCAATTCAGGTGGATATACTATCAACCAATCTATCAAATGGCCATGTAGTTTTTAAATTCCTTCCTGAACCATCCCCTAAAGGAGTCTCCAAACAATAGGAAATTTGATAATGCCATTTCAGGCAGGATTTGTCTTAAATAACATCCTAGGTTACTGGGTGCATTTGGTGTTGACTGGTTACTCTGAAGTCATTCTGAGACTTAAATTACAATGGACCATGGTCAACACATGTGTCTTTCTGCTGGAAGAACAATGCCAGCTAATATAAAGTCAGAGGGCACATCCACAAGGCAGGTACAAGATGCATGGACAGAGACCTGCCTCCCTGCCTCCATGGGTCGTGGGAGGCAGAGGCATGTAATGGCCCCGCTGCCTCCTACAGGTGGATACACACTAAAACTACAGTGTGTTATCTCAAGGGCTATGCCATTGCAAAGGTCCTGGTGCTGCCTTGGGGGCAGTCCCAGGACCACTGTTGGAGAAATGTGTGTCCAGGTACCTGTCATCTGTTGTGTTCCTACTGTGCCACACCATCAGGTGCTAAGAAGGGCCATCTGGGCAGCAGTGTGGCCCCTTTCTCTTACCCCCAATAGTCTGAAGGTACTTGATGACATGTGGGGAAACCTGTGAAGATTCCTGTTGGCCTCACTCTGAGAATGTTTTTCCTGAAAACTCTTTCATTCTGCTCTGCCCTCTACTGCCTGCTGCAGGAATGGAAACAGATGCACTGGGAGGCTCCCACAGGGAGTCACTAAGCTTTGCCATGTGCTGCCAGCACATGGGTTTTCCCAGGTGGGCAAAGAGTCCTGCAAGGGGCCCAAGTGCACAGGACCGTCAGACAGCATTGCAGGGCAGCTACAAGCCCACGTCCCAGCCCACACCTGATATTCCTGAGGACTGAGCTTCCTAACCACATCGCCTCTTAGAGGAGGTCTGCCCCAACTGTTGAATGGACCCTGCCAACATGGCTTTTTCTGCAGGCGAAATGCAGATGATGTGATAGTTGCTTCCCATATCAGCAGGAAGCAATTTCCCTCACACATCCCACTGTGGCTGGTGTGAACCTGACAGAGGGAGTAAGCCACTCCTGAAGTCGCTCTTATGTCTGAACTGCCTGGACTTAGTGAGAGCTCAATAAACACTGTGCCGAGTGAGCAAGGAACAAAACACTGGGCAACTGCCCAAAGGGTGGAGCTCAGGGCACCCAGCATGCCCAAGGCCCCATGTGAACTTCTTTCTGTTGTCACATGTACTTGTCTGAATTAGAGCCACCGAGGACCCCTGCCTCTGAGACCACTCTGCAAGCTATAGCAGCTGCTCAGGGGTGCTGCTAGGGTGTCTGCACTCTCCAGTCTCAGCTACATGCTGCAAGAAAGGAAGGAAACTGAGGAAACCCTGCACACAGATAGGCCAGCCACATCAAGGCCTGCCCGGGCTCTCTGCTCCGTCCTCTCTATCAGCTCAGACCAGCAGGTGGGGCTACACCTGCACAATGTAGCTGGACAATCCCAGGCACCTTCTTAGGAGGTTGAAATCTTTTCTATTCTATTTCTTGGCTTACAATACTCAGTGGCCCCTGTGAGGAGAATGAAGGGAAAATGCAAGCTGAGGGACAGTAATGCCTCTTGTGAGCAGTAAACAAACAAACAAAAAAAGCACTTCATCGTCTAGGAGATTTCTATAATGTACCTCAGGAAAAAGACTTCTACTTTACTATAATGCACCAAATTGAAGAAAAAGCAACAGTCACAAGTCTGAGAACTAACACAGAAGCTCAACACACTCCACTGTGGACTCCTCCCTAAGAGATGGGTGCTACTGAAGTAATAAAAAGTATTATAGGTACAACTTCACTGCAAACACCCAGATATCATTCAGGTGGAGAAACACCCAATGGAGAAATTCCCAAGTGACCAGATATCTTGATAAATTAGGGAATGAACAGACTACCTGCTCCTTTTTATAAGTTGATGCTGCTCTTACAGATAGGACTGAAACCAGGCAGCCGGCTTTTAGCTCTGACCTGTCTCCTCAGTAGCTATGTGTCTCCAAAGACCACTCTGGGCGCTGCTCTTCCCCAGCATCTACCAATCGCAGCTGCCCCAGGCCTGGGGATGGGGGAGCCCTGTCTCTCCTTGCATTGGTCCTGTGGTGGTCCCTCCCAGTCCAGCCACCCTTGCAGCTGAAGTGAAATAGACTGCATCTACTAGCAGAGTGGTTTTCCTCCATGCTCTCTGAGCATGGGGTCTACCTGTCACTGTTGGCAAGTGTGGGGCTGAACAAGGTGGTGATAAAACGCCTTGCTCTGCAGCAGGCCAAGCAGGTCACAAAAGAAAGCTGGAAATTCAGGCTGGAGTTGGGCCCTTCACATCTGCATTCTTGATATTAACCTATTTTGTCAACCCTGGAATCCTCAGGGCACTGGCCTGGGGATTCTCCCACCATGCACAAGGTTTCCCTAGTCCATATTAGTTCAAAGAGCTCAAACAAATTTAGTTCAATACTTGTTTGGGGGTTTGACTACCCTTGTCAAGCTGATTCAAGGGCTCATTTGGCCTCTACTATATATAATCCTGCCACTGTGTGGGGGAGGGAGGTGGCAAGAGACTGCCAATGAGCATGACCGACATTATTATTAAGTAGATTTTAAGTCTGGGTCAAAACAATAACTATATTGTAGGACAATGGCTGACTGCACAAGGAGAGGCCAGATGAACCAGGAGGTTATGTCCACTGGCTGGGTACACTCTTGGCCCTATGTGGCCCAATTCAAAGACAAGGAGTTGGGCCAAGCCTCCCACACTCCACAGCAGCACCAGATAGAGAACTTCTGAGATGATGAAAATGCCCAAATCTGTGCTGCCCAGGACAGTGGTCACTAGCTCTCAAGCACTTGAAAAGTGCTTGAATCTAATTCAAGCACTTAAATCTAATTCAAATTACTTTACATTCAACTCTGAATAGTTTAAAACTTCATTGGATAGCTCAGCTCTAAAGTATGTGTACTAACAAGATAAGGGCAGTTGTAATGAGGGGTGACAACTTCAGCTGACTGGTCTCTCAGAGCAATCATTGGTACCACTCACACCCTAGAGTAAGGAGAGAGGAGACCCGGGAAACCGCCCAAAGAGCGGGGACAGAGGGTGCCTAGCAGCCATGCAGGCAGGCTAGAAGGCAGGCCTCCCAAGCTTGAACGCATGGCTCTGTTCTTCCCCCTTATGTCTGCCAGACCTGTGTAGCAGCCTGTGCCTTGTTACTTGTACAAGAAGAGTTGAGCTTTCTTTCTTGATTCTCAGAAGGTAACAGAAAGCATCTCAGGATCACCAAACTCACTGGCTGCCACAGGCTATGCCTGAAAATAGTTTTACTCAAAAAAATGTCACTATGAAAAAAAATATGGAGGTCCCTCAAAAAATCAAGAATAGGGCAACCATATGACCCAGCAATCCCTCTTCTGAGTATTTACCTGAAAAACTTAAAAACACTTATTATTAAAGATATATGCACCATATATTCATTGAAACAACCCAAGTGTTTTTTTGATGGATGATTGGATAAAGAAGTGGTGTATATATATAAAATGGAATACTACTAAGCTATAAAAAGATTAAATACAATGCCATTTGCAACAAGATGAATGGATCTTAAGAGTGTTTTGTTAAATAAGTCAGACAGAAAAGGGCAAAACTATATGATTTCACTCATATGTGGAATAAAGAACAAAAAGCAACAAACACAACAAACAATGAGATATCACCTCACACCTGCCAATAAAAGAAGAACAAGTGTTGGAGAGGATGTGGAGAAAAGGGAACCCTTGTGCACTGTTGGTGGGAATGCAGACTGGTGCAGCCACTGTGGAAAACAGTACGGAGCTTCCTCAAAAAATTAAAAATGGAATTGCCTTTTGACCAAGCGATGCCACTTTTAAACATATATCCTAAGAATCTTGAAACATCAATTCAAAAGAATATAGCACCCCTATGTTTACTGCAGTGTTATTTACAATAGCTAAGGTCTGGAAATAGCCTAACTGCCCATCAGTACATGAGTGGATAAAAAGCTGTGGCACATTTACACAATGGAGTACTACATGGCCATAAAAAGAAGGAAATCTTACCTTTTGCAACAGCCTGGAAGGACCTAGAGATTATTATGCTAAGTGAAATAAACTAACCAGAGAAATACAAATACTATATGATCTCACATTTATGTAGACTCTAGTGAACAAAATAAACTGACGAGCAAAATGGAAACAGAGGCATGGATACATGGAGCAGACTAACAACTGTTGGAGAGGAGAAGCGGGGGACTGGATGAAAGAAGGTAAAGGGATTAGGCAAACAATACATATGTATAACCCATGGACACAGGCAACAGTGTGGTGATAGCCTGAGAGAGGGGAGGTGGGGGCTGGGTAAAGGCAGGTAAAGGCATGGGGGAAATGAGGACCTCTGTAATAATGTCAACAACAAAGGAAAAAATTAAACTAAATTAAAAAACCAATAGACTCAGACAACAGAATGATGGCTAGCATAGGGCAAGGGGCTGGGGGACAGTGAGGAGGGTAAAGGGGATCAAATAGGCAGTGATGGAAACAGACTAGACTTTTCAGGTGGTGAGCAGACATAAAGCACACAGACGTCATATTACAAAGTTGTACACCTGAAATTTATATAATGTTATCAACAAATGTTATCTCAAAAATTAACTAAATAAAAAAACCTCGATCCTGCCTCATGTTCACAGCTGGGGAGGGGAGAAGAAAGTGGGCAGAACCTTCAGACACTAAAACCTCTGGAAAGAGCAGCAGCACAGGACAAGGCATCATGTGGCTTCCTGACAGAACCTGAACTGTGTCATCTGGACCCTGGAAATGACACTGCTCAAATGGAGTGGGCAGGAGGCTGAGAGCTGAAAGGAATGGCACATTTTGACCCCCAAAGCTTTAGTAGCTACTTGGAGGAACATCCTTGAGAGCAAATCTCTCTCTGGCCTGAACTTTTCAAATATCCTAAAGAGGCAAGACAGGGCCAGAATGATGATAAGAAAGATGTGTTAATGAGGCCATCCTCCCAAGAATAGCTTTACAAATATATTTTAATCAAGGGCCTTTGCTAAATCACTTCCTCCTCCTCAAAAATAAAGGAGTTCAGTTGAAGTACTGGGCTGACCTTCTGGGCAAAGGAACAGCGAGGTCCGTGCCTGGCCTGGGTCAGGGAGCATGTATGCAAGGAGAGGAACTGCATGTGTACCCACACCCACATAGCACACAAACTACACATACACACACGCAGACACCATACACCCAAACACACACAGCATACATACATATACACAGACACACCTCACACATACACATACCTCTCCAACACACATACATAGACACATATACAGTATATACACCACGCACAGGCACAGAGACATACCACACACACTGCACATATATATGCAAAAGGCATATGTGTACAGAGGTGCAAATGCTCCAACACACTTGACTAAGACTTGTTCTGTCCATAGGAACCAGGACAATTCCCCTGAAGCAAATAAGCAGGTATCTCATAGGTACCGAAATAGCAATTATTATTTACTGAGTGTCTACTGCACTGGGCACTTCATATACTGGGCACCTTATTTAATGCTTGAACTCTAAGGTATCTGCTCTCCCCTTGTGCAGATGAGGAAGCAGAGACTGAACCAGGATTATCAAGCTTCCAGCATTCCAGAGGTAGCCAAGCCAGGAGTCAGCGGTAGCTGGCTGCTGTCCCGCACTTGCACGGAGTATGGCCCTGCAAGGGTCATGAGGAGGTGCGGAGACCAGACACTCTGCCTGTTTTGAGAGCTGTTCCAATCTAGCAAAAGCTAAGGAAGGTAAGGAGAACTGTGGGCTCATAGAGCACACACACATTAATGAGAAAGGGACTGTGGGCAGCCGCCCAGGGAAGTCCACTGTCAGGTGGAGAGTCTGCAGTTCAATTGGTTTGCAGGCAGGAAAAGGAGGAAGAAAATGATGGAGAGAGGAAGAATAGCTTCCCAATTTACCTCACTGATCACCCCCTTGGCTGCCTACCTTGGATGTGGATGCCTGGCATGCCTAGAACATGCGGTGACATCTTCCTCACATAGGCCAAGGACCATGTGCACTGTACCCGTGCTCTCACCCATGGAGCAGCTGGTCACCCAGCACAGTACCAGCTCTCATACACACGAGCACTCACCGGACTGCACACTGTGGAATGAACAGAACAAATCCTTACCTGCTTTAAGCTTTATCATCTTATTCCTTTATTACTTGGCTCTGCACACCCTACTTGTAATTGGGCAGTTCTACAATTTCCTCTCAGAATGTTCAGCCTGGTTGTGCATGCTGGGTTCTGGAAACACTTTAATCAGCCAATAAATTAGCTCAGAGCAGACAGCAAACAAAGAAAAGATTGCTTCAGGATTTGCTTTTCATCCCCCAATTGTTTAGAACATTCCAGATAGAACTAGCCTTTAGATTCCTTGAGTATAGAGCAAAAGAAGCACCTTATAACTCAAGGTTTCCTGCAAGCTCCCAGGAGGGAAATTTAAGACATAAAAGGCAATGGCACTCCCTAGGGATTCTCAGAGCCTCCCTGTAGAGCAGCCCACCCTCAAAGACCTGGAGGGTGAATCAGAGATGACCCCTCCTCTCAAAAGGCCCCATAGGCTGGCACTTCCCTTAGGGTGGCCTTTGGGCAATCTCTCAAGTTTGTTGGGGGCCTTATGTGGCAAGCACCATCCCTTCACATGGATTTACAGCAGTGACCAAAATGGGAAAATATCTCTGCTCTACTTTCCCTCAAGTTTTAGGGGCAAAAACAGATAATAAGAGAATATACAAATAACATACAGAGAAGGCTAAATGGTAAGTAGTTCTCCAGAAAAGAAAATTAAGGGAAAGGGAACAGGAAGTACTTGAGGGAGGCAGGGTTGTAATTTTAGGTAGAGTGATCAGGGAAGCCCCCACTGAGAGGGAGGCATGGGGGCAAGGAAAGGTTTTCAAGGGTGGGAATAGCATGTGCAAATATCCTGAGGTGGGAGCCTGCCTGGTGATTTACGTGAAAGGCAAGGGCAGTGCAATTGCAGCAGGTAGAGGGTGCTGGTCAGGGTAGAAGTGACAGAGAGGCACTGGCCCTCCCAGGCCATTTAATAGGCTCTGGCTTCTTCTCTGCCACCATATACTCAGTACTGGGGGATGGGTTGGAGTCCAGAACTGGCATAATCTGACATCTGTGTTAAGAGAATCGCTCTAGCCACTGTGGGGAAATACACACAGGGATAGGGCAGGAAGTAGGAGAGAGACAGGAGGCAGCTCTATCATCCAGGGAAGAGGACTTAAGGCCAGGGCCAGAGGAGGTAGGACTGCAGGTGTTTTGTGGGGAGAGCTAACAGGGTGTTCCAACGCAGGACAAGGGACAGGAGGGACCTCCACACTGGTCTGCCTCATGGAAGGAGAGCTGTGGCACCAGACCTGGGGTGCTGGGAGGTGCATCTAACTAATGATTCTGCTTTACCACCTGGACTCATCCTTTATGGGCCTCACACATTACAGATGACCAAGGCTGAAATGGGGCTCATGGTCCCAGAGGAAGGGATCCTGCACATATCCTGCTCGACCTATCCTCAGATATGGCCTGGAAAAAAAAACCCCTCCTGTGGCTCACAGGCCACAGGGCCCAGGGCAGCCACCCCCCACTCTGCTCCCCATGCAGAAATCTGACCAGGTATGAGACCCTCATGGACACATGGTCTCCCTCCCACCAGGCAGCCCTACTCAGTAGGAAAATGGCTGAGATGGTCTGTGCACACCCTGTTCTCTCTCTGCCTCTCTCCTTTCCTTCTATATATTTGGCAACTTCTTTATACTGACTTCCAGAATCTCGTATCTTCTGTCCTTCCCCTGAGTCTGCCCCTGACACCCTGCACATTTCTGTCCCCACCTGTCCAAGGAGCAGATCTGATTGGGACAATCCATCTCTATCCAGTGGAGGACACCCCAGCTGGACACGTTCTCACCCCACACCAAATGCCACGGGAACACCTGGAGGCCTGGGGGTGGGGGAGACTGTGCTGGGCCAAGGCAGGTTCAGGTGCCTACTCTCCAGGTAGCTCTCCGGGTGGCTCTTCAGGTGGTTCTTCGGGTGGCTCTTCAGGTTCTGATCACCCAGGTGGCAGAATCTCACCACTTTACCCTTTGGTGGGCATTCTGGGGGCTTTTTTTCAACTTTCTTAGCAAAGGGTATATGCAAGAAAGGCAAGCAGAAATTAGTCTTTTCTATTATTTACAGTATTTGTAATAATAACAATTAAAATAATATTAATGAAAAAGGGACAGATCAACAGCAAACTTCGCCTGGGAAATTAGCTCCTTGAAGACATTTCCTGACCATGCACTTTGTATAGGTTCCATCCATGTTTCTTTCTCCTTCTCCCTGCTCACTTCTTCTTGGCACTTAGCAGTATGTGTAGATGTGTTTTTGGGTGTTTACATCTTAACTGTTAACTCTCACTGGGACCAGAAGCTCCTTGAGAGCAGCATCTGATTTGCATCTCTTGCCACCATACACTCAGGACTGGCCTCAATGCCTGACTCACGGTAGGACTCAGTCAATGAATGTAACATGAATGAGGAAATGGGTACATAGTTGGACCCTTAGGGTAGGCTCCCAGACATAGGTCATCCATCCTGCAGCCTAAATATAATAAGCACTCAAAAAATATTAGCTAAAATAACAATTGAGAAAACACTGTGTTCACTACCAAACACACTTCTCCTCTCACCCCCTTCTCTCCTTGCTAAGTCCTCTTTTTCACTCTTCTAAGCACACCTACACGTTGGGCTCTGCATCAGGAGTTTGTCTGAGTTCCCAGTACAGCCAGCACCTCCTCCAGGTGAGCCTTCCTCAGAGCAGTCCTCCCCGGGGGTTGTGATGCCCATGTACCCTGGACAGGGCCAAACAGGGGCCATCCTGTCTTTTTCCCAGTTGAGTCCCAGGATCACACAGTAGGTGCTCAAACATTTGATAGCTAGGTGAAGGAATACAAGGATGGTTCTAATAACAATTCTTTATACAGAGAGAACATCTGTCTTTGAGAAAGCTCTCTAGTGACCTGAGCAAAATCTCCTACCAAGAAACTTTGACTCACAGACACCTCCTTTGAGACAATGAAAGAAAGACTTCTGGCTAGAGCAACCTTATTTCATGGAGGGGGCCCCAGGGACAACCAACCATAAACCACACACAGTTCCCTCTTCATGGATCAAACAGAAAAATCCATGGTCACTTTTCAGGTAGAGAAAAGACCATGATAAGGAGGGACATGACATAACCAGTCACTTTGCTACGCCATGGCACACAGTGCAGGAATTCTCCTGAAGGACAGAAAAAGGGCATAGGCCATTGAAAGAATCAGGGCTTCTCAAGCCACAGCTATTTTATGGCAAGAAAATTTGGGCAAGGAGTAAGTTCCCTGGGCCATGATACTGCTTTTCCTCACTCCTGGTCTGAAAATAAACGCAAGCGTTCTGCCCCGATATGGGTAAAGGAGTATGTTGTTCTCATTGATTATGTCCAGATGATTTCAGAAGGGCTCAGAGCCAAGCAGGAGTGTTATGAAAGGACACTTATTCTTTGGTATAACTACTCCCACTTTGAGAGGGCACTGTCCCAAAGACAACTAAGTGAGTCCAGGAAACTGGGGTTTAATTTGCAGAAGGGCTTCCCTAGACTGGGATGGTCTTCATGCCCTTCAACTTGTATAGGTCACTGGGGAAGGTGACTCCCACTAGGTGCAGAGGGGCAGGCAGTGTGGGTGAGGCAAGGGAGAGCTGTCCTTGGCCCTCCTTCTGTTGGCCAGCCCTCTCACTTATCTGGTGACCTGGATGGTCAGTGACCAGGAATACACTGAATGCCCAGATCGGTCAAGAAGAGTAGAGACAGGGAGCAGCTCCTCTGCCAGGTGCAGGTGGTCTCTGACTGTGAGAACATGGCCGTGTCCTGCATATGGTGAGGTTACCTCTGTGGACCTGTATCTTTGCTCTGCAGTGCTGGATATACTTAAAAGAATAATTTTTATCCTCCTTCTCTGTGGTGCCATCCCTGAAACAGCAAAAATCACAAGTGACTCTCAGTGCAGGATTGCCCAGGAGGCAAAATAGACACACTGACTCTTGGAGCTTTGCCACAGAACAGGAGACTCCACTGCCCTCTGCCTGAGTCTCAAGGAAGCCGGTCTTGTCTGTAACTGAGGGCTGACATATCCATGTAAATGACAAGCGGTCCCAGTAAACCAGCAGGTGTGCCTTTCCCTGTACACCATCTCAACAAGACAGGTGTCGCCCTGGCTGCTGTGGCTCAGTGGGTTGAGCACTGTTCTGGGAAATGAAAGGTTAGCAGTTTGTTTCCTGGTTAGGGCCTGGATTGTGGGCTAGGTCCCCAGTTGGTGGTGTGCAAGAGGCAACCAATCAATGTTTCTCTCCCACTGTTTCTCCCTCCCTTTCCCTTCCTCTCAAAAAATAAAGAAATAAAATCTAAAAAACAAAACAAAATAAAGACAGTTGTCTTCCAGGCAAGGTTCAAAGACTGGCAAAAGGGAAAGAAAAGATGGATACATGAGGAAAAAAAAATGTCCAAAGTAGAAATTAGGAAATGCATCTTGAAACAATGGGATAAAATATTCTATGGGAAATATTTTTAATGATTTCACAATTATTAATTATCCCATTTTAAAAACATATAATGAAGTAAAAAAATGTTCAAACTAATAGAGCATTAAGTGAAAAGACAGGGATATAAAACTTCATGTTTAATATGATCCCAATCATGTTTGGAAAACAAACACATATGCAGGACACCCTAATATTCATGAGGGTCTTCTCTGGATTATGGACAGGGCAAATTCCATTTCCTTCTTTAAACATTGTTTTTATATATTTATACATTCTACATTTTCCGTACTGAGCATAATGTTTTTAATTGGAAGGAAACATTTTAAAACACATTATTTTCAAACTGTGGAGACATCATATATGGCTCAGCTTTTGGCAGGTCCACCAATCTGAGCTGTGAGAGTCACCTGAAACTGGTGACCTTGCTAAGTTTAAGCCCACCGCTGTCTCCCCCCTCCCCAATGAAGTCTGTGGATGCACCAGAGCCCAGGAGAGCAGGTAGGGGTTATGCCGCCAAATTCCTCCCAGCTTCTCCCCACCACACAGGGCTGTCTGAGATCAGAAGACCAAAGGGACAAGAGCATCCTCCCAGAGCAGAGCCAGGAGGAAAATGGCACTCCTCTGAAGCTTTCTGCCCGAGTACCATCTCAACCTGAGCACCCTCCTCACACCCACCACTAGGCCCTGTAGAGCAGCCAGCACTCCCAGAAGTCCTTGGGAATGAAACACAGTATCTCCACTTGCTCCTTGGGCAGATAGGCCTTGTCTCACCAAAGGCATAGAGGCAGCTGCAGGCAGAGCATGAAAAAAATCAAAACAATTTCCCTCCCTCCCAAGCATAACACAAAACAGAGAGATATCTTGGTTTCTTTTTTCTCCTGACAGCCTTCTGTTGTTCCTTTTCCAGCATTCCTCCACATATCTTGACATTTTCAGAAAAATCATGTTAAATTATACCCTCCCTCCCACCTCAGACTTATAAGAACAGGGTGTCAAGTCAAGTCCCATTTGACCCATTCAGTGACCAGTTCTGGACACCTCCCAGGTCAAGGAAATTATGGGCTCCCTCAGGAATCAAATGAGTACATGAGAAGGTGGGACCCTCAGCAGCTCCAGAAAGTCAGGTCATAATTTACTGTGTACCTACTCTGTACCCAGCCCTCTGTCAAGCACTCCAGGGAAACAGCAAGAGACTAAGTAGCCAAACACACAGTCCTCATTGTCAACAAATTTACCATCTGACAAGAGGCAAAAAATACATGAAGGAAGAATAAAGATAATAATTAAGCCCTAAACCAGATAGAAAAGGCATTTCAAGCAGTTGTTAGAAGCTGTCAAGAATACTGTGCTGCGTGTCTGAGTAACAGTAGAGCCTCCATGAGTACAGCCAGGATAGGGGCAGCAATAAGGGCCATGTGTCTGTGTTCTTGCTCCCAAAGACTGGGAGTGGAACAAAAAGGAAGGAAGACGGCTTCAAGGAGGAATGAGGACTTGGGACGATTCAGAAAAATAATAGGCTTTGGGTAAGTGAAAAGACATTTTAGTCAGAGGAAATATACCCAGGCATGAACCTTGAGTATTTTATGCTTGAATACATTCATTTCTTCTTTCACTCAACTAATGTAATAAACATTTATTACATGCCTAGGTGCAATTCATTGTGATCCAATGAGAAACAGAAGTTCTCACTTTGCCCTACCTTTTTCTTGTTATCGCCGCAGAGAAGAAATAATGAGCTCCAAAAACCTGTCTCACTCAGGACCATGTGACATTGGCTACCTTTACCCACGGCACTCAAAGTGTGGTCCTTGGACCAGCAGCACTTGTATCACCAGAGAGCTTCTTTGGTTAATACTGACTGCTAGCCATCCCCTTGGACCTCTAGAATCAGAATCTGCATTTTTACAAGCCCCCCAGTGGTCTCCTACCAGATTACAGATTAGAAGCACTGACCCAGGTCAAAGAGCCCTGAAGGCTTAGAGCCCAAGCATGATAGGCGGAGCTACAATGAACTTCCAAGATCATCTAGCTCAACCCCACAATATACTTGGTGACAAAACTCAGGTCTGAAAAAGTTAACCAATTTTCCAGTTTTTAAAATTTCATTGTCAATTGGTTTTAGGCTAAAACAAACAAACAAAAAACCCACAAACCCTCAACAACAAGGTGGTATTTCATGACTCACATCATCCCTCAGCCTGCTTCCCAGAAGCCATGGGCCTGCCACTCCTCAAGCTCCATTTTGTAACATGAAGCCACAACACCTGAGCCACCTGGACAAGAGAATCCCAGAGGGATGAACATCACGGACCTTCCCATGTACTTCAAAACCAAAATTAAGGCCATTTAAGTACAAGGTCATGGTAAATGTCACATCATGGTAACCATAACTACTGAGACCTTTGCACAGATTCCCACTGTGCCCAGTGGTACTGCCTGTAACGGTGGTGCCTCCTAGACTCACTTTTTGTTGAACTGAGATACACATCATCAAGAAAGTACAAACGTATACAAACATCAATTTATCTACAGTATAGTATATACTGAATTGGTTCTTTTTAAGGCTCCTTTGTGTAGAAGCAAAGAACTTGGAATCCTATTCTGGCTGGGAATAAATAATGAGAAAAAGCATCTCCAGCTAGTTGGTGACAAGGTGGCATCACACTGTGCATATAATGTGTGCAGTCCAAGCCATGTGACGGCAGACAAAAGGGCTCTTTTTTGTGAGGATAGATGAAGCATGGAGGAAGAGATAGTTAATAATTTTCTTTGCATATGACAGCTTGGAAAATCCCAGTTCAGCTTTATAATTTGTCACCCATTCCAAGAACACTTGACAAACGAATGTGAGTAACACAGTGCCATTTTCATCTGCCAGACGGAATAGTTGTTTATGTCCTTGATAAGCCCACTAATAAATTTTTCAGGGTATTTACAGCTGTGGTTTGGAGTCCAGATACAGTGTGTCATGCTCTGCACACACTGGTACCACTTTCTTCAAGTACCTCCATCTGTTTCTCTATCACATGTCTACAGGTTTCCAGAGCTACTAAATAAGAAAGTGATGTCAGTTACCCTGTGGTCACTCTATAACCATCTGTCATCTGATCCCTTGTATCCTCCAGCAGGTCCACAGACAAGGATCAGGGACAGCAGGCTTGTGGGCTCCTGGCAGGACTACAACATGTAAGCAGAAAAAAATGGTAGCCAAAGTGAGAGTAAGTCATCTCCTTTGGTGACAATTCTTTGCCTTACAAAACTCCCAGTGTGCTGTCAGGAAATGCTAAACAACCCTCAACAGAAAGCAGGTGGGGGTGACATTAGGCCTATAAGACAAAGGTTCTGTTTTGGGAGGTCACTTGGGGTGCCTAGCAATGTAAGGAGGAAACAATCTTTAATAACATTTGAGTAGACTCTTCATATTTTCTGGCTTCCTCTGATCTGAGCCACTTGCAGTCACACTGAAATGCCTGCCTCCTTTGTGACCTGGTCTTTACACAATCAGAACATGAGTTCTCACAAACCCAAATATGTTAAGAATTGGGGCAACCTAGCTAAGCCAAACCTCTCCTAATTCTAGCTGGACTTAACACAAAAGCAATCACAGCTGATGACAGCCATCCTGATTTTTAATTTCTTTTTTTTATGAGACCCAGGATTTAGATTCTTATGCCTTTCTGAATGGTTGCAAATGGGGGTGTCTAGATTTCCCAAGTTTTTCTTGAACGCAGAAGTTCAAAGAGTTTTCTTGGTAGCTTCATCTTTGCGCAAGCAAGATAGCTCAGGGGCAAGAGACTAAGGCAAAGGTATGGAGAATAGCATGATGTGATGGGGTGACTCAACCAGCTGGCAGCAATCAGCTCCTGCAGCGCCCACACCAAGCGGTGCCCCATTGTTTTGGTTTTACCTGAAAGAAGAGAGATAGCACAATCAACTTGGTAATGAAGAGTGGCTATAAAAGGAAATTTACCAAGTTGTTAATTGCATCATAGGCAGCCCAATGTCCTACAACTAGTAACAGGGGGATGCATACAGTACCTGAGCCTGGAAGGGAGGAAGAGAAAGAGGTTCACAGAACCCAGAGACAAGCTCACATGCAGAGGGACTGCTATGAGCAGTGGCCTCTGTGGAAGGAGACAGTGGAAGGCAAACATCCTGCTCCATGCTTCCTCCTCCAGCATGTGCCCAGGATATGGTCCAGACAGCTCAGCCTCCTGGACACATAGAGGACCAAGGGGAAGAGTGGCTTTGCAGGGCCAAGTGGAAACTGCCTGTGCTCTCAGAGACTCCTGGACAGCCTCAAGATGCCTGAGCCCCTTAGAAGAATGGATTCTTTATGTTCTTGATAAGCCAGTCTATTCATAGGTGTAGTTTGGAGTTCTGAACTTCTGCAGACACTTGTGTGGCTTTTCTACACGGTAGGAGGGATTGAGGGATGATTATGATTACTGGGGCGGGGGGGGGGAGGTGGGACCACTATACATACACAGAGAGGAGGCCAAGTGTCTATCTACAGGACCCTCCAGAAACCAGTCCCTTGGAAAAATTCTAAAAATGTAAAATTCTGTGACATGTGATCACTATCCCTCTTCAACCTCTGACATCCCAGGGAGAGGGTCCACTGTCATGGCCTGAGTGTGTCAGTAGGTGATGGATACCAAGACAGCAAACATAGATACAGCCAAGCGACTGAGCTTGGGGCAGTCTGTCATCACTGTTGTATCTCCCAGTGTGCCCACTACCAGGATGGGGCTGAAAGCTACTCACTTGCGCTTTTAGATGCAGACCACATCATTGCTGACAGCCCCCTAGACACATGGTCTCAGAAGCTGAGAAAGGCTCAGAGTTTGGGAGATAGATGTGCACCTTCTCTGTGCTCAAGACCCACCCTGTGGGTCTTGTCATGCAACGCATCTCTGCAGGGAACCAGATGTCACTGTCATCAGACTCATGATACCACAGTTCAAGTTTTTCTGTCAAATGAGTTTATGCCACAATAGGGGACATAAATTTTCAGTTTTCAGAACTTCATGGATTTTAGAATTGTGGATAAGGGCCTGTGTATAGAGCTCCTTGGACATGCTAATCAAGGACCTCTCTGTCACAGGACTGCAGTGAGCCACCTATGCTCAGTGCCCAGGTCCCAGCCATCAAGGGACTGAACCATGAGAAAGCCTAGGCTCCACATGCCCCCAAGGGCTCTGTGCCAGTTCCAGGCCCGCCCTTGAGCAAAACACTGACTCTGTCCAGGTTTTGGTTAGTTCACTGTACCACTTGGGCAATAAGAACGTATCTCCTGTGGGACCCCTGCAAGATGGCGAGAGATGGTGCATGACAGCAGTAATATCACAGGGTACCTCAAGGCCCTTCCCTCCACCTTAGTCTTCCTATCTCGCATCCTCCTAGTTGCTCTGAGGGCTGTGGTTCAGCACAGCCAGGCAGAGCGCCATCCCCAATCACATGTTTTAGTCATCACAACTAAAAAATCTGTCCCATCATTTTTTGCCTATTCTTTACTGTAAGAACTGAAAGTGAAACAAAATACTAGGATAAAGTTATTTTGCAAATCCACAGATACAGGGATCTGGGCTCCAGGGCTCTGATCACCACATACTTTTCCTTTTTGCCCCAAAGGACTCTTTGCTAGATGTTCACCTCTCAGCGGCAGAAACATCATTTTATTCAAAAGCATAAGGTCGGATTTTTACCAAGACCTTACTTAAATATCACAGCTTTTCCTTGTCAAACTATCTTGCAGTTTACAAAACCTGAGAACCCAGAGCAGAAAAGAGAGATGGAAATAAAACAGGAGAAAATACAAAGGTGCTTGGGCAACAGGCAACAACTCGTGGCTCCAAGCCACACGGAGGCCTGGTCTCCACAACTGAATATGAAGCCGGCGAGACTAGGACAAGAAGAAACCCTCTAATCCTCAGACTCACACACTGCTGGTTCTCAGAGGCTTTGGCTTCCTCACTCTCGACCAGGGGTCCTTGCCATATGCAAAAGCCACCCATAAGTCTTTGTCCCACAGAACTCTCAAAGAGGACTGAGGAAGACACACAGCAGGCTCCAGGTATCGCACCATGACAACAGGGCATGACCAGAACAAGGCTTACCACCCAGCCCACTGGGCTTCCTCTGCCAGACACTCAAGGATCCCCTGCCTGCACTGCCACTGCTAATACACACTTCCACATGCTAACACAGAGCAGCCTGCTGACAGCAAAGCCACAGGACAGTGAATGGCCCATCCATAAATCTAATTAACACAAAGCATTTGGTATCATTGCCATGGAAAGGCCAGCTTCATCCAGCTGTTAACACTTGATATTCCAGCTGCCTTTCCAGAGTCCTAAGGTACTCAGCCCCATAAAAACGGCACTCCCAGCACACAGCTGGGTGGCATGGTCCCCAACCAGAATGCCTTGCACTTAACCCCTCCTGTTGCCGGGGCTTCCTTCGCAGTTGGTGTTGGATGATACACCAACCTCGAGGTTGGTTTCTTTGTTAGACCTTTTCTCTGGGCAGTGAGGAGATGGGTGTGGCCTGGCTGCAGAGTGACAGCACCTATTGCATTGCACAGGGCAGCTGTCTCCCACCTGGAGTTCCTTTGGACGTTGTGAGACCAAAACATCTTTCACTGCTTTCCCAAACACTGTCACCAGGAAAGCAGATGAGCCCAGCATGGGTCTTTTACATTCCTTTTAAGCATCATCCTACCTGGTCCTCAGGTCATTTTAAACCACAAACACTGTGAAAACATGCCCAACCACCCAGTGGAGCTGCTCTCAGAAATCTACAGTTAAGTGGCTCTGCCCAGCCTGGCCTGGGAAGGTGTTCTAAAAAGGCACCCAGGCCTCAACAATACCATTTGGCCCATAAAACTGGCAGTGGTCTCTCAGACACTTACAGATGCCACTCCACAGGCAAAACCACCCTGTTCTGGAGCCCTGAAAACCATAGGAAAAAGCAGTGTTGTATTCTGGTATAAAAAAAAAAAAAAAAGAAGGAAAGGGAGGCCTATTTAGTAATCCCAAGTTCTAAAACCATCCTGTTTCCTGAGCTAAAACACCTCCAGTGGCTTCCTCATCAGAGGGTGAGCAGGAAGGCAGGGCTGAGGGAGTGATGGGAAGGGGCTGTGCCTGTTTCTTCCAGGCCCACCTCCCAGCCACACTTCCAAGACTGGTTGCTTCTAAGAATAAGTCCTAGCCTGGAGGCAGGAGCCTGTCCCAACAACCACCAAATTCCACCTCTTTCATCTTTCATAACTTATTTTATAATTTTGGTCACTACCAGTCCTTGAATGCTTTAAGAAAGAAAAACCCCATTAGTAATACTCACTATCAATAGAATGAAGGTACTTAAGAAAACCAACACCATCCGAATGGTGTCACTTCCCAAAAAGAAACTCATGAGGGGAACATCACAGGTAAGAAAACCGGAAGCCCTCCAACCCATCCCCCCGCAGAGCCACTTCCTCTATAAGACCTGTGGGCTCTGGGTCACATTCTTTCAGTATCTTCCTTAAGGAGTAGAAATGGGAGGGCTCGTTGGCCACTGCTTAGCTGGGACAAGGAATATTCCTGTGAATGTGAGTGAAGAGCTGGTAGTATATGAAAAGCTCCATCCCCAGTATCACTCTCCCTGCAGGTTTCTCCTAGGCCAGGCTCAAGGTCTTACAGAATAACAGAATTGCAGGGGAGAGAGTGGGTTCACGACACAGAATGTGGGCACTGGGATGGACTCTGAGGCCACTCCATATGTGCTGCAACTACAAATCCATACACAAGAGCACCCTGCGCCAGTCCCTGACTAGCAGCCTGGACTCATCCTCCAGGAACAGAAGCTCCTGCCTCCATGGCAGAGCTGCACAAGAGGAGTAATTGAAGCCAGGCGAAGCCAAGTTCAAATCCCAAGTCCACCACTTAACATCTCTGAGACTTGGGAAGCTATTTAACATCCCTAAGTCTCCAATTCTTAACCTACAAGAGGGAGCTCAAGTCCCCTCTTCCTGGGTCCCTGGGAGCACTGAGACACATGAAGGACACCTCCCTTGCAGCTGTGCTCCCACAGCCCGAACTGCTACAAAAAAAGCCAAAATTCACCCCATAACCACCTTCTCTTCACCACATACCCTATCGCACTTTAAGGAGCAACCCCACACCTCACTGGTGTCTTCCAGAAGCCTCTCTGGTGGGTGACCTCAGAAATGGGTCACCCACCATTTCTGAGTTTCCTGCTGGCCAGTGAAGCTCTGCTCTTTCAAGGTGTGCGGTGCTGAGCAAGAAAAGACACACAAACACTCACTTTCAATGGGTGAGATGAGGCCTCAGTGGAGGAGTATAGCCGTGGTGCCCTCCGGGCTGGAGAAGGAGCTCTACTTCTCTCAGGGGCAGGAGTCCAGGGAGGCTTCATCAAGTAGGTAAGATTGAACAGAGGGCTTTCCAGATGGAGGAAAGGCTGCAGGCCCAGCTCTGAGTGGGAGCACAGCTGGGCCACAGTCCCCAGGCATATTCTAATAGATATGCTAGCCACTTTTGAAAACTAGGTGTTTACAGTTACCCTTCAGAATGTATCATCCTACTGTCTTCAGAGCTGCTGTCCATGAACCTAGCCCTGGGCCAAGCTGTGACTTCACTTCTGTCTGTGAACACAGCTCTGTGTACTCCTCATTCAACCCCTGCTGGGCAGCTACTCTTACCCCTTCTTACATACGAGGGACCTGGTGCTCAGTAAGCTGAATGAATGTGTCCCAACATCATCACTTTGGATATGCCACGTCTCCACACAACTTCTCTCAGGCCCCTTGTGGACCTGCCTGACTCCAGAGGGGGCTGCCAAGGCTCCTCCCATTAGGTCAGAATCTACTCCAATTTGTCCTGACCAAGGGCAGGCGTACACTGCCTCCAGCCTCACCCTCACCTTGCCCAGGTACTGAGCTTAGAGAACACAGAAAGAGACTGCCAAGTCTTGATAGAGAGATGCATCCTTCCCCTTTGGCCTTTCTGGTTCCTAAATCATGAACCAAAACCATAAATTTGAAAAGTAAAAGAAAATAATCAGCCAAGCCCACTTTAAGGGAATTGCCCCAAGCACACTGGGGTGCACAAACACCCCCATCACAAGGATAAGCACCAGAGTGAGTTAACCAGCTCCCTACACTATCTATTCCACTAAGAGTCCCCAGGAGTGGCAGCAACTCCAGGCCCACCAGGCACTCCTACACCACGCCGCACAATCCACCCACCACAGGCCCAGGCTCTGCAGGCCCAGGGTCTTCTGAATGTGGTATGTCCTGCAGGGCCATGGACTGGAGCAGAAAGTCTGCTTGAGTTAACCCCTTGCCCCACTCCCATGTTTTTGGCCTGTCAGCAAAACCCAAGGTCACTGCTTCCCTGAGGTGGATTCTTTTTGTTAAGAAAAGCAGACAGCTTGCACCAACTATGAACATGACTAAATAATGCAATCTGATCTACACACATGAGCAAAGTGTCTCTCCCTTCATTAATATGCAAAGGAAGCATGAAGATTTAACTCCAATAAACACACAGAGCAATAAAATAGATACAAACAGCTGCTTTACAAACCCATCAGAAACTGGTCCCTTGGGAAGACAACAAAAAAACAAAAAATCACACAAGCAAGCAAGCAAGCAAAGCACCTTCTCTCCCTGAATTGTAGCACAATTAGAGACAGGGCACCCAGGGCCTCAGCACTAGGCCGCCTGTATGGTCTGGCAATACTGTTCAACTCAGGCTTCTCCCAGGCTCCTGCTAGCCAACCCACCGTGCAGCCACACCTTCTTTAGGTTCTGCCCCTGGAGGCAGAATGTCAGCTCTGCCCACTCCAGGGGAAGTCTGCACATACATCCTCCGCCCACCCTCAGTGGCCCCTGTGCTCCACCCCACAATAATCACCTGCCCCTGTAGTCTGGTTGCCCATACCCCAGGATGGTCAGTGTGCTCATCTCCACAGAATCACCTTGCAGATTTGCTTTGCAGAACTCCTGCCACTCCATCATCATGATTTAGCTCTACCCTGAAGGCAGAAGTGTGGACAATCTGGCTCACTAAAACCACGTTATGTTCAAATGAAGTATATAGCACTTTTTCAGTGAACAGGCCAGAGCTTGATTGAAAAGATCCCTGTCCTCAGTTTCCCAGCAGTGGAACACCCATCATCCCCTCTTACAATGGTGAGAAATGCACGCTCCACAGTCAGACCCACAGAACTGGTAACTCCCCCAGCATGCCTGTGCTTGTCATGGGGAACAGAGGGCACTCCAGTCGGGGACTGTGCGAGCAGCAGAGGGAGGATGGATTATTGGCTGTCCTCGCTTTCCCAGTTCCAGCAATCAGTTAGTGACAGTATAGGACTGTGACAGATAGGCTCCACTTATTATCACATGGATGACTCATTCCTGTCTCTCAATAATCAGCCCCTTCTCTCTTATCACCTCCTCCCTCCCCCCACCTCTCCCCTTCCCACTTCCCCTGGGGACAATGAGGCTCAGTAGTTAGGTCTGAGGATCTGCAACTGTGCAGACCTGTTTGAATCTGCATCATCACTTCTACCTGTGTGACCCTATGCAAGGGCCTAATGGCCAGAACTTCAGTTTCTGCCTTTGCAATTAGGATACACTATCAGCTTCCAAAGGCTTGTTATACTCAGTATATGTGTAATGGACAGAGGACAGCTGACCACACAGTAGGTGCTCAATAAATGGGGAGAGGAATGCGGACCTTGTCTAAACAAAATCCACAACACTCTTAAGTCACAGACTCATTTGGAGTGAACCTCGTTTCAGCTCATGCAGATATATCATGTAGGCACTCACCCTTTGATGCTAAATAGCAAAAAAGCTGTTTAATCACCCAACTTGTCTATTGATCTATTGGCAGGAAGTTTTTGAGCTTAGAAAATCCTTACTTAATGCTTTGAAGGACAGGGAACTTGGATCCCTGCATTTCTTTCCTACTGCTGCTAGCACCACACTGTCACCCCAGTCAAGCCCGTCTGGTCAACAATCACCCAGGAAGGGATTCCGCATTGCTCCCCCTTCCCCAGTGCTCACTGTCCAGCAGGCTGGGTCTCTAATAACATCCCACCCTCACCCAGTAAGTGTACCCATGACAGACATGGAGCAGCAGCAGGCAAGAAGGCTGCTGCTGTCCAGGCCATGGGACCCCGGGCCAGTCCTCTCCACTTTCTGAGCCACCATTTCCTTGTATGTGAAATGACGAGGTTACGCCAAGAGGCCCCTGGGTTCCTTTCCAGTACTAACATGCTAGGATTTTATGCTGAATTCTCAGCGACCAGTTCTCTGTGTTTCATGTGGCTTTTATTCTGCACTGGTGCAGATCATTAAAGTTAACTGCAGATGTCCAAAGCTATTTATGATTCTGAGCACTGCAGCAAGAAGGAGCCCTGAAAAGCACAGGGAAATGAACTGTGCTGAATTCTGATATAAAAAGAAAAAAAAGAAAAGGGGGGCCTGTTTAGCAATCTGAAGTCACAAACCTCTTCCTCTCCTACCCCAAAGCAGCACAACCCAAGAGAACCCATGGCCTCGGGCACAGTTGTTTTGGTGCCCCCTGATTTCCTGCACACTCTCACTCCCCAGCTGCCCAGAGGTCCCCAAGGGCCCACATCCTAATTATTCCCACAGGCCTTGGCAGTACCCCCTACTACTAATATACAATCTCTAATCCTTCCCTCAAAAGTAAGCCTCCCCTATCCTCACCTGGCCTGGCTCTAAGCTGTCTTAGCTTGAAATCAATCTGAGGAACCAAAGAGTTGGCAAGCAGGTCAACATCTGTAATGGTTTGGCATCATTGCTCCCAAGGGAACGTTCCCAAAGGAAACGTAAGCTGACAAGAGCTGAAAAAGTAGAAAATCCCAATGATGGAATTCCAAAAGGAAAGGGTGGTGAGGACATTCTGGGTAAAGATAAGAGTCTGGGAAAGGAATGTACCCGATTTCCTTGAAATTCCACCAAATAGGCCACTGTGTGTGCTTCTCCCTTCACCCCTGCAGAATGTGACTGATGAGAAGGCAGTTGTGCTGACTTCCCCAGCATCCCAGCAAGGTGGAGAAAGACTCTAAAGGCAGGATAAGGAAAGCAATGGAAGCTCCCATTTGGGTGAAGCCACTTCCTTTGGGATTGTAGAGCTGCAAGTTTAGCCTAAATGTGAGTATTATCACATCTTTACTAGCCCCTCATTAGCCCTGAAATCCTCTCATGGTTACCAGCTTTGAATGAGCAATGGAGATGGTAGAAAAGGTTGGAGTTAAGTCACCTCCCTCAGAAGTGAGCAAATCTCTCAGCAAGCTAATTAGCATAGTACGCCTAAGCCTCGTGCCAAAATACAAGTGTGGAATCTGGACTAGAGTTTTTGTTCTGCCTCTCAAAGCCACATGGATGATTTTCTAAGCTATAAATGGACTTACCATAAAATAAATGGCTAAAGCAGCCACAACCAGGTAGAAAAATCATGTCAAAGTCAAGCACATGCCCATTGACTTTAGGATGAAGGAGCCTACAAGCCAAAAAATATACTTATCTTTATTGTTGAAATTACATATTTACACAGTGCCTGGGCAGATTCCTCAGCAAAACCACCCTCGCCTCCATTGCTCTGGTGTGTGCTCCTTCACCCCTTGACTTGAGGCTTAGCCACATGACTTGCATTGGCCAATGGGATATTGGTGGACAAGACACAGGCAAAGGCTTGCAAAGTGTCTGAGCTGGGCATAGGTGGGCTTTCTTGCAGTCTTGTCTTCTGACATGAGAACATTTTTCAGGAGGCTGCTAGTCCAAAGAAAGTAGAAATCAAACGCAACAGACCTGGACCTAACCACATCTTAAAGCCAAGACATGCATATGTCAGCCAAAACTCACACGTGCCAAGTGAGTAGTAAATGCTCATTGTGTGTGCCATGGATTCTTGGACTGGGTTGTTATGCAGTATCACTGGAGCACTGACTGACTGACTGACAGCGTCTCACATTCCTATAACCGCATGGTCAGCCTTCCCCACTGTCAAATCTCTGTACCTCATTGTTAACCTTTGTTCATTGGCTTTATTTTATTTATTTTACTTGAGCAGAGAGCACTGAACACCCAGGTAGAAGAAGGAATGCCCTGTTCCCTCAGAAGTGCCATCCCTTCTGCCAACTGAAAGTCCCCAACCTGAAGTTCCTCAGGCCTCTGCTGCCATGTGTGCCTGCTTTGCATGCATGCTGGAGAAGTGCAAGCATTAGCCCTGTTGGTACCATGTCCACCATGGACTGGAGGAAACACCCTCCACAAATAAGTGCAGACAAGATAAGTCAGGTGCATTACTGAAATGGCTGTTAGCAAAAGAAATACCTTTGTAAATTATTTTCATGAGGAAAGAGTCCAAGTTATCTGGCCATTGTTTCTTCACTTTCAAGATGCAAGGTTGTCAGGCAGAAAAATGTAATTTTCCAAGTAATCATTTTCTTAAATCTATGCATCCGTCCACAGCTATGCTGTTGTCACAATGATACACTGGGGTTCCTCATGAACGGGAGGGACCTGAGTGTGAGAGATCAAGTTCCAACCTCAGCACTGCCTGCTGAATTCCTAGTTAACTCAAAGCTCTATGCATGCACAGGAGCTCAGGTAATAAATATGCCAGTGCACACAGTAAGTCTCAGGGATGTACTTTTCAACTGAACCAAAGCCTGCTAGTATTCCATGGGCTGCCCAGAGATATAGGCATCTGCTAAATGCCCTAACAGGAGTAGGACTCCTCAAAGTCCAACTAAATCTTATGAAATTACACAGTCATTAGTAATTGAGAGCATGGAGGGGATTCCCATAACTGAGTTGCAAGTCACATAAAGACACTTAAATTAAGTGACACTAGAAAAAGAATCAACTCAAAATCCAAGTCAAGCATTGCCTGAAAACAGCAGTACTGGTGCCAGAATCACAGTTAGATTACTGCACAGAGAAAGAGGCCAGCGTGAAAAATCCAAAAATGGAGGACCACACCTGGCCCCAGTGCAGCTGAAATTCTGGGATCCATTTCTGAGTAAATACAGACACACTGAAGGCCTGTCCTATCACCCCCAACCCATGTGGAGCTTCTTCACATTTATTCCATCATCTTGCTTGATGATTGGCATTTCACAGGTACTCAGTAAAAGACTGTTGGATTATGTCTTCAACTTTCCCTCGAACACAAAGGTTGGCCAAATGTTTCATATTCTGTCTCTACTCTCTTCGTTGCTTAACTGTTTTACTTCCATAAGGTAGGATATATATTTAAAAAAATTAAAACTGACTTCTCTAGATACAAAACAACTGAGCAATCTGATATGTCAACCATGCTGGAAGAAAGATTTTTTTCCAGGTATTCTCTAAGGATTTAGACTATTTGTCTGGGAAAAGCTCTTATCTGTCCAGCACCTTAGCTAAAAGCTCTCTTAACATAATGATAGTAGTTGTATCATTTAGTTTCACAATATACATGTGAAATACAAGTTTTCTTCAGTTATTGCAATTGTTTTACAGATGAAAAAATTAAAGCACTAAGCAGTTTGAACAAGGCCCTCCACATAGCAATGACTAGACTAGAGTTCCAAGTCCTTCCTGGGTCCTAGAGGGCACTGACATTCTTCAGATGGGCCTGGACCCTGATAGAGTCATTCTTAGGCCATTGTCACTGGTTTTGTGCCAATAGTAGCTGTTGTGTTTATTGAGGGAGGCATATTTACTATCAATGCCACTCACATCCCAAAAATCTAATCCTGTATCAATTTAACCATGACCCTTTACTAGAGAAAATGATTTTTTATTCCTCTAAGATATGAAATTTTTACCATCTCCAAAATCACAAACAAGGTCTGTCTAGAAAAAGTCCAGCTACTGTCAGTATGATGAGAACAGTTTGCAAAACATCTATGTAACATCAATGTAACATCGATGGCAGCCAAGGAGAGTGGATTGGATGCACATGTGTGAACAATGACATCTTCACTGTATCAGTCAGCTGGGGCAGTAGATGCCCATTGAGTGAGCATGTGTATTGTGTGGCCAAATGACTGAGTGAGTAGAGCAACAAATATGCATCAAATTTTGCATTAAGCTTAAACCTTCCTCAGTGGAAACTATTAGAATGATTCAGAAGGCTGCAGCTATGGGCAACTGGTGATTGGCAGCTCCATCACAACAACACACTCACTCATACACCACAACTCTTGCAGAGTTTTTTGGTGAAATTCATTACATCTTGTGCAGAATTTTTTTTGTGAATCATCAAATCACCCAGGTGACTTGGCCTCCCTACAGCCTAGATTTGACACCCTGGAACTTCTGGTTTTTCCCAAAACTAAAATCATCTTTGAAAGGGAAGAGATTTTAGACCATCGATGAGATTCAGGAAAATATGATGGGGCAGCTGATAGCAATTCTGACACAGGATTTTGCAGAGTGTTTTGAACAGTGGAAGAGACACTGGGAGAGCTGTGTGAGGTCCCAAGATACCTACTTTGAAGGGGACTGAGGTGCCATTGTCCTATGTGCAATGTTTCTTATATCTTGTATCTTCTTCAATATATACCTCTATTTTTCCTAGTACATGGCTGGATACTTTCTAGAGAGATCTCGTATACTTGCACATTTGGTAGTGTGGGAGAATATTTGCGCTTTCTCTGCTTTTCAGTTGAATGCCTGCTTCTGTAGAGTCAGACACTGATCCTGGAGAATAAAGGGCTTCCTTACTCTAACCCTTGGCAGGTTCAATCAAAGGACAGACTCAGCCATGTCCAGATCAGAATCAATCAGCCCCTGGGGAGAGCAAATGCCATCGAAATTAATGAGTGTTGCATTCCTCTCTGTCAAACCAACCATGAAACTCTCCCTGGGATGAAAACACTGAGTCCAGGGCTAGGCTCATAGGAGAATGTTCTGTCTTCCCAAACCCAGCTGTAACTGACAGGGCTATATATCTATCCCATAACTGCAGACAAAGAATATTTGTTCTCCATAAACCAAGAGTGAACTTGAAAAACTAACTGACCTTGAAGGGCAAAACCTCACTTGCATTACCAGTTCCCCCTGAAACCTTGAGACTCCTGAGACCCCTCTAATGGGGGCCTCACTCCATAAACTCAGTAGAGGGGAAGTGGGTAGGTGGCTATATTGAAGAGGAAGGGGAGGCCAGCAAAAAGTGAAATGAATTGTGAAAAGTGACGTATTTTTTAAGAATAGCTGTCCAAATGCACAGATAATCTTTGTTAATCCCAAAACTAGGAAGGGGCAACAATCCTACAGACAGGAGAAGAAAGGATGGGTGTACCAGGGAGCTGCAGGATACAATTTGAGTGTTTATTAACTGACTTGTACTTTATTATTAAGATTTCTAGTCACCTCAATCATTTGGAACAACCTTCAATCTCAAAATAAACAGCACCCCAAATAAGTGAGAAAAATTGCTGTCCAATTGCCCATGGACAAGAAAGCCCAGATGTCAGGGAACATTGATTTCTTCATGGTTCTAGCTCCTCAGCCCCTGGCCCACCACAGACTTCCTGTGTCTGTTGAATTGAAAGAAATATCCCAGGACGTTCCTCAGATACCATTAACAAGCACTCAGGAAATTATCCATAAGGGCCAGGCATGGTTCTGAGTTATTTACCAATATTACCACAAACTTGTAAACTGAAGTCTGGTAATCAGATTTTCCTAGGAAGCCCCAAGTCTCTCCCACTTTGCATCAGAAGACAGGGTGGGGTTTTTGTCTCATTTGTCAGCCCTGGCAGCCCCAACATATAGCAACCAAGTATGTTAAACATATTTATGGTGATTATTCAGAGTTTAATTTGAGCTCCTTTCTGTTGGTGGAGTAAAGCACACAAGCATAGAGCACATTCTTTTATTAAACGATAGAAGTTGCTTTGAGTGTGATGTTCAGAGAGAGCAATATTTCATTATTTGTAAAGGTGGAAGGCATATAAGGGAGGTATCGTACTAATCTACAAATATCATAAAGTAAGTGGTACTCAGAACTAGCTTTTATTTATTGAAGTGAAATTCTGGCATAGGAAATAGACATACAGGAAGTCCAGGAAACTCAGAGTATCCCAAAGAAGTTGGACTCAAGGAAGCACACACCAAGGCACATCATAATTACATTACCCAAGATTAAACAGAAAGAGAGAATCTTAGAAGCAGCAAGAATAAAGGAGATGGTTACCTACAAAGAAGTGCCCATCAGACTATCAGCTGATTTCTCAAAACAAACCTTGCAGGCAAGAAGGGGATGAAAAGAAGTATTTAAAGTCATAAAGGGCAAGGACCTACATCCAAGATAACTCTAGCCAGCAAAGCTATCATTTAGAAAGGAAGGGCAGGTAAAGTGCTTCCCAGATAAGGTCAAGTTAAAGGAATTCATCATCACCAAGCCCTTATTATGTGAAATATTAAAAGGACTTATCTAAGAAAAAAAAGATGGCATACGACTGTAATTGAATAACAATAAAAATTTAAAAAAAAAAGAAAAGGAAGACAATCAAAAATACAAACAGTAAAATGACAACAAACTAACAACTATCAACAACCAACCTAAACCATAAACATAAACAAACTAAGCAAACAACCAGAACATAAACAAAAACATAAACAAACTAAGCAAACAACCAGAACAGGAACAGATTCACAGAAATAAAGATCACATGGAGGATTATCAGTGGGGAAGGGGAGTGGGGAGAATGGGGGAAAAGGTAAAGGGAGTAAGAAGAATAAATGGTAGACACAAAAATAGACGGGGAGGTGAAGAATAGAATGGGAAATGGAGAAGCCAAAGAACTTATATGTGTGACCCAGGGATATGAACTAAGGTGGGGGAATGATGGTGGGGGTGGGTACAGGGCAAAGGAGAATAAAGGGGAGAAAAAAATGAGACAACTGCAATAGTATAATCAATAAAATATATTACAATTTTTTAAATAAAAATAAAACTCATAGATACATGTTGAAAAAAGACATAATAACCTTAAATGTAAATAGATTAAATGCTTCAATCAAAATACAAAGTACCTGAATGCATAAGAAATCATGACCCGCACATATGCAGCCTACAAGAGACCCACCTGAGAACAGAAGACCTACACAGACTGAAAGCGAATGGATGGAAAAAAATATTCCAAGCAATTGGACAGGAAAAAACAGCTGTGGTAGCAATATTTACATCAGACAAAATAAGCTATAAACAAAGGCCATAAAGAGAGACACAGAAGGACGCTTCATAATACTCAAGGGGAGAAAGAATTGATCAAGAAGACATAAATCTTGTAAACATATATGCACTTACATACAAGTGCCCAAATATATAAGGAAAATCTTGGAGGACTTCAAGAAAGATATAGACAGCCACACACTTATACTTGAGGATTTTAACATCCCACTGTCAACAATGGAGAGATCTTCCAAAAAAAAAAAAAAATCAAAAAGGAAATTGTGAAACTGATGACATATTAGACCAAATGGAATTAACTGATATATATACATAGAACTTTTCATCCCAAAGAAGAAAAATATACATTCTTTTCAAATGTACATGGAACACTTTCAAAGACAGACCACATGATAGCACACAAAACAAGACCGAACAAATTCAAGAAAACTGAATGACAAGGGGTTCAAACTAGAAACAAACCTCAAATACAAAACTCAAAAACACTCAAATTCATGGAGATTGAATACCATGCTATTAAAAAATGACTGGGTTAATAATAAGATGAGGTAAGAAATAAAAAGGTTTCTGGAAACAAATGAACAAACAACAGTCCAAAACCTATGTGACTGTTGGGAACCGCCCTGCCTGGTTTAAGAGGCTGTAACCCCTCATGGTTAAGGCTGAGTCAGAGTGGGGACCATAAGCCACTAAGGAGACAAAGCTTGTCTCCCTGGCAGGTGTACCACCTCTGCCCACTTCACCCTGCTTGGCCCTGAGCTTCGCCAGTTAGCCAATGACGGTAAGAATCCTCAAGGGAGGATCAACCTAAGACAGGCTCTGGTCACGGAAGAGGCCCGCAGGGAAGGACTCGGGGGGCTGTGGAAAAAGGGGGTGATGGACCCTCGCCCCTCGGCTTTGAAATAGACTGAGTCTTCATTCTGTCCGCAAGAAGTCTCCTAATCTCTTGGCTGCCTTACTTCCCTTGCCTGACTTAAACCTGAAGCAATAACAGAGGGCAGTGCAGTCCTGTGCTGGGAGGGGCGGATTCCCTGGGGAATCAGGCCTAACAAAAATACATACATTCCTGTGAAACCTACTTAATTTGTACCCTCAGTTTAAGAGATAAGGGTCCAGACCTGAGATGAGTCTGGCGCCTAAAGTTTTATGTCCCTCTAACTAATTGGCTGTAACTCAGAATAAGCCCTCAGAGTTCTCTGTAAATCATGTATTGTTTAACCCTTACTGCCTAACAATGATTGATGAGCTTTATCCTATTCCTATGCGAAAGAACCTAATAAAATCCCCTGGAGAGAGAGGCTCTGGGCTCTTCTCCCCTTGAGAGAAACGGCCACCTTTCCTCCCCAAGCAGATCATGTCTTGGTAGTCTTTTTCTTCATCCGTGGCGGAAACGGGGGGTTGAGTTAAAGCCCCCCGACATGTGACATAGCAAAGGCTGTGAGAGGGAAGTTCATAGTGATACAGACCTACCAAAAAAAGGTAGGAATGTTTCAAATAAACAACCTAATCCTACATCTACATGAAATGGAGGAACACCAACAAACATAGACCAGAGTGAGTACAAGGAAACAAATAACAATGATGAGAGCAGAATTAAATGACATAGAGAATTAAAGAAAAATTCTGACCATCAATAAATCCAGTATCTTATTCTTTGAAAAGGTAAACAAAAACCAACAAGTCTTTAATCAGACTTATCAAGAAAAAAAGGGAGTGGACCTAAATAAATAAAATCAGAAATGACGGAAGAGAGATTACAACTGATACCACAGAAATACAAAGAACTGAAAGAAATGACTACAAACAACTATATGCCCAGAAATTTGAAAACCTAGGTGTAGTGGACAAATTTCTAGAAAAATATAATCTTCCAAAACTCAATGAAGAAGCAGCAGAAAGCCTGAAAAGACTGATAACACTTGGTGAAATTGAAGCAGTAATCAAAAAACTTCTGTTACACAAATGCTCTGGACCTCAGGTTTCACAGGAGAAATATACAAACCACTTAAGGAAGATCTAACCCCTAGCCTTCCAATACTATTCCAAAAACTCTAACAAGAGTGATGACTCCAAACTCCTTTTATGAGGCTAACATCATCCTAATTCCAAACCAGATAAAGACACAACAAAGAAAGAAAACTTCACGCCAATATTGACGATGAACATAGATGCTAAAATCCTCAACAAAATATTGGCAAACCACATCCAGCAATACATTTAAAAGATCATACACCATGATCAAATGGAACTCATCCCAGGGATGCAAGCATGGTACAATATCATAAACCAATAAACATAATGCATCACATAAACAAAAGGAAAGACAAAAATCACATGATCATATCAACAGATGGAAAAAGAGCATTTGATAAGGTACAGCACTCATTTATGATAAAAACACTCAGCAAAGTGGGAGTAGAGGCAGCATAATTCAAAAACCACATATTAAACACTTACAGCCAACATCATATTCAAAGGGCAAAAACTAAAAGCTTTCCCACTAGGATCAGAAAGGATGTCCGCTTTCACCACTTCTATTCAACACACTATTGGAAATCCTAGCCACAGCAATCAGCCACGAAAAAGATATTTTTTAAAAAGCCGGGGTAGCAATACTCATATCAGACAAAATAGACCTCAAAAAAAGGACCATAAGATTGGAAGAATTAACATCGTCAAAATGGCCATACTACCCAAAGCAATTTATAGATTCAATGCAATCCCTATTAGAATACCATGATATATTTCACAGATATAGAACGAACATTTCAGAAATTTATATGGAACCATAAACGACCCTGAATAGCTGCAGCAATTTTGAGGAAGAAGAACAAAGCAGGAGGGATCACAATACCTGATATCAAACTGTATTACAAGGCCACGGTAATCAAAACAGCCTGGTACTGGCATAAAAACAGGCACATAGACCAATGGAACAGAACAGAGAGCCCAGAAATAAACCCAAGTCTTTACGGTCAATTAATATTTGACAAAGGAGGCAGGAGCATAAAATGGAGCAAAAACAGCCTCTTCAACAGATGGTGTTGGGAGATCTGGATAGCTACGTGCAAAAAAATGAAACTTGATCACCAACTTACGCAACACACAAAAATAAACTCAAGATGGATAAAAGACTTAAATATAAGTTGTAACACCATAAAAGTCCTAGAGGAAAACATTGGCAGGAAAATCTCAGACATTCCATGGAGCAACATCCTCACAGACACATCCCCCAAAGCAAGGGACATAAAGGAAAGAATAAACAAATGGGACCGCATCAAAATAAAAAGCTTCTGCAAAGCTAAAGAAAATAGCACCAAATTACAAAGAGAACCAACAGTATGGGAAAACATATTTGCCAATGATACCTCAGACAAGGGCCTGATCTCCAAAATATATCAAGAACTCACATGACTCCACTCCAGGAAGAAAAACAACCCAATTAAAAAATGGGCAAAGGACTTGAACAGACACTTCTCCAAGGAAGACATACAGAGGGCCCAGAGACATATGAAAAGATGCTCAGAATCACTAGTCATCAGAGAGATGCAAATTAAAACCACAATGAAGTATCATCTCACACCAGTCAGAGTGGCCAGCATAAACAAATCCACAAACAAATGTTGGAGAAGATGCGGAGAAAAGGGAACCCTAGTGCACTGGTGGTGGGAATGCAGACTGGTGAGGCCACTGTGGAAAACAGTATGGAATTTCCTCAGAAAACTGAAAATGGAACTGCCCTTTGACCCAGCAATTCTGCTGCTGGGATTATACCCTAAGAACCCTGAAACACCAATCCAAAAGAGCCTGTGCACCCCAATGTTCATAGCAGCACAATTTACAATAGCCAAGTACTGGAAGCAACCTAAATGCGCATCAGCAAATGAGGGGATCCAAAAACTATGGTATATTTACACAATGGAATTCTACGCAGCAGAGAGAAAGAAGGAGCTTATACCCTTTGCAACAGCATGGATGAAACTGGAGAGCATTATGTTAAGTGAAATAAGCCAGGCGTTGCGGGACAAATACCATATGATCTCACCTTTAACTGGAACATAATCAACAAAAGAAAAAAGCAAACAAAATACCACCAGAGACATTGAGGGGGTAACTGTCTAGCAGTGGCCAGGGGGGAGTGAGGTGGGGACAGTGGGAAGAGGGGATTGCAGGAACTATTATAAAGGACACATGGACAAATTGGGGGGGATGGTGGGGGTGGGGGAGGGAGGTGGGTTCAGCCGGGGTGGGGGGAGGGAAGGGGAGGAAAGGCATACAACTGTAATTGAATAACAATAAAAAATAAATTTTAAAAAAAGGACCATAAAAATAGACCCAGAAGGTCACTTCATAATAATCAAGGGAAGAATCCATCAAGAAGACATAAACATTGTAAATATATAGCACCCAACATAGGACCACCCAAATACATAAAGAAAATCATGGAGGACTTCAAGAAAGATATTGACTGCAACACAATTAGAGTAGGGGATTTTAACACCCCTCTGTCAAAAATGGACAGTGGGATGTTAAACCCCACATCTTCCAAACAAAATATCAACAGATATTGCAGCATTGAACAATGTCTTACATCAAATGGACTTAACTGATATACATAGAGCCTTTCATCCCAAAGAAGCAAAATACACATACTTTCCAAATGCACATAGAACATCTTCAAAGACAGACTACATGATAGGTCACAAAACAAGCCTTAATAAATTCAAGAAAATTGGCATCATATCAAGTGTTTTCTCTGGCCACAATGAACTAAAACTAGAAAAACAACCTCAGAGAAAAAAAACCCAAACACTCAAACTCATGGAGATTGAATAGCATGCTATTAAACAATGAATGGGTTAAGAATGAGATCAAGGAGAAAATCAACAAGTTTTTGGAAACAAATGAAAATGAACTCACAACAATCCAAAACTTATGGGACACAGTGAAGGCAGTCCTGAGAGGGAAGTTCATAGTGATACAGGCCTACCTAAAACAGACGGAAACATTTCAAATAAACAACCTAACCCTACGCCTGCAACTGAAAGAACAACACAAAGACAGTCCAAAGCCAGTAGAATGAAGTAAATAACCAAGATCAGAGCATAATTAAATGACTTAGAGAATAAAAGAACAATAGTAAGGATCAATAAATCCAGGAGGTTTCAAATAAAATTTGAAAACCTAGATGAAATGGACAAATTTCTAGAAATTATAATCTTCCAAAACTGAATGAAGAAGCAGAAAACCTGAACAGACCAATAACACCTCATGAAATTGAAGCAGTAATCAAAAAACTCCCAACACACAAGAGCCCTGAACCAGATGGTTTCACAAAGAATTTTACAAAACACTTAAGAGCTAACCTCTATCCTTTACAGACTATTTCAAAAAACAAAACAAAACAAAACAAAAAACAACCAGAAGATGAAAGACTCCCAAACTCTTTTTATGAAGCCAAAAATCATCCTAATCCCAAAACCAGATAAAGACATAAGAAAGAAAGAAAACTTTAGGCCAATATCGCTGATGAACAAAGACGCTAAAATTCTCAACAAAATATTGGCAAACCGCATCCAGCAATACACTGAAAAGATCATACGTGATGATCAAGTGGGATTCATCACAGGGATGCAAGGATGGTACTATATTCTCAAATCAATAAATGTTATATATCACATAAACAAAAGGAAAGAGAAAAATCACAGGATTATATGAATAGATGCCAAAACGACCATTTGATAAGAACAACACCAATTTATGATAAAAACACTCAGCAAAGTGGGCATACAGGGAGCATTCCTCAACATAACAAAGGCCATATACGAGGGAGCTACAGTCAACACCCTACTCAATGGGCAAAAACCTAAAGATTCCCCACTAAGGACAGGAGACAAACAAGGATATCCACTTTTACCACTTCTATTTAACATAGTATTGGAAGTCCTAGCCACAGAAATCAGACAAGAAAAAGAAATAAAAGGCATCTAAATTGGAAAGGAGGAAATAAAACTGTCACTGTTTGCAGATGTGATGATAGTGTACATAGAAAATCCTATATGTAGAAGATGGCGGTGCGATAGGTGGGAGCGGAGTCCACTTACCCTCAGCACCAGTGAAACACCTTGCTAATCTGAGGAGCAGAGCGAACAGGCAATGGTATTCCAGCATATATGAAGATCGGAGACCAAAGATAGAGGACATTGAAAGATCTGATGGTAAGAAGCGTGCTTAAGGACAGTAAGGTCCCTGGGACCAGCTCGGGCACCAGGGCGGCTGAAGCCCCTGGCCAGGGCAGCAGGGTCTGCTGCAGGATTCTTGGGAGAGAGCCAGGCTGGGCTGTGTGAGCAGCCAGGTGCTTGTTTGGACCAGGGGGGCTTGAATAGGAAGAATTTCTCAAAAAGAAAAAGAAAATAGAGGCACTCAGCGGCTAGTTAGAGAACTCTCGGCAGCAGCCACGGGCTCCGGCGCCCCTCCCCGCTCAGCCCCTGAACTGTGAACGCGGGATAAGCAGCCCCAGTGCTCACCTGAAGCCCCCTTGCGCGCACCCAGATTAGAGGACCGGGGGCCCACAACTGAAACCACGGCTGGGAGCCCATACCTGAAACCTCGAGTGGGTGCACACCAGGAACAGAGTGTAGCTGCCCCACGCCCAGGCCCAAAGCTGAGGAATGGACAGCCGCACGACCCAGGCGGAACCCGGGCCGTGCAACACAGGCTCAAAGCAGTGGACCGGCCAGCCTAGCATGACCCAGGCACAAAGCCAGGGGAAAGCCAGCGCATGACCAAGGCCCAAAGCAGCAGATTGGCTGATCAACGGCATGGCTGTCTGCGAGGGACCACACCTAAAAGCACCGGTTCTGAACAACTCCTACCTAGCCCATGCGCACAGAGCCCTACAGGGCCTACTGGCTCTCTAGGACTAAGGCAGAACACCCAGCAAAGGGGAGCTGCAGGGCTACGGGAGACTGCATGCCCCGGAAAGACTTGACCCAGTAGGGGGCAGAACTACCCCATAGCAGCACCCAGAGCCCCTAGCATCTAAGGCAGCAAAGAGCAAGAAGGTAGAGTGTGAATTGCCCCTAATTGGTGCAACTCAAGGACAGCACAGCTGGTGAACTAAAGGCCTACTGGGGAGCAGAAGGACCATGAGGAACTGGACTGCAGGCTGAACAACAGCGAAGAGTGTGGCCCAGGAAGGGAGAAAAGTGAAACCAATCCTTCCAACCACCCCCTCCAGTTTCACAGACAGGATGACCAGCAGAACTAACCTGACTGGTTTAAAGCCATCAGAAGATTTTTTTTCTTTTCTTTCCTCCTTCCCCCTGAATTCCTTCTTCCTTTCTCTCCTTCTTTCGTTTTTTATTCCTTCTTCCTTCCATCCTTTACCTTTTTTATTCCTTCTTCCTGCCTTCTTTTATTTCTTCTTTTGTTTTAATTTTTGTTAAAATTCCTTCTTATCTTGACTCTGATCTTTCTTTATTCCTTCTTCCTTCCATCCTTTCCTTTTCTATTCCCTTTTTCCCTCCTTCCCTTCTCCTTCTTTTTTTTCTCCCTTTCCCGTTTCCCACAGGTGAGACAATAAAACCTAGAGTGCTGAAAAGAAAACAGTTAGACCATGTTAGACCCGTCAAAATCAGCTCAAGACCCGTGAGCACAGGAGATTAAGGAGACGCCACCACTGAATCCCATTGGCATTCTAGCATAGAAGTTCATACCATAAACCCAGGGAGTCAGAATAGATCAATTTAAGAAGCAGAGGCTAACAAGAAGAGTCTCACAAACAATGGGAAGACAAAGAAACAATCCCCAAATGAAAGGAAACGAGGAAGCCTCAGAAACAATGCAAACTGAAAAAGAGGCAAGTCAACTATCAGATACTGAGTTCAAAGCAATGGTTATCAGGAAGCTCACTGAGCTCACAGAGAACTACCAGACACTACAGGGAAACTACAATGAACTCACTGCAAACTATGTCAACATGAAAAAGGAAGTAGAAACTATCAACAAGGGCCAAGAGGAACTGAAGAATACAATTTCTGAATAGAAGAACACAGTAGAAGGAATGAAAAGCAGACTTGATGAAGCAGAGGATCGGATCAGCGAGATGGAGGACAAAGTAGAAAAAAAGACCCAGAAAGAGCAAGAAAGGAAAAGAGGCTCAGAAAGAATGAAAAGGGATTAAGGAAAATGCAGGACAACATGGAACGTAACAATATCCATATAACAGGAATACCAGGAGGAGAAGAAGAAGAGCAAGGGATAGAAAACCTGTTTGAAAAAGTAATGATGGAAAATTTCCCTAATCTGAGAAGAGAAAAAGTCACCCAAATCCAGGAAACACAGAGAGTTCCAAACAAGAGGAACCCAAAAAGGCGTACTGCAAGACACATCATAATTAAAGTGGCAAAATTCCAAGATAAAGAGAGGATCTTAAAGGCAGCAAGAGAGAAACAGGAAGGAACATAAAAGGGAGCTACAATAAGTTTAGCAACTGACTTCTCAATGGAAATGCTCCAAGACAGAAGAGAATGGCAAAAAATATTCCAAGTAATGAGAACCAGAGGCCTGCAAACAAGGCTACTTTACCCAGCAAGGCTCTCAATCAAGATAGAAGGCCAAATAAAGAGTTTCCCAGACAAAAGAAGTCTAAAAGAATACACTTCCACCAAACCAGATCTGCAAGAGATGCTAAAGGGACTGCTTTAAGGAAAGGAAGGAAAAGAGAAAGAGAGAGGAACACAGGTAGGAAAAAATGGCAATGAATACCTACCTATAGATAATAACCTTAAACATAAATGGATTAAATGCTCCAACCAAAACACATAGAATAGCTGAATGAATAAGGAAACATGACCCACACATATGCTGCCTACAAAAGACCAACATCAGGACAAAAGACCTACACAGACTGAAAGTGAAGGGCTGGAAACAAATTTTCCAAGCAAAAGGACACGAAAAAAAAGCAGGGGTAGCAATACTCATATCATACAAAATAGACTTCCAAAGAAGGGCCATAAAGGGAGACCCAGAAGGCCACTTCATAATACTCAAAGGAAGATTCCACCAAGAAGATATAAACATTGCAAATATCTATGCACCCAATATAGGAGCACCCAAATACATAAAGACAATCTTGGAGGACATCAAGAAAGATATTGACAGCAACACAATTATAGTGGGGGACTTTAACACCCCACTGTCAAAAATGGACAGGTCTTCCAAAAGAAATATCAAAAAGGATATTGTGTCACTTATCAATACCCTAGATGAAATGGACGTAACTGATATATACAGAGCTTTTCATCCCAAACAACGAAAATATACATTCTTTTCAAGTGTCCATGGAACATTTTCAAAGACAGACCACACGATAGGACACAAAGCAAGCCTCAACAAATTTCAAGAAAATTGAAATCATATGAAGCATTTTCTCTGACCACAAGGGACTGAAACTAGAAACCAACCCCAAGGGAAAAATCCCAAAACACTCAAAATCATGGAGACTGAAAAACATGCTATTAAACAATAAATGGGTCAATAACGAGATTAGGGTAAAAATCAAAAACTTTCTGGAAACAAATGAAAACAACCTCACAACAACCCAAAATCTATGGGACACAGCAAAGGCAGTCCTGAGAGGGAAGTTCATAGCAATACAGGCCTACCTTAAAAAGATAGAAACATTTCAAACAAACAACCTACCCTATGCCTACAAGAACTGGAGGAACAACAACAAAGGCAGCCCAGACTAAGTAGAAGGAAGGAAATAACCAAGATCAGAGCAGAGTTAAATGACATAGAGAGTAAAAGCACAATTCTAAGGATCAATGAATCCAGGAGCTGGTTCTTTGAAAAGATAAACAAAATCGACAAGCCTTTAAGTAGGCTCATTGGGAAAACAAGAGTGAGGATCCAAATAAACACAATTAAAAATGAAACAGGAGAGATTACAACTGATACCCCAGAAATACAAAGGATTGTAAGAAATTACTACAAAGAACTGTATGCCAAGAAATTGGAAAACCTAGGTGAAATGGACACATTTCTAGAAAAATATAATCTTCCAAACTGAATGAAGAAGCAGAAAACCTGAACACACCAATAACAGCAAAGGAAACTGAAGCAGTCATCAAAAAACTCCCAGCACACAAAAGCCCTGGACCAGATGGTTTCACAGGAGAAGTCTACAAAGCATTTAAGGAAGAGCTAACCCCTATCCTTCACATACTACTCCAAAAAATCCAAAATGATGGAAGACTCCCAAACTCTTTTTATGAAGCCAGCACCATCCTAAACCCAAAACCAGATAAAGACACAACGAAGAAAGAAAACTTCAGGCTAATATCGCTGATGAACATAGACACTAAAATTCTCAACAAAATATTGGCAAACCGCATCCAGCAATTCATTGAAACGATCAAACACCATGACCAAGTGGGATTCATCCCAGGGATGCAAGGATGGTACAATATTTACAAATCAATACACATAATACATCACATAAACAAGAGCAAAGACCAAAATCACATGATCATATCAATAGATGGGGAAAAAGCATTTGATAAGATACAGCACCCATTTCTGATAAAAACACTCAGCAAAGTGGGAGTAGAGGGAGCATTGCTCAACATAATAAAGACGAGATATGAGAGACCTATCGCCAACATCATACTCAATGGACAAAAACTTAGAGCTTTTGCACTAAAATAAGGAACGAGGCAAGGATGCCCTCTCTCACCACTCCTATTCAACACAGTGTTGGAAGTCCCAGCCACAGCAATCCGACAAGAAAAAGAAATAAAAGGCATCCAAATTGGAAAGAGGAAATGAAACTGTCACTGTTTGCAGATGACATGATAGTGTACATGGAAAATCCTATAGACTCCACCAAAAAACTGCTCCACCTAATAAATTAATTTGGCAAAACAGCTGGATACAAAGTCAATACTCAGAAATCAAAGGCATTCCTGTATACCAACAACGAAACTGCAGAAACAGAAATCAGGACAAAAATCCCATTTGATATAGCAACAAGAAAAATAAAGTACCCAGGAATCAACCTAAGCAAAGAGGTAAAAGAACTGTACTCAGAAAACTACACAACACTGAAGAAAGAAATTAAGGAAGACACATACAAATGGAAGCATGTACCATGCTCATGGACTGGAATAATTAAGATTATGAAAATGGCCATACTACTCACAGCAATTTATAGATTCAATGCAATCCCTATTAGAGTACCCATGACATATTTCACACATATAGAACAAACATTTCAGGAATTCATATGGAACCATAAACGACCCCGAATAGCTGCAGCAATTTTGAGAAAGAAGAACAATGCAGGAGGGATCACAATACCTGATATCAAACTGTATTACAAGGCCACGGTAATCAAAACAGCCTGGTACTGGCATAAAAACAGGCACATAGACCAATGGAACAGAACAGAGAGCCCAGAAATAAACTCAAGTCTTTATGGTCAATTAATATATGACAAAGGAGGCAGGAGCATAAAATAGAGCAAAAACAGCCTCTTCAACAGATGGTGTTGGGAGATCTGGACAGCTAACGTGCAAAAAAATGAAACTGGATCACCAACTTACGCCATACTCGAAAATAAACTCAAGATGGATAAAGGACTTAAATATAAGTCTGAATACCATAAAAGTCCTAGAGGAAAACCCTGGCTGGAAAATCTCAGACATTCCACGCAGCAACATCCTCACAGACACATCCCGAAAGCAAGAGACATAAAAGAAAGAATAAACAAATGGGACCTCAACAAAATAAAAAGCTTCTGCTTAGCTAAAGAAAACAGCACCAAATTACAAAGAGAACCAACAGCATGGGAAAACATATTTGCCAATGATACCTCAGACAAGGGCCTGATCTCCAAAATATATCAAGAACTCACATGACTCCACTCCAGGAAGACAAACAACCCAATTAAAAAATGAGCAGAGGACTTGAACAGACACTTCTCCAAGGAAGACATACAGAGGGCCCAGAGACATATGAAAAGATGCTCAGAATCACTAGTCATCAGAGAGACGCAAATTAAAACCACAATGAAGTATCATCTCACACCAGTCAGAGTGGCCAGCATAAACAAATCCACAAACAAATGTTGGAGAGGATGCGGAGAAAAGGGAACCCTAGTGCACTGTTGGTGGGAATGCAGACTGGTGAGGCCACTGTGGAAAACAGTATGGAATTTCCTCAGAAAACTAAAAATGGAACTGCCCTTTGACCCAGAAATTCCCCTGCTGGGATTATACCCTAAGAACCCTGAAACACCAATCCAAAAGAGCCTGTGCACCCCAATGTTCATAGCAGCACAATTTACAATAGCCAAGTACTGGAAGCAACCCAAATGCGCATCAGCAAACAAGTGGATCCAAAAACTATGGTATATTTACACAATGGAATTCTACGCAGCAGAGAGAAAGAAGGAGCTTATATCCTTTGCAACAGCATGGATGGAACTGGAGAGCATTATGCTAAGTGAAATAAGCCAGGCGGTGAGGGACCAATACCATATGATCTCACCTTTAACTGGAACATAATCAACAGAAGAAAAAAGGAAACAAAATATAACCAGAGACACTGAAGTTAGGGACAATCTAACAATATTCAGGGGGGAGTGGGGAGGGGACAGTGAGGAGAGGGGATTACAGGAACTACTATAAAGGACACAGGGACAAAATCAAGGGGGAGGGTGGAGGTGGGGGAGGGAGGTGGGTTCAGCTGGGGTGGGGTGAAGGGATGGGGAGAAAAGACATACAACTGTAACTGAATAACAATAACAATTTTTTTTAAAAAAGGACATAGAAACAATCAACAAGGGCGAAGAAGAAATGAAGAATACAATTCCTGAAATAAAGAACACAGTAGAAGGAATCAAAAGTCGGCTAGATGAAGCAGAGGATCAAATCAGTGAGCTGGAGGACTAAGTAGAAAAACCTCCCAAAAAGAGCAATAAAAGGAAAAAAAGACCAAAAAAAAATGAAGAGAGGTTATGGGAAATGCAGGACAGCGTGAAATGGAATGATATCCATATAATAGGGCTACCAGAAGGAGAAGAGGAAGAGCAAGGAATAGAAAATCTATTTGAAAAAGTAATGATTGAAAACTTCCCTAATCTGATGAGAGAAAAATTCACACAAGTTGGAACAACAAGGGTCCTACTCAAGAGGAACCTAAAGAGGCCCACTGCAAGACACATCCTAATATCAACATTCCAAGATAAGAGAGAATCTTAAAGGCAGCAAGGGAGAGACAGAAAATAATATACAAGGGAGCCCCAATAAGACTAGCAGCTGACTTTTCAACAGAAACATTACAAGCCAGAAGGGAATGGCAAGAAATACTCCAAGTAATTAAAAACAAAGGCCTACAACCAAGACTACTTTATCCAGCAAGGCTCTCAATGAAAATGGAAAGTGAAATAAGGTCCTTCTCAGACAAAAGAAGTCTCAAAAAATATACCTCCACCAAACCAGCACTGCAAGAGATACTAAAGGGACTGCTTTAAGAAGAGGAAGAAAAACAGTGAGAAAAGGAATAAAGGTACAAAGGGAGTAAAATGGCAATCAATAATACCTATCAATAATAACCTTAAATGTAATTGGATTAAATGCTCCAATCAGAAGAAATAGAGTAGCTGAATGGATAAGAAATCATGACCCACACATATGCTGCCTACAAGTGGCCCACCTCAGAACAAAAGACCTACACAGACTGAAGTGAAGAGCTGGAAAAAAAATATTCCATGCAAACAGACTGGGAAAAAAAAAGCTGGGGTAGCACTGCTTATATCAGACAAAATACACTTCAAAACAAAGGCCATAAAAAGAGTCCCAGAAGGACACTTCATAACACTCAAGGGAAGATACCATCAGCAAGACATAAATATTACAAACATATTATGCACCCAACATAGGAGCACCCAAATACATAAGGAAATTATGGAGGATTTCAAGAAATATATAGACAGCAACACAATTATAGTACAGGATTTTAACATCCCACTGTCAAAAATGGATTGATCTTCCAAACAAAATATCAACAAGGATACTGTGGCATTGAACAGTCTCCTAGATCAAATGGACTTAACTGATATATAGAGAACCTTTCATCCCAAAGAAGCAAAATACACATTCTTTTCAAGTGTACATGGAACATTTTCAAAGATAGACCACATGATAGGTCACAAAACAAGCCTCAACAAATTCAAGAAAATTGAAATGGTACACAGCATCTTCTCAGACCACAAGAGCCTGAGGATAGAAACCAACCTGAAGGAAAAAAACTCAAAAGCACTCAAACTCATGGAGATTGAGTAACAGGCTATTAAACAATGAATGGATCAAGAATGACATCAAGGAGGAAATCAAAAAGTTTTTTGGAAACAAATGAAAATGATCTCACTACAGTCCAAAACTTATGGGACACATTGAAAGCAGTCTTGTGAGGGACATTCATAGCAATACAGGCCTACCTAAAAAAGATAGAAACATTTCAAATAAACAACCTAACCCTACGCCTACAAGAACTGGAGGAACAACAACAAAGAGAGCCCAAAGCAAGTAGAAGGAAGGAAATGACCAAGATCAGAGCAGAATTAAACAGCATAGAGATTAAAGAAACAATTCTAAGGATCAATGAATCCAGGAGCTGGTTCTTTGAAAAGATAAACAAAACTGACAAGTTTCTAAGCATATTCATTGAGAAAAAGAGAGAGAGGACCCAAATAAACACAATCAGAAATGAAAGAGAAGAAATACAACTGACACCACAGAAATATGAAGGATTGTTAAGAAATTACTACAAAGAACTACATGCCGAGAAATTTGAAAACCTAGGTGAAATGGACAAATTTCTAGAGAAATATAATCTTCCAAAACTGAATGAAGAAGCAGAAAGCCTGAACAGACCAGTAACAGCTGACGAAATTGAAGATAAACAATTCAATTAAAAAATGGGCAAAGGACTTGAACAGACACTTCTCCAAGAAGGACATACAGAGAGCCCAGAGACATATGAAAGGATGTTCAACATCACTAGCCATCAGAGAGATGCAAATTAAAACCACAATGAATTACCACTTCACACCATTCAGAGTGGCCATCATAAACAAATCGACGAACAGTAAGTGCTAGTGGGGTTGTGGGGAAAAGGGAACCCTAGTACACTGTTGGTGGGAATGCAGACTGGTGTAGTCTCTGTGGAAAACACTATGGAATTTCCTGAAGAAACTGAAAATGGAATTGCCTTTTGACACGGCAATTCCACTGCGGGATTTATACCCTAAGCATCCTGAAGCACCAATCCAAAAGAACCTATGCACCCCAATGTTCATAGCAGCACAATTTACAATAGCCAAGTGCTGGGAGCAGCCTAGGTGCCCATCAGTAAATGAGTGGATCAATAAAGTATGGTACATTTATACAATGGAATACTACACAACAGAAAGAAAGAAGGATCTCCTACCTGTCATGACAACATGAATGGAACTGGAAGGTATTATACTAAGTGAAGTAAGCCAAGTGGTGAAAGACAAATACGATATGATCTCACATATAAGTGGAACCTAATTAACAAAACAAACTGGCAAGCTAAATATAGCCAGAGACATTTACACCGACAACAAACTGAAAGAAACCAGAGGGGAGGGGAGAGGGAAATAACGCTGGAAAGAAGGGAAAGGGACATAAATGAACATGAATGAGGGACCCATGTACAGAGCAAAGGGGTGTGGGATTTAGGGTGGGAGGTGGTCATGGGTAGGACTGGGGAAAGTGGTGGTGGGAAAATGCAGACAACTGTATCTGAACATCAATAAAAAAAGGAAAAATAAAAATAAATAAATAGGTAAAATGATCACCCCCCAAAAAACCTCAGTGGTTTACAAGAGTCTGTTTTGCTTACAAATATCTAACATGAACAGGAATAGTCCATCTCTGTTGCACATGAGCTCAACTGGGATCCAAGAAGCTCACTCTCATGACAGACAAGATGATGATACTGCCTCCTGGAGCTTAGCTGGTACTGTGGACTGCATGGTCAGCTCCTCTCCACAGGGCTGCTTGACTTTCCTCACAGGATGGTTGTTCCAGCTGACAGTGCAAGCTGCTGGTCTCTGAGGGCCTGGGGCCCAGAAACTCATACCAAGTCACTTCTTCTGTGTCTATTGGCCAAAGCAGCCAGAGAGTCCAGGTTTGGAGAAGAGGATTTGCTCTAGGTAGCAGCATTGTCCATGACCACATCAAGGTGTGAACTAAAACCTCCACTCTGCCGGGTCACTTAGGAATCACAGCACAGTCACACCATGTCTCAGCAGAGCTTAAACTTAGAATATAGGTTCCATAAAGACTGACTGATTGGCCAGCATAGTGCCTAGCATAGGCCCTCAACAAATGCTTGCTTAATTGTTGAATTTAACAAATCCGATTCTGAAATTTCTTTTTCTTTTAAATCCCACCAGATTTCTAAAACCAGGGGTAGGGATGGGGTTAGCAAATATTATCAAGTGCAAAAGAAAGAATCCTGAATTAGAGCAAAAGTATTCTGAAATGCCTGAGAAAATTACCATAGAGGGAAACAGCCATGTGACAACTTGTAAATTGGTCCCAAAACAATATGAGATAGTTTAATTTTTTTTAGAAAAAGACAAATAAAATGGTTCCATTTGATCAAAATCAGTTATTAACCAGAGTAAAGCTGATTTCAGCTTCTTACAAAATTATATACTCAATTTAGTCTTGGGTAATTCTTACTATATAAATTTTTAATTTATAAGTGAAAATAGCTTTCCGAATTCTATGTATGACACACTATATACCATACAGCAACTGCACCCCTGGAAACAATTTTAGGGCTCCATTACATCTTTATTTTTCATAATTTCAATATCCTATTAACACACAAATAGCATTTTGTTCCTTACATAAGGACTGTTTTACTGTATGATTCCATGATGCACATCTTTGCAAAGGCAGGTGACTCTGCTACATAATATTATCATATAAATAACTACCTACATCACAAATACTTTCAAAACAGAAACTGCTTAAGCTTTCTTGTCTGTCACTTTTCCTTAGGTTATCTCCATAGCAACCTGCTTTCCCCTCCCCCAGAGACAAAGAGAACACAGAAGACATGTTTAAATTGGCATAAATTAAGAGACAAATTCTTTTTTTAATCAGATACACAGCTTACTCTAATGATTACCATACACCAGCATTATCCAGAACTAATGTAGTTCATAAAAATGAATTGCTGGAAACAGAATTCTCCGTTTATACTCGATGACAGCATAATTATAAAATATGGCAATGTATTCTTCCCACTGTTGTACCCTTGCCCTTGTTTATCATCCTCTGTAACCACACCATCCTTCCTCACAGTGCATACAGCCCCCATGCCTTTCCCTCAAAATAATCTCGGATATGTCCTACTGGGATGCCCAAGGGCTTGTGGACAACTCTAATCTCCTACAAAGGCAGAGATCGGCCAAATATAGGTGTGCCAAGGTGGATTTCAGTCACGGAACAGACTTACCCAAATGCAAGCTCATGGCCCAGAAGTGGGCAGAAAATGTGTTTTAAGAATTATCTCAATTAACTTTGATAATTGTGATTGGGACAGCACATACAAGAGTTTCGCGACTCTTGGTCACTTCCTCTTTTCACAAATCCTCTACTTGATAACCAAGGTTAAAACACCCTGCTGAACCCCTGTAATAACATGCAGTACTGAGCAGGAACTCCAGGGAAGGAAGACCACCTTGCCTTCCCATTCATACACTCTCAGTACATAAAACACCCAAAGAGCTCCAGTAAAGACCTAAACAACAACCTCATTACTACCAGCTCTTTAAACATCCTCTAAAAAGTAAACATGATAATCTAAATAATACAGGGAGCTAAGAGAAACACACACCTACTTTTTTAAGTAAATAAATAATACATAACTGTTGGGAACCGCCCTGCCTGGTTTCAGAGGCTGTAACCCCTCATGGTTAAGGCTGAGTCAGAGTTGGGACCATAAGCTACTAAGGAGACAAAGCTTGTCTCCCTGGCAGGTGTACCACCTCTGCCCACTTCACCCTGCTTGGCCCTGAGCTTGGCCAGTTGGCCAATGAGGGGTAAGAATCCTCAAGGGAGGATCAACCTAAGACAGGCATGGTCACGGAAGAGGCCCGCAGGGAAGGACTCGGGGGACTGTGGAAAAAGTGGGTGATGGACCCTCGCCCCTCGGCTTTGAAATAGCCTGAGTCCTCATTCTGTCCGCAAGAAGTCTCCTAATCTCTTGGCTGCCTTACTTCCCTTGCCTGACTTAAGCCTGGAGCAATAACAGAGGGCAGTGCAGTCCTGTGCTGGGAGGGGCGGATTCCCTGGGGAATCAGGCCTAACAAAAATACATACATTCCTGTGAAACCTACTTAATTTGTACCCTCAGTTTAAGAGATAAGGGTCTAGACCTGAGATGAGTCTGGCGCCTAAAGTTTTATGTCCCTCTAACTAATTGGCTGTAACTCAGAATAAGCCCTCAGAGTTCTCTGTAAATCTTGTATTGTTTAACCCTTACTGACTGACAATGATCGATGAGCTTTATCTGTATTCCTATGCGAATGAACCTAATAAAAGCCCCTGGAGAGAGAGGCTCGGGGCCCTTCTCCCCCTGAGAGAAACGGCCACCTTTCCTCCCCAAGCAGATCATGTCTTGGTAGTCTTTTTCTTCGGCCGTGGCGGAACCTGGGGGGCTGCGTTAAAGCTCCCCGACACATAACCCTATAGTTAGTTTTGATGGAAAAAGAGGAAGCAGCAAGAAAATTTCAGCTTCAGAGCATTTCACCTGACTCAGGTGGACTGCCTAGGAGGCAACACAAAAGAGATTGCCCCACCCTATCCAGAGAGCACTGCATCCTGCACAACGCCAGCCTACGGAGACCAAGGAGAGCTGGTTCGTGACATCTTCCACCACCAGCTGCTCTAAGTCTTGCACACAGCTGCTCTCTCCCATGTGTGAGAAACACATCCTTCTCTTCCCCCAAAAGTTAATTTTGTTGTAAGTAAAAATAGTCACAAAGCTTGCTCTATTTTAAAAGTTAAGCTTCCACAATTATTTAGTTTGGCCCCCCACTTCCAGTTTATAGCAAATACAGGGAACTGAGAAACAAGTTAAATGAGACCGCCAAAAGGATGACCTGACAAATCCAGAGTGTGGGACGTTTTTACAAAACAACTGGTTTGGTGTCTTCAAAAGGTCAATGCCTTACTAAACAATCTTGGGGAGACTGTTCTAGAGCAGTGGTACTCAAGCAAGAAATTTTGTCTAAAAGCAGGCACATGGCACTGTCTGAAGAAGATGCTAATTGTCACAGCAGAGGCATGTGGTGCCACTGGTGTCTAGAGGGTGGCAGCTGGGATGCTGCTCCATACACATTTCATATGCATGTGTAAGAACAGTGGTGCTGGTGAGACCCTGGTTTAAAAAAGAGGGACTGAAGGGGCATAATAACAAAACATATAAAAATACTTGTAAGGGACAATAGGGAAACCCAAATATGGACCACACTGATACGCTATTGATTATTAGGAAATTCTCATTAGTTCTCTTAGGTGGGCGTGGGAAAATTATCATAAAGGCAGGCCCTTATTCTTCAGAAATATATGCTAAATTATCTAAAGATGAGCAAAATAATGTCTGCAAAATAAAAGTTTCATGGTTCATCCAAGATAGACATACAGGTAAACAGATACATAAAAAGAAAAACCAACACAGTAAAATTAATGATTAAATATAAATGGAGAAATAGGCATTCACTGGATTTTTCTTCCATCTTTTCTTATTGTTTGAAAATGTGCATGACAAAAATTGGTGGGAGGTAGAAATTCAGGCCACATTTTCACATATGTAGAATATTCCAATTCTGCATTGAGAACCTCCTTCTATGCCTCCATATTTGTGCATTTGAGTAACATGCAGGTATTCTGCTGGTGGCTTTGGAGGCCATGCATTGTGCAGTCCACAAAAGGAACAAGGCCTGACGGAAGGAGGACATGACACACTCACAGGAGATAGACAATGCTACAGGAGCCCAGGGATGTGTGTACAGAAAATACAGGACCAAGGAAGGCTTCAAGGAAGATGTGGCACTTCCACTGGTGGTTCTGGGGTGAGCAGAAGTATAAACTAGCAGAGGGAGATCTAGGCCACAAGAGTGGGAAAGTCTGATGTGCCTAAAAGTACACACAGAGTAATTATGTGGTTTGTACCAAGGTGACAAGGAATGGGTCATACAAAGCTGGATGGACAGAGGCAGTCATGGAGACCCCACAGGAGGCTGTGGGACTGGAGCAACTCTACTCAGGGGCCAATGAGGAGTTGTACACTTTTGAACACAGAAGTGACTTGAGGAGTAAGACTCTAGCAATGACACAGTGATTGCCTGGCCATGGCTACATGCATGCAGGCATGAGGAGCACCCCAGAATGAGGCAGCCGGTTCACAATGGGGCATATGGAATGACTGAGAGTGTGTTTGCATCTGCACCCCAGTCTGCAGTATCCACCCATGGAAGCCACTCTAGCCTCTTCGTTACAGTGATCCATCTGCCCCTTCCAGACGCTGTTCCTTAACTCTCTAAAGAGGCTCCCACGTCTATCCTCATCTCCCTTTCCTGCATTCCTGTGAAGTCAACATGCTCCTTGAAGGATAAGGGCCTGAACAGGCATGGGACAGTGCTGAACACCATGTTACTCACTAGAGAAACCCTTGCAACCCAGAGCCCCTTCCCTTGTCACCACGGCAAAGCCACCACTGGGGCAAGATGGGACTCCCAATACACACAATGCTAAAGTCATGTTCTTCTTTCTTCCACATAATGTACATATTACTCTAAAATATTACTATCAAAACTAGGAAATGTGCTAATAAGCAAAGCAGCTGTTATCTCTATGAATTCTGCAACAAAGACTTAAAAGTTTGGTCTGTCCCCAGAATGGACCTCTCCTCCCTCTTCACTGAAATGTGTGTAAGAGTTAGTTGGTCTGGAGATTGTGGGTTATTGTTAAGCTGAAATGTGTGCAAGAGCCTAAGAACACTGCTGCATTTTAAAGGGCTGTAAGCAGCCCTAGAAGAGAGCTGTCATGTGGCTTTTACAGATGGGGATATGTGGTCAGGGAGGAAGCAGCTAACCCAAGGCTCTTCACTGCTTGATTTAGCCAGGATCCAGGGTCACAGGGCCAGGCCACATGCTCCACCTTCCAGGCTCTAAAGCCAGAACTCTCAGTTTTCTGACAACAATCACTGCTGACTGAAAGGAGGGAGGAAGAGGCAGAGAAGGGGCCATGGGAGTAACAGGTGATGCTAATCACTCAAACTACCTAGACGAATGAGGAAGGGGCACAACACCAAGGATGCAGAGAGAAAACAAAACTGAAACACAAATTCATCCAGTTGCAGCTTCACATCACAAAATCTTAAACAGTGGAAAATTCCCTGTGGCAGCTAGAACACAATCACCAGAGAATCTCATTGTCAACCTCTCTTTTAAAAGGGTTGAGGACCTGCCTTTACTAGACCTTAAAAACAGATGACATTCAAGTCTCCTGGGGCCACTACATCCATGGGAGGGCTCAGGGTGACCCCGTGTAGCCTCAGTAGAGGGTAGAAAGGGTAGAGCTGCTTTTTCCCCTAAGTTTTGTCTGCAAGCTGTGAATGTGCCCATTTTTCTGTCCTGTGAGTATAAGTAAGGAGAAGAAGTGACCGCCTTCTGGCCAAAACCTAATAGGCCAAGGGCACCTCCCAGAGATTGTCTCTGTACCTGTCCCAAGCCTCCCCATAACAAATCCCACCAGTCCTCAAGGCAACTCTAATGTGGCCTACAGTCATTACCGTCTCCCCTACTTTCTTTGGATATATAACCAATGACTTTCATTAAAATATCTGCTTCTCAACCAACTTTGGTTTTGTTTGGGTTTTTTGGTTTGTTTGTTTCTTTCTTTCTCCATTTTACTCCTCGTGTTGATTTCAAATGCATTAGACGAATTGGTGGGATGTGCCTGCTGGAAACACAGGACATAATTCTCCTAGGAGGGCATTACCTTCCCACAAATGAACATGAAGAGATCTGCCAAGCAGCAGTTTTTCCCACTAATGAGGTTCAAACTTCTCATCACTGTGGCTGTGCCCTCTGAGCAGAGTGCAGCCGCCTCGGAAACTTTGTGGGCTAAACTGAGGAATCTCTGGACAGATGGATTTTACTTGAGAAATTACATGTATACGCTGAAGGCAAAGGTGAGCTCATGGAAGGTGCTCAGGGAGAACTGGCCTGGGTATGGGTGAAAGGACTGGCCAAGAGGCAGGAGATGGAGAAGCCTGATCAGAGAGAAGGTATGGAAAGGCCGGGCCAGTGCAGCAATCTGAAGCAGAATGAGAAAGTGGAGAGAATGGAGAGAAGGGGGACTATGGCTCCCACAGGTATGCAACCTTGGCTCACACATGGGCCCACCTGACTCCCCAGGACTGACAGGTCCTTAAACCCCAACCCCACCCCATGTCTTCTGCCACCAACTGTCCCCAACAGCACCCAGGCAACAGTGTGGAGAGCTAGCATCAGGATTTTCTCCTCCTCCCTGAACAGAGGGCTCTGTATTTTTATAGTGCTCTGGGCCCTAAGGGACCTGGTTATGGAAGAGACACCTGGGGGAGAGAAGGGACCACACAGAATCAAGCCATCAGCATCTCCACGCAGAGAGGGACCGCAGGCACAGACACAGGAGGGCTATAGACACAAGCCAAAGAGGAGGCTCGGAGACCCAGACCCAACCAGGACTTGAAGGCCATAGTCGTCATCTTGAGAGTGAGGGAAAGAGACAGGAAAGATGAGGAGCATCATGTGTGGGGGAAAAGTAGACTGCTACCTGCAGTGGGTGTCTGTGAAGGTCTTTGAGCAAACATACTCAAACCACCAATAGTCTTTCTGCAAAACCCTAACTGCTCTCTCACATACAGGACCCCCACAGTGGTCATCTCTGCAGACAGGTGTTCTCTTGTCAACTGGAAATGGCTGTACTTACAGGGCTGTCTTAAGAACACGTGGAGACAATATGTAATATCCCCTCTACTCAATAGGCAACAATCCCACAGTCTCTTTAAAGAGAAATATTGGTTCTCAGCCTTAACACAGGTGACATTTCTCTGTGCTGGAGGCTGTCCTGAGAACTGCAGGATGCTCAGCAGTACCCACTGGGTGCCAGCAACACCCCTCTTAGCTGTGACTACTGAGATTGTCTGTAGACACTTTCAGATGTCTCTGGGGCAGACTGAGAGGTTGGTCTCCCCCAACTGTGAGGCAGCCTATCTTGTCCCCTCTCCCTCACACGCCCTAGCTCACTTTTATTTTTAGATTTTCTGTCACAAAGGTGTTTATCCCTGTCTTGCACTGTTAAGAAATTATTCTTTAGAGCCATAAATCTTGCTGCTGTGTACCCTACATTGCAGCTGTAATCACACAGGGTTGAGAGCCCAGGTGTATTTTATTTTTTCATTCACAACACAAGCAGTCAATGTCATCTATCATCCCAGAAGGCCCCTGGTGTGACTATCCCTGGCATCCATGAGGTACTTCCAAGTGTGCTGTTCAATGCACATAGAGGATAAATGGAAGCGGCAGGTCCCCACACTCCTCTGCATGCTGAGAGGCGAGCTGACCCAGTCACAGTCTGACTGCCCAAGAAGGCTGACAGGGCTGCAGACCCACTTATAGGGGACCTAAAATTCTCAGCAGCCACAAAGGAAACCTGCCCCTCACTCAGTACAGGCCCAACTCCACAAAAATCCTCATCCTCCCCAACCTGTTGAATCCCACATATTGAGGTTGTCAGCTGGAGCACCTACATAATCTGTGGGACCGAGAGAAAATGCAAGTGCAGGCCCTTTGTGCAAACAGCAAGAAAAAAGACCTTTTCCTTTCTTCTGTAATCTCTTACCCTACCTGTTTCACAGGCAGGGCCAGTGGAGAGTACAGGCAGTACTGGCCACCCCTGGACTTTGAGCAGGACCTGGAGTGCCCATAACAACGGGGAGTGGCCACCCTGGGTGGCAGGACCACACGGGAGTCCAAGTGCCAGTTCCCTGACATGCTCACTGTACCTCAAAAACACAAATCAAAGAGAAGATTATTAAGAATATTAAGACAGCAACTGCAGAACATTAAACCTGGAGGAGACCTTGGGGTAGCCACGGGGGCCTGCTGCTCAGGCACCAACCACAGGCAGCCTGCTTTAAGGAGCACCTGGGCACACAATGGATTCTGAGTCCCAAGTTACCTTCACAAATAGGATCTTGTTTGCGCCTGGGAGGAGGAGAGCCTTATCTTCCCCTTCTACTGATGAAGAAACACACAATGAGAGGTTATGTCATTGCCTGAAGACAAACCACCTGCAGATGGCACAAGCAACACTGTATGTTGGCCTGGCCAGTCTCTTCCAAACCATCTCTATCTGCTTTGCAGGCCCCTCTCAGGTCAGGGAGAAGAGCAGTGGACCTGAGCAGTCTCTGGCAGGAAGTACAGAGCCCAGCATGGTTGAAACCCTACCTCTACCTAAGAAAAGGTCTTGATTCACCTTAGTGTACTTATGCCAACAAGGAGAAAAGAGTGGCACTCCCACAACGGGTTATGGTGGAGGCCTTTGGGACTGGGTGGTTAAGTGGGACCAGGTGGAATGAGACTAAGTGGTTAAATGGGAGCAAGGAACATCAGCCTCTGCACACCTGTGCCCAAGGTTTCAGAGGATATCTGTCTGAGGTCATCTCTGCCTCTATGTAAGAATAGCCCTCTGGTGTCGTGCCCCCTAAAGTTGAGGGTCAGACTGTCAGCAGCAGTATAATCAGCCCCGGTCCTGTCTTGGCCACAGGTGGGCCTGGAGAGGGTGTGGTGCAGCTCTTTCTCCCCCTGCTGGGGAAAACCCTTGCACGCACCAGCACAAGGTTCACACCATGATCTACTTCAGTCTCTGCCCCCAGACCTAAGCAGCCTGGTCCAAGGTACACTCTTCAATCATAAAAACCACGGTGTTCCTGGAGCTCAGAGAGGCTGGATCATCTAAGCAGTGTCCCAATCCAGTCCCATTACCTTGGAGCCACCCTCATAAGCAGACAAAGCTGTGACCTTCTTAGCACATGTTCTAAGCAGCTGATGCTGATACCCCAGATAGACCAGTCCCTAGTCGGGCTGCCCCAGAGTAGCAACAGACCTACATGTCACAGGATTAAATGACAGCAAAGGACAGGAGATGACCTAGGCCACAGGTGAGGGCGACCAAGCTGTGAGACAGCCCAGGAAACTCAGGGAGGCACTGGATGCAGGAAGGGTTGGAGGGTGTCGACAGTCTCTCCCTCACCCCATCTCAGAGGTGATCCTATGATGGTCTCAGTGACTGACTTCTGTCTACACAACAGCCTCCTTTCTTGTTTCTATGCCCCCTGTGCCACCACCTGACAAGCCCGTAGGGTGAACAAGATTCCAGACAGACAACTCAGCCTCAACCAACCAGCTGTGTGACCTTGTGTGATCCTGAGTGAGCCCCCAACCTCTCCACCTGTGTCCCACATGCCACAAAGGAGGCTTTGAACAAGATAGCCTGATGACATCTCTTAGAGACCTTTAACATACATGCATTCCCAGCACTGAAACTCACATGCACCTACATAGGAGCAAATGCAACAGTTGCAGAGGTTCCAGTGTTACTTCCTAAAGGTCCATAGGACAGACTTGTCACCCTGCCTTTTTCACTGTGGGAAAGGTACTAGGAAACAAGGCAGCTTAGCACCCAGAGGTGTAAGAGAAATTAGGGATACCTTCCAAATAACTGGGCTTACTCCATTTCAGAATGAAGTGGCGATAAAAAACAGATATTTTAAAGTGGGGAGTTCTGGCCAAAACGGAGGCATAGGTAGAAATGCTTCACTTCCTCGAACAACCAAAATAAAGATAACAACCAATTTAAAAACAATAAACAACCAGAAGTGCCAGAAAACCAAACTGCATGGAACTACAACAACCAAGGAGTTAAAGAAACATTCACCCAGAAAGGTAAGGAGGCACTGGGAGGCGGAGATGACCACAGCAAGGCAGCAGACAACGTGGGTGAGAAGGAGCTGGCTGACCAGGAAACTAAAGACTCAAAACCTCTACCTCTCAAATCCTGTGGGGTTGTGAAGGCAGCAGAAACTCCCAGTCTTGCAGGAGAGTTCCTTGGAAAGAGGAGCTAGAACAAAGCAAGCGAGCCACACTGTTCCCTCTTAGATTCCTCCCCCACAGGCAGTGCCACAACTCAGCAAAGGGGGTTGCCCCGCCCTGGCAAATACCTGAGGCTCTGCTCCCTTACAACATCACAGGTGCACCAAGACAAAGAAATATGGAACAAATTAAAGAACAGAATAGAACTCCAGAAAAAGAGCTAAGCAATGAGGAGATAGACAACCTATCTGAGGCAGAGTTCGAAACACTGGTAATCAGGATTCTCACACAACTGATTGAGACAGGTAGCAAAATGAAGGAAGAAATGAAGGTTATACAAAGGAAAATAGGGAAAATATACAGGGAACCAACAGTGAAGGGAAAGAAACCAGGACTCAAATCAACAATTTGAAACAAAAGGAAGAAATAAACATCCAACCAGAGGAGAATGAATAAGAATTCAAAAAAATGAGGAGAGGCTTAGGAACCTCTGGGACAACTTTAAGCACTCCAACATCCAAACATAGGGGTGCCAGAAGGAGAAGAGGAGGAGCAATAAATTGAAAATTTATTTGAACAAATAATGAAGGAGAACTTCCCCAATCTGGTGAAGGAAATAGACTTCCAGGAAGTCCAGGAAGCTCAGAGATTCCCAAAGAAATTGGACCCAAGGAGGAACACTCCAGAGACATCATAAGTAAGTTACCTAAGATTAAAGGTAAGGAGATAACTTAAAAGCAGCAAGAGGAAAGAGAGTTACCTACAAAGGATTGCCCATAAGACTATCAGCTGATTTCTCAAAAGAAAACTTACAGGCAAGAAGGGGTTAGAAGGAAGTATTCGAAGTCATGAAAGGCAAGGACCTATATCCAAGATTACTCTATCCAGCAAAGCTGTCATTTAGAATGGAAGGGCAGAGAAAGTGCTTCCCAGATAAGGTCAAGTTAAAGGAGTTCATCACCACCCAACCCTTATTATATGAAATGTTAAAGGGACTTATCTAAGAAATAGAAGAAGATAAAAAACTATGAACAGTAAAATGACAACAAACTCACAACTCTCAACAACTGAACCTAAAAAACAAAAACAAAAACTAAGAAAACAACTAGAACAGGAACAGAATGACAGGTCTGAATAAATGAAGATCACATGGAGGATTATCGGGGGGGGGGGGTGGGTAGAAGAGAGAATGAGGCAAAAGGTACAGGGAATAAGAAGCATAACTGGTAGGCACAAAATGGACAGGGGGAGGTTAAGAATAGCATAGGAAATACAGAAGCCAAAGAAGTTATATGTACAACCCATCAACATGACAAAGGGGGTGGGGAATGCTGGAGGGTAGGGGGCGGAACAGGGAGAAAAAAACTGGGACAACTGTAACAGCATAATCAATAAAATATACTTTAAAAATGAGTAATTTGAGCCCTGCCTTGTGTGACTCAGTGAAGTAGGCACAGCGGCCTGCAAACCAAGGAGTTGCTGGTTAGATTCCCCACCGAGGAGCATGTGCCTGAATTACAGATCAGGTTGTGCAAGAGGCAACCAATCAATGTTCCTCTCATGAACTGATGTTTCCCTTCCTCTCTTTCTTCTTCCCTTCCCCTCTCTCTAAAAATAAAAATAAGTAAGATATTTTAAAATGATTAATCCCAGCTTCAGTGCTATTATTATACTTATTGGTTATGCCATCTGGTAGGTGTCAGGGAATTTGACTGGAGATGGAAGAGAGAAACCAGACACCTAGTAGACTTTTAAAAACAATTTGCAGATGATTTTAAGAGTATATAGGCTGAAAAAATAAACACTAAAAAATTTGCATGAATTTGCCTCAACATAACTAGGTGCAACGGGAGTTTGGGAATTGTCCATCTGCATTAACAACTTGTTAATGCAGGTGTCATGCAGGTCCACAGGAAAAACGAATCAATATTTTGGAAGTTTATAACCCATAAGCAACAACCTATAAGGTACCAATTTGATTGTGATAGAGGGAAAGACTTTCATCATAGTTTTTTGTTAAATCTCAGACACAAAATTACCTCATGTGATAATAGGAAAGTTAAAGCAGCAACAGTTACTATGTTAAAAAGTACTTAGCAATCTCCTCTCCTTGGTAGTTCTGCAAACTTCTTTTATCATAAGCGGTGAATTGATCTGTTAAAGAAACACTATGATAATATTTCACACAACCAGTTTGTTTCCAGCTCCAAGGAGGCATCCATTATGCAGTTACGTGCCAAGTGTGATTCCCAGCCTATGCCAACCACTGGGTGGGCCTCACACTGTAACCTTTGTCACTGTCAGCTTCAGAACTCTGACCAATGTTGCAAAGTGGGTATCAACTCTTGGGGACCTCATAAAAGACAGAACTTGCTAGAAGCTCCAGATAGCTAACAGATAGTGATGCAATTATAAAAACCATTTTTACTGGACTTTTAATTTCAATTTTGATTATTAAATAAGACATCAAATTGGTATATATTCATGATAAGCCAGGAAGTCATTTGGTGGGAGAGTATTAAAAAAAACAAGAGAATACTAATATAAATAGCATGGCTTTTTATTTTGCTAAATAAAACTCTTTGGGGAGAAACTCTGATTGAGATGGTCATCTTTCTCCCAGAGGTGTGACACAGACAGTAAGAAGTACTGAACACACAGGTTCACCATCTGTTGGGCGTGAAGTAGCAGGTAAAGCCTGAGGGACAAAAGCAACAGCTGCTGCTGCAGCTCTTCCAGAACAGGTAACTAACTCCAGGGGGCTCCTGGCCAGACCTCACACCATGTTCTTCTTAAAGTGCTTGAGGCTTCTCTACTTCTGTGGAGGATCATAAGCAAGACTTTCTATCCCAGAAGAAACACAACACTGTCATTGAAGTCACACAGTCCAGTAGAAGCCTCTGCTAGCAGGGACAAGGGAGCATTTCCTCCCAACCTGTGACCCTCCAGAAGGTTCTAGTTGGAGCATGCAGATCTCTGTTAGAGTTATCACCAACATTTTTCCTTCACAACCAGCCTTGAGAGAAGTTGGCAGGCACTGGTATAAGGCTGCCCCCATTCATCAACAGAAGCTTCTATTTTTCAGAGTGAAAGAGATTCACTTTATTTAAAAAAATGCTAGAATAAATACCAGTTATTGTACAATGCCCCAGGAAAGCAAAGAGCTGCCCCTTCCAATCGCACTTAAAGAAGCAACCTAGAAAACAGGAATTATTTCCATTCTATTCATGGACATCAATACATAATGGGACTGTAATATGTTGCTTTTGTGAGGGTTCCTCAGAAAGTCACAAAAGTCACATTGACAGCAGCACAGGGTGACATGGTGGTGAATAACTCAAGCAGACTGAAGCACTATGCTTACGAAGAGAGCCCCAAAACCCAGAAATTTATTTTTAATTAATTAATTTATTTTTCTTCAGTTACAATTGTCTACATTTTCTACCCTTCCCTCCACCCCACCCCAGCCAGTCCCACCTCCCTCCCCCACCTCTACCCTCCCCCTTGATTTTGTCCTTGTGTCCTTAGAGTAGCTCCTGTAGACCCCTCTCCCCACTGTCACCTCCCCAACACCCTCTGGCTATTGTTACATTGTTCTTAATTTCAATGTCTCTGGTTATATTTTGTTTGCTTTTTTCTTTTGTTGATTATGTTCCAGTTAAAGGTGAGATCATATGGTACTTGTACCTCACCACCTGGCTTATTTCACTTAGCATAATGCTCTCCAGTTCCATCTATGCCATTGCAAAGGGTATAACTCCTTCTCTCTCTCTGCTGCATAGAATTCCATTGTGTAAATCTACCATAATTTTTTGATCCACTAATTTGCTGAAGAACACTTAGGTTGCTTCCAGTACTTGGCTATTGTAAATTGTGCTGCTGTGAACATTGGAGTGAATGGGTTCTTTTGGATAGGTGTTTCAGGGTTCTTAGGGTATAATCCCAGCAGTAGAATTGCTGGGTCAAAGGGGAATTCCATTTTTAGTTTTCTGAGGAAATTCCATACTGTTTTCCACAATGGCCTCACCAGTCTGCATTCCCACCAACAGTGCACTAGGTTTCCCTTTCCTCCCCATCCTCTCCAACATTTGTTTGTGGATTTATGTTGGCCACTCTGACTGGTGTGAGATGGTACCTCATTGTGGTCATCTCTGATGACTGGTGATGCTGAGCATCTTTTCATATGTCTCTGGGCCCTCTGTATGTCTTTTTGCATAAGTGTCTGTTCAAGTCCTTTGCTCATTTTTTAATTGGGTTGTTTGTCTTCCTGGAGTGCAGTCGTATGAGTTCTTTATATATTTTGGAGATCAGGCCCTTGTATGAGGTATCACTGGCAAATATGTTTTCCCATACTGTTGGTTCTCTTTTTATTTTAATGCTGTTTTCCTTAGCCATGCAGAACCTTTTTATTTTGCTGAAGTCCCAATTGTTCACTCTTTCCTTTATGTCCCTTACTTTAGGGGACGTGTCTGAGAGGATGTTGCTACATGGGATGTCTGAGATTTTCCTGCCAATGTTTTCCTCTAGGACTTCTATGGTGTTACGACTTATATTTAAGTCTTTTATCCATCTTGAATTTACTTTTGTGTATGGCGTAAGTTGGTGATAGAGTTTCATTTTTTTGCACGTTAGCTGTCCAGATCTCCCAACACCATTTCTTGAAGAGGCTATTTTTGCTTCATTTTATGCTCCTGCCTCCTTTGTCAAATATTAATTGATCGTAATGACTTGGGTTTATTTCTGGGCTCTCTGTTCTGTTCCATTGGTCTATGTGCCTGTTTTTTATGCCAGTACCAGGCTGTTTTGATTACAGTGGCCTTGTAATACAGTTAGATATCAGGTATTGTGATCCCTCCTGCTTTATCCTTCTTTCTCAAAATTGCTGCAGCTATTCGGGGTCATTTAGGGTTCCATAAGAATTTCTGAAATGTTTGTTCTATATCTGTGAAATATGTCATGGGTACTCTAATAGGGATTGCATTGAATCTATAAATTGCTATGGGTAGTATGGCCATTTTGATGGTGTTAATTCTTCCAACCCATGAGCATGGTACATGCTTCCATTTGTATGTGTCTTCCTTAATTTCCTTCTTCAGTGTTGTGTAGTTTTCTGAGTACAGTTCTTTTACCTCTTTGCTTAGGTTGATTCCTGGGTACTTTATTTTTCTTGTTGCTATCTCAAATGGGATTTTTGTCCTGATTTCTGTTTCTGCAGTTTTGTTGTTGGTACACAAGGATGCCTTTGATTTCAGAATATTGACTTTGTATCCAGCTGTTTTGCCAAATTCATTATTTGGTGGAGTAGTTTTTCAGTGCGGTCTATAGGATTTTCCATGTACACTATCATGTCATCTGCAAACAGTGACAGTTTCATTTCCTCCTTTCCAATTTGGATGCCTTTTATTTCTTTTTCTTGTCTGATTGCTGTGGCTGGGACTTCCAATACTGTGTTGAATAGGAGTGGTGAGAGAGGGCATCCTTGTCTTCTTCCTGATCTTAGTGGGAAAGCTCCAAGTTTTTGTCCATTGAGTATGATGCTAGCGGTAGGTCTCTCATATATGGCCTTTATTATGTTGAGGAATGCTCCCTCTAGTCCCACTTTGCTGAGTGTTTTTATCAGAAATGGGTGCTGTATCTTATCAAATGCTTTTTCCCCATCTATTGATATGATCATGTGATTTTGGTCTTTGCTCTTGTTTATGTGATGTATTATGTGTATTGATTTGTAAATATTGTACCATCCTTGCATCCCTGGGATGAATCCCACTTGGTCATGGTGTATGATCTTTTTAATGTATTGCTGGATGCGGTTTGCCAATATTTTGTGGAGAATTTTAGCATCTATGTTCATCAGCGATATTGGCCTGAAGTTTTCTTTCTTCGTTGTGTCTTTATCTGGTTTTGGGATTAGGATGATGCTGGCTTCATAAAAAGAGTTTGGGAGTCTTCCATCAGCTTGGATTTTTTCGATTAGTCTGTGAAGGATAGGGGTTAGCTCTTCCTTAAATGCTTTGTAGACTTCTCCTGTGAAACCATCTGGTCCAGGGCTTGTGTGTGTTGGGAGTTTTTTGATGACTGCTTCAATTTCCTCTGCTATTATTGGTGTGTTCAGGTTTTCTGCTTCTTCTTCGTTCAGTTTGGAAGATTATATTTTTCTAGAAATGTGTCCATTTCACCTAGGTTTACCAATTTCTTGGCATATAGTTCTTCGTAGTAATTTCTTACAATCCTTTATATTTCTGTGGTATCAGTTGTAATCTCTCCTCTTTCATTTCTAATTGTGTTTATTTGGATCCTCTCTCTTTTCTTCTTGATGAGCCTACTTAAAGGCTTGTCAATTTTGTTTATCTTTTCAAAGAACCAGCTCCTGGATTCATTGATCCTAAGAATTGTGATTTTAGTCTCCATGTCATTTAACTCTGCTCTGATCTTGGTTATTTCCTTCCTTCTACTTGCTCTGGGCTGTCTTTGTTGTTGTTCTTCCAGTTCTTGTAGGCGTAGGGTTAGGTTGTTTGTTTGAAATGTTTCTATCTTTCTAAGGTAGGCCTATATTGCTATGAACTTCCCTCTCAGGACTGCCTTTGCTGTGTCCCATAGGTTTTGGGTTGTTCTGAGTTCATTTTCATTTGTTTCCAGAAAGTTTTTGATTTCTACCCTAATCTCGTTCTTGACCCATTCATTGTTTAATAGCATGTTATTCAGTCTCCATGATTTTGAGTATTTTGAGTTTTTTCCTTTGGGGTTGGTTTCTAGTTTCAGTCCCTTGTGGTCAGAGAAAATGCTTGATATGATTTCAACTTTCTTACATTTGTGGAGGCTTGCTTTGTGCCCTTCATGTGGTCTATCTTTGAAAATATTCCATGTACACTTGAAAAGAATGTGTATTTTGCTTGTTTGGGATGAAAAGCTCTGTATATATCAGTTAAGTCCATTTCATCTAGGGTATTGTTAAGTGACACAATATCCTTGTTGATATTTCGTTTGGAAGACCTGTCCATTTTTGACATTGGGGTGTTAAAGTCCCCTACTATAATTGTGTTGTTGTCAATATCTTTCTTGAAGTCCTCCAAGATTTTCTTTATATATCTGGGTGCTCCTATGTTGGGTGCATAGATATTTTCCATGTTTATGTCTTCTTGGTGGATTCTTCCTTTGAGTATTATGAAGTGACCTTCTGGGTCTGTCTTTATGGTCCTTCTTTGGAAGTCTATTTTGTCTGATATGAGCATTGCTACCTTGGTTTTTTTTCCATGTCTGTTTGCTTGGAAAATTTGTTTCCAGCCCTTCACTTTCAGTCCATGTAGGTCTTCTGTCCTGAGGTGGTTCTCCTGTAGGCAGCATATGTGTGGGTCATGTTTTCTTATCCATTCAGCTATTCTATGTCTTTTGATTGGAGCATTTAAACCATTTACTTTTAAGGTTATTATTGATAGGTAGTTATATATTGCCATTTTTTCCTACCTGTGTTCCTCTCTCTTTCTCTTGTCCTTCCTTTCCTTAAAGCAGTCCCTTTAGCATCTCTTGCAGAGCTCGTTTGGTGGAGGTGGATTCTTTTAGCCTTCTTTTGTCTGGGAAACTCTTCGTTTGGCCTTCTATCTTGATTGAGAGCCTTGCTGGGTAAAGTAGTCTTGGTTGCAGGCCTGTGGTTCTCATTACTTGGGATATTTTTGCCATTCTCTTCTGGCTTGGAGCGTTTACACTGAGAAGTGAGTTGCAAACCTTATTGGGGCTCCTTTGTATGTTACTTCCTGTTTCTCCCTTGCTGCCTTCAAGATCCTCTCTTTGTCTTGGAATTTTGCCATTTTAATTATGATGTGTCTTGCAGTGGGCCTCTTTGGGTTCCTCTTGTTTCGGACTCTATGTGTTTCCTGGATTTGTGTGACTTTTTCTCTCCTCAGTTTAGGGAAATTTTCCATCATTACTTTTTCAAACAGGTTTTCTATCCCTTGCTCTTCCTCTTCTCCTTCTGTTATCCCTATTATACGGATATTATTACGTTTCGTGTGGTCCTGCATTTTTCTTAATACCTCTGCATTCTTTTTGAGGCTCTTTTCCTTTTCTTGCTCTTTCTGGGTGTTTTTTTCTACTTTGTCCTCCAGCTCGCTGATCCGATCCTCTGCTTCATCAAGTCTGCTTTTGATTCCTTCTACTGTGTTCTTCAATTCAGAAATTGTATTCTTCAGTTCCTCTTTGCCCTTGTTTATAGTTTCTACTTCCTTTTTCATGTTGACATAGTTTGCAGTGAGTTCATTGTAGTTTCCCTGTAGCTTCTGGCAATTGTCTGTGAGCTCATTGAGCTTCCTGATAACCATTGCTTTGAACTCAGTATCTGATAGTTGAGTTGCCTCTTTTTCATTTAGCATTCTTTCTGAGGCTTCCTCCTTTCCTTTCATTTGGGGATTGTTTCTTTGTGTTCCCATTGTTTGTGAGACTCTTCTTGTTAGCCTCTGCTTCTTAAATTGATCTGTTCTGACTGAATCAGGGTGCAGCCAATAGGAGGGCCCCAAGAAGGGATTTTGTAATGGGGCCCAGAGCTCAAGGTGTTCAGGAAATATTAGAAAATTATATATAGGATGTCCTCACTCCCACAAGCCTGATCAGGGGGAATGGGACACATGGAGCAGGGCCATTTTGAGCTGTTTTGGATAGCAAGAGCTTTGCAGCTAACCCCTGGCATGGTCATTTAACCTATCTATAACCTTTAACTGGTTTCATGGATATGTTAAATAGCTGTGGCCCTGCTTTGAGCCAGGGGTGTGGGAGCAAATTCCACCCTAGATGGGACTGGGAAGCAACTCCCCCAGGTTACAGGGCCTGCGTGAGAGCTTGGAGATGATTGGCTCCACGCCATGGGGCCACACCTGCCCAGACTTACAATGGAAGCCCAGTAAAGCTGGAAGAATACGGGGATGCTGGCACGTGTAACTGACTGTAGGAGGAGTCGGAAATGAGGCTGCAAAGGAAGATGGGTGCTGGGATTTAAACCTAGGCGCTGCAGCCATAGAGAGGGAGACCACGCAGTTCTGTAGATAGGTAGAGGTCCACGTGGTTCTGATGAAGTGAATAGGGAGGGCCATGCGGTTCTGAAGAAGAGGAGAGGGCCAGGTGGTTCGGGTGAGGACCACGGGGTTCTGAAGCAAGTAGATAGGTAGATGTCATCGCGGTTCTTATGAAGTGAATAGGGAATGAAGAGGGCCACAAAGTTCTGATGTAAAAGGAGGAGGACCATGCGGTTCTGAGGGAAAGAGAAGGACCATGCGGCTTAGGCAGCAGGAGAGACTTTGCCGGGAAGAAAAGGGGAGAAAGAACTCTTGCTGGTGGGCCGTGAGAAGGTGCCAGATGGCTTTGGATTAACTGGAGATTGCAGCAGCACACAGCTGATGGTGCCGGGAGCCTGAATCACAGACTCTACTTGTTTTCCTGAGACACGGTACCCCGGACTGGGCACAGGGAGAGGGAAGGACTGTGCATTTGTGGGTATTCTAGAGGACTTTAGTATCCTATTGAAGACATTAAGCCATTATTCTAAGTCTGTGTAACATTTAAATAAATAATTCCTTTCCTTTTCACCAGTCTCTGGCATTGAGAGACATCTTTCCTCTGGCGGTGGGCATTGCGAACCTAGCAGGTGTGTGTGTGGGGGGGAACCTCCAGAGACAGAAAGGGGTGATCCTTTCTGTAATAATGTATCATGAACCTCCCCCTGCCTTGCTCTGTAACATGACTCCCTGGGTTTATGGCATGAACTTCTATGGCAGAATGCCAGTGGGATTCTGTGGTACCATTGCCTTAACCTCCTGCAGTCACTGGTCTTGAGCTGACTTTTATGGGTCTAACAAGGCCTAACTCTGGTCTTTTCAGAGCTCCAGGTTTTATTGTCTCACCTGTGGGAAAAGGAGAATGAAGAAAAAAAAAAAGGAGAAGAGGAGGAAGGAAAAAGGAATAGAAAAGGAAAGGAAGGAAGGAAGGACAGAAGAAGGAAAAAAAAAGATTAGAGGAAAGAAAAGAAGAAGGAATTTAGGGGGAAAGGAAAAAAAAAAGTCTTCTGCTGGCTTTAAACTGGTCAGGTCAGTCTTTTGGTCTTCCTGTCTGTGAAAGGGGAGGGGGTGGGTGGAGGGATTGGTTTCACTTTTCTCCCTTCCTGAGCCACAGTCTTCGCTGTTGTTCAGCCTCCAGTCCAGTTCCTCAGGGTCCTTCTGCTCCCCCCTAGGCCTTTTGTCCACCAGTTGTGCTGCCCTTGAGGTGCACCAATTAGGGGCAACTAATACTCCACCTTCTTGCTCTTTAAGGCTGTCCTAGATGCTAGGGGCTCTGGGTGCTCCTTCACGGTAGTTCATCCCCCTACTGGGTCAAGTCTTTCTAGGAACTGCAGTCTCCCCTATCCCTGCAGCTCCCCTCTGCTGGGTGTTCTGCCTTCCTCCTAAAGAGTGAGTAGGCCCTGCAGGAGTCTGTGCACAGGGGCTCGATGGGAGCTGTTCAGTCCCCCGTGCTTCAGGTGTGGTCACCTGCGGGCAGCCAGGCTGTTGATCGCGTTGTGCACTGATCCCACACTTTGGGACTGTGCGCCCGGGCAGCTGGGCTGCTGATCAGGGTGCGCACCACAGCAGGGTTTCAGGTGTGAGTGCCCAGGCCACTGGTTGGAGTACGCACCCACCCAGGCACTTTGGGCCTGTGCGCCCAGGCAGCCGGTCCACTGATCAGAGTGTGCACCCACCCGAATTTCAGGTGTGGGTACCTAGGCTACTGATCTGGGTGCACACCAACCAGGCTTCAGGTGTGTGCTGGGGCTGCTTATCCCACATTTACAGTCCAGGGGCTGAGGGAGTAGGGGCGCAAGAGGCCACCGCTGCTGCAGAGAGTTCTCTAAACAACTGCTAAGTGCCTCTATTTTCTCTTTTTCTTTTCGAGAAATTCCTCCTATTCAAAACCCCCTGATCCAAACAAGCACCTAGCCTCTCACACAGCCCAGCCTGGCTCTCTCCCAAGAATCTTGCAGCAGACCCTGTGGCCCCAGCTGGGGGCTTCCGCTGCCCTGGCCCCTGCGCTGGTTCCAATGACCTTATTGTCCTTAAGCACTCCTCTTACCATCTGATCTTTCAATGTCCTCTATCTTTGGTCTCTGATCTTCATATATGCTGGAATACCGTTGGCTGTTCGCTCTGTTCCTCAGATCAGCTAGGTGTTTCACTGGTGCCGAGGGGAAGTGGACTCCACTCCCACCTATCTCACCGCCATCTTCCCGAAAAATATGCTTACAGATCTTATACTAAAAAGAGCACAGAAGTCATTTGGTGGTGGGTGGGGGCTCTGTGATGTTAACAGAGAAGTCTTCTTGGCCCAGGAGCAGGTCTGGCTCTCAGAAGGGCCCTGCACTATGGCAAATCATGTACTGATTGTTCCTGAGACCCTTAGAGCCTACAGGGAGCACCTACAAGCAGAGATCACATACTACCCTCAGGGGAACATAATTTCCACCTAAGAAGGGGAGCAGAGAGAAGGGGGTCCCTTCCACTACAATGGGTCAGATCCCTTAGACAGGCTTCAGGGAGGGGTCACAAGAGTCAAGAGAGGTATGACATGGAAAGATTTAACATTCACTTAAGTTCTGGGCAAACCACGCCAGGGAAGTACAGCACACAGAGGACACCCAAATCTGGGGTGAATGAGCCTAGAACTATACCTTTGTCGCATGGAGGAGGAGGAGGACTCAGAGAAAAGTATAAAGCAAGCCTCATCAGTATGTGTGCATGTGTGTATTACACACACATGGGCTATGTGTGCACATACATACATATATGCTTACCTGTGTGTGGCCTTAAGCACCATGGTCACTTTTTCTAAGCATTGTTATTTTTTAAAACTCTATGGTTATATTTTACACTGTATAACAAAAAAATTCACTAATCAGTCTAAACAGAGGCAACTAAATGAGTTAAATCAAAATGATGCACTTTTTAAATTGGGCAACCATTGATATTTCAAGTAGATTTTAAAATCTCAACCTAAGACAGTAAAAGGTAAAAATGCCTTTGGAAATAGTTTGTTGTAATGAGGAAGAAGTAGTAAGCAGCTCAGGGCATCACAGTGTGTGGCCATGGCACTCAATAGTGTTGAAGTGATCTGAGGGGCTGGGCTAGTGTTCACAGGGAGTAGGGTACCAGAGTGAGGGCCAAGCTCAGCCTTTGGGAGTCAGGCCAACATCCTAGATCCATAACAGCTTCGGATCTAGGATGTTTGGATCTAGGGTGGAAGCAGCCAAGTGGCTTTTAAGTTTCCACCCTGTTATAGCATTCTTTTATGTTATAAACTGGAAAATAAGTATACCCACAAAATCACACATTTACTACAAGTGTAACTAAACTCTGGTCCAATAGCTACAAATTAAGACATGCAAAATTAGTAGGTACAATATATTGCAAATAATATTTACCAGGGACTTTCTTTCTCCCAAACACTCTTAAATCCTCACAAGTGTGCCAGGAAGAAAAGTGTTCACCTCTAAGTCATGTAAGGGGCTCCTCTACTAGGAGAAAAGCAAGGAATACAGATCTCCTACAGTGATGCCACAGGATTCTCTATCCAACTTAAAATCTTGCTCAAAAGGTGAACTGTCTTGTGATTTCTCTGGGGGCAGGGGAACATTGATTTGTTTTAGCAGTTGTTGGAAATGTGAAACACAAATGTGTTCCTAAATTAAAGTCTGAGTATCTGGCCCTACATACCTTTACTTTACATAAAACTTAAACTTTACATAGGGTGATCCACCATGGTGCTGAAGAACATGCTCTCTGATGCCTCACTCCTTGGGTTCAAATCCTGGCTCTACCTCTCAGTGCTGTGCAACCTCACATAAGATACTAAACCTCCTGCATCTTCATCTGCAAGGTGGAAATGATGGCAGTACCTCCTTCTAGGGTTGTTGTGAGGATTGTATGAATTAATCTGTGCAAATACTAAGAATGCAGTAAGCACTCCAATTATCATCTTCATTTCAACAAAGGAGGGGTAACTCAAAATGAAAGTCATCAGTGTTGACATTTTCAAACACCAGGAAAATTACTGAAAGATGCATTTCAAGGATGCAGAGACATGGCCTGTCCTCTTCTGAAGTTCAAATCACTTTGGGAATGCAAAACACAGGCAACACTACTGGGTTAAGTGTACAAAATAGCCATCCCAGCGAATGAGGGAATAAAAATCACCCCTAGAATGGTATGAACATGCTCATGACAATCAGGGCCAGACCAGTGCTGGCCAAGCACAGGGGCATGGAGCCAGGCTGAGTGGAGCCAGTGGGGACAGTGACTAAGAGCAGATCAACAGTCCACTGCTTCACTAATGAGTGATTTGGCCACTTCCAGGAGTGCAAGAATTCTTTTAAATTATGAGACACTGTCACCCCATGTCTCCTACTGTGGTACAGGTTTATCACACAATTCTTAATGTGTCGATTTAATCATCTAAAATCACAACAACTCCTAGATGTGTAAAATTTATTAAGTTCCTCACTTCCTACCTAGGACAAGTCTTTTCCACCTACAGCCTTGCCTAGTGAACTAATATTAACTATGAGTGTCCTTGGCCATCCTGTCCAGGGCCTCAGCATGGGCTTCTCTGCCATCCACAGGTAAGGAGAGGGATGCAGGGTGCAGGTGGACAAACTCCATGGACAATAATCTATGCTTCATGATGGCTGCACTTCTGAACCTGCTTTGTTACTCAAGTAAATTTGATGTCCTCCCTCTATTTTATTAATTTGTCTCTTCAGATCAAGGATTTAAAACAAGACTTTGTATTTAAGTTCCCAAAGAAAACAAGCACAGCTGTTTTCACTCATCTCTGAAGCACTAACAATCCAATCTATTGGTTTAAAAAAATGCACATATTGAACTTGTCTTACATGGGATTTTATTCACATCGATTCAGAAAGAACCATTTACCTAACGACATATCCCTGTCAAATTATTTCTGGTTGATATTAAAAAAAATAATCATCCTTCAAATCACCAACAGGAAAGAACTTTTAGCAATCAGGAAAAGAATCCAGATGCAATCCAAACTGTCTACCATGGATATAATCTCTGATCACATCTTATGGCATACCTCAGCCCCAAACAAAGGAAATGGAAGAACACAAACTACTGAAATGTAGGTTCCATATTTTAATCATGGATTGGGGCAAATACAATATGGCTATAATTTATTATTCACAGACATCTACAATTCTCTTCATGTTTTACAATGGAAATAAATGGAGAATGTAAATATTTTCTTACACTCACCATTGTCTGATGAAGCCATTGTCTCCCCAGGGTCATTCATGCCTTGATGACAAACATCAACTTTTGCTCAAGTTTCTGAACAACCAGTCAACTGCCTCATTTGGCTTGGTAAAAAATATTTTCTTGAATGTGGCACAATTCCCCAACTCAGCAAACCCCAACCAGAAAGTGAAGAACAAAGATGGAGAAGAAGCCAGTAGATGTGGGAGGGGTCTACCCCAGTGTGAGGCACGAGTTGAAGGGGACCTGCTTGCTTCTGAAGGTACTTAAGCATACCAGGGTTGGGTGGATGTGCACAAACTGTCAACAGATAATTATTGGCACCAGCTCAACATCAATAGGAATCCACAAATTTGGGGTGCAGTGAAGAAGGAAACCTTATTCAGTGCGAAACAGCCCAATTGTGATAAAGCAAGGTTGTGAGGCAGCCCTGGGGCTGGGCCCCTCTCTGGCTAGACAGCTCTGCTCTGCCTGCTCCCTGCCAGCCTGCTCTGCCTTGCAGTGATCTGCTCCACTGTGCTCCAGAGAGGCATCTTCAGTGTGTCAGCAGTTTTGAGTGGAAATGGAGTGTGCATTCCCAAAGCCAGAGGGGACCTAACTTATATAGAAAGAAGGCCCGCCACTGGTTCTTAATGGGTCTGTCCAGCAAATACGGACTCCAAATTCTCACCATTTGATTGGTCCAAAAGGCACTGTCCTGAATGGTCACAAAGGAGCCTCTCTGATTGGTCAGTGAAAAGGCTGATGGAGATATAGCTGAGCAGCTCCAACTGGATCTGGATGGGGAAAGTCTCAGTCCTACTGATAGGAAAAGGATTCCAGGAACTCCTCTATAAGGGCTGGCTCAGATGGCAGAGACAACGTGCAAGCAGCAGTGCAGTACAGGCTTCTCCCTGAAATGCTGTTTGCATGAAAGGCCCCTGTGTAGACAGGGCTGCTAGGCTTTTTTTTTTTTTTTTTTTTTTTTAATTTGACCCCAGTTAGCCACCAGGAGCTCTTTTTAATAGGTATCTTGTTCCTCAGGATCCACACAACCTAGGAAGGAGAAGGTCTGAGGCTGAGTGATGGTTTAGAGCCTCCCACCTCTGCCCTGCAGGACTGAGTGGAGTCCCTGGGTTGGGGCAGATGAGAGACTACAGTTCTCCTCAGGGTCCTGCTGCCCACAGCACACACTACACCAGCTATTATCTGCCTCCATCACTTGAAAAACTATCTTTCTGTGTTTTACTCTGCCAGGAAACTCTACCAGGGGTGCCCAACCTGCAGCCCACAGGCCACATGCAAGCCAGGATGGCTATGAATGTGGCCCAACACAAAACCGTAAATTTACCTCAAACTCTTTTTTGCTCATCTGTTTTCACTAGTGTTTGTGTATTTAATGTGTGGCCCAAGACAACTCTTCTTCCAGTGTGGTACAGAGATGCCAAAAGATTAGACACTCCTGAGAGTCTAGGCTTTTTCTGTGTGATAAATGTCTATTTTTATGAGCAAGGGTCTGAACATGCTCATTTGAAAAGGGGGAGAGAGACAGAGTTTAAGAATGGTTTGACTACTCCAGGAGTCTCCCAGAACTCCCAAGGGAGAGATCAGAAATTCAGAACACCCTAGAAGAAGTTACAGATCTACCCAAATGCCAGTCAGGCACCAGCAGGCAGGCCCAGCAGTTCACTGATGCCTTATATAAGATACCACCATGCAACCTCAGACACACAGACACACACACACACACACACACACACAGATCAAGACACCCCAGGACTGCACCTAGGGCTCAAAACACACTGTGTCAATTAACCCCACTAAAGACTATTACATCTTCATTCTACAGATGAGAAAAACTGAAGCTTTGACATGCTGAGGAGCTCACCTATGGCTCGTAAGTGAAGAGCCAGGGTTAAAAGTCAGGGATCTGGGGCTCCAGAGCCCACAATCCTCAAGTTGATGCCACAAAGGGATACTGTGCCCCCTTGGGACAACACAATGATCTGGTGTGCTTTGTGACCTTGGACAGGTAATTTAACCTCTCTGGACCTTACCTCCTTATCTGCAAAGTGGATAAATTCTGATTAACCTGACAGAGCTGCTGTGAGGATCAAATATGCCATGTAGAAAAGTGTTGGGAGGCAGCATATGTTTAGGTTTTGTTTGGGAGGCCAATTATACATTTTCAGAATCAAAGAGTGAGTGAATAGGCAGGATGAGAAGAAATGAATTTCTAGGTTCTTCTATTTTTAGAAAAAGTAAAACTGAAATGTGAAGAGCTAGTGTACTACTCAAATGTTTACACACAAAAGACACACCCTTCAGAGGGCACTGAAATCTCCTCAGGCTTCAATTTCCTGATCTTTCGGTTGTGGAAGTTGAACTACTATATATGCCTAGAGACAGGATAAAATTTTGTTTCCAAAATCTCCAGGCACCAAGGAGGTAGTCACCTTCTCCTTGGTTCCTACCAGACTCATATTGCAAAGAACTCTACCAATTACTTTATTAGCAACACCAAAATACTATTTGGAGTAAACACACAAGCCTGAAACTAACTTAATCAATAATGGTTTCAGGATGTGCTTTTTTAGAATCACTATACAAGAGACAACCTTACCACAGAGTCAGTGTTAAATTATCTGAAAAGGAATGACCCAGAATTCCAAATGCTGGATGATATAAACGATCCTTTAAGGTTCATTTTAAAAGAAAATGTAACCTGTTCCAGTATTGGGTGAATTAGTCATTGTGGCTCAGGACAGAAATGATTAGTGAATGCACCCCAAGCTGAGCAGATAATGGTGCTCCTCATAGTTGAACAGGTTTGGGGAGTTCAGGTATGGAATGCTGGTTGAGAGGAACCTGTCACACACTGGTAAGGACACTACCCGTAGGTAGGCAGCTCAAGGGGAAAACTGAGATGGAGAGAAAAGATGGAAGAATGGAAAGCAGGGCCTAAATAATAGAGGAGAGAGCAGAGTATGGAGCTTGGGATGGATCCCTCAAAAACCCCTGTAGTTGAGGAGTAGAAATTGGGAGAGCATGTGGTCAGAAGCAGAAAGAAGAGCAGGAGAAATGGCATTCAGAACCCACTGTGTGAGAGAATCTCAAGGAGACTGAATTGACATGTGAAGCCCCAAGATGGGACAGCATTGCCACTCCTCCAGCACTTGTCATGCTAAGAGACAAACTGATGCCTATGTGGCAGGAGATACAAGTTCATTGGGTGGATAAAGGTGAATTCACTGTGGGAAGTCAATGTTTATACAGTCAGAGTCAGGGAAAAGACAGGAAAGGTTCTCATGTGTCACATCCTTAAAGAAGAGTGTAGAGTCCAGTGTTGGCTGATTAGGCAATAGTCCCAAGAAAGGAGTAGTGAATTAGAGGATTGAAAGGACCTACATTTATCTAGATCAATTTACCCATGTTAAGTGGTCACTGCATTTACCATTAGGCCTCACATTAATAGCAATGGAATGATATAACAGCAAATCACAGTTTTACATGTGCTGCCTGATTTGATCCTCCTCACAGTACTCCTACCAGGTGGTAAAGTAAGAGTTCATCTTTTGATAAATGCTCACTACTCACAAGGCAACCCATTCCAAACTCAAAACATGTCTGTTTAGAACTCAGTTCTTGTGGAACTGGACTCTTCTCTCCTGTAGCTTCCACGAGTTCTGCCTCTTAAAGCCAAACAAAAGTGGTATGTTTGAAAATCATGTTTTCCTCTAGTCTTCTCTCTCTCTCTCTCTCTCTCTCTCTCTCTCTCTCTCTCTCTCTCTCTCTCTCTCTCAGCTGTTCCTACAGTGAGGAATTTCATCCAGATTTTCCTGCTAATTTTGTCTCATTGTCCCACCCCACCCTCCACATACTGACCCCTTACTATGGACCAGATGCTGGGAGAGGTACACAACTCATCTCATTTCATTCTCATGATGGCTCTGCAGAAGATAAACTTGTTCAAGGTCACACAGGAAATAAGTATTCAAACTCACATCTTTCTGAAACCAAAAATTTCCATCAGCAAAAGCTAGAGCTACACTGTCCAGTACAGTAGCCGTCTGCCACACCTGGCACCTGCCACATCTCACACACAAGAAATGTGCCTGTCTTAACTGAAATATAAAGTAAGGGTAAAACACACACCAAATTTGGAAGGTTTAGCTTAAAAAAAAAGAATGTAAAATATCTCAATTTTTATGTTGATTCTATGCTGAAATGGTAGCATTTTGGACATATTGGATTAAATAAAATATACTAAAATTGGTTTCACCTGTTTCTTTTTACTTTTTTTAAGTGTGACTACTAGAAATTTTTAAATTATATATATGCCTCTCATTCACGGTTTAGGTTATAACTCTTTTGGGCAGCACTAATCTACAACACTAGAATGAGAAGTCTCAACTCCTTGGACAGTGACTATCCTGGTATAAGACCCATAACTCAAGGAGTAGCCATTTAATGAGTCTGGTATCAGATGGCATTAGAAGTTCCTGACCAGTGATAAAATCTGAGCTTTACCTTTCCGTATTCTATTACTGTTTTGCAGTTTATTTCCTAGGGTTTTTACAGGGTGCAGTTTTATAAATAAATAAAATATACCCATTGAAAAAAAAGGAAAAATACATCCTACAACATGGACACCTATTAGGGTGATATGCTCCAAAACCTGTTAGGATACCCAAAATGGGTTCTGTGATGATAAAGCCACCACTGTGAAAGATTCATGGGAAATTTTTGAATTAAATTACTTTACAAAATATGAGGGCAAAAAACATTTTCAAATTAATATAATGGCATGTGATCATACTGTATAATTAAACTAAATATTAGAAGCAGATACTTGAGTATTCCATTTAAATTCCTCAAAATTCAAATATCCAAGTGGGCCTGACAGTATTTTAATGTTCATGTAGGAAAAAACAGGATGTAATTTATATTAAGAGTCATTTTATATTTAGACAAATATGGTAAATTATGTAAGGGATCAGCATCCTAGTCTCAGAGCATAAAAATTTAACTGGAGCCATCATTTATCCAATCACTTATCCTCTTACTCATTGGTTCACTCAACACAGATTTTTGTATAACTTCCATGTGCCTCCCTGTCCCAATCACGACCATGAGAAACACCCAACCATGTGAGATGACACTAAGGAGAAACCTTCTGGGACTTCTCCGTGCCCCAACAGATTTAGCTTTCAACCCACTTTTAAACATTATTCTGGTTTGCAGCATGCACATGTTTACACATGGAAAATTATTTTTTTAATCTGAAATCAGGCTCCTCCTTTCTCTCAGAAGGAGTGAACATCACCTAACCAGCTCACGGTTCCTGTCACTGCCAAGCACGAGGGTCTGGGGAGGCCCACTCAAGTCCCTTATAATCATGACAATATAGTTGAACTAAGATTTAAAAGGAAAACCAGAAAGCATATAAACAATGTAACAATATAAACTTAACACCTGCAGGACATAAAAAAGGGGTACAGGTCTTTGAGAAATGGTCTTCAGAAAGTGGCAGGAGGAAGTCTGCTCAGAGATGCAAAGAAACAAACAGCAGCAACAAAGGCTAGGAGTAGAGATCCCAGGACCCACCAGCACAAGTTGGAGAAGAGGAGGTGGGGGAGAGTGTGGAGCAAAGGGTGTGGATCAAAGGGAAGTCTGGGTAGTGAAGGGAAGGAGTTTGGGTTTGATGTGTTCAACAAAGGGTATCTACTGTAGGTTCTTAAGCAATAGAGAAAGATAACAAAGGCAGCTTTAAATAAAGAGGAAGCTAGTAAAAGTATGTTGTATCCATATGGACTAGAAGAGAAAAGAATGGGGCTACAGACTTTTAGGTTTCTTGCGCTGGGGGTGGTGGTATGTGTGTATGTGCTCAGTTTAGCAGTGGAATCCTTTCCTCAAACCGAATTTTATAGAGCTGAATGGAATGTAGTATTCTGGATTAGATCCTGGAACAGAAAAAAATATTTTCCATGAGTGGAAAAAAGGCTGAAACCTGAATAAAGTCTATATAGTAGACCCCCTTATCTGTGTGGGATACATTCCAAGACCCATAGTGAATGCCTGAAACCAGGGATAGTACCAAACCCTATATGTAAAGTTTCATTTATAAATGATGCAGAGTAAGAGACTAACCACTATAATAACAAAACAGAGCAATTATAACAATATAAAAGTTATGTGAATGGCTTTGGGGCCATCAGTAAGTAAAATAAGGGTGACTTGGACAAAAGCACCACAATACCGCAAGAGTCCATCTGAGTGACCAAGGCCACTAAAACACTAACTGGGCAGGAAGTGTTTATGGCGTGGAGACATTGGACAAAAGGATGATTCACGTCCCAGGTGGGATGGAGCCAGAAGGCACAAGATCTTATTACACTACACAGAGCAGTGTTCAGTTTAAAACTTATGAATTGTTTCTTTCTGGAATTTTCCTTTTAATATTTTTGGACCATGACTGACTGTGGGTAACTGAAACCACAAAAAGCCAAACCATGGAAAGGAAAGGTGGGGGGAGAGCTACTGTAATTTAGTTAATAGTAATGTAGCCATGTCAACTTCTTAGTTTTGACAAATGTACCGCAGTAATGCAAAATGTTAAACATTAGAGGGAACTGGGTGATGGGTACACAGAAGCAATTCTCTGTACTGTTTTTTTTAACCTTTCCATAGATCTAAAATTAGTCCAAAATAACAAGTTTATTTGCAAAAACCTGACACAGAAATCCAACACTAAAAATAGATGAGCTTCAAGGGCCTGCTCACTCCCTCTACCTGCCTATGTCCAAGAAGGGTCCCACTGAGTATGACATGAACATGGAGGGGCAGCCATCAGAGCACTGTCTTGTCAAGAGAGGACAAACAGTGATATAAGTAGGATTAGAACTGTCAGCCTGAGAAGGCCTGCTTCAAAGGAAACTAGTACATGCCTGAGGAATCTAACAGCATCCCACTCTAAGTGATCTCTGCATGTGGTCCCTTTCCAGTGAGCCCAGCGAGCACTCAGCCCCTGAAGCCCATGTGACTGCTCCGTCATCTAAATGGACAGGAAAACTCACCTGACACTAGAGGAGGCACTTCATTAGCTGGCAAACAGCCTACAGAGCACCTGTTGTGAAATGATTCTGGGGCCATTACCACGATCCCTTTTGTGAACTGGAATCAGGAAACAGGAAAAGAATAGCTACTGACACTTTCTGCCAAGTCAGGAAAGATGACATCTGCTGGAGGCAGAAAGCAGCAAAGACTGTGAGCAGGAAGAAGAGGGAACAGGACAGAGATGGAGAATAGTCTGTGGTAGGACAGGTATTGAGATAAGCTGACAGAAGGGGCACAGCCCAGCAAACAGAGAACCCACAATCCAGTGGAATAGCTACTCCTACAACCAGGCTCACTTGTGATTCCTGTTCCTCCTGAGGCCCAGCATCCAGCTTTGCATGGGTCCCCATGCAGGGTAAACCTTACGATAAGTTCCCACCACTTGAGGGAGTCTGGTTCTTACAACCAAAAGAGTGTTTAAAAAATACCTATGGGCCAGCCCTGGATGGTGTGGCTCAGCTGGAGTATTGTCCTGTAGCTGAGGGATTGCGGGCTCAATTCCTGGTCACGGCACATACCTAGATTGAAGGTTCAATCCCCAGTCTGGGCCCTATGATCCCTAGTCTGGCACATATGATCCCCAGTGCAGGTGCATATGGAGACAACCAATTGACACGTCTCTCTCAAATCACGTTTCTCTCTCACCCTTCCTCTCTCCCTTCCTCTCTCTCTAAGAAGCAAGGAAGAAAATGTCCTCAGGTGAGGATGAAAAAAAAACCAACAGAAAGACTTTGGGTCACAGTGATCCAGCCTCTGGCTTGATTAATAGCTCCAATTCTTTCTTCCACAATTTTTTTGGTCCTCCTATTTTTCTCCTACAAGGAACACTTTGAAGGGTAGGAGACACTGTGGTTTAGCCAAGAGGGCCCTGGGCTGGTGGTGAAAGCTCAGGGGCCAGGACTTCAGGCCCTGTGGCTTTATCTACTGCAGGAAGACATCGGGCTTGGACTCAGAAGCTTTAAAAGTTTTTTGACCACCTTTTCTTTTTATCAACCACTTACTCCTTGGCCATCACCTCCAGAGAATGAAAAGAGCTGCCTAACGGAGCAGAAAGCAGAGCCTAATTCCGATTGTCCTCATTTCCATAAAGCTGTGAGACATCTATGTTCCTGGTGAGAGGCACTGTACATCGTACCCACTTCCTTTCAGCTGCCAAAACATTCAACAGACTCTTCTGAGGGTCAGTCAAAGGACATGAATCCCATTCTGGTTAAACACACACACACAATATTATTACAATCTAAAAGAACAGCACTTTATTTCTTCCAAAATCTATATACACCCAAAGTCAGCCTCACTGTCTTATGCTGAGAAGATAGTCCATAACCACTTTCTCAGGTTTCCACGAAGTTATAATTTAATTCAGTTATTAATTCAGTGAATATGTATGCATTTATTTTACTGTAACATAATTATTTTGCTAATAAAACACTTTGTGCTGCCAGAGACAGCACCTATGAAATCTAATAAGAGGTTTCCAGGACTATACAACATGCCAATTAGCCCTGACTAGCATGACTCAGTTGGTTGAGCATCATCCCTCTTAGGCGAAAGATGACTTAGGATTCCTGGTCAGGGCAGTTGCCTCGGTTGCAGGTTTGATCCCTGGTTGGGACGTATGTGAGAGGCAACCAATTGATGTTTCTCTCCCTTTCTTTTTCCCTCCTATCCCCTCTCTCTAAAAATAAATAAGTGATATCTTTTTCTTAAGTTATTTAAAAGTGTTAATTAGATCTAAGTGAACAAGATCTAAGTGAACCGCACAAGAAATTTAACAAAGTGAATTTCAGGGAGGGAAAGGAAGAACATGATTTATTAAGTAAGCCATCAGCTCTGCCTTACTCTCTCACCACAGACTCATGTGATTCTAAAAAAATACCACATTTGAGTTCAAATGTTGGGAACTGCCCTGCCTGGTTTCAGAGGCTGTAACCCCTCATGGTTAAGGCTGAGTCAGAGTTGGGACCATAAGCCACTAAGGAGACAAAGCTTGTCTCCCTGGCAGGTGTACCACCTCTGCCCACTTCACCCTGCTTGGCCCTGAGCTTGGCCAGTTGGCCAATGAGGGGTAAGAATCCTCAAGGGAGGATCAACCTAAGACAGGCATGGTCACGGAAGAGGCCCGCAGGGAAGGACTCGGGGGACTGTGGAAAAAGGGGGTGATGGACCCTCACCCCTCGGCTTTGAAATAGCCTGAGTCCTCATTCTGTCCGCAAGAAGTCTCCTAATCTCTTGGCTGCCTTACTTCCCTTGCCTGACTTAAACCTGAAGCAATAACAGAGGGCAGTGCAGTCCTGTGCTGGGAGGGGCGGATTCCCTGGGATCAGGCCTAAGAAAAATACATACATTCCTGTGAAACCTACTTAATTTTTACCCTCAGTTTAAGAGATAAGGGTCCAGACCTGAGATGAGTCTGGCGCCTAAAGTTTTATGTCCCTCTAACTAATTGGCTGTAACTCAGAATAAGCCCTCAGAGTTCTCTGTAAATCTTGTATTGTTTAACCCTTACTGACTGACAATGATTGATGAGCTTTATCCTATTCCTATGCGAAAGAACCTAATAAAATCCCCTGGAGAGAGAGGCTCTGGGCCCTTCTCCCCTTGAGAGAAGCGACCACCTTTCCTCCCCAAGCAGATCATGTCTTGGTAGTCTTTTTCTTCATACATGGCGGACCCGGAGGGCTGTGTTAAAGCCCCCTGACATTCAAATATCTTGGGTCAAAAGGTTGACATAATAATATATGGCAATGCACTTAGAGCACAGGTGGCAAACACAAGGCCTGTGGGCCGAATCCTGCCCTCTACGTTGCTTTATCTGGCCTGGCACCTTGTTTCTACCCAGCGGCAGCACTGAGCTCCTTGCTCCTACTTAAGAAGTAGTTACATTTATACAGTCCTAAAATTACATTCGGCCCTTCGAAGGCAACCTTGAGGCTGATGTGGCCCCTGGTGAAAAGGCATTTGACACCCCTGTCTCAGAGAATGCATATTATCTAAATATAATACCTATAGAGCACCACTAAAGGAGATGCCCAGCATTCATGCTGAGCCATAGCACACTGCTTCAGAACAGAAGCAAATGAAACCTGACACACCTATATCCCTCCAACATATTTAGTATGTGTCAGACCCAGCAGAGGCACTGTATATTCTTCAGGACCCAAGTTGGAATAGAATTCATTCTTTAAAAAGCTGTAAAAAAATTAAAGCAACAAGGAGGATAAAAACATAACCCTTACATTACTGACAGTTATATAAGATGGCTTTGCAGTATAAGGAATATGTTCATATGAAGGTATTTTGCTTAGGAGAGTAGTGCCTCGTATTTTTTTCTCACCCAAAGAAGCACTGGACTTACACTACAGCAGACGGATTTTGTTTAGACATAGAAAGGGAAAGAGTTCTTTGGGGTTTTTTTTGGTTTTGGGGGTTTTTTTAGCCTCACCCAAGGACATGCTTATTGATTTTTTTTGGAGAGATAAGACAGGGAGGGAAACATCCAAATGAGAGAAAAATATCAGTCAGTTGCCTCTCTACATGCCCCAACCGAGGATCAAACCTACAACCTAGGCATGTGCCCTGACCAGGAATCAAACCCACACCTTTTCAGTTTACAGGACAATGCTCCAACCAACTGAGCCACGCTGACCAGGGCAAGTGCTCTTTAGTTTTAGTTCTGCTTATTTAATTGGCTTATACCTTATCATAGAAACAGACCTGAACAATCAGGAGAAAACATTTAGGTCATTAAGTATTCTGGCTTTCTAATTATTTTAGATGCTTTCGCAAACAGAAAGACAAATTAAATGAGACTTCTCCCTACAAACTTCCAATTCAGTAATGAAACACTACCGCAAGGATGGAAGATGAATTAAACAAACAAGCTTAATTGCTCTTGACCTACAAGTCATCAGGCTGTCAGTCAAAATAAACTAAAAATGTTGACCTAATAGAATTTGATATTCCTTAGATCTAAAACCTACTAGAGTCTCAAGTGGAAGGGGTTTCCTATAATTTTCCTCTGGAGTATTACTATCCTAAGTTATTTGTAGAGTTTTTAGATTCCTGTACAACAGCAGGATCTCAGAGTGGTCTAGACATCTAATCATCTCTCCTCCCAATCCCACTCCACATACCTTGTGATCCTTGTTCTTTCTCTAAAACACTGATCCACTATTTCATGTCCAATTAACTCATGCCAGAGTGGGGCCTAGTTGATTATATTCATTGGTTCCACCACAAATATCATTTATATATATGAAAGGAAAGCACCATTCATTGACCCCTTCTGTGCACTAGTCTCCTGCTTCTTAAATAGTCCAGCAAAGAAACTATCATTTCTCCTGTTTTTACATATGTGAAAACAGTTCCCTTATCCTGACCCCAGCATTGGGTGTATCTTCAAGGAAAAGACCTCTCTTTGAGATTAATCTCACTGTCACTGACAAATAGGTCACCACATAAGTGACCTTTCCCAGTAAACAGAGTTTATTAGTTCAGATTTTAGAACATTTAAACGTAATTGCTCCCAGGTCACATAGCTGCATAACAAATGGGTAACAAAGCTGCGAGCAGCCTGAAAACTGGACCGCAGTAGAGGGCTCTCTCCACCACACCAAATTCCAGTTCTCACTTTTAGTGGAGTCTGTCACTTCTCAGCTCAAATACAAAATCTCCTAAGTAATCTTCTTCCACCAGCTTCACCCAACAAATCCATCCTTACCCTCCAGGCACAGGAATCTTTCTTCCCTAAATATACATACATCATCTCTGCTAAAAGCCATTCAAAGATGCCTTGTCACTATAAACAAGGTTCACAGCTGAGATGACTTCTACCTGCGTAATAGCCTCCTTTCTTGCTTCTATGCCTCTACACCTTTTGATCCAGAAATTGTGAATAGTTATTGCTTTCCTAAAAATACAACATGGCTTTGCAGGTGAAAGGTTTTCTTAGGCTCTGCCGAGGAAGAAATGCCAATCAGTCACAAAATTAGGCAGCACAGAGCTTTATTGGGGTTTGCGCACCTGGGCGAGGTTCCCCAGTCTACGGAGCGGGATCGGGAAAGTGGTGCCCAAGCAGGGAATATGGCGGGGTTTTATGCACCAAGTTCTGGTTGGCTCTCTTCATGGGGGCTAGGGATTGGTCTCCTTGAACAAAGCGGCAGTCTATCATTGGTGGTTCCCTGGTTTGACATCAGCCATCTCTTTGAGGTTGTAGTTTGGCTGCCATTTTGTCCTACCCCGCCCATCCTGACATTCTGACCTCTTTGATAGGATAAGGGGCGCGGTGTTCGATCTGGCTACTTCCTGCATCTGGGGGCATAGACGGGAGGGGCTAGAGGTCGGCTGTTTTAGATGGATGACGACCGGGGGGGTGATGGGAAGCTACAGTTGGGGTAGAAGTGTCCCATACTTGTGGGTTGATGAGAGAAGGGGAAATAGGCAGAGCTGGAGGAGGAGCTGGATTTTCTAACAGCGGAAGGGATAAGGGAGGGGGATGGGGTAGGGTTTCGCTTGACCTGGATAGTGGCGCCTAGTAGTTGGAGAACGTCCCTTCCTAGAAGCGCGATAGGGCAGGAGGGTATGACAAGGAATGAATGGGAAAAGGGAAAGCCGTCCAGACTGCAGTTAAGCAGAGGGGTTCGCCACAGGCAAGATGGGGTCCTGTCAACCCCCATGACTGAGATCTAGGAAGGAGTAAGAGGTCCTGAAAAAATGGTAAAACAGAGTAGGTACCCCCGTGTCCACCAGGAAAGGGATGGACTTACCCGCTACCTGCAGTGTTACCCTGGGCTCGGCGAGGGTAATGGGGGTCTTCGAGTCTGGGCCGCTTCAGTAGTCTAGGAGTCCGAGAAGTTCCCATGCGGCCAGGGAAGAGTTCACACCTTGATTGGCTGGTCCCCTGCGTGGAGGCGCCAAGGATGAGCCTCTAAGGGGACAGGCATCCCTCCAGTGGCCAAGCTGTTGGCACTCGGGGCAGGGCTTCATTAGTGGCCAAAGTTGAGGACACTGGCGGCCCTAATGCCCTTCTTTGCCGCACTTGAAACAGGCCCCCGGTGGGGCGTTCTTTGGCCTGGACTTAGGCTTCACCCCTGTGCCGGTGTTTGCCACTGGCCGCAGGGCTGCTAGCATGGCTTGGGTCTGCAGGGCCACCTTTTGCTGTAGGCATGCCTGGCGGGCAGCCTCAGTGTCTGCTTCCCGATTATTGAAAACCTTAAATGCCATATTTATCAGATCTCAGACAGGGGGTTGGAGGCCATCCTCGGCCTTTTTAATTTTCTTCTAATGTCTGGGGCTGACCGAGAGATAAAGTGAGTAGCTAAGACAGTGGCCCCAGCGTTAGAAGCCGGGTCAAGGAGGGTATGGAGCACCATTGCCTCGGTTAGTCTGTTGAGAAATAGGGCTGGATTTTCTCCAGGGCCTTGGGTGACTTCTCTGAGTTTATCGTAATTGACTGCCTGAGATGAAGGGCAAGGGGAAGTCAGAGCCCTCCTTTTGGGAATTACAGTTGTTAGAGGTGGAAAGAGTCTAGGTGTCTCTCAATTGAAGAGAGGTCAGTTAGTGAGAAGGGGACATGGACCCGAATGACACCTTCTGCTCCTGCCACTTCCCGGAGGGGACAAATACGGGAGTCAGGGGCTCTAGATTCAGGCGAGAGTGGGTGTGTGTGCTGACTGGGGAGGAAAGGTCTTCAGAGGGAGGGGAAGAATCCAGCTGAGAAGGGAGGGCCAGGGCTGGATCGGGCTGGGGGGTGGGAGGGCAGGGCTGGATCCGGCTGAGAGGGGAGGGCCAGGGCTGGAGTAGTCCTTTGTGGGAGCTGATAAGGAGGAGGAGGAGGAGAAGCAAGATCTTGGGAATCAGAAAAGGAGGAAGGGGGTTCTGGGGCAGTTGGCTTAGGAGGCCATATGGTCAGAGTTCCCTCGGGCCAGGAGAACCTGAGCTGTGGAGCACTGGGCACACAGATCAGGGCGGGAGCGCAAGGCCCAAAAGCCCTAAATGTATAGGAATTATGTAGGTCAGTAAGGGTAACGAAATCGAAAGTACCTTCAGGAGTCCAGGTTTCGTGATTATCGAGCTGATATAATGGCCAGGCCATAGTAGATAGAAAAATCAGCCATTTTCGCTTGAGGCCAGGATCAATAGCTGGCAAATTTTTCAGGAGGCACCCTAGAGGTGACTTAGGGTCTGGTTTAGACTCCTGCCCCCCCATTCCTGGTCCCACGAGGATTAGCAAGTAGGAATCGGCATCCCTCAACCCAAGTTGCTGATCTGGTCTGGTAAAATGAGGATCTAGGCCCAGGGACGTCTCCTCCAGTGCCTAGAGCCTCTCAGTGGAGGGAGAGCAGCCTCTCCTGGAAGGGTCACCCCGACGCAGGGCTGCGATTTGGTGGGAGAGCAGTCTCTCCCAGCAGACGGGGGCCCGGAATCAGTGTTCGGGGACCAGAAACGTAAGGGCAACGGCACTTACCCTGGTTCTTAGTCTGGACTGGTGGGGTGGCCAGGAGGCCTCCCTTGGGGAGTAGGGAGAGGAGTGGTCTTCAGCAGACAACAACTCCTCCCGGGTTTCGGCACCAAATGAAAGGTTTTCTTAGGCTCTGCCGAGGAAGAAATGCCAATCAGCCACAAAATTAGGCAGTACAGAACTTTATTGGGGTTTGTGCACCTGGGCGAGGTTCCCTGGCCTGCAGAGCAGGGACCAGGAAGTCGCACCCAAGCAGGGAATATGGCGGGGTTTTATGCACCAAATTCTGGTTGGCTCTCTTCGTGGGGGCTAGGGATTGGTCTCCTTGAACAAAGTGGCAATCTATTATTGGTGGTTCCCTGGTTTGATGTCAGCTGTCTCTTCTGGGTTGTAGTTTGGCTGCCATTTTGTCCTACCCCAGCCATACTGACAGTTCACTCTCAGTAAACATTTGTTAAATAAATGAACAAACTAATATACCAACCACCTGACAATTCATGGTGTTTCCTCATTAAAAAGACAACTGCCAAGAAGTCTGTATTGACTTTCAAGTGTGCCAAACTTCACCAGCATTGACTTTTCAGTAAGGTAACCTTCTTTGTTTCTGAGACAGAGGATCAAATACACATTCCTCAAGAGATTCCATTAAGATTAAGGTATGCAAAGATTAAAGTGCCAAAGGAAGTAAAAAAGGGAGAGATGATAAAATGCAAGCACCAGATGAAGTGCTGAAGCAATAGAGAAGTCCCATAGTCTATGACACTAAATTGACCTCCACAATGACTCTGGAACTGAGGATTTAGATTCCCAGCCTAGGCTTCAACAGCATTAACTATGACCAGGATTACATACGAGCAGGTATAAATGCATTTCTCAGCAGTATCTCAAAACACTGTAAGTTTGGGTTTTTATTGCCATACTCAAATAAAAGATACTCAAGGAAGACTAAAAACAATTGCACAATATGCTATTTTGGAAAGAAGTAACAACTACCTTCTAAATATAGCCCTTTCTAGGCAACTGGAACAAATCTCCCCATTAGGTGATATCAGTGTTGAACAAGCTCAAAAGACAACCCAAAATATGTGGAGAGAAAGAGAGAACTTGCCAATGCTCTTGCTAATCCTGAATCTCCCACCTCAACTTTAAGATGAACCCCATCTTAAAAAAGTTATCTTACCATTTCTGATCAAACAATTCCTAATTGAGGCTTCTTACCTCTGGTTGTGAAACCTATTGCCACAGCAAGAGAATTCCAAGTGCCATGTGATTGAGAAAGACCACAGAACTGGGTTAAAGTCCTGGCTAAGCCACTCACACTGAATGAGTGTGGTTCTGAAGCCTAATTTCTGAGCTTCAGCACTGCTCTGCCCTCACCAGCACCACAGGTATAAGATGCAGGTATTAGCTACCAACTGCAGTGAGATAATGTGAAGAAAAAAAATGAAATGAAATATAAAATATCCATCATCCTGACTGGTGCATAGAAAGTATACCCAAATTTTCCTCCCTTTGCCCAAACAAAGCAACTTGATCTTTCTCTCTGCCCGTGCTGCCCTACACAATGTCCACTTACTCTTGGAAAACAGTAAAATAACAGGGACTCCCAGCATCCAGCAGACTTTGGTCACAGGCCCTGCTCCATGTGTGGCCCTCCTAGTCCGAGTGTACCAAGGCCACTGAACACATGTGAAAAGCTGTGGGGACACTGCAGGGACAGCCCACCAGTCTGCACTGCTTGGCTGTTTTCTGATATTTCATCTGAATTAAGCCCAAAGGATTTTCTACTGCACATGCCATAGTCCAGTACTCAGCGCCCTCTGAGTCTGAACTTGACGTCCACTTTAAAGGGCATAAGAAATGCCCCATACAAGACTCCGCATTCCCAATGAAAACCTTCCAGATGAAACAATATAGCAAAAAAGCTGAGTTCTGATATCCACTCCCAAGGACTATAGTAGTTTTCCAGCCCCGTCTCATTCCATTGGTCAAGGAGGAACCTAAACTGAGATCGTCTCAAACAGCACAGGCAGGCTAGCACTCAACTGTTTTGCCCTGGACAGTTTTACTCCAAAGAGCAGATTACCCCCCTTCTTAGATCTATGGTTCTTGTCACAGGTCTCCAGTTAATATTCTACCACCTTAGGAGTCTTAATAGGAATCCACAAACTGTTCTGAAAGGTTCAGATATTAAACGCTTTCAGCTTCCCCAGTTATGTGGTCTTTGTTGCAACCTCTGCTATATAGCCTCAGAGCAGCCATAGACTATACATGCACGAAGGAGCATGGCTGTGTTCCAGATATAATAACCTTCATTTCCAAAACAAGAGGTTGGCCCATGGGCCCTAGTTTGCCAAGCTCTGGTCTAAAACATTTTCTGTGAGTATGGCCTTACCTGTAAAGAAAATGAAAACCTATGGCATTCATCCAAATTATCCCAAACCAGAATAACCCACCTATATCTGAAATAGTCATACAACAGATAGCCAGGTCGAATGGATGAAAAGCACAGGAGCTAAAATCAAAAAGAGAAAATTCAAGTGTGGGTTCTGCCACCACTCATCTGAATTATGGGTTTTAAACTTGGCAATCATCAAGGTTCTTGACAATTCAATTCTACAATTCTATAATTCTGAGACATTGTGACCCAACCTATATTTGATTTCCATGAAGAAAAAAAAGAAATTCTAAAACTTTAAAAGATCAAAATTTTTTAAAACCTGAATTCAAAAATAATACATGCTCACTGTGGAAACTTAAAATAGATCACAAAAAAATGAAGAAAAAAACTAAAATTTCCCCTTAAGTCCCACCACCCAGATATGATCAACTCTAACCAACATAATTTCGTTAACAATTCCACATATAATTTTCTAAATTTTTTTATTGTTGTTCAATTACAGTTATCCCAATTTTTCCATTACTTTCCCCTTCCCTGCCCACCCCACCCCACATTCAATCTTCCCCATTGTCCTTGTCCATGGGTCCTTTATACATGTTCCTTGACTTGACCCTGCTCCTTAGGGTCCCCCGTTATTTCCCTCCTAATGTTCTTAATTTGTGTAGAAGTGCCCCGATTGTATTTTTAAAGCACATTTTAAAATTAAATTTAATGGGGTGACATTGGTTAATAAAACCACAGGTTTCAAGTGTGTATTTCCAGGATATATCACCTGTACATTGCAATGTGTGTCCACCACCCAAAAGTAAATCTCCCATCACCATATATTTGACCCCCTTTGTCCTTTACGATCCTCCCATCCCCTTCCTTCTGGTAACCACCATCCTGTTGTCTGTGACTATGAGTTTTTGTCTGTCTTGATTGTCCACTTTCAGTTTTATATCTCACATGAGTGAAATCATATGGTTCTTGACTTTTTTTGTCAGATTTATTTTGTTCGCTTAGCATGATATTCTCAAGATCCATCCACATTGTCACAAACAGCAGTATTTAATCTTTTCTTATGGCTGAGTACTATTCCATCGTATGTATATGATCCTCATCTTCTTTATCCAATCACCTACCAAAGGACACTTTGGTTGTTTCTATTTTTTGGAACCCTGACTGTATTTAATCCCCTACCTAGAGCAGCCCAAAGTGGGTAATCTCTCATCTCATAACCCCAAGAACCTCTACTACATAATTCCCAACTAAAGTCCCACCACCAGCAATGATAGCATTTTATAGAAGTCTTGCCAACATCTATGTAAAGAGATACATAACATTATATACAACAAGCACAGTAGTCATAGTTATAGCCACAGCCAAGCAACGACTTTGAACTTGCATATTCTTTTTTGTAAACAAAATACTAGTCTCCACCAAGGCAGTGCTCTTACATAATATACACCAGCAGAGGTTGAGTGCTGGGTCTAGGAAACTAAGAAGAGTACTTCTGCAATCGATGCATGGTCCAGCACCACAGCAACAGCATTAACTGGGTAGATGTGCCTCATTTTGTCAAGTAATAGAGAGACAAGGAAGAGCTCTTACACAGAAAAGGCCACCCTAGACTCCAAACAACTGTTTCCCTATCCACAGGTTCTAGTAACGCAGGCAGTCAGAAAGAGCAATGGAGTTCACTCTATTTAGAATAAGACTGCTAAGACAGGAGTGTCAAATGATGGTATTGGTATCAATTCAACACCAACAAGAATCTCCAATTTGGGGTGCAGTGAAGAAGGAAACTTTATTCAGTGCACACAGCTTAACTGTGACACAGCACAGCTTGTGAGAACAGCAAGGCTATGATGGACTGTGAGTTACTAGAGCCAGGCACCTCTCCAGCTGGACAGCTCTGCTCTTCTCTGGTCCAGTCCAGTCTGCTATGCCTGCTCTTATCTTCTCTGGTCAGATGAGTTATCTTTGGTGTTTCATCTTCTTTGCTTCAGCTTCAGCCAGAGGAAAACATAGCCTTAAACTTTGGTGGAAAGAGAAAATGTGCTCTTCAAGCCAGAAAGAAGTTGACTTATATAGACAGAAGTCTCCACTGCTGGTCCCTGATGGGTATGTCTTCATGCAAATGAGGACTCCAAATCCTCAGTTTGACTGGTCCAAGAAGCACTCTCCTGATTGGTCAGTAAAAATGTTGATGGGGATATAGATGCACAGCTCTGATTGGATGAGGAAAGCTTATTGGTTGAAATACTATTCCAGGAACACTTTTTTAAGGTCTGGCTCAGATGGCAGGAGCACTGTGCAGGCAGGCAGTTCAGTGCAAGCTTCTTCCTGAAGTGTGGTTTGCATAAGAGACTTCGATGCATAAATTGCTGTCACAGTTCTGTTTTTTATATTTGAGCCACGTTATGAAATCCATTGAGAGCCCTCCTCAGTAAGTATCTTCTTTCTCAAGGTCCACAAGGGGAATGGGAAATTATACAAGTCAAGGTATTTTTCAGATATTCCATTCACCAAGGCAGGTAAACATGTGATTTGCAATAAATAGTCTTAAATGTTTTAAGTTACACACACAGCCACAGCAAAAGGGAGACCACCACAAACAGGAAAAAAGGATGGACAGTTAAGATATGTGCATAATAAAAAGGGCACTGGATGCACTGCTTTGCTTATGTGAATCACAGGGACATTTGATGTTGGGAACCACCCTGCCTGGTTTCAGAAGCTGTAAACCCCCATGGCTAAGGCGGAGTGAGAGACCTTGGGACCATAAGCCACTAAAGAGGAGACAAAGCTTATCTTCCTGGCAGGAGCACCGCCTCTGCCCACTTTACTTCACCCTGCTTGGCCCCCAGTGCATGACCGGTTAGCCAATGACAGGTAAGATTCCTCAAGGGAGGGACGACCTAAGACAGGCATGGTCATGAAGAGGCCCTCAGGGAAGGACTTGGGGGGCTATAGAAAAAGGGCCTTCGCCCCTGGGCTTTGACATAGCCTGAGTCCTCATTCTGTCTGCAAGAAGTCTCCTAATCTCTTGGCTGCCTTACTTCCCCTGCCTGACTTAAGCCTGAAACAATGACAGAGGGCAGTGCAGTCCTGTGCTGGAAAGGGTGGATTCCCCAGGGTGATCAGGCCTAAGAAAGAATACATAAAATCCTATGAAACCTACTTTGCTAATACCCTCAATTTTCTGATAAGGGTCCATGCATGGAATGAGTTTGTTCCCCAAAGTTTTATGGCCCTTTAACTATCTGACCCTGACTCAGAATAAGCCCTCAGAGTTCTTTGAATATTATTTAATCATTTCTGCCTGACAATGATTGATGAGCTTTATGTATATGCCCTGTATTCCTATGCAAATTAAACCCAATAAAAGCCCATTGAGGAACAGGTTCCAGGTCCTTCTCCTTTGAGAGATTGGCCACCTTTCCTCCCCAAGCAGATCATGTCTTGGGAGAATTATTTTCATCCACAGCAGATGGCGGGCTCTGCGGGCAAAGCTCCCCCACAGTTTGGGAGGTATTTTTTAGGAACACCCATGCCCAGCACTGAGGACAGTGGCATGAGTGGCCTTTCCCGCAGACGAGATATTTGGTGACTAAATGCATCAGCAGATATGCTCAGATGCCTGAGAATGCTGCCTCTTGTCACTAACTGCCAGCTGACTCAACAGCATATTCCAGATGGCTGATGGAAAGAAACACTCTCCATTGGAAATGCCATGCATATCAAGTTTTCCTCTTGCCCAAATCATGCAACCAGACAAGCTATAAGGAAGCCCACAGTCTGGGATGTTGCCTGTAACTGGGAAACGAAGCAACTCAGCTCAAAATCATGCTGGGAAAGGCAGTTTTATCACAACCAAAGGAAGGACTTATGATTCAGTTCTCTACATGTTCATGTATTTTATGGAAATAAAAAACAAGGTTTTCACAGATAAATCCTTACAAAACAAGAATAAAATATCTTCATTCTGTGGTAGAGATGTCTGCTCAGAGCAAGCAATCCGCTCTTTTCCTCCCAATATGGAGTGTGTTTGGACCCCACATGCCCCAAAGGGCCATCTGGGAAGCAGGAGCCTGAGCCTGGATGGGCACTCTGATGACAGAGCATCCAGAAAGCATCACCAGGATCAAACCCCCACAGGCCCAGACAAAACAAGCCTGGAGAGCCTGAGTGTTCTTTCCCCACGGAAAATGCTTCCCATGTAGTTCTGTACAGATAATAGGATGGCGAGAAAAAAAATAACACCATCTGTTCTGTGTTCTGATGCACTTTACTACTGACCATGGGCACGAGTCCTAACGTGCCTGTGAGCCCAGGCACCAAGTGTCCTTATCAGAAACACAAAAAAAGAAGCAACAGCACAGAGCATCAGCAAATCAATTTGTAGGGAAGAATATTTCAAATCAATACACTTCTAATTTTCTCTGCACACACAGAGTACCTAGCAGCAAATCGCATCATTATGTTTAAGAATGACACAAACTCAGAATTCTTCACAGACAATGGACAAGACACAGATAAGGCAAGGAGATTAAAAAAGCATTCAACCAGAAAAATATGCAACCAACAAAAATCTGACGAGCTATTTAAACTCTGTAAATTAGGGAAAGTTAAGTGAAAGAGGAAGTAGGCTATGTAAAAGTGTGACTTCAATGAACTGAGGAAGGTTGTTGAACTTTCCCCATGGCATCAGGGGTCCAGGCTCAGTGATCACATGAAGCACATCTGTTTATCTAGGTGTCTATAAGCCCCAAGCCCAGTGTGGGTTACAGCAGGCAGGGGCTGCTGTTTGATGAGAGAATGTACCTCATGTACCTCCTTTCTGAACTGAGACAGGAGACCCAAGTAGCTTCCCAAGGTCAAGAACTGAATGTGAACTTCCTGAGGGCAGTTGATAGGGCTTCTTCACTTCTTTTACCCCAGTGCCTGGCATATAGCTAGTGCTCGCAAGTACTTGTTCACTGAATTACCTCAGGTTTGAAGCCGAACGAATCCTCAGAAAATATCACCCCACTCATCTGCAGAAAAAGAAATAAGAACCAACCATCATAACAGGTGTGTGTAAAATTACAACACTCATTAATGGCAAAACCTTGTCCTAGAATCCAGGTATTCTGAATTGCATCCTGTTTGCTTTTCCCTACTGCCATCCCTGAACCACACTGAAGAACTCCTTATATCCTAAAGAAACATTTAAAAAACATGTGTTAAGACTAATAAACACAACCCACATTTAAACTGGAGTTGGGAGGGCCTGTAAGGAGAGATCTCATGCCCTACCCCTCATTGTCAATTACGCCAAACAGGAAGAGACATGCTTTCATCTCCAACAGAAGGCTGTTTTTCTATACTACTACCCCAGCAGGAAGGAGGAGCATGTTCTCCTTTCCTTGTCTGGCAAAGACTCAGACTGTGACAACTCAGCCTAAGAGAAGCCCCTATACTTCCAATTCTCCATCTCCTTCCAGTGAACCCTTTATAACAGCCTCTCTGAACTCCCTTTTTCCTTGGTAAAAGGATGTTCCTCTCCTTTGTTCTCTGGACTTGTATGTGGGTCTCCATTAGACCACACCCCAAATTACAGTTCTTTGTTGTTTTGGATTCAACCTATTTTGCTGCAGAAATAGCTGGCAGCCTATTTGTTTAAAGTAAAAACATGTGAATTGTAATTTCTGTGAAAATGCCATGTTCATCAGAACTGCAACAGCTATGGGTTATATGAAAAAAAAAGGCTTAAGTTCAATGCTGTCAAGGAAATAGGATGTATCTGTTAATACATTAAGGTCTCTAAGTTAAAAATAAATTACATGCCTTTGCCACTTAAGTAAAAAGTCACAGAAACAGTGAAATACCTGCTATGTTCAGAGACTCCCAATTCTACTATACTTACAGAGAGCAATCCCACTTGCTAAAGGTAGGTTAGTTTGTTCAGCACAAGTAATTTTATGTCTTCAGTCTGGACCCTAGACTTAAAGGAAGCAAAAGAGAAAATGGACTAATGAGCAAGTTTAGTGCAGAGTAGACAAGAACCCCCTGCAGCTTCCTTTCCCATGTCTAACACCCCTTCTCCACTTCAGAGAACTGGGTTGTGTTGATCTTTACCATCATCATCATCATTATCTGTATCATCATCCTCACAGAGCAAGGGAACCCTTCCTGAAATTTAGGTAGGCTCAGAAATTAATTTCATACCAATAGAAAACACTATGAAACTTAGCAAAAAAAAAAAAAAAAAGTGCCTACCTTTCCATAAGTACAAATACATCTCAAATGATGTTAAATTCTTGCACACAGGCCAGAGTAGTCCCACAGCTGATTTTCTTACCACATAAAAAAAAGTTTCAACTTGGTATCATTAGATAGTACATTTGCAGAGACCCCAGCAACAGTGCTTCATGGAAAAGACTGACTACTTTGAAGGCTTCTCAACACAGGCTCCTTGGCCATAGGCTGCTAAGGAAGCAGCCCTCAGTGACTCAGAGAAAGTCCCCTTACACAAACCCCTGGGCTCCCTTTCTTCCAGGTATTCAAATCCTACTGACCCCTCAAAGACGTGATGAAGCTTGGGGTTGGTAAGGAGCTCTGAAGATACACAGGTGAGGGCCCACCAGGGTGTGGCAGCACCATTTGTTAGGAAATCTCATTACCACTGTGGGTCTGGGTCTTAACACTGCAAAGACAGAGATGCCCTTTTCAGGCCTAATTTCTATTATGAAACAGGTCATCAGGAAGGCTTACAGTGCTGATGGGCCCTTATCAAGTCAGTCCCAAAAGGCATCATAACAGGCAAAAAGAAGGGGACTTCGTTGCACAAGCAAAGGAAACCATAAACAAAATAAAAAGACAACAGGCTGAATGGGAGAAAATATTTGTGAACCATAAATCTGATAAGGAATTAATATCTAAAATACATAAAGAACATATAAAACTCAACATCAGAATAAAACAATCTGATATTTTAAAAGGCAGAGGATCTGAATAGACACTTTTCCAAAGAAAACATACAAAGGGCCAAGAGGTACAAGAAAAGGTGCTCAAAATTACTAATAATCAGAAAAATGCAAATCAAATCCATAATGAAATATCACCTCACACTGGTTAGAATGGCTATCCTCAAAAAGAGAAGTGGTGGCAAACATGTGGGGAAAAGGGAACCCGCATGCATTGTTGGTGGGAATGTAAATTGTGGTAGCCACTATGGAAACAGTATGGATGTTCCTCAAAAAATTACAAACAGAACTACCATATGACCCAGCAATTCTATTTCTGGGTAGTTGTCAAACAAAAGATAAAAACGCTAACTCAAAAAAATGTCCATTCCCCTATGCTAACTGAACCATTATACACAACAGCCAAGATATGCAAACAATCTAAGTGTCTATCAACAGATGGATGGATATAGAAGTTCTGATGCATACATACAATGGAATATTATTCAGACATAAAAAAGACAAGAAAGTTTGCCATTTGTAATAGCATGTATGGATCTTTAGAATATTGTGCTATGTGAAATGAGTTAAAGACAAATACCATATGATTTTATGGGCAGTCTTAAACACACACACACACACACACACACACACACACACACACACACACGGTGAAAGGGGTCAAAAGAAAAAAAAAAAAAGATTCACTCCTGAACTGATTGGTTTCAGTTTGAGCAGCTGCCAGACCACGGTTGGAGAGTACAGACAGCCATCTTAGCTGAAATATGGAAACTAAACATATCTTCATAAGGATCTATAATCAACTCTTACCTATAAGAATTTAATGTGAAAACTGGTCTTTGGCATCAATTCAACACCAACGGGAATCCCCAATTTGAGGTTTGGTGAAGCAGGTAACTTTAGTCAGTGCTAAACAGCTTAACTGTGATACAGCAAAGCTGCGAGGCAGCACTGGGCCAGACTCCTCTCTAGCTTAACAACTCTGCTCTGCACATGGCTGGTTTGCAATTCGTTGGTCTCCTCTATTCTGTGCCAATCTGCTTTGGCGAAGACAACTTTGGTGTTTCAGCTCCAGCCAAGGAAACACAGTCTTCAGTGGAAAGGGGAGGTGCATGCCCAGAACCAGAGGGGAGCTGACTTATATATACAAAAGTCCCTGCCCTAAGTCCCTGATTGGTCTGTCCTCATTGAAACTAGAACTCCAAATCATCATAGCTCAAGTGGTCTAAAAGACACTGTCTTGATTGCTCAGAATGGACCTGTTCTGATTGGTTGGTAAAGGAGTTGATAGGGATATAGCTGTGCAGCACCAATAGGGTGGGGAAAGCCTCAGTTTTATTGGTTAAAACAGGATTCCAGGAACTCCTTTGTAAGGGCTGGCTCAGATGGCAGAAACACTACGCGGGCAGGCAGTTCAGTGCAGAGGCAGGCAGTTGAGTGTAGGCTTCCCCCTGAAATGCTGTTTGCATGACAAGCTCCTATGGCGAAATGGATAGTAGGCTGTTTTTCTTTGTGTGTATGTCTGTGTATTGTCTTTTGAGGGCAGTGTTTTTAAATATTCGGGCCCAGTTAGCCACCAAGAGCCCTTCCTGGTAAGTATCTTTCTCAGGGTCCACAAAACCATGTGGATACCCACCCAGGTTAGCCAGGACTTGTGCTGCTTCTATAGGCTTATTAATAAATTATATGAGGAGGTATCCAAAAATGGAATTTATTTATTAAAAAATTGTATGTTTATTCTTTTTTTCCTACTAAAATGACTTTAATCAGTACTTTTAAACCAGGGCTATAACACTAAAGTTTTTCAGTAATTTTTTTGAATTCCATTGTAACTCTATAGTTTGTATATGTGAATAAAATCTATGATGTCTGCTTTTTTGTTTGTTTCTTCATGCTTCTTTTTCTTTTTTTATGTTGTTCAAGTACAGTTGTCTCCATTTTCCCACCACCAATTTCCCTATATCATCCACCCTCAATCCATCCACACTTTGGCTTTGTCCATGGGTCCTTTATATATGTTCCTTGATGACCCTTTTCCTTCTTTCCCCCATTATACTCCTCTGCTCTTCCCTCTGATTATTGTCTGTTTGCTCTTTATTTCACTGTTTTGGGTTATATTTTGCTTGCTTGTTTGTTTGTTTTGTTAATTATGTTCCACTTCCACCTGGGATCATCTGGTATCTCTCTTTCACTTCCTCAATTATTTCACTTAGCATAATGTTCTCCAGTTCTATCCATGCTGTTTGCATTGGGTAGGAGCACCTTCTTTCTTTCTGCTGCATAGTATCACATTATGTAAATGTACCACAGTTTTTTGATCCAATCATTTACTGATGGGCACATAGGTTGTTTCCAGCACTTGGCTATTGAAAATTCTGCTGCTATGAATATTGGGATGCATAGGTTATTTTGAAATAGAGTTTCAGGATTCTTAGGGTATAATCCCAGCAGTGGAACTGCAGGGTCAAAAGGCAGCTCCATTTTTAGTTTTTTGAGGAAATTCCATGCTGTTTTTGACAGTGGCTGCACCAGACTGCATTCCCACCAACAGTGCACTAGGGTTCCCTTTTCTCCACATCCTCTCCAACACTTGTTTAGTGATTTGTTTATAATGGCCATTCTGACCAGCGAAGTGGTATCTCATTGTGGTTTTAATTTGCATCTCTCTGATGGCTAGTGATGCTGAGCATCCTTTCATATATCTGTGGGACACCTGTACGTCCTCCTTGGAGAAGTGTCTGTTTCTGTTGAGGATTTTAGCATGTATGTTCATCAACGATATTGGCCTGTAGTTTTCTTTCTTTGTTTTTGTCTGGTTTAGGGATTAGGATGATGCTGGCCTCGTTAGAAGTTGGGGAGTCTTCCCTCTTCTTGGATTTTTTGCAATAGTCTGAGAAAGATAGGGGTTAGCTCTTCCTGAAATGTTTTGTAAAATTCTCCTGTGAAACTGTCCGGTCCAGGGCTTTTGTGTGCCAGGATTTTTTTTTATTACTGCTTCAATTTCAACAGCTGTTATCATTCTTTTTAGGCCTCTGCTTCTTCTTGATTCAGTTTTAGAAGATTATAGTTTTCTAGAACTTTGTCCATTTTGCCCAGGTTTTCAAGTTTCTTGGCATATAGTTCTTTGTAGAAACTTCTTACAATCCTTTGTATTTCTGTAGTGTCAGTTGTAATTTCTCCTCTTATATTTCTGATTTTTTAAATTTGGGTCCTCTCCCTTTTTTCCTTCATCAATCTGGTTAAAGGCTTGTCAATTTCGTTTATCTTTTCAAAGAACCACCTCCTGGATTTATTGATCCTTAGAATTATTCTTTCAGTCTCTATGTCATTTAATTCTCCTCTGATCTTGGTCATTTCCTTCCTTCTACTTGCTTTGGGCTGTCTTTGTTGTTGTTCCTCCAGTTCTTGTAGGTGTAGGGTTAGGTTGTTTATTTGAAATGTTTCTATCTTTTTTAGGTAGGCCTGTATAGCTATGAACTTCCCTCTCAGGACTGCCTTCACTGTTTCCCATAGGTTTTGGACTGCTGTGTGTTTGTTTTCATTTGTTTCCAGACACTCTTTAATTTCTTTCTTGATTTCATTATGAACCCAATCATTGTTTAATAGCATGCTATTCTGTCTCCATGAGTTTGAAAAATTTTTAATTTTTTCTGACTTGGTTTCTAGGTTCAAGCCCTTGTGTTCTGAGAAAATGCTTGATGTAATTTCAATGTTCTTGAACATGTTGAGGCTTATTTTGTGTCCTATCAGGTGGTCTATCTTTGAAAATGTTCTATGTGTATTTGAAAAGAATGTATATTTTATATATTTGGGATGAAAGGTTGTGTATATATGTATGTATGTATGTGTGTATGTGTGTGTATATATATATCAGTTAAATCCATTTAATCTAATGTGCCATCCAGTTCCAAAGTATCCTCGTTGATATTCTGTTCAGAAGTTCTATCCACTGTTGACAGTGGGGTGTTAAAATCCCCTGCTACACTTGTGTTGCTGTCTATATTTTCTTGAAGTCTTCCAAGGTTTTCCCTATATATTTGGGTGCTCCCATATTGGGTGCATTTACGTTTACAATGCTTATGTCTTCTTGATGGATTCTTGCTTTGAGTATTATGAAGTGTTCTTCTGTGTCTCTTTTTATGGCCTTTGTTCTCAAGTCTATTTGTGTGCTATAAGTATTGCTACCTCAGCTTTTTTCTCCTGTCTGTTTGCATGAAATATTTTTTTTCCAACCCTTCACTTTCAGTCTGTATAGGTCTTTTGTTCTGAGGTGGGCTTCTTGTAGGCAGCATATGTGTGGGTCATGTTTTCTCATCCATTCAGTTACCTTTGTCTTTTGACTGGAGCATTCAATCTATTTATATTTAAGGTTATTATTGATAGGTACTTATTAATTGCCACTTTATTCCCTTTATATCTGAGTTCATCTCTCTCTCACTCTTTTTCTTTTTCTTCTGAAAGCAGTCCCTTTAACATATCTTGCAATGCTCATTTGGCGGAGGTGTATTCTTTTAGACTTTTGTTTTGGAAAATCCTTATTTAGCCTTCATTTTAATTGAGAGCCTTGCTGCGTAGAGTAGTCTTGGTTGCAGGCCTTTGTTTTTTAATTACTTGGAATATTCCTTGCCATTCCCTTCTGGCTTGGAGTATTTCCATTGAGAGGTCAGCTGCTAGCCTTATCAGGGGACCCTTGTATGTTACTTCCTGCTTCTCCTTTGCTGTCTTTAAGATTCTTTGCCTTTGAATTTTGCCATGTTAATTATGATGTATCTTGGAGTGAGCCTCTTCGGGTTCCTCTTGATTGGGACCCTCTGTGTTTCCTGGACTTGTGTGAAATTTTCTCTCATCAGATTAGGGAAGTTTTCAATCATTACTTTTTCATTCAAGTTTTCTATTCCTTGCTCTTCTTCTTCTCCTTCTGGTAGCCCTACTATACAGATATTATGATGTTTCACATAGTTCCCTTAACTCCTCTTCGTTCTCTCTGAGTCCTTTTTCCTTTTCTTGCTGTTTCTGGGAGTTTTTTTCTACTTTGTCCTCCAGCTCGCTGATTCAATCCTCTGCTTCATCTAGCCTGCTTTTGATTCCTTCTACTGTGTCCTTCAATTCAGAAATTGTATTATTCATTTCCTCTTGGCCCTTGTTGATTGTTTCTATGTCCTTTTTCATGCTGATATAGTGTGCAGTAAGTTCCTTGTAGTTTCCCTGTAGTTTTTGGTAGTTCTCAGTGAGCTCATTGAGCTCCTTATAACCATTGCTTTGAACTCAATATCTGAGGGTTGACTTGTCTCTATTTCTTTGCCTGAAAGCAAAAGGGTTCACTCTTTGCTTTCAATTGGGGGTTGTTTCTTTCTCTTCCCATTATTTGTGAGACTCTTAATTGCTTGCTTCTGCTTTTTAAAATGATCTGTTTTGACTCCCTGAGTTTGTAGTATGCACATCTATGGTAGGAGGCCTGTGAGATTCAGTGGTGCAATCTCCTTGATCTCCTGAATTTGATGCTCTTGGGATGCCCTTTAAACCATTTACATTGGTTCTCTTGATGTAACTAGTTTTTGATTGTTGTTGGGTCCTTCTTTGGTTAGTCCTTCCCTCCACGTGGTTGACTGAGGATCACTCCACCCACCACGTCTTGTATGCTGTTGTGCAGATGCTGCCAGAACAAAACCAAAAAGCCCAGGACACACACCCACCCCCACAAAAATAACTCCACCCCACAATCCCAATATCAACAGCAAATGAACCAGTATTAACAAGGGTGTTAATAGATTAAGACTTATAAGGAAGAAGAACGGATATGAAATGACCTACTGAAAGAAAAATGATTTTGAGAGGGTAGAGGGAGGAGCACCAATTAGAGTTGGGAGTTGGAGCAATGCAAAGAGAGAAAGTAAAATTTACATCATGAATAAAAAAAGGGAATGAATAATGTAGAATGGAATATGGGAAGGGACACATATAGTATTAGGTTTAAACAGGAATTAAAATAAATTAAAGTAAAATAAAGAGATAGAGAGAAGGAAAAATAAATAAATAATAAAAATGTAAGAGCCAAATTGGATAGAAAGATCCACCACAGCACTATCAACAACAAATAAGCTAAAATTAACATAGGCTGTATGGGAATAAGAAGGAAAAAAGAAACAAAGAAAAGCTTAAGAGATGTCTAGAGGAATGGCAAGTGATTTTGAAGTGATAGAGGGAGAGGGAATACTAAGAGTGAGGAACAAAAACCAGGCTAAGACTGGGAAAAAATTAAAATTTGAGACAAAGGGAAAAAGAAAAAAGAAAAAAAAGATTATAAAGAAGAATTAAAGGGCAGTATGGAGAAGAAATAGGAGAAAGAAAAAAAGAACAAAACAGGCTAAGGCAGGGCAAAATTAACAATTTGATATTTTAAAAAAAGAATAGGAGAGGGGATCAGTAAAATTTAGTATTTGAAACACTAAATTATTGATGATATAGAGATAAAATTGAAAAAAATGCAACCACACCTACCCTAACCACAACCAACTAGCAAAGATTATTAAAGGTGGAGAGAGAACACAGGCATTTTAAGAGTGAGGAGAAAGGATGTGAGACGACCACTGACAAGAAAACTGGTTTTGTGTGTCTGGATGGGGAAGAAATAGTAAGAGTGTGGAATGGAAACAAGTAGCAAGAGAGAAAACAAGATTTGAAATGAAAATAATGAGAGGAAAGAAGAAGGTAAAATGTGGTAAGAGAAGGGAGGGATAAAATATGTGAATGGAAATAAACTATAGTATAAAATCTACTGACTTAATATGTACAAGCTTGCTGGACAGGAAATGAATGTTAAAAAGCTATGCAGGAAAAAAATACAGCAAGTCATAGAAAAGACCACAGTGGATTTCGTCTAGGCAGCCTCTAGTATTTACTACCGTTTTTTTCTTTTTGGATCTGCTTCTGGTGATGTCAGATGTTGACCCTGTCTGACCTTAGGTAGCCAGTTTGAGACTGCCAGGGATCTACTGTCTATGGTTGTCTCCTTCTGTTGTTAATCTAGTCAATCTGCATTTAGTAGTCAGGCCTTAGCACCACAGGACCTGAGCAGAGACCATCCTGGGGTCAGTGCTATTGTTTCCCCTCAGGCCACTCAGGGGAGTGGTCTGCCTGAGCACTATGGCTGCTGGATGATTCAGCATCGGGATCCCAACATCTACTGTTTCAGTTCTCTCTCCAAGACTTCTGTCTCCAGTTTCTCCTCAGGCGTCTCCAGCCTACTCTTCCCCTGCCTTTGCCAATGCCCAGGGTAAGTGGCTGCAAATGACAATTTGTGTGTTGGTCCTTTAAACAGCTCTTTGCATCTCCAGCCATCCATCTCTGGCAGAGAGAAACCCTGCTGCTTTTCGCTGCTGGTTATTATCTGTGTACATTTTGGGCTCTGGTGCTCTAGGAATACTAGCTTAATAGTTTAGACCCCATTCTTCTCAGGGAGATCCAACCAGCTGCTAAATTATGCCTCTGGTGCCGCCACCTGTGGGTGCTCAGCCAGCCCTCTTGAATCTCTACCTCACTCCTTAACAGACAGTTGTGCTGAAGCTGATTCTTCTGTCTGAGGTTATCTGCGTATTTATTCTTACATGTTTAAACTTCAGTCACCTACAAAGTACTCTCCATTTCATGCAATACACCTATTGAGATGTTTTTTCCACTGCTCAAAACAATTTTTGAACTCGTTGATTTTGACGCCTTTTAGTGCTTCTGCCATTTTTTTATTGCTGTTGTTTCCCATTTTCCGCATTGGCAAAATGTTTCCCTTTGAGGACTTTTTTTATCTAGGGAAACAAAATAAGTCTCTGGGATGAGATAGGATGAATAGGGAGGGTGCGGTATGGGGGTCATGCTGTTTTTGGTCAAAAACTGCTGAATACTCTGTGGTATGGGGAGGTATGCTCATACATTACCCACCATGATATGTGTAAACATGTGGAAAGTCTTCAAAAAAATTCACTGAAACTAAACTCAGCTTCTCAAAACACCAGCTGGTACACTGATTCAGAAGGGTTCCTAAACACTCACCTAGTGGGGGAAATCTGTACTACAAGGGGTCTGCCCTCCAGAAGATAATTCCAGGGTTTTTTGGGGGGGGTCCCCCTTGTACACTTAACATAAACATCTGGAAATGATTGTACCTCTTTATTCTAACAGTGTGACCAGGGAAAATCTAAAGATGAAGTGTGTTTCTCAAGAGCAGAGCCACCCTTAGCCCTAGGAGTAATACCCAGAGGACATAAAAAAACCTCAGAGGACTGCTGTCTCTCATCGCCCCAAGTGACCCCAGCAAGCAGCCTCCCTGCCCTGCCTCATTCCCACTGGGCACCTTGAGAATGAAGACACCTACTAAGAGGGGCTCCTGGTGGCTAACTGGATTCAAATAGGAAACACACACACACACTCAGAGAACAGTGCCTAGCAGTAATTTCTCCACAGACACCTCCCTATTCTGACCAATCAGAACAGTGCCTTTGGACCAAACTGTGAGGATTTGGAGTCCTTATTTGCATAAAGACAAACCAATCAGGGACCAGGGGCAAGGACATCTGTCCATATAAAGCCAGCTCCCCTCTGGCTCTGGGAGCACACTTTCCCTTTCCACCAAAGACTGTTTCCCTGGCTGAACTGAAACACATGATACCCAGTTGCAGCAAAGTAAAGCAGACCAGCCCAGCGCAGAGCAGAGCTATTTAGCAGGGGAGGGCCTGGCCCCAATGCCACCTCACAGATGTACCATCTTCACAGCCATGCTATATCACAGTTCAGTTATTTTGCACTGAATTAAGTATCCTTGTTTACTGCACTCCAAATTGGGGCTTCCTGATGGTGTTGAATTGGTGCCAAGGACCATCAGTTGACACCTCCTTCATTAGGTGCATGAGATACGAAACTCATTTTTGACATATACACCTGTGAGGTCTGCTTCTGTTTTCAAATGTGTAGTGTCTTCTCTGATAAAAGCATTACCTGCTTGATGGAAAAAGCTACCTCTAAACAACCTGGCCTAAAGTTGGAACTCAGAGAATATAAAGACCCAGATGAGCACAGATTTGCAGGATCACAATAACCTATGCCCAGCTGAAGCAGACAGTCTGGGTAACATATCAAAGGACTCCCATGAGCCTGTCCAGATGCAGATGCATCACAATGGGAAAAGGGTTCCTTCTGGCCTATCCCCACCTCAAGGTGTCAGGCCGGTTAAGCTCACAAAGCACCAGAGTGAAAGAAGGTGAGAGACAAGCACAAGGATTTCTTGCAGGTGGTCCTCTCTGAACAAGGAGCCCCATGTGGAATTAATAGATTCCAAAGCCATCTCCCAAGTGCCAGAATCTACTAATACTAACAAGGCTCCCATTCATGTCACTTCTCATACAAAGAGCCTGGACTCTAAACAAAGGCAGGACAACCCTGGGCCGACTCTTCCCAGCACTGTGCTCTGGGAAGATCAAACTCCAAATGTCCAAAATTAAAGCAAGGCCCTGGCTGAGTGGCTCAGTTAATTGGAGCATCATCCCATACACCAAAAGTTTGTGGGTTCAATTCCCAGTCAGGGCACATACCTAGGTTGTGGGTTCAATCCCCCATTTGGGCCATGTATAAGAGGCAACCAATCAATGTTTCTTCCTCTCTCTCTCTCTCTCTCTCTCTTTCTTTCCCTCACTCAAAAAAAAAAAAAAAAAAAAAAGAATAAACATCAACCTCAGGTGAGGATTTCAAAAAAAAAAAAAAAAGGAAAAAAAGTGAGAACAGGAATGTTATTTCCCTACAGCCCAATGCTGAAAATATGAAATTTCATTTCTCCAGAAAGGCTCTGAATTTGTAACTGGTGATGAAATGTCTGGAAATTAGAGTATTCATCACTGTCTTGACTCCTTAAAAGAAGAGATTTTAAGCCTAACAAGGAGGTACTCTAAGCATAAATAAAAGGCCTATCTTATTTGCGTTTGTAGGATGATTTCATTTTAGCAAATAGAAGTCTCACAGTTATAACTGCAGAACCAGCTCAAATGGTCCTATCCTGTATCTGACAAGATACTGAGTTGTTTTTCAGAGACAACAGAACAAAACTGCAAGTCATGCAGCCAAAACCTGCGCAGATGAGAGAATTTTGAACTCCATAGCACCTGGAACCAAAGTTTCATGCCCCTCCCCACTCAACAGAACCAAAGGCCCAGGACAGGACCAGAACTTGAACACCAGAACTCTTTCAGAAGAAAAGGGTACATTGTCCACAAAGATCCAGTGCTGCAGCCCCTGGCCACACCTTACCATAAACAGCCAAGTTCCAAAGCTCTCCAACTAGAATCTGCCCCCACCAATGCTTCCACATTGCCAGTCTGTTCCCCTCAACTCCTTACATGAAATTTCAGTTCCTCCAGAAAGGGTCTGAACTGTAACCAAACCCAATCGGGGAGACGGATCTGAGCTCTGCTTCCTGTCTCCTTGCCAGTCAACCTCACAAATACTTTCTTTTCTCAAAAACTGGTGCCATAGTATTTCTGCTTTGGGGAATGAGCCCTTGTTTGGTAACACAAAAGGCTTCTCTCCAAAGTCACATTTTAGAGGGATCACTTCACATTATGTACTCATCCATTTGAGAACTGTTTCTGTGTCAGATATAAGAATGAATGAAGTAAAAGCTCCTTTCCTCAGTCAAGTGAAGAACACAGACACGGAGCAACACAGATGTGTAGTGACAGTCCACAGGGAAGTCCAGAGTGTAACAGCAGGAAGAATGGGTAAGATGGGGACCTTCCACCCACTGATCACTTCCCAACAGGCTATAAGCCATCTGGCTCCCACAATATTATTTAATTAAGTATGGGCCACGATTAGAGACAGCCAATAACTCAAGTTGTGATGGGCTGCAAATGCTGTTAAGCCATCTTGTTTTAATGGCTGTACTACTTCTGCCCCTGTGATTTCCCTTAAGTGTCTAAATAAACTGGCAGCCATGTTTTAGACTAAAATGACACTTCTCCCTTTTCTTGAAGGCCACACTGGTTCTAGAAAAGTGGGATAATAAAATCCTATTTGCCAGGAATCATATCAGAAAGGAATATTCAGAAGTACTACAGAGCCATTCCCATTATGAATTCAACTGTAGGTAGCACTGGCCATGGGAGGCCCATGGGAGCAGGTACTATATATACTCTGGCACTGCCCATAAGTCAGCTCAATGGAGGCTGGACTGAGGGAACGAGGATTTTATAAGGCAGCAGATTTATACACATTTTGAATATATAAACACAGTGGTGTTATTTTCTCTTAAGCAAAATCCCTAAGAATAATTTGTAGCTTTAAAAAGTATTTTTAAAATCACATATTAAAGAAGAGAGCTTTATTTTATAATAAAGTGTAGTTTCATATACAGTTAAAAACTAAAACTATAGCCTCGTATCATGGCAGAATTCATAGCAATTGGCAATAAGATGGAAAAAAAGATATTCCATATTGCTTTAGAATAATTAAAGGTTTTTTTCTTGATTCCTTGTTCCCCAAATTCTATCTGCTTAGGACTTCTCCCCTCCACTCCCCCCACTGGAATTCCCCCCAAATAATTACTTTGAATAATTTTTTTCCTGAATAATCTTTTCTTACTGACTCTGCTAGGACTCAGCAACGGTGATGATATGTCAGTAAGAAAAATTTAACACTACAAATGAACTCATCATAATGAGAGAAAGGGTGTATTTTCCTTTAACATTAGAACTTAGGACAAAGACAAGCATATACAGGTGTTTATACCACTTCTTTGTGCCCAGTCTTTGCTCTGAAAGGCCCTCAAGCTTGCCTATGAAGCTCGCAAGTGTATCTGTCTACAGAATGAGTAGGAAATGGGGAAGGGAACTAAGTAATCAAATGATGAAAGAAAAGGATGACTTGACAGAGCTAAAGTCAGACACCTAAAACATAAAATTAGTCACCGTCCATTTCTCTAACAACATGGCACAAGCGCCCAGGCAAGGGGACACATGGAAACACTGAATGCCTACACTGAGTCACAGATACACAGAAATGTGCTAAAATAGACATGTCTCTCTCACTCATGCCAAGTGAGTATTCTTGTGTACCTAAAAAAGAAGTGAGGGGGAGTTCAGAAAGTGAAAAGACTCCTACCTAGCAGTGTCGCTGGGGCTAAAGAGACCTACCAGACCAGCACTATGTGTGATGTTTTCAGCCCAATCTGCAGAACGGCTGTTTTGAGGCAGGTCAGCAACATTTTCTATCAAAGGCTTTGCGGGTCCCATGTCTCTGTCACTTCTGCTGCTCATTGTAACAGGAAAACAGCCTTAGATAGTAAGTAAAGAGTAGGGGGCGGGGGGGGGGGGGGGTAGAGTTGGCCAACAGCCTGTTTTAAGACTGTTTCTTAGGCCCCTTTGCCTGAGCCTTGTTTTTCTTCTAGCAGTAGCAGTGAGGTTCACTGAGGGTTCCAGGAGAACTCAGTCCGAGAAGGGAAATACAAAGTTCTGTCCATGCCCATTGCCAACAGAAACAGACAATGATCCCAGAGGGAACTGGCCATTTTCATTTATGTTCTAGTGAAGATCTGATTAAGAAACTTTGAAAGAAAAACAATTACAGCCTCCACATTGCTTATTATTTTCATGTTTGCAGTGGTCCAGTGTGGTGTAGTAATCATCAAAGGTCCACCCCTTTGAACCTTAAAGTAGCTTAGAGCATTGGTTAGAAAAGGAAAAAGGAAAAAAAGAAAAAAATCTTTGTCCTAGCATAGCAGAGCGCTGGAGCCAGCTTCTGCCAGCTCCAGGGCTGGTTGTTGTATTTTCTGAGGTTTTACAAACCAGTGGACATCACATTAGTAGCTTGAAATTAACTGTAGTGACAGTGTTTATACCTTGAAAATTGACAAATGCTACAAATCAGTGACCTCCTCACCCCCAACCAGAGATTCAGTTTTTAAAACTTTACCAGCATGCCACTGCCTAGGAAGGTACTGGGAAAGGAAGCTAGGTAGGCAGAAGAGTGAATACTAGCAGGAAATTGGGAAAGAGACAGGTTTTGCCATAAAGGTCACAGAAAAAAATAAAGGTAGGGGAGGGGCACACAAGAGTTATCCTAGACCAAGAATTCCTTGAGGATTTAACACCAATGGGAGAAGAGAAAGCCCCTCATCCACCCACTGTCAGTGGCATTCGCTTTGGAGGCATATAAACACAAGGATCATGTAGAATCTCAAACTGTTTTGAACAAATTAAAGGCCCAGGGAGGGTTCAGGGAGAAGGAAAAAACAATGAGAAGTAACATGTCCAGATTATGAAATTGAAATCAGTCCTAGCCCATCTATCAAACTCTAAGTGCATTTTTCCATTCATACTTAGGCCAACCACAAATAGTTGGTAACAGACCAGAGACATCATAGAAAACACATTTTTTAGGAAAAAAGCAGAGCATTTACTAAGACGTTTCATTCTTACACTGAACTGCTGACCATGTATCCAACAGGACTGTGACATCAGTTACCAGCTATGGAGCCACAAAACTTCCAAACTTCAGAACATCTGTTCTTTGTATATCTATGAAGGGCCCTTCTCTGCCTTCCAATGGCCTTTAAAAGTCCACGTGCAACTTCTTTTCTCCCAAGACTGTAATCACCTCTTTCATTAGAGAAGAAGCCAAATATGACACCCTAACAGTCAGCACATCACACACCAACAACAACTCCACTGGAGCCACAGCTGCCCATTCTTCCAGGGGAGAAGGGCCTTCAGCCTCTGTGGCCCTCAGGATGTACCCAGGCTGCTGCTACAGTATACTCCACTTCAGCCTGCTATTGCAGAACCTATGCATCAAGCCCTGGCTCACTATCACTATAAATTTCCTGGGCTTTTTCCTCTCCAAACCAAAGAGCCTCTCATTCCAAAGGGAGCTGTAAATCTCTGAGACAGATGACAACTTTAACCATCTTAAAAGATGGTAGGTAAGAGGCTCCCACAACCAAGCAAAATGAAGAGGATGCTTTTTCTAGTGTAGTTTGCAGTCCACGGGCACCAAAATTAATAAGGACCTGGTTAAGGTACTCACCAGCCCTCTCACATTAAAGGCTAAGAGAGTCATCAGGAGGGAAAGTGGGAGTGGCCTACCTTTGGGAATGCTTGTAAGTTATCAGAGTAACTTCTTGCAGTTTTATTTATGCCAGCACCTCATAGAGATTTTAACAGCCAAGCTGAAATGGTATGTGTCCCTATTGTCAACCAATGGTCCCTGGCATCAGTTCAACATCAGCAGGAATCCCTAATTTGGGCTATGATGAAGAAAACTTTATTCAGTGCAAATAGCTCAATAGTGTTATAGCTCAATTATGAAGCAGCACAGAATGGCTGTGATGCAGCTCTGAGGCAATGCCCTTCTCTGGCTAGACAGCTCTGCTCTGATCTGCTCTACCTGCTCCTATCTAGTCCTCCCCACTCTGTTCTGAAGGAGCTTGCTCTGCTGTTCTCCTGCTCAGATCTGTTTATCTGCTCTGCTCCAGTGAGACAGCTTCAGTGTTTCAGCTCCAGCCAGGGGAACATAGTCTTCAGTCTTTATTCTTCTGTGGAAAGGGAAAGTATACTCTCTGAGCCAGAGGGGGCTGACTTATATGGACAGAATTCCCCACCCCTGGTCCCTGATTCATCTGTCCTCCTGCAAATGATGACTCCAAATCCTCAGAGTATGCTTAACCCCAAAAGCACTGTGGTGATTGATTAAAATGGAGCCACTCTGATTGGTCAGTGAAATGCTAATGGGAATATAGCACACAGCTATGATTGGATGAGAAAAGCCTGAGTCCTTGGTTGAAATAAGATTCCAGGAACTCCTTTTTAAGGTCTGACTCAGATGTCAGAAACACAGTATAGAAAGGCAGTTGAGTGTAGGCTTCTCCCTGAATTGCTATTTGCATGAGAGGCTCTAATCTAGAAAGGGCTGCTAGGCTTGAGCCCAGTTAGTCACCAGGAGCACTTCTCAGTACAGATCTTCTTTGTCCAGGTCCACACAGGCACACACATAAGGGAAGCTCCAGGAATGTCCCCTTGGTCTCTTTGTAGTCTACTTTAGAGCAAAGGCATTTGTAGAGGAAAAATAAGAGGTGTTCTTCTGCCAGACCCACCTCTGCCAGCCAGTAGAATCCTTAACCATGCGTTCGCACATATTCCCTGCACACCTTGAGGATACAGCCCAAGAAGAAGGCTAGTACAGAGGCAGTACTTACTGACACCCTGTATGCATTAAGCACCTTGTGACATCCAATGCACAGTGCTAATCCTCATACCCCCTACCCCCAAGAAAGCTTCATGACCCACTGGAGAGAAAGGAAGGGGAAGCTCAGTAAGGCTGCACCTCCCTCCCAGGTCACATGGCTGGTGGGTGGGAGAGATGAACTTCAAGTTGGCCACCTCTGTGCTCCTCCACACTCCTAATTTCTGTAAGCCAATACTCGCCTAAACTGAACACCCTGGATTCATGTGGGATTCAGAGGGTGAGAATCTCTGTGCCTTTCAACTGCCGACATGATTTAACAGCTACCCCATGGCCAAAAGAACCAACTCCCTGGTGTTGACTGTGATTCACTGCAAAGAACAAAAAGACCACATCAGGAAGCCTCAAAGAGCTTCTCTTCTGAGGAAACAGTCCTCTTTCATGTTCACAGGCACCTGCCCCTCCATTCCTCTCCAAGTTCACAGGCTTACAAAACCAGCTCAGACACCAGACTCAGTTCTCCCAGCAAGCCCCACCTCCTGGGACCCACCCACCTCTCTCCCTCTAGCCCTGCCCCATTGCTGATGCTAACCTCACATCATCCCATTGCCCTGGAAGACTGCCATGGTAGGCCTCCTGCAGCCCTGCCCCCTCCCACCAGCCCCTGCCCACTACAGGTGAAGCAACTGTTCCACAATGCATGTCTCCCAGCCTGAAAGCTTTCCTTCTCAGCAGAGACAATCTGTCCAAATTTCAGGCAAAATCAGTATAACTGCCTTTCCTAAAACCTCAACAAATATACAAATTGTTGTGTAAAAATTAAAAATAAAAAAATCACTAGGAAAGTAAAGAAAAACATACAATTTCACTTTTTCTCAGTAATGGGTCCTGGGTTACTCCTTAAATGCCCACATTACCATCCAGGATGGATTTCACTTCTTTCATCAGAAAGGAATATGCTTGTTGGCCTCACACACAGGACAGGTGTAAGGCTATAACCCAAGTTCTGACTGATATTCATTATGTTCTAGTGAAACATTAGCCCCAACACTGCATTGTGCTCTGTGAGGAACAGGCTTCCCAGCAAGAGCTTCATAATCTGTCTGTGGGTGTCCATCTCTGCCCATCAGAACCTGCTTCCAACAGCACTCACACTCAGCTGCTTCATCATAGCAATGGCTGCAGGTGTGCCACCTTTCCCTGGGGGTTTCACCCTAGAGAGTAAAAGCTTTAAACAAGGTGCCTAGGCCTCCATTGGGAGGGAAAAGGAGCATGTGCCAAGATTTACACTTCAAGTTTGGAAGACAAGATTTGCTGTGAGTAACACAACACTGAGAGGTGGCTGTATAGGGGAGGGTGAGCAGCAGCCCGCAGCAGCCTAGAGGGGACACTAGGGAACACCCCAGATCTTCACTCATGCTCCCTCAAGCCAGAACCTGTTAACTGTATTTCCAGTAAAATGCTAACTCTTTATTAAATAATGTGTATTAAAGAGAATGATAATCCCCACAGCCTTAAATATGTCTTAAAATATACAATGTAATAATAAAATAATAAATGGCAAAAATCCAGTTTCTATTAGTGAACTTTCAAACACTCCACTGTTTCCTTCTCAATGCTATAAGGCCACTTCAGGCACATCAGGCCTCCAGAACACACTTGGTCCTTACTTGTGATATGAGTCCAGAATTATTTACTCAATACACTGTGTATGTCAGCTAACAAAAGTATTGTATAAAGAATCTGACAAATGCACCAGACAAGTGCAGCCACCCCCCATCCCCCGCCAACACATCCCTCCAAACCATGAAGATATAATACAATGACAAAGGAGGGGAAAATGCCCACCTCCCTTACTGTCTGTCACCTCAGAAAATGGACAACCTGGCAGGTGACAGTTTTGTAATCACTTACTTCAATAACATTAAGCACTCTTCCATGAAGGAATACAAATCCAGACACTGAATTTCATTCCTTCCACAAAGAGGCTGGGAGAAAACAAAAGTAGTCTCCATGTCCATCAATACCACTGAAAAGAGACTGCTGATAACATTTGTCAGAGAGTAACTTCCCATCAGGAAATTTAAATAATCAGTTGGGTATGAAAAATATGCACATTCTAGATTTCAGACCAATTTCTTGGCATGCCTTGTATAAACCTTCCAGGCTATTAATACAATACATTAAGTTCAAATCAAAAACTCCCACAGTGATTTGCAGATTCTATCACAATGACACTTCAGAAATCAGAGCAAACTTCATGTTGTTGCCTATAAGCCTCTGAAAGTACCTTATGTGGGTACAAATCTATTAGAGGCATCCAAAGAATGTTAGTAGCAGAACCTTTATCAGAGAATCTAAGTGGTCTGATCTACCAGAGCCCACCTGTCCCAACATGTTGCCACCAGCCATGTGTGGTTACTACACACTTGAAATGGGGCAAATGGAAATGAGGCATGAAATGAGTGTGAAAGACAAACCAGACTTCAGACTGAGTGTGGAAAAATACAATAATTTTATTAATGTTTTGTTAATAAAATTATCAGTAATTTATTAATAAAACAGTATAATTACTTTAATAATTTTATTAATGCAAAACATTAATAATTTTAGTGATTAATGCTCACATGCTAATATTTTAGATATAGTGAGTTAAATAAGGTGTATCATTAAAATTAATTTTATGTTGCTTTTTACCTTTTGTAATGTGGCCACTAGAAAATTTTAAATTCAGCATTCAAGCCATCAAAACAATTTATTTGAACACATGTTGTTCCATTGACTTTCTGCAAATCTTTCTGAAACATGTAAGTGCAGCTGTCCAAGGGGAAAAGTTCTGTATTCGATCTGTCTCAATAACAACAAATATGGGGCTGATTTTAACAGTCAATCCAGAAGGAAGGAGATTCAGATGGCAGGGAGAGAGGCTACTTGTGTAAGGAAACTTTTAACAAAAAGATGGCATCAATACTTCAGGATATCCTGGGTCACTGGGCACACATTTTCCATAATGTCCATTTCATTATGTGGATCAAGAACCCTACAAACCTAAGCAAGAACCCAAAGACCTAAATGTCCCAAATACAGAGCTAGCACACCTTTAGATTCCGTGTCATACTGGCTTATGTGATGCAAGATTACCTTTGAAAGCCTCTCCCTGCATTAAGCCCTAAAAGCAGGGCTGACAGCCACCAACATTTTGGCAATGGAAAAGGTAGGATCTTCCTCTCCCTTTTCCCTCCCTCATCAGCTCTTCTTTTTATGTACGCTCTTTACGTACATCTATGAAACTCACCCACTGACTTACATCTTTATATATGCACTTTTTTAATATGGTAAAAACTAACAAAATATTTTAATTTCTCCCCCAGTCTGTATAATCTGATAAGGAAGAAATAATGTAAACTTTGAGGCAATCACAACTGAATTCAAATCCCAGCTCACAACCTGGTTTCCTGTTCTGAGATGAGATGAGGCTCATGCCACTAATTCCACAAAAATTCAGAGCCCAAAGCAAAAACCAGAGTCAGTCTGGCTCAGATCCCAGCTCCACCACCCAGCAGTTGTATGATATGCTATCCAACTTCTCTGGGCCTCACTTTCCCTATCTGCAAAATGGGGTTAATCACTGCGTACATATTTCATGGAGTTGTTATAAGGGCTACGTAAATTGAGTTGAATGCATTTCTTTGTACAGTTATTCTTCTAAGGAATTATTTTTAAGTGAATTAATGAGAAAAAATGTCAAGTTCATTTTAAAAAATGAGCACCAACTGCCAGCAGATAAAAGACCCAAATCCCTAGCATACTCTTGTACCATCTGCCTCTGCCCCTCCACCAATCATCTCAAGCTGGTGTCATGATCCCTCACTGGGGCCCCAATCACTTCCTTTCACCCTAGGACACTAGGCCTCCATGCCTACTCTTCCCTCTGTGGGAATACTCTCTTCCTTCCCCTTTACCTGAGCTACCACTCACCCTTCCAAGCCTACATCTGGCAGTATTCTCCAGGCCTTTGCTCTCACAACACTTTACACTTCTCAGAATGTTGGGAATAGGCTTCCAGGAAGTTTCCTGTACTCCACCAACTATCCTAGGCTTTCTGTGGTTTAGACCAGTACTGTTCAACCCCAGCATTAACACTATCTGCGGACTTTTGACAAGCCAATGCCAGGCTTCACTGAGACCTATCACTTCAGGCAGGACCTCTAGGCTGGGACCGCAATTCAGTGTTTCAGAAAGTTCCCCAGGAGATTTCAACATGCAGCCCAAGTCCAAAACAGTAAATTCAAGAACGGAGCAGCAATATTATAAAAGATCATCTCAATCTCCCAATTGGATAAAAATATCACCTATCATCTGCAAAGAGACTGATTTTTAATCAGTCTCACTGATTTTTAAAAATAATTATTAAGTCCAATTAGAGTAAAAAAATACATGCATTACAAAACATCTCCATTGTATCTGAAATCTTTCAACTGGCATTCTACTCACAGTCTCTCTTTCCTCCCACCCCTCCACCCAAGGATATGTTTTATTTGATTTTAGAGAGGAAGCAGAGAAAAGAGAGAGGGGGAGCAAAAAGGGAGAGGGGAAGAGAGAGAGACACAGAGAGAGAAACATCAATGAGAGAGAAACATCCACTGATTGCCTCCTGTACACACCCCGACCAGGGAGAAAATCCACTATACAGGTATGTGCCCTGACGGGGAATCAAACCCATGACATGTGTATGTGCCCTCACCAGGAATCAAACATGCAACCTTTTGGTGTACAGGACGACACTCCAATCAAGCCTCCCAGTCAAGTCCTATTCATAGTCTCTTGATAGCCCTCCCACACCCCAACTAAAGGTAAACTCCAAGATGTCACAGACTTTAATCTTGTCCTCTTGAGATATCTCCAGCACATAGAACCCATCTGACTAGAGGACTCTGAACACGAGGTATGTCCAGAAGGTATGCAGCCATATAATATGAAAAATAGAGACATTTATTGAAGAAGATACAAGATATAAGAAACACTGTACATAGGACAATGATGCCTCAGTCCTCTTCAAAGTAGGCACCTTGGGCCTGACACAATTCTCCCAATCACCATCAGCTGCCACATCGTATTTTCCTGAATCTCATCAATGGTCTGAAATCTCTTCCCTTTCTAAGGTAATTTTAGTTTCAGAAAAAGCCAGAAGTCACAGGGCCTCAAACTGGGCTGTAGGGGGGCTGAGTCACCTGGGTGATTTGATGTTTCGCAAAAAAAAACCCTGCATGAGACATGATATATGAGTGGATGTGTTGTCGTGATGAAGCTGCCAATTACCAGTTGTCCATAGCCATGGCCTTCCGAATCATCCAAATAGTTTCCAAGGAGGAATGTGCAATATTAATGCAAAATTTGATGCAGATTTGTTGTTCCACTCACTCAGTCATTTTGAATGTGACAACTGCATAATAATATACATGCTTACTCAACAGCATCTACTGCCCCCACTGACTAGTACAGTGAAGTCACTATTGTTCACACATGTGCATTCCAGTCCAGCCTCCTTGGCTGCCAGGTTACATCGATATCACACAGACAGTTCTCCTTATATTAACAATGGTTGGACTTTTTCCTGGACAGATCTCATAAAGCCAGATGGGTGCCTGCTGTGAACAAGGCCAGTACCACATGCTGCTGCTCACTGTCAGGTCACAACTCTCCCTGTTTTCTGTACCCTGGAGCACAGCTCCATGGGGGTAGCTGAGCCAGGTTAGCTGTTCTCTCCCCATAGCCCTGGCAGTATTTGGCCTGCACAAGGTACTCCAGCAAAGCTTCTGGATGAAGAAAGTAACAAAAGAATAATGAGAGACGGGAGAAAGGAAGGAAGGACTTCAAAATTGAAAGCTAGAAAATGCAAGCAGGAAATCGGAGCCAAATCTAACCTGGGTTCTGCCTACTCTGCAAAGAATAGGACTATTTTTTTTATTTTTGGTAGAATCACCAATCAGAACTGTTCCACCAGCTGTTACTTCACCTAAAATACTCTTTTAAAAAAAGTACCACGGTCACTATCACTACAAATGTTTGAGACTTAAAAGGACCCCAGGTGTCCTGCCCAACAAGCAATCTGTCTATAACCAAGTCTTAGTAACTTCATGATTCAAAATACCAACATTATGTTCTGCTTCCTAAGTCATGAATATACTTTGCAGGATTAGAAATGATCCCTTTCACATTTATAAATTCTGTGGTTTCTGCCCGACTAATGCCATCTTTAATTATACATCATTGAGTATTTTGCTGAGATCTAATGAGGTGTATGACTGATCAAAATAGCCCCAGTCAGCAATCACATTCTCTAGAGCTAATTACTCAATACTTCTTTTATTTTTCAAAACTACCAGCCTGTACGTACAGAAATGTGTGCCCAGTTTAAGCCACAGTATTTTACCAATTTTTCCAAAAGGATGAGCCTATCTTTTAAGGTACCCACACTATTTTGGCTTTCAAGTGAATTCTGGCCTAGCAACACTGTCGATGGCACGCTGAACTCGTCCTGGGTGCAGTGCACACCTATTGTTCCTTCCCTCACATGTTCTGCACATGACATAATCAGGAAAAGAAATGGATACTCTGGAAGGTAAGCAATTTTCCCAAGTCCTAGAGCAAGCAGGTAACAGAGCCAGGATTCCACCCTCAGGACAACACACAGCAAGCGGCCAGGAGCAGACACAACAAACAAACCTGGGTAGGACTGGACAGACAACACAGCACGGAGAGGACCTTTCTTCAAGTTGATACCCTTAGTTATCACCCAACAATTCACCCAGACAACCTTTTTCATTATACAGTAAGTTTTAGGGGCCAAGCAAACTTAAAGATCAGCAGAAATCAGCTTTCATTCAAAGAGTTAAATTGCCAACCAAATTAACAATTGTAAAGGCATGATTTATAAAAACTGTAAGTTATGCATATTTTCTGTATGTTAATATATGTATATAAATATATTTATGCATATTGAAATGTATTAGTTATTGAGGGATAAATAACAGGTCAAGCCAAATTCTGAACATTTTACCTAAACAACAGATGATGAACCTTTACATGCTGACAAAAGCAACTCAAATTACTAAACCAAGTGCTCTAAAGCCCAGGAGCTGAAAAATATAACGAGAGAAGTCACCAAATGGACAATTAACATGTATGTCATTTTTAAAAGAAGTGGGAATCAATGATGAGCTATGTGACCATAATAGGTCCCTCTTGAATAATTGATGAGGCATCTCTTGGATGATTTACAGGACTATGTTTAGAATTCCATTTAGTGCTGCAGGATACTTCACTCAAATGTTGGCTTCTTATCAGATCTGTTGACCAAGCAGCAGATGAAAAATAATACACAGAGATGCTGTGTTTCTTTATGTGAAAGCAGCATGCCGAAGTGATATTCAAGCACTGCCTTCATTTGGCCCTAGTGACAGTAAGGCTACTTGTCAGTGCACAGATCCAATATTGTCTGTGACAGTGTTTAAGGTTCCAATGATGAGCCTTCTGATAGAGTACAACACCCTCACCCCATACTTATTTCCTTCTAACAATCCTCAGTAGCAACTGACAGTTATAATTCCAAAAAGTAGGCATTCTGGCCGTACCTTCTAGGCACTGCTAGGAAGGTACCAGACAATACCTCTCTCTTATGGACAAAGAGAAAACCCATTCTCTGAATCATTCCAAAGTCACCAACAAGGGAAAAGGAATACAGACAGGGAGGGAAATAACTTGTTTGAACAGTTTGTCAGAGGCAAGAGCCTTTGCTAAGGAGAGGCCACTGGGTTGTTTTGTAAGATCAGGCCCCAGGGATGACTCCAGGAGGAGGGAAGAAAACAGAGTTAACTGCTGGAAGAGTTTACTGACAGGACTTTGAGAACTAGATAGAAGAGTGGGAAAGGGGAAAGGAGGGGAAAAAAAGTCAGAGGAGAGAAAGAAGGGGAGGGACAGACAAAGCAGAGGACTCCCTGGACCAGGGACCCTGTGGCAGAGGTACCAGGAGACACTGATGGGGAGGTGGTGGTGTTGAAGGACTGTAAGGGGTGCATGAAGCCTTTTTAGTGCCCAGAGCCTTCAGTAAAGCTTTAAGTCAATGTCTTCATGAAGAGTCTCTGGAGAATATCTAGCAGGACTGTAGGAAGTGAACTAATTTGGTGGGATTGGAGGCCCTGAGCCATAAGGAGACTCGAGAGAATGTAAAGCTGCCCAAGACCTCCTGAGGGACTAGGAGGATGACACTAGGTCTCCCACTGCACTATGAAAGCCTGTAAGACAGCATCACATGATCCTCAAAAGGCCACGACAAAGCTCCTGTGGAGACACACCTGGCTTGTCCAGGGCTCAGGACAGAAATCACTAGCTAAGTATACAGCAACGCTGGCACCTTCAGCCCCACAGCCAGCTGACTCCTTAGAGCTGAGCCTTTAGGAGAGTCTAGGTGGTGGTGGTGGGAATGTGGGTGGGGGAACCTAACAAGAATGTGACTTTACCTTCAACACCATAAAATGTCTGGCAGCACTGGGTGACATGGAACTAGATAAAATTGGGAAGGAAGGGCTGCACAACAGATACACAGGTTCTGCAGTGTCCCCCAATCTATGCCATGCCCCCACATCCTTCTTGGGGTCCCAGGCCAATAATAATACTTATTATTATGAAAGATTAAAGCTCAAGAAGAGCAATAGTAATGACAGCCCATATTGATTAAATGCTTACTGTTCAGCAGTACTTGTCTCTAAACCTTATAAGTATGAATTCATTCATCCTGCAGTCCTTTGAGGTACTGGATGCTCTCCTTGGTCCCCACCTTATACCCACCTTATAGAGAGGACACCGCAGCCCAGAGGTCGCATCAGGTGCCTAATGGCTGGCCTACATGCATACTGCTAGGGTATAAAGAGGGGTATGTGCACCCAGGCATTCAGGTCCCAGCCTCCAACCTGCCCATGGTCCTCCACAGCTCATCTGTTCCTTCCTGCTTTGTCCACCTGTGGCATCATCGCCATTTACCACACAACTCTTGAGCACAAGCAAGCCAACTACGCAACACCAATACAGTCACTGAAGTCCTGCTCCTATGCAGGGGGTCCAAGTTCAGTGGAAGGTATGGTCCTGACCCTGACCCCCCCTGCATGAGTGAAAAAACCCAAGACCCAAAAAACAATCAGGGAAGGAGCTCCATGGAAGTGCTCTAGATGTGAGAATGTAGAAAAAAGGGGATTCGCGTGTTGCAGAGGATCGTTCAGTCCATGGTCAGTGCCAGAGATAAAGGGGAGTAAGTACAGCACAGTCCCGAGGACAGCCTGGTAGTAGAGGGTGTGTAACGAAGCACAACACAGACCATTATCATGACAGGCTTCCCCAAAGAATCCCCACAGAACAGAGGAAGGAGGTATTGGTCCTTCAGGTATGGACAGACCTTGAGTATGGAGGTGATGGGCATTACATAAGCAAAGAACAACCAGTAGGTGTGAGCTCGCTCTTCAGGAAAGAAAGAATGGACGTGGTTCACAAGGCTGTGCAGTCATGAGTCAGGTGAAGACAATGGGGCCTAGAACCTGGCCTAAAGGAAGAGTCCAGAGGAGCTGTGACAACCAAACAGGATTTTAGGATGATCACCCAGGCCATCGGCATAGGTGGCCTGGCACAGAGTGCAGCCAGGAGGGATCAGCCCAACAGAGAAGGGGCTGAGCTTGGTGCTGTCTCAAAATGAGAATAGAGTTAACTGTCCCTCCCAAGAGACAGTAATGATAAAACTTGGTGACACAGACCTAGCTGATGACAGAAAAATCCAAGCCCCAAAAGCTGTCAATACTAATTCAGGCCTTTACAGCTCAGCATTGTGTTATCTGCTTATCCAGACACCCTGCTGTGATCCTGGAGACAACTCTAGAGTTCTGAGACAAGGAACCAGATGTGGAGCCACTGCCCTAAAATGAGCACTGGACCACCCCCAGAGCTCACAGGTCTCACACCCACTGCAGAGCATTTGAACTCTAGGGACAAGGGGTGATGGGCATGCCAACACTGACTATTTCTTTTACCATCTCCCATGTCTTGGTTCTGAACTTTTGCATCACTGTGCTGTTGTGGTCACACTTTGCCAAGTTCAGTTGCCAGACACCAGTTACCTGACTGGTTCAGTTGGCTGTGAAGACAACTCCATGCCATGTGGTACCACAAGGTGTGGAAAACAGTCCAGCCCAGACCCCTGAGCTCAGTACGCATAAGGAGTCCAGAGATACATGTCACTCTTAACCCTTCCTGCCCCATTTATATTTTCAGCCCAAAACAAATCCTAAAAGGCCAGTTTCTCACACTTGCAATTTGGTTTGAAATAATAAAAATAAATTTCCAACAGTTGACTTCCGAGCATAAAATGCTGCCCCATCTCTCATATTCACCTCACTGAACCCTCTCCATCTTATAAGCCTCAGTACCACCTGCAGCTCAGGACCCACATCTCAGACACAGAAAACCAGAGGTTGAAAGGCCAATGTCAAGGGGCTATAGGAATATAAAGTCTGCTGATTCTATGACTTCAGGCAGTTTTTATCCAAACTATAGTCATATGTGCCTCATCTGCACAATATTTACTTAATGAGTTTCTGTAACTTAACTCACTCTTATTTGTTTCCAAATAAAACTTCATGTAACTGTCATGATTTTTTAAAAGGTACTACTTGATATAAATAGTAGGGACCATTACAATAAACACAGACATTAACATAAAGCATACCACCAGCCCAGGACATCTTGCAGCCATTGTGCTGTATGCTCCCACACTTGGGTTCCCCATGTCCCAGGAACATCAGCACCCCACTGGCACTCTCCCCTTCATCTTCTGTGCCAGGTCACACTCAGTCAGCCAGGATGCCACTTCCAAGTCCTCAACACTCCACTGTAACACCACTTTGCTGCACCTGTCAACGTGACGATTGTCATCTTGAAAAGAGACATCCTTGAAAATTCCTCAACCTGATAAATTTTTTCCCCACTTACATTTAAAGGTGGAAATGACAGCCACCTTTCCCCACATTTACTGACAAGCCCACAGTGCTTTCTTCACTCAGCAACAATCCCCTATTACTTAGCAGCTAAGGCCAGCTGAACACCAACTATCAGAAAATAACAGCTTAACCCTGACCAAACTCCAGAAGAAGCCCATAGCAAAACTAGGTCAAAGGCAGCTCTTCACCCAGAGAAAGAAGTCAGGCTTCTAAGAATGGGAAGAGCCCACAGACAAGTCATGTTTAAGGCCTTCCTTCAGTGAATATCACTGTTGGGTTATGGGAGAGATGGCCAGTTCCTCTTCAGAGCACATCCTCTGGAGCAGCTTTCTCTTGCTAGTGTAAGCCAGAACACCCCACTCTGCTTAGGGGTGCTCAGTCCCTGCAGCCATGCTCAATGAGCTGGGGAGCCCTTAAGGGAAGCAGGGGTGGGCCAGGGCTATGGGAAATCATGGGAAACACATTTGTTTCCATGTTTAGGAAATCAACTCAGTTTTATATGAAAATAAGAGGAATTCTATTCTAGATAATATTTGTGTGAATTTCTAAGAAGAAAATAAAAGACCATAAAGAAACACCTGCTCCTGAGAAGGCATCAGCAGAAAGAGTATGGGTAGGAAGGGGGCAGCTGACAAACAAATGGGTCTTGCACAGGTGACCTGGCCTGAAGGCACAGTAGTCCACTCAGATGGGATCTGGAACACAGTTGGCCCCACCAGACTGGGAAACAGCGCCCAGCAGGCAGTAACTTTTTCAGGAGGGCAGCCACAGGGTAGGGGCTGGGGAAAACTGGCAAAAGGACAGAGCAAGAGATCAGAGATGGCCTTTTGGAACACACCTGAGACAACTCAGGAGGCTCGAGGAACTTGAGAAAGAACTGGCAGGGCCTGGGAGGTAGAGGTGACAAGGGAGAGGAAGTTCTTCTCTGACTTCTGCTGAGAGCAAGGGAGGTCAGTGCTGACCCAGGAGTCTTGAAGAGAAAAGCGGCCAGCTGGCTACATGCAGCCTCCTCCCATGGCTTTGCTGGGTGCCCCCCACAGCCAACCAGGAACATTCCCAGCCATGGACACTAGATGTTCCTGTTCATCCAAAGATGAAAAACCACTGCCAATGAGAACACCTGTGGGAAGGTGGGGCAATAAGAAAGAGGATATCCTCATTCACTGGGAATTATCCCTGTGTAGACCAAAATGCCTTTATTCTCAGTCTGAGCACACCTGGAGAGGTCACTGGGCAGTCACACAGTCACCTGGTAGGCATGGAAGAAAATAAGGTCCTGGCCTTCCTGAGTTAAACTAACTGGCCTGGACATGCTCCTCACAGCCCTGACGGCCACTCTGAACCCTCCCTTTCTCTCTGGATTAGAACTCTCACAAATGCCTTCAGCAGTCTTGCACACCTGAGCTGAGGAAATGAACATTTTGCTTTTCTGGGGAGATGCTGAAATAGAAGTTTAACTCTTCTCTCAAGATTCACTATTAGAGCTTCTGGTCAAGTTGAAAGTATAGGTAGACATGTTTCGCCTCACTGCACAACTAAGAAGGAACACACTAACTTAAAAATGCAAAACACCCAGAACCACCAAAAAATTACCCAGAAAAACACCCTCAACTGTACAGAAGTCCTACAACCAAGGATTTAAAGAAGTTATATTCATCCAAACAGGTAGGAGGAACAGAGATGGGGAGTTGGGGTGGGGAAGATGAGGCATGGCAGCAGCCCGTGGAATGGGCAGTCCCATATTCACAAGTGGTGGATAAAAATCAGGGAGATACCTGTGAGTGAGCAATCTTAGCCCCAGGCCAGACCACATAGCCCAGGGTTCCAGTGCTGGGAAATAATGCCTCATAACTTTGGGCTGTTAACCCAGTGGGAGGTAGGGCAGTGGCAGAAACTTCTCAGGAGATTCAGAACCTAAGTAAACCCACCCACTCTGGGAACCACAACCAACACAGCAGCTGGAAGGGTGCCCGTCACAAATGGGAAGTGAGTCAAGTGACTGGAAAAGGGGCAAGTGCCAGGCAAGCCCCCAGAAGTCAGCCAGCAGCAGCATTTTCCCTTCTTTGACCCTTCCCCCACACATAGAGCCACAAAGCAGTGAAGCAGGTTCCCCTGCCCTGGTGAATACCCAAGGCTCCACCCCACGTAACTTAACAGGGGTGCTTAGATAGGAAATCAAAGTGGCTCCGCCTAGTACAGACACAGGGAAGCTGCCCCAAAAAAGGAAACAAACAAACATGGCCCAAGTGAAGGAACAGAACAGAACCCCAGAAAAAGAACTAAGTGATGCAGAGTTCAAAACCCTCGTGGTCAGAATGTTCAAAGGTCTCAATGAATATGGCAAAAGCACGAGGGAAGAAATGAAAGCTATACAAAGAGAAATAAAGAAAAATCCACAGGAAACCAGCAGTGAAGGGAAGAATGCCAGGATTCAAATCAACGATTTGGAACATAAGGAAGAAATAAACATTCCACCAGAACAAAATGAAGAAACAAAAATTATAGAGAGGACTCCTCTAACCACAAATTCAGCTAGCAAGTCAATCTGAAGTCTGTCTCTCAAGTGTATCCCTAGTAATTGTTTGGCACTGAGCAAGAAAACTTTGGGGCCTCAGCTTCCCCACCTATGTGACTAGCCACCTGGCTGAGCTGTAGTAGAAAAAGGATGAGATACACTTAAATGATGTGCACTCAACCCCTGGCACACAGCAGGTACCCACTGAACACCTGGCACATAGTAGGCACTCAATGAGTGTTAACTTTAGATTATTCACTGCCACAGATTGAAACACAATGCCACTGTAAGTCTCAGGAGGGCTGTTTCCATACCCCTGTTCAAAAGACAGGGTCTTTTGAAAACAGGCTAAAAAGGACTTTGCTGTGACTCATCTGTCCTGTCTTCAAAGGCTAGTGTCTGCCCCTTGTCATCACAGTGACCACAAGTCAACCAGTTGTCTGCTATCCTGTAAGCTGTCTGGCTTTTTATGAAGGCTTCCCAGCACTGGGCCTTTTACTCTGGAGTCCTATTACATCGAAGACCAAACACAACAAAGCTGCCAAGCAGAAGAGAAAGGGCAAGGGAAGAGAGCCTGAGATCACCTCCTACCCAATCACTTCCTGGCTCTCACTTTGCCATTTTGTCCATATACCAATTTCTAAAAAGTACCCAAGTAGTAATTGTCACCCACTTTACAGGATTATCATGACCTTTTGATAAAGCAATATATGTCAAAGTGCCAAGGACATTGTAGGCTCTCAGAAATTGTTAAAATACAGATCTCAAACATAAGTTGTTCAATTGTTGACAACTAAAAAACATGTTAACTTGCTTCCAGACACCACAGACATTCTCTACACTGGCCCCAGCTAGCTGACCTGCTGGAGTTGGCAACACTCCACTTCTTCCATAAGACATCCATCCCCACATAAGGCAGAAGCATGGCCAACTGTGGTCCAGGCCATCACTCCTGCCCAGGGAGGCCTGTGCTTACCAGGAATCCATTGTCATGATTCCCAACCATGTTTATGCAGTTGTACTTATAACAGCAAATACAAACTTGAATTAAATATTATACAAACCAAAGACGTCTGAATGCAAAAAGACTACCAACTCCTTGGAAAACCATGGTGACTGCTAAGAAAAGATTCACCAAAGACAGACTACTTTAAAACTGTGAAATTAGACATGAACAAAAACATAAAATATTGAGGAGGAATTATTTAAATCCAGAAGGTGCTCCACTCAGAATTTTTAAAGATTCTTTTAGTTCTCACTCGATTTGAAAGAAACAAATAGAAAATCACAAAGTATGGGTGTAGTTTAAGCTAGAATGCAAATTTGGAACTGTGGACCCTGAGGAAGAAGATGCCTATCAAGAAGGGCTCCTGGTGGTTTAACTGGGCTGAAATTAAAAATGAAACAAAAACAGAGCCTAGCAGCCATATCTACATGCAAATTGTACTTCAAGGAGAAGCCTGCACAGAACCACCTTCCTATACTGTGTTTCTGCCACCTGAGCCAGCCCTTAAGGAGTTCCTGGAATCCTATTTCAATGAATAGGACTGAGGCCTCCCCTTCCAATTGAATTTGTGCAGCTATATCCCCCATTAACATCTTCACCAACCAATCAGAGCAGCTCCATTCTGACCACTGAGGGCAGTCTTTTGGATCAATCAAAATGCAAGGATTTGGAGTCCTCATTTGCATGAGGGTGGACCTACTAGGCACCAGAACCAGGGACTTCTCTCTATATGAGCCAGCTCTCCTCTCAGTCAGAGAGTGCACTTTCCCTTTCCACCAAAGAGTAAAGAGTGCAGCCTTGTGTTTCCCTGGCTAAAGCTGAAACACAAAGTCATATCACTAGGGCAGAGTACAGTGGAGCAGACCAGAGTGGAGTACACCAGACCAGAGCTGAGCTCCCTAGCTAGAGTGAGGCCTGGCCTCCCAGGCCACCTGATGACCATGCTCTTTTCACAGGTGAACTGTATCACCATTGATATGTTTTACACCACAGGTGGCAAACACAAGGCCTTTGGGCTGGATGCAGACCTCTACCTTGTTGTATCCTACCCTCCACCTTGTTTTATCCAGCCCAGCACCTTATTTCTACCTGGTGGCAGCACCAAGCTCCTTGCCCCTAGTTAAAGAGTAGTTACATTTATACAGTCCTAAAATTACATTTGGCCCTTTGAAGGAAACCACGAGGCTGATGTGGCCCCTGGTGAAAATGAGTTTGACACCCCTATTTTACAATGGATAAAGTTTCCTTCTTCATTGCACACCAAATTGGGGATTCCTTTTGGCACTGAATTGGCAGCAACAACCATTAGTTGGTAGAACTCAAAGAAAAGTCCTTAGCCCTGCATCCAGAAAATTGTATATGTACAAGGTCTGTCCAGAAAGAGTCCAGCAATTGTTAATATAAGAACTGTCTGCATGACATCAATGTAACCTGGCAGCCAAGGAGCATGGACTGGAATGTGCACTCATGAACAGTGATGACTTCACTGCACTAATCACTGGGGGTGGCGGATGCCCATTAGTGAACATGTGTAACGTGTGGCCATCCCATTCAAAATGACTGAGTGACTAGAGCAACGAATCTGCATCAAATTTTGCATTAAGCTTGAACATTCCTCAGCAAAAACTATTGGGATGATTCAGAGGGCCACAGCTATGGGCAACTGGTGATTGGCAGCTTTATCACAGCAACTTGCCCACTCATGCAACACATCTCATCTAGTGCAGGGGTTTTTGGTGAAATATCAAATCACCCAGGTGACTCAGCCCCCCTACAACCCAGTTTGAGCCCCTGTGACTTCTGGCTTTTCCCGAAACTAAAATTACCTTAGAAAGGGAAGAGATTTCAGACCACTGATGAGATTCAGGAAAATACGATGGGGCAGCTGATGGTGACTGGGAGAACTGTGTGAGGTCCCAAGGTACCTGCTTTGAAGGGGACTGAGTGGGCAATGTTTTATGTGCACAATGTTTCTTGTATGTTGTATCTTCTTCAACAAATGTCTCCATTTTTCATATTACATGGCTGGATACCTTCTGACCAGACCTTGATTGTCTATAAAATATTTGCTACAGATCACTTGTAAGGTCCTCCTATTTATTTGACTTCTCCCATTACTGAGTCTCACTCACAGTGGTTGAAAGATACAGAACACATTTCCAATTTAAACATGTCCTGAAGTATGTACTACAAAATACATAGTACATACAAACTAATTAGGCCGTAATGCCTATATTTTATATCATCAAAAGCATTACCCAAGCTTTCCATAGTTCTTTAATTTGTGATAATGCCTTACTCCTAACCTTCATAAGGTCATGGATTGACGATGATTGACAGAAACCACCTGAGAGCAGAGAGTAGAATGGCTTCCAACCCTTAATGTCAGCTCCATAAAGACAGCCCATGTCCCACCCAGTTCACTTAGAATGAATGGTGCCTGGCACAGTGTACATGCATAGTAATTTCTGTGTATCCCCAAATAAAACACAAGGGATTTTTGTAAAAATCACTCAGAAAAAAGTTGGACTTTTCTTATATTAGAATCCTTATTAGAATATATTAAGAAGTACCTGTACTCTTTGAATTACTGAATTTGGAACCGCAAAACCCTTTTAGAAAAACATGTTGCCCTGAAACATCTTGATCAATGCTAGTAAGAGGTGCTAAAGGGGTCACCTTGCAAAACTAAAAACAAAACAAAAAACAAATAGGCTGAAAAACTTACCACACATTTTTAGCAATTGCAATGGTTAGACACTGCTGTTAAAACAGGAGTTTTTAAAGATCACTTTAAGAAGCAACACATAACAAGTATTTGCCAAACAGGCAAATGAAGATACCAACAGTCCTAACCTTAGGCAGTAGGTACTTGTAACTTGGTATAAAATTTCCAGGTGAAAGTGAGAGGCTCTGCTAACCAGGTCAGAAGATTCCATGTGACTCTGTGATAACCAAAACCCTGATGAAAAATATGCCAGTGAAAAGTGTGGAAAAAAACTGTTTCATGAACCAAACAGGAATTAATACATTTTATACCTGATTCATTCCCAATGTCTAACTGTAATTACATTAATAATCAATTAAGCAGATATTTATCTACATTCCTAAAAAGTTTACATATCCCAAATAGTCCAAAAGAAGGTTTCATTACGGAGCTTCTCATTGGGAAAATAGGGGACTGTCTTATTTTACAGTTACCTGCTACTAAAGTATACATGGTATTTGACAAATAATAACATGAGTACCCATCTATTAAGCAACATGCAACAATATCCAGCATTCAGCTTTGCTATCAGCAATTCAATGGGCTGTAGAGCACCAAAACCCTATTTGGAAGTATAATTTTCAGCTGAAGCCTGCCTGCCAAAGTTACAGGCTTGCATAATGTAAAACATTCCATGCAGGACTTCCAGGTGCCCAAGAAGACTCCCACTGACTGCTAAAAATTAGTGAGTAGAAAGCTCTACTTTTTCCTCTTTGAAGGTGATCAAATATAAGATTGATTTAGTTCAGACTCTTCATAGAATCCAAACTTAGTCTTTATGCTGTGGGCCTGCAAAGAAGAAAAGACTGGAGGTCACACTTGATTAGCACAACAAACAGAAAGAAAGAAAATGTGGTCAAACTCTGACCACGTGGGTAAGTTGGTTGGAACGTTATCCAGTACACCAAAAGTTTGCAGGTTCAATTCCCAGTTGGGGGAGTACAGGAGGCCATTATCCCTATCTCTCTCTCCCCGCTTTCCCCTCTTTCCTTTCCTCTCACCCTTCCTCTCTCTCTAAAAGTAATAAACATGTCCTTGTGTGAGGATTTTTTTAAATGTGGTCAAAATTCCCTAAATCTCAGAAAGCATCAACATAGTGAGAGCTACATGTGCCTATAGAGAAAGTCAATCATTTATCCCAAAATCCATTGAACAAAAAATTAATTTCCTGTTCCTAAGTGGCATTACTAAAAGCTTTAAGTTCAACCACTTTGACATATGTTTTTAATGCTCTAAATGCCACCACAGAGTTCCAAGACCTGAGGTTACCTCCTTTCCAGTGCAATCCCCATAAGATGAATTGGGAGGGCATCTATAAACACATGGTCATCAAAATGTTTTTCTAGAAGCATCATTCCAAAAATCATTTACTTCTCTGACCTTTAATTATAATACCTTAGATAAAAATGGCAAAGAAAGGAAGGAAATGTTTGAAAAGCTGTTAACAGTTGTATCTGGATTTAATCACAAACAAAACCAAATAAAAATTCCCCTTCAGCAGTGATCCCAAGTACAAATATGCCTTGACTATTATTGACTACCTATTCTTCCTAATCCACAGAGAAAACCCAGTTTGTCAAAATATAACATTTAACTTTAAAGCTCAACATCCAAGGGCTTAAGTTCCTAAGTACACAGATGCCACAGTACTGAGTAATTCAGATGGCATAATTTTCCCAGCATATCAGCATTAAACACATTGGAAGGATTATTTAAGTGGTTTATGCACCGCCAGCTCCTTAAATGGTCAAAAATACAGAAATACAGTTGTGTTTTCTAAAATGTACAACTAGTATATCAGCAATGTATTTTTTATTCTAAGTAGGGTTTTCTACATTTAAAAAAAATATAAGATGTGGGTACGTTGCTTCTCACACCAGCATCCCATGGGTATCTCCACCCCATATCAGTTCCCAAGGTGACACAAAGTGTGAAATTACACATTGAAGTAGGCTTTGAGACCAAATCACTAAAACCCTCAAGATAACATCTTTGACTGAAATAGAAGTAATGGATGCGGTGAAATGTAATTGCGCGTGCGCGCACACACACACACAAAACCCCAAACCCCACATGAGACTACAACCCTGCCTAAGGACCCAAGAGAGGACTAGGACTTCCAACAGGAGTCCAAGAAGGGATGGGCCGAACATTTCTCCTGTCTCCAAATTAACTTCTTCCCTCCTGTTAAACAGTTTGTAACTTGCATTCTTCCAACCCTGGTCACACCTCTGTCCATTCCTCCCTTGCCAGACCTGCAGGCAGGAGGCCCAGTCTTCCCAGAGACCAGAACCCGGGGAACATTAAGCACTAACTTTACCCAGGCAGGGGGAGGTGTGCAGAAGGTTAGTCTGGAGGTCCAGGGAAAGAAGGCTGCTTCTGGAAAGATAGGAGGGTAAAGCCCCAGCCAGCAGAGGGACTAGAGGTGAGCCAGGGACAAGACGTGCCCACCCCTTGGGAGGATGAGGTGTTGACACTCATATAAACAGGTAACAAGTTTCCCTGGGACCACATCCGCCACACTGCAAGTGCAGGTGGTGGGAAAGGAGATTCCAAGGGAGAGAATGGATGGAAGGCAGGTGCGGACAAGAAGTTCAAAGTAAAGGGAACAGATGGGGTGGACCCGGTGTCCAAAAGTTGGCAAGTAGAACTTGAAGAGCTACACTCACGGAGTCCCTGAAGGGTAGTTGGAGAAAGAAGAGCATGAAGAAGGTCGTTATGGAGCCACCTCTGCTCTCCACACACACCGCGCCCCTCCCCCCCCACCCTGCGCGCACATACACACATACACACACACACACACACACACACACACACACACCTCGGCTCCGAAAAGGCTACCCACCTTTGCTAGGGGCACGCTCCTGCTAGTCGCCAACTCGCGCAGACTGCCCGCCTCCATAGAGAAACCCGGTGAGCCCGGGGCCCTACCCGCTGCGCTGCTCCGGAACCCCGCGAGCTCGCAGGCCGCCCCCGAGCCCGGGACAGCGCGGGGCCTCTGGCGGATGCCATCCAGCAAGCGCACCAGCAGGATATTGGCGGGCAGCTCCTCCACGCCACAGCCCACCAGGACGCGGCACTCCGGGCAGCGCAGCTCTTGGCGCGAGCGCACAATGCTCTCCAGACAGCGGCGACAGAAGGTATGCTGACACGGCAGCACCTTGGCCGTGGTGTCCAGGCGCTCCAAGCATACGGAACACTCCAGAAGATCCAGCAGAGAGGACTCATCCATGTCCTCGCCCGCAGCCGAGGCCGTAAACGTCCGCCACAGCCCGCGGGGCCTGTCGTTGTAGCCCTGGGTCTGTGCAGCAGCAACAGCGGCCTTGGAAGCGCATAGCCAGGACGCTCCGAGCAGCATGGGGGAGGCGCCGGCCAAGGCCTCACGCAAATGCCTAGGTCCCGGGGCCGGAGCTGTACCCACCGCCGGCAGCGAGCATCAGGATGGCGCCCGGGCTACAGCCTGAGAGCCAGGCTCCTCCAGGACTTCCTTCACCCTGGCTGTGGGCCGGAGGCTCCGGCGGCCGCGGTGCAGAGTAGCACGTCAACAGGCCTGCGTGGTGGGTACTTAAGAGTTCCACACCCTGCGAGCCAACTCCCGGCCAGAGGAGCCTTAAGGCGCTTCGAAGAGCGCGCCCGCAGCTAACGGCTACACCTGTGCCACGGCGTGTCCGCCCCGCGCAATGCTCTAAGGGAATCGCCCAGCACCACACTCAGCGAGCTCTGCACTGCAAGTGGCCTCCCGGGGCCAGGAGCCCCGCGGCAGGAAGTGCGGGTAGCGGCTGGTCGGGTCCCCGGGGAGCTGCGTGAGCGCTTTCTCACGCGGCTGCTGAGCCCCCGCGACACCTCCGTGCACCCAGGGCCAGCCTATGATTCGCTGGCAGAAGCAGGTTCAGCCAGATCCTTCCTCTTCCCTCTGCAGCAAAGAAGTGCGCCGGGGAGCGCGCGGAGATCACAATTGCTGAAGCTGACGAGCAGGCTGGGCGCAAGGCGGCAACTACTCCTGCCCTTAGGGCACCTCCCGGTTCCCTGGAACTCTGTGCGTGCCTTTCTGCGCAGGCTGGGCCCTGTCTCCTCCTGGAGATCCGAGTCTTCCCTTCGGCTTTCCTTGAGCCTCAAGCAGGGATGTTTTCTCCCAACGCTGCCGCGAAGGAAAGTTTCATAGGTGTTATCCCGACTGCCTTCTTGGCCAGCGCTGGGGAGCAGCTTAGGGACATAGCCAACGCCCGAGCATCCTCACCGATAACTCTCCTCTCCGGAGCGCTCCCGATCCGGTATCCTTTTCAGACAGAGCGCAGAGGTGACAATCCCGCGGCTGAGGGTGTGGGTGCGGACACACCCTGCAAAGCACAAGGGGAAGGCGCTCGAGTCGGCAAGGGTGCCCAGGGTCGGCTCCGGTTCCTCCCAGTCGTTGCTCGCCCTGTCTGGAGTCGCGGATTCCGGAGGCTAGCGCCGCCGCCCGCCAGATCGACCTTTGCGTAGGGCACCCGGCGCCGCGTCCCACCCCTACCCCCACCCCTGGCGGCCAGCGCAGTGAGGGGGGAGTCCCCGCGACGTCTCGTGAACCCCGCTGCAATTTCTCCTCGGGAAGCCCAAAAGAGGAAAAATTCGCGTTCTGCCTCCCTACGCTGGGCTTCTGCGAGCGTCAGAGGAACGGAAGTACGTATGGAGGACAGGGAGCCGCCGGGAAGTTTGGCCGTGGGCTGGAGTCTACTGCACGATTCCCTGCAGTGCTCTGCCTCCACTTGACCGCTTTGTGTTCTCAGCAGGCCGAGTTACTTCCCTGCCCAGCATAAACCACGGTCCCTAGGAAGCATGGGACAAATCCAGGTTGTTGCCAGGGTCAACGTCAGGAGAGGCGTTCAGGCCCGCCTAGGAGTCAGGCTAAACTGTGGTCTTTAAATTTAAGTGTAACTTTTATTTTAAACTTTTCAAAGAGAAAGTAAAATCAGAGGTTTAAACGCCAAGAACATGCCTAAGCATTATTTTATATAATCTTCCAAATGGCACCGTGAGATCATTATTTTAACCTCGTTGTACTTGTGAGGAAGGAGTGGCTTATAGTTATGAAATCACTGAGGCTGAATTGTTTTTTGTATCTCCAGAACCTAACGCATGGAAAAAATCACATTCCATTAGAATATAAGTTCCCTATAAGCTACATATTTTTACACTGTAATGTCCTGTGCCTAGGACAGTGCCTGGACACATAGTAGGCTCTCAAATATTTGATTAATTAATGAAAAACGTTTTCAGAATCATTCATCACCTAGTGGTGATTTAAACAATCAGACCTTAGAATCTCAATTCTAAGAGGTCTCTTGAGCTCATATAGGCCACCATTCCTGGAAACTTTGCTATTAATGACAGCAGGAGACCTTCCAGCCTGCTTTGTGGACATCTGTTAGTAATGTGGATTTCTGTATTTGTTGTTCACATTAGCACTGGCAACTGTGTAAGATGGAAGGTGTCCTGGAGCTGCCTGGCTAACCAGAACCTGGGAGCAGACTTTCCAGGAGAGCCAGGAAGGAAATGCACATCGCAGTACAAGGAAGTGCCTTCACATTATCCTCCTTTTACTCTTTAACCCTGGCTCAGGAACAAGAAAGGAAAATTTTCCAAAGGACCTGTTAGCAACTGTGGAAAAACTGGCACCAGGTGTTAACCTAGGTTCAGCAACCTCAGTTCTTGAGTTCTGGCTAAGAATTCATAGCCAAGATTCAAATTGTAAGAAAAAGTTTATTTAGAAAGTCACAGAGGTAGAAGTGAGCCATAGAAGAAATGGGCTCAGGAAACAAATTATAGCAAAAGAAGGACCCCTGGAGTGGGGGGGCTGGGGCGGGGAGGAGAGAGACAGTCCCTGAGAGACCAGAGAGGGAGAAGAGGTTCCAAGCATTCTGGGGCGGGGAGGTGGGGAGAGGAAAGGACACAGAGAGATAAACACCTTGAGAGACAAAAGGAGGTTGGGCCTGAGAAAGAAAAAAGGGAGGAGAGGGGAGGAGAGAGCCCTGGAGAGAGGAGATGGTACAGGTGTGTTCTATAAAGAGTGTTCCAGACAGAGTGGCACTGGGTCGTTTGTCTTGAGGGTATTTATCTGGAGATCTCAGGAGGATCCCAATAGAATATCCATCAGCTTTCCAGGTGTGTCTCTTCAGGGCTGTGGTCTCCATTGATGGGTTGGTGCCAAGGGAGGGGTTCATAGTCTTTGCAGCTGGTCCTGATATCAGCCATGGTGTGGCTGCGCCTGGTTTTGCTGCTCTTCTGAACCTGGAGCCAAAACACAGCTGAGGCCTACATGTCATCTCCAGGCGTTAATGCTTAAGGTAATGGTTGTGCAAGGATTTGTACTTTTGCCTGTTGTTAGGCAACACGGCTCTCCACCCTGGTAACCCTCTGCACCTGGCCCATAGGTTCCTGCTCTGCTCATGCCTATCTAAATGCCTACTACAGACCCAAAATGTTTAATACAAAAGCAGGTGGCAGGGAGACAGAATAGAAGGGGGAACAGGAACAGGGAGCCCTCAGACACTAGGAAGGCTGGCAAACAGTAGGGCTACCTGTAATAAAATGTCCTGGGTGCTTTTGGTCGCCGGCAACAGAAACCAACTTAAGTTAGGTTTTTCAAAGGAGCAGAATAGATATAAGAATCAGCACTCTAGGCTGAGGGCCAAGTTACTACAGACAATCCCGTGTCTCACTCTGCACACTTCTCTATGTGATGATGGGCTCTTTCCCTCTCTTGCCCCAGCACCTTTACTTCCCAGCCTGCATGATAGGAAACGTGGTCATAGCTCCAGAAACAGTTCATCCATAGCTTCAGCCACTGACAAAAGGCACTCCTCTGACTGTCACGCGCTGCAGGTTTTAAAACCCTAGCAACCAAGCCTGGCCCAGAGATGACTCTCTGGACCAATGAGTGCTGGCTGTAGGAGCAGGATCATCTGAAACCTGGCAGCATCCTCAGGAGTCACACACAAGAACTGAGAATTTCCAGAATAAATGGCATGTGGGGGATCCAGAACCATCCCTCTGTCCTCAACTTCCCTCTCTACTATGGACATCTGGGGCCACACAAGAACAAGCACAGTGTGGCTGAACCTCACCTTTCTCCAACTTCTTCTGCTTCCACTCTCCCTATCAGCCCCTGCCTTAACCTGCTCCCACAGCACATACAGACTGGGAAGGTCAAGACTAAGCCATGGAGCATGATGGAATTGCAGTGAGCCGTGCCTGCATCTCACAGAGGGGGTAAATGCTGCCCAGCCCCAGCATCTCACACACTGCCTTGAGAAAATGAGGGCCGAGCATTGCCAGATCTTTCTACTTTTGAAGAGAACATGGAAGGCCACTTTTATGTGAGATCTCCTGATGCTCAACAATTGGCAAGCAATTCAGGTCTCAAAGAAAACACCGTGTTAGCCAAATAAAATGAATATGTGGCCAAATTGGCCCACAGGCCACTAGTTTGCAATCTATGGTTGAACTAGCCAAGTAAAATGTACTACAGCATAAAGGAAGTCAAGGGTGTGAACTAAATAGTTGAAGTATTACAAATACAGTTTTATATTACTCAGTTAAATTTGCACATGTTCAATAAGTCAATCATGTAAGTAAATGATTGAGAAGACCTGGCTTAACAGTTATCCCCATGAAAAGATCTTGGGAATCTAATGACCACAAGCATAATGTGAGCCAACATGAGTCATTACTGCAGTATGGCTGACTATAAAAGTAATGAAATCTTAGCATGTGTTAATGGAAGTTAAGGTTGAAAATATGGAAAGAAATAATTCATTGAATCTCAGGCTTGTTAGATCTCATTTGTGGGATTACTTTCAACTGTGGGAGCAAATATTAATGAAAGGGTGGTAAGGATCTAGAGACCTCATCAATGAATTTAGGATCCAGGGAGTGTTTCTTTCCAAAGAAGGAGCTCAGAGACAGGATGGGTGGCTATATGTCAAGGTTTTGGCTGCCCAAGGTCTGAATTCCCTCTTAGATAATGGGTGATTCTCCACTTGGTGAAAGTCAGATTTTTTTTTCCAGCTAGGGTATGGGGATGTGACTCAGGTTCATCCAATTGACAGCTTCCCACAGCCCCCATGCCCAGAGAGGGGCGATGGAGGTGGCAGATGGAGCATCATGAAGTTCCAGACGTAGGGGCTGACAGGGAAGTATGGCAGGGCCTGGAGCAGCAGTGCCCTGAATCTTGTGCCCAAGTGATATCTCAGAGGGAGGGTCTGACTGTTGGTACCAGACATGATTGGGGCAGTAAGCCAGGGCTGTGGGCCCTGCTGCTTTGCCTGTGTTTCTGGTGACACTATGGGTTTTCCAGTTTTATTTAATTAGTTTCCTTTTGTTGTCATTGTTGTTTTTAAATCAACCAGAGTCAGTTTCTGTTGTTTACAATAGGGAACTCTAATTGATACATTATTTATTATCAATCAGAGACCAATGAAGGCTCTCAACAAGACCATTTTCACCATGCTGAACATCACCTCTTGGCCTTTATGTTGGGAGGGTATCAAAGTGAGCCACTTGGGGCACCATTTGTTCATTCAACAAACAGTTCCTGAGTGCGTCCTCCACATCCCATGCTGGGTGGACCAAGACAGGCAGAGTGGTGCTATGAGTAGAGCCTGTGTCTGGGGATGAAGGAACCCCTGGCTGGTCTAACTCAGGCAAGTGAAATCACCTCTGTCAACCTCAATTACTTCTATAAACTGGAAGATGAAAAAATTTCACCTACTTATAGGCATAAGATCCTTGAAATCTCTGAGACTGAATAACACATTGAAAAAATTGTATTTGTTTACCCTTGTTATAAGCAGGAAAACTAAAATGAATTAAAGTTACAGGAGGCAGGTTTCAGTTAAATGTAGAGAAGGGCTTTTTATTAGGCTTAATTGTCCAACAAAGCACTGGCCATCCCATGAATTAGGAGCTCCCATCACTAAATAATTAAAGCACAATTATGTCTATAAGAAATATTGTAAAAGAGATCAATTTTCATCTCTTCTACCCTCTCACAAAGCACCTCTGGAGTGGACAGGTGATACTGGTCAGCCCAGCACCCCTCTTTTGAAGAACCTCTCCATCCCCAGTTCATGTGACCCTTAAAGAAAGTCAGTCACACCCCTACACCTGTGTCCCCAATAAGTCATGTAGCCTCAGCTGACCAATCAGAATCATTCACCCCCTGAGATGAGTAGATAAGGGCAGGCACATAACTAAGCAGCACTAATGAGCTTCTAAACTGAGATTTGACATATAGGTGTAGATACTGAAGAAGGAGGAAAGTTCTCTCTCCCTTTTAATTCTGAGCCTTGGCAGTGGGGAAAGGGGATTACAGGAACTACTATAAAGGACACATGGACAAAATCAAGGGGGAGGGTGGAGGTGGGGGAGGGAGGGGGGTTCGGCTGGGGTGGGGTGGAGGGATGGGGAGAAAAGGCATACAACTGTAATTGAATAACAATAAAAATTTTTTAAAAAAGAAATATTTTTCATTGTGCCATTGAAATAACTTTGTTAGATCTACTTGGCCAGAGTTAATAAAAACTTCTGATGGATAAATAAAAAAAAAGAGAAAACTCAGGCTGGGACTTTAGTGGCCACCTGTCCAGCCACATTGAAGAAGGTGGAGCATAGGTGGGAGTCGGGGAGAGGAGAGGAGGGTCAGGGAAATGGGGAGGGAAAGGGAGGAGGAGGAAGAGGAGAAAGAAGGTGAGGAAGAGGACAAGGAGGAAGAGGCAAGAGAGGGTCCTAATGATTCATTTGATGCCGCGGTCCAACCGCAGCAGGGTCCAGGGGTTCCTGAAAGGTGGGTAAGGCGTCGGCGATGGGAGACAGACGACATCACGCCTCAGAGGACAGTGAAGCTCTGTTCCGTTTATTGCAAGTACAAGCAGGTTTTTATATTTTCATTTTAGGCACTGATTAACATTTGCGGTTAGGCGAAGGATAAAAATTTACTCAGATATCAGACAATTAAAAGTAGCTGTATGTACAGAGTTTGAATGTCTTATTGTTTATTAACGTTCTCAGAATTTGTCATGGGTTATAAGGATACGCTAGACTGAGTACAGGTTATAGGAAATTTATTATAAGGCCTTTGTGATGTCTAACTTAGCTATCTATCTTTTCTGTCTAAAATGTTTTTCTATGTACTATGGACTCTGACTCCCTGGTATTTGTTTCTCCGTGCTTAGTTTGTAATAGCTAACCAGCTTCTCTTATTTCTTTGCCTGTCTAATTCTAATTGCTATATTTTTCTATTCAAGGTAAAGGAGGGGCTGTTCTCTACCAACTTTTAGACATTCAGGGGCTATTTCATTAGAGGGGATAATTTTGTTACTCAGGTTTATAAACACATTGTTTAAACAATTTGGGTATGATTCAGTAGTCTGGGGAGAACTAGTTGTCCCTTCAGAAGTTCCCTCAAGGTTCGAGCCTCTTTCTCCTCATGGGAATCAAGGTTCAAAGTAAGACCATGAATAATATCAACAAGGAAGTTACTAAAAGCTGTCCCAGGAAAATTACCACCCCACTTTGTATGCCACATTCTCCTCCAGAAAGATGGATTCCTTGAATTCCTTCTTTCCATGTCCGGACCTTGTCAGACAACATGGTTGGAAGAGGACGTGGCAATTTGACCATTTGAATCCATGGATGAAGCTGTGCCTAAATTCTATGTGAGCCGTTATAAGCCTGCTTTTGCTTAAGCTGGTTTGAGATGAACTTCTGTCACTTGCAACCAAATGAATTTCAACCAAAGCATGCCTTCTTGTGGCTACCCTGACACCATCAGTTACATAGGTACCCAAGTGTAGAACAGAAGCCCACCTTGAAAACTTCCCTCAACTCGGTCCCTCATATACACCTAGTTACCAATATTTGCAGCTTTCTAACATCATAACAGACTCGTTATTCTCTAGGTGTCTCCCATTTCAATTCCCACGTCCATGACCATCACCAACAATTCTGTCTCTCACTGTCTCTAACTGAATGATGGCTCCTCTCTCCTTAGCCACTCCTCCACCCATGTGTCTGCACTACAGGACCAGCCTTACTCCCTGGCTTACAGGGCTGTGCCTCCTCCCTGGCTGTTTCTCTGGCAGGTGTGACTTTCCTCATCTTCCAAGCTCCTTCCCAAATCTACCCATTTGCCCACCTGTGTGTGTAAACTCTGCTGCATCTTTCTGCTCCTTGTTGAAACTCCATCTAGCTCACAGACCACCTCCTCCAGGAAACCTTCCCTGATTGCCTCTCTTTTGAATCCCCTTGTCACCTTTTCTTTTCATCTTTCACATTCTGCCTTACCTTATATTTATTTTGCAGTGGTGTTATAGCCCCTACCAGCCCACAAACTTCCCAAGAGCAAAGACTGTTCTATTAGTCTTTAAGACTCTTTAAGAAATGTCCTGAGCATTGTAGGCATTTAATGAACGAACATCTGTAGAGTTGGACTAAACTCAATTTGAAGAGACTGAAACAGTTGATCACTAAATTCCCTTTTACTCCAAAACTGTATGAGGTCGGGGCTTTCTATTGCACTTTTATTTTTATAAAAAGGAATAAAGCTCTCAAAATGAATTTCATATAGTATGTATTGTGATTGCAGCCATGAGGTAATAATAGCAAGACTCTTAATAGCTAAAAAACTCACCAATTCCAGTACTTAGAATGTCTGCATCTGTAATGTACCGAGAGAAGGTGGGCAGGGTCTACACCCCACCTCTCCATCCTGGGACCTTCTCAGCAGACACCTAACTTGTGACATTAGGTGTCTCTTCTCTGTAAAGCATGTGGACTTCTCTCCACTCAACATCCACCCCACCAAATCCTTACCTATTTGTTCGTTCTCATGAGCAAACCCCTACCCTGAGGTATAATCAGCCTTTCAAGTCCATTATCCATATATATGAGCACCCGTTTGGCATGTAGGACACTGTCCTCAGTTCCAGAGAATCAGTGGGGAGAAAGTTTACAGCCACATTTCATGATCTTCAGTCTGTTTGTGGATGAAATATGTTACAAAGAAGAGCAAAAATGAGAGAGTCACCCCAGGAGTGCTCCAGAGCACAGATGCTACAACCTGCTGGGTGGACTGGACTGACCTGGGCTGAAGAAGGTGAGAGGACCCCTCAGGTCAGGGAGAGGAGCTTCCAAAAGGTCAAAGGTGCAGCATGAGGAGCAAAGAAGAGACCTCACTGGCAGGAGAATACAGACCAATGGGTTTGAAAAATAACTCAATGGCATAGAGTGGATATGCCAGAAAGTCAAGCTAAATAGATTGTGAACCCCTGGAGGCCCTGCAGAACCACCGCGAGGCTCTGCCAGGCATTTCAATGTTTTAGGAAGGCTTATCTGGGCAACCCTGAAAGCAACCATTTGGGCAAGGAGATGTCCTTGGGAAACACAAGATTAGAACTCATTGGATTACAGAGGGTGAATAACAATGTGAGTGTACTCAATACCACTGAACACTTACAATGGTTAATATGGCAAATTTTCTGTTATGTATATTTTATCACAATTAAAAATAAGGTTAAAAATAAAATAACAAAGGAGTAGTGACTCAGGAGGTAAGTAAGGACCTTAGCCTGCAGGAGGGTGTACAACAAGCAGTTGGAAATAGGAGACAAAGAGTGACCCTGGAGGGAGCACTGACTGCCAGGCACAGCCTGTGCCCTCTGTGTAGGTGGGCTCACTTCATCTTCTACACAGCCCTGTGAAGTAGGCAGTATGCCTCAATGGTACAGGTGAGGAAACTGAAGCAGGGAGGGTTTAAGTAACTTGTCCAAGGTAACACAGCTACTCAATGGAAGAATCAGGATTTACATCCAAAGGGTGGAACTCCGGAGTCTATTTTATATCCACCCAACCCCTGCAGCTCAGAAATAAGGGGAAAGCTAAAAATGTACCTTTGAAATCATCAGCTTACAGGCCCTGGGAAGCCCCAGGGAAGTGGATGCTTCCAACCATGGAGAAGATGGGAGGAAAGCTTTTACAGGTAAGAGGCCTGGGGAGCACGGTGCTTCCAGGGAGTGGGAAAGCAACAGTGGAGCACTGAGATGGACAGGCCACAGGGTCAGAAAAGAACTAGAGAGGGTGGTAAGAACATTTGGTCACCTCACTAGTCTGCATACAGAGGAAAGGCCAGTGAGTGGGTGTTACTAACTCAAGGCCATGCCTGATATTAGCAGTGTCCACCTGTAAGCCTCAGGATAGCCACACACTTTCACAACTGCCTCTGCACCTCTCTCCATGCAACCTGCTTCATCTCCCAGCAGTGTGCTCTCCAACTAAGATCAGAAGTACAGAATCAACCAGTCTTGATGGTAAGCCTCTTTCCAATATGATCAATGCACAGTCTGCAAGATACCTTGGCTGTCCAAGCCTGTTGATTTAAAATGAGATGAGTTAAACCTGCCTTACCATTTAGATAGGGTCTCAGTAAAACAATGTTGTGAAGTGGGGCTGTCAAAACCCTGCTCATCTGCTCTCAGCCCTCACTGTCCCAATCCATGCCCAGCACCCAGCACCCAGTAACCAGCACCTAGCACCAGAGGTCTCTGCACTCAGGAGATTTCTCTGTCCACCTGGAGCCTACTCTGCCTGCATCCATGTGGCAGGCTCCATAAGCCAGAGATGACCTTTGTCAATGTCAGAGGGCAGCTCTCTTTGCCCTTTGGGGAAGATAACTCTCCAGTGGTTCCCTGAGGCCACTGAAAGATTAAGCTTCACCTACCTGGCTCTCCATTGACTGACATCCCCCCTCTGCATCAATTTCCCACACCTCTGTAGATGTTCCCTGGGATCCCCTCCCAAAGCAGCCACTTATCCTTAAATCCTTCATTTAGGGTCTACTTCTGGAGAAAGACAAGCCAAAGCAGAGTGCAATTCAAGCAAAGAGTAGGTACTCAATAAATATAAGCCCCTTCACAAAAAGTGTGTTTTCTTCCTGTTTCCCCTCAAAACCATATGTGTTCTTTTTATTTGGACTTTACTCCTCTGTTCCATGAAACATAGGTGCTTTGTCTCCCTTTCCTGAATCTAAGCTCCTGAATTGAAGTTAGTATCTTCCCAACTAGCAAGCACATGTTTACATACAAAAGAACCTCAGGTAATGCTTGCTGGATACACCTCATGAAAAAGAAATGCCTCTTCTCACTGATGAGACCCAGAAGGAAGAGAGCAGGAGGAATCATGGATACCCTGGACTTAAAAAGGGGAGTCCAGAAGGCTAATTTAAGGGGCCAGATAACAAGTTTTAGTTTAGGCAAATGAGTTGGAGGTGCTAGCAAGCCAGGGAGGTGCAGATGTCTGGAAGTTAGGGATAGGATTTAAACGGAGTTCCAGGAGAAGATCAGTACTGGGGATGGGAACTTAGGAGTCATTTTTCTGGAAGTGATGGATAAAGCTTTAGGTGACAAGAATAAGCAGTGTTTCTTCCTTCAAACCTGAAGGGAGGAATTTTTCCCACTTCCTGCACAGAGGAAAGTGGAGGAGCCTGCAGCGGGGGATCTCATCAGTCACTCTCAGTTACTCAGAACACTTTCCAACTGCAGGTTGTAAAATGGTTTACAGATGTGATTCAATTTTACACAAATGTTGCCATACCCATTACAGAGAGCATGATAGAGGAACATTCTCAACCTCACAAAATATGTACCATGCATTTTATTTTACTTTTTGAAGCAGCTATTCAAGATAATTTAAGTGTAATGTCACTGGTCCAAGTACAGGATATAGTACTGCTCTTCAGGATCTCACCTTTGTTTCTTAATGTTGAGATACCTGGTTAGGAGAATGTAAACTAATTTGGGAACTGCTCTGTCTGGTTTCAGAAGCTGTAAACCCCCATGGCTAAGGCTGAGTGAGAGACCTTGGGACCATAAGCCACTAAGGAGACAAAGCTTATCTCCCTGGCAGGAGTGCCGCCTCTGCCCACTTTACCTCTTCCTGTTTGGCCCCCAGTGCATGACCAGTTAGCCAATGACAGGTAAAATTCCTCAAGGGAGGGACGACCTAAGACAGGCACGGTCAGGCAGAGTTCCTCAGGGAAGGACTTGGGGGGCTATAGAAAAAGGGGATGATGGACCCTCGCCCCTCGGCTTTGACATAGCCTGTCTTAGGTCGTCTTCATTCTGTCTGCAAGAAGTCTCCTAATCTCTTGGCTACCTTACTTCCCCACCCTGACTTAAGCCTGAAACAATGCTGGAGGTGGGTGCAGCCCTGTGCTGGAAAGGGCGGATTCCCCGGGGTGATCAGGCCTAAGAAAGAATGCATTAAATCCTGTGAAACCTACTTTGCTAATCCCCTCAATTTAAATGATAAGGATCCAAGAAGGAAATGGGCTTGTTTCCCCAAAGTTTTAGGGCTTTTCAGCTATCTGACCCTAACTCTAAATAAGCCCTCATAGTTCTTTTAATGTTATCTATTGTTTGATCATTTACTGCCAGACAATGATTGAGCTTTATGTATATGCCCTGTATTCCTATTCAAATTAAACCCAATAAAAGCCCATTGAGGAAAAGGCTCCTGGCCCTTCTCCTTTGAGAGATTGGCCACCTTTCCTCCCCAAGCAGATCATGTCTTGGTAGACTTATTCTCATCCATAGAAGATGGCAGGTGGTAGGGAGGGGAGGCCCTGCGGGCACAACCCCCCCCCCCACACACACACATTAAACTACTTTTCAACCTGAGTAAGCTGCCACATGTGAGTTGGTAGCTTGTTTACTGTGTAGGTGAGGCTCAAGATGTTTTGGGTCAGGGCATCTCAGTGCCGGGAAGAAATGTTTAATAGCCTGGGGCAACATTCAATAAAACCATTTTTTGTGACTTAACAAAGTTACTCTTCCCTGACCCTCCTGGCACGTAAAGCTGAGAGGCTCAAATCAGTTTCCATAGTCTTCTGACCCTTCACCAAGGTACTTTCTTGACTGCAGTATGCCAGGAGAGACCACCCAGAGCACAAGTGGTCACCTATCCAAAAAGAAATGAAGTTGTTTTCATAGCCCAAGTCTTGGTGGTCATGGGACAGTTGGTCTATCTGAACATGTGGATGAGGCCAGAAGACCTTCCCTCCCCAACCTCCCAATACACTATAGCTGATGTGTGCGGGTAATATTGAGATGCCACCTGGAGAGACCCATTGGCTGAAGGTGGCCTAAGGGGAGAGACTGGCCCCCTGGAATGTCTTGTGGTGGTCCACCCCTGTCCCAGTTGTAAAACAGAGTAAGTCCAGACCCTTCGCAGATTGGGTCGGGGGAGCATCTATGGGGTCCTCCTCCTTCTCTCACAGACCTGCAGAGCCCAGGGTCACTGCCACACTGCAGGGTGCCTGGGGCCAGCAAGGCTAGCATAGGAAGCAATGGTAGCAGGTGTCAGGGGTCTGGGGCAGGCACTCACACCCTCTTGTTCTTCCCTTGCATGCCTTGGAAACAGAACCAGTCCCTTCAGACTAAGACAATGTAGAGGGAGATCCCAAGACAAATGTCTAGAATTGATTTGATTAGGTGGGGGCTTGACTGATTACTTGGAACATTAACAACATTTTAAACATGAATTTGTTCAAAACAATGAAATAGGCCATTCAATTAAATAAATAAATCATGCTTTATTCTAAAGCAATAAACATTTTACTCTGATGTGTCATCTCATTACTGACTGCAGTCTCCATAGCATTGTGACATAAATATTTCAGATTCCTTGAGGGTATTAAAAATAATCCTATAGTAGTCTATGTTTTCTTTCACAGCCTTCAAAAGAATTATAATAAATTCTCTCCTCCAGTTAGGATACATAACAAACTTTATTTTAGTTTGGCTCAAGATTTTGGAAAATTCTTAAACTTGTATGCATGGTACAGTTATTGAGCTAAAGCATTGCATTGGTAATACTTTTAACTTTTAACTATCATAAAGAAAATCCCTTATTTAAATTATAGTCATAAGCTAAATGAATGAAAACTGAATATAAAAAACTTTCAGAACAATCACAGTATAATTGACATTGAATAACATTTAATATCTGAATTCATGTCTTGGAAAAAGTACATCCTAAATCATCCAAGGGGACACTGTCAATTATAACTAATAGTGGTATGTTTTCTAAAAAAGTGTAAATACTTTATGAATGGTATAAACCTAAAGTAGAATAATTAATCTCATGAGAAAGAGCAATGGAATCTTCACTGACAAGACAATATTTGCTTTTCAGTCAGGTGCTGCGTGGTTTTTTGGAACATGTCTGGTGGCTCTGCAGATTATAACAGAAAACATGGCAGCCCAGAGGTAATGGAGCCCAATGGTGTCATCAAAAGCAACTGGAATGAGATTGTTGATAACTGTGATGATATGAATTTAAAGGAATCTCTTCTTTGGGACATTTATGCTTATGTTTTTGAGAAGCCTTCAGCTATTCAGCAGAGAGCTACTATCCTTGTATTAAAGGGTATGATTGATTGCTCAAGCTCAGTCAGGTAGTGGCAAGACAGCCACTTTTGCTGTTTCCATCTTGCAACAGTTAGAGATTGAGTTCAAGGAGACCCAAGCACTAGTATTCACCCCAACCAAAGAACTGTCACAACAGATCCAAAAGGTAATTCTGGCACTTGGAGACTACATGGAAGCAACTTGCTATGCCTGCATTGGTGGAACCAATGTTCACAATGAAATGCATGAACTGCAGGCTGAAACATCACGTATTGTTGTCAGTACCCCAGGGAAAGTGTTTGATATATTAAACAGAATATATTTTTCTCCAAAGTGGATCAAAAGGTTTGTTTTGGATGAAGCAGATGAAATGTTGAGCTGGGGATTTAAAGATCAAATCTATGAGATTTTCCAAAAATTAACTACAAGGATTCAGGTTGTGTTGCTTTCTGCCATGATGCCAAATGATGTGTTGGAAGTGACCAAAAAATTCATGAGAGATGCAATTCAAATTATGGTGAAAAAGGAAGAATTGTCCCTTGAAGGAATGAACAGTTTTATATTAATGTTGAAAGAGAGGAATGGAAGTTGGATACACTTTGTGACTTGTACGAGACACTGATGATTATACAGGCTGTCATTTTTCTCAATACAATTTGCAAGGTGGACTGGCTCACTGAGAAAATGCATGCCAGGGACTTCACAGTTTCTGCTCTGCATAGTGACCTGGACCAGAAGGAAAGAGGTGTTGTCATGAGGGAATTTCGATCAGGGTCTAGCTGTATTCTGATCACTGCCGACTTGTTGGCAGGTGGGAGTGATGTGCAACAAGTGTCATTGGTTATAAACTATGATCTACCTACCAATTGTGAAAACTACATTCACGGAGTTGGCAGAATGGGAGTCAATTGGGGAGGAAATGTGTGGCTATAATCTTTGTTACTGAAGAAAACAAGAGAATTCTTCATGAGACTTTGTACAATACTACAGTGGAGAAAATGCCAATGAATGTGGCTGACCTTATTTAATTCCTGGGATGAGATAGTTTTGAATGTAGTGCTCACTGTTGCTGAATAGGTGGTCACGGCATGCATTGTGCTTCTTTCTTTTGGAATATTTGAATTGTATCTCAGTGCTCACAACAGATCAGAAATACAGATTTTGATAGCAAAGCAATTTAAATCATGAGCTCTTGTGAGGAAACTCATTGGTTTTATCCTCTTTAGAGTTAGACTATTGGGGTTGGGTATAAAAGATGGAGTCTATAAAATCTTTCTTTCTTAGGAATTTATTTCCTACTTCCATAGGAATGGTTGTATTAGAAGTTCTCTATCATTTAATAATATACTTGTGGACTAAAAGATATAAGTGCTGTATAAAATCAGCCAATTATGTTAAAGTAGCTTATCTGCCTTTATTATGTTTTGTCATTAGCCTGAACAGAAGGCCTTCAAAACTGATTTTTTAGAAAACTTTTGAATGCATTTTGTTGGTATTTATTCAATAAAGTATTTAATTAGTGTTAGTGTAAACTGGACCTTGTTGCTAAGCTCCAGCAAGCAATTGTATCTTAGATAGGTTTAAACCCCCAGTAAAATTACTATATTGCATGTGTCTTAATGAAGTTTGAATGTTAAATAAATTGTATATTCACTTTAAAAAAGACAATATTCACCTCCTTTTGAGAAAAATTTAGAATTGCAAATCCACCAAGAGTTGTTTTTATTCTAAGCTGTGGTGAAACACATAGACCTTTGTAGAATAAAATACATATTGCATGTGCTTCAGTGGACATCACCTCCAGAGACATCAGGGCTGATACAATGTTTCTGGTATTTCTGAATACCATTGTCTCCAGAGATACCATAAAAAGAAGGACCTCAAACATTCTTTAAAAAGCCAGGTCAAAGCCTTCTGTGTGCCTAGGACGATGCTTTCCAAGAAAAGCTTCATGAAGGCAGCACAGTTGACTCAGTTACAGGATCACAAACTCAAATTAGAATGTGCCTTCACTCAGCCTTTCTGCCTGACACCAACACTGCTGCAGCATGGTGGTCTCACCCTCTGCATGGACACGGCCAGTGTGCTTTATCAGTAGGTGCCACTGTGTGGAGAGTCCTTCCAAATAGAGAGCTTGTAGCCACCTTCCAGTAACTTTTACCTATTTTCCCTTCTCTAAGCAACCAGGAATGAATGCCATCCCTGACCACATGACTCCAAAAATATTTTAAATCATGACTTTTTGGCGTTTTTTTTATTTTGTTTTTTGCTAGGAGGTCATCTGGTGCACCTGGTGTGAAATCTGTTGCCATGCTTGCTCTTACCCAGAACAGGAGCAATATTTGTAGGTTGTGTCATAGGAGGTCATAGTAAAATGTTTTAGTTACATATTGCCATATAAAAAAACCACCCCAAACTTAGTAGCTTAAAACAATGATACTGTTTATTTTGTTCACACAAGTGTTTGGTGACCTCAGCGGGAATAGCTTTTCCCCTCCACTCTGTTCAGAGGTGGTGCCAGTCTCCCAAGTCTGGCTGTCAGTGCTGGTTTATATTGGTGGGGCTGTTGCCAGAGTGCCTTCATGGCTCTCTCCATGTGGCCTGGGTCCCAAGGCAGGTGTACCCAGAGAGTGAGCCAGGTGGAAGCCTCATCACCTCAGGAGTCACATAGGATCATTTTCTCTGTATCCCATTTATCCAGATAGTCACAGGCTGTAATCAAAAGAGCTCATCCAGGATAAAGAGCTGGGGAAATACATTCCACCTCTGATGGGGAAGTGGCAAGGTTTTAGAAGGTAATATGGGATTGAAAATATTACTGCAAAAATGCCATCTCCCAAATACAATGGGTTTGCAATTTCATTCTAGTTCCAATGATGGTAAAGGCCATCTGCCTGTGTTAGTGGTTCAGAGTCAATCAAGCCTTACTATAATTTCCAACATCCCAATTCCATTGTCTCTAGAACAGTCCCACCCACTCACAGAGCTATTGCTATTTGCCAGAAAAGCAAGCCATGAGTCCTGCTCACCAAGTATCCAGGATAGATACTCAGGCATTACTGCACAAGTTCAATTTTGTTTATAATCCACTTTATGCCTATTGTACAAAAATCCCTGTGTGCATTGGATTCCAGCATCATTACTCTACCTTCTAGCACTTTGTTACAAATAAGTCTCAGAGACAGAAGGGGCCCTCTTGGGGTCTGCAATCTCTTAGCAGAGAGATACTGTGTGCCTCAGCAGAAGTGGTGGGGTTTGATTTTCAGGGTGTATTCTGAGCATTTCACACAGTGTTGGAGAAAAAAAGAGCTCTGAGATTCATGTGCTCAATTTCCCATATTCAAGGGTGGCAGAATTTAAGATCCAAAGTTCTTTTTATGATGATAAGAACAGAAGGATCACAGAAAGATGTAAGAACCATTCCAAGAGCATTATCTTCAGGCAAAGGAAAATGATTAAGTTTTAGTTCACCTAACTTCATCAAGATTACTGGAGTTGAATCTGTAGTCTATTGATACAAATTAAATATAATTTGTACCTACATTTATGAAGTCTTATTTTGCTTGTAGAGTACAATGAGTTAATAAGTATTCATATCACGTAAATAGAAAATATTTTTATTAATCAGCAATAAGTAGCATCTGAAGGAAGCAATTCAATTAAACTTGTAATAAAGTTTAACTTTATTAAGAATAAATAATCGGTCATTAAAAATCTATTAGTGCTTTGGATTTCCTGGGTCTGCTTGCCTTTGAGTAATTGCTTGCCTGTACATATGTTATTTATAATTAAATACAAAAGCCATTTTAAAATGTCATTAAGGTCCTGAATTAAATTCATGTATAAAATTCAGAGTTAGAGCTCCTACTTGTTCCCAATCTCTTTAGTGCCCTGCATTGCACAGTAGGGTGGAGCATAGGGGGAATGTGCTAAAGGTTCACAACAGTTCACACTTCTCATTGATAAAATGATATACCTTCTCAGAAAGGGGTCCACACTTTTCAAGAGCCCTCCATTATGTTCATTCATTCATTTGTTCACTCATTCAAGAGACATACTGAGCACAGTCAGGCAGTTGTTAAGGGAGTATTGCCAATAAGACAGGACTCCTCCACTCTGGTACAGGAGGTACTAAATAAATATTTATTAAATAAAAGAATCAAGTAATGATAGAAGTTTGAAAAGTATCATCATATAGTATGAATTAGGCAGCACATATGCCCCAAAATACCCTCAATTTTCCAATGGTACCCCAGTGTAAGAGAACTGGGATTGCTAACACATGATCCTTCCCAGCCTTTTCCTTGTCAGCAGAGGCTACAGGATTCAGGTTCTGCTCCTCAGTTCCCTCACAGACAAGATTTTCTGGACTAGTTCTTTGGCTTTGTAATGGAGAGAAGAGAAATGGCACAAGTGAAGCACCAAAGGTGTGACCAAAGACTCAGACAGGAGTTCTGAGTTGAGAAGAAAAGGGGACAAGGAGCTGTGGTATATCAGGAGAGTGACCACACATCTGGTTTGCCCAACATATGTTTCCTCCTATGCTTTACAATGTGTCAACTTAGCTAAGCAGGAGCTCTGCTTTCATAATTCTTTTCCTGTATGTCTCTAGGTTAAGGTTAGTACAAAACAAATGTGTGCAAGATTTAGAAGACAGAGGCAAATTAGCAGGCTATCCCTGTATGCTGTGAAGGTTGGTGGAGGAACGGGTGCCACTGCATACCCAATCCAGATCTTGGAGCTGGTCTTGTGGTTGGGGCAGAGCCTAGCCCCTTTGGGTCCTGGCCAGTGCATATGCAGCATGGTGCAGAAGGGCTTCTCTTCAGGTGTGGCTGAGGTTGGAGCTGGTGAGACACAGAGATGGTTCCAATTTGTCATTGTTCTTTCTTATGTGACCTTCAACTTTCCTTCCAAATGTCAGTCCCATCAGCCTCAGGCCAACACCAGAGGCAGAAGCAGCAGCCTGGAATTAGACTTCTTCATCAGCTCACACCCCTTATTCTGTATCACTCGTAGGGCCTCTGCCTCTCTCATTGAGCCCTGACCAACACAATCACCTCAGTGCAGTTTTTGCTAGTACTCCCTTCTGGTTTAAATGATGAACTATATGTTTATCTAAGTATACATTGATGGGAAATGAAGCGATTTTTTAATGATTGCTTTGGTTGCTGCCGATTAACTATCCCACTCGTAGAACTAAAAAATCCTGTGAAACTGTTTGTTGTTGTTGCTGGGGCTGTTTCTTTAATTCAGTCTCCCTTAAGATTCAGCTGAGAGACCAATGGCTCTCTGTTCCCCATCCTCCCTCTCCCACAAGGCTTCGACAGGTGCATTTTGACAGGAGATAGGCTTTTGAGAACATTGCTTTAGATCTTTAGGACTGTTATTTCTAACTACCAAAGACTATGTCAAGAGAGAACAATTTTTAAGTGTTGTTCTTTTCTCATTACATTATCTATGTATTTGGGGAGTAAAGGTTCTGGAGAACTTAGCACAGTTATTTTTTTTAAGATATATGTTGAGATGCTTTTTTTTTGTTTCTTTTTTTATTTCTTCTTTTTTTCTTTTTTAAGGAAGACTCTTTAGAAACATACATTATTATACACTGTGCCATTCTTGATTTTTTTTTTGCTACTCTGTACATACTTTACATTCTTGTTACAGTCTTTAGAAGCTGGTGGGGAGCCTTCACCCTGTTCAACCTGAGGGTTGTCAGATGTTCAGATGGAGGCTGAGGACTACCATCTGGATAGTTCAGGGATGCACTCTCTGAGAGTACCTCATTAGTCACCTTTTGGATACAAATGGAGCAAGCACAGTCTGAAACACTCTAGGACAAAATGAACTGTATCCTGAATTTGCCATAGTTTTATCATCAGGCACCAACACCCTGCTCTTTCCCTCTCAAAGATGTCTTTAGAACATGCCTCTATTACTTGATCTGTCCTTTCTCCTACAATTTTGACCCTATTTTTACATCAAATCTGTCCTTCTTTTTCTTCTTTTCACCATTTCTGCTTCTGTATATTCATTTTTATCTTTTTAACATTGTGACACATAATAATATTGATGAATTTCCCAGCATGGGGTAATTCTTAAAAACCCAAGCACCAAGAATTTTAGTGGTCACATGGAGACAACAGGGTTAGAACTCAGATAATAGAGTAACAAACTAAAAGAGAATATAAAATAATATAATTAAAGACATAAACTTTGGAATTAAAACCCAAAGAGAGAAAAAGACTGTGCAAAAAGGATATAGATTCTCCATCCCAACTGGGATTTAAAAGCTGGAAACAGCTTAGTTTTCACCTTTGCTATAACAACAACAAAAACACTAGACAATATACAACTTAACAGCTTTTCCTGAACCCATCAGAGATTTGAGGTGGTAAGGCAGCCAACTAACTTGAAATCTCAAGAAAGACAGACACTTCCAAGGGCATGAACACTTGCTTACCTGGAGCATATGCCATCTGACAAAGGTAAGAATTTGGCTAAAATTCTTAATGCATTGCTGAAGGCTGAATGTGTGCTTCCCAGGACCCAGAGATTTAGAGGTGATTGAGACCCATTCGAAGGCTGTTCTTTCTGTACCTACCTCATATGGTAGTAGCACTATGACTGCTACTACCATAGGGATCCCTAGGAAGGGATCCCTATAAGGCAGGCCTGGAAGACAGGACAGCAGCCACCCAGAGAACGGCACATAAACCTGTACAGATCTCTCTCCCCTTTCCCCTAGAGTACAAAAGTTTTGACATCTGGGGGAAAAAGAGTATATTGCCCTTCTGGTACTGATGAAACCCCACTGTATCTGGGAAAAGGGAACAGCAAAAAGCCCCTTCACTCCTGATAGAGGCTAGGAATATGTGGTGTACCCAGAACTACAGCTGGGTAGACACAATCATTGAGATTACTATACCACAGAGACCAAGCAACAGAATGCATGCCCAAGACTGAGACATAATCAAAACAACAGGGAACACTCCATCCCCTATCCACCTAAAGGCCAAGAGGCACTGAATGATAAAAACAGGCCATGGAGAGATAAGGTGAGAGTGTGGGAAGAGAGACTCTTTCAGAAGCTCAGCCCAGAAGGAAGACCTAAAGCTGAGAGAGAGGTAGAAACTGATAAAAAAAATAATAAAAAAATAAAAAAATAAAACACTCTGGCAAACCAGGCCCATGCTAAACACAGAAAACAGTAGAGAAATTCAAGGCTATGGTGCCCTGAGAGTCACAACAGAGACAATAGATCCTCAAACCCAGCACAACTTCTGACTAGATCCCACATTAAAGGCTCAGTAAAATGAAGGGTGTGCCCACTTCCAGACACAAAATCTGTTTGTTTCTGTATTTACCAGCTGACACAAGTATCAAGCTCTTCACAAAATACTACAAGGCATAAAAAAAGCAAGATAAAAAAACCACATTGCCAAAGGATAAAAATAAATCAATGTGGTGACACAGAGTTTAGAATATAAGAAAAATATTTATAACTATTATTAATGTATTAAAGGATCGAATGGAAAAGGTAGAATATGGGATATCATGTGGATAATTTCAGCAGAGACCATGGAAACTGTAAAAAGGAATCAAATGAAAACAAGAGAAATGAAAAATACAGTAACAGAAATGAAGAATGCCTTCAACGGGTTCATCAGCAGACTCAACACAGCTAAGAAAGGAATCAATGCAGAAAAGAGCATCTAAGAACTATGGAACAATATCAAATGGCCTAACATATATATGTGTAATTAGAATTCAAGAAGGAAAGGAGAACAACAATGAAGCAGATGAAATTATTTGAAAAAAAGAAAAGATAAAATCTTCAAAACTAAATCACAAATACCAAAACATGCATCTAAAAAGCTCACAAAAAACAAGTAGGATAAATACCAAAACACACACAAACACACACCTCTAGGCATTTCATATGCAAACTACTAAAAATCAAAGATAATGAAAACCTCTTGAAGGTAGCAAAATGAAATACACTGTGCACAGAAGAACAAAGATTACAAAGGACTTCTTTTCAAGAAACTATGTAGGTCATATTTAATGGAGTGATACCCTTTAAACTTACTTACTTAATTTATTTTTGTAGTTGTTCAAGTACAGTTGTCTCCATTTTTTCACCACCAATTTCCCCCACGCCATCCACTCACACCACTCACCCTCAATCCTTCCCCTCTTTGAATTTGTCCATGTGTCTTTTATACATGTTTCTTGACAACTCTTCCCCTTCTTTCCCCTGTTATTGCTCTCCCCACCCTGTCCGGTTACTGATAGTTTGTTCTTTATTTCAATGTCTCTTGTTATATTTTGCTTGTCTCTTTTCTTTTTTTTTCTTTTATCGTTGTTCAAGTTGTTTTATTGATTAGGTTCCAATTACAGGTGAGATCATATGGTATTTACCTTTCATAGCCTGGCTTGTTTCATTTAGTTTAATGCTTTCCAGTTCTATCCATGCCGTTTGAGAAGGGTAGGCCCTCCTTTTTTCTTTCTGCTGCATAGTATTCCATTATGTAACTGTACCATAGTTTTTTGATCCACTCATTTACTGATGGGCACTTAAGTCACTTCCAGCACTTTGCTATTGTAAAACTATACTGCTATGAACATTGGGGTGCACAGGTTCCTTTGAATTAGTGTTTCAGGATTCTTAGGGTATAATCCCAGGGTTAAACAGCAGTTCCATTTTTAGTTTTTTGAGGAAATTCCATACTGTTTTCCACAGTGGCTGCATCAGTCTGCAGATTCACAGTGTACTAAGGTTCCCTTTTCTCCACAACCTCACCGGCATTTGTTGTTTGTTGATTTGTTTATGATGGCCATTCTGACTGGTATGAGGTGGTATCTCATTGTGGTTTTAATTTGCATCTCTCTGATGGCTAGTGATGCTGAGCATCTTTTCGTATGTCTCTGGGTCCTTTGTATGTCCTCCTTGGAGAAGTGTCTGTTCTATTCCTTTGCCCATTTTTTTAAATTGGATTGTTTTTCTCCTTAGTGTGGACTTGCATGAGTTCTTTATATATTTTAGAGATCCAACCCATGTCTGAGGTATGATTGGAAAGTGTATTTTCCCATATAGTTGGTTCCCTTTTCATTTTGCTGATGTTTTCTTTAGCCATGCATAAACCTTTTAATTTGATGAAGTCCCATTTGTTTATTCTTTCTTTTATTTCTCTTCCTCTAGGGGATATGTTGGTGAAAATATTGTTGCATGGAATATCTGACATTTTTCTTCTTTGGTTAATCTATAGGACTTTTATGGGATCGCAACTTAACTCTTTCATCCATCTTGCATTTATTCTAATGTATGGTGTAAGCTGCTGGTCAAGTTTCATATTTTCTTCATGTAGCTGTTGAAATCTCCCTACACCATTTGTTGAAGAGGCTATTTTTACTCCACTTTATACAACTGCCACCATTGTCAAATATTAATTGACCATAGAGACAAGGGTTTATTTCTGGGCTCTCTATTCTGTTCCATTGATCTACCTGTCTCTTCTCATGCCAGTACCAGACTGTTTTGATTGTAGTGGCCTTGTAATATAATTTTATGTCAGGTAGTGTGATCCCTCCTACTTTGTTCTTCTTTCTAAAAATGCTGTGGCTCTTTGGGGTTATTAATGTTTCCATAACCATTTTCGAAATGTTTCTTTTGTATCTGTGAAATATGTCATTGCTATTTTAATAGGAGGACATATTGAATCTATGAATTGCTTTGGGTAGTATGGACATTCTGAAGATGTCAATTCTTCCAATCCATAAACACGGTATATGCTTCCATTTATTTGTGTCTTCCTTAATTTCTTTCGTCAGTGTTGCGTAGTTGTCTGAGTACAAGTCTTCTACGTCCTTGATTAGGTTTATTCCTAGGTACTTTATTTTTCTTGTTGCTATGTCAAATGGGATTTTTCCCTTGATTTCTGTTTCTGATATTTCATTGTTGCTATACAAAAATGACTTCAATTTCTGAATATTGACTTTGTATCCTGCTTTTTTGCCAAATTCACTTATTAGGTCGAGCAGTTTTTTTGGTGGAGTCTCTAGGATTTTCCATGTACACTATCATGTCATCTGCGAACAATGACAGTTTTACTTCCTCCTTTCCAACTTGGATGCCTTTTATTTCTTTATCTTCTCTGATTGCTGTGTCTAGGACTCCCAATACTTTGTTTAATAGAAGTCATTGAATAGAAAGTAGATATCCTGGTGACCCAAGCACAAAGCAGCTGGATTGGCTGATCAACGGCCTGGCTGCCTGCCAGGGACCACACCTACAACGCCTACCTAACACCTGCGCAAAGAGCCCTGCAGGGCCTACTGGCTCTCTAGGACTAAGGCAGAACACCCAGAAGAGGGGAGATGCAGGGCTAGAGGAGACTGCATTCCCCGGAAAGACTCAATGCAGTAGGGGGCTGAACTACCCCATAGCAGCACCCAGAGCCCCTAGCATCTAAGGCAGCAAAGAGCAAGAAGGTAGAGTGTGAATTGCCCCTAATTGGTGCACCTCAAGGACAGCACAACTGGTGAAATAAAGGCCTACTGGGCAGCAGAAGGACCATGAGGAACTGGACTGCAGGCTGAACAACAGCGAAGAGTGTGGCGGAAAGTGAAGGGAGGGAGAAAAGTGAAACCAATCCTTCCAACAACCCCCTCCCGTTCCACAGACAGGAAGACCAGCAGAACTAACCTCACCGATTTAAAGCCAGCAGAAGACTTTTTTTTTTCTTCCCTTTCCTCCTTTCCCCCTGAATTCCTTCTTCCTTTCTTTTTTTTTCATTCCTTCTTCCTCCCATCTTTACGATTTTTGTGCCTTCTTCCTGCCTTCTTTTATTTATTCCTATGTTTTAATTTTTGTTAAAATTCCTTCTTATCTTGCCTCCAATCTTTCTTTATTCCCTCTTCCTTCATTCCTTTCCTTTTCTATTTCCTTTTTCCCTCTTTCCCTTCTTTGTTTTTTCTTCCCCCCTTTCTCTTTTTCCCACAGGTGAGACAACAAAACCTGGAGTGCTGAAAAGGCCAGAGTTAGACCATGTTACACCCATAAACGTCAGCTCAAGACCAGTGACCACAGGAGATTAAGGAGACAGCACCACTCAATCCCATTGGCATTCTACCATAGAAGTTTATACCATAAACCCAGGGAGTCAGAATAGATCAAGTCAAGAAGCAGAGGCTAACAAGAAGAGTCTCACAAACAAGGGGAAGACAAAGAAACAATCCCCAAATGAAAGGAAAGGAGGAGGCCTCAACAAGAATGCTAACTGAAAAAGAGGCAAGTCAACTATCAGATACTGAGTTCAAAGCAATGGTTATCAGGAAGCTCAATGAGCTCTCTGAGCTCAAAGAGAACTACCAGAACCTACAGGGAAACTACAATGAACTCACTGCAAACTATATCAACATGAAAAAGGAAATAGAAACTATCAACAAGGGCCAAGAGGAAATGAAGAATACAATTCCTGAATTGCAGAACACAGTAGAAGGAATCAAAAACAGACTTGATGAAGCAGAAGATCGGATCAGCGAGCTGGAGGACAAAGTAGAAAAAAAGAGCAAGAAAAGGAAAAGAGGCTCAGAAAGAATGAAGAGGCAATAAGGGAAATGCAGGACAACATGAAATGTAACAATATCCATATAATAGGAATACCAGAAAGAAAAGAAGAAGAGCAACGGATAGAAAACCTGTTTGAATAAGTAATGATGGAAAATTTCCCTACTCTGAGGAGAGAAAAAGTCACCCAAATCCAGGAAACACAGAGAATCCCAAGCAAGAGGAACCCAAAGAGGCCCACTGCAAGACACATCATAATTAAAATGGCAAAATTCCAAGAAAAAGAGAGGATCTTAAAGGCAGCAAGGGAGAAACAGAAAGTGACATACAAGGGAGCCCCAATAAGGTTAGCAACTGACTTCTCAATGGAAATGCTCCAAGCCAGAAGAGAATGGAAAAAATATTCCAAGTAATGAGAAACAGAGGCCTGCAACCAAGACTACTTTACCCAGCAAGGCTCTCAATCAAGATAGAACGCCAAATAAAGAGTTTCCCAGACAAAAGACGGCTAAAAGAATACACTTCCACCAAACCATCTCTGCATGAGATGCTAAAGGGACTGCTTTAAGGAAAGGAAGGAAAAGAGAAAGACAGAGGAACACAGGTAGGAATAAAGGCAATGAATAACTACCTATCGATAATAACCTTAAACGTAAATAGATTAAATGCTCCCATCAAAAGACATAGATTAGCTGAATGAATAAGAAAACATGACCCACACATATGCTGCCTACAAGAGACTCATCTCAGGACAAAAGACTTACACAGAGTGAAAGTGAAGGGCTGGAAACAAATTTTCCAAGCAAACAGCCAGGAAAAAAAAGCAGGGGTAGCAACACTCATATCAGACAAAATAGACTTCCAAACAAGGGCCATAAGGAGAGACCCAGAAGGTCACTTCATAATACTCAAAGGCAGAATCCACCAAGAAGACATAAACATTGTAAATATATATGCACCCAACATAGGAGCACCCAAATACATAAAGGAAATCTTGGAGGACTTCAAGAAAGATATTGACAGCAACACAATTATAGTAGGGGACTTTAACAGCCCACTATCAAAAATGGACAGGTCTTCCAAACAAAATATCAAGAAGGATATTGTGTTACTTAACAATATCCTAGATGATATGGACTTAACTGATATATATAGAGCTTTTCATCCCAAACAAGCAAAATACACATTCTTTTCAAGTGTACATGGAACATTTTCAAAGATAGACCACATGATAGGACACAAAGCACGCCTCAACAAATTCAAGAAAATTGCAATCATATCAAGCATTTTCTCTGACCACAAGGGACTGAAATTAGAAACCAACCCCAAAGGAAAAAACCCAAAACACTCAAAATCATGGAGACTGAATAGCATGCTATTAAACAATGAATGGGTCAAGAATGAGATTAGGGAGGAAATCAAAAACTTTCTGGAAACAAATGAAAACAACCTCACAACAACCCAAAACCTATGGGACACAGCAAAGGCAGTCCTGAGAGGGAAGTTCATAGCAATACAGGTCTACCTTAAAAAGATAGAAACATTTCAAACAAACAACCTACCCTATGCCTACAAGAACTGGAGGAACAACAACAAAGGCAGCCCAGACTAAGTAGAAGGAAGGAAATAACCAAGATCAGAGCAGAGTTAAATGGCATAGAGAATAAAAGCACAATTCTAAGGATCAATGAGTGCAAGAGCTGATTCTTTGAAAAGATAAAAAAAATCGACAAGTCTTTAAGTAGGCTCATCGAGAAAAAAAGAGAGAGGATCCAAATAAACACAATTAAAAATGAAAGAGGAGAGATTACAACTGATACCACAGAAATACAAAGGATTGTAAGAAATTACTACAAAGAACTGTATGCCAAGAAATTGGAAAACCTAGGTGAAATGGGCACATTTCTAGAAAAATATAATCTTCCAAAACTGAATGAAGAAGAAGCAGAAAACCTGAACAGAACAATAACAGCAAACGAAATTGAAGCAGTCATCAAAAAACTCCCAACACACACAAGCCCTGGACCAATGGTTTCACAGGAGAAGTCTACAAAGCATTTAAGGAAGAGCTAACCCATATCTTTCACAGACTATTTGAAAAAATCCAAGTTGATGGAAGACTCCCAAACTCTTTTTATGAAGCCAGCATCATCTTAATCCCAAAACCAGATAGAGACACAACGAAGAAAGAAAACATCAGGCCAATATCGCTGATGAACATAGATGCTAAAATTCTCCACAAAATATTGGCAAACAGCATCCAGCAATACATGAGAAAGATCATACACCATGACCAAGTGGGATTCATCCCAGGGATGCAAGGATGGTACAATATTCGCAAATCAATAAACATAATACATCACATCAACAACAGCAAAGACAAAAATCACATGATCATATCAATAGATGCAGGAAAAGCATTTGGTAAGGTACAGCACACATTTCTGATAAAAACATCACCAAAGTGAGAATAGAGGGAGCATTCCTCAACATAATAAAGGCCATATATGAGAGACCTACAGCCAACATCACACTCAATGGACAAAAACTTAGAGCTTTCCCACTAAGATCAGGAAGAAGACAAGGATGCCCTCTCTCACCACTCCTATTCAACATAGTACTGTAAGTCCTAGCCACAGCAATCAGACAAGAAAAAGCAATAAAAGGCATCCAAATTGGAAAGGAGGAAATGAAACTGTCCCTGTTTGCAGATGACATGATAGTGTATATGGAAAATCCTATAGACTCCACCAAAAAACTACTCGACCTAATAAATGAATTTGGCAAAACAGCTGGATACAAAGTCAATACTCAGAAATCAAAGGCATTCCTGTACACCAACAATGAAACTGCAGAAACAGAAATCAGGAAAAAAATCCCATTTGATATAGCAACAGGAAAAATAAAGTACCCAGGAATCAACCTAACCAAGGAGGTAAAAGACCTGTACTCGGAAAACTACACAACATTGAAGAAAGAAATTAAGGAAGACACATACAAATGGAAGCATGTACCATGCTCATGGATTGGAAGAATTAACATCATCAAAATGCCCATACTACCCATAGCAATTTATAGATTCAATGCAATCCCTATTAGAGTACCCATGACATATTTCACAGATATAGAACAAACATTTCAGAAATTCATATGGAACCATAAACGACCCTGAATAGCTGCAGCAATTTTGAGGAAGAAGAACAAAGCAGGAGGGATCACAATACCTGATATCAAGCTGTATTACAAGACCACTGTAATCAAAACAGGCTGGTACTGGCATAAAAACAGGCACATAGACCAATGGAACAGAACGGAGAGCCCAGAAATAAACTCAAGTCTTTATGGTCATTTAATATTTGACAAAGGAGGCAGGAGCATAAAATGGAGCAAAAACAGCCTCTTCAACGATGGTGTTGGGAGATCTGGACAGCTACGTGCAAAAAAATGAAACTCTATCACCAACTTACGCCATACACAAAAATAAACTCAAGATGGATAAAAGACTTAAATTTAAGTTGTAACACCATAAAAGTCCTAGAGGAAAACATTGGCAGGAAAATCTCAGACATTCCACGCAGCAACAGCCTCACAGACATGTCCCCTAAAGCAAGGGACATAAAGGAAAGAATTAACAAATGGGACCTCATCAAAATACAAAGCTTCTGCAAGGCTAAAGAAAACAGCACCAAATTACAAAGAGAACCAACAGTATGGGAAAACATATTTGCCAATGATATCTCAGACACGGGCCTGATCTCCAAAATATATAAAGAACTCCAGGACATGATTGCACTCCAGGAAGACAAACAACCCAATTAAAAAATGGGCAAAGGACTTGAACAGACACTTCTCCAAGGAAGACATACAGAGGGCCCAGAGACATATGAAAAGATGCTCAGCATCACTAGCCATCAGAGAGATGCAAATTAAAACCACAATGAGGTACCATCTCACACCAGTCACAGTGGCCAACATAAAGAAATCCACAAACAAATGTTGGAGAGGATGCGGAGAAGAGGGAACCCTAGTGCACTGTTGGTGGGAATGCAGACTGGTGAGGCCACTGTGGAAAACAGTATGGACTATCCTCAGAAAACTAAAAATGGAACTGCCCTTTGACCCAGCAATTCCTCTGCTGGGATTATACCCTAAAAACCCTGAAACACCAATCCAAAAGAACCTTTGCACCCCAATGTTCATAGCGGCACAATTTACAATAGCCAAGTACTGGAAGCATCCTAAATGCCCATCAGCAAACGAGTGCATCCAAAAACAATGGTATATTTACACAATGGAATTCTATGCAGCAGAGAGAAAGAAGCACCTTATACCCTTTGCAACAGCGTGGATGAAACTGGAGAGCATTAGGCTAAGTGAAATAAGCCAGGCGGTGAGGAACAAATACCATATGATCTCACCCTTAACTGGAACTTAATCAATAGAACAAAAAAGCAAACAAAATACAACCAGAGACATTGAGGTTGGGAACAGTCTAGCAGTGGCCAGGGGGGAGTGGGGTGGAGACAGTGGGAAGAGGGGATTTCAGGAACTATTATAATGGACACATGGACAAAATCGGGGGGGATGGTGGGGGTGGGGGAGGAAGGTGGGTTTAGCTGGGGTTGGGGGGAGGGAAGGGGAGAAAAGGCATACAACTGTAATTGAATAACAATAAAAATTAAAAAAAAAAAGAACGTAGATATCCTTGTCTTATCCTGATCTTAGTGGGAAAGCTTTTGGTTTTTGCCCATTGAGGATAATGTTGGCTATAGGTTTTTCATATATGAACTTTATTATGTTGAGATGTGCACCCTCTACTCCTACTTTGTTGAGTATTTTTATCATAAAATGGTGCTGTGCCTTATCAAATTCTTTTTGTGCCTCTATTGATATAATCATGTGATTTTTGGTTTTCCCTTTTTTATGTGATGTATTACATTTATTGATTTGTGAATATTGTACCATCCTTGCATCCCTGAAATGAATCCCACTTGCTGATGGTGTATGATCTTTTCAATGTATTGCTGGATGTGGTTTATCAAGGTATTATTCAGCATTTTAGCATCTATGTTCTGCAGCAATATTAGCCTATAGTTTTCTTTTCTTTGTTGTGTTTTTATCTGGTTTTGGAATTAGGATGATGCTGGCTTCATAAAAAGAGTTTGAGAGTCTAGTGCTTCTTGGATATTTTGGAAAAGTCTGTGAAGAATAGGTGTTAGCTCTCCCTTAAATGTTTTGTAAAATTCTTCTGTGAAACCATCTAGTTCAAGGCTTTGGTGTGCCAGGAATTTTTTGATTAGTATTTCTCTTTCACCACTGTTATTGGTCTGTTCAGGCTTTCTTATTCTTCTTAAATCAGTTTAGGGTGATTATATTTTTTAGGAATTTGTCCATTTCACCCAGGTTTCAAATGTCTTTGCATATCGTTCTTCATAGTAAATTCTTACATTCCTTTGCATTTCTCTGGTATCAGTTGTAATTTGCCTTCCTTCATTTCTGATTTTATTTATTTGGGTCCTCTCCCCTTTTTTTTTCTTGATGAGTCTGGTTAAAGGCTTGTCAATTTTGTTTATCTTTTCAAAGAACCAGCTCCTGGATTTATTGATCTTTTGAATAGTTATTTTAATCTCCATTTCATTTAATGCTGCTCTGATCTTGATTATATCCTTCCTTCTACTCGCTCTAAGCTTTGTTTGTTGTCGTTCCGCCAGTTCTTGTAGATATAGGGTTAAGTTGTTTATTTGAAATGTCTATCTTTTTTAGGTAGGCGTGCATCACTATGAACTTCCCTCTCAGGACCGCCTTTGCTGTGGCCCATAGGTTTTGAACTATTCTGCTTTCATTTTCATTTCTTTCCAGAAACGTTTTAATTACTTCCTTGATCTCATTATTAACCCACTCATTGTTCAATAGTATGCAATTCTGTCTCCATGAGTTTGAAAGTTTTTTAGTTTTTTCCTTGAGTTAAGTTTCTAGTTTCAGTCCCTTGTGCTCTAAGAAGATGATTGATATGAGTTCAATTTCTTGCATTTATTGAGATTTGTTTTGTGTTTATCATGTGATCTACTTTTGAAAATGTCCCATGTGCATTAGAAAAGAATGTATATTTTGCTTCTTTGGGATGAAAAATTCCATACATATCAGTTAAGTCCATTTGATCTAGGACATTGTTCAATGCTACAATATCCTTGTTGATATTTTGTTTGGAAGATCTATCCATTTTTGAAAGTGGGGTGTTAAAATCCCCTACTATAATTGTGTTGCTGTCTATATCTTTCTTGAAGTCCTCCAAGATTTTTCTTATATGTTTTGGTGCTCCTATGTTTGGTGCACATATGTTTACAATATTTATGTCCTCTGGATGGATTGTTCCCTTGAGTATTATGAACTATTCTTCTGTGTCTTTTTATGGCCTTTGTTTTGAAGTGTATTTTGTGTGATACAAGTATTGCTACCCTGACTTTTTTTCCCTCTCCATTAGCTTAGAATATTTATTTGCAACCCTTCACTTTCAGTCGGTGTAGGTCTTTTCTTCTGAGATGAGTCACTTGTAGACAGCATATGTGTGGGTCATGATTTTCTTATCCATTCAGCTTCCCCATGACATTTGACGGGTACATTCAATTTATTGTATTTGAGGTTATTATTATATGTACTTATCCATTGCCATTTTATTCCTTTTATACCTGAGTTCCTCTCTCTCTCACTGTTTTCCTTCCTTTTCTTAAAACAGTCCCTTTAGCATATCTTGCAATGCTGGTTTGGTGAAGGCATATTCTTTCAGCTTTCTTTTGTCTGGGAAGCTCCTTATTTTGCCTTCCATATTAATTGAGAGCCTTGCTGGGTAGAGTTGTCTTGGTTGCAGGTCTTTTCTTTTCATTGCCTGGAATATTTTTTGCCATTGCTTTCTGGCCTGCAGTGTGTTGAGAAGTCAGCTGCTAGCCTTATCAGGGCTCCATTGTATTTTAATTCCTGTTTCTCCCTTGCTGCCTTTAAGATTCTCTCTTTCTCTTTCAATTTTGCCATGTTAGTTATGATGTATCTTGGAGTGGGCCTCTTTGGGTTCCTCTTGATTGGGACCCTCTGTCCTTCCTGGGCTTCTGTGACTTTTTCTCTCATTAAATTAGGCAAGCTCTCCCTCATTACTTTTTGAAACAGATTTTCTATTCCTCACACCTTTCCTTCTCGTTCTGGTATCCCTATTATACATATATTATTACATTTCATTTTCTCCTGCAGTTCCTTTAACCAATTTTTTATGTCTTTGAGTCTTTTTCCTTTTCTTGCTCTTCCTTAGATGTTTTTTCTACTTGTCATCTTGCTAGGTGCTTCAATCCTCTCCTTCATCTTACCTGCTTTTGATTCCTTATATTGTATTCTTCAATTCAGAAATTGCATTCCTCATTTCTTCTTGGCTCTTGTTGATAGTTTCAATTTCCTTTTTCATGCTGATATAGTTTGCAGTAAGTTTTTCATAGCTTCCCTGGAGTTTTTGGTGAGCTCACTGACTCACAGAGCTTCCTTATACCATTGGTTTGAACTCAATATCTGATAATTTACTTGCCTCTATTTTGTTTAGCACTTATTTCTATCAATTGGGGATTGTTTCTTTGTCTTTCCTTTTTAGGGGTGGGCGCGACAATTCCTGTTTGCTTCTGCTTCTTAAATTGATCTGCTCTGACTCCCTGTTTTTGTGGGGTGAATTTCTATGATAGGAGACCTGTGTGATTCAGTGGTGCAGTCTCCTTGATCCCCCAACTTGATGCTCTTGGGATGCCCTTTATAACATTTACCTTGGTTCTCTGGATGTATTGGGTTTTGATTGTAGTTGGGTCATTCTTTCATGGGTCCTTCCCTCTAACTGTTTGACCAGGGGTCACTCCACTCACCATGTCTTGTGTGTGGTTGTTCAGGTGCTGCCAGAATAAAACCACAAAGCCTAGGAAACAAACCCACACCCACAAAAACAACTCCCACCCAGAATCCCTTATCAACAGCAAATGAACCAGTATTACTAAGGGTGTAAAGAGATTAGGATTATTATAAGAAACGAGAGTGAATATGAGATAACCTAATAAAATAAAAATGATTTTTCAGAGGGTAAAGGGATGATCACTAATAAGAGTTGGGAGTCAGAGTAATGCAAAGAGGGAAAGTAAAGTTTACATCATAAATAAAAAAGAGAACTAAATAAGGTGGAATGGAGTATGAGAGATAAAGTGTATAATATTAGGTTTAAATAGAAATTAAAATCAAATACAATAAAGTGGGAGAGAGAAAGAAAAAGGAAGAAAAAAATAAACAAAAAATAAAAATATAGGAGTCAAATTGGAGAAAAGATCTACCATAGCACTATCAACAACAAATGAACTAAAATTAATATATGTGGGATGGGAATAGAGGAAAAACAGAAAGAAAGAAAAGCTTAAGAGATCTCTAGAGGAATGGGAAGTGATTTGGGAATGATAGAAGGAGAAGGAATAGTATAGAATAAGGAACAAAAACAAGGCTAAGACAGGGAAAACTTAAAATATGAGATGAAAAGAAAATGAAAAAACAAAGGAAGAGAATAAAGAAAAATAAAAGGGTAGGGTTAAGGAGAAAAGAAAGAAAAAGAAAAAAACAGGCTAAGACGGGCAAAATTAAAAATTTGAGATTAAAAAAAAAGAGTAGGAGTGGGGACCAGTAAAATTTGAGATTTTGAATACAAAATTAATGAAGATCTACAGATAAAATTGAAAAACAAATGCAACAATAACTACCCTATGCACAACCAACTAGCAAAGATTGCTAAAGGTGAAGAGAGAACGTGGGTATTTTAAAAGTGGGGGGGGAAAGGACGATGGAGGAGTGAATGGAAGTCACACTGACTTCCTCCCATGACCAATCAGGAATTACAAGTCAGTTGTGGAGAAAGCACCCAGAACAAACAACTGAGCAATAGCCAGAGAGAAGCATATAACTTGGGACAAACAGAACAGTCTTTGGTACAACAGGTCTGGTAAGGGGTGTGGTGGAGACTCAAGAGGGCTGGCTGGGCGCCCACAGGTGGCAGTGCAGGTGGGATAATTAAGCAGTTGGTTGAATCCCCTGAAGAAGATTGGGGTCTAAACTCTAAGCTACGATTCCCAGCCTACAACACCAAGGCCCAAAAAGTACACAGATAACAACCAGGGGAAAAAGCAACAGGGTTGCTCTCTGCCAGAGAAAGACGATTGGAGACTCAAGGGCTGTTTAAAGGGCAACACACAAATTTTCATTTGCAACCACTTACCTGGGGCTCAGGCAAAGGCAGGGACAGTGTGGACTAGAGATGCTTGAGGAGAGACTGGGTACAGAGGTTTTGGGGAGAGAACTGAGACAGAGGCCACCAGGATCCCAGTACTGAGTCATCCCCAAGACAGCAGCAGCCTTTGTGCTCAAGAAGACCACTCCCTTCTGACTGGCAGTAGCCTGAGGGGAAACAATAGCCCTGAACCCAGGAGGGCCTCTACCTTGGTCCTTTGGTGCTTAAGCTTTACTGCTGAGTCTTAGTGACCAGATAAACAACCAAAGGAGATAGCCAGAGACAGTACATCACTGGCAAAGGTGGGGCAGTGTGTATGAGAGAGACTTGAGAGACTTGAAGACTGACGGGATGGATGCTTTGGGGAGAGAACTGAGAAAGTAGCTGCTGGCATCTGGTGCTGAGCCAACACCCATACACAGCAATCATCCTGCTCTGGCAGACCACTCCCCTCTGAGCAGCAGCTACCTGAGGGGAAACAATAGCCCCCACCACAGGAGGGTTTGGCCCCGCCCTATGGTGCTTAAACCTGACTGCTGAGTGCAGAGGGGCCATATTAACAGCTGAAGGAGACAGCCAGTGACAGCAGATCACTGGAAGCATGCAACAGGGTGCCTAAGGTCAGACAGGGTCAACATCTGACATCACCAGAGACAGATCGAGAAAGAAAAAAAAAAGTGGTAAATACAAGAGACTAACTATATGAGAGCCACTGTAGTCTCCTTCATGATCTGAGATACTTTTTTTCCTGCATAGCTTTATAACATTCATTTCTTGTTCAGCAAATCTGTATATAATAAGTCACTAGACTTTATACTATAGTATACTTAAATTCACATATTTTGCCCCTACCTTCTCTTAACTCATCCTACCTTTCTCTTTCCTTGCCATAGTCTCATTTAAAATTTGGTTTTCTCTCTAGCTACAACTTGTTTCCATTCCACACTCTTACTATTTCTTCCCTGTCTAGACACTCAAAATGAATTCTCTTGTCAAGGGTCATTTCACATCCTTTTGCCCAGCTATTAAAATACCTGTGTTCTCGCTACACCTGTAACAAACTTTGCTAATTGGCTGTGGGTAGGGTAGTTGTTGTTGCATTGTATTTTCAAGGGTATCTCTAGAGCTTCACTAATTCTGTATTTTAGATAACAAATTTTACTGGACCCCTCTCCTACTCTTTTTTTTTCTTTTTGACACAAATTTTAATTATGCTATCTTAGCCTGTTTTTTGTCTTTCTTTTGTTTCTCTTTCATCCTGCCCTTTTATTTTTCTTTATTCTCCTTTTTTTCTATTCCTTTAAATCACAAATTTTAATTTTTCCCTCACTTAGTCTAGTTTTTGTTCCTTACTCTTAGTATTCCCTCTCCCTGTATCATTACAAAATCACTTTCCAATCATCTAAACATTTCTTAGACTTTTCATTGTTTCTTTTTTCCCTCTTATTCCTGTACCACCTATACTAATTTTAGCTCATTTGTTGTTGATAGTACTCTGGTGGATCTTTCTCTCCAACTCAGCTCCTATATTTTAATTAATTAATTAATATTTTTCTTCCTTTTTCTTTCTCTCTTTCACTTTCCTTTTTTAAAAATAATATTTTAATTTCTGTTTAAACCTAACATATGTTTCCCTTCTCGTACTTCATTCCACACTGTTCATTCCCCTTCTTTATTCATGAGGTAAACTTTACCTTCTCCCCTTCCATTGCTCCAACTCCCAATTCTAATCAGTGCTCCTCCCTCTACCCTTTCAAACCATTTCTCTTTTAGTAGGTCATCTCATATCCACTCTCTTTTGTTATAATAGTCTTAATCTCATTACATCATGATTAATACTGGTTCATTAGCTATTGATCGTGGGATTGTGGGGGGAAGTTATATTTGCAGGTATGGGCTTGTTTCTTGGGCTGTGTGCTTTAGTTCAGGCATCACCTGAACTACAGCACACAAGAAGTTGTGTAGAGTGACTCTCAGTCAACCAGTGGAAGGGAAGGACCTATGAAAGAATGACCCAACAACAATTAAAAACCAGTTACATCCAGAGAACCAGCATAAAAGGCATAAATGACATCCCAAGGACATCAAGTTCAGGTGATCAAGGAGACTGCACCACTATATGTCACAGGCCTCCCAGCATAGAAGTTCAGAAAGTCAAAACAAATCAATTTAAGAAACAGAAGCAAACAAGAAGAACCCCACAAACAATGCAAAGACAAAGAAAAAAAAACAATCTAAAGGAAAAGAGGAATCCTCAAAAAGAATGCTAAATGAAATAGAGACAAGGCAACTATCAGATACTGAGTTCAAAACAATGCTTATAAGGAAGTTCAATGAACTCAGTGCGATCTACCAAAAGCTACAGGGAAATTACAAGGAACTTACTGCAAAAGATATCAGCATAAAAAAGAACAAAGAAACAATCAACAAGAACCATAAAATATGAAGAATACACTTTCTGGATTAAAGAACAAAGTAGAAAGAATCAAAAGCAGACTACATGAAGCAGAGTATCAAATCAGTGGGTTAGATGACAAAATAGAAAAAACCTCCCAAAAAGAGGAAGAAAAAGAAAAAAAGAATGAAAAAGAATGAAGAGATGTGAAGGGAAATGCAGGATAACATGAAACAGAATAATATCTGTATAATAGGGATACCAGAAGGAGAAGAACAAGGGATAGAAAACCTCTTTAAAAAAGTAATGATGGAAAATTTCCCTAATTTGATGAGAAAAAAGTCACACAAATCCAGGAAACACAGAGAGTCCCAACCAAGAGGAAACCAAAGAGGGCCACTTCAAGACACATAATAATTAAAATGGCAAAATTCCAAGTTAAAGAGAGAATCTTAAAGGCAGCAAGGGAAAAACAGGAAGTAACATACAAAGGAGCCCGGATAAGACTAGCAGCTGACTTCTCAAAGGAAACACTCCAAGCCAGAAGGGAATGGCAAGCAATATTCTAAGTAATGAAAACCAGAGGCCTGCAACGAAGACTACTTTATCCAGCATGACTCTCAATTAAAATGGAAGGCCAAATAAGGAGCTTCCTAGACAAAAGAAGCCTCAAAGAATATACCTCCTCCAAACCAGCTCTGTAAGAGATGCTAAAGGGTCTCCTTTAAAACAGGGGGGAAAAAAACAGTTACAGAGAGAGGAACATAGGTACAAAAGAATAGCAATCAATAAGAACCTATCAATAATAACCTTAAACATAAATGGATTAAATGCTCCAATCAAAAAACAGAGTAGCTGATGGATAAGATATCATGACCCACACATACGCTGCGTACAAACCCACCTGAGAACCACCTGACCCACCTGAGAACAAAACACCTACCCTGACTGAAAGTGAAGGGTTGCAAAAAAATATTCCAAGCTGATGGAGAGGGAAGAAAAAGTCAGGGTAGCAATACTTGTATCACACAAAATACACTTCAAACAAAGGCCATAAAAAGACACAGAAGAATAGTTCATAATACTCAAGGGAACAATCCATCAAGAAGACATAAATATTGTAAACATATGTGCATCATCATAGGAGCACCCAAATATATAAGAAAAATCTTGGAGGACTTCAAGAAAGATATAGACAGCAACACAATTATAGTAGGGGATTTTAACACCCACTTTCAAAAATGGATAGATCTTCCAAACAAAATATCAACAAGGATATTGTAGCATTGAACAATGTCCTAGATCAAATGGACTCAACTGATATGTATGGAATCTTTCATCCCAAAGAAGCAAAATATACATTCTTTTCTAATGCATATGGGACATTTTCAAAAGTAGATCACATGATAAACACAAAACAAATCTCAATAAATGCAAGAAATTGAACTCATATCAATCATCTTCTTAGAGCACAAGGGACTGAAACTAGAAACCAACCTGAAAGAAAAAACCCCATGCACTCAAACTCATGGATATTGAATAGAGTGCCAAGAAACAATGAATGGGTTAAGAATCAGATCAAGGAGGAAATCGAAACGTTTTTGGAAACAAATGAAATTGAACTCACAACAGTGCAGAACTTATGGGACACAGTGAAGGCAGTCCTGAGAGGGAAGTTCATAGCAATACAGGCCTACCTAAAAACGATAGAAACATTTCAAATAAACAACTTAACCCTATGCCTACAAGAACTTGAGGAACAAAAACAGACAGCCCAGAGCAAGTAGAATGAAAGAAATAACCAACATCAGAGCAGAATTAAACAACATAGAAAATAAAGAAACAATTCTAAGGATCAATAAATCCAGGAGCTGGTTCTTTAAAAAGATAAACAAAATTGACAACACTTTAAGTAGACTCATCAAGAAAAGAAGGAAGGGGACCCAAATAAACACAATCAGAAATGAAAGAGGAGAGATTACAACTGACACCACAGAAATACGAAGGATTGTAAAGAAATTACTATGAAGAACTGTATGCCAAGAAATTTGAAAACCTAGGTGAAATGGACAAATTTCTAGAAAAATATGATCTTACAAAACTGAATGAAGAAGAACCACAAAGCCTGAACAGACCAATAACAGCTGATGAAATTAAAGCAGTAATCAAAAAACTCCTAGCACACAAAATCCCTGGATTGGACAGTTTCATAGGAGAATTTTACAAAACTTATTTTTTTAATTTTTATTGTTATTCAATTGCAGTTGTATGCCTTTCCTCCCCATCCCTCCACCCCACCCCAACCCAACCTACCTCCCTCCCCCACCTCCACCCTCCCACTTGATTTTGTCCATGTGTCCTCTATAGTAGTTCCTGTTATCACCTCTCCTCACTGTCCCCTCTCCGCTCCCCCCTGGCTATTGTTAGATTGTTCTTAACTTCAATATCTCTGGTTATATTTTGTTCACTTTTTTCCTTCTGTTGATTATGTTGGAGTTAAAGGTGAGATCACATGGTATTTGTCCCTTACTACGTGGCTTATTTCACTTACCATAATACTCTCCAGTTCCATCCATGCTGTTGCAAAGGGTATACGCTCCTTCTTTCTCTCTGCTGCGTAGAATTCCATTGTGTAAATATACCACAGTTTGTGATCCACTCGTTTGCTGATGGGCACTTAGGTTGCTTCCAGTACTTGGCTATTGTAAATTGTGCTGCTATGAACATTGGAGTGCATAGGTTCTTTTGGATTGGTGTTTCAGGATTCTTAGGGTATAATCCCAGCAGAGGAATTGCTGGGTCAAAGGGCAGTTCCATTTTTAGTTTTCTGAGGAAATTCCATACTGTTTTCCACAGTGGCCTCACCAGTCTGCATTCCCACCAACAGTGCACTAGGGTTCCCTTTTCTCCGCATCCTCTCCAACATTTGTTTGTGGATTTCTTTATGTTGGCCACTCTAACCAGTATGAGATGGTACCCCATTGTGGTTTTAATTTGCATCTCTCTGATGGCTAGTGATGCTGAGCATCTTTTCATATGTCTCTGAGCCCTCCGAATGTCTTTCTTGGAGAAGTGTCTGTTCAAGTCCTTTGCCCATTTTTTAATTGGGTTGTTTGTCTTCCTGGAGTGGAGTCGTGTGAGTTCTTTATATATTTTGGAGATCAAGCCCTCATCTGCGGTATCATTGGCAAATATGTTTTCCCATACTGTTGGTTCTCTTTTCATTTTAATGCTGTTTTCTTTAGCCATGCAGAAGCTTTTTATTTTGATGAGGTCCCATTTGTTTATTCTTTCCTTTATGTCCCTTGCTTCAGGGGATGTTGCTGCGTGGAATGTCTGAGATTTTCCTGCCAATGTTTTCCTCTAGGACTTTTATGGTGTTATGACATATTTAAGTCTTTTATCTATCTTGAATTTATTTTTGTGTATGGTGTAAGTTGGTGATCGAGTTTCATTTTTTTTTGCACGGAGCTGTCCGGATCTCCCAACACCATCTGTTGAAGAGGCTGTTTTTGCTCCATTTTATGCTCCTGCCTCCTTTGTCAAATATTAATTGACCGTAAAGACTTGGGTTTATTTCTGGTCTCTCTGTTCTGTTTCATTGGTCTATGTGCCTGTTTTTATGCCAGTACCAAGCTGTTTTGTTTACAGTGGCCTTGTAATACAGTTTGATATCAGGTATTGTGATCCCTCCTGCTTTGTTCTTCTTTCTCAAAATTGCTGCAGCTATTCAGGGTCGTTTATGGTTCCATATGAATTTCTGAAATATTTTTTCTATATCTGTGAAATATGTCATGGGTACTCTAATAGGGATTGCATTGAATCTATAAATTGCTTTGGGTAGTATGGTCATTTTGATGATGTTAATTCTTCCAATCCATGAGCATGGTACATGCTTCCATTTGTATGTGTCTTACTTAATTTCTTTCTTCAATGTTGTGTAGTTTTCTGAGTACAAGTCTTTTACCTCCTTCATTAGGTTTATTCCTAGGAATTTTTGTTGTTGTTGTTGCTATATCAAATGGATTTTTTTTTCCTGATTTCTGTTTCAGCTGTTTCATTTTTGGTATACAGGAGTGCCTTTGATTTTTGAGTATTGACTTTGTATCCGGGTGTTTTGCCAAATTCATTTATTAGGTTGAGTCGTTTTTTGGTGGAGTCTATAGGATTTTCCATGTACACTATCATGTCATCTGCAAACAACGATAGTTTTGTTTCCTCCTTTCCAATTTGGATGCCTTTTATTTCTTTTTCTTCTCTGATTGCTGTGGCTAGGACTTCCAATACTGTGTTGAATAGGAGTGGTGAGAGAGGGCATCCTTGTCTTGTTCCTGATCTTAGTGGGAAAGATTTCAGTTTTTGCCCATTGAGTATCATGTTGGTGGTAGGTCTCTCATATATGGCCTTTATTATGTTGAGGAATGCTCCCTCTATTCCCACTTTGCTGAGTTTTTATCAAAAATGGGTGCTGTATCTTATCAAATGCTTTTTCCACATCTATTGATATGATCTTGTGATTTTGTCTTTGCTCTTGTTTATGTGATGTATTATGTGTATTGATTTGCAAATATTGTACCATCCCTGCATCCCTGGGATGAATCCCACTTGGTCATGGTGTATGATCTTTTTAATGTGTTGCTGAAGGCAGTTTGCCAATATTTTGTGGAGAATTTTAGCGTCCATGTTCATCAGGGATATTGGCCTGAAGTTTTCTTTCTTCGTGGTATCTTTATCTGGTTTTGGGATTAGGATGATGCTCGCTTCATAAAAGGAGTTTGGGAGTCTTACATCAGTTTGGATTTCTTTGGAATAGTCTGTGAAGGATAGGGCTTAGCTCTTCCTTAAATGCTTTGTAGAATTCTCCTGTGAAACCATCTGGTCCAGGGCTTGTGTGTGTTGGGAGTTTTTTGATGACTGCTTCAACTTCGTCTGCTGTTACTGGTCTGTTCAGGCTTTCCACTTCTTCTTCATTCAGTTTTTGAAGATTATATTTTTCTAGAAATGTGTCCATTTCACCTAGGTTTTCCAATTTCTTGGCATACAGTTCTTTGTAGCAATTTCTTACAATCCTTTGTATTTCCATGTATCAGTTGTAATCTCTCCTCTTTCAATTCTAATTGTGTTTATTTGGATCTTCTGTCTTTTTTTCTTGATAGAATTTTACAAATCTTTTAAGGAGGAGCTAAACCTTATCCGTCACGGACTTTTCAAAAAAAATTCAAAAAGTGAGAGTCTCAAACTCTTTTTATGAAGCCAGCATCATCTTAATCCCAAAACCAGATAAAGACACCACAAAGAAAGAAAACTTCAGGCCAATATCCCTGATGAATATAGACACTAAAATCCTCAACAAAATATTGGCAAACTGCAACCAGCAATACATTGAAAAGATTATCCACCATGATAAAATGTGATTCAACCCAGGGATGCAAGGAAGGTAAAATATTCACAAGTCAATAAATGTAATACCTCACATAAACAAAAGGAAGGTCAAAAATCACAGGATCATATCAATAGATGCAGAAAAAAATCATTTGTTAAGGTACAGCACCCATTTATGATAAAAGCACTGAGCAATGTGGGAATAGAGGGAGCATTCCTCAACATAATAAAGGCCATATATGACAGACCTACAGCCATCATCATACTCAATGGGCAAAAACTATTAGCTTTCCCACTAAGATCAGGAACAAGACAAGGATGTCTACTTTCACCACTTCTACTCAACATAGTATTGGAAGTCCTACACACAGCAAAACCCTACAGACTCCACCAACAGACTACTCGATCTAATAAGTGGCAGAACAGTGAGATACAAAGTCAATATTCAGAAATCAAAGATATTTTTGTATACCAACAATGAAAAATCAGGAACAGAAATCAGGAAAAAAATCCCATTTGCTATAGCAACAAGAAAAATAAAATACCTAGGAATAAACCTAACCAAGGAGGTAAAAGACTTGTACTCAGAAATCTACACAACACTGAAGAAAGAAATTGAAGAAGACACAAGTAAATGGAAGCATTTACCATGTTCATGGATTGGAATAATTAACATCTTCCGAATGTACATACTACCCAAAGCAATTTATAGGTTCAACACAATCCCTATTAAAATACCAATGACATATTTCACAGATATAGAACACTTCAAAAATTTATATGGAACCATAAACAACCCCAAATAGCTGCAGAAATTTTGAGAAAGTAGAATAAAGTAGGTGGGATTACCATACCTGACATCAAAGTGTATTATTACAAGGCCGCTGTAATCAAAACTGCTTGGTAGTGGCATGAGAACAGACTCATCAATCAATGGAAGAGAACAGAGAGCCCAGAAATGAATGCAAGTCTCTATGGTCAATTAATATTCGACAAAAGGGGCAGAAACATAAAATGGAATCAAATAGCCTCTTCAACAAATGGTGTTGGGAGATCTGGACAGCTACATCAAAAATATGAAACTAAACCAACAACTTACACCATACACCAGAATAAACTCAAGTAGGATAAAAGACTTATATAAAAGTCACGATACCATAAAAGTCCTAGTGGAGCACATAGGCAGGAAAATCTCAGATATCCACCCAACAATATGTTCACCGATATGTTCCCCACAGCAAGCAACATAAAGAAAAGAATAAACAAATGGGACTTCGTCAAAATAAATAGCTTCTGCATGGCTAAAGGAAACATTAACAAAATGAAAAGGGAACCAACTGTATTGGAAAATATATTTGCCAATGATATTGGACAACGGTTTGGTCTCCTATATATGTAAAGAACTCACAGGAATCCACACCAGGAAGACAAACAATCCAATTAAAAAATGGGCAGAGGACCTAAACAGACACTTCTCCAAGGAGGATATACAGAGGGCCCAGAGACCAATGAAAAGATGCTTAGCATCACTAGCCATCAGAGAGATGCAAATTAAAGCCACAGTGAGATGCCACTTCACTCCAGGCAGAATGGCTATCATAAACAAATCAATGAACAGTAAATGCTGGTGGGGTTGTGGGGAAAAGGGAACCCTAGTGCACTGTTGGTGGGAATGCAGACTGATGTAGTCTCTGTGGAAAACAGTATGGAATTTCCTGAAGAAACTAAAAATGGAATTGCCCTTTGACCCAGCAATTCCACTGCTGTGTTTATACCCTAAGAATCCTGAAACACTAATTCAAAATAATCTATGCATCCCAATGTTCATAGCAGCACACTTTACAATAGCCAAGTGTTGGAAGCAGCCTAGGTGTCAATTGGTAAATGAGTGAATCTGTAAACTATGGTACATTTACACAGTGGAATACTTCGCAGAAGAAAGAAAGAAGGAGCTCCTACCTTTGGCAACAACACGGATGGAACTGGAAAGTATTGTGCCAATGAAGTAAGGCAGGTGGTGTAAGACAAATACCATATGATCTCACCTATAAGTGGAACCTAATCAACAAAACAAACAAACAAGGAAAATATAACCAGAGACACTGAAATTAAGAATAAACTGAAAGTAACCAGAGGGGAGGGGAGAGGGAAATAACATGGGAAAGAAGGGAAAGTGACGTAAATATACATGAATGAGGGACCCATGAATGGAGCCAAGGGGAATGGGATTGAGGGTGGGAGGCTCTTGTGGGTACGCTGGGGTAAAGCGTTGGTGGGAAAATGGAGACAACTATAATGGAACATCAATTTAAAAAAGAAAAAAAACATAAAAAAACAAGCAGGGAAAAAGAATGTGAGACTACCATTGACAAGAAAATTGATTTTTTATGTCTGGATGGGGGAGACATAGTAAGAGTGTAGAATGGAAATATGTTGTAGAAGAGAGAAAACAAAATTTAAAATGAAAATCATGAGATGAAAGAGGAAGGTAAAGTGGGGTAAGAGAAGGAAGGGGCAAATATATGTGATTTGAAATCTATAGTATAAAATCTAGTGACTTAATATGCACAAGCTTGATGGACAAGAAATGAATGTTGAAAAGCTATGTAGGAGAGAGTATCACAAATCATGGAGAAGACCATGGTGGACTTTGTCTTGGTAGGCCCTAGTATTTACCACTGTTTTTTCTTTCTGGATCCACCTCTGGTGATGTCAGATGTAGACCCTGTCTGACCTTAGGTAACCAGTTTGAGACTTTCAGGGATCTACTGTCTGTGGCCGTTTCTTTCGGTTGTTAATCTTGTCACTCTGCACTCAGCAGTCAAGCTTAAGCACCACACAGTGGGGCAGAATCCCTCTGGGGGTTGGGGCTATTGTTTGCCATCAGGTTGCTGTAGCTCAGAGGGAAGTGGTTTGCCTGAGCATGATGGCTGCTGCCGAATGGGGGATGACTCAGTACAGGGATCCCAGTGTCGACTCTTTCAGATTTCTCCCAGTTTTGCAGCCATTCAAGGCTGGGTAGGTTCACGCAGGATTCAGACAGATGGAAGAAAATTCGTGGAGCCATTTGGACTAGCCATAAAGCTAGTACAGCTTTATTCTAGGATGGGGTGATCCACGCACATTGCAAGCCATGTGTTGCGCTGGCTGGGAGTCCTAACTCCTTTATATACTAAAGACACACAAAGCTGGTAGGGTGCCAAGAAATATAACACAGCATGATTCTGTCCTGCGGGCCAGTTCTGAACATTATGGGAATACTGCTTATCAAGCCATTGAGAGTGCCTGACTGACTGCATTTACCCTACAATCCACCCCTTCAAGTTTCCTCACTGTACCATCTATGCAAGGGTGTCTCTCGCAAGGGTCCGTTGACGAAGAAGGCAGAGCCCTGCACCCAGATGCCGCAACAGCAGTACAAGGTGCAGCAGCAAGCAACAAATAAGGCCAACCCTAGGTACAGTGGCCAGTCCAATTCCCAGGCAAGTAAGGCCACCCATGTGAGCCGCACACCCAGAGGCCCCCAGGGGAAACTGCAGCCCACACACCATTCTGCCTCCCAGCAGTGCCCAATAGCATATCTTTGACACAGGACCACAGGAGTTCAGCCCACCTGGGCCCATTCCTTGAGGCTCTTAACACACTGGGGTTGGGTGACTGGCTTAGCCAACACCACAGTCCCAGCCGTGAGCCAACCCTGAGCTCTACATGACATTCTAAAAAACTAATAGAAAGCTAGAGACTTAACTATCTACAGCTCAGAGCAAACCACTGCCCCCAAGATTGGAGAGACAGAGAAGCGAATGCAGGGTTATGACTCCCTTGAGCAGAGACTCACAAGCAGAAACTGGAAGAGAAACCAGTGCTGGAGTAGGAAAATCAGAACTGTAATTGCTTAATTACTGGAAGCTTGGTGTGGACAAGTCAGGGAATTAAAAACTCCGGTGGCACCAAGTCAGGGTGGGGTTTTCCACCATATTATGAGATTCACCTCCAGAAGCTTAACCATTTCCCACGGGGGAATTTGTTCCTGCAGGGGGAAGAGAAGGGGAACTATTTTGCAACACCTCAGAACAAAATACCACAAGGCATACAAAAAGTAAAAGAAAAGATCCACATTGCAAAAATATTTTAAAAATCAATGTATATGACATATTTTAGAACAATAAGACAAATAATGAAATAAGTATGATTAATATATTAAAGAATCTAATGGAAACTTAGAATATGCAATAGCAGATGGATAATTTCATCAGAGAGATGGAAACTGAAAGGAAGAATAAAATGGGAGTATAAAAATAAAAAACACAGTAAGAGAGATGAAGTTACTCTGTTCTTCTTAACAAGGCCTACCCTTAAGAGAAACTAATTAAGAAGACCCTAACCTCCTGCAGTATTTTCAGAGCCTAACTGACCTGGAAGAAGGGAAATAGCCAACTCCAGTCAGCTCTACCTTCCAGATGGGAGAACGGAAATACCCAACTCCAACCCACTCTAGCCATCCTCTACCACCTAAAGGGAGAAAAAAACTGAAAAATACTTATGAAGTTCACAGTTCAGAAGAAGAGGTTCACATAAAGACTGAGATCTAATCATAGAAATACAGTATAGAATACTTCCCCTCCCGCGACACCTCACCACCACATTGCAAAGGCCTATTTACAGCAGTTCTTTTTACTTGGTACATCACATAGGGCTACCAAGAAAAAATTACAAGACATACTAAAAGGCAAGAAACAATCTAAAAAGACAGATTGTCGGGGGGCTTTAATGCAGCCCCCCGGTCCGCCACGGATGAAGAAAAAGACTACCAAGACATGATCTGCTTGGGGAGGAAAGGTGGCCGTTTCTCTCAAGGGGAGAAGGGCCCCGAGCCTTTCTCTCTAGGGGCTTTTATTAAGTTCATTCACATAGGAATAGGATAAAGCTCATCGATCATTGTCAGTCAGTAAGGGTTAAACAATACATGATTTACAGAGAATTTTGAGGGCTTATTCTGAGTTACAGCCTATTAGTTAGAGGGCCATAAAACTTTAGGCGCCAGACTCATCTCAGGTCTGGACCCTTATTTCTTAAACTGAGGGTACAAATTAAGTAGGTTTCACAGGGATGTATGTATTTTTCTTAGGCCTGATTCCCCAGGGAATCCGCCCCTCCCAGCACAGGACTGCACTGCCCTCTGTTATTGCTTCAGGCTTAAGTCAGGCAAGGGAAGTAAGGCAGCCAAGAGATTAGGAGACTTCTTGCGGACAGAATGAGGACTCAGGCTATTTCAAAGCCGAGGGGCGAGGGTCCATCACCCCCTTTTTCCACAGCCCCCCGAGTCCTTACATGTGGACCTTTCCTGGTGACCATGCCTGTCTTAGGTTGATCCTCCCTTGAGGAATCTTACCCCTCATTGGCTAACTGGCCAAGCTCAGGGTCAAGCAGGGTGAAGTGGGCAGAGGTGGCACACCTGCCAGGGAGACAAGCTTTGTATCCTTAGTGGCTTATGGTCCCAACTCTGACTCAGCCTTAACCATGAGGGGTTACAGCCTCTGAAACCAGGCAGGGCAGTTCCCAAAAACAGATCAAGCATCAGAACCAGACATAGCAAGGATGTTAAAATTATCAGACTAGGAATTTAAAACAGTTATGATTAGTGTACAAATGGCTATAATAAAGTAGACTGTGTGCAAGCACAGATGGGCAATGTGAACAGACACACAGAAATCCTAAGAACCAAAAAGAAATGCTAGAAATAAAAAATAAACACTAACAAATGAAGAGTGCTTTGAGGAGCTTATTAGAAGACTGGACATGTCTGAGTTAAGAATCTTTGAGATTTAAGATATATCAATAGAAACCTCTGAAACTGAAAAGCAAAGAGAACAAAGGCTAAAAGCAAAAGCAAGAAAATATGCAAGGACTCTGTGACAACTACAAAAGGTATAAAATACATGTAATGGGAATACTAGGAGAAGAAAAAAAGAGTAGAAGAAATGTTTGAAACAATGATGACTGAGAATTTCTTCAAATTAATGTCAGACACCAAACCACAGATCCAGGAAGCTCAGAGAACACCAAGTAAAATAAATGTCAGAAAAACTATACTTGGCATATCATTTTCAAGCTACAGAAAATCAAAAATAAAACACAAAAAAATCTGAAGGAAACCAGAGGGGTGGTAAAAACACTTTATGATAGAAGAATAAAGATAAGAAGTATATCCAACTCCTCAGAAACCATGCAAACAAGAGGAAGGAAGTGAAATATTTAAACTGTCACGGGGAATAAACCGCCAACCGAAAATTCTGTACCATGAGAAAATATTCTTCAAAAGTGAAGAAGAAATAAACATTTCCTCAGACAAACATTCAGGGAATTTGTTACTAGTAAACCTGCTTGCAAGAAATGTTCAAAGAAGTTCTTTAGAGAAAAGGAATATAATATAGGTCAGGAATTTGGGTACATGTGAGAGAAAGAGAGCATAAAAGAAAGAGTAAGTTAAGGATACAATTAAAATTTTAATTTTTCTGATTCCTAATTACACTAACAGATAAAATTTGTTCAAAATAATAGCAACAATGTATTCAATTATGTATGCTTTTGTATATATCATATGTATATGCATATACCACATATTTATAAATATATGTACTTATGTATGTTTATATTTGGTGAAATAAATGACAGCAATGGTAGAAGGGATGGTACTGAAAAATTAGAATGATTTTGCTATTATTAGGTACCATTCTACCTGTGAAGTGGTAGAATGTTAACTGAAAGTGGATTCAATTTAGTTGTAAAAGCATATTGCAAACTCTATTGCAATCACTAAAAAAATTTTTAAAAAAGTAAGTGACATGCTAAGAAAGAAAATGAAAAAATATAAAATGCTTAATTAAAACCATAAAGACAGAAAAAGAGTGGAAGACAAAAATAGGAACAAAGAACAACAGCAACAAATAGAAAGCATGGTAGAGAGTAGTCTAATTATATGAATAATCATGTTGAATGTCCATGACCTAAATGCACCAATTAAAAGACAGAAATCAGGTGGGAAGATGGCAGCGAGATACGTGGGAGCAGAGTCCACTTCACCCTGAGCACTGGTGAAACGCCTAGCTGATCTGAAGAACAGAGCGAACAGCCAACTGTATTCCAGCATATACGAAGATCAGAGACCAAAAATTCTAGAGGACATTGCAAAATCAGATGGTAAGAAGAGTGCTTAAGGACAGTAAGGTCCCTGGGACCAGCATGGGGAGGAGTGGGGCTGAAGCCCCAGGCCGGGGCCTCAGGGTCTGCTGCAAAATTCTTGGGAGAGAGCCAGGCTGGGCTGTGTGAGAGGCCAGGTGCTTGTCTGGACCTGGGGGCTTGAATAGGAGGAACTTCTTGAAAAGAAAAAGAGAAAATAGAGGCACTCAGCAGCTATTTAGAGATTTCTCTGCAGTAGCAGTGGCCTCTTGCGCCCCCACCCCCACAACCCCTGGATTGTGAACACCAGATAAGCAGCCCCAGCCCACACCTGAAGCCCACCCAGGGTCAGTGCACACCCCAATCAGTGGCCTGGCTGCCCATGGACGACCACACCTGAAGCAGGGGGACTGAACACCTCCCACAAAGCTCCTGCGCACAGAGCCCTGCAGGGCCTACTCACTCTCTAGGAGGAAGGCACAACACCCAGCAGAGGAGAGCTGCAGGGCTAGGGGAGATGGCAGTCCCCCGAAAGACTTGACTCAGTAGGGGGCTGAACTACCCTGAAGGAGCACTGAGAGGCCCTAGCATCTAGGACAGCAAAGAGCAAGAAGGTGGAGTATGAGTTGCCCCTAACCGGTGCACCTCAAGGACACCAGTTACAACTGGATACAACTGGTGGACTAAAGGCATAGCGGGGAGAAGAAGGACCCTGAGGAACTGGACTGGAGGCTGGAAAACAGTGAAGAGTGTGGATCAGGGAGGGAGAAAAGTGAAACCAATCCCTCCAACCATCCCCTCCCCTTTCACAGACAGGAAGACCAGCAGAACTGGCCTGACCAGTTTAAAGACAGCAGAAGACTTTTTTTTTTTTAATTCCTTCTTCCTTCCTGTTCTTCTTTCTTTCTTTTATTCCTTCTTCCTTCCTTCCTTCCTTTCTTTTTCTATTCCTTTTTTCCTTCCTTCCCTTTTTCTTTTTTCTTTTCTCCTTTTCCTACAGGTGAGACAATAAAACCTGGAGCTGTGAAAACACCAGAGTTAGACCCAAACAGGGGTCATCCTAACAACTGAGACAGTGAGACAAATTTCACTTTGCTACCCCAGAGAACTTGCAATGTGGGAGCGGTGAACATCAGTACACCTGCTGGAAGAAGAAACCTACCAAAAAAGGAACCACCAACAGATAACAACAGAAGAAAGTGGAGGAGGGAGTGGAAGCCACATTAACTTCAATCCAGGACTTATCTGGAAATACAACTAAAAAGTGGAGAAATTACTCAGAAGAAACAACTGAAGAAGACCGAGAGAGAAGCCTCAAAACCTTGTACACACAGAAGAATCTGCGTCAACACAAACTGTCCACATGTGCACAACAGAATACAAGATGTGGTAGATGGAGAGACCTTTGATTAACCAGCTCAAGGGAAGCACCCATCAAAGAAAGACCCAACAACAATCAAAACACAAAGACATACAGAGAGCCAACGTAAACAACAGCCCAAGACCAGTTAGCTCAGGAGATTAAGGAGATGGCACCAGTGAATCCCAATGGCACTCTACCATAGAAGTTCATACCATAAACCCAGGGAGTCAGAATAGATCAAGTCAAGAAGCAGAGGCTAACAAGAAGAGTCTCACAAACAATGGGAAGACAAAGAACCAATCCCTAAATGAAAGGAAAGGAGGAAGCCTCAGAAACAATGCTAACTGAAAAAGAGGCAAGTCAATTATCAGATACTGAGTTCAAAGCAATGGTTATCAGGAAGCTCAATGAGCTCACAGAGAATTGACAGAAACTACAGGGAAACTACAATGAACTCACTGAAAACTATATCACCATGAGAAAGGAAATAGAAACTATCAACAAGGGCCAAGAGGAAATGAAGAATACAATTTCTGAACTGAAGAACACAGTAGAAGGAATCAAAAGCAGACTTCATGAAGCAGAGGATAGGATCAGCGAGCTGGAGGACAAAGTAGAAAAAAACACCCAGAAAGAGCAAAAAAAGGAAAAGAGGCTCAGAAATAATGAAGACGGATTAAGGGACATGCAGGACAACATGAAACATAATAATATCTGTATAATAGGGATACCAGAAGGAGAAGAAGAAGACCAAGGAATAAAAAACCTGTTTGAAAAGGTAATGATGGAAAACTTCCCTAATCTAATGAGAGAAAAAGTCACACAAGTCCAGGAAACACAGGGAGTCCCAAGCAAGAGGAACCCAAAGAGGCCCACTGCAAGACACATCATAATTAAAATGGCAAAATTCCAAGACAAAGAGAGGATCTTAAAGGCACCAAGGGAGAAATAGGAAGTAACATACAAGGGAGCCCCAATAAGGTTAGCAACTGACTTCTCAATGGAAACGCTTCACGACAGAAGAGAATGGCAAAAAATATTCCAAGTAATGAGAAACAGAGGCCTGCAACCAAGACTACTTTACCCAGTAAGGCTCTCAATCAAGATAGAAGGCCAAATAAAGAGTTTCCCAGACAAAAGACGTCTAAAAGAATACACTTCCACCAAACCATCTCTGCATGAGATGCTAAAGGGACTGCTTTAAGGAAAGGAAGGAAAAGACAAAGAGAGAGGAACACAGGTAGGAAAAGAAGGCAATGAATAACTACCTATCGATAATAACCTTAAACGTAAATGGATTAAATGCTCCAATCAAAAGACATAGATAGCTGAATGGATAAGAAAACATGACCCACACATATGCTGCCTACAAGAGACCCATCTCAGGACAAAAGACTTACACAGAGTGAAAGTGAAGGGCTGGAAACAAATTTTCCAAGCAAACGGACAGGAAAAAAAAGCAGGGGTAGCAATACTCATATCAGACAAAATAGACTTCCAAAGAAGGGCCATAAAGAGAGACCCAGAAGGTCACTTCATAATACTCAAAGGAAGAATCCACCAAGAAGACATAAACATTGTAAATATATATGCACCCAACATAGGAGCACCCAAATACATAAAGAAAATCTTGGAGGACTTCAAGAAAGATATTGACAGCAACACAATTATAGTAGGGGACTTTAACACCCAACTATCAAAAATGGACAGATCTTCCAAAAAAAAAATCAACAAAGATATTGTGTCATTGAACAATGCCCTAGATGAAATGGACTTAACTGATATATACAGAGCTTTTCATCCCAAAGAAGCAAAATACACATTCTTTTCAAGTGTACATGGAACATTTTCAAAGATAGACCACATGATAGGACACAAAGCAAGCCTCAACAAATTCAAGAAAATTGAAATCATATCAAGCATTTTCTCTGACCACAAGGGACTGAAACTAGAAACCAACCCCCAAGGAAAAAACCCAAAACACTCAAAATCATGCAGATTGAATAGCATGCTATTAAACAATGAATGGGTCAAGAATGAGATTAGGGTAGAAATCAAAAAGTTTCTGGAAACAAATGGAAATGAACTCACAAGAACCCAAAACTTATGCGACACAGCAAAGGCAGTCCTGAGAGGGAAGTTCATAGCAATAGAGGCCTACCATAAAAGATAGAAACATTTCAAACGAACAACCTAACCCTACGCCTACAAGAACTTTAGGAACAACAACAAAGACAGCCCAGAGCAAGTAGAAGGAAGGAAATAAACAAGGTCAGAGCAGAACTAAATGACATAGAGACTAAAACCACATTTCTAAGGATCAATGAATCCAGGAGCTGGTTCTTTGAAAAGATAAACAAAATTGACAAGCCTTTAGGCAGGCTAATCAAGAAAAAAAGAACAGGATCCAAATAAACACAATTAGAAATGAAAGAGGAGAGATTACAACTGATACACAGAAATACAAAGGATGGTAAGAAATTACTACAAAGAACTGTATGCCAAGAAATTGGAAAACCTAGGTGAAATGGACACATTTCTAGAAAAATATAACCTTCCAAAACTGAATGAAGAAGAAGCAGAAAGCCTGAACAGACCAATAACAGCAGAGGAAATTGAAGCAGTCATCAAAAAACTCCCAACACACACAAGCCCTGGACCAGATGGTTTCACAGGAGAATTCTACAAAGCATTTAAGGAAGAGCTAAGTAGACTATCCTTCACAGACTATTCCAAAAAAATCCAAACTGATGTAAGACTCCCAAACTCCTTTTATGAAGCGAGCATCATCCTAATCCCAAAACCAGATAAAGATACCACGAAGAAAGAAAACTTCAGGCCAATATCGCTGATGAACATAGACACTAAAATTCTCCACAAAATATTGGCAAACTGCATCCAGCAACACATTAAAAAGATCATACCCCATGACCAAGTGGGATTCATCCCAGGGATGGTACAATATTTGCAAATCAATACACATAATACATCACATAAACAAGAGCAAAGACAAAATCACATGATCCTATCAATAGATGCGGAAAAAGCATTTGATAAGGTACAGCACTCATTTCTGGTAAAAACACTCAGCAAAGTGGGAATAGAGGGAGCATTCCTCAACATAATAAAGGTCATATATGAGAGACCTACCACCAACATGATACTCAATGGGCAAAAACTGAAATCTTTCCCACTAAGATCAAGAACAAGACAAGGATGCCCTCTCTCACCACTCCCATTCAACATAGTATTAGAAGTCACAGCCACAGCAATCAGACAAGAAAAAGAAATAAAAGGCATCCAAATTGGAAAGGAGGAAACAAAACTGTCATTGTTTGCAGATGTCATGATAGTATACATAGAAAATCTTATAGACTTCGCAAAAAACCTTTTTGACCTATTAAATGAATTTGGCATAGCAACGGGATACAAAGTCAATATCCAGAAATCAAAGACATTTTTGTATACCAACAATGAAAAATGAGAAGCAGAAATCAGGGTAAAAAATCCCATTTGATACAGCAACAAGAAAAATAAAATACCTACTAATAAACCTAACCAAGGCGGTAAAAGACCTGTACCCAGAAAACTACACACCAGTGAAGACAGAAATAAAGGAAGACACATATAAATGAAAGCATATACCATGTTAATGGATTGGAAGAATTAATATCATCATAATGTGCCTACTCCCCAAAGAAATTTGTAGATTCAATGCAGTCCTTATTGAAGTACCCATGACATATTTCACAGACATAGAACAAACACTTCAAAAATTTATATGGAACCATAAATGACCCTGAATAGCTGCTTCAATTTTGAGAAAGAAGAACAAAGCAGGAGGGATCACAATACCTGATATCAAATTGTATTACAAGGCCACTGTAATCAAAACAGCCTGGTACTGGCATAAAAACAGACAGATAGACCAATGGAACAGAACAGAGAGCCCAGAAATAAACCCAAGTCTCTATGGTCAATTAATTTTCGACAAAGGGTGCAGCAGTATAAAATGGAGTAAAAATAACCTCTTCAACAAATGGTGTTGGGACAGCTGGATAGCTACATGCAAAAAAATGAAACTCAATAACCAACTTACACCATACACAAAAATAAATTCAAGCTGGATAAAATACTTAAATGTATGTCCTGACTCCATTAAAGTCATAGAGGGGAATATAAGCAGGAAAATCTCAGATACCTCACGCAGCAGTGTTTTCACTGATATGTCCCCAGGAGCAAGGGACATAAAAGAAGGAATAAACAAATGGGATCTCATTAAAATAAAAAGCTTCCACATGACCAAAGAAAAGAGTATTAAAATAAAAAGAGAACCAACCATATGGAAAACATATTTTCCAATGATACCTCAGACAAGGGTTTAATCTTCAAAATATATCAAGAACTCACATGACTCCACTCCAGGAAGACAAACAACCCAATTAAAAAATGGGCAAAGGACTTGAACAGACACTTCTCCAAGGAAGACATACAGAGGGCCCAGAGACATATGAAAAGATGCTCAGCATCACTAGCCATCAAAGAGATGCCAATTAAAACCACAATGAGGTACCATCTTTCATTGGTCAGAGTGGCCAACATAAACAAATCCACAAACAAATGTTGGAGAGGATGTGGAGAAAAGGAAACCTGAGTACACTGTTGGTGGGAATGCAGACTGGTGAGGCCACTGTGGAAAACAGTATGGAATTTCCTCAGAAACTAAAAATGGAACTGCCCTTTGACCCAGCAATTCCGCTGCCGGGTTTATATACTAAGAACCCTGAAACACCAATCCAAAAGAATCTATGCACCCCAATGTTCATAGCAGCACAATTTACAATAGCCAAGTACGGAAGCAACCTAGGTGCCCATCTGCAAATGAGTGGATCAAAAAACTATGGTACATTTACACAATGGAATTTTATGCAGCAGAAAGAAAGAAGGAGCTCCTACCTAACCTTTGTGACAGCATGGATGGAACTGGAAAGCATTATGCTAAGTGAAATAAGCCAGGCGGTGAAAGACAAATATCATATGATCTCACCTTTAACAGGAACCTAATGAACAAAACAAACAAGCAAAATATAACCAAAGACACTGAAATTGCAAAAAGGCTGACAGTGACCAGAGGGGAGAGAGGAGGGAATTTCAGGGGAAAAGGGTGAAGGGTTTGTAGGAATAGTTATAAAGGACACATGGACAATAATGGGGGGGGGGGTAATGGGAAGGAGGTGGGGAGGGCTGGGGATTAGGCTGGGGTGGGGGAAAAAGCAGAGAACTGTACTTGAATAACAATAAAATTAGTAAAGAAATTAAAATAAAATTAAGAACACATTAAAAAAAGAAATGAAACAAAAAAAAAAAGATGAAAGGAAAGCCCAATAAGAACCTATAGTTAAAAGAATAGAAAAAAGTTCGCTGAATTACACCTAATTGTTGAATCCCAATTGTTGAATCCCCTTCTTATTCTGTCCCAGTTTTGAAGGATGACCCATTATCTAGGCATGTATAGAGACCAACAAATTGGTAGAACAGCTGTCTAACTATGGCATTCTTTAGGTAATGAGATTTTAAATAGCTTTAATAAATGTCAGTGATAAATGAGAGATTTGGGTCACAAATATTAGACTCAAATACTGTAGAATATAAAAGTCACCAGAGACCTTAAAGATGTTTAGTCCAAACCTGTGCTGTCTGAATCACTTCTGTGGTTATATTTGTGCCATATGGTTGACTAACCCATGCTGGCACAAACTCACTGCCATCCAAAGAAGCTCATTTCATTCTCAGCAAAAGTGACTGTTAGAGATCTCTTCCTTACATACTCAGTCTATTTATTTCTCTTGTTAGAAGGCATTCTTATTCTAACCTAGGCATGAACTTTTACCTTTCAGATTTATTGAGATATAATTTATAAAGCATAAAATTTGATCATGTAGGTGTTATAATTTGATGATTTTAGTAAATGTATAAACTTGTATAGCCATCATCACAATCAGTTTTCTGAACCACTCCATCTCCACCCCAAACTAACCAAATGCCTGCTTGTGCCCAATCCCTGCTTCTATCCTGAGCTGTAGGCAACCACTGATCTGCTTTCTATTTCTGTTGCCATTACTAAAGATTTTACATAAATAAAATAAACAAAACAAAAAGACAGATCATTAGAGTTAACCCAAAAACAAGACTAAACTATATGTTGTCCACAAGAAAACCACTTTAAATATAGAGACATGTGTAGATTAAAAGTAAATGAATGGAGAAAAATATACCATGCTAACATTAATCAAAAGGATTAATTTCAGGCAAATCATACGTCAAAGCAAGGAAAGTTATCAAAGATAAAGAAGGTCATTATAAGGGATGTTAGAAATGCATGAGAGAAAGAGACGAAAGGAGCCAGATAATCCAATTCAAGTGCCTTTATTTGTAGCTTCACTTACAGGTGGGCTGAAATTGGGTAGACTGCAGCAGTGGAGGGAAGCAAGAATGGGGTTTAAAAGAAAAAGCGTGAAGTCGTGGGGGAATAAGGGAGAAGTTAGTCTCTTGTTCTTCTGGACTGTTGCCTCAGGGTTTCAGTATGTGAATCAGGACAATGAGTTAGGTAAAGACCTGGGCTGTTCCCAGGTACAAGAAGGTCAGTCTGACCACCTGCCATTACGGTTGGCGCCAGATGTCCATTGTGCAAGATGGGAGAGAGTTTCAATTAAGCTGTAAGCTATCAAATGAGTCGGAATAACTGAATCATGAGCAGTCTGGCGGGTCACAAAAGCTAGCCTGACCCTTCATCCCAGCCTGCTTTTTATTATTTTTGTGAAGCTGGGGATAAATGTGTGAAGGTCTGACTTCTGGAGCTGCTTTCAGCTGGGAGGGGTCATAGAGTTGCCCCTAAGTCATATCTATGAGCTGTGCTTCTGCTCATGCTTGCTCAGGTTGATAATGTTGCAGGACAAGTACTGCTTTGATTTGTATCTTGAATTGCTCCAACCTGGAAGATAAGAACTTTAAAAGCAGGTTAAAGATACACAGGCCAAGTATAAGGAGGAATATCATGAAAAGGGGTCCCAGACGAGGTAACAGCAACATCATATTAGGGAGCCAGGAGGCAGGATCTAGTGAAAGGCTTAAGGTTTTTATTTTTGATGCAGATTCTAGTATGCTTTGAATGTTTTGTTGGACTTAACCAGATTTGTTTATATAAAAACAATATTCCTCCTTCAGATATAGGCATGTCCTTCCTGCTTCCTGCTGAGGCAGTGAGGAGGTCAAGGGCCCTTCGGTTTTGTAGAGCTACCCCTGCCAGGGAATTTAGCTGATCCTGTATTGTAGCTAGTGCCTCCCCTGTTCTGTTACTGCCTCAGCTGTTTCTTGGGAAATTTGGTGTTGTATGCCTAGGGAGGTACCTCCTGTTGCGATCCTGGCTGTGGCACCAATTAAAGCTGTTATAGGAATTAGTAGGGGTCCTCCTCTTTTAAAGAGGTGTCCATATCCCCTAAGGGGAAAGAGGAGGGATGTATCCTCTCAAGCAAAGGTTACTTCTGGAAGTAAGTATCCTAAGGAGCACCACTGTATCCACTTCAGGGGTAGGGCCCAGGGCCAGTGATCCACAGATCCAATATATCCCTGAGGGTGGCTGTAATTCTGCAAAAATTTTCTGTTTTGTGAGCAGGATGCGTGTGCTTTCTTTCTGAGTGCCTTGTACCTCCCTGGTTCCCAGAATTCTATCCCCTGAGCCACCAAAGATGCTATAAGCAGCAGGTCTAGGTTGGGGATAGGGTCTGTTGTGACCATCTTTTTTATATATTCAGGGAAAATGGAGCCTGGATATTTTCTAAAACAGAGTGCTATGTTTTGGTCTGGTAGAGAGTAGGGCATTGTCAGGATTCTTTTTTGAGGAGGAAGGTTTTATCAGTTTCTGAAGCAACTATGGTGGGCCTGCTTGTGCAATGAGCAGAGCTAGCATTACAGTGAGAACAGCAGGTTGTGGGACACGGGTGTGTAGGTGAGCTTTAGTCTGACCATCATCAAGCATGAAGTGGTGACCTTTAGTGAGGGAGACATTTGAGGGAATAGCAAAGTTGTACTGACATTGTTCTGGGTTAATGAAGCCTACCAGGGTCCTTGTGCTCCTTCAAATTGTGATGCAGGAAGGATAGGTGGCTTCCAGATGGTTAATAATGTAAGAGAAAAGCAGGCCCCAGGAGGATGCCATGTGTGGATGGAGAGTGCTGGAGATAACTTGGTTTTGTATTTATTAAGAACCTGGGAGCTCCAAATGTGTGTGTGAATGGTGGTGAGCCCAAGATTACAGGAAACATTTCCCCACTGGGATGGTGGTAGGGGATGGACATATCCCCAACTGTGGGCAGAAAAAGAAAGCCAGCAGGAGTAATTTAACTTTAGGGAGTGAGCTACATGGACTGCTAGGTTGAAGGAGGTTTCTGGCCCAGGCAAGGTTGAACAAGAGGTGGGAGGAAGAGTAAGAAAATGTTAATTAGGGTTAATCTAGCTGAAGCCATGCAGAAACTAGTTCCCAGGAATAGTCCTAGAAGTCTCCCTGGAGGTAAGTGTCCCATAGTATTTGGAATATGTCCTGTTCAGTGGAGTGCTGCATTGCTGTGTCAGTTATGATGCTTATGTAGAGGTCATAAAAGGCCTCTAAAAGTGCTAACTGGTGGGCAATTCTTACTGCTTATGGAAAGGGCAGGGGTGTGAATTATTTGGGGCGGTTGGGGAAGGAGGATGGAATAATGCAAAAAGCTTCCAGGAGGGCAAGGAGAGTTATAGTAATAGCAGTGAACAACAGGATAAGAAAAAGGATATGCTGAAGAGCCCCTGCACTGCTAATGTTGCAGGACACATTCTGCTCAGGCTCCCAAGGACAGTGGTATGGTGAAGAGACACACTGGTTATAGGAGGATTAGGGGTAGTGGGTTCTCTTACGACCTTGTCTTCTTCTTGGATCCTGGTTAGCTGCAAATGGGTGAGTGTTAGGACCTCTGCTCCATACAAAGGCAGATCAGTCTTTGGAGAAGCAGTGGATTCAAGCTGCGAGGTTTTTTTTGGCCTGGAGGAATGTATCCATTGAGAGAGCCTTCAAAGTTTGGCAGCCGTGGGTGTGGTGAGGATAACCTGGTAGGGTCCTTCCCAGCGAGGGGCTAGAGTCTCTTGCGCTTCTGAGCATGTTTTTAGCAGGACCCAGTCCCCTGGTTCTAGGAGGATGGGAACTAAGGTGTCTTCTACTGGCTTAGGGAGAAACCAGCATGTCAGCATGTTCCTACAGGAGCTGCCTGATTAGGGCGAGAGGGAGGTAGTCTCCAAATGAGGAGTGGGAATTTGGAAATTAATGAGTAGGAAGGGCCTGCCATACATAAGTAGAAAGGAGCTAAGGAACGTGGGCCCCCATAGAGTGGCTCAGAGTCTGGTAAGTGCTTGGGGTAGAAGGGAAATCCAGTCCATTCGCAGTTCTAGAGATAGTTTAGTGAGTTGGAATTGATGATGGAATTCCATCATCAATGATGGAATTGGCCTTTTCTATTTTACCCAAAGATTGGGGGCAGTATGGAATGTGAAGTTTCCACTGGATATTTAGCATGGTAGCTACTTCCTGTGTGATTTGAGATATAAAGGTAGGGCCATTATCAGACTGTATGCAGGCAAGGACCCCAAAGCGGGGAACAATGTTGTACAGTAGGATGCAGGTTACCTCAGCTGCCTTTTCTGAGGTGGTAGGAAAGATTTCTACCCACCCCAAGAAGGTGTTTACTAGGGTTAGGAGGTATTTGTGCTTTTTAATGGGGGCCATATGAGTAAAGCCAATTTGCCAGTCTTGTCCAGGAATGTGTCCCCTAACTTGGTGGGTGAGGAATGAGGGTGGAGGTCTAATTCCCACTTGGGGGGATGCCTGGTTGCAAATGTTGCACTGCTGGGTGATGCTCTGCAGTGTGGAGGCTAGGTGAAGGCAGATAACTAAAGGGGTAAGGAATTTTAATAGTGGCCTAAAACCTACATGTAGGGCCTCATGGAACTGTTTACGGATTTGTTTCTTCTGTTTATTAGGGAGTAATACATCTGTCCTCCAGATGTGAGCCAAGCCCCTTCCCCGGGTTAGTGACTAGATTTCTTCAGTTGTGTACTGAAGAATAATAGAGGCAATGGCTAAGAGCTAACACTCTGGGGTGTCTATGGCTGCAGCTCTTTTGGCTTGTCGGTCAGCTTTTTTCCTTTCCTAGTGCAATAGTTGAGGATGTGCCTTGATGATCCCAACAGTGGATAATTGCCATTTGGGAGAATTCTTGTGCTTTTTGTAAGAGTTTGAAGGTCAGGTCAGCACTTGTGATGGGGGATCTCTTGGTTGTGTGAAACCCCCTCTCTGCCCAGATTGCTGCATGTGAGTGTAAGATGTGGTAGGCACAGCAGGAATCAGTATAAATGTTGATTTGTTTGTTTTGTGCCAGTGCCAGGGCTCATATTAATGTGATGAGTTCAGCCCATTGGGATAAGTTTCTAGGAGAGGACTGGATTTTATGACCTGGGTATGAGACTATTGTATACCCTACTTTTCTTTTTCCACTGGTGACAGAAGAGCTGCCTCAGTGAAAAAGGTGTCATCTGGGTTGGACAGGAGTGTTTTTTAGAGATGTGGGGAAAGGGAGAAAGGAGTTAAGATAAAACTTCAGAGCAAGAGTGGGGACTGTTGGGGGTCAGGAGAGTGGCCAGGTTGATTGTGGTACATCTCCCAACTGTTGTATGAGGGGCTTGCAGTACAGTAGGGAAGTTTGCTACAGTCAGTAGTGGTGGAGGAGTTTTTCTGCCTGATTGGATATTAGATCAGAAATAGCATGAGGAGAATATACAGTTGTTGGTTAAAAGTAGGTCAGCTTTTGTGCCCCGAGGGTGAGAGTGGCTGCTGCAGCTAACAGCTAATGCTCTGAGGCAAGTAGGCTACCCTCGGGCTGTGGGGTCTAGTTGTTTGGATAAATAGGGTATAATCTTTAGGTCTGGGCCTGACTTCTGTTCTGAGACCTAGAGCGATGTCCTGTCTTTCATCTGTGTATAGGATGAAGGGCTTATTGAGGTCTGGAAGGGCCAAACACAGGGGCTTTGGCAAAAACCTCCTTTAGCTCCTGGAAGGGTCATTCGATAGGCTTCCCAAGTGGTAAGGGGGGGAGGGGGAGTGGTTCCTGTAGGGGTCCTTTTATTGCCTCATATAATGGCTTGGCTAGAATGCTGAAGCTTGGAATCCAATTTCTAAGATATCCAGCCAGGCCCAGGAAGGAGATGAGGTCTCGTTTAGTAGTAGGGATTTGTCATTGAGGCTATCAGTGTTCATCTATCTGGTGTCATTCCCTTCTTAGTGGGTGTTAAGGTAAAACCTAAGTAGGTGACTGATGTCTGTGATATTGGAGTCTTTTGGGGTGATACTCGATATCCTAGTTGTCCTAGAAAATTTAGGAGTTTAGTGGTGTTTTGTTGAGAGTCTAGAAAGGATGGGCTGCATAGTAGGAGGTTGTCTACATATTGTAGGAGAGTACAGGGCAAGAGATCAGTGTTGCACAGGTCACAGGCTAGTGTCTGTCCAAACAGGTGGAGGCTGTCTCAGATCACTTGGGGGAGGACAGTCCAGGTTAACTGTTGGGAGTGATGTGTGTCTGGGTCTATCCAGAGGAAGGCAAATAGGTCCTGGGAGTCAGGGGGATGTAAAGGGATGGTAAAGAAGGCATCCTTATGTTCTAGGACAGAGTAGTGGGTGGTAGAGGGTGGTATGAGGGATAGAATGGTGTATGGGTTCAGGACTATTGGATGTATAGAAATTATAGCCTGGTTAATGATTCATAGGTCTTAGACTAAGCGGTAAGTTCCATCAGGTTCTTTTACTGGTAAAATTGGGGTGTTATATGGGGAATTAGTTGGTCATAGAAGTCCTGCCTGCAAGAGGCAAGTAATTGTAGGTTTAACTCCTCACAATACTTCAGGCGGTGTTTGGTATCAGGACTTGGCTGGGTGTTGGGTCGGATCCCTGACATGTGGAGTGACTGGTTCATGGTGGCTGGCAATAACTGGTGTTTCAGTGATCCAGACCTCTGGATTAACAGAGTGGGGAAATGGGGGGAGGGGGAGTGGGCTAGGGGTACACCTGTTAGAAAGAGAAGGAAAATACCTTGTGAGTTTTGAGAAGGAATGAGTATTTGGGCCTTAAGCTTGGTGAGAATGTCTCTTCTGAGAATTGGTGTAGGACAGTGAGGGAGGACTAAGAATGAGTGCATAAATAAGTAGTCCTCTAGTGAACAGAGTAGAAGAGGGGTGGCTAATGGTTGTGAGACTATGCCATCGACTCCTACTGCTGAGACTGGGGATTTGATTGTTGGCCTGGAGTATTCAGGGAGAGCAGAGTCAGCGGCCCCTGTGTCAATAAGAAAAGAGATTGGCTTACCTGCTACTGATAGAGTTACCAGAGGCTCCATCCTGTTGATTATGGTGGGGCCATGTTTGGTTCCCAGGCATGTTCAGTCTTCTGCTGCTAACCCCAGGAGGTCTGGGAGTTCAAAACTAGGGGTCTGATCTGAGTGGGTAACTGATACCCCCTTGCCTTGAGAGGCCCAGGGGCAGTCTGACTTCCAATGGCCCTCTAGTTTGTATAGCAGGCATGGCCCCAAGGGGCTCAGGGGTTTAGACATTGTTTGACACAATGTCTAGGTTTCCTGCACTTGAAATATTTCTTCAAAGGGTTTTTCCTTTTTGTCTGGGGAAATCTTGGGCCTGTTTTAATGCTGAGGCAAGTAGCTGGTAGGCCTGGTTATGGGACTTGACCTAAAGAGTTTCCTCTCTTTATCTTTCCCGCTGGACCTTTTCCTTGTCTGTTGTTGCAAACCCTAAAGGTTAGATTAACTAGCTCATTCTGGCTAGTTTGAGGGCCTGCCTCTAATTATTGGAGTTTTTGGCATATGTCTGGAGCTGACTGAAAGATAAAATGTGTAAGAAGGAGTAGGATGGCCTCCAGGGAGTCTGGGCTCAGATTAATAAAACATTTGAGGGCTTTCTGTAATCTAGCAAGTAAGGTGGAAGGATTCTTATCTACCCCATGGGAGATTTCTTTTTGTGTATTATAGTTGACTGCCTTGTGTGTGGCAGCCCACCACAAGGTAAGTTATCATGTGATTGAAGAGCTGCTGACCTGGTTTTCCATCTTGCTAGTCCCAGATAGGGTCTTCACAGGGAACAGAGGTAGCTCCTACCAGGCCATTGGTGGGGTCTTGCCTCTTTAGGGTGTCAGCATGTGGATGGGCTGCCAGACAAACACCTTCCTTCTCCTCAGGGGACTGAGAGGTAGAGAATATGACATAAAGGTCTCACCAAGTAAAATCATAGGAGACAGTCAGATACTGAAATTCTTTGAGAAGAAAAGGATCTTAAGCATTGTTCAATTTGGGAGAGATCAGAGAGGGAGAATGGGATGTGCCCTTCTGGTCCTTCCACCTCCTGGAGGGGTAAGACAGGCTGAGGCCTGTTGTACCTGGTCCTTCAAGAGGAGGAAGGTGGAGGATCTATGTGGAGTCAGAAGAGGTAGGGGATTCATAGTCTGCAGTCCAGGCCCTGGCCTGGCCAGGAGGAGAAAGAGGGGTTGCATAGGCAGGGGGAAGAGACTCCTCAGAGGGATCAAAAGATGTTTCTGCTGGGACACTGGGAATAGGTGAAGGTTGTTTGGGAAGGGGAGAGTGGAGGAGAAGGATTTGGTAGGTGGAACAGGTCTGACATAGGATGGGGAACCTCTGCAGCTCAAAGAAGGTCTGGACATATGGGAACTTACTCCACTTACTGAGATGCCTACAGATATTGTCAAGGTCTGTGGGGATGTGAGGATTGAGTGTCCCATTTTCTGGCCTGATGGCCCCATTATCTAACTTATATTTCAGCCAGGCAGTGCTATAGAAGAAAATAAGTATCTTGGATTTTAAGTCCATTCTTATGCCTAGGTCTTTAGACTTTTGAGCAGACATCCCCAAGGGGGTGATGTGAGGTGGCAGTGATTGACCCCACTCATTATGAGGAATAAGATTGAGGAGGGAAAGAAGCAAGCCCAATCTCCCTACCCTAGGACAAATAAGGAGGTGTCCCACCCTCAAGTGTCTTAATGTTGTGACAGGGAAAGGGAGGAGAGTCGGGAGGTGTCCCACTGTTCTTCTCACTCTTGAAGGTCCAGAATCTGACAGGCAGTGACTCTCACCCAGCACTGGGATTTTCTAAAGTTGTCCAGGACAACAGTGGAACAGAGAAGGAGAGTGTCAAGATGAGAGAGAGGATATACTCCTTACCCTAGTTGATTTTGCTGGTGTGGATGCAAAGGTCACGCAAGTGGGCTTCCCCAATTACACTCCTACTGGGTTTCAGCACCAAAATGTAGAAATGCATGAGGGATGGCGAGATTGTTAATTAAGCAGCAAGCTAACAAATGAATTGGGATAACTGAGTCATGAGCAGTCTGGTGGGTTGAAAAAGCTGGCCTAACCCTTTCTGGGGGGACCCCCCCAAAATGGAATTATTTCCTGGAGGGTGAGCCCCTTGTAGTACAGGCTTCCCCTGCTAGGTGAGTATTCTAGGAACCCTTCTGTATCAGTGTACTAGCTGGTGTTGTTGTGAGAGGCTGCATTCAACTTCAGTGAAATTGTTTTGAAGACTCTTTCAATGAGTTGGCCCATTTCATGATGGGTGATTTATGAGTGTACCTGCCTACACACTGAGTGTTGAGCAGTTTTGACAAAAATGACATGACCCCCCCCCCGTGCCCCACCCTCCCTATTTACTCTATTTCACCCAAGCAACTTTTTTTCCTGGATGAAAAAAGTCCTTAAAGGAAATGTTTTGCTATTGTGGAAGAGATGAAACAAAAAATGGCAGAGGCACTAAAAGGCATCAAAATTGACAAATTCTGAACTGTTCAAAAACAAAAACTGTTTTGAGCAGTGGAAACATGTCTCAATAGGTGTGTTGCATCAAATGGAGAGTACTTTGAAGGTGACTTAAGTTTAAACATATAAGAATAAATACACAATTTTTATAAGTAAATTCCATTTTGGGGGTCCCCCTCATACATAATAATAAAAGAGCTAACCCTCCAAGAAGACATAACAGTTTTTAATGTGTATGCATCTAACAACAGAGAATGAAACTATATAAGGCAAAATTGATAGAACTGCAAGGAGAAATAGATGAATCCATAATTATAGTTAGAGACTTTTTAACAACCCTGTGTCAAAAAGGAACAGATCTAGCAGGCAGATAATCAAAAACATCATTAACCAACAACACCATTAATCAACAGAATACAATGGAATCTATAGACTTTATTTTAAAAAAACAGCAAAATACACATCCTTCTCAAGCTCACGTGAAATATTTACCAAGATAGATTACATTCTGAGCCATAAAATGCACCTTAAAAATGTTAACAGAATAGAAATTATTTAATATATGCTCTTTGACCACAATGTGATTAAACTAGAAATCAATAATGGGAAGATAACTGGAAAATTCCCAAATACTTGGAAATTAAATAGCACAATTCTAAATAAAACTTGGTTTAAAGAAAAATATCAAGAACAAATTTAAAATAGTTTAAAATAAATGAAAAATTAAAACACAACTTGTAAAAATTTGTGAGCTACAGTGAAAAGAGTGCTTAGAGAGAAATTTATAATATTGAGCACATATTTTGGAAAAGAACAGAGATCTAAAATCAGTAATCTAAGCTTCTACTTTAGAAAACTAAAAAGAATAAGAGCAAATTAAATTTAAAATAAGCAGAAAGAAAAAAATAATGGAAAGTAGAGCAGAAATCAATACCATTAAAAAATGGAAATCAATAGAGAAAATCGACAAAACCACAAGCTGGTTATTTGACAAGATCAATAAAATTGATGTCTCTAACCAAGCTAAGAAGAAAAAATAGCGGAGATACAAAATATTAGTAGCAGTAATGAAAGAGGGGACATTTACTATGATCCCATGAACATTAAAAAATAAACAAATATTATAAACAACTCTATGCCCACAAATTTTGTAACCTAAATAAAATGTACAAATTCCTTTACAGATATAATCTACCAAACTCACAAAAGAAAAAATAGATAATCTGCATAGACCTATACCTATTAAATAAATTGAATCAATAACAATCTTTCAAAACAGAAAGTACCAGACCCAGATGGGTTCACTGGTGAAATCTACCAAATATTTAAGAAAGAAATCATACCAAATTCTCTAACAATCTCTTCAAGAAGGTAGGAGCAGAAGGAATGCTTCCTAATATTCCAGGAGACCAGCATTGCACCAATACTGAAATCAAACAAAGACACAATAGGCAAAGAAAACTACAGAATAATGTCTCTCGTAAACATCGAATCCTCATAAAACATCTCGCAAAAATCCCAAACAAAATATTTTCAAATAGAATAAAAAAACAAAAATAATTATACAGCATGAATAAGTGGAATTTTCCCAGGTATGCAAGGCTTGTTCAACATTAAAAAATTAACTAATGTAATCTTTCACATCAATAGGCTAAAGAAGGCAAATCATATCAATTGATATAGAAAAAGCATTTGACAAAAATCAAATATCCATCCATAGTAAGACAATGCCACAACGTAGCATAGGGGGTTGCCCTGCCCTGGTGAATACCTAAGGATCTGCCCCTTACAAAATGCACTGAGACAAAAAAAAAAAAAAAAAAAAAAATATATATATATATATATTTTAGCCCAAATGAAAGAACAGATCAAAACTCCAGAAAAAGAGCTAAGCAATGAAGAGATAGACAATATATCAGATGCAGAGTTCAAAACACTGGTAATTAGGATGCTCACAGAACTGATTGAGCTTGGTTGCAAAATGAAAGAAGAAATGAAGGCTACTCAAAGTGAAATTAAACAAAATATACAGGAAACCAATAGTGAAGGGGAAGAAACCAGGATTCAAATCAATGATTTGGAACAAACAGAAGAAATAAACATTTAACCAGAACAGAATGAAGAAACAAGATTCAAAAAAATGAGGAGAGGCTTAGGAACCTCTGAGACAACTTTAAGTGCTCCAACATCCAAATCATAGGGGTGCCAGAAGGAGAAGAGGAGGACCAAGTAATTGAAAGCTTATTTGTACAAATAATGAAGGAGAACTTCCCCAATCTGGTGAAGGAAACAGACTTCCAGGAAGCCCAGGAAGCCCAGAGAGTCCCAAAGAAGCTGGACCCAAGGAAGAACACACCAAGGCACATCATAAGTAAGTTACCCAAGATTAAAGATAAGGAGAGAATCTCAAAAGCAACAAGAGAAAAGGAGACAATTACCTACAAAGGAGTCCCCATAAGACTATCAGCTGGTTTCTCAAAAGAGACCTTACAGGCAAGAAGGGGCTGGAAAGAAGTATTCAAAGTCATGAAAGGCAAGGACCTACATCCAAGATCACTCTATGCAGCAAAGCTATCATCTAGAATGGAAGGGCAGATAAAGTGCTTCCCAGATAAGGTCAAGTTAAAGGAGTTCATCATCACCAAACCCTTATTATATGAAATGTTAAAGGGACTTATCTAAGAAAAAGTAGATAAAAAATATGAACAGTAAAATGACAACAACCTCACAACTATCAACAACTGAACCTAAAAAAACAAAAACAAAAATGAACTAAGCAAACAGCTAGAACAGAACAGAATCAGAGAAATGGAGATCACATGGAGGATTATCCATGGGGAGGGGGAGGGGGAGAATGGGGCAAAAGGTACAGGGAATAAGAAGCATAAATGGTAGGCACAAAATAGACAGGGGGAGGGTAAGAACAGTATGGAAATTGGAGAAGCCAAAGAACTTATATGTACTACCCATGGACATGCAATAAGGAGGGGGATTGCTGGTGGGAGGGTCAGTGCAGGTCAGAGGGGAATAAAGAGGAGGAAAAAATGGGACAACTGATTAATCAATAAAAAATATACATATATAAAAGAAAAAACAATAAATTTTTCCCTAGGTATTTTATTGTCTTGATGCAATTATAAATGTGGTTATTTTCTTAATTTATTTTTCTGGTTCATTATTAGAGTATAGAAAGTCTACAGACTTTTTATATATTGATTTTGTATCCAGCAACTTTACTGAATTCATTTATTAGTTTTAATACATTTTTTGTGAAGTCTTTAGGGCTTCCTATATGTAATATCATGCCACCTGCAAATAGTGGTAGTTTTTTATTTTTCTTTCCCATTTGGATTACATTTTTTTTCCTTTTCCAATTGCTCTGGCTAGGACTTGTGATACTATGTTGAGTAAGAGTGGTGAGAGTGGGCATCCTTGTCTCACTTCTGATCTTAGAGAAAAAGATTTTAGCTTTTCAATGTTGAGTATGATGATAGCTGTGGATTGTCATATGCGATCTTTATTATGTTGAGGTGCATTCCCTGTATACTCATTTTGTTGAATTTTTATAACAGGCTTTACTTTCTTCCATCCTATAAAACCCTCTCTAGCATCCTTTTAGTGGCCACTAAGCCATCTCCATTGCATTCTCGCATATGGTTCGTAATTCACTCTTCAACTCACTGACTTCTGTCAGAGCCATGCCACCGAAACTGCTCACCAGTGACCATCATTGTCAAAGCCATTGTTGGTTTTTTTTTCTCAATTTTAACACTTCCTGGCCTTTATATCATTCATCAGTCCCTACAATTTGGCACTTCCTTCTTCCAAAGACATTGACATCATGCTCTCTGGTCCTCTTTCAGTTCTCACCCTTCTCTTTTTTTCTTGCTCCTCTTCCTTCAACTGCTTAGTACATGTTAGTGTGCCTCAGGTTTCTGTTATCTGCCCATCTCTCTCTCTCTCTCTCTCTCTCTCTCTCTCTCTCTCTCTCTCTCTCTCTCGATATATATATCTAGGTATATCTAGATATATATATCTCAATGTGATTTAGAGTATATATATATATATATATATATATATATATATATATATATATACTCAGAGAGAGAGAGAGTATATATATACTCTAGAGTATATATATATATATATATATATATATATATACTCTAAAATCACTCTTACTTGAGTGATTTTATCTCATTTTCCTTATAATTTTAATTCCCACATACCTATTTGCTGATGTCTCCCACCATTTTTTTTTTTTTGAGTCTACAGCAATCTCTGCTTATGGCCCACTCAATATGCAGTCTTCCTTAAAAACAGAACTGCAATTTGAAAGTTGGAGATCTGCCTTCTTTGCAATTGGGGGTCTCCACTGACACAATTCTGGACATGAGATGGAAAAGGAAATTGCTAAGTGGGGTTTCTACAAAGGCTCTTGCAAGGGGAAGATTTAGTAGGCAGGAGCCTTGTTCCCTTTTCTTTCCCTTCTTCCTGACTGAGCAAGGACTCAAAGTTAGAGGTGGGGCAGCCCATTCATGGCCAGGAAGCAGAAAAGATTAGATGGGGTATTAGATGTGAAACATGAGGTGTGGGATATTAGGTGTAAGATGTGAGGTATGAGATTGAGATGTAAGATGTAGAATGTGGGTTGTGATATGTGGGGCATGATTGTTGGGGTTTGAGATGTGAGAAGTGAAATGTGGAATGTAATATGTGGGATGTGAGAACAGAGATGTTAGATGTGAGTGTGAGATTTAGGGTATGAGATGTGAGATATAATATACAAGATGTTTGGGATGAGATGTGGGGTGTGAGATATGGAATGTGAAATGTGTGATGTGATATGTGGGTTATGAGATTTAAGCTGTGAGGGAAATATGGGAGGCAAAATGTAAGATGTGATATGTGGAAATTGAAATGTGTGGTGTGAGAGGTGAAATTTTGAAGTAAGATGTGGATGGTGAGATTTGAAGTGAGAGATGTTGGGTGAGATGTGGGTTTTAGGATGTGAAATGTAAGAAGTGATATGTGAGACATGAAGTGAGAGATATAAGATGTGGGACGTGTGATAGAGTGTGAGATGTAAAATGTGGGATATGCAATGTGAGATATGGGGTGTGAAATGTGATATTTTTAATGTGAGATGTGGATTGTAAGATGTAGGGTGTAGATGTGAGATGTGAGATGTATTGTGGAATGTGAGATATAACATGTGAGATGTGGATTATAGATGTGATATGTAGAAGTGAGGTGTGGGAGGTAAGATGGATACATGTGAGATGTGGGTTGTGAGATGTTGAATGTGAGATGTAGGGTATGAGATGTAGAGTGTGAAGTCTGGGAAGGAGATGTAGGATATGAAATGTGAGATGTGAGAAGTAGAATGAGAGTTTTGAGATGTGCGTGTGAAACATGAGATGTTAGATGGGAAATGTAGATTGTCAAGTGTGAGATGTGATATGCAGGATGTGAAGTGTGAGATTTGGAACTTGAGATATGGTGTGTAAGATGTTGCTTTTGAGATATTGGGTGTGGTATGTGAAATGTGAGATGTAAGATTTCAGTTTGGGATATGACATATGAGATGTGAGGTGTAAGATGTGAGGTGTATTGTGGAAGATGTAGGATGTTAGATGTGGAGCATTAGATGTGGGGTGTGAGATGTGAGACATAGAACATGAAATGTGGGTTGTAAATATTGGGTTTGAGATATGGGCATTACATATAGGTTGTGAGATTTGGGGTGTGATATATGGAGAGTGGAATGTGAGATGTGGGGTGTGAAATGTGTGTTATGAAATATAGGACATTAGTGTGAAATGTAGGATGTAAGATGTGAAATGTGGGATATAAATTTTGGAATGAGATGTGAGTGTGGAGAATGAGATATGAGACTTGGCATGTGCTGTGATGGACATGAGATGCAAGATGTTGGTTATGAGATGTGTGATTTTAGTTGTGAGTTGTGGGATATGAGATGTGAGATGTGAAATGTAAGATTGCAATGTGAGATATGGGACTTTGAGTGTGAGATGTGAAATATGGTTGTGGGATGTGGGATTGTTTTTAAAAAAAGATTTTATTTATTTATTCTTAGAGGGAGGAAATGAGAGAGAGATGGAGAGAAACATCAATGTGTGAGAAAAACATTGATCAGTTGCCTCTCTCACCCTGACCAACTGGGCTTGTGACCTAGGCATGTGCCCCAGCCAGGAATAGAACTGGTGACCTTTCACTTTGTGGGGCAATGCCTAACAAATTGAGCTACACTGGCCAGGGCAGGATGTTGGATATTTGGTGTGAGGTATGAAGTGTGAGATATGGTATGTGATATTTGAGTTGTGAGATGAAAAATGCATAGTGTGAGCTGTAAGATTTTACTGGTGATATGTGGGAAGTGCAATGTGAAATGTTACATGTGAGTTGTGAGGTGTGAGATATGAGATGTGAGATGTGAGGTGTGACAGATAAGATTTTAAATGTGATATGTGGTTTTGCTTTAGAGCAGATGTGCCCTTCAGGCCAGAGTAGTGGCACCCCATCCCCCTAAGGAAGAATCACTAACCCCACCACAGGAGAGCCACCAGCTATACCCTCCGAACTCCTGGAAACCTTGCCCTGTGAGCTTCCCCTCTACAAGATTAAGAGCAGGCTGTGGCCAGCTTGGTCTATGTTACAGAAGACTCTCTAGGAGGTCTGGGCAGACTTTGGGACAAGGACCATTTTGTTCTGGCATGGCAGACCAGTGCCACCATTCTGTGTGGAGCTCTCCCTTCCCGGGACTAAATCTTGGTCTGTTTGGGCTTGATGAACTCTGTTGGCATTGCCCTGACAACTACTTGAGAACCGCCCTCCACCAACCCACAAAGATCTGTGGGCAACCAGCAAGTGGAAGCTGACCTAGTTGTACCCTGAGACTATTGCTGAGTGACCTCAACCCCAGTACTGGTGCTGAATTTAAATCTGTATCAATCTGGTGAACACCACTAGCCTCTACCTAGTGACTCACTGAGAACCTACCACACACAACTCACATACCACCAGAGACTCTCAGTGACAGCCTAACAGGCAGCAGACAGGCAGACCCTGATCTTGGCATGTTTTAGGCCTTTTGCTGACCTGCCCCCAAGCTTGATGCTAATGGAAACTGGCATCAGTGTGCCCCTTCCACTTTATAGTTCTAACAGGTAGGCTAGGACCAGACACAAGAAGCACCTGACATTCACCTGCATAAAGTCCTTCCCATGCAGCCCAGAACCAACACACTTGGTGGCAGGATTTAGACAATATCAGAAAATGAACCAATTAGCTCCACAAGCAGCACACCCAAAATAAGATCTCAGCAGGCACTATACACTTTGGGGGCACATTCTGCTTCATGGGTTTAAACCCCTCACAGAAGCTCATATATTGTAATCAGAGTCAATTCCCATAGCTAGGTGGAGGGACAACCTCACAATAGATGGGGAAACACCAATCAAGACTTAACTACACCAGGAGGGCTCATATAACCCACACAGAACATTCCTGGAGCATCCAGCTCAGGTGATCATGGAGATTGCACCACTCGATCCTACAGAACACCTACTACTTAAGGCCACCATACCAAGACTGGAAGACATAGCAGATCTACCTAATACACAGAAACAAATGCATAATAACAGTAAAAATGGGGAGACAAAAAACATGCCCCAAATAAAAGAACTGGAGAAATCTCAAGGAAAAAAAACCCCTAAATTAAATGGAGGCAAGCAAGCTACCAAATACAGAGTTCAAAACAGTAGTTTTAGGGGTGTTCAAGGAACTTAGGGAAAGAATAGATGAGCTCAGTGGAGACTTAAGAATAAGTAATGAACATAAAAAAGACATAGAGACAATAAAAAAGAAACAATCAGAAATAAAGAATATAGAAGGGATTAACAAAAAAAAAGTCACAGACACAGACAGGAGTGTGGTGACTACCAGAGGTAAAGGGAGGTAGGAACATGTCAAAGAGGGTAAATGAGGGATAAAGAGTGATGGAAAAGATTAGACTTTGGATGGTGAACACACAATACAATATGCAGTTGATATATTATACAATTGTACACTTGAAACCTATATAGTTTTTTTAAAGATTTTATTTATTTTTAGAGAGAGGGGAAGGGAGGGAGAAAGAGAAGGAGAGAAATATCAATGTCTCTTTTGCCTCTTTTGCGCCCCCCACTGGGGACTCAGCCTACAACTTAGGCATGTGCCCCAACCAGAAACCAAACCAAACCGGGGACCCTTTGATTCTCAGGCCAACACTCAATCCACCAGCCAAGTGTACCTATATAAATTTATTAACAAATGTAACCCAAATGGATTCAATTAAAAAAAGAAAGAAAAAGATAGAAACAAACAATGGGCGTGAAAATAATAATGAAAACAATATCTGAAATGAATATATTAGAAGGAATCAACAGCAGCCTATATGAAGCAGAGAACCAAATCAGAGATTTGAAAGACCAGATAGCTTAAAAAACAAACACAATCTGACACAGATCCTGGCCCACAGGATCCTGTGTTGTGGCTGCATTACACAAACACACATGGACTACCAAGTCCTGTGGAGGAAAAAGGAAGGCGCAGCCACTCTGTCAAGAGGATAGCGCCCCTGAGTACCTCAGCCGCTCTCTCAAGAGGAGAGCTCTACAACCCTTGCCTTGACAGGCTGTTATTACTTTTCTGGGCATATTACATTGAGGATGATCCTTATTTACTATGCATAGGTTCGCTTTAGGCGGTTACAGAAAACAAAGGAGAGGGTGTTGCTAGTTACATAAAAGAGGAAGGATATTTGTAAATGTACAGGGAAAAGTGGTTAAGCTGGTTACACTGGTCCTTGGAAGGTTCAGCATAGATTTTATGAAGTTAGTTTAAAGATATGCAGTAAACGTTTGCTGCCTCAATTCAGGGTGAGGGAGTTTTAGCAAGAGTGAGCCTCATAATGGTCTAGGTACAATGCAGACCTGATTCCCCATGGGAGAACCTATCCGTGGACATGGGTCCTGCCCACCAACCTCGCTCCCCACTGGCTTTTCCAAGTAGGGGCTGGGCCACATTTCCCATGCTTGGAACGGTTCCCCATAACAATCAGCAGAAAAAACAAAAACAAAGAAAGAATTTTTAAAAATAAGGATAGTCTTAGGGACTTCTAAGTCCAACATTCACATAACAACATTCACATGATAGGGGTACCTGAAGAAGAAAGAGATCATGGGCTATTTGAAGAAATAATAGTTTAAAACTTCCCTAACCTGGTGAAGGAAAAAGACACACATGTCCAGGAAACAGAGAGAGTCCCAAACAAGTAAAGAGGCCCACATGAAGACACATCATAATTAAAATGGCAAAGAGAGAATCTTAATAACAGTAAGACAAAGACAGTTATCTACAATAGCTTTAATAAGACTGTTAGATGATTTCTCAACAGAAACATTTCAGGCAACAAGGTATAGGCACAAAAATATTCAAAGTGATGAAGAGCAAAGACCTACAACCAAGATTAATCTACTCAGAAAGGCTATCATTTAAAGTTGAATGTGAAATAAAGAGCTTTCCAGACAAGAAAAAGCTAAAAAAGTTTATTACCACCAAACCTGTATTACAAGAAATGTTAAAGGTTCTTCTTTAAAAAGAAGAAAGAAAAAAAAGAGGAACAAATTATAGAGAATAAAATGGCTCCATATAAATTTCTGCAATGTTTGTTCTATATCTGTGAAATATGTCATGGGTACTCTAATAGGGATTGCAGTGAATCTATAAATTGCTTTGGGTAATATGGCCATTTTGATAATGTTAATTCTTCCAATCCATGAGCATGGTACATGCTTCCATTTGTTTGTGTCTGCAGCAGAGAGAAAGAAGGAGCTTATACCCTTTGCAACAGCATGGATGGAACTGGAGAGCATTATGTTAAGTGAAATAAGCAAGACGGTGAGGGACAAATACCATATGATCTCACCTTTAACTGGAACATAATAAATAGAAGGAAAAAGGACACAAAATATAACCAGAGACATTGAAGTTAAGAACAATCTAACAATGGTCAGGGGGGGAGTGGGGAGGGGGCAGTGAGGAGAGGGGACTACAGGAACTACTATAACACATGGACAAAATCAAGGGGGAGGGTGGAGGTGGGGGAGGGACGGGGGTTTGGCTGGGGTGGGGTGGAGGGATGGGGAGAAAAGGCACACAACTGTAATCGAATAACAATAAAAAAATTTTTTTAAAGAATAAAATGGCAATAAATATGTATCTATCAATAATCACTTTAAATGTAAGTAGATTAAATGCTCCAAATGCCCTGACTGGTGTGGCTCAGTTGGTTGGAGTGTTGTCCCATAGACTGCAAGGTCATGGGTTTGATTCCAGTCAAGGCACATATCCAGGTTGCAGGTTCGATCCCTGGTCAGGGCACTATGAGAAGGCAACCAATGATTGTTTCTCTCTTACATTGATGTTTCTTGCTCTGTCTCTCTCTCTCTCTAAAAGAAGCAATGAAAAAATTTCCTCTGGTAACAATAAAAAAGATTGTTGAATCAATAGACATAAATTAGTTGAATGGATAAGTAAACAAGACCCATATATATGCTGTGTACAAGAGATCCACCTCAGAAGAAAAGACACACACAGAATGGAAGTAAAGGAATGAAAAAAGATATTTCATGCAAATAGAAATGGAAAAGAAAAGCCTGGGTAGCAGTACTTACATAATACAAAATGGACTTTAAAACAAAGGCTATAATAAGAGACAAACAAGAACATTACATAATGATAAAGGGATCAATCCATCAAGAGATACAACCCTTGTAAGCATGTATGTAGCCAACACAGAAACACCTAAATATATAAAGCAAATATTGATGGATATAAAGGGAGAGATTGACAGTAATGCAGTCATAGGACAGAATTTTTTAACAGCCCATTCTCATCAATACAGAGATCTTCCAGAGAGAAAATCAACAAGAAAACATTAGCTTTAAATGATACACTACACCAGATAGATTTAATTGATATTTTCAAAGCATTTCAGCCTAAGCAGCAGAATATACATTCTTTTCATGTGCACATAAAACATTTTCTAAGAGAATACATGTTAGGACACAAAACAAGTAATTTAAGAAGATTGAAATCATATCAATTATCTTCTCTGATGACAATGATATAAAAATAGAAATTGGTTACAAGAAGAAAAGCTGAAAAACACACAAACACATTGAGGCTAAATACCATGTTCCTAAACAATGTTTGGTTTTATCAATGAGATCAAAGAATAAATCAAAAGATACCCTGAAACAAATGAAAATGGTAACAAAACAACCCCAAACATATGGGGTGTATGAAAGCAGTCTAAAGCAAAAAAAATTATAGCATTAGAGGCCTACCTCATGAAATGAGAAAAATCTCAAGTAAAAAATCTATCTTTACATGTAAACGAACTAGAAAAATAACAACAAACAATGCCCAAAGTGAATAGAAAAAAGGAAATAATAACCAAACTCATCAAGAAAAAGAGAGAGGACTCAGCTGACAACAGAAATAAAATGGATTATAAGAAAATACTGTGAACACATGCCAACAAATTGGACAATCTGGAAGAAATGGATAAATTCCTAGAAACATAAAATCTTCCAAAACTAAATTAAGAATAAACAGAAAATCTAAGCAGACAAATTACAATGAATGAAATCAAAACAGTAATCAAAAAACTTCCAACAAACCAAAGCCCTGTATTGGATGGCTTCACAGGTCAATTTTAACAGATATTCAAAGAAGAAATAAAACCTATCCTTAAATTATCCCAAAAAATTTAAGATGAGGGAGGATTGCCAAGCTCATTGAACGAGGTCAGAATTATCCAAACTCCAAAACCAGAGAAAGGAGCTGCAAAGAAAGAAAATTATAGGCCAATATTCCTGATGAACACAGGTGCTAAAATCCTAAAAAATATTAGCAAACACAATCTAGCAATACATTAAAAAGATCATACATCATGATCAAGTGGAATTTATTCTGAGAATGCAAGGTTGCAACAATACCTGCAAATCAACTAATATGATCACCATGTAATGAAGAATAAAATTCAGATGATCATATCAATAGATGCAGAAAAAGCACTTGACAAAATCTAGCAAACATTTATGATGAAAAATTTCAGCAGAGTGAAATAGAGAAAATGTACCTCAACATAATAAAGGCCATATTTGACAAACCCACAGGCAACAGCATTTTCAGCTAGGGAAAAACTAAAAGAGTTTCCCTTAAGATAGGAACAAGACAGGGATGTCTGCTTTCACTACTTTTAATCAACATAATACTAAAATTCCTAGCCACAGCAATCAGACAAGAACAATAAATAAAAGGCATCCATATTGGAAAGGAAGAAGTAAAATTGTCATCATTTTCAGATCACATGATACTGCACATAGAAAACCCTAAAGATTCCACCAAAAAACTATTAAAACTGATTAATGAATTCAGTAAAGTAGCAGGATACAAAATTAATGTTCAGAAATTCCTTCCACTTTATACACCAATAATTAACTATCAGAAAGGGAACTAGGAATATGGTCCCATTTTCAATGTCATCAAAAGAAAAAAAACCTAGAAATGAATTTAAGCATGGAGATAAAATACACATATTCAGAAAAATTATAAGATACTGAAGAAATAAATTGAAAAAGATACAAATTAATGGAAGCATATATCATGCTTATCAATAGGAATAATTGACACTGTTAAAATGTCCATACTACAGCCACAAATATCCCCAAAGAGCCTCAGCAATACTGAGGAAAAATAAGAAAGATGAAGATATCATGCTATGTGTTATTGAATGATACTACAAGGCCGTAGTAATAAAAACAGCACAGTACTGGCATAAAAACACACACATACATCAGTGGAATAGAACAGACAGTTCAGAAATACACCCATGCCTATATAGTCAATTAATATTTGACAATGGAGGCAAAAACATACAGTGGGATAAAGATAGTGTATACATGGCACTTGGATAATTAGACAGCCACATGCAAAAAAAGAAACTACACCACTTTCTTATACTATATATAAGAAAAAAACTAAAAAAAAAAGAAAGAATAAATGCAATCCCTATTAAAGTAGCCATGACATATTTCACAGATATAGAACAAACATTGCAGAAAGTCATACAGAACCATAAATGACCCCAAATAGCTGCAGCAATTTTGAGAAAGAGGAACAAAGCAGAAGGGATCACAATACCTGACATCAAACTGTATTACAAGGCCACTGTAATCAAAACAGCCTGGTACTGGCATAAAAACAATCATATAGACCAATGGAACAGAAGAGAGAGCCCAGAAATAAACTCAAGTCTTTACGGTCAATTAATATTTGACAAAGGAGGCAGGAGCATAAAATGGAGCAAAACAGCCTCTTCAACAGATGGTGTTGGGAGAGCTGGACAGCTACGTGCAAAAAAATGAAACTCGATCACCAACTTACACCATACACAAAAATAAATCCAAGGTGGATAAAAGACTTAAATATAAGTCATAACACCATAAAAGTCCTAGAGGAAAACATTAGCAGGAAAATCTCAGACATTCCACTCAGCAACATCCTCACAGACATGTCCCCTAAAGCAAGGGACATAAAGGAAAGAATAAACAAATGGGACCTCATCAAAATCAAAAGCTTCTGCATGGCTAAAGAAAAGAGCACCAAAATACAAAGAGAACCAACAGTATGGGAAAACATATTTGCCAATGATACCTCACACAAAGGCCTGATCTCCAAAATATGTAAAAAACTCACACGACTGCACTCCAGGAAGACAAACAACCCAATTAAAAAATGGGCAAAGGACTTGAACAGACACTTCTCCAAGGAAGACATACAGAGGGCCCAGAGACATATGAAAAGATGCTCAGCATCACTAGCCATCAGAGAGATGCAAATTAAAACTGCAATGAGGTAACATCTCACACCAGTCAGAGTGGCCAACATAAACAAATCCACAAACAAATGTTGGAGAGGATGTGGAGAAAAGGGAACCCTAGTGCACTGTTGGTGGGCATGCAGACTGGTGAGGCCACTGTGGAAAACAGCATGGAATTTCCTCAGAAACTAAAAATGGAATTGCCCTTTGACCCAGCAATTCCTCTGCTGGGATTATACCCTAAGAACCCTGAAACACCAATCCAAAAGAACCTATGCACCCCAATGTTCATAGCAGCACAATTTACAATAGCCAAGTACTGGAAGCAACCTAAGTGCTCATCAGCAAATGAGTGGATCCAAAAACTATGGTATATTTACACAATGGAATTCTATGCAGCAGAGAGAAAGAAGGAGCTTATACCCTTTATAACAGCATGGATGGAACTGGAGAGCATTATGCTAAGTGAAATAAGCCAGACAGTGAGGGACAAATACCATACGATCTCACCTTTAACTGGAACATAATCAACAGAAGGAAAAAAGTGAACAAAATATAACCAGAGACATTGAAGTTAAGAACAATCTAACAATAGCCGGGGGGGGGGGGGGACAGTGGGAAGAGGGGATTACAGGAACTACTATAAAGGACACATGGACAAAACCAAGGGGGAGGGTGGAGGTGGGGGAGGGAGGTGGGTTCAGCTGGGGTGGGGTGGAGGGATGGGGAGAGAAGGCATACAACTGTAATTGAACAACAATAAAATTTTTTAAAAAAATAAAAATAAAAATGAAAAATAAACATTAATTAAAAAAAATAAAATAAAATTTAGGCGACTATGGTATTTCAGAATAATGCTTGTAGTGTTTATATCTTTATGTACCATAACAATATATTCATTCATTTGTGTAGTCAACAAACATTTATTTTGTTCCTACTATGTGCAACCCTTGTTCAACATTAAGGACAAAAAGATTAATGAGATTAAAATTACTGCACTTGAGTAGCTAAATAATTTGGCAGGAAAGCAATGATATATGAGGTCTGTCTGGAAAAAGTGCAACCATTGTTAATATAAGAAGGACGGTTTGCATGACATCAATATAACCTGACAGCCAAGGAGAGTGGACTGGAATGCACATGCGTGAACAATGACAATTTCACTGTCAGTGGGGGTGGTACATGCCATTGAGTGAGCATGTGTACTGTGTGGCCATCACATTCCAAAGAACTGAGCGAGTAGAGTAATGAATCTGCATCAAATTTTACATGAAGCTTGAACATTCTTCCACGGAACTTATTCAGATGATTCAGAAGGCCACAGCTATGGGCAACTGGTGATTGGCAGCTTCATCATAATAATGTGCCTGCTCATGCATCACATCTTGGGCAGAGTTTTTGGCCAAGCATCAAATCACCCTCCAACAGCTCAGATTTGGTGCCCTGCGACTTCTGGCTTTTCCCAAAACTCAAATCACCTATGAAAGGGAAGAGATTTCAGGCCATCAATGAGATTCAGGAAAATAGGACTGGGCAGCTGATGGCAATTGGGAGAACTGCATAAGGTGCCAAACTGCCTACTTTAAAGGGGACTGAGGCATCATTGTCCTATGTACAATGTTTCTTGTATCTTATATCTTCTTAAATAAGTGTCTCTATTTTTCAAAGCACATGGCTGGATACTTTCTGGATAGACCTTGTAAATAAATTATTACTGTATATTATGCTAAATGCCACAATAAAATATGGACAAAGTTCTGTGGAATAACAAAATAAAAAAAAAAAATGGCCCAAATGACAGAACACTTCAAAGCTCCAGAGATAATTCAAGTAAGCAGCGAACAGATAGCCAACCTATCAGATGCACAGTTCAAAACACCAGTAATCAAGAAGCTCAAACAATTGGTTGAATTTGGTCAAAAACTAGATGAAAAAATGAAGGCTATGCTAAGAGAGACAAAGGAAAATGTACAGGGAACCAATAGTGAGGCAAAGGAAACTGGGACTCACATCAACGGTGTGGACCAGAAGGAAGAAAGAAACGTCCAGCCAGAAAAGAATGAATGTGGGGAACCGTTCCAAGCGTGGTAAATGTGGCTCAGCCCCCACTCGGAAAACCAGAGGGGAGCAAGGTTGGCGGGCAGGACCTACATCCATGGATAAGTTCTCCAGTGGGAAATCAGGCCTTCATTGTACTTAGACTGCTATGAGACTTGCTCTTGCTAAAAAAACTCCCTCACCCTGAATTGAGGAAGCAAATGTTTACTGAGTATCTTTATCTTTACAGAATCTGGGCTAGAACCTCCAGGTATGGGACAAAGCCTTTTCTACCATTTCTCCTTTTACAATGCAAATGTCCTCCTTTGATGTATTCAGTGACTTCCTCTCCTGTGTCTGCAAAGATAACCACCCAAAACAAACCTCTGTATAGTAAAGAGGACCTTCTTTGATGTTAAGGGCCTCAAAAACCTATAAAGGCTGGACATAGCAAGGCTCTTGGCCCTCCCCCCTTGAGGGAGTGGCCGAGGCGCTGAGACGTGCTCTCCTCTTGAGAGAGTGGCCGCGCCGTCCCTTTTCCCCCACAGGACTTCTGTAGTCCCTGTGTATGTGTATTGGAATACGGAAACCTCAACAGCAGATCTTGCGGGCCGAGATCTGCGTCAAATGAAGAAACAAGAATTCGGAAAAATGAGGAGAGGCTTAGGAACCTCCAGGACATCTTTAAATGTTCCAACATCTGAATTATAGGGGTGCCAGAAGGAGAAGAGGAAGAACAAAAAATTGAAAACTTATTTGAACAAATAATGAAGGAGAACTTCCCTCATCTGGCAAAGGAAATAGACTTCCAGGAAGTCCAGGAAGCTCAGAGAGTCCCAAAGAAGCTGGACCCAAGGAGAAACACACCAAGGCACATCATAATTACATTACCTAAGATGAAACAGAAGGAGAGAATCTTAGAAGCAGCAAGAGAAAAGGACACAGTTACCTACAAAGGACTTCCCATAAGACTGTCAGCTGATTTCTCCAAAGAGACCTTACAGGCAAGAAGGTGCTGGCAAGAAGTATTCCAAGTCATGAAAGGCAAGGGCCTACATCCAAGATTGCTCTATCCAGCAATGGAAGGGCAGATAAAGTGCTTCTCAGATAAGGTCAAGTTAAAGGAGTTCATCATCACCATGCTTTTACTATATGAAATGTTAAAGGGACTTACCTAAGAAAAAGAAGATTAAAAATACGAACAGAAAAAATGACAGCAAACTCACAGTTATTAACGACCACACCTAAAACAAAAACAAAAGTAAACTAAGCCAACAACTAGAACAGGAACAGAACCACAGTAATGGAGATCACATACAGGGTTATCAACAGGGGTATGGGAGGGGGAGGGGGGGAAGGTACAGAGAATAAGTAGCATAGATGATAGGTGGAAAATAGAAAGGGGGAGGGTAAGAATAGTGTAGGAAATATAGAAACCAAAGAACTTATAAGTATGACCCATGTACATGAACTATAGGGGGAGGGGAATGTGGGAGGGAGGGGTTGGGCAGGATGGAGTGGAGCGAGGGGGGGGAATGGGACAACTGTAATAGCATAATCAATAAATATATTTTAAAAAATCAACAAACAAGTGTTGGTGAGGATATGGAGGAAAGAGAACATTCATGTACTGTTGGTGAGAATTCAGATGGTGCTGCCACTATGGAAAACAGTATGAAGAGTCCTCAACTGCCTTATGTGAAACAGCCTCATGAAATTCCAATTTTGAGGATTTATCCAAAGAAACCAAAAACACTAATTCAAAAGAATATACTCATATATACACCTTTAAGTTCATTGCAGCATCACACAATAGCTAAGGATTGGAAGCAACCCAATTACCATTAATAGACTAGTGGATAAAAAAATCTGTGGTACGTAGATAAATTGGAATATTAGCCCTAAATAATAATAATAATAATAATAATAAAGAATGAAATCTTACCGTTTGTGACATCATGGCTGGACTAGAGGGTATTTTTCTCAGTGAAATATGTCAGTAAAAGAAAGACATATACCATTGTTGGGAACCACCCTTCCTGGTTTCAGAAGCTGTAACCCCCCATGGTTAAGGCTGAGTCAGAATTGGGACCATAAGCCATTAAGGAGACAAAGCTTATCTCCGTGGCAGAGGTGCCATCTCTGCCCAATTCACCCTGCTTGGTCCTGAGATTGACCAGTTAGCCAATGACGGGTAAGATTCCTCAAGGGAGGATCAACCTAAGACAGGCATGGTCACCAGGAAAGGTCCACATGTAAGGACTCGGGGGGGGGGGCTATAGAAAAAGTGGGTGGTGAACCCTCACCCCTCGGCTTTGAAATAGACTGAGTCCTCATTCTGTCTGCAAGAAGTCTCTTTATCTCTTGGCTGCCTTACTTCCCTTGCCTGACTTAAGCCTGAAGCAATAACAGAGGGCAGTGCAGTCCTATGCTGGGAGGGGCGGATTCCCTGGGGAATCAGGCCTAAGAAAAAATGCATACAATCCTGTCAAACCTACTTAATTTATACCCTTAGCTTAAAAGATAAGGGTCCAGACCTGAGATGAGTCTGGTGCCCAAGGTTTTATAGCCCTTTAACTAATTGACTGTAACTCAGAATAAGCCCTCAAAGTTCTCTGTAAGTTATGTATTGTTTGACCCTTATTGCCTGACAATGATTGATGAGCTTTATCTGTATTCCTGTGCAAATGAACCTAATAAAAGCCCATGGAGGAAAAGGCTCAGGGCCCTTCTCCTTTGAGAGATCAGCCACCTTCCTCCCCAAGCAGATCATGTCTTGGTAGACTTATTCTTCATCCGTGGCAGATGCAGGGCTCAGAGATAAAGCTCCGCGACATACCATATGACTTCACTGACATGTAAAATCTAAAGAACAAAATTAACAAACAAACAAAAGAGAACAGACTCATAAACACAGAGAGTAGGCTGGTGGTTGCCAGAGAGGAGGAACCTTGGGGGACTGGGTTAAAGAGGTGAAGAGATTAATTTTAGAAATTGGTAGTTACAAAAGGGTCATGGGGTTGTGAAGTACAGCAGAGGGAATACGGTCTATAATATTATAATACACATGTATGGTGCCAGGTGGATACTAGAAATATTGGGGGGAACACTTTGTAAAGAACATAATTGTCTAACCACTATGCTGTACACTTTAAAACAAATCAAAATATTGAAATTAAACTGTACTTGAAACATAAAAGTAGAATACATTTTAAAAGAAAAAATAAATGTAATCTGTTGTATGTGAGATGTGAGATGTAAAATGTGAAAATTGCAAAGTGAAGTAGGAAATGTAAATGTGAGATGTGAGATATGGATTATGACATGTCATGTGAGATGTAGGATGTGAGATATGAGATTTGGTGTGTGATATATGAGGTGTGAGATGTGAGATTTGAAATGGGAAATGGGAGATGTGAGATGTGGAATGTGAGGTACAAGATGTGTGATGTGAGTTCTGATATGTGAGATGTGGGGTGTGAGATGTGAGGTTGAGGTGTGAGATATGGGATATGAATTGTGAGATGCAAAATGTGAGATGTAAGTTTTGAGATGTGTGATATACAAGATGTTAGATGTGAGTTGTGGGTTGTAAGGTATGAGATATGAGATGTGGGTTATAAAATGTTGAAAATGAGGTGTGCATTATGGGATGTGAAATGTGGGCTTTGAGATGTGGTACATGAGATGTGAGATGTAGGTTGTGAGATGTGAAATGTGAGATGTTGGTTGAGAGCTGTGGGATGTGAAGTGTGAAGTTTGAGATATGGGATGTGACTTTTTAGATGCAAATTTTGGTTAGTGAGATGTGAGATGTGAGTTGTGAGATATGAAATGTGATATGAGTGATTAGAGATGTGGGATGTAAAATACGGGATGTAAGGTGTTATCATTGAGAATGGGATATGTGACTTGAGATGTGATTTGTAGGATGTGAAATGTAGGATTTGAGATGTAGAATGTGAAGTGTGGGATATGGGTGGGGTGGGAAATGTGAGGGGACAAGTTCATCTTCCCTATGAACTTGTCACTAAATTCTGGGTTGGTCACTAATGCCTTTAGTGTAATTGGATCAGCTGACTTTTGTGTTATCTGGTTTTATTGGATAACTCCTTTTCTCTAGACATGTGAAATGGCCATGCATTTTGTTTACCCAAGACCGTCCAGTTTTAGCTGTTTCTCGATGCTAGTTGCTAAAAGAGTCCTAGTTTAGATGATAAAATATATGGTCAGTCTATCAATATGCCGTATAGCTTCCTGAGTTGGTGCCTCACCTTGGTGAGGATCTCCCCACCTTACTCACCACTATCTCTTACTTGAGAAAGCCAATATTCTCAGTTTGCATATCATCGTATCAGTAAGTGTTTTTAGTTCAAACAGAAATATTCACTTTGGGGTGATGTGGACTCCAACCAGTGGGGTCCGTGCGTTGTGGCTGCAATGAAAAAATTCACATGGACTTCAGAAATCCTCTGTAGAAAAAGGGACGGCATGGCCTATCTCTGAGTGAGAGAGGGCCCCAACCCTTGCAGGGCAGGCTTTTATTGCTTTTCTGGGCACATTACATGGAGGATGGTCCTCATTTTCTATGCACAGGTTTGCTTTAGGTGATTACCTTTTACAGATAACAAAGGAAAGGTTGTTGCAAATGCAAGGGGGAAAGTGGTTGAACTGGTTCCATTCCATCCTTGGGAGGTTTAGCACAGACTTCAGGAAGTTACTTTAAAGATATGCAGTAAACATTTGCTGCCTCAATTCAGAGTGAGGGAGTTTTAGCAAAAGCAAGCCTCAAAGCAGCCTAGGTACAATGTAGGTCTGGTTCCCCACAGGAAAGCAGATCTGTGGGTCTGGCTCCTGTGTGCCGCCTCACTCCTGCTGGCTTTCTGAATCAGGTCTGGGCTACATTTGCCACTGCCACTCGGATCAGTTCCCTATACCTCCCCCCTTGTTTTAATTAGGACTGACTGCTATAGTGGTGGACCCCACAAAGCTTTCTACTTGCTGGTCTCTTATATGACCCTGGGAAAATAATTTGGAAATGTAGCAAAGTACACAAAGCATTATTAGAATCAGTAAGCAACTGGCAGCCCAAACACCCACACTCTCAGGTTAAGTCCATCATAGCAATTTTTTGGGTTTAGCCAGCCAAGATTGTCACAGAGGGTTTGAAAAACCTCTTGCTTAGTCAAGCATGGCTGATGTAATTCTAGCTGCAACTTATCAATTTGTCCTTTTAAATTGGTAGAAAAAGCCCCTCTTAGGTGATGTTGAATATCACTCCAGGAGTGCTGGCTGGAGTTCCACTGCAGTAGGGTGACACACAGCTTGGAGAATCCAGGATCACAGGTCAGCTGTTGGCAGGTCACTAGAGTGTCCTGGAATTTGCCAATCCAGTCGAGTGCTGATTCAGCTGCAGAAAGGGGAGTCAGGATCTCTTGATCAATCTGGGCCTGCTGAAGCATTTCTAAAGTAGTATTGGTTAAGAGAACACCAACAGTATGAGCAGTTTGAACTGGGTCAAGGAGGGCAGTGGTTGCTGTGGCAGTAGTAGCTGCAATAACTATAGCAGAGACAGTGAATGCAATTAGAGTACCGTCAAACCGTCGGACTCGTATAGATGCCAGTGCATTGTTAAGTGCTACTATGCCATTGGGATCCTCCCACTCCCTGGTTACGTCAACTGGTGCCCATACCTGAGTTTGTCTTCTAACTATATAAACTGTAGTGAGGCTTAACTGAGTGATATTTAGATGGGTAAGGCAGCTGGCATATATAGAGCCTACAGACATGCAGAGAATAAATCTTTATTGATTCATTATAAAAGACCTGGGCTGTCCCTGGGGTTGCTAAAAACAGATAGGGGCGAGAGGTACAAACCGTGACCCAATCTTGTTCTGGAACATCAGTCTGGTAGAAACATCCCAGAACACCTTTAGGGTCACAACCAATTTTTACATAGAGATGCTTCCTAGTGATAAAGGGCAAGACCATTTTCCAAGAGTTATAGTGCCAAGGGCTAGTGTGGTTAGGAGAAACAATTCTGATAATCGGTGCCCCAGTGCCGGTCCCCTCCCACCATACATTAGTATGTAGTTGTTGAGATAGAGCCGGAACTATTTTTGTGTCAGGCTTAGCTAATATTCTCCAGTTAGCTCCCCATTCTCCACTACAAAAGGACTTTTGGGGAGAAAAGCAATGGTGGCATTCGGTCCTCTGCACAAAGACCAAGAGACTGAGTCTTTACAGCTAGTGTCTAAAGTACAAGGAGGAACCAGAAGGGGGTTGAAAGTATGGTAAACCCCCTTGTGGGTATGCGGGCCAACCGTGGCTACCATGGGAGCTGATAGTAATCACTGCATTGCTCTTTGTTTGCAGTGTGAAGTTCCTCTTTTAAAGGAAAGCACAGTGTTAATAAGGACAGAAAAACAAACTGGTAAGTGCTCAGCAACATAAACAGTATTTTTCAGCACTGGTATCCAGTGTTGTTTTTTGTTTTTTTTTTTTTTAGTGGTTCAGTGTCAGCTGGGCCACCTGGTCTGCCAGTTGATGGGTTCTCACCTCCAGGACCTTAATGTCTATTCTGCTCATGATAAGGCTTTACTCTTTTGGCTGGGGGCCAAACAGGACCTGTAGGAATGGAAACACATGCATACCCTCTTCCCCATGTTAAGAGATCTGCAGGGCCCTGCCAAGTGCCATCTCCTTGCGGATCTCTATATAAAACCTGAGGGTAAGGCAGTTTTGATTCTTTTGTCTGAAAATGTTTTTCAATTGGAGTACAGAGTGATTCATTAATTTAGAAAATTATAGGTAAACATGGCTAACATAGTCAATTTTAGGGGGAGGACTCATGACTCCCCCTTTTTTGTTTTTTAAGAAGATTTTTTTAAAGTATTATGAGCTCGTTCTACAATTGCCTGGCCACTTGGATTGTAAGGTATTCCTGTTTTATGTTGGATATTCCAATGCTGAAGGAAGACCTGACTGGAATGGGCAAGGTGTCCAGGGCCATTATCAGCTTTAACTTGCTGAGGCCGTCCTAAATGACCAAAGGCCTCAAGCCAATGGGCTTGTATATTTTTAGCAGATTCTCCTGTTAAAGCAGATGCATGTAGGGTGCCAGAGTATCAATAGAAGTATGAGTATATTTGAATTTTCCAAAGGAAGCGTAATGAGTGACATCCGTTTGCCAAATTATTTGAGAACTTAGTCCTTGAGGATTAACTCTCATAGATGGAGGTGGGTTGGTAAGGGCTTGGCAGTCAGGACATTCTTTAATAATTCACTTAGCTTGGGAGCGAGGAAGGTTAAATTGCTTTCGGAGCGCCTGGCTGTTTTGATGAAAAAAACTGATGAGAAGCTGTTGCTTGCTGGAAGGCAGTGAGGACACTGACTAAGGCATCTGCCCTATTGTTACCATCCACCAGGGGGCCAGGCAGGCCTGAATGGGACCGAATATGAGTAATGAAGAGGGGGTGTTCTCACTTGTCAAGGAGGGACTGTAGGGTTAGAAATAAGTTAAGTAGGTCGGGGTCAATAGAAGTCTTAATTAATGCCTGATCTGGATGCAGAATCGTATAAACAGTATATCCTGAGTCACAGACTATATTCAAAGGTTCCTGGAGCCATTGCCACAAGGCCATGATTGCAGCAAAAAGCTCCACCCTTTGAGTAGAGAAATATCCTGAGGATACAAAACTTCTCCAGTTTTTGCCCCCTTGCCAGGCAATAGCAGCCCATCTGGTTTTTCTGGACCCATTAAGAAACACAGTTCTCGCCCCAGTTATTGGTGTTGGGCTGACCTTTTCTGCTAGCCTTATGTGAAGGAATGGAATGTTTTGAAGCAGTCTATCTGAGGGCAGATTAATTTCTAGTCCTCCTACAAAGTCAGCTATGGCACACTGAAATTCTAAAGATTGAGCTGTTAATTGTTGTAAATAAACCTGAGTTAAGGGGACATGAATAAAGGCAGGATCACATCCAAATAACTGCTGTGTTCGCTCACACCCTTTTATAATAAGATGGCACAACAAAGTAATATAGGTGGTAATAGTGCGTTATGGCTGATGGGACAGGAAAAGCCACTCTATCATAGCTAAGTGGGGTGATAGCTGTCCTATAAGACCCGTTGGGGTGCCTAAGGTCGGGAAACAAAAAAACTGGACAGGAAACTAAATTAATTCTAGTTAGTTGCCGCTGCTGAATATGTCGATTTACTATAGTTAATTCTCATAGGGCCTGACCACTTAAAGTTCAGGGAGAGTTTAAATAGGGGTCTCCTTTAAGGGTATTAAATAGGTTAGTTAACTGTCTTGTAGTAATTCCCAAACTGGGACGAATCCAATTAATAGTTCCCAACAGCTGCATTAAGCTGTTAAGTATTAAAACATCTGGCACCTGAATGTGAACTATTTGGGGTCTGATTGTGCGATGAAATAAAACATACCCCAAATATTGCCAGGGCTGACACTGTTGTACTTTTTCTGGGGCTATAAATAATCCTGCTGAAGAAACACTGTCTTTAAGGCAGAAGCAAACTTGCTTTAACTCTTTCTGTGATGCTTAGCAATTAAGATTATCATCCATGTAATGATAAATAACACTTTGGGGAAATAACTTTCTTACTGGCTGAATGGCCTAATGAACAAAATACTGACAAATAGTGGGACTTTTTAACATCCCTTGAGGTAAAACTTTCCAGTGAAATGTCTTCAAAGGTTGTGAATTATTAAAAATAGGTACTGAAAAGGCAAATCTCTCAAGGTCCCTGTTAGCTGAGGGAATGGTAAAGAAACAGTCCTTTCACTTTTTCCTATAACTTTTCCTGTTTAGCCCCAGGGGTCTGATTCGTGCCCTCGTGGGAGGGCTCCTCTTGGCTTTAAGCCCTTAGCCCTCGGCTTCCCGGTTTGCAACAGACAGGGAGCAGTGCGAAGGAGGCTCCAAGTGGCGGCTGAAAAACAGCCTCAGTTTGTTTGTTTGTTTGTTTGTTTTTTTATTGTTATTCAATTACAGTTGTATGCCTTTTCTCCCCCTCAGTTTTAAAAGTGCCGTTTTTTTTCTCTGCTTGGAAAGACAGGCCCCCTACTGTTTCTGAAAGCTGCAATGAGTTTGAGCAGCAAGTTAATTGCCCTGTTCTCAGGACCTGGTAGCTCCTAGGTTCAGAGTTTGCAAGGAAAGTGGGAAGGGTGGGGGGTGCTCTGCTTAAATATGTTTTAGACAAAAGTGGCTATGTGCCAAGGGCCTTTTTTGACTTGATTGACTAACCGTTCCCTCTGGGAGAATAGCCAGTTCTTCCCCAAGGAAACGATCAGCATTTACAGGTACTGAGTTAAAAACGGTGCTTAGTCTTCTGTGGACAAGGGCTAGTTCTCCCCAGGAGACAGTACACCTATATTTCATTTTTACAATAAAAGGTCATGGCTCTGGCATAAACAAGGAGGATTCTTAATATTTCTTTAACATGTCACACCCCCCATCCCACTTATAGGAATATCTGTTTTAATTAATGGCCACTCTGGGGGCCAATATTGGCTAGAAATAATAGACACATCTGTTTCTGTGTCTAATGAGACTATGTAATTCGTTGTGTTTTATTTTTATCTTTAACACAGGCTTTGATTTATACCTTTCATTACTAAAACTATATATTTATTCCCAATTTAATTAAAATTCTCAACCTTTACTGACAACTAAAAGTAAGTAATTAGCATGCTTTAGATTGACAAATTTATGAACACATTCATAACATTTAGAAACGGTTTTTTCTCCACTGGCAAATATATTTACATTTTCTTTATTCTTGGTGATTACTGCATTCCTTGAGTGTCCTCAAAGGTGAGCTGTCTCATTATCTAGTGCTCTTGACAACTTTAGGGAGGCTGGAGAAGAGGGAGGGGAGATACTAAACTTGGCACGGCTTGTTCATAGGACCGAAGCAGTCCCTGGGCCTCCAGAAAGAGGATTCAGAGTGATTAAAAGACATTTTCTCATTGCTTTTCTTCCTGCACTTTTCACTGTCCGAGGGGAGTGAGATCTTTTTCCCTCTTTAAACAATCAATTTAAATTCTCTCTGAGTAGAATCCTTATGATGCAACAACATTCTAAATCTCATTCCATTTACCAGAGGTTTAGCAAAACATTTTGACACCAAGACTGAGCCATTCCTTTCAAAACAGAAACAAAGCCAAAATTCAAGCAAGCAAGTATTTTCAAATTAAATCCTCTAAAAACGAGGGAGTGAGACACTAACCTTAGAATCTTATCTCACACCACCTGGTTCTATTTCAACTTCTGCCCAACTATTTCCTAAATAGCTAAATCTAAAGATCCCTTATCAGGGAGACATCCAGCAACCTTAAAAATCTGCTAAATTAGCCTAAAACACTACTCCTGTTCCTTAGAGAGCCCATGCCCCATGGTTGAGGATTGGTAGAAACCTTTAAAGAAATTTTTCAACAAATAAGAGAAACTTTTCTGAAAGTCCTCCCACCACAAGTGTAGCAATTACAAAACCAGTTTCACATTCACTCCGTCTGCACCTTTAAATCCTACTTCTCACTAGTGAAAAAGAATGTAGTGGGTCAAAATGTGCTGCTGGTGGAAGACAGTCAGGGAGGGCTGCTGGATATTCTAGGTACCCTAACCCTGCTTATGGGTCTTGGGTCCTCCCCCAAGCATCTGAGACTGGGGGGGGGGGGGGGGCGTGGCTCGAAGCTCTGGGTGACCAACCTTTATATTACACTTCCTTGGACGAGCCAGAAGTTATATTAAACTGTTTTGGAGGTCCCTATAAGGCCCCTGTACGTCTCGGGAATTGATCCCAGACACCCTCGCAAGGTTCTGACTCACATGGGAACACCTGATTTTTCAGGCTGAGGGGAGGAAGTGCCTTTTGTCTTTGGAGCTCAGCAAATGCCAAACGCCCTCATACCAAACCTGTGACTAACACTAAATTCTTCTGGAAAGTGATCTTCGGAGTCCGTTCAAAACTGAAACACTCATTCACTATCCACTTTTCCTTATGCAGGCAGACGGAAGGAAAAGGCAGAATTGAAAGGACCGCAAGAGGCAGCCTGAAAGAAAGAATCTGCTGAGATGCTTGTAAATAGCCCTGTAACTAGTTGCTATTTTTAAAGCTGATTAAAGGGAAAGTCTTTGCTCTTTCTCCCAAGCCTAGACCTAGTTGGGGGTTGTGCCGCGGGGATGGGCTTGTGAGTGTTTTTACAGTGTGTTTCTCACTGCGTGGACTTTTGCTTGTGGCTTGCAGGAAACCTAGTGTTCTGTCCAGGTCCACATTCCATCTTATCCTCTCATGGGTGTCTTCTAGCAGCGAGTGCTCTTGTGCCTTTTAATTGCTTGACCCGTGCCCGCAAGATTGCGGCAGTTGCTTGGGAGAGAGAGCAAGGCTCCTGCTCTAAAGAGGGTGCAGATGTAAAGTGGCTGCAAGAGAGGGTGACCTTGGAAGAAATCCCCTTTTCTCTGAAATCCAACACACCCTATGACCTTACCAAAAAGCACTCGGTGTCATCTGCCCTTACCTAGACTGATGAGCTCGCTCCAACCAAGTTGGTGTGTTGTCCACAACTGCGGCTTGTAGCCCTGGGTCCCTGTTCCTGGGTGCCAGATGATGCGGACTCTGACTAGAGTGGTCCACATGTTGTGGCTGCAACGAAAAAATTCACATGGACTTCAGAAGTCCTGTGGATAAAAAGGGACGGCATGGCCTATCTCTGAGTGAGAGAGGGCCCCAACCCTTGCAGGGCAGGCTTTTATTGCTTTTCTGGGTACATTACATGGAGGATGGTCCTCATTTTCTGTGCACAGGTTTGCTTTAGGTGATTACCTTTTACAGATAACAAAGGAAAGGGTGTTGTTGGTTACTTCAAAGAAAAGGATGTTGCAAATGCAAGGGGGAAAGTGGTTGAACTGGTTCCATTCCATCCTGGAGAGGTTTAGCACAGACTTCAGGAAGTTACTTTAAAGATATGCAGTAAACATTTGCTGCCTCAATTCAGAGTGAGGGAGTTTTAGCAAAAGCAAGCCTCAAAGCAGCCTAGGTACAATGTAGGTCTGGTTCCCCACAGGAAAGCAGATCTGTGGGTCTGGCTCCTGTGAGCCGCCTCACTCCTGCTGGCTTTCTGAATCAGGACTGGGCTGCATTCACCACTGCCACGTGGATCAGTTCCCTATACTGGAAAGTCTTAATAGAAAAGCAATTTATTAGCTCATTAATCCCCAGAAGGTTCAGACAGACAGACCCTGGCTATATAGCCAAGGACAATATCCAATCACACCTGCCTTTTTTCCCATTATTTCTTAACATCTCTGACACGTGAGCTCATCACAGAGGCTCTGTCCTATCAAATCTAGAGAATGGTGCCTCTGACACCAGGCTTGCCAGAGTTAAAAATAAGGGTGGGAAATACTCATGCAGCTCTCACAATGTTTCAAGCATACTTTCCATGCTGTAGCTTATAACCCTTGTAAGGTACTGTAATTTTTATCCTTATTTCACAACTGAAGAAACCGAGGCACAGAGAGGTGGGATAACCTTTCCAAGCTCACTCAGGGCCTTCCTCCCACCAGAAGACTAATTTCCCTGCCTGCAGTCCCCTCTTTATGTGGCTCATTTATGAATCCACTTACGAAGTCCAAGTCTAAGTCTAAGTGTGTTGATCAGAACCCAGTCACGTCACTGCCCCATGTCTGCTGGAGAGTCTGCAGTTGCTAGACTTCTGGCTTCTACCTTGGGAAGGTAGAACTAGAATGTTGGGAATTATCAAAAAGAAATGAGGATGCTCAAAGATGTTGGCAAATAACAATTGTTTAATAACATCATTTCTGTGATACTTTCTTCAACATCCCCCTTCTTGTTGGCACTGTTCTTATACCAGAACAAGCAGACCCTCTCCCCACACCCCATACTTTGGAATACCTCCTTGCAATTTTCTGAGTCCCCTCTTTATGCTTGGACCTGACAGGTTCAGCTGTGCCATTTGGATACATCACCCTGAGCCTGAACCAGGACCTTTCAGATATTCCCCTCTTCCCTATGAGTGTGGTTGACTATATGCCCTGAGCATCTAAGACCCTAATGCCATTCAGAAGAATCTGGCTAGTATATGTGCCCTTAGGTACAACATTTCCAGTACAACATTTCCTTCATGGCACTCTGTGATAATGGTTCTGAATACCACTACCACAATAGTTATAATGCATGATTTGGGGTGATGCACTTGGGCACAAGATGAAGAAGCTTCAGATGAACTAATTGTCCAGTAAATGAATATATAACTATCTCTACCCATTATTCTAAATCTTTATTGATAAATTACTATATAAAGGCCCAAGAATTTGTTATACATTTGTAAATTGAATTGTTTATATAGATGAGTTCTCGCAACAAATATATGCTCAAATATATGCTCTAGTTGGGTGCACACCAGAGGGAAACCTACCCTAAGTATTTCCATAGCACTTTGCATTTACCTCTGCATTTTACACACTTGAACATATTCATCTTTGAGACATTTTGCATAGCGACCTTCCATGGTAACTAACCCTCTTTTGCTTTTCCTTCGCCTACCACCTCTGCCATCTCCTATTTTTTCATCATCTTCTAGGCACTAGAGTGTTCTTGTGCTTGCTCCTCGGTCCTCTTATCTAACTCTCTTCCTTGATTATCTGGTCTACTCTTGTGGCTTAAGTAATATATATATAAGTGAATCCCAGATATTTATTTCTAGCCCTGACCTCTCCCCCAAACTGAAGACTTTTATCCAACCTACTGACCTGACAACTCCACTCAGATATCTAATGGGCGATTGAACTTCAAACATTCTAAGACAGAATTTTTGATTGCACACACATGTGCCTCAAACCCATTTCCCTCCCAGCCTTTCATATTTTTCTGTACCTGGTTGCTTAAGCCCAAAATCTAGGAAACATCCTTGATTTTTCTTTCTATTATGGTTGACTATTCTAACAACAAGGCCTATTTTTCTATCTCAAACTATATCTCAAACCCATGCACCCATCTCCGAAGCCAACACACTGATCCAAGCCTCCTCCACTCTTGCTGATCCAGTGTGACAGCTGTGCTAGTCTCTATGTTTCCCCTTCCACCACCATAATACATTCTCTTTTCATAAGGTAAATCAGAGAATCTCATTCCTCTGCTTAAAATACTTCAATAACTTTTCATTTCTTTTAAATAACACCCACATTCACTCTATAGGATGGTCTTCAGTGCTCCAAAAGATTGGTTTCCTGCTTACTTCTTAATAAGCCACTCTCTTTTCCCTATTGCCTCATCATTCTTCTCCACACCCTGGGTCCACTTCCTGCTAACTGGTCCCCACTTCAGGGCCCTCTCCCTGAGTACTCCTTGCCCAGTATGTTACAGGTTGGCTCCCTTTCTCACTCAAGCCTCAACTCCAGGAAACATCACCTTTTGTGACTAATTTCTTCCCTTCAGAACACTTACTACATTCTGCTTATTTATTTGTTCATCAGTTTGTTATCTCTAGATTATAAAGCTTCATGAGAAAAGAAGATTACCATAGGTAGTTAACTACTTATTAATAAGGAAGAGAGCAAAGGGAATTAGACACCAAGCTTAAAAAACTGAGGCGCATAATCCTGCTTGCTTAGCCAGGAAGCTATGCTGTAGCCAACAGTGGAGGTCATCTGCTAACCTACACTCTGGTGACACAACAGCAGAGCTAGGGAAAATTGGAGACACTCATGTTTTCCCTCAGCTACCATTTTTCTCTTGCTAGTGGAAGTGGAGTCCTTGAAGTGGCAGGAGAAAACATTTTCAGGAACCCACAAGGAAGGATGAAATATGGTGGTAAGATTTATTTGGGTACTCATTGCAAAATCAAAAGAGTCCCCCTCCTAGGTTTCCAATGCCCCATCTCTATCCATCACATCATGGAAAATTGGGGCCAGAAATAGAACCAATGTGCAGAGAGCCTGCACCATGCCAAGGCTAGCTTAGTTCAGTCTTTCTCATTATCCAGCTAGCTTAGCATTAATTTCCAGATGCTTTTTGTTGCTTTGCTGCTGAACCCTGGCTCCCACCTGCAGCCAGTGTTCAGAGTCTGTGTGGCCACGGGCCATGCAACTACTAAGGCCATATGGCCATGGTGAGAATATGAAACCAGGAAAGACACTAGAGCTCATGCTGCCTGTCACCTGCCAAACCCAATAAGCAGAGACAGGGATTGAATCTTTATGGGCTCCTTATTGAGATGGCCAACGATCTGAGAACATGGCAGGTTCATACCCTAACAGACCATCTTACATTTGCTTTCCAGGCCAATGTTTTTATAACATGGAATAAACAAGGTGTGGTGAGGGGTTTTGAAGTTCAGAGAATTAGGTGAAAGAAACTGCAACATTCTTGTCCTGGGCAGTTAGGTGTTCCCAGGGAAGGGTGGTCTCTGTTGCTCCCTGAAACACAATGGCCTGGATGCCTCCACTTGTCCCCAGGCAGTAATCTTTAGCAGTGCCCCAGAAGGTCGGCTGTTTCCTCCAGGAGCCAGGATGGGCCTTATCTGTAGTTTCTGAAACAATAACTTTAACATATACATTACTTACTAGGCTTATAACTATTTACCTTAAACTAAAATTTTCCAACTCTGCAGTACCCTATCACTAATAGAGCTCATGTTCTAGGTCAGGGTTTCTCAACATGAGTACTATTGCTATATTGGGTGGATGGTTCTTTGAGAGATTAGGCACAGGGAACTTTCCTGTATGTCATTGTCTCTACCCACCAAGGTTCCAGTAGCATATCTCTCCTAGTTATGACAGCCCAAAATGTCTCCAGGCAATGCCAAATGTCTTGTGGTTGAGAACTACTGTTCTAGAGAAAATAGCATATCAGTGAAAAATGAAAAACAATACAAAGCAAAACAAAACTTGGGGGCTGCTCTCTCTCCCTTTGTCACCTGTGACCTTCGTTCCTTTAAGGCTCAGCTCTAATGTCATCTCTGTGTACATCTCAACCAGTCCTGGCTATAACCTTCTATCCCTGGTGCTCCTTTGTCTCAGGCCAGGCTTCCACCTCAAGGCTGGTCATCTCCTCAGAGCCGAGTGACAATGGGGTAGGGATAGGACATGCAGGATCTAGGCCTGTAAAACAGTTGGGGGCCAGTTATAAACTATCTTCCCCTGGAGAATTTGAATTGATCCTGTGAGCAGGAAGCAGCAAGTGCCATTTTTAAGCAGGAAATAGCCAGATCAGATTTGAATTTTGGAGAGCCAGCTCCCATAATACTGGAGGTGGGGGTATGGGAGGCAATGGGGAGGGTTAGGGCACTATTTTAGCAATCCTTACCAAAGCTCGTGAGGATCTACCTGATCAAGTTTGGTTGGGAGGATAGGTCAGACTGGGCAGTCCTTAATAAGGAAGGGTAAGCAAAAGATGGTGACAAATGCTGAAGACTAAAATGGACAAGAATGATAGTGTCTTAGTATAGAAAGGACCCTGAGCTCCCTTTGCTTTGCTGCCTCTGCACACACAAATCCCCGAGCACAGCATTTCAAAGCCGTGTCAGGCTGCCTGCTGGGATACCTCCCAAGGTGCAAAAGCACTTCCCTTCCTCTGCACAGTTCCTGTATCTGCAGCTTCCCAGCTGGTCCTTATTTAGAATTTTTCTCTTTAGAAAAATTCTTTAGAACTACACAGATGTTAGACAGCTACCATATGTCCACCAGATCTCCTCTTTTCCAGACCAGGTACCACCAGCTTCTGACCCTTCACCAGCTTGCTCACCTCCAGTTGGTCCCCAATACTTGGGGCTGCACATTATACAGCAGATATGGCCTGGCTGGGAAGGAAGGCAGGGCTGACATCTACATTCTAAATAGAAAGCTGCAAGTATGGGAGTGACCATAGAACTGGCAGATCAAAGGGACCACACCACCACAAAGACCTGAAAAATGAGCAGAAATTATGAGGGTCAACTTTCTCAGGACTCTGGAAAACAGTCAAAGGTTTACAGCAAACAAGTGCACGTTGAATCAAAAACAACAACAAAAAAGATGACTGAGAGAGCATTTCTAAAAATCTCTGTTAAATCACATGCTAAAGGACCAGAGACTTCCAAGAGCACACACATCAAAGACCAGAGTCTTTAAGCAGATGCCTCCTAATGCTGGCTTTGTTGGAAGCCGGGTCAACAGTATTGATTTGTGGTCAACTCTGCACTTTCCATATGGCTTAATGATAAACCACAGTTCATTCCTGAACCCATGCCTTTCGGTTCATTTTTTGAATTTAAGTGCTAGACATTATATAAATACCATTTTATTCAATTTTATTTATTTAAGCCCTAAGACTCTTGTCTTTTAAACTCTTGAAATTTTTATTTTATTGTATATTTCAGCTCATAGACTATCCCTCCCAGGTTTGTATTTTCTGTAATTTCTAAGGCTTCCTGTCTTCCCCAAAATTATTAATTAAAAGTATCATCAGGACTGGACCAATACAGAGCTCCAGGCATATCACTAGAGGCCTCCAATCAATAACTTTGGTTCTATGGGTACATTTATCCACCAAGTACAACCCACACAAATGTCTAACACCCCAGAAGGTTGTACTCAGAAAAGAAAATCATTTTATTTTGGCTCAACTTAGTTTAAAAATCTGCTCCACAGTTTTGCAGAAAATTGACCTCACTTGAAAGTTTTTTAGTTTCTTCAATATCTTTCTTTTTACTTTTAGAAAACTGAGTAAATGCTTGTTTCTTTCCAGTAATCCAGGCCCTCTTTCATAAGAGAGCCACCTACTTCCTTAAAGTGGTCCTGTCTCCAGGCTGAAGCAGAACTGCACCTCGGAATATTAAAGGAGCTGTGGTTGTGAGTGCAGAAGCACTTCCCCTTGTGATGAGGAAATCACAGAGTGAAAGATTCCTTCTGGTTTGAGAAATAAATGACTTCAAGTCATCCTCTTGTGTAGAAAAAAGAGGAGTCCAAATGGAGGGTGAGACACTCATCCCTCCTCCCTGAGCCCAGGTCATGCCTATCCCTTGAGACACCGCTCACTCACCACCTCCTCACTCCTTTCTATAGCGAGAAGGGATCTTTAATCATTTAAAGTACTTCCATAATACTTGTTCTATGTTTATATTAGAGGACATTTAGCTCTCTATCTTGTGTTGATGGATTGGTTCACATTTAGAGGTGAAAACTGGAGTGAGAGAACTGGGTGCAGGTCCATACTCTGCCACTTACCATTCTTAGTTCCCTTTTTTAAGTGTATTATATTGATTATGCTATTACAGTTACCCCAGTTTTTCCCCTTTTGCCCCCTTCCACCCAGTACACCTCTTGCCTCTAACAATCACCCCTCTTAGTTCATCCATGGGTTGTGTGTGTAAGTTCATTGGCTTCTCCATTTCCCATACTATTCTTAACATCTCCCTGTTTTGTTCTTACCAATTATGCTTCTTATTCCCTGCACCATTTCCTCCATTTTTACCTTTCCCCCTTCCAAATGATAACCCTCCAAATGATCACCAAACCCAAAATTCTGTTCCTATTCTGTTTGTTTGCTTAGTTAGTTAGTTTGGGATTTTTTAGATTCAATTGTTGATAATTATGAATTTGTTGCCTTTTAATATTCATGATTTTGATCTTCTTTTTCTTAAATAAGTCCCTTTAACATTTCATGTAATAATGGCTTGGTGATGGTGAACTCCTTTAGCTTTATCTTGTCTAGGAAACACTTTATCTGACTTTCCATTACAAATGGTAGCTTTGCTGCATTGAGTAATCTAGGTTGGAGGTCATTGTTTTTCATTACTTTGAATACTTCTTGCCAGCCCCTTCTTGAATCCAAAGATTCTTTTGAGAAATCAGCTCATAGTCTCATGGGAACTCCTTTGTAAGTAACTCTCTGCTTCTCTTTTTTTCTCTTGCTGCTTTTAAGATTCTCCCTTTATCTTTAACTTTTGGCATTTTAATTATGATGTGTCTTGGTGTGGTCCTATTTGGCCCAACTTCTTTGGTACTCTCTATACTTCCTGCACTTGTATGTCTATTTCCTTCATCAAATTATGAAGGAAAATTATTAAGGTCTCTTTCGTTATTTTTTTTCAAATAAGTTTTCAATTTCTTGCCCTCCCCTTCTCCTTCTGGCACTCTTATGATTCAGATGTTGGTATGTTTAAAGTTGTCCCAGAGGTTCCTAAGCCTATCCAAGGTGGAGTTTTTTTATTGTATGTTTAGATTTTTTGGTTATCGTTGTTGTTATTCTTCTTTCTACCTGCTATTCTGATTGAATGCTTTTTCTTCCCTTGTATTCCATATCATTGGTTTGATTCTTGGCTTCTTCCTCACCATTGTTGGCTCCTTGTAGATTTTTTTTATTTCACTTAGTGTAACATTCATTTCTTCCCATATGTTTTGGCCATACTCCATGCATTCTTTGAGCATGCTGATGATCACCAGTGTTTTGAACTCTGCATCTGATAGGATGGCTATCTCCATTTCATTTAGTTCTATTTGGGGGTTTTGTTCTGTTCTTTCATTTGAGCCAGCCTGCCTTCCTTCTTCTTTCCTTCTTTCTTTCATATTGTTGTGCAAGTACAGTTGTTTGCATTCCCCCACCACCACCACCAATCACCCCCATCCTCAGACATCCCAAACTCATACTCTCAATCCTAACCCCTTGGTCTTTGTCCATGCATCCTTTATAAATACACCTGAAACCCTTCAGCCTTTTCCTGCCATTATCCATTCCCACCTTTTATCTGGTTACTGTAAGTGTGTTCTTAATTTCAATGTCTCTGATTATATTTTGCTTGCTTGTTTGTTTTGTTGATTAGGTTCCACTTATAGGTGAGCTAATATGGTATTTGTCTTTCACCACCTGGCTTATGTCACTTAGCATAATGGTCTCAAGATCCATCCATGCTGATACAAAGGGTAGGAGATCCTTCATTTTTCTGCTGTGTAATATTCCATCATGAAAAAGCACCATGGTTTTTTGATCCACTCATTTACTGATGGGTAGTTAGGTTGTTTCAAGCACTTCGCTATTGTAAATTGTGCTGCTATGAACACGGGGGTTCATAGATTCTTTTCAATTGGTGTTTCAGGGTTCTTAGTTTATAGTCCCAGCAGTGGAATTGCAGGGTAGAAGGTAGTTCTATTTTTAGTTTTCTGAGGAAATCGCATACTGTTTTCCACAGTAGCTGCACCAGTCTGCATTCCAACCAACAGTGAACTAGGGTTCTCTTTTTCCACAACCTCGCCAGCACTTGTTGTTTGTTGATTTGTTTATTTTGGCCACTCTGACTGGTGTGAGATGGTACCTCATTGTGGTTTCAATTTGCATCTCTCTGAGGGATAGTGATGCTGAGCATCTTTTCATATGTCTCTGGGCCCTCTGTATGTCCTCCTTAGAGAAGTGTCTCTTTAAGTCTTTTGCCCATTTTTTAATTGGGTTGTTTGTCTTCCTGGAGTGGAATTCTGTGAGTTCTTTATATGTTTTGGAGATTGAACCCTTGTGAGAGGTGTCATTGGCAAATATGTTTTCCCATACTGTTGGTTCCCTATTCATTTTGCTGATGTTTTCTTTAGTTGTGCAGAAGCTTTTTATTTTGATGAGGTCCCATTTGTTTATTCTTTCCTTTATGTCCCTTGCTTTAGGGGACATGTCTGTGAGGATGTTGCTGTGTGAAATATCTGAGATTTTCCTTCCTGTGTTCTCTTCTTAGGACTTTTATGGTGTTGCACCTTATACTTAAGTCTATTATCCATTTTGAGTTTATTTTTCTGTGTGGTGTAAATTGGTGTTCTGGTTACGTTTTTTTTTTTTTTTTTTTTCAGATAGCTGTCCACTTCTTCCAACACCATTTGTTGAAGGGACTACTTTTACTCCATTTTATGCTTCTGCCCCCTTTATCAAATACTAATTGACCATACAGACATGGGTTTATTTCTGGGTTCTCTATTTTCTTCCATTGTTCTATGTGTCTGTTCTTATGCCATTACCAGGATGTTTTGATTACCATGGCCTTGTAATACAGTTCGATATCAGGTATGGTGATCCCTCCTACTCTGTTCTTTTTCTCTCAAAATTGCTGCAGCTATTCAGGGTCATTTATGGTTCCATATAAATTTTTGAAATGTTTGTTCAATACCTGTGAAATATGTCATTGGTATTTTAATGGGGATTGCATTGAATCTATAAATTGCTTTGGATAGTATTGACATTTTGATGATGTTAATTCTTCCAATCCATTGACATGGTACATGCTTCCATTTGTTTGTCTTCCTTAATTTCTTTCTTCAGGGTTGTGTAGTTTTCTGAGTATAGCTCTTTTACATCCTTGGTTAAGTTTGTTCCTAGGTACTTTAGTTTACTTGTTGTTATATCAAATGGGATTTTTTTTCTGATTTCTGTTTCTGATATTTCATTGTTGGTGTACAAAAATGCCTTTGATTTCTGAATATTGATTTTGTATCGCACTGTTTTGCCAAATTCACTTATTGGATTGAATAGTTTTTTGGTGGAGTCTACAGATTTTCTATGTACACTATCATGTCATCTGCAAACAATGAGAGTTTTGCTTCCTCCTTTCTAATTTGGGTGCCTTTTATTTTTTCTTCTTGTCTGATTGCTGCCAGTAGGACTTCCAATCCTGTGTAAAATAGGAGTGGTGGAAGCAGACATCCTTGTCTTGTTCATGATCTTAGTGGGAAAGCTCTGAGTTTTTGCCCATTGAGCATGATGTTGGCTGCAGGCCTCTCATATATGGCCTTTATTATGTTGAGGTATGCTCACTCTGCTCCCACTTTGCTGAGTATTTTTATCATAAAATGGAGCTGCACCTTATCAAATCATTTTCTTGCATCTATTGATATGATCATGTAATTTTTATCTTCCGTTTTATTTAAGTGATGTATTACATTTATTGATTTGTGAATATTGTATCATCCTTGCATTCCTGGGATGAATCCCACTTGATCATGATGTATGATCTTTTTAATGTATTGGTGGATCCAGTTTGCCAATATTTTGCTGAGGATTTTAGCATTTATGTTCATCAGTGATATTGGCCTGTAGTTTACTTTTTTTGTTATGTCTTTATCTGGTTTTGGAATTAGGATGATGCTGGTTTCATAAAAAGAGTTTGGGAGTGTTCCAAAGGGAGAAGAGGGAGTGTATCCCTCTTCTTGGATTTTTTGGAAGCCTATGAAGGACAGGTGTTAGCTCTTCCTTAAATGTTTTGTAATATACTTCTGTGAAACAGTCCAGGCCAGGGCATTTGTGTGCCAGGAGTTTTTGGATTACTGCTTCAATTTCATCAGCTGTTATTAGTCTGTTCATACTTTCTGCTTCTTCTTAATTCAGTTTAGAGTGATTATATATTTTTTTTCTAGAAATTTGTCCATTTCATCCAGATTTTCAAATTTCTTGGCATATATTTCTTCATAGTAATTTCTCATGATGCTTTGCATTTCTGTGCTATCAGTTGTAATCTCTCTTCTTTCATTTCTGATTTTATTTACTTGGGTACTCTCTCTTCCCCCCTCCCACCTTGATGAGTCTGGATGAAGGCTTGTGGATTTTGTTTATGCTTTCAGAGAACAATGTCCTGGATTTATTGATCCTTAGCATTGTTTTTTTTTTTTTTTTTTAATCTCTATCTCATTTATTTCTGCTGTGATCTTGGTTATTTCCTTCCATTTTCTTGATCTCAGCTTTGTTTGTTGTTGTTCCCTCTGCTCTTGTAGATGTAGGGTTAGGTTTTTTATATGAAGTATTTCTACCTTCTTTTGGTAGACCTCTATCCCTATGAACTTAGCTCTCAGGACTGCTTTTGCTGTGTCAAATAAGTTTTGGACTGTTGTGAGTTCATTATCATTTGTTTCCAGAAACTTTTTTATTTCTTCCTTAATCTCATTCTTAAACCATTCATTGTTTCATAGCCTGCTATTCAATCTCCAAGAGTTTGAGTGTTTTGCATTTTTTCCTTGTGGTTGGTTTCTAATTTCAGTCCCTTGTGGTCAGAGAAAATGCTTGATGTAATTTCAATTTTCTTGAATTTGTTGAGACTTATTTTGTGTCCTATCATGTGGTCTATCTTTAAAACTGTTCAATGTCATTTGAAAGGAATCTGGCCCAGAGGAAGATGGTGGCAAGATAGGTGGGAGCGGAGTCCACTTCCCCTCAACACCAGTGAAATACCTAGCTGATCTGAGAAGCAGAGCGAACAGCCAATGGTATTCCAGCATATATGAAGATCAGAGACCAAAGATAGAGGACATTGAAAGATCTGATGGTAAGAAGAGTGCTTAAGGACAATAAGGTCCCCGGGACCTGTGCAGGGACCACAGCGGCTGAAGCCCAGGCCTGGGCGCAGGGTCTGCTGCAGGATTCTTGGGAGAGAGCCAGGCTGAGCTGTATGAGCAGCCGCATGCTTCTTTGGACAAGGGGGTCTTGAATAGGAAGAATTCCTCAAAAAGAAAACGAAAATAGAGGCATTCAGCAGCTAGTTAGAGAACTCTCAGCAGCAGCCGCAGCCTCTGGCGCCCCTCCCCCCTCAGCCCCTGGACTGTGAACACGGGATAAGCAGCCCCAACGCTCACCTGAAGCCCCCTTGCGCGCACCCAGATTAGAGGACTGGGGGCCCACAGCTGAAACCCCAGCTGGCTGCCCACACCTGAAACCCCGGAGGAGCACCCACACCTGAAACCTTGGGTGGGTGCGCACCACCGGGAGCAGAGGCTAGCTGCCCCACAGAAAGGCCCAAGGCGGCTGGCGGCTGAGCTACTCAGTTCCAAAGCAGCAGACCGGCCGGCCACACGTGACTCAGTCCCAAAGCAGCAAATGGCGGGCAGGCCTCGCAACTCAGGCTCAGAGAGTCTGACGGGCCTGGCCACGTGACACAGGCCAAGAGCAGCTGACCAGCCAGCTATGCCTGACCCAGGCCCAAAGCAGTAGATCGCCTGATCAACGGCCTGGCTGCCTACGACCTACGAGGAACCACACCTAAAAGCACCGGTTCTGAACAACTCCTACCTAGCCCCTGCGCACAGAGCCCTGCAGGGCCTACTGGCTCTCTAGGACTAAGGAAGAACACCCAGCAAAGGGGAGCTGCAGGGCTAGGGGAGACTGCATTCCCCGGGAAGACTCGACCCAGTAGGGGGCTGAACTACCCCATAGAAGCACCGAGAGCCCCTAGCATCTCAGACAGCAAAGAGCAAGAAGGTGGCGTGTGAGTTTCCCCTAATTGGTGCAACTCAAGGATAGCACAACTGGTGAACTAAAGGCCTAGTGGGGAGCAGAAGGACCCTGAGGAACTGGACTGGAGGCTGAACAACAGTGAAGAGTGTGGCTCAAGAAGGGAGAAAACTGAAACCAATCCTTCCAACCACCCCCTCCCGTTCACAGACAGGAAGACCAGCAGAACTAACCTGACCAGTTTAAAGCCAGCAGAAGACTTTTTTTTTCTTTCCTCCTTTCCCCCTGAATTCCTTCTTCCTTTCTGTCCTTCTTTCTTTCTTTATTCCTTCTTCCTTCCATCCTTTACTTTTTTATTCCTTCTTCCTGCCTTCTTTTATTTCTTCTTTTGTTTTAATTTTTTCTTAAAATTCCTTCTTATCTTGCCTCTGATCTTTCTTTATTCCTTCTTCCTTCCTTCCTTTCCTTTTCTATTCCCTTTTTCCCTCCTTCCCTTCTCCCACCCCGCTTTCTCTTTTTCCCAAGGTGAGAAAACAAAACCTGGAGAGCTGAAAAGACCAGAGATAGACCATGTTACACCCATTAACGTCAGCTCAAGACCAGTGAGCACAAGAGATTAAGGAGACAGCACCACTCAAACCCATTGGCATTCTACCATAAAAATTCATACCATAAACCCAGGGAGTCAGAATAAACCAATTTAAGGAGCAGAGGCTAACAAGAAGAGTCTCACAAACAATGGGAAGACAAAGAAACAATCCCCAAATGAAAGGAAAGGGGGAACTCTCAGAAACAATGCAAACTGAAAAAGAGGCAAGTCAACTATCAGATACTGAGTTCAAAGCAATGGTTATCAGGAAGGTCACCGAGCTCTCTGAGCTCACAGAGGACTACCAGAAACTACAGGGAAACTACAATGAACTCACTGCAAACTATATCAACATGAACAAGGAAATAGAAACTATCAACAAGGGCCAAGAGGAAATGAAGAATACAATTTCTGAATTGAAGAACACAGTAGAAGGAAAGAAAAGCAGACTTGATGAAGCAGAGGATTGGATCAGCGAGCTGGAGGACAAAGTAGAAAAAAAGAGCAAGAAAAGGAAAAGAGGCTCAGAAAGAATGAAGAGGTGATAAGAGAAATGCAGAACAACATGAAATGTAACAATATCCGTATAATAAGAATACCAGAAGGAGAAGAAGAAGAGCAAGGGATAGAAAACCTGTTTGAAAAAGTAATGATGGAAAATTTTGCTAACAGAAGAGAGAAAATGTCACCCAAATCCAGGAAACACAGAGAGTCCCAAGCAAGAGGAACCCAAAGAGGCCCACCGCAAGACACATCATAATTAAAATGGTAAAATTCCAAGAAAAAGAGAGGATCTTGAAGGCAGCAAGGGAGAAACAGGAAGGAACATACAAGGGAGCCACAATAAGGTTAGCAACTGACTTCTCAATGGAAACGCTCCAAGCCAGAAGAGAATGGCAAAAAATATTCCAAGTAATGAGAAACGGAGGCCTGCAACCAAGACTACTTTACCCAGCAAGGCTCTCAATCAAGATAGAAGGCTAAATAAGGAGTTTCCCAGACAAAAGAAGTCTAAAAGAATACACTTCCACCAAACCAGCTCTGCAAGAGATACTAAAGGGACTGCTTTAAGGAAAGGAAGGTAAGGAGAAAGAGAGAAGAACACAGGCAGGAAAAAATGGCAATAAATATCTACCTATCAATAATAACCTTAAACGTAAATGGATTAAATGCTCCAATCAAAAGACATAGAATAGCTGAATGGATAAGAAAACATGACCCACACATATGCTGCCTACAAGAGACCTATCTCAGGACAAAAGACCTACACAGACTGAAAGTGAAGGGCTGGAAACAAATTTTCCAAGCAACGGACAGGAAAAAAAAGCAGGGGTAGCAATACTCATATCAGACAAAATAGACTTCCAAAGAAGGAACATAAAGAGAGACCCAGGTCACTTCATAATACTCAAAGGAAGAATCCACCAAGAAGACATAAATATTGTAAATGTATATGCACCCAACGTAGGAGCACCCAAATACATAAAGGATATCTTGGAGGACTTCAAGAAAGATATTGACAGCAACACAATTATAGTAGGGGACTTTAACACCCCACTGTCAAAAATGGACAGGTCTTCCAAACACAATATCAAGAAGGATATTGTGTCACTTAACAATACCCTAGAGGAAATGGACTTAACTGATATATATAGAGAGAGCTTTTCATCCCAAAGAAGCAAAATACACATTCTTTTCAAGTGTACATGGAAATTTTTCAAAGATAGGCCACATGATAGGACACAAAGCAAGCCTCGACAAATTCAAGAAAATTGAAATCATATCAAGCATTTTCTCTGACGACAAGGGACTGAAACTAGAAACCAACACCAAAGGAAAAATCCCCAAACACTCGAAATCATGGAGACTGAATAGCATGCTATTAAACAATGAATGTGTCAAGAACCAGATTAGGGAAGAAATCAAAAACTTTCTGGAAACAAATGAAAATGAACTCCCAACATCCCAAAACCTATGGGACACAGCAGAGGCAGTCCTGAGAGGGAAGTTCATAGCAATACAGGCCTACATGAAAAAGATAGAAACATTTCAAACAAACAACCTAACCCTACGCGTACAAGAACTCGAGGAACAACAACAAAGACAGCCCAGAGCAAGCAGAAGGAAGGAAATAACCATGATCAGAGCAGAACTAAATGACATAGAGACTAAAAGCACAATTCTAAGGGTCATTGAATCCAGGACCTAGTTCTTTGAAAAGATAAACAAAATCGACAAGCCTTTAAGTAGGCTCAGCAAGAAAAAGAGAGTTAGGATCCAAATAAACACAATTAGAAATGGAAGAGGAGAGATTACAACTGATACCATAGAAATACAAAGGATTGTAAGAAATTACTACGAAGAACTGTATGCCAAGAAATTGGAAATCCTAGGTGAAATGGACACGTTTCTAGAAAAATATAATCTTCCAAAACTAAATGAAGAAGAAGCAGAAAACCTGAACAGACCAATAACAGCAGACAAAATTGAAGCAGTTGTGAAAAAATTCCCTACAACCAAAAGCCCTGGACCAGATGGTTTCACAGGAAAATTCTACAAAGCATTTAAGGAAGTTCTAACCCCTTTCCTTCACAGACTATTCGAAAAAATCCAAACTGATGGAAGACTCCCACACTCTTTTTATGAAGATAGCATCATCCTAATCCCAAAACCAGATGAAGAATCAACAAAGAAAGAAAACTTCAGGCCAATATTGCTGATGAACATAGATGCTAAAATTCTCAACAAAATATTGGCAAACCGCATCCAGCAATACATTAAAAAGATCATACACCATGACCAAGTGGATTCATCCCAGGGATGTAAGGATAGTACAATATTTGCAAGTCAATAAACATAATACATCAGATCAATAACAGCAAAGACAAAATCACATGATCATATCAATAGATGCACAAAAAGCATTTGATAAGATACAGTACCATTTTTGATAAAAACTCAGCAAAGTGGGAATAGAGGGAGCATTCCTCCACATAATAAAGGCCACATATGAGAGACCTACCGCCAACATGATACTCAATGGGCAAAAACTGAAATTTTTCCCACCAAGATCAAGAACAAGACAAGGATGCCCTCTCTCACCACTCCTATTCAACATAGTATTGGAAGTCCTAGCCACAGCAATCAGAGAAGAAAAGGAAATAAAGGCATCCAAATTGGAAAGGAGGAAACAAAACTATCATTGTTTGCAGATGACATGATAGTGTACATGGAAAATCCTATAGATTCCACCAAAAAACGACTCAACCTAATAAATGAATTTGGCAAAACACCTGGATACAAAGTCAATACTCAAAAATCAAAGGCACTCCTGTATACCAAAAATGAAACAGCTGAAACAGAAATCAGGAAAAAAAATCCATTTGATATAGCAACAACAACAATAACAAGAATACCTAGGAATAAACCTAACCAAGGAGGTAAAAGACTTGTACTCAGAAAACTACAGAACACTGAAGAAAGAAATTAAGTAAGACACATACAAATGGAAGCATGTACCATGCTCATGGATTGGAAGAATTAACATCATCAAAATGACCATACTAACCAAAGCAATTTATAGATTCAATGCAATCCCTGTTAGAGTACCCATGACATATTTCACAGATATAGAAGAAACATTTCAGAAATTTATATGAAACCATAAACGACCCTGAATAGCTACAGCAATTTTGAGGAAGAAGAACAAAGCAGGAGGGATCACAATACCTGATATCAAACTGTATTACAAGACCACTGTAATCAAAACAGCCTGGTACTGGGGTAAAAACAGGCACATAGACCAATGGAACAGAACAGAGAGCCAAGAAATAAACCCAAGTCTTTAAGGTCAATTAATATTTGACAAAGGAGGCAGGAGCATAAAATGGAGCAAAAACAGCCTCTTCAACAAATGGTGTTGGGAGATCTGGACAGCTATGTGCAAAAAAGTGAAACTCGATCACCAACTTGTGCCATACACGAAAATAAACTCAAGATGGATAAAAGACTTAAATATAAGTTGTAACACCATAAAAGTCCTTGAGGAAAATATTGGCAGAAAGATCTCAGACATTCCATGCAGCAACATCCTCACAGACATGTCCCCTAAAGCAAGGGACATAAAGGAAAGAATAAACAAATGGGACCTCATCAAAATCAAAAGCTTCTGCATGGCTAAAGAAAAGATCACCAAAATACACAGAGAACCAACAGTATGGGAAAACATATTTGCCAATGAAACCTCAGACAAGGGCCTGATCCCCAAAATATATAAAGAAATCAGACAACTCCACTCCAGGAAGACAAACAACCCAACTAAAAAATGGGCAAAGGTCTTTAACAGACACTTCTCCAAGGAAGACATACTGAGGGTCCAGAGACATATGTAAAGATCTCAGCATCACTAGCCATCAGGGAGATGCAAATTAAAACCACAGTGAGGTAGCATCTCACACCAGTCAGAGTGGCCAACATAAACAAATCCACAAACAAATGTTGGAGAGGATGTGGAGAGAAGGGAACCCTAGTGCACTGTTGGTTGGAATGCAGACTGGTGAAGCCACTGTGGAAAATAGTATGGAATTTCCTCAGAAAACTAAAAATGGAACTGCCCTTTGACCCAGCAATTCCTCTGCTGGGATTATACCCTAAGAACCCTGAAACACCAATTCAAAAGAACCTGTGCACCGCAATGTTCATAGCAGCACAATTTACAATAGCCAAGTACTGGAAGCAACCTAAGTGCCCATCACCAAACGAGTGGAGCCAAAAACTATGGTATATTTACACAATGGAATTCTATGCAGCAGAGAGAAAGAAGGAGCTTATACTTTTTGCAACAGCATGGATGGAACTGGAGAGCATTATGTTAAGTGAAATAAGCCAGGTGGTGAGGGACAAATACCATATGATCTCACCTTTAACTGGAACATAATAAATAGGATAAAAAAAAAAAAGGAAAGAAAATATAACCAGAGACATTGAAGTTAAGTACAATCTAACAATGGTTAGGGGGGAGTGGGGAGGGGACAGTGAGGAGAGGGGATTACAGGAACTACTATAAAGGACACATGGACAAAATCAAGGGGGAGGGTGGACGTGGGGGAGGGAGGTGGGTTCAGCTGGGGTGGGGTGGAGGGATGGGGAGAAAAGGCACACAACTGTAATTGAATAACAATAAAAAATTTTAAAAAGTAAAAGAAAGGAATCTTTGTTTTGCTTCTTTTAGATGAAAGTTTCTGTACATATCACTTAAATCCATTTGATCTAGGGCATTGTTCAATGCCACAATATCCTTGTTGATATTTTATTTGGAAGATCTATCCCTTGTTGACAGAGTTTTTAAAATCCCCTCGTATAAGTGTGTTGCTGTCTATAACTTTGCTGTCATCCTCCAAGATTCTCTTTATATATTTGTGTGCTTCTAGGTTGGGTGCATATAGGTTTATAATGTTTATGTCTTCTTGATGTTATCTTCCCCTGAGTATTAGTAAGTGGGTTTCTGTGTCTCTTTTTATGGTCTTTTTTTGAAGTCTATTTTTATTGATATAAGTATTACTACCCTGGCTTTTTTTTTTTTCTATCCATTTGCTTGGAATATTTTTTTCGATCTCTTCACTTTCACTTTGTGTAGGTCTTTTGTTTTCAGTTAGGTCATTTGTAAGCAGCATATGTGAGAGTCATGTTTTCTTATCCATTCAGCTATTCTATGTCTTTTTTTATAAATTCAGTTACAATTGTCTGCATTTTCTCCCCATCCCTCCACCCCACCCCAGGCAGTCCCACCTCCCTACCCAACCTCTACCCTGTCTTTTGATTGGAGCTTTTAATCCATTGATATCTAAGATTATTATTGATAGGTACTTGTTCATTGCCATTTTACTTCCTTCATACTGTGTTTCTTTTTCTCTCTTACTCTTTTTCTTCCTCTCAAAGCAGTCCCTTCAGCATATCTTGTAGAGCTGGTTTGGAGAAGGTGTATTCTTCGAGGCTTCTTTTGTCTGGGAAACTCCTTATTTCACCTTCCATTTTAATTGAGAGCCTTGCTGGATAGAGTAGTCTTGGTTGTAGGCCTTTATTTTTCATTATTTACAATATTTCTTGCCATTCCCTTCTGGCTTGTTTTGTTTCCACTGAGAAGTCAGCTGGTACCCTTATTGTGGCTCCTTTTCATGTTGTCTCCTGTGTCTCCCTTGCTGCCTTTCAGATTCTCTCTTTTCCTTGGAATTTTGCCACTTTAATTATGATGTGTCTTGAAGTGGGCCTCTTTGGGTTCTTCTTCATTGGGACTCTCTGTAATTCCTGGATTTGTGTGACCTTTTTCCTCATCAATATAGGGAAGTTTTCCATCATTACTTTTTCAAACAGGTGTTCTACACCTTGTTCTTCTCTTTCTCCTTCTGGTATCCCTATTATACAGATATTATTTAGTTTCATGTTGTCCTACATGTCCCTTAAGATCTGTTCAGTCTTTTTGAATCTTTTCTCCTTTTCTTGCTCTTTCTGGGTGTTTTTTTCTACTTTGTCCTCCAGCTCACTGATTTGATCCTCTGCTTCATCTAGCCTGTTTTTGATTACTTCTACTGTTCTTCAATTCAGAAATTGTATTCTTCATTTCCTCTTGGCTCTTGTTGATAGTTTCTATTTCCTTTTCTATGGTGATATTGTTTGTAGCAAGTTCCTTGCAGTTTCCCTGTAGTTTTTAGTAGTTCTCAGTGAGCTCATTCAGTTTCCTTATAACCATTGCTTTGAACTCAATATCTCATTGTTGACTTGCCTCTGTTTTATTTAGCCTTCCTTCTGAGGATTCCTTTTTTCCTTTAATTTGGGATGTGTTTCTTTGTCTTCCCATTGTTTGTGAGACTCTTCTTGTTTGCTGCTGCTTCTTCAACTGATTTATTTTGACTTCCTGAGTTTTTGGTGTGAACTTCTGTGGTAGGACTACTGTGAGAATCAGTGGTGCAGTCTCCTTGATCTCCTGAACTTGATTCTCTTGGAACACCATTCATGTTGGCTCTCTGGATGTAATTGGGTTGTGACTATTGTTATGTCATTCTTTGTTGAGTTCTTCCCTCCAGCTAGTTGACTGAGGGTCACTCCGCCTACCACATCTTGTATGCTGTTGTACAGGTGCTACCAGAAAAAAATCCCACAGAGTCCAGGGAATAAATTCATATCCACACAAATATCTGCCACCTGCAATCACACTATCAACAGCAAATGAACCAGTATTAATAAGGGTGTAAAGAGATTAAGACCATTATAAGAAAGGAGGGAAATAAACTATAGTATAAATTCTACTGACTTAATATGCACACACCTGTTAAATAAAAAATATATGTTAAAAAGCAATGCAGGGAAGAAAATATTGCTAATCTTGGAGAAGACCGCAGTGGATTTCATCTAGGTAACCTGTGTTATTTACCCCTGTTTTTTTCCTTCAGATCTGCCTCTGGTTATGTCAGATGTTGATCCTGTCTGACCTTTATCCTTCCCAATTGTTATCCATATGTGAATGTGGGACTGTCTCTTCTGCTGTCACGCCACCACCTCTCTGCACCATACTGACTCTCCATCCATCTCTACAACTCTGCCCGTCCTACCTGTGTGGATGAATGTGGCCTCTTTAAATACTTGATGTTCAGACTTCCATACAACTTGTTTTTCTGATAGTTCTGGGTTTTATTTGTTTTGAGATATGGTTGTAATTCTTTCTATGTTTGTGCAAGGAGGCATAGGCTTACCTATGCCTCCATCTTGACCAGAAATTCCAGTTCTTAGTTTCTTAAAGTTTAAAATGAGAGTAACATTCATTTTCCTCATAGAATTACCATAGGATTAAATAAGATAAGGCTTGTAAGCATATTGCTTGGCATTTAGAACTTATGTTATTTCTTCTTTTATGAAAAGCTCAGTGTGGCACAAGAAACAAACCCAACCACATTGATAGATTTGGTGCTAGCCCTGGGGTGACCATTCTCAGCCATGTAGCCACAAGCATGAGGATAAACCCAAAGAATTAATTAACACTAAACCCCAAATGAAAGCCACTACTTAGTATTATGTGAAAACTAAATTCTATTTGTTAACAAGACACAAAGCCTGTTTTTCAGTTTTTCAGTTACTTGCAGTTACTCCTTTAATCCAGACTCAAGCCAATAACTAGATATGATTTGTTATAAGTTGCAACTCCATTTAAGAAATAAATCAGAAATTTGTAGTGCACGTGTAGGGGAGCATATGTCCATATGTACACATGCACATGTCTGTACATGTACACATGCTCAAGTGCCTGCAGGAAAGTTCAAGCTGTTTGTTCACAAGACAATTCTATGCCTCATTGGGCATATGAAAGCTGCAGGTAGCAGGTGTTTCTGGCAGAATAGCTGTGCAGTAGGGCCTGCTACATTTCCCTTCCATGTGTTCATTTCCTAAGCTGAAGGTAGGCTCCTTGTTGACTGAAAGGCCAGAGAAAAGGCTAGCACTGGATGTGTGGGCCCCAGTGTCAAGACATCTTAAGAAGGGAAAGAAACACCCAGGTACAGGGAAGTTGGTAAAGAAATGAGCCAGGAAATACTCAAAGTTCAACCTGTAATTTGAGGCAGGATCAAAAGCCCAGGGAGTGAATAGCTGAAGCTTTTGTCATCCTCAGGCCCTGGGGACAAACAAGCATAGTTGGAAAAACTCCAGGGCTCCGTCAGAACCCAGGGACCCAACCAGCATTATACAGGAGAGGGTTGTGACAATGCAGCCCCAGGGGAATGGCATGGCTGGCTCTCAGTTTGCCACATGGGGGAAGTAGCTGCACACTCAGGCAGGTGGACGAGGCAGGGAAGGGACTGAAGAGAGAGAAGGGGCAGGGAGATGCAAGGGGGTAACTCTTATCCTGAAACAGTAGGACCCAGCTCTCCCCACACATCTGTATACCCTCCCTCCCCTGGTGTGCAGCCTGGCAGAAGGTTGTATAGCTGGGTGGGCCACCTGGGATGACAGGGACTCTGTCTGCACAGATGGTTGGCCTGAGGCAGACAAATGCAAGAGGCTGCCAACACACTCCTACCAGGACCAACCCAACTCTCTAGAATCCAAAAGCTTCTAGATTTTTTCCCTGGGATGGGAAAACAGTCTTGCACCATGCTCAGTTACACAGAAGAGGTCAGTGTCTGTAAGTATCTGCTGGGAGGATGGCGTGAATTCGAACCGGATTGCCCAGGTCTAGTAACTTACCTTCTCCAAGCCTTAGATATCTTGTCTGAGAATGCATCAAGCACTTCTAACTGAATAAGGGTTGTGGGAGCAGGAGTTGGGGTGTTAAGGAAACTTCCAGGGTGCTGGAAACTTTTTGTTTTGATTTGGTTGGTGATTGCCTGGGATGCAGCACTACACACACGATTGTGGCACTTAATGAACAAATAAGAGGGTGCCACAGAATTTATTGGAAAAGGCCACCTCCTGTGTGGTTGGGTTAAGGGACCCAGGGCATATCATCTCCCCAACTGCATTCATACCACTCCCATTTCCCATTATTGATGCTATAAATTCTACTGTTACAAATGAACACCTTTGGCTGAAAGCTCTGTCTTTGGTTGGCACAATAAGAATAATTTGTTTTCTTATCCCACCTACAACTTAGAAGAGAGATAGTCAGGGTGGAGAGGGACAACTGAAAATACATTTCCCACATTATAACTTTGCCAAAAATAGGCTGTGTGTGAAAAGCTTTTTGTTCGTACACAGAGCTCTCTGGAAGATGGAAAAGAACAGATCAAGGAGAAGCAAGTGCCCCTGCCTGGCCCCCAGCAAGACAGGACTTTGGGAATTGGAGGACCTCAGGAAGCTGAAGACTGAGGAATGACAGTAGGATTGGGATTCCAGAACCCTAATGAAGGCCAGCTGGCCCCCTTGCTGCTGGAGGGTGTATGGAACTCCACTCTGAGTCTGCTCTCTGAATAACGAAAGGGAAACAAGCCCATCAGCTCACCAAGCTTTAAACTGCAGGCTCCCAAGGGAAGTCAGTCACTATATTTTGAGGCTGTGGATTAAGTACTTTTTATGCCCCAAACTGTATCCTCCCATACACAGAAAAGGAGTGGTATCCTTTCTAGAAAATTCATAATATCAAAGTTATAATAAATTAAGGAATACTTTAAAATTTTTGGCATTTATCAGACTCGACAATTGTTTGAAAAATTGTTCTTCATATGTCTGTGAAGCAAATGGCTTCAGTCTGCAACTAACACCTGCACCTCCATCATGGAGTGGTCTGACAGAGAGAGACCAGTGGTATGTATGGAGCCAACAGAGGAGCTTATGCAAACCTGACAGAGCTGAGGAAAACCACTTTAATGGAAGGAAACCCAGCAATGATGTATGGCATAAAACAAATAATCCCTTTGCTGAACTTTATCATATATTTTTATAAACAAACCTAGAATTTCCCAGAAATGTTGCTTTAAATTCAGCCTAAGGTTGGGGATCCTTCTGTGCACACACACAGACACATATACACACACACTCACCAAGCACCATTGTACCACTCTCTCAGGTTAACAGCACATGTGGTTGGCAGCCTTCTATGACTGAAATAATTTCTCTCCTATTGACTCACTGTTAATAGAGGGTGATGAGGGCATCATCTGGAGTTCAGGGCAAACAGTGGCACCCTGGGTAGCCCTGCTCAAAGCTGTGACTCATTCTGAGGAGGGCAGCAGAGCTGGACAGACCTCAGAGGTCTGATCTTCCTTAGGAACCCTAGGATAGTATTCCTGGGACCTGGGGCCTGCCCCACCCCCCCACACCTGGCATACCTCAGTATTGTCATCTGTGACAAGAGGCCATGGAACTCATGGTCTCTTAAGATATCCTGCGGTGGTTCTTTGCTTTTACTGTTTCAAAACAGACAAGAAGAACCTCAGCAATAACCCTAGAACTCCAAGGAATCAAAGAAATAAGACCAAAACACAGCAGAATGTGTGATGGCAACTTTCCCTTAATTTAGGATTTAAGGAAAGAGCTTGGAGGGTTGCTGTGTCCTCCAGCTCTGGGAGGCTGGCAATGCCTGAAAGTGAGTCTGACAGGTGTGAGGAAGCCTCAGAAATATCTATGAAGACTTGAAGATGTTGAAAACTATTGTCAATATCAGACCTGAAAAGAAAGCCTGCCCTGATGGACAAAAGACCTGGGCAGACACTTCTCCAGGGAGGAAATGCAGAGGGCCCAGGGACATATGAAAAGATGTTCAGCATCACCAGCTATTAGAGAGATGCAAATTAAAACTACAATCAGATACCACTTCATATCAGTCAGAATGACCATCATAAACAAATCAACAAACAACAATTGCTGTCAAGACTGTGGAGAAAAGGGAACCCTAGTACCCTGTTGGTGGGAATGCAGACTGATACAGCCACTGTGGAAAACACTATAGAATTTCCTCATAAAACTAAAAAACTACCTTTTGACCTGGCAATTGCAGTGCTGGGATTATATACTAAGACACCTGAAACACCAACTCAGAAGAACCTGTGGATCCCAATTTTCATAGCAGCACAATTTATAATAGCCAAGTGTTGGAAACAATCTAAGTGCCCATCAGTAAATGAGTGGATCAAAAAACTATGGTACATTTACACAATGGAATATTATGCAGAAGGAAGAAAGAAGGAGCTCCTTCCCTTCACAACAGCATGAATGGATCTGGAGAGCATTATGCTAAGTGAACAATGACAGGCAATGAAAGACAAACACCATATGATATCACCTTTAACTGGACAAAACAAACAAAATGACAAAGCAAAACAAATCAACAAAACAAACAAGCAAGCAAAATATAACCAGAGACATTGAAATTAAGAATAATCTGACAGTAAACAGAGGGGACGTGGGAGGGGACAATGGGAGACAATGGACGTGGGAGGGGAAGGGTTTTCAGGAACTACTATAAAGGACACATGGACAAAAGCAAACAGGAGGGTGGAAGCAAAGGGGACAGGTGGGTTTGGCTGGGGTGGGGGAGAGTGGTGGGCAAAAATGCAAACAATTGTAATTGAAAAATAATAAAATAATTACATAAATAAATAAATAAATAAATAAGAAATTACCCAGAACAAACAACAGAACAGTAGTGATAGAGAAGCCTCAAAACCTCAGACAGACAGAAGAACCAGCTTCAACACAATCTGTCTGCACCTGTACAACAGAATACAAGACGTGGTGGGCGGAGTGACCGTTGCTTAAGCAGCTAGAGGGAAGAACCCACCAAAGAAAGACCCAATGATAATCAAAACCCAAAGACATACAGAGAGCCAGCATAAATGACAGCCCAAGAGCAGCAAGTTCAGGAGATCAAGGAAACTGCATTACTGAATCTCACAGGTCTCCTACTTTAGAAGTTCACACCGTAAACCCAGGGACTCAGAACAGATCACTTTAAGCATCAGAGGCGAACAAGAAGAGTCTCAAAACAAGGGGAGACAAAGAAACACACCCCAAATGAAAGGAGGAAGCTTCAAAAAGAATCCTAAATGAAATAGAGGCAAGTCAACTATCAGATATTGAGTTCAAAGCAATGGTTATAAGGAAGCTCAATGAGCTCACAAAGAATTACCAAAAAATACAGAGCAACTACAAGGAACTCATTTCACTCTATATCAACATGAAAAGGAAATAGAAAACATCAACAAGGGCCAGGAGGAATTGAAGAACACAGTAGAAGTAATCAAAAACAGGCTAGATGAAGCAGAGGATTGAATCACCAAGCTGGAGGACAAGGTAGAAAAAAACACCCCAAAAGAGCAAGAAAAGGAAAACAGAAAGAATGAAGAGGAGTTAAGGGAACTGCAGGGCAACATGAAATGTAATAAAATCCATATAATAGGGATACCAGAAGGGAAGAAGAAGAGCAAGGGATAGAAAACCTGTTGGAAAAAGTAATGATGGAAAACTTCCCTATATTGATGAGGGAAAAAGTCACACAAATCCAGGAATCACAGAGAGTCCCAACGAAGAAGAACCCAAACAGGCCCACTTCAAGACACATCATAATTAAAATGGCAAAATTCCAAGACAAAGAGAGAAACCTGATGGCAGCAGGGAGCAACAGGAAGTAACATAAGTGGGAGTCCCAATAAGACTAGCAGCTGACTTCTCAATGGAAACACACAAGCCAGAAAGGAATGTCAAGAAATATTCCAAGTAATGAAAAATAAAGGCCTACAGCCAAGACTACTCTATCCAGCAAAGCTCTCAATGAAAGGAGAAGTACAAATAAAGAGTTTCCCAGACAAAAGAAGCCTCAAAGAATACACCTCCTCCAAATCAGCTCTGCAAGAGATGCTAAAGATACTGCTTTAAGGAAAGGGAAAAAAAAAAAAAAGAGTGAGAGAGAGAAGAACATAGGTATGAAAAAATGGCAATAAATAAATACCTATCAATAAAAACCTTAAATGTAAACAGATTAAATGCTCCAATCAAAAGACATAGAATAGCTGAATGGATAAGAAATCATGAGCCACACATATGCTGCCTACAAGAGACCCACCTGAGAACAAAAGACCTACACAGACTGAGAGTGAAGGGCTAGAAAAAAAATATTCCAAGCAAATAGACAGAAAAAAAGCCAGGTAGTAACATTCATATCAGACAAAACAGACTTCAATAAAAGAGCCACAAAAAGAGACCCAGAAGGTCACTTCATAATACTCAAGGGAACAATCCATCAAGAAGACATAAACATTGTAAGTATATATGCTCCCAACAGAGAAGCACCCAAATACATTAGGAAAATATTGGAGGACTTCAAGAAAGATATTGACAGCAACACAATTAGAGTAAGGGGTTTTAGCACCCCATTGTCAAAAAATGGATAGATCTTCCAAACAAAATATCAACAAAGATATTGTGGCATTGAACAATGTCCTAGATCAAATCAACTTAACTGATATATAGAGAGAGCCTTTCATCCCAAAGAAGCAAAATACACATTCTTTTCAAATGCACATGGAATATTTTCTTTTTTATTTTTTATTTTTTATTTTTTTTAAGGCCAGATTTTCTTATTATAAGTCAATATACTAACAAAAATTATAGCTCCTAAAATAATGCACATTTCATCATTTATTAGTTCAATAATATGTATTCCATGCTTATGATGTGCTAAGTTCTGTTCTGGCCACTGTAGATAAAGCAGTAAACAAAACAAAAGATAGACCACATGATAGGACACAAAACGAGTCTCAACAAATTCAGAAAATTGAAATCATATCAAGCATTTTCTCCGATCACAAGGGACTGAAATTAGAAACCAACCTCAAGGAAAAAATGCAAAACACTCAAACTCATGGAGATTGAATAGCAAGCTATTAAACAATGAATGGGTCAAGAATGAGATTAAGGAAGAAATCAAAAAGTTTCTGGAAACAAAAGAAAATGAACTTACAACAATCCAAAACTTATGGGACTCAGCAAAGGCAGTCCTGAGAGGGAAGTTCATAGCAATAGAGGCCTACCTCAAAAAGATAGAAACATTTCAAACAAACAACCTAATCCTACGCCTACAAGAACTAGAGGAACAACAACAAAGAGCCCAGAGCAAGTAGAAGGAAGGAAATAACCAACACAGAGCAGAATTAAACGACATGGAGACTAAAAGCACAATTCTAAGGATCAATAAATCCAGGAGCTTGTTCTCTGAAAAGATAAACAAAATTGACAAGCCTTTAAGGAAACTCATCAAGAAAAAAAGAGAGAGGACCCAAATAAACACAATCAGAAATGAAAGAGGAGAGATTACAACTGATACCAAAGAAATACAAAGGATTGTAAGAAATTACTATGAAGAACTATATGCCAAGAAATTTGAAAACTTAGGTGAAATTGACAGATTTCTAGAAAAATATAATGTTCCAAAACTGAGTGAAGAAGAAGCAGAAAGCCTGAGCAGACCAATAACAGCTGATGAAATTGAAGCAGTAATCAAAAAAAACTCCCGACACACAAAAGCCCTGGACCTCATGGTTTCACAAGAGAATATTACAAAACAGCTAAGGAGGACTTAACCCCTATCCTTCACAGATTGGTGTTGGGAGATCTGGACAGCTACCAGCAAAAAATGAAACTAGATCACCGACTTACACCATACACAAAAATAAATTCAAGGTGGATAAAAGACTTAAATGTAAGTCGTGACACCATAAAAGTCCTAGAGGAAAGCCTAGGTAGGAAAATCTCAGACATTCCATGCACCAATATTTTCACTGATCGTGTCCCCTAGAGCAAGGGTCATAAAAGAAAGAATAAATAAATGGACCTCGTGAAATTAAAAAGCTTCTGCATGGCTAAAGAAAATAGCATTAAAGTGAAAAGATAACCAACTATATGGGAAAACATATTTGCCAATGATACCTCAGACAAGGCTTTGATCTCTAAAATATACAAAGCACTCACAAGACTCCATTCCAGAAAGACAAACAACCCAATTAAAAAATGGGCAAAAGACTTGAACAAACACTTTTCCAAGGAGGACATACAGAGAGGGCTCAGAGTCATATGAAAAGATGTTCAGCATCACTAGCCATCAGAGAGATGCAAATTGAAACCACAATGAGATTCCACTTCACATCAGTCAGAATGGCCATCATAAACAAATTAACAAACAAGTTTTGGAGAGGATGTGGAGAAAAGAGCACCCTAGTGAATTGTTGGTGGGAATGCAGACTAGTGCAGCCACTGTGGAACACAGTATGGAATTTCCTCAGGAAACTAAACATGGAATTGCCTTTTGACCCGGCAATACCACTGCTGAGATTATACCCTAAAAAACCTGAAACACCAATCCAAAAGAACCTACGCATTCAGTGTCATAGCAGCACAATTTACAATAGCCAAGTGCTGGAAGCAACCTAAGTGCCCATCAGTAAATGAATGGAAAAAAAATGTGGTTCATTTACACAATGGAATACTTTGCAGCAGAAAGTAGAAGGAGCTCCTATTCTTTGTGACGGCATGGATGGAACTGGAGAGCATTATACTAAGTGGAATAATCCAGGCAGTGAGGGACAAATACCATATGATCTCACCTTTAACTGGAACCTAATCAACAAAACAAACAAGCAAGCAAAATGTAACCAGAGAAATTGAAATTAAGAACAATCTCACAGTAACCAGAGGAGGGGTGGGAAGGAATAATGGGGGGAAGGGGAGAAGGGTTTTCAGGAACAACTATAAGGGACACATGGACAAAAGCAAGGGGTTGTGGAATTGGAGAGGGAGGTGGGGATGGCTAGGGTGGGGGGGACTGGTGAGGGGTAAATGCAGACAACTGTAATTGAACCACATAAAATAATTTTTAAAAAAGGAACATGTATAAAGGACAGATGGACAAAGCCAAAGGGGATTAGGATTGAGGGTAGGAGGTGCAGGTGTGTGGGATGGGAGTGAGTGGCAGGGGGGAAATGGAGATACCTGTAGTTGAACAATAAAAAATATAAATAAATGTTTTTAAAAAGGAAAGCCTGCCCTTAAAATTTATATATATATATATATATATATATATATATATATATATATATATATATACACACACACACACACACACAGATTTATACATAATATATATCTATACATATATATGCAAGTGTTATTTGACCAGGGGACAATAAGTTTTTTTATACCTAGTTCTTTCTAGAAATAAATGAAGTGAGTTGAAAGGGCTGTCTGTTATTGGAATGACATTCTCTCACTGAAAAATTTCTGTATTGGCTTCCATGGAGTGCTGGGGCTAAGAATGGTGTTTGTCTTTTTACATCTTTTTGGCTTTTTCTAAATATTCTATAATGAGCATGTGAATTAACTATAGGTACATGTATTTTTAATATAATTACAATTGGGCCTTTAATATCAGAGAAATGCATAAAATGTGAGGAAGTTGTTAGAGGCCCAAAAGTAGAACCATCATCTAGCAACATCTGGGGGAAACTGAGGCCCAGAGTGGCAGATGGCTCCTCCTGGGATGGGAGTCCTGCCCTTTTCCTGCATGTTTGTTCAGTGAAACCAAAGCAGAACAGCTTTCATTTAGGACATGAGGCCAGCTCTACCGCTTCCTGGCACTGATGTTAATTTTTACTAGATCTTTATAATTTAGGAAATTGACTCTAGTCTTTCACAAGGTTCTCAAAGGGCTACAGAGAGATGCAAGTGGGCATTAAAGCAGAGCAGACTCATCCAGGTAGGGCTGGGAGGTGGTGGCAGACAGCAGGAACACCCCACCTAGTAAAATGGGGAAATGACAGCACATGGAAGTTGGGTCAACATTCTGTTTAGTTTTTTGCTTATTCCAAAGGCACATTCATGCACCACATAACCAATCCAATGTGGAACTAAACAAATAGCTCCCAGAGAATGGGCCAAAGAGACAGGTATATTTAGTTCCCAGCAGTTCAGTTCCTTGTTTCCATTTTCAGTTTCTAAATAAATGTATTACATTCTCCATTTTTAATCAACTGTAACTGCAAAATATTCTAAGGATTTACTCAGCTTGCCTCAAGCAGACATGTTATCAAAACGTTTAACTGCTGGGTGGACATGTGGCCCTCATTAGATGAGGTAGAGCCCAAGGGACCCAGGTCAGTCCCAACAGTCAAGGGTGGGATAATGACCTCACTTAGGCTTGTGGGCAGCAGAATGTTACCCAATGTGCCCTGATGTTCTGGGCACCATGACACTTGTAGCGGTGCCCCTCCCCCTCTCTACATTGCAAGGCTTGAAACCATAACTGCATTTCCCAGGGCTCTGGGTGCAGTTCATGTTCTGCCAAGAAGACACATGGCCATTGAATGTAGGTTGCATTGGGGACAAGGCCCTCATCTTGTAGCTGGGTGGTTGACCAGCAGTAAGGGTGTTTCAGTGCTGGGTCTCACATCCCAGTGCCAGAAAGAGAGAATATGTGGCGATGGCAGTAGCTGGCACTCCTAGAGAACAGCCCTGCAGTCTGACTTGGACACTAACAGTTGAGGACAGGGAACATCTAACTTCTGAGTCTCTGGGCCATCTAGTGATTTTGTGGGCTCATAATTCCTTGGAACTACATCTTGACTGAAAGCCATTCACATGTCCAAGATCCGGAGAAGAATCTTCTAACTCCCTTTCTATTCTTCGGAATGATGAAGCCAGATGGCTCCTGGGTCCTGTACTGTCCATCTCCCACTGCTCCTCTCTTCTGCCTGTCACAATGTACCCCATGTCTCTGGCTTCTGTGATGACAGCTTTCTGCCTCCCACTGAATGTGTTCACTGTGCTCATGACAGAGAACAATGTGACACCGAATGAGACTGCCCTTTCTCTGGCTCTGCCCCAACTGACCCACCCCCAATGGCTTCCGGAGAAGTCATCCTTCCACACCCCCTTCCCCTGAGCCCTGCCTCAGAGACCAGCTCTCTTTTTCCCTCCATTACCTCTACCCCAATTAATCCAACCTTTCTGACTCTTTAGAAGCCCAAAGTATTTATCATAATTACCATCTATTAACATGATTGTTCCCAAATCCTGATAGGATGTTCTCTGTTCTGACAAGTCATTGCCCAGTGACATCGTGGCACAATCCCCCTGAGCAAGAATTGTTGCTGTTCAATGGTTTAATGAGTCACATCACAAAAATGGTGACATAAGTGCAGAATAATAGAGGACCTGTGTGAGAGCAGGGCAGGGATAAAGGGCTTGGGACAGAATCATTAAATAAGCACTGCATTTATGCACACATCGCAGGCCAACTGCATCATTGCCTCTTTCATTCCCAGGGCCCATAAATATCTCAGGAAAAGACTGCTGAAACCATGACACAGAGCTTCCTGGGTATGCCTTGCCTGAGGGCTGTGTGGCACCATTCGGGAGGTAAAATCACTGCCTTGTGGAGGGGGTCACTTGAGGGAGGGCAGGGCTTGCCCTTGGCAAAAACTATAATACAAATGTGGGTTTTTTAAAAAGATGCTTCTAGGCCAGTTGCAGCTATCTGTTAAACCAGTACCCTCTTCACACCGTGGCTAAACAGCCAGAGGATAAATGGGGTAATTTACCATACAGTGAGAAGGGGCAAACCTAAAAGCAACTCCACCTCCAGAACGCAGACAGTGCTCTTTGTGGCAGAGTCTGCCACTCACACCCTGACCCACACCTGCCAGGGACAGTGTGAGCATGGGCAGCATGGGCCGCATGACTTCTGTGGCTGGCATGCAGACAAGCTGTGGCTTCCTGGCCCCTGTCTGGTCTGGGGCCACCACCTAGTGACCGTCAAGCCTACAGGGCCCCAAACCATCTCTAGTTTAATTTGGGCAGAAAATTCTCCTCCAGCCACAGCACAGCCCCTCTTGCCAGACAAGCTCTTAATGAACATAATGAGTAGCTACAGAAGTAGATCATTATCATCTTCCTTGAAAAGCTGTTAAGGATCTAGTGAGAGTGATGCCAGCCAGACCTAGACAGGAGAGCACCTCTGGAGGAGGCAGGAACTGCAGGATGCCAGCACTGAGAGAAGCAGTGTCTATTTTCAAGTCTGTGTAGGGGCTGAGGAGGAATTGGGGTACACCATTCAACATGGAGAACGAAGCTCGTCAGGTATCTGCTGCTCAGAGAGTGAAAGCAACTAAGGAGACTCTGAAAGGACAAAGGACAGAAGTTTGATTTCATCTCAGCTTTTCTCATGTTTGACTAGCCACTGAACAACCCAAAGTCCACCGGTGAAAGTGACTGTACCACAAAGTTCAGTGGTCAAGAGATGCCTTGTAGGGATCTGAACAATGGCTTTGCCCTTCAGCTCCACCATCTACTTGCTGCTGTTAAGGAGATAAAATTTGCTAGATTGTGTTTATCCTACAGTAAACTTCAGAGTCAGGGACATAACTCATTCATCACTAATACCTATTAGAGATAGTTTGAGGTATCATACTGTCATTTAAATCACTGAAAATACAAAAACCCAGTTCTCCTTACATAATTAATATAGCATGATAGATCAAGTTTTAAAAAATACTGAGCCTTGCTTGGCAAGAACCAAGATGGCGGTGTAGGTAGACACACTGCGCCTCCTCGCACAACCAGAACTGACAGAAAATCGAACGGCAAGGGGGTCCGACACCAAGGAAATAAAAAATAAACATTCATCCAGAGCAGTAGGAGGAGCGGATACCGGCAGCCAGGGCAGAGAGGACTCGCGTCGCCATGGCAGGACCGAGACTGGCAGAGTGTGGGACGAACGGGGCAGGCAGTACGAGCACTAGCAGACCCTGCAACCCTACATTTGCACAGATAAACCGAGAGGGCCGGACTCAGAGTGGCGGAGAGCGGGGCAGGCAGAGCAGTGGGTAGCACCCTGGGGCCCCACATTCGCACACAGATAAACTGGGCGAAAGGCGGGGAGCGAAGCAGACTGTACAACTCAGGGCTCCAGCTCCGGGAAATAAAGCCTCAAACCTCTGATTGAAAGCGCCCGTGGGGGTTGGGGCGGCAACAGGAGAGATTCCCAGCCTCACAGGAGAGGTCGTTGGAGAGACCCACAGGGGCCTAGAGTGTGCACAAGCCCACCCACTCGGGAACCAGCACCAGAGGGGCCCAGTTTGATTGTGGGTATCGGAGTGAAAGACTGAAATCCGGAGGACAGTGAGGCGGGCACCATTGCTCCCTCTTGGCCCCTCCCCCACGTACAGCGTCACAGCACAGCGACCAGCGTTACCCCTCCCAGGTGAACACCTAAGGCTCCGCCCCTTAAAGTAACAGAAGCGCAAAAAAAAAATGGCCCAAATGACAGAACACTTCAAAGCTCCAGAAAAAATACAATTAAGTGACGAAGAGATAGCCAACCTATCGGATGCACAGTTCAAAGCACTGGTTATCAAGATGCTTACAGAATTGGTTGAATCTGTTCGAAAAGTAGATGAAAAAATGAAGCCTATGCTAAGAGAAAAAAAGGAAAATGTACAGGGAACCAATAGTGATGCGAAGGAAACTGGGACTCAAATCAATGGTGTGGACCAGAAGGAAGAAAGAAACATCCAACCAGAAAAGAATGAAGAAACAAGAACTCAGAAAAATGAGGAGGGGCATAGGAACCTCCAGGACATCTCAAAACGTTCCAACATCCGAATTATAGGGGTGCCAGAAGGAGAAGAGGAAGAACAAAAAATTGAAAACTTATTTGAACAAATAATGAAGGAGAAATTCCCTAATATGGCAAAGGAAATAGACTTCTGGGAAGTCCAGGAAGCTCAGAGAGTCCCAAAGAAGCTGGACCCAAGGAGGAACACGCCAAGGCACATCATCATTACATTACCCAAGATTAAACGCAAGGACCTATCCAAGATTACTGTATCCAGCAAAGCTATCATTTAGAATGGAAGGGAAAAAGTGCCAACTCCAAAAAAAAAAAAAAAAAAAAGAATGGAAGGGAAGATAAAGTGCTCCTCAGATAAGGTCAAGTTAAAGGAGTTCATCATCACCAAGCCCTTATTATATGAAATGGTAAAGGGAGTTACCTAAGAAAAAGAAGATCAAAAATAGGAACAGTAAAAATGACAGCAAACTCACAGTTATTAACGACCACACCTAAAACAAAAACAAGAGCAAACTAGGCAAACAACTAGAACAGGAACAGAACCATAGAGATGGAGATCACATGGAGGGGTGTCAATAGGGGAGTGGGAGGGGGAGAGGGGGGGAAGGTACAGAGAATAAGTAGCATAGATGATAGGTGGAAAATAGACAGGGGGAGGGTAAAAATAGTGTAGGAAATGTAGAAGCCAAAGAACTTATAAGTATTACCCATGGACATGAACTATAGTGGGGAATGTGGGAGGGAGGGGGTGGGCAGGATGGAGTGGAGTGGGGGGGGAATGGGACAACTGTAATAGCATAATCAATAAATATATTAAAAATATACTGAGCCTTTTTATGAAAAATAAATGGCTCTAGTTTATGGTATTACAGTGGTAGATTTATGGGACACTAAATATTGATTTAGGTGACTAATTAGGTCCTATCATAAAAATGGTGTTCTCTCAAATGAACATTGTAGAAACATGAATTGATATCTGCAAATGTCTTTACTGAAAGCCCAGAAACCTATATATAGTATTGAAAAACACATTTCAAAATGTAACTGGGTAATATCAAAGACACATAAGGAAATGCTTGATTTCTAGAAATAGATTAAATCCAAGAGATTGAAAGACAGGAACACAGCAACTTCCTCTCCTCCCCTCAGACTCTCCCTCCTGCAAGTGACTGTCAAGGACAACCCTGACCTCTGTTAACCATGTACAGCCTAAATAAGAGCCTTTCCTTGAACATAGTAGGGCCACATAAGTGCTTCTTGGACATATTCACTCATTTCTTCCAGATGATAGGATATTTAGTGAACACCTGCTGTGTGCTAGGCACCATGCTCAGCATGGTAGAGGAGTGCAGGAGACCAGTGTTGAAAAAGACCTTTGCTTTCATAGGGCTTAGGGACCCAAAGAACAAATTCTGAGAACCAATTCTCTTTACAGTACTGTACTTAACAAAGAAGAGTCTTAAACCCTCACAAAGTCATCTTATAATTTAAAGGAAAGAGCACCAATCTTTTAGCCTGTCTACACAGTTGATATAGAAGCCAATCCATTTTCAACAAACACTACTCATCAGGAGAATGATTTGGCTCTGCTTGTGTGGTGAAGTATAAACAGAAAGATTAGAAGCCAAGGCCCCAGTATCAAGGAATCTACCATCAAGTAAACTGTGAGAAACACTATAAGAATTAAATCATCATAACAGTCTATACTAGAGCTGTATACGTAGAGCTGTCACAAGGATTCCTGAAAAGACATGAAGAAACACACTAGCAGGACACTTAAGAAAAAAAATCAAGATACAAACTGGAAGATAATATTGGCAACACATATGTCTGACAAGAATTGTCCTCATTTCAATAATAAGAAAGTGAGTAACCAGATGTTAACTAGACTTACTGTGGTGATTCAATATACAACTATTGAATCATTATTTCATACACCTGAAACTAATATAATTTTATATCAATTATATCTCAACAAAAAGTAAAATTTATCCTCTGAAAATAAAATAAAATAAAATAAAATAAAGTAGGCAACCCAGTTCTTTAAAATGGATAAAAGACTTGAACAGAGGCTTTACAAAAGATAATACATGAACAGCTAATAAGTACATGAAAAGATGCCTAGTATTATTAGTTATTATGGAGATGCAAGTTAAAACCAGCACTAGATACCACTTCATACTCCTTAACACAACTAATATTAAGCAGATTGACTATACCAAGTGTCATAGTTTTCTAGGAAAAATGAAAAATGATACAAGCACTTTAAAAAATAGTTCAGCACTATCAGATTCAATCAAACATATATCTACACTATGAACCAGCAATTCATCTCCTATTTATCCAATAGAAGTGAAAACATTTGTCCATTCAAAGACTAATATAAGGATGTTCATAGCAGTTTTATTCACAATAGCCAAAAGCCATAAATAACCCAGAGGTCCATCAACAAGTGAATGGACAAATTAAGGTATATAACCAATACATTTAACAGAATACTACTTAGCAATAGAGAGCACTATTGAAAAACAAAATGACATGAGTGGATCTCAAGAGTACCTATTGTATATTCTATGTGTATGGTGTTCTAGAATAGGCAAAACTAAGCTCTGGAACCCACTAAACTGGTGTAGTCGGTTCCTGTGGGTTTGGGGAGGGCCTGGGAAAGGGCAAAAGGAAGCACACTGGGTAATAGAAATGTTCCATGTCTTGACTGCAGTGGAAATTACACAGGTTTATATATTTGTCCAAACTCATCTCACACAATTGTTATATAAATTGTACTTTAGTTAAGAAAGATGTTAAGAAGAAAGTGGGAAAATCTACCTAGGAGCCCAGGCTTCCCTGGGGAGAGGGGGGATGGGTCTAATACACCCTATTTTCCAAATATATTCTTGCATTCAACACTTTTATAATATTTATTATTTATTTAATTGTGACTAAAATAGATGTAGTATCTATTTTGTATTGGACACTGTGCTAAGCATTGGGATCCAGCAGTACATAAACATAATAGATCTTTGCACTCATGATGGAAGACAAATACCTAAATTGTCAGGCGGAGATAAGGGACATGAAAGAAAATAAAGCAAAGTAAAAGAGAAAATGATGAGTTCCAAGATTGGTGGGGAGAGTCTACTGTACAAAGTAAGGCCACGGAAAGCTTCTTATAAGATCACACAGAGCACGCACCTGAAGGAAAAACATTCCAGGCAGAGGGAACAGAAACATAGGAGCCTGGGCAGGCACATCTTTGCTGTGTTTGAAGTGACTGATGGAATGGAACCCACAATGCAAGTGTGGCTGTTAGGCAGGGTCAAGGGCTGTGGAACTGACGCTGAGTGCAATAGGAAGCCATGGGAAGGTTCTGAGCCAAAGACTTAGTGATGATCACCCTCTGCCTGTTTGGAGAGCAGACTACAAGAAGGCAGGGCTCCTCTCTCCCTGGGCAATTTTACCCGGCTGCCTGCCATTCAGCAGCAAGCTGTCCCCCAGAAGCAGCAGACCCATGAAGATGAGATTGTTTCCTCTGTGAGCACTGACTTGTGTCAATACCGTGGGCACTTAGCCTGTTCAGGACAGAGTAAGGTCAGGACCTGGCCCAACAGCCCGACTGAGGCCCCAGCCCTGAGCAGGCCTCCTTAGGAAGGCCTGGCAGGCAGATGAGGACTCAGTCCTGGACTTTCCATCAGTTCTTGAAAAGCTCAAGTTCTAGCTCGAAAGCAGGCAGCAGCTTTTGAGCACTTATTTTTAGTACAACCCACTAATTGGAATTGAACACACCCATAAATGGGTGACCATACTGCTTTGTGGCACTTCGTGAGTCAGTGCAGCAATTGGGACCACAGGCCAGAACAACTGTCAACACAGTAGAAACTTCCAGTGTGCCCTGAGGTATCCCCAGAGCTCTAATGCCAGGGTGGCTGTGGAATGACCTGGGTTGTGCCCACTGACAGTTGCGGCCTACCTTGGAGGACTGCACAGAGCCTTAATTACCAGCATGTTCTAGTTGAGAAAACTCAAATGAGCTTGTTTCTCTTGGCTTCCTGAGACTTAGAATAAGCATGAAATAAAATATTTCACTAAGGAGCCATTTGCTTCTTTGCCAGAAAACAACCTGGCAGGACCTGGAGCCTGAGGGCCATCACTGCCAGCACAGAAATGAACAAAGGTGCATCTTTCTAGTTAGCTTAGCTCCTGGGGCAGTGGCCAGCCAGATTCTATAGCCCCGCAGAGGTGGGCCTCTCCTCCCTGCCCACCCTACCTACTGTTAGTGCAGTCAGAGATGAACACCTGTGAAAAGCAATGTTCAATTCAGCTTTGTTGCTCACGGGCACAGAAACTGAGGAACCTAAAATGAGCACATTGAAATGCCTTTCAAATAAATTTAGGGAATTTTTGCTGTTTAACATTTTTGCCCTGAATAACATTCAGAATTAAGAATTGTTTTGAAACTCATAGACACAGAGAGAGAAACACTGGTTGCCAGACGGGAAGGGGGTTGGGGCACTGGATGGAAGAAGAGAAGGGATTAAGGACTACAGATTGGCAGTTACAAAATATTCACAGGGATATAAAGTACAGCATAGAGAATAGTCAATAATATTGCAATAATGTTTGATGCCAGGTGGGTGCTTGAAATATTGGGAGGAACACTTTGTAAAGTATATGATTATCTAACCATAATGCTGTACACCTGAAATTAACATAAAATAATATAAAATGTAAATTATAATGGAAAAAAAAGAATTGATTGGTTTGCTCCTTTAGAAACTTAGACTACATTGAGTGAAAGCTCACCCAAAAAAGAAAAATTATGATTCCCCAAAAGTATAAATATTTTAATTAAGCCCATGCTTAAACAGGTGACACTATCTTCCTCTTTCTATAAGTCATGCCATCTGTGTTTATTTTTATTAAAAATAATTAAACTTAAGTTTGAAGGACTTTCTGACATTTATTAGGAAACTGGAGAATTCCTGGATTATTAGAAAATCAATGGTAGTGACTATGTTCAAAATAATGATTACTGTTAGTTATTAAATTTTAAAACTAAACTAACAAGTAAATAAACAATACTTATTTACATATTCAATTACCATTTGTTAAGCACCTGTTTCACAAGTACCCTATACTGTAATGGAGAGGAGCACCCCAACCCTGGAAATGGGGAAGGGGTTTGAAGGCACCAGGTATGGTGCACGAGCAGCTGCAGAGCAGCTGCCAAACCAGAGTACATTGCCTTGGCAGTGCAGGGAATTCTGGGGGAGCCTTTAAAAGACTAGCACGCAGAAATGCTGCTCATTCTTGGATTCTCCCCTCTTTCCCAAACATGGGAGGCTAGAGTTCCTGGGCCCCAGGCATTGGGAACCTACTGGTCCAGGAACATTCTCAGGACCCCTCTGCGAGTGCTCCAGGGCCTATCTGGAGTACAGCGGGCTCTTGTAAGAGGGGAGGGAGGAGGCCTCCTGTGCGGGCCTGTCCGTGGTCAGCTTCTGCTCCTCAGTGGGACAAGCCTCACACCTCTCCTTCACATGGGAAGCTGCAGGAAGCTGCCACGGTAGCTGCCTGCCTGTGTGTTGTCTGTGGGCTCCCCCAGAGGAGTCCCCTGTCAGCAGCAGCTCCAGCTATGGCAGATGTCTGCCTGCTGCCTGATGCTCCTCCAGTGGGATTCCCTGGCAATGGAAGTTCCTGCCATTACTGTCATTTCTCCTGCTCCAGCCTAAGCAGGGCTTCAGGCTCACTGCACTAATGTGTGGGACAGGCCTTAGAAGATCACTGGAAGGCAGCAGCTGGAGGAAGAGGACAGAGGGTGGGGCCAGTAGGATGCCTGTACACATTGACTACAAAGGATGAAAGGACAGTACTTTGGGTGGGAGGAGAGGTTCCTGGTGCAGCCTTGAACTGAGCAGGCAGAGAGTGGCAGGGTAATTCTTTGAGGCATTTTAAAGGAAACAGGCTTTAAGGCAGAAACCTGCCATTATTTCAAGCTGTATATACTTTAAATAAAAGATCACAGAAATGGAAATCACATGGATGGTTGTCAGTGAGGAAGGTGGGAATGGGGGAAAAGGTACAGAGAATAAGTAGCATAAATGGTAGGTACAAAATAGGCAGGGGGAGGTTAAGCATAGTATAGGAAATGGAGAATCCAAAGAACTTATATGTGTGACCTATGGACATGAGCTAAGGGGAGGGGGGAATGTGGGTAGGAGGGGGTGTGCAAGGCAGAGGGGAATAAAGGGAGGAAAATGGGACAACTGTAATAGCATAATCAATAAAATATATATATTTTAAAAAAGGATTCCTTTTCCTTTCCACCTGACTCTGTCTCCAGAGCTTTTGTCTGTGGGCAGTGAGCGGTAGGACCCGCTGGCTGTTCTGAAACAGCACAAGGCTGTCTGCTAACAAAACCTTTTTAGAAGATCAAAGAACTGCATAATGCGTTACCAAGTGAGTTAGGCTGGAAACTAACCCTAACCCCCTTAACCAAAAATAGAATCCTGACCCTGAGGACAAACTCCTTCGGAATCTAAAATGTTGGAGAATAACCAGGCTGGGCCAGTAGCTGGGCCATATCTTAGTGAACTCTGTCTAGTGAGAACAATTCACAGAGCACTTCTCCCCTGGAGTTTGTCGCCATCTTCCTGATCTGTCCAGAAGCAGTCTAGTAGAAATTCAATTGCAAAAATAGGATAAAAATTTAAATTAACATAGAAAATTGAAAACATCAAGTTTTCTTGAGAAATTATAAAGAAAGCAGGATAACATTAGTGACTTAACCAAGCTGTTTTTTTACTTGAAAAACATTCTTTCAATATAATTTATCCCTCTCCCTCTGAAGTTATTATTTCTTTTTTTTTTAATTTATTTATTGTTATTTAATTACAGTTGTATGCCTTTTCCCCCATCCCTTCACCCCACCCCAGGTGAACCCACTTCCCTCCCCCCTCTCCACCCTCCCCCTTGGATTTGTTCATGTGTCCTTTATAGTAGTTCCTGTAATCCCCTCTACCCACTGTCCCCGCCCCCACCCCCTAAACTCAAGATGGATAAAAGACTTAAATATAAGCCGTAACACCATAAAAGTCCTTGAGGAAAACATTGGCAGGAAAATCTCAGACATTCCACGCAGCAACATCCTCACAGACACATCCCCTAAAGCAAGGGACATAAAGGAAAGAATAAACAAATGGGACCTCATCAAAATAAAAAGCTTCTGCATGGCTAAAGAAAACAGCACCAAATTACAAAGAGAACCAACAATATGGGAAAGCATATTTGCCAATGATACCTCAGACAAGGGCCTGATCTCCAAAATATATGAAGTTATTATTTCTAAGATTCACATAACAAATATTGTTTTAACCCAAGAAAATATTTAAAAATAAATATTCTGCATGCTTTTCTGCACATTGTGAGTGCTTCAGAGCAGCCTAAATCCCGGTGGGGTTTTGACACCTCTTAAGCTAATGTAAGGAAGTGAAGAAATTCCCCTCCCGGATAAGAATGTTTTTTATTGGGTAAATATTTTGATCAACTGTTTGGGGCCTTGACAGTGAAGGGTGTACATATTTAACAGTGAAACAGAAAAAGCACTGCAGAGCCCAAGTCCTTCTGAAAAAAATTGAGGAGCAATTACCATTTTGGAATCAAAGTGGGCACTTTTATCTCACCAAATGCCAGGATGGACGTGAAAATTCTTATAAGAATACAACTCAAGTAGGCAAGAAACATGCGAAAAAGAGAGCAGAAGGAAGCTTTCAAGTTATAAAGTATTCAAAGCAGAGAGAACCAAACCACACAACAAATACATAAAGAGATGCCACCCTTACCAGACAATTTGCAGACAGTAGGGTAGGCAGAGTTGTTCTCCTTAGACCCTGTACTTAGAAATCTGTTAAAAATATTTCAAATCCTTCTATTGAACAATTGCAGAAAGAGAAACCAAAAGCTATCCCTGCAATCAGGATGGAAATTCCTGATATCAGGATGCAAGAATCCCAGAAGAGAATGGTGTGAGATAAATACAGTGTAAGGCATTGGAACATAAAGGACAAGAAAACCAGGGCCAAAAAAAAAAAAAAAATGGCTTTATTCATAGGTGGACCAAGTTGTATGATGTCTAGTGAGGAGAGATGAGAAGTTAATATCAAAACTGAGCCATATCTCATGGTAGTAATTATATGTTTATAAATAATATACATTTCCTAAATATGCAATAAACTGGTTTGTACATGGTCTCTTTTTGCAGTGTGGATTCAATTATTTATAGTTAATACTTTTGTTGTCTCAAAAAAATACATTTCGGAAGGGATCAACTATCTACACTCACTCAGCCTCGTGTCCTGCAGCCATGGCCATGCAGAAAATCTTTGCCCAGGAAATCCTGGACTCCAGGAGCAACCCCACAGTGGAGGTGGACCTACACACAGCCAAGGGCTGATTCCGAGCAGCTGTGCCCAGTGGAGCTTCTACAGGTATCTATGAAGTTCTGGAACTAAGAGATGGAGACAAATCTCAATACCTGGGCAAAGGTGTCCTGAAGGCTGTGGAACACATCAACAAGACTCTGGGTCCTGCTCTGCTGGAAAAGAAACTAAGTATTGTGGATCAAGAAAAAGTTGACAAATTTATGATTGAGCTGGATGGGACTGAGAATAAATCCAACTTTGGGGCCAGTGCCATCCTGGGAGTGTCCCTGGCCGTGTGCAAGGCTGGAGCACCTGAAAAGAGGGTCCCACTCTACTGACACATTGCAGATCTTGCTGGGAAACCAGACCTGGTCCTCCCAGTCCCTGCCTTCATTGTGATCAATGGGGGCTCCCATGATGGAAACAAGCTGGCCATGCAGGAGTTCATGATTCTGCCTGTGGGAGACAGCTCCTTCAAGGAAGCCATGTGCATTGGCGCCAAAGTCTACCACCACCTCAAGGAGGTCATCAAGGCCAAGTATGAGAAGGATGCCACCAATGTGGGTGATGAGGGCGGCTTTGCACCCAGCATCCTGGAGAACAATGAAGCCCTGAAGCTGCTGAAGACAGCCATCCAGGCAGCTGGCTACCCAGACAAAGTGGTGATTGGTATGGATGTGGCAGCATCTGAGTTCTATTGCAATGGGAAGTATGATCTTGATTTCAAGTCACCCGATGACCCCTCACGGCATATCACTGGGGAAAAGCTGGGGGAGCTGTACAAAAGCTTCATTAAGAACTATCCTGTGGTCTCCATCGAAGACCCCTTTGAACAAGATGATTGGGCCATTGGACCTTGTTCCTCTTGGGTGTGGACATCCAGATCGTGAGAGATGACCTCACAGTCACCAACCCTAAGAGGATTGCCCAGGCCATTGAGAAGAAAGCCTGCAACTGCTTGTTGCTGAAGGTCAACCAGATTGGTTCTGTGACCGAATCCATCCAGGCCTGCAAACTGGCTCAGTCTAATGGCTGGGGAGTGATGGTGAGCCACCGCTCTGGGGAGACTGAGGACACATTCATTGCCGACCTCATGGTGGGGCTCTGCATGGGACAGATCAAGACTGGTGCCCCCTGCCGCTCAGAGCGTCTGGCCAAATACAACCAGCTCATGAGGATTGAGGAGGCGCTCAGGGACAAGTCTGTCTTTGCTGGACGCAAGTTCCATAACCCAAAGGCCAAGTGAGAAGCTGGAGGCCCCAAGACCCCACAGGGCAGATGTAGGCCTTCAAGCCCTTCTCCCTGAAATAAACACTGGTGCCAACAGAAAAAAAAAACCATTTAGGAACATCTAACTAACATTTTCTAAGATTGTAAAAATATATATTGAGTTCAAAAAACTCACTGGATGTTAATCATAATTACAGTCAGGCATTAGGTACCTAGAGAGGGAATATTAGATACACAGCCTCTTAAAATTTGGGTTTCTAGGCAGTGGGTGTAGTACCATACAAGTGCTGTCCAAGATAAATATAATATGAGCCATATATGTGTGTTAAAATCAAAAAAGTTTTTAAAAAGTTAAAATATTAGAACACTGGATGAGGAGGAAGGGAAAGTGGCAGCTGAGTAGGTGGAAGCTGAGCTCATTTGTTCATGCCTCCAACACACATTTTCCATCGATCTTCTGACAAGTGACCTGAACAATCAATGGAATCTTAGCTGACATGAATTTTGGAAGCTAAGGAGTACAGAGGATGTTTTATACTATCCAGTAAGAGATTTTATAGTTGAGGGAGAAATGTCCTGTGCAAAGTGCCTGCAGCAGAGGAGACAGAAAAAAAAAAAAAACAGCTTAGTGGCTCCCTCCCCTCCCAGAGCAGGAACCCAGGTCCCACACAAGAAACCCCCAACCTTAATTGGGAGAGACTTGGGAGGATATAAACAGTCTGGGTGACTTAAGCTGCACACACACAATGAACAGCATGTCCATAGCAGCAGTACTAACCAGGACAGCTCCAGAGAAAAACTCTCTTGAAACTGTCAGAGGCACTGGCAGTCTGTGGCCAAACTGACTGAGAGATACATTTTGCTTTTTGGAAAGGTGGGGTGCATGGAGAACTTGTCAGTGACTTGGCGCCACAATATGGGTGCCACATAGAGACTTTTTAAAAGGGAAGCAGAAGTGTGGCTCGGCAGGGACCCCGTGAGCACACAGCAGCTAGCTCTACTGGCAAAGAAACCAGGTTGAAGGGCAGTTTATTCCCATTGAATCCAGCTGTACAGGAAGAATATAAAGTGGCATGGTGAAAGGATTGTGGGACCCCACCCAGTGTGGCTGGTGAGCCGGGGGCTGAACAGAATGGAGAGTTTTGGTCTAAGTCTCTTGCGAGAGCAGTACCTGGGTGCTAGATGGGCAAGAGCTGAGTGCCTGAGATTCTTTGCAGCCAGACAGGTCCTCTCACAGGCAGGAATGCTTGATGTCCACCTGAAGGATTGCAGGCTCTGCAAAACAGTGAAGCCAGGCTCAGGAACCTCCTGCTGGATGCATATCTGCATGGAAAAGAAGGAGAAACTCCTAAAGAGCCCTTTCTGAACTTATGTCAGATGCTATGGCTGATTCTCTGGCCCTAATCCACCAAAACCAGCAGAGCAGATAGATTAGAGACAGGTACAGCAAGGGGTGTTCAGGGCTCTGCCCAACCTTGGCTCTTATACAGAGCTGTGATCAGTGCCAAGCAGGAAAAGGCTGACCTTTTTACATAGATTGGCCCCTCATATGAAATGGACAGCTAATTCATCAGAAACTATACTTTATTGGAAATAATCTAGGACACACCAAGACATGTGGTGCAGGGGCAGGGGAACACACCCACAATCTTCCCTGAAGACTGAACAGCACCTAATAGGGGCGATCCAGGAATCCTACCCTCCCAATTGCATCAGAGGCACTCTCTGGAAGCAGGTGGAGGTGCCACTTGAGGTGCTGTCAGATGTTAGATGAACCACCCCTGGGCCCTGTGCTGATGGAAAGCAGGCAGGGCAGAACAGTGAGGACCAGCCAGGACTTAAGGAGACAACCACAGACTGTGGATCACTTGTAGTCTCAAATAAGCTGCCTAGGGCTAGACTGAGACACCATCTGGTGTTACCAGGGGCAGATCCAGAAGGATAAGACAGTGAGCAGACACTAGACTCTGCTGAGATGAATTCCACCTCATTCTTCTTCATTATTTGTGGTATTTTTTCTCCTGTATAGCTTTTATTTTTAATCGTTTTTTTATTTTTTAATTTTAATTTTTTATTGTTATTCAATTACAGTTGTGTGCCTTTTCTCCCCATCCCTCCACCCCACCCCAGCTGAATCCCCCTCCCTCCCCCACCTCCACCCTCCCCCTTGATTTTGCCCATGTGTCCTTTAGAGTAGTTCCTGTAAGGAAGAAGGCAAAATGGAGTAAGAGAAGGGAGAATTAATACATGAGATTTGATATAAAACTGAAATAAGGAAATAGTGAAATAATAGGAACAAAACTGAAGAAAAAGAAATATGTTAAAAAGCTATACAGGAGTTCCTACTTTATTTGCCTAATTACTGCCCTTTCTGATTTTCATTTTAAATTTTATTTTTCACTTTCTTATCCTGGTTTGTACTCCTTGCTCTTAAAATTTGTCCTCCCTCATGTCTCTCAAAATCATTTTTCTTTCCTTTAGACATCTAATAATCTTTTTTCCTTTCTTTTTCCTTCTTATAATATTCTTTTCTCTTTCTACCTTTATTAATCTTTGCTCATCTGTCATGGACATTGCTGCTTTGTTTGTTTTTCTTAAATTTTGTTCTATTTTTACATTACTTTTTAAATTTCAAACCTCATATTATACTCTTAGCTTTTCTTACTCCATTTTCCCTTCTCCCTTCCCTTTTTTATTTACATTGTAAATTTGATTTTCTCCATTTCTTTACCTTGTTTTTATTCCTTATTCTTATTATTTCTCTTCCTTCACTCTCTAAAGATCATTTTTTTCCATTAGTCTTCTCATATCCTTTTTCCTTTCTTATAATATTCTTACTCTCTTTCCACCTTTATTAATCTTTGCTCATTTGTTGTTGATATTGAGGTTGTGTCTGGGGGTATTTTTGCTGGTGTCGGTTTTGTTTCCTGGGATGCTTTCTTTTTGCTCTGGCAGCATCTACACAACAGCATACAAGAGGTAGTGGGGCTGTGACTCTTAGCCAGCCAGCCAGAGGGGAAAACCCACCAACAAATAAGCCAAAACCCCCCAAAACATGAGAGCCCACAAACACTGCATGAAGGGTATTCCTAAGCATCCAGCTCAAGGAGATCAAGGACACTGAACCACTTAGTCCCACAGGTCTCTTACTACAGAAGGCCAACCCATGAAACCAGGGAGTCAAAATAGATCAATCTAATATATAGAAACAAAAAGAAGATTCACCTGTAGGAAATAACATACAAGGGAGCCCTGATAAGGCTAGCAGCTGACTTCCCAATGGAGACACTACAAGCCAGAAGTAAATGGCAACAAATATTCCAAGTAATGAGAAGCAAACACTACAACCAAGAATAATCTATCCAGCAAGGCTGTCAATTAAAATGGAAGGCCATTGCTTCTTGGCCTTTTGGCTAAGATCAAGTATAGTATCTGTTCTTATCAGTTTGAAATGGAAGGCAAAATAAGGAGTTCACCAGACAAAAGAAGCCTCACAGAATAAACTTCCACCAAACCAGCACTGCAATATATCCTAAAGGGACTGCTTTAAGAAAGGGAAAAAAAAAAGAGTGAGAGAGAGAGGAAGACAGGTACAAATGAGGTAAAATAGCAATTAATAAGTACCTATAAATAATAACCTTCAATGTGAATGGATTAAATGTTCCAACCAAAATACATAGAATAGCTGAATGGATAAGAAATCATGAGCCACACATATGCTGCCTCAAGAGACCCACCTCAGAATACAAGACCTACACAACTGAAAGAGAAGGGCTAGAAACAAATATTCCAGGCAAATGGACAGGAAAGAAAGCTGGGGTAGCAATATTCGTGCCAGACAAAATAAACTTCAAAACAAGGGCCATAAAAAAGACCCAGAAGGTCACTTCATAATACTCAGGGGAACAATCCATCAAGAAGACATAAACATTATAAACATATATGCACCCAACATAGAAAAATACATAAGGAAAATCTTGGAGGACTTCAAGAAAGATATTGACAGCAACACTATTATAGTAGGGGATTTGAACACCCCATTGTCAAAAATGGATAGATCTTCCAAAAAAAATATCAACAAAGATATTGTGGCATTGAACAATGTCCTAGATCAAATCAACTTAACTGATATATAGAGAGACCTTCATCCAAAATAAACAAAATACACACTCTTTTCAAATGCACATGGAATATTTTCAAAGATAGACCACATGATAGGACACAAAACAAGCCTCAACAAATTCAAGAAAGTTGAAATCATATCAGGCATTTTCTCTGACCACAAGGGAATGAAACAAGAAACCAACCTCAAGGAAAAAATGCAAAACACTCAAACTCATGGAGACTGAATAGCATGCCATTAAACAATGATGATTTAATAATGAGATCAAGGAAGAAACAAAAAAGTTTCTGGAAACAAATGAAAATAACAACCCAAAACTTATGGGACAGAGCAAAGCAATCTTGAGAGAGAAGTTCTTAGCGATACAGACCTACCTAAAAAACATAGAAACATTTCAAATAAACAACTTAACCCTACAACTACAAGAACTGGAGGAACAACAAGAAAGACAACCTAGAGCAAATAGAGGGAAGAAAATAACCAACATCAGAGCAGAATTCAACAACATACACACTAAAAGCACAATTCTAAGGATCAATATGTCCAGGAGCTTGTTCTTTGAAAAGATAAACACATTTGACAAGCCTTTAAGGAGACTCATCAAGAAAAAAAGAGAGAGGACCCAAATAAACACAATCAGAAATGAAAGAGGAGAGATTACAACTAATACCAAAGAAATACAAAGGATTGTAAGAAATTACTATGAAGAACTATGTGCCAAGAAATTTGAAAACCTGGGTGAAATGGATAAATTTCTAGAAAAATATAATGTTCCAAAACTGAGTGAAAAAGAAGCAGAAAGCCTGAACAGACCAATAACAGCTAATGAAGTCAATGCAGTAATCAAAAATCTCCCAGCACACAAAAGCCCTGGGCTGGACAGTTTCATAGAAGAATTTTACAAAACATTAAAGGAAGAGCTAACTCCTATCCTTCACAGATTATTCAAAAAAAAAAAAAAACCCCAAAATCCAAGAAGACGGAAGATTCCAAACTCTTTTTATGAAGCCAGCATCATCCTAACCCCAAAACCAGATAAAGTCACAACGAAGAAAAAAAAACTTCAGGCCAATATTGCTGATGAACATAAACACTAAAACCCTCAACAAAATATTGGCAACCTGCATCCAGCAATACATTAAGAAGAACATACACCATGACCAAGTTGGATACATCCCAGGGATGCAAGGATGGTAGAATATTTGCAAATCAATAAATGTAATACATCACATAAACAAGAGCAAAGACAAAAATCACATGATAATATCAATAAATGCAGAAAAAAAATTGATAAGGCACAGTACCCATTTATGACAAAAACACCCAGCAAAGTGGGAGTAGAGGGAGCATACCTCAACATAAAAAAGGCCATATATGAGAATCCTACAAAGTTATACTCAATGGGCAAAAATAAAACTTTCCTACTAAGGTTAGGAACAAGACAAGGATGTCTGCCTCCACCACTTCTATGCAACATACCATTGGAAGTCCTAGCCCAAGCCCCCAGAAAAGAAAAAGAAATAAAAGGCATTCAAGTTGGAAAGGAGGAAGCAAAACTTCATTGTTTGCAGTGTACATAGAAAATCCTATAGACTCCACCTAAAAACTACTCAACCTAATAAATGAATTTGGCAAAACAGTGGGATACAAAGTCAATATTCAGAAATCAAAGGCACTTTTGTACACCAACAATGAAATACCCAAAACAGATATCACGGAGAAAAAAATCTCATTTGATACAGCAAAAAGAAAAATAAAGCACCTAGGAATAAACCTAACCAAGGAGGTAAAAGACCTGTACTCAGAAAACTACACAACTCTGAAGAAAGAAGTTAAGGAAGACACAAACAAATGGAAGTTATGTACCATGTTCACAGATTGGAAGAATTAACATCATCAAAATGCCCCATAGTACCCAATGAAATTTATAGATTCAATGCAATTCCTATTAAAGTACCATTGACATATATAGGGAACCAATCCACGTGGCAGTGACAAATGTAGCTCATCCCTGATCTGAAATACTGGCAGGTGCGTGGCCGCACACAGGAGCCAGGTCCACAGACCAGCTTTCCCATGGGAAACCAGGCCTGCATTGTACCTACGCTATTTTGAGGTTTGCTTTTGCTAAAACTCCCTCACCCTGAATTCAAGCAGCAAATGTTTACTGCATATCTTTAAAGTACCTTCCTAAAGTCTGTGCTAATTCTCCCAAGGATGGAGTTTAACCAGATCAATCACTTTCATTGTTCCCTTACATTTGCAACATTTTTTTCTTTGTTATCTATAAAAAGTAATCAGCAACATTCTTTCCTTTGTTATCTCAAAAAGGTAATCACCTAAAGTGAACCTGAGCATAAGGAATGAGAACCTTCTTTGATGTATGTAACTAGAAAGCAATAAAAGCCTGTCCAGGCAGGGGTCAGGGCACTCTCTCACTCAGAGAGTGGCCATGCCATCCCTTTTTCTCCACAGGACTTCTGCAGTCCGTGTGAATTTGTTCATCACATCCACAATACCACAAACACCACTAGTCAAAGTCCACATCACACATATTTCCTAGATACAGAACAAACATTTCAAAAATTTATATGGAACCTAAAAGATCCTGAAGAGCCTCAGCAATTTTGAGAAAGAAGAACAAAGTTGGAGGGATCACAATACCTGGTATCAAACAGCATTACAAGGCCACTGTAATCAAAACAGCCTGGTACTGGCATAAGAACAGACACATGGACCAATGGAACAGAATAGAGAACCCAGAAATAACCCCAAGTCTCTATGGTAAAGTAGTATCTGACAAAGGGGACAGGAGCATAAAATGGAGCAAAAACAGCCTCTTCAACAGATGGTGTTGGGAGATATGGACAGCTATGTGCAAAAAAATGAAACTCGATCACCAACTCACGCCATACACAAAAATAAACTCAAGATGGATAAAAGACTTAAATATAAGTTGTAACACCATAAAAGTCCTTGAGGAAAACATTGGCAGGAAAATCTCAGACATTCCATGCAGCAACATCCTCACAGACATGTCCCCTAAAGCAAGGGACATAAAGGAAAGAATAAACAAATGGGACCTCATCAAAATAAAAAGCTTCTACATAGCTAAAGAAAACAGCATTAAAATGAAAAGTGAACCGACTGTATGGGAAAACATACTTGCCAATGATATCTCAGACAAGGGTTTGATCTCCAAAATATATAAAGAACACACAAGACTCCATTCCAGGAAGTCAAAAAACCCAATTAAAAAATGGGCAAAAGACTTGAACAGACACATCTCTAAGGAGGACATACAGAAGGCCCAGAGACATATGAAAAGGATGGTCAGCATCACTAGCCATCAGAGAGATGCAAATTAAAATCACAATGTGATAATACTTCACATCAGTCAGAATGGTCATCATAAACAAATCAACAAATAACAATTGCTGGCAAGACTGTGGGGAAAAGGGAACTCTAGTGTCCTGTTGGTTGGAATGCAGACTGATGCAACCAGGTGGAAAACAGTATGGAATTTCCTCAGAAAACTAAAACTGGAATTGCTTCTGACATGGCAATACCACTGCTGCGATTGTATCCTAAGAATCCTGAAACACCAATCCAAAAGAACCTATGCACCCTAATGTTTGCAGCAGCACAATTTGCAATAACCAAGTGTTGGAAACAACCTAAGTGCCCATGAGTAAATGAGTGGATCAAAAACTATGGTACATTTACACAATGGAATACTACATGGCAGAAAGAAATAAGGATCTCCCACCTTTCACAACAGCATGGGTGGATCTGGAGAGCATTATACTTAGTGAAATAAGCCAGGCAGTGAAAGAAAAATACCATATGATCTCACCTATAAGTGGAACCTAATCAACAAAACAAACAAGCAAACAAAATATAACCAGAGACATTGAAATCAAGAACAGACAGTACCAGAAGTGAGATAATGGGGGGAAAAGGGTGAAGTGTTTTCAGGAATAACTGTAAAGGACAAAACTTAGGGTGTGCAGAATCAGGAGAAGGAGGTGGGGATGGCTGGGTTGGAGGGAATTGGGGGAGGGAGTCAGAAAACTTACTTGAACAACAATAAAATTTTTTTTATTGTTATGCAATTACAGTTGTATGGGGTGGGGTAGAGGGATGGGGAGAAAAGAAAAACAATAAAATTTTTAAAATGGAAAAAAAGAAAACCTCTTTGAAAATATAATGACAGAAAACTTCCCTACATGGGTGAGAGAAAAACTTATGCAAGTTCAGGAAGCACAGAAGGGTCTCAATCAAGATGAACCAAAAGAGGCACACTCCAAGACACATCATAAAGAAAATGGCAAAATCTAAAGACAGAGAGAATCTTAGGGCACCAAGGGAGAAACAGCTAGTAACAAACAAAGGAGCTCAAATAAGAGCTATCAGCTGATTTCTTAACAGAAACACTGTTACAAGCAGGAAGGCAATCTCTAGAAATATTCCATGTAATGAAAAGCAAAGACCTACAACCAAGACTATTCTACCCAGTAAGACTTATTTAAAATGGAAGGAGAAATAAGGAGCTTTCCAGGCCAAAAAGAAAAATAAATAAATAAAAAGGCTAATAGAGTAAATCTCCACCAAACCAGCAGTGGAAGAGGTCCTAAAGGGGCTGCTTTAACTAGATGAAGAAAGAGCATGAGCAAGAGCAAGAGTGCATAAGAGAGAGGAACACAGATACAAAGGGAAAAAAATGGCAATAAATACGTACCTATTAATAATAACCTTAAATATAAATGGATTAAATGTTCCAATCAAAAGACATAGGATAGTTGAATGAACAAAAAAACATGACCCACATAATGCTGTATACAAGACAACCACATCAGAGCAAAAGATGTACACAGGCTGAAATTGAAGGGATGGAAAAAATATTCCAAGCATCCAAAAAAAAACAAATTCCAAGCAAATGGATAGGAAAACAAAAAACTTGGGGTAGCAATACTTAAAACAGGGAAAAGACTTCAAAACAAAGGCCATAACAAGAGACAAAGAAGGTCACTAGTAACACTTAAGGGAGCAGTCCAACAAGAGGATATAATAACCCTTGTGAACATATATACACCAAATGGAGGATAACCTAAATATATAAGAAAAATTTTAGAGGACTTTAAGAAAGAGATCAACAACAATATTATCATCATAGGGAGTTTTAACACCTCACCATCAAAAATGGAAAGATCATCCAAACAAAAAATCAACAAGGATATGGTGGCATGTATTTACTTATTTATTTATTTATTTATTTATTTATTTATTTATTTATTTATATTGTTGTTCAAGTACAGTTGTCTCCTTTTCCTCCCACAACTCAACTTCCCCCACCTCAATGAAACTGACTTCCCACCCTCGATCCCACCCCACTTTGGCTTTGACTAAGTTTTCTTCATACATGTTCCCTGACAACCTTTTCCCTTCTTTCCCCCATTATTCCTCTCTCCCATCTCCTCTGGTTACTGTCAGTTTGTTCTTGATTTCAATGTCTCTGGTTATATTTTGTTTGCTTGTTTGTTTTGTTGATTAGGTTCCACTTATAGGTGAGATCATATGGTATTTTTCTTTCACTGCCTGGCTTATTTCACTAAGTATAATGCTCTCCAGATCCACCCATGCTGTTGCGAAAGGTAGGAGCTCCTTATTTCTTTCTGCCATGTAGTATTCCATTGTGTAAATGTACCATAGTTTTTGATCCACTCATTTACTCATGGGCACTTAGGTTGTTTCCAATGCTTGGTTATTGCAAATTGTGCTGCTGCGAACATTAGGGTGCATAGGTTCTTTTGGATTGGTGTTTCAGGACTTTCAGGGTATAACCCTAGCAGTGGAATTGCTGGGTCACAGGCATTTCCATTTTGGGGTTGTTGTTTTTTTTAGCAAATTCCACACTGTTTTCCATAGTGGTGGCATCAGTCTGCATTCCCACCAACAGGGTACCAGAGTTCCCTTTTCTCCACAACATCTCCAGTGCTTGTTGTATGTTGATTTTTGTTGTTGTTGTTGTTGATTTTTTTATGATGGTATTCTGACAGGTGAGAATTGGTATCTCATCATTTTAATTTGCATCTCTCTTATGGCTAGTGATGCTAGGCTTCCTTTCATAAATCTCTGGGCCCTCTGTATGTCCTCCTTGGAGAAGTGTCATGCAGGTCCTTTGCCCATTTTTTAATTGGGTTGTTTGTCTTCCTGGTGTGGAGTTGTGTGAGTTCCTTATATATTTTGGAGATTAAAACTTTGCCTGAGATATCATTGGCAAATATGTTTTCCCATAGGGTTGGTTCCTTTTCATTAGTTGATGTTGTCTTTAGTCATGCAGAAGCTTTTTATTTTGATGAGGTCCCATTTGTTTACTCTTTCCTTTATGTCCTTTACTTTAGGGGAAATATCAGTGACAATACTGCTCCATGGAATATCTGAGATTTTCCTGCCTATGTTCTTCTTGAGGACTTTTATGGTGTCACAACTTATATCTAAGTCTTTTAACCATCTTGAGTTTATTTTTGTGTATGGTGTAAATAATGATGCTCTAGATCAATGGACTTAATTGATATTTACAGAGTATTTCATTCCTGCAAAGAGAAAAATATACATTGTTTTCAAATGCACGTAGATCATTTTCAAAGATAGATCATATGGTAGGACACAAAACAAGCGTCAATAAACTCAAGAAAATTTAAATCATATCAAGCATCTTCACAATCACAATGGTTGATACTAGAAACCAATCTAAAGGAAAAAACTCAAAATTTCATATACAGGCAGACTGAATAAAGTGTTATTAAATTATGAGTGGGTTAACAATGAGATCAAGGAAGAAGTCTAAAAGTATCTGGGAACAAATGAAAATGAACCCATAACCACACCAAACCTATGGGATACAGCAAAGGCAGTCCTGAGAGGGAAGTGATAACAATACAAGTCTACCTGAAGAAGACAGAAAAATCTCAATTAAACAACCTAACCCTACATCTAACTAACTAAAGGAACAGCAACAAACTAAGCAAAGAGAGAGTAGAATGAAGCAAATAATCAAGATCAGAGTAGAATTAAATGATATAGACACTTAGAAAACACTCCAAAGCATCAATGAATCCAGGAGCTAGTTCTCTGAAAAGATCAATAAATTGACAAACCTTTAACCAGATCCATCCAGAAAAAAAGAGAAAGGATCCAAATAAATAAAATCAGAAACAAAAGAGGAAAAGTAAGAACTGATACAAAAGAAATACAGGGGATTGAATAAAATTACTATGAACAACTATATGCTAAGAAATTGGACAATCAGGGAAAAATGAATACATTTCTAGAAACATACAATCTTCCAAAACTGAATCAAGAAAAAGAAAGCCTACTTCCGGGCAAGATGGAGGCGTAGGTAGACACACTGTGCCTCCTCGCACAACCAAAAGAAGGACAACAACCAAAACTGACAGAAAATCGAACTGTATGGAAGTTCGGCAACCAAGGACTTAAAAAAAAAACTTTTATCCAGATTGGTAGGAGGGGCAGAAATGACAGCTGGGTGGAGAGGACTCGTGGTAAGACAGTGGCTGGCAGACCCCATGAGGTGGCGGATTGTGGAGCTGGGCCGGCAAGACTGCAGCTCACTGGCAAGGAGCACCTGGCAGATCCTGTGAGACAGTGGCTGGTGGACCTGGCAGGCCACATTTGCACGCAGATAAACTGGTAGGAACAAAGGAGAAGCAAAACAGACCATGCAACCCCCGGGCTCCAGCATGGGGAAATAAAGCCTCAAACCACTGATTGAAAACCCCTTGGGGGTGGAGGCGGCAATGGGAGAAACTCCCAGCCTCACAGGAGAGTTCATTGGAGAGACCCACAGGGTCCCAGAATGTATACAAACCCACCCACACAGGAATCAGCACCAGAAGGGCCCACTTTGCTTGTGGGCAGCGGGGGAAGTGACTGAAAGCCGGCAGAGAGCAAAGCCAGCGCCATTGTTCCCTCTTAGACCCCTTCCCCACATACAACGTCACAGCACAGCCATGTGGGCTGCCCCACCTGGGTGAATACCTAAAGCTCCACCCTTTTATGTAACAGGTGTACCAAGACAAAAAAAAATAGCCCAAATGAAAGAATAGATCAACTAAGTGACAAAGAGATAGCCAACCTATCAGATGCACAGTTCAAAACACTGGTGATCAGGATGCTCACAGAATTGGTTGAATTTGGTGGCAAATTAGATGAAAAAATGAAGGCTATGCTGAGTGAAATGAAGGAAAATGTACAGGGAACCAAGAGTGATGGGAAGGAAACTGGGACTCATATCAATGGTATGGACCAGAAGGAAGAAACATCCAACCAGCAAAGAATGAAGAAACAAGAATTCAAAACAATGAGGAGAGGCTTAGGAACCTCCAGGACATCTTTAACGTTCCAACATCCAAATTATAGGGGTACCAGAAGGAGAACAGGAGGGGCAAAAAATTAAAAACTTATTTGAACAAATAATGAAGGAGAACTTCCCTCATCTGGCAAAGGAAATAGACTCCCAGGTAGTCCAGGAAGATCAGAGAGTCCCAAAGAAGTTGGACCCAAGGAGGAACACACCAAGGCACATCTTAATTACATTACCCAAGATTAAGCAGAAGGAGAGAATCTTAGAAGCAGCAAGTGAAAAGGAGACAGTTACCTACAAAGGAGTTCCCATAAGACTGTCAGCTGATTTCTCAAAAGAGACCTTACTGGCAAGAAGGGGCTGGCAAGAAGTATTCCAAGTCATGAAAGGCAAGGACCTACATCCAAGATTGCTCTATCCAGAAAAGCTTCCATTTAGAAAGGAAGGGAAGATAAAATGCTTCTCAGATAAGGTCAAGTTAAAGGAGTTCATCATCACCAAGCCCTTATATGAAATGGTAAAGGGATTTATCTAAGAAAAAGAAGATAATAATATTAAAAATAAAATGACAGCAAACTCACAGTTATTAACAACCACACCTAACAAAAACAAAAGCAAACAACTAGAACAGGAACAGAATCACAGAAATGGAGGCTATCAACAGGGGAGTGGGAGGGGGAGAGAGGGGGGAAAGGTACAGAGAATAAGTAGCATAAATGGTAGGTAGAAAATAGACAGGGGGAGGTTAAGAGTAGTACAGGAAATGTAGAAGCCAAAGAACTTACATGTATGACCTATGGACACAAATTAAAGGGGAGGAATATGGGCAGGAGGTGGTATGCAGTGTGGAGGGGAGTGAAGGGGGCAAATGGGACAAAAATCACATGATAATATCAACAGATGCAGTAAAAGCATTTGATAAAATCCAGCACCCATTTATGATAAAAAACATTTAGCAAAGTGGGATTAGAAGGAGCATACCTCAACATAATAAAGGCTATATATGAGAAACCTTCCACGGACACTATAATCAATGGGCAAAAACTAAAAACTTTCTCTTAAGATCAGGAACAAGACAAGGGTGTCCATTTTCACCACTCTTATTCCACAAAGTACTGGAAATCCTAGCCACAGTGATTACACAAGAAAAAGGAATAAAAGGCATCCAAATTATGGAGGATGAAGTAAAAATGTCATTATTTGCAGATGACATGATAATGTACATAGAAATCCTATAGTCTCCACCAAAAATCTACTCAACCTAATAAGTGAATTTTGCAAAATAGTGGAATATAAAGTCAATATCCAAAAATTGATGGCATTTCTGTACACCAACAATGAACTATCAAAAAAAGAAACTAAGAAAAGTCTTATTTACTATAACAACAAGAAAAATAAAGTACCTAAGAACAAATTTAAGCAAGGAGGTAAGAAACCAGTACTCTAAAATCTACAGAACACTGAAGGAAGAAATTGAAGAAGATCAAATAAATGGAAGCATATACTGATATGGGTTTTGAAAGATATGGATATGGATATTGAAGATTCATGAATAAGAAGAATTAACATCATTAAAATGTCCATACTACCCAAAGCATCTGTAGACTCAATGCAACTCCTATTAAAATACCAATAGTACATTTTACAGATCAAGAATAAATATTTTTAAAATGTATATGATAAAAACCCTGGGTAGCCTCAGCAATCTTGATAAAGAGGAACAAAATTGGAGGGATCACTATACCTGATATCAAACTATACTACAAGGCCACTGTAATCAAAACAGTCTAGTTCTGGCATAAGAACAGACACATAGATCAGTGGAACAGAATAGAGATCCCCAAAGTAAGCCTATGTCTCTATGGTCAACTAATACTTGACAAATGGGGCACAAGCATACAATGGAGTAAAAATAGCCTCTTCAATAATGGTGTTGGGAGAACTTACTGGTACATGCAAAAAAAAAAAGAAAAAAAGAAAGAAAGGAGGTAGACCAGCAACTTATACCACACTCCAGAATAAACTTAAAATGGATAAAAAACATAAATATAAGTCATGATACAATAAAAGTCCTAGCAGAAAACTTAGTCAATAAATCTCAGATATCTCACATAGCAATATTTTCAGCGATATGTCCCCTAAAGCAAGGGAAACAAAGGAAAAAATAAACAAATGGGACTGCATTAAATTAAAAAGCTAGTGCATGTCTAAAGAAACCATCATCAAAATGAAAAAGAACAAATCTTATGGGAGAACATATTTGCCAATGATACGTCAGACAAGGGTTCAATCTCCAAAATATTTAAAGACTCACATGACTCCATGCCAGCAAGATAAACAATCCAATTACAAAATGGGCAAAGCGCCTGAACAGACACTTCTCCAAGGAGGCCATACAAGTGTCCCAGAGACATATGAAAGGCTGCTCAGCATCACTAGCCATCAGAGAGATGAAAATTAAAACCACGATTAGATGCCACTTCAAAATGGTGAGAACAGCCATCATAAACAAATCAACAAACAAATGCAGATGAAGAAGGGCAGAAAATGAAACCCTACTACACTGTTGGTGGGAAAGTAGGCTGATGCAGCCACTGTGAAAACAGTGTGGAATCTCCTCAAAAACCTAAAAATGGAACTGCCTTTTGACTTGGTGATTCCACAACTGGGATTAAACACTGAGAATCCAGAACTACCAATTCAAAAACCCTATGCACCTCAATGTTCACAGCACTGTTATTTACAATAACTAAGTGCTAGAAAGAGCCTAAATGCCCATCAGTGAATAAGTATATTAAAAAACTATGGTACATTTACACAATGAAATACTATTCAGCAGAAAAAAAGATGAAACTCCTACCCTTTGCAACAGCATGGATGGAACTATAGAGTATTATACTAAGTGAAATAAGCCAGGAGGTGAAAGACAAACACCATATGATCTCTCCTATAAGTGTAAACTAATCAAAACAAGAAACAAGAGAGCAAAATAGAACCAGAGACGTGGAAATAAAGAACAAATTGACAGTGACCAAAGGGATAGGAGAAGGGAGTAACAGGGGAAAGAAGAGGAAGGGTCAAGTCAAGGAACACGTATAAAGGACCTACAGACAAGGACTACAGGGTAAGGAATGAATGTGGGAGACAGGTGGTGCACAGGGCAAGGGAGAGCAATGGGGGGGGGGGGGGGGAATGGTGACAGTGGTAATTGAACAATGATAAACTATTTTTTAAAACAAATGGGCAAAGGACCTGAATAGACACTTCTCTAAGGAGGACAATCAGATGGCCCACAGACATATGAAAAAATACTCAACATCACTAGCCATCAGAGAGATACAAACTAAAACCACAATGAGATATCATCTCAAACCTGTCAAATGGCAATCATTTATAAATCAGCATACAAGTGTTGCCAAGAATGTGGAGAAAAGGGAGCCCTAGTGCACTCTGTTGGGAATACGGACTGGTGTAGTCACTGTGGAAAACAGTATGTAATTTCCTCAAAAATTTAAAAATGGAACTGCTTTTCCACACAGCAATTCCACACTAGGACTATAGACTGACTCTTGAAACACCGATTCTAAAATACTTATGCACTCCTGTGTTCATATTTACTATAGCAAGTGCTGAAAAAAGCCTAATTGCTCATCAGTAGAAGAGTGCATTAAAAAAACTGTGGTACATTTACACAGTGGATTATATGTAGCAGAAAGAAGGTATTCTTACCTTTTGTGACAGCATGGATGGAACTAGAGACTATTATGCTAAGTGAAATAATCCAGTCTGTGAAAGATAAATACTGATTGACCTCACTTATAAGAGGAATCTAATGCACAAAATAAACTAACAAGTAAAATAGAACTAGAGACATGGAAACACAGAACAGACTGACAGCTGCCAGACGGGAGAGGAGTGATGATGGAAAGAAGTAGGAAGGATTAATCAAAGAACATGTATGAATGACCCATGGACATGAACAATGGTGTGGGGATTAACTGTGGGAGCTGGAAGTGAGCTGGGAGAAGGAGGGCAAATGGGGAAAAATTGGGACCATTGTAATAGAATAAATAATGAAAAATAAAAATAAAGCATACTTGTAATAAAAAGTTTTAAAAAATTAAAATTTTAATTTTTATTGTTATTCAATTACAGTTGTGTGCCTTTTCTCCCCATCCCTCCACCCCACCCCAGCCAAACCCCCCTCACTCCCCCACCTCCACACTCCCACTTGATTTTGTCCATGTGTCCTTTATAGTAGTTCCTGTAATCCTCTCTCCTCACTGTCCCCTCCCCACTCCCCCCTGACCATTGTTAGATTGTTCTTAACTTCAATGTCTCTGGTTATATTTTGTTTCCTTTTTTATCCTATTTATTATGTTCCAGTTAAAGGTGAGATCATATGTCCCTCACCGCCTGGCTTATTTCACTTAACATAATGCTCTCCAGTTCCATCCATGTTGTTGCAAAGGGTATAAGCTCCTTCTTTCTCTCTGCTGTGTAGAATTCCATTGTGTAAATATAACATAGTTTTGGGGTCCACTCGTTTGCTGATGGGCACTTAGGTTCCTTACAGTACTTGCCTGTTGTAAATTGTGCTGCTATGAACATTGGGGTGCATAGGTTCTTTTGGATTGGTGTTTCAGAATTCTTAGGGTATAATCCCAGCAGCGGAATTGCTGGGTCAAAGGGCAGTTCCATTTTTAGTTTTCTGAGGAAATTCCATACTGTTTTCCACAGTGGCTTCACCAGTCTGCATTCCCACCACCAGTGCACTAGGGTTCCCTTCTCTCCACATCCTCTCCAACATTTGTTTGTGGATTTGTTTATGTTGGCCACTCTGACTGGTGTGAGATGGTACCTCACTGTGGTTTTAATTTGCATCTCCCTGATGGCTAGTGATGCTGAGCATCTTTTCATATGTTTCTGGGCCCTCTGTATGTCTTCCTTGGAGAAGTGTCTGTTCAAGTCCTTTGCCCATTTTTTAATTGGGTTGTTTGTCTTCCTGGAGTGCAGTCGTGTGAGTTCTTTATATATTTTGGAGATCAGGCCCTTGTCTGAGGTATCATTAGCAAATATGCTTTACCATACTGTTGGTTCTCTTTGCAATTTGGTGCTCTTTTCCTTAGCCATTCAGAACCTTTTTATTTTGATGAGGTCCCATTTGTTTATTCTTTCCTTTATGTCCCTTGCTTTAGGGGACATGTCTGTGAGGATGTTGCTGCATGGAATGTCTGAGATTTTCCTGCCAATGTTTTCCTCAAGGACTTTTATGGTGTTACAACTTATATTTAAGTCTTTTATCCATCTTGAGTTTATTTTCGTGTATGGTGTAAGTTGGTGATTGAGTTTCTTTTTTTTTGCACGTAGCTGTCCACATCTCCCAAAACCATCTGTTGAAGAGGCTGTTTTTGCTCCATTTTATGTTCCTGCCTCCTTTGTCAAATATTAATTGACCATAAAGACTTGAGTTTATTTCTGGGCTCTCTGTTCTGTTCCATTGGTCTATGTGCCTGTTTTCATGCCAGTACCAGGTTGTTTTGATTACAGTGGCCTTTTAATACACTTTGATAACAAGTATTGTGATCCCTCCTGCTTTGTTCTTCTTTCTCAAAATTGCTGCAGCTATTCGGGGTCGTTTATGGTTCCATATGAATTTCTGAAATGTTTGTTCTATCACTGTGAAATATGTCATGGGTACTCTAACAGGGATTGCATTGAATCTATAAATTGCTTTGGGTAGTATGGCCATTTTGATGATGTTAATTCTTCCAGTCCATGAGCATGGTACATGCTTCCATTTGTTTGTGTCTTCCTTAATTTCTTTCTTCAGTGTTGTGTAGTTTTCTGAGTACAGGTCTTTTACCTCCTTGGTTAGGTTTATTCCTAGGTACTTTATTTTTCTTGTTGCTATATCAAATGGGATTTTTTTCCTGATTTCTGTTTCTGCAGTTTCATTGTTGGTGTATAGGAATGCCTTTGATTTCTGAGTATTGACTTTGTATCCAGCTGTTTTGCCAAATTCATTTATTAGGTCGAGTAGTTTTTTGGTGGAGTCTATGGGATTTTCCATATACACCATCATCTCATCTGCAAACAGGGACAGTTTTATTTCCTCCTTTCCAATTTGGATGCCTTTTATTGCTTTTTCTTCTCTGATTGCTTGGCTAGGACTTCCAATACTATGTTGAATAGGAGTGGTGAGAGAGGACATCCTTGTCTTGTTCCTGATCTTAGTGGGAAAGCTCTAAGTTTCTGTCCATTGACTATGTTGTTGGCTGTAGGTCTCTCATATATGGCCTTTATTATGTTGAGGAATGCTCCCTTTATTCCCACTTTGCTGAGTGTTTTTATCAGAAATGGGTGCTGTATCTTATCACATGCTTTTTCCGTATCTATTGATATGATCATGTGATTTTTGTCTTTGCTCTTCTTGATGTGATGTATTATGTTTATTGATTTGCGAATATTGTACCATCCTTGCATCCCTGGGATGAATCCCACTTGGTCATGGTGTATGATCTTTTTAATCTATTGCTGGATGCAGTTTGCTAATGTTTCATTGATGATTTTAGCGTCCATGTTCATCAACAATATTGGCCTGACGTTTTCTTTCTTCTTTGTGTGTGCATCTGGTTTTGGGATTAGGATGATGCTGGCTTCATAAAAAGAGTTTGGGAGTCTTCCATCAGTTTGGATTTTTTCGAATAGTCTTTGAAGGATAGGGGTTAGCTCTTCCTTAAATGCTTTGTAGAATTCTCCTGTGAAACCATCTGGTCCAGGGCTTGTGTGTGTTGGGATTTTTTTGATGACTGCTTCACCTTGATCAGCTGTTATTGGTCTATTCAGGTTTTCTGCTTCTTCTTCACTCAGTTTTGGAAGATTATATTTTTCTAGAAATGTGTCCATTTCACATAGGTTTTCCAATTTCTTGACATACAGTTCTTCATAGTAATTTCTTACAATCCTTTGTATTTCTATGGTATCAGTTGTAATCTCTCCTCTTTCATTTCTAATTGTGTTTATTTAGGTCCTCTCACATTTTTTCTTGATGAGCCTACTTAAAGGCTTGTCGATTTTATTTATCTTTTCAAAGAACCAGCTCCTGGATTCATTGATCCTTAGAAATGTGCTTTTAGTCTCTATGTCATTTTTACTCTACTCTTATCTTGGTTATTTCCTTCCTTCTGCTTGCTCTGGGCTGTCTTTGTTGTTGTTCCTCCAGTTCTTGTAGGCGTAGGGTTAGGTTGTTTGTTTGAAATGTTTCTATCTTTTTAAGGTAGGCCTGTATTGCTATGAACTTCCCTCTCAGGACTGCCTTTGCTTGTTCCATAGGTTTTGGGTTGTTGTGAGTTCATTTTCATTTGTTTCCAGAAAGTTTTTGATTTCTACCCTAATCTGGTTCTTGATCCATTCATTGTTTAATAGCATGCTATTCAGTCTCCATGATTTTGAGTGTTTTGGGTTTTTTCCTTTGGGTTTGGTTTCTACTTTCAGTCTCTTGTGGTGAGAGAAAAAGCTTGGTATGATTTCAATTTTCTTGAATTTGTTGAGGCTTGCTTTGTGTCCTATCATGTGGTCTATCTTTGAAACAGTTCCATGTACACTTGAAAAGAATGTGTATTTTGCTTCTTTGGGATGAAAAGCTCTATATATATCAGTTAAGTCCATTTCCTCTAGGGTATTGTTAAGAGACACAATATCCTTCTGGATATTGTGTTTGCAAGACCTGTCCATTTTTGACAGTGGGGTGTTAAAGTCCCCTAGTATAATTGTGTTGCTGTCAATATCTTTCTTGAAGTCCTCCAAGATTTTCTTCATGTATTTGGGTACTCCTATGTTGGGTACATATATATTTACAATGTTTATGTCTTCTTGGTGGATTCTTCCTTTGAGTATTATGAACTGACCTTCTGAGTCTCTCTTTATGGCCCTTCTTTGGAAGTCTATTTTGTCTGATAGGAGTATTGCTATCCCAGCTTTTTTTTTTCCTGTCCATTTGCCTGGAAAATTTGTTTCCAGCCCTTCACTTTCAGTCTGTGTAGGTCTTTTGTCCTGAGATGGGTCTCTTGTAGGCAGCATATGTGTGGGTCATGTTTTCTTATCCATTCAGCTATTCTATGTCTTTTGATTGGAGCATTTAATGCATTTACATTTAAGGTTATTATCGATAGATAGTTATTTATTGCCATTTTTTCCTGCCTATGTTCCTCTCTCTTTCTCTTTTCCTTCCTTTCTTTAAGGCAGTCCCTTTAGCATCTCTTGCAGAGCTCATTTGGTGGAAGTGTAGTTTTTTAGCCTTCTTTTGTCTGGGAAGCTCTTTATTTGGCCTTCTATCTTGATTGAGAGCCTTGCTGGGTAAAGTAGTCTTGGTTGCAGGCCTCTGGTTCTCATTACTTGGAATATTTTTTGCCATTCTCTTCTGGCTTGGAGCGTTTCCATTGAGAAGTCAGTTGCTAAACTTATTAGGGCTCCCTTGTATGTCACTTTCTGTTTCTCCCTTGCTGACTTTAAGATCCTCTCTTTGTCTTGGAGATTTGCCATTTTAATTATGATGTGTCTTGCAGTGGGCCTTTTTGTGTTCCTCTTGCTTGGGATTCTCTCTGTTTCCTGGATTTGTGTGACATTTTCTCTCCTCAGATTAGGGAAATTTTCCATCATTACTTCTTCAAACAGGTTTTCTATCCCTTGCTCTTCTTCTTCTCCTTCTGGTATTCCTATTATACGGATATTGTTATGTTTCATGTTGTCCTGCATTTCCCTTAATCCCTCTTCATTCTTTCTGAGCCTCTTTTCCTTTTCTTGCTCTTTGTGGGTGTTTTTTTCTACTTTGTCCTCCAGCTCGCTGATCCAATCCTCTGCTTCATCAAGTCTGCTTTTCTTTCCTTCTACTGTGTTCTTCAATTCAGAAATTGTATTCTTCATTTCCTCTTGGCCCTTGTTGATAGTTTCTATTTCCTTTTTCATTTTAATATAGTTTGCAGTGAGTTCATTGTAGTTTCCCTATAGTTTCTGGTAGTCCTCTGTGAGCTCAGAGAGCTCAGTGACCTTCCTGATAACCATTGCTTTGAACTCAGTATCTGATAGTTGACTTGCCTCTTTTTCATTTAGCATTGTTTCTGAGAGTTCCCCCTTTCCTTTCATTTGGGGATTGTTTCTTTGTCTTCCCATTGTTTGTGAGACTCTTCTTGTTAGCCTCTGCTTCTTAAATTGATTTATTCTGACTCCCTGGGTTTATGATATGAACTTCTATGGTAGAATGCCAATGGGATTGAGTGGTGCTGTCTCCTTAATCTCTTGTTCTCACTGGTCTTGAGTTGATGTTTATGGGTGTAACACGGTCTAACTGTGGTCTTTTCAGCACTCCAGGTTTTATTGTCTCACCTGTGGGAAAAAGAGAAAGGAGGGGGGGGGGAGAAGAAAAAAAAAAAGAAGGTAAGGAGGGAAAAAGGGAATAGAAAAGGAAAGGAAGAAAGGAAGAAGGAATAAAGAAAGATCAGAGGCAAGATAAGAAGGAATTTTAAGAAAAAATTAAAACAAAAGAATAAATAAAAGAAGGCAGGAAGAAGGAATAAAAAAGGTAAAGGATGGAAGGAAGAAGGAATAAAAAAAAAACAAAGAAGGACAGAAATGAAGGAGGAATTCACGGGGAAAGGAGGAAAAAAAAAAAAGTATTCTGCTGGCTTTAAACTGGTCAGGTTAGTTCTGCTGGTCTTCCTGTCTGTGGAAAGGGAGGGGGTGGTTGGAAGGATTGGTTTCAGTTTTCTCCCTTCCTGAGCCACACTCTTCGCTGTTGTTCAGCCTCCAGTCCAGTTCCTCAGGGTCCTTCTGCTCCCCACTAGGCCTTTAGTTCACCAGTTGTGCTGTCCTTGAATTGCACCAATTAGGGGAAACTCACACTCCACCTTCTTGCTCTTTGCTGTCTGAGATGCTAGGGGCTCTCGGTGCTTCTATGGGGTAGTTCAGCCCCCTACTGGGTCGAGTCTTCCCGGGGAATGCAGTCTCCCCTAGCCCTGCAGCTCCCCTTTGCTGGGTGTTCTTCCTTAGTCCTAGAGAGCCAGTAGGCCCTGCAGGGCTCTGTGCGCAGGGGCTAGGTAGGAGTTGTTCAGAACGGGTGTTTTTAGGTGTGGTCCCTCGCAGGCATCCAGGCCATTGATCAGCCAATCTGCTGCTTTGGGCCTGAGACGTGCTCGGCCAGCTTGTCCACAGCTCTGGGCCTGAGTCCATGGGGACGGCCAGTCTGCCACCTTGGGCCTGTGTGTGGGGCAGCTAGCCTCTGCTCCCGGTGCGCACCCACCCGAGGTTTTAGGTGTGGGTGCCCCACCGGGGTCTCAGGTGTGGGCGGCCAGCCAGGGTTTCAGGTGTGGGCCCCCAGGCCGCTAATCTGGGTGCGAACAACCGGGCTTCAGGTGACCACCTGGGCTGCTTTTCCCCTCATTCACAGTCCAGGGACTGAGGGGGGAGGGGCACCAGAGGCCATGGCAGCTGTGGAGAGTTTTCTAATTAGCTGCTGAGTGCCTCTATTTTCTTTTTCTTTTTGAGAAATTCTTCCTATTCAAGCCCCCCTGGTCCAAACAAGCACCTGGCTGCTCACACAGCCCAGCCTGCCTCTCTCCCAAGAATCCTGCAGCACACCCTGCTCCCAGGCCAGGGCTTCAGCCGCCCTGGTCCCTGCGCTGGTCCCAGGGACCTTATTGTCCTTAAGCACTCTTCTTACCGTCAGATCTTTCAATGTCCTCTATCTTTGGTCTCTGATCTTCATATATGCTGGAATACTGTTGGCTGTTTGCTCTGCTCCTCAGATCAGCTAGGTATTTCACTGGTGTTGAGGGGAAGTGGACTCTGCTCCCACCTATCTCGCCACCATCTTCTCCCCCATAAAAAAAAGATAAAATTAACTTTAATGTTTTGTTTAACCCAATATATCCAAACTATTATTTAAACATGTAATCAATTTTAAAACCATTGAGATATTTTATAATTTTTTCACAGCCTTTGAAATCCAGTGCATATTTTATACTTACAGAACATCTCAATTTAGACTAGCCATATTGCAAGGGCCCAAGAGCCACCATGGCTGCTGGCTACAAACAGAACCACCCAGATGAAGAGCAAACACAAGTGTGCGTTCGTGTTTGTGTATGTATGTGTGTGTGTGTGAGAGAGAGAGAGAGAAAGGGAACATAGGCAGCAGCTAAATAGAATACAGAGAAGAGAAAACACTGATTATGACACAATTGAGTTGGCAGTAGTGACTTTCTTGGCTTTGTTGTTTATTTTGAGAAAATAGAGAATGGCTCTGACGAGGGAAGAGCTGAAGTACTTAGGAGGTTTTTCTGGCAACATTTTTGTACTAGTACAATCCACAAATTTTCTTTAGAAGCTTCATATATTACCTTGTTCCATAAGGCTTAAAAGAGAAAAGAGGCAATTTTTAAAGTGAAGGGCTAGTTAACTTGAATGCCTAGTGAAAGTCCCATGACGCTGAGAAGAATAAATACAAATAGCAATTTAATCAAATTACATGGTGCTTATTAAATAAAAAAGGAAGAAGATGTCTGTTACATCTTCATTCTCAGATACCAAGAGAAATCCTCAGCTAACATAAACCTGTCCTGCACATATAGGACTGACCTAGGTCTAACTTGGAGTGTTGAGGTTATCATCTCTGGTCCAGTTGTCTGTCCTGCAGGAATTGGATTTTGTTCTTTGTATATACATTTGCCTTTGCCGTGTTTGTCTTGTATGTAAATTTGTTAACTATGGGAAACTCAAATTCAGTCCTGGAATGCAGCCACTTGGAATGCATTCTTCAGAACTGGATAAAAAGAGCTCTGTTTATTTGACTTAAAGAAATTAAGCACTTATATACATTAAGAAATATAACAAGAGGGTCAATGATAGGAAACTGCCTGTTTTATCCAAGGCAGCCTTGCTCCAGGCTGGGAGTCTGTTGTGGATTTGAGAAGCATTGTTTTCTAAGTGCAGCTTCTTTGCTTCTTCCGATTTCAGTATTGCCACTGAGATCATTTAGAATGACATTTGTTACTAATCATTCATAAGCATATCCCCTACAGCCCTATCCTGCTTCCATCCAAGGAGAGCACCTTCTGGAGCACCAATGCCAGAATGGACCTCTTGGTGGGAAATGGGAATAGTGTCCCAGAAGTTCCCTGAACAATATCAGTGAGATTCCCATCTGACAGGCCACACCATCTTCATTCACTGAGGAGGATAAGCAAGTGATATCATGGTTTCCATGGAGGTGAGCTGGGATAGGAAAAAAGATCCCTATCTGGAAGACAAGCAAGACTAAGGGGCAAAGATTTGGCTGTGGGACTCAGGCTCCAGTTTATGGTAAATGATGTAAAGATATATGCTTGGGTTTATATGGAAAAAATTACTGATTGTATCTGATCTATTTAAATAAGACTCCTACTGCTTTCCTTCCTCTGAAGGTCAACAGGAAAAATTTATGTGCCACACCTCTTCAAAGAGTCTCATTGATGAAAAGAGGTGCTCTATAAGCAGGTGTAATTTCAGAAATTTTACCAAAGGTGTGGTAATACAGGCCAAATGTCCCAGGAATGTTGAAAACTAAATAAAACTAAGATACCTGATTGGATTGGTGCCAGAAAAAGAGAAAATTTGCTCTGGTTTTAAAATGTAGTTTGAGTCAGCTTTACTGGACTTGCAAATGAATCATGAAGAATCTACTACATGTATGTATTTTAAGAAACAGAAACCACATCCTATGGGAGGAATGGGCAAAAGACATATGGAAATAATTTGCTTTTAGTCAGGTGCATAGCCATGCCTTCCTTATGTCAGAGCCCAGTCAAGTCCAGAATTCTTGAGTCCTCAGCTTCTTCTCTGAGCAGCAACCCATTTGTTCCCTCTCTCTCCTCCAAAGTTATGGGGTGAAAGGAAGTGAGACAGATGATGGTAAGAGAGCTTACCATACTCTCAGGCAAGATGAGGTGCTGCTAAGCTGTGTCACCTGCTTGTGGAGTGGCCTTCATTCAGCCTGGGTGCAGGCCCCTATGTCACTGGGAGTCTGCTGACTAGTAGTGACACAGGCTGACCTGGGCACTTGCCCTGCTGTGGGAGCTGCATGGTGGAGCAGCCCAGTGTTTTGTCACAGCAGAGGCAGCCAAGGAGTTTTAGGAACAGGACACTGTACTGCTCAGTTTGAGTTGAGAGGGAGACAGATGCAGGGAAGTCATTCCACCCAGAACTTTCCTTTTAGCAGGATGGGTCTGAATTGTGGCAGGTGAACCAAGCTGTTAAATCTAGCATCATGGGTCTGTCCTCTACTTCTTAGAATCCCACCTGTCTGAAGTATGGGGTTCCAACCTTGGGATGACCTTTTCAGGCCATCTTCTCTAGGAGTCCAGAAGCCAGAGGGCTGAGAGGAGCTGGGACCTGAGGCTGCATTAGGAGGTGACTCTGCTAGTGTGCATATCTGGGGCCAGAGAGAAGAGGTGAAGCCAGGTGATGCCTTGTGTGAGCAGCCTCTTGTGTCATCAATGACTATTCTTATTTTGGCCCTACTTTTTCATTCTGCTTTGAACAGCATGTGCCTTCAAATATTTCCCATATCTTTCTGAGTTCAGAATCAGATCTTCCCTAAGTCTTAAGCTCTTTTTCCCAAACTGGTGATAAGGGGTGGAGGAGCTACAGTTTGTGAAAGAGGGTAACTGTGAGTTATATAGACCTTAAGAGATCTGCTCACCTCGAGGCTCATCCCAGCACCTATTGGGCAGTGGGTTTGGAGGACAAAGAGGTTATGAGAGAATGGTGCTTCTGATTTTTTCTGAACTGCAACTATGTAGTTTGCTGACTAGGGGATGGTGTGTAACTGGATGTCTGATCACAGAGGGCTTTGTGTTGTATGGACCTGAACAGTGTGGCCTCATGTGTTTGGCCTTGCCCTCCTCCTCTGTTTGTGCATGTACACACACATGGTTTATATTTGTTGGAAGTACCTCCTGCCATCACAGGGGGGCTATTCTGTGGTGCACTGTCTTAAGTGAACAGACTCAAAGGGCCATATCAGGACTTCTGGAGTTGTCCTCCTCCCCAGGCTTAGGTGCCTTACAAGGTACAGCTCTTCACTTGGCTACTCAGCAACCATAACTGTGCTTGAGAAACCACAGGCCTCCAACTGGATATTGTGTAGAACTGTCATACCCGGTATCCCTTTCCCCTCTAGGATAGCTGTGCTTTATCTACTGGGCTTGCCCTTTTTAGGTAGACACTTACTGCCCTGATCCTACCTGTCCTTCAAAGTCCTGGATAGACTAGCAGATCAATAAGTGATTCCTGAATAAAAATCCTGGATCATATGAAAAGAAGATTCAAATGTAACAGCACCTTCCCCCCTTTTCTCCCTTGCTGTCATCAATGCTGAGAGACTTAAAACTCTTTGTCCTTAGGGAGGCTGTCACTGTGGTCCATCTTGCTCATTAGATCCCCACCACAGTGTGAGTTTATGAGTGACAGGGTCTCAATTTCTTTGATTTCTCCCTGCTTCTGGCTTATCTCTTATGGCACATGTTTCCTGTTACAGTAATGCTCTCTATGGATGCCTGTTCTCAGGAATCCCAGCATATAGGGGATCCCAAGATTTTTATAAATCAGGCAGCCAGAGAATTTCACTTTTCTAACTCAAAGAGATATGGTCAGCAGGTAGCAGTTACAAAAGTATGACCTTCATTTCCATTCCTTCAAGAATGAGGAATGAAAAACCTCAGGGGGAATTGTTAGATAGGACAAGGGTCTCAAGGTCTGGGTAGTTCTTACTAAGTGCTATTCTTGCTAAATGTTAAAAATATAGCACAGTATTTTGCAAACATAACTGGGTGAGCTTGGCAGAAACTCTACCAGATAACTTGGCTAACTGCAGAGAAGAAATAAAAATGTAATTGACCAAATAGTATATAAAAGCAATGGCTGAGCCTCCCTTCAGGGAAACAGAGATTTGGATGTGAATTACCTATCTTTATCATTTGCAGCAATTATATAAAACTGCCTCATGACAATCACATCTTGTTCTTGAATAGAACACCCCAAGCAATGAAACCCTTGAATTTGGTAACATGAGGATGCACTCAGGCAGGAGCAGGGATTATCCAACCAGGGAAGAAACAGGGGAAAATCTGGAGAAGGAGGTAGGGCACAGGCATCCCACTGGTCAAGCAGTAGGTTTCCATCAGTGTCCATCACAATCCAAGGCACGGCCTGCTGCTGGTGCAGAGGAAAGGCTTTCTTTCTTCTGCTTTCCTCTACCCTTCAGCCTTTCAGATGTCTCTGACTGCTGCTCCAAGACTCCAATTCAAAACAGCCTCTGTGGTCATGAAAGCCTCTGGAGCCATAGCCAGAAAGACAGCCATTTACACAATGAGAAAAGGGTGAAGAGGATGATGTTTGTTTCTCTCATTTGTTTAGGTGGAAATAGCCTTATAGTTGGCTTTGTTTTGTTTTGTTTGGAAAACAAAATGCTATATATGCTTATTGCAAAATTTTCACCCAATTAAAAAACACAAAGAGAAAGAATAGTATAAAGGACTCATGAACAAAGCCAAAGGAGAGAAGGAGTGAAGGTGGGAGGTAGAGGTGGGTGGGGCGGGGGAAAGTGGTGAAAGGAAAATGGAGACAACTGCACTGAAACAACAATAAAAAAAGAAAAAGAATAGACAACCACATCAAAACTACAACTAAACTACAGAACAACCACCATTCAGAACCACCTGAAATCTACCTGATCAAAAATCCTACAACTAAGGATATAAAGAAGCTACATCAAGACTGGTAGGAGAGGCAAAAAACCCTGAACAGACTGGTCCCATAACCATGTGTGGCAGATTAAACTTGGGAGGAATATCTTGTGTGAGGAGGTCCCCCTGAAAAGCAAGGGGTTCAAGCCCCACACCAGGTGCTCAGCCCAGGGTTCCAATGCTGGGAGAAAACTCTGCATAACTTCAGGCTGTGAAAACCAGCAGGGATTTTGGCTGAGTGAGGCAGAGGGCTTTTGTAGTCCTAGGCAGTTCCTCTCAAAAGGCCTGAGCATGGACTTACTGAGACTCACTCCCTCTGAATTCTTGTGCTAGGGAAGCAGCTCTAAAGGCAACAGGGACAATGGGGAAGGAGCTGAAGTGTCTGGCATCAGGGAGAGAGCTGGAAAGACAGATGGGGAGAGCTGGAGAGTAGCTCCAGCCTTTGTGCCACTTATAGGATTAGGGAGGGAGTAGCATGGGAAAATTTTACACTTGTGTGATAAACACAAAAGCCTTGAGATACAAGGGCCTTGAAAGGGCTGGGACAACCAGATATAGGCTGTTTTCCTTGTTCCTTATGGCTGAGGTCGTGGAGGGGCCATGTCCTAAGTTATCCCACACATGGGTGACAAGCAATGGGCAAAACTTGGAAACAAGGACCTTGTCCCCAGGATAAGCTCTTTTCCTTAGCTTACTGCTGGTCATGTGGTTTAGACCTCCTGACATTTTACATTGCTGGTCATGTGCTTCAACACCAACCTGACCTTTTCTCCCCTGGATGTTGGCAGTCATGTGATAGACCCCCATAAGGAGAAACAGGGAGGCAAAAGTGGCCTCATTTCTCTCTGATATGGGCCTGTGTATAGCCACTCCCTTAAGCATTAACCTGTAGGGATAATATCTTAGCCTCAGCTGCATTTCAAGAAAAGCAGCAAACCTGACAAGCAACATCATGGCTCACATCAGGACCAATTGCATTTACTTATGACCCCCTGCCCTGTCACCAACCAATCAGTGGAGACCATGACCTTGCAGGACACACAAGGAAAACAGATGAGTATTCTATTGGGATCTTATGCTGAGACTGCCAGATAATTACCCTCAAGATGGAGAATGCAGTGCACTCTCCCTCACAAGAAGACACCTACACATTTCCCTCTCATCTTCTCTCCACCAGGCATGTTACCTTTACCTTCCTCTCTCCTAAGCTCAAAGGCTGCTTTTTAAAAATTGTAACTTGTTTCCTGATCCCATTTTTCCACCTCTGTGACTTTATATATAAACTTTCTCTTATAGTTTGAGTCTTAGCTCTGAATCCTTTCTTAACCAGAACTCAAGTACCAAGGTTGCTGAACCAAGGTTTGGTCTGACTCCACCAGTCTAACACCTTGGGCCATTCTCACTGCTTACACAACCACCTCCATAAAGTGACACACTCAAGGAGTAGACTTAGTAGGTACCAGATCCCCACTGAAGTAAGTCCTGCTCTGCCGTGTGAGTCCCTACTCAGCTGATTTGCCACAATGGTCAGAGTTCGGTGGTCACAGCCAGTCTCTGCAGCTCATCAACCTGGGAGTAAATCACTTCCACTGATATGCCAAACACAACCAAGTCTCAACTACAACAGGAGGGTGTACACAGCCCACATGGGGGTGCATCTTGAGTGTCCAGCTTGGATGATAGAGGAAACTATGCCACTGGACCTACTACACCTACTACATAAGGCCACTCTGCCAAACTCAGGAGACAAAGCAGCTCCACATAATATATAGAAACACACACAGGGAGGCTGTCAAAATACAGAGACAAACATGTCCCTAATAAAAGAATAGAACAAAACAACAGAAAAGAAACTATACAAAATGGACTAGAGCAATCTATTAGATGCAGAGTTCAACACACTGGTTATAAGGATGCTTAATGATCTCAGTGAGAACCTCAACAGCATAAAAAAGAAGCAGTTAGAAATAAAGTATACACTAACTTAAATGAAGAATAATTTACAGGAATCAACAGTAGAGTAGATGAAGCCAAAAATCAAAACAGCAATTTGGAACATAAAGAAGCAAAAAACACCCTATCAGAACAACAAAAGGAAAAAATAATAATCCCCTCCCCCAATGACAATAGTATAAGGAACCTCTGGGACATCTTCCAGTATACAAACATTTGCACCATGGGGGTGCCAGAAATAGAAGAAAGAGAACAAGAAATTGAAAACCTATTTGAAAAAGTAATGAGAGAAAACTTTTCTAATCTGGTGAAGAAAATAGACATACAAGTCCAGGATGAACCCAAAGAGGCCCACACCAAGACACATCATAATCAAAATGCAAAAGGTTAAAGACAAAGAGAGAACTTAAAAACAGCAAAAGAAAAGCAGTTACCTACAAGGGAGGTTCCATAAGACTGTCAGATGATTTCTCAATAGAAACTTTGCAGTCCAGAAGGGATTGGCAAAAAGTATTCAAAGTGGTGAAAAGCAAGGACCTACAACCAAGATTACTCTACCCAACAAAGCTATCATTTAGAATTGAAGGACAGATAAAGAGCTTCCCAGACAAGAAAAAGCTAAAGGAGTCCATCACCACCAAACCAGTATTAAATGAAATGTTAAAGGATCTTCTTTAAGAAGAGCACAAAGATCAACTATATGACAAATAAATGACAATACATGTCTACCAACAATTGAATCTAAAAAAATAAAATAAATGAACAAGCAGAGCGTAAACAGACTCATAGATACAAAGAACATTTTGACAGTTGCCAGACGGGAAGGGGGTTGGGGTGATGGATGAAAAAGGTGAAGGGATTAAGAAGTACAAATTGGTTGTTAAAGCATAGTTATGGAGATGTAAAGTACAGCATAGGGAATATAGTCAATAGTATTCTAATAACTATGTAGGGTGTCAGATGGGTAGGAGATTTATTGACATGTCTAATCAATGGGGTATACACATGAAAGTAATATAATATTGTGTATCAAATGTAATTGAAAAATAAAAATTATTTTAAAAAGAATAGTCATGGGGATGTAAAGTACAGAATAGGGAATGTTATCTATAATATCCCAATAATAATCTAATAACTATGTATGGTGTCAGATGGATATGAGTTTTATTGGGATGATCAATCAATAGTTAATATAATGTCTAATCACTAGGGTTTATACCTGAAATTAACATAGCATTGTATGTCTATGTAAATTGAAAAATTAAAATTGAGGTTTTTTAAAGATTATATTTATTTATTTTTAGAAAGAGAAGAAGGAAAGGAGAAAGACGAGAGAAACATCAATATGTGGTTGCCTCTCGCATGCCCCCTACTGGGGATCTGGCCTGCAGCCCAGGTATGTGCCCTGACTGGGAATTAAGCTGGCGATCCTTTGGTTCACAGGCCAGGACTCAACCACTGAGCCACAGCAGCCAGGGCTAAAACTGATTTTCAAAAAAAGTAAGAATAAAAATATGTATATCACCCATGATATTACCACTAAAAACAAAAACATTATCAATTTTTTTCATATAAATTCACGTATACACTGAGGATGACAGGACATTTAGACCTTTATTTCCCATAACTTGCTCATGTTGTCTGGACTGCCCCAGTCCTCGTGTAGGTATGGTGGGAGGACAACACAGAAGTTCCCACTCCAGATTATATACTCACTTTTAGTTGAAAACAGTGTCTTTCAGATTAATTCATCTCTTTGGAAGTAATCATTTGTTCAGTGTTCTAGGGTTTCTTCCTCCTCTCCCACTTCTAGGTCAAGATAATAAAAAGTTAAAGGTAAACACACAAGCAAACCTCTGTTCTAATGCATTGTTTTCTGCTGTATGCAGTCCAGCATAACTTTAAGTGATATATCAGAAAGGGAAAGCCTGTAACAGTATAACAGGAACCCTGCCCCTGAAATGGACGAGGGGTTGAGCTGCACATGAATGCTTTTCCCTGGCAACCAGGGTGATGTGTGCTGGACCACACAAGGGATTTTAAGGAGATCATTTAAAAGGAGTGCATGGAAACACTGCTTCTTTTTTGGATCTTCCCTTTTCCTGGGGGTGGGAAGTCCTAAGCCCCAGACATTAAGGATAATAAGGGGAGAGGGGAGAGGGCTTGGGCCTGTCAGCAGCAGGCCCCATGACCCTCTCGCCACATGGGCCCATCAGTGGATCATGGGCCTGTCAATGGCAGGCCCTGTGCCCCTCCCCTGCATATACCTGTCAACAGCAGCAGGCCTCATGCCCCTACCCTGGTGCAGGCATGTCAAAGGTCACCAGCACAGGACTGCCAATGGTCACCAGCACAGCCCTTGAGTGGTGGTAGGAAGAGAACAGCCTGCTGTGAATAGGAGGCCTGGAGGTTCAGACTCTGAAAGATACCTGAAGCTAGATAGCAGCTGGAGACAAGCTAAGCCACCTATGCTAAGATACTTTTGGTTGGGAGAAGACGTTCCTGGTGCAACTTGGAACTGAACTGGCAGAGAGTGACAGGGTGATTTTTCTTTGGATGTCTTAGGCCAAAGTTTAAGTGCCTTCTTCAGTTGTACAGATTTTTGTTCTTGCATTACTTTCAGTTCTTGAAGTAGTAGTAGTAATAGTTGTAATGTAGTATTTGTAGTGACAATATTTAAATATTTAAATTGCCTTTTCGATTGTTAAATAAAAGATTCCTTTCTTTTTCACCAGACTCTGTCTCTGTAGTTCTACCTGGTAGACAGTGGACAGTAGGACCCTCCCTTACTGGCTGGGTTCAGTAACAGAAAATAGCAACTCCACTGGGACCCTAGCTGCTCATGGCAAGTCAACTCCCTCGAGGAGTGGAACTGTGTGTTTTCCCAGTTGTTGGGAAATCCTCTGCATGCCCACAAGAGGGGTCAGCTGCTTAAACATGCCTGGCAGGTGGAAAGAAAATGGGTCTGGACAGGGAACACACTCTTGGAAGAAGGAAGGATCACCTGAGTTTTGGGAATATAAGCCAGGGTCTAGGTGAGGACTGGCCAAGCTTTGGGTAGACCATTGCTTAGGGCCACTGTTTGTGAGATTGGCTGGCAGAAAACTTGCTTGAGATCATTTGTTGGAATAATGGAGTTGTGAATGGATTCTGAATGGAGCTGTGGAGGCCAGTTGTCTCTATGTTCCCAGGTTGCCTGGGTCCTGGTCATAGGGTTGAGCCTGCTGTGTATCTGGGCCAGCAGCAGCTGTTCTGAGTTGATTCCTGTAGGGAGTCCACTGGGCAGAATTTTACCAGACTGGAGTATGTACAGCCATTATCCAATATCCAAGGAGATACTGGCTTATTACTGTAATACTGTGTGGCCTACATACATTTTGAATTGTGGGGGAAAGGCAGTCTAAGTATGGTACCTTAGATTACTGTACCTTTATGTACTTGGAACAGTACTGCCAACAGTCACATAAATTGGATGAAATCCATTATGTCAAGGTGTTTATCTCATTGCATAATAACATTTCACCAGAGACAGAGGTACACTTGATTGTACAAAGAAGAGAAGGGTCCTTGAAGCCTCTTCCTGATAGTAAGACAAAGGAAGGAAATTAGAATGAGGAAATAAGTCTCATTAATGCCATGAACCCAGGGTTCACAGGGTTAGTAACAGGAGGAGCCCCTCTGTTGCCACACCCACAGCTAGCTACCCATGAAATAGGGCCCAGGGAGCCAATGGCCCCATCTCTGTATGACAAAGGATAGGTCTCCCCCTCAAAGACCCATCATGACACCCAGTTTGGCCAGGGATCCTCCCTATCTGGAGCAAGGCAGTTACTTTTGAGGCTGTACACTATAGGAGGAGTAACACAGAAAGGCCAGTTTGCTGGCTACTATTTGGCCCATACCCCATTTTCCACTTCAGACTTACTGACCTGGAAGAATTCCAACCCCTCATATAGGGAGGATGCTCAGAGAGTGGCAGATCTTATTGCCTCCATTTTTGCCATTCATCACCCAAACTGGGAAGATGTACAGGCTCTTCCTAACATCTTATTAACCACAGATGAGAGACAGCTGGTTATAAATAAAGGCAATGAAGAGGCCCAAAGTCTCCACCAAAAGAATCCCAATGGGATCCCCAACCTAGCTGGGGCAATTCCCTCTATAGCACCTGACTGGAACCAAAATTGTGGGAACATATCCTTCCTGGAACATTACAGAAAGTACATACTGGAAGGGCTTAAGGAAGGGGTGCCCAAGGGAAAGAGCCTGAATATGATACAGGTCCTTCAACAAAAAACAAATGAAGACCTTTCTGAATTTTTAGAAAGAATCTACCAGACCTACAGAAAGCACACTGAAGCTGACTCACAAGCACCAGAAAAATGTGTTGATGGTGAACATGATTTTTATTGGATAAAGTGCCCTGGATATTAGAAGTAAATTGCAGAAGTTTGATGGGGTATTGGGAATGAATACCTCTTAGCTGGTAGACATAGCCTTTAAAGTCTACAGTGCCTGGGAAGCAAGAAAGATAAAGCAGGCCATGGTGTCCTTAGAAACAGGGTGGTGGGACCAGGAGAAGAGGGACCCTAAAGGGAAAAAGAGAGGCCCACTAGGTGCCAATCAATGTAACTATTGCAAGTAGGATGGCCATTGGAGTAAGAAGTGCCTGAAATTCAAAAGGGAAAGCAGAGATGGAAACTCTTGCTGAGAAATGCTAAAAAGGCAAGGGGAGTCTGATAATGAACGAGGAGGGCCCAGGGGCTCCCAAAGATATCACCTAACCTATTATTATTTCCCCACAGGAGCCCTGGGTACTGCTGATGGTGGGGAACAAGCCAGTTGATTTTCTTGTAGATATGGGAACTACATACTCAGTGCTGAATACAAAAGTAATCAAGAAAAGTTCAGATGCAGTAATAGTTACTGGAGTGAATGGACAATTACAAACACAGGTATTCCTTCAACCCCTAGAATGCCAGCTTGGGGATCAGAGGATTGTGCATAGTTTTCTCTACATGAGATGGTCTCATTCCATTGTTGGGCTGAGACTTGCTTTGTGAATTGTATGCACAAATAAATTTTTGTCCTGGAAAGCAGCAAGTATGTGTAGAGGTCCCACTGGAATATGTGGTCCAGCTCCAGGTGCTTCTGACTTGCACCGAATGTCCCAGAGGTGAACTTTTCCCACCTGGGCTCTATGAACAGGTTGATCAAACCATTTGGGCTGATGGAATCTCAGATAAGGTGGTTATCATCCAACCTATGAAATCAGCATAAAAAGGGGTGCCTATCCCACAGAATAAATAGTACCTCCTCAAAAAAGAGGCTTTAGAGGGGATTCAACTGATATTGCAGAAGTTCTTAAAATCAGGACTAATTCAGCCATGCCAGTCTCCCTGTAACACTCCCATTTTGTGAGTCAAAAAAAATTACTCTGTTGAATATTGATTGGTGCAGGATTTTGGATCCACAAATGACATTCATTGTTCAGGACATTTGTCTTATTGTAACCAACTCCTACATTCTGTTGACTATGGTGCCTGAAGATAGCAAATGGTTTTCAGTCCTATACTTGAAGGGTCCTTTTTTCCTGCATTCCAATAAATGAAGAGGCTCCACTACTGTTCACCTTTGAATGGTAGGACCCAGAAGCAAAAGTCACACCACATAAAATTTTTTTTTAAAAGTCACACCACAATACTTCTGGACTGTGCTGCCACAAAGATTTAAGAACTCCCCAGCTATATTTGGTGACGTATTAGCCAAGGGTTTAAGGGATATTCAATTGAGATGAGGAGTTCTTCTGCAATATGTAGATGACATATTAATAACTAGTAGCACCTATGAGGGCTGTTTGCTCAACACCATCACAGTTCTAAATCATTTGGCAAAAATGGGATGTAAGGTATCACCTCACAAGGCCCAGATTTGTAAACAGGAAGTGGCATATCTGGGATATCTACTGAAACAGGGCACTAGGAACTTGATGGCAGGTAGAAAGCAAGCCATCGCTACTCAAACTCCCAGAGAACCGAAGGCAGCTTCATGGGTTCTTAGGGATTACAGGGTTCTGCTAAATTTGGATCCTAACTTTGGACTTATAGCAAAACCACTGTACAATTCCTTGAAAAGACTGGACTCTGTACCTTTCAAATGGACAAAGTAGCATTTGATACCTTGAAGGAAAAACTAGTTCAGCTCCCACACTACCATTGCCAAATACACTGAAGCTTTTCAAATTGTACGTTTATGAAAGGCAGGAGATTGGACTGGGTTACTAACCCAGACTCTGGGAAACATCCCCAGACCCATTACCTATCTCTCAAAAAAGTTGAGTCACACAACAAAGGGATGGCCATTATGCTTCTGTGCAGTTGTAGTTACTTGTGACATCTTACAGGAAGCTGAATTCACTTTGGGACAGCCTACTACAGTATTGGTACCACACCAGCTCCTAACTCTGTGGAACAGAAGGGAGGGTATTGGCTAATGGCAGGGTGCACAGGGAAATACCAGGCCATTATGTTGACAACCCAAATATTACCTTGCAGACCACCACAACTTTGAATCCAGCCACTCTGTTCCCAGACACAGAGGGAGATATAACCCTCCAGCATAACTGCTTGGAAATTATTAACCAAGTTTATTCTAGCAGGCCAGATCTACTGAAGCAACTGCTGGACACCAGACTGGGAGATTTACACAGACAGGAGCAGCTTCATGGACAATGGCCAGTGACCAACTGGGTATGCAGTAGTCACCACAGACAAGGTAATAGAAGCCCAAGCCCTTGCACCAGGAACCTCAGCACAAAAGGCTGAACTGATAGCCCTCGCAAGAACCTGAGTACTATCCCAAGGAAAGGAAGTTAAAATATACACAGACTGCAAATATGCCTTCATGGTAGTCCACGCCCATGGAGCAATATGGAGAGAGAGAGGACTCCTAACCATGGGGAACAAGAATATTAAAAATCAGAGGAGATTTTACAATTGCTACAAGCAGTGAATCTACTGAACCAGGTTGCCATAATGCATTGTCCAAGACACCAGAGGAATGGTTCCCAAATGAGCCAGGGAAACCAAACTACTGATAAAGCAGGCAGACGAGCAGCCAAAGGGCTGCCATGCATAGGGGTTTTGGTACCCTGCTTCAGCTTGTCAAAATTTAAACCTCATTACATAGAATGAGATGAGGAACAGGCCTGTGAATGGGGATTTACTAAAACTGATCCAAATTCCATATGGAAGATCAACACCCATGGCATGATCCTACTCCCCAAGGCTCTAGTATATCCCATTCTCAAACACCTACCCATTATGGTAGGGATGCTTTGATGGACCTCATTAGGCCACATTTAAGGGCCCTCCTTTGCAAAGGACCATTCAGAAGATTACCCAAGTCTGTAAGATATGTGCCAAAAACTATCCTCAGACAGAACATGCCCCAGCAAAAGGGAGAGTACAATATAAAGGGTTATGCCCTTTCTAGGGCCCACAAGCAAATTTTACACAAATGCCTAAAACCAAGAGTAATTTCAGATTTTTATTAGTTTTCGTGGACACATTTTCTGGATGGGTAGAGGAACAGCCCACTAAAACTGAGAAGGCAACTGAGGTAGTGTAACTTTTACTTGAAATAATTCTTAGGTTTGGACTTCCTCACAGCATTCAGAGGACAACGGACTATCGTTCACTTCAGAGATCTCCCAGAAGGTTGGACAGGCATTACAAATATAATGGAAATTACATGCATCTTGGAGACCTCATCTATAAGAAGGACTGAGAAAATGAATCACACAATAAAGATGACCCTAGCAAAAATATGCCAGGAAACTGATCTGAAATGGGACCAGTTACTTCCCATTGCTTTGCTCTGAATTAAGGTAGCCCCCCAAAGTGGGCCTAAGCCCTTTTGAAATAACTTATAGGAGACCCTTCCAAATCTCAGTTCTGGGAGCACCCTCCCCGACACTAGATTTGGAGCACAAGTCAAAAATTAAGCAATATGTGCAACATTTAGGGCACGGGTGTCCAACCTTTTGGTGTCTCTGTGCCACACTGGAAGAAGAGTTGTCTTGGGCCACACATTAAATACATTAAAACATGTAATCACCAAAAAAGTCTCATAATGTTTTAAGTAAATTTACAATTTTGTGCTGGGCGGCATTCACAGCCATCCTGAGCTGCATGCAGACTATGGGCCACACGTTGGACACCCCTGACTTAGGGAAAACACTAACTATTCTGCACAAGTTTGCTCAATTCAGGTCCACCTACCCATTTCATGAGCCTTTACACTTGTTCCAGTGGAGGGACTGAGTCTTACTAATGATTTGGAAGACTCAAGGACCTGAACAGCAGCTAGCTGAGCAATGGACTGGTCCTTATGATGTTCTCCTGACAGTACACTCTTCTCTAAAGCTCACAGGAATAAGCCTTGGTTCCACCACACATGGATAAAACAGGCACCACACAAGGAAAATTCAAACCCTGCTGCAGTGGTTGATATTGAAAAGGAAAACTGGATCAGCACTCCAGAAGATTTGAAATTCCTCTTTTGGAAGAAGACAGCAGGCCCAATGCAAATTGACAATGCTCCTTTACCTTATTTATGTGTTAGCAAATTTATTGGTTACTTGATATTCAGTTAAGGTATGGTCTTCCTTGTGGTTAAAAAGAACAAGGATAGAAAGTGAGTTACAGTCATTTCTGAATGAGTATAGAAAATTGTGAGAGTTTTAACTTGAAATGAAATAAACCTCAGTTCTTGATTACAGTTATTCTTGCTTTCTGATCTTGTCAGTACCAGTGGGGTTGGAATTAACTGTTTTGTTTGTACTGGGAAACTTCTGTCTCTGCCATTTGGGCTTTGTGCCTTTTGGACTTCATAAAGATCATTTACAGTACCAGTTGGGGTGAGAGAATGAATCTGTTGTTTGAGCTTCATGTCATTTGGACCTCATAAATGTCATTTGTGGTATCAGTTGGCATGAGATAACATCTCTACCATTTGGATCTAGTAAAGGTCATTTGATACTGATGGGCATATGAGCTGGGGCAAGAGAATGTCTGCCATTGAGGCTTTGTGTCATTTGGACCTCAGAGAGGTCATCTGCGTGACGGGTAGTGGGATCAATTGGTGTGAGACAAGATTCTAAGGCTAGTTCCAGTCCCCCCTTTTCTGAAACTCTGTACTTTATATTTCTGTTTTGAAAAGAAATTGAGGTTTTTGAGGGTTCATTCTTCAAATAAGTTTGAGAATAAATTAACAAAAGATATAATGCATTGAGATAAAATTTTGGCAGATAGTAAAAGAGCACAGATTTTCCTTTTTCCTTTGTATTTTCTCCCTACCTGATCCCTCTATAATTTGTATGATAATAAGGATAGTCTTAAAGAAAAGAATTGGGTTTTAAGGAAAATCACAATGCTCAATTGTTAATATTGGACTTTAGTGTAGCTAAGTGTCCTCAAAGTTGGTTTTCACTTAGAAGTTGAACTAGTTTACGTGAAAGATCTGTCAAAGTGTCCCTGCTTGACATCATTTTAGCAAAGGCCATGCAGCTGAACCTCTTCTCAAAAGACAGTCTTGTGGATTCAGAGACAGTGTAGGTCCCACTTGAGAAGCTCACCTGCATTGCCATCTCCCAAGACTCAACAGTTTGGCTAGACTAGATGGTTGATTTGGCGAAGTATGGGAAAGACAATCAGCTTCATTTTGAAACTGATATTATTTTTGTCTTAATGGTTTGGACAGATAAGGTCCATTAGTGTTAAAATGGGGGAATTGTAACAGCCCTACATTGGTTATTTAGTTGTTGTGATTTTGATTGTGGCTTTTAACACTCTTGGCAAATTTGTCACCTCCAGAATACAAGTTGCCAGCCTGTCCACCAGTGCAATCCTTTGGAAATCACACATGGCACTTTCCAGGGACATTCAACTGACCTGGATATTATAAGATCCTTCTCCCTCAATTGAATATGCCCCTCCACTGCAAAACCACTTTTATTAGGGATGTGTGTATAAGGGGATAAGCAGAAAGTGGTTACAGAAGAACAAGATCTTTGTCCATTTCCTCTTATAAGATACAAGTGTCCAGAGTGTTAAAAGGAGAAGTTGTAACTGGGTAATGAGGACTCCACCCCTAGAAGTTGAGGGGAGGAGTTGAGTTGTGCATGCATGTGTGCTGGGCCATGGAAGGGATTCTGGGGGAGATCATTTTTATTGTTGTTCAAGTACAATTGTCTTCATTTTCCCCCCACCACTCTGGCCACCCTTCCAATCCCCACCTCCCACCCTCAATCCTACCCCCCTTTGGCTTTGTCCATGTGTCCTTTATACATGTTCCTTGATGACCCTTCCCTTTCTTTCCCCTGTTATACCCCCGCCCCAGCCCCTCTGATTACTGCCAGCTTGTTCTTTATTTCAGTGTCTCTGGTTATAGTTTGCTTGCTTGTTTGTTTTGTTGATTTGGTTCCACTTATAGGTGAGGTCAATGGTATTTGCTTTTCACTGCCTGGTTTATTTCACTTAGCATAATGCTCTCAAGATTCATCCATGCTGTTGCGAAGGGTAGGAGCTCCTTTTTTCTTTCTGCTATGCAGTACTCCATTTGTACCATTGTTTTTGTTTTTTGATCCACTCATTTACTGAGGAACACTTAGGTTGCTTCTAACACCTGGCTATTGCAAATTGTGCTGCTATGAACACTGAGGTGCATAGGTCCTTTTGAATTGGTATTTCAGGTTTCTTAGGGTATAACTCCAGCAGTGGAATTGCCGGGTCAAAATAAAAAGCTTCTGCATGGCTAAAGAAAACATCAGCAAAATGAAAAAGGAATCAATTATATGGGAAAATGTATTTGCTAATGATATCTCAGACAAGGGTTTGATCTCCAAAATATATAAAGAACTCACACGACTCTACTCCAGGAAGACAAACAACCCAATTAAAAAATGAGCAAAGGACCTGAACAGACACTTCTCCAAGGAGGACATACAGATGGCCCAGAGACATATGAAAAGAATGGTCAGCATCACTAGCCATTAGAGAGATGCAAATTAAAACCACAATGAGGTACCACTTCACACCAGTCAGAATGGCCATCAAAAACAAACCAACAAGTGCTGGAGATGATGTGGAGAAAAGGAAACCCTAGTACATTGTTGTTGGGAATGCAGACTGGTGAAGCCCCTGTGGAAAAGAGTATGGAATTTCCTCAGAAAACCAAAAATAGAACTGCCTTTTGATCCATCCGACAATTCCGCTTTGGGGATTATATCCTAAGAATCCTGAAACACCAATCCAAAAGAACCTATGCACCCAATGTTCATAGCAGCACAATGTATAATAGCCAAGTGCTGGAAGCAACCTAAGTGCCCATCAGTAAAAGAATGAATCAAAAAATTATGGTAAATTTACACTATGGAATACTATGCAGCAGAAAGAAGGAAGGAGCTCCCAGCCTTTGGGACAGCATGGGTGGATCTGGAGAGCATTATGCTAAGTGAAATAAGCCAGGTGATGAAAGACAAATACCATATGATCTCACCTTTAACTAGAACGTAATCAACAAAAGAAAAAAGCAAGCAAAATATAACCAGAGACATTGAAATTACGGACAGTCTGACAGTAACCAGAGTGGTGGTGGGAGGGGATAATTGGGGTGAAAGTGGGAAGATTTTTCAGTAACAACTATATAGGACACATGGACAAAACCAAGGGGCGGTGGGATTGGGGAGGGAGGTGTGAAAGGTGGGAGTTGGGGTGAGAATGGAGGGGGGAAAATGCAGACAACTTTACTTGAACAACAATAGAAAAATAAATAAAATAAAAATATGTTCAATAAAAATAAAAATAAAAAAGAAATTAAACAAGATCTAAATTCATGGAAAGAAATACTATGGTTATGGATTGGGAAATTGAATATTACAAAAATATCAATCTCTTCAAGTTGATCTTGATTTAATGCACTTTCAACAAAAAATATTAACAAGATTTGTATATCTGTGCTTTTAAAGGTGATTCGAAAATTCATTTAAAAATAAATAGCCAGGATTCTCCTTTAAAATTGAAAAATGAACAAGATGGGAGAGGTTACTCTCTTGGAAATCAAGACTTAATACAAAGGTATTAAGTAACTAAGTAGTAACTAAGTAGCTAAGTAGTGTGATATTAGTTCAAGGATAGAAAAATAATACCAATTAAACAGAATTGAGATCATCAAAATATATCCTGCATATATAGACACTTGGTGTATGAAGAAGGAAAAAGGCAAAGAATGCTCTTTCTCAATAAATTGTACTGGGACAATTAGATATCCATATGAGGAAAAAGTAAAAATTGACCCCTACTTCATGCCTTATGCAAAAATTGATTCCAAGCTTATTATAGATCTGAGAAATAAAATAAAAAAGACTTTCTAAAATAATATAGAAGATAATTATGTTTTGGGGTTGGGGGAGCTGGGTTGGAGATAGAAAAAGCACCACCTTAAAAGATTGACAAATTGGACTGATTAAAATTATGAATTTCTAGTTTTTAACTGACAGCACTACAAGGGTGAAAGGTAAGGTACAAATGATGTTAGCAAATTACATGACTGAATAGGACACATACACAAAATACATTTTAATGCCTACAAATTATTAAGAAAAAGATAAATATATGAATAGGAAAAGGGAAAAGATTTGACTAGGTACTTAACAAAAGAGGAAATCAAATAGTGAATAAACATGAAAAGATGCACAGTTTTCTACTGAGAAACAGAACCACTAGGATATCTATCTATCTATCAAATATCATCATCATATATCTATTCATCCACCTACTATCTATCATATTTTATCTATTAAAGAGAGAGTTTTTAAAAATTGGTTTAAACAATTATGGAACCTAGCAAGCCTGAAATTTGCACAGATGGCCAGAAGGATGGATACCTAGGGAAGACTTAATGTTGCATTCTTAAGTCTGAATGCAGTCAGGAGGCAGAATTCCCTCTTTCTCAAAATTCAGTTTTTCTCCTTAAAGCTTTGAGTTGATTAAATGAGGCCCACCCACATTATGAAGGACAGTCTACTTTACTCTAAGTCCAATAATTTAAATGTTAATCACATCTTTAAAAAAATACTTTTACAACAATATCTAGACTGGTGTTTGACCAAATTTGACACATAAAATTAACTTTCACATTCAATCTTCTCAATAATGACACAATGCAAATTAAAACTACAATGGGATACTATTACATGTGAATCAGAATGGCTAAAATTAAAAAGACAAACCATATCAACTGTTAAAATGTGGACTAACAGAAACTTTCACATGCTGCTAGTTGATATGAAAGTTAACACAACCACATTAGGAAGCAGTTAAAGATGGTCCTAACCTATGAACCCATAATTCCACTGCTTGCTATTTACCCAAAAGAAATACATGCATGTGCTCCCAAGAAGACATGCACAAAACATAACTCAAAGTAGACAAAATTTGCAACCAGTCCAATAGTCCATTAAGAAAAAAACCTTGATAATTAAATTTGATTATACTACTCAATGAAATATTATACAGCAAATGAAAATTAAAAAACTATAGATATGTGCAACATTTTAGGTGCATCTTATAAACATACTGTGTTGAGTATATAAAGCCAAACATAATATAATATGCCTTGTATGACTTTAACCATACTAATTTTTTAAAAATGTTTAGTATTTAAGGATGCACAGTTAGATGGTAAAAGAAGAAAAACAAGGAATGTGGTTACCATATAAACAAAAGGTGTCTTTAACTGTGACTTTTGAAATGTATTATGTAAATATGATCATATAGTATACAACATTTTGAGGTTGGCCATTTACACTCAGCATATTTCCCTAAAGAAGCATCCAAATTGTTGTCTGTATCAATAGTTCACAGCACATTTTGCTTAACAATTCACCCATTGGAGGGCATCTCAGTTGTTTCCCATCTTGACTATTAGAAGTAAGGTTGCTATGAATAGTTATATACAAGTTTCTGTGTGAATATAAATCTTCATTCCTCTGGGAAAAAAATGCCTAAGAGTGCATGCTCACTTTTATAAGAAAGTGCTTGTTTACTTTTATAAGAAAATGCTAAACTGTTTTCTAGAGTGCTTATATAATGCATCATTTTATATTCCCACTTGCAATGTATGGTGATCTAGTTTCTCCACATCCTCACCAGCAATTAGTATTTTCACTATTTTTCCTTTAGCCATTCTTATAGGTATGCAGTGATATCTCATTGTAATTTTAATTTGCATTTCCCTAATGTTTAGTGACATTGAACATCTTTTTGTGTGCTTATTTGCCACCTGTATATTTTTTCCTTGAAAAGCTTACCCGTGTTTTTTGCTTATTTTCTAATTGTATTGTTTTTCAACTCTTAAGTTTTAATATTTCTTTATCTTAGATTTTAGTTATTTATCATATATGTAGTTTGTACATATTTTCCTGTCTGTAGCTGGCCTTTTGATCCTTTTACAAAGATCTTTCACAGAGCCCAAGTTTTTAATTTTGATACGTCCATTTCATAAATTTTCCTTTGTATATATCTATGATTTATTTTGAACTAATTTTTGTATAAGATGTAAGACTTACATTAAGGTTTATTTTTGCCTATAAATACCCAGTTTCTTCAGAACCATTGGTTGAAAAGGCTAACTTTACTCCATTAAACTGCATTTGCAACTTTGACAAAAAGTAGTTGGGTATATTTGTGTGGGTCTATTTTCTGGGGTCTCTGTTCTGTTGCATTGATTTGTGTCTGTTCTTTTTATGCTGTTACTGCAGACAGTCATTTGGAGCACCAGAGAGTCTCCCTCATTAGACAAAATGGCACAAGGAAAACTTCTTACACTGAGCATGCCAAAAGTTAGAAATATGAATGGATAGGGACTGAGGACATTGAAAGCTAGAAAGATAAGTGGAGAGGACCTGACCTTGCCAAAAGCTAGCAAGATAAGTAGATAGGGGGAAAAGAGCTCTCCCTTCCCTATTCCTATAAGAACCATGGGATTGAGCAGGAAGAACGGTAGTCTTTGAGATTAGAGACTACCATTCTCCCAAATCACATAGCACCTGGATAAACCTCTTTCCTTTTGTACCAGCAACTGTCTCATGAGTTTGGCTTTCACTGCAGCAGGCAGCCGAACCTGAATTTTTGGTTACAGTTTTTGGCAACTCCACCAGGACAGCATTGACCTTGGTAAATCCATCAGGGCCTAAGTTTGGGTCCCAGCTGCCTGTGGCAAACTGACCCTGGGACCAAGACAGTGAACTTCTCAGCAACTGACAAGACCTTTTATCAGGAAATTTCCCTGCACTTCTCAAGGCATCAGCCACCTGAAATGCTGAGATGGTGAAAGAAAACAGGTTTCTGGAGAGTAGACTCCAAGCCTGGACAAGTCAAATCAGTATGAACATCAGGAGTCCCCTGTCCCTGCCCCCTGGTCTTTGTGCCTATTGCACCTCATGCCAATTGAACTTTGTGTAACTTGGGCTTTGTGACACTTGGCTTTGTGCCATTTTGATTGGGTTATAATCAAAATGCAATCAAATTGGGATTGCATTTGCAGTTCAAGTTGGCAGGTTATCCCTGCCACTTGGGCTTTGTGCCACTTGGGTCCAAATAGGACCATTTGAGGTGCCAGTTGGTAGGCTATTCCTGCTGCTTGGGCTTCATGCTACTTGTTTTTGTGCCACTTGGGCTTTGTGCCATTTGGAACCAGTCAGGACCACTTGTGGTATCAGTTGGCAGGAGATAAGATGTTAGAACTTATTTGGGAGTGCTTATTTGGAGTAATGGAATTATGGATACAGGTTTTATTCACATGGCCCCACATTATCTGGGGTATTTTTTTTTAATTTTTTATTGTTATTCAATTACAGTTGTGTGCCTTTTCTCCCCATCCACCCCCTCACCCCAGTATCTGGGGTATTTTTATGGTTGAAGTTTTGGGTCCGTACTTTCATGAAATAAGGGGTTGTTCTGTTTCTATTCCTGAAGAGAGCCCACTGGACTGAGTTTTAGCAGATTGGTCCATGTACAGCTTTGATCCAATGACTAAGAAAAAATGGTTTTCCATTGTCTGAATAGAAAATATACACTGCTTGACCATGTATACTTTAGACTATGGGGGCGGGGATGGACCCTAAATGACTCCCTAAATTGCTACACCTCCATACAACTGGAATTGCTTTGCTAATGGTCAGGGAAATGAAACAAAATTCCTTATGCCCATGTATTTATGTCCATGTCTTTACACAATAAGGATTTGTCAAAGGGAACAAACTAACGATACAGAGAAGGGAGTTAGCTTCAAAGCCCCTACCTAATAATGGCACACAGGAAGAAAAGGAAAATGAGTAGAAGAGTCTCTTTAATACCCTGAACCCGAGGGACCCAAGATTAGCAGCAGGAAGATTTCCCCTGCCACCCCTCCCAATGCTAGATAGCCCTGAAATAGGGCCCAGAGGGGTGACACCTCACATTTATATGATGAAGGCCTAGTCTCCCCCTCCAAGCCCTTGCAGGGCATACAATTTGACCAGGAAGCATCCCTGTCCAGAGCAGACAATTCCCTTTGTGACAATATCCTATAGTCAGAATTAACTGGGAACACCAGCCCACTGGCTAATGTTGGGCCCATACTCCATTTTCTACTTCAGACTCACTGAATTGCAAGAGTTCCAACCCCTTATATAGGGAGGATCCTCAGAAAATAGAAGTCCTTATCACCTCCAATTTTGCCACTCACCATCTAAACTGGGCAGATGCACAGGCTCTCCATAACATCCTGCTAATGGTAGATGAATGGCAGCTAGTTATAAATAAAGCTAATTAAGAGGCTCATTGCCTCCATCAAGAGAATCCCAATGGGACCTGCCAACCCAGCCAGGGCGATTCCCTTTGACAGAGCGAAACTAAGAGCCAAATAGCAGGGACCTCACCTTTCCAGACATTACAAAATGTGCATATTGAAGGGCTTAAGAAAGGAGCACTTAAACAAAAAAACCTGAATGTGATACAGGCCACTCAACAGAAACCAAATAGGGGTCCTATTGAATTTTTAGAAAGGATCTATCAGGCCTATGGAAATCACAGTGACACTGACCCACAGACACCAGAAAATGTCTGGATGGTAAACATGACTTTTATTGGGCAAAGTGCCCTGGATATCACTGAAAAAGCTCCACTATTTAGATGGGATGTTGGAAATTAATCCTTCCTATCTGGTGAACACAGCTTACCTTTAAAGCTTACCACGCCCAGAGACAAGGAAATTAAAGTAGGCCAACATTTTCTTAGGAATATTCTGGGGAAACAAGGAGAGTCAGGGTCCAAAGAAAAAGGGAGAGACAGAGAAGATGACGATATAGGTGGGAGCGGAGTCCACTTCTCCCTGCACATGGGAAAACACCTAGCTGATCTTCTGAGGAACAGAGTGAACAGACAATGGTGTCCCAGCATATATGAAGATTGGAGACCAAAATTTGTAGAGGACTGTTGGGGACTGCCCTGCCTGGTTTCAGAAGCTGTAAACCCCCATGGTTAAGGCTGAGTGAGAGACCTTGGGACCATAAGCCACTAAGGAGACAAAGCTTATCTCCCTGGCAGGGGTGCCATGTCTGCCCACTTTACTTCACCCTGCTTGGCCCTGAGCTTGACCAGTTAGCCAATGATGGGTAAGATTCCTCAAGGGAGGAATAACCTAAGACAGGCATGGTCAGAAAAAAGGTCCACAGGGAAGGACTCGGGGGGCTATAGGAACAGGGAGTGATGGACCCTCACCCCTCGGCTTTGACATAGCCTGAGTCCTCATTCTGTCTGCAAGAAGTCTCCTAATCTCTTGGCTGCCTTACTTCCCTTGCCTGACTTAAGCCTGAAACAATGACAGAGGGCGGTGCAGTCCTGTGCTGGAAAGAGCAGATTCCCTGGGGAATCAGGCCTAAGAAAGAATGCATACAATCCTGTGAAACCTGCTTTGTTCATACCCTCAGTTTAAATAAGGGTCCAAGCCTGAAATGAGTTTGTTTACCAAAGTTTTATAGCCCTTTAACTAACTGACCCTAACTCAGAATAAGCCCTCAGAGTCCTCTATATGTTATCTATTGTTTGACCCTTAGTGCCTGACAATGATTGATGAGCTTTACCTGTATTCCTGTGCAAAATGAACCTAATAAAAGCCCATGGAGGAAAAGGCTCTTGGCCCTTCTCCTTTGAGAGATTGGCCACCTCTCCTCCCCAAGCAGATCATGTCTTGGTAGACTTATTCTCATCCGTGGCAGATGGTGGGGGGGCCTGCGGGCAGAGCCCCCCCACAGAGGACATTGAAAAATCAGATGGTAAGGAGAGTGCTTAAGGACAATAAGGTCCCTGGGATGAGCTTGGGGACCAGGGCGGCTGCAGCCCCAGGCCTGATGCCCACCGGGTCTGCTGCCAGATTCCTGGGGGAGAGCCAGGCTGGGCTGTGTGAGAGGCCAGACGCGTGTTTGGAGAACAAGCGGTGGGCTTAAATAGGAGGAATTTTTCAGAAAGAAAAAGAGAAAAAAGAGACACTCAGCGGCTTTTCGGGGAATTCTCCACAGCAACTGCCCCGCCTCCTGCCCCCCTACCCCCGCAGCCCCTGGAGACGGTGTGTGCCTGGCAGCTGCCCATCTCCACTTAACCTGAAGCACTGGGGACGGAGCGTGCCTGACCAAGCAGCCCAGAGGCACCTCCCATCTGGCCCCTGTGCCCAGGGCCCTGCAGGGGCTACTGGCTCTCTAGGAGGAAGGCAGAGATGCCCCACAGTGGGGAGTTGCAGGGCTTGGGGAGTTGGCCGTCCCTGGAAAGACTTGACTCAGTGGTGGGGGCTGAACTACCCTGAAGGGGCGCTGAGAGTCCCTAGCATCTAGGACAGCAAAGAGCAAGAAGGTGGTATGTGAGTTGCTCCTAGTTGGTGCACCTCAAGGACAGCACAACTGGTGGACTGAAGGCCTAGTCTAGGCACAGAACAGCAATGGGGGCCTGGCAGCGAACTGAGGAACTGGGCTGGAGGCTAGACAACAGCAAAGAGTGTGGCTCAGGAAGGGAGAAAAGTGAAACCAATCCCTCCTCAGCCTGCTGCAGCCAGGAAGACCAGCCGCATGGCTTGACTGGTTTAAAGCCAGCAGAAGAGCTGCTTTTTAAATTTTTTAAATTTTTTAAATTTTATTATTTTATTATTTTTTAATTGCTTCTTCCTTCCTTCCTTTCCTTTTTTATTCCTTCTTCCTTCCTTCCCTTTTTTTTTTTCCTCCCACAACTGAGACAATAAAACCTGGAGTTGTGAAAAGACCAGAGTTAGACCCAAAGAGGGGACATCCCAACAAATGAGACAGTGAGACAAATTTCACTTTGCTACTCCAGACAACTTACAAGGTGGGAGCTGTGAACACCAGGACACCTGCTGGAACAGGAAACCCACCAACAAAGGAACCAACAACACATAAAAATAGAAAAGGTGAAGGAGGGAGTGGAAGCCACACTAACCTCAATCCAGGACTGATCTGAAAATACAACTAAATGGTGGAGAAATTACCCAGAACAAACAACTGAACAACAGCAAGAGAGAATCCTCGAAATCTTGTACACATGGAAGAATCAGCTTCAATACAACCTGTCCACACTTGCACAACAGAATACAAGAGGTGGTGGATGGAGTGACCCTCAGTTAACCAGCTGGAAGGAAGGAACCATCAAAGAAAGACCCAACAACAATAAAAACCCGAAGACATACATAGAGTCAACATAAACGACAGCCCAAGACAAGCAAGCACAGGAGATTAAAGGAGACTGCACCACAGAATCTCACAGATCTCCTACCATAGAAGTTCACACCACAAACCCAGGGAGTCAAAACAGATCAATATAAGAAAGGGAGGCAAACAGGAAGAGTCTCACAAACAATGGGAAGAGAAAGAACCAATCCCCAAATGAAAGGAAAGGAGGAAGCCTCAGAAAGAATGAAAGAGGCAAGTCAACTATCACATATTGAGTTCAAAGCAATGGTTGTCAGGAAGCTCAATGAGCTCACAAAGAATTATCAGAAACTACAGGGAAACTACAATGAACTCACTGCAAACTATATCAACATGAAAAAGGAAATAGAAACTATCAACAAGGGCCAAGAGGAACTGAAGAATACAATTTCTGAACTGAAGAACACAGTAGAAGCAATCAAAAGGAGGCTAGATGAAGCAGAGGATTTTTGAAAAATATATTTATTGATTATGCTATTACAGTTGTCACATTTCCCCCCCACACTCCACTCCATCCTGCCCACCCCCTCCCTCCCACATTCCCCCACTATAGTTCATGTCCATGGGCCATACATATAAGATCTTTGGCTTCTACATTTCCTACCCTATTCTTACCCTCCCCCTGTCTATTTTCCGCCTATCATTTATGCTACTTATTCTCTGTACCTTTCCCCCCTCCCACTCCCCTGTTGATAACCCTCTATGTGATCTCCATTTCTGTGGTTTTGTTCCTGTTCTAGTTGTTTGCTTCCTTTGCTTTTGTTTTTGTTTTAGGTGTGGTTGTTAATAACTGTGAGTTTGCTGTCATTTTTACTGTTCATGTTTTCTATCTTCTTTTTCTTAGGTAACTCCCTTTAACATTTCCTATAATAAGGGCTTGGTGATGATGAACTCCTTGAACTTGACCTTATCTGAGAAGCACTTTATCTGCCCTTCCATTCTAAATGATAGCTTTGCTGGATAGAGCAATCTTGGATGTAGGCCCTTGCCTTTCATGACTTGGAATACTTCTTGCCAGCCCCTTCTTGCCTGTAAGGTCTCTTTGGAGAAATCAGCTGACAGTCTTATGGGAACTCCTTTGTAGGTAACTGTCTCCTTTTCACTTGCTGCTTCTAAGATTCTCTCCTTCTGTTTCATCTTGGGTAATGTAATGATGATGTGCCTTGGTGTGTTCCTCCTTGGGTCCAACTTCTTTGGGACTCTCTGAGCTTCCTGGACTTCCTGGAAGTCTATTTCCTTTGCCAGACTGGGGAAGTTCTCCTTCATTATTTGTTCAAATAAGTTTTCAATTTTTGCCCCTCCTGTTCTCCTTCTGGTACCCCTATAATTCAAATGTTGGAGCACTTAAAGATGTCCTGGAGGTTCCTAAGCCTCTCTTCATTCTTCCGAATTCTTTTTTCTTCATTCTTTTCTGGTTGGATGTTTCTTTCTTCCTTCTGGTCCACACTGTTGATTTCAGTCCCAGTTTCCTTCCCATCACTACTGGTTCCCTGTACATTTTCCTTTGTTTCTCCTAGCATAGCCTTCATTTTTTCATCTAATTTGCAACCAAATTCAACCAATTCTGTGAGCATCCTAATTACCAGTGTTTTGAACTGTGCATCTGATACGTTGGCTATCTCTTCATTGCTTAGTTGTTTTTTTCCCATAGCTTTGATCTGTTCTTTCATTTGGGCCATTTTTTTTTTTTTTTTGTCTTGGCGCACCTGTTACGTAAAGGGGTAGAGCCGCTGTACGTGGGGGAGGGGCAAAGAGGGAGCAATGGTGCTTGCTGTACTCTCTATTAGATTTCAGTCACTACCCACAATCAAATTGGGCCCCTCTGGAGCTGATTCCCAAGTGGGTGGGCTTTTGTACACTCTAGGCCCCTGTGGGTCTCTCCAACGAACTCTCCTGTGAGGCTGGGAGTTTCTCCTGCTTCTGCTTCTGCTTCAGCCACCACATGTGTTTTCAATCAGAGGTTGAGGTTTTATTTCCCTGTGCTGGAGCCCTGGGTTGCTTGGTCTGCTTTGCTCCCCTGCCGTTCCTCCCAGTTTATCTACCCACAAATGTGGGACCACAGGGTCTGCCAGCCCCCACCTTGTGGGATCTGCTAGCTGCAGCCTGGCCTGACCCCTACCACAATCCGCCACTTCGCTGGGTCCGCCACCCAACACCTTGCCGCCAGTCCTCAACCCCACCCCAGCTGCCTGTCTCCACCCCTCATACAGGTCTGGATGAATGCTTCTTCTTTATCTCCTTGGTTGTCAGACTTCCATACACTTCAATTTTCTGTCATTTCTGGTGGGTTTTGTTTTTAAATTGTTGTCCTTCTTTTGGTTGTGTGAAGAGGCACTGTTTGTCTACCTATGCCTCCATCTTGACCGGAACTCTAGATGAAGCAGAGGATTTTATCAGCAAGCTGGAGGACAAGGTAGAAAAAACACCCTGAAAGCACAAGAAAAGGAAAAAAGACTCAGAAAGAATGAAGAGGAGTTAAGGGAACTGCAGTACAACATGAAATGTAATAATATCCGTATAATGGGGATACCAGAAGGAGAAGAAGAGCAAGGTATAGAAATCCTGTTTGAAAAAGTAATGATGGAAAACTTCCATGTATTGATGAGGAAAAAAGTCACAAAAATCCAGGAAACACAGAGAGTCTCAATCAAGAGGTACCCAAAGAGTACAACTGCAAGACACCCCATAATTAAAATGGCAAAATTCCGAGATAAAGAGAGAATCTTAAACGCAGCAAGGGAGAAATGGGAAGTAACATACAAAGGAGCCCCGATAAGGTCAGCAGCTGACTTCTCAATGGAAACACTCCAAGCCAGAAAAGAATGGCTAGAAATAATATAAGTAATGAGAACCAGAGGCTTGCAACCAAGGCTACTTTACCCACCAAGGTTCTCAATCAAGATGGAAGGCCAAATAAGGAGCTTCCCAGATGAAAGAAGTCTAAAATAATAAACCTCCACAAACCAGCTCTGCAAGAGATGCTAAAGTGACTGCTTTTTTAAAAATTTATTTATTTATTTTTATTCAGTTACAATTGTCTGCATTTTCTCCCCTTCCTTCCACCCCACTCCAGCCAGTCCCACCTCCCTCCCCCACTTCTACTCTCCCCCTTGATTTTGTCCATGTGTCCTTTATAGTAGCTCCTATAGACCCCTCTCCCCACTATCCCCTCGCCACTCTTCTGTGGCTATTGTTACAATGTTCTTAATTTCAATGTCTCTGGTTATATTTTGTTTGCTTTTTTGTTTTGTTGATTATGTTCCATTAAAGGTGAGATCATATGGTATTTGTCCCTCACCGCCTGGCTTATTTCACTTAACATAATGCTCTCCAGTTCCAACCATGATGTTGCAAAGGGTATACGCTCCTTCTTTCTCTCTGCTGTGTAGAATTCCATTGTGTAAATATAACATAGTTTTTGGATCCACTCGTTTGCTGATGGGCACTTAGGTTGCTTCCAGTACTTGGCTATTGTAAATTGTACTCCTATGAACATTGGGGTGCACAGGTTCTTTCGGACTGGTGTTTCAGGATTCGTAGGGTATAATCCTAGCAGCGGAATTGCTGGGTCAGAAGGTAGTTCCATTTTTAGTTTTCTGAGGAAAGTCCATACTGTTTTCCACAGTGGCCTCACCAGTCTGCATTCCCACCAACACTGCACCAGGGTTCACTTTTCTCCACATCCTCTCCAACATTTGTTTGTGGATTTGTTTATGTTGGCCACTGTGACTGGTGTGAGATGGTACCTCATTGTGGTTTTAATTTGCATCTCTCTGATGGCTAATGATGCTGAGCATCTTTTCATATGTCTATGGGCTCTCTGTATGTCTTCCTTGAAGAAGTGTCTGTTCAACTACTTTCCCCACTTTTTAATTGGGTTGTTTGTCTTCCTGGACTGCAGTCGTGTGAGTTCTTTATATATTTTGGAGATCAGGCCCTTGTGTGAGGTATCATTGGCCAATATGTTTTCCCATACTGTTGGTTCTCTTTGTATTTTAATGCTGTTTTCTTTAGCCCTGCAGAAGCTTTTTATTTTCATGAGGTCCCATTTGTTTATTCTTTCCTTTATGTCCCTTGCTTTAGGGGACGTGTCTGTGAGGATGTTGCTGCGTGGAATGTCTGAGATCTTTCTGCCAATATTTTCCCCTAGGACGTTTATGGTGTTACGACTTATATTTAAGTCTTTTATCCATCTTGAATTTATTTTTGTGTATGGTGTAAGTTGGTGATCGAGTTTCATTTTTTTGCACGTAGCTGTCCAGATCTCCCAACACCATTTGTTGAAGGGACTATTTTTGCTCCATTTTATGCTCCTGCCTCCTTTGTCAAATATTAATTGACCACAAAGACTTGGGTTTATTTCTGCGCTCTCTGTTCGGTTCCATTGGTCTATGTGCCCGTTTTTATGCCAGTGCCAGGCTGTTTTGATTACAGTGGCCTTGTAGTACAGTTTGATATCAGGTATTGTGATCCCTCCTGCTTTGTTCTTTTTCCTCAAAATTGCTGCAGCTATTTCGGGTCGTTTATGATTCCATATAAATTTCTGAAATGTTTGTTCTATATCTGTGAAATATGTCATGGGTACTCTAACAGGGATTGCATTGAATCTATAAATCGCTTTGGGTAGTATGGCCATTTTGATGATGTTAATTCTTCCAATCCATGAGCATGGTATATGTTACCATTTCTTTGTGTCTTCCTTAATTTCTTTCTTCAGTGTTGTGTAGTTTTCTGAGTACAGGTCTTTTACCTCCTTGCTTAGGTTGATTCCTAGGTACTTTATTTTTCTCGTTGCTATATCAAATGGGAGTTTTTTCCTGATTTCTGTTTCAGCAGTTTCATTGTTGGTATACAAGAATACCTTTGATTTCTGAGTATTGACTTTGTATCCAGCTGTTTTGCCAAATTCATTTATTAGGCCAAGTAGTTTTTTGGTGGAGTCTATAGGATTTTCCATGTCCACTATCATGTCATCTGCAAACAGTGACAGTTTCATTTCCTCCTTTCCAATTTGGATGCCTTTTATTGCTTTTTCTTGTCTGATTGCTGTGGCTAGGACTTCCAGTACTATGTTGAATTGGAGTGGTGAGAAAGGACATCCTTGTCTTCTTCCTGATCTTAGTGGGAAAGCTCTAAGTTTTTGTCCATTGAGTATGATGTTGGCTGTAGGTCTCTCATATATGGCCTTTATTATGTTGAGGAATGCTCCCACTATTCCCACATTGTTGAGGGTTTTTATCATAAATGGGTGCTATACCTTATCAAATGCTTTTTCCGCATCTATTGATATGATCAAGTGGTTTTTGTCTTTGCTTTTGTTTATGTGGTGTATTATGTTTATTGATTTACGAATACTGTACCATCCTTGCATCCCTGGGATGAATCCCACTTGATCATGGTGTATTATCTTTTTAATGTATTGCTGAATGCAGTTTGCCAATATTATGTTGAGGATTTTAGCATCTATTTTCATCAGTGATATTGCCCTGAAGTTTTCTTTCTTTGTTATGTCTTTATCTGGTTTTGGGATTAGGATGATGTTGGCTTTGTAAAACGAGTTTGGGAGTCCTGCATCTTCTTGAATTTTTTGAAGTCATCTGTGGAGGATGGGAGTTAGCTCCCCCTTAAATGCTCTGTAGAATTCTCCTGTGAAACTGTCTGTGGTCCTGGGCTTTTGTGTGTCGGAAGCTTTTTGATTACTGTTTCAATTTTGTCTGCTCTTATTGGTCTGTTCAGGCTTTGTGCTTCTTCCTCATTGAGTTTTGGAAGGTTATATTTTTCTAGAAATGTGTCCATTTCACCTAGGTTTTCAAATTTCTTGGCATACAGTTCTTCATAGTAATTTCTTACAATCCTTTGTATTTCTTTGGTATCAATTGTAATCTCTCCTCTTTCATTTCTGATTGTGTTTATTTGGGTCCTCTCTCTTTTTTGCTTGATGAGCCTGCTTAAGGGCTTGTCGATTTTGTTTATCTTTTCAAAGAACCAGCTCCTGGATTCATTGATCCTTACAATTGTGCTTTTAGTCTCTATGTCATTTAATTCTGCTGTGATCTTGTTCATTAGCTTCCTTCTACTTGCTCTGGGCTGTCTTTGTTGTTGTGCCTCGAGTTCTTGTAGGTGTATGGTTAGATTGTTTATTTGAGCTGTTTATATTCTTTTTAGGTAGGTCTGTATCGCTATAAAAGGGGACTACTTTTAGAAAAGGAAGGGAAACAATGAAAGAGAGAGGAACACAGGTATGAAAAAACCAGCAATGAATAAGTACCTATCAATAATAACCTTAAATGTAAATGGATTAAATGGTCCAATCAAAAGACATAAAATAACTGAATGGATAAGAAATCATTATCCACACATATTCTGCCTACAAGACACTCACATAAGAACAAAAGGCCTATACAGACTGAAAGTGAATGGCTGGAAAAAAAAATATTCCAAACAATGGACAGGAAAAAAAATAAAACAGCATAGCAATACTCATATCAGACAAAATAGATTCCAAAATAAGAACCATAAAATGATACCCAGAAGGTAACTTCATAATGCTCAAGGGCAGAATCCATCAAGAAGACATAAAAACTGTAAATATAAATATACACCCAACAGAGGATCATACAAATATAGAAGGAAAATCATGGAGGACTTCAAAAAAGATATTGATACCAACACAATTACACTATAGGATTTTAACACCCCACTGTCAAAAATAGATAGATCTTCCAAAAAAAAATATCGACAAAGATATTGCAGCATTGAACAATGTCCTAGATCAAATTGACTTAACCGATATGTATAGAGAGACAGCCCTTCATCCTAAAGAAGCAAAATACACATTCTTTTCTAATGCACATGGAATATTTTCAAAGATAGACCACATGATAGGTCACAAAACAAGCCTCAACAAATTAAAGAAAATTGAAATCATATAAAGCGTTTCTCCAACCACAAGGGACTGAAACTAGGAACCAACCTCAAGGAAAAAATGCAAAACACTCAAACTCATGGAGATTGAATAGCATGCTATTAAACAATGAGTATGTTAATAATGAGATCAAGGAAGAAATCAAAAAGTTTCTGGAGCAAATGAAAATGATCTCATAACAATCCAAAACTTCTGGGACACAGCCAAGGCAGTCCTGAGACAAAAGTTCATAGTGATACAGGCCTACCTAAAACAGACAGAAACATTTCAAATAAAAAACCTAACCCTACACCTATAACAACTGGGGGAATAACAACAAAGACAGTCCAGAGCAAGTCAAAGGAAGCAAATAAACAAGATCACAGCAGAATTAAATGAGAGAATAAAATAACAATAATAAGGATTAATAAATCTAGGAGCTTGTTCTTTGAAAAGATAAACACATTTGACAAGCCTTTAATCAGACTCATCAGGAAAAAAAGAGAGAGGACCCAAATAAACACAATCAGAAATGAAAGAGGAGAGATTACAACTGATACCAAAGAAATGCAAAGAATCATAAGAAAATACTACCAAGAACTGTATGCCAAGAAATTTGAAAACCTAACTGAAATGGACACATTTCTAGAAAAATATAATATTCTAAAACTGAATGAAGAAGAAGCATAAATCCTGAACAGACGAATAACAGCTGATGAAGGTGAAGCAGTCATCAAAAAACTCCCAACACACACAAGCCCTGGACCAGATGGTTTCACAGGAGAATTCTACAAATCATTTAAGGAAGAGCTAACCTCCTATCCTTCATAGACTATTCCAAAAAATCCAAACTGATGGAAGACTCCCAAACTCTTTATGAAGCCATCATCATCCTAATCCCAAAACCAGATAAAGACACAACAAGGAAAGAAACTTCACACCAATATCACTGGTGAACATAGATGCTAAAATCCTCAATGAAATATTGGCATAACACACCCAGCAATATATTTAAAAGATCATACACGATGATGAAGTGGGATTTATCCCAGGGGTGCAAGGATGGTAGCAATATTTGCAATTAATAAACATAATACTTGCAAGCTAATAAACATAATACATCACATAAACATAATGAAAGACAAAAATCATATGATCATATCAATAGATACAGAAAAAGCACTTGATAAGGTACAGCACCTATTTGTGATAAAAACACTCAGCAAAGTGGGAATAGAGGGAGCATTCCTCAACATAATAAAGGCCAATCTATGAGAGACCTACAGCCAACATCATACTCAATGGGGGAAAACGTTAAAGTTTTGCCACTAAGATCAGGAACAAGATAAGGATGTCTGCTTTCACCAGTCCTATTCAACATAGTATTGGAAGTCTGAACCATAACAATCAGACCAAAAAAAGAAATAAAAGGCATCCAAATTGGAAAGGAGGAAGCAAAACTGTCATTGTTTGTAGATGACATGATAGTGTATGTAGAAAAACCTATACACTCCACAAAAAAACTACTTGATCTAATAAGTGATTTTGGCAAAGGAGCAGGATACAAAGTCAATATTCAGAAATCAAAGGCATTTTTGTACACCAACAATGAAATATCGGAAACAGAAATCAGGAAAAAAAAAGTCCCATTTGACATAGCAACAAGAAAAATAAAATACCTAGGACTAAACCTAACTAAGGAGGTAAAAGACCTATACTCAGAAAACTACACACCAATGAAGACAGAAATTAAGGAAGACACATATAAATGAAAGCATATACCATGTTCATGGATTGGAAGAATTAATATCATCAAAATGTGCATACTACCCAAAGAAATTTATAGATTCAATGCAATACCTATTAAAGTACCAATAGCATATTTCACAGATATAGAACAAACACTTCAAAAATTTATAGGGAACCATAAATGACCCTGAATAGCTGCTGCAATTTTGAGAAAGAAATGCAAAGTAGGAGGGATCACAATACTTGATATCAAACTGTATTACAAGGCCACTGTAATGAAAACAGCCTGGTAGTGGGATAAAAACAGACAGATAGACCAATGGAACAGAACAGAGAGCCCAGAAATAAACCCAAGTCTCTATGTTCAATTAATTTTCAACAAAGTGGGCAGCAACATAAAATGGAGTAAAAATAGCCTCCTAAACAAATGGTGTTGGGAGAGCTGGAGAGCTACATGCAAAAAAATTAAACTTGAGCACCAACTTACACTATACACAAAAATAAATTCAAGGTAGATAAAAGATTTAGATATAAGTCATGACACCATTAACGTCCTAGAGGAGAACATAGGCAGGAAAATCTCAAATATTTCACGGAGCAATATTTTCACTGATATGTCCCCTTGAGCAAGGGACATAAAAGAAAGAACAAGCAAATGGGACCTCACTGAAATAAAAAGTTTCTACACGACTAAAGAAAACAGCATTAAAATGAAAAGAGAACATACCATATGGGAAAACATTTGCCAATGATACCTCAGACAAGGGTTTAATCTTCAAAACATATAAAGAACTCAAATGACTCCATTCTAAGAAGACAAACAACCCAATTAAAAAATGGGCAAAGGACTTGAACAGACACTTCTCCAGGAGGACATACAGAGGGTCCAGAGATATATGAAAAGATGCTCAGCATCACTAGCCATCAGAGAGATGCAAATTAAAAGCATAGTGAGATACCGCCTCACAGTGGTCAGAATGGCCATCATAAACAAAGCAACAAACAACAAGTGTTGGAGAGGTTGTGGAGAAAAGAGAACCCTAGTGCACTGTTGGTGGAATACCAGACTGGTGCAATTGTAGATTGGTGCAACCACTATGGAAAACAGTATAGAATTTCCTCAAAAAACTAAAAATGGTTATATTTTGTTTCCTTTTTTCTTCTATTCATTATGTTCAAGTTAAAGGTGAGATCATATGGTATTTGCCCCTCACCATCTGGCTTATTTCACTTAGCATAATGCTCTCCGGTTCCATCCATGCTGTTGCAAAAGGTATAACCTCCTTCTTTCTCTCTGCTGCATAGAATTCCATTGTGTAAATATAAGAAAAAAGGAAACAAAATATAACCAGAGACATTGAAGTTAAGAACAATCTAACAATGGTCAGGGGGGAGTGGGACGGGGACAGTGAGGAGAGGGGATTACAGGAACTACTATAAAGGGTACATGGACAAAATCAAGGGGGAGGGTGGAGGTGGGGGAGGGAGGTGGGTTCCGCTGGGGTGGGGTGGAGGGATGGGGAAAAGGCACACAACTGTAATTGAATAACAATAAAAAATTAAAATTAAAAAAAACCCTAAAAATGGAACTGCCCTTTGACCCAGCAATTCTAGTGCTGGGATTATACCCTAACAACCCTGAAACACCAATCCAGAAGAACCTATGCACCCCAATGTTCATAGCAGCACAGTTTACAATAGCCAAGTGCTGGAAGCAACCCAATTGCCCGTCAATAAATGAATGAATCAAAAAACTATGCTACATTTACACAATGGAATTCTATGCAGCAGAAAGAAGGAAGGAGGTCCTACCCTTTACAACAGCATGGATGGAACTGGAGAGCTATGCTAAATGAAATAAGCCAGGTGATGAAAGAAAAATACCATATGATCTCACCTTTAACAGGAACCTAATCAAGAAAATGAACAAGCAAGCAAAATATAACCAAAGACAATGAAATTGAGAACAGGCTGACAGTGAACAGAGGGGAGAGGGGAGGGAATTTCAGGGGAAAAGGGTGAAGGGTTTGCAAGTACAATTATAATGGACACATAGACAATAACAAGGGGGGGTGGAAACAGAGGAGGGAGGTGGAGAAGGCTGGGGTATTGGGCTGGGGTGGGGGGAAAAGGCAGAAAACTGTACTTGAGCAACAATAAAACAACAAAAAGAAAAAGAGAAAAGAAAAAGGGAAAGACCCACTAAGTGCCAATCAATGTGTGTATTACAAAAAGGAAGGGCATTGGAGAAAGGACAGCCCAGAACCCAAAAAGAAAAATGAAAAACATAGAAACCCTTGCTGAGGAACGTTATAAAGAAATTCAGCTGTGCTGTTTGTTACTGGAGTGACCAGACAGTTACAAAAACAGGCATTCCTTTAACCTCTAGAATGCAGGCTTGGAGATCAAAAACTTATGCAGTTTTCTCTACATGCCAGATTGCCCCATTCCATTTTTGAGCTGAGATTTACTTTGTAAGTTGCATGCACAAATAACTTTTTCCCCTAAGAAGCAGCAATTATTATTAGGAGTCCTGCCAGAACATGCTCTCCAGCTCCAGGTGCTCCTGACTTGCCTGGAAGGACTTGGAGGTGAACTCTTCTCATCTGAGATCTATGAGCAAGTTAATTGAGCCATTTGGGCTGATGGAACCCCAGGTAGGGCAATTAACATTCAATTCATAAAACTTATCCTAAAAAGGGGGTGTGTGTTTCACAGAAGGAATAATACCCCCTTAGAAAGGAAGATTTAGAGAGAATTCAAACAGTAGTGCAGAAATTCTTAAACTCAGGATTAATTTGGCCATGCCAGCCTCCCTATAACACTCCCATTTTGCCAGTCAAAAAGCTTCACTCTAATGAATATCTCTAATGATTTGTACAGGACCTTATGACCATAAATGTCATTGTCCAGGATATTCATTCTATGATGCCCAATCCCAACCCTTATACTTTGTTGACCATGGGGCCCAAAGACAGCAAATGATTTTTATTTAGTCTTAGACTTGAAGGATGATTTTTTCTGCGTCCCCATAGATGGATAAACTCAACTATTATTTGCCTTTGCATGGCAGGATCCACTGAGTAAAGCCACACTCCAATACTGATGGACTGTGTTGCCACAAGGATTTAAGAATTCCCTGAACATATTTGGGGAAATATTAGCAAAAAAATGTAAGGGACGTTGAATTGAAATTGGGAATTCTTCTATAATATGTAGATGATTTACTAACAGCTAGCAATGTTTACAAAGACTGCTTGCTCAGCACCATCCTGGGCTGAATCATTTGGCAGAAAGAGGATATAAAATATTGCCTTGCAAGGCTCAGATTTGCAAACAGGAGGTGGAATACCTTGGGTTCCAACTTAAACAGGATACTAGGAGCTTGATAGCTCATCAAAAACAAGTCATTGCTACAATAAAAATCGCAGAGAACCAGAGGCAGCTGTGGATTCTCAGGTATTACAGGGTTTTGTTGAATTAGGATTCCAAATTTTGGTTTAATAGCAAAATCATTGTATAATTTTTGAAAGGACTAGACTCTGAACTCCTTTAATAGAAGAGATACTGTCAGGCAGTATTTGACACCTGGAAGGAAAAACTAGTTTTGGCCCCCAGATTAGAATTGCCCAATATACATTCATGAATGGCAAGGAATTGGACTTGGGTTATTAACTCAGATCCTGGGAAATACCCCTCAGACAATAGTCTACCTCTCAAAGAAACTAAATTATGCAACAAAAGTGTGGCCACCATGCCTCCAGGCAATAGCAGCTACCTGTGACATCAAAGAGAAAGCAGAGAAATTCACTCTGAAGCAACCTATTACTGTATTTGTACCACAAAAGTCCTAACTATTAGAAGGGAAGGGAGGGTATTGACTAACAGTAGGACACAGGGGAAAACATCAGGCCATTTTATTAGACAATCCAAATGTTATCTTACAAATCACCATTAACTTAAACCCACCCACCCACTCCCAGACTTAGAGGAAAGCTCAGACTTCAAACATTACTGCTTAGAAATTTTTGACAAAATTTATTCCAGCAGACCAGATCTACTGGACCAGCTGCTGACAGAACCTGACTGGGAATTCTATATGGATGGGAGCAGCTTCATGGAGAATGGTCGGTGACAAGCCGGGTACACAGGAGTCACCATAGACAAGGTGATAGAAGCCTGAGCCCTTGTTGTAGGAACCTGAGCACAAAAGGCTAAACTAATAGCCCTCACCAGAACCTTAGAGTTATCCCAGGGAAAGAATGTTAATATCTATACTGACTCTAAAAATGCCTTCCTTGTTGCACATGCCCATGGAGCAATATGGAAAGAGAAAGGGCTCTTAACCTTGAGGAATAAAGATATCAAAAATGCAAGGGAGATTTTTAAATTGCTAGAAGCAGGGAATCTAACAAATCAGATTGCCATAATGCACTGCCCAAGACACCAGAAGAACCATTCCCAAACAAACCAGGGAAATCAAACTGCTAATGAAGCAGAAAGAAGACTCTGGCTAAAATATGCCAGGAAACACATCTGAAATAGGACCAGACACTTCCTGCTACCTTGCTCCAGATTAGGGTAGTGCCCTAAAATGGGCTTAAATTAAGCCTTTTTGAAAGTCTGTGGGAGTCCCTTCCAACTTTCTGTTTTAGGAACACCTAAATGCACAACATTTAGACCAAACACTAACAAGTTTGTACAGTTTTCTCATAGCAGGTCTATCCACCTACCTGAGAAGTCCTTACTCCCGTTCCCACCAGGAGACTTAGTCTTACTAAAGACCTGTAAAACTCAAGATCTTCCTGAACAACAGTTAGCCAAGCAATGGGCTGGGCCCTATATCATCCTGCTGACAACACACTCTCACCTAAAGCTCATGGGAATCAAGCCTTGGATCCACCACACATGGATAAAGAGGAGGACTCAGACCTTCTGCTACTGTTGATACTGCAAGAGAAAGCTGGACCTGTACTCCAAAAGAGATTTAAAATACTTCCTTCAGAAAGGGACAGTACATCCCAAAGTTAAGTAACAATGTTACTTTTTACTTTACTATTATTTTTGAAAATCGCTATACTTTATGTCCATTAGACTGATGCTTTTGTTTGCATTTCCCAGAGAATGGCTTCCTCAGCATACTTATCCTACTATTGGGAGTGCCACTCAAAGTTCCACTTAGGATCAGATTATGGGGATCTTTTAGTTTCTCCACTTCCTGATTTCATTGAAATTCCCCCTGCACTATGAAGCATACCTCTCACTAAATACTTGATTGCTTGTCTACACAACAGGTCTCACTTTGGAAGCACATCTGCAACACTGCCTCTTGAAATAGGAAGCAGTCTACCAGCTTCACTTGTTCAGTAGACCCATCCTCAAGATACCACGTATGCTGCCTTCTGAAGAGCAAAGTCAACAATGCTTCTACCTCACATAGATGCTTCCATTCTTGACCCCCTTTTTCTTTTAGTAGATAGCAAAAATCTCGGGACCGGGGATAGGTAAGACTAGGCCCCTTGACAGAAGAAAGAAACTACAGAAGTTGAGACCTTTATCCATTTACCCTTATAAGATTACAATGGTTCAGAGTTTCAAAGGGGGAAAATTGTTACTGTGTTTAGTCAATTGGAGCACCAAGTAGTCTCCCCAACTGCTCAAGATGGTACAGGAGGAGGTCCTTACACTGAGCAAGACAAAAGCTAGAAAGATAAATGGACAGGACCCAAGCATATTAGAAAGATGAATGGACAGAACCCTAGCTTGCTAAATGCTAGAAGGAAGAAAAGATAGGGGTTGAGTGAGGCGAAATCAAGAAATACAGGACCTAAAGGAAAGGACAGGACCCAAGTGCACCAAAAGATAGCAAGATAATTGGATAGAATTAAAAAAAAAAAAAAAACCCTCCACTTGCTATCCCTATAAGAACAGTGGGCTTGAGCAGGAAGGAGAAATAGTCTTAGAGATGAGAATTTACCATTCTCCCAGGTTGGGAAGCACCTGAATAATCTCTTTCCTTTTGCACAAGCACCTGTCTCACAAGTTTGCTTTTTGTTGTAACAGGTAGCTGAACATGCATTGTCCGTTAAAATACTAGTCTTTTGATAACTGTAGCAAGATATTAAGATAGAGTGACTCGTACTTAATTCTCCTTTTTCAAGAATTTTTTTAGCTATTGTAGAGCCTGTGTCTTTTTACATTGATTTCAGGGTAAACTTGTCTATTTCTACAAAACACACTGGTGGAATTTTAATAAGAATTGCATTGATGGGGGATCCAAATGAAGTCAAAATAGGTGAAAGTTACATTCATCTCTTCCCTGAACCAAACCAGAATTGCAACTTACTTATAGAATTATCAAACTAAATAACCAACTGAAGACTAGCTGAACAGTCTTATAACCAAGGATTTAGAGAAGAAATCACTTTAAGATTGGTAGGAAAGCCTTCAGAACATATCCTAGCACAACTTAAATAACTCCACAAGTGTTAAACTTAAGGGAAGATATTGGCAGGCACAGACCTTACTTGCGTGAATTTTGCTTGAGTTAATCCTATTAGGTAGTCTGAAGGTCAACCCTGTGGGGAACCGTTCCGAGCATGGGAAATGTGGCTCAGCCCCCACTTAGAAAAGCCAGTGGGGAGTGAGTTTGGCAGGCAGGACCCACGTCCATGGATAGGTTCTCCAGTGGGAAATCAGGCCTGCATTGTACCTTCACTGCTATGAGACTTGCTCTTGCTAAAACTCCCTCACCCTGAATTGAGGCAGCAAATGTTTACTGAGTATCTTCATCTTCCTAAAATCTGTGCTAAACCACCCAAGTATGGAGGATGAGCAGTTTCCCCCTTGAGCTGTAACATGCTTGCCTTTGAAGTAATTACCAGTATTCTGTCCTTTGTTGTCCTTAAAAGGTAATCACCTGTAGTGAACCTGTGCATAGTAAATGAGCACCATCCACCATGTAATGTGCCCAGAAAAACAATAAAAGCCTGTCCAGAGAGAGGGGATCGGCCCTCCCTCTCTTGGGCCCTCTTTCTAACTTGGAGAGCGGCCACGCAGCCCCTTTTCCTCCACAGGATTTCTGTAGTCCGTGTGTATTTGTATATTGAGGCCACAACAGCAGATCCTGCAGGCCGGGATCTGCATCACAACCCCACCAATGAATGAGCCAGCAACAATCAAGAATAAACTACATGAAGAATTTGCTATAGCATCTAACTCAGGTGAACTCCTGGGCCCCACAAGAAACCTATTACATAAAGCCACCATACCAAGACTGAGAGACATTGTAGATCTACCTAATACACAGAAACAAATACAAAGAGGCAGCCAAAATAAGGAGACAAAAAAACATGCCTCAAGTGAAAGTACAGGAGAAATTCCCAGAAAAAGAACTAAATGAAATGAAGACAATCAACCAGATACAGAATTCAAAGCAATGGTTATAATGCTGCTCAAGGAACATAGTAAAAGAAAGGTTGAACCCTGTGAGAACTTAAACAAAAAGCGATAATAAGCATTAAAAAGAACATGAAAAGCATAAAAATAACCAGTCAGAAATGAAGAATTCAATATCTGAAATGAAGAGTATATTAGAGGGGATCAGAAATAGGTTAGATGAAGCAGTATATTGAGTCAGCAATTTGGAAGACCAGGTAGCAGAAAACACCCAGTAAGAGCAGCAAAAACAAGAAATAAGTTTTCAAAATGAGGATAGCTTGAGGGTCTTCTGGAACAACTTCTAGTGTAACAACATCCACACTGTAGGATAAAAAAGAAAACAAGAAAGAGAGCAAGGGATTAAGACCTATTTGAAGAAATAATGACAGAAAACTTTTCTACTCTGGTAAAGGAAAAAGACACACAAATCCAGGAAATGCAGAGTCACAGACAAGATGAACCCAAGGAGAACCACACCAAGACACATCATAAATACAAAGAGGAAACTTTTTTTTAATATATTTATTGATTATGCTATTACAGTTGTCCCATCCCCCACCACTCCACTCCATCCTGCCCACCCCCTCCCTCCCACATTCCCCCCTATAGTTCATGTCCATGGGTCATACTTATAAGTTCTTTGGCTTCTACATTTCCTACACTATTTTTACCCTCCCCCTGTCTATTTTCCACCTATCATCTATGCTACTTATTCTCTGTACCTTTCCCCCCCTCTCCCCTGCCCACTCCCCTATTGACAACCCTCCATGTGATCTCCTTCTCTATGGTTCTGTTCCTATTCTAGTTGTTTGCCGAGTTTGCTCTTGTTTTTGTTTTAGGTGTGGTCGTTAATAACTGTGAGTTTGCTGTCATTTTTACTGTTCCTATTTTTGATCTTCTTTTTCTTAGGTAACTCCTTTTACCATTTCATATAATAAGGGCTTGGTGATGATGAACTTCTTTAACTTCACCTTATCTGAGAAGCACTTTATCTTCCCTTCCATTCTAAATGATAGCTTTGCTGGATACAGTAATCTTGGATGTAGGTCCTTGCGTTTAATCTTGGGTAATGTAATGATGATGTGCCTTGGTGTGTTCCTCCTTGGGTCCAGCTTCTTTGGGATTCTCTGAGCTTCCTGGACTTCCCAGAATTCTATTTCCTTTGCCAGATGAGGGAAGTTCTCCTTCATTATTTGTTCAAATAAGTTTTCAATTTTTTGTTCTTCCTCTTCTCCTTCTGGCACCCCTATAATTCGGATGTTGGAACGTTTCGAGATGTCCTGGAGGTTCCTATGCCCCTCCTCATTTTTCTGAGTTCTTGTTTCTTCATTCTTTTCTGGTTGGATGTTTTTTTCTTCCTTCTGGTCCACACCGTTGATTTGAGTCTCAGTTTCCTTCGCATCACTATTGGTTCCCTGTACATTTTCCTTTGTTTCTCTTAGCATAGGCTTCATTTTTTCATCTAGTTTTCGACCAAATTCAACCAATTCTGTGAGCGTCTTGATAAACAGTGTTTTGAACTGTGCATCTGATAGGTTGGCTATCTCTTCGTCACTTAGTTGTATTTTTTCTGGAGCTTTGAAGTGTTCTGTCATTTGGGCCTTTTTTTTTTTTTTTGGTCTTGGCGCATCTGTTACTTTAAGGGGTGGAGCCTTACGGGGCAGGGTAATGCTGGTCGCTGTGCTGTGACGCTGTATGTGGGGGAGGGGCCAAGAGGGAGCAATGGCACCTGCCTCACTCTCCTCCGAATTTCAATCTTTCACTCCGATACCCACAATCAAACTGGGCCCCTCTGGAGCTGGTTCCCGAGTGGGTGGGCCTGTGCACACTCAAGGCCCCAGTGGGTCTCTCCAACGACCTCTCCTGTGAGGCTGGGAGTCTCTCCTGCTGCCGCCCCACCCCCCACGGGCATTTTCAGTCAGAAGTTTGAGGCTTTATTTCCCCAGCTGGAGCCCTGGGTTCACCCGGTTTATCTATGCACGAATGTGGGGCCGCGGGGTGCTACCCACTGCTCAGCCTGCCCCATTCTCCGCCACTCTGAGTCCGGCCCTCTGGGTTTATCTGTGCACCAATGTGGGGCCGCAGGGTCTGCTAGTGGTCAGACTGCCTGCGCCATTTGTCACACACTCCACCAGTCTCAGTTCCGCCACAGCCACGCGAGTCCTCTCCACCCCGGTGCCCGTCTCCGCCCCTCCTACCAGTCTGGATGAATGTTTATTTTGTGTTTCCTTGGTGTTGGACCCCCTTGCCGTTCGATTTTCTGTCAGTTCTGGTTGTGCGAGGAGGCGCAGTGTGTCTACCTACGCTGCCATATTGGTTCTCCAAGAGGAAACTTTAAAAGCAACTAAAATTGACTGTTACTTAAAGAAATTTCCTATAACTGCCAGCTGATTTCTTAACAGAAATATTTCAGATCAGAAGTGACTGGCAACAAATATTCAAAGTGATAAAAAGCAGGGACTTACAACCAGGATTACTTACCAAGCAAGTCTACCATTTAAAATTGAAAGAGAAATAAAGAAAATCCCAAACATGAAAAAAACAAAAGGACTTCATCACCAAGAAACAAGTATAACAACAACAAAAAAAAGTTAAAGGGACTTCTTTTAAGAAGAAAGAAACAAACATAGTTATAAAGAATAAAATGTCAATAAATATGTACTTATCAATAATCACTTTAAATTTAAATGGATTAAATGCCTTAATCAAAAGATATAAGGTAGCCGAATGGATATTTTTTAAGACCCTAATATATGCTATCTATAAGAGATGCACCTCAGAATAAAAGATACACAGACTGAAAGTAAAGGGATGAAAAAAGAAATTTTATACAAAAAAATCTGGGGTAGCAAAACTTAGGCACATTGGACCTTAAAACATAGACTATAATAAGAGACATAGCAGGACACTACATAATGATAAAGGGGGCAATCCAATAAGAGGATATAACCTTTGTAAACATTTATGCACCCAACATAGGCACACCTAAATATATAAAGCAAATACTTATGGACATAAAGAGAAAGATCGACAATAATAGTCATAGTATAGAATTTTAACACCCTGTTGTCATCAATAGATATATCTTCCAAATAAAAAATCAATAAGAAATCAGTGATCTTCAATGACACACTAGGCCAGATGGGTTTAATTAATATTTTCAGGGCATTTTAGCCCAAAGTAGCAGAATATACATTCAAGTGCATATGGAACAGTTTTGAAGATAGACCACATGTTAGGACACAAAACAAGTTTCAATAAATTTTTAAAAATTGAAATCATATTAAGCATCTTCTCTAACCATAATGGTATGAAACTAGAAATCAAATTACGCGAAAAACACAAAAATGTGTGGAGGCTGAATATCATGTTACAGTCACACCCTAGTACCTATCAGCTTCAAAATTTGTCAAATCCTGTACTCATTGCACTTTCATGAGAAAAAAATGTTTCAGCATTTGATTCAGAAGCCTTGTTGCACTTGCACAGAAGTCATTGCACTTGCCAGAGCTCATATGAGTCACGACACTTCTGCAAGAGAAAATGTTTCATCATTCGGTACTCATCATGAGTTCCAGAACAAATTAATGATGAGTACCAAGATAACACTGTACTAAACAATGAGTGGGTTAGCAATGAGTTCAAAGATGAAATCCACAGATACCTTGAGACAAAAGAAAATGAAAACGCGGTGACCCTAAATCTATGGGACATGGCAAAAGCAATTCTAAAAGGGAAATTCATAGCACTGCAAGCCTACTTCAAATAACAAGAAAAATCTCAAATAAGCCATCTAACCTAAAGGAACAAGAAAAAGAACAACAAACAAAGCCCAGAGTAGAAGGAAGTAAATAATAAATATCAGAGCAGATATAAATGAAATGGAGTCTAAAAAAATAAAGGGTCAATGAAACCAAGAGCTGATTTTTTTTTTAAATTTTAAGATAAAGAAGAATGTTAAACCTTTAACTAAACTCATTAAGAAATGAAGAGAAAGGACCCAAATATATAAAACCAGGAATGAAAGAAGAGAAGCAACAACTGACACTACAAAAATAGAAAGGAGTACAAGAAAATATTATGAGCAATTATATGTCAACTAATTGGACAATCTGGAAGACAGGAATAAATTCCTAGACACATACAATTTTCCAAAACTGAATCAAGAAGAAACAGAAAATCTGAACACACCGATTACAACTAACAAAATTGAAGCAGTAATACAAAAAATTCCCCACAAACAAAAGTTCTGAAACTGATTGCATCATAGATGAATTTTAACAAACCATTTCAAGAAAAATGAACACCTATCCTTCTCAAACTATTCCAAATAATTCAATAGGAGTGATTGTTCCCAAGTTCATTTTACAAGTTCAGCATTGTCCTAATTATAAAACCAGATAAAAACGCTAAAAAGAAAGAAAATTATTATCCAAAATCCCTGATGAGTATAGATGCAAACATCCTGAACAAAATATTAACAAACCAAATCCAGCAATATATTTAAAGGATCATACACCATGATCAAGTGGAATTTGTTACTGGGATGCAAGTTAGTACCATACCCTCAAATCAAATAACATGATATGTCACATAAACAAAATGAAGGAAAATTTATATAATCATATAACTAGATGCACACACAAAAAAACATTTGACAAAATCCAGCACCAATTTATGGTATTAAAAAAACTCTCAGAAAAGTAGAAATAGGGGGGACATACCTCAACATAATAAAGACAATACATGACAAACTCACAGCAAATATCATATTTGACAGGGAAAATCTAAAAGAGTTTCCATTAAGGTCAGGAACAAGACAGGATGTTCACTTACACCACTCTTATTCAACATAGTATTGGAAGTCCTAACCAAAGCAACTAGATAAGAATAAGAAATAAAGTTCATTCAAATTGGAAAGGAAGCAGTAAAACTGTCATTATTTGCAGATGGCATGATACTCTATAAAAGATCCCTAAAGAATCTACCCCAAAACTACTAGAACTAATTAAGGAATTCTATAACAGGATGCAAAATTAATATTCAGGGATTGGTTTCATTTTTATACACCAATAATGAACCATCAGAAAGGGAAACTAAGAAATTACTCTCACTGACAATTGCATTAGAAAAAAAATACTAGGAATAAATTTAGCCAAGGAGGTAAAAAACCTATACTTGAAAAGTGGTAAGACACTGAAGAATTGAGGAAGATACAAATAAGTGGAAGCAAATACCATGTTCAAGGATAGGAAGAATTGGAGAACCAAGATGGCGGCGTAGGTAGACACACTGCGCCTCCTCACACAACCAGAACTGACAGAAAATCAAACGGCAAGGAAGTCCGACACCAAGGAAATAAAAAATAAACATTCATCCAGACTGGTAGGAGGGGTGGAGATGGGCAGCTGGGGCGGAGAGGACTCACGTTGCCGTGAGGGACCGAGAGTGGCAGAGTGTGGGACTAACGGGGCAGGCAGTCTGACCCCTGGAAGACCCTGCAGCCCCACATTCACGCAGATAAAATGAGAGGGCCAGACTCAGAGTGGTGGAGAACGGGGCAGGCAGAGTGGTGGTAGCACCCCATGGCCCCAGATTCATGCACAGATAAACCGGACAAATGGCAGGGAGCAAAGCAGACTGCTCAACCCAGGGCTCCAGCACGGGGAAATAAAGCCTCAAACTTCTGACTGAAAATGCCCGTGGGGGTTGGGGCAGCAGCAGGAGAGACTCCCAGCCTCACAGGAGAGGTCGTTGGAGAGACCCACAGTGGACTAGGATGTGCACAAGCCCACCCACTTGGGAACCAGCACGAGAGGGGCCCAATTTGATTGTGGGTAGCAGAGGGAGTGACTGAAATCCGGTGAAGTGTGCGCCATTGCTCTCTCTTGGCCCCTCCCCCACATACAGCGTCACAGCACAGCGACCAGCATTACCCTGCCCCGGTAAGGCTCCGCCCCTTAAAGTAACAGATGCGCCAAGACCAAAAAAAAAAAAAAAAAAGGCCCAAATGACAGAACACTTCAAAGCTCCAGAAAAAATACAACTAAGTGACGAAGAGATAGCCAACCTATCAGATGTACAGTTCAAAACACTGTTTATCAAGACGCTCACAGAATTGGTTGAATTTGGTCGAAAACTAGATGAAAAAATGAAGCCTATGCTAAGAGAAACAAAGGAAAATGTACAGGGAACCAATAGTGATGTGAAGGAAACTGAGACTCAAATCAACGGTGTGGACCAGAAGGAAGAAAAAAACATCCAACCAGAAAAGAATGAAGAAACAAGAACTCAGAAAAATGAGGAGGGGCATAGGAACCTCCAGGACATCTCGAAACGTTCCAACATCCAAATTATAGGGGTGCCAGAAGGAGAAGAGGAAGAACAAAAAATTGAAAACTTATTTGAACAAATAATGAAGGAGAACTTCCCTCATCTGGCAAAGGAAATAGACTTCTGGGAAGTCCAGGAAGCTCAGAGAATCCCAAAGAAGCTGGACCCAAGGAGGAACACACCAAGGGAAATCATAATTACATTACCTAAGATTAAACAGGAGAGAATCTTAGAAGCAGCAAGAGAAAAGGACACAGTTACCTACAAAGGACTTCCCATAAGACTGTCAGCTGATTTTTCCAAAGAGACCTTACAGGCAAGAAGGGGCTGGAAAGAAGTATTCCAAGTCATGAAAGGCAAGGACCTACATCCAAGATTACTGTATCCAGCAAAGCTATCATTTAGAATGGAAGGTCATATAAAGTGCTTCTCAGATAAGGTCAAGTTCAAGGAGTTCATCATCACCAAGCCCTTATTATAGGAAATGTTAAAGGGAGTTACCTAAGAAAAAGAAGATAAAAAACATGATCAGTAAAAATGACAGCAAACTCACAGTTATTAACAAACACACCTAAAACAAAAACAAAAACAAAGGAAGCAAACAGCTAGAACAGGAACAGAATCACAGAAATGGAGATCACATGGAGGGTTGTCAATAGAGGAGTAGGAGGGGGAGAGGCGGGGAACGGTACAGAGAATAAGTAGTAGATGATAGGTGGAAAATAGACAGGGGGAGGGTAAGAATAGTGTAGGAAATGTAGAAGCCAAAGAACTTATAAGTATTACCCATGGACATGAACTATAGGGGTGGAATGTGGGAGGGAGGGGGTGGGCAGGATGGAGTGGAGTGAGGGGGGCGGGAAATGGGACAACTATAATAGCATAATCAATAAATATATTTTTTAAAAAGGATAGGAAGAATTAACATCATTAAAATGTTCATAATACCCAAAACAATCTATAGTCTCAATATAAATTCCTAATTCCTATCAAAATATTAATGGCATATTTCACAGAACTTGAACAAATATTCCAAAAAATTTTATGGACCCACAAGAGACCCTGAGTAGCTTCAGCAATCTTGAGAAAGAAGAACAAAGTTATAGGTGTCATGCTACTTGACATCAAGTTATACTACAAGGTCATGGTAATCAAAACAGCATGGTACTGGCATGAAAATAGACTTATAGATCAATGGAACAGAATAGAGAACCCACAAATAAATCCATGCCTATATGGTCAATTAATATTTGACAAAGGAGGCAAGAATATACAATTGGGTAGACAGTCTATTCAATAAGTGTTGCTGGGGAAATTGAAGAGATACATGCAAAAAAAAAGAAACTAGACCACCTTTTTACACCATATACAAGAGTAAACTTAAGTTCCACTTAAAGGTGAGATCATATGGTATTTGCCCCTCACCGCCTGGCTTATTTCACTTAGCATAATGCTCTCCAGTTCCATCCATGCCATTGCAAAGGGTATAAGCTCCTTCTTTCTCTCTGCTGCGTAGAATTCCATTGTGTAAATGTACCATAATTTTTTGATCCACTCATTTGCTGGATCATAATCAACAAAGGAAAAAAGCAAACAAAATATAACCAGAGACATTGAAATTAAGAACATTGTAACAATAGCCAGAGGGGAGTGGGGAGGGGATAGTGGGGAGAGGGGTCTATAGGAGCTACTATAAAGGACACAAGGACAAAATCAAGGGGGAGGGTAGACGTGGGGGAGGGAGGTGGGACTGGCTGCGGTGGGGTGGAGGGAAGGGGGGAAAAGCAGACAATTGTAACTGAATAAAAATAAATTAATTAAAAATATATAAAAATAGCTGTATGTACAGAAAAAAAAGAGTAAACTTAAAATGGATTAAAGAGTTAAAGGTAAGAGTTGAAAACAGAAAACTCCTAGAAAAAAAACACAGGCAATGAAATCTAAGACATTTCTCTTAGCAATCTTTTTCTCATATATCTCCTCAAGCAAAGGAAACAAAAGGAAAAATAAAGGGGATTCTATTAAACTAAGAAGGTTTTGCAAAGCAAGGAAAACCACCAACAAAACAAATGGGAAAGCATATTCACCAGTGATACATTTGATAATGGCTTAATATCCAAAATTTATAAAGATCCCATACAACTCAACACCAAAAAATAGTAATCTAGTTAAAAAATGGGTAGAGGACTTGAATAGACACTTCTCCAAAGAGGACATACAGATGGCCAATAGACATATGAAAAGATGTTCAAGGTCAATAATCATCAGAGAGAAATGCAAATTAAAACCACCATAAGATATCACCTCACATCTGATAAATATCAGCAGATCAGACAACAAGGGTTGGCAAGGATGTGGAGAAAGCGGAACCCTTCTGCACTGTTGGTGGGAATGTGGATTGGTGCAGCCACTATGGAAAGCAGTATGGTGGTTCCCCCCAAAATTAAAAATTAAACTGCCTAATGACCCAGCAATATCACTCTGGGTTTATATCCAAAAAATCTAAAGCAGTATTTTGAAAGAATGTGTGCACCCTTATGTTCACCACAGCATTATCTACAATAGCCAAGATATGAAAGCATCCCAAGTGCCCATCAATAGACAAGTGGATAAAAAAAGCTGTGGTGCATATATAAAATGAAATGTTACTTGGCCTTAAAATGAAATCTTACCATTTGCAACAGCATGACCAGACCTAGAGGGAACTATACTACATATTTTTATACTAAGTAAAATAAGCTGAACAACAAAAGACAAATATCATATGATTTCACTTATATGTGGAATCTAAAAACAATATAAACAAACAAATCAGAAACAGATTCATAGATACATTGAACAGACTGAGAGTTGACAGAGGGGAGTATCTGTCACCCACCCATTGAGGGGCTGGGTGAAAACAGTGAAAGAATTAAAAGTACAAATTGGTAGTAACAAAATAGTTATGGGGATGTAAATTACAGTATAGAGAATAAAGTCAATAATATTGAAACAACTATGTATGATGCCAGGTGGGTACTGGAAATATCAGGGGACCATTTTGTAAAGTATATTGTCTAACCACTATGCTGTACACCTGAAATGAATACAAAATAATGTTGAATGTAAACTCTAAAATATTAAATTAAAAATGTTTGCATTAAATTTATCACCAACTTGGGGAGAAAAGACATCTTTACAATATTGAGTGGTCCAAATCCATGAACATGATATGTCTCTCCATTTATTCATGTCTTCTTTCATTATCTTTATCTTCATTTCATAATTTTAGCATGCAGTTTCCATAAATATTTGGCTAGATTTATACTAAGCATATCATTTTCTTTGGAAATATTAGAAATAGTATTGTTTTTTTTAATTTTGGTTTTGAAATGTTTATTATTAGTATAAAGAAATGCCATTGGAGAGGAGGAAGTAGGTGGAGGAGTGAATGGAAGTCATACTAACCTCCCTGGACCAATGTGGAACTACAGCTAAATAATAGGGAAATCACCCCGAACAAACAACTGAGCAGTAGCGAGAGAGAAGCCTTATAACCTTGGGCAGAAAGAAGAATCAGCTTCAATACTACCGCTTTGGAAAGGAGTGTGGTAGAGAATTGGGAGGGATGGCTAGGCACTCACAGGCAGCAGTGCAGAGGAATAATTAAGTGGCTGGTGGGGTTCCCCTGAGAAGAATGGGGTCTAAATCCTAAGCTAGGATTCCCAGCCTAGAGCACCAGAGTCCTAAAAGTAGATAACAAACAGCAGCAAAAAGTAGTAGGGTTGCTTCCTGCCAGAGATAGACAGCTTGAGATGCAAAGAGCTGTTTAAAGGGCCAACACAAATTTTTATTTGCAGCCACTTATTGTGGGCTCTTACAAAGGTGGGGGCAGAGTAGGCTAGAGATGCCTGAGGAGAGACTGGGGACAGAAGATTTGGGTAGAGACCTGAGAGAATAGACTCTGGGATCCTGGTGCTGAGTCATCACCCAAATGGCCCAGTCATCCTATTCAAGCAGACCACTCCCCTCAGACAAGCAACAGCCTGAGGGGAAAAAATAGGCCCCACCCCAGGAGGGAATCTGCTCCACCCTACCCTACTTAACCCTGACTGTAGGCTAAGTGCAGAATGAATAGATTAACAACTGAACAGAGATAGACAGAGACAGTAGATCCCTAGAAGTCTCAAACTGGGTGCCTAAGGTCAGACAGGGTCAACAGCTCACATCACCAGAGATGGATCCAGGAAGAAAGAAAAAAAAGTGGTAAATATTAGAGGCTATCAAGACAAAATCCACTGTGGTATTCTCCATGATTTGTGATATTTTCTTTCCTGCAAAGCTTTTTAACATTCATTTCTTATCCGGCAAGTTTGTGCATATTAATCACTAGATTTTATACAATAGTTTATTTCAATTCAAATATTTTGCCCATCCCTTCTCTTATCCCATTTACCTTCCTCTTTTCTAGCATTATTTTCATTTTAAATTTTTATAGGGAACCATTCCATGCATGGGAAATGTAGCCCAGCTCCCACTCAGAAAAGCGAATGGGTGCGAGGTGTGGCACACAGGACCCATGCCCATGGACAGGTTCTCCCACGGGGAATCAGGCCTGCATTGTACCTAGGCTGCTATGAGACTTGCTTTTGCTAAGACTCCCTCAATCTGGATTGAGGCAGCAAATGTTTACTGAATATCTTTAGCTTCCTAAAAAGTCCATGCTAAACCTCCCAAGTATGGATTGTAACCATTTCAACCACTTTCCCCCTTGATCTGTAACATCCTTCTCTTTGAAGTAATTAGCAGCATTCTTTCCTTTGTTTTCTGTAAAAGGTAATTACCTACAGTGAACCCGTGCATAGTAAATGAGGACCATCCTCGATGTAATGTTCCCAGAAAAGCAATAAAAGCCTGTTCAGGCAGGGGTCGGGCTCTCTCAGGCTCTCTCTGGCCTCACTTAGAGAGTGGCCATGCCATCCTTTTTTCTCCACAGGATATCTGTAGTCTGTGTGAATTTGTCCATTGCTGCCACAACACACGGATCCTGCGGGCCAGGATCCACATTACACCTTTAACAATCTTTGCTAGTTGACTGTGGGTAGGGTAGTTGTTGTTGCATTTTTTCAATTTTATCTCTAGATCTCCATTAATTTTGTATTTCAAATATGAAATATTACTGGTCCCCTCTCCTACTCTTTTCTGGATCTCAAACTTTTAATTTTGCCCTGTCTTAGCCTTCTTTTTCTTTTTTTATTTCTTCTATTTCTCTTTCATCTTGCCCTTTTATTTTTCTTTATTCACCTTTTTTTCATTTTTTCTTTGTCTTCTCATCTCAAATTTTAATTTTTCCTTGTCTTAGCCTGGTTTTCATTCCTCACTCTTAGTATTCCCTCTCCTTCTATCGTTTCAAAATCACTTGCCATTCCTCTCAACATTGCTTAAGCTTTTCATTGTCTATTATTTCACTCTTATTCCCATCTCACCAATATTAATTTTAGTTCATTTGTTGTTGATAGTGCTGAGGTGGATCTTTTTCTCCAATATGGCTCTTATATTATTATTATTTATTTACTTTTTCTTCCCTTTTCTTTCTCTCTCTCATGTTATTTTATTTTAATATATGTTTAAACCTAAAACTATATGCTTCCCTTCTCTTACTCCATTCCACATCCTTCATCCCTTTGTCATTTGTGATGTAAATTTTACTTTCTCTCATTGCATTGCTCCAAATTCCAACTCTTACTGGCGCTCCTACCTCTTCCCTCTCAAAATCATTTTCCCTTCATTAAGTCAATTGATATTCACTCTACTTTCTTATAATATTCTTAATCTCTTTATACGCTGATTAAAACTAGTTCACTTGCTGTTGATAGTGAGATTGCTGGGGGGAGTTATTTTTGCAGGTGTGGATTTCTTTCCTGGGCTTTGTGTTTTGTTCAGGCAGCACCTGCACAACAGCACAAAAGACATGGTGGTCAGAGTGACCCTCAGTCAACCAGCTAGAGGGAAGGACCCACCAAAGAAAGCCCAACAACAATCAAAACCCAATTACATCCAGAGAGCTAACATAAGGTCATAAAGGACATCCCAAGAGCATCAAGTTTAGGAGATCAAGGAGACTGCACCAGTGACTCTCACAGGTCTCCTACCATAGGAGTTCATACCACAGAGTAAGAAAGTCAAAACAGTTCAATTTAAGAAGCAGGAACAAACAATACTTATCTCACAAATAACAGGAAAACAAACAAACAACCCCCAAAGCCAAAGGAAAGAAGCAATCCTCAGAAAGAGTGCTAAGTGAAAAGAAGCAAGTGAACTAGTAGATATTGAGTTCAAAATAATGGTTATAAAGAAGCTCAATGAGCTCAGTGTGAATTACCAAAAACTACAGGGAGCTAACTGCAAACTATATCAGCATGAAAAAGACACAGAAACTATCAACAAGAGCCAAGAGGAAATGAAGAATACAATTTCTGAATTGAAGAACACAGTAAAAGGAATCAAAAGCAGGCTAGATGAAGCACAGGATCGAATCAGTGAGCTGGAGGACAAGGAAGAAACAAACACCCAGAAAGAGCAAGAAAAGGAAAAAAGACTCAGAAAAAATGAAGAGGAGTTAAGGAAACTTCAGGACAACATGAAACGTAATAATATCCATACAATAGTGACACAAGAGGAAGAAGAAGAAGAAGAAGAAGAAGAAGAAGAAGAAGAAGAAGAAGAAGAAGAAGAAGAAGAAGGAGAAGGAGAAGGAGAAGGAGAAGGAGAAGGAGAAGGAGAAGGAGAAGGAGAAGGAGAAGGAGAAGAAGGAGAAGAAGAAGGAGGAGGAGGAGGAGGAGGAGGAGGAGAAGAAGGAGGAGGAGGAGAAGAAGGAGGAGGAGGAGGAGGAAGAGGGGGTGGGGAGGAGGAGGGGGGAGGAGGAGGGGGGAGGAGGAGGGGGGAGGAGGAGGAGGAGGAGGAGAAGAAGAAGAAGAAGAAGGAGAAGAAGAAGAGGAGGAGGAGGAGGAGGATGGGGAAGAAGGACTAGAAAACCTGAATGAGAAAGTAATGATGGAAAACTTCCCTAATTTGACGGAAGCAGAGAGGGTCCCAATCAAGAGGAACCCAAAGGGGCTCACTTCAAGACACATCATAATTAAAATGACAAAATTCCAAGACAAAGAGAGAATCTTAAAGGAAATAAGGGAGAAACAGTAAGTAACATAAAAGGCAGCCCCAATAAGGCTAGCAATTGACTTCTCAACAGAAACATTACAAGCCAGAAGAGAATGGCAAGAAATATTCCAAGTAATGAAAAACAAATGCTCTCAATCGAAATGGAAAGTAAAATAAGGAGTTTCTCAGACCAAAGAAGGCTGAAAGAATACATTTCCACCAAACCAGCCCTGCAAAATATGCTAAAGGGACTGCTGCAAGAAGAGGGAGAGAGAGGAACACAGGTACAAAGGGAGTAAAATGGCAATGGATAAGTACCTATCAATAATAACCTTAAATGTAAATGGATTAAATGCTTCATCTAAATACATAGGATAGTTGCATGGATAAGAAAACATGACCCACACATATGCTGCCTACAAGACACCCACCTCAGAACAAAAGACCTATGTTGGGAACCGCCCTGCCTGGTTTCAGAGGCTGTAACCCCCCCATGATTAAGGCTGAGTCAGAGTTGGGACCATAAGCCAATAAGGAGACAAAGCTTGTCTCCCTGGCAGGTGTGCCACCTCTGCCCACTTCACCCTGCTTGACCCTGAGCTTGGCCAGTTAGCCAATGAGGGGTAAGAATCCTCAAGGGAGGATCAACCTAAGACAGGCATGGTCACAGAAGAGGCCCGCAGGGAAGGACTCGGGGGGCTGTGGAAAAAGGGGGTGATGGACCCTCACCCCTCGGCTTTGACATAGCCTGAGTCCTCATTCTGTCTGCAAGAAGTCTCCTAATCTCTTGGCTGCCTTACTTCCCTTGCCTGACTTAAGCCTGAAACAATGACAGAGGGCAGTGCAGTCCTGTGCTAGGAGGGGCGGATTCCTTGGGGAATCAGGCCTAACAAAAATACATACATCCCTGTGAAACCTACTTAATTTGTACCCTCAGTTTAAGAAATAAGGGTCCAGACCTGAGATGAGTCTGGTGCCTAAAGTTTTATGGCCCTCTAACTAATTGGCTGTAACTCAGAATAAGCCCTCAGAGTTCTCTGTAAATCATGTATTGTTTAACCCTTACTGCCTGACAATGATTGATGAGCTTTATCTGTATTCCTGTGCGAATGAACCTAATAAAAGCCCCTGGAGAGAGAGGCTCTGGGCCCTTCTCCTTTGAGAGAAGTGGCCACCTTTCCTCCCCAAGCAGATCATGTCTTGGTAGTCTTATTCTTCATCCGTGGCGGACCAGGGGGCTGCCTTAAAGCCCCCCGACATCTGGCGCCCAAACAGGGACAGGGGCACCGCACGGGACCTGAGGATTTTCGGGACCTGCTCGGACCAGAGGCTTTGAGCCACCATCGCCACAGACGGCACACCTAAGAGGATGGGAATTAGCGCTTTCAGACCTACACAGACTGAAAGTGAAGGTTTGGAAAAAAGTATTCCAAGCAAATGGATAGGAAATAAAAGCCGGGGTAGCAATACTTATATCAGACAAAATAGGCTTCAAAACAAAGGCCATAAAAAGAGACCCAGAAGGACACTTCATAATACTCGAGAGAAGAATCCATCAAGAAGACATAAATATTGTAAACATATATGCACCCCACATAGGAGCACCCAAATATATAAGGAAAATCTAGGAGAACTGCAAGAAAGATATAGACAGCAACATAGTTATAGTAGGGGATTTAACACCCCACTCTCAACAATGGACAGATGTTCCAAAGAAAATGTGAACAAGGTTATTATGGAACTGAACAGCACATTATATCAAATGGATTTAACTGGTATATATGGAACCTTTCATCTCAAAGAAGCAAAATACATATTCTTTTCAAATGCATATGGAACATTTTCAAAGGTAGAACACATAGGACATAAAACAAGCCTCAACAAATTCAAGAAAATTGAAATAATATTAACCATTTTCTTGGACCACCAGGGCCTGAAACTAGAAACCAACCCTGAGAAAAAATTCAAAAGTATTCAAACTCATGGAGACAATACTATTAAACAATTAATGGGTTTATAATGAGATCAAGGAAGAAATCAAAAAGTTTCTAGAAACAAATGAAAATGAATATATGACAGTCAAAAACCTATGGGACACAGCGAAGGGAGTCTTGAGAGGGAAGTTCATAGCAATACAGGCCTACCGAAAAAAAGACAGAAATATTTCAATAAAACAACCTAACCCTATATCTATAAGAACTGGAGGAACAAGAGCAAACAAAGCCCAGAGTGAATAGAAGGAAGGAAATAATCAAAATCAGAGTGGAATTAAATGACATAGAGACTAAAAGAACAATTGAAAGGATTGATAAATCCAGGAACTGGGTCTTTGAAAGATAAATACGATCAACAAGCTTTTAACTAGACTCCTCAAGAAAAAAAGGGCGAGGACACAAATAAATAAAATCAGATATGAAGGAGGAGAGATTATAATTCATACCATGCCAAGGGATTAGAAAACCTGGGTAGAAGAACAAATTTCTCGAAAAATATAATCTTTCAAAACTGAATGAAAAACAGGCATAAAGCCTGAAAAGACCAATAACAATTGATGAAATTGTACAGTAATCAAAAAGTTCCTGGCACACAAAGGCCCTGGACCAGATGGTTTCACAGGAGAATTTTATAAACATTTCAAGAAGAGCAAACCCCTGTCATTCTCAAACTATTCCAAAAATTCCAAGAAGAGGGAAGACTCCCAAACTCTTTTTTATAAGGCCAGCATCATCCTAATCCCAAAACCAGACAAAGACACACAAAGAAATAAAACTACAGGCCAATATCGCTGATGAACATAGATGCTAACATCCTCAACAAAATCTTCACAAACTGCATCCAGCAATACATTAAAAAGATGATACACCATGATCAAGTGGGATTCATCCCAGGGATACAAAGATGGTACAATATACACAAATCAATAAACATAATACATCACATAAAAAAAGGAAAAACAAAAGTCACATGATCATATCAATAGATGCAGAAAAAGCATTTGATTACATACAGCACCCATTTATAGTAAAAACACACTCAGCAAAATAGGAGTAAAGGGAGCATATCTCAACATAATAAAGATCCTATGTGAAAAACCTACAGCCAACATCATATTCAATGAGCAAAAGCTAAAATCTTCACCACTAAGATCAGGAACAAGACAAGGATGTCTGCTTTTACCACTTCTACTCAATATAGTATTGGAAGCCCTAGCCAGAGTGATCAGACAAGAAGAAATAAAAGGCACCCAAATTGGAAAGGAGGAAATGAAACTGTCATTGTTTGCAGATGACAAGATAGTATACATAGAAAACCCTATAGACTCCACCAAAATCTACTTGACCCAATTAAGTGAGTTTGGGAAAACAGTGGGATACAAAGTCAATACTCAGAAATTGAAGGCATTTTTGCACACCGACAATGAAATATCAGAAACAGAAAACACAACAAAAATCCCACTTGATGTAGTAACAAAAAAAAAAAATAAATAAAGAATCTAGGAATTAACCTAACCAAAGAAGTAAAAGACCTATACTCAGAAAACTACACAACTCTGAAGAAAGAAATTAAGGAAGACACAAATAAAGGGAAGCATATAATATGTTCATGGATTGGAAGAATTAACCTCATCAAAATGTCCATACTACCCAAAGCAATTATTAGATTTGATACAATCCCTATGAAAATAACAATGACATATTTCACAGGTATAGAACAAACATTTAAAAAATTTATATGGAACCATAAACACCCTAAAATGGACTGCAGCAATTTTGAGACCGAAGATCAAAGTAGGAGGTATCACTGTACTTGACATCTAACTATATTACAAGGCCAAGCTAATCCAAACAGTCTGGTACTGGCATAAGAACAAACACATAGATTAATGGAATAGAATAGAGAGCCCAGAAATAAACCCAAGTCTCTATGGTCAATTAATATTTGGAAAAGGGGGCAGAGTGTAAAATAGAGTACAAATAGCCTTTGTAACAAGTGGTGTTGGGAAATCTGGACTGCTATAAGCAAAAGAAAATGAAACTTGATCACCAACTTACACCATACACAAAAATAAACTCAAGATGGATAAAAGACTTACATTTAAGTTGTGACACCATAAAAGTCCTAGAGGAAACATAGGCAGGAAAATCTCAGATATCCCATGCAGCAATATTTTCACTGATATCTTCCCTAGAGCAAAGGACATAAGGGAAATAATAAACAAATGGGACCCCATCAAATTAAAAAGCTTATGCACAGTTAAAGAAAACATCAGCAAAATGAAAAGAGAACCAACTGTGTGGGAAAATATATTTGCCACTGATACCTTGGACAAGGGTTTGATCTCCAAAGTATACAAAGAACTCACACAACTCCACTCCAAAAAGACAAACAAGTCAATTAAAAAATGGGCAAAGAACCTGCACAGATACTTCTCCAAGGAGGACATACAGAGAGCTCAGAGACATATGAAAGGATGCTCAGCATCACTAGCCATCAGAGAGATGCAAATTAAAACCACAAGGAGATAACACTTCGCTGGTCAGAATGGCCTTCATAATCAAATCAACAAACAACAAGTGTTGGAGAGGATGTGGCAAAAAGGGAACCCTTGTACACTGTTGTTGGAAATGCAGACTGGTGCAGCCACTATGGAAAACAGTATGCAATTTCCTCAAAAAACTAAAAATGGAACTGCCTTTTGACCCAGCAATTCTATGCTGGGATTATACCCTAAGAACCCTGAAACACTAATTCAAAAGAACTTACACACCCCGATGTTCATAGCAGCACAACTTACAATAGTCAAGTGCTGGAAACAACCTAGGTGCCCATCAGTAAATTAGTAGATCAAAAAACTGTGGTACATTTACATACTGGAATCCTATGCCCCAGAAAGAAAGATGGAGCTACTATCCTTCACAACAGCATGGATGGATCTGGAGAGCACTATGCTAAGTGAAATAAACCAGGCAATGATCTCACTTATAAGTGAAACCTAATCAACAAAACAAACAAACAAGCAAAATATAACCAGAGACATTGAAATGAAGAACAATCTGACAGTAACCAGAGGGGAGGTGGCAGGAGGATAACAGTGTAAAGAATTGAAAGGGTTCTCAAGGAACATGTATAACGGACCCATGGACAAAGCCAAATAGGGGAAGGATTGAGGGTGGGAGCCAGGGGAGGGTGTGGGGGTGAAGTGGTGGTGTGAAAATAGAGACAACTATACATGAGCAACAATTAAAAAATTTAAAAATAGAAATGCATTGATTTTTGTGTATTTTTCTTGTATCCTGCTACTTTGCTGACCTTACTTATTAGGTCCAGAGTTGTTGTTTTTTAAATAAGTCCATTGGGATTTTCTGTGTAAATAATCATGATATTGGGAAATAATGGCAGTTTTGTTTCATCCTTTCCAAACCTTATGCCTTTTATTTCTTTTTATTGCCTAACTTTTGTTGTTATAATTATCAGTGTTATGTTGAATTAGAGTAGTGAATGCAGACACCCTTGTACTTTTTCCAAATCTTAGCAGATAGGGACTCAGTCTTTCACCATTAAGTGCAATATTTTCTCCAGGGTTTTTGTAGCTTCACTTTATCAAGTCAAGAAAGCAACCTCTATTCCTAATAATTTGCTAAGATATTTTATTCTGAACTAGTGTAGAATAGTGTCATGTTATATTTTTCGCATCAATTGATGTAATTATATTATTTTTATTCTTTAATATGTCAACGTGGCAAATTACATTGATTGATTTTCAAATATATTGAACCAGACTTGCATACCTGGAATAAATCCCACTTTCTTTTTATACTAGATTTGATTTTCTAATATTTTATAGGGGACTTTTACATATAAGTTTATGGAGACAGTGGTCTATAATTTACTTTATTTCATTTTTTGTACTGTCTTTTCTGTTTTTGATATCAGGATAATAATAATCTCATAAAATAAGTTGAAAAACATTTCTTCCTCTCCTATTTTCTGAGATAGATTATGTAAACTTGGCATTAGCTCTTCTTAAAATATTTTCATCTGAAGATTACTAAGAGCTTCCTACTTATAATTTTAATTTTTTAATGGTTATAGAACTAGTCAGGTTTTCTATTTTATTCTGGTTGAGTTTGGCATTTTGTGGTTTTCTAGGAATTGGCCCACATCTTAACTGGTGACAAATTCTATAACTTTTCTATGATCAAAGACTCTCTAATTTCCAAATTATTCCTGAAGGATATTTTTGCTGGGCCTAAGATTTATAATTAACTGTTTATTTCAGTACTAGCAAAAATACATGCCTCTTACTTTTGGTCTCCTTGCTTTTAGATGAGGTATCCACTGTCATTTAAACAGATGGTCCCCATAGGTCAGTCATCATTTCTCTCTGCTTCTTTCAAGATTTTTTTCTTTGTTTTTGGTTTTTAGACCTTTAATTTTGATGTTAAGAAACTCAATTATAATTTCTTTGCGTTTATCCTGTTTGTATTTGTTCTGTCAGGGAGATGCAGGATTAGCCTCCAGCTCCTGGCTCCAGTATCCATACCACTGGACCACGGACAACAGAAGTGCCTCTGTCAGCTTCTGCAGGTAGAACAGTTACAGGTGGTTCTGGAAGCATCCTGTTCAGCCCACTTGTGTTTTGACTGGGTGGGATGGACATTTACTAAAGGTTTCCTTTTGTTGTCAGACCATCCTTTTCACTGTCCCCCTTTGAGTGGGGGAAACAAGCTTTTCTTAGGGCCTTTCTGTCTCTACCTGTTGGTAGTTTTGTGTTAGAGACTCTTGCAGTGCCCTCACCAGAATATGTGGGAGTGGTAGAGAAACCCAGGGAACTCACCACTGCGTCATTCAAGTCCCAAGATTCCTAGGCTGTTTGCCATCTTCTTTCTACCTTTCAGAGTCTTCCTCCACTTGTTTGTTGTGTTATGTCAAGGGATTTTTAGTTGTAAGGAGTACTTGGGAGGAATGCGGCCACCACTCCATCTGGGCAGAACCAGAAGTCAACACTTGTGTCTTACTGTCCTTTCCTCAGTAGTAGTTATATTTTGCTATTAATATGAGTTAAAAAGCAAGGCAGAGTATAGCCATCATACTTGAAAAGGCTGAAGAACAGCGCAAATCATTTCATGTTCTTACACATAAAATTGCATTTCTTTCTTTTTTTTTTAATTCTCACCCAAGGATATGTTTTTCTCCCATTGATCTGAGAAAGAGAGAGAGGGAGAGAGAGGGAGAGACATCAGTGTGAGTAAACATCAATTGGTTGCCTCCCATATGTCTCAACCAGGGTTGTAACCTAGGTATATGCCCTGACAGGAATCAAACCTGCAAACTTCTGGTATATGGGATGACACTCCATCCAACTGAGCCACCTGACCAGCACAAAATTGCATTTCTTACAAATAACAGATGTGTGTCAACCCATGCTGACCCCTCCAGAAAGTTTGATTTAGGGATGTTTTTGAACAAATCAACTCCTAGAAATCCCAGGATAGCTCACCAATATTGGGCCATCTGGCTGGCAGGCTCCAGAACAGACCTACTTAAACTTTATTCTTGTTCCATGTTCTCCTCTTTGTAAAAGTGTCCTGTTGCATTTTTGTAATTTTCTCCATGCCTTTTTTATACCATTTCCTCCTGTGTGGGCTTCTGAGTAATCATCAGCCATTACTATTTATTGACTACTAACAGTAAGTCCTGTATAGAACAGAGGTCTCATCTAAGCCCCAGCTACTTTGAAGAAGTCTCCGCAGCTGCTTAAAATGAGCAAAGAATACCCTGGCTGGCTCAGTTGGTTGGAGTGTCATCCCATAACCAAAAGGCTGTGGGTTCAATCCCTTGTCAGGGCACATATTTAGGTTGCAGGTTTGGTCCGTGGTCTGGGTATGTGTGATCCCTGGTACAGACACAAAGGAAGCCACCAATCAATGTTTCTCTCTTGTATCAGTGTTTCTCTCTCTCTCTCTAAAGCAATGAAAAAATGTCCTCTGGTGAGGATTTTTAAAATTTTTTTTAAAAGAAGATGAGCAAAGAATGAGCCCATGCAACACTACCATCAGTTCATCATGAAAGACTCTAAAACTTTGAACATACTATTCAAGTGTATCTGGGAGTACAATGTGAAGAGGTTGGAGATCATCTGGCCTAATATGAGCTCTGAAATGCATGGTGTGAAAGTGCTTCTTTGGCTTCTGTAAGTGTGTTTGCTCACTTTTGCTCCATTTGGCCCTGGTCCTGTCTTCTGGTCTGCTGCTTCAAACCATCCTCTTCCTCAAGACCCTCTTTGCATAACCCCTCAGCTTAGCCCACCAATATTCTAGGTCCCCACTTTTCTGTGCCCTTGTTCTCTGGCCTCCAACTTCCTCCTTTCCTGAGGTTCACCCCTCCAGAGACAGATGAATAGGAAGTAACTCTCATGGGACACAACACTGGGCCCCCACCTGCACCACCTTCAGAGGTGGCTGGGCCACAGTGACCACATCCCCAGTGGCTCCATTTGGCAAGAAGAGTCTTGAAGATGGAATAATCAAAATCCCAGCTCACAGAAATGACCTAGGTTGAATTAAAAATTAAAAGGGATGGGTCCCATTGACAGTCTGAAATGGATGCATTATTTTATACTAGGGAAGTTGTTGCCTCTCAAGGAAGTACCTGGTTAATAAACAACCAAACATGGGAGGTTACCATGGCACTCAAGGAACAGATCATATTGAGGTTCCTGGACAATCTAAAGGAAATGTGTTTCCCATGGCTAATATCACATGCTCCGCTTCTAAGAGTTCAGCTGGTATTTATGTCCCACCCTCCTGTGACATGGGTCAACTACAAAGCCCCTTTTTGGATCCAGGGAAAATTAGTTCCTGGCCACATATGGTGCAGTTGTTGGTACCCAGCAGCCTGTGGGAGCACCTTGTTAAGCCTTCAGAATCAGCTCGTGCCATCATGGAACCAGGTGGTTGCTCACTAGCTGTGGCACTGCAACCAAAGGAAATTAATTTTCCATTTTGACCTATGAGTTCCAATTAATGTTAGCTCTAATCAAATGCTTGATGATCAGAATTTGAGTTTCATTTAAACCACCTGCCTGAGCAAGAGGTGAGAGGTGGCCCATATATGACAACCTAGTAGGCAGGTTTATTTGTCAAGGCCTCTGGTCTCAGCTGGAGGAAACAGCATCACAAATCACATGGGGGGAAGGTGAACTTCATTAATGGAGTCAGATGGGTAAGGAAAAGGATACAGTTTGTGGTATAAGAGACAGGGCATCTACAGAAGCCTCACCCACACAGATGATTTCACTGCAACTAAGTTTTTCAAGAGAGGGAACTGCAGACCACAGGCACAGAATATGTTTGAAGGCATTGTGCTTGAAGAGACTAAGGTTCAGTCCTTGAGTTCTCATCCTCTTCTTCATCATATTTCACCTTCTTGCAAAAGGTGGGGTGGAAAACAGAATAGCTACACAGGAGCTCACTCTGGAAAATGCCTTGAAATAGAATCAAGATTGATATGCAGGCAGACAATTTAAATGTGAAAGAAATCTCAGAAGACCTATGTATGGCATTTTTAACAAAATCAGGGAAAGGTGGGCAGCATTCAAAACAGAACAGTGGTAACTGCACCCAGAGAAAGTCCCCAATGAACCTGAAAACAAAGCTCTAAAGAAAGAGAAAGAAGATAACTTCAAACTACTGTTTACGTAACCTTAGGGGGTTTGAACACCAAGAACTTACAGTGCCTGAAACACAGGAACAGATGAAATGGAGGTGGCTGAGCATTAAGAAAGAGTTTTTGGCAGAAGGTCAAAGACAGTGAGCGGATGTGGGGGGGGTGAGGGAAGAGGAGGAAAAACGGGGGTGAGTACAGCTTTCATGTTAAAAGAAATTTAGCAAAAAATCAAAGCTTGGTGGCTGAAGAAAAACAGATGGTTGGTGGAGGACTCTGTTAACTGGGGGCCTATAAGGATGATTTTATCCCACCAGTTTCATGGAGCTGCCTAAAGTCCATCCTCTGTCCACCCCAAGGGCCTGGAGCACTGAAACAACGCTCCTTTTCAATCACTTGGTACCACTCAGCCCAGCTGGATGTGAGTCCACAGTGGAAAGCACCAGAAAAACCTGGCAGCCTGGGGCTATGTGTCCCTGCTTCATATTACTGAATGTCAGACTATGCCAGAGTTTGGAGTCAGTCAAGTGAACAAGTGCAGATGTGCCTGCCCTATCAACTCAGAGCCAAGCCAAGTGAGGCAGAGGAAGTACTGGAACAATAGAGGTCAATTATTGTGCTTGAGTAATCATGATAATTATTTACACTTGAACATCTTCACAGAGGTCTTTCCTCTACTCTAGCTCCTAGACCCTCACAATGACCCAGTGAGACAGAAGACACAGATGTTATGAATTACAGTATATATAACATATTGTAATAATATACATATTTGTATATGTACTAGCTATTAGTATGTATACTCATTTTAAAAGCTTCTTACAAAGGAGACAATCAGATCTTGGGAAGATTTCAAAAACTGTCAGGAGGCAGAACATGGATAAAAAAGTGGTAGTATAAATAAAAATGGTCTAGGAATTTGGGCACACATGGCACATGGGGCCTCAGGAAAGTCCTGCACACTCATAAAATTCTATTTAAGTGAGTCTTGTCCTTCTCCACATCCTGCTTGACCATCCCTCTCCTCCTCAGGGAACCCCTCCTCACAATCAGTGGAGCCATTTCATTCATTCATTCATTCATTCACTCATTCATTCAGCTAATATTTATTGCTTTCTTGCCATACACCAGGCACTATATTAGGTGCTATCATATATATTATCACACTTGGCAGATCATGGCATACCTCTTAATTTAAAAACAACCCTGAAAATGACATTTAAAAACCTGCTTTACTTATGTAAAATCCACTTAAAATAAAAATATAAGAAATTTTAAGTAGCATACCCCAATTTGGTTGAGAGGGTGCAGGACTTCGTTGGGGGGGGGGATGTTTAAGCATATGTGATAGGGGAAGCCGGTGTCTTTTCCGGTTTCATATTTTGGTGACTCCACTGGGACAGACTTTGGGACTCTCTGGTAAGTCTGGGTATTTGGCAGGGAGTCCCATTGGCTGCCTGGGCTGAGAGGCCCCAGGAATTTGGATTTGGAGAATCCCAAGCAGCTGCCAAGTGATTTCACTTGGGGATTCTCCCCTTTACTCCCTGCATTTCTCATCGTTTGTCACTTTGATTGAATCATTGCACTTTCTGGTTCAGGTTAAAATCCCAGGTCATGACTTAGGTCATCTGGTAACGGTACCTTTTTGGGTTACAGAGCTCTGTCTGAAAAATGATGTCCAATTTGGTTTGGGTACCCCCTGTCTGAAGAAGCTGTGTTTGGAAAAGGATGTCTTTTATTTGGTTTGGGTATCTGTTGTTTGGAGCTCTGCCTGGTGGAATGGGGGGAAAAGCCTCCATTCCGGGAAACAGCCCTTTGGGGTGAGTTCTAGCTAATTCATCGACTTATGAGTGTATAACTAGAGTGAATGTAGATTTATTGTAACACTGTTCTGCTTGTGTACTGTATAATTTAGACTCAGGAGAGCACTGGTCACTGAATGGGTCTTTAAAATACTGTATTCTACTGTAACTAGAGTTGTTTTGGCAAAAATCAGGGAAGTGGGACAAAATGCATTACCTAGAAGATTTTTTTGAGTTTACATGATAAAGATGCAAAGTTAAAAAAAATAAGTTAGTGGTTCAGAGAAAAGGGAATTTGCATGTGAAAGATAGAAGCTCAGAGGAGAGGGACCAGGAAAATCTGGATATTAAGACCACTGTGAGGTGGTCAGAGTCCCCACAGCCCCAGGGGATCTACTTGGCTGAGGGAAATGGGGAAAGTGCACCTCAACTGGCATAACCATCTCAAATCGATCAGGAAACCAAATTTGATGGAGGAAAAGCCCCTACTGGGGCAGGGCGATATCCTTTTCAGAGACTTCCAGTGGGAGTATGGCCAGAGGGCCAGCCTGCTGGATATTTTGGGCACATACTCTGTTTTACATCAGATCTGCTAAACTGGAAAAGCTCAGACCCTTCTTATAAAGATGATCCTGATAAAATGACTGATTTGGTTGCATCAGTTTTTGCCACTCATCATCCCAATTGGGCAGATATACAAGCCTTATTGAATTCTTTGCATATGGGGGATGAGCAGAGGCTGGTGTTGGATAAGGCAAATGAAGAGGCTCGGATGTTACACCAAGAAAATCCAGATGGGGCTCTGGGCCCTCCCAGGGCAATACCTCTAACCGAGCCTAACTGGGACCCTAATGGGGATGGCCTTCCTCTCTTAGAGCATTATAAGAGATGCCTCCTTGAGGGAATGGGGAAAGGCATCCCTGAGCAGAAAAGTCTGAGTATGGTGCAGGTGGTGCAAAAAAAATCCACAGAGGACCCCTCCCAACACCAGGAAACAGTTAAGGAGATTCCTGGGGATGGCAAGTGACTGCTGCATTTGAATTCCAAACTTTGGGCTCATTGCTAAACCACTGTATGAGGCTCTGAAGGGACTGGAATACAGCCCATTAGAGTGGACAAAGGAATGCACTCAGGCTTTTGAGTCCCTGAAGGTGCACCTGGCTTCTCGGCATTGGGGCTTCCACACCTACTGAAGCCCTTATATATTAGTGAATATATGTGTGTGAGAGATAGGGCATTGCCCTAGGATTCCTCACCCAAATGCTTAGTGACATTTGCAGCCCATTGCATATGTCAAAGAAATTAGATCACACTGTCTAGGGGTAGCCAGCCTGCTTGAGAGTGGCGGCCATCTGCAAGCTCTTGCAGGAAGCTGAAAAAATTTTCCTTGGGACAGCCTGTACCAGTTATATGTCCCAGCAAGTGTTTGAAACAGGGTGCATCCAAGAGAAGGGCCCCAAGAAGGGATTTGTAATGGGGTCCAGAACTCAAGGTGTCCAGGAAATATTAGAAAAATATATATAGGATGTCCTCATCCCCACAAGCCGGGGGGGGGGGGGGTGGGACACACATGGAACAGGGCCATTCAGAGCTGTTTTGGGTAGCAATGGCCTTGCAGCTAACCCCTGGCATGGTCATTTAACATATCTATAACTTTTAACTGGTTTCATAGGTATATTAAATAGCTGTGGGCATGCTTTGAGCCAGGGGAATGGGAGTGAATTCCACCCAAGATGTAACTGGGAAGCAACTCCCCCTGGTTACAGAGCCTGCCTGAGATCTTGGAGAAGACTGGCTCCATGCCATGGGGCCACACCTGTCCAGACTTACTATGGCAGCCCAGAAAAGCTGGAAGAATAGGGAATGCTGGCAGGTGTAACTGATTGTAGGAGGAGTCGGAAATGGGGCTGCAAAGGAAGATGGGTGCTGGGATTTAAACCTAGGTGCGGCAGCCATAGAGAGGGAGGACCACACGGTTCTGGAGGAAAGGAGAGGACCACTCGGTTCTGAAGGAGGAGAGGGAGGACCACGAGGTTTTGGGGAAGAAGGGAGAGGATCATGCAGCTTTGGCGGAGTGAATAGGAGAGGACCATGTGGTATTGGAGTGCTTCTTTTTGCCACATGGCTTAGGCAGCAGGAGAAACTTTGCCGGGAAGAAAAGGGGAGAAAGGACTCTTGCTGGTGGGCCATGAGAAGGTGCCACATGGCTTTGGATTAACTGGAGATTGCAGCAGCCACACAGCTGATGGCGCCGGGAGCCTGAATCATAGACTTCTACTTCTTTTCCTAAGATATGGTACCCCTGACTGAGCAGAGGGAGGGGGAAGGACTGTGAATCTGTGGGTATTCTAGAGGACTTTAGTATCTTCATGAAGATATTAAGTCATTACTCTAAGTCTGTGTAACTTTTAAATAAATAATTTCCTTTTCACCAGTCTCTGGCATTGAGAGACGTCTTTCCTCTGGCAGCAGGCATTTCGAACCTGGTAGGTGTGTGTGGGGGGAACCTCCAGAGACAGAAAGCGGGGGGTCCTTTCTGTAATAATTTATCATGAACCATCCCCCACCTGTTCTGTAACATGTTGAGCTTGCTGGAGCAAAAGGGAAATATGTGGCTCACTGCTGGAAGAATGGGTAGGTACAAAGCCATTCTTCTTGACAATCCCAATGTCTCCCTCAAAACTCTAAGTAAGTTAAATCCTGCCTCTCTTCTCCTGAAGCCTGACTCAGCTGCACTAATACATGACTGTGCTGAGATAACTGATGAAGTGTATTCTAGCAGAATTGATTTACAGGACCACCCTTCAGAAGAAGCAGACTGGACTCTCTATATGGATGGAAGCAGTTATATGGACAAAGGAAACAGAGAGGCCAGTATGCAGTTGTGACTCTTGAAGTAGTGGAGGCCAAGGCCTTGCCACCAGGAACCTCTGCTCAGAAAGCTGAACTGATTGCATTCACACGGGCGCTGGAATTGTTATAAGAAAGAAGAGTGAATGTGTACATTGACTCAAGGTACACTTTCTTAATTTTGCATGCACATGGTTCAGTCTGGAAGGATAGAGGACTATTAACCTCCAATAAAAAGGAGATTAAACATGCAGCAGAAATTTTAAAATTATTAGAGGCTGTTCAGGTATCTTTACAGGTAGCAGTTATGCACTGCCCAGCGCATCAGAAAGAGGACACTAAAGTGGCTAGAGGAAACAATTTGGCTGAATGGGCAGCAAAAGAGGCTGCTAAAGGAATGTTTATAATGCACTTTGTACCTGTTCTGGGCTTGTCACAATTTGACTCTGAATATTCAACTGCAGACTTAAAGAAAGCTAAGGGTCGGGTTTTTGATGAAGATGGTTCTGATAGCAGATGAAAAAAGAATAAGAAAGGAGCTATACTGTTCTCCTGAACATTTAGTAAAGCCAGTCATTGTTTGGAACTGCCCTGCCTGGTTTCAGAAGCTGTAAACCCCCATGGTTAAGGCTGAGTGAGAGACCTTGGGACCATAAGCCACTAAGGAGACAAAGCTTATCTCCCTGGCAGGGGTGCCATCTCTGCCCACTTTACTTCACCCTGCTTGGCCCTGAGCCTGACCAGTTAGCCAATGATGGGTAAGATTCCTCAAGGGAGGAATAACCTAAGACAGGCATGGTCACAAAAAAAGCCCACAGGGAAGGACTCAGGGGGCTATAGGAACAGGGGGTGATGGACCCTCACCCCTCGGCTTTGACATAGCCTGAGTCCTCATTCTGTCTGCAAGAAGTCTCCTAATCTCTTGGCTGCCTTACTTCCCTTGCCTATCTTAAGCCTGAAACAATGACAGAGGGCGGTGCAGTCCTGTGCTGGAAAGGGCAGATTCCCCAGGGAATCAGGCCTAAGAAAGAATGCATACAATCCTGTGAAACCTGCTTTGTTTATACCCTCAGCTTAAATGATAAGGGTCCAGGCCTGAAATGAGTTTGTTTCCCAAAGTTTTATAGCCCTATAACTAACTGACCCTGACTTGGAATAAGTCCTCAAAGTTCTCTATATATTATCTATTGTTTGACCCTTAGTGCCTGACAATGATTGATGAGCTTTACCTGTATTCCTGTGCAAAATGAACCTAATAAAAGCCCATGGAGGAAAAAGCTCTTGGCCCTTCTCCTTTGAGATTGGCCACCTCTCCTCCCCAAGGAGATCATGTCTTGGTAGACTTATTCTCATCCATGGCAGATGAGGGGCTCTGCGGTAAAGCTCCCCCACAAGTCATGAAGCATTTGCATGAGGCCACACATTGTGGAAGAGACTCATTAACCATGTATGTCAAACTGTGGCTCACAGATCCTGGAATTTCTATAGAGCCATAAGAAAAGTAATTGCTAGATGTGCTGTGTGCCAGAAGAACCCCAAGAAAGATCCCCATCAAAGGAGAGAAAGAAAGCAATACCAAGGACAGTGTCCAGTTGAGGACTGGCAAATAGACTTTACTCAGATGCCAGGTGTCTGAGAGTGAACTATTTGTTAGTCTTGTTGACACCTTTTTCAGGATGGGTAGAAGCTTATCCTACTAGAGTGGAGAAATCCTTGGAGGTAGTGAAAGCTTTACTGAAGGAAATAATCCTCCACTTTGGCCACCCTGGCAGCATCTAGAGTAATAATGGACCTGCTTTTGTTTCAGAAATTATACAGGAGGTTAGTAAATTTTAGGAATCAAGTGGAGACTTCATATGGCATGGAGACCTCAGGCCTCTGGGATGATAGAGAAGATGAATCACACCTTGAAGAAAAATATAGCCAAGTTGTATAAAGAAACTCATCTCCATCAGGATCAAGCTTTGCCTATTGCCCTGCTCAGGATAAGGGTGGCTCCTTGAAGTGGGATTCAGATGAGTCCTTATGAAATTGTGTACAGGTGGCCATTTCAGGCCACAATTGGGGTGGGAGACATGTATATAGATAAGAAACTGAATGACCTTGCTGTGATGAATGACCTTGCTTGTATTAGAGACTTCTTCCGCACGGGTTTGCTGCATTTCCTTTGAGCCTGCAGGCAAGGTGCTACTCAAGATTTGAGTGACAGCATCTCCAGAAAGCCAACTAGGAGGAAAGTGGACTGGACCTTAGGACATACTCCTCACCACCCCCACCATGGTAAAGCTGGTGGAAATAATACCTTGGACTCATCACACCAGAATAAAGAAAGCACTGGAGGAAGACCTGAAAGTCATCTTTCAAAAACAATGACTTATGTTCTTTTCTTTACCTTTTGTTTAACCCCTTGTCATGGACAACTTATTCCTTTCAAACAAGATGAAAATATTTGGGTATATTTAGCAAACTAAATGTTCTCAATATTTCTGACTTTTGTCTTGCAGGAGGAACTTACATTGAATAATCTTTAGCTTCATATTTTATAGGTGTCTGTACTACTTTGGAAAGCCTTAGAAAGTATACTGTGCTTGAGCATAGTGTAAAGAAAATGACCTACCCTGATATTTATAATTAGGGACCAGTGGTAACTATAAAGGACAGGGAAATGTTTTCATTGAAGGTCACTAATGTAGCCCCAGCTAGAGAGTGTGCAACTTTTGTCAACTGTCTTAAAACTGTCTGGTGCTCTCAGCAGATGTGAAGATGAATTGCACCACCACTGATAGGGGACTCAAGAGTTGGAAAATTTTATGTTAAGGTAAAAAGTTGTAAGTCTAGCAAGTAATGCATATGTTAAAGCCTTTGTTTCAGAAACTACAGATAAGACCTGTCCTGGCTCCTAGGAAAACAGCTGACCTCCTGGGGCACTGCTAAAGACTACTGCTTGGGGACAAGTGGAGGCATCTGGGCCCTTGTGTTCCAGGGAGGGACAGATGACCACCCCTCCCTGAGAACAGCTAACTGCCCAGGACAGGAATGTTGCAGCTTCTTTCACCTAATCATCCCTGAATCTCAAAGCCCTCACTGCACCTTGTTGATTCCCCATTATAAAAAGTCTGGCCTGAAAAGAGAATACAAGATGGTCTGTTAGGGTATGAACCCGCCATCTTCTCAGATCGCCAGCCATCTGAGTAAAGCACCCATAAAGATTCAATTGCTGCCATTGCTTACTGGGTTTGGTAGTGACAGGCAGCCCAAATGCTGGTGTCTTTTCCGGTTTCACCACCACTGACATATCTTATGCTTATGCTCATGTTAAATTTCCCACAGGATGGTTTCTGATATGTGGAATGACTGTCTATTCTTATGTTCCAGCAAATAATTCTGAAGGACCATGCTCTCTGGGAAGACTGACGGTGTTTATGCCTCAGAAGCCCCACCTGACCCGGATTCAATGGGATCTCTCCCTTACACCCGATTGTAACAGTGACTTACGCCTTTTTAGCCCTGCTGAATATGTGTCTTTAACTGTATTTATAATGTCAGCCATGGTAACCTATTTGAATGTCAAAAACTAAGACAAGTCAGAGAAGCAGTATTGGAGAATAGTGCAGCTATAGGCTACCTTCTTTTAAGGCATAACCATGGATGTGGAGAATTTAAAGGACTCTGCTGTTTTAACCTAACTGATAGTTCACAGCTCATAGAGCATAAAGTAAAGCAAGTAAATGATGTAGTGTCCAATATAAAATAGAGATGGATTCTTTGGCATTGACTTGTCTAAACTAACCTCCTTGCTGCCTAGTATCACTGGTCTTTGAGAAGCATTTATTGTTTTTTATCCTTGTCATTTTCTTCAGTATCATACCTCGTTGTTGCATATAATGTGCCTCCTTATGTGAGTCTGCAATGAGGTGTATTCCTAACCCTGCCCCCACCAGACAGTCCAATGCTAAATTACATGCCAAACAACAAATGAATACTTCCATATGAAGCTGATCTCATAGAAATAAAATAGTTTAATACTGGCAGTGGGGAATGGTAGGGGACTCAAGAGTTGGAAAATTTTAGTTTAAGGTAAATAGTTATAAGCTTAGTAAGTAAGGTATATGTTAAATCTTTTGTTTCAGAAACTACAGGTAAGGCCCATCCTGGCTCCTGGAAGAAACAGCCAACTTCCTGGAGCACTGCTACCACCTGGGGACAAATGGAGGCATACAGGCCATCGTGTTTCAGGGAGCAACAAAAACCACCCCTCCATGGGAACAGCTAATGGCCCAGGACAAGAATGTTGCAGTTTTTTTCACCTAATCCTCCCTGAACTTCAAAACCCCTCACTGCACCTTGTTTATTCCATGTTATAAAAACATTGGCCTGGAAAGAAAATGTAAGATGGTCTGTTAGGGTATGAACCCACCATGTTCTCAGATTGCCATCCATCTGAATAAAATGCCCATAAAGATTCAATCTCAGGGAGAACCAAGATGGTGGCATAGGTAGACACACTGCGCCTCCTCACACAACCAAAACTGACAGAAAATCGAACGGCAAGGAAGTCCGACACCAAGTACATAAAAAAGAAACATACATCCAGACCGGTAGGAGGGGTGGAGATGGGCAGAGGGACGGAGAGGACTCGCTTGGCCGTGGCGAGACCGAGACTGGCAGAGTGTGGGACAAACGAGGCAGGCAGTCTGACCACTAGCAGACCCTATGGCCCCACATTCGCGCACAGATAAACCGAGAGGGTCGGACTCAGAGTGGCGCAGAACAGGGCAGGCAGAGTGGCGGGTAGCAACCCGCAGCCCCACATTCGCACATAGATAAACTGGAGGAATGGCTGGGAGTGAAGCAGACCATGTAATACAGGGCTCCAGCGTGACAAAATAAAGCCTGAAACCTCTGAGTGAAAACACCTGTGGGGGTTGGGGCGGCAGCAGGAGAGACTCCCAGCCTCACAGGAGAGGTCATTGGAGAGACCCACAAGGGCCTAGAGTGTGCGAGGGCCCACCCACTCGGGAATCAGCACCAGAGGGGCCCAGTTTGATTGTGGGTAGAGGAGGGAGTGTGGGTGGGCGCCATTGCTCCCTCTCGGCCCCTCCCCCACGTAAAGCATCACAGCGCAGCAACCAGCGTTACCCCACCCCGGTGAACACCTAAGGCTCCGCCCCTTTAAGTAACAGACTCACCAAGACCAAAAAAAAAAAATGGCGCAAATGACAGAACACTTCAAAGCTCCAGAAAAAATACAACTAAGCGAGGAAGAGATAGCCAACCTATCGGATGCACAGTTCAAAACACTGGTTATAGATGGTGATGAGATAGGTGGGAGCGGAGTCCACTTCCCCTCAACGCCAGTGAAATACCTACCTGATCTGAGGAGCAGAGTGAATAGCCAACAGTTTCCCAGCATATATGAAGATCGGAGACCAAAGATAGAGGACATTGAAAGATCAGAGGGTAAGAAGAGTGCTTAAGGACAATAAGGTCCCTGGGACCTGCGCAGGGACCAGGGCGGCTGAAGCCCCAGCTCAGACGCAGGGTCTGCTGCAGGATTATTGGGAGAGAGCCAGGCTGGGCTGTATGAGCAGCCAGGTGCTTGTTTGGACCAGGAGGGCTTGAATAGGAAGAATTTCTCAAAAAGGAAAAGGAAATAGAGGCAGGTAGCAGCTAGTTAGAGAACTCTCCACAGCAGCAGCGGCCTCTGGCACCCCTCCCCCCTCAGCCCCTGGACTGTGAACGCGGAAAAGCAGCCCCGGAGCTCACCTGAAGCCCAGCTAGCGCACACCCAGATTAGCGACTGGGGGCCCACAGCTGAAACTCCGGGTGAGAACGTGCCCTGATAAGCCACCCGGCTGCCTGGGCTCCAGACCCAAAGTGCCCTAGTGGGCGCATACCCCAATCAGTGGCCTGGGGCCCACAGCTGAAACCTCCGGTGGGCGCGCACCCTGATAAGCGCCCGGCTGCCTGGGTGCGCAGACAAAAAGCTCCTGGGTGAGCACGCAACCGGATCAGTGGCTGGCTGCCCCCGTGCACAGACCAAAGTTGGGGATCAGCAGCCAACCCAAATCCCAAGCAGAGATCCACCACACTTGCCGATCAAACAGCCTGGCTGCCTGCAGGCGACCACACCCAAAAGCACCGGTTCTGAAAAACTCCTACCTAGCCCCTGCGCACAGAGCCCTGCAGGGCCTACTGGCTCTCTAGGAGGAAGGCAGAACACCCAGCAGAGGGGAGCTGCAGGGCTAGGGGAGACTGCATTCCCCGGGAAGACTCGACCCAGTAGGGGGCTGAACTACCCCACAGCAGCACCGAAGGACCCTAGCATCTAAGACAGCAAAGAGAAAGAAGGGGGAGTGTGAGTTGCCCCTAATTGGTGCAATTCAAGGACAGCACAGCTGGTGAACTAAAGGCCTACTGGTGAGCAGAAGGACCCTGAGGAACTGGACTGAAGGCTGAACAACAGCTAAGAGTGTGGCTCAGGAAGGGAGAAAAGTGAAACCAATCCTTCCAACCACCCCTTCCCATTCCACAGACAGGACGACCAGCAGAACTAACCTGACCAGTTTAAAGCCAGTAGAAGACTTTTTTTTTTTCCTTTCTTTTTTTCTTTCCTCCTTTCCCCCTGAATTCCTTCTTCCTCACTGTCCTTCTTTGTTTTTTTATACCTTCTTCCTTCCATCCTTTACCTTTTTTATTCCTTCTTCCTGCCTTCTTTTATTTATTCTTTTGTTTTAATTTTTATTAAAATTCCTTCTTATCTAGCCTCCAATCTTTCTTTATTCATTCTTCCTTTCTTCCTTTCCTTTTCTATTCCCTTTTTCCCTCCTTACCTTCTTTTTTTTTCTTCTTTCCCCCACCCCTCCTTTCTCTTTTTCCCACAGGTGAGACAATAAAACCTGGAGTGCTGAAAAGACCAGAGGTAGACCGTTTTACACCCATAAACGTCAGATCAAGGCCAGTGAGCACAGGACATTAAGGAGACAGCACCACTCAATCCCATTGGCATTCTACCATAGAAGTCCATACCATAAACCTAGGGAGTCAGAATAGATCAATATAAGAAGCAGAGGCTAACAAGAAGAGTCTCACAAACAATGGGAAGACAAAGAAACAATTCCCAAATGAAAGGAAAGGAGGAAGCCTCAGAAAGAATGCTAACTGAAAAAGAGGCAACTCAACTATCAGATACTGAGTTCAAAGCAATGGTTATCAGGAAGCTCACTGAGCTCTCTGAGCTCAAAGAGAACTACCAGAAACTACAGGGACACTATAATGAACTCACTGCAAACTATATCAACATGAAAAAGGAAATAGAAACTATCAACAAGGGTCAAGAGGAAATGAAGGATACAATTTCTGAATTGAAGAACACAGTAGAAGGAATGAAAACCAGACTTGATGAAGCAGAGGATCGGATCAGCAAGCTGGAGGACAAAGTAGAAAAAAACACCCAGAAAGAGCAAGAAAAGGAAAAGAGGCTCAGAAAGAATGAAGAGGTAATAAGGGAAATGCAAGACAACATGAAACATAACAATATACGTATAATAGGAATACCAGAAGGAGAAGAAGAAGAGCAAGGGATAGAAAACCTGTTTGAATAAGTAATGATGGGAAATTTCCCTAATCTGAGGAGAGAAAAAGTCACCCAAATCCAGGAAACACAGAGTCGCAAGCAAGAGGAACCCAAGGAGACCCACTGCAAGACACATCATAATTAAAATGGCAAATCTCCAAGACAAAGAGAGGATCTTAAAGTCAGCAAGGGAGAAAAAGGAAGTAACATACAAGGGAACCCCAATAAGGTGAGCAACTGACTTCTCAATGGAAACGCACCAAGCCAGAACAGAATGGCAAAAAATATTCCAAGTAATGAGAACCAGAGGCCTGCAACCAAGACTACTTTACCCAGCAAGGCTCTCAATCAAGATAGAAGGCCAAATAAAGAGTTTCCCAGACAAAAGACCTCTAAAAGAATACACTTCCACCAAATACACTTCCTCCAGCTCTGCAAGAGATGCTGAAAGGACCGCTTTAAGGAAAGGAAGGAAAAAAGAAAGAGAGAGGAACACAGGTAGGAAAAAATGGCAATGAATAACTACCTATCAATAATAACCTTAAACATAAATGAATTAAATGCTCCAATCAAAAGACATAGAATAGCTGAATGGATAAGAAAACATGACCCACACATATGCTGCCTACAAGAGACCCCTCTCAGGACAAAAGACTTACACATACTGAAAGTGAAGGGCTGGAAACAAATTTTCCAAGCAAACAGACAGGAAAAAAAAAAAGCCGGGATAGCAATACTCATATCAGACAAAATAGACTTCAAAAGAAGGGCAATAAAGAGAGACCCAGAAGGTCACTTCATAATACTCAAAGGAAGAATCCACCAAGAAGACATAAACATTGTAAATATATATGCACCCAACATAGGAGCACGCCAATACATAAAGAATACCTTGGAGGATTTCAAGAAAGATATTGACAACAACACAATTATAGTAAGGAACTTTAACACCCCACGATCAAAAATGGACAGGTCTTCCAAACAAAATATCAACAAGGATATTGTGTCTCTTAACTGATATATATAGAGCTTTTCATCCGAAAGAAGCAAAATACACATTCTTTTCAAGTGTACATGGAACTTTTTCAAAGATAGACCACATGATAGGACACAAAGCAAGCCTCAACAAATTCAAGAAAATTGAAATCATATCAAGCATTTTCTCTGACCACAAGGGACTGAAACTAGAAACCAAACCCAAAGGAAAAAACCCAAAACACTCAAAATCATGGAGACTGAATAGCATGCTATTAAACAATGAATGGGTCAAGAACGAGATTAGGGAAGAAATCAAAAACTTTCTGGAAACAAATGAAAATGAACTCACAACAACCCAAAACCTATGGGACACAGCAAAGGCAGTCCTGAGAGGGAAGTTCATAGCAATACAGGCCTAACTTAAAAAAGATAGAAACATTTCAAACAAACAACCTAACCCTACTCCTACAAGAACTGGAGGCACAACAACAAAGACAGCCCAGAGCAAGAAGAAGGAAGGAACTAACCACATAGATGATAGGTGGAAAATAGACAAGGCGGAGGGTAAGAATAGTGTAGGAAATATAGAAGCCAAAGAACTTATAAGTATGACCCATGGACATGAACTATAGGGGTGGGCAGGATGGAGTTGAGTGAAGGGGCGGAAATGGGACAACTGTAATAGCATAATCAATAAATATATCAAAATTTTAAAAAAGATTTAATCTCTGCCTCTGCTTATTGGGTTTGGTAGTGACAGGCAGCCCAAACACCTGTATCTTTTTTTGTTTCAGTCCCTCTCCCAAATGTTTTACTAAATTTATAGAACAAGAGTGACAGAAAGGAACCTGGACGAAAAAAGAGGGCTGGTGATGGTTAATGTTGGGGTCCCCAACACCTGCAAGTACGTTGGTGTATTGAGGCTGATGAGGGGAGGAGACAGGAAGGAACCTCATGGGAATGTCCTATTAACAGTAATAAAAATATTGCATCAAACATTTCTTTTGGATGAGGCAAAGCCTGAATAAATAAAACTATCACAGCTACAATTATGATAACCATATGACCATACATATTTATTTTCTGTTTTCCCTCACAACCACCCAGTAACCTACAAGTAGGCCTCAAGGAACCTGGGGTGACAGGAGCAAAGGTTGCAAGGGATGACCTCTTAAAGTCTGTCTACATGCTTTAGCCTCAATGTCAAAAACTGCTTATTTGCATACAGTAGAGGGGGCAAGAATTGCATATTTTACTTTAGCTCCTCATTGGAAAGTATTGTCAACTGATATGTCTATTATTCCTTCAATGCTTGCAGAGCTTCTTTAAGTGAAGCCAACTGGGATCCAAATACTTGGAGTACAGCTGGGGAAAATGGAAAAGAGTCTCAGAAGTGTCCAAATATGGATTCAATGACACCCACCGCTCAAATACTGCTTGTCTGTCAGAAGTGAGTCACCATGTAGGAGGACAGAGAGCGACCTGTGGAGAGATGCCACCTATCTCCTGAGAAAACAAATGTGGGTGGGTTCACATTTTTGCTTCAGGGCCAGAACAGCAGCTGAGCTAATGGCCATGCTATCTCATGGCTTTGTGTCGACCTCATGATCTCTGTCAGTCAGGAGGCTCAGTATCAATTACACTTTACATAGTAAAATTCAACAGGACCTTGTTAAATGTCACCAGGAAATCCTTGAGCTCAGACATTTTTGATCTTCCTTGTGTCCTTCCTCAGCACAACGCATGAATCTGTAAAGAACAGAGCCCATGTGTTCAGATGCTCATGTGCTCTGAATGGAGTGCTTTGTAAGTGGCAGCTCTAGAATAGACAGGTGCAGGGCACAGGTAAGGGAGTGGGGACTGGAAGAGAGAAAGTGAGTGGCACAGAGGTGCTCTGCATGGTTCAGCAGGAGCCCCTCTCAGGCCCCTCTTCCAGCACCAGATTTGATAAGATCAAATCTAGGCCTACTTCCTGGCCTAAATATTGTTTCTGATTCCTCAAAGCAATAATGTTTGATCAGCACATTTTCCTCCATTCCAGATACTTTATCCACATTAATCCCCCAATAACCCTGGGAGGTTTAGCACCATTTACAGGCAGGGCAATTGAAGCTCAGGAAGGTTAATGGGTATACCAGGCTTGGAGCCCCAAATTCTTGATTTCAGGTTCCCCAGATTCCTTAGTTTCATGCTAGCTTCAAAGGAGGAAAATTATTTTTGTCTTCAAAATCCAATCTTCCCTTATGGCTTCAGTAGCTCTCCCTTGAAGCCCCTGCAAAGAAACAGGATGTCTGGGCCTGGATGGAGTCCAGGGGTGAGCTCAACCAGCAACATGGGCTACACCCAGCCTGTGTACAGGTAACAGATGGGAAATAATTGAGAAACTCCAAAAGCAATGCTCAGTACAAATTTCACAAATACAAAAAAATGGATATAGAAACAAATGCATGTGATTTGATAGGACTGGATGATGGAACTATAGCTGTAATTTTTTCCTTAACAATAAATTGTTTTTAATAATTTAAAAAGCATTTGACAATTCTGAACTAGCAACTATCAGGAAATACGATTGAGAGGAACCATTTTGACCTTTCCAGCCTAAAGTTTTAAAGATAGAAAGAATACCATCTGGGCCGCTTTCCCCACTTGAATGCATGATTTATTCAGTGTGTCATTCACGGCTCCCTCAGAGCTGAAAGGTCATGACTACTGGTCAGTCTTCTTGCCCTTGCTTCAGAGGTAAGAAGGACACTAAGGGGACAGTCAGTACCTCAGACCTGCAAAAATTGGCCATCAAGAAAAATATGCATGTCTGAATCCCTCCGACCTGTTTCCCAGCAGTGGGAAGGGGGTTGTAGGACTCCCCTGTCCCTCTCTTCTGATTCACTCTCGACCAGGATGCACTATGAGCCTCCCAGGCAGAGCAGGAGTGTGGCCCAGGGCTGGATGGAACAGGATAATCAGGGCCTTTGTGATGGTGAATGGACACTACAAACAATTATGCCATGACAAGAGGTATCCACTAGGACTGTAAACTATGGGAAGCTAGAAATGTGTGAATTAACCTTGTGGCCACTTGAATTTCAGCAAGAAGCTCTAAGTGAGTGATTTCTAAATTTTTTAAATAATGTTGACAAAGGATACTACAAGGATGTTATGAACTGAATGTTTGTGTCCCCCAAATTCATATGTTGAAACCCCAATCTCTAATGTGATGGTACTGGAAAATAGGTGACTAGGTCATGAGGGTAGAGCTCCAGGGACGGGATTGAGACAGGATAGTAGGAAGCTAGGAAAATTCCTGGGCAAATGGAATGGGGAAACTGAGACAAGTAAAGCCAAACAGTTTGAGCAATTCACAGCCAGCTGGTGAATCACCAAGGACACTTGAGAATAAATGGCTTATACCTCTGCTCCCTAACCAAAGAATCATAGCCTCCCTAGCCATAAATAACATGTGTCCAGTGAAGAGAGGAATGTTAACATGCAAATGGAGAGAGAACACCAGAACACAGGGAGCCAGCTTTGGAAGAAGCTGCATGAATTCCCTGTCAACTCCCTCTCTCAAGGTAAACAGCACATCTGTGTTCCCCTTGAAACTGGAAAAGCCAGCATTCAGGCTGCCTGTCCCCACCAGACCCAATAAGTAGAGACAGGGATTGAATCTTTATGGGCACTTTATTCAGATGGCCAGCAATCTGAGAAGATGGTAGATTATGTACCCTAAAAGACCGTCTTACATTTCCTTTCAACCCAGTCTTTTTTATAAGGAGGAAAAAAGTGTACATAAGGGATTTGGAATTCAGGGAAAAGAAGGTGTAGGTAAGGGATTTGGAATTCAGGAAAGAGGTTAATCAGACCAAAGTTGCAGTCTGGCCATCTTCCTGGCATCCTTTCATACACTGACTGGAGATTCTTTATCTGTGTCCTGTGTCCTGGGTGATTTTCCTTATCTGTGTCCTGGGTGGTGGGATATGTCTCCCTGGAACACAATGGCTCAGATACCATCTTGATTGCTTGCAGTTCTCCTGGGGCACAAAGGTGTAATTGCTTGTGGTCTGCCAGAGTCAGTGTGGGTCATATCTTCAGTTCCTGAAACAATAGCTTTTTTACGTGCATTAATTACTAAGCTTATTAACTATTACCTAAAACTAAAATTTTCCAGTTCTTGAGTTCCATCATCACCCCTAGAAATTTCCCCCTCCCAAATTTTCACATTTCCCCTATATAAACTTGCTTCTGGGGGCTTGGGTTAAGGTGGTTTTTATGGTTTTTACCCATCATCTTCTCAGACAGCTAGCCTCTGGTATTAATAAAAGCACAATTATAGTCCAATCCATGTCTCTGCTTTTTGACTGAGCAGTGACAGACAGCATGAGCCCTGGACTCAGTTGCCCTCTGGTTTCAGGATTAGTGCTTTTAGAAGAAGAGACAGAAAAGGTCTTTTTTTCCTATCTCTCTCTCTGCCATGTGAGGACATAAGGAGAAGGTGGCTGTTGAAAACCAAGAAGAAGGTTCTCACCAGGAACTGAATCAACCTGTACCTTGATCTTAGAGTTCCACCTCCAGAACTGTGAGAAATAAATTTTTGTTGTTTAAGCCACACAGTCTGTGGTATTCCGTTATAGCAGACCAAACAGAAGAAAACCTGATACCTTCTATTCTAGAAACTACCTGCAAAATTTTGAAGTTTTATGGAATAGCTGTGAAAGATTCAAACAGATTAAGGACTATTTGCCAATTCCACCAGATTTTTATAGACTTGAACTGATGATATCATTTGCAAGATACAGTTTATAAATTGAACTAATTTTGTAATTCTTAAATAAGAATATAGAGGAATTTTTTTATATATTCATGATCATATTTAACTTATCTTCTTGAAACCACAACATCATTTTACCCACAAAAACAGTAGTCACAGAGCACAAGCACATTACCTTGACAGAGAGATGAGAACTACTAGTAGAAACTGAGAGAGATTTTTAACGAGCACCTGCAGACCAAGCAAAATAATAACAGTGATGTCTAGCAGCAAAAATCGACTTTAAATCTCATGCAGTGATTTTTATTTTTATTTTATTATTTTGTATATAACAGTGTTCTGCAAGGAACATGTATTATTCTTATAGTTAGAAGAGCAAATTTTTTTAAAATGTCTAGTCATTTCGTTTCCTAGATTTTTTTTCTTTTTTTTTTTTTGTCATTGAAGTTTGGGATAGTTCATTGCAGGGGACAGCATTCTATAAGACCTGTAAATCTCTGGGCACTGCTTTTAATGTAGAAAATCCCAGTAATTGCTGTTCACAATGATTTTCAAGAACCATCAAGAGAAAGTGAATTACATGATGTATTTCTGCTTAGTAAAGCACAGAAGCATTTGCACATATTTATAAAGGTTTCCATTAAAAACAGTGATTTTCTGAAGTTTTTACACTACAAAATGCACCTGTGTGAGTACCCGTTCCTCAGGAACACCCAGCCCTGAGGCGATACTGGGTGCATATCATCTTCATGATGCCTGAATGCATAGCCGCTGATGTCCAGACAATGTTGATAGAGCAGCACATCAGAATATATATCCGTCTGAGATAGCTGAGATAGCCAATGCATTCCAAACAAACAAAAAATCACTCAGTGAAGCAGGGGAGAGGAGGAATGGAACTTGCTGTTTAAGGAGTTTACTATTGGAAAAGAAAACAACTATTGACTCAAAGTTTGCTTTCTAATGAGAGTATTTGTTGATTCCAAGAGACAACAGTAATTACAAACCTCACTTCCTGGTGCCAGAGCTGGGATTCAGCTCCTGTTTCCAGTCCTCCATCAAGGCTGAAGGGCAAAGGGATGAAGACGAAGGGGTCTAGCCTGAGTTGAGCTGTGTCAGCTGGAGTGTTCCAGGGGGCCAACTTGGAGCAAAGTACTGATTAGCCCCCACCAGCACCAGACATAAAGAAGCTGGGGCCCCACTACTCTGCAGCAGTTTCCAACAAGCTTTTGAAATATGTAAACATCTGTGCAGGCCAAAGGGACTCTTGTGTAAGAGCTGTGTGCCATGGTCAATTATAAGCAAACTCCTGCTTGGCTCTTGGGTCCATTTCAACATCCCAGAGCACTTCTCAATCCTTAGTGGAGTTAAAAGTCATGTTCTTACAGATTCTCTTCTCATTAGGAAAAATGGTCATCTTAAAAGAGACTTTGGATTTCCAAATACTCATTTGACTGCTTCTGCCATCTCTTTTTTAATGGACCTCAGGGTGCTGCCCAATAGTGAGTTAAAAGCTCCCAAGTCCTTAACCTCTGTCCACAAATCCTTGTTGCCTAGAATAATTAATAATGAATGCAATGCTGCCAGAAAGGCCAGTTCTCCTGACCTCCGCTTTCTTTACTTTCATCTCTTTAACATTCTCCTGCTGCATCTTGACTTCCATCCATCTATTCCCCATGGTCCTCAGTCTCTCAAAATTCTATCTCAATGCAGAACTTATTCACTAGATAGAGTCCGTTTTTGTCATCATTTTCACATGAAAACATTCTAATGGTTGGTGTTGGTTATTTCTTGGTTAGCATTAACTAAATCACCATAATCCATAAATAGCCCACCTGTCCCCCTTATGTTATCTTCAGGATTTATACTTCTGCCATAGATCCATCTTCACCAGTTTCCAATTTTGTCCCTTTTAATGTAAAATGGGTTTAAAATGGTTCCTAGGCAGGACATGAGCCCACTTGGCTTAACAGTCACCCTTCTAAGATTGGGAGGCACAGGCTAGGGTGTGACTCCCCCTGCTGGATTAGGGTCTTCCAGACTCAGTCTGAACATGTCTTCCACCATGTTCCTCCTGGCAAGCAATCTGCCCTTTTGGTGCTTAGATTTCCTCCTTTGTGAAATGCTTCCTACTGACTATAGTTTTCCTATAATACCTTAACTGTTAAAACTAAAAGTACTCCCTGTTGTAGGTATCAATTAATCATAGTCTTATAAAGAAAATCTATAATTGGCCATGCCCCCTGGCCACCTGGTGGTAGTGTCTCAATTTATCAATTTGTCTTTGTTAGACTACTGTTAATACTATAGTTGGGTTTCTTTTACCCCTCTGGGGGAAACAACATACATGTTAATTAGTAATATTCTCTCTGTGCATCTATAGTGGAGGTCATCGAGTCACTCTATCATTCATATTGGGATCTACTCCTGAGGGTTTTTCTTCTTTGCTTTCACTAAAAAGAGTCCTTGGCCCCTTAATGGCCATCTGACTTCCTCTGCTGACCCCAAATGTGAGACTGTTACAGGTAATTCTAACCCTGAGCTCCTTCATTTGATCTCTGCCTGCTTTATAAACTGGGGGAAGGGTTATTATGGGTGCTTGTCATGGCTTGTCTTCCAGGTTCCCTTCAATGGCCAAACTCTTAATAGCACTAGCATCTCTGCTGTTTACTCTGCATGTGTTCACTCCCCATGGCCTTCTTTGTTGCGTTTGCAAATGGTGCTTTGTTTCTAAATCTTTCTAATATGTCGTGCCTCCCTTCAGAATTCCCTTTCCAGTATTAATAGTGAAGTTATGAAAGAAAATGAACAAATCACAAGAAAAATAGTTCAATAGCATGTTCCTTTCCTATTCAAATATAGTTGCATTGAACTCAGAGCCCCCAAACTTGCCTCACTTTGTTTTTCCACCACCTGCTTTCCCTGCACTCACAGCAGATCACCCTCATGCTCTGTTGCTGGGGGCATGGACACTGTGCTGACTTAGATGATTTCAGAACTACATTAACTCTAAGGAACCACTTGCATAGTTTAAATAGGGACCAAACTCAGTAACAAAACACAGAACCCCAGACTGAACTAATACTTAATGTTATTTTCCTTTTATTATAATGTGGACTGAATAAGCCAGATGCATTTAATTTATTTGTCAGATAGTTAAAAGATAGATGTATGGATAGGAAAATGAGCAGAGAGATAGTCTTTATAAGTCAATATGAAACTGAATGTGGACTGTATATTGGCAAAAATCAGTAAGCCAAAAAATAAATGAGCACATCAAATTGCTGAACTAAACAAATGGTATTTGGCTTGAGCCTCACCACAAAAAAAAACTCCCTCAAGATAACTTTGATATTATGCTCTTTCCCTGAGGAAGGAGACAGAGCATCAGCCTCCCCTGCAGACACATCTCCTAGCTTCCTGGATAAATGGGGAAGCCTTACTTAGTACCTTTCTAAAACCAATAACGTCAGAATGTTTCAAGGTACTTTACTTATTCCAAGGTTGTCATCATAGATCCTGAACAAACACAACTCCCCAACCGCTTTTTCTAAGCTGAAATTCCATTCCAAACCTGGCCAGCCATGGGTACTTAGCTTCCCACACTTAGACACAGCAGCAACAGTAAACATATATGAGTTCTTACTCTGAGCACTAAGCTAAGACTTGACATGTGTATCCAATTCAAACCTCAGCCCTAAATTGGCCACAAGTGTTCACAGTTTCAGATAAGGAAACCAAATCACCAAGTAGTTATGTAATTTGCCAGAGGGTGTTCAGCCAGAAAGGTACAGAAAAGGAATTTGAACCCCAGCATTCTGACTCCATAGATCATGCCTTTAAACCAGTGCACTACTCTGCCTCCCTTCAATAAGTAGCTAATCAGATCTAGCACATATACTTCTGTGACAACAATCACATATTTGAAGTACATTTTTCACTCAACTCCCTTTTCTATCGATTCCACAGATATTTACTGAGGGCATGCTATGTGCCAATACTGTTCCAGTGCTAGGGACCCGATCAATAGTGAGCAAAAACCTACTGCCCTTATAGATAGATAAAGGGTTTAAATTTAAATTAAAGAGTTAAATTTAATTAAATAAGGTAATGTGTAACTCCATATGTAGTTGTGCATGCTTATAACAGGGGAACCTGACTGGAGGGTCTGGACAACCCTTTCATGCCTGTATGATGGCCTCTCTAAAGGAGTAACATGATAGCTAAGCCAATGTCTAAAGGGGAAGTTACAGATACTAGCTGAATGGGGTAGAGAAGTGTAGTCCAAACAAAAGGAAGTGGGAAGTGGGAGCACAGCTGGGAGTATGGCTGGAACAGGAGAAGTTGCACAGTAATGGTGCACAGGAAAGGGCTGGATCTTGTGGTTCTTTAGAGGCAGAGGGAAGATCCCCAAACAGGATGGAGACTTTGAGGAAATTTACTCAGGAGGTAGGGTGAAGATTAGAACGATGACATGTTCCTGTACTTGTTGAAAGAGACCACTCTGGACTTGCACTGTGCACCCGGAGACTGAGTAGCTGATTGGAGCTGCGCTGCGTGCCCAGAGACTGAGTGGCTGATTTGACCCTGGCAGCTCATGGAGGACCTGGGCTGGAGGCTGGGCAACTGTGAATATTGAGGCCCAGACCTGGTCCCCATCCGCAAAAAACCGTTAGGAAGGAAGAAAAGCGAAGCCCAGCCCCCCTCTTCCTGTTGCATCCAAGACCAGCAGAACTTGCTCAGACAGTTTAAAGTCAGCAAGAGGCTTACTCTTTCTTCTTTCCTCTCTCTTTTTTTTTCCTTTTATTTCTTCCCCGAACTGAGACAATAAGACATGGAGTTACAAAGGATCCAGAGACAGATCAAAAGGGGGAGCACAAGGCTACCCCCAAAATTGAGAAACAGACAAATGTCACTTTGCTATCCCTTAGAACTGACATTTTATTGTTTATGTGTATTATTATTACTTTTTCATTATTTTTACTACTTTTATTTTATTAGTACTTTTTAATTTCTCTTCCTTATGTTAAGTTTTCTTCATTTTTTTTCTCAGTTTAATTGCATTGTTTGACTGGTTTTCCTTATTCTCTCTTTCTTGTATTTTAATTTTCCTTCTTTCATTTCACTTGTGTACAAATAACAAACTCTTTGATCATGTACGTTCTATTCTTGTTACCCAAATCATATATTTCTTGTCATATTATTGCTGTTCCAGTACTATTGTAAATAATTGTTGTTCCATACAATTGTACATACTACACAGCAACCCTCCAAGATCTTAGCCCACTTCACTCTACTCTGTTACCCACTTAACTCTATTCTCTAGCATACTACACCTACTTTCTATCCTTTATTCTCACTATATCTCATAATCTAAACTTGCACAAGCACTCTGTTTTGTAGATTGAGCTCACAATCATCCTCCCCTCTAACAAGAGTCTTATATCTCTTTCATCTTTTATAAAAAGTGGCTAGTTGGGTGAAATATCACAGTTAATGCTAATACTTATCCAAAGAATCTCCTATCTCTTCTCTACTTGCTGGTACTTTAAACCCCATATAATACTCTCCCACTGTCTTCATCCATTTTGCCTACCCCCTGCCACTGATCACATACAAGAATAGGTGGGAGGTGCAAATATCAGTATACCCACTGCAGGAGAGAAACCACCAGAAACCACCATCAAAGGAACCATCAAAAGGTAAAAACCCAAGCACAACAAGAGAGCCCACACAAACAAAAGAAAAGGCAAATCTAGAGCATCCAGACAAGGAGATCAAAGAGGCGACACCACTGAGCCCCATGGAACTTCTACCATAGAAGTTCACGCTACAAAGACAGCTAGCAAAGCAAAACATCAGGAAGCACAGAAACAAACAAAAAGAATCAAATAAATGGGGAGACAAAAAAAGAAAATGCACTCAGAAGGAATGGAAGACTCCCCACTAAAAGACCTAAATGAAATGGAAGGAAGCAAACTATCAAATATAGAATTCAAAATAACAGTTATAAAGATGCTCAAGGAATTCACAGACAACTATAAAGAACTGAGTGAGAACTCAATAGTACAATAGTAGGAAAAAGAAAATAAAACTATAAACAAAAGACAGGAAGAAATGAACAATAAAATGTCAGAAATAAAAAACACACTAGAAGGAGTTACAAGCAGGCTGGATGAAACACAGGATCGAATCAGTGAGCTGGAGAACAAGGTAGAAAAAAACACCCAGAATGAGCAAGGAATGGAAAAGAGGCTCAGAAAGAATGAAGAGGGGTTAAGGGAAATGCAGGACAACATGAAAAGGAAAAATATTCATATAATAGAGATACCAGAACAACAAGAAGAAGAGCAAGGGATAGAAAACCTGTTTGAAAAAGCAATGATGGAAAACTTCCCTAATTTGGTAAGAGAAAAAGTTCCACAAGTCCAGGAAACACAGAGAGTCCCTATCAAGAGTAAACCAAACAGGCCCACTTCAAGACACACCCTAATTAAAATGGCAAAAGTACAAGACAACCAGAGAATGTTAAAGGCACCAAGGGAGAAACAGGAAGAAACTCACAAGGGAGCCCCAATATGTGACTTCTCAATGGATACACTCCAACCCAGAAGGGATTGGCAAGAAATATTGCAAGTAATGAAAAACAAAGGCCTACAAACAAGAGTACTCTATCCAGGAAGGCTCACAATTAAAATGGAAATCCAAATAAGGAGTTTCCCAGACAAAAGATGCCTCAAAGAATATACCTCCTCCAAAGAAATTCTGCAAGAGATGCTAAGGGTCTGCTTTAAGAAAAGGGGGGCAAGGAAGAGTGACAGAGAGAGGAACACAGGTATGAAAAAATGGCAATGAGTAAGTACTTATCAATAATAACCTTAAACATAAATGGATTAAATGCTCCAATCAAAAGACATACAATAGCTGAAAGACATACACAGACTGAAAATGAAGGGCTGGAGACAAATATTCCAAGCAAATTGACAGGAAAAAAAAGCGGAGGAAAAAAAACTCATATCGGACAAAATAGACTTCAAACACAGGGACATAAAAAGAGAACCAGAAGGTCACTTCATAATACTCCAGGGAAGAATCGATCACAAAGACATAAACATTGTAAATATATATGTACCCAACAGAGGAGACCCCAAATACATAAAGAAAATCTTGGAGGACTTCAAGAAAGATATTGACAGCAACACAATTAGAGTAGGGGAATTTTAACACCCCACTGTCAACAATGGATAGATCTTCCAAAAAAAAAATACCAACAAAGATATTGTGTCATTGAACAATGTCCTAGATTGAAAAGACTTACCTGCTATATATAGAGCTGTTCATCCCAAAGAAGCAAAACACACATTCTTTTCAAATGCACATGGAACAGTTTCAAAGATAGACCACATGATAGAACACAAAACAAGCCTCAACAAATTAAAGAAAATTGAAATCATATCAAGCATTTTCTCCAACCACAAGGGACTGAAACTAGAAGCCAACCTCAAGGAAAAAAACTCAAAAACACTCATACTCATGGAGATTGAATAACATGCTATTAAACAACGAATGGGTCAAGAATGACATCAAGGAAGACATCAAAAGTTTCTGGAAACAAATGAAAATGAACTCATAACAATCCAAAACTTATGGGACACAGTCAAGGCAGTCCTCAGAAGGAAATTCACAGTGATACAGGTCTACCTAAAAAGATAGAAACATTTCAAATAAATAAGCTAACCCTACACCTACAACAACTGGAGGAACAACAAAGACAGCCCAGAGTAAGTAGAAGGAAGCTAATGAACAAGATCACAGCAGAATTAAGGACATAGAGACTAAAAGCACAATTCTAAGGATCAATAAATCCAGGAGCTGGTTCTTTGAAAAGATAAACAAAATTGACAAGCCTTTAAGCAGACTCATCAAGAAAAAAAGAAAGAGGACCCAAATAAACACAATCAGAAGTGAAAGAGGAGAGATTACAACTGATACCACAGAAATACAAAGGATGGTAAGAAATTATTATGAAAAACTATATACCAAGGAATTTGAAAACCTAGGTGAAATGGACAAATTTCTAGGAAAAGGTAATCTTCCGGAATTGAATGATGAAGAAGTAGAAAGCCTGAATAGACCAATAACAGCTGATGAAGATGAAGCAGTAATCAAAAAACTCCCAGCACACAAAAGACCTGGATCAGACAGTTTCACAGCAGAATTTTTCAAAACATTTAAGGAAGTGCTAAACCCCTATCCTTCACAGACTATTCCAAAAATTGCAAGAAGATAGAAGACTCCCAAACTCTTTTTATGAAGCCAGCATCATCCTAATCCCAAAACCAGATAAAGACACAACAAAGAAAGAACCTTTCAGGCCAATATCACTGATGAACATAGACCCTAAAATCCTCAATGAAACATTAGTATAGCACACCCAACAACACATTAAAAAGATCATACACCAGGAGAACCAAGATGGAGGCATAGGTAGACACACTGCACCTCCTCGCACAACCAGAACTGACAGAAAATCAAAAGGCGAGGAAGTCGGACAACAAAGGAGATAAAAAAGAAACATTCATCCAGACCGGTAGCAGGGGTGGAGACAGGCAGCCAGGGTGGAGAGGACTTCCGTTGCCACAGCAATACCCAGAGACTGGCGGAGTGTGGGACGAAAGGGGCAGGCAGTCTGACTGCTGGCAGATCCCACAGCCTCACATTCAAGCATAGATAAAACAGGAGGAACTGCAGGGGAGTGAAGCAGACCGTGCAACCGAGGACTCCAGCACAGGGAAATAAAGCCTCAAACCTCTGATTGAGAACACCTGTGGGGGTTGAGGCGGCAGCAAGAGAAACTCCCAGACTCACAGGAGAGTTCGTTGGAGAGACCCACAGAGGCCTAGAGTGTGCACAAGCCCACCCACTCAGGAATCAGCACTAGAGAGGCCCAATGTGATTGTGGGTAGTGTAGGGAGTGACTGAAATCCAGCAGTGAGTGGACCATGCGCCATTGCTCCCTCTCAGCCCCTCCCCCACATACAGCATCAAAGAGCATCAACCAGCGTTACCCCGCCCTGGAGAACACCTAAGGCTCTGCCCCTTTACTTAACAGATGCGACAAGACAAAAAAAAAATGGTCCAAATGAAAGAACAGTTCAAAGGTCCAGAAATAATTCAACTAAGTAGCAAACAGGTAGCCAACAAATCAGATGCACAGTTCAAAACACTGGTTATTAAGACGCTCACAGAATTGGTTGAATTTGATCGAAAACTAGATGAAAAAATGAAGCCTATGCTAAGAGAAACAAAGGAAAATGTACAGGGAACCAATAGTGATGCGAAGGAAACTGGGACTCAAATCAACGGTGTGAACCAGAAGGAAGAAAGAAACATCCAACCAGAAAAGAATGAAGAAACAAGAATTCAAAAAATGAGGAGAGGCTTAGGAACCTCCAGGACATCTTTAAACGTTCCAACATCCGAATTATAGGGGTGCCAGAAGGAGAAGAGGAAGAACAAAAAATTGAAAACTTATTTGAACAAATAATGAAGGAGAACTTCCCTCATCTGGCAAAGGAAATAGACTTCCAGGAAGTCCAGGAAGCTCAGAGAGTCCCAAAGAAGCTGGACCCAAGGAGGAACACACCAAGGCACATCATCATTACATTACCCAAGATGAAACAGAAGGAGAGAATCTTAGAAGCAGCAAGAGAAAAGGATACAGTTACCTACAAAGGACTTCCCATAGGACTGTCAGCTGATTTCTCAAAAGAGACCTTACAGGCAAGAAGGGACTGGCAAGAAGTATTCCAAGTTATGAAAGGCAAGGGCCTACATCCAAGATTACTGTATTAAGCAAAGCTATCATTTAGAATGCAAGGTCATATAAAGTGCTTCTCAGATAAGGTCAAGTTCAAGGAGTTCATCATCACCAAGCCCCTATTCTATGAAATGTTAAAGGGACTTATCTAAGAAAAAGAAGATAAAAAACATGAACAGTAAAAATGACAGCAAACTCACAGTTATTAACAACCACACCTAAAACAAAAACAAAAGCAAAGGAAGCAAACAACTAGAACAGGAACAGAATCACAGAAATGGAGATCACATGGAGGGTTATCAACAGGGAAGTGGGAGGGGGAGAGAGGGGGGAAAGGTACAGAGAATAAATAGCATAAATGATAGGTGGAAAATAGACAGGGGGAGGGTAAGAATAGTGTAGGAAATGTAGAAGCCAAAGAACTTATAAGTATTACCCATGGACATGAACTATAGGGGGGGAATGTGGGAGGGAGGGGATGGGCAGGATGAAGTTCAGTGAAGGGGGGAAATGGGACAACTGTAATAGCATAATCAATAAATATATTATAAAAAAGAATATGAAAAAGAATAAAAGGAATTCTCCACCCCCAAAAAATAAAATAAAATAAAATAAAAATAAATAAAAAGATCATACATCATGACCAAGTGGGATTCATCCTAGGGATGCAAGGATGGTTCAATATTCGCAAATCAATAAACATAATACATCACATAAGCAAAAGGAAAGGCAAAAATCACACGATCCTATCAACAGATGTGGACAAAGAATTTGATAAGGTACAGCACCCATTTATGATTAAAACACTCAACAAAGTGGGAATAGAGAGAGTATTCCTCAACAAAAGAAAGGCCATATATGAGAGACCTACAGCCAACATCATACTCAACGGGCAAAAACTAAAAACTTTCCCACTACGATCAGGAACAAGACAAAGTTGTCCACATTCACCACTTCTATTCAACATACTATTGGAAGCCCTAGCCATAGCAATCAGACAAGTGAAGGAAATAAAAGGCATCCAAATTGGAAAAGAGGAAACAAACTGTCATTGTTTGCAGATGACGTGAATGTGTACATACAAAATCCTATGGACTCCACAAAAAAAACTGCTCAATCTAATAAATGAATTTGGCAAAACAGTGGCATACAAAGTCAATATTCAGAAATCAAGGACATTTTTGTATACCAACAATGAAGTATCAGAAACAGAAATCAGGGGGAAAAAATCCCATTTGCTATAGCAACAAGAAAAATAAAATACCTATGAATAAACCTAACCAAGGAGGTAAAAGACATGTACTCAGAAAACTACACAACACTGAAGAAAGAAATTAGGAAGACACACACAAATGGAAACATATACTGTGTTCATAGATTGAAAGAATTAACATCATCAAAATGTCCATACTGCCCAAAGCAATTTATAGATTCAATGCAATCCTTATTAAAGTGCCAATTACATATTTCACAGATATAGAACAAACATTTCAAAAATTTATATGGAACCATAAACAACCCCAAATAGATGCACCAATTTTGAGAAAGAAGAACAAAGCAGGAGGGATCACAATACCTGATATCAAACTGTGTTACAAGCCAATGTAATCTAAACAGACTGGTACTGGCAGAAGAACATACACATAGATCAATGGAAGAGAATAGAGATCCCAGAAATAAACCCAAGTGTCTATGCTCAATTAATATTTGGCAAAGGGGGCAGAAGCATAAAATGGAGTAAAAATAGCCTCTTCAAAAAATGGTGTTGGGAGAGCTGGAGAATTGCATGCAAAAAACTGAAACTTCATCACCAACTTATACCATACACAAAAATAAAATCAAGGTGGAGAAAAGACTTAAATATAAGTCATGATACCATAAAAGTCCTAAAGGAGAACATAGGCAGGGAAATGTCAAACATTCCATGCACTAATATTTTCTCTGACATGTCCCCTAGAGCAAGGGACATAAAGGAAAGAATAAACAAATGGGACTTCAGCAAAATAAAAAGCTTCTGCATGGCTAAAGAAAACAGAATTAAAATGAAAAGTGAACCAAGTGTATGGGAAAATACATTTGCCAATGATACCTCAGACAAGTGCCTGATCTCCAAAATATATAAAGAACTCACATGACTCCACTCTAAGAAGACAAACAACCTAATTAAAAACTGGGCAAATGACTTGAACAGACACTTCTCCAAGGAGAACATACAGAGGTCCCAGGGATATATGAAAAGATGCTCAGCATCACTAGGCATCAGAGAGATGCAAATTAAAACCACAATGAGATACCACTTCATCCCGGTGAGAATGGTCATCATAAACAAAGCAACAAACAACAAGTGTTGGAGAGGTTGTGGAGAAAAGGGAACCCTAATACACTGTTGGTGGGATTGCAGACTGGTGCAGCCACTATGGGAAATGGTATGAAATTTCCTTCAAAAAACTAAAAATGGAATTGCCTTTTGACCAGGTAATTCCAGTGCTAGGATTATCCCCTAAGAACCCTGAAACACCAATCCAAAAGAACCTATGCACCCCAATGTTCATAGCAGCTCAATTTACAATAGCCAAGTGCTGGAGGCAACCTTAGTGACTATCAGTAAATGAATGGATCAAAAACTATGGTACATTTACACAATGGAATTCTACACAGCAGAAAGAAAGAAGGAGCTCCTACCCTTTGTGACAGCATGGATGGAACTGGAATATATTATTCTAAGTGAAATAAGCAGTGAAAGACAAATACCATGTGATCTTACCTTTAACTGTAACATAATCAAGAAAACAAACAAGGGAGCAAAATATAACCAGAGACATTGAAATTCAAAATAAACAGACAGTAACTAGTGGGAGATGGGAGGAGATAATGGGGGGAAAGGATTTTCAGGAACAACTATATAGGACACATGGACAAAAACAAGGGGCAGTGGAATCACAGGAGGGAGATGGGGATGGCTGGGTGGGAAAAGGTAGGTGGAAAAGGCAGAAAATTATACTTGAACAACAATAAAATTTAAAAGTATTTAATTTAAAAAAATAAGAAAAAAAAGAGACCACTCTGACTACAGGGCAAAGTATGGATTGGGGGCTACAGAGCTTCAGGTTAGCAGGTGGCAGGAGCAGTCCAGTCAGGCTGTTCTAACGTGGTAAGAGCTCACTTAGTGATGTCACAGAGAGGTTTGCTCCTGATCCCATCTATCCTGCTTTGATAACCTCAAGTCCTGGGTCTGTTAGCTAATGAAAATTCTTTTCTACTTTTGCAGGAAAAGTAACCCCGTTAGCTTTAACGGAAACCTCCATGTTTTGTTTATATTGCAACATCTCACTCTAAGTCCTAATTAATAGGCTGTCCTAATCTGCCAGTATTAGTTATGTCCTAATTCTGAAGCAATTGTTTGATTTTATGAAAATGGTTACTACTGCAAAAGCTGTTGTTTTCTAAACAACAAGCATTGTTACCTTCACTTAATTAATAAGGCATGTAAGATGTAGGCATCAGGCTGTATCTCCCTAACATTTTAACTAGAATTCTCACCTACCTAGACTTTCACCACCTCAGATAAAATTCAATGTGACTATCCTGAAGGCAAATAAAGTATAAAACACAACAGTCAAACCTCAGTTCTCCACCATCTCCCATCTCAAACAATTAGGTTCTCGACCAAGATGTTCACAAAAAAAAAAAAAAAAAAAAAAGTCTCAGTTGTTGAACAAAACTTTGGGTCTCAACCTGACAACCCTTTCATGCTGATACCTCTATCAGCAGTCATGTGTCTCTCAGGCAACAAAGGAGAAAATGTGTAAGAGCACGATTTGGTTTTAGAACAAATCACTTTTTTTATCAATTTTTTTACTTTTTTAAAATTTTTATTGTTATTCAAGTACAGTTGTATGCCTTTTCTCCCCATCCCTCCACCCCACCTCAACTGAACCCACCTCCCTCCCCCACCTCCACCCTCCCCCTTGGTTTTGTCCATGTGTCCTCCATAGTAGTTCCTGTAATCCCCTCTTCCCACTGTCCCCCCTCCCCCGGCTATTGTTAGATTGTTCTCAACTTCAATGTCACTGGTTATATTAACAAATCACTTTTCAAACAGCCTTCTAGAATGAATTAAGTTTCAGAACCGAGGTTGCACGGTAAGCAGAACTCTCAAGCTCAGTCTTAAGGGGTGGATTTAGAGGACTGTCTTGCCCCCTTCCAACCTAAATTGTCCCTGCTCCACAGAACTGATTGATGCCCTGTGGGTTTCTATATGGCACAGGTGGCTGAATGCATCATGCATTCAAAGGTCATAAGTCTATTACAGATGACATAATGACTTACAAATTATCTATTGACCTCACTTGTATTGTCGTAAGAAATGTCCAAACCTGTAAAGAATTTTTGAGTTTATTTGAGCCAAACTAACAACATTTGCAGGGGAGCAAAATCTCAATGGAATGAGAGAATGCTCCAGAAAATGGCAGTTATACCACTTATTTTATACATTAGAATCAAAGGAGAAGACATAAGAAAGGGTACATGAAATCCATTTGTGATAGATTAGGGGGCAGGAAAAAGCAAAACAGGGAAATCTCTGGGACTGGATAAAAAATAAAATGGATAGACACAAACTTTTACATTGGTGGGTATAGGATAGTCAACAGTTAACATTTACAGCACATAGAAATGGTATGCGGGAACAAGATAACAATGAGGGGTCTGTGGTCACTGCTCTGGTGGGAGGCTGTGCCCTGAGCGGTCTGGAAAAAGGAGATTACTCTGACATTCCAAAGGTAGTTAACATAGATGGAAAAAGATAATAGACAAGCTCATTTAAAGTAAAAATTGACCTTTGTTGGGGAAGATATCAGCCTAGAACATGACGACCTGCCATGGCTCACTTTTAGTTAGGAAGTTTTCATTTTCAGACCATCCAATGTGATTCCTTTAGGTCTCTGAGTTTGTAAGGCTACCATGAAGGTCTTCCCTGAGCTTGTCAGGTTTATTATGTGGCCCCCTTTTCACCCAAATTCACCAGCTCTGCCCAGTTTATTAAAAAAAAAAAAAAAAAAAAAAAAAAAAAGGTTGAATTGCCAAGGAAAGGGATGAGGAAAAAAAAAAAAACAAAAACTAAAAAATATCTCCAACCAAACTGGGCAAGGTAACATTTCAAAGACCTTCCCTCATTTCAAACAAGGCTTTGTCTAAATCTGCCTAAACAGCTGCTAAGAAAAGAAGGAAGAAGTGGAAGAGGCCAAGCCAGCCTACAACAGAAGGAGATTCTAACACATCCTGGGATTCCCAAGGGTGCTTGCTTCCACTGTGTGCACACTTACTTTGGCCCAACCAGTCCCATGTTGGGGCATGTGAGAGAGGCAATCTACTGATGTTTCTCACACATCAAAGTTTCTCTCCTTCTCTTTCTCCCTCCCTACCCCTCTCTCTAAAAGTAAATAAGTAAAATATTTAAAAACATATAAATAAATACATGAAATAAAAGGTGTTAAGCAGACACAAGAAAATTAGCTCTTTTTACCTTATTATAAGCAGGGAGGTACTAGGCCTTTCTTTAAAGAGCTCTGGTAGTTTATAGCAACTTCCCTCCCCCCCCCCCCCACAAGTATACAAAGTTCCTCTCTATAGAGTAAAAAGTTGTTGATTTTTTAAATTTTTTAAAAGAGAAGAACAGGGTTGCCCTAGCCAGTGTGACTCAGTTGGTTGGAGCATCATCTCATAAACTGAAAAGTGGCAGATTCAATTCCCAGTCAGGGAACAGGCTTGGGTTGTAGGTTTGATCCCCAGTCAGGGTGCATATGAGAGGCAACTGATTGATGTTTCTCTCTCACATCAGTGTTTCTCTCCCTCTCCTTCTTCCTCCCTTCCCCTCTCTCTAAGATCAATAAGTATGTCTTCAGATAAGAATTTAAAAAAAGAAGAGGGAGAGAGAGAGAAGGACAGCGTTGCCTCTGTATATATTAGGGTTGAAAAACTATTGGACTCCTATGTTATCTTGGGTCAGCACAGATGACTCTTAGAGCTAAGTAGCACCTTGAAGTCATGTTTGTGAATTACGCAGGAACTAATACCACTTGAATTTCAGGAAAAGGCATGTGGTACCTGTTATTCAGATATTAATTTGAATACTCACCCTCTGCTCCCTCCCCAACCTCACCAAAACAGAAAAAAAGGGATATTCGAAAAGGCACAAGCCCTCAAGGACAGAGAAAATGGGAGATTAAACAGAAATGATAAAATGTGGAGGCTTCAGAGCAAGCAGGCCAGTAATGTCACTCATCAAAATGCCAAAAGCTGCATCCTTAGTGGCCAGAAAATTCAGGAGCAGCTGAATCTGCTCTGCACAACTCCCAGATGATTTGGAAGGTGGCAGTTCTCACAATAGTGAAAGCAGAGTGAAGATTGGGATAAAAATATGAGTTTGGGGTGTAATTTCATTCTGTGCAATGTTGGAAAGAATACTGATGAAGCACTTAGAGTCTCTGATCTTCTACCTTATGTTTATTGCTTTGCAATCCCAAAGAGAGGAGTAGAGTATGGGCAGGGACAGGGTGGCAGAAGACTCCAGGTTTGCTCTGTGGAGGTGCTTGAACTGAGGAATGTCAGGCACCACTGACAGCAGGGCACTGTAAGAAAGCAGGATACAGTAAGAATGTTGGCACAACCAGGCATCCTTCAGCACCCTAGCAATCAAGCTTGCACCACCACCCAGGAAGGAGATGGGATTCCTTCTCAGGACAAACTAATCAGCCCACTAGGGAAATCCTAAGGATACTAACAATGCAACTTCCTCCCAAATTGGCTCTGTTTTATCACTATAAAATAAAGCCTGAAATTAGAAAATCTCAAAGCTTCTGATCAAGTTTTTAATCTCCCACTCTTAAGTATAAGTAGATGGTCAAAGATAACCAGACACTTGAGTAAAGCCTCAAATGTGAATTATACAGTCAAAACCACGCAAATTAAAAAGCAAAAAAAACGTACCTTGAAAAGAACCTAGTACTGACTGATGCCTTTAGAAAAATAAGAGGTGAAGTGTTCTTAAAAAAGTAGAATCACTAATACACACATACACATACTATTTTTATAGAGCAGTTAGAAAACAAAAAGAGGGTTTGGAAATTAAGAAATGATAGCAGAAATTAAAGAATAGATGGGTTTGGAAGCAAAGCTGAGAAAATTTCTCAGAAGATAGAAGTAAAAAGGGTTGGGGTTGGGGACAAAAACCAACTAACCAAACAAAACAAAATAGCAAAAGAAAGACCAAAAATGGATGAAAGGACTCAGTTCCACTACTACAGGATAAGAGTTCCACTAAGAGAACAAAGAAATTGAAGGTTAGAGACTTGGTAATAAAATAAGGTCCCAATGAGTACCCAACATGATGGGTGAAAGTAGAACCACAGTGTGGTACATCATCACAGAATTTCAGAACTTTGAGAAAAAGAAGACGCTATAAAATTTAAGGAGAAAAAAGATAGATTACATACATAGATTAGGAATTACAATGGCTTTGAACTTCTCAACTTCAACACTGGATGCTAGAAACATGATTTCTAACCTAGAATTCTATACCCACCCAAACCATTAATTAAAAGTAAGTGGCATTTCATCAGCAAATGAGTGTATCAAAAAATTATGGTATATTTACTCAATGGAAATCTATGCAGCAGAGAGAAAGAAGGAGCTTATACCCTTTGCAACAGCATGGATGGAACTGGAGAGCATTATGCTAAGTGAAATAAGCCAGGTGGTGAGGAACAAATACCATATGATCTCACCTTTAACTGGAACATAATCAACAGAAAAAAAAAAGCAAACAAAATATAACCAGAGACATTGAAGTTAAGAACAATCTAACAATAGCCAGGGGGGAGTGGGGAGGGGACAGTGGGGAGAGGGGATTACAGGAACTACTATAAAGGACACATGGACCAAATCAAGGGGGAGGGTGAAGGTGGGGGAGGGAGGTGGGTTCAGCTGGGGTGGGGTGGAGGGATGGGGAGAAAAGGCATACAACTGTAATTGAATAACAATAAAATTTTTTTTAAAGTAAATGGCATTTTAGACACTCAACTTCTCAAAGCATTCACTACCTATGAATTCCTGTTGTTCCCTAAGTATTCCTGAGGATGTACTCAACAGAAACAATAGCATAAACTAATAAAGGGTAAACATGGGATCCAGGAAACAGGGGGTCTAAATCAAAAAGAAAAAAAGGTAAAAGGATTAAATTGGATGAAAAGGTGATCCCAGGACAAAGCAGCGTACCAGGTATAGAGCATGATCAGCCCAGAATGGAGCAGGTCAGACTTTTTCAAGAGGGTGGGACTGCAACTTGTGGTCAAGATGGAGGCGTAGGTAAACACACTTCACCTCCTCACACAACCACAAAAAAAGAATTACCACTAAATCTCCAAACAACTAACACCCAGAATAGTGAGAAAATCAAACTGTATGAAAAGTCCAACAACAAAGGATTTAAAGAAGCCACAGGTAGGAAGGGAGGAGATGTGGAGACAGGGCAGAGAAGCAAGAAGATGCAGTGTGGTGCGAAGAGGCAGCAGCAGTGGTGGAACGGGCATGGGTGGTCTCACCTTCATGTGTGGTGAATAAAAATAAGGAGGGATAGTTTGTGAGCGAGGGATCCCAGCCCCAGGCCAGACTGCACAGCCCTGGTTCCAGCACTGTGGGTTCATTATGGAAAGATAAATTCCCATAACTTCTGGCTGCAAAAAACAGTGGGGGATGGGGTGGTGGAAGAAACTGCTGGATTTTTCAGGAAACTTCACTTCAAGGGCCCGCATGGTCTTAACACCCACACAAACCCACCCACTCTGGGATTCAACATGGCAACAGCTGGAAGGATGCCAGTCACATACAGGGAGTGGGTAAAGTGACTGAAAATGGGAAGAATGCTGGGCAAATCCCCAGAAGCCAGGCAGTGGCTCAATCCCCTCTCAGAGCCTTCTCTTCACACAAAGCCACAAAGCAGTGAAGAAAGTTGCCCCACCCTTGTGATTACCTAAGGCTCCACCCTACACAATTTACAGGTGACTTTTACAGGGAGTCAAAACAGCTCCACCTAATACACAGAAACAAACACAGGGAGGCTACAAAATTGAGGAGACAACGAAATATGGCTCAACTGAAAAAACAGAACAAAACCCCAGAAAAAGAACTAAACAAAACAGAGATAGACAACTATCAGATGCAGAGTTCAAAACACTGGTGATCAAGATGTTCAAAGAATTCATTGAGTACAGCAACAACATAAAGGAAGAAACAAAGGCTATACTAAGTAAAATAAAGAAAAATCCACAGGGAACCAACAGTGAAGGGAAGGAAACTAGGATTCAAATCAATGATTTGGAACATAAAGAAAACATAAATATTCAACCAGAGTGGAAAGAAGAAACAAGAATTCAACAAAAATGAGGATAGTATAAGAAGACTCTGGTACATCTCCAAACATGTCACTTCCTAATCATGGGGATGCCAGAGGGAGAAGAGGAACAGCAAGAAACTGAAAAGTTACTTGAAAAAATAACGAAAGAAAACTTCCCTAATTTGGCAAAGGAAAGAGACAAGTCCAGGAAGCACAAAGAATCCCAAACAAGTTTGACCCAAAGAGGACCACACCAAGACACATCATAATTTGATGTGTATTCCAGCCAGTGGGGCCCGTGTGTTGTGGCTGCAATGAACAAATTCACATGGACTACAGAAGTCCTGTGGAGAAAAAGGGATGGAATGGCCACTCTCTGAGTGAGAGAGGGCCCCGACCCTTGCTGGACAGGGTTTTATTGCTTTTCTGGGTACATTATATCGAGGATGGTCCTCACTTACTATGCACAGGTTCACTTTAGGTAGTTACCTTTTACAGATAACAAAAGAGAGGATGTTGCTAATTACTTCAAAGAAAAAGGATGCTGCAAATGCAAGGGGAAAGGTGGTTGAACTGGTTATACTCCATACTTGGGAGATTTAGTACAGATTTTAGGAAGTTACTTTAAAAATACACAGTAAACATTTGCTGCCTCAATTCAGGGTGAGGGAGTTTTAGCAAAAAATAAGCCTCAAAGCAGTGTAGGTACAATGCAGGCCTGATTCCCCACGGGAGAACCTATGTGGGATTGGGTCCTGTGTTCTGATTTGCTCCCCACCTGTTTTCTGAATCAGGGCTGGGCTACATTTACCACTCCCATGTGGAACGGTTCCCTATAATAATTAGAATGACAGAGGTTAAAGATAAAGAGAGAATCTTAAAAGCAGCAAGAATAAAAAAAGCAGTTACCTACAAAGGAGTTCCCATAGGACTATCAGCTGATTTCTCAAAAGAAACCTTACAGGCAAGAAGGGACTGGAAAGAAGTATTCAAAGTCATGAAAGACAAGGACCTACAACCTGGATTACTCTATCCAGCAGAGCTATCATCTAGAATGGAAGGACTGATAAAGTGCTTCCCAGACAATGCAAAGCTAAAGGAGTTCATCATCACCAAGCCATTATTGCATGAAATGTTAAAGGGTCTTATTTAAGAAAAAGAAGAAGATCAAAACTATGAACATTAAAAGGGCAACAAATTCACAGCCATCAACAACTGAATCTAAAACAACAACAGTAGCAGCAAAATCTAAGCAAACAACCAGAACAGGAACCGAATCATAGATATGGAAATCATTTGGAGGGCTACCAGCAGGAAGAGGGAAGAGGGAGAAAGGGGGAAAAGGTACAGGGAATAAGAAGCATAATTGGTAGGTACAAAATAGATGGGGTTGTTAAGAATAATATAGGGAATGGAGAAGCCAAAGAACTTATATGCACGACCTATGGACATGAAATAAGTGGGTGAATTGTTAGCAGAGGAGGGAAAAATTGGAACAACTCTAATAGTATAATCAATAAAATAGACTTAAAAAAAGATAGGGCTGCAACTGTACTGTGTCAACTTCACTGAGCTAAACTATGTTTCTAGAGATCCCTCTCTGAAAGTTTTCAGATTACCTTTGCCAAAGAGATATTCTGTGTGATATTTTGAAAGTGAAAGGAGCAGCAGCCATATTTTTAAAAAAATTTTTTTGTTATTCAATTACAGTTGTATGCCTTTTCTCCCCATTCCTCCACCCCACCCCAGCTGAACCCACCTCCCTCCCCCACCTTCACCCTCCCCCTTGATTTGGTCCATGTGTCCTTTATAGTAGTTCCTGTAATCCCCTCTCCCCACTGTCCCCTCCCCACTCCCCCCTGGCTATTGTTAGATTGTTCTTAACTTCAATGTCTCTGGTTATATTTTGTTTGCTTTTTTCTTCTATTGCTTATGTTCCAGTTAAGGGTGAGATTATATGGTATTTGTCCCTCACCACCTGGCTTATTTCACTTAGCATAATGCTCTCCAGTTCCAACTATGATGTTGCAAAGGGTATAAGCTCCTTCTTTCTCTCTGCTGCGTAGAATTCCATTGTATAAATATACCATAGTTTTTGGATCCACTCATTTGCTGATGGACATTTACGTTGCTTCCAGTACTTGGCTATTGTAAATTGTGCTGCTATGAACATTGGGGTGCACAGGTTCTTTTGGATTGGTGTTTCAGGATTCTTAGGGTATAATCCCAGCAGCGGAATTGCTGGGTCAAAGGGCAGTTATATTTTTAGTTTTCTGAGGAAAGTCCATACTGTTTTCCACAGTGGCCTCACCAGTCTGCATTCCCACCACCAGTGCACTAGGGTTCCCTTTTCTCCGCATCCTCTCCAACATTTGTTTGTGGATTTGTTTATGTTGGCCACTCTGACTGGTGTGAGATGGTACCTCATTGTGGTTTTAATTTGCACCTCTCTGATGGCTAATGATGCTGAGCATCTTTTCATATGTCTCTGGGCCCTCTGTATGTCTTCCTTGGAGAAGTGTCTGTTCATGTCCTTTGCCCATTTTTTAATTGGGTTGTTTGTCTTCCTGGAGTGGAGTCGTGTGAGTTCTTGATATATTTTGGAGATCAGGCCCTTGTCTGAGGTATCATTAGCAAATATACTAGTTTTCCCATACTGTTGGTTCTCTTTGTAATTTGGTGCTCTTTTATTTAGCCATGCACAAGCTTTTTATTTTCATGAGGTCCCATTTGTTTATTCTTTCCTTTATGTCCCTTGCTTTAGGGGACATGTCTGTGAGGATGTTGCTGTGTGGAATGTCTGAGACTTTCCTGCCAATGTTTTCCTCTAGGACTTTTATGGTGTTACAACTTATATTTAAGTCTTTTATCCATCTTGACTTTATTTTTGTGTATGGCGTGAGTTGGTGATTGAGTTTCATTTTTTTGCACATAGCTGTCCAGATCTCCCAACACCATCTGTTGAAGAGGCTGTTTTTGCTCCATTCTTTGCTCCTGCCTCCTTTGTCAAATATTAATTGACCGTAAAGACTTGGGTTTATTTCTGGGCTCTCTGTTCTGTTCCATTGGTCTATGTGCCTGTTTTTATGCCAGTACCAGACTGTTTTGATTACAGTGGACTTGTAATACAGTTTGATATCAGGTATTGTGATCCCTCCTGCTTTGTTCTTCTTTCTCAAAATTGCTGCAGCTATTCGGGGTCGTTTATGGTTCCATATAAATTTCTGAAATGTTTCTTCTATATCTGTGAAATATGTCATGGGTACTCTAATAGGGATTGCATTGAATCTATAAATTGCTTTGGGTAGTATGGCCATTTTGATGATGTTAATTCTTCCAATCCATGAGCATAGTCCATGCTTCCATTTGTTTGTGTCTTCCTTAATTTCTTTCTTCAGTGTTGTGTAGTTTTCTGAGTACAGGTCTTTTACCTCCTTGGTTAGGTGGATTCCTAGGTACCTTATTTTTCTTGTTGCCATATCAAATGGGTTTTTTTTTTTCTGATTTCTGTTTCTGCAGATTCGTTGTTGGTGTACAGGAATGCCTTTGATTTCTGAGTATTGACTTTGTATCCAGCTGTTTTGCCAAATTCATTTATTAGGTCGAGTAGTTTTTTGGTGGAGTCTATAGGATTTTCCATGTCCACTATCATGTCATCTGCAAACAGTGACAGTTTCATTTCCTCCTTTCCAATTTGGATGACTTTTATTGCTTTTTCTTGTCTGATTGCTGTGGCTAGGACTTCCAATACTATGTTGAATAGGAGTGGTGAGAGAGGACATCCTTGTCTTGTTCCTGATCTTAGTGGGAAAGCTCTAAGTTTCTGTCCATTGAGTATGATGTTGGCTGTAGGCCTGTCATATATGGCCTTTATGATGTTGAGGAATGCTCCCTTTATTCCCACTTTGCTGAGTGTTTTTATCAGAAGTGGGTGCTGTATCTTATCAAATGCTTTTTCTGCATCTATTGATAGGATCATGTGATTTTTGTCTTTGCTGTTGTTGATTTGATGTATTATGTTTATTGATTTGTGAATATTGTACCATCCTTGCATCCCTGGGATGAATCCCTCTTGGTCATGGTGTTTGATCTTTTTAATGTATTGCTGGATGCAGTTTGCCAATATTTTGTTGAGAATTTTAGCGTCTATGTTCATCAGCGCTATTGCAGCCATATTCTTGTATGCTAGGAAGGTGGGTGCAGGGAACCAGGGGCTGTCACGGCTCACACACATTGTCACTCACCAGGGCAACCAGGCCCATGGCTGCCCCAGCTGCTGCTGGGTCTCCTTCTTCAGCTTCTCTGATTCCTGGGGAAATTTTAACTCCAGTGTAACAAAAATGTGTGCAAGAAGGGAAAAGCAATCATGATGTAACATATGCTTTAGCCATGAAGAGAACTGACATGTACATAATAATGTAATATAAATGCTAAATGCTAAGCTCACCAAAGTTACAAGACAGCTCAGTTGGGGAGGATTCAGTTATACCTGCATGTTGTAAGGGTGGTGTTGTAGGTATTATAGTGGTGGTGAAAGAGAACTAAATGTTCATCTTCCCTGGGGGAAACCATTGGAGCCTAAAAGTGAATATTCAAGATGTAGGGATATGAGCATGGGAGTGGAAGGTATGAAGGTAAATTCCAAAATAATCAACTAAAAGAAAAGAAATTGATTGCTTCAAAGAATCAAAAAGAAGAGGGCAGGGATTGCTGCCTTCACAAGAAGCCTTAAAAAACCAGTGTACACTGTAAAGTAAGTGAATATATACATTAAAAATTTTTGAATGGAAATATTTATTCTTAATCCAGACTAAGGAGAATTGTCAAATACATTATAATACATCCGGGTGATAGAACATTAAGTAGTCATTAAAATTATGTTGCCAAGGAGTATATAAAGGCAAAATATAGATTAGTCAAAAAGGGCAGTATACAAAGTTGCATGTATAGTTTGATCCCAGTTATGGAACCAAACAATGTAGAGAAAAAAATGTTGAAATATTTAATATTGATATGTTAACTGTGGTGCTCTTGGATGGTAAGATTATAAACTTTTTAAGTTACACATGCTCAGACTATTCTTACACGTGAAAGAAAAAATAAGTGTAATTCTTTTTTAAACCCTCATATAACAAAAAGTCCTCACTGAAATTAACCAGATCATCTTTTTACCTAAGTATATAAAATGCAACTAGTATTAGATATAAAAGAGAGGTCACCTTATATGGAAACTTTCTCTTAATTCACTTCTCGGCAGTTACTCAACTATTCACCAGCACCACATTCTGACATGGGGACAGGATGCAGACCAAGTGCTCAGGGCCCTGCCCCAACTTCTAGTGCCTGGAACAGGTTACAGAAAAGGGCAAAAGTATTACTTTTGTTAAAATATTGAATTTGATTTTGCACTCAGTTCAGAGTTTAGTGGGCACGACTCAGAAGTTGATTAAAGTCCAGTCTCCTTTAACTATGTTACTTCCTTACCTGCCCTCATTCATTTATTCATTCATTCATTCCACCAATATGAATTGTGCATGAATTGTGTGGTGACTCTGAGATGGATCCTGACCTTGAGGAGCTTACTCCCCAGCAATGGACATGCATGAGCACTTAGATGACTATGATACAGGATCAAATCTGGTAAGGGCTATTAGAAAGGTACAAAGGGTTTCCAAAGGAATAGAGAAAGTGAAAAATATTAACTCTAAATTTTGTGATTTAGTGTGGGGCCAGGCCAGTAAAATATTCTCTTGTCACTCATTCCTTGCAGGATTTACCATTTCATAAAATGAACTCATTAAAAGCTCAGTGTTTAAATAAAGGAGTTCATCCTGGTGTCTTCACTCTCCTGCAACATCAGTTCTCATCTTCCTGCTGCTTTCCTGTCAGGCAGGCTGCCCACAGGTTTAAATTTCTTCTATTAGTTTCTGGATCATGTAAGTTTGCAAGAAGGCCACTTTCTACTATTCCAATGGATGTACATGTTCCTGGTCTGGGCACATACTCAGTTGCAGGTGGTTCCCTAGTTGGGGTGCATACAACAGGACAACAAATCAATGTTCCTCTCTAACATTGATGTCTCTCTCTCTCTCTCTCTCTCTCTTCCTTTCTCTCTAAAAATCAATGAATAAATGTCCTTGGGTGAGGATATAAAAAAATAAATAAAAGCCAAAACTGCTGAGTGAGTCAGAGAACACCAGTGCTCTAGAAGCTACAAGTTTGCCCCTCTGCTGAGGTGCACCTTACACACATGTACCATGAGTGAGACCATGTAACAGTGTGCAAGGGAAACAAAGCCAGCAACTTCCTGCCTGGTGGCAGTAGGGGTCCACAAGAACATATGGGACCTGCTCACCTGACCTCTGTGCTTTTTCCACTCCACTCAGCCTACTGCCCTGAAATCCCTGGAGTATGCCCCATGGACACAGGGAGCCTGGTCCCCAGGTTGACCCAGACAGCAGGCCCTCAGTCTATTTGACTGTGATGAGAAAGAAGTCCTCTGCTGAAACTTGGGGTGGCTACCACTGTCTTTAGGGGGAAATGCAATGATAATGGTAGAAAGGAAGTATGGAGACCCAAGATCGAGGAGTAGGTGGAAGCTACACTAACCTCCTCCCAGGACAAATCTGGAATTATGATTAAATTGTAGAGAAAGCATTCTGAATAACTAACTGGACATTAGCTGGAGAGAAGCCTCATATCCAATGGCAGACAGAAGAAAACACTTCACCACAGTGAGACTGGTAGGGAGTATGGAGGAGGTGCAAGAGGTGGAAGGGAGTGTGGAGGAGGTGGCAGCTGAAATCCTGGAAGAATATTTCAGTGGCCGGGGATTCCTCTTAACAAGTGTGGGGTCTAAACAGTAAGCTGGGCACTCCAGCATACAGCATCAGAGCTGGAAAGAAACCCACATAACATCCAGCTGTGAAAAGCAGCAAGGTTTCTGTTTGCCAAGGAGAGATAGCTGGAGACTCAGAGAACCTCTTAGAGGACCAATGCACAAAATTTTATCTGCAGCCACATGCCTAGGCTCCAACAGAAGGATGACAGAGAAACCTAGAGATACTTGAGGAGAGTCTAGGGTTAGTGACTATGGGGAGAGAACTGAAGGACAACCGATAGGATCCACATGCTAAGTCATTCCCCATACTGCAAGAGCCATCTTTTTCAGACAGAGCACTTCTCTCCGAATGGCATCAGCCTGGCAGGGAGCAGAGATATGCCTACAGAAAATACTCCATCCCACTCAGTGGAGCTTAAGCCAGGCTGCTGATTACAGCTTGATTAGTTTAACAACTAATTGGCTTAATGGCTGACTAGTTTAACAGCTAAAGCAGAAAATACAAAAAGGTAGCCAAAATGGAAAAACAAAGAAACAGACCCTAGATTATTTTCCAGATGGTGGCAAGGTAGGTGGGAGCGGATCCCACTTCCCCCTGTGCACAGGTGGAACACCTAGCCAATCTTCTGAGGAACAGAGTGAACAGCCAACAATATCCCAGCATATCTGAAGGTTGGAGGCCAAAATTGTAGAGGACATTGGAAAACAGACAATAAGGAGATTGCGTTGGGATGTTAAGGTCCCTGGGACAAGTGCAGGGATGAGGGCTGCTACAACCTGCTGCCGGTGCCTGCTGGTGCCTGCTGCAGGAGCCTTAGATGAGAGCCAAATCAACAGCTCCCTCCTCTGCCAAACGGAGAATAGAGCAGCACCAAGATGGATCTGGAGGCTTGAAGTCGCCGGCGGGGGGGGGGGGGGGGGGGGGGAGGGCATTGAAGGTGGGGGAAGGAATACAGATGAAATGGGAGACACACAGGGGCAGTGTTCACCCGCTGAGACTATGGGCACCAGCTGGGTCATTACCAGAGAAGTTGAGGAGCCGGGTGATTCCTAGAGAAGGGAGAAGAGTTGGGTCATAATGGACCCTGACCTGGATAGTCTCCAGTCTGGTTGGAAAGTTGCGCAATGTGAGAGCTGGGCACTTGTTAGGAGCAGAAGGCTTGAACAGAAAGATTTTATTCAGAAAAAGGCTCTCAGTGGCTATTTAGGCAACTCTCATGCAGCAGCTGTCCCTGATGCCCCCACCGCCATAGCCAAGGCCATGCCCCACCACCGCTGCTGACTCGACAGGCTCTGTGGCTGCCCCGGTCCTGCTGCCATGGTGGCAGCACCCCCTTCCCCATGGGCCCTGACTGGCTCTCTAAGAGGAGGCACCCTCTGCAGAGGAGAGCAGCAGGGCTCAGGGAGTTAGCAGTCATCAGAAAAACTTAACTCAGTGGGGTAGCTGAACTACCCTGAAGAGACTTTGATAGTGCCTAGCACCTAGAACAGCAAAGAATGAGAAGGTAGTGTATGAGTTGCCCTAATAGGTACACCTCAATGAGAGCACAACTGGTGGATTAAAGGAACCAGCCTGGTGCAGATGGGCATTGGGGCCCAGCAGAGGACAGAGCTCCTGGGCTGGAGACTGGGCAACTGTGAAGATTGCAGCCCAGACCTGGCCTGCATCCTCACAAAACCATATGAAGAGAGAAAAGCGAAGCCCAACCCTCCTCAGCCAGCGACATCCAGGAAGACCAGCAGAATTTGCTTTGCCAGTTTAAAGTCAGTGGGAGGCTTTTTTATCCACCCCCCACCCTTTTTTCCCCCAAGTGAGACAATAAGACCTAGAGCTGTCAAAGAACCAGAGTCAGACCCAAAGAGGGATCACAAGGCTAATCCCAACAACTGAAAAACTGAGATGAATTTCACTTTGCTAAGCCAGAAAACTTGTATGTTATTGTTTATTTGTATTATTATTATTTTTCATTATTTTTACTTCTTTTATTTTATTAGAAGTTTTTATTTCTCTTCTTTCTGTTAAGTTCTCTTCATTTTATTTGTTTGTTTAATTCCATTGTTTGACTGGTTTCCCTTGTTCTCTCTTTCATAGTGTATTTTTAATTTTCCTACTTTCACTTCACTTGTGTTCCAATAGCACACTACTCTAGGTCATGTATTTCCTATTCTTGTTATTCAGATCATATTGTTTCTGTCATATGATTGTCGTTCCAGTATTATTGTAAAAAAAATCTTGTTCAATACAATTGAAATACTACACAGCACCCCTTCTGGATCTTAGCCCATTTCACTATCTTCTGGAACTTTATTACTGTTGTGGTTAACTCTATTCTCTCACACACTGTGCCTATTTTCTGTCCTTTACTCTCACTATATGTCATAATCTGACATGCCACAAGCTCTCTGTTTTCTGGACTCAATTTACAATCCTTTTGTCCTCTAAAAAGAGTCTTATCTCTTTTCCACACTCTAAAAAGTGGCTACTTGTGTGGAATATCACGGTTAACAATATACTTATCCAAAGGATCTCCTATCTCTTCTCTACAGGTTGGTACTTAACTCCCAGAGAATACACTCCCACTGTCTTAATTCATTTTACCTTCCCCCTGCAACTGATCATACACAAGAGTAGGTGGGAGCTGTGAACATCATTATACCCACAGGAAGAGAGAACCCACCAACAAAGGGACCACTAAGGGAAAATAAAGGAAGATGGCGGAGGAGTGAGTGAAAGCCACACTAACCTCTACCCAGGACAAATCTGAAATTACAACTAAACGGTGGAGAAATTATCCAGGACAAAAAATTGAACAATAGCAAGAGAGAAGCCTCATAACCTTGGAGACAAAAGAACCAGCTTCGAAAAAACCCATCTGCATCTGCACAACAGCATACAAGATGTGGCGGACAGAGTGACCCTTAGTAAAACAGCCGGAGGGAAGGACCAACCAAAGACCCAACAACAATCAAAACCCAAAGACACCCAGAGAGCCTACAGAAATGGCACTCCAAGAGCAGCAAGTTCAGGAGATCAAGGAGACTGCCCCAGGGAATCTCACAGGTCTCCTACCATAGAAGTTCACAAAACAAACCCAGGGAGTCAGAACAGATCGATTTAAGAAAGGGAGGCAAACAAGAAGAGTTTCACAAACAATGGGAACACAAAGAAACAGACCCCAAACAAAAGGAAAGGAGGAAGGCTCAGAAAGAATACTAAATAAAATAGAGGCAAGTCAACTATCACATATTGAGTTCAAAGCACTTGTTATCAGGAAGCTCAATGAACTCACAGAGAACTACCAGAAACTACAGGGAAACTACAATGAACTCACTGCAAACTATATCAACATGAAAAAGGAAAAAGAAACTGCCAACAAGGGCCAAGAGGAACTGAAGAATACAATTTCTGAACTGGAGAACACAGAAGAAGAAATCAAAAGTAGGCTAGATGAAGCTGAGGATAGAATCAGCTAGCTGGAGGACAACGTAGGGAAAAAACACCCTCAAGGAGCAAAGAAAAAAAAGACTGAGAAAGAACGAAGAGGAGTTAAGAGAACTAGAGGAAAACATGAAACGGAATAATATCCATATAACAGGGATATCAGAAGAAGAAGAAGAGCAAGGGATAGGAAACCTGTTTGAAAAAGTAATGATGGAAAACTTCCCTATATTGATGAGGAAAAAAGTCACACAAATCCAGGAAGCACAGAGAGTCTGAATGAAGAGGAACCCAAAGAGGCCAACTGCAAGACACATCATAATTAAAATGGCAAAATTACAAGACAAAGAAAACTTTAAAGGCACCAAGGGAGAAACAGGAAGTAATACACAAGGGAGCCCCAATAAGACTAGTAGCTGATTTCTCAATGGAAACACTCCAAGCCAAAAGGGAATGGCAAGAAATATTCCAAGTAATGAAAGACAAAGGCCTGCAACCAACACTACTCAATCCAGCAAATTTATCAATTAAAATGGAAGGCGAAATAAGGAGTTTCCCAGACAAAAGAAGCCTCAAAGAATACACACCCCCAAACCAGTTTTTCAAGAGATGCTAAAGGGTCTGCTTTAAGAAAGGAAGAAAAACAGTGAAGACAGAAAGGAACACAGGTACGAAGGATGTAAAATGGCAATCAATAACTACCCATCAATAATAACCTTAAACATAAGAGGATTAAACTCTCCAATGAAAAGACATAAAATAGCTGAATGGACAAGAAATCATGACACACACATATGCTGCCTACAAGAGCCCCATTTCAGAACAAAAGATCTTCACAGAATGAAAGTGAAGGGCTGGAAAAAATATTCCAAGGAAATGGAAAGGAAGAAAAAGTCGGCATAGCAATACAAAATGGACTATTGGACAAAATAGACTTCAAAACAAGGGCCATAAAAAGAGACCCAGAAGGACACTTCATAACAGTCAAGGAAAAATTCCATCAAAAAGACATAAACATTGTAAATATACATGCACCAAACAGAGGAGCATACAAACATATAAGGAAAATCTTGGAGGACTTCAAGAAAGATACTGACACCAACACAATTACACTAGGGGATTTCAACACCCCACTGTCAACAATGGATAGATCTTTCAAAAAAAATCAACAAAGATATTGCAGCAATGAACAATGTCCATTGAACAATTGTCCAAAGAACAAAAGAACTTAACTGATATATCTATATAGACTGCCTTTCATCCCAAAGAAGCAAAACACACATTCTTTTCAAATGCACATGGAATATTTTCAAAGATAGACCACATGACGGGACACAAAACAAGCCTCAACAAATTCAAGAAAATTGAAATCATATCAAGCATTTTCTCTGACCACAAGGGACTGAAACTAGAAACCAACCCCAAAGGAAAAAACTCAAAAACACTCAAACTCATGGAGATTGAATAGCATGTTCTTAAACAATGAATGGGTCAAGAATGACATCAATGAAGAAATCAAAAGTTTCTGGAAACAAATGAAAATGAACTCACAACAATCCAAAACTTATGGGACACAGCCAAAGGCAGTCGTGAGAGGGAATTTCATAATGATACAGGCTTACCTAAAAAAGATAGAAACACTTAAAAAAAAAAAAAAAAAAAAAAAAACCTAACCCTATGCCTACAAGACCTGGAGGAACAACAACAAAAACAGTCCAGAGCAAGTAGAAGGAAGGAAATGAGTAAGATCAGAATAGAATTAAAGGATATAGAGACTAAAAGCACAATTCTAAGGATCAATAAATCCAGGAGCTGGTTATTGGAAAACATAAGAAAACTAGACAAGCCTTTAACCATATTCATCAAGAAAAAAGAGACAGGACCCAAATAAACACAATAAGAAGTGAAAGAGGAGAAATTACAACTGATACTGCACAGATACAGAAGATTGTAAGAAATTACTATGGACAACTACATGACAAGAAATTTGAAAACTTAGGTGAAATCGACAAATTTCTAGGAAAATGTAATCTTCCAAAACTAAGTGAAGAAGTAGCAGAAAGCCTGAACAGACCAATTACAGCTGATAAAGATGAAGCAGTAATCAAAAAACTCCCAACACACAAAAGCCCTGGACAAAAACCCTTCGGCTTCACAGAAGAATTCTTCAAAACATTTAAGGAAGAGCTAAACCCCTATCCTTCACAGACTATTCCAAAAATTGCAAGAAGATAGAAAACTCCCAAACTCTTTTTATGAAGCCAGCATCATGCTAATCCCAGAACCAGATAAAGACACAGCAAAGAAAGAAACCTTCAGGCCAATAACGCTGATGAACCCTAAATCCTCAATGAAATATTAGTATAGCACACCCAGCAAAACATTAAAAAGATCATACACCATGACCAAGTGGGTTTCATCCCAGGGATGCAAGAATGGTACAATATTCACAAATCCATAAACATAATACATCACATAAAAAAAAACAAAGACAAAAATCATATGATCATATCAATAGATCTAGAAAAAGCATTCAATAAGGTACAACACCCATTTACGATAAAAACACTAAGCAAAGTAGGAATAGAGGGAACATTCCTCAACATAATAAAGGCCATATATGAGAGACCTACAACCAACATCATACTCAATGGACAAAAACTAAAAACTTTCCCACTAAGATCAGGAACAAGACAAGGTTGTCCACCTTCACCACATCTATTCAGCATAGTATCAGAAGTCCTAGCCACAGTAATGAGATAAAAATAAAAATAAAGAGAACCAAGATGGCAGCGTAGGTAGACACACTGCGCCTCCTCGCACAACCAGAACTGACAGAAAATCGAACGTCAAGGAAGTCTGACACCAAAGAAATAAAAAATAAACATTCATCGAGACCCGTAGGAGGGGCGGAGATGGGCAGCCGGGGTGGAGAGGACTGGCGTTGCCATGGTGGGACCGAGACTGGCGGAGAGTGGGACGAACAGGGCAGGCAGTCTGCGGCCCCACATTCAAGCAGATAAACCGAGAGGACCAGACACGGAGTGGTGGAGAGAGGGGCAGGCAGAGCGGTGGGTAGCACCCCCCCAGCCCCAATTCCCGCACAGATAAACCGGACAAACGGCAGGGAGCAAAGCAGACCACGCAACCTAGGGATCCAGCGCGGGGGGGGGGGGGGGGGGGGGGGGGGGGGGGGGGGGGGGGGGGTTTGGAGCTGCAGCAGGAGAGACTCCCAGCCTCACAGGAGAGGTTGTTGGAGAGACCCACAGGGGCCTAGTGCATGCACAAGCCCACCCACTCGGGAACCAGCACTACAGGGGCCCAGTTTGATTGTGGGTATCGGAGTGAAAGACTCAAATTAGGTGGAGAGTGGAGCGGGCGCCATTGCTCCCTCTCGGCCCCTCCCCCATGTACAGCGTCACAGCACAGCTACCAGCATTACCCCGCCCCTTAAAGTAACAGACGTGCCAAGACAAAAAAAAAAAAAATGACCCAAATGACAGAACACTTCAAAGCTCCAGAAAAAATACAACTAAGTGAGGAAGAGATAGCCAACCTATCAGATGCACAGTTCAAAACACTGGTTATTAAGACACTCACAGAATTGGTTGAATTTGTTTGAAAACCAGATGAAAACATGAAGCCTATGCTAAGAGAAACAAAGGAAAATGTACAGGGAACCAATAGTGATGCGAAGGAAACTGGGACTCAAATCAATGGTGTGGACCAGAAGGAAGAAAGAAACATCCAACCACAAAAGAATGAAGAAACAAGAATTTGGAAAAATGAGGAGAGGCTTAGGAACCTCCAGGACATCTTGAAACATTCCAACATCCAAATTATAGGGGTGCCAGAAGGAGAAGAGGAAGAACAAAAAATTGAAAACTTATTTGAACAAATAATGAAGGAGAACTTCCCCAGTCTGGCAAAGGAAATAGACTTCCAGGAAGTCCAGGAAGCTCAGAGAGTTCCAAAGAAGCTGGACCCAAGGAGGAACACACCAAGGCACATCATCATTACATTACCTAAGATTAAACAGGAGAGAATCTTAGAAGCAGCAAGTGAAAAGGAGACAGTTATCCACAAAGGACTTCCCATAAGACTGTCAGCTGATTTCTCCAAAGAGACCTTACAGGCAAGAAGGTGCTGGCAAGAAGTATTCCAAGTCATGAAAGGCAAGGGCCTACATCCAAGATTACTGTTTCCAGCAAAGCTATCATTCAGAATGAAAGGGCAGATAAAGTGCTTCTCAGATAAGGTCAAGTTAAAGGAGTTCATCATCACCAAGCCCTTATTATAGGAAATGTCAAAGGGAGTTACCTAAGAAAAAGAAGATAAAAAATATGAACAGTAAAAATGACAGCAAACTCACAGTTATTAACAACCACACCTAAAACAAAAACAAGAGCAAACTAGGCAAACAACTAGAACAGGAGCAGAACCATAGAGATGGAGATCACATGGAGGTTTGTCAATATTGTCAATAGGGGAGTGGGAGGGGGAAGGGGGGAAAGGTACAGAGAATAAGTAGCATAGATGATAGGTGGAAAATAGATAAGGGGAGGGTAAGAATAGTGTAGGAAATGTAGAAGCCAAAGAACTTATAAGTATTACCCATGGACATGAACTATAGGGGGGGGAATGTGGGAGGGAGGGGGTGGGCAGGATGGAGTGGAGTGAGGGGGGTGGGAAATGGGACAACTGTAATAGCATAATGAATAAATATATTAAAAAATAAAAATAAATAAAAATAAAGGGCATCCAAATTGGAAAGGAGGAAGCAAAACTGTCATTGTTTGCATATGACATGATAGTATACATAGAAAATTGTATATATTCCATGAAAAAACTACCTGACCTAATAAGTAAATTTGGCAAACCAGTGAGATACAAAGTCAATATTCAGAAATTAAAGGCAGTTTTGAACACCAATAATGAAATATCAGAAAGACAAATCAGAAAAATATCCCTTTTCATATAGCAACAAGAAAAATAATATATCTAGCAGTAAACCTAACCAAGGACGTAAAAGACCTATACTCAGAAAACTCTACAATGCTGAAGAAAGAAATTAAGAAAGACACAAACAAATGGAAGCCTATACCATGCTCATGGATTGGAAGAAGTAACATCATCAAAATATCCATACTACCCAAGAAGTTGCAGAATCAATGTAATCCCTATTAAAGTACCAATGACATATTTCAGAGATATAGAACAAACATTTCCAAAATTTGTATGGAACCAAAAATGACACTGAAAAACTGCAGCAGGTTTGAGAAAGAAAAACGAAGTAAGAGAGATCATTATACCTGATATCAAATTGTATTACAAGGCCACAGTAAACAAAACAGCCTAGTATGGGCAAGAGTAGACACGTAGACCAATGGAATGGAATACAGAGCCCAGAAATAAACCCAAGTCTCTATGCTCTATTATTTGTCAAAGGGGGGAAAAGCATAATATGGAGTAAAAATAGCCTCTTCAACAATGGTGTTGGGAGATCTGGACAGCTGCATGCAAAAAACATGAAACTCGATCACCAACTACACCATACACAAAAATAAATTCAATGTGGAGAAAAGACTTAAATATGTCATGACACCATAAAAGTCCTTCAGGATAACATAGGCAGGAAAGTCTCAGAAATTCCATGCAGCAATATTTTCATTGATATGTCCCCTAGAGCAAGGGACATAAAAGAAAGAAGAAACAGATGGGACCTCATCAAAATAAAAAGCTTCTGCAAGCTGAAGAAAACAGCATTAAAATGAACAGAGAACCAACTGTGTGGGAAAACGTATTTGCCAATGATACCTTGGACAAGTGTTTTATCTCCAAAATATATAAAGAATTCACTTGACTCCACTCTAGGAAGACAAAAAGCCCAATTAAGAAATGGGCAAGAAAGCTGAACAGACACTTCTCCAAGGAGGACAAACAGAGGGCCTAGAGACATATGAAAAATGCTCAGCATCACTAGCCCTCAGAGAGATGCAAATCAAAACCACAATGAGATACCTCTTCACACCAGTCAGAATGGCCATCATAAACAAATCAACAAACAATAAGTGCTGGTGAGGTTGTGGAGAGAAGGGAACCCTAGTGCACTGTTGGTGCGATTGTAGACTGGTGCGGCCACTGTGGAAAACAGTGTGGAATTTCCTAAAAAAAACTAAAAGTGGAACTGCCTTTTGACCTGGCAATTCCACTGCTGGGATTATACCCTAAGAATCCTGAAACACCATCCAAAGGAACCTATGCACCCCAATGTTCATAGCAACACAATTTACAACAGCCAAGTGCTGGAAGCAGCCTAGGTGCTCATCAGTAAATAAGTGGATGAAACACCTGTGGTACATTCACACAATGGAATACTATGCAGCAGAAAGAAAGAAGCAGCTCCTACCTTTGGTGACGGCACGGATGGAGCTGGAGAGCATTATGCTAAGTGAACTAAGCCAGCTGGTGAAAGACAAATACTATATGAATTCATCTTTAAGTGGAACCCAATCAACAAAACAAAGAAGCAAGCAAACTATAACCAGACACATTGAAATTTAGGAGAAACTGACAATAACCAGAGGGGATGAGGGAGGGAAATAATGGGGTATAGAAGGGAAAGGCTCATCAAGGAACATGTATGAAGGACCCATGAACAAATCCAAAGAGGGGTAGGATTGAGGGTTGGAGTTGTGTGTGGGTGGGGTGTGGAAAAGTGGTAGTTGGAAAACGGAAACAACTGTATTTGAACAATAAAAAAATGATTAAAAAATAATTACTCAAAAAAAACCAAAATAAAATCACCCATTATTTTATCACTCAAAAAAATAAAAAAGCAAATGAAATGCACATTGTAATGTTCTGCTCCACTTTTAAAGCAGGGCCTCTAGGTGGTTCCAGTAAGCCGAGTTTTAACAAGTGCTACAGGTGGTTTCCTTGCTTCCTCAGGCTTGGGAAGCTCTGTTTTAATCCAAGGATTGGGCATCTTTTTTTTTTTTGGAGCTAGGAGGTGGCTCCCCACCCCTGAGGAAGGTGCAATGGGAGTTGAGGAGAAGTTGGAAGAGTCCTGGACCTATCCTGGACCTTTCCTGGACCTATTCTCTCTCTACTCTCTTCCTTGGACTAACCTACATTCATGGACTAACCTAACCTTCTGGGGAAAATATCTCATTTCTTATTTCTGTCTTTACCTCCTTCTTGACTTTCTTTCCTCCTACATGTCATTTAATCTTCAGAGCCTACTATAGCTTCAAATCTAAAACCTATAAAACAAGGGTGTCCAACCTGCTGCCCACAAGCTGCTTGGGGCCCAGATGTCAATGAATGTGGCCCAGCACAAAATCATCAATTTACTTAAAACATTGTGAGATTTTTTTTTCATGATTTTGTATTGCAATGAATTTAATGTGTGGCCCAAGACAACTCTTCTTCTTTCAGTGTGGCCCAGAGATGCCAAAAGGTTGGAGACCCCTGAACAAAACTCATTTTCTCCCAGTTTTATTAATGTGACTTCTTTTGTTCATTATTTCCTCCCTCTCACAATTATTTATTAAGGGTCTCCTATGGTAAAACCCTGTGCTGAGAGAGTCTTTACTTCACATGCTATCACTAATTCTCATTCACACATGTTCAGAGCCTGGAGCTTATTTTCTCTTCTCTTTCTCAGGCCCGTGTGTGATTCCTTTTTATAATTGCTAGCCCCTTGATTCCCAGAAACCTGGCCTCCACTCCAGTCAAGACCTTCTTCACCCCAATGCAACTCAAGAAATTCTTATCAAGCACCTAGAACCTGAAATGCTAGGGCCCACTGGGACAAAGAGCAGAATTAACACAGGCAGGCTTTGCCCTCAAATAATTTAGTTTCTTAATCACCACAAAATCTATCACTCTTTCTACACCAGAGCTTCTCTTTAATCAAGTTTATACCTTATTACCAGACTAATTTTCCTAAAACACTGAAATTTCACTCCCCTGATCATAACTTTTCTATGTGTTTCCTGTGTTGCAAAGAGGGTCAAATCCAAATTCCTTAGCTGTAATGCAGACCTTCTACACCTTGGACCTTCCTCTTACAGTCAGCTTTCCAATAATTCCCAAATTGTCCTCCATGCTCTCACGGGCATTCCCATTTCCAGGGACATCAACAGTCTTTTGTTCTCATCCTTCTGCCTGGTATGCCATGCTCCCTCCCATCAAGTCTGCAAAAGTCCTTTGCATTTTACTATCTTCCTGAAGCCTTCTTGGACAGTCACATTTTGCAACATTCTTTGTCCTGCCCCTGCCACTACCCCCATTTGGCACTGAACCACTGAGCACATACTGATGGTATGGATTACCTTTACATATGTACTCATGTCCCCCAAATTAAACCGTAGGGACACAAAGCTCTTACACCATCATTTGTTATATTTCATGGAACCCATGAGATATAATGGCAATGATAAGCCCAAGCCCTGGCCACTTGTTGCACACCTTTGCTCATAACTTCTCAATGCTTGCTTTTGTTACTTTTTAAATTTAATCTTTATTGCATTTTTCATTACCATTTAGTTCCCTTATATACCCCACCCCCAGCAATCACCACACTGTTGTCCATGTCCATGAGTCCTTTTTCTTTTTTGCTCAATCCCTCCATCCCCTCACCTCCCCACCCATCAATCATCCTGCTCTCCTATGAAGCTGTCCTTGTTTTCCTTATTAGTTCAGTTTACTCATTAAATTCCATATATGAGTGAAATCATATGGTATTTGTCTTTCTCTGACTGGCTTATTTCACTTAGCATAATGTTTTCAATGTTTTCAATGTTTTCCAGGCCCATCCAAAATGTCACAAAGAGTAAAATTTTTTATGGGTGTGTAGTATTCCATTGTGTAAATGTCCCATAGTTGTTTTATCCATTTATCTACTGATGGACACTTGGGCTGCTTCCATATCTTGGTGATTGTAAATAATGCTGCAATGAACATAGGGGTGCGTATGTTATTTCAAATTAGTGCTTTGGGTTCCTTCGGATATATTCCCAGAAGTGTGATCTCTGGGTCAAAAGGCACATCCATTTTCAATATTTTGAGGTATCTCCACCCTGCTTTCCATACTGGCTGCTCCAGTCAGCATTTCCGCCAACAGTGCAAAAGTGTTCCCCTTTCTCCACATCCTCACCAGCACTTGTTTGTTGATTTACTGACTATAGCAATTCTGATAGGTGTGAGGTGATATCTCATTGTGGTTTTAATTTGCATTTCTCTGATAATTAGTGATGTTGAGCAGATTTTTGTATGTCTATTGGCCATCTGTATGTCCTTGGTACAATTTTTTAAATTGAAGTGTCTATTCAGGTCCTTTGCCCATTTTTTAAATTGAGTTGCTTGGTTTTTTTTTGGTGTTGAGTTTTGTAAGTTCTTTATAAATTTTGGATACTAACCCCTCATCAGGCATATCAGTGAATGTGTTCCCCAATACTTTTTATTTTATTGATTATTTCCTTTGTTGTGCAAAAACTTTTTAGTTTGGTGTAGTCCCATTTTTTTTCTTTTGTTTCCCTTGCCTGGGGAGATATATCCAATAAAATATTGCTGTGAGCAATGTCTGAGATTTTGCTGCCTATGTTTTCTTCTAGGATTTTTATGGCTTCAGGTTTAACAATTAAATCTTTGATCCATTTTGAATTTATTCTTGTGTGTGGTATAGGAAGGAAGTCTAATTTTATTTTGCTGCACGTATCTTCCAATTTTCCCACCACCAATTATTGAATAAACTATCTTTAGCCCATTGTATGTTCTTGCTTCCTCTGTCTAATATTAATTGACTAAAATGGTATGGATTTATTTCTGGGCTCTCTATTCTGTTCCATTGATCTATGTGTCTGTCTGATTTTTATGCCAGCACCATGCTGTTTTGATTATTATGGTCTTATAATATAGTTTCATACTAGTAGCATTCTTCTTCCAAATTTGTTCTCCTTTCTAAGATTCACTAATGCTTATGTGGGGCCTTTTGTGGATCCATATAAATTTTTGAAGTATTTGTTCTAGTTCTGTGAAATACGTCATCGGAATCTTGATAGGAATTGTGTTGAATTGCTTTAGGTAGTCTAGCAAAATGGACATTTTAATGATATTAATCCTTCCTATCCATGAACACAGTATGTGCTTCTGCTTACTTGCATCTTCTATTTCTTTTTTTTTTTGGTGTCATAATTTTCCAAGAACAGGTCTTTACATCACTGGATAGGTTTATTCCCAGGTATTTTATCCTTTTGTAGTAATTGTGAGGAGGATTGTTTCCTTAATTTCCCTTTCTGTTAGTTTCTCATTAACATATAAAAATGCAACTATTTTTGAATATTAATTTTTTATCCTGCTGCTTTGCTGAATTCACTTACCAGTTCTAGCAGATTCTTGGTGGAATTTGGGGGGTTTTCTATGTACAGTATTATATCATCTGCAAATAATGACAGTTCTACTTCTTCCTTTCCAATATGGATGACTTTTATTTCTTCTTCTGTTCTGATTGCTATGGTTAGGACTTCCAGTACTATGTTGAATAAGAGAGGTGAAAGCAGATATCCCTGTCTTGTTCCCAATCTTAAGGGAAATGCTTGTAATTTTTGCCTGTTGAGTATGATGCTGGCAGTGGGTTTGTTATATGTGTACTTTATTATGTTTAGGTAAGTTCCTCGAATTCCACTTTACTGAGACTTTTTTTTAAATCATAAATGGATGCTGGATTTTATCAAATGCTTTTCCTGCATCTATTGATAGGATCATGTGATTTATCCTTCATTTTGTTTATGTTTCAAATTTATTGATTTGTGGATGTTGTACCAACCTTGCATTCCCAGAATAAATCCCACTTGATCACAGTGTATCATCTTTTTGATGCATTGCTGTATTTGGTTTGCTAATAATTTCTTGAGGATTTTTTTAATTTATTTTATTGATTATTCTATTACAGTTGTCCCACTTTTTTCTCCCCTTTATTTCCCTCTATCCCTCCCATCAGCATTCTCCCACCTTAGTTCATGTCCATGGGTCATATATATAAGTACTTTGGCTTCTCCATTTCCCATACTATTCTTAACCTCCCCCTGTCTATTTTGTAACTACCATTTATGCTTCTTATTCCCTGTACCTTTTCCTCCACTCACCCCCCTCTCCCTCCCTGCTGATGACTGTCCATGTGATCTCTATTTCTGTGAATCTGTTCCTGTTCTAGTTGTTTGCTTAGTTTTTGTTTTCTAGGTTCAGTTGTTGATAGTTGTGAGTTTGTTGTCATTTTACCGTTTGTATTTTTGATCTTCTTTTTCTTAGATAAGTCCCTTTAACATTTCCTATAAAAAGGGCTTCGTAATGATGAACTCCTTTAACTTGACATTATCTGGGAAGCACTTTATCAACCCTTCCATTCTATTTTTTTAAAATATATTTATTGATTATGCTATTACAGTTGTCCCATTTCCCCCCTTCACTCCACTCCATTCTGTCCACCCCCTCCCTTCCACATTCCCCCCCTATAGTGCATGTCCATGGGTAATACTTATAAGTTCTTTGGTTTCTACATTTCCTATACTATTCTTACCCTCCCCCTGTCTATTTTCTACCTACCATTTATGCTACTTATTCTCTGTACTTTTCCCCCCTCTCTCCCCCTCCCAGTCCCCTATTGATAACCCTCCATGTGATCTCCATTTCTGTGGTTCTGATTCTGTTCTAGTTGTTTGCTTCGTTTTCTTTTGTTTTGGTTTTAGATGTGGTTGTTAATAACTGTGAGTTTGCTGTCATTTTTACTGTTCATGTTTTTTATCTTCTTTTACTTAGATAAATCCCTTTAACATTTCCTATAATAAGGGCTTGGTGATGATGAACCTCTTTAACTTGACCTTATCTGAGAAGCACTTTATCTGCCTTTCCATTCTAAATGATAGCTTTGCTGGATACAGCAATCTTGGATGTAGGCCCTTGCCTTTCATGACTTGGAATACTTCTTGCCAGCCCCTTCTTGCCGCTAAAGTCTCTTTGGAGAAATCAGCTGACAGTCTTATGGGAACTCCTTGGTAGGTAACTGTCTCCTTTTCACTTGCTGCTTCTAAGATTCTCTCCTTCTGTTTCATCTTGGGTAATGTAATGATGATGTGCCTTGGTGTGTTCCTCCTTGGGTCCAGCTTCTTTGGAACTCTCTGAGCTTCCTGGACTTCCTGGAACTCTATTTCCTTTGCCAGACTGGGGAAGTTCTCCTTCATTATTTGTTCAAATAAGTTTTCAATTTTTTGTTCTTCCTCTTCTCCTTCTGGCACCCCTATAATTCGGATGTTGGAACGTTTCAAGATGTCCTGGAGGTTCCTAAGCCTCTCCTCATTTTTCCAAATTCTTGTTTCTTCATTCTTTTCTGGTTGGATGTTTCTTTCTTCCTTCTGGTCCACATGATTCATTTGAGTCCCAGTTTCCTTCCCATCTCTATTGATTCCCTGGACGTTTTCCTTTGTTTCTCTTAGCATAGCGTTCATTTTTTCATCGAATTTTCGACCAAATTCAACCAATTCTGTGAGCATCCTGGTTACCAGTGTTTTGAACTGTGCATCTGATAGGTTGGCTATCTCTTTGTTGCTTAGTTGTATTTTTTCTGGAGCTTTGATCTGTTCTTTCATATCCTCTTCTCAGATTGTGCCCCTTATTATGATCTTGTGTCCTTCTTTGTCTCTTACTATATAGCCTTGGTTTTAAAGTCTATTTTGTCAGATATAAGTAATGCTACCCCAGGTGTTTTTTTTCTTTCCATTTGCCTGGTGTATTTTTTCCATCCCTTTACTTTTAGTCTGTGTATATATTTCAATCTGAGATGGGTCTCTTGGAGGCAGCATGTATATGAATCTTGTTTTCTTATCCATTCAGCTACCTTATGTCTTTTGGTTGGAGCATTTAGGCCATTTATATTTAAGGTGCATATTGATAGATAAGTATTTAGTGCTATTTTATTGTTAGACTATTTTCTTCTCTCTTCCTTCCTCTCCTCCTCCTCCTCCTCCTCATTCTTTTTCCTTTTCTTCTTAAATCAAGCCTTTTAACATTTGTTGCAATACTGTTTGGCTGTTAACACACTCCTTTTGCTTTTTCTTGTCTGGGAAACTCATTATTTCTCCTTTGATTTTAAATGGGTATGATAGTATGGGTTGTAGGTCCTTGATTTTCATCACCTTTAATATTTCACACCACTCCTTTCTGGCCTGAAAAGTTTCTGTTGAGTAATCAGATGACAGTCTACTTGGTGCTCCTTTGTATGTAACTACCTGCCTTTCTCTTGCAGCTTTTAGGATTCTCTCCCTGTCTTTAAGCCTTGTCATTGTAATTATGGTGTGTCTCAGTATAGGCCTCTTTGACTCAACTTGTTTGGAACTCTCTGAGCTTCTTGGACATGTCTTTTTCTTTCACCCAATTAGGGAAGATTTTGGTAATTATTTTTTCACATAGGTTCTCGATATCTTGCTTGCCCTCTTCTCCTGGTATTCCCATGATGCTGATTTTGTTATACTTCATGTTGTCCAAACTGTTTAAGCTCTTCTCATTTTTTAAAATTCTTTTTTCTCCCTTATCTTCAAATTCACTGATTCAGTCGTCTGCTTCATATACCTACTGTTAGTGACTTTCGGTGTATAATTTATTTCAGATATTGCATTCTTCATTTATGACTGGTCCTTTTTTACTATTTCCATGTCTTTTTTCATGCTGTTGAGTATACTTATAATATTTAGTCAAACCATATACCTGATAAATTGCTTGCCTCCTATTTATTTAATTGTTCTTCTGGATAATTCTCTTGTTCTTTCATTTAGGGTCTGTTTCTTCTTTTTTAATCTTAAATATTTTTGTGCATATATTTATTAACAAAAATGGAATTGTTCAGAACATATTAATTTGTATCTATTTCCCTTTATTATTTTATTTTATTTATAACTTATTTTATTGTTGCTGAAATACAGTTGTCTGCATTTTTCTGCCACCATTCCTCCCACCTCCCTTCCCTGATTCCAGCCCCCCTTCCTTTGGTCCATGTGTACTTTATAGTTGCTCCTGAAAACCCTTATCACATTTCCCCTCATTATCCCTTCCCTCCTCCCATCTGGTTACTGTCAGACTGTTCTTAATTTCAATGTGTCTGGTTATAGTTTGCTTGCTTCTTTGTTTTGTTGATTGGGTTCCACTTAAAGATGAATTCATATGGTATTTGCCCCACACTGCCTAGCTTAGTTCACTTAGCATAATGCTCTCCAGCTCCATCCGTGCCATCACCAAAGGTAGGAGCTGCTTCTTTCTTTCTGCTGCATAGTATTCCATTGTGTGAATGTACCACAGGTGTTTCATCCACTTATTTACTATTGAGCACCTAAGCTTCTTCCAGCACTTGGCTGTTGTAAATTGTGTTGCTATGAACATTGGGGTGCATAGGTTCCTTTGGATGGTGTTTCAGGATTCTTAGGGTATAATCCCAGCAGTGGAATTGCCAGGTCAAAAGGCAGTTCCACTTTTAGTTTTTTTTAGGAAATTCCACACTGTTTTCCACAGTGGCCGCACCAGTCTACAATCGCACCAACAGTGCACTAGGGTTCCCTTCTCTCCACAACCTCACCAGCACTTATTGTTTGTTGATTTGTTTATGATGGCCATTCTGACTGGTGTGAAGAGGTATCTCATTGTGGTTTTGATTTGCATCTCTCTGAGGGCTAGTGATGCTGAGCATTTTTCATATGTCTCTAGGCCCTCTGTTTGTCCTCCTTGGAGAAGTGTCTGTTCAGCTTTCTTGCCCATTTCTTAATTGGGCTTTTTGTCTTCCTAGAGTGGAGTCAAGTGAATTCTTTATATATTTTGGAGATAAAACACTTGTCCAAGGTATCATTGGCAAATACGTTTTCCCACACAGTTGGTTCTCTGTTCATTTTAATGCTGTTTTCTTCAGCTTGCAGAAGCTTTTTATTTTGATGAGGTCCCATCTGTTTCTTCTTTCTTTTATGTCCCTTGCTCTAGGGGACATATTAATGAAAATATTGCTGCATGGAATTTCTGAGACTTTCCTGCCTATGTTATCCTGAAGGACTTTTATGGTGTCATGACTTATATTTAAGTCTTTTATCCTACTTGAGTTTATTTTTTGTATGGTGTAAGTTGGTGGTTGAGTTTCTTTTTTTTTTTTTTTTTTTTTTTTTTTTTTTTGCATGTAGCTGTCCAGCTCTCCCAACACCATTCATTGAAAGGCTATTTTTACTCCATTTTACGATTCTGCCCACCTTGTCAAAAATTAATTGACCGTAGAGACTTGGGTTTCTTTCTGGCCTCTCTGTTCAGTTCCATTGTTCTATGTGTGTATTCTTATGCCAGTACTAGAGTGTTTTGATTACCATGGCTTTGTAATATATTTTATGTCAGGTATAGTTATCCCTCTTACTTTCTTATTATTTCTCAAAATTACTGAGGCTATTCAGGGTCGTTTATTATTCAATATAAATTTTTGAAATGTTTTCTATCTCTGTGAAATATGTCATTGGTACTTTAATAGGATTACATTGATTCTGCAACTTCTTTGGGTAGTATGGATATTGTGATGATGTTAACTCTTCCAATCAATGAGCATGGTATAGGCTTCCATTTGCTTCTGTCTTCCTTATTTTCTTTCTTCAGTGTTGTGTAGTTTTCTGAGTACAAGTCTTTTACTTCCTTGGTTAGGTTTATTCCTAGGTACTTTATTATTCTTGTTGCTATAGCAAACGGGATTTTTTCCTGATTTATGTTTCTGGTATTTCATTCTTGGTATGCAAAAATGTCTTTGATTTCTGAATATTGAGTTTGTATCCTGCTGTTTTACCAAATTTGCTTATTAGGTCGAGTAGTCTTTTGGTGGAGTCTATAGGGTTTTCTATGTACACTATCATGTCATTGGCAAACAATCACAGTTTTACCTCCTCCTTTCCAATTTGGATGCTTTTTATTTCTTCTTGTTGTGTGAGTGCTGTGCCTAGGACTTCCAAAACTATATGAACAGAAGCCGACATCCTTTTCTCTTGTTCCTGATCACAGTGGGAAAGCTTTTAGTTATGTCCGTCGAGTATGATATTGGCTGTAGGTTTTTCATATATGGCCTTTATTACATTGCTCCCTCTACTTCTTCTTTGCTAAGTGTGTTTTTATCATAAACAGGTGCCTTACAACATCAATGCTTTTTCTGCACTATTAATATAACCATGCTTTTTGTCTTTTGTTTTGTTTATGATATCTATTATGCTCATTGACTTGCAAATATTGTACCATCCTTGCATCCCTGGGATGAATCCAACTTGATAATGGTGTATGATGATTTTTTTGATATATTTATTGATTATGCTATTACAGTTGTCCCATTTCTGCCCCTTCACTCAACTCCATCCTGCCCACCCCCTCCCTCCCACATTCCCCCCCTATAGTGCATGTCCATGGGTAATACTTATAAGTTCTTTGGCTTCTACATTTCCTACACTATTCTTACCCTCCCCCTGTCTATTTTCCACCTATCATTTATGCTATTTATTCTCTGTACCTTTCCCCCCTCTCTCTCCCTCCCAATCCCCTATTGATAACCCTCCATGTGATCTCCATTTCTGTGGTTCTGATTCTGTTCTAGTTGTTTGCTTAGATTTCTTTTGTTTTGGTTTTAGGTGTGGTTGTTAATAACTGTGAGTTTGCTGTCATTTTTACTGTTCCTATTTTTGATCTTCTTTTTCTTAGGTAACTCCCTTTAACATTTCCTATAATAAGGGTTTGGTGATGATGAACTCCTTTAACTTGACCTTATCTGAGAAGCACTTTATCTGCCCTTTCATTCTGAATGATAGCTTTGCTGGAAACAGTAATCTTGGATGTAGGCCCTTGCTTTTCATGACTTGGAATACTTCTTGCCAGCCCCTTCTTGCCGCTAAAGTCTCTTTGGAGAAATCAGCTGACAGTCTTATGGGAAGTCCTTTGTAGGTAACTGTGTCCATATCCCTTGCTGCTTCTAAGATTCTCTCCTTCTGTTTCATCTTGGGTAATGTAATGATGATGTGCCTTGGTGTGTTCCTCCTTGGGTCCAGCTTCTTTGGAACTCTCTGAGCTTCCTGGACTTCCTGGAAGTCTATTTCCTTTGCCAGACTGGGGAAGTTCTCCTTCATTATTTGTTCAAATAAGTTTTCAATTTTTTGTTCTTCCTCTTCTCCTTCTGGCACCCCTATAATTCGGATGTTGGAACGTTTAAAGATGTCCTGGAGGTTCCTAAGCCTCTCCTCATTTTTCCAAATTCTTGTTTCTTCATTCTTTTCTGGTTGGATGTTTCTTTCTTCCTTCTGGTCCACACCATTGATTTGAGTCCCAGTTTCCTTCTCATCACTATAGGTTCCCTGTACATTTTCCTTTGTTTCTCTTAGCATAGGCTTCATTTTTTCCATCTAGTTTTTGACCAAATTCAACCAATTCTGTGAGCATCTTAATAGCCAGTGTTTTGAACTGTGAATCTGATAGGTTGGCTATCTCTTCCTTGCTTAGTTGTACTTTTTCCGGAGCTTTGAAGTGTTCTGTCATTTGGGCCTTTTTTTTTTTTTTGTCTTGGTGCGTCTGTTACTTTAAGGGGCGGAGCCTTAGGTGTTCCAGGGCGGGGCAGGGTAAAGCTGATTGCTACATTGTGACACTTTATGTGGGGGAGGGGCCGAGAGGGAGCAATGGCACCTGCTCCACTCTCCACCGGATTTTAGTCACTCCCTCTGCTACCCACAATCAAATTTGGCCCCTGTGGTGCTGGTTGCCGAGTGGGTCGGCTTGTGCACACTCTAGGCCCCCGTGGGTCTCTCCAATGACCTCTCCTCTGAGGCTGGGAGTCTCTCCTGCTGCCATCCCAATCCCCACAGGTGTTTTCAATCAGAGGTTTGAGGCTTGGAGCCCTGGGTTACGCGGTCTGCTTCGCTCCCCACCGTTCATCCCAGTTTATCTATGTGCGAATGTGGAGCCACGGGGTGCTACCCACCTCTCTGCCTGCCCCATTCTCTGCCACTCTGAGTCCGGCCCTCTCGGTTTATCAGTTCGCGAATGTAGGGCAGGACCTGCTAGTGGTCAGATTGCCTGCCCCGTTGGTCCCACACTCCGCCAGTCTTGGTCCCTCCATGGCCAAGCGAGTCCTCTCCGTCCCGGTGCCTGTGTCTGTCCTACCGGTCTGGATGTATGTTTCTTTTTTATCTACTTGGTGTCGGACTTCCTTGCCGTTTGATTTTCTGTCAGTTCTGGTTGTGCGAGGAGGCCCAGTGTGTCTACCTACGCCGCCATCTTGGTTCTCTGGGGTATGATCATTTTAATGGATTGCTGGATGCGGTTTGCTGATATTTTGTTGAGGATTTTAGGGTCTATGTTCATCAGCAATGTTGGCCTGAAGGTTTCTTTCTTTGTTATGTCTTTATCTGGTTTGGGGATTAGGATAATGCTGGCTTCATAGAAAGAGTTTGGGAATCTTCCGTCTTCATGTATTTTTTGGAAGAGTCTGTGAAGGATACGGGTTAGCTCTTCCTTAAATGCTTTGTAGAATTCTCCTGTGAAACCATCCGGTTCAGGAGTTTTGAGTGCCAGGATTTTTTTTTTTTGATTAGTGCTTCAATTTTGTCAGCTGTTATTGATCTGTTTAGGTTTTCTCCTTCTTCTTGGTTCAAGTTTGGAAGATTATATTTTTTGAGAAATTTGTCCATGTCACCTAGGTTTTCAAATTTCGTAGCATATAATTGTCCATAGTACTTTCTTACACCCTTTTATCTGTGCAGTATCAGTAGTAATCTCTCCTCTTTCATTTCTGATTGTGTTTATTTGGGTCCTCTCTCTTTTTTTCTTGATGAGTCTCCTTAAAGGCTTGTCGATTTTGTTTATCTTTTCAAAGAAATAGCTCCTGGATTTATTGATCCTTTGAATTGTTTTTTTTAGTTTCTATGTACTTTCATTCTACTCTGATCTTGGTTATTTCCTTCCTTGTACTTGCTCTTGGCTGTTTTTGTTGTTGTTCCTCAAGTTCTTGCAGGCGTAGGGTTAGGTTCTTTATTTGAAATGTTTCTATCTTTTTTAGGTAGGCCTGTGTCGCTATTAACTTCCTTCTCAGGACTGCCTTCACTGTGTCCCAGAAGTGTTGATTGTTGTAAGTTCATTTTCATTTGTTTCCAGAAATTTTTGATTTCTTCCCTAATCTCGTTCTTGACCCATTCATTGTTTAATAGCATGCTATTCAATCTCCCTGAGTTTGAGTGTTTTGGGTTTTTTCCTTGAGGTTTGTTTCTAGTTTCAGTACCTTGTGGTTGGAGAAAATGCTTGATATGATTCAATTTTCTTTAGTTTGTTGAGGCTTAGTTTGTGTCCTATCATGTGGTCTATCTTTGAAAATTTTCCATGTGCATTTGAAAAAAATGTGTATGTTTTTCCTTTGGCATGAAAGGCTGTCTCTCTATATATATCAGTTAAGTCCAATTCATCTAGAGCATTGTTCATGGCCACAATATCTTTGGAAGATATCTATATATTTTTTGGAAGATGTGTCCATTTGTGACAGTGGGTTGTTAAAATCTCCTACTATAATCGTGTTGCTGTCTGCATCTTTCTTGAAGTCCTCCAAGATTTTCTTTATGTATTTGGGTGCTCCTATGTTGGGTGCATATATATTTACTATGTTTATGTCTTCTTGATGGATTCTTTCCTTGAGTATTATGAAGAGACCTTCTGGGCCTCTTTTTGTGGCTTTTTTTTTGAAGTATTTTGTCCGATATGAGTATTGCTACCCCGGCCTTTTTTTCCTTTCCCTTTGCTTGGAATATTTGTTTCTAGCCCTTCACTTTCAGTCTGTGGTTTTGTGGTTATGTCTTGTGTTTTGAGGTGGGTCTCCTGTAGGCAGCATATGTGTGGGTCATGTTTTCTTATCCATTCTGCTAGTCTGTGTCTTCTGATTGGGGCATTTAATCCATTTACAGTTAAGGTTATTATTAATAGGTACTTATTCATTGCCATTTATTTGTACCTATTTTCCTCTCTCACTGTTTTTCTTCCTGTTCTCAAAGCAAGCCCTTTAACATCTCCTGCAGAGCTGGTTTGGTGGAAGTGTATTCTTTTAGACTTCTTTTGCCCAGGAAGCTCCTTATTTGGCCTTCCATCTTGATTGAGAGCCTTGCTGGATAAAGTAGTCTTGGTTGAAGGCCTCTGGTTTTCATTACTTATATTATTTCTTGCCATTCTCTTCTGGCTTTGAGTGTTTCCATTGAGAAGTCAGCTGCTAACCTTATCGGGGCTCCCTTATATGTTACTTCCTGTTTCTCCCTTGCTGCATTTAAGATTCTCTCTTTATCTTGGAATTTTGCCATTTTAATTATAATATGTCTTTAAGTGGGCCTCTTTGGGTTCCTCTTGATTGGGACTCTCTGTGTTTCCTGGATTTGTGTGACATTTTTCCTCATCAAATTAAGGAAGTGTTCCATCATTATTTTTTCAAACAGGTTTTTTATCCCTTGCTCTTCTTCTTCTCCTTCTGTATCCCTATCATATGGATTTTATTACATTTCATGTTGCCCTGCAGTTCCCTTAAGTCCTCTTCATTTTTTCTGAGTCTCTTTTCCTTTTCTTTCTCTTTCAGGGTGTTTTTTTCTACCTTGTCCTCCAGCTCACTGATACGATCCTCTGCTTCATCTAGTCTACTTTTGGTTTCTTCTACTGTGTTCTTCGGTTCAGAAATTGTATTCTTCATTTCCTCTTGGCCCTTGCTGATAGTTTCTATTTCCTTTTTCATGTTGATATAGTTTGCAGTGAGTTCATTATACTTTCCCTGTAGTTTCTGATAATTCTCTGTGAGCTCATTAAGCTTCCTGATAACCTTTGCTTTGAACTCAATATGTGATAGTTGACTTGCCTCTTTTTCATTTAGCATTTTTTCTGAGGCTTCCTCCTTTCCTTTCATTTGGTTTTTTTTTTTTTTTGTCTTCCCATTGTCTGTGAGAGTCTTCCTGTTTGCCTCCCTTTCTTATATTGATCTGTTTTGATTCCCTGGGTTTGTGGTGTTAACTTCTATGGTAGGAGATCTGTGAAGTTATGTGGTGCAGTCTCCTTAATCTCCTGAGCTTGCTGATCTTGGGCTGTCCTTTATGTTGGCTCTGTGTATGTCTTTGGGTTTTGATTGTTGTTGGGTCTTTCTTTTGTGGGTCCTTCCCACCAGATGGTTAGCTGAGGGTCACTGTCCACCACCTCTTGTATTCTGTTGTACAGGTGTGAGCAGGTTGTGTTGGAGCTATTTCCTCCATGTGTACAGGTTTTGAGGCTTTTCTCTTGCCCTTGTTCAGTTGTTTGTTCTGAGTAATTTCTCCACTATGTAGTTATATTTCCAGATCGGTCCTGGATTGAGGTTAGTGTGGCTTCCACTCCCTCCTTCACCTTCTTCCATTGTTATCTGTTGGTGGTTCCTTTGTTGGTGTGTTTCCTCTTCCAGCAGGTATCCTGGTGTTCACACCTTCTACCTACTCTTTTTTGTGATTGGTTGGAGGGGAAAGGTGAAATGGTTTAAGACAGCAGGAGTGTGTTCTATGATATTTAAAGTACCAGCCCGTAGAGAAGAGATAGGCGATCCTTTGGATATGTATACTGTTAACTGTGATATTTCACCCAACTATAACTTTTTAGAAAGGGCGGGAAAAAAAGAAGACTCTTCTTATGGGGGCAGGGTGGAGGGAAGGATTGTGAGTTGGGTCTAGAAGGCAGTGAGCTTGTGGGAGGTCAGATTATAAGGTAAAGTGAGAGTAAAGGATAGAAGATAGTTGTAGTATGTGAGAGAATAGGGTTAACCACAACAGTAATAAAGTTCAGGAAACAGTGAAGTGGGCTAAGATCTGGGAGGGATGCTGTGTAGTATTTACAAATGTATGAAACAGCTATTATTTACAATAATAATGGAGCAACAATCATATGACAGAATCTATGAGATCTGGATAACAAGAATAGGAAGTATAGGACCTAGAGTAGTATGCTAATGGAACACAAGTGATGTAAAAGACAGTAAATTAATAATACAGTATGAAAGAGAGAACAAAGGAAACCAGTCAAACAATGCAATTTAACCAGCCAAGTGAAGAAAACTAAACAGGAAAAAAAGAAATACAGAAATACTAATAAAACAAAAGATGTAATAATAATGAAAAGGTAATAATACAAATATATAATAACTTGCAAGTTCTCTGGAGCAGCAAAGTGAAATTTGTCTCACTGTCTCAGCTGTTGGGATGCCCCCTCTTTGGGTCTAACTCTCATCTTTTCACAGTCCCAGGTTTTATTGTCTCACTTGTGAGAATTAAAAAAAAAAAAAAAAGCCTCCTGCTGGCTTCATACTGGCCAAGCCAGTTTTGCCAGTCTTCCTGGCTGCAGCAGGCTGAGAGTGGGTTGGTTCCCTCTTCTCCCTTCCCAATTGGCACTCGGCCATCCCCCAGCCCAGTTCCCCAGCAGCCTCCAGTCCCCCAGGTTTGGTTGCGCAGTCTCCCCAGGGCCTTGGGTGTGGGCATAGGGCCTTCCAAGCCACCAAGGGAGCAACACACGGCTGGGTGGGGAGGAGTCCAGAGCGGCTGCTGCAAGAGAATTCCCCAACAGCTGCCTATGCCATATGCTATGCCTATGCTCTCTTTTTTCACTTTTTCTTTTTGAGAAATTCCTCCTGCTCAAGCTTGCCGCTGTGTACAAGGAAGGGTCTGGCCTCTCACACAGCCCACCCCTCCAACTAGACTGGGGACTATCTGGGTCACGGGTTGTCACCACCCAACTCTCAACTCTCCCCAGCCTGCATCCACAGTCTCCGTGGGTGCTCACAGCTCCCATGTGTTTGCCACTTCATCCTTATTCCCCTCCCTGCAACTTCAAGCAACTAGGTCTCTGCCAGTGCTGCTCAAATCTTGTTTGACAGGGGAGGGAGTGGTTGACCTGGCTGTTTCCAAACAGTCCTGCGGCAGGAGGGCACCGGGCCTGGGGCTACAGCCACCCTGGTCTCCAGGCTGGTCCCAGGGACCTTATTGTCCTGAAGCACTCTCTTTACCATCCGATTTTTCAATGTCCTCTACAAGTTTTGGTCTCCTATCTTCATATATGCTGGGGTACTGTTGGGCATACTCTCTGTTCCTCAGTACATTGGCTAGGTGTTTCAACCGTGTGCACGGGGAAGTGGAATCCACTCCCATGTATCTCGCCACCATTAGAATCTCAACTCTTGAGAAATTTAAAACATTTTGGCAGACTTCTAGGATGGTATGATTAGTCCTGTTTTTACCATGTAAAAGAAGACATATAAAAGAAGCAGTCCCTAGGTTAAATATGAATATTGTGTTGTTTCTTTTTATGAGGTCTGTCGGGAAAAGTCCAGGCATTGTTAATACAATGAGAATGGTTTGCACAACATCGATGTAACCTGGCAGCCAAGGGGAGTGGACTGGAATGTGCATGTGTGAAAAATAATGACTTTACTATACTGGTCTGTGGGGGTGGTAGATGCTGTTGAGTGAGCATATGTATTGTGTGGTCGTCACATTCAAAATGACTGAGCGAGTGGAGCAACTAATCTGCATCAAAATTTGCATTAAACTTGAACATTCCTCCATGGAAATTATTTGGATGATTCAGAAGTCCACAGTTATGGGCAACTGGTGATTGGCAGCCTCATCACAACAATGCACCTGCTCATGTATCATGTCTTGTGCAAAGCTTTTTGGAAAACATCAAATCACCCAGATGATTCAGCCCCCCTAAAGCCCAGATTTTGAACCCTGTGACTTCTGGCTTTTTCCAAAATTAAAATGACCTTTGAAAGGGAAAAGATTTCAGACTGTTGAAAAGATTCAGGAAAATACGACAGGGTGGATGGCAATTGGGAGAATTGTGTGAGATCCCAAGGTGCCTACTTTAAAGGGGACTGAGGTGTCATTATCCTATGTACAATGTTTCTTGTATCTTGTCCAATAAATGTCTATTTTTCATATTGTATGGCTGAATACTTTCTGGACAGACATCATATATTTTTACATACTAGAAATCAATGAAAGTGGAAGTTTTAATATTCTTTCCTTACCCAGTGAATTGCCTTGATCACCTCTGGAATGTGTATTTCCACTTTGAAGATGCCTTGCATACAGTCAACGGACTTCCTAATGAGGCCTCATCCATCTGGAGTCTTTCTTAAACTTTGAGCTGCTCTAGGGAGTGAAGTTGGAGATTATTGGTCCACTGGAAAGGGTGGGCAGAGGAGAGCCTGTCCGATTTCTCTAATGTCTAACCCCATTTGGGATTGTGAGGAATCATGTTGAACTTAAAACCATATCCTTGTACCTGAGGTTTAACGATTCCTAAACTGAGTGGCCAAGCTCTGGGACACTCCCTCCTAGGATTCAAACTCAGAACCTGAAGCCAGGCACCCATGGCTACTCCATGGGCTAGATTCCTAGCCCACTGAGGGCCATAATTAGGCAACAGGAAACTCTCAGTCTTCACTACCCATTCCCAAATCAGAATCTTTTCGGTTAACCAACACTTCAATTATTTTTATACTCTGAGGGATACCCCACTATAACTGATATGAAAACTAAGTTCATCATAAAACACTTTCTTAAATCTCATTTATCTAAAAATAAATAAATTGCATGTTCAGATATTTCATAATGAGACACTATGCAAATTAATTAGGTTTCTCTTAACAGAGGCCTGAGCACAATGGCTGAGACTCAACAATTTATACTTTCCTATTAATGAGGTAGGTAATACAGGACTGATGTGACAGCTTCAGTTCCACCAAGGGGTCCCCCAGCCAGGAACCTGGCCTACAACCCAGGCACATTCCTTGACCAGCAATGGACCCAGCGACCGTTTGGTTTGTGGGATGATGCCCAACCCACTAAGCCACACCGGTCAGGGTGAATGTGTTGATTTTTAAATGAAGACATCAATATTCCATATTTCCAAATTGTTTTCCCCCCTCTTAACTTTTCTGGTACATTGCAAGTAGGTTTTATAATTCATACTCATCTGTACTGTTGCACTAAGTGATGATATTACAGATTATAAAAAAGATTTAGTATTTTGAATCTTCGGCCATTCTGGGTAAAGATCAATTTCAATTATAATTTTACTGCCTACAGAGTGGAGGTGGGTGGGGTCAGCACAGGAAGGGCTGCAGAGAAAGCTGAGGACACGGGGGCACTTGCCCTCCCCTCCACTCTGATCCTCACCTGGAGATTTCCCTCCCACCCGAGTCTATTTCTCCATCCACCACAGAAGGTTCCAGATGGTACTTTAAGTGGCCAGAATCATTACTAACAGTTGAGTGTTCAAAATCTGAGCAGTCTTTTTAATAAAGTGTCCACTGTAGGAATCCTGAGTAAATGGGTAGTAAAAAAGAGCCAGGCTTTTATTTCCTTAATTAGCAGCAGGATATTGGATGTGGCAAAGTTTAGTTAAATAACTAAATGCAGAATCTCATTCTCCAAGGGGATAAAAATCAGCTGAAGCCCTGAAGCCTACCTCTTTTATTCTACTCTGCCTTTGACCTGGAGCTGTCCCATCTTATTTTCAGCTTGTAGGCATACTACCCAGGCATGCTAATGAGAAGACCAAGGGCCTACCATGGGCACATGTCCCCCACAGACTCAGTCTCTCTCCTTCCTCACTTTGCTAGGGGTGTAGAGGTCTGTTCATCTCCTAAAATAAGTATGTTTCCATCATCTTTAAATCATGACATATTTGGAATAAAATCCAAACCTCTTTTCCTGGCACTGTGGTCTTCACTGACCTTCTTGAACCCACTCAGACCAGCTCCCTGCTCTTTAGCCACATGGTTTCTCTAGGTTAAAGGGCTTCCAGAATACCTGGCTCTTTTCCCCCTGGGGCCTTTGCACCTTTTCCTCCTACTCTACAAGAATCTCTCCTTCTTTCTCAGAACAATCAATCCTGGCCTGCTTTAATTGAGAAAGCACCACCTTCATGCACCCTCATTCTCCATCTGATAGCTTATCTCCTTTGTACCACCTAACCTCAGTCTACTATTTGGGTGTCTGTTCACAAACCAAGGTTATGGGCAGCCTCCCCACTTTTAGGGCAACATCATGAGACTTTAAATCACTATTTATTTTCCTGTCTTTTCTGCCTACAGAGCTGTGATAAGTGGGGGAATCAGGGGATCTAGCTGATTCTCTCAGGAGGCTATAGCCAATGTAGTGACCACTAGCAGATCCTAGGGCAACACATCTCTTTAGACCAGGGTGGAGATGGGCCAGTATGGGCCTGAGAAGCCTGCTATCCTCACACACAAAGGCAGGGGCAGGGCTGTCTCAGAAAACAATTTCAGTCCTGGTCCAGTCGTGGGACAGTTTTGAAGCTGCAAATTCCATGCCATAGGAATTTTATTCTGTGGTCATTTTATTCTGAATAACTTAGTGTTACTGAGCACCCCATAGGCATAAAGAAAATTCTCATCAATATTCATAAGCTAGCCTATGATTTGAGCAATATAATTTCTTGGAGGGGAATCAGAGATAAACTTTGTAGGTAACCAGAACTATAATTTGCTATGGTGAGTTGTTAGGTAAAGGCAGTTAAATGTTAGGGTCAGCTTCCAGAAAGGAGTATCATCATTTGATGTACTTGTTCTTATGCCACTTTTTCAGACAATAACTAGATAGCAGAAAACTGTCACAAACAAATGACAATAATCCCCACCCATACAGTTAAGATGTCCTCTACCCCTATCTGCTTAGCACCTCCAGAAAGTGTATATCATAGCTAATAGATAACAGAAGTACATTTTACCCTTCATATCCATGGGTTTCACATCCTCGGATTCAACCAATGCATTTCAAAAACAGTATTTTCTCATTCACAACCATAAATTCCCAACTGTGGATTCCCAACCATGGATCAAAAATACTGTTTTTGATCTGCAGTTGGTTGAATCTGTGGATGCAAAGGACAACTGTAGTTAAGTTTTGGAGGAGTCAAAAGTTATACATGGATTTTTTGAAGGGTGCCGCTAACCCCAGCATTGTTCAAGAGTCAACTGTAGCCCTGGCCAGTGTGGGATTGATGTTTCTCTCACACATAGATGTTTCTCTCCCTCTCTTTCTCCCTCCTTCTTTCCAAAAAAAAAAAAAAAAAGAGTCAACTGTAGCCCTGACTGGTGTGGCTCAACGGGTTGGACATCATTCCTCAAAGCAAAAAGTTGCCAGTTCAATTCCCAATCAGGGCATATACCTGGGTTGCAGGCCTGGTCCTGCGTGCTCAACCGATGTTTCTCTCGCACATCAATGTTTCTCTTCCTCTCTTTCTCCCTTCCTTCCCCTCTCCCTAAAAATAAATAAAAATAAAACCTTTTTAAAAAAGTCAACTGTATAAGCTTTTTGAGGCCAGTGATTTTGACCATCTTTCTTATTATGGTATCCCAGTACCTCAAATAGTTCCTGTCTCCTAGAGGTACACCATGTGGATTTGCTGAGTGAATAAATGATGCATAACACATTAATATAGAAAAATGCTATTTTGGTAGAAGGAGTAGGCATCAAGGGTTTCCTTCCGCTCACCCAACATGAAATTATTAATTCTGATGTAGATTTTAAATAATGACTACTAGAATATGGCTGATTTTGCTCACTGGAAATTATTGAATCTACTAGGAGGTCATTCCTACTGATCCACGTATGTTTTCTACAGGTATGGGAGTCCTATTGAATCTTTATGACCATTTGCAAAGTTATGTCTCAGAGAGCTGGGGCCTGCCTTTCCTGTCATATGGCAGCCTTCTGCTGGGTCCCTCTGCTGGTCTCTGCATGTGTGCACACTCGATGGAGGGAAAGGGCTGGCAACACAGGGCTCAGTGCCTATGTTCTAAATCATACTCTATTCTGCAAAACCCCAAGAGACCCCACTCACCCAACCATGGTCTGCAACCTTGATTCACATTTTTACTTAAAAATGCTATTAATAACTTTTCACTGTTTCAGCCTCAGTCTCTTAAGAGATGTGCAAAACAGAAAATCATGTATCTTCAAAGCTCTGAAGCTTTAAATGATGAAAATAAACATTATCTCTCTTATTTCATTCTTTCTCTTAATCATCCGAATTAATTTGTATACACATTTTTATTTGGATGTGATGACTGTGAAAATTTCAAGCATAACCATTTACAACTTCTTTAAATGGCATAATGTTCTGGGTTTTTCAAAGAGCAGGGGAAACCATCTTTGGCTTCTACTACAGCATCCACATTCTGTGCCCATTCTGATTGTTTCTGTCTCCTTTTCTATCTTTTGGCAATATTGATGTCATCTCTCTTTGGTAAATTTAGTTACCTTTTAATTGCCAATAGAAGAAAGCAACACCTAAAATAATCTTCATCCTCAAATACACTTACCAGAATGAACATGCCAAAAAGTCAAAATTGTATGAAACAAAAAAGATTAGCCCAGAATACTTATTTTCTGTTTGTTTTCCTACATTCCTAATTTAATAGTTTGATAACTTTAATTTGGCACGAACCCTCAATTTTGGTTGAGCATAGGCAATATAAATGATCAAGCCTGAAAATTCAAGTTAAAATTCTCATTTGAGAACTTAACATTGTCTGAATTAATTGTCCACACTGGCCAAGGAAGTTCAGTAAATATGGTTCTGCTCAACCTTTTTAGAGGCAGAAAGAATATTTCAGGATCCTCACCTGAGTCCCACACATTTGTCTGTTTCTTTCTTACACTGTTTATCTATTCATGTGTGAATTGAGGTGCACATATCAGGGCAGAGAGGATAAGATGGAAAAGGAGAATATAGTAAATCTAGCCCAGAGGAGCAGTTCTGTTCCTCTAGATGTGGGCAGGGTTGGGGGAGAGAAGAGCAGGAGAAATTACATTCTTTTAAAGGTTGGCTTTTTGTGGGATTTTTTTTTAATAATTTAACTTTTGAGAAAAAAATCAACTGATACTGAAAGGGAATATTTTTTCAAAATGTTTGTTTCAAATACCTTTCTAATTATCTAGTTATATGATGATGTGTGTATATGTTTATGTGTATGTATGTATCTGGAGTTAAATGGGTTGTACATGGTTATCTAGAGTTACATGGGACACATGGTGGTGGTGTGAAGGGGAGAGGTGAGAAAGAGCTGTCCAGGTGTCACAAACCTGTAGTAGATAGGGGGAGAGCAAGAATGTGTCAGCAGGTTTCAGAGCTGAATGGATGTATCATGCCTGTGGCCATTTCCCTTGACTAACACATTTTCATTAATGGTATTTTAATGCTAATGTAGTCTTCAGCATTCCACCTCCCAAAGTCTTGTTCTGACAGAAGCAAGACTTTACCTCCACAAAAACAAATCAATGATTTTACAGATTCCAGCTGGTGTCGCAGAGAAGGAAGTCAAAAGCCAAATGTGTGTGTCCAGGGCAGGCTGCAGAGGGCACTGAACTGTAGAGCCAGGCACCGGCATCTTCAGTTCTGGCAGAGGCCTCTAGATGGTGCAGGTGAGATTGCAGTGAGGGAAAGCCCCTCCGGCTTTTCAGAACTCAGCAGACAAGACCGGAGTAATTAAGGAAGAGTTCCCGAGAAAGCTTTTGGAACAGAAGGAAAGAAGGCTGGCAGCAGAGAGTGCCTCATCCTGGGCAGCTCTGTCGGCCTCCAGCACCTGCTTCTGAAGGCACCTGTGAAACCTGTTGGCCCAAAGCTGGACTGTGCCTGACTTCCTTCACAGACCATCTTCTGCTTGGATTAAAAACTGACACTCCAACGGGGTACAGGTAAGTCTTGGTCCCTTTCTTTGGTTTTCTGAACTCATAAAGCATGGATGAGACTGAGGTATTATGGGCTGCCAAACAGCCTGAGTGCATTTTTGAAATGCGCGTCATATTTAGGTTGCGTTTGAACAAGCTTTCCCAGTTACTGTACATGTGTGCTACTAGTTCTAAGACATGAGATTGTTCCTTTGTCTTCAGAAAAACATCAGAAACCCTATTTTGCTATTTGGTTAGTGAACCAAACTCTGTATGTGCTTAGCAGGCTTTAAGATTTGACCACTAGGACAATGGTTATCTCCAGAGAGCGTGAAAGTGTCTTTCTCAGGTTTGCCTTGAGCTGGTTATGGACCAGTGGCTGCACTCTGTACCTGCGTCCCACCCCCTAGTGCCTGCCCCAGGAGACTTAAGGTGCAGGTTTTGGCCTCTGTATTGAGGGGGAGGTGAGGGGATCAGGGTTGTGGGTTTGTACTTCTGATGATTGAGGCTTTCATTTCCAGTCAAGAGACTCCTCTTGATGCCCTGACAAATCATGGAGGAGTTTGGATTTCCTAGCATCCTTCAGCAATTGCTCCTGCACTGCAAAGGCTAGAGGTGTTAGGACAAGGAACAAGGGGCAGCAGGTGAGGGTTCAAAAGGGACAATTATAGCAGGAAAGTGTGGGGCAAAAGCCCTGTAAATCAAGGGAATTTGACAGAATTGGTAGAACACAGGGATTTGAGATGCTAAGAGTAAAGAATGGAGAGAAGAGGGTGGTAAACAAAGACCAGGCCCCTTCTCTGCTCTCCAGTTTGCCACTGAGGTTGCACTTTAGAGACACCTCTAGCCAAGAGTGAAACTGCAGCTAATTCCAAATATTAAAGAGGTGAAAAGCCATTATGGACTAGAGAAGAAAAGGAATCAATTCAAATAATTAAGATAGAGAATATGTTTTGCCTGACTTGAAGCTCTGAGATTTCTAAGCCACAGTCACTCACCACCTTTAAAGTAACATTTTAACAGAGTCCACCAAAAAGAGAGTTACTCACCAAAGTTAGGAAATTTACATTTGCTCTGATAATGGCCCATATGTGCCCTTTGTCACTGGAGGAGAAGATTGGGGGCCCCAGTGACTATTAGCTGGGGTCTCTGCTCTACTCTCTCCCCATCTTTAAGTGATCCAGGCTGTGCTGTATTAACTTGTGACAACACATTTGCAGAGTAATCCTGACAACACCCATCTTTGGGTGAAAAAAATAAAATTTCCCTGAAATGTTTGATTTTCACTCTCTGGGCACTACCCAGTTTATAAAAGTAAACAACAGGGTTTTCCTTTTGTTGATGATACATATTTTGAAGTGCAGAAGTGTCAGTAGCTCACCCTTCTTTCTTAAGCATCATTGTGTCCCTGAACTTAGCACAGAACCTGTCATAGGCAGCAGCCTAGTGTTTCCTCGAGGAAGTGAAGATAGACCTGGTATTACCACCCATTCCATTTAACAGGGTGCAAAACTGAGATGACTCTTTTAACCAGGGAGTGTCAGAGTTCCATATGTCCCAAAGGGCCACAGGTAGGTAGAAGTTAGGTCACTTGAGTCTCCTTTGTGTGATCAAGTGAGTGAGTTTTGTGGTTTCCAAAAAAAAAAAGGAAAATGGAATCCATTCTCAAGGAAATGCCCAGATACCCAGCTTCAAAGACTCAAGAAAAAAACTGACATGTAAACAGTAGCAGTAAACAGGGTGGTGGTGTTTTGGACCCAGCCCAATGATTAAAGGGTCCAGCCCCTCAGGTGGGTTCCCTCCAGGGCTCTCTCAGGATCTTGTCTGCATGCCTCTTAGCAGCTTTCCTCCTGGCCTTTGTTTCTTCAGTTATCTGAGAGACATCTGCCTGCTCAATCCTTTGATTCAGTTTTAGTTTCTGCCTAAGCAGTTCTACCCTAAATAGCATCATTAATTAAGTTCACTTGGCACATTAGATCAATTAGGAAATGAAGGTCTCTGAGACTACCACCCATCAAAGCCTACCATGCTGAACTTGAATTCACATATTGTGGGCAGAACTGTTTATTTAATACCCAATTATTATTTCTTAAAAAGTAAAGCAAGGGAAGATAAATTGATTTCTAGTCATTTAACCTGTACCCTATACTTCTACAGCACTTTACAAAGCATTTTTATGCATGTCTTACCTATTTTCCAAATAAGGAAACGGAGGTTTAGAAAGGTTAAGTGACTTGCCCAAAGCCATATAGCTAATAATGATTATGGTACCAATAATAGCTAACATGGATTACACCGGCAACATGTTGTATAACTTGTAATTTGGAGGACTAAAACTAGAACATTTGTCTCCTGCCTCGGACTGGTAGATTTGCCTCTTTAAGAATAACCAGGGTGCAGGAACTACTATAAAGGACACATGGACAAAATCAAGGGGGAGGGTGGAGGTGGGCGAGGGAGGTGGGTTCAGCTGGGGTGGGGTGGAGGGATGGGGTGAAAAGGCACACAACTGCAATTGAATAACAATAAAAAATTAAAATTATATATATAAAAAAAAGAACAACCAAGGAAGGTGCTATGACAACCACCAGGTAAGAATAGGGTAGAATGAGTAAATGCTCCCCTTTGTATATCTCATTTTTCCAGGGTTGTGTCAACTAAGACACCACACCAGTGACTGGCCTTCTGTCTTCATCATAGGCAAGGGCTAAAGAGGAAATGATCTCCATTTCATTTTTTGTGAACCATCCCAATAAAGGTTTGGTAATAGAAGAAATACTGGAGTGGAAAATATTGAATTGCTTTTTGTATATAGCATAAACATAGTTGAATATAAGTAATTTCAGGTAGTTCCATCTAATATAGTCTAGGAACTCAGAGAAATTTTCAAATGGGTTTTGGGACTCAGGCATCCCGACAACTCCTTGGCCTCTGTTAATATAAACAAATGAGACCAAACTGTATTTAATTTTTCATCATTGTCTGCCCTAAGGTAGTCAGAGAGCATTTCCCAAAGGCTGTTTACCTTATACAAACAAAGCTAAGGAAAAAGCGTTACCCTGGGTCTTGGCAGGAAGGTGAGCCATTCATTAAATCCTATATAAAGGCCTCCTACAATCCAAGGTATCCTCCATCCCAGTGTCCTTTGGTGGACATAGTGGACACTCAATGAAAATATGTTCATTGAGTGAGTGTTTGTGTCAAAAGAAAAGTTGCCAATTGTTCTAATCACACAGTAGGAGCAAGATGCTGCATGAACACCTAAGTACCCAAAGTCAACAAGCAAACAAACTGCAGTTAGCAAAGCTACCTTCTCTGGGTGCTCTTTGAGAGACATGTTGTTTCTCAAAGGCTGGGTACCTGAGGATGTCAAACACACTGCCTGCACAGTGGAACAGACACACATTGTGAAGCTGGAGGAGTTCACCCTCTGTCAGTTCCCCCTGAAGTTCCCAAAGGACTGTGCACATTGTAGCACACTTAACTAACAAGGAGACCTTTATTTTCCATTTCTGACAAATCAGGTCACTGTGGAAAATGGGTGGGTGGTAATGAGCCTTGCGGAGGGAGATGTATTTGCAGTGATAGCTACAGGTCATGTTATCTCAAGTCATTTCACTAGCCAGTAAGTCAGACTGCTCTACAAATGGCAGGAAGGGGACTTGGCTTCTGAGTCTTGATGGAATCAGTAAGCAGAGCAATAACAGCTACAATTGTATTGTCATTATTAATAATAGCGAGGCTCAGGGTGCATGGAAACTAAGCTTAACTGTGGTATTTCTAGATCCCTTAGGGTTGATACTGTTAAGTGATTCCATTAAATGGCTGGATATAAGCAGCTAAAAGGTCAACCCAAATACTGAAATAAGATATTAGTGTCCTCAAAATAATAGGGAGATAATTCTGCCAACAACACTTTGATTTTAATATAAAACACTTTCTTAGGATATAAAGAAAGACACAAATCTAGAATGCAAATGAAAAATGAAAGGTCACAGTTTTGACAACTATCAGGCCATTATTACAAATTCTTTCTCTTAAAATGTTCACAACATATTTTCAATTCCTTATTCTATAAACTTCATGCACAAGAGAGAAGAAGGTAGGATTCACATTGGTTTTGATATACATTTGTTCATTCAATAAATCTTTTCTGAGCCTCTGCTCCATGGCAAATCCTGTCCTCTGTGCAGTAGTAGAGCAGTACTATGGGTGGTAAAACACCCCAGCTTTGCAAGGCTCATATATTCTAGTGTGGAAAGAAGCCATCATACATAGATCTCAATGTAACTTTGGAAAAATTCAATGTCATGAACAAATAAATAAGCAAGTCAAGCAGAGAGAAGTGCTTGGGGTAGGAGTGAGGGGATCTTTTGAGAAAAATGATGTCTGAACAAAACCTAAATGAAGTAAGGGAGGGAACCAAGTAAAGGCCATAGGGTAGGGATGAACCATAGATGTGCCTGCACCAGCAGGAAGGCAGTTAGGTTACAGCAGAGGGAAAAGTGGGAAGAACAGGAGAAGATGAGAGTACAGAACCAGGAGCCAGAGCATGCCAGGCTAAAGGCCTTGGTAGGAGTCTGGGCTTCCATTGAAGGTAGTGGAGGTCAAATGAAACTATGTATTAACTCAAGGCAGAAGTTCAGGAGCCATTGTTCATGCCCTGTACCATTCTAGAACATTCAGTGCCCATAGAACAGCAGTTGTTATATTTTGAAACCCACCCCACTGGCACCCACCATGAATCACAGCTCTAGGCAGCCTCTTCCTGAGAAGGCTAGTTTGGCTGTGGTGTACAGTGGGGCAGGCAGCAGAAGTTGGTGGGACTGTGAAGCAACCCCTTTCAATCCAACATCAGTTCTCTTTGCAGTTAACAAATGACAAAATTTTCCTGAGGAAAATTTTAAAGATTTCAACTTGACACACATGCTTACATTTTTAAAAGTCTCAACTAGAAAGAAAATGCTTAACATTCTTACAGAGTCAAACATCATCTCTACCTCTTTGTAGCCCTACTCAATATTCCTGTAGTCAGTCCACAGCCCCTAGCCGAGATGGAGAAGCACTTTCTCGTGTTGGGAGAGAGATGGAGTTGGATGCACAGAGAAGCAACTCTTCTTCCAGGTGGGCTATTGGGGAACTAATTTAGAGATCAATTTCACGCCCAATGTGACGTGCCAGAGCTGTTCTTGTCCATGGCACACCACCCTTGTGGCTGCTATGCCCCATCCAGCATATGACTGTTAACACCTGGCAAGTTCAGTTTCCTTCCAAGTTCTAGGGCCATGGAGATCAATTGGGTGGGAAGTTAGCCTAGAGAAAGAGACCCTATCTCTGAGAAGCCCAGAGCAGTGAGAGCACACGGATGGTTATAAGGGAGGAGCTTAACGTCTGGCCAGCTCCTGACACTGCACAGCAAGGCTCAAGACCACAGTGGGTGGTCGGATGGAATGCAAATATCTGTTGGTTTGGCTGATTTTGTTTACCTGGCAGATAGAGTTTTATGGTTTAATATTTTTATTGAGGCTTTGTGTTCTTGCATTAACAAACACTACCTCTGGCCTGGAAAGGAACCCTAATCCTTGAAAATACTGAAATGCACTACACTTTCTTAAAAGCACCTCAAAGGATTCTTCAAGGTTCATTTTCTTAAAGATTTAGTCCTTAATAATGTTTGAAAATGGCCATTCCTAAAACTTCCTGTTCCTAATGAAGAAAATAAGTCAGAATGGACACTTTGGGGATGTGGCTCTTTAATTGCTCCTACCTCTGCAGAAAGCCAGCATTCCCAAGAAGTGCACCTGAGAGAGGGGATAACTGCAGCTGGGCACAGAGTAGCATTTGTAAATGACACAAGTCAACTGTGTGTCATTGGTTTTGCAGAGTGTGGTTTTCTGTTAATGTAGTCCTTTATGGGCAATAAAATTTCCAATAAGTATCAGTTAAATTCAGCAGAACCCTTTTTAAAATTTAACTCATTCTTAGAGAGATTCATCCCTAAGATATGGGAACACACTGATCTCTCCATGTGGCCTCTGCCAGGGACCAGCCCTATTCCTGTGACCACTGTGATCAGAGCAAATGTCTTGGTTCCCCTTTAACACTTATTTAAACAATTTTGCTTCTCATTTTATGGACAGAGGAAAATAAGGCTGAGATGGGATGTTCCAGTGCCTTGGGACAGTAGGTTTTGAGTCAACTCTGAAAAACAAGAGACCAAACTCTCTATAGAATTGCTGCCAATTGATTTCCAACATGAGGTTTCCACAAGAAAATCATTATCCAAACAGACCACACATGGCTTTTTAACTTGACTCCTGAGATCAGTGAGTGTGAGGGAAATGGTGCTTGAGGATATTACTGTGATGATTATCACAACTGTTGCTTTTGAAGGCAAATATTTATTTTGTGAAGATTGCAAAACTAAGAACAGTAGAATGTTGAGCCCTTTGTGTTTACAGAATAAACAGAGTTGAGATAGTGACAAATACAGTGTCCCTTTTTCTCTGAGGGGCCAGCTGTCCACCCCTGCAGCATCAGTTACACAAAAGCAAGGTCTCTGGAGGTGCAAGCCTCAGTCGGTCACTGAGTATCCTTCCTCTGGCCCCTGTGCTAGGTGGGATGATGCTGGCTTCCTGAGTGTGGGCTGGACAGTGGATTTGGGGGGTTGTCCTTCCTGTTCATGTCGTGGCCTGAAGAATACTTCCCTAGGGCCTCTTTGGATGTTTTCATTGTTACATTAGAGAGGCCATTGTATTTGCTATAGGATTTTGCTCAAGGTTTTGTAGATCTAAAAGAAATAGAAGACCTGGTTCCTGTTCTCATGCCCATAGTATCAAAAGGAAGAAATAGAACAAATAACCACTCTTCTCACAAGAGCAGTGTCAGAGAGCCAGGGCAAGCCAGTTCTACTTCAACTTCAGGGACCTTTCTTCTCATCTGATGTTGGGCTCAGCTTGTCTAGTTGGGGTGGTATTAGAGTGGTCATGGCCATCGGAAGCAGCACAACTTGGGGAAGGATCCTGAGGCCAGGCCAGTGTGAATGCTTGAGTAGGAAGGAGCTCAGCCTCCAACATCTGATGGATGTGGGCCCAATTCTTGCTCCTTTACATGCTAGTGATGACACTTTGGACAACTGTTGTTGGGTAAAGTCTCTTGGGTACCTGAGAAAGGATAATAGTACCTACTGCATGGGATTATTGTGTGGGTTTAAGTGATGTTAGGCAGGCAAAGCACTTAGAGCAGGACAGGGACACATTGTAAGTCCTGTCAATACTCTGCATGCACTCGTGGACTGCATTTAATGTTAGCCATGCCTCTGCTTTTCAGTCATTCATTCGGTTTTGTAGAGATCAAGTCCATTTGATGTGTCTATCTGTCCCTCACACAACCTACCAATTAGGCAAAATCACTGGGACCTTGAAATTAAGGAGTAGCTACACCAAGAAGGAGAAGGCAGGGTCTTCAAGCCCCCTGGACCACGGTATCTAGCTGCCATCCCTTATAGAGACACCACTACACATTCTGGCCACAATGGCCTTCCTGGTTCTTCTTGTACAAGGTGCAAGATGCTACATCTTCATCTACTATTCCTTCTGCCCAAAATGTGTTTGTCCCAGGTCTCTGTGTTCATTTCCTACAGGTCTCTGCTAACAACAAAATCCCTGCCTGGTCCCACTTTGCATGAAATATCAGCTCCTACCCCAAAACTTCTGTGTATAGCATTGATCACTAGATGACTTATTATGAACATACTATACCATAAATACCATATGTGTGTGAGACTAGACTTGGTGGGTAGCCAACAAATCTTTGTTTAAAAACATGGATTGCTAATGGAGCCCAGAGGCAGGCGTGCCTGCCAGAGCTGGAGATGGGGATTTCCTCCTATGCTTGAGAGCCTCACAGGGAAGTTTCACTTTTCCCTCCTCTGAAGATCTCTCAGCATGTGAGTCTCAGGAACCTTCCTGAGATCATTCCATTGTGGATCTGTCTGTAACCAGTGAAGCAAATAGGAAAGAGGAGGAAATGAGCTAAGGTTAAAGAACAACTAAAAGACATTGATATAGTTGGGTTTCAGGTTGAGAACACAGAAAGTAGCCCTGGCTGGTGTGGCTCAGTGGATTCAGTGGCCTGTGAACCAGAGGGCTGCTGGTTCGATTCCCAGTCAGGGCACATGCCTATGTTGTGGGCCAGGTACCCAGTTGGAGGTGCACAAGAGGCAAAGACACATTGATGTTTTTCTCTTTCTCCCTCCTTTTCCGTCTCTTTACAAATAAACAAACAAAATCTTTTAAAAAAATAAAGTCTATTTTTTAGTTATAAGTACTGCTACCCCAGCTTAAAAGAAAAACAAAACACACAAATAGCAAGTGAAGCAAGTGACTCATCTCCAACCCACACCCCATCCCAGGGAACTGCACAGTGGCTGGGTATTAGTGCATGTGTCCACCATTATCTGCACACTCACAGCAAGCTTTGGAGGAGAGTTTTCTTGGCTCTGTCACAGACAGTAAGGCTGCAGTCCCTGCTTCACCTGTCCCAAGCCTCCACATGACCACAGGGAACCTGCCTCCTCACATGGTACAACTCAGATCTCAGGTATGGTCAGGAGCCCATAAGGAAACAATTCATGTCAGATGATCAAAATGAAGAAACTTTATTCAGTGGACCAGTAATTCTAGAGGAGAGCAGGGACAAGGAACTATAGCTTCTCCTTCATAAACACACCTAAATGACTTTTACCTGTTGACCACTGTTGCCTAAGTTCTGCAGGAGTCCTTTGCCGGGTCTTCAATTTTTTCCTTCTATGTCCTTCACAATTAATCTAACCTGGGGAGGGGAGGCAGGAGAGGAGTTTCCTTCCAGAACCTTAAGTCTCAGCAGCCTTGGTCAGCTTCTATAGGCCCCTTACTACCATCTGACATATTCCCACCCCATGGTCTTTCTTTCTTACCCTTTCCTTACTTATTCTCATTCATCAGGGTTTGGATAAAATCATGTCATCTTCAAATAATTACATTTTTACTTCTTCCTTTCCAGTTTGGATGCCTTTTATTTCTTCTTTTCTGATTGCTGTGGCTAGGACTTCAGTATTGTGTTGAATTAGAGTGGGGAAAGTAGACATCTTTGCCTTATTCCTGATCTTAAGGAAACTGCTTTGAGTTTTTCCCCATTGAGTTAGTTGTGGGTTTGTCATATATGGCCTTTGGTATGTTGAGATATATTCCCTCTATTTCCACTTTGCAGAGAGTTTTTATCATAAATGATGCTGAATTTTGTCAAATGCTTTTTCTGCATCTACTGATATGATCATAGATTTTTACTCATTTTGTTTATGTACTGTCTCCCATTACTTAATTTATGGCTGTTGAACCAACCTGGCATCCCAGAAATAAATCCCACTTGAAAATGGTATATGATCTTTTAAATGTGTTGCTGAATTTTGTTTGTTAATATTTTGTTGAGGATTTTTTTTCATCTGTGTTCATCAGGGATTTGGGGCCATAATTTTTTCTGTAACGTTCTTTGTTTATGGAACCAGGGTAATGCCGGGATCATAAAATGGGCTTGGGAGACTTTCCACCTATTGATTTTTTTTAATAGCTTAGGAAAGATATGTGTTAATTGTCCTTTGATGTTTTGTAAAATCTACCTGTGAAGCATCCAGTCCAGGAATTTGCTTTTGAGAGTTTTTTGATTACTGATTTGATTTTTGGAAGATTGTGTGTTTCTAGAAATTTACTTATTTTCTCCAGACTGTCCAGTTTGTTCATATGTGGTAGTTCATAATATTTTCTTAAAATCTTTTGTATTTCTATGGTGTCAATTTTCACTTCTTCTCTTCATTTTTTATTGTATTTTTGGGGGTCCTCGCCCTTTTTTCTTGATGAGTCTGGTTAAAGGTTTGCTAATCTTGTTTATCTTTTCAAAGAACCAGCTCTTGGATTCATTGATCTTTTATATTGTTTATTTTGAATCTATTTTGTTTATCCCCTGTCTGATCTTTAGTATTTCCTTACTTCTACTCACTTTGGGCTTTGTTTATTTATTTTTTTTTTTTTACTAAATCCTTTAGGTGTAAGATTAGATTGTTTATTTGAAATTTTTCTTGTTTCTGGAGGTAGGACTGTATTACTAAATTTCCCTCTTAGGACTGTTTTCACTATGTCCCATAGATTTGGACTGTTGCATTTTCATTTTTACTTATCTCAAGATATCTTTTGATTTCTTCCTTGATCTCATTGTTAACACAAACATTGTTTAGTAACATGTTATTTAGCCAACATGTGTTTGTTTGTTTTTCAATATTTTTTATAATTGATTTCTATTTTCATACCATTGGTCAGAGTAGGTGATTTCAGTCTTCTTAAATTTATTGAGATTTGTTTTGTGACCTAATATGTGGTCTCTGCTGGAAAATGTTCCATGTGCACCTGAGAAAAATGTATATTCTGCTGCTTTGGGATGAAATGCTGTAAAAATATCAATTAAATCCATTCAGTCTAATGTGTTTTTCAAGGCCACTGATTTCTTTTAGATTTTCTGTCTGGAAGATCTATTTATTGATGACAATGGGGTGTTAAACTTCCCTACTGTGACTATATTCTTATTGATCTGTCCCTTTATATCCATTGATGTTTGCTTCGCATATTTAGGTGCTCTTATGTTGGGTGCATAAAGGTTTACAAGGGTCATATCCTTTTGTTGTATTGATACCTTTATCACTTGTAATGTCCTTCTTTGTCTCTTGTTATAGACCCTGTTTTAAAATCTATTTTGGCTGATAGAAGTATGGCTACCCCTGCTTTTCTTTTTGTTTCCATTTGCATGATATATCATTTTCTATTCCTTTACTGTATATTGATCAGAAGTGGGCCTTTTGTAGAGATCATATTCATATTCAGCTACTCTATGTTTTTTGATTGGAGCACTTAATCCACTTACATTTAAAGTGATTATCGAAAGGTACATAGTTATTATTCACGTTTATGTTCTTTTTTTCCTTCTCAAAAAGTCCCTTTAACATATCTTGTAATGTTGGTTTGGTGGTGACAAAATCCTTTAGCTTTTCTTGTCTGGGAAGATCTTTATTTCTCCTTCAATTCTAAATGACAGACAGCCTTGCTGGGTAGAGTAATCGTGGTTGTAAGTCCTTGCATTTCATCATTTTGGATATTTCATGCCAATACTTTTGTCATGAAAAGTTGCTGTTAAAAAATCAGCTGACATCCCTGGCTGGTGTTGCTCAGTGGTTGAAGCATCATCTCATAAACCAGAAGTTGGGGGTTTGATGCCCAGTCGAGGCACATACCTAGGTTGTGGGTTCATCCCTGGGCTGTCCATGGGCATGGGTGAGCCCAGTCTGGATGCATACAATTCCTCGTCCTGGTGCATATCCCTTTCTGGGTGAGTGCAAAGGCAAGCAATTGATGCTTATCTCACATCAATGTTTCCTTCTGTCCCCTCCTCTCTCTCTCTAAAAAAAAAAGAAAAGAAAAGAAAATATCCACGGGTGAGGATTTGAAAAAAGAAATAAAAATATCAGCTGACAGTCTTATGGGAACTCCCTTGCTTTTCTCTTGCTGCTTTTATGTTTCTTTCTTTGTTAGCATTTTAATTATGAAATGTCTTCATGTGGACCTATTTGGTTTCATCTTGTTTGGGACTCTCTGCATTTTTGGGTCTCTTTTTGAAAAAAATATGTTTTGTTGATTATGCTATTACAGTTGTTCCAATTTTTCCCCCTATGCCCCATCCACCCAGTACCTGCCATTCCTTCTAGTAATCCTCTCCATAATTCATGTCCATGGATCATGCATATAAGTTCTTTGGCTGTTCCATTGCTTATACTGGATTCAGATATCCCAATGCCTATTCTTAAGATCCCACTGCCATCTGGTATATTTCACTTAGCATAATGCTCTCCAGTTCCATCCATGCTGTTGCAAAGGGTATAAGCTCCTTCTTTCTCTCTGCTGTGTAGAATTCCATTGTGTAAATATACCACAGTTTTTGGATCCATTCACTTATTGATGGGCACTAGGGTTGCTTCCAGCTCTCGGCTACTGTAAATTGTGCTGCCGTGAACATTGGGGTGCATAGGTTCTTTTGGATTGGTGTTTCAGGATTCTTAGGATATAGTCCCAGCAGTGGAATTTCTGGGTCAAAAGGCAGTTCCATTTATACTTTTTTGAGGAAATTCTATACTGTTTTCCACAGTGGCTGCACCAGTCTGCATTCCCACCAACAGTGCACTAGGGTTCCCTTTTCTCCACATCCTCTCCAATACTTGTTGTTTGTTAATTTGTTTATGATGGCTATTCTAGTAAGTGTGAGGTGGTATCTCATTTTGGTTTTAATTTGTATCTCTCTGGTGGCTAGTGATGCTGAGCATCTTTTCATATGTCTGTAGGCCCTCTGTTTGTCCTCCTTGGAGAAGTGTCTGTTCAGATCTCTTGCCCCTTTCTTAATTGGATTTTTTGTCTTCCTAGAGTGGATTCATATGAATTCTTTATATATTTTGGAGATAAAACACTTGTCCAAGGTGTCATTGGCAAATATGTTTCCCTATACACTTGGTTCTCTTTTCATTTTAATTCTGTTTTCTTCACCTGTGCAGGAGCTTTTTTATTTTGGTGAGATCCCATTTGTTTATTCTTTCTTTTATGTCCCTTGCTCTAGGGGACATACCAGTGAAAATATTGCTGCAAGAAATATTTGAGATTTTCCTGCCTATGTTTTTCTCTAGGACTTTTATGGTGTCACGACTTACATTTAAGACTTTTATCCCCCTTGAATTTATTTTTGTGTATGGTGTAAGTTGGTGATCGAGTTTCATTTTTTGCATATAGCTGTCCAGATCTCCCAACATCATTTTTTGAAGAGGCTATTTGTACTCCTTTTTATGCTTCTGCCCCCTTTGTCAAATATTAATTGAGCATAGAGACTTGGGTTTATTTCTGGGCTCTCTATTTTGTTCCATTGATCTATGTGTTTTTTCTTCTGGCAGTACGAGGCTGTTTAGATTACACTGGCTTGTAATACAGTTTGATATCAGGTATTGTGATCCCTCCTGTTTTGTTCTTCTTTCTCAAAATTGCTGCAGCTATTCGGGGTTGTTTATGCTTCCATATAAATTTCTGAAATGTTTGTTCTATATCTGTGAAATATGTCATGGGTACTCTAATAGGGATTGCATTGAATCTATAAATTGCTTTGGGTAGTATGGACATTTTGATGATATTAATTCTTCTAATCCATGAGCATGGTACATGCTTCCATTTATTTGTCTCTTCCTTAATTTCTTTCTTCAGAGTTGTATAGTTTTCTGAGTACAGGTCTTTTACCTCCTTGGTTAGGTTTTTTCCTAGGTACTTTATTTTTCTTGTTGCTATATCAAATGGGATTTACCGCCCATATTTCTGTTTCTGATATTTCATTGTTGGTATACAGGAATGTCTTTGATTTCTGAGTATTGACTTTGTATCTTGCTGTTTTACCAAATTCACTTATTAGGTTGAGTAGTATTTTGGTGGAGTCTATAGATTTTCTATGTACACTATCATGTCATCTGCACACAATGACAGTCCATCAAAACATTCTCCCTATCCATGATTCTGTCTCTGTTCTTCTTGTTTGCTCAGTTTGTTTTTTAGATTAAATTTTTAATAGATATGTATTTATTGCCCTGTCATTGTTCGTAGTTTTGATCTTGTTTTTCTTAAATAAGTCCCTTTAGCATTTCATATAATAATGGTTTGGTGATGATGAACTCCTTTAGTTTTTTCTCATCTGGGAAGCTCTTTATCAGTCCTTCCATTCTAAAAGATAGCTTTGCTGGGTAGAGCAATCTTGGTTGTAGGTCCCAGCTTTTCATGACTTTGAATATTTCTTGCCAATCCCTTCTAGCCTGCAAAGATCCTTTTGAGAAATCAGCTGACAGTCTTTCTGGGAACTCTCCTATAATCATAACTTTCTTTCACTTGCTACTTTTAAGAATATCTCTTTATCTTTAACCTTTGGCATTTTAATTATAATGCATCTTGGAGTGGGCCTCTTTGCTTCCATCTTGTTTGGAATTCTGCGCTTCTTGGACTTGCACGTCTATTTCCTTCACGAAATTAGGGAAATTTTCTTTCATTATTTTTTCAAATAGGTTTCCAATTTCTTGCTCTTTCTCTTCTTCTGGCAGCCATGTGATGCAAATGTTGGACTTCTTGAAGTTGTCCCAGAGGCTGCTTATATTTTCCTCATTTAGGGGATTCACTTTTTCTTGTTGTTATTCTGAGTGGTTGTTTTTTGCTTCCTTATGTTCCAAATCATTGATTTCATTCTCAGCTTCATCAATTTTGCTGTTGTTGTCCTGTAAATTGTTCTTTATCAGTGCATCCTTCATTTCTGACTGGATCTCTTTATGCTGCTGAGGTCCTCACTTTGTTCCTTGAGCATCTTTTTAAACAGTGTTTTGAACTCTCCATCTGAGAGTTGGCTTATCTCCATTTCATTTAGCTCTTTTTCTGGAGTTTTGATCTGTCCTTTCATTTGGGCCATGTTTCTTTGTCTTTCTCATTTTGGCAGCCTCCCTGTGTTTGTTTTTATGTTTAAGTAGAGCTGCTTTGACTCCACATCTTGGTAGTATGGCTTAATGTAGTTGGTGTTGCTATAGGGTCCAGTGGCACATCCTCCCCTATCTCCCAAGCTGGGTATTCAAGTTGTGCCCTTCGTGTTAGCTGAATACACTCTCTTCTTGTAGTTGAGGCTTGCTCACCATTGGCAGATCAATGGGAGGGATTTACACAGGCCAGTCAGCTGCAAGGACTGACTATGACAACTGACCACCAACCTCTGCCGTCCGTGAAGGATTAGCTGTGCAGGGGCAGGGTGGTGGTGCTCTGACATGGTCTGTAGGTGTCCACTGGGTGTGCTGGCCCCAGGGTTTCCCAGGTGGTACCAGCAAAGGTCAGCCCCAACCCGTGTTTTACCTGGGGCACCCTGCCTGAGCTATAAAACAGTCAGAGATGGCTGCTACTTGTGCTGGGCTTGGAGATTCCCAGGTAAAGCCAAGCTGTGAATATAAGCTGGCTGCTGCTAGTGGTGGGCCTGGGACTCACTGAATCCAGCTGTTGTTTGTTTGATAGGATTTAGGAAGTTGTGAAGCGTGAGCCAAAAACAGCCATTCACATGGAAAAGCAGCTTTGGTGGGCCTGTAAGTTGGGTAAGGCGGAGTCTCTGGGGATCTCCAAGATGAGTCAAATAGTGTTATCCAAGCTGATGGAGTCTCAGTATGGCACCAGCTTGGCAGCTCTATTTGGGGAAGGTTTAGAAAATGGACAATGGTCTCTGCTCACCTTGATTCCAGACACTTCAGTCTCTCCCTGTATACCAGTGTTGCCTTTCAAGTTGCTACCACAGTGCTGGAGCTCAGAGGGAGTAAGTCTGAGTAGGTGAGTCCATGTGTGGGTTCTTTAAGAGGAACTGTGGGGGTCCAGAATTTCTTCCACCCACTCAGTCCCCACTATTTTTTGCACCCAGAAGTTGTGGGGACTTACCTTCTTCCTGGCACTGGAAAACTGAGCCTGGGAGTCTAGTGTGGGGCTGGGACTCCATGCTCATGAGATATCCCTCCTGAATTCTTATCCACCACACATGGATGTGATTCCAGCCCATTCTGTGTCTGCACCCCACCTATTAGTCTGGATATTTGTGGTTTCTTTAATTCTGGAGCTATCAGCCTTCCATACAACTCCATTTGGTATTTGTCAGACTTCCATTCAACTTGATTTCTGATGGTTCTGAGTGATGGTTGTTCTATACTTTAGTTATAATTTTGATGTGGTTATGTGAAGAGGCAAGCCATGCCTGCCTATGCCATCATCTTGTCCAGAAGAGCACCTCATATTTTAAAATTCTTTTTTCCTTTTGTTTTTCTGATTGGGTGTTTCCTTCTACCTTGTTTTACAAATCACTGATTTGATTCTCTGCTTCATCTAATTTGCTGTTGATTCCTTCTATTGTATTTGTCACTTCAATTATTGTATTCTTTATTTCTGACTTGGTATTTTTTATGATTTCTGTGTCCTTTATATGCTTAGTACTTCTTTTTGGAGTTCTCATTAAGTTCCTTAAACATTTTTATAACCAGTGTTTTGAACTCTCTTGTTGCCTCCATTTTTGTTTAGTTCTTTTTCAAAGTTGTTTTTTGTTTTTGTTTTTGTTTCCTATTCTTTCACCTCAGGCATGTTTCTTTGACTTCTTATTTTGCCTGCAACTCTGTGTTTGTTTCTATGTATTCGGTAGATCTGCTACATCTGTCTTGACAAGGTGGACTTATGTAGTAGGTGTCCTTTGGGTCCCAGTGGCACAGTCTCCCTGATCATTTGAGCCAGTTGTTCCAGGAGTGTCCTTTATGTGGTTTGTGTCTACCCTCCTGTTGTTGTTGAGCCTTTTCACTGTTGACACATCAGTGGGTGGGATTGACCCTCGTGGCTGATAAGCTATAGTAATTGGCCATTACCACAGCATACAAGCTACTGTGTAGGAGCTGACTCCATGGAGCAAGATTTGCCACAGCAGGCTCTGGTGCCTGCTGAGACCAGCCTTTGTGTGTGCTGCTTGTGAAGCTAATTGGGTGGTACTCTATTGAGCTCTGAAGCTGGCCATGACGTTTGTTGGTTCTGGGCCTCATGGAGGGACTCTAGTGTAAGCCAAGGTCAAGTGCTGCCTGTAACTGGCTGCTGATAGAAGGTGCAAAATGATCCATGATTTGTAGCTTCCCTGCTGGACCTGGAGGCACATCAACAAGGCCATGCTACAAACCAAGGGTGGCTGCTGCCAGTACTGATCATGGGCTGCTTAGCGAAAGGCAGGGGGCACCACAAGGTCTTCCACCAAATGCCAGCTGCCCTTAAGGATCAACTACTAAAAAACCCTAGGTGGTATTTGAATTGGGTGAGATGGAGTCTCAGGGAATTGCCAGGGTGGGGCAAGTGGTGTTACCAGGTTAATGCAGATTTAGATTTGACACCGGTGCTAAGTCTGAGGCTACTCAGCAAAAGGCACAGGGCACACCAAAAGCAGCAGCCTGGGATCTGCAGACCTTTGAGAGTTTTTGAGAAAGACTGCAGTGTGGGCAAAAGCCAACTGCCTGCCACCACTGAAAGAGCTTCTGGCTATTCTTGAGGTGAGTAGGGTGGGGTCACAGGGAGTCCCACAGGGTGGGGCAAGTGGTGTTCACCAGGCTAACGCAGATTCAGATGTGGCCCTGTGGGAGAAGGGCTCAAGAAAAGGACAATGGCAGCTGTCCCTCCAGCCCTTGCTCCGAAGCCACACATCTCAGTTTCTCCCTGCATGTCCTTGTTTCTCCCTGTATGGCCTCCTGAGCTTCTGTTCCTCTGTCAGAGCCCTATGTGCAGGCCTTATAAGAGGAAGCCTGGGTCAGCCTTTTGTCTTACACTGAGGGAAGGAATCCCTGCTGATTTTCACAGCCAGATGTTGTAAAGGTTCCACTTGCTGGTACTGGTGCTCTGGGCTGGAGAGTCTGGTGTGGCATGAGCTGCACCAAAGGACTTCCTTGCCCTCTGGCCTCCAGTTAGATTTGACCAATAGAAGGCCCAGGCAGGAAGCAGAGGGCATAAGGAGGCAGGTGGCAGTCACAGTGTCCACACCTCTCTGCTTGAGTGCTATCCCTGGCTTCAGACCCACTTCCCCTCTTACCCCTTCAGGCTTATGAGAGGTAACAGCTCCTGGGGTGCTGGCCCTAGGGCACTGTACCATCTCTTCCTGCCCTCTGAATTCTGCCTAGTTCCTACAGGCAGTGTCCTTGCCCTTGGGGATGGCTCAGAGGAAAAGCAGATTCAGTGATAAGTGTTGGTTCTCCAGGCAAGGCGTAAAGGTGATGCTCATTGAGGGAGGTTGTAGAATGGCTGCCTGGATGATCTAGAGGATGACTGAGTTACTGCCTCTGAATCCTTCTAAATCTCCACCATCTGCAAGCTCAGAAAGGCTAAAGTTTACTGTGTAAACTGCAGGTGCTCAGTGTGTCTCGTGAGGCAGTTTAAAACAGTGGAAAGAACTAGAATTCTACCTTTGCCACTTATGAGTTATGTTAAGTTCCTTCTTCCCCTCTGAGTATGAGTTTATCTGTAAAATGGGAATCATGTCTACTTTTTCTGGTATAATGATTGGAATAATGTTTGTAAAGAGATACCCCAGTGCCTAACACATAATCTACAATCAAAATGAGGCAATTTTTACTTTTATTGTTGCTTTTATTTGGAAAATGAAAAGATAGGAAGATCTTATTCACCCAGAGGTGGAATGTGTAGCCTTTTGTGAACAAAGATAAGGTTTACAGCTCCATACTTAGTTGATATTGGATAAGACCTTTCTACTGAAAAAGTGCTAGGGCCTGATCTTGAACCCCTCAGAAATCGTTGGGTTATATACATAAAAGCAAAGGCAAATAGGGCATCCAAAAGAGCCCAATGTTAAGGGGACTTTTAGAATTCTCATGTTTTTCTTACTACGAGATGGAAGCCAAGTCTGAGGATCTAAGACAGTTTCCAGTGTTTGGAGTCTGTAGAACAAGCAATGAGCAAGCAATGACTACTGTGTGCAGCCCTGGGCTTCAAACAGGCTCTCTGGAAAATGCATTTCTCTTTTTCTTCCCCCAGAGGCAGCTGGCACCTTGGCAGGCACTTTGAGTTCCAGGAGCCACTGCTTGCAGGCTAGGACTGTTCCAGTATAAAGCAGAGAGTCAGGGACATCTGCTTACTGCTAGGGGCCCAGGATGGCCTTGGCACTAGAGGTCTCCCTCTAGATTGGGCTGCTGCAGGGACAGAGCTGAGTGCTGCTGTTTGTCAGCACCACCCTCCTATCCCAGCCAGCCACTGAGGAACCATCCAGCTTCTGAAGGTCTGTTTTCACAAAGGGCAGGAAGGTAGCCTTATTATAAACACCTGAGAGAGCACCCTTATAGAATATACTTTGGACTTGGGATGCAGATTGCTGTGTTCTGGGCATGCCCAGCTCAGAAAGCTCTAGAAGAAAATTCAAGAAGGCAAAGGGGAAAATTTAGCTAGCCAGGGAGGGGCAGGTGAATCCTAAATGAAGGAAGTGGCACAGACAGGATCCCCAGGAGGAGCCAACCTTGTCTGAGGCCACCTTTGCTCACCTCCTTTATTGGTCTCAGCTTCTACTTTCTGGGCCACTGGCTATTAGCAAATCACCTGGGAGTTGTTTTTCAAATTAGCCAGACAATTTCTCGCTCCAGTTCAGTCACAGCCACAGCTACAAGACAAGCAGAGTAGGGGGAGAATTCATCAATCTTGTTCAGGCACTGGGCTTGCCAGCACTTGGCATTTAGGGCCAGACATCCTGTTCTGATTCAAGCTTATATTCGTTCTTTTGCTAGGCAGCCTCAGCCTGACCCAGCCCTGCCCCCAGTATTCCCATAGCCTGGCAAAGTTGAAAAGGGAAGTGGCTAGAATGTTGGCTTGGAAGCCAGCTGGAAGGGCTGGGCTATAAGAAAGGGGTGAGGACCACAGCATGACTGTATGTTCTTGGGCTGGGTGCCCTGATACCACAATATCCCAGTGCCCTGCCTCCCTCTGTGTTTTGATTTCATTGTTATTGTCTGCTTTAAATCCTAACCTTCTCAAGAATCGGGGTCAGCATGTTTACTTAAATTCTATGGAACAGAACTTGGTACCACATTAGACATCTCACTGAGGTGTAGCTGAAATAGCAGAGGACTCAAAGGTGAAACACCCAGTTACATACCAAACAACCCCAAAACTTAGCAACTTAAAACAGACCTATATTGTTTCAGACAATGTTTGATGGATAAGATAAGGGAGTAGCTCAGCTGGATGGTTCTGGTTCAGAGTCTCAGAAAGTTATAGTCAGTTGAGGCTGTACCATCTGAAGGCTTGACTGGAGCTGGAAGAAGACTCACTCTCATGGCTTCTGGCTGGAGACCTCAGTTCCTTACCAGGGGAGCCCCTCCATAGGCTGCTGTGATGTGAGAGAGAGCAGGAGGCTTCAGAGTCCTTTATAACCTAGTGTCTGAACTTGCCCACAGTCACTTCTATTTTTCTATTAGTGATTCACTAAAACCACAGGGAGGGGAATTAGGCTTTACCTTTTCAAGGTCATGTCAAAGAATTTGTGTAACATTTCAAACTACCACATCTGACTTCTTTTTTTTTAAATTTTCTCTCAGTATTTAATGTAGCTTTATACTGATGCCTATATAATTATAAACACCAAAAGAAATACAACATGATAGTAATACAATAGCTGATCCTAAATATGGTTACATATACATGTACATATATTTAGAGAGAAAAGTAGAAGGAGCCCTGACAGCTATCAGCTGGGAGCTGGACTGGCCCCACAGCCAGGCCATGGCTTCTCCTAAATAAAACCATGTCACTGAACAACTGCATCAGAAAAGACTCCTCGGTAACTATGATGGAGCAAGATAGACAGGACCACTTTATAACCATGCTCGAGCATAGATAAAACAGACAAACACAGAAAAAAACAAACCACAAAAATGATCAAACATGGCACTCTCCCAGCTAACATCAGTGACCGCTGTTCCCTTAACAAACAGAGTTTTAGGTGACTTTATTCCTCCCACATCCCAGATAAAACTTATTAAGACACCAAATTACAGAATTGCCCCAGTTTCTGAGAGCATCCAATTCAAAACTTTGCCAGACACCCAAAATCCTAACACAAGTTCTAATCCTGTAACAAGTCCTTCTAACACCCCTTTACTGGTTCCCCATGTTGGATGGTCTCTTTTATTGCAAGAAGAACCAATAAACACAACTTTTACCACAAATGTGCTCCCACATGCCTGATTTCTAATGGTAGCTTTCTTTAACTTCTCTGTGACCTTGGGCAAATCCCTTCAAATCTCTGGTCCCCATTTTCTCTTTCTGTAAAATGAGAGTTGATCAGACATTTAAGAGCCTCCCCTTAGTCCTCATGCCCTATCATTCATTCATTCTCTGCATTTATGTACTAAACACAAACTCAGTCCTGGTCTCACACTGAAAAACCTAGAAAGCAGTATTTTTTTTAAATACTGGTGCTTGAAACCCACCCCCAAAATTCAGTTTTTAATTGATCTGAGATGGACCCCAGGAATTTTATAGTATTTAAAAACTCCAATTATGCTAATATTCTGTCAGGATTGAGGACTGTTGGTCTAGAGTCATAATCTTAAACTTTCATGGGCACAAGAATCACGTGGGGATCTGGATGAAATGCAGATATGATAAAATGCAGATACTGTGGGACAAGAGTGAAGCCCCAGATTTTATATTTTTTAAGGAACTCCCATGTAATGCAATACATTCAAAAGACTATACTTGGAATAGCAAATTTCAGTTGTTGGGAGAAAGGTGCACAAATACCAAGATAATCCTCATCCTCAAAGAGCAAAGAATCTGGTGAGAGAGGGAAGACATAAGCATGAAACTGTAAATACAACCCAAGACCTAAGTGCCAAGATGTGGCCAAGATGATAAACTCCAGGAATTGAGTTGAGGTGGTGAAGAGTATCCAGGTTACCTGCTGACTCCAGCCTACACTGTGGTTTCACTACCATGAGTACAGTTCTCTTCCATTTCATCAAACACAGCAGAATAGAGCAGAAAGTTCAGGTCCTTCTATAATCTTTGGAAGTCTTTCATGAACTAGTTTTACTAAACAGTAGTTATTTCCACAGGAAAAGAAAAGTATTAGCAAATCCATTGTTTGTATTTATTCAGTTTCATAAAATATATTCCCAAGATGAAACTTCTATTGTTTAGTGAGCCTGCTTTTATTGGAACCACTAACAAGGTGTGTTTTCTAAACTTACTTTAATGGTGTGAAATTATAGGTTTATGAAAATTCTAGTAAGATTTCTTTTAAAGAAAACTGCAAGTAACTAATGTTCTCATTTTTCTTCTTTCTCTCCTTTGGTTTTGCTGATTTCTCTTCTGGGTCCTCTTCATGTTCCCTAAGTAGGGGGAAACTGGAGATTCCAAGAGCCTCAGTTCTCAGCAGAATCCCCTTCCTCCTTGGCTATTGTCTTCCCTTAGGACGATTCTTGTCTCCTGGGCTCATTGCTCTGTGTGTGCTGACCACACTCACATCCACCTGCTGGCCCTACCCTGGCTCCTGAGGACCTGTCCAGGTGTCTCCACATACTGCCCTGCCCTCTGCTCAGGATATCACAAGTGACGTCAGGTCCATCCTCACTTTATATAGCTCAGCCACTGAAACAGACTCTTAGTTGAACTCCTAGCTTCCAGGTTCTCTTCATGCTAACTTTATACACCATTAACATATTTGTGTTCTTGAATTATTTCTTTTGTCTTGTCACTGATTACAAACAGCTCCTGGCTCCTCACTTCCTAAACAAGTGCTTCTCAGATTCCAATGTGCACCACCTGGAGTCCTGTGAAAGTGTGGATTCCAGTTCATCGGGTAGGCAGTGGGGCCTGAGAGTATCTAGCTGTTCTAATTCACTCCAGGGGTGGCACCAGGGTGAATTCCCCAAAGGCTGACTGTCTAAGATGCTCTGTAATCTGGCCTCATCCTGTCCATCCTAGCTGTCATCTTCCACATGGCAGCATAAGTCCTCCAAGTCAGACTCTTCATGTAGTCAGTAGCCAAGGCTCAACTGTGATTCCAGCCTTACACTGTCCCTCCTTTAGAAATTCTCCTACTTTTCTCCTCCTGTGTTGAAAATCTGTTTGGTCTTTGTAACCCAGATCAAACTGTAGTTCTCCTTGAAGCCTACTCTGACTGCTATCTTTCACCCACTCTGGGTCCCTGATGACTTTGTTCTCTGCTGTTCTTTTGCTGTTAATCACACACTGCCTGGCATTGGTGTTTCCATTTTTCACATTTCTGATGGTCTTTCCCAGTAGGTGGTAAGGCCTCAGGAACTGTGTCTCAGTTATCTTTCATTTCTTTTGTATATATTTCAGTGTTGAAATGGTACTGTGTATTTATTAGGTACTTAATAAATATCTTTTTTTTAATGACTCAAGGTAAAATCCCTGTACTTAATCAGAAACCTGAGAAATAAAGGGGGCAAAGAAATAAATTCAGACACAATTACCCTTGTTTTGAAACCCTTACCAAATTGTATTATAATTGTCTGCTTCTGGATGAACATCGTTCTCTAGGTGTCTCTCCCAGTGTGTAAGTGAACACAAAGCTCTGTTCTGTGAGCACAGGCTCTTCTCTGGGACTGGCTGCTGGGCTACAGGGCTCTCCATTTCCACGAGCTGCATTTCACAGGTCTTAGACTTGCCAATCCATAGGGTTTTCCACCTTTGTCTCTGTGACATAGCTTCTCAGTAACATTGTTCTATGAAGAGGATTTTATCTTTATCTTTGTGGGCTCTCACTTTCCTTTCTAAAAAAATCCATATATGAAATCCTCAAACAAAAGAAATACACAGTCTGATTTTACCCAGTACATTGTGTCATCGGAAGTTTTCAGGAAAAGAAATTGGTTTATGAAGTAAAACTGAATCAATTATAGGATCAAACACCTTAAATTTTTCTACAAAGATACACATTCCATGCATGGATAGCACCCAGTTCTTTTCAAGTTTTATAGCCACACTGTTTTGGCAGAAAAAGTCAGGAAGTTGCTTGTTGCACAGAAGACTGTTCTAAGCCTCTTTGATACTAAAGAAAAAAGAGGGATAAAAGGACAAGCAAGAAACACGTAAACACTGACTTTGAAGACCTGAGAGCAGCAGGCCTCTCCTTTCCTCTGCTCCATTTCTTAGCCTGAAAACCCTCAAACCATATTTTCTATAGCCTCAGGGAGAACATGAGGTGTTGAAGTAAAATAAATTTTTAGCCTTTGATATTCTTAATTTTTTTTCTGGTTTTCCCTGTGGAATATAACCCTACAACTTACTATCCCAGGGACTAGATCTCAAAAATACAAGATTGGCTGGTGTCCAGGCTAAACCCTGGTGAAGGGGATCCTGCTCTCTGACCCATGCTCTTCTACTCACTTTGGCTTTGATTACCATGTTTGTGGAGTTGTCCTATTTTGCCACTTAGCCAAGGACATGGCTTCTGTAGTCAGTGCCCTCTCTTCCCAGGAGGCCAGTCCTCCCTTCAGGGATAGCTTCTGGACTTCCTCAAGCAGACCTCACACAGAGCTCAAAAGAAGGGCAAGCATGAACCCCTGTGCCCTACTCCACAAGTAGAGCCAACACAGCTGTCCTTGCAACCTGTTAACAAAGTTCAGTAGTTGAGAGGTACCTGAGATGGAATGGGTTACCTTACTATTGGAATGAAGTAGAGTCAGCAGAACTCTGTTATAATTGGTGTTTTGGCATTGCCTTGAGAAAGGAGCCCTATATATGGCTGAGATCATAGGATCTGTGCTCTGGCCCCACATTACCACACAGTGGCCCAGTGAGAAATCACATAATGGGACTTCCTATGGGCTAAACCTGTGAAGGTCCTCCACTGCACTTCCTTTGGAGTGCCTTAAGGCCACTCTTAGAAAATCCTTCACCCACAGTCCATGTATTCCTTGTAAAGATGATCCAATAAAAATATTAATAATAGAAATAACAAAGACAGAACTCAAGCAGCTAATAAAATGCTACATGATACATAATTGAGTGTTTAAAATTTAATACATGAGATGGATGTGGGACAAAAAAAGACCAGGAGAAGATGATTGCTTCAAAGTCAGTCTGATCAAAACACTTTGATATGCTAATGACATAAACTGACTGTATTAGATCCAAGGATATGGTGATGTAAGATGCTTTAATTGTGCATATTAAGAGCTTAGTTGGAAAGTAGGTGTGACAGATAAGGGAACTGGGCCTGAATTTTATAACTTAATTTAATTAGCACTGATCTGAGGTTGCTAGTACCTGGTTTTTCCAGTTTTCAGGAAATATATCTTTGCCTGGGAGGTAAGGGGGTGCAGAAGGAAAAGGTGGATGGAGGGCAAATGCAGGGAGGGTTTGAGGGAAGTGGGCTGTCAGACATGAAAGACTCCAATATTAAATTTCATTTGTGATGTGATCAAACCTCAGGCCTCCCTCTTTTCACCTGCCAATAATGCACAGAGAGCCACACTTCTCCTACATCAAACATTCAATTACCATAAACCCAAGGAAGGCCAAAGGATGCTTTCAACTGTAACAGTCACTAAAAGGAGAATGAAAGAAGTGCACAGACTCCCAAAGGTAGGGTGAAAAAACCCAAACCCCCTAAAGCCTGTGGTGCTCAGGAGGAGAAATCCTTGCTGGTGAAAACCTTCTAAGGATCTTCCTGTGTTTCAATTTCTTTCTCTCACTAGAAGACCTATATCTGAGGACAATTGGGACATTTATGATCATTAAAAGATATAACCATGACACTCTGGGGACTTAGAACTCCCCCTCCATACACATGAATAGACATTTTCTGATTAGGTGGAACAATTTTTAAATGTTTGAGAGGATATTGAATAAAATTAAGTTTTTAGGAAGGTAGTGTAAAATACATAGGTTGTGTTATTGAACACAAAGAGCCTTAAACTATTAAAATATATTTTTAATATTAAGCTAAACTTTATAGGATTTAATTAGAATGCATGAATTATTTTTTTATTCTAAATGTTCTGCTAGGGATGTCTTCATCACGCTATATAGCTGGTGGAATTTCTTCCAAACACATTGTACCTGCAGTTCTCTAGAGTCTCCTTTGATGAGGAAGGACTAGGACTCTTGGTGAAGCCCTCCTATGGGGCTAGTACCATCACTGAATGAGCAGTGAGCTTAACCTAACACAAACAGCGCTGAAGCTAGTATTTTGTTAGCTGTCACATGGATTTATCTTCAGCATTTTCCCCCTAGAACTGGTTTGCTATTTGCTGTTCCATTTTGCTCACAGAAACTTGGGTCTTTAAATAGAAGTCTCTTTGCTGTCAAAAAAAATTATTCTCATTTCAGTCACTGGTTACCATGATTTTCTTTACAAATGGAAAACTGTTAGTTAGGATAAGAACTTTTAGTTAGAATAAGAAGTTTTATGGCCCGTAGTTGGGGTTTCATATTCAGTGTAGAGGAAGGATGAACAGTTCCATGACTCAGTTCCTTTTTGTCACAGTTGAATGTTGGTGGGGTTGCTGTTGAGCTGTCCTGTAAAACAAAAGGACTGTGGTTTGGTCTAGAAATCCCATGACCTGGGGGTGTTTTTCTGTCTCTAGCTCAGATTCACTGGTGGGACCTCAGAAAAGTCCTGGATCTCTCTGAGTCTCAGTTTCCTCAGAAGTAAGGCTCACTGCCTATCCCACAGGGAGGCTAGATGGCTCATCCAGACAAGCCTAGATGTGTTAATTAGAACATTTGAGAGATGGGAGGGATTTGAAAGCCTATGTTTTGTGCCGTCCAATGTAGTAGCCACTAGCCACATGTGTTTTAATTAATTTAAATCAATTAATTATTAATTAATGTATTTAATTAATTTAAATTAATTAAAGCTAATTAATATTGAAAACTCAGTTCTCAGTCACACTAGCTATGTTTGAAGTGCTCAGGAGCCTCATGTGGATTGTGACCATTATACTGGAGGCATCTGACTCAGTCACATAATGGAGGAGTCACTTCCTCCATTACCCACAAGCAAATTGGGCCCTTCTGGTGCTGATTCAAGGGTGGGTGGTTTTGTGTACATTCTAGGACCCTGTGGGTCTCTCCAACAAACTCTCCTGTGAGGCTGGGTGTTTCTCCTGACACCTCAACCCCCACAGTTTTTTTCAGTCAGAGATTTTTGAGGCTTTATTTCCCTGTACTGGAACCCTTAGTTGTATGGTTTGTCCTGCTCCCCAGTTGTTCTTCCCATTGTATCTGCATGCAAATGTGAGACTGCCCACTCTGCCAGCCTCAGTCCTCCAGCTGCTGCCTTGCCACAAGTCCTCTCCACCCCAGCTGCCCATCTCCACCCCTCCTACTGGTCTGGATGAGTGTTTCTTCTTTAACTCCTTAGTTGTTTGACTTCCATATAGTTCTGGTTGTTTCTGTTTTTAAATTGGTTGTTGTCCTCCTTTTTGTTGTGTGAGGAGGCAAAGTATATCTACCTATGCCTCCATCTTGGCCAGAAGTCTAGTTCACAATTCAAGTCATTTTGAAGTTAATGTCTGCCCTGAGCACCCTAGTACCAGATTGCAAACTACCTTTAAAAGCAAATTGAATTTTTTTTTCTCATTGCTCCCATGAATTTCAGTTTTACTAGTTTTGGAGTTTACAAAGATCTTTTTGCTTACAGTAGCCATTTGACATTTTTTCAGAATTTCAGGAATATATAGTGTAAAACTTCATAATGCAGTTTTCCAAAACTGTAAAGCACCTCTGTTGTTGGACTTGGGCACACAGCTCAGGTGATCCAGGTTAGGAAGTGCAGCAGGGCTTGTAGCCTCTGAATTACCTGGGCACCAACCTGTGACAGCAATTGATCTTAACTGAATTTATTCTGTTTGATTAACTATTGCTGCCAGAATTACCAGCAAGAGGTAAGATACAGTTGGGAAACCTTTCCTTGGCATCTATGTGTGCCTGTCTTCAGTTATTGTAGAACAACACTAAGATTATTTGTAGATCTTTAACATAACTACTAAAGAATGAGGATGTTTTAATTTATGCTTTTAATTCCATATGAGCTTTCTCAGTCTCTTAGACAAAATGACAATGTGTTTGGCCTTGAAGTACAGGTGCTAACATCATGTGTGATGGCTGCTGGGAAGAATGTTGCCTTTGGATGGGAAGCTCTTGGTTTGAGTTCCTTTTTTCATTATTTATTGGTTGTGTAAACTTAGACAATTGATCTAATGTCTTTAATCCTTGATTTCTTTATCTGTACAAGAGACACAATAAAACCTAGCTATTTCATGAGATTTTTTACAAGAAGTAACTTCAGTTATAGTATGTGGAACTCTGTGAGGTAATAAGTGACTCACTAGAGTAGGCACCACACTGTCACAGCTTCATAAAATGGTACAGAAAGGCCAAGTGGGGGATGTCCTGAAAGTGTCCCACATGCTAGCCTCTGACAGACTTCATATTCCCATTTGAATGTCTATGTGGATTTCCCTTCTGTGCTTTACAGGCAGTCTACACAGGGAGAAAATCTCTCTAGGATTTTATCCAAACTGTTATATCCTGGAAGAGGATATTGAGAGAAATGACTCATGACTCATCTCACAGCTGCATCTCCTTCCTTCATTTCCCTGAACACAGCTGGGGTTTTGTTACAAATATCAATTTAGAAAAGTAAGCATTGGCCTGGCCATGCTTCACATAGCTCCGTTTCCCCTGTCATTTCCAGCACTGGAACCACTCCCATGTAGCAGTGGGCCCCACACCCACAGAGAGGTGCAGAACCTGACTCACATGTGACCTCCTCTGTGAGGCCCCCTAAATCTTTGCCACCCACCTAAGGCTGAGCTGAGCCCAAGGACCCTTGTATGAAATTGAGTTCATTTTGACCACAGAGCTTCAGAAAAGAAAACAATAATACCTTCTGCCACTGAACAGTCTTTTAATAAAAGTATCTATCTCTTTCAGAACCAAAAGGGTAGTCCATCTTTGTTCTTTCATTACAAATCATGGTCATTCTTCTCTCTGGGACTCCAAAATTTAGTCAGAGGACAACATTAGGGACTGGTAGTAGCCATTCTGTGGAATCTGCCCCATGCCAGTCAGGTGAATTCCTGAGGCAGGGCCTGCCAAGTAGCCTAGCTCTCCTGCATCTGTAGGTCTTTGACCCAACAGTTCTGCCACTAGGAATTTATTCTAAAGTTAGAATAGAGTTCCTTACACTATGTGATTTAAGTACATTGTAATATTAATTACTATAGTTGAAGACACTGGAATAAACTCAAACATCCAATCCTAGGGAATGGATTAAATACTCGTGGCACATCCATGTGGTGGGCCAACATGTAGCCATGTTCTTAAAGACTATTTCATGACAAAGGGAGATGTTTCTTAAATTATTAAGGAAACAGGATACAAAAGTCTGTATATAATATGAATATACAGTATGAATAATATAAGGAAATATATCAAAATCTCAATAATGTTTCTGAATGGTAGTACTACAGTGATTTTAAAGTTTATTCTTTATACTTTTATATATTTGAAAACTTTCTATAATTAGTATGTACTATGTTTACAGTCAGGAAATTATGAAAAACATGTTAGTGACTAAGGCTTAGTGATGAGGTCGCCATTCATTTTCCTGTTTGGTGAGAGGGCAGTGGAGACAGAAGTATGTACTATATACTGGTTCCTCATGCTCCTACCCTTCCAAAGGTTAGATAAAATACTCATACTTCATGGCCTGGTTTTCAAAAATTCTGAAAACTAGTATTTTGCAGGAGGGTAATGATTGAGCCATAAAGGCACTCACCATCAAGATCATATTGTGAACTTAGCCCATTCTCCACTAAAAATTCTAAGGTTCTGATCACCTGTGTTTTACCCAGTCTCCAAAGAAAGTGTCAAATCAGGTCCAAAAACACAGAGTTAGAACCTTGTGGAATCATCAGTTGCAGCACTCTCATTTACCACTGGAGAAATTGTAGCCCAGAGAGACCTCATAATTGCCTGATGCCCAGGCTGAACCAGGAGGATAGCACACCCTACTGATACCCAGGCTATTTGGCACCCTGTCACATCCTCCTTACTCCATTAACATTGGCTTACCCTTTCCTCCAGCTCCCACCTCCCTAGACTCTTCCTCAACACTAGCTAAAAGGCAATTTGGTTTCCATCTTTTAGACTCACCTCCAGGCATCTGGCCTACTATATCCTCTGCATCACAAACACTGGGAAACTTTAATAGCTTTTCCATCTGTCTTACTCTCTGGGAAAGCAAATTGCCAACTCCAGATCACTTTCTATTGTGCCTATCAGGCTACCTTCTATCGTGTCTACCAGGCTATGTGAGTCTCTTAATCCCAGAACCCAAGGCTACAGGAAGCCCCTCTACCTAAACTTCACCTTGCAAAGATCTTGTTGGCTTCACTGAAGCCTTTGCTTCCCCTGAATCACCCCACCCTCCATCTACACACTTCATTAAACATGATTCCAATGTCCTCAGAGTCAGGAATTTACAGGCAGCCATGGCGAGCTAGATGTTGACACAAATTATTCTCTGGCTTGCTAATCTTCTAAGCATAACCTTGAAAGCAGTATCTCATGTCTGTGGTTTCCAATTCCAATAGCCTCAGCCACCAGCCATGGAGGCCACTTCATGTGGAGTAGCTACAGGTTTCATTAGGTAGCTGTAACCCTTAGATTATCTCAGAAACTGTGTCATCATCCTGCCCCAAATCTAGTGTCTTTTCTCAGCCAGCCATGGGCCTGGAGAGCCCACTTTCTCCACTGATCTTTTTGATTGGCGTTAAGGTCATAGCATCCCAAACTATCAGAAGCCTCATTGTTGGGCTTTTGTGTCTCCTGGCCCTCCAAATATCATTCCAGCAGACCAACCTGAAGAGGCCTGAGAACTAGACTTCAGCCACTTAACTGCAGGGGTAAGCAGTAGGAGAAATCAGTGACCAATACTCTTGGCTCTGCCATTTCTAAGTGAGCTATCCTGGAGCAGGAAGGTGACTATGAGATGCCCTCCAACTGCCCCTCCTGCCCTCTTCCCCCTGCCCCCTACCCTGTGTCCCGTGCCCTGTGCCCCAAGCAAACCCTCTCCCACAAGCCTTTTAACCTCAGCCCACTAAGTGCATTTGCCTGTTTTTATTTTGTTTTACCTGCTGAAGGAAGGAATATTTCGTGGTTGTTAATGAAAGTGATAGCAATCCCTTGTGTATTTATCTTAGATTATGTGGTCGTTATAAAATGAAGTACTTCAAGCAGCTAGTCTGCGGTTGATTTGAAAACAGACGAGTCTCAACAATGAGCTTAAGGAAAGGTGTCAGGTATAAATCTTGTCTTCAAACAGCCAGCATGCATTCCAGACTTCAGAGACACTTCTTTGTATAAAGGTGCTTTTTTTTTTTATCCCATCTTTCTTTTCCTTGAGCCTGGAGGAGGATGAAAGTGCAGGGGTGCAGGCATATGCTTGGTTTGATAATGAGGGTGAGGCTCACAGGCATGGTAATTTGGCAGCTCCCATACTTCCTGTAACAGTTTTCTTTTTCTTTTCTTTTTTTTTCATCCAAAGACTGCTTAAAGACAAACATTTTTTGTTAAACTGCTGGTAGTTCATTTTTTGCAGGAACCGTGCAATTAATCTTGTTTATATTAAAGAGACAGGTTGCTTTTGTCAGCTTTCCTGAACTATAATTAATGAAGATCAAAAACATTACAAAGACATAATATTTAGCTTAATGCAGATGAGGCTGGGCAACAGCTGCTGCAATTAGAGGAGCAAAAGGGAAAACAATATCCTTTCCTTTAGAATAACTGGGATACACTAAAGAGAAAGGATTATGAGCCTCTTCCCTCCACCAGCCTTCCCTCATGAAAGGAAAATGGGGGTTAGACATAAGATGGTTGGTTATGCCCTGCAATTGTGCTTTAAATACAGTAGGAGACACCAAACGTCTCTCTTTACTTAGCTGAAGTTAATCCAGGTGGCTGTGGATCAGAGGCTTGGCATCTGAAAAGCTCTTCATGGGGAACATGGTGAGGAAACCAGGAGTGCGGCCCTGACCAGGTGGCTCAGTTGGTTGGGCATCATCCTCTACACCAAAAGGTTGCAGGTTTGTTTCCTGGTCAGGGCATATAACTGGGTTGTGTTCAATCCCCAATTGGGGCACATACAGGAGGCAGCCAATTGACATCTCTTTCTCATGTGGATGTTTCTCTCTATTCTTTCCATCTTTCCTCTCTCTCCAAACTCAATAAATATATCCTCATGTAAGTATAAAAAAAAAGAAGAAGAAGAAACCAGGAGGGCAGGTAGAACCTGATAGAACATTGTAGCCCACAGAGTGAGACAAACAAAGCCAGGGGCTACTTTATTTAGGGCCTTCTGTTTAAAGGACTGTTATTAGGAAAATCCAGAGTTGAGATGTCCTCAAATGGGCAACATCGGCTGCCTTTCCCAAGACTTCCTAACCTGGTGAAAGACATTTGGCTTCCAAATGAGAGTTTAAAAGTTTTCACCTCTGTCTATGAACAACAAAAAAAAAATGTGGGTTTTTATCTGTTTCATTAATCTAATAGTAAACAACCCCCCCGGAGCCCACCAGGAAATTCACGGAGATCTCCAGTGTGAGAGCTAGAACTGTCAATGGCAGCCAGGCCAGTTACCTCCTTCACAATTAAAAAAACTGAGGCCTGTCGAAGTTGTGGAAACTTGTGCCATGTCACATGGTTAGAGAGCCATCACCTTTCCTGTCGGGCTTCACAAATTGAGATTCTAATCACAATAGTCCAGGATGAGGAGGAAAATGCAAAACAAATCAAAACCCAGAGATTTTCAGAAGATTCTAGTGATGAAGATGGTAGCTAAGTGGGTTGTAGGGGCTTCCCACAATCAAGTATCTTAAAACGGAAATGTTAACATCAACCAGGTAATCAACCTAGTAACCAGAAAGTACCCCCTAAACCCCTGGCACTATATCACATGTGGTTTCTTGACTATGCAGGACTGCCAAAGGCCAAAAACTCCCAATCTGAATAACTTGGTGCACTGCTGATGGACAATAGGTAGAGGACATGGAGTAATCTTAGTGGCATCAGGAACACTAGTACTCAAAACCAGACTGTGCTCTTATTTAAACTAAAACAAAAGTCTGTCCAAGTTTTAAAGGGTCCTGCTATATGTGCGTTATTCTTATGCATCAAGTCTTAACAATGTCATGCCCCTTGACTTTATAATTGTACTTTTTGTAATTTATAAGCAAGATGTCATCAAACAAACATAAAGATGTTCATTGCACAATATTTATAGTAGTGAAAATTGGGAACCGATCTTCAGGTCTGAAGATTAGTCCATTTAATTATGGTCTGGCCATACAATGGAAAGTTTGAATTCATTAAAAAGATTGCAGTATTAGAATAATCAAGGATATTGGAAAGGAAAAAGGCAAAGCACGAGTAGCATGCTCACTGCTATCCTAATTTCATTTAAAAAGATATCTATATCTGCACAAATAAAGAACTAAAAAGTGCATCAAAATGGATGGCTTATGATTTTTTATTTCCTCTTTCTATTTTTTCATCTTCCAATTTTTCCATATTGGGAAAAATTTATAAAATTAGAATATAGCTTACATTAATTAGCACTTACTATGCACTAAACATTGTTCTAAGCACTTTATAGCTATCATCTCACTTAATCCTTACATTCTGAGATAGATTCTATTATCATAATTTTACTAATGAGACCACTAAGGCGCAGTGAAAATTAAATTATTTGCCCAAAGTAGCAAATGATCAAGCCACAATCTGAATCCAGGATATCTGACTTCAGGGTCCTGTGCTTACAGTCACTCCCTTATCATGCTATTATTAAAATTAATTGTGAGTGCCTGCTAAGGGATTTGTGACAATAACTCACAACCTGGTAGGAATTTCTGTATAAAATTATCGTCTCAGTGACAGCTAGCTGAATAAAGATCACTGAGGGAATGGGTGGAGAAAAGCAGGTAGACAGAGAATTCAGGGGTATGGTAAAACACAATATGAGGTTCAGGTCTGTGTGGAATAGGAATTGACTAAGATGGAAGGGCTAAGCATATGCTTCACATTTTTGCCAAGAGGTGGAGAGTCTTTTTCCAAGCATAGTTTCTGTGCTGCTGTCCACATGGATTGGATAAGAGCCATACCTACAAAAGTTAGGTCTCCAAACTTGGAAGAGAGAGGGAGAGGTGGCTTCAGAAAGTCTGTGAAAATTTTTTAAGTAAAAAAAGATTTAAATAATAAACACATTAAGCTGGGGAAATTACAGCTTATATATCATAGGTCTTGATAGATAACCATCTGCCTGGCACACCACCATCCTCCTGGTTCTGGAGGATCCTTATTCTGAAGAGAAAATGGTCTAACACACAGAATTCATACCATAGAACACCCTTTTGTGCTATCTGGGCAACCAAAGGATGGTGCTTCTTTTGTTTTTGTTTGTTTGTTTGTTTGTTTGTTTGTTTTGGCTTCAACAGCAGAAGTTTATTTTCTCACAGTTCTTGAGACTGGAACTCTAAGACCAAGGTGCCAGAGGGAATGGTTTTCTGGTGAGGCCTTTTTCTGGTTTGCAGACAACCACTTCTCACTGTGTCTTCAAATGGCCTTTTCTCTGTGCTCGTGCACTCTAGATGTCTCTTCCTCTTCTTTCCTTCTTTTTTAAATTATTTTTATTTTTCAATTATAGTTGACACACAATATCATATTAGTTTCAGGCATACAGCCCGGTGATTAGACATTATATAACTTACTGATTATCCTGATAAATCTCATACCCATCTGACACCATACATAGTTATTAGAATATTATTAACCATATTACCTATGCTGTATTTTACGTCACCATGACTACTGTATTTTGCTGTGTATAATGCGTATCCACATTTTATCCCTAACTTTCAGGGGAAAAAATCTGTTGTTTTAATTTTTTAATTCAATTATTTATTTATATTTAGATACTTTTTTTGTATTATAAAGGAATTTTAGCACTGATTTTCAATATATTATGGTACAAGAAATTTTATGTAACAAATAATTAAAAAACACAAGAAAAGAAACAAGGTTTGTCATGTACTACTCATGTATAATGCACATCCTTATTTTTCCCTCAAAAGTTTGGACAAAAAGTGTTCATTACAGAACCAAGATGGCGGTGTAGGTAGACACACTGCGCCTCCTCGCACAACCAGAACTGACAGAAAATCGAACGGCAAGGAAGTCCAACACCAAATAGATAAAAAAGAAACATACATCCAGACCGGTAGGAGGGGCGGAGATGGGCACCAGGGAGGAGAGGACTCGCGTGGCCGTGGTGGGACCAAGACTAGAGGAGTGTGGGACTAACGGGGGAGGCAGTCCGACCACTAGCAGACCCTGCGGCCCCACATCACACACAGATAAACCGAGAGGGCCGGACTCAGAGTGGTGGAGAACGGGGCAGGCAGAGCAGTGGGTAGCACCCTGCAACCCCACATTCACGCACAGATAAACCCGGACAAATGGCGGGGAGCGAAGCAGACCACGTAACCCAGGGCTCCAGCGCCGGGAAATAAAGCGTCAAACCTCTGATTGAAAACGCCTGTGGGCGTTGGGGTGGCAGCAGGAGAGACTCCCAGCATCACAGGAGAGGTTGTTGGAAGGACCCACAGGGGCTTAGAGAGTGCACAAGCCCACCGACTCGGGAACCAGCACCAGAGGGGCCAAATTTGATTGTGGGTAGCAGAGGCAGTGACTGAAATCCAGTGGAGAGTGGAGCAAGCACCATTGCTCCCTCTCAGCCCCTCCCCCATGTACAGCATCACAGCACAGCCACAAACAATACCCCGTCCCAGTGAACACCTAAGGCTCCACCCCTTTAAGTAACAGATGCGCCAAGACAAAAAAAAAAAAGGCCCAAATGACAGAACACTTCAAAGCTCCAGAAAAAATACAACTAAGCAAGGAAGAGATAGCCAACCTATCGGATGCACACTTCAAAACATTGGTTATTAAGACACTCACAGAATTGGTTGAATTTGGTCGAAAACTAGATGAGAAAATGAAGCCTATGCTAAGAGAAACAAAGGAAAATGTACAGGGAACCAATAGTGATGCGAAGGAAACTGGGACTCAAATCAATGGTGTGGACCAGAAGGAACAAAGAAACATCCAACCAGAAAAGAATGAAGAAACAAGAATTCGGAAAAATGAGGAGAGGCTTAGGAACCTCCAGGACGTCTCAAAACGTTCCAACATGTGAATGATAGGGGTGCCAGAAGGAGAAGAGGAAGAACAAAAAATTGAAAACTTATTTGAACAAGTAATGAAGGAGAACTTCCCCGATCTGGCAAAGGAAATAGACTTCCGGGAAGTCCAGGAAGCTCAGAGAGTCCCAAAGAAGCTGGACCCAAGGAGGAAAACACCAAGGCACATCATCATTACATTACCCAAGATGAAACAGAAGGAGAGAATCTTAGAAGCAGCAAGAGAAAAGGAGACAATTACCTACAAAGGAGTTCCCATAAGACTGTCAGCTGATTTCTCCAAAGAGACCTTACAGGCAAGAAGGGGCTGGAAAGAAGTATTCCAAGTCATGAAAGGCAAGGGCCTACATCCAAGATTGCTCTATCCAGCAAAGCTATCATTTAGAATGGAAGGGAAGATAAAGTGCTTCTCAGATAAGGTCAAGTTAAAGGAGTTCATCATCACCAAGCCCTTATTATATGAAATGTTAAAGGGAGTTACCTAAGAAAAAGAAGATAAAAAACATGAACAGTAAAAATGACAGCAAACTCACAGTTATTAACGACCACACATAAAACAAAAACGAGAGCAAACTAGGCAAACAACTAGAACAGAAACAGAACCACAGAAATGGAGCTCACATGGAGGGTTATCAATAGGGGATTGGGAGGGGGAGAGAGGGGGGAAAGATACAGAGAATAAATAGCATAAATGATAGGTGGAAAATAGACAGGGGGAGGGTAAGAATAGTGTAGGAAATGTAGAAGCCAAAGAAGTTGTAAGTATGACCCATGGACATGAACTATAGGAGGGGAATGTGGGAGGGAGGGGGTGGGCAGGATGGAGTTGAGTGAATGGGGGGAAATGGAACAACTGTAATAGCATAATCAACAAATATATCCAAAAACAAATTTTTTTTAAGTCTTTATTTCAAAAAAAAATTGTTCATTACCCACAGCAAAATACTATATTGTGCTTGTTAATTCCTTAACCTTTTTTACCCAGCCCCCTTAACTGCCCTCCCATCTGGCAACCATCAAAATGTTTTTGTATTTATCAGCCTGTTTCTGTTATGCTTATTCATTTATTTTGTTTTTTAGATTAAATTGTTTATAGCTATGTATTTATTGTCATTTTATTTTTCTTATTTCTTTTTCCTCTTCTTCTTCCTTTCCTCCTCCTCCTTCTTCTTCCCCTTCTTCTTCTTCCCCTTCTCCTCCTCCTCCTCCTCCTTCTTCTTCTTCTTCTCCTTCTCCTTCTTCTTCTTCTCCTTCTCCTCCTTCTTCTCCTTCCCCTCCTCCTTCTTCTTCCTTCTTCTAGCAGATCCTTTAACATTCCATGTAATCCTGGTTTGGTGGTGATGAACTCCTTTAGCTTTACCTCATTGGGAAAGCACTTTATCTGTCCTTCAATGATACCTTTGCTGGGTAGAGTAATCTTGGTTGTAGGTTCTTGTTTTTCATCATTTTGAATATTTCTTGCCAATCCCTTCTGGCCTGCAAAGTTTCTATTGACAAATCAGCTGACAAATCTTATAGAACCCCCTTGTAGGTAACTAACTACTTTTAGCCTGCTGCTTTTAAGTTCTCTCTTTGTCTTTAACCTTTTACATTTTAAATATTATGTGACTTGGTGTAGGCCTTTTTGGGTTCATCTTGTTTGGGACTCTGTTTACTTCCTGGACTTGTATGTCTATTTTCTTCACTAGGATAAGGGAGTTTTGCATCATTATTTTTTAAATAAGTTGTCAATTTGTTGATCTCTCTCTTCTTCCAGCACCCCCATGATGAGAATGTTGGTACTTGAAGATGTCCTAATAACTCCTTACACTATTCTCATTTTTCTGGATTTTTATTTTTGTTGTTCAGATTGGGTATTTTTTGCTTCCTTATGTTCCAAAGCACTGTTTGATTCTCGGCTTCATCTACTCTACTGTTTTTTTGCTGTTGAAGTTCTGACTTCATCTACTCTTCCTCTAATTTCATTGAGCCCCCTTATAACCAACGTTTTGAACTCTGCATCTAGTACATTGCTTATCTCCATTTTGTTTACTTCTTTTTCTGGAATTTTTTTCTGTTCTTTCATTTGGACATGTTTCTTTGTCTTCTCATTTCAGCAGCCTCCCTGTGTTTGTTTTTATATATTACATAGACCTGCTACATCTCCTGAGCTTGGTAAAGTGGCCTGATGTACTAAGTGTCCTGTAGGGCCTGTGCACATCCTTCTCATTCAACCTAAGGGGGAAGTCCAGGTACACATACACACCCCTTGTGGGCTGTGTATACCCTCCTGTTGTAGTTGTCCTTTGATTGCTGTTAGCATGTCAATGAGAGGAATTTACCCCCAGGCCAATTGGCTGCAAGGTCTGGCCATGACTACCATGGAGGATCAGCTGCGCAGGAACCCATCCCGTGGAGCAGGACTTCAGCAGGGCTCTGGTGTCCACTGGGTCAAGCCCTTGAGTGTGTCAGTTGTGAAGGTGGTTGAGTGGGGCTTTGGTGTGGTCTGAAGCTATCCACCAGGTGCACTGGTTCTGGGGCCTCCAAGGAGGTACAGGCCAGGGTCAGCCACTGCCTGCGTTCTGCATGGGGCCACCCAGCATGAGCTACAAAGAAATCTGCAGATGACTGCTACTTGTGCTGGGCTTGGAGTTGCCAGGAGAAGCCAAACTGCAAACCAAAGCCAACTGCTGCTAGTGCACAGACTGGAACCACTTAGCAAAAGGAGAAGAAATGCTGAGGCCAGATGCTGATTGCTTGAGAGATTTTAGGAAAGTCTGAATCATGAGCCAAGATAGGCCGTTCCTATGGAAAAGCCACTGGAAACAGCTTGGGTGGGCCTAAAAATTGGTGAGGCATGGTCTCAGGGAATCCCAAGGCAGGGTGAACAATGATAGGTTAATGGAGACTGAGATATGGTGCCTGTCTTCCAGCTCTGTGGGGAAAGGGCTCAGAAAAGGAACAACAGCCTCTGCCAGCACTTCTGTCTGGGAGAAAGCTGCCCCTCCAGCTCTTGCCTTGATCAGGCACTTCAGTTCCTCCCATTTGTCTCTGGTGCCTTTCAAGCTGCTGCCCCATAACTGGAACTCAGAGGAAGTGCGTCTGAGTAAGCCTGTGCTCAGGCCCTTTAACAGGAACTGCCTGGGACTCCAGATGCACTCTGTCTTACTCAGCTACAACCCCTGCTGGCTTTCACAGCCACCAGTTATGTGGACTTCTCTTTTAGGCACTGAAATCCAGGGATGGGGGGCGCTGGGATAAGTCTGGGACTCCTCACTCCTCAGGAGGGACCTCAGCAGCTTAGATATCCCTCCTGATTTTTATCTGCCACACGTGGGTATGGGACAAGCCTTTTCAATGTCTCCACCCCCTCCTAACAGTCTCAATGTAGCTTATTTCCTTAGTTGTAGGACTTCCATTCAACTAGATTTCAGGCAGTTCTGAATGATGGATATTCTGTAGTTTAGTAATTTTGGTGTGTTTGTGGGAGAATGCAAGTACTGCATACCTATGCTGCCATCATGATCAGAAACAGCATGTGTTACATTTGAGTCATTGCCTCAAGTTCATTCTTTAAAGTGGGTCCTGCTACTGGAGCACAAGACAAGGGCTGTGGTGATGCAGCATTGAGGCCAGTCACCAGCAGCCACCACAGGTACCAAGAGCCAACACCTCTTTTCCCCATTGGCTGCGGGCATGGGCTGAAGGACCATAATTGAAGGATTTTACAAAGTAGATTTTCTATGCCATTATCATTACAATATTTAACATACTGTTAGTATGTTCAAGGATTTAAAGGAAATTTAAATACAATGAAGGAACAGATGGGGAATTTCCTCAAAGAAAGTAAAGAGATTTTTTAGAAAGGAAATTCTAACACTGAAAAATACAATATCTGAAATGAAATATTCATCAGAGGGCTTAACAACATATTAGATATTATAGAAGAAAGTAGCAGCAAGTGAATTCTGATCAACTGAAATCATATCATCTGAAGAAGAGAGATTTTTAGAAAACATTTTTTCATGTCCTCCCGTTATTCAGAAAACCCCTATTTCCTACCCTGTGTACTTAACGAAAACCAAATCTTGATATTCAAGCCTTTGCAAGGCCACAAACTGCCTTCCAACCTAATCTGCAAATATCCTTCATGTGAGCCCACATTCCAACCAAGGCAATGAGTAAACTGCCCTAGCACTTACCCACTCTTCTATGCATGGTGCCCACACCTGAAATTCTCTTCCCTGTCCCAGGTCCTTAAGCAATATCAAATACCACTTCAGCCATGAAATTTTCCTCAGTGTTCCCAATCAACAATGTAATTTTCCCTTTTTAACTTCCATCCTTGCAACCTCTGTCCCCCTTAAAAAAATAAAAAAGAAAGAAAAAAACAACAGTCACAAGAAAAAAAAAACATGCTTGTGTTTCCTTATGGAAATATTCTTGGTCCTACCTTCAGGGTCATTTGTCCACTAAGTTTTCTTGTTAGGCTGTGAGAGCCTGCCAGGGTCTGTCTATGTCTCACTCACCTTTGTATTCCATTCTATACCCAATATCCCCTGGCAGGGTAATGAATTGGTTGAATTAAAAGGGATATAAGAAGGTAGTGCATAACTCAAGCATTGCTCTGATACTGGTGTTGCCATGAGCTTTCACTGCATATCATAGATCTAATCATGGACTGGTAGAGATAGAAAAACTTTTGTTTTAAGATTTTATTTACTTATTTTTTAGACAGAAGAGAAGGGAGGGAAAAATAGAGGGAGAGAAACATCAATGTGTGGTTGCCTCTCACACACCCCCTACTGGGGACCTGGTCTACAAACCAGGCATATGCCTGGACTGGGAATCCAACCAGTGACCCTTTGGTTTACAGGCCAGCACTCAATCCACTGAGCCATATCAGCCAGGGCCTGGAAAAACCTTTATAAAACATCTAATATAATACCCTCAGTTTAAAACTGATGAAATTGAAGCTTTAGTGAAGTACCTTACCCAAGATCACCCTGGTCTAGGGCTCTTTCCTCCCATATTACTACCAACTATGTCCATATACATATGAGTATATATAATTAGAAATAGGAGTATAGGTAGGATTTAAACAAAATTTCAGACATGCATTTCAATTCTCACAAGACTATTCTCCCTCCTTTAAAATGGGCTCTGTGTCAAACTCCTTTCAATTCTCCTCAAGTTCACCACCTGTTAGTACAATAATTATGTAAGACTTCCTTCCTGCCTTTGTGGTTGAATTCTTCTGTGACCTCTCACACAGTTCTGGCCAGATAACAGAAATTACTGACAATCCAGCTCTCTGTGATTATCTGCTAAGTTCAGAGTTTTTCTAGTATTATACTGTGGTGTGGTAATTGGAACTAGATTCTACTAGCCTGGACATACAGAGAAATGAATGTTAAAATAATTCAATACATGGCTCCTATAGGGTGACTGAACTAGTATAACCAGAAGAATAGAAAAGAGGGACATCCCCCATGATGAGAGCTTTCTGAGGAGTTCCAAGCTACATATAATTGAGCTACTATGGGCCAGGCAGAGCTCAGTGAATATGACCATCTATGTAGTTGATTTGTTCAGCTTACTGCACTCAATCTCCACCATTTCAGAAAGACAAATCCACTACCTAGGCACACTAGTTTCTACAAAAACTTCAGGAAATGACAGTAGAAGGAATATAAAGCAAGCTAGATGAAGCAGAAGATCGAATCAGTGAGCTGGAGGACAAGGTAGAAAAAACATCCTAGAAAGAGCAAGAAAAGGAAAAAAGACTCAAAAAGGAAAAAGAGGGGTTTAGGGTACTTTAGGACAACAAAAAAAAATGTAATGATATCCTTATAATAGGGATACCAGAAGGAGAAGAGGAGCAAGGGATATAAGACCTGTTTGAAAAAGGAATGCTAGAAAACTTCCCTAATTGATGAGAAAAAAAAGTTATCCAAGTCCAAGAAGTATAGAGGGTCCCAAACAAGATGAACCAAAGGAAGCCCATTCCAAGAAACATCATAATTAAAATGAAAAAACTCAAAGACAAAGAAAGAATATTAAAGGCAGCAAGGGAGAAACAGGAAGTAACATACCAGGAAGCTCCGATAAGGATAGCAGCATACTCCTCAACAGAAACACTACAAGCCAGAAGAGGATGGCGAGAAATACTCCAAGTAATGAAAAGCAAAGGCCTGCAACCAAGACTACTCTACCCACAAAGCTCTAATTTAAAGTGGGTAGGTGAAATAAGGGTTTATCAGACAAAAGAAGGTTAAAAAAAATACACCACCAACAAAGGAGCATTACAAGATATGCTACAGGGACTGCCTTAAGAAGAAGAAGAAAAAGAGTGAGAGAGAGGGAAACAGGTACAAAGGGGAAAATGGCAAAAAATAAGTGCCTATCAATAATAACCTTAAAAGTAAATGGATTAAATGCCATAATCAAAAGATGCATGATAGCTGATTGTGTAAGAAAACATGGCTCACACATGTGCTGCCTAAAAGAGACCCACCTCAGAACAAAAGACCTACACAAACTGAAAGTGAAAGGTTGGAAAAAATATTCCAAGCAAATGGTCAGGGGGAAAAAAAGCTGGGGCAACAATACTTATATCGGACAAAATAGATTTCAAAATAAGGGCCATAAAAAGAGACACAGAAGGACACTTTGTAATACACAAAGGAAAAATCCATGAAGAAGCCATAAACATGAACATACATGAACCCAACATAGGAACACCCAAATATACAAGGAAAATCATGGAGGACTTCAAGAAAGATATTGACACCAACACAATTATACTAGGGGATGTTAACACCCCACTGTCAACAATGCATAGATCTTCCAAAATAAAATCAACAAAGATATTTTGGCATTGAAAAACACCCTAGATCAAATGGACTTAACTGATATATATGTAGAGAGCCATTTACCCCAAAAAAGCAAAATACACATTCTTTTCAAATGTGCATGGAAGGTTTTCAAAGGTAGACCACATTATAGGACACAAAGAAAGCCTCAATAAATTCAAGAAAATTTAAATAATATTAAACATTTTCTCAGGATGCAGGGGCTTGAAACTAGAAACTTCAAAGAAAAATTTCACTCTCACTGCCGATGGCCTGCATAGCTGCTCGCACACCCGGTTGCTACCCCGGAGAAATGCTTCGATTACACAAAGTCCTTGGACAAATTAGGCCAGTGTCCAGAGCACTGGCTCCTCATCTCACTTGGGCTTATGCCAAAGATGTAAAATTTGGTGCAGATGCCCGAACCTTAATGCTTCAAAGTGTAGACCTTTTAGCCAATGCTGTAGCTGTTACTATGGGGCCAAAGGGAAGAACAGTTATAATTGAACAGAGCTGGGGAAGTCCCAAAGTAACAAAAGATGGTGTGACCATTGCAAAGTCCATTGACTTAAAAGATAAATATAAAAATATTGGCACCAAACTTGTTCAAGATGTTGCCAATAATACAAATGAAGAAGCTGGTAATGGCACGTGCTGTACAAAGGAGGGCTTTGAGAAGATTAGTAAAGGTGCTAATTCAGTGGAGATCAGGAGAGGTGTGATGTTAGCTGTTGATGCTGTAATTTCTGAACTGAAGAAGCAGTCCAAACCTGTGACGACTCCTGAAGAAATAGCTCAGGTTGCTACAATTTCTGCAAATGGAGACAAGGAAATTGGCAACATAATTTCCGATGCAATGAAAAAGATTGGAAGAAAGGGCGTCATCACAGTAAAGGATGGGAAAACACTGAATGATGAATTAGAAATTATTGACGGCATGAAGTTTGATCGAGGTTATATTTCTCCATACTTTATTAATACAGCAAAAGGTCAGAAATGTGAATTCCAAGATGCCTATGTCCTACTGAGTGAAAAGAAAATTTCTAGTGTTCAGTCCATTGTACCTGCTCTTGAAATTGCCAATGCGCACTGTAAGCCCTTGGTCATAATTGCTGAAGATGTTGATGGAGAAGCTCTGAGAACACTTGTTTTGAATAGGCTAAAGGTTGGTCTTCAGGTTGTAGCAATCAAAGCTCCAGGCTTTGGTGACAATAGAAAGAACCAGCTTAAAGACATGGTTATTGCTACTGGTGGTGCAGTGTTTGGAGAAGAAGGATTAACTCTAAATCTTGAAGACGTTCAGGCTCATGACTTGGGAAAAGTTGGAGAGGTCATTGTGACCAAAGATGATGCCATGCTCTTGAAAGGAAAAGGTGACAAGGCTCAAATTGAAAAACGTATTCAAGAAATCATCAAGCAGTTGGATATCACAACTAGTGAATATGAAAAGGAAAAACTAAATGAACGTCTAGCAAAACTCTCAGATGGGGTAGCTGTGCTGAAGGTTGGTGGGACAAGTGATGTTGAAGTGAATGAGAAAAAAGACAGAGTAACAGATGCCCTCAATGCTACACGAGCTGCTGTTGAGGAAGGCATTGTTCTGGGAGGGAGTTGTGCCCTGCTTCGGTGCATTCCGCCCTTGGACTCGTTAACTCTAGCTAATGAAGATCAAAAAGTTAGTATAGAAATCATTTAAAAAGCACTCAGAATTCCTGCAATGACCATTGCTAAGAACACAGGTGTTGAGGGATCGTTGATAGTTGACAAAATTATGCAGAGTTCCTCAGAACTTGGTTATGACACTAAGCTTGGAGATTTTGTGAATATGGTGGAAAAAGGAATCATTGATCCAACTAAGGTTATAAGAACTGCTTTATTGGATGCTGCTGGAGTGGCCTCTCTGTTAACAACAGCAGAAGTTGTAGTCACAGAAATTCCTAAAGAAGAGAAAGACCCTGGGATGGCAGGCATGAGTGGAATGGGAGGCGGTATGGGAGGTGGCATGTTCTAGTCCCAGAATAGTGCTTTACCATTATTGAAAACTGTGAGAGGAAGCTCCAGGCAGGGTTCCTTCTCTAACTTCAGAGAAGTCAGTTGAAGGAAATGATGGAAGAAAAGGCTGGCTGATGTTTAAGAAAATCACTATAACCATCAGTTACTGGTTTCAGTTGACAATATGCAATGGTTTACTGCTGTCATTGTCCATGCCTAAAGATAATTTATTTTGTATTTTTGAATAAAATACATTTGTACATTCCTTATAACTAAGTGCAAGAGCCATATACCAATGTACTGCTTTTGACTTAAATCACTGAGGTATTTTTACTACTATTCTATTAAAATCAGGATTTTAGTGCTTGTCATCACCTGAGGAGAAGTTAAGCAGCCTTTCTGTGGAGAGTAAGAATAATTGTGTATAAAGTAGAGAAATATCCAATTACATGACCTTTGTGTAATAAAAATTTGTTTAAAGTTAAAAAAAAGAAAAAATTCAAAAACACTCAAATTCATGGAGATTGAATAGCATGCTATTAAACAATGAATGGGTTAATAATGAGAGAAGGAAGAAATCAAAAAGTTTCTGGAAACAAATGAAAATGAACACATAACAGCCCAAAACCTATAGGACACAGTGAAGGCATTCCTCATAGGGAAGTTCAGAGCAAAACAGGCCTACCTAAAAAAGACAGAAACATTTCAAATATACAACCTAACCCTACACATACAAGAATGGGAAGAACAACAACAAGCAAAGCCCAGAACAAGTACAAGAAATGAAATAACCAAGATCAGACCAGAATTAAATGACATGGAGAGTAAAAGAACAATGCTAAAGATCAATAAAGCCAGGAGCTGGTTCTTTGAAGAGATAAACAAAATGGCAAGCCTTTAAGCAGACTCATCAAGAAAAATAGTGATAGGATCCAAATAAATAAAATCAGAAATGAAAGAGGAGAAATTACAACTGATGTCACAGAAATACAAAGGATTGTAAGAAATTACTATGAAGAACTATATGCCAACAAATTTGAAAATCTGGGTTAAAAGGACAAATTTCAAGAAACATATAATCTTCCAAAAGTGAATGAAGAAGAAGCACAATGGTTGGACAGACAGATAACAGCTGGCAAAATCAAAGCAGTAATCAAAAACTCCTGGCACAGAAAAGCCCTGGACTGGATGGTTTCACAGGATAATTTTACAAAACATTTCAGGAAGAGCTAACTCCTATCCTTCTCAAACTATTTCAAAAAAATTGAAGAATAGGGAAGACTTCCAAACTCTGTTTATGAGGCCAGCATCATGTAATCCTAAAACCAGATTAAGACATATCAAAAAAAGAAAACTACAGACCAATATTGCTGATGAACATAGATGCTGATATCCTCAACAAAATGTTGGCAAACCGCATCCAGCAATACATTAAAAAGATCATGTACCATGATCAAGTGGGATTCATCCCAAGGATGCAACAATAGTACAATATTCACAAATCAATAAATGTAGTATAAACCCATTTAATATAAACCCATTTCTGGGCTCTATATTATAAATGGAATATAGAGCCCAGAAATAAACCAATGGAAAAAGGAAAGAAAAAAATAATAAGATCACATCAATAGATACAGAAAAAGCCTTTGATAAGGTACAGGATTCATTTATGATAAAAACACTCAGCAAAGTGGGAATAGAGGGACCATTCCTCTACATAATAAAGGCCATATATGAGAGACCTACAGCCAACATCATACTCAATGGGCAAAATCTAAAAGCTTTACCACTAAGATAAGGAACAAGACAAGGATGTCCTCTTTCACCACTCCTATTCAAGAGAGTATTGGAAGTCCTAGCCACAGCAATCAGACAAGAAAAATAAATAAATAAAAGGCATCCAAATTGCAAAGGAGGAAGAAAAACTCTCATTGTTTGCAGATGGCATGATAGTGTACATAGAAAACTCTATAAACTCCACCAAAAAACTACTTAACCTAATAAGTGAATTTGGCAAAACAGCAGGATACAAAGTCAATACTCGGAAATTGAAAGCATTTTTGTACACAGACAATGAAATATCAGAAACAGAAACCAGCAAAAAAAATCCCATTTGGTATAGCAACAAGAAAAATAAAGTACCCAGGAATAAACCTAACCAATGAGGGAAAAGACCTTTCCTCAGAAAACTACACAACACTGAAGAAAGAAATTAAGGAAGACACAAATAAATGGAAGCATATACCATGTTCATGGATTGGAAGAACTAACATCAAAATGTGCATACTACCCAAAGCAATGTATAGGTTCGATGCAATCCCTATTAAAATACCAATGGCATATTTTACAGATATAAAATAAACATTTCAAAACTTTATATGGAACCAGAAACAACTGCAAAGATCCTCAGCAATCTTGAGAAAGAAGAAGAAAGTAGGAGGGGTCAAAATATTGATATCAAAGTATAGTATAAGGCCACTGTAATCAAACACTCTGGTACTGGCATAAGAACAGACACATAGATTAATGGAACAGAATATAGAGCCCAGAAATAAACCCGTGTCTCTATGGTCAATTAATATTCAATAAAGGGGACAGGCTCATGAAATGGAGTAAAATAGGCTCTTCATCAAATAGGGTTGGGATGTCTGGACAGGTACATGCAAAAAAATGAAAGTTGAGCACCAACTTATACCATACACAAAGATGGATATAAGACTTAAATATAAGTTGTGATACCATTAAAGTCCTAGAGGAGAACATAGGAAAATCTCAGATATCCCATGCAGCAGTATTTTCACCAATATGTCCCCTAGGGCAAGGATATCAAGGAAAGAATAATATATGGGACTACATCAAATTCAAAAGGTTCTTCACAGCTAAAGAAAACATCAGCATAATGAAAAGGGAACCAACCGTATAGGAAAAGACATTTGCCAATGATACCTCAGACAAAGGTTTGATGTCCAAAATATATAGAACACACATGACTCCAGGAAGACAAACAACCCAATTAAAAAATGGGCAAAGGACCTGGACAAACACTTCTCCAAGGAGGATATACAGGTGTCCCAGAGACATATGAAAGGATGCTCAGCATCACTAGCCATCAGAAAGTTGCAAATTAAAACCACAATGAGATATCACTTCACACCCATCAGAATGGCTACCATAAACAAATCAACAAACAACAAATGTTGGAGAGTTGTGGAGAAAAGGGCATCCTAGTGCACTGTTGGTGGGAATGCAGACTGGTGCAGCCATTGTGGAAAACAGTATGGAATTTCCTCAAAAAACAAAAAATGGTATTGCCTTTTGACCCATCAATTCCACTGCTGGAATTATACCCTAAAAATCCTAAAATACCCATGTGAAGAATCTATGCACTTCAATGTTCATAGCAGCATTATTTGCAGTAGCCATGTGCTAGAAATAGCCTAACAGGCCTTCAGTAAATAAGTACATCAAAAAACTTTGTGGCCCTGCCTGGTGTAGCTCAGCAGATTGAGTGCAGGCCTGGAAAACAAATGGTTGCCAGTCGATTCCCAGTCAGGACACATGCCAGGGTTGTGGGCCAGGTCCCCAGTTTTGGGGCACATGAGAGACAACCACACATTGATGTTTCTTTCCCTCTCTTTCTCTTTTTCTTCCCCTCTCTCTGAAAATAAATAAACAAAATCTTTAAAAAAGACTTTTAAAAAATTGGTACATTTACATAGTGGAATACTACACAGCAGAAAGAAAGAAGGAGCTCGTACTCTTTGCAACAGCGTGGATGGAACTGGAGAGCATTATGCTAAGTGAAGTCAGCCAGGTGGTAAAAGACAAATACCATATGATCTCATCTATAAGTGGAACCTAATCAACAAAACAAACAGGCAAAATAGAACCAGAGACATGGAAATACAAAACAAATGGACAGTGACCAGAGGAGATGAGGGAGGAGGATAATGGGGGAAATAAGAGGAAGGGTCAAGTCAAGGAACATGTATAAAAGACCCATTGACAAAGACAGTGGTATGGGAAGGGTTGAATATGGGAGGTGGGGGGTGGATAATACATGGGAACATAATGTGGGAGAAATAGGAACACCTGTTGTTGAACAATAAAAAAAAAAACTTCAGGAAATGAGGGCATTGGCCTTGGTGAGCTCATGGAATCCTTAATTTGGAAAGGACATTATTCAGAGGTAATATTTCAGTCACATCTGTTCTAAGGCAGCATGAAGACCTAGCCCATGGACCAAGTACATCATTATTTCAACTGAATCATTCTTTGGAGTTTGGGAAGAAATGAGAACATCCGTTTTCCATTTGGCATGGAGGGCTGGAGGTGTCAGGGTAGATGTCACCCAGGTGGGCTCTTTGGTTGGTGTGATTAGTTTTTGAAGCCACAAACCAGTTTTGTAACTTCTAATAACTCTTTTCTGTGGACAAATTTAGGAATTTCATCATAATTATTAGAAAAATGTTTTCATGATAAAATAATCACTGGTCATGCACTAGTTATAAGGCTGGTTTCAGAGGAGTGATGACAGTAGCAAGATGATGTACATATAGTAATTGGATGCACCAGGCAATGTCATTCTGAACTGATGGTCTGCAGGGCTCTGACCAAACATAGCTATTAGTAAGGATGGGATGGCCAGCTTCACAGTAGCCATGCTCTCTCCTTAAGTAAAAGGCAAAATCATCAGATATTTCATATGTATGAATATAAATGCCATTGCTCCATTTTTCTTTAGAATAATTATTTTTTTCAAAATAGCCTATGATCATAAAAAAAAACACTAAGCAATATAGAAAATTATGAAGAAAAAAGGAAGAAAAAATTGTCCTAATTCCCCCACCCAGAAACTGACATTCACTGGACATTCCAAGTGCATGCATGTGAGTACATGTGTGTATATGTATGTGTGAAGTCCTTTGTAGTATCTCCAATAAAGAGTTTTAATATTTACATTGATGAAAATAAAGAAATACATAGTACATGAAAGAAATATAACAGCTGTACTTTAAAAATAGTATCTTAGGGGAATAATCCACTCCAAGACAATTTTACTTTTTATAAGTATTTTTGATATATAATTGGCATGTATGATAAATAACATTAATTTTAGGTATACATTAATAATGATTTGATATTTGTATATATTACAAAATGATCACCACAATAAGTCTAGTTAACATCCATCAACACATATTTGTTGCTTTTATATCTTGTGATGAGAATTTTTAAGATCTATTCTCTTAGCAACTTTCAAGTATAAAATATAGTATTATAAACTATAGTCACCATGCTGTATATTACATCCCCCTCATTTATTTAATTTATAACTTAAAGTTTGTACCTCTTTACTCATTTTGCCCATTCCTCATTCCCTGCCTCTGGTATCCACCAATCTGTTCTCTGTTTGTGAGTTCCATATAAAGTGACATCATACTGTATTTGTCTTTCTTTGTCTGATTCATTTTACTGAGCATAATGCCCTGAAGTTCTATCCATGTTGTTGCAAATGGCAGGATTTCCATCTTTATTATGGCTGAATAATGTTCCAGTGTGTTTATACACCACATATTCTTTATCCATTCATCCACTCATGGACACATAGGTTATTTCCATGTCTTAGCTATTGTAGATAATGTTACAATGACCATGAGGGAGTGTAGATAGCTTTTCAAGTTCTTGTTTTTCTTCTCTTCAGATAAGTACCCAGAACTTGAATTGCTGGGTCATATGATACTTTTATTTTTAATTTTTTAAGAACACTGCATACTCTTTACACAATTTACATGCCCACCAGCTTTACTTTTTAATGTATAAAAACTTATTAGTATATATTTTTTATTGTTATTCAATTACACTTGTATGCATTTTCTCCCCATCCCTCCACCCCACCCCAGCTGAACCCACCTCCCTCCCCCACCTCCATCATCCCCCTTGATTTTGTCCATGTGTCCCTTTTATTAGTCCTTGTAAAACCCTCTGCCCACTGTCCCCTCCCCACTCCCCTCTGGCTATTAGATTGTTCTTAACTTCAATGTCTCTGGTTATATTTTGTCTGCTTTTTTCTGTTGTTGATTATGTTCCAGTTAAAGGTGAGATCATATGGTACTTGTCCCTCACCTCCTGGCTTATTTCACTTAGCATAATGCTCTCCTGTTCCATCCATGCTGTTGCAAAGGGTATAAGCTCCTTCTTTCTCTCTACTGCGTAGAATTCCATTTTGTAAATGTACCATAGTTTCTGGATCCACCCATTTGCTGATGGGCACTTAGGTTGCTTCCAGTACTTGGCTATTGTAAATTGTGCTGCTATGAATATTGGGATGCATAGGTTCTTTTGGATTGGTGTTTCAGTGTTCTTAGGGTATAATCCCAGCAGCGGAATTGCTGGGACAAAGAGCAGTTCCATTTTTAGTTTTCCATTTTTAGTTTTAGTTCCATTTTTAGTATGAGGAAATTCCATACTTTTTTCCACAGTGGCCTCACCAATCTGCATTCCCACCAACAGTGCACTAGGGTTCCCTTTTCTCCACATCCTCTCCAACATTTCTTTGTTGATTTGTTTATGTTGGCCACTCTGAGTGGTGTGAGATAGTACCTCATTGTGGTTTTAATTTGCATCTCTCTGATGCCTAGTGATGCTGAACATCTTTTCATATGTCTCTGGGCCCTTTGTGTGTCTTCCTTGGAGAGGTTTCTGTTCAAGTCCTTTGCCCATTTTTTAATTGGGTTGTTTGTCTTCCTGGAGTGAAGTCATGTGAGTTCTTTATATATCTTGGAGATCAGGCCCTTGACTCAGGTATCATTGGCAAATATGTTTTCCCATACTGTTGGTTCTCTTTTTATTTTCATGCTGTTCTCTTTAGCCATGCAGAAGCTTTTTATTTTGATGAGGTCCCATTTGTTTATTGTTTCCTTTATGTCCCTTGCTTTAGGGGACGTGTCTGTGAGGATGTTGCTGCGTGGAATGTCTGAGATTTTCCTGCCAGTGTTTTCCTCGAGGACTTTTATGGTGTTATGACTTATATTTGAGTCTTCTATCCACCTTGAATTTATTTTTTTCTATGGTGTAAGTTGGTGATTGAGTTTCATTTTTTTTGCACGGAGCTGTCCAGATCTCCCAACACCATTTGTTGAAGAGGCTATTTGGGTTTCCATTTTATGCTACTGCCTCCTTTGTCAAATATTAATTGACCGTGAAGACTTGGGTTTATTTCAGGGCTCTCTGTTCTGTTCCATTGGTCTATGTGCCTGTTTTTATCCCAGTACCAGGCTGTTTTGATTACAGTGGCCTTGTAATACAGTTTGATATCAGGTATTGTGATCCCTCCTGCTTTGTTCTTCTTTCTCAAAATTGCTGCTGCTATTCGGGGTCGTTTATGGTTCCATATAAATTTCTGAAATGTTTGTTCTATATCTGTGAAATATATCATGGGTACTCTAATAGGGATTGCATTAAATCTATAAATTGCTTTGGGTCGTATGGCTATTTTGATGATGTTAATTCTTCCAATCCATGAGCTTGGTATATGCTTCCATTTGTTTGTGTCTTCCTTAATTTCTTTCTTCAATGTTGTGTAGTTTTCTGAGTACAGGTCTTTTACCTCCTTGGTTAGGTTTACTCCTAGGTACTTTATTTTCCTAGTTGCTATCTCAAATGGGACTTTTTTTGCTGATTTCTGTTTCTGCTATTTGATTGTTGGTATACAGGAATGTCTTTGATTTCTGAGTATTGACTTTGTGTCCAGCTGTTTTGCAATATTCATTTATTAGGTCAGTAGTTTTTTTGGTGGAGTCTATAGGATTTTCCATGTACACTATCATGTCATTTGCAAACAGTGACAGTTTCATTTCCTCCTTTCCCATTTGGATGCCTTTTATTTCTTCTTCTTGTCTGATTGCTGTGGCTAGGACTTCTAATACTATGCTGAATAGGAGTGGTGAGAGAGGACATCCTTATCTTGTTCCTGATTTTAGTGGGAAAGCTCTAAGTTTTTGTCCATTGAGTATGATGTGGGCTCTAGGGGTCTCACATATGGCCTTTATTATGTAGAGGCCTGTTCCCTCTATTCCCACTTTGCTGAGTGTTTTTTTCAGAAATGGGTGCTGTATCTTATGAAATGCTTTTTCCGCATCTATTGATATGATCATGTGATTTTTGTCTTTGCTGTTGTTGATGTGATGTATTATGTTTATTGATTTGCGAATATTGTACCATGCTTGCATCCCTGGGATGAATCCCACTTGGTCATGGTGTATGATCTTTTTAATGTATTGCTGGATGCAGTTTGCCAATATTTTGTTGAGAATTTTAGCGTCTATGTTCATCAGCGATATTGGCCTGAAGTTTTCTTTTTTTTGTTATGTCTTTATCTGGTTTTGGGATTAGGATGATGCTGGCTTCATAAAAAGAGTTTGGGAGTCTTCCATCAGTTTGGATTTTTTCGAATAGTCTGTGAAGGAAAGGGGTTAGAACTTCCTTAAATTCTTTGTAGAATTCTCCTGTGAAACCATCTGGTCCAGGGCTTTTGTGTGTTGGGAGTTTTTTGATGACTGCTTCAATTTCGTCTGCTCTTATTGGTCTGTTCAGGATTTCTGCTTCTTCTTCATTCAGTTTTGGAAGGTTATATTTTTCTAGAAATGTGTCCATTTCACCTAGGTTTTCCAATTTCTTGGCATACAGCTCTTTGTAGTAATTTCTTACAGTCCTTTGTGTTTTGGTGGTATCAGTGGTAGTCTCTCCTCTTTCACTTCTGATTGTGTTTATTTGGGTCCTCTTTCTTTTTTTCTTGATGAGCCTACTTAAAGGCTTGTCAATTTTGTTTATCTTTTCAAAGAACCAGCTCCTGGATTCGTTGATCCTTAGAATTGTGCTTTTAGTCTTTATGTCATTTAACTCTGCTCTGATCTTGGTCATTTCCTTCCTTCTACTTGCTCCGGGCTGTCTTTGTTGTTATTCCTTGAGCTCTTGTAGGCGTAGGGTTAGGTTGTTTGTTTGAAATGTTTCTATCTTTTTAAAGTAGGCCTCTATTGCTATGAACTTCCCTCTCAGGACTGCCTTTGCTGTGTCCCATAAGTTTTGGGTTGTTGTGAGTTCGCTTTCATTTGTTTCCAGAAAGTTTTTGATTTCTTCCCTAATCTCGTTCTTGACCCATTCATTGTTCAATAGCATGGTATTCAATCTCCATGATTTTTAGTGTTTTGGATTTTTTCCTTTGGGGTTGGTTTCTAGTTTCAGTCCCCTGTGGTCAGAGAAAATGCTTGATATGATTTCAATTTTCTTGAATTTGTTGAGGCTTGCTTTGTGTCCTATCATGTGGCCTATCTTTGAAAATGTTCCATGTATACTTGAAAAGAATGTGTATTTTGCTTCTTTGGAATGAAAAGCTCTATATATATATCAGTTAAGTCCATTTCATCTAGGGTATTGTTCAGTGACACAATATCTTTGTTGATATTTTGTTTGGAAGATCTGTCCATTTTTGATAGTGGGGTGTTAAAGTCCCCTACTATAATTGTGTTGATGTCAATATCTTTCTTGAAATCCTCCAAGATTTTCTCTATGTTTTTGGGTGCTCCTATTTTGGGTGCATATATATTTACAATGTTTATGTCTTCTTGGTGGATTCTTCCTTTGAGTATTATGAAGTGACCTTCTGGGTCTCTCTTTATGGCCCTTCTTTGGAAGTCTATTTTGTCTGATATGAGTATTGCTACCCCTGCTTTTTTTTCCTGTCCGTGTGCTTGGAAAATTTGTTTCCAGCCCTTCACTTTCAGTCTGTGTAGGTCTTCTGTCCTGAGGTAAGTCTCTTGTAGGCATCATATGTGTGGGTCATGCTTTCTTATTCATTCAGCTATTCTATGTCTTTTAATCGGAGAATTTATTCCATTTACATTTAAGGTTATTATTGATAGGTAGTTATTCATTGCCATTTTTTCCTACCTGTGTTTTTCTCTCTTTCTCTTTTCCTTCCTTTCCTTAAAGCAGTCCCTTTAGCATCTCTTGCAGAGCTCGTTTGGTGGAGGTGTGTTATTTTAGACTTCTTTTGTCTGGGAAACTCTTTATTTGGCCTTCTATCTTGATTGAGAGTCTTGCTGGGTAAAGTAGCCTTGGTTGCAGGCCTCTGGTTCTCATTACTTGGAATATTTTTTGCCATTCTCTTCTGACTTGGTGTGTTTCCATTGAGAAGTCAAATGCTAACCTTATTGGGGCTCCCTTGTATGTTCCTTCCTGTTTCTCCCTTGCTGCCTTTAAGATCCTCTCTTTGTCTTGGAATTTTGCCATTTTAATTATTATACGTCTTGAAGTGGGCCTCTTTGGGTTCCTCTTACATGGGACTCTTTGTGTTCCCTGGATTTGTGTGACTTTTTCTCTCATTAGATTAGGGAAATTTTCCATTACTACTTTTTCAAACAGGTTTTTTATCTCTTGTTCTTCTTCCTCTCCTTCTGGTATCACTATTATACAGATATTATTATGTTTCATATGGTCCTGCATTTCCTTTAATCCCTCTTCATTCTTTCTGGGCCTCTTTTCCTTTTCTTGCTCTTTCTGGGTGTTTTTTTCTACTTTGTCCTCCAGCTCGCTGATCCGATCCTCTGCTTCATCAGGTCTGCTTTTCATTCCTTCTACTGTGTTCTTCAATTCAGAAATTGTATTCTTCATTTCCTCTTGACCCTTGTTGATAGTTTCTATTTCCTTTTTCATGTTGATATAGTTTGCAGTGAGTTCATTGTAGTTTCCCTCTAGTTTCTGGTAATTGTCTGTGAACTCAGTGAGCTTCCTAATAACCATTGCTTTGAACTCAGTATCTGATAGTTGCGTTGCCTCTTTTTCAGTTAACATTCTTTCTGAGGCTTCCTCCTTTCCTTTCATTTGGGGATTGTTTCTTTGTCTTCCCATTGTTTGTGAGACTCTTCTTGTTAGTCTCCCTTTCTTATATTGATCTGTTCTGACTCCCTAGGTTTATGGTATGAACTTCTGTGGTAGAATACCATTGGGATTCAGTGGTGCTGTCTCCTTAATCTCCTGAGCTCACTGGTCTTAGGGCTGTCTCTGTACGTCTTTGAGTTTTGGTTGTTGTTGGGTCTTTCTTTGTTGGGTCCTTCCCTCGAGCTGGTTAATTAAGTGTCACTCCATCCACCACGTCTTGTATTCTGTTGTGCAGATGTGGACAGTTTGTGTTGCAGCTGACTCTTCTGTGTGTACAACGTTTTGAGGCTTCTCTCTTGCTCTTGTTCAGTGGTTTATTCTGAGTAATTTCTCCACTATTTAGTTGTATTTACAGATCAGTCCTGGATTGAGGTTAGTGTGGCTTCCACCCTCTTCTTCACCTTCTTCTGTTGTTATCTGTTGGTGGTTCCTTTGTTGCTGTGTTTCCTCTTCCAGCAGGTCTACTGGTGCTCACCTCTCCCACCTTGTAAGTTCTCTGGAGTAGCAAAGTGAAATTTGTCTCACTGTCTCAGTTATTAGGATGACCCCTGTTTGGGTCTAACTCTGGTCTTTTCAGAGCTCCAGGTTTTATTGTCTCACCTGTGGGAAAAGGAGAAAAAATAGAAGTAGGGAAGGAAGGAAAAAGGAATAGAAAAAGAAAGGAAGGAAGGGAGGAAGGAAGGAAGAAAGGAAGGAAGGAAGGAAGGAAGGAAGGAAGGAAGGAAGGAAGGAAGGAAGGAAGAAGGAATTAAAAATATCGGAGGAAATAAAAGAAAGAATTTTAACAAAAATTAAAATAAAAAATAAATAAAAGAAGGCAGGAAGAAGGGATAAAAAAGTAAAGGAAGGAATAAAAAAAGGAAGAAGGACAGGAAGGAAGAAGGAATTAAAAAAAAAAAAAGTCTTCTGCTGGCATTAATCCGGTCAGGTCAGTTCTGCTGATCTTCCTGTCTGTGAAGCGGGAGGGGATGGGTGGAGGGATTGGTTTCACTTTTCTCCCTTCCTGAGCCACACTCTTCGCTGTTGTCCAGCCTCCAGTCCAGTTCCTCAGGGTCCTCCTGCTCCCCAATAGGCCTTTAGTCCACCAGTTGTGCTGTCCTTGATGTGCACCAATTAGGGGCAACTCACACTCCACCTTCTTGCTCTTTGCTGTCCTAGATGCTATGGGCTCTCACTGCTCCTTCAGGGTAGTTCAGCCCCCTACTGGGTCAAGTCTTTCCGGGGACTGCAGTCTCCCCTAGCCCTGTAGCTCCCCTCTGCTGGGCATTCTGCCTTCCTCCTAGAGAGCGAGTAGGCCCTGCAGGGCTCTGTGCACAGGGGATAGGTGGGAGGTGTTTAGTCCCTGGTGCTTCAGGCATGGTCGCCCTTGGGCAGCCAGGTCTTTGTTTGGAGTTTGCACCCACCTGGTGCTTCAGGTGTTGGCGCCCAGGCTGCTGATCTGGGTGCACACTGACCTGGGCTTCAGGTGTCTGCTGGGGCTGCTTATCCAGTGTTCACAGTCCAGGGACTTGAGGGAGTGGGGGCGCAAGAGGCCACGGCTGCTGCGGTGAATTCTCTTAACAGCCTCTGAGTGCCTGTATTTTCTCTTTTTCTTTTCGAGAAATTCCTCCTATTCAAGCCCCCCAGTCCAAACAAGCACCTGGCCTCTCACACAGCCTAGCCTGGCTCTCTCCCAAGAATTCTGCAGGCCCAGCTGGGGGCTTCAGCTGCCCTGTTCCCCGCACTGGTCCGAGGGGCCTCATTGTCCTTAAGCACTCTTCTTACCGTCTGAGTTTTCAATGTCGTCTACAATTTTTGTTCTCTGATGTTCATATATGCTGGAATACCATTGGCTGTTCACTCTGTTCCTCAGATTAGCTAGGCGTTTCACTGGTGCTGAGGGGAAGTGGACTCTGCTCCCACCTATCTCGCTGCCATCTTCCTCCAACCCCAAAAACTTATTTAGTATATTTTTAAAGTTTAGTATACAGTCTCTTTGGCCTGAGAGCCAGCTTTTTAAGAATTGTTTGGTGCTCGGGATATTCCTGACATCAGTGTCCAGGAAGTTATCTTTATACACAATTCAGTTCAACAAGTTTATATCCACCCCCCACTGTGTGGGAGACCTTGTGCCAATGCCACATGCCTTCAGTGAATGTTGTCCCAGGATCTGCATCCTGTCAGCATCACACAGAGCTGGCTGGCACTGCAGGTGCTGAAATCATTTCGGAGCTTATCTGAAAGCCTACCATAAAGTGAGGAGAGAAAGATGAGGAGAATTTTGAGGCTTCAGAATTTCAAAGCTGAAAATATTGGATAGCACCCAGGTTCATTTTGTACCAGGATTGCTCTTAATAGCCAGAACGTACTCCAAGAACATTTTACCAAGGCTGTGGAGGACTACCAGGAGGAGTGGGCTGGTATGTCCTCAGAGACACCAAGCATTTGACAGTCCTCCAAAACTGGCTGATTCTTTAACCCCTGAAGAATTAATGCTTTCAGTAGCAATGCAATGAAATGGAATGAGAAAACCCAATGTAGGCTGGGAGTCATCAGTATGGCTGAATTGCCTTTTACTTAGAGAAGGAGTCAGAGGGAAGGATAGGATGTGATTGACATCTGTATCATAAAGTAACATGTGTTAACTCTGCAGACCTCATGGTCTGACTGTCCCTTGCTGTGTTTCCCCAACTGGTCCACTTCAGCTCTTACTACAGTCCTGACTCCTTGTTCCCTCTCTACACAAGACTTGAAGTTAAGTTAGCCCAAAATCTGTCTGATAATGTTATCATTTGTTTTACTTACATTCAAATCCATGTTCACCATTCCTTCTGGAAAATCTTCCTGCCATGGTTTTTTAAACTTTTATCCACAATTCTCACTTCTCTCCTCTTCAAAACCTTCTTCAAGTCATACCTGCCCCACAACCCTAGTCGGGCAAGATATTCTTGACTGCACCCCCTTCCCTTGTTCTATGTTCCCTCAACCCACAAAGCTTAGCATTAAACATGCTTATCCATACAGCTATAGTTAGATGTGCCAAATTTCTTCTCTTTTAATTAAGCTTTCGTGGGGCTGGACAGCTGTCCCCTTCAGAGGGCCCATAGGTGGTCAAGCATCTTACTTTGCAACCTTCATGAATACACTGATTCACAGGATTTCACACCTGACCTAATGAGCCAGGATCTCCAGATTTCATTTTGCAAAGCTCCCCAGATTTTTGGGAGGCTCAGCCAGAACTGGGGACCACTGGGGCACTTGGCCCCTGACACTTCCTGTCTGTCTCATCTCAGACTCCAAAGGGCATACTCTCTACTAACTTTGTATTTCTCTTCATGAATGTTACTTTCTGACTATCTCCTGAGGGGCTTAAAGTTTTCTAAAGAAATGGTCCATTTTCATGGAGGGGCTTCCAACTAGAACAAGGGTCAAAGTCTTGAGTAGGAATTCAGGGCTCACCAGATATGAGAGAAAATGAGCATTGAGTGTCTGAAGTTTCAGTTTGTTTAAGGAGACTGTTCATACTGGAAGCCCTCGCCACTCTGCCTCTGAGAGTCAGTTATCTGGGTAAATTGCTGCCACTCTTGCCATAAATGTAAATCCATGTTTGAATTTGGGCAGATCCCTTGCAGGTTTTTATGTTATATACTATAAGGCTGGGGCAAGAAGAGCCATTTTGAAAACCCACTGCCAATCCCTCTCCCAGAACATTTGGTTTTCTTCTGTTTTGAATCATTTATTGCCAATGTTACAAACCTCCAACTGAAATTACACAACTATTTAGTTAAGGAGCATTATAAAAAATGTGGGCTTTTTTTATGGGTATCAAACACTGAAGTTGGAAAACTTCTCATTCCAATCTGTTTTCTAAAGAAAGGTTCTATAGAATTGGGCACTTCCAGTCTTGTGGTGTGCATGCAGTATGAAGGCTGAAAACAAATGTTTCCAAAGAAATGCCCAAGGCCAGCAGGAAAAATCTTCACAAAAAAACATGGGCACTGGAAGACATAATCCCAAGAAATAAATGAATTGCTAGTAAAACACGGTCATTCCCATTTGAGCAGAAGTTAATATAAAAACTCACAATGAGGGGCCAAGTCACGGGCCCAGGACCTTGTGCAGTCTGTCAGCCTTTCTCTCATTGTTTCCTCTATGCAGCCTGAGCACTGAGGCACTCCAGGCATAGTCCCAATCCCCAAATGTGACAGGAATCATGGCCTGAGATCCAGGAGATAATGATAACTCTTCCTTAATATCTTCAATACATGTGTATTCATGTCTTCTATCCTACCCAGCTTTGGTGCAAACCAATTCAGGTTTAAGGATTAGAATGACCACTTATTGATAAAGTTAAATTATTCTATATTCCTCTGAGATCTATGGCATTTTTTATTGTGGTAAAATGTGCAGAATAAAGCATTTACCATTTTAACCCTTTTTAACTATACAATTCACTGACATTAAGTGCATTCACGTTGTTATGCCACCATCCATCTCCAGAACTCTTTTCATCATCTTCAACTGAAAATCTGTACCCATCAAAGAGTAATCCCCCCAACTGCTCTCTGCCTGCCCCTGGCAACCAACTGTCTCTGTGAATTTCTGTCTCTCTAAATTTGACTATTCTAGGGACGTCATGTAAGTATAAACATACAGTGTTTGTCTATTTCTGTCTAGCTTATTTCACTTAGCTCACTTACTTCACTTATCTTCAAGGCTCACCCATGTTGTAATATGTGTCAAAATATCCTCCCTTTTAAGACTGAGCAGTATTCCATTGCATGTCTCTTCTGTTTATTCATTTGAGATCCATACATTTTAAAATAAATATATCTCAATTTTTATTACCTGTATTTTTATTTTTTTGATATATTTATTGATTATGCTATTACAGTTGTCCCATTTCTGCCCCTTCACTCAACTCCATCCTGCCCACCCCCTCCCTCCCACATTCCCCCACTATAGTTCATGTCCATGGGTCATACTTATAACTTCTTTGGCTTCTACATTTCCTACACTATTCTTACCCTCCCCCTGTCTATTTTCCACCTATCACTTATGCTATTTATTCTCTGTACCTTTCCCCCCTCTCTCCCCCTCCCAATCCCCTATTGATAACCCTCCATGTGAGCTCCATTTCTGTGGTTCTGTTTCTGTTCTAGTTGTTTGCTTAGTTTTCTTTTGTTTTGTTTTTAGGTGTGGTTGTTAATAACTGTGAGTTTGCTGTCATTTTTACTGTTCATGTTTTTTATCTTCTTTTTCTTAGATAAGTCCCTTTAACATTTCATATAATAAGGGCTTGGTGATGATGAACTCCTTGAACTTGACCTTATCTGAGAAGCACTTTATCTTCCCTTCCATTCTAAATGACAGCTTTGCTGGATAGAGCAATCTTGGATGTAGGCCCTTGCCTTTCATGACTTGGAATACTTCTTGCCAGCCCCTTCTTGCCTGTAAGGTCTCTTTGGAGAAATCAGCTGACAGTCTTATGGGAACTCCTTTGTAGGTAACTGTCTCCTTTTCTCTTGCTGCTTCTAAGATTCTCTCCTTCTGTTTCATCTTGGGGAATGTAATGATGATGTGCCTTGGTGTGTTCCTCCTTGGGTCCAGCTTCTTTGGGACTCTCTGAGCTTCCTGGACTTCCCGGAAGTCTATTTCCTTTGCCAGACTGGGGAAGTTCTCCTTCATTATTTGTTCAAATAAGTTTTCAATTTTTTGTTCTTCCTCTTCTCCTTCTGGCACCCCTATCATTCGCATGTTGGAACATTTCAAGATGTCCTGGAGGTTCCTAAGCCTCTCCTCATTTTTCCGAATTCTTGTTTCGTCATTCTTTTCTGGTTGGATGTTTCTTTCTTCCTTCTGGTCCACACCATTGATTTGAGTCCCAGTTTCCTTCGCATCACTATTGGTTCCCTGTACATTTTCCTTTGTTTCTCTTAGCATAGGCTTCATTTTTTCATCTAGTTTTCGATCAAATTCAACCAATTCTATGAGCGTCTTAATAACCAGTGTTTTGAACTGTGCATCTGATAGGTTGGCTATCTCTTCCTTGCTTAGTTGTATTTTTTCTGGAGCTTTGAAGTGTTCTGTCATTTGGGCCATTTTTTTTTTTTTTTTTTTTTGTCTTGGTGCATCTGTTACTTTAAGGGGCAAAGACTTAGGTGTTCACCAGGGCGGGGTAACGCTGGTCTCTGCGCTGTAACGCTGTATGTGGGGGAGGGGCGGAGGGGGAGCAATGGCACCCACTCCACTCTCCACCAGATTTCAGCCACTCCCTCGGCTACCCACAATCAAATTTGGCCCCTCTGGTGCTGGTTCCAGGGTGGGTGGGCTTGTGCACACTCTAGGCCCCTGTGGGTCTCTCCAATGACCTCTCCTGTGAGGCTGGGAGTCTCTCCTGCTGCTGCCCCAACCCCCAGGGCTCTTTCAATCAGAGGTCTGAGGCTTTATTTCCCCGTGCTGGAGCCCTGGGTTACGCGGTCTGCTATGCTCCCCTCTGTTCCTCCCGGTTTATCTGTGCACGAGGGTGGGGCCATGGTGTGCTACCCGAAGCTCTTCCTGCCCCGATCTCCACCACTCTGAGTCCGGCCCTCTCAGTTTATCTGTGTGCGAATGTGGGTCCGCAGGGTCTGCCAGTGGTCAGACTGCCTGCCCCGTTTGTCCCACACTCCAACAGTCTAGGTCCCACCATGGCAATGCGAGTCCTCTCTGCCCCGGCTGCCCGTCTCTGTTCTCCTACCCGTCTGGATGTATGTTTATTTTTTATTTCCTTGGTGTTGGACTTCCTTACCGTTTGATTTTCTGTCAGTTCTGGTTGTGCAAGGAGGCGCAGTGTGTCTACCTACACCGCCATCTTGGTTCTCCTCCCTGTATTTTTATTTTTAAATGATTTTCATTTTTTTCTTGGCATTCCTTGTGGTTGACAATTAAAACATTGGCAGTCCAAATAAACCAAATTGCATTCATTCTACTCATGTCTTTAATGAGCTCCCCTTGAAACTCTGAGATATTTTCCCCTTTTAAGAATCTAAGAGTTCTTTCTAATTAACAGGTTTCTAGGCTTTAAAAATGTTTCTTATTTTACAACCAGCATACTCTATTTCCAAGTACTTTGACATTATCTGAGGGCTCTTGGCATGGGAATACATGGCATTCAAACTGCTAGAATAGTGAAGTGCATATTGAAACACCTCATAAAGATGATTTTAACTGTTATGTTCTTGGATTCATTGGCGTCATTTTCCTTATTGGACCCTGGAATAAACAGTGTGCACTAAAGCAGGAGAACCTTGAGGAGTGCCATAGGGACACTAACTTGGCTTGGCTGATGGCCCCACAGTTGCTTGGGCACCTCCTATTCCGTGGGCACAGAAAGTGAGGCTACCTCACAAACAGGCAGCACTGCATATGCAGTCACAACTTCCTTGGATATTCCAGTGTCAAAAAGCTCCAAACCAGAAAGCACAGTGCAATTTTTTGAAACCAAAGTTGTATAACATGGTGATTCTGGAAGCACTGGTCTCTTTCTACAATGGTAAGTGTCAAAGCTATGAATAAGCAAGGACACTAAATATATTCTGCTTATGACAGAGAGCCCAGAAGCTTTCCCAGATGTCAGCTCCTCAAGAACCAGGACCATGTCTCTGGACTGGAGGTTCAGAGATTGACCTCTGTACTCAGATGTTTGGCTCAGCCTCTGTCTTTGACCCTGTGACCTGCTGTATACTACAATTTCCACATCTGCACGGTAGGACCACTGGCACCTCTCTCCCAGGCAGATGTAATAAGTGGGCCTTTGTTTGCACCTGTGAGACTCTATGAGTCTTACAGGTGCAGCTGTGTTCCTCCTGCCCCCAGCACTGAGCACAGCACATCTTTATTAAGGTCTACTGAGTGTGTGAACACAAAGAAAGAAGTTCCCACATGAGAAGTCTGCTTGGGAGCCCTCAACCAATCCAGGAGGCCCCACTCCACCCAGTGAGAATAACAGCCACTTCAGGTTCCTCAAAGTCTCAGTCAGACTATTTTAAATTTTCTCAAAAAAAAAAAAAATCAGTATCATTCCTGCCGAACAGAGGAGTGTTTGCTCCTGCATGGCTAGATAGTAATTGTTTGTGCACACTCCTAAGTAACTGCAGTGTGTCTTCAAAGTCCTTCCACATAAATTCATCTCATCCTGCCTTCTGAGAAATGGGCAAGCAGGCAGGGAACCCTGTGTCCCCCCATTTTGGATATAAAATGACTAGAGAACAGTGAGCTGAAGTGGCATTGCTCAAGGCCACAGGTCTTAGCACCTTTGCTAGTCTTTGCTCAGCTGTTGTGCAGATGAGAAAATAGCATTACCTGTGGTGGACATAGCCTGTGCTGTTCATGCTCCAGCCAGGGCTGGGGGGATGCCCAGCCCCTTCCCCTCTCAGCCTGACATGCTGGGGCACAGACTGAAACTGCTGAGAAAGGAGGCGATCTCACCCTCTGATAAGTTTCTCCCAGCCTGGAGAGCAGACACCAGAACCCCAGACAGACAAAGCCAAATGCAGACTCCTACTATTATTCCACACATCAGCCAAGGAAAATACACCATAGTCTTTGCTCTCAAAAGTTCGTTCAGAAATCAGGATGAGCTCAGAAGCCAACACTCCCAATGTGTGGTGACTCTCATGTTGATTCTGGAGCACTCAGACTAGTTGCTACCTGTCTCAGCTAGGGCAGTGCCATTGCTATATCTTTTAGAAAAGGGTATTCAGGACTTCAGAAGCAATTTCAACTCATTGAAAAAAGGCACAGGGTGGGAAAATGAATATGTTGTGATTGTAGTATAATCTGTATCACATTAATATATAATTTAACCATATGAACAACAAATTATGCCACGAATAAGAGTCTCAACCCAAATGATCCCCAAGCACTCAGGAATATAAACTCTTCCTGGTTTCTCCTATGGTTCACCAGAGCAGGTTTGTCTCAGGTGTTCCTGATGAACCCACAAGATGCCTTTTGCTAAACTGGCCTCCTCAATATTTTCCTATTACTGTAGTGGAAAACAGAACCTGAAAAATGAATCCTCTTTCAAACCGGTAGAACAAGACCCTGCATTTGACAGGAAGGATCCAAATTTGTTACTTGCTTCATGCTGGGACTTGAATCAAAAGGGGAAAATGGGCCTCTCCAAAAGGGACATTTAATGGTTATTTATAGCCCTGCATCATATGTGTCACCTGCCTTATGAAATGCCATCTGTGCTGGGTATTTCCACACCAGTGAGACTTGGGGCTGGGGATGGGGATGGTCTAATCCCAGGATTAAGAGCTGGGAGATAATCCACTTGGTCATGAACAAACAAACAAACAAAATCCTACCCACTCAAACTTAAAAGCCTGGGCTCACAAAGATGTCTTTGTTGCTCCTCTTAAGTTTTCTTAGTGCCCCACCTCTCAAAGTTCTCAGGGTATGAACTGCTCATGGGAAAGCAAACTAACTCAAGTATCATGGAACTGGCATGGTGTTGAAATGGGAGAGGAGAAAATAGAAATCTGCTAGAACCAAATTGCTCCAGAAATCTTCAAAGGTGGGTGAGGAGTGGGGAGGACTTCACTGACTCCCGCCATCCCTGTTTCCTCGTGCTTCATCTAGCCTTGTAAAGAATTGTCCCGTTCTCACAGGTCTTCTGCACATAATTCCACACTCATGTTGTACGATGATGCTATTAGATGGTTCAGAAGGTGAGTCAACCACCTTCATCTCCAGCCTCTGTCTGGTGCTCCAGGCTGCCTGGAGTTAGATGAAACCAAGTCCACATTACGCTGACCTGGCCTCCTATACTGACTTGACACTCTTACCCTTTCCACTCTTAGCCATCTCCAGCTTTTCTCTGGGACTCCTGTTCTTGAGGCTAAGTAGAATGGTAGAAAGCGAAGCAGATATATGCCACCTCCGTCTGTGTGGCCTCCATTGACTTACCTCCTAATGTTTGGAGGATTACGTAAGAATGTGTGCATGAATAGGGCCGGTTCCTGGTACATCCTCCATTAACATACTCAGTAGGCTGAGGACATCTGCCTGTGGCAAACATACGGTAGGGCTCCACTCCCAAAACACAGAGGCCTGAAGAAATCCAGTGAAGTTTCTCTCAGGGACTCACAGGTTTTCACCAGATGAGGGACACATAGCCTACATTCATTTACTGGAAGGAAACCTTTGAGTGGATAGATCTCTCCTTGCAGCAGTGTTTTGCCAGCTATGACCTGATAAACCCATATAACTCCAAGGGTGAGAGGAAGGCATGGGCCCCGGGACCACAGAGTCCTCAACAGGTTCTGTATGAGCATAAAACATCTTAGGACAGAAGGATTTTATTAAGGATGATTATTTTCTATGGTGAACAGACTATTGTTTTCAATACACTAACAATCATTTTGAAGTGAGTTTTTGAAGATCATCCACTGGAGTTAGCTCTGGGCAAATGATACTGTTTTTCTTCCTCTTTGACCATACTCACTGCTGGTGTGGGAGTGGGGATGGGGGGCAGGTTTTATTTGTGGTTCCTCAGAATTTGGGATTCCCATAGCAACTCCATGGTAAGCACCTGTAGGGAACCCAGGGAGGGGTTTGGAAAGGAAGCCTTTCAAAGGGAACAGCTCAGTGGAAGCCATTTGGCAGCTGCTTCAGGTTGGTAACTCCCAAACTGCTCTGACAACAAGACACAAAGGTGGCTGCAACCCCTAAGACCTCTTCTGGAAGTGTCTAGCACACTTAGACAAAGACCAGGGAGCAGCCCTTTTTGGAACCTGTCACCTACGTCACCTAAATCAAATGCAAGGTCAGAACTGCCCCAAGTCCAGGAAAGAATAAAAAAAAAAATTTAATGTAAGTTTAGCAAATAGAAATTGAATGGGTGAATGGATAAACATTGTGGTGTATCAACATATGAAATACTATTCAGCATTACAAAGGAATTGCTTGTTCTTACAACATGGATAGAACACAGGCACTATGTTCACATGAGAGCTGGGACAGGCAGAACTGATGCATGAGGATCAGAACTGGCTCAGCAGACAGGTGGATGACCTGGGAATGAGAAGACATTATGGAAGTGATGGGAATGTTGTGTACATGGTTGGGTAGTGGTTACATGGTGCATACATACATCACCCAAGTCTCCAACCTTTACACTGGAAATGTGTGGATTTTATTGTGAGTTAACTATACCCCACAAAGCTTATTGTTAATTGTCTTAGTAATAAGAATATGAAATGAGTGCCATTAACCAGAATACTAAACCATTTGTTCTTAGGAGATGTGCAGCCTGAGAGCATCACTTTAATCATTGTGAACTGTTTCTCACTTGGATGTGCCTATACATATGTGGGCCATAACATCTGTAGCACATTGCATGTTGCAGTGTGCAACAGTAGAACTCACTATTTCTTCTGCGCATAACTCCACACTCACATTGTATGACAATGCTATTACAGAAGGTGAGTTGACCACCTTTATCTCCATCCTCTGTCTGATGCTCCAGGCTGCCTCTCCTCACCAAGAGTCCCTGTTCTCCCTAGGCTCAAGACTTCAAAGAGAGACATAGAGGGGTAGAGCATAGTGGGGGTGCATTGGGGGATCAGGCCTTAAAGAGCTATGTGACCTCTGCCTGCCTTCTGTCTGCCCTCACCTCACCTTTCCTGTCAGACAGCAGTCTCAGGAAACCCCTCATCTGGCCTCTGCCACCCACATGGGAGCCTTCTCAGTCACCCACAGTGATGATCCTCAGAGAGCAGGATGCCCTTGTGAGGACCCCTCAGGAGCAAATAATAATAGTGATAATTTCTATATATTTTCTTGTTTCATCACTTACCACAGCTTTGTAGCTACTTGAGAAACTATTAATCCTAGTACCAATAAATGGTTTATCTCCTGCAACTTACTTTACTTCAAGGATAGCTTCACCATCAAATTAATCTTTTATTTAGCTGACATGTTGAGATGCTAGTAGTATGTCCTAGTACTTATGTGTGATGTTGTTGTTTTGATTGTGTTGTTGAGCAACATTGTTGTGACTTGATTCATGCATCTAACCTCACTCTCCTAAGATTAGTGTGACTAGTCTAAAGTGCCAACTCACTGTTCACTAGTGGAGTCCATAGACAAGAAGAGCTGGATTTGGTAGTGACAGGCAGGCTGAACACATTGTTTTTAAACATTTCTGAGCTTACAATAGCAGAGAAATGAGACCATGAGATGAGGGAGAATGTGGCACAGTGGCCTCTTGGCAGAAAATAGGAATCTTTCATTTCATCCAAATGCAGTTTAGGAAATAACTCGTTTATCTGTTCCTAAGAGAAGAGGACAGAGCAGTGACTGAAGGGAATCCAGTGAAGCTTTCTGTTCCCAAATGGGACCTTCCCTTCTCTGGACCTCAGCCCATGCTGTTTTCTCTTCCTCTTCCTCTACCCTTTCATTGTAATTTCTGGCTAACTACTGGACATCCTTCCTTCTCTGGGTCTGGGACAGTCTTCTGGACTTCCCCAAGTGGGTCCAGTTTCCCCACACATGACATACAATGTGTGCTCACACTGCACCCATCTCCTTTCTCAGTGATTATCTCACTATGTTATGTTGGCCTTGGTCACAGTCTCCACCAAACTGAGAGGCACCACCAGGGCAGGGATTGTGTTTGTTATGTGGCCTGATCTGGAGTAAGTGTTCAATAAATATTGCATGCATGGATGGAAGGATGTGTAGACAAATGGAAGGATGGATGGCATGTATATTAAAGGGCTGGATAGTGGGTATTATGTATCAACGACATTTCATGTTTATATGTTTATAGGAGTCCTACAAAACTTATATTTTATAATTTAAAGTAATATATTTTAGTTACAATAACTTTCCTGATTTCACCCTGAAAATGCTTTCCCTCAACTTTGATAAGGCAATAAAATAGGATTTTCTTAAGCTTAACCAAGCTGATCACTTCTACAAGATCCTTTTAGCTCTGAGGCATTAAACAAAATAGAATGAAATTGTGAGCACATATCTTTCCAGTAGATTTGGACAAGGAGGACTGCTCTCCCTCTGGACTTTCTGGATGGCTGTTTGCTGGCCACATCATTTACACAAGCAAGACTTCAAGACCGTAGTCACATCAAAACACCACATTGTGTCCCAAACATAGGAGAGCTTTCCTCCTCCTTTGGGCTCCAGCCCCAGCTGTATCATTGCACAAATGCATATGTACCTACTTAGTGATGAAGTTAGGATCCTGTAAAGCCCAGACCTAGGCTGGCAAGCAATAGTAATAATTTTGGTGTTTGGGGAATATTCTTAGGCTATGGCTGTCTAATAGCACTTAAAAAACAATTACTATCATCACTGGTTTATATGTAGGAAAATAAAAACTGGCAGAAGAAGTAGAATCAAATAAAAAGATGAGAAGTGAATAGAAATATCCAAAATACTGGTTCTCCCTGCTCTTTATTGCCTCTCTGGGTTATTTTTTTTTCCCATGTGACTTTTAGCATCTTTAATAATTTGTTCAACACTATCATTTGTTAAAATAAAAATCTTTTCTTACTTTCAATATTATTCAATATTAGTTTCAAATGTACAGCATAGTGGTTAGACAGTCAAGTACTCTACAGAGTAGTTCCCCCTATATTTCAAGAACCTACCTGGCCCCATATGGAGTTAGTATGCTATTATTGGCTATACATATTCCCTGTGCTGTAATCTACATCTCTGTGGCTATTCGGTAACTACCAATTTCTACTTCTTAATCTCTTCTCCTTTTTCACCCAGCCCCCCAAACCGCCTTCCCTCTGTCAACTGTCAGTCTATTTTCTGTATCTATGAGTCTGTTTCTATTTTGTTTGTTTGCATATTTGTTCTTTAGATTCCACATATAAGTGAAGTCATATGGTATTTGTCTTTCTCTGTCTGACTCATTTCACTTAGCATAATACTCTCCAGATCTATCCATGCTGTTGCAAATGGTAAGATTTTATTATTTTTTATGGCTGAGTAATATTTCATTTTATATTTGTACCACAGCTTCTTTATCCACTTGCCCATTGATGGGCCTTGGGTTGCTTCCAAATTCTGGCTGTTGTAAATATTGCTGCAATGAACATGGGGGTATATATATTCTTTTGAATTAGTGCTTTAGGTTTCTTTGCATATATTCACAGAAGTGGAATCACTGGGTCATAAGGCAGTTCCATTTTTAATTTCCTGAGGAAACTTCACATTGTTTTTTCACAGTAGTGGTACCAATCTCATTCCCATCAACAATGCATGAGGGTTCCCTTTTTTGGACATCCTCTGCCTCCCTGAATTCTGCTTCATACAGAATCTGAAATGGTTTGACATGCTTATTTGTGTTAGTAGTGATGCTTCAAAAGAAAAGCTGGAAGTAGTCAAAAATAAATAAATATTTCATGCATTATGTTTATTTGATGTGTGCAAGAATAGCTATTTTCTGAGTAATATTTCAATTAAAACTAACAAATGAAACTTAGGGACTCTAATTTTAAGCCTTCAACTCAAATCACCAGACGCTTTGTCAACATCTTCTGGGAAGGCCCCACCAAGGAAGGGTTCCAGGCCTAGTGGATTTGGCCTTATGGGTGCCTCTCCATGCTGGGTCCTCTGAGCATAGCCCTTTCTGTGGTTTGGCAGCAGAACAGATATGTTCCCTCATCTCCTTCCCCTTGGTGGCTCCACAGCCAACACTCTGGCACCTGTCTCATTTTCTCCCATACTCTCTGCTCATTACCCCACCTGCCCCTGGAACTTGGGGAAAATCAAAATAGTTACTCCCACTTTTATTTGAGAACCCATCAATCCTATATTGTGTTAACACTTTTAGAATACAACAGGTATAAAAAATCATATGATGAAAGCCCCCACTGTCTCTTGCCCAGAGCAGCCCAGAGTACCACAGGCCAAAATTGTCCTGGAAGAAACAGTAGTGGAGCACCCAGGTGGCACCAGAGCAGAATACTTCCAACAGGGGAAAGGTCTTGGGACTTAAAAAAATTATATTTACACACATATGTTATATATTTTAAATAAAAAGCATATCCTTGAGAGAGTTTAAGGACACTCCCTGCCACCCTTAAGATGTTGATAGAGGTCAGTTTACCCAGCATAGCCCTGAAATCTTCACCAAGGAGTTTCTGAATAAAAGCTGCTCAGAGTGGTAATAAAGAATAAAACCCTCATGTTATGTTACTTAAAATTCTGAGATGCCCCAATTCACTCCATGGACAGTCATTTCTCTCTCAGCATTCATTCTCTGTACCTCTGGATTCTCTCAGGCCTTTGGGGATTGGAGGCCCCTATTGGCCATGTCAAGACTTTTGAGCCTCTGCCTCTTTTCTCACACTCTCCCTGATGCCTGGCTACGCTGCCTTTGGGAGGCCCTTTTGGGGACATTCTGGTGCTATCTGGCAGCCTCACCTGCCCAACCACAGTGGCCTGGTGTAAAATATAAATGGAGGGCCTCTCATTCTAAAATTACTAAGAGTTTCAAGATGGCAAGTACAGGATTTTTCCTACACAGAGGCTTGTGCAAGAGAAGTCCCCTCCCTGGTTCTCCAGTGAAACAGATTTCACTAAAACAGAAGTGAAAGAGAATCAGTTAATCTTTGACAATCTAACATTAATTAGCACTACCCAACTGAGAATAGAGAAGTCTGCTGGCAGCCATAAATCACATCAAATGAAGTGTGTTCAGCTGCTCTTGTAATGACCTCCCCAGGCTCCTGGAGGGTAAATGGAGGACTGTCTTACTTGGTGGGAAATGGGAAGTCTGAGAAGCAAAGAAATCTGTTGATGTGTAAGGTGGGGGGCCACTAGCAGCCTTCCTTGGGCAGCTGTTTGCAGGAGTGGAGACAGCATGGGAGGCTGGGGAGGAGAGTGTAGTGTGGGGATGGGCAGGTGTAATGCAGAAGCTCCAAGCCAGCAAGCTGCTTAAGTGTTAATGATATTCTGATAAAACCACCAAGAGGACCTGCAGATGAGGACATGCCATTTATTATACATATTAAGGGGGAGTGCACTGATGGCAGCAGATCAGTGTGAAAGCAACTGTACCTGCCTCCAGGATTGGTGCTACTTATAAGGTAAAGGAAGGAGCAGTGGCAGCAGGGAAGGAGCCCCAGTAGTATGTGAAAATGCTGCAGGGTTGTGATAAACACAGGGTCCTTGAGAAGGCTGGGACTGCAGATACAGGCTGTTTTCCTCACTCCTTATGGCTACTGGCCAGGCATCCATCTTTTCTCTGAGGTGGAGGGGCATGTCTTGAGCTACCCCACACTCCACCCTGACATTGTTCCTCCACCTCACAATCTTCGTGTCAGTTCTTCTGGACAGGGAGTCCCCGAGTGGTGAGAGCATTGGTGCATCCATATGCCATAAATGTAGTATAGGCTACACCCTAAGAAGAGAGAAGAAGGCAGAGGCAAACAAGGCCAAAGGGGACATGATGCCACCTGCTTCCCAAAGAATTCCACCAGGAGGTGAAGGGGTCCAAGGCTAAAGCCAAGATGAGTGTGATCTCATCACCTAATGCAGCCAGGGCCTGAGACATGTTATGGGAGTTATTGGGGATGTACACACAACATTCATCAAGTAGGATGGCACAGGTTCCTCCCTGGGCCACCATTAAGAGGTCTAAGGCCATGCAATTCTACAAAAACAACTTTTCTCATTTGTGAAATTTCCTCAGAGACTAGGGATATAGCATTTCTAGTGCTTAAAAGCTAACACAGTATGATTTGCTAAAGTAGTTATGGCAATGTGCATGAGAATTTTTCCAGATGAGGGTACAAATATGGCAAAAGAGTAGAACCACCAGTCCACCCATCTGACTTGGTGAGTCTAAAGGTAGTCCCAATTCTGGGGGGTACCTGGGAAAGTGTCTTTTACTCAATCCAGGACGTAGGGATTCTCCCAGGTATAGAATCCATTCCAGTTGTAGGGCAGGTCGAACCACCCATAGCGTCTGAAAGCCCAGAAGATTCCCTGCAGAACAAGGTGAGCCCACATTTGGAGTGAAGCATTCTCTTTCCCCTAGGTGTCTTCTCCTGTCAGGATGGTGATGTGTTAGCAGAGGCCTCTGGGGGTTCATCCCGTCACCCAGGCAGCTTCATTGGTGGTTCCATTGTGACATATAATGCACCATGGCACCAGTTGCTACAAATCTAACTGCAGGGTTGCCAACCACCCCAAGCCATCCCAAACTGTGTAGCTAAGCCACTGTTTAGTCTAGTTTATTTGTTCTTGTACATGTGCAAACACTGAGGCACAGGTGTAATTGTAAAGGGGGTCAGTTGTTCCAGTTAGCAGTCAATTCCATTTGGTCTGGTTGGTGAGGCGGACCACTAGGGAAGTCCCACAGAGGCCACAGTCAGGAACTCTGTTCATGGTGGCCAGAATTCCCACCCATTGAAGGAAGGTGTTGCTTCAACAGAATCCAACCAGAAAGAAAACAAGAATTTGACAGAGAATCCACGTAAATAAGGTCATAATATACATTCTATGAAAACAGAAAGAACACAAGTGTTGATGAACACAGCAAACTACAAACCAGTTTCTGAGTCTGCAAGAGTGTCAGATGAGCAGACTTCCAAATGCAAGGCTTTTGCTGGAATGAAATTAAGCAATGACAATCTTATAGATCGTTTTTATTTGTAGTTTAAATGTCTCTGGTGATATCATCGGGTGCTCAGGTAAATTCTGCATGGTTCACACTGCATCAGTCTCGTGCATAGGTGAGAAATAAAATTTTACAGACAATTCACTGAATTAGAGTCTAATTCATAACTGCATTATAGAGTCTATTGAAATACAAATTTTCCCCTAAAATCACCTTCATTTTATCAAAGAAACAAATCAATACCAATTCATCTACTGCATTAAGTCCAGGTTTACTTTGACCTGAATATTTGCATAAACACAACAGGAATGGCAGTTGATCATGTAGGCTTTCTTAAATCTACTTTTCTGGAACATTACAAGGAGTTCCTAGGTTGAGCTTTAATTAGCTACTCAGGGCTGGGAAGCCAAACCACACAGCTGCCATCAGGCTTTGCCTGCAGTTATGGGTGAGTTTCTCAAATTCTCGAGGTCCCCAAAATGTCTTGAGGTTCTTTTCTTGCCATCTCTCAGGAAAGCAACCTTCATTCCTTACCTGGAAAGACTGTCATGAATTACATTACCAAGCAAGGTTTCTGGCCATTTCTGAAATGGGCTTTTAAAGCTTTGAAATTTAATCACAATTGTTTAGGTTTTCTGGTGACATACAGAGTTCGGGCATGACTCAATCATGATGTTCCAGACAAAGACTTGGTTAACAAACCACAACTGGACACTGGCTCTATGTTATCTGGTATGAAGCAATCACATTTCTATTGTGTTTATAAAAACAAAAATATTGCCATGGGAAAAATAATACTCATTAAGAGTTTCTAAATTACAGAAGGGTTAAGTAGGGAGAAAAATACAAATGCCTTAATATTGCTTATGAAAGTAGACTTTTCCCAATTGCTTTAAGAAACAGAAAGTCCTCTTATGTCTGAAAAACAATTGATTAAAAATTAGCAACATTTTCCAACAAAAAGTTATAAAAGTTACAATTACTTTCAGTTTATTATGTCCCATAATCAACTTCTGTCCATCCTGATCATCTTCAGGTAGCTCTATAAATCCAGTCATTTCACAGAGCTCCAGTAGTCTTAGCTCAGTTCAAAGGTACGATCCGAAAACCCACTCTCAGGAGGATGTAATTCAAAAGAAGTTAGAGTCCTCTCCGTGAAACCCGTCGAAGATATAATATAATTTTGCAAATGCATAAGAGTAAAACAATGACTGTTTATAAATGACATAACTTAAAATGACATGGTTACAGATTGGATAATAATGCAATTGACAAACAAATTTGCTTTCCTGTAACAACTAGTATCCTTTAAGATAACAACTAGAAATAAGTAAGGAGATCCAAGATGGCAGAGGAGTAAGTGGAAACTACACTAACCTCCTCCCAGGACCAATCTGAAATTACAACTAAATTGTAGAGAAATCATCCTGAATAGCCAACTGAACGCTAGATGGAGAGAAGCCTTATAACCATGGACAAACAGAAGAAACCACTTCACCAGAATGAGACTGGTAGGGAGTGCAGAGGAGGTGCAAGAGGGCTGGCTGGGCTCCCATGGGAGGCAGCTGAAGTTCAAGAGGGATATTTCAGCAGCTGGGGCCTTTCCCCTGAGAAGTGTGGGGTCTAAACCCCAAGGTGGGCTCCCCAGCCTACAGTACCAGAGCTGGGAAAGCACCCAGATAACATCCAGCAGTGAAAAGCAGCAGGGTTTCTGTCTACCAGGGAATGATGCCTGGAGACTCAGTGAGCCTCTTAAAAGGCCAACACATAAAATTTCATTTGTAGCCACTTACTCTGGGCTCCAGCAGAGTGAGGACAGAGTGGACTAGAGACACATGAGGAAAGCCTGAAGCTGGTGGCTCTGAGGAGAGAGCTGAAGGAACAGCCACCAGGATCCCTGTGCTGAATCATTCCCCATACTACAAGAGCCATCTTCCTCAGGCAGGCTTTCCTCTCCAAGTGGCATTGTTACAGGAGAAACTCCCAGAAACTCAGTTATTTTCACCAATGCAGTAAAGAATTGCATACCAGCAAGTCTATTAGTGTGCAAGCAGGGTTTATTGGTGATCCATTCTCATGGAAGAGAACAGGCCTAGCTAAGGTGGGGGTGAAAGGCATAGGTTCAGGGCAAAGCAGAGTAAGGGCAACAAAAGCAAGGATGGCCAAATGCCAGGGTGGCAAGTGCAAGGGTGCAAGAGCAAGAGTGCAAGAGCCTTTGTTCTGAGGACTTTTGTAGTTGGCAGGATGGGGGAGGGTGAAGAAGTCACATATTGATTGACAGGTAAAGGGGCTGCTAGTTTTCTAGGATGAGGCGGGACTACTCCAAGGTATTAATGGGCTTCTTCCTTTAGGCACTATGGGCCCTTTGGGCCTTTCAGGCCTTGGGATGAAAGCAAGGTTTCAAAGGTTTTCTTTTCTAGATAATGGAAAAGATACATAGGGTTTCAAGGAATGCTGAGTCAGTCGGTGGGGCATGTATCTCTCCTCCTCCCTGCCTTTATTTCCCATCTGGCCACTCATTCTACCATAATAGCAGCAGCCTGAACGGAAGCAATAGCCCTGCCCATAAGAATTACTCAGCCCTACTCTGTGGAGCTTAAGGCAAGCTGCTGATCACAGCTTGAGGCTATAAAATCAGTTAGTTTAACTACTAAGGTGGATCTCTGGTAGGTCTATGAGACTTTGTCTGATGCTCACCAGGGCCCAGTACTGATAAAATCCAGCCTTGGTGCATAGCCTGGCTTTTTCTGCACAAAACAAGCCTAGCAGAGGAAGCCACATACTGTGGATTACTGATAGCTCCAAACAGGTTAACCAGGGCCAGTCACAAGCATCATCTAGCAAAGGCCTACACCAGAGTCTTTGCAGATCTACCTAATACATAGAAACAAATACAAAGAAGCAGCCAAAATGGGAAGACAAAGAAACAGACCCCAAATGAAAGAAGAAGAGAATTCTCCAGAAGAAGAGCTAAATGAAATGGAGGCAAGCAACTTATCAGACAGGGAGTTTGGAGTAAAGAGTATAAGGATACTCAACGGCATGAAAAAAAGACTTAGAAACCAGCCCTGGCTTGTGTGGCTCAGTGGATTGAGTGCCAGCCTGTGAACTAAAGGGTTGTTGATTCGATTCTCAGTCAGGGCAAATGCCTGGGTCACAGGCTAGGTCCCCAGTGATGGTCACATGAGAGGCAACCACACATTGATGTTTCTCTCCCTCTTTTTCTCTCCTTCCCCTCTCTCTAAAAATAAATAAACAAAATCTTTTTAAAAAGACATAGAAACCATAAAAAGGATCAGTCAGAAATAAAGAATGCAATATCTGAAATAAATAGTACACTGGAAGGAATGCACAGTATGTTCGTTCCATGAATCAGAGAATCGAATTTGAAAGACAAGGTAGAAAAAAAACACCCAAGAAGAGCAGCAAAAAGAAAAAGAAAAAAGAAATAAAAAATATATATAATGAGGAGAGCTTAAGAAACATTTTGGACAACATGAAGCATCACAAAATCCACATCATAAGAATACCAGAAGGAGAAGAGAGCAAGCAAGGGATTGAGAACTATTTGAAAAAATTATGACCAAAAACTTCCGTAATCTGGTGAAGGAAAAAGACACATGTCCAGGAAGCTCACAGAGTCCCAAACAAGTTGGACCTAAAGAGGCCTATACCAAGACAAATCATATTTAAAATGTCAAGGCTTAAAGACAGGGAGAGAATCCTAAAAGGTGCAAAAGAAAGGCAGGTAGTTAACATACAAGGGACCACCAAGTAGACTGTCATCTAATTACTCAACAGAAACATTTCAGGCCACAGGGGAGTAGTGTGAAATATTCAAGGTGATGAAAAGCAAGGTCTTACAGCCAAGGTTATCATACCCAGCAAGACTATCATTTAAAATCAAAGAAGAAATAAGAAGCTTCTCAGAGAAGAAAAAGCTAAAGGAGTTCGTTAACACCTGACCAGTACTGCAACAAATGTTAAGTATTTGCTTGAAGGAAGAAGAAGAAGGAGAAGAAAAAGAAGGAGAAGGAGGAGGAGGAGGAGGCAGAAGAGGGAAAAGAAGAAGGGGGATGAAGAAGATGAAAATAGTCTAACAATAAAATAGCACTAATACATATGTATCAAAAATCACTTTAAATGTAAATGGCTTAAATAGTCCAACCAAAAGACAGAACAGCTGAAAGGGTAAGAGAAAAATCCATATAAATGCTGCCTCTGAGAGACCCATCTCAGATTAAAATATACACACAAGATTAAAAGTAAAGGGATAGAAAAAGATATTTCATACAAATAGAAAGGGGAAAGAGTCTGGGGTAGTAGTACTTATATCTGACAAAATAGACTAAGACCAAGACTAAAGACTTTGTCTTTAAAACCAAGACAAAGATGGACACTACATAATGATAAAGAGAATAGTCCAACAAGAGGATATAACCCTAGTAAACATTTATTATGCCCGTAACATAGGAGCACCTAAATATGTAAAGAAAATCTTGATGGACACAAAGGGAGAAATCAACAGAAATACAGTCATAGTTGGGGATTTTAACACCCCATTGACTTCAATGGATAGCTCTTGCAGACAGAATATCAAAGAGGAGACAACAGCACACTAGACAAAATGGATTTAATTGACATCTTCAAGCATTTCACCCCAGTGAAGCAGAATATACATACTTTACAAGTTCACATGGAATGTTTGCTAGGGTAGACCATATGTAGCACATAAAACAACCCTCAATAAAATTAAGAAGATGGAAATCATATCAAGCATCATCTCTGACCACAATGCTATGAAACTAAAAATCAATCACAAGAACACTGAAAAACACATGGAAGCTAAATAACATGTCATTAAACAATGAGGGGATCAACAATGAGATCAAGGAAGAAATCAAAAGATACCTTGAAATAAATTAAAATAATGACACAGCAGTCCAAAATCTGTGGCACACTGGGAAAGCAATACTAAAAGGGAAATTCATAGCATTACAGGTATCTCAAAAAACAAGAAAAAGCTCAAATAAACAATCTAACTTTACACTTAAAGAAACTAGAAAAAAATACACTGAACAAAGCAAAGTGAGTAGTAGGGTGAAAATAATAACGATCAAAGAAGAAATAAATGAAACAAAGTCTAAATAAATAAATACAAAAATCAACAAAGGCTGGTGTGGCTCAGTGGATCGAGTACCGGCCTGTGAACCAAAGGGTCACCAGTTCAATACCCAGTCAGGGCACATGCCTGGGTTGTGGGCCAGGTCGCCAGTAGGGGGCGTGTGAGAGGCAGCCACATGTTGGTGTTTCTGTCCCTCTCTTTCTCCCTCCCTTCCCCTCTGTCTAAAAATAAATTAATTAAATCTTTCCAAAAAGATCAATGAATCCAAGAGCTGGTTCTTTGAAAAAATAAACAAGATTGACAAACCTTCAACCAGACTCATCAAGAAAAAGAGGACCCAAATAAATAAAATCAGAAATGAAAGAACAGACAGAACAACTGACACCAAAGAAATACAAAGGATTGTAAGAAAATATTATGAACAATTATATGCCAACAAACTGGACAACCTGGACAAAATGGATAAATTCCTAGAAACATACAATCTCCCAAAACTAAATCAGGAAGAATCAAGAGAATGTGAATAGACAGATTATACCTAGTGAAATTGAAGCGCTAGTCAATAAACTCCCAAAATCAAAAGCCCTGGACTGGATGGCTTCACAGTTGAATTTTACCAAACATTCCAAGAACAACTAACTCCTCTCCTTCTCAAACCATTTCAAAAAATTCAAGATGAGGGAGGCTCCAAAGCTCATTTTAGAAGGCCAGCATTAGTCTATGCCAATATCCCTGATGAACACAGACACTAAAATCCCCAACAAAATATTAGCAAACCAAATACAGCAATGCATCAAAAAGATCATACATCATGATAAAGTAGGATTTATTCTGGGAATGCAAGTTTGGTACAACATTCACAAATCAATAAATGTGGTTCTCCACATAAATAAGATGAATGATAAAAACTACATGATGAGATGCAGAAAAAAACATTTGAATAAATCTAGCACCCATTTATGATTTTAAAAAGCACTCAACAAAGTGAGATTAGAAGGAATATACATAAAATTCATAAAGGCCATATATGACAAACCCACTGCCAGCATTATACTCAATGGGCAAAAACTATAAGCATTCCCCTTAAGATCTGGAACAAGACAAGGATGTCCACTTTTACCTCTCTTATTTAACAGAGTACTGGAAATCCTAGCCACAGCAATCAGAAATAAAAGTCATCCAAATTGGAAAGGAGAAGTTAAACTGTCATTATTTTCAGATGACATAATACTGTACATAGAGAACCCTAAAGATTCCACCAAGAAACTACTAGAACTGATAAATGAATTCAGCAAAGTAGCAGGATACAAAATTAATATCCAGAAAGCAGTTACATTTTTATATGCCTTTCTGTTAATAAATTAACAGAAAGGGAAATTAAGGAAACAATCCCATTCACAATTTTCATCAGAAGAATAAAATACCTAGGAATAAACCTAACCAAGGATGTAAGACCTGTACTCAGAAAAATTACAAGACACTGAAGAAAGAAATTGAAGAAGATACAAATAAGTGGAAGCACATACCATGTTCATGGATAGGATGAATTAACATCATTAAAATGTCCATACTACCCAAAGCAATCTATAGATTCAACACAATTCCTATCAAGATTCCAATGACATACTCCGCAGAACTAGCACAAATATCTCAAAACTTTGAACCACAGAGGCCCCACATAGCAACAGTGATCCTGAAAATGAAGAACAAAGTTGGAGGAATTGCGCTACCTAATATGAAACTATACTATAAAGCCATAATAATCAAAATAGCCTAGTATGGGCATAAAAACAGTCACATAGGACAATGGGACAGAACAGAGATCCCAGAAATAAATCCACACCTTTATAATCAATTAATATTTGACAGAAGCAAGCCCATACAATGGACTAAAGACAGTTTATTCAATAAGCAGTGTTGGGAAAACTGGACTAATTCATACAGAAAAATGAAACTAGACCACCTTCTTACACTATTCAAAAGAATAAATTCAAAATGGCTTAAATGTTAGACCTTAAACCATAAAAATCCTAGAAGAAAACATGGGTAGCAAAATCTCTGACATTGCTTGTAGCAACATTTTATTGGATATATCTCCCCAGGCAAAGGAAACAGAAGAAAAAATAAATGGTACTTCATCAAACTAAAAAGTTTTTGTGCATCAAAGAAAATAAAAATACAACCCACAGAATGGGAGAATACTTGGCAATACATCTGATAATGGGTTACTATCTAAAATTTATAAAGAACTTACAAAACTCAACACCAAAAAACAAACAACTCAATCTAAAAAACGGGCAAAGGACCTGAATAAACACTTCTCCAAAGAGGAAAGACAGTCAGTAGATATGAAAATATCCTAAGCGTCACTAATCATCAGAGAAATGCAAATTAAAACCACAATGAGATATCTCACACCTGTAAGAATGGCTATCATCAATAAATCAACAAACAACAAGTGCTGGTGAGGATCCAGAAAGGGGAACCCTTTTGCACTGTTGGTTGGAATGCAGATTGTTGCAGCCAGTGTAGAAAGCAGTATGGAGATACCTCAACAAATTAAAAATTGATCTGCCTTTCAACCCAGCTATCGCACTTCTGGGAATATATCTGAAGGAACACAAAACATTAATTTGAAAGAACATAAGCACTCCTATGTTCATTGCGACGTTATTTACAATTGCCAAGAAATGAAAGCAGCCCAAGTGTCCATCAGTAGATGAATTAATAAAACAACTGTGGGACATTTACACAATGGAATGCTACTTGGTCATATAAAAGAAGAAAATTTTAGCCTTTGCAACAGTATGGATGGACCTAGAGAACATTATCCTAAGTGAAATTAGCCAGCCAGAGAAAGAAATACCATGTAATTCACTCATATGTGGAATTTAATGAACAAACTGAACTAACAAGAAAATAGGGACAAACTCATAGATGGAGAGCAGGATAACAGCTCGGTGGTTGGCGGTGAGTCTAGGGGGTGGAAGGATTGAGCAAAAGGAAAAAGGACTCGTGGACATAGACAACAGTGTGGAGATTGCTGGATGGAGGGGTATATAAGGGAGCTAAATTATAATGGAAAAAATACAATAAAGATCAAATCAAAAGAAAAGAAAAAATACAATCTTTAAAAAATATAAATAAATGCATAAGTTTCAAAAAGATAACTAAAATTACAAATCTAAGTATATTGATACTTATAATCTCTAGAACATTTACTTTAATTATAAAAATATGTGTATACAAATAGATCATACTTATTATTTATTTGACAAAGCTTCTCATGGACTTTGAGCATATTAAATAGGCCTAATTAGTTCAAAAACTTCTCTTTTCTAAAAGCACAAATCATTGAGGTATTCCAGAGGCCCATTGGAATAATTCAAAGTCATTTCTCAGTTAAAAAGCCTCTTAAACTTTGAACTTTGGGAAGGGTGTCAAAAATCTTAACCAAATGAGTATAACATAAACTTTTTGTCTAATAACACATTTTATGGTAATAACTTCAAAAGATATTAATTAAACTTAAAACTGATTTGGACATCAAATAATTTGTCCAGAGCACAAGATCCTGCTTAATTTATGTAAGTGTTTACTTTCTTTAAGCTGATAAAATATTACACCCTAGTTATGCCATCACATGTGATACACAAACGTATATCACATAAAGTTCATATAGATGAAAACTGAGCACATAAGGACTACACACAATTTCAATTACTAATTTTTGGCAGAGAAAGCACAAGATTTTCTCACTTGCTTGTCTTTTTGCTTCTTCCCTCTATACAATCTTTTTTCAACTTACATAGACCCTCTACAATTTTCCTAGTATCTTTTAGTCTGCCCTTCTAATGCAACCAGAAACTAGAACAATTAACTATTAATTCTATTTCCTTCATAATATATTGTCATAATGTACACCTTTTATTACCAAAGCTATATAATCTTTCCTAACTTTATTAGAATTTTTAGTTTTTAATGACGATTAAAAGTAATTAGCATTCTTTTAGATTAATTCATGAATACATTTCATAACTTTCAGAAACTGTTTTTTCCCATTTGCAAATACACTCACATTTTTATTCTCAGTGATACACATTCCTTTAGTGTGCTCAAAAGTGAGCTGTTTCATTATCTAGTGACCTTGACAACTTTTGCAGAAGCTGAAGAAGAGTTGGGGGAAATATCAGCCCTGGCCTTATTCCCAGTTCCTGGGCCTCCAGAAGGAGAATTCGGAGTTTAAAAAACACTTTTTTTCTTTCTTTTTTTTTGTTGTTAATTTTTATTGTTATTCAATTACAGTTGTATGCCTTTTCTCCCCATCCCTCCACCCCACCCCAGCTGAACCCACCTCCCTTCCCCACCTCCAACCTCCCCCTTGATTTTGTCCATGTGTCCTTTATAGTAGTTCCTGTAATCCCCTCCTCCCACTGTCCCCACCCCACCCCACCCCCGGCTATTGTTAGATTGTTCTTAATTTCAATGTCTATGGTTATATTTTGTCTGCTTTTTTCTTCTATTGATTATGTTCCAATTAAAGGTGAGATCATATGGTATTTGTCCCTCACTGCCTGGCTTATTTCACTTAGGATAATGCTCTCCAGTTCCATCCATGCTGCTACAAAGGGTATAAGCTCCTTCTTTCTCTCTGCTGTGTAGAATTCCATTGTGTAAATATAACATAGTTTTTGGATCCACTCGTTTGCTGATGGGCACTTAGGTTGCTTCCAGTACTTGGCTATTGTAAATTGTGCTGCTATGAACATTGGGGTGCACAGGTTCTTTTGGATTGGTGTTTCAGTGTTCTTAGGGTATAATCCCAGCAGCGGAATTGCTGGGTCAAAGGGCAGTTATATTTTTAGTTTTCTGAGGAAAGTCCACACTGTTTTCCACAGTGGCCTCACCAGTCTGCATTCCCACCACCAGTGCACTAGGGTTCCCTTTTCTCTGCATCCTCTCCAACATTTGTTTGTGGATTTGTTTATGTTGGCCACTCTGACTGGTGTGAGATGGTAACTCATTGTGGTTTTAATTTGTATCTGTCTGATGGCTAGTGATGCTGAGCATCTTTTCATATGTCTCTGGGTCCTCTGTATGTCTTCCTTGGAGAAGTGTCTGTTCAAGTCCTTTGCCCATTTTTTAATTGGGTTGTTTGTCTTTCTGGAATGGAGTTGTGTGAGTTCTTTATATATTTTGGAGATCAGGCCCTTGTCTGAGGTATCATTAGCAAATATGTTTTCCCATGCTGTTGGTTCTCTTTGTAATTTGGTGCTGTTTTCTTTAGCCATGCACAAGCTTTTTATTTTGATGAGGTCCCATTTGTTTATTCTTTCCTTTATGTCCCTTGCTTTAGGGGACATGTCTGTGAGGATGTTGCTGTGTGGAATGTCTGAGATTTTCCTGCCAATGTTTTCCTCTAGGACTTTTATGGTGTTACAACTTATATTTAAGTCTTTTATCCATCTTGACTTTATTTTTGTGTATGGCGTGAGTTGGTGATTGAGTTTCATTTTTTTGCACATAGCTGTCCAGATCTCCCAACACCATCTGTTGAAGAGGCTGTTTTTGCTCCATTCTTTGCTCCTGCCTCCTTTGTCAAATATTAATTGACCGTAAAGACTTGGGTTTATTTCTGGGCTCTCTGTTCTGTTCCATTGGTCTATGTGCCTGTTTTTATGCCAGTACCAGACTGTTTTGATTACCGTGGCCTTGTAATTCAGTTTGATATCAGGTATTGTGATCCCTCCTGCTTTGTTCTTCTTTCTCAAAATTGCTGCAGCTATTCGGGGTCGTTTATGGTTCCATATAAATTTCTGAAATGTTTGTTCTACATCTGTGAAACATGTCATGGGTACTCTAATAGGGATTGCATTGAATCTATAAATTGCTTTGGGTAGTATGGCCATTTTGATGATGTTAATTCTTCCAATCCATGAACATGGTCCATGCTTCCATTTGTTTGTGTCTTCCTTAATTTCTTTCTTCAGTGTTGTGTAGTTTTCTGAGTACAGGTCTTTTACCTCCTTGCTTAGGTTGATTCCTAGGTACTTTATTTTTCTTGTTGCTATATCAAGTGGGATTTTTTTCCTGATTTCTGTTTCTGCAGTTTCATTGTTGGTGTACAGGAATGCCTTTGATTTCTGGGTATTGACTCTGTATCCAGCTGTTTTGCCAAATTCATTTATTAGGTCGAGTAGTTTTTTGGTGGAGTCTATAGGATTTTCCATGTACACTATCATGTCATCTGCAAAGAGTGACAGTTTCATTTCCTCCTTTCCAGTTTGGATGCCTTTTATTGCTTTTTCTTGTCTGATTGCTGTGGCTAGGACTTCCAATACTATGTTGAATAGGAGTGGTGAGAGAGGGCATCCTTGTCTTGTTCCTGATCTTACTGGGAAAGCTCTAAGTTTTTGTCCATTGAGTATGATGTGGGCTCTAGGGGTCTCACATATGGCCTTTATGATGTTGAGGACTCCTCCCTTTATTCCCACTTTGCTGAGTGTTTTTATCAGAAATGGGTGCTGTATCTTATCAAATGCTTTTTCCGCATCTATTGATATGATCATGTGTTTTGTCTTTGCTCTTGTTGATGTGATGTATTATGTTTATTGATTTGTGAATATTCTACCATCCTTGCATCCCTGGGATGACCCCACTTGGTCATGGTGTATGATCTTCTTAATGTATTGCTGGATGCGGTTTGCCAATATTTTGTTGAGAATTTTAGCATCTATGTTCATCAGCGATATTGGCCTGAAGTTTTCTTTCTTCGTTGTGTCTTCATCTGGTTTTGAGATTAGGATGATGCTGGCTTCATAAAAAGAGTTTGGGAGTCTTCCATCAGTTTGGATTTTTTCGAATAGTCTGTGAAGGATAGGGGTTAGCTCTTCCTTAAAGGCTTTGTAGAATTCTCCTGTGAAACCATCTGGTCCAGGGCTTTTGTGTGTTGGGAGTTTTTTGATGACTGCTTCAATTTCGTCTGCTGTTATTGGTCTGTTCAGGTTTTCTGCTTCTTCTTCATTCAGTTTTGGAAGGTTATATTTTTCTAGAAATGTGTCCATTTCATCTAGGTTTTCACATTTCTTGGCATACAGTTCTTTGTAGTAATTTCTGACAATCCTTTGTATTTGTGTGGTATCAGTTGTAATCTCTCCCTTTTAATTTTTAATTGTGTTTATTTGGGTCCTCTCTCTTTTCTTCTTGATGAGCCTACTTAAAGGCTTGTCAATTTTGTTTATCTTTTCAAAGAACCAGCTCCTGGATTCATTGATCCTTAGAACTGTGCTTTTAGTCTCTATGTCAATTAACTCTGCTCTGATCTTGGTTAGTTCCTTCCTTCTGCTTGCTCTGGGCTGTCTTTGTTGTTGTTTCTCAAGTTCTTGTAGGTGTCGGGTTAGGTTGTTTGTTTGAAATGTTTCTATCTTTTTAAGGTTGGCCTGTATTGCTATGAACTTCCCTCTCAGGACTGCCTTTGCTGTGTCCCATAGGTTTTGGGTTGTTGTGAGTTCATTTTCATTTGTTTCCAGAAAGTTTTTGATTTCTTCCATAATCTCGTTCTTGACCCATTCATTGTTTAATAGCATGCTATTCAGTCTCCATGATTTTGAGGGTTTGGGGTTTTTTCCTTTGGGGTTGGTTTCTAGTTTCAGTCCCTTGTGGTCAGAGAAAATGCTTGATATGATTTCAGTTTTCTTGAATTTGTTGAAGCTTGCTTTGTGTCCTATCATGTGGTCTATCTTTGAAAAAGTTCCATGTACACTTGAAGTATGTGTATTTTGCTTCTTTGGGATGAAAAGCTCTATATATATCAGTTAAGTCCATTTCATCTAGGGTATTGTTCAGTGACACAATATCCTTGTTGATATTTTGTTTGGAAGACCTGTCCATTTTTGACAGTGGGGTGTTAAAGTCCCCTACTATAATTGTGTTGCTGTCAATATCTTTCTTGAAGTCCTCCAAGATTTTAATGTATTGGGGTACTCCTATGTTGGGTGCATATATATTTACAATGTTTATGTCTTCTTGGTGGATTCTTCCTTTGAGTATTATGAAATGACCATCCGGGTCTCTCTTTATGGCCCTTCTTTGGAAGTCTATTTTGTCTGATATGAGTATTGCTACCCCTGCTTTTTTTTTCCTGTCCGTTTGCTTGGAAAATTTGTTTCCAGCCCTTCACTTTCAGTCTGTGTAGGTCTTTTGTCCTGAGATGAGTCTCTTGTAGGCAGCATATGTGTGGGTCATGTTTTCTTATCCATTCAGTTATTCTATGTCTTGATTGGAGCATTTAATCCATTTACATTTAAGGTTATTATCGATAGGTAGTTATTCATTGCCTTTTTTTCCTACCTGTGTTTTTCTCTCTTTCTCTTTTCCTTCCTTTCCTTAAAGCAGTCCCTTTAGCATCTCTTGCAGAGCTGGTTTGGTGGAAGTGTATTCTTTTAGATTTCTTTTGTCTGGGAAACTCTTTATTTGGCCTTCTATCTTGATTGAGAGCCTTGCTGGGTAAAGTAGCCTTGGTTGCAGGCCTCTGGTTCTCATTACTTGGAATATTTTTTGCCATTCTCTTCTGGCTTGGAGTGTTTCCATTGAGAAGTCATTTGCTAACCTTATTGGGGCTCCCTTGTATGTTACTTCCTGTTTCTTCCTTGCTGCCTTTAAGATCCTCTCTTTGTCTTGGAGATTTGCCATTTTAATTATGATGTGTCTTGCAGTGGGCCTCTTTGGGTTCCTCTTGCTTGGGACTCTCTGTGTTTCCTGGATTTGGGTGACTTTTTCTCTCCTCAGATTAGGGAAATTTCCCATCATTACTTATTCAAACAGGTTTTCTATCCCTTGCTCTTCTTCTTCTCCTTCTGGTATTCCGATTTTACGGATATTGTTACATTTCATGTTGTCCTGCATTTCCCTTATTGCCTCTTCATTCTTTCTGAGCCTCTTTTCCTTTTCTTGCTCTTTCTGGGTGTTTTTTTCTGCTTTGTCCTCCAGCTTGCTGATCCGATCCTCTGCTTCATCAAGTCTGGTTTTCATTCCTTCTACTGTGTTCTTCAATTCAGAAATTGTATTCTTCATTTCCTCTTGACCCTTGTTGATAGTTTCTATTTCCTTTTTCATGTTGATATAGTTTGCAGTGAGTTCATTTCAGTTTCCCTGTAGTTTCTGATAGTTCTCTTTGAGCTCAGAGAGCTCAGTGAGCTTCCTGATAACCATTGCTTTGAACTCAGTATCTAATAGTTGAGTTGCCTCTTTTTCAGTTAGCATTCTTTCTGAGGCTTCCTCCTTTCCTTTCATTTGGGGATTGTTTCTTTGTCTTCCCATTGTTTGTGAGACTGTTCTTGTTAGCCTCTGCTTCTTAAATTGATCTATTCTGACTCCCCGGGTTTATGGTATGAACTTCTATGGTAGAATGCCAATGGGATTGAGTGGTGCTGTCTCCTTAATCTCCTGTGCTCACTGGTCTTGAGCTGATGTTTATGGGTGTAACAGGGTCTAACTCTGGTCTTTTCAGCATTCCAGGTTTTCTTGTCTCACCAAACAGTAACATGCTGGATCCCAAAGCAGTTGCAGGGGAAGCAGAGAAGCAGCCCAATTTATACCACAGGCATTCACAGGTGATAATAAGGTAGCAGTGGTACCTGCTGCCTCTGACGTAGAGGCGGAGGTAGGGTGACAAGGCTTCTCTTAGGTGTCTGCAAGATGAATCGATCTTCATGCCCACCAGAATCTTAAAAGTTCATATAGAGGCTTTAATAGGGTTTAGTCACATCTGCCATCCAGATGCCCCAAACAACACGACTTTTTTTCTTTTTTTCCAGAGTTTTACTTTCTGAGAGAGGACATAGATCTTTTCTGCTCTTTAAACCATCATTTTAAATCTTTTCTGAGTAGAATCCTTATAATTTAACAACACAAGAGCTTGCACATTAAAGATCTTAACCCACTTAACCAGACCATTAGCAATACAATTGTAATTAGTCTAAAATGCAACCTAAGCCACTCCTTTCAAAACAGAAACAAGAGCAAAATTTAAAACAACAACAAAATTTCAAGAAGGGTGTGGGACTAGCCTTAGAATATTATCTCCTCGTTTTTCTCTCTAATTTGAACTTACCCTCTAACTGCCTTACTTTTGTTTTGGCAGCCTATTCCATTTCCCTGCATAGGTCCTCTGACCCCTTTAAAAGTTCTCCAAGGCCCACAGGAGCATTGGAGGCATCCTTTCAATACTGGTGCAGCACTCCGGGGTTACCTCTGCTATTCTCAGGATTACCCCCCACTCTTCCTGGGATTCCCCTGGTGCTCCCCTGCCCAGCATGTTGTCATATGCAGTCAACTCAACAGGGGTATTTTCTGGAATATCTTGTTCATGACACCAATTGTAACACAGGAGCACCAAACCAGGGAGCTACTTATGTGTTCACGATATTCCAAAAAATACACCCAGAGGACCAGCAGATGTTGACATGCTATTTATTACTCAATAACAGGGTAAACTACCCTTGGCTGCAGATCAGTGCAAAGTGACTGCAGTGCACCCTCAGCTTTGGTGCTACTTATAGGGTAAATGAGGGAACAGTGGCAGTAGGGAGGTAGCCCTGGTAGCATGTCGAAGTGCTACAGGGTTGATAAACACAGGGTCCTTGAGGACACTGGGACTCCACACAGGCTCACTCATGGCTTCCTCACTCATGGCTTCTGGCCAAGTAGCCACCTGTTCTGAGGTAGAGAAGCCATATCTCGAGCTACCCCACAGCAGGGAGCTGGGAGCCAGCTATATGGCTGCCTCTCTAGAACACAGACAGCTGCCAGAGCCTTGCCTCCTCACACAAAGATTTTGTGCTAAAAACCAGGGAGGGCCAGCCACAGACCTCTCCTGTTTCCTGTTTTGTGATGTGGGACACCCCAAAGGTAGCTAGCACTGTGCTTCCCAGGGGGCTGGTGGGGCCTCTGTCCCTAGTCACTGCAGCCAGATAAGGAGGAGGGAGCACAGTCAACTGGCGGCACCACTGAGCACCCTCTGGCAGAAGAGCACACTGGAAGAGGGAAGTAGCTAAAGTCAGAGAGACCTCTATCTACACACTTAAAAAAGTAACTCTGAAGGCCTCATTCCTACAAAGGCTTCCCACAGTCTCTTTGCCTCAACCCCTTCCTGCAGATTGGGGATGGCCAGTACCTAAGGTGTGGCTCTGAAGTTTAAAGTTGCCTTCCCAGAGAGAAGAAGCCTTTAGGGGAGAGGCAGCATCTCCTCATTCAACAGTGGTCAGATGGAGCCAAGGGATGGCCCAGCTGGACCAAAGCACATGAAGCCACCTGAGGCCCATGTGGTGACTCTCCAAATTCCCAAGGTGATAACAAGCAGAGCATAACCTCGTTGCTGCTATTGTTCGTGTCTGAAGTCTGGAGGCAGCCATGATTACAAATGTCTACTGAGGCACAGCCACCCCTCAGAGAGTGAAGGCCATCGCAGGAGGTAAGCTGCCCAGAAGGAAACTGGACACAAAGGAGCGGGCCTTAAAAATGCAGGAAGTAGCCTAAACTTTGTATAATTATGTGTTCAATGTCATCTAAAGGTCTAATAGGGCAGGGACCTTGTCTGTCTGTCACTGTGCCCAAGGGCCAATAGGACTGCTTATAGGACAGTAGCAGCTCTGCAAACTGCCAAATGAATGAACCAACAGACAACAGCAAAGGGGTCGCAGTGTCTAGTGCACAGTTCTCTATGGGGTAATGCTAAAGACATCATTGGTTCCTTGGGAGAGGTCAGAATGTAAGTAGGGAGACAACCAGGGAAAAAAATCCCTGCATGGGTCTGCAAGGGGGGATTAACCAAGGTCTGCAAGTAAGATGCTATAAGGAGGTTGTCTAGCTCAAAATTTACAAACTTTCCTGTGTGCACAGAGCACCAAGGGACCTGATTAGAATGCAGACTCTGATGTAACAGGTCAGGAGGTCCTGAGAGTCAGCATTTCTCACAAGCTCCCACATGATGCTGAGGCTGCTGGACCCCAGACCCCACTTTGGGCAAAAAGGCTGCATAGATATTGTTCTCAGATTTTACCTTTTTTTTCAGCCTTGTCTGAATATCCAGCCTAACTCTAGACTTGGGAGGAAAAGGTCAAGTCTCCACTTGGCAGGTGTGAAAGGAAAGCATTTTGACCCCTTTTCTACTCTCACCCCTTCTGGAGTCACAGGCTCAGCAGTAGCTGCGAACGACGGAGCAAGCAATAGCCTCTTACTTCCCCTTGACAGTGGTTCCTCTCACATCACATGTGTTATATCTAGTCCCCAAGGCAAGGCTACTGCCCATAATTCTCACATACCTACACTCAAGATCCCTCTATTCTTCCTGGAGTCTTCTCTATGGGTTAGAAATATCACAGAGAGCTTCTGAGAAGGCCTTCCGCAAGGCAGGAGGTCATTTCCTGGGAAGGCTGCTATGGGCTGTGGTCAAGTCTGGGTGCCAGCAACAGGATTCATGGCTGAAGCTGCCACATTCTGATTGGGAAAGAAGCTGCATGACTGTCCTGAGCTGCCTCTTGGAATGTGGCAGTCTCACTATCTAACTGACCTTCCTAGGAACCCGTGCAAAACAAAGTGTGTTGAAAACTGCCACATGCTCTTAAAGAAGAAGACATTATTGTTCTTTCTAAGTTGCTCATGAAGATGGTAGGTACTCCTACTTATCTTAGCTAAGAAAGTCAACCCTCTCCCACAAGCCCAGTTGTTGCTACATGGTAGCCACTGTGACTTGTTTGCTAGGAATACTTTCACCTGTTACTATTAGACTGCTTTCAAGCCTGCCAAGCCCTGCCACGCTGGAGTCATCTTTTGTCACAGCAATTACTCGATTGGGGAGGGACTGCATTATCCTGCTTTTATAGAAAAGAAAGCACACTGCCTCTGGAGAAAGTTATGGGACCACCAATAAAGCAAACCTCATGAAATCCACCCCCAAGGGACTCCACAATCCCTGCCTACCTTTTCCTACCCTTTGAATAAAAAGCTGTGTCTACATCCCAGGTGACCTGGTGCTCATTCACTTACATGAGTTTTAGGAGTGCCTACCTGCAGGGCAGTGGTGAGGATTCGATGAATTAACACAGGCTACAGTGCCTAAGAAGTACTGATCCAGCAAGAAATGTAAGTGAGGAGAAGGATGGGTGCTGGCACAGCTGACAAATGAAGCTGAGGAGATTAGGGAATGAGGCTACCGGCCTCAGGGAGAGACAGGCCACAGGTGTGCTGTTGGCAAGACCCTAGGAAGCAGGTTAGCACAGCATGTCTGTGGAGTCCATGGGCCTTCTATCCATATTTGGGACCCAACGCCAGAGGTGCAGTGATGGGGGCTGGGGTGTAGGTCTGGAGTGCATGTGCCTCTAAGAGCTTCTGGGGTAGCGCTGGGGGTGCTGTAGCCCTACAAGTTCCCATGGCCCCTCTGCTCACACCATACTTCACATGGAACTGAAAACAGCAGCCTCACTTTCTGTCTTCTCTAGATGAGCTGTGGAGGAACAAACAGCTTATTTCCAAATAAGCAAGGCTCTTCTTTACCCCTTGGTTAGTTGTTTTAGATACAGTTTAGCTGCATGTTAAGGTATGGTACCATTTTTTAACTTTTTACCTTGAAATAATGTTAAACTTATAGAGAAATTGCAAGTATTTGTTATCATTTTGCCAAATGTGGAATCTTTGGGCCACCAATTCCCTTCCCATGGGCCCAGAAGGATGTGCTTCCATCTGCTTAAATCCTGGTTTTCTCATGAGTTATGGAAAGGCTCTGCTCAGAGCCTGTGATCCAGTGGCAGACAACCTGGTATATTCATGTTGGGAGAAAGGAAAGTGCATGAGGACAAGGGCACCTCTGTTTCTCTCTTCCCTTCCCAAGGCCTAGACCAGGGCCTCTATTTCATGAACGAATGGGTCTGTATCCAGCATAAGAGGAAGGGATGCATCCTGTGGCTTCACAAGCAGCTCATTAGAACCCAAGTCGCCTGGGTACTACGACAACCAGGTCTCTCCCTTACACAGATCTTTCTCCTGAGCTCAACTCATACAGGCTGCCTTCTCTTGGAGATTCTTCATGCCCCTGAATATATCCACTGTCTCCAACACCACCTACCTGTCTCTGCTTTCTGCTCAATAGCAGCCTCAGATGTACCCAATAGCTTTATGGAGACCTGGGTCAGCTTCTGTGCTCTGTCATCACTGACACTATTGCCTCCTAACAGGTTTCCACATGCTTTCTACCCTGGACAGTGGTTTTCAGATTACAAAACATGTCCCAAAAATTGGTCATGAAATCAACTTCATGTGCTGCAACTACCACCACTTTTAATGGAATAAAAATAAAAGGACAGAATAGGTCATAGTATATTTCATGCAGTAAGTATAAATGTTGTTTCATTTAACTTTTATATCGATTACCTTGGTAATACATGTGTATTAGGTCACATTGTGATATTTATTTCTTCTGTGTGTCTCCCCTTCTTTCACTGCAGTAGAGAGCTGGTCCCTGCCCCTCTTTGCTCCAACACACAGCTTCTGCACAAGACCCATTGCAATCTCTCAGCTTTGTCTGGTCTTATGCTCAGCCCTCCAGTCCAGCCCACACCTCCCTGTCCCACACACCTGAGCATCTTGTACACCCAGCCCCCAAACTGCAGGTGACCATCTGGCTCTCCTCAATTTCCAATCACCTGGAGCTAGGCCTCCTTCTTGTGAGCTCCATGCCAGCCCAGAAGTGGGCTAGACTGGAGATGCTTCATATTTTTGAATGAATGTAACCAAAACACTGCAGAGTTACTATATCCCAATTCTAGGCCTCTAAGGTTAACAAACCACAAGCCTGCTAATGGCCACCCCCTGTGAGCTACCACGAGTCTTTTTTTTGTGCCCAGCACCCACCTCATCCCAGAGCAAGTTTTGTCAGATGCTTATCTGTGCTGTCGACATGAGGCCCATGGAGAGATTTCTTGATGGATGCCCAACTTCATATTTTAGACCCAAGTATTTTTCCAATTTGTTCCTGATTGATTCTTACTTCCCATAGCTTGTGAGAGAAGCTTTACATGTTAGGAAATGCAGAAGCTTTACACATTTGGAAGAAAACTCTGTTTTGCTTTTCTTTCCCAGTTCTAGAGTTTGAAAAGGGCTGCGGAGGGTGGAGGACAGGGCGTGGCGTGAGGACAGGGCCTTGGCAGTGCTTAGCTCAGGCAAATCTGCATGGTGTCCACAGTACCCCTGATAGCACTGGAGGGCTTGGAACCCAACACCAATGACTGTTCCCAGAGCACCATCCTCAGCCCAGTATCCAGAGACCAGACTGCCTGGTGTTGGCCAAAGACTTGCCATTACAGGATGTTGTTACAGGAAAACCTCGTGCCAGAAATGCCTAGACTGGGACTGGGAAGGTGGTAACAGAGGGGAGGCCAGGTTTTAGTTGGGGAATCCTCCTGTCTTCCTTTCTCACGTGAGGAGGGCATTCTTGTTATGCTCATTTTACCAAACCACCAAGAGGCGACATAACTTGCCCAAGCAAAATGTGATTCATTCAGCTCTTGCTTTTAATCAATACACTTTTGTTCCCTATTTGATTAACAGCAGGTCTGGGATTCCCTGGCTGAGATCAAAGGTTGGCATAGAAACAAAACACACCAGTCATTCCAGTGGCATATATCTTTCTAAATGGGCCTACAGTTCAAGCCCATTCTCCCCACTGAGCCTGATGCAGAGCTCACTTATGGTAGTGAGAATCAAGCTGGTGCAGTGTCTGGGCAGGGCTCAGAGTTCCAATAGTCATAAGCTGTTGTTTTTATTGTTGTGTTGTTATTTTAGGTGGAAATAATGTTAAGAAAGGAATGGCCACAAGGCAGAGAAGTAAAGAGTCAGTGGGAGGAAGGAGAAGCAGTCAACTAGGACAGGGTGGTCAGAGCTTAGCCACAGGCTCTCTGTGTTGCCATGACAGCAGCCACAGTCGTGAGACTGTAAGAGGTGCTATGGCAGTGTGTTTACAGGTGGTGGCTGTATTCATATGTGGGCCGTACTGCTGGCTGCAGATCCCTGAACTAGACCATTCACCAATCAGTCAATTCCACAAAGTTAGCAGTAGCCTTGTGTATTAGATTATGGGAAGAGAGTTTTTGGTCCCCCCACACCCATTTCCCCTTTACCGTCAACAGTTAGGGAAGGCACAGAACTCATGTCAGGATTCAGAGCACCTGCTCAGCTCTTCCCACTCTGATCTCTGCAGCTGGTAGGCATCAACCCTGCAGTGCCCTGCCCTGCCCTACACAGGGGTTTGGGGACTTCCAAAACCAAACAACCAGAAGGGGATGACCCACCAGCTTGCTGGACTCCTTCCTGAGGAATAACTGTATTCTTTGAAGGCCCGGCAGACCTCAGGAATGAAATCCTAAAGAGAGGGCTGCCCTCAGCTTCCTTCCCTGACCTGACTTGCCTTCTTGGACAATTGTTAATAATAATAGCAATGCATCCAAGCTACAAACTTTTTGTTTGGCTTTGCATATTTATTTGTTTTTCTTTCCTGTCTCCTTCCATTAGCCTGGGAACATCTTTAAAAAAACCTTTCAGTGAGTGCTCCTAGTTGACACTGCAGCCAGTCCTTCTCCATGTTTATAGGGAAGCCCTCCCAGGATCAGCTATAATTAGAAGTCAATTAAGTCAGAACCCCATGTGATGTTCTTGGAAGTCCTTCAAGCATCAGCTTGCCTTGGGAGAGCTTCTGGCCTGACTCAATGGAAACCCGTCTCTGCTACCCACTGTCCTAAAGGGAGAGTTCCCTCAGAGTGCAAGGGAACATGGACTTTAAGTTCCCTTTTGACCTTTGTTTGCAACCTACACTACCCACCTAGTAAGACTGCAGGTCAGGCCTCCCTCAGCTTCCCACTCTACCTACCCCAGTTTGCTCACTGCTAGAAGGAAAGCACTCAGGATTTCACAATGGTGTGTCTGGATGCACAAATCTTACCTTCATCCTTTAGTGTCTTTCAAAAGTAAATGTGGTGTCCCAGCTGGTGTGGTTCAGTGGATTGAGTGTGGGCCTGCAAACCAAAGGGTCGCTGGGTTGATTCCCAATCAGGACATGTGCCTGGGTTGTGGGTCAGACCCCCAGTATGGAGCATGTGAGAGGCAACCACACATTGGTCTCCCCCTGTCTTTCTCCCTCCCTTTCCCTCTGTCTAAAAATAAATAAATAAATAAATAAATAAATAAATAAATAAATAAAATTTAAATGTGGTGCTGAATTGCAAGACAGTATGCTGGAAATCACTAAAGGACAAGTTTTGTATCTCTTCAAGACATTCCTGAAACCTCACCCCATCTCAAAGACTACTAATGTTACTCATTAGGTGAAAGACTTATAGTCCAAGGTAACAGTGCTAATAGGGGAAAGATCCTGGGAAAGATCCAGACCCCCTGGGACATCTTCCCCTGCCCATCCTCTGAACAGAGATGTGCTTCTTCCCCCCAAAATGTCTTTATTGTCCTTTTTCCTGATCATAAAATTCATACATACTCTTCTAAATCTTTCTGATGATAGGAACTGTATATAAAGGGAATTTTTCCTCATACCTTCCCTCAATCCTTATTCACCCCCACAATCTCATCGCTGCCAAAAAATCTTTGCTGAAAATGCAGTGGATGTCACTCCAGACCTGCTTCTGTGTATACAGAAACTTTTACAAATACAAACGTGGACAGTCTGTGTGATTTCTTCCTGTCTTGACTCTGTACAGTGTTCCACTAGGTTTTTTGTTAGTTGTAATGATAAGTAAGCAGGATAACTAAAGCTTGATTTTACCAGGCCTCTTCTTTGAGAAGTATGGGTGCTTGTTGCTCCTGCAGGAGGCAGGCGTGAGCAGGTGGAAGTGAGGGGTTGGACAGGCATCCTGGAGTTGAGGGGAGCCAGAGCCACATGCTCCCTGGAAGGGAGGCTGAAGCTAAGAGGCAGGTGGGCTCAAAGTTCTTCAAATTCATTCCTCCCTGGCCTCTTGCTATACATTTATATAAGGTGCTGCTGCTAAATATGTATTCTCTCCTCCCTACCCCAAATCTTACTGAGCAAGATGCTAAGTCCTAGGGGAGGAGGCGAATTAGAAAAGAAGATCTACCGTGTCTATTCGTTCAAGGAGTTTACTCGTCCTCTGCACCAGCCCTACCCAGCCACCCACCTAAGAGTCCCATGATTTTCCTACTCCTGCCCTTTCCCCAGCTCCTGACTTGCATAGTCCTCTCTCCTTCTCAAACTTAACTTCCTATTTCCAATAAATAATCTTTTGGCTGCTTTTCTCCCTAATGCTTTTAGGATGTAGTACTGTACAGATAAAGTTCAGGTCTTTTCTCCATAAACAAACATAAAAATACTGGCTTTCCCAAGTATCAGTTTCCTTCTTTGTGTGCCTCTGTAGTCATTTTGGGGTGGTATTTTGGGACAACAATGGCTCACTGAGAACAAGAGCATTCAGAGGTGACTCATGGTCTAAGTCTGTGGTTGATTCTGAAGGCTCCTCACATAACTCAGCATGCTGTTTTGTCAATAATTCATCCCCTCTGTCAAAACAAGATAACAGCGACCCAGCATGTGCCCAGCCACTGGGGAATTTAGGTGCTCACATTATCTCTCTTTGTATAGCCAGGCTCCCAGGTAAGATTGCTTTGACCTGGAAACATATATCTCCCATTCTGAAAGTAGAAAGGCGAAAAATAATACCTTCTCCTTCAAAGCAATGCATTAATTTAGTGGTTGGGGGAAAGCATCTGAATGCCTGAGCTGTAGCCATCCTCTGTCTGTTAGCTGTGTGACCTTAAGAAAGTCACTAACATCTCTGGCTTCAATTGTCTCAACTGTAAAGTTCAGTGGTTGGACTGATAAATTCTCCCAATCACTTTGACAGATGACCCATTCTTCATGGAGAGAGGGAAGACCTTACAGAGGAGCTGGGAGAGCAGGAAGTAGGGTGGGGAGAAGGTACTATCTCCAGTTCTCCCCTGGAGCCAGGGGATCAGCACTAGCCTAGAGCACACATGCCAGAGTTCTTCGGACTCTCCCAGCAGATGAAACAATTGGTCATTGCCCAGCTTCAGCTGTGGCCTTGAGTGTGCTCTGGTCCCTCCTCTCTGGAGCTCTTTCCCAGGGATGGGGTGATGCTGGGAGGACAGCGATGGAGTGAGTCAGTCCAAGGGGCCTGGGGCTCAGTTTAAATGTGCCTTTTCTTTTAGAGCATATCCGTTCCTCACTCTGCTTGCTGGGAGGTCCGTCAGACCCAGGAGGATACAAGGAAGGCAGCCAGACCCAGGGTAGGGGCAGGGCCACGGCCAGTCAGCCCTGGAGCTGCCTCAAGTCCTGCAGGCTACTGCTACTAATGAAGTGTGTCTTTAAGGTGAACCTGTGGGAGAGGATGGCCCACGTGGGAGACTACAAGCAGATGACCTGGCTCCCTGTCCTGGTGGTAAGTAGATCACAGCACCTGTGCTGCCCACACTGTACCCTTGACCAAGAGAGTACCCATGGTGGCCCTGGTGGGGATTCCAATGGGAGCTCCCATCCAATCTGTGTCCTTCACCAGCCAAACTGCCTGGGGCAGGCTCCTTGGCTTCTTAAGCCTCAGTTTACCTGGCTATAAAATTAGAACAATAATAGCACCTTCTTCACTGAGTTCTGAGGATGCAAACGATAATGACTGCAATGCCCTGAACAGTTCCTAGTTTCAAATTAAATTTCCCTGGTTGGTGGCTCCCTTTATAGGATTTCATGGATAGAAATGTCCCAAAATGCTGATTTGCATTGTGATATACACAACCAAGCCTATGTGATGAGCCACACCTGTGGGCCAAACAGATGAGAAAGACCCAGGCCTTCACCACATGACTCCTCCTCAGGTAGAGAGAGGTACCATGTGACTAAAAGATCTGCTGTTCCATACTATAAAGGACACATGGACAAAATCAAGGGGGAGGGTGGAGGTGGGAGAGGGAGGGGGGTTTGGCTGGGGTGGGGTGGAGGGATGGGGAGAAAAGGCACACAACTGTAATTGAATAACAATAAAATTTTTTTAAAAAAAGATCTGCTGTTCCAGAGGCTGGAGAAAGGAACTGCCTCATCCATGACTTTGGAAAGAATGAAACAAAGATTTCTTAGGTGAAGATAGTTTGGATCATGCCTCAAAGATTGAATGGATGGGGAAAGGGGAAGCAGGAGTGAAGCCAGACTGTGCAGGCAAGGTTGCCTGCCCAGTTTATTAGCTAAAGTTCCTGGAGATGAGGCACCAAATAAGTGTTGATTGAGTGGGGCTCCCACCATCAGGCTCCCTCCTCACCCAGCCTTGGGGCTGCCTGGGCATTAACCCCAAGTAACTATGTGTATCTTCCAGAAGGTATGGAAGTCAAATAAACCACCCTATCTTGTGTCAGGTATCTCTGATGTGCTCTACCAGAGCAGAATACTCCAACTGCGGTGAGAATGAGTACTACAACCAGACCACGGGGTTGTGCCATGAGTGTCCCCAGTGTGGGCCTGGGGAGGAGCCGTACCTGGTAAGGCCCCCCTCCTGGCTGACAGACTACAGTCCCCCTCCCCTGCCCAGGCCTGGTGAGCTCTCCCTCCTTCACAGGGTGTTGTCACCTTACCTTGTGTTGCTCTACATGTTGTCCCTAAGCTAAATCAGTGCACAGTGCATCTGGTGCACCCAATGTGTCTGACGTGCCCAAAGACTGCAGGTTTGGTCATAGCAGGCACAACCACTGTACTCACCTGTGTCCTCTGTCCTCTTCCTTGGCCAGTCCTGTGGCTATGGCACCAAAGATGAGGACTACGGCTGCATCCCTTGCCCAGCAGAGAAGTTTTCCAAAGGAGGCTATCAAATATGCAGGCGCCACAAAGACTGCGAAGGCTTCTTCCGGGCCACTGTGCTGATGCCAGGAGACATGGAGAATGATGCTGAGTGTGGGCCTTGTCTCCCTGGGTAAGCATGTGGTGCTCCAAACCACACCCTTGGACACATTCTGTAGAAACTCCTTACTATCTAATTGGTGATGACCCCTGGGAACATGAGCACCTCAGGCCTGTGGTGTAGTGTCATTCCTGCTATCCCATTCTACAAGGGGCAGCTTGGGAGAGAAGAGAGTACATCCTTGGAATAAGGAAACTTGGCATCAAGGATGGTAAGTTCTGCCACCAAACAGTCAGCCAACCCAACATCAGCTTCTGTGTCCTTAAGTGAACATCAGTCATAGTAATATCTCCTGATTACCTAAATCAAACAAATTTGTTGACTATACAATGAGGTAATGCATGAGGAATGCTTTGGAGAAAAAATGAAAATTATGTACAAAAGTATTATTTTTAGAATTTTTAGTGTACTGGGAAAAACTGAGGGTAAAAACCACTGGTAGTACTATTTGTCATATGGTGCCTATAATTCCATCACAATACTGTTATATATAAAAATCTTCTAAAACAAGCAAAATGAAAATGCAATTAGCCTGAAAGACATAAAGATAAAATCTTCCCTTATACAGGCAGGACACATTAGCAATTTCTGCATGAGATAAGGAAAGTACAACCAAAGCACCAACACCAAGCTTCTGCTGTTGCTGCTGCCTCCCTCTAGTGGCCATACAACATAAGGCCTGCAAGGGCTACACAGAAACCGAAAGCCATGGTGAAAGTGACAGAAAGGGTGATCAAGGTGTGATAGAGGTGGCAGAGGGTAGTGCTGGTGATGATGATGGAGTCAGTGATGGTGGAGGCAGTGGTGGTAGAGGTGATGGTGTTGGTCATGGCAGCGGCGGCATTTCAAATAGTGCACTGTACTTTACAACCTACCTGTGTACCTATCATCTCACTGTATTGAATAGAGGGGAGGAAGAAAATAAGAATATATGCAAATGAGAACATGGGACATTAGTCTATAAGAAACAGGAAGAACAAAAGAGGCAGAAAATCCCACCAATTTAAGAACAGGTTGAAAGTGAATAACTTTAAAATAAGAAGATATTTTAAACTCACAGAAATTAACCTTAGTTCAAATTTGTTACTGCAAAACATCCATTCCTGTGGTTTCTAGAACCATCTCTATGCTGGTGATTTGCCCCCCACCTTCAGTCTCCCTAGCTTTCTATCTTCAATTCAGAGCACCTCCTGAGCTACAGACCTACACATCCAAATATCTAAGGGACAACCTCATGTCAATTTCCTTGACACAATGTATGATTCAGCATATTTTTCAAATGAATAAAGAAAGTAGGGGAACCTTATTGCAGGATCTTATTTTTCAATATGCAAAAAGAAAAAGAAAACAGAACAAAAAAACAGGTACCTATAACCAGGGAAGATAATAAACTGTTCCATTAGAAAATATGACTAAATAAAAATTCCCTAGCAAGGAACCAAGATGGAGGCATAGGTAGACACACTGCGCCTCCTCATACAACCAGAACTGACAGAAAATTGAACGGCAAGGAAGTCCAACACCAAGTAGATAAAAAAGAAACATTCATCCAGACTGGTAGGAGGGGCGGAGATGGGCAGCTGGGGCAGAAAGGACTCGCGTTACCATGGCGGGACCGAGACTGGCAGAGTGTGGGATGAACGGGGCAGGCAGTCTGACCACTAGCAGACCCCACGGCCCTACATTCAAGCATAGATAAACCAGGACAAATGGTGGGGGAGCAAAGCAGACCTCCTAACCCAGGGCTCCAGCGCCGGGAAATAAAGCCTCAAACCTCTCAGTGAAAACACCGGTGGGGGTTGGGCAGCTACAGGAGAAACTCCCAGCATCACAGGAGAGGTTGTTGGAGAGACCCACAGGGCCCTAAAGCAAGCACAAGCCCACCCACTCGGGAACCAGCACCAGAGGGGCCCAACTTGATTGTGGGTAGCAGAGGGAGTGATTGAAATCCAGCAGAGAGTGGAGTAAGCACCATTGCTCCCTCTCGGCCCCTCCCCCACGTACAGCGTCACAGCGCAGCCACAAATAATACCCCGCCCCAGCGAACACCTAAGGCTCCACCCCTTTAAGTAACAGATGCACGAAGACAAAAAAAAAAAAATGGCCCAAATGACAGAACACTTCAAAGCTCCAGAAATAATTCAACTAAGCAGCGAACAGATAGCCAACTTATCAGATGCACAGTTCAAAACAGTGGTAATTAGGATGCTCACAGAATTGGTTGAATTTGGCCAAAAACTAGATGAAAAAAATGAAGGCTATGCTAAGAGAAACAAAGGAAAATGTACAGGGAACCAATAGTGATGCGAAGGAAACTGGGACTCAAATCAATGGTTTGGACCAGAAGGAAGAAAGAAACATCCAACCAGAAAAGAATGAAGAAACAAGAATTCAGAAAAATGAGGACAGGCTTAGGAACCTCCAGGACGTCTTGAAACGTTCCAACATCTGAATTATAGGGGTGCCAGAAGGAGAAGAGGAAGAACAAAAAATTGAAAACTTATTTGAACAAATAATGAAGGAGAACTTCCCCAGTCTGGCAAAGGAAATAGACTTCCAGGAAGTCCAGGAAGCTCAGAGAGTCCCAAAGAAGCTGGACCCAAGGAGGAACACACCAAGGCACATCATCATTACATTCCCCAAGATGAAACAGAAGGAGAGAATCTTAGAAGCAGCAAGAGAAAAGGAGACAGTTACCTACCAAGGAGTTCCCATAAGACTGTCAGCTGATTTCTCCAAAGAGACCTTACAGGCAAGAAGGGGCTGGAAAGAAGTATTCCAAGTCATGAAAGGCAAGGGCCTACATCCAAGATTGCTCTATCCAGCAAAGCTATCATTTAGAATGAAAGGTCAGATAAAGTGCTTCTCAGATAAGGTCAAGTAAAAGGAGTTCATCATCACCAAACCCTTATTATATGAAATGTTAAAGGGACTTATCTAAGAAAAAGAAGATAAAAAACATGAACAGTAAAAATGACAGCAAACTCACAGTTATTAACAACCACACCTAAAAAGAAAACTAAGCAAACAACTAGAACAGAAACAGAACCACAGAAATGGAGCTCACATGGAGGGTTATCAATAGGGTAGTGGGAGGGGGAGAGAGGGGGGAAGGTACAGAGAATAAATAGCATAAGTGATAGGTGGAAAATAGCCAGGGGGAGGGTAAGAATAGTGTAGGAAATGTAGAAGCCAAAGAACTTATAAGTATGACCCATGGACATGAACTATAGGGGGGGAATGTGAGAGGGAGGGGGTGGGCAGGATGGAGTGGAGTGAAGTGGGGAAATGGGACAACTGTAATAGTATAATCAATAAATATATATTTTTAAAAAATTCCCTATCTTGGTGCGCTTTAGTTTAGTTGTTGAGGTTATTTTGTTGTGGAGGCTCCACAAGAAGAAGCAGAATCAACACATCCCTACCCAATGGTACCAACATCTGTCTGATACAAAGGGACTGCTCTAAGCACACTGAACTTGAATGAGAGAAATTTAGTAGGATTTTGAATTTAGATGGCTAGAATCAGCCTCTGATACCTTAAACAATTCCTGGAACTTTATCTTGATTGTTTTTTATTGGTGCAGATACATAATTCATGAAAGAAATGCAGTTTCATAGATTGACTATAGATATCCTGAGAAAAAGCATGTTTCCCTTGCCATGCTCAGCTTGGAAAGAAAATTACCCTTTTCAAAAATCTCAACTTATTTTGAGAGCCTGTCAGTGTGAGAATCTGACCTGATATTCACAACCTAGCATAACAGCTCTGGAATTTATTTTAGTAAACCTTTGAATTAAGAGTCTACCAGGTAGGTAGGTACTAGTGAGAAAAAGAGAAAAGCCCTGGTGCCTCTCTTTTCAATGGAGGAGAGAGACAAGAATGTCAGTGACCACAGTGTGTGGTAGGTACCCACAATATTCTAGAAGTCAAGAAAGGGCCATTACTCTGTGGCTGGGTTCAAGAGGGGTCTCCAAAGACTTCTCAGGGCGACACTGGGATGGCTAAGAAGTGGAACAGAGCTTTCCAAGTGCAAATGCTCCAGCCAAAGCCCCAAGGGGGAAGGAGTCTGAGGATATGGAGCTATGAATCCCTGTGGCCAAGCAGAAGGTACATGCAGCTGTGTGTGGAGAAACTAGTGAGGGAGAGGACTCTAGAAAAGGATGCTGAGGACTCAAGTCTTCAGCTTGATGCTGATGTAGGTCACTATGTAGACATCTAGACTTGTGTAGGATATAATCAGGCTGTACCTTAGAATGACCCTCTTGGCAGCAGTGAAGATAAAGTGTTGATTAAGGAAGAGACAGAAGCCTGGGTAACAGGGATAAGATGGGAAGTTGTGAAGACCAGGGCAAGGTGGAAGCATTGGAAGTTGGAGGGAGAGGAGAAATTCAAGACTTGTTGGAAGATAGCAGAGACTGAAGTTGCAGACTGAGTGCATGTGGGATTTGGGGAAAGAGATCGTGAAGAGGATTCTCAGATGTCTGCCTTGGCCAGCTTTGTGAATAGTGATGAGATTTGCTAGAATACAAAAGGAAGAATTTTTGTGGGGAGATGATGGTGGAAAGATGATGGAGGCCTGTGTGGACTTTGAGGTTGTATTGACATCCAGACCAATGTATCAAACACGTAAGTAGATAAACAGTTACAAACCTCAGGTCAGATATGGAAGTCACCTACCCATTAATGGTGTGGGAAACACTGGTCCAAATAAGATCGCCCAGTAAGGCAGCTCCAGGGAGGAGGAAGAGAAAGGGTTCAAGATGGACCCTGGCCCATCAGCATTGCTGGCTCTGACCCAACCGCATTTCAGACCCATGTGTGCATGCACAACGGTCTGTGAGACTCAGCCACGTTTTATTCCAGATGATCTCAAAGGGGCAGTGAGTATGCACTTGGAGCAGCCTGTTTCCTTCTTACTTAGACCCACAGAGACATTCTAGCCAGAAAGAACAAGCCATGGGACCAACACAATAAATGACCTGTCCCGTAGACAGGTGCCAGCTCGGCTACTAGAAAGGCTACTCAATGGCAATGAAGACAATTTGCTTGGTCCCAAGGCTTTTACCAGAAAGAAGTTTGACAATGGAATGGCATAAGCTCCCTGCCTCTGGAAGGCTTCAAAACATAAGGACAACCATCAGTAGAATTAGTGGGGAGGCTAGCATCTGTACTCTTAAAAAGTTTTTTCCAGCTCTGAAATCTTAAGTAACTCCCTCCCTGCTCCATGATAACAATGATCTGCTTCTTTCACATTATGTCTTAAGTACCCAGGACAAGGTGAGGCCTGGAGGGGTATTGTGCAGGTGACACATCTCAGCACACATCTCAGTGCATCCTCTCACTACTCCATCGACATGAAAATGTATAGTCAGTTTCCAGTTTGGCTCTGTGCTATGATATGACTTTAAACAATCACTCCCAAACTCAAGGCCATGGAAATAGAAAGCCCCTACTTTATCTCCAGTCCCCAACCTCCTCATACGGCCTCTAATACGCACAATGCTTTATCAGGGTAGGGTTCCAATGGCCTCCCACTTCCTATTACGTGCCCTAGGTTTTGAGAACAAAATAAAGCTCTCATGGTATGTCACAAAGAAGGATTACAAGGATTTTTGGCAAGTTGGTGCTATCAGCTCCATGAAAGGTTGTTTCTATTCCCAAATCCCTGTGGTCCCCAGGCTGCGGATGCAGACTGCCTCCCATTTGTCTTCCTGACACCACAGGTTGCCTTGGCCAGCTCCACTCTTGTGGTTTGGCAAGCATTCTCTTCTTATTCTTTGCCATCTCTGCTGTGTATCAGTACATGGCCAAGACACTGACTGAACAATGAGCAGTACATGGAGCTTTCCTGTTGAGAAAGGCTTATGTGGGAGGACCAGGGAACAAAATATAAAAAGAGAATGAAAGAAGAGGTGAAATTTCATAACCTTCCTCAGGGCATCATGTAACCCATTGGAGAAGCTCCCTTTGGCTGGCTGCCACACCCTGTCCATTCCTTGCAGACAAGACATTTAAGGATGGTTGGAGGACAGGGGCAGAGAATGCAGAGGTAGCTTCTACGTCCCAACACTGCAGCAGGCAGACGGAATATCAAAGAGATCAGCAGCATCCAGCACAAACTTAGGGTCCCTGAGAAAAAGGAATCTTTGAAGAAAATCTACATACTTAGAAGATTCCAGAGGCCACATTTAAACTGAGTCTTGTCTTGGGTTACTCACCTTAATCAACCCTGGAAGAAAAGCAGAAAGTAAAAAAGATCTAAGGAAAAGACAAAATGGAGATCAAAGAGTAGAAAATTTGACATTTACAGCAAGACAAAGGGACCTGATACTTTTTAGTAGGGCACAGCTTCCTAAATGAACACCCAGCTTCAAGTTGCTAGAGAAGTGAAACAATTGCTTTCTACTCCTGCCTAGCAGGGAATGAGAGTCATGGGGGTGAACTAAACCATGAGGAGTTGAGGTTAGTCCTAAAGAGAAAAACCTAACATTTAAAAATGTTCTGTGCAATACATGCTAGGAAATGTGTGACATATTTAATACTCATGACTTCATAACAGCCTCCAGGAGCCAACATTTAAAAAAAAATTATAGCCATTCAATATTGGTTTTTCAGCTAAGTTATTCAATATGTTTCATAGCTTGGTTCAGACACATAGTCAGGACAGGAGGTGCAGGTGCAGCCATCAGAGCCTTGTGGGAATCAGCAAGAGGTGCCCACTCAGCCTGCCCAAGAAGGTGCCTCCATGCCCAGAAAAGGGAGCTGACTGATTCCAAGGTAGAGCCCCCAGTGGTGTCCCCAGGGACCCATTGGGTGCCAAGTTCTAAGCCCAAGTGTTCTACACCCACCCAGGTAGCTATGGGTCTTCATCCAAAATGGAGTTCAGCACCAGGGGGTTAACTAGGATGAGCTTAGCTGTGGTTCTGCTTTTTGAAAAGGGCAGAAAGATGTACAAAATGCCCTTGGATCTTCTGTCAGTCTCAACACTTTAAACTTCCATAGAGAAAAAATTGTTCTCATTCACTTCTTTTCCAGTCAATTCTTGCCTAGAACCTGCCCTCCTCAGCATCTAGCACAAGGTACTACTGGAAACGCAGGTATGAACAAGGCTGGCCCTGAGGGACTCCCAGGGCAGAAACAGTCACAATCTGGGCGAGAAAAATGCAGTTGGAGGTGGATATGAGAAGAGGAGCAAATAATAGTAGTGTCAACAAAAGGTCTCTGCTATGAATCTAACGCCAACAGTAGTCCTCAGCTTGGGGTATGATAAAAGGAGAAACTCTACTTAGGTAAACAGTTTGCAAAACTAGGAGAAGCAACCTCTAGTGGAAACTGAAGGTGTGTTCCACAAAGATAAAGGGGAGGCCAGCTTTTATAGAAAAAGTCCCCATGATAGTCCTGGGTTGATCCATTTTTATGCAAATGAGAAATCCAAATTTGCACTCTCTGGTCCAAATAACACTGTGCTGATTGGCCAGCTTCATGTGTTCTGATTGGTTGTTATGGAGCAGCTCTGACTGGTTAGTAAAGATGCAAATGAAGTTATAGCTGGGTAGTTTCAATTGGATGGGGCAGGTTTCAGCCCAGTAGTCAAAATACAATATCAGGAACTCCCTTCCTTGTTGGAATGGAAAGGGTTGACTCAACCTGCAGGAGCACAGTGCAAGAAGCCAAAGGTTCAGTTTTCAGCTTTTCCTTGAAATGCAGAGTGAGAGGCTTCTCTCGACAATGGCTGCTAAACTCTGGTTATGAATTTTTGTCAAGTTAACCATGAGGAATCCTTCTTTGCAGATATATTACTTCTTGGGGTTCACACTGGGTCTGGATGTCAGAAACGTGCAGGAGGACTGACCTAGAGCCTGCCACCCTTATGAGGCCACATGCAGACATACAGCCCCTCCTGGGAGCAGAAGCACTGTGGCCCCAACGTGGCTTCCTGCTTCCTGAACACGGATGAGTTCTGGAGGGTGACAGAATATGTGCTTGAAAGAGGCTTTTTACAGAAGGCTTAATTGTGAAACTGGCTGTTGGGACTTCTGAGAGATGTTTTGAGATTGGTTAATTAATGTTTATAAGACACGCAGGAATCTGAGGATAAAAGGCTCTGAGGAAGAGCAATTACGATCATAATGTTATTGGTAATGGTCCAGTTCATGGAGGCTGGAGTCTGAAGACTCCCCAGCCCTCCTGCACCATGCTACCACTTACAGCTGCCATCAGCCAGGGTTGTACAGAGCTAATACAAAAAAATAAAAAATAAAAAACAACCTTGGAAAAATTCAACAGGAGAGAGGGATTTTTCATTTTTTGAAAATGTTGGTAATGGAGAACATTCAGCTCATTTTTTCAGGAACATGTGTAAATGACACATGGATAAAATCAAAGGGGGGTAAGATCAAGGGTGGGAAGTGGGGATGGCTGGGGTTGGGGGGAGTGGTGCAGAGAAAATGGAGACAACTGTATTGAACAACAATTAAAATAAAAAATAAAGAAAGAAAGAAAAGAAAAAAATTTAAAAACTGATTTCTAACAATGAGATAGATGGCTCCATGATCATCGCTGAATATATGTTTATGGAAAACAAGTACACACCAAGAAAAGTGCCAAAGCCTGCAGATGGCAAGGAGCCTAAGTTGCAAGGCCCAGAGGGGAGGTACAGGAGGTGATGTGGCCTGCATAGAACTTCGACCCTTGGTGCGAGAGCCCTGTAGGTAGGGTGTTCTGAGAGTCAGCATAGTCATGGGGCTGGCATATTGACATGAAGAAGCTTGAAAGACATAACAGAATATCAGTGGAGGGTAAAAGACTTCAGAGTCTTACTGTGAACTTCGTCCATTTCTTTAAGTGTATATAGCCCTAGCATGAACGTATATAGGTGTCTTTTGTTCAGTGCTTCTTGAGGAGAAATCAAATAAATTTCAGTTATCACCTTGTTGTACTTTAGGCTATCTCTAAAGCTCTCTGCAGCGACCTCTCTAGACATTACTGTAGCCATCCTTTGCTGGCCAGCACCATTCACTGTTGGTCAGCAGGTACTCACTGGGAGGTCCCAGTGTCACAGACATGGACACATCTGCCTATAAACCCACCAAGCTACAGGCTCTGAGATGGGCATTTGCTGAGGGGGTGATCCTCCTCCAAAGATGCCTGGGTCCCTCATTAGCAAGACACACAAAGTGCTAAACAGGGCATACACAAGATGGATATGCAGATATTTCAAGTGGATGATGTTGATGAAAATGGTGATTACATATACATGCTAAGAAAATTCATCAGTGAAAGGAATCAAAAAGGGGAGGAGATTTTTAAAATACCCAAAATGGCTCAATATTGGGGAAAAAAATCTATTTTAAGACAAGCTGAAAACCCCCCAGTAATCAAAATGGGCCGCCGGCTCAACAGGGCTCCTGATTCCCAGGTGTTTGTTTTGGCCCAACTTGGGTCATGCTTTGGTCATGGGTATGCCAAGTGCTCAGCACTTGCTTGTGGTAGCACCCGACTCACCTGCCTGCTTTGTCTTGTTTTTCCCTCCTATAGCTACTACATATTGGAAAAAAGACCCAGGAACATATACAGCATGGTCTGCTATTCCTGCCTCCTTGCACCTCCCAACACCAAGGAATGTGAGTGCACTTTGTCCTTCTATCAGAACAGTACTTGTTCAATATTGATGTCTTGCATTACACCACGTGGTAGGCAGAAACCAATCCTGGCAAATAGACAAGTTAAGTACAGTGAAGGCATAAAGCAATCAGACATCAAGTCCGTGAAGGATGTTTGCTGTATCTGAACCATGAGTCAGAGACTTTGGTCACTCACCTTGGACAGGTGACCTTGAACAAGTTTCATAAACTCTATGAGCCTAAGTTTTCTCATTTGTAACTTAGGAGTATTAAAATCCGAATTAACTGTAGCATGCAATTCTTGGATAAGACAATGAGATCACAGACACCAAGGTATTTTGCAAAGTACTACAAAGCTCTAGACAATTGTTTGTTCTCATAAATTTTTTAAAACTAAAAGTTGGCCTCCCAGATGAGGCCAGGAGAAGTATAAGAAGTGATCCCAATTAATGAAATAGATACAGGGAAGCATATGTCAACAATGAGTCTAACAAGTTTAGAATCTGGGCTATTTCGTTTCTATTAATTTGGTTTGACCCTCATGGGCATGTTTATGAGGAAGTGCCAGGAACCTCTGCTCCAAGAATGTGTTGTGTGGTCTCTTGCATCTGTGGTCTTAAGAGACACAATTGAAGGAGGGATGGATGGGCATCTGGGACGAAACAGGGAGCCTGATCTCTGGACTGCTCTACTCCCAATCCAAGCCAGAAGAGGTGCCCATACTGGAGCCCTGCCTCTCTTGGGTCTCTGTGAGTCCCTGCCCATCCCATTTTCTCAACATAATCATATCTAAGAGAATAGAATAAGGGCCTCCCTCTTGAGAGTACCTAGGAGGAATGGAAGGAGAGCAAGAAGAGGGAAGCACTACTTCCCCTCACCGTAGGTTCAGCTGGGAAAGGTACTCTGGGTGGTGGGGCAGAGGCTATTCCCTGCCTCCCAAACTGCTTAAGTAGAAGAGCCTGGCAATGATGAACTTGCTGTCTATAAAGCTGAGCATTCCTGCCCAGCATGATGATTATTTCACTGATTAGAGTAAGTCCAAGGGCTCCTGGCTGCCAGCAGGACTGTAGTAAAGTCAGCTGCCATTGCTGATAAGTCTTCTGCTGGGAAATCTAAACTGACTCCATACCAAATAGTTCTGGGATGAATCCTCAACTGGGAAGATGTCAGACAGTCACCACCTATTTAGAAAAGGCTCTTTGCCTATGGAACCAAAAAACAAGCAATTCTTCCCCATGGGACTCTTTTGTTTGAAAGCTCACACACAGTGTGTCCTTCTCAATACCTAGAGCTTGCAAAGCACCTTAGTCCTGGAGACTTTGAAAATAAGTGCATCCCCCTCCCAAGCCCCAGTCCTTAATTGCTTAACTGGAAACCAGCACCCAGTAAGTCCTCCTTGTGGTTCTAAGAACCCAGCGCTGAAGGAAGCCAGCAAAGAAAATGGAGCCTCTGTTTGCCCATCTGGGAAATGGGAGAGACAACCAGATAGGCACTGTAGGATAACATGGTAAATGGAACCCTGCCTGGGTCATGGTCTCAAGTGTGGACATGAAAGGCATACAACTATAATTGAAGAACAATAAAATTTTTTTTTAAAAAAAGAAAGTTACTTTCTCTACCACTGGGGTCTCTACTTCCAGCTGCACAGAGCTCTTGTTCAAGAATCAACACACAGCCTCCATGAAGACACTGAGACCCAAACTCATAAGACTGTCATCAGCAGCCCTGTCCTGGCAAACCCAGGAACTAGGTGAAACCTCATTGGTTAGGATTGCAATTTGCTGGCTGGTTGCCCAGGCCCCACCAAGCTCTCCCCTTCTTGAGCCTATGGTCAGTGGTCAAGAACCCTTTGCCTCCACCTGAGAAGCCTGCTTTAGTTTTGTTTTGATGTGACTTATCTGGGCCCTTGTCATGCAAAGCTAATGCTCTTGATTGCCCAAGTCAATACATGATGAATTACACAACCCAGAGTCAAAGAGAACCTGGGGCACAGACCCCAGGGAAAATGTGTAGCAGATGCACACGTATGAAGGCTGTATGGGCCAGGGTTTGGCTGTGTAGGAGTGAGCCCTGGGCTGCATAGCCTGAGTCAGTGCCTGGGGCTACATGCTCCTTCTCTCCATGTTTCTCCATCCTTAAGGATATAATGGCTTCTATGAGAGACAGGGCTGAGATTCTCATAAGAGCCCCACAGGCTGCCAGGACCACACAGAGAACCCTGATGTGGGTTATGGGCCTGAGTTTAAATTCCTCAGTTTCCTCACCTGCCAAAGACACCCACCTCATCAGCTGTTGTGTGGCTGGATTGAGCTGCACCAACAGGCACAGCCACAGCTGGTTACTAGGCTGCAGCCCATGCAAATATTATCAGGAGTAGCAAAGCAACGCACAGTTATTGCATTTCCGGCACCATCAATTAGGGGAGGGAAGCCAGAAGATGGGCTGCCCTGGTCACCATTAGTCCTGCCTTTGGACCTTGTCATCCTCATGCAAACAGATTTATATGGAGCTTAGGACAGAGCCTGGATGGTACTCACAGAATGTAAAATACCATGTATGCCATGAAACCTCCCTCAGTTTCTGTTTTCTCTCCTGAATAATTGAGAAAATAATATCCCCTCAGTGTACTGATAGGGTTGTCACATACGTGCACAAAATACTTTGAAAATTGAAAGCACAAAGCATGTAACTGACAACTCTTCCATAAACCACAGGAGTGTGGCAGGGATGCTGGGATATTCAGGAGTTTTGAAACCAGGCCTTCTCTCCCGCTTGTCACTTGCCCATCAGGAAAGCTTTGAGGCTTTCTTCCAATGCTTGGGCCACAGTGAACAAGCACAGTCTTCATACTTCCAGTCCTGTTGCTATTTGTGTCCTGGAAGAGAGAGAAGACCTTTGGTAATTTTCAGTTATATCAAAGAGCAAGATCCACTTGGTACAACCAAAGCTTTCTGGTTTTTATTTTCCCTGCACATGCCTGAGGGCAGCCTTGGAAAGGAATCTATGTTACAATGGCAAAGATGGCATGTTGAGAGAGAAAGAAAGAGTAGGATCAGATTTCAGATTCATTAGGATTTCCTCTCTTGGAACAGTTACCTAACTTTGTATCAGTTTCCCAATCTGTAAAATGGGGATTTCATCTCAATAAGGTTGTTAGAGGAGGAGATGACTTGTCAAGTGTGTATGCAGCCCCCCCTGTAGTGTATGCACACGGCACTTAGTATATGATAAAACTTCAGCCTCATGAGTGAGCACCAACAAGGCCTCCTGGGGCCTGTGCAGCTCCCCCTTGCACAGTGGCCTCTTGTGCCTTGTCAGTTCTCCTGGGACACAGATGGCATGAATCCCTCCCTCACAGAGTACTGGAGGAATGCATGAGGTAATGATAGGTCTGGCACCCAGAAGTTGTGCCTTGTCTTCATTAACATTTTTTTAATCACTCATCAGTGACTATGACCCCTGAGTCAAGTCCAAGATGGACTCACCTCCTGAAGAATTCCACGTGATCACCAGGAGTGCTGTGTTTCCCTCTAGATGCTATCGTGTGGTGCCCAACAGTGATGAAACTCCAATGTGAAGCATTGGCCTCCCCAAATGCCAGTTTCCAGCTGTTTCCAAAGCAATGTTTCTCAAACTTGAATGTGTGCACCCACTGTTACTAATACAAAGACACTGCAAAAGGCCAACATTCAAAACATCAGGTTTTGGAGTAAGGAAAGCAGTATTGATTGAGAAGGCGCCCACTCGAGCAGATGGTTCCTCAAATCCATCTTCTGACAACCCAGAATTTGGAAGTCTTTAATGGGAATGGAAGGGAGAATGGGAGGAACAAGAGATGATTGACCACTGAAGGCATCTGACTACTAACAAGGAAAAGTGTGAAATCTCTAAATCTCTTACTATTTCTACGTCCTTTGACCCCTGCTAATCTGAGTCAGCCCTGAAGCTCCTGCAAATCTTCTATAAGCAGTCACCATCCCGTACACATTTTATCACCTCCCAAGGAGAGGCACCCCCTGGTAAGAGGCTGTTCCTCTAAAAACTCAAGTAGAATTCCTCTAATAATGAGCATATGTGTAGCAGGAGCTCTTAGCCTGAAGGCCACAGGAGAAATGCAAGTCAGACTAAAGTATGAGAAAGCGAGCATTTCAATCTGTCACAACATCACCAAGAGTCCTGTTAAGAAACATGTCCCAAAACCAGATAAAGACACAACGAAGAAAGAAAACTTCAGGACAATATCGCTGATGAACATAGACGCTAAAATTCTCAACAAAATATTAGCAAACCGCATCCAGCAATATATTAAAAAGATCATCCACCATGACCAAGTGGGATTCATCCCAGGGATGCAAGGATGGTAAAATATTCGCAAATCAATAAACATAATACATCACATCAACAACAGCAAAGACAAAAATCACATGATCATATCAATAGATGCGGGAAAAGCTTTCGATAAGATACAGCACCCATTTCTGATAAAAACACTCAGCAAAGTGGGAATAAAGGGAGCTTTCCTCAACATAATAAAGGCCATATATGGGAGACCTACAGCCAACATCACACTCAATGGACAAAAACTTAGAGCTTTCCCACTAAGATCAGGAACAAGACAAGGATGCCCTCTCTCACCACTCCTATTCAACATAGTATTGGAAGTCCTAGCCACAGCAATCAGACAAGAAAAAGCAATAAAAGGCATCCAAATTGGAAAGGAGGAAATGAAACTGTCACTCTTTGCAGATGACATGATAGTGTACATGGAAAACCCTATAGACTCCACCAAAAAACTACTCGACCTAATAAATGAATTTGGCAAAACAGCTGGATACAGAGTCAATACCCAGAAATCAAAGGCATTCCTATACACCAGCAATGAAACTGCAGAAACAGAAATCAGGAAAAAAATTCAGGAAAAAAATCCCATTCGATATAGCAACAAGAAAAATAAAGTACCTAGGAATAAACCTAACCAAGGAGGTAAAAGACCTGTACTCAGAAAACTACACAACACTGAAGAAAGAAATTAAGGAAGATACAAACAAATGGAAGCATGTACCATGCTCATGGATTGGAAGAATTAACATCATCAAAATGGCCATACTACCCAAAGCAATTTATAGATTCAGTGCAATCCCTATTAGAGTACCCATGACATCTTTCACAGATATAGAACAAACATTGCAGAAATTCATATGGAACCATAAACGACCCTGAATAGCTGCAGCAATTTTGAGAAAGAAGAACAAAGCAGGAGGGATCACAATACCTGATATCAAACTGTATTACAAGGCCACTGTAATCAAAACAGCCTGGTACTGGGATAAAAACAGGCACATAGACCAATGGAACAGAACAGAGAGCCCAGAAATAAACTCAAGTCTTTACGGTCAATTAATATTTGACAAAGGAGGCAGGAGCATAAAATGGAGCAAAAACAGCCTCTTCAACAGATGGTGTTGGGAGATCTGGACAGCTACATGAAAAAAAATGAAACTCGATCCAACTTACGCCATACACGAAAATAAACTCAAGATGGATAAAAGACTTAAATATAAGTTGTAACACCATAAAAGTCCTCGAGGAAAACATTGGCAGGAAAATCTCAGACATTCCACACAGCAACATCCTCACAGACACGTCCCCTAAAGCAAGGGACATAAAGGAAAGAATAAAAAAATGGGACCTCATCAAACTAAAAAGCTTCTGCATGGCTAAAGAAAAGAGCACCAAATTACAAAGAGAACCAACAGAATGGGAAAACATATTTGCCAATGATACCTCAGACAAGGGCCTGATCTCCAAAATATATAAAGAACTCACACGACTCCACTCCAGGAAGACAAACAACCCAATTAAAAAATGGGCAAAGGACTTGAACAGACACTTCTCCAAGGAAGACATACAGAGGGCCCAGAGACATATGAAAAGATGCTCAGCATCACTAGCCATCAGAGAGATGCAAATCAAAACCACAATGAGGTATCATCTCACACCAGTCAGAGTGGCCAACATAAACAAATCAACAAAGAAATGTTGGAGAGGATGTGGAGAAAAGGGAACCCTAGTGCACTGTTGGTGGGAATGCAGACTGGTGAGGCCACTGTGGAAAACAATATGGAATTTCCTCAGAAAACTAAAAATGGAACTGCCCTTTGACCCAGCAATTCCGCTGCTGGGATTATACCCTAAGAACACTGAAACACCAATCCAAAAGAACCTGTGCACCCCAATGTTCATAGCAGCACAATTTACAACAGCCAAGTACTGGAAGCAACCGAAGTGCCCATCAGCAAACGAGTGGATCCAAAAACTATGGTATATTTACACAATGGAATTCTACACAGCAGAGAGAAAGAAGGAGCTTATACCCTTTGCAACAGCATGGATGAAACTGGAGAGCATTATGCTAAGTGAAATAAGCCAGGAGGTGAGGGACAAATACCATGTGATCTCACCTTTAACTGGAACATAATCAATAGAAGAAAAAAGCAGACAAAATATAACCATAGACATTGAAGTTAAGAACAATCTAACAATAGCCAGGGCGGGGGGGGGGGGGGGAGTGGGGGTGGGGACAGTGGGAAAAGGGGATTACAGGAACTACTATAAAGGACACATGGACAAAACCAAGGGGGAGGGTGGAAGTGGGGGAGGGAGGTAGGTTCACCTGGGGTGGGGTGGAGGGATGGGGAGAAAAGGCATACAACTGTAATTGAATAACAAAAATTAAAAAAAAAAAAGAATGTTGCTAAATCTAGATTAAACAGTGCCACTTATAATATGTATCATTTCACACTTATCAAAATTGGGAAGGATGAAGAGGCAGTAATTTGGCCACTGTAATTTTCCAATAAAGTTGTGTAATGCATGGAAAAAAAAAAGAAAAAGAAACATGTCCTGCTGCAGCAGGTCTGGGTGGGTTCGAAAACTCCCTTTCAAGCAAGTTCCCCAGGACCTCACTTTGAGCAGCCAAGTTCTAATGGCTCTGCCCATTGTTCCAGCATCCGCCAGTAGGGGGCAGTGAGCCAATGCAACAGATTCGGACACCCTCATTGACTGCTGTTAAAAGGCAACAAACAAATCATTCCTGAAAACCCAAGCTGTTTGCTATATGCCAGCCACCTCTAATACACACTAGCACATTTATAAACGGTGTGGATTAACAAGCCTCAAAGGCTCTTAGTAAACCCCCTCATTACAATGAATAGAGGTCTAACTGCATTAAGCCACATGCTCATAGTTCTCAGAATCCTCCTAGCAAAGGTGAATGTACTCCCCACAGGGTCCCCACCTGTCTATACTTTCTATCCAGAGTCAGTGGTACCTCATGCTTAGACTCCATTTTCTTTTGTTTTAATAGAGATCTTGTGTGGAAATTTCTGATTATTTTCTGGGACTACTATTTTGAACAACCCTCCCTTACCCTTTTATAAAATATCTCCTCTTTGCTTATTCAAATCTGGGGTCTAAGCATTATGGAAGGGAAGATAGTAGCTGACCACCTAATGGAAACAACATTGAGAAACATTTTCTTCAATGATCTATTCCAAGGAGGCTGAGTGAACTAGACACAGCCCATGTTTGAGCAAAGGGAAACCTCCCAGACACCACATAGTTTTACAAGTGCTGAGTTAATCCTCATCAGACCACAGCAGACCCTGGAGCAGACAACATGCTGTGCAGTCAAGGCAGTGACAGCATGCTGTCCTAAAGGCACCTGCCCCAAAGGTAGACCTCCAGTCATGCAGCCTTCCTGCCCACTCTCCCTGTGCATCCTCAGATGTGCCAGGCTGTTCAGTTAATATCAGCTGGAGTTCACTTTGGAGGGAAATGTCCAGAAAATCAGGGTGGAGGTATGGTCCAGCTTGCCACCTGACCAAGGAAAGGCCAGTGCCTGCCAGGTGCAGTGAGGCAAGCTTTACTGATGCAATAGCCTGCACCCACCATCTAGTGATGTCCATGTGTAACCAGCCCTGCCAGTCAGGTATAAAGGTGTTTTTTAAGTTAGCGTGCCACTAAGCTATTCTCACTGTCCCACTCTAGACCACAGGCCTGGCTGTATTTCTGTCCCTAACCCCAACTTCTGTCACATAGCCCCAGCCAGCAAACCCAGGCAGAAATGAACAAGAAAGACAGGTGACAAACATGCACAAATAGAGCCCACAGGTAGTCTTTTCCTGACTACATAGCTTAAGGTCCCTTGAGCCCCTTAACAAACAGGTAGAATAGCTGTGGTTTCAATGTCCAATTTTCTTGAAGCTATGCCCCATATTCTTTTTTCTCACTTCACTAGATAAAGTTTGATAGGCTGCTTCCCAGCTCGATGCAAACAGGACTAAAAATCTGAAGTCCATCTTATCATTCTGGAACTTTCAAAGGGAATCCATGTGGTGTGTGAGGAGTGAAAGGCAAGCCTCCAGATCAGTCTTGTCACGGGGAGCAGCTATTTTGAGAGACATGAACCCCTCCTTCGGGGAGCACACACCTTCACCAGCACCACCCTGGTAGGCTACCGATTCTAAGGCCAGGTGAGAAGGCTAAATTAATTTAATCTCATCCAAATTTGGTGGGTGGGGAAAGCTATTCTCCAGAAAGACAAAGAAATGTCTCTCTAAGCTCCAGATACAAGTGGGGTGGGGAGGTACATTCTCAGGGCAGGGCAGGTTCTGGAAGGCCTAGGGGAGAAAGAAAGAAGAACTACACCTTTCAGCTGTTATCCTCCTCCAACCACCCACCAGTTTTGATGTCCCATTTCTCAGCTTCCTGCCCTCTCACCCACCAGCAATTACAGAAGGGGGGAGGCCCTGGGGACACAAGGTGGGGGCATCCATGAGCCCCACTCTGTTCTGAGCAAATCACTTCTAGGATCTCTTTTGATTCAAAGAGTAGCCCATGCTGACCTGTTACCTTAGTGTCCCTTATACCTCTCAGTACCCTTCCCTCTCTTGGTAGAAGAGCTAAGAAGTCATCCCAATGATAGCAGTTGAGAAAAAAAAAAAAAAAAACGAAAGAAGTGGAAACCAGAGAGCTCATCATGCCCTGCAGAGGGAAAGGACTGACCCAACCATTCTGTGGTGGTCTGTGTGGCACCCACACCTGTGTTTGAAGCAGCACAGAGGGGGCACAGAGGAAACAACATGGAAAACTGCTCTGAGTATGAGCTAGAAGGGCAGCAGGATGGCGCCAGGAGCATGTACCCTTGCCTTGCTGACCCTCCCCAGGGCGAGCCCCTATCCAGTGTTGAGGAGGGTGTGAACTGTCATATCTTGCAGTGCTTCCGAAAAAACCTGCCTGTTGGCCCCTCAGGCAGCAAATCGCATTTCTTATGTACCTGTGACAGTTTAATTTCCTGTCTTACCTGAGCAACTGGCTGACGCTGGCACTGTGACACCTAATAGAAATGTAAAATTATACCAAGAGTCAGGCTTCAGCTTATCCCTCCCAAACTGCCATTCAATTTTTTTTTTTTAGATTTTATTTATTTGTTTAGAGAGGGGAAGAGAGGGAGAGAGGGAGAGAAACATCAATGGGTGGTTGCCTCCCACATGCGCCCTACCGGGAACCTGGCCCGCAACCCAGGCATGTGCCCTGACTGGGAATCGAATGGGTGACACTTTGGTTCACAGGCTGGCATTCAACCACTGAGCCAAATAAAAGGGACCACAAGCCAGGGCTGCCATCCAATTTTATTTGTAGAATTTCTATTTGTTTTCAAGGTATGAGTATCAAAAGTATCTGGTCCTGCTCTCTCCTTTGACCTTCTGGCCACAGAAGTATGGATAATTCAGGAGGACTTTTCTTGCCCAGTTGGCTGTGGTCATTGTCTCATTGGCTTCCCCAAGCTATGTGTACAGGTGGCTTTAGAAATACCACTCATAGAGCAAGTGGCTGTGTTTCTCCTGAGAACCTTCTGTTACAGAAAACAGCCCTGTTTCTCACAGAAGCCTTGCTGTCCCGGGTCCAACATCAGGGCCGTACCTCCTGGCTGGGCTACTGGGAGGCCCAACATGTGTGGAGTTTAGGGAGGACACTCACCTGTCACTCAGGGCAAAGCCACTCTCCCAGTTACTCGAGAATTGGTGGAGACAAAAGCAAGACAGGAGGAAACTTATTTGAAACACAATCATTTTTATTAACTGCAAAACTCAAGTTTGGCCTAAAGGAAAGTTCACCATTAGAATGTCTTTTCTGTGGTAGAATATTTTCGTTTATTTTAACTGAAAAATTTTATGAATTGTCTAATCACAAAACCAGCTCACATTTTATTCCTGCAAAGTAACACTTTTTACATAGAACAGGAGTTTTTATGAATCACAGTTTCAAAAGAAGACCAAGCTCATACCTGCTCTTAAACAGTTTGTTCACAACTATTTTTAAAATGTATCATAGCAAGAATCCTAGAGAAAAAGGCACCAAAATGTTAACTTTAGACAGAGGCTGTGGATGATTTTTTTACTTCTTTCTTGTGTTCTAGTTTTTTAAATAATAAGCGTATGTTACTTGTATAACTCATATACCGTATATTATTCAGGCCCCTCTCCAGCCCATTCCTAATGTGGAATTTTAGATCAGTAGCTGTGTTGCCACACCAGGTGTTCCAGTGTTGATGGTGGAGCCTCTGCAGGCCATCCTGAGAAATGCACAGTGATTGTTCTCCTTGCAGGTGCGGGAGCCACCTCGGGGGTCTCTGCCAACTTCCCCATCACTGCTGGCAGCAGCACCCTCTCTCCTCTCCAGCATGCCCATAAAGGTAGGCAGGCTGCCTAGGTTTGATATTCTGGAGTTACCACCTAGACCTAAGGGGGAGGACTGGAGAGGAAGGAATTATTAGAAGTGAACATGAAGCTCTTCTCCACTTCAGATCACAGCCCTAATGTGATTGAATCACACTCAATACCCCAGTTGCTGGAAGTTAATACTATCTCTTAAAGGAATAGAGCCAATCACTCCATGGGTATCTTGGGCCCATTGGAGTATGTTGGTAATGAAGGTACATTCCCAGGATGTCAGGGATGTGTGCTCAGGACACAAGTAGAGAAGGCAGGAGAGGAGCAGCTTCTGCAGCTTCCTGGGCTTTGGCCAGCCCTGATGTTAGCAGCAATTCTGTTGCTGGCTTTCATATAAACCTGCTGATTTCAACACTTTACTATCTGTTTCCAATTAACTACATTTCACTCACTCCTTAATTTCTTTGGAATGGAAGGATGGAGGAGGACCCCCCAAGGTCCACAGTTTTTTCAGAGCAAGACCTCATAGTGGCTCCTCCTTCCCTCTTGCACTGTCTCAGTGCCATCTGTTTAATCATATTTAAGGCTTGGGTCCTCGGTGAGGCTTGGGCTGCCTTCAGATACCCACGGTGCACTCAGAATGCATTTTGGGTTTCCAAAGTAGTAGAACCAAGGGCAAGCCCAGTGAACAACTGAACAAATCCAAGCCATGGCACTCCAGAGAAGTCTAATTCTACCTCAGTTGAGACAAACAAGGGGAGTTCATGGGCAGTCCTGATGAGGTGGCCAAAACAAACTTGTAGAGCTGAGTTCTGAGACCAAGCAAGCATTTTGGTTTCTGAGGATCCCCCAGAAAGTGTCCCAAAGGTAGGAACATTACTTACAGGGGCTGCAGTCTTGAATGAGAAAGGGTCCTGCCTGATAGATGGGTTCCTGTAGGTACTCTTTTATCCTAAGTCATTGCCTTCTCTCCCCAACTTCAGCAGAGCTCTCAGGCCAAGGACACCTGGCCACGGCTCTGATCATTGCCATGTCCACCATTTTCATCATGGCCATTGCCATTGTCCTCATCATCATGTTCTACATCATGAAGACAAAGCCTTCTGCCCCAGGTGACTACTCCTCAATGCCTGCCCCATATCCCCTCCCCCTTGAACAGCTCCATCAACTTACCCAGTCAGTGAGCCTGGCTGCTCACATACTTCTCTTTCTCCAATTAGCCTGCTGCACCAGCCACTCAGTGAAGAGTGTGGAAGCCCAAGTGAGCAAGGAAGAGGACAAGAAAGAGGCTCCAGGTCTGCAGAGTCCCCATGAGTGTGGGTGTCCATCTTCAGGGTGGAGGCTTTTTGCCCCTCTGCCACTACCCCAGCAACCTGGCCTTCTAACTGGCTATGCTCTCTGCCACTTGGCATAGGAGTCATAGGAAGGGGTGTCAGTGCAGCCATGTTGTGTTTAATCCTTAAGGTATTGTGGTTTAGCCACAAAGTAGGTCTGCTAAAGGGGAAGTGAGCAGTGGAAGGCCAAGCTCAGAGCTGGAGCCAACTCTTAACTCCTCTCTCTCCCAATCTTCCTATTTTCCTACAGACAGTGTGGTGATTTTCTCAGAGAAGGATGAATTTGAGAAGCTAGCAGCAGTTCCAGCAAAGAATGCCAAGAGGTAGGTCAAACCAAAGCAGCTCCTAACAGCCCCCAGTTCCAGGTTGAAGTGAGGAGGTCCTCAGGGACCTTGAGTAGGAAAGGGAGCTGACCATGCCAGGTGAGAAGTGCACTGAGAAACCTGTCTACTGGCCTGGAGGTTGTGCTGGGAACAACTCTAGAGGGAGCAAGGCCCCAGGGACCAGCAAGGCAGTCCCAGTCAGCATGGGTCACAGGCTTACTGTTGACCTGAAGCTGGGACCAGGTGGTATTAGGGACAGGTGGTTAACACCTGCCAGCCACTCCAAGTTAGCCCTCCTCCCTTCCTCCAGGGCCAGATGCTCCAGGCCTTTCTCTTCAACATCCACCTTTCTCATGCAGACGCCAAAGCTTCTGCATGACCCCTTCCTCTCCAGCAGCCTGGGTAATATTCCTGCTGCTGCTCCCCAAGCAAATACTGACAGCACAGTGCTAAAGCTAGAGCCGATGTCCCAATAATACAGTGACAGTGATGATAAAGATGGCTACCAAACACTTGGTGCTGATTACTCACTAGTCATGAATGTGACATTATACACTTTTGTAGGAAGTTGAGGTTTAGAAGTTGTCATGTGCCTGTGGTTGCATGCCCAGTGAGTGGCAGGGCTGGGGGCTGAGTCCAGGCCCTGGCTCCAGTGTGTGTTCCACAAGCTCTGGACCAACCACTAACACTTAGTGAAATAGGGCCTCTTCGGGAAGAGATTTGATACATGAAGTCTTTAGTATATTTACCACACACACATACACATTGGGATGTGGAATCAACCTAGCTTTGACATCTAGGGTTAAAGGAAGTAACTTTTTATTTGCCCCCTTATGTGGTCATTTGGACTTAGTTCTATTTAGGTTCCAAAAATCCATCCCATGTTAATAGTCCACCCCATGGTTGTTCCAAGACCCCATCCACTCAAATGTCCCTGTTGCAGATGGGGACACAGAGGCCATGAGAAGTCACCAAACTGGCTACAGAAAGAGCAGGGAGTAAATCCTTCCTCTCCTCACTCCCAGCCTGTGATGTTTCTAGGGTATGTGAACTCTTGTAAAGCCATGCTTTTTAGGAATGATAATGAATCCAGATGTTTGCGTAGAGCTTTGACATTTATAAAGCACCACCAAACGTGTTATCTCATTTGGAAAACTCCACATTCCTGATACAAGGACCAGAAGCAAATTTAAATCATGAAAACTTTGCATACTGGGAAAGAAAAGCAATTGTGTGGAACTTGACAGTCCCTTAGAAAATGGTATTCCTGATAGGTGCCTCTGTTACCCATGAACATTTTTCAAAACCTCATGAATTTGTGGTCTGAGCAATTTCATGCACATCTGACAAATGTGTGCCAGGTCCAAGCTGCTGTTACCACAGTAGAACCCAGGCTTGCAGCTTGGTGGTGGGAACTTGGTTCTTCAATGTGCCTCTTGGAGATTAATTGCTTCTCCAGCCTTCATCTATCTAATCCCATGTTGTGTCAGCCTCTCTCCACCTGTCCTTCCAGCCTTTTCTCATTCCCAAGGGAAGGAGAGAAAAGAACACTCAAAACACAGGGATGCATCATATGATGCATTAAGTTTCCTCTAATGACTGAGAAAATATTTGGGGACTCTACTTGGAAAAATAATGCTTATTTCATACACAAATGTTAAATAAAAATTAACATTCAACCATTGTTTTTTAAAAGACAAGGCACTGAGATTTCATCCTCTTCGCCTTCTCTCAGGTCTTAGGGAAAGGACCTGAGGCCACTCAGTGCTCTGGGGACAGTAGGGTTTTTCCACCTGGCTTGCTCTCTGGTGGGGACAGCAGTAGGCCACCACCTCCCACGAGGCCTGAAACCTTCTGGGTCCCACCCACCATTTTTGTTTTCTTTATATTCTTCTGTCTCAGAGTTATGTTCAGTGTGGGCTTCATTACTGTAATCCAGTTACTAGCAAAGATAATTCTTTAGCAAAAACACAGGAAACAAGAAGGATACTTACAATAAAGAATGTTTTCATATATTTGGAAAGATTTTGAGAGTTTGAGCTTCAACCCACATATGCCTTGGGCCATGGGCATGGGCTATGAGTGACAGTGTGACTGAGACCACCTGCCCTCCTGTGTGATCTCCTAAAGCTCCTCTCTGTGCTGGCTGCACCCTCACCCCGTGGCACACACATCCCACCTAGGCCACTCCCTAGTCACGGGAGCTCCCCAGTCTCAGTCTCTGGTTAGTTTTGTTTTCAGTTATTCTGGAGAGTTGGCACAAATTCCATGCCAGCCACATAAACTTGTTTGCTACATGAAGACACAAGGTTGAACTTTGCACTTCTCTGGATGACATACATGAAGCTATAACATATTCAAGAACACTTTCTTGAACTGGGTGGGATGGAAGAATGAGCACAGCACCTTTGGGCCACCATGCATCCAACTTCTATGTCTGGAAAGGAATAGAGAGCAGTCTGTGTCTCTCTCATTTTGTGGCCCATGCCTCCTGCCCCACAGTCTGCTTGGTGAAAGCTTAAGAAACAAGTCTCTGTATCCCAACCATGCCCCGCACTGGAAGGATGTGTCCAGGCTGCAACTTCCCAGGCACCATGAGTGAACTCCCTTCTTGTTTCCACAGTGAGAATGATGCCTCATCTGAGAATGAGCAGCTGCTGAGTCGAAGCATGGACAGTGATGAGGAGCCTGCCACTGACAAGCAGGGCTCCCCTGAGTTGTGCTTGCTGTCACTGGTCCACTTAGCCAGGGAGAAGTCTGCCACCACCACAAAGTCAGCCGGGGTGAGGTTCTGGCAGCCTGTTCACCAACCTTCTGATTTACTGTGCCGTCAGATAATGTGGTGTTACTCCCACAGCCCCAGCCAGGAAACCTAGATGGAGTGACATGTTGAAAGCAAGATATTTAAAAAATAGAAAACTTATTTCTCATATATAGCTTCATAGAAGAAAATGAAAAATAATAAGACAAAGAGCTAAAATTATTTGCAATGCCATAGGACAGAAAAAAACCTTTGTAAACTTACTGGCCTATATCTAATCACACATATAATAGTTAAATATAACTATATACTTATCTATATAGTATGTGTATACATAACTTTATATAGACATAGTATGCACATTTTTTATGTAAAAATGCTCCACTAGGTTTGTCACCTGAAGCAGCCCACTTTGGAACATACCATGGTAAGGGTGTGGGCAAAGGTGAGCCAAGCCCTGCCCCAGGGTGTCTGAATGTCTAGCATGTGGTTCACTGGCAGCTGGATCCAAGAATCAGGTCAACTAAGTTGCTAGGCAATAATGTTCTTGGTAAAAGTGTCCCTGATTGAGAGGCTGGACCTGGCCTGGGTTCTCACAGGGACATCATGCTCTGTGCTGCCCAGTTCAGTGATCTCTGTAGTGGGGCTTGTCACTTGCAGAAGCCTGGGGGTCTATGAAGTGGTTATGAGAGATATTGGTTCCAGAAGAGCCTGGGACCTTTCAAGCAGGGCCACTTCTGCACCTGTCCATCATGGGCTTCATCTCTTGGCTGCCTGTTGGCAAGCTGGGATCCTCAACATTTATCCTTCCAAATAGACAAATGCCAGGTGTGGCCTCTGGTCATCTTGTGAGTCTAAATGTTCAGTGGAACCTAAGAAGCCCTGCCAATGGGCATTGAAGGTGCTTGACTTGTATAACCCCAAAGAAAGGCTTTCTCTCTGAATTATGGATAAGCTGTTCATACAAGGACTTGATTCAACATTTCTGATTGGAAATCAGGGGAGAGCAGCTATCTGCCAACACTGAGATGTAGGGCTTAGTTTGTTGTCTGCTACCATTTCCCCCTTTCTGAAAATTAACATTCTCTTAACTTTTTTCATAGACTCAAAGTCGAAGGAAAAAGATATTGGATGTGTATGCAAACGTATGTGGAGTTGTCGAAGGTGAGAATAAGAGCAGTGTTCAGCACGACACTCACCCCAGGTTTTCCTCAGGACTTTCTTCTGACCACTGACAATGAGAAGGGGGCTCTGGCCAGAGTCCTGATGCCCCTGGGAGGGGTCTGAAAAAAGTCACCCATCCAACTTGTCATGCTCCTCATCAGGCTGAACTGATTTCAGGGTGGAAGGACATGGAATTTGAGTCCAAGCTGTGTTAACACATTTCCCCAGTGTTTCCCATCACCCTTCCCTCATAAGATAAGGAGCTAACATTCACCCCAGGGCCTCTCTAGAAGGACTCATGGAGTCAGGACACCCAGATGCTGAAGAGAAGGGGCTTGTTGTCCCCTCGTGCCCTCCAGATGATGTCTCTCTATTGGCATTATCATCTTTGAAATCTTTGATAATCATCATTATCCAGTCATAGCTGCCCTTCCCCTCCCCTCTAGCCGCTCATAGTGTATGACAGGAGGTGTCCCCTCATAAAGATACCTTCTTATTCACCCAGGAGATAAGACCTTCATCACTGAGGTTAGGGAATTCTCCCCAGCTTCCTCTGGCCACTTGGTATTGTCTCACTGGCTGCCTCCATGGACTGCCTCATCTGCCCCAGGCAGCAGGAGTGGAGCCTGGTGCCTTCTCATTTCTCCACTTGAGCCAAGCTCAGCACACTCAGCCCAGAGCAGGCTTGCTGGTTTGTGTGCTGTCTTGGCCAGAAATAACTACTGAGGGTGAGTTCAAGAGGCCAAGCACTCTACTCAGCTGTCTGCTGAAATGTGGCATCTCTCTATACTCATGCCCCAGGGTCAGTCTGATCAAGCTTACATGTTTGGGCGCCATCAGCTGCCCAGTGGAGAAGGGTCTGAGATTTGTATTTTGTCACCCTAGAAATCTCTTCTCTATTCCAAAGATGTCTTTGTTTTAAGAGCCCATACCCAAGAGACAGATTTTTCAAATTAATTTTAGGAAAGAGGAGCCCCTCCAGTGATACTGGGAGGGTAAAGAGCCTGAAGCCCTGGGTTCTCAGCCACCCTCTCATAGGCAACCCCATGGTGACACTGAGAACCTTAGACCAGCAGTGCCCAGCCTTGGGTGAACATTAGTTACTCGGAGAGTCTTAATGCTAGCTCCCTCTCTGCATCTGCCCCAAGATCCTGATGTAATTAGTCTGGGATGAGTCCCAGTCATCAATGTCTTATGTTTTGTTGTGTTTTTAATTAAACTTTTTATTTTGAGATCATTGTAGTGTTGAGAGGTGATACAGAAAAATCCTGTAATACTTTTCACCCAGTTTCTCCCAATGGTAACATCTCACCAAACCATCCCTATAAGGTGCAACCTGGATATTTACATGGATACAGTGAAGACAGCCCACTCCATCACCATCAAGATCCCTCTAGTTGCCCTTTTATAGCCATGTCCACTTCCTACCCACTCCACCCCCTCCTTAGCCCCTGGAAACCACTAATTTGATCTTCATTTCTGTAATTTTGTCATTTCAAAAATGTTAGATGAGTGGAATCATGCAGTGTTGTAACCTCTTACAAATGGCTTTTTTTTCATTCAGCATAATTCATTGGAGATTCATCCAGGGTTGTGCATGTATTATATTTTTATTCCTAAATAGTTTCTTTTTATTCCTAAATAGTACTCAGCATTAAGGATGTACCACAATTTGTTTAATTATGCATTCATCCACTTAAGAACATCTTGGTTGTTTCCAGTTTAGGGCCCTTACAAATAAAGGTGCTGTAAATATTCATGTAGAGGTCTTTATGTGAACATAAGTGATCATTTCTCTGGGATAAATATCCAGGAGTGCAACTGTTTGGTCATAAAGTAGATTAGTGTTTTTAAAAACTGCCAAATGATTTTCCAAAATGGCTGTACCATTTGCATTCCCACCATCAATGGATGAGTGACCCAGTTTTTCCAAGTCCTGGCCAGCATTTGGTGGTGTTACTGTTTTGTTTTGTTTTGTTTTGTTTTGTTTTGTTTGTCAGTCATTCTGATGGGTCATCACGGTTTTCATGGTTTTAATATGCATTTCCTTAACGTTTGAACATCTTTTCATGGACTTATTTGCCATCTGTATATCCCTTCAGTGAAATATTTCTTCATGTCTTTTGCCTGTTTTCCAATTGCATTGTATTTTGTTTTTTGGGTTTGGAGCTTTGTTTTTGTTTTTTGCTGTTCAGTTTTGGGAGTTTTTAATGTATTCTAGATACTAGCTCTTTGATGGGTAATTTGCAAATATTTTCTCCACTTTGTTGCTTGTCTTTTCATTCTTTTAATAGGGTCTTTCACAGAGTAAAGTTTTAATTTTGATAAGTCATATTTATCATTTTCCTTTTATAAATTGTTTTTTGCTATCAAAGCTCAGATCTCTTTGCCTAGGTCTAGATCCCAGTGATATTTTTCTATGATTTTTTCTAAAAGTTTTGTAGTTTTATATTTTCCATTACAGTCCATGATCAATTAATTTTTAAAAAATTTTTAATTGATAATGCTATTACAACTGTCCCATTTTTCCCCTTTACCCCCTTCCACCTAACACCCCCCATTCCCTCCAGCAACCCTCCCTCCTTTGTTCATGTCCATGGGTCATGCATATAAATTCTTTGAAAACTCCATTTCCTATACTTGTTCTTAACATCTCCCTGCCTATTCTGTAACTACCAGTTTGTACTTCTTCATCCCTTCATCTTTCCCCCATTCCCCCAGACCTTCCTCCCAATTGGCCACCATCCCAATGTTCTCATATCTATGATTCAGTTTCTGATCTGCTTGTTTGCTTAGTGTGTTTTTATTTTTTTATTTTTTTTAATTTATTTTTTATTGTTATTCAATTACAGTTGTATGCCTTTTCTCCCCTTCCCTCCCCCTACCCCAGCTGAACCCACCTCCCTCCCCCACCCCCATCATCCCCCACGATTTTGTCCATGTGTCCTTTATAATAGTTCCTGCAATCCCCTCTTCCCACTGTCCCCACCTCACTCCCCCCTGGCCACTGCTAGACAGTTCCCCCCCTCAATGTCTCTGGTGGTATTTTGTTTGCTTTTTTCTTTTGTTGATTATGTTCCGGTTAAAGGTGAGATCATGCTAAGTGATATAAGCCAAGCTTAGTGTGTTTTAGATTCAGTGGTTGATAGTTATGTATTTATTGCCATTTTAATGTTCATAGTTTTAATTTTCATTAAATTAGTCCCTTTAACTTTTCATATAATAATGGTTTGGTGATGATGAACTCCTTTAGCTTTGCCTTAGCTGGGAAACACTTTATCTGCCCTTTGATTCTACATAATACCTTTTCTGGATAGGGTAATCTAGGTTGCAGGTTGTTGTTTTCCATCACTTTGAATACTTCTTGTCAATACCTTCTTGCCTGCAAAGTTTCTTTTGAGAAGTCATGTAACAGTCTCATGGTAACTTCTTTGTAGGTAATTTATCTGCCTTTCTTTGGCTGCTTTTAAGTTTCTCTCTTTATGTTTAACCTTTGACACTTTAATTATTATTTGTGTTGGTGTGGTCCTCTTTACATCCATCTTCTTTGGAACTGTCTGTGCTTCCTGGACTTGCATGTGTATTTCCTTCACCAAATTAGGGAAGTTTTCTTCTATTATTTTTTCAAATAGGTTTCCAATTTCTTGCTCTTTCTCTTCTCCTTCTGGCACCACTATCATTCAAATGTTGCAATGTTTGACATTGTCCCAGAGGGTTCTTACACTATCTTCGATATTTTGCATTCTTTTTTCTTCTTCTTCTACTGATTGGATGTCTTTTTCTTCCTTATGTTTTCAGCCATTAATTTGACTCTTGGCTTCATCCACTGCACTGTTGATTCCCTATAAATTGTTTTTTATTTCAGTCTGTACCATATTTTGCCATGTATAATGTACACGTTTTGCCCAAATTTTTGAGGGAAAAATAAAGATGCTCATTATACATGGATAGAACCAGAAACACCTTGTATCTGTTCCTGTTTTGTAATTATTTGTTACATAAAATTTCTTGTACCATAATATGTTAAAAAATAAATGCTAAAATTCCTTTATAATGCAAAAAAAAACAAGTATCTAAATATAAATAAATAAATAATTGAATTAAAAAATTAAAATGAAAGATTTTTATCCTGAAAGTTTGAGCCAAAAAGTGTGGGTGCACATTATATATGGCAAAAATATGGAATATCCTTCATTTCTGCCTGGGTCTTTTTTATGCTGTTGAAGTACCCACTGAGTTCCTTGAGCATCCTTATAACCAGTGTTTTGAAGTCTACATCTAATAGATTGCTTATTTCCATTTTGTTTAGTTCTTTTTCTGGATGTTTGTTCTGTTCTTTCATTTGGGCCATATTTCTTTGTCTCCTCATTTTGACAGCCTCCCTGTGTTTGTTTCTATGTATTAGGTAGAGTTGCTTTGACTCCATGTCTTGGTAGCATGGCCTAATGTAGTAGGTGTCCTGTAGGGTCCTATGGCACAGCCTCTCCTATCTCCCAAGCTGTGTACTCTCAAGGTGCTCCCTCCATGTAGGCTGAGTACTCCCTTCTCTTCTAGATGAGTCTTGATTGCTGTCAGCAGGTCATTGGGAAGGATTTACCCTGTCTATCTTGTCTATACAGCTGGTTAGGACTGGCTGTGACCCCTGGCCAGCAACCACCACCCTCTGTGGCTTGTGGAGGTGGTTGGATGGTGCTCTGATGTGGTCTATAACTGGCCGTTGGATGTTCAGGCCCTGGGGCTTCCTGGGTGGTATAGGCCAAGGTCATCCTCAGCCTGTGTTCTCTTGGGGCTCCTTGGCAAAAGCTATAAAGTCATCTGTAGATGGCTACTGCCAGTGCCAGGTCTGGGGCAAATGGTAGAGGTGCTGGGCTCAGCTATTTCTTGTTTGAACAGATTAGGAAGGTCTGAATGAAGTCTGTGCCTAGCCCAGCCTTTCATATGGAAAGGCCACTGTTACCAGGGTGGGAGGGTTGCTCGTGTGGGCCCCTAAGTTGAATGGGGAGGACCCTTAGGTAATAATCATGGCAGGGCTTACCATGTGAGCCTCGTCAATGGAGATTTAGATATGGTGTCTCCACACTGTGGCTCGAGGGGCAGGGCTCAGCATAGGTACAATTGCCACTGTCTACAATTCTGCCTGGGAGGAAGTTTACCCCCAGCTCTCGCCCTGATGGCAGATACTTCAGTTCCTTCCCATATGCCACTGGTGCCCTTCTAGCTGCTGCCCTGTTGCTGGAGCCCAGAGGGAATGAGTCTAAGTAGGTCCATGTGTCCTGCCAGGCCCTTTTAGAGGAGAGGCCTGAGAATCCTGTAGTTTCTTCTGCTGACCCAATCCCCACTGGTTTTTATAGCCAGAAGTTATGGAGACTTATCTTTCTGGAACTGGAAACATGGGCTGGGTAGTCTGAAGTGGGGCTGGGATCCATCACTCCTGAGATATCCCTCCATTTTACATCCTCCACATGTGGGTTTGGGATCAGCCAGTTCTGCGTCTCCATGCCTCCACCCCTCCATGCCTCCCACCCATCTGAATGAATGTGCTTACTTTAATTCCTTAGTTGTCACACTTCCATACAGCTCAATTTTCTGACAATTCTGAATGATGGAGGGATTGGAGAGATCTATATTTTCATTGTAATTTTCTTGTGGTTGTGTGAGGAGGTGAGCCATATTTACCTATGCTGTCTTCTTAGCTCACTGGACTGGTTATAACAGCACTATGTTGAATAAGAGTGATGAGAGCAGACATCCTTGCCTTGTTCCTGATCTTGAAGGGAAAGCATTCAGTTTTTCACCATTAAATATAATGATAGCCTAGGGCTTTTTTGTAAGTGATTTACATCACTTTTGTGAATAGATTACATTATTTTTTAAAAAGATTTTATTTATCTTCAGAGAGGTGAAAGGGAGGGAGAAAGGGAGGGAGAGAAACATCGATGAACGAGAACAACATTGAACAGTTGTCTCTCACATGTCCCCAACCAGGGACTTAGAAGGCAACCCAGGCATGTACCTGACTGGGAATAGAACCAGTGACCCTTTAGTTTGCAGGCCAGAGCTCAATCCACTGAGACACATCAGACAAGGCTACATTATTTTTAAAATATTGAACCAGCCTTGCTTCCCTGGAATAAAGTCCACTTGTTATCGGTATAATTCATTTAATATGTTGTTGAATTCTATTGGTTAATATTTTGTTGAGAATTTTGCAGCTATATTCATGAGGGATATTGACCTGTAGTGGTTTTCTTTTTGTACTGTGTTTACATGGTTTTGGTGTCAAGCTAATACTAGCTTTACAGAATAAGCTGGGGAATGTTTACTCCTTTAATATTTTCCAGATTTTATGTGGAATTTGTATTAATTCTTTGAACTTCGGTGGCATTCTCCAGTGGAACTATCTGGGCCTATAGATTTTTCTTAGGTGGGGGGATGTTGTTGGTTTTTAAAACTACAGACAGGCTCCATTTCTATTCAAATCTACTATTCAAATGATCTACTTCGTATTGGGTGAGTTGTGGTAGTTGTTGCTCATAGTGTTCCCTTATTATCTTTTTAATGTCTGCAGGGTATGTAGTGATATTCCCTTCTTAATTGCTTGATAGTAGTAATTTGTGTCTTATTTCTTTATTTTTTTTCTTTGTCAATCTTACTAGAGATTTGTCCATATTGCTGATCTTTTCAGAGAACTGGCTGGCTCTTTTCATGTTAGCCTCTAGTTTTTCTTTTCTCAACTTCATTGTTTAGTGCTCTTTATTATATTTTTCCTTCTGTTTACTTTGGGTACATTTTACTAATCTTTTTCTAGGTGCTTGAGATAGGAACTTAGATTACTAATTTGAGATTTCCCCCCTTTTGTAACATATGTACTTAGGATAGAAATATGCTCTTATATTGCTTTAGGTAATGTCCTACAATTTTTGATATGTTGTATTTTCATTTTCAATTACTTAAAATGTTTCCTTTGAGATTTCTTCTTTGATTCATGGATTATTTAAAAGTGTGTTATTTAGTCAACATACCACACCAATGCATTAACAGTCATTCAAAAGAGAAGCCAGCAGAATAGTGTAGCTCCCAGAATGCAGTGGGAGGTCGTCACTGTGGAGTCACTCCCAGTGCCAATGGCTCTCCTCACTGAGGGAGGCAGGATACAAATCAGGAATTGACTGCCAGTGACGCTTCCTAACATGGGGAGCATCAACTGCCTTTCGTCCCAGATCCTCCCAGAAAGATGAGGATCCCACAACTTTCCTCCTTCCATCCCCACAAACAAACCCATTTTCTTAGAAAGGAAAGTCAAGGAAGCTGCCAGAAACCCAATAAAGGTTTGAAAACTCTGTTTCTCCACTTGAAAAATAAACCATGTCTTTAAATGCATTAACTCCATGCAGAAACACATGTAATGAACCAAATTCAATCTCTGCCACCCCAATCCCCAAAAGTGTGTTCTTTAGTTTACAAGTGTGTGAAGATATTCCTACTATAGTATCTTGCTGTTATTTTGTTGTTGGATTCCACTGTGGTAGGAGAATACACTCTGCATACAATTTGAATTATTTTAAATTCTTTTGTTGAAGTATAAGGCATGCACTTGAAAAGAGTGTATCTTATGTTATTGTTGGGTGGAGTGTTCTATAATTGCTGATTGCATTCTTTTGGTTAATGGTGGTGTTATGTTCTATATTTTGCTGATAATTGCTCTATCAACTACCAAGGGAGAGAATTTGAAGTCTCCAACAATAATTGTGGGTTTGTCTATTTATTCTTTCAGTTCTGTCAGTTATTTTTCATGTATTTTGGAGCTCTGTTTTTGATGCATACACATTTAGAATTGCTATGTCTTCTTAGTAAACAGAGCCTTTTATCATTATATAATATCCCTCTCTACCTCCGGTTATTTCTGTGTTCTGAAGTCTGCTTTATCTGATGTGATAGCCAATTCTGCTTTCCTCTTATTAATGTTCACATAATATATCTTTCCCCATTATTTTACTTTCAACCTATCATGTCATTATATTTGGCATGAGTTTCTTGTACACAGCATGTAACTGTGTCATTTTTAAAATTCACTCTGCCAAGCTCTGTCTTCCACTTGGAATTTAAATTTTTTACATTTAATGTAGCTATTGATATGCTAGTGTTTAATGCTGCTATTTTCTGTTTACTGTGTGTTTAATCTATTTTTTATTTCTCTGCTTTCTTTTTCCTGCTTTCCTGTGGGTCACTTACATATACTTTAGAAGTCCATTTTGATTTTTTTTTTGAGTGATGCACTTGATGTGTTTTAAGTGAATCTTTTTCCATATCTATTGTAGTAGTTTCTCTAGGTATTGTATATACATAACATCACAGTGTACTGGTGTCATTATTTTACTAGCTTGAATAAAGTACATAAACTTTACCTCCCTATGTCCTTCCTGCTTATAGTTGTCTTATATATTTCCTCTACATATACTTAGAACCACATCAGTTTCATCAGCCGACAATAATAATCATAAATTTAAAAAGAAATGAAAGCCTATTATATTTACCTAAATTTTGTTTACTGTGTTCTTTTCTCATGTTCCAAGATTTATTCTTTTATCGTTTCCTTTTTGTTTAGAGACTCTCTTTAGTCACTCTTTTAGGGTAGCTTTGCTAGTGACAAATTCTCTTAGCTTTTCTTTCTTGAAAATGTCTTCAGTTCCCCCTTCATTTCTGAAATATATTTTCACTAGGTTATGGGATACTGGGTTGACAGTTCTTCTTTTTCAGTACTGGAAAGCACTATGCCACTTCCCTCTGACTGGCTTCTGATCAGAAATCCACTGTCATTCCAATTGCTTTTTCCCTATAGGTAAGGTATTGTTTTTCTCTGGCTGTATTTAAGACTTTCTTGTCTTTAGTTTTCAGAACATCATTTATGATGTGTCTTGATATGACTTTCCTTGGGTTCATCCTGTTTGGAGTTTTCTCAGCTTTTTGAATCTGCATACTTTTGTTTCCTTCCAAAGTTTGGGAAGTTTTCAGCCATTTTTTTTTCAGCCCCACTTTCTTTTTCCTCTCCTTCTAGGACTCCATGAAACAAATGTGAGATCTTTTGTTGTAGACTAACAGGTCCCTGGCGCTCTGTGTTTTCTGGTTTATTTTATCTCTATTGTTCAGATTCAGTGATTTCTATTCTATTATTCAGCTCACTAATTCTTTCCTCTGTCTTTATTCTTCCATTGATCACATCTAAAGAGTTTTTAATATTGGTTATTATATTTTTCAGTTCTAACATTTCTATTTGGTTCTTCTTTATATTCTCTATCATGTTCCAAAGCTTTCATTTTTTTCCCTATTTTTACAGAGAGGGAAAGGGAGGAAGAAAGAGAGATAGAGAAACATTGACATGAGAGAGAAACATCAACCGGTTGCCTCTAGCATGCACCCTGCCTAGGGACCAAACCCACAAGGCAGTCATGGGCACTGACTGGGAATCGAACTTGTGACCTTTCACTTTGTGGGCTGATGCCCAACCAACTGAGCCTCACTGGCTAGGGCAGGCTTTCAATTTCTTTATTTGTTTCAAGCATGTTTGAAATTACCACTGAAGCATTTTTATCATGGTTTCTTTAAAATCTTTGTCAGATAATTTTAACATATCTTATGTTAGTGTTGGTATCTATCAATTGTCTTTTTTCATTTATTTTGTGATCTTCCTGGTTCTGTGTATAAAGCATGAGTTTCTATTGAAACCTGGACAGTTTTATGTCATGTTATGAAACTCTGGATCTTTTCAAAGCCTTCTATGTAGCTGGCTTCCTGTGATGCCTCTGTGGCAGAAGAAGTAGGTGGTGCCACCTTGTTACAGGCAGATGCAGGTAGATGTTCAAGTTCCAACTCAGCTTTCATTGACATCCAACCATTGGCTTCATTTTATTGCTGGTTGGAGGGTGGGAATCTGTTTCTCCAAATGGTCTCCACTGACACTATGGGAGGCTTATTTTCAGCTGATCATAAGAAAGTCCAGGCTTCCTACTTGCCCTTCCCTCTCACCATCCTGGTGCAATGTTACAGCTTACTGAGGGTTCTCATTCAGCCTTTGCTGACTTTGGTGATGGTAGTTTTGGTAGTTTTTATGTGGTGTTGGCTATAATAAAGAATTATTGTCTCAATGTTTTCTTCTTACTAAGCTTCTCTTTTCGTAGTGCTTTAATTAGAAAGAACAAGCTTTTGTTGGAGCTATTTTTGTTATTGCCAGCATTTGGGTTCCTGAACTCTTCAGTTCCATATTTTGGATGATGAGGCAAAAGAAAACTCAAGGAACTCATCATTATACCATTGCTCTAGTCCTGAGGTCCTGAGCAGTCTTTTTTCTCCACTTTCCAGTGTCCTCTTGTGTTTGCTTTATACATAGTGCCAGTGGTTTTCACTCTACTTACCTGGAAAAATAAGGAAAAACATGCCTGGTCTATCTTCCAAAAGTGGAAATATATCATTTTTTAAGTGCTTATAGGTGAGTCTAATATATAGCAAAGTCTAAGAATCACTGAGTTGGTAGTGACTTGACTCAGATAACACAAAGTTTGGGCTGTCTTTGAAAGCACCTTTCACAAAAGTGACTACTGTTCCCATAAAAGGACCATGGTTCTATGCCTTTGACCTCCTCCCCCACCCAGGTCCAAGTAAGGCAGATACTCAGCTAAGGGTAGCCTAATAGTGAAGGCTTTAGTGACTGCTGAAAATGGTCTTTAGGGGGTTACTATTAATATAAAAGTCAATATGGTTATGGTAGTTATTTTCCTAGGAGGACAAAAGTCAGTAATGGAATTTGGGCTTATAGAGAGACTTCTCATGTGGCTGCCAAAGTCCTGGGTGTTGTTCATCTGAAGCTATGCATTTATTTTGAGTGGTTTTCTGCATCTGTGTTTTATTTTACAATTTTTTAAAAAAGGTTTTATAAACAATTTTAATGGTATTGGGCTTCTGTTGACTGCCATCTGAAATGTCTGACTGGCCCTTCATCTCCGCAGGTCTCAGCCCTACGGAGCTGCCCTTTGATTGCCTTGAGAAGACGAGCCGAATGCTCAGCTCCACATACAACTCTGAGAAGGCTGTTGTGAAAACATGGCGCCACCTCGCTGAGAGCTTTGGACTAAAAAGAGATGAGATTGGAGGCATGACAGATGGCATGCAGCTCTTTGATCGTATCAGCACGGCAGGCTACAGCATCCCAGAGCTGCTCACAAAACTGGTGCAAATCGAACGGCTGGATGCTGTGGAGTCTTTGTGTGCAGACATACTGGAGTGGGCTGGGGTCATGCCACCTGTCTCCCAGTTACCCACTACATCCTGAAGTACATACCTGTGGACTGTCCTTCTTGGCATACACCAAGGATCTAATCAGGGCTCTGGAGCTATGGGTAGTGCCAACAGACTGCTAAGAATCAAGGCCTTTTGTGCTATGTCACCACAGTATGCCTTAGGCCAGCAGTCCCCAGCCTTTTTGGCACCAGGGTACTGGTTACATGGAAGACAATTTTTCCATGGACCAGGGTTGGGGGAATGGTTTGGGGATGATTCAAGTTCATCACATTCAAGCTCACCTCATGTTGTGCGGCCCAGTTCCTAACAGGCCCAGACTAGTACCAGTCTGTGTCCTAGGGTGGCTGGGGACCCCTGCCTTAGGCTGTTACAAGGAAGAAGAGGAAATGAGATGTCTTTCCCAATCTAACTAAAGATAAAAGATTAAAGCTAGGATACTCCTAGCTACCCATCTGCACCTCACCAAATAGAAAAAATATTTATTCAGCCAACCAGTCCACTTGCCATTAACTCATTCAAGGCGTATTTGGGGGCACTCAAATGAGCCAAACACATGGGGATGACAAAGGTGAAGAATCTGGTCTCTGTTTAAGGAGTTTACAACCCAGTGAAAGAGAGAAGACATGCCCACAAACCACTTTGCTAGAAGATATCAAACAATCTGAGTGAGGGGATTCTAAGAATACACAGTGAAAGTCCTGAGAGAGGAAGATGGTAACCCACTCAAGTGATGAAGGAGTCATCCTCATGAAGAAAACAGCTCAAAAGTTTGGTAAAATGGCTGCAAAATGCAGATGCCCTACTGCATGCATTGTTTCAGGTTCAGTGTAAGTGTCTTCATTAGGATAAATTTGCCTATTCTTGAGGTCATCATATTGTTACAGTCACTAATGGAAGAACTCTCCCTGTAGCCTGTTTTATGTCACTGATATGCAAGGCATGCATTCATCCAATCAAGAAGACCTGTGCAGTAGTCAGTTTCACTCACTGCATGGGTCCTAGGCCTGGGAACCTAATTGTTTTTTTATTACATATTAATTGCCTTCCAACTCTCATTCTCAGTCAGATTTGATCTTTTTGAGCAGCATTTAAATTATGTGTAATTCTCTTTTGTTTCAAAGAGAAATGGGTGGTCAACTCTGCTTAGAAAGGGAAATGATGACTTCTTAAGAGTTCAGCCACACACAACTCAGATTTCTGGAATGTTTGAGACTTGTGGATGAGCCACATGGTGTAAGAATTTTATGCTCTGGCCTTCTAAGTCAGTCAGGGAAAGTGGAGCCGCCTGCGCAGGGGCAGACTGGGCTTGGAGTCCAGGGACCTGGTTCTAGTTGTGCCAACTCGGACCATTTTCTTCACCTTCCCTAGGATTCAGTTTGTCATCAGCAAATGAGAGGTTAGTCTGTTACTCTATAATCACAGGAAAAGTAAGGTTCAATGAGTAAAAAAAAAAAAAATGGAGCTATAGAATATATTAGCCCTTTGAGGTGTTCCATGGAAGTGAATACAGTGTGAGTCATCATGTAAAATGGGAATTAAAAAAAACCCTCAGATTTTGAGTTTTCACAGTAACTGCAATTGTTTGGCATACATTCAGAAATGAAGTTAGTAAGCTGACATTCTTCTTGGCAGACTCTCTTACTACACCTGCCATTGCCAGAACTTTTGAGCCAGGGTAATGATCACACTGGGGGTTAGTGTGATACTCACTGTTGAGTTTCCTAATGATAGGTCTCACTATAGTTATTAATATATTAAAATCAGCCTCTCACTTACAAAGCAATGGGTTTTTTTTTTAATTACAAGTTGCACAACTGAGAAAATGCTTTGGGGGAGGAAATCAGTCATGTTTAAAGCCAGTAAGCAATTTCCCAGCAATGAATGTAGAACATACTGTGATAGAATCATAATGAATATTTAATATCATCATATAGTGCTACCTGTCAGAATCTATTTGATGTATCCTGCAAGCTAAATACATCACGGCAAAACTTAATTACCCTTTTTAATTCCCCCTGAAATCCTGGGTGCCCCTTTCCCCTGCATGTGATAATGATGATGAGAGTCTCCCCCTTAATTAGAGTAAAAATGTCACATATGATGAACATTCATTTCCAGGATAATAGTTTGCAGCTTCCTTGGAACAACATTTATTTTCAATAAAGGAGCAGGAGTGACTGTTTCTCTGCCCACCCTGGTTGGGGGACAAAGGGAGTGCCCTCAGTTCATGCTATTGAATTCTGGGGCCAGATATCAGCCAGTATCAGATCATGTTTTATTGACTCTCAACCTACCATTGTTAGGGAGGTAATTACACATTTCTTTGTCATTTACTAATTTGGAGACCAACCTAAAAAAAAGGTTTACTCTAATAAGTGTTAGCCTACACATGGAATTCAAATCAATGAGGCCATGATTATTACTGGCCAAAGCTGGGACTCCACCCTGACTTTTTGTATGGAGACAAACATTATTTTGTTATACTTTAAAACATTTAGAAAATAACCCAGGTTAGAGCTGTGGCCTGTAGCCAATGAAGTCTTAATTGTCAATTTTTTTTGTCTATTTCTATATATATAACTTATATGTTAAGTTTCAATAAACAAACTAATAAAAAAGAAATTTACAGACTGCTACAGCATGAGCTCTTTGGGAGGGGTAGGCAGGGTAGTGGAAAAATTCTGATTGCTCTGTTCCTGGTTATTGCACTGCGTATGATGAGACTATAGGATTTGGACCAGCCAGGCATGAAACACCTAAAATGTTATGGCCTGGGCCATTCACTCAACAGAAGCAAGCATTACAACGAGATCATGTAAAAAAATATTTGGAACATTACTTTCTAAGTTGCCATCATTAATTTATACGGCATTGATTCACTTAGCTACTGCTATGTAACATACTGCCTTATCATCATTCAGTGGCTTAAGCTAACAATCATTGATTATTACAACTCAGGGGTCAGTTAGGGTCCTAGCTGACCTAGGTCAGACTAAGTTGCTTGTGGCTTGGTTGGGGCTTCTGTCTGCTGGAATACTTTAACTGGGGTGGCTCTGCACCATTGTCACTCCTCCTCCTCCTCAAATCAATCATCTAGCCCAAGCCTTCGTCATGGCAATGACAGAAGCACAAAAATGACAGAAAGTGTCTTCAGGCCTAACCTCAGAACCAGCCTCAGAACTGGCACACTGTTACTTCTAGCTCATTCTATTGGCCAAAACAAGTCTTATGCCTAACCCAGAGTCCAGGGTAGGGAATGACTCCACCCTATCTGTATGAGGAACTACAAAGTCAAAGAGTGAAAGGTAATAAATTGGGATAGATAATGCAAAGTCCACAGGTATATTTGTTTCCAACAGCTGCTGTCTGAAATTACTGCAAACCTACTGACTGAAGAAACACAGATTTACGATCTTATTGTTCTGGAGGTCAGAAGTCCTAAAAACAAGTTTTCAGCAGGATTGTATTCCTTGTGGAGACCTTAGAAAGGAATCTGTTTCCTTGCCTTTTCTAACTTACAGAGTCCATCTATATTCCTTGAATCATGGCTCCCCTCTATCTTCCAAGCCAACAACCACATTGCTTCAACCTCTGCTTCCATCACCACACCTCCTTCTCCGACTCTCACCCTTCTGCTTTCCTCTTTCCGTTATGAGGATCATAATCCAGGTTAATCTTACCATTTCAAAATCGTTAATTACAACTACAAACTTCCTTTGACATATAAGATCACATATTCACATCTTCTGGGGATTAGGAGGTAGACCTCTTGGAGGGGCCATTGTTCTGCCAACTACAGTAGTATGGAAGTGATTGTGGAATATGACAATGTAACACTGCAGAGGAAGCACTAACAAAGCAAACTTCCCAGCTGGGTCTATCTTCCTGTGGGGCTAAATTTTAAACCGAGTAGTGGCTGCACCCCTGCAGAGGACAAAGAAGTGGACTGATCTGCAGTTGCTCAGTAACAAGAGCTTTACCCTTCTCTGAATCAGTGAGCTCTGCCTTCCTCCACTTCTATCCTTAGTGGTCCAGACGGGATGTGGCAGAGTCACATGAATCTCCAGTTTGAAAAGGAGGACATCCCTTTATTCAAGACCTTGCTCATACTTTTAAAAAAACTTCTAGTAAATCTTTCACTTTGGTAACTGATGGCTTCAGAAGCCTAGATGAGGTATTGACTTTGTGTAGAACAAATGGCTAAGGTGTATGAGGTCTGTCCAGAAGGTATCCAGCCATGTAATATGAAAAACACAGACATTTATTAAAGATACAAGAACATTGTACATAGGACAATGACACCTCAGCCCCCTTCAAAGTAGGCACCTTGGGATCTCACACAATTCTCCCAAATGCCATCAGTTACCCCATTATATTTTCCTGAATCTCATCGATGATATGAAATCTCTTCCCTTTCAAAAGCAATTTTAGTTTTGGGGAAAGCCAGAACTCACAGGACACCAAACCTGGGCTGTAAGGGGTCTGAGTCACCTAGGTGATTTGATGTTTCACCAAAAAACTCTGCATGAGACATGATGCACAAGTGGATGCATTGTCATGATGAAGCTGCCAATCACCAGTTGCCCACAGCTGTGGCTTGAATCATCCAAATATTTTCCATGGAGGAATGTTCAAAGTTAATGCAAAGTTTGATGTAGATTCGTTGCTCTATTCACTCAGTCATTATGAATGTGACTGGTCCGTCTGGGAAAAGTCTGTTAATGTAACGAGAATGGTTTGTGCGGCATTGATGTAACCTGGCAGCCAAGGAGAATGGACTGGAATGCACATGTGTGAATAATGACGACTTCACTGTACTAGTCTTGGGGTGGTAGACACCATTAAGTGAGCATGGGTACTATGTGGCTGGTGCATTCAAAAATCACTGAGCAAGAAAAGCAACAAATCTTCAACAAGTTTTGCATTAAGCTTTAATATTCCTCCAAGGAAACTATTTGAATGATTCAGGAGACTGCAGCTATGGGCAACTGGTGATTGACAGCTTCATCACAACAATACACCTGCTCATGCATCATACCTCATGCAGAATTTTTTGGCAAAACATCAAACCATCCAGGTGACTCAGCCCTTCTACAGCCCAGATTTGGCATCCTGCGACTTCTGGCTTTTTCCAAAACTAAAATCATCTTTGAAAGGGAATAGGTGTCAGACCATTGATGAGATTCAGGAAAATACAACAGGGCAGCTAATGGTGATTGGGGGAACTGTGTGAGGTTCCAAGGTGTCTATTTTTGAAGGGGATTGAGGCATCATTGTGCTATGTACAATATTATTTGTATATTGTAGCTTCTTCAACAAATGTCTTGATTTTTTATATTACATGGCTGGACAGACCTCATGCATCCTGCATTTCCAAGACAAAAGCTAAAATCCTGGCAGTCCTTCCCATATATCTTGGAGTCTTTTATGAACCAGCAACCTAAAATACAACAAATGTTACAACTGCACAGTGAGAGGAGTCCTCAGCTACATGTTCTGCTGCCCTAATACCTCACAAGGAGCTGAAGTTTTGTCGGTGTTTTATTAAAAAAAAAAAAAAGAGTAGAGAGATAACCAGAAGGAAAAAGTAGAGGGAATTTTAAAATCTTTTTCCTAACACAATCAGAAATGAAAGAGGAGAGATTACAACCGATACCACAGAAATACAAAGGATTGTAAGAAATTATGTGAAGGACTATATGCCAAGAAATTTGAAAACCTTGGTGAAGTGGACAAATTTCTAGAAGCATATAATCTTCCAAAACTGAATGAAGAAGAAGTAGAAAGCCTGAAGAGACCAATAACAGCTGACAAAATGGAAGCAGTAATCAAAAAACGCCCAACACACAAAAGCCCTGGACCAGACAGTTTCACAGCAGAATTGTACAAAGCATTTAAGGATAAGCTAACCCCTACCCTTCAAAGATTATTCAAAAAACCCCAAGAAGATGGAAGACTCCCAAACTCGTTTTAGGAAGCCAGCATGATCCTAATCCCAAAACCTGTTATAAATAATGACATAACAAAGAAAGAAAACTTCAGGCCAATTTCGCTGATGAACATAGATGCTAACATCCTCAACAAAATATTGGCAAACCACATCCAGCAATACAGCAAAAAGGTCATACACCATGATCAGTGGAATTCATCCCAAGGATGCAAGGAATTCATCCCAGGGTACAGTATTCCCAAATCAAACCACGTAATACATCACATAAACAAAAGCAAAGAAAATTCACATGATCATATCAATACATGTGGAAAAAGCACTTGATAAGATACAGGACCCATTTATTATAAAAACACTCAGCAAAGTAGGAATAGACAGACCATTCCTCAACATGATAAAGGCCACATATGAGAGATGTACAGCCAACATCATACTTGATGGACAAAAACTAAAATCTTTCCCACTAAGATCAGGAACAAGACGAGGATGTCTGCTCTCACCACTCCTATTCAACATAGTATTGGAAGTCCTAGCCACAACAATCAGACAAGAAAAATTTTAAAAAGACATCCAAATTGGAAAGAAGGAAGCAAAACTGTCATTGTTTGCAGATGACATGATAGTGTACATAGAAAATCCTATAGACTCCACCAAAAAAATACTTGACCTAATAAGTGAATTAAAACAGCGGGTTACAAAGTCAATATTCAGAAATCAAAGGCATTTTTGTACACCAACAATGAAATATCAGAAACACAAATCAGGGAAAAAATCCCATTTGATATGGCAACAAGAAAAATAAAATACTAGGAATAAACCTAATCAAGGAGGTAAAAGACCTGTACTCAGAACACTACAGAACACTGAAGAAAGAAATTAAGGAAGACACAAACAAATGGAAGCATGGACCATGCTCATGGATTGGAAGAATTAACATCATCAAAATGGCCATACTGCCCAAAGCAATTTATACATTCAATGCAATCCCTATTAAAGTACCAATGACATAGCTCACAGATATAGAACAAACATTTCAAAAATTCATATGGAACCATAAACGACCCCGAATAGCTGCAGCAATTTTGAGAAAGAAGAACAAAGCAAGAGGGATCACAATACCTGATATCAAACTGTATTACAAGGCCACTGTAATCAAAAGAGCCTGGTACTGGCATAAGAACAGGCACATAGACCAATGGAACAGAACAGAGAGCCCAGAAATAAACCCAAGTCTCTATGGTCAATTAATATTTGACATAGTGGGCAGCAGCATAAAATGGAGGAAAAATAGCCTCTTCAACAAATGGTGTTAGGAGATCTGGACAGCTACCTGCAAAAAAAAAAAAATGAAACTCGCTCACCGACCTACACCATACACAAAAATAAATTCAAGGTGGAGAAAAGACTCAAATATATGTCCTGACACCATAAAAGTCCTAGAGGAAAACATCAGCAGGAAAATTTCTGACATTCCACACAGCAATATCGTCACCGATATGTCCCCTAAAGCAAGGGACATAAAGGAAAGAATAAACAAATGGGACCTCATGAAATTAAAAAGCTTCTGCATAGCTAAAGAAAACAGCATTAAAATGAAAAGAGAAACAACCTTTGGGGAAAACATATTTGCCAATGATACCTCGGACAACGGTTTGACCTCCAAATATATAAAGAAAGTAAGAAATATATAATCTCCAAGAAGACAAACAACCAAATTAAAAAATGGGTAAAAGACTTGAACAGACACTTCTCCAAGGAGGACACACAAAAGCCCCAGAGATATATGAAAAGATGCTCAGCATCACTAGCCTTCAGAAAGATGCAAATTAAAACCACAATGAGATACCACTTCACAATGGTGAGATAAATCAACAAAGAAGTGTTGGAGAGGATGTGGAGAAAAGGGAACCCTAGTGCACTGTTGGTGGGAATGCAGACTGGTGCAGCCACTGTCGAAAACAGTATGGAATTTCCTCAGAAAGCTAAAAATGGTACTGCCTTTTGACCCAGCAATTCCACTGCTGGGATTATATCCTAAGAACCATGAAACACCAATCCAAAAGAACCTATATACCCCAATGTTCATAGGAGCACAATTCACAATAGCCAATTGCTCGTAGCAGCCTAAGTTCCCATCAGTAAATGAATGGATCGGAAAACTACGGTACATTTACACAATGGAATACTACAAAGGAGAGAGAAAGAAGGAGCTCCTACTCTTTGCAACAGCATGGATGGAACTGGAGAGCATTATGCTAAATTAAATAAGCCAGGTGGTGAGGGACAAATACCATATGATCTCACCTTTAATTGGATCATAATCAACAAAAGAAAAAGGAAGCAAAATATAACCAGAGACATTGAAATTAAGAACACTCTGACAGGAACCAGAGGGGAGGTGGAATGCGATAAATGGGGGAAGGGGAAAAGGGTTTTCAGGAACAAGTATAAAGGACACATGGACAAAACCAAGGGAGGGGATGGAAGCAAGAGAGGGAGGAGGGTTTGGCTGGGGTGGGAGAGGAAGGGGGGGAGTAAATGCAGACAACTGTAATTGAACAACAATAAAATAATTTTAAAATTAATTAATTAATTTTTTAAAAAATCCTTTTTCCTGGGAGTTACTGTGAGCTTGGCCTATCCCTCAAAATAAGTTAACTATTGACTCTAATTAAACAATCTTATTCATGTTCTTGTTCTATCTTGTCTTCATAATTCTGTCAGCATAATTTACACAGGGAAATTTTTCTATTCATTCACAATCGCCTCTTGGGACTTAAGAGAGTTTCAGGTTATTTCCCTATGTTTCAGTTTTCTCACCTATAAATAGGAATAATGGTATTATTTTGCTTTTAGAATTGTGATAATTAAGTTAAGTAATAAATATAAAGTACTTCATTTGACACATACAAGGTTCAATAAATGTTAGCTATCATTACATAATTATTATCTAATCTTGATGGGTATAGAAGTTTATAAGTTAACTGCAAAGAATTTTGTAAATGAAATTCAGGTGGGAAAGATGATTATAAGGTTTATAATCATTACTACTAAGAGAAAGATCTGTATAGGATAGAAGAAAGAGGGTCAGTCCAGCTGAAGAAAATGGTGGCGTGCAGCTTGCTTCTGTCCCTGGTGGGACTCTGGAGAAGGAGCCACAGAATCCCCAGGGAGGAAACCAGCGACTTTAAACCTGGAAGACAGCCCTGTACTCCAGACCCTGGACTAATGGCACCCTTCAGGAAGAAAGGTTAAAGGGGCCTCTTATAATGCAGACACTGTATTTGTCTTTAAAGCCATCTACCCAAATATCACAACTGGTATTAAATTATGTTGATATCTAAGAACAAAGCAAACATCTTTCCACTTATCTCCAATTCAAAGTTTAGCATGTAACACAGAGAAAAAAGATTACTTCAAAACCACAGCACATCATAAAAACATTCTGTTACATTTTTGTAGGAATAATGGAGTCAGTCAGTCTCCCTTGCCCAGCTGTCCTAGCAAACACAACTTAGCACGGTTCATATAACCTTGAGCAGGGGTCTGCATGAGTAGAATGAAGCTCTGTTATATGACTGAAGTTCACTATTGGCACTTTGCCGACTTTGTGTGCACTTAGTATATACGGGAGTCGGGTCTTCCCGTAGTGTGACTTGTGGCTTGTGGCTTTTGGCTTTTGACACATGTGGATCACCTCACCCTGGAATAAAGGCATGTCAGACATCCTAATGGCTGCATGAATTTTCTTCCCTCTGCCCAAATCCTGTGTGAACCTGCCCAGCCTTGAACAGCTGCAGAACAATCTTCTAAGTTCAAGTTAAAGACACCTATAGACCTTTACTCAGCAAACACTTCAGGACTGTTATAAGAAAATTATCAAAATCCTCCCTTGATGTTAGCAGGGAATTTTTTTTAATAATTTTTTAATTTTTCAGTCACAGTTAACATATATTAGTTTCTGGTGTACTGCATAGTGGTCAGATATTTATATAACTTATAAGGTGATCCTCCTGACAAGTCTAGTACCTATGTAACACCATATAAGTTATTATAATATTATTGACTATATTTCCTATGCTGTACTTTACATCCTCATGAGTATTTTGTAACTGCTAATTTGTACTTCTAAATCCTTTCATCTTTTTCACCCACCCCAGCAGGGGCTTTTAAAATGTAACCCCTCAGAAGTTCTGTGTGGCATTGTGGTAGGCAGTTAGACAGACAGACATGAGCAGAGCAAGGGTGATAGGCCAGGCACAGAAGGTCACCATGGCAAAAAGCCCCAGGTGCCTAGCAACAGGCAAAACTGGGAAAACAAGGACCTCACTCACAGGGTAATCTTTTCTTCCCTAATATATTGCTGGGCATGCAGTTTAGACCTCGTGACCTTTGATATTGCTGATTATGTGGTTTGGACCCTCCACTGACCTTCCCTCCCTGGCATGTTGCTGGTCATATGACTAGACCTCCTTAGAAGGGGAACAAACAAGGGTTCCAGAGAATAGCCCTTAAGCATTAAGTCCCCAGGACCTCCATCAAATGTATCTAGGCCTCAGTTGTGTTTCAGCTCTAGGTCCAGAAAAGCAGGGAAACCAGAGGAGTGACATCTTGGCTACCTCAGGACCAGGTACAATGACTAATGACCCCTGACCTAGCACTGACCAGTCAGTAGAGGCCACAACCCTGAAAGGACACACCTGGAAAAGCTGATAAATATTACATTGAGATTTTTTTTCCAAGGAACCTCCCCTAAAATCCATACCCTTAAAAGCCCTTAGGGTGGAGGCCCAAGGGCTCTTCCTCCCAGGAGCACACCCATGCCCTTCCCATACCCCACCCAACCCCCAGGCACATTTTGCTTTTGTCCTTCTCTCTCTCTCCTAAAGTTCCAAGGGCTCTTCTTTTACCTCTGCAACTTGTTTCCTAAGTCCATATCTTCTACCACTCCTTTCACCTCTGTGACTTTCTTTTTCTTTTAAAGAGGAGAAAGGAGGGAGAAAGAGAAGAAAGGAAACAGCAATGTGTGATTGCCTCTTGCGCACCCCCAACTGAGGACCTTGACAGACCTAGGTAGGCCTCAGAGGAATGGAAAATCACCAGGTGGGAAACTATACCATGGGAAACTGAAGCCTAGAAAATAGCTACCTGGGAAACTGCCTGCTGATCCTACCCAGGACAAACAGATGCCTGGCTAAGATTGGGGTCTGGGGTCAACCTATCTGGCATAACAGGATGCAGCTTTAACCCGAGGTCAGACAAGATGTATCAAGAATAATGGTCAGCAGAAATGGCACCCAGCAACCAGATCTAGCCAATCAGACTCTGACACCCCAACCAGTTACCCTTCAGGGGGTTTTGTGCTTTAAAAACCTGCCCTAAGAACAACTGAGTGAGTCTTAACCTCCCTTGGTTGGCTCCCCAACCTCCCTAGGTTGGCTCCACTTTCCCTCTTAATTCCTGCTAATAAACCTTGCTCCTTGGCTCTCTGCGTCCATCTGGTTTCTTGAGCCACTCCAACCTAACAGACCTGGCCCTCAACCCAGGCATGTGCCCTACACTGGGAGTCAAACCAGCGACCCTTTAGTTCGAAGGCCAGCGCTCAATCCACTGAGCCACACCAGCCAGGGCCCTCTGTGACTTTCTAAATAAACTTTCTCTTATAGTTGGCTCTGAAGTACTGAGGTTGCTGAACCAAGGTCCAGTCTGACTCCTCCAGTCTAATACCTAGTGCTGTCCTCACCACTGCCAACAGCCGTCAGCCCCAATTATGGAGAGATGGTCTCCAGGGGAACTGACTGCATGTTAAGTATTTCTTTAATTCCATCAACAACTCATTTGGTCCTAATTTAATGGCAAATAAAAGTGTTGAATGAATTAAAAAACAGCCTGGAGGTGTTGGCTAGAAGTAAATTATAAAGATTTATTCAAGGGTCTTGGAGTTTGCAAACTGAGGATACAGTGAGGCAAAAACCCTTCAGAATTCTAAAGAAGAAAATATTCTAAAGAAGAAAAGTTTAAAAAACATATTCTTGAGAATTATCAGTCCTGCATTCTTAGCCTTAGGATAGGTCCAGAATGATTATCAGTCAGATGTCAGTCAGTCTAGATGATGGATGCCAGGTGGTCCAGAAGATGGGTGCTAGTGTTACCAGATTACAAAGGTCCATTTTCCTATGTGCATCAAAGCCCAATAAGACATGAACAGGACCTTGCAGCAAAGAAAGCAAGAGCTCATTTTTAGGAAGTGGCCCATGCCTGGACACAGGGAATGGGTTATATAAGGGAAAAGTCATTAATCAAGGTTACTAAGGGAGTTAGGGTTGTGGTCTCTGATTGGCCAGTGCCAGGGCAGGGGGTCATCAGTCATTGCATCTGCTCCTGATGTCAGCCATGGTATCACTTCATCTGGTTTACCTGCTTTTCTGGGTCTGGAGCTAAAACACAACTGAAGCCTAGGTGTTATCTCTAGTTTTACCAAAACTAGTTTCTCCATGGTCAACAGACCCAAGGCTTTGTTCCAAAGATTATTTGATGCTGCTCAGAACCTCATTGTTCTGAGGGCTTAATGATTAAGGGAGTGGTCCTGCAAGGGAGAAAGAGACAGGTGAGTCAGGGCTCTGAATAAGGCCAGTTTGAATCAAAAAGACAAAAAGGAGAAAAGTCATATTAAAGAAATGAAGTTTATGCATGGTTACACCAGCAGGTCTACTCACGTCCAGTGGCCTGGATAATGGATGTCAGCTGGATGTACACATGTGTCATTTGGAAGATAATTAGAAGTTCACCTGAAGTTCCAGGTATTTATCCAGGCAGTGACCAGAACTGGAAACTTCAAAAAGTTTAAGTTCCCAGGCTACTTAGAATAAGAATTGAGTGTTTCTTCATGCCTCAACCATCATGATATTAATCATTTTCACTGTTTGGTGAAAATTACTTCTGTTTATTTATTCCCTATCTTTATTCTTTCTTCAACAAGAAAAATAAACATAATCAATACATTTATACACACACTAGTAAAAGCAACTACTTAAAAAGGATTATTCCAATAAACACTAGCCTATATGTGGTATCAAGTCATAGATGACCCACATTCAAATGTGATGGTTCCCACAAGGGAGAACACACTCTGAGGGGAAGAGAAAGGCTGGTGAACCTCTTCACACCCCCATTCACCATCTTAAAGTATAATCAAGTAAAGGTTATTTGGATTTTATTTCATGAAAGAATAAAGCTAGTGCCATTTGTATTGTGGCACTATTTGCTGAGCAGGCCAATGACCTTATTAAACATGACTGCCATTGTACTCTTCTAAGCTTGTCCCCAGGACTGGAAATTACTGGAAAGTCAGCACAGAATGTAACCAACTACCCCACCTCCAGCCACAGGGAGAACATAACATTGGAGCAAATTGTAGCTTATACAAAACCACCAAAAACCTCCGGTGTTGCAACGCTCCAAATAGCCTAGAGTCCATACAACACCCACCCTTTTATAATCCAATTATAATCCAATAAAAGATCAAAGCCCCCACCCCTCAGTGCTGGTGCGTATCTCTACACTGAACCTCTCTCAGTGCTGGTGCATATCTCTGCACTGAGCCCTTTCCCTCTCTTGGGGAAGTAAAATAAAAACGTTGCTCTCAGCACTTTTCTTCTCTTTGTGAATTCTTTCACGGCCTGCTTCACTGACCATCCTAACACTTAAGATATGAGCTGATAGTTGCTGTTCCTTCTTTTTGACCAAATGGGTACGCGATATCAAAGACTGGAAAAGTAACTTGGCCAGTCTTCACAAGGTGGCACAAACATTATCTCTGTTTTTCTTCCTTTGATCACGGAGATTGCTCTCATCAACATGACCTGGTTCTCTGAGAACTAGAAGTCAAACAGCTGCTTCTTGTTTTAACCCAAACCATGTTGTTCCAAACATCACTGCCTCAGAGCACCCTCTTCAGTGAAAATCCTTCATGTTCTAGGAGGCTTTTTTTAATTCTTAAAGTACAATTGTCTCTTCCTCCTCCCCATGCCTCACCCATCCCTACCTTCTACCCTCTATCCTACCCCCCTTTGGCTTTGTTTGTGTGTCCTTTATATATGATCCATCATGACCCTTCCCCTTTTCCCCTTTTTTATCCCCACGCCTCTCTCAGCTGGTTACTGTGAGTTTGTTCTTTATTTCAATGTATCTGGTTATATTTTGTTTGCTTGTTTGTTTTGTTGATTAGGTTCCACTTATAGGTGAGATCATATGGTATTCGTCTTTCATCACCTGGATTATTTCACTCAACATAATGTTCTCCAAAGCCATCCATGCTGTTACGAAGGGTAGGAGCTCCTTCTTTCTTTCTGCTGCATAGTATTCCGTGTGTACATTTACCATAGTTTTTTTACCCATTCATTTACGGATGGGCACTAGGTTGTTTCCAATACTCAGCTAATGTAAACTGTGCTGCTATGAACATTGGAGTGCACGGGTTCTTTTGAACGGTGTTTCAGGATTATTAGGGTATAAACCTAGCAGTGGAATTGCTGGGTCAAAAAGCAGTTCTGTTTTTAGTTTTATTAGGAAATTCTATACTGATTTCCACAGTGACTATGCCAGTCTGCATTCTCTTTAACAGTATACTAGGGTTCCTTTTTCTCTACAACCTTGCCAGCACTTGTTTGTTGATTTGTTTAGGATGGCCATTCTGACCAGTGTGAAGTGGTATCACATTGTGGATCTTTTTAAAAGATTGATTGATTGATTGATTGATTTTTAGAGAAAGGGATAGGGACTGAAAAAGAAAAGGAGAGAAACATCAATGTGTGGTTGCCTCTCATGTGCCCCCTACTGGGGACCTGGAGCACAACCCAGTCATGTGCCCTAACTGGGATTGGAACCAGCAAACCTTTGGTTCACAGGCCGGCACTCAATCCACTGAGCCACACCACTCAGAGCCTTGTTGTGGTTTTAATTTGCATCTCTATGATGGCTAGTGATGCTGAGCATGTTTTCATGTCTCTGGGCCCTCTGTATGTCCTCTTTGGACAGGTCCTTTTGTTCAGGTCCTTTGTCCATTTTTAAATTGGATTGCTTGTCTTCCTAGAGTGGAATTGTGTGAGTTCTTTATATATTTTAGAGATCAAACACTTGTCCAAGATATCATTGGCAAATATGTTTTCCCATATGGTTGGTTCTCTTTTCATTTTAATGCTGTTTTCTTTAGTCATGGAGAAGCTTTTTAATTAGATGAGGTCCCTTTGTTTATTCTTTCCTTTATGTGCCTTCCTTAGGGAACATATTAGTGAAAATATTGCTGCATGGAATATCTGAGATTTTCCTGCCTATGTTCTCCAGAAGGACTTTTATGGTGTCACAAGTTATATTTAAGTCTTTTCTCCACCTTGAATTTATTTTTGTGTATGGTGTAAGTTGGTGATCAAGTTTCATTTTTTTCCATGTACCTGTCCAGATCTCCCAACACCATTTGTTAAATTAAGCTGCTGCCCCCTTTGTCAAATATTAATTGACCATAGAGACTTCGTTTTATTTCTGGGCTCTCTACTCTGTTCCGTTTGTCTATGGGTATGTTCTTATGCCAATACCAGGCCGTTTTGATTACAGTGCCTTGTAATACAGTTTGATATCAGGTATTGTGATCTGCTCTTTCTTTTTCTTTCTCAAAATTGCTGCAGCTGTTCGGGGTTGTTTATGCTTCCATATAAATTTTGGAAGTGTTTGTTCTATATCTGTGAAATATGCCATTGGTACTTTAATAGGGATTGCGTTGAATCTATAAATTGCTTTGGGTAGTATGGACATTTTCATGATGTTAATTCTTCCAATCCATGAACACAGTATATGCTTCCATTTGTTTGTGTCCTCCTTAATTTCTTTCTTCAGTGTTGTGTAGTTTTTGGAATACAGGTCTTTTACTTCCTTGGTTAGATTTATTCCTACGTATTTTATTTTTCTTGTTGCTATAACAAATGAGATTTTTTTCCCCTGATTTCTTTTTCTGATATTTCATTGTTGGTGTACAAGAATGCCTTTGATTTCTGAATATTGACTTTGTATCTGCTTTTTTGCCAAATGCATTTACTAGATGGAGGATTTTTTTTGGTGGAGTCTATAGGATTGTCTTTGTGCAGTATCGTGTCATCTGCAAAAAATGACACTTTTGCTTTCTCCTTTCCAATTTGGATACCTTTTATTTCCTTTTCATGCCTGATTGCTGTGGCTAACACTTCCAATACTATGTTGAATACAAGTGGCGAAAGTGCACAACCTTGTCTTATTCCTGATCTTAGTGGAAAAGCTCTAAGGTTTTGCCCATTGAGTATGATGTTGGCTGTAAGTCTCTCATATATGGCCTTTATTATGTTGAGGAATGCTCACTCTATTCCCACTTTGCTGAGTGTTTTTATCATAAGTAGGTGCTGTACCTTATCAAATGCTTTTCCACATCTATTGATACGATCATGTGATGTTTGTCTTTGCCTTTGTTTGTGTGATGAATTATGTTTATTGATATGTGAATATTGTACCATCCTTGCATCCCTGGGTTGAATCCCACTTGGTCATGGTGTATGATCTTTTTAATGTATTGCTGGATACAGTTTGCCAATATTTTGTTGAAGATTTTACCATCTGTGTTCAACAGCAATATTGGCCTAAAGTTTTCTTTCTTTGTCATGTCTCTATCTGGTTTTGGGATTAGGATGATGCTGGCTTCATAAAAAGAGTTTGGGAGTCTTCCACGTTCTTGGGTTTTTTTGAAGAGTCTGTGAAGTATAGGGGTAAGCTCTTCTTTAATGCTTTGTAGAATTCTCCTGTGAAACCGTCCAATCCAGGGCTTTTGTGTGTTCGGAGTTTTTTGATTACTGCTTCACCTTCATCAGGCGTTATTGGTCTGTTCAGGCTCTCTGCTTGTTCTTCATTCAGTTTTGGAAGATTATATTTTTCTAGAAATTTGTCCATTTCACCTAAGTTTTCAAATTTCTTGGCATGTAATTGTCCATAGTAATTTCTTACAATCTTTTGTATCTGTGCGGTATCAGTTGTAATCTCTCCTCTTTCATTTTTGATTGTGTTTATTTGGGTCCTCTTTCCTTTTTTCTTGATGAGTCTGCTTAAAGGCTTGTTGATATTGTTTATCTTTTCAAAGAACCAGCTCCTGGATTTATTGATTCTTAAGGTTGTGCTTTTTTGTCTCTATGTGGTTTAATTCTGCTCTGATCTTGGTTATTTCCTTCCTTCTACTTGCTCTAGGCTGTCTTTGTTGTTTTTCCTCCAGTTCTTGCAGGTGTAGTGTTAAGTTGTCTATTTGAAATGTTTCTATCTTTTTTAGGTATCGCTATGAACTTCCCTCTCAGGACTGCCTTTGCTCTGTGCCATAAGTTTTGGATGGTTGTGAGTTTATTTTTATTTGCTTCCAGAAACTTTTTGATTTCTTCCTTGATCTCATTCTTGACCATTTATTATTGAATAGCATGGTATTTAATCTCCATGAATATGGGTATTTTTGAGCTTTTTCCTTCAGGTTGCTTTCTAGTTTCAGTCCCTTGTGGTTAGAGAAAATGCTTGATATGATTTCCATTTTCTTTAATTTTTTGAGGCTTGTTTTCAGTCCTATCATGTGGTCTATCTTTGAAAATGTTCCATGTGCATTTGAAAAGAATGTGTATTTTGCTTCTTTGGCATGGAAGGCTCTATATTAAGTCCATTTGATCTAGGCGTTCAATGCCACAATATCTTTGTTGATATTTTGTTTGGAAGATCTATCCATTTTTGACAGTGGGGTGTTAAAATCTCCTAATATAATAGTGTTGCTCTCTATATCTTTCTTGAAGTTCTCCAAGATTTTCCTTATGTATTTGGGTGCTCCTATGTTGGGTGCATACACGCTTATAATGTTTATGTCTTCTTGATAGTTTCTTCCCTTGGTTATTATGAAGTGTCCTTCTGTGTCTCTTTTTATGGTCCTTGTTTTGAAATCTGTTTTGTCTGATATGAGTATTGTTACCCTGGCTTTTCTTTCCTGTCCATTTGCTTGGAATATTTTTTTTCAACCCTTCACTTTCAGTCTGTGTAGGTCTTTTGTTCTGAGGTGGGTCTCTTGTAGGCAGCATATGTGTGGGTAATGTTTTCTTATCCATTCAACTAGTGTATGTCTCTTGATTGGAACACTGAATCCATTAACATTTAAGATTATTATTGACAGGTATTTGTTCACTTTTCCTCCTTTGTACCTGTGTTCCTCTCTCTTTCACTCCTTTCCTTTCTCTTCTTATTGTAGTCTCGTTAGTAAATCTTGTAGGGCTCATTTTGTGGAGATGTATTCTTTCAGCTTTCTTTTGTCTGGGAAAATCCTTATTTCACCTTCCATTATAATCGAGATCCTCACTGGTTAGAGTAATCTTGGTTGCAGGCCTTTGTTTTTCATTACTTGGTATATCTCTTGCCATTCTCTCCTGAATTGGGGTGCTTCTGTTGAAAAATCAGCTGCTAGCCTTACCAGAGCCCCTTTGTATGTTACTTCTTGTTTCTCCCTTTCTGCTCTTAAGATTCTCTTTTTGTCTTTAAACTTGGCATTTTAATTGTTGTATGTCTTGGAGTTGGCTCCTTTGGGTTGTATTGATTGGGACTCTCTGTGCTTCCTGAACTTGCATGGTTTTTTCCCTCTCCAGGTTCAGAAAGTTTTCTGTCATTTTTTCAAAGAGGTTTTCTATCCTTTGTTCAGTTTCTTCTCCTTCTGGTGTTCCTATGATTCAAATGTTGTTACATTTCATGTTATTTTGGAGTTCCCTTACGCTATCTTCATATGTTTTGAGTCCTTTTCCATACAGCTGCTCTACCTAGGTATTTATTTCCATCTTGTCTTCCAGCTCACTAATTCGGTCCTCTGCTTCATCCAGACTGCTTGTAATTCCTTCTAATGTGTTTCTTATTTCCAAAATTTTATTGTTCATTTCTTCTTGGTTTTTGTTTATAGTTTCTCTTTCCTTTTTCATACTGCTTTGTTCTCACTCAGTTCCTTGTAGTTGTTTGTGAATTCCTTGAGCATCTTTATAACCATTATTTTGAATTCTATATCTGATAGTTTGCTTACCTCCATTTCGTTTAGTCCTTTTAGTGGTGAGTCTTCCATTCCTTTTGATTGTCGGTTCTTTTTTTGTCTCCCTATTTTAGGTGACTCTTTTTGTTTGTTTCTGCATTTCTTGATGTTTCACTTTGCCGGGTCTTTGTAGGGTGAACGTCTATGGTAGGAATTCTATGGGATTCGGTGGTGTGATCTGTTTGATCTCCATGTCCGCACACTCTAGGCTTGCCCTTTCTTCTGTCTGTGTGGGCTTTCTTGTTGTACTTGGGTTTTTATGTTTTGGTGGTTCCTTTGTTGGTGGTTTCTCTCCTCCAGCAGGTATACTGATGTTCGCAGCTCCTTCCTAATCTTGTTTGTAATCAGTGGTCAGCAAAATGGATTAAGACAGCAGGAGAGTATTTTATGGAATTTAAAGTACCAGCAAGTAGAGAAGAGATAGGAGAGTCTTTGGATAAGTATAGCGTTAACTGTGATATTTCACCCAACTAGCCACTCTTAATAAAAGGTGAAAGAGAGATAAGACTCTTGTTAGAAGGGAGGATGATTGTGAGCTGAATCCAGAAAATAGAACACTTGTGCAAAGTTAGATGATAAGATATAGTGAGAGTAAAGGATAGAAAGGAGGCATAGTATACGAGAGAACGGAGTTAACCGCAACAATAATAAAGCTCAGAAATAAAGTGAAATGGGCTAACATCAGGGAGGGGTGCTGTAGTATTTACAATTTTATGGAACGACAATTATTTACAATAGTACTGGAACAACAATAATATGACAAGAAATATATGATTTGGATAACAAGAATAGAAAGTACACGATCAAGAGTAATATGTTTTTGGAACACGAATGTGTTGTAACCGATCAAGCCCGGGAAGATCCACTCTTGCCTCTGGTAGATGGAAGAAAATACGGGGTGCTGTGGGGATGCTTGACATGCGTTTATTCAAGGGTTGTGAAGCCACGCATACCACAAGCTGCATACCTTACTAGTGGGAAGCCCGTACTATTTAAGTACTAGAGGGGAACAAAGCCAAAAAACTGCCAAAACCTCACATAACATAAGATAGTTCTGTGCATGGGAGCCCAATTTATGTTATGGGACCCAGTCTCAAGGCTGTGAGAACACTGGTTATCAGGCACCTCCAAGGCTATGGAAACACTGCACCTCCTGGTTACCCAGACATGGGATACTCATCCCTCCTGATTTTTATCCACCACATGTAGGTGTGGGACCAACCTGTTCCGCATCTCTGCTCCTCCTGCCAGTCTTGACGTGGTTTCTTCTTCTGTAGTTGTAGGACTTCAGCTTAATTTTTAGGCAGTTCTGAATAATGGCTGTTCTGTAACTTAGTTCAGAGAATAAAAAGACAAACCAGAAACTGGAAGAAAATCTGAATTACCTAAAATATGAGGTAAAAAGAGACTGAAAGTGACTGAAGGGGAAAAAATATACAGGTTGGGGCAAAAGTAGGTTTACAGTTGTATGAGTGTGTTAATGCAGGAGGTAGAGCCCAGGAATCTTGACTACTTGTTCAGATAAGCAGAAAAAACTACAAGTAGGACTTGATGGAGCAGACATAGCCTTTACTACTCACATTACAGGGAGCACCAGCAGTGGCAGCAGGTTGATGATGCAGGACTGCACCCCTGAGTCTGAGACTTGTTTTAAGGAGTGCCAGACATAGGAAGCATGTGTCCTATTTGTGACTCTAAACTACATTACCACAGTGTGCGCGTACAAAAAGAAGAGGTCAGGAAGCAGTCACAGGACAAGAAGCCTCTCCCAAAAGGAGGGAGTTACAATCCATTCCCAAAACAGTACACATTCCTTCTGGCCAGCAGCCATCTGACCACCACTCTGTCATGGGAGGAGGACGGGCCATGTTCAGTATGACCCAACAATGAGAAAGAGTTTATTTTTATATTATTTATTAATTATTGTGTTACTTTCCATATGAACAACTCTAAACCTACTTTTGCCCCACCCTGTATTATGCAAACATAACAAATGAAAATACAATATACAATAACATAAAGTAGACTTGAAGGCAAAAGGCATTACTAGAAATGAAGAGTACATCATATCAGTAAGTTCAATTTACCAGGAAGTTCCTAATTCACGTGGACTTAATAACAAACTCAAATTACATAAAACTGAGCTACAATGAAAAAGAGACAAATTTATAATCATAACAGATTTAACGCATCTTTTTCATTCATGGATAGAGCATATCATACCTCTTTTATTTTTATTTTTTAAAGAATTTAAAAAATGTATTTGTTGATTATGCTATTACAGTTGTCCCATTCCCCCCCTTTCACTCAACTCCATCCTGCCCACCCCTTCCCTCCCACATTCCCCCCCTATAGTTCATGTCCATGGGTCACACTTATAAGTTCTTTGGCTTCTACATTTCCCATGCTATTCTTACCCTCCCCCTGTCTATTCTCTACCTACCATTTATGCTACTTATTCTCTGTACCTTTGCCCCCTCTCTCCCCCTCCCACTTCCCTGTTGATAACCCTCCATGTGAGCTCCATTTCTGTGGTTCTGTTCCTGTTCTAGTTGTTTGCCTAGTTTGCTTTTGTTTTTATTTTAGGTGTGGTTGTTAATAACTGTGAGCTTGCTGTAATTTTTACTGTTCCTATTTTTTTCTTCTTTTTCTTAGATAAACATTTCATATAATAAGGGCTTGGTGATGAAGAACTCCTTGAACTTGACCTTATCTGAGAAGCATTTTATCTTCCCTTCCATTCTAAATGATAGCTTTGCTGGATACAGTAATCTTGGATGTAGGTCCCTGTCTTTCATGACTTGGAATACTTCTTGCCAGCCCCTTCTTGCCTGCAAGGTCTCTTTGGAGAAATCAGCTGACAGTCTTATGGCAAGTCCTTTGTAGGTAACTGTGTCCATATCCCTTGCTGCTTCTAAGATTCTCTCCTTCTGTTTAATCTTGGGTAATGTAATTATGATGTGCCTCGGTGTGGTCCTCCTTGGGTCCAGCTTCTTTGGGACTCTGAGCTTCCTGGACTTCCTGGAAATCTATTTCCTTTGCCAGATTAGGGAAGTTCTCCATTATTTGTGCAAATAAGTTTTCAATTTTTTGTTTTTCCTCTTCTCATTCTGGCACCCCTATAATTCAGATGTGGGAGCGTTTCAAGATGTCCTGGAGGTTCCTAAGTCTCTCCTCATTTTTCTGAATTCTTGTTGCTTCATTCTTTTGTGGTTGGATGTTTCTTTCTTCCTTCTGGTCCACACCGTTGATTTGTGTCCCAGTTTCCTTCGCCTCACTATTGGTTCCCTGTACATTTTCCTTTGTTTCTCTTAGTATAGCCTTCATTTTTTCATGTAGTTTGCGACCAAATTCAACCAATTCTGTGAGCATCCTGATTACCAGTGTTTTGAACTGTGCATCTGATAGGTTGGTTATCTGCTCGCTGCTTAGTTGAATTATTTCTGGGGCTTTGATCTGTTGTTTCATTTGGGCCTTTTTTTTTTGTCTCGGCGCGCCTGTTATGTAAAGGGGCGGAGCCTTAGGTGTTCACCAGGGCGAGGTAAAGCTAGTCACTGTGCTGTATGTGGGGGAGGGGCCCAGTTCTCCCTACACCATTTTATTGAAGAGACTATCCTTACTCCATTTTATCCTCATGCCCCCTCTTTCAAATACTAATTGACCATAAGGACATGGATTCATTCCTAAGTCTCTATTCTGTTTGTATTCTGGTGTTGTACTCTATTTGTTGTTACAGAATGGCCATGGCAATGTATAGTACATCATAGGGAATACAGTCAATAATAGTCTAATAACCGGAGTTCCAGCCAAGATGGAGGCGTAGGTAGAAACCTTTTGCTTTCTTGCACAACCAAAAAGGAGGATAATGACCAATCTAAAATCAATAAACAACCAAAAGCACCAGGAAATCAGACTGCATGGAACTCCGACAACCAAGGAATTAAAGAAAAATCAACCAGAACAACCAGACCAATAAGGCAGCAGACCTTGGGGGTGGAGCTGGCTGCCCAGCTCCGCAGGCTACACAGGAGGGGCTGACTTAAGGGGAAAACTGAGACTCAGAGCTGACTGTGGACTATGGCTGGGGTTACTCCCAGTCTCACATGAGAGTTCAATTCTAAATGAACTATCATTTAGAATGGAAGAGCAGTGAGACTGGAAACTCCCAGTCTCACAGGAGAGTTCATTGAAAAGTGCACTAGAGGGGAGCAGGTGAGCCACACTTCCCTCTCTGGCCCCTCCCCCAGCACAGCAAGGAGGTTTGCCCTGCCCACGTGAATACCTAAGGCCCCACTCCCTTACAACTTATCAGCTGCACCAAGACTAAGAAATATGGCCCAAATGAAAGAACAGAGCAAAGCCTCAGAAAGAGAACTAAGCAAGGAGATCGCCAACCTATCTGATGGAGAATTTAAAGCCCTGGTAATCAAAATACTCACAGAACTGATTGAGCTTGGTCAAAATTTTAAAAAAACTAATGAAGGATACCCAAAGGGAAATAAAGCAAAATATTTGGGGAACCAACAGTGACAGGAAGGAAACCAGGACTCAAAGCAACAATTTGAAACAAAAGGAAAAAATAAACATCCATTCAGAACAAAATGAAGAAACAAGAATTCAAAAAAGTGAAGAGAGTCTTACAAACCTCTGGGACAACCTGAAATGTTCCAATATCCAAATTATAGGGGTGCTAGAAGAAGAACAATTGCAAGAAATTGAAAAGGTATTTGAACAAATAATAAAGGAAAACTTCCCCAATCTGGCAAAGGAAATAGACTTTCAGGAAGTACAGGAAACCCAGACAGTCCCAAACAAGTTGGACCCAAAGAAGAACACACCAAGACACATCATCATTAAGTTACCCAAGATTAAAGACAAGGAGAGAATCTTAAAAGCAGCAAGAGGGAAGGAAAGAGTTACCTACAAAGGAGTTTCCATTAGACTATCAGCTGATTTCTCGAAAGAAACCTTGCAGGCGAGAAGTGGCTAGAAAGAAGCATTCCAAGTCATGAAAGGCAAGGACCTACATCTAAGATTAGTTTATCCACCAAAGCTTTCATTTAGGTTGGAAGGGTAGATAAAGTGCTTCCTAGATAAGGTCAAGTTAAAGGAGTTCATCATCACCAAGCCCTTATTATATGAAATGTTAAAGGGACTTATCTAAGAAAAAGAAGATCAAAAATATGAACAGTAAAATGACAACAAACTCACAACTATCAACAAATGAACCTAAAAGAAAAGAAAAACAATGAAAACAAAAACTAAGCAAACAACCAGAACAGGAACAGAATCAGAGAAATGGACATCACACAGAGAGATTTCAGTGGGGAGGGGGAAGGGAGGAATAGGAGGAAAAAGGTACATGGAAGAAGAAGCATAATTAGTAGGCATAAAATAGACAGGGAGAGATAAAAAATGGTATAGGAAACAGAGGACTCAAAGAATTTATATGTACAACCCATGGACATGAACTAAGGCAGGGGGAATGCTGGAGGGTTAGGGTGGCAGGTCAGAGGGGGGATAAAGGAGGAAAAATTGGGAAAACTGTAATAGAATAATCAATAAAAATACTTAAAAAATAATAGTCTAATAACTATGTATGGTGTCAGATGGATGTGAGATTTATTGGGATGATCACTTACTAACTTATGTAACATCTACTCACTGGGGTTTACACCTGAAACTAATATAATAATGTATGTCAACTGTAACTGAAATTAAAAAATGGTTAAAAAATAAAAATTAAACAAAAAATACAGGAATCAGCTTGAAAGATCTTCCATTGATCAAATCTAGTACAATTCAAACATCAAAATAAATAACATTAATAAGCAAGCATAACCCTTGTAGTAAGAATCCAGTATTTTAGAATAAGTAGAGGAAAGATAAATTTTTTTTTTATAGTAGAATGCCCAATAAGTGTAGGAAGAATAATGGAATTAGAAACTCCCATAGAAGTAATAAGTGTTTCAAGCAAGAATTGTCATTGGGTGCTAAAACTGGTAAGTAAACGTTTAATGAAATGCAGGATATTTACATAGTTTCAAAGCATCTCCCTCAAATACTCATCAATTGCAAAGGGAAAAAATAGTAAGTTTCCAAATGGTCAAAGTTAACATCACCAGCAATGACACATATCAACATTATATGACTCACAATATGACACCCATAACTTTATTAATATTTCTTGCAAAACTGCACAGCCTGCAAACCCAAATTCAAGGAGAACCTACAAAATTACTAGCCTATAATCTTCAAAAATGTCAAGGTCACGAAACACAAAAAGTGTTATCATCATCTCTGTTTCCTCCCATTTCCTTAGAGACATAATTTTTCTGAATCTCACAAGTTTGGAGTTTGGTATATGTAACTTTTTTTTAATATATTTATTGAGTATGCTATTACAGTTGTCCCATTTCCCCCCCCACTCCACTCCATCCTGCCCATCCCCTCCCTCCCACATTCCCCCCCTATAGTTCATGTCCATCGGTCATACTTATAAGTTCTTTGGCTTCTACATTTCCTACACTATTCTTACCCTCCCCTTGTCTATTTTCCACCTATCATTTATGCTACTTATTCTCTGTACCTTCCCCCCCTCTCCCCCTCCTACTCCCCTATTGACAACCCTCCATGTGATCTCCATTTCTGTGGTTCTGTTCCTGTTCTAGTTGTTTGCCTAGTTTGCTCTTGTTTTTGTTTTAGGTGTGGTCATTAATAACTGTGAGTTTACTGTCATTTTTACTGTTCCTATTTTTTATCTTCTTTTTCTTAGAAAAGTCCCTTTAACATTTCATATAATAAGGGCTTGGTGATGATGAACTCCTTTAACTTGACCTTATCTGAGAAGCACTTTATCTTCCCTTCCATTCTAAATGATAGCTTTGCTGGATACAGTAATCTTGGATGTAGGTCCCTGTCTTTCATGACTTGGAATACTTCTTGCCAGCCCCTTCTTGCCTGCAAGGTCTCTTTGGAGAAATCAGCTGACAGTCTTATGGGAAGTCCTTTGTAGGTAACTGTGTCCATATCCCTTGCTGCTTCTAAGATTCTCTCCTTCTGTTTAATCTTGGGTAATGTAATTATGATGTGCCTTGGTGTGTTCCTCCTTGGGTCCAGCTTCTTTGGGACTCTCTTGAGCTTCCTGAACTTCCTGGAAATCTATTTCCTTTGCCAGATTAGGGAAGTTCTCCTTCATTATTTGTGCAAATAAGTTTTCAATTTTTTGTTTTTCCTCTTCTCATTCTGGCACCCCTATAATTCAGATGTGGGAACGTTTCAAGATGCCCTGGAGGTTCCTAAGTCTCTCCTCATTTTTCTGAATTCTTTTTTCTTCATTCTTTTGTGGTTGGATGTTTCTTTCTTCCTTCTGGTTCGTTGATTTGCATCCCAGTTTCCTTCGCATCACTATTGGTTCCCTGTACATTTTCCTTTGTTTCTCTTAGCATAGCCTTCATTTTTTCATCTAATTTGCAACCAAATTCAACCAATTCTGTGAGCATCCTGATTACCAGTGTTTTGAAGTGTGCATCTGATAGGTTGGCTATCTCTTCCTCACTTAGTTGTATTTTTTTCTGGAGCTTTGAAGTGTTCTGTCATTTGGGCCTTTTTTTTTTTTTTTTTTTTTTTTTTTTTTGTCTTGGCTCGGCTGTTACTTTAAGGGGCGGAGCCTTAGGTGTTCACCGGGGTGGGGTTACGCTGGTCGCTGGGCTGTGACACTGTACATGGGGGAGGGGCCGAGAGGGAGCAATGGCGCCCACTCCCCTCTCCACCGGATTTCAGTCACTGCCTCGGCTACCCACAATCAAATTTGGCCCTTCTGGTGCTGGTTCCCGAGTGGGTGGGCTTGTGCACGCCCTAGGCCCCTGTGGGTCTCTCTAGCGACCTCTCCTGTCAGGCTGGGAGTCTCTCCTGCTGCCTTCCCAACCCCCATGGGCGTTTTCAGTCAGAGGTTTGAGGCTTTATTTCCCCGCGCTGGAGCCCTGGGTTGCATGGTCTGCTTTGTTCCCCGCCGTTTGTCCGGTTTATCTGTATGCAAATGTGGGGCCGCGGGGTGCTACCCACCGCTCTGCCTGCCCCGTTCTCCGCCACTCTGAGTCCGGCCCTCTCGGTTTATCTGTGCGCGAATGTGGGGCCGCAGGGTCTGCTAGTGGTCAGACTGCCTGCCCTGTTGGTCCCACACTCCACCAGTCTCGGTCCCGCCACTGCAACACAAGTCCTCTCCACCCCGGTGCCCGTCTCCGCCCCTCCTACCGATCTGGATGAATGTTTATTTTTTATTTCCTTGGTGTCGGATTCCTTGCTGTTCGATTTTCTGTCAGTTCTGGTTGTGCGAGGAGGCGCAGTGTGTCTACCTATGCCACCATGTTGGTTCTTAGTATATGTGACTTTTTAAGACGATAATTGTTAGAGGCTGCTTGCACCTCCACCCCCAAATTCACATGTTAAAAGTCCTAACCCCCAGAATCTCAGAATGTGGCCATATTTGGAGAATGGGTGTTTACAGAGGCAATCGAATTAAAATGAGGTTTCTTATGGTGACCCTGATACAATATGAGTGGAATCATAAACAAGGGGAAATTTGGCCACAGATACAGACATAGAGGGAACACATTGTGAAGAGACACAGGGAGAAGATGGCCATCTAAGAGCCAACGATAGGGGCTTGGAACACATCCTTTCCTCACCACCCTCAGAAGGAACCAACCCTGCCAACATCTTGATTTTGGACTTCTAGGCCCCAGAACCGTGAGACAATAAACTTCTCCTGTTTAAGTCATCTTGTCTGTGGTACTTTGTTACAGAAGCCCTAGAAAATCGGTAATTATATAATCTGATACACTAAATGTATTGAAGTTCATTGTGACTTAAAATACAATCAAGATTTACCAACAAAAATACCCAAATATGGTAATTTGTTTTTAAAATTTTTATAAAAACTTAATAAATTAAAATTTAATGCTGGCTGGCTACACTATATTTATGTGACTCCATAATGTAGTAACATGTAGATGATATTTTTGTGTGATGGAGGAAAAAGTATTGGACTAAAGGACAGGAATCTTCAGTTCTAGTCCTTGCTCTGCCACTAACCACTTTATGGCCTTTAACAGGTACCTTATACTCTGGCCTAGATTCTTATGTTGTATTATGAAGGGGCAAGGTCCATACTTAAGGAGCTATAACTGAAGCTCTAAAAAGCCAATAATTGAGTTTCCTGAACTAAAACTTGCAAATTAACACAAAAAGGTCAGGTGTCTCTTAGGACTCTAAGTAACAGATGCATGGTATGAGGCTCTTCTGGGGATAATGTCCCACCTTAGTCACATAAGGAAGGAACGGTGGCACCATGCCAAGCTGGCAAAGAAGATGTTTTCACTTAGGTAGGGCTTTGTAACATCCTCAAACTATATTATGTGAGTTGTGCTGGTTAACACAAAACAGTCTCCATCTGGCACACAATGTATCCAGCAACATAGCACACTGACAAGTGTCCCTATTTTCTATTTCTATAATGTGTTCAAAGTGATTTTTATTTTCTTTTTGAGATTTTCCTCTATTTTCCAGATGTTCTACAATGAACCTGTGTTACATCAAAAAAAAAAAAAAAAAACTGGTCATAGTGGGGCTCATTACACTAATATAAATCTTAAACATGACCTAATCAGCAGTTCAAATGATGTGAAATATAAAAAAGATAATCTTCCAAAATCTAAATAAAGGTATAAGTTTATCAGCAGACCTCAGAGTGCTCACAATCAAGTCCTATATATTCCTTAGTTTACTTATGAAAGTAAGAAAGATGGCAGATATGTTTAGGGGATTTCAATGCTCACTGTAATTAGTGAAAAGAGAAATAAAATAATTTTATTATTGGACGAATGACTTTGTTGATGAGAGCCTCTAGGGAAGGGAAGCAGCCTTCACCTGAAAGTGCCCCGGAGGGTTTGGACGTAGTGCCTCCCTGGCATAGTTACCAGGTACACCACTTTTGAAAAGCAGTGATCAGCTTGCTATAGAAATTTTATAAAAATCAAACGATAACTCGTCTATGTAGGCTTTGTGAATCCCTGGCCTAATATTCCCATTTTTGGGTGGCTCAGCTCAGACTCTGTGACTGACGGTATGTAAAGGCTCACAAAACACTGCTTGTCAAATGAAAATAGGCACCTGGGCTTTACATGAAAAAGTGACAGCTATCTCTCTGGGGAAACTTTTGCCTCTCACTCAGCTATTTCAGGCATTTCAATAGCCCATTAGGGCCCTCAATTCACAGATTCCCCTAAATCCTGAGCCTGGTTGGGCTAAGCTAAAACTTGATGGTTTCACTGGACTGCAGCAGCTGTTCAACCCCAGTGCCAGCTTTGCAACATTGGAAACAGAACAGCATCTCCACTCAGAGGAAAGAACTCAAGGCCCTTCTCAGAGATTTGGTTAATACCTGCCTTGAGGAACCTTGCTGTGTGTTTACTGACTCTTGGGCTTTTGCTGGTGGCCTCGATATTTGATCTGCTGCTTTAAAAAAGTTACACACTAGCTAAATAAAAACAATTGTCTCGGGTGTGAACTGTGGAAACAAATTATAGCTGCTGACTAAACTTTCGGGGCCCTCATGTAGATGCCCAAAGGAAAGACCCATTCTCTGACAAGACTGACTGGAATCAAGCTGCTACTTGAGGCTATACAGCCCTAGTAGCTAAAGTCTTGTTGCCTGGATCTTTCACCATATCCCACAGGACAACACTTCCACCATCACAGGAAAAAACAGAAAGTGAAGGGCTCTGTTACTATAGAGGTTGCTGTTGCGTTGCATACTTGTGACTCCTGCCCAAAGTCGGTTTGGTGTCTCCTGGCAGACTGACCACTGACCCCCTCCCTCCAAAGCTATTTATTGTTGGTGGCTCATCACTTATTCAGGTTACAGTGCTATTGTTTCAGTCAGTCCAATCAGCCAACTGCAGTTACACTCTTGAGGCCCCTGAAACTAATGTATCATATGTTATGTTTTCTGGAAAATTTGCAATGAGATCATAGTATACCTTTTATCAAAAAAGCTATTCAACAGTGGACTGATAAGGTGTTCAATGGTCCTTTTATATTCCTGCCATCTGCATTTGGTATTGTTAAGTATTGAAATAACCTCCATAAAGATCAACTTAAAACTGTTTATGCCTGCATCCCTCATATCCTGGTCTGCATACCTCACAAAGGCAGTTGGCAGTTGGTCACTAAATGTGACTGGCCCCAGGAAGAAATCACCTCTTCTTAAAGACTTACGTTCACACAAAAACCTGTGCATGAATGTTTATAGTGGCTCTATTCATAATTACCCAAAACTGGATACAAACCTAAATGTGGTGCAATCGGTAAACAAATAACAAATATGGTACAGTACCTCCATACAATGAATGGTACTTAGCAATGCAAAGGAACAAATTTATTTTATTTATTTTTTATTATTGTTCAATTACAGTTGTGCCACATTTCTCCCCATTGCCCTCCCCTGCCCCACCCACCCCTGCAACTTGGGTGAATCTGAAAGGCATTTTGCTGAGGAAAAGAAGTTAGTTTCAGCCCTGGCTGGTGTGGCTCAGTGGATTGAGTGCTGGCCTGCACACCAAAGGGTCAAGGTTTGAGTCCCAGTCAGGGCACATTCCTGGGTTGTAGGCCAGGTCCCTGATGGGGGTGTGTGCAAAAGGCAAACCACACATTGATATCTCTCTGTCTTTTTCTCCCTCCCTTCCCCTTTCTCTAAAAATATATAAATAAATCTTAAAACAAGTTAGTTTCAAAAGGCAACGTACTATATGTTTCCATTTATATGAATTCATGAAATGACAAAACTACAGTGACACAGTGACAAAGAACAGATAGTGGTTGCCAGTGACTGGGGATAGGAGGAGTGTCTGGCTACAATGGAGTGGTATGAAGGAGTGTTCGGCAGATAATAAAACTGTTCTGAAGCCTGATTATGGCAGTGGTTACATGAATTTGTATATGTACTAAAATTTAAAGAACTGTACACCAAGAAAAAAAGTTAATTTTACTGAATGTTAATTGAAAACATAAAATATCAGGTGGGAAGGACTACATAACTTTCAAAAATGTCGATTTTTTAGTTCTTTTTAAAAATTGGTATCTAATTGATATATAACATTAGTTACAGCTATAAAACATAATGATTCAATATTTGTATATATTGGGAAATGATCACTGAAAGGAAAAAGCCAACCCCATTTATTATTGTGGCATCATTTGCCTAGCAGGCCTATAACCTTGTTAAACTTGACTGTGATTTTACTCTTCTGAGCTTATGTCCCCAAGACTGGAAATTATTGGAAGCAAGAATAGAACTAACTGCTCCCTACTGCCCACAGGCAGAAGATAACAATGGAACAAACTGTAGCCCTGCGTTACAACACCCTAACAGCCCAGGGGCCAAGCAACAACAACCCCCCACCCTTTTTTAATCCAATTATAATCCAATAAAAGCTCAAAGCGCCCACCCCTCAAGGCTGGTATAGCTCTCCATACCATGTTCCTTTTTTCTCAGAGAGTGAATAAAAACTTTATTCTCTTTGTGAATTCTTTCACAGCCTGCTTCACTGACTACATTAACAATCACCACAATAAGTCTAGTCAGTATCACTTTTGACACAAAAATTTTTTTTTCTTGTGATGAGAACTTTAAAAATCTACTCAGCAATTTTCAAATATTCAATACATTATTAACTATGGTCACCATGCTGTGCATTACATCCCTATGACTCATTTATTTTATAACTGGAAATTTGTACCTTTTTGACCCCCTTCACCAATTTTGCTCCCCACCCTCAACTCTCCACTTCTGGCAACCATCAATCCACTGCTCTCTGTATCTATGAGGTCAATTGTTTGGTTTTGTTTGTTTGGACAAAATACCAAAAGTGTTGATTTTATAAAAGGCCAAGAAAGGCTGTGGAAATGTTTCAGATTGAACACAAAATGGAACAAAAACATGCCTAAGACATGTGAAAATTAATAAAATATCTGATCTTAGACTGGATCCCATTGGGGAAAAAAATGCCATACAGTCCTATATTAATAGACAGAACCAAATATCCCTAAAGTTTCAGTTCTCAGCTAACTTCAAATAACTGACTAGTAATGTGTAATACTAATGGGGGACTCAAATGTCGGTAAAATGTTAGTTTCAGGTAATAGTTAATAAGCTTAGTAATCGATGTATGTAAAAGGCTATCCTTTTAGGCACTGAGGGTGTGATCCACCTTGACTTCAAGAGACCATAAGCAGTTCCACCTTTGTGCCTCAGGAGGACTGCAAACAACCAGGATGGGATCTGAGCCATTGTGCTCATGGTGAGATGCCCACTGCCCAGGTCTCAGATGAAAGAATGCTACAGATTTTTATCTGACTAACTTTTTCCCTGAATTCCAAACCCTTTACCTACACTTTCCTTCTCCTTATAAAAAGGGTCGGTTTAAAATGGAATTTAAGATGATCTGTTAGGCTACACAACCCACCCCATCTTCTCAGATGGGGCCAGTCATCTGAATAAAGGACCCATAAAGATTCAGTCCCTGTCTCTGGTAGGTGACAGACAGAACAAATGCTGGCTTTTCTGGTTTCAATACCATTACAAGTAATAGCAACCGCCCCCCCCCCCCCCCACTATGCTAACTGGCTCACTCGCCACGTAGAGCAAGACCCCCCCGCCCCCTCCCCGCCCCGCCCCGCTTCTTTCCTTAGTGACTGGGCTCTACAGAGCACTCCTCCCTTCTGCAGCACAGCCAGGCCCTGCTGGGGGCGGAGCCTCACGCAACGGGGAACTGCTGCAGCTCCGCGGAAGCGGAAGCGCCTTGGCGGTAGCCATGGAGATGCTTGAGACGGGGCGGGGGGAGAATCACCACCTTTGACCTCCATTTGGGGCCACGTCAGAAGCTGCCACAGACGCAAGTTAGGAGGCGACATCCCCCCCTTCGGGCCACTGAGCTGTGTGGTTGTAGTGGCCTCTGGGCTGCCAGGCGGTGGACTACGGGGCTACGGTGGGCTAGCCGCCATGGAGGTAACGCAGCCGGCGGGAGCGGCGGACTGGGGTTGAGGCCCACCATCTTCCCGGGAGTCTTCCAGCACCGGGGTTAGATGCGGGTGCAGGCCTAGTTCGTGGCTCAGCAACGTCCCCTCAGCCTTTCGCTGCCCGGTCTCTCCCTCCTTTCCCAAAATCCGCCCTTCGCCATTACCGGTCCCTCAGAGCCACTTATATACGCTTTGTCCCAGTGACAGACGGTTCCTACCCCAAGTCTCTTTAGAACGTTAAAGGGTTCCTCCACTTGATCACACCCAAGGTTTTGTTTGTTTGTTTGTTTTTTTAATCTCTCAAGGTTCTGCGTTCTGCTCAGGATTAGGAAAAGGGTTCTTCTGACGACCCCTATTTGATTTTGTTTTGCAGAATCGTGTTCAAGATGGGGTGGCTTCACCAGCAACCTCTGGAGCCGGGAAATCTAAGGTGAAGCGAATACTTGACTAGCAGGCTCCCTGAAGAGTGGAAGGATGATGAATTGGAAAACTTTGGCATAGGGAGAGGGGTGACCTATTTAAAAAATAGCCTTTCTCCAAGGAATCTCACTTTTAATTTATAGTCACCCATTTATTTCCTTTTTAAGTTTCCTGGTATGGAGAAAAGCTTAACTTTTTGTTTACCTCCTGCTGCTAGTTAGCACAGCTGATTCTGCAATTTTTCAGACATTAAACAAATCAGTCTTATTTATGAGGATTCATATAGTATAGTGGAAAGAGCATAGACATAGGTAGGTAGGAGTCAAGGGACTCTATTCTGAAGGCTTCTCTCCCATGCGGTGTAGAAAGAGAGAGTTGAATTGGGTACTTTTTTGGCCCTGCACGGCAGATTACCATTCAATAATTATCAGAGATCATGGTGTATTGCTTGCATATCAAGTTTCAGGCACTTGCCTAAACACTCAGTTACTTCATTTCAGCTTCATGGTAACCCTGAGATAACTACTATTGTTATCCCAATTTTATAAGTGAGAAAACAACCAACAAATTAAGTATTTTACCTGAGTTATTAGCTAAAGCCTAAATGCAACGTGATTCATCTTACTGCTGTAAGAATTATGCTTACTTATTTGCATGTAGCCAAAGACTTGCCTTGGACAGAATGAAATAATTGTACAGCTCTAAAGAACTTTAAGTAGAAGTATTCTCAATTCTCTACTTTTTCAGTTAAAGAAATCAAAACCTAGACAGTGTCTTAACCTCTGACAAAAATATCTGTAAGAGGATATATGCTATTTTTTACATTTACTAGTACTTGCTTAACTAATAATTGAAGTTGCATTTGCTCATTTTAAAAAATGTGGTGTTTGATTGACATAAAGATTTATTCAATAGGATTTTTATTTTTTGGCAGATGTGATGTTTATTTTTTGCAATATAGTACAAATGTGAGTTACAACAAATTGGTAACATCACTATATCTTTCAGCTGGAAACATTGCCCAAGGAAGAGATTATCAAGTTTGCCAAGAAGCAGGTGATGTTAATACAGAAAGCTAATTCAAGATGTACAGGTATTGGGTTCAAAATATTTATCTTGACCACAATATCATTTAATTCTGAATCAAGCATTTTTTCTAGACTAGTCAACTGAAATGTTAAGAGACATAAGGTTGTGAGCCAAAGAAGTAAAAAGAGGCCTAAGTAAAATAATAAAAGATTTCCATTTCTAGGATTTTTAGTTATATATATTTGCTGAAGTTGACTGATTACTTATTTAGTTTCCCTTTCTTTATATTCCAAAAGGATGAAGATATTAGTATCCTTTTTAGTATGGGTGGGTTAGTGTTTGAATTTCCAGCGACTTAACAGATGTTAACTGCCCATCCTAAAAGCCAAGACTTATTTTCTACTTGAAAGGTCAAATTATGTTTTGGAAGGTTGGATCAGTTTGTGATGGAGTAATTTATTTGGAAAGGTGTTCTAGGCCCCAGACCTAGACTTGAGTTGATGAAGTAAATGAGGTTAGTTATTACTTTAAGATTTTACAATAAGAAGCTGCCTACAGCCCTGGCTGGGTGGCTCAGTTGATTGAGTATTGTCCTGTACTCCAAAAGGTTGTGGATTTGATCCCCATTCGGGGCACATATGGGAGGCAACCAGTAGATGTTTCTCTTTTACAACAATGTTTCTCTCATTCACTCTCTTTTCCTTACTCTCTCTCTCTCTAAAATTAATGAACATATCCTTAGGTGAGGATTAAATTGTTTTTAAAAAATGGCCCTGCCCGGTGTGGCTTAGTTGATTTCAGAGTAGTCCCATAAACCGAAAGGTTGTGGGTTCAAGTCCTAGTCAGGGCACATACTGGGTTGCAGGTTCAGTCTCCAGTCAGGATGACAAGGCAACTAATTTATTGTTTCTCTCTCTCCCCCACACCAATCCCCTCTTGCTAAAAGCACTGAAAAAAAAATGTCCTTGAGTAACAAAAAACTTTTTTTAATGTTGCTTACAACTGAAATAATATAATGTCTGGGATTTACTTCAAAATTTAACAGAAAGGACAAAGTGAGTACAGGTCAGGATGAAATAAGACTAGCCTTGTAATAATTGCTAAATCAGGGTGATGTATACATGCAGACCAATCATACTATTATCTTTTATTTGTTTGGAGTTTTCCATAATAAAAAGGAAAATGAAATGTAATACTGAGTAAAGTTAATATTTTCATAAAATATCTGCTACTACTTAAATGTATTCTAATTTATAGTGATTTTTTTTTTTTTAAGATATACTTACTACTTTAGCCAGTTACTTTTCATTTCTGAAACGGAATATTTTCTTTTAAATAATTGTTTAGAATTAGAGAAAGAAATTGAAGAACTCAAATCAAATTCTGTTGCTGGTGGAACTGATGAAATTATTAAGGTAATGAAACAGTTCTGAATATTGCTTTAATTTTTATTTATTTACTTAATAAATAAAATGTCTAATGATAAATCAAATTTCCTAGAGGGCTGTCAGCCTCCTGGAGTTCTATCTGGCCTTTTTTCCCTGTTTTTTTCCTTCCTCTCTGCCCTTGGATAAGTTTTTAATCACATTGATTGACTGTAAAAAGAGAGAGTTAAATGACCTCGAGGTCCCTTCTGTTCTGAAATGAGATTTATTTTCTTTCCTTTTCATCCAACACACTCTGTAATAATGGTTGTTGCCTCAGTGTTAGCCCTGCTCTTCCCTCTCCCCCTCGGAAAACCCAGCGATGCTCAGGACTTGATTATTTAGGGGCTGATTAATACATACATTTAACCTATAGATGGATAGGTATCTCTGGACATGAATACTGACCCAAATCTCACAGTTGAATTTCTAGCTATTTGGGGAAAAAACATTTACCCATTACTTGTGTCTTGTCCTCAACATGACCTGATCCCGTTCCCTGGACACCAGAGGCATCACTATTTTTCAGGCCTTTAACATGAGAGACTATTCAGCCTTCCTGTCTCCTTTATCATCTGCGTGTGTCATTCAGTCATCACCAACCTATTGTTTTCTCAAGATAATGCTGCAGTTTATCCTCATCTCTATTCCCTGGCTCTATGTGAAACACCTCATGTCATGTATGACTTATTTTAATTTGAAACCCTAGCTAGGCTTTCTTTCTCTTTTTTTCTCTTATATCCAATTACCTGATCACAGGTAATTTTTTATCTCATTCTGTTTAAGAACCTGAGTTGCTTATTCTTATGTGCCCTTAATTCTAGCTAAATGCTTTTTCCTTCTCCCACTTGGCCTAACCTTATTGAAAGTTTCTCAAAGCCCTGCAATAATTTTTTTCTTGCTTATTTATATTTATAATTTTAGTTTTGTGATCTGTTCTTTTATTATGTTATCTTACACTCTTATCAGGTGCCTGTACACTTATGACATTGGACAATTAAAGGACTCACGAAGTTACTACAGAGGATCTCAAATCCCTGTGCATATCATACAATATCATTTTGTTCTTTTTTTTTTTTTTTTTTTTTTTTTTTTTAGCTAAAATAGTATATGAAGCATGAATGGTGTGCACAAATACCATTTGGATTCATAATGAATTGATTTATTTAAGCATTACTGAATTCATAGTAGTTTTCTTTGTTTATTGGGTCATTATGTATTTTCTTGATCAGCTCTAGTCAAAGTACAACTACATGATATTTTAACTAAATACTGACTCTGGAGCCAGTTGTCCTGTCAGATCTTCAGATCCCTGCTCTGCCACTCACCAGCTATGTGACCAGGGCTAAGTTTCTTCATTCACTGTGACTCAGTTCCTTCATCCGTATAGTAGAGATAACAATTCCTACTTTTGCCTTAGCTGATGTGGCTCCGTTGGTTGGAGTGTCGTCCTGTAGATTGAAAGGTCACAGGTTTGATTCCTGGTCAGGGCCCATGTCCAGGTTGTGGGTTCAATCCCTAGTCAGGGCACATAGGAAGGGGTAACCAATCAATGTTCCTCTCTAAAAACAATTTAAAAATGCCCTTAGGTGAGGATAAAAAAATAAATTAAAAATAACAAAATAATAATTACTACTTGTCATAGGGTTGTTTTGAGTATTATGAGTAAATACATGTACAGCACTTAGAACTGAGTCTGTCACATAAGTGCGCAATAAGTGTTCATTATCACTATTATTACCATATTTTTGTGGGGATATTTTATACACATGCCTATATACACATTCGCGTGCAAGTGTACACAAACACATACACACACACCAGAAGGAGGCTTTTGTTTTTGAAAAGAAAACCACAAAGATTCTTTTCTAATTTTATATCAGTTAACTCTTAGCCCTTAAAATACTTTTCATACAAATCCATTTCAGAATATATAAATATCTGCCATTTCTTATCATCAATCAGCGTATTCTCCGATTCTGTCAAAACTACTAAATATGAGATTAGAAAATTTCTCTTAAGTTAGCCAACTTGGCCTTTCAGGCTATTAGTTTAATATTAATGCCTGTTATCCTAACCACTCAAGTCTCAGAAAGTAAAGGTTTGGTAAGTTTAAATGAGAATGATATCTTTGATTTCCAGTTCTAATGAGAAAATTACTTTGGGGAGTGATTGGGAATGATGTGCTAACAGTTATATTAGTTTTCTATTCTAGAAAAATCATGTATAGCTTAACATAGAACTAAACTTTCTGTATCTATTTTTTAAAACAAAGTTTTTCTTTATTATTTCACATAAGTTCATTGGTAGGCAGTTCAGGGGGATGGTGGACTAATGTTTACTTAGGATTTTAACATTCATCCAGATTTTAACATTAAGGATTAAGTTTATATTTGTGATGAAATGGATCTATGATTTTCCTGTCTGTGAAGTCCCTGGGTATGGGAATCAAGTTATCCTAATTTTGTACAATAACTTGGAAATTCTTCTTGCTTTTCATTTTGTCTGACAAGTTCACATGTAATTGGGATAATCTGTTCTTTTAAAATTTGACACAACTCACCAGGAAAAGTTATCTATTTCTGTTTTCTTTGGTGGACAATTTTAAATAAATGGTTTGATTTTAAAGTAGATATAGTGTTAATTATGCATTTAATTATTTTTCTTGAGTTAGTAAAGCTATATTTTTCTAGACATTTTTATTTCAGTTTTCAATATCATTGCCAAATAATTGTTCATAATTCTCTTTGTTTAAATTCTGATTTATATGTAGATATTTTTCCCTTTTTATTCATAATATTTTTGTTACTTCAGTATTCCCTTGATCAGTCTTGCTGATCAGGATTGTCTACTTTGTTAGCTGTGTTAAAAAGAAATGACCCTTGAATTGTTCATCTTCATTTTATTAACTTCCCTTCCTATTTAACTTCTGCAAAGTATAAACCTGTCTCTGAGGGAGACAGGACATGGGTAAATTTCTTACCTATTATTCTAACTACTTCCTCTTCATATTGTCACCCAATCCCCTGCTTTTGAACACTATGTACATCATACCTTCCTCAACAATATCTGGTGCTTCCAGTTCCTGAGCATGTAATTCTCTAAAGAGTATTTCTAGTTTCTCGTAAGTGATTCTCTGTGAAGGCCCTTAGGTTGTAGCTTTCTTCCTCTCTCTAATTCAGTTTCTCCTCTTTCACTTTCGGTTTTCCAAAAATATGTTGAAATTTCTCATATCCTCATTCTTTTCTCCCTTCTCTTTGTTCCTATCAATATACCTTCTTAAATCTGTTACTCTTATTTTAGTGTTGTTTGGAAAAGATGAGATAATTATGCATATGGTAAATCCACCATTTTTAACCTCAAGCAAACAAATCAACTTGTTTCAAAATAGGCATTGACTGAGCGTCTAAATACTATTCTTCTGGAAAAAGCAGAAACTGAACAACATTGTCTTTCTCTGAAGAAAGAAAATATTAAAATGAAGCAACAGTTCGAGGTAAGGCATTATTTTAGTTTTTTTATTAACTTATAGAGTATAGTCATGAGTTTTAGACCTAAGACCTTAAAAAGCATCTGATCTGATTTTAACAATTTACAAACAAGGAAACAAATTTATATTTAAAAAGAAAAATAACTGAAATCACTCAGCAACAGAGACAGAGCTAACATTTCTTTGTTGCATTGTTTAATTTTCCTTGTTGCTGATGTCATTCTTTAATAAAAATGAAAGAAAAGCATTTCTTTTATGAAAAAGTATTTATTTAGCCCTAGTTGGTGTAGCTCAGTGGGTTGAGTGTGGGCCGCGAACCAAAGGGTTGCTGGTTTAATACCCAGTCAGGACACATGCCTGGGTTGTGGGCCAGGTCCCCAGTGGGGGCCATGTGAGAGGCAACCACACATTGATGGTTCTCTCCCTCTTACTCCTTTCCTTCCCTTCTCTCTAAAAGTAAATAAATAAATTCTTTTTTTAAAAAGTATTTATTTAAGTAGGTTGATTCTCATAAACACTCTAAATACTATTATCCGCTCAGTTCTGGGATATTCAGTTGCCTCTTGTGTCTGGGCAAATTTCTCCAAAAAGTCTTCTATTAATCTACTCAGGAGATAGTCATTAAAGCCTTGTGACTTAAAACAACTTACCTAATTTGTCCTTTTAAAAGATAATTCAGAAATTTTTGCCCTGGCCTGGTGGCTCAGTTGTTTTGATTATTGTTCCGATACACCAAGGTTGTAGGTTGGATTCCTGGTCAGGCACACAAGAGTCAGCCAATGAATGCATAAATGAGTGGAACAACAAATTGATGTCTCCTTCTCTCTTCCTCCCTCCTTCCTTCCCTTTCTCTCTCATTCTCTCTTTCCCTCCCTCTCTCCTTCCGTCCATCTCCCTTCCTCTGTCTCTCAAGTAAATTTCAAAAAAATAAAAAGAAATTTCCCAGTACAACATTAGTACTGCTGATATATATTGTCATAGTTAAGGTAGTCAGAGCCTAAGTAGAATTCTTTGAATATCAGTATCCTATTTCTCTGTGTACCTTTCTGCTCATTTCCATTTCTCTCTAGCTAGCTTGTGACTAATACTTTTTATGAGAGTAGTGGTTTCTTTAGTCTTAATTAATTTTTTGTGCTTATTTTTATAATAGGATTCTGTAACTAAGATGGAAGATATGCACAAGGAGTTTGAACAATCACAAAGAAATTGTATGAAGCAAATGGAAAATTGGAAAAATGAATTAATGGCAGTACACTTCAAACACAATGAAGATAAAACTAGATTGCAAAAGGAATTAGAAGAAGCCAAAAAACAATTAGAGTTTTCAGGACAACTTAAATTTCAGAGTAACTATGAAGACAATGTTAAAAAACTACAAGATGTTCAGAAAATGAGGTCAGCCTATGAGGAGCAAATTTTATATTTGCAGAAGCAATTAGAAGCTGCCACAAATGAAAAGGAGCAAGAAGTTACTCATCTCCAAAATGTCACTGAGGCTAATTCTCAGCATTACCAAAAAGATGTTAATAGTTTGCAAGAAGAACTTCTGCAGTTGAAAGCTACACACCAAGAAGAGGCAAAAGAATTAATGTGCCAAATTTCAGCCTCTGCTGAAGAATGTGAAGCAGAAGTAAATAATTTAAACCGGCTAAAGGAGAACTTGGTTAAACAATGTGAGGCAAGTGAGAAGAACATGCAGGAGAAATATGAATGTGAATTAAAAAACTTAGGGAAAGCCTCAAATGCAAACCAAGAAAATCAGATATATTCTTTGCTCTTACAGAAAGATACTTTTGTAGAACAAATAGTAAATGAAAAAGTCAAATACTTAGAAGATACCTTAAAAGAACTAGAGTCTCAACATAATATCTTAAAAGATGAATTAATTTATATGCATAATCTTAAATTAAAACTTGAAATTGATGCCCAACATATAAAGGATGAGTTTTTTCATGAACGGGAAGACTTAGAATTTAAAATTAATGAATTATTACTAGCTAAAGAAGAACAGAGCTGTGAAATTGAAAAATTAAAATCTGAGCTAGAAGATTCAAATAAACAATTTTGCTATACTGTAGAACAGCATAACAGAGAAGTACAGAGTCTTCAGGAACAACATCAAAAAGAAATATCAGAACTACGTGAGTCATTTTTGTCAGATTCAGAAAAAGAAAGATTAACATTAATGTTTGAAATACAGTGTCTTAAGGAGCAGTGTGAAAACCTACAACAAGAAAAGCAAGAAGCAGTATTAAACTATGAGAGTTTGCGAGAGATTATGGAAATTTTACAAACAGAACTAGGGGAATCTGCTGGAAAAATAAGTCAAGAATTTGAATCCATGAAGCAACAGCAAGCATCTGATGTTAATGAACTTCAGCAGAAGCTCAGAACTGCTTTTAATGAAAAAGATGCTCTTCTTGAAACTGTGAATCATCTCCAAAGAGAAAATGAGAAGTTATTATCACAAAAAGAACTTGTACCAGAACTTGAAAATGCCATAAAAAACCTTCAAGAAAAGAATGAAGTGTATTTAGTTAGTCTTAGTCAGAGAGAGTCCATGTTACAAGAATTTGAAGCAAAAATAAGTTCTCTTACTGAAGAAAAAGATGATTTCATAAGGAAAATTAAAAATTCTCATGAAGAGATGGATGATCTCCACATAAAATGTGAGAAGGAAAAAAGATTAATTATAGAACTTAGGGAGAAAGTGCAGCAAACTACCCAGTATAACAGTGAACTAGAACAAAAGGTAAATGAATTGACAGGGAGACTAGAAGCAACTTTAAAAGAAAAGAATCAAAATAACCAAAAACTAGAACAGCTTCTGGTTCAATTGAAAACTCACTCGGAAGACCCGGAAGCACTATCATCTGAAGTGAAGTCTCTTTATGAGGAAAACAGTAGACTAAGTTCAGAAAAGGATCAGTTGAGTAGGCATTTAGAAGCTCTCTTGTCTCAAAAAGAAGGATATTTTATGCTTAAAGAACACATTTCTGAATTAGAAAAGAAACTTCAGTTAACACTTGAAGAGCGAGATAATTTAAGTAAACAGTTTGAAAGTGAGCAAGTTCAGAAGTTATTTGTCATAACTCAGTTGTATGGTTTTCTTAAACAAATGGAGTCAGAAGTTTCAGAAGAAAATGAAGAGCAAGATGTTGCAAATGTCCTACAAGCCATAGGTAAATCCTTAGCTAAAATAAACGAGGAAAAACACCACTTTCGTTTCCAATATGATAAAAAGGTAGTAGAGTTAGAAAAAAATATTAAGTGCCTTCAAGAGGTGAATATAGCTCAATGTGAGGAACTTAGGTCTTTACTAAGAGACTGTGAACAAGAGAAAGTTCTCTTACAGAAAGAGTTAGAAGAAACCCAATCAGCAAAAGAGGCCATGCAGTCTGATTTTCTAGAAATGAAGAATGCTAATGAAAAAACAATGCTTGAAAATCAGAATCTTTCAATTCAAGTTGAAGAAATATCGAAAAATTTATGTAGTAAAATTGAAATCCATAATGAAAAAGAAAAATCTTTTATAAAGGAACTCGATAACCTAAGGATAGCACTAGAACAAAAAGAATCTGAATTGCAAGACGTGAAAGCAGAGTTGATATTATTAAAGGTACTATTAATTTGAATTTATTGATTTAAATAAATTCTTAGTTCTAGTTATAAACTCCAGAAAACACATAAACTTATTTACATTTTGAAGTCAAATAAATTTTTAGCATTTATGCTCAAATGGGAAATTTCTGAAAAAGTAAAATTTCCATGTTACATGTTCTGTTATCACATTGATGGCTTTTTGGTTTGAGATCATTTCAGAATTATGATCTTGCATAAGGTTAAATGATAAGGGGTTAAATGTCTTGGTTAATATTGTATAACTTAATCAACAGCAAAACTGCAAATAAACATGAAAAATTTGAATTTCCTATGTGATGTACATATTACCTTAAAGAGCACTATTGAACAAAATAGTAGGCAATAATGATAATTAGCTAGCTAAAATTTTAGATTTTTCTCAAAATTTGTGACAGTATCTTAATCAGTTAATCTTTTCCTTCTGTATTTGATGTGTGTTGGATTTATCTTGGCTTTGGACACTACTGTTTGTTTATGGTAAATGCTATATGTATAAGTCAATATTATGTGGTCTCAAAGGAAGAAAAAGACAGTTCACAAAATTGCTTTTTGTATGAATTCTTTAATAATTATTTTCTCATGCTTAACATTATAATCAGTTCATCACCAGAAATGAAATGATTCTGTTTTTTCCCCCTGTAAAATCTAGGATTGCTTAGAGAAATCACCTTTGGTAGAAAATGATCAACCACCTTTGGTAAAAGAACTAGCAGAAAAAATAGGTAAGTAGTTTTGCATATGTTGTCACAATTACACAGATCCTTAGTGTTAAAATAGATTGGGAAATATAATAGCCAATTAATGAGTCTTTAAATAGTAATAATTGCGCTCTCTTCCTAATTTCCCCATTCATACCTCTCTGCCATCTGTTTGCTTCCCTTTCAAAACACTTTCTTTTTAATCCAAGCAAAGGATTGATGTGGTTTTATGTATAAATAAATGATTTTCCATGATTGTTTCGTATATTTTACTTAGCAAACTATTTGAATGCCCAGCTATCTAGGCACTAGTAATAGAAAGGTGATTAGGCCCTGGCTGGCATAGCTCAGTGGATTGAGTGAGGGCCTGCGAACCAGGGGGTTGCCAGTTTGATTCCCAGTCTAGAGCACATGCCTGGGTTGCAGGTCAGGTCCCCAGTAGGGGCAACCACACATTGATGTTTCTCTCCCTTTCTCCTTCCCTTCCCCTCTCTCTAAAAATAAATAAATAAAATCTTTTTTAAAAATTAAAAAAAAAAAAAAGAATGGCGATTAAGATACAGACCATGTCTTCAAAGAGCTCACTGCTACAAGGGGCTGTTATTATAGTAGTTTGATGTGTGCACATGGTACAGGGTCAGCAGTATAAAAAGTAACTGCCTGTTTTAAGTTAGTAAAACACCACAGAATAGGCTATACTTTTCCTGTGTCTTCGAGAATGAAAAATTTGTCACAAGAAGAAAGGTATTCTAGCAAGAAAAAACAGCAGGTACTTGTATAACGTTAACATATATAACATCAAGTTCGTAATAGGAAGATCCTGGAGAGACAGGAGTCTGAGCATAGAAGCACCAGTCACATGCAGAGGAGCTGGGACTTTATTTTATCCATTTGTTTTTCATAGTAACGTTATGGGGTTGCTCTTTTGAAGATGAAGAAACAAATACTTAGCATTATGTAATGTGCCCAAAATTCCTCATTTTAGTGCCCACTTAGATTGGCAGAGGAAAGGGGAGAGGGTAGTTGAAAGAGTTTAGAATAAATCCCAATTTTCTGTAATGGATGATTGGGGCAAGTCAGGTTAGGGAGATCATACACTTAGTTTTAGATAAATTAAGTGTAAGTACCAACGCAAGTGGTGATGTCAAACAGACTGCTAAATATGCAAGTCTGTAGTTGAGAGAGCTCAGAGATAAAAATTTGCAGTCGACATAATAGTTAGCATTAAAAGCCATGAGATTGAGATCACCAAGGAAATGAGTGTAGAAAAAAAAGGTCGGGAGGGACCAGACACCGTTATCCATTATTTAAAATGAGAAAGATAGAAACAGCAAAAGAGATTGAGAAGGATCAGGCAGTGAGGTAGAAAGACCCAGAGCACAAAAAGTCTTGGAAGCTAAGGCAAATGAAGTGCAAGTGAACAAAGTGTTTCAAGAAGGTAAAATGTTTAACCATGGTGAGTGCTATGATAGGTCAAGTAACATCGGTACGAAGAACTGACCATTGAATTAAGCAACGTAGATGTTATTGATAACTTGATGGTAACAGTCCCCATGATATGCCAAAGCCAGAGCCTGATTAAAGTGAGTTCAAGAAGCAAATGGAGGAAGAGAAATTTGAAAGCATATATAAACAACTCTTACAAGGAGTTTTGCTATAAAAGAAAGAAGAGATGGGATAATATTCAGAAGGGAAGTGTGGCGGTTTGCCTTTTTGTGTGTGTGTATGATGTTTCATCTATCCTATCGTGACCTCTCTGCAACCCACTTTGGCTGCTTCTATTATTTATTCCTGACCTTGGTCTCTTGATGATATTTTTCTTGTTGTATGTTTATAAATTGTAAAAACTAATACAGAAGGATATATGCTGCACAAAAAAGGTGGGTAGGAGGAATTGCTACACTGATGCCTGAGTAGGTGAGAAGATGTAGAGTGAAATGCAGAATTGGAACAGTTGGCCTGTGCTATACACACACACAGATGGTTCATCTGTAACAGCCAGATAAAGAGTGTACATGGGGACAGGTGCAGCTAGGTTAATAAGCAGGGAAATAACTTCAAGTCATAACTGAAGTTAAGCAATGATACCATCAAGAAGTAACCTGAAACAGTGGTGATTAAATGGAGGAAGATGGCTAAAACTGTAAGGGGAGAGGTCAAGATTGGACCCATAGAACACATTACAGGTTTAATCATAAAAATAAAAGCCACCAACCAAGAGGAGTGTGCCTAGGGAGCATAAATATGTAACTTCATCTGGTATCTCTTCTACTTGATCCTTCTTTTCCTGGCATACTTGTGTTTCAGGGAGTCTTCTTAGGTTAAAAATGTCCCAACAGCCTCTCCAATTCCTAGACACTTATGAAATGGCTTAAAATAAGTAAATTAATTAATTAAATAAGTAAATTAAAGGCTATTTCAGAGGATTGAATAAAGTGGAGGTTTTTTACATTGTTTGCCTCACTTAGGTAATGAATAATTAGGCTTTCACTTAATAAAAATAGGTATTGCCCTGTCCCAGTAATTCCATTGGCTAGAGCGTCATCCAGATACAACTAAGGTGGTAAGTTCAGTCCAGTTGGGGCACTTTGAAGACCCAACGAGTGCATAAGTAAGTGGAACAACAGATCAGTGTTTTTTCTCTCCCTTCTCTCTCTCTCTCTAAAATTAATACATAAATTTTTTAAAATAGATATTAATATTTTGGGTAATTATTTTATTACTTTTAATTTCAAATTGTAGATTTTGTGTTCCAGATTAAAGATCAATTTCTAAGGCTAAAATAAATAATTTGAATATTTTCCCTTTTTTCCTTTTGAGTTCGTATATAACCTATTCATTTTATGTTTTTAGAATATCTAGAAAAAGAATCCAAAGAGAAAGAGGAGAAAATAAATAAGATAAAACTAGTTGCTGTGAAAGCAAAGAAAGAACTAGATTCCAGCAGAAGAGAGGTAAAGTGACTTAAAAATGTAAGATTAAAGAATGTTACATTTTAGAAAATCAAGTTTTTCAGTTCATAAAAACTCTCTCTTATATATTTAAAATAGGCCCAGACTCTAAAGGAAGAACTCAAATCTGTTCAGTCAGAAAAGGATCAGTTGTCTACTTCCATGAGAGATCTCATTCAAGATGCAGAAAGCTATAAGGTAAAAGTTATTTTAATAATGAATTATATTTGTGACCTCTAAGGAAATATACTAGAAACATGAAACTTTTGTCCATAACACAGTTACCTTTTGTTTTTTAGTAAATAGTTTTTACTATGTTTTTGTATGAGATATATCATTCTAGTGTCAATATTTTAAATAGCTAGCTTTAAATAGTGCCTTGTTTTTTAAAAATAAAATTGTTTTAGGATTTCGTAATAAAATTAGTAACAATAAAAGATGGCTATTATTACTATTATTATTTAATAGTGTTCTGGCCAAATGAATAAACCTGAAGCTTAAACAATATGCTTGACAGGAAGATGAAAGCATTATTACTTGGAAGTAATATGCATGAATAATCTGAGACTCTATTATAAAAAATATAAGAATTAAAAATGAGAGTACTACAAAATTACTGAAGGCAAGATAAATACCACTGTATTTCTTTACCTATTTATTCAGCAAATATCTTTATAGCTGGGCTGAGTTCTGAGTACTGGGGAGATGGTGGTAAACCAAATAGACTAAGTTACTGCCCTCTTAAGACCTACATTCCGATGGCAATAACCGACAAGCAGACAAAAATAGAAGATACAAACTATATAGAAAAGTAAAGGTAAATAAGGAGAAGAGAGTGAGCCATAATCAAGTGGGATTTGATTAAAAGAAGAAAACCCCATAATAGCCTAAAATAAGATTTTGGGAAGAGCTTTAATGAAAAAATTTGGTACTAGATGAAGAAAACTGCAAAACATACAGGGTCCGACAAAATAATGTCCCTTTGTTACTATAAAATCATAAGCATGTAATTCTGTAACATAACAATATCGCATTCAAGGATACCATATGACAGTTTAGGTGAAATGTTCAAATTAAAACTATAAATTATTACACCCATATTATTGCCCTACCAACCACACTCAAGCAGGCCTTACTTTGCCAGACTCTGTATATAGGATGACTGAATATTATTTGAAATATGAGTTCTCAGTTTGGTTTATAAATTCTAAAACAATTTCACTAAAAATTCTAGGGGTTTTTTGGTAGGGTGATCTTGACAAGCTAGCAAGTGAAAGATGACATCTTGCTCTAGCAGACAATAAAATTTATTACAAAACTACAGTAATGTGATATAGTTCTTATGCAAAAATAAAACATTAACAGAAAACATAGAGACTTATACATAATAACAAACACTTGTAGGACAGGCTTTTCTACACACTTTACATATCTTACAGCACTTAATTGTCCAAACAACCCCCAAAAGTAGATATGTTATTAACATTGCCAGTTTACAAGTGGTGAATCTGAGGTATAACAAGATTAGGGGACTCAAGGTCGCAGAGCTGGGGTTTGATTCAGTCAGTCCAATTTTTTTTTTTTTAATTTTTATTGTTATTCAATTACAGTTGTATGTCTTTTCTCCCCTTCCCTCCCCCCCACCCCAGCTGAACCCACCTCCCTCCCCCACCCCCACCATCCCCCCCAATTTTGTCCATGTGTCCTTTATAATAGTTCCTGCAATCCCCTCTTCCCACTGTCCCCACCCCACTCCCCCCTGGCCACTGCTAGACTGTTCCCAACCTCAGTGTCTCTGGTTGTATTTTGTTTGCTTTTTTTCTTTTGTTGATTATGTTCCAGTTAAAGGTGAGATCACATGGTATTTGTCCCTCACCATCTGGCTTATTTCATTTAGCATAATGCTCTCCAGTTTCATCCATGCTGTTGCAAAGGGTATAAGCTCCTTCTTTCTCTCTGCTGCGTAGAATTCCACTGTGTAAATGTACCATAGTTTTTGGATCCACTCGTTTGCTGATGGGCACTTCGGTTGCTTCCAGTACTTGGCTATTGTAAATTGTGCTGCTATGAACATTGGGGTGCACAGGTTCTTTTGGATTGGTGTTTCAGGGTTCTTAGGGTATAATCCCAGCAGCGGAATTGCTGGGTCAAAGGGCAGTTCCATTTTTAGTTTTCTGAGGAAATTCCATACTGTTTTCCACAGTGGCCTCACCAGTCTGCATTCCCACCACTAGTGCACTAGGGTTCCCTTTTCTCCACATCCTCTCCAACATTTGTTTGTGGATTTGTTTATGTTGGCCAATCTGACTGGTGTGAGATGGTACCTCATTGTGGCTTTAATTTGCATCTCTCTGATGGCTAGTGATGCTGAGCATCTTTTCTTATGTCTCTGGGCCCTCTGTATGTCTTCCTTGGAGAAGTGTCTGTTCAAGTCCTTTGCCCATTTTTTAATTGGGTTGTTTGTCTTCCTGGAGTGCAGTCGTGTGAGTTCTTTATATATTTTGGAGATCAGGCCCTTGTCCGAGGTACCATTGGCAAATATGTTTTCCCATTCTGTTGGTTCTCTTTGTAATTTGGTGCTCTTTTCTTTAGCCTTGCAGAAGCTTTTTATTTTGATGAGGTCCCATTTGTTTATTCTTTTTTTATGTCCCTTGCTTTAGGGGACATGTCTGTGAGGATGTTGCTGCGTGGAATGTCTGAGATTTTCCTGCCAACGTTTTCCTCGAGGACTTTTATGGTGTTACAACTTATATTTAAGTCTTTTATCCATCTTGAGTTTATTTTTGTGTATGGCGTAAGTTGGTGATCGAGTTTCATTTTTTTGCACATAGCTCAGACAGTCCAATTTTAGATCTGTCCTTTCACCACATAAGCTATACTACCCCAGTGAGATTTAAAAACACAGAAACCAATGAAGAAGGAATTAGAAAACTATTTCAGAAATATCTACTTAGATTTTTTGCTTAAATCCATACACCAAAATAAATTCTAGAGGGTTAAAGAGTATTGCCAAAATAGAAGTGATTTTTTAAAATCTAGAATAAAATACTGGGTCACTAGACTTCGGAATATGAAATACTTTTCTAAACTAAAAAGCAATTAAAGAAGTTACAAAGGAAAAGATACTGAACTGTACAAAATATAAAATTAACCTGAAAATATGATAAGGGATTAGTATCCTTAATATATACAGATATCTCATAAATCCATTTTTTAAACACACTTATTTGAAATTGATATATGGACTTATTAATCTTTTATCAGCTATTAGGAGCTTGATTCTGTACATATCAAATTATTAATTTTCTCCAGAGGTAGATGAGGTATGCCAATATATTTAAAATGTAGATTTCAAAAGACTGAAAATAAGAAGAGTGAATATTCAGTAACTGTGAGACAAGTATAAAAGGTATAACATGCATAATGAGAATGCCATAAGGAGAGAAAAGAAAGGAACAAAAGAAATATTTCATACAGTAATGACTGAGCGTTTTATCAAATTAACATTAAATACCAAATCACAGATCCAGGAAGCTAGGAAACACCAAGCATGATAAACACCAAAAAATTTACACCTAGGCATATAATTTGTAAACTTCAGAACATCGAAGATTTTAAAAATCCTGAAAAAGGCCATAAGAGGAAAAATACCTTACTTGTAAGAATTGCATCCAACTTCTGGTCAAGACGGCAGCGTAGGTAAATGCAGTACTCAAATCCTCCCACAACCACATTAAAATTACAACTAAATTACAGAACAGCCATCATTCAGAACCACCTGAAATCTGGCTAAATGGAAGTCCTACAACTGGGGAGTTAAAGAAGCAGCCATATCAACACTGGTAGGAGGGGTGGAGACACAGAATCAGCTGGTCCCTCACCCACATATGGTAGATAAAAATTGGGAAGGATATCTCAGCTGTGGAGGTCCACCCAAGGAGCAAAGGGTTCCAGTACCAAACCTGTTCTCCCAGCCCAGAGTTCCAGTGCTAGAAGAGAATTCCCCATAATTCAGAGAAGTCCCGATAATTTCTGACTATTAAAACCACCATGGATTAAAGCTGAGTGAGACAGAGACTTCTGGAGTCCAAGCCAGTTTCTCTTAAAGGGCCTGCATGCAGACTTACTCAGACTCACTTGCTCTGAACTCCAATGCTAGGGCAGCAGGTCAAGAGGCATCAGAGACATACAAGGAGGAATTGAATAGCATCAGGGTGAGAGCAGGGGGCCAGCTTTCTTCCCAGACAGAAGTGCTGGCAGCGGCTATTATTCCTTTGATGAGGCCCCCTCCACCACTATCAAGATTCCATCAACCTAGCTCATACTGCCCTGCCCTGAACCCTACCCCACCCAACTTTTAGACCCATTCAAATGGTTTCCATTTGCTTTTCCATAACAATGGCTTGTCTTGGCTCATGCTTCAGATTTTCCTAAAATCTCTCAAAACACACAGCATGTGGCCTTAGCATGCCCAACCCTGGCACTAGCAGCAGCCGGCCTTGGTTCATAGCTTGCCCTCACCTGGGCTCCTTCAAGCCCAGCACAAGTAGTAGTCATCTGCAGATCACTTTGTAGCTTATGTTGGGTGGCCCTGGGCAGAGCACAGGTGGAGGCTGACTTTGGCCTGCACTTCCTGGGAATCCCCAGAACCAGTGCACCAAGTTGACAGCTTCAGACCACATTGAAGCTCCAGCAGCCAAACACCTTCCCCAAGTGATACATTCAGGGGGTAGATTTAGTGGGCACCAGAGCCCTGCTGAAACAAGTCCTGCTCTGTGGGATGTGCTCCAGCATGGTGGTCCACCTGAGACAACGTCAAGCATACCAGCATTCACATCATGGAGGTGCTAGAAGGAGAAGAGAAAGAGCAAGAAATTGAAAATCTATTTGGAAAAATGACAGAAGACATTCTTAACTTGGTGAAGAAAATAGACATACAAGTACAGGAAGCACAGAGAGTCCCAAACAAAATGAACACAACAGGCCCACACTAAGACACACCATAATTAAAATGCCAAAGGTTAAAGACAAAGAATCTTAAAAGCAGCAAGAGAAAAACAGTTACCTACAAGGGTGCTTCCATGAGACTGTCAGCTGATTTCTCAACAAAAACTTTGCATGCCGGAAGGGATTGGCAAGAATTATTCAAGTAATGAAAAGCAAGGACCTAGAACCAAGATTTATCTACCCAGCAAAGCTGTCATTCAGAATCAAATGACAGATAAAGTGCTTCCCAGACAAGAAAAAGCTAAAGTTCATCACCACCAAACCAGTGTAGATAGATAGATAGATAGATAGATAGATAGATAGATAATAGATATAGATATATCTCTTCTTTAAGAAGAAGAAAAAAAATTAAAATATAAACAATGAAAACACCAATCAACAATTGAATCTGTAAACCAAAATGAAGTAGCAGGACAGAAACAGGCTCATAGCAACAGAGAACATCTGACAGTCACCAGATTGGAGGGGGTTGGGAGGATGGGTGAAAAAGGTGAATGGATTAAGAAATACATATTTGTTGTTACAGAGTAGTCATGCAGATGTAAAGTACAGCATAGGTAATATAATCAATAATATTCTAATAACTATGCATGGTGTCAGATGGGTGTGTGATTTATCAGGTTGATCATTTAGTAAGTTATGTAATGTCTAATCACTGGAGTTTACACCTGCAACTAGTAATGTATGTCAACTATAATTGAAAATTTTTTTTAAATGATTAAAAACAAATTTAAATAAAGAATTACATATAACTTCTCAGAAACAATACACAAAATGAGTGTGGAATGAAATACTTATATTGTTGAGAGAAAAATATTCATTAACTAGACTTCTGTGCCCTGTAAAACTATCCTCCAAAAAGTGAGGTAGAAATAAAGACTTTATCAGATAAAAATTGAGGGGGTTAGTCAACATGCCTTTCAACAATTATTAAAAGTTCTTTAGAAAGAAGGAAAATGGTACATGTCAGACCCCAATAGGCATATTGAAGAACAAAGTGGGAGAATTAACACTATGTAACTTCAAGACTTACTATAAAGTCACAATGACTGATTGTGGTATTGCTGAAAGAATAGACAGATCTATGAAATAGAACAGAAAGCCTAGAAACAGACCTATATACATATAGTCAACAGATTTTTGGCAATGGATGAAAGATAATCTTCAACAAATGGTGCTGGAACAAGTAGACATCCACATGCAAAAAAAAAAAAAAAAAAGAAAGAAAGAAAGAAAATAATTAATCTTGCCCTGGCTGAGTTGCTCATTTGGTTAGGTCATTGCCCTGATAGACCAAGGTTCCAGGTTCCATCTCTGGTCAGGGCACATAGAAAAAGCGACCTGTGAATGCATTCATAAGTGAAACAACAGATCACTGTTTCTCTCCTCTCTCCTCCTCTCTTTTCTCTCTCTCTCTCCCCTCCCCGCCTCTCCCTCCCTCCCTCCCTCTCCCTCTCCCCCACTTCCTCTCCTTCTCTCTCCACTCCCCTTCTCCCTCTCCCTCTCTCTCCTCCTCTCTCACTTTCCCCTCTCTCTTCTTCTCCCTCTTCCTCTCTTTCTCTAAATGAATAAATAAATTTTTAGAAAGTCAGTAAATTTATTAAAATAAATCTAGATATTAAACCCTACAAAAATTAATTCAAAATGGACCAGAGAGCTAAATATAAAATAATGCTATTAAACTCCTAGAAGATAATAGGAAAAAACCTAGATGACCTTGGGTATGGCAATGGCTTTTAAGATAGATCACTGAAGGCATGACCTATGAAAGAATTAATAAGCTATAGTTAATTAAAAATTTACTGTGTTGAAGATAATGTCAGAAGAATAAGAAGATAAGCCACAGAGCAGAAGAAAATATTTGCAGAGGACATGTATCTGGCAAAGGACTGTTATCCAAAATATACAAAGAACTATTAAAACTCAACAATAAGAACAAAAAAAAATACCCTGATTTTTAAAATGGGCTGAAGTCCTTGACACCTCACTAAAGAAACTATACAGGTTGGAAATAAGCATATGAAAAGATACTGCACAACATATGTCATCAGGGAAATGCAAATTAAAATGAGATACCAATTAGAGTGGTCCAAATCCAAAAAAACAACACTGCCAAATATAGGTAAGGACATGGAGCAATGGGAATTCTCATTTATTGCTGGTGGGAATGCAAAGTGATGCAGCCACTTTGAAAGAAATTGGGCCATTGCTTACAAAACTAAACATACTCTTAGCATAATATTCAGCAACCATGCTCCCTGGTACTTACCCAAAGGGTTTGAAAACGTATATCCAAACAAAAACCTACACACAGATGTTTGTAGCATCTTTATTCATAATTACCAAAACTTTGAACTAATCAGATGGCCTTCTAGATGAATGGATAAATAAACCGTGGTACATTTAGACAGTTGAATATTACAGTCATGCACCACATAATGACATAAGATGGTGGTCCCATAAGATTATAATGGAGCTGAATTTCCTGTAAGAAATAGAAGGATATGTGGTTCAGAAAGGAATTTTTTTTTTATCTGATGGAAGCAATGTTGTGGAGCTTGGCAATAGATTCCCTCTCATTCACAGCACCTCAATTTTGAGTGCACAGATTATATCCTAGTCAATGACTAACCTGTTTCAGATCACAGGAACCTGTCCTCCCAAAGCTACATATTCAGAGGGCATTATAGCTCTCTTAGCTCCAGCTTGATGGTCTTCAGGGTACACAGCTGTAAATTCTTTGTTGAGGACCTAAGATCCTGTACAATGACAGAAGTCCAGAGGGGCTATTTTAACAAGGATTGAGTGCCACTGCCACTTTAGGAAAAGCTTTTGGTGGTAGTATGGAGCCAGCCTGTCCTTGTTCTTTGGAAATATTCTCAAGTTGTAATGATGTAAAACATAGATAAATTTTATTCCATCAGTTCAATGCCGGAGAGAGCCCTTTGTGCTAGATAGGGTTGATGGAACTAAAACCAAATTTCCATTGTCCAAATACTGAGTCCCTAGTTCTATGCCCTCTCCATGTTAAATACTCTTTTTTTTTTTATGAGTGCCACAAAGTTACTTGACCCAACCACTGCTCCAACATGCAATAGCCAAAACCATGTTGCCATGCCAATTCCTATGTTCCTTTATCTCTCCATCTTGATTTCTTATGGCCATCTTTCCTTCCTGACATTACTGTGGTCTGTGTCTTAACTAGCCAGTTTCTCCTCTATATTTCTGATGAGTCCAGCATATAGCCCTGTTCAGGGAGCAGCACTGACAGCTTTATGTTCTATTTTTGACTCTCCAGTGGAAGCAGGTGAAGGACTTTTGGGGCAGTGTTTATAAAGCCTACCATAGTGTACAGTAATGTCCTAGGCTTTCACATTCACTTACCATTCACTGACTGACTCACCCAAAGCAACTTCCAGTCTCCCAAATTCCATGAATGGTCATGGTAAGTACCCTGACCATTCATGGTGCACCATTTTTAAATCTTTTATACCTTATTTTCATTATACCTTTTTTATGTTAGATACACAAATATTTACCATTGTTACAGTTGCCTAAGTATTAAGTACTATTACATGCTGTACAGGTTTATAGCCCAGGAGCCTAGATGTATGGTAGGTTAGACCATCAAGGTTTGTGCAAGTACCTCTATGATGTTCCTGCAATGAAACCACCTAATTGATGCATTTCTCAAAATATATTCCCATTATTAAGTGATACACGACTGTATTCAGCACTAAAATAAGCTATTGAGCCATGAAAAAACATGGGAGAAACAAATGCATATCATTACTAAGTGAAAGAAGCCAATAAGACAAATCTATATAATGTATGATTCCAACTATATAACATTGTGGAAACAGTAAAACTATGGAGACAGTAAGAAAAAAATCAATGGTTCTAAGGGCTTATAGGGGAAAAGGGATGAATAGGTGGAACATGGGATTTTTAGGGCACCATAACTGCTCTGTAATAGTGAATATATGTCATTATACATTTGTCCAAACCTATAGAATGTACAGCACCAAGAATGAACCCTAATGTGAACTATGGACTTTGAGTGACGATGATGTTCAATGATGAACCAATGTAGGTTTATCAGTTGTGATACATGTATCACTCTGGTGGTGAATGTTGATAATGAAAGAGGTTATGCATTGGAGGGAGGGAGGTGGGTAATGGTAATTCTCTGTACTTTACCCTCAGTTTTGGAATGAGCCTAAAACTGCTTTTAAAAATAAAGTCTGTTAAAACATTTTTTAAAGTAGATTTCATAGTTATAAAATTGTTCCAATCTTTTAGTAAGTTAGAGATTCTATTTGTGATGAAGCAAAAGGATTTAAGGTCAAAACAGAGGTGCTGATAATGTTTAAGAATGATGATCATGTTTAGTAAAAACAGATATATAACTAAGTTCCATGAGGTTCCTCCGAGAGCATTATTGTTAAAATGCTGAGTAAATTTGTAGATTACTTACGAATTTAGCTAAATAGTTTCTTTTCAGTGTTTATATATTACTTACAATAATAATTTTTACCAGCTTTTTAAAGAGATCTGAATGTGCAACAGTTCTGAAGTTACAGTAATTGCCCATTATTAATTTGCTTAGAAGCATCAGCATGCCCATCACAGAAAGGAGATTGTTCCATGTATGTCATTCATTTTTTGTTCCAAGGCTCTCGTTAAGAATAATAGGTTAGAATTTCCTGTAGGGGGTCATTGTTTACTAGAGTTGGCCTTGGTATAGCAATTCAATATTTGCAGCTATTCACAACTACTAGAACAATAATGAGTAAAAACAAAAAACCAGATAGTCTAAGAGGGTTAAGGTCTTTTTAAAATTAAGGTGATTTTTGGAGTTAGATCCACATACCTCAAAAACAAGCATGGCATCTATGGAAAAGAAGACATGATTTCTCAGCCCCATGTTTATGTATGTCAGGAAGTCACAGAACCCTCAAATAAATATGGACAAACAAATTTATAAGCCAGATTCTACATTCCCAATCCTTGCCTTTTGCCATATTACTAAATGGGTAGACCATAAAATAGAAATTCAGATTCTGACAGTAACCAGTGTGAACAATAATTAACTACGCAGAGGCCCAGGGCTGGTAACTCAGTTTGTTAGAGTATCATGCCAATATGCTAGGGTTGCCCGTTCAATCCTGGGTCAGGCACAAAAAAGAATCAACCAATGAATTCATAAATAAATGGAACACCCTCTCTCCCTCTCTCTCCTTTCTCCCCCTCTCACTGTCTTCCCCTCTCTCTTCCCTCTCCCTCCCTCCTTACCTCTCTCTAAAATCAATAAATAGAACAATGTAAAAATAATAACAATCGACTATGCATAAATCAGAATTAGATTTGGTTGAGAGTCAGGATTGGCGAGGCAGAGCATATAATTGCCATGTGTGAGACTACCAGAGGAGCCTGGGAAGGTGATCCAAGGATTTAAAAGGTCCAGGGCTGGATGAAGGTCACTTTTCAGGGCTCCCAAAATAAACTTTCAAAGAAAACTCAAACATTTTCTTAGATATTTTGGATACAAATTCATTTATATGAAGGAGAACAATCAGTAGTTGTTCAGGAACAAAGGCAAAAACAGGTTTTAGAAGAAAGGGGACACAGGAAAAACTATAGACAATCTGGAAACAGTGAATCTCATTTATGTATTTTTTAAGGTGACCTGATTGGCTGCTATGTAGCAAAGAGGTCAGTCAAGGCACTCTGTCCCTGAATAGGGGCCAGCTGGGAATGTCCAAATAATTCAGTTGGTTTCATAGTATTTAGAAAATACTGAGTTTTTTGCCATAAGATATGAGAGACTATTTATATAACATCTTCAAATGGTTTACCATTATCACCTGTACTTTATATTAGAGTAGGCCTGAAACATTTCATCTTTCTTATTTAAAATTTTTTTTAGATTTTATTTATTTATTTTTAGAGAGAGGGAAACATCAATGTGTGGTGCCCGACTGGGGACCTGACCTGCAACCTAAGAATGTGCCCTACTGGGAGTCAAACTGGCGACCCTTTGCTTCATAGGCCTGCACTCAATCCACTGAGCTACACCAGCCAGGGCTTTTCTCATTTTTTTTAAAAGATGTTGTTTATTTATTTTTAGAGAGAGGGAAAGGGAAAGAGAAAGAGAGGGAGAGAAACATCAATGTGTGGTTTCCTTTCACACACTCCCAACTGGGGACCTGGCCCAAAACCCAGGCATGTATCCTGACTGGGTATCGAACCTGCGAGCCTTTGGTTCACAGGCCGTTACTCAATACACTGAGCCACACCAGCCAGGGCTCCTCCTCCTTAAATTTTGTTTATGCTTCAGAAGTTTATTTTCTGTTGATGACTCAAATATTTAACTTGGAAATATATTGTATACATTTAAAATCCTCTTTCCCTTTAATAGATCTCCTCATACTTAAAATCATCTGAATTATGCTTATTTTATTATATAATGCCAGTTAGGTATTCTATCAAATGTTGAATTTAGATAAATATTGAAGCTTCAAGAATAGACTCATAAACCTTATATCAAAATGGCTTGATGATGTAGTCTGACTGGTTGAATGTATAGTATCCTAAAGGTAATTATTTTGTCTTTTATTAAAGAATCTTTTACTAGAATATGATAAGCAGTCAGAGCAATTGGATATAGAAAAAGAACGTACTACTAATTTTGAGCATCATGTAGAAGAACTTACAAGACAATTAAGGACTTCAATTTCTCAGGTAACTTTAAGTACAGAAATGAACATTGTTTTTTGACATGAAAATTTTAATAATTATATTTCAATATTTTTGTAATTACATTTCAATTTCATATTTTATGACTATAAAATATGAATTACATTTTATTTCTGTCTAAAATTTTATCTTTCAATTTCATTTTTAATAATTATAAAATATGAATTATATTTTATTTAAAAATTTTTTAGACTTGAACATGTTAATAATTTCAATTTCAATATTTTTGTAAAATAAAATTAACACATAGTCAGAAACTTAATTTCATTTTCTTTTTCTCACTGTTGGGGAAAAAACTAGCAACTATTCTGTCTTATTTTTTTTTAATGTACTTTATTGATTATGCTATTACAGTTGTCCCATTTTCCCCCTTAATTCCCCACCACCCTGCACAACCCTCCCACAAGCATTCCCCCCCTTTAGTTCATGTCCATGGGTCGTGCATATAAGTTCTTCACTTCCACATTTCCTATACTATTCTTACCCTCCCCCTGTCTATTTTCTATCTACCATTTCTGCTGCTTATTCTCTGTACCTTTCCCCACTCTCTTCCCCTCCCACTTCCCCACTGATAACCCTCAATGTGGTCTCCATTTCTGTGATTCTGTTCCAGTTCTAGTTGTTTTCTTAGTTTGTTTTTGTTTTTTTCTAGGTTCGGTTGTTAAGAGCTGTGAGTTTGTTGTCATTTTACTGTTCATATTTTTTTTCTTCCTTTTCTCAGATAAATTCCTTTAACATTTCACATATTAAGGGCTTGGTGATGATGACCACCTTTAACTTTACCTTATCTGGGAAGCACTTTATCTGCCATTCTATTCTAAATGATAGCTTTGCTGGATAGAGTAATCTTGGATGTAGGTCCTTGCCATTCATGACTTCAATACTTCTTTGCAGCCCCTTCCTGCCTGCAGGGTTTTTTTTGAGAAGTCAGCTGATAGTCTAATGGGAAGTCCTTTGTAGGTAGCTCTCTCTTTTTCTCTTGCTGCTTTTAAGATTCTCTCCTTATCTTTAATCTTCCGTAATGTAATTATGATGTGCTTTGGTGTGTTCCACCTTGGGTCCCACTTCTTTGGGACTCTCTGAGCTTCCTGGACTTCCTGGGAGTCTATTTCCTTTGCCAGATTGGGGAAGCTCTCCTTCATTATTTGTTCAAATAAGTTTTCAACTTCTTGCTCTTCCTCTTGTCCTTCTGGCACCCCTATGATTCTCATGTTGGAATGTTTACAGATGTCCTGGAGGTTCCTAAGCCATCCCTTTTTTCTCTTCAATCCAACACACCCTACGACCTAACCAAAAAGCACTCAGTGTCGTAGGCCCTAACCTGGGCTGATGCGCACACTCCAACCAAGTTGGTATGTTGACCACAACTGTGGCTCCTAGCCCTGGGTGCCTGTTCCTGGGTACCAGATGATGGGGATCCCGGCCCTCAGGATCTGGTGTTGTGTCTGCAATATACAAATACACAGGGACTACAGAAATCCTGTGGAGAAAAAGGGGCTGCATGGCCACACTAAGTGAGAGGGTGAGAGGGCTAGAGAGAGCCCAAGAGAGAGCCCACCCCTGCCTGGACAGGCTTTTATTGCTTTTCTGGGCACATTACATGGAGGATGGTGCTCATTTACTATGCACAGGATCACCAAAGGTGATTACCTTTTAAGGAGGACAAAAGACAGAACACTGCTAATTACTTCAAAGAGAAGGATGTTACAGCTCAAGGGGGAAACTGGTCACACTCCATACTTGGGTGGTTTAGCACAGACTTTAGGTAGATAAAGGTACTCAGTAAACATTTGCTGCCTCAATTCAGAGTGAGGGAGTTTTAGCAAGAGCAAGTCTCATAGCAGTCTAGGTACAATGCAGGCCTGATTTCCCACTGGAGAACCTATCCATGGACATGGGTCCAGCCCGCCAACCTCGCTTCTCACTGGCTTTTCTGAGTGGGGGCTGAGCCACGTTTCCCACAGGTGGAACAGTTCCCCACAAATGTGGGACTGTGCAGTCTGGAAGCCACTGCCTCTCTCAGTCCACCAGCCACCTCCTCGCCACCAGTCCTTTCTACTCGGTTGCCCATCTCTGCCCCTCCTACTGGTGTGGATGAATGTTTCTTCTTTAACTCCTTGGTTGTCAGACTTCCATACAGCTCAATTTTCTCTCAGTTCTGGTTGTTTTTTGTTTTTAAATTTGTTGTCGTTCTTCTGGTTGTGGGGGAGGCACAGTGTGTCTACCTATGCCTCCATCTTGGCCAGAAGTCTATTCTGTCTTACTTATTGCTCTAATCTCAGTTCCCCTGGGGTTTTTATATTATTTTTGTATTTTCCTCTTCCACTGTTCCTGGTCTCTTGTAATGTTTGCCAATTAATATCAACAATGATAGGGCTTAAAACTTATCCTCAATTTAACATTGTTATTCTTTGGAATAGATTTTGAAATCTTTGTTTTTTTATACTATACCAAAATTCTCATTACTGTACCACTTTTCTCTTCCACTCCTGTATATTTTGTGTGTGTTTACAGCAATGAATCATTTGTCATTTTAGTGTGAAAAATTAAATTCTGATAAAGATGATCTCCTGGCTCATGTTGAAACACTGCAATCTAATGCCAAGGTATTGGAAGAACAGATTTTAGAAGTCCAAAAAGCCAAAGCAATGGCAGACAAAGAGTTGGAAGCTGAAAAACTTAAGAAAGAGCAAAAGATAAAGGTAAAAACAGTCCCATGGGATTAATTTATATTATATATCAATGTTTTTATCAAGGTATTATTTAGAAGATGGAAAGGTTAATGAGTAGCTTTTGTGGATACAGCAGAATTCTTTAATTTCTTAATGTATACAAACTATGAATTTGAGAATCCAAGCTATGATTTTCAAGTTTATATTGTTTTAATATTGAAATATTTCAAACATTTTTTATTTTACTATGTCAGATTTATTTTTGTAATTCCTTTTAAATACCTTGTTTTTTAATGTTGGTTGGCTTGGGGTTGGGGGTGGTATTTTTATTTCTAATTTTAGGAGCATGCCAGTTCTGTAAAGGAATTTGAAGAACTTCAGCTACAACTTCAAAAGGAAAAGAAACAGCTACAGAAAACAATGCAAGAATTAGAACTGGTTAAAAAGGTAAAATAAAACATCAGACTCAAAACTGAAGTCAGTATTTACATTTGTTAAACTATTCTATAAACATTGAAAATAAATGGTCCAAAACCAATATTACTTATGGTGCTAAAATAATCATTTATAAATCTCTTGCCCCCAAATATTGAAAATTTAACTTACTTTTTGAGTTCCTGTCCCTCCAGAATAATCTAAGCTCATGAATTATTAGATTTTGGTGTGATATTTTATTTTTGTACATGATTGTTGTATGACACATGAAGGTTTAATGTGAAAAGTTGAAATTTATATTATAATTACAACTTTGGCTTACTTTTCTCAACTTTTTCAAACACGGGGCTAAAAATAAAGGTATTATTATACAAGCTGCTTAAAATATTAGTGTTTATAAATAAGAGCCCAACAAGAGAAGAATTACCAGTTAAAATGAGATATGATGAAATAGTGGAAATTGGATTAAACTATTAGAAAACATTTTGAAATTACAAAGTAGAAAATATCCAACTTCTTGGATCTTCATTATTGTATAAACTTTATTTCAGAAAAGCATGGTAGGATCTGTTTATTCCTGTGGCATCTTTTTATCCATTTTACAAATGAAATTAACTGATCTAGTGTTTTATGGATCTCTTGTTTATAATACATGCAGGATGCCCAACAAACTACATTGATGAATATGGAAATAGCTGATTACGAACGTCTGATGAAAGAACTAAATCAAAAGTTAACTAATAAAAACAGCAAGATAGAAGATTTGGAACAAGAAATAAAAATCCAAAAACAGAAACAAGAAGCCCTGCAAGAAGAAATGAGTGAGCAAAACACAATTCATTTTAGCTTAACGATAATTTCATCATAATAGAATATAGTGGAGCAACATTAGTTGTTTATTTCACAAGTTTTTGATTGCCAGCCAAATGTTTCATACAGTGCTAACTGTTATTAAGGACCTGAAAGGTTGTAAAACCATTTGTGGTTCAGACATTGACAGTCCATTATGGTGCATGATGCGTTCACTTAAATATTTCTTAAGTACCTGCTGTGTGAGTAATACAAAGATAAAAAAGAGTCTTTGTTGATGATTTTTTTATTGTCAGCAGAGTGGGATAATTTAAATAGCAGTGAAATCTTTCTTTTTAAGGTGTTTATATTCCATTTTATCCATAAAATAATTTCTAATGTAAGTATCTAATATAAGCTAGAAATATCCCTTAAAGCCTAGCTTCTTCAGCTACATCTCACAAATTGATATGTTGTGTTTCTATTTTAATTCGGCCCAGGATGTTTTTTAATTTTCTTTGCATTTTTTCTTTGACATGTGGTTTATGTAGAAGTGTATTGTTAAACTCCTAACTATTTAAAGGAATTTTCACATATTTTTCTGTTAATGATTTCTAATGTAATTCTGTTGTAGTTAGAGAACATACTCTGTATGATTTAGTCCTTTTAAATGTATTGAGTTTTGTTTTATGGCCCAGAATATGATTTCTTTGCATAAATGTTCCTCACTCACTTGAAAATAATGAATTAGACTGTATTAGTTGTTAGATCGTTCTATGTAATGTCAGTTAGAGCAAGTCAGTTGACAAGGTTAAGTTTTCTATATCCATAGTGATTTTCTGACCACTGTTCTACCAAGTACTGAAAAAGGTATGTTGAATTCTCTGATCATAATTCTGAATTTATTTTTCTTTTTGGGTTTATCAGGTTTGTTTCATGTTATTTGGAAACTCTGGGGTTAGCAACATATACATTTAGTATTGCTAGCCGTTTTTAGTGATTTGATCTCTCTCGTGAGATGTTTTTCTTTTTATCACTGGCAATAGTACTTTTTCTAAAGTCCACTTTGATGTTAATATTAATTTAACCATTCTACCTTTCTTTAGTTTTCTATTTACATGGCATATCTTTCCCCATTCTTTGGCTTTCAACCTGTAAAGTCTTTATTTTGTTTATTTATTTATTTATTTATTTATTTATTTATCCTAGCTTTTCCATTCTTTTTAAAAGATTTTATTTAATTATTTTTTAGAGAGAGGGGAAGGGAGGGAAAAAGAGAAGGAGAGAAACATGATTGTGTGAGAGAAACATCAATTGGTTGCCTCTCGCACACCCCCAACTGGCGAACAGGCGTGCAACCCAGGCATGTGCCCTGACCGGGAATTAAACCTGTGACCTTTCAGTTTTCAGGCCAGTGCTCAACCCACGGAGCCACACTAGGCAGCATTCTCTTCATAGACCAAGTGTGGTTTTTATCTATTTATTTTAACTTTTATTCTATTAACTTTTTTATTGTTTATGCTGTTACAGTTGGCCCAGTTTTGCCCTCCTTCACTCCCCATCACCCCACCTGCTCCACATTTCCAGAGTCATTCCCCTCACCATTGTTAATGTCCATGGGTCCTTCATATAGGTTCTTTGACTAATCCCTTCCTCTTTGCATCATTACCATCCGCCTCTTTTCCTCTGGCAGCTGTCTGTCTATTCCCTGTTCACATATCTCTGGTTCTATTTTGCTTGTTAGTTTATTGTGTTCATCATATTCCTCTTATAAGTGAGATCATATGGTATTTGTCATTCACCAGCTGGCTTATTTCACTGAGCATAATAGTCTCCAGTTCCATCCATGCTGTCAACAAAGGGTAGGAATTCCTTCTTCTTTCTCAGTGCTGCATGGTATTCCATTGTGTAAATGTACCACAGTTTTTCAAACCATTCTTATGCTGGTGGTAACTTAGGTTATTTCCAACAATTGGCTATTGTAAGTAGCACTGCTGTGAACATAGGGCTGCATAAGTTTTTTTGAATTGGTGTTTCAGGATTCTTGGGGTATATTCCAAGCAGTGGAATCGTTTGATCAAAAGGCACTTCCATTTTTTAGTTTTTTGAGGAAATTCCGTACTGTTTTCCACAATGGCTCCACTAATCTGCATTCCCATGAACAGTATACTAGGGTTCCCTTTTCTCCACATCCTCACCAGCACTTGTTTGTTGATTTATTAATGAAAGCCATTGTGACAGGTGTGAGGTGATATCTCATTGTGGTTTTAATGTGCATCTCTCTGATGGCTAGTGAAATTGAGCATGTTTTCATATGTCCATCGTCTTTTCAGGTCCTTTGCCCATTTTTAAATTGGATTGTTTGTCTTCCTGGTGTTGAGTCATGTGAGTTCTTTATATATTTTGGAGATATAAACCTTGTCTGAAGTATTATTGACAAATATGTTTTCCCATACATTCGGTTTCCTTTTCATTTTGATGGTGGTTTCTTTAGCATGCAGAAGCTTTTTAATTTGATGTAGTGGCATTTGTTTATTTTTTCCTTTAATTCCCTTGCCCTAGGAAATATATTGGCAAAAATATTGCTATGTGGGATGTCTGAAATTTTCCTGCCAGTGGTTTCTGCTCAAACTTTTTTATGGTATCACAACTTAATATTTGTCTTTTATACATCTTTAGTTTATTCTGGTGTATGGTGTAAGTTGGTGGTCTAGATTCATTTTTTTCTATGTACCAGTCCAGTTCTGCCAACACCATTTGTTGAAGAGGCTATTTTTACTCCATTGTATACTTGTGCACCCTTTAATACTAATTAACCATAGAGACTTGGGTTTATTTCTGTGCTCTCTATTATGCCCATTGATCTATGTGTCTGTTCTCATGCTACTACCAGGCTGTTTTGATTACAGTGGACTTGTAGTATAGTTTGACATCAGGTTTCGTGATCCTTCAAACATTGTTCTTCTTTCTCAAGATTGCTGTGGCTGTTCTAGCTCTTCTTTGATTCCATATAAATTTTTGAAATGTTTCTTCAAGACCTGTCAAATATGCCATTGCTATTTTAATAGAAATTGCATTGAATGTATAGATTGCTTTGGGTAGTATGGATATTTTAATGATGTTAATTCTTCCAATCCATGAACATGGTGTATGCTTCCATTTATTTATATTTTCCTCAATTTCTTTTTTTTTTTAATTTTAATTTTTATTGTTGTTCAATTACACTTGTGTGCCTTTTCTCCCCATCCCTCCACCCCACCCCAGGTGAGACCCCCTCCCTCCCCCACCTCCACCCTTCCCCTTGATTTTGTCCATGTGTCCTTTATAGTAGTTCCTGTAATCCCCTCTCCTCACTGCCCCCTCCCCACTCCCCCCTAACCATTGTTAGATTGTTCTTAACTTCAATGTCTCTGGTTATATTTTGTTTCCTTTTTTCTTCTATTTATTATGTTCCAGTTAAAGGTGAGATCATATGGTATTTGTCCCTCACCATCTGGCTTATTTCACTTAGCATAATGCTCTCCAGTTCCATCCATGCTGCTGCAAAGGGTATAAGCTCCTTCTTTCTCTCTGCTGCGTAGAATTCCATTGTGTAAATGTACCATAGTTTTTGGATCCACTCGTTTGCTGATGGGCACTTCGGTTGCTTCCAGTACTTGGCTATTGTAAATTGTGCTGCTATGAACATTGGGGTGCACAGGTTCTTTTGGATTGGTGTTTCAGGGTTCTTAGGGTATAATCCCAGCAGCGGAATTGTTGGGTCAAAGGGCATTTCCATTTTTAGTTTTCTGAGGAAATTCCATACTGTTTTCCACAGTGGCCACACCAGTCTGCATTCCCACCACTAGTGCACTAGGGTTCCCTTTTCTCCGCATCCTCTCCAACATTTGTTTGTGGATTTGTTTATGTTGGCCACTCTGACTGGTGTGAGGTGGTAACTCATTGTGGTTTTAATTTGCATCTCTCTGATGGCTAGTGATGCTGAGCATCTATTCATATGTCTCTGGGCCCTTTGTATGTCTTCCTTGGAGAAGTGTCTGTTCAAGTCCTTTGCCCATTTTTTAATTGGATTGTTTGTCTTCCTGGAGTGCAGTCGTGTGAGTTCTTTATATATTTTGGAGATCAGGCCCTTGTCCAAGGTACCATTGGCAAATATGTTTTCCCATAAAGTTGGTTCTCCTTTCATTTTGATGCTCTTTAGTCAAGCAGAAGCTTCTTATTTTGCTGAGGTCCCATTTGTTTATTCTTTCCTTTATGTCCCTTGCTTTAGGGGACGTGTCTGTGAAGGTGTTGATGCGTGGAATGTCCGAGATTTTCCTGCCAATGTTTTCCTCTAGGACTTTTACGGTGTTAACGATGTATATTTAAGTCTTTTATCCGCCTTGAATTTATTTTTGTGTATGGTGTAAGTTGGTGATCGAGTTTCATTTTCTTGCACATAGCTGTCCGGATTTCCCAACACGATTTGTTGAAGAGGCTATTTTTGCTCCATTTTTGCTCTTGCCTCCTTTGTCAAATATTAATTGACCATAGACACTTGGGTTTATTTCTGGGCTCTCTGTTCAATTCCATCAGTCTATGTGCCAGTTCTTATGCCAATACCAGGCTGTTTTGATTACAGTGGCCCTGTAATACAGTTTGATATCAGGTATTGTGATCCCTACTGATTTGTCCTTCTTTCTTAGAATTGCTGCAACTATTCGGAGTCGTTTATGCTTCCATATAAATTTCTGAATTGTTTGTTCTATATCTCTGAAATATGTCATTGGTACTTTAATAGGGATTACATTGAATCTAAAAATCTCTTTGGATAGTATGGACATTTTCATGATGTTATTTGTTCCAATCCATGAGCATCGTACATGCTTCCATTTGTTTGTGTCTTCCTTAATTTCTTTCTTCAGTGTTGTGTAGTTTTCTGAGTACAGGTCTTTTACCTCTTTGGTTAGGTTTATTCCTAGGTACTTTATTTTTCTTCTTGCTACATCAAAAGGGATTATTTTTCCTGATTTCTATTTCTGATATTTCATTGTTGGTGTATAAGAATGCCTTTGATTTCTGAATATTGACCTTGTATCCAGCTGTTTTGCCAAATTCATTTATTAGGTCGAGTAGTTTTTTGGTGGAGTCTGTAGGATTTTCCATGTACGCTATCATCTCATCTGCAAACAATGACATTTTCATTTCCTCCTTTCCATTTTGGATGCCTTTTATTTCTTTTTCTTGTCTAATTGCTGTGTCTAGGACTTCCAATACTATGTTGAATAAGAGTGGTGAGAGAGGGCATCCTTGTCTTATTCCTGATCTTAGTGGGAAAACTCTTTTAAGTTTTTGTCCATTGAGTATGATGTTGGCTGTAGGTCTCTCATATATGGCCTTTATGATGTTGAGGAATGCTCCCTCTATTCCCACTTTGCTGATTGTTTTTATCAGAAATGGGTGCTGTACCTTATCAAATGCTTTTTCCGCATCTATTGATATGATCATGTGATTTTTGTCTTTGCTGTTGTTGATATGATGTATTATGTTTATTGATTTGCGAATATTGTACCATCCTTGCATCCCTGGGATGAATCCAACTTCATCATTGTGTATGACCTTTTTAACATATTGCTGGGTGCGGTTTGCCAGTATTTTGTTGAGGATTTTAGCACCTATGTTCATCAGCGATATTGGCCTGTAGTATTCTTACTTTGTTATGTGTTTATCTGGTTTTGGGATTAGGATGATGTTGGCTTCATAAAATGAGTTTGGGAGTCTTCCATCTTGTTGAACTTTTTGAAATAATCTGTGGAGGATGGGGGTTAGCTCTCCCTTAAATGCTCTGTTGAATTCTCCTGTGAAACTCTCTGGTCCAGGGCTTTTGTGTGTCGGAAGCTTTTTGAGTACTGTTTCAGTTTCATTAGGTGTTATTGGTCTGTTCAGGCTTTCTGCTTCTTCTTCACTGACTTTTGGAGGGTTATATTTTTCTAGAAATTAGTCCATTTCATCTAGGTTTTCACATTTCTTGGCATATAGTTCTTCATAGTAATTTCTTAAAATCCTTTGTATTTCTGTGGTATCACAGTTATAGTCTTTCCTCTTTCATTTCTGATTGTGTTTATTTGGGTCCTCTCTCGTTTTTTCTTGATAAGCCTGCATAACGGCTTGTCGATTTTGCTTATCTCTTCATAGAACCAGCTCCTGGCTTCATTGATCCTTACAATTGTGCTTTTAGTCTCTATGTCATTTAATTCTGCTCTGATCTTGGTTATTTCCTTCTTTGTACTTACTCTGGGTTGTCTTTGTTGTTGTTCTTCGAGTTCTTGTAGGTGTAGGGGTAGGTTGTTTATTTGAAATGTTTCTGTTCTTTTTAGGTAGGCCTGTATTGCTATGAACTTCCCTCTCAGGACTGCCTTTGCTGTTTCACATGGGTTTTGGATTGTTGTGAGTTCATTTTCGTTTGTCTCCAGAAACTTTTTGATTTGTTTACTATCTCATTCTTGATCCATTCATTGTTTAATAGCATGCTATTCAATCTCCATGAGTTTGAGTGTTTTGGGTTTTTTTTCCTTGAGGTTTGTTGTAGGAGAAAATGTTTGATATGATTTCAATTTTCTTGAACTTGCTGAGGCTTGTTTTGTGTCCTATCATGTGGTCTATCTTTAAAAATGTTCCATGTGCATTTGAAAAGAATGTGTACTTTTCCTTCTTTGGGATGAAAGGCTCTATATATATCAGTTAAGCTATTTCATCTAGGGCATTGTTCAATGCCACAATATCTTTGTTATTTTGTTTGGAAGATCTATCCACTTTTGACATTGGGGTGTTAAAATCTGCTACTATAATTGTGTTGCCGTCAATATCTTTCTTGAAGTCCTCCAAGATTTCCTGTATGTATGTGGGTGCTCCTGTGTTGAGTGCATATATATTTACTATGTTTATATCTTCTTGATGGATTCTTGCCTTGAGTTTTATGAAGTGACCTTCTGGGTCTCTTTTTATGGCTCTTTTTTGGGAAGTCTATTTTGTCTGATAGGAGTATTGCTACCCCGGCTTTTTTTTTTTTCCTGTCCATTTGCTTGGAATATTTGTTTCTAGCCCTTCATTTTCAGTCTGTGTAGGTCTAGAGTTCTGAGATGGGTCTCCTGTAGGCAGCATATGTGTGGGTCATGTTTTCTTATCCATTCTGCTATTCTGTGTCTTTTGATTGGGGCATTCATCCATTTACATTTAAAGTTATTATTGATAGGTTATTATTCATTGCCATTTATTTGTACTTGTGTTCCTCTCTCTTTCACTGTTTCTCTTCCTGTTTTCAAAGCAAGCCCTTTAGCATGTCCTGCAGAGGTGATTTGGAGGAGGTATATTCTTTGAGGCTTCTTTCATCCAGGAAGCTCCTTATTTGGCCTTCCGTTGTAATTGAGAGTCTTGCCGGATAAAGTAGTCTTAGTTGTCCGCCTCTGGTTTTCATTACTTGGAATATTTCTTGCCATTCCCTTCTGCCTTGGAGTGTTTCCATTGAGAAGTCGGCTGCTAGTCTTATCGAAGCTCCCTTGTATGTTACTTCCTGTTTTTCCCTTGCTGCATTTAAGATTCTCTCTTTATCTTGGAATTTTGCCATTTTAATTATAATGTGTCTTTAAGTGGGCCTCTTTGGGTTCCTCTTGATTGGGACTCTCTGTGTTTTCTGGATTGGTGTGACTTTTTCTCTCATCAAATTAGGGAAGATTTCCATCATTAGTTTTTCAAACAGGTTTTCTATCCTTTGCTCTTCTTCTTCTCCTTCTAGTATCCCTATTATGTGGGTATTATTACATTTCATGTTGTCCTGCATTTCCCTTAACCTCTCTTCAATCTTTCTGAGCCTCTTTTCCTTTTCTTGTTCATTCTGGGTGTTTTTTTCTACCTTGTTCTCCACGTCGCCGATCTGATCCTCTGCTTCATCAAATCTGTTTTTGATTCCTTCTACTGTGTTCCTCAGTTCAGAGATTGTATTGTTCATTTCCTCTTGGCCCTTGTTAATAGTTTCTATTTCCTTTTTCATGTTGATGTAGTTTATAGTGAGTTCATTGTAGTTTCCATGTAGTTTTTGGTAATTCTCTTTGAGCTCATTAAGCTTCCTTATAACAAATGCTTTGAACTCAGTATCTGATAGTTGACTTGCCTCTTTCTCATTTAGCAGTCTTTCTGTGACTTCCTTCTTTCCTTTCATTTGGGGATTGTTTTTCTGTCTTCCCATTGTTTGTGAGACTCTTCCTGTTAGCCTCTGCTTCTTAAGCTGATCTGTTCTGACCCCTGGGATATATGGTGTAAACTTCTGTGGTAGAATACCTGTGAGAATTACTGGTACAGTCTCCTTGATATCCCGAGCTCACTGATCTTGGCTGTGTTTTATGTTGGCTGTGTGTATGTCTTTGGTTTTGGTTGTCATTGGGTCTTTCTTTGGTGGGTCCTTCCCACCAACTGGTTAACTGAGGGTCAGTTTGTCCACCACATCTTCTTTTCTGTTGTGCAGGTTTGGGCAAGTTGTGTTGGAGCTGGTTCTTCCAGGTGTAGAAGGTTTTGAGGATTTTCTGTTGCCCTTGTTCAGTTGTTTGTTCTGAGTAATTTCTCCACCATTTAGTTGTATTTCCAGATCAATCCAGGGTTGAGTTAGTGTGACTCCCCCTCCCTCCTTCACCTTGTTCTGTTGTTATCTGTTGGTGGTTCCTTTGTTGGTGGGTTTCCTCTTCCAGCAGGTATAGTGGTGTTCACAGCTTCCACTTACTCTTTTGTGATAGGCTGGAGGGGGAAGGCGAAATGGTTTAACACAGAAGGAGTGTATTCTATGATATTTAAAGTACCAGCCCTTAGAGAAGAGATAGGAGATCCTTTGGATATGTATAGTGTTAACCGTGATAATTCACCCACCTAGCTACTTTTTAGAAAGGGTCAAAGATAGGACTCTTGTTGGGGTTGGGGGGGGGAAGGATTGTGAGTTGGATCTAGAAAGCCGTGAGGTTGTGCGAGGTCAGATTATGAGGTAAAATGAGAGTAAAAGGTAGAAAATAGGTGTTATGTGTAAGAGAACAGAGTCAACTACAACAGTAATAAAGGTCAGGAAACAGTGATGTGGACTGAGACCTGGGAGGGGTTCTATGTAGTATTTACAAATGTATGGAACAGCTATTATTTACAATAATAATGGAGCAACAATCATATGACCTATGTGATCTGGATAACTAGAATAGGGGGTATAGGTCCTAGACCAGCGTGCTAATGGAACATAAGTGAAGTGAAAGACACTTAATTAACAATACACTATGAAAGAGAGAACAAGGGAAAACCAGTGAAACAATGCAAATTAACCAGTCAAGCGAAGAAGACTAAACAGAAAGAAGAGAAATACAAAAATACTAATAAAATGAGAGATGTAAGACTAATGAAAAAAATAATAATACAAATACACAATATCTTGCAAGTTCTCTGGAGTAGCAAAGTGAAATTTGTTTCACTGTCTCAGCTGTTGGGATGCCCCCTCTTTGGGTCCAACTCTGGTCTTTTCACAGTTCCAGGTTTTATTGTCTCACTTGTAGGAATTAAAAACAAAAGAAGAAGAAGGAAGCAAGAAGAGATATAAAGGGAAAGAAATAAGGAATAAAACAAGAAAGAAGGAAAGAGAGGAAGAAGGTGTTTAAAGAAAAAATAATAATAAACAAAGTGATAAAGAATTACTTAAGACACACAGGAAGGTGACGTCTGGTCTACCATCTTCGTGGGCAATATTTGTATACCGTCTACTGTACAACCATGTGAGACAACACACTCAATGGTCCTTTCCTAGGATTGGTATTAAGGCCCGAATATTCTCACCAAACCACCCACTCCTAAGAGTAATGGTTGGTACCAGGGATATTATTGATGGGAGAGACCTGGTTCTTCTTGCCAATGCATGTAAAGAATTAAAGATCAGAGGTGTTTCGGCCAAGATGGAGGCGTAAGTAGACACACTGCATCTCCTTGCACAACCAAAAGAAGGACAACAACAATTTAAAAACAAAAAACAAACAGAACTGACAGAAAATTGAATAATATGGAAGTCTGACAACCAAGGAGATAAAGAAGAAACATTCATGCAGACCAATAGGAGGGGCGGAGATGGGCAGCCAGGGTGGAGAGGACTTGTGGCAATGAGGCTGGCGGACCCAGAGAGGTAGATTGTGGAACGAATGGAGCAGGCAATGCGACAGCTAGCAGACTCTGCCCGTGACCCCACATTAGAGCATAGATAAACTGGGAGGAATGGCGGGGAAGCGAAGCAGACTGCGTAACCCAGGGCTCCAGAGCAGGGAAATAAAGCCTCAAACCTCTGAGTGAAAACACCGGTGGGGGTTGATGAGGCAGCAGGAGAAACTCCCAGCCTCAAAGGAGAGGTTGTTGGAGAGACCCACAGGGGCCTAAAGCGTGGACAAGCCCACCCACTTGGGAATCAACACCAGAGGGGCCCAATTTGATTGTGGGTAGCAAAGGGAGTGACTGCAATCTGGCAGAGACTGGAGCAGGCATCATTACTCCCTCTTAGCCCCTCCCCCACGTACAGCGTCACAGCACTGGGACCAGTGTTACCCTGTCCTGTTGAACACCTAAGGCTCCACCCCTTTACGTAACAGGCTCACCAAGACAAAAAAAAAAATGACCCAAATGAAAGAAACAGATCAAAGCTTCAGAAAAAATACAACTAAGCAACAAAGAGATAGCCAACCTATCAGATGCACAGTTCAAAACACTGGTAATCAGGATGCTCACAGAATTGGTTGAATTTGGTCGCAAATTAGATGAAAAAATGAAGGCTATGCTAAGAGAAACAAAGGAAAATGTACAGGGAACCAATAGTGATACGAAGGAAACTGGGACTCAAATCAACGGTGTGGACCAGAAGGAAGAAAGAAACATCCAACCAGAAAAGAATGAAGAAACAAGAATTCAAAAAAAATGAGGAGAGGCTTAGGAACCTCCAGGACATCTTTAAACGTTCCAACATGTGAATGATAGGGGTGCCAGAAGGAGAAGAGGAAGAACAAAAAATTGAAAACTTATTTGAACAAATAATGAAGGAGAACTTCCCAGTCTGGCAAAGGAAATAGACTTCCAGGAAGTCCAGGAAGCTCAGAGAGTCCCAAAGAAGCTGGACCCAAGGAGGAACACACCAAGGCACATCATCATTATATTACCCAAGATTAAAGATAAGGAGAGAATCTTAGAAGCAGCAAGAGAAAAGGAGACAGTTAACCCACAAAGGACTTCCCATAAGACTGCCAGCTGATTTCTCCAAAGAGACCTTACAGGCAAGAAGGGGCTGGAAAGAAGTATTCCAAGTCATGAAAGGCAAGGACCTACATCCAAGATTACTGTATCCAGCAAAGCTATCATTTAGAATGAAGGGCAGATAAAGTGCTTCTCAGATAAGGTCAAGTTAAAGGAGTTCATCATCACCAAGCCCTTATTATATGAAATGTTTATCTAAGAAAAAGAAGAAAAAAAATAGGAACAGTAAAAATGACAGCAAGCTCACAGTTATTACCACAACTAAAACAAAAACAAAAGCAAATGAAGCAAACAACTAGAACAGGAACAGAACGACAGAAATGGAGATTACATGGAGGGTTATCAACAGGGGTGTGGGAGGGGGCGAGAGGGGGGAAGGTACAGAGAATAAGTAGCATAAATGATAGGTGGAAAATAGACAGGGGGAGGGTAACAATAGTATAGGAAATGTAGAAGCGAAAGACCTTATATGAAGGACCCATGGACATGAACTGTAGGGGCGGAATGTGGGACGGAGGGGGAGGGCAGGATGGAGTGGAGTGATGGGGAGGGAATGGGAGAACTATAATAGCATAATCAATAAATATATTAAAAAGAAAAAGAATTACTTTAAAGAAAAAAAGCCTCCTGTGGGCTTCATACTGGCCAAGCCAGTTTTGCTGGTATTTTTGGCTGCAGCGGGCTGAGGGAGTTTGTTTTCACTCTTCTACATTCCAGATCAGCACCTGGTCAGCCACCAGCCCAGTTCCCCTTCAGCCTCTGGTCCCGCAGCAGCACACTCTCCTTGGGACTACGTGTGCAATCACAGGGCCTTTTGTGGTGCGCACTCTCCCTGGGGTCTTCCAGGGCAGCTTGGTGGGGAGGCTGGAGCGACTGCTGCAGGAGAATTCCCCAAACTGCTGTCTCTTCTTTTCACTTTTTGTTTTTGAGAAATTCCTCCTGCTCAATCCTGCCATTCCATACAAGGAAGGGCCTGTCCTCTTGGACAGCTCACCTCTCCAGCTATACCAGGACTGTCCAGGTCAGGGCCCAACACAGCCCAACTCTCACCTCTCCCCATCCGGCACACACGGTCTCTGTGGGCTTATCACTTCGTTCTTATTCCCCACCCTAGGACTTGAAGCAACCAGGTCTCTCTCAGTGCTGCTCAAACCTTGTTTGGCAGGGGAGGGAGCTGTTAACCCGGCTCTCTCCCAAGAGTCCTGTGGCAGATCCTGCGAGTGCCGGGCCTGGGGCTGCAGTTGCCCTGGTCCCCACTCTTGTCCCAGGGACCTTATTGTCCTGAAGCAGTCTCCTTACTGTCTGTTTTTCAGTGTCCTCTACACTTTTTGGTCTCCTGTCTTCATAAACGCTGGGGTACTGTTGACTGTTCACTTTGTTCCTCAGTAGATCGGTTAGGTGTTTCACCCATATGCAGGGGGAAATGGACTCTGCTCCCACCTATCTCACCACCATCTTCCAACCTCTAGGAAACTCTTTATTTTTCCTTTAATTCTGAATGCTAGATAAACTGTTGGGTAAATTATTCTAGGTTATAGATTCCTTTCTTTGAGCACTTTAAAGATATGCACCCACTCTCTTCTGGCCTGTAAAGTTGCTCCTGAGAAATTAGCTGATCCTCTTACAGGATTTCCTTTCTATGTAAGTCTTTTTTCATTGCTTCCTTCAAGATTGTCTCTTTAACTTTTATCATTTTAATTATGATATGTCTTGGTGTGAGTCTCTTTGCATTCATCTTGTTTGGAACTCTCTGTGCTTCCTGGATCTGTTGTCTGTTTCCTTTCCCAGATTTGGAACATTTTCAGCCATTATTTCTTTAAATAAGTTTCTGCGTTTTGTTCTGTCTCTCTTCCCTCTGGGATCCCTATAATGTGAATGTTTGAACACTTGATGTTATCCCAAAGATCCCTTATCCTTGTTGTTTTTAATTCAGTTCTTTTTTTTTCTGTTTTGATCAGTTGATTCCCATTATTCTGTCTTTCAGGTTTCTAACTCATTGTTCTGTATTAGCATGTTGGCTGTCGATTCTTTCTCATTTATTTTTCATTTCTATTGTGTTATTCAGGTATGTCTGGTTCTTAAAATACTTACTTGTTGAAGTTCTCACTAAGTTCCCTTATTCCACTCTCAAGTTCGGTGAGCATCCTTGTGACTTTCTTTGAACTCATTATCAGGTATATTACCTTGTTTCTTTAAGGTTTTTTTTCTGGGGATTTTTCTTGTTTCTTCATTTTAGAAATATTTGTTTGACTTTTTGCATTAGTGTATATGAATTAGGCAAAAATACCTCTCTCTCCCAGTCATGAAAATATGACCTTATGTGTAGAAGACACTGTGAGGCCATGTGTGCTGGATGGTTTGGGCAGGCAGATAGGAGGCAGGCAGGTGCCTAAGGGCACTGGCCTACACAGCTGAGTGGCTCTGAGTGGCTCCCTTTGTTTTGGGCCAAAATGTGTTCTGGCAATGTTTCTGGGAACATGCAGAGTGAACTTGGAGGGAGACCTGAGTACCCAGATAGAGTCCCCACCCACCCTGTGTTAGTGGATGGGGATAAAAACAATAGCACTCACTAGCACCTTCAACCTTGGAAAATTCCCTCAGTCTTCAGAGAGCTCCTGTGGTTCCCCAGCCTTCTCTGTACAGTCTTTGTCTTGTTAGTTGTATAGAAAGTTGTCTTGTGTAGAAGTGGAGTCTATGTTGACTCTATGTGCTAGGTTGTTTGAAGAAGCTGGACTGGATCTGGGTAGGTGTTTATAGTTCCTGTGGCACTGGCTTGCTGGGCTGGAGTGGCTCCAAGGATATGGAGGCCAGGTGAGGCAGGAAGGCAGTTTGCATGTGATAATGCCTTGTAGTTCCTGTTTGTTCCCTATGATCAGAGGCAAAATGCTCTAGGCAATGTAACTCTAACACCCTGTGGTGGAATAGAGGGAGCTCTAGCCTACCTTATTGAAATGGAGGGAGCCATAAACAATGATGTTCACTGTCTCCTCTAGCCTAGGATAGTTCCTGTGGTTTCCCAGCCTTCTCATGTGGTCTGTTTTCTTGTATGTTGTTCAGAAGATGTCTGGCAGGAGTAATGCTCTCTCTATATATGTATATTTGAGTATTTCCATGGGAGGGAGGGAGTTCAGCATCTTCCTATGTCACCGCCATTGTTGACCTCCTTAGTTTTCTGATTTTTTACAAGAACATAAGTCCAGATTCTGTTACTCCCTCATATCCAGAAGCAGAAGTTCCAAAAAAATAACTTGAGGTAGGTTCAAAGATACTATAGTTCAACAAGATTTTAAATACATGAATGATGAGGAAATTGGATAAAAGGAAATAGTCATGTGTAGGACTATACAATAATGTCAGACATAAGATCAGGACATAAAGTGTGTGTTCTTTGTATCCTTGTTATTTTCAGAAGCCAGAATAAAGACAGAAATATTACCAGTTACAAGATTTATAGCATGCCCAATAGTAGAACAAATGCGATGCTTCCAAGAAACACAGCTTTTCCTGGTACAAAGATGTGTGGGAGAACCTTTTTATAAAAGAAACACTGTGTCATATGGGACCAGTGGTCCCAGAATTGACTTAAATATTATACAGTATCCGGAGAGCTTTTTAGAAAACCCAGGCCCAGAATCTTAAAGGTTGGGGCTCTGAAATCTCATTTTTAAAAAGCCTCATAAGTGATTTTAAAGTTAATGCTAGGTTAGGAATGTCAAACACCCAGAAATAGCAGAATTAAAACTCCCAATTCAATAAATATAAGAGCTTATTGTGTATGTAAGAACAGTTCACAACTGGGAGCTTTCAGATTCAAAGACTGATAGCTCAGGGCATGACATCATGGGATGGCTTGTAAAGCAAAAATGAGTAAGTTATTTAACTTTTATAGTGTTTGGTTGTTACAGTGAGGGTTTCCAGCTCACAAAGGATTAGTTAATAATAATTATCATATATAATTTTAGGAAGATGACTTAAGTTTTTTTATGATTATCAGAGGCAATTTACAAGAAGCACCCAAGTTAATAAGTTCATTTGTTTGGCAGAAAAAGCTAACTTTTAAGTTTAACTTGTGTGACTTAAATGGTTTTATCTGATCAGGGAATTTTCAAGTCCAGTCTCTATTTTGTATTTAATTTTAATAGGAACCACAGATAATTTGGACTCATATTCTCAGTGGGATCCCCACAATAAATGAAACAGCAAACCTTCTGTGACTCTTTTGTAATGCATGCTTCATTCAGGCTGTGGCCAAATCCCAACTCAATAAAGGTAATTCCATGAATAAATAAAATAATGAAGTCCAAGTGTGCAGAGTTTTAATGACCTACCTATATCCAGGGATAAAATTTAGACTATTCATATAATTGCACAGGTTGTCTGAATAGTTTCCAGACAATTCACTATGCATATACCATTAACGATGCATATACCATATCTTCCAGCTACATTCTTGGTGCATATAGCAGTGCTCTAGGTTGTATTTCTGCAATGCAAACTTTTGGTTTTGTGAATTTGTATATTTTTGACAGTCAGTTAGCCAAAAGGGAGGCTGATACCCTGGGGGAGGAAAAAAGTACTTATTCAAGGCCACCCATCTCTCATTGATAAATAAGTAAGAAATGAGTAGTATAGGCAGTGAGTGCTAAGAGTTCAGAGAGGAGAGAGATTCTGCGAACTAAGACACTTATATTTGGGGCTCAAGTCGAGCCTTGAAGTTCAGGTTTGGAGAGAAAAAGCCAATTGAGAACGGTATTCCTTTCTACAGCTTTGATATGAGCAAAAATTAAAAAAAATAACTTTGGAAGACTTAACTAGTTGGAATGAAGGTTTGACCTTTTAGGGAGAAGTGAAGTATAATTAGGAAGATATTTTTCATCCATCTCATGAAGTACCTTAATATTTGGGCCCTTTCTAAATACAGTGGGGAATATTTACCTGCTTAGTATATGAAATTAATTAGAATGGGGTAGAATCTTGAAAAAGCCTGTAGCCTCAAGGCAGCAAAGACCTCGGGAGGGAGTCTGGGCTAGGGAGTTGTGGTAGAGTGGAAAGATAAGGAGGCATGAAGACAATGTTCCATGCAAATAAAAAACAATAGGTCGGCTCATTTTGCCTAATGAATCAGGAATACCAGTCTTAATCTCAAAACCTCTAAGGCATCTGACCCCAGTCTAACTTTTCAACTTAATTCTCATTACTCTATCACAGGAAAAGAGTACTATGCATTTTTCCTGAGACATGATTTATCTGTATATTTCATTTGCTACTATTCTTTCTTGTCTTTGCCCTTCCACCTTTATGCTCACCTTTTAAAATTCTTCCTAATCTTAAATGTTTCCTGTGCTATGAAATCTTCCTTGTCTCATGCAAACTGTATATAACCTTTAGTCCATATGGGTCCCCGTAACCTATTGTATTCCTTTCTTAACATTTACATTTTGCTTTACATTATCATGTAAAACATTATCCCCTAATTTCATTCTATATATTTTTTGATTTCAGGGACTTACTATATCTTCCTTATCATAATTCCTAGAGTACTTAACAAGGGCTTTGTACATATTTTGTGCTTTATAAACTGCTATTTAGAACTGGGTAGTTACCAGGAAATAACTGAATAGATATGTTATTAAAAAAACCATAGTTAAGATATACTCTCACAGTATAACTGTTCATATTTACCAAGTAATGCAATGTATATGTATGGATTTAACTTCATAAACTTAATTGTTGTTTATAAGAGCTTTTAGCAACATGGCTACATAGTGTCTGTGTAACTGGTCTAGACCAGGGTTCAAGCAAACTTTTTCTGTGAAGGACCAGATAGTAAACCTTTGTGCCTTCCAAATGTTGGAAGCATATATGGTCTCCATCATATATTCTTTGCTTGTTTTACAATAGGTTATAGCCAGATATAGCCTACTGGTTGTAGATGCATACCTGTGATCTAGACAATGAATCCGTTTATTATTTTTTGATATTTGTTTCTTCTTTACCTCTGTTAGCATAGAAGTTTTTGTTTTTCTGACATTTCAGTTTGTTCCTTAGCGAACTGTTTTTCACTGCCAGTACCTTCAAAGCAATTAGTATCACAAAAATAGACAACCAAGTATATGCCTCTGATATGATACATTTGTAAATATACAGCACCAATTTTGAGGTATTTCTTAAAGTCTTTATCTTTTAGATATGCCATAAGTATATACCTTTATTTTAGAGATACAGGATGAGACAAAAGTAAGTTTATAGTTTTAAGTATGCTCAACACAGTTTATCCTTTATTTATTTATTAATTATTTTACTATTTTCCAGAAGAACAACAGTAAACCTATTTTTGCCCCATCTTGTATATATTAAAATATTTACAAATGCCCTAGCTGGTGTTGCTCAGTAGTTGGAGAATCCCCAGTAACTGAAAGGTTGCGGGTTTGATTCCCGGTCAGGGCACATACCTTAAGTTGCAGGTTCATCCCTGTTGGCGTGGGTGCACACTACCTGGGGTCCGGGCGACCCTTGTCCGGATGCATATGATCCCTGGTCCCAGTGTGGATCCCTGATCTTACCAATTGATGGTTCTTTTGCATTCATGTTTCTCTCCCTTCATTTCTCCCTTACGGTCTCTCAAAAAAGCAGATGAAAATGCCCTCAGGTGAGGATTAAAAAAAATTCACAAATGAATGGATATCTTGTAAAAAAAAAAAAAAAAAAAAAAAACGGGAGGGAGGGGGGCAGGGGACACAAGGAGTAGGTTAGGGTATAGGTCAGAGGTTAGCAAACTTGTTTTATAAAGGGCCAGGCAGTAAGTATTTTACACTTTACAGGCTGTATAGCCCCTATCACCATTAGTCAAGTCTACTGTTACTGCACTAAAGCAGTCTTAAGCAATATGTAAATAAATGAGCCTGACTGTGTATTAATAAAACTATTTACAAAAACAGGTGGCAGCCAGATTTGACCTGTGGATCTGACTCCTGGTCTGGGTAGAATAAGATTGGGCATTTGTTGGTAATTGTTAAAGCCAGGTGATGGGCAAACTGGTTATATTGCAGTATCATCACTAATGTCATTTATGTTTGAAATATTCCATAATGAAAAGCTAAGAGAAGTTTCTTTAAAAGATAGGTTAATACAAAGAAAAGACTCATTTGTTTAAATTCATTCATAAATATTGTTTCATCTTTTCTGAAATTACCTCTTCCACTAGCTTCACTACAGACTTCATTGCAACAGTATGAGGAAAAAAACACCAAAATCAAGCAATTGCTTATGAAAACCAAGAAAGAACTGGCAGATTCAAAGCAAGCAGTATGTTATTCTTCAGTTTCACATTCAATACTTATTTATAGTGTATTTATGAATAACTTTTTTTGACTTAACCAAGATTCTTATTCTGTAGGAAACCGATCAATTAATGCTTCAAGCATCTTTAAAGGGTGAGCTGGAGGCATGCCAGCAGCAAGTAGAATTCTATAAAGTAAGATTCTTTTTGCTTTTAAACATTTAGAGAAATTTTCCCATATAGAAGTGAGGTACCATTTAGGGATTTTCCTAAATATTATTTCATATATATGAGGTCTGTCCAGAAGGTATCAGCCATGTAATATGAAAAGTAGAGACATTCATTGAAGAAGCTGCAATGTACAGGAAACATTGTACCTAGGACAATGACACCTCAGTCCCCTTCAAAGTAGGTACCTTGGGACCTCACACAGTTCTCCCAGTCACCATCAGCTGCCCCGTCATATTTTTCTGAATCTATCAATGGTCTGAAATCTCTTCCCTTTCAAAGGTGATTTTAGTTTTGGGAAAAGCCAGAAGTCGCAGGTTGTCGAATCTTGGCTGTAGTGGGGCCGAGTCATCTGGGTGATTGGATGTTTTGCCATAAAACTCTGCATGAGACATGATGCATTAGTGGGTGTGTTGTCGTGATGAAGCTGCTGATCACCAGTTGCCCATAGCTGTGGCCTTCTGAATCATCCAAATAGTTTCCACGGAGGAATGTTCAAGCTTAATGCAAATTTTGATGCAGATTCATTGCTCTCTTTGCTCAGTCATAATGAATGCCACAGCCACACAGTATACATGCTCACTCAACAGCATTTACCACCCCAACTTACTAGCACAGTGAAGTCATCATTGTTCACACATGCACATTCCAGTCCACTCTCCATGGCTGCCAGGTTACATCAATGTCACACAAACCATTCTCAATATATTAACAATGGCTGGACTTATCTGGACAGCTCTCATATATATGTGTGTGTGTACACACCTATGTGTACACACACATATATACATGTAAACATGTATATGTAAGTAATATATGAAATATACATACTATATGTATAGCTATACACATATGTATCAATCATGCACATAGTCCGCCCTTTGTAGGCTTGGGTTTTACATCCTCAGATTCAACCAAGCACAGATCAAAACACTATTTTCAGTCCATAGTTGGAAATCTGCAATGCTGAGAGGCAACTATATGCATTGTTCTACACCATTTTATATAAAGATCTTGAGCATCCTTAGATTATTGTATCCACAGCGTTCTTGGAACCAATCCACCAAAAACACTGAGAGTCAATTGTATGTTTTTTCCCTAAATATTCTTCCTCTTCAGGTGTTTAATTAAACATTGAACTATATATAACATGTAGTTTGGAACTTTTTTAATGATAGATTTTTTGATTGATATTGATTTAAGTGAAACTAATTTATAGCCCTGGCTGGTGTGGCTCAGTGGCTGAGTGCCATTCTGTGAATCAAAGGGTCACTGGATTGATTCCCAGTCTAGGGCACATGCCTATGTTGCTGGCCAGGTTCCCAGTAGGGAATGCTAGAGGCAATCACACATTAATGTTTCTCTCCCTCTCTTTCTCTTTCCCTTCCCCTCTCTAAAAAATGAAATAAATAAAATCTTTAAAAAACTTAATTTATAAAGAAAACTGTTCTTTATTGTCTCAGTAGTAACAGATAATTTCGATATTTAATTATGTCCTTTAATTATTTGAGACTCAGGTCTCCAAATTCAAGTTTATGTTTAAGGAAAATTTGTTTTACTAATGATGATCATATTTACTAGAACTTAATTGAAAGATTTCACCTCTAGATTCAGCTGGCTGAGATAACATCTGAGAAACACAATGCTCATGAGCACCTGAAGACCTCTGCAGACCAGCACCAGCGTACACTGAGCGCATACCAGCAGAAAGTGACAGCTCTTCAGGAAGAGTGCCGTGCTGCCAAGGTTTGTTCTTCACACAGAAGCAGCATGTCACAGATGTTATTATCAACTAGATAGCAGTTTACTTGAGGGCTATGGTCTTGCTTTTTAGTGTTTGCTGTTAACTTAAGAATACTTGTTAGATGAATACCAGGTTCAGCTCATCTGACCCAAATACCAACTCAATCGCAACCCTGTAACTTGGATAACTTTTATTTTGTTAAAAGGAAAGACATGGGTACATGTTGTTTTTATTACAACCTTGTTTTACAATTTCAGTGCATAAAGAAGTTACTGTTTTAAAGTTTTTATTAAAGAAGTATTATAGTTTTTTATGAGACCTAAATGATTATAAAATAATATTCTAGTAGAATGGCTATTGGGACCTATTTACCTACATACAAAACAGAAAAAGTACATTAGCTTTATTGGAGGTATAGCTCTTATCTAAGCAATCTTGGCAAAAGGGTCATGGGAATTTACAGGTCACATCAGCAAAGTGGGAGACCTAGAGTTTAATTTTCCCACTCTCTTGAAAACTTCAAGTAGCTTAATTTCTTTGAATCATATTTTCTTGTATTTATTTTTTTTCAAGGGGCATATCATATGTGAATGTCTTCTTAAACTTCCAAAGGCAAATAGTTCCATTATAAAATTTAAGGATAGTACCCTGACTGGAGTGGCTTAGTGGGTTGGTGTTGTCCCGCAAACCAAAAGGTTGCTGGCTCGAATCCCTGTCAGGGTACATGCCTTGGTAGCAGGCCAGGCTCCCAGTTGCAGGCCTGTGAGATGGCAGCCAACTGATGTGTCTCTCACACATCTAAGTTTCTGTCCCTGTCTTTCTCCCTCCCTCCCCTCTTTCTAAAATAAATAAATAAATATATAAAATCTATGGGTAGTAAATCAATCTACCAAGTGTCAACCTGTGGTCTCTGGTGGCAATTCAACACCAAAGAAATCCCCACTTTGGGGTGTGGGTGAAGAAGGAAATTTTATGCAGTGCAAAACAGCTCAGTTTTGATTCAGCACAGCTGTGAAAACAGCATGGCTATGAGGCAGCCCTGGGGCCAAGCAACACTGGTCCATGCCACTGTATTGCTAGACAACTCTGTTCTGCTCCTTGCTGGTCTGCTTTGGCCTGCACTGGTCTGCACTGGTCTGCTCTGCTCTGTTCCAGTGGGGCATTTTCAGTGTTTCAGCTCAGCCAGGGAAAAGCAATCTTCAGTGGAAAGGAAAAGTGTACTCTCAGAGCAAGAGGAGAGCTCACTTAGATAGAGTCTTTGCCCCTGGCCCCCTGATTGGTTTATTTTCAGGCAAATCGGGACTCCAGAGCTTTGCAGTTTGATTAGCCTGAAAGGCAGTGTCTGATTGGTCAGATTAAGCCCCACTGAGTGGTCTGTGAAGAATCTGATGGAGATATAGCTGTGCAGCTCCAATTAGATGGGGAAAGCCTCAGTCCTACTGGTTGAAATAGGATTCCAGAACTCCCTTCTAAAAGCTGGCTCAGCTGGCAGAAACATTGCTGGCAGGCAGTTCAGTGCAGGCTTCTCCCTGAACTGCTGTTTGTGTGAGAAATGTAGAAATGGCTGCTAGACATTGTTTTTTAAATTTGAGTCCGGTTAGCCACCAGAAGCCCTTTTTAGTAGGTATCTTCTTTGTCAGGGCCCACCCAGGGAATAAAACATGGTAGAAGCGTATGTCCTGTCAGACAAAATTATATCATTCCAAATCTTTTAAAAAGTGAAAGACCAAGCAAAGTTTTTAGCTAAAGTTAATCAGGGACTAAAGAGTCAGTCATTTTCCTCATTTTCCAAAAGAGATTTTCATCTTAATTCATCAATCTCTGAAACACAGTAGAGAATCATGTGTACAATAGAAAATACAATAGAAAACTTTTTTCTCTCTTAAATGTTATAGGTGGAACACGCTGCTATAACCTCTGAATTTGAGAGCTACAAAGTCCGAGTTCATAATGTTCTAAAACAACAGAAAAATAAATCTGTGTCTCAGGCTGAAACCGAGGAAGCTAAACAAGAAAGGTAAAGTCTGAATTATAAGACACATGTAGGGTTTTTCTCCCCAGGCCAAGTTCTTCACCACTTAGGTTGAAAATCCTATTTGGTTTCTTTCGACTATGGAATTTTACATGTAATGACCAACAAGAACAGAGATTTTGGCTTCACTGTGAACTCAGACAGCACCAAGGAAACATAACTATGAAGGGGACTGTTACAAACTCAAAAATATGTGTAAAATAAACACTGAAACCATGATATAGTCTTTCAGATGTAAGCATAATACTTTTATCTTGTACTAGGATCTGGTCATAGTGGAAATACCAAGTTATATTATGATTAGGTTTTCTAATTTTTATTTATTTTTCTTTCTTTTTTTTTAATTATTGTTAAAGTAAGTTGTCTCCATTTTCCTTCCACCACTACCCCCAACCCCAGCCATGCCAGCATCCCACCCTTGATCCTACTACTCCCCTTTGGCTTTGTCCATGTGTTTTTTACACATGTTCATTGACAACCCTTCCCCTTCTTCCCGCCATTATCCCCTCCCACCTTCCCTCTGGTTACTGTCAGTTTGTTCTTAATTTCAATCTCTCTAGTTATATTTTGCTTGCTAGTTTGTTTTGTTGATTAGGTTTCACTTATAAGTGAGAACATACGGTATTTGTCTTCAATGCCTGGCTCATTTCTTACCATGATTCTCTCCAGATCCATCCATGTTGTCACAAAGGGTAGGAGCTCCTTTCTGCTGTGTAGTATTCCATCGTGTAAATGTACCACAGTTTTCTGATCCACTTGTTTACTGATGCGCTCTTAGGTTGCATACGTACTTGACTATTGTAAATTGTGCTGCTATGAACATTGGGGTTTGTAGGTTCTTTTGAATTGGTGTTTCAGGATTCTGAGGGAATAGTCCCAGCAATGGAATTGCGGGGTCAACAGGCAGTTCAATTTTTAGATTTCTGAGGAAATTCCATACTATTTTCAACAGTGGCAGCACCAGTCTGCAATCCCACCTAGGGTTCCCTTTTCTCCACAACCTTGCCAGCACTTGTTATTTGTTGATTGGTTTATGATGGCCATTCTGACCTTTGTGAAGTGGTATCTCATTGTAGTTTTAATTTGCATCTCTCTGATGGCTAGTGATGCTCAGCATCCTTTCATATGTCTCTGGGCCCTCTGTATGTCCTCCATGGAGAAGTATCTGTTCAGGTCCTTTGCCCATTTTGTAATTGAGTTGTTTGTCTTCCTTGAGTGGAGTCTTGTGAGTTCTTTATATATTTTGGAGATCAAACCCTCGTCCGAGGTATCATTGGCAAATATGTTTTCCCATACAGTTGGTTCCCTTTCCATTTTGCTGATGTTTTTCTTTAGCTGTGCAGAAGCTTTTCATTTTGGTGAGGTCCCATTTGTTTTATTCCTTCCATTATGTCCCTTGCTGTAGGAGATAAGTCAGTGAAAATATTGCTATGTGGAATACCTGAGATTTTCCTATCCATGTTCTCCTCTTGGACTTCTACAGTGTCATGACTTATATTTAAGTCTTTTACCCATCTTGAATTTATTTTTGTGTACGATGTAAGTTGGTGGTTGAATTTCATTTTTTTTCATGTAGCTGTCCAGATCTCCCAACACCATTTGTTCAAGAAGCTATTTTTACTCCATTTTATTCTGCTGCCTCCTTTGTCAAATATTAACTGACCATAGGGACTTGAGTTTATTTCTGTGCTCTCTATTCCGTTGCATTGATCTATGTGTCTGTTCTTAGGCCAATACCAGAGTGTTTTGATTACAGAGGCATTGTAATATAGTTTGATATCAGGTATTATGATCCCTCCTACTTTGTTCTTCCTTCAAAATTGCTGAGGCTATTGGGGTTGTTATGGTTCTGTATAAATGTTTGAAATGGTTGTTTTATATCTGTGAAATATGTAATTGGTATTTTAATAGGGATTGTGTTGAGTCTATAAATTGCTTTCAGTAGTATGGAAATTTTGATGATGCTAATTCTTCCAATCCATGAGCATGATACATGCTTCCATTTATTTGTGTCTTCCTTAATTTCTTTCTTCAAGGTTGTGTAGTTTTCTGAGTGCAGGTCTTTTACCTCCTTGTTACGGTTTATTCCTAGGTACTTTATTTTTATTGTTGCTATAACAAACAGGATTTTTTTCCCCTGATTTCTTTTTATTTCATTGTTAGTGTACAAAAATGCCTTTGATTTCTGAATATTGACTTTGTATCCTGCTGTTTTGCTAAATTCACTTACTAGGTCTAGTAGTTTTTGGGTGGTGTCTAGGATTTTCTATGTATACTATCATGTGATCTGCAAACAATGACAGTTTTGCTTCCTCCTTTCCAATTTGGATGCCTTTTATTTCTTTTTCTTGTCTAATTGCTGTGGCTAGGACTTCCAATGGTATGTTGGAATGCTGTGCATTCCAGTGGTATGCATAGAAGTGGTGAGATCAGGCATCCTTGTCTTGTTCCTGATCTTAGAGAGAAAGCTTTTAGTTTTTGCCCATTGAGTATGATGTTGGCTCTAGGTTTCTCATATATTGCCTTTATTATGTTGAGGTATACTCCCTATACTCCCAGTTACTTAAGGTTTTTATCATGAGTAGGTATTGTACCTTATCAAATGATTTTTTTCCACATCTATTGATATGGTCATGTGATTTTTTTCTTTCTTTTTTTGAAGTATTATGTTTATTGATTTGCCAATATTATATCACCCTTGTATCCCTGGGATGAATCCCACTTGGTCATGGTGTATGATCTTTTTAATGTATTGCTGGATGCAGTTTGCCAATATTTTGTTGAGGATTTTAGCGTCTATGTTCATCAGTGATATTGGCCTGAAGTTTTCTTTCTTTGTTGTGTCTTTATCTGGTTTTGGGATTAGGATGATGCTGGCGTCATAAAAAGAGTTTGGGAGTCATTCCTCTTCTTGAATTTTTTTGAATAATCTCTGAAGGATAGGGGTTTGCTTTTCCTTAAATGTTTTGTGAAATTCTCCTGTGAAACAGTCCAGTCCACAGCTTTTGTGTTCCGGAAGTTTTTTGATTACTGCTTTGATTTTGTCAGCTGTTATCAGTCAGTTCAAACTCTCTGCGTCTTCTTCATTCAGTTTTGGAAGATTATATTTTTCTAGAATTTTGTCCATTTCACCCAGGTTGTCAAATTTCTTGGCATATGGTTCTTCATAGTAATTTCTTACAATCCTTTGTATTTCTATGGTATCTGTTGTAATCTCCCCTCTTTTGTTTCTAATTTTGTTTATTTCTGTCCTCTCTTTTTCTTGATGAGTCTGCTTAAAGGCTTGTCGATTTTGTTTATCTTTTCAAAGAACCAACTCCTGGATTTATTGATCCTCAGAATTGTTCTTTAGTCTCTCTGTCCTTTAATTCTGCTCTGATCTTGGTTATTTCCTTCCTTGTACTCACTCTGGGCTGTCTTTGTTGTTGTTCTTCCAGTTCTTGTAGATGTGGGATTAGGTTGTTTACTTGAAATGTTTCTGTATTTTTTTAGGTAGGCCTGTATTACTATGAACTTCCATCTCAGGACTGCCTTTCCTGTGACCCCTAAGTTTTGGATTGTTATGAGTTCATTTTCATTTGTTTCCAGAAACTTTTTGATTTCTTCCTTAATCTCACACTTAACTCATTCATTGTTTAATAGCATGCTATTCAATATCCACAAGTTTGTGTGTTTTTGACTTTTTTTCCTTGAGGTTGTTTTCTAATTTCAAGCCCTTGTGGTCTGAGAAGGTACTTTATATGATTTAAATTTTCTTGAATTTTTTGAGGCTTGTTTTGTGTCCTATCATGTGGTCTGTCTTTGAAAATGTTCCATGTGCATTTGAAAAGAATGTCTATTTTCCTTCTTTGGGTTGAAAGGGTCTATATATATCAGTTAAGTCCATTCGGTCTAGGGCATTGTTCATTGGGGCAATATCCTTGTTGTTGTTTTGTTTGGAAGATCTCTTCCATTGTTGACAGTGGGGTGTTAAAATCCCCTAGTATGAATTGTTGCTGTCAATATCTTTCTTCAAGTCCTCCAAGATTTTTCTTATATGTTTGGGTGCTTCTATGTTGGGTGCATATATGTTTACAATGCTTCTATCTTCTCGATGGATTCTTCCCTTTAGAATTATGAGGTGTCCTCTGTGTCTTTTTATGGCCTTTGTTTTGGAATCTATTTTGTCTGATATAATTATTGCCACCTCAGAGTTTCTTTCCTGTCCATTTACTTGGAATATTTTTTCCAACCGTTTACTTTCAGTCTGTGTAGGTCTTTTGTTCTGAGGTGCATCTCTCTTAGGCATTACATGTGTGGGTCATGATTTCTTATCCATTCAGCTACTCTATGTATTTTGATTGGATATTTAATACATTTACATTTAAGGTTATTATTGATAGGTATTATTCATTGCTATTTTACTCCCTTTGTACCTGTGTTCCTCTCTCTCTCATTCTTTTCTTCCTTTTTTAAAACAGTCTCTTTCATGTCTTGCAGTGCTGGTTTGGTGGAAGTGTAGTCTTTGAGGCTGCTTTTGTCTGGGAAACTCCTTATTTTACTTTCCATTTTAATGAGAGCCTTGCTGGGTAAAGTAGTGTTGGTTGCAGGCCTTTGCTTTTCATTACTTGGAATATTTCTTTCCAGTCCCTTCTGTCTTGCAGTGTTTCCATTGAGAAGTCAGCTGCTAGCCTTATGGGGGCTCCCTTGTATGTTACTTCCTTTTTTTCCCTTGCTGCCTTTAAGACTTTGTCTTCTTCTTGGAATTTTGCCATTTTAATTATGATGTGTCTTAGAATGGGCCTCTTTGGGTTCCTCTTGATTGGGACCCTCTGTACTTCCTGCACTTGTGTGACTTTTTCTCTCATCAAATTAGAGAAATTTTCCATCATTACTTTTTCAAACAGGTTTTCTATCCCTTGATCTTCTTCTCCTTCTGGTATCCCTATTATACGGATATTATTACATTTCATACTGTCCTGAAGTTCACTTAACACCTCTTCATTCTTTTTGAGTGTTTTTTCCTTTTCTTGCTCTTTTTGGGAGTTTTTCTCTACCTTGTCATCCAGCTTTCTGATTCAGTCCTCTGCTTTATCGAGCCTGCTTTTGATTCCTTCTACTGTGTTCTTTAATTCAGACATGGTATTCTTCATTTCCTCTTGGCCCTTGTTGATAATTTCTGTTTCCTTTTTCTTGTTGATACAATTTGCAGTAATTTTCTCATATTTCCCTGTAGTTTTTGGTAATTCTGAGAGTTCTTATTGAGCTTCCTTATAACCATTGTTTCAAACTCAATATCTGATAGTTGACGTGCCTCTATTTCATTTAGCCTTCTTTCTGAGACTTGCTCCTTTCCTTTTTGGGGGGTTTGCTTCTTTGTCCTCCCATTGTTTGTGAGACTCTTCTTGTTTGCCTCTGCTTCTTATATTCTGTTTTGACTCCCTGAATTTGTGATGTGAACTTCTATGGTAGGAGACCTGTGAGATTCAGTGGTGCATTCTCCTTGACCTCTTGAACTTGATGCTCTTCAGATGCCCTTTATGCCGTTTATGTTTTCTCTCCAGATGTAATTGAGTTTTGATTGTTGTTGGGTTGTTGTATGGTAGGTCCTTCCCTCCAGCTGGTTGACTGAGGGTCCTCTGCCCACCATGTCTTGTATGCTGTTGTGCAAGTGTTGCCAGAACAAAACCACAAAGCCCAGGGAATAAACCTACATTCACAGAAATATCTCCTGCCCTCCTGCAATCCCATTATCAATGCCAATAAACTAGTATTAATAAGGGGTTAAGGATATTTAAGACTATGATATGCAAGTAGGGAAATAAACTATAGTATCAAATCTAGTGACTTTAATGTTCACAGACTTGCTGGACAAGAAATAAATATTAGAAAGCTGTGCAGGATAGAAAATATCACTGATCATGGAGAAGACCACAGTGGATTTTATCTTGGTAGCCTCTAGTTTTTACCACTGTTTTTTCTTTCTGGATCCGCCTCTGGTGATGTCAGATGTTAGCCTATCTGACCTTAGGCGCCCTGCTCCAATACTGCCAATGATCTGCTGTCTGTGACTGTTTAATTCATTTGTTAATCTAGTTGTTCTTCACTCAGCAGTGAGGCTTAAGCCCCATAGGATAAGGCAGTATCCCTCCTGGGATCGGGGCTATTGTTTCCCCTCAGGCTGCAGCCGCTCTAAGGGGAGTGATCTGCTTGAACAGGATGGCTGCTGCTGTAGGCATAGTGATTCAGCACCAGTATCCAGGGGCCTCTCTCTCAGTTCTCTCCCAAAGTCTCCATCCCCAGTCTCTCTTCAAGTGTCTCTAGTCCACACTGCCCCGCCTTTGCCAGGGATTTACTATTTGTGGCTATCTTCTTCAGTTGTTATTCTAGTCACTGTGCACTCAGCAGTCAGGCTTAACCAACAACAGAGCCAGGTCAGAGTCTCTTCCAGGAGGTTGGAGGTATTGTTTCTCCTCAAGCTGCTCCTGCTCTGAGGGGAGTGGTCTGCCTGAGCACAAGGGCTGCTGCCCTTTAGAGGATGACTCAGCACCAGGTTCCCCGCAGCTACTCTCTCAAATCTCTCCCCAGAGTTTCTGTCTCCAGTGTCTCCTCAGGCGTCTCTAGCCTACTCTGCCCCTGCCTTTGTTGGAGCCTCAGGTACGTGGCTACAAATGAAAATTTGTGCATTGACCCTTTAAATGGCTCTTTGTATCTCCAGCCATCCATCTCTGGCAGAGAACAACCCTGCCACTTTTCATTGCTGGTTGTTATCTGTGTACTTTTGGGGGCTCTGGTATTCTAGGCTGGTGCCAAGCTTAGGGTTTAGACCCTATTCTTAGGGGGATCCAACTGGCCACTTAATCATCCCTATGATACTGCCACCTGTGGGCACCTGGCCAGCCCTCCCGGGTCTCTACTGTACTCCTTACCAAACAGGTTGTGCTGAAGCTGATTCTTCTCCCATTCTGAGGTTATAAGGCTTTTTTCTCACTATTGTTTAGTTGTTTGTTCTGGGTGATTTCTCCACAATTTAGTTGTAATTCCAGATTTGTCCTGGGAGGAAGTTGATGTTGTTTCCATTCACTCCTCCACCATCTTGCCTCTCTAGGTTTTCTAATTTTTAAAGTTTAGAAGCGGAGGAATAAAAATGGTTCCATGATCTACTTAATCACCATTAATTATGCTGAATAGAATTTTCTGAACATTTTACTTACTTATAAAGTACTAAATTTGGGTCTGGAATTAATTTTTTTAAAGTTTATGAACATCTCAATTACTATTTTAACAGGGTATTGTTTGATGTTTCTTGAAACTGCCATTCAAATTACATTTGTAATTTTAAAATGTACTAGGAATAAAAGATAGGTAAGGCATTCTACAGCATGTGTGTTTTGTTCTTAAAAGTAGAAGTTCAGTGTTAATCTGGCTCTTACTGTTCTAAGTAGGACTAAATATCAGTATTTGTATGTTTATGCTTGTATTAACTTTGTTTGGCTGTCTATTAAATAAGGAACTATAAGATGAAAATGATGAGATATTTTCTCCATCAATAGCTCATCTTAAAGCTGAAACTAAATATTGACAAAATATAAAAACATCACCATTTGTAAGACTTAGACTTTTGTGCTAGAATTTGGGTTCAAATTATTTTAATATAAATGTTTTATATTCCTCCTACTTTCTTACACATTACTAAAAAGAAAAAAACTAATATTTTACTGTGCCCTGACCAGTGTGACTCAGTTGGTTGGGCGTCATCCCATGAACCAAAGGGTTGCCAATTCAATTCCTGGTCAGGGCCCGTGTTTGGGTTGTGGGTTCTGTCCCCAGTTGAGGCGCAAACAAGAGGCAGCTGATCGATGCTTCTCTCTCACTTCAATGTTTCTTTCCCTTTCTCTCTCTAAAAAAGTAAATAAAAATAAAATCTATTGAAAAAAAGAAAGAAAACTAATAGTATATTGTACTAGTTGTTGCAGAATTATTGGTTGGAATTCAAGACCTACCTAGAAAGTCCACGATTTCCAGGGACTTTCTCATAATGGTTAGCTTACAAGTGTATTTTTCTTTTTAAATTAATGGCATAGCCTTACAACATAAGGTTTTTTTGATGCCTTTTCATGGTCTACTCCATTTGAATATGAAATTTGTAAGTTAAAAGACTTTTTGTAAATCTGTATTATCTGAGATTTTTTTTAAAATCTGTAATGTATTTTGTATTGTATTTAATCCTAGTCTCTCAATTCTTCTGATTATATTTCCTTTAGAATCATACATAATAATAGCAGGAGTATGACATTGAAAGATTAAAAGTAAAGTTTATTTGAAACCACAAGTTCATGTTCACCTCTTCCAGAAATTTTTGTTTATTTCTGTTTTTAGAGAACACCTGGAAATGCTGGTTGACCAACTAAAAATCAAATTACAAGACACCCAAAATAATTTACAGATCAATGTGTGTGAACTTCAAACATTACAGTCTGAACACCATACTCTTCTAGAAAGACACAACAAGATGCTGCAGGAAACCGTGTCCAAAGAGGCAGAACTCCGGGAAAAGTACGGTGGCTAATAGCTATAGCAGTGTTTGTGCCAGTGTTTGGAACTCCTAATGTGTTGCTTCTTGGGATAAATACAAATTGAAAATAACAAATAGATATTTCTGAAGGCTTGGTAACTGTGTTTTCTACCTTAAAACTCCCCTTTGATTATTTTGGTACATAGTTTTTTTAAGACAGAGACTCATCCAATACTATTGTCTTTCCTATGGCCTTCATGGCCAGAGTGTTTCTTTAAAAAAAAAAAAAAAAAAAAACTACTTTCCTAACAAGGTGTCAAATTAGAAGCATTTTTTTGTTCTCTCTACAGGAAAGTGTGCAAACAGCTGCTAACAATGAAAAGAATACACAACTTACCTTTGAAGCTCTGTCTTTAACTTGTTACACTTTTGTTCATTAGTACCTTATAAATAGACATTAGGGGTATTGGCAGAATAAATAGATTATAGTGAACAAGGAACTTTGAATTCCTGTCATAAATTGGGTGATGATATTAGTTCTGTCTTAGATTGAGGAAAAGAATTCTTCATTAAACATCTTTCATTGAGGATGTTAGGATACTGTACATATGTCTGGTGTGTTTATAATACATGCCCAATCTTGTGCTAATCTTAAAAGTGAAAGCACTTTATTTTCTTGCCTTTTAAATCTTTCAACAGTGTGATTTATATGTTAATTTCATAAATCAAAAGTTTCAGTGAAGGTCTACCAGTTTTCTAGCTTTCACCAGGGATTTTATCATGAGACAAGCTTATATATAAGGATGCAAACTTGATGTTTACATCAGAAATTTCCAACAATTATTCTTTACTCCAGAAAATTTATTACAAACTTTACTGCTTACACGAATACAGTGCAAGTGATGCTTCTGAAGTAATTTAGTCATTCCGTAAATATTTATTGACCAGTCACTCTTCTAAGTGCTGGTCTGTGTTCATAGCATTTTGAGATATTTATATGGGTCTTCACCCTAAATATTAAAAGCTAATGACATTGTTGCCCTCTGTGCCCTATTACTCTTTTTTTTTTAGCTTTCAACTTTTTAAAATATATTTTATTGACTATGCTATTACAGTTATCTCATTTTCCTTTCTTTATTCCCCTCTGCCCTGCACACCCCCTCCCAACCACATTCCCCCCCGCCTTTACTTCTAATGTCCATGGGTCCTTCATATGAGGTCTTTCGCTTCTACATTTCCTATACTATTCTTAACCTCCCCCTGTCTATTTTCTACCTACCATTTATGCTACTTATTCTCTGTACCTTTCCCCCTTCTCTCCCCCTCCCACTCCCCTGTTGATAACCCTCCATGTGATCTCCATTTCTGTGATTCTGTTCCTGTTCTAGTTGTTTGCTTAGTTTGCTTTTGTTTTGGTTTTAGGTATGGTTGTTAAAAACTGTGAGTTTGCTGTCATTTTTACTGTTCCTATTTTTGATCTTCTTTTTCTTAGGTAACTCCCTTTAACATTTCATATAATAAGGGCTTGGTGATGATGAACCCCTTTAACTTGACCTTATCTGAGAAGCACTTTATCTGCCCTTCCATTCTAAATGATAGCTTTGCTGGATACAGTAATCTTGGATGTAGGTCCTTGCCTTTCATGACTTGGAATACTTCTTTCCAGCCCCTGCCTGCCTGCAAGGTTTCTTTTGAGAAATCAGCTGATAATCTAATGGGAACTCCTTTGTAGGTAACTGTCTCCTTTTCTCTTGCTGCTTTTAAGATTCTCTCCTTATCTTTAATCTTGGGGAATGCAATTATGATGCGCTGTGGTGTATTCCTCCTTGGGTCCAGCTTCTTTGGGACTCTGAGCTTCCTGGACTTCCTGCAAGTCTATTTCCTTTGCCAGATTAGGGAAGTTCTCCTTGATTGTTTGTTCAAATAAGTTTTCAATTTTTTGTTCTTCCTCTTCTCCTTCTGGCACCCCTATCATTCGCATGTTGGAACGTTTAAAGATGTCCTGGAGGTTCCTAAGCCTCTCCTCATTTTTTTTGAATTCTTGTTTCTTCATTCTTTCCTGGTTGGGTGTTTCTCTCTTCCTTCTGGTCCACACCGTTGATTTGAGTCCCAGCTTCCTTCGCATCACTATTGGTTCCCTGTACATTTTCCTTTGTTTCTCTTAGCATAGCCTTCATTTTTTCATCTAATTTGCGACCAAATTCAACCAATTCTGTGAGCTTCCTGATTACCAGTGTTTTGAACTGTGCATCTGATAGGTTGGCTATCTCTTTGTTGCTAAGTTGTATTTTTTGTGGAGCTTTGATCTGTTCTATCATTTGGGCCCTTTTTTTTTTGGTCTCAGTGCACCTGTTATGTAGTAAGGGGTGGAGCCTTAGGTATTCACCAGGGTGGGGCAACCCTAGTCACTACATTGTAACTCTGTATGTGGGGGAAGGATCCAAGAGGGAACTGTGCCGCTTGCTCTGCTTTCTGCCTGTTTTCAGTCACTTCCCCCGCTACCCACAAGCAAATTAGGCCCTTCTGGTGCTGATTCCTGGGTGGTGGGTTTGTGTATGTTCTGCGACCCTGTGGGTCTCTGCAATGACCTCTCCTGTGAGGCTGGGATTTCTCCCACTGCAACCTCAACCACCACCGGTGTTTTCAATCAGAGGTTTGAGGCTTTATTTCCCTGTGCTGGAACCCTGGGTTGTGCAGTCTGTCTTGCTCCCAAGTTGTTCCTGCCTGTTTATCTGCATGCGAATGTGGTACCTCCCAGTCTGCAATCTGCCAACACCTTACTGTGAGTCCTCTCCTCCTGGCTACCCACCTCTGTCCCTCCTACCAGTCTGGATGAATGTTTCCTCTTTAACTCCTTGGTTGTCAGACTTCCATAGAGTTCGATTTTCTGTAAGTTCTGCTTGTCTTTTGTTCTTAAATTTGTTGTTGTCCAGTATTCTGACTTCAGGCCAAGATGGAGGCGTAGGTAGACACACTGTGCCTCCTCGCACAACCAAAAGGAGGACAACAATTTAAAAACAAAAAACAACCAGAACTGACAGAAAATCGAACTGTATGGAAGTCCGACAACCAAGGAGATAAAGAAGAAACATTCATCCAGACCGGTAGGAGGGACGGAGACAGGCAGCCTGGGTGAAGAGGACTTGCGGCAAGGTGGCGGGTTGTGGAAGGGGGCAGGCTAGGCTGCAGCTAGCAGACCCCACAAGGTGGGGGCTGGCAGACTGCCGTCCCACATTCATGCATAGATAAACCGGGAGGAACAAAGGGGGAGCGAAACAGTCCGTGCAACCCCAGGGCTCCAGCACAGGAAAATAAAGCCTCAAACCACTGATTGAAAACACCTGTGGGGGTTAAGGAGGCAGCAGGAGAAACTCCCAGCCTCACAGGAGAGGTTGTTGGAGAGACCCACAGGGGCCTAGAGCAAGCACAAGCCCACCACTCGGGAATCAGCACCAGAGAGGCCCAATTTGATTGTGGGTAGCAAAGGGAGTGACTGCAATCCAGCAGAGAGTGGAGCAGGCATCATTGCTCCCTCTTGGACCCTCCCCCATGTACAGGGTCACAGCACAGCGACCAGTGTTACCCTGCCCTGGGGAACACCTAAAGCTCCGCCCCTTTAAGCAACAGAAGCACCAAGACAAAAAAAAGGCCCAAATGACAGAACACTTCAAAGCTCCAGAAATAATTCATCCAGCAGCAAACAGGTAGCAAACCTATCAGATGCACAGTTCAAAACACTGGTAATCAAGAAGCTCACAGAATTGGTTGAATTTGGTCACAAATTAGATGAAAAAATGAAGGCTATGCTAAGAGAAACAAAGGAAAATGTACAGGGAACCAATAGTGATGCGAAGGAAACTGGGACGCAAACCAATGGTATGGACCAAAAGGAAGAAAGAAACATCCAACCAGAAAAGAATGAAGAAACAAGAATTCAAAAAAAATGAGGAGAGGCTTAGGAACCTCCCAGACATCTTGAAATGTTCCAACATGCAAATGATAGGGGTGCCAGAAGGAGAAGAGGAAGAACAAAAAATTGAAAACTTATTTGAACAAACAACCAAGGAGAACTTCCCTAATCTGGCAAAGGAAATAGACTTGCAGGAAATCCAGGAAGCTCAGAGAGTCCCAAAGAAGCTGGACCCAAGGAGGAACACACCAAGGCACATCATCATTACATTACCTAAGATTAAAGATAAGGAGAGAATCTTAGAAGCAGCAAGAGAAAAGGACATGTTACCTACAAAGGAGTTCCCCTTGCAGGCAAGAAGGGGCTGGCAAGAAGTATTCCAAGTCATAAAAGGCAAGGGCCTACATTCAAGATTACTGTATCCAGCAAAGCTATCATTTAGAATGGAAGGGCAGGTAAAATGCTTCTCAGATAAGGTCAAGTTCAAGGAGTTCATCATCACCAAGCCCTTATTATATGAAATGTTAAAGGGACTTATCTAAGAAAAAGAAGATAAAAAATAGGAACAGTAAAAATGACAGTAAACTCACAGTTATTAACAACCACACCTAAAATAAAAACGAAAGTAAACAACTAGAACAGGAACAGAACCACAGTAATGGAGATCACATGGAGGGTTATCAACAGGGGATTGGGAGGGGGAGAGGGGGAAGGAAAGGCACAGAGAATAAGTAGCATAAATGGTAGGTAGAAAATAGACAGGGGGAGGTTAAGAATAGCATAGGAAATGTAGAAGCCAAAGAACTTATCAGTATGACCCATGGACATGAACTATAGGGGGGAATGTGGGAGGGAGGGGCAGAAGAGGAAGAGGAGGGAAGATGGAGTGAAGTGGGGGAAATGGTATAACTGTAATAGCATAATAAATATATTTTAAAAAATAAAAAGGTAGTGGAAACAAAAAAATAAATAAAAATAAATTTGTTGTTGTCCTTCTTTTGGTTGTGTGAGGAGGCCCAGTGTGTCTACCTATGGCTCCATCTTGGCTGGAAGTCTTGTTTTTTGTTTTTAAATTTGTTGTTGTCCTTCTTTTGGTCATACAAGGAGGCACAGTGTATATACCAATACCTCTATCTTGGCTGGAACTATTACTCTTTTTAAAACATTTTAATATTCAAACTTTCCCTGTATGAGATTTTTGTAATTACTGCGGAGGAATAAATAAGGTGACTATCTAATACCTGCGTTGCCCAGAGGACCCAGCTAATATAAACACCCCAGTAACAGCTGGGACAGAACAGTGAACTCTCATCATCATAGTTGTTCTAGTTCCAGGTTGGGGTTTAAGCTTCTAGCTCTCTCAAATTGGTAAATTCAGAAATGTCATTGATATCATCTGAAAACTAGAAGCATTACCCTAGCTCTAAAATGTAGCTTTTATCTTCCTTAGAAAATTGTTGTGATAACTAATGGTTCTTCCTTTACTTCCTTGGTAGATATTGAGCAAAATACTTGAAGGAAAAAAAATGCAGATTTGAGAGGTAGCAAATATATTTGCATTCACTTAAACTCATTAATTAATATGAATTTGGCAATTAAGATACCTTTTCTGAAGCATGATATTTTTGTTGCATATGTCTCCCTTTAGACACTAAATGTTGTTTTAAAACCTTAGGTGATGTGCACATCTGTAGCCCATACAAAAGAGATCTTGGAAAGCTGCATGCTAAACCATTAATGATGTTTACACCAAGAGTTGGGTTTTATACTGCAGGGGTAGGGAGGAGTGGATAAAAGAGGGCTTCGACTGTTTTCTATAATTGCTTTTGTATTGTTTGATTGTAATTTTTTATGATAGTGTACCTATGGATACCTTGTAAAAATTTTTTTTTCTTTTTTTTTTTACCAAAGCCAAACATATAGAACATCAACAGTACAACTGAGCCATTAAAAATAGTAGTTTCCAATGGTAGGTCCCTTGCTGATTTCAAGCTGACTACATAAAAATCACATGGAAAACTGCTAAAAGTAGGCAAATTCTAACACCACCTTTGGAGATTCTGATTCAGTGGCTCAAGGATGAGAACTGGATGTCTGTATTTTTAATAGGGTACCCAATGGTTCTGAAGTACAGTGAAATTCAGAAGCAAGTATAGTAAGCTAAGTCTTTTTGTTTCAGAGTGACATGTTAATTGGCTCAAAGGGAGATAGTTGCCTTTAAGTCTTTCTTTATGAATCAAAAGATAGTGTCCTTTTTTGTGTGTTTTCAGAGTAACCGAGAAAAGATATATTAATCCTGTATTTATATGAGCTATTACATAAAATAACCAAATGTGCACTAACTAAAAGTATAATTTTTTATGCTCTAAATATAGTGCCATTTTCTGATAATCTATGAAGGAAGTTTCTCATCTGAACCATACAAGGTAGTTTCTCAACCAAGTTTTCTCATCTGAACTGTGGAACACAGAATAGGATTTGAACTAGATGACAGCCAGCAGCATTTCTCCCCAGGTTGTTACACAACTAATCCCATATAGATGCATAGGCGAGAAGTTAATTCATATGTTCAGTGGATATATCAGGGCTAATTCTCTTGCAGGACACAAATGAAAAAGGCTGAGTCAATATCTTAAGTTGAAAGATCTCATATGAATTAAGTTCCTCTCACATTTCAGGTTATGCTCAATGCAGTCAGAGAACATGATGATGAAGTCTGAACATGTACATACTGTGGGTCACCTGACATCCCAGAATGAGGTCCTTCGCAACAGCTTCCGAGATCAAGTGAGACATTTACAGGGAGAGCACAGAAAGACAGTAGAAACTCTGCAGCAGCAACTCTCCAAGGTGGAGGCTCAGCTTTTCCAGCTTAAGAGTGAACCGACCACAAAAAGTATGTATGTACACATGGAAAAAAGAGTTGTTCATGTTATCATGTATTTATGTCACTCAAATATAGTCTTCAAAAATTCCTAAGAAAATAGAAAATTTACTAGGTGTTAATTTACGAGGACAGCCAATGTTAATTCTGTGATTAATACATTTTGGATTTGCTCACTGAGAAGATATTCGAACCATTGGCACCCTTCTAGATTGTACTTACATCAGCCTATGTAACCTGATAATGCTGAACTTCATGTATTTGTCAGCCTCCATGTACTAGAGTATTTCCTTTCTCTGACTCAAACATATTGTGTCAGTCATATGACTTGTGTCCAAATTCCAGTATTTACTGGATCTGTTTGGAATTCTTCATTGTTATTCATCAAAATATATCTATTTGTAAGTTAGAAATATTAGAAAGCAAAAGGCTTGGAAACACTCAAGCAGCACTGAACTCGTAGGATTGCTTGGCCAATGTAGCTTTTCCCCTTTCAAATTTCTGATTAGTTGTAGTTTTAGTTCAACCACACCCAGATCATCCATTCTGCTTTCTGGAAGAGATGGGAGTATGTCAGCCAAGATGAGGCTACATTTTATTATTAAGTATCAGGTTTATTTTTTCCTTTTTAAATTTATTGGGGTGACACTGGTTAACAAAATTATACAGGTTTTAGGTGCACAGTTCCATAACATATGAACTGTATACTGTATTGTTTGTTCACTACCACAAGTAAAGTCTCTGTTTATGACCCCTTACCTCCCCTATACCTTTCTTCACCTTCTCACAACTCACTACCCCTCTCCCCTGGCACTCACGATGCTGTTGTCTGTGTCCCTGAGTTTGTTCTTTTTTATTTTTCTTTATTGCTCAATCCCTACATCTCCTCAACCCAGTCTCCAACCTCCTCCCCCAAACAGCTACCAGCCTTTTCTCCATCTATGAGTCAGTTTCTGTTTTGCTTGTTAGTTCATTTTGTTCATTAGATTCCACATATAAGTGATATCACATACTTGTCTTTCTTTGACTGGCTTATGTTACTCAGCATAATACTCTCCAGATCCAGCCATGTTGTCGCATAAGGTAAGATTTCATTCTTTCTTACGGCCAAGTAGTATTCCGTTGTGTAGGTAAATGTTCCATAGCTGTTTTATCCACTCATCTACTGATGGACACTTGGGCTACTTCCAAATCTTGGCTGTTGTAAATAACACTGCAATGAACATAGGGGTACATACAGTCTTTTGAATTAGTGTTTCAGGTTTATTTGGATAAGTTCCCAGTCGTGGAATCGCTGGGTCATAAGGCAGTTCCATTTTTAATTTTTTGAAGTAACTCCGTACTGTTTTCCCCAGTGTCTGCACCATTCTGCTTTCCCACCAACAGTGCAATGAGGGTTCCTTTTTCTCCACATTCTTGCCAACAATTAATGTCTGTTGATTTATTGTTGATACCTCATTCCAACAGGTGTGAGGTGATATCTCACTGTGGTTTTAATTTGCATTTCTCTGATGATTAATGACTTTAAGTATCTTCTCATATGTCTATGACCATCTGTCTTCTTTGGAGAAGTATCTATTTATATCTTTTGTCCATTTTTAATTGTATTATTCTATTGTTGAATTGTATAAGTTCTTTATAAATTTTGGATGTTAACCCCTTATCAGATGTATCATTGGCAAATATGTCCCCCCATTCAGTGGGTTGTCTTCATTGTGTTGATGGTTTCTTTAGCTGTGCAAAAACATTTTACTTGATGTAGTCCCATTTGTTTTGTTTTTTTTTCTTTTGTTTCTTTTGCCTAAGGAAATAAAAAAAAATACTGCTGTGAGAAATGTTTGAGATTTTACTGCCTATGTTTTCTTCTATGCTTTTTATGGTTTGAGTCTTACATTTAAATCCTTTTTTTTTTTTTGCATGTATCCAACACTATTTATTGAATAGACTATCTTTACTCCATTGTATGCTTTTTCTTCCTTTGTCAAATGTTAATTGACTATGAAGTTGTGGATTTATTTCTAGGCTTTCTATTCTGTTCCATTGATTATATGGCTGTTTTACACCAGTACCATTCTGTTTGATTTCTGTGGCCTTGTAGTATAGTTTAATGTCAGGTAGCATGATTCCTCCAACTTTGTTCTTCTTTGTCAAGATTGCTGTGGCTATTTGGGGTCTTTTGTGGTTCCATATAAATTTTTGAAATATTAGTTCTAGTTCGGTGAAATATGCCGGTATCTAAATAGTAATTGCATTGAATCTATAGATTGCTTTGAATAGTATGGACGTTTTATTGGCCTTAATTCTTCCTATCCATAAACAGGGTATATTCTTCCACTTATTTGTATCTTCCTCAGTTTTTTCTTCAGTGTCTTACAATTGTCTGAGTACAAGTCTTTATCTTCTTGGTTAAATTTATTCCTGGCTATTTAATTCTTTTTGAAACAATTATGAATGGGATTGTTTTCTTAGTTTTCCTTTCTGATAGTTCATTATTGGTGTATAAAAATGCACTGATTTCTGTGTATTAATTTTGTGTATTAATTTTGTATCCTGCTACTTTATTGAATTTATTTATCACTCTAGTAGTTTTTTTTGGTGGGATCTTTAGGGTTCTCTATACACAGTATCATGTCATTTGCAAATAATGACAGTTTTACTCCTTCCTTTCCTATTGGGATGCCTTCTATTTCTTCACCTTATCTGATTGCTATGGTTAGGATTTCCAGTACTTTGTTGAATAAGATAGGTGAAAGCAGACATCCCTGTCTTGTTCCTGATTTTAAGAGAAACACTTACAGTTTTTGTCCATTGGGTATCATGTGGACTCTGAGTTTGTCATGTATGACCTTTATTACATTGAGATATGTTCCCTCTGTTCCCACTTTCCTAAGAATTTGTATCATAAATGGGTGCTGGATTTTATCAGATGTTTTTCTGATAAAATTTTTCCAGACCTGTTGATACAGTCATGTGGTTTTATCCTTCATTTTGTTTATGTGGTGTATTATGTTTATTGATTTGCAGATATTGTACCAACCTTGTATCCCCAGAATAAATCCCTAAGTAACAGCTATATACTTAATACTGTTTCCCATGGAAAAATGTCACCAGGGCATTGGCAGTTACAAATCACTTGTCAGGGTCAGAAACCAGCTTCAAGAAAATTTAATATATGCCACGAATCAACACAGGTAGTAATCAGCCAGAGAAACACTGGTTGCAAAAGAGACTGAAATCTAGGAATCAGCAGTAGAATAAACTAGTAGTTAGCAAATATCAGAAATCCAGAAAAATACCTCAACAAATGTAGCCAGAGGGCTAATGTTTGAAAGGGAATAGGAGGCAGCTTCATGGAAGTTAAAGACCTGGGTTAGAATTCCGGTCCTTAAACTAGATGGGAGACCCTGGACAAAGCCATTTAATTTCTCTCAATGTCAGGTTTCTTGGGGTTAAAACGTAATGTCTAAAAGTATTTTACCAACCATATATTTCTATGCAAGTGTTCATTACCAACAAGCAGGAAAGCTTTACCCATGAATTATGACTGATTAGTTCCCTGCCCTGGATTCTAGGTTCTTCTTGCGCGAACACTGAAGATCTGAGCAGACAACGGTAGGAACCAGTAGAGGTGAATCAACAAGAACATCTGTGGGACAGACTTTAGCAAGTGTGTTGTGTCAGAAAGTGCAGCTATCTGAAATATCTAACCCTCAAAAATAGCTAAAACCTAGTTTTAGAATTTCTACCAATATGAACTCTTTATATTGTGAACTTTGTGTTATCTAATAGTTTAGTTTATCCAACTAGTACAATTAATTTGTAGCTTCTGCTCAAATGACTTCAGTGGTTAAAAGTTCAGTAACCAAATTTTTGGGACCATTTTAGAAATTCTTTTTTATACACCATTTACTTTTTTTTTCTATTCAAATTCATTACTATATCATTTGACCTCATTAGGATCATTTTAATTTTATTGTGTATCTCAGTTAATGCTAAATTCATCGATTTTGAACACTCACTTCCCCTTTTAAAAAAAAACTAATAGGCCCAGCTTCATCTCACCAACCTGTGAAGAACCTTCGAGAAAAGAGAAATACAGACCTGCCCCTTCTGGACATGCATTGTGTAACCCGGGAGGAGGGAGAAGGAATGGAGACAACTGATACAGAGTTTGTATCTTCTGCTGGCAGTCACATACAGTCTTTAGAGCAGCTTCTTAATTCTTCTGAAACTAAACTTGGTATGTTTCTCTGTTTAGGTATGTTTTTCTTGTTTAATTCTGTTCTGTCTTATTAATATTACTCTAAGTTATAAATGCCTTTTTGATCTACTCCAGTAAAATTTCTTTCAGTATTCCATCCCTTTTCAAATGGAAAAGTTTACTGCAGGATGAAAGAATAGAAAAAGTGTATTTGTTTTATTTCATTTTTATTTTTGATGTTAGAAAGAGGGGGAAGGGATAGGGAAGGAGAGGGAGAGAAATATCAATGTAAGAGAGAAACATTGATTGGCTGCCTTCCGTCTGCAACCCAGGCATGTGACTTAACTGGGAATCAAACTTTGGACCTTTCAGTTTGCAGGACGACACCCAACCAACTGAGCACCCCCGCCCCTGAAATTTTTTTCAATTAAAATTAGTTCAACTATAAGCTTGAACCAGAAACACATGGTTGGAAATTCTGTAGTGGTATTAGAAAGTATGATAAATATTCTCTCACCATTCCAAGAAACAATTTTATTCCTCTCAATAAAGTAGTAGTACTAAATTTGCATTCTTAAATAATAATGAAGTTTTGGTATATTTTATTCTTACCTATAATGAATACTAATGTTCATAATTCACAGTGAAGTTTCAGGACCTGGAATAGTAAAGACTGTTTGTATCCACAGTCATTGATTATGATGTGGATGGAAACTGCAATTATAGTTCCTTCAAATGAAGTTAATAGTGGTGAGATGGAGGCATCACTGTAGAGTGGCAGTAGAACCAAGAATTAGACTTGGCTTTGTGAATATGCCAAAATTAATTGTTGATTCTGAGCTTGTTTTGTCATCTGTAAAATTTGAATAATGATGCCTACTCCACCTCATATAAAATTCTTATGAGTCCATGATATAAGTGATCAGTAAATGTTAATACTTCATTTATAACTGAAATGACATAGGCTCTTGGAACATTAATAGAGGAGGATGGGTGCCAAAATTAATAAAACAATTTATAAACAAAAGCCTAACAAATTGCAGAATTGGGGCTCATAGAGCATATATTCAATTTGATTATATACTTTACAACAGAAATTGTCCTATTTGTGTTACATTCAACATGTAACTTTTTAATTGTGTTATGTTGACCAGAGGGATGGCAAAGAAAGTGGACCTACTAAGATATTTTTCTTATTTAGAATCTTCATCAGTAATCCTGATTTTAAAAATTAATTATTGGAACATTTTGTAGAGCCTCCTTTGTGGCATGCTGACTTTACCAAAGAAGAATTGATGCAAAAGCTCAGTTCCACCACAAAAAGTGCCGATCACTTAAATGGACTGCTCAGGGAAACGGAAGCAACCAATGCAATCCTTATGGAGCAAATTAAGGTAAGGTCCAGAAACTGCTAATAAGAAAATACACCAGTTTGGGTTTCTTGATCCTCTACACATATCAAATGTATCCATAATATCTTGATTCTTAATGGTATTACATTCCTGAAATCAAGAAATATTAATTGTTTTTATAGCTATTATATAAATACTATTTTAATTACTACTTTTCCTAAGAAACTGTAATAGATTTAGAAGTCATTATTCCACATATGCTTAAATAAAACTTAAATAGGTCCCTGGCTGGGTGATTCAGTTGGCTGAAAGGTCATCCCATACACCAAAAGGTTGTGGGTTCGATTCCTGGTCAGGGTGTATATAGGAGGCAACCTATCGATGTTTCTCTCTCACATCAGTGTTTCTCTCCCTTCCTCTCTCTAAAATCAGTGTGTATGTGTGTGTGTGTGTGTGTGTGTGAATGCTTAAGTGAGGATTTTTTTTTTAAATGGGTATAGGCGTGAAACTGGAGGTCAACTGAGTCCAGGGCTCATGCTACCTGTCACCACTTAGCCAAAAAGCAGAAACAAGGATTGGATTATAACTGCATTTTTATTAATATCAGAGGCCACTAATCTGAGAGGGTGGCAGGTAAAAACCCTAACATCCACCTGCCCCTTGAGTTTTCAGAAGTAAGCTTATATAAGGGAAAAGTAGGAATCTAGGAGGAGGAGATTCCTAGGGGGAGCTGGGAGGTGCCCTTTACCTTGGGACTAAGGGAGGAAAAGCTGAAAGGGGAGTCGGGAAGCTTCTTCCCAAGCTCCCTTTGTTCAGCTATTATCTCTCCATTTAGATTAGCATTCCTCTCTTCCCCTGACACCTGTGGTTTATGGCCTTTGCCAGTACCAGCTGTCTCTCAGCTTCAAGGAGAAGTATCAAAGGACATCTTTGATAAATGTCTTCATTACTGGTTCCTGGAACATGGTGGTCAGCCTTCACATTCCTAGTGGCTGGACACTCCAAGGTTGAGGTCAGGTTAAATGTCTCTTTGTTCTTGTGTGGTTGACTGTTACTGTAAGGAGATCTCCATCAGAATATAAGGTTGAATATACAGTTGGTTAATTGGTTATAGATTCTCTTAGTAATTATCTAATGTTATAATGGGGAGAAAAACGCAGCTAGCACTAAAAAGGATTTCATCTCTATTTCCCCTATCAGGTCCTTAAATTTTAAAGATAAACCATGGAGTATGTCTTATTCAGATCATTCTGCTGATGTTTATGCCACTAAACTACTTTTACAAGTGGCAAAATGGCATAAGAAGTTTTCCTTCTTAGAGACGCCAGAAACATGTAGGTAGATTGTGGAGCAGTTGAGGATTACACAAATGAGATATTTTCAGTCTGGCTCAATGATATATCAACACTCCAAATATAATCATACTACTTACTGAGTAGTTCTCATGAGCCAGGACCTGGGTTTTACAATTATTTCATCGTCATAATTGTTAACCAGACTGAGGGGGTTTACCTTGGAGTGCTCCATTCAAAAAAGGAGAAGTGGTTGCTGCAAGGTAGTTTTATTTACTTGCAGCGAGTGAAGAGATGGGATTTACATCCAAAGCTCTGTCTTCCCAAGGGAAGCTTAACCATTGTGTTGTAGGTGGGTATAGGTAACCAGGTTCTTGGTGACTGCAAACAATGAATTGAACCAACACACAGAATTTATAGCAGAGAGAGAGCAGATTTATTAAATGATAGTACACTCCACAGAACATGGGAGCAGGTCAGCTCCAAGCAGAAATTCACCCTCAGTGGCCAGAGGGATTTTGTTATTACAGAGCAGGTATTTCCTGGCTAGTTTTGGTTGGCTTTTATTGTGCATGTGCAAGTAGTTATATTACTTTTAAGCTATGCGGTCTCCTATATTTTCCTTGATTACCCAGCAGGTGAGGGGAATCCCACAATGCTAATTTATTATAATGAAGGAGGAGGGGTTATGTAGCATCCTCTGCACAGATGCTGTCATGATTCACCATGATTCAGTACTTTACCAGAAAACAGTAACAACCAGTCTTACAACAGGATCTCTGTCCTGTATTGATGTCCCTTGTCGTAGCCCTGGGGCACCTCCGGAGTTTTCCTCACTCCTGACCATCTCCTGCCTCAATTGCTTATATTCACTATTTGGTCAATTACATGTTGATTTCTTCTTTACGCTTGGCTACACTTATCAAGTTAGGTTCTATCAAGTTTATTCCGTTTATGGCTGGTCTGCAAAATACTATGCTACATTTTAACATTTAGCAAGACTAGCATTTAGTAAGAATGTCCCAGACCTTGAGACTCTAGTTCTAACAAAATCAACGGATGAGAGAAAAACTGAAGCTGATAAATGGTGGAACAAAATTCAAACTCCTGTCTTTCTGGAAAGCACATGCTTCTGCCCTATACCATGCAGGGCCACCAGCTGTTCTTATCAAAATAATTTTTAATACTGAACTATTCAGGTATTAACAGCACATTATATATATTATGACATCCCATCACTAAATACTTTAGTATGTATATCTATAAAATAATTTTCCCACAGAGTCAAAACATTATCATATCTAACAAATATCATATCACTTACTAGCCCAGTGAACCTATGACTATTTAAATATTTTATTTCCACAAATATACATTCTCACATGATCTCTTAGACTTTATTGTCACTTTTTAAAAATTACCCTAGGTTTTAGGACAGAGTTGGCTAACTTTCCAGGACTAACCTAAAGTGACAAAATAAAACACTATATATTTCTTGGTTTCAATCCAGAAATATTCCTCAAAGACTAACATCCTACCACGTTTTTCATATCCTTTGCTCCATTTTTCTGGTAGTAGTTTAGATTGTCTTACCTTCCAGAATTTTCACTTCATCCTACATTTGACTTTGGTTTTGGTTAATTGCTGTTCATCATATAAACATTATTTCACTATGTATACCTTAACTGCCTGGGGTTCTGGGAGCAGGGCAGGGAATTTAGTGATGGAGACAGATGTTCACCTCAGCCCATGTTTAGACTCTAGCCTGCACTCCTTATAGTGTTTGGTGACCCAGAGCCCTGAGCCCACTGGCTTAGTTTCTATAGAGTGTTCACCTTCTACAGAAACTAAACACTGTATTGCATCATGGCACCACTATGTAGACTTTACGTAGTCCTCAGTTTTTATCCCCAGTTTCCATTATACTTCTGAGGCAGGCGATTTTCTGTGGGATACATTCTCTCCTCTTGTCTGTGGTACTTCGTCAGCAGCTGAACTGAGTCACTTACATTACATCTCTCCCATCTTAGAATTTCTTGATATTTCTCATCTACATTTTTCTCCCAGGCTCCCCTTTATTGTCATTTTGTGGGCATTTTAGGGAGAAGAGAAAAAAATGCGCTTGTTCATTCTACCATGTTTAACCAGAGGCTCCTAAAACCTACTTTTCAAACTCATTTCTCTAATACCAGCTTCTCAAAAGTGAAATTAGAAGATTGGAAAGAAATCAAGAGCGAGAGAAATCCTTAGCTAACCTGGAGTACTTGAAGAATGTGTTGCTGCAGTTCATTTTCCTAAAACCAGGTAGTGAAAGAGAAAGGCTTCTTCCTGTCCTAGATACAATGTTGCAGCTCAGTCCTGAAGAAAAGGGAAAACTTGCTGCTATTGCTCAAGGTAGGTGAAGCAAAGTCTTAAAATATCTGCTTTATTATTTACACTAAATATTGTCTTGTGGTTGAAATTTTGTGTGTGTACTTACAATCTTTATTATAACACTGTGACTTAAAATTATAACTTTTAATTTTATTTGGATATTCTATCATATTTGTAAACCTGTAACTAGATTTGAAAAAAAAGCAAACTTTTTAACAATATTCAGCAACTATAAGATATTTATATAATTTTTAACCTACACCAAAATGCAATACAGTGTTTAGTTTTGTCAACCCATGCTCTTTGACGTCAGTTCAGTGCCAACAAGAATCCTCATTTTAGCATGTGGTGAAGGAAAATTTATTGAGTGCAAAACAGCTCAACTGTGATGCAGCAAAGCTGTGAGGCAGCCCTGGGCCAGGCCACTCTCCTGCTAGACAGTTTGGCTCTGCTTCTTGCTGATCTGCTCTGCTGTGCTCCTGGGAGGCTCCTGTTTCCTCAACCAAGGAAACAGTCTTCATTCTTCAGTGGAAAGGGAAAGTGGGCTCTCAGAGCCACAGGGGAGCTGTCTTATATTGACAGAAGTCCCCGCCCCTGGTTTCTGATTAGGCTGTCTTCATGCAAATGAGGACTCCAAATCCTTGCAGTCCGATTGGTCACAGGGCACTGGGTTTTGTTTTGTTTTTTTTTAAGATTTTATTAATTTATTTGTTTAGAGAGGGAAATGGAGAAAGAGAGAGAGAGAAACATCAATGGGTGGTTGCCTCTTGTGCTCCTCCTCCTGGGGACCTGGCCCATAACCCAGGCACATGCCCTGACTGGGAATCGAACCGGCGACCCTTTGGTTTGCAGGCCAACACTCAATCCACTGGGCCATACCAGCCAGGGAAAAGGCACTGTTCTGATTGGTCAGAATAGAGACACTTTGGTTGGTCGGAGCTGCACAGTTCCATTTGGAAAGCCTCAGTGCTATTAGTTGAAATAGGATTCCAGGAACTTCTTTGTAAGAGCTGGCTCAAATGGCAGAAACACAGTGCAGGCAGAAGGTGGACAATTCAAGTGTAGCCTTCTCCCTAAAGTGCAATTTGTGTGAGAGGAGCCTATGTAGAAACGGCTGCTAGGCTGTTCGGGTTTTGTTTTGTTTTGTTTTGTTTTGTTTTGTTTTGTTTTGTTATAACTTGAGGCCAGTTAGCCACCAGCAGCTCTTCTTAGTAGATGTCTCCTTTGTCAGGGTTCATAGTTTGAGCTTTTGGATCTTTGGAAATCCAGAATCCCTTCAATCAAAGAATGTGGTTTTAGTTCACATCATATTTTTTTAACATGTGTTGGCTTGTTCTCTCCTACTTCCTCTTTTCTTCAGCCCTTTTACACAACAGTAGTCTAGAGACAACAGTCTTATGGCTTAACACTTTGTCCATGTCATATACAACACTCCATTTTTCCAGGTTTATATAACTTTAAAGCTACCCTATTTTAACACTTTAGTGTCAAATAGATTTAACACTGTGATTTCATGAACTCCTTTAAAATGATTCACATATAGCTGCTATAGTTACCTAAATTGAAATTTTATCTTAAGGATCATAGTTTCATTTTTGTTTTAGTTTGTTTTTTCTTTGAGAAACAAAAGCCAAGTGTATTTGTTCATTTCTTGTGTTTGAAGTACTCCTCAATAGCATCATTGGCCTGAGACTCTGCCCTCATTTCTTAACCACCACACAACTGCAACTAACTACTTTACAGGGTTTTCTCTCTGTGTCGATTTTAGAGGCCTAACCTGTCTTCTAGTTTCTTCTTGTCATCTTAGGTTGATTTGGTGTTCAGCACAAAGGCCCTCCACCAACTTGCCATACCTAGGCTCATCACACTTTGATGCAAGCACACAAATATGACTTGGCATTTTTTCCTAAGATTCCTGTAGTAGAAAGCCATTCAGAACTTTTGTGCTAACACCATGAACTTCAGTTTCTTCTCTGGGCTGCAGTTTTGTTCCAGTTCCAACCCACAGTACTGAGATTGATACATGTACTTGTAAGGCATTGTCAGCTTCCTGAATTCTGTATGCTAGGCCATCATGGATGAAGGGTCTTCAGCACTTCTGTAAAGCAGTATTAACATCCATTACACCTCCAGAAGCAATGCCTTCCTCAGCCAAGGTGATGGGTTGTGAGTGGAGCCAAATCTTGAATGCACCCAAACCTTCCTGAAACTCCACAGTAGCAGAGAATGTGTTTTAGTTTTGAAACATTTGAATTATTGACATTTTCAAGCATACAGAGAGAATACTGTAATAATGCCCCTTGTAGCTGTCATCCATCTTTAATAGATTTCAATTCCTAGTCACTCTTCTTTTGACCAGGGAGAAACCTGAGTCAGGCCCCGCACCCCCAGCTTGTTCCTTAGTTCTTGCCTCATTCACAACAGAATTATTCAAGCAAGAGACAAACATGTAGAGTGGATGTGAGATAGCAAGTTCATTTATGAAATACATATGAGCATGAAGCTGCAAGCAGACACCTGGCTAGTCTGAATGTCCTACGTATAGAGGAAATAAAGTTGTTAGCAAGTTTGTTAGTATGTTTGTTCTATACATTTGAGCCAAGGCTACAACTGGGCACCCAGATAATCTGAGTGTGCCAACTATTGGGGTTCAAGGGTTATATAATTTAATTAGCTCCTGTGTTCCCCCTCCTTCCCCTTCAAATCCTTGGGAATAATGTACAGCTACACAGGCTTTCTTTCTCAGTTAGTAAAAGCTCTTTGTCTTAGTGACATTGCTTCAGAGGCTCCCTTTCCCAGTGCAGTCTCAAGGTCTGCCCTCCTCCTACTCTATCCCTGCTTGTAATGTTTGGACCACCCAGCAATCTTATTGAATCAGGTTCAGGACTGTTGAATCATTGAGTAAGACATGTCTCCCTCCTCCTCTTGCCTTAGTTCACCACCTATCCTGTCTAACAGCAGGAAAAGAATGAACACTGACATACTCACTGTAAGTGCTTGATTTGATTTGCAGAGGATGTTGGATCTTATTAGAAGAGAACAGTTACTCAGGGCAAGAGCAAATGCATCGTTTTTCAGCACAGGTTTTCCTTGGTTCTCATATACCTAAGGAGGTGAATAGCTGCCAGGAATATTGACTGCACAGAGCAGGGTCCTGCCAGATCTGAGAACACAGCTGAATTTTTTCTATGTCACAAGACTTATACTCAAGAGTATACCATTCATTCCAGATGAACATACAACAATCTCTGCATTTTGTTAGGTGAGTGTTTACAGTCTCCTAGCTGTCATTGTTCTTGGGAGCCATCTCCTTCTCTTATGGGAGAAGGCAGAGTTAGTGCCCAGTTGTCTATCCCTAAATAAAGAATATCCCTTCCTTCAGCTTTCTAGAAGCTCTTCTTGCAAGCTTTGGAAGGCAGACTTCTAAAAGGCCTCCTGCCCCCATTTATTCCCTCCTGCACATGTCTGTGCCTTGCCTTCATATAATCCTCTCCTCTTAAATGGCAAGTATGCTGGCCTCGTGACTTGTTTCTTACCAGTAAACTACATCAAAGGTGATAGGATGTCACTTCCATGATTAGGTTGCAAAAAGATTATGACTTCTGTCTTGGTAGCAGACCCTCTGCCTCCTCCATTTACACACTTCATTGACACAAGCTGCCATAAGGAAGAGGCCCATGTGGCAAGAAACCAAGACCATCAGTCCAACATCTACTGAGGAACTGAACTCTGCCATCCACCATGAATTTGAAGCAGATCCTTCTCCATTGTTCCTTCAGATGACACCCCATCCCTGGCAGATAGGTTGTAGTTTTTTGGGGTTTTTTTTTTACAGAGCTTACTTGGTAGTAATGGCCAGCTTTTTTTTTAATTCTTGTTCAAGTACATTTTTCTGACTTTTCCCCCCACCTCTCCCCACCACCCCAGCCCTTCCTACCTCCTTCTCCTGTTTCCACCCCACCCCCCTTGTTTTTGTCCCTGTGTCCTTTATAATTGTTCCTGTAAACGCTTCACCATGTTCCCTCATTATCCCCTCCCCTCTCCCCTCTGGTCACTGTCAGCCTGCTCAATTTCAGTATCTTTGGTTATATTTTGCTCACTTGTTCATTTTGTTGATTAGGTTCCAGTTAAAGGTGAGATCATATGGTATTTGTCCCTCAACTCCTGGCTTATTTCACTTAGCATAATGCTTTCCAGTTCCATCCATATTGTCGCAAAGTGTAGGAGTTCCTTCCTTCTTTTTCCTGCATACAATTCCATTCTGTAAATGTACCATAGTTTTTAGATGCATTCATTTACTGATGGGCACTTAGGTTGCTTCCAGCAATTGGCTATTGTAAATTGTGCTGCTATGAACATTGGTGTGCATAGATTCTTTTGGATTGGTGTTTCAGGGCTCTTAGGATATAATCCTAGCAGTGGAATTGCCATGTCAAAGGTTCCATTTTTAGTTTTCTGAGGATATTCCATACTGTTTTCCACACTGGATGCACCAGTCTGCATTCCCACCAACAGTGCACTAGGGTTCCCTTTTCTCCACATCCTCTCTAACACTTGTTTGTTGATTTGTTTACAATGGCCATTCTGACCTGTGTGAAGTGGTATCTCATTGTGGTTTTAATTTGCATCTCTCTGATGGCTAGTGATGCTGAGCAGTTTTTCATATGACTCTGGCCTCTCTGTATATCCTCCTTGGAGAAGTGTCTGTTCAGGTCTTTTGCCCATTTTTTAATTGGGTTGCTTACCTTAGAGTGGAGTCATGTGAGTTCTTTATATATTTTGGAGATCAATCCCTTGTCTGAAGTTTCATTGGCAAATATGTTTTCCCATATGGTTGGTTCTCTTTTCATTTTAATGCTGTTTTCTTTAGCCATAGAGATGCTATTTATTTTGATGAGATCCCATATGTTTATTCTTTCCTTTATGTCCCTTGCTCTAGGGGACATATCAGTGAAAATATTGCTGTGTGGAATATCTGAGATGTTCCTGGCTATGTTCTCCTCTAGGACTTTTATTGTGTCATGACTTAATTTGTCTTTTCTCCACCTTGAATTTATTTTTGTGTATGGTCTAAGTTGGTGCTCGAGTTTCTTTTTTTTTTTTTTTTTTTTTTTGCATGTAGCTGTCCAGCTGTCCCAAAACCATTTGTTGAAGAGGGTATTTTTCTTACATTTGATGCTGCTGACCCCTTTGTTGAATATTAATGGACTGTAGATACTTGGGTTTATTACTGGGCTCTCTGTTGCGTTCCATTGGTCCATGTGTCTGTTTTTATGCCAGAAGTAGGCTGTTTTTATTACAGTGGCCTTGTAATACAGTTTCATATCAGATATTGTGATCCCTCCTACTTTGTTCTTCTTTCTCAATATTGCTGCAGCTATTTGGAGTCATTTATGGTTCCCTATAAATTTTTGAAGTGTTTGTTCTATATCTGTGAAATACGCCATTGGTACTTTAATAGGGATTGCGTTGAATCTATAAACTGTTTTGGGTAGTATGGACATTATGATGATGTTAATTCTTCCAAACTATTAACACAATATATGTTACCATTTCTTTCTGTCTTCCTTAATTTCTTTCTTCAGTATTGTGTAGTTTTCCGAGTATAGTTTTTTTAACCTCTTTGGTTAGGTTTATTCCTAGGTATTTTATTTTTCTTGTTGCTATATCAAATAGGATTTTTTCCTGATTTGTGTTTCTGATATTTCATTGTTGGTATACAAAAATGCCTTTGATTTACACTATCATGTCATCTGCAAACAATGACAGTTTCATTTCCTCCTTTCCAATTTGGATACCTTTTATTTCCTTTTCTTGTCTGATTGCTCTGGCTAGAACTTCCAATACTGTGTTGAATAGAACTGGTGACAGTAGACAACCTTGTCTCGTTCCTGATCTTAGTGGAAGGTTTTTAGTTTTTGCCCATTGAGTATGATGTTGGCTGTAGGTCTGTCATATATGGCCATTATTATGTTGAGGAATACTCCCTCTATTCCCACTTTGCTGAGTGTTTTTATCATAAATGGATGCTTTACCTTATCAAATGCTATTTTTCCACAGCTATTGATAGGAACATGTGCTTTTTGTCTTTGTTTTTGTTTTTGTGATGTATTACCTTTACTGATTTGTGAATATTGTGCCATCCTTGCATCCCTGAGATGAATCCCACTTGGTCATGGTTTGTGATCTTTTTAGTGTATTTAATGTATTGCTATGTTGGTTTGCCAATATTTTGTTGAGGATTTTAGCATCTATGTTCATCAGTGATATTGGCCTGAAGTTTTCTTTCTTTGTTATGTCCTTATCTGGTTTTGGGATTAGGATCATGCTGGCTTCCTAAAAAGAGTGTGGGAATCTTCCATCTTCTTGGGTTTTTTGGAATAATCTTTGAAGGATAGGGGTTAGCTTATCCTTAAATGTTTTGTAGAATTCTCCTGTGAAACCGTCTGGTCCAGGGCTTTTGTGTGTTGGGAGTTTTTTGATTACTGCTTCAATTTTGTCAGCTGTTATTGGTCTGTTCAGGCTTTCTGCCGCTTCTTCATTGAGTTTTGGAAGATGATATTTTTCTAGAAATTTGTCCATTTCACCTAGGTTTTCAGATGTCTTGGCATATAGTTCTTTGTAGTAATTTCTTACGGTCCCTTGGTTTTCTGTGGTATCAGTCGTAATCTCGCCTCTTTCACTTCTGATTGTGTTTCTTTGGGTCCTCTTTTTTTCTTGATGAGTCTGCTTAAAGGCTTGTCAATTTTGTTTATTTTTTCAAAGAACCAGCTCATGGATTCATTGATCCTTAGAATTGTGCTTTTAGTCTCTATGTCGTTTAATTCTGCTCTGATCTTGGTTATTTCCTTCCTTCTACTTGCTCTGGGCTTTCTTATTGTTCTTCAACTTCTTATAGGTGTAGGGTTAGCTTGTTTATTTGAAATGTTTCTGGTTTTTTTAGGTAGGCCTGTATTGCTATGAACTTCCTCTCAGGACTGCCTTAGCTGTATCCCGTAAGTTTTGGGTTGTTGTGAGTTCATTTTCACTTGTTTCCAGAAACTTTTTGGTTTCTTTCTTGATCTTATTCTTGATCCATTCATTGTTTAATAGCATGCTATTCAGTCTCCATGAGTTTGAGTTTTTTTGAGTTTTTTCCTTGAGGTTGGTTTCTAGTTTCAATCCCTTTTGATCAGAGAAAATGCTTGATATGATTTCAATTTCCTTGAATTTGTTGAGGCTTGCTTTGTATCTTATCATGTGGTCTATCTTTGGAAATGTTCCATGTGTATTTGAAAAGAATGTGTATTTTGCTTCTATGGGATGAAAGGCTCTATACATATCAGTTAAGTTCCTTTGATCTAGGACATTGTTCAATACTGCAAATATCTTTGTTGATATTTTTTTCGAAGATCTATCCATTGTTGATAGTGGGATGTTGAAATCCCCTACTCTAATTGTGTTGCTGTCAATATCTTTCTTGAAGTCCTCCAAGATATTCTTTATGTATTTGGGTGCTCCTATGTTGGATGCATATATATTTACAATGTTTATATCTTCTTGATGAATTCTTCCCTTGAATATTAAGAAATGACCTTTTGGGTCTCTTTTTATGGCCCTTTTTTTGAAGTCTATTTTGTCTGATATGAGTATTGCTACCCCAGCTTTTTTTCCTGTCCATTTGCTTGGAAAATTTGTTTCCAGCCCTTCACTTTCAGTCTGTATAGGTCTTTTGTTTTGAGGTGGGTCTCTTGTAGGCAGCATATGTGCGGGTCACGCTTTCTTAACCACTCAGCTATTCTGTGCCTTTCCATTGTTGCATTTAATCCATTTACATTTAAGGTTATTATTGATAGGTACTTATTCATTGCCACTTTTTCGTGCCTGTGTTCCTCTCTCTCTGACTCTTCCTTCCTTTTTTCAAAGCAGCCCCTTTAGCATCTCTTGCAGAGCTGATTTGGTGGAGGGGATTCTTTTAGATTTCTTTTGTCTGGGAAGCTCCTTATTTTGCCTTCCATTATAATTGAGAGCCTTGCTGGGTAGAGTAATCTTGGTTACAAGCATCTGGTTTTCATTACTTGGAATATTTCTTGCCATTCTTTTCTGGTTTGGAGCGTTTCCATTGAGAAGTCACCTGCTAGCCTTATGGGGGCTCCCTGGTATGTTACTTCCAGTTTCTCCCTTGCTGCCTTCGAGATCCTCTCTTTGTCTTGGAATTTTGCCATTTTAATTATGATGTGTCTTGAAGTGGGCTCCTTTGGGTTCCTCTTGATTGGGACTCTGTTTCCTGGATTTGTGTGACTTTTTCTCTCATCAAATCAGGGAAGTTTTCCATCATTACTTTTACAAACAGGTTTTCTATCCCTTGCTCTTCTTCTTCTCCTTCTGGTATCCCTATTATATGGATATTGTTACATTTCATGTTGTCTTGCAGCTCCCTTACCACCTGTTTGTTCTTTCTGAGTTTCTTTTCCTTTTCTAGCTCTATCTGTGTGTTTCTTTCTACCTTGTCCTAGAAATCAGTGATTTGATACTCTACTTCATCCAGCCTGCTTGGAATTCCTTCTAATGTGTTTTTTATTTCCAAGATTTTATTGTTCATTTCTTCCTTTTTTCTTTTTTATAGTTTGTATTTCATTTTCATGCTGATGTAGTTCTCACTCAGTTCCTTTTAGTTGTCTGTGAGTTCCTTGAGGATCTTCATAACCATTATTTTGAAATCTATATCTGATAGTTTGCTTACCTCCATTTCATTTAGCTCTTTTAGTGGGGAGTCTTCCATTCCTTTTGATTGCATGTTCTTTTTTTGTCTCCCCATTTTAGGTGACTCTTTTTGTTTCCTTCTGCACTTCCTGATATTTCCCTTTGCTATCTGTCTTTGTAGGGTGAATTTCTATGGTAGGAATTCTGTGGGGTTCAGTGGTGTGGTCTCTTTGTTCTCCTTGTCTGGATGCTATATGTTTGCCCTTTCTTCTGTTTGTGTGGGCTCTGTGGTTGTACTTGGGTTTTTAGCTTTTGGTGGTTCCTCTGTTGGTGGTTTCTCTCCTCCAGCAGGTATACTGATGTTCACAGCTCCCACCTTTTGTTGTATGTGATCAGTATCAGGGGGTAGGCAAAATGGATTAAGACAGAAGGAGAGTATTTTATGGGATTTAAAGTACCAACAAGTAGAGAAGAGATAGGATATTCTTTGGATAAGTATAGCCGTAACTGTGATATTTTACCCAACTAGCCACTTTTTATAAAAGGTGAAAGAGAAATAAGACTCTTGTTAGAGGGGAGGATGATTGTGAGCTGAACCCAGAAAACAGAGCACTTGTGCAAGGTTAGATGATGAGATATAGTGAGATGAAAGGGTAGAAATTAGGCATAGTGTGAGAGAGAATAGAGTTAACCACAACAGTAGTAATGCTCGGGATTAAAGTGAAGTGGGCTAATAAGGTCATGGAGGGTTGCTGTGTAGTATGTACAGTTGTATGGAACAACAATAGTACTGGAACAACAATAACATGACAAGAAATATATGATTTGGATAACCAGAATAGAAAGTACCCGATCAAGAATTGTGTGTTATTGAAACACCGGTGATGTGAAAGAAGGAAAATTAAAATACAATAAAGAGAGAATAAGGAAAACCAGTCAAACAATGCAATTAAGCAGAGAAATAAAATGAGGAAAACTGAACATAAGGAAGAGAAATAAAAAAATACTAATAAAATAAAGGTAAAAATAATGAAAAAATAATAATACACATAAAGAATAAAATGTCAGCTCTATGGGATGGCAAGGGACATTTGTCTGTTTCTCAGTTTTGGGGGTTAGCCTTGTGCTCCCCCTTTTGATCTGTGTCTGGACCCTTTGTAACTTCACGTCTTACTGTCTCACGTGGGGGAAGAAAAAATGGAAAAAGAAAAAGAGAAAGGAACCAGAAAGAAAAAAAATAATAATAAGCATCCTGCTGACTTTAAACCTGTTCATCGAGTTCTGCTGGTCTTCCTAGATGCCACAGGGAGAAGGGGGCTGGGCTTTGCTTTTCTCCCTTCCTACGATTTTGAGAGGATGGGGACTAGGTCTGGGCTGCAATATTCACAGTTTTCTGGCCTCTGGCCCAGTTCCTCCATGAGCTGCCAGGCTCAAATCAACCACTTAGCTGCACACAGCATGAGACAAGCCGGGCAGAGTGGTTCCACACTCAGCCACTCAGTCTCTGGTTGTAGTGCAGCTGAAATCACCCTCGGGGTGAGGCAGCTGCTGCTGGAGAGTTCCTTAAAAAGCAGCTGCCCTCCATTCTTAACAAGCACAGGGCTTTTCACACAGCCCAACTTTCCAACCAGACTGGAGACTATTTGAGTCAGGGTCCTACGTGGCCCAACTCCTCCCTTCTCCAGGTGTCACCCAGCACCTCAGTTTCTCTAGTGCCCATGTCCACAGTCCCAGCAGATGAGTACCAACTCTGTGTGTCTCCCACTTCATCTCTATTCCCCCTAGCAACTTCCAGCATCCAGGTTCCTCCTGGTGCTGGGCTGCCCTCCTTGCTCTGGTAGTGGAGGGAGCTGGTGATCTAACTCTCCTCCCAGTATTCTGTGGTAGGTGCTGGACCTGGCCACAGCAGCCCTCGTCCCTGCGCAGATCCCAGGGACCTTACCATCCCAGTGCAGTCTCCTCACTATCTGTTTTTCAATGTCCTCTGCAATTTTTGGCCCCCAAACTTCATGTAAGCTGGGATTCCATTGGCTGTTCACTCTGTTCCTCAGACGATTGGCTAGGTGTTCCAGCTGGCACAGGGAGAACTGGGCTCCACTCCCACCTACCTCAATGCCATCTTCTCAATCCTTATATAGATTTTTGACAGATCCTGAGGCAGAGGACCCAGCTAAGTTCATTCCTGGTCTCCTGCCTCACAGAAACTAAGATAATTAATGTGTGCTTTTTTAAGCTGAAAGTTTATGGCAGTTTATTATATAGCAGTTTATAATTAATACATGGATAAAACCAGTCAATGAACAGAAAAAGAAATGAAATTGGTTTGTAAACTGTAGAGTTTCTTCATTTAAAATTTTAAAAATGCTTCTCTGAATGAGACCCAACTGTACATGCATGTCTGAAAACACAGGTATATGGAGGGCTACGTACTAAATATAATAATGGTTGCTTTTGGAGGGGAGGGGACTAGAGCAGAATAGGACATGTAATGAAAAGTATGCCCATTTTTTTTAAGGTCGTGAAACTTTCAAATTATACATGTTAATATATAACTCATATTAAGAAGAAAACAATAAAGGAGACCTTTTCTGAAATTTTCTTGGAGGGTCAGAATTTTTCTAAGCTTTAACACAGGGTTTGTGTTGATCATAAAAAAGATTAGGAGGGAAAAGGGAACATTCAATAAAAAATGATACAACCATCTTGGAAAAGTGTCATCTTTTTTTTTAATAAAGTTAAACATATATTTACTGTACAATAGTCCTGTTCTAAGGTATTTATCAAAAAAAGTGAAAAAATATGCACACAAACCTCATGAACATACAAAAAACCTGAATTACATATTTATAGGGGTGAATTAGTTCTCAATTTTTTTAAATTAAAGACCCGTGCACAGATGTTTATAGAAGCTTTATTTTAAATGGCTAAAAACTAGAAACAATTCATATCCTTCACTGGTAAATGAAGAAACAAATTGGTACAGACATACAATTAAATACTACTCAGCAGTGAAAAAGAGTGAACTACAGGTATACGCAACATGGATGGTTCTTGAAGGCATTTTGCAAATGAAAGAAGACTATAAGACTCAGAAAGACTATATGCAATGTAATCTATTTAGGTGAATTTCTGGGAAAAACACTATGAGGTTAGAAAACAAATCAATGGTTGTGAAAGAGTAGTGGGGATGCTGGCTAAAAAAGGTCATGAGAAAACTTTGACATGGGGTGGCAGTGGTATACCTGAAAAGATTGAACTTCAAGTAAATTTACTTCAATAAGCCTGATTTTTAAATGATTAAAACACAGTTGGTTTGGGATTGTTTTGGTTTAGTTTTGAGATTTACCATAAACCTGTTAGCTTTAGATTGTAAGTTATGTGAAGGCTTCTGTTCTAAAAGAATATAGAAAGTTCCTTTTATTTCCAATAATACTTAATTGTGCTGGAGACTTTATTTTGGAATTATCTAATAAAGAAAGACAACAAGTACTGAAAATCAAGGAACAGAAAGATTCATAGCATCAGAATTTGGTATGAGAAGATTAATACTTTTTTTTTTAACTCCCTAAAGGTGAGGAAGAAAATGGTTCCCGTTCCTCTGGATGGGCATCCTATCTGCATAGTTGGTCTGGACTTCGATAAATTGATGGAAAGAACATTATTTATTAATCAAATAGAACCCATTTGGCAAAAAGGGTTCACATATATTGCTGTTATTCTTTCATCAAAAAGTGTGTAATAATGCATATCTACATGTATTTGTACATTTATATGTCACATATACGGGGGTGGGAAAAAGTAGATTTACAGTTGTCATACAAATAAATAAGAGTAAACTGTGTTTAGCATACTCACAACTGTAAGCCTACTTTTGTCCACCCCTGTATTTAAAAAGTCTCAGCTTGAAGTAAAAGTACAACAGCCTGCACTGTTGGTTCCAGTCCACAGACGTTGACTCTGATCCCCAAACATGCTGCCAGGGGAAAAACCAAGAATGAGCACTTCCTTCTCTGGAACCTCAGGACCTGCCTATTTCTGGGCACAACTGTGAATTTTGACATTAGACTAAATTTTGGTACTATTATCTACTGGAATTTAGGGTTTTAAAATAATGTTGCAAGAATATTTATGGCAAAGTCAGACTTGCAGATTGTTATTAGTTGTAAATTGTTAAAGAAATTTGTTAATTAGAACATGAAGGAAAATGTTTTATTGGTAAAGTTGGCATGTTTATTAAGGGACTATAAGGTAAAATATAAGGTACAATTAATTATGAGACCAAGTTAAAATACAGTTTATATAGTTATTTACTTTAAAATGAACTGTTCTTTTTTCCCTCTAAAGTAAGTTATCTCAAAACTCATTGCATTGTTAGAGCCCTGTCACTGGCTGGTATAACACTCGGGCTGATTTCATGGTGTCTCCCTTAGCTCTTGTTATGGTTCAACTACTTCTAAGCCATGAGTCTATTTTGAGAATTTTCTCCATCTCCCTAAATAAAAATGTATTAGAACAATGACTGTATTACTCAGCATTTTATCTAACTATCACACTGTGGTTCCCATGTTTCCGCAGATAATGTCATTCTATAAGTTTTCCATTAGAAGGGATTTTAGGGAGACACCTTAGAGATCAATGCTACATTTCAGCAGTTCTTGTGAATAACTCTAGACAGTGGTATGACTTGCCTTCAATGCCTCTGAATATATATTATTAACTACACCAAAAGTGTATCTTAAATCATAAAGTTGAGAATTCTGTTTTTAATATTTATTTGTTAAAGTACCCCATACTGTGTTCTGTGAAGATCCCTCTTAGGCTTTCCCATTTATATTCTCATTTTCAGCTCAGCTGGTGAACTAACTATACTTTGGTTACCCAGAACATTGGCTTCCAATTTAATTTAACTGACATTTGCTGCTGACATGATGAGTTTATTCTTTAAAAAATATCTCATATATCTGACCTTCCCCCTCTGTTAGAACAGACCTAACTAGTGAATGTATTAATGAAAATGTATCTGTTTCAAAGCTGACTTTAAAAGTATAATTTTTTTACTTTATAAACTGTGAATATAAGTATGCCAGCAGCATACAATGAAACCGTAATAGCATTTAGATCAATTTTACTTTCTCTCTAAGTCTAGGCCTTTTTGAAGTCTATAAACTTGTTTTGAGATATAGTTTCTACTTATGAATGTAATAACAAAAATACCTTTCTGCATGACTTTGATTACAAAAGAAATGTTCTTTCATGGTTGTAGCAGTGAAAGGAAATGTAATGATTATTTTAATATTTCCATTAAATGTGATTACTATATATTATATTTTTATGCTTACTCTTTCTTTTACACACTGTGTCTTTGGAGTTTTAAGTTAGTTCATGAATTGGAAGTATAAAGTCCTTTACTAACATCTTTAGACATTTGGAACCTAGAGCATCAGGTGCTTGAGAGAACAGAGATTGACTTTTTGGTACATGAGGTATAGATCACGGTGCCTGCCATATTTGACAAGTGCCTTCCACCTCACACTGCAAGCCTTGCTTAGCTTTTCTTTGGGCACCTCAGGTTTCAGCCTCTGTGATATAAGGCATCTTTTGCATACAATGAGCTTTACATTCCAAACAGTGTAAGTATAAAATGGAGAATTATATTCCTTTAAACAAACTTTGAAAATTACATCCTTCTAAAGAAGCTTTGTCAGAAGTATAACCAAACTACGTACTAGCAAAGCTAAGGCTTGCTAAAGGCGCACAGTACCTTGTGTTCTTTTAAACACAAGCATTAGTTGATTATGTATCTGGAAATATATAGTAATATTGAGGAGTGTGATGTTTTCCATAAAGACACAATTTTGGTATTGGGTGGCACAGCACACAAAAAGGTACTCATTCTGTATAAGGGAGCTATTCTATATCGATTTAGTATCTGCCATTGCTTTAAAATAAATACACAACAAGGAAACCAACCTGATACTTTGTAGGTATCTTTGAGCAGATTTTCACCCATGAGTGTTAATCATTTGGTTATTTATGTATAAAAGAAAATTTTTCTACCTGCATTCAAAATGTAGACTTCCTGGGAAAAATTCAAGTTGTGACCTTCAAATTACTACTTAAAATTACTTTTGTGTAACTAGAACACTGAATGTGGTGAGGAAACATAATTGTTTCAATCCCCTCCACCCCTGCCTCTCTCTAAGAACTTTTGCCCTACTGCCACACAAGTGCAGGTAGGCCCAACTATAATAGGGTCTGGCTAGAAATCACTGGGAGGCTGGAAAGACCCCAGTTCAGGGGCACCCCAATCTGTCAGAGCCAGCCTCTCACCCCTGAGAAGGGAGTTGGCAGAGCACTGGTTGCAAGAAGTGCCAGAGGCCACCTGAATTGAAATCACAACCAAAACTGCCTGACAGCTTTAGTACACCCTGGAGCCAAACTATAAACAAAGGCCCAGGGGTGTGCAAAGGTGCTGGCAGCTGAGTCACTCATATAGCAGCCTGTGTGAGCTCTGGGGGCTGGATGCCCTTTCCCAGGTAAACATACACTATGCTGGTGCACAGCTGGAAAATTTCGGCCCCTTTTCAAAATGGTGGAGGGAGAATGGTCAAAGACAGTGGAGAACCGAATAGCAGATACTGACACACCTTGAACGAAGTCTGACACTCCCTCACACAGGAAGTGCTGGGTCACGTCTTTAAAATGCAGGGTGCCGAGAGACACGAGGCTTTTATCCCCTTCTTGGCTAGCCTGGTCAGACACACAGAGCCTAATTCCTGAGACCAGCAGGTCCCTGGGAGGCCATGCTGACAGGGAATGTTCCCCCTGCCCCTCCTACGCAAAGGTGGCAGCAGAGCTGACAGTGCTGTGGGAGAGACAGGAAGGGACTGGGGAAGGTTTGGCCTGGCCAAGCTCACAGACTCTGGTGAATGGATGGCCAGAGAAAAACAGCTCTGGAGCAGAAACTGGCACTGCAAGAGAGACTCAGGCAGGTGCACACAGACTTACGAGAGGTGCCTGGAGATGAACTGCAACCAGGAATCTGCATTTCTTGAAGTGAAACAGGGTGCAGCCAAGAGGAGGGCCCCAAATAGGGATTTGTAATGGGGTCCAGAACTCAAGGTTTCCAGGAAATACTAGAAAAATATGTATAGGATGTCCTCACCCCCACAAGCCTGAGCTGGGGCAAGGGACACATGGAGCAGGGCCATTCAGAGCTGTTTTGTACACCAACAGCTGTGCAGCTAACCTCTAGAATGGTCATTTAACATATCTATAACTTTGCTTTCATAGATATGTTAAATAGCTGTGGCCTGTGCTTTGAGCCAGGGAGATGGGAGTGACTTCCACCCAAGAAGTAACTGGGAGGCCACTCCCCCTGGTTACAGCGCCTGCGTGAGAGCTTGGAGAAGATTGGCTCCATGCCACGGGGCCACACCTGCCTGGACTTACTATGGCAGCCCAGTAAAGCTGGAAGAATAGGGAAAGCTGGCAGGTGTAACTGATTGTAGGAGGAGTGGGAAATGGAGCTGCAGAGGAAAACTGTCACTGGGATTTAAACCTAGGCACAGCAGCCATAGGGAGAGAGGACCACGCGGTTTTGGTGGAGTAGGGGGAGAACTATGCGGCTTTGGCAGAGTGGGGACCCCGTGGTGGCAACACAGCTGATGGTGCCGGGAGCCTGAATTACGGACTTCTACTTCTTTTCCTAAGATACGGTACCCCAGACTGGGCAGAGGGAGAAGGAAAGACTGTGCATCTGTGGGTATTCTAGAGGACTTTAGTATTTTAATGAAGACATCAAGTCATTATTCTAATATTCTAAGTCTGTGTAACTTTTAAATAAATAATTTCTTTCCTTTTCACCAGTCTCTGGCATTGAGAGACGTCTTTCCTCTGGCGGCGGGCATTGCAAACCTAGTAGGTGTGGGGGGGGGGGGGGCGGGGGGACCCCTAGAGAGAGAAAGGGGGATCCTTTCCATAATAATATATTGTGAACCGCCCCCCCCACGCCTTGTCTGTTCTGTAACAAAACGACCATACTTTTAAAATGGAAAAAGAACAGCAGCTTTGCTAACCAAAAGCTCAGAGGCAGAAAATACACTGAAGGGACCCCACCTGGCATGACTTTCAAGCAGAGGGCAGCACAGAGTGGAGGATTCAGGCCGAAACTCCTGGGAGACAGCAGCAGGCTGGTGTTGGGAAGGCAGGAACTGAATGCTTGAGTTTTGCCTCTTGTCACCCAGCCTTTCACAGAAAGGGAAACCCAAACCCCCACCTGTGGGATTACAGGCTCAAGGTGAGACCAGGCCCAGCATTTTCCTGCTACGTAGATTTCCTCAGGGCAAAGAAGAAAAAGAGCTGATAGGGCCCTTCACCAGACACTACATGCTACACAGCTCCTCGGCCCAATTTACTAAGCCCAGCAGAGCAGAGAAAATAGAGACAGGTGCAACAAGATGCTCTCTATCGTCACTCCTGCAAAACTGTTTAACATTCATTTCATATCCTTCAAGTCTGGTCATAATATGGCAATGGGTTTTATAATACAGTTTATTTCAAACCTTATATTGCTCTTTCCTTTTCTTATTCCATACTACCTCCTTCCTCCCCCTTCGTATTTTTATTTTAATTTCTATTTTCTTTCTTGGTACAATTTGTTTCTATTCTGCACTATTACTATTGCTCCCCCCTCCGGCCTCTCAAAACCACTTGTGATTGTCATTAGTCATCTCACACTCCTCCTCCTGATCTTAAAGATACCCTTATTCTCTCTCCACCTTTATCAATCTTTACTCATAGGTTGTGGATAAGGTGGTGGTTGTTACAGTTCTTCACCTTGTTTTTAGGTAGTGACTATCTTTGTATTTGAAATATAAATTTCACTGTTCTCCTACTCATTTTGCCTTCCTCCTGCCCGTTTTTTGTTTTAAATGTTAATTTTCCCCTGTATTACCCACGTTTTCATTCTGCACTCAGTATTCCTTCTCCCTCTATCCTCTCAAAATAACTCCTGTTTCTGCTAAACATCTCTTAAGCTCTTCTTTCTTTCCTTTTGCCCTCTTATTCCCATCCCACTTATATAAATCTTAGCTCATTGGTTGTTGATATTTCCATGGTGGAGCTTTTTCTGCAATTAGGTCCATATTGTTTTATACACACACACACACACACACACACACACACACCCTACATATTTATATCATATTATTTTATATTTATATATAAAATAATATATATGTATATGTATTATATATGTTTGTATTATGTATGGATTATATATATAAATTTAAAGTAAATACATATATTTGCATATATCTAGTGAGAGAAAAAATGGACCACAACAATCCCTCTCACTAGATATATGCAAATATATGTATTTACTTTAAATTTTGGTTTTGACTTAATACTACACACGTCTCTCTTACTCCATTCTACCTTCCCTTCTCCCATCTATAGTTGTGAATAAATTTTTTCCCCACTTTGCCTTGTACCTATTCCCTATTCTTATTGTCCCTCCTTCTACCGTCACAAAATCTTTCTTTCAGTTAGTGATCTCATATCCGTATCCCCTCTCTTATAACAATCTTAATTTCTTACACCTTTATTAATATTGGCACATAGGCTGTTGATAGTGTAATTGTGGATGGGGTTATCTTTCAGGGTGTGGGCCTATTTCCTGGGCTGTTTGGTTTTAGTTCTGGCAGCACCTGTACAACAGTATACAAGATGTGGAGGGCAGAGTGACTCTCAGTCAATCAGCCAAAGGGAAGATTCCTACCAGAGAATAACCCAACAACAACCAAAACCCAGTTACAACCAGAGAAGCCACATAAAAGTCATAAAGGGCAGCACAACAGCATCAAGCTCAGATGAACAAGGAGACTGCACCACTGAGTCCCACAGGTGTTCTGCCAAGAAGGTCACACCATGAAGACAGGGAGTCAAAGCAGCTCAATCTAAGAAGCAGAAACAAAGAAGAAGACTTGCCCCAAATGGGGAGACAAATAAACAACCCCAAACTGAAAGGAGGAAGCCCCAGAAAGACAGTTAAACGAAACTGGGGCAACCAAACTATCAGACATGAGTTTCAAAATAATGATTATAATGACGCTCAAGGAGATCAGTGAGAACTTCAAAGAACTCCAGGGAACCTTCAAGGAACATACTGCAAACTACACCTGCATGAAAAAGGACACAAAAACTATCAATAAGAGCCAGGGGGAAGTGAATAGTATAATATTTGAAATGAAGAACAGTAGGAAATTAAAAGCAGGTTAGATGAAGCAGAGGATCGAATCAACAAGCTGGATGGAATACAAGGTAAAAAAAAAAAAATTCCCAGACAGAGCAATAAGAAGGAAAAGACTAAAAAAGAACAAAGAGGGGTTAAGGGAGGTGCAGGACAATGTGAAAGGTAATAATACCTGTATAAACAGGGATACCAGGAGGAGAAGCGGAGGAGTAAGTGATAGAAAACCTGTATGAAAGAGTAGTGACAAAAAACTTCCATAACTTGATGAAAGAAAAACTCATGCAAATCCAAGGAGCACAGGGGATTCCAATCAATATGAACCCAAAGAGGCCCACTCCAAGACACATCATAATTAAAATGGCAAAATTCCAAGACAAAGAATCTTAAAGGCAGCAAGGGAGAAACAGGAAGTAACAAACAACAAAGCTCTGGTAAGGCTAGCAGCTGATTTTTCAATAGAAACATTACAAGCCAGAAGGGAATGGCAAGAATTATTCCAGTAATGAAAAGCAAAGACCTGCAATGAAGACTACTCTACCCAGCAAGGCTCTCATTAAAATGGAAGGCAAAAAAAGGAGTTTCCCAAGCAAAAGAAGGCTAAAAGAATTCAACTTCACCAAACCAGCACTGCAAGACATGCTAAAGGGACTATTTTAAGAAGATGAAGAAAAAGAGTGAGAGAGGAACACAAGTACAAAAGAAAATGGCAACGAATAAGTACCTATTGATAATAACTTTAAATATAGATGGACTAAATGCTCTAGTCAAAAGATATAAGGTAGCTTAATGGACAACAAAACATGACCCGCATAATGCTGTCTACAAGAGACCCACCTCAGAACAAAACATCTACACAGACTGAAAGTGAAGGGTTGGAAAAAAATATTCCAAGCAAATGGACAGGAAAAAAACTGGGGTAGCAATACTTATATCCGGCAAAGTAGATTGCAAAACAAAGGCCATAAAAAGACAGAGAGAAGGACACTTAATAATACTCAAGAGAAGAAGACATAAACACTGTAAACTTAGATGCACCCAACATAGGAGAGAGAAGATGGCAGCGAGATAGGTGGGAGCGGAGTCAACTTCCCCCTGCACCTGGGTGGAACACCTACCCACTCTACTAAGAAAAAAAGCGAACAGCCAAAAGCAGCCCACCATTTATGAAGATAAGAGACCAAAAAGTACAGAAGACACTGAGAAAACAAAAGGTAAGGGGATTGCTTCAGGACAAAAAGGTCCCTGGGACCAGTATGTGGACCAGGGTGGCTGCAGCCCCAGGCCCGTGCAGGGCCTGCCACAGGACTCTTGGGAGAGAGCCAGGTTAACGGCCCCCTCCTCTGCCAAACAAGGCCTGAGCAACACTGTGAGAGACCTGGTTGCATGAAGTCTCAGGGAGGGGAATAAGGAGGAAGTGGAAAACCCAGGGAGACCGCGGGCACTGGTTGAGGAGAGTTGAAAGTTGGGACGCATGCGATCCTGACCCGGACAGCCCCCAGCCTAGCTGGAGAGGCAGGCTGTGTGAGAGGACAGGCCCTTCCTTGTACGGAGGGAGCCACAGGATTGAGCAGGAGGATTTTTCGCAAAAAGAAAAGGACCCTCTGGGGCGCTTTGGGGAATTCCCCTGCTGCAACAGCTCCAGTCTCCTCTCCACCCCGCTACCCATCAGAGGACTGGGAGCACCTCATCTCGGAGGGAGCTGAGACTACAGGCACCATTCGGGGCAGGGTGCTCAGCAACCGGAAGTGTGCCCAGCGACCAGGGAGTGTGCCCATCCATCGGGAGTGCCTGCACCTCATCTCGGAGGGAGCTGAGACTACAGGCACCACCTGAGGAAGGGTGGCCAGTGGCCGGGAGTGTACCCAGTGACCAGGATTGTGCCCACCCACCTGTGCCCACCCACCAGGGAGTGTCTGCACCTCATCTCGGAAGGAACTGAGACCACAGGCTCCAGGGAGAGTGCGAATCAAGGAAGGCTCTGCATGCACACCCATAGCCTGGAGGAGGCCTACAATAAAAAAAGAGTGGGTAGAAGCTGGGAACACCAGGATTCATCATGGAAGAGGAAACCCACCAACAAAGGAAACACCAACAGATAAGAAGAGAAGAAGGTGAAGGAGGGAGGGGAAGCTACACAAAGTCAACATAGGACCTATCTGAAAATACAAATGAATAGTGAAGAAATTACTAAGAACAAACAATGTAACAAGAGCAAGAGAAAAGACTCAAAAACTTGTACACACGGAAGAACCAGCTCCAACACAACCTACCCACACCTGCACAATAGAAAACAAGAGGTAGGGGACAGACTGACCCTCAGATAACCAGCTGGTGGGAAAGACCCACCAAACAAAGACCCAACAAGAACCAAAAAACAAAGACATACACAGAGCCAACATACACCACAGCCCAAAATTAGTAAGCTCGGGAGATCAAGGAGACTGTACACTAAATCTCACAGGTATTCTACCACAGAAGTTTACACTGAAAACCCAGGAGGTCAGAACACAGCAACTTAAGAAGCAGAGGCGAACAAGAAGAGTCTCACAAACAATGGGAAGACAAAGAAACAATCCCCAAATGAAAGGAAAGGGGGGAGTCTCAGAAACAATGCTAAATGAAAAAGAGGCAAGTCAACTATCAGTTAATGAGTTCAAGGAATTGGTTATGAGGAAGCTTAATGAGCTCACACAGAATTACCAAAAAGTACAGGGATGCTACAATGACCTTACCGCAAACTATATCAACATGAAAAAGGAAATAGAAACTATCAACAAGGGCCAAGAGGAAATGAAGAATACAATTTCTGAATTGAAGAATACAGTAGAAGGAATGAAAACCAGACTTGATGAGGCAGAGGATCGGATCAGCGAGCTGGAGGAAAAGGTAGAAAAAAACACCCAGAATGGGCAAGGAAAGGAAAAGAGGCTCAGAAAGAATAAAGAGGGGTTAAGGGAAATGCAGGACAACATGAAACGCAATAAAATCCATATAATAGGAATACCAGAAGGAGAAGAGCAAGGAATAGAAAACCTATTGGAGAAAGTAATGATGGAAAATTTCCCTAATTTGATGAGAGAAAAAGTCACACAAATCCAGGAAACACGGAGAGTCCCGATCAAGAGGAATGCAAAGAGGCCAACAGCAAGACACATCATAATTAAAATGGCAAAATTCCAAGACAAAGAAAGAATCTTAAAGGCAGCAAGGGAAAAAAAGGAAGTAACATACAAGGGAGCCCCAATAAGGTTAGGAACTGATTTCTCAATGGAAACGCACCAAGCCAGAAGAGAATGGCAAAAAATATTCCAAGTAACGAGAACCAGAGGACTGCAACCAAGACTACTTTACCCAGCATGGCTCTCAATCGAGATAGAAGGCCAAATAAGGAGTTTCCCAGACAAAAGACGTCTAAAAGAATATACCTCCACCAAACCAGCTCTTCAAGAGATTCTAAAGGGGCTGCCGTAAGGAAAGGAAGGAAAAGAGAGAAAGAGGGAAGAACACAGGTACAAAGAATCGGCAATGAATAAATACCTATCAATAATAACCTTAAATGTAAATGGATTAAATGCTCCAATCAAAAGACATAGAACAGCTGAATGGAAAAGAAAGCATGACCAACACATATGTTGCCTACAAGAGACCCACCTCAGGACAAAAGACCTACACAGACTGAAAGTAAAGGGCTGGAAACAAATATTACAAGCAAAGGGACAGGGGAAAAAAGCCAGGGTAGCAATACTCATATCAGACAAAATAGACTTCCAAAGAAGGGCCATAAAGAGAGACCCAGAAGGTCACTTCATAATACTCAAAGGAAGAATCCACCAAGAAGACATAAACATTGTAAATATATATGCATCCAACATAGGAGCACCCAAATACATAAAGAAAATCTTGGAGGACTTCAAGAAAGATATTGACAGCAACACAATTATAGTAGGGGATTTTAATACCCCACTATCAAAGATGGACAGATCTTCTAAACAAAATATCAACAAAGATATTGTTGCATTGAACAAGGCCTTGGAGGAAATGGACTTAAATGATATATATAGAGAGAGTCTTTGATCTCAAACAGGCAAAATACACATTCTTTTCAAATGCACATGGAACATTTTTAAAGATAAATCACATGATAGGACACAAAGCAAGCCTCAACAAATTCAAGGAAATTGAAATCATATCAAGCATTTTTTCTCTGACCATAAGGGACTGAAACTAGAAACAAATGTCAAGGAAAAAACCCCAAAACATGCAAAAGCATGGAGATTGAATAGCATGCTATTAAACAATGAATGGGTGTAAAATGAGATTGGAGAAGAAATCAAACAGTTTCTGGAAACCAGTGAAAATGAACTCACAACCCAAAACTTACGGGACACAGCAAAGGCAGTCCTGAGAGGGAAGTTCATAGCAATATAGGCCTACCTAAAAAGAATAGAAACATTTCAAGATGGTGGTGAGATAGGTGGGAGCGGAGTCCACTTCCCCTCAACGCCAGTGAAATACCTAGCTGATCTGAGGAGCAGAGTGAATAGCCAACAGTATTCCAGCATATATGAAGATCGGAGACCTTCATATATAGAGGACATTGAAAGATCAGAGGGTAAGAAGAGTGCTTAAGGACAATAAGGTCCCTGGGACCTGCGCAGGGACCAGGGCGGCTGAAGCCCCAGCTCAGACGCAGGGTCTGCTGCAGGATTCTTGGGAGAGAGCCAGGCTGGGCTGTGTGAGCAGCCAGGTGCTTGTTTGGACCAGGGGGGCTTGAAAAGGAAGAATTTCTCAAAAAGGAAAAGAAAATAGAGGCAGGTAGCAGCTAGTTAGAGAACTCTCGGCAGCAGCCTCGGCCTCTGGCGCCCCTCCCCCCTCCTCCCCTGGACTGTGAACACGGAAAAGCAGCCCCGGAGCTCACCTGAAGCCCGGCTGGAGCGGACCCAGATTAGCGGACTGGGGGCCCACAACTGAAACTCCGGGTGAGCACGCGCCCCGATAAGCAGCCCAGCTGCCTGGGCGCCAGACCCAAAGTGCCCCAATGGGCGCGTACCCCAATCAGTGGCCTGGGGCCCACACCTGAATCCCTGGGTGGGCGCGCACCCTGATAAGCAGCCTGGCTGCCTGGGCGCACAGACCAAAAGCGCCTGGGTGGGCACACAATCAGATCAGTGGCTGGCTGCCCCCGTGCACAGACCCAAAGGGGGGCATCGGCAGCCAACCCAAGTCCCAAGCAGAGATTGGCCACACAACCCGATCAACGGCCTGGCTGCCTACAGGCGACCACACCCAAACTCCTACCTAGCCCCTCCGCACAGAACCCTGCAGGGCCTACTGGCTTTCCAGGAGGAAGGCAGAACGCCCAGCAGAGGGGAGCAGCAGGGCTAGGGAAGACTGCATTCCCCGGAAACACTCAAACCAGTAGGGGGCTGAACTACCCCATAGCAGTACCAAGAGCCCCTAGCATCTAAGACAGCAAAGAGCAAGAAGATGGAATGTGAGTTGCCCCTAATTGGTGCAACGCAAGGAGAACACAGCTGGTGAACTAAAGGCCTAGTGGGGAGCAGGAGGACCCAGAGGAACTAGACTGAAGGCTGAACAACAGCGAACAGTGTGGCTCAGGAAAGGAAAAAAGTGAAACCAATCCTTCCAACCACCCCGTCCTGTCCCACAGACAGGATGACCAGCAGAAATAACCTGACCGGTTTAAAGCCAGCAGAAGATTTTTTTTTTTCTTTCTTTTTTTTATTTCCTCCTTTCCCCCTGAATTCCTTCTTCCTTTCTGTTCTTTCTTTTTTTTATTCCTTCTTCCTTCTATCCTTTACCTTTTTTATTCCTTCTTCCTGCCTTCTTTTATTTATTCTGTTATTCTAATTTTTGTTAAAATTCCTTCCTATCTTGCCTCCAATCTCTCTCTATCCTTCTTCGTTCCTTCCTTTCTTTTTCTATTCCCTTTTTCCCTGCTTACCTCCTTTTTTCTTTTTTTTTTTGCCCCCATTCCTCTTTTTCCCACAGGTGAGACAAGAAAACCTGGAGTGCTGAAAAGACCAGAGTTAGACTGTGTTACACCCATAAACGTCATCTGAAGACCAATGAGCACAGGAGACTAAGGAGACAGCACCACTGAATCCCATTGGCATTCCACCATAGAAGTTCATATCATAAACCCAGGGAGTCAGAATAGATCAATTTAAGAAGCAGAGGCTAACAAGAAGAGTCTCACAAACAATGGGAAGACAAAGAAACAATTCCCAAATGAAAGAAAAGAAGGAAGCCTCAGAAAAAATGCTAATTGAAAAAGAGGCAAGTCAACTATCAGATACTGAGTTCAAAGCAATGGTCATCAGGAAGCTCACTGAGCTCTCTGAGCTCAAAGAGAACTCTCAGAAACTACAGGGAAACTACAATGAACTCACTGCAAACTATATCAACATGAAAAAGGAAATAGAAACTATCAACAAGGGCCAAGAGGAAATGAAGAATACAATTCCTGAATTGAAGAACACAGTAGAAGGAATGAAAACCAGACTTGATGAAGCAGAGGATCGGATCAGCGAGCTGGAGGAAAAGGTAGAAAAAAACACCCAGAAATAGCAAGAAAAGGAAAAGAGGCTCAGAAAGAATGAAGAGGTAATAAGGGAAATGCAGGACAACATGAAACGTAACAATACCCGTATAATAGGAATACCACAAGGAGAAGAAGAAGAGCAAGGGATAGAAAACCTGTTTGAATAAGTAATGATGGAAAATTTCCCCAATCTGAGGAGAGAAAAAGTCACCCAAATCCAGGAAACACAGAGAGTCTGAAGCAAGAGGAACGCAAAGAGACCCACTGCAAGACACATCATAATTAAAATGGCAAAATTCCAAGACAAAGAGAGGATCTTAAAGGCAGCAAGGGAGAAAAAGGAAGTAACATACAAGGGAGCCCCAATAAGGTTAGCAACTGACTTCTCAATGGAAACGCTCCAAGCCAGAAGAGAATGGCAAAAAATATTCCAAGTAATGAGAACCAGAGGCCTGCAACCAAGACTATTTTACCCAGCAAGGCTCTCAATCAAGATAGAAGACCAAATAAAGAGTTTCCCAGACAAAAGAAGTCTAAAAGAATACACTTCCACCAAACCATCTCTGCATGAGATGCTAAAGGGACTGCTTTAAGGAAAGGAAGGAAAAGACAAAAAGAGAGGAACACAGGTAGGAAAAAAAGGCAATGAATAACTACCTATCGATAATAACCTTAAACGTAAATGGATTAAATGCTCCAATCAAAACACATAGATAGCTGAATGGATAAGAAAACATGACCCACACACATGCTGCCTACAAGAGACCCATCTCAGGACAAAAGACTTACACAGAGTGAAAGTGAAGGGCTGGAAACAAATTTTCCAAGCAAACGGACAGGAAAAAAAAGCAGGGGTAGCAATACTCATATCAGACAAAATAGACTTCCAAAGAAGGGCCATAAAGAGAGACCCAGAAGGTCACTTCATAATACTCAAAGGAAGAATCCACCAAGAAGACATAAACATTGTAAATATATATGCACCCAACATAGGAGCACCCAAATACATAAAGAAAATCTTGGAGGATTTCAAGAAAGATATTGACAGCAACACAATTATAGTAGGGGACTTTAACACCCCACTGTCAAAAATGGACAGGTCTTCCAAACAAAATATGAAGAAGGATATTGTGTCACTTAACAATACCCTAGAGGAAATGGACTTAACTGATATATATAGAGCTTTTCATCCCAAAGAAGCAAAATACACATTCTTTTCAAGTGTACATGGAACTTTTTCAAAGATAGACCACATGATAGGACACAAAGCAAGCCTCAACAAATTCAAGAAAATTGAAATCATATCAAGCATTTTCTCTGACCACAAGGGACTGAAACTAGAAACCAACCCCAAAGGAAAAGACCCCAAACACGCAAAATCATGGAGACTGAATAGCATGTTATTAAACAATGAATGGGTCAAGAACAAGATTAGGGAAGAAATCAAAAACTTTCTGGAAACAAATGGAAATGAACTCACAACAATCCAAAACCTATGGGACACAGCAAAGGCAGTCCTGAGAGGGAAGTTCATAGCAATACAGTCCTACCTTAAAAGGATAGAAACATTTCAAACAAACAACCTAACCCTACGCCTACAAAAACTGGAGGAACAACAACAAAGACAGCCCAGAGCAAGCAGAAGGAAGGAAATAACCAAGATCAGAGCAGAACTAAATGACATAGAGACTAAAAGCACAATTCTAAGGATCAATGAATCCAGGAGCTGCTTCTTTGAAAAGATAAACAAAATCGACAAGCCTTTAAGTAGGCTCATCAAGAAGAAAAGAGAGAGGACCCAAATAAACACAATTAAAAATTAAAAAGGAGAGATTACAAGTGATACCACACAAATACAAAGGATTGTCAGAAATTACTACGAAGAACTATATGACAAAAAATTTGAAAACCTAGATGAAATGGACAAATTTCCAGAAAAATATAACCTTCCAAAACTCAATGAAGAAGAAGCAGAAAGCCTGAACAGACCAATAACACCTAATGAAATTGAAACAGTACTCAAAAAGCTTCCGACACACAAAAGCCCTGGACCAGATGGTTTCACAGGAGAATTCTACAAAGCCTTTAAGGAAGAGCTAACCCCTATCCTTCACAGACTATTCGAAAAAATCCAAACTGATGGAAGACTCCCAAACTCTTTTTATGAAGCCAGCATCATCCTAATCCCAAAACCAGATAAAGACACAACAAAGAAAGAAAACTTCAGGCCAATATCACTGATGAACATAGATGCTAAAATCCTCAACAAAATATTGGCAAACTGCATCCAGCAATACATTAAAAAGATCATACACCATGACCAAGTGGGATTCATCCCGGGGATGCAAGTATGGTAGAATATTCTCAAATCAATAAACGTAATACACAGCATAAACAAAAGCAAAGACAAAAATCACATGATCATATCAATAGATGCAGAAAAAGCATTTGATAAGGTACAGCACCCATTTCTGATAAAAACACTCAACAAAGTGTGAATAGAGGGAGCATTCCTCAACATAATAAAGGCCATATATGAGAGACCTACAGCCAAAATCATACTGAATGGACAAAAACTTAGAGCTTTCCCACTAAGATCAGGAACAAGACAAGGATGCCCTCTCTCACCACTCCTATTCAACATAGTATTGGAAGTCCTAGCCACAGCAATCAGACAAGAAAAAGAAATAAAAGGCATCCAAGTTGGAAAGGAAGAAACAAAACTGTCATTGTTTGCTGATGACATGATAGTGTACATGGAAAATCCTATAGACTCCACCAAAAAACTACTCGACCTAATAAATGAATTTGGCAAAACAGCTGGATACGAAGACAATACTCAGAAATCAAAGGCATTCCTGTATACCAACAACGAAACAGCAGAAACAGAAATCAGGAAAAAAATCCCATTTGATATAGCAACAAGAAATATAAAGTACCTAGGAATAAACCTAACCAAAGAGGTAAACGACCTGTGCTCAGAAAACTACACAAATATATCTGAAGAAAGAAATTAAGGAAGACACAAACAAATGGAAGCATGGACCATGCTCATGGATTGGAAGAATTAACATCATCAAAATGGCCATACTACCCAAAGCAATTTATATATTCAATGCAATCCCTATTAGAGTACCCATGACATGTTTCACAGATGTAGAACAAACATTTCAGAAATTTATATGGAACCATAAACGAGCCCGAATAGCCGCAGCAATTTTGGGAAAGAAGAACAAAGCAGGAGGGATCACAATACCTGATATCAAACTGTATTACAAGGCCACTGTAATCAAAACAGCCTGGTACTGGCATAAAAACAGGCACATAGACCAATGGAACACAACAGAGAGCCCAGAAATGAACCCAAGTCTCTACCATCAATTAATATTTGACAAAGGAGGCAGGAGCATAAAATGCAGCAAAAACAGCCTCTTCAACAGATGGTGTTGGGAGATCTGGACAGCTATGTGCAAAAAAATGAAACTCGATCACCAACTTACACCATACGCGAAAATAAATTCAAGGTGGATAAAAGACATAAATATAAGTTGTACCACCATAAAAGTCCTAGAGGAAAACATTGGCAGGAAAATCTGACATCCACGCAGTAACATCTTCACAGACACGTCCCCTAAGGCAAGGGACTAAAAGGAAAGAATAAAAAAATGGGACCTCATCAAACTAAAAAGCTTCTGCATGGCTAAAGAAAAGAGCATCAAAATGAAAAGAGAACCAACAGTATGGGAAAATATATTTGCCAATGATACCTCAAACAAGGGTCTGATCTCCAAACTCTGTAAAGAACTCACATGACTCCACCCAGGAAGACAAACAACCCAATTAAAAAATGGGCAAAGGACTTGAACAGACACTTCTCCAAGGAGGATATACAGAGGGCCCAGAGACAAATGAAAAGATGCTCAGCATCACTAGCCATCAGAGAGATGCAAATTAAAACCACAATGACTTACCACCTCACACCAGTCAGAGTGGCCAACATAAACAAATGAACAAACAAATGTTGGAGAGGATGCGGAGAAAAGGGAACCCTAGTACATTGTTGGTGGGAATGCAGACTGGTGAGGCCACTGTGGAAAACAGTATGGAATTTCCTCAGAAAACTAAAAATGGAACTGCCTTTTGACCCAGCAATTCCACTGCTGGGATTATACTCTAAGAACCCTGAATCACCAATCCAAAAGAACCTATGCACCCCAATGTTCTAGCAGCACAATTTACAATAGCCAAGTACTGGAAGCAACCTAAGTGCCCATCAGCAAATGAGTGGATCCAAAAACTATGGTACATTTACACAATGGAATTCTACGCAGCGGAGAGAAAGAAGGAGTTTATACCCTTTGCAACAGCATGGATGGAACTGGAGAGCATTATGCTAAGTGAAATAAGCCAGGTGGTGAGGGACAAATTCCATATGATCTCACCTTTAACTGGAACATAATCAACAAAAGAAAAAAAGCAAACAAAATATAACCAGAGACATTGAAATTAAGAACAATCTAACAATAGCCAGAGGGGAGTGGGGAGGGGATAGTGGGAAGAGGGGTTTTCAGGAACTATTATAAAGGACACAGGGAGAAAATCAAGGGGGAGGTGGGAGGTGGGTTTGGCTGGGTTGGGGTGGAGGTGTGGGGAAAAAATTCAGATAACTGTAATTGAACAACAATGAAAATTTTAAAAATAAATAAATAAATAAAGTTTCTACACACTTAGAAAATAAAAAAAGAAAATTCCTGTACACTTTAGAAAACCAGGGGGAGAACCAAGATGGCGGCGTAGGTAGACACACTGCACCTCCTCGCACAACCAGAACTGACAGAGAATCGAACAGCAAGGGGGACCGACACCAAGGAAATAGAAAATAAACACATCCAAACTGGTAGGAGGGGCGGAGACGGGCACCAGGGTGGAGAGGACTCGCGTGGCTGTGGCCGGACTGAGACTGGCGGAGTGTGGGACAAATGGCGCAGGCAGTCCAAGCACTGGCAGACCTTGCGGCCCCACATTTGCACAGATAAACCCAGAGGGCCGGATTCAGAGTGGCGGAGAGTGGGGCAGGCAGAGTGGCGGGTAGCACCCTGCGGCACCACATTCGCCCACAGATAAACCTGACGAACTGCGGGCAGCGAAGCAGACCATGCAACCCAGGGCTCCAGCTCCGGGAAATAAAGCCTCAAACCTCTGATTGAAAGCGCCCCTGGGGGTTGGGGCGGCAGCAGGAGAGACTCCCAGCCTCACAGGAGAGGTTGTTGGAGAGACACACAGGGGCCTAGAGTGTGCACAGGCCCACTTACTCGGGAACCAGCACCAGAGTGGCCCAGTTTGATTGTGGGTATCGGAGTGAAAGATTGAAATCCGGAGGACAGCGAGGCGGTCGCCATTGCTCCCACTCAGCCCCTCCCCCACGTATAGCGTCACAGTGCAGCCACCAGCATTACCCCGCCCTGGTGAACACCTAAGGCTCCACCCCTTAAAGTAACAGTCGCGCCAAGACAGACGAACAACAAAAAAAAATGGCCCAAATGACGGAACACTTCAAAGCTCCAGAAAAAATACAACTAAGCGACGAAGAGATAGCCAACCTATCGGATGCACAGTTCAAAGCACTGGTTATCAATATGCTCACAGACTTGGTTGAATCTGTTCGAAAAACAGATGAAAAAATGAAGCCTATGCAAATAGAAACAAAGGAAAATGTACAGGGAACCAATAGTGATGAGAAGGAAACTGGGACTCAAATCAGTGGTATGGACCAGAAGGAAGAAACAAACATCCAATCAGAAAAGAATGAAGAAACAAGAACTCGGAAAAATGAGGAGAGGCTTAGGAACCTCCAGGACACCTTGAAACGTTCCAACATCCGAATTACAGGGGTGCCAGAAGGAGAAGAGGAAGAACAAAAAATTGAAAACTTATTTGAACAAATAATGGAGAACTTCCCCGATCTGGCAAAGGAAATAGACTTCCGGGAAGTCCAGGAAGCTCAGAGAGTCCCAAAGAAGCTGGACCCAAAGAAGGAACACACCAAGGCACATTATAATTACATTACCCAAGATTAAACGCAAGGACCTACATCCAAGATTACTGTATCCAGCAAAGCTATCATTTAGAATGGAAGGGAAGATAAAGTGCTTCTCAGATAAGGTCAAGTTAAAGAAGTTCATCATCACCAAGCCCTTATTATATGAAATGTTAAAGGGAGTTACCTAAGAAAAAGAAGATCAAAAATAGGAACAGTAAAAATGACAGCAAACTCACAGTTATTAACGGCCACACATAAAACAAAAACGAGAGCAAACTAGGCAAACAACTAGAACATGAGGGTTGTCAATAAGGGAGTGGGAGGAGGAGAGGGGGGTAAGGGTACAGAGAATAAGTAGCATAGATGATAGGTGGAAAATAGACAGGGGGAGGGTAAAAATAGTGTAGGAAATGTAGAAGCCAAAGAACTTATAAGTATGACCCATGGACATGAACTATGGGGGGGAAATGTGGGAGGGAGGGGGGTGGGCAGGATGGAGTGGAGGGGGGGGGGAATGGGACAATTGTAATAGCATAATCAATAAATATATTTAAATTAAAAAAAAAAGAAAAAAAAAAAAAGAAAACCAAAGCAACAACAAAGTCACCGTGAAGGCAGGGATAGACCTAAGTAAAAATGGAAAGACTTTTAGAGAATAATACCTTATCAAAGAGCATAAAAACAGACTTGAATACATAGAGATTTATTTATGGATGCAAAGGTTTAATATCGCAAAGATGTCAATTATCCCTTTGATTTTAAAGTTCATATACACAGTATTATTTGAATTTTATGAGGACTATGTGAAGCTATTTTTTTCTTTTCGTTTTTTTTTAGTAAACTCTTCCAGCAAGTCTGTATTAGCCGGATTTCATTAGAATGTCTTATACTTACTTACTCACTGAGTATCTAATTGACTTATTGTTTTCAATTAGTTCCCAATTATGATTGCCATTAATCCAACCTCCTGGATCTTGGGATTTTCAGTTCTGATTCCTAGTAACTGGCCTTGGTTGGTCCTGAACTCTGGTCTTATCTCCAAGCCTAGAACATTCCCTTCTAGGGAACCAACTCCTGAAGCACCACTGGTGTATAGTAATGTAATTCTGTTCATTACATTACTATACAATGTAATGAGGGGAGGGAGGTGGGTTTGGCTGTGGTGGAGTGGAGGGATGGGGAGAAAATGCAGACAACTGTAATTGAATAACAATAAAAAAAAACTGTTAAAAAAAAAAGAAAGGAAGGATAAACTTGCAGAAAGCTAAAAGATAAATGCATAGGGCCCAAGAGCACCAAAAACCAGAAAGATGAATGAGTAGGGCCCAAGCACAATGAAAGCTAGAAAGATGAATAGATAGGGCCTGAGCACACTGAAAGCTACATTTATGAATGGATAGGGCCCTGAGCATGGTGAAAGCTGTAGAAATTAATGAATAGGGCCCCCCTGACACCCAAAGCTAAAAAGATATTTGGATTAGAAAAAAATGCCCTCTTTCCCCTATTCCTCTATGAACTTCAGGCTTGATCAGGAGGATGAAAATAGTTTTTGAGATGGGAGTCAACCATTCTCCCAGGTTGTGTGTCACCTGAATAAATCTTTTTTCTTTTTGCATCTACACCTGCCTCATGAATTTGGCTTTTTGTGGCAACAGGCATCCAAACCTCTGTTTTTGTTTGGTAAGAGTTTTGGTGCCTCAGATGAGATTGTGTGGACCTCAGTAAGTGCCAGAGAGCTTGAGATCAGGTCCCACCTGCCTATGGCAGGCTGACCCCAAGGTCAGGACTGCAGGGATTTCCCAGACTTCTCTGCACTCCTGCTCAAGGCATCAGCCACTTGAAATGACTGGCTGGTGAGAGAAAAGGGGTCTGAAAAGAACATGGACTCTAAAACTAAGTGAGTTGATCCAGCGTGCACACTGGGCACCCTCTATCCCTACCATTTGGGCCTTTGTGTTACTGGGGTGTGGTTAGGATTATTTGGGCCTTTGCACTTTTGGGGTCCAGTTAGGATCACTTGGTTGGCAGAAGATAATACCCTAAGATGTTTGTGAGCACTCATTTAGAATAATGTAACCGTGGATTCAATTTTGTTTATATGTTGCTACATTGTCTGGGGTCTTGTCATGATTATGGTTTTGGGTTTGTATTTTTGTGCTACAGGGGTTGTTCTGTTTCAACTCCTGAAGCAAGCCCATTGGGCCAAATTCTAGCAGATTGGTCCATGTACAGCTATTAACCAATGTCTAAGAAGGAATTGGTTTTCTGTTGTAACACTGCTTGGTCTATGTACACTTTAATAGACTATGAAGGATAATCACCCCTAAGTGGTTCCCCTAAATTACTATACTGTCATGCAATTAAAATTATTTCTGCCAATATTCAGGGAAATGGGACAAAATCCCTTATGTCCAGGCAGTTACGTCTTTACACAATAAGGACTTAGCAAGGAAAGGGAACTACTTAATGACGCAGAGAAGGGAAGTTGCTTAAAAACACTTCTCTGATAATAAGACACAAGAAGAAAAGAAAAATGACGAAATGAATCTCTTTAATTTTCTGAACCCAGGAGACAAAGAATTAACAGCAGAAAGACTTCCTCCATCACCACTCTGCTGCTAAATATTCCTGAAATAGGGCCCAATGGGGCAACAGGCCCACACCTGTATGATAAAGTAATGGTCTCCCCCTCAACGACCTAGAAGGGTACCCAATTTGGACAGGGATAATCCCTATCCAGAGCAGAACAATTCCCTCTCAGGCAATACCCTGTAGGTGGAATAAACAAGTGGGCTACTATTGGGCCCACACTCCATTTTCCACTTCAGATTTACTGAATTGGAAGAATTCCAACCCCCCATATAGGGAAGATCCTCAGAAAATGGAAGATCTTATCACCTCCATATTTGTGACTCACAATCCAAATTGGGCAGTTATACAAGCTCTCCTTAACATCCTGCTAACAACAGATGAAAGGTGCCTGGTTATAAATAAGGCTAATAAAGAGGCTCATTTCTTCCATCAAGAGAATCCCAATGGGACCCTCAATCCAGGCAGGGCAATTCCCTTAAAAGAACCCAAATATGACCCAACTAGTGGCAACCTAGCCTTCCTAGAACATTACAAAAGATGCATATTGGCAGGGCTTAAGAAAGGGATGCCTAAACAAAAAAGCCTGAATATGATAAAGGCCATGCAACAAAAACCAAATGAAGATTCTTCTGAATTTTTAGAAAGGATCTATCAGGCCTATCAAAAGCACAGTGATGCTGACCCACAGGCACCAGAAAATGTCTAGATGGTAAACCTGATTTTTATTGGGCAAAGGGTCCCAAATATCAGAAGGAAGCTCCAACATTTAGACAGGGTATTGGGAATGGATCCCTCTCAACTGGTGGATATTGCATTTAAGGTTAACCATGCCCAGAAAACCAGAAAGTTAAAACAGGCCACAATTTTCATAGAAAAAATGCAGGGGAAACCAGAAGGAGAGGCATGACCTTAGAGGAAAAGGAAAAGACCCACTAAGTGCCAATCAATGTGCCTATTGCAAAGAGGAAGGCCATTGGAGAAAGGACTGCTGAGAACTCAAAAAGAAAAAGAAAAGTGATAAAAACCCTTGCTGAGAAATTCTATAAAGGAAAGATGAATCTGATGATAAATAAGAAGGCCTAGGGGATCCCCTAGACATCTCCCACCTATTGTTATTTTCCCATAGGAGCCCCAGGTACAGTTAACAGTGGGGAACAAGCTAATTGATTTCTTTGTAGATATGGGAGCTACAAACTCAGTGCTAAATACAAAACCAAACAAGAAAAGTTCAGCTGTAATAATGGTTACTGGAGTGACCAGGCAATTACAAATGTAGGCCTTCCTTCAACTTCTAGAATGCCAGTTTGGGGGTCATTATGCATAGTTTTCTCTACATTACAGACTACCCCATTCCACTGGTAGGCTGAGATTTACTTTGTAAATTGCATGTATAAATAACTTATTCTGCTGAGAAGCAGCAGTTATGTGTAAAAGTCATGATGAAATGTGCTCTCCAGCTGCAGGCACTTCCAACCAACCTGGAATGACTTAGAGGTGGACCCTTCCCACTCAAGATCTATGAGCAGGGCCAGAAACAAGGAAGATTTAGAGGGAATTCAAGCACTATTACAAAAGTTCTTAAAATCAAGATTAATCCAGCCATGCCAGTTTCCCTGTAACACTTTCATTCCACCAGTGAAAAATCCTCGCTCTGACAAATATCAAGTTGTATAGGATCTTAGGGCCATAAATGAGATTGTCTAGAATATTCATCCTACAGTGCCCACTCCTATACTTTGTTGACCATGGTGCCTGTGGAGAGATGGTTTTCAGTCTTAGACTTGAAGAATGTCTTTTTCTGCATCCCAGTAGATGAATAGCCTCCACTATTATTTGCCTTTGCATGACAGGACCCAGAAACTAAAGCCATGCTCCAATACTGTTGGGCTGTGTTGCCACAAGGATTTAAGAATTCCCTGACTATATTTAGGGAAATATTAGCAAAACACTTAAGAGATATTCCATTGAAACTGGAAGTTCTTCTACACTATGTACATGACTTACTGGTAATTAGCAATACTTATGAGGACAGCTAGCTCAACACCATCACAGTCCTGAAACATTTGGCAAAAATAGGATATAAATTATCACCTCACAAGGCATGATTTGCAAACATGAAGTGGCATACCTGGGTTCCAACTGAAACATGGCACTAGGAGCTGAATGACTGATTGAAAATAAGCCATTGCTACAATAGAAATCCAAGAGAATCACAGGCAGTTTTTGTGGGTTCTTAGAGATTTCAGGGTCCTGCCAAATTTGGATTCCAAACTTTGGACTTATAGCAGAACCATTGCATAATTCTTTGAAAGGACTAGACTCTGAATATTTTGAATGGACAAGAAACTGTCAGGTGACACTTGACATCTTGAAGGAAAACCTGGTTTCAGCTCCCACACTAGGATTGCCAGATTTAGAGAAACATTTCAAATGAAACATTCATGAAAGGCAAGGAATCAGACTGGGGGTACTACCTCAGACTCTGGGAAATATCCGTCAACCCATAACCTTTCTCTCACAGAAATGAATCATGACAATGGGATGGCCACCATGCCTCCAGACAGAGGCAGCTACCTTAGACACCTCACAGGAAATAAAGAAATTCACTCTAGGGCAGCCTATTATGGAATTTGTATCACACCAGGTCCTAACTCTATTGAAATAGAAAAGAGGGTATTGGCTGATGGTAGGGTGCATGGGAAAATATCAGGCCATTTTATTATACAACACAAATATAACCTCACAGACTATCTTAAATCTGACCACCCTACTCCCAGATCAGAGGGAGGCTCAGGTCTTCAGCGTGGTTGCTTGGAAATCACTGACCAAGGTTATTTCAGCAGACCAGACCTGTTGGACCATCACTGTCAGAACCTGCCTGGGATAAGAACAGCTTCATAGAGAATGGTCAGCGATGAGCCGTGTACACAGTATTCACCATAGATAAGGTAATAGAAGCCCAAACCCTGGCCATAGGAATCACAGCACAAAGGCTAAACTGATAGTTTTCAACAGAGCCTTAGAATTGTCCCAGGGAAAGAATGTTAACATCTACACTGACCCTAAATATGGCTTCATGGTAGTCCATGCCCACGGGGCAATAAGGAAAGAAAGAGGGCTCTTATCCTAAGGGAATAAAGATATCAAACTTGCAACAGAGATTTTGCAATTACTAGAGGCAGTGAATCTACCAAACAAGATTGCCATAATGCACTGCGCAGGACACCACAAAAACAGTTCCCAAATGAGCCAGGGAAACCAAATTGCTGATAAAGCATCAACACAAGCCTATCCAGGGACACTACCCTTGGGAATTTTATTCCCCATTTGAACTAGTCAGAATTTAAACCCAGAACGAGATGTGAAATGGGCCTGTGAATGGGGATTCTCTAACACTGACCCTGATTTTATATGGATGAGCAACACTCATGGTGTGATCTTACTCCCTGAATCCCTAGTGTATTCCATCTTGAAACACCTACATGAAGAGACCAACTTTAATGGACCTCATTAGATCATACCTGAAGGGACCTCATTTTGCAAAGGACCATCCAGTGGATTATCCAATCCTATCAGATATGTACCAAAAACAATCCTAAGACAGATCATGCCCCAAAAGAAGAGGAAGTACAATATAAAATAATATGCTAATTTCAAGACTGGCAAGTTGACTTTACACAGATGCCAAAACAAGAGGAAACTTTAAATTTTTTATCAGTTTTTGAGGACACTTTTCATGAATGGGTAGAGGCATATTCCACTAGAACTGAGAAGGCAACTGAGGTAGCAAAACTTCTACTTAAAAGAATAATCCTTAGGTTTGAACTTCCTCACAGCATTCAAAGCCACAATGGACCACTGTTCACTTCAGATACCTCCCAGAAAACAGAGCAGGCATCAGATTCAATGGAAGCTACATGCATCTTGGAGACCTCAATCTGCAGGAAAGAGTGAGAAAATGAACCATACAATAAAGAAGACCCTGGTGAAAATATGCCAGGAAAAACATTTGAAATGGAACCAGGCACTTCCTATTGCCTTGCTCTGGATTAGGATAGCACCCTAAAGTGGGCTTAAATGAAACCCATTTAAATTAGTTTATGGGAGAACCTTCCAAGTTTCTGTCTTAGGAACACACTTTTTATATTTAGAGCATGAATCAAAAATTAAACAGTATGTGCAACATCCAGGGCAAACGATAATAATTTCGCATAATTTTCCTCATTACAGGCCCATCTACCAATCTGACTAGCCCTTACACCCATTCCAGCCAGGAGATTGAGTCTTACTAAACATCTGAAACACTCAAGGCCCTAAAAAGCAGGTAGCTGAGCAGTGGACTCATCCCTATGATGCCCTGCTGATAACACACTCTTCCTTTAAAGGTCACAGAAATCAAGCTTCGGATCTATCACACATGGAAAACATGTGCACCACCCGAGGAGGACCCAGATCTTCCTGTTTTTGTTGATACTGTAAGGGAAAGCTGGACCTGCACTCCTAAAGAAGATTTAAAATACCTCTTTCAAAAGGGACAGCAGTTCCCAAAGCTAAGTAATAATGTTTTACTTTATTTTATTATTTTATTTACTTTTTTCTTATCCTTTTTTTTAATTTTCACTTTTTTAGATTATATTTTATTGATTATGCTATTACAGTTTTCCCAATTTTCCCCCCCTCCACCCTGCACCCCCAACCCTCCAGCACCACCCCCTTAGTTCATGTCCATGGGTTGTACATATAAGTTCTTTCACTTCTCTGTTTCCTATACCATCCTTAACCTCTCCCCATCTATTTAATGCCTACCAATTATATTACTTCTTCCCTGTACCTTTTCCCCCCTATTCCTCCCCTCCCCCTCCCCACTGAAAACCCTCCATGTGATGTCCATTTCTCTGATTCTGTTCTTGTTCTAGTTGTTTGCTTAGTTTTTGTTGTTTTTCTTTATATTTTTAGGTTCATTTGTTGATAGTTGTGAGTTTGTTGTCATTTTAATATTCATATATTTGATCTTCCTTTTTAGATAAGTCCCTTTAACATTTCATGTAATAATGGCTTGGTGATGATAAACTCCTTTAACTTGACCTTATCTGGGAAGCACTTTATCTGCTCTTCCATTCTAAATGATAGCTTTGCTGGATACAGTAATCTTGAATGTAGGTCCTTGCCTTTCATGACTACAAATATTTCTTTCCAGCCCCTTCTTGTCTGTAAGGTTTCTTTTGAGAAATCAGCTGATAGTCTTATGGGCACTCCTGTGTAGGTAACTGTCTCCTTTTCTCTTGCTGCTTTTAAGATTCTCTCTTGGGAGAACCAAGATGGCGGCGTAGGTAGCCACACTGCGCCTCCTCGCACAACCAGAACTGACAGAGAATCGAACGGCAAGGGGGTCGACACCAAGGAAATAAAAAATAAACATTCATCCAGACCAGTAGGAGGGGCGGAGAAGGGCACTGGGGTGGAGAGGACTCGCGTAGCTGTGGAGGGACCGAGACTGACTGAGTGTGGGATGAACGGGGCAAGCAGTCCGAGCACTAGCAGACCCTGCGGCCACACATTCGTGCAGATAAACCGAGAGGGTGGGACTCGGAGTGGCGGAGAGCGGGGCAGGCAGAGTGCGGGTAGCAGACCGCATCCCCACATTAACATAGATAAACCAGACGAACGGCGGGGAGCAAAGCAGACCGCGCACCCCAGGGCTACAGCTCGAGGAAATAAAGCCTCAAACCTTTGATTGAAAACGCCCATGGTGGTTGGGGCGGCAGCAGGAGAGACTCCCAGCCTCACGGGAGAGGTCGTTGGAGAGACCCACAGGGGCCTAGAGTGTGCACAAGCCCACCCACTCAGGAACCTGCACCAGAGGGGCCCAGTTTGATTGTGGGTATCGGAGTGAAAGATTGAAATCCAGAGGAGAGTGAACCGGGTGCCATTGCTCCCTCTGGGCCCCTCCCCCATGTACAGCGTCACAGCACAGCTACCAGAGTTACCCCTCCCCAGTGAACACCTAAGGCTCCGCCCCTTAAAGTAACAGACGCGCCAAGACAAAAAAAAAGAAGAAAAAAAATGGCCCAAATGACAGAACACTTCAAAGCTCCAGAAACAATACAACTAAGTGAGGAAGAGATAGCCAACCTATCGGATGCACAGTTCAAAGCACTGGTTATCAATATGCTCACAGAATTGGTTGAATCTGTTCGAAAAGTAGATGAAAAAATGAATCCTATGCTAAGAGAAACAAAGGAAAATGTACAGGGAACCAATAGTGATGCGAAGGAAACTGGGACTCAAATCAATGGTGAGGACCAGAAGGAAGAAACAAACATCCAACCAGAAAAGAATGAAGAAACAAGAATTCGGAAGAATGAGGAGAGGTTTAGGAACCACCAGGACAGCTTGAAACGTTCCAACATCCGAATTATAGGGGTGCCAGGAGAAGAGGAAGAACAAAAAATTGAAAACTTATTTGAACAAATAATGAAGGAGAACTTCCCTAATCTGGCAAAGGAAACAGACTTCCGGGAAGTCCAGGAAGCTCAGAGAGTCCCAAAGAAGCTGGACCCAAAGAGGAACACACCAAGGCACATCATAATTACATTACCCAAGATTAAACGCAAGGACCTACATCTAAGATTACTGTATCCAGCAAAGCTATCACTTAGAATGGAAGGGAAGATAAAGTGCTTCTCAGATAAGGTCAAGTTAAAGAAGTTCATCATCACCAAGCCCTTATTATATGAAATGTTAAAGGGACTCATCTAAGAAAAAGAAGATAAAAAATATGAACAGTAAAAATGACAGCAAACTCACAGTTATTAATAACCACACCTAAAACAAAAACAAAACCAAACTAAGCGAACAACTAGAACAGGAACAGAACCATAGAGATGGAGATTACATGGAGGGTTATCAACAGGGGAGTGGGAGGGGGAGAGTGGGGGGAAAGGTACAGAGAATAAGTAGCATAGATGATAGGTGGAAAATAGACAGGGGGAGGGTAAGAATAGTGTAGGAAATGTAGAAGCCAAAGAACTTATAAGTATGACCCATGGACATGAACTATAGGGGGAGGAATGTGGGAGGGAGGGGGTGGGCAGGATGGAGTGGAGTGAGGGGGGGGGAATGGGAGAACTGTAATAGCATAATCAATAAATATATTTAAAAAAATAATAAAAATAAAAATAAAATAAAGAGAAACATACATAAACAAGGTTCTGTATCGATTGATTGATGAAAATGCTGTGGTCGCAGGACCTACCCTTGAACTTTCCTCAGGGACAATGACTCCGTATTTGATAGTTCAGAGTTCACTGGGACTTTATAGAATGTAACTCCTGGGGAAAGCTGTGCGGTGTGGCCAGAGGCAGCTCAGCTACCTGGTTCCCAGCTATAGTGGATTCTGAGTGTGAGGAACACTTCTCTGCCTTTGAGGCAACTGTACCACCACACATGTTATTGAACCCTATGGTTGAATGGTTCTAGGCATATTCCCTAATTATGGCCCTACAATATGCCGAGTCTTACCGGGAGATCACCACTCTGAGGGAGTTATTACATTACCTAAGATTAAATAGGAGAGAATCTTAGAAGCAGCAAGAGAAAAGGAGACAGTTACCTACAAAGGACTTCTCATAGACTGTCAGCTGATTTCTCCAAAGAGACCTTACAGGCAAGAAGGGGCTGGAAAGAAGTATTCCACGTCATGAAAGACAAGGACCTACATGCAAGATTACTGTATCCAGCAAAGCTATCATTTAGAATGGAAGGGAAGATAAAGTGCTTTTCAGATAAGGTGAAGTTCAAGGAGTTCATCATCACCAAGCCCTTATTATATGAAATGTTAAAGGCACTCATCTAAGAAAAAGAAGATAAAAATATGAACAGTAAAAATGACAGCAAACTCACAGTTATTAATGACCACACCTAAAACCAAAACAAAAGAAAACTAAGCAAACAACTAGAACAGAAACAGAACCACAGAAATGGAGATCACATGGAGGGTTGTCAATAGGGGAAGGAGGGGGAGAGGGGGGAAAGGTACAGAGAATAAGTAGCATAAATGGTAGGTAGAAAATAGACAGGGGGAGGGTAAGAATAGTACAGGAAATGTAGAAGCCAAAGAACTTACAAGTATGACCCATGGACATGAACTATAGGGGGGGAATGTGGGAGGGAGGGAGTGGGCAGGATGGAGTGGAGTGAGGGGGGGAATGGGACAATTGTAATAGCATAATCAATAAATATATTTTTTTTTAAAAAGATTCTCTCTTTGTCTTTAATCTTGGGTAACTTAATGATAATGTGCCTTGGTGTGTTCTTCTTTGGGTCCAACTTCTTTGGGACTCTCTGGGCTTCCTGGACTTCCTGAAAGTCTGTTTCCTTCACCAGATCGGGGAAGTTCTCCTTCATTACTTGTTCAAATAAGTTTTCAATTTCTTGCTGTTGTTCTTCTTCTAACACCCCTATAATTCAGATATTGGAATGTTTCAGGTTGTCCCCAAAGTTTGTAAGAGTCTCTTCACTTTTTTGAATGGTTTCCTGGTTTCCTTCCTATCACTGTTGGTTCCCTGAATATTTTGCTTTATTTTATTTAGGGTCTTTCATTTGTGCTTTCATTTTTCGACCAAGCTCAATCAGTTCTGTGAGCATTTTGATTACCAGGGCTTTAAATTTGCCATCAGATAGGTTGGCTATATCCTCATCGCTTAACTCTCTTTCTGAGGTTTTGCTCTGTTCTTTCATTTTGGCCCTATTTCCTTTTTCAAGGCCCTTGTTCAGTTGTAAGGAGGTGGGGCCTTAGGTATTCACCCAGGCAGGGCAACCCTCCTTGCTGCACTGTGGTGCTGCCTGTGGGGGAAAGCCAGAGAGGGAACAATGCAGCTCCCCTGCTTGTCTCTAATGCACTTTTCAATGAACTCTCATGTGAGACTGGGAGATTCTCCCACCGCAGCAACTGCCATAGTCCACAGCTACCTCTGAGTCTCAGTTTCCCCTTAAGTCAGCCCCTCCTGCCCAGCCTGCCGCCTCACTGCAGCCAGCCCCCGCCCCATGGTCCGCCACCTCACTGCGGTTTCTCTCTGTCCCTTGCCTTACTGGTCTGGTTGTTCTGTTTGACTGTTTCTTTAATTCCGTGGTTGTCAGAATTCCATGCAGTTTAATTTTCTCATACTTCTGGTTGTTTATTGATTTTAGAGTGGCTGTTATCCTCCTTTTGGTTGTGTGAGGAAGCAAAGGGTTTCTACCTATGCCTCCATCTTGGCCAGGACTTTCTCTTATCCTTTTTCCTGCATTTCCCAGTCAGTGGTTTCCTCAACAAATTTATTCTGCTGTTGTGGGTTGCCACCCAAGCCCTGTTCAGTGTTAGATCATGGGAATCATTTAGACTCTCTAGTTTCTGACCCATCACTAAACACTTGATTGTTTCTCTGCACAATAGGCCTTGCTTTGGAAGCCCATCTACAATACCATCTCTTAAAAGTTGAAGCAGTCAACCAGCTTCACTTGTTCAACAGTGGCATCCTCAATACACCACATATGCTGCCTTCTGAAGATAACATATGATGCCTTTGGAAGATAGCAAAATTTCTTTCTCACATAAATGCTTCCCTCCATTCCTGAGCCCTTTCCTTTGTTGGATAGTAAGAATCTCTGGAACTAGCAATAGGCAAGACTGCATCTTTTGCCAGCAGGAGGTAACTACAGGGGAATGAAACCTTCACCCATTTACCCTTTCAAGATTACAAGGGTCCAGAATTTTGAAGGGGAGAATTGTTACCACAGAACAGTGCCAGGGGAGACTCTGCCCATTGGCCAAGATGGAGGAAGAGGTATGATCTTATACTGAGCATGCTAAAAGATAGAGATATGAATGAATAGGGCCATGAGTATACCAAAAGTCAGAAAGATAAATGGAGAGAGAGGCCTGAAAGCTAGAAAGATAACTGAACTAGAAAAAGACCCTCTCCTCCCTATCTCTGTAAGAACTGTGGGCTTGAGCAGGTGGATGGAGATGGTCTTTGAAATGAGAGTCCACAATTCTCACAGGTAGTGTGGCAACAAAATAAACCTTTTTCTTTTTTGCACAAACACCTGCCTCACGAGTTCGGCAAAGGACAGTAAGACTTCCATTTTTTGTTGTTCTATTACACTCTATCACAGTTGTCCCAATTTTCACCCATTGCTCAATCCTACCCTGCCCAATCCTGTGTTTCCACAGTCAGTACCCACCCTGTTGTCCATGTCAATGGATCATTTACATTTGTTCTTTAATGAGACACTTATCCTTCTTTCCTCCCTTATCCTCCTGCCCCCTACACTCGGGTCCCTGTCAATTTGTTTCTTGTTTCCATGCCTCTGGTTCTATTTTGGTCATTTGTTTATTTTGTTCATTAGGTTCCTGTTATAAGTGAGATCATATGGTATTTGTCTTTTGCCATCTGGCTTATTTCACTTGGTGTAATACTCTCTAGATCCATTCATGCTCTCGCAAAGGGTAGGAGCTCCTTCTTTCTTCCTGCTGTATAGTATTCCATTGTGTAAATGTACCACAGTTTTTTGATCCACTCATTTACTGATGGACACTTAGGCTGTTACCAGCACTTAACTATTGTAAATAATGCTTCTATGAACATTGGGGTGCATAGGTTTATTTGAACTGGTGTTTCAGGATTCTAAGGGTATAATCCCAGCAGTGGAATCACTGGATCAAAGGCACTTCCATTTTTACTTTTCTGAGGAAATTCCATACTATTTTCCACAGTGGCTGCACCAATCTACACTCCCACCAACAGTGCACAAGTGTTCCCCTTTTTCCACATCCTCACCAGCACTTGTTGTTTGTTGATTTGTTAATGATGGCCAACCTTTTAAAAAAGATTTTATTTACTTATTTTTAGAGATGGGGGGAGGAAAAGAGAAAGAGAAGGAGAGAAACATCAATGTATGGTTGCCTCTCAGGCACTCTCCACCGGAGACCTGGTCTGCAACTCAGGCATGTGTCTTGACTGAGAATTGAACCTGCAATCCCGTGGTTCATGGGCCAGCGCTCAATCCACTGAGCCACACCAGCCAGGGCATGATGGCCATTCTGACTGGCATGAGGTGTTATTTCATCGTACTTTTAATTTCAATCTCTCTGATGGCTAGTGATGTTGAGCATCCTTTCATATGCATATGGGCCCTCTGTATGTCCTCCTTGGAACAGTGTCTTTTTCAGGTCCTTTGCCCATTTTTTAATTGGATTGCTTGTCTTCCTGGTGTGGAGTAATATGTGTTCTTTATATATTTTGGAGGTCAAATTTTGTCCGAGGTATCATTGGCAAATATGCTTTCCCATACAGTTGGTTCCCTTTTCATTTTGCTGATGTTTTCTTTAGGCACGCAAAAGCTTTTTAATTTGATGTAGTCCCATTTGTTTATTCTATCCTTTATGTCCCTTGCCCTAGAGGATATGGCAAAAATGTTTCTGTGTGGGATATCTGAAATTTTACTGCCTGTGTTTTCTTCTAGGACTTTTATGCTGTTGCAGCTATGTTTAAGTCTTTTATACATTTTGAGTTTATTCTGGTGTATGATTTAAGTTGGTGGTCTAGTTTCATTTTTTAAATTTTTGCATGTACAATTTCCAATCTCCCAGTATCCTTTGTTGAAGAGGCTATTTTTACTTCATGTTATGCTTCTGCCCCCTTTATCAAATATTAATTGATGATAGAGACTTGGATTTATTTCTGGGCTCTCTATTCTATTCCATCGTGTCTGTTCTTATGCCAGTACCAGAATGTTTTGATTACAGTGACCTTTTAATATAGTTTTATATCAAGTATTGTGATTCCTCCTACTTTGTTCATCTTTCTCAAGATTGCTGAGGCTACTTGGGGCATTTTGGTTCCAAGTAAATTTCTGAAATATTTGTTCTAAATCTGTTAAAAATGTCATTGGTATTTTAATATGGATATGTTGATTCTACAGATAGCTTTGAGTAATATGGATGTTTTAATGATGCTGATTCTTCATGATGCTGATTCTAATCCATGAACATGATATATGTTTCCATTTATTTGTGTCTTCCTCAATTTCTTTCTTCAGTGTTATGTAGTTTTCTGAGTACAGGTCTTTTACATCCTTGGTTAATTTATTCCTTTCTTAGGTGGCCCTTGTTGCTATAGGGGTGTTTTCATAATTTCTGTTTCTGATATTCATCATCAGTGTACAAAAATGCCTTCATTTTCTGAATGTTGACTTTGTATCCCTCTGTTTTGCCAAATTCACTTATTAGGGTGAGTAGTTTTTTTGTGGAGCTTATAGGGTTTTTTATGTACACTATCATGCTGTCTACAAAAACTGACAGTTTTACATCCACCTTTTCAATTTGGATGCCTTGTTTTTTCTTGTCTCATCTCTGTGGTTAGAACTTCCACTACTATGTTGAATAAAAGTGGTGAAAAAGACATCCTTGTCCTGTTCCTGATCTTAGGAAGAAAGCTTTTAGTTTTGCCCACTGATAATGATATTGGCAGTAGGTTTCTCATATATGGCCTTTACTATGTTGAGGTATGCTCCCTCTATTCCCACTTTGCTGACCATTTTTATCATAAATGGGTGTTGTACTTTATTAACTGCTTTTACTGAATCTATTGATATGATCATGCGATTTTTGTCTTTCATTTTGTTTATGTTGTGTATTGTGTTTTTTGATTTGCCAATATTATTTCATCTTTGCATCTGGGATGAATCGCACTTGATTATGGTGTATGATCTTTTTAGTGTGTTGCTAGATCTGGTTTGACAATATTTTGTTGAGGATTTTAGCATCTATGTTCCTCAGTGATATTGGCCTGTAGATTTCTTTCTTTGTTGTGTCTATCCCTGGTTATGGAATTAGGATAATGGTGGCCTCATACATGAGTTTGGGAGTCTTCCCATTTCTTTAAATATTTGGGATAGTTTGAGAAGGAGTTAGCTCTTCCTTATGTTTGGTAAAATTCACCTGTGAAACCATCCTGTCCAGAGCTCCGGTGTGCCAGGAGTTTTTTGATGACTGCTTCGATTTCATCAGCTGTTATCAGTCTGTTCAGGCTTTTTGCTTCTTCTTTATTCAGTTTTGGAAGATTATATTTTTCTAGAAATTTGTCCACTTCACCCAGGTTGTCAAATTTCTTGGCATATGGTTGCTCATAGTAATCTCTTACAATCCATTGTATCTCTGTGGTATCAGTTATAATTTCTCCACTTTCATTTCTGATTGTATTTATTTAGGTCCTCTCACAATGAATCTGGTTAAAGGCTTGTCAATTTTATTTATCTTTTAAAAGAACCAGCTCCTGGATATATTGATCCTTTGAATTGTTCTTCTAGTATCTAAGTCATTTAATTCTGCTCTGATCTTCATTATTTCTTTCCTTCCAGTTGCTCTGGGCTTTGTTTGCTGTTGTTCCTGTAGTTCTTGTAAATGTAGAGCTGGGTTGTTTACTTGAAATTTTTCTACCTTTCTTAGGTGGCCCTTTCTTGCTATGGACTTCCCTCTCAGGACTGCCTTTGCTGTGCCTCGTAGGTTTTGGGCTACTGTATTTTCATTTTCATTTGTTTTGGGAACTTTTTTATTTCCTTCCTTGATCTCATTGTTAATGCATTCATTTCTTAACAGAATGTTATTCGGTCTCCATGAATTTGTTTTTGAGTTTTTTCTTTGAGGTGTGTTTCCATTCAAGCTACTGTGAGCCAAGAAGATGTTTGATATGATTTCAATTTTTTTGAGTTTTTTGTGGTTTGTTTTGTTATCTACCATGTGGTCTACATTGGAAAATGATCCATGTGCATTTCAAAAAAATGTTTATTTTGCTTCTTTGGGATGAAAGTTTCTGCACGTTCAATTAAGTCCATTTTATCTAGAATGTTGTTCAATGCCACAATATCCTTGTTGATTCTTTGTTTGGAACATCTCCATTGTCAACAGTGGGATGTTAAAATCTCCTGCAATGAGTGTGTTGCTGTCAATACCTTTCTTGATGTCCTCCAAGAATTTCCTTATATATTTAGGTGCTCCTGTGTTAGGTACATACATGTTTACAAGGGTTATATTTCTTGATGGATTACTCCCTTACATATTATGAAATGTCATTCTTTGTTTCTTTTTATGGCCTTCGTTTTGAATGCAATTTTGTCTGACATAAGTACTGTTTCCCCAGGTTTTTTTCCATGTCCATTTGCTTGGAGTATTTTTTTCCTTCCCTTAACTTTCAGTCTGTGTAGATCTTTTCTTCTAAGGTTGGTCTCTTGTAGACAGCACATATTCAGGTCATGTGTTCTTATCCATTCAGTTACCCTATGTCTTTCAATTGGAGCATTTAATGCATCTACATTTAAGGTGTTATTGATAGGTACTTATTCATTGTCATTTTTTTCCTTTGTACCTGTGTTCCTCTCTCATTCTTTTTCTTCTTCTTAAACCAGTCCCTTTAGTATCACTTGCAATGCTGGTTTGGTGGAGATGTGTTCTTTTAGCTTTTTTTGATTGTTTGGGAAGTTCTTTATTTCACCTTGTATTTAAATGAGGGCTTTACTGGGTAGAATAGTCTTGGTTGCAAGCCTTTGCTTTTCATTACTTAGAATATTCGTTGCCATTCCCTTCTGGATTGTAGTGTTTCTGTTGAGTAATCAGCTGATAGCCTTATTCCCTTTTATGTTACTAGCTGTTTCTCCCTTGATGCCTTTAATATACTCTCTTTGTGTGTAAATTTTGCCATTTTTATTGTATGTTGGAGAGGGCCTCTTTGGATTCATCTTGATTGGAACACTCTGTACTTCCTGGAGTTGCATAACTTTTTCTCTCATCAAGTTAGGGAAGTTTTCTGTCATTGCATTTCTTTTTTAAAAGTTTATTTCATTTTTAGACAGTGAGGAAGGGAAGGAGAAAGAGAGGGAGAAAAACATCAATGTGTGGTTGCCTCTTATGCAACCCCTACTGGCGACCTGGCCCACAACCTAAGCAGGTGCGCTGACTGGGAACTGAACCAGTGACCCTGTGGTTCACAGTCTGGTGCTCAATCTACTGAGCCACATGAGCCAGGGCTGTCATTGCTTTTTAAATAGGATTTCTATCCCTTGCTCATCTTCTTCTCCTTCTGGTATTCCAATATAAGGATATTATTATATTTCATGTTGTCTTGCAGCTTCCTTAAACCCTCTTCATTCTTTTTGCGTCTTTTTTTGTTTTGTTGCTCTGTCTGGGAATTTTTTTCTACCTTGTCTTCCATCTCACTGATTCAATCCTCTGCTTCATCTAGTCTGCTTTTAATTTCTTCTAATCTGTTCTTCAACTCAGAAATTGTATTCTTCTTTTCCTCCTGGCTGTTACTGATACTTTCTATGTTCTTTTTCATGCTGATGTAGTTTGCAGAAAGTTCCTTATAGCTTCCCTATAGTACTTTGTAGTTCTCACTGAGTTCATTGAGTTTCCTTATAACCATTATTTTGAACTCAATGTCTGATAGTTTACTTGCCTCAATATCATTTAGCAATCTTTCTGGGGATTCCTCCTTTCCTTTCTATTGGGAGTGTTTTCTTTGTCTCCGCATTTTAGGTACTCTTCTGTTTGTTTCTGCCTCTTAGATTGATCTGCTTTGACTCCCTGTCTTCATAGTGCAAACTTCTATGGTAGGAGACCTGTGGGACTCAGTTGTGCAGTCTCCTTGATCTCTTGAACTTCACGTTCTTGGAATGCCCTTTACACCATTTATGTTGGCTCTCTGGTTGTAATTGAGTTTTGATTTTTGTTGGGTTGTTCTTGGGTGGGTCCTTCCCTCCATCTGGCTGACGTGATGATCTCTGCCCACTATGTCTTGTATGCTGTTATGCAGGGCTGCCAGAACAAAACCACAAAGCCCAGGAAACAAACCCATACCTGCAAAAATGACCCCCACCTACAATCACATTATCAAGAGCAAATGAGCCAAAAGGATGTAAAGAGATTAAGACTATTATAAGAAAGGAGATACCAATATGAATTGACTAAATGAAATAAAAGTGATTTTGGGAGGTGGAGGGTGGAGCAATAATAAGAGTAGGGAATCAGGGCAATGTGAACAGAGAAAGTAAAATTTACATCATAAATAAAAAAGGGAGTGAAGAAGGTGGAATGGAGCAAGAAAAGGGAAGCACATAGTATTAGGTATAAACAGAAATATATACAAGAATATAGTGAGAGATAGAAAGTAAATAAATAAATAAATAAATAAATAAATAAATACGGACCAAATTGGAGAAGAAGATCCAACACAGCAATATCAACAATAAATGAGCTAAGATTAATATAGGTGAGATGGGATTAAGCAGGGAAAAAGAAAGAAAAGCTTAAGAGATGTCTAGAGGAAAGGGTAGTTATTTTGAGGTGATAGAAGGACAAGGAATACTAAGAGAAAAGAACAAACAACACACTAAGATTGGGAAAAATTAAAATTTGAGATGAGATCTGAGGCAGCAGAGGAGCCGAAGCACCAGCGGCACAGAAACCCCAGTGGCAGGCCCAGCGAGCTGGAAACCAGGGAGAACTTGCTGCGGGTGCACCCGCCAGGCTGTTGGGTGGGCTGGCCATGATCCACACTTCACCAGAAGCCCCGAGAGGCTTGATTTTTCTTGTCTTCTAAAGAAAATGGCAGAAACATCATCAGAGCCTTCTGGGCCCCTTGTTGTACACTCAGACACTCACAGTAACACTGTCCTGGCCAGTTTCAAGGACCAGGGGAAGGCTTTCTCTGTGACATTACTTTATTTGTGGAGAATGTGCATTTCCAGGCCCACAAAGTCTTACTGGCTGCTAGTTGTGAATACTTCTCAAAGATGTTTGCTGAAGAGGGGGAGATCAGCCAGTCCACTTATATGCTGGAAGGCATGGTAGCCGACACATTTGGTATCCTGCTAGAGTTCATCTACACAGATTGTCTCCAGGTCAGTAAGAAAAGTACAGAAAAAATCCTGGTTACTGCTCAGTTCTTAAAAGTCTATGACCTGGTAAAGGCATATACAGACTTTCAAAATAATCATAGTTCCCCAAAGCCTGTGACTTTGAACACACCTGGTGCTCCAGTGGTTGTTATTTCTAATATGAAAAATGATCTGTTGAAGTGGAAATGAGGAAGACCAAGAAAAGTCAACAGTTTGCAGGAAGGGAAATCAGAACTGGCTGCAGAGGAAGAAATATAGATGAGAGTAAACAATTCAGTTCAGAACAGACAAAACTTTGTGGTTAAAGAGGTAGACAATGGTATACAGAGTGAACAGACATCAGCAAAAGAAATGGGAGAACCTGAGCCTACTTGTGAGCTAGGTAGAAGGGAGGGAACCCTTGCTGAAAAAGATGAGAACTGTGATCCTAAGACCCAGGATGGACAGGACCACCAGATTTGGTACAGAAAGCGGAGGATTCAGAGGTCCATCAAACTTAAAGATTACAAACTTGTTGGGGATGAAGAAGACCAGGGTTCAGCCAAGAGGGTCTGTGGTAGGAGAAAGCGTCTGGTTGGCCCTGTTGTAAAGACTGTGGCAAAGTCTTCAAGTACAATCACTTTTTAGCAATCCACCAGAGGAGCCACACAGGTAATTATGTTCTCACAGCTTATTGCAATGTGTTTTGCAGAAGTAATGATAATAATAGATTCGTTGTGTAACTTCTAGGTCATGGGTATTGCCATAAAGCCGTTATAAATATTATTACATTTACTTCTCACAAGAGCCCTGTGAAATAGATTATATTATCCCCGTTAGACAAATTAAGAGACCAAGTCCTAGAAAGCTTAAATCTGAACCCAGGTAGCCTGATTCCAGAACCTCTCTTATTTGTAGTTGTTGGTTCAAGGATATAATGTCCAGGTATAAAGCTCTAGCCAAATTTATCTGCTTTCTGACTCTTGAACGTTCCTCATCTTGACCATAGCTATGCCTTTGGTCTATGTGGACAGCTTTCTCACTCAGCCATCAAGCTGTAATCTAGCTGTTAATGTCTTCTTTTTGGTCTCTCTAGCCCAGTACTGGCTGAGAGACCCTTCTCTGATGATGGTAATATCATCATTAGATAAAGGGTTGCCTAATGTGGTGGCCACTAGCCATATGTGGATTTTGAGCACTTGACAAGTGACAAGTGTGACTGAGGAACTGAATTTTTATTTTATTTTAAGTTAATATAAATGGCCACCATATTGGACACTGCAGTCCTAGCCAGAATTCCTTCTTCCTTTGAGTCTTCTCTTATACATACACTAACTCACTCTGCTTTGGGTTCAATTGTAGTTACCACTTAAATACCCCTCAATTTAATTGTAAGCTTATGTATATGGACTAGTGCTTAAGTCTTGTCATCTTGCAGCTTGCTGTTCTCTGACCAAGCACACCTAGCACTGTGATTTTGAAACTGGCTGCGCCTTAGAACCACCTAGAGAACTTGTAAAACTACCAGTGCCTGGGCCACCACCCCAGAGGTCCTGATTTGTCTGGAGCCTTGGTGTTTTTAAGATGGGTGAGAACCCTGAATTCTGGTTCTTTGAACAAGGCAGAGACTTGAGAAATATTTGTTGAGCTGTAATACAGCATAGTGTAAAGAGTTAAATAGTTAGTCTACAAGATTGTTTAAGGAAAAGTAGCATGTAGGAGCTTCCCTTTGGTCCTGGTACTCTGAAAGTTTCCAGTGAATCATGTTAGAGTGGAACTCTCTGGAAACTCCTATCTTTCAGATCCAGAAAGTTTCCTGGAATTATTTCATAGATGATTTCTCTTCTCTGTTTTCTCTATTGTCTTTCTGGAACTCCTGTTACTTCACTGTTGAACTTCTTGGACACATCCTCTAACTCGCTTATCTTTTCTCTCTTATTTTCCATGTGGGAGATTTCCACTAATCCTCTCAGCCCTTATAGCTTTTCTATGTCTACTCTTTTTTAAAAATTGTTTTACTGTTGTTCAATTACACTTGTCTGCATTTACCCCCCAACCCCAGCCAAACCCACCTCCCTCCCTTCCTTCCAACCCCCTTGGTTTTGTCCATGTGTTCTTTATAATTGTTCCTGAAAACCTTTCCACCCATTAACCCCTCCCACCTCCCCACTGATTACTGTCAGATTGTTGTTAATTTCAATGTCTCTGGTTATATTTTGCTTGATTTTTTCTTTTGTTGATTAGGTTCCTGTTAAAGGTGAGATCATAATATTTGTCCCTCACTGCCTGGCTTATTTCACTTAGCATAGTGCTCTCCAGTTCCATCCATGCTGTCCCAAATGGTAGGAGCTCCTTCTTTATGCTGTGTAGTATTCCATTGTGTAAATATAACATAGTATTTTGATCCACTCATTTAATGATGGGCACATAGATTCTTTCCAGTACTTGGCTATTGTAAATTGTGCTGCTATGAACATTGAGATGCATAGCTTCTTTTGGGTTAGTGTTTCAGGGTTCTTAGGATATAATTCCAATAGTGGAATTCTGGGCCAAAAGGCAGTTCCATTTTTAGTTTTCTGAGGAAATTCCATAATCTTTTCCACAGTGGCTGCAACAGTCTGCATTCTCACCAACAGTACACTAGGGTTCCCTTTTATCCACATCCTCTCAACATTTGTTTGTTGATTTGTTTATAAAGCCATTCTGACCAGTGTGAAGAGGTATCTCATTGTGGTTTTAATTTGCATCTCTCTGATGGCTAGTGATGCTGAGTATCTTTTCATATGCCTCTAGGCCTTCTGTATTTCCTCCTTGGAGATGTGTCTGTTCAAGTCTTTTGCCCATTTTTTAATTGGGTTGTTTGTCTTCCTGGAGTGGAGTCATGTGAGTTCTTTATATACTTTGGAGATAAAAGCCTTGTCCAAGGTTTCATTGGCAAATATGTTTTCCCATATAGGTGGTTTTCTTCTCATTTTAATGCTGTTTTCTTTAGCCAAGCAGAAGCTTTTATTTTGGTGAGATCCCATTTGTTTATTCTTTCTTTTATGTCCCTTGCTCTAGGGGACATGTCAGTGAAAATATTCCTGTGTGGAATGTCTGAGATTTTCCTGCAGATGTATTCCTCTAGGACTTTCATAGTGTCACTACTTACGTTTAAGTCTTTTATCCACCTTGAATTTATATTTGGGTATGGTGTAAGGTGGAGATCGAGTTTCATTGTTTTGCATGTAGCTGTCCAGATCTACCAATACCAATTGTTGGAGAGCCTATTTTTACTCCATTTTCTGCTGCTGTCCCTTTGTTGAATATTAACTGACCATAGATACTTGCGTTTATTTCAGAGCTCTCTATTGTGTTCCATTAGTCTATGTGTTAGTTCTTATGCCAATACCAGGCTGTTTGGATTACAGTGGCCTTGTAATACAGTTTGATATCAGGTACTGTGATCTGTCCTACTTTGTTCTTCTGTCTCAAAAATGCTGCACCTATTCAGGGTCATTTATAGTTCCATATAAATTTCTGAAATGTTTCTTTTATATCTCTGAAATATGTCATTGGTACTTTAATAGGAATTGCACTGAATCTATAAATTGCTTAGGGTAGTATGGACATTTTGATGATGTTAATTGATCCAATCCATGAGTATGGTACATACTACCATTTGTTTGTATCTTCCTTAATTTCTTTCTTCAGTGTTGGGTAGTTTTCTGAGTACAGGTGTTTTACCTCTTTCGTTAGGTTTATTCCTAGGTACTTTATTTTTCTTTTTGCTACCTCAAATGGGATTTTTTTCCTGATTTCTGTTTCTGATGTTTCATCATTGGTGTACAAGAATGCCTTTGATTTCTGAATATTGACTTTGTATCCAGCTGTTTTGCCAAATTCATTTATTAGGTCGAGTAGTATTTTGGTGGAGTCTATAGGATTTTCCATGTACACTATCGTGTCATCTGCAAACAATGACAGGTTTGCTTCCTCCTTTCCAATTTGGATGCCTTTTATTTCTTTTTCTTGTCTGATTGCTGTATTAGGACTTCCAATACTATGTTGAATAGGAGTGGTGAAAGTGGCATCTTTTCTTGTTCCTGATCTTAGTAGGAAAGCTCTAAGTTTTTGCCCATTCAGTATGATGTTAGCTGTAGGTCTCTCGTATATGGCATTTATTATGTTGAGGAATGCTCCCTCTATTCCCACTTTGCTGAGTGTTTTCATCATAAATTGGTGCTGTACCTTATCAAATGCTTTTCCACAGCTATTGATATGATCATGTGATTTTTCTCTTTCCTTTTGTTTATGTGATGTATTATGTTTGCTGATTTGTGAATATTGTACCATCCTGCATCCCTGGGATGAATTCCACTTGATCATGGTATATGATCTTTTAAATGTATTGCTGGATGTGGTTTGCCAATATTTTGTTGAAGATTTTAGCATCTATGTTCCTCAGAGATATTGGCCTGAAATTTTCTTTCTTTGTTACGTCTTTATCTGGTTTTGGGATTAGGATGATGCTGGCTTCATAAAAAGAGTTTGGCAGTATTCCTTCTTTTGGATTTCTTGGGATAATCTGTGAGGGATAGGAGTTAGTTCATCCTTAAATGCTTCATAAATTTCTCCTGTGAAACCATGCAGTCCAGGATTTTTGTGTGTTGGGAGTTTTTTGATTACTGCTTCAATTTCATCAGTTGTTATTGGTCTGTTCAGGCTTTCTGCTTCTTCTTCACTCAGTTTTGGAAAATTATATATTTCTGGAAATTTGTCCATTTCATCTAGGTTTTCAAATTTCGTGGCATATAGTTCTTCATAGTAATTTCTTACAATCCTTTCTATTTCTGAGGTATCAGTTGTAATCTCTCCTCTTTCATTTCTGATTGTGTTTATTTAGGTCCTCTCTTTTCTTTTCTCAACGAGTCCACTTAAAGGCCTGTTGATTTTGTTTATCTTTTCAAAGAACCAACTGCTGGATTTATTGATCCTTAGAATTGTGCTTTTAGTCTCTATGTCATTTAATTCTGCTCTGATCTTGGTTATTTCCTTCCTTCTACTTGCTCTGGGCTCTCTTTGTTTTTGTCCCTTGAGTTCTTGTAGTTAGGCTGTTTATTTGAAATATTTCTATTTTTTAAAGGTAGCCCTGTACTGCTATGAACTTCCCTCTCTGGACTGTCTTTGCTGTGCTCCATAAGTTCTGTATTGTTGTGAGTTCATTTTCATTTGTTTCCAGAAACCTTTTGATTTCTTCCCTAATCTCGTTCTTGACCCATTCATTGTTTAATAGCATGCTATTCAATCTCCATAATTTTGAGTGTTTTGTATTTTTTCCTTCAGGTTGGTTCCTAGTTTCAGTCCCTTGTTGTCAGAGATTGGAAAGGTATTGTCAGAGAAATGCTTGATATGATTTCAATATCCTTGAATTTTTTGAGGCTTTTATTGTGTACTATCATGTGGTCTATCTTTGAAAATATTCCATGTGCACTTGAAAAAAATGTGTATCTTTCCTTCTTTAGGATAAAAGGCTCTCTATATATCTCTTAAGTCCATTTGATCTAGGAAGTTGTTCAATGCTGCAAATATCTTTGTTGATATTTTGTTTTGAAGATCTATCTCTTTTTGACAGTGGGGTGTTAAAATCCCCTACTCTAATTGTGTTGCTGTCAATATCTTTCTTGAAGTCCTCCAAGATTTTCTCTATGTATTTGGGTACTCCTATGTTGGGTGCATATATATTTACAATGTTTATGTCTTCTTGATGGATTCTTCTCTTGAGTATTATAAAGTAACACTCTGGATCTCTTTGATGGCTCTTTTTTTGGAAGTCTATTTTGTCTGATATGAGTATTGGTACTCGCCTTTTTTTTTTCCTGTCCATTTGCTTGGAATATTTGTTTCCAGCCCTTCATTTTCAGTCTGTGTAGGTCTTGCTCTGAGGTGGGTCTCGTTCTGAGGTGGGTCTCTTATAGGCAGCATATGTGTGGGTCTTGATCTTATCCATTCATCTATTCTATGTCTTTTGATTGGAGCATTTAATCCATTTACGTTTAAAGTTATTATTGATAGGTACTTATTCAATGGCATTTTTTTTGTACCTGTGTTCCTCTCTCTCTCACTGTTTTTCTTCCTGTTCTTAAAACAGTGCCTTTAGCATTTCTTGCAGAGCTGGTTTGGAGGAGGTGTATTCTTCAAGGCTTCTTTTGTCTGGGAAACTCCTTATTTGGCCTTCCATTTTAATTGAGAGCCTTGCTGGGTAGAGTAATCTTGGTTGTAGGCCTTTGGTTTTCATTACTTCAAGTATTCCTTGCCAATCTCTTCTGGTTTGGGGTGTTTCCATTGAGATTTCAGGTGATAGCCTTATTGGGGCTCCGTTGTATATTACTTCCTGTTTCTCTCTTGCTGCCTTGAAGACTGTGTTTTTGTTTTGGAATTTTGCCATTTTAATTATGATGTGTCTAGCAGTAGGCCCCTTTGGGTTCCTCTTGATTGGAACTCTCTGTGATTCCTGGATTTGTGTGACTTTTTCTCTCATCAAATTAGGGAAGTTTTCCATCATTAGTTTTTCAAACAGGTTTTCTATCCTTTGCTCTTCTTCTTCTCCTTCTGGTATCCCTATTATACAGATATTATTACGTTTCATGTTGTTCTGCAGTTCCCTTATCGCCTCTTCATTCTTTCCAAGTCTCTTTTCCTTTTCTTGCTCTTTCTGGGTATTGTTTCCTACCTTGTCCTCCAGCTTGCTTATTCAATACTCTGCTCATCTAGCCTGCTTTTGATTCATTCTATTGTGTTCTTCAATTCAGAGATTGTATTCTCATTTCCTCTTGGCCCTCATCGATAGTTTCTATTTTTTTTTCATATTGATATAGTTTCCAGTGAGGTCATCGTAGTTTCCTTGTAGTTCTTGGTAATTCTGAGTTCATTGAGCTTCCTTGTAACCATTGCTTTGAACTCAATATCTGATATTTGACTTGTCTCTATTTCACTTAGCATTCTGTCTGAGGCTTCTTCCTTTCCTTTCATTTGGTGATTGTTTCTTTGTCTTCCCATTGTTTGTGAGACTCTTCCTGTTAGCCTCTGCTTCTTAAATTAATCTGTTCTGACTCCCTGGGTTTGTGGTGTGAACTTCTATGGTAAAAGACCTATGAGATTCAGTGGTTTTGTCTCCTTGATCTCCTGAACTTGCTGCTCTTGGGATGCCCTCTATGTTGGCTCTCTGGATGTATTTGGGATTTGATTGTTTTGGGGTCATTCTTTGGTGGGTCCCTCCCTCCAGCTGGTTGACTGAGGGTCATTCTGCCAACCACATCCTGTATGCTGTTGTGCAGGTGCAGACTGGTTGTGCCAAAGCTGGTTCTTCTGTGTGTCCAAAATTATAAGGCTTCTCTCTCGCTATTGTTCAGTTGTTTGTTCTGGGTAATTTCTCCACTCTGTAGCTGTATTTCCAGATTGGTCCTGGGTGGAGGTTAGTGTATCTTCCACTCACTCCTTCACCTTCTTCCATTATTATCTGTTGGTGGTTCCTTTGTTGGTGGATTTCCTCTTCCAGCAGGTATACTGGTGTTCTTAGCTCCCACCTACTCTTTTATGTGATCAGTTGGAAGGGGAAGACAAAATGGATTTTGACAGTGGGAGTGTATTCTATAGTATTTAAAGTACCAACCCATAGAGAAGAGATAGGAGATCCTTTGGATATGTATAGTGTTAACCATGATATTTCACCCATCCAGCCACTTTTTGGAAAGGGTGGAAAAAAGATAAGACTCTTGTTAGCAGGGGAAGGATTGTGAGTTGGATCTAGAAAGCAGTGAGCTTGTGGGTGGTTAGATTATGAGATAAAGTGAGAGTAAATGATAGAAAATAGGTGTAGAGTGTGAGAGAATAGAATTAACCACAACAGTAATAAAGTTCCAGAAACAGTGAAGTGAGCTAAGACCCAGGAGGGGTGCTGTGTAGTATTTACAATTGTATGGAACAGCAGTTACTTGCAATAGTAATGGAGCAACAATCATATGACAGCATCTATGTGATCTGAGTAACAAGAGTGGGAAGTACACAGCCTAGAGTAGTACACTATTGGAACACGAGTGAAGCAACAGAATGAAAATTAAAAATACACTATGAAAGAGAGAACAAGGAAAACCACTCAAACAATGCAATTTAGAAAACCATGTGAAGAAGACTAAAGAGAAAGAAGAGAAATAAAATAAAATAAAATAATAAAATAAAAGATGTAAAGTAATGAAAAAATAATAATACAAATATAGAATAACTTGCAAGTTCTCTGGAATAGCAAAGTGAAATTTGTCTCACTGTCTCAGTTGTTGGGATGACCCCTCTTTGGGTCTAACTCTGGTCCTTTCACAGCTCCAGTTTTTATTGTCTCACTTGTGGGAATAAAAAATACACTTTAAAAATTTTTTAAAAGAAAGAAAGAAGGAATAAAAAGAGAAAGAAAGAAAGAAAAGAAGGGAGAATTTAAAAAAGAACAAACCTGATGGCTTTAAACTTCCCAAGCCAGTTCTGCTGGTCTTCCTGGCTACAGAGGGCTGATGGGGGATTGGTTTCACTTTTCTCCCTTCCTGTGGTTTTGCGGGGTTGGGGGTCAGGTCTGAGTGCACACTTCGCAGTTGCCCAGCCTCCAGCCCAGTTCCTCAGTTCACTGCCGGGCCCCCAGTGCCCTTCTGCACCCGGCCTACACCTTCAGTCCACCATTTGTGCTGTTCTTGAGGTGCACCAATTAGTGGCAACTCACACATCACCTTTTCACTCTTTCCTGTCTTAGATGCTAGGGACTCTCAGAGTCTCCTCAGGGTAGTTTGGCTCCCCCACTGAGTTAAGTCTTTCTGGGCATTGCTGACTCCTTGAGCGCTGCTGCTGTCCTCTGCAGGTATGTCTCTGCCTTCCTTTTAGCAAGCCAGACATCCCCACAGGGTGGGTGTGCCACCGTGGCTACTGTGGGTGCCATAGTGTACATGGGTACGCATCTCCTCTTCTATTGCACCCGGAGTGGTGCCACTTTTCACAACTGGATATTATCTTGGTTCCTTTCTGGCTCTGATGCTATATGCTGGGTTTCCCAGCTTGGGGTTTAGACACCACAGTTCACAGTAGGAATTGCCCCAGCCTCTGAAATATTCCTCTGGCACTTCAGATGCTGCTTGTGGTAGCCCTCTCATGTCTTTTCTGTGCTCTGTACCAGTCACATTGTGGTGAAGCTATTTTTCCTGATTGTCCGTGGTTATAAGGCTTCTTTCCTGCTATTGTTTAGTTGTTTACTCTGGATGATTTCTCTAGAATTTAGTTGTAATTCCTAATTGGTCCTGGAAGAAGGTTAGTGTAGCTTCCACTTATTCCTCCACCATCTTGGATCTTCTCCAGATCCTCCATTTTGGTTTGGAGGATGCTCACAAAGCCAGCAGGATGCCAAGATATTATATAATAAAGTGTGATTCTGCACGTGGTCCCACTCGAGATTATGAAATGCTGCTTATCAGGCCCATTCTCAAAGTTATAGGAATGCTGCTTCTCTTAGTTGCCCAGATATTGGGATGAGGGAACCTGACAGACCCCATTTCTCATACAGGGGTGGTCCCCCATAGGTGATAGATAGATAGATAGATAGATAGATAGATAGATAGATGGAGAGAGACAGGGAGAGTGAGGGAGAAAGGAATATCATTTAAAACTTGGTGTGAAAGCTGTCTTTGAAAAGATGCCTAAGACATTAAGTATTAATGAGAAAATGGATAAATTTGTACTAATATTGGTTTTGTTTGTAAAAAACACTTTAAAGAAAGTGAAAAGACAAGTTACAAACTAGAAGAAGATGTTCACAATTAACAACTGAAAAAAGCATAGTATCACAAGTGAAAAGATCTCTTTTAAATCAACAAGAAAAGCACAAACAAAACTGTAAAAATAGGCAAATGATGTACAAACTCATCATAGAAGATGAAACACATATCACCCACAAATGACATGAAGAAACATATATTCTTATAATTACTGATTAGGGAATTGAAATACCACATTATTGGCAAAAGAAAAAAGTGAGCTTACCACCGAGTGATGGAGAGGATGTGCATCTTCACGATCTCTTAGACTTTGCTGGTGGGAGTGTAAATACTTTGGTCATATCATCTATTCACTCAAGATATTAATGCTCAAGAGAGATTCATACATATAAACAACAGTAAACATGTTCAAAATATTAATATTAATAGGAGTACTATTTACAATTATTAAAACCTGGAAACAACTCAAGTATCTCCAGACAGGAGAATAAATTAATAAATTGTGATCAAAAAATTAACTATAGCAACATGGAATAATATTAATGAATCTTAGAAATGTAATATTAAGTGATAAATTCTAATAGATTTTATAAATGCATTTTATTTATTTTTTCAATTTTTTAATTATTTTATTGTTGTTCAATTACAGTTGTCTGCATTTTTTCCCCACCTCTCTACCCCACCCCAGTCAAACCCACATCCCTCCCTTTATAAATACATTTTAATAAAGTTATACTGAGGGGAGGGGATTACAGGAACTACTATAAAGGACACATGGACAAAATCAAGGGGGAGAGTGGAGGTGGGGGAGGGAGGTGGGTTCAGCTGGGGCAGGGTGGAGGGATGGGGAGAAAAGGGATACAACTGTAATTGAATAACAATAAAAAATTTTAAAATAAAAAATAAATAAAGTTATACTGAATTAACATAAATTTTAATTGCTTGCTTGCAGATATGTGCATGTTCAAGAATTTATATAAATGCAATAAAACTATAAAAATAGAAGCTGAAAAATGACAAACAAGGAATTTAGAATAATAGATGTCTTTGATGGAGGAAGGCAGGAAAATGGTTCCAGTTCATAATCATAAATTTATGTGAATTTTTATGAAGGACATAGTTTTTATTTTAAGTGGTGTTTTATGGGTTCTTTCTACATTATTTAAATAATCAATGACCTAACAAGACAACTAAAAGCAAGCCATTAGTGAACTAATGATGAAAGTATGTCAGAAGCTATGAATTATGATTAACCAATTCCATGTAACTGAAGTTAAAAAATTGTAACATACAAAGAAGTGCAAAGATGACTCAGAAGAAGTCATTATTAACATTTTTATACATTCTTTCCAGTGTTTTTCTATATGTATGTACAATATGTGCATACATACCATTCATTAGTGGTATAACTAGCCCCTTCCCGGTAATGATACAGTGGGATGTAAATCCCCAGGGGATATAGTCAAGTCAGACTTGATTCTCATGAGACTTTCTTGACTCGTGATGAGTGGATAATGGGATGGTTCATGTACAGGTCAAAAGAGTAAAGTTTTAGGGATATTTATAAAAGCTAAGCTGTCCTTCACCCTGCCACATCCTGTGCAATATCCTCTGGTCCAGGCCTGTTTCTTGTTTTTTAAATTCTTTCCCAACAATACACCTTTTTTATTGATTTTAGAGAGAGAGGAAGGGAGTGAGAGAGAGAGAAACATCAATCTGTTGCCTTCTGTATCCACCCCAAACCAGGGTCAACCCACAACCTAGGTATGTGCCCTGACCTAGGATAAAACCACAACTTTTGGTATATGAAATGAAGCTCTAACCGACTGACCAACCTGGCCAGGGCTGACCTTTCTTGTCAACACAAAAAGCAGGGACTAGGTATAAGTCTTAAAAACTTTTATGTTTCTGCCTTGGACACCTGACCCTCAGGATTCTGAGAATTCCTTGTTTTGGCCCCAAGAATGATGCTAAGGGCCATACCACAGATATACCAGCACCATAGATAAAGTGAATCAATATCACAGGAATCCCAGGGAGCAAACAGGAAAGCCAGAGAATGACAATGGTACAAGTGCTTTAAGGAGACAATAATAATTTTGAAGGATCAGAATGACTGTGGAATATCAACAGAAAGCATATATTGATGCATAAATGGGACTGTCAGTTGGAAAGAAATGCAGGAAAGCTTACAGGCCAAAGCAGTGAGTGTTGCTTGGGATATTTACATGCTACTTATTTATGAGGCTAGATGCCTAACACATAGCAATTCATTTTGAATATTCTACTTTTTAAAGGCATCACAAAATCTTTTTTATTTAAATTAGGATCAAGTGTAGAATAACATAGAAATCCTGGAGAGCAATCAGCAGAATTTAGAGAAATGAAAACCTATAACTATGGCCCAATAATCCCATTTCTGGGTTTACATTTCAGAGAAACATGCACACAAGATGAGAATGTTCATCTAAGCATTAGTTGTGGTAGCAAGGTTGGAAGTAACTTTGGTGTCCACCTCCATGGCAATATGGAGGCGGTGGTCTACTGTACAATACTTTACAATCCTAAAATAGTAAGTAAAATAAACATATAAAGATGGTTGTTTAAACATAGTATTGAGTGAAAGAGCAAGAGACAGCATGAGATCTATGGCATGATACCACTTATATAAATGGTTACCCAAAATGAATAAGAGTTCATCCCTCCCGGCTTACAGAAGAGCCCAACACTGAACACTGAGATTTGCCATGGAGAAATTAGTCTCTTTATTTAGAGGGTGCTAAGTAAGGAGAACAGGGAGCTGCAGAAGCTTAAAACCCAAGCTTCCTGATGGCACACAGTGGAAGGGTTTTAAGGAGTTAGGGGTACCAGGTATGCATATGTGTGCTGGTAGGGCAAGTTATACTTGGAGGACCTTCAAACTTGGTTATTTATGATAAGCGGTTTCAGCACCAGGTCTTCCTGGATAACAGACCCTTTGTTTCTGAAAAGGGATCAGGGAGACTTTGGTTGTGGATTTAACTGGAAAACAGGGGTAGCACATGCACAGTGCTCTCTCTGGAAAATAACAAGGGTTGTGTTAATCGCTGATCTGCTTTAAGGGAGCAGAACCAGTTTTAAGCTGGTCAATGTGATTTATATGCTGTTTCAATTGCAAAATATGTACATTCACAAAAAACAGCAAATATTTTCCAACAATATAGATAAAATCAAGGACTTATACTAAAATTGAAGAGAGTTGGTTCTCTCTGTGTGGGTGCATAACTTAAATATTTAATAAATCTATAGTATTCCATTAAGGAAAGATAGATTATGTGCATGACACCCCCACTCTTAATACCTAGTACCTCTACAGATTCAATTTTTGTTAGTACTTCCTTGTATATCTTACCTTTCCAGATATTTCTACATATACAAGCAAGTGAATGTAAATGTGCATGTGTATGAGTGTGTGTCTATGTGGTGTCTCCCTTTTATCTTCAGCCAAAAAGTAGCATACTAAAATAAACATTTCTTCCTTGTTTTATTTCCTTACTTAAAATATATCATGGAGATCATTCTTTATTATTACTGCCTTATTGTTATTTACTTATTTGTTTATTTTAAAAACATGTTTATTGATTTTAGAGAAAAGGTAAGGGAGGAAGAGAGAAAGGAAAAGAAACATTGATGTCAGAAACAAACATCGATCGGTTGCCTCTCATAGGCTCCTTGACCAGGAATCAAACCTTCAGCCTTTTGGTGTATGTGACAATGCTTCAACCAACTGATCTACGTTGGCCAGGGCTTGTTATTTTTTTAATTTTGGTAAAACACATATACAAAATATATTACATTAACCATCTTAAACTATGCAAACATTCATCCAGACTGGTAGGAGGGGTGGAGATGGGCAGCCAGGGTGGAGAGGACTCGTGGCAAGGCAGCACCTGGAGGACCAGGCCGGGTCAGACAGTGCCTGGTGGACTGGGCAGTTCCACATTTGCGTGCAGATAAACAGGGAGAAACTAGTGGGGAGCAAGACAGACCAAGCAACATAGGACTATAAAAACCTGTGGGGATTGTGGTGGCGGGAGAAATTCCCAGCCTCACAGGAGAGTTCATTGGAGAGATCCACAGGGGCCCAGAACATACACAAAACCACCCACATTGGAATCAGCAGCAGAAGGGCCCAATTTGCTTGTGGATAGCAGGGGAAGTGACTGAAAGCCAGCCAGGAGCCAAGCCAGGTGGTATCGTTCCCTCCTGGACCCCTCCCCCACATACAGCACCACAGCACAAAGACATGGGTTGTCCCACCCATGGAGCGTTAGGCAAATACCTAAGGCTCTACCTCTTAGAATGTAACAGGCATGCTGAGACAAAAAAAAAAAAAAAAAAGGCCCAAATGAAATAGATCAAAACTCCAAAAATAGAACTAAGAGATGAAGAGATAGCCAACCTATCAGATGCAGAGTTTAAAACACTTGTAATCAGGATGCTCACAGAAATGGCTGAGTATGGTCACAAAATAGAGGAAGATGTGAAGGTTATGCAAAGTGCAATCAAGGAAAATGTACAAGAGACCAACAGCAACAGGAAGAAAACCGGGACTCAAATAAACAATTTGGACCAGAAGGAAAAAAATAAATATTCAGCCAAAAACACAATGAAGAAACAAGAATTCAAAAAAATGAGAAGAGGCTTAGGAACCTCTGGGAAAACTTTAAACATTCCAACATCTGAATCATAGTGGTGCCAGAAGGAGAAGAGAGAGAGCAAGAAATTTAAAACTTATTTGAAAACATAATGAAGGAGAATTTCCCAAGTCTGGAAAAGGAAATAGACTTCCAGGAAGACCAGAGAGCTCAGAGGGTCCCAAAGAAGTTAGACCCAAGGAGGAACACACCAAGGCACATCATAATTACATTACCCAACATTGAAGAGAAGGACAGAATCTTAAAAGCAGCAAGAGAAAAGGAGACAGTTACCTACAAAGGAGTTCCCATTAGACTATCAGTTGATTTCTCAAAAGAAACCTTGCAGGCAAGAAGGGGCTGGAAAGAAGTATTCAAATTGTGAAAGGCAAGGACCTACATCCAAGATTACTGTATCCAGCAAAGCTATCATTTAGAATGGAAGGGCAGCTAAAGTGCTTCCCAGATAAGGTCAAGTTAAAGGAGTTCATCATGAAATGTTAAAGGGACTTATCCGAGAAAAAGAAGATGATAAAAAATATGAACAGTAAAATGACCACAAACTGACAACTATTAACAACTGAATCTAAAAAAACAAAAACAAAATAAATTAAGCAAACAAAAAAACAGGAACAGAATCCCAGAAATGGAGATCACATGGAGGATTATCAGCAGGGAGGGGGAGGGGTGAAGAATGGGGGAAAGGTACAGGGAATAAGAAGCATAAATGGTAGGTACAAAATAGATGGGAGGTTAAGAATAGTATAAGAAATAGAGAAGCTAAACAATTTACATGTATGACCCATGGACATGAACTAAGGTGGGGGAATGCGAGTGGGAGGGGGGTGCAGGGTGGAGGGGAATAAGGGGGAGAAAAAATGGGAGAACTGTAATAGTGTAACCAAAATCTATTTAAAAAGAAAGTGTGCAATTCAGTGGTGTTAGGTTTATTCACATTGTTGTAATACCAAACTCCAAAACTTTTCATTTTGCAAAACTAAAATGCTATACCCATTAATCAATAAATTTTCACTTCTTTCTCTCTCCTACTCCTGGCAACCATCATTCTACTTTCTGTCTCTATGAATTTGAGTAATTTAGGTACCCATATGCGTGGAATCATACATTATTCATATTTTTGTGACTGGCTTATTTCACTTAAAGTAATGCCCTCAAGACTCATCCATGTTGTATTATATGTCAGAATTTCCTTCCTTTTCATATCTGAATAATAGTTCATTATGAGTTTATATAGGTTTTCCCCAGTGTCTGAAAGTACAGTGTTTCTGTGAAAACTTCTGTAAGCTGAAATGTTATAATGTCACAGGTGGGCACAGGTAACCAGGTTCTTGGTGATTGGGACAAAGAATTGAACCGAACACACAGAGTTCATAGCAGAGAACATGGGAGCAGTCCAACTCCAAGCAGAGATTGACATCATGGGCTGGAGGGATTCTATTCTTATAGGGTGGATCTTTCCTGGCTAGTTTTGGTGGGCTTTTTATTGCATATGTACAAGTAGTTGTATTACTTTAAAGCAACTGTGCATGTGGTCTCCTATGATGGTCACCACAGAAGGGGTCGCACAATGTTACTGAATGGACCTCTCTCCCACCCCCGTTCTCCTGGGGCCCCCCTGTATTGGTTTGCCTTGCCCGCTGACAGGGAATTATAGCTCTCCATGTCAGAGATTGGTGAAAAGGAAAGGAATTGTTTATTCAAAAGTTATACAGACTTAAGAGTCATGACACAATGTCTTCATTAAAATCCCAAAGTCCGGGGAGAACCAAGATGGAGGCGTAGGTAGACACACTGTGCCTCCTTGCACAACTAGAACTAATAGAAAATCGAACGGCAAGGAAGTCCTACACCAAGGAGATAAAATATAAACATTCATCCAGACCGGTAGGAGGGGTGGAGAGGACTCGAGTTGCTGAGGCGGGACTGAGACTGGCAGAGTGCGGGACCAATGGGGCCAGCAGTCTGACCAGCAGCAGACCCTGCGGCCCCACATTCGTGCACAGATAAACCGGGACGAACGGCAGGGAGCAAAGCAGGCCGAGCAACCCAGGGCTCCAGCTCGGAGAAATAAAGCCTCAAACCTCTGATTGAAAACACCCGTGGGGGTTGGGGTGGCAGCTGGAGAAACTCCCAGCCTCACAGGAGGGGTCGGTGGAGAGACCCACAGGGGCCTAGAGCGTGCACAAGCCCACCCACACGGGGAATCAGCACCAGAGAGGCCCAGTTTGACTGAGGGTAGCAGAGTGAAAGACTGAAATCTGGTGGAGAGGGGAGCAGGCGCCATTGCTCCCTCTCGGCCCCTCCCCCACATACAGCGTCACAGCGCAGTGACCAGCATTACCCCGCCCTGGTGAACACTTAAGGCTCTGCCCCTTAAAGTAACAGATGCACCAAAAAAAAAAAAAAAAAAAAAGGCCCAAATGACAAAACACTTCAAAGCTCCAGAAAAAATACAACTAAGTGAGGAAGAAATAGCCAACCTATCGGATGCACAGTTCAAAACACTGGTTACCAAGGTGCTCACATAATTGGTTGAATCTGTTCGAAAACCAGATGAAAAAATGAAGGTTATGCCAAGAGAAACAAAGGAAAATGTACAGGGAACCAATAGTGATGCGAAGGAAACTGGGACTCAAATCAACGGTGTGGACCAGAAGGAAGAAAGAAACATCCAACCACAAAAGAATGAAGAAACAAGAATTCAAAAAAATGAGGAGAGGCTTAGGAACCTCCAGGACATCTTTAAACATTCCAACATGCGAATGATAGGGGTGCCAGAAGGAGAAGAGGAAGAACAAAAAACTGAAAACTTATTTGAACAAATAATGAAGGAGAACTTCCCTCATCTGGCAAAGGAAATAGACTTCCAGGAAGTCCAGGAAGCTCAGAGAGTCCCAAAGAAGCTGGACCCAAGGAGGAACACACCAAGGCACATCATAATTACATTACCTAAGATGAAACAGAAGGAGAGAATCTTAGAAGCAGCAAGAGAAAAGAACACAGTTACGTACAAAGGAGTTCCCACAAGACTGTCAGCTGATTTCTCAAAAGAGACCTTACAGGCAAGAAGGATCTGGAATGAAGTATTCCAAGTCATGAAAGGCAAGGGCCTACATCCAAGATTACTCTATCCAGCAAAGCTATCATTTAGAATTGAAGGGAAGATAAAGTGCTTCTCAGATAAGGTCAAGTTAAAGAAGTTCATCATCACCAAGCCCTTATTATATGAAATGTTAAAGGGACTTTTCTAAGAAAAACAAGATAAAAAATATGAACAGTAAAAATGACAGCAAACTCAGAGTTATTAACAACCACACCTAAAACAAAAACAACAGCAAACTAGGCAAACAACTACAACAGGAACAGAACCATAGAGATGGAGATCACATGGAGGGTTATCAATAGGAGAGTGGGAGGGGGAGAGGGGCGGAAAGGTACAGAGAAGAAGTAGCATAGATGATAGGTTGGAAAATAGACAGGGGGAGGGTAAGAATAGTGTAGGAAATGTAGAAGCCAAAGAAGTTATAAGTATGACCCATGGACATGAACTATAGGGGGGGAATGTGGGAGGGAGGGAGTGGGCAGGATGGAGTGGAGTGAGGGGGGCGGGAAATGGGACAACTGTAATAGCATAATCAATAAATATATTAAAAAAAAAAAAGAAGTTCATCATCACCAAGCCCTTATTATATGAAATGTTAAAGGGATTTATCTAAGAAAAAGAAGATAAAAATATGAACAGTAAAAATGACAGCAAACTCACAGTTATTAACAACCACACCTAAAACAAAAACAAAAGCAAAGGAAGCAAACAACTAGAACAGGAACAGAACCACAGAAATGGAGATCACATGGAGGGTTATCAACAGGGGTGTGGGAGGGGGAGAGGGGCGGAAAGGTACAGAGAATAAGTAGCATAGATGATAGGTGGAAAATAGACAGGGGGAGGGTAAGAATAGTGTAGGAATTGTAGAAGCCAAAGAACTTATATGTATGACCCATGGACATGAACTATAGGGGGGGAATGTGGGACGGAGGGGGAGGGCAGTATGGAGTGGAGTGAGTGGGGGGAAATGGGACAACTGTAATAGCATAATCAATAAATATATTTTTTAAAATCCCAAAGTCCCTTAAAACACCCACAAACACACAGCCCATCCTTCCCGCCTTTGTCTGGTCTGGGGTACTGTATCTCAGGAAAAGAAATAGAAGTCTGTGGCTCAGGTAGCCCCCGGTTCTTCCCAGTAATCTGTGCTTGGCTGGTAGGCCTCTCTGGGTTCCCAGCACCATCAGCTGTGTCACCAGGATTTCCAGTTCCTAATCCAAAACCACATGGCACCTTCCCATGACCCACCAGCAAGAGTCCTTTCACCCTTTCCTTCCCTCAGCGTCTCTCCTGCATTCTTCCAAACTGCTAAGAGAGAGCTCTGCATCGCTGCTACATCTTGGTTTCCGGCTTCCTAAGCTGCGTGGCATAGGGAAACCCAAAGCTGTGTGGTTCTCCCCTGCCAAAGCCAAGTGGTTCTTCTTGTCATGGCTGCTGCACCTGGGTTTAAATTCCAGCACCAGTCTTCCTCTGCAGCCCCATTTCTCACTCCTCCCACAATTGGCTATACATGTCAGCATTCTCGTGTTTTTCCAGCTTTTCTGGGCTGCCATAGTAAATCCAGGCAGGTGTGGCCCTGTGGCATGGAGCCAGTCATCTCCAACCTCTTACACAGGCTCTGTAACCAGGGGGAATTGCCTCCCAGTTACATCCTTGGTGGAAGTTACTCCTATCTCCCCGGCTCAAAGCACAGCCAAAGCTTTTTAACATATCCATGAAACCAATTAAAACTTATAGATATGTTAAATGACCCTGCCTGAGGTTATTTAAAAAAATTGCTCTGCGAAACAACTCTCCATAGCCTTGTTCCATGTGTCCCACCACCCAAGTTCAAACTTGTGGGGGTGAGGATATCCCATATTTTTAATATTTCTTGGACACCCTGGGTTATGGACCCCATTACAAATCCTTCTTTGGGGGGCCTCGTAGCTGCACCCTCTTACAATAAAGTGAAGAAAAAATTACCATTAATTTATATGGACAAATTTTTTGAGTATACCTAGTCCCCCCAAATAACCTGCCAAATCATACAAATACACTAATTACATACAATCTTACACTAAGCATAATACCCTTATATGCTTTTCCGATACTTTATGACACATTTTGCTAATGGATCCACAAAATAAATGGAGATAAAACACCAATGCTCACAGATACAGTTCAAAGCTATGAGGCTGGATCCTGAGATGTGGGGCGTAGTTCCTGAGGAAGAGCTCGTTGGGTCCATCCTCGCTGCTCAGGGTGCATGCTACCTCTATAAATACCATATGATCTCATCTATAAGTGGAACCTGATCAACAAAACAAGGAAGCAAAATATAAAAGAGACATTGGAATAAAGAACAGACTGATGGCAACCAGAGGGGAGAGGCAAGGGGGATAACAGGGTAAAGAAGGGGAAGAGTCTTCAAGGAACATGTATAAAGGACCCATGGACATGTATAAAGAACCCAAGGAACATGGATAAAGGCCCAAAGGGGGTAGGATTGAGGGTGGGAGGTGGGGATGTGTTGGGGGAGGTGGGGGGAGGGGTGGGTAAAAGGGAGATGACTGTACTTGAAAAACAATAAAAAGTAAATAAAACAATAAAGCTTGCTACAAAACAAAAGCTGAACTCTATTTTGCTGAACACTTTTTACCTTTTTTCAGAAAAACAAAAACCATCTTCAGATTTCTTTTGGTTGGTAGAAACAGGTACTAATGTAGGTCTTTCATTAAAGTAAAGTGGCCTAACGTGAACTTTTGAAAAGTGGGGATACCTGTACCAGATTGTATTTCTCCATTCGTCCTTCAATGGGCATTTGAGTTGTCTCCACTTTTGGCTATTGTAAATAATAATACTATAAACATGGGTGTGCAAATATCTCTTCAAGATCCTGCTCTCAATTCTTTTGGAGTCTCAGAAATGAGATTGCTGGATCATATGATAATTTAGTTTTTAATCTTTTGAGGAACTGCCATACTGTTCTCCACAGTGGCTGCACCATTTTACATTCACACTAATAGTGCACGACTGTTCCAATTTCCCCACATCTCTGCCAGCACTTGTTGACAGCAGCCTTTCTAATGGATGTGAGGTGGTATCTTATTGTGGTTTTGATTTACAGTTTCTTAATGATTACTGAGTGATGTGAGCATCTTTTCATATGGCTTTCTGGCTAGTTTTATTTTTTAATAGCTTCATGGTATTATATGTAGATACCATAATTTATGTAATTAATGACGTGGTTGACTAAATTTTCTCAGTTGCTCTTAAAAACAAAATTACAGTGACCCTCCTTGTTCATTCTTCTTTTTTACATTTAAAAAACAATTTAATTATGGAATTTCAATATGCACGAAAGTAGACAAAGTAACATAAAAACCTCATGTACCTATGAGCCAGCTTCAACAGTTATCAACAACTATGGCCAATTTTGTTTCACTGATACTGTTACCACAGACAGTCATTTGCAGCACCAGGGAGTTTGCCCAATTGGCCATGATGGCACAGGATGGGGGGATTCTTGTACTAAGCCCAGGGAAATGAGAGGTGAATGGATAGGACCCCAGTGTGACAAAAGCTAGAAAGATAATTGAATGGAAATAAAGCCCTACCCTCCTTATCCCTGTAAGAACTGGGGGCTTGAGCAGGATTGAGGGAAGGCGTTTAAGACAGGAGTCCACCATTCTCCCGGGTCATGGCAGCTGAATAAACCTCTTTTCCTTTTGCATCAGCATCTGTTTCATGAGTTTGGTTTCATTGTGGCAGACAGCCAAAGCTGTGTTTCAGGTATAATACTTCTACCCAGTCCCCCACCCCAACATTTTACTTTAAAGAAAATCCTAGTCATTATGTTGTAGGTAGAAATTAGGTCCTTCCACAGGATCATGAGAAATGTGTTTCAATGACCCATGCATGGAAGACTGTGGTATGGCATAGTTTATTTGAGTGGAGATAGAAGCTGCCCCCTGGGTTCTCAATGTCCCATCTCCCTCTGTACCACCATGGAAAAAGTCCAACCATGTCCTCAGCAAAGCCAAGATGAAAGCCAATGTCCAGAGTTTCTGCTTCATATTAAAGTGTAGCCCTTTGGAGCCTGCAGGTGGCTGCTAAGTGATCTCAGTCCCCATCCAGGTTGCTCTGATGGTGGAGTCCAGGAGATCACAAGAGAACTTAGTCCTTTTGGAATCCACACCATCTGCTGTGGGCCTGGTAGCTGCTAGACCCACAGAGAGTTCCCAGGTAAGACAGCACACAAAGGACAGGCAAGTGCATCACCAGGTAGGGGGTGGGGAGAGAGAGAGAGAAAAAGAGAGAGAGAACGAGCTTCTTTATTTCCCTGGGGTTATATTAGCTTGGATTTGGGATGGGTCAGGTGCCTTTTCAAAATGACCAATGAACTTCCCAATCTTTGGTGGGCTTCAGATGGGCCCACCTCCCAACCAATCCCTTCTCTCCACAAGCTAGACTGACAGGCCTCTTTGGTCAAGCACCTCCCCCCAAACCATTTAGACTTCTATTGCATGTGTCTGCCTTCCCCTGTTCCCACCTGGCAATCTGGTACCTGAAGTGGAAAATTAGGAGTGTTAATTCCTCTTGGCAGAGAAATGCTGTAACTTCCTGGGGTGTGAAGCTGTAGCTTCCTGGCTAGCAAACAGGCTATGCTTTCCAGTTTTTAAGCTCAATATTTAAATCCCTTTTGCTCTCCTTCCTCAATATCCAGCTAAATACCGACAGTAACAATTGTGTCATTTAGCTTATAAATACTTCCCTAGGTAGCTTTAAAACTTATGCACACTGTTTGTGTATAAATAAGAATACATCTGTAAGATAAATCCAAAATGTGAATTTCCTGGATCAATGTGGAGCTGAATTTCACATTATAATGTTGCCCACTTGTCCTTTACAAAAATTACGTGGTTTTATTCTCCCGTCAACAGAAAATCCAAGCACTTATTTCCCTGTACCCTCATCAAAACAGTATATTGTTCAACTGTTAATCTTTGTATGTGAAAAATGGTATTTCAAATTTTGATTGGATACTTTCTTGTACTTTTACAAATTATTTGTATTTCTTTTGGCGGACAAAAAAGGGGCCACATACTAAACCTGAGAAGCTCAGGGGAGGCCTGCATGGTGGCCTTATAAACTCGTAGACCTAAAGTAACCACATAGGATGGTCAGAAATGAAAACTTTCTGACTTAAATCAGTTCAAGGCAGGTAGTCACGTCCTAAGGCAGTATTTTTCCCTAACAAAGGTCAATCTTCATCTTAAGTGAGCCTATCTGTCCTCTTTTTGCATGTAAGATAACATACCTTCAGAATATCAACCTCATTTCTTTTTTTCCTGAACCTTTAAAGCACAACGACCACCAGAGCAGAGACTACAAATCCCCTCATTGTTAATTGTTAACTGTTAACTATCCTATATTCACCTCTGTAGAAGTATGTGTCTATCATTTTACTATTTTTTATCCAATCCCAGAGATTCCCCTCCTCTCTTTGCTTTCTTCCACCTCCCTTTCATTCTGATGTATAAATAAGTGGTAAAACTGTCATTCTCCAGAGCATTTTCTCAATCCCTTGAGATTTTGTTTCCTAGCAACTGTTGTCAGTTGGCTCAAATAAACTCATAAAAATTCTTTCAGGTTTGGATATTTCTTAAATTAACTCCCTCCCACCCAACCCCCGTGGAAACCTGTGTATATAGACCTTGTCTTTTTTTCTGAGTTGTTGGACTTTTTGTTACTAATTGTCTTTGTCATTAGGAAATTAGATCTTTTTTGGTCATCACATTCATTGATTTCAAATTTTATGACTTCTTGCATTTATATCTTGTTTGGAAAGTTTCTCTTTGCTCTAACCTTAGTTTGTTCTTTATTTTTCTCCCATGTTTTTTGTTCTAATATTTCTGTATTTTCTCACATGTAAATGTTTGCTCTTTTTATCATTTATTTTGATATAAGGATGTCAAAGGCATCCAGTGTTTTCCCCTCACACATCTAGACTAGTAGCAGACAAAGGTTTTCATTCTGTAATTAGAAATTAGGTATAGTTACAAAATCAAAACCAGGTATCATAGACAAGATCATTTATGCCCAGAGTATATAACCTATATTACACAGGTGGGAAACCCAAGGCCCACAGGCCGAATGGAGCCCTCCACCTTGTTTTATCTGGCCCGGCACCTTGTTTCTACCCACTGGCAGTGCCGAACTCTTGCTTACCTGTTAAGGAGTAGTTCCATTTATACAGTCCTAAAATTACAATCAGCCCTTTGAAGGCAACAAGAGGCTGATGTGACTCTCTGTGAAAATGAGTTTGACGCCCCTGCTTTATTAGATGCTTCGCGGATTTCAGGCTTTGGTAGAGGGAATGGGAGAAAGAAAGTGAGGGAAAGGAGGAAAGAAAACAATGCAGAAAGAAAACTGGAGTGTCTGGAGTGTCTCGAAGAAAGGTTAGATTTCCTAACTCACAATTCATAAGCGCAGTGAAAGTCCTAGTGCGCTGCCCAGAATGTGCCAGGCGTTCTGCACAGACAGGGATACAGTGGTGGCCAATGCAGATGAGGACACCACCTTCTTATGGAGTCTCCTCAGGACCCCTGAACAGGACAGGGTGAACTTCGTAGAGCCTAACAGCTTGCACCAAGGCATGGGGCAGAGGCCCTCGGCAGTACAACAAAGCAGAAACAGGCATGACCCCGGGAATGAGAACCCGGCTAGCTCCCTCCGCTCGGGGTGTGAGACGCCCTCATCCAAGAGCATGGACAAGAGGCCTGTCCTAACCTTTTGCCTCCAGCTCGGGAGCACTGGGAACCTCGGGCCCAGGGTTCGAGGAGGCCTCACCTCCAGCGTGCGTCGCTGGGCCGGCCGGGCGCAGTCTCGCTGGCTGCGGGCCCCGCCACACTCCCACTTCTCCTCGCCCTGCGCAGCGCGCCCCCGCGTGGCCAGCCCAGCCATTTACCGGCTCGGGACCGGAGGCGGAGTTGGAGGCCGCGGCCCTCCAGCCTTTGGTCTGCCTCTCCTTCCTGTCGTAGGCCCGCCCACCTCCCCACCCTATGCCCCGTAGAGCGGAAAGAAGGCGAGGTTGGCGCGGCTGGCGGACCGAGGTGCTGAGGGGACGGCGGCCCACTGCGGAGAGATGCTGGGCTTGGCGGCAGGAATGACCAACAGGTAAGGGCCGTTCCCCTGTCCCTGCCCCGGGCGTCCGGCGCTGAGCACCCAACAGGTCGGCGGCTGGCCGGTCCCCGGCTTTCTCGCCGTCCTGGGCGTCGGCCTTTGTCCCCGAGCCCCTTCCGGCGAGGCCGCGTCCCTCGCCGGACTGTCAGATCCCGGCCTCCCTCCCTTCAGGCCGCTCTTCCGCCCTCTTCGGCGCGCCCTGCAAAACAGGGCCTGCTTGCGGTTCCTGCGAGATATTTTAATAGTGTGTCCAATATATTATGAGCTCTTGAGGGCGAATACTGTCTCAGTGCTTAGCAAAGTGCTCATCAACAAATATTTGTTGAGTAATTTGTATTCTAACGGTTGGAATGTAATATAGACCAACAGTCTTAGCATTCATTTTAAAAATAGGAAAGAAGTTTTACTTAGAATGGTTATGTCTATAGGTCTTTATTGTATTAGAAATGAAAACAGACATTTAAAAATATTTTTATTAATATATTTATTGATTATGCTATTACAGTTGTCCCATTTCCGCCCCTTCACTCAACTCCATCCTGCCCACCCCCTCCCTCCCACATTTCCCCCCTATAGTTCATGTCCATGGGTCATATTTATAAGTTCTTTGGCTTCTACATTTCCTACACTATTCTTACCCCCCCCCTGTCTACTTTCTACCTACCATTTATGCTACTTATTCTCTGTACCTTTCCCCCCTCTCTCCCCCTCCCAATCCCCTATTGATAACCCTCCATGTGAGCTCCATTTCTGTGGTTCTGTTTCTGTTCTAGTTGTTTGCTTAGTTTTTTGGTTTTGTTTTGGTTTTAGGTGTGGTTGTTAATAACTGTGAGTTTGCTGTCATTTTTACTGTTCATATTTTTATCTTCTTTTTCTTAGAAAAGTCCCTTTAACATTTCATATAATAATGGCTTGGTGATGATGAACTCCTTTTACTTGACCTTATTTGAGAAGCACTTTATCTTCTCTTTCATCCTAAATGATAGAGCAATCTTTGCTGGATAGAGCAATCTTGGATGTAGGCCCTTGCCTTTCATGATTTGGAATACTTCTTTCCAGCCCCTTCTTACCCGTAAGGTCTCTTTGGAGAAATCAGCTGACAGTCTTATGGGAACTCCTTTGTAGGTAACTGTGTCCTTTTCTCTTGCTGCTTCTAAGATTCTCTCCTTCTGTTCCATCTTGGGTAATGTAATTTTGTTGTGCCTTGGTATGTTCCTCCTTGGATCCAGCTTCTTTGGGACTCTCTGAGCTTCCTGGACTTCCTGGAAGTCTATTTCCTTTGCCAGATGAGGGAAGTTCTCCTTCATTATTTGTTCAAATAAGTTTTCAGTTTTTTGTTCTTCCTCTTCTCCTTCTGGCACCCCTATCATTCGCATGTTGGAACATTTCAAGATGTCCCGGAGGTTCCTAAGCCTCTCCTCATTTTTTTTGAATTCTTGTTTCTTCATTCTTTTCTGGTTGGATGTTTCTTTCTTCCTTCTGGTCCACACCGTTGATTTGAGTCCCAGTTTCCTTCGCATCACTATTGGTTCCCTGTACATTTTCCTTTGTTTCTCTTGGCATAACCTTCATTTTTTCATCTGGTTTTCGAACAAATTCAACCAATTCTGTGAGTGTCTTAATAACCAGTGTTCTGAACTGTGCATCTGATAGGTTGGCTATCTCTTCCTTGCTTAGTTGTATTTTTTTCTGGAGCTTTGAAGTGTTCTGTCATTTGGGCCTTTTTTTTTTTTTTTTGTCTTGGCGTGTCTGTTACTTAAAGGGGCGGAGCCTTAGGTGTTCACCAGGGCCGGTAGCGCTGGTCGCTGTGCTGTGAGGCTGTACGTGTGGGAGGGGCCGAGAGGGAGCAATGGTGCTTGCTCCACTCTCCCCCGGATTTCAGTCACTCCCTCTGCTACCCACAATCAAATTGGGTCCCTCTGGTGCTGGTTCCCGGGTGGGTGGGCCTGTGCACACTCTAGGCCCCTGTGAGTCTCTCCAACGACCTCTCCTGTGAGGCTGGGAGTCTCTCCTGCTGTCGCCCCAACCCCCAGGGGTGCTTTCAATCAGAGGTTTGAGGCTTTATTTCCCCGTGCTGGAGCCCTGGGTTACTCGGTCTGCTTCGCTCCCCGCCATTCGTCCCAGTTTATCTGTGCTCTAATGTAGGGCCGCGGGATGCTACCCGCCGCTCAGCCTGTCCTGTTCTCTGCCACTCTGAGTCCGGCCCTCTCGGTTTATCTGTGTGTGACTGTAGGGCCGCAGGGTCTGCTAGTGGTCAGACTGCCTGCCCTGTTGGTCCCACACTCCGCCAGTCTCGGTCCCGCCACGACCACGTGAGTCCTCTCCGCCGTGGTGCCCGTCTCCGCCCCTCCTACCGGTCTGGATGTATGTTTCTTGGTGTCGGACTTCCTTGCCGTTTGATTTTCTGTCAGTTCTGGTTGTGCGAGGAGGCGCAGTGTGTCTACCTACGCCGCCATCTTGGTTCTCTCTGATTTTGGGTCTTACATTTAAGTTTAAAAAATTTTTTTTAATCCTCACCCAAGATATGTTTACTGATTTTTTTTTTTTTTTTTGCAAGAAGAAGGGAGAAAGAAAAACATCAATGTGAGAGAGAAACATCAATTGCTTGCCTCCTGTATGCTCCCTTACTGGGGATTGAACCCTTAGCCTAGGTGTGTGCACTGACTAGGAATGAAACCCACAACCTTTTGGTGTTTGGGATGATGTTCCAACCACCTGTGCCAACCAGCCAGGGTCCATTTAAATCTTTAATCCATTTTGAGTTTATTGTGTGTGATGTAAGAAGGTAGTCTAATTTCATTTTTTGTATGTATCTGTTCATTTTTCCCATCACCATTTATTGAGTTGACTATCTTTACTCTATTGTATGTTCTTGCCTCCTTTGTTAAATATTAGTTGACTGTAAAGGTATGGGTTTATTTCTGGGCTGTTCCATTATGTCTGCTTTTATGCCAGTATCCTGCTGTATTGATTACTATAGCTTTATAGTATAGTTTAATATCAGGCAGTATCATACCTCCAACTTCATTCCTCTTCCTGAAGATTACTCTTGCTAATTGGGTTGTTTGTGGCTCCATATAAATATTTTGGAATATTGTGAAAAATGCCATTGGTATCTTGATAGGAATTGCCTTGAATCTATAGATTGCTTTGGATAGTATAGATATATTGATGATGTTAATTCTTCCTATCCATGAACACAGTATATTCTTCCATTTATTTGTATCTTCTTCGATTTCTTTCTTCATTGTGCTAATAATTTTCTGAGTACAGGTGTTTTACTTCCTTGGTTAAATTTATTCCTAGGTATTTTATTTGTTTTGATGCAATTGTGAATGGGATATTTTCTTAGTTTTCCTTTCTGATAGTTCATTATATGCAACTGATTTATGGGTGTTATTTTGTGCCCCGCTACAATGTTTTACTGAATTGATTTATCAAGTTCTAGCAGTTTTTGGTGAAATCTTTGAGATTCTCTGTACGTAATATCATGTCATCTGCAAATAGTGACAGTTTTACTTATTCCTTTCTAATCTGGGTATCTTTATTTCTGTGACTAACAACATTTCCAGTTTTAGGTTGAGGAAGAGTGGTGATAGTGGAAATCCCTGTCTTGTTCCTGATCTTAAGGGAAATGCTTTTTGTTTTTGCTTGACTCGTTGTGGGTTTGTCTTACACGGCCTTCATTATGTTGAGGTATGTCCCTTATATTCCTACTTTGCTGAGAGTTTTTATCATAAGTGAGTCCTGGATTTTATCAATGTTTCTTCTGCATTTATTGATATGATCATGTACTTTTCACCCATCATTTTGTTTATGTGGTGTATGAGGTTTAGTGATTTGCAGATACTGTACCAATCCTGCATCCCTGGAATAAGTCCCACTTGATCATGGAGTGTGATCATTTGAATGTATTTCTGGGTTTGCTTTGCTGGTATTTTTTTTTTGAGGATTTTAGAAAAAATATACCTGTGTTCACCAGGTATATTGGCCCGTAATTTTCTTTCTTTGTAGTGTCTTTTTTTGGTTTTGGAATTAGGATAATGCTGGCCTTGTAAATTGAGCTTGGGAGTCTTCCTTCCTGTTGAATTTTTGCAGTAGTTTGAGAAGGAGACGTGTGTTTGGTAAAAGTCACCTGTGAAGCCATGTGGTCCATGGCTTTTGTTTGTTGGGAGTTTTTGGATTACTACTTCAATTTCACTAGTTGTCAGGAACCAAGATGGCGGCGTAGGTAGACACACTGCGCCTCCTTGCACAACCAGAACTGACAGAGAATCGAACAGCAAGGGGGACTGACACCAAGGAAATAGAAAATAAACACATCCAGACTGGTAGGAGGGGCGAAGACGGGCACCGGGGTGGAGAGGACTCGCGTGGCTGTGGCGGGACTGAGACTGACGGAGTGTGGGACAAATGGCACAGGCAGTCCGAGCACTAGCAGACCCTGCGGCCCCACATTTGCACAGATAAACCCAGAGGGCCGGACTCAGAGTGGCGGGTAGCACCCTGCGGCACCACATTCGCCCACAGATAAACCGGACGAACGGGGGGCAGCGAAGCAGACCGTGCAACCCAGGGCTCCAGCTCGGGGAAATAAAGCCTCAAACCTCTGATTGAAAGCGCCCCTGGGGGTTGGGGTGGCAGCAGGAGAGACTCCCAGCCTCACAGGAGAGGTTGTTGGAGAGACCCACAGGGGCCTAGAGTGTGTACAGGCCCACTTACTCGGGAACCAGCACCAGAGTGGCCCAGTTTGATTGTGGGTAGCAGACTGAAAGATTGAAATCCGGAGGAGAGCAAGGCAGGCGCCATTGCTCCCTCTTGGCCCCTCCCCCACGTACAGCGTCACAGTGCAGCCACCAGCATTACCCCGCCCCAGTGAACACCTAAGGCTCTGCCTCTTAAAGTAACAGACGCGCCAAGACAAACCAACAAAAAAAAAATGGCCCAAATGACAGAACACTTCAAAGCTCCAGAAAAAATACAACTAAGCAAGGAAGAGATAGCCAACCTATCGGATGCACAGTTCAAAGCACTGGTTATCAATATGCTCACAGACTTGGTTGAATCTGTTCGAAAAACAGATGAAAAAATGAAGCCTATGCAAATAGAAACAAAGGAAAATGTACAGGGAACCAATAGTGATGAGAAGGAAACTGGGACTCAAACCAATGGTATGGACCAGAAGGAAGAAAGAAACATCCAACCAGAAAAGAATGAAGAAACAAGAATTCGGAAAAATGAGGAGAGGCTTAGGAACCTCCAGGACACCTTGAAATGTTCCAACATCCGAATTATAGGGGTGCCAGAAGGAGAAGAGGAAGAACAAAAAATTGAAAACTTATTTGAACAAGTAATGAAGGAGAACTTCCCCGATCTGGCAAAGGAAATAGACTTCCGGGAAGTCCAGGAAGCTCAGAGAGTCCCAAAGAAGCTGGACCCAAAGAGGAACACACCAAAGGCACATCATAATTACATTACCCAAGATTAAACGCAAGGACCTACATCCAAGATTACTGTATCCAGCAAAGCTATCATTTAGAATGGAAGGGAAGATAAAGTGCTTCTCAGATAAGGTCAAGTTAAAGAAGTTCATCATCACCAAGCCCTTATTATATGAAATGTTAAAGGGAGTTACCTAAGAAAAAGAAGATCAAAAATAGGAACAGTAAAAATGACAGCAAACTCACAGTTATTAATGGCCACACATAAAACAAAAACGAGAGCAAACTAGGCAAACAACTAGAACATGAGGGTTGTCAATAAGGGAGTGGGAGGGGGAGAGGGGGGTAAAGGTACAGAGAATAAGTAGCATAGATGATAGGTGGAAAATAGACAGGGGGAGGGTAAAAATAGTGTAGGAAATGTAGAAACCAAAGAACTTATAAGTATGACCCATGGACATGAACTATGGGGGGGGAATGTGGGAGGAAGGGGGGTAGGCAGGATGGAGTGGAGTGGGGGGGGAAATGGGACAACTGTAATAGCATAATTAATAAATATATTTAAATTAAAAAAAAGAAAAAAAATTTCACTAGTTGTTATCTGTCTATTCAGATTCTCTGATTCTTCCTGATCCTGTTTTGGAAGATTATATGTTTCTAGGAATTTATCCATTTTGTCCAGGTTGTCCAATTTGTTGGCATATTGTTGTTTGTAATATTTTCTTACAATCCTTTGTATTTCTTGGATGGCAGTTGTCACTTCTTCTCTTTAATTTCTGATTTTATTTATTTAGGTATCTCTCTTTTTTCTTGATGAGTCTGTTTAAAGTTAGTCAGTCTCATTTATCTTTTCAAAGAACCAGCTCTTGGTTTCATTGATCTCTGTATTTTTTTTTTTTTTTAGACTGCAGTTTATTTATTTCTGCTCTGATCTTTATTATTTCCTTTTTTCTATTCACTTTGGGTTTTGTTTGTTCCTCTTTTTCTAGTACCTTTATGTGTGAAGTCAAGTTGTTTATTTGAGATTTATATTGTTCTTGAGATAGTCGTGTAATGCTGTGAATTTTTCTATAAGGACTGCTTTCGCTTGTCCCATAGATTTTCAGTTGTTGTGTTCTTATTTTCATTTGTTTCAAGGTATCTGTTGATTTCTTCCTTGATCTCATTGTTAATCCACTTTTTGTTTAGTAATTTGTTAGTCTCTGTGTTTTTCACTTTTTTTGCATGTGATTGATTTCTAGTTTCACACCCTTATGGTCGGAGAAGATGCTTGTTACAATTTCAGTCATCTTAAGTTTATTGAGACTTGTTTTGTATCATAACATGTGATCAGTTCTCAAAAATATTCCATATGAACTTGAAAAGAATGTGTGTTCTGCTTTTTGGGGGTGAAATGCACTGAAAATATCAATTAAACCTATCTAGTCTAGTGTGTCATTTAAGGCTACTGCGTCCTTTGTGTTTTTTTGTCTTGAAGATCTGTCCATTGATGTCAGTGGGGTGTTAAAATCTCAACTATGACTGTATTACCATCAGTCTCTTTCTTTATATTTATCCAGATTTGCTTTACGTATCGAGGTGCTCCTTTGTTGAGTACTTAAATGTTTACAAGGGTTATATCCTCTTGTTGGATTGATCCTTTTATCATTATATAGTGTCCCTTTTTGTCTCTTACTATAACCTTTGTTTTAAAGTCTATTTTGTCAAATAAGTATTTTTAACCCTGCTTTTTCTTTCCTCTCCATTTTCATGAAGTATCTTCTTTCATCCCATTACTTTCAGTCTCTGTGTATCTTTCGTTCTGAGGTGGGTCTCTTGAAGACAGCATATATATGAGTCTTGTTTTCTTGTCCTTTCACCTACCCTATGTTTTTCTCTCCTCTGTCTTTTCATTGGAGCACTTAAACCATTAAATTCAAAGTGATTATTGATGGGTACCTATTTATTGCCTTTTCTTTCTTTCTTTCTTCCTTTCTTTCTTTTTTTTTTTTTTTTTTTACCTGTGTTCCTCTCTTTCTTCTTCCTGTTTAAGTAGGCCCTTTCAGCATTTCCTGTCATACTAGCTTGGTGGTAACAAACCTCTTTAGCTTTTTCTTATCTAGGAAGTTCTTTAATTCTCCTTTAATTTTAAATGATAGCCTCACTGGATAAAGTAGTCTTGGTTGTAGGTCCTTGCTCTTCATCATGTGTAATATTTCATGCCAATCCCTGCTGGCCTGAAATATTTATGTTGAGAAATTGACTGTGATAGTATTATGGGAGCTCCCTTGTAGGTAACTTAAGTGTCATTCTGTTGCTTATTTTAAGATTGTCTTTAGTCTTTGCCATTTTCATTATGATGTGTCTTGGTGTTGAACTCTTTGGGTCCATCTTGTTTGGGACTCTCTGCACTTCTTGGACTTGTGTGTGTTTTTTCTTTACCAGGTTAGGGAAGTTTTGGGTCACTATTTCTTCTAATAGGTTCTCGATCCCTTGGTCTTTCTCTATGATGCAGATGGTTTTTTAAAAAATATATTTTACTGATTATGCTATTACAGTTGTCCCATTTCCCCCTCTTTATTCCCCTCTGCCCTGCACACCCCCTCCCACCCGCATTCCCCCCCTTTTAGTTCATGTCCATGGATCATACATACCAGTTCTTTGGCTTCTACATTTCCTATACTGTTCTTCACCTCCCCTGTCTATTTTCTACCTACCATTTATACTACTTATTCTCTGTACCTTTTCCCCCTCTCTCCCTTTCCCACTCCCCCACTGATAACCCTCTCTGTAATCTCCACTTCTGTGATTCTGTTCCTGTTCTAGTTGTTTGCTTAGTTTTTTGGTTTCGTTTTTGTTTTAGGTTCGGTTGTTAATAACTGAGTTTGTTGTCATTTTACTATTCATATTTTTGATCTTTTTCTTAGATAGGTCTCTCTAACATTTCATATAATAAGGACTTAGTGGTGATGAACTCCTTTAACTTGACCTTATCTGGGAAGCACTTTATCTGCCCTTGCATTCTAAATGATAGCTTTGCTGGATAGAGCAATCTTGAATGTAGGTCCTTGACTTTCATGACTTGGAATACTTCTTTCCAGCCCCTTCTTGCCTGCGAGGATTCTTTTGAGAAATCAGCTGATAGTCTGATGGGCACCCCTTTGTGGGTAACTGTCTCCTTTTCTCTTGCTGCTTTTAAGATTCTCTCATTATCTTGAATCTTGGCTAATATAATTATGATGCGCCTGTGTGTGTTCCTCCTTGGATCCAACTTCTTTAGGACTCTCTGAGCTTCCTGGACTTCCCGGAAGTCTATTTCCTTTGCCAGATTGGGGAAGTTCTCCTTCATTATTTGTTCAAATAAGTTTTCAATTTCTTGCTCTTCCTCTTCTCCTTCTGGCACCCCTATAATTCAGATGTTGGAACGTTTAAAGATGGCCTTGGAGGTTCCTAAGCCTCTCCTCATTTTTTTGAATTCTTGTTTCTTTATTCTGTTCTGGTTGATTGTTTCTTTCTTCCGTTCTGGTTGACTGTTTCTTTCTTCCTTCTGGTTCACAGCATTGATTTGAGTCCCAGTTTCCTTCCCATCACTGTTGGTTCCCTGTGTATTTTCATTTATTTCACTTAGGATAGCCTTCATTTTTTCCTCCGTTTTGTGACCATACTCAACCAATTCTGTGAGCATCCTGATTACCAGTGTTTTGAACTGTGCATCTGATAGGTTGGCTATCTCTTCATTGCTTAGTTGTATTTTTTCTGGAGTTTTGATCTGTTCTATCATTTGGGCCTTTTTTTTTTTTTTTTTTCTTTTTTGTCTCTGTTTGCCTGTTAAGTAGTAAGGGGTGGAGCCTTAGGTGTTCACCAGGGTGGGGCAACCCACATCGCTGAGTTGTGACACTGTATGTGGGGGGATGAGTCCAAGAGAGGGAACAATGCTGCTTGTTCCACTCTTTGCCGGTTTCCAGGCACTTCTCGTGCTACCCTCAATCAAATTGGGTCCTTCTGGTGCTGATTCCCACGTGGGTGGTTTTGTGTACATTCTAGGACCCTTTGGGTCTCTCCAATGAACTATCTTGTGAGGCTGGGAGTTTCTCTGCTGCTACCTCAACCCCCACAGGTGTTTTCAGTCAAAGTCTTTGAGTGTTTATTTCCCTGTGCAGCAACCCTGGGTTTTTATGCTTCATGTTGTCCCAAAGGTCCCTTATATTACCTTCATTTAAATTTTCTTTTCTCTTTGCTGCTCTGACTTGGTGTTTTTTTTCTGTCTTGTCTTTCAAGTTTCTCGTTTGATCCTCAGGTTCATCCAATCTACTCTTTGTTCCTTCCAGTGTGTTTTTCATTTCAAATATTACATTCTTTATTTTTGATAGGTCCTTTTTTATGGTTTCTATGTCCTTTTTCATGCTGTTGAGCCTCCATATAACCATTACTTTGAACTCTATCTCTGATAAATTGTTTGAATTTATTTCATTTAGCTCTTTTTCTGGAGATTTCTCATATTCTTTCATTTGGGGCCATTTCTTTTTCTGTTTTGGTTGCCTCTTTGTGTTTGTTTCTTTGTACTAGATCGGTCTGCTTTGATTCCTAGGCTTTGTTGGATGTCCTTATAGAGTATGTGTCCTTTTGGGACCCAGTGGTGCATTGTCCTTGAGCAGCTGAGCTGAGTGCTTTAAGAATATCTCTTTTGTGGGTTATGTGGGCCTTCCATTTGTAATTCAGTGTTGATTGCTATTGGCCCATTTGTGCATGACATCCACCCTCAGACTGACTGACTATTAAGCTAAACCCTGATTACAGTATGTGAACTGCTATGCAGTTTTGATCACGACACAGAATTCTCCTCAGTAGAGTTTGGTGCTTGCCAAGATCTCCCATTGGAATGCTGCTTGTAGAGCTAAGTGAATTCTGTTCTGTTGTTGTCTGAAGCTGGCCACTGGGTATGTTGTTTCTGGGCCTCTTAGGAGGGACTCTGACACTTCCTATGACTGGCTCTGGGCAACCATTTGGGAGCTGTCAATGACCCACAGTTTGTGGATGCTTCTGCTAGGCCTGAGTTTTCCCAGGAAGGACCAGGCTGTGCACCAAGTCTGGCTTTTACCAGCACTGGCCTTGAGGCAGTTTAACAAATGTCCCATGGCACCCTAAGATCTGCTTCTACCTGTGGGTGCCCATTAGGCTCAGTCACTGAAAGAGCCTCTGGCTGTACTCTTCAGCAGGGTGTAAGCCTCACAGGGTGGGGCAAGAGGGATTCCAGAGGATGAACTATTGCAATCCTCTAGGCTGATGCTACACAGAGGGGAGTGCTCCACCCAAGAAAGACGGCATCTGCAGTGTGGGAGAATGACTCGGCACAGATTGTGGTGGCTATCCCTTCAGCTCTCTCCCCATAGAGCTTTGCCATCCCTCTTCCAGAGCCCATGGTGAATAGCTACAAATGAAATTTTGTGTGCTGGCTCTTTAAGAGGGTACCTGTGTCTCTAGCCACCATTCCTTGATGGACAGAAACCCTGCTGCTTTTCACAGCTGGACCTTATGTAGGTGCCTCTTCCTGGCTCTGATGCTCTGATGTTCTGGGCTAGGGAACACAGCTTGAGGTTTAGACCTCACCATTCTTAGGGGCAATCCCCCACAGGTGATATATCCCTCTGGAGTCTCACCTACCACCTTTGGGAGTAGAACTAGCCCTTTTTGCATTGCCACCCTTCCTACCAGTGTCGATGTGGTTTCTCCTGTAAATCTGTGGTTAATACAACTTCTCTTTGGCTAGTCTTCAGTTGGTTATTCAGGCTGATTGCTCCATATTTTAGTTGTAATCCCAGTTTGGTCCTGGGAGGAGGTGAGTATAGCACCCACCTACTCTTTACCATCTTGGATCCTTCAGCTATATTGTTTTTTCCTCTTTTACATCCATCTTCTCCACCAAGGAGAATTGAGTGGAAAACTCAGTTTTGTTCTTTATAAATTGAAATATCAGAGATAAATTTGTTGATAATCATCTGGCAGTAAGACTCTTGGGAAGTTGTCTTCCAGGTTGTAACTATTTAGAATGTATTTATTTGCATTCTTTAATTTGTCTGAGATCTTCACAGAATTGGAAATCTCCTGTTTCCTGCTTTGACGGTTTCTAGGTGTATGCACCTACTCCGGCTCCCTGCAGCAGACAAGGGTCTGGTGGCTGCCGCTGTATGCTAATGGCTCAGTGGCCTTTCTCCCCTGGCACTGAGTGAGTAGGGGGTGCAATGCTGTGAAGGTTTGGTTTTATAGCAATACGAAAGTAAATTTATGTCAGGTATGCCCCTGCTTTGGAGTGCTGGATAGAGCCTTGAGTTTTAGAATTTGCTCTGCCTTTTGCTTGTCTTAGATGAGCTCTTTCATCTGTTCAGGCACTAAATCCCTTCCTTGTAAAATAGTTGGTCTCCCAAGTGCCTTTCAGTTCTACTCTTCCACTATCACGATCTCTAAATGCTGCTGGTACCCAGTCTCTGGTGTTGGTATAACAGGCAAAGGTAGTGAGTTATTTTCTTGTTTTTAAAGATTAACCTCAGGTCCTATATACTAGAAATGCTGTTGTCACCCTAAAAATGACTGCCCTATAGTAATATAATTGCTTAAGGAACTTTTTTGTAGTATTCTTGATAAGTCAGGGCAAAGAAGCCTCCATACATGGAAAAGGAAGGTAATGTTAATTGTTCCCGATTAACCATCTCTACCAAAGATTCCCTCTATTACTCTTCAGTGGAAACTTAGCACTGAGGAGTTGTAGGTATGAGGCCTTAGCAGCATTGTCCTTGCTTGCTCGCTGCACTGGGTTTGTCAAGGATATCTGAGACATAAGGAACTGTTCCCACTCCTCAGCCAGGAAGAACTTGGCCTGCCTATGTCTAAACTGGTTTGTGCTATCAGGAAGATAAAATAAAGAGTGCTTGACACCGAAGTTGTGGAGTACTCAGAGGAGACTTAAAAAAAAGCTCTGTTAATTCAAACGTAGGTATTGTCAAGATCTAAAAGGGTGGAGGCTCTCTGTTTATGAAAATTTACCTCTTTCTATGCTGATTGGTTATTATTTATTTTTCTAAGTATTTTTCTGTATATTGCACATGCTTTCAATAAATTTATGGATGAATGTCTTAATTTAGTGAAGTATATAAGATAACTCAACAGGATGTTAGTTATGACATTTAGTGGTGGTTGTATTGCTTCAGAACTGTGGGGTTATCATGTAAAACACCATGTCACATGATTTTACTGAATGCAGAGGAAAACCTCAACTTGGTTTCATTGGGTTAAATATAGTTCAGGGGAACAAATGCAAAGTTAAGATGATAAAGTACTAAACAGAATAGGAAACAGAAGCTTTTAAAGATAATTCACTGTGATGTGAAACTGGTTTCCCACGGCCTAATAAATGAGTGGAAACAGGAGCTGAAATACCAGAAAGGAGATTTTTTTCCTTCAGTTAAGAAGAAGGGAGCATGGAATCACATCAGGTGAGTGTTTGGAATATCATCTTGCTTTTGCTGAGGTAGGGCTGTGTGTGCAAAGTGATTGAAATGGAGGAGTGGAAGTTTGAGAGGAGAAATGGACCTGATGGCCTAGAATAGCCAAATGCCGATTATTGTTGTAGTTCCAAATTTGTTTTCCCTTTCCCTTTCTCTTTCTCAGTTATTGAAAAGCAAATCTAAGATACTGTCTAAACTGGCATATACAATAACAGAAAGTTTCTTGAGTAAGCTGCAGTAGCTTCTGGCCATGCGTACTAAAATTTTCCTCTTCCCTGCTGCACAGACTAATGGTTGTGGGTCTTGCTTCCTGTGGACATATATTTAATTATTGAACATGTATAAAAACAACTTCATCTTTTATTTGGTTTCAAAGCAAGAATTGGGTGAGGGAGATTATGATCCTGTGTTTGCAAGGAAACATTAACAATCTTGATAATATTTAGTGTCACACAGATAATGGTCCTGCAGAACTTACACTATAAAAGACCTTAGAAATGCTTTTTGGTATTTTATTACATTAAATATTTTTAACCCAAATTTTGCCTACAGTCTTAAAACAAATAGTCATGTACTGTTCCACACTATGGTTAGTGAACGTTTGTCTTGCCACAGTGGAAAAAAGCAACTAGTTGAGAAGTTTCTCTTATTTATTAACCTATAACTCTGTTGAAAAACCAGGCTTAGTGCATTAAATCTACATATGTAAAACCTTTATTAAGAGATGATTATTTACCCCAGCAGGATCGTTTGCCTTACACATGATTTGCTATACATAGTGAATTTCCTTAGACATTTAATGTATTTATGAAAAAACAATATATTTATTTACCGTTAATGTCCAAAAACATGCTAAGCTTGAGAGTAATACAATTCTTGTGATACATAATGTGGTGATGTATAAGGAAGGCTCTGATTTTATATATACTTTATAAAATATAAAGTATACTTTATAACATATATATTTTATATGTTTCATATATAAACATAATCATGAATTATGGAATAGTTATAGTGATTAGGAGAATAATTTGGGTTTTTTTTTCAGGAACAAGAAATAAAATGTTAAAAAGAGGATTATCATTTTAATTTGGGCTTTCAAATTAATAAAAAGATAAATGCTCTTAAGTTTTGGGGGATAAACAAAGGAAGGAGTGCCTATAATTCTCAGGGACGGCAACATTTAGTTAGTGATTTTGAGTTGGATTTTGAAGGATGAATACATTTCAATTTTTAAAATGATGGGAAAGAGTGTTCTGCATAGTGTTGGCGACAGATTGAGCAAAGGTTTCTAGGTCGATTTTATTTCATTGCCTTTTCATTTCACCTAGAATGAAACCCAGAGTCCTTATTCTGGTCTACAGGGCATACTTGATCTGCACCCTGCCCTCAGCCTCTATCTTTCAGATGCCACGTTTTTCTACCCTTTCTCACTAGACTTTTAAGATCGTGAAGCAGGAGCTTTGTCTTCATTGTTCCCTCTGTATCCCCCAAGCCAAGAGCACCAAATTCCCAATAAATGAGTGTTGAATGAGTGAAAAATTCAAAAGGCATCTAATGTGCTATAGGACGTAAGATGTGTTTGAGGGATGAGAGTTATAGGATATACTTGGAGTACTGGTCTTGAATGCCATAAAAAATTTTAGAGCCATTTTGCAGTAAAGTGATAATAAATAACATTGCTGTGTAGAGGATGGACTGGGAGGACCGGAGAGTGGAGCTTGCAGTACCATATTAAAGTTTTGTCAACAGTTGCTTCATTCAGTTGACATTTGACTTGTTTGCTCCTTGCTAAGCACTGTGCTAGGTTCTGAGGATACAAAGATTACTGAGAAATGGTCCTAGTTGGTGGGACCAGATGTGAGAACACTATGCAAATGAAATCTCAACAAAGTGATGTGTCGAGGGCTTGAACCTCAGCCATGTCAGAGAGGTGGAATGGAGACTTAGTCCCATTGACAATTTCTTGATGTCAACAGCTCCAAGAATATCTAGAGAGAGGGGGGGAAAAAGCCTCTAAAGGAACTTGAATTTTGTGTTAACTATACATCAATAAATTTTTTAAATTGTTTTTAGTTTTATTTTTTTAATGCAGAGGACTTTACAGTGATTTTGAATTAGGTCTTGCCTAAAAGTCCTTACCAGTGTATTGACTGATCTATTCATTCTTAGAAGAAAGATGTGTATAGGATGTGTGTGTGTGTATATATATGTATGTGTGTGTGTGTGTGTGTGTGTGTGTGTGTGTGTATAATTGCCTATATACTAGCTTGGAGTTTAGCTCTGAGTTAGTGTGTCACTTCTGGGGCTTAGTATGTCAGTCTAGAGAATGGAATAGTTGATGTCCTACAAAGTGGTTGATTGAATTGAATGACGTGATGTATAGGAAAATATTTTATACACCAAACATTGCTATTAAGTATATGATGGTATTGTTGGGGGTGGGATGGATACTCTTAACACCCCAGATGAAAGTTTGGGGTAGGATATATATAGAAAATGAAAAATTGAAAAATAAGTTTTACTGAGTATTCTGGGTGTGGTGAGGAGAAAAGAGGCAGATATTCCCTTAGTAATACATTCATAGGGCTTAAAAACTATGCTAAAAGGAAGCCTGCTATTGCAAAGATGTTTATTTGTAGCCTGGGAAAGTGTTGGAACCCTTAGTTCTTTGAGTTTAGATGTTCATAGTCTTTCTTGTCACTAATTTAACAGTCTCAGACCTGTAAGGACAATCTGCCTTTGTCACTTGTTTGTTTATTCTTTGAGCCTGTTTGTCTTTGAAACACTTTGATATAGTTGAAAGACCATCAGTTTTAGAGCTACCAGGCTTGGGTTCAAATTTTCTGCTACTTGCATGATTCTGAACAAATTACTTAACAGCTGAGTCACAGATTTCTTACCTCTAAATGTCAAAGGACCCTAAGCTTGATATTTGGTGGAATTTAGGTTGTCAACAAATGTTCCTTTCCTGTTTTTTTTATTCCGGTAAAATACACATACTGTAAAATTGCCATTTTAACTATTTTAAGTGTATAAGTAGAACCATACAATATATGGCCTGTGTGTAGCTTTTTTCAGTTTGCATAATGTTTTTGAGGTTCATTCACATTATAGTATGTATCAGAACTACTTTCCTTTTTATGGAGGAATACAATTCCATTGCATATGCCACACTTTGTTACCCTTCCACTGTTGGGTGTTGTGTAAAAGTATGTATTTGAGTCCTCTCTTTCAGTTCTTCAGAATGTATACCCAGGAGTGGAATCATATGGTAATTTTTTAGGTAATTGAGGAATCATATGGTAATCATATGGTAATTGCTGAGTCTTATGGTAATTTTTAATTTTTTGAGGGACCAACAAACTCTTTTTCCCACCTTTGTTTTTTGTGTTACTCTGCACCATTCATGCATATCTTCTTAAAGACCAGAACTACTAGCTCTGGTCAGGTGGCTCAGTTGGCTAGAGGATTATCTTGAACACCAAAAGGTTGCATGCAGGTTTGATTCTCCATCAGGGCACATACCTAGGTTACAGGTTCCACCCCCAGTCAGCGTGCGGACCTGAGGCAACCTGTTGATGTTTCTCTCTCACATCCATGTTTCCCTCTGTGTGTGTGTGTGTGTGTGTGTGTCTGTCTGTCTCTCCCTGTCCCTCTCCCTCTTCCTCTGCACCCCTACCTCTCTCTCCCTGCCTCTTTCTCTCTGTCTCACTCTCTCCCTTCCTCTTTCTTGAAAATCAGTAAACATCCTCAGATGAAGATTTTTAAAAAACTAGAAGAACCAGAACTACTATAGTAGCTCGGGGTTGGAAGAAACCAAATTCTATGTAGTACTTGATAATCTCATGTTTTTCTCTCCACTTCCAAACAGATGTGAACCTTTTTGAGGCTTCCCACTGCCTGACTACTGCTGCAAAGGCCTTCTCTTTCCTTTGCTATTTTTATTCTTTAATCTTCTTCCCCCTCTCTGGTCTTTTCTTTCCTTTACTAAGTCTTTTTTTCCCCCCTCTGATTCATTCTCTCACCATTTTCCCTCTTCTTCAAAGGGGTGTCAAGGAGGAAATCTGGCAGGAGTACTTCCTTTCCATTCCTACCTCCCTGAACATAGAGGTATTGTTCTCCTTGTGATAAGGATCCTAGAGGTGGCCTTTGATCCATAGGCTAAATTACATTGATGCACGGTACACTTAAACTAGACTTTCAGAAGGGTTAGCATTTGTAATAAATAACAGAAAGTATTTGGGAAAAGTTGGATGGAAAATAAGAAAATAGTATCATCCAAGGAGGAAATTCAGTCTTCAGGGTTGTCAGCCCGGCACACTGCTAGTAGTAGCTGGCAGGAAATCATGAAAGTGAATTTTCCACAGACAAACCAGCCAGAAAGAAACCCCAGCTGCAAGTCAGATATGATTTCTTAGTCAAAGAAGTTCCTTTTTATTCCCTGTGTTCCTGATTGGCCTAGTCATCATTCGGTTTTATTTTACTTACTTCTAAGACTGTTATAAAGGTCTTCATTCATAATATATCGATGAGACACTAGAGGAAATAAAGGATTTTTTTGTGTGTGTATCTTAGGAGAATGAAGTATGCACACATGGAATACCTAAAATTATAACAAAAGCTAAATCTAAGTTTAGGCAGTAGCAATGAGCTATAGATAACAATACTAAGGAGAAAATGAGCACCAGTCAGAATTTTGAAGCTAATTTTAATGATTTGCTAATACATGGGCCAGCAGAAAGGAGATGGGAAGAATATGGCAGACAGACAGGAATAGATAATACTGCTGTGGGGAGGAGAGTAGATTTTGCCTAGAAGCCTCCCCACATACCATTGCCATATAAAGGTAAATTCTGTAGAAGTAATTAGAGTGGAGAGAAAGGAAAAAAGACAATTGGAATCCAGACTGTCCATGACTAACCTGAAGATGACTAAATCAGCTACTGAATCCTGTGTATACAGCATTCCTAAGACATTCTTACAGCATTCTTAAAAAAAAGGGAAGAGAGGGGAAAGTGGGAAATATCTGTAATATTTTTTTTAATGTTTAAAAAAAATTTCTTTAAGAAAGGGAAGTAACATTTATTGAAAGTGCACTTGTTGTTAAATACTGAAATGTTTTCCTTCTGTTTTTAGTCCTTGACAGCTGTGATACAGCCTTATAATGCCCACGTTATATTTGAAGAAATTAACCTGTGGGTGAGGAAGTGTGTCCTGGCTAATGAGAGATGGAGCCAGGGTTCTAGTCCAGGGTGCACTCCCCTGAGCTGCACGGTTAGAAATGAAGTATTCAAGGATTCCTTTTCCCCTTGGTTTGGACAGTATTTGATTTTCCCATGGCGCCTCTTCAAAATGCCCTCTGGGCTACATGTTTTTATTCAATAAATGGGGCTTATTACATTATTTAGAATGGTGTTCTCAGTAAACATATAATATGAGCTGCATCACATATGTAGTGTAAAATTTTCTACTAGCCACATTCAAAAAGGAACAGCTGAAATTAATTTTCATAGTATATTTTATTTAATTCCATATGCGGAGCTATTATCATGTCCAAGCTATATACATGTCATGTAATAATGTTAAAAATTGAGGTGTTTTACATTTTTTTGAACTATTTGAAATCCTGTGTGTATTTATACTTAAATTATATCTCAATTTGGATTAGCCACATTTCAGGTTGGTGCATGTGGCTAGTGACTACCAAGTTGGACAGCATAGATCTAAGAAAAAGGTAGTGACACTCATCCTAAAAAAGATAGAGGCTCTGCTTTGAAACTGTTGGAGGAATTGTAGTGGGACAAGAGAACAGCTTCACCTAAGATGGAAAACTCTGTGGAAGAAAGGTACCATACATAAAAGGCAGGACTGCTCTTTAAAAGAAAGTGAAAACATTACCATATTCTGTAACAGCATTACTAACTGAAGGGCCATTTATGGAGAGCAGTAAATTCATACTGGCCTATCACCACCAGCAGTAATGAAAGCAGAGAAACTGTGTGGTGTTGACTGCTAGATGCTAGACCATATTTGGGCAGGGGATAAAATATCTTGGCACATCTACTAACCATTAAGAATGGAAACCACAGCCTTTAATATATATGAATGTCATTGCTAAAGAATCTTTTTTTCCAAGTGACTAGTTCTTTCGCAGATGGTGAGCTGTAATGTCAGCTTGAGGAAATAACCATGAACCAATTACCTTATATGGGAATTTCCACAGACCTCAAAGCTACCCGGAACAAGATAAATTCATAGTTTCAGACTTCTATTCCAGCAGCAACGTAGAAATTATTTAACAGTGTTCTTAGAGTTTCCCCCTCATCCTTTTTCCACCTATGATTTTTCGCACTTTGTTATTTTTGTCCCATTTAGCTTCTTTCAGTCTTTTCTTACAATACTTACTTTTTGTAGTTCATTTTTTATAGTAAGCTATGTATTAGGAATTAGTGTACCTGGGTCCTGTTCTTGCCTGTTTTACTTGTGGGACTTTAATTGTTTCTTCATCTGAAAAATGAAAAGGATTAGAATTAGAATCTTTTGTAATCATCCTCATTTTGCAACTTGGAGTTTCATTTTTTAAATAAATTGTGGTGAAGTAAATTTTTAAGTGTATATAGTTCATTGGCATTAAGTACATTCACATTGTTGTGCTACCATCTACAAAACTCTGTACCCATTAAACTATAACTTCCCATTTCTCCCTCTTCTCAGCTCCTATTCTACTTTCTGTCTCTATGGATTTGACTACTCTGGATACCTCATGTGGAATCACACAGTATTTGTCTTCTTGTGACCGGCTTATTTCACTGAGCATAATGTCCTTAAGGTTCATCCATGTTGTAGCTGTGCCAGAATTTCCTTCCTTCTTAGGGCTGAATAATATTCCTTTGTATGTTTGTTGATGTTGACAAACAATTGGGTTGCTTCCACCTTTTGGCTATTATAAATAATACTGCTATGAATATAGATGTAGGAAAAATCTCTTGCTGTTTTCAGTTCTTTTAGATGTATACCCAGAAGTAGAATTGCTGGGTTATATGGTAACTCTTTTTTTTTTTTTTTTTAATATTCTGAGTATTGCCATATTGTTTTTCATAGTGACTGCCCCATTTTATTTTATTTTTTTGAATAGTTTATTTTTATTGCACTTTTTCCATTACCATTTATCCCCCTATATCCTCTTCCATGTCCACCCACCCTCCATCCCCTTCACAATCACCACTCTGTTGTCGATGTCCATAAGTTCTTTTTTATTTTTTGCTCAGTCCTTCCATCCCCCAGAGCTGTCATCCATACTTTTTTCCCTTGTGGATGCACCAGTTTACATTCCCACCAACAGCCCTTTTTACCACATCCTCCCCAACACTTATCCTTTCTTTTTGATAATAGCCATTTTATCAGTTGTAAGGTGATGGTACCTTATTGTGGTTTTGATTTGCATTTTGCTGATGATTAGTTATGTCGAGCACTTTTTGAGTTACTTTTAGCAATTTGTTTTCTTTGGAAAAATGTCTCTTCAGATCCTCTTCCCATTTTTTACTCAGATTGTTTTTCTGCTGTTGAGTTGTATGAGTCCTTTATAAATTTTGAATATTAATTTCTTACTAGATTTATAGTCTGGAAATTATTTTCTCCTGTTTCTTTTTGCCTTTTCATTTTGTTGATTGTTTCTTTTGCTTTGCAGAGGCTTTTTGTTTATTTTTGCTTTTTGTTGCTTGTGTGTTTGGTTTTATAGGCAAAAAATTTATTGTCAAGACTGGTGTCAGGTTGCTTTTCCCCTGTGTTTTCTTTTAGGATTTTTAAAGTTTAACGTCTTTCATGTAAATTCTTAATCACTTTCAAGTTGATTTTTATAAATTGTGTGAGATAAACATCCATATTCATTCCTTTGCATCTAAAGTAGTGTTTTGTGTCTTCTATTTTTATTAAACATTATTTAGAGGTGATAAAGTATGTTTTCAAAATTGTATGAAGTAGTGGCTAATCAGGCTTTCATGTTGGGTTTGTTAAATGTTATATCGTATCTGAGAATTAGCCATGACCCCCTTTGTGAATCTTTACTTTCTGAAAATTTTGTGCATGTAATGTCTCTAGGAGCCACACGATGGCAGAAACAATGCTTTGAAACTGGTAGACTTGCAAACATACTCTTAGAGAATGTTTGCTTTGTATCTTCATCCTTCTTTTCAGAAAATTAATATATAGGATTTAATAAAAGGACCCTCCAAATACCCACTTTAAGAAATAAAACATTACAAATATTGTTGAAATCTCTTGGTACACTTTTCTGTTTTAATTATTTTCTCTCTTCCAGAAGAATTTCATTCATGAGGAAGTCACTTTTCTGAATTTGATATCACACTTGTGCACGTCTTTATACTTTCATTACACATGCATGTATTCTTAACAGTGCATGGAATTGTTTCTACTGTTTTAGAGTTTATTAGTGTATACTGTTTTGTGTTACTATGCAAATTATGTTTTTCACAAAACATTAATTTTTAGATTTATTCATGTGGAATTATGTAGTTTTAGTGGATATTTTTCTTTTGTATTTATATAGTATTTCATTGAACAGTGGTAGGGAGAGGAGTGTGGGTCCTGATTTGGCAAGTACTGAGTTTTTGAAGTGCCTTGTTTAGGACATGATCTGGTTAGGTACACACAAAGGACTGTTCTGTTTAGGTGCTACGTGGTTTTCTTATTTGTTTTGTTTTTATTCTCAGCATCCTATATCTGATAAAACGTGAAGGTTCTACCTCCACTCTGGAGTCCCCTCTCCCTCTCCTTCTAAGGCACATCTTGCTACCTGGACTGTCTGCCACAACTGGATGTCTCCAGGCTTGTACTCTTCTCCAACCTGAGTCAAAATGACATAATGTCTTTTTATCACATGTCATACAAATTCTTTCACCTGATATTGACAGGTCTTTAAATTGTGGCCCTAAAGTGCCCTAACTCCCCCTATCTCTACTCACACTGTTTCCACAAAATGAGGCTATTCATTGTTCTCTGGGTCAGCTTTCCAACTTTCCATTGCTTTGTTCTATTTTTTCTTTCTACACCTAGAATATTCTCTTCTCTCACCCCATGACCTCCTCTCAAAATCTAACATATCCTTTATTTTATGTGATCTTGGACAAGTTATTTAATACTCCTCAGATGTGGCATCCTTAGATTCCTCATTTAAAAAAGCATTCAGCCCTGGCTCATGTGGCTCAGTGGATTGAGTGTCAGCTGGCAAACCAAAGGATTGTGGGTTTGATTCCCAGTCAGGGCAATTGCCAGGGTTGTGGGTCAGGTCCCCAGTTTGGGGTGTACAAGAGGCAACCGCACATTGCTGTTTTCTCTCCCTCTCTTTCTTCTTCCTTTCCCTTCTCTCTACAAATAAATAAATAAAATCTTTTAAAAAGAAGCATCCAGCGAACCTAGGATCTTGCTCCAGACCTTCTGTTGCCCTGTCATTGTATGTCCTGATGTTCTTATACTGACTGGTACTGATGTATTATGTTCTGACTTCAAGGAAGTAATACTTGTTTTCATCCCCATTGGTTGACATATTTTTAACTTAAAAATTTTTATTACGAAACTTTTTAAATATAAAAATGGAAGAAGTGAATCCCCATATACTCATTAATCAGGCTTAATTACTGTATTGCCATATTTGCGTTATAGTTTTTTCTAATTAAGATATAATTGGCATATAAATATTAATTTCAGCTGTTTAACATAATGATTCAATATTTCTGTATATTGGGAGATAATCACCACAACAAGTATAGTTAATATCTGTCCCCATACATAGTTATAAAAATTTTTTTCTTGTAATGAGAACTTTAAATATCTACTGTCAGCCACTGTCACATATGCAATACAGTATTATGTTTTTCTTATTTTTATTGTTGACACTATTACAGATGTCCCCATCCCTCCCACCCTTTGCCTCCATTCTCCCAACTCCTACTCCCCCTTTCTCTGGCATCACCATACTGTTTTCTGTGTCCATGAGATATACATACATACGAGGTCTTTCCATAAAGTATCCAGCCATGTATTATGAAAAATAGAGACATTTATTGAAGAAGATACAAGATACAAGAAACATTGTACATAGGATAATGTCACCTCAATCCTCTTCATAGTAGGCACCTCGGGACCTCACACAGTTCTCCCAGTGTCATTACCATCTGTAGCACAATATTCCCTCTGCTCTGATAGCAGAAGCCATGCAATGAATTTTGCCGTGACACATTTCATGCCAAGAACCTGTGTCAGATCTCGAACACAGTATTTTTTGGAATCACCAGATCGGCTTCTGGTTCTCTCACTGTAAGTCACCAATCTTTGTTGATTGCAGTCCATACATATTCAACATTCTCAGGTGTTCTGCGTGTTCCATGCCTTACACAACGTGGATTACTTTTACAGATGATTGACCATCTTTGAAGCATTTGTGCCATGGCCTTCTGAATCATCCAAATGGTTTCCATGGAGGAATGTTCTAGCTTAACGCAAAGTCTGATGCAGATTCATTGTTCTACTTGCTTAGTCATTTTGACTGCGACAGTCACACAGTACACATGCTCATTCAATGGTGTCTACTGTCCCCACTGACTAGTACAGTGAGGTCAGCGTTGTTCACACATGCACATTCCAGTTCACTCTCCTTGGCTGCCAGGTTACATCAATGTCATGCAAACAGTTCTTTTTATGTTAACAATGGCTGGGCTTTTTCCGGACAGACCATGTGTATGTTCTTTGGCAAATCCCTCCACCTTCTTTCATCCGTTCCCCCTCTTCTCCTTCCCCTCTGACAGCTCTCAGTCTGTTCCATGTATTCATGTCTCTGTAATACAGTATTATCAAGTATAGTTACCATCTGTACCTTGTATCTCATTACATTTATTTTATAACTGGAATTTCTACCTTTTGACCTTCACCTATTTCTCTCATCCCACCCCCCTCCCTGTGGCAACCTTTAACCTGTTCCTTGTACCTATGAATCCATGAATTTGATTTCATGTTTTGGTTTTGTTTTTAGATTCCATGTATAAGTGAGATCATACAGTATTTATCATTTTCTGTATGACTTATTTTACTTAGCATAATGCTACCTCAGTGCTGTTCATGTTGTCACAAATGGCAAGATTTCCTTTCTATGGCTGAATAATATTCCACTGTGTATATATGTACCAGTTTTCTTCATCCATTCATTCATCAGTGGACACTTGTGTTGTTTCCATATCTTGGTTCTTGTAAATAGTGCTAGAGTGACCATGTTGATGCATACATTTCTTTGAGTGAGTGTTTTTGTTTTCTTTGGTAAGTACTTGGAAGTGGAATTACTGAATCATATGGTAGTTCTATTTTTAATTTTTTGAGGAACCTCCATACTGTTTTCCGTGGTGGCTACAGTAATGTACATTTCTACCAACAGTGCACAAACGTTCCTTTTTCTCTGCATGCTTAACAACAGTAGTTATTTCTTGTCTTTCATATGATAACCATTGTAACAGTGTGAAGTGATAACCTCATTGTAGTTTTGATTTGCATTTCCCTGATGATTAGTGGTGATGTTCACTTTTCATGTACTTGTCAGCCATCTGTGTATCTTTTTTGGAAATGCGTCTATTCAGATCCTCTTCCCACTTTTTAAATCAGATTAAAAATTCTTTTTTTACTATTGAGTTATATGAGTTCTATATTACCATTTAGTCCCCTTATTCCCCCAGCAATCACTACACTGTTGTCCATGTCCATGAGTCCTTTTTCCTTTTTGCTCATTCCCTTCACCACCTAACCTCCTCCCACCCCAGCTGTCATCTGCTCTCCAGTTATGAGTCTGGCTCCATTTTCCTTGTTCAGTTTGTTCATTAGATTCCACATGTAAGTGAAATCATATGGGATTTGTCTTTTTCTGACTGGTTTTTTTCACTTAGCATAATATTCTCCAGGTCTGTCCATACTGTTGCAAAGGCTAAAATTTTCTTCTTTTTTATAGCCAAGTGACAGTTGGTCTGTTTCATATCTTGACAATTGTAAATAATTGTCATAGGGGTACTTATGTCTGTTCGAATTAGTGTTCTGGGTTTTTTTGGATACATCCCAGAAGTGGGATGACTGGGTTGGAAGGCAGATCTGTTTTTAATTTTTAAGGTATTTCCATACTTCTTTCCACAGTGTCTGCACCAATCTGCATTCCCACAAACACTGCAAAAGGGTTCCCCTTTCTCCACATCCTTGCCAGTACCTGTTGTTTGTTGATTTCTTGATAATGGCCATTCCGACAGATGTGAGGGGATATCTTAATGCGGTTTTAATTTGCATTTCCCTGATGATTAATTACATTGAGCATCTTTTCATATGTCTATTGACCATCTGTATGTCCTCTTTGGAGAAGTGCCTATTCAGGTCCTTTGCCCATTTTTAAATTGGGTTCTTGGGTTTTTTGGTGTTGAGTTTTATAAGTTCTCTATAAATTTCAGATGTTAACCACTTATGAGATATATTGGCGAATATGTTCCCCATTCTGTGGGTTGTCTTTTTATTTTGTTGATGATTTCCTTTGCTGTGCAAAAACATTTTAGTTTGATGTAATCTCATTTGTTCATATTTTCTTTTGTTTCCCTTGCCTGATAAAACATTGCTACGAGCATTGTCTGAGATTTTGCTGCCTTTTTTTCTTCTACAAGTTTTATGGTTTCAGGTCCAAATTTAAGTCTTTGGTTGATTTTGAATTTATTCTTGTGAGTGATGTAAGAAGGCGGTCTAGTTTAATTTTTCTGCACATCTCTGTCCAATTTTCCCAACACTATTTTTTGAATAAACTGTCTTTTGCCCGTCATGTGTGCTTGCTTCCTCTGTTGAATATAAATTGACTACAAAGGTGTGGGTTTATTTCTGGGCTCTCTATCCTGTTCCATTTGTCTAGGTGTCTGTTTTTATACCATGCTGTTTTGATTACTGTGGCCCCATAGTATATTTGATGTTAGGTAGTGTGATTCCTCCAACTTTGTTCTTCTTTCTCAGGATCGCTGTTGACATGTGGGGCTGTTTGTGGTTCATTATACATTTTTGAAATATTTGTTCTAGTTCTGTGAAATATGTCATTGGAATCTTGATTTGAATTGCATTGAATCTATAAATTACTTTGGGAAGTATGGACATTTTAATGATGTTAATTCTTATTCAGGAACACGGTATGTGTTTACATTTATTTGTATGTTCTTCAATTTCTTTCTTCAGTGTCTTATGATTTTACAAATACAGGGCTTTTCGTCCTTGGTTAGGTTTATTCCTAGGTATTTTATTCTTTTTTTGTAGTAATTGTGAATGGGATCGTTTTCTTAACTTCCCTTTCTGTTAGTTCATTATTGGCATATAAAAATGCAAGTGATTTCTGGATATTAATTTTGTATCCCTGCTACTTTGCTGGATTTCTTTATTAGCTCTAGCAGTTTCTTGGTGGAATCTTTGGGATTCTGTACATATAATATCATGTCATCTGCAAATAATGACAGTTTTACTTCTTTCTTTCCCAATTTTGATGCCTTTTATTTCTTCTTCTGATCTTGATACTCCGTCACGGACTTCCAATATTATGTTGTATGAGAGAGGTGAGGCTGGGGGCAGGGGCAGGAAGTTGTGGAGGGTAAATGCAGACAACTGTACTTGAACAACAATAAAATAATTTTTTTAAAAGAGGTGAAAGGGGATATCCCTGTCTTATTCCCAAACTTAAGGGGCACACTTGTAGTTTTTGCCCATTGAGTATGATGCTAGCAGTGGCCTTGTCATATATGGCCCTTATAATGTTTAGGTATGTTCACTCTAATCCCACTTTTCTGAGAGTTTTTGTCATAAACTGGTGCTGGATTTTTTCAAATGCTTCTTTTGCATCTATTGATAATGATCATGTGGTCTTTATTCTTCATTTTGTTTGTGTGGTGAATCCCATTCATTGATTTATGAATGTTGTGCCAACCTTGCATTCTCAGAATAAATCCCAATTGATCATGGTGTATGATATTTTTGATTCCTTGCTGTATTTGGTCTGCTAATATTTTGTTGAATATTTTAGCATCTGTGTTTACCAGGCATATTGGCCTAAATTTTCTTTCTCTGGTAGTGTCTTCATCTGGTTTTGGAAGTAGGATAGTGGTTGGCCTGGTCAAATGAGCTTGGGAGCCTTCCCTTCTCTTGAATGTTATGGAATAGTTTGAGAAGGAAAGGTGTTAGTTCTTCGAATGTTGGGGGTTTTTTGATTACTGCTTCAATTTCACTAGGTGTAATCTGTCTTTTCAGGTTCTCTGATTCTTTCTGATTTAGTTTTGGAAAATTGTAACCTTCCTGGAATGTATCCATTTTGTCCAGGTTGTCCAGTTTGTTGGCATATATTTGTTCATAATATTTTGTTACAAAACTTCAGATTTCTTTGGTATCAGTTGTTATTTCTCTGATTTTATTTATTTGGGTCCTCTCTCCTTTTTTCTTGACGAGTCTGGTTAAAAGTTTGTCAAAATTTTTATCTTTTCAAAGAACTAGCTCTTGCATTCATTGATCATTTGTATCATTTATTAGACTCTATTTCTTTTATTTTTGCTCTGATCTTCATCATTTCCTTCCTTCTAATTACTTTCAGATTTGTTGTTTGTTCTTTTAAAGTTCCTCTAAGTGTTAAGTTGGATTGTATATTTGAGCCTTTTTTTTTTTTTTTTTAGATAGGCCAGTAATGCTGTGAATATCCCTCTTCGAATTGCTTTCCCAGTGTCCCACAGATTTGCATTGTTTTGCCCTCATTTTCATTTGTTTCAAGGTATCTTTTGATTTTTTTGATCTCGTTGTTGACCCATTCATTGTTTAAAGATGTTATTTAGCTTCTGTGTCTGTGTGTTTTTCAGTGCTGTTGTGATTGATTTCTAGTTTCGTAGCATTGTGTTCAGAGAAGATGCTTGATATGATTTTGGTCTTTTTAAAGTTAATGAGACTTGCTTTGTGTCCTAACGTGTGTGTATCCTAGTAAATGTTCCATGTACCCTTGGAAAGTATGTATATTCTGCTTTGGGACAAAATGCTCTCAAGATATCAATTAAATCCATTTGATCTAGTGTGTCTTTTAAGGCTGCTGTCTCCAGTTTAATTTTCTGTCTGGAAGATCTATCCATTGAAGTGAGTGGGTTGTTAAAATCCTCAACTTTGACTGTATTTCTGTTAGTCTCTCCCTTTATGTCTATCAAGATTTGCTTCACATATTTAGATGTTCCTATGTTGAGTGTGTAAATGTTTACTAAGGTTATATCCTCTTGTTGGATTGTTCCCTTTATCATTATTTAGGGTCCTTCTTTCTCTCTCACTATAGGCTAGGCTTTAAAATCTATTTTGTGGGATATAAGTACTGCTACCCCAGCTTTTTTTTCTTTACATTTGCATGAAATATCTTTTTCTATCCCTTTAGTTTTAGTCTGTATGTATCTTTCAATCTGAGGTGGGTCTCTTGGTGGCAGCAAATATATGGGTCTAGTTTTCTTACACATTCAGCTACTTTATGTCTTTTGGTTGGAGCATTTAAGCCGTCTGCATTTAAGGGGATTATTGAAAAATACATATTTAGTGCCATTTTATTTTTAGACTATTCTCTGGGGTTTTTTTCTCCTTTCTTTTTTTCTTCATCTTTTTAAAGCAAGCCATTTAAGATTTTTTGCAGTATTGGTTTGCAGGAGTTTTTAACAAACTCCTTTCGCTTTTTCTTGTCTGGGGAGCTCCTTATTTCTCTTTTGATTTTATGTTATTAGAGTTGTCCCAGTTTTTCCCTCTTTGCCTCCCTGTGCCCAGGACCCCACTTCCATGCAGGAACCCCTCCACCCATTTCGTTCATGTCTATGATTCATGCATATAAGTCTTTTGCTTCTCCATTTCCTATATTATTCTTAACATCTCCTGTCTATTTGGTACCAACCAATTTTGCTTTTTAATCTCAGCACCATTTCCCTCTTCCTCCCCCTCCCCCTTCCCAGCTGACAGCCCTCCAAATGATCTCCATACCTATGATTCTGTTCCTTTTCTGGTTGATCGCCTAGTATTTGCTGCTGTTGTTGCTTTTAGATTCAGTTGTTGAGAGTTGTGAATTTGTTGCCTTTTTAATGTTCATAGTTTTGATTTTCTTTTTCATAAATAAGCCGCTTATTTAAGGGATTTATGGGAATTACATTTTATGTAATAATGGCTCAGAGATGATGAACTCCTTTAACTTTATCTTGCCTGGGAGCACTTTATCTGCCCTTCCATTCTAAATGATAGCTTTGCTGGGTAGAGTAATCTAGGTTGTAGGTCCTTGCTTTTCATCACTTTGAATACTTCTTTCCAGTCCCCTCTTGCCTGCAAGGTTTCTTTTGAGAAATCAGCTCATAGTTTTATGGGATCCCCTTTGTAGGTAACTCTCTGCTTTTCTTTTGCTGCTTTTAAGATTCTCTCTTTGTCTTTAACCTTTGGCGTTTTAATTATGATGTGTCTTAGTGTGGTCCTCTTTGGGTCCAACTTGTTTGGGACTCTCTGTCCTTACTGGACTGGTATGATGTGGACTCTGGCCAGCAGTGTCCATGGTGTTATGGATGAGATGAAACAAATTCACACAGAATTCCGAAGTCCTGTGGAGAAAAAAGGATGGCAGGGCCACTCTTTCAAGGGGAGAGTGCCTTGGCCACTCTCTCAAGAGGAGAGTGCCTCAACCCTTGCCTTGACAGGTTTTTATTGGCTTTCTAATAGCATACATAAAAGAAGGTTCTCATTCATTATGCTTAGGTTTGCTTTAGGTAATTACTTTTTACAGATAACAAAGGAAAGGATGTTACTGATTACTTCCTACAGATTAATGAGGAAAAAAATGTTGTAAGTACAAGGGAACGATAAGAGTAATTGGTCTGGTTACACTTCAGTCCTTGGGAAAATTAGCACAGACTTCAGGAAGTTACTTTAAAGATATGCAGTAAGCATTTGCTGCTTCAACTCAGGGTGAGGGAGTTTTAGCAAGACCAAGTCTCAGCAGCCTAAGTACAATGCAGGCCTGGTTTCCTACAGGAGAGCTGATCCCTGGGTTTGGCATCCTGTGTGCTGTGACGTGCCTATGGGCTTTCCAATAGGGCTGGGCTACATTTGCCTTTGCCAGGCAAAGCGGTCCCCTATACTGGTATGTCTATCTCCTTCACCAAATTAGGGAAGTTTTCTTTCATTGTTTTTTCAAACAAGTTTTCAATTTCTTGCTCTTCCTCTTCTCCTTCTGGCATTCCACTGATTCAGATATTGGCACATTTGGAGATGTCCCAGAGTCTTCTTATACTATCCTAATTTTTTTGAATTTGTGTTTCTTCTTGCAGTTCTGGTTGAATATTTATTTCTTCCTTTTCTTCCAAATTGTTGATTTCAATCCCAGCTTCCTTCCCTTCATTGTTGGTTCCCTGTGGGTTTTTCTTTATTTCACTTAGTGTAACCTTCATTTTTTCCTTTATATTGTTACCGTACTCATTGAGTTCTTTCAGCATCTTGATCACCAGTCTTTTGAATTCTGCATCTGATAGGTTGGCTATGTCTGTTTCATTTAGTTCTTTTTCCGGGGTTTTGTTCTGTTCTTTCATTTGAGCCATATTTCTTTGTTTCCTCTGTTTGGCAGCCTCCCTGTATTTGTTTCTATGTATTAGATAGAACTGGTTAGAATCCTTGTAAAAGGCACTTGTACATTGTGTTGTGCAGAACCTTAGGTAATCATTAGGGTGGAACAACCCCCTTCACCGCTTTGTTGCTGTGTGTGGCAGAAGTCTCTGAGAGGGGATTGTGCCACTGCCTGGCTTTCTGGGGTTTGCCCAGCACTCTCCCTGTTTCCAGTCACTTACCCCACTCCCCATATGTGACTGGCACCCTTGCAGCTCAACGTTGCCCTGATGTTAAGTTCCAGAGTGTGTGGTTTTGCATATGTTTTAAGACTTTAAGGACCCTTTAAGAGAAGTTGCCTGAAAATTCAGCAGTTCTTCTGCCGCCCCAACTCTCACTGGTTTTTACAGCCAGAAGTTACGGGGATTGATCTTATCAACACTGGAACCCTGGACTGTACAGTGTGGCCTGGGGTTGGATTTGCTTGCTCCCATGGTGACCTTCCCAATCTTTATCTACCACATGTGAATGTAGGAGCACACATGCCCATTCTGCCACCTCCGCTCCAGCCTCTCTACACCACACTGCGTCTCCTCGCCCCTCCCACCCATCTGGATGATTGTGGGGTCTTTAAATCCCTCATTTGGTCTCCCGTATAGTTCAATATTCTGACAGTTCTAGATGTTATTAGTTTCAAGATTTACTTGTAATTCTTTTTGTGGTTGCACCAGGAGGCGACTTGTGTCTGCCCATGCCTCCATCTTAACCATAAGTGTCTTCTCCAATTTTAAATGATAGCCCTGCTGGGTAAGATAGCCTTAGTTATAGGTCCTTCCTTTTCATCACATTGAATATTTCATGCCACTCCTTCTGGCCTGAAATATTTCCGTTGAGAAATCAGATGATAGTCTGTTTTGTGCTCCCTGTATGTAACTATCTGCTTTTCTCTTGCAGCTTTAAGGACTCTCACCTTGTCATTTTATTTATAATGTGTCTCCATGTAGACCTCTTTGGGACCAACTTGTTTGGGACTCTTTGAGCTTCCTGAACTTAAGTGTCTTTTTACTTCTCCAGGTTGGGGAAGTTTTTGTTCATTGTTTCTTCAAATAGGCTCTCGATCCCTTGCTCACTCTCTTTTCCTTCTTGTACTCCCATGATGCAGATGTTATGCTTCATGATGTCCAAAATGTTTCTTAAGCTCTTCTCATTTTTTAATTTCTTTCTTCTTTTTGCTGCTTTGCTTGGGTGTTTTGGTGTTTTCCTATCTTGACTTCCAAATCACTGATTGATCCTCTAGTTCATCTAACCTACTGTTTATTCCTTCCAGTGTATTATTTATTCCAGATATTGCCTTCTTTATTTCTGACTGGTTGTTTTTTATGGTATATATGACTCTTTTCATGCTGTTGAGTATCCTTAAAATCATTACTCTAAACTCCCTATCTCATAATTTGCTTGCCTCCAGTTCATCTAGTTCTTCTTCTGGAGAATTCTCTAGTTCTTTCATTTGGTGTCTGTTTCTTTGTCTTCTCATTTTTGCTGCTTCTTTGTATTTCTTTCTATGTATTGGATAGGCCTTTCTCAGACACTGCTTGTGACTGGCTATGGTCCACCTGTTTGTAGCTCTGAGCGATTCACAGCATTTGGCTCCCTCCACTGGGTCTGTTTGTGTGTAGAAAGAATCTGGCTGCACACCAAGTTTAACTATCAGCACTGTGCATGGAGGAGGGTCAGCTGAAGTCTCAGAGCTCTCACAGTTCTACCTTAATTGTTAAACTAATCACAGAGTGGGTCAGAGTAATTCCTGCAGATGGGGCTATTGCTTCCCCTCAAGCTGATGTCATTTGGAGGGGAGTGCTCTGCCTGAGAATGACAGCTTCTACAGTATGGGGAATGGCTCAGTACAGGGAACCAGGTGTATGTTCCTTCACTTCTCCCCACACAGTCACCAAACCCAGACATTCGTCAAGCATCTCTAGTCTACTCTGCCCTTCCTCTGCTGGGGCCTGTCTTAAGTGGCTCCAAATGAAATTTTTTGTGTTAGCCCTTTAAGAGGCTCTCTGAGTCATTCTCCAGCCTTCACTTCCTGACAGACACAAACCCTGCTGCTTTTGACAGATGGAGTTATCAGGGTTCCGTTATGACTCTGGTGCTATAGGCTGGGGAGCTCAACTTGTGGTTTAGACCCCACACTTCTCATTGGAACCCCATGACAGCTGAAATACCCTCCGGAACTTCAGCTGCTTCCCATGGGAGCACATCCAGTCCTCTCACCTCCTCTGTACTCCTTGCCAGTCTCATTGTGGTGAGGTGGTTTCTTCTCTCTGTCTGTGATTATAAGGGTTCTTTCTGGTTGATGTTTAGTTCATTATTCAGGATGATTTCTCTACAATTTAGTTGTAATTCCACATTGCTTCTAGGAGGAGGTTAGTGTAGCTTCCAATTACTCCTCCGCCATCTTGGATCTCCTGTGTATGTTTTGGATATTAACCCCATAGCAGATGTATGATTTGAAAATAGGCCAAGATTGAGGTGTAGGTAGCTAGGCTTTACTTCCTTGCAAGCCAAAAGAAGGATAACAACAACTTAAAAACAAAAAACAACCAGAAAACTGCCAGAAAATTGAACTGTGTGGAAGTCCTATAACCAAGGAGTTAAAGAAGAAATGTTCATCCAGATTAGCAGGAGGAGTAGAGACCAGCAGCCTGGGCAGAAGGGATACGCGGCAAGGCCGCAGCTGGAAGACAAGGTAGATGAGGTGGCAGCTGGTGGATGGGACGTCTCCACATTCACATGAGGATAACAAACCAGGAGGAAAACTGGGGTATGAGACAGACTGCGCAACGCAGGGTTTTGGTGTGGGAAAATAAAGCCTCAAAACCTCTGGCTATAAAAATCTGTGGGAGTTGTGGTGGCGGGAGAAACTGCCAGCCTTGTAGGAGAGTCTGTTGGAGGGGCCCACAGGGTCCTAGAACATACACAAGCCCACCTACTGGGGAATCAGCATCAGGGCAATAACTGAAAGGGCACAATTTGCTAGTGGGAAGCAGGGGAAGTGACTGAAAGCAGGGCAAGAGCCCAGCAAGCAGCATTGTTCCCTCTCTGACCCTTCCCCTAAATACAGCACCATAACACAGCAAAGTGGGTTTCTCCTCCCTGGCAAATACCTAAGGTTCTGCCCCTTACAATGTAACGAGTGCACTGAGACAAATATGGCCCAAGTGAAACAACAGATCAAAACTCCAGGAAAAGAACTAAGCGACAAGGGAACAGCCAACCTATCACATGCAGAATTCAAAACACTGGTAATCGGGATGCTCACAGAAATGATTGAGTCTGACACAAAATAAAGAAAGAAGTCAAGGATATACAAAGTGAAACGAAGCAAAATATGCAGGGAACCAACAGCTGAGGGAAGTAAACTGTGACTCAAATCAATGACTTGGAACAAAAGGAAGAAATAAACATTCAGCTAGAACACAATGGAGAAACAAGAATTCAAACAAATGAGGAGAGGCTGAGGAACCTCTGGGAAAACTTTAAACGTTCCAATATCTAAATCATAGTGGTGCCAGAAGAAGAGGAAGAGCAGGAAATTGAAAACTTATTTGAAGAAATAATGCAAGAGAACTTCCCCAGTCTTGCAAAGGAAATAGATATACAAGTCCAGGAAGTTTGGAGAGTCCCAAACAAGTTGGACCCAAAAAGGAACACACCAAGACACATCATAATTAAATTACCCGAGGTTAAGGATAAAGGAGAGAATCTTAAAAGCAGCAAGAGGAAAGGAGAGAGTTACCTACAAAGGAGTTCCCTTAAGACTGTCTACTGATTTCTGAAAAGAAACCTTACAGGCAAGAAGGGCCTGCAAAGAAGTATTCAGAGTCATGAAAAACAAGGATCTACATCCAAGATTACTCTGTCCAGCAAAGCTATCATTTAGAATGCAAGGGCAGATGAAGTACTTCCCAGATAAGGTCAAGTTGGAGGAATTCATCATCACCAAACCCTTATTATATGAAATGTTAAAGGGGCTTACCTAAGGAAAAGAATAAAACTAAAACTATGAACAGTAAAATGACAGCAAACTCACAACTATCAATAACTGAAACTAAAAATAGAAAAACTATGCAGGCAAGTAGAACAGAAACAGAATCACAGAAATGGAGATCACATGGAGGGTTATCAGAGAGGAGGGATAGGGGGGTGAATATGGGGAAAGTTACAGAAAAGAAGAAGCATAATTGGTAGGTACAAAGTAGACAGAGGGAGGTTAAGAATAGTATAAGAAATGAAGAAGCCAAAGAACTTATATGTACAACACATGGACATGAACTAAGGGGGGGTGGTGATGCTGGAGGGAATGGGGTACTGGACAAAGGAGGATAAAGGCAGAAAAAATGGGACAACTGCAGTAGCATAATCAATAAAATATACTTTAAAAAAAAGAAAAAAAATTTTCCCCCTCAGTATGTTTCCTTTCATTTTGTTGATGGTTTCCTTTGCTGGGCAAAAGCATTACAGTTTATTGTAGTCCCACTTTTTATTTTTGTTTTTGATGCCTTTGTTGTTAATATCAAATCCAAGGAATCATTGCCAAGATCCATATGAAGGAGCTTACTGCCTGTCTTCTAGGAGTTTTATAGTTTCAGGTCTTACATCAGTTCAAGTCTTTAAACCATTTTGAGTTAGTTTTTGTCTATGGTTTGAGTCTGATTTTATTCTTTTGCATGTGGCTGTCCAGTTTTTCCAACATCATTTATTAAAGAGTGACCTTTCCCCTTTGCATGTTCTTGGTGCCTTTATCATGAATTAACTGACTGTATCTGTGGATGTTTATTCTGGGTTCTCAATTCTGTTACACTGATGTCTGTTTTTATGCCAATACCATGCTGTTTAAAGAGTATAACTTTTTAATATAGTCTGAAATCAGGGAGCATGAAACATCCAACTTTGTTCTTCTTTCTCAAGATTTCTTTGGTTATTTGGGTTTTTATTTTCTCTCAATTAAGTGCTTAAAAGTAAATCCCAGATATTAGGCCATTTCTTCCCAATATACTTTAGGTTTGGTTTCTAATAATGTGGACATTTTCTTATAACCACATGCTTTTTTCACATCTAACAAAATGAGTGATAATTATTTGGCATTATTTTATACTCTATACATATTCAAATTTCCCCCCTTGTCTCAGGAATACTATTTTCTAGCTATTTTGTGTAACTAGAATGTAAACAAGGTTCATAAGCAGTAATACATTGGATGGTATCCCTAAATCTCTTTAATTTGGAGGAAAATCTCTTCCCTGATTTTCTGTTCTGTCATTTCTTACTGGAGACACCAACTCTGTTGCCATGTGTAAGTATAGTTTTGAATTTTCAAATTAACTCTATTTTGGAATAATCTTAGGTTTATACAAAAGTTCCAAATTTAGATAGTTCAGCAAATCTCCATATACCCCTCATTTTCCTTTCTTGTTAACATCTTACATTACTTTTGTAATGTCTTTTTTCTGTTCTAGCATTATTTTCTTGTTAGGAGACAGTGTTATGTAATAGTTAAAAGCATGGTTAAAACCAAGCATAAGGAAGATTTTAAATTCTCAGTTTCCTCATTAAAATAGTAGATAATACCAGTAGTACTTACTTCATGGGATCATTATAAGAAATAAATTTGGTAAATACATGCAAAGTACTCAAAACAGTTCCTGACACATAGGAAGCAGTCAGTAAACCTAGCTCTTGACAAAGGTATTATTTCCTAAATCAGTGAGCCTCGGGGAAGAAACTGGATCCCCTGGGGGAAAATTAATGCATAGATCTTTTCTTCTGTGTGCCTTAGAAATACTTTCTTTGCTTTGGTTCTATGATAGTGGTCTCATTAAGTTCTCAGGTACTTCACCTGTATTTTGAGAATCTTTATTCAGTAAAACATATTTCTCTAGTATGTTTATCAGTGTATTATTGGCTGAATGAGTTAGTTTTATACCTCGACAGGAATTTCTTAACATCATGATTGCATGATAAAACTACATTCTGTTTTTTTTTCTTACACAGTGATTGGTTTGTTTTATGTTTTAGAATCAACTTCTTTGCCAGCCTTGCTTTGCATAAGTATTGTAAACAAGTGGTTCTTTGTATGGCTTAAACTCTAAAATTTGTGGTATGATGAGTTCTCAAAGGAATTGAAATTGCGTTGGTCACATTGTCAGTGCCTATTAATACACCCACACACACTGAGTCTCTGTGTAATCTCAGTTGCTTCCATTGCTTCCCTGTTGCTATTTAACAGTACACTTGGCTTCAGCATGGTTGCTATGATAAAGAAAATTTGTTTTCATTAGAATATTGCCCCTCTTTTTTCTTCTTTGTCCAGAACTCTTGGGAACATTGAGTACTCACATGTACTCTGAAAGGAAATAAGGCAGCATTGGTAATTTGAACCTAAACACCTCTAAAGTATCCAGGAACTCAGTTAAATTGAAGAACACCAATTTGCCTTCTTTCTTTCACTGGCTGTTTCTTCCAGGCCTATAGGGAAAAACTAGCTCAAGACGAAGATCTATATTAGTGGGAATTGTGTAAGAGTATGATGCTAACTCCAGCCCACAGGGTCCATGTATTGTGGGTGCAACGAACAAATTCACACGGACTGCAGAAGTCCTGTGGAGTAAAAGGGATGTCATGGCCACTCTCTGAGTGAGAGAGGGCCCCTACCCCTGCCTGGACAGGCTTTTATTGCTTTTCTGGGCACATTACATTGAGGATGGTCCTTATTTACTATGCACAGGTTCACTTTAGGTGGGTACCTTTTACAGAAAACAAAGGAGAGGAAGTTGCTAATTACTACAAAGAAAGGATATTTGCAAATGCAAAGGAAAAAGTTGTTGAACTGGTTACACTCCATCCTTGAGGGTTTTAGCATAGATTTTTAGGAAGTTACTTTAAAGATATGCAGTAAACATTTGCTGCCTCAATTCAGGGTAAGGGAGTTTTAGCAAAAAGCAAGCCTCAAAGCAGCCTAGGTACAATGCATGCCTGATTCCCCATAGGAAAACCTATCCCGTGGGCTTGGGTCTTGTGTGCCGACTCGCTCCTCACTGGTTTTCCAAGTCGGGGCCTGGGCTGCATTTGCCATGCCACGCAGATAGGTTCCCTAATCATGGGTCTCCTCCCAAACCTCTTGATACTCATCTAGAACATAACATGAGTACTTCTGGTTCATTTTCAGGGAGAGAAAGTATGGATTTAGTCTTTCCAGTCTGGGCGTCGTCCTCCAGCCTCTTGTGCCTATCATGGTCCTGAGTTTCCCAGAAGCTTCTTGGGTTAGGCTTGTTATTGTTCAGAGGCAACTCTAGTTCAGGGTGGACCATTTGATGATTGGTGGGGCAGAGTATTTGGGGTCCAGAGACAATGTAGTTAGTGGATAAACCAGAAACATTTGTTTGAGTCAAAAAAAACATGGTTTTTTTCTGCACATTCCCTTATTGGTTATGTTTGATGATGAAGACATTTAAATGCTTTAAGAGTCAGTTACCTCATCTGCAAAATGGGAAAAAATAATGACACATGCCTTATAGGATTGAGATGAAAATCAAATGAGATCATATGCAAAACATGTTTGGTAGGCACTCATACCTCACTATTGTTCATAATGATTAGATAAACAAACAGTCAAGAGCCTTAAACTCTATAATTGTGTGATGTGAATATTTTTGTGTCATGGCCTTTTCCTTTATAAATATTCTTTTAAAACTATTTTTAGATTCAAAGTAAGTTTAAAATATTGGCCTTTCTTTGGACAAGATTAAAGCAACATGAAGTATAGGCCAGTCTGTGCTTTACTATGTCAGTTTTGTTGCTACGTGAGTAAAAGAATGTGGGGGAAATGTTAATATTGTCAGTGCTTACTGCCTCCTGTACTTCCCCTCTGTGTCTAGTCTATCACTCTGGCTTCTCTATTTACTTCCTAAATGCCTCACACCAGTGTTCCTCTCCGTTTCCATTGTCACCACTGTAGCTCAAGCTGTCCTCTCTTCCTGGGACTTCTGCATAGGTTCTTAACTGGTCTGCTTCTATTCTCATCCCACTTGGCCCTGTTGACTGTAAATGAAAAGCCAGCCAGATACTCCTTCAGCAAAAAGGATTTATTCCTGGAAAAAATAAGACTGCAATCTGGGTTCTGCAGCCACGGTGAGCCTCATGATAGTGGCAGGGGAGGAAATGGGGAGACAAAAGAAAAGAAGTTCTTTTATGGTGGGAAGGAGGAAGTTGGGGTGATCCTGTTCCAGCCATAAGGTTCTTCCTATAGGGTTTTCATGAGCCACTGACACAGAGAGATCCCCCTGAATCCTTTCTTGGTTAAATTCTCTCATTAATTTTGACATTTCCCCCTTTGGATTACAATCTTCTATGACAGCATCGCTGAGCAACACAGCAGTCAAGTCTTCTGATTTCAGCAACCTTTGTTTCTTAGAGCCAGAGAGGACTTCTTCTGGGTATCACATCCTACATCAAAGGGAAAGTATATGGTCTGAAATTCACTGTGTCCAGATTTGACAAGCAATAGGTGCAGAACTTAACAGCAAGAAAATAACAGAGCAAAATTAAAACAACATAACAAGTGTTCTATGTGATGATTTTAAAACAGGAGCTGAGACCTGAAAGCAGTCAGTCTAAAGGGTCGTTCATGTCTTGGATGTTGAAGCTCTTGATGACACCTCTAACAAAAAAAGGTGTCTCCTTTTCACAGTAGATTGGGAAATGAGGAAAATAGTATTTTCCTTCCAAGAAAGAGAAAATGAAATGAAGCAACAGTAACAAAAAGCTGTGTAAGCTTGGTCTGGTCATTTTGTGAAAGCTCCCTCCTTAAGGTGTCATTTGCTTGTCAGTTTGGGGGTTTTTAATTTATTTCTTCAATTTTATAACAGTCACTGTTTAACTTAACCATGTTAGATACCTCGATTCTTCCATTAAAAAAAAATATTTATTTATTTTTGGAGAGAGAGGAAGGAAGGGAGAGAGAGGGAAATATCAATGTGTGGTTGCTCTTGTGTGCCCCCCACTGGGGACCTGGCCCGCAACCCAGGCATGTGTCCTGACCAGGAACCGAACCGGTGACCCTTTGGTTCGCAGGCTGGTGCTCACACCACTGAGCCACACCAGCCAGGGCTCAATTTCTTTTTAAAAGACTGTTGATATGGTCTTCCTTCTTTACGGCAGCTACACCTTCTACAAAATGGGTGGTCTTTTTCTTCATTCCACCTCATAAATAAGATTATTTGAAGGGCCACAGAAATTGTTTGCTTTTTTTGAAGCATTTTCCAACAGTATAGATCTCATGAATCAGATCTTTGTGCAGATGATGCCATGTTTACCAAGATATCAAGCAAGCAATGTGTTATCAGTCAGGGCAATTCACTCTTTGTTGATTTTGCCATAACCACGCTTATCCATCATTTCATTTACTGACTTCAGGGTTGGGTAAGCCCATGTAATATATGATTCCCCAGTTCTCAGTATGTTAGTTGAAGCTTTGTTGAGCTTAACAAAGGTGTCATTGAAGATCTGGTGAAGGTGAAGAAGCTGCAGTACCTTTCAGACCTTTTGGCTCATGCCATTGATACCTCTGATCCTGATAACAAATGCCAATTTGGGTTCTGCGGGTACATAGAAGTTGCCAGTTTTTCTTGCCATTCTCGCCATTCAAATTTCGTTTCTGTACATGTACCCATATTCCTTGTGATAGTGCTTGGTTTTTTCATAGATAAGGAGCCTTGCCTTTCAGAGCATCTTTTGGACAAACCTCTTTCTCAGGCCTTGATCTTCAGCTCTGCAAAATTCCTTTGCTTTTGCTTAAGGGTTTCTGGCACAACAAGAACCTTCTCTTCTGCACCCTCCATGGTTCCAGCTGGAAAAGAGGACTGCTTCAATTTTTGACAGCTTTACTTTCAGGTCACCAGACTGTATGCATTTCCATTCAGGGTTTGGTGCCACCTTTAGGTGTGACATGTGTATCTTGGGTTTGCTCCCTTGAGTTTAGCGGCACAGGGGTTATTCAGCAGTACCTGGTAAGGGCCCTTTTGGCAAGGCTGAAAGGAGTCTTTTGGAGATGTCTTTTCCAGTAAACAAAGTGTGGTGTTTGGAGTTTTAATCTCTTTGAAGCATACTGAGAAAAGATTGCTCTAACAAAGCATGGTTATTTTCAATAAAAGTAATCAGGCCTTACAATATTGAAGTATGCTTTCCTTTATCAACTGTGGATTGAAAGGAGCAGGAGCTGTATGCATGGAACATCCTGTAATTATCTCAAAAGGTGAGAGTTCATGAGCTCCAAAGGGATTGGATCTGAGATTCAAGAGGACCAACAGCTGTGCTTTCGCCAAGGTTTTTGAGTGTCTCTACAAATAGTGCCATTAGTAGGTTGAATCAAACTTGAGGATTACTGAGGTAAGAGCAGTGAAATTGTTGTGAAACTGGCCAAACAGCACAGACTTGTTGAAACCCTTGACTAGTAAAATGGGTTCCCCAGTCACAGTGGAGTTCAAGATGAGTCCCCCAGGTAGGAATAATCTTCTTGTTTTTTTTTAAAGAAAACATTAATATATTTAATTATTCATGTATTAGACTTTTTTTTTATTGTTATGCAATTACAGTTGTATGCCTTTTCTCCCCATCCCTCTACCCCACCCCAGGTGAACCCACCTCCCTCCCCCCTCTCCACCCTCCCCCTTGGTTTTGTCCATGTGTCCTTTATAGTAGTTCCTGTAATACCCTCTTCCCACTATCCCCGCCCCCACCCCCCACCCCCGCCCTGGCTATTGTTAGATTGTTCTTAACTTCAATGTCTCTGGTTATATTTTGTTTGCTTTTTTCTTCTATTGCTTATGTTCCAGTTAAAGGTGAGATCATATGGTACTTGTCCCTCACTTCCTGGCTTATTTCACTTAGCATAATGCTCTCCAGTTTCATCCATGCTGTTGCAAAGGGTATAAGCTCCTTCTTTCTCTCTGCTGCGTAGAATTCCATTGTGTAAATATACCATAGTTTTTGGATCCACTCGTTTGCTGATTGGCACTTCGGTTGCTTCCAGTACTTGGCTATTGTAAATTGTGCTGCTATGAACATTGGGGTGCACAGATTCTTTTGGATTGGTGTTTCAGTGTTCTTAGGGTATAATCCCAGCAGCGGAATTACTGGGTCAAAGGGCAGTTCCATTTTTAGTTTTCTGAGGAAATTCCATATTGTTTTCCACAGTGGCCTCACCAGTCTGCATTCCCACCAACAATGTACTAGGGTTCCCTTTTCTCCACATCCTCTCCAACATTTGTTTGTGGATTTGTTTATGTTGGCCATTCTGACTGGTGTGAGATGATACCTCATTGTGGTTTTAATTTGCATCTCTCTGATGGCTAGTGATGCTGAGCATCTTTTCATATGTCTCTGGGCCCTCTGTATGTCTTCCTTGGAGAAGTGTCTGTTCAAGTCCTTTGCCCATTTTTTAATTGGGTTGTTTGTCTTCCTGGAGTGGAGTTGTGTGAGTTCTTTATATATTTTGGAGATCAGGCCCTTGTCTGAGGTATCGTTGGCAAATATGTTTTCCCATACTGTTGGTACTCTTTGTAATTTGGTGCTGTTTTCTTTAGCCATGCAGAAGCTTTTTATTTTGATGAGGTCCCATTTGTTTATTCTTTCCTTTATGTCCCTTGCTTTAGGGGATGTGTCTGTGAGGATGTTGCTGTGTGGAATGTCTGAGATTTTCCTGCCAATGTTTTCCTCAAGGACTTTTATGGTGTTACGGCTTATATTTAAGTCTTTTATCCATCTTGAGTTTATTTTCGTGTATGGCGTAAGTTGGTGATCGAGTTTCATTTTTTTGCACGTAGCTGTCCAGATCTCCCAACACCATCTGTTGAAGAGGCTGTTTTTGCTCCATTTTATGCTCCTGCCTCCTTTGTCAAATATTAATTGATCGTATAGACTTGAGTTTATTTCTGGGCTCTCTATTCTGTTCCATTGGTCTATGTGCCTGTTTTTATGCCAGTACCAGGCTGTTTTGATTACAGTGGCCTTATAATACAGTTTGATATCAGGTATTGTGATCCCTCCTGCTTTGTTTTTCTTTCTCAAAATTGCTGCAGCTATTCGAGGTCGTTTATGGTTCCATATGAATTTCTGCAATGTTTGTTCTATATCTGTGAAATATGTCATGGGTACTCTAATAGGGATTGCATTGAATCTATAAATTGCTTTGGGTAGTATGGCCATTTTGATAATGTTGATTCTTCCAATCCATGAACATGGTACATGCTTCCATTTGTTTGTATCTTCCTTAATTTCTTTCTTCAGTGTTGTGTAGTTTTCTGAGTACAGGTCTTTTACCTCCTTGGTTAGGTTTATTCCTAGGTACTTTATTTTTCTTGTTGCTATATCGAATGGGATTTTTTTCCTGATTTCTGTTTCTGCAGTTTCGTTGCTGGTGTACAGGAATGCCTTTGATTTCTGGGTATTGACTCTGTATCCAGCTGTTTTGCCAAATTCATTTATTAGGTGGAGTAGTTTTTGAGTGGAGTCTATAGGGTTTTCCATGTACACTATCATGTCGTCTGCAAACAGTGACAGTTTCATTTCCTCCTTTCCAATTTGGATGCCTTTTATTGCTTTTTCTTGTCTGATTGCTGTGGCTAGGACTTCCAATACTATGTTGAATAGGAGTGGTGAGAGAGGGCATCCTTGTCTAGTTCCTGATCTTAGTGGGAAAGCTCTAAGTTTTTGTCCATTGAGTGTGATGTTGGCTGTAGGTCTCTCATATATGGCCTTAATTATGTTGAGGACTGCTCCCTTTATTCCCACTTTGCTGAGTGTTTTTATCAGAAATGGGTGCTGTATCTTATCAAATGCTTTTTCCGCATCTATTGATATGATCATGTGATTTTTGTCTTTGCTGTTGTTGATGTGATGTATTATGTTTATTGATTTGCGAATATTGTACCATCCTTGCATCCCTGGGATGAATCCCACTTGGTCATGGTGGATGATCTTTTTAATATATTGCTGGATGCGGTTTGCTAATATTTTGTTGAGAATTTTAGCGTCTATGTTCATCAGCGATATTGGCCTGAAGTTTTCTTTCTTCGTTGTGTCTTTATCTGGTTTTGGGATTAGGATGATTTTGGCTTCATAAAAAGAGTTTGGGAGTCTTCCATCAGTTTGGATTTTTTCGAATAGTCTGTGAAGGATAGGGGTTAGTTCTTCCTTAAATGCTTTGTAGAAATCTCCTGTGAAACCATCTGGTCCAGGGCTTTTGTGTGATGGGAGTTTCTTGATGACTGCTTCAATTTCCTTTGCTGATATTGGTCTGTTCAGGTTTTCTGCTTCTTCTTCATTCAGTTTTGGAAGATTATATTTTTCTAGAAATGTGTCCATTTCATCTAGGTTTTCAAATTTCTTAGCATACAGGTCTTCATAGTAATTTCTTACGATCCTTTGTATTTCTGTGGTATCAGTTGTAATCTCTCCACTTTCATTTCTAATTCTGTTTATTTGGATCCTCTCTCTTTTCTTTTTGATGAGCCTACTTAAAGGCTTGTCGATTTTGTTTATCTTTTCAAAGAACCAGCTCCTGGATTCATTGATCCTTACAATTGTGCTTTTAGTCTCTATGTCATTTAGTTCTGCTCTGATCTTGGTTATTTCCTTCCTTCTGCTTGCTCTGGGCTGTCTTTGTTGTTGTTCCTCCAGTTCTTGTAGGCATAGGGTTAGGTTGTTTGTTTGAACTGTTTCTAACTTCTTAAGGTAGGCCTGTATTGCTATGAACTTCCCTCTCAGGACTGCCTTTGCTGTGTCCCATAGGTTTTGGGTTGTTGTGAGTTCGTTTTCATTTGTTTCCAGGAAGTTTTTGATTTCTTCCCTAATCTCGTTCTTGACCCATTCATTGTTTAATAGCATGCTATTCAGTCTCCATGCTTTTGAGTGTTTTGGGTTTTTACCCTTGGCGTTGGTTTCTAGTTTCAGACCCTTGTGGTCAGAGAAGATGCTTGATATGATTTCAATTTTCTTGAATTTGTTGAGGCTTGCTTTGTGTCCTATCATGTGGTCTATCTTTGAAAAAGTTCCATGGACACTTGAAAAGAACGTGTATTTTGCTTCTTTGGGATGAAAAGCTCTGTATATATCAGTTAAGTCCATTTCCTCTAAGGTATTGTTAAGTGACACAATATCTTTGTTGATCTTTTGTTTGGAAGACCTGTCCATTTTTGATAGTGGGGTGTTAAAATCCCCTACTATAATTGTGTTGCTGTCAATATCTTTCTTGAAATCTCCAATATTTTCTTTATGTATTTGGGTGCTCCTATGTTGGGTGCATATATATTTACAATGTTTATGTCTTCTTGGTGGATTCTTCCTTTGAGTATTATGAAGTGACCTTCTGGGTCTCTCTTTATGGCCCTTCTTTGGAAGTCTATTTTGTCAGATATGAGTATTGCTACCCCTGCTTTTTTTTCCTGTCTGTTTGCTTGGAAAATTTGTTTCCAGCCCTTCACTTTCAGTCTGTGTAAGTCTTTTGTCCTGAGATGGGTCTCTTGTAGGCAGCATATGTGTGGGTCATGTTTTCTTATCCATTCAGCTGTTCTATGTCTTTTGATTGGAGCATTTAATCCATTTACGTTTAAGGTTATTATTGATAGGTAGTTATTCATTGCCATTATTTCCTACCTGTGTTCCTCTGTCTTTCTCTTTTCCTTCCTTTCCTTAAAGCAGTCCCTTTAGCATCTCTTGCAGAGCTGGTTTGATGGAGCTGTATTCTTTTAGACTTTTTTTTGTCTGGGAAACTCTTTATTTGGTCTTCTATCTTGATTGAGAGCCTTGCTGGGTAAAGTAGTCTTGGTTGCAGGCCTCTGGTTCTCAGTACTTGGAATATTTTTTGCCATTCTCTTCTGGCTTGGAGCGTTTCCATTGAGAAGTCAGTTGCTAACCTTATTGGGGCTCCCTTGTATGTTACTTCCTTTTTCTCCCTTGCTGCCTTTAAGATCCTCTCTTTGTCTTGGAAATTTGCCATTTTAATTATGATGTGTCTTGCAGTGGGTCTCTTTGGGTTCCTCTTGCTTGGGACTCTCTGTGTTTCCTGGATTTGGGTGACTTTTTCTCTCCTCAGATTAGGGAAATTTTCCATCATTACTTTTTCAAACAGGTTTTCTATCCCTTGCTCTTCTTCTCCTTCTGGTATTCCTATTATACGGATATTGTTACGTTTCATGTTGTCCTGCATTTCCCTTATTGCCTCTTCATTCTTTCTGAGCCTCTTTTCCTTTTCTTGCTCCTTCTGGGTGTTTTTTTCTACTTTATCCTCCAGCTCGCTGATCCGATCCTCTGCTTCATCAAGTCTGCTTTTAATTCTTTCTACTGTGTTCTTCAATTCAGAAATTGTATTCTTCATTTCCGCTTGGCTCTTGTTGATATTTTCTATTTCCTTTTTCATGTTGATATAGTTTGCAGTGAGTTCATTGTAGTTTCCTTGTAGTTTCTGGTAGTTCTCTTTGAGCTCAGAGAGCTCAGTGAGTTTCCTGATGACCATTGCTTTGAACTCAGTATCTGATAGTTGACTTGCCTCTTTTTCGGTTAGTATTCTTTCTGAGACTTCCTCCTTTCCTTTCATTTGGGAATTGTTTCTTTGTCTTCCCATTGTTTGTGAGGTTCTTCTTGTTGGCCTCTGCGTCTTAAATTGCTTTGTTCTGACTCCCTGGATTTATGATATGAACTTCTATGGTAGAATGCCAGTGGGATTCGGTGGTGCTGTCTCCTTACTCTCCTGTGCTCACTGGTCTTGAGCTGACGTTTATGTGTTTAACACGGTCTAACTCTAGTCTTTTCAGCACTCCAGGTTTTGTTGTCTCACCTGTGGGAAAAAGAGAAAGGGGGGGCGAAAGAAAAGAAAAAAAAAAAACAAAACACACACACACACAAAAGAAACCAAAAGAAAGTTGGGAAGGAGCGAAAAAGGAAATAGGAAAGGAGGAAAGGAAGGAAGGAGGGAAGAAGGAATAAAGAAAGATCGGAGGCAAGATAAGAAGGAATTTTAGCAAAAATTAAAACATAGAAATAGATAAAAGAAGGCAGGAAGAAGACATAAAAATGGTAAAGGATGGGAGGAAGAAGGAATGAAAAAAAAGAAAAAAAGAGAGAGGAAGAAGGAATTCAGGGGGAAAGGAAAAAAAAAGAAAAAGGATAAAAAAAAAACAACCTTCTGTTGGCTTTAAACCGGTCAGGTTATTTCTGCTGGTGTCCTGTCTGTGCAACGGGAGGGGGTGTTTGGAAGGATTGGTTTCACTTTTCTCTCTTCCTGGGTCACACTCTTCGCTGTTTTGTAAGTGTGGTCCCTGGCAGTCAATCAGTCCGTTGATCAGCCAATCCAGCTGCTTTGGCTTGTGACGCGTGCGCGCGCAGCAGGGGAATCCAGCCGCTTTGGGTCTGTGACGTTATTTTGTGCCCTGAGCGCGCAGCCGGCGGACCAATAGAGCCGCCAGGGCTTGGAACGCTGGCGCGCAGGTGGCGGATTCAGCCGCCTTGGGGTTAGGACACTCGCCAGCAGCTTTGTATTTAGAAAACAGGCACCCAGCCGGCCCTGTGCTTGGTGAGCGCGCGCAGCCCGCTGAGCCACAGGCTCTGTGCTTGGGGGCCCGATCCAGCCGCCCTGGGCTTGAGTCTCTCGGGCGGGCGGGGCCGCCCTGGGACTGAATCACGCGGCACTCGGTTCCGAGATTTTGGGCCTGTGGGTGGAGCAGCTAGACTCTGCTCCAAATTATCTCGGAGGTTTCAGGTGTGGGCGCCCCTCCGGGGTTTCAAGTGTGGGTCCCGTTCGCTAATCTGCTCGCGCGCGCGACCGGACCTCAGGTGAGCGTAGCAGTCCAGGGGTGGAGGGGGAGGGGCGCCAGGGGCCTCGGCTACTACCGAGAGTTCTCTAATTAGCCCCTGAGTGTCTCTATTTTCTTTTTCTTTTTGAGAAATTCCTCCTTTTCAAGCCCCCCTGGTCTAATCAAGCACCTGGCTGCTCACAGCGCAGCCTGGCCCTCTCCCAAGACTCCTGCCGCAGCCCCTGCGCCAGGGCTGGCGCTTCTGCCGCCCTTGTACCGCGCGGTCCTGGGTCCCGTGGACCTTATTGTCCTTCAGCACTCTTCTTACCGTCAGATCTTTCAGTGTCCTCTATCTTTGGTCTCTGATCTTCGTATATGCTGGAATACTGTTGGCTGTTCGCTCTGCTCCTCAGATCAGCTAGGTATTTCCCTGGCGTTGAGGGGAAGTGGACTCCGCTCCCACCTATGTTGCCGCCATCTTCCCCCCAAAAAAACCAGGAATAATCTTCTCTAACAGGACTCTAGCCACAGAAGAGGCAGTAGTTCATTTACAAGGGAAAGTTTCAGTCCAGTGAAAAAACATACAAATCATGACTAAAATATACTTATATCCATCCATGAAATAGGGGAAGCTGTATAAAATCTACTGGCCAAATGTCATATGGTCCATTAAGCAATTTAAAATGTCCAGGGGCAGTGCATACAGGTTTCCCTTGGTTGTCCTTTGGACAGGTGGTAAAGGGACAAGCGGGACAAGTAACAGTGCTTTTCGTGGACTTATTAGTATTTTCCTACCAATATTGATTATAAATACTATTATTTTGTCAGCAGACCACTGGTTTAATGCATGTACAGTAATAGTTAGAAGTGAAAATTTTAGAACTGGGTTATTTGCTTCTAGCCAGAGCTTTTTCTTTTTATCAAACCAACAATTATTGGATTTCTTTCTTTTTAAAAATATATTCAAAGGTCTTTTAAATTATTTTATTTTTAATTATACTTGACATACAATATTATGTTAGTTTCAAATGTACAACATAGTGATTAGACAATTGTATGTCATACAAAGTAATCATCCCAGTAAGTCACCAATCAACCCATCTGACACCAAGCATAGTTACTACAATGTCATTGATTGTATTTCCAAAGTGTACTTTACATTCCCATGACTTATTTAATTAAATTAATTAATTGATTAATTTGTTCAAGTACAGTTGTCTCCATTTTCCCCTCACCACACTCCCCAACCCCCCAACCCGACCCGTCCCCACCTCCCACACTCGACCCTACCGCCCTTTGGCTTTGTCCACATGTCCTTTATATATGTTCCTTGATGACCATTCCCCTTTTTTCCCTGTTATCGCCCTCCCCCTTTTCCCCTCCCCTCTGGTTACTGTCACTTTATTCTTTCATTCAATGTCTCTGGTTGTATTTTGCTTGCTTGTTTGTTTTGATTAGATTCCACTTATAGGTGAGATCACATGTTATTTGTATTTCACCGCCTGTCTTATTTCACTTAGCATAATGCTCTCCAGATCCATGCATGCTGTCTGAAAGGATAGGAGCTCCTCCTTTCTTTCTGCTTGGTAGTATTCCATCGTGTAAATATACCACAGTTTTCTGATCCACTCATTTAATGATGGGCACTTAGGTTGTTTCCAATCTTGGCTATTATAAATTGTGCTGCTGTGAACGTTGGGATGCATAGATTATTTTCAATTGGTGTTTCGGGATTCTTAGAGTGTAATCTCAGCAATGGAATTGCTGAATTGAAAGGCAGTTCTGTTTTTAGTTTTCTGAGGGAATTCCATACTGTTTTCCACAGTGGCTGCACCAGTCTGCATTCCCACCAATAGTGCACTAGTGTTCCCTTTTCTCCACAACGTCTCCAACATTTGTTGTTTGTTGATTTGGTTATGATGCCATTCTGACTGGTGTGAAGTGATATCTCATTGTGGTTTTAATTTGCATCTCTGTGATGGCTAGTGATGCTGAACATCTTTTCATATGTCTCTGGGCCCTTTGTATGTCCTCCTTGGAGAAGTGTCTGTTCAGATCCTTTCCCTATTTTGTAATTGAGTTGTTTGTCTTCGAGTGGAGTCCTGCGAGATACTTATATATTTTGGAGCTCAAACCTTTGTCCAGGGTATCATTTGTAAATATATTTTCCCATATGGTTGGTTCCCTTTTCATTTTACTGATGTTTTCTTTAGCTGTGCAGAAGCTTTTTATTTTGATGAGATCCCATTTGTTTATTCTTTCCTTTATATCCCTTGCTCTAGGGGACATATTGGTGAAAATATTGCTGCATTGTTCTCCTGAAGGACTTTTAGGGTGTTGTGACTCATATTTAAATCATTTATCCATCTTGAGTTTATTTTTGTGTGTGGCGTAAGTTGGTGGTTGAGTTTCATTTTTTTGCATGTAGCTGTCCAGATCCAACACCCTTTATTGAAGAGGCTATTTTTACTCCCATTTTATGGTTCTTCCCCCTTTGTCCTTTATAACTGGCAATTTTTACCTCTTAATCCCTTCCCATTCATCACCCATCACCCCCCAATTCTGCTCCCATCTGGAAAACATCGATATTTTCTCTATATCTATTATGTTTGTTTCTGTTGTATTTGGGGTTTTTTGTTAATTTTTTTTTCTTTTTAGATTCTACTTGTAAATGAAATTATATGGCATTTCTTTTTCTCTCTGTGACTTATTTCACTTAGCCTATAATACCCTCTGGGTCCATCCATGTTGTCCCAAATGGCAAGATTTTATTCTTCACAGCTAAACGATATTTCATTGCATATATGCACCACTTCTTTATCCATTTATGTATTGATGAGCTCTTAGATTGCTTTGATTCTGTATCATGGCTATTGTAAAAAACGCTACAGTGGACATAGGAATGCATGTCTCCCTTTGAATTGGTGTTGGATTTCTTCAGATAAATACCCAGAAGTGGAATTTATGAGATGTAAGGTAGTTCTATTTTTAATTTTTTAGAAACTGCCATACTGTTTTTGATAGTAGCTGTACCAGTTTACAGTCCCACCAACAGTGTAGTAGGATTTTCTTGTCCACATCCTCACCAACACTTGTTCGTTGATTTATTGATGCTAGTCATTCTGGTAGGTGTGCAGTGATATCTCATTGTGGTTTTTGTTTGCATTTGTCTGATGATTAGTGACATTGAGGATCTTTTCATGTGTCTATTGGCCCACTCCCCATTTTTAAATGTTTATTCAGGCCCACTACCTATTTTTTATTTGGATTGGGGTTTGTTTTTTGGGGGGTGTAATTTGTATGAGTTCCTTATATTTTGGATATTAACCCCACATTGGATGTATCATTGGCATATATCTTCTTCCATCCAGTAAGTTGTCTTTTCATTTTGGTGATGGTTTCCTTCACTGTTCAAAAATTTTTTAATGTGATATAGTCCCATTCATTTCTGGTTTTCTAAATTTCCTTGCCCAAGGAGAAATATCTAAAGAATATTATTAAGAGCATTGTCAAAGAGTTTATTGCCTGTGTTCTCATTTAGTACTTTTATGGTTTTGGATCTTATATTTAAATCTTTTATCCATTTTGAGTTTATTTTTTACGTATGGTGTAAGAAAGTGATCCAGTTTCAGTTTTTTGCATGTGTCCATCCAGTTTTCCAAACACCATTTATTGACGAGACATTGCCTTTTCCCATTGTATATTCCTGCCTCCTTTATGGTCATAAATTTATTGACCATATCGGTGTGGGTTTATTCTAGGTTTTCTATTCTGTTCCATTGATCTGTGTTTCTGTTTTTATGTCAGTTCCATGATGTTTTGATGAGCATAGCCTTGCAGTATAGTTTAATATCCGATAATGTGATATCTCCAGCTTCATTCTTTATCAAGATTGCTTTGGCTATTTGGGGTCTTTAGTGATTCCACATAAATTTGGGTATTATTTGTTCTAATTATGTGAAAAATTCCATTGGTATTTTGATTTTAATTACATTGAATCTGTGAATTCTTTTGGGTAGTGTGCTCATTTTAATAATGTTAGTTCTTCTCATTCATGAGCATAGTACATTTTTCCATTTATTTGTATGTTCTTCAGTTTCTTTTTTCAATTTTCCCAGCACAGGTCTTTTACTTTTTTGATTACATTTATTCCTGTGGGGTTTTTTTTAATGCATTATAAATTGGATTGTTTCCTTAATTCTTTTTCTGATAGTTCATTATCATTGTATAAAACTCATAACAATTTCTAAGTATTTTGTAGCTACTACTTTACCACATTCATCTATCAATTCTTAGAGTTTTTTTAGTGGAGTCTTTGGGGTTCTCTATATATGGTATCATATCTGCAAATAATGACAGTGTTCCTTTCTAATTCAGATGCCATTTATTTATTTACTTACTTTGTCTGACTTTAGCTAGAGCAACCAATACTGTGTTGAATAAAAGTGGTGAAAGTGGACATGTTTGTTTTATTTCTGAACTTAAGGAAAACGTCATAGCTTTTCATTTTTGAGTATGATGTTAGCTGTGTGTTTGTTGTATATGGCCTTTATTATGTTGAGGTACATTCCCTCTATCCTCACTGACAGTGTTTTATTATAAATGGATGTTGGATTTTGTCAAACACTTTTTGTGTGTCTGTTGACATGATTATATGATTTATATCCTTCATTTTGTTTATGTGGTATATCACATTAATTGATTTGTAGATACTGAACCAGACTTGCATCCTGGGAATAAATTCTTGTTCGTGGTGCATGATATTCTGAATTAATTGATGAGATTGGTTTGGTAATATTTTGTTGAGGATTTTTGCATCTTTGTTCATCTGGATTATTGGTTTACAATTATTTTTTGGTGGTGTCTGTCTGATTTTGGTATCAGGGTAATGCTGGCCTTGTAAAATGTGCTTTGGAGCCATCCCTTCTTTTCAAATTTTTGGAATAGTTTTTAAGGGGTAGGTATTAATTTTTTTTGTTACATGTTTGAACCAGATGGCTTCACAGGCTTTTAGTTGTTGTGAGTTTTTTGATTACTGATTTGATTTTATTAATAGTTATCAGTTTGTTCAGATTCTCTGTTTCTTCCTAATTTAGCCTTGAAAAATTACATGTTTCTATGAATTGATGCATTTCTTCTGTTGCACCCACTGACGCAAGAAACAGATGTTCGGAGACTTTCAGGACGTTTACAGAGATGTTACTTTAATGGCCAATTCTTTTAACCTGCGCAGGGGCGGACTCTCGATGTGTCCCAGAGACACGGTGCTCTGAAGAGCTGCAGATGAGAGCCACGCTGAACGCTCACAGGCTAGCTCTTTTATACAGTGAGAAGCAAGCAAGCAAGTTACAAAAGCGGGAGTTGCTGTTATCTCTGCATAGCTCTGAGCTCTGGAGGAGTTTTGCTCTGGGTTCAGGAGGAACTATCTGTCCGTCTCCTGTTGATAAGCTTATTTCGGATGACGATTTGTTTCTCTTCCTTATCCATTCTAGTGACCTTCAAGAGGTTTTCTGCTTAGCAATGCTTATAATTGTCTAGCCCGCTTTCCTAGCTCTCAACACTTCCAAGTTATGCAATTTGTTGGCATATAATTTTCATAGTGTCTTCTTAATGTTTGTATTTCTGTGGAGTTGGCTGTCACTTCTCTTTCTTTCTGAGTTTATTTATTTAGGCTGCCTCTCTTTTTTTTCTTGCTGAGTCTGGTTGAAGATTTATCACTTTTCTTATATGTCAAAGGACAAACTCTGGTTTCATTGATTTTTTCTATTGCTTAATTAGATTCTATTTCATTTCTTCCCATGAGATCTTTACTATTTCCTTCCTCCTAATAATTTTGCATTTTTTGTTTTCTTTTTATAGTTTATTTAGGTGTAAGGCTAGATTGTTTATTTCAAATTTATTTTTTGTTCTTTTAGGTTGGGCTATATTGCTATGAATTTTCCTCTTAGAACTGATTTGGCTGTGTTCCATAGATTACGGGTCATTGTGTTTTCATTTTTATTTGTTTCATTTGATTTTTTTCTTGATTTCATTGTTAACCCACTTATTGTTTAGTAGCATGTTATTTAGCCTCCAAGTGTTCATGTGTTTTCCATTTTTCTTGTACTAGATTTCTAGTTTCATACCATTGTGATTGAAGAAGATGCTTAATATGAGATCAGTCTTCTGAAATTTAGTGAGACCTGTTTTGTGACCTAACATAAGGTCTATCCCGGGAAATGTCCATGTGCACTTTGAAATATGTATATTCTGCTGCCATTGGGTAAAATGTCCTAAAAACATAAATTAAGTTCATCTGGTCTAATTTGTCATTTAAAGCCACTGTATCCTTGTTGATTTTCTGTCACTATTATCAACATCACTATTGCCAGTTTTGGGGCCACTAGCAAGAAGTATGGGTCACACCAAGACCAGCCACTGCTTGTTTGGGGTTTGTGGACTTTTGAGAGATTTTCGGAAAGGCCACAGCACAATTTGAGGAAGGCTGCTTGTGTGGGAAAACCACCAGAAGAGGTTTGGTACTGGTGCAGGTTGAGTAGGTTGGGGTATTAGGTATTCTCCAGGGCAAACAAATGGTGGTAACCAAATTAAGGGAGAGCTCATATTTGGTGCTAACCTGTGCTGGCTGACAGGGTACAAAAAGGGCTCAATAAAGAAAAAATAGCATCTGTCATCACTCATATCCATAAAAAGAGCTGCCCTGACCCCTGCTCCTCCAGTTTTTCACTGAAGCTAGTCAGTTCAGCTCCTTCCTGTATGTCCCTCATGCTTTTCAAACTTCTTCCCCAGAGCTGGAGTTCATATTAAGTATGTTTTTGAGCAATTGAATCTGTTCACAGTCCTTTTAAGACCTGCAGCACTTATGTCTCCAGAAACCCTCCATCCCACTCAGCCAAAATCCATGTTGCTTTTCATAGCCACATATTATGGGGCCTTCTCTTTCTGGCAGTGGAACCCTAGCCTGAGATGCCTGGTGTGGGCCTGGGACTCCTTGCTTTTTACAGGGACCTTCACAGCCAAGATATTCCTCCTGTTTGTTATCCACCACAATGTGTACGTGGGACCTGCCTATTCTGTGTCTCTGCTCCTCCCACGAGTCTTGCTGTGGCTTCTTCTTTATATTCACCTGGCCTTCAAGTGGCTTTTGATAATGATTATTCTGTGATTTAGTTGTAATTTTGATGTGGTTGTATTAGGAGGCGAGCATGGCATTTACCCACCCCCAACGTCTTTACTGGAAGTGTTTCAATATTGTTTTTCCTTTTCTGCAGCCAGTTGTTGGGCTTCTCTAGCCAGATTTTGTTAAGTTATTAGCTGGGAAAGTATCTCTTTGGAACATGAGAGAGGTTTGACCATTGCTGGTTCCTTTAAGGGCAGCATTCCTTGTCAAAACATCAGCAAGTTGATTTCCTTTGGCTACCAGAGTATTAAGTTTAGATCCTCTGGGATCTTAATAATAGCTAAAGCAGCAGGTAAAAGTTTATAGTGCCCAGTAATTCCTGAACATACAGGCCATTTCTACCTTTATTTCCACTGGATGTCAGGAAGCTATATTGTTTCCATAACATTTCAAAATCATGAACTACTTTGAAGGCATATCTACTGTCAGTATAAATGTTGGCAGTTTTGGCCTTGGCCTAAATACCAGCTTAAGTGAGGTCATATAATTCAGCCTATTGAACTGCAGTTGCCAGAGGTAAAGATTCTCCCTCAATGACTTTAAATGAGTTAAGACAGCATACCTAGCACAGTACTTACTATTTTCACTCTAAATATGAACCATCTGTAAACCATGGGAAGTCAGCCCTACCCAGAGCCCTATCCAGTTTCCTGCAGATCATCATCAGAAGATGACATTGTTAATCAATCTTGAGGAGTTTAGAAAAATTTTTATGGCTCTCAATCCAACTTAAATTTAGGAACATACGAAACTTGGGGCCTATTAGGATCCTCAGAGGGCTTAACTTTAAAGGGACAGGTTCTGATAGATTCAGAGCCAGAGGAAGTGACAGGTTCTGATAGATTCAGAGCCAGAGGAAGTGAGAGAAGGTTCAGAGGAGGAAGGAATAAGAGAGGTTCAGAGGAGGATAATGAGGTAAAGCCAGAGGCAAAGAAGCGGGGAGTAGAAGGCAAAATGGTGTTGGAGATGGAGCTTGAGACAAAGGAGTGGAGGGGAAAGAAAAATGACACTTAAGTGAGGAACTCAAGGCTTCAAAAGCCCTCATTTTTTTAAAAAAGTTTGGTAGCCTAAGTTAATTCTAAAACTTTATTTTGCAAAGAGGCAATTCAGATAGATGCCTTGTAATATTTGGAAGCCTCATAATATCACACCAGATTGGCATTCCTCTCAGTTTTGCCAGTTTCAGAGCTATGATTGTACAATTTGGTTTTAAGAAATATGTTTGGGGATCTCAATAGTTCTCCATAATGGCCGTTGATATTCTAAATGACTTTTGGTCAGGTAAGTCTGTTCAGTTTAAAATGTACATGAAGAGGGACTACAGTTTTTAAACAAATTTGGCCATGGTCCCTTTAGGATGGACATCCTGACAATATTTAGATAACTGAGATCCCGCTTTTCAGAGGATCTTCAAGGGCCCATGGCCTAAACTACTGAAACAGTTTAAGTATCCTGAATAGCTTAAGCAGTTTGCAGGTTTTTAATACCAGCCAGTTCTATTTAGAGTATTCTAATCTAGAAGGAGTTAGTTTGATGGCCAAACCAGAACAGATTCAGAGAAGCAGCTGGGTCCCAAGGGAGTCAGACCATAGCCGAAACAGCATAATGCTAGTAGATTTTATGGTTAATAGTAGTATCCCTCACTAGACTGAGAACTTCCTGAAGAAACTGGGTCTCTAGTACGTAGAGTAGAGCTTTCCACGTTTTAGAAACATACCAAATGTGTGAATGGAGAGATTGGAATAAGAAGGTGCACAGTATATTCGTCTGTACCCTGTTATAGTCCTACACCATCAGTGCTATTGTTACGTTTTTGTATGTGGCCCCTTCTCCTTGCTTATGACAGCCTCAATTGGACCCTCAAGGTATACTTGGGCATGGATAGATCTACTGCACATGACTTTGACTTTTTTATACCAACTCAAAAGCTTTGATCTTGGCTTGAAAAGTCATCATCATCCCCTGACACATCTCTATCAGTCATATCACACTGAGGTTTCCTTCATTTGGAGTACCCTCTACTTTTCTCTCCCCTCTCTACCCAGATACTTCCCCACATCCAACCCTCTGTATGGGGTACATCAATATTTGATTGTATATACTGAGGTTTTGTGAGGTATCTTTCCATCCTTATTAGATTCCAAATCCCTTAGAAGATGAACTAATGTATCTTCATTTAATTTTTGTTCTCTTCATTATTTTACACACTTCAATTTTTGCTTCATTATTATAGAACTATATTTGTCCTTTGCAGAAAAATTAGAAATAATATATAATTCAAAAGAGGAAATAATTTTTAATCTTTTCAGATGCAAACAACCAGAGACATTTTATGTACTCTTCCAGACTCTGGTGTTTTCCTATAAAATGAAATCATATAGTGTAAAGTTCTCCGGTCTTTTGCTTACTCAACAGTATATAATGAATACCTTCTCACATCACACAGGTACCTGCATTATTATTTTTGATTGCCTTTGATTGCTCTAGAATAGTAAAACTGCACAGAAAATATTAATATCCTTATTGAAGTAATGTCTTCAGAGGTTTAAAGTTTTAAATCCTATTTTTATCATTGAATTGAACTTTTATCTGAGTTAAGCAGAAAAGAATAATAGTAAATGAAGAGATAATAGTGATGGTGGAAATGGGGCAACAGCTTTTTTTTTAACGTTGCCTTTAAGATCAGATTTTACACAGAATCTGGGGAATATTTTTAGAACTTAGTAAAAATAGTTTTTTAATAAATGTTTATTTGTTTGTTTGGTTTGGAGAGAGGCAAAGGGAGGGAGAAAAACAGCGATGGGAGAAGGACATCAACCGGTTGCCCTTTTTATGCACCCCAACCAGGGACCAAACCCGCAAACTAGGCATGTGCCCTGACCAGGAATCAAATCAGTGACCTTTTGGTTTGTGGGACAACACCCAGCCAACTGAGCCACACTGGCCAGGGCAAGGTGAAAATAGTTTTGAAGTGAAAGTTCTAACAATAGTAATGAAATCTGTGTTGGGGTGGGGCATGTATTGTGGTTTACTGTTTATAGCACACCTCTTGAATTCCAGTGCAGGGAGAACTGTGTTTGCTCTTCCAAGTCCTCAGCAGTTTAGAATTGCAAGCTTATGACTCTGCCTACCTTGAAATGTAAAAATAACTGTTTTTTTTCCTCCTCTTACACACAAGTGCTTCACCTGTTGAATTTTTTTTAAATAAGGGTTTAGTTTAGAAATATGCTCAGCAGATATAGGTGGACAGGTAAAATGAGTAGAAACAACATTTATAGTAATGCTGTACAAAAAAGTTGTATCAAAACATGTTTTAAGTCAAATTATGTGAAAAAACTATTTTCAGAAAAGCTCTTTTTTGTAAAAATATTACTAGAATTCCCCTTTAACACAAGTTTCTTTAGATAATTAAAAATTATTCTATTACAAAAGTTTAATTTTATATGCAGTTTTCCAAAATGTTGACTACATCAAATGGAGTATGCTGTAATTTATTCTTATGGAGGAGATGTGCAATTCTCTTGCAAGCATTTATTTCCTTGTTCCTTCCCTGTTACTTCAGTGCTCTGCTGAGGATTCATGGTTCTCTTTGCAGGAGGTATGTGTTGGGGCTGGGATGATCAATATGCCTTTTCATGGTATTTTGTATCCTATATAGCTCTTATCATTGCAGTACCTCTTTGATGAAGGGATGTGAAGAGGGCAGTAACAATCAAGAAAGTTCAAAGACTGCCCACTGTCTTTCTCCTCTGTTTCTACCTCTATACTCTAAGGGCCTGGCATATGTTAGGCCTTCCAGAAATACCTACTGAATAGCTGAATGTATAAATCCTGATCTTATGTTCCAACTTTATTTAGGAATGAGGTTTCTTTTTCTTTTTAAATACTGTTTTTTCATTTACAGTTGATATAAAATATTATATTAGTTTCATGTGTACAACCCAGACATTTATATAGCTTATACGAAGTGATTCTCATAAGTCTAGTACCACCTGGCACTATTCATAGTTATTACAATATTATTAACTATATTCCCTATGCTGTACTTTATATGCCTGTGACTGTTCTGTAACCACCAATTTGTACTTCTTAATCCCTTCCATTTTTCCCCCATCCCACCAACCCTTGTCCCATCTGGCGACCGTCAGAATGTTCTCTGTATCTATGAGTCTGTTTCTGTTTTGCTTGTTTATTTATTTTGTTTTTTAGATTCCACATAAAAGTGAAATCATACGGCATTTGTCTTTCTCTGTCTGACTTATTTTGCTCAGCACATTACCCTCTAGGTCCATCCATGTTGTTGCAGGTGGCAAGATTTCATTTTTTAATGGCTGAGTCATATTCCATTGTATATATGTACCACTTCTTTGTCCGTTCATCTGTTGATGTACACTTAGGTTGCTTCCATATCTTGACTATTGCAAATAATGCTGCAGGGAACATATAGATTCATATGTCTTTTCAATTTAGTGTTTGGGGTTTCTTTGGATAAATACCCAGAAGTGGATTAGCTCAGCCCTTACTTGTTTCTTGTTATAGCCTTTGTTTTAAAGTCTATTTTGTGTGGTATAAACACTGCTACCCCAGCCTTTTTGTTTGTTTTCATTTTCAGGAAATGTCTTTTTCATCCCTGTACTTTCAGTCTGTGTGTCTTTAAATCTGAAGTGAGTCTCTTATAGATAGCATGGGTAAGGGTCTTATTTTATTATCCATTCAGTCACTGTGTATCTTTTGATTGGAACATTTAATCCATTTGCATTTAAAGTAATTGTTGATAGATATGTATTTATTGCCATTTTATTATTTGTATTTTTAATCTTTTTTTTTTCCCTTCTCCTTAAAGAAGACTCTAACATTTATTGTAATACTGGTTGGTGGTAATGAACTCCTTAAGCTTCTTCTTGTCTGGGAAACTCTTTATCTGTTCTTTGATTCTAAATGATAGCTTTCTGGGTAATCTTGGTTGTTGGTCCTTGCTTTTCATCACCTTGAATATTTCGTGCCAATCCCTTTTGGCCTGCTAAGTTTCTGTTGAGAAATCAGCTGACAGTCTTAGGAGAGCTCTTTTGTAGGTAACTCTTTCTCTTTCTGCTTTTAAGCTTCTCTTTGTCTTTTAACCTTTTGCATTTTAATTATGATGTGTCTTGGTGTGGGCCTCTTTGAGTTCATCTTGTTTGGGATTCTCTACTTTTCCTGGGCTTGTATGTCTTATTTCCTTCATCATGCAAAGTAAGTTTTCTGTCATTATTTTTTCAAATAGGTTTTCAGTTGCTTACTCTCTCTCTTTTCCATCTGGCATACCCATGATGCAAATGTTGATACACGAGGCTGTCCCAGAGACTCTTTACACTATCCTCACTTTCTTTTATTTTTTCTGTTCTCATTGGGTGTTTTTGCTACCTTGTTTTCCAAATTGCTAATTTGATTCTCTGCTTCATCATGTCTACAGTTGATTCCCTGTAATGTAGTCTTCGTTTTAATTATTGTTTCCTTCATTTCTGACTGGTTCTTTTCTATGGTGTCTCTGTCCTTTTTTTATGTTGTTGAAGTTCTGAGTTCCCTATAACCATAATTTTGAACTCTATCTGATTGTTCGCTTGCCTCTATTTTATTTATTTCTTTTTCTGGATATTTCTTCTCTTCTTTCATTTGGGACATGTTTCTTTGTCTCCTCATTTTGGCTGCCTCCCTGTATTTGTTTCTATGTTATTAGGCAAAGCTGCTACATCTCCCGGTCTTGGTAGAGTGGCCTTGTGTAGTAGGTATTCTATAAGGCCCATTGGCACAAACTCCTCAGTTATCTGAGGGTGGGGTGCTATGTGCACCCTACAGTTATAGTTGAGCCTTGATATCCGTTGGCACATCATGTGAGGGAATTGACTCAAGGCTGATCAGCTGTGAAGATCAGCTGTGACTTCCCTTATGTGTGTCTCTCATGGAGGTGGTTGATGGGTGGTGTTCTGGCGTGATCTAAAGCTGGCCACCAGACGTACTGCTTCTGGCACCTCCTGGGGTAGCACACTAAGGTCACCCACTACCTTTTCCCTGACTGGGGGCACCCAGCATGAGCTACAAAGTGATTTGCAGATGGCTGCTACTTGTGCTGGTCTTGGAGGTGTCCAAGCTGCTAACCAAGTTCAGCTGCCACTAGTGCTGGACCTATGACCACTTAGCAAGAGATATAAGGCAGATGCTAGTTGTTTGGAGTTTGTGAACCATTGAGCAGTTTTAGGAAAGTCCCAGGAATGGAATTTCTGACAACTCTTAAGGAAAGGAGTGAAGTATGGTAGTGAAGTCGCAGAGTCTAGACCATTAAAATTATCTGATTCAGCCACTTTTGTTTACAAATGGAAAAATTGAGGACTTCCATAGTTAAGTGACTCCCTGTGCGCTTGTATGCCAACCACAGCAAGTAAGTTGCCAAATGTGGAATTATCACCTGAATGTCTTCTGGTTTTGTTCTTGGACCCTCACTCCAACTTACCTTATACCCTTTTTCAGCTCCTTAAAAAATGTTGGATGGCATAGGTTACTTGAAATTTCATTCTAATTTTTTTTGAAATATGCCAGGAAAACCACATTGTGATAATGGCTTTAAGAACGTTTTTAATTGTCTAACAAAAGGCTGTAGATGACCCCATGGTGCTGGTTGTGATAGAGACTTGTATGTTTCTGACTAGAATGATGTAAGTCAAGTTTTCACAAGCTGCTAATGACAGCTGAACCTGTCCACTTGAGAATTGCAGAAAGGCTGAATAAGGAAAATGATTCCCAGGGGCTTGTAGGCAATTGCAGTATCATCTACTTACGAATGAGATCATATTTTTGGTGATTTTTTTTTCTGACTTTGGGCTCTTTTTCTAGATGGTTGATTCTGCCTTCTCATACTCTTTGCTCTGGTTAATTTGAACTTGGACCTACTCACAATAGGGTGTCATAGTCTAAACTCTTCTGAGGCAGGTCTGTTTTCAACACTAGGGCCTTTCTCTATAATGATTGTTCATGACACTCATAAGAAGTCACCTTATAGGATGATGGTATGGCTGGAAAGTAAATGTTAAGGAGATGAATGCATTGGAAATGTTGAGGAAGGATATTCTTTATTATAGCAAGTTTGCTTTCTTCTGTAAACAGTTACTCATGAGATAAATTTAAACAAAGAAAGGATTTATTTCCAAAGTCAGTTTCAAAACAGAAAATTCTTCTCTTACCATATGTCACACAAGAAAATTAATGGCCTGGAAATGTACAGCTCTTGACCAGGCCTAGTATAAAAGGTCCTGCCAACAAGGCCCAGTTAATTATAACTCTGCCTTGGAAGCCAGTTTGCAGCTGCCGTAATTCTATGTAGGATATAGAACTGACAGTTCAATAACACGTACAATCAATTTTAGAAGCTTGATGTTTAACTAGGTTTCTTTGCCCTCCGATGCTTGGGAGAGGAGCTGGAGGAAGAGGGATACTTCTACCAAATACACTGAAAACTGGATTTTACTATGTCAGGTAAAAGTAAAAATCTAGGCTAATTTTTAAATTCTTATCCCAAATGGTATGCACAGTTATTCAACTCTACAAATATGAAAAGCTTCTGAGTTTTTACAGTCTTACCAAGAAAGTACATTTTTCCAAAATTGGTATTGATGTGCCTTTTAAAAATCTCATTTAGGTAATATTAAGTGTTAATTTGTTTTTTAAATTTCAATATGCTGGAGCTTTAATATCGAACATAGCATTGTAAAGTGATTAGGCTCTCAAATCAATTATTTAACAACTAAACCAAAGAACTTACTTAATAAATGCAAATGTCTACAGTGTACCTGGCTTTGTAGACACAGTGAGAAATTAGATACATTGCTGCCCTCAAAGAGCTGTTATTCCAAGAGGAGCATGATTAAAGAAAAACCTCATCGTGAGACTGTGGTTCCAATGACAGAAAAAAGCAGGGAGTTCTGGGGGGTACACATACAGGGAATTGTGAGTGCCTAGGGTCTAGAAAGGCTTCTCATAAGAGTTGACCCTTGCAGTGAGTTGTAGTGGGATGACTAGAAGCTAGCTAGTAGTGCCTGAGATCCTTCAAGACTTATGGAGCTGCATGTGGAAAGGCCAGGAGGTGAGAAGAAGCAAAGTCTGTCCTGGAAACACCTGGAGTTCAGTATAGTGCAGGTGAGGAAGTGGAGTCAGCTGGAGCCAGATGGCAGTAGAGCCATTGAAGGGTTTTTCAGCTGGATTAGTAAGTGATCAAATTATATTTTAAAAAGAACACTTTAAAATTGAGAGGATAGATTAGAAGAGAACAAGATTAGTGACAAAAAGATCAGTTAGGAGGTTAACAGAAATTAAAGGGAGACAGAAAGATCTTCTGAAATGGTGTCTAGCCAAGGGCAGGACTCCAAGTAAATACGTATTAAACGAACAAATGAGACCAAAAGTCCTACACTGCAGTGTTGAAGATTTTCAGAGAAGGGGAAGATCAGTGCACATTGGAAGACCTAAGATAAAGTCCATCTGTTGGCTTCTGAAAGATCTGTCGGTTCCCTAAAATGGTTATAAAATTGTATGCTCACATGCGTTTTCTAAGAGAGCAACATTAACTTTCATGAGATTCATAAAAGGTCCATGGCCCTCCAAAAGGTGGAAAACTACTGGGTCAGATGTTAGCCTAGCAGAACGGAGACCTTGTGTGATTTTTCCGTAGAGCTTTGTACTTAGTCATTTCAGTCAAGGGCTTATGTTTATGGAAGTTATCAGCTATGCTGGTGACATCAAGCTGGGAGTAGTATCTAATTATACCGGGAATCAAGGTAGTTTCAAAGAGAACCCAACATATTGGACAGAAGTGAATAAAATGTTGTAATTAGGTTCATAGATCAACTGCACTGCAGTAGTGGAGTAGCAGATGCTAGCCTTAACAATTTTTGTGAACTGTTGTTCCTCGATAGCCATTGCTCATGGGGGAGAGGGGAGAGCCCCAGGAGTCGTATGAAGTAGTAAGTGCTTCAGTGGAATTGTTTAAGAAGAGGCAGAATCCCAGGTCAGGGATATACAGCAATAAGCCTGGAGTGGCTTAAAAGAATGCTTAGAGTGCTAAAATAAAAATTGTCCCTATATGTATACCCATGGAAAATGCACTTACACAGACCTCCCTTTGCACTGTTGACAGTTGTTTGAAATTTAAAACTCATTTTAAATGGGCCTGATCTGAGAATCAGGCACAATTGATAACTCTGTTTCTGTAGAAAAATATGAAAGGAAAAAAAATGAAGACATGAAACCGCTTTTGCCTGTGGAGGCCCTACTGTGTGTTTCAGGGGTGTGTTCTCCCTACCTTGTTGCTAATATACAGGAACACTATGTTACAAGGGAAGAGTTGGTAATCTGGCTGCAACATAAGCCAGTCAGTGGTGTATATTAGAGGCATTTCCCTTTCAGAAATGGTGTGGTGCCCATGTTGTGTGCCTGTGTTGTCGTTTTTCCTAGTAGAAAGAACTAGGAGAAGAACTAGACAGGTAAAATGTTAAGGCACATTCGAAGGGCTGCTGGGGAAAAAGAAGAAGCCTTTTTTTATGTCTCTTTGTTTTCAATGAAAAGGTTTAAAAGAGCTTTTTCCAAAGCCCCAGAATTTACTTTTACTCAGTTGTGACAGTTTTGTTAGAATGAAAGCTTTGATTTACTGAAATTCCTATTCGTCAGTACAGCCATTTTAAAAGTTAGAAGGCAAAAAATTGTTTGTTTTTTTGTTATATAGCTAGAGAACTTCTTTTTTTGTTCACATTCCTTTGTTCTTAGACTCATCAAATAGAAGATTTGTGTCCTACACAGTTAGGTGTTTTCTGTCTTGTTAACCTTTAGTAGTTACCAAGCTCTTTTCTTCTCAGCATGACACATTACTTTTTAAAAAGCTCTTTAAAAATAAAACTCTCACGTTGACCCGTGGGGCTCAGTTGGTTGAGCATAGTCCCGCAAAGCGAAGGGTTGCTGATAGGATTCCTGGTCAGGACACCTGCCTGGGTTGCTCAGGTGGTCCCTGATTGGGGCGTGTGGTTGGGACACGTGCGAGAGGCAACTGATTGATGTTCCTCATGCATACGATGTCTCTCCTCTTTTGCCCTCCCTTCCCTTCTCTCTAAAAATGAATAAATAAAATTTTTTAAAAAATTAAAATCAAGCTCATTTAAATTTTTTTCTATAGAAACAAGTCCTATTTAATGTTGCAGTTTACGTGTTTTCAGTGAATTACTTGGTATGTTTTCACCAGGCATCTATTCTGTTTCGGTGCTTAGAGTGAAAAAATTAAAGATTGATGGTTGCTTCTCTCCATTTTTCACTGTCTTGACAAAAATGTGAGAACTAGGCCCTTTAGGAATCTTAATTTTATGTTTCCATTACTGTAAACTTTAAACTTTTTTGTATTTTAGACCTCCGTAGGATCCTAGGGCTCGTACAAAAGACAGAGCCCTAGGATCTAAATGATTTCTATTTATTTTTGAATAGGCAGTATATTCAAAATTAAGAAGGTATAAAGTGGTGTATAATGGAAGGGCTTTCTTCTGCTACTGTTTCTCCACAGGCACCTAATATTATCTGTCAGCTCTTTTGTCTGTCTCCTTCCAGGGCAAGGAAGAGATAAATCTGTCACATTTCTTAACATCTTTTATCACTAATTAAATCTAGTGTAGCGACAAAATAGTAATTTTGTTCCTGCATCTTTAAAAACATACATTATGTTTTGGTGGCAGCAATAGAAAGTTGTCTGTTTACTTTTGGGGCCTGGGAACCAGGGTGAGGAATGGTATCCCTAAGGGGATCAAGCTATTATCTGCATATCCTGAGTGAAGGAGTAAGATACATACCCCACTTTCCTTGTGGGGTTACCTTGATTTTTGTATTTATAATATAGATTCTCTTTGAGAGGGGAATAGATTAACTTTTTAATTCTAGGTGTAAAAGCTTCAGACCCACTTCTCATGCTCTTGTTGTTGGGGTATTTTAGAATGGAAAGAAGCTGATACAAACTACTGAGAGAGAAATTACTGGGACCATAAAGTCAAACTATTGGCTAAGAACTTGCAAAGGATCTAGGCTGTGTTTGTGATATGCTGATACATACTGAGTGGGATTCAATTAGATTGGAGGCCGGAACCCTGCCTGCTCTTGCACTAATATTTAGAGTTGAATGATAAAGGGGTGTGGGGAGCTGGGTGAAAAAGGTGAAGGGATTAGCAGTATGAATTGTTAGTTTCAGAATAGTCACAGGGGTTATAGATTACAGTATAGGGAATGTAGTCGATAATATGGTGATAACTATGTATGGTGCCAATTGTCTACTTGAAGCATCAGAGGAACCACTCTGTAAAGTACATGATTTTCTAACCACTATGCTGTACATTTGAAATAAATAGAGAATACTATGGAATGTAAACTGCAATTGAAAAATAAAAAATTTTTAAAAGAAAAAAAGAACTTACCTCATATTATCTCCCCATCATTATACACAACCCCCCTTGCAAACACTCACCCATACATACCCTGTTCCAAAAAACCAAACTCCCTTTCTTACATTGTCACTATCTGGGATCAAATACACAGATAAATAAATACAGGGGCTGGGTAGGAACCACAATGGTGATTAAATTGGGGTACACTTTTTATGATAGGGGAATATGCAGAATGGGTAGTTAGAGATTTAGAAAATCACTAAATGGAGGTTGATAGGAGAAACTAACTTTCTTTCAGTTAAGAATTTTTGAGTCATATTTAATGGGGAAAAAGACATTTCCTTTCTAAAGAGGATTTAGAGTAGTGTGAGAGGGAGGAATTGGACTGCTTCCCTTACAGTTCTGCTCCCCCCTCAACCCTCGACCCTTGCCTTTTTAAGGAAGATGTCCCAAAAAGCTCCTGATGGCCAGGCACTTATTTAAACTGACAGCTACTTGTGAAATGTTAATGGTTTTTTGACAGATAAAATAGAGCAGGGCTCTTCTTTAGTCATTACTTTACCGGAGCTTTTCAGCTCAATTTTTTTTAATCCCCAGAGATAAGGCAAGGGTATCTTTTTTGATTTTAGAGAGAGAGGAAGGAGGTGGGAGAGGGACAGAGACACTCAGGTGAGAGAGAAACATCAGTCAGTTGCCTGGAGGGGATCGGACCTGCAACCTTTTTGTGCGGGGGATAAATAAGGTTCCAACCACCTGAGCCCTAGCTTTAGCTCAATTTTAATGCAGAATGATGTTGGAAAGATTTACAAAGGAATTGGTATAGTTCATAACAATTAAAATTTTCTTATTAGTAAACATGTGAGCAACCCAGGTCACTCACCCCCACCCCTCACACACACACACACACAAACACACCTCCTCCAAGGTACAAGGCCCAGAGATAAGGCAAGCCGGGCCTTGCTGAGGAGGGTGTGTACCAGCAGAGAAACAGGAAGCTGTGCTTCAGTGCCTGGCCTGCCTGGAGGTTTCTAACTCTGGGGCAGATGTGCTGAGGTTCAGCAGCAGAGACATTGTCTTTCTGAGCCCTGGGAGCCATGCTGCTCGCCATAAATACTTTAAAATGTCAGTAATTTATTTGTAGAGAGAAATATGACTGCTTTACAGCTTAAAGAGCTTTCACATTCAGGTCTTTACAGGAGAAGACGAGATCGTGCTGATAGTTTGAGACTAACTGGGGAGGAAGAGATAAGGTGAGTGCAAAGTCATGGTTGGTTAAAGGTCAAGGCACCTAATGATTGCAGTGGATGAAGTAATGGGGAGTACACATTGAGAAGATTCCACTAGGAACCTCTTGTGCTTGATTGGAACTGTGCAAAACTAGAATTCTTTTTTCATTTTCTTCACAAATCCTGTAAGTTGTTTTAGCTCTTCCCCAAATCTGTGGTATTTTTATGTCTTTAAAAACTATATAATTACCGCAGTAATATTTAAAATAGGAAACAACTGATTTTATCCCCCTGGCTTAAAAATAGATTGCTTTGGTTTATTAGAACATGTTTCTGTGAGGAGTTCTTACTTAATTTTTTATGGTGAGTATAGTTTGTGGTGTTTTGGATGGGGGTCAGGGAGTGTTCATACAGGATACTTTGTTATTGAAATGGATTTCACAAAGGAATGCAGAGAAATTATTGCAGGTAACTTAGGAAGGAAGGGCATCAAATAACAAGACCATTTTAACTAAAAACATTGGGGGGGGGTTGTTTTCAAAGTTAATTTGCCTGAAACAGCACAATTTTGGCTTTTTTTTAACTGTGGTTTTTTTTTTTTTTTTAAGATTTTAGGTACTGTAAAGCCCCTGCATCTTTAATACAGCTTAACACACAGTGTTAAAATACCCTAAAGTCTGTGTTTCTGAAACAAAGTGTTCCTGTTTTAGTGCTGACAGAAGGCTGCAGTAAAGAGAAACTTCCTTTTCTTTTTACTTCATATACTGTATAGTACTTAATTTGTTTACAGTCTTTCAAGTGAATGTTCCAGTTAGGTGATAAGAGGAATATTTATGTCATGTACTATTGCTCTTTTTTCTATAAATTCATTTTTAGAGTTTATTTTAAATTCTTTATTTAAATTTGACAGGGAAAATGTTACAAGGAATCTTTTTTTTTTCTAAGCAGTATTTATCTTTTATTGTTTATTCTGTTACAGTTGTCCCAATTTCTTTTTTTCCTCTTTTGCTCCTTACTACCCAGCCCACCCCTCTTGCCCACAGTGAGTCCCCTTTCCATTATGTCCATAAGTCATTCATACATGTTCTTTGACTACTCCTTTCCCCTTCCACTGTTCTCCACCTCCCTCCTTCCTCTCTACAGCTATTGGTCTGTTCCATATTTCCATGCCTCTGGTTCTGTTTTCCTCATTAGTTTATTTTGTTCATTAGACTCCAGTTATAAGTGAAGTCATAAGGTATTTTTCCTTTGTCGATGACTTATTTCACTTAGCACAATATTCTCTAGTTCCATCCATGCTGTTGCTAAAGGTAGGTCTCCTTGCTTTCTTTCCGCTACGTAGTATTCCATTGTGTAAATGTACCACAGTTTTTAAATCCACTCATTTACTGATGAGCACTTGGGCTGTTTCCAACACTTTGGCATTGCAAATAATGCCATGAACAAAGGGGTCCATGCATTCTTTTGAATTAGTGTTTCGGGCTTGTTAGGGTATATTCCCAGCAGTGGAATCACTGGATCATAAGGCAGTTACAATTTTAATTTTTTGAGGAAATTCTATGATGTTTTCCACGGTGGCTGTGCCAGTCTGCGTTCCCACTAACAGTGCACCAGGGTTCCCTTTTCTCCACATCCTCGCCAGCACTTGTTGTCTGTTGATTTATTGATGATAGCCATTCTGACAGGTGTGAGGTGATATCTCATCATGGTTTTGATTTGCATCTCTCTGATGGCTAGTGATATTGAGCACTTTTTCATATGTCTATGGGCATCTGTGTGTCCTCATTGGAGAAGTTTCTATTCTGGTCCACAAGAAAGTTTTTTTAAAACTTATATTAAATTTGTATTACTATTTTATTTTTTCCCCATCCCTCCACACCCTTCCCTTTGGGAGCCATCAGCTTGTTCTCTGTACCAATGAGTCTATTTCTGTTTTGTTCTTTTTTTTCTTATCCTCACCTGAGGACTTGCTTATTGATTTTAGAGAGTGGGGGATGGAGGAAGAGAGAGAGGGATCCCGAAGTGGGATGTCTGAAGGCCAGCACTAGTGAGGTCCTGTGGGCGGTGGTGGCAGCATTCACCAAGTAGCTCTGCTCAGAGTGACATGTTCTCCTTTCTCTGTAAGCTGATTACTTCTATTCTATTGACTTCTAGTTTTCTGCAATTTGTACTTTTCTATACCAACATTGGCTTTTGTTTTATAAAATAATAGATGATTATTTTTAATGAGTGCAGGATTCTGCTGGTACAAGAGTCCTTCCTCTTTCTGTTTTTAAAAAAGTTTTACTGCCATATTGGCATTTCATTCTCACTATTACCTATTTTGGGTTTCTGGTGTGCTTTGTCTTTCAAAGTACCTCCAGTCTCTTCACATGTACACTTTTGTATTACCTCAGGTTGAGTTTTTCCCATATGCATGTGTACATCTCACAGTCTGCCTACAATTCACACAGAAATCACAGAAAGGCCTTTAATTTACCAAAGGTAAAAAACTGTATGTATTAGGATATTTTATACATAGACCTCAGTTGAGATGTATACTTAGGAAAATTATTTTTAAACATAGTAACATAGTAACATAGTAAACAATACAAAATGCCCCTCGAATTTTGCTTCCCATGGAAATCTGATACACTATTTGTTATAACTTTAACTATGAAATCATACAGGTCCAGTTGTTTCACAAAGCGGGTTTGGGATGGGCTACATTCCAGGTATGCTGTATATAGTTTGAATTATATATAAATTACCCCTTCTTCCGGCCTCTGTTTTAGTATTTTGCAAGATTTAATCAGTTTTACACCTGGTGTCTCTCACTTTATTATTTGAGGGCAAAATAGACCTCTCCTCTCATCATGGAAAGAGAAAGAGGTGTGTCTGATTGGTCCCAAGATTCTTTGAGCTGTGCCATTCATGACACTGTGTTTGCATTTGTTTTTGCTTTGTTTTATCATTTCTATAGGGAAGAGGCTTGTGACCAGTACTAGTCTTGTACCGTATTGTTGTTTGTTGATCACAAGTAAATTAATGTCTTCTCTTAAATCTCATTCATCTATTTACACTTTCTTGGAAGAAAAAAATCAAATGTCACTTATAGCAGACGCTTCATGTAAATTGTTAGCAAGTAATGACTAAGGTCAGATGATTAAGAACTTTATAACAGAAAGCTCTGCTATGTTTTAATTTTTATATACAATTATGACAATTGGCACATTGTAAGAATATAAACCTTTGATTTTTAAAGTTTATTTTTACTATTTATTTATCACTTTATTATATCACAATTCCTTTCATAATGTAAATACTGTATATTGAACAAATTAAATGTCAAATATTTTATTACCATAGTTCATGTTAATAATGGGGCTTTTAAGTATGTAGAGATTTTTTTGGTTAACATTCAATGCAAAAGTACTACATTGTGTATAACTTAAGATCTGAATTTTAAGGGATTCCATAATATGTATACTATGTTTTTATCTGAAGTAATAAATAAACTATGATCTTGAAAGTACCTGAAAAAAAAAACACTAATTATCTGCTAACGTGGAACTTAGTGTATGGTTGGAAAAGATAGGCTCAGAGATAATTAAGAGATACTGTTTTGTTAGAAGAATGACCAAGATGCTATAGGAGCAGAGTGCATTAATTATCTATTACTGAGTAACAAATTACCCAAAAACTTAAGAGGTAACATGAGTTAGCAAGCTTTTTTGTAAAGGGTCAAATAATAAATAGTTTAAGCTTTATAGATGGTACAGATTGTACAGTCTGTGTCACAACTACTCAAATCTGCTATTGTATGACCACACCCATAGAAAATATGAAAATGAATTAGTGTCACTCTGTGTTCCAACAAAATTTTATTTACAGAAGCAGACAGTGAACCAGATTTTAATACCTATGAGTATTAATTTGCTAACTGTAGGCTTAAAACAGGAAACATTTGTTATCTCATAGTGTGTGCGTGCCAGGATTCAGGTACAGCTTAGTTCAATGCCTCTGACCACTGTTCTTTCATGAGATTGCTGTTAGGCTTTCAATTAGGGCTGCATTCTTCTTAAGGCTCAAATGGAGGGAGTGATCCAAGAGAGGGACAGATAGCTCAAGATGGAAGCCACAGTCTTTTTATAACTTGATCTCAGAAATGACCTGTTATCACTTTTGCTGTGATAAGAAAACAGTTGTTGCACCCTGGATGGTGTTGCTCAGTGGATTAAGTGCCAGACTGGGAACCAAGGGGTCACTGATTTCGATTCCCAGTCAGGGCACATGCCTGAGTTGCAGGCCAGGTCCCTGGTTGGGGGTGCATGAGAGCCAACCACACATTGATGTTTCTCTCCCTCTCTTTCTCCCTCCCTTCCCCTCTTTCTAAAAATAAAAATAAAGTTTAAAAATTGTGAAAAAAAGAAAACACTTATTGAATAAAACAAAGGGAATACAATACCGTGTTTTCATTATTAGAGGCCAGTAAGTCTAGCCTATACTCAGGAAGGGGGGGGGGGTTACACAAAGGTATGAATGCTGTTAAAGAAGGAAATTATTCATGACATTTGTTAAAGAAGAGTAAGGCAGACTTTATTCAGGACCATTGAGATAGGTATAGAGACCACTGCAATGGTATTTTGCAGTAGGGGAGAGATTGGGCTGAACTCCTGATACAACAAGGAAAAGTGGGGATTAGCCAAGGCGAACAGTAAGAATCAGTATATGGAAATTTACTGAGAGAAAACATCAAAAGTCAGTAGGGATTCTGGTGAAACTGTTCTAACAGAATTCTTGATGAAGACAGGCAGGGTGATCAGACATTACCTGGGAGATAGTGGAGGATGAGGACCCAATTCAATATAGAGAGTGATCAGATATCAAGGATGGAGGATTGTAGTTAAACTGACTTAGCAGGGTTATTGCTAAAACTGGAAAATGTAGAGGCAAGCATGGAAGCTCAAAAGTCAGGGTCTAGTCAAAAAGAGAGCTCAAAAGAGCCTAACTAGACTATGGTCAAGGAGAGAATCTTTGTCAATACCAGGAGGTGGGGTCAGAGGTTGTCTTAGGGACTGCCTTCTACCCAGGGGTAAACTATGTAATTAACTCCAAGTGGGGATCCTAGGAGAAATGAAGTCAGGATGCCCAACATCACTCACATGCAGTGCACAGGGAATAAGAATACCACCAAATCGTATCAAATACCTGCTTGTTAGATCAGCCTTCTGTTTCTCTTCATTCAGAATATATGTCTCTGAGTCATCTCATCTCTATCACTGACCACTGTCCTTCGAGGTCTGCTTGCACCTTCATAAATGAGTAGAGTGCCACATCTGTCTCCCATGTTTTCTTTCCATTCTGCTATATTTGTCCCTGATTTCAGTTTTCACTTATTATTTTATTGCTGGGCTTCAGTCAATATTTGCTGAGTAAAAACAAAGGGAAACCAGGAAAGAGACTAACACGTATTGTAGAACATCTGTGAACCTAGCACTGTTGGACATTTTTACATGTTCTCTTGTTAAATCCTCCCTTTATCCAATTGAAGGGGTAAGACTGGGATTGGAGATCTCAGCCCATTTCTTCTCATCATACATCCCCCTGCTCTCTGTAGCACCACATGCTTCTGTGGGAGCACAGGACACAGTATAGCCTATGTTACTGTTAGTTGTATGTGCTTCTCAGCTCCTAGCAGTATAAGATGTGTAAAGGCAAAGCTGTGCATTGATCATTTGTGTGAGTTTTTTTCCCCCTGATTTTTTCCTTCACAGTGGCTTCTACATAATAGATACTCAGTAAAAGTTCACTGTGTGCATGAAAAAATGAAAATCATGACAGCTTGTTGTCAACATATTCCCTCATATCAGCATGTCTCAGCTGATCCTTATGGTCACATATCACTGATCCAGACCATCTGTCAGATTGTTTTCCCTCTTTGACGGCAGCCTTAATCCAGTCTTCCCTCTTACACATTTATAGTAAGTAGTGAGATTTTTCCTTTCCCTCCAATATTTCTGACTCCAAAACCCTCCTTCATGACCAGTCTGCCTGCCTCTTCTGGCTGCTGTGTTTAATGCCCTACATTCTTTGTGGCCAGCTGTTCAGGGCTATTATCATTCCCTGGACCCATTTTCAATTCAAATCACTCTCAAATTCGTAATTTCTGGGTGAATAAGTTATGTGAAACAGATTTCTGTTCTACACCTTCAACTTCCTGGTTACTGCTAAGCATTGTTCCTGTTCTTATTTTATTGTCTTTTCTCATCACACTCACAGTTATATAACTGTTTGAAACTTCTCTTGTCATTGGTTTTCTTAACACCACCCTACTGTCCTGTCCATAGCTTCTCTCTTACTTTTCTGAAACTATCTAAACTAAGTGGTATGATTTTTCTCTGTATCCTCATCCGCAGCTTATTTTTGTTTAAATAAGCTTTGTTTAAGGATAATTTTAGATTTATAGGAAAGTTATGAAACTAGTACAGTTGTTCCTCTCTTTATCTCAATTTGATTCCTTTGATTTTGGTCCTACTGGCACCCTTCATCTCTAAGGTTTGTCCCTCTACTCTCCTAGTTGAGTCTTGCTTCTCAAAGGGCTGCTCATATTTAACTCCTACTTATTTAGCATCTTTGCTGTCTTCCCACTTCCCTTAGGTGACAGATGGCTCGAGCCACACCGTAACTTTGGATTCTTATTACCTAACTCCACATTCCTAATCCTCTTCATTCCAGCTTTTGACCCCACCACATCACTGACCCACATCATTTGATCAGTGGAGAGCAACAGCAACAGCAACAGGCTCTGGCTAACTTACACAGAAAAGAATTTTATTGGAACGATTTCAGGTTCCTCACAGAACTGACAGAAATGAGAGATTAAAGAACTAGACTTAGAATGGGCGGGAGCCAAGGGCAGCAGACAGCATAGACACAGTTCCACTGGTAGGACAGGCTGGCCAAGGGCAACAATTGAAGTTGTACCAGGAAAGAGTATGGTGTTGGCAGAGCCCAGGTCAGGTGCCGGCACTGTACTGCTAGCTGGTAGGGGAGGAAGTGTCTATAGTGGGAGGGGAACCCATTTCCCAGTCCCAAGGGTTTCACCCTAAATCATTATTTTCCCTTTACTACCCCTTGAAATTTCATAACAGTAATACTTCCTCCTTCCTAAAAATTTCTCCTTCCTTCATCTCTCCAGCACTGCCTTTTCTTAATGTTCATACTAGTTATTACTTCTTTTAACTTTCTTCTCTGTTGTCCCTACAGTATTTCCAAAGCTCTTTGTATTCATGGCTTCAGATAACATCTGTGTGAAGGTGACTATCAAATCCAGGCCAAGAGTCATTTCTAACTCTCATTTACTGGCTACCATAATTTAAACTAGTGGACATTCAGTTAATATTTGTGAATGAGTAAATTAGCAAAATGAACTATGAAAGCCTTTTATTAGATCATTTATTGAAGAAGCAGGGAAATTAGAATAGAGTATTTGGAGTTTTCTTTCCAAACTAAAATATTACCTTCTAAGGGCTACATGTTTAGTTATAGTTTTAGCATAAATGGGGATTTCAAAACAAGACTGTGACTAAACCTCTTTCCAAACCTCCCTCCAAAACAAGGATCTTCTTTCTAGTTGAAGTAGTGAAATGTTTTGGTGTATTTTATAATATGCAAAGATATTTCAGTATTTGTTTTTGAAGATAAAAAATATGACTGCTGTAGACACAGCAATCAGACAAGAAAAGGCATAAAAGGCATCCAAATTGGAAAGGAGTCATTGTTTGCAGATGACATGATAGTGTACATAAAAAGCCCTACAGACTCCACCAAAAAACTACTTGACCTAATACATGAATTTGGCAAAACAGCAGGATACAAAGTCAATATTCAGAAATCAAAGACATGTTTGTACACCAACAACGAAGTATCAGAAACAGAAATTGGGATAAAATCCCATTTACTAAAGCAACAAGAAAAATAAAGTACCCAGGAATAAACCTAACCAAGGAGGTTAAAGACCTATACTCAGAAAACTACACAACACTGAACAAAGAAATTAAGGAATACACAAATGGAAGCATGTACCATGCTCATGGATTGGCAGGATTAACATCATCAAAAGGGCATACTACCCAAAGGTATTTATAGGTCCAATGCAATCCCCATTAAAATACCAATGACATATTTCACAGATACAGGAAAATATTTCAAAAATTTATATGGAATCATAAACAACCCTGAATAGCCTCAGTAATTTTGAGAAAGAAGAACGAAGCAGGAGGATCACAATACCTGATTGTTAAATTGTATTACAAGGCCACTGTAATCAAAAGAGCCTGGTACTGGCATAAGAACAGACACATAGATCAACAGAACAGAATAGAGAGCCCAGAAATAAACCCATGTCCCTATGGTCAATTAATATTCAACAAAGGGGGCAGGAGCATAAAGTGGAGTAAAAATAGCCTTTTGAACAAATATTGTTGGGAGATCTGCACAGCTACATGCAAAAGAATGAAACTTGACCATCAACTTACACCACACACAAATAAACTGAATATGGATAAGATTTAAATATAAATCATGACACCATAAAAGTCCTAGAGAAGAACATTGGCAGGAAAATCTCAGATATTCCGCGCAGCAATATTTTCACTGATGTGTCCCCTAGAGCAAGGGACATAAAGGAAAGAATAAACAAATGGGACTACATCAAATTAAAAAGCTCTGCACGGCTAAAGAAAACATCAGCAAACTAAAAACGGAACCAACCATATGGGAAAATATATTTGCCAATGATATCTCGAACAAAGGTTTGATCTCCAAAATATATACAGAACTCACACAGCTCCACTCCAGGAAGACAGACAATCCAGTTAAAAAATGGGCAAAGGACCTGAACAGACACTTCTCCAAGGAGGACATACAGAGGACCCAGAGACATATAAAAGGATGCTCTATATCACTAGCCATCAGAGGGACTGAAATTAAAACCACAATGAGATGTTACTTTACACCAATCAGAATGGCCATTATAAACAAATTAACAAACAACAAGTGCTGGCAAGGTTGTGGAAGAAAGGGAACCCTAGTGCACTGTTGGTGGGAATGCAGCCTGGTGATGCCACTGTGAAAAACAGTATGGAATTTCCTCAGAAAACTAAAAATGGAACTGCCCTTTGACCCGGCAGTTCCACTGCTGGGAGTATACTCAAAGAATCCTGAAACACCAATTCAAAAGAACTTATGCACCCCAGTGTTTGTAGCAGCATTATTTACATTAGTCAAGTGCAGGAAACAGCCTAAGTGCCCATCAGTAAATGAGTGGATCAGAAAACTGTGGTATATTTACACAATGGAATACTACGCAGCAGAAAGAAAGAAGGAGCTCCTACCCTTCACAACAGCATGGATGGAACTGCAGAACATTATTCTTAGTGAAATAAGCCACACACTGAAAGACAAATACCATATGATCTCACTTATAAGTGGAACCTAATCAACAAAACAAACAAGTGAGTAAAATATAACCAGTGATACGGAAATAAAGAATAAACTCACAGTGATCCAGAGGGGAGAGGGTGGAGGATAATGGGGAATGGAAGGGAAAGCATCAAGTTAAGAAACATGTATAAAGGACCCATGGACAAGGACAACAGGGAAGGGGGGAGGGTTGAGTGTGGGAGGTGGGGGTGTGTAGGGCAGGGGAGAGTAATGGGGGGAAAAGTGAACAGCTGTAATTGAACAACAATAAACATTTAAAAATATATATGACATTATTTTTACTCAGTTTAAAAATAACAATGCTTCTTTGATCATAGTTGCTTAAAGCAATATTGACAGGTTTTGTGGCTACCATAACCAGCTCTGCAGTTTAAGCAGAGACTTTTTGCTGTCACCTGTATATCTCAGTGTTGCTATTAGCTGTTAATAACTACTTAAAGAAAGCACTGTCAATTGGCAATAAATTGAAGTTGTACATTTTATTGTCAAAGTTCTGATTGCTTTGCATAATGGGAATGAAAAAAATGACAGTATTATTGAGAAGTATGAGTATGCATGGAACTAGAAAGGAACCATGAGGTTATGTGTGAGCTTCTAATTTGTAATGTTCCAGCCTTGTCTTTGGGGAAATGAAATACTCGTAGGATTGTTTTTAGGCAAGATTCGTCCTAGGATGGTCTTCTGCAAAACATAGAGACACTGTGATTGTTTTAATTATCAGTTTAAAGTGGTACCTACCGGTAAGTTAACTTTCACTCATAATAGAAATGGTGAAGTATCGGACCATTTCAAAAAGACAGTCAGCATTTTTTAGAGCTGCTGATTGTCACAAGAAGAGACAAAAACAAAACAAAACAAACGAAAAAATGCAGTTATACAGCAAGTTTTTCGTTTAAGAATCTCAGAAAAGGATCAGAAGTTCTAGTCAAAAGGTTTTCAGAGAATCGTTTTTTTCCTGACAGTATTTCCCTGGGGCCTGTGGTATAAAAGCAATGATGGTCTGTGAAGGTGATATGAGAAGGGGGGAGGGGCTGAATAGTAGACTCTGGATTCTGGATTCTTTTCCTGATCACCTTCCTTTTGTCTTTCCTGTGGCAGCTACTGGGACATCATAGCTTAGGAGAGCATGACTTAAAAGGTAGTGGAGGTCAGCCAGCCCCTATTTAGGAGTCTGCAATTTTGAAACAGTGGAATTCAAGCATGTCTGTACTGAGCTTCCTTCAAAATTCGCTGTGTTGCTGCATTACACCCTATAGAAAATAAGAGCTAAAATACATGTCAAAGTTACATGCTGAAGAATTTATGGTTCAAATGATATGATGTATGGAATTTGCTTCAAAATATTTTATCTGAAGACTAGATACTGGTCATGATTTGACAACTTTTGGAGTTATCAAAATAATAGGTTTGATGGGGATTCATTGTACTATTCTCTCTAGTTTAAATGTGTTTTAAATCTTCAGTAATCAAAGTTTAATTTTTTGTGTATGTATCATGATAAGTGACACAATTCTAACTTTATTCTCTTAAGGTAACTATCACCTTATAATTTATCTACAACCAGAATATAGTTATTCTGTTTGGCAAAGCTTCCCATGTAATTTTGAGCATATTAAATAGACCTAATTAGTTTGAAAACTTTTATAAGATGAGAGAATAAATCCTTGAGGTATTTCAGGGCCCGTTGGAACAACCCAAACCGAAACCCTGGGAAAGTGATAGACCCTGACACTGGGGTTTATGACAACAATACGGGTTGGGGTGGGAGGTTAATCTATCACTTTCAACAAAGCTAATGTTTTCATCCCAAGATTCAGAGAGAATTGCCTATCGCTGACCATGTAGGGGGTGAGGAGGAGGCTGTCTGCAGAGTCTGGAGAGACAGAAAAGGATTAGAATACTCTGTCCAAACCTTGCAGAGACAGGGTTAGGGGATTAGCATGGGTTGAACATCCCCTGCCCACAGCTTACCTAGTCGCATGTCCCAAAGGACAGAGGAGAGGGAGAAATAGAGAATGTCCCCATACAGACCACCAAAATGTTAGGGTGGTTGGTGATGCGGGCTGTGAAAGAATTCTCAAAAGAGAAGAAAGTGCAGAGAGTAAAGTTTTTCTTCAAGTTCCAAGAGAGGAGAGGGGCTTGATTTAGAGAGATACGCCAACAGCGAAATGTTGGGGCTTTGAGCTTTTATTAGGAGATTGGAATGGTTGTAGAGAAGGATATTTCAGTTGGTCTTGTAGAGACTGCAACTTGTTTCAGTGTCATCTTTGGGTGCACAGTCTGGTCATTGAGGTCTGACATATCCTGTTTCTTAAGTTCCCAGAGTCTCTGTGCTTTCAGGGTACTACCACTAATTTTCTCATCCTGAGGATAGAGGCTCATAAAACGAAAGTCAGTCATGAGATATGAGGTCTAGCTAGCTCTGGCAAAGAGAGCCTTGAAAATGGGCCTTTTGTCCTAGTACTCCTCCCATTCCTTCCTAGTTTCAAAGGCAGATACAATTGTTTTGAATTGCTAAGTGAGACATGTCCTTCATATTGGATAAAGGGCCCATGAGGTTCTACGAACAGTCAGAATCCTGACTTTAGCCTCTTGTATCCTGGGTTCAATCAGGAGTGAAGAACCACACAGTAATTAGAACAAGGAAGATGACTTAATATAAAGATAGAATTATTAACTCTAGCAGGGGGTTGAGGTAATAAGGGATTGGCTAGTAAGAAGTAGAGAGAATACTCAAGAGTATAGGAATAGCAGCTACAAGTTGCAGCCACTACTCCAGGGCTGAGATAGAACCCCCAAGGAGAAGCTCCTGCCCACCCATCACCCACAGGACACACTGCACAGGCTCTCAGAATGGCAGAGAAGTTGCTTGGTGCCAGGCCAGCAAAACTTGCTAGAAATCTGAACTTTAGAATACCCTCCCTCTAGGGTGCCAGGGAAGGCCATTCTGGTGAGATGTCTCACCAGAAGCATTCTATTACAGAACTGCCCAGAGGGGGCTGGGGGGGAGGGTTTTAGTGTGCTGCAGGCTGCCTGCCTCTGGCTGCTTCTGGCTGCCCTGCCTGTGGGAGCTGGACACTGACAAAGTTCTGTATGCTGCAGGAGCCTAGTGTGGAAGAAAGTCCTAACCCCAGTTCTATGTGCTGCAGGAGCTTGCCAAGTGAGCACGCAGGGCCAGGATGCAAAACCCTTTTCTCCAACGGGTCACTTTGGTGCCCTTCACTGAAAAGCCCTGGTGCCAACTGGCAGAGGAGAAAGACCATTTTCACAGAGCAGGCAAAACTTCATAACTGGAACACCAAAGAGGTCCAGTAACACTCCATCAGGGGAATGAGTGGGTCTGTCTGCTCTCATCATTACCATGCTTTTATATATTATCGCTAGTTTTTTTTATCATTATTATTTTTTGTTCAGGTATCAGACTTTATTCCTCAGGAAGAGTGAGTTATTAGATTGGTGTTTTAGAAGAAATGCAAGAGAAGTTGAAAACACAATAGAAATTGGTGTTTCAGAAGAAAATTTTTAGAAAAGTTTAAAAAATGTACAAACACTTCAAATCTAATTTGCAATGAGATATAGATACTTAAATTAACATGTGCTTTTTGATGCTTTGCCTGGCCTGTTTTTAGTCATGCATATAAAATATTTAGAGAACCATGAAGGCTTCTGGTACATTTCAAATTAGTATTTAATAATAACTATGATGATAACAACTAATATTTAATGGAAACTTAAAACATGCCAGGTACTGTATGAAGCACTTCAATGCATTATTTCATTTATTCTTTTTTTATTAAATACTTTTCAATGTTATTGTTCTTCAAGTACAGTTTTCTGCCTTTTCCAGCCACCCTGGCCATGCCCACCTCCCTCCCCTGTTTCCACCACCCCCTTGTTTTGTCCATGTGTCCTTTATAGTTGTTCTTGTAAATCCTTCACCCTTTTACCCCCATTATCCCCTCCTATCTCCCCTCTGGTTGCTATCAGTTCTTAATTTCAATGTCTCTGGATATATTTTGCTTGCTTGTTTGTTTTGTTGATTAGGTTGCAGTTAAAGGTGAGATCATGTAGTATTTGTCTTTCACAGCCTGGCTTATTTCACTTAGCATAATGCTCTCTAGTTCCATCCATATTGTCGCAAAGCGTAGGAGCTCCTTCCTTTTTTTCCTGCATAGAATTCCATTCTGTAAATGTACCATAGTTTTTGATCCATTCATTTACTGATGGGCACTTAGGCTGCTTCCAGCACTTGGCTATTATAAATTGTGCTGCTATGAACATTGGGGTGCATAGTTTCTTTTGGATTGGTGTTTCAGGGTTCTTAGGATGTAACCCTAGCAGTGGAATTGCCGGGTCAAAAGACAGTTCCAGTTACAGTTTTCTGAGGAAATTCCATACTGTTTCCATAGTGACTGCACCAGTCTGCATTCCCACCAACAGTGCACTAGGGTCCCCTTTTCTGCACAACCTCTCTGACACTTGTTGTTTGTTGCTTTGTTTATGAGATACAGTTCTCACAATGGTATCTAATTGTGGTTTTAATTTGCATCTCCCTGATGGTTAACAATACTGGTCATTTTTTCATATGTCTCTGGGGCCCTCTGTATGTCCTCCTTGGAGAAGTGTGTGTTCCAGTCCTTTACACATTTTTGAATTGTGTTGTTGGTCTTCTTAGAGTCATGTGAGTTCTTTATATATTTTGGAGATCAAACCCTTGTCCCAGGTATCATTGGCAAATATGTTTTCCCATATAGTTGGTTCTCTTTTGATTTTAATGCTGTTTTCTTTAGCCATGCAGAAGCTTTTTATTTTGATGAGGTCCCATTTGCTTATTCTTTCCATTATGTCCCTTGCTTTAGGGGACGTGTCTGTGAGGAAGTTGCTGTGTGGAATGTCTGAGATTTTCCTGCCAATGTTTTCCTCTAGGACTTTTATGGTGTTACGACTTATATTTAAGTCTTTTATCCACCTTGAATTTATTTTTGTGTATGGTCTAAGTTGGTAATCCAGTTTCATTTTTTTACACATAGCTGTCCAGATCTCCTAACACCATTTGTAGAAGAGGCTATTTTTGTTCCATTTTCTGCTTCTTCCTCCTTTGTCAAATATTAATTGACGGTAGAGACTTGGGTTCATTTCTGGGCTCTCTGTTCTATTCCATTGGTCTATGTGCCTGTTTTTATGCCAATACCAAGCTATTTTGATTACAATGGCCCTGTAATACAGTTTGATATCAGGTATTGTGATCCCTACTGATTTGTCCTTCTTTCTTAGAATTGCTGCAACTATTCGGAGTCGTTTATGCTTCCATATAAATTTCTGAATTGTTTGTTCTATATCTCTGAAATATGTCATTGGTACTTCAATAGGGATTTCATTGAATCTATAAATTCCTTTGGGTAGTGTGGCCATTTTGATGATGTTAATTCTTCCGATCCATGAGCATGGTACATGCTTCCATTTGTTTGTGTCTTCCTTACTTTCTTTCTTCAATGTTGTGTAGTTTTTTGAGTACAGGTCTTTTGCCTCCCTGGTTAGGTTGATTCCTAGGTACGTGATTTTTCTTTTGCTATATCAAATGGGATTTTTTTCCTGATTTCTGTTTCTGCAGTTTTGTTGGTGGTGTACAGGAATGCCTTTGATTTCTGAGTATTGACTTTGTATCCAGCTGTTTTGCCAAATTCATTTATTAGGTCGAGTAGTTTTTTGGTGGAGTCTATAGGATTTTCCATGTACACTATCATGTCATCTGCAAACAGTGACAGTTTCATTTCCTCCTTTCCAATTTCGATGCCTTTTATTTCTTTTTTACTTGTCTGATTGCTGTGGCTAGGACTTCCAATACTATGTTGAATAGGAGTGGTGAGAGAGGGCATCCTTGTCTTGTTCCTGATCTTAGTGGGAAAGTTCTAAGTTTTTGTCCATTGAGTATAATGATGGCTGTAGGTCTCTCATATATGTATGGCCTTTATTATGTTGAGGAATGCTCCCTCTATTCCCACTTTGTTCAGTGTTTTCATCATAAATGGGTGCTGTACCTTATCAAATACTTTTTCCACATCTCATCATGTGGAAAAACATGATATGATCATGTTATTTTTGTCTTTGCTTTTGTTTATGTGGTATATTATGTTTATTGATTTGCAAATATTGTACCATCCTTGCATCCCTGGGATGAATCCCACTTGATCGTGGTATATGATCTTTTTAATATATTGCTGGATGCGGTTTGTCAATATTTTGTTGAGGATTTTAGCATCTATGTTCATCAGTGATACTGGCCTGAAGTTTTCTCTCTTTGTTGTGTCTTTATCTGGTTTGGGGATTAGGATGATGTTGGCTTCATAAAACGAGTTTGGGAGTGTTCCATCTGCTTGAATTGTTTGAAATAATCTGTGGAGTATGGGGGTTAGCTCTTCCTTAAATGATCTGTGGAATTCTCCTATGAAACTCTCTGGTCCAGGCCTTTGTGTGTCAGAAGCTTTTTGATTACTGTTTAAATTTCATCGGGTGTTACTGGTCTGTTCAGGCTTTCTGCTGCTTCTTCACTGAGTGTTGGAAGGTTATATTTTTCTAGAAATTAGTCCATTTCATCTAGGTTTTCACATTTCTTGGCATATAGTTCTTTGTAGTAATTTCTTACAGTCCTTTGTGTTTTGGTGATATCAGTGGTAGTCTCTCCTCTTTCATTTCTGATTGTGTTTATTTGGATCCTCTCTCGTTTTTTCTTGATGAGCCTACTTAAAGGCTTGTTGATACTGTTTATCTTTTCAAAGAACCAGCTCCTGGCTTCATTGATCCTTAAAATTGTGTTTTTAGTCTCTATGTCATTTAATTCTGTTCTGATCTTGGTTATTTCCTTCCTTGTACTTGCTCTGGGTTGTCTTTGTAGTTGTTCCTCGAGTTCTTCTAGGTGTAGGGTTAGGTTGTTTGTTTGAAATGTTTCTATTCTTTTTAGGTAGGCCTGTATTGCTATGAACTTCCCTCTCAGGACTGCCTTTGCTGTGTCCCATAGGTTTTGGATTGTTGTGAGTTCATTTTCATTTGTTTCCAGAAACTTTTTGATTCCTTCCCTAATCTCATTCTTCACCCATTCATTGTTTAATAGCATGCTATTCAATATCCATGTTTTTTAGTGTTTTGGGTTTTTCCTTTGGGGTTGGTTTCTAATTTCAGTCCCTTGTGGTCAGACAAAATGCTTGATATGATTAAGTTTTCTTGAACTTGTCGAGGTTTGTTTTGAGTCCTATAATGTGATCTATATTTGAGAATGTTCCATGTTCCTTTGAAAAGAATGTTTATTTTGCTTGTTTGGGATGAAAGACTCCATATGTATCAGTTAAGTCCATTTCATCTAGGGCATTGTTAAATGCCACAATATCTTTGTTCATATTTTGTTTGGAAGATCTGTCACCTCTGACAGTGGGGTGTTGAAATCCCCTACTCTAATTGTGTTGCTGTCAATATCTTTCTTGAAGTCCTCCAATATTTTCTTTATGTATTTGAGTGCTCCTATGTTGGGTGCGTATATATTTACAATGTTTATGTCTTCTTGGTGGATTCTTCCTTTGAGTATTATGAAGTGACCTTCTGGGTCTCTCTTTATGGCCCTTCTTTGGAAGTCTATTTTGTCTGATATGAGTACTGCTACCCCTGCTTTTTTTTTCCTGTCCATTTGCTTGGAAGATTTGTTTCCAGCCCTTCACTTTCAGTCTGTGTAGGTCTTCTGTCCTGAGGTGGGTCTCTGTGGGGGAGCTTTACCATGGAGCCCCCTGTCTGCCACGGATCAGAATAAATCTACCAAGACATGATCTCCTTGGGGAGGAGAGGTGGTCGATCTCTCAGAGGAGAAGGGCCAAGAGCCTTTTCCTCCATGGGCTTTTATTAGGTTCATTTTGCACAGGAATACAGGTGAAGTTCATCAATCATTGTCAGGCAGTAAGGGTCAAAGAATAGATAATATATAGAGAACTTTGAGGGCTTATTTTGAGTTAGGGTCTGTTAGTTAAAGGGCTATAAAACTTTGGGAAACAAACTCATTTTAGGCTTGGACCCTTATCATTTAACCTGAGGATATAAACAAAGCAGGTTTAACAGGATTTTATGCATTCTTTCTTAGGCCTGATTCCCTAGGGAATCTGCCCTTTCCAGCACAGGACTGCACCGCCCTCTGTCATTGTTTCAGGCTTAAGTCAGGCAAGGGAAGTAAGGCAGCCAAGAGATTAGGAGACTTCTTGCGGACAGAATGAGGACTCAGGCTATGTCAAAGCCGAGGGGCGAGGGTCCATCACCGCCTTTTCCTGTAGCCCCCCGAGTCCTTCCCTACAAGCTTATTCATGGTGACCAGAGCCTGTCTTAGGTTGATCCTCCTTTGAGGAATCTTACCCGTCATTGGCTAACCGGTCAAACTCAGGGCCAAGCAAGGTAAAGTGGGCAGAGATGGCACCCCTGCCAGGGAGATAAGCTTTGTCTCCTTAGTGGCTTATGGTCCCGAGGTCTCTGACTCAGCCTTAACCATGGGGGGTTACAGCTTCTGAAACCAGGCAGGGTGGTTCTCAGCAGGTCTCTTGTAGGCAGCATATGTGTGGGTCATGCTTTGTTATCCATTCAGCTATTCTGTATCTTTTGATTGGAGCATTTAATCCATTTACATTTAAGGTTATTATTGATAGTTACTTATTCATTGCCGTTTTTTTGTACTTGTGTGTCCTCTCTCCCCACCCCCCCTTCCTTCCTTCCTTCCTTCCTTTCCTTAAAGCAGTCCCTTTAGCATCTCTTGCAGAGCTGGTTTGGTGGAGGTATATTCTTTTAGACTTCTTTTGTCTGGGAAGCTCCTTATTTGGCCCTCTGTCTTGATTGAGAGCCTTCCTGGGTAAAGTAGTCTTGGTTGCAGGCCTCTGGTTCTCATTACTTGGAATATTTTTTGCCATTCTCTTCTGGCTTGGAGCATTTCCATTGAGAAGTAAGCTGCTAACCTTATCGGGGCTCCCTTGTATGTTACTTCCTGTTTCTTCCTTGCTGCCTTTGAGATTCTCTCTTTGTCTTGGAATTTTGCCATTTTAATTATGATGTGTCTTGAAGTGGGCCTCTTTTTCCTCTTGATTGAGACTCTCTGTGTTTCCTGGATTTGTGTGACTTTTTCTCTCATCAAATTAGGAAAGTTTTCCATCATTACTTATTCAAACAGGTTTTTTATCCCTTGCTCTTCTCCTTCTCCTTCTGGTATCCCTATTATACAGATATTATTCCATTTCATGTTGTCCTGTATTTCCCTTGTCCCCTCTTTATTCTTTCTGAGCCTCTTTTCCTTTTCTTGCCCATTCTGGTTGGTTTTTTTCTACCTTGGCCTCCAGTTCGCTGATCCGATCCTCTGCTTCATCAAGTCTGATTTTCATTCCTTCTACTGTGTTCTTCAGTTCCCAAATTGTATTCTTCATTTCCTCTTGGCCCTTGTTGATAGTTTCTATTTCCTTTTTCATGTTGATATATTTTTCAATGAGTTCATTGTAGTTTCCCTGTAGTTTTTGGCAATTCTCTTTGAGCTCATTAAGCTTCCTTATAACCAATGCTTTGAACTCAATATTTGATAGTTGACTTGCCTCTTTTTCACTCAGCATTGTTTCTGAGACTTCCTCCTTTCCTTTCATTTGGGGAATGTTTCTTTGTCTTCCCATTGTTTGTGAGATTCTTCCTGTTAGCCTCTGCTTCTTAAGTTGCTCTGTTCTGACCCCCTACATTTATGGTGTAAACTTCTGTGGTAGAATACCTGTGAAATTCAGTGGTACAGTCTCCTTGATCTCCCGAGCTTACTGATCTTGGGCTGTGGTGTATGTTGGCTCTTTGTATGTCTTTGGTTTTTAGTTGTTGGGTCTTTCTTTGGTGGGCCCTTCCCACCAGCTGGTTAACTGAGGGTCACTCTGTCCACCACCTCTTGTATTCTGTTGTATTGGTGTGGGCAGGTTGTGTTGGAGCTGGTTCTTCCGTGTGTACAAAGTTTTGAGTGTTTTGTCTTGCTCTTGTTCAGTCGTTTGTTCTTAGTAATTTTCCACTATTTAGTTGTATTTCCAGATAGGTCCTGGGTTGAGTTAGTGTGGCTTACACTCCCTCCTTCACCTTCTTCTGCTGTTATTTGTTGGTTGTGCCTTTGTTGGTGGGTTTCCTCTTCCAGCAGGTATTCTGGTATTCACAGCTTCTACCTACTCTTTTTTGTGATCAGTTGGAGTGGGAAGGCGAAATGGTTTAAGACAGCTGGAGTATATTGTATAATATTTAAAGTACCAGCCCTTAGAAAAGAGATAGGAGATCCTTTGGATGTGTGTAGTGTTAACTGTGATAATTCACCCACCTATCCATTTTTAGAAATGGTGGAAAGAAGATAAGACTCCTGTTGCAGGTGGGGGTGGGAGGAAGTATTGTGAGTTGGGTCTAGAAAGCTGTGAGGTTGTGGGGGGTCAGATTATGAGGTAAAGTGAGAGTAAGGGGTAGAAAGTAAGTGTAATGTGTGAGAGAATAGAGTGAACCACAACAGTAATAAAGTTCAGGAAACATTGAAGTGGGCTGAGATCTGGGAAGGGTTCTGTGTAGTATTTACAGATGTATGGAACAGCTATTATTTACAGTAGTAATGGAGCAACAATCCTATGACAGAATCTATGTGATCTGGGTAACTAGAATAGGGAGTATAGGTCCTAGACCAGCGTGCTAATGGAACACAAGTGAAGTGAATGACAGTTAATTAACAATACACTATGAAAGAGAGAACAAGGGGAAACCAGTCAAACAATGCAAATTAACCAATCAAGCGAAGAACACTAAACAGAAAGAAGAGAAATAGACAAATACTAATAAAATGAATGATGTAAGAATAATGAAAAATAATAATACAAATATACAATAAATTGCAAGTTCTCTGGATGTCCCCTGTTTGGATCCAACTCTGGTCTTTTCACAGTTCCAGGTTTTATTGTCTTACTAGTGGGAATTTAAAAAAAAAAGAAGAAGAAGAAGGAAGGAAGGAAGAAGAGGTATAAATGGACAGAAAGAAGGAATAGAACAAGAAAGAAGGAAAGAGAGGAAGAAGGTGTTAAAAGAAAAAATAATTATAAAAATAATAATAAAGAATTACTTAAAAAAAAAAAATCCTCCCACTGGCTTCAAACTGGCCAAGCCAGTTTTGCTGGTCTTTTTGGCTGCAGCCAACTCCGGGGGCCTAGCCCAGCTCTTGTCCATTCCCCACCAGGACTCAGGCAGCCTCCAGCCCAGCTCTCCAGGAACCCAGGGACCCACAGGTTCAAGCACTCACCCACCTCTGGGCTATGGATGGGAGCGTGGGGCCTTCTGTGGTGGGGCACTGTCACTGATGCCTCGAATGTGTGCCTGGAGGCCCTCCAAGGTGCGTACTCTTCCCCGGTTCTTGGGATTTGACCTCGATGCCCCCCCCCCCCCCCCCACACCTTCCCAGGTGCATGGGGCTGCCGAGTGGAGAGGAGACTGGAGCAGCTGCTGCAGGAGAATTCCCCAAACTGCCCGTGAGTGTCTTTTTCTTTTTGAGAAAATCCTCCTGCTCAGTCCTGCCGCTCTATACAAGGAAAGGCCTGTCCTCTCACACAGCCCACCTATGGAGCTAGACAGAGGACTGTGCAGGACAGGGCCCGACACGGCCCAATTCTCAACTCTCCCCAGCTGATGCCGACAATCTCCGTGGGTTTACCACTTTGTGCTTATTCCCTCTCCCTGGGACTTCAAGCAACCAGGTCTCTCTCGGTGCTGCTCAAACCTTGTTTGGTAGGGGAGGAAGCCATTAACTTGGCTCTCTCCCAGGCCAGCAGGTGCAGGCCTGGGACTGCAGTTTCCCTGGTTCCTGCAATGGTCCCAGGGACCTTTTTGTCCTGAAGCAATCTCCTTACCGTCTGTTTTTTCAGTGATCTCTGTACTTTTTGGTCTCCTATCTTCATAAACACTGGGGTTCTGTTGGCTGTTCGCTTTGTTCCTCAGTAGATCGGCTAGGTGTTTCACCCCTGTGCAGGGAGAAGTGGACTCCGCTCCCACCTATTTCGCTGCCATCTTCCCAATCCTCCCAGGCTGTTTTGATTACAGTGCCCTGTAATACAGTTTGATGAGGTATTGTGATCCTTCCTACTTTGTTCTTCTTTCTCAAAATTGCTGGAGCTATTCGGGGTCATTTATGGTTCCATATAAATTTTGGAAGTGTTGTTCTATATCTGTGAAATATACCATTGGTACTTTAATAGGGATTGCATTGAATCTATAAATTGCTTTGGGTAGTATGGCCATTTTGATGATGTTAATTCTTCCAATCCATGAACACAGTATATGTTTCCATTTGTTTCTCTCTTCATTAATTTCTTTCTTCAGCATTGTGTAGCTTTCTGAATACAGGTCTTTTACCTCCTTGGTTATATTTATTCCTAGGTATTTTATTTTTCTTGTTGCTATATCAAATGGGATGTTTTTCCTGATTTCTGTTTCTGATATTTCATTGTTGGTATACAAAAATGCCTTTGATTTCTGAATATTGACTTTGTATCCCGCTGTTTTGCCAAATTCATTTATTAGGTCGAGTAGTTTTTTGGTGCTGTCCATCGGATTTTCTATGTACACTATCATGTCATCTGCAAACAATGACAGTTTTCTTTCCTCTTTTCCAATTTAGATGCCTTTTATTTACTTTGCTGGTCTAATTGCTGTGGCTCAGACTTCCAATACTATGTTGAATAGAAGTGGTGAATGTGGACAACCTTGTCTTGTTCCTGATCTTCGTGGGAAACTTTTTAGGTGTTGCCCATTGAATATGATGTTGGCTGTAGGTCTCTTGTATATGGCCTTTTAGGTTGAGGAATGCTCCCTCTGTTCCCAGTTTGCTGAGGTTTTTGATCATAAATGGGTGTAGTACCTTATCAAATGCTTTTTCCACATCTATTGATATGATCATGTGATTTTTGTCTTAGCATTAGTTTATGTGATGTATTACGTTTATTGATTTGCAAATATTGTACCATCCTTGCATCCCTGAGATTAATCCCACTTGGTCATGGTGTATGGTCTTTTTAATATTTTTCTGGATGCGGTTTGCCAATATTTTGTTGAGGATTTTAGTGTTTATGTTCATCAGTGATATTGGCCTGTAGTTTTCTTTCTTTGTAATGTCTTTATCTGGTTTTGGAATCAGGATGATGCTGGCTTCATGAGAAGAGTTTGCTAGTCTTCCATCTTCTTCAGTTTTTTTTGGAAGAGTCTATGAAGGATAGGGGTTAGATCTTCCTTAATGCTTTGTAGAATTCTCTTGTGAAACCGTGCAGTCCAGGTCTTTTGTGTGTTGGGAGTTTTTTGATTACTGCTTCAATTTCATCACTGTTACTGGTCTGTTCAGGCTTTCTACTTCTTCATTGAGTTGGAAGATTATATTTTTCTAGAAATTTGTCCATTTCATCTAGGTTTTCAAATATCTTGGTATATAGTTCTTCATAGTAATTTCTTACAATCCTTTGTATTTTGTGGTATCAGTTGTAATCTCTCCTCTTTCATTTCTGATTGTGTTTATTTGGGTCCTCTCTCTTTTTTTTCTTGATGAGCCTGCTTGAAGACTTGTCGATTTTCTTTATGTTTTCAAAGGACCAGATCCTGGGTTTATAGATCCTGAGAATTGTGCTTTTCCTCTGTATGTCATTTAATTCTGCTCTGATATGGTTATTTCCTTCCTTCTACTTGCTCTGGGCTGTCTTTGTTATTGTTCCTTGAGTTCTTGTAGGTGTAGGGGTAGGTTGTTTATTTGAAAATGTTTCTATTCTTTTTAGGTAGGCCTGTATCACTATGAACTTCCCTCTCAGGACTGCCTTTGCTGTGTCCCATAAGGTTTGGGTTGTTGTGAGTTCATTTTCATTTGTTTCCAGAAACTTTTTGGTTTCTTCTCTGATCTCATTCTTGACCCATTCATTGTTTAATAGCATGCTGTTTAATCTCCATGAGTTTCAGTGTTTTTGATTTTTTTCCTTGAGGTTGGTTTCTAGTTTTAATCCCTTGTGGTAGGAGAAAATGCTTGATACGATTTCCATTTTCTTGAATTTGTCGGGGCTTGTTTTGTGTCCTATCATGTGGTCTATCTTTTAGAATGTTCCATGTGCATTTGAAAAGAATGTGTATTTTGTTTCTTTGATCCCAAAGAAACAAATGGCTCTATATATATATCAGTTAAGTCCATTTGATCTAGGACATTGTTCAATGCCACAATATCTTCATTGACTTTTTGTTTGGAAGATCTATCCATTTTTGATGGTGGGGTGTTCAAATCCTCTATTATGATTGTGTTGTCATCAATATCTCTCTTGAAGTCCTTCAAGATTTTTTTTATGTATTTGGGTGCTCCTATGCTGAGTGCATATATATTTACAATGTTTATGTTTTCTTGATGGATTCTTCCCTTGAGTATTATGAAATGACCTTCTGGGTCTCTTTTTATGGCCCTTTGTTTGAAGTCTGTTTTGTCCAATAAAAGTATTATTACTACCCTAGCCTTATTTTCCTGTCCATTTGTTTGGAATATTTGCTCCCAGCCCTTCACTTTCAGTCTGTGTAGGTCCTTTGTTCTGAAGTTGGTCTCTCTCTCTCTTTTTCTTTTTTTCTTTTTTTTTTTTGCTGTTTATTTCTTTATATATTAATTTTTTATTATATTTTTTTGATTCTGCTATTATAGTTGTCCCATTTTCCCCACCTTTATTCCCCTCAGTCCTGCATGCCACATTCTACCCGCATTCCCCCCTTTCAGTTCATGTCCATAGGTCATACATATAAGTTCTTTGGCTTCTTCATTTCCTGTATTATTCTTCACCTCGCCCTGTCTATTTTCTACCTTCCATTTATGCTACTTATTCTCTGTACCTTCCCCCCCTCTCCCTCTCCCAGTCCTCTTCTGATAACCCTCCACGTGAACTCCATTTCTGTGATTCTGTTCCTGTTCTAGTTGTTTGCTTAGTTTGTTTTTGTTTGGGGAGTTTTCTTTTTAGGTTTGGTTGTTAATACTGTGAGTTTGTTGTCATTTTACTGTTCATAGTTTTGATCTTCTGTTTTTTAGATAAGTCCCTTTAACATTTCATATAATAAGGGCTTGGTAATGATGAACTCCTTTAACTTGACCTTATCTGGGAAGCACTTTATCTGCCCTTGCATTCTAAATGATAGCTTTGCTGGATAGAGTAATCTTGAATGTAGGTCCTTGACTTTCATGACTTGGAATACTTCTTTCCAGCCCCTTCTTGCCTGCAAGGATTCTTTTGAGAAATCAGCTGATAGTCTGATGGGCACCCCTTTGTGGGTAACTGTCTCCTTTTCTCTTGCTGCTTTTAAGATTCTCTCCTTATCATTAATGTTGGGTAACATAATTATGATGTGCCTGTGTGTGTTCCTCCTTGGGTCCAACTTCTTTAGCACTCTCTGACTTCCTGGACTTCCTGAAAATCTATTTCTTTTGCCAGGTTAGGGAAGTTCTCCTTCATTATTTTTTCAAATAAGTTTTCAGTTTCTTGCTCTTCCTCTTCTCCTTCTGGCACCCCTATAATTCGGATGTTGGAACGTTTAAAGATGTCCTGGAGGTTCCTGAGGACATCTCCTCATTTTTTTGAATTCTTGTTTCTTCATTCTGTTCTGACTGAATGTTTCTTTCTTCCTTCTGGTTCACACCGTTGATATGAGTCCCGGTTTCCTTCCCATCACTGTTGGTTCCCAGTATATTTTCCTTTATTTCTTTTAGCATAGCCTTCATTTTTTTCTCTATTTTTCCAACCATATTCAACTAATTCTGTGAACATCCTAATTACCAGTGTTTTGAACTGTTCACCTGATAGGTTGGCTATGTCTTCATTGGTTAGTTGTATTTTTTCTCTAGCTTTGATCTGGTCTTTCATTTGGGCCATTTTTTTTGTCTCTGCATGCCTGTTATGTAGTAAAGGGCGGAGCCTTAGGTGTTCACCAGGGTGGGGCAATCCACTTCGATAAGTTGTGACATTGTATGTGGGGAAGGGGTCTGAGAGGGAACAATGCCGCTTGTTCCACTCTCTGCCTGTTTTCAGTCACTTCCACTTCCCCTGCTACCCTCAATTAAATTGGGCCCTTCTGGTGCTGATTTCCGCATGGGTGGTTTTGTGTACATTCTAAGACCCTGTGGTCTCTCCAATGAACTCTCCTGTGAGGTTGGGAGTTTCTCCCACTGCTACCCCATCCCCCCAGGTGTTTTCAGTCAGAATCTTTGAGTGTTTATTTCCCTGTGCAGCAACTCTGAGTTGGGTGGTCTGTCTTGCTCCCCAGTCATTTCTCCTAGTTTATCTGTTCACAGATGTGGGACTGCCCTTTTTGCCAGCTCCCACATCTCCAGGTCCTCCAGCCTCTGCCTTCCTGTGAGTCCTCTCTGGATGAATGTTTCTTCTTTAACTCCTTGGTTGTTGGACTTCCATAGAGTTCGATTTTCTTTCAGTTCAGGTTGTTTTTTCTTTGTAAGTTTGTTGTTCTCTTTTGGTTGTGCTCGGAGACACAGTGTGTCTACCTATGCCACTATCTTGGCCAGAAGTCCTGAAGTGGGTCTCTTATAGGCAGCATATGTGTGGGTCATGGTTTCCTATCCATTCAGCTCTTCTATGTCTTTTGATTGGAGCATTGAATCCATTTACATTTAAGGTTATTATTGATAGGTAGTTATTCATTGGCATTTTTTTGTAGCTCTGTGCCTGTCTCACTCACTGTTTTTATTCCTCTTCTTAAAGGAGTTCCTTTTGCATCTCTTGCAGAGCTAGTTTTGTTGAGGTATATTCTTTGAAGCTTCTTTTTTCTGGGAAACTCCTTATTTGGCCTTCCATTTTAATTGAGAGTCTTGCTGGATAGAGTAGTCTTGGTTGTAGGCCTTTGTTTTTCATTACTTGGAATATTCTCTGTCTTATCAGTGCTCCCTTGTATGTTACTTCCTGTTTCTCACTTGGTGCCTTTAAGATTCTCTCCTTGTCTTGTACTTTTGCCGTTTTAATTATGGTGTGTCTTGAAGTGGGCCTCTTTGGTTTTCTGTTGATAGGGACTCTGTGTTTCCTGGATTTGTGTGACTTTTTCTCTCCTCATATTCGGGAAATTTTCCATCATTACTTTTCCCTTGCTCTTCTTCTTGTTCTGGTATCCCTATTATATGGATATTATTCCATTTCATGTTGTCCTGCAGATCCCTTAACATATTTTCACTCTTTCTGAGTCTCTTTTCCTTTTCTTGCTTTTCTGGTTTTTTTTTTTTTTTTTTCTACCTTGTCCTCCAGCTCACTTATATGATCTTCTGCTTCATCCAGCCTGCTTTTAATTCCTTCTAATGTGCTTTTTATTTCCGGGATTTTATTTTTCATCTCTTCCCTATTTTTGTTTATAGATTCTATTTCATTTTTCATACTGTTGTAGTTCTCACTCAGTTCCTTTTAGTTTTCTGTTAGTTCCTTGAGCATCTTCATAACCATTATTTTTAATATTATAACTGATAGTTTGGTTACCTCCATTTCATTTATCTTTTAGTGGGGAGTCTTCCATTCCCTTTGATTGCATGTTCTTTTTTTGTCTCCCTATTTTAGGTGACTCTTTTTGTTTGTTTCTGCGCTTCCTGATGTTTCCCTTTGCTATCTGTCTTTGTAGGGTGACCTTCTATGGTAGGAATTCTGTGGGATTCAGTGGTGTGGTCTCTTTGATGTACATGTCTGGGCACTCTAGGTTTGCCCTTTCTTCTGTTCGTGTGAGTTCTCTTGTTGTACTTGGGTTTGTACCTTTTGGTGGTTCCTTTGTTGGTGGTTTCTCTCCTCTAGCAGGTATACTGATGTTCACAGCTCCCACCTTTTGTTGTATGTGATCAGTATCAGGAGGTAGGCCAAATGGATTAAGATAGCAGGAGAGCATTTTATGGTATTTAAAGCACCAGCAAGTAGAGAAGAGATAGGAGACCTTTGGATAAGTATAACCCTAATTGTGATATTGCACCCAACTAGCCACTTTGTATAAAATGTGAAAGAGAGATAAGACTCTTGTTAGAGGGGAGGAAGATCATGGTCTGAATCCAGAAAACAGAACACTTGTGCAAGGTTAGATGATGAAATACAGTGAGAGTAAAGGGTAGAAAGTGGGAGTAGTATGAGAGAGAATAGAGTTAACCACAATAATAGTAATGCTCAGGGATAAAGTGAAGTGGGCTAAGATCAGGGAGGATTGTTGTGTAGTATGTAGAATTGTATGGAACAACAATTATTTACAATAGTGCTGGAACAACAATAATATGACAAGAAATATATGATTTGGATAACCAGAATAGAAAGTACACGGTCAAGAGTAGTGTGTTACTGGAACACAAGTGGAGTGAAAGAAGACAAATTAAAATACATAAAGAAAGAATAAGGAAAACCATCCAAACAATGCAATTAAACAAATAAAGAAAACTAAACATAAGGAAGAAAAATTAAAAAAAATATTAATAAAATAAAATTTGTAAAAGTAATGAAAAAGTAATAATGATATAGATAAACAATAAAATGCCAGTTCTGTGGTTAGCAAAGTGACATTGTGTCAGTTTTTCAATTTGGGGGGTTAGGTTTGTCCTCCGCCTTTGGATCTGTCTCTGAAACTTTCATACCTAGCCAACTTATTGTCTCACTTGGGGAAAGAAAAAGAAAAATAAGCTTCCTGCTGACGTTAAAGCGGTTGAGCAAGTTCTGCTGGTCTTCCTGGATGTCACGGGAAGAAGGGCGCTGGGCTTAGCTTTTCTCCCTCCCGATGGTTTTGAGAGGATGGGCACCAGGTGTGGGCCTCAAGTAGCCTAGCCTCTGGCCCAGGCCCTATGTAAGCTGCCAGGCTCAAATCAACCACTCAGTCTCTGGTTGTACTGCACGAGTCACACTGTGACACTTGCTTCCATTCAGCCACTCAGCCTTTGGGCATGGCAGCTCAAATCACCCTCTGGCAAGCCAGCCACTGGTCTCGAGTTCCTTACAAAGTAGCTGCCTGCCATTCTTAACAAGCACAAGGCTTTTCACACAGCCCAACTTTCTAACCAGTCTGGAGAGTATCCAGGTCAGGGTCTGACATGGCTCCACTCTTCTCCCTTCCCCAGGTGTCTCCCAGCACCCCAACTGCTCTGGTGCTGGCGTCCATAGTCCCAGCAAGTGTACATCACCTCTGTGTGTCTCCCACTTCATCTCTATTTCCCCCAGTGACTTCCAGCTTCCAGGACCCTCCTGGTGCTGGGCTGCCCTCCCTGCTCTGGTAGGGGAGGTTGCTGGTGATCTAACTCTCTTCCAATTATCTTGTGTCAGATGCCAGGCCGGGGCCACAGCGGCTGAGGGCCTTGCGCAGATCCCAGCTACCTTACCGTCCCAGGGCAATCTCACCGTCTGTTTTTCAGTGTCCTCTACAGTTTTGGGCCTCCAAACTTCATAAAGGCTGGGATTCCGTTGGCTGTACACTCTGTTTCTCAAAAGATCGGCTAGGTGTTCCAGCTGGGCACAGGGAGAACTGGGCTCCACTCCCACCTACCTTGCCACCATCTTTTTACAATCTATTGCTAGATTTATTTATTTTTTATTCTTACCCAAGGACATTTTTTTCATTGCTTTTTAAAGAGCAGGAGAATGGTAGGAGGGAGCAAGGGTGGGGGTTTGAGAAACATCAGTTGACTGCCTTCTCCTACACACCCCAACCAGGGATCAAACACACAACCTAGGTATGTGCCCTGACTGGGAATTGAATCCTCTACCTTTCAGTCTATGGGATGACTCTCCAACCAACTGAGCCACACCGGCCGAGGTTAGAATACGTCTTCTTGAGAAAAGCAAAAGAGACCCAGTTTTATCCTCTGACAGAGGATGGTAAGCGCTATGGGAATAGAGAAAGTCTAAGGAAAGGAGCCAGAAAACGAAGGGGAAGATGCCAAAGACACTCAGGAGAAACTGAAACCCTAGTTGTGTGCTAGACATCATTACACTAATAGCTAGCTTATACAGGTAGTCAGGCTTCCTGTGACCTATCATTTCCATGTCTTTTGGTCACACTTGTGGGAAAATCTAAGTCATGGTAGCTAAAACAGTTCCTTGACTTTCTATGTATGCTCCATGAAACTTGAAGTTTATGAAAGAGAAGAAACCTTTTTAAAGTTAACAAAAATAAAAATAAAAATTTTAGTTCTATTTAATCCTGTCCAATATATTCAAGGTTTTTTAATGCATTAAAATACACATGGAAACAGGTTCTATATTAAAAAGAAACAACTGGGAATTAAATATATGTAGAATGAATTTGAAAGGATTTTTTCACTTGACTTGAGTAAAATGTTTTTGGTTTTTTCCTGTCCTTTCATACTCAAATTCTCCCAGTTTTTATTTACCTTTATCATTGAGGAAAGTAGATTTCATGTTAAGCCTAGTAATAAAATAAAAACTCTCAGTGACCTCCTCTACCAACTTAGCTGAAGGTCAGTGTTGAGTGAGAAATATCCCTAGCTGAGTCAGACTAAAATAAAAATGTAATTTAGAGCCAGAAAGTTTGATGCTGATGGCCACCACAGCCATATAAGGAGCCCATGGATACACTGGAAGGATTTCCCTGGCAAGCTGGGCATTCTCTTAAGTCAACACACTTAGCTAAAAATACTGTTGTATATTTGAAATACAAGTCTTTCTTAAATCTGTGTGTTTGGTTAGGACACAATATATCTTTTTGAAAAGGTGTTTAGGGATGAGAATAGTGTTAGTATGTCACAAAACAAATGCCAGAGAGAAATTATTTGAGTAATAGAGGAACTCCTGCAGAGACATTTTCCAGTAAAGTTGTTAAAGATTTTAAGAAAAATATTGGACAACCTATGAAAGATAATTTTTAGAATGTTTTTTTAGTTGACCCAATCCATATCCCATAGTCACCCAGTTATTTGAATGACCATGGGATAGGGATTCAGTGAGAGAAAATTTGTGAGAGTGCTTATAGATTTCAAACTGCAGTGATGATAGTTAAATGAGTTTTCTTCACTGAGAGGTTAAAGGTGAGACAAGAAAGTCATGCTGAAGCGCATGAGCTACATGGAGCTTTTCTGAGTTTCTGGAGAAGGAATCCGCTCACTAGTATTTGTCCAAATGTTCTTTTAGACGTATCACCCAGTACTAGTAAAGTTTGATCATCAATTACCTTTATATAATTCTGAATAGTCATCTTGCTATAATCTTGGTTTTATTTTTGTTTTTTTTTTAAGATTTTATTTTATTTATTTTTAGAGAGAGGGGAAGGGAGAAAGAGAGGGAGAGAAACATCAGTGTGTGGTTCCCTCTTGCGCCCCCTGCACCGGGGACCTGGCCTATAACCCAGGCATGTGCTCCAACTGGGAATCAACTGGCAAACCCTTTGGTTCACAGACCGGCCCTCAATCCACTGAGCAACACTAGCCAGGGACAATCCTGTGTTTATTTAAAATCATATATGTATTTTTTTTAGTTTGCCTTTATTTCTTTTTAATCTTTTTTTTTTAAGATTTTATTTGTTTATTTTTAGAGAGAGGAGAAGGGAGGGAGAAAGAGACAGACACACCAATTTGTGGTTGCCTCTCGCGCGCCTCCTACTGAGGACCTGGCCGGCAACCCAGTCACGGTCCCTGACTGGGAATCAAACCAGCAACCCTTTGGTTCGCAGGTCGGTACTCGATCTACTGAGCCACACCATCAAGGGCATACATGTGTTTTAAAAAGAAAAGAGATCAAATGTTAATGTCTTCATCTCTAGATGGCAGAAATATCACTCATCTCTGCCCTTTATAAATTTTCTGTAATAAATTACTTTGGGGCTAAAGGAGGTGAGGAAATTAAAAATCAAACAAAACAATGCAGCCCAGTGACCCTGTTGCAAGTGCTCATATTTAACACACATAGGATTTACAGAAACTGGGGCTGCCCTACCCCATTGTTCAAATTATTTGTTAGTTTCTCTGCATATGGTTCAGAATGTCTCTGGATAAAGAGAGTTTCTTGGAGAATAGAAACACTGTATTTTTTTCCTTATCCTCACCCAAGGACATACTTATTGATTTTCGAAGGAGGGTAAAAGAGTCAGAGAAACATGGTTCGGTCTTAGGGACAAAACCTGCAACCCAGGCATGTGCCCTGACTTGGGATGGAACCTGTGACCCTTTGGTTTATGGGATGATGCTCCATCCAACAGAGAGAGCCACGCTGGCCAGAGCAGAAACACTGAATATTAATTATTGGTTTTAGAACTAAAAGCATACCTTCTAATTTACTTACTGAAAGATTTTAACCTGAGATTAAATTGTGCTTCACTCATTTTTTTGTGAGGGATATGAACACTTCTTAAAATATCATAGAGTTTAACGTGCTATAAATCTTCTGACTCCAACACCAAAGATAGTCCACCTCTAGGTGAGTTTATTTTGAAAGGTTGTTACAATCAGATGCAAATTGCCTTTTTTGGTCACAGTCTCCTTGTCACTGCTGGATTGGTCTGAGTATTTGGGATGAGTTGGAGGCCCTGGAAAGGACGATAGGATGGTTGATGGGATATAGGAAGATCCTTACACTCTCTTCATCTCTTTGTTAGTCTCTTCAGTTATTTCTAACATATTCTAACAGGGCCAAAGAGATGCTTCCCTGCTTTGATCATAAAGCAACTCCAGTGCAAGTGGATGTGCAGTTTTCTTGATTTAAAAAAAATCATCAGAGAATATATTTATTGATTTTAGAGAGAGAGAGGAAAGGAGAGAAATATTGTGAGAGAGAGACATCTAACAGCTGCCTTCTGCATGCCCCCAACCAAGGATCAAACAAGCAAGCTAGGTATGTACCCCGACTGGGAATTAAACATGCATCCTCTTGGCGCGTGGGACAACGCTCCAAATAACTGGGCCACCCAGCGAGGGCAGTTTTCTTCATTTTAAATTTGAGCTGTTCGGAGAGAACCAAGATGGCGGCGTAGGTAGACACACTGCGCCTCCTCGCACAACCAGAACTGACAGAGAATCGAACAGCAAGGGGGACCAACACCAAGGAAACAGAAAATAATCATTCATCCAGACCGGTAGGAGGGGCGGAGACGGCACTGGGGTGGAGAGGACTCGCGTGGCTGTGGCAGGACTGAGACTGGCGGAGTGTGGGACAAATGGCGCAGGCAGTCCAAGCACTAGCAGAACCTGCAGTCCCACATTTGCACAGATAAACCCAGAGGGCCGGACTCAGAGTGGCGGAGAGTGGGGCAGGCAGAGTGGCAGGTAGCACCTTGCGGCACCACATTCGCCCACAGATAAACCGGACGAACGGCGGGCAGAGAAGCAGACCACTGCGCAACCCAGGGCCCCAGCTCAGGGAAATAAAGCCTCAAACCTCTGATTGAAAGCGCCCCTGGGGGTTGGGGCGGCAGGAGAGACTCCCAGCCTCACAGGAGAGGTCGTTGGAGAGACCCACAGGGGCCTAGAGTGTGCACAGGCCCACTTACTCGGGAACCAGCACCACAGGGGCCCAGTTTGATTGTGGGTAGCGGAGTGAAAGACTGAAATCCGGAGGAGAGTGAAGCGGGCATGTAATAACCTTATTTCTATGTTATTTTTATTGATTGATTGATTTTTAGAGAGAGGACGGGAGAGAAACATCAATTTGTCATTCCACTTAGTTATGCATTCATTGGTTCTTTTTTAAAAAATATATTTTATTGATTATGCTATTACAGTAGCCCCAATTTTTTTCTCCCCTTTATCCCCCCACTTCCCTGCACCCGCCCACCCTCCAGCATTCCCCCACCCTTAGTTCATGTCCGTGGGTCATACATACAAGTTCTTTAGCTTCTCTATTTCCTATACTATGCTTAACCTCCCCTATTTTATGCCTGCCAATTATGCTTCTTACACTCTGTGCCTCCCCCCTACCATTATCTCTCTCTCCCTCCCCCACTGATAACCCTCCATGTGATCTCCATTTATGTGATTATGTTCCTGTTCCAGTTCTTTGCTTAGTTTATGTCTTTATTTTTTTGTTCAGAAAGGTGTCTAACTTTTTGGCATCTCTGGGCCACACTGGAAAAAGAGATGTCTTGGGCCACACATTAAATACATTGCAACACATAATCACAAAAAAAATCTCATAACGTTTTAAGTAAATTTATGATTTTGTGTTGGGCCACATTTATAGCCATCCTGGGCTACATGTGGGCCGCAGGTTGGACACCTCTAATCTAGGATCTCTGGGTGCCAAGGACCCTCATTAATATAGTCCCTGATGGAAGCAGAGGAAACTAGGGGGGAAAAAAGGTATTCTACATGCTTCTTCTTAACACAGTATTTGTTAAGTACCTTGAAAAAATAATAGAATTTTTACTGAATTTCCAGCATTAATCTGATTAAGCAGAGAACAGGTGTGGAACAATTTAGTGCCTGCTGGAGGAGAGTTAAGATGTACTTCCTGTTCAAGCAGTTTCCTGGTGACTTACTAGTAGGAACCATCAGCCTGTCTGTACTGGGGGCACTGGGGAAACAAAATACAAAGCAAAACCAGATTTGCTTTAATTTCAACTTAATGTCTTGTTGGTGATCGAGAATCAAATAATTTCTTTAATGAGCTCTTTAGTTTCATCAAAGGGACAGTTAAGATTAGTAGAGTACATGTGGATGCACACAAACACACACACACAAACTATTAAGAGACTTTCCATTTTATACCTCTCTGTCGTGTTTTTATTTTTTCCCAAATGCACATATTTTATTCTTGTCAATATGATTATCTAGTGAAGTAAAATTTCTAACTTGTTTTTGTACTTATCTTCACATATATATACTTAATACATACATATATAAAATAAAATTGGGACTACGTACTTATTAGAACAGCTAAAATAAAAAATAATGATAACACCAAATGCTGATGAGGATGTAGAGAATTTGAATCTCATATACTGCTGGTGGCAATGTAAAATGGTACAACCACTCTAGAAAATAATTTGGCAGTTTCTTTAAAAAAGTAAACAAAAATATAAGTAAATAATATAAGTAAGCTTATATTATTTAAACTTATATAATATAAGTAAAAAATATAAGTAAACTTATACAAATCACTAGTTTCACTCTTGGACATTTTATCCCAGAGAAATGAAGACTTAAATTCATACAGAAACTTATACACTACTCTATTCAAAATAGCCCAAAACTGGAAGCTATTGGATTGGCCAAAAATTCCATTTAGTTTTTTCCATATGATGGCTGTAGTAGTGCTTAGTTGTCTTTAACTTCATTCTAAACAATTTTGTTAGTTTGTATTGTGACAGCATGCATTTAAAAAAAGTATCAAAATTGGTGAATTTTTGTGCAGCCATTTTAATGTTGAAGATGGAAGAAAATAACATTTTCAGCGTATTATGGTTTATTTCAAGAAAGGTAAAAATGCAACTGAAACTCAAGTAAAGATTTGTGTAGTATATGGAGAAGGTACTGTGGCTGATCGAACGTGTCAAAAGTGATTTTTGAAGTTTCTTGATATTATTGACATATTGACGAAATAAATCTTTGCTGTGGGGCTGTCTTATACATTAGAAGATGTTTAGCAGCACTTCAGCCTCTACCCAGTAGAAGCTAATAGCAGACGACAGCCGACGTACTCAAAATATCCAGATCAGTAAAGTTGTTGGTGAAAATGGAAAATGTGTCTTTTACTTTATGGAAAAAACTAAATAGACTTTTTGCCAACCCAGTACTTACGTGTACTTCAGTGGGTAAATGGTTAAACTTTGATATGTTTATACCAGGGAATACTACTCAGCAATAAAAAGGAACAAGCTCTATATATGAATGAAACAACTTGGATGTGTCTTAAGGGCATTATGCTAGTGGAAAAAGCCAACCTTCCAAGGTCACATACTGTATGGTATTTATTTATGTAATTTTCTCAGTTTTAACTACTATAAAAAAAAATACTGTAGATTGCATGGTTCAAACAATAAGTATTTATTTCTCAAGGTTTTGGATGCTGGAAATTCTAAGATCAAGGCTCCAGCAGATCCAGCTTAGTAGATGAGGGTCCACTTCCTGGGTTATAGCAGCTACTCTGGCTGTACCATATCATGTATCACATGGCTCATAGAGAGTGATCTGCGTCTCTTCTTCTTATACGGGTGTTAATCTCATGGTGAGAGATTGATGTCCTACCCCCATGACCTAATCTAATCCTAATAACCTCCCAAAGGCCCCACCTCTAAATACCGTCACATTGGGGATCAGGCTTTTAATGTGAATTTTGGAGAAACAAACATTCAGTCCACAGCAATAACATTCTTTAAGTTACAATTACATAGGTGAAAATCTCAGTAGTGGTTGCCAGGGTTTAGGGTGGGGAGACAACTCTCAGATAAGATGAAAGAGATCTTTGTAGTGATGGACTAGCCTTATATCATATGATGGGGACGGTGTTTTCTGTGTCTGCCCTATACACACACATCGCACCAATGTGAGATTCCCGATTCTGATGTTGTACTATAGTTACATGTGATGTAACCACTGGGGAAAGCTCAATGAAATATACACAGGACCTCTCTGTACAATCTAGAATTCCCTGTGATTCTATAATTACTTCAAAATAAAAAGTTAAAAATTTGATTGCAGATCTTTCAGAATATTTTTAGTTCCTTGGCAGACAAGAGACTCTGTTATGTCTTCATGAACCATTAACTTTTTCATAGTTCTACTATTCTGTCTAGTAGAAATAAGGGAAGCAAGTAAGATCATTAGTTAGATTTTTACCTTATTACTTTTTAGTTACATTTTTAGATCTCTTGCTGACTCAAAACTGGTAGCGTTTGCTGTTTCATTGTCTCCATGGTTTGTTGATCAAGTAGATGGATTATTAACTCCATTCATCAACAAGTAATTATTGCATACCTGCTCAGAGGTGGACTCTAACCATGATGTGAGTACAGTCATGAACAAGACAAAGTTTCTGCCCTCCCAAGGGTTACATTTTTGGCATGTGAAGTGAGGCTAAAAGACAGTAGAGCGAGAACTTGTCCCCAGCCTCCTGGATACTGTGTGAGTTTGGTGTCTATAAGTAGCAGTACCTTAGTGTGGGCAGAATATTTTGGATCTGATGATGATTCTGGCAGAAGAATGAACATGATTTGCTTTCAGTGAACCTAATATAAATTAAGGCCTGTATAAAATATTGTAAGGAAAATAAAAAGAGCCTGACACTACTACATCATCATCATCTTCATTGCTGACACTATTACAAGACCTGTGATACGATGTAATAAGACATGCCAATGCCATTGTTAGTCATGATAAACCAGTACTGGCTCACAAGTTACAGGATTAGCTGGGGATCAAATACAAGGAGTTCTAACTACAGCTCTTTCCTGTTACCTCTTGTAACCCATTCATTGAACACATTCTTGAACTCCTAGTATGTGCCAACTGTGGAATAAATAAGTCAAACATAGCTCTTCACTGCACCAACTCACAGATATCTGGGGGAAGGCCATCATAGTGCACATCTGGCAAGCGTGGCCTGGGCATCGCGATGCTCCTCAGAGTGTGCCAGCAGTGCCAGCCTCACCAAGCGCTTATTAGAAACAGAATTTCTGGGGGTGTGTTACACTCTTAAGAGATTCTTATGCTCAACCAAAATTGAGAAGCATAGTCTTAGGGTTGTTGAAGCCAGCAGCAGACAGCCAGGGTACAGGACTGTTTCTTTCTCAGAGACCTACCAAGCAGCCCTCTTTCCTGTAGTAGCGATTACAGGCACAGTCCACCTGGGTGGGTGCTTGGCAAAGGCTGGGTTACTACTTTTTGGAGTGTTTTCTAGAGCTTCCAAAATGCCTCAATAAATCAGGACTCTCAGGCCAACTTACTGCTTTGCTGCTGGAGCTCTTAACATGAAGGTCACTAGCCACCCTGGCAAGACTGTGGCTGACGTGTGTGGGGACAGTGGGAGTGACCCTGGCAGGGAAGCAGGCGAGGCCTGGACATTATTCCTCTGGTCTCCTGTTCTGCTGCTCTCTGCCCTGGGCTTCAAGCTCAAAAGCATCAATGATGGCATTCTGGAGTAGAGCACACCATCCTTCTGTTATCCCAAAGAAGGAAGAAGTGTCCCAGACAGTGCTGAGCAGTGTTCACCAGGCTGATGGCAAAGAAGATGAGAGGGCTGTGTCCAAACTGCAGCACAGGCACAGTGACGTCAAAGTCTATAAGGAGTTCTGTGACTTTTATGCGAAATTGTGAGTGTTTCCTTTCCTAGAATTCTCCTCTCCCAGATCTTGCCTTTCCGGGTTTTCAATTTGATAGCCATTGACGGTGCTATTTCCTGGACTTTGAGCAGGGGCCTTCAAGGTGGTGCAGCAGGTTCCAGCAGGCAGATCAGTTGCCTGGTCATGTAAACTTATACTGGATGAAATGCAGATGTGAAGGAAAGTGCTACCTGTACCATAATAGTAACATCTGTCTTTAGCAGGTTCCTGATAATAGTACATTTTCACTATACAGTCCAAGAAGAAGGTTAAGAATTTTCATTATTAGGATTATAATACATTTTTATACTCTAAAAGTGTCCACAGGTAAGGGGCAGATTGGGAGAAACCAAAAAAATGAATTACAGGCTACTGATAAAAATACAGATTTTTATGATGTTTAACAATCAGCAGTTTAAAGTATACTAACTGTTTTTTTTTTTTATTCTGTCTTTCTAGGGGATAGAATGAATAAAAAAGGATGTTGTGTAACTAGCAAATACATATATCATACAGTTAGCTCTCAAAGTTCATCTAATTACTGGGCTTTAGCAAACAGTTTCCAAAAAACAAAATAATGCAGAGTATTATTTAGACCAGCTCGTGTAAGATTGTTGACTTTGTACAACATTGTAAGCTTGGAAGTATTGCAAATGCCCAATTTGTCAATTGAAAGTTAAGGAGAATTTAACTGACCTGATTCTCTATTTCCATGAACTCATTCTGTGTGGTATTGCAACAGATGTCATTTATTTTCACAACTCATGAAGAGCTCTTTTAAGAGTAATTTGGCAATTATAATTACATTGTAACTAAAATGCTTGGTGAACTATCAAGATGCTTTTTGAATTTACATATTTTTGTGTGTTTTCATGCCAGAACATTTATTTCACATACTTTGATAAATGAGGCACTTACGTAAATAATGGAAAGCTTGATGACACCAGGTATTCTGTTGTGTGCCTGAATTTTGGAAGTAGATCAGCTAAAACAATTATGACTGGGCAATTAAAAAGATTCTACACTGAAGGCATGTATATATATATATATCCTGCGTAAAAATATATCTAGAGATATTCCCCAATGTACATAATCATTGCCATCAACACTTTTGTTGAAAAATCTAGTGGAATTTCTTTTCTCTGAAATTAATTTAACTAAACAAATGACAGCTATAACTATCATTCATGACTTTTAAAAAGTAAATTACGATTCTTAAATATAAAAGTCAGCTGTAAAAAAGTACATATATTAATGTAGTTTCATTCACTGTAACAAATGTACCACTTGGGTGGGGAAATTGGAAGCTGTGCATGTGTGGAGCAGGGGATATATGGGGAATCCATGTTTCTTCCACTCAGTTTTTCTGTGAACCCAAAACTGCTCTAAAAAACAGTCCATTAGCCCTGGCTGGTGTGGCTCAGTGGGTTGATTGCCAGCCTGTGAACCAAAGAGTCACCCATTCAATTCCCAGTCAGAGCATGTGCCTCAGTTGCAGGCCAGGTCCCCAGTAGGGGGCATATGAGAGGCAACCACACACCGATGTTCCTCTCCCTTTCTTCCCCTCTCTCTAAAAATAAGTAAATAAAATCTTTTTTTTAAAAATCCATTCAAAGCAAAACAAAACAAAAAAACATAGTGCCAGAGGATCAAAGACAATAAGATTATTGGTACTTTTTTCCTGAAAGTTTCCTCATTGTTCTGTTTTTCTTTTCCTGCTTGTTACGAAAAGGAATCCTTCAAAAATACACATTACGTTATCTCGAAAAACCTAGTTTATTTTTCCTGTGGTGGAAATAAAACTATATGCTTCTTTTTATAATATGTCTACCTATTTTCTATTAAATTGTTTGCCTATTTGACAAAAAACAATAGGAATAATTTTGATTCATATACACCAGATGGCTTTTGTTGTGTTGGCTGTTGTAGTTTTTTTCCCTTGACAATCTAAAGGAAAAGAGGTCAGTGCCCCTGACTAAATAGTCAGGTATTGCATGTTTGAAAAATTCATGTGGCACACTTGTTGAAAATTGCTAATCTGTAGTATAAAGGTCAATGATAAACATTTTGATTTTGGGACCCCTTTACAATTTAAAAAATTATTGAGGTCTCCAAATAGCTTTTGTTTTCTCTATATTTACTGTATCAGAAAAATGAAACAAGTATTTTAGGTATTTATTAGTTCATTTGAAATCCTAATCCATTTACACAATAAGACGTTAATATTAATCTTTGATGAAAAATAAGTGTTTCTAAAACAACAAACACTTGGTGGGACGTGTAACATGTTACATTTTTGCAAATCTCATTAACCTCTCAATAAAGAGAAGATTCTCAGTTTCTTATAACTGCTTCTGCATTCATCCTATTGTAATAGGTTGTTTTAGATAAAGTTTGTAAAGAAAATATGACCTGGGAGAACCAAGATGGCGGCGTAGGTAGACACACTGCGCCTCCTCGCACAACCAGAACTGACAGAGAATCGAACAACAAGGGGGACCAACACCAAGAAAATAGAAAATAACCATTCATCCAGACCGGTAGGAGGGGCGGAGACGGGCACCAGGGTGGAGAGGACTCGCGTGGCTGTGGCGGGACTGAGACTGGAGGAGTGTGGGACAAATGGCGCAGGCAGTCCGAGCACTAGCAGACCCTGCGGCCCCACATCTGCGCAGATAAACCGAGAGGGCCGGACTCAGAGTGGCGGAGAGTGGGGCAGGCAGAGCAGCGGGTAGCACCCCGCGCGGCACCAAATTCGCCCACAGATAAACCTGACGAACGGCGGGCAACAAAGCAGACTGTGCAACCCAGGGCTCCAGCTCCGGGAAATAAAGCCTCAAACCTCTGATTGAAAGCGCCCCTGGGGGTTGGGGCGGCAGGAGAGACTCCCAGCCTCACAGGAGAGGTTGTTGGAGAGACCCACAGGGGCCTAGAGTGTGCACAGGCCCACTTACTCGGGAACCAGCACCAGAGGGGCCCAGTTTGATTGTGGGTATCGGAGTGAAAGATTGAAATCCGGAGGAGAGTGAGGCGGGCGCCATTGCTCCCACTCGGCCCCTCCCCCACATACAGCGTCACAGCGCAGCGACCAGCATTACCCCGCCCCGGTGAACACCTAAGGCTCCGCCCCTTAAAGTAACAGACGCGCCAAGACCAAAAAAAAAAAAAAAATGGCCCAAATGACAGAACACTTCAAAGCTCCAGAAAAAATACAACTAAGCGACGAAGAGATAGCCAACCTATCAGATGCACAGTTCAAAGCACTGGTTATCAATATGCTCACAGACTTGGTTGAATCTATTCGAAAAACAGATGAAAAAATGAAGCCTATGCTAAGAGAAACAAAGGAAAATGTACAGGGAACCAATAGTGATGAGAAGGAAACTGGGACTCAAATCAATGGTGTGGACCAGAAGGAAGAAACAAACATCCAAGCAGAAAAGAATGAAGAAACAAGAACTTGGAAAAATGAGGAGAGGCTTAGGAACCTCCCGGACGCCTTGAAACGTTCCCACATCCGAATTATAGGGGTGCCAGAAGGAGAAGAGGAAGAACAAAAAATTGAAAACTTATTTGAACAAATAATGAAGGAGAACTTCCCTAATCTGGCAAAGGAAATAGACTTCCGGGAAGTCCAGGAAGCTCAGAGAGTCCCAAAGAAGCTGGACCCAAGGAGGAACACACCAAGGCACATCATAATTACATTACCCAAGATTAAACGCAAGGACCTACATCCAAGATTACTGTATCCAGCAAAGCTATCACTTAGAATGGAAGGGAAGATAAAGTGCTCCTCAGATAAGGTCAAGTTAAAGAAGCTCATCATCACCAAGCCCTTATTATATGAAATGTTAAAGGGAGTTACCTAAGAAAAAGAAGATCAAAAATTGGAACAGTAAAAATGACAGCAAACTCACAGTTATTAATGGCCACACATAAAACAAAAATGAGAGCAAACTAGGCAAACAACTAGAACATGAGGGTTGTCATTAAGGGAGTGGGAGGGGGAGAGAGGGGGAAAGGTACAGAGAATAAGTAGCATAGATGATAGGTGGAAAATAGACAGGGGGAGGGTAAAAATAGTGTAGGAAATGTAGAAGCCAAAGAACTTATAAGTATGACCTATGGACATGAACTATAGGGGGGGAATGTGGGAGGGACGGGGGTGGGCAGGATGGAGTGGAGTGGGGGGGGAAATGGGACAACTGTAATAGCATAATCAATAAATATATTAAAAAAAAAAAAAAAAAAAAGAAAAGAAAAAAGAAAATATGACCTTACATAGAGATGGATTTAGAAAAGGGCAGACCTTTTGAACCTCTGAAAGGGTCACAGTGGCCCTAAATTTTGAAAACCACTGATCTAGGTAATAATGAATCAGGGTATTCCAAGATGGTCTGATTTCTAGCTTTTTTTGGAGTTCCATTAAAATCACTGAAGATTGGGAGATTCTTGAGAGGGTTTTTAATTAATAATAGTGCTTTTTATTTGAGTAGCATCTGGTTTTCAAAGTGGTTTTATATACTTTTTCTTATTTCATCCTCAAAACAGTAGAAAAATTATCAGGGCAGGTGTGCACTTACAATACTTCATCAAGGTACACCTGAGGATCTTGGTCAGGAGAAAGGAGGAATCCAAACCTTTCCGCAGCCTTGCTAAAACTTCCACAGTTCATCTGGCTAATGTCAAAGCCAAGTGAAGAAGGGAGTTTTATAGATTTTTCTTCATAACTCAGTAATTCTGAGATGAGAAAGTAGAAAATTTGTTTTAGTGTGAAATTTAGGCAAGGTTTGTCAGGCTGCCTACCTTCTTCCCCTTTCTCCTTTTCTGGGGGGTGGTGTTTTTATTCTGTATTTAACCCTATTAAGTAAAATTGAGTGTGATTGGTATGGAGGTATAAACATACTGCTGAGTAAATTAATGGCAAAGCTACAAAATAGTAATACTATTCTTTTAAACACTTCGGGGGAATAGGCAGAGTTGCCCTTCGGTGGGCGGGGGAAGGGGGGCGTTGAGGTAAAATAAGGTATCTGTGAAGACTGGCTAAAGCAACAGCAAAACTTAGAAACTGATATGAGACAAGGCAGTTAATCTGTAAAATGGAGACTCTCCTTCCTACCTGCCTCAGAGTGTTTGTGAAGATTCGGGAGAACATTGGCAGTAACTTTACAAATGGTCAGAAGCTGCACCTGGGGACTGTTGTGAATCCCGGCCCGCGGGATCCTGTGTTGTGGCGGCAATATACAAATACACAGGGACTACAGAAATCCTGTGGAGAAAAAGGGGCTGCATGGCCACTCTTAAGTGAGAGGGTGAGAGGGCTAGAGAGAGCCCAAGAGAGAGCCCACCCCTGCCTGGACAGGCTTTTTTTGCTTTTCTGGGCACATTACATCAGGATGGTCCTCATTTACTATGCACAGGTTCACCACAGGTGATTACCTTTTAAGGACAACAAAGGACAGAACACTGCTAATTACTTCAAAGAGAAGGATGTTGCAGCTCAAGGGGAAAACTGGTCACACTCCATACTTGGGAGGTCTAGCCCAGATTTTAGGAAGATAAAGATACTCAGTAAACATTTGCTGCCTCAATTCAGGGTGAGGGAGCTTTAGCAAGAGCAAGTCTCATAGCAGTCTAGGTACAATGCAGGCCTGATTTCCCACTGGAGAACCTATCCATGGACATGGGTCCAGCCCGCCAACCTCACTCCCCACTGGCTTTTCCAAGTGGGGGCTGAGCCATATTTCCCACGCGTGGAACAGTTCCCCACAGGGGACCAGACACACAGATACAGCTTGCACTCTTGAGTGTGCATCTAAAAATAAACTTGACAGATTACAACGGATGGCTTAGCCAATGACTTCTGTTTACGGGACCTTCTTTACTGGGAGGCCTTTCAAAAATAAAACAGTTCTTCATGGGAAATTCGGCGGGGGGGCAGTCATTAGAGAATAACTAATTATATCTCATTGTATGCCTTATTATGTGCTTTTCTAGCAAACTGCAGTGGTTAGGTGGAGCCTGGGATCATTTTTTGAATGCCTCCTGTGTGTTTCCAAGTGTAGGGGAATGATTGGCAATGGTGTTACCAAGGCATTGGGCATCCACCATCAGTGGTCACTGACTGCCTGGTTTTACTTTTCTCATCCGTAAAGCGTGATGGTATCCTTATCATGTCCTCTCAAGTGTTTGAAATTGATGTTGTAATATGATTGTGATTTTATGAGCAGGGCACCTGGATTCTAATCCTGTATCTTCCATTAACTAATTAGCTTTGTGGGGTTGGGCTAGTCACTCCACCTCTCTTCTCCAAACCTCCGCTTCATCATCTGTCAAGTGATCTTTATCATGCAAAATTCTGTGGTTTTAAGATATGTTTTATAATATTAGTGCTTAATATTTGTTTTACCAATTACATTATAGGACTAAGGAATTTTGACTCATTTTAAGAGTTACTTGAGCAATTGGTTTCAACAGGGTCTAATCAAAGGGATAATCTGTGCAATGACATGGCATTTAGTTGACATAAAGTTTAAATTCTGTTCCCAGAAGGGAGAGAAATTAAATTGGCTTTGAAATGTTGATTTGTGGACATTTTAATTAAGCTACTCATAAAGCTATAAACTCAAGCTTCATGGGGACAACTCTTGACTTTCATCTGTATCCACAGGCATTCACTTGTGGTATATTTATCAAGAGGAATGTCAAAATGTTAAAGAAAAACAGGTTCCAAGCAGGAGGAGCTTTGAGGACTTAACATGCTATGGCAGAGATAGGAACATCTCTGACTTTTGACTTAATAACTTAAGACAGAAGCAAAAAATTGGGCTTTATAGATAAAATATGGTTTTTGTAAACAGGTAGAATGTGTGCTCTTTAGTTCATTCTGGTTTTTGGTTTTAAGTCTAAGAAGAGGTTAATCTGTGACTTCCTTCCTTTCTTTGTTACAGTAACATGGCCAATGCCCTTGCCAATGCTACCTGTGAGCGCTGCAAGGGGGGGTTTGCACCTGCTGAGAAGATCGTAAACAGTAATGGCGAGTTGTACCATGAGCAGTGTTTTGTGTGTGCTCAGTGCTTCCAGCAGTTCCCAGAAGGACTTTTCTATGAGGTGAGTCAACTTGTAGAGAAACATAAAGGTACCGTTCTTCCCCCCCCCCCACCCGTTTTGCTCCCCTCCCTTCCCCTTTTTTGAGTCACTTTCTTCCCTTCAAATTTTAATGTCAAAGACTGTATTGGAGAGCCAGATACAGTGCCAGATACTTGGTACCTGTTGATTATTGATGGCTTATACATGGAATGCCCTGACAGACTCCATCATTTCTGTTCTTCATTTCATCCTCCTGTTTCAGAACCCGTGGCACCTGCAACTCAACTTATCAAACCTGAGCACTTCAGCTCAGTCAGCAGTTTCGGAAGGTTCAGCCATGGTTTTTCTGGCTTCTCCACTTGCTTGCCCCTACACATACCTTCCTGATTCCTGCCTTTGTGTCTTCCTCCTTCTCAGAGCACCACTGGATATCTTCTCTGAAGGGGGGTATCTGTTACCTACGCCAAGACCTTCAGGCAACCAGTGGGACCTGCCATACATTCATTTGCTAAAGAGGATTTTGTTTAGAAATGAGTATTTTGGGTGGATACCCTGTCCATATTTAGCTCTTCTAGGTGTCTTTTGTTCTTTTCCAAATTTTTGTTTTTCTTGATCCTCTGGTGTTACCATGTGATCTTTACTTCCTCTGTATTTATTCTTACTATGACTGAAACCCCCTTCTCACAATAAAGATCTACTTTTAGAACTGGTCTAGGGAGGTCAACCTCATGCTCTTAAAGAAGATACAAGTGATTGTGTGTGTGTGTGTGTGTGTGTGTGTGTGTGTGTGTGAGAGAGAGAGAGAGAGAGAGATCAGTTTAGTAATTCACTTTTACCCACCTACTTCTTACATATTTATATATATATGTTATTCATGTGCATGTCTTTACATGATAATACATGTACATAGAATCATGTTATATCCAGAGATCACTGCTTTTTAATTTCTTCTTTTGCCTAACAGATTTTTAAATTTCCCTGTTTTACCCACCCTTCCTGAGGAAGGAAGGGTACTTAGTTGTCAACTGTCATTAGTAAGTTGATTTAGACAGAATTTTCCCATAGAAACAATGTCTAGTGAAAGTAGGGTTCCCAGGTCAGCCTGCAGAAAGCTTTTTACCTGTCATGTTTACATGAAATATAAAACTACCATATATATAGTAACTTCACTCTGGGAAACAGCTTTGAGAGTTTTCATTAGAGAACACTATTCATTGGGACACATTTTGAGCTCCTACTATGTCCCAGAAACACTCATTCACTACAACAACACTACAACAAAAATGCTGCCAGTAGGAACAGGGATTGTTTTTTCTCCTGAACTGCTTTCCTGCGCAGTGGGAATCTTATTCTGTCAAGGGGGATGGCTTTTGGATGGGAATGGCAAGTGAGAGTTGGAGTGAGACCTGAGCAGAAAAGGCACAGTGTCCAACAGTAGGAGGGAACTGGGGGCGAAGGCTGGCAGAGACCCCCCTCCACGAGGTTGTGGGTGGGGCTCCTATTGACAATGAAGAGGGTGGCAAATAGATTCAAGAAGAAAAAGGAAATTATTAGAGGCTGAGGCATGGGAAGAGAAAGGCAGTGTGTAAAAAGACCTAAGGACCTGCTTCTGTAGAGCCTTGACAAAACAGTCTCTGATGTCTGAGTAAGCACAGTGGAGGCAGGCAGGACTAGCAAGGAAGGAGGTAAGACTCCCAAAGCACATTTAAGGAAACCCTAGGAATCTGCCTCCAGAGGAAACATTGTCTTCATACTTTGTAAACCCCTTCCTACCCCTACCTATGTTTTTCCATGAGGCCCAGAGAAGTTGAAGTGTCCTTGGTAACAGCAGATTTGTGACATGAGTGGAATTACAATCTAATTTGGTCTCCTAATATTTGATACGGTATTATTTTTGTTATATATTCTGTTCAAATGTAAGATATTTTTATTGAAATGGGTATTTATGGCAAAGGCCTTAAAAGGGATTCCAGAGCAGCAGTACAGAAGAACTCAACAGAAAAAGGCAGGTTCTGTTTTTTCAAACATTTTTTTTCTCATGGTCTGCTATTCCCTCTCTTAACTTCTTTTTCCTATATTGTCCATTTGTTTGCCATTTTGAAATTAATAATATTGTTAAGCACAATCACCTCCTAAGCTCCTGGGTCCTATATTTGGGTCCTGCCAGGTGCCAAGCTACTTGCGCTTAGTCAGAGGGAAGGCTTTGTAAGAGTCCTTAGTAGAACGGAATAAAGCATGACTCATACTTGTCATTCTGCCCACCCCTCACTCCTCTTTACTTCAGGATTATAAATAGCCTCCCTGGGCTTCTCTGATAGTGTTCCAGAAGATGTTATTAACACCCACACGTAGTCTGTTAATGGCTATTGTCCAGCTTAAGCTCCCTGAGGTCTTGAGGAAGATTGCTATTTTAGTTACGTTTACAATTAAAACCCCCTGTTCAGGCCAAAATAGACCTTTCCTTCTGGTTGAATGATATTAGAGAAAAAGCTATCCCAGACTTCTAAGGAATAATCTGCATTTTCAGTTATATTCAGCAATAAATTGTTTTCCAGAAAGGAAGCTCAAAAACATACCTGGATTGCTTTCCATTTGAGAGACAACTCTGTGCTGCAGTCTTGGTGGTAATAGTAATTGCATTATTTCCACTCTATACCTTTGCTATGGCTTTTGTCTTATCATTAAAATACCATCCTTCCTTCAATCCCACATCCCTTATCTTTTCTCTAGAAGGCTAACGATGGATGAAGATTTATAGGTGGGTTCTCTGTACTCAAGATCCCTTCAAAGTGGGATTCAATTTTTGTTGTGGAACTTCCTGATATTTTGGATCAGATAGCCGGGACATTCTTCACTTTGACTACAAAGGCACGTGTAGTGTCAGACTTGTTTCCTATCAGTCTCTGGGACATATGTCTGTAGATAAGCTCACCCAGCTCAGATATTTATGGCTCATCTGCAACTCTGCTTTGATTAATTTAACACCAATCTAGATTATTACCTACATTGGCTCCTTACTTAAGATGACTTTGAATCCCACTAGGTTATGTGGTTTAAAAGTGAACTTCCGATCAAGATGGCAGCATAGGTAAACACAGTACTCATCTTCTTCCACAACCACGTCAAAATTCCAACTAAATTACAAAACAACCATCGTTCATAACTGTCTGGCATTAAGGTGAATGGAATCCCTACAACTATGGAATTAAAGAAGCCACACTGAGACTGGTAGGAGGGGTGGAGATGCTCAACAAACTGACCCCACACCCATCTGTGGCCAATAAAAATTGGGAGGGGTATCTTGGCTGTGGGAGTCCTACCTGAGGAGCAAAGTGTCCCAGCCCCACACCAGGCCCCCCAGCCCAGGGTTCCAGTGCCAGGAAGAGAAGTCCCCATATGATCTGGCTGTAAAAACCAGCAAGAATTAAGGCTGAGGAAGGCTTGAAGTTTCGGGAACCCCAGGCAGTTCCTCTTAAAGGGCCTGCATACAGACTTACTTGGACTCACTCCTTCTGACCTCCAGGGTGAGGTCACCAGAGACATACAGGGGAAAACTGAACTGTTTGGCATCAGGGCAAGAGCTGTAGAGGCAGCTTTGTTCCAGACAGAAGTGCTGGCAGAAACCGTTGTTCCTTTTCTGAGGCCTCCCTGCACAGAACCAGCAGATAGGTGCCATGTCCTAGACCCTATGAACCTGGCTCATACTGGTTGCCCCACCTTGGTCATTCTCTGAGGCCCCACCCCACCCAACTTTTAAGCCCACCCAGATTACAGTGGATTTCCATCCTAATGGATTGTCGTGGTACATGCTTCAGATTTTCCAAAATTCTCTCAAATAAGCAGCATCTGGCCTCAACAAACCCCATACCTCTTGCTAAGTAGCCTTAGGCCCAGGACTAGCAGCAGACAGCCTTGGTTCACAGCTTAGCCTCACCTGAGCACCTCTAAGCCCAGCACAAGTAGCAACCATCTGCACATCACTGTGTAGTTTGTGTTAGGGGGCCTGTGCAAAACACAGATGGTGGCTGACCTTGGCCTGCACCTCCCGAGAGGCCCTAGAGCCAGCATACCCAATGGAAAGCTTCAGACCACATTGAAGCACCACCACCTAACCATCTCCACAAGCCGTACACTCAAGGGGCAGACTCACTGGGAACCAGAGCCATGCTGAAGGAAGTCCTGCCCTGTGGAGTGGGCCCCTGCATAGCTGGTCCTCCATGGTGATCAGAGGTTGGTGGTCACTGGTCAAAGCCAGTCCTTGCAGCTGATTAGCCTGGGTGAATTCCTCCCTTTGATGTGTCAATAGCAATCAAAGCTGAAGTACAAGAGTAGAGCATACATAGCCCATATGGTGGGCCCACTTCAAGTACCCAGCTTCAGTTATAGGGGAGGCTGTGCCAATGGAGCCTACGGGACATCTTCTGCATTAGGCCACTCTGTCAAGACTGGGAGACATAGCAGCTCTACCTAATGCATTGAAACAACCACAAGGAGGCTGCCAAAAATAGGAGACAGAAATATCACCCAAATGAAAGAACAGAACAAAACTCTAGAAAAAAAATGAAACTATGGAGAGTAGTAATCTGCTAGATGCAAAGCTCAAAACACTGGTTTTAAGGGTGCTCGATGAACTTAGTGAGAACCTCAAGTATAAAAAAAGAACCAGTCAGAAATGAAGGATACACTCATTGAAATTAAGAATAATTTACAGGGAATCAACAGTAGAGTGGATGGAGCTGAGAATCAAATGAGCAATTTGGAATACTGGGTTCTGAATACCCAATAAGAACAGCAACAGGAAAAACAAATAACAAAAAGGATTGTGTAATGAGCCTCTGAGACAACTTCAAGCACCAATATTCTCATCATGGGGTGCTGGAACGAGAAGAAAGAGCGCAAGAAATTAAAAACCTATTTGAAGAGTTCCAGCCATGATGGAGGCATAGCTAGAAACCTTTTGCTTCTTCACACAACGAAAGGAGGATAACAACAAATATAAAATCAATAAACAACCAGAAGTGTCAGAAAATCAAACTGCATGGAACTCTGACAACCAAGAAATTAAAGAAAAGTCAACCAGAACGACCAAACCAGTAAGAACCCGTGGTGAGGCAGCGGACTATGTGGGCGGAGCTGGCAGTGAAAAACCACAACGAGGCAGTGGACCGTTCCGGCAGAGCTGGCTGAAGGTGAAACTGAGACTCAGAGTTGACTGTTGCTGCTGTGGGAGAAACTCTCAGTCTCACACAAGAGTCCAATGGAAAGTGCATTAGAGACTAGCAGGCAAGCTGCACTGTTCCCTCTCTGGCCCCTCCTCCTTAGGCAGCATCGCAGCGCAGCAAAGAGGGTTGCCCTGCTAGGGTGAATACCTAAGGCCCCACCTCCTTACAACTTAATAGGTTGCCTAGACAAAGAAATATGGCCCAAATGAAAGGACAGAGTAAAACTTCAGAAAGAGAACTAAGCGATGAAGACATAGCTGACCTATCTGATGGAGAATTTAAAGCCCTGTTAATCAAAATGCTCACAGAACTGATTGAGCTTGGTCGAAAAATGAAAAAACAAATGAAGGATACCCAAAATGAAAAAAAGCAAAATATTCAGGGAACCAACAGTGACAGGAAGGAAACCAGGACTCAAAGCAATGTTTTGGAACAAAAGGGAAAAATAAACATCCAACTGGAACAAAATGAAGAAACAAGAATTCAAAAAAGTGAAGAGAGACTTATACACCTCTGGGACAGCCTGAAAAGTTCCAACATCTGAATTATAGGGGTGCCAGAAGGAAAATAACAGCAAGAAATTGGAAACTTATTTGAACAAATAATGAAGGAAAACTTCCCTGCTCTGGCAAAGGAAATAGACTTCCAGGAAGTCCAGGAAGCCCAGAGAGTCCCAAAGAAGTTGGAACCAAGGAGGAACACACCGAGACACATCATCATTAAGTTACCCAAGATTAAAAATAAAGAGAGAATCCTAATAGCAGCAAGAGAAAAGGAGACAATTACCTACAAAGTAGTGCCCATAAGGGTATCAGCTGATTTCTCAAAAGAAAACCTTGCAGGCAAGAAGCGGCTGGAAAGAAGTATTTGAAGTCATGAAAGGCAAGGACCTACATCCAAGATTACTCTATCCAGCAAAGCTATCATTTAGAATGCAAGGGCAGATAAAGTGCTTCCCAGATAAGGTCAAGTTAAAGGAGTTCATCATCACCAAGCCATTATTATATGAAATGTTTAAGGGACTTATCTAAGAAAAATAAGACAAATAATATGAACGGTAAAATGACAACAAACTCAAAACTATCAACAATTGAACCTAAAAGAAAAGAAAAACAACAAAAACTAAGAAAACAACTACAACAGGAACAGAATCAGGGAAATGAACATCACACGGAAGGATTTCAGTGGGGAGGAGAAGGGTGGAAGTGGGGGAAGGTACAGGGAAGAAACAGCATAATTAGTAGGCATAAAATAGATGGGGAGAGATAAAAAGTGGTATAGGAAACAGAGAAGTGAAAGAACTTGTATGTACAACCCATGGACATGAACTAAGGGGGAGGGGGATGCAGGAGGGTTGGAGGGTGCTGGGCAGAGGAGAATAAAGGGGGGAAAATTGGGAAAACTAATAGCATAATCAATAAAAGATGCTGTAAAAAATAAATAAAAATCTATTTGAAAAAATAATGACAGAAAATTTCCTAACTTGGCAAGGAAATAGACCTACAAGTACAGGAAGTGCACAAAATCCATCCATTCAACAAATATAATATTTATCAACCATTTGCAATGTGCGAGGCACCATGTTATATTTTAAGAGTACACGATGAGCAAGACAGACTGTTTTCAAGAACTTATCCACTGTATTACACTAGACTAGCCAAGTCTTTGAAAGTGAGATAAGAAAACTTTGTAATAAGTATTACAGACTGCCTGGTAATAGGAAAAAATTAAATCTACCTGAAAACAGAATTCCTTCCCTCCCCCAAATCCACTATAAACTAGAATAAATGATGTTTAAAGTGCTTTAGCACAGTGCCTGTGCTAAACGGAAGGTACTAGTTTTAGAAAATAATCACAATGTGGTTTTATAAAGTGCACATATCTACAGCAGCTCCTACACAATGCCTTGCCTTTAGAGGGTGCTCTAAGTGTTTGGTGACTGAGAGATGCTGTTGATGACATTGCAGACTAAGGCGTTTGTCTTAGTAAGTGCATATCTATAAGGAGGATTTTACAGGACCTTAACATTTTTTCTCAGCTTTGTGTAGTGAGGATAGAGGATGGATTTACTATTGGTATTAATACATGGTCAAAAAGGAACCAGTAGTAGAAGACAAATGTCATTGTCCTGCATCCAGTAGAATTACCTCTTTATCTGTCTCCAAATGAGCAATTCTGAGATCAAGATCACATTGTATATTAGCTGAGAAACCAGGGTTAGATTTCAGTTGTGATAGAAACTCAATGATAATTTAAGAATTTTAGATGAAATTATTGCTCTGCCAAAGAGCAATAGAGAGGTGGTGGATACAAAGGAAGAAGCTCAAATTATGGGGTCTGACAGCCTTGTTCAGCTCCACTGGCTTTGGCACAAGTTATTTAAGCCTTCTGAATTTTAGTTTTCTTAAACAAGAGGATAATCACATGTGTCTATCTCATAGGATTGTGAGTTTGAACCAAAGTAGCATGTACAGTACCCAGTAAGTTTTCCTACTCCCTTCACTTCCCAATGGACACTTCTTCCCATAAGTAATTATTCCACACAGTATAACAGAGTTCCTCATCCTCAGCCCTATTGATATTTTGAACTAGCTAATTCTTTGTTTTGGGGTAATTTTTTGTCCTGTATATTGTAGGGTGTTTAGTAGCATCCCTAGTCTCTACCCACTAGATCCCCAGTTACGACAACCAAAAATATCTGTATTCATTGCTAAATATCTCTTGGGAAGCAAAACCATCCTTATTTGAGAGCCACTGCACTAAAATGAGAACATCTCCTCAAATAGGTAGTGAAGTTCACTATGGTAATAGCAAGCCAGTTCTAAATGGGTATATTTCCCAAGTTGTTTAGGCAATACCCTGCACAAAACAAAAACCTTTTTATAGTCCTGTCTCTTAGGAATTTGACAGCAGTCACAGTAAATTCTTGTGCCATAAATTTAATTACAAAGTACTTCTAGAAAGAATTCACTTAAGAAAGACCTTAAAGCCTACATTTCTTGTTTAAATTGGATAATTCATCACTCAATTTAGCAGAAGGCAAGATATATTTTCTGTGTAGTAATTAGAACTGTTTTCCCAAACAAATTTTTTTCTCTCTTCAGGTATTCTACTTCTGCATTTAATTTTAAATAAATTTCATATAGTAATGATTATAATAATGCTTTTAAATTTACCTGTAGCAGAAGATAGTGGTCAGGGTAATAATAAAAACGATGTGAACATGTTAAAACATTAATAGGTGTCACTTTCTACCACTTTTCACTACCAAGAGTTGAGGTGCTGCTTCCCAGTTTCATGTAAGCCTCTTGAAGTTGGGACTCATCTGGCTTGTGCTGCTTCACATTCTTTCCCCTTGCCTGGAATAGAGTATTTTTTTGCATGAAGAAATGCCCTATTATTGTTAATTTTATAAGATGTGTGAATTATATTATATTAACATTTTTATTTCTGAAATAATTGTCTATTAAATCCCTATTATGGGTGTTTTACAAACTGTTTTTTTATTCTTTTATTAGCTTCTCCCATGAACCCCTACAAGTGAGGTATTTTTATTCACAGTTTACATGTGACCATGAGTCTCAAACACCTTACACACAGTTAATTGGTGGGTAAGTAGTCAAATTAGGATTTTATCTCAGGCCTGTTTATATCCACAGCTTTGTTTTCCTCGATATGATGCCCTGACTCTCACTGAAACTGAAACAGTTTTCCTAGGAGTGATATTTTATGTAATTGATGGGTAATGCTCTCCTGTGTTGCCATCAGTGTGCTTTACTCAGTCACGCCCTAGAGGTTCATGGAGAGCCTGCCCTGTGCAGCATGCTGTATGGACCACATTATATCCTAGTTCCAGGAGTGAATGCAGTTTTCAGAGTGACCTGGGTAGAACTTCATGACAATTTGTATGCTTCTTGTTCTCATTTTCAGTCTAGGAAAATTGAGTGGTTGTATAAATGTGTGAGTTATATATGATTAGTGATCTTAAATTTGGTATTGTAGTTATCTTCAGTGGGAAATCTATTTCCATCAGTGCTGGTTTACATAGGCTGTCAGTGTCCCCAGTCATTCTCCAGTATACTTCGAGAAATATTTCTAAAATGACCAAATCATTGTTAGCACGAGAAGGCTGATTTAAATGCTATTTCCACGGGGAAATACCCATTCAACTCAGAGACCCTAATACCAACTAAATATAGCCATATAGTGGTTCCTAAGTCTTAACTTGGTGACATCTGAGATTATCTCCAATAAAAGGATTTTCTTAATTTTTCCCCTAAGAAAATACTTTTGGTAGTGAAATTGAACCAATAGTTGCAGTGGAATATACTTCCAGAAATACTACACATGGATGGATTGGACCTAGGACTAGGGACTTGGTGTGCAGCCTTTCACCCTAGCATAGTACACATCTAGGGACTGGGTTCTTGGCTGATAGATCAGATTCCTTTTTCTCTACTTCTTACTTTGAATATCCCAAGTGTATCCTTTTTTCCCTGTGACAAAATGCATAACAGGAAAGACCAGTTTATGGTGAGAGAGTTAGTGGAAAGATGTTTTACAAGAGATTTCTTCACTCATTTCCTCTTACACTGAATCATGTTTACTCAGGAAAGCTGAAACCTGAGAAGGTAAGACTGAGTGTTGGAAAGGAAACTTTCCAACAAAAAGGTGCTTATCTGCTGCCCCACTCACTTCAAACAATTTATGACAAACAAGTACAAATGTTTTCAACATTTGCACTTGACTTGAAATGAGACCATTAGCTAAGTTTCTAATTCCAAGTATTTTTTAAGTATATTTGATTGATTATGCTATTTCAGTTGTCCCATTTTTTTCTCCCCTTTATTCCCCTCTACACCATACCTCCCTCCCTCTAGCATTCCTCCCCCACCCCCAGTTCGTGTCCATGGGTTGTACATATAAGTTCTTTGGTTTCTCCGTTTCCCATACTATTCTTAACCTCACCCTGTCTATTTTGTACCTACCATTTATGCCTCTTATTCCCTGTACCTTTCTCCCCATTCCCCCCTTCTCCCTCCCCGCTAATAGCCCTCCATGTGATCTCTATTTCTGTGAATCTGTTTCTGTTCTAGTTGTTTGCTTAGTTCGGGTTTTTTTATTGTGGTTTTTTAGGTTCAGTTGTTGGTAGTTGTGAGTTTGTTGTCATTTTACTGTTTGTAGGTTCAGTTGTTGATAGTTGTAAGTTTGTTGTTGTCATTTTACTGTTTGTATTATTGATCTTCTTTTTCTTAGATAAGCACCTTTAACATTTCATATAATAAGGGCTTATGGATGATGAGCTCTTTAACTTGACCTTGTCTGGGAAGCACTTTATCTGCCCTTCCGTTCTAAATGATAGATAGCTTTGCTGCATAGAGTCATCTTAGATGTAGATCTTTGCCTTTCATGACTTCAAATACTTCTTTCCAGGCCCTTCTTGCCTGTAAGATTTCTTTTGAGAAATCAGCTGATAGTTGTCGGGGAACTCCTTTGTAGGTAAGTTTCTCCTTTTCTTTAAGATTCTCTCTGTTTCTTAATCTTGGATGATTTAATTATGATGTGTCTTGGTGTGTTTCTTCTTGGATTCAACCTCTTTTGGACTCTGAACATCCTGGACTTGCATGTGTATTTCCTTTGCCAGATTGGGGAAGTTCTCCTTCATTATTTGTTCAAATAAGTCTTCAATTTCTTCCTCTTCCTTTTCTCCTCTGGTACCCCTATGATTTGGATGTCGGAACATTTAAAGTTTTCCCAGAAGTTCCTAAGCCTCTCCTCATTTATGAATTCTTGTTTCTTCACTCTGTTCCAGTTGGATGTTTTTTTCTTCCTTTTGTTCCAAATTATTGATCTGAGTCCCTGTTTCCTTCCCTTCACTGTTGTTTCCCTGTATTTTCCTTTATTTCACTTTGTATAGCCTTCACTATTTCCTCTATTTTGCAACCATACTCAACCATTTCTCTGAGCATCCTGTAACCAGTGTTTTGAACTCTGCATCTGACAGATTAGTTATCTCTTTGTCACTTAGTTCTTTTTCTGGAGATTTTATAATTTCTTTCATCTGGGCACTATTTCTTTGTTTTGGCGCACCTTTTATGTTATAAGGGGCAGAGCCTTAAGTATTCATCAGGGTGGGGCAACCCACTTTCCTGCATTGTTCTGCTGTATGTTGGAGGGGGTCAGAGAGGGAACAATGTTGCTTGCCAGCTTGCTCGGCTCTCACCCATGTTTCTGTCACTTCCCTTGCTTCCCACAAGTGGGTCGTGCCCTTTCCGGTGCTGATTGCTGGGTGAGTGGGCTTGTAGGACTCGGTGGGCCTCTCCAACAGACTGTCCTATAAGACTGGGAGTTTCTCCCGCTGCCACAAACCCCACAGGTTTTTACAGCCAGAGGTTTTAAGGCTTTATTTCCCCATGCTGGAACCTGGGTTGTGTGGTTTGCCTGGCTCCCCGGTTGTTCTTCCCAGCCTATCTGCACATGAAAGTGGGACTGCCCGGTCTGCCAGCTGCCGCCTCAACCACCTCAGTCTGCCAGCCGCCACCTTTTTGCTATTCTCTCTGCCCTGGCTTCCCATCTCTGTCCATCCTAGCAGTCTGGATGAATGTTTCTTCTTCAACTCCTTGGTTGGACTTCCACACAGTTTGATTTTTCTGACAGTTCTGGTTGTTTTTTGTTCTTAAATTGATGGTTGTCCTTCTTTTGGTTGTGTGAGGAAGCGAAGTATATCTACCTACTTCTCCATCTTGGCAGAAACTCCTAATTCAAAGGATTCTTTAAAGCAGCAGAATTTTTTTTCTCCTCAAAGAGAATATTCATGGAACTCAGTTAATCAGTTAATAGCAGAGCTAATCATGGCTAGAGTACATCCCTCCCCATGCTGAACTACCCCTGTTCCCTACAGATGGTGGGACTTTGGCATTTTGTTTATAAACACTGCTAATATGGAGTATTAGTAGTCTTACAAGCTTATTGCATTTTAAACCAATTTGGCATTGTAACTTGTGGTTACCTAGAAAGGAAATACTTGAGGGAAGTTCGATTCTTCCAAATTTATGATTTCTGAATTTTTTTCTTTTTCCATCCTATAGTTTCACTTTGGATCAACTACTGGCCATAACTATTTGATCATTCTACACACTGGAGAGAAGAGGTAGCTTGTTAGAGCAAAGGAAGTTCTGCTCTTGTAGTTGTGCTCACACTGGGGTAAGCACCCCAGTGTATGCACGGAGTTTGCAACATGGGTGGTTTCAGGCAACTTGATTTCTGCATTCTTATTCCTAATATTGGTTTGCCTGGTAATATATTTGTATTCACAATAGCATTTTTCCCACTTTACAAAACACAGGAATCTCAAATCTTACTATGATGAATTGTTCCAGGACACCAATCTGAAGGAATTGATCAGGGGTACTTAAACCTATAAGGCTTTCTGGTCTTTTCTTGACTCATGTATTTTCTTGTTATGGGTGAAGCTTGGCTTTGGGAACTGTATTGGATGTTCTATATTCAGATATATGGTAAATTTGAAGTAGTCATGACAACTTTCCATTTAGGACTTTGCCTTTTTCGTGCCTTAATTTCAAAAAGACTCATCTGTTTAAAGAGAGAGTCCTGTGAAAGCAAAGCAAAGAGCAATGGTATGAAATTATGAATATGATAAGTATGTGTTATGAGCCAGGACACATAGCTGAAAAAGAATAGGTTTGTGACTCCCAAGGCACTGAGAGGTTAAACAGCTTGCCCTGAGTCACACAGCCGTCAGTGGTTCAGCCAGAATTTAAACCCAGGCCATCTGGATCCATGATCGATGTTCTTAACTCCTATGATAGGTTACCTATTTGAGTCATGTCATGAAAGACTTACTCAAATTACAACCAATCTTATTTTTTTTCTACCTTATGCTAACAAATACGGTATATATGTTAACTGTTAGACTCATTTTGTTTTGTTTTTTAAGATACAGGTCTTTGTTAAATACAGAGTAAAAGTTGATCATTTCTTTTTTTTTTTTTTTTCCTCGTTAAACTGCTTTAATGGGTCTCAATATCCTGTGACAGATTTTTGGTCAAGTTTTTTCCATTAAAAAGTACTGATTTTAAAAACTACCACACAAAGAGAACAAAATAAATGGTCCACAAAACATTCTTCTTTCCTTCTGAAAGCTTTATGTTGCACTGATATCATCAGCCAGTCTTTTACTATTAAACTGAAGTGGCCAATTGAGACAAACAGTTCTGAGATCATTATTCCACCACTGACTTAAGACTAGGGTAGTGACGTGGGGAGGGGAGGTGACTGTTTTTTTAAATAAATTACTGGGGTTATTTCTGAGTTTTTATATTTCATGTCTTTTTAAAATTACTACTAAAAGGTAAACATCAGATTTCTATACATGTACCTAATGTATATTCATTAAAGGAACATCTCACTTCATAAATAACTCTACTTTGGGCTACATGTTACAATGTATTACATTATGACACACTATTGAGTAGTAGCTTGTTGATTTATTACCTTCTGTTTGTAACTTTTAAAAACAGATTTATTAAATGTGTTACATTGTATTCCTTTGAATTTAAAAGTGAAGGAAGACTTTTCCTGGTACAAAATAAATCTGGCTTGACAATTAAGCTATTGTGGATACATTCATTAAATCAAATGAGCTAAGTCTTCAGATAATTTTCATAATTGAGGAAATTGATTTGGCAACTGATACATTATTAAGAGTGGGTTTTGATAACATGTTTTACTAATAATCATTATAATGATAATTTAATCCGGAAAAACGAATGTTGCCCTGTATGGTGTGGCTTAGTGGGTTGGGCATCATCCTGCAAAGTGAAAGGTTACCAGTTCCATTCCCAGTCAGGGCACATGCCTGGATTGCAGGCCAGGTCCCCATTTGGGGACATGCAAGAAGCAACCAATCAGTGTCTCTCTCACACACTGATTTTTCCCTCCCTCACTTTCTCCCTGCCTTCCCATCTCTCTAAAATAAATAAATAAAATCTCTCTTTAAAAAAAAAGATTGCTTCTCACAAGTATCAGTGCATTCCCTTTTTAAAAAAGAAAAAGGAAAGAGAATGTTAACTTTTAAAGCCTTTTAGATTCAGAAATTAAAAATTTTAATTGCAGTGAAGTGTGGTAGGGTAATCAGGAAATATACTAGAATAAAACTTTGGGGGAAATTAAATGGAAACACTTCAAGGAGGGAAAAGAAGGATGTAAATTTGCCCAACTATTAAAGAAAGTTTAATTTTTAAAGGGTTTTGGTCCCATTTTAAAATGTTTAAATTTAAAATATACTAGAATATTTACCCTTTTAAAATATTTAAGCCTAAAGTAAAATATTTTAGATACCAACTTTAAAACCTGTGGGAAGGGGTTTGTATGTGCATATTTTCTAGGGAGTGGGGTCTATAGCTTTCATCAGATCCTTAAAGGGTGGAGTATATGTAAGTCAAAAAACAATTAAGAATAGTTAGAGCAAAGTCACCAATTCCAAGGGCACAATATTAGTTCTGGTCTCAACTTGTTCATTGTTTCTTTTCCTGTGCCCCCATGGAGTTGTATGGAAGATAGAAAAGTATATCTGTTTCAGCTATTCGGGGTCGTTTATGGTTCCATATAAATTTCTGAAAGCAAACGAGTGGATCCAAAAAGTATGGTATATTTACACAATGGAATTCTACGCAGCAGAGAGAAAGAAGGAGCTTATATCCTTTGCAACAGCATGGATGGAACTGGAGAGCATTATGTTAAGTGAAATAAGCCAGATGGTGAGGGACAAATACCATATGATCTCACCTTTAACTGGAATATAATAAATAGAAAAAAAAACAAAAAAGGAAACAAAATATAACCAGAGACATTGAAGTTAAGAACAATCTAACAATGCACAGGGGGGAGTGGGGAGGGGACAGTGAGGACAGGGGATTACAGGAACTACTATAAAGGACACATGGACAAAATGGGGGGGGGGGAGGGAGGGGGATTTGGCTGGGGTGGGGTGGAGGGGTGGGAAGAAAAGGCACACAACTGTAATTGAATAACAATAAACAATTTTTAAAAAAAGAACTCAAAAAACAACAACAAAAAAAGAAAAGTATATCTCCTTTTAAAAAATCTCAGTAGCAGATTTGGAGAGTTCTTAGTTCCAAACCATCTTTCTTTTTTGTCTCTGTAGAATAATTATGTTTATCCTCTGGTTATTTAATATTTACAAGTACTTTCTGTTTCAGTTTGAAGGAAGGAAGTACTGTGAACATGACTTTCAGATGCTCTTTGCACCTTGCTGTCATCAATGTGGTAAGTTTTACTGCTGAATGTAAAATAAAAGTCTGTGTCAAAATTACTTAAGCTATTTAACACTACTAAAGTGTCAGTGGTTTTTGGTGGTCGTTATAAATAGCATTTAGGTAATTTACCAGCCCTCTTTCCTATTATTAATATATAACAAACTGGAAGAGTATCAAAACCTGGAGAGAGGCCCTGAATTGCTCAGTTGGTTAGAGTATCATCCCAATATGCCAAGGTTGTGGGTTTGATCCCCAGTCAGGGCACATACAGGAATCAACCAATGAATGCATAACTAAGTGGCATAACAAATCGATTGTCTCTCTCTGACTCTCCTACCCTCGCATCTCTCCCTTCCTCTCTCTCTCTCTCTCTCAAAGTAAATCAATAAATAAATTTAAAAATTTATTTAAAAACCAGAGAGAAACCCCAGCCAGTGTTATCAGTTGGTTGAGCATCATCCCACAAACCGAAAAGTCATCACTTTGACTCCCATTCAAATTTAGTCCCCACTCAGGTTGTGTGTAGAAGGCAGCGCATCAATGTGTCTCTCTCATATGGTATTTCTCTCCCTCTTTTTCTCCCTCCCTTCCCCTCTCTCTAAAATAAAAATAAATAAACTTTAAAAAAGTTTTTGAAAAGAAAGAGAAATGATTTTTAATGACTTATAGTATAAAGGTATTTGAGGGTAAACTAGGACTTCTGTTAGATGATCTTTTAGAATGTTCATTTCCCCTGTTAGTGCAAACTATACCTACTTTTGGGTTTTCCAGGAGAGAGAAGAGATGTAAGGGAGGTGCATAGATGCTGAAAGATTACCTGTGTGTTGTAGCCCTGGCTGGTGTGACTTAGTAGATTGAGCACCGGCCTGTGAACAGAAAGATTGCTTGTGTATTGCACAAGTGGTGGGCTTGCTTGCACCTTAACCCCTTCACTGGTTGCTAACAGCTCTACTAATAGGTCTCCAGAGATTGTAGAAATAGATTAGAATGTTGCAAAGATTTAATGAAAGAAGAAATTAAGCATGGGTTATGAGAATATGTTCTGTGGATTTCAGTTTTCTGTGTCAGTGATGACCAGAAATTACCAAAAGACATTCAAGAGAGTCCAGTCCATTGTTTGTAAAAGGAAAGCCAGGTTCAGAGATGTGATAAGACAGCCTGAAAATATAGCTACAGAATCAAAAGGAAGAACACAAATGAAATAGAAGACATTTTGCTGATACAGTGCTTACTGTGGTAGACACATACATAAAAAGTCCCTATTTGTGGATAAAGGTTCAAATGTATTTTTTCCCTTACTGCTTTTAGCAGTAAAACGCCACATTGGATATGCTTTGTGTGTCCCTTTCCGCAGGTGAGTTCATCATTGGCCGAGTTATCAAAGCAATGAACAACAGCTGGCACCCTGAGTGCTTCCGCTGCGACCTCTGCCAACAAGTCCTGGCAGACATCGGGTTTGTCAAGAATGCTGGCAGGTAGGAGGAGTTTTTATCCTTGTCAGGTTCTGGTAGATAAAGTGACTACTACAAGGTCATGCATATTTTCTCATGGGACTATAAGGCAGTGCTTTAGGACACTGAATTTAAGCTATAGGGACTCAGAACTGGTGCCTGTTAGGAGAGGGCCCTACAATCTCTATGCAGCAGTGCTTTACTGCCACTTGTGTTCCTGGGCTGACCAAAAGAGGTAGAGGTACTTAAAATGCAGTTTCTTCAGTGTCAGTCAGATTACTTGGATTGGAATAAATAACTTTTTATACAAAAAGTAGTGGCTTGATTCTGCTCTATTAAGTCAGCAGTGATTTTTAAAGAAATGGTTTCCTAAATTTCTTTGGGGAGATAGGAAAAGCATATATTTTTTTAATTATTAGGAAGGACCTTATATTTTATTTAAGTTTCTAAAACAGTTTTGGTTTTGTTTAGACATCTGTGTCGCCCCTGTCATAATCGTGAGAAAGCCAGGGGCCTTGGAAAATACATCTGCCAGAAATGCCACGCCATCATTGATGAACAGCCTCTGATTTTCAAGAACGACCCTTACCATCCAGACCATTTCAACTGTGCCAACTGCGGGTATTGTGATTTCTTTGTCCTTGCACAAGTGGTAGAAATAAAAGATCACATCTCTCTGTATTTCTGTTAGGCCTGCAGGCCAAATTGTTTTTCTCTAACTTTTAATCTGGAAAATTTTAAACCTATAGAAAAGTCAAGAGAATAATAAAAGAATACCTACATGCCCATCGTTTAGCTTCATCAGTTAACATTTTGCCCCATTTGATCAGGTGTGCAGCACACTGTGTGTGCATGTATACACCTGGAAGTATTCAAACCATATTAAAATATCCCAAATCATCTCAAAAAGTGCTTTTCCAATATAGGATTCAAAAAAAGCTTTTATATATATAGCTCCTATAGTTGTAATAGTTAGGGTATTATCTCAAAATATCTTAAATTACATCTAAAGGGAATTTTTTTTTCTTCAAAATCTCATGATAAATTGTTGGGCTATGATTTTCTGAGTTTGTTATCTAATATAAAAATTTAAATGAAAAAGATACTTTACTATAATGAATATGAACTTACATGCTAAATTCTAGTACGGGAAGACATAAGGTAGGCAGAAGGTTAAGAAAACAGCTTTGTGGTGTTGGTACAGCCACCTCATCTTTTTTGTGATTATCAGTTTGTGCCTTACCTGGTTTTCTTGCCTATCCTTCCTCTGGTGGGATACTTCTTATTTTCCTTCAGCATTTTTAAAGAATTATTTAAAAAGATGAGATTCAAACAAGTCCATTTGACTAATTTGGGCTATCTCTGACATGTGTATTGACACAGGAGACTGAAAATAATAGCATATTTAAGCATTTGGAAACAGAAAATTCTGGTCATTTGTCTATTTCCTATTCACGTATAACTATTCTTGAAAGCCTGTGACAGTTTAAATAATTATTATTAAATGGGACTAATCTCTTAAACTCCTCAGTTATTTTAGAAAGATATTATCACTGAGTCTGTCCTCAGTATTGTTATTATTCTCTAGCTTTTTAAAGACAACAGATGGACTGTATTGAGATAATAGTCAAGGAAATGGTAGCTATGACCAGTGTGGTGGTATATATCTGACTTATTGGTACATTTTATCATTATTGTATGATATTGATGTTTTGGTGGGAATCTGAAACCTATTCAAACCTGTTAATTCACATTACTCTGATCACCAGGAGGGAAAGAAGTTACAGGGATTATAATAGTGATATCTTCAAACACCTTCTAAAAGTGTTAGCCACATCTTTGCCTATTTTTTTCCTCTCTTGATGGTATTCATTTGAGTATCTTTCCCATGGACAGGAAGGAGCTGACTGCTGATGCCCGTGAGCTGAAAGGAGAACTGTATTGCTTGCCATGCCATGATAAAATGGGGGTCCCCATCTGTGGCGCTTGTCGGAGGCCCATTGAAGGGCGCGTGGTAAATGCCATGGGCAAACAGTGGCATGTGGAGGTAAATTCTAAATGATGTAGGGGCAAGTAGTACTTTTTAATTTCCTTGGTTCAGATGTGTTAGCAAGATAAGGAGATTTTTAGAGATTAAATATGAACATTTTGAAGACAACTGACTTTATAGACAATTAAGAATATAGAATATACACTGTTTTTGTGAGATCTTAATAATGATATAGGATGTGATGTTTTGTTCTTTATTTCCTTCCTTTTTTAGAAATATATTTGACTGATTAGGTTGTGACAGTTGTCCCAGTATTTTTTCCCCTTCTGACCCCTCCACCCAGTATGACCTTCCCTCCAGCAATCACCCCCTTAGTTTATGTCCTTTGGTCATGTATATAAGTTGGCTTCTCCATATCCTATACTTTTCTTAACATCTCCTTGTCTATTTTGTACCTACCAATTACCTTTCTTAATCCCTGTAGGTCTTCCTCCATTCTCCCTCTACCCCTCCCCACTGATAACCCTCCAGATAATCTCCATACCTATGATTCTGTTCCTTTCTAGTTGTTTGCTTAGTTTGGTTTTGTTTTTATTTTTTAGTTTCAGTTTTCAATAGTTGTGAGTTGACATTTTACTGTTCCTATTTTTGATCTTCTTTTTCTTAGATAAGTCCCTTTAACATTTCATATGAAAAGGGCTTGGTGATGATGAGCTCCTTTAGCTTTACCTTGTCTGGGAAGCACTTTATCTGCCCTTCCATTCTAAATGATAGCTTTGCTAGATAGAGTAATCTCGGTTATAGGTCCTTGCCTTTCATGACTTGGAGTACTTCTTTCCAGCGCCTTCTTGCCTGCAAGTTTTCTCTTGAGAAATCAGCTGATAATCCTTTTTCTTATTGTTGTTCAAGTATAGTAGTCTCCATTTTCACCACACAACGACCCCCTGCCCCACCCATCCCCACCTCCCATCCTTGACCTTACTCCCTTTGGCTTTTTCCTTGTGTTCTTTATACATGTTCCCTGATGGCTCTTCCCCTGTTCTCCACCATTAGCCCTCTGGCCCCGCCCCTCTGGTTACAGTCAGGTTGTTCTTTATTTCCATGTCCGTAGTTACATTTTGCTTGCTTGTTTCTTTTGTTGATTGGGTTCCACTTATAGGTTAGATCACATGGTATTTATCTTTTACTGACTGACTTGTTTCACTTAGCATAGTGCTCACCAGTTCCATCCATGCTGTCACAAAGGGTAGAAGCTCCTTCTTTCTTTCTGCCACATTTTACTGATGAGCACTTAGGTTGCTTCAAGCACTTGCCTATTATAAATAATGCTGCTATGAACATTGGGGTGCATAGGTTCTTTTCAATTGGTGATTCAGGATTCTGAGGGTATAATCCCACCACTGGAATTGCTGGGTCAAAAGGCAATTCCAGTGGTGGGTCGTTTTTAGGAGGAAATTTCATACTGTTTTCCATACTGGCTGTGCCAGTCTGTATTCCCACCAAAAGTGCACTAGGGTTCCCTTTTCTCCACAACTTCGCCAGCACTTATTGTTTGTTGATTTGTTTATGTTGGCCATTTTGACCGATGTGAAGTGGAATCTTATTGTGGTTTTAATTTTCATCTCTCTGATGGCTAGTGATGCTGAGTATCCTTTCATGTGTCTCTGGGCCCTCTGTATGTCCTCCTTGGAGAAATGTCTGTTCAGGTCCTTTGAGCATTTTTTAATTGGGTTATTTGTCTTTCTGGACTGAACTCCTGTGAGGTCTTTATATATTTTGGAGATCAAACCCATGTCCAGGGTATCATATGCAAATATATTTTCCCATATGATTGGTTCCCTTTTCATTTTGCTGATGCTTTCTTTGGCTGTTCAGGAGCTTTTTATTTTGATGAGATCCCATTTGTTTATTCTTTCCTTTATGTCCCTTGCTCTATGGGACATATTGGTGAAAATATTTCTGGGTGGAATATCTGAGATTTTCCTGTCTGTGTTCTCTAGGACTTTTATGGTGTCACGACTTATATTTAACTATTTTATCCACCTTGAATTTACTTTTGTGTATGGTGTAAGTTGGTGATTGAGTTTCATTTTTCTATATGTAGCTGTCCAGATCTCCCAACACCATTTGTTGAAGAGGCTATTTTTACTCCATTTTATGCTGCTGCCCCTTTGTGAAATATTAATTGAGCATAGAGACTTGGGTTTATTTCTGGGGTCTCTGTTCTGTTCCATTGGTCTATGTGTCTGTTCTTATGCCAGTACCAGGCTGTTTTGACTACAGTGGCCTTGTAACATGTCTTATATCAGGTATTGTGACCCTCCTGCTTTGTTGTTCTTTCTCAAAATTGCTGCAGCTATTTGGGGTCATTTATGGCTCCATATAAAATTTTAAAATCTTTGTTATATATCTGTGAAATATGTCATTGGTATTTTAATAGGGATGAATTTATTAATTGCTTTAGGTAATATGGACATTTTGATTATGTTAATTCTTCCAGTCCATTAACACGGTATCTGTTTCCATTTGTTTGTGTTTTCTTTAATTTCTTCCGAGTTGTGTAGTTTTCTCAGTATAGGTTTTTAACCTCCTTGGTTAGGTGTACTTTATTTTTCTTGTTGCTATAGCAAATGGGATTTTTTTCTGATTTCTGATTCTGCTATTTTGTTGTTGGTGTATAAAATTGTCTTCAATTTCTGAATATTGACTTTCAATCCTGCTACTTTGCCAAATTCATTCATTAAGTCAAGTAGTTTTTTTGTGGTGTACTTAGGGTTTTGTATGTACACTCTCATATCATCTGCAAACAGTGATAGTTTTACTTCCTCCTTTCCAATTTGGATGCCTTTTATTTCTTTTTCTTTTCTGATTGCTGTGGCTAGGACTACCAATAGTACGTTCAATACAAGAGGTGAAAGAGGACATCCTTATCTTGTTACTGATTTTAGAGGAAAGCTTTAGTTTTTGCCTGTTGAGTATGATGTTGGCTATAGGTTTCTCGGATATGGCCTCTATAATATTGAGGTATGATCCCTCTATTTTTACTTGCTGAGTGTTTTTATTGTAAGTGGGTGCTCTACTTTATCAAGTGCTCTTTCAGCATCGATTGATGTGATCATGTGGTTCTTGTCTTTCATTGTGTTTATGCAGTGTGCTACATTTATTGATTTATGTACATAGTACCTTCCTTGCATCCCTAGGATCAATCCCACTTGTTCATGGTATATGATCTTTTTAATGTATTGCAGGATCCAGTGTGCCAATATTTTGTTGAGGATGTTAGTGTCTGTGTTTATCAGCAATATTGGCCTGTAGTTTTCTTTCTTTGTTGTGTCTTTATCTGGTTTTGGAATTAGGATAATACTGGCCTCGTAAAAAGAGTTTGGGAGTCTTCCCTCTTCTTGGGTTTTTTGGAATAGTCTGAGAAGTATCAGGGTTACCTCTTCTCTAAATGTTTAGTAAAATTCTCCTATGAAGCCATCTGATGCAGGGCTTTTGTGTGCTGGGAGTTTTCTGATTACTGATTCAATTTCATCAGCTGCCATCAGTCTGTTCAGACTTTCTGCTTTATTCAGTTTTAGATGATGTTTTTCTAGAAACTTGTCCTTTTCACCCTGATTTTCAAATTTCTTGGCATATAGTTGTTCATAGTAATTTCTTATTGTATTATTGTGGTATCAGTTGTTATTTCTCCTCTATCATTTCTGATTTTGTTTATTTGGGTCCTCTCTCTTTTCTTCTTGATGAGTCTGCTTAAAGGCATGTCATTTTGTTTATCTTTTCAACAAACCAGCTCCTGGATTTATTAATCCTGGACTGTTCTTTGTAGTCTCTGTGTCATTTAAATCTGCTCTGATCTTGATTATTTCCTTCCTTCTACTCGCCCTGGGCTTTGTTTGTTGTTGTTCCTCCAGTTCTTGTAGATGTAGGGTTAGGTTGATTATTTGAAATGTTTCTCTTTTTTACATAGGCCTATATCGCTATGAACTGCCCTCTGAGGACTGTCTTTGCTGTTTTCCATAGGTTTTCAACTCTTCTGTGTTCATTTTCATTTGTTTCCAGAATCTCTTTGCTTTTGTCCTCGCCCTCATTTTTTATCCATTCACTGTTTAATAGCATGCTCTTCAGTCTCCATGAATTTGAGTGTTTTGAGTTTTTTCCTTGAGATTGGTTTCCAGTTTCAGGTGCTTTGGTCCGAGAAAAGGCTTGATATGATTTCAGTTTTACTGAATTTGTTGAGGCTTATTTTGTGTCTATCATGTGGTCTATCTTTGAAAATGTTCCATGTACATTTGAAAAGAATGTGTATTTTGCTTCTTTCACATGAAAGGTTCTGTATATATCGGTTAAGTCCATTTGATCTAGTACATTGTTCAATGGTGCATTATCCTCGTTAACATACTGTTTGGAAGATCTATCCATTGTTGACAGTGGAGTGTTAAAACTAGTATAAGTGTGTTCCTGTCTATATCTTTCTGAAAGTCCTCCAAGATTTTCCTTATACATTCGGGTGCTCCTATGTTGGGTGTATATATGTTTATAATGTTTATGTCTTCTTGATGGATTCTTCTTTTGAGTAGTATGAAGTGTACTTCTGTGTTTCTTTTTATGTCCTTGGTTTGAAGTCTATTTTGTCTGATACACCTATTGCTACCCCGGTTTTTCCCCTCTCCATTTACTTGGAATATTTTTTTTCCAGCCTGTGTAGGTCTTTTGTTTTGAGGTGGATCTCTTATAGGCAACATGTGTGCAGGTCAGGTTTTCTTAACCATTCAGCTCCCCTGTGTGTTGTGATTGGAGCATTTAATCCATTTACATTTAAACTTATTTTGATAGGTACTTACTCATTTTTCCCCTTTCGTACCTGTGTTCCTATCTCTCACTCTTTTTTTTTTTTAGGATTTTCTTTATTTTTAGAGAGGGGAAAGGAGGGAGAAAGAGAGAGAGAGAAACATCATTGTGTGGATGCCTCTCACACACTCCCCACCAGGGACCTGGCCCACAACCCAGGCATGTGCCCTAGACCAGGAATCAAACTGACAGCCCTTTGATTCTCAGGCCAGCACTCAACCACTGAGCCACACCAGCAAGGGCTCTTCCTCTCCATAAAGCAGTCCCTTTAGCCTATCTTGCAATGCTGGTTTGGTGAAGGCATATTCTTTCAGTCTACTGTTGTCTGGGAAACTCCTTATTTCATTCTCCATTTTAATTGAGAGCCTTGCTGGGTAGGGTAGTCTTGGTTGTAGGCCTTTGCTTTTCATTACTTGGAATATTTCTTGCCCTTCCCTGGTTTGTAGTGTTTCTGTTGAGAAATCTGTTGCTAGCCAAATTGGAGTTTTCTTGTTTGTTACTTCTCGTTTCTCCTCTGCTGCTTTTAAGGTTCTTTCTTTGTCTTTTAAACTTGGCATTTTAATTATGGTGTGTCTTAGACTATAGGCCTCTTTGGGTTCATCTTTATTGGGACCCTCTGTGCTTCCTGAACTTTCTTGGCTTTTCCCCTCATATTTTTTGAGTATTTTTTCATGTAGCTGTTCTCCCTGGGTTTTTCTTTCTTCCTTGTCTTGCAGCTCACTAATTTGATCTTTGCTTCATCCAGCTTGCTTGTAATTCCCTCTACTGTATTTTTTATTTCAGAAATTGTATTCTTCATGTCTGTGTTGTTCTTATTGATATGGTTCTATTTCCTTTTTCATACTCTTATAGTTCCCACTCAGTGCCTTGTAGTTGTCAGTGAGTTCCTCGAGCATCCTTATAACCATTCTTTTGAATTCTGTACCCGATAATTTGCTTACCTCCATTCATTTAGCTCTTTCACTGAAGAGTCTTCCATGCCCTTTGATTGCAGGTTCTTTCTTTATCTCCCCATTTTAAGTGAGCCTTTTTGTTTGTTTCTGCGATTCTCAGTGCTCTGGCTTGCCAGCTGTCTTCATAGGGTGCATGAAGGGTGTGGTCGGAGTTCTCTGGTTCTCAGTGGTCTTTAATCTCTTTGTCTGGATGCTCTAGGGTTGCCCTTTTTTTTCATTTGTGTGGGTTCTCTTGTTGTACTTTGTCTTTGCCTGTTGATGGCTCCTTTGTTGGTGGATACTCCCCTCCAGCAGGTTTACTGGTATTTACAACTCCCATCTTGTCTTGTATGTGATCTGGGACAGGGCAACAGTGCAATTGAGTAAGACAGTGGGAGAGTATTCTATGGGAATTAAAGTAGTAACAAGTACAGAATACATAGGAGATCCTGTGGAGAAGTACAGCAGTAACCATGATATTTCACCCAACCAGCCACTTTATATAAAAGGTGAAAAAGAGATAAGACTCTTATTAGAGGGAAAGAACACTGACTCCAGAAAGCAGAGTGTTTATGTGAGTTTAGATGGTGAGATATAGTGAGAGTAAGTGCTAGAAACTTGTCGTAGTGTGTGAGAGGAAAACGTTAACCACAACAGTAGTAAAGCTCAGGAAGATAGTGAAATGGACTAAGAACATGGAAAGGGTGCTGTGTGGCAATTGGAACAACAATAATATGACAAGAAATATATGATCTGAATTTTTTTTAAAAAGTAAAAGACCAAGATTAGTGTGTTTTGGTATACAAATGAAGGAAGAGAAATTAAAATGCAATATGAGAGGTAGAACACAGAAAACCAATGAAATCAAACAAACAAAAGAAAACTAAACAGAAGGAAGAGAAGTAAAAATATTAATAATAATAAAAATAATAACAATAGCAAAAATGAATGAATAAAATGTAAGTTCTATAGCATATCAGAGTGAGTTCTGTCTCAGTTGTTGAGGTTATCCTTCTACTCTCTCTCTCTGGATCTGGCTTTAGTCTTTTCACACCTCCAGGTCTTATTGTCTTACACTTGAAAGAAAAAAAAACTTCCTGCTAACTTTAATCCTGCTGAGTGGGTTCTGCTGGTATTCTGGTAGCTCTGGGCAGAGAGGGGCTGGGCTCTTTTTTTTTTTTTTCCCTGTCCTGTGGTTCTACGTTGGGAGCTTAGTCTGTGCTCTAATATTCACAGGTGTCCATCCTCCAACGTAAGCTATCAGAGCACTGTGCAGCCCCCACAGTCCATATGCGCCCAGCGGGCACCTTTAATCGACCTTGTTGTTCCACTCTTTGATCAGTCCATGAGGTGCACTGAGTGGGAGCAACTTGCATCCCTCCTCCTCCTTTGCTGGCCTGGGCACTGTGTGTGCAGATTCCCTTCAGGGCAGTTTAGTTTCCCTATTAAATTAACTCTGCAGACCGCTACCCCACTGAGCCCCTACTGCCCCACTTTGATCAGTCCATGAGGTTCCCTGATTTAGAACAAATCGCACCCCTCCTCCTTCTTCGCTGGCCTGGCCGCAGCACATGAGAGTTCCTTGCCCAGTGGCTGAGAGCCTTTTTTTTTTTTTTTTTTTTTCTTTTTTGAACAAATTCCCCTTGGTTGCAGCCAGCCATTTTTAACAAACATCCGGCTTTTCATACAACCCAACCTCTGACCAGTCTGGAGACTGCTGGGTCAGTGTCAGTTGCAGCCCAACTCTTCTTCCATCTCCAGGTGTCACCCACTCCCCAGTTTCTCTGCTACTGTCCTAGCCGGGAAACACTGCCTCTGTGTGTCTCCCACTGCGACTTTATTCCCCCAGTGACTTCAAGTATGCTGGTCTCTCCTGGTGTGGGACTGGCTTCCCTGCTCTGGGAGGGAGGGAAGCTGTTAGGTTACAAGTGCTGATCTGGCTCTCTTCCAAAGCTCCTGTGGTAGCTGCAGTCCTGGCGCCAGGCCCCAGGACTGCAGCAGCCATGGTCCCTGCTCAGGTCCCAACGACCATCCCATCAGCCTACACAATCTCCTTACCATCTGTTTTTAAAACATCCTCTGCAGTCTTTGGCTTCCAAACTTTATATAAGCTGGGATTCTGTTGGCTCTTCACTCTGTTCTTCAGAAGATTGTCACAGTTGAGTGCACAAGTAAGTGGGTTCACAGCTCCCACCTACCTCGCTACCATCTTCCACCCTCAGAAATCAGCTGATAGTCTTATGGGAGCTTCTTTGTTGGTAATTTTCTACTTTGCTGCTTTTATGATTCTCTATCGTTAATCTTTGGCATTTTAATTATGATGTGTTTTGGTTTGCCCTCTTTGGGTCCAACTTGTTTGGGACTCTCTGTGCTTCCTGGACTTATATGTCCATTTCCTTCACTAAATCAGCAAAGTTTTCTTTCATTATTTGTTCAAATAAGTTTTCAATTTCTTGCTCTTCCTATTCTCCTTCTGGCATCCCTCTGAATCGGATGTTAGTACATTTGGAGATGTCCCAGAGTCTTCTTATTCTCCTCTCATTTTTTTGAATTCTTGTTTCTTTATTCTGTTCCCCATGAATGTTTATTTCTTCCTTATGTTCCAAATCATTGATTTGAACCCCAGCTTCCTTCCCTTAACTGTTGGTTCCTGTGGATTTTTCTTTATTTCACTTAGTGTAGCCTTCATTTTTTCTCTCATGCGTTTGCCCTACTTGAGTTCTCTGCCCACTCTGTCACCAGTGTTTTGAACTCTGCATCTGATAGGTTGCCTGTCTCCGTTTTGCTTAGTTCTTTTTCTAGAATTTTGATCTGTTCTTTCATTTGGGCCATATTTCTTTGTCTCCTCAATTTGGCAGCCTCCCTGTGTTTGTTTCTGTATAGATAGAGGAGTTTTGACTCCTTGTCTTGATGCACTGTTATGTTGTATGGGGCAGAGCCTTAGGTATTTGCCAGGGTGGGACAATCTGCTCTGCTGCTTTATGGTGCTGTGGGGGAGGGATTGAAGAGGAAATAATGCTGCTTGCTCAGCTCTCACCCCATTTCCAGTCACTTTCCCCAATTTTTCCACTTCCCGTATGTGGTCGTCGCTCTTCTAGCTGCTGCCCTGGTGCTGAATACAAGAGTAGGTGGGTTTGCCCTATGTTCTAGGGCTGCGTGTGTCCTTTAAACAGACTTTCCTGAGACCAGCAGTTACTTCCACCACCCCAACCCTGCCATGTTTCTTTTAGAGATTTTATTTATTTATTTTAGAGAGAGGGGAAGGGAAGGATAGAAGCATCAATGTGTGGTTGCCTCTTATGTGCCCTCTAGTGGGGACCTGGCCTGCAACCCAGTCATGTATCCTAGACTGGTAATCGAAGCAGCAACCCTCTGGTTTGCAGGCCCAAACTCAATCCACTGAGCTATGCCAGCCAGGACCCCCCACTGGTTTTTACAGCCAGAAATTATGAGGCTTTTTTCCCCTGGCACTGGAACCCTGGGCTGTGCAATCTAGCCTGGGGCTGGGATCGCTCACTCCCCAAGTATCCCTCCTGGTTTTTAACCGCCACACATGAATGTCAGACCACCCGTTCAACCAGCAGCCGCCACACCACGTCCTCTCACCCTCATTCCCCATTTCTGCCCCTCCTGCCCATCTGGATGGATATTTCTTCTTTAAATACTTGGTTGTCAGAGTTCCATCAGTTTGATTTTCTAGGAGTTCTGGTTGTTTTTAGGTTTTAAGTTAGTTGTGATCCTCCTTCTTACGGTTGCGGGTGGAGGCGAAGCATATCTACCTATGCCTCTATCTTGGCCAGAAGTCTGTTCTTAAATTTTCTTGAGAGAAGTGTCATGGTCCATCTCTAGCAGTAGCCCTTGCTTACAGATGTTGCTCAGACATTCACCTGGCTTCTCATTTTGTGACATTTGAATAGTCTGGGGCTGCACTTGTCAAAGACACCTGAATTAAGACTGGAATTGCTTCAGGAGTACCTATGGTCAAATGAAACCGCTATCTCAAACTCTCATGTCCCTTCTCTAATGTAATTTTACCGTTTTACTTCATTTGATAAGTAAAATATGGCAAATCAAAAATGACCTGTAGCAATTATTTTTTTTCAGCATTTTGTTTGTGCCAAGTGTGAAAAACCATTTCTCGGACATCGCCATTATGAAAGGAAGGGCCTGGCATATTGCGAAACCCACTATAACCAGGTATTGTATTTACTTATTGGATACTAGATATACTTTTATGAATTTAAGCTTATCAATATTTCAGCTACAAAGAACTGTTTTGGAAATTTTTTTTCCGCTCTACTACTGAACCCTGGCTAGGGTTGTCACGTTCTTTAGCTTCCTTAAATCTGGAACACCTCCAGAGCCTTTTTTGTTTTTTGGTAGTAATGAAAAGTAAATTATTTTCATCATAACAGGTAAAAATTAGTCAACTGCAACATGTTTTCTCTAGTAATGGTAAATTCTGGATTTAGGTAGCCAGCTATTTGTTTTTAAGTGGTAGAAAGAAATGAAATTATATTAAGTGGTGTTTTAAAACTTATTTCTAACACATGTTGAATTTTTACCACTTTTTCATTTTTCAGCTATTTGGTGATGTTTGTTTCCACTGCAACCGTGTTATAGAAGGTGACGGTAAGTAACGATAGGAATTTCATATGGCACTATTTCGACACAAAAATACTTGTGAGATGTGCAAATTAAAAGAGGTTGATGATTGCTATTGTTTAGAATATGATACTTATCAGTTATTTTTTCTCTTTGTTTGGTCTATTTCCCAAGCAATTTATATCAGTTAAGATGATAATAGCCTAAGAGTTGGATCTGTTCCTCATTTATGGTAATACTTTAGGTCATTGCCACGGGGTTGTTACACTAGAAGTGTAAAAAGCATTTATGTTAAACCCCAAAATCTATTTTTCTTTCTGTTCTCTAGAATTATATAACTTGGAAGCTGTTGAGCAGTGTTTATTAAGAACACTTTAATCTACCATGGTAGGAAGAGTCACTTTAACCTTGCAGATGTTGAAACCTGGCAGTTACCTATAGACATTTCTGGGACTTACCTGCATGGTACTGGGATAATGAGGCACAGATAGATGATTGATTAGAACAACAGGAAGCTGTGTTTGCTAATAATAGTCCTTAGCACAATTCTGCCAGAACCGTCCTGTCAAAGTTTTAAACATTTCTGTTTTCAGCATGCTTCATGGTTCTCAGCAGATAATATCACTGGGAAAATACTTGCTGAAATAATGCACATATGCATTTTGCAAAAAAGATTAGTTCAAGAAAACAATCCGTAGTGCCCTTAAAATAAAACTTTCTCGTACCTGGGAAAGATACCAGATGAAAGTTACTGTCAAAGGAAGCTCTCAGTTTTAAAAGAAAGACTCCCATAGGTAAATACATTAGTGGCTGTTTGTTGTTTTTTTTTTAATTACTTCTCTATTCTATATTTCTCTGTTGGACCAGTGGCAGTAGGAACAGAAAAGCAGTGAGAAGTTTGCTTGCTGGTAGAGAAGCATTGTGCCACAAAACCTCATCTATGTGATATATACACTGCACTGTCTGCAGGAGTGAGTAGACAAGAGCTTTCCTGTGAAGACATGGTACATAGCATTTATATGCCTCACAGGACACACAGAGGAAAGGAGAAGAAAAAAATTAACTATAAGTAGAGATTGATACGCAGTTTCCTACATTCACACCTTCAATGAATGGTTTCATAATAAGTGAAGCATTTTCAAAAGACACAGAGCAGTAATACTTAACTGATGGTTTTTTTAAATTGTGGTTCAAGTACAGTTGTCTGCCTTTTCCACCCACCACTCCCCACCCACCCCTTTTCCCCACTTCCCCTCTAGTTACTGTCAGTTTGTTCTTTATTTCCATGTCTCTGGTTATGTTTTGCTTCCTTATTTGTTTTGTAGATTAGGTTCCACTTAAAGATGAGATCATATGGTATTTATCTGTCACCCCCTGGCTTATTTCACTTAACATTATGCTCTCCAGATCCATCCATGCTGTCATGAAGAGTAGGAACTCCTTTCTTTCTGCTACATGGCATTTCATTGTGTAATTATACCATAGTGTTTAGATCCTTTCATTTACTGATGGGCACTTAGGTTGCTTCCAGCACTTGGCTATTGTAAATTGGTGCTACTATAAATATTGGGATGAATAGCTTCTTTTGCATTGATGTTTCAGGGTTCTTAGGATATAATCCCAGCAGTGGAATTGCCAGGTCAAAAGGCCGTTCCATTTTTAGTTTTCTGAGGAAATTCCATTCTGTTTTCCACAGTAACTATACCAATCTGCATTCCCACCAACAGTGCGCTAGGGTTCCCTTTTCTCCACAACCTCTCCAACACTTGTTGTTTGTTGATTTGGTTATGATGGCCATTCTGGCCAGTGTGAACTGGTATCTTGTCTGGTTTTAATTTGCATCTTTCTGATGCTAGTGATGCTGAGCATCTTTTCATATGTCTCTGGGCCCTGTGTATGTCCTCCTTGGAGAAGTGTCTGTTCAGGTCTTTTGCCCATTTTTTAAATTGGATTGTCTTTCTGGAGTGGAGTAGTGTGAGTTCTTACATATTTTGGAGATCAAACCCTTGTCCAAGGTATCATTGGCAAACATGTTTTCCCATACAGTTGGTTCTCTTTTCATTTTAATGCTGTTTTCTTTAGCCATGCAGAAGCTTTTCATTTTGATGAGATCCCATTTCTTTATTCCTTCCTTTATGTCCCTTGCTCGATAAGACATATTGGTGAAAATATTGCTACATGAAATATCTGAGATTTTCCTGCCTATGTTGTCCTCTAGGACTTTTATGGTGTCACGACTTATATTTAACTCTTTTGTCCACTTTGAGTTTATTTTTGTGTATGTTGTAAGTTGGTGATTGAGTTTCAATTTTTTGCATGTAGCTGTCTAGCTCTCCTAACACCATTTCTTGAAGAGACTATTTTTACTTCATTTTATGCTTCTGCCCCCTTTGTCAAATATTAATTGACCATAGAGATTTGGGTTTATTTCTGGGCTCTCTGTTCTGTTCCATTGGTCTATGTGTCTGTTCTTATGCCAGTACCAGGCTGTTTAGATTACAGTGGCCTTATAATACAGTTTGATATCAGGTATTGTGATCCCCCCTATTTTGTTGTTGTTTCTCAAAATTGCTGAAGCTATTCAGGGTCATTTATGGTTCCATATAAATTTTTGAAATGTTTATTCTATATCTGTGAAATATGTCATTGGTACTTTAATAGGGATTGCACTGAATCTATAAATTGCTTTGGGTAGTATGGACATTTTGATAATTCTTCCAATTCATGAGCGTGGTACATGCTTCCATTTGTTTGTGTCTTCCTTAATTTCTTTCTTTAGTGCTGTGTAGTTTTCTGACTACAGGTCTTTTACCTCCTTGTTTAGGTTTATTCCTAGATATTTTGTTTTTCTTGTTCCTGTATCAAGTGGGGTATTTTTCCTGATTTCTGTTTCTGATTTTTCACTGTTGGTGTACAAGAATGCCTTTGATTTCTGAATATTGACTTTGTATCCCACTGTTTTGCCAAATTTATTTATTAGGTCAAGTATTTTTTTGGTGGAGTCTGTAGGCTTTTCTATGTACACTATCATGTCATCTGCAAACAATGACAGTTTTACTTCCTCCTTTCCCATTTGGATGCCTTTTATTTCTTTTTCTTGTCTGAGTGCTGTGGCTAGGAATTCCAATACTGTGTTGAATAGGAGTGGTGAGCGCAGACATCCTTGTCTTGTTGCTGATCTTTGTGCGAAAGCTTTTAGTTTTTGCCCATTGAGTGTGATGTTGGCTGTAGGTATCTCATATATGGCCTTTATTATGTTGAGGAGTGCTCCCTCTTTTCCTACTTTGCTGAGTGTTTTTATCATAAATGGGGGTGCTGTACCTTATCAAATGCTTTTTCCACATCTACTGATATGATTATGTGATTTTTGTCTTTGCTTTTGTTTAAGTGATATATTACGTTTATTGATTTGTGAATATTGTGCCATCCTTGTATCCCTGGGATGAATCCCACTTGTTCATGGTGTATGATATTTTTAATGTATTGCTGGATGCGGTTTGGTAATATTTTGCTGAGGATTTTAGCGACTGTGTTCATTAGCATATAATATCGGCTTGTACTTTTCTTTCTTCGTTGTGTGTTTATCTGGCTTTGGGATTAGGATGATGCTGGCTTCATAAAAAGAGTTTAGGAGTCTTCCGTCTTCTGGACTTCTTGGACTAGTCTGTGAAGGATAGCGGTTAGCTCTTCCTTAAATGCTTTGCAGAATTCTCCTGTGAAACCATTTGGTCCAGGGCTTTTGTGTGCAGGGAGTTTTCTGATTATTGCTTCAATTTCATAAATTGTTATTGGTCTGTTCAGGCTTTCTGCTTGTTCTTCACTGAGTTTTGGAAGATTATATTTTTCTAGAAATGTGTCCATTTCACATAGGTTTTCAAATTTCTTGGCATGTAGATGTCCATAGTAATTTCTTTCAATCTTTTGTATCTGTGTGGTATCAGTTGTAATCTCTCCTCTTTCATTTCTAATTGTGTTTATTTGGATCCTCTCTCTTTTTTTCTTGATGAGCCTACTTAAAGGCTTGTCGATTTTGTTTATCTTTTCAAAGAACCAGCTCCTGGATTCATTGATCCTTAGAATTGTGCTTTTAGTCTCTATGTCATTTAACTCTGCTCTGATCTTGGTTATTTCCTTCCTTCTGCTTGCTCTGGGCTGTCTTTGTTGTTGTTCTTCCAGTTCTCTTAGGTGTAGGGTTAGGGTGTTTACTTGAAATGTTTCTATCTTCTTCAGGTAGGCCTGTATCACTATGAAGTCCCCTCTCAGGACTGCCTTCGCTTTGTCCCGTAAGTTTTGGATTGTTATGAGTTCATTTTCATTTGTCTCCAGAAACCTTTTGATTTGTGCCTTGAGCTCATTCTTAACCCATTTGTTGTTTAATAGCATGGTATTGAATCTTCATGGGTTTGAGAGTTTTTGAGTTTTTTCCTTGAGGTTGATTTCAGTCTAAGTAGGTCCTTTGTTCTGAGGTGGATCTCTTGTAGGCAGCGTATGTGTGGGTCACAATTTCTTATCCATTCAACTATTCTCTGTCTTTTGATTGGAGCATTTAATCCATTTACGTTTAAGGTTATTATTGAGAGGTACTTATTTATTGCCATTTTACTTCTTTCATTCCTGTGTTCCTCTCTAAGTCTTTTTTTGTTTCCTTTTCAGACCCTTTAGCATCTCTAGCAGTGCTTGTTTAGAGGAGGTATATTCTCTGAGGCTGCTTTTGTCTGGGAAACTCCTTATTTGGCCTTCCAATTTAATTGAGAGCCTCGCTGGATAGAGTAGTCTTGGTTGCAGGCCTTTGTTTTTCATTACTTGGAATATTTCTTGCCAGTCCCTCCTGGCTTGGAGCATTTCCAGTGAGAGGTCAGCTGCTAGTCTTATTGGGGCTCCCTTGTATGTTACTTCCTGTTTCTCTCTCTGTCATCGAATTTTGCCGTTTTAATTATGATGTGTTTTGAAGTGGGCCTCTTTGGGTTCCTCTTGATTGGGACTCTCTGTGTTTCCTGGATTTGTGTGGCTTTTTCGTCTTACCAGATTAGGGAAGTTTTCCATCATTACTTTTTCAAACAGGTTTTTTATCCCTTGCTCTTCTTTTTCGTCTTCTGGTATCCCTATTATGTGGATATTATTACATTTCATGTTGTCGTGCAGTTCCCTTAACACCACTTCATTCTCTCTGAGTCTCTTTTTCCTTTTCTTACTCTTTCCGGTTGTTTTTTTCTACCTTGTCCTCCAGCTTGCTGATTCAATCCTTTGCTCATCTAGCCTGCTTTTGATTCCTTCTACTGTGTTCTTCAATTCAGAAATTGTATTCTTCATATCCTCTTGGCCCTCGTCGATAGTGTGTATTTCTTTTTTCATATTGATATAGTTTCTCGTGGTATCATCATAGTTTCCCTGTAGTTTTTGGTAATTCTCTGTGAGTTCATTGAGCTTCCTTGTAACCATTGCTTTGAACTCAATATCTGATAGTTGACTTGGCTCTATTTCATTTAGGATTCTTTCTGAGGCTTCTTCCTTTCCTTTCATTTGGTGATTTTTCTTTGTCTTCCCATTGGTTGTGATACTCTTCTCTATAGCCTCTGCTTCTTAAATTAATCTGTTCTGACTCCCTGGTTTTGTGGTGTGAACTTCTATGGTAAAAGACCTGTGAGATTCAGTGGTTTAGTCTCCTTGATCTCCTGAACTTGCTGCTCTTGGGATGCCCTCTATGTTGGCTCTCTGGATGTATTTCGGATGATAGTTGTTGAGTCATTCTTTGGTGGGTCCTTCCCTCCAGCTGGTTGACTGAGGGTCATTCTGCCAACCACGTCCTGTATGCTATTGTGCAGGTACAGGCAGGTTGTGCCATAGCTGGTTCTTCTGTGTGTCCAACCTTATAAGGCTGCTCTCTCGCTATTGTTCAGTTGTTTGTTCTGGGTAATTTCTCTACTGTTTAGCTGTAATTCCAGATTGGTCTTGGGAGGAGGTTAGTGTGGCTTCCAGTCACTCCTCAGCCATCTTCCTTTATTATCTGTTGGTGGTTTCTTTGTTGGTGGGTTCTCTCTTCCAGCAGGTGTATTGGTGTTCACAGTTCCCACCTATCCTTGTATGTGATCAGTTGCAGGGGGAAGGCAAAATGATGAAGACAGCATGAGAGTATTCCATAGGACTTACAGTACCAACACATAGAGAAGAGATAGGAGATCCTTTGGATAAGTTTAGCGTTAACCGTGATATTTCACCTAAGTAGCCACTTTTTATAAAATGTGGAAAAGAGATAAGACTCTTGTTAGAGGGGGGAAGCCTTGTGAGCTGAATCCAGAAAACAGAGTGCTTGTTGAAGGTCAGATTGTGAGATACAGTGAGAGTAAATGATAGAAAGTAGGTGTAGTGTGCAAGAGAATAGAATTAACCACAACAGTAATAAAGTTCCGGAAGACAGTGAAATGTGCTAAGACCAGGGAGGGGTGCTGTATAATATATACAATTGTGTGGAACAACGATTATTTATGGTAATACTGGAGAAACAATCATATGACAGAAACTATATGATCTGAATAAGATGAATAGGAAATATATAACCTAGGGTAGCATGCTACTGGAACACAAGTGAGGTAAAAGAAGGAAAATTAAAATACACGATGAAAGCGAGAACAAGGAAAACCAGTGAAACAATGCAGTGAAACAAAACAAAGAAAGCTGAACAGAAAGAAGAGAAGTAAAATAAAAGAAGTAAAAATAATGAAAGAATAATAATAATACAAATAAACAATAACGTGCAGGTGCCCTGGAATAGCAAAGTAAAATTTGTCTCACTTTCTCAGTTGTTGGGATTTGCCTTGTGATCCCTCTTTGGGTCTGACTCTGAACCTTTACAGCTCCAGGTCTTAATTGTCTCACTTGGGGGGAAAAAAAGCAAAAAAAAAAACCCTGGGGACTTTAAATCAGCCAAGCAAATTCTGCTGGTCTTCATGGATACAGCAGTCTGAGGTGGGTTGGGTTTCATTTTTCTCCCTTCCTATGGTTTTGGGAGGATGGGGGCCAGGTCTGGGCTACAATCTTCACAGTTGCCCAGCCTGTAGCCCTGGTCCTCCGTTCGCTGCCGGGCCCCCACTGCCCGTCTACTCCAGGTCTGTGCCTTCAATCCACCAGTTTTGCTGTCCTTGAGGTACACTAATTAAGGGCAACTCACACACCACCTTCTCGCTCTTTGCTGTCGTAGGTGCTAAGCACTCTCAAAGTCTCTTCAGAGTAGTTCAGCTCCTCCACTGAGTTAAGTCTTTCTGGGGATTGCTAACTCCATGAGTCCTGCTGCCCTCCTCTGCAGAGGGCACCTCCTTCTTCCTCTTAGTGAGCCAGTCCAGCCAGGCAGGGACTGGGGCACTGCCAGCGTCACTGGGGACAGGGCCAAGGTTGTGGCTGTGCGGCCAGCAACTGAGAGCCTTTTTTAAACAAAATCCTCCTATTCAAGCCTGCTGCTCCTAACAAGCGCCCAACCTCTCACACGGCCCAACTTTCCAACCAGACCAGAGATTATCCAGGTCAGGGTCTGTCACAACCCAACTCTTCTCCCTTCTTGAGGCATCACCCAGCTCCCCAATTCCTCTGGTAATGACCCAGCAGGCATCCACAGTCTCAGCAGGTGAACACTGCCCCTGTGCGTCTCCCACTTTGTCTTTATTCCCCCCAGCGACTTCAAGCATCCAGATCCATCCTGGTGCTGCTCTATCCTCCCTGTTTGGCAGGGGAGGGAGCTGTTGATTTGGCTCACTTCCAAGGATCCTGAAGCAGGCGCTGGCAGGTACTGGCCAGGGGCTGCAGCAGCTCTGGTCCCCACTCTTGTCCCAGGGACCTTACTGTCCCAAAGCAATCTCCTTACCATCTATTTTTCTATGTCCTCTATAAGTTTGGCCTCCAAACTTCATATAATCTGGGATTCCGTTGGCTGTTCACTCTGTTCCTCAGAAGATCGGCTAGGTGTTCTACATGTACACAGTGGGAAGTGGGCTCCACTCCCACCTACCTCTCCACCATCTTCCAACCTTAAGTGATACAGTTTTAAATACAGGAAGAATGAAAGTAGATCTCTATGTATATTTTTTTAAAGTAATGGTTGAACCCTAGCTGGTGTTGCTCAGTGCTGGCCCACAAACTAAAAGGTTACCACTTTGAATCCAGGCCAGGGCACATGCCTGCGTTGCAGGCCAGGTCCTCAGTTGGGGGCATGTGGGAGGCAACTGGTTGATGCTTCTCTCCCTCTCTTTCTCCCTCCCTTCCCCTCTTCTCTAAAAAATAAATAAAATCTTTTTAAAAAAATACAATAAAAGTAAAAGTTAAAAAGGGCAATAATAATCTTTCCTAAGATGACGCCTAAAGTCATAGAAGACATAAATTGTTCAGTTTGTGTGTTTTTAATGTAAAAAAGTAAGTTAATAAAATTAATTCAATAAACACTAATTAACAGCGCTAAGGTTTTTTAATTGTGTGATTCTTTTGTAAGCAATCCTCTGAGGATCACTTCAAAGTGTCTTCAAAAATAACCTTAATTCTGTGTTAGAGTTGAAAGTTTCAGCTCACCCACTTCCCATACCAGTGTATGTGACCAGGTGTCTTTCCTGTTTCTGTAGTGGTCTCTGCTCTTAATAAGGCCTGGTGTGTGAACTGTTTTGCCTGTTCTACCTGCAACACTAAATTAACACTCAAGTAAGTATACGTTTTGGTTCAGCATGAATCTTAACGCTGAAAATTTTGCGGTAACATTTTTTTAAAACACAGAATTTTTAAAAAGATAATTGTTTGAGTCCTTTATTCTTCTTTCTACTCAGGCCTTCCGAAAGTAAAAGTTCTTCCTTTAATTGTTTCCTGTTCTTTCTTCTATATCTTCTTTGTCCTCCTCAAAGGGATAAGTTTGTTGAAATTGATCTAAAGCCAGTCTGCAAACACTGTTATGAGAAAATGCCAGAAGAATTTAAGAGGCGACTTGCCAAACGGGAGAGAGAAGCAAAGGATAAGGACAAGCAGAAAAAGAAAAAGCCTGTCTGTTTGTAAACTTTTCTATCCCTTCTATCATTTTCACTACTTTCTTCTTTGGTTAGTCCTTTAGAATGTTTTTGTTCTGTTTTTGTCTTTTACTATTTGTTTGTTTGTTTGGTGTGTATTTATAACTGCTACTGAGTAAAATACAAGTATTCGTCCTGTGTAGAGTTGGTTCTTTCACATAATTATTAAAATTATAGAGCTTAAAATCGTAAGGTTCACACTTAATACCAGCTTGTACTTCACTTGTATTGCATCTGTTTCCTTTAATATGTGGATTCCGTCATCTCTTTTTTAAAATCACAATATGGGGATAGATTTTTCTCTCTCTCTCTTTTATAATGTATTCAGAGGGAAGAATTTCAATTTCTTCATACTGGGAAAGTTTTAAAGTATTTTTGTCTGATAATTGCAAATGTTAAAATCCTAGTTTTGGGCTTCTTTTCCTAAATTATTTTAATTGATAAATTTCAAGTGTCTCATGTTCTAAGTTCGGTAATAAATTAAATTTTTTCAGTGTGTTTCAGATCTAAGCAAATACCATGTAATGTACATAATGAGATATCTACTATTTTTGGTGTACGTACCAGGTGGGGCAAAAGTAGGTTTAAAGTTCATATGGAAAATAATACAAAATTAATAAATAGTAATACAACAATAAACTCTGTTTCATGTACTCACAATTGTAAACTTACTTGTGCTACACCCTATATATGTGCTTTCATATAATGCCCATATGTTTACTCTTAATGAATTCATTTTCTTTTTTTTTTTTTTAAGATTTATTTATTTTTAGAGAGAGGGGAAGGGAAGGAGAAGGAGAGGGAGAGAAATATCAACGTGCAAGAGAAACATCAATCGGTTGCCTCTCACACGCCCCCTACTGGGGACATGACCCCAAAACCTATGCATGTGTCCTACCAGGAATCAACTGGTGGCCTTTTGATTTGCAGGAGGATGTCCACCACACTGAAAGGCACACCATTCAGGGCAATGAATTCATTTTCTTGAAGTTTCCAATCTCTATTCCTGATTTTTATGAAAAATAATTCGGTCTTTGAAATTCTTTTGAATTACTAGCATGATTATCCCATTCTTCCTTTATGGTTACCATTGTGTTCTGAGCTCTAAAAGTTTTCTTAGTTTTTCAGTTTTCATGTTTATTTACCTCTAAAGATGAATTAAGATTCAAATATGATATTAAAACAATGGAAGGTTTGCTTAGAAGTATCTGAGAAAGAAGTGATAATTTATTTTCTTCAATTAAAAAAGTGGTAGTTTTAATAGCTTCTGTTCTAGGAAGACTTTGGGAGAAATTCTTAATTTAATAGTTTAAATCATTTAAACTGATAATTGAAATGTAACACAAGTTATAAAGTTGTGTATTTACTCAATTCACAATTAAGGACCCTGGATTTCTAAGTAATAAGCTATTTTGCTTAATCACAATAAGCTATTGTGATTAATTTGTAATCACAAATTAGCAAAGTGTTACAGATAGGAGGCCATCTGAAAACTTGTCTTCTCCATAACTATTTTACAAATAAATTGATAATATGTATTGCTCTAGCTTTTAAAAAGAAGACTATAATTCTCCATAGAGCAAGCTGCCATTCACAAAATGTAACCACAGGCAGTCTTGTTCATTTGTGTTCATTAAGAGTGATTAAAAACTTGTATCTCCCCTACCAACCTTTCTGTCAGACAGTCAACCAAAATAACCCATTCTGATTTAAGATTTTTTTCAGATGATTTTTTAGGTTGATTTTGGGGGGAAGAGAGGATGGGAGGCAAACTATTTTATAGCAGCAAAGATGAAACCACATAACTACTTAATTTAAAATAGTAATATTAATTTGCCTTCAATAAAGAGGATCAAATTATAGAAATACATTTCTTTCCTTCAACTAATTTTAAAAGTGTTTTCATGGTACTTTAAAATGTGACTGATTTTACTTACCTAAATTATATTTACGTTAGATTTCCTGTATACTTAGCACTGGCTACAATGTAATACACATTCTGTGTTACACAGGTAGGTGTATAGGATCAATTTATAAGACAATTGATTTTAAATATTGTGAATTTTTTTACATCTACCACAATAACAGGAATTGAGATTAGAGTTTTACTTGTTTGCTAACATATAGTATCTTCATTTACATAAATTATTTAATATTATTTACTTGTCTATGTTAAATATATTTCTACTAACTTTTTATTATTATCTTTAGGAATAAATTTGTGGAATTTGATATGAAACCAGTCTGTAAGAAGTGCTATGAGAAGTTTCCGTTGGAACTGAAGAAGAGACTTAAGAAACTAGCCGAGACCTTAGGAAGGAAATAACTTCCTTTATTTTACTTTTTTCTCTTCTCTGCAAAGATAAGAGAGTACCAACATTATTGAGCTGATCTACCATACTTAAACCTGTCTCAGAATGATTTGAGTGAAGAGGACCTAAATGAATGGTTTTCTTCATCTCCTTTTTCTCATTAAAAAAGAAAAAATGTGTCACCATATTTAAAACAGATGAAACCAAGATTTGCCTTTGTTAAGAACACTTACCAATTTATTAAAATGAAGATTGTACTTAATAGCAAAAAAAATTCATGCTTAAATGTTACATTTTAATTAAGGTCCAAAAAATTAACTGCAACTTTTTTTTTTTTTTACCATTACCACTTAGTCCCCTTTTACCGCACTTCTTGAAATCACCACACTGTTGTCCGTGTCCATAAGTCCTTTTTCCTTTTTGTTCTCTACAACTTTTGTTTTTAGTTGTCTTTTAAAAATCAAATACAGCTCTTAAAAATGAAAGTATGGAGTCAGCTTTTACATGACTCAGATTAAAAAATATAAACATTTTATTTTGTACTCAAAAGAAAATTAATTACAACTGCTATTGGGGAGGATACAAGTAAGAAAAATAACCAAGAAAAACAAGTCTTAATGGAATTTTAGTATCTTTATCAAACCAGTAGCTGTAAAATGAATATACAAGTTGCTGCAAAACAAGTGTTTTCAGAACTACTTGATTTGATTTTTTTGTTGTTATTTTAGTTGTTAAATGTAATAATTATGATTAGTTTTTTCAAATTATGCTTAGTTTTGTATTTTGTTTTCCTTGTGAACTTCTTCCTTAATACAGTTAATACAGTAGTTATAGCTAGCTAATAGTTTGCCTTTTTAAATTTTTGTGCAAAAGTTCATTCTATGTATTTGAAATCACAGCATAATTTGCAGTGTTGGAAAAATGAAAGTTTTTATATGTATCACAGCAATTATGCTTCTAAGCTTAATGTCAAAGAGTAGTCATAGAATAGGACATGAAATTAAACTTTATGTAGCTTGGAATGTATGTCTTAAAAAAAGTGAATGTGTATGTTTTGAACATATTGCCTTTATAATCAAGTTAATATCTATGCTTTAGACATAAACTTGCCTTGCCTTAGAAAAACACATAATTTAATCAGGAATTCTAGCTGTTCTAGTCAGTACCAACTAAAAATAAATGTATTGGTTGAGATTTATAAACTCAGATTCATTTACCACAGCTATGATTATATTTTTTAAATGTTTCTCTCTCTTTTTGGGAAACATTAAAATTAACTTCTGCTGTCTTACTAGAGAATGATGTTGATATGTGTTTCAAGTTTTTCATTTCAGATCTAACAATTAATTGGATTTTATTTACTGTAAGTAAGATGTATAAAGGGCACTTTTAAATTGGAAAGAGGATGTTTTTCAACTTTCGGTCAAAAATAGTGCATAAAATGTTTTATTCTGAAATTCCTGGATTATTCTTTCGTGATAAAATTATATGCAAAGTATTTAGTCATGAACATTATCTGAATGTTGCTGCTGCTGTGTTATCATTTAAAAGAAAGTTGCCAAGATGGACTTACAAGGGGAAAATATTGTTATTATTAAAATATTGTTTTGCCATTAAATATATCATCTCAGGATGCTACTATGCCATTAAAACATTTCTATGCATGTATTAAAAAGTGTATGTATGCACTTTACAGGGTAAATCCTATTTCAGGTTTCAGATAACTTGAAACCACTAAGTTATTTTTAGTGTTCTTTAGAGCTCAAAGAATCACAAATGATTAAAAATAATTAAGTATATAGTTTAAGATGGCATGTGTTCAGAAGTTTAAAACAGTCTTTGCATTTGACAGTAAGAATCAAAATCCCTCCAGTGTGCCTTTGTCAGCTAATTTATGACCAGCAGTGAAAACCTTGAATGTATTTATTAAATATTATACTGTGGATATAGGCAAAATAGTACAGAGTTTGCAGTAGGGTCTTGATGCTAAATTCTAAAATACTTCTATACCAGAAATACAAAGCAGAAAAGTAACCATTTACATATACATATACATATATATCCTATATTCTTAGTCACTTTGAAGATACATGGACTGAACTCAGCTGCTTTGTTTATGTACCTTATATAACCAGGCCTCTCCTGCAGCTAGGGGTCCCAGTGCTCTCTTTGCTCACTCTTCTTTCAAAATATGAGTTGATATTTCCTGGAAGTTCAACTTGTTAGGGTATTTTATCTGGGTACAGTACTTCCTTAATAAGGCTATCATTGGAGCCCTTACATGGAAAGGAGGAAAAAGTTCAAAAACTGTATTGTCATAGAAGACAAACTTTGTTTAGTTTATAATATTTTTTGTGAGTCTTTTCCTAGCTGTAAAAAAACCTCAGGCTAGTAAGCATTGCTTTGTTTAAAGTCCAACAAGGCAGTTTTAAATAATTTATTGTTTTTACCAAATTTCTAAGGGCTCTTTTTCTTACCGAGCCTGGTTTAATTGGAGGAAATGTCTGGAAACAAATAAAACATTCTTTGGATCATATTCTAAGCCTTATTATTAACATTGTACCTGAAATGATAGGTCATTTTGTGTCACTTACTTGCCAAAATGGCCATTCTAAGTTCATGAAATTTCAATGTAAGCTAACAGCACTCTTACTGTATTTCATTTTAGATTGTAAACTCAATGTCAGGGACACTATATTGCTAATTATGTTTTTATATAGCAACCTTTGCAGTATACTCTTGGTACTTAATAAATGTTCATAATTAATAACAGTGTTACGCATTGTTTAATTTGAATGGCTTTGAGACCTAGAACTACAAGAAGACAGGGCTAATGTTTAAGAAAGCATTTTTGGAATAAACCTAGGTGTCCATTGATGGATGGATAGATAAAGTATGTGTAGTCCACTGTATACAGTGGACTGTTAGTCATAAAAGAAGGAAATCTTGCCATTTGCAACAACATAGATGGATCTTGGGTTCTAGGTATGCTAAATGAAATAAATCAGACAGAGAAAGACAAATACTATATGATTTCACCAATATGTGGAATCTAACAAAACACAAAAACAAAAAAACAAGCTCATAGATAAAGGAAGAGATGGTGACTGCCAGAGGTGGGAGTAGGGCATGGGCGATATGGGTGAAGGGGATTAAAAGTTACAAACTTCCAGTTATAAAATAAGTCAAGGGGATGTAATGCACAACATGGCGACTGTAGTTAATGGTAATATAGTGCATATTTAAAAGTTGCTAAGAGAGTAGTAAATCTTAAAAGTTCTCATTACAAGAAATAAATTTGTAACGTGATGGATGTTAACTAGATTTATTGTGGTGGCCACCTCACAATATATACAAATATAGAATCATAGTACACCTGAAACTAATATATTTGTCAATGATATCTAAGTTTTTATGGGTTACACATTTTTTTAAAAGCAAGGCCTTTTAAACTTTTATAATATGTAGGGGTTTTTTTTAGGAACACAGTACTCTATCTAATACCATGAAAAATATCAAATTAAATTTCTTTAGAGAAAATTCACAAGGCAATCTCCACAAATACTTTCTTTTTTAATCCTTACTACTATATGAGTTACTTAAAATCCTTCCCACCTTTAGAGCAGAGGATTTTCATAGTGATGTTAAATAGGTCCTGTTTCTCTTGGCATGTGTGTGTAAGATGTATTTATGTGTTTGTATGTGTAAAAATTCAAGTATTCTAGAATATATAGTACAAATATTCATGTGTATGAATAAAAGAAAATTACCTGGTTATTATAAATGAGAATAAGCCAAATTTTAGAAGCACATAGAATGGTGGTGGAGTCTTCCCACTATTCACCATAAATTTTGATAGTTTTCAATTTCTTTTTAATTTTAAGATGATTATTTAAACAACAGGACTCTTGACTTGAAGGGAAAACTCTAGGATTCACCTTTTTTAGGGTAATTTATCCCTCCTTAAAGACAGATTGCCCTACGTGTAACAGCTATGTATAATGAAGCTATAGACTTCCAGTCAAGATGGAGGCATAGGTAGATACATTTCTTGCACAACCAAAAGGATAACAAATCTAAAACCAAAAAATAACCAGAACTGTCAGAAAATCAAATTGCATGAAAGTACAACAACCAAGGAGTTAAACATTCATCCAAACTGGTAGGCGGGGTAGAGACAGGCAGCTGGGGTGGAGAGTACTCACACAAAGGCAATGGCTGGCAGACCTGGCAGTTCCACATTTGCATGCAGCTAAACCGGGAGGAATAACTGGGGAGCAAGACAGACTGGACAAGGCAGGGGAAATAAAGCCTCAACACCTCTGTCAGTAAAAACCTGTGGGGGTTGAGGCAGCAGGAGAAACTCCCAGCCTTACAGGAGAGTTTGTTGGAGAGACCCACAGGATCCTAGAACATACACAAAACCAGCCACCCAAAAATCAGCACCAGAAGGGCCCAATTTGCTTGTGGGTAGCGGGGGAAGTGACTGAAAGCAGGCTGAGAGCTAAGCAAGCAGCATTATTCTCTCCCAGACCCCTCTCCCGCACACAGCACCACAATGCAGCAACGTGGATTGCCCCACCTTGGTGAATACCTAAGGCCCTGCCCCTTAGTACCTAACAGGCCTGCCAAGACAAAAAAATATATAGCCCAAATGAAAGAACAGATCAAAGCTCCAGAAGAAATACAACTAAGCGATGAAAAGATAACCAAGCTATCAGGTGCAAAGTTCAAAACACTGGTAATCAGGATGCTCACAGAAATGGTTGAGTATGCTCGAAAAACAGAGGAAAAAGTGAAGGCTGTGAAAAATGAATAAAGGAAAGTGTGCAGGGAACCAACAGTGAAGGGAAGGAAGCTGGGAATCAAGTCAACGGTTTGGAGCAGAAGGGAGCAATAAACATTCAAACAGAACACAATGGAGAAACAAGAATTCAATAAAATGAGAGGCTTAGTAACCTCTAGGACAACTTTAAATATTCCAACATCCGAATCAGAGGGGTGCCAAAAGAAGAGGAAGAGCAAGAAATTGAAAACTTATTTGAACAAATAATGTAGGAGAATTTCCCCAATCTGGCATTCCAGGAAGTCCCAGATGCTCAGAGAGTCCCAAAGAAGTTTGACCCAAGGAAGCGTGCACCAAGGCACATCACAATTACATTACCCAAGATTAAAGATAAAGAGAGAATCTTAAAATCAGCAAGAGAAAAGGAGGCAGTCACCTACAAAGGAGTGCCCATAAGACTGTCACCTGATTTCTCAAAAGAAGCCTTGCCAGCAAGAAGGGCTGAAAGGGAGTATTTGAAGTCTCATGAAAGGCAAGGGCCTACATCCAAGATTACTGTATCCAGCAAAGCTATCATTTAGAATGGAAGGGCAGATAAAGTGCTTCCCAGATAAAGTCAAGTTAAAGGAGCTCATCATCACCAGGCCCTTATATGAAGTGTTAAAGGGACTTACTTATCTAAGGAAAAGAAGATCAAAACTATGGACAGTAAAATGACAGACAAGCTCAGAACTATCAACTGAACCTAAAAAGAAAAAAAGCAAACTAGAACAGGAAGAGACACATAGAAATAGAGATCACATGGAGGGGTATTAGTGGGGAGGGGTGAGGGAGGGGAGGAAAGGTATTGGGAATAAGAGGCATAAATGGTAGGTACAAAAGAGGGTGAGGTTAAGAATAGTATGGGAAATGGAGAAGCCAAAGAACTTATATGTATGACCCATGGGCATGAACTATGGTGGGGGAACGTTGTTGGGGGGTGGCATACAGGGCGAAGGGAAATAAACGGGAGCAAAAAATGGGACAACTGTAATAGCATAATCAATAAGATACGTGTTTTTAAAAAGTTATAAAATTGTCCTTGGTTTTACAATGATAAATTTAAAACATTAAGATCCTCCAATCAAACAAAGAAGAGATGGTGACTGCCAGAGGTTTAAAATGCCTTTTTTTGTTAAACAGTGAGAGCAAAATAACTTACTGAGCTGAATGAGTATGCCACTAATGGAAAGGGTGGTATTTTCACGGAACCAGTATTTTCCCCCATCTAATCTCCATTTGATGTCCATCCACACATATCATTTGGCTGTCTAGTTTTAAAAAGTGCAAATGCTCATGCACACACATCAAGTACCTTATGTACAATAAAGGAAAGTGAAGGAATAGAAAAAATCAGTAGCATACTGTACTTGTCAGACTGTTGTGTAACCAAACAGTGGTTTTCTCAGAATGCCTTGCTCTGGAGGACCAGAGTTCTCTAATAAAGTAGCAGGTTCCCTTTTTAGTAAAAACTTCCTGTCTGCTGCTGGAACACACCAGTTTTATCTTTATCCTCCATTTCCAACTGTGCAGGGTGTTTGCTTCATTGATTAGCTGCCCATCAAGTCACAATTTGATCTGCTTCATTGACAAACCCTGTCCTTCACAATAGGCTTTTGTTAGTTTTCTAGTGGTGTATTTCTCTATATATCATACTGCACCCCAGAACCATCCTGCCCTGCCACCTTCAAATTAATATGATTGCTCTCAGTCTGACTCCTTCCTTGAGTTCCTTGTCACGCATGGCAAGTACCAGAGTATCCTCAGTGCTGCTTCACAAAAGAGGTATCAGGTCTGCACCCAGCAAGTACACAAGCAGTACTAGGAGGCCCATAGTTTTCATTTCTTAACAAAGGAGACACCTATCTTAATAGTGGGTTGGATAAGATGTCCATTTAGTTTTTTCAGTAAAATAGAAACACTTTTCATTTTCACCAATAACTATTGATTTGGATATTTTGAGTATGTTGGCTATCTCCCGCTGTTAGCTTCTAGTGATTAGAGGGTGCTGCTAAACATCTTCCAATTCATAAGACAGACCCACAGCAAAGAATTATTTGGCCAAAATGTCAACAGTACCAAGACATTTCGCAAAACACTTTTGTGTTCGATCAATCATGGCACCTTCTACCTACAATGTACAAATCTGGTTTTGTGTTTCAGTTGGGTTTTTACCTTTCTTGAAATAATAAAGCATAATATGCTGAAAATGTTGCATGTCCTCTTCCATCTTCAATATTAAAATGGATGCACAAAAATTCACCAGTTTTGATGTTCTTTTTTAACGCATGCCAATATGACAGCCATCACAATACAATCTAAAAAAAAAGTTTCAAATGAAGTTAAAGAAAACTAAGCACTACAGGAAAACTAAACAAAGTTTTGGACAACCCAATACATCATTCAGCAACCCTTGAGGCACTGTGTGTGGTGTGTTGGGAAGATGATGTTCACTGTCAGTGCATTTCTCTTTTTGTGCTTCATCCTTCCTAGCTCTTCAGCCTCCTTAAACAGAGGTCTTGGGGACTCTGTCTGATTTGAGTCTTGCACTTCTTTTCCTTCTCTTGGCAGGTGCAGACCTTTGATTTCCTCCTGCCCAGGTAGGGGGGAGGGGTAATTACAAAACGTGGAAAGTATTTGTGATAGAGTGAGCATAGGGTTTTGCAAGATCACAACAGCATCACCCCCAGCAGAGTAGGAGGGAAGGCTTCTTAGAAGAGCCATTTCAAAAGAAGAATACAAGTTAGCCAGGCAGAGGGTGTGGGCCACAAGATGGGTTTGCCTTGGACCTTTTCCATTTCCTATTTTCTCCATTTCCCATAGTGGCATCACCATCTATTGAGGCTTCCAACCTAATATCATGTTGACTTCTCTTCCTTTCCCACAACCTCTACCTGTCCCCATGTCTAAGTATTCATCACTAACTGTAGAAAGGTCCCAGAACCCCTTCTGACTTGCAGCTCCTGCCTGCCTCCATGCTATCTCATTCTGCTCTGACTTCCAAGCAACCATCAATCAACTCTCCCTTGTTTATTAACCTTGGCTTACTGAAACAAGCAGAATAAAGTCCCAACTCTTTCCTATGGTATCAAAGACTTTCACAGGCAGGTCCTAACCTATTGTTGTCTTTGTCTTCCAATGGCCAATGTGCATGTCTTTCCCAGATCTTGACTGCCATCCTATAAAAAAAATGTACACTTCTCACTTTTGAGATTCAGCCCAAATTCCGCCCCATTTTTAAGCCTTTCCTGAATTCTTCAAGCAAAATAAGTTGTTGTTCTCTGCTCCCCTAGTTCTCTGTACCTCTATTTCAGTAGTTATTAAGTGTACTGTGTGTATTGGTTTCTATTCTCATCAAAAGTCTGGCCCCTGGAGAGAAGGGCTGTATTGTCGTCGTATTCTTTGCTTTCTTATTGATCTGAAAGAGAAATATTGATTTGTTGATCCACCCGTTTATGCATTCATTTGTTGTTTCTTGTATGTGCCCTGTCTGGGGATAGAACCCATAGCCTTGGCCTATCAGGATGATGCTCTAACCAACTGAGGTACCTGGCCAGGGCTGTGTTATTTTTATTTTTGTATCCTCCATTCATTTCACAGTGCTCTGCACCCGGTAGGAGCTGAGTGACAGCCTGAATACTTGGGCAGTGTACATTACACTTTTACCCTTTTCAGGTATTCTACAAAGCTATTAGAATGTTTTTTAAGACACAAGGGAAGGGAGAGAAAGAAAGAAACATTGATTCACTGTTCCACCTATCCATGCCTTCATTGGTTGAGTCCTGCAAGTGCACCAACCAGGGGTTGAACCCACAACTCCAGCACACTGAGTTGACACTTCATCAACTGTGCTAGGTAATAAAACAGCTATAAATTTTCAATCTTTGGAAGGCCTACAGTTCACCAGGGGCCATAAATAATGCATCAGAATATAGTGTGATAAGAACTAACATTAGAAATGTGAGTAGGATACATGATTGCTCAGGGGAGAAAATGGTTAATTCTAAGGACTCTAAAATGATTTCCCAACGGCAGTGATGGCTAACCTTGGGTTTGAAAGACACTGCAAGAACTTTTCAGGAGAAAGGGGAAAGGGGCATTCTATACAAAGAGAACAGCCTGCAGAAAAAAAAAATCTTGTGAGGATTTCCATTTAGTTGGGCCCAGGAACCAAAACTCTGAAAGAGGGAAACTTCTTTGATTGATGGAGCTGTAGACTTGAGGGACAAAACCAATTGGTGCTGCTTTTGTTCCAATTCTGTCCTCCTGTTTGGTACCAGATGTAGAAGTTCATGGCAGATCTGGGTACTGAACTCTCAGTGTTCTGATTGGAAGACTAAAATGAGAAACCTCAGGAAACAAGAGTAACAAAGAAATTGCTGAGAGAGAATTGTTCAGAGAAGTGACTCCATAAAGTTGTTTATGAAATCCAGGATTTGTACCTGAGCTGGTCCTGCATGGATCTGTTACTGTTTGTTTTGTTTTTCTTTTTTTAATTTTTAAGTTACTGTTGACATACAATATTATATTAGTTTCACGTGTACAGACCCATGATTAGACATTTATATAACTTATGGAGTGATCACCAGCATACATAGTTACTACAATATTATTGACTATATTTCCTATGCTATACTTTTACATTCCTGTGACTATTTTGTAACTGCAAAACTGTACTTTTCCATTCCTTCACCTTTTTCACCCATCCCTCAATCCCCACCCCTCTGACAATCATCAGTCTCTTCTCTGTATCTATGAGTCTGTTTCTGTTTTGCATAGACACTTCTCCAAAGAGGACACACATATGGACAACAGTCATATGAAAAGATGCTCAACATCACTAATAATCAGAGAAATGCAAATTAAATCTACACTGAGATATCACTTCACACTTGTCAGAATGGCTATCATCAATAAGTAAACAAGTGTTGGTGAGATACTGTTGGTGGGCATGCAGATTGATGCAACACTATGGAAAAAAGTGTGGAGCTTCCTCAAAAAATTAAAAATGGAACTGCCTTATGACCCAGTGATTCCACTTCTGGGCATATATATAAAGAAAGCCAAAACACTAATTCAAAATAGTATAGTCACCTCTATTTTCACTGCAGCGTTATTTATAGCCAAGATAGGGAAACAACACATGTGCCCATCAATAGACAAGTGAACAAAAAAACAGCAGTACATATGTACAATGGAATACAACTTGGCCATAACAAGAACAATCTTACACCTTGAGATAGCATGGATGGAACTAGAGAGTATTATGTTAAGTGAAATAAGTTACTCAGAGAAAGACAAATACCAGATGATTTCACTTATATGTGGAATCTAAAGAACAATACTCTTAGGTCCAACACTTTTGCAGAGGGTAAGATTTGATTCTTTTTCGTGGCTGAATCATATCGCATTGTATATATGCACCACTTCTTTATCCATTTATCTATTGATGGACATTTAGGTTGTTCCCAAGATATATATAGTTATGAGATAAACATATGGAGGTATATGTCTTTTTGATATATGCCCAATATATCTTTTCAATATATGTTTTATGTTTCTGGATAATTACCCAAAAGTGGAATTGCTGGGTCCTTCTTTGTCTCTTTTTATAGCCTTTGTTTTAAAGTCTATTTCGTCTAGTATAAGTATTGTTACCGTGGCTTTTTTTTTTTTTTGCTTCCATTTTCATGAAATATCTTTTTCCATCCCTTTACTTTCAGTCTGTATGTGTCTTTTGATCTGAAGTGAGTGTCTTGTAGACAGCACTGGTAAGGGTCTTCTTTTGTAATCCTTTCAAACACTGTCCTCTGATTGGAGAATTTAATCCATTTGTATTTAAAGGACATAAGCCATTTATGTCACCCATTTTATTATTCATATTTTTATATTCTTTCCCTTCTTCTTAAAGAAGAACCTTTAACATTTCTTGTAGTACTGGTTTGGTTGCAGTGAACTCCTTTAGCTTTTTCTTCTATGGGAAGCTCTTTATCTGTCCTTTGATTCTAATAGATAGCTTTTACTGTGTAGCATCATCTCGGTGATAGTTCCTTGCTTTTCATCACTTTGAATATTATGTGCCAATCCCTTCTGGCCTGAGAAGTTTCTGTTAAGAAATCAGCTTAGGGAAACAGTCTTATGGGAGCTCCCTTGTAGGTAACTGCTTTTCTCTTGCTGCTTTAAGATTTTCTCTTTGTCTTTAACATTATGCATTTTCATTATGATGTGTCTAGGTGTAGACCCCTTTGGGTTTACCTTCTTTGTGCTTCCTGTTCTTTTATGTCTATTTCATTCACCAGATGAGGGAAGTTTTTTGTTATTTTTTCAAATAGGTTTCCAATTTCTTACTCTATCTGTTCTTCATCTGGCACTCCATGATACAAATGTTAATTTATTTGAAGTTGTCCCAAAGGTTCCTTACACTATCCTCATTTTTTGGATTCTTTTTTATTTTTACTATTCTGATTAGGTTTCTTCTGCTCCCTTCTCTTCCAAATCGCTGATTTGATCCTCTACTTCATTTACTCTACTGTTGATTCCTGTAATGTATTCTTTATTTCAGTTAGTGTATTGTTTATTTCTGAATGGTTATTATTCATGTTTTTGCTTTGTAGCTCTACTTTTATGTTTCCTCTTTGTTGAAGTTCTCACTGAGTTCCTCTACTCTTAGCCTAAATTCATTGAGCATTTTTATAAACAGTGTTTTGTATTCTGCATGTGATAAATTGCTTGTCTACATTTTGTTTAGTTTCTTTTTCTTTTTATTTTTTTAGTTCTGTTATTTTATTTGGGACCTGTTTCTTTGTCTCATCACTTTAGCTGCCTCCTTGTGTTTATTTCTATTAGGTAGAGATGCTATGTCTTCAGGTATTAGTAGAGTGGCCTTATATAATTGGTGTCCTGTAGCGTCCAGTGGCATAGCCTCCCCAGTCACCCAATCGGGGCACTCCAGGAGAGTGCCCCCCAACTCTGTGTGCTGTGTACACCCTCATGTAGTGGTTGAGCCTTGATTACTGTTGGTCGATCAATGAGAGGGATTTATACCCAGGCCAATGGGCTTCAAGGAATGGTCACAACCATGGTGGAGGATTGGCTGTGCAGGAGTTGACTCCATGGAGAGCTTAATTTAGTTGGGCTCAGATACCGGCTGAGTCCACCTCTCCAGTGTGTCACTTATGAAAGTGTTTGGGTGGTGCTTCAGCATGTTCTGAAATTGTCCACTGGGTGTGCTGGCTCTGGGGCCTCCTGTGAAGTGCAAGTCAAGGTCAGCTGCCACCTGTGCCCTGCCAGGGTCAACCTGGCATGAGCTACAGAGCAATCTTCAAATGGCTGCTACTTTTTGCTGGACTTGGAAGTGCCAAGGTGAAGCCATTGCGAACCAAGCTGGCTGCAAATTTGCCAGGCATGGGTCCACTGGGAAAGAAGTGTGGGGTACACCAAGGCCAGATACTGTTGGTGTGTGAGGTTTTAGGTAAGTTGGCAGCATGAGGCAAGACAGTTCATATGGAAAAACCACTGGAAGGGCTTGGGTGGCCTACAACTTGGGTGTGGTAGGGTTTCAGAGAATCACCAAGGTGAGGTGAAGAGTGTGAGCCAGGTTGATGGAGGCTCAGATATGGTGCCTGCCTGCTAACTGTGGTGGTGGGAGGGGCTCTGCAAATGAACAATGGCCTCTGACAACACTTCTGAGAAACCTGCCTCTCCAGCTCTCATCCTGATGCCAAACAACTGCATCCCCCAACTCCTGTATGTCCCTGGCACCTTTTAAGCTGCTGTCCCAGAGATGGACCTCAGGTAAAGTGAGTTCAAGTAAGTTCGTGTGCAGGCCCTTTAAGAGGAACTGCTTTGGACTCCAATCTTCCTCCATCTCATTCAGCAACAACCTCCAATGGATTTTACAGCCAGAAGTTATGGAGACTTTTCTTCCTGCCACTAGAACCCTGGGCTGGGGTGCCTGGCTCCTCAGGGGGGACCTCTGCAGCTATGATACAACTCCAAGTTTCATCCACCATACATGGATGTGGGACTAGCCTGTTCAGTATCTCCATCCCTCCTACAAGTCTGAAGTGGTTTATTTTTTATATTTCTAGTTATAGGACTTCTGTTCAGCTAAATTCCAGGCAGTTCTCAATGATGGTTGTTCTGTAATTTACTTGTGTTTTTGATGTAGTTGTGGAAGTTTCCAATTTCTGAGTTTATATATGCTCCCACCTTGTCTGAAAGGTTTTTATTCTTTACATATATTTCTAGGTGCTTCTACTTCTTGGATCTGGCATATCCACATGACCTACTTCTCACAGATCCATGGAAGAGAAGGCATCTGGTAGTGAACACAACAAAGACTGAGAACTGAACTGATGGATCAACATCCATTGTCCTCAGATGTCCACTTCATAGCACACAAGAGGAACAGAACTGAAGAGTCTCGCCAACACTTTGGAAACTGAACTGCTTTGGATCATAGATCACAGGAGAGTTGGAACTCATGGTTTCAACCTAATCAGATAGATTGTCTGCCTTGACAAAAATATCTACCTTCTCCAGATGATAAAATTTTACTCAATTCTGTGATGTTTTAAAAAGCATACTCACATGTTGTGCAGGCATCCTCATAATTTGATTCCAAGACATTTTCTCACCACAGTAAGAGATCCCATACATGTTAGCAATAATAATTCCCAATTCCTTCCTCCTTCTATTCCCTGCCAACCACTAGCATACCTTCTGTGTCTATGAATTTACTTACTTTGGACATTTCACATAAGTGGAATAATATAATATGTGGTTTTTATAACTACTGCTTTCACTTAGCATGTTATCAAGTATCATACAGTACTTCATTCCTTTTTAACCAAATATTATTCTATTATGTGGATATACCACATTTTGTTTATAAATTTATAGTTGATAGACATTTGGGTTGTTTCCCCTCTAGTTATTATGAGTAGTGCTGCTATAAATATTTGTGTACAAATTTTTGTGTGGACATATATTTTCACCCAGTTTATAAGCACAGGATGTGCTTATAAATTGGGTGAAATTTATGTTTTATGTTTATTCATCTTATTTAATTCCTTTCAAAAATATTGTATTGTTTTCAGTCTAAAAATCTTATATTCTTTGGTTAAATTCATAAGTATTTTATTCTTTTTAATACTATTCTAAATGAATTCTTTTTTAATTTCATTTTTGATTGTTCATTGCTAGTCTGTAGTAGAAGATGACAGATTTTTGGTTGGCCTTGTATCATGCAAACTTGCTGCACTGGTTTATTAGTTCTAATAGGTTTTCTTTGAGAATTCTTTAGGGTTTATATATGAGGTCTGTCTACAAAAAGTCCAGCCGTTGTTAATATAATGAGAATGGTTTGCACAACATCAGTGTAACCTGGCAGCCAAGGAGAGTGGCCTGGAATGTGCATGCATGAACATTAATGACTTCACTATACTGGTTAGTGGGAAATGGTAGATGCCATTGAGTAAGCATGTATACTGTGTGGCCATTGCATTTAAAACAACTGAGTGAGTAGAACAACAAATCTACATCAGATTTTGAGTTAAGACTGAACATTCCTCTATGGAAACTATTTGGATGATTCAGAAGGCTGCAGCTATGGGCAACTGGTAATTGGCAGCTTCTTCACAATAGGCCTGCTCATGCATCACCTCTCGTGCAGTTTTTTGGTGAAACATCAAATCACCCAGATGACTCAGCCCCTCTACAGCCTAGATTTGGCACCCTGCGACTTCTGGCTTTTCCCAAAACTAAAAAATTGCCTTTGAAAGGGAAGAGATTTTAGACCATCAGTGAGATTCAGGAAAATACGATGAGGCAGCTGATGGTAATTGGGAGAACTGTGTGAAGTCCCAAGGTGACTACTTTGAAAGGGACTGAAGCGTAGATCAGTATCCTATGTAGAATGTTTCTTGTATCTTGTATCTTGTTCAATAAATGTCTTTATTTTTCCCATGACATGGCTGGATACTTTCTGGACAGACCTTGTATAAGATCATGTCATCTATGAATAGAAATATTTTTATTACTTCCATTTCTATATGGATATCTTTTACTTGTTTTTCTTTGAATACAAGTAATGTCTTGCTCTTGATCTTAAGGGGATGACTTTCAGTCTTTTTTCATTATGGATGATGCCAGTTTTGGGTTTTTTGTAGATTCTCTTTACTGAGTGAGGAAATTCCCTTCTATTCCTAGTTTGCTGAGTGTTTCTATCATGAAAGAGTTTCTTAAATGCTTTTTTTCTGAATCTATTGAGATGATCATGTGGTTTTGTCCATTAATTCTATTAATATTTTGTACTACATTGATTTTTTGTATGTGAACAATATGCCTGGGACATACCCCACTTGGTCATAGTGTTTATTTTTTATGCTGCTCAAACTGATTTGTTAATAAGCATTTTGCTGAAGACACATGCATTCATATTCACAAAGGATAATGTTCTTTAATTCTCTTTTGATTTCTTTTTCTGGCTTTGGAATCAGAGTTATACTTTAGTTGTAGATTGAGTGAGGAAGAATTCTATTCTAAGTTTTTGAAGTTTGAAAACAACTGGCATTCATTCCTCTTTACAAGAGTGGTAGAATTCACCAGGGAAGCCATTTGGTCCTGGGCTTTTTATTGTTGGTTGTTTCTGGATTACCAACTCAAATTCTTGTTATAGATTTATTCAAATTTTCTCTTTCTTCTTGAGTCATTTGGTAGTTACTGCTTCTCTAGGAATTTGTTAATTTCATTAAAGTTATCTAATTCATTGGCCTATACTGTACAGAGCATTCCCTTACAGTCCTTTTTATTTCTGTAAATCAGTATTAATATATCTTCTTTCATTCCTGATTTATGAAGTTGAGCCTTCTCTCTTTTTTCTTCATTAATCTAACTAAAATTCTGTCAGATTTTACATCTTTTGGAAGAACTAACTTTTGGTTTTGTAGATTTTTTCCTATAGTTTTTTTTAAAAATAATATTTTAAATTTTTAATTGTGGTAAAAATATATAAAATAGAATGTATCATCTTCACCATTTTTATGTAATGTTAAGTATATTTGCATGCTGTTCAACAGCTTTTCAGAAATTTTTTATTTTGGAAAACTAAAACTTTATACATAATAAACAACTTTCTATTTATTTCCCTCTTCCCCTTACCCCTGGTAATCACCATTCAACATTCTCTTTCTATGAATTTGACCATTTTAGATACATCACATAAGTGAGTACTTGTATTTGTCTTTTTGTGACTGGCTTATTTCCCTTGGCATATAATTCTCATGGTTCATCCATGGTGTACCATGTGACAGGATTTCCTCCACTTTTAAGGTTAAATAATATTCATTGTGTGTATAACCACATTTTGTTTATCCATTTATGTCAATGGAAATATGCATTGTTTCTACCTCTTGGATCTTATAAATAATGTAATGAACAAGTATGTGTAAATATCAATTCAAGACTCAGCTTTCAATTCTATTGTATATACAAACAGAAATGAGATTTCTGGATCATACTGTAATTCAAATTTAAACTTTTTGAGAAATGGTCATTTTTTCACGGTGTTTGTGCTATTTTACAATACCACCAACAGTGTACAAGGGTTCCAATTGCTTCTTATCCTTAACAATTGTCATTTTCTGGGGGTTTTTTTTAGATTAATCATCCTAATGGGTGTAAAATAATTTCATTTAAGTTTTTAAATAATATTTTCAATTACAGTTGATGTTCAATATTATGTTAGTTTAAGGTGTATAACATGGTGGTTAGACATTTAACTTATGAAGTAAGTAAGTAGTCTACTACTCCCTGACACCATACATAGTTAACACAATATTACTGACTGTTATCTCCTGTGTTCTATTTTATATTCCCATGATAATATTGTAGCTTCTTAATCTATTCAATTTTATTTACCATCTCCTCTACCACTTTCCCATCTGACAACCATCAATCTGTTGTTCTCCATACCTATCAGTTTTTGTTTTAAGACTTTTTTAGATTCCAATATCAGTGAAATCATATATATTTGACTTTGTCTGACTTATTTCACTTAGCACAATAACCTCTAAGTCCATCCATGTTGTTGTAAATGGTAAGATTTCACTCTTTTTTAAAATTTATTGTTGTTCAGTTATAGTCGTCCCACCTTTTTGCCCTTGCTCACCCCTACCCCATATCACCCTACTCCCACGGAGTCAATATCTTACATGGACAGTCATGGGATTGTCCATGCCCATGACTCTGCTAATTGTGTTCTTTGCTTGCCCTATCCATCTCTTTCTCCCATTACCCTCCACCCAGTACCCTCTGGTCACTGTCAGTTTGTACTTTATTTCCATGTCTCTGGTTCTATTTTTCATACTTGTTCGTTTAGTTGATTATGATATGGTATTTATCTGTCACCCCCTGGTTTATTTCACTTAGCATTATGCTCTCCAGATCCATCCATGCTGTCATGAAGAGTAGGAGCTCCTTCTTTCTTTCTGCTACATGGCATTCTATTGTGTAAATGTACCACAGTTTTTTTATCTACTCATTTACTGATGGGCACTTAGGTTGTTTCCAGCAATTGGCTATTGTAAATTATGCTGCTATGAACATTGGGATGCATAGGTTCTTTTGAATTGGTGTTTCAGGATTCTTAGGGTACAGTCCAAGCAGTGAGATTCCTAGATCAAAAGGCAGTTCCATTTTTAGTTTTCTGAGGAAACTGCATACGGTTTTCCACAGTGGCTGTACCCCTCAGAATCCCATCAACAGTGCACTAGGGTTCCTTTTTCTCCACAATCTCACCAGCACTTGTTGATTAGGTTATGATGGCCATTCTAACTGGTGTGAAGTGGTATCTCATTGTGGTTTTAATTTGCATCTCTGATGGCTAGTGGTGTTGAGCATTTTTTTCATGTGTCCATGCAGCTTCTGTATGTCCTTTTTAGAGAAATGTCTGTTCAGGTTCTTTGCCCATTTTTTAATCAGATTGTTTGGCTTCCTGTTGTGGAGTCATGTGAGTTATTTACATGTTTTGGAGAGCAAACCCTTGTCTGAGGTATCATTAGCCAATATGTTTTCCCATACTGTTGGTTCCTTTCCATTTTGTTGATGTTTTATTTAGCCATGCAGAAGTTTTTTTTATTTTTATGTAATCCCATTTGTTTATTCTTTCCTTTATGCCCCTTCCCGTAGGGGATGTATCAGTAAAAATATAGCTGCATGGGATATCTGAAATATTCCTGCCTATGTTCTCCTCCAGGACTTTTATGGTATCATGACTTATATTTGTCTTTTATCCATGCTGAGTTTATGTTGGTGTATGGTGTAAGCTGATGGTCTGGTTTCATTTTTTTGCATGTACTTATCCAGAACTCCCAACACCATTTATTGAAGAGGCTATTTTTGCTCCATTTTATGTTCCTGCCCCCATTTGTCAAATACTAACTGGTGGCATTGTCATGGGTTCATTTCTGGGCTCTCTATTCTGTTCCACTGGGCTATGTGTCTGTTCTTATGCCAGTACCAGACTGTTTTGATTACAGAGGCCTTATAACATAGTTTGATGTCAGGTATTGTGATCCCTCCTACTTTGTTCTTTTTCCTCAAAATTGCTGCAGCTATTCAGGGTCATTTATAAATTTCTGAAATGTTTCTTCTAAATCTATGAAATATGTCATTGGTATTTTAATAGGGATTGCACTGAATCTATAACTTGCTTTGGGTAGTGTGGACATTTTGATGATGATAATACTTCCAATTCATGAACATGGCATATTCTTCCATTTATTTGTGTCTTCCTTAATTTTTTTCTTCAGTGTTGTGTAGTTTTCTGAGTACAGGTCTTTTACATCCTTGGTCAGGTTTATTCCTAGGTTCTTTATTTTTCTTGTTGCTATAGCAAATGGGATTTTCCCCCTAATTTCTGTTTCTGATATTTTGTTGTTGGTGTACAAAAATGCCTTCAATTTCTGAATATTTACTTTGTATCCTGCTACTTGTCTAAATTCATTTATTAGGTTGAGTAGTTTTTTGGTAGAGTCTATTGGGTTTTCTGTGTACACTATCATGTCATCTGCAAACAGTGACAACTTTACTTCCTCCTTATGAATTTGGATGCCTTTTATTTCTTTTTCTTGTCTGATTGCTGTGGTTAGAATGTCCAAACTATGTCAAATAGAAGTGGTGAAAGTGGACACCCTTGTCTTGTGCCTGATCTTATGGGAAAAGCCTTTAGTTTTTGCCTGCTGAGTATGATGTTGGCTGTAAGTTTCTCATAAATGGCCTTTATTATTTTGAGATATGCCTCCTCTATTCACACCTGCTAAATGTTTTTTTTTTTTATCATAAATGGATGCTCTACTCTATCAAATGCTTTTTCCACATCTATTGATATGATCATGTGGTTCTTGTCTTTCATTTTGTTTATGTGGTGTGTTACATTTATTGATTTGTGTATATAGTACCTTCCTTGTATCCCTAGGAGGAATCCCACTTGATCATTGTGTGTGATCTTTTTAATGTATTGCAGGATCTTGTCTGCCAATATTTTGTTGAGGATATTAGTATCTATGTTCATCGGCAACATTGGTCTGTAATTTTCCTTCTTTGTTGTGTCTTTATCTGGTTTTGGAATTAGAATAATACTGGCCTTGTAAAAAAAAATTTGGGAGTCTTCCCTCTTCTTGGATTTTTTGGAATAGTTTGAGAAGAATCAGTGTTACCTCTTCTCTAATGTTTGGTAAAATTCTCCTGAAAAGATGTCTGGTCAAGGGCTATTGTGTGCTGGAAGTTTTTTGATTACTGCTTCAATTTCACTAGCTGATATTGGTCTATTCAGGCTTTCTGCTTCTTCTTGACTCAGTTTTGGAGGATTATATGTTTCTAGAAATTTGTCCATTTTGCTTAGGTTTTCTTTGGTATCAGTTCTAATATTGCCTTTTTCATTTCTCATTTTATTTGGTTCATCTCTCTTTTTTTCTGAATGAGTTTGGATTGATTTGTTTATCTCTTCAAAGAACCAGCTCCTGGATTTATCGATCCTTTGCAATTTTCTTTTAGTCTCTATGTCATTTAATTTGCTCTGATCTTCATTAGTTTCTTCCTTCTACTCACTCTGGACTTTGTTTTTCATTGTTCCTCCAGTTATTTTAGATATAGGGTTAGGCTGTTTATTGGAAATGTTTGTTTTTTAGGCGGGCCTGTATTGTTATGAACTTCCCTCTCAGGACTGCCTTCACTGTGTCCCGTTGGTTTTGTGATGTTGTGTGTGTTCATTTTCATTTATTTCCAGAAACGTTTTGATTTCTTCCTTGATCTCATTGTTTATCCATTCATTGTTTAATAAGCTGTCATTCAGACTTTCACCCAAGATGGAGGTGTAGATAGATGCACTTGCATCCTAGCACAAACAAAAGGACAACAACAGATGTAAAAGCAGAAAATAACAAGAACTTCCAGAAAGTCAAACTTTAAGGAAGTCTGACAACCAAGGTGTTAAAGAAGAAACATTCATGCAGTCTGGTAGGAGTGGCAGAGGTGGGCAGCTGGGGCAGAGAGGTCATGGGGCAAGGCAGTGGCTAGAGGACCAGGAGGGCAAGGCAGAACTGGGGTGGGCAAGGTGGGTGCTGGCTGACCAGGTGGTCCCACATTTATATGCAGATAAACTGGGAGGAACAACTGAGGAGCAAGATAGACCACACAACCCAGGATTCCAGCATGGGAAAACAAAGCCTCAAAACCTCTGGCTTTGAAAACCTATGGGCCTTGCAGCAGTGGGAGAAACTCCCAGCCTCACAGGAGGGCTTGTTGGAGAGACCCACAGGGTCCTAGAACATACACAAACACATCCACCCGGGAATCAGCACCAGAAGGACCCAATATGCTTGTGGGCAGCAGGGGAAAGTGACTGAAAGCCAGGCAAGAGCTGAACAAGCTAATTGTCCCCTCTCTGACTCCTCCCCCACATACAGGGCCACAATGCAGCAACATGGGTTGTCCCTCCCTAGTGAATACCTAAGGCTCTGCCACCTACAACATAACAGATGCAACAAGACAAAGAAATATTGCCCAAATGAAAAAAAAAAGATCAAGACTCCAACAATAGAACTAAGTGATGAAGAGATAGCCAACCTATCACATGCACAGTTCAAAACTCTGGTAATCAGGATACTCACAGAAATGGTCGAGTATGATTGCAAAATAGAGGAAAAAGTGAAGATTATCCAAACTGAAATAAAGCAAAATATACAAGGAATCAAGAGTGAAGGGAAGGAAATCGTCACTGAAATCAACAATTTGCGGAAGGAAGAAATAAGTATGCAACCAGAACAGAAGGAAGAAACAAGCATTCAAAAAAATAAGGAGAGTCTTAGGAACCTCCAGGACATCTTTAAACATTTAAACATCTGAATCATAGGGATGCCAAAAGGGAAGAGGAAGAGGAAGAAATTGAAAAATTATTTAAAAAAATAATGAAGGTGAACTTCCCCAATCTGGCAAAGGAAATAGACTTCCAGGAAGTCCCAGATGCTCAGAGAATCCCAAAGAAGTTTGACCCAAGGAAGCATGCACCAAGGCACATCATAATTACATTACCCAAGATTAAACAGAAGGAGAGAATCTTAAAAGCAGCAAGAGGTAAGGAAAGAGTTATCTACAAAGGTGTGCCCATAAGACTGTCAGCTGATTTCTCAAAAGAAACCTTGCAGGCAAGAAGGAGCTGGAAAGAAGTATTTGAAGTCATGAAAGGCAAGAACCTACATTCAAGATTATTCTATCCAGCAAAGCTATCATTTAGAATGGAAGGGCAGATAAAGTGCTTCCCATATAAGGTCAAGTTAAAGGAATTCATCATCACTAAGTCCTTAAATGAAGTGTTAAAGGGACTTATCTAAGAAAAGGATGATCAGAAATATGAACAGTAAAATGACAACAAACTCACAAGTATCAACAACTGAACCTAAAAAACAAAACAAAAACAAACTAAGCAAACAACTAGAACAGGAGCAGAATCACAGAAACGGAGATCACATGGAGGGTTATCAGCATGGAGGTGGAGGCATGAGAATGGAAGAAAAGATACAGTGAATAAGAGCCATAAATGGTAGGGACAAAATAGAGAGGGAAAAGTTAATAGTGTAGGAAATGGAGAAGTAAAAGAAATTATTTGTATGACACATGGATATGAAGGGGGGGGAATGCTGGTGAAAATGGGGGTGCAGAGCAGAGGGGAATAAAGGGGAGCAAGAAAATGGGACAACTGTAATAGCATAATCAGTAAAATATACTTAAAAAAATAACCTGTCATTCAGTCTCCATGTATTTGACTGTTTTTGAGTTTTTTTCTTGAGGTTGGTTTCTAGTTTCAAGCCATTTTGATCCAAGAAAATTCTTGATATGATTTCCGTTTTCTTGAATTTGTTGAAGCTTGTTTTTTGTCTTATAATGTGGTCTATATTTGAAAATTTTCCATGTGCATTTGAAGAGAATGTATATTTTGCTTCTTTGGTGTGAAAGGTTCTGTACATATCAGTTAAGCCCATTTGATCTGGGCTTAAGCCCACTTGATCTGGCATGTCATTCATGTCACAATGTCCTTGTTGATTCTTAGTTTAGAAGATCACTCCATTGTTGACAGTGGGGTGTTAAAATTCCCCTACTATGAGTGTGTTGCTATCTCTTTTTTGACGTCCTCCAAGATTTTCCTTATACATTTGGGTACTCCTATGTTGGGTGCATATATATGTTTACAATGTTTACAGCTTCCTAATTAATTTTCCCTTTTGAATTATGAAATGACCTTCTTTGTCTTTTTTTATGGCCTTTGTTTTGAAATCATGAACCTTTTGTTTCTTGGGATTTTTTGATTACTGATTAAATTTTGTTAGTAGTAATTGGTCTATTCTATTCTCCATTTATTCTTTAAAAACTATTTATTCACTATTATTTTTAACACCTACTGGCATATTTATTTGTATTCTATATTTTATTGATTATGCTGTTACAGGTGTCCTGATTTTCCCCTTTTGCCTCCTCCAGCAACTCCTACACCCTCAGGCAATCCCCCCCACCATCATTCATGTCCATAGATCAGGAGTATAATTTCTTTGACTACTCCATTTCCTACACTGTATTTTACATCCCCATGGCTATTCTGTAACTACCTATTTGTATTTTTTAATCCCCTTACCTTTTTACCCATTACCCCATATTCCCCTCCTATCTGGCATCCATCAAAATGCTCTCCAAATCCATGATTCTGTCACTGTTCTTCTTGTTTGCATAGTTTGTTTTTTAGATTCAATTATTGATAGATATGAATTTATTGACATTTTATTATTCATAGTTTTGATCTTCTTTTTCTTAAGGAAGTCCCTATAACATTTCATAAAATAATGGTTTGATGTTAATGAACTCCTTTAATTTTTTCTTGTCTGGGAAGCTCTTTAACTGCCCTTTCATTCTGTGTGATAGCTGTGCTGGTTAGAGCAATCTTGGCTGTAGCTCCCAGCTTTTCATGACTTTGAATATGACTTGCCGATCCCTTCTATCCTGAAAAGTTTATCTTGAGAAATCAGGAGAGAGTCTTATGAAAACTCCCCCTTTAAGTAACTAACTTCTTTTCTCTTGCTGCTTTTAAGGTTCTCTCTTTATCTTTAACCTCTTGAATTTTAATTATGAAGTCTCTTGGACTGGGCCTCTTTGCATCCATCTTGTTTGGATATCTGTCATTCCTGGACTTGCATGTCTATTTTCTTCACCAAATTAAGGAAGTTTTCTTTCACAATTATTTCAAGATTTCCAATTTCTTGCTCTTTCTCTTCTTCTGGCACACTGTGATATGAATATTGGACCTCTTGAAGTTGTCCCGGAGGCTGCTGATACTATCCTCATTTTTTGGATTATTTTTTCTTCTTGTTGTTCTGAATAGTTGTTTTTTTCTTCCTTATGTTCCAAATAATTGACTTGATTCTGGGCTACATCTACTCTACTGTTGCTTCCCTGTAAATTGTTATTTCAATTAGTGTATTCTTCATTTCTGGCTGGATCTTTTCTTATATTGCTGTGGTCCTCACTAAGCATTCCCTGAGTATCCTTATAACCAGTGTTTTGAACTCTGCATCTGATAGATTGCTTATTTACATTTTCTTTAGGTCTTTTTCTGGAGTTTTGGTCTGTTCTCTCATTCGTGCCATGTTTCCTTTTCCCTTCATTTTGGCAGCCTTCCTGTGTTTGATTCTATGTATTAGGTAGAGATGCTTTGATCCATGCCTTGGTAGTGTGGCCTAATGTAGTAGGTGGCCTGTAGAGTCCAGTTGCACAGCCTCCCGTATCACTCTAGATGGGTACTCAGGGTGCACCCTTTGTGTGGGCTGAGTACACCTTCCTCTTGTAGTTGAGCATTACTAGTGGTTTCCAGATCAATGGGAGGGATTTACCCAGTTAGCTGCAAGGATTGGCTGTGACCACTGACCACCAACCTCCACCCTCTATGGAGGATCTACTGTGCAGGGGCCAGGTGGTGATGGTCCGATGTGGTATGTAGTTATTCACTGGGTGTGCTGGCCTTGGAATTTCCTGGATGGTGCAGGCAAAGGTCAGCCCCCACCTGTGTTTTGTCCATGGCTACCTCGCCTGAACTGTAATGTGACCTGAGATGCTTGCTACTTTTTCTGAGCATGGAGATTCCCAAGTGAAGCTGAGATGCGAATCTAGGCTGGCTGCTGCTAGTGCCAGGCTTGGGGCTCACTGAGGCCAGCTGTTGCTTGTTTGAGATGATTTAGGAAGTTGTGCAGCAGCAGCCAAGACCAGCCATTCATATTGAAAAGTAGCTTGGATGGGCCTATAGGTTGGGTGGGACAGAGTCTCTAGGGATCTCCAAGTTGGGTCAAACAGTGTTATCCAGGTTGATGGAATTTCAAATATGGCACCAGCATGTTGGCTATGTGCCTCTGTGGGTGGAAGGTTTAGAAAATGTGCAATGGCCTCTACTTTTCTTGATGCCAGATACTTCAATTTCTCCCAGTAAGTATGCCACTTGTGCCTTTCAAGCTGCTACCCCATTGCTGGAGCTCAGAAGGAGTTGGAATAGATGAGTCCTTGTGCGGGTTCTTTAAGAGGAACTGCTTGGGGCTCTAGAAATTTCTTCCAGCAACTCAAACCTTGTTGGTTTTTGCAGACAGAAATTGTGAGGATTTATCTTCCTGGCGCTGAAACTCTAGACTAGGGGGGCCTGGTGTGGGTCTGGGACTCCTTGCTCCTGAGATATCCCTCCCAAAGTTTTACCCACCACACCTGGGTGAGGGATGAGCCCATTCCACATCTGTGCACCTCATACCTGTCTGGGTGGATGTGGTTTCTTTAATTCCATAGTTCTCAGACTTCCATTCAACTCGATTTCTGTCAGCTATGAGTGATGACTGTTATATATTTTAGTTGTAATTATGCCATGGTTGTGCAAAGAGGTGAGTCATATGTGCTTCTTATTTATTTATTATCTATTCAGTTGGAAGATTTTATGTTTCCAGGAATTTATTCATTTTTTCCACATTGTCCAATTTTCTACTTTTATTTTTTGTATTTTTAATATTTGAAAAAAAATTTAAGACTCCCTTTTGATTATTTTCACTCTGATGTTTATTATTTCCTTCCTTCTACTCACTTTTTGCTATGTTTGTTCTTTTTAAATTTTTGGGGGGGTGTAAATTTAGATAGTTTATTTGATATTTTTTTGTTTCTTGAGATAGGCCTGTATTGCTATGAATTTTCCTGTAGAACTGCTTTGGGAAACAAAAGTGTTCCACCCAAGATGGAGGCATAGGTAGATACACTTTGCTTCCTCACACAACCAAAAGAAAGATAACAACCAATTTAAAGACAAAAAACAACCAGAACTGCTAGAAAATTGAACTGTATGGAAGTCCAGCAACCAAGGAGTTAAAGAAGAAACATTCATCCAGACTGGTAGGAGGGGCAGAGACAGGAAGCAGGGCTGGGTAAGATGTGCAGCAATGCGGGTAGCTAGGGGACTGGGCAGTCCCACATTTGCGTGTAGATAAACTAGAAGAACAACTGGGGAGCGAGACAGACTGTGCCACCCTGAGTGCCAGTGCTGGAAATGTAAATCATCAAAACCTCTGGCTATGAAAACCTGTGGGGATTGCAGCAACAGAAGAAACTGCCATTTTCACAGAAGAGTCCGTTGGAGGGTCCACTGAGTCCTAGATCATACACAAGCCCACTAACCTGGGAATCAGCATGAGGCAGCACTTGGAAGGGGAAGTTCACTTGTGGGAAGTAGGGGAAGTGACTGAAAGCAAGGCGAGAGTCAAGCAAGCAGCATTGTTCCCTCTCTGACCCCTCCCCCACATACAGCACCATAACACAGTGAAGTGGGTTGCCCTGCCCTGGTGAATACCTAAATGTCCACCCCTTACAACCTAACAAGTGAACCAAGACACAAAAAAAAATATATGGCCCAAGTGAAAGAACAGATCAAAACTCCAGAAAAAGAACTAAGCAACAGGGAGATAACCAATCTATCAGATGCAGGATTCAAAACACTGGTAATCTGGATGCTCAGAGAAATAAATGAGTATGGCTGCAAAATAAAGGAAGAATTTAAGGCTATACAGAGTGAAATAAAGCAAAATATACAGGGAACCAACAGTGAAGAGAAGAAAACCAGGACTCAGTTCAATGATTTGGAATAAAAGGAAGAAATAAACACTCAACTGGAATAGAATGAAGAAATAAGGATTCAAAAAAAAGAGGAAAGGCTGAGGAACCTCTGGGACAACTTTAAACATTCTGGCATCTGAATCATAGGGGTGCCAGAAGGAGAAGAACAGCAGCGAGAAATTGAAAACTTATTTGAAAACATAATGAAAGAAAAATTCCCCAATCTGGAGAAGGAAATAGACATGCAAATCCAGGGAGCTCAGAGAATCCCAAAGAAGTTGGACCCAAATGGGGAACACACCAAGACACATAATAGTTAAATTGCCAAAGATTAAAGATAAGGAGAGAATCTTAAAAGCAGCAAGAGAAAAGAAGAGTTACCTACAAAGGAGTTCCCATAAGACTATCAGCTGATTTCTAAAAAGAAAACTTGAAGGCTGCGAGGGGCTGGAAAGAAGTATTGAAAGTCATGAAAAGCAAGGACCTACATGCAAGATTACTCTAGCCAGCAAAGCTATCATTTAGGATGGATGAGCAGATAAAGTGCTTTCCATATAAGGTAAATCTAAAGTAATTCATCATCACCAAGCCATTATTATATGACATGTTAATGGGAGTTATCTAGGAAAAAGAAGATCAAAAACTATGAACAGTAAAATGACAACAAACTCACAATTAACAACTGAATCTAAAAACAAAAATGAACTAAGCAAACAACTAGAACAGGAACAGAATCACACAAATGGAGATCACATGGAGGGTTATCGGCATGGAGGTGGAGGGTTGAGAATGGGGGGAAAGATACAGGGAATAAGAAGCATAATTGGTAGGTACAAAATAGAGAGGGGAAGGTTAATAATAGTATAGGAAATGGAGAAGCCAAAAAACATATATATATGATCCATGGACATGAACTAAGGGGAGAATGCTAGAGGGAATGGGGGTATTTGGTGCAGGGAGATAAAGGGGAGAAAAAATAGGACTGTTGTAACAGCATAATCAGTAAAATATATGTAAAAAATTTTAATAGAAAGAACTGCTGTGGCTGTGTCCCAAAGATTTTTGTGTCATGTCTTTTCATTTTCATTTGTCTCAAGGTATCTTTTGTTTTCTTCCTTGATGGTATTGTTAATCAATTAATTGTTTACTGGCATGTTATTTAGCCTCCCTATTTTTGTTTTCAGTTTTTTTCTTGTAATTAAGTTCTAGTTTCATACCATCAAAATGGGAGATGTTTGATAAGATTTCAATATTCTTAAATTTACTGAGACTTTTTGCGTCTTAACATGTGGTCTATCCTGGAAAATGTTCCATGTGCACCTGAAAAAAGTGTATGTTCTGCTGCTTTGCAGTGAAATGATCTAAAAATTATCAGTTAAATCCATCTGTGTTATAGGAGACCGTTCTGCGTGGCATGGGCCCAGCTCCCACTCAGAAAGGCCAGTGGGGAGTGAGGTCTGGCACACAGGACCCACACCCATGGATAGGTTCTCCCCTGGGGAATCAGGCCTGCATTGTACCTAGGCTGCTTTGAGACTTGCTTTTTGCTAAAATTCGCCCACCCTGAATTGAGGCAGCAAACGTTTACTGCATATCTTTAAAGTAACTTCCTAAAATCTATGCTAAACTTTCCAAGGGCGAGTGTAACCAGTTCAACCACTTATCCCCTTACATTTGCTAAAATCCTTCTTTTTTGATGTAACAAAAGGATTTAGCAACATCCTCTCCTTTGTTTTCTGTAAAAGGTAACCACCTAAAGCGAACCTGTGCATAGTAAGTGAGGACCATCCTCAATGTAATGTGCCCAGAAAAGAAAAAAAGGCCTGTCAAGGCAAGAGTCAGAGTGCTCTCCCCTTGAGAGAGTGGCTGTGCTGTCCCTTTTCCTCCACAGGACTCGGTAGTCCATGTGAATTTGTCTCATCTCAGCCACAATGTCATGGACACTGCAGGCTGGTGTCCCCATCACTGTCTTATTTGTCATTTAAGGCCTGCTTCCTTGTTGATAATCTGTTTTGGTGATCCATCAATAGATGTTAATTACATGTTAAAGTCAACCCACTATGATTATATTACTGCCGATCTCTCCCTTTATGTCTGTCAATATTAGGTTTACATATTTAGATGCTCCTGTAGTGGGTATAAATGTTTAGAAGTAGGTTTATTATAGGCAGCATATGTAAATAAATGTTTATTTATAATAACCCTTCTATTAATTAATTCCTTTATCATTGTGTAATGTCTTTTTTGTCCCTTGTTATGGCTTTCATTTATTTTTTATTTTTTGAGAAAGAGGGAGGAAGATGCGGGAGGGACTAAGAGAGAGGGAGAAAGAGAGAGAGATTTGATGTTCCAATTATTTATGCACTCATTGGTTGACTCCTGTATGTGCCCTGACCAGAGGTGAAACCAGCATCCTTGGCATTTTGGGACATTGCTCTAACCAACTGAGGGTCTACAGCATTTGTTTTAAAATCTATTTTGTCTGATACAAGTATTGCTATTCCAGCTTTTTTTTTCATTTCCTTTACACAAAATATATTTTCACTGTGTCCTGTTGATCTGAAGTAGGTCTCTTATAGGCAGCATATGTACAGGTCTTGTTTTCCTATCCATTCAGCCACACTGCATGTTTTCATTGGAGCATTTAATCCATTTACATTTAAAATAATTATTGACAGGTATGTGGCTATTGACATTTTATTATTCGTATTTTTTTTTTCTTTCTTCTCCTTCTCCTCTTCTTTCTCCTTCTCCTTCTTGTCCCTTTAACATGTCTTGTAATACCAGTTTGGTGGTGATGTAATTCTTCAGGTTTTCTTGTCTGATATGTTCATTATCTGTTCTTTTATTCTAAATGATAGCCTTGCTGGGTAGAGTAATCTTGGTTGCAATTCCTTGCTTTTCATCACTTGTGTCAATCCCTTCTGGCCCTAAAGGTTTTTTTGAGAAATCAGCTGACAATCTTATGGTAGCTTCTTTGCATGTTAACTAACTGCTATTCTTTTGCTGCTTTTAAGATTCTGTCTTTGTCTTTAATGTTTAGTATTTTATTTATGACATGTCTTGGTTTGAGCTTTTGGGTTCATCTTGTTTGGGACATTCTGTGTTTCCGGGATTTGTATGTTGAATTTCTTTGTCAGGTCAGGGAAGTTTTCAGGCATTATTTCTTCAAGTAGCTTTTCAGCCTTTTACCCTCTCTTTTTCTGGTAGCCATATGATGAAAATGTTTGTATGCTTGATGTTGTATCAGAGGTCCCTAAAACTATCTTTATTTTTAAAATTTCTTTTTTCCTTTTGTGGTTCTGATTTGTATTTTCTACTACCTACCCTCCAAATTGCTGATTTGATCTTCTGCTTCATCTAATCTGCTGCTGATTCCATAAAATTTTTAATTTGGAGGGGCAAGGGAGAAAGCAAGGGAGAGAAACATTGGTGTGAGAAAGAATCATCAATTGGCTGCCTTCTGTATGTGCCACAACTGGGACCGAACCTGCAACCCAGGTATGTGCCCTAACTGGGAATTGAACTGTTGACCTTTTGGTTTGTGGGACAATGCCCACAAAGTCAGCCACACTAGCCAGGGCATCTAATCTATACTTCATTTCAGTTTTGTATTCTTCACTTCTGATTAGTTGTTTTTTATGATTTCTATTTCTCTGTGTAAATTCTGAGTTAATCCACTCTTTCAATAAGTTCATCCTTATAACCAGTGGATCTAAACTCTATTATCTGGTTGATTTCTTGCTTTATTTCTTTTAGTTCTTTTTATGGAGTGATGCGGACCCCGGCCCGCAGGATCCGTGTGTTGTGGCTGAGATGAAACAAATTCACACGGACTACCGAGTCCTGTGGAGGAAAAGGGACAGCACAGCCACTCTCTCAAGAGGAGAGCACCCCAACCCTTGCCTTGACAGGCTTTTATTGCTTTACTGGGCCTATTACATTGAGGATGATCCTCATTTACTATGCACAGGTTCGTTTTAGGCGGTTACAGTAAACAAAGGAGAGGATGTTGCTAATTACATAAAAGAGGAAGGATATTTGCAAATGTAAAGGGAAAAGTGGTTGAACTGGTTACACTCGCCCTTGGAAGGTTTAGCATAGATTTTAGGAAGTTACTTTAAAGATATGCAGTAAGTGTTTGCTGCCTCAATTCAGGGTGGGGGAGTTTTAGCAAAAAGCAAGTCTCAAAGCAGCCTAGGTACAATGCAGGCCTGATTCCCCACAGGAGAACCTATCCATGGGCATGGGTCCTGTGTGCCGGACCTCACTCCCCACTGGCCTTTCTGAGTGGGAGCTGGGCCCACAGCATGCAGAATGGTCTCCTATAATGGAGTTTTGCCCGTTTTTTCATTTGAGACATGTTTCTTTGTCTCCTCATTTTGTCTGCTCCCCTGTGTTTTTTTGTGTTTTAGGTAGATCTGGTATGTTAACCAGTCTTGGCTGCGTGGCCTTATGTAGTAAGTGTTCTGTGAGACCCAGTGTTGCAGTCTCCTCATTCACCTGAGCCTGGTGTCCCAGGAGTGCCCCTTATGTGAGTTTGTGCTTGCCCTTCTGTTATAGTTGAGGCTTAATTATTGATGGCACATCAGTGGGTGGAACTGACTCTCAGGCTGACTGGCTATGAGGACTGGCCATTAATACTGCAAACATATTTTTGTTTGGGGACTGACTCCATAGAGTGGGATTCCCTTTAGTGGGGCTCTAGGGCCTGCTGAGTGCACCCTTTGCTGTGTTATTTTTGGAGGTAATTGGGTGATGCTCTGATGTGGGTGAAGTTGGCCACTGGTTGTGTTGATTCTGGGGCCTTTTAGGAAGGGCTCTGGTGCAGTCCCAGGTCAGCCACAACCTATGCCCAGCCCAGGGCCACCTGTTAGTAGTTACAAAGTAATCTGTGTTTGATAGCTGCTTGTGCTGGGCTTGAAGGCACCTGGGAGAGGCTATCCTGTAAGCTAAGGCTAGCTGTCACTAGTACTGTGCTGTGGGCTGATTAAGAGGTACAGGGCACGTGAAAGCCAGGTGCTGCTTGTTTGAGTTTTGTGACCCTTTCAGAGACTGTAGGAAAGTCTGCAGTATGGGTCAAAGCTGGCCACTTGTAAGGAAGAGCTGTTGAAAGAGATTCCAGCCTGTTGACAAGTTTGGTGGTATGGGTTCTCAGGGAATCACCATGGTGGGCCAAGTGGGGTTATCATTTGATAGAGAATAAGATTTGGCACCTTCCTGCTCCTGAAGGCTGAGGGGTGTGAGGGCTCAACAAAAGAAAAATGGTGCCTGTCAGTACTTCAGTCCAGGCCAGAGCTGTTCCTCCAGCTTTTGCCCAAAGTCAGACAACTGAGTTTGTCACCCTATGACCCCGGCACTTTTTGAGCTGACACCCTAGCAATAGTGCTCAGATAAGTGAGTCCATCAGGAAGTCCATCCACATTTCCTTTAACTGAAATGTCTGGAACTCCAACTCCACCTTCTTGGTGACTTTTGCAGCCAGATCTTTTAGGGATTCCTCTTCATGACACTGGTGGTGTAAACTGGGGAGCAGTTCCAGCGTGGGGAGTCCAGTGTGGTGGTCTGAAATGCAGAGTACAGCAGAGGTCCTATAGGGGACCTCTGAAGCTGAAATATCACTCCTGATTTTTAACCATCACATATGGGTGTACAGCTAGCCCATTTTGTGTCTCTGCAACAGGTTTCTTCTTTTTTTTAAAAAAAAAGATTTTATTTATTTATTTTTAGAGAGGGGAAAGGAAGGAGAGAGGGAGAGAAACATCAATGTGTGGTTGCCTCTTGCATGCCCCCTACTGGGGACCTGGCGCATAACCCAGGGATGTACCTTGACTGGGATTTTTTTTTTTTTTTTTTTTTTTTTTTTTTGACTGGGAATTAAACCAGTGACCACTTGGTTTGGGGGCTGGCACTCAATCCACTGAGCCACATCGGCCAGGGCCAGGTTTCTTCTTTATATCCTTATTCATACGAGTTCTGTTCAGTTAGCTTTCAGGTGGTTCTCAAGGTTGGTTATTCTGTAATTAATTTGTAATTCTGATGCGGTTGTGGGAGGAGGAGCATAGCATTAACCTACTCTACCATCTTCACTAGAAGTCTAAAATGATATCTTATTTTTGTTTTGATTTGCATTCTTCTAATGATTAGTGTTTAGTATCATTTCATATGCTTCCATTTGTATATATCTTTGCCGAAATTTCTATTTAAATTCTCTGCTCATTTTTAAACTGATTGTGTTGTTGTGGTTAATTGTCTAGCTTCTGTTTCACTAATTTCAGCTTTAATCTTTATTATTCCCATCCTTTTGCTTACTTTAGGTTTTGTTTCCTCTTTTATCCCTGTTTCTTAAGGCATTTGAGATTATTTTTTGTAAGTATAGGACTTTACAGTCTAAATTGCCCTCCAAGTAGTACTTTTAGCTGCATTCCATGTGTTTTGTTATGTTGTATCCTTGTTTTCATTCATCTCAAGGTATTTTTCTAATTTCCACTGTGATTTATTCTTTTACTTATTATTTAGAGGTGAGTTAATTTCCACATTTGTGAATTTGACTAGTGTCTTTCTATAATTGATTTTTAATTTCATTCCATTGTTGTGGGAAAATACACTTCGTATAGTTTCAGTTCTTTAAAATTTATTGAGGGTTGTCTTGTGCAATAGTATATGGTCTATGCTGGAAAATCTTCCATGTGCATTTGAGAGGAATGTGTATTCTGCTATTATTGGATGGAGTTTTCCACAGATGTCTTTTTGGTCTAATTAGTTTATACTGTTGTTCAAGTCTTCTATTTTCTTGATTTGTCTAGTGAATCTAGTCATTATTGCTCTTTAAAATATACCTGACAATTGAAAGAAAAAATTACAACATTGTTCAGTGGAGTTTACGTTGTATGTGAATGTAATATGACATCTATAACAAAAAGGAGGGAGGGAAATGTTGGGTTGGCCAAAAGGGTCGTTTTTTCCATACGATATCTCTAGTAGTGTTTAATTGTCTTTAACTTCATTCAAAACAATTTTTTAGATTGTATTGTGACAGCTATCATATCTGCTTGCATTTAAAAAAATCAAAATTGGTGAATTTTTGTGCAGCCATTTTAATATTGCAGATAGAAGATACTCAATATTTTCTGCATATTATGTTTTATTATTTCAAAAAAGGTAGTAACCCAACTGAAATGCAAAAACAGACTTGTGCAGTGTATGGAGAAGGTGCTGTGACTGATCGAACATGTCAAAAGTGGTTTGCGAAGTTTTTTGGTACTATTGACGTTTTGGCCAAGTAATTCTTTGCTGTGGGGCTGTCTTATGAATTAGAAGATGTTTAGCAGCACCCTTGGCTTCTACCCACTGGAAGCTAATAGCGGGAGATAGCCAACATACTCAAAATATCTAAATGAATAGAGTTATTGGTGAAAATGAAAAATGTGTCTTTTATTTTATGGAAAAACTAAATGGACTTTTTGGTCAATCAATATATGGTCATAAGGTTTGTGCATTCTACTTGAAATGGTAAAGTATTCATTCTAAGTAAGTATATTGTAATCCCTAAAGCCACTATTAAAAAAAACAACTATACAAAGAGATATATTCAACAACAATAAATTAAAGCAGAATTAGTATATTATTCAAAATATTCAAATAAAAAAAGGAACCAGAAAAGAGTAAACAAAAATTAAAAAATGGTCAGTCCTGGCTAGGTATCTCAGTTGGTTAGAGCATCATCCTGATATGCAAAGGTTGTGGTTTCAACTCCTGGTCAGAGCACATACAGGAATCAACCAATGAATGCATGAATAAGTGGAACAACAAATTAATGTTTCTCCCTCTCTCTCTGTCTCTCTCTCTCTATCTCTCTGTCTCTCTCTCTCTCCACCCCCTCAGATCAGAAATTAAAAAATGGGACAAATTAAAACCAAATAATAAAATTGTAGACATATAAGTAATCACATTAAATATAAGTGGGCTAAACATACAATTGAAAGACAGATATTGTCTGAGTGCATAAAAGAATACCTTACTATATGCTGTATAAGAAACTTTTAAATCAATGATATATATAGGTTCAAAGTAAAGGGATAGAAAGAGAAATACCACAGATGCATTAATCAAAAGAGCCTGGAGTCCCTGGCTGGGTAGCTAAGTTGCTTAGAGCATCATCCTAAAATGCCAAGGTTGTGGGTTTGATACCTGGTTAGGGCACATACAAGAAGAAAAAAAGCTGGGTTGGCCATATTGGTATCAGACAAAATAGATTAAGAGTAAAAAAGATCATTAGGAATAACAAAGAATATTACATAATGCTAAAAGTGTCAATTTACCAAAAAGACATAACAATTTCAATGTGTTTGCATCTAACACCATAGATTTTAAATTCATGAAGCAAAACCTAATCAACATGAAGGAAGGGAAGAGACAAATCCAAAATTATAGTTGGAGACTTCAATATTCCACTATCTATAATTGATAGAGAATCATACAGACACAGGAAAACTGAATAGGACCATCAAACAACTATATCTAATTTACATTTATAGAACACTTTACCCTTCAACAAGAGAATATCCATTTAAGTGCACATGGATGACTCATGCAAAGTATATCCTCTGACCATATTGAAGAAAACTAGGAATCAATAAGACAAATATAACTGGAGATTCTCTAAACACTTGGAAATTTCACAAGAGACTTCTAGATAATCCACATATCAAAGAGAAAATCTCAAGGGAAATTAGATAATATCAATATCCCTAATAAACTTAGATGCAAAGTCCTCAATAAAATATTAGAAAATTGAATCCAGTACTGGTATATAAAAGGTATATTAAGCCTTAAAAGGCCATGAAATTCTGAAAAATGCTACTGTGTGGATGAACCATGAAAATATTATGCTAAATCAAAGGACAAATACTATATAATTCCAATTATCTGAGGGACCTGGAATTGAGAAATTCATAGAGACATAGAGTAAACTAGAAGTTACCAGTGACAGGGGAGGGGAGAACAAGGAGTTATTGTTTAATGTGCACAGTTTCTCTATGGGATGAAAAAAATATTTTGGGAATAGTGGTGATGGTTGGATAACATTGTGAGAATACTTAATGCCATTGAATTGTACACTTAAAAATAGTTAAAATGGTATTTTGTTACGTGTATTATACTGCAAATAACAAACAAACAAAACACATCACAACTACATGGGATTTACTCTGAGAATTCAAGGAGGGGCTAATATTCTAAAATTAAGTAAAGCAATCATATTAGCAACTTAAAGAAGAAAAATTATATGATCATATCAAGTAATACAGAAAGAGCATTTGACCTAATTCAATGTTCAGTCATGATAAAAATTGTCAGCAAACTAGGAATAAAAGAACATTTTCTTCACCTGATTAAGGAATCTACAAGAAATCTTCTGCTAATATTGTACTTAATGATGAAAGTCTTTTCCCTTAATATCAGGGACAAGGGAAGAATGTCCTCTCTTACCAGTCTCATTCAGTATTGTACCAGAAGCCCAGACTAATGAAATAAAGCAAGATAAATATATCAAAGGCATACAAATTATTGTTTGTTTATGATTGTTTGTGTCTGTGTCAAATTCCAAGTAAACTACAAAAAGAATATCCTAAGTTAGTTTAACAATGTCACAGGATACAAGATCAACATAAAAATCAATTGTATTTCTTTATACCAGCAATGCACAATGGAGGCTAAAAAATAATACCATTTATATTAGGTCTAAGAAAAATAAAATCACTATAACCTAACAAAACATGTACAGAATGTACATGCTTAAAACCACAAAATGCTGCCCTGGCTGGTATGGCTCAGCACACTGAGTGCCAGCCTATGGACTGAAGGGTCACTGGTTTGGTTCCCAGTCAGGGCACATGCCTGGGTTGCAGTCCAGGTCCCTGGTTGGGGGCATGTGAGAGGCAGCCAGCTAATGTATCTCTCACACATTGATGTTTCTCTCCCTCTCTTGCTCCCTCCCTTCCCATCTCTCTGAAAAGAAATAAATCTTTAAAAAAAGATTTTAAAAAAAACCCCACAAAATGCTGATGAAAGCAAAGACCTAAATAAATGGTCCATGATTATGCTCATGGATTGGAAGATATAGTAAAAATATCAATTATCCCTGTACTGATCTGTAAATTAAACATATTTCCAATAGTTCCCAGCATAATTTTCATATAGATTATTTCATTATAGAATGCATGTGGAAAGATAAAGGAATGAAAATATAATAATTTTTAGAAAGAAGTATACAATTGGAGGAACCCTACTACTGAATTTTAAGACATATAAAGCTGTAGTAATCAAGTCAAGACAATGAAGTATCTGCATATAGATACATAAACCAATGACACATATTGTAGAATCCAGATATACCCATGGCACTATGGTCATTTGATTTCTACAAAGGGACGATAGCAATTTAAAGGAAGAAGGACAGTGATGGAACAACTGGATAGCCATATACAAAAAAGGCTCTACATAAACCCTACACTGAGAACATAAATTAACTCAAAGTGGATCACAGATCTAAATACAAAGTATAAGACATAGAAGAAAATCTTTATGACTGGAGGTTAGACAGGGTTCTTAGACATGACATCAAATCATGAAAAATGGACAATGTGAGAACCAAGATGACGGCGTAGGTAGACACACTGCACCTCCTCGCACATCCAGAACTGACAGAAAATCGAACAGCAAGGAAGTGTGACACCAAGGAGATAAAAAATAAACATTCATCCAGACCGGTAGGAGGGGTGGAGATGGGCAGCAGGTGCGGAGAGGACTCGCGTTGCCAAGGCGGGACCTAGACTGGCAGAGTGTGGGACAAACGGGGCAGGCAGTCTGACCACTAGCAGACCCTGTGGCCCCACATTCGCGGTTAGATAACCGGGATGACTGCGCAACCCAGGGCTCCAGCGCAGGGAAATAAAGCCTCAAACCTCCCATTAAACACACCCGTGGGGATTGGGGCGGCAGCAGGAGAGACTCCCAGCCTCACAGGAGAGGTCCTTGGAGAGACCCACAGGGGCCTAGAGCATGCACAAGCCCACCCACTCCAGAACCAGCACCAGAGGGGCCCAATTTGATTGTGGGGAGCAGAGGGAGTAACTGAAATCCAGCGGAGAGTGGAGCAAGCACCATTGCTCCCTCTCGGCCCCTCCCCCACATACAGCATCACAGCCCAGCGACCAGCGTTACCCGCCCTCCCCCGCCAACACCTAAGGCTCCGCCCCTTTAAGTAACAGACGCGCCGAGACACACACACACACAAAATGGCCCGAATGACAGAACAATTCAAAGCTCCAGAAAAAATACAACTAAGCGAGGAAGAGACAGCCAACCTATCGGATGCACAGTTCAAAACACTGGTAATCAAGAAGCTCACAGAATTGGTTGAATCTGTTCGAAAAGTAGATGAAAAAATGAAGCCTATGCTAAGAGAAACAAAGGAAAATGTACCGGGAACCAATAGTGAGGCGAAGGAAACTGGGACTCAAATCAATGGTGTGGACCAGAAGGAAGAAAGAAACATCCAACCAGAAAAGAATGAAGAAACAAGAATTCAGAAAAATGAGGAGAGGCTTAGGAACCTCCAGGACATCTTGAAACGTTCCAACATCCAAATTACAGGGGTGCCAGAAGGAGAAGAGGAAGAACAAAAAATTGAAAACTTATTTGAACAAATAATGAAGGAGAACTTCCCCAGTCTGGCAAAGGAAATAGACTTCCAGGAAGTCCAGGAAGCTCAGAGAGTCCCAAAGAAGCTGGACCCAAGGAGGAACACACCAAGGCACATCATCATTACATTACCCAAGATGAAACAGAACGCGAGAATCTTAGAAGCAGCAAGAGAAAAGGACACAGTTACCTACAAAGGGGTTCCCATAAGACTGTCAGCTGATTTCTCAAAAGAGACCTTGCAGGCAAGAAGGGGCTGGAAAGAAGTATTCCAAGTCATGAAAGGCAAGGACCTACATCCAAGATTACTGTATCCAGCAAAGCTATCATTTAGAATGGAAGGGCAGATAAAGTGCTTCTCAGATAAGGTCAAGTTAAAGGAGTTCATCATCACCAAGCCCTTATTATATGAAATGTTAAAGGTATTTATCTAAGAAAAAGAAGATAAAAAATATGAACAGTAAAAATGACAGCAAACTCACAGTTATTAACAACCACACCTAAAACAAAAACAAAAGTAAACTAAGCAAACACCTAGAACAGGAATGGAACCACAGAAATGGAGCTCACATGGAGGGTTATCAACAGGGGAGTGGGAGGGGGAGAGGGGGGAAAAGGTACAGAGAATAGGCAGCATAAATGATAGGTGGAAAATAGACAGGGGGAGGGTAAGAATAGTATAGGAAATGTAGAGGCCAAAGAACTTATAAGTATAACCAATGGACACGAACTATAGGGGGGGAATGTGGGAGGGAGGGGGTGGGCAGGATGGAGTGGAGTGAGGGGGGGGAAATGGGACAACTGTAATAGCATAATCAATAAATATATTTAAAAAATCATGAAAAATGGGTAAGTTGAACTTTATCAAAATAAAAAATGTTTGCTCTGTGGAAGACACCATTGAGAGAATGAAAAAACAAACTATGCACTGGGGAGAAAAATGTTTGCCAATCATATATCTGCTAGAGGGCTTACAATCAGAATACATAACTCATCTCAAACTCAGCAGTAAAACAACAAACAACCAGATTAAAATATAGGCAACTAGCCCTGCTGACCAGCGTGGCTCATTTGGTTGGGCATTGTTCTGCAAAGTGAACGGTCACCAGTTCGATTCCCATGCAGGGCACATTCCTAGGTTGTGGGTTTGGTCCCTGGATGGGGCATGTATGAGAGGCAAGTGATTGATCTTTCTCTCTCACATATATGTTTCTCTCTCTCTCTCTCTCTCTTTCTCCTTCTTTTCCCCTCTCTCTAAAACATAAATAAATAAAATCTTTATTCTAGAATGATTCAAATAAAAAATACTGACAATACTACGTGATTACAAGGATACAGAGCAACTAGATCTTTCATATATTTTTATGGAATGCGAAAAAGATAGAGCCACTCTAGAAAAGTTTGGCAGTCTCTTATAAAGTTAAACATAATACCCACTATAGGACCCAGAAATCCCAGTCCTGAATCTGTAGAGCAGGTTTAAACAAAATTTTCCTTAAAGGGCCAGAAAGTAAATATTTTAGGCTTATAGAACATACGTCTCCCACAACTAATCGACTTTATCATTTTAGTGCAAAAGCTGCCATGAGAGAATGTTGAGGAACGGGCATGGCTGTGTTGCAATAAAATTTTATTTGTAAAAACAGGCAGCCAGCTCACAGGCCATAGTTTGCCAACTCTTGCTCTAGAGAGCACAAGAAATAAAAAACGGTAACAGCTCAAATACCCTACAACTGGTAAATGGATAAATCTGTATATTCATATCATGGATCATTAACCAGCAACAAAAAAGAGTAAGCTATTATTATATGCAAAACTTGGATATTTCCAAAGGCATTATGCTGAATGAAAGGAGCCAATATCAAAAGGTTACATACATACAATATGATTCCATTCATACAATATTTGTTAAAAGTATAGTGTAGAGAAGTGATCGATGGTGAAGAGAGAGACTATAAAGTGATAACATGAATGAATATTTTTGGATAATGGAATTGTTCTTAATTGTGACTGTGGTAATGATTACATGAATCTATTCAGGTCTTAAAATTCATAAAACTATATACCTTCCAAATAGGCAATTTTTCTATATCATTATTTATTGAAAATACTAACTGTTCTCCCCATTAAAAAAAAGTAATCATCACTTTGTGCCTTCATTTCCTTAACTATTTGCAAGCTGTTTTTCACCTGTACCATTTCTTTCAAATCAACTTTAATAAGCAAGTCTAAAGAGGTTTTTTTTTTTTTTCATTCATCATTCCTGAATTTTTTGTAGCTTTTTTTGCTGCTGATTATTCTTTCTTCAAAGCTTTACTTTTTAGCTTCTGGGATGCTGTGCTTTTTGGATTTTTTCCTCAACCATATTGTTCCTTCTTTAGGTTTAATGTCTGAACAACAAGCAATGGAATTTAATATAGAGACATGCTATCCAATACACTAGACACAAATGGCAATTGAGCACTTGAAATGTAGCTAGTGCTACTGAATTACTGAAGTTTTAATTTGACTTAATTTGAATTAAATTAAAAAGCTTGATATTCAATTCTATATTGGTAACTTTAAAAAATATTTGGGACAACTTGGATATATAAATCTATTTTTTTATCTCTAAGTTTTATGAAATCTAAATGAAGACCTAAAAGTATTTCTGATGAGTCCTGGCCAGGTAGTTTGGTGGTTAAAGCATCCTCCCAAGACACCAGAATATGGTTGTGATCCCTGGTCAGGGTACATATAAGAATCTACCAATGAATGCATAAATAAGTGGAACAACAAATCAATGTCTCTCTCTAAAATCAATAAATTAAAAAAAGTTTAAAAGTATTTCTGATGAAAACCTAACACCTGAATTAAGATATAAATGTATAATATACACCAGAATTTTAATGCTTAGTACCAAAAAGAACATAGTAAGACGGCTCATTAACATTTAGTTTATATTATTTGAATGTTGAAATCATACTTTAAATATATTGGGTTAAATAAAATATTATCGAAATTAATTTTCCCTGTTCCTTTCTACTTCTACAAATGTCACTTCTAGAAAATTTTATACTACATGTTGGGTATGTTATATTAGCACTGGTTTGGGGATTCAAGTCCCATAGATACATACATATACACATGTGTATAGGTAGATATAGATATATACATACCAATGCACATACATATGTTTGTATATATCCCTTAATTTATGATTTGTGCAAGCTCTGCCTCACATGATTCCAGGCAGGATTGTGCTTAGCGCATGTTTGGCGCTATCATAGCTCAAAACCCTTCCACAGTTGATGGGTGAAAGATCAGTTTCTACACATGACAGGCAGTGTAGGTTATGGACATCAAGAGCAGCATGTGCAAAAGCCTTTATTTTCAGAGATGCAATCAAAGCAAAAATCTTAGAATTAAAACAGCTACAATATGTCCAAGAACAAAAGATAATGTCAGTGGCAACGTGGTTTCTCCTGTTTCTGAACTTTTTTTCCCCTAGGTATCATCTTTTTGATCAGCTGCATGAAGGACATGCTAAAATAAAGGCTACATGAAATACAGAATATTTTTCCTTCCAGTATTTAAAAAATGACATTTATAAATATTTTAAAGAAACTTCTACATAATCAGAGCACTGATCTCTAGCAAAATACACCTCTAAATAATCATGTTCTTGCAGTTACATTTGGAAATTGCTTCTTAACAATGATAAACTATGTATGAGTTTTAAAAATGTCCCTAGTTCCAACATATTTCTGAAGAAAAAAATCAGCCTAGCCAAACATTTATTTATTTATTTATTTGCCAGAACCAATCCTGAGAGCTCAAACTAAAAAACTGGTAAAAATAAAAATATCAGACTGTATAAATGTCCCAGAATTTGACTTTAAATGGGAGAAAAAAAATTAAAAACACATAGAGCTTTCTAAAAGGTCTTTAACAAGCTATCTTGGGAGCTAAATTAAAAAACAGAAGTTGATGTACTAAAACAAATGTTTCAGTGCAGCTCCAAAACTCTTCATAAATACAGCCATTTGGAAGGATATTCCTGGATTAGAAATTTTTTATTCCTTGTGTATCTACATTAGGTATGCCTGCCTTATCTCAGTTGTCGTAATTGTCTCTGTAATTTCCTACTAAATAGCGGTCAAAACCACCCTGGTTGCCACCATAGTCTTTGGTTCTTCCATATCCATATCCTCCAGGTCGACTGTCATACCTGCCACTCCCATAGCCCTGGTCCCCACCCCTCTGGAATATCTGTGACCATGCCCATAGGCCCCAAAGGCACCCCCTCTGGTTCCGTGCACAGACTTGCCTGCGTGGTTCACACAGATCTGGTGACCACCCAGAGACTCTCCATTCATGGCTCTCATGGCATATGAGGCATGCTCTGAATTGGTGAACGTAATGAAGCCAAAACTCTGGGATTGCTGAATCTCCTGATCTTTGAAAATGACCACCTCAGAAATAGGCCCAAAGCTGAAGTCATCTTCTGGAGCCTGCTCACTAATCAGTGTTGAACTTTAGTCCTCCAATGATGAGCTTCCCTTCTTCAGAGGACATGGCAGTGAATTCAAATCCTGGAAATTAAGATGTAAAAGGGCTGGATGGACAGCTACCACTGAGGAGCAGAGTGACTGAACTTCTTTGTGAACATTGTTAACCTCATCATGTCTACTAAGTTCAAAAGTCCTGAGAATATTCAAAGTGCAACCCATAAAACAGCAGTTTAAGGTTACTATAGAATCATACAAATTGGGAGTGCTGAGAAAATGGGAAGAAATTACAGTATGGTTCTGAAGAAAAAGAATCATGTGATATGTGAAAGATAATGTGTCTGCAGTGGATGACAATCAGCAACAGAGCATAATGGTTCATGAAGAGATGAAAATAACTCGAGTTTGATCAACATCGGATACCTGTTTGATCAATTAATTCAGAAGCTGAGCATTCAGATGAATCAGGTCAATCTGCTGCTAGTAAAAAATATATTATCAAGCTATGCCCTGGCTGGTGTGGCTCAGTGGATTTTGTGCCAGCCTGTGAACCAAAGGATCGCCAGTTCGATTCCCAGTCATGGCCCATGCCTGGGTTGCAGGCCAGGTCCCAGGAGGGGGCACATGGGAGGCAACCACACATTGATGTTTCTCTCCCACTCTTTCTCTTTCCCTTCCCCTCACTCTAAAAAATAAAGAAATAAAATCTTTAGAAAATAAAGAAAAATAAAACAGCTAGATATTTCTATATATTCAACTTATTCTAAAAATAAAGAAATAGGCTCTGGCTGGTGTAGCTCAGTGGATTGAGTGTGGGTCTGTAGGGTGGTTGGTTCAATTCCCACTCAGGGCACATGCCTGGGTTGCAGGCCAGGTACCCAGTAGGGGGCCCTTGAGAGGCAACTACACGTTGATGTTTCTCTCCCTCTCTTTCTCCTTCCCTTCCCCTCTCTCTAAAAAATAAATAAGTAAAATCTTAAAAAGTAAATAAAAACCCAAAAATCTTTAAAAGTAAAAAATATAAAACAAGCTAGATATTTCTATATATTCAACTTATTCGAATTGAACTTGCAATCAGCAAAAGTGAAGGAACCTTTAGAATAGAATTCATCCTACTGCTAAGGAATTCCTTGTAGAGGACATTATAATAATTAGGTGTGTGATTTGGGGGAAGGGCAATACTTGTGAGAATCGGTTTGAATGGAACTAGTCTACACCGGGAAGAGTTGAGGGCTAGAATGGATATCATTATGGAGAAAAATGTCTATTTTTAAAGCCCAGAAGGACAGACTTATCCTTTTATTTGATGAAAACTGATGTTGTAGAGCTTAATAAATGTACTTAAAAAAAGTCTTTCAGGTTCCTCAAGAAGGTTCTCTCTTCGGCCCACTCCTTTTTAGTATATTCAACTTAAACAGATTAATTTTACTACTCAAGAGTGCTTGGGAAAGTTGCTTTACCATTTGCTCCCTTGGATTCCTTATCTGTAAAACTGAGGATAATGATAAATAATAGTATCCTCACAAAGTATTTGGGAAAAAAATTAACTGAGTTAATAAATATGAAGGGCTAAGGAAAGGACTTGGAACAGAGGGCTTACTTATTAGCTATCACTATTATTGCTAACACTCTTTCCAGGGCAAACTCATCATTTCAACTGTCATCTGAGCTTTATGATTTCTAAGTCCATCACAGATCTTGGTCCTACCATTTCATTACCTAGTAGGCATCTCCACTTGGATTATATAAATGGCACCTCAAGTGAAATAAATCAACTATCTAAAATAGGATTTCCACTCCAAACCACATTCTCTTTAAATGTTGGTTCTGCTAATGTATGTCAGTCACACTAGTCATCTCAGACTCATCGTTTTCTTTTCTCTTATTCATATCCAATATGGTTGAAATAAAACAAAATGCTGTTTTTTTTCCCCTCTCTATAAAGGCAATACTTGCTCATTGTAGAAAATTTGGAAAATATGGGAAAACAATGACCCATAACAATAACATCCTAAACTTCCAGTTAAAAATTTCAACATATTTCATTTGTTTGCTATTTTCCTAGATAATTGAGCCTACTGTATACATAGGTATGATCTTTTAAAACCTAAAAATGTCTTTGCCACTGGAAACATTTTATAAAACCTATTTTCAACTAAGATTTTAAAATTCAAATTCCAAAAGTAAACATTTCTGAAGAATTGGAAAATACAGATAACATCTTGAGATGATTGCTGTTAACATTTTGGTGTATCCTGTTTTGCTATCGAAATATAAATTTGGGGGGCATTCAAATATACATACACATATATCTATATATAATTGTACAAAAGCAGTATTTTGTGGTCTGCCTTAAACACGCACTTTAAATTTTTTATATGTTCTCTTAGAAAGCATGAATTTTAACATGTATGCTTTGTATGCTCGTGTCTGACATCATACATTTAACCAATCACCTACAAACCATTCCAATTGGAACATGCACACCAAAATGGGCTGAGTGCTAGAAAGAATTACCAAAACTTCTGAGAAACCATCAGGTAAAAAACATCATTCCATATATCTTGTTCAGTGATATTCAACCTTTTTCATCTCATGGCACAAACTAATTATTAAAATTCTGCGGCACACCAAAATATATTTTTTGCTGATATAAAAAAATTGGTAGAATTTTGACTCACGCACACCAGACAGCTATTGTTGTGTTGACTGCTGTCATTTTTTCATTTGACAATCTGAGGGAAAAGAGGTTACAGCCCTCGACTAGTCAGTCACGTACTGCATGTTTAAAAAATTCTTACAGCACACAACGGTTGAAAATCACTAATGTAGTTACTAGTCCTCGGCCACAGCAAACACACACTTTTTTTCTCTCACCCAGACCTAAACCGCTCTGCACATGCTCTGACAAGCAAAACCTGATCTGGGATCCACAGGGAATCACGCTGAACCCAGGGCGGGGTGGCCAGCTGGCTGTGCGCAGCCGCAGCGCAGCAGTCGTTGGCGTGGCGCACAGTGCTTACGCAACACGCCGGTGGCGGTGGCTTCTCTGCCGGGCGACTGTGCGTCACAGGCTTTCAGCCGCTTGGCTCCTGGAGACGGTGACCACTGTGGGCCTCAGCACTGACCTCTCGCCCTCTGGGAGCCAGGTCGGCTGCGCGATGAGGCGCAGCAAGGCCGACGTGGAGCGGTACATCGCCTCGGTGCAGGGCTTCGCCCCATCGCCCCGAGAGGTGAGTGCGTCCTGGAGAGTCGGGTGGCTTCCGCCTAGGCCTGGCCCGGATCCCGCGTGGCGTCCGCCTCAAGGCTCCGGGCGGCCGCCGCTCCCTGGCACGTTCTGGTGAGGAGCCGGTCAGATCTTGCGGTTTGGGGTTCAGGAGCTCCAAGGGGACGGGAGGAGGGGCGAGACCTCGGCGGGAGGCCTTTAGTGCCAGCTCTTCCTCTGGTCCCTTCCCGACTGTCTTGATCGGTGGGCCCATCCTGTCCTTAGGTTCCTCTTCCTCCCTGGGCTTGGGCGCCTGCCATATCAGGCGGTGTGCTTTTCGTCGCCCTGACTGTTATCCTCCGTGGTGGAGGTGGCGCCTTATAGGCTTGGAGGTTGCTGGAATCCAGCAGGGTTTGATACAGCTCCGCGGTGGGCTTTTGCTGCTGTGACGGGGCCAGTCGTAGGCGTCTTGGTGACGGTGACCTGAATTAGGGGCAGCCCCGTTTGCAACTGTCTTGACTGACCGCGCCAAAGATACTGGGTGTCCCCACCCTGTTTTGGGGCGGATTCTACCCGCCTCCCCTCCTAGCACTGTTTGGAAACTTACTTGCGATTTTACTTTTTTAAAATTAAAACGGAATCTTGGGAATTCTAAATTTCTTACAGGGCGTTGTTATGCTGTGCCTTAAAAAATTTAACTTTTTGAACCACATGCTCTCAGGGCATTTTTCCTCTATACATATTGTATTTAACGCGACTTTAGTGATTGCGTGTGTCTGAGGAAAAAGTAGTAAGAGTGGCTGCCAGGGTCTTGAGTCGGTTTGCCTGTGGTTGAATCAGCTGTGGTGTTTATAAGCTGTGAGAGTTCAGGCAAGTTAAACTTACTTCATCAGTAAGATGGAGTTTGGGTATTGGTAGGAACATAAAGGACAGTCCATGTTGAACATTTAGGGCAACACTTGGCACATAGTTAGAACTAAATAGATGTTGATGTTAAAAAGACAGTGATTCTGACCCGTCGTGACCAAGGGCCTATGAGAATAAAGCTAAATGGTGAAGTAAAAAACAACCAACCAACCAAACACCAAAACTCAAGGGACGATCAGCAACATAATTGTATCTTTTATCATATACTAGGCACATACTGTCTTATTTTGTGCTCCCAACAACCGTGTGGATATTGACACCTGGAGAGATTAAAGATACTTGTCCAAGATCAATAGGTGGCTCAGCAGGACTTTGGTAGGGGTTTGATTTAGTTTCTTTAAGGAATAGTGAAGTAGGTTACAGCCTATTCCTCCAGAGGAGAGGAATAGGTGTTTATATGAAGATTGTAATTTCAAATTGCTGGTGTAGTCATGAATACAAATAATGGTACCTGAATCTGATATAGGACCTTAATAAGGTTTGTCTGAATCCCTGAAGTTGACACAAATTTTTCTTCTTTTAGTGCAAGTTCAGAGCTTTCTGTAAGGTTGTTATTGGGGACTCTGGCTTCCAAAAATTAAGAACCACTGGTCTAGACATTAAATTAGATTGTTCTTCTAACTACCTAGCTTTTCCATAAAATAAAGAGGGTTGGGGGCAAAATTTTAAGGATTGCTTATTGTGGCCATCTCTCTCTTATATTTAAAGAGTGTTATTTTAATCAGACATTTTTCTTCAAACAAGGATAAATTATTTGCTTTAGAACCTGGGGGTTTCAGTGGAATATTGATCAGCAAGTGAGTAACTTTGAAACTTGTAAATGTATTTGGTAAACTTTTGTCTAAGTGACAAAAAAGGGAGGTGGTGGAGGCAGCAGTGACACACTGTGAAGAGTAGAAAGAGATTAGTATTGGGTTGGTCAAGAAGTCTGTTTAGTTTTTTTCCATAAAATTTTTCATTTTCACCAATAACTTTGTTGATTTGGATATTTTGGCTATCTCCTGATACTGGATTCTAGTGGGTAGAGGCCAGGGATGCTGCTAAACATCTTCCAATTCTCTTGTATTTCTTTAATTTTTGTTTTTCCATATGGCTTTTATTTATTTTGCTATGTTTCTGCCTGTTTGGCTTCCCAGTCCAGGCCCCGGATTTCTACTACTCAGGCAATTTGACAGCTTTTAGTTTGTTCTACTGTTTCCATCTATAGTTCGTACTTCTGAATAATACACATGTATACTTTTATTTTTTGATCTCCTTTTCTCCATTTTAGATGCTTTCTGCTCTGTTCCTCCAGACCTCTGTCCACAGATGTCTTTATTTCCTTCCTTGTTCTACCAGTTCTGTTACAGTAATTTTTAGTTAAATGAATATTTAGTGCATTTGAGTTAGCTTTATGGTGTAGTTTTATTTTTTTCTGGAGTTAATAATTATTTATTGGTTTGTTTAGTTTTCTGTGATGTGTAACTAATTCTTTTTTTTGATATATTTATTGATTATGCTATTACAGTTGTCCCATTTCCCCCCCTTCACTCCACTCCATCCTGCCCACCCCCTCCCTCCCACATTCCCCCCCTATAAGTTCATGTCCATGGGTCATACTTATAAGTTCTTTGGCTTCTACATTTCCTACACTATTCTTACCCGCCTCCTGTCTATTTTCCACCTGTCATCTATGCTACTTATTCTCTGTACCTTTCCCCCCTCTCTCCCCCTCCCAATCCCCTATTGATAACCCTCCATGTGAGCTCCATTTCTGTGGTTCCGTTCCTGTTCTAGTTGTTTGCTTAGTTTGCTTTTGTTTTTGTTTTAGGTGTGGTTGTTAATAACTGTGAGTTTGCTGTCATTTTTACTGTTCATGTTTTTTATCTTCTTTTTCTTAGATAAGTCCCTTTAACATTTCATATAATAAGGGCTTGGTGATGATGAACTTCTTTAACGTGACCTTATCTGAGAAGCACTTTATCTGCCCTTCCATTCTAAATGATAGCTTTGCTGGATACAGTAATCTTGGATGTAGGCCCTTGCCTTTCATGACTTGGAATACTTCTTTCCAACCCCTTCTTGCCTGCAGGGTCTCTTTTGAGAAATCAGCTGACAGTCTTATGGGAACCCCTTTGTAGGTAACTGTGTCCTTTTCTCTTGCTGCTTCTAAGATTCTCGCGTTCTGTTTCATCTTGGGTAATGTAATGATGATGTTCCTTGGTGTGTTCCTCCTTGGGTCCAGCTTCTTTGGGACTCTCTGAGCTTCCTGGACTTCCTGGAAGTCTATTTCCTTTGCCAGACTGGGGAAGTTCTCCTTCATTATTTGTTCAAATAAGTTTTCAATTTTTTGTTCTTCCTCTTCTCCTTCTGGCACCCCTGTAATTCGGATGTTGGAACGTTTCAAGATGTCCTGGAGGTTCCTAAGCCTCTCCTCATTTTTCTGAATTCTTGTTTCTTCATTCTTTTCTGATTGGATGTTTCTTTCTTCCTTCTGGTCCCCACCTTTGATTTGAGTCCCAGTTTCCTTCGCCTCACTATTGGTTCCCTGTACATTTTCCTTTGTTTCTCTTAGCATAGGCTTCATTTTTTCATCTACTTTTCGAACAGATTCAACCAATTCTGTGAGCTTTTTGATTACCAGTGTTTTGAACTGTGCATCCGATAGGTTGGCTATCTCTTCCTCGCTTAGTTGTATTTTTTCTGGAGCTTTGAATTGTTCTGTCATTCGGGCCATTTTTTTGTGTGTCTCGGGCGCGTCTGTTACTTAAAGGGGCGGAGCCTTAGGTGTTCCTGGGGCGGGGTAACGCTGGTCGTTGTGCTGCGATGTTGTATGTGGGGGAGGGGCCGAGAGGGAGCAATGGCGCTTGCTCCACTCTCCGCCGGATTTCAGTCACTCTCTCTGCTCCCCACAATCAAATTGGGCCCCTCTGGTGCTGGTTCCTGAGTGGGTGGGCTTGTGCACACCCTAGGCCCCTGTGGGTCTCTCCAAGGACCTCTCCTGTGAGGCTGGGAGACTCTCCTGCTGCCGCCCCAACCCCCATGGGTGTTTTCAATCAGAAGTTTAAGGCTTTATTTCTCCGCGCTGGAGCCCTGAGTTGCGCGGCCTGCCTCGCTCCCTGCCCTTCGTCCCGGTTTACCTGTCTGCGAATGTGGGGCCGGAGGGTCTGCTAGTCGTCAGACTGCCTGCCCGGTTCGTCCCACACTCCGCCAGTCTCTCCCGCGAGTTCTCTCCGTCCAGGTGCCCGTCTCCGCCCCTCCTACCGGTCTGGATGTATGTTTCTTTTTTATGGTGTCGGACTTCCTTGTTGTTCTATTTTCTGTCAGCTCTGGCTGTGCGAGGAGGTGCAGTGTGTCTACCTACGCCGCCATCTTGGTTCTCTCCTCTTAACTAATTCTTTATGCAAACTCAATTTAAATTCAAGAGTGATCAAACAATTCACATCATTAATTTCAAATTAAAAACTTTTTTTTTTAAAGAATCTTCCTTCTGGGGCATTCTTGTTTTACTGCTGTAACCTGGAGTGGTTTCTGTTTCTGTTTGCTACACAGCTGTGATCTTGGGAGTTTGTGATCATTTTGAGAAATCCTTTCACTTTTCTGTGTTAGACTGTTGCTTTCTTGTAACTCTTGTCCTCTTGACTTACTTCCTCTGTTGTGGTGTAGCACAATCTCAAGTTTGCTTTGAGAAGGAATGTATGAGGTTTTTTTTTTTTTTAAACATAGTATACCTGAAAAATGTCTCTATCTAATGTAATTGATGGTTTGGTTATCAAATTTTAGGTTTGAAATAATTGTCTTTTCAATTCTGAGAGCAGCACTTAATTTTTTGATCATTTGTACTACTGTTAGATGTCTGATGTGATTCTTGTTCTTGATAGCTTACAGGTTTTCTGAATGATTCTTTTGAATTGGCCAACTTATTTCCTTCAATTCTGGGACATATCTTTGAGGCCCCCACCCACCACTCCCCTATCTCTCTCTCCTTTTTTTTCCTGTTATCGTTGTGATGTGTTTTTAATTTAAATTTTTTAAATATTTCAGTTACGGTTTACATTCAATATTATTCTGTATTAGTTTCAGATGTACAGCATAGTGGTTAGAAAATCATGTACTTTACGGAGTGGTCCCTCCTATGCTTCAAGTACTTACCTGTCCCCATACATAGTTGTGGTATTACTGATGATATTCCCTATGCTGTAATCTACATCTCTGACTATTCTGTAACTACCAATTTGTAGTTAATCCTTCACCTTTTCCACCCAGCTCTCCACCTCCTTCCCCTCTGACATCTGTCAGTCTCTTATCTATGAGTCTTTCTATTTTCTTTATTTTAAAGTCCTTTACACTCCACATATAAGTGAAAGCATAAGTTGCTTCTGGTTTGATTTTCCACCCTTTTCCCTCCTATTTGTGTCTTCTTCTGTTTGTTCTATTTTATAAGCTTATCTTCCAGGGTATAGGGATTGGGGAAGTTACCATTCAGTATCTAGACTTATCCTCCTGTGTATCCCCTGCCCTCACCCTTGTTAGGTCTTCACAAGTTTGAAATTCATCACTTTATGCTGAACACAAGCTCATTTACTTCAGCTTTTTGCAGGGGGTGTAGGAGAGGTGGGAGAGTCAGTTGTGGCATCATTCAAGGTCTGAACATTTCTACCATGTTTTTATAGCCTCACATCAATTCTTGATACTTAGCAGCTTAAGTGACTTCAAGTGTTTGCTTACAGTGTCATAAAGTGTCACAGAAAGAAGCACACTGACTGCATCACAAATAGTCCTTTATAGCATTGCCTCTGCTCCTTCCTACCTATGTATGTATCTTTACACAAGGCGCTGCTTCAGTTCCTTTGTGAAATGAGCAGATTGGAGACAGAAGATTTTCAAGTTTACCCCCAATTTTTATGGCTCTGTATTTTAGTCTTTAATAACTGTTGTTTATCTTAAGATAGTCCTCTTGAATGAGATAGTTGGAAGCAAAATAGGTTAATGGAGTTGATTTTTCTTTTATGTGTTAACATTGTATTGTGAGAATCTATTCATTTTTAAAAAGAAGGAAGAAAGTTCTGTTCCTTTTAGTGCCATCTTGAGTGCCATGTATTATTATTGTCATAAACTTCCTCACATCTTTTAAAATTATGAGCTCATGTGCAGGGTGGGCAGAGGTGGGAAACTCTGTACTCAATTATGGTATATGCCTTTGCTCTTAAAAAGTATTCCTGATTTTCTTGATCTGTTTTTGCAGGTGTTAAGAATACTGAATGAAGTTTAAAATTGCTTATAGTTATTTAGTTTTAGAATATACCTTGTTAAGGAAGATGTAGTGCCAGTACTGTCATACTAAGATCATATGGAATAATTTTCTGAGTCACTATTTTGACATAAAATTAGAGTATATTTTTAACAACTCTGTTGAGATATAATTCACCTACTATACAGTTCACCCATGTAAAGTATACAGTTCAATGAGTTTTGGAATGTTACTTTATTGATGCTTTAAATTATGATAAAATATATAACAAAATTTGCCATTTGAACCACTTTTAAGTGTACAATTCAGTTGTATTAATTACAGTCATAATGTCATTTAACCATCACCACTATCTACATAGTTAAGTTTTGGGGGAAGTCCAAAGTTATATACGGATTTTTGTCTGCATGGGAGGTCAACACTCCTACCCCTCAGGGTCAGCTGTCTTTATAAAACTGTTATCACCCAAACAGAAACTTTGTTACAATTAAGTGATAACTTCCATGTTCCCCTTTCTTTCCTGGTTACCCTTTCTTTCCTGGTTCTACTTTCTTTCTTTATGAACTTGCCTATTTTAGATATTTCACATAAGTGGGAACATACAATATTTGTCCTTTTGTTTCTAGCTTATTTCATTTAGCATATTTTAAAGATCTATCCATATTGTAGCTTGTATCAGAAATTCATTCCTTGTTATGACTAATAATTCATTGTATGTATATACCACATTTCGTTTATCCATTCATCTGTTGAAGGACATTTGGATTGTTTCACCTTTTGGCTGTTATGAATAATGCTGCAGTGACCGTGGGTATACAAATACCTGTTTGAGACATTGTTCTCAGTTCTTTTGGGTTTATATCATAGTGTACAATAATGAGGTTATATTCTATGTCTAGCTTTTCAGGAATCACCAAACTTTTTCACAATGGTTGTACCATTTTACTTCCCCGCAATGTAAGAGAGTTCCAGTTTTTTTGCATCCTTGCCAAGACTTAATTTTCTTCTTCTTTTAAAAAATTTTATTGTAGCCCATCTAATAGGTGTGAAGTGGCTCCTCGTAGTAGTTTTGATCTGCATTTTCTTAATTACTAATAATATTGAGCATCTTTTTCTGGCTTATTGGCTATATCCATATCTTCCTTAGGGAAATATCCATTCAGGCTCTTTACCTCAGTTTTTATTGAATATTTGTATTTTTGTTGAGTTGTAGAAATTCTTTTTTTTAAAAAAAGATTCTACTTATTTACTTTTAGAGAGAAGGGAAGGGAGGGAAAAAAAGAGGGAGAGAAACATCAGCGTGCGAGAGAAACATAGTTGGTTGCCTCTTGCAGGCACCTCAAACTGGGATAAACCCACAACCCAGGCATGTGCCACAACTTTTGGCTTTGCAGGAGGATGCCCAGCCCACTGAGCCACACCAGTCAGGGCGGGTGTAGAAATTCTTAATTTATTTTAAGATATGATTTCCTGCCCTGACTGGTGTGGCTCAGTGGGTTGGGTGCCATTCCACACACTGAAAGGCCACAGGTTCTATTCCTGGTTGGGCATATCCCTGGGTTGTGGGCAAGGTCCCCTGTTGGGACACATGTGAGAGGTAACCCATTGATGTCTGTCTCACACATCAATGTTTCTTTCCTTCTCTTTCTCCCTCCCTTCCCCTCTCTCTAAAAAATAAACCTTTTTAAAAGTAGTTAAGATTTTCAGATATTTTTCTCATTTTGTAGGTTGTGAATCAAACGACATTATAAAGTGAAAAGACAGTTTTTAACTTAGATGAGTTCTATTTTACCTATTTTTTTCTTTGGTTTCTTGCACTTTTGGTGTATTTCTGAGAATACATTGCCAAATCCAAGGTCATGAAGACTTACCCTTAAGTTTTCTTCCAAGAACTTTATGATTTTTAGTTTGTATATTTGTTGTTGATTCATTTTCAGTTGTATATGTTGTGAGGAAGGCATCTGATTTTATTTTTCTGTATTTGCAAAGAGGATATTGTTTTCCCATTGAATGGATTTGGCACCCTTGTCAGGAATCAGTTGACCATAGATTTAGGGGTTTATTTCTGAACCCAGTTCTTTTTCATTGATCTACGCGTCTATTCTTTAAAAAAAATTATTGATTGATTTTAGATAGAGAGGGAGAGAGACAGAGACAGACAGACAGACAGACAGACAGACATTGATTTATTGTTCCACTTATACGTTCATTGGTTGATTCTTGTATGTCCCCTGACTGGGGATCAAAGCCACCACTTCAGCATATTGGGATGATGCTGTAATCAGCTGAGCTACCTGGCCAAGGCTACATGTCTGTTTTTACCAGAATGTTTTGATTGCTGTACCTTAGTAGTAAGTATTGAAATTGGGAAGTGGTGAGTCCTCCAAGTTTTTTTTTTTTTTTAAAGAGTGTTTGTTTCTTTGGGGCCCCTTGCAATTCCATATGGATTTGAGGATTGCGGTTTCCATTTCTTCAAAAAAGGCTGTTGGAATTTCCATCGGGAATGCATTGCTTTGGATAGTGTTGACACCATGGCAATATTAGGCCATGTTATCCGTGAACACATCATTTCCTTTATTTAAGCTTTACTTTCTTTCAGTAATGCCTCGTAATACTCAGTGTACAATTATTTCAACTTGGTTACATTTATTCACAGGTATTCTTTTAGATGCTATTGAAAGTGGAATTGCTTTTTCTTTTTAAGATTTTATTTCTTTATTTTTAGAGAGAAGGGAAGGGAAGGAGAAAGAGACTGGGAGAAACATCAGTGTGTGGTTGCCTGTCATGCGCCCCCTATTGGGGACATGGCTTGCAACCTAGGTATGTGCCCTGACTGGGAATTGAACTGGTGACCCTTTGGTTCACAGGCTGACGCTCAATCCACTGAGCCACACCATCCAGGGCTGGAATTGATTTTTAAATTGTTTTTTCTGATCATTGCTGCTGCACAGCTGAATTTTGTGTTTTGATTTATACCCTTCAATGTTGCTGAATTAGTTTTTAAAGCTTTAGTAGTTTTCTTATGGATTTTCTGAGGTTTGTGTATAGGGTCATATAATCTATGAATGGAGATAGTTGTAGTTTTCTTATGGATTTTCTGAGGTTTGTGTATAGGGTCATATAATCTATGAATGGAGATAGTTTTACTTTTTGCTTTCATATTTTTTTTGCTTTTTATTTTTTTTCCTTGTCTAATTTCCCTGACTAGAGCTTCCAATACAATACATTGTTGAATGGAAGTGGTGAAAGCCTTCAGTACTTACCACTGAGGATAATATTAGATGTGTGCTTTTTTTTTATGGCCTTTAGTATGTTGAAGACATTCTTTGTTTTCTGGAAGACTTCTTGTATTCTTAGTTTTCTAAGTTTTTTTTTTTTTTGTAAATCAGGAACAGATGTTGAATTTTGTCATATGCTTTTTTCTGGTAGTTGAGATGATCATTAGTCCCACCCCGCCTGCCCCCACCCCATTCTATTATGTTATGTGAATTACTTGATTTATTTTGATATATTCACTCACCATTGCATTTTTGGGATACATCCCATTTGGTTATGCTGTATGTACTTTTTTTTTTTAAGATTTTATTTATTTATTTTTAGAGAGAGGGGAAGGGAGGGAGAGGGAGAGAAACATCAGTGTGTGGTTGCCTCTCACATGGCCCCTGCTGGACCAGCCTGTGACCCAGGTATGTGCCCTGACTGGGAGTCAAACCTGTGACCCTTTGGTTCTCAGCCCACGCTCAATCCACTGAGCTACACCAGCCAGGGCCTAGTGTATATTCTTTTAATGTGCTGTTTCATTTCGCTGAGGGGCATTTGTCAAGAGAGTTTAAAATTTTCTTATTATACAACTTTTAAGAGCAATTTTAGGATCACAGCAAAATTGCATAGAAGGTACAGAGGTTTCTCACATATTCCCTGCCTCTCTACATGTATGTCCTTCCCCTTCATCTACATCCTTTCAACCCAGACTGATAAACTTGTTACAATTGATAAACCTACACTGATACATCCTTATCACCCAATGTGCATAGTTTACCTTAGGGTTCATGCTTGGTGTTGTGGAATTCATGGGTTTTGACAACTGTGTAATGATTTATATGCTGTTACTATGCCAAGTGGAGTAGTTTCACTGCCCTAAAAATCCTTTGTGCTCCGTTTATTCATTTCTTCTTTGCTTCAGCTCCTGACACCCTCTGATCCCTTTTACTGTGTCCATAGTTTTGCCTTTTCCAGAATGACATGTAGTTGGAATCAGACTATGTATAGCCTTTCCAGATTGGCTCCTTTTATTTAGTGATACATATTTAAGTCTCCTTCATGTTTTTTCATAGGTGGTAGCTCATTTATTTTAAGTGCTGAACAATATTCCATTGTCTGGATGTACCAGTTTATCCGCTTAACCTACTGATAGGCATCTTGGTTGCTTCAAAGTTTTGGTTATAAGTATCATTGTGCAGGTTTTTATGTGAAGTCTGAATCCTTCTGGGTAAATAACAAGGAACACTATTGATGGATCATATGTTTAATATTGTTAGAAACTGTCAAACTGTCTTCTAATGTGGCTGAACTATTTTTTTGCATTCCCACCAGCAGTGAATGAAAGTTCCTGTAGCACTACATCATCACCAGCATTTGGTATTGTAAGTGTTCTGGATTTTGGCTATTCTAATAGGAATATAATGGTACCTCATTTTGATTTGCAATTAAGTTGCTGTGGAGGGTCTTTTTATATGTTTGTTTTTATATGTGTCTCTATATCTACTTTGGTGATGCGTCTGTTCAAGTTTTTGACAAATTTTTAATTTAATTTTTATTTTTTTAACTGAACAAAGTTTTATTGTGTTTCGTTGTTATCATTTAATCCCCTTATGTCCCCTCATCCCCCAGAGTCATCAGACTATTGTCCATGTCTATAAGTCTTTTCACCTTTTTGCTCAATCCTTCTACCCTCCCCCACCCCCTTAGCTGTTGTCCTGCTTTCTGGCTATGAGTCTTACTCTATTCTACTTGTTAGTTCAGTTCAGATTCTCGTATAAGTGAAATTATATGGTATTTGTCTTTCTCTGACTGGCTTATTTCACTTAGCATAATGTTCTCCAGGTCCATCCATGCTGTTGAAAAGGGTAAAATTTTCTTTTTTCTTTTTTTTGGCCAAGTAGTATTCCATTATGTAAATGTTCCATAGTAATTTTATCCACTTACCTACTGATGGAAACTTGGGCTGCTTCCATTATCTTAGGGGTTGTAAATAATGCTGCAGTGAACATAGGGATGCTTATATTCTTTCAAATTAGTATTTCAAGCTTCTTTGGGTAAATTCCCAGAAGTGGAATCGCTGGGTCATATAGCAGTGCCATTTTTAATTTTTTGAGGTATGTCCATACTGCTTTCCACAGTGGCTGCACCAGTCTGCATTCGCACCAGCAGTGCCCAAGGGTTTCCCTTTCTCCACATCCTCACCAGCACTTGTTTGTTGATTTATTTATGATAGCCATCTGACAGGTATGATGTGATACCTCATTGTGGTTTTGATTTGCATTTCTCTAATGATTAGTGACTTTGAGCACCTTTTAATACATCTATTGGCCATCTGTGTGCCCTCCTTGGGGAAGTGTCTATTCAGGTCCTTTGCCTACTTTTTAATTTGGTTATTTTTTTGGTGTTGAGTTTTGTAAGTTCTTTATAAATTTTGGATACTAACTCCTTATACGATGTATCGGCAAATATGTTTTCCGATTCTGTGGGTCGTCTTTTAATTTTATTGATATTTTCTTTTGCTGTGTAAAAACTAGTTTGATACAATCCCATACATCTATTTTTTCTTTTGTTTTCTTGCCTGGGGAGATAATATTTGATAAAATATTGCTTCAAGCTATGTCTGAGATTTTGCTTCCTATGTTTTCTAGGATTTTTATGCTTTTGGGTCTAACAGTTAAGTCTTTAATCCATTTTGAGTTTATTCTTGTGGGCGGTGTAAGAAGGTGGTCTAATTTCATTTTTCTGCACCTATCTTCCAATTTTTCCAACACCATTTATTGAATAAACTGTATGTGCTTGCTTCCTCTATTGAATATTAACTTACTAAAAAGGTATGGGTTTATTTCTGGGCTCCCTATTCTGTTCTATTGATCTATGTGTCTGTTTTTCTGCCATTATCATTTTGTTTTGATCACTGTGGCCTTATAGTTTGATATTAGGTAGTGTGATTCATCCAACTTTGTTGTTCTTTCTCAGGATCACTGCTGATAATATGAGTCTATTTGTGGTTCCATGTACATTTTTGAAATACTTTCTCTAGTTCTGTGAAATACGTCATTAGAATCTTGATGGGAATTGCTTTGAATCTATAGATTGCTTTGGAAAGTATGGACATTTTAATGATGTTAATTCTTCCTACCCATGAACACAGTATGTGCTTCCACTTACTTGTATTTTCTTCAACTTATTTCTTCAGTGTCTTATAATTTTCCAAGTTCCCATGTTTTGTATCCTTGGTTAGGTTTATTCCTACGTATTTTATTCTTGTTGGTAGCAATTGTGAATGGGATTGTTTTCTTAATTTCCCTTTCTGTTAGTTTGTTATTGGCATATAAAAATGCAGCTGATTTCTGGATATTAATTTTGTATCCTGCTACTTTGCTGAATTCATTTATCAGTTCTCGTAGTTTCTTGGTGAAATCTTTGGGTTTCTCTATGTCATCTGCAAATAGAGACACTTTCACTTCTTCCATTCCAATTTGGATGCCTTTTATTTCTTCTTGTCTGATTGCTATGGCTAGGACAGTACTATGTTGAATAAAGAGGTGAAAGCAGACATCTCTGTCTTGTTCCTGATCTTAAGGGCATAGCTTATAGTTTTTGCCTGTTGAGTAAGATGCTGGCAGTGTGTTTGTCCTATATGGCCTTTATTATGTTTAGGCACGTTCCCTCTCATCCCACTTTGCTGAGAGTTTTTATCATAACTGGCTGTTGGATTTTATCAAATGCTTTTTCTGCATCTGTTGATATGACCAAGTGGTTTTTATCCTTTGTTCTTTTTATGTGGTGATTCACATTTATTGATTTGTGAATGTTGTACCAACCTTGCGTTCCTGGAATAAACCCCACTTGATAATGGTGTATGATCTTTTTGATGCATGCTGTATTTAGTTTGCTAATATTTTGTTGAGGATTTTAGTGTCTATGTTCATCAGGGATATTGGCCTATAGTTTTTTTTTGTAGTGTCTTTATCTGGTTTTGGAATTAGGATAATGCTGGCCTTGTAAAATGAGCTGGGAGCCTTCCCGCCTCTTGAGTTTTTTGAAATAGTTTGAGAAGGAGAGGTGTTAGTGCTTGGAATGTTTGGTAAAATTTATCGGTGAAGTCATCTGGTCCAGGGCTTTTGTTTTTTGGGGAGTTTTTTCATTAGTGCTTCAGTTTCACGAGGGTTGATCTGTCTATTCAGGTTCTCTGATTCTTCCTGATTTAGTTTTGCAAAATTGTGTGATCAATTTTTAAATTGGGTTGTTATTGTTGATTTTTAAGTGTTATTTGTGTATTTTGGATAATAGGCCTTTCTCGGATGTGTCTTGAATATATTTTCTCTTAGTGTGTGGTTTGTCTTCATCCTTTTGACAGTGTCTTTTACAAACATAAGTTTTTAATTTTAGTGAAATAAAGCTTATCAATTCTTTCATGGATTTTGCCTTTGATGTTTTATCTAAAAAGTCATAGCCAAACCCTCAGTCATCCGGATTTTTTTTCCTGTTACCTACTAGAAATTTTACAGTTTTGTGTTTTACATTTAGGTCTGTGACTCATTTTGAGTTAAAGTTTGTGAAGGGTGTGAGGTTTGTATCTAGATTCGTTTTTTTGCATGTGGATGTCCAATTGTTCCAACCTCCTTTATTGAAAAATATCTTTTCTTCATCATGTTGTCTTTGCTCCTTTGTTAAAGTTCATTTAACTCTCCTTCTGGGCTTTCACATCTGTCCCATTTTATATTTATACTCTCGCTAATACCAAATGTATTTTGATTACTATAGCTTTATATTGAAGTCGATTAGCGTCCATCACCCCAGCTTTCTTCTTCAGTGTCTTGTTGGCTCTTCTGTTTTTTACTTTGTTTTCCCCTTCTATATAAACTTTAGAGTCAGATTGTTGATATTCACAAAATAACTTGCTGGGATTTTGGTTGGGATTGCATTGAATCTGTAGGTGAAGTTGGGAAAAACTGATACATTGTCAGTATGCAGCCTTCCTATTCTTCTTGAACATGAACAATCTGTCCATTTATTTTCTTTGATTTTGTTTATCAGTGTTTTGGAGTTTTCTTCATCTAGATATTGTACATATTTTGTTAGATTTTAACTACTTAACTTTTTTGGCATTAATTTAAATGGTATTGTATTTATAATTTTAAATTCCATTTGTTCCTTGCTGATATATGGAAAGTGATTGACTTTTTTATACTAACTTGTATTCTGCAAACTTGTTATAATTGTTTATTTCCAGGAATGTTTTGGTTAATTCTTTCAGATTTCCTACATAGACAGTCATGATGTCTGCAAACAAAGAGAGTTTTATTTCTTCTGTCTCAATCTGAATACCTTTTATTTCCTTTTCTTGTCTTATTAGCTAGGATTTATAGTATGATGATATAAAGGAGTGGTGGTGAGAGGACATCTTTGCCTCGTTCCTAATTTTAGCGAGACAACTTTGAGTTCCTTATCATTAAATAAGAAGTTAGCTGTAGGTTTTATTCTTAATATTCATTATCAAGTTGAGGATATTTCCCCTCTATTCCTAGTTTCCTGAGAGTTTTTATCCTGAATGGTTGTTGAATCTTGTCAAATTCTTCTCTGCATGTATTGATATGTTCATATGATTTTTTTTCTCCTTCTGAACCAGCCTTGCATACTTGGCATAAAGCCCACTTGATCATGGTATATAATTCTTTTTATACATTGTAGGATTCAGTTGCTGTTTTGTTTAGGGTCTTTGCATCTGTGTTTGTAAGTGATGTTGGTCAGTAGTTACCTTTTCTTACAAAGTCCTTGACCAGCTTTGCTATTAAGGTAATGCTGGCCTCAGAATGAATTAGGAGATGTTCCCTTTGTTTTTTGTTTTTTTTTTAACTTTTTATTGTGACATTTCATTTTCAATTATAAAATTGAATCTTAATTAGTACTGCCATTAAATTACTTTTTAAAAAATTTTTATTGTTTTCAATTACAGTTGTATGCCTTTTCTCCCCATCCCTCCACCCGACCCCAGCTGAACCCACATCCCTCCCCCACCTCCACCCTCCCCCTTGATTTTGTCCATGTGTCCTTTATAGTAGTTCTTATAATCCCCGCTCCTCACTGGCCCCTCCCCACTCCACCCTGACTATTGTAAGATTGTTCTTAACTTCAGTGTCTCTGGTTATATTTTGTTTCCTTTTTTCTTCTATTGCTGATGTTCCATTTAAAGGTGAGATCATATGGTATTTGTCCCTCACCATCAGGCTTATTTCACTTAGCATAATGCTCTCGAGTTCCATCCATGCTGTTGCAAAGGGTATAAGCTCCTTTCTCTCTGCTGTGTAGAATTCCATTGTGTAAATATACCATAGTTTTTGGATCCACTCGTTTGCTGATGGGCACTCAGGTTGCTTCCAGTACTTGGCTATTGTAAATTGTGCTGCTATGAACATTGGGGTGCACAGATTCTTTTGGATTGGTGTTTCAGTGTTCTTAGGGTATAATCCCAGCAGCGGAATTGCTGGGTCAAAGGGCAGTTCCATTTTTAGTTTTCTGAGGAAATTCCATACTGTTTTCCACAGTGGCCTCACCAGTCTGCATTCCCACCACCAGTGCACTAGGGTTCCCTTTTCTCCGCATCCTCTCCAACATTTGTTTGTGGATTTGTTTATGTTGGCCACTCTGACTGGTGTGAGATGGTAACTCATTGTGGTTTTAATTTGCATCTCTCTGATGGCTAGTGATGCTGAGCATGTTTTCATATGTCTCTGGGCCCTCTGTATGTCTTCCTTGGAGAAGTGTCTGTTCAAGTCCTTTGCCCATTTTTTAATTGGGTTGTTTGTCTTCCTGGAGTGGAATCGTGTGAGTTCTTTATGTATTCTGGGGATCAGGCCCTTGTCTGAGGTATCATTAGCAAATATGTTTTCCCATACTGTTGGTTCTTTTTGTAATTTGGTGCTCTTTTCTTTAGCCATGCAGAAGCTTTTTATTTTGATGAGGTCCCATTTGTTTATTCTTTCCTTTTTGTCCCTTGCTTTAGGGGACATGTCTGTGAGGATGTTGCTGCATGGAATGTCTGAGATTTTCCTGCCAATGTTTTCCTCGAGGACTTTTATGGTGTTACAACTTATATTTAAGTCTTTTATCCATCTTAAGTTTATTTTCGTGTATGGCGTAAGTTGGTGATCGAGTTTCATTTTTTTGCACGTAGCTGTCCAGATCTCCCAACACCATCTGTTGAAGAGGCTGTTTTTGCTCCATTTTATGCTCCTACCTCCTTTGTCAAATATTAATTGACCGTAAAGACTTGAGTTTATTTCTGGGCTCTCTATTCTGTTCCATTGGTCTATGTGCCTGTTTTTATGCCAGTACCAGACTGTTTTGATTACAGTGGCCTTGTAATACAGTTTGATATCAGGTATTGTGATCCCTCCTGCTTTGTTATTCTTTCTCAAAATTGCTGCAGCTATTCAGGGTCGTTTATGGTTCCATATAAATTTCTGAAATGTTTTTTCTATACCTGTGAAATATGTCATGGGTACTCTAATAGGGATTGCATGGAATCTATAAATTGCTTTGGGTAGTATGGCCATTTTGATGATGTTAATTCTTCCAATCCATGAGCATGGTCCATGCTTCCATTTGTTTGTGTCTTCCTTAATTTCTTTCTTCAGATATATTTGTGTAGTTTTCTGAGCACAGGTCGTTTACCTCTTTGGTTAGGTTTATTCCTAGGTACTTTATATTTCTTGTTGCTATATCAAATGGGATTTTTTTCCTGATTTCTGTTTCTGCTGTTTTGTTGTTGGTATACAGGAATGCCTTTGATTTCTGAGTATTGTCTTCGTATCCAGCTGTTTTGCCAAATTCATTTAATAGGTCAAGTAGTTTTTTGGTGGAGTCTATAGGATTTTCCATGTACACTATCATGTCATCTTCAAACAGTGACAGTTTCATTTTCTCTTTTCGAATTTGGATGCCTTTTATTGCTTTTTCTTGTCTGATTGCTGTGGCTGGGACTTCCAATACTATGTTGAAAAGGAGTGGTGAGAGAGGACATCCTTATCTTGTTCCTGATCTTACTGGGAAAGCTCTAAGTTTTTGTCCATTGAGTATGATATTGGCTGTAGGTCTCTCATATATGGCCTCTATGATGTTGAGGAATGCTTTCTCTATTCCCACTTTGCTGAGTGTTTTTATCGGGAATGGGTGCTGTATCTTATCAAATGCTTTTTCCGCATCTATTGGTATGATCATGTGATTTTTGTCTTTGCTGTTGTTGATGTGATGTATTATGTTTATTGATTTGCGAATATTGTACCATGCTTGCATCCCTGGGATGAATCCCACTTGGTCATGGTGGATGATCTTTTTAATGTATTGCTGGATGCGGTTTGCCGATATTTTGTTGAGGATTTTAGCACCTATGTTCATCAGCGATATTAGCCTGAAGTTTTCTTTCTTCGTTGTGTCTTTATCTGGTTTTGGGATTAGCATGATGCTAGCTTCATAAAAAGAGTTTGGGAGTCTTCCATCAGTTTGGATTTTTTCGAATAGTCTGTGAAGGATAGGGGTTAGCTCTTCCTTAAGTGCTTTGTAGAATTCTCCTGTGAAACCATCTGGTCTAGGGCTTTTGTGTGTTGGGAGTTTGTCTATGACTGCTTCAATTTCGTCTGCTGTTATTGGTCTGTTCAGATTTTCTGCTTCTTCTTCATTCAGTTTTGGAAGATTATATTTTTCTAGAAATGTGTCCATTTCATCTAGGTTTTCAAATTTCTTAGCATACAGTTCTTCGTAGTAATTTCTTACAGTCCTTTGTATTGCTGTGGTATCAGTTGTAATCTCTCCTTTTTCATTTCTAATTATGTTTATTTGTATCCTCTCTCTTTTTTTCTTGATGAGCCTCCTTAAAGGCTTGTCAATTTTGTTTATCTTTTCAAAGAATCAGCTCATGGATTCATTGATCCTTAGAATTGTGCTTTTAGTCTCTATGTCATTTAACTCTGCTCTGATCTTGGTTATTTCCTGTCTTCTGCTTCCTTTAGGCTGTCTTTGTTGTTGTTCCTCCAGTTTTTGTAGGTGTCGGGTTAGGTTGTTTGTTTGAAATGTTTCTATCTTTTTAAGGTAGGCCTGTAGTGCTATGAACTTCCCTCTCAGGACTGCCTTTGCTGTGTCCCATAGATTTTGGGTTGTTGTGAGTTCATTTCCATATGTTTCCATAAAGTTTTTGATTTCTTCCCTAATCTTGTTCTTGACCCATTCATTGTTTAATAGCATGCTATTCAGTCTCCATGATTTTGAGTGTTTTGGGGTTGGTTTCTAGTTTCAGTCCCTTGTGGTCAGAGAAAATGCTTGATATGATTTCAATTTTCTTGAATTTGTTGAGGCTTGCTTTGTGTCCTATCATGTGGTCTACCTTTGAAAAAGTTCCATGTACACTTGAAAAGAATGTGTATTTTGCTTCTTTGGGATGAAAAGCTCTATATGTATCAGTTAAGTCCATTTCCTCTAGGGTGTTGTTAAGGGTGTTGTTAAGTGACACAATATCCTTCTTGATGTTTTGTTTGGAAGACCTGTCCATTTTTGACAGTGGGGTGTTAAAATCCCCTACTATAATTGTGTTGCTGTCAATATCTTTCTTGAAATCCTCCAAGATTTTCTTTATGTATTTGGTTGCTCCTATGTTGGGTGCATATATATTTACAATGTTTATGTCTTCTTGGTGGATTCTTCCTTTGAGTATTATGAAGTGACCTTCTAGGTCTCTCTTTATGGCCCTTCTTTGGAAGTCTATTTTGTCTGATACGAGTATTGCTACCCCTGCTTTTTTTTCCTGCCTGTTTGCTTGGAAAATTTGTTTCCAGCCCTTCACTTTCAGTCTGTGTAAGTCTTTTGTCCTGAGATAGGTCTCTTGTAGGCAGCGTATGTGTGGGTTATGTTTTCTTATCCATTCAGCTATTGTATGTCTTTTGATTGGAGCATTTAATCCATTTACATTTAAGGTTATTATTGATAAGTATTTATTCATTGCCTTTTTTCCTACCTGTGTTCCTCTGTCTTTCTCTTTTCCTTCCTTTCCTTAAAGCAGTCCCTTTAGCATCTCTTGCAGAGCTGGTTTGGGGGAGCTGTATTCTTTTAGACATCTTTTGTCTGGGAAACTCTTTATTTGGCCTTCTATCTTCATTGAGAGCCTTGCTGGGTAAAGTAGTCTTGGTTGCAGGCCTCTGGTTCTCATTACTTGGAGTATTTTTTGCCATTCTCTTCTGGCTTGGAGCGTTTCCATTGAGAAGTCAGTTGCTAACCTTATTGGGGCTCCCTTGTATGTTACTTCCTTTTTCTCCCTTGCTGCCTTTAAGATCCTCTCTTTGTCTTGGAGATTTGCCATTTTAGTTATGATGTGTCTTGCAGTGGGTCTCTTTGGATTCCTCTTGCTTGCGACTCTCTGTGTTTCCTGGATTTGGGTGACTTTTTCTGTCCTCAGATTAGGGAAATTTCCAATCATTACTTATTCAAACAGGTTTTCTATCCCTTGCTCTTCTTCTTCTCCTTCTGGTATTCCAATTACACGGATATTGTTACATTTCATGTTGTCCTGCATTTCCCTTATTACCTCTTCATTCTTTCTGAGCCTCTTTTCCTTTTCTTGCTCTTTCTGGGTATTTTTTTCTACTTTGTCCTCCAGCTCGCTGATCCGATCCTCTGCTTTATCAAGTCTGGTTTTCATTCCTTCTACTGTGTTCTTCAATTCAGGAATTGTATTCTTCATTTCCTCTTGGCCCTTGTTGATAGTTTCTATCTCCTTTTTCATGTTGGTATAGTTTGCAGTGAGTTCATTGTAGTTTCTCTGTAGTTTCTGGGAGTTCTCTTTGAGCTCAGAGAGCTCAGTAAGCTTCCTGGTGACCATTGCTTTGAACTCAGTATGTGATAGTCGACTTACCTCTTTTTCAGTTACCATTCTTTCTGAGGCTTTCTCCTTTCCTTTCATTTGGGAATTGTTTCTTTGTCTTCCCATTGTTTGTGAGGCTCTACTTGTTAGCCTCTGCTTCTTAAATTGATGTATTCTGACTCCCTGGGTTTATGGTATGAACTTCTATGGTAGAATGCCAGTGGGATTCAGTGGTGCTGTCTCCTTAGTCTCCTGTGCTCACTGGTCTTGAGCTGATGTTTATGAGTGTAACACAGTCTAACTCTGGTGTTTTCAGCAGTGCAGGTTTTGTTGTCTCACCTGTGGGAAGAAGGAATGGGGGCCCCCCCCAAAAAAAGAAGGGAAGGAGGGAAAAAGGGAATAGAAGAGGAAAGGAAGGAAGGAAGAAGGAATAGAGAGAGGTAGGAAGCAAGATAAGAAGGAATTTTAACAAAAATTAAAACAACAGAATAAATAAAAGAAGGCAGGAGGAAGGAATAAAAAAGGTAAAGGGTGGAAGGAAGAAGGAATAAAAAAAAAGAGAGAAGGACAGAAAGGAAGAAGGACTTCAGGGGGAAAGGAGGAAAGAAAGAAGGAAAGAAAGAAAAATGTCTTCTGCTGGCTTTAAACCGGTCAGGTTAGTTCTGCTGGTCTTCCTGTCTGTAGAACGGGAGGCGGTGGTTGGAAGGATTGGTTTCACTTTTCTCCCTTCCTGAGCCACACTCTTCGCTGTTGTTCAGCCTTCAGTCTAGTTCCTCCGGGTCCTTCTGCTCCCCACTAGGCCTTTAGTTCACCAGCTGTGCTGTCCTTGAGTTGCACCAATTAGGGGTAACTCACATTCCACCTTCTTGCTCTTTGCTGTCTTAGATGCTAGGGGCTCTCGGTGCTGCTATGGGGTAGTTCAGCCCCCTACTGGGTCGAGTCTTTCCGGGGAATGCAGTCTTCCCTAGCCCTGCAGCTCCCCTCTGCTGGGTGTTCTGCCTTCCTCCTGGAGAGGCAGTAGCCCCTGCAGGGTTCTGTGCGAGGGGGCTAGGTAGGAGTTTTTCAGAACCGATGCTTTTGGGTGTGGTTGCCTGCAGGCAGCCAGACCGTTGATCGGGTTGTGTGGCGCATCTCCGCTTGGGACTTGGGTTGGCTGCCGATCCCCCCCTTTGGGTCCGTGCACGGGGGCAGCCATCCACTGATCCGATCGTTCAGGCATCCGGGCCGCTTATCAGGGTGCGCGCCCACCCGGGGTTTCAGGTGTGGGCTCCAGGGCACTGATTGGGGTATGCGCCCACTGGGGCACTTTGGGTCTGGTGCCCAGGCAGCTGGGCCGCTTATCGGGGCGTGCGCTCACCCGGAGTTTCAGTTGTGGGCCCCCAGTCCGCTAATCTGGGTCCACACCAGCCGGGCTTCAGGTGAGGTCCGGGGCTGTTTTTCCGTGTTCACAGTCCAGGAGCGGAGGGGGGAGGGGCGCCAGAGGCTGCGGCTGCTGCCGAGAGTTCTCTTAACTAGCTGCTCCCTGCCTCTATTTTCTTTTCCATTTTGAGAAATTCTTCCTTTTCAAGCCCCCCTGGTCCAAACAATCACCTGGGTGCTCACACAGCCCAGCCTGGCTCTCTCCCAAGAATCCTTCAGCAGACCCTGCGTCTGGGCCGGGGCTTCAGTCGCCCTGGTCCCCGTGCAGGTCCCAGGGACCTTATTGCCCTTAAGCACTCTTCTTACCGTCTGATCTTTCAATGTCCTCTATCTTTGGTCTCCGATCTTCATATATGCTGGAATACTGTTGGCTATTCACTCTGCTCCTCAGATCAGCTAGGTATTTCACTGGCATTGAGGGGAAGTGGTCTCTGCTCCCACCTATCTCGCCGCCCTCTTCCGCTAGCCGTTCCCTTTGTTTTTATCTTCTAAAAGATTGTAGAGAATTGGTATATCTTTCTTAAAAGTTTGATACAATTTACTAGTATGCCAATCTGGGCCTGGTGCTTTGTGTTTTGGAAGGTTATGATTCAGATTCTTTAATAAAAATAGGCCTGGTTAAGTCATATATTTCTTCTAGTGTCAGTTTTGGCAGATTGTATATTTTAAGGAATTGGTTCATTTCATCTAGATTATCAGATTTGTGGGCATTGAATTTTTCATAGTCTTCCTTTATTATCCTTTTAGTCATGTGTTCCTAGGTGCATACTACACTAAGGACATTTATGTCTCAGTAAAAGGAAGACCTAAAGAGAATTGACTACTATATCATTGGGTAATGCTCCTCTTTATATAGTAACTTTCCTTGCTGTGAAGTCTTCTCTGTCTGAAATTAATACAGCTTGTCATGCTTTTTTTCGCTAGTATTACATTGGTATGTCTTTGTCCAGCCACTCACACTTACTTACTTTTGAGGTGTAATTGATATACAACAACATTATTAATTTCAGGTGTACAGCATGACTCAATATTTGTATATCTTGTGAAAAATGATTTCCACAATAAATTTAGTTACCTGTCACCATACGTAGTGTCAGGATTTTTTTTCTCGTTAGAGAACTTTTAAGATTTATTCAGTTAGCAACTTGCAAAGGTATGGGGATCATTTAGAGAGTTATCAGCTGGGAGGGGGAAAGGAGAGAAAAAGTGAAATAGTGCAGGGATCAAGAAGCATGCTTGGTAGAAACAAAATAGACAGGGTGATGTTAAGAATAGTATAGGAAAGGGAGAAGCCAAAGAACTTACACCCATGACCCATGGACATGAACTAAGGGGGGAATTGCTGGAGGGAAGGGGGTACTGGGTGGAGGGAAGCAAAGGAAAAAGAATTGGGACAACTGTAATAGCATAATCAATAAAACATACTTGAAAAAATAAATAAGCAAAAGAAAACAAACATATATTACAGCAGTGGTCCCCAACCTTTTTGGTACCAGGGACTAGTTTTGTGGAAGACCGTTTTTCCATAGACTGATGGTAGGGAAGATGGTTTTGGGATGGTTCAAGTGCATTATACTTATTATACACTTTATTTCTATTATTAATAATTATGCAACTCACCATAATGCAGAATCAGTAGGAGGCCTGATCTCGTTTTTCTGTTCACTAGGCGGTCCTGTCTGGGGGTGATGGGAGACAGTGACACCCAAAATGTGTTGCTTATGTCCAGGGTACTCCATAACCTTGTTTTGGTTGCTGTCACTGCAGAAAAACCTGCTTCTACAAATTGATATGGAAGCAGACTTTTCAGTGCTTTTGTGGCAATCTCCGGATATTCCGCCTTATCTTGAGTCCAGGATGTATGGAGATTTGAAGTTGTCTTAAAAATACTTTTGAGACTTCTGGCCAAGATGGAGGTATAGGCAGATACACTGTTCCTCCTTTCACAACCAAAAGAAGGACAACAACAGATTCAGAAACAAGAAACAACCAGAACTGACAGAAAATCGAATTGTATGGATGTCTGACAACCAAGGAGTTAAAGAAGAAACATTCATCCAGGTCTGTAGGAGGGGTGGAGACAGGCAGCCAGGTGGAGAGGACTCATGGCAAGGTGGCAGCTGGAGGACCGAAGCTGTCAAGGCAGTGGCTGTTGGAGCACGACGTCCCACATTTGCGTGCAGATAAACTGGAACAACTCCAGGGGAATTTGGGCGGGGAGCGAGATAGACTGTGCACCCAGGATTCTAGTGCGATTCTAAAGCCTTAAAACCCCCGATTGAAAACACCTGTGGAGGTTAAGGTGGCAATGGGAGAAACTCCCAGCCTCACAGGGAGTTCATTGGAGTGACCCACAGGGTCCTAGAACATACACAAACCCACCCATCTGCGAATCGGCACCAGAAGGGCCCAATTTGATTGTGGGAAGCAGGGGGAAGTGACTGAAAAGGGGCAGAGAGCAGAGCAAGCAGCATTGTTCCCACTCGCACCCCTCCCCCACATACAGTGCCACAACCAGTGACGTGAGTTGCTCTGCCCTGGTGAACACCTAAGGATTCAACCCCTTACTATGTAACAGGCGTGCTGAGACAAAAAAAAAAAATGGCCCAAATGAAAGAACAGATCAAAGCTCCAGAAAAAATACAACTAAGTGATGAAGAGATAGCCAACCTATCACATGCACAGTTCAAAACACTGGTAAATCAGGATGCTCACAGAAATGGTTGAGTATGCTCGCAAAATACAGGGGAAAATGAAGGCTATCCTAAGTGAAATAAAGGAAAACGTACAGGGAACCAACAGTGAAGGGAAGGAAGCTGGGAATCAAATAAATGGTTTGGAGCAGAAGGAAGCAATAAACATTCAAACAGAACAGAATGGAGAAAAAAGAATTCAATAAAATAAGAAGCATAGTAACCTCTAGGGCAACTTTAAATGTTCCAACATCCAAATCAGAGGGGTGCCAAAAGAAGAGGAAGAGCAAGAAATTGAAAAATTATTTGAACAAATAATGTAGGAGAACTTCTCCAATCTGGCATTCCAAGAAGTCCCGGATGCTCAGAGAGTCCCAAAGGAGAGTTTGACCCAAGGAAGCGTGCACCAAGGCACATCACAATTACATTACCAAAGATTAAAGATAAGGAGAGAATCTTCAAATCAGCAAGAGAAAAGGAGGCAGTCACCTACAAAGGAGTGTCTGTAAGACTGTCAGCTGATTTCTCAAAAGAAACCTTGCAGGCAAAAAAGGGCTGCAAAGAAGTATTTGAAGTCATGAAAGGCAAGGACCTACATCCAAGATTTCTCTATACAGCACAGCTCTCATTTAGAGTGGGAGGGCAGATAAAGTGCTTCCCAGATAAGGTCAAGTTAAAGGAGCTTATCATCACCAGGCCCTTATTATATGAAATGTTAAAGGGACTTATCTAAGAAAAAGAAGACAAATAATATGAACATTAAAATGACAACAAACTCATAGTTATTAACAACCAAACCAAAAACAAACTAAGCAAACAGCTAGAACAGGAGCAGAATCACAGAAGTGGAGATCACATGAAGGGTTATCAGTGGGGAAGTGTGAGGGGGAGAGAGGGGGAAAAGGTACAGAGAATAAGTAGCATAAATGGTAGGTAGAAAATAGACAGGAGGGGGTGAAGAATAGTATAGGAAATGTAGAGGCCAAAGAACTTATATGTATGATGCATGGACATGAACTAAAGGTCGGGATGTGGTGGGAGGGGGGTGTACAGCACAGAGGGAATAAAGGGAGGGAAATGGGACAACTGTAATAGCATAATCAATAAAATATATTTAAAAAAATACTTTTAGGGCCACCATCATTTGCGATCTCAGACAGTTGATCCTCTTCTAGCATGGACCAAGTCCGTTCACCTGGCTTATTCCCAAATGGGTCGTTGATCCATTCCTTCCTAGTTTGGGGGTCTTTTGTGGTTTGGAAGTAATGCTCAAACTCTTCAGAAAGCTTGAGATAGGCGATTATGCACCAGCTGGGAGAAAGAATGCCCTGCCTCAGTCTCTTTCAAAATCTCTGCTAATGTTTGAAACAGGTCAAAAAATCTCAATGTTCACTCGTCGCCCCAGTAATTCCAGTTTGTCTTTGAAGGCAACCACTTATCTTCTGACAGGAACATAATTGTCGTTCTCCCTTGAAGTGACAGATTGAGTTCATTGAGCAGGTTGAGTATGTCACACAAGTGAGCAAGTTTTGTGACCCATTCTGTGTCACTGAAATGTGCTGCCACTGGTGACAGTTATTCTAAAAGAAATCTCTGGAGTGGCTCTCATAACTCAAAAAACTCTGGCCAGTGATCTACCTTTAGAAAGCCATCTCACTTCTTTGTATAATAGAAGGTGTGTGTACTCTGCGTTCATCTCCTCACAGAGCTGCATTAATAGACATGAGTTATGGGCATATACTTTAATGTGGTTGAGCATTTCTTCATGGATGACACAGTGTATGGACTCACATTCGGAAGAGACCTCTTTCAGTTCTCCTGATATGCTATCATTCAAAGACTTGAATAGTTCTGCAGCTGTGGTGTTGGTTGGCAAGAAAAATGTACATAATATATCCTCATGCATATCTCCTGAAAAATATATTGCACAAAAACAAGCATTGTTGCCAACATTGGTAGACTCCTCAACCTGGATTTCATATCGTGGTGGCTCATTAATCGTTTCTTAACAGTCGTGCCTCAGTATCTTCTGCTATTTCATCAGTTCGTCTAGTTATGGTGCTAGCTGAAAAAGGATCATGTGCCACCTTTGGAATTGCAGCCTCTCCTAAAAATTCACAACAAATGTCCTTAGCAGCAGGCAGGATTAACTCTTCATCAATAGTAAAGGGCTTCTTAGCTTTAGCAATGTAGTTAGCCACTAAGAATGATGCTCTCAGTGCAGACACATTTGATGAAGTGGTGGCCTTCAGTAATTGCTTCTTTTCTTTGTGTTCATATCTTTTTGTCTTGAAAAACTCCAAAGGGTTTTCTTTTAACGCAGGGTGCTTGGTCTCTTGCGAAGCAGTTTTGAAGGTTTCCTGGCTTCCTTAGATAGCTGGTCACCACATATTATACAAAGTGGGCTTGGAGAACATGAATCACCTGTTGTAATGAACCCGTTGTCTAAATAGGATTCTTGGAATTTCCCTTTTTTTGTATTTTTTATTGCTTATGCTGTTACAGTTTTCCCAATTTTTTCTCCCTTTATTCCCCCTCCACCCTGCCCCCCCAACCCTCCAGTATTCCCCCGCCTTAGTTCATGTCCATGGGTTGTACGGGTAAGTTCTTTGAGTCCTCTGTTTAGTACACCATTTTTTGTCTCTCCCCATCTATTTTATGTCTGCTAATTATGCTGCTTCTTCCCCTGTACCTTTCCCCACCCCATTCCTCCCTTCCCCTCCCCACTGAAATCCCTGCATTGTGATGTCCATTTCTGAGATTCTGTTCCTGTTCTAGTTGTTTGCTTAGTTTTTCTTTTCATTGTTTTTCTTTTCTTTTAGGTTCATTTGTTGATAGTTGTGAGTTTGTTGTCATTTTACTGTTTATATTTTTGATCTTCTTTTTCTTGGATAAATCCCTTTAACATTTCAGATAAGGGCTGGTTGTTGATGAACTCCTTTAACTTGACCTTATCTGGGAAGCACTTTATCTCCCCTTCCATTCTAAATGAAAGCTTTGCTGGATAGAGTATTCTTGGATGTAGGTCCTTGCCTTTCACGAGTTGGAATACTTATTTCCAGCCCCTTCTTGCCTGCAAGGTTTCTTTTGAGAAATCAGTTGATAGTCTAATGGGAACTCCCTTGTAGGTAATTGTCTCCTTTTCTCTTGCTGCTATTAGGATTTTCTCTTTATATTTAATCTTGGGTAATTTAATGATGATGTGCCATGGTGTGTTCCTATTTGGGTCCAACTTCTTTGGGACTCTCTGGACTTCCTGGTCTTTCTGGAATCCTATTTCCTTTGCCAGATTGGGGGAAGTTCTCTTTCATTATTTGTTCAAATAAGTTTTCAATTTCTTGGTGCTGTACTTCTCCTTCTGACACTCGTATAATTCGGATATTGGAACTTTTCAGGTTGTCCAGAGGTTTTTAAGACTTTCTTCAGTTCTTTTGAATTTTTGTTTCTTCATTCTGTTCCCATTGGATGTTTATTTTTCCCTTTTGTTCCAAATCATTGCTTTGAGTCCTGGTTTCCTTCCTGTCACTGTTGGTTCCCTGATTTTTTGCTTTATTTCATTTTGGGTATCTTTCATTTGTTTTTTCATTTTTCGACCAAGCTCAGTCAGATCTGTGAGCATTTTGATTACTAGGGCTTTAAATTCTCCATCAGGTAGATTGGCTTTGTCCTCATCATTTACTATAGTTCTCTTTCTGAAGCTTTGCTCTGTTCTTTCATTCGGGTGGTATATCTTTTCTTGGTGCACCTGGTAAGTTGTAAAGGGGCGGGAGGCCTTAGGGATTTCCCCCACCCTCCCTCTGGCCCCAGGGCACACCTTGCTGTGCTGCAGTGCTGTCTGTGGGGGAGGCACCAGAGAGGGGCACCAGAGAGAGGTACAGCTCGACTGCTCTTCCCTAGTGCACTTTCCTACGGACTCTTGTGTGAGACTGGGAGTTTCTTCAGCTGTATCAACTGTGAGTCTCAGTTTCTCATTAAGTCAGCTTAGCCCCTCTCAGTCATCCCCATACTGCAGCCAGCCCAACCCCCAAGGTCTTCCCACTCTCCCTGGTTTTTCTCCCCTAGCGGGCCAGTACAGTCTGCCACCTTACCGGTCTGGTTGTTCTGATTGATTTTTTCTTTAATTCCTCGGTTGTAGGAGTTTCATGCAGTTTGATTTTCTGGTGGTTCTGGTGGTTTATTGATTTTGGACTGGTTGTTATCCTCCTTTTGGTTGTGGGAGGAAGCGAAGGGTTTCTACCTACACCTCCATCTTGGCCGGCACCCCCGGTATTTTCTTTTAAATGCAGCTTTCTTTTTGTTGGCAGTCTTAGAGTCTTCTGCTGTCTGGTCATTGGGTCTTTACTCCTTTTCTTTTTTAAAAAATACTTTATTTATTTTTGGAGAGGGAGAAGGGAAGGAGAAAGAGAGGGAGAGAAACATCAATGTGTGGTTGCCCCTCATGCACCCCTCACTGGGGACCTGGCTGCAACCCAAGCCTGTGCCCTGACTGGGTTCGAACTGGAGACCGTTTGGTTTGCAGGCCCGTGCTCAATCCACTGAGCTATACCAGCCAGGGCTTTCCTCTTTTTCAGAGAAGCTCTCCAGCAACGTTTGTTTTCACTCATTTTGGCTAGGGTTAGCTTGTGGGCTTACCAAAAATGTGACTGAGATAAGTGTGCAGTGCGGGTAACAGGCACAGATGGACATGGTAAATAAAATAATGGTTGGGCCACTCAAGGACTAAAATAAGTGTCAGATTCTGACTTGAAGTACATCAACTCACGTACCGCTAGAAAGCATGCCACCAGATGTCACTGAATTGTCACTTGCCACTCACTGATGGGGTTTTGGTATGATTGTGTAAGCAATTGATTTATTTTGTTCTAGGTACAGTAAAACCTCTGTGCTAATGATAATTGGTATTTGCAGCTACTCCCCAGTGCTAGCATCACCACCTCAGGCATTAGATTCTCCTAAGGAGCATGCAACCTACATCCCTGGAATGTGCAGTTCACAGTAGGGTTCCAGCTCCGATGAGAACCGCTGCTGATCTGACAGAGGCAGTACTTTGAGCAGTGGGGAGTTTATATGCAGGTGAAGCTTTGCTTGCTCACCTGCTGCTCACCTCTTACTGTGCAGCCCAGTTCCTAAAAGGCCATGGACCTCTACTCATCTGTGGCCCGGTGGTTGAGGACCCCTGCATTACAGTATCATTTACTATAGTCACCATGCTATAAGTTACAACGCTATGACATTATTTTATAACTGGAAGTTTGTACCTTTGACTGTCTTCATCTCTTTTTCACCCCCTCCCCCACCAACTCTGGCAGCCACCAGTCTGTTCTGTCATCTGTGAACTTAAAAAATTATTATTTTTAAAGATTCTACATATAAGTGAGGTGATACCTTCTCTGACTTATTTCACTTAGCATAAGGCCCTCAGGGTTTGTCTATGTTGTCTAAAATGGCAAGATTTCATTATTTTTTTATTTTTGCATTGCATATAAATACCCACCTTTATCTATTCGTCCGTGGATGGACACTGGGGTTGTTTTCATACCTTGGCCATTGTAAATAATGCTTCAATGAACATAGGTATGTGTATATCTTTTTGAGTTAATGTTTTCATTTTCTCCAACCATTTACTTTTAATTTGTATGTGTTTTTATATTTAACTTGGGATTTGTTACAGACAACATATACAGTTCCCTTGAACTGTATGGGTGTACTAATGTACAGATTTTTTTTCAATAAATAATATATTTAGCCCTCTGTATCCCTGGGTTTTCCAGTTGCAGATTCGCATTTGGGGATCCGCATTTGCAGAGGAGGGGAGGTGGGCTACTTAAATTAAACATGAATTTTCAACTGGGAGAGAGTCAGTTCCCCTAATCCACACATCATTGGAAGCTCAACTGTGCTTAATGCTCCTATGAAACTTTTCACTAGCTGAAATGGCTAAAGTAAAGGATATTCTTGCTATCCAGGTGTTTATGTTAGGCCACTTTGCTTTTAATGAAAGATCTGCATAGTACATGTTTTTGTTAAGTGAAAGAAACCTGAACATGATTTTCACTTCTGCCTGTAGTTGGATCATAATTTTTGGTCCACTCTGACGATGCCTGTCTTTTAATTGGTGCATTTAGAGTATTCATGTTCAGGGTGATATTGATAAAGTTGGATTAATTACTACTGTGTTTGTTACTGTTTCCTATTTGTTGTCCTTGTTTTTTGTTTCTGTTTTTCTCTTCTATTTTTCTGCCTTTGTGATTTCATAATTGAACATTTTATATGATTCTGTTTTTTATTTCTTAGCTTATCAATTACACTTCTTTTTTTACTTGTTTAGTTGTTGCCCTAGAGTTTGCAGTATACATAATCCAGGTCTGCTTTCAAATAACACTGTATTGTTTCATGGGTAGTGTGAGTACCTTATAATAACAATAGAATCCTAATTCTTCCCTCCCACTTTTGTATCACCTCTGTGATTCATTTTACTTACATAAAAACATACATGAGCATATACATATATTTTACATGTCATACATAATTATATATATGTTGGCATCTGTGAGGTCGATTAAGAATAAGTTTTTATCTTCCCTTATTCCTTTTTAAATTTTTTCTTAATGTAGACCTGAGTTTCTGACCTACATCATTTTTCTTCTCTCTAAATAACTTTTATTAACATTTCTTGTTAGGCAGGTCTACAGCTAACAAATTTCTTCTCTTTGTTCGTCTGAGAAAGTCTTTATTTCTTCTTTTATGAAGGATAATTTCACAGGATATAGAATTCTAGGGTAGTCATTTTAAAATATTTCGCTCCACTCTTTTTTAAAAAAAAATTTTAGTTGATTTGAGAGAGAGAGAGAGAGAGAGAGAGAGAGAGAGAGAGAGAGAGAGCATTGATTCCTTGTTTCACTTATTTATGCATTCATTGGTTGATTCTTCTGTGTGCCCTGAGCAGGATCCAACCTGCTGTCTTGGTATGTTGGGCTGCTGTTTTAACCAACTGAGCTATTCAGCCAGGTCCACTCCACTTTTTTCTTGCTTGCATGGTTTTTGAAGAGAATTTGAATGTAATTCTTATCTTTGCTTTCATGTGGGTGACTTATCTTCTCTCCTGGTTTCTGTCAGGGTTTTTTGTCTTTCATTAGCAGAAGTGTGACTATGTTATGCCTATGTGCTGGCTTTATTTATTTATTGGCATTTTTTTCTGCTTAATGTCCTCTTAATTTCCTGGATCTGAGCTTCCTAAATCTGTGGTTTTGTGCTTGATATTAATTTGGGGGAAATGGTTTGTATTTATTTCAGATATTTCTCTTGTTCCTTTTTCTCTTTCTAGTAGTCCCCTTACACTGAGTTATTCCTTTTGTAATTGTCCCACAGTTTTTGGATATTCTGTTTGGTTTTTCTGGCTTTTTTTTTTTTTTTTTTTTTTTTGCTTTGCCTTTCATTTCTGTAGGTTTCTATTGAGATAACCTCAAGCTTAGGGATTGTTTCCTAACCTGTGTCCAGTCTACTGATAAGCCCATCAAAAACATGCTTCATTTTTATTAAAAATGTTCCCAGTCTCTAGCATTTTTTTGGTTCTTTCATAGATTTTCCATGTTTCTTCTTACATTGCTCATCTGCTCTACTTATCTATTACAGTCTTCAGTTATTAATAAAAATTGTTTTAAATTTCTGGTCTCATACTTCTAACATCCCTGACATATAGTCTGGTTCTAATGCTTGCTCTGTCTCTTCAAACTGTAGTTTTTTGTCTTTCCTGTGCCTTGTTATTTTTTCTTAATAATCAGACATCATTACTGGGTGAAAAGAACAGTTGTAAATAGGACTTTGGTAATGTAGTAGAATTTATCTCAGTCTTGTCCACCTGAACCTCCCAACAATTGTCTTAAGTTTTTCTTCCCTGGTATGGGTTCTTGTGGAGGTTTCTGCTATAGTAAGATTTGATTCTCTGTAATTGCCCATTGTCTCTCCAATTTGGGGGAAAGTTAATGTCCTAACTTCTTTTATGGATCTAAGAAGAGTTGCTTCACGTTCCGTCGCCGGTTGGGGGCTGTGGCTGTTGGCTTCCTAAAGCCGAGGCTCAGGGCAGATGCTGAGAGGACACCTCAATCTTCTGGGTGCCATTTTCATCATTTCTGGGAGAGAGAGAGGAAGAGAGAGAAAGAAACAGTGATGCGAGAGAGAGTCATCGATTGGATGCCTCCCATACACGCCCAGACCAGCATCTTGTGAGCCAGGACCAGGAATCCAACCAGCAATCTAGAATAGGGGGAAGATGGCGGCAACATAGGTGGGAGCGGAGTCCACTTCCCCTCAACGCCAGGGAAATACCTAGCTGATCTGAGGAGCAGAGCGAACAGCCAACAGTATTCCAGCATATACGAAGATCAGAGACCAAAGATAGAGGACACTGAAAGATCTGACGGTGAGACAACAAAACCTGGAGTGCTGAAAAGACTAGAGATAGACCGTGTTAAACACATAAACGTCAGCTCAAGACCAGTGAGCACAGGAGAGTAAGGAGACAGCACCACCGAATCCCATTGGCATTCTACCATAGAAGTTCATATCATAAATCCAGGGAGTCAGAACAAAGCAATTTAAGACGCAGAGGCCAACAAGAAGAACCTCACAAACAATGGGAAGACAAAGAAACAATTCCCAAATGAAAGGAAAGGAGGAAGTCTCAGAAAGAATACTAACCGAAAGAGAGGCAAGTCAACTATCAGACACTGAGTTCAAAGCAATGGTCATCAGGAAACTCACTGAGCTCTCTGAGCTCAAAGAGAACTACCAGAAACTACAAGGAAACTACAATGAACTCACTGCAAACTATATCAACATGAAAAAGGAAATAGAAAATATCAACAAGAGCCAAGCGGAAATGAAGAATACAATTTCTGAATTGAAGAACACAGTAGAAGGAATTAAAAGCAGACTTGATGAAGCAGAGGATCGGATCAGCGAGCTGGAGGATAAAGTAGAAAAAAACACCCAGAAGGAGCAAGAAAAGGAAAAGAGGCTCAGAAAGAATGAAGAGGCAATAAGGGAAATGCAGGACAACATGAAACGTAACAATATCCGTATAATAGGAATACCAGAAGGAGAAGAAGAAGAGCAAGGGATAGAAAACCTGTTTGAAAAAGTAATGATGGAAAATTTCCCTAATCTGAGGAGAGAAAAAGTCACCCAAATCCAGGAAACACAGAGAGTCCCAAGCAAGAGGAACCCAAAGAGACCCACTGCAAGACACATCATAATTAAAATGGCAAATTTCCAAGACAAAGAGAGGATCTTAAAGGCAGCAAGGGAGAAAAAGGAAGTAAAATACAAGGGAGCCCCGATAAGGTTAGCAACTGACTTCTCAATGGAAACGCTCCAAGCCAGAAGAGAATGGCAAAAAATATTCCAAGTAATGAGAACCAGAGGCCTCCAACCAAGACTACTTTACCCAGCAAGGCTCTCAATCAAGATAGAAGACCAAATAAAGAGCTTCCCAGACAAAAGAAGTCTAAACGAATACAGCTCCACCAAACCAGCTCTGCAAGAGATGCTAAAGGGACTGCTTTAAGGAAAGGAAGGAAAAGAGAAAGACAGAGGAACACAGGTAGGAAATAATGGCAATGAATAACTACCTATCGATAATAACCTTAAATGTAAATGGATTAAATGCTCCAATCAAAAGACATAGAACAGCTGAATGGATAAGAAAACATGACCCACACATATGCTGCCTACAAGAAACCCATCTCAGGACAAAAGACTTACACAGACTGAAAGTGAAGGGCTGGAAACAAATTTTCCAAACAAACGGACAGGAAAAAAAAGCAGGGGTAGCAATACTCATATCAGACAAAATAGACTTCCAAAGAAGGGCCATAAAGAGAGACCCAGAAGGTCACTTCATAATACTCAAAGGAAGAATCCACCAAGAAGACATAAACATTGTAAATATATATGCACCCAACATAGGAGCACCCAAATACATAAAGAAAATATTGGAGGATTTCAAGAAAGATATTGACAGCAACACAATTATAGTAGGGGATTTTAACACCCCACTATCAAAAATGGACAGGACTTCCAAACAAAAGATCAACAAAGATATTGTGTCACTTAACAATACCTTAGAGGAAATGGACTTAACTGATATATACAGAGCTTTTCATCCCAAAGAAGCAAAATACACGTTCTTTTCAAGTGTCCATGGAACTTTTTCAAAGATAGACCACATGATAGGACACAAAGCAAGCCTCAACAAATTCAAGAAAATTGAAATCATATCAAGCATCTTCTCTGACCACAAGGGTCTGAAACTAGAAACCAACGCCAAGGGTAAAAACCCAAAACACTCAAAAGCATGGAGACTGAATAGCATGCTATTAAACAATGAATGGGTCAAGAACGAGATTAGGGAAGAAATCAAAAACTTCCTGGAAACAAATGAAAACGAACTCACAACAACCCAAAACCTATGGGACACAGCAAAGGCAGTCCTGAGAGGGAAGTTCATAGCAATACAGGCCTACCTTAAGAAGTTAGAAACAGTTCACACAAACAACCTAACCCTACGCCTACAAGAACTGGAGGAACAACAACAAAGACAGCCCAGAGCAAGCAGAAGGAAGGAAATAACCAAGATCAGAGCAGAACTAAATGACATAGAGACTAAAAGCACAATTGTAAGGATCAATGAATCCAGGAGCTGGTTCTTTGAAAAGATAAACAAAATCGACAAGCCTTTAAGTAGGCTCATCAAGAAAAAAAGAGAGAGGATCCAAATAAACAGAATTAGAAATGAAAGTGGAGAGATTACAACTGATACCACAGAAATACAAAGGATCGTAAGAAATTACTATGAAGACCTGTATGCTAAGAAATTTGAAAACCTAAATGAAATGGACACATTTCTAGAAAAATATAACCTTCCAAAACTGAATGAAGAAGAAGCAGAAAACCTGAACAGACCAATATCAGCAAAGGAAATTGAAGCAGTCATCAAGAAACTCCCATCACACAAAAGCCCTGGACCAGATGGTTTCACAGGAGATTTCTACAAAGCATTTAAGGAAGAACTAACCCCTATCCTTCACAGACTATTCGAAAAAATCCAAACTGATGGAAGACTCCCAAACTCTTTTTATGAAGCCAACATCATCCTAATCCCAAAACCAGATAAAGACACAACGAAGAAAGAAAACTTCAGGCCAATATCGCTGATGAACATAGACGCTAAAATTCTCAACAAAATATTAGCAAACCGCATCCAGCAATATATTAAAAAGATCATCCACCATGACCAAGTGGGATTCATCCCAGGGATGCAAGGATGGTACAATATTCGCAAATCAATAAACATAATACATCACATCAACAACAGCAAAGACAAAAATCACATGATCATATCAATAGATGCGGAAAAAGCGTTCGATAAGATACAGCACCCATTTCTGATAAAAACACTCAGCAAAGTGGGAATAAAGGGAGCAGTCCTCAACATAATTAAGGCCATATATGAGAGACCTACAGCCAACATCACACTCAATGGACAAAAACTTAGAGCTTTCCCACTAAGATCAGGAACTAGACAAGGATGCCCTCTCTCACCACTCCTATTCAACATAGTATTGGAAGTCCTAGCCACAGCAATCAGACAAGAAAAAGCAATAAAAGGCATCCAAATTGGAAAGGAGGAAATGAAACTGTCACTGTTTGCAGACGACATGATAGTGTACATGGAAAACCCTATAGACTCCACTCAAAAACTACTCGACCTAATAAATGAATTTGGCAAAACAGCTGGATACAGAGTCAATACCCAGAAATCAAAGGCATTCCTGTACACTAGCAACGAAACTGCAGAAACAGAAATCAGGAAAAAAATCCCATTCGATATAGCAACAAGAAAAATAAAGTACCTAGGAATAAACCTAACCAAGGAGGTAAAAGACCTGTACTCAGAAAACTACACAACACTGAAGAAAGAAATTAAGGAAGATACAAACAAATGGAAGCATGTACCATGTTCATGGATTGGAAGAATCAACATTATCAAAATGGCCATACTACCCAAAGCAATTTATAGATTCAATGCAATCCCTATTAGAGTACCCATGACATATTTCACAGATATAGAACAAACATTGCAGAAATTCATATGGAACCATAAACGACCTCGAATAGCTGCAGCAATTTTGAGAAAGAAAAACAAAGCAGGAGGGATCACAATACCTGATATCAAACTGTATTACAAGGCCACTGTAATCAAAACAGCCTGGTACTGGCATAAAAACAGGCACATAGACCAATGGAACAGAATAGAGAGCCCAGAAATAAACTCAAGTCTATACGATCAATTAATATTTGACAAAGGAGGCAGGAGCATAAAATGGAGCAAAAACAGCCTCTTCAACAGATGGTGTTGGGAGATCTGGACAGCTACGTGCAAAAAAATGAAACTCGATCACCAACTTACTCCATACACGAAAATAAACTCAAGATGGATAAAAGACTTAAATATAAGCCGTAACACCATAAAAGTCCTTGAGGAAAACATTGGCAGGAAAATCTCAGACATTCCACGCAGCAACATCCTCACAGACACATCCCCTAAAGCAAGGGACAGAAAGGAAAGAATAAACAAATGGGACCTCATCAAAATAAAAAGCTTCTGCATGGCTAAAGAAAACAGCACCAAATTACAAAGAGTACCAACAGTATGGGAAAACATATTTGCCAACGATACCTCAGACAAGGGCCTGATCTCCAAAATATATAAAGAACTCACTCGACTCCACTCCAGGAAGACAAACAACCCAATTAAAAAATGGGCAAAGGACTTGAACAGACACTTCTCCAAGGAAGACATACAGAGGGCCCAGAGACATATGAAAAGATGCTCAGCATCACTAGCCATCAGAGAGATGCAAATTAAAACCACAATGAGGTATCATCTCACACCAGTCAGAATGGCCAACATAAACAAATCCACAAACAAATGTTGGAGAGGATGCGGAGAAAAGGGAACCCTTGTGCACTGTTGGTGGGAATGCAGACTGGTGAGGCCACTGTGGAAAACAATATGGAATTTCCTCAGAAAACTAAAAATGGAAGTGCCCTTTGACCCAGTAATTCCGCTGCTGGGATTATACCCTAAGAACACTGAAACACCAATCCAAAAGAATCTGTGCACCCCAATGTTCATAGCAGCACAATTTACAATAGCCAAGTACTGGAAGCAACCTGAGTGCCCATCAGCAAACGAGTGGATCCAAAAACTATGGTATATTTACACAATGGAATTCTACGCAGCAGAGAGAAAGAAGGAGCTTATACCCTTTGCAACAGCATGGATGAAACTGGAGAGCATTATGCTAAGTGAAATAAGCCAGGAAGTGAGGGACAAGTACCATATGATCTCACCTTTAACTGGAACATAAGCAATAGAAGAAAAAAGCAAACAAAATATAACCAGAGACATTGAAGTTAAGAACAATCTAACAATAGCCAGGGCGGGGGTGGGGGGTGGGGGCGGGGATAGTGGGAAGAGGGTATTACAGGAACTACTATAAAGGACACATGGACAAAACCAAGGGGGAGGGTGGAGAGGGGGGAGGGAGGTGGGTTCACCTGGGGTGGGGTAGAGGGATGGGGAGAAAAGGCATACAACTGTAATTGCATAACAATAAAAAAAATTAAAAAAAAAAAAAAAAAAGAGGAGTTGCTTCTTTTTTTTTTTTTTTTTCCAGTTAATGTAGCTTTTTACTTGTAAGGATGGAGTGGTTACTTCTGAGCTCCTTCCATGCTGGACTGGAAACCAGATGTCAAGTCATTTCTAAAGGTTTTAAATATTTTTGTAATTAAATTGTGATTTGACAATATAAATAACCTTATTCCAGACTCAAAACTCTGTAAGTAGATGCAATTGATTTAAACAGTCATTCTGTTTACCTAGTGTCTTCCTATTAACTTGTGGGTTTTAAAAACTAATAGAAATAGTGTTTCTGTGGCTTTTTCTTGGGGAGAGGTGATGGTTATCTTGCCTCATTATTGGTAAAACTGGGGCCTTTGACAGTGAAACACCAGGCCCTGTCGTCATAAATTTTTTCTTTAAGGTATCTCATGACACTTGTTTTAGTTCTCATTCCTTTTAGTCTTATGATTATGAGTGCTTATTTCCCCCTTTTCTCTCCTTTATCTTCAACTTTTTCCTCTGCTGGCTTTATTTTCTTAGCTGGCTGTTTTTCCTTAGCCTGAAAACATGTCTGTGTTCTTGTTCATTCTGAGTAACTGTCCACATCCATATCCTATCATAGCTCTGTTTCTTCCCTCACTTTGTCAGTTAGGCCCCTTGAAAATTAGTTAGCAGTATTGGCTCCCTAATACAGGAAATAATGTGATATGCAGGCAGAAAAACAATTTCAACTTTCTTGTTTACTTTATGCCTTTCTATATTTTTAAGTTAAACTTTTTTAACCATCAGCCTGTATTTTATGAATAAAAAATAATCCCCTATATTCTTTTTTATTTTTAAAGATTTTATTTATTTACTTTTAGAGAGAGGGGAAGGGAAGGAGAAAGAAAGGGAGAGTAACATTGATCGACTGCCCCTTGCAACATCCCAGCCAGGGACCCCCTCTGTAACCCAGGCATGTGCCCAGACCAGGAATTGAACCAGGACCATCCCATATGTGGGACCACGCCAAACCCATTGAGACACACCAATCAGGGCATTATTTGTATATTCTTTGGAGAGGATTAGGAAGTATGGTAGGGGAAAGGGGTTTTATTAAGTTAAGATGCCATAACATAAAAGTTAGGTGGTATCCTAAGTAGTAGTCTACATAAATGGAGAAGAGATGGATTATTTAATAGATGCTGCTTGAAGAATTGACAGTTGTTTAATGATGTATTTAAAAAATAGGGCTCTAGCCTACATTATTTACCAAAATAAGTTTCAGACTTAACAGTAATTTTGGCAAAACTGAAAGAAAATATAAATATTTTATGTCTTTCAAATGAGAAAGACCTTTTTTATGTAATCTGATAAACAGTAAGATTACTACTGTATAAAAATCAAAGTCTTACTCACAGACACATATGTCAACTTAGGAAAACTAATAACCCCTCAAATATATGTCTGTGTGGTTAAGAACCATTAAAAATAAGGTAGACAATCTTTTCCCTCTTAAAATTGGGAATGGCTAAAGTATATTAATAGAGAACTTATACTATAAATATTTCATTGTGACTATTAAAATAGTCTTGTTAGAGAAATACTAGGTTGACTGAGTGATACCCTTCTGCCTATCAAATTAGCAATGATTGAAGAAATGGAAAAAAAATCAATTTTGAAGAATATATACTCTGACTTAGACATTCAAATACTGAGTAGGGAAGTAAGTTGATACAAACTTTATGGAGAATTGGTAATACAGCAAAAACTTCAAATTTTTATATTTTTGAACTAATGATTTAAATTTTAGAAATTTATCAATAAGGACATAATCAGTGGGTACACAAATTTACCTGTTTCAGTAAATATTGAATATGTATGACTATCATATAATATTCTTGGTTCCATGGTAGTTATCAAGCCACAGGGCCCCTACCCGAGTAGAGCCTATAGCTTTGAGGGATAGACAAACACTCATAAAAGCAATACAAATAATTATGACTTGTATAAATGCAATGAAGGAAATAAATAGGACTTCATGGTAAATAATGAAGGCATACCTCAGTCAGGGAAGGTAGTGGGGAAGCTGCTATCCAAAACCATCTGAAATGCCACCGTGCTGCTGTGTTGCCTTGTTAAAAGGATTCTTGGAAGCGTTTAGTCAGAACTTCAGATGTTGCTTTGACTTAGTTAATTGTTAGGCAAGCTCATGCACTAGTTCTTTGAACTGCATGCAGTTCTTCCTGTACTGAGCAGGACTATGAGAAAAATGATCCATTATCATTAGAGTAAAACCAACCTCTCTCAAAGGTCTAAACCCAGCTCTGTTAGTGTGTGAACGATCCAGTGATAGATAAATTCTTTTTCATGGTATCTTTTCTGATACCTTCTGCTTAAAACTTAAAAGATTTAAAGGACTGAGACCCCACTTTCAGGGTCTGTATTCCCACTGAAAAATCTAGATAAAGTGAATTTTTTCCTGTCTGCTTCACCGCAGTTTCTTTCTTTACCTTTCTTTAATTATGGTACCTGCCTTATACTTGTGACAGGTGTACTGGACCCAACTCTGCTTCCCCAAGATGTAGAGAGGAGATGAGAGGGAGGGAGTGGCACTAGGGACCTCCCACTTCACTTTGCCAAACTAGGGTCGTGCTCTATGAGGTCATCAATGTCATCTGAGTCTGCCAAAGTCAGTGCCGCCTTAGCTGTGTGGTTTCACTACAAAGTGAGAGTCTTTTTTGTTTATAGTTATTCATATCTCACATTAGATGATGAGGCATTTGTCTACCTTAAGAGAATCATAGTTAGTTTGCTGTTTATGTGTCTTTACCTCATTTCTTCAAGATGATATTGAGTGGACTTGGCAAAAATCACATCATATCACATCAGTACTCACTGTTTGCTTTTGTGTAAAGTCAGACTCCTCCAAGCCATTTCATCTGGAGAAACGCATTTCAAAGTGTAATAAAAGCTATGGGAGTATTTAAAAATTTAAGCAAAGGCATAGTGTGGTTTGTCTTATGTTTGAAAATGATACCCCTTTGGCAAATGAATTAGATGGGAGGAAAAGTATGCAGAGGGGAACAGGGAGGAATTAGCCTTTTCTGTAGTCTCAGGGAGAGATCATAGCAGGTTTGGATTTTACTAGTGTCAATACAGATATAGAAAAATGGATGGATTGAGATAATATAGAAGATAGGACTGACAGCTCATTTTGATATTTTGTACATGTTTAGTGATCAGGAGGGATGAGAGCCAAAGATATAATATTTGAGAGCCTACATACAGTCAGTAATCAAAGGTGAGATTCAGTGAATGTTCCAGATGGCATATCCTCCTGAGAGAGAAGATTTAGGACCAGTTCCTGGGGAAATAAGTGTGAGAAGAGCCTGTAAAGGAGTTGGAGAAGGAATGGCCACTAAGGGAAGAAGTCAAACTAAAGAAAGCAGTTTATCTTTGAAGTCATGAAAAGAGTGTTTCAAGAAGATGGATGTGATTTAAGAGTAATTTTGGGCAGGCTTTATAAGAAGGAAAGTTTGAAACATAGTAAACAGTGGGGATTAGTTCAATTAATTGTAGTCCATTTGCTGCCTCATCTTCTCTAGATAACCATTTTATTCAGGTTTCTGATCAAATATTCCCTTAATGAGACCTTTCCTGACAGACAGCCCTGCCTCTCTCTCTTTCTCTCTTTTTATTTTAAATTGATTTTAGAGAGAAAGAGGAGAATGGGGAAAGGAACATTGATTTGTTATTCTTCTTATTTATGCATTTATTAGTTCATTTTTAAAAATTTTTATTTACTCATTTTTTGAGAGAGGGAAAGGGAGGGAGGGAAACATATGTGTGAGAGAGAAACATCAATCAGTTGCCTCTCACACACCCCTAACCTGGGATAGCCTGCAACCAGGCATGTGTCCTGATCAGGAATTAAACCGGTGACCTTTGGTTTGTAGTATTTGACACCCATCCCACTGAGTCACACCAGTCAGGGCTCACTTAGTATCTGATTTCTTTTCTGTGTCTTTGTATAGTTTTCAAAAATAAGATGTTTGATGGCTGTGTACTCTTATCACATGTGTATAACATCTCATTGTGTCCCAGCATTCTGGACTTTGGAGCTTATGGAAATAAAAGAGCCAGGTTGTGGACTTGGCTTATTACCAGAATTCAGTTTTTATGTCTGCCTTTTTAATTCCTTGAGTATAAAGTACTGATCTGTAAAGAGAATAGTGCCTGGATCAGTGCCATAGTAGGTCTGAAGATCCTGCTTATTCTTTCCCATAAAAGCTTTCAGGTGGTAGAAAAGAGGTTTCTGGTATCCAACTCCCTTCATGAAAAGTACCTGTTTACTTCTGTGAAAAGTGAGTTGGCACCACATGATTTCTAAGCTTTTTGTTGACATAAATTCTTAATCTCTGAGGTCGTCTGATATTGCTATACTTAAATTTGTTTTGTTTTATAGTGAAAATTATAAAACCATGGAATCATGGCTTTTAGAACATGCATGCATTTTTACAGGTAATTTCTTTGACCTTTTAAGTGAACAAAGATAAAATATATTAATATTAACCTCATTAGGACAGATTTTTAGTTCTTGTGAAACTTTCAAAATTCAAAATTTGAAAAATAAAGTACTTTTAATGTTTTTTAGAAGTCAATGAAAGGATTCTATTTTGCAAAGCTGTACTATGAAGCTAAAGAATACGATCTTGCTAAAAAGTAAGTATTGAATGTAAACATGTTTTAGTTTTCTAAAATCAATTCCTTTACATTATGTAATGTTCTTCATTGAAATGGGTAAAAAAACCAGTTTTTTTGCAGTTATTTCTAAGCATGTCCTGGAAATAAGAATTCATCACTAAGACTGATGTTAAGTTCTAGCCTAGGTTCCATGGAGATTAAGCCTAGAATGAGGATTTTCTGTATGCCTTCCTAAGGCAAGAAACTGTTTGGCTTAAAACACTTTTTCTAAAGATTGTCCTGTGCTAGAGTAAAAGATAGCCCAGCTTATATCTTAATTTCTTCCTGATAACATACCTGGTATTATGCATTAATCAGCTGGAAAATAGTAATGAATATAAAATTAAACTGATTTCTCGGCAAGAGAATAGCTAGTATAAATGATTTTTAATTGACTCAGTGGGTGACAGTGAGGCTTTGTTGTCCCACTGTTGGGCCTCAAGGGTCGGTGATCTGATTTCCTGATTTGGAGTGACTTAGGAGCAGGAAATGAGGAGGGAGACAGGCTATTAAAGGCATTGGTGGGAAGATGGAAATGCTGATAAAGAAAAGGAGAACACCTTTAATTAATATGAGCCTTGTGGCTGTTAACTCTGCGTCCTTATTAATGTGACACTTCTTCCTTCAGTGTTGGTCTGTGGTCTAATTTCTCTTACAGGTCACTCACTGAGGTGCTTGCTTATTTTTAGTTGCTACTTGATTTAACAAAAGAAAATTCCCTGCATTTGGTATTGTGTTTATTTTAGCTGTTATTAGATATTGTTTTCTTGTTTAAAAGGTAAACACATTCTCTTAGTTGTTTGGGAAATTGTTTATCTTTATTTAGTATTTTGTATTATGATGACCTAAAAATATTTACTGCCATTACTTTTTAATTTCTATGCAAACTCTTTTGTGCTTTACCAAAATGTAATCAGGAAGAAAAAGTGACTTATGTATTTATTTCTTATATGTGGGTAGCACTGGAAAAGATGCTTAGTAAATGTGGCATTTAGTGGTAATAGTTTGTTGTCATACACAATAGTTCATGTGTATTACCCATTTGTTTCTATGGGTACTTTCAGTTATCTTCATATTCTTGTTTAAATAGTGGTAGACAGTAATTACGTTGGGGGGACTCCCCCCAAAACCAGAATTATTTTCTGTAAGGCGGGACCCTTTTAGTACAGGCTTCTCCCCACTAGGTGAGTGTTCTAGGAACCCATCTGTATCAGTGTACTACCTGGTGGTGGTGTGAGAGACTGTGTTAGGTTTCAGTGGATTTTTTTTAAAGAATCAGTGTATTTGCCCATTTCATGATGGATGATTTACCAGCTCACCTGCCCACATCACACTGAGGGTTCAGCTGTTTGACCCAAAATGGCATGACCCCCATACCCCATCTTCCTCATTCACCTTGTTTTGTTTCCCTGGTTGAAAAAAGTCCTCAAAGGGAAACGTTTTGCCATGTGGTAGAGGTAAAACAAAAAACTGCAGAAACACTTAAAAGGCTTCAAAATCGAGGAGTTCAAAAACTGTTTCAAGCAGTGGAAAACAAGGTCTCAATAGGTGTATTGCATCAACTGCAGAGTACTTTGAAGGTGACTGAAGTTTAAATATGTAAGAATAAAATGCACAACCTTTTATAAATAAGTTACATTTTGGGGGGGTTTGCCTTCGTTAATGAGTTGAGTAGTTGCTTTGGTTTAAGATGTACTCCAGTTATTTAAATATAGTTCTTAATGTGATTATTTAAAGATTACTTACTTTTATATTATTATTTTAAAACAGATACATATCTACATACATTAATGTGCAAGAAAGGGATCCCAAAGCTCACAAGTTTCTTGGTCTTCTTTATGAAGTGGAGGAAAACATAGACAAGGCGGTTGAATGTTATAAGGTAAACTATAAGATTAAAATTTAGGCTCTGCACAACCAAACACACAATACCCAGAGTAATTTATGTAATAAATAATTCAAGTATGTATTATGGACATCATGAAAATAAGCGTCAGTATCACAGTACCACTGAGTGACACAGTTTGGAACTTATTTTAAATTATTTGGCCCAAAGTACACAATAATTTATAATTAAGAGATTAGCGCTTTTAAAAGAAGAGTAACACAAATTTTAAGTCTGACATGGTCAGAAATGCTGTTCTTACGTGTGTGGTTTTCTTTCTTTTTTTTTCCCCCTGGCATTTTACTTAATAAAAACATAATTTTTATTCAATTAATCTTAAAATTATTTTAAGATACTTTATGTTTAATTTTAACAACTTTGAAATAGCATGTTATTTAGGGATCAAGTTTTTCATGTTTATATTATATAAGTGTATGTACTTCAGGCATCCTGTTAATTTATTATTTATTTTCTCATATCAGCGTTCAGTGGAATTAAACCCAACACAAAAAGATCTTGTGTTGAAGATTGCAGAATTGCTTTGTAAAAATGATATTACTGATGGACGAGCAAAATACTGGGTTGAAAGAGCAGCTAAACTTTTCCCAGGAAGTCCTGCAATTTATAAACTAAAGGTAAAATACTGAACAAAACACAGTAGAAGCAGGTGGGGAAAACTTAAGGCAACTATTTCTAATATTTGGAGTTTAAATGTTTTTTCAGTAGCAAACTTATTAAACCAGTGTAGGTGGGGAGTTGGTAGGTAATGGGCGAAGTTGGTCAAAAGATACAAACGTCTAGTTATTAGATAATTGCAATATACTGTATTGTATATTTGAAAGTTGATAAAGAGTAGATGTTAAAAGTTCTCATCACAGGAAAAACTAATTTGTAACTGAGGTGATGTTAACTAAACTTACTGTGGAAATCATTTTGCAGTATATTCATGTATCAAATTATGTTGTATGCCTTAATACAATGTCATATGTCAATAATATCTCATTGTTTTATGTATTGATTTGAGAGAGAGATGTTGGAGAGAGATGTTGTTCCATGTATTTATGCATTCATTGGTTGTTCTCATATGTGCTCTGACTTGAGATCAAACCTGCAACCTTGGCATAACGGGATGACGCTCCAGTAAACCGAGCCACCTGCCAGAGCTCTTTTTAAAATTTAATTTTTTTAATTTATTGATTTGAGAGAGAGAAAAGAAAGAGAGAAAGGAAGGAAGGGAGGGAGGCAGGGAGGAGGAGAGGAAGGAAGAAAGGGAGAGAAAGAAAGGCTATCTATAAAAAAGACGAAAGAATGGGAAGCCCTGGTCAGGTAGGTAGTTGGATAAATGTCATCTGGATGCACCAAGGTTGCAGGTTCTCATGGCACATACAGGAATCACCACTGAATGTATAAGTAAGTGAAAAACAAATTGATGGCGCTCTCTCTCTCCCTCTCCCTCTTCCTCTCTCTAAAATTAATTTAAAAATAAATAAAATAAAAAATGGCAAAGCAAAATTTTTTCTTTAAAGCTTTTCTGAGCATTTGCTATTGTTGTAGCCTATTATGGTTTACAAATGATACCTCATTTACCCTTATCTAATGATTAATATTCTAGGAATTTTATAGCTTTGTAAGCTGGATGGTGGAGCTAAGATTTATTTGTTTTCTAAAAAATATTTTATTTATTTATTTTTAGAGAGTGGGGAAGGGAGGGAGAAAGAGAGGGAGAGAAACATCAATGTGTGTGGTTCCCTCTTGAGTGTCCCCCACTGGACACCTGGCCTGCAACCCAGGCATGTGCCTGACTGGGAGTGGAACCAGTGACCTTTTGGTTCTCAGGCCAGCGCTCAGTCTGCTGAGCCACACCAGCCAGGGCTGGAGCTAAGATTTAAATTGAGCTATTTGATACATTTGTACTTCATTGGGTGAAAATTATCCATAGAATGAGAGTTTAGGGTTATTATGAAGGTTTTAGAGAACTGTTAGCTAAAAATGGAAAGGATTGTGTTATGGGATAGTGAGGTTTTCAGACAAAAAATTAAGTTTCTCTAGGATGTTACAGGTAATTACTCAAAGTGATAGAAGTTGTTGCTAGTATATTAACCCATTATGATTTTTACTCTTTACTGAGTAAAATATACAGGTTTATTACTAAGTAACTCTTTTGGACACTGTCTTTCCTAATGTGCTAGGTAAATGAAATTTTTATTTATTTATTATTTAGTTTTTTAAAGATTTTATTTATTTATTTTTAGAGAGAGGAAGGGAGGGAGAAAGAAGGGGAGAGAAACAATGTGTGGTTGCGTCTCATGCACCCCCAACTGGGAACCTGGCCTGCAACCCAGGCATGTGCCCTGACTGGGAATCAAACTGGCGACCCTTTGGTTCACAGGTCAGAGCTCAATCCACTGAGCCACACCAGCCAGGGCAGTAAATGGAATTTTAAATGTATATTGTTTTTAACAAATTTCTGCCTCCATTATACAGGTTTCTGAGAATTTTTTAAACTTTTTATTTTGAGGTAATTATAGATTTTTCATAGGAAGTTGCAAAGATTGTACAGAGAGGTCCTGTGTATACTTCATCCAACTTTCCCCAGTGGTTATATCGTGTGTAACAATAGTATAATATCCGAACCAGGACAGCTGTAGTCAAGATACAAACCTATTCTATCACCACAAAGATCTCACTTACGCTACCACCTTTGATAGTAATACCCACGCACTCCCTCCTTCCTATCATCCTTAATCTCTGGCAGTCCTGATTTGTTCTCCATCTTTTTTAAAAAATCCTTGCCCAAGAATGTGTTTATTGATTTTAGAGAGACAGAGAAACATCAATTAATTGGTTGCCTACTGCATGTGCCCTGACTGGGGATTGAACCTGCAACCTAGGTATCTGCCCTGACCGGGAATCAAACCCACAACCTTTTGATGCACGGGACAACACTCCAACCAACCAAGCCACTGGACCGGGGCTGTTCTCCATATTTATAATTTTGTAATTTCAGCCTCACATGAGGTTGGCTTTTTCTTATTCAGCATAATGCCCTTGAGATCCACCTAAGTTGTGTGTACCAATAGTTTCTTTTATTGCTAAGTAGTATTATGTGGTATGTATGGGATGTGTTCTGCAGTTTATTTACTTTTGAGGGATATTTTGGTTGTTTCCTGTTTTTGGCTATTACAAATCTGTTATGAACAATTGTGCACAGATTTAAAATCTAATTATTTTTTAAATCTGTATAAATAAATATTAGTAACATTAAGTTTTTTTGTTGAGAAGCAGCTGGGTTTTAAATACTCATCTAAAATGTTAGATCTAAGTATATAGATTTCTCTACCTTACTATCTTTGTGTTATACCTCAAACATAACACTCTAATTGGCCATGACAATTCAGTGCATTTGGTGACAGTGACATTAGGGAACATAAATAGGGTTGGCCAAAAAGTTCTTTTTTTTTTTTTTCTGTAAGTTAGCTCTGGTAGCACTTAGTTGTCTTTACCTTCATTTGAAACAGTTTTGTTAGATGGTATTGTTATAGCCGTCATATCAGTGTGCATTTAAAAAAATACTTATCAAATTGATGAGTTTTTGTATAGCCATTTTAATACTGAAGATGGAAGAACATAAGCAACATGTTTGGTATATTATGCTTTATTATTTCAAGAAAGGTAAAAATGCAACTGAAATATAAATAAAAAAAGATTTCTGCAGTGTATGGAGAAGGTGCTGTGACTGATTGAATGTGTCAAAAGTGATTTGTGAAGTTTCGTGCTGGAGATTTCTTGCTGGATGATGCTCCATGGTCGGGTAGACCAGTTGAAGTTGATAGTGATCAAATCAAGACATTAATTGCGAGTAATCAACATTCTACCACCTGGGAGATAGCTAACATATTCAAAATACCCAAATCAATAACATTGGTGAAAATAAAATGTGTCTTTTATTTTATGGAAAAAAACCATATGGACTTTTTGGCTAACCCAGTATAATCGTAAAAGGGTTATTTTTCTGGCATTGTAACAAAGTTAGAGAGGTGCTTCTGAAGCATTCTGATTTCCTTTTATAACTCTTTAAAGATGTTGTTTAAAGCTAAAACTTTCTTGTATGTAACTGTGTAGCAAAGTAATTCTGTTTTTTAAAATTTAATGCTTAAGGGATGTAGTCTTTGTCATTTATTTAATGAATGATAATATTATTGATACGAGATCTTGAGTATGCAAGTAGAATTTTTGAAAAGCATTCATGATGGTGTTGATCTTTTACTTACTTATTTTTAAACATACAATCAAAGCCTAGGGCTTTTTGCAAGTATAGAAAGGTCAAGTTTAAGTTTATAGGAATGATCCAGAAAAAGTAGAACCATGGGAAAGGAGAGAGGGCAATGAAAACAAGTTTTAATTGGAGAGCTTGGTCTTTGCTAGGCGAAGGGAGCAGGGAGAAGGTAAGTATAAGTAGATATGGCAGAGTGGAATTTATATATGATAGACTTAGTTTTCTCAGTGAAAGATAAATTGTGATCATAAGTTGAAAGAGGGTTGAAGGAAAGTAGGAAATTTGAGGAAAGAGGAGGAGTTTGAAGTGACATTTTCAGATAATGAAGAAAGTAAGTCTTTTAGAGGTAAAGTAGTATTTTTGTTCTAGGCATTACCATTTTAGAAGTTTGAGATTATGAATAAATCTTTTAGCTTGTTTGTGATTTCCCAAATTTCCAAGTGCCATACCCTTAATTGTACAGCTGTTATTGTATAGATACAGAGAAAACAGATGGTAGGGTTCTTCTAAGGAATCATAGATGGAATTAATTGAGGGGATGTGTAAGAAGCACATAGTAATTGTGGGTATTAGGGATTATAGCTTAACAGAAAAGGAGCGTGTGTGTGTGCTTTATGGAAAATTAAAACTTGGGCCCTGACCCGTTTGGCTCAGTTTGTTGGGCATCACTCCACAAAGTGAAAGGTCGCTGGTTTGATTCGCATTCAAGGCTCATGCCTGGGTTGCACGTCTTGTCCCCAGTCGAGATGTGTGTGAGAGGCAACCGATTGATATTTCTCTCTTACATCAATGTTTCTCTTCTTCTCTTTCTCCCTCCCTTCCATTTTCTCTAAAAATAAATAAAATCTTAAAAAAATAAAATTAAAACTTGGTGATGTCAGTGTATTGAATGGAGCTGTTCATGTAGTAGATGCAAATAAATATATGTGGCATTGAGAGTATGTGAGCCCCCAGTGAGGTGCAAGAGTAAGAGAGGTTTGGTGGTCTGAGTGGCATGACAAAACACATCTTTTGAAGACCTTTGTCAATGTCAAATGGATGGCTGAGGCTGGAGTTGTAGAACAGTGCCAATGGAGATGAGGTAATTAAGGAACTGAGTAGCCAGGGAATTACATACTTTGTACTTTTTCAGTTGATAATAGCAGTGACAGTTAAGGATGAAGGAGGAATGTTCTATTCCAGTTGCTAATGAGGAGGAAGGGATAGAGTATCTGGATAGCATGTCCTTTGGAGAGCAGGGTTATAAACAGGTGTGGGAAGATAGTATTTGAAAATGACATTAGGAGTGAGTAGGTCACAAACCCCACTCCTCTACTTTTATGTAGATTAGCAAAGAAAAATTTACCATGGCAGAGAAGTGATGGGGGCTATCTCAAGTTATACTCCATTCAGTAAGACCTGAGGGTGAAGACACTGAGAAGATAGTGGGAGCTCCAATATAAGAGTGTAGTGGGTAAGTGATTGTGTCAGATTTAGGGAGAGCCACAGCAGTTTAAGGATAAGGACCCTGTGGTGTGAGTATTAATGGGAAGTCTAGGCTTGTGGTGGTGACTTGGGTATACAAGGATGTGGGGTAGTAGTCCTTACAGTCTCTGAGGTGGTATGGGCAACCACTGCTACTATCTAATCTTAGATGTTTCCACATAAATTTCTTGAGGTTTAGCTTCAACTCTCTGAACGGGCTAATGCAGCATGTAGGACAGTATTTCTATGGTGGTAATTTACTATGATGGAATGGTTGGTACTCATAGGAACCATAATGTGTTTAAAATTCTACAGGCATTTTTCTAAATTAATGATTTTTTAAAAAAACAGGAACAGCTTTTAGACTGTAAAGGTGAAGATGGATGGAATAAACTTTTTGACTTGATTCAGTCAGAACTTTATGCAAGACCTGATGATGTCTATGTGAACATTCGACTAGTAGAGCTGTATCGTTCAAATGAAAGATTGAAGGACGCTGTGGCTCACTGCCATGAGGCAGAGAGAAACATAGCTTTGCGTTCAAGTTTAGAATGGAATTCGTGTGTTGTACAGACCCTTAAGGTAGGTAAAAACTGTTGCATCTCTATACTTCTCTATAAATAATTACCATATACCCCTTTATATTTAGGCACTACCCCCAAGACTTAAGTTTCTTTTATTTATGTACAGCAACTCTGAAATGAAATTTTTATTAGGTTGATTACAATTTATAATTTGAGGGATACATTTGACATATGTATACTTGGTGTTTTTAGAGGCTGATATAAAAAAAGGATTTTACAAATATAGGAAAGGTCAAAGGAGTTTGTAGGCATAAACTGATACATTTTGTAACACTTGACAAGTCTATTAACTTATTATTCTTTCTGAAAAATAGGAATATCTGGAATCTTTACAGTGTTTGGAGTCTGATAAAAGTAACTGGCAAGCAACCAATAAAGACTTACTTCTGGCCTATGCTAACCTTATGCATCTTACACTCTCCACTAGAGACATGCAAGAAAGCAGAGAATTATTGGAAAGGTATGTGGACTTCAGGAGAGTACTTCATTGTAAATTACAGATTTTCTTTTTGTAGTAATTCAGTTCATTGGTCTAAACATCTTAACTGCATCATTTTATATTGTACCCATGGGTAATAGCTAATACAGTAAATCACTTGGAAGGAATCAAATTGTGTGGGGATATTATAATTGGTTTTGTATGACTTTGATTTTTAGAGAACTATATAATTATTTAGACTCAATTAAATTATTGTTAATATTTAGTTTTGACATGCTTTATAGTCAAGACTGAAAATTAATGTTCTATTATTCCATATTTTATTTCCAAAAATGATGTAATCTTGAGAGAAAGTCGGAGAATAAACTTCCTTCGTCAGATGTGACTAGTATTTCAGAAAACAGTGTTTTAGCTTAGAAACAAGATAACTAAAAATGTAACGTGTGACTTTTCTGTTTTCCTAAATTTTGATTTTGAGCACAATTGAAAATAAACATCATTTGGATTTGTATAAAAATATTAGTTTAGAGCAGAGTTTGAATAGGGCCTGTGGGTCAAATATGGATCATTGTCTGATTTTGTAAATAAAGTTTCATTGGAATACATCCAGGCCTTATGTTTATGTGTTATTTGTGACTACTGATACTACAGTGGTGTTGAACAGTTGTGACAGAGATTGTACGCCTGTAAAGCCAAATGAGTTTGTGGCCTTTTATAGAAAAAGTTTGCCAGTCCCTGGTTTAGACTATTCATTTATTTGGAAAGTAATTCTTGTTTCCCATCTTTCATTTAGAAAGAAGTTCTTTCCACTGGGGTGTAGGGAGATAGGTAGTTTTCTTGATGTACCTAGCGTTCTAAGATGGTACTGTAAGGGTAGTGTCCAAAAACACTAATTTGCATTTTTAGATTATTTTGGGGACCATTTAGGAAGTTTTCTTTATTATGGCTTGTATACTCAGAAATTTTTGCTCATGTGAGAAAATGCGGGTAAAAATGTAGTACTACAAAAATAATTTTAACTTCATGGATCCCCCAAGGGGTCTTGAGAACCTCTAGGGGTTTCTGGAACTGACTTACTGGAAGAAATATCTATTGCTCAAATTTCCTATTAAAATCTGCTTTACCATCATACTTTACATTTTTATTAAGTGCGTTAGCTTTTCTTACAAAATGAAGATTCTGAGGGCCATTTGGGTTTACAAACACTAATTAGTACATAGATTACAAATAATAGTGGGAAATACAATTTATTTAACTCTAGTTATCTGTATGGTAAGAAGAGCAATTATGGTATTGACAACTGAAATATCTTACCAATTGTTTACTTGTAATTTGAATAAAGCATATCTGACTTGAGAAATTTCAACTTTGCATTAAATAATGGAACCATATTATTGAGAAGAAACTAGAAAACATATTAGTTTCATAGTTTTATTCTGGTATATTATGAAACATACCATAATCAGTAAAAAGATTTGTGTCTTTTCTATGATTGGAGGGCATGAACTAACTTTTGTAATAAGACATCATTTTAGAGGTTAAGCTTGAAGTATAGGGCATATGTGGAATAAAAATAAGTACTAGATGATTCATAATTTATAAAATAGAAAAGAATATGGGTCATTTAGGAGTTTAAATATGGAAGATGAAGCTTGAAATAAACTTTATTTTGAGTTACTACAATGCAACAAATTTAATACCTGTTTAATATTTTAATATTACAGTTTTGATAGTGTTCTTCAGTCTGTGAAATCTTGTGTGGGTGAAAATGATGAACTCTCAGCTATTTTCTTAGAAATAAAAGGACACTTCTACATGCATGCTGGTTCTCTGCTTTTGAAGATGGGTCAGCATAGTGATGTGCAATGGCGAGCTCTTTCTGAGTTGGCTGCATTGTGCTATCTCATAGCATTTCAGGTAAGCCTTTTCCAGTTTTGGGTACAATTAACATTTCACTGAGACTGTTGTATTTCACATGGAAGTGCATTCTAGTATATAATGAAACTGTGAATGAACCTATAGAATTAAAATGGAAATGAAATAGTTAATTCGGTGAAAAATAACAAAGATTTAAAACATTGGTGAGGCTGGTGAAACAGGTGCATTAATGTACTGTTGGTGGCAATCTACATTGCTGTGATTTATTGGGAGACCAGTTTAAAGAGTTTAATCTTTTTACTGTGCCATTTCTGGGAATCAGTAATAAGGAAATAGTCTCAAATATGGATAAAACTTGAATAAAGATATGCATAACTTGGACAATAATCCTAAGTAAATTTTGGGGTATGGTTATATAAACTATGATAGAAGAATGTGTTTACCTCAAGGATTTTAACATGTTAAATGAAAAACATATATAATATGTATATTACAATGAGAATATATTATATATAAAATACAGCAGTGTATTTATTCATCTTCGGAAAAAACTTTGTCTTGTACATAGAATATGACATGAAGGAAATATGTCAAATTGTTAACCATTGTTTTCAGGTGATGAGATGCTGGCTGTTCTCCATTTCCCAATCCATCTTTTCAGTTTTAGGGTTTTCCTTAGTGAGTTTGCATTAATTCCAAAATGGAAAGAAGCACTATGTCAAAAAAAATGCATTGAGCTCAGCTTATAAAAATTGTTAGCTTTGAAGAGTGATCTTTTGCTTGATGGAAAGTGGAGTGTTCACTGTATAGTTACTATTAAAGGAGGCCTCTCCCTGTAGTTCATATCATACAGATCTTTGAACAAACACTATTGATATTCATTCCACCGTGTTAAGTGCTACTATTCGCTCTGCAGCAGCATTTAAATTCATAAGGAATATATTTACAGTGAAAGTTAATGAAGTTAATGAAGTTTGCTAATTTATATAAGTACTAAAAGGCTGTTACAGTTAATATTTTTATAGATTCTCAAGTAGTTGACAGTTTTCATATTTTTAATTGAAACTAAAATCTGTTAAAGTTTTTTAATATATATTTTGTAGAGTTAAGACACACAGTCAACTGTTTTAATCGTTGACCTTTTTAAATAGTAAAAACTAAATTTCTCTCTTAACCTATTCACTCAAGTCCCCTTTCCTAGGAGACAGCCACTATTAACAGTTTGTTGGGTATTCAGAATTTTTTCTGCACATGCAGGCATATAATATTCCCTTCCTCCATTTTTAAAAATTGTTTTGCCTCTGTGGAGATAGGCTTTATTTACTGTTGAAAACCTTACTTTTTCCCAGTGGTTTTTCATTGCTCTATTTTAGTACATAGATATTTACCTCATTCTCTCTCTTTTTTACCTACCATGTGTTTCCATTGAATGTAATGGAAAGAAGCCTGTTAGGTACTTGGATTTTACATTAGCATTTGTTGTAGAGCTTAATTATCAAGTTACAAGTGTATAAGGGAAGGGTGGACTAGCATAGGGGTCCTCACAGAATCATATCAGGCTAATTTCTTTAATGGCAGGGTTTTCAGACTCTTGATTAAAGGAGAGCTACGGTTTTAGTAAGCATATCTGCATTTCAGTGAGGCATCACACAAAATCTGTCTTGAAACCTTTTATTAAGATGAGGAAATTGTGACTTGAGATAGTGTGTCTAAGTAAATTTATAATAACAGGTCACAAATGATAGCTGTTGAATACTTTTGTAAAAGAAGCTAGGTTTATGAGTTTTGTGCTCTTCAACAGTTGTAGATGACAAAGTTTGGCATCATGTTTAGAAAACTTGTGGTTGAGAGTACTGTGAAAATTTCTACCTCTGTTAGTCATTTATTTCTTTTCCCTGAAGGAACTAATGTTAGTAATTTGTGGAAAGTTTTCAAGAAATTTTTTATACATGGACAAGCACACACACAACACATATATTCCCACTCCCCTTAAAAAGTATAGATAGAAAACATTCTGTACATTCCATCCATTTTGCTTTATGAAATATATCTTGATGATGCTCCCATATCAATATAAAAAGCATAGCATGACTAATGCATCCTCATTTGTTTTGATGGTTGCATATTACTCTATTCTTTGGGTATACTGTAGTTTTTTGAGGTGGGGAATGTTTAATCCAGGGCCCTAAAACCAAGACATTATGTTACTTTTGCTTTTTTGCTATGCTACTTCAAATAATTCTATAGTGACTAACCTGTGCCATTTCACATGTGAAAATTTAAAGGTAGAATAAACTTCTGAAAAAAAAATTGCAAGATCAAAGTATCTATGCATTTATAATTTATAGAGCTATTGCCAAAATTCTGACATCACAGAGGTGTGTACCAAATTACACTCCAACTACAAATTAAGAAAGTCATTAGAAATTAACAGCAGTTACCCCAGCTATACTTACATGGTTACTTGTAGGATCCCTCCAGTCATCGCAGTGATGGACATTAACTACATTTCAAGCTAGCCCTTTGCATTTTTGGATAATTTGGTTTTTGGTGATTACTTATATGGAGTAAAAATGTTTTTTAAGATGATACCCATTGGTGTTTTTTCTTTTGATGCTATTAAAAAAATCTAGCCCTTGTTTCACAAAGCAATTTTTGTTATTCTTGTTCTATTACAGTTGTCACATTTATCCTCCTTTGCCCTCCTCCACCCAGCACCTGCCTCTCCCACACTCCCAGTCAATCCCCACACTATTGTCCATGTCCATGGGTCATTTATACATGTTTTTTGACTAATCTCATCCTCTTCTTTCCACCATTCCCCTCCTCCCAAGGTAATTTTCTTAAAATCTGAAGGCTGCATAGTGTGTTTTTTTCATCATTCTATTTTTTCATCATTCTTTCAGCTCTTTTTTATAGAATATGGCTTGGAGTCCTTTCACTCTCTTTGTTATTCCAGCTTATTCCAGTGTAATCTCAAATTATCCATGCTCTTAGAAAATGTTCAGTATGGCATTTCCAAGTATGGTTCCTGTGCCGAGTAAAATAGGGCTGTCATCTCTGCTGCTGTGGTTCTGTTTTTTCAGGGTAGAAAAGTTCTCTAACTAAATATTTCATTTCCCCAAATGTCATTGGAATGTGCTTTTAGTAGAAAGTAATTTCACAGAAGTGCTCTTTGAAGGCATCTTTTATAGATTATCTAAATTCCTTGGTACCTGTTTTTTTGCAGTTGGTTTCTCAACTCATTTAACCATTGGTTATAGACAAAGTTTGGCATCATGTTTAGAAAACTTGTGGGTAAGAGTACTGGGAAAATTCATGTACAATCAAAAAAGCAAAATGTAATCAAAAGGACCATCTAACTATTAGAAGTAAGGGTATCACTATATTAAAATTTTTGATTATAACATTACCAGGTTCCAAGACCAAAGATTAAATTAATAAAAGGAGAAAGTGGACAAAATCTGCTGGAAACGATGGCCTATGATCGTCTGAGTCAGTCAGGTAATAGTAATGTTTAACTGGAAAAAAGGAACATTTCTCTCTTAGAATACATCTTATGATAATATCTTCTGTTTTTTCCAGGAGGGATTTGTCATAATCATATGTTTTGCTTTGCTATATTTGATGAGGGCAAGGGATGCAGAAAGAATTAGAAAAAATGGTATATTCTTTAAAGGGAAAAATATTTGATATTGTGTGTTCCCAGATGGAGAAACTCCTTAACCCTTTTTTTTTTAATCTAGCTGCTAGAGCCTCCATCCTGAATATTTTAAAGCAGTTTTTATACTAAGAATAATGACTGAATTATAAACCATTTAACATCAATTGCTTATAAGACACTTATGGAGGGTACAAAGATGAGATAAAGATCTCTCTCTCAAGGAATTGACAACATAGTAAGGGAAATGGAAGATTATACTCAAATTCTGTTAGGCTCTTGGAATTTGTAGATTTATGCCCAGTTTTGCCTATTTGAGATAGATCCTAACTACTCCATGTTACCTGGTTTTGCTAAGGCAAAAACTTCCAAGTTAATCATGTTGCCAGTGAATCAGGCAGTAAACTGAATGCTTTCTCTAGGAAGAAGTTTTTTTTGTTTGTTTGTTTGTTTTTAACCTTCACCTGTATACATGCTCACTGATTTTAGAGAGGGAAAAGGAGGGAGAGAGAGAGGGAGAGAAACATCGATGTGTGAGAGAAGCATCAATTATTTGCCTCTCATATATGCCCGGACTGGGGACTGAACCTGCAACCTAGGCACCTGCCCTGACCAGGTATCAAACCGAAGATGTTTATGGAAGATGCTCTAACCAACTGAGCCATGATCATGAGGGCTAGGAAGCAATTTTGACATAAATTGAATGAACTTTATAAAGATGAAGAAATAGTATTAAATCAAAGTTCCTGTAAGCTTTGGTCTGTTGTTAGGCTATTGGTCTAAGCTTATATTGCTCTTCTACAATATCTCACAGTCTACTTTTTTGTGGAAGGTAGACTTTCAGGTCTTAAAGAAGTGACTTTTCCATATTTTTTCTTGTATCTCTCTTCAACCTTTGCAGGGCTGTGATAGGTAGGTGCCTTCTCAGGGTATCACAGTTTACAAAATGAACTGTGTTTTAATGTCTTTGATCTGGGCATTTCTGAGCTTGTCTCCGCAAACTCTTGGAGAAATAATAGTCTGGTGGAACCAAACCCGACTGACCAGCAGAATTACCCCAAGGAGAATTTTTTGTTTTTGTTTTAAAACAGTTTAATTGGGATATAATTAACATGCCGTGTAATTTAGTTGTTTTTGGTATGTTCACAGAGTTGTACAACCTTAACCACAGTCAGTTTAATAAAGAGCATTTTCATCACCTTACAATGAAACCTCATACCCGTTAACAGTCATGCCCCATTTCCCCCCAAACCTCCTAGCCCTAAGTAATCACTAATTTTCTGTCTGTTTATGGACATTTCTATTCTGTATGGATATTTTATAGAAATTGAATCATACAATATATGGTCTTTTGTGACTGACTCCTTTCAGTTAGAATAGTTTTTAAAGGTTCATCCATGTTGTAGTGTGTACTAGGACTTTATCCAAGGAGTGTTTTTGAAATAGATTACTCACCCCAAACCTGTGGAATCATAATCTCTGGGCATGGGGACTGGAAATAAATACATTTTAAAAGATTTTTAAAGAAGAATTCTTCCCAGCCAGCAGTAGAAATCAGTATATCAGATAAGAGAATTTGACTTTGGCCCTGCTCTCCTATGGTCATTTTTATTTTATTTTATTTTTATTTTTATTTTTAAAGATTTTTTTTAAAGTTATTTTTTAGAGAGAGGAGAAGGGAGGGACAAAGAGAGGGAGAGAAACACCAATGTGTGGTTGCCTCTCATGTGGCCCCCACGAGAAACCTGGCCCACAACCCAGGCATGTGCCCCGACTGGGAATTGAACTAGCGACCCTTTGGTTCACAGCCTGTGCTCAATCCATTGAGCTACACCAGCCAGGGCCTATGGTCATTTTTAAATCCCACTCTTTTTCATTTAAAATGTAAATATTTTTTGCTATTTTTACACATTCTTCTTTTTCTTTCCTTTTACTGTAGTATTTAGACACAGATACTGTTTAAACCTATAATTTATATTTATTTTTTGCATAAGCACCCTTTTTATTGTCCAGATGTGGTTGGATTAGATGGTTATGTCTTAGATAATCTTATTTGCCCTTTAGGGTATATGAATAAAACTATTGAGAGATATGAATACAAACAATTTGTATATTTTAAATGATGGAAATAATTTGTTTTTCAGGGCACATGCTACTAAACCTAAGTCGTGATAAGCAAGATTTTTTAAAAGAGGTTGTAGAATCCTTTGCCAATAAAAGTGGGCAGTCTGCATTGTATGAAGCTCTGTTTTCTAGTCTGTCACCTGAGGGTAGCTCTTTCCTTTGTAATGATGATATTGGAAACATTGATGTACAAGCACCAGAACCTGATGATTTGGCTAGATACGATGTTGGTAAGTTGTATCTTTTAAAGAAAACATTTTGCATCTTAATCCTTTTCTATTCGAAAAATAAAGCAGAAAAGGAAATAAATTGCCCATAATCTTCCCAGAAGTAATGACTTAAGATTTTCCTGTATTCCTAACCAGAGGCATTGAAGTTAAGAACAATCCAACAATAGCCAGTGGGGAGTGGGGAGGGGACAGTGAGGAGAGGGGATTACAGGAACTACTATAAAGGACACATGGACAAAATCAAGGGGGAGGGTGGAGGTGGGTTCTGCTGGGGTGGGGTGGAGCGATGGGGAGAAAAGGCGTACAACTGTAATTGAATAACAATAAAAATTAAAAAAATAAGTAAAAATGCCAACAACAAAAAAGATTTTCCTGTATTCCTTTCAGGTTTTTTGAGGGGGAGGAGTGGTGGTGGTATAAGAGGCTGGTAAGGGTTAGTAGTGGCATATGGTTTTCTTCTAAATTGCTTATATTATACATGTGATTTGTCTTTCAGAAATTCTCTCCCATCGTATCTGTCTCTCCAAATACCACTTTCAGTAGCAGTACAATCTGTTTCTTAAATTAGCCATAATTTGCTTGACGCTTTTTATTGTTGGACATACAAGTTGCTCCAGTTTTTCACTATTAAAAACAATACTGTGATGAAAATTTGAATATAAAATGTCTCCATGTCAAGTTTTTCAATAGATTCTTAAAAACAATTACCGGGACAAAGTCAGTGAACATGTTTAAGTCATTTGCAAATTGCTATGTTACCAGAAAGACTGTGTACCTCTTTATTGCTTCCCGAAGCTTTTGTAACTTCTTCAGTACTTCTAGAATATATTCTAGAAGAGAAGTTCTCTTTACTGATGTAGTGGTATCTCATTGTTTTAATGCCTCTTTACAGAAAGGAAAATGCATTCTTTCAAGATTTCTTCCCCCCTCCCCCCAAGATTTCTTAATGGGTGACTATTCTTTATTTAGCCCCCATCAGGTTTTGTCTTACTGAGTTGTAGTGAGTCACTCTCTTTTTTCCCCTCACATGGAGTTGGAAATAACTGTCTCCATGAACTGTTTCTAAAATTCCTAGACATAAAGTGGGAATACCTGTACTTTTTAATAAGAACATGAGACTTTGCTTGTCATAGAATTTTTCCCAGCTCTGATTTAGAAAATTAAGATGCATTTAATGTGAGTCAGTTTTTGGCAGAACTAATGACATAAAGAAAGTTTTCAAAGCCAGTTTTTTTCACCTTTATTTCAGGTGCCATTCGAGCACATAATGGTAGCCTTCAGCACCTTACTTGGCTTGGCTTACAGTGGAATTTGTTGCCTACCCTACCCGTAATTCGAAGGTGGCTAAAACAGCTTTTTCATCATTTGCCCCAGGAAACCTCAAGGCTTGAAACAAATGCACCTGAGTCAATATGTATTTTAGATCTTGAAGTAAGCAAAGATTTTAACAAATTAAATATTTTGAGTTTTGTTTAATTTTTTTCTAACTTAAATTTATTTTTCTTTGAACAAAACAGGTATTTCTGCTTGGAGTAATATATACCAGCCACTTACAACTAAAGGAGAGATGTAGTTCTCACCATAACTTCTATCAGCCTCTATGTTTGCCACTTACTGTGTGTAAACAGCTTTGTACAGAGAGACAAAAATGTTGGTGGGATTCAGTTTGTAATCTGATTCACAGAAGAGCAATGTAAGTAGTGAAACAAAAATATTCTTTTAACTTACTGCCTAGATTTCGTAAGTAACAACCTATTTAATTGAAAAACTTATTTTCTAGGTATTTAATTTAATTATTGTGTGATGATTAACAAACATGCAAATGTTGAAATGCGTGTTTATAAATCAGTTTTATTAAATAAAACCTTTTTTAGCCCTGGAACCTCAGCAAAATTGCGACTTCTAGTTCAGCATGACATAAATACTCTAAGGGGCCAGGAAAAACATGGCCTTCAACCTGCACTACTTGTACACTGGGCAAGATACCTTCAGAAAATGGTGAGTTTATTAAAGTGTAAGCATTTTTAAGAACATTATTTCATAAAAAATGCCATAAACTTCTTGTCAAAAGTTATTTAGTTCTATAACAGTAGCAGCTTATTCATATTATGGCAGATGAAGTGCATTTTTTTTAACCTTGCCACATAGTTAATACAGTTAATATATAAGCAGGTAAAACGGTGTCTGGAATGGAAAATGCTACTTACTGTATTTTTTGGACCGTAAGATGCACCTAGGTTTTAGAGGAGGAAAATAGGAAAAAAAAGTTTGAAGCAAAAAATGTGGTAAAATATTTAATAACATCCCTTAAATCAGAAATCCTGTAGCCAGCCAGGTAAGCTACATTCAGACTATAAGACACACCCCCCTCATGTTCCTCCCAAATTTGGGGGGGAGTGTGTCTTATAGTCCAAAAAATACAGTAAATACTAGCTGTTACTATTATTACTTAATAATTACATTATAATTATTATTTAGCCTGGACATTTTTTTATGTTCAGTAGCAGAAAGCTTTGTAGCAAGGGCACTAGAGATCTTTCTAAATATTTGAGGTTGTTCTGTGGCAAGATTAAGTGTAGATGTTTAGCCCTTTGACCAAATTGTGATGTAGAATGGCAGATTTTGGCTGTCTAAAAGTGTTTAAAAGTTGAGTCTAGAATGATTGCTGGTATTAAGGTGGTTAGTTATTCCAGTATTTGGAGAGTTGAGCATATGACTTGAGATTTTGATTTGCTTTGATTTGGAATTTAACCAGTTTAGACCACTTATAAGTGAATTTTTCGATCTGATCATTTCCGTTCCTTAGGTTATATGCTTCTGACTTTCTATTTTAGGGCAGTGGTCTTAATTCTTTTTATGATCAGCGGGAATACTTAGGCAGAAGTGTTCATTATTGGAAGAAGGTTTTGCCATTATTGAAGACGATCAAAAAGAAGAGCAGTATTCCTGAACCTACTGACCCTCTGTTTAAACACTTTCATAGTGCAGACATCCAGGTAATGGAGGGTCTGGTCCTTGGTTAAATAACTGGGAATGTGGATTTCCAGTATGTAAATAAAGAAATGGAGGCATAAACTGCTTAAAATAATTGCCAGACTGTTTATTGGTAGTCTTGTTTAAATGCACCAGCTGGTACAAATAAAATATGGCACAAAAGAGTGTTGATGTTAATATCATTATTAGATCATATAAAATCCTTGGGAAGTTGTTTGGGTTTGATGTTCTGCCTTGAGGCAATTTGACTAAAAATTAATGTGTTTAGGCATCTGAAATCAGTGAATATGAAGAAGAAGCACACATAACATTTGCTATATTGGATGCAGTTAATGGAAATTTAGAAGATGCTATGACTGCTTTGGAATCTATAAAAAATGTTGTTTCTTACTGGAATCTTGCACTGGTAAGTAAAAGTACTTGATTTAAAATTTTTTTGTTTTAAAAACCTAATTGTTTCATAAAAGCATTCTTTGTATAGATTTTTCACAGAAAAGCAGAAGACATTGAAAATGATGCCCTTTCTCCTGAAGAACAGGAAGAATGCAAAAATTATCTGAGAAAGACCAGAGACTACCTAATAAAGATTTTAGATGAAAGTGATTCAAATCTTTCAGTAGTAAAAAAAGTAAGTTGCAGAGTTTTTGTTCTTATTATTGTGGTAATAATAAGTGGTAAGTGTTTTTGCCTTGGTTTTATATTTTGGTAGTTTTCAAAAAATGCTCAGTAATACCTCAATTAATGCACAAGAAGGGCTCTGTGTTTTAATATTTAATTAGTATTGCTTTGTCTTAGGTTTGATGTTTCTTTTTAAAAATTGAGAATCTGGGTTTATACTGTTATAAAAATACTTGTTGAGGAATTAGAAAACTTTTATAAGGCAGGACATTTATTTTTGTTGTGGCAAGTATTGCCATCTAATACTTGTTCTTTTTTTTTTTTTTTTTTAAGATTTTATTTATTTATTTTCAGAGAGAGAGGAAGGGAGGGAGAAAGAGGGAGAAAAACATCAATGTGTGGTTACCTACTGGGGACCTGGCCCAGGCATGTGCCCTGACTGGGAATTGAACCAGTGATGCTTTGGATCGCAGGCTGGCACTCTGTTCACTGAACCACACCAGCCAAGGCTAATATTAGTTCTTAATGAATTTTACAATTAAACATGTAACTGAAATCAACAGTAAATGGCCGAGAATTTCAGATCATTTCTTCTCATCTTCATCTGCTGTGGACTTTTTTCCAGCTCTTAAAAGTTTGAGACTGTCATGATGGTATTAACTTCAGTTATATTCAGTTTTACAAATATTTTGTTGATTAATTAGTATTGCTGCTCTCAGACTAGGCATTATGTTGTCTGGTGCATTCTAGCATCTATATTTTGCTCTACATTCGAAATCGGGGAACATTTTGCTCACATTGAAAAATTTCCTATGTTAACATTCTTCTGCCATTATTACAGCTAGAAGAAACAGTATAGACTTTAGAGTGAGAAGACTTTAGGTTACATAGCAGTTTCATGTCTGTTGTTAAACTATAAAGTGCTTATAATACAAACGTGAGAAAAGGTAAGTACAGTAATAAAATAAAAGCTTGCATTTACTTAAGAATTTTTACTTTGATATTTTTGCAAACTAAGGCCCTTGATTCATGCCTTTTGTTTTTTAGTTGCCTGTTCCCCTGGAGTCTGTAAAAGAGATGTTTAATTCAGTCATGCAGGAACTTGATGACTATAGTGAAGGAGGTCCTATTTATAAAAATGGTTCCTTGCGTAATGCAGATTCAGACATGAAACATTCTACACCATCTCCCACCAAATATTCTCTGTCGCCAAGTAAAAGTTACAAGGTTAGTGGGAAAGAAGTGAATTATTCTATTGTGGAATATGTTTCTGTTCTAAGTGTTTTAAATAACTGTTTTGTTATTTATTTATTTATTTTTAGTATTCTCCAAAAGCACCACCCCAGTGGGCAGAAGATCAAAATTCTTTACTGAAAATGATCTGCCAACAAGTAGAGGCCATTAAGGTAAATCACTTAATTTCTTTATCTTGCGCCTCCCTTATTTCAAGATTCCTACCTTGACCACTCCCTCACTTTCTAAAGCTGTTTAAAATGTTCTTTACCATGCTACTATAGAATCCTATGTTTTACATGCTGTGGTAACACTTACCATATTTTTGAAATTACTTATGTCTGCATCTTCCACTAGATATGAATCCTTCAAAGGCACCAACACTTTTATCCAAAACATAACACTATTTCTGGAGTAGAGTAGGTCACCAAGTGAATTGAACTAGTGAAAATACTAATTGTACCTTGGTCTATGAATTTATTTTCTCAGAATGACTTGGTTGTGCGTCTCATATTTATAGCTAGGAATTGACAAATTGTTTAAACTTCAGAAAACCATTTATATTTTTAATACTTTTGTATGAATTTGACTTAATTATGAAGGACATAGTTACATGTACATAATCTTATTTTAACTATATGAAAATGACCTTAACTACAAGGCTTGTAGGAATGTCTTTGGAATTGGAAGTAGAGGTAGGTTGTTTCATGTTCATTGGGCAAGAACTAAATCAGCCATACTTCTAAAATTACATCAGGGTTAATAAATAATTGTGTGATTTTCATAGTGCTATTAGCAGTGTGCGAGCATTGAAAATGCTGTTGGGAGGGGTACAAACTTTTGAATTTGCACAAAGATTTTTCTGTCAATTTTGTGTAATTGTGGCCTATTGTAATGTTACATACAATCTTGACATTTAGGATTCAGCCACAAATATTCTTCTTGTGGAAGGGTAGTGGAACACTATTCAATGTGCCTTGAAAGCTAGGTTCTAGTGCTGACTCTGTCACTAATTAACTACCTTGGGCCAGGCAATTGTTGAAACCATTTCTCAACACATTTTCTAGTTGTTCGAAATTTTAAAATTACGATTATTGTATTAACTGCATCTTCAAAACGATGGTCCAGATACTGGTAATGACCAGGAAGTTCTTCTTGTTGATACCACCAGTTTTTTATTTACACATGTACAGCATATGGACTAGAGACGATAGACAAGTGGGGAAAATTGGGTTTAGTTTGAAAATTTGAGAGATTTTTTGAACCCAGTAGATGATATGGCTGTTGGGAAAGTTGTATTTGAAAATGCCTGTAAAAGAGGGTAGCAGACATGCTGGACATGTATGTCTGTTATAGCTGCTCAGATACATGGGCCCATCCAGAGATACTTGATACTGATTTCAAAAGTGACCTGTTGTCTGATACCATGATAGTTTTTCTTTTTTTAAAGAAGTAATTTCTTGATAAATGCCTATTTTGTAAGGGACATTTTATAGGCTTTAGGGTTTGGGAGGGTATTGTCATTTAGTTGTATATGAAATGACAGAGATCTGAAAGCTAGCCACATAGATACCAAAGAAGGCCTTATGCCTACCCTTTTGTCTAGGCAGCGGAATGGTGTTACGAAAATATTTTTGGAGTAACATCTGGTTTCAAGTCTGTCTGTGCCATTTCCTGCATCTTTTTTTCTCATGTTAAGATGTAAGTTACTAATATTATGTAATGTGTAAGGATTAAAAACTTAGATAAAGTGCTTGGAATATATTATTACATACATAATAGAGGGTGGGCAAAAGTAGGTTTACAGTTTGTATGGAAAATAATAAAATAATAAATAGGAATATAGGAATAAACTGTATTTTGCATACTCACAACTGTAAACCTACTTTTGCCCTATCCTGTATATTCATAGCCAGTATTAGTTGTTTTTCATTTTCTAGTGGGGCATTTGAGCATCACCTTGAAGGATAAGTAGTGTTTTTTACATCAGATGTGGCTAAGTAGAAAGCTAGTATTGGGAGATAATTTGGAATGATGAGTAGTCCACATGGACTGAAGAGTAAAGCAGTATGGAAAGGAGATACACTGGAAGGATGTTTGCAATGATACTGTTGAGGACAATGAATGTCAGAGAAAGAAATTTAATTTGTAGGTACTTTCTTGGCTAGAGCTGAGCTTTAAAAAGATTGATTAAGGCAAGTGTAAAATGGAAAAGGAGATGAGGCCGTTTAGGAGGTTACTCAGTTGTTTACATTAGAGCTAACTCTAACCTAGAGCAAATGAACTAGGTAATGGTACTAAGGAATGAAAGAATGGGAGCAAATGAGCTGTTAACAAATTAAGGATCACGTTCTTAAATCAGCACCTGGTACTCCGATCTTATTGGAACGTACGTAGAATGTGTTAAAAGGCACTGTCAGGTATTTAAACCTAATATATATTTGCTGTATCACTGTTTTTAGCGTTATATAATAGCTTAATTTTTTTTTTTTAATTTCGTCTTCCAATAGAAAGAAATGCAGGAATTGAAGCTAAATAGCAGTAACTCAGGGTCCCCTCATCGTTGGTCTACAGAATGTTATGGACCAGATTCAGTGCCTGATGGATATCAGGGATCACAGACTTTTCATGGGGCTCCATTAACAGGTGAGTTGGTAACTGGATATATTAGTAAATCACTTATGTGCCCCTCCTTTAAATACATAACTTGTGAAATTCCCTTGTGTATGTACACTTGTTTTAAGATTTTATTTATTGATTTTTAGAGAGGGGGAGGGAGAGAGAAAGACAGGGAGAGAAACATCAATGTGTGTGGTTGCCTCTCGAGTGTCCCCTACTAGGGACCTGGCCTACAACTGAGGCATGTGCCCTGACTGGGAATTGAACCATCGACTCTTTGGTTCATAGTCTGGCACTCAATTCACTGAGCCACACCAGCCAGGGCTGTATATTCGTATACATGTCTGTATATGTCTGTTTATATGTTACTTAAGGTATATTTGATATTACTGAGATTTTTATAACTTCAAGCAGAAACAAAACAAGCTTATTTTGATACTGTGTATGTAAAGGATTAAAGAATAACCCTTTAACACACATGTCAGAGGAGCTGAGACTGAGGTGGAACTATAGCTTGTAATTGAAAAATTTTAACTAATATAAGTATGCCTTAAAAGATGCCTAATTAAAAACTTAAACTTCTCAGGCATTATTTTGATGAAATATTTAGAGATACGACGTTCATAGGAAATCTTGTTTGTTTTGAAATACATGGTCATACATAAAAGAAAGGAGTTTAAAGTTAGAGCATTTTAGAATATGAAGTTGAGTTGTATTACTGACATCTCTGAGCCAGTTTGTTTGAAACATGGAGATAATTTGACTCAAATGATAATTGTGAGTGTAAGGGTGGGTGTGCATTAGGTGTTTATTTACAGTATACAGTAAACACTTAATGAACCAAAGGGTACTAATAGTGCCTCCTGTGGGTTGTCTATGTGCAGAAGTGCTTTGTGTATGTGGTGTTACTTAACACAGTAACCCAGATTGGTAGATACTATTATTAGTCCTGATTTTATAGATGGGGAAATGGGTTTAGAAAGGTTAGGTAACTTACTCATTGTTGTACAAGGTAATTATTGCTAGATCTGGGGTTCAAACTCAAGTGGTCTCACTTTAAAGCCATTTGTCAGCACGATACCTTGCATTCAGGTACCCAGAAATGATGACAAAATTAAGTTTCTTTTATATGAGACTTGATTACTGAAATGGTATTGCATATTTTTTTTCTAATTAGTTTTAACCCAGGAAAGATTTAGAATGCTTTGATCTAGTTCAAATTAGTACATTAATGTGATAGTTGGGGGTTATACTTAAGGCTGCCCCACTATCCTTTTGTGACAGTGTCTTCTAAATATAGGCAAAATAATAGTCTCAATAAAGTCAAACTTATTAAATGTCATAAGTCATAGACAAATGTATGAGCTGTCAAGAGTTCAAACATTGCTTACTTAAAAACCTTGTGTACTATATATAGAGCCTTTTCTAGGGCTTCTTGAGTGCTGTGTGGAATTGATTACTTGGCACCTTTTGGGTCACAGTTTCCATTTCTTCTGTGTATAAGCGTAAAAGTCTTTCTGGTTGTTAAAATTCAGCTTGTCTCATTTTATTCTTGCAATTACCCTATGAAATGTGTAGAAGCAGCACATCCTCATTTTACAGTTGAGAAAAGAGGAGACCCCAGATAGCTAATGGACAAGGTCACAAAGCAGTTTTGTGGCCCGCAAAGGAGGAGGGCTCAAGTCTCCTGATTTTCATTCCTGTTATCACAGATTTTGGGTTTTCTTAATGAATGTAACAATATACCAACATGGTTCTTCTCTTTTGAAAATTAGATGATTAAAAAAAATGGTTAATAAACTTACAGGAAATATTAAGACATACTGAAAATTATAAAGAAAATGAAACAAAAAAGCTAACAATATCACATAGAGTTCTGTTAACATTTTGGAGCATTTCTTTCTGGTCTTTCCTCTTTGTATATATAAAGAAATTTTAATGAGATTTTTATCAAATATTATGTTGTGTGTAGATGAGTAAGCCTGTTTTTTAAATACTGCTTTAAGTTCTAAGCATTTTTTATTAAATATTTTTGAAAACACTATTAATGAATATGCTATTTTATCATGCGGAAGTACTGCAAATTTTATTTCCCAATTTTTGTTATTTCCAGTTTTTGCTATTATAATCTGTGGACACGTTCCCAGGATTGTAGGGTTATTTAAAAATTCTTTTGTGTTGGGAAATTGCTTTACAGAAAAGCTATGCCAATATTTAATATCACCAATATCTAATAGTGCCCATCTCTTTGTACGCTTGCCTAGTGTTAACTTATCAGTTTATAAGAACCTTTGTCAATTTTTAAGAACAAAAATAGTGTCAGTTTTTAAGTTTTTTATATTAGACTTGCTGAACAATTTATAATCTTTTATATTTCCCTAGTTACCTATTCATTTGGTGCTTTTTGTAGTAGGTTTGTAAGAATTCTTTAGTAGTTCTTCCACTCCCTGCCCCCCCCTATTTAACAGTCACTAGTTGAATTTCAGGCTTTGATTCTTGGCTTATATCCATTAGCTTGTTCTATGCCTGTTTACTCACCAGAATATTGCAAAATAACCATCTACACCAGGCAATTCCATTAGTTTTTCAAATTTAGTCTCAGGCTTCTTTGGCAATTTTTTAGACGTGGCTAGCTTTTTCTAGGTCTTTTTCAGTGCTTTCCAGGATTAATTGTTCAGCATCTCTTGGGTCACAATTTCTATTTCTTCTTCTGTATGGAGATTAAATAGTGTGTAAGTTGTATTGTTTTCTGGTAAAATTTTCATTAGACGGATCAAACAAATGACTGTTGGCAGTTTTACTCTCAACATGAGTGTCTTCTAGTTGTTGATTTCCTGGTAAAAATTCACACAGAACTGTTGGGGGAAATAGTTTGGACATTAGCATGAGTGTCAGTCATGATGTGTCCCCTGTCCCCTGAGCCAATGAGGAACATATATTTTGTTATTTAAGAGATCCTTTTTTATGAATTTTTCAGGTGAGTTTTGACCTGAACATTCTAAGCTCGAGTTTATAAAATGCAACCTTGTCATTGGGCACATTTTCAAGGCTCACTTCAAAAACATGGCCCTGAGGCCCTCAGATGCATTTTGATTCCTTAAACTCTTCTCATGACTAGTACGTTCCCAGTATTTCTGATGTTGGAACATGGCTATGAGCTCACATCATGTCCTCATTCTTGGAAAGTGGACCAACCACTTTCTTCTTGCTTTTTTGATGCTTGTGAGGTGCGTGTTCTCATTGACTATGGTACTTTTACTCTTCATGTGTCATATTTAGCAGTTTTTCCTAATTTGTCATTTGATAATTTTCTTTATGGTATGTTCTGATATGTAGAAATTAAAAAAATCTATGTGGTTTTGAATCTTTCTTTGATTTCTGTTGCTTTTGTACTTACAGTTCTTGCCTAGATAGTCTTAACTATAGTATAGATTTTGTTTAACAGTGTTTTCTTTCTTTCTTCCTTCCTTCCTTTCTTTCTTTTTTTTTTTTTAGTTGCAACTACTGGCCCTTCAGTATATTATAGTCAGTCACCAGCATATAATTCCCAGTATCTTCTCAGACCAGCAGCTAATGTTACTCCCACAAAGGTAACAAAGGAATAATTTATGCACTTATAAATACATCTTTTTTAATTGCTTAGGCTTCCTTCAAAGAAATTCAAGTAGTAGTTCAGCATTAGAACTTCTGTGTCCACAAGATACAAATATTTTAAACTTCTCTCCAGATACAGAAGTCATGCTTCTTAGTCATCTTATTTTTATGTTAAAATAAGTGTGAACATTTAGACTATTTTTAAATGGGGTAGTGGTGGTGGTGGGTTCTTCATCATTCAGTTTTGGCAGAAGTGGGACTAGAATGTCCTTGCTGAACCACTGTGTAGTATATATTTCCAGGCATGAAATATCTAAGACGCAGTATTACTACAACAGTAGTTGAATGTAAAGTTTAAAGACAGAGGGCTTAGTGCATTTAGGCCGTGGCTCTTGTGCTCATTGTGACCTTGAGCAAGTATCTTAACCTCTCTCTACATTGGTTGCCTCATATGTGAAATGAGGATAATAACCTTAATTCATAGGGTTTTTGAGGATATTAAAATGAGATAATATATGTACTTAAAACATTGCTCATTTGGCACATTAGTACAAGCTCAGTAAATCTTAGTCATCGTTATCATTGTTGATATCATTTGACATGTTGTTAAGGAATGAAGAATATATTTATCCTATACATTTATTATAGGAAATATTATTAAATGTTTAAGATGCTGTCAGTAGTTAAGACAATTTTTATTATATACCAAGAAGATATAATTTTAAGTATCTTTGTAAGTAATGCTGCCTTTTTTAAATAATGTACTGAATTACCTAATGATATCTTTACCTTATAATACTTGTTTGTGGCTTATGAAAATTTGTTTGTATCTAGTTACCTGTAGTTTTGTAGACAACCTTCAAAAATTTCAACTTTTTTTCTTTTAGGGTCCAGTTTATGGCATGAATAGGCTTCCACCTCAACAGCATATTTATGCCTACTCACAACAGATGCACACACCACCAGTGCAAAGCACATCTGCTTGTATGTTCTCTCAAGAGATGTATGGTCCTCCATTGCGTTTTGAGTCTCCTGCCACAGGAATTTTGTCACCCAGGGGTGATGATTACTTTAATTACAATATTCAACAGACAAGCACAAACCCACCTTTACCAGAACCAGGTTATTTCACAAAACCTCCAGTTGCAGCTCATGCTTCAAGATCTACAGAATCTAAGGTTATAGAATTTGGTAAAACTAATTTAGTTCAGCCTGTGCCAGATGAAGGAATAAGGCCATCTTTGACAGCACCTGTGCATACAACACAGCCAACTCCTTTTAAATTTAACTCAAACTTCAAATCAAATGATGGCGATTTCACATTTTCCTCACCACAGGTTGTGACACAGCCCCCTTCTACAGTTTACAGTAACAGCGAAAGCCTTTTAGGTCTTCTGACTTCAGAAAAACCTTTGCAGGTAGAGGGAGATGGTTGCAGTGCAGCAAAATCTGGTCAAACGATTGGACCTCGAAGTACATTCAATTTCGGAAGCAAAAGTGTGCCTGGAATTTCATTTACTGAAAACACAGGCCCAAATCAAAAGAATTCTGGTTTTCGTCAAAGTGATGATATGTTTATATTCCATGGTCCAGCGAAATCAGTATTTGGAACATCTGCTCCAGAACTGGCCAGCAAGAACCAAGAAGCAGATGGAGGGAGTGTACATGGTGATGATGATGACGATGGCCCTCACTTTGAGCCTGTGGTTCCTCTTCCTGATAAGATTGAAGTAAAAACTGGTGAGGAAGATGAAGAAGAATTCTTTTGCAATCGTGCAAAATTGTTCCGTTTTGATGCAGAATCCAAAGAGTGGAAGGAACGTGGAGTTGGCAATGTAAAAATACTAAGGCATAAAACATCTGGTAAAATTCGCCTTCTAATGAGACGAGAGCAAGTATTGAAAATCTGTGCAAATCATTATATCAGTCCAGATATGAAGTTGACACCAAATGCTGGGTCGGACAGATCTTTTGTATGGCATGCTCTTGATTACGCAGATGAGTTGCCCAAACCAGAACAACTTGCTATTAGATTCAAAACTCCTGAGGAAGCAGCACTTTTTAAATGCAAGTTTGAAGAGGCTCAGAATATTTTAAAGGCCTCAGGAGCAACAACAAGTAAGGCTATGAGAATCGTAAAAGAACCCACAAGTTATGACAACAAAGATATTTGCAAATCTGATGCCAGAAACATGAATTTTGAATTTCAAGTAGCAAAGAAAGAAGGATCTTGGTGGCATTGTAATAGCTGCTCCTTAAAGAATGCTGCAACTTCTAAGAAATGTGTTTCATGCCAGAATCTAAACCCAAGCAATAAAGAGCTCTTTGGCTCACCGTTCGTTGAAACTGTTTCCACTCTTAAAACTGGCCCAGAAAACCTTCCAGACAGGTTTGCATTGACGTTTCCAAAGGAAGAAGGTCACTGGGATTGTTGTATTTGCTTAGTGAGAAATGAGCCTACTGTATCTAGATGCAATGCATGCCAGAATGCAAAGTCTGCTAACAAAAGTGGATCTTCGTTTGTTCAGCAACCTTCTTTTAAATTTGGCCAGGGAGATTTGTCTAAGTCTGTTAATGATGATTTCAGATCAGTTTTTTCTATAAAGGAAGGACAGTGGGATTGCAGTGTATGCTTGGTACGAAATGAAGAAAGCTCTACAAAATGTATTGCTTGTGAGAATTCAAGAAAACAGAGTTTACCTACTTCTGTTCCAGCACCCGCTTCTTTTAAGTTTGGTGCTTCAGAGATAAGTAAAACTCCAAACAGTGAATTTGAAGACATGTTTGCTAAAAAGGATGGGCAGTGGGATTGCAGTGTATGCTTCGTACAAAATGAAGCAAATACTACAAAATGTGCTGCTTGTCAGAATCCTGGTAAACCGAGTCTGTCTACTTCCCTTGGTCCAGTACCTGCCTCTTTTAAGTTTAGTACTTCAGAGACAAGCAATGCCACAAAGAGTGGATTTGAAGGCATGTTCACCGAGAAGGAAGGACAGTGGGATTGTAGTGTTTGCTTTGTGCAAAATGAGAGTTCTTCCTTAAAATGTGTGGCTTGTGATGCCTCTAAACCAACACATAAACTTATTGCAGATACTCCTTCAGCTTTCACATTGGGCTCAAAGACTAAGTTAAATGATTCTTTTGGAAGTCAGGTGGCAACAGGATTTAAAAGTAACTCCTCAGAAAAAGCTTTTAAATTTGGCATCACAGAACAGGGATTTAAATTTGGGCATGTGGATCAAGAAAATACACCTTCATTTACATTTCAGAGTTCTTCTAATACAGACTCTAAGTCAACAGTAGAAGGATTTAATTTTTCTATTCCTATGTTTGCTGGTGGATTTAAATTTGGCATTCAGGAGCCAGGAAATCAAGAAAAGAAGAGTGAAAAGCCCCTTGAAAATGCCAGTGGTCTTCAGGCTCCATGTGTCAGCAGTGAGAAGAATGGTTGTGGTGTGATTTTTGGTCAAACTGGAAGCACTTTTACCTTTGCAGATCTTGCAAAATCAACTTCAGGAGAAGGATTTCAATTTGGCAAAAAAGACCCTAATTTCAAAGGGTTTTCAGGTGCTGGGGAAAAATTATTCTCATTGCAAAGTGGTAAAGTGGCTGATGTGGCTGATAAAGCTGATAGTTCTACTGACCTTGAGAAAGATGATGATGTCTATAAGACTGAGGACAGTGATGACATCCATTTTGAACCAGTAGTTCAGATGCCTGAAAAAGTAGAACTTGTAACAGGAGAAGAAGATGAAAAAGTTCTTTATTCACAGCGAGTAAAATTATTTAGATTTGATGCTGAGATAAGTCAGTGGAAAGAAAGGGGTTTGGGGAACTTAAAAATTCTCAAAAATGAAGTCAATGGCAAACTGAGAATGCTGATGCGAAGAGAACAAGTACTAAAAGTGTGTGCTAATCATTGGATAACAACTACAATGAACCTGAAGCCTTTGTCTGGATCTGATAGAGCGTGGATGTGGTTAGCTAGTGATTTTTCTGATGGTGATGCCAAACTAGAGCAGCTGGCAGCAAAATTTAAAACACCAGAGCTTGCTGAAGAATTCAAGCAGAAATTTGAGGAATGTCAGCGACTCCTATTAGATATACCACTTCAAACTCCCCATAAACTGGTGGATACTGGCAGAGCTGCCAAGTTGATACAGAGAGCTGAAGAAATGAAGAGTGGACTAAAAGATTTCAAAACATTTTTGACAAATGATCAAATGAAAGTCACTGAGGAAGAAAATAAGAATTCAGATGCAGGTGCTGCCAGTGTTTCTGACATAACCACTAAGCCAAATACTGAAAACACTGGGCCGACATTAGAATGGGATAACTATGATTTAAGGGAAGATGCTTTGGATGATAGTGTAAGTAGTAGCTCAGTACATGCTTCTCCATTGGCAAGTAGCCCTGTGAGAAAAAATCTCTTCCGCTTTGGTGAGTCAACAACAGGATTTAACTTTAGTTTTAAATCTGCTTTGAGTCCATCTAAGTCTCCTGCCAGGTTGAATCAGAGTGGGACCACAGTTGGCAATGATGAAGAGACTGATGTTACTCAAGAAGAAGAGAGAGATGGGCAGTACTTTGAACCTGTTGTACCATTGCCTGAACTAATTGAAGTGTCCAGTGGTGAGGAAAATGAACAAGTTGTTTTTAGCCACAGAGCAAAACTCTATAGGTATGATAAAGATGTTGGTCAGTGGAAAGAAAGAGGTATTGGTGATATAAAGATTTTACAAAATTATGATAATAAGCAAGTTCGCATAGTGATGAGAAGGGACCAGGTATTAAAACTTTGTGCCAATCACAGAATAACTCCGGATATGGCTTTGCAAAATATGAAAGGCACAGAAAGAGTGTGGGTGTGGACTGCATGTGATTTTGCAGATGGAGAAAGAAAGATAGAACATTTAGCTGTCCGTTTTAAACTACAGGATGTTGCAGACTCATTTAAGAAAATATTTGATGAAGCAAAAGTAGCCCAGGAAAAAGATTTTTTGATAACACCTCATGTTTCTCTTTCGACCACTCCCAGAGAGTCACCGTGTGGCAGAATTGCTGTAGCTGTGTTAGAAGAAACCACAAAAGAGAGGACAGATTTACTTCAGGGTGCTGATATAGCAGATGCAACTTCAGAAGTTGGAGACATGTCTGTCTCGTCTGAAACAGCAACAAAAGCAGTAGTTTCTCCTCCAAAGTTTGTTTTTGGTTCAGAGTCTGTTAAAAGCATTTTTGGTAGTGAAAAATCAAAACCATTTACATTTGGGAACAGTTCAGCTACTGGGTCTTTGTTTGGATTTAGTTTTAATGCACCTTTAAAAAACAATAGTGAAACTAGTTCAGTGGTCCAGAGTGGATCTGAAAGACAAATGGAATCCAGTAATTGTGAAGAGTCAGAGAACTCTGATATTAAGCAATCTTCAGATGGCAAAGTCAAAAATCTCTTCGCTGCTTTTCCAAAGGAAGAATTCTCAACTAATTATACATTTAAAACACCAGAAAAGGGTAAGCACTTAGTCTCAATAGATTAAGCAGAATTTTTAATTTATATTTTTCTTTTTAATGTTTATCTTGATGCAGGCTCTTTGTAGGATACTAATGTTTTACTAAAAGTTGGGTCATAACACATTTGCTCAGAGTTTTTTTCTCCCGAAAGTATTTTGCCTGCAAGTGTTCAAACGGTAACAGTATTTGTGTAAGTTATTTAGGAGATTGTAATAACTGGAAGATACCTCTGTCATGCTTAGTGGAGAGCACATGAATCCGATGCAGTATTGAAGTTTAGTCACTCATATACTTGAATCATGAATATTAACAAGTCTATTTTTTATTGTTATTTTCTTGTCACTCAAAAGAAAAAAACATGGCACTGAGATGTTCACATTTTATGTAAGGTAATCTTGCCAGTATTTATTAAATGAGCAAAGAATGAACCTCTTGGATAAATGCACATAAAACGACCAAATCAGTATAAATTGAGGGACTGTGGCTTCTTGTAAAGTCATATTCACTTTGATTTTATCAAAATGTTCAAAAACTAAATACTCTTTATTTTCTAGGGTTTAATTTTAGTCTTTTTAAATCTAATCCAATGGCTTTTTGGACCAGCATCCCTTCCTCACAGCCTGAGAACAAAGGTATAGAGTGAGCATTCTCGGTATGAGACGACATCAGTTTTGTTAGCGGCTGGTAGTCTTTAGCGAAGTAACTGTGGCTGTATGAAATTCAGTACTTAACACTACGGTGTGCATGTTAAAAAGTGCCAGTTGAAAAGCAAATAACTTTTGACTGGTGGTGTAATACCTTTTAATGCTGGTTTTTTTTTTTAATGTACTTGGACGTCATTGTTTTTTTCACTATTGCATAACATTATTTTGAGATAGGTTTATGTGGTCTTTACCTTTTGCTGCTTTGTACTTCCTGTTATTTTCTGTTCTGCTTAAAGAAAGACCTATGGTCTATCTAACCTTTATCTTTAGTCACTAATGTCAGCTTGTATGTATCCAAACCTATGATAATGACAGCATGTATGCAACATGATACAGAGTATCCCTTTAGAGCTGCTAGTTTAGTCATGTTTTAGAAAAATAATAGTATTTGAAAGCAGACCCCATTTTTAACATCCACCATTATATTTTTGGTATGTTATACATATATGTACAGATCTTTTGTAAAAGGCAGTGGAATAATAGAAGGTGGGATCTCTTAAAGACTTCAAAGGCTCAGTTAGGGACATTAAAACCCACTTCTAGTGTCTAAAAACATCTTGAGTAACCCAACTGTGTTATAGGTTGCCAAATAAGTACACTGATATGGTGACAATTCTTGATTTCTGGGACTTCCGTTTTAAAGTATACCAATTTTACTACTAGCTGAAGCAACTCTTATGCTTTATTTTAAAGGACGTAGTCTTTGAGAAATTGTGTGAGAAGTGTGGGCTTTTTTTCAGTAAAAGGTATATACTTGCATGCAGACTCTGTGGGCCCTAAATTAAGAATCCCTGGCCTAAGAGAAAATTTATCTATATATTATTTTGGGACAAAAGAGCATCACTGTTTCAAGTCTGAGTATGTCAGCTTCCCAAAGGATCTTAGAGGTGAAGACTTTAGATGTGAGGAAACTAGGACCCAGCAGGCTGTCTGATAACACCCAAGTTGTCTTTACCAGGTCACAGCAGAACTGAAACTGAATCTGTTCTTACGGTGTTTTTGTACTGTCCCTGGCTAGGAATTGACACCCACGTTATTGTAATGAAGGAGAGTGAGAAGCAAGTTTGATGTTGTAAAAGGGCTAGTTCTCCAGATCAGCACCATCCCATAGAAATAAGTATGACCTGTGTGTATAATTTAAAACTTTCCAGTAGCGATACTAAAAAATAAAAAGAAACAGGGGAAAAGTGAAAGGATTAAATTAATTTTAATCATTACCATATTTTGCTGTGTATAATGTGTACTTTTTGCCCAAAGTTTTGAGGAAAAAATAAGAATGCATATTACACATGGGTAGTACTAATTTTGTATTTATATAAATGTTTTTAATTCTTTTATTAAAAGAATTAAAAGTGTATCTGTTAAAAGTGTAACTCTAGAAAGCAATAACAATATCTGTATTTAAAGTAACATCCTGGAATATGACAGTCAGTTTTGTTTATAAATATAAGTAAATAAATAATTGAATTAAAAATTAAAATGAAAGATTTTTCCCCCTGAAAGTTTGGGCTAAAAGTGTGGGTGTGCATTATACACAGGAGCACACTATACATGGCAGAATGTGGTATTCAGTTTAACCCATTATATCCAAAGTACCATTTAAACTTCTAATCAGTATTAAAAACTGAGATATTTTACATTCTTTTTGGTGCCAAGTGTTTAAAATCCAGTGTGTATTTTTATACTTGTAGCACATCTCAGTTTGGACTGGCCACGTGTTAAGTGCTTAAAAGCCACATGTGGCTAGGCTACCATATTGGACAGTGACAGTTGGTACATAACACACTTCATGAATTGCTTACTTTTTCATTTATCAGTTTTGATAGTCAGAAATTCTTTTTTTTAGACTAGAGCAGATTACTTGAAGAATTATTTTTCTCTCCATGTTTTCTCCTTTTTTTTGTTGTTGTTGTTGTCCTTGTTGGTTTTTTAGCTATAGAAATTGTCTTAAATTCTTATAGTATTATTGACCTATAGGATAACAATTTTTATTTAATTTTACCTATTATTGTGCTTTGACACATGCAAAACTGGATGTAACTCAAATCACCTGCTATCCTCGGCAGTCGTTAACTTTCCTTGTGAGAACTAATCAAAGTAGGCCTTGCATTTGTTTCATATTTACAGCAGTTTTTACCTATGATTGCCTTAATCTTTTTTAGTTGTTGAAAATACATGCAGATTTCCCAGACTATTGTTTAGTATGTAAAATATGATAATGGCAGCATTTTTTAAAATACTTTTTTAAATTATAGCCACTAATAGTAATTTTTTTAATGATCATTAAGTAAAAGCATGATTCTTTATTTTGTTTTTAGTAGATTCTGTGTTCACTAAGCGTTTCTGATAGAACATTAAATTCTATAAATTAATGCCTACTACTAATTCTGATTCATTATTACATAGAGTTGAATCCACATCAGAGTATATGTGTTTTTATCAGTATGCTATTTTAACCTAAAGATAAGTTCATGGTTTTTATTTCTCTTAGAATATTGATGTTAATACATATTTAATCCCTTGTCTTTATCATTTTTTTTTTGACTTCTGTTACAGCAAAAGAGAAGAAAAATTCAGAAGACCCTCCCTCAGAGGACGATGTTCTCATTGTGTATGAGCTAACCCCAACTCCTGAGCATAAAGCTCTTGCAGGCAAACTTAAACTTCCTCCAACTTTCTTCTGCTATAAGAATAGACCAGATTATGTTAGCGAAGAGGAAGAGGATGGTAAATCTTTTGTTACTTCAAAAGCATTCTGTTCATGCTAATGATAGTAATTACAAGGTGTGGTTAAATTATTACTAAGCCTGCTTTTGCAACCCATCACTGCAATCCTTGCAGACAGATGGTTATTCTAAATGTAAGTGTAAACAGTCAGTGGATGTAATGATGGAAAGAACTGCATTCATTTATTAAGTAAGCATTTTTTAGTTGGCTACCATGAGCAGGGCAGGCATTTTGAAGGATTTGAAAACAATTATAATTTTCTTGGAGTCCTAGAGGGATGGGAGAGGGATAAGGTGGAAAGGGGGTTCTATTAAGGAAAACTTTGTGTGCCATATCAGAGTTTTTTGGCAGAGGAGCTGCAGAAAAGTTTCAGTAGGACCAATAGGATAGTCATATAAAGGTTTGGGTTGTGGGACATGGAGGTAGGTAGATGAGCTAAAATGATAGAGCAGCTCAAACGAGAGCCTCAATGAAAGTTACAGTGGTAGAGGAGGCATTGTGATATAGAATTGGCAAAATTGCTATTTGGATGTGGGGAGCAAGGAAAGGTATAAAGTGGGAGATCATTTCTAGATTTCTGTCTAGGAAAACTACTGACACTAGAAATTCTTTTATTTAATATTTAATAAAAATCAATTATACTTGAAGATGAAGATTTTGAAACAGCTGTCAAGAAACTTAATGGAAAACTCTATCTGGATGACTCAGAAAAATCTAAACCATTACAAAAAAATCTAACAGGTATGTTAAGTTAAAATTACCATTTTTAAAGATTTTATTTATTTATTTTTAGAGATAGGGAAAGGGAGGGAGAGAGAAAGGGAGAGAAACATCGATGTTTGAGAGAAACATTGACCTGCTGCCTCTTAACACACGCATCAACCAGGGACCAGTTGGCAACCCAGACGTATGCTCTGACCGGAAATTGAACCAATGACCTTTTGCTTTGTGGGACAGTGCTCAACCAAGAGAGCCACGTCAGTCAGGGCTATTTTTTATTTTTTTAAGAGGGGAAGAGAGGGAGAGAAACATTAATCGGTTCTCTCTCTCATGTACCTGATGGGGGGACCAAACCCACAACCTAGGCATGTACCCTGACCAGGAATTGAACCTGCAACATTTCAGTTTATGGGATGATGCTCCAACCGAGCCACACGGGCCAGGGGAAAATTACTATATTAAAAAAAAAGAATAGATTCTAGTTAAAAGGAACCTCCCAATCTGATTATTCTTGTAATTATCATATTTATTTATGTAATATGCATGTGGTGATTTAAATTATTTTAAAATAATATGAAGTGAAAAATACTGTTTTGGTAGTTCTTGTTCTCTACTAGCACTTGTTAGCTGGTTCTGTAATCTGTAGATTTTATTGAAGGCCATTGTTATAGAATAGTTGGATTTTGCCTGCTTTTATCTTAACTTTGTTTTGCTTGTGGTGTTACTGGATTTTCAGAAAATGAAAAAGAATGTATTATTATTTGGGAAAAGAAACCAACAGTTGAAGAGAAGGCAAAAGCAGATATATTAAAACTTCCACCTACATTTTTTTGTGGAGTCTGCAGTGATACTGATGAGGACAATGGAAATGGGGAAGACTTTCAGTCAGAGCTTCAGAAAGTTCAGGAAGCTCAAGTAAGAACACCTCCATTGTTTTCCTTCTGGTTCAGTTGACTTTGTTGATGGAATAAAATAGAATGTTCTTACCAGATGGTGTTAATGGGTTGTGGCTAGCAACTGGATTAGGCAGCCACCAGTCAGCTATGTCCAGATAAGAAGGAATTTTGTTCCAAGTTACCGAACCCACCCAGTGCAAGGGGCTGGGGGGAGGGCCTACTGCTCACCACCTACCAGGCAAAACTCCAAAGACAGAATTTCGTGGAAAGGATTGGAATCTTTTACTTAACAATCATATAGTTTGAAATAATAGCAACTCTTTGCCTCAAAGCCTGTTTCCTCTAAGACATCCAAAGAAAATCACCCTGCCACCCTCTGCCAGCTCAGTTCAAGGTTGCGCCAAGGAACCTCTTTTCCCACCCAGTAGTATTTATTATAAACGTAGGTGGCTTAGCTGGTTTCCAGTTGCTCTCAGCCTTTAGGCATCTTTAGGAGTCTGCCTTCAGACGTCCTACTTGTAGTTGCTATCCTCTTCCTTCTTGCTGCTGCCCCCAGTGTGTCTCTGTTCCTGGCTGGACAGGATCCACCTAACAGCTCCAGTTGCTGCCACAGATTCCTGCCCTCCCCCACACATCAGTTGCAAAGCCCTGCCCAGGCTGGAGCAGACAAGAAGGGGTAGGAAACTGCTGCTGACAGACATGTGCTAGAAGTGGGTGGGCAGTGGCCACTGACGGGCCCAAAGGTCCGGAGTCCAGAGCCTCCTCCCCTCCCCTCCCCTCCCCTCCTCTCCCGTCTTACCATCCCCCAATGCCTAGAGCCCAGGAACTCCAGTCCCTAGTAGCTGGGAAGGAGGGTAGATGGAAAAAGGAGCAGCATTTCCGCACTGCTTTTTAAATTCTTTCCCCCAGAATCCTTTGCGCGGCAAGCCTGTGTGCCCTGGTTGCCAGGACGACACACGTGTGCAGCTCAGCCCCTCCCCCATTTCCAGGGGTGTCCATGTTACTTACATAACAGACTATGAAGGTTCATCCCTCTGTATGTAGGGTTTTGGGGGATTGAGGTGTAGCATGGACTGTGCAGATAATTCTAAGAATGCCTACCTCAATACCAAGAACAGTATTAAGTGGTTCATTTTTCATACAAGTTCATTTATTCAAGAGTGGATAGGAAATTGCAGCATTGGAAACCTAGTTCCCTTGGCTTATTTTGTTCCTTGCTTTGTCAATAATTTTATTATGTGATTGCTTTCTTAGCTTGAATGTGGTGATAATTTGACTATCAACACCTTGGCATTTTAATTGTATTGCACAGAAACTGGAAGACAAGGTCCCTGTCTAGTAGTTTTTTTACAGTGTAATATTGACAGTATTCAGAATAGTTCCTTACCTCCTCAGGTAATACTATTTTATTGTTGGAAAGGTGGTTAAAATGAAATAGAGTCCCAGAGTTAGTTATGAATGCAGTGATTTAATTAAAGGATGTGTTGCCAGAGAGAGATGTGGTCCCACACATGGTCCATGTCTTAAGAAATTTACTGTCCTTTATAGTCTGTGACTAAGGAGTCTAGTTGGCCTACTCTTTTCAGCTGTCCACCTAGAATGTGCCAGCTATTCAGAAGGTTTAAACTTACTCATCAGTGCATATGTACTAATGGCTATCAGTTAATGTAATGACATCACTTTCTCATTTATAACTGAATACGTTTATTTGTGGAAGTTCTATGGAAGTTTTGCATCAGTGGCCTCTCTGTGCTAAATCTGAATAGTTTTAAAATCATCAACACTTTCCCTGGATCTCTGGAACTATATAACATGTAATTTCTGTTAATTATCGTCTATTATTGCTGGCTGCTAGAGGCTTTATCATGCAATTACTCATTCAGCAAATACAGTATTAATATAAATTTAGATTTTGCATATTGAAACAATTCAATTTACATGTGGTATCACTCTTATGTGCAAAACAAAAAAAATTAATCATTTAAGATGCATTTATTGTAAAGCTTAAAAATAAAAATGAAAAGTGTCAGTGCTGGTATGCAGACTGAATTGTATGTCATTTATTCTTTTTCCATCTTGTGTTGCCACATTAGCTGGTACACAGGACTTGGGTATTACTATTTTTTCTTACCCAAGGATATGTTTAATAATTTTAGAGAGAGAGAGGAAGTAGGAAAGAGAGAGAAACATTGGGGTGAGAGAGAAACAATGATTGGTTGCCTCCGGTATGCACCCCAACTGAGGTTTGAACCTGCAGTCTAGGTATGTTCCCTTACTGGGATACGAACCTGCAACCTTTTGGTATATGGGACGATGCTGCAACCAACTGAGCCACCCAGCCAGGGCAGTCTTGGTATCTTGTCAGTACTTTGTGAACCATGCTATTCATAGGTGTTGCAGTATCTTATTTGAGGTGATTATTAAATTATTTTAAATCATTTTTATAACTTACAATCTTATAAAATAGTCTATAACATTATCAGAATGGTCATTAAGTAGTAGTACAAGGGCTGTCCAAAAGTACCTTTGGTTCGGAAGTTAAATGTGATAAATCACTGTAATTGTTGAAAAAATGCCACAGTAAATTGTAATTTTGCAGGGGAGCACCCACACATGAAACAGAACTGTTAACTCTTAAAGCTAAAATATGCTGTAATGGATGGAGATTTGCATCCTTTTAGAATACATTAAAAACTTTACACTCAATGTAATTCATTTTGGATTATGCAAGGTCTTCAGATATGCAAATGTTTTACATAAAATGCCTGTCTACAGTACTTATAAGCATTTACTTTGAGCTACCATTATGCTGAGGATTTGGGATTCAGTATTGAACAAAATAGAAGTAATTCGATTTGTCTGCATGTAGCTTTTCATTTAGATACTCTTAAGGGGAAATGAAATAAAACACACCCCTCTCCCAAGTAATCTAGCCTATATTTATTGTGATACAACTTAAATACCATTTTAAAGCGTGCAATTCAGCGGTTTCTAGTATGTTCACCTGGTTGTGCAATCATCACATTGAATTTTAGAACATTTTTATCACTAAAAAGAAACCTTGTAACCACTGGTAGTTACCACCCTTCCCCATTTCCACTCAAGTCCTGTAATTCTAGATAACTACAGTTTAACTTTCTGTCACTGTAGATTTGCCTTTTCTGGACATTTCAATAAATTACCATAATATATGTGACCATTTGTATATGGTTTCTTTCACTTGTTTCCTAGGGGTATCTATATTGCTGCATATGAGATTTATTTCATTTCTTTGTATGGATAATACCACATTTCAGTTACCCATTTATCTGTTGTAGGGTATTTGGATTGTTTCAACTTTTTAGTTATGAATAAAACTTGTGGTACTCTAAACCATTTGACACATAGAATGAATGATCTTTGTGTTTCATTACATTAAGAAATAATGATCCCTTTGCAATAATTTTTTTTTTTCACATAAGTAAAATTCACTTTTGTAGTGTGTATTTTCTATGGGTTCTTATACATGCCTCAATTCTTGTAATCCCCACCACAGATCAGGCTATAGAGCAGATCCTCCCCCACGCAGCCTGTGGCAACTGCTGGTCTGTTTTCTTTTCTTGGTTTTTACTTATTTTTAGAGAGAGGGGAAGGGAAAGAGAGAAGGAGAGAAACATCAATCTGTGGTTGCCTCTCATGCGCCCCCTACTGGGTATCTGGCCTGCAACCCAGGCATATGTATGACTGGGAATGGAACCAGTGACCTTCTGGTTTGCAGGCCCACGCTCAGTCCGCTGAGCTACACCAGTCAGGGCTAACCTGTTTTCTGTTTCCGTATTTTTGCGTTTTCCAGACTAACAACTAACTGGAATCACATATGTAACCTTAGGTACCAACTTTTTTCACTCAGCATAATGCCTTTTTTTTTAACCTAAGTAGTATTTCATTATGTGGATGTACCACCATCTATTCATTAATCATTGAACATTATTTCCAGTTAATTTTGCTTTCCTCTAGTTTTTTAAAGTGGAAGTTTAATGATTTAAGACCATTTTTCTTTTTACTAAAAATATTTAATGCTGTGAGATTTTTTCTGAAGAACTGTGTAGCTCTATCCCACAAGTTTTAATTTTTGATATTTTTACTTTAATTCAGTTCAAAATACTTCTCCTTGAGGCATTCTTTTTGAGGTGAGATGTACATCAGATAGTTGTATGTTGCTTCCAAGTTATTTGGTGATTTTTCAGATATCATTCTGTTACTGATTTCTAATTCCATTATTGTCTGTGAACATATTTGAATAATTTCAGTTCTTAAAGATATAATGAGAGGGGATTACAGGAACTACTTTAAAGGACACATGGACCAAATCAAGGGGGAGGGTGGAGGTGGGGGAGGGAGGGGGGTTCGGCTGGGGTGGGGTGGAGGGATGGGGAGAAAAGGCACACAACTGTAATTGAATAACAATAAAAAATTTTAGTAAAAAGATACAATGAAAGCTGTCTTGGTGAATGCTCATTGTGTACTTGAGAAGAATGTGTAGTTTGCTGTTTGCAGGTGGTATGCTCAGTAAATGCTAATCAGATCATATTAGTTGATAATATGTTGTCCAAGTCTAATATATCCTTTCTGACTTCTTACCTGCTTGTTCTATTGATTATTGAGAGGAGGGTTACAAACATAATTGTGGATTTGTCCTTTTCCTATCAGTTTTTGCTTCATGTACTTTTTAGGAAGTGTTCCCTCTGCTTCTATTTTCTGGAAGACATTATAGGAATTGGTACTATTTTTTTCTTACATGTTTGATTGAATTTGCTATTAAAACCATCTGGGCCTGATAAGGATTTAATTTATAATACATAGATATAGGCCTATTGAAATTATATATATATTTTTTATGTGTTTTGGTAGATTGTGCCTTTCAAGGAATTGGTTCATTTCCTTTGTTGTCAAATTTGTGGGCATAACACTAGTCATGAAGAATTAAGGCTCTTCTTTCATTTCTGATATTAGTAATTTGTGTTCTTTCTTGTCTTGTTTAACCTGGTTAGAGAATTTTATACATTTTACTGACTTTTTTAAAAAATGAGCTTTTGATTTTGTTGATTTTTTTCCTCTTTTGTTTTCTCCTCTACTTTTCATTATTTCTTCTTGCTTTAGGTTTGATGTTTCTATAGCTTCTAATGGTGGAAATTTATTGACTTTAGATCTCTTCTATATGCATTTAGTACTATAGCGTTCTCCCTTCCTTGCTTTTGCTGCATTTCATAAATTTTGATAAGTTGTAGTTTAATTTTTATTTCAAAATATTTTTAATCGGTTTTGAGACTTTTGACATATGTATTTGAAAGTGTGCTATTTAATCTAAATATTTTGGGATCTTTCTAGCTATATTTCTGTTAATTTCTAATTTAATTCAGTTGTGAACTGAGACTATACTTTGTATGATTTTTGTTCTTTTGATTTTGTTGAGCTGTGTTTGAAGGCCCAGGTTCTGATTTTCCTTGATAAATGTTCCATGTGAGCTTTGAGGTATATACAGGGGTAGACAAAAGTAGGTTTTCAATCAACCACCTCATGAAGCAGTGGGGCTAACCCAAGCAGGTCACTGAAATTTAGATTTCTTTAGTGATTTTTCAAAGACTATAAGAACGTGTAAATAATGAAGGCCAGCAATTTGAGCACTTATGAGATTGTACCTTAAGTGCACTGTGCCATTGTGATATTCACTGTATTTTCCATTGCAAAATTCCCATTTGATTATTTTTATACCTTCTCCTTCTTTGCCGAGAATTTGTCTTATTTGCTTTAAGAATATTTGTCCTCACCTTTTGAAGCTTTGTTATGATAGCTTCTTTAATGTCTGTCATTCAACACATGAATAATTTTATGACATCCCTCACGCCCTAGCAAGAGAATGGGCTTTTCTTGGGACTCTTTCCATCTTTGCCATGGACAACTGCAATTTTCTGGGCTATTCTAGCACCCTGCTGGGTTATTAGGGGCGGTGCTGAAAACCTCCCACAATGTTCTCATCACCAGATTGTCCCTCAAGGTTTAATCCTCCTCCTTTCATCTACTTTCACAGGCTTCTTTTAGTTGCTTTATCTGTTTAAGCTAAGGTTGGTTGTAGGTATTGGGAGAGATAGGAAGGAGTGTGGAATAAGAGAGGTAAGGCGAAGTGTGCTACTCCATTTTGTCTACAACTCCAAGTCCTCGATTTATTTTAAAATAAGTTATGTGATCCTTTTTGTTAATCAGTATTTAATGGCAGTTTGTTGTTACTACTACTTTGCAGAAATCCCAGAATGAGGAAATGACCAGCACAGCTGACAGTGTGTGTACAGGTGGGGCTAAAGTGACTGTACCATTTTTATGTAAATACGAAGAACCTCATTTTATTACCAAATCTCTTGGTTCACCATCTATTTTGTCTGGAACTGTGGACAAACCTGTAGATTTGTCTACTAGAAAGGAGAATGATGCAGATTCTACAAGCCAAGGTAAAATTTGATATATGTTTTCAAAAATCTTCTCTGTATACATTATATAAAGTACATCTGTATGATTGAAAAGATAGACTTTTAAATGTAGATCCTAGAAAATCCCTTTCTTAAACAAATTTTGAAATATATACCGTATTTTCTGGACCATAAGACATATGCACCTAGGTTTTAGAGGAGGAAAATAGGAAAAAAAAATTTTGAAGCAAAAAATGTGGTAAAATATTTAATAACATAAATAATATTTCACCAGTGTAAATGTAAGCTACATTTGGATTATAAGACGCACCCCTATTTTTATCCCAATTTGGTGAGGGGAGTGCGTCTTATAGTCTGAAAAATACGGTAAAGGGGGTGTAAGATACAACTGTGCTTTCATGGAAATTTTCTTTGTGGTAGTATTTTCATTTGTAGTGCCCCTCTTATTCACAGCAGTACGTTACAAGCACTACAGTGGATGCCTGAAACTGCAGATAATACTGAACCCTATATATAGCTTTTTCACACGTGTGTGTGTGTGTGTGTGTGTGTGTGTGTGTAGACAGACAGACAGATAGACAGATAGTCTTCCCTCTGTATCAGTGGGGGAATGGTTCTAGGACTCCCTGTGTCCTGCCCCAGAAATACCGAAATCTGTGGGCTTACTTTGTGTAGTTTCTTTTCAGTAAATTCTGGAAATGTACTTTCTCTTTCCTATGATTTTTTTTTTTTTATTGTTCAAGTACAGTTGTCTCCATTTTTCACCCACCACTCCCACACGCACCACCCATCCCCTCCTCGCACCCTCTATTCTCCCAAACTTTGACTATATCCATGTGTCCTTTATACATGTTCCTTGACAACCCTTCTGATTTTTTTCTCCATTATCCTCCATCCTCCCTACTGGTTGCTGTCAGATTGTTCTTCATTTCAATGTCTCTGGTTATATTTTGCTTGCTTGCTTGTTTTGTCGATTAGGTTCCACCTGTAAGTGAGATCATATGGTATTAATTTGTCTTTCACTGCCTGGCTTATTGCACTTAGCATAATGCTCTCCAGATCCACCCATGCTGTCACAAAGGGTAGGAGCTCCTTCTTTCTACTGTATAGGATTCCATTGTGTGATTGTACCATCTTTTTTTAATCCACTCATTTACTGATGGGCACTTAAGTTGTTTCCAACATTTGGCTACTGTAAATTTTGCTGCTATGACCATTGAGGCACATAGGTTCTTTTGAATTGGTGTTTCAGGACTCTTAGGGTATAATCCCAGCAGTGGAATTGCCGGGTCAAAAGACAGTTCCATTTTTAGTTTTCTGAGGAAATGCCATACTGTTTTCCACAGTGGCTGCACAAGTCTGCATTCCCACCAACAGTGTACTAGGGTTCCCTTTTCTCCACAACCTCGCCAGAACTGGTTTCGTGTTGATTTGTTTCTGATGGCCAGTCTGAAGTGGTATCTCATTGTGGTTTTAAATTGCATCTCTCTGATGGCTAGTGATGCTGACCATCCTTTCCTATATATCTGGGCTCTTTGTATGTCCTCCTCGGAGAAGTGTCTGTGTCCTTTGGACTATTTTTTAATTGGGTTTTTTGTCTTCTTGGAGTGGAGTCGTGTGAGTTCTTTATATATTTTGGAGATCAAACCCTTGTCCAAGGTATCATTTGCAAATATATTTGTCTGTGTGTTTGGTTCCCTTTTCATTTTGCTGATGTTTTCTTTAGCCGTGCAGAAGCATTTTTTTTTTTAATTAAGTCCCATTTGTTTATTCTTTCCTTTATATCCCTTGCTCGAGTGGACATGTCGGTGAAAATGTTGTATAGAATATGAGATTTTGCTGCCTATGTTCTCCTCTAGGACTTACAAAGTGTTGCGACTTAGGTTTAGGTCTTTTCTGCACCTTGAGTTAAGTTTTGTGTATGTTGTAAGTTGATGGTCGAGTTTCATTTTTTTTGCATGTAATTGTCCAGATCTCCCAAAAGCATTTTTTGAACAGGGTATTTTTACTCCATTTATGCTTCTTTCCCCTTTGTAGAAAATTAATTGACCATAGAAACTTGGGTTTATTTCTGGGCTCCTTATTCTATTCCATTGATCTGTGTATCTGTTCTTACGCCAGTATGAAGCCGTTTTGATTACGTTGGCCTTGTAATACAGTTTGATATCAGGTATTGTGATCCCTCCAACTTTATTCTTCTTTCTCAAAATTGCTGCAGCTATTCAGCATCATTTATGGTTCCATATACATTTCTGAAATGTTTGTTCTACATCTATGAAATATGTCATTGGTATTTTCATAGGGATTGCACTGACTGTATAAATTGCTTTGGGTAGTACAGACATTTTGATCATGTTCCGCCAATCTGTGAACATAGTGTATGCTTCCATTTGTTTGTATCTTCCTTAATTTCTTTCTTCAGTGTTGTGTAGATTTCTGAGTACAGGTCTTTTACCTCCTTGGTTAGGTTTATTCCTAGGTATTTTATTTTTCTTTTTGCTATATAGCAAATGGGCTTTTTTTCCTGATTTCTGTTTCTGATATTTTGTTGGTGGTGTACAAACATGCCTTCAATTTCTGAATATTGACTTTGTATCCCACTATTTGGCCAAATTCACATATTAGATGGAGTAGTTTTTTGGTGGAGTCCGTAGGGTTTTTTATGTACACCATCATGTCATCTGCAAACAGTGACAGTATTAACCTCCTTCTTTCCAGTTTGGATGCCTTTTATTTCTTTTTCTTGTCTCAACGCTGTGGCTAGGACTTCCAATACTATGTTGAATAGAAGTGTGAAAGTGGACACCCTTGTCTTCTTCCTGATCTTAATGGGAAAGCTTGTACGTTTTGCCTGTTATGTATGAGGTTGAGTGTAGGTTTCTAGTATATGGCCTTTATTATGTTGAAGTATGCTCTCTCTACTCCCATTTTGCTGAGTGTTTTTATCACAAATGGGTGCTATACTTTATCAAATGCTTTTTCCACATCTATTGATTTGATCATGTGATTTTTTTCTTTCCTTTTGTTTTTGTGATTTATTTCATTTATTGATTTGTGAATATTGTACCATCCTTGCATCTCTGGGATGAATTGGACTTCATCATGGTGTATGATCTTTTTAATGTATTGCTGGATGTGGTTTACCAATATTTTGTTGAAGATTTTAGCTCCTATGTTCATCAGCAATATAGGCTTGTAGTTTCTTTTGTTGTGTCTTTTTCTGGTTTTGGGATTACTGTGATGCTGGCCTCATACAAAGAGTTTGGGAGTCTTCTATCATTTTGGGTTTTTTGGAATAGCCTTAGAAGGATAGGGGTTAGGTCTTCCTAAAATGTTTTATGAAATTCTCTTATTAAACTGACTGATCCAGGGCTTTAGTGTGCAGGGTTTACTGCTTTGATTTCACCACTTGTTTTCCGTCTGTTCAGGTTTTCTGCTTCTTCTTCATTCATTTTTGGAAGATTGTATTTTTCTAGAAATTTGTCCATTTCACCCAGGTTTTCAAATTTCTTGGCATATAGTTCTTCATTGTAATTTCTTACAATCCTTTACATTCCTGTGGTATCTATTGTTATCTCTCCTCTTTCATGTCTGATTTTAGTTATTTGGGTCCTTCTATTTTTTCTTGATGAGTCTACTTAAAGGCTTGTCGATTTTGTTTATCTTTTCAAAAAACCAGCTCCTGGATTTATTGATCCTTTGCATTGTTGTTTTAGTCTCTATGTTGTTTAATTCTGCTCTGAATTTGGTTATTTCCTTCCTTGTACTCGCTCTGGGCTTTGTTTGTTGTTTTTCCTCCATTTCTTGTAGATGTATGGTTAGGTTGTTTATTTGAAATGTTCTGTCTTTTTTACATAGGCCTGTATCACTATGACCTTCCCTCTCAGGACTGCCTTTGCTGTGTCCCATAAGTTTTGGACTGTTTTGTGTTCATTTTCATTTGTTTCCAGAATCTCTTTGATTACTTCCTTGTTCTCATTATTCACCCATTCATTGTTTAATAGCATGGTGTTCAATCTTCACGTATATGAATGTTTTTGAGTTTTTAACTTGAGATTGGTTTCTAGTTTCAGGCCCTTGTGGTTGGAGAAAATGCTTGATATGATTTCAATTTTCCTGAATTTGTAGAGACCTGTTTTGTGTGTTGTCATGTGGTCTGTCTTAGAAAATGTTCCGTGTGACTTTGAAAAGAATGTATATTTTGCTTATTTGGGATGAAAGGCTCTATATATATCAGGATGGATATATATATATATATATATATATATAATTTATTTATTTATTTAATGGTAGCTAGCCTGAGTCTTTGGTTTCCTGTTCAGCTAGCCCCATATTACCTGCGTCGTTTGCTGCCTCATGCGAGTCCTCTCAGCCAGCCCCGTCTTGCCTGTGTGGTCTGCCGCCTTGCTGTGGGTCCTCTCCGCCTGCCTGACTGCCTGTCTCTGTCCCTCCTACCAGTCTGCTGAATGTTTCTTTAATTCCTTGGTTGTCAGAGTTCCATGCATTTTGATTTTCTGGCACATCTGGTAGCTTATTGTTTTTAGATTTGTTGTTATCCTCCTCTTGGTTGTGCAAGGAAGCGAAGGGTTTCTACCCACACCTCCATCTTGGCTGGAACCACCCTATGTCTTTTGATTGGAGCATTTAATCCATTTACATTTAAACTTATTATTGATAGGTACTTACTTATTTTTCCCTCTTTGTACCTTTGTTCCTCTCTCTCTTTTTCTTCCTCTTCTTAAAGCAGTCCCTTTAGCATATCTTGCAATGCTGCTTTGAAGTCAGTTGACTTTTGCCTGGGAAACTCCTTATTTCGCCCTCCATTTCAATTGAGAGCCTCGCTGGGTAGAGTAGTCTTGGTTGCAGGCCCTTGCTTTTCATTACTTGGAATATTTCTTAACATTCCCTTCTGGTTTGTAGTGTTTCTGTTGAGAAATCTGTTGCTAGCAAAATCGGAGTTTTCTTGAATGTTACTTCATGTTTCTGCTTTGCTGCTTTTAAGTTTCTCTCTTTGTCTTTTAAACTTGGCATTTTAATTATGATGTATCTTAGACCATAGGCCTGTTTGGTTTCGTCTTGATTGGGATCCTCTGTGCTTAATGAACTTTCTTGGCTTTTCCCTTCTCCAGGTTTGGGACGTTTCTGTCATTATTTTTTTCAAACAGGATTTATATCCCTTGCTCCTTTTCTTCTCCTTCAGGTATTCATATGATTTAAATGTTGTTGTGTTTCATGTTGTCTTGTAGTTCCCTTAAGTTGTCTTCATATTTTTTGAATATTTGTTCATGTAGCTGCTCTTCCTGGATATGTCTTTCTACCTTGTCTTCCAGCTCACTAATTCGTTCTCTGCTTCATCTAGCCAGGTTGTAGTTCCCTCTAGTGTATATGTGTGTGTGTGTGTGTGTGTGTATGCATATATATATTTTTTATTTCAGAAATTGTATTCTTCATATCTTCCTGGTTCTTTTTATAGTTTCTATTCCTTTTTCATACCCTTGTTGTTCCCACTCAGTTCCTTTATAGTTGTCATTGAGTTCCTTGACCATCCTTATAACCATTATTTTGAATTCTATATCTGATAATTTGCTTGCCTCCATTTCATTTAACTCTTACTGGGGAGTTTTCTGTCCTTCTGATTGCAGGTTCTTTCTTTGCCTCCCCATTTTAGGTGACTCGTTTTGTTTGTTTCTGTGATTCCTATTGCTCTGCTTTTCCTGCTGTTCTTCTGTGTACTTCTGTGATAGGAGTTTTATGGGACTCAGTGGCGCAGTCTCTTTGATCTCCTTGTCTGTATGCTCTCTGGTGTTGTTGCCCTTTTCTTCTATTTGTGTGGGCTTTCTTGTTGTACTTGTCCTTTTCCTGTTGTTGGATCCTTTTCTGGTGGGTTTTCCCCTCCAGCGGGTATTTACAACTTCCACTTTGTCTTGTGTGTGATCAAGGGCAGGGTGAAGGTGAAATGGAGTAAGACAACAGGAGTGTATTCTATGGGATTTAAAGTACTGCCAAGTAGAGAAGAGATAGGAGATATTTTGGAGAAGTACAGCAATAACTGTGATATTTCACCCAACTAGCTAGCCACTTTGTATAAAAGGTAAAAAAGACTCTTATTAGAGGGGAAAAAGAATGTGAGCTGACTCCAGAAAGCTGAGTGGTTATGTGAGGTTAGGTGGTGAGATACAGTGGGAGTAAGTGCTAGAAACTTTGCATAGTGTGTGAGAGGATAAAGTTAACTAAAACAATAGTAAAGCTCAGGAAGGTAGTGAAGTGGACCAAGACCAGGGTGAGGTGCTGTGTGGGAATTGGAACAAGAATAAAATGACAAGAAATACATGATCTGAATAAAAAGAATAAAAAGTACAAGACCAAGAGTAGCGTGTTATTGGAATTTGAGTGAAATGGAGGAAGAGGAGTTAAAATGAAATATGAAAGGGAGAACAAAGAAAACCAGTCAAACAATGAAACAAACAAAGGAAACTAAACAGAAGGAATAGAAATAAAAAATAATAATAATAACAGAAACTACAAACAAAAATAAAAGGTAAAAAGGGGAACAAAGAAAACTAATCAAACAACAAAATCAAACACAAAAAACCAACTAAATGGAAAGAGAAATAAAAAATAACAAAAACAAAAAAATAAGATGTAACTTTCTGAAGGATAGTAATGTGAAATTTGTCTCAGCTTTTGGTGTTAGCCTTCTGAATTCTTTCTGGATCTGTCTTTGGTCTTCTCATAGCTTAAGATCTTATTGTCTTACAGTTGAAAAAAAAGAAAAGAAAAAGCCTCCTGCTGACTTTAAACGTGCCAAGAGGTTTCCTGGATGCTGTAGGCAGAGGGAGGCTGGGCTCTGTTCCTTCCCTGTTGTTCAGTGAGGTTGGGGGCTCAATCTGGGCTACAGTATTCACAGGTGCCCAGTTTCCAGCCCACACCCTTACAGCACTGTATGGCCCATACTATCTATCCACTCTATGTATATTTGCCAGGTGGGAGCCTGTAATCCACCTCGTTGTGCAACCCTTTGATTAGTCTCTGAGGTGCACTGAGTGGGTGCAAATAGTCCCCTTCCTCCTCCCTCTTTGTTGGCCTGGGCACCGCTCTTGTGTGAAGTCCCTTCAGGGCAGTTTAGTTCTGTTATTGAAATAAGTCTCTCTGGACCCTGCTACCTCCTGAGCCTCTGCTGCCCACCTTTGATCAATCTGTGAGGTGCCCTAAGTGGCAGCACATAGCACCACCCCCTCCACCCCCTTTGGTGGCCAGGCAGCTATGCTGGAGTGGCCCTTGCATGCACAGTGGCTAAGAGCCTTTTTTTAGTGAATTCCCTGTGGCCAGCCATTCCTAACAAGCTCCCAGTTTTCCACATAAACCAACTCTCTGAACAGTCCAGAGACTCTCTGGGTCATGGCCAGTCATGGCCCATCTCTTCTCCCATCTCTAGGTGTCACCTGGCTCCCCAATTTCTCTGGTACTGTCCCAGCCAGCAACAGTCCCAGCTGGGATATGCCTCCAGCTGTGTCTCTTACTGCGTCTATCCCCCCAATGAGTTTAAGCGCCCAGGTCTCTCCTGGCAGGGGCCTTTGACTTCCCTGGTCTGGGAGGGGAGGGAGCAACTAAGTTACAATTACTGATCGGGCTCCCCTCCAAAGTTCCTTTGGCAGCTGGGGTCTCCAGCGCACAGCCTAGGGACCTCCTAGTCAGCCTACAAAATCTCCTTACTATCAGTTTTTAAAAGTACTTTGCAACCTTTGGCTTCCAAACTTCACATCAGCTATGATCCTGTTGGCTGTTCACTCTGTTCTTTGGAAGATAGGCTACGTGTCCCAGTTGGGTGTATGAACAAGTGGGTTCAGCTCCTACCTACCTTGCCTCCATCTTCCAGCCTTATGATCTTAACATTTTCCTTTCTCTAGCTTACTTTATTTTATGAGTATAATATATAATGCATGTAACATACAAAATATGTGTTCATCAGCTTCTGGGCAACGGCAGGCTATTAATAGTTAAGTTTTGGGAGAAGTCACATGTTATTTGTGGATTTTTAATTGTGTTTGGGGGGTTGGTTCCCTTAACCCCATAAAGGTCAGCTGTTTTTAAATGTCTTTCTTTTTTAAGTTAAATTAAATCAAGTAGTTGGTTATAGTAATCAATATTTAATATGTTTTACCCCTTTTTCATTTCATTTGATATTAGGAGAGGGGAATGTTTTAAAATTGTATTGCTTTATATGTATACATTGTCTGTGTTACCTAATTTTTTTCAAAGTAGTTCCTGAGTAAATTACAAATATTACATGTTTAGGCACTTTGGAGTCTTAAAATGCTAGAAGAGTAAGTTACTTCAGACCTAATACCACATTTTCAGATGGGGAAAGTAAAGCATAGTAATTAACAGATCATGCAGCTGCACTCTGGCAGAATTAAGAGGAGACCCCAAAACTCCTGAAGACCAAATATTTTTTTAAAATTCAGGTTTTATGAGCTTATCATTTATAATAGAGAACACAGAAATTCTTTATGAAGGTGTTTCCTAAAATCCTGCCTTTGAGTTAATGTTTTAGATTATAGAAGACAGCATTAAGCTGAAACTATATGCTTGTATATCTCATGTAGTATAGATCTACATTACATTTTTAAAAAATTATATTTGGCATGGTATTGGTGTAGTGTGCATTGAGAATAGTACCTGTAAACTTAGAAATTCTGAAGAAGCTCAGAATTGTCTGAATTTTGTAACTTTTCTTCAGAGAAATAACATGAACATAAATGTTTCACATCCAACCCCCAAACCCCTCAGTAGTAAAGAAGATTCTACCCCCATTGGCTCTGGGTCCTCAAGAAAACTTTGATATTTAACGTATATTAAATGAAATATTAAATTATCTTTTACTTTTACCAGTGGAAAGCAAAATGATTTCATTTGGATTTGGAAGCAGCACAGGGCTGTCATTTGCAGACTTGGCTTCCAGTAATTCTGGGGATTTTGCTTTTGGTTCCAAAGGTAAGATTAGGCAAAGGGATTTTAATGATTATGGTACAGAATTTAAGCACAACTGAAAGAACTAGACCTTTGCCAAAGTGTTGTAACTAAGTTGGACATTTCTTCGCCTGTTCCCACCCTCCAGTTCATTTAGTGTTTTTAATAAGGAAGGGCTTCTATATTTTACTTTTATTTTTGACATCTATTATTATAATCATAAGAATTTTCTCTTAATTGTATATACATGATGCTGATAGTCCCTCCCCTTCCTGAAATACAGAGCCTTCTTTCCAGTTTGGAATAACCTTGATTTTGGTACATTGTTCTTTTAGTTGTACTTTTAAATTTGATTGGTTAATATTGCAAGATTTGTGCACCTGTATTTTTTAAGATTATTTTGTACCTTTCTATTTTTGCAACATCCTTGATTATATTTTAATCAAGGTCCATGCTAATTTATTGCGCTAAATTTATAATTGGTCAGCTTTCCTGTCTTTTTCAGTGGTTTCTCTTTCTCTCTTCCTTTTTCCCTTTCCCTTTCTCTTTCTCTTTCTCTTCCTCTCTTTTCTTTTTTTCTTCCTCTGCTATCTTTTGTAGAAAACCCATATCTTTGTTTCAAGTTTTTGGCACGTTATATTTTCTCATTCTTTTTTTTTTTTTAATTTGTATTGTTATTCATATTTTCTCATTCTTAATAATTGTTCTTGTACAAAATGTTTGATTTGTGGAATAAATTTCATTGAAGATATATACTTACATGACTAAATCTAATTCAGAAATAGTGTTCTTCCCTATCACATATGTACACTTGTTTTACACCTCCTGGCACTTAAGAAAACACATGTTAGGTAACACTTCTGAGAATTACCTTCAGATTTTATGTTATGTTGGCATTTATAACTTCACGGATGTCAACTTGCTTTATTTTTGTTTTAATTTATTAAGTAACCTGAAATCACAGGATAAGAAATCAATTAATGTAGTGGTATAGTGGGTACAATTCTCCACAAAAACAATGCCAAGTAAAATTAATGTGCTAGGTTGCTTGTTATAGTACCCTATCTATACTCTACAAAGTGTGAAATAAGCAAGGCTCAAATCTCATCCCAGAGGCATGCTTTAAGCTTCACCCACTGACATCACTTCTTACCATCACCTGTTATTTTTCAGCGAGATTATTCAACCTCTTTTTAAAACTGCATTTCTTAATTTTATTTGTTCTTAGATCTGACAGAAGTTTGTGCTGTGTATCTCAGAGAAGCAGCTTTTGGTTTTTTATCAGTTCTTTTTTTACTTTCATTTTTTAATATTGTCAGATTTTGCCATTGCTTTCTTTAAATTCTTGTTACGTTTTTGTATTGAGTGCTTTCTTTATTTCGTAAGATTGTGCCAACAAGTGCAAAATAGTATTTAAAAACCGTAAATCCCCTGGAATCAATTTTCTTTGTATCCCATAGGTTTTCAAAGGGGATCTTCAAACTGTTGTAAATTGCTTAATAATTTAGAATTTAGTCTTTTGTTTTTCATTAAGAGCTTGTAGGACTTAATTTTTTAAAGAAGTTATCAACTCACTATCATTTGGGTGTCTTTTTTTTTTTTAGTTGTTCCTAGTATTGTACGGACTTTTTTGATCTTAACATTTTTGGTTTTGTTGTTTATTTTTTAAAGTTCTCTTACATATTATTTCTGTGGTGGTTACTTTTTCTCTCTTCGTTCATTTTTTGTTATTTTATTTTAATTTTGTTCCTTCTTCTATTAATTTTCTGTAAGTCCTATTCACACAGGTGTATAACCATTTCATGTCTGTTGTGTATTAGTTCATATGGAAACTAAGAGAATAATAAGAAACACTTGCTTACTATTGCTGCCTTGGTCAATGATTGCTATTTTATCATGTTTCCTTCAGATTTAGTAGTATTTTCATTAAACCTGGACATGTAGTGGAAGCCTCCTAGGTACTATTATCTAGGCTGTTATCATGAAATTGATACTGATTATTGAAATGCTTATTTTTATACTTTGCTTTATGAATTCTTCCTCTAGGTCCCAAGAGGATGATTAGTGGTTTTCAACTCCTGCCTTCCTATTACAATTTCCTGGGAGCTTTCAGAAATTCCCCAAACCACCTGATAGTTATATTGGGTTCCTTAAGAATGGTACCGCAGGGATTGGTGTTTTACACAAGTTCTTGGTGTGATTCTGATACATACCCAGCATTAAGAACCATTGCATTACAGGAATTTTGGAAGGCAGCTGTGCTAACCACTATACCACCAATGCGCATTACAGGAATTTTGAAATTTTCTGCCATACCCTCCAAGGGTATTTGGGATAATTTTTAAAGTTTCTCTGCCTGCGAGGTCCTAAATCAGTTATTTTTGAGCCCTAAACCTGAATATCACCTAGACCCATGGTTACTATTCTCAGGAAATCCCCACACAAATACTTGCATTCATTTGCAGTATTGTAAGGATTTTTGTCTCTCGTTAGTTTTTTTCCTCCTTATTAAATCTGGCTTAGAAGGAGATACTGTTACAGTTACTTATTTTGTCCTTTTTTCACTGTGCCAACTTTTTAAACGGTCTGTTACATTTTTTCTGCTTTATGTGTTTTTAGCACCAGATGTAGGGTTCTCTAAGTAGGTAATTCTCATCATCAAGTGATGAAAAATTAAGCGTGGTTTCCTTCCTGAGATAGTGGAGAATGTATTAGCAGACTGGGTCATCTCTGCTTAGATCACGATGAAGGAACTTTTTAGTTTTTACCTCTCCAAGCTATTAGGGAAAGAGAGTAAGTAGTCTTTGTTCTTCTGAATGGGGATGAAGATCCTTTTCACTCCTCACAATCTAGTATCCCTTGAGGATAGTTAGAGTCAGTGAACCTCTCCCAAGGCCTGGCAAAGAAATCTAAGCTCCAACAGTCATTCCTTCAGGAGGAATTTGAGGTAGAGAAGTTATAAACATAATTTTAGACTGCTTTGACTAATTCAGAAGTAGCAGATTTGGACTCTTTGAGGACATATTTAGGTTCAAAGCTGTTTTTCTCATGTAATAAAATGTTTTATAAAATAAACTACCTTTGGAGCTGAGCTAAGTTTTGATAACTCCAAGGTATGTACACTTAAGAACCTGTTTCATTACCTGAAAGTTCTTATGTCGTTTAGTAGTATAATGAGAGTCAAATGATGTAATCTTTGTATCTCCAAGCATAAACAGTACTAAATGTACTGTGTACTCATTACATGGGTTAACTTTACATAATAATGTAATTTTAAACTTTATTACCAGAAGTATATGTCACATCATTGTATATTTGATGCATTGATGAAATAATCTAACTGGAGGATTAAAAACTTATAAAAATAGATACCACTGTTTAAATATTCTGATTTTATTTATCAGATAAAAATTTCCAGTGGGCAAATACTGGAGCAACTGTGTTTGGAACACAGTCAACCAGTAAAGTTGGTGAAGAAGAAGATGGTAGTGATGAAGAAGCAGTTTATAATGAAGATATCCATTTTGAACCAATAGTGTCATTACCAGAGGTAAATATTAAAGAATGAAAATCTTACCAATAACTTCACATTTTAGGTTTAAAACTTGAGTTGTAGGGCTAGCCTTGTTTGCATTTCTTACAGAATATTTACAATTTCAAATGAAAGCTCTTTATTTTTTAGAAGTTTGGCCTTTAAGTAAAAATTGTCTACTTTTCATAATTTATATATAAATTTTGTTTGGCATATTATATGTGAAATTATTGGGAAGAGCTACATTTTTTGTTGTTGTTAGAATATCATGTTCGTAACATAGTTCTGGGTACAAAAATACCTACTCTCATACTTGCTAAAAGTCCTATCTATAAAAATAAGCTCTACATTTTCAGGACAAGAATGTTGTTTTAGACAAATTACTTTATCAGTTTTAACCTGAAGTAGTAGTTAATATTTCTCTTGAACAACTTTTTGAAAACTCTTTTTAGAATGTAATTTTCAAAAGGAAAATTACTATATAAAAGAAAAAGATTTAATGACAAATCAGGTCTTTCCTGCATAACCTAAATCAGATGTATTCTAGCCTAGGAAACGTTAATACGTTTATTTTGATAATGTAGTTCAAGTTCTGTTAATGTCATTACAAAGAGAATATTTTTAGAATTTGAATCTTTGGAAATTGTTATGGATATATGTTATAAGCAGCAGCTTTATTTTTCATCTCTCATAGGTAGAAGTAAAATCTGGAGAAGAAGATGAAGAAATTTTATTTAAAGAGAGAGCTAAGCTTTATAGATGGGATCGAGATGTCAGTCAGTGGAAGGAGCGTGGTGTTGGAGATATTAAGATTCTTTGGCATACACTGAAGAATTACTATCGTATCCTAATGAGAAGAGACCAAGTCTTTAAAGTGTGTGCAAACCATGTAATTACCAAAACAATGGAATTAAAACCCTTAAATGTTTCGAATAATGCTTTAGTTTGGACTGCCTCGGATTATGCTGGTATGTTCAAATGCTACCTTTGAATTTTTGGACTTTGCTAAAATCTATAACAACAGTTATTTTGATACTGAAGTCATTGTATTGTGTTGTTGTTTAACAGATGGAGAAGCCAAAGTGGAACAGCTTGCAGTGAGATTTAAAACTAAAGAAATGGCTGATTGTTTTAAGAAAAAATTTGAAGAATGTCAACAGAATTTATTGAAATTCCAGAAGGGACAGGTATCACTGACAGCAGAATTATCAAAGGAGACAAATCCTGTGGTGTTCTTTGATGTACGTGCAGATGATGAACCTCTAGGATGTATAACCATGGAATTATTTTCAAACATTGTTCCTCTAACTGCCGAGAACTTTAGAGTACTATGCACTGGAGAAAAGGGTTTTGGTTTCAAGAACTCCATTTTTCACAGAGTAATTCCAGATTTCATTTGCCAAGTAAGTATTGAGTGCGTATCACAACTGAAGTCTAGAAGAGTAGTACACCATACTAACTGGGAAATTTGAGAGTTTCTCCTCACTTGTAATTTCCTTAAGATTCAAAGAAATCTTAAGGATTTTCCTTGTACATTCTTTAGCTTTTCCACACATTTGTTGGTGTTGCCACCCCAACATTCTACCCCCACAAAAACTTTCAACATAAAGTGGTTGAAACTTCTAATACTTTAAACCTGCTATTAAACTGAGGGTGGGAAAAAGACTTCTTGTCATTTTTATCTTCTTTCAAAATGGGTACTTCCTAGTTTTCAAACCACATTTCTCAAGCAATCTGGTATTTAGGACTTATCCTGTAGTGGTTAATTAGTTCTGTGTGTATTTTAATATTTTATTCAGGATTCCTATTAATCAAAAAATTTTTTCAGGGTGGAGATATCACCAAACATGATGGAACAGGAGGACGGTCCATTTATGGAGATAAATTTGAAGATGAAAATTTTCACGTGAAACATACTGGTCCTGGCTTACTATCGATGGCTAATCGAGGCCGAGATACCAATAATTCTCAATTTTTTATAACACTAAAAAAAGCAGAACATTTGGACTTTAAGCATGTAGTATTTGGATTTGTTAAAGATGGCATGGATACTGTGAAAAAGATCGAGTCATTTGGTTCTCCTAAAGGGTCTGTTAGTCGAAGAATTATTATCACAGAATGTGGACAGATATAAAATCATTGTTTTTCTTAGTAAATTTTACCTGTATAAACAGTTGAATTGAAGCTTAGCTATTATGACAATATGGTAATTATGTTCAGCTTTTGAAAATGGAGGTTTCCAAAGTATAAATGTAAAATTGCAGCTTATAGCTGTTGTCACTTTTTAATGTGTTATAATTGACCTTGCATGGTGTGAAATAAAAGTTTAAACACTGGTTTATTTCAGGTGTACTTGTGTTTATGTACTCCTGACCTATCTGTATTAAAATGGAATAATACTAATCTTGTTAAAAGCAATAGATCTTCTCATACCATTGAAAGAATATTATAAACAATTTAATTCCTTTTAAGATATTGTACTTAATGCATGGATATACTTACCATTTGAATAAAGGGACCAAAACTTGGATATTTTTTATTTTAGATTTGAAAATAATATTAACTATCAGTGTGGTCATTTATGTATAGAGACTCACTTATGACTGGGGTAGAGCCCATATGGTAGAGACTTAACCAAAGTGCTCTTCTATAATCCTTGCACCTCCTGTATAGTTAACTTCTACGTAGAGTATCTTTTCTTAAAATGATATGTAGCTTCCTGTGCCCTTTCAAAGGTATTAAGTTAACTTTTAATTTTAAACAAGTTGAGTATTTCCTTAGATTTTAAAAAAATTTTCTGTCATCTGTTTCTACTACCTCAAACTGCAGCTTGGTTCTTAATAGAACTTGCATTTTTCCTTACAGTTACTGTGATAAAGTATGACTATTTTAAACAGGTCTATACCATGTCGTTTGGTTAAAGATTTGCTTTATACTAGATTGTTGCAGTACTTTTTTCTGGTGAATTTTGTAGCAAAAATAAACTGACAATTGTTAACAGCCATGCCATTTAAAAAACTTATTACTTGCGCATCTTATTGTTTGTTCATTCTAGAACCAAAAGGAGGAGGCCAATTAAAGGTCTGTAAACAACTTGCCACATAATTTCCAGAGCTCCCAAGGAAGTGACTTATTTCAAGTTTGATACACACTGAAAACTTACTTGGAAATGGCTAGTATCAAACATTAAGACTGCTAAAAAGGGAGGTGTTCTCAACCTACTGAATATAGAACTACAAAGAAGCTAGTTTAATCTTAAGTAGTTTAATCATTCCAGTCACTTAAGAGTGGCTGCCTTGACCCTCCTGTGTTCTTCCCAGTGAACTCACATTAGTAAAAGATAGTTGGGTTTATTCTGTTGTTTAGGGTTTTGGAAATAGGCTATCCTATAGTAAGTACCTGTTCTGTTCTACCTTCAGTTGAGAACGGTGGCATGTGTGGTTTGTGTGAGTAATGAAGGATGGAATACCATCACTAAATCCACTTGGCCATAAAGCCACGTAGGTAACTGAAATAAACCTACTCCAGTGTATCAGTTGAACTACATTAACTTTAAAGAGAACAATGGGCTACATGCATGTACATTTAATAGTACGAATTGGCTCCTTTGGAAACTTATGTAGTATAAGTTGCTATAAAGTGTGTTGAATTTTTCAGCTGGGACAGCTAATGCCTTTGTCCTGATTTTAGAACATCCAAGTAAAGGCAAGTGCTTATTTATTTAATTATTTAAAGATTTTCTTTATTTTTAGAGAGAGGGGAAAGCAGGGAGAAAGGGAAAGAAGCATCAATGCATTGTTGCCTCTTGTGCACCCACTAGTGGGAACCTTGCTGGAAACCCAGGCGTGTGTGCTGACTGGGGCTTGAACCCACCCTTTGGTTCACAGGTTGGTACTCAGTCCACTGATCCACACCAGCCAGGGCACTTTTTTTTTTTTTTTTTTTTTTTAAGAAATCAGTGTTATCCCAAAGCACTCCAATTTTGAATTAAAAAGATTTAAAAACTAACACCTAGACCAAAAGTTTGACTAAAAATGACTAGCAAACTGCCTTTTGCAGTATTGGTATTCCAAAAATGCTTAAAAGTGCCTCGAGGCATTTTTAAGAAAGACTATCATAATTGAGGAAAAAGCTTTGTTGATTTCTCTGTTATTTAACTGCTCATGTGGCATAAATGCACATGTTAATGTGTTAATGTCTTCTTAAAAAATGTGTGATTTTATATTGGCTCATTAAATTCTGTTTAAAGATAGAATATAAAAAAACTCATTATTTGTATACTATAATAATACATTATAGTAAAAGAATATTGGTTTAAATATATTTCAGGAAACTAGTTAAAATACTGATCTTACAAAAAAATATTTGGCATTTGAGGAAATTTAAATATAATGCAGAGACTCCAGTAGTTGTTAGTCCGGACATGCTGGTGAATACTATCTAGAAAGGAAAGTATTATACTAGTGTAGTTGTATAAATGAGAGAAATTAAGTGGTTATTTAGTGAGAAATTAAGTGGTTATTTAGTTGCTCAACTCAGTCTGAATTAGGTTGACATATTGTGTCAATAATGACATGCACTGTCATGGGCACTAGACAAAGTTATTTTTAAAAAAAAAGCTTGCACAGGAAGCTTGCTTACACTCTTAATACTGCTTGTTAACACCCTGTTTCTCCACAGGAAACACCAGCCAATGGCAGGAAAGTGAAGAGGTAGTTTTTGAAATCGCTATTCTTTGTAGTAAGATATATTCTTGATTGTGCCCCTCTTTAATGTTACAGTTAGCAAAAGCCATTCTGATATGCCTAAAGCACACTACGTATATACAAGCCTCAGGCCCTGGCCTGGTAGGTCAGTCATTGGTTGGAGCATCCTCCCCACATCAAAAGGTTACAGTTGGATTCTGGTCAGGGCACGTGCCTAGGTTGAGTCCAGTGGGGGCGCTAGAGAGGCAACCCATCCATATTTCACATACCAGTGTTTCTCCATCCTTTCCCCCCTCTCCAGAATCAGTGAGCATGTCCTCGGGTGAGAATAGTAACGTACTTAACGTCAGACATGCCCCAGGTCAGGGTGGGGTCCTACCAGAAGGGTTCGGACCATTCCGGTGAGCCCCAGTGTGTAGACAAGCGGTGTATGCATTCTCACGTACACGCAAAATGCGCGGGGAAAAATAACAACACGATGGCTTCCTCCATGGCCCTGGAGCCCCGAAGCTGGAGTTAGGGACAGCGCCAGGTCTGCTGAGTGCGACCTAAGTGGGCACGACGGAGGAAAATGGACTGAAAAGATTAAACACCATTTATCAGTCCAAATAACACACCAATAAGGACATTAGTAATTGAAGATAACACTAAGATGTTTTCACGATACACAAGATAACATAGAACACCTCAGACGCCCATCTCGATGCCCCAGTACCCATCTCACCGCTAGAGAACTGGGCTGTGTCCTGCATCATGACGCACTTCCGCTGCGCGAGCTCCGCGCCTGCACCTCGGGTTTGAACGCTGTAGCCGGGGAGACAACGGTAGCCTGGCACAATGCAGCCGAGGGTTGTCAAACCACCTGGGCAGGATTTCGCTGTGGAGCTTCTCAAAAGCCGCTACGGACTCGGGAGCTGCTGCTCTGAGGAGGTGAGACTTTGGGCTTCCTCCTCCGCCCAGTTTCCGGGTGGGTGGGCGGGTTCCTGCTGGAGGGAAATAGCCCGCCACCAGCTGTGCCTGGGCCTTCAGTGTAAAACAGGTCCAATTAAAGTTAGAGCGAGGGAAGAGTATTTCTAGACCACAGATATGTAAATGGGTGTCAGGTAATGTCACATACATGGGAAAGCAAGTTTTCTAACAGGCTTCTTTACCAAAGCTTTTGAAAGTTTATGTTGTACCAATCGTGCTATGTCCTTGTGAAAGTATTTTTGAACTTTTGTCTACAGCGACTTCAATAGAATTCAAAAATCATTTTAATGCCATCAAAATACTGTGAAATAATTTCAAACTTTGAAAAAGTTGCCAGAATAATACTCTAGTACCCTTTACTTGTATTCACCATTGTTACACATTTTGCCACAGTTGCTTTACCATTCTCCCTATTTTTGACTCCCTTTCCATACATACATTTTTCCCCAGAACTATTTGAGGGTAATTTGCAGGCATTGAGACTCTTTACTGTCAAATACAAATACTTACGTGTGTTTTTGTAAACAATTTTTTTCTGGTGCAGATATAATCTAAAAATGAGCATTATATTTGGTTTTCTCTTTTACTATTGCCTTTAATTTGGAAGGGGTTCTGCGTGTAGGACAATTATTTATTAGAATGTCACTCAGTTGGATTTGTGTAATGATACCTCATGATTAGATATTGGTTATACATTTTTGGCAGGAATACTGCATGAATGATGTGTGGCTTTCTGTGTTCATCACGACACACATGTTGCTTTGTTCCATTATTGGTGATGCTAACATTGATTGCTTGGTTACGGGGGTGCCTACCAGATTTCTTCACTGGTCTAATTAAAGGCTAGCCTTTGTAATTCATACATAATTTGTAGGGAAGTATTTTTTGACAGTAAGTTGATTCTTAGTATACACATTAAATATTATCTTTTTTTTTTTTTTTAGTATGCTTTTCCAAATTTTGATCAGGCTAAATGTAAGAGAAGATCTCTAACCTCTCCAGGTAAGTCAATAGATTTTGTACACTTGGGGTTATAACAAATTTAATTGAGAGAAAGGATTTTTTTTAAAAGTTTAGACTTAATGGATATTGTCAGATGTCTTGTGATACTAAGCTCTTTTCAGTCTGGTAATGAGCTAATAATAATCTTGATTTTGGGGGTGAACGTGTAAGATGTCTTTAAAAATCATGTTGAAATTTTTTAAAAAGATTTTTATTTTTAGAGAGGGGAAGGGAGGAAGAGAGGGAGAGAAACATCCATGTGAGAGAGAAACATCTATAGGTTGCCTCTCATGTGCAACCCAGCTGGGGATGGAACCCAAAACCCAGGCACGTGCCCTGACTGGGAATTGAACTGGTGACCTTTTGATTTGTGGGATGATGCCCAACGAACTGAGCCACACCACTCAGGGCTAACCATTAGAGTTTTGATTTGCTGATATATCTTAGGCAGTGTTTTTACTAGTAAGTATCATCATTGAACTTTGAGATAATTATAGCAGAAATAGTAGTTAATATCTTTAAAAGTTCATTGGATGTTGGATTAAGGAATTTCATTTTTTTTAAACTTTATTTTTGAAATTTGGCAACATTCTTCTGAAACAGATTTCTAGTATGAAAAAAATATTCCAGTTATTATTGAGTCTAGTATCTTCAAAATAAAATGTTGAATTTTAATTTTGAAAATTGCCCTAAAACTTCCTACTGAAACTGGAAAAGTTGGCATTTGTGCTACCAGTTACTACTTAAACCAGTAAGTAGAGACAAGGATTGAATCTTTAATGGGTTCTTTATTCAGATGCCAGTGATCTGAGAAGGTGGGTATGTACCCTCAAAAACTGTCTAACATCTTATCTAATGCTGACCTTTTTATAGGGAGAAGGAAAAGGTAGGTAAGGAGTTTGGGAAAAGGTTAATCAGGTAGGAGTTGCAGTCCATCAGGATTTTCTTAGTATTTCTTTATCTGCTCATCAACAGTTTTTTTTCTGAGTCAGGGACATTCTCTCCCCTGGAACACAGTGATTTGGGTACCATCTTTATTGCTTGCAAATGCCCTGGGGCACAAAGGCTGAATTGTTTGTGGACCACCTGCTGACTCATAGGTCAGGTATTCCAGTTTTTGGAATAACAGCTTTCCACATGCATTACTCACTTAAGGCTATCAACTATGACTGAATCTGAAATCTTTAACTCTTGAGTTCTTTCACAACCTTTAAAAATATAACTGAGAAGTATAGGTCATTAAATTTCTGAGGGTATAAAAATAAGTGTTAGAGAAGGGGTGTGTCCATGTAAAAGTATTTCTAAATAACTTATCAGAGAAGCTCTCTTTTCCTTTTTTTCACTGAATTTAGATACAGGCTAACAGTTTATTAAACAAATCTTAGTGTTTAAAGTATATAAAGTTAAAAATAAAATGTTTAATATTTGAGGACTGATAAGGTATCATGAGGTAGAGGGCTGAATTCTGAATTTTATTCTTTCTACTTGCTGGTTGTGCTACTTGAAAAAATTTAGATAACTTATGTAGTTCTTAGGTTCTAAACCATTAAAATAAAGTGAAAAGTTTTCTTGCTTTGAGGGGTTGCTAGGATAAAATAAGGTAATGGATGAAAGAGCATTTCGTAATCAGGAAAGTGCCAAAGTAAAATATAAGATTTAATGCCTATTTTCTTGAAGTTTGTATCAAGAAGAGAGAGATAAGAAATCCTCTAAGTAATTTTGCTGTCTTATCTTTAGGAGCCTAGAATGAGATCATTAATATTTGATCCTACTAAGTTATCTCTGCTATTTTCTCTATTGTTAACGATGAGTTGGATATCTACTCATCAGAGATAAAGTTGTTTCCTCATTAAGATGGTATTTTGATAAAAGAAAGCATTCCGTAATACCTCTTTGTAGTTCATTGAAGCAGTTCAACATGAACTGGTAAAGTACCCCAAATCCTTACTGTTGCTGTCCCTTCAGTATTTCAAAAAAACTGAGAAAGGGCAAAGGATGGATAATTTATATGTTTGCTTTTCCCTGAAAGGAAACATAAGCAGTATCTAGTAGTGTGGTAATCAATTGATTTTAGATAGGTTGAGAAAGAGAGAGGAAAAGAGAGACAGAGAGAGAGGGAGAGAGATGTATTGATTGGAGAAGCTAGTCTGGGGAGATGGTAACTACAAAATATGTATGATACAGTCTTGGGGTATGAGGGGTTAGCAGTTTTGTGCAGGAGATTTTACCCTGGGTAAAACAGGTATAAAAACTGGGAGCTAAGGTGAAATAAAATTACAAATTGAATTTTATTAAATGCCAAAAATGTGTGGCCGAAGGAACTGCTATGGGTATCAAAGAGGAGTAAACATGTTGAAATATGTATCATAAAGATATGTACATATACAAAATAAAATGTTGAGGTAATTATGGAGAGGAAAAAAAAGACAATTGTGCCTAAAATATAATATGTTATTAAGGTAATTGATATTTGGGAGCTTGAATTTTTTTTATGTAATTCTCGACTTAAATCAATGCAGGTAAGGCATTTAGAACAGTATTCAGTACATAGAAAAGTATTTAAATATGCTATTATTATCATCATTGTTGTTATTACTATTTGGCACTCACAAAGTAACCTAGTGGATCTGGATTCAAGATTTGTACATAAGGTAAATTGAATATAGAGTAAGGAAAGTGAAAATTGCCTTAATGTAACTATGAGTAATTAGAAATTATTTGTTTATATTTAACTGACCGTTTTATAATTTTTTTGTTTCTGGGTATAATTTCAAATTACAATTTGAAGCTTTTGGCCTATGAAGGTTTTTATAACATTGGACAGTTTTTTCACAATCCCTAGTTATGATCTAGTCTAGAATTACGGTACTGTCCAGCACAGGAGCCACTTGTGGCTATTGAGTAATTGAAATAGGCTTGTCTGAATTGAGACATTGGGTTAGCCAAAAAGTTCATTTGTTTTTTTTCCATAAGATGGCTCTAGTAGCCTTACTTGTCCTTAACTTCATTTGAAGCAATTTTTTTTAGGTTGTATGGTGACAGCTGTCATATCGGTGTACATTTAAAATAAAGCTTATCAAAGTTAGTGGGTTTTTATTTAACTATTTTAATATTGGAGATGGAAGAAAATAAGCAACATTTTTGGCACATTATGCTTTATTATTTCAAGAAAGGCAAAAACCCAACTGATGCAAAATAGGATTTCTGCAGTGTATGGAGAAGGTGCTGTAACTGATCAAATGTGTCAAAAGTGGTTTGTAACATTTCATGCTGGAGATTTCTTGCTAGACAATGCTCCACAGTCAGGTAGAACAGTTGAAGTTGATAGTGAACAAATCAAGACATTAACTGAGAACCATCGAATTTCTACCACACAGGAGATAGCCAACATACTCAAAATGTCCAAATCAATAAAGTTAATGATGAAAATGAAAAATGTGTCTTTTACTTTATGGAAAAAACCATATTGACTTTTTTGGCCAACCCAATATGTTGGAAGTCTAAAATACACACCAGATTGAAAAAGATGAGTTAAAGAATTTCAAATATCTTAATTTTTAAATATTGATTACATATTAACATGATAATCTTTTAGATATACTGGGTTAAAAATAACATTGTTAAAATTTCACATCTTTTTATATTTTTAATGTGTTTAATGTGGCTACCAGAAAATTTTAAATTACCTTATGTGTCATGCACTATATTCCTTTTGAACAGTACTGCTTGAGAAATTTCAATTTGAGATCATCTTTTTGTTGAGAACACTTAGCAGTTTAGTTCTTTTCTACCTTTTACTAGTTATGTCACCTGTTAGTTATTTAAATGCTTTAGGGTTCAGTTTCCTCATGTTAAACAATACTTCTTTTAGCTACAATGAAGTATTAGGAATTAAAGATTGACAGTAGTAAAGCATTCTAGAGGTAAATGCTGTTTTCAGTTAAGCACATTTATATATGTAGGAAGATAGTTCTGTTGAGTTTTCAGGATCAGTGACTTTTTAAAACATATTTTTCCTTTCTGCATTTTAAAAAAAATGTTTACTTGTAACATTTGTCTTGATTGTGATGCCATTAATATTTAAAAAGCTGTTTTATTTTCTCAAAATGCTAAAGTAAACTTCCAGAATGCTGTGATATATACTTTTTTAAAGCCTAGATGAAGAACTGGATTCTTTTCATAATTTGAAGCAAAGGCAAACACAAGAAGAGTTAATTGAAAGTGATCATAGAGTTATTTTGAAGCAGTCTATGCTTCAAAATAACCAAGCAGTCTTTTAAAGAAATAGAAGAAGGTATAGTAAGTATTCATTTTAGATTAGTCCTTTAAATAGTAACTATATGAAGTAGTGCACATAAAGCTTACCCCATAGTAGTAAAACTTGTCCTTCAGGCATTTATGTTTTTGTGTTCTGAATTTTTGTAAGCTATGAGATAGTTACTGTGCTGCTTATTAAAGTAAAGTAAAAGAGAAAAAAAACTTCATTGTTTTCCAGTAGTATTCCTAAACTCTCAAAACTAATGAAAATCAGTTAGTTAATTAAATACTTACTATAATTTCTTTATTTCTTTTTCATGTCAGTATTTGTTAGGAAATGAGTAAAATATTGTGGTAGTAATTGATGAATCTTTTAATATTTTAAGAAAATATTCCAGACTACTTAATGTATATCTTCCTTTGCACTGAACTAGTAGTTAATCTCTATGTGCCTGGCTGGATAGTTCTGTTAGGATTTCAAGGAAAGAGGCGATCAGAAATGGCGCCCTCCTCCTTGGCTGCAATATTTTGAGAGCACTTGTTGCCACATTGATAACTTCTGTGCATCTCTTCTGGGATATAAAAATATAAAATAGGATAAAGCAGTGAAGATAATTCTGGTATTAATAGAAAAAACAATATTTAAAGGACAAGCGTATAGAAATTACATAATTACATGATTATAAAATTATAGACACTGTGTAAAGTTAAAAACAGGTAAAAAAAATAAGGCCTTTTATATAGGTAGTAAAAATTAAAAAGAAGTGAAGCAGTGACTAATGCTATATTTGGGTTAGGAAAGAGGGAGGAATATATGATCAGTAGTTTCTGAGGTAATTGTATTTCTTGACCTAGGCAGTTAATACATGAATGTTTTCATGCACTTTAAAAATCTATTTTGAGAAAAAACCAAGATGGTGGTGAAGGTAGCACACTGTGCCTCCTTGCACAACCAAAAGAAGGACAACAACAATTTAAAAACAAAAACCAACCAGAACTGACAGCAAATTGAACCACAAGGAAGTCCAAGGAAACGGCAAGGAGATAAAAAAGAAACATTCATCCAGACCAGTAGGAGGGGCAGAGACTGGCAGCCAAGGCAGACAGCACTCGAGTTGCCGTGGTGGGACCCAGAGAGGTGGCGGATTGTGGAATGAACGGGGCAGGCAGTGCGACCTCTAGCAATGCCGCGGCCCCACATTCATGCATAGATAACCGGGAGGGCCGGACCCAGCGAGGTGGCAGGGAATGGGGTAGGCAGGGTGGGTAGCAGACCCCACGGCCCCACATTTGCCCATAGATAAACTGAGAGGAACAGCGGATGAGTGAAACAGACTGCGCAACCCAGGGCTCCAGCTCCAGGAAATAAAGCCTCAAACCTCTGATTGAAAACACCCATGGGGGTTGAGGCGGCAATAGGAGAAACTCCCAGCCTCCCAGGAGAGTTCATTGCAGAGACCCACAGGGGCCTAGAGTGTGCACAAGCCCACGCACTCGGGAAGCAGCACCAGAAGGGCCCAATTTGATTGTGGGTAGCAGAGGGAGTGACTGAAATCTGCGGAGAGTGGAGCAAGCACCATTGCTCCCTCTTGGCCCCTCCCCCACATACAGCATCACAGTGCAGGGACCAGCGTTACACCACCCTGGTGAACACCTAAGGCTCCGCTACTTTAAATAAAGGGTGCGCTGAGACCCCCCCCCACAAAAAAAAGCCCAAATGAAAGAACAGTTCAAAGCTCCAGAAATAATTCAACTAAACAGTGTAGAGATAGCTAACCTATCAGATGCACAGTTCAAAACACTGGTAATTAGGATGCTGACAGAATTGGTTCAATTTGGTCGAAAGTTAGATGAAAAAATGAAGGCTATGCTAAGAGAAACAAAGGAAAATGTACAGGGAACCAATAGTCATGGGAAGGAAACTGGAACTCAAATCAACGGTGTGGACCAAAAAGAAGAAACAAATATCCAACCAGAAAAGAATGAAGAAGCAAGAATTCAGAAGAATGAGGAGAGGCTTAGGAACCTCCAGGACATCTTGAAACGTTCCAACATCTGAATTATAGAGATGCCAGAAGGAGAAGAGGAAGAACAAAAAATCGAAAACTTATTTGAACAAATAATGAAGGAGAACTTCCCTCATCTGGCAAAGGAAATAGACTTCCAGGAAGTCCAGGAAGCTCAGAGAGTCCCAAAGAAGCTGGACCCAAGGAGGAACACACCAAGGCACAACATAATTACATTACCCAAGATGAAACAGAAGGCGAGAATCTTAGAAGCAGCAAGAGAAAAGGACACAGTTGCCTACAAAGGAGTTCCCATAAGGCTGTCAGCTGATTTCTCCAAAGAGACCTTACAGGCAAGAAGGGGCTGGAAAGAAGTATTCCAAGTCATGAGAGGCAAGGACCTACATCCAAGATTACTGTATCCAGCAAAGCTATCATTTAGAATGGAAGGGCAGATAAAGTGCTTCTCAGATAAGGTCAAGTTAAAGGAGTTCATCATCACCAAGCCCTTATTATATGAAATGTTAAAGGAACTTACCTAAGAAAAAGAAGATAAAAAATATGAACAATAAAAATGACAGCAAACTCACAGTTATTAACAACCACACCTAAAACCAAAACAAAAGCAAACTAAGCAAACAACTAGAACAAGAACAGAACCACAGAAATGGAGATCACATGGAGGGTTATCAACAGGGGAGTGGGAGGGGGAGAGAGGGGGGAAAGGTACAGAGAATAAGTAGCATAAATGGCAGGTAGAAAATAGGGGGAGGGTAAGAATAGTGTAGGAAATGTAGAAGCCAAAGAACTTACAAGCATGACCCATGGACATGAACTATAGGGGGGGAATGTGGGAGGGAGGGGGTGGGCAGGATGGAGTGGAGTGAAGGAGGGGAAATGGGACAACTGTAATAGCATAGTCAATAAATATATTTAAAGAAATAATCCATTTTGAAATAATTTCACACTTACCAAAAAGTTGCAAAAAGAGGACGAAGAATTCTGTGTAGCCTTCATCCAAATTTTCTAAATGTTATATTTTATTGCCTTTGCTTTATCATTCTTTCTTTCTGCATACTACTTGAAACTTTTTAACAATACTATTGCATAATTCAAATTTAAAATAGTTCTTCTTGAAGAGTACCTGATCTGCAAGTATTTAAAACTGAATTAATGAAGTTTATAAATAAAATTATATTTTCTTAGCAGTTGCCTGGCCATCTAATTTGGCCTCAAATTCAAGAAATTGGACTGAATGTTGTAGTGATGCAAGTTATTCTCCTTTGAAATATGTCAGCTCTTCAACATCTAAGGCATCAAATAAGCGGAAATTACTTCCACATCAGATCAATCAGATATATGATGAATTATTCCAAATTCATCAGAAACTGCAGGTAAGAGCTAAATACTGTCTTGAGAATCTAAAAGTATTTATGTTCCAAACACCAACATTTACAAAATTTAAATACTACAAGGTATTTCATTTTTACTGTTTTTGATAAGTGTGTCAAGACAAGGTCAGAAGGAAACCAACACAATTTATAAGAACAATTGGGAAAATGTATGGCTGAGAGAAAAATATAAACAGTAGTGTTTTTATATGTAGGTGTACTTTTTAGATTTTAGACTATCTTATGTGTTGTTTATTCTAATTTCATCCCATCCTTGCTTAAGAAATAAAATCTGATGGTAAAGCATGCTTTTTGAAGTATGTGTACTAGATTTGTTGCTTTAAATACAGTTATGTAAGCAGTTCTCTTGACAACTCATTAATATTCAGTTTAGAAAACTGGCCTTTATCTTCAGGGGCTTTTATTCTAAAGGAGGTAATTAATGAATTAATCAAGTGTCCACTAGGAGTACAGAAGGAATCAAAGTACATGTAATATATAATTTCTCTTGAAATTCTAGTTGGGAGTATATTTTTATATACATGAAGTAAACATTTTTTAACAATGAATATCTCATTTTGTCTAAATTCAGATAATAATTACCTTAGTATTTACAAAAGATTAGTTTAGCCTAAAATCACTGGGGAAAAGTTCAAGGAGATACTTAGCTTGGTATATGACAGATACAGAATTTAAAGAGAAGTAGAGGATTGGGAAGGGCATTCCAGGTCCAAGGAATTGGAGGTTAGGGGTTTTTAGAAAGGAGTAATTTGTCAGATTGTGAATTTGTTAGCCTGTCTGGGAAGGAAAATAGTGAATAGTCAGGTTGGGTAGTACAGGTTTTTAAACAAAAGAGTGACAAAATAAAAATTTATTGCAAGATTCCTTTGCTAATACATTATGGGATAAAAAAAGAATAAGCAGGGCTATAAAGATATACCAGTCAACTGCAATAAACACAATAAAGGTATATTTAATTAAAAAATAAAGGTATATTTTATTTATTCATGTATTTATTTATTTTAATTGTTTAAGTACACTTGTCTCCATTTTCCCCCAACCATGCCACCCCGCCTAACCCATCCCCACCTCCCAGCCTCGAACCTACCCCCTTTGGCTTTGTCCATGTATCCTTTATATGTGTTCCTTGATGGCCCTTCCTCTATTTTCCCCATTGTCCCACTCCCGCTCCCCTCTGGTAACTGTCAGTTTGTTCTTTATTTCAATATCTCTGGTTATATTTGGCTTGCTTTTTCATTTTCTTGACTAAGTCCCACTATAGGTGAGATCATATGGTATTTCTCTTTCACCACCTGGCTTATTTCATTTTGCATAATGCTTTCCAGTTCCCTCCATGCTGCCATGAGTTGTAGGAGCTCCTCCTTTCTTTCTGCTGCGTAGTATTCCATTGTTTAAATGTACCAGAGTTTTTTGATCCACTCATTTACTGATGGGCACTTAAGTTACTTCTAGCACTTGGCTATTGTAAACTGTGCTGCTGTGAACATTGGGGTGCATAGGTTCTTTTGAATTGGTGTTTCAGGATCCTTAGGGTGTAATCCCAACAGTGGTATTGCTGGGTTAAAAGGCAGTTCCATTTTTAGTTTGCTGAGCAAATTCCATACTGTTTTCCACAATGGCTGCACAAGTCTGCATTCTCACCAACAGTGCACTAGGGTTCCCTTTTCTCCACAACCTCTCCAATACCTGTTGGTTGTTGATTTGGTTATGATGGCCATTCTGACAGGTGTGAAGTGGTATCCCACTGTGGTTTTAGTTTGCATCTCTCTGGTGGCTAGTGACGCTGAGCATCTTGTCATATGTCTCTGGGCCCTCTGTATGTCCTCCTTGGAGATATGTCTGTTAGGTACTTTTGCCCTTTTTTTTTTTTTAATATATTTATTGATTACGCTATTACAGTTGTCCCATTCCCCCCCCCCCCCCGACTCCACACCATCCTGCCCACCCCCCTCCCTCCCACATTCCCCCCCTATAGTTCATGTCCATAGGTCATACTTAATAAGTTCTTTGGCTTCTACATTTCCTACACTATTTTTACCCTCCCCCTGTCTATTTTCCACCTATCATCTATGCTGCTTATTCTCTGTACCTTTCCCCCCTTTCCCCCTCCCACTCCCGTAATGACAACCCTCATGTTCTAGTTGTTTGCCTAGTTTGCTCTCGTTTTTGTTTTAGGTGTGGCCGTTAATAACTGTGAGTTTGCTGTCATTTTTACTGTTCCTATTTTTGATCTTCTTTTCCTTAGGTAACTCCCTTTAACATTTCATATAATAAGGGCTTGGTGATGATGAACTTCTTTAACTTGACCTTATCTGAGAAGCACTTTATCTTCCCTTCCATTCTAAGTGATAGCTTTGCTGGATACAGTAATCTTGGATGTAGGTCCTTGCGTTTAATCTTGGGTAATGTAATTATGATGTGCCTTGGCGTGTTCCTCCTTGGGTCCAGCTTCTTTGGGACTCTCTGAGCTTCCTGGAGTTCCCGGAAGTCTATTTCCTTTGTCAGATTAGGGAAGTTCTCCTTCATTATTTGTTCAAATAAGTTTTCAATTTTTTGTTCTTCCTCTTCTCCTTCTGGCACCCCTATAATTCGGATGTTGGAACGTTTCAAGGCGTCCGGGAGGTTCCTAAGCCTCTCCTCATTTTTCCAAGTTCTTGTTTCTTCATTCTTTTCTGGTTGGATGTTTCTTTCTTCCTTCTGGTCCACACCATTGATTTGAGTCCCGGTTTCCTTCTCATCACTATTGGTTCCCTGTACATTTTCCTTTGTTTCTCTTAGCATAGGCTTCATTTTTTCATCTGTTTTTCGAATAGATTCAACCAAGTCTGTGAGCATATTGATAACCAGTGCTTTGAACTGTGCATCCGATAGGTTGGCTATCTCTTCCTCACTTAGTTGTATTTTTTCTGGAGCTTTGAAGTGTTCTGTCATTTGGGCCTTTTTTTTTTTTTTTTTTTTTTTGTCTTGGTGCGTCTGTTACTTTAAGGGGCGGAGCCTTAGGTGTTCACCGGGGCGGGGTTGCGCTGGTCGCTACGCTGTGATGCTGTTCGTGGGGGAGCGGGCGAGTGGGAGCAATGGCGCCCGCCTCACTCTCCTCTGGCTTTCAATCTTTCACTCTGCTACCCACAATCAAACTGGGCCACTCTGGTGCTGGTTCCTGAGTAAGAGGGGCTGTGCACACTCTAGGCCCCTGTGGGTCTCTCCAACAACCTCTCCTGTGAGGCTGGGAGTCTCTCCTGCTGCCGCCCCAACTACCCCGGGCGTTTTCAGTCAGAGGTTTGAGGCTTTATTTCCCCCATGCTGGAGCCCTGGGTTGCGCGGTCTGCTTCGCTCCCCACCGTTCGTCCGGTTTATCTGTGGGCGAATGTGGTGCCTCGTGGTGCTACCCGCTGCTCTGCCTGCCCCGTTCTCCACCACTCTGAGTCCGGCCGTCTGGGTTTATCTGTGCAAATGTGGGGCCACAGGGTCTGCTAGTGCTCAGACTGCCTGCGCCATTTGTCCCACACTCCGCCAGTCTCAGTCCCGCCACAGCCACGCGAGTCCTCTCCACCCCCGGTGCCCGTCTCCGCCCCTCCTACCAGTCTGGATGAATGTTTATTTTCTATTTCCTTGGTGTTGGTCCCCCTTGCTGTTCTATTCTCTGTCAGTTCTGGTTGTGCGAGGAGGCGCAGTGTGTGTACCTGCGCCGCCATCTTGGTTCTCAGCCCTACTTTGCCCTTTTTTAAATTAGGTTCTTTGTCTTCCTGGAGTGGAGTCGTATGAGTTCTTTATATGTTTTGGAGATCAAACCCTTTTCCGAGGCATCATTGGCAAACATGTTTCCCCATAAAATTGGTTTTGTTTTCATTGTAATGCCTTTTTCTTTAGCCATGCCGAAGCTTTTTATTTTGATGAGGTCCCATCTGTTTATTCTTTTTTATGTCCCTTGCACTAGGGGACATATTGGTGAAAATATTGCTGCGTGGAATATCCGACATTTTCCTGCCTATGTTCTCCTGAAGCTTTTAAGATGTCACAACTTATATTTAAGTCTTTTATCCACCTTGAATTTATTTTTGTGTAAAGTGTAAGTTGGTGATCGAGTTTCATTGTTTTGCATGTAGTTGTCCAGATCTCCTAACACCATTTGTTGAAGAGGGTATTTTTACTCAATTTTATACTGCTGCTGCCTTTTTCAAATATTAACTGAACATAGAGACTTCGGTTTATTTCTGGACTCTCTGTTCTGTTGCATTGGTGTATGTGTCTTCTCTTAAGCCAGTACCAGGCTGTTTTGATTACAGTAGCCTTGTAATATTGTTTGATATCAGGTATTGTGATCCCTCCAACTTCGTTATTCTTTCTCAAAATTGCTGCAGGTATTCAGGGTCTTTTATGGTTCCTTATAAATTTTTGAAGTGGTTGTTCTATATCTGTGAAATATGTCATGGGTACTTTATTAGATAGTACGTTGTTGAATCTGTAAATTGCTTTGGGTAGTATGGACATTTTCATGATGTTAATTCTTCTGATCCATGAACATGGTATATGTTTCCATTTGTTTGTGTCTTCCTTAATTTCTTTCTTCAGTGTTGTGTAGTTTTCTGAGTACAGGTGTTTTACTTCCTTGGTTAGGTTTATTCCTAGGTACTTTATTTTTCTTGTTGCTATATCAAATGGGATTTTTTCTCTAATTTCTGTTTCTGATGTTTCGTTGTTGGTATACAAAAATGCCTGCAATTTCTGAATATTGACTTTGTATCCCACTTTTTTGCCAAATGCACTTACTAGGTCTAGTATTTTTTTGGTGCAGTCTATAGGATTTTCTCTGTACACTCTCATGTCACCTTGAAACAATGACAGTTTTCCTTCCTCCTTTCCAATTTGGATTCCTTTTATTTCTTTTTCTTGTCTGATTGTTGTGGCTAGGGCTTCCAATACTATGTTGAATAGATGTGGTGAAAGCAGACCTGCTTGTGTTGTTCTTGATCTTCGTGGGAAAGATTTTAGTTTTTGCCCATCGAGTATGATGTTGGCTGTAGGTCTCTCATATATGGCCTTTATTGTGTTGAGGAATGCTCTCTCTATTCCCACGTTGCTGAATGTTTTTATCATAAGTGGGTGCAGTACCTTATCAAATGCTTTTTCTGCATTTATTGATATGATCATGTGATTTTTGTCTTTGCTTTTGTTTATGCTGTGTATTACGTTTATTGATTTGCAAATATTATACCATCTTTGCATTTCTGGGATGAATCCCACGTTATCATTTTTTATGATTTTTTAGTGTATTTCTGGTTGCAGTTTGCCAATATTTTGTTGAGGATTTTACCGTTTATGTTCATCAGCAATATGGGCCTGTAGTTTTCTTTCTTTGTTGTGTCTTCATCTAGTTTTGGGATTAGGATGATGCTGGCCTCATAAAAAGAGGTTGGGAGTCTTCTGTCTTCCTGGATTTCTTGGAGCGTCTGTAAATGATAGGGGTTAGCTCTTCCTTAAATACCTTGTGAAATTCTCCTGTGAAACCATCTGGTCCAGGGCTTTTGTGTAACAGGTTTTTTTTTTTTTTTTTTTGTTACCACACCATTTCATCAGCTGTTATCAGTCTGTCCAGTCTTTCTGCTGCTTCTTGATTCAGTTTTGGAAGGTTATATTTTTTCTAGAAATTTGTGCATTTCATCTAGGTTTTCAAATGTCTTGACATATAGTTCTTTGTAGTAATTCTTACAATCCTTTATATTTCTGTGGTATCTGTTAATAATCTCTCCTCTTTGAATTCTGATTGTGTTTATTTGGGTCCTCTCTCTTTTTTTCTTGATGAGCCTGCTTAAAGGCTTGTCTATTTTGTATATTTTCAAAAAACCAGCTCCTGGATTTATTGATCCTCAAATTGTGCTTTTAATCTCTAATGTTGTTTAATTCTGCTCTGATCTTGGTTATTTTCTTCCTTCTACTTGCTCTGGGCTCTTTTTTGTTGTTCCTCCAGTTATCACATGTGTGGTGTTAGGTGGTTTATTTAAATGTTTCTATCTTTTTAAGATACACTTGTATTGCTATACACTTCTCTCTCAGAACTACCTGTGCTGTGTCCCGTGAGCTTTGGATTATTGTGAGTTCATTTTCATTTGTTTCCAGAAACTTTTTGATTTCTTCCTTGAGCTCATTCTTAACTCATTCATTGGTCAATAGCATGCTGTCCAATCTCTAGAAGTTTGATTGTTTTTGAGTTTTTAACTTGAGGTTGGTTTCTAGTTTCAGACCCTTGTGGTCAGAGAAAATGCTTGATGTGATTTCAATTTTCTAGAATTTGTTGAGGCTTGTTTTATGTCCTTTCATGTGGTCTATCTTTGGAAATATTCCATGTGCATTGGAAAAGGATGTGTACTTTTGCTGCTTTGGGGTGAAAGGCTTTATATATATCAGTTAAGTCTATTTGATGTAGGACATTGTTCAATACTGCAATATGTTTGTTGATATTTTGCTTGTAAAATGTATCCATTTTTGACAATGGGATGTAAAATCCCCTAGTATAGTTGTGTTGCTGTCTATGTTTTTCTTGAAGTCCTCCAAGGTTTTCCTTATATATTTCGGTGCTCCTTTGTTGGGTGCATATATATTTACAATGTTTATGTCTTCTTGATTGATTCGTCCCGTAAGTATCGTGAAGTGACCTTCTGGGTCTCTTTTTATGGGCCTTGTTTTTTTGTTTTTTTTTTAATATATTTATTGATTAAGCTATTACAGTTGTCCCATTCCCCCCCCCCACTCCACTCCATCCTGCCCACCCCCTCCCTCCCACATTCCCCCCCTATAGTTCATGTCCATGGGTCATACTTATAGGTTCTTTGGCTTCTACATTTCCTACACTATTTTTACCCTCCCCCTGTCTATTTTCCACCTATCATCTATGCTACTTATTCTCTGTACCTTCCCCCCCTCCCCCTCCCACTACCCTATTGACAACCCTCCATGTGATCTCCATCTCTATGGTTCTGTTCCTGTTGTAGTTGTTTGCCTAGTTTGCTCTTGTTTTTGTTTTAGGTGTGGTCGTTAATAACTGTGAGTTTGCTGTCATTTTTACTGTTCCTATTTTTGATCTTCTTTTTCTTAGGTAACTCCCTTTAACATTTCATATAATAAAGGCTTGGTGATGATGAACTTCTTTAACTTGACCTTATCTGAGAAGCACTTTATCTTCCCTTCCATTCTAAATGATAGCTTTGCTGGATACAGTAATCTTAGATGTAGGTCCTTGCGTTTAATCCTGATGGCCCTTGTTTTGAAGTTTATTTTGTCTGATATGAGTATTGCTACCCTGGCTCTTTTCCCCTGTCCGTTTGCTTGGAATATTTGTTTCCAGCCCTTTATTTTCAGTCTGTGTAGGTCTTTTGTTCTGAGGTGGGTCTCTTGTAGGCAGCATATGTATGGGTCGTGTTATGTGTTTTTTGTTGTTGTTCAAGTACAGTTGTCTGCATTACCCCCCACCACTCCCCACCACCCCAGCCATCCCTACCTTCTTCCCCTGCTTTTACCCCTCTTTGGTTTTGCCCATGTGTCCTTTATTGTTGTTCATGAAAACCCTTATTCCCCATGATCCCCTCCTACCTCCCCTCTGGTTACTGTCAGATTGTCCTGAATTTCAGTGTCTCTGGTTATATTTTGCTTCCTTGTTTGTTTTGTTGATTAGGATCTACTTAAAGGTGAGATCATATGGTATTTGTCTTTTACCACCTGGCTCATTTCACTTAGCATAATGCTTTCCATTTGCCATCCATGCTGTTGCAAAGGGTCTGAGCTCTTTCTTTCTGTCTGCTGTGTAGTGTTCCATGATGTAAATGTAACATAGTTTTTTGATCCATTCCTTTACTGATGGGCACTTAGGTTGCTTCCAGCATTTGGCTACTGTAAATTGTGCTGCTATGAACATTGGGTTGCAAGGTTCTTTTGGACTGGTGTTTCAGTGTTACTAAGACACAGTCTCAGCAGTGGAATTGCTGGATCAAAAGGCAGTTCCATTTTTAGTTTTTTGAGGAAATTGTATACTGTTTTCCACAGTGACTTCACCAGTATGCATTCCCACCAACAGTGCACTAGAGTTCCCTTTTCTTTACAACCTCTCCAGCACTTGTTCTTTGTTTTTTGGTTATGATGGCCATTCTCACTGCTGTGAAGTGGTATCTTATTGTGGTTTCAATTTGCATCTCTCTGATGTCTAGAGATGCTGAACATCCTTTCCTATGTCTCTGGGCCCTCCACATGTCCTCCTTGGAGAAGTGTCTGTTCAGGTCTTTTGTCCATTTTTTAATTGGGTTCTTTGTCTTCCCGGAGTGGTGTCATGTGAGTTCTTTATATATTTTGGAGATCAAACCCTGCTGGAGGTATCATTGGCAAGTATGTTTTCCCATATAGCTGTTCCCCTTTTCTTTTAATGCTGTTTTCTTTAGCCAGCCATGCAGAAGCTTTTTATTTTGATGAGGTCCTATTTGTTTATTCATGTCCCTTGCTCTAAGGGACATATTGGTGAAAATTTAGTTGTGTGGAATATCTGAGATTTCCCTGCCTATGTCCTCCTGTAGGAGTTTTATGGTGTCATGACCTATATTAACGTCTTTTATTCATGCTTAATTTATTATTATGTGGTATAAGTTGGTGTTGGAGTTTCATGTCATGTGTCTTTTTTAATTTTAACATATTTCTTGATTTTGCTATTACAGTTGTCCCATTCCCCCCTTCACTCCAGTCCATCCTGCCCCCCCCCTCCCACTTTCCCCCCCTATAGCTCATGTCCATGGGTCGTACATGTAAGTACTTTGGCTTCGACATTTCCTATACTATTCTTACCCTCCCCCTGTCTATTTTCTACCTACCACTTATGCTACTTAATCTCTGTACGTTTCCCTCCTCTCTCCACCTCCCACTCCCCTGTTGATAACCCTGCATGTGATCTCCATTTCTGTGGTTCTGTTCCTGTTCTAGTTGTTTGCTTAGTTTGCTTTTGTTTTGGTTTTAGGTGTGGTTGTTAATAACTGTGAGTCTGCTCTCATTTTTATTGTTCATATTTTTTATCTTTTCTTAGATAAATCCCTTTAATATTTCATATAATAAGGGCTTGGTGATGATGAACCCCTTTAACTTGACCTTATCTGAGAAGCACTTTATCTGCCCTTCCATTCTAAATGAAAGCTTTGCGGGATACAGTAATCTTGGATGTAGGTCCTTGCCTCTCATGACTTGGAATACTTCTTTCCAGCCCCTTCTTTCCTGTAAGGTCTCTTCGGAGAAATCAGGTGATAGTATGGGAACTCCTTTGTAGGTAACTGTGTTCTTTTCTCTTGCTGCTTCTAAGATTCTCTCCTGTTTAATCTTGGGTAATGTAATGATGTTGTGCCTTGGTGTGTTCCTCCTTGGGTCCAGCTTCTTTGGGACTCTCTGAGCTTCCTGGACTTCCTGGAAGTCTATTTCCTTTGCCAGATGAGGGAAGTTCTCCTTCATTATTTGTTCAAATAAGTTTTCGATTTTTGTTCTTCCTCTTCTCCTTCTGGCATCTCTATAATTCAGATGTTGGAACGTTTCAAGATGTCCTGGAGGTTCCTAAGCCTCTCCTCATTCTTCCGAATTCTTGTTTCTTCATTCTTTTCTGGTTGGATGTTTCTTTCTTCCTTCTGGTCCACACCGTTGATTTGAGTTCCAGTTTCCTTCCCATGACTATTGGTTCCCTGTACATTTTCCTTTGTTTCTCTTAGCATAGTCTTCTTTTTTTTTTATCTAACTTTTGACCAAATTGAACCAATTCTGTGAGCTTCCTGATTACCAGTGTTTTGAACTGTGCATTTGATAGGTTGGCTATCTCTTCATTGCTTAGTTGTATTTTTTCTGGAGCTTTGAATTCTTCTTTCATTTGGTCCACTTTTTTTGTCATGGTGCGCCTGTTATGTAACAGGGTGGAGCCTTAGGTGTTCACTGGGGCGGGGTAACGTTGGTCACTGCGCTGCGTCTCTGTGTACATGGAGGAGGGGCTAAGAGGGAGCAATGGCGCTTGCTACACTGTCTGCCGGATTTTAGGCACTCCCTCTGCTACCCACAATCAAATTGGGCCCCTCTGGTTCTGATTTTTGAGTGGGTGGGTTTGTGTACATTCTAGGCCCCTGTGGGTCTCTCCAACGGATTCTCCTGGGAGGCTGGGAGTTTCTCCTGCTGCCTCCTCAACCTCCACAGGTGTTTTCAATCAGAGGTTTGAAGCTTTATTTCCCTGAGCTGGAACCTTAGGTTGCATGGTCTGCTTTGCTCCCCCGATGTTCCTCCTGGTTTATCTATGCGTGAATGTGGGGTCTGCTAGCTGCAGCCTGGCCTGCCCTGTTCCACAATCCGCCACCTCGCTGGGTCCGCCAGCTGCTGCCTCCCCCTCCCCGGTCCTCTAGCCACCGCCTTGCCGCGAGTCTTCACTGCCCTGGCTGCCTGTCTCCGCCCCTCCTATTGGTCTGGATGAATGTTTCTTCTTTATCTCCTTGGTTGTTGGACTTCCATACAGTTCAATTTTCTGTCAGTTCTGGTTGTTTTTTTGTTTTTAAATTGTTATTGTCCTTCTTTTGGTTTTGCGAGGAGGCACAGTGTGTCTACCTATGCCTCCATCTTGGTCAGGAGCCCTCTGTGAAGGTTTAAAGTGAATCTTTTGGGTTTTTTTAGTATACTTTATTGACTGTGCTATACAGTTTTCCCAATTTTTCCCCTGTTATCCCCTCCCCACTCTGCACTCCCCACCCTCCAGCAGTTTCCGCCCCCTTCGTTCATGGTCTTGGGTTGTACGTATAAGTTCTTTGAGTTCTGTATTTCCTATACCATTTTTGACCTCTCCCTATCTATTTAATGCCTACCAATTATGCTTCTTGTTCTCTGTACATTCCCCCCCATACTTTCCTTCCCCCTCCCCACTGAAAACACTCCATGTGATATCCATTTCTCTTATTCTGTTCCTGTTTTAGATGTTTGCTTAGTTTTTGTTTTCGTTGTTTTTCTTTCTTTTATTTTTTTCATTTAATTTGTTGATATTTGTGAGTTTGTTCTCATTTTACTGCTCATAACTTTTTCATCTTCCTTTTCTTAGGTAAGTCCCTTTAATATTTCATATAGTAAGGGCTTGGTGATGATGAAATCTTTTAACTTGACCTTATCTGGGAAGCACTTTATCTGCCCTTCCATTCTAAATGATAGGTTTGCTGGATTGAGTGATCTTGGATGTAGGTCCTTGCCTTTCATGACTTCAAGTACTTCTTTCTAGACCCTTCTTGCCTGCAAGGTTTCTTTTGAGAAATCAGCTGATAGCCCTATGGGCAGTCCTTTGTAGGTAAGTCTTTCCTTTCCTTTTGCTACGTCTAAGATTCTCTCTTTGTCTTTAATCTAGGGTCACTTAATGATGATGTGCCTGTGTGTGTTCCTCTTTGGGTCCAACTTCTTTGGAACTCTCTGGGCTTCCTGGACTTCCTGGAAGTCTATTTCCTTTGCCAGATTGGGGAAGTTTTCCTTCATTATTTGTTCAAATAAACTTTCAACTTCTTGCTCTTGTTCTTCTCCTGGCACCCGTATAATTCAGATATTGGAATGTTTCAAGTTGTCAAAGAGGTTCAGAAGTCTCTCTTCATATTTTTGACTACTTCTTTCTTCATTCTGTTCCGATTGGATGTTTAATTCTTCCTTTTGTTCCAGATCATTGATATGAGTCCCAGTTTCCTTCCGGTCACTGTTGGTTCCCTGAACATTTTGCTTTATTTCATTTTGGGTATCTTTCATTTGTGCTTTCATTTTTTGACCAAGCTTAATCTATTCTATGATCATTTTGATTATCAGGGCTTGAAATTCTCCATCAGACAGGTTGGCTATCTCCTCATTGTTTAGCTCTCTTGCTGAGGTTTTGCTCTGTTCTTTCATTTGGTTCATATTTCTTTGTCTTGGCACACCTGATAAGTTTTAAGGGGGTGGGACCTTAGGTATTCACCTAAGCAGGGCAACCCTCCTTGGTGCACTGTGGAGCTGTCAGTGGGGGAGGGGCAAGAAAGGGAAGAATGCAGCTCGCCTGCTTGTCTCTAGTGCACTTTCCAATGGCCTCTGATGTGAGGCTGGGAGTTTTTCACACCATGGCACTGCCATATTATACAGTCAATTCTGAGTCTCAGATTCTCCTTTAACCCGGCCTGTCCATACAGCCTGCTCCCTCACCACAGCCAGGCCCGCCCCTGCGGTCTACTACCTCACCAAAGTTTCTCAGCCAGCCCTGCCTGCGTAGTCTGTTGTCTCTCAGCGGTTTCTCTCTCTCTGCTGCCTTACTGGTCTGGTTGTTCTGTTTGACTGTTTCTTTAGTTATGTGGTTGTTGGAGTTCCATGCAGTTGATTTTCTGGCACTTATGGTTCTGTGTTGATTTCAGATTGGTTGTTACCCTCCTTTTGGTTGTGCGAGGAAGTGAAGGGTTTCTACCTATGCCTGTATGTTGGCCAGAACTCCTGTCATGTGTTCTTGATGAATTCTTCTCTTGAATATCATAAAGTGTCCTTTTTTTTTTTGGAATCTAGTTTTTGTGATATAAGTACTGCTACCTTGGCTTTTTTATTCTGTCTGTTTTCTTGGGAGTATTTTTTCTAGCCCTTCACTTTCAGTCTGTGTACATCTTTTGTTGTGAGGTGAGTCTCTTGTAGGTATTATATGTGTGTGTCATGTTTTCTTAACCATTCAACTACCCTCTGTCTTTTGATTGGTGTGTTTAAACCATTTACATGTAAACTTATTATTGATAGGTACTTATTTATTGCCATTTTTCCCCTTTGTACCTGTGTTCCCCTGTCTCTTACTTGTTTTATTCATCTTCTTAAAGCAGTTCTTGTAGCATATTTTGCAGCGCTATTTTGGTGGAGGTGTATTCTTTTAGCCTTCTTTTTTTCTGGGAAACTCCTTATTTCACCTTCTATTTTAAATTAGAGCCTAGCTAGGTAGAGTAGTGTTGGTTGCAAGCCTTTGCTTTTTATTACTTGGAATATTTCTTGCCATTCCCTTCTGGCTTGTAGTGTTTCTTTTAAGAAGTCAGCTGCTTTCCTGTTGGAGTTCCCTTGTATAGTACTTCATATTTCTCCCAGGCTGCCTTTGAGATTCTCTCTTTCATTGAATTTTGCCATTTTAATTATGTGTGTTGGAGTGGGCCTCCTTGCGTTCGTCTTCTTTGGCACTCTCTGTGCTTCCTAGATTTGTGTGATTTTTTTCTGTCTTCAAATTAGGGAAGTTTTCCTTCATTACTGTTTCAAACGTGTTTTTTATCCCTTGCTTATCTTCTTTTCCTTCAGATAATCCTATTATACTGATATTAAAATCTTATTGTCCTGCATCCCCCTTAATCCCTCTTTCTTGTTGTTGTGTCTTTTTTCCTTTTCTTTTTCCTTCTGGGAATTTTTTTCTACCTTGTCCTCTAGCTTACTGAATCTCTCCTCTGCTCTACCTGGCCTGGTTTTAATTCCTTTTACTGTGTTCTTTTATTTATAAATTGTATCCTTCATTTCCTCCTGGCTCTTATTGATATTTTCTATGTCCTTTTTTCATGTTGATTAGTTTGCAGTAAATTCCTTGTAGCTTCCTGTTTTTCTTTGTAGTTCGCACTGAGCTCATTGAGCTTCCTTATAACCATTGTTTTGAACTCATTGCCTGATAGTTTACCTGCCTATATTTCATTTAGCATTTTTTTCTGCGACTTAGTCGTCTTCTTTCTTTTGGGTTTATTTGTCTCCCCATTTTATGGGAGACTCTTATTTTTTGCTTGTGCTTCTTAAAGTGATCTGTACTGACTCCCTGTTTTTGTGGTGTGAACTTCTATGATAATATGCTTGTTTGATTCAGTGGTGCAGTCTCCTTGATCTCCTGAAGTTGATGTAGTTGGGATGTCCTTTATGACATTTATGTAGGCTCTCTGGATGATCCGTGGAAGAGAAGATCCTTGTTGTGATTTCAGTCTTAAATTTATTGAGACTTCTTATGTGTCTTAACATGTGGTCTTCCTAGAAAACCTCCCATGTAAACTTAAGAATAATGTATATTCTGCTGCTTTGGGATTAAATGCTCTGTAGATATCAGTTAAATCTGTTTGATCCAGTGTGTCATTTAAACCCTCTTGTCTCCTCAGTCTGGAAGATCTCCATGGAAGTTAACAGGATATTAAAATCCCTGACTATGACTATTTCTGTTGAACTTTCCCTTTATATTGAACAAGATACGCTTTATATAATTAGCTGCTCCTACATAATTAGATAATTAAAATTGATTTCAAACAAAGACCATAAAAAGAGACACAGAAGGATACTTGATAATACTAAGGGAAGAATCCATCAAGAAAACATAAACATTATACCATATATAGACCCAACATAGGAGTACCCAAATACATAGGGAAAATCTTGGAGGACTTCAGAACGATATGGACAGCAACACACTTATATTAGGGGATTTTAGCACCCCACTGTCAACAATGGATAGATCTTCCAAACAAAATATCACAAGAATATTGCGGCACTGAACAATGCCCCAGATGAAATTGACTTAAATTATATGTATGTATAAACTTTTCATCCCAAAGAAGAAAATACACATTCTTTTCCAATGCACATGGCACATTTTCAAAGATAAATCACATGATAGGATGCAAAACAAGACTCAACAAATTCAGGAAGATTGAAATAATATCAAGCATTTTCTTGGACCACAAGTGCCTGAAACTAGAAACCAACCTCAAGGAAAAAACTCAAAAAACATTCATATTCGTGCAGATTGAATAGCATGCTATTAAACAAAGAATGGGTGAATGATGAGATAGAGGAAGAAATCATACAGATTTTGGAAACAAATGAAAATGAACACAGGACAGTTGAAAACCTATGGGACACAGCATAGGCAGGCCCGAGAGGGAAATTCATGGTGATACAGGCCTACCTAAAAAAGATGGAAACATTTCAAATGAACAACCCAACCCTACACCTACAAGAAATGGAGGAAAAATAACAACAACAAAAAACCCAGAGCATGTAGAAGGAAGGAAATAACTAATATCACAGCAGAATTAAATGACAAAGAGACTAAAACAACAATGCAAAGGATCAATAAATCCAGGAGCTGGTTCTTTGAAAAGATAAACAAAATCTACAAGCATAAAGGAGACTCATCAAGAAAAAAAGAGAGGGGCCCCAAATAAATAAAATCAGAAATGAAAGAAGAGAGATTACAACTGATACCGCAGAAATACAGAGGAGTGTAAGAAATTACTATGAAGAACTGTATGCCAAGAAATTTGAAAACCTGGGTGAAATGGACAAATTTGTAGAAAAATATAACCTTCCAAAACTGAATCAAGAACAAGCAGAAAGACTGAACAGATGGATAACAACTGGTGAAATCAAAGCAGTAATCAAAAAACTCCCCACATACCAAAGTCCTGGTCTGGATGGTTTCCCAGGAGAATTTTACAAAAGATTTAAGGAAGAGCTAATCCCTGTCCTTCACAGACTACTCCAAAAAATCAAAGTGGAAGGAAGACTCCCAAACTCCTGAATGAGGCCAGCATTACTGTAATCCCAAAACCAGATAAAGACACAACAAAATAAGGAAATATAGGCCAGCCAGTATCACTGATGAACATAGAAGCTGAAATGGAGACCACTGTAGTTGAACAATAAAAAATATAAATAATAAAAAATAATTATAAAAAATATTCAAGTGCTCCTATGTTGGGTGCATAAGTGTTTACTAAGTTTATGTGCTTTATTGTGTTGTTTCCTTTATCATTATGTAATATCAACCTGTAGCCTTGGTTTTATTGTTTCGATTTTTATTTATTATATACTCTATTGATTCTGCTATTACAGTTGTCCCATTTTATCCTCCTCTTTATTCCCCTCCACCCTGTACCAACCCTCCCACCATCATTCCCCCATTTTAGTTCATGTCCATAGGTCATACACTAAATTCTTTGGCTTCTCCATTCCCATACTATTGTTAACTTCTCCCTGTCTATTTTGTACCTACCATTTATGCTTCTTATTCCCTGTATTTTTCCCCCATTCTCCCCTACCCCCTCCTCCCTGATAACCCTAAATGTGATCTCCATTTCTCTGAATCTGTTCCTGTTCTAGTTATTTTGTTAGTTTGGTTTTTTTGTTGTTGTTTTAGGTTTGGTTGTTTTTAGTTGTGAGGTTTTTTTTGTCATTTTACTGTTCCTGTTTTGGATCTTCTTTTTCTTAGATCTGTCCCTTTAACTTCTCATATAATAAGGGCTTGGTGCTGTTGAACTCCTTTAACTTGACCTTATCTGGGAAGCACTTTATCTGCTCTTCCATTCTAAATGATAGCTTTGCTGGATAGATTAACTTTGGATATAGGTCCTTGCCTCTCATAACTTTGAATACTTCTTCCCAGCCCCTTCTTGCCTGCAAGGTTTCTTTTGATAAATCAGCTGACAGTCTTTTGGGAACTCCTTTGTAGGTAACTGCCTTCTTTACTATTGATGGTTTTAAGATTCTCTCCTTATGTTTGATCGTGGGGAATGTGTTATGACGTGTTTTGGTGTGTGCTTCCTTGAATCCAACTTTTTTGGGACTCTCTGAGCTTCCTGGACTTCATGGAAGTCTACTTCCTTTGGTAGATTGGGGAAGTTCTCCTTCATTATTTTTTTCAAATAAGTTTTCAATTTCTTGTTCTTCCTCTTCTTCTGGTACCCCTATGATTCAGCTGTTGGAACATTTAAAGTTTTCCCAGAGGTTCCTCAGCTTCTCCTCATTTTTTTTTTTTTTATAATTGTTTCTTCATTCTGTTCTGGTTGAATGTTTGTTTGTTCTTTGTGGTCCAAATCATTGATTTGAGTCCCAGTTTCCTTCCCTTCACTGTTGGTTCCCTCTACATTTTCCTTTATTTCATTTTTCATAGCCTTTACTTTTTACTCTATTTTGTGACCATACCCAACCATTTCTGCGAGCATCCTGATTACCAATGTTTTGAACTCTGCACCTGATAGCTCGGTTATCTCTTCATCTCTTAGTTGTATTTTTTCTGTACCTTTGATCTGTTCTTTAATTTGGGCCATATTTTTTTCTCTTGGTGCACCTGTTAGGTAGTGAGGGGCAAAGCCTTAGGTATTCGCCAGGTTGGGGCAACCCACATGCTTTCGTTGTGGAGCTGTATGTGGGGGAGGCATCTGACAGGCAACAGTGCTGCTTGATTGGCTCTAGGCAGGCTTCCTGTCACTACCCCCACTTCCCACAAGCAAATTGGGCCCTTCTGGTGCTGATTCCTGGGTGAGTGGTTTTGTGTATGTTCTAGGACCCTGTGGGTCTCTCCAACAAATTCTACTCTGAGGCTGAGAGTCTCTTTTGAGAATCAGCTGACACTCTGATGGGAACTCCTTTGTAGGTAACTGTCTTCTTTTCTTTTGCTGCTTCTAAGATTCTCTCCTGTTTAATCTTAGGTAATGTAATTATGATGTGCCTTGGTGTGTTCCTCCTTGGGTCCAGCTTCTTTGGGACTCTCTGAGCTTCCTGGACTTCCTGGAAGTCTATTTCCTTTGCCAGACTGGGGAAGTTCTCCTTCATTATTTGTTCAAATAAGTTTTCAATTTTTGTTCTTCCTCTTCTCCTTCTGGCACCCCTTTAATTCGGATGTTGGAACATTTCAAGATGTCCTGGAGGTTCCTAAGCCTCTCCTCCTTCTTCCGAATTCTTGTTTCTTCATTCTTTTCTGGTTGGATGTTTCTTTCTTCCTTCTGGTCCACACCGTTGATTTGAGTCAGTTTCCTTCGCATCACTATTGGTTCCCTGTACATTTTCCTTTGTTTCTCTTGGCATAGGCTTCATTTTTTCATCTGGATTTTGAACAGATTCAACCAATTCTGTGAGCATTTTGATAACCAGTGTTTTGAACTGTGCATCTGATAGGTTGGCTTTCTCTTCCTCGCTTAGTTGTATTTTTTCTGGAGCTTTGAAGTGTTCTGTCATTTGGGCCTTTTTTTTTTTTTTTTTTTTGTCTTGGCGTGTCTGTTACTTTAAGGGGCGAAGCCTTAGGTGTTCACCGGGGCGGGGTAACCCTGGTCCCTGCGCTGTGATGCTGTACGGGGGGAGGGGCCGAAAGGGAGCAAAGGTGCCCCCTCCCCTCTCCACTAGACCTCAGTCCTTCACTCCGCTACCCACAATCAAACTGGGCCCCTCTGGTCCTGGTTCCCTAGTGGGTGGGCTTGTGCACGCCCTAGGCCCCGCGGGTCTCTCCAACGACCTCTCCTATGAGGCTGGGAGTCTCTCCTGCTGCTGCCCCAACCCCCACTGCTGCCCCAACCCCCACGGGCGTTTTCAATCAGAGGTTTGAGACTTTATTTCCCCGAGCTGGACCCCTGGGTTGTGCGGTTTGCTTTGCTCCCCGCTGTTTGTCCGGTTTATCTGTGCGCAAATGTGGGGCCGCGGGGTGCTACCCGCCGCTCTGCCTGCCCCGTTCTCCGCCACTCTGAATCCGGCCCTCTCTGTTTATCTGTGCACGAATGTTGGGCTGCAGGGTCTGCCAGTGGTCAGACTGCCTGCCCTGTTCGTCCCACACTCCGCCAGTCTCGGTCCTGTCAAGGCAATGCGAGTCCTCTCCGTCCCGGCTGCCCATCTCCGCCCTTCCTACCAGTCTGGATGAATGTTTATTTTTTATTTCCTTGGTGTCAGATTTCCTTGCTGTTTGATTTTCTGTCAGTTCTGGTTGTGCAAGGAGGCGCAGTGTGTCTACCTATGCCGCCATCTTGGTTCTCTCTTGACCCTATATCTTTTGATTGGAGCATTTCTGCCATTTTCATTTAAAGTGATCATTGGTAGATACATACTTAATGTCATTTTATAATTTTAACTGTGTTCCTTTTATTTTTTCTTTTTCTTCTTAAAGTTAGCCCTTTAACATTTGTTGTAATACTGGTTCAGTGTTAACAGGCTTCTTTATCTCGGAAGCTCTTTATTTTCATTTCAATTTTAAATGATAGGCTTTCTGTTTTAAGTAACCTGGTTGTAGGTTCTTACTTTTCATCACTTTGAATATTTCATGGCAGTCCCTTCTGGGCTGAAATGTTTCCTAGAAAAATTGGAGGACCTTATGGATGCTTCCTTGTAGGTAACTAACTGCCGTTTTGTTTCAGCTTTTAAGATTCTTTCCTTGTCTTTAAGCTTGCCTTTTTAATTTTGATGTGTCTTTATATGGTCCTCTATGGATGTGTCTTGTTTAGGATTCTCTTCGCTTCCTGCACTTGTGTTTTTTTTTTTCCTTCACCAGGTTAGGGAAGTTTTCGATCATATTGCCAAATAGGTTCTTGATCCCTTGCTCTCTCCTTCTCGTTCTGATATCACTGTGATGGGTATGTTGTTATGCTTTATGTTGCCCCAAAGGTCCCTTAATCTGTTCTGACTCTTTTAAATTCTTTTTTCTTTTTGCTACTCTGATTGGATGGTTGTTTTTTTACCTTGTTTTCCAAATCACTTGATTTGATCCTCTCCTTCATTTCACATGTTTGTTCCTTCCAGTATGTTGTTTGTTTCAGTTATCACATTCTTAAATTCTGACTGGTTCTTTTTCATGGTTTCTGTGTCTTTTTACATACTGTTGAGCTTCCTTATAATCATTACTTTGAGCTAGCTGATAAATTGCTTGCCTCCATTTCATTTAGTTTTTCTGGAGAATTCTCTTGTGCTTTCATTTGGGGTTTGTTTTTTTGTCTTCCCATTTTGGTTGCCTCTTTCTATTTGTTTCTATGTATTAGGTAGATTTGCAAAGACTGCTGATGGCCTGTGTCAAATGCTGCCTGTGATTGGCCGTGAGCAACGTGTTTGCAGCTACCAGTGATCCATAGCTTGTGGTTCCCTATGCTGGGCCACGGTGTGTACTGAAAGGACCAAGCTGTGCATCAGGGTTGGCTTTTACCAACACTGGGCCTGGGTGAGCATCTGGGAAAGTTTCAAAACACCCTCCACCTGTAAGCTTCCTGTTAGACTGAATCACTAAAAGAGCCTCCTGCTGTTCTCCTCAGCAGGACTGAAGCCCCACAGGGTGGGGCAAGAAAGATTCCTGTAGGTGGGGCTATTACTTCCCTCCAGGTTGATGCTTCGTGGATGGGAGTGCTCTGCAGAAAGAAGATGGCCTCTGCATTATGACCGAGTGCAGGGATAATTGTGGCTGACCCTTCAGCTTTCTCCTCAGAACCACCAACGCCAGACTTTCCTCATGTGACTCTACCCCACTGTCCCTCCTTTTGCTAGAGCTCAGGATAAGTGTGAAATTTTGTGTGTTAGCCCTTTAAGGTGGTAACTGCATCTTTAATCATTTCTCCTTGGTAGACAGAAACCCTGCTGCTTTTCATGGTGGGATGTTATCTGGGTGCCTTTCCAAGTTTTGTGCTCTATGCTGAAGAGACCACCTTGGCCTTTAGACCCTGTACTTCTCAGGGAGAACCTCACCTCATGGCCACCGAAATATCCCTCTGGAACTTCATCTGCCACCTGTGGGAGGCTAGCCAGTCCTCTCATGCTTCCTCACTTCCTACCATTCTTAATGTGGTGATGTGGTTTCTTATGTAAGTCATTTGTCAGATGGCAGGATTTTGTTTTTTATTGCTGATCATGGTGGTATTGATTTGTAATTTTCTGATGGCTAATGAATTCAGTTTTACACATGTTTATTTTGTGTTGCTTGAAATATATGGGTTGAAATGTTAAATAGGTAGTTTGGACTTGAGTTTGGGGCTTGGGAGAAAGAGCTGAGTAGTTGTAGGTTAGGAGCAATTAGCCATTGTGTGAATGGAACCAAGCAGAGAGAGTGTGAAAAATGATAAAGTGGCTTAAGCTGAAATCCTGAGGAAAGTTAGTAATTAAAGGACAGTGGATGAAGCAGAGGCTGCAAAGGAGACTGAGAAGCCATGGTTAGAGAGGGAGATGGAAAACCAGGAGAATGTGGTGTCATGGAAGCCAATCAAAGAGAAAATTTTAAGTTGGAAGAAAGGAGCAATAGTATAAAATGTTGCTGAGGACTGGGCAGCAACATTCAGAATTTGTCATAAGTAAGCTATTTCAATGGGAGTACATGGACTGAGGCCAGATTAGAATAAATTGAGTGATTGAAAGGTAAAGAAGAGGGCCCTGCAAATGTTGACAAAGTTTTAAAGAATTTTATGAAGGGTAGGAGTTAAGGTGGGTGCCATCAAGAGATTTCATTTCAGATGAGATGGAAGAGGTTGAAAATATTAGAGGGATAGTCAGTATAGCATTGTCCACAAGAAGGTAGAAGGCACTGAGATCCGGAGTCTATTTTTAATAGAGAGGGAAAGAGAAATGTGTGTGTATTGAGGGCAGGGGCTTGATGTTCCCTTCTGCTGTCTTTTGTTTTCCCTGTGAAGATAGAGATGAAGCTATCCACCCTAAATGGCATAGGAGGGAATGTGTTTAGAATGGAGAAGGTTTGAAATAGACACTGTGGAGAATGCGAGAAAGCCAAACATGAACATAGCAAAAGATTCCTGACTGCATTAATAACCCAGTAAAGGTGTGAGACCATAAATTCACAATGCTATGACTTTTTATGGTGTGTAGTTTTTTCCAGTGGTATTTAGCAGTGTAGCACTGGGTCAGGGAAGATGGCTAGTGCTTTAGTTCAAGGCACGGGTCTTTTAGCCCAAAATAAAGGAGTGGAGAGTATAGGTAAAGAGTGTCCTGTTAAGTTGAACTGGAGCATGGAATTCAAGCTGAATATTTTATTAATTCTGTATAGTATTGACCCATTTTGGACATCAAATTCTCTAGAGTTACTGTAGTATAATCTCACTATGGTATTGTCATTTTGCAGCAAGATAGAATTTCTGTGTACATTTACTTGCTGTTGTACTAGTATATTACTATAGTCCAGATTTTGCATGGTAACCATGTAGTCCTAAATGCCATTTGATTAAACTATAATTTTAGTAAATAAAAATATAATTTGTAGAATTTGCTAATGTACTTTTTAAAAACAGTGAAATCTGATATTTTATTGTAGTGTGAAACTTCAGCACAACAGAAATTTGCTGAAGAACTTCAAGAGCGAGAACGTTTTTTAGTTGAAAGAGAGCAAGTGCAGTTCAGACATGAAACTGCTTTGAGTAAAATGAAAGGAATGGAAGAAGAGGTACTTACAAGATTTCAGATTATAAAGGAGGTAAGTATACAACATTTGACTTTAGAGTTTCTCTTTTTTCTATTAACTTAGATTCACTAGTTATTAGCATTTTGCCTCATATGCTTTATTTCTTCTCCTAACTCACTTCCCTTCTTCTCGCTGACACACACACACACACACACACACACACACACACACTCACACACTCTTTTTTCCCCTGGACCATTTAAAGTAACTTGCAAAAATCATGACACAAAACCCCTAAATACTTCCTCAGTATTTTGATTGCTAGTATTTTGATTGCTTATTTTTAGGAGTATGTACCTCCTAGAAAAGTGCATTCTCCAACTGTTATCATATTAGGAAATTAATGTTAGTTAAATAATTTAAATAACAGTTCACATTCACTTTTCTAATTGGTTCCCAAAATATCTTTTAATATTTTTTTTATTCTATTTTATTATTTATTTATTTATTTTTGCATTTCTACCATTTCAAATTTATTATTATTTTTAAAATTTATTTTATCAATTATGCTATTACAGTTTTCCCATTTCTCCCCCTTCATTCCACTCCATTCTGCACACCCCCTCCCTCCCACATTATCCCCCCCTAGTTCATGGCCATGGGTCATCCATATAAATTCTTTGGCTTCTACATTTTCTATACTATTCTTACCCTCCCCCTGTCTATTTTCTACCTGCCATTTATGCTACTTATTCTCTGTACCTTTCCCCTCTCTCTCCCCCTCCCACTCCCTTGTTGATAACCCTCCATGTGATCTCCATTCCTGTGTTTCTGTTCCTATTCTAGTTGTTTGCTTTTGTTTTTGTTTTAGGTATGGTGTTAATAACTGAGTTTGCTGTCATTTATACTGTTCATATTTTTTATGTTCATCTTCTTTTTCTTAGATAAATACCTTTAACTTTTCATAGAATAAGGGCTTGGTGATGATGAACCCCTTTAACTTGACCTTATCTGAGAAGCACTTTATCTGCCCTTCCATTCTAAATGATAGCTTTGCTGGATACAGTAATCTTGGATGTAGGTCCCTGCCTTTCATGACTTGGAGTACTTCTTGCCAGCCCCTTCTTGCCTGTAAGGTCTCTTTGGAGAAATCAGCTGACACTCTGATGGGAACTCCTTTGTAGGTAACTGTGTCCTTGTCTCTTGCTGCTTCTAAGATTCTCTCCTTATCATTAATCTTAGGTAATGTAATGATGATGTGCCTTGGTGTGTTCCTCCTTGGGTCCAGCTTCTTTGGGACTCTCTGAGCTTCCTGGACTTCCTGGAAGTCTATTTCCTTTGCCAGATTACAGAAATTCTCCTTCATTATTTGTTCAAATAAGTTTTCAACTTTTTGCTCTTCCTCTTCTCCTTCTGGTACCCCTATAATTTGGATGTTTGAACGTTTCAAGATGTCCTGGAGGTTCCTAAGCCTCTCCTCATTTTTTTAAATTCTTGTTTCTTCTTTCTTTTCTAGTTGGATGTTTCTTTTTCTTCCTTCTGGTCCACACCGTTGATTTGAGTCCCAGTTTCCTTCGCATCACTATTGGTTCCCTGTACATTTTCCTTTGTTTCTCTTAGCATAGCCTTCATTTTTTATCTAATTTTCAACCAAATTCAACCAATTCTGTGAGTGTCCTGATTACCAGTGTTTTGAACTGTGCATCTGATAGGTTGGCGATCTATTCCTCACTTAGTTGTATTTTTTCTGGAGCTTTAATCTGTTCTTTCATTTGGCCACTTTTTTTGTCTTGGTGTGCCCTTTATGTAAAGGGACAGAGCCTTAGGTATTCACCAGGGTGGGGTATCGTTTGTGGCTGCACTGTGACGCTGTATGTGGGGGAGGGGTCTGATAGGGAGCAATGGCGCTTGCCCCACTCTCTGCTGGTTTTCAGTCTCTCCCTCTGCTACCCACAATCAAATTGGGCCCTTCTGGTGCTGCTTCTTGAGTGGGTGGGTTTGTGTACATTCTAAGACCCTGTGGGTCTCTCCAATGAACTCTCCTGTGAGGCTGAGAGTTTCTCCTGCTGCCTCCTCAACCTCCACAGGTGTTTTCAGTCAGTGGTTTGAGGCTTTATTTCCCCGAGCTGGAACTCTGGGTTGAGCAGTCTGTCACCCAGTCTACCAGGTGCTGCCTTGCCGGCCAGCTGCAGCTCACCCCACTCCACAGTCTGCCACCCTGCTCCACAATCCGCCACCTCGCTGAGTCCGCCAGCTGCGCCTAGTCACAAGTCCTCTCTGCCCAGCTTCCCGTCTCCACCCCTCCTACCCGTCTGGATGAATGTTTCTTCTTCATCTCCTTGGTTGTCGGACTGCCATACAGTTTGATTTTCTGTCAGTTCTGGTTGTTTTTTGTTTTTAAATTGTTGTTGTCCTTCTTTTGGTTGTGCGAGGAGGCACAGTGTGTGTACCTACTCCTCCATCTTGGCTGAAAGTCCCTGTTTTATTTTTTGATCAAGGAAAGAGACATAATTCATGCATTATGTTTGATTTTTATATCTTATTTGGTTTCTTCGAATCTAGAGCAGTCAATCTTTACCACTTTATGTTTTTTTGTGAGACTTTTTTTTGAAAGTTCTAGGCCAGTAGTCATATAGAATATGACATATTCTTATTTGCCATATTGTTTCTTAATGACTATATTCAGATTAAATATTTGTGTCAAGAATATTATATAGTTGGTATTGTATCCTTTGTTTCATATCAGGAGGTATGAATAAGTTACATAAAGTAGAATTCTTTGTGTTTTGAAAAATGCATACAATCTTGTAACACCACCATAATCAAGGTGATAATTCTAGCTCCCAAAGTTATGCTCCTTATGCTCCTTTGTAGTTATCTTTATCTCCCATTCTCAGCCCCCCAAAATCACTGATCTACTTCTGTCCCTGTAATTCTGCCTTTCCCAGAATGTCATGTTAATAGAATCATGACATGATTTTTCTTTATCTTTGGTGTAGGCTGCTAAACGTCTGAGAGAAACTCTGCGTTTTGCGCCAGGGAAACCAGGAAAAGGGGCCCTTGTAAATGACGGAGTGTGGGGAGAATCTTGGAGACAAGATTAGAAAGAAGATCCTTTCACTCTGGTGTATATGAACTTATACACATCTGGGTTACCCTCAGTGTGCATAGCACAACCCAAAAGCTGCAGAGTAAAGTCAGAAGGATCAGAATGCACTTTAGAAATACCTCCCAAGTCTCAGGTTAACTCCCTATCACCAATGCCGGAAGTGTGGAAAAGAATCACAGGAGCATGGCAAAGGCTTTGAAAACTGAACTCAGATTTAAGCCATTGTCTGAGTCTCAGACTAAGCCTTCAGTGACATATGCAAAAGACAATTCCAAAGCAGCACTACAAAAGCTTTGAAAAATGTACAGAGATTGGGTCACTGCCCACAAAAGGTAAGAAAATTCTAACTAGGCTCGCTGCTCAAAAAAATAAATAACGAAACCAATATTCCCCTGAGGATTATAATAGGATTCAGAATCAACACAACATACTATCTAAAAGGTCCTGGCTACAATGCACAAGTCCCTGGACATGTAAAGAACCACACAAATGTGACTAAGCCTCAAGAAAAAATGCCAGTCCTTAGATGATCCATATATTGGATTTTTAACTATGTTCCATGAGGTAACTGTAAATAAATGCAAAAGGAAAGACAGAAATTCTCATAATAAAAATTAAAAGCTAGAAAAAAACGTACTGGAAATTTTAGAACTTTTTAACATACCAGAAATAATGAACTATACAAATGATCCCTGAAAGTATAGTCTTTAACATACCAGAAATAAATAATTCACTAGATGAGCTCAGTAGCATCGTGGAAATGGAGGAATAAACACTGAACTTGATAGATAAATAGATAGCAAATTTGAAGAACACACACAAAAAAAAAATGAGGAAAAGGGGGAAGACCTCAGAAATATGTGGGGTAAGACTAAAAGAACTTAACATATGAGTAATTAAAAATCCAAAAGGAGAGCAATTGGAGCAGAAAAAAAATACTTGAAGAAATATTGGAGGTGGGGGAGGGAGGTGGGTTCACCTGGGGTGGGGTAGAAGGATGGGGAGAAAAGGCATACAACTGTAATTGAATAACAATAAAAAAAAAAAAAAGAAATATTGGTTAAAAACTTCACAAACTTAGTGAAAGACATAAATTTACATATTCAAGCTGCTCATTGAATTCCAACAGGATAAATTCAAAGAAAAGCATGAGGAGATAACGGCACAATTGAATTGCTTCTAAAAACCAAAGATGAAGAAAAATCATGTCATGATTATATTATCATGACATTTGGGAAAGGCAGAATTACAGGGACAGAAATAGATAAGTGATTTTTAGGGATTGAGAATGGGGGACAAAGATAACTACAAAGGACCAGAAGGAAACTTTAGATGCTAGACAAAAGGAAAAGAAAAAAAAAACCTAGGAAACTACTTACTTTAGGGTACTTCTCCAAGTTATCACTTCTCTCTACAATTCCCTGCTTTGTTTTACTTTTACAGTATTTACTTTTAACAATTTTTGTGTTATGTCTGGGGGTTTTACTTGTAATCAGTAAGAGAAATTGGGTGTAGTGGGTTTATCTTGCCATACTGCAAATGAAACACATATTGTATGTTTTAAATATCTTTTGAATGTGTGAAACCTTGGAAATGGGAATATTAACCAGATTTATAAAGTAAGTATATTTCTTTTAATTATATTGAAATTACACTGTAATTTTATTATATTCAACTACACTGTAATTAAAGATATTATATTTATATAATACATTAATTATATTTATATAATTATATTATTATATTTCTATTAAAACATAAACAATAGAGAACCAAGATGGCGGCATAGGTAGACACACTGCGCCTCCTTGCACAACCAGAACTGACAGAAAATCGAACGGCAAGGAAGTCTGACACCAAGGATAAAAAATAAACATTCATCCAGACTGGTAGGAGGGGCGGAGACGGGCAGCGAGGGCAGAGAGGACTCGCGTTGCCGTGGCAGGACCGAGACTGGCGGAGTGTGGGACGAACAGGGCAGGCAGTCTGACCACTGGCAGACCCTGCGGCCCCACATTCGCGCACAGATAAACCGGGAGGAATGGCGGGGAGCAAAGCAGACTGTGTAACCCAGGGCTCCAGCACGGGGAAATAAAGCCTCAAACCTCTGATTGAAAACGCCTGTGGGGGTTGGGGCGGCAGCAGGAGAGACTCCCAGCCTCACAGGAGAGGTCGTTGGAGAGACCCACAGGGGCCTAGGGCATGCACAAGCCCACCCACTTGGGAACCAGCACCAGAGGGGCCCAGTTTGATTGTGGGTAGCAGAGTGAAAGTTTGGAGTCCGGTGGAGAGTGGAGTGGGCGCCATTGCTCCCTCTCGGCCCCTCCCCCATGTACAGCGTCACTGCGCAGTGACCAGTGTTACCTGTCCCGGTGAACACCTAAGGCTCTGCCCCTTTAAGTAAGAGGTGCGCCGAACCAAAAAAAAAAAAAAAAAAAAAAAAAAAAAAGGCCCAAATGACAGAACACTTCAAAGCTCCAGAAAAAATACAACTAAGCGAGGAATAGATAGCCAACCTATCAGATGCACAGTTCAAAACACTGGTTATCAGGATGCTCACAGAATTGGTTGAATCTGTTCGAAAACCAGATGAAAAAAATGAAGCCTATGCTAAGAGAAACAAAGGAAAATGTACAGGGAACCAATAGTGATGCGAAGGAAACTGGGACTCAAATCAATGGTGTGGACCAGAAGGAAGAAAGAAACATCCAACCAGAAAAGAATGCAGCGTCAAGAATTCAAAAAAATGAGGAGAGGCTTAGGAACCTCCAGGACATCTTGAAACATTCCAACATCTGAATTCTAGGGGTGCCAGAAGAAGAAGAGGAAAAACAAAAATCGAAAACTTATATGAACAAATAATAAAGGAGAACTTCCCTCATCTGGCAAAGGAAATAGACTTCCAGGAAGTCCAGGAAGCTCAGAGAGTCCCAAAGAAGCTGGACCCAAGGAGGAACACACCAAGGCACATCATAATTACATTATCCAAGATGAAACAGAAGGAGAGAATCTTAGAAGCAGCAAGAGAAAAGAACACAGTTACCTACAAAGGAGTTCTCATCAGAGTGTCAGCTGATTTCTCAAAAGAGACCTTACAGGCAAGAAGGGGCTGGCAAGAAGTACTCCAAGTCATGAGAGGCAAGGGCCTACATCCAAGATTACTGTATCCAGCAAAGCTATCATTTAGAATGGAAGGGCAGATAAAGTGCTTCTCAGATAAGGTCAAGTTAAAGGGGTTCATCATCACCAAGCCCTTATTATATGAAATGTTAAAGGGAGTTACCTAAGAAAAAGAAGATCAAAAATATGAACAGTAAAAATGACAGCAAACTCACAGTTATTAACGACCACACCTAAAACAAAAACAGGAGCAAACTAGGCAAACAACTAGAACAGGAACAGAACCATAGAGATGGAGATCACATGGAAGGGTGTCAATAGGGGAGTGGGAGAGGGAGAGGGGGGGAAAGGTACAGAGAATAAGTAGCATAGATGATAGGTGGAAAATAGACAGGGGGAGGGTAAGAATAGTGTAGGAAATGTAGAAGCCAAAGAACTTATAAGTATGACCCATGGACATGAACTATAAGGGGGGAATGTGGGAGGGAGGGGGTGGGCAGGATGGAGTGGAGTGGGGGGGGGAATGGGACAACTGTAATAACATAATCAATAAATATATTTAAAAAATAAAAAAACAAAAAATATTCTATAATTATACAGAACAATTATATTACAATTATATTAATTATATTTTATTATATTAAATTACACTGTAATTTAATTATATTAAAATTAAACTGTAATTTTTCAATTACAGATTATATTCAATATTATTTTGTATTAGTTTCAGGTGTACAGCATAGTGGTTAGACAATTGTATACGATACTTTACAAAGTGTTTCCCCCAATATTTCCAGTACCCTCTTGGACCATAGATGGTTTGCAGTATTGTTGAGTACATTCTCTATGTTGTACTGTATATCCCCGTTAGTATTTGTAACTACTAGTTTGTACTTCATAATCCCTTCACCTTTTTCAACTAACTCCTCAACCCCCTTCTCCTCTGGCAACCATCAGTCTGTTCTCTGTGTCTATGAATCACAGAATTTTGTTTGTTTATTTTGTTCTTTACATTCCACGTATAAGTGATATCATATATTTGTCATTCTCTGACTGATTTGCATAATATCCTGTAGGTCCATCCATGCTGTCACAAATGGTAACATTCTGATCTGTTTTTATGCCTAATAATTCCATCATAAATATGTACTAAAACCTTTTAATGCACTCATCTGTTGATGGGTACTAGAGTTGTTTTATATCATGACTTGTGTAAAAAGTACTGCAATGAGCATAGGGGTGCGTGTATTCTTTCAAATTAGTGTTTTGGGTATCTTCAAATACATAGTTGAAGTAGAATCTCTAGGTCATATGAATGCTACCTATGTGATTACTTGGAAGAAAGACACTCATGTTTTCGATTTCATATATAAATTTGCATTTTTTAATACATTGGGAATAAATTGAGAGGGGAAAGAAGTAGTGTATTTTAAAATATACTTTATTGATTATGCTGTTACAGTTTTCCCAATTTTACCCCCTTTATCAACTCTCCACCCTACACCCCCCAACCCTACAGCTTTACCCCCATTGAGTTCATGTCCATGGCTTGTACATGTAAGTTCTTATACTTCTCTGTATCCTATACCATTCTTAACCTCTCCTCATCTATTTTATGCCTACCAATTATGCTTCTTATTCCCTGTACCTTTCTCCCACATTCTTCCCCTCCACCTCCCCACTGAAAACCCTCCATGTGATCTCCATTTCTCTGGTTCTGTTCCTGTTCTAGTTGTTTGCTTAGTTTTTGCTTCTTTTTTTTTTTTTTTTTTTTAGGTTCAGTTGTTGATGTTTTTTTGATGAGTTTGTTGTCATTTTACTGTTCATAGTTTTTGATCTTCTTGTATTTCTTAGATAAGTCCGTTTAACATTTCATATAATAAGCGCTTGGTGATGATGAACTCCTTTAACTTTACCTTATCTGGGAAGCACTGTATCTGCCCATCCATTCTAATGAAAGCTTTGCTGCATAGAGTCATCTTGGATGTAGGTCCTTGCCTTTCATGACTTCACATACTTCTTTGCAGCCCCTTCTTGCCTGCAAGGTTTCTTTTGAGGAATCAGCTGATAGTCTTATGGGAACTCCTTTGTAGGTAACTCTCTCCTCTCCTCTTGCTGCTTTTAAGATTCTCTCTTTATCTTTAATCTTGGGTACTTAATGATGATGTGCCTTGGTGTGTTTCTCTTTGGGTCCAATATCTTTGGGACTCTGGGCTTCCTGGATTTTCTGGAAGTCTATTTCCTTTGCCAGATTGGGGAAGTTTTCCTTCATTATTTGTTCAAATAAACTTTCAACTTCTTGCTCTTGTTCTTCTCCTTCTGGAACCCCTATGATTCAGATACTGGAACGTTTATGGTCGTCCCAGAGGTTCCTAAGCCTCTACTCATGTTTTTGAATTCTTGTTTCTTCATTCTTTTGGGGTTGGGCGTTATTTCTTCATTTTTTTCCAGATCATTGATTTGAGTCCCAGTTTCTTTCCTGTCACTGTTGGTTCCCTGTATATTTTGCTTTATTTCACTTTAGGTTACCTTCATTTGTTCCTTCATTTTGGAACTGAGCTCAAGCAGTTCTGTGAGCATTTTGATTACCAGTGTTTTAAATTCTGCATCTGATAGGAGGGTTGTCTTTTTGTGGCTTAGCTCTTTTTCTGGAGTTTTGATCTGTTCTTTCATATGGGCCATATTTCTGGGTCTCGGGACACCTGTTTTGTTGGGGGGGGGCCTTCAGTATTCACCGGGGCAGGGCAACCCTCTTTGCTGCCTTGTAGTGTTGTCTGTGGGGGAGGGGTCAGAGAGCGAGCAATACAGGTCGCTTGATCTGCTCTAGCCCCACTTTCCAATGAACTCTGTCTGGTGACACTGGGAGTTTCCTGTGCTGTGGCAACCCCCACAGTAGTTTGCAGCTAGTGTGAGTCTTTAGTTTCCCACTAAACCAGCTAAGCCTCATTGGTGCAGTCTGCCGCCATGCTGTGGGTCCTCTAAGCCAGCCTTGCCTCTCTTGCGCTGTCCACAGCCTTGCCCCCTGTGTACTCTGCCTTGCCATGGGGTCCTCTCCACCCACCTGGTTGCCCGTCTCTCTCTCTCCTATTGGTCTGGTGAATGTTTCTTTAAGTCATTATTTGAGTTCCATGCAGTTTGATTTTCTGGCACCTGTGGTTGTTTATTGTTTTTAGATTGGTTGTTATCTTCCTTTTGGTTGTGCTCGGAAGCGAAAGGTTTCTGCCTATGCCTCCATCTTGGCCAGAACTGAAAGAAATAATATTCATACTTAAACTTGAAAACATGCTATCTCATTTAAATGTAATTAAAGAAGAAATTGATTTGAATCATTGATAAAACTGATTAAGGAGAGTCAAATAGTTTGGGGATCAGAATAATTTTATTATGTATATTAATTTTTTCAGATTTAAAACAATTTCCACTGCCCTGGCTGGTGTAGTTCAGTGGATTGAGTGTAGGTCTGTGAGGCAAAGGGTCCCCAGTTTGATTCCCAATCAGGGCACATGACTGGGTTTCGGACCAGTTCCCCAGCAGGGGGCGTGCAAGAGGCAACCAATCACATGTTGATGTTTATCTCCCTCCTTTTCTCCTTCCCTTCCCCTCTCTCTGAAAATGAATAAAATCTTAAAAAAGAAAATTTCAGCTGCTTTATGAGAACAAAAATTACTTTGTTCTGTTTATGGACTAGTTCTTCTACTCCTTAAAGGTAACTTAAACCTTCTTTTTAATGTATAAAGCTATAAATAACTCATTATCTCTTGAAAAGTATCCAAAATTCTTTGTTTTATAATTCCATTGTGTCAATAGAAATTATTTGATTGAATTTCTGCGTTGGGTTTTTCTGAGCAATAGCTTTATTGCTGCTTAATTTGTATAATATGTTTTAATAAAGTATTAAAACAGCATTTCACAAGTGCTTTTAATGCTTGGTTTGTACTTTAATCAATTATACAGTTTTTATAAATTATTTGCAGTATTAGTTATGTGTGTTTAATATACTGATTAATTTCTTTTGATTGAGGGAGTTGTAATTTTTAATTTGTGTTCAGTACCATTAGTGACAAGCAATTCTTACCTAATTTTTTGATAATATTTTTTTCCTCCTAGCAACATGATGCAGAAGTTGTACACTTAACTGAAGCTCTTAAGGCAAAAAACAAAGAATGCAAGAGGCTAAGGTCTTCTTTTGATACTTTGAAAGAATTAAATGATTACTTAAAAAAACAGGTAAGACCTATTTTAATATTAGATTATAAGACATTCTTAGAACTATATGATTTGTATCTAACAAATTATAAGTCAGTCTTAGAATACCTTTTGGCTAGAGAAACTTTTTTCCAATTACTAATTTTTATATATAAGTCATCATCTAGTTTTGTAATGTTTTTTTAAATATATTTTATTGATTATGCTATTACAGTTGTCCCATTTTTTCTCCCCTTTATTCCTCTCTGCCTTGCACCCCACTTCCCACCAGCATTTCCCCTCCTTAATTCATGTCCATGGGTCATACATGTAAGTTCTTTGGCTTCTCTATATCCTTATACTATTCTTAACCTCCCCCTGTCTATTTTGTACTTACCATTTATGCTTCTTATTTCTGGTACCTTTTCCCCGGTACTTCCTTCTCCATCTCCCCACTGATTTTCTTAGATAAGTTGCTTTAACATTTCATGTAATGAGGGATTGGTGATGATGAACTCCTTTAACTTGACCTTACCTGGGAAGCTCTTTATCTGTCCTTCCATTTTAAATGATAGCTTTGCTGCATAGAATGATCTTGGGTGTAGGTCCTTGCCTCTCATAACTTTGCATACTTCTGGCCAGCTCCTTCTTGCCTGCAAGGTTTTTTTTGAGAGATCAGCTGATAGTCTTATGGGCACTCCTTTGTATGTAAGTCTTTCCTTTTCTCTTGCTGCTTTTAAGATTCCCTCCTTATCTTTAAAACTGGGTAATGTAATAATGTGAGCTTCCTGGACTTCCTGGAAGTGTATTTCCTTTGGTAGATTGGGGAAGTTCTCCATAAATAGGTTTTCCTTTTTTTTTTTTGATATATTTATTGATGATGCTATTACAGTTGTCCCATTTCTGCCCCTTCACTCAACTCCATCCTGCCCACCCCCTCCCTCCCACATTCCCCCCTTATAGTTCATGTCCATGGGTCATACTTATAAGTTCTTTGGCTTCTACATTTCCTACACTATTCTTACCCTCCCCCTGTCTATTTTCCACCTATCATTTATGCTATTTATTCTCTGTACCTTCCCCCCCTCTCTCCCCCTCCCAATCCCCTATTGATAACCCTCCATGAGAGCTCCATTTCTGTGGTTCTGTTCCTGTTCTAGTTGTTTGCTTAGTTTTCTTTTGTTTTGGTTTTAGGTGTGGTTGTTAATAACTGTGAGTTTGCTGTCGTTTTTACTGTTCATATTTTTTATCTTCTTTTTCTTAGATAAGTCCCTTTAACATTTCATATAGTAATGGCTTGGTGATGATGAACTCCTTGAACTTGACCTTATCTGAGAAGCACTTTATCTTCCCTTCCATTCTAAATGATAGCTTTGCTGGCTAGAGCAATCTTGGATGTAGGTCCTTGCCTCTCATGACTTGGAGTACTTCTTGCCAGCCCCTTCTTGCCTGTAAGGTCTCTTTGGAGAAATCAGCTGACACTCTGATGGGAACTCCTTTGTAGGTAACTGTCCTTTTCTCTTGCTGCTATTAGGATTCTCTCTTTATTTTTAATCTTGGGTAACTTAATGATGATGTGCCTTGGTGTGTTCCTCCTTGGGTCCAGCTTCTTTGGGACTCTCTGAGCTTCCTGGACTTCCTGGAAGTCTATTTCCTTTGCCAGACTGGGGAAGTTCTCCTTCATTATTTGTTCAAATAAGTTTTGAAGTTTTTGTTCTTCCTCTTCTCCTTCTGTCAACCCTATAATTCGGATGTTGGAATGTTTCAAGATGTCCTGGAGGTTCCTAAGCCTCTCCTCATTTTTCCGAATTCTTGTCGCTGCATTCTTTTCTGGTTGGATGTTTCTTTCTTCCTTCTGGTCCACACCATTGGTTTGAGTCCCAGTTTCCTTCGCATCACTATTGGTTCCCTGTACATTTTCCTTTGTTTCTCTTAGCATAGGCTTCATTTTTTCATCTACTTTTCGAACAAATTCAACCAATTCTGTGAGTGTCTTAATAACCAGTGTTTTGAACTGTGCATCCGATAGGTTGGCTATCTATTCCTCGCTTAGTTGTATTTTTTCTGGAGCTTTGAATTGTTCTATCATTCGGGCCATTTTGTGTGTGTGTGTGTGTCTCGGCATGCCTGTTACTTAAAGGGGCGGAGCTTTAGGTGTTCACGGGGGCGGGGTTACGCTGGTGGCTATGGTGTGACGCTGTACGTGGGCGAGGGGCCGAGAGGGAGCAGTGGCGCCCACTCCACTCTCTGCCAGATTTCAGCCACTCGCTCCGCAACCCACAATCAAACTGGGGCCCTCTGGTGCTGGTTCCCGAGTGGGTGGGCTTGTGCACGCCCTAGGCCCATGTGGGTCTCTCCAACGACCTCTTCTGTGAGGCTGGGAGTCTCTCCTGCTGCCGCCTCAACCCCCACAGGCATTTTCAATCAGAGGTTTGAGGCTTTATTTCCCCCGCGCTGGAGCCCTGGGTTACGCAGTCTGCTTTGCTCCTCGCCGTTTGTCCAGGTTTATCTGTGTGTGAATGTGGGCCCGCGGGGTACTATCCTCCGCTCTGCCTGTCCCATTCTCCGCCACTCTGAGTCCGGCCCTCTCGGTTTATCTGTGCGGGAATGTTGGGCTGCAGGGTCTGCCAGTGGTCAGACTGCCTGCCCCGTTCGTCCCACACTCCGCCAGTCTCGGAGTCTCGGTCCTGCCATGGCGACGCGAGTCCTCTCTGCCCTGGCTGCCGGTCTCCGCTCCTCCTACTGGTCTGGATGAATGTTTATTTTTTATTTCCTTGGTGTCGGACTTCCTTGCCTTTCGATTTTCTGTCAGTTCTGGTTGTGCGAGGAGGCGCAGTGTGTCTACCTACGCTGCCATCTTGGTTCTCCCATCAATACGTTTTCAAATAAATTTTCAATTTCTTGCTCTTCCTCTTCTCCTTCTGGCACACCCATGATTTTGATGTTGGAATGTTTACAGTTGTCCTAGAGGTTCCTAAGCCACTCCTCATTTTTTTTCAATAATTGTTTTTTATTCTGTTCTTGTTCAATGTTTATTTCTTCTCTCTGCTCCAGGTAGTTGATTTGAGTCCCCGTTTCCTTTCCGTCACTGTTGGTTCCCTGTATATTTTGCTTTATTTCACTTTGCATAACCTTCACTTTTTCCTCTACTTGGAAACAGCCTGATGACCAGTGTTTTGATTTCTCCATCTGATAGGTTGGCTATCTCTTCATTACTTTGTTCTGGTTTTGGTACTTGGATCTGTTCTTTCATTTTGGGCCATATTTTTTCGTCTTGATGTGCATTTTATGTAGTAAGGGGTGGAGCCTTAGGTATTCTCCAGGGTGGACCTAGGTCACTGCATTGTGGGAGAGGGATCAGACAGGGAATAATGCCACTTGCTCAGTGCTCACCTCGCTTTCAGTCACTTTCCCCTTTATCCAAGAGGAAATTGGGCCCTTCTGGTGCTTTTTCCTTGGTGGCTGGGTTTGTGTACGTTGTAGGACCCTGTGGGTCTCTCCAACAAACTCTCCTCTGAGGCTGGGAGTTTCTCCTGCCACTGTACCCCAACAGGTGTTTATAGCCAGAGGTTTTGAGGCTTTCTTTTCCTGTTCTGGAACCCTGGGTTGTGTGGTCTGTCTGGCTCCCCTGTTGTTCCTCCTGGTTTATCTGCACATAAATGTGGGACCACCTGGTACTCCTCCTGACTAGAGAAATTTTTGATAACTTCGTTTGGTAACTGTAGTATTAAACACTGGTAAATATAAAATACTGTTAAGTTTTTGAGTTCTCATCATCTATTCTGGCAACCATCTGAGTTTGGCAAGTTGAAATTTTTTTTAAAGTAAAAGGAAGTACTAGATTTAAATACAAGCAAAAGAATAAAACCCCAATAGCCTGGAACTTTAACCTGCTATTAGACACTACTGCTTAGTTAACATTCATTTTTTTTTCTGAATATTATATTCTAGGCATTGTACTAGAAGGAAGTCTTTACATTGCTCATAGTCTCATGAGTGTAAACCAGTATCATACTGCACTGTGATTATTTATATAGGTGGTGTTGCTTAGGGTAGTACTTGATTACATTGGAGTTGCATAACATAAATATTTTAAGTGAATTGTGTCTTTTTCTTTTATTAAAATTTCCTTTTGCTAGTTTTTGACTGAAAAATGTGAAAGTGAAGGTATGTGTTGAAGAGAGACAGGGCAATGATTATTTGTATTTGTGGGAAGGAGAAGTGGATGAGCAGAAGTGGAAATTGGGGTAAACTCAGCACTGGATTGTAAAACTTTATGAATTCTAAAATGTAAATAAGGACAGAGATAATTTGCCTCCTGGGATTCCTTAGTTGGCTATGTGTTCTCTGTTTTTATTATTGATTTCCTATAGTCACAACTGGTTATAATCTGTCTCGTTTGTAGTTACAGGTAGGTTACCCAATTTCTCACTTGATCTAATTCTTTGGCTCCCCTGAGTTCATTTATGGTCTCCTACAATGGATATATGACCTTGACTTACTATTGTCTGAGGGCTTGCTTTACCACTAGGGAGATTACTTTTTCCCATCATAATCTCAGTCTAGCACTCAAAAAAGACAAGGGTTTCTTTAATTGCTAGCATAGGTACATAATTGCCCATTCCTATCTCCAGGTTTATATTGATATAATCCTTAATAATTTTACATCTGAATGCATAAGATGTAAAATTATTACATGCATTATTAAGTGGTTGAACCCATTAATAATTGGATTTATAGCCTGTATGTCCAAAGTGAAAGTGGCTGGAAGAAACTCTTTGGTATGAAGTGACAGAATACATTTTTATGGTTGGTTTGTTTAGTGTCTATCGGGGTCAACACATATTTTTTGTTGAACACCTGATAGTAAATATTTGGAACTCTGTGAACCATATGATCTCTGTCATAATGCCTCAACTCTGCCAGCATAGTCCAAAACTAGCTATAGACCGTAAGTAAGTGAATGAGCATGGCTCTCTTCTAATAAGACTTTATTCATAAAAACAGACAGTGGTCAGTGCCATAGCTTGCCAGCTTCTGGCACAATGAATGATAAATTATTTGAAATTATTAATTATAAAGTTAAATTATTTCTGTGATTCACTTATATAGCATTTTGTTTTTTTAAATTTGTTTCAAAAGATTTTATTTATTTATTTTTTGAGAGAGGGAAGGGAGGGAAAAAGAGGGAGAGAAACATCGATGTGCAAGAGATACATGGATCGGTTGCCTCTCACATGCCCCCAACTGGGGACCTGGCCTGCAATCCAGTTATGTGCCCTGACTGGGAATCAAGCTGGTGACCTTTAGGTTTTCAGGCTGGCACTCAGTCCACTGAGCCACATCACCCAGGGCACATAGCACTTTATGATAACATTGGATATAAATATATTTGCTTTAGTAATAATAATAATGTTTAAAAAATTCCCATTAAGTCTTTCCAAAGATTAATGTTCAGGACTCATAAGAGGAGAGAGTTCCAGTGAACACCCCAGGCTCACGGTTGAAAAGAGCAGAGTTGTACCCTACGATTAGGTGAATTAGAGATAGATAGGACCCTCTTCAAACTGAAACCTCTTCTTGACTCATCTCAGTTTCTGATAAGAATAAGGTCATCAGTCCCCATTTTAAATACCTAGCAGAGGAAAGGATCAGCTCTTTCTGAGATGTCATATGTATAAAAATTGCAATTTTCAGTCATTCTATATAAAATTAATAAGCACATTAAAAGACAGAATCATATGACTAAATATGAAGAGAAAAACCCCAGACAATAAGAACATACCTACAGGTGATCCAGATATTAGAGCTAATAGGCAATGACTTTAGAAAGTGTGAGAACTTTATAACAGCATCAGAATCTCTAAAAGGGAATTTAGTTATTCTAAACCCGAAAAATATATGAATTGAATTTTACATTTCCATTAAGGGAGTTTAAAAACAGATGAGACATAGCAGAAGGCAGGGTTAGTGAACTAAAAGATAGTTTTATGAAAGTCTTTTTTTTTTCTTGAAAGTCTTGAAATGGAAGTATCAAGTAGAGAAAGAATATAAAATTCATAAAAGCGTCATGAGACCTAGTTAAAAAAGTATACCATGGGAGTTCCAAAAAGAGATAGTGAGGCAAAAGCAAAATATGTGAAGAGATAATGGTCACGAATTTTCTAAAGTGGTGAAAGATGCCAACCCAAACAATATAAGAAATTATATTAACCCTAAACAAGACAAATATTGAGAAAAACCACACATACATACATAGGCACATTATTTTAAGACTATTGAAAACTTTGGGGAAAGATAAAACCTTCAAAGTGGCCAGAGAAAACATGATACCTTACCTTTAAACAGTAAGACTCATGACTAAATTTTAAGGATGAAATATCATATATTGTAATTTAAGCATAAATAGGAAAAAAAAACCCAGAAAAATCCCCCTTCTTGTTGTAGGAAGCCACCATAGCCTTGCAACTAAAACTGTCAAGAACATTATAAGCAAAGAAAAATCAAAACCAGTCTCTCTTGAATAAAGATGCAAAAATTTTAAATATCAGCAAATTAAATTCAGTGATACATAAAAAGGATAGTACAACTAAAGTAGACTTTGTTCAGAAATACAAGGGTGGTTTATCATTTGAAAATTAATATTTCAAAGAAACATCCTAATTTCTATTGATTAAAAAATTCAGCCCCAACTCATAGTTACTAGTAATAGAGAACTTCTTAATTCTTTTTTTAATTTAAAGTATTTAAAAAATTGTTTTCTTATTGTTGTTCAAGGATAGTTGTCTCCAATTCTCCCCCACCATTCCCCCTCACCCCAGCCATCTTGACCTACACCCATCCTCCATCCTACACCCCTTTGGCTTTGTCATGGTGTCCTTTTATTATTTTTTTAAAATTGAGATTTTATTTATTTATTTTTAGAGAGATTGGAAGGGAGGTAGAAAGAGAGGGAGAGAAACACTGGTGTGTGAGAGATACATCAACCAGTTAGCCTCTCACACACTCTCAACAAGCGACTTAGCCTGCAACCCAGGCTTGTGCCCCGTCTGGGAATAGAGCCAGTGATCCTATCATTTGCAGCCGGCAATCAATCTACTGAGCCACGCCAGCCTGGGCTGTCCATATGTTCTATATACATGTTCCTTGACAACCAGCCCCCCTTCTCCCCTATTTGTCCCCTCCCACCTCCCATCTGTTGGGTACTGTCAATTTGTTATTAATTTCAAGGTCTCTGGTTATGTTTTGCTATCTTGTTTGTTTTGTTGATTAGGTTCCACTTACAGGTGAGATTATATAATATTTGACTTTCACTTTCGAGTTTATTTCAGTTAGCATAATGCTCTCTAGTTTCATCCATACTGTCACAAGGGTAGGAGCTCCTTCTTTCTTTCTGCTGCATAGAACTCCATCATGTAAATATACCAGAATTTTTGATCCACTCATTTACTGATGGGCACTTAGGTTGCGTCCAGCACCTGGCTATTGTAAATTGTGCTACTGTGAACACTGAGGTGCATAGGTTCTTTTGCATTGGTGTTTCAAGATTCTTAGGGTATAGTCCCAGCAGTGGAATTGCTGGGTCAAAGGGCAGTTCCATTTTTAGTTTTTTGAGAAAATTCCATAATGTTTTCCACAGTGGCTACACCAGTGTGCATTCCCACCAACAGTGTACTAGGGTTCCTTTTTCTCCACAACCTCTCCAAAACTTGATGGTTAATTTGGTTATGATGGCCATTCTGACTGTTGTGAAGTGGTATCTGATTGTGGTTTTAATTTGCATCTCTCTGATGGCTAGTGATGCTGAGCATCTTTTCATATATCTTTGGGCCCTCTGTATGTCTTCCTTGGAGAAGTGTCTGTTCAAGTCCTTTGCCCATTTTTTAATTGGGTTGTTTGTCTTCCTGGAGTGGAGTTGTGTGAGTTCTTGATATATTTTGGAGATCAGGCCCTTGTCTGAGGTATCATTAGCAAATATGTTTTCCCATACTGTTGGTTCTCTTTGTAATTTGGTGCTCTTTTCTTTAGCCATGCAGAAGCTTTTTATTTTGATGATGTACAATTTGTTTATTCATTCCTTTATGTCCCTTGCTTTAGGGGACAGATTATTGAAAATATGGCTGTGTGGAATATGTGAGGTTTTCCTGCCTATGTTCTCCTGGTGTCATGACTTATGTTTAAGTCTTTTATCCACCTTCAATTTATTTTTGTGTATGTTGTAAGTTGATGGTCGAGTTTAATTTTTTGCATGTAATTGTCCAGATCTCCCAAAAGCATTTTTTGAACAGGGTATTTTTACTCCATTTATGCTTCTTTCCCCTTTGTAGAAAATTAATTGACCATAGAAACTTGGGTTTATTTCTGAGCTCCTTATTCTATTCCATTGATCTGTGTGTCTGTTCTTACGCCAGTATGAAGCCGTTTTGATTACGTTGGCCTTGTAATACAGTTTGATATCAGGTATTGTGATCCCTCCAACTTTATTCTTCTTTCTCAAAATTGCTGCAGCTATTCAGCATCATTTATGGTTCCATATACATTTCTGAAATGTTTGTTCTACATCTATGAAATATGTCATTGGTATTTTCATAGGGATTGCACTGACTGTATAAATTGCTTTGGGTAGTACGGACATTTTGATCATGTTCCGCCAATCTGTGAACATAGTGTATGCTTCCATTTGTTTGTATCTTCCTTAATTTCTTTCTTCAGTGTTGTGTAGTTGTCTGAGTACAGGTCTTTCACCTCCTTGGTAAGCTTTATTACTAGTTACTTTATTTTTCTTGTTGCTATATTAAATGGCATTTTTTCCCTGATTTGTGTTTCTGGTATTTCATTGCTGGTATACAAAAATGCCTTCGATTTATGAATATTGGCTTTGTATCCCACTGTTTTGCAAATTCATTGATTAGATTGAGCAGTTTTTTGGTGGAGTCTGTAGGATTTTGTTTGTACACTATCATGTCATCTGCAAACAATGACACTTTGTTTCCTCTTTTCCAATTTGGATGCCTTTTGTTTCTTTTTCTTGTCTGATTGCTGTGGCTAGAACTTCCAATACTATGTTGAATAGAAGTGATGAAAACGGACATCCTTGTCTTCTTCCTGATCTTAGTGGGAAGGCTCTAAGTTTTTGTCCATTGAGTGTGATGTTGGCTGTAGGTCTCTCATATATGGCCTTAATGATGTTGAGGAATGCTCCCTCTATTCCCACTTTGCTGAGTGTTTTTATCAGAAATGGGTGCTGAATCTTATCAAATGCTTTTCCCGCATCTATTCATATGATCATGTGATTTTTGTCTTAGCTGTTGTTTAGTGATGTATTTTGTTTATTGATTTGCAAATATTGTACCATCCTTGCATCCCTGGGATGAATCCCACTTGGTCGTGGTGTATGATCTTTCTAATGTATTGCTGGACGCGGTTTGCCAATATTTTGTTGAGAATTTTAGCGTCTATGTTCATCAGCGATATTGACCTGAAGTTTTCTTTCTTCGTTGTGTCTTTATCTGGTTTTGGGATTAGGATGATGCTGGCTTCATAAAAAGAGTTTGGGAGTCTTCCATCAGTTTGGATTTTTTCAAATGGTCTGTGAAGGATAGGGGTTAGCTCTTCCTTAAATGCTTTGTAGAATTCTCCTGTGAAACCATCTGGTCCAGGGCTTTTGTGTGTTGGGAGTTTTTGGATGACTGCTTCAATTTCGTCTGCTGTTATTGGTCTGTTCAGGTTTTCTGCTTCTTCTTCATTCAGTTTTGGAAGATTATATTTTTCTAGAAATGTGTCTATTTCACGTAGGTTTTCAAATTTCTTGGCATACAGTTCTTCACAGTAATTTCTTACAATCCTTTGTATTTCTGTGGTATCAGTTGTAATCTCTCCTCTTTCATTTCTAATTGTGTTTATTTGGATCCTCTCTCTTTTTTTCTGGATGAGCATCCTTAAAGGCTTGTCGATTTTGTTTATCTTTTCAAAGAACCAGCTCCTGGATTCATTGATCCTTAGAATTGTGCTTTTAGGACAAAACCAAGGGGGAGGGTGGAGGTGGGGGAGGGAGGTGGGTTCACCTGGAGTGGGGTGGAGGGATGGGGAGAAAAGGCATACATCTGTAATTGAATAACAATAAAAAAACAAAAAGAATTGTGCTTTTAGTCTCTATGTCATTTAACTCTGCTCTGATCTTGGTTATTTCCTTCCTTGTGCTTGCTCTGGGCTGTCTTTGTTGTTGTTCCTTCAGTTCTTGTAGGCGTAGGGTTAGGCTGTTTGAAATGTTTGTATCTTTTTAAGGTAGGCCTGTATTGCTATGAACTTCCCTCTGAGGACTGCCTTTGCTATGTCCCCTAGGTTTTGGATTGTTGTGAGTTCATTTTCATTTGTTTCCAGAAAGTTTTTGATTTCTTCCCTAATCTCGTTCTTGACCCATTCATTGTTTGATAGCATGCTTTTCAATCTCCATGATTTTGAGTGTTTGGGGTTTTTTCCTTTCAGGTTGGTTTCTAGTTCAGTCCCTTGTGGTCAGAGAAAATGCTTGGTATGATTTCAATTTTCTTGAATTTGTTGAGGCTTGCTTTATGTCCTATCATGTGGTCTATCTTTGAAAAAGTTGCATGTACACTTGATAAGAATGTGTATTTTGCTTCTTTGGGATGAAAAGCTCTATATGTATCAGTTAAGTCCATTTCCTCTAGGGTGTTGTTAAGGGTGTTGTTAAGTGACACAATATCCTTCTTGATGTTTTGTTTGGAAGACTTGTCCACTTTTGACAGTGGGATGTTAAAGTCCCCTACTATAATTGTGTTGCTGTCAATATCTTTCTTGAAATCCTCCAAGATTTTCTTTATGTATTTGGGTGCTCCTATGTTGGGTGCATATATATTTACAATGTTTATGTCTTCTTGGTGGATTCTTCCCTTGAGTATTATGAAGAGACCTTCTGGGTCTCTCTTTATGGCCCTTCTTTGGAAGTCTATTTTGTCTGATATGAGTATTGCTACCCCTGCTTTTTTCTCCTGTCCGTTTGCTTGAAAAATTTGTTTCTAGCCGTTCACTTTCAGTCTGTGTAAGTCTTTTGTCCTGAGATGGGTCTCTTGTAGGCAGCATATGTGTGGGTCATGTTTTCTTATCCATTCAGCTATTCTATGTCTTTTGATTGGAGCATTTAATCCATTTACGTTTAAGGTTATTATCGATAGGTAGTTATTCATTGCCTTTTTTTCCTACCTGTGTTCCTCTCTCTTTCTCTTTTCCTTCCTTTCCTTAAAGCAGTCCCTTTAGCATCTCTTGCAGAGCTGGTTTGGTGGAGCTGTATTCTTTTAGACTTCTTTTGTCTGGGAAACTCTTTATTTGGCCTTCTATCTTGATTGAGAGCCTTGCTGGGTAAAGTAGTCTTGGTTGCAGGCCTCTGGTTCTCATTACTTGGAATATTTTTTGCCATTCTCTTCTGGCTTGGAGCGTTTCCATTGAGAAGTCAGCTTCTAACCTTATTGGGGCTCCCTTGTATGTTACTTCCTTTTTCTCCCTTGCTGCCTTTAAGATCCTCTCTTTGTCTTGGAATTTTGCCATTTTAATTATGATGTGTCTTGCAGTGGGTCTCTTTAGGTTCCTCTTGCTTGGGACTCTCTGTGTTTCCTGGATTTGGGTGACTTTCTCTCTCCTCAGACTAGGGAAATTTTCCATCATTACTTTTTCAAACAGGTTTTCTATCCCTTGCTCTTCTTCTTTTCCTTCTGGTATTCCGATTATACTGATATTGTTACGTTTCTTGTTGTCCTGAATTTCCCTTAATCCCTCTTCATTCTTTCTGAGCCTCTTTTCCTTTTCTTGCTCTTTCTGGGTGTTTTTTTCTACCTTTTCCTCCAGCTCGCTGATCCGATCCTCTGCTTCATCAAGTCTGGTTTTCATTCCTTCTACTGTGTTCTTCAATTCAGGAATTGTATTCTTCATTTCCTCTTGGCCCTTGTTGATAGTTTCTATTTCCTTTTTCATGTTGATATAGTTTGCAGTGAGTTCATTGTAGTTTCCCTGTAGTTTCTGGGAGTTCTCTTTGAGCTCAGAGAGCTCAGTGAGCTTCCTGATGACCATTGCTTTGAACTCAGTATCTGATAGTTGACTTGCCTCTTTTTCAGTTAGCATTTTTTCTGAGGCTTCCTTCTTTCCTTTCATTTGGGAATTGTTTCTTTGTCTTCCCATTGTTTGTGAGACTCTTCCTGTTAGCCTCTGCTTCTTAAATTGATGTATTCTGACTCCCTGGGTTTATGGTATGAACTTCTATGGTAGAATGCCAATGGGATTCAGTGGTGCTGTCTCCTTAATCTCCTGTGCTCACTGGTCTTGCGGTGACGTTTATAGGTGTAACATGGTCTAACTCTGGTCTTTTCAGCACTCCAGGTTTTGTTGTCTCACCTGTGGGAAAAAGAGAAAGGGGGGGGGGAAGAAGGGAAGGAGGGAGAAAGGGAATAGAAAAGGAAAGGACGGAAGGAAGAAGGAATAAAGAAAGATCGGAAGCAAGATAAGAAGGAATTTTAACAAAAATTAAAACAAAAGAATAAATAAAAGAAGGCAGGAAGAAGGAATAAGAAAGGTAAAGGATGGAAGGAAGAAGGAATTAAAAAAAAGACAGAAGGACAGAAAGGAAGAAGGAATTCAGGGGGAAAGGAAGAAAGGAAAAAAAAAAAAAAAAGACTTCTGCTAGCTTTAAACCGGTCAGGTTAGTTCTGCTGGTCTTCCTGTCTGTAGAACAGGATGGGATGGGAACGGGATGTCTGTTGGAAGGATTGGTTTCACTTTTCTCCCTTCCTGAGCCACACTCTTCGCTGTTGTTCAGCCTGCAGTCCAGTTCCTCAGGGTCCTAATGCTCCCCACTAAACCTGTAGTTCATCGGTTTTGCTGTCCTTGTGTTGCACCAATCAGGGGCAGCTCACACTCCACCTTCTTGCTCTTTGCTGTCTTAGATGCTAGGGGCTCTCGGTCCTGCTGTGGGGTAGTTTAGCCCTCTACTGGGTAGAGTCTTTCCGGGGAATGCAGTCTCCCTAAGCCCTGCAGCTCCCCTCTGCTGGGTGTTCTGCCTTAGTCCTAAAGAGCCAGTAGGCCCTGCAGGGCTCTGTGCGCAGAGGCTAGGTAGGAGTGTAGGTGTGGTCCCTCGCAGGCAGCCCGGCCGTTGATCAGCCGATCTGCTGCTTGGAGCCTGGGTCGCAGGTGGCTGGCTGGTCTGCAGCTCTGGGACTGAGTCACGCACTGCCGGCTGATCCAGCCACTTTGGGCCTGAGTCGCACAGCCCTGGGGTCTGAGGCTTTGGGCCTGAGGGGGGGGCAGCTAGCCTCTGTTCCCGGTGTGCACCCACCTGAGGTTTCAGGTGTGGATGCCCCACCGGGGTTTCAGCCGTGGGCCCCCAGTCCGCTAATCTGGGAGCGCGAAACCGGGCTTCAGGTGAGCGCCAGGGCTGCTTATCCTCCGTTCACCGTCCCGGGGCTGAGGGGGGAGGGGTGCCAGAGGCTGCGGCTGCTGCCGAGAGTTCTCTAATTAGCCGCTGAGTGCCTCTGTTTTCTTTTTCTTTTTGAGAAATTCTTCCTATTCAAGCCCCCCTGGTCCAAACAAGCACCTGGCTGCTCACACAGCCCAGCCTGGCTCTCTCCCAAGAATCCTGCAGCAGACCCTGCGTCTGGGCGGGGGCTTCAGCCACCCTGGTCACTGTGCAGGTGCCAGGGACCTTATTGTCCTTAAGCACTCTTCTTACTGTCAGATCTTTCAGTGTCCTCTATCTTTGGTCTCCGATCTTCATATATGCTGGAATGCCCATGGCTGTTCCCTCTGCTCCTCAGATCAGCTAGGTATTTCACTGGTGTTGAGGGGAAGTGCACTCCGTTCCCACCTATCTCGCCGCAATCTTGACTACCAATCCTCCTTCCTGTTCTTAAAGCAAGCCCTTTAGCATCTCCTGCAGAGCTGGTTTGGAGGAGGTGAATTCTCTGAGTCTTCTTTTGTCCAGTAAGCTCCTTTTTTGGCCTTCTATCTTGATTGAGAGCCTTGTTGGGTAAAGTGGTCTTGGTTGCAGGCCTCTGGTCTTCATAATTTGGAGTATTTCTTGCCATTGTCTTCTGGCTTGGAGCATTTCCATTGAGAAGTCAGCTGCTAACCTTATTGGGGCTCCCTTTTATGTTACTTCCTGTTTTTCCCTTGCTGCCTTTAAGATTCTCTGTGTGTCTTGGAATTTTGCCGTTTTGATTATGATGTGTCTTGAAGTGGGCCTCTTTGGGTTCCTCTTGATTGGTACTCTCTGTGTTTCCTGGATTTGTGTGACTTTTTCTCTTATCTGATTAGGGAGATTTTTCATCATTACTTTTTCAAACAGGTTTTCTATGCCTTGGTCGTCATCTTCTCTTTCTGGTATGCCTATTATATGGATATCATCACATTTCGTTTTGTCCTGCATTTCCCTTATCCCCTCTTCATTCTTTCTGAGCCTCTTTTCCTTTTCTTGCTCATTCTGGGTGCTTTTTTCTATCTTGTGCTCCAGCTCGCTGATCTGATCCTCAGCTTCATGAAGCCTGCTTTTGATTCCTTCTACTGTGTTCTTCAGTTCAGAAATTGTATTCATTTCCTCTTGGCCCTTGTTGATAGTTTCTATTTCCTTTTTCATGTTGATATAGTTTGCAGTGAGTTCATTGTAGTTTCCCTGTAGTTTTTGGTAATTCTCTGTGAGCTCTTTGAGGTTCCTTATAACCAATGCTTTGAACTCAGTATCTGATAGTTGACTTGCCTCTATTTCATTTAGCATTCTTTCTGAGATTTCCTCCTTTTCTTTCATTTGGGGATTGTTTCTTTGTCTTCGCGTTGTTTGTGAGACTCTTCTCGTTAGCCTCTGCTTCTTAAGTTGATCTGTTTAGACCCCTTCGGTTTATGATAGAAACTTCTATGGTAGAATACCTGTGAGATTCAGTGGTACTGTCTCTTTGATCTCCCAAGCTCACTGATCTTGGGCTGTGTTTTATGTTGGCTCTCTGTGTGTCTTTCATTTTTGGTTGTCGTTGGGTCTTTCTTTGGTGGGCCCTTCCCACCAGCTGGTTAACTGAGGGTCACTCTGTCCACCACCTGTTGTATTCTGTTGTATTGGTGTGGGCAGGTTGTGTTGGACCTGGTTCTTCCATGTGTACAAGGTTTTGAGGCTTTTCTCTTTCTCTTGTTCAGTTGTTTGTTCTGAGTAATTTCTCCCCTTTTAGCTGTATTTCTAGATAGGTCCTGGTTTGAGTTAGTGTGACTTACACTCCCTCCTTCACCTTTTTCTGCTGTTATCTGTTGGTTGTACCTTTGTTGGTGGGTTTCCTCTTCCAGCAGGTATCCCGGTATTCACAGCTTCTACCTACTCTTTTTTTGTGATCAGTTGGAGTGGGAAGGCGAAATGGTTTAAGACAGCTGGAGTGTATTCTATGATATTTAAAGTACCAGCCCTTAGAGAAGAGATAGGAGATCCTTTGTGTGTGTGTGTGTATATATATATATATATATATATATATATATATTCTTAACCGTGATAGTTAACCCAATTGGCCACATTTTAGAATGGGTGGAAAGAAGATAAGACTCTTGTTGGGAGGGGAAGGATTGTGAGTTCTATCTAGAAAGCAGTAAGCTTGTGGGAGGTCAGATTTTGAGGTAAAGTGAGAATAAAGGATAGAAAATAGGGGTAGTGTGGATAGTGTGTGAGAGAATAGAGTTAACCACACCAGTAATAAAGTTCAGGAGGCAGTGAAGTGTACTAAGATGTCGGAGGTATGCTGTGTAGTATTCAGAAATATATGGAGCAATTATTATTTACAATAATAACAGAGCCGCAATCATATGACAGATTCTATGTGATCTGGATAACAAGAATAGGCAGTATAGGTCCTAGAGTAGTGCACTAATGGAACACATGTGAAATGAAAGACACTTAATTGACAATACAGTATGAAAGATAGAACAAGGGGAAACCAGTCAAACAATGCAAATTAACCAGTCAAGTTAAGAAGACTAAACAGAAAGAAGAGAAATGCAAAAATACCAATAAATAAGAGATGTAAGAATAATGAAAAAATAATAATACAAACATACAGTAACTTGCAAGTTCTCTGGTGTAGCAAAGTGAAATTTGTTTCACTGTCTCAGGTGTTGGGATGCCCCCTCTTTGGGTCCAACTCTGATCTTTTCACGGTTCCAGGTTTTATTGTCTCAGTTGCGGGAATTTAAAACAAACAAAGAAAAAGGAAGGAAGAAGAGATATAAAGGGAAAGAAAGAAGGAATAAAACAAGAAGGAAGGAAAGTGAGGAGGAAGGGGTTAAAAAACAAAAACAATAATAAAAATATAATTACTTAAAAAAAAAAAAAAAGCCTCCTGGTGGCTTCAAACTGTCCAAGCCAGTTTTGCTGGTGCTTTTGGGTGCAGCAGCCTGAGGGGGGCTTGGTTTTGCTCCTGTCCATTCCTGATCGGCACTCCTCCAGCCTCTAGCCCAGTTCCCCAGCAGCCTCTGGTCCCGCAGGTTCGAGTGCTCACTCTGCTTGGGTCTATGGTTGTGAGTGCAGGGCTTTCTGAGGTGCGCACTCTCCCCGGTGCCACCGATGCGGGCTCAGGGCCCTCCGAACCACCACGGGAACACCCTGTGGCTTGGTGGGGAGGAGGCTGGAATGGCTGCTGCAGGAGAATTCCCCAAATAGCCACTGAATGTCTCTTTGTTTTCACTTTTTCTTTTTGAGAAATTCCTCCTGCTCAGTCCTGTTGCTCCATACAAGGAAGGGCCTGTCCTCTCACACAGCCCACCTCTCCAGTTATACCAGGGACTGTCCAGGTCAGGGCCCAACATGGCCCAACTCTCAACTCACCCACCCAGTGTACACAGTCCCAGTCGGTTTTCCACTTAGTCCTTACTCCCCTCCCTGAGACTTCAGGCAACCAGGTCTCTCTCTCTCAAACCTTGTTTGGCAGGGGAGGAAGCCATTACCCCGTCTCTCTCACAAGAGTCCTATAGCAGACCCAGTGGGTGCCGGGCCTGGGGCTGCAGCCACCCTGGTCCCAGCGCTGGTCCCAGGGACCTTATTGTCCTGAAACAATCTTCTTACTGTCTGATTTTTTAGTATCCTCAGACTGAAAAAAACTATGCGAGTTGAGGTGGCAGTGGGAGAAACTCCCAGCCTCACAGGAGAGTTTGTTGGAGAGACCCACCAGGTCCTAGTACACAAACCCACACACCTGGGATCACCACCAGAAGGGCCCAATTTGCTTGTGGGTAGTGGGGGAAGTGACCGAAAGCCTGTCGAGAGCAAAGCCAAGCAGCATTGTTCCCTCCCAGACCCCTCCTCCACATACAGCTACTCAACACAAGGACGTTGTGGTTTGGCCTGCCCTGGTGAATACCTAAGGCTCCATCCTTACTATGTAAAAGGCTCACTTAGACAAAAATAAATAAGTAAATAATAAGGCCCAAGTGAAAGAACAGAATAAAGCTCCAGAAAAAATACAATGAAGAAACGAAGAGATAGCCAACCTATCAGATACACAGTTCAAAACACTGGTAATCAGGATACTCACAGATATCGTTGACTATGGTCACAAAATAGGGAAAAAAGTGAAGGCTATGAAAAATGTTGAGGGAACCAACAGTGAAGGGAAAGAAACTGGGACTCAAATAAATGGTTTGAAGCAGAAGGAAGACTTTCAATCAGAACAGAATGAAGAAACAATTACTGAAAAAAATGAGGAGAGTCTTAGGAACCTCTGGGAAACCTTTAAACGTTCTAACATCAGAATCATAGGGGTGCCAGAGGGAGAAGAGGAAGAGCAAGAAATTGAAAACTTATTTGAAAACATAGTGAAGGAGAACTTCCCCAATCTAGCAAAGGAAATAGACTTTCAGGAATTCCAGGAAGCTCAGAGTCCCAAAGAAGTTGGATACAAGGAAGCACATACCAAGGCACATCACATTTACATTAACCAAAATTAAAGATAAAGAGAGAATCTTAAAAGCAGCAAGAGAAATGGACACAGTTACCTACAAAGGAGTTCCCATATGACTGCCAGCTGATTTCTCAAGAGAAACCTTGCAGGCAAGAAGGGGCTGGAAAGAAGTATTCCAAGTCATGAAAGGCAAGGACCTATATCCAAGATTACTCTGTCCAGCAAAGCTATCATTTAGAATGGAAGGGCAGATAAAGTGCTTCCCAGATAAAGTCAAGTGAAAGTTGTTCATCATCACCAAGTCCTTATTATATGAAATGTAAAGGGACTAATCTTAGAAAAAGAAGATCAAAAATAAGAATAGTAAAATGAGAACAAACAGAACTATCAGCAGCTGAACCTAAAAAGAAGAAAAATTAACTATGCAAACATTAGAAGAGGAACAGATTCACTGAAATAGAGATCACATGGAGGATATCAGCAGTGGGGGGTATTAGGGGAGGATGGGGGAAATGGTACAGGGAATAAGAAGCATAAATGATAGGTACAAAATAGGGGGAGGTCAAGAATAATACGGGAAATGGAGAAGCAAAAGAACTTATATATATGACCCATGGACATGATCTAAGGAGAGGGGAATGCTGGTGGGAGGGGAGTAGAGGGCCAATGGGAGAAATAAATGGGACAACTAATAGCGTAGTCAATAAACTATATTAATAAAATAATAAAAAATTCAAAGACAAAAATGTTCAAATAAAAGATATTTCCCATTGAATTGTATACCTGAAGGATCTTGTGATACTTCAAATTTTTCATAGAATGAAGTAGACTTACGTACTCTTAATGTTGTGTTGACAAATGTTGATTTCAGCTGTGATCTTTATTCATGAATGTTACTTCTGTTTTGTTACATTGCTTAGTTATACAGACTAGAGGGGGTAGATTATTTGGGAAACCTTCAGTTTGAAATCAGATTAAGGGTTATATTGAAATATGTAATAATGTTTTCCTACTTTAGTTGAATGAAGTAAGTGAAGAAAATAGGAAGATGGAGATTCAGGCTAAAAGAGTTCAAGCGCGTTTAGATAATTTGCAGGTAAGTTGCTTGTTCTCTTTTGACACAAATGAATTTTAAAATGCTTGCTTTTGGACCTTCACACTTTTAATGTAATTGTCCTTTAAATCATGGATTTGTGCTATTGCAGAGGAAGTATGAGTTTATGACAATACAGAGATTGAAAGGAAATTCCCATGCTGCTCACGAGATAAAAAGTTTAAAACAAGAAAAAGTACCAGTTTCAAAAACATGTAAGGTATGATATTATTGAAATTTTCTCCAGTGGGAAGTCAGGAAATTTTGTCTTTGTTCTTTAATCTTTTCATTTCATTTAGTAAATATCATTTTTGGTAGAAAGTTGTAACTATAATAATACCTTTACAGAGAAATATCTTTGTAATGTTTCAAATATGCATTTATTTGCAAAAACAAAACAGTATTTCAGCAATGTTTCAGGCATAGTAACCGTGACAAGTCACAGGAAGTTAAGCTTAATAAGAGCTTTGTTACTCATTGTGTTTTGAGATTCCATAAGCCTTCAATGTTACTTTTATATCAAAACTGCAATCCATCCCTTGGATGGGCTCCATGCATTAACTTTTTTTCCTAAGAATTTATTTTAATTTGAGGTGTACCGTTACATAATGCAAGATTCTTAAATGTACATTTTTATCAGTTTTTACTAATGTCCACACTAATATAACCTACAACTGAATATAGAACATTTCCATTATCCTAGAAAGTTCCGTCATGTCCCTTTTCAGTTATTTCTTGCAAGAAGTAATTGTTGATCTGATTTCTATTACCATAATTTAATTTTGCCTATTTTAGAACTTCATTCAATGGAATTATATAGTATTCACTTGTTTCTGTGAGGCTGATTATGTTCATAGTTGAATATATCAGGTACTTTGTTCCTCTTATGGCTCAGCAATATTCTATTGTATAAATGTATCACAGTTTGTTTATCCCTCTTGTTGATAGACACCTGAGCTGTTTCTAGTTTTTCTTTATTATAAAAATGCTAACAATATTTATTTGAAAAGCTCTTTGTAGACATGTGTTTGCATTTTTCCTGGCGATATTACCAAGGCTGGAATTTCTGGGTCATAAAATAGATATATATTTAACTTTAATGAAACTGCCAGTTTTCAAAAGTGTTTGTATCATTTTATTTTTCTACTAGCTAGCCACGTATGATTGTTTGGATTGCTCCACAACCTTGCCAATGTTTGGTAATTTTAAGTCTTTTCCATTTTGACCTTTCCATTGGGTGGGTAGTGATATCACATTGTGGGCTTTAATAATTTTGATAAATTTTCTAGTTCTTTTCATAAAGTAAATTGGGAGTTTAATGATGGGGAAAGGAACCTCAGCAATGGAAGCAGGAGTTGCTGTTGGGTAGTCATTCTAATGGTGTTAATTGGCCAGTAATGAAGTCATCATGGCACTGCAAAACCAAATTCAGCCAGAGATTGCTGTGCAGAACCCTCTAGTTTCAGAGCTGCAGGAGCTATTTATTATTCCATAATGGGGAGTATACTGAGGACAACCTCCATCAACAGGAGTTCAAGGACCTCCAAAAAAAGTACTCCTATATCTTCAAGACCAGGCCTGATGGGAGGTTTTCCTGAGCTTTTGGACTCTTCCTCTTGTCAGTGCAAAGGATTACACCAGTTCAAGGCCTTGTCTGCCAACATCAAAGAGGATGTGGTGTCTCATGCTTTAGGAGTTCACAGTTGAGCATTTCCACAACACGTTTGTAGACTTGATCTACCAGGTTAAGAAACAGATCTCAGTAGTCAACCTGTTGGCCTCTTTCAATGACCAGAGGACCTTGAACAACCAGCTCAACTCAGGTTACCAACATTGTAAGAGCTGTTCTTCAACCACTTCATTGAAGATGGGCAGCCTGTCAAGGAGTTCCGTCAGCAGCACGTGGTGGCCATGTAAAATGGATTATCCACAGGCATATTGTCACATTGGACCAGGCCCTCATTATCGCTGGTATGCAAAAGCATCAGTGAGGGTGGGAATATAAACCTGCACATCTTTCCTAGGCCTCCATGCTCAAGGTCTTCCTATTCTCCTTGCCTGAACCCTATGATTTCTTGTGTAAATAGTCTTGGCCCCATTTGGCAGCTATTGTCCTGCCTGCCCTCCCCTTTACTAGGCATGATATATGTACAAAGGTTTTATAGTAATTGTAAATGGTCATGTTTTGTGACTAGATGCCACCCTCTACCCCCTTTTCCTGGCATACAACCTTTCATGGATGCTGGTGACAAAACAAATTTTTAATTAAATAAAAAGTAGAAAAAGTACCAACGCTATACTCAGTGGACAAAAAACTTTCCCATCAAGGTCAGGAACAAGACAAGGATGTCCACTTTCACCACATCTATTCAACATAGTATTGGAAGACCTAGCCAAAGCCATCAGACAAAAAAAAGAAATAAAAGGCATCCATATTGGAAAGGAGGAAGCAAAACTCTCATTGTTTGCAGATGATATGATAGTGTACATGGAAAATCCTATAGACTCCACCAAAAAACTACTCGATCTAATCAATTTGGCAAAACAGCTGGATACAAAGTCAATACTCAGAAATCAAAGGCATTCCTGTATACCAACAATGAAACATCAGAAACACAAATCAAGAAAAAAAATCCCATTTAAATTAGCAACAAGAAAAATAAAGTACCTAGGAATAAACCTTACCAAGGAGGTGAAAGACCTGTACTCAGAAAACTACACAACACTGAAGAAAGAAATTTAAAAAGACACAAACAAATGGAAGCATGTACCATGTTCATGGATTGGAAGAATTAACATCATCAGAATGTCCATACTACCCAAAGCAATTTATAGATTCAGTGCAATCCCTATTAAAATACCAATGACATTTTTCATAGATATAGAACAAATATTTCAAAAATTTATATGGAACCATAAAAGACCCAGAAGAGCTGCAGGAATTTTGAGAAAGAAGAACAAAGAAGAAAGATCACAATACCTGATATCAAACTGTATTACAAGGCCACTGTAATCAAAACAGCCTGGTACCGGCATAAGAATAGACACATAGACCAATGGAACAGAAGAGAGAGCCCAGAAATAAACCCAACTCTCTATTGTCAATTAATATTCCACAAAGAAGGAAGAAGCATAAAATGGAGTAAAAATAGCCTCTTCAAGAAATGGTGTTGGGAGATCTGGAAAGCTACATGCAAAAAGATGAAACTTGACCACCAACTTACACCATATACAAAAATAAAATGAAGGTGGATGAAAGACTTACATAAAAGTCACAACACCATTAAAGTCCTTCAGGAAAACATAGGCAGCAAAATCTCTGATATTCCACGCAGCAATATTTTCACTGATGTGCCCCCTAGAGGAAGGGACATAAAGGAAAGAATAAGTAAATGCGACATGATCAAAATAAAAAGCTTCTGCACAGTTAAAGAAAACATCAGCAAAATGAGAAGGGAACCAACCGTAGAAGAAACTATATTTGAAAATGATACCTTGGAAAAGGGTTCGATCTCCAATATATGTAAAGAACTCATACAACTCCACTCCAGAAAGACAGACAACCCAGTTAAAAAAGTTGGCAGAGGACTGGAACATACACTTCTCCAAAGAGGACATACAGAGGGCCCAGAGACATGTGAAAGGATGCTCAACATAACTAGCCATCAGACAGATGTAAATTAAAACCACAGTGAGATACCATTTCACAATAGTCAGAATGGCCATCATAAACAAATTACCAAACAACAAGTGCTGGCAAGGTTGCAGAGAAAAGGGAATCCTAGTACACTGTTGGTAGGAATGAAGACTGATGCAGCCACTATGGAAAACAGTATGGAATTTCCTCAAAAAACTAAAAATGGAACTGCCTTTTAACCTGGCAATTATACTGCTGAGACTATACCCTTAGAATCTTGGAACATCAATTAAAAAGAAACAATGCAACCCAATGTTCATAACAGCACAATTTACAATAGCCAAGTACTGGAAGCAACCTAATTGCCCATCAGTAAATGAGTAGATCAAAAAACTGTGGTGCATTTACACAATGGAATACTATGCAGCAGAAAGAAAGAAGGAGCTCCTACTCTTGGCAACAGCATGGATGAGTCTGGAGAGCATTATGTTAAGCGAAATAAGCCAGGCAGTGAAAGACAAATACCATATGATTTCACATGTAAGTGGAACATAATCAACAAAACAGACAAGGAAGCAAAATATAACCAGAGACATTGAAATTAAGAACAAACTGACACTGACCAGAGGGGATGTGGGAGGGGATAATGGGAGCAAAAGGGGGAAGGGTTGTTAGGAATATGTATGAATGACCCATGGACAAAGCGGAAGGAGGGTGGTTAGGATGGAGGGGGTGGGAGCTGGGGTGGCTGGGGTGTGGGTGAATGGTGGGGAGAAATTGGAGACAACTGTACTTGAATAGCAATAAAAATATAAAATAAAAAATAAAATAAATGAACAAACACAAGAGAAACAAACTCAGACATACAGAGAACATTTTGATGGTTGCCGGTTCATCCATTTTTATGGCTAAGTAGATTGGCATGTGTTTATCACAGTTCATTTATTTGCTCACTTTTGATCCACATTTGGATTGTTTCTAGGTCTTTGTTACTATGAATAAAATCCCAATGAACATGTAAAAAAAGTGGAAAAAGTGGAGCTTTTTTTTTCTTTTTAGTATATTTCATTGATTATGCTATTACAGTTGTCCCATTACCCCCCTTTATTCCCCTCTACCTGACAGACCACCTCCCACCTGCATTCCCCACCTTTACTTCATGTCCATGGGTTGTACATATAAGTTTTTTGGCTTCTACATTTCCTATATTATTTTTAACCACCCCTTGTCTATTTTCCACCTACCATTTATGCTACTTATTCTCTGTACCTTTCCCCCATCTCTCCCGCTCCCACTCCCCTGCTGATAACCCTCCATGTGATCTCCATTTCTTTGTTTCTGTTCCTGTTCTGGTGGTTTGCTTAGTTTCTTTTTGTTGTTGTTCTTTTATTAGGTTCAGTTGTTAATAGCTGTGAGTTTGTTGATATTTTACTGTTCATATTTTTTGTATTCTTTTTCTTAGATAAGTCCCTTTAACATTTCATATAAGGGCTTGGTGATGATGAACTCCTTTAACTTGACCTTATCTGGGAAGCACTGTATCTACCCTTCCATTCTACATGATAGCTTTGCTGGATAAAGTAATCTTGGATGTAGGTCTTTTATGACTTTTCTGTCATAAGGGACATAATGGCTTCAAATACTTCTTTCTAGCCCCTTCTTGCCTGCAAGGTTGCTCCTGAGAAATCAACTGATAGTCTTATGGGATCTCCTTTGTAGGTAACTGTCTCCTTTTCTCTTGTTACTTTTAAGATTCTCTCCTTATCTTTAATTTAGGGTAATGTAAATGTGATGTGCTTTGGTGTGTGCTTCCTTGTATCCAACTTCTTTGGGACTCTGAGCTTCCCAGACTTCCTGAAAGTCTATTTCTTTTGCCACATTGGGGTAGTTCTCCTTCATTATGTTTTCAAATAAGTTTTCAATTTCTTGCACTTCCTCTTCTTCTGTTGCCCCTGTGATTCGGATGTTGGAACATTTAAAGATGTCCTGGAGATTCCTAAGCCTCTCCTCAATTTTTTGAATTCTTGTTTCTTCATTCTGTTCTGGTTGAATGTTTCTTTCTTCATTCTGCTCCAAACCATTGATTTGAGTCTGGGTATCCTTCCCTTCACTGTTGGCTCCCTGTACATTTTCCTTTATTTTACTTTTCATAGCCTTCACCTTTTCCTCTGTTTTGGCACTATATTCTTCCAATTTTGTGAGCATCCTGATCACCAGTGTTTTCCACTGTGCATCTGATAGGTTGGCTATCTATCTTTGTTGCTTAGTTGTATTTTTTCTGGACCTTTGATATCTTCTTTCTTTCTTTCTGTCTTTCTTTTTTCTTTTTTATTGTTATTCAATTACAGTTGTCTGCATTTTCTCCGCATCCCTCCACCCCACCCCAGCCAAACCCATCTCCCTCCCCCACCTCCACCCTCCCCTTGATTTTGTCCATGTGTCCTTTATGTTAGCTCCTGTAAACCCCTCTCCCCACTTTTCCCTCCCCACTCCCCTCCGGCTGTTGTTACATTGTTCTTAATTTCAATGTCTCTGGTTATATTTTGTTTGTTTTTTCTTTTCTTGATTATGTTCCAGTTAAAGGTGAGATTATATGGTATTTGTCCCTCACCACCTGGCTTATTTCACTTAGCATAATGCTCTCCAGTTCCATAATGCTCTCCAGTTCCATCCATGCTGTTGCAAAGAGTATAAGCTCCTTCTTTCTCTCTCCTGCGTAGAATTCCATTGTGTAAATGTACCATAGTTTTTGGATCCAGTCATTTGCTAATGGGCACTTAGGTTGCTTCAAGCACTTGGCTATTGTGAATTGTGCTGCTATGAACATTGGGGTGCATAGGTTCTTTTGGATTGGTGTTTCAGGGTTCTTAGGGTATAAACCCAGCAGTGGAACTGCTGGGTCAAAGGGCAGTTTTCTTTTTACTTTTCTGAGGAAATTCCATACTTTTTTCCACAGCAGCCACACCAGTCTGCATTCCCACCAACAGTGCACTAGGGTTCCCTTTTCTCCGCATCCTCTCCAACATTTGTTTGTTGATTTGTTTATGTTGGCCACTCTGACTGGTGTGAGATGGTACCTCATTGTGGTTTTAATTTACATCTCTCTGATGGCTAGTGATGCTGAGCATCTTTTCATATGTCTCTGGGCCCTCTATGTCTTCCTTGGAGAAGTGTCTGTTCAAGTCCTTTGCCCATTTTGTAATTGGGTTGTTTGTCTTCCTGGAGTGGAGTCGTGTGAGTTCTTTATATATTTTGGAGATCAGGCCCTTGTGTGAGGTATCATTAGCAAATATGTTTTCCCATACTGTTGGTTCTCTTTTCATTTTAATGCTGTTTTCTTTAGCCATGCAGAAGCTTTTTATTTTAATGAGATCCCATTTGTTTATTGTTTCCTTTTTGTCCCTTGTTTTAGGGGACGTGTCTGTGAAGATGTTGCTGCGTGGAATGTCTGAGATTTTCCTGCCAATGTTTTCCTCAAGGACTTTTATGGTGTTATGACTTATATTTAAGTCTTATCTATCTTGAGTTTATTTTCGTGTATGGCGTAAGTTGGTGATCGAGTTTCATTTTTTTTGCAGTTAGCTGTCCAGATCTCCTAACACCATTTCTTGAAGAGGCTGTTTTTGCTCCATTTTATGCTTCTGCCTCCTTTGTCAAATATTAATTAACTGTAAAGACTTGGTTTATTTCTGGGCTCTCTGTTCTGTTCCATTGGTCTATGTGCCTGTTTTTATGCCAGTACCAGGCTGTTTTGATTACTGTGGCCTTGTAATACAATTTGATATCAGGTTTTGTGATCCCTCCTGCTTTGTTCTTCTTTCTCAAAATAGCTGCAGCTATTCTGGGTTGTTTATGGTTCCATATGAGTTTCTGAAATGTTTGTTCTATATCTGTGAAATATGTCATGGGTACTTTAATAGGGATTGCATTGAATCTATAAATTGCTTTGTGTAGTATGGCCTTTTGATACTGTTAATTCTGCCGATCCATGAATCAGCATGGTACATGCTTCCATTTGTTTGTGTCTTTTTTAATTTCTTTCTTCAGTGTTGTGTAGTTTTCTGAGTACAGGTCTTTCACCTCCTTGGTAAGGTTTATTCCTAGGTACTTTATTTTTCTTGTTGCTGTATCAAATGGGATATTTTTTCTTGATTTGTGTTTCTGATGTTTCATTGTTGGTATACAGGAATGCCTTTGATTTCTGAGTATTGACTTTGTATTCAACTGTTTTGCCAAATTGATTTATTAGGTCGGGTAGTTTTTTTGTGGAGTCCGTAGGATTTTCCATGTACACTGTCATGTCATCTGCAAATAGTGACAGTTTCATTTCCTCCTTTCCAGTTTGGATGCCTTTTATTTCTTTTTCTTGTCCTATTGCTGGGGCTAGGACTTCCAATACTATGTTGAATAGATGTGGTGAGAGAGGGCATCCTTGTCTTGTTCCTGATCTTAGTGGGAAGGCTCTAAGTTTTTGTCCATTGAGTATGATGTTGGCTGTAGGTCTCTCATATATGGCCTTTATGATCTTGAGGAATGCTCCCTCTATTCCCACTTTGCTGAGTGTTTTTATCAGAAATGGGTGCTGAATCTTATCAAATGCTTTTCCCACATCTATTCATATGATCATGTTATTTTTTTGTCTTTGCTGTTGTTTAGGTGATGTATTTTGTTTATTGATTTGTGAATATTTACCATTCTTGCATCCCTGGGATGAATCCCACTTGGTCATGGTGTATGATCTTTTTAATGTATTGCTGGATGCAGTTTGCCAATGTTTTATTGATGATTTAACATCCATGTTCATCAGCAATATTGGCCTCAAGTTTTCTTTCTTTGTTGTTTCTTCATCTGGTTTTGTTATTAGGATGATGGTGGCTTCATAAAAAGAGTTTGGGAGTCTTCCATGTTCTTGAGTTTTTTGAAATCATCTGTGGAGGATGGGGGTTAGCTCTCCCCTAAATGCTGTGTAGAATTCTCCTGTGAAACCATCTGGTCTAGGGCTTTTGTGTGTTGGGAGTTTTTTGATTACTGCTTCAATTTCGTGTGCTGTTATCGGTCTGTTCAGGTTTTCTGCTTCTTCATTCAATTTTGGGACATTATATTTTTCTAGAAATTTGTCCATTTCACCTAGGTTTTCAAATTTCTTGGCATACAGTTCTTCACAGTAATTTCTTACAATCCTTTGTATTTCTGTGGTATCAGTTGTAATCTCTCCTGTTTCATTTCCAATACAGTTTATTTGGATCCCCTCTCTTTTTATCTTGATGAGCCTACTTAAAGGCTTGTCGATTTTGTTTATCTTTTCAAAGAACCAGCTCCTGGATTCATTGATCCTTAGAATTGTGCTTTTACTCCCTATGTCATTTAGCTCTGTTCTCATCTTGGTTGTTTCCTTCCTTGTACTTGCTCTGGGCTGTCTTTGTTGTTGTTCCTGGAGTTCTTGTGGGAGTAGGGTTAAGGTGTTTGTTTGGAATGTTTCTATGAACTTCCCGCTCAGGACTGCCTTTGCTGTGTCCCCTAAGTTTTGGGTTGTTATGAGTTCATTTTTGTTTGTTTCCAGAAACTTTTTGATTTCTTCCCTAATCTCATTCTTGACCCATTCATAGTTTAATAGCATGCTATTCAATCTCCATGATTTTGAGTGTTTTGGGTTTTTTCCTTTGTGGTTGGTTTCTAGTTTCACTCCCTTGTGGTCAAAGAAAATGCTTGATATGATTTCAGTTTTCTTGAATTTGTTGAGGCTTGCTTTGTGTCCTATCATGTGGTCTATCTTCGAAAAAGTTCCATGTACACTTGAAGAATGTGTATTTTGCTTCTTTGGGATGAAAAGCTCTATATATATCAGTTAAGTCCATTTCATCTAGGGTATTGTTCACTGACACAATATCCTTGTTGATATTTTGCTTGGAAGATCTGTCCATTTTTGACAGTGGGGTGTTAAAGTCCCCTAGTATAATTGTGTTGCTGTCAATATCTTCGTTGAAGTCCTCCAAGATGTTCATTATGTATTTTGCGGCTCCTATGTTGGGTGCATATATATTTACAATGTTTATGTCTTCTTGGTCGATTCTTCCTTTGAGTATTCTGAAGTGACCTTCTGGGTCTCTCTTTATGGCCCTTCTTTTGACGTCTATTTTGTCCGATATGAGTGTCGATATCCCGGCTTTTTTTTCCTGTCCGTTTGCTTGGAAAATTTGTTTCCAGCCCTTCACTTTCAGTCTGTGTAGGTCTTCTGTCCTGAGGTGGGTCTCCTGTAGGCCACATATGTGTGAGTCATGTTTTCTTATCCATTCAGCTATTCTATGTCTTTTGATTGGAGCATTTAATCCATTTACGTTTAGGGTTATTATTGATAGGTACTTATTCATTGCCATTTTTTCCTACCTGTGTTCCTCTCTCTTTCTCTTTTCCTTCCTTTCCTTAAAGCAGTCTCTTTAGCATCTCTTGCAGAGCTGGTTTGGTGGAGGTGTATTCTTTTAGACTTCTTTTGTCTTGGAAGCTCTTTATTTGGCCTTCTATCTTGATTGAGAGCCTTGGTTGCAGGCCTCTGGTTCTCATTACTTGGAATATTTTCTGCCATTGTCTTCTGGCTTGGAGCATTTCCATTTAGAAGTCAGCTTCTAACCTTATTGGGGCTCCCTTGTATGTTACTTCTTGTTTCTCCATTGCTGCCTTTAAGATCCTCTCTTTGTCTTGGAATTTTGCCATTTTAAGTATTATGTGTCTTGAAGTGGGCCTCTTTGGGTTCCTCTTCCTTGGAAGTCTGTGTTTCCTGGATTTGTGAGTTTTTCTTTCATCAGATTAGGGAAATTTTCCATCATTACTGTTTCAAACAGGTTTTCTATCCCTTGCTCTTCTTTTCCTTCTGGTATCCCTATTATACGGATATTACTACGTTTCACATTGTCGTGCATTTCCCTTAATCCCTCTTCATTCTTTCAGTGCCTCTTTTCCTCTTCTTGCTCTTTCTGGGTGTTGTTTTCTACTTTGTCTTCCAGCTTGCTGATCTGATCCTCTGCTTCATCAAGTCTGCTTTTGATTCCTTCTACTGTGTTCTTCAGTTCAGAAATTCTATTCTTCATTTCCTCTTGGCCCTTGTTGATAGTTTCTATTTCCTTTTTCATGTTGATATAATTTGCAGTGAGTTCATTGTAGTTTCCCTGTATTTTCTGGTAAATTCTCTGTGAGCTCAGTGAGCTTCCTGATAACTATTGCTTTGAACTCAGTATCTGATAGTTGACTTGCCTCTATTCATTTAGCATTCTTTCTGAGACTTCCTCCTTTCCTTTTATTTGTGGATTGTTTCTTTGTCTTCCCATTGTTTGTGAGACTCTTATTGTTAGTCTCTGCTTCTTAAATTGATCTGTCTGACTCCCTGGGTTTATGATACGAACTTCTATGGCAGAATGCCAGTGGGATTCAGTGGTGCCATCTCCTTAATCTCCTGAGCTCGCTGGTCTTGGGCTGTCATTTACAGGTCTAACAGGGTCTAACTCTGGTCTTTTCAGAGCTCCAGGTTTTATTGTGTCACCTGTGGGAAAAGGAGAAAGAAGAAAAAAAAAAAAGCCTTCTGCTGGCTTTAAACTGGTCACGTTAGTTCTGCTGGTCTTCCTTTCTGTGAAACGGGAGAAGGTGGTTAGAGGGATTGGTTTCACTTTTCTCCCTTCCTGAGCCACACTCTTTGCTGTTGTCCAGCCTCCAGTCCAGTTCCTCAGGGTCCTTCTGCTCCCTCCTAGGCCTTTAGTTCACCAGTTGTGCTGTCCTTGAGGTGCACCAATTAAGGGCAACTCACACTCCACCTTCTTGCTCTTTGCTCTCTTAGATGGTAGGGGCTCTTGGTGCTCCTTCAGGGTAGTGCAGTCCCCTACTGGGTCAAGTCTTTCCGGGGACTGCAGTCTCCCCTAGCCCTGCAGCTCCCCTCTGCTGGGGTTCTTCCTTCCTCCAGAGATTGAGTAGGTCCTGCAGGGCTCTGTGCGAACGGGCTAGGTGGGAGTTGTTCAGAACCAGTGCTTCAGATGTGGTCGCCTGCGGGCAGCCAGGACATTGATCGGGTTGCCCACCAATCTCTGTCTTTGGGCCTGTGCACCCGGGCAGCCAAGATGCCTATGAGGGTGAGGCCACCCGGGATTTCAGTTGTGGGTGCCCAGGTGCCTGATCAAGGTGCGCTCCCACCCGGGATTTCAGGTGTGGGCCCCAGGCCACTGATTGGGGTATGCACCCACCCAGGTGCTTTGGACATGTGCGCCCAGGCAGCTGGGCTGCTGATCTGGGTGCACACTGATCCCCGGCTTTGGGCCTGTGCGCTCGGGCAGCCAGGCCGTTGATCAGGGTGCGTGTGCCCACCCAGGGTTTCAGTTGTGGGCACCCAGCCCCCTGATCTGGGTGTGCGCCAGCCTGACTTCAGGTGTGTGCTGGGGCTGCTTATCCCGCGTTTACAGTCCAGGGGTTGGGGGGGTAGGGGCACAAGAGGCCACGGATGCTGTGGAGAGTTCTGTAAATAGCCGCAGAGTTCCTCTATTTTCTCTTTTTCTTTTCAAGAAATTCCTCCTATTCAAGCCCCCCTGGTCCAAGCAAGCACCTGGCCTCTCACACAGCCAAGCCTGGCTCTCTCCAATTTTAATTTTTTATATTATCAATCTTGGATAAAGAATTTTTATGAAAGTTTTCTGTTTTTGTAATGAGGTGCAGTACTTTCAATTTCCTTATTATGATGAATTTTCTTCTCTCAGCTAGCACTTAACATGTTTCTAATAATTGAGATGTTTGATTTTGGATTTCTTTCATTTGGAGCTTTTTGAAACTTATTTTAGTGAAGTGCTTTAGGTATACTCACTTAAAATTTAAAGCTTGTCATTGAAATGTTGTGAGGTTGTGAACTGAAATGTTGAATTTCTTTCATACAGGTACCACTTAATGCACAAGTTTATGAACTTTTAACTGTCTTCATGGACTGGATATCAGATTATTACCTTAGCAAATTGAAAAGTGAAGGATCTGGAATGGGTGGTGAAACTCCTGTCCTCGAATTTGCTTCTCAGAGAAATGATATTCAGGAGAAGTGTGTAAAGGTTTGTTTTTTCATTTGAAATATATGACTCAGTATACATGAAGATTAAAAAACGTAAAGCCTCTGGTATATTTTACAAGAGGAAAAATATTTAAAGTATTTTTGGTAGAAAATTGACCATGCCAATAGTTCTAAAAAGATACATTTCACATTTAATTGTAATTGATGCATATATATTTCTTAACATGATAGGCATTTCTCTTTAAAAATTGAGACCAGAAATTAAAAACCTACCCTCAAAATGGAAAAATAATTGTTAGTAGAGTTAGACAAATAATTAGTAATGTGAACAATTCCTAATACACACCATTTTAAGGTTCATTCCCACTAAAATATCTTTTATTTTGCCTTTTGTTATAAAGGGATGAAAGATCTATTTTCAAGGGTCTTCTCATTAACAAAGAGAAATGACTGTTTTGTTAAATTACAGACGTTAACTTGGATATTGGTACTCGTAATTTGTAGTTAGTATAAATGGTCATTAGAGACTGACAGTTATATTCCACAAGAAACACATTAAACATTTGAAGATTATACATCTAAAGTTGTTTGTTTGGCTTAATGTTTTCAGAAACAATTTTATGATTATCATATACAAGCCCGGGTTTCATAAATTATTTTCTGTTTTCATCCTTACCTAAGAAGTTTCTTCTAAATGACTTTTATGCTACGCAGCATAATAGTCCCCAGGATGTTCATATCCTAATCCCTGGAACCTGTTAGTATGTTCCCTTCATGTGGCAGAAGTGAACTAAAGTTGCTAATCAGCTGACCTTCAATTAGAGATTATCTAGTGTTATCTGGGTAGGCTGAGTAATCATAGGAACTCCTTAAACCAGGCAGAAGAAGCATATGAATATGTGAGAGACTTAACTCATCCTTTCTGGCTTTGAAGATGCAGTAAGAGGGCCATGAGCTAAGAAATGCTGGTCACTTCTAGAAGCAGGAATAACCTTCTGTTCACATACAGCAAGGAAACAGGGATTTCAGTCCTGCAACTACAGGGAATGGAATGATGCTGGCACCATGCATAAACAAAAAAATGGATCCTTCCCTAGCTTCTAGAAAGGAACACAGCTCTGCTGACACCTTTATTTTAGTTGCTTCAGACTCTAATTAGATGTCTGACAGCAGAAGTGTAAGATAATAAAATTGCATGCTTTTATTTAATTTTTTAAAAATGTATTGATTTTAGAGAGTGTGTACAAGAAAGAGAAACATCTATTTGTTCCACTTATTTATGCATTCATTGGTTCCTTCTTGTATATGCCCTGACCGAGGATCGAACCCACAACCTTGGCATATTGAGAAGATGCTCAAACCAACTGAGCTACCTGGCCAGCACCTAAATTTGCATTTTTTAAAAAATATATTTATTGATTATGCTATTACAGTTGTCCCATTTACCCCCCTCACTCCCACATTCCCCCCCAATAGTTCATGTCCATGGGTCATACTTGTAAGTTCTTTGGCTCCTACATTTCCTACTCTATTCTTACCCTCACCCTGTCTATTTTCCACCTATCATCTATGCTACTTATTCTCTGTACCTTTCCCCCCCTTCCCCCTTCCCTATTGACAACCCTCCATGTGAGCTCCATTTCTGTGGTTCTGTTCCTGTTCTAGTTGTTTGCTTAGTTTTCTTTTGTTTTGGTTTTAGGTGTGGTTGTTAATCACTGTGAGTTTGCTGTCATTTTTACTGTTCAGATTTTTTATCTTCTTTTTCTTAGGTAAGTCCCTTTAACATTTCATGTAATAAGGGCTTGGTGATGATGAACCCCTTTAACTTGACCTTATCTGAGAAGCACTTTATCTTCCCTTCCATTCTAAATGACAGCTTTGCTGGATAGAGCAATCTTGGATGTAGGTCCTTGCCTTTCATGACTTCAAATACTTCTTTCCAGCCCCTTCTTGCCTGTAAGGTCTCTTTGGAGAAATCAGCTGACAGTCTTATGGGAACTCCTTTGTAGGTAACTGTGTTTTTTCTCTTGCTGCTTCTAAGATTCTCGCCTTCTGTTTCATCTTGGGTAATATAATTATGATGTGCCTTGGTGTGTTCCTCCTTGGGTCCAGCTTCTTTGGGACTCTCTGAGCTTCCTGGACTTCCTGGAAGTCTATGTCCTTTGCCAGATTAGGGAAGTTCTCCTTCATTATTTTTTCAAATAAGTTTTGAAGTTTTAGTTCTTCCTATTCTCCTTCTGTCAACCCTATAATTCGGATGTAGGAACGTTTCAAGATGTCCGGGAGGTTCCTAAGCCTCTCCTCATTTTTCTGAATTATTGTTTCTTCATTCTTTTCTGGTTGGATGTTTCTTTCTTCCTTCTGGTCCACACCATTGATTTGAGTCCCAGTTTCCTTTGCATCACTATTGGTTCCCTGTACATTTTCCTTTGTTTCTCTTAGCATAGGCTTCATTTTTTCATCTGGTTTTCGAACAGATTCAACCAATTCTGTGAGCATCTTGATAACCAGTGTTTTGAACTGTGCATCCGATAGGTTGGCTATCTCTTCCTTGCTTAGTTGTATTTTTTCTGGAGCTTTGAAGTGTTCTGTCATTTGGGCCTTTTTTTTTTTTTTTTTTTTTGTCTTGGCGTGTCTGTTACTTTAAGGGGCGAAGCCTTAGGTGTTCACCGGGGCGGGGTAACCCTGGTCCCTGCGCTGTGATGCTGTACGGGGGGAGGGGCCGAAAGGGAGCAAAGGTGCCCCCTCCCCTCTCCACTAGACCTCAGTCCTTCACTCCGCTACCCACAATCAAACTGGGCCCCTCTGGTCCTGGTTCCCTAGTGGGTGGGCTTGTGCACGCCCTAGGCCCCTCGGGTCTCTCCAACGACCTCTCCTATGAGGCTGGGAGTCTCTCCTGCTGCTGCCCCAACCCCCACTGCTGCCCCAACCCCCACGGGCGTTTTCAATCAGAGGTTTGAGACTTTATTTCCCCGAGCTGGACCCCTGGGTTGTGCGGTTTGCTTTGCTCCCCTCTGTTTGTCCGGTTTATCTGTGCGCAAATGTGGGGCCGCGGGGTGCTACCCGCCGCTCTGCCTGCCCCGTTCTCCACCACTCTGAGTCCAGCCCTCTTGGTTTATCTGTGCGCGAATGTGGGGCCGCAGGGTCTGCTAGTGGTCAGACTGCCTGCCCTGTTGGTCCCACACTCCGCCAGTCTCGGTCCCGCCACTGCAACACAAGTCCTCTCCGTCCCGGCTGCCCATCTCCACCCCTCCTACCGGTCTGGATGAATGTGTATTTTTTATTTCCTTGGTGTCGGACTTCCTTGCCGATCGATTTTCTGTCAGTTCTGGTTGTGCGAGGAGGCGCAGTGTGTCTACCTACGCCGCCATCTTGGTTCTCCCATTTGCATTCTTTAAACCAATAAAATTGTGCTGATTTGTTATGGCAGCAACAGGAAACAAATGTACCTTTGCTTAGAATTTTGTCTTTTAGCACCTATGTGAACTATCCTGTCTATATCTAGCCTTACTTTAGAAGTAGCTGCTGATTAGGAAGGGGTACCAGTGTTAAAGTTCTGTGGAGTAATTTTGTTCTGCTAGAACTGGATGTGATAGAATAGTATTAGGATATTAAGGATAAAAAAATGACAATTTTAACTAATGGAATATGGATTGTATAATATTCTGTTTTTATATCAGATTAATGGTGTAAGAGGAGATTATTAAGCACATTTGTCACAGGATTCCTTTTATCATTCTTAAAATATAGATATTTATTGATTTTTTCTGGACTAACAACTTTTGTTGAGGTTAAATTCTTAACTAAAATATTATTTTCAATTATGGCTACTATTATATTAGTAAAAGTAAAATAATTTTAAAGTTTATGAATAGCTTTTATGATAGACTAAGAAAAAAGTAAATAGTACCAAATTAATAAATTAATTAATTGAATATACTAGTGACCATCATAAGCAAGTATTAAGATTTTTTTTAGGAATATATAAAATTTGTGGTTATATAATAATATAGCCCCCCCCCCTTTTTTTTTTTAACTTTTGTAATAGCATTATTGTATGAAGCACTTTGTTCACTATATTTAAGTATGTTTACCAGTATGACTCAAACATTTTTGCCAAATAATCTCTTCCCAAATTACCTTTAAAAACTCCTCATGCATATTTTTTTTACATTTCTGATCCAGTATCATTTGAGGATTGATTTTTCTTTTCATTTGAGGATTGATTTTTAATACTTTAAAACACACACACACACAAAATACTATTGGGGATGAATGTGGTAAATTAGGTAGATGATCAAATTGGTATACCTTATAAGGCTGATTTTCTTGTGTGTCTCAAATACAGAGAGGTAGATCGTTTTCAAAGAAACTGAAAAAAATGTAACTCAGTACAACTCTAAGTGGAATCTGCTATGATGTGCTAAAAAATGATGGTTGAGCCCTGGCTGGTGTTGCTAAGTGGATTGAGCAGTGGCTATAAACCAAAGAGTAGTCGGTTTGATTCCCAGTCAGGGCACATGCCTGGGTTGAGGGCCAGGTCCCCAGTAGGGGACACGTGAGAAGCAACCACACATTGATATTCCTCCCCTTCTCTTTCTCCTTCCCTTCCCTTCTCTCTAAAAGTAAATAAATAAAATCTTTTAAAAAAGATGATTGAAAAAATATCTGTGGAAGATTGACATCATCAAGATGGTGGAATGGGAGCACTAGGACCTTATTCCCCTATAGAGAGACACTGCATTAACAATACACTGACCAAAACATGATCGTACGAATTTTAGAGACAAGTTGAGAAGCTGCAGCACCCAGGCCAATACATAACTTGGAACACACTCCTTCAAAAGAATAGGAAAGTTTCTGACATTTTGAATGTCTTTCTCTTTTATAGCATAGCACAGTGTAATCAGGAGAAAATACTCCTATACCATAGCCCCTCCAGTGGGACAGAAGTGTACGGTGTCCAACATTTTAGCTTGTCAGAGACTAGTTGCAGGACTAGTTTCTGTTTCACCTGACTCAGGGCACTGACAAGAACAGTGGTATAGTTTGGAAGCCTCAAAAAATAGATATGAGTGCTACTGTATGTTAGAGAAGCCGAGAGCTATACTTCCAAATGCAGATGGCAGGGGACAAAGAGATTATGGGCTCCTGAGAGAAATGGGTATCCACATTGGAAAATAAGAGAGTTAAATGCACACACCCCTAGAAAAGTTTAGAATGACAAGCTGGGCTGATTGGTGAAGGTATCCTGCATAAAGCCAGTGAGTTATAAAGACTGACAGAGGTGTTTATTTTTTATTTATTTTGTTGTATGCCCAAATAAAAAAAAAAGAAAAGACCACCAGGCATATAAAGAAAAGGGGACATACAGCTTAAAGGAACAAAACAAAGCTCCAGAATTCTGCCATAAAGAAACACAGATCTTTTAACTTCCAGACAAAGAATTTAAAAACTCTCTTAAAGAAGCTCCTAACTGTGTCTGAGATTTCATTGCTTACATTTTCTTCTAGGATTTTTATGACTTTAGGTCTAACATTTAAGTCTTTGATTCATTTTGAATTTATTCTTGTGAGTGGTGTAGGAAGGTGGTCTAGTTTCATTTTTCTTTGTGTATCTGTCCAATTTCCCCAACACCGTTTATTGAATAAACTGTTTTTAACCCATTCTATGTGCTTGCTTCCTCTGTTGAATATTAATTGACTGTAAAGGTGTGGCTTTATTTCTGAGCTCTCTATTCTGTTCCCTAGGTAAGAGTGTGTGTTGGTTTATTTTTGGGCTCTATTCTGAGGAAATAAACAATCTCCCAAGGAAAGGGAAACAAAAGAAAAACAATAAACAAATGAGACTATACCAAACTAAAACGTTTTTGCATAGCAAAGGAAAACACCGACAAAATAAACAACCCACAATATGGGAAAACATATTTGCCAACACATTCCATAAAGGGTTAATGTCCAAAAATCACAAAAGAAATTACAAAACTCAACACCACAAAAATAAGCAGTACAATTATAAGATGGGCAAAGGAGCTGAATAGACACATCTCCAAAGAGGACATACAGATGGCCCAGAAACATGAAAAGATGCTTAATATCACTAATCATCAGAGAAATGCAAATTAAAACCACAATGAGACATCATCTCACACCTGTCAGAAGTGCTATCATCAATAAATCAGCAAAACACAAGTACTGGAGAGGATGCGGAGAAAGGGGAACCCTTTTGTACTGTTGGAGGGTATGCAGTCTGGTGCAGACACTGTAAAGCAATATGGAGATACCTCAAAAAACTAAAAATGGATTTGTCTTTTGACCCTGTGATTCCCATTCTTGGAATATATCCAAAGGAACCCAAACCACTAAATCAAAAGAACATAAGCACCCCTATGTTCATTGCAGCATTATTTATAATCACAAGATAAGGAAGCAGCCCAAATGTCCATCGGTAGATGAATGGATAAAACAACTATGGGATATTTACACAATGAAATCCTTATTGGCATTTTTATTGCTGGGAAAAGGGAAAAAAAACTTTACCCTTTGTGACATTATGGATGGATCTGGAGATCATCACACTGAGTGACATAAGACAATCAGAGAAAGACAAACAGCATATGATTTCACTCATGTGTAATTTAATGAACATACTGAACTAAGAAGCAAAGTAGAGATGGCCTCACAGAATGCTGAACGGATGACAGCTAAGGGGTGGGGCATGGTAGAGGGTGGAGAGATTGAGCAAAAAAGAAAAAGTCTTCATGGCATGGACAGTAGTGTGGTGATTGTGAGGGTAGAGGAATATAAGGTGACTAAATGATAATGGGGAAAAAACTATATAAAAATATATGAAGAAAAATAAGTTCAATGAGATAAAAGAGAACACAAATTGACATCTAAGCAAAATCAGGAAAACCAAGTTCTGGAACTGAGGAATACAATGATTGAACTGAAAAATTTATTAGAGAGGTTCAAGTCTGCTTTATCAACAGACTTGATCAGGCAGAAGAAAGAATCAACAAAGGTAAAGACAGATTATTTGTAGTCATCAAGTCAGAGAAGCAAAATGAAAAAGAATGAAGAAAAGTTAAGAGAGCGTAAGGAGCTTTGAGGACATTGTCAGGTGGATCAAGTGGACTAAATATATGTGCTATGGGAGACCCAAAGGAAAACAAAGTGGCAGAGAAATTATTTGAATAGTTAATGGTTGAAGACTTCCCAAATCTGAGGAAATAAATAAACATACAAGTTAAAGATGTCTAACAACCTTTCACTAGGAAAAACTCAAAAAGACTCACTCTGAGACTATAATCAAACCATCAAGAGTCAAGAATCTTGAAATCTGTGAGAGAAAAGCCTCTTTATTCATACAAGTATACTTTTATAAGAATATTCAGTTTTCTTGGCAGAAACTTTGTAGGCCAAAAGGCAGTAGAATGATATACACAAAGTGCTGAAAAAGAAAGCCACCAACCAAGTATACAGTATCTGCAAAGCTGTCCTTCAAAAATACAGATATTAGAACTTCCTTAGGTACACAAAAATTTGGGGAATTCATTAGACCTGCCATACAGGAAATGCTAAAAGGATTTCTTCAAGTTGAAAAGAAAGGCAACTAATCATCAGCATGAGGTTATATGAAAATACAAAGTTTTCCAGAAAAAATATAGACAAATATAGTAACCTGCATTATAATTTTGGTGCATAAGTCCATGTTTAATCATTGCGTAGAATTTAAAAGACAAGAATATAAAAATACTAAAATATGTTAATGGATTATATAGGTTATACAATATGTATTGATTTTACTTTGTGATAGTAAGTGGGTTGGTGGAGTTCTAAAGGAATAGAGCTTTGTTATATGAAAGAATTTTAGGGTATTTTAATTTCTTAAAATTATATTTTATTGATTATGCTATTATAGTTTTTGATGTTTCCCCTTTTACCTCCCTCTGCACAGCACCCCATACTCCCTCAAGCAATCCCCCCCACCATGTTCATGTCCGGGGATCATGTGTATAAATTCTTTGGCTACTCCATTTCCTATACTGTACTTTACACCCCCATGGCTGTTCTGTAATTACTTATTGGTACTTCTTAATCCCCTCACCTCTTCACCCATTGTTCTCTACTCTCCCATTTGGCAACCTTCCGGTAACTACCTTCTTTTCTCTTGCTTTTAAGAGTCCCTCTTTATCTTTAACCTTTGGCCTTTTAATAATGATGTGTCTTGGAATGTGCCTCTTTTGCATCCATCATAATTGGTTCTTCGATCTCGAACCAAGATGGCAGCGTAGGTAGACACACTGCGCCTCCTCGCACAACCAGAACTGACAGAAAATCGAATGGCAAGGAAGTCCGACACCAAGGAGATAAAAAAGAAACATTCATCCAGACCGGTAGGAGGGGCGGAGAAGGGCAGCCTGGGTGGAGAGGACTCGAGTTGCCGTGGCGGGACCAAGAGTGGTGGAGTGTGGGATGAACGGGGCAGGCAGTCTGACCACTAGCAGACCCTGCAGCCCTACGTTCATGCACAGATAAACCGAGAGGGCTGGACTCAGAGTGGTGGAGAACGGGGCAGGCAGAGCGGCGGGTAGCACCCTACAGCCCCACATTCACGCACAGATAAACCAGACAAATGGCGGGGAGCAAAGCAGACTGCGTAACCCAGGGCTCCAGCGCGGGGAAATAAAGCCTCAAACCTCTGAGTGAAAAACCCGTGGGGGCTGGGGCTGCAGCAAGAGAAACTCCTAGCCTCACAGGAGAGGTCATTGGAGAGACCCACGGGGGCCTAGAGTGTGCACAAGCCCACCCACTCGGGAACCAGCACCAGAGGGGCCCAATTTGATTGTGGGTAGCAGAGGGAGTGGCTGAAATCCGGTGGAGAGTGGAGCGGGCGCCATTACTCCCTCTCGGCCTCTCCCCCACATATAGTGTCATAGCTCAGTGGCACAGCACAGCGACAAGCATTACCACACCCCGGGGAACACCCAAAGCTCTGCCCCTTTAACAGAAGCACCAAGACAAAAAAAAAAAAAAAAAAAAAAAAGGCCCAAATGACAGAACACTTCAAAGCTCCAGAAAAAATACAACTAAGCGAGGAATAGATAGCCAACCTATCAGATGCACAGTTCAAAACACTGGTAATCAATAAGCTCACAGAATTGGTTGAATTTGGTCAAAAACTAGATGAAAAAATGAAGGCTATGCTAAGAGAGACAAAGGGAAATGTACAGGGAACCAATTGTGAGGCGAAGGAAACGGACTCAGATCAACGGTGTGGACCAGAAGGAAGAAAGAAACATCCAACCAGAAAAGAATGAAGAAACAAGAATTCAGAAAAACGAGGAGAGGCTTAGGAACCTCCAGGACATCTTGAAACGTTCCAACATCCGAATTATATGGGTGCCAGAAGGAGAAGAGGAAGAACAAAAACTTGAAAACTTACTTGAACAAATAATGAAGGAGAACTTCCCTAATCTGGCAAGGGAAATAGACTTCCAGGAAGTCCAGGAAGCTCAGAGAGTCCCAAAGAAGCTGGACCCAAGGAGGAACACACCAAGGTACATCATCATTACATTACCCAAGATGAAACAGAACGCGAGAATCTTAGAAGCAGCAAGAGAAAAAACACAGTTACCTACAAAGGAGTTCCCATAAGACTGTCAGCTGATTTCTCCAAAGAGATCTTACAGGCAAGAAGGGGCTGGAAAGAAGTATTTGAAGTCATGAAAGGCAAGGACCTACATCCAAGATTGCTCTATCCAGCAGAGCTGTCATTTAGAATGGAAGGGCAGATAAAGTGCTTCTCAGATAAGGTCAAGTTAGGGGTTCATCATCACCAAGCCCTTATTATATGAAATGTTAAAGGGACTTACCTAAGAAAAAGAAGATAAAAAATATGAACAGTAAAAATGACAGCAAACTCACAGTGATTAACAACCACACCTAAAACCAAAACAAGAGTAAACTAAGCAAACTAGAACAGGAACAGAACCACAGAATTGGAGATCACATGGAGGGTTATCAACAGGGGCGTAGGAGGGGGAGGCGGGGAAGGTACAGAGAATAAGTAGCATAGATAATAGGTGGAAAATAGACAGGGGGAGGGTAAAATTGTTTAGGAAATGTAGAAGCCAAAGAACTTACAAGTATGACCTATGGACATGAACTATACAGGGGAATTGGGAGGGAGGGGGTGGGCAGGATGGAGTGGAGGGGGTAAATGGGACAACTGTAATAGCATAATCAATAAATATATTTAAAAATAATTATAATTGGTCTTCATGCTTCCTCAACTTGCATGTCTATTTCCTTCACCAAATTAGGAAGTTTTCTTTCACTATTTTTTCAAATAGATTTCCAATTTCTCACTCTTTGTCTTCCCCTTCTGATATCCCTATGAGGCATATGTTGGAGCTCTTAAAGTTGTCCCAGAGCCTGTTTATAGTTTCCTCATTTTCTGGATTCTTTTTTGTTCTTGTCGTTCTGCATGGTTGTTTTTTGCTTCCTTATGTTCCAAATCATTAATTTGATTCTCGGCGTCATCCACTCTACTATTGTTTCCCTGTAAATTGTTCTTTATTTCAATTAGTGTATCCTTCCATTCTGACTGGGTCTTTTTTATGCTGCTGAACTCCTCACTAACTTCCTTGAGCATTCTTATAGCCAGTGTTTTGAACTCTGCATTTGATATATTGCTTATCTCCATTTTTCTTAGGTATTTTTCTGGAGTTTTGATCTGTTCTTTCATTTTGGCCGTGTTTCTTTGTCTCCTTCTTTTGGAAACCCCCCTGTGCTTGATTCTATGTATTAGGCAGAGCTGCTTCGACTGTGTGTCTTGGTAGTGTGGCCTAATGTATTAGGTGTCCTGTAGGATTCAGTGGCACACCCTCCCCTGTAACTCAAGCTGGGTATTTGAGGTGCACCTTCCATGTGTGCTGAGTACTCCCTCCTCTTTGTTGTTGTTGACAGATCAGTGGGAGTGATTTACTCTGGTAAGTCAGCTGCGAACACTGGCTGTAACCAGCTGTGTAGGGGTAAGGGGTAGGGTGGTAGTGCTCTGATGTGGTCTGTAACTGTCCACTAGGTGTGTTGGTCCTAGGGTCTCCATGGAGGAGGAGGCCAAGGTTGCCCTGAACTGTGTTTCACTGGGTTTATCAGGCCTGAGCTATTAAGCAATCTGAAATGGCTGCTACTTTTGCTGGTCATGAAGGTTCCCAGGTGAAGCCAAGCTGCGACTCTTATTTCTCTTTCACCATCTAGCTTATTTCATTTAGCATAATGCTCTCCAGTTCCATCCCTGTTGTCTTGAAGGGTGGGAGCTCGCTCTTTCTTTCCTCCTACATAGTATACCACTGTGTTATACGTACCACAGTTTTTCGATCCAGTTATTTACTGATGGGCACTTAGGTTGCTTCCAGCACTTGACTATGTAAATTGTGCTGCTATGAACATTAGGGTGCACAGGTTCTTTCGAATTGGTGTTCCAGGATTCTGAGGGTATAATCCTAGCAGTGGAATTTCTGGTTCAAAAGGCAGTTCCATTTTTAGTTTTCTGAGGAAATTCCATTCTGTTTTTCACAGTGACTGCACCAGCCTGCATTCCCAACAACACTGTATTAGGGTTCACTTTTCTCTACAACCTTGCCAGGACTTCTTGTTTGTCGATTCTGTTATGATGGTCATTCTCACTGGTGTGAAGTGGTATCTCATTGTGGTTTTAATTTGTATCTCTCTGATGGCTAGTGATGCTGAACATCTTTTCATATGTCTCTGGGCCCTGTTACATCCTCCCTGGAGAAGTGTCTGTTCAGGTCCTTTGTCCATTTTTTAATTTTGTTTTGTTTTTTGCCTTCCTGGAGTGGATTCGTGTGAGTTCTTTATATATTTTGGAGATCAGACCCTTGTATGAGGTATAATTGGCAAATATATTTTCCCATGTGGTTGGTTCCCTTCTCATTTTGCTGATGTTTTCTTTACCACGCAGAAGCTTTTTGTTTTGAAGAAATCCCATTTGTTTATTCCTTCCTTTATGTTCCTTGCTCTGGGGGACATATTAGTGAAAATATTGCTACATAGAATAACTGACATTTTGCTGCCTATGCTGTCCTCTAGGACTTTTATGATGTCACGACTTATATTTAAATCTTGTATCCCCCTTGAATTTATTTTTCTGTATGGCATAAGTTGGTGCTGAAGTTTCAATTTTTTGCATGTACTGTCCAGCTTTCCAAACAACTATTTGTAGAAGAGGCTATTTTTGCTCCATTTTATCCTGCTGTCTCTTTTGTTAAATATTAATTGACTGTAGAGAGTTGGGTTTATTTCTGGTCTCTCTATTGTGTTCCATTGGTCCATGTGTCTGTTTTATGCCAGTACCTGGCTGTTTTGATTACAGTGGTATTGTAATACAGTTTGATATCAGGTATTGTGATACCCCCTACTTTGCTCTTCTTTCTCAAAATTGCTGCAGCTATTTGGGGTCGTTTATGGTTCCCTATAAATTTTTGAAGTGTTTGTTCTATATCTGTGAAATATGCTATTGGTACATTAATAGGTATTGCATTGAATGTATAAATTGCTTTGGGTAGTATGGACATTTTGATGATGTTAATTCTTCTGATCCAGGAACATGTTATATGTTTTCATTTGTTTGTGTCTTCCTTAATTTCTTTCTTCACTGTTATGTAGTTTTCTGAGTATAGATCTTTTACCTCCTTGGTTAGGTTTATTCCTAGGTATTTTATTTCTCTTGTTGCTGTATCAAATGGGATTTTTCCCCTGATTTGTGTTTCTGAAATTTCATTGTTGGTATACAAAATGCCTTTGATTTCTGAATATTGACTTTGTATTCCACTGCTTTGCCAAATCATTTATTAGGTCGAGCAGTTTTTTGGTGGAGTCTATAGGATGTTTTATGTACTCTATCATGTCATCTGCACACAATGACAGTTTTGTTTCTTTTTCAATTGGATGCCCTTTATTTCTTTTCTTGTCTGATTGCTATGGATAGGACTTCCAATAGTATGTGCAATAGAAGTAATGAAAGTGGACAACCTCGTGTTGTTCCTGATCTTAGTGGTACAGTTTTTAGTTTTTGTCCATTGAGTATGATGTTGGCTTTAGGTCTCTTTTATATGGCCTTTATTATGTTGAGGAATGCTCCCTCTACTCACACTTTGCTGAATGTTTTTATCATAAATGGGTGCTGTACCTTATCAAATGCTTTTTCCGCATCTATTGATATGATCATGTGATTTTTGTCTTTGCTTTTGTTTATGTGATGTATTATGCTTATTGATTTGCGAGTATTATACCATCCTTGCATCCCTGGGATGAATCCCACTTGGTCATTGTGTATGATCTTTTTAAGATATTGCTGGATGTGATTTGCCAACATTTTCTTAAGGATTGTAACATCAATGTTCATCAGCGATTTTGGCCTGAAGTTTTCTTTCTTTGTTGTGATCTTTATGTGGTTTTGGGATTAGGATGATGCTGACTTCATAAAAAGAGTTTGGGAATCTTTAATGTTCTTCAATTTTTTGGAATAGTGTGTGAAGGGTAGCGGTTAGCTCTTCCTTAAATTCTTTGTAGAATTCTTCTGTGAAACCGTCTGGTCCAGGGTTTTTGTGTGTCGGGATTTTTTGATTACTGCTTCAATTTCATCACTGTTATTGGTCTGTTCAGGCTTTCTACTTCTTCATTGAGTTGGAAGATTATATTTTTCTAGAAATTTGTCCATTTCATCGAGGTTTCAAATATCTTGGTATATAGTTCTTCACAGTAATTTCTTACAATCCTTTGTATTCTGTGGTATCAGTAATCTCTCCTCTTTCATTTCTGATTGTGTTTATTTGGGTCCTCTCTCTTTTTTTCTTGATGAGCCTTCTTAAAGGCCTGTCAGTTTCCTTTATCTTTTCAAAGGACCAGCTCCTTGATTTATAGATCCTGAGAATTTTGCTTTTCGTCTCTATGTCATTTAATTCTGCTCTGATCTGGTTACTTCCTTCCTTCTACTTGCTCTGGGCTGTCTTTGTTGTTGGTCCTGGAGTCTTGTAGCTATAGTGTTAGGATGTTTACTTGAAATGTTTCTATCTTTTTAAGGTAGGCTTGTATCGCTATGAACTTCCCTCTCAGGACTGCCTTCGCTGTGTCTCATGAGTTTTGGGTTGTTGTGAGTTCATTTTCATTTATTTCCAGAAAGTTTTTGATTTCTTCCTTGATCTCATTCCTGACCCTTTCATTGTTCAATAGCGTACTATTCAGTCCCCATGAGTTTGCATTTTTTCCTTGACGTTGTTTTCTAGTTTCAGTCGCTTATGGCAGAGAAAATGCTTGATGTGATTTCAATTTTGTTGAAATTGTTGAAGCTTGTTTTGTATTCTATGATGTGCTCTATCTTTGAAAATGTTCAATGTACATTTGAAAATGTATATTTTGCTTCTTTGGGAGGAAAGGATCTATATATATATCAGTTAATTTCATTTGATCTAGGACATTGTTCAGTGCTGCAATATCTTTGTTGATATTTTGTTTGGAAAATCTATCCATTTCTGACAGTGGGGTGTTGAAATCCCCTGCTATAATTGTGTTGCTGTCAGTCTTTTTTGAAGTCCTCCAAGATTTTCCTTATGCATTTGTGTGCTCCTATGTTGGGTGCATATATGTTTATAATGTTTATGTCTTCTTGATGGTTTCTTCCCTTGAGTATTAAAAAGTGACCTTCTGGGTCTGTTTTTAGGAACCTTGTTTTGAACTCGATTTTGTCTGATATGAGTATTGTTACCACAGCTTTATTTTCCTGTCCATTTTCTTGGAATATTTGTTTCTAGCCCTTCACTTTCAGTCTGTGTAGGTCTTTTTTTCTGAGGTGGTTCTCTTGTAGGCGGCATATGTGTGGGTCATGCTTTCTAATCCATTAAGTTATTCTGTGTCTTTTGATTGGAGCATTTAATCCATTTACGTTTCAGGTTATTATTGATAGGTACTTATTCATTGACATTTTTTTCTAGCTGTGTTCCTCTCTCTCTCACTCTTTTCCCTCCTTTTCTTAAAGCAGCCCCTTTAGCATCTCTTGCAGAACTGATTTGGTGGAGTGTATTCTTTTAGACTTCTTTTGTCTGAGAAGCTCCTTATTTAGCCTTCTGTTTTAATTGAGAGCCTTGCTGGATAAAGTAGTCTTGGTTACAGGCCTCTGATCTTCATTACTTGGAATATTTCTTGCCATTCTTTTCTGGCTTGGAGCATTTCCATTGAGAAGTCAGGTACTATCCTTGTTAGGTCTCTCTTGTATGTCACTTCCATTTTCTCCTTTGCTGCCTTTAAGATTCTCTCTTTGTCTTGGAATGTTGCCATTTTAATTTTGATGTGTCTCGAAGTGGGCCTCTTAGGGTTTCTCTTGATTGAGACGCTCTGTGTTTCCTGGATTTGTGTGACTTTTTATCTCATGAAATAAGGGAAGTTTTCCATCATTAGTTTTTAAACTGGTTTTCTATCCCTTGCTCTTCTCCTTCTGGTATCCCTATTATACAGATACTGTTATGTTTCATCTTGTCTTGAGCTCCCTTACCACATCTTTGTTCCTTCTGAATCTCTTTTCCTTTTCTTGCTCTGTTTTGGTGTTTTTTCTACCTTGTCCTCCAACTCACTGATGCGACCCTCTGCTTTATCCAGCCTGCTTGTCATTCCTTCTGTTTTTTATTTCCGAGATTTTATTGTTCATTTCTTCCTGTTTTCTGTTTATAGTCTCTATTTCCTTTTCCATGCTGATGTAGTTCTCACTCAGTTCCTTTTAGTTGTCTGTGAGTTTCTTGAGCATCCTCATAAACATTATTTTGAATTCTATATCTGATAGTTTGTTTGCCTCCATTTCATTTCACTCAGTGAGGAGCATTCCATATCTTTTGATTGCATTTTTTTTTTGTCCCCCGATTTTAGGTGACTCTTTTTGTTTGTTTCTGTGCTTCCTGATGTTTCGCTTTGCTAGCTGTCTTTGTAGGATGAACTTCTGTGGTAGGATCTATGGGGTTCAGTGGTGTGGTCTCTTTGATCTCCTTTTCTGGATGCTCTAGGTTGCACTTTCTTCTGTTTGTGTGGGCTTTCTAGTTGTACTTGGGTTTGTACCTTTTGGTGGTTCCTTTGTTGGTGGTTTCTCTCCTCCAGCAGGTATACTGATGTTCGCAGTTCTCCCCTATTTTCGTATGTGATCAGTGGCAGGGAGTAGGCAAAATGGATTAAGTCAGGGTTGGATTTAAAGTACCAGGAAGTAGAGAAGAGAAGAAATTCTATGGATAAGTTTAGTGTTAACTGTGATATTTTACCCAACTAGCCACTTTTTATAAAAGGTGAAAGAGAGATAAGACTCATTATAGGGGAGGATGATTATGAGCTGAATCCAGAAGGAGCACCTGTGCAGGGTTAGATGATGAGATATAGTGAGGTTAAAGGATAGAAACTAGGTGTGGTGTGAGAGAACAGAGTTAACCACAACAATAATAATGCTCCGGAATAAAGTGCAGTGGGCTAAGATCATGGGGGGTGCTGTAAACTCTATACAACTGTATGGAACAACAATTACTTACAGTAGTGCTGAAACAACAGTAATATGACAACAAATATATGATTTGGATAATCAGAACAGAAAGTACCCAGTCAGGTGTTGTGTGTTATTGGAACACAGGCGAAGTGAAAGAAGGAAAATTAAAATAGAATAAAGAGAGAATAATGAAAACCAGTGAAACAACGCAGTTAAACAGAGAAAGAAAATGAGGAAAACTAAACCTAGGGAAGAGAAATAAAAATATACTAATAAAATAAAAGTAGTAAAAATAATGAAAAAATAAACATAAACAATAAAATGCCAGCTCTATGGGATAACAAAGTGACATTTGTTTCAGTTTCTCAGTTTTTGGGGTTAGCCTTGCACTTCCCCTTTCTATCTGTCTCTGGACCCTTCGTAACTCTACGTATATTTTCTCACTTGGGGAAAGAAAAAAAAAAGAGAAGATCCAAAAAGAAAAAAATAAAACAACAAGTCTCCTGCTGACTTTAAACCCATGCAGAGAGTTCTGCTGGTCTTCCTGGATGCCACTGGAAAAGGGAGGGGCTTCACTTTTCTCCCTTCCTGTGGCTTTGAGAGGATGGGGACCAGGTCTGGGCCACAGTATACCCAGTTGCCCAGTTTTCGGCCCAAGTCCTCCGTGAGCTATCAGGCTCAAATAAGCCACTTAGTTGTGCACAGCATGAGACATGCTGGGCAGTGCGGTTTGACACTCAGCCACTCAGTCTCTGGGTGTGGGCAGCTAAAATCACCTTTGGGATGAGCCAGCTGCTGCTGGAGAGTTCCTTACAAAGCAGCTTCCCGCCATTCTTAACAAGCACATGGCTTTTCACACAGCTCAACATTCCAGCTAGTTTGGAGACCATCCAAGTCAGGGTCCCACACGGCCCAACTCCTCCCTTCTCCAGGTGTTGCGTGGCACTTCAGTTTCTCTGGTGCCAGCGTCACAGTCCCAGCGGATGTGTACTACCTCTGTGTGTCTCCCACTTTTCTCTATTCCCCCCAGTGACATCCAGCATTCAGGTCCCTCCTGATGCTGGGCTGCCCTCCTTGTTCTGGGAGGGGAGGGAGCTGGTGATCTAATTCTCCTCCCTGTATCCTGTGGCAGGCACCGGCCCGGGGGCCGCAGCAGCCTTGGTCCCTGTGTGGATCCCAGGGACTTTACTGTCCCAGTGCAATCTCCTCACCATCTGTTTTTCAGTGTCCTCTCCAATTTTTGGTCTCCAAACTTCATATAAGCTGGGATTCCATTGGCTGTTCACTCTTTTCCTCAGACGGTCAGCTAGGTATTCCAACTGGGCTCTGTTCCCACCTACCTCGCCACCATCTTCTCTAACATCCCAGCCACTTTTTTTAAAGGTGAAAAAGAGATAAGACTCTTATTAGAGGAAAGAAGGAATGTAAGCTGATTCTAGAAAACAGAGCATTTGTGTGAGGTTAGATGGTTAGATATAGTGAGAGTAAAAGAAAGAAAATAGGTGTAGTGCGCGAGAGAATAGAGTTAACCACAACAGTAATAAAGCTCAGGAAGATAGTGTAATGGTCTAAGACCAGGGAGGGGTGATTTGTAGTATTTACAATAATATGAAGTATCAATCAATTATTTACTGTAATACTGGATCAACTATAATAGGATGAAAATATGATGTGAATAAAAAGAATAGAAAGGAAAAGACCAAGAGTAGTGTGTTATTGAAATACAAGTGAAGTGAAAGAAGAAAAATTAATATTCAATATGAAAGAAAGAACAAGGAAAATCAGTCAAACAATGCAGTTAATGAAACAAAAAACAGAATGTGTGGGTGTTCTGGCCTTCACTTCCTCGCACAACCAAAAGGAGGATAACAACCAATCTGAAATCAATAAACAACCAGAAGCGCCAGAAAATCAAAATGCATGGAACTCCAACAACAAAGGAATTAAAGAAAAAATCAAGCAGAACAACCAGGCCAGTAAGGTGACGGACTGCTTGGGCTGACTCAGAAAAACCTCAACACAACAGACCTTGGGGGCAAGGCCGGCTGCCTCAGCAGGCTGTGTGGGAGGGGCTGATGTAAGGGGACTCAGAGGTGGCTGTGGGCTAAGGCTGGGGTTGCCATGGTAGGATAAGCTCCCAGTTCCAGAGTCCCAGTTGAAGAGTGTGCTAGAGGCCAGCAGGAGAGCTGCATTGTTCCCTCTCTGGCCCCTCCCCCACAGGCAACATCACAGCTCAGCAAACAGGGTTGCCCTGCCCTGGTGTATACCTAAGGGCCAGCCCCCGTACAACCAATCAGCTGAGCCAAGACAAAGAAATATGGCCCAAATGAAAGAACAGAGTAAAGCCTCAGAAAGAGAGGTAAGCAAAGAGGAGATTGCCAACCTATCTGATGGAGAATTTAAAGCCCTGGTAATCAAAATGCTCACAGATCTGATTGAGCTTGGTCAAAAAATGAAAAAAACAAATGAAGGATACCCAAAGTGAAATAAAGCAGAATGTTCAGGGAGCCAACAGTGACAGGAAGGAAGCCAGGACTCAAAGCAACATTTTAGAACAAAAGGAAAAAATAAACATCCATCCAGATCAAAATGAGGAAACAAGAATTCAAAAAAGTGAAGAGAATCTTACAAACCTCTGGGGCAACTTGAAATGTTCCAATATCCGAATTATAGGGGTGCCAGAAGGAGAAGAGGAAGAACAAAAAATTGAAAACTAATTTGAACAAGTAATAAAGGAAAACTTCCCCAATCTGGCAAAGGAAATAGACTTCCAGGAAGTCCAGGAAGCCCAGACGGTCCCAAAGAAGTTGGACCCAAGAAAGCACACACCAAGGCACATCATCATTAAGTTACCGAAGATTAAAGACAAGGAGAGAATCTTAAAAGCAGCAAGAGGGAAGGAAAGAGTTACCTACAAAGGAGTTTCCATTAGACTATCAGCTGACTTCTGAAAAGAAACCTTGCAGGCGAGAAGGGGCTGGAAAGAAGCATTCCACGTCATGAAAGGCAAGGACCTACATCCAAGATGACTCTATCCACCAAAGCTTTCATTTAGAATGGAAGGACAGATAAAGTGCTTCCTAGATAAGGTCAAGTTAAAGGAGTTCATCATCCCCAAGCCATTATTATATGAAATGTTAAAGGGACTTATCTAAGAAAAGGAAGGTCAAAAATATGAACAGTAAAATGACAACAAACTCACAACTATCAACAAATGAACCTAAAAGAAAAGAAAAACAATGAAAACAAAAACTAAGCAAAGAAGCAGAACAGCAACAGAATGGGGGAAATGGTCATCATATGGAGGGATTCAGTGGGGAGTGGGAAGGGAGGAATAGTGGGGGGAAATGTATAGGGAAGAAGAAGCATGTTTAGTAGGCATAAGGTACATGGGAAGAGATAAAAATGGTATGGGAAACAGAGGACTCAAAGAACTTGTATGTACAACCCATGGACATGAACTAAGGCGAGGGAATACTGGAGGGTTGTGGGGGGCAGAGGAGGGGGGATAAAGGGGGAAAATTGGGAAAACTAATCAATAATAAGAACAATCAATAGGATAATCAATAAAATATTTTTAAAAATACAAAGAAAACTAAACAGAAAGAATAGAAATAAAAAATAATGAAATAAAAATAATGAGAAGAAAATATTAATAAAAGTAAATAATAAAATGCAAGGTCTATAGGACAGAAAAGTGAAAGTTGTCTCAGTTGTTGGAGTTAGCCTTGTGATTTCTCTCTGGATCTCTCTTTGGTCCTTTCACAGCTCCAGGTCTTGTTGTCTCACACTTGGGGCAAAAAAGAAAAAAAAAATCCTCCTGCTGACTTTTAAACCTGCTGAGTGTGCTGCAGGGAAAGGGGGGCTGGGCTTCACTTTTTTCCTTTCCCATTGGTTTTTGGAGGATGGGGCCTAGGTCTGGGCTGCAATATATTTTTTTAAATTTTTATTGTTATTCAATTACAGTTGCATGCCTTTTCTCCCCATCCCTCCACCCCACCCCAGGTGAACCCACCTCTCTCCCCCACCTCCAATGTTCATAGCAGCACAATTTACAATAGCCAAGTACTGGAAGCAACCGAAGTGCCCATCAGCAAACGAGTGGATCCAAAAACTATGGTATATTTACACAATGGAATTCTATGCAGCAGAGAGAAAGAAGGAGCTTATACCCTTTGGGCTGCAATATTTACAGATGCCCATCCTACAGCCCAGGTCTTCAGAGAACTGCCAGCTCCCTACTGTCCATCTGCACCAGGCAGGTGCCTTTAACCACATTATACCGCCCTTGAGGTTCCCTGATTTGGAGCAACTTGTGCTCCACCTCCTCCCTCTTTGCTGTCCTGGGTGCTGTGCACTCTCAAAGTCCCTTCAAGGCAATATAGTTCCCCTAGTATATTAAGTCTCTCTGAGGACTGCTACCCGTCTGTGCCCCTACTGCTCCACTTTGATCAGTCCATGAGGTGCCCTGATTTAGAGCTAATCACAGCCCTCCTCCTCCCCCTTCCCTGGCCCAGCTGCTGCGAGAGTTCCTTAAACAGCAGCTGTGAGCCTGTGTTTTGAGTACATTCCTCTTGTTTGCACCTGCCATTCTAAACAACTGCCTGGCTTTTCACATAGTCCAACTCTATGACCAGTACAGAGACTGTCTGGGTCAGGGTCCCTTACAGCCCAACACTTCTCCCTTCTCCAGGTGTCACCTGGCTCCCCAATTTCTCTGGTAATGTCTTAACCTGGCAACCACAGCCCCAGAGGGGCAACACCACCTCTGTTTGTCTCCGACTTTGTCATTATTCCCCCCAGTGACTTCAAGCATCCAGGTATCTGCTGGTATGGGGCTGCTTTCCCTGCTCTGGTAGGGGAGGGAGCTGTGGAGTTGAAATTGCTGATCTGGCTCTCCTCCAAAGCTCCTGCAGCAGCCATTAACCCTGGCACCAGGCACCAGGCCTGGCACCGCAGCAGCGTTGGTCCCTGCAGAGGTCCCAGGGACCTTACCGTCCTAACGCTCCTTACCATCTGTTTTTCAATGTCCTCTATGATTTTGCTTCTTAATTTCATACAAGCTGGGATTCCACTGGCTGTTCACTCAGCTCTTCAGAAGATTGGCTGGCTAGGTGTCCCAGTTGGGTGCATGAGCAAGTGGGTTCAACTCCCACCTACCTCGCCACCATCTTCCAGACCTAAAAATTTTCTGTTATTTTTACCAATTGATATTAATTAAAATTTTTACCAGTTGACATTAATTTATGCAAGACTGATATATAAAGAGGAAAGTAAGTATCACCCCAGTTACTGTAATCTCTTAATATTTAAAAAAATACTTTCATATTTCTTTTTCAGTATAAATTCATATAGATTTATTTTATGTAAATGAGTACTTATGCTTTTGTAACCTGCTTTTATCACCCCAAAATAAGCCATCACAATATTATAGATGACATTATCATTTTTAATGTTTATATATGTAGTATAAATTTATTTAAACATTTAAAGTTCAGAGAATATGTTTCTATAGTTTAATCTTAAAATCCTAGATGTGGTGATAATACTCGATCAAAGGAGATAAATACAGTCATGTGTTGCTTAATACAATATACTTTCTTGGATATACATTGGTGATTTTATTGTGTGAACATCATAAGATGTACTTACACAAACATAGATCGTATAGTCTATTACACACGTAGGCTAGATGGTATAGCCTTCTACTTCTAGGCTACAACATATTACTGTATTGAATACTTCAGGCAAGTGTAACACAATGGTAAGTATTTGTGTATCTAACATATCTAAACAAGAAGTACAGTAATACTGTGGTATAAAATATTTGAAAATGATATACCTGCACAGGAGACTGACCATGAGTGAAGGTTACAGGACTGGAAGTTGCTATGGGTGAGTCACTGAGTGAGTGGTGAGTGGATATGAAGGCCTACGCCATACTGTACACTGTGGTACCTTTATAAACACTGTAATCTTAGACTGTACTAAATTTATAAAATATTTCTTCAATAATAAACTTTGCTTACTATAACATTTTTACTTTTCATAAACTTTAAAAAATTTTAAAACTTTTTGACTCTTGTATTAACCTTTAGCTTAAACACAAACACATTGTATAGCTGCACAAAATATTTTCTTTGTTTATATCCTTATTCGACAAGCTTTTTTCTATTTTTTAATTTTTTTATTCTATTATTATTATTTTTTAATTTTTAAATTACTCTGTTTAAAACTAATAAACACAAAGTAGCCTAGGCCTACACAGGCTCAGGATCATCAATATCACTGTCTTTTCCTCTAATTTGTCCCACTAACAGGTCTTCAGGGGCAATAACGTACATAAAAGCTGCCATCTCCTATGATAACAACTCTTCTTCTGGAACATCTCCTGAAGGATTTTCCTGAGGTGCTTCTTGAGGAGGTGTCCCTCTTTTCAGAAATATGTCCTTCGCAGTTTGCTTAGTTTGCTTCTTTTTTTTTTTCAGAGTAGTTTTACTTATAAGCAGATAAATACACCATAAACATTCCCCCCTTACATGAATATCTGTTGGTGTTGGGGGTCCATATTTTCATACTTTTTAAGGAATTTGTTGAGGCCTGGAAAAGCATCTGGTAAACCCTTCACTGAATTCTCTTGAGGGTTCTTTTTTTTCTTCTTCTGCAGTTTCCTTTTCTTTTGCCTCTTTTTCAGCTCTATTTTCCTATTCTAGTTCCAGCAACTCAACAGTCAATTCCCTAGGAACCAGCTCTAGGAGCTCTTCAATGTCATCCTCATCTACACACAGCTTAAAGTTTGCCATATTAACCAAAACCTTGTTGGTTTTTGCAATCTTTGTACTTTAACCTTATAATAGCTATGACATCACTGGGTGATAGTGATTTTTTAGCTCTGTCAATAATCTCATGGGATCTTCATCGTATATGGGGTCTGTTGACTGAAAAATCATTATGTCGTGCATGACTATATTTAAAATTTTAAAGTAAGGCATAGAGTTTTAAAGTGATGATTTTTTTTGTTAGAGAACTCTTTTTTTTCGTTTGTAAAAATGATTTTTGGAAAATTGTGTTAATTTGTTTCAGATATCTAAAAATACTATGCATTTATATTTTTCATCATTTTAGCTTTTGCCTGTGATGACAGAGCAGCTACAGTGGATGCCACTTGTGAATTCTAAACTTCATGAGCCATTTTTAAAATTTATATATTGGTCTCTACGGCAACTAGAAGCTGGAACACTGGTAATTTATTAATAGGAGTCTCTTTAACTACTACTTTTTGGTATTATTTCTTGTGATTTTGTTCTTTCACTGTTTTTTTTTTTTTTGCCTGTGTTATATTTACATATCAGGACTTCTTGCTTTCCTTGCTTCATTTACTGCTTTTTCTTCTTTCTCCTTTCACATATCTTATTTCTCACTGCCATAGATGTGATTCAATATGAAATGTTGTGTTTTCAGTTTCAGAATTGTATAAGTAAGGAGTTGTTAAAACCAACTGTCATCCCCCGTTATTTAATTCATAATTTTTTATGTTTATAGAAGGTAATGGAAGTTAATGATTTCTTGTGCTATGCCAGTAAATACACACTAGCTAAATGGGATGATGAATATTAGGATAACCTAATCAAAGAAAAATTGTCCCAGCATCTTATAAAATGAATAGTATGTTCTCTACTCATTTAAGGGTCATTTAGTTCAAACTATGACATGCATATATAATCATTTTTATGAATTGCTTATTTTCCCCCCTTAGTTACTATTGATAAATGCTGTTGCAGCTTTCATTTGGTTGAAAAAGAGATCAAATTTGTGCTCAGGTAGTTTAATCTTGGTCCTGTGGAATTTAAGAAGCATACAGCTAACCACTCATTGCAATCCTAATGTTTAAGTAGCATGAACCATCAGTATTGAGTAGTGTGATGTTTAAATAACGCGATTATTAAGGTTAAGGAAAAATATCTTTTCTGAGGTGATATGCTACATATTTTGCCTCCATGCTGTACATGAGTAAATACATGAGTATTTATACAGTGTGTGCACACACACACCCACACAATGAAATATCATTTTTAATTTATTGGCCTTAACTGTGTCTCACCAAACAAAGGTATATAAATTATCAGATCTGTTAATGCTACTGTCTTCTTTCTACAATGTTTTTGATTGTTATTTGAACAACAGTTTATGAAAACGGGTAGCGGAATGCTTGCTTTCAGCAACGAAAAGGTTCAACTTAGACAGTTGAATGAAACTTTCTCTTCCTTACTAATCTTTTTTCATTTTCTTTCAGATAATTTGTAGTTTACTTTTGTTGTAGTTTACATATATTCAGCATCCCACTCTGTGTGCTAGTATAGAGAGTACTGTGAGCCTACATCTACTTTTCTAGTGAAAAGTAGTGTTCTTGCCACTCTGACATTTATTTATTCAACATTTATTGATGAGTCTTTAATACCTTAATTTTAACAATTGTCTAATTGCATTTACTTTAAAAAAAAATTATCTTTTTATTTGAGGTAATTGTAGATTCCACTTGTAGTTATAAGAAATAATAGATCACTTGTGTCCTTTACCTCATTTCTCACAATGGTAGAACTAGTACAATATCACAACCATGATATTACCGTTGATACAGTCAAGTTAATAGAACAGCTCCATCTCCATAAAAATTCTTCATTTAAAAAAAATATATTTTTATATATGTGTGTGTGTATACACACACACACACACACACACACACACACACACACACACACACTTCATTTGTTAGAGCAGGTTTAGGGTCACAGCAGAATTGAGCTCAGATATTTCCCATATATGCCCTGCCCCTATACATACACAGCTTTGACCACTAAAAACATCCTGCACCAAAGTGGGACATTTGTTACAATCTGTGAATCTACCTTGACATATCATTATTGCCCAAACTCCATAGTTTACATTAGGGTTCACTCTTGGTGTTTTATACTCTACAGTTGTTGACAAATATGTAATGGCATATAAGCACCACTTTTCTGTTATATAGAATAATTCGATACTAAAAATAATTTGCTCTAAAAATTCTCTGTGCTCTGCCTATTCCCTATTCTTGCCTCCCTCACCTCTAACTCTTGGACACCTCTAATGCTTTGACTGTCTTCATAGGTTTTCCTTTTACAGAATGTCATATAGTTGGAATCATATACATACAGCCTTTTCAAATTGGCTTCTTTTGTTTAACAATATGCATTTAGGATTCTTTCATGTCTTTTTATGGCTTGATAGCTCATTTCTTTTCAGATCTCAATATTTCATTTCTCTATATACCACAGTTTATCCATTCACTAAAGGCCATCTTGATTACTTCCAAGTTTTGGCAAGTATGAATAAAGATGCTATAAACAACTATGTGCAGGTTTTTGTAGGGATATATTTTCAATTCCTGTGGGTAAACACCAAGGACACAATTGTTGGATAATATGGTAGGAGTATTATTAGTTTTATTTAGAAATTGCAGACTGCCTTCTAAAGCAGCTATACCATTTTGTATTTCTAGCAGAAATGACAGAGATTCTCTTGTTTCACATCCTCATCAATCATTGGTGTTGTCAGATTTTTGGGTTTTAGCCATCCTATTGACATGTAGTGGTATCTCCTTGTCATTTAAATATACAATATTCTTTTTTTTAAGAATCTGTTATTGATTATGCTGTTGCAGTTGTCCCAAATTTTTTCTCCCCTTTATCCCCCACTACCCTGCTCCCCTCCCACAAGCAACCCCCCCCCCTTAGTTCATGTCCATGGGTTATACATATAAGTTCTTAGGCTTCTCCATTTCCTATACTATTCATAACTTCCTCCTGTCTATTTTGTATCTACCATTTATGCTTCCCTGTACCTTATCCCCCACTCTCCCCCCTCTCCCTCCTGGCTGGTAACACTCTATGTGATCTCTATTTCTGTGATTCTGCTCCTGTTCTAGTTGTTTGCTTAGTTGGTTTTTCTTTTAGTTTTCTCTTGGGTTTAGTTGTTCATAGATTGTGAGTTTGTTGTCATTTTACTGTTCATATTTTTGACCCTCATCTTTTTCTTAGATAAGTCCCTTTAACATTTCATATAATAAGGGCTTGATGATGATGAACTCCTTTAACTTGACCTTATCTGGCAAGCACTTTATCTGCCCTTCCATTCTAAATGATAGCTTTGCTGGATACAGTAATCTTGGATAGGTCGTTGCCTCTCATGACTTGGAATACTTCTTTCCAGCCCCTTCTTGCCTGCAAGATTTCTTTTGAGAAATCAACTGATAATCTAATGGGAATTCCTTTGTAGGTAACTGTGTCCTTTTTCTCTTGCTGCTTTTAAGATTCTCTCTTTATCTTTAATCTTGGGTAATATAATTATGATGTGCCTTGGTGTGTGCTTTCTTGGGTCCAACTTCTTTGGGACTGAGCTTCCTGGACTTCCTGGAAGTCTACTTCCTTTGCCAGATTGGGGAAGTTCTCCTTCATTATGTTTTCTTTCTTTTTTTTTTTTTAATTGTTATTCAGTTACAATTGTCTGCATTTTTCTCCCCATCCCTCTACCCCATCCCAGCCAATCCCACCTCCCTCCCCCACCTCTACCCTCCCCCTTGATTTTGTCCTTGTGTCCTTTATAGTAGCTCCTGTAAACCCCTCTCCCCACTCCCCTCTGGCTATTATTATATTGTTCTTAATTTCAATGTCTCTGGTTATATTTTGTTTGCTTTTTTCTTTTGTTGATTATGTTCCAGTTAAAGGTGAGATCATATGGTATTTGTCCCTCACCCCCTGGCTTATTTCACTTAGCATAATGCTCTCCAGTTCCATCCATGCCATTGCAAAGGGTATAAGCTCCTTCTTTCTCTCTGCTGCGTAGAATTCCATTGTGTAAATGTACCATAGTTTTTGGATCCACTCATTTGCTGATGGGCACTCAGGTTGCTTCCAGTACTTGGCTATTGTAAATTGTGCTGCTATGAAGATTGGGGTGCATAGGTTCTTTTGGATTGGTGTTTCAGGGTTCTTAGGGTATAATCCCAGCAGTGGAATTGCTGGGTCAAAGGGCAGTTTTGTGTTTAGTTTTCTGAGGAAATTCCTTCATTATGTGTTCAAATAAATTTTCAATTTCTTGCCCTTCCTCTTCTCCTTCTGGCACTCCTATGATTCAGATTTTGGAATGTTTAAAGTTGTCCTGGAGGTTCCTCAGCCTCTCCTCTTTTTTTTTTTCAATTCTTGTTTCTTCACTTTGTTCTGGTTGAATGTTTATTTCTTCCTTCTGGTCCACATCATTGATTTGAGTCCCAGTTTACTTCCCTTCACTCTTGGTTCCCTCAACATTTTGTTTTGTTTCATTTTGCATAGCCTTCACTTCTTCCTCTCTTTTGCGACCATACTCAACCATTTCTGTGAGCATCCTGATTACTACTGTTTTGAACTGTACATCTGATATGTTGGCTATCTCTTCATCACTTAGTTGTATTTTTGGAGCTTTGATCTGTGCTTTCATTTGGACTTTTTTTTTTTTTTTTTTTTTTTTTTTGCCTCAGTATGCCTGTTATACTCTAAAGGGGCAGATCCTTAGGTGTTTGCCAGGGTGGGGAAACTCACATCCCTGCATGGTGGAGCTTATGTGGGGGAGGGGTCTGAAAAGGAACACTGCCACTTATTTGGCCCTTGGCCAGCTTTCAGTCACTCCCCCTGCTTCCCACAAGCAAATTGGGCCCTTCTGGTGCTGATTTCCAGGTGGTTGGGTATGTGTTTGTTCTAGGACCTGGTGAGTCTGTCTTGTGAGTCTGGGAGTTTCTCCCACCTCTGCAATTCCCACAGGTTTTTACAGCCAGAGGTGTTGAGGCTTTTCCCCCAGCGCTGGAACCCTGCATTATGTGGCCTATCCTGTTCCCCAGTTGTTCCTCCTGGTTTTTCTGCACACAAATGTGGGACCCCCCTGGTGTTCTAGGTGCCTCCTTGCCACACGTCCTCTCCTCTCTGGCTGCCAGTCTCCACCCTTCCTACCAGTCTGGATGAATGTTTCTTCTTTAATTCCTTGGTTGTCAGACTTCCATACAGTTTGATTTTCTGGCAGTTCTGGTTGTTTTTTGTTTATAAATTTGTTGTTGTCTTACTTTTGGTTGTGTGAGGGGGCAAAGTATATCTATTTACACCTCCATCTTGGCCGGAATTTGCACCCCAATGTTCTTAGCAGTGTTATTTACAATAGCCACATTCTGGAAACAGCCTAAATATCCATCAGTAAATGAATGGATCAAAAAACTGGTACATATACACAATGGAAAACTATGCAACATAAAGAATGAAGGCACTCTTACTATTTGTGATAGCATGGATGGAACTGGAAAGTATTATGCTAAATTAAATAAGCCAAGTGGTGAAAGAAAAAATACCATATGATCCCCCTTATAAGTGGAACCTAATCAATAAAACAGGGATGTGAGCAAATAGAAACAGAGAAATAGAAATAAAGAACAAACTGATAGTTTCCAGAGGGAGTGGGGAAGGGGAAAATGGGAGAAAGAAGGGAAGAGTCAAGGAACATGTATAAAGGACAAATGGACAAAGACAAGGTGGGGTGGGAGGATTGAATGTGGTAGAAGGGGGAGAGTAGGGCATGGGAGAGTAATGCAGGAAAAAATATGAGGACAACTGTAACTGAACAACAATTAATTAAAAAAAAAAAAGTCTCTGTTGGTGACCCTAACCCTAGCTACTGCCTGCTTTCCACATACTCTAACTGTAGCAAGTCCAGAGTCTATCTCATTCACAGCCAGTTATGGCCCACCTCTTTTCTCAGCTCCAGGTTCCGTCAGGATCCCCCACACTCTCTGGAACTGTCCTGGCCTGAGACCACCTCCCCTGCACCACCCCTGCCAGTTTGTGCATCGACAGGAGTGTGTGTGTGCCTTCGTGCTTTCTCCCCTTCGCTCCCTCCCTCTCCTCCCAACCATGTCCCACCCCCCCCCCCCGAAACTTTGTTCGTTGAAGTCTCTGGGGTGGGTTTGAGATTTGCCTGCCCTGGAAGGGAAGGGTACTGCTAGGCTGCTATCACTGACCCAGCTCTCCTCCAATATTTTTCCCACGGCAGCCTCATTTTCTGGCACCATGCCCGGGGACTTTCCCCATCTGCCTATAAAACCTCCTTACCACCTGTTTTGAAGCATCCTCTGCACACTGGCTTCCAAACTTTATATCAGCTAAGATTCTGTTGGTTCACTTAGTCCTTCAAAAGATCGTCAAGTGTCCCAGTTGGGTACACGAGCAAGTGGGCTCAGCTCCCACCTATTTCACCACCATCTTCTCTCCTGTACATGCTTTTAAAGTCAAGTTTAGTTCCTCTTTATTCCTGTTATTCTGAGTTTTTATTATGAATGGTTATTGATTTTTTCATTTACTTTTTTGCATTTATTGACATGGTTATGTGATTTTTCTCTTCTTTAACCTGATAATGTGATAGACTACATTTATTGACTTTGAAATATTGAAACCTCCATGCATTCCTGAAATAAACCTCTCTTGGCTGTATTGTATAGTTCTTTTTAAATTTGCTATATTCTGTTTTGTAATGTTTTGTTAAGGAGTTTTGTATCTATTCATTATAGATATTGGTCTGTAGTTTTCTCTATGTAATTTATATAGGTGATTTGTAGTAGTTTGTACTTTTCAAGGAATTGAACTATTTTGTTTGTCGAATATATATCTGTAGAGTTACTATCCTTTTGATGCTTTCAATGTTTGTAGTGATACCCCTGTTCCATTTCTAGTATTGATAATTTGTGTCAATTTTCCTGATCACTTTGTCTTTCTTTCCAGAAGTTTTTCTGTTTGTGTTGATTTCTTTTTCAAAGGATCATCTGTATCATTATTTTTCCATTTTCAATTTTATCTCTTTATTATTTCTTTCCTTCTGCTTGCTTTGTATTTACTTTCATCTCCTTTTTTTTAGGTTGCAGAGGTGAAAAATATTGATTTGAGACTTTTCTTTTCTAATATATGCATTTAATGAGATTTTTCTGCCAGCACTGCTTTAACTGTGGTGCACAAATTTTGATAATTGCATTTTCATTTACTTTCAATTAAATTTATTTGTTTTAATTTTGCTTAAGATATCCTCCTTGACCCATGTATTATTTAGAAGTTTGTTATAAATCTTTCTGTTATCTCACTGGTTTTCTAGTCTGGTTGTATTATTGATTTTTTTTTTTCTCTCTGAAGATGTATATTCTGCTGTTGTTGTGTGGAGTGTTCTGTAAGTGTTGACTAGATCCTGCTAGTTGATGGTATTGAGTTTCATAGCCTTGCTAAGAATTCTATCTAGTTGTATCAATTGTTCTGAAACGAATGTTGAAGTCTTCAGCTATAATTGTGGATTTATATATTTCTCCTGTTGGGTGTTATCAGTTTTAGGCTCACATATTTTGCAACTCTGTTAGAACACATACATTTAGAATTATGTCTTCTTAGTATCTTGACTAAGAAGACATATAATGTCCCCTTCTGTTCCTGACAGTTTTCTTCATTTTCAGGTCCAGTCTCTGATTCTACTAATACAGCCACTTCTGCTTTCATTTAATTCATGATGTCTTCTTCCATTCTTTTAATTGATCTGCTTACATTATTATATTTGAAATTAGTTTTTTTGTAGATAGCATATAGCTAGTTTATGTTCTTAATCAACTTTGTGTGTTTTATTTGGTGTACCTAGGACATTTATGTTAGGGCTTCAGTCTGTTTTTTGTTTGTTTGTTTACTGTTCTTTTTTGTCTGTTCTTCATTTCTTTGGTTTCTTTTACCTGCTTTCATCTAGGTTACTTAAACATTTTCTTAGAATTGCATTTTGATTCATCCTTACAGCTTGAGTGTATCTGTTCATACAACATTTTTAGTAATTTTTCTAGGTATTACACCATATATAAGTAACTTATTACCATCTAATGTTTTTGTCATTTTATTAGTTCATGGAAATCTTGCCTGCCTTTAACCTCCCCCCCATAACTGTGTTAATACTCTTCTAGGCATATAGAGAACCAAATTAGACAATGTTACCATTTTTGCTTCATCTGTCAAACATGAAATTTGAGAAGGAAAGTCTATTATATTTACCCATATTTTGCTTATTGTTTCCTTTTTTCCTTCCTTTCTTGATTCCCAATGTTTCAGTGGTCTTTCTTTTATCACTTCATTTCTTTTTATAGAACTTCCCTTATGTAGTCTTTCAAAGTAGGTCTGCTGATGACAGATTGTTTTAGTTTTTTCTTCATCCTATAAATGTCCTGATTTTCCCTTCACCCCTGAAGGGTATTTTCACTAGATATCACATTCTGGGATGACTGTTCTTTTCTTGTAGTACTTGAAAAATGTGCCGATTCCTTTTAGATGACTTTCATGGTTTGTGATAAAAAACCCACTGTCATTGAATTGTTTTCCCCAAATATGTTCATTTCTCTGTCACTGCTTTCAATTTTTTTCTTTTTTCTTTGGTTTTCATAAGTTTGGCTATGATGTGTCTTGTTGATTTCTTTGGATGCATCATGTTTGGGTTTGCTCACCTTCTTCAACCTCCAGATGTGTTGGTTTTTTTCTGTCAAATCTGGGAAGTTTACAGTCATTATTTCTTCAAGTATTTATTTTTAGCCCCATCTGATTTTTTTTCTTTTTCATTCAGGATTCTGATAGACTTTATTGTTAAATCTTTTGTTATAGTCCCTCAGTTCTTTGGCTCTGTTTATGCTTTTCCCCCAGGTTTTTTTTTTTTCTTCTGTTGTTCAGATTGGGTAATTTTTATTGTTTTATTTTCCAGTTCACTGGTTCTTTCCTCTCTTCCCTCCATACTGCTGTTAAAGGTATCCACTGAGTTTTTAATTTTGGTTATTGTATTTTCAGTTACAAAATTTCCTTTTGATTCCTCTTTATATTTTCATTACTAAGACTATTTCTTTGATAAGTGTTCCAGTTTGTATTTAAAACATAATTCCTGAGCTTCCAGCCAAGGTGGAGGCATAAGTAGACACATTGCGCCTCCTTGCACAAACAAAAGAAGGACAACAACAATTTAAAAACAAAAAACAACCAGAACTGACAGAAAATCGAACTGCATGGAAGTCGGACAACCAAGGAGATAAAGAAGAAACACTCATCCAGACCGGTAGGAGGGGTGCAAATGGGCAGCCTGGGTGGAGAGGACTTGCAGCAAGGCGGCGGCTGGTGGACCCAGCAAGGTGGCAAATTGTGGAATGGGGCATGCAGTGCAACAGCTGGGAGACCCCATGGCCCCACATTCGTGCATAGATAAACCTGGAGGAACAGTGGGGGAGCGAAGCAGACCACGCAACCAAGGGCTCCAGCGCAGGGAAATAAAGCCTCAAACCTCTGATTGAGAACACCTGTGGGGGTTGAGGCAGCAGCGGGAGAAACTCCCAGCCTCACAGGAGAGTTCGTTGGAGAGACCCACAGGGACCTAGAGTGTGCACAAGCTCACCCACTCGGGAATCAGCACCAGAAGGACCCAATTTGGTTGTGGGTAGCGGAGGGAGTGACTGAAATCCAGCAGAGAGTGGAGCAAGTGCCATTGCTCCCTCTTGGCCCCTCTCCCACATATAGCATCACAGCGCAGTGACCAGCATTACCCCACCAGGGGGGAAGGGTACAGAGAATAAGTAGCATAGATGATAGGTGGAAAATAGACAGGGGGAGGGTAAGAATAGTATAGGAAATGTAGAGGCCAAAGAACTTACAAGTATGACCCATGGACATGAACTATAGGGAGGGGAATGTGGGACGGAGGGGGTGGGCAGGATGGAGTGGAGTGAAGGAGGGGAAATGGGACAAGTGTAATAGCATAATGAATAAATATAATACATAAAAAAATAACATAATTTCTCATTTTATCATGGCTGCTTTAAAATGTCAGATAATTCTAACATCTTTGTCATGTTGATGTTAGTAACTTTTTTTTTCATTCAGTTTGATATCTTCCCAGTTTTTGTTGTGATTAGTGAGTTGTTAATTGAAAACTGTACATTTTGATATTATGTTGTATGATTCTGGGTCTTATTAAACACTTTGTTTTATCTGGCTTTCTTTGACACTGCTGTGGCGGAGGAAAGGGGGGGGAGGTGCCTCCTCTTTATTTCCCAGTGAGGTAGAAGTCCAGGTTCCCCACTAGCTCTTGATGTTATCTAAGGGAGACGGTCAGTTCTAGCTCCTTACTAGATCTCCATGATATCTCCCTAACTGGGAGGGTTAGCAGTGCCTCATTACAACTTCCCACATGGCCTTTACTGATACCTCATTATGCTTTGCTGGTCTGGATTGGGGTTGGGCCACTTTCCTGATCTTGGTGGGGGTATTTGGCTGGCACATGGTTTTGTCTAAGTTTTTTTTTTTTTTTATCTTGCAATGCTACCCTTTTCCTATTCTTTTGGCTAGAGAGAGTAACCTTTTGTTGGGGCAGTTTGGCATTATCAGGTTGCCAGCTTTCTCAGCTCCAAGTCAAGGAAATATGAGGCATCAGATAACTCAAAGAACTAAACCTTTTGCAGTCATCTTACTTGTTTTCTGTATAATGTCTAGGTATTTATGTTGTTCTTAGAGCAGGAAGACTAGGGAAAAGTACTCCTACTCTATAGCCAGAAGTGTTTTATTTTTTAAAACTTGCTATATTTTGGGGTCAGGGTTATTCTTGACATGTTTTGCCTCCTACAAAATATGGTTTGATGCCAATGTTTTAATTCAAATTCTGGTAAAGATGAATAACCGAAGTAGGAAAATCATGTACCGTGCTATGAATGAATGGATGAAAAAGTCAGTACCCATATGATTTCAGCAAAGATTTCAGTGATTGGGTAAAGTTTCAATAACTATCAAACATGCCATTGTTTGTGTTTTTTTCTTCTTCTGTTTCACTTAAAGGGAAATAGTATCAACATGTTTTCAAAAATAAAATGTGTATTTTCCATTTTAAAGTATAGTATAAAGCATTATAGATATTTTTAAATAAGCAAATTTCCCCTGATCTTATTCTAACACAATTATTCTAAGTAGAATTTTGAAATAGTTGCTTCTATCATCCTTTTACAGAAAGGTTTTAAAATGCATACGTATTATCTTTTCCTAGTGAAATGAAAAGCTATTGACAATATATCTAAATTAGATTGCAGTTCTTGTGCCTCTTACCACCCAATTGATTTTTGGCCTTTGAGCCCCATAAAATCTGAATATATCTGTCTCTAATTTTTATATGCAGAAATTCCAATTTTTGTTATTCGCTGTACAAGATCAAAACTGATTTGGGTACCAATTGGTCACAAACTTTCATAGGATGGGGGAACTTATAAAACTCAGGGTTTGGAGTACTAGGTAATAATAAAGAAAAATATAAATTATTTGTATGTCTGGCAAAAGCATTCTCTCCTGTAGCAGTTTGAAATGCTTTCCCTTATTTTAGAGGTAGTTATATGCCATTATTTCTCTTTTGCCTATTTTCTTATTTTAGTTTATTTGCCATGTTAATAATTCTAGATTCTCACCCAGTATTTTATTCTTCTGAAATTGTTAAAAATTATGAAAATTACTGTGACATTTACAGTCATATGGAGCTCTAAGATAGTGAGGCCATAGTTGATCACTGTATAAGCTAACACTGTAAGATATACCTGATAAGCCACTTAATACTAATGGTAGCGCAATGAAGAATCTGTAGAGTCTGTCTCTGTTACTTTGACCTCTCTGTACCAGAAATATCTGATGATTCTATCCTTTTAAATATTTTGAAATTGAATTTTGTTTCAATTCTCCTAATTTTATTCTTAGAAAATTACTCTTTTCAACTTTCTAATTCTAGTAGACTGCCTATTTCTTTTAGAAAAATACTTAGTCATAAGTAATTTTAAGTTGATTATAAATGATTACTTTGTAGGCTTGCATATTTTCAACTGTTTTATATTTTTAATTAGCAAGACGTAGACTTATCTTTAATTCATATGTTAGATTGTATTTAAAATTATATTTTCTGAACATAAGTATACTAAGATAATACATATTTTTAACAGCATTCAACTATGACATCAACATTGAGGAGACTGGGTGAAGACATATTCAAGGGAGTAGTAACTAAGGGAATTCAGGATAATTCTGCAGAGCATTCTATGGAGAATAAACCAAAGGCAGCTGCTTTCTTTAGGAGTTCCAATTTGCCATTAAGATTGTTATCAACTTTAATTGTTCTCAAAACAGTCACTCAAGGTAAGCTTTCAAATGTGCTTATGGTATAATTTTTCATAAACAAGCAGAAGAGAATACTATATAATTGAGCAATGTTTACATAGTCAAATATGTTTTACATTTCCAGCATGAAATTTTAAATTGTTTTATAATGGACCCTGGCTAGTGTGGCTCAGTGAGTTGAGTACCAGCCTGTGATCCCAAAGGTCTCTGGTTCGATTCCAAGTCAGGGCACATGCTTGGGTTGCAGGCCAGCTCCCCAGTTGTGGGCATGCAAGATGCAACTGATTAATGTATCTCTTGCACATCAGTGTTTCTCTCCCTCATTTTCTCCCTCCTTCTCCTCTCTCTAAAAGTAAATAAAGTCTTAAAAAATTGTTTTATAATGGTAGCACATTATAAAAACTACTTTTAGTTTTTGAATTTGAGACAATAGAGGCATCAGTTAAATTGTTGTCCCTCCCAGAACTTAAGTTGATTCTTTTGTATCATGTTCTATAACAACCTTGGCTTACCACTATCATTGCATTTACCATATAATATTGAAATTGCTCATTAATTATTTTTCACTAGAGCAGATATGGGCAAGCTATAGCCCATTTGCCAAATCTGGCCTACTAGCTGTAAATAAAGTTTTGTTTGAACACATCCATGCTTATCTGTTGCCTATTGTGTGTGACTACTTTTGGCTTACAACAGAGCTTATTAGTTGGCAACAGAGACTGTATTGCCCTCCAGGGCCCATAATATTATGGTGTTGCCCCTTACAGAAAAGTTTGTCAATTCCTATACTAGTTTTGAAGTTTCATGAGGGGAAAAAATATCTTTATACCATTATATCCCCTGGCACCTAGCATAGTACTTCACGTATAATAGCGAATGGGAATCAATGAATTTGAATTAAAAAATCTTTCAGTCAGGACCAGCTCTCTGGAGCTTGACTCGTGCTGCACACCCAGAAACTGAGTGGCTGTTTTGAACCTGGCAGCTCATGGAGGACCTGGGCCGGAAGCTGAGCAACTGTGAATATTGTGGCCCAGACGTGGTCCCCAACCTCTCAAAACCATAGGAAGGGAGAAAAGTGAAGCCCAGACACCCTCTTCCTGTGGCATCCAGGAAGACCAGCAGAAGTCTCTGCACGGGTTTAAAGTCAGCAGGAGACGTATTTTTTCCTTTCTTCTCTCTTTTTTTTCCTTTTTTTTCTTCCCCTAAATGAGATAGTAAAACGCGGAGTTATGAAAGGTCCAGAGACAGATCCATAGGTGGAGCACAAGCCTAAGCCCCAAAATTGAGAAACTGAGACAAATGTCACTTTGGTGTCCCATAGAGCTGGAATTTTATTGTTTATGTGTATTCTTATTATTTCATTATTTTTACTACTTTTATTACTATTTTTTAATTTCTCTTTCTTAGGTTTAGTTTTCCTCATTTTCTTTCTCTGTTTAACTGCATTGTTTGACTGGTTTTCCTTATTCTCTCTTTATTGTATTTTAATTTTCCTTCTTTCACTTCACCAATGTTCCAATAACACACAACTCTTGATTGGATACTTTCTATTCAGGTTATCCAAATTATATATTTCTTGTCATATTATTGTTGTTCCAGTACTATTGTAAATAATTGTTGTTCCATACAATTGTACATACTACACAACAATCCTTCCTGATCTTAGCCCACTGCACTTTATTCCTGAGCATTATTATTGTTGTGGTTAACTCTATTCTCTCTCATACCACACCCACTTTCTACCCTTTACTCTCACTATATTTCATCATCTAACCTTTCACAAGTGTTCTGTTTTCTGGATTCAGCTCACAATCCTCCTCTCCTCTAACAAGAGTCTTATCTCTCTTTCACCTTTTATAAAAAGTGGCTAGTTGGGTGAAATATCACAGTTAGTACTATACTTATCAAAAAAAATATCCTATCTCTTCTCTACTTGCTGGTATTTTAAATCCCATAAAATACTCTCCCGCTGTCTTTATCCATTTTGCCTACCCCCTGCCACTGATCACATACAAGAATAGATGAGAGCTGCGAACATCAGTATCCCTGCTGAAGGGGAAAAACCACCTAAAGGTAAAAACCCAAGTACAACAACAGAGCCCAGGCAAATAGAAGAAAGGGCAAACCTAGAGCGTCCAAACAAGGAGATCAAGGAAACCATACCACTGAACCCTAGCATAGGGTAGGAACCCTATGAATTCCTACCATAGAAGTTCACGCCACAAAGACAGTTAGTAAAGCGAACATCAGGAAACTCAGAAAAAAACAAAAAGAGTGGCCCACAATGGGGAGAAAAAAAAAGAATATACAATCAAAAGGAATGGAAGACTCCCCATTAGAGGAGCTAAATGAAATGGAGGTAAGCAAACTATCAGATATAAAGTTCAAAATAATGGTTGTGAAGATGCTCAAGGAACTCACAGACAACTAAAAGGAACTGAGAACTACAACAGTATGAAAAAGGAAATAGAAACTATAAACAAAAACCAGAAAGAAATGAACAACAAAATCTTTGAAATAAAAAACACACTAGGGGGAACTACACGTAGGCTGAATGCAGTTGAGGATCAAATCAGTGAGTTGGAGGACAAGGTAGAAAAAAAACAACAACCAGAAAGACCAAGAAAAGGAAAAGAGACTCAGAAAGAATGACGGGGTGATAAGGAAACTGCCAGACAACATGAAAGGTAATAATATCCATATAATAGCAGAAGGAGAAAAAGAAGAGCAAGGAATAGAAAACCTCTTTGAAAAAGTAATGATAGAAAACTTCCCTAATTTGATGAGACAAAAGGTTACACAAATCCAGGAAACACAGAGAATCCCAGTCAAGAGGAACCCCAGTAGGCCCAGTTCAAGACACATCAAAATTAAAATGACAAAATTCCAAGACAAAGAGAGAATTTAAAGGCAGGAAGTAAAAGGCAGGAAGTAACATGCAAGGAAGCCCAGATAACACTAGCAACTGATTTCTCAATGGAAACACTCCAAGCCAGAAGAGAATGGCAAGAAATATTCCAAGTAATGAAGACCAGAGGCCTGCAACCAAGACTACTTTATCCAGCAAGGCTCTCAATTAAAATGGAGGGCCAAACAAGGAGTTTCCCAAGCAAAAGAAGTCTAAAAGACAACACCTCCCACAAACCAGCTCTGCAAGAGATGCTAAAGGATTAGCTTTAAGGAAAGGAAGAAAAGGAGTGAGAAAAAGAGGAACACAGGTACAAAAAAATGCCAATCAATAAGTACTTATCAGTAATAACCTTAAAAGTAAATGGATTGAATGCTCTAATCAAAAGATGTAGAATAGCTGAATGGATGAGAAATCATGACCCACACATATGCTGCCTACAAGAGAACCACATCAGAACAAAAGACTTACACAGACTGAAAGTGAAGGGCTGGAAACAAATATTCCAAGCAAATGGACAGGGGGAAAAAGCCGGGCTTGAAATACTCATATCAGACAAAATAAACTTAAAAAAAAAAAAGAGGCCATAATAAGAGACCCAGAAGCTCCCTTCATGATACTCAAGGGAAATATCAAGAAGACATAAACATTATACCATATATACACCCAACACAGGAGTACCCAAATACATAGGGAAAATCTTGGAAGACTTCAAGAAAGATATTGACAACAACACAATTATAGTGTGGATTTTAACACCCACTGTCAAAAATGGATAGATCTTCCAAAACAAATATCAACAAAGATATTGAGACATTGAACAATGCCCTAAATCAAATAGATTTAACTGACATATATAGAGCCTTTCTCCCCAGGAAGCAAAATACACACTCTTTTCAAATGCACATGGAACACTTTCAAAGATAGACTACATGATAGGTCACAAAACAACCCTCAACAAATTCAAGAAAATTGAAATTATGTCAAACATTTTCTCTGACCACAAGGGACTGAAACTAGAAGCCAACCTCAAGGGAAAAACCCCAAAACATTCAAACTCATGGAGATTGAATAACATGCTATTAAACAGTGAATGGGTCAACAATGAGATCAAGGAAGAAATCAAAAAGTTTCTGGAAATAAATGAAAATTGTTGCACCCACTGACGCAAGAAACAGATGTTCGGAGACTTTCAGGACGTTTACAGAGATGTTACTTTAATGGCCAACTCTTTTAACCTGCGCAGGGGTGGACTCTCGATGTGTCCCGGAGACACGGTGCTCAGAAGAGCTGCAGATGAGAGCTGCGCCGAAGGCTCACAGGCTAGCTCTTTTATACAGTGAGGAGCAAGCAAGCAAGTTACAAAAGCGGGAGTTGCTGTTATCTCTGCATAGCTCTTGGCTCTGGAGGAACTTTGCTCTGGGTTCAGGAGGAACTATCTGTCTGTCTCCTGTTGATAGGAACCATCTGTCTGTCTCCTGTTGATAAGCTTATTTCGGATGACGATTTGTTTCTCTTCCTTATCCATTCTAGTGACCTTCAAGAGGTTTTCTGCTTAGCAATGCTTATAATTGTCTAGCCCTCTTTCCTAGCTCTCAACAAAAATAAACTCACAATAACCCAAAACTTACGGGACACAGCAAAGGCAGTCCTGAGGGAACGTTTATAGCGATATAGGCCTACCTAGAAAAGATAGAAACATTTCAAGTAAACAGCCTAACCCTATACCTACAAGTATTCAAGAACAGCAACAAAGACAGCCCAGAGCACGTAGAAGGAAGGAAATAACCAAGATCAGAGCAGAATTAAATGACACAGAGACTAAAAGCACAATTCTAAGGATCAATAAATACAGGAGCTGGTTGTTTGAAAAGATAAAGAAAATTGACAAGCCTGTAAGCAGACTCATCAAGAAAAAAGGAGAGAAGATGTGAATAAACACAATCAGAAATGAAAGAGGAGAGATTACGACTGATACCACAGAAATACAATGGACTGTAAGAAATTACTACAAAGAACTATATGCCAAGAAATTTGAAAAACTAGGTGAAATGGACAAATTTCTAGAAAAATATAATCTTCCAAAACTCAATAATGAAGAAGAATGAAAAAGACTGAACATACCAATAACAGCTGATGAAATTGAAGCAGTAATCAAAACACCTCCCAACCCTAGAAGCCTTGGACTGATTACTTTCCCAGGAGAATTCTACAAAGCATTTAAGGAAGAGCTAACATCTATCCTTCACAAAGTATTCCCAAAAATTCAAGAAGATTGAAGACTTCCCAATCTTTTTTTATGAAGCCAGCATCATCCTAATCCCAAAAGCAGATAAAGACACAACAAATAAAGAAAACTTCAGGCCAATATTGCTGATGAACATGGACACTAAAATCATCAACAAAACATTGGCAAACCACATCCAGCAATACATTAAAAAGATCATACACCATGATCAAGTGGGATTCATCCCAGGGATGCAAGGATGGTACAATATTCACAAATCAATAAACATAATACACCATATAAACAAAACGAAAGACAAAAATCACATGATCATATCAATAGATGCGGAAAAAGCATTTGATAAGGTACAGCACCTATTTATGATAAAAACATTCAGCAAAGTGGGAATAGAGGGAGCATTCCTCAACATCGTAAAGGCCATATATGAGAGACCTACAGCCAACATCACACTCAATGTGCAAAAACTAAAACCTTTCCCACTAAGATCAGGAACAAGACAAGGATGTCTGCTTTCACCACTTCTCTTCAACATAGTATTGGAAGTCCTAACCACAGCAATCAGACAAGAAAAGAAATAAAGGGCATTCAAATTGAAAAAGAGGAAAGAAAACTGTCATTGTTTGTAGATGACATGATAGTGTGCATGGAAAATCCTACAGACTCCACCAAAAATCTGCTTGACCTAATAAATGAATTTGGCAAAGCAGCAGGATACAAAGTCAATATTCAGAAATCAAAGGTGTTTTGTATACCAACAATGAAATTTCAGAAACACAAATCAGGAAAAAAAAAACCACATTTGATGTAGCAACAAGAGAAAATATCTACCAATATACCTAAGCAAGGAGGTAAGAGACCTGTACTCAGAAAAGTACACAACACTGAAGGAAGAAATTAATGAAGACACAATGGAAACATATATTGTGTTCATAGATTGGAATAATTAACATCATCAAAATGGCTGTACTACCCAAAGCAATTTATACATTCAATGCAATACCTCTTGAAGTACCAATGGCATACTTCACAGATATATAACAAACACTTCAAAAATTTATATGGAACAATAAATGACCCTGAATAGGTGCAGCAATTTTGAGAAAGAGGATCAAAGTAGGAGGGATCACAATACCTGATCTCAAATTGTATTACAAAGCCACTGCAATCAAAACAGCCTGGTACTGGCATAAAAACAAACACATGGACCAGTGGAACAGAACAGACACCCCAGAAGTAAACCCGAGTCTCTATGGTCAATTCATATTTTACAAAGGGGAAGCAGCGTAGAATGGAGCAAAAATAGCCTCTTCAACAATTGGTATTGGGAGATCTGGACAGCTACATGCAGAGAAATGAAACTTGATCACCAATTTACACCATACACAAAAATAAATTCAATGTGGATGAAAGACTTAAATGTAAGTAATGACACCATAAAAGTCCTTCAGGATAACTTGGGCAGGAAAATCTCAGATATTTCATTCAGCAATATTTTCACTGATATATCCCCTAGAACAAGGGACATAAAGGAAAGAACAAAGGAATGGGATCATCAAAATTAAAAGCTTCTGCACGGCTAAAGAAAACAGCATTAAAATGAAAAGAGAACGAACCGTACAGGAAACATATTTTCCAATGATACTTCAGACAATGGTGATCTCCAAAATATATGAAGATCTCAAATGACTTCATGCTAGGAAGACAAAAAAAAAAATTTTTAAATGGGCAAAGGACTTGAACAACACTTCTCCAAGGAGGACATAGATAGGGTCTAGAGACATATGAAAAGATGCTCAGCATCACTAGCCATCAGAGAGATGCAAATTAAAACCACAATGAGATACCACTTCACACAAGTGAGAATGGCCATCATAAACAAGTCAACAAACAAGTGTTGGAAAGGTTGTGGAGAAAATCGTACCCTACTGCACTGTTCATGGGATTGCAGACTGGTACAACCACTATGGAAAACAGTATGGAGTTTCCTCAGAAAACAAAAAATTGAACTGCCTTTTGACCCACCAATTCCACTGCTAGGATTATACCCTAAGAACCCTGAAACACCAATCCAAAAGAATGTATGCACCCCAATGTTCATAGCAGCACTATTTACAATAGCCAAGTGCTGGAAGCAATCTAAGTGCCCATCAGTAAATGAATGGATCAAAAACTATGGTACATTTACAGAATGGAATTCTATGCAGGAAAAAAAGGAAGGAGCTCCTATGCTTTGCGACAATATGGATGGAACTAGAGAGCATTATGCTAAGTGAAATGAGCCAGGCTGTGAAAGACAAATACCATATGATCTTACCTATAAGTGGAACCTAATCAACAAAACAAGCAAGCAAAATATAACCAAAGATATTGAAATTAAGAACATACTGAGAGTAACTGGAGCGGAAGGGGGAAGGGATAATGGAGGGGAAAGGGGTAAGGGTTTTCAGGAATATGTACAAAGGACACATGGACAAAACCAAAGAAGGGTAGGACCAAGGATGGGGAGTGGGGATGGCTGGGGTGGGGGGTGGGGTAGGAAACAGGTAAAATGGAGACAACTGTGCTTGAGCAATAATTTAAAAAAGGAAATAAAATAAAATCAGTTAAAACATTATCAAACATCAGAATGATATGATTATCACATTTTGCCACTTATAATGCAACTCATGTGTATAATACATGATTACATTTTTGTGTGCATAATATGTGGGATTATTATACCCATTATTATACACATTATATAATCATTGTATCCATCTATAGTGCACATCCTTATTTTTCTGCAAAAATTTGAGTAAAAATATGCGGTGTATATGGCAAAATATGATAACTGAAAAGGTATTGGATATCTTATTAAAAATCTAAATGGTAAATTTTTAAAGTATCGAAATGTGTTTAAAAAGTTACAGATTGTCTTATGGTATACCAAATAACTGCCCTCCATGAAAACACCCTCTCCCAATTTTTATTAATTGACAAAGTTAATAAAGTGACTTTTTGGTTCTCCAAGTTGTAAAACCACCCCATCTGTGATTAATTTTTGTTGAATTCATTTTCTTCTGTAACTTTTTTTCAAAAAAATCTTTGGTAAAATACTAACAGCTGCTAAGTCTAAATGGAAGTAGTACAACATGGGTGTCTTTTATATCATTTTTTTCTATTTTCTCTTTGATAAGTTCAGAAGTAGTCATTTGAAATTTAAAAAAAATTTAATGGAAGCTCTGATAGGTTTAAAACTGTGCCAACGTCCATGGGAAGTAGGAGCGAGAGTATACAGAGGTTCTAGAGGTTTTTGTTTTTCATCCTAGCAGTCTGTCTCCCAGGAAAGCAGCTCTGTGGGCTAAATAATAGATGTGACTCAAGAAGAACAGGGAGCTGTTGTGGCCTGTAGTTAAAAATGTTGGAGAAATCTGGGTATAACTAAAGTTTAATATTTCCTTATTTTAATGTCCTAGTGCATATAATGAATCTCTAAAACTCAAATATACTATATGCAGCACTTCCCAAACTTATTTAACTTCCAAACCCTTTTACTCCCTCACAGGACTAATTTTCTGAGTAAGAAAACTCTTACTCAGAAAAGTCTTTCTGAGTCTTACAGTTTACGAAGTGCCATTGTAATACCTTATGAAGATTCACATCACCCCGAGGAATAGTTGTCCTCTCCCTTTATTACAGGGAGACAATGTGTTTTATCAATAGGACTGCAATTTCCCCCATTTAGAGCAGTGCAGCTATATCCTCATTTGCATCTTCACTGACAAATCAGAGTTGCTCCATTCTTAGCAGTCAGGACAGTGGGTTTTGGATCAATCAAACTGTCAGGTTTCAGATCCTCATTTGCATGTGGAAGGGCTAATTGGGATCTGGTCTGGGAGTTCCTCTTTATATGTCAGCTTCCCCTTTTTCTCAGTAGAGCACTTTCAGTTTCCCTTCATGACCGTTCCCAAGCTGGAGCAGCAACATCAGAGCTGCATTTATCTCTGTTGTGGAGTGGAGCAGAGCTATAACACCAGAGCTGTAACAGGGAGGCTGAGCTGATTCACTGTTGAGCTGATCCACAGCTGAGCTGTTTCACAATTGAGCTGTTTGCACTGAATAAAGTCTTGCCCTTCCATACACCAAATCAGGGACTCCTGTTGGCCAAGGCGACCTTAGGTTGACAATATATAGATGTGTAAGATGAGACCTGGTTTTTATTGAATGGATAGTGCAAATAGATTGTTCATATAAGAATCAACATAGAAATACTTGGTGTGAATTTGATATTATAATGCTAAATTTTTTATTATCTCTGAAGATTATTAATCCCCATATTACTGGTGATTAGTTTACAGAGGTTAGATGATTGTGCCACAGCCGCACAACCAGTATTTGACAATCTGATTCAGCTCAGCTCAGCTCTCTCCATATGTAAAGCCCATACTCTTCACCCTACTATATGACTTCCTAAGAGCACATACTTCCTGAGATAATAAAAATAAAAAAATAATAATAATAACAAACACATAGCACTTACTATTGTTACGGGCCAAATGACTCAGACGAAGTCCTGGGGTAGCAAAGTGGAGGTTATTTATGCATGTGGACCCAGAGGAGGCAGTCTCCAAATTCTGGGCTCAGGGGTAAGACAGAAGCCTGTTTATATAGGCAGGGGGCTGATCGTCACTATTGGCGCGAAAATGTGGGGCGGAGCATGGTGCGAAGCAGGAAGCAGGGGCTTACAGAAGCAAAAGGTGGAAGTTAACGTGGCAGCTTATGGCTTGGCAGAACTTTCTTAAAATGGAGTTCAGCTTTCCTGTCACACTATGTTATAGGCTAAGCACTATATATATACTAACTCACTTAATCCTTTAAATGCTATGAGATATCAGTATTATTAATATCTCAATTTTACAAATGAGGAAATGGAGGCATAGAGAGATTAAGCCTATATTCTTAATCATTATGCCATGCTGAATCTCAAATAAAATATAAACTCATATTTATGAGAATTACAAAAGGAAAATGATCAAATATAATGTAACATTGAGATGAAATGTACAATTTTTACTATATTGTAAATTATAATCATTTTTTTAAGTATTGTATTTTGCCATGTATCATGAGCACTTATTTTTGAGGGAAAAATAAGGATGCACATTATATATAGGTAGTACCTGAAATATCTTGTATCTGTTCTTGTGTTTTGTAGTAATTTGTCACATAAAATTTCTTGTACAGTTCCAGCCAAGATGGAGGTGTAGGCAGAAATGCTTCTCTTTCTTGCACAACCAAAAGAAAGATAACAACCAATTTTAAAACAAATGAACAACCAGAAGTGCCTGAAAATCTAACTGCATGGAACTCTGACAACCAAGAAGTTAAAGAAACATTCACCAGACCAGTAGGAGGGGCAGAGACAGGCAGATGGGCAGCTCAGTGGAGAGGACATGTGGCAAGGCGGCAGACTACATGGGTGAGGTAGGGCTGGCTGAACAGGAAACGAAAGAGTCAAAACCTCTAGGTGTAAAATACTGCTGGGGTTGCAATGGTGGAAGAAACTCCAAGTCTCACAGGAGAGTTTGTGTGAAAATAGGGCTAGAACAGAGCGAGCAAGTGACATTGTTCCTTTTCTGACCCCCCTGCCTCCGACAGACAGCGTAACAATGCAGCAAAGAGGGTAGCCCTGCCCTGTCAAATACCTAAGGATCTGCCCTCTTACAACAAAGCGAGTGCGCCAAGACAAAGAAATGTGGCCCAAATGAAAGAACAGATCAAAACTCCAGAAAAAGAGCTAAGTGACAAGGAAATAGACAACCTATCTGATGCAGTGTTCAAACCACTGGTAATTAGGATGCTCATAGAACTAACGAGCTTGGTCAAAGGAAGAAATGAAAGCTACCCAAAGTGAAATAAAGCAAAATATACATGAAACCAACAGTGAAGGGACGGCAGCTGGGACTCAAATCAATGATTTGGAACACATGGAAGTAATAAACATCCAACAAGAAAAGAATGAAGAAACAAGATTTGAAAAAAATGAGGAGAAGTTTAGGAACCTCTGCGACAGCTTTAAATGCTCCAACATCTGATCATAGGAGTGCCAAAAGGAGAAGAACAAGAGCAAAAAATTGAAAACTTATCTGAACAAATAATGAAAGAAAACTTCCCCAATCTGGTGAAGGAAACAGACTTCTAGGAAGTCCAGGAAGCCCAGAGAGTCCCAAAGAAATTGCACCCAAGGAGGAACACACCAAGCATCATCATAATACATTAGCCAAGATTAAAGATAAGGAGAGAATCTTAAAAGCAGCAAGAGGAAAGGAGAGAGTTAACTATAAAGGAGTGCCCATAAGACTATCAGCTGATTTCTTAAAAGAAACCTTGCAGGCAAGAAGAGGCTGGAAAGAAGTATTCCAAGTCATGAAAGGCAAGGGCCTACATCCAAGATTACTGTATCCAGCAAAGCTATCATTTAGAATGGAAGGGCAGATAAAGTGCTTCCCAGATAAGGTCACGTTAAAGAAGTTCATCATTACCAAGCCCTCATTATATGAAATGTTAAAGGGACTTATCTAAGAAATAGAAGAAGGTAAAATACTTTGAACAGTAAAATGACAACAAACTCATAACTGTGAACAACTGAACCTAAAAAACAAAAACAATAACTAAACAAACAATTAGAACAGGAAGAGAATCAGAGAACTGGAGATTACTGGAGGGTTATCAGTGGGGAGGGTGTGGGAATAATGGGGGGGAGGTACAAGGAAGTAGAAGCATAATTGGTAGGTACAAAATAGACACAGGGAGTTTAAGCATAGTATAGGAAACAGAGAAGCCAAAGAACTTATATGTATGACCCATGGACATGAATTATGGGTGGGGGTAATGCTGGAGGGTCGGTGGGTGCAGGTTGGAGGGTGGATAAAGAGGAGAGAAATATTGGAAAAACTTATAGCATAATCAATAAAATATGCTTAAAAAAGAAAATAGTCACAAAATAAATGCTAAAATTCCTTTATAATACAAAAAATCAAATAAATATATTAAAAATTGAATTAAAAAATTTAAATGATTTTTTTCTTAAGGTTTGGGTCAAAGACATGGGTGTGTATGATACATGGCAGCTCATTATACATTCCAGAATACGGTACATTCTCCTTATAGGAGACATTGAAATATAACCTTTAATAAGATTTATTGTAAGGAAATAATTCAGATGGGGAAAAAGTTAAAAGCTGTTAATTTACTGTCTGTAATAATGATTAAGGATAAATAACTCGCAAACCCACAATTGGAATAGTCAAATAAATGAACATTAAGTGATTTATTGCACTGTTGCTGGCATTTTTCCAATCATTCACATGTTTATTTCAAATATATGGCCCACAATAACATTATATAGTAGATGGTGGTATTGTCATTTTTACAAAAGATCAAACTGAGGGTCAGAGAAATGTAAGGGATCCATATTTCTTGTAAGGGCCAAATAAACAGGCCCTTAACAATACCAGGAGGACAGTACAATGTTATGTCATTAACAGTCATAAGCATGTAGATGTGGGAATCAATGTGAAAACATTTTGTTTTATAAAACCTTCAATGTGTACACATTTGATCAATGTAAAGATCATAAAAGTCAAGAATTTATCTCAGAATTGTTTGGGGGATAACTTTGTTTTTAAATTAAAATATACTTTTTAAAAAATGTGTATATCTGGGGCGATAGCACTAGTGCTCAGGAAATGACTTAAAGCCTCCAGTGAAAAGAAATCTTTAGATTTTCCAAACTGTCATCTGATTAAGGCATCGAAGCTGGTGCTGATATTGACATACTTCCCAATAGTCTGGCTTTTGTTAGTGTGAATGGATTTTCAACTGATCTTCTGACAAGTGACATGGACAATCAACAGAATCTCAGCTGATAGAAATTTTTGAGGCCAAGGACAACAGGTGTTTTCCACACTTGTACAACAAAATATAAGATGTGGTTGAGGGCATCAACCAGCTGGAAGGAAGAAACCACCCAAACCCAATTTCAACAGGAGAGCTCACATAAATGGCATAAGTTGCATCCCAACAACATCCAACTCAGGAGATGAAGGAGAGTGCACCACTGAGTCCCACAGTGCTACCACAGAAAGCCACCCCACAAAGACAGGGAGTCAAAATAGATCAATCTAATATGCAGAAACAAACCAGAAGAGTCACCTAAAGTGGGAGAAAAAGAAACACCAAAATGAAAGGAAACGAGGAATCCCCAGAAAGAATGCTAAATGAAATTGAGGCAAGCATTCTGTCAGAGTTGAAAATAATGGTAATTGACACGGATCCTGGCCCACAGGATCCGGTGTTGTGGCTGCAATATACAAATACACACGGACTACAGAAATCCTGTGGAGGAAAAGGGATGGCATGGCCACTCTCCAAGTGAGAGAGTGAGAGGGCTAGAGAGAGCCCGAGAGAGAGAGAGAGAGAGAGAGAGAGAGAGAGAGAGAGAGAGAGAGCGCGCCAGAGAGAGCTGACCCCTGCCTGGACAAGCTTTTATTGCTTTTCTGGGCACATTACATGTAGGATGGTCCTCATTTACTATGCACAGGTTCACCACAGGTGATTACCTTTTAAGGACAACAAAGGACAGAGTCCTAATTACTTAACAGAGAAGGATGTTACAGCTCGAGGGGGAAACTGCTCACACTCCATACTTGGGTGGTTTAGCACAGACTTTAGGAAGGTAAAGATACTCAGTAAACATTTGCTGCCTCAATTCAGGGTGAGGGAGCTTTAGCAAGAGCAAGTCTCATAGCAGTCTAGGTACAATGCAGGCCTGATTTCCCACTGGAGAACCTATCCATGGACGTGGGTCCTGCCCGCCAACCTCACTCCCCACTGGCTTTTCCGAGTGGGGGCTGAGCCACATTTCCCATGCTTGGAACAGTCCCCACAGTAATAATGATGCTCAAGGAGCTCAGTGAGACCTACAAGGAATTCCTTATGGAAGCTACAAGGAACTTACTGGGAACTAGGTAACCATGGATAGATCTTGCAAACAAAGAATCAATTAGGGCATTGTGGCATTGAATGACATTCTAGATCAAATAGAGTTGGTTGATATATACCAAACCTTTCACCCCAAAGAAGAAAAATACATATTCTTTTTATATGCACATGGGACATTTTGGGGGATAGATCCTATAATAGGACACAAACAAACCTTCACACATTCAGGAAAATTGTAGTTATAACAAGCACCTTTTTGGATCACAATGTTTGAAACTAGAAACTAACCACAAGGAAAAAACTCAAAAACATTCAAATTCATGGAGACTGAATTATGTACTATTGAATAATGAATGGGTTAATAATGAGATCAAGGAAGAAATTAAAAAGGCATCTGAAAAACAAATACAAATGGGCATACAACAACACAAAACCTTTGGGACACAGTAAAGGCAGTCCTGAGGGGGAAGTTCATAGCAATACAGGCCTACCTAAAGAACATAGAAAAATTTCAAATGAACAACCAGCCCTACATCTACAAGAACTAGAACAACAACAAACAAAGCCCAGAGTGAGCAGAAGGAAGGAAATAATATCAGAGCATAATTAAATGGCATCGGGGGTAAAAAAAAAAAAAAAATCCAAGGGTCAATATTCTAGGAGCTGATTCTTTGAAAAGATAAACAAAATTGACAAACCTTTAACCAGAGTCATCAAGAAAAAAAGAGAGAGAGGACCCAAATAAACACAAAAAGAAAAGAGAAGTTACAACCTATACTACAGAAGTACAAAGGATTGGAAGAAATTACTATGAACAACTATATGCCAAGGAAATTGGACAATCTGGGGAAAAAGACAAATTTCTAGAAACATACCATCTACCCAAACTGAATCAGAAAGAAGCAGAAAGCGTGAAAAAAAAATAATAACTACTGAATTTTGTTACTGAAAGCAGTAACAAAAAAAATCCTGGCATGCAAAAGCGCTGGACTAGATGGCTTCACAGATGAATTTTACCAAACATTTAGGGAAGAGCTATCTCCTATCCTCCTCAAAATATTCCAAAAAATTCAAGAGGAGGTAAGACTTCCAAACAATTTTTATGAGGCCAGTATTATCCTAATTCCAAAAACAGGTAAAGACAAAGCAAAGAACAAAAACTAGAAACCAATATCTCTGATAAACATAGATGCAAAAATCTTCAACAAAATATTACCAACCCAGATCCAGCAATACGTTAAAAAGATTATACACCATGATCAAGTAGCATTCATCCCAGGGATGCAAGGATGGTACAGTATTCACAAATCAATATACATAATACACCACTTAAAAAATGAAATACAAAAACCACATGATCATAACAACAGATGCAGAAAAAGCATTTGATAAAATCCAGCAAAAATTTATGATAAAAGCACTCATCAAAGTGGGAATAGAGGGAGCATAACTCAACATAATAAAGGCCATATATAAGAAACCTGTAGAAATCATACTCACTGGGCAAAAACTAAAAGCTTTCCCACTACAATCAGGAACAAGACAAGGATGTCTGATTTCACCACTTCTGTTAACATAGTATCGGAAGTCCTAGCCATATCGATCAGATAAGAAAGAAAAAGAAAAGACATCCAAATTGGAAAGGAGGAAGTAAAACTGTCACTGTTTGCAGATGACATTATAATATACATAGAAAACCCTACGGTCTCCACCAAAACATTACTTGACCTAATAAGTGAATTTAGCAAAATAGCAGAATACAAAGTCAATATTCAGAAGTTGAAGACATTTTTTTGCATACCAACAATGACATATCAGAAAGAGAAAATATAAAAAATCTCTTTTACCATAGCAACAAGAAAATAATTTACCTAGGAATAAATTTAATAGAGGAGTTAAAAGACCGGTAGTTGGAAAACTGAAGAAACAAATTGAGGAAGATACAAATAAATGATAGCATATACCGTGTTCATGGATTGGAAGAATTAACATAATCAAAATGTCCACACTCAAAGCAATTTATAGATTCAATGCAATTTCTACTAAAATACCAATGGCATATTTCACTCATCTAGAACAAATATTTCAAAAACTGATATGGAACCATAAACTACCCCAAATAGCCTCAGCATTATTGAGAAATTAGAGCAAAGTAGGGGGGATTACAATACTTGATATCAAACTATACTCCAAGGCCACTTTAATGAAAACAGTGTGGTACTGGCCTAAGAACAGACACATAGTTCAACCCTGGTGGGGCTCAGTGGATTGAGCAGTGGTCTGTGAACCAAAGGGTCACCAGTTCAATTCCCGGTCAGGGCCCATGCCCGGGTGGCAGGCTGGGTCCCTGGTGGTGGATATGCAAGAGGCAACCACACATTGATATTTCGGTCCCTCTCTCCCTCCCTTCCCCTTTGTATAAAAATAAATAAAATCTTAAAAAAAAAAAAAAAGGCACATAGTTCGATGGACTAGAATAGATACCCCAGAAGTAAATCCGTGTCTTCTATGGCCAATTAATACTTGATGTAGTAGTCATGAGCATACAATGGAGTCCTCTTTAATAAATGGTGTAAGCAGAACTGGACTGGTACATGCAAAAAAAAAAAAAAAAAATGAAAGTACACCACCAACTGACACCATACACAAAAATAAATTCAAGATGGATAAAAGACTTAAATATAAGTCGTAACACCATGAAAGTAATGAAACCATAGGCAGGAAAATTTCAAATATCTCACAGAGCAATATTTTTGCCAATATATATTCTTCGGCAATAAAAATAAATGAAAAAATGGTACTACATCAAATTAAAAACCTGTACAGTTAAAGAAACCATCATCAAAATGAAAAGGGAACCAATTATATGGGAGAACATATTTGCCAATGATCATACAAAGTAGGAGGGATCACAATACCTGATATCAAATTATTACAGGGACATTGTAATCAAAACAGCCTGGTACTGGCATAAGAACAGACACATAGACCAATGGAACAGAACAGAGAGCCCAGAAGTAAACCCAAGTCTCTATGGTCAATTAATATCTGACAAAGGGGGCAGCAAGATAGAATGGAGCAAAAATAGCCTCTTCAACAAGTGGCATTGGGAGATCTGGTCAGCCACATGTAAAAAAATGAAACTCGACCATCAACTTATACCATACACAAAAATAAATTCAAGGTGGATAAAAGACTTAAATATAAGTTGTGACACCGTAAAAGTCCAACAGGAGAACATAGGCAGCAAAATCTCAGGTATTCCAGGCAGCAGTATTTTCACTGATATGTCCCCTAGAGCAAGAGACATAAAGGAAAGAATAAAGAAATGGGATCTCATCAAAATAAAAAGCTTCTGCACAGCTAAAGAAAACAGCATTAAAATGAAAAGAGAACCAACTTTATGGGAAAACATTTGCCAATGATACCTTGGACAAAGTTTTCATCCCCAAAATACATAAAGAACTCACACTACTACACTCCAGGAACACAAACAATCCAATTTAAAAAATGGTCAAAGAACCTAAGTAGGCACTTCTCCAAGGAGGACATACACATGGCCTATAGACATATGTAAAGATGCTCAACATTGCTAGCCATCAAAGAGATGCATATTAAAACCACAATGAGATATCTCCTCACACTGGTCAGAATGGCCATCATAAACAAATCAACAAACAAGTGCTGGCAAGGATGTAGGGAAAAGGGAACCCTAGTGCACTGTTGGTGGGAATGCAGACTGGTGCAGCCACTGTGGAAAAAAGTATAGAATTTCCTCAGAAAACTAAAATTGGAACTGCCTTTTGGCCCAGTTATTCCACTACTTGGAATATGCCCTAAGAATCCCAAAACACCAATTCTGAAGAACTTATGCACCTCTAAGTTCATAGCAGCGCTATTTACAATATCCAAGTGCTGGAAACAACATAAATGCCTATCAGTAAATGACTGGATCAAAAAAGTAGCTGCATTTACACAATGGAATACTATGCAGCAGAAGGAAAGAAGGAACTCCTACCTTTCATGACAGTATAGATGGGAGTGCATAATAAGTAAAATAAGCCAGTCAGTGAAAGATATACCATATGATCTCACCTATAAGAGAAACCTAATGAACAAAAATAAATTAATGAGCAAAATAGAACCAGAGACATGGAAACATAGAACAGACTGACAATGACCAGATGAGACAGGGAAGGGGGATAAAGATGGAAAGAAGGGATAGGGAATAATCAAAGAACCTGCATAAATGACCCATGGACATGGACAACTGTGTGGGGATTGACTGTGGGAGTGGGGTTGGGCTGGGTGGAGAAGTGCCAAGGGGGAAAACGGCGGACAAGTATAATAGAACAATAATAAAAATTTAAAAATAAAATAAAATGTGTGCATCTGGGCTAGTTCTACTGGCCTGCACTACTCAATATTTGGCCATAAATTTGTGCATATTTATATATTTACAAATTATATACTTACACTTCAGGGCTAGAGAAATGTAAGGAATTACTGCCATTTTTGAATAACAGGAAAGTTTGACTTGGTAAGATGGCATTGCACTGTGGCTAAGAATTTCCACTTTGGAGTCAGCCAGCCTATTAGGTTTGAATGCCAGCCCCATCACTAGGTATGTGACATTGGACAGGTCCCTTTCCATATTTACACAATTTTTTAAAGTATACATGAGAATGTGAAGATTTAGCCAAGAGTTTGTCATATAGTAAACTCCTAATATGTTGACTGTTATCATAAACATCATTATTAACTTCTTTGACTAGTTTTACTTGAGATCAGAATTGAGGCCTATTAAATTGCATTAGATTTCTGTGGCTGCATAATAAGCCACCAAACACTTAATTGCTTAAAACAACAACCATAATATTTACTAGCTCACAATTCTTTGCATTGGCAACTTGGGCTCCAGCTCAGCTGGGTGCCTGGGCTGTGTTGACTCCCCTGTTCTTGGTTGGGCTTGCTCATATTTGGGGCCTGCATTTGGTCTCATTCTAAAGTGGGCTTTCTGGAGCTGTTTACATGCCACCCTGCTTGTGACTGGAAGAGGCTTGGCCTCTTCAAGTTCAGGCTCAGGCTTCTAACACTCACGTGTCATTTCTGCTGCATTCTAATAGTTAAAGTCACAAGGTTAGCCCAAATTCAAAGGATAGGCAGTAGAGTTTACTTTTTGATGAAAGTTGCTGCAAAGTGTTTCTAATTTTTTAGTCTGCAATATAGACTAAGCAACAGAAAACACTATTTCATGCTGATTAAGATCAGCTGATTGACTTTTGATAAGGAACAAAAAATATAGTTAAATGTCAGGGCATTTTTTAAGACTCAGTAATATACCATATTCATAAAAATAAATCAGTTTTGGTACAATAGGTAAATAAAACTTTAAAAAATACTCAGATACTAAATTTGTCTGGTTTTTAGAAAATCTTCACTATTGGGAAATTAAAATAAGGGTATAATTTTTATTCTTCCTGATAAAGCCACCTTAAATATAATCAAATACCCACTTAGCCAGGTGGTTCATTTGGTTGGAGCATCGTCCCTTTTTCCAAAAGGTGTGGGTTCAATCCCTGGTCGAAGTAGGTATGGGAAGCAACAGAGTGATGTCCCTCTCTCTCTCACTCTCTCACTCATTCAATCTCTCTGTCATCAATAAATAGATCCTTGGGTGGGGATTAAAAAACAAAAATAAATACCATTTTTCTACCCCCTCAAATTAATAAAGGACAAATTTTTTTATTGTTGTTCAAGTACAGTTGTCTCCATTTTTTACCCCACGCACACACCCTCACCCTACCCATCCCTGCCTCCCACCCTCGAACTTATGCCTTTTTGCTTTCTCCATGTGTCCTTTATACATGTTCCTTGATGGCCCTTTCCCTATTATCCCTCTCCCCCCTCCTCTCTGGTAACTGTCAGTTTGTTCTTTATTTCAGTATTTCTGGTTGTATTTTACTTGCTTGTTTGTTTTGATTAGGTTACACATGTAGGTGAGATCATATTGTATTTCTCTTTCACTGCCTGGCTTATTTCACTTAGCATAATGCTTTCCAGTTCCATCAGTGTTGTCAGGAAAGGTAGGAGCTCCTTCTTTCTTTCTGCTCTGTAATATTCCATTGTGTAAATGTACCATAGTTTTTTGATCCACCCATTTACTGATGGGCATTTAGGTTGCTTCCAGCACTTGGCTATTGTAAATTGTGCTGCTATGAACATTGGGGTGCACAGGTTCTTTTGGATTGGTGTTTCAGGGTTCTTAGGGTATAATCCCAGCAGCGGAATTGCTGGGTCAAAGGGCAGTTCCATTTTTAGTTTTCTGAGGAAATTCCATTCTGTTTTCCACAGTGGCTGCACCAGTGTACATTCCCAACAACACTGTATTAGGGTTCACTTTTCTCTACAACTTTGCCAGGACTTCTTGTTTGTTGATTTGGTTAACTGATGGCCATTCTCACTGGTGTGAAGTGGTATCTCATTGTGTTTTTAATTTGCATCTCTCTGATGGCTAGTGATGCTGAGCATCTTTTCATATGTCTGTGGGCCCTTTGTATGTCCTTCTTAGAGAAGTCTCTGTTCAAGTCCTTTGACCATTTTGTAATTGGGTTGTTTGTCTTCCTGGAGTGGAATATTGTGAGTTCTTTATTTATTTTGGAGATCAGGCCCTTGCCTGAGGTATCATTGGCAAATGTTTTCCCATATGGTTGGTTTTCTTTTCATTTTAATGCTGTTTTCTTTAGCCATGCAGAAGCTTTTTATTTTGATGAGGTCCCATTTGTTTATTCTTTCCTTAATAAAGAACAATTTTTTTAAGTTTGCAAACTTGCTATGTCATGTAGCTTTCAGCTTATTTATTCTCAGATGATATATTGATAAGAAGTGAAGTAATATGTGTCAAATACAGTAGGTCATGCTGTGATAAAAACTTTTGTTCCTGTGAAGAATTAAATTCAGGTTTCATCTATATTCCTCTACCTGAGTTGTTGCTAAATGAAGATGGGTTTTTAAATAAGTTAAGTCTAAGTGGAATCTAGCAACTTTGCTTAACTTAAATATACACTTATTTGCAATGTTGTATTTTATTGAACTACAAAAGTTAAGTACAATGTTAGTGTTCCTTGAACAAAATTCTATCAAAAGTAAAAATGTAGTGATCCATAGGCATAGATCTTAATTTCTCAACATCCGTTTTTTTAAAAAAAGATTTTACTTATTTTATTTTTTAGAGAGGGAAGAGGGAGGGAGAAAGAGAGGGAGAGAAACAATGTGTGGTTGCCTCTTGTGTGCCCCCTGCTGGGGACCTGGCCTACAATCCAATCATGTGCCCTGACTGGGAATTGAACCAGCAACCCTTTGGTTTGCAGTCTGGCACTCAATCTACTGAGCCTCACCAGCCAGGCTTCAAAATCCTTTTATATATACTTTAATTTCACATAGGTTACTCTCAAATAATCATTCGTAATAATTGGGTATCTTAATTATTACTTTATGTAAGCTGAAACAGCAAAGAATAAATGCAATGTGAGGTCAGAAGATAGTAAATTTTAATGGGATGATTATGTCATATTTTCAAGGGTACTTTTGAGTCTTCATTAAACAGAAATCTCAGTAGAAAATAAACTCACTAGTATTTGTACAGCATGAACAATTTTTTATTCCTTTGAATAGTATGCTGAAATGAGTTTTATAAAACTAAAATATTCTTGTACAGTTAAAAGCATAATGTAAAATCATTGTAAAAGTGTAGTGACTTAGGTTGTTTGGTGTACTGAAGTGTAGTGAGATAAGTACCATAATGTCTCATTCTCATTGATTCTGCTTAAATCAGTGCTTCTTAACCCTGACTTTACAAGCTTGCCAACCATATGTTGAACATTTTTAAGAAAGTTTCAGGGATTCTGATAATGGCACGTGCCATCATAGCATTGGCCTTGGTAAAATCTTGCTGCCATATGTAATGGCAAATGTATCACAAAAAGTTAACACACCAGTGCATATCCAATTTTCTAAAGTTGGTTTTTAAGCACAGATGTTTTATTAGGAGACAGAAATCCTAGTTTAAGACTTATTCAAGCAATTTTTAATAAAGTTACATTTTGAAATAGGTAAACACTTAGAAAGCAACAACCACTAAAATTATAATCGCAGAAGCTATTGTGAAAGAAATACTAATGCTATTTAAATTTTTGGAAGTGTGTGGTAGTTGTAATCAAATGTGGAAAATAAACATTACTCAGTATTTACTATTAAACATCGATTGTTTTCTTAATATAAATAGAAATGGGGTATATTATTATTTCAATGTTAAAATATTAAAATTTTGAATAAAATTTACCATATCATGATGTGATTCCTCTTTTCCCATTTGAGTTCCAAGTAAATTAGTTAGGCTCTAAATTAAGTTTGTAATCTCTGGTCATTTAAATTTGTTTCACTTTTGAATATGTTAAAGTTATGATATTCCCTTTGTACCTTCTGTTTCTGGTTGATTTTATATATTTTCAGCTGACTACCTGGCTCAGGCATTTGATTCTCTTTGTTTGGACTTAAAGACAGATGAAGGAAAAGCCTTATTTTTAGAGTATCAAGCTGTTCCAGTAATATTAAACCACCTACAGATATCCAGTAAAGGACTGTTATCCAATGTCATTGATAGTTTGCTTCAGATGACAGTGGAATCTAGTAAGTTTTAAAGTTTTATATGCATAAAGAAATACTGGTGGGATGATTTTTCTCATCTGTTCTAAATGTATAATTCTGTATATCAGACAGCATGTACATGCTCAAAAATACTTTTGACAGTACTATAATAGTCATTAATAATGTCAGTAAGTTATAAAACCTAACCCTTTGTCCGAACTTTCACTAACATAGCAAAATTTCCAGTATTCATCTCAGCTATGCAACTTGTATATTCAAGTTACATTCTTGCTTCTCTTTCGTATCATCATTCTGACAGTTCTATTCTTATATTCCCTGTTTGCTCAGAGGGAATGAGATCATCAAATGTTTCTCCACCAGAACTGAGAATAATGACATAGCCATATTCCCTATTGTTGCCTCTCCAACCTTACTGTTTTTTTTGGAGGCTACTCTTTTATATTCATATTTATAATATTTTGTAGTCTGGGGTTTTCTTTCATTTCTGGTTTTTATATTGACATACAAGTTCCTTTCTTATTGGTGATTCTTAACTTAGTAGAGGTATGCTGAACATGAATATTTTCTTTCTTTTTAAAAAAATTTTTATTGTTATTCAATTACAGTTGTATGCCTTTTCTCCCCATCCCTCCACCCCACCCCAGCTGAACCCACCTCCCTCCCCCACCTCCACCCCCCCCCATCCTGTCCATGCGTCTTTCACAGTAGCTCCTGCAATCCCCTCCTCCCACCGTCTCCACCCCACTCCCCCCTGGCTATTGTTAGATTGTTCTTAACTTCAATGTCTCTGGTTATATTTTGTTTGCTTTTTTCTATATTGATTATGTTCCAGTTAAAGGTGAGATCATATGGTATTTGTCCCTCACCATCTGGCTTATTTCACTTAGCATAATGCTCTCCAGTTCCATCCATGCTGCTGCAAAGGGTATAAGCTCCTTCTTTCTCTCTGCTGCGTAGAATTCCATTGTGTAAATATACCATAGTTTTTGGATCCACTCATTTGCTGATGGGCACTCAGGTTGCTTCCAGTACTTGGCTATTGTAAATTGTGCTGCTATGAACATTGGGGTGCACAGGTTCTTTTGGATTGGTGTTTCAGGGTTCTTAGGGTATAATCCCAGCAGCGGAATTGCTGGGTCAAAGGGCAGTTCCATTTTTAGTTTTCTGAGGAAATTCCATACTGTTTTCCACAGTGGCTCACCAGTCTGCATTCCCACCACCAGTGCACTAGGGTTCCCTTTTCTCCGCATCCTCTCCAACATTTGTTTGTGGATTTGTTTATGTTGGCCACTCTGACTAGTGTGAGATGGTACCTCATGGTGGTTTTAATTTGCATCTCTCTGATGGCTAGTGATGCTGAGCATCTTTTCATATGTCTCTTGGCCCTCTGTATGTCTTCCTTGGAGAAGTGTCTGTTCAAGTCCTTTGCCCATTTTTTAATTGGGCTGTTTGTCTTCCTGGAGTGGAGCATGTGAGTTCTTTATATATTTTGGAGATCAGGCCCTTGTGTGAGGTATCATTAGCAAATATGTTTTCCCAAACTGTTGGTTCCCTTTGTAATTTGGTGTTGTTTCCTTTAGCCATGCAGAAGCTTTTTATTTTGATGAGGTCCCATTTGTTTATTCTTTCCTTTATGTCCCTTGCTTTAGGGGATGTGTCTGTGAGGATGTTGCTGCATGGAATGTCTGAGATTTTCCTGCCAATGTTTTCCTCTAGGACTTTTATGGTGTTACGACTTATATTTAAGTCTTTTATCCATCTTGAGTTTATTTTCGTGTATGGCGTAAGTTGGTGATCGAGTTTCACTTTTTTGCACGTAGCTGTCCAGATCTCCCAACACCATTTGTTGAAGAGGCTATTTTTGCTCCATTTTATGCTTCTGCCTCCTTTGTCAAATATTAATTGACCATAGAGACTTGGGTTTATTTCTGGGCTCTCTGTTCTGTTCCATTGGTCTATGTGCCTGTTTTTATGCCAGTACCAGACTGTTTTGATTACCGTGGCCTTGTAATACAGTTTGATATCAGGTATTGTGATCCCTCCTGCTTTGTTCTTCTTTCTCAAAATTGCTGCAGCTATTCGGGGTCGTTTATGGTTCCATATGAATTTCTGAAATGTTTGTTCTATATCTGTGAAATATGTCATGGGTACTCTAATAGGGATTGCATTGAATGTATAAATTGCTTTGGGTAGTACAGCCATTTTGATGATGTTAATTCTTCCAATCCATGAGCATGGTCCATGCTTCCATTTGTTTGTGTCTTCCTTAATTTCTTTCTTCAGTGTTGTGTAGTTTTCTGAGTACAGGTCTTTCACCTCCTTGGTAAGGTTTATTCCTAGGTACTTTATTTTTCTTGTTGCTATATCAAATGGGATTTTTTTTCCTGATTTCTGTTTCTGCAGTTTCGTTGTTTGTGTACAGGAATGCCTTTGATTTCTGAGTATTGACTTTGTATCCAGTTGTTTTGCCAAATTCATTTATTAGGTCGAGTAGTTTTTTGGTGGAGTCTATGGGATTTTCCATGTACACTATCATGTCATCTGCACACAATGACAGTTTTGTTTCTCTTTTCCAATTTGGATGCTTTTTATTTCTTGTCTGATTGCTGTGGCTAGGACTTCCAATACTCTGTTGAATAGAAGTGGTGAAAGTGGACATCCTTGTCTTGTCCCTGATCTTAGCAGGAAAGTTTTTAGTTTTTGCCCATTGATTTGTAGGTCTCTCGTATATGGCATTTATTATGTTCAGGAATGCTCCCTTTATTCCCACTTTGCTGAGTGTTTTTTATCGTGAATGGGAGCTGTACGTTATCAAATGCTTTTTCCCCATCTACTGATATGATCATGTGCTTTTTGTCTTTGCTGTTGTTTTTGTGATGTATGATGTTTATTGATTTGTGAATATTGTACCATCCTTGCATCCCTGGGATGAATCCCACTTGATCATTGTGTATGATCTTTTTAATGTATTGCTGGATGTGGTTTGCCAATGTTTTGTTGATGATTTTAGTGTCCATGTTCATCAGCAATATTGGCCTGAAGTTTTCTTTATTTGTTGTGTCTTTATCTGCTTTTGGGATTAGGATTATGCTGGCTTCATAAAAAGAGTTTGAGAGTCTTCCATGTTCTTGAATTTTTTCGAATAGTCTGTGAAGGATAGGGGTTAGCCCTCCCTTAAATGCTTTGTAGAATTCTCCTGTGAAACTAACTGGTCCAGGGCTTCTGTGTGTTGGGAATGTTTTGATTACTGCTTCAATTTCATCAGCTGTTATTGGTCTGTTCAGGCTTTCTGCTTCTTCTTCATTCAGTTTTGGAAGGTTATATTTTTCTAGAAATGTGTCCATTTCACCTAGTTTTTCAAATTTCTTGGCATATAGTTCTTGGTAGTAATTTCTTACAATCCTTTGTATTTCTGTGGTATCAGTTGTAATCTCTCCTCTTTCATTTCTGATTGTGTTTATTCACATCTTCTCTCCTTTTTACTTGATGAGTCCACTTAAAGGCTTCTGAATTTTGTTTATTTTTTCAAAGAACCAGCTTCTGTATTTATTGATCCTTAGAATTGTGCTTTTAGTCTCTGTGTCATTTAATTCTGCTCTGATCTTAGTTTTTTCCTTCCTTCTACTTGCTCTGGGCTGTCCTTATTGTTGTTCCTCCAGTTCTTGTAGGTGTAGGGTTAGCTTGTATATTTGAAATGTTTTTGTCTTCTTTAGGTATGCCTGTATCGCAATGAACTTCTCTCTCAGGACTGTGTTTGCTGTCCCATAAATTTTGTACTGTTGTGTGTGCATTTTCATTTGTTTCCAGAAATCTTTTGATTTCTTTCTTGATCTCATTAGTCACCCATTCATTGTTTAATATGATGCTATTCAGTCTCCATGAATTTGAATGTTTTTGAGTTTTTCCCATGAGCTTGGTTTCTCGTTTCAAGCCCTTGTTAGTCTGAGAAAGTGCTTGATGTACTTCAGTTTTCTTGAATGTGTTGAGGCTTGTTTTGTGTCCTATCATATGATCTATCTTGAAAATGTTCCATGTATATTTTAATAGAAAATGTTCCATGTGCATTTCAAAAGAAAGTATTTTTCTTCTTAGAGATGAAAGGTTTTGTATATATGAATTAAGTCCATTTGATCTAGGGCTTCATTCAATGCTGCCACATCCTTGTTGATATTTTGTTTGAAAGATCTATCCAGTGGTGACAGTGGGGTGTTAAAATACTCTATTATAAGTGTGCTTCTGTCTATATCTTTCTGAAAGTCCTTCAAGATTTTCCTCATGTATTTGGGTGCCTCTATGTTGGGGGCATATGTGTTTACAATATTTATGTCTTCTTGATATATTCTTCCATTTAGTATTATAAGTGTCCTTCTGTGTCTCTTTTTATGGCCTTTGTTTTGAAGTCTGTTTTGTCCGATAAAAGTATTGATACCCTGGCTTTTTTTTCCTGTCCATTAGCTTGGAATATTTTTTTCCAGCCCTTCAGTTTCTGTCTGTGTAGGTCTTTTTTTCTGAGGTGGGTCTCTTGCAGGCAGCATATGTGAGGGTCATGATATCTATTAAGCTACCCAGTCTCTTTTAATTGGAGCATTTAATCAATTTACATTTAAGCTTATTATTTATATGTAGTTACTCATATTTCCAGATTGTACCCAGGTTCTCATCTTCTTCTTTTTTTCCTCTTCTTAAAGCAGTCCCTTTAGGATCTCTTGCAGTGCTGGTTTAGTGGAGTTGTAACCTTTTAGTGTACTTTTGAGTGGGGAACTCCTTATTTCACTTCCATTTTATGAGAGCATTGCTGGGTAGAGTAGTCTTTGTTGCAGGCATTTGCTTTTCATTACTTGGAGTATTTCTTGCCGTTTTTTTCTGGCATGTTGTGTTTCTGTTGAGAAATTAGATGCTAGCTTAATTGTTACTTATGTGTTACTTTCTATTTCTCCCTTATTGCCTTTAAGATTCTCTATTTGTCTTGAATTTTGATGTTTTAATTCTGATGTGTCTTGGAGGGGCCTCTTTGGGTTCATTTTGATTGGGACTCTCTGTGCTTCCTGAACTTTTGTGCCTTTTGCCCTCTACAAGTTTGGGAAGTTTTCTGTCATTAGTTTTTCAAACAAGGTTTCTATCCCTTTCTTCTTTTCTTCTTCTGATATTTCTATGATTTGAATGTTCTTGTTCTTCATGTTGTCCTGAAGTTCCCTTAATCTATCCTCATATTTTTGGAGTCTTTTTTGTGCTGCTGCTCTACTTGGATATTTCTTTCTGCCTTGTCTACCAGTTCACTAATTTGGTTCTCTGCTTCATCCAGCCTGCTTGTGATTCCTTCTAGTGTATTTTTTATTTCAGAAATTGTATTCTCCATTTTTCCCTGGTTCTTGTTTCTGTTTCCTTTTTCATGCTGTTGTAGTTCCCACTCAGTTCCTGGTAGTTGTCTGTGAGTTCCTTGAGCATTCTTATACCCATTCATTTGAATTCTATGTCTGATAGATTGCTTGCCTCCATTTCATTTACCTCTTTTCCTGGAGATTCCTCCATTCCTTTCAATTGGGGGTTCTTTCTATGGCTCCCCATTTTAAGTGAATATTTTTCTTTCTTTCTGGGTTTCTGGGAACTCTGCTTTGCCAACTGCCTTCATGGAGTGATCTTGTGTGGTAGGGGTTCTGTGGGAGTCTGCTGTGGTCTCTTTGATCTCCTTGTCTGGATGCTCTATGGTTGCTCTTTCTTCTGTCTGTGTGGGCTCTCTTATACTTGGGCTTTACCTGTTGGTAGCTTCTTTGTTGCAGGGTTCTCCCCTCCACTGTATTTACTGTTAATCATAACTCCCACCTTGTCTTGTATGGTGTTGCACAGGTGTTGTTTAACAAAGCAGTATTACCAGACAATCATACCTACACCAGCAAAAGAATCCCCCTACCACATCAGCAATTGAACCACAATTGAACTCAGGTTTATAAGGGTGAAGAGAGATTGCAGATATTATAAGATATGGCAAAAGAAATGAGTTGACTAAAAGAGGGGGAAATGTTATTGAGTGGTAAGAGGGAAGAGAATTAGTGAGAGTTGGGATAGAACTGAGGCAAAGAAAGGCAAAGAATAAAGTTTAAAATGTATGTGAACACAAAAGAGCAGTGGGAACTATGGAGCATGAAAAGGGATGAGTATACTATGAGGTTTGAAGTAAAATTTAAAAGGTACTGGACCAACAGGAACAAAATTGCAGAAGAACTACAGTAGGGTCTATAGCAATGACAGCTGAATGAGGTTTAACAAAGGTGGAATGGGAATGAGAATATTGTAGAAAAGCGAAAAGTGAATACGAGATGTCTACAGTAAAGAAAAATGATTTTGAGAGGGTGGGAGAAGTTAATTAATAAGAGTAAGGAGTAACCCTGGCTGGTGTGGCTTAGTGGATTGAGCGCTGGACTGAAAACCAAAGGTTGCTGGTTTGATTCCCAGTCAGGGCACACACCCAGGTTGCAGTCCAGGTCCCCAGTAGGGGGTGTAAGAGAGGCAACCACACAATGATGTTTCTCTCCCTTTCTCCTGTCCTTCCTCTCCATCTAAAAATAAGTAAATAAAATCCTTTAAAAAAAAAGAGTAAGGAGTATAGCCCAGGTTGAGAGAGGGGAAAACAGGGAGAGAGACGGAGACGGAGAGGGAGAGGGAGAGGGAGAGAGGGAGAGAGGGAGAGAGGGAGAGAGGGAGAGAGGGAGAGAGAGAAATGAATTAAAATTCCTTACTCAGTTGATCAGGGGCAGTGGGAAGGAGAAATGGAGTAAGACAGCAGGAAGGTATTCTATGGGATTTGAAGTACAAACAGTGAGCAAATAGGAGTTCCTTTGGAGAAGAGCAAAAACCATATTATTTCACCCAACTAGCCACAGTTTATAAAAAGTGGAAAAGAAAGAAGACTCTTATTAGAGGGGAAAAAGAATGTGAGCTGACATAAGAAAGAAGAGCACTTATAAGCAAAAAACAAAACAAAACAACTAAATAAATGGAAGAAGAAATAAGTTTTTTAAAAAAACATGCAAGTTCTGATGCAGAGTAGAGTGAAATTTGTTTCAGCTGCTGGTTTCTCACCTTCTGACTTCTTTCTGGATTTGTCTCTGTGTCTGGTTTTCTTTCAGCTGCAGGACTTTTTGCGTTACTCCTGGGTGGGGGGGAAGTGCCTCCTGCTGATTGTTAAGCCTGCCCAGCTGGTTTTGCAGATCTTCCAGGTTCCTTCAGGCAGTTGGTGACTGGGCTCTGTTTTTCTTTTCCTGTGGTTTTGCAAGGATAGGGCCTCTGTCTGGGCTACAATAATCACAGGTGCCCAGTTTCCATCCCACATCCACAGAGCACTGTGCAGTCTGCCCTCTCCACCCTGGATAGTTGTGCCAGGCTGGCACTGATAAGCTACCTCGTTTTGAACTCTTTTGATCAATCTGTGAGGTGCACTCTGTGGGAGCAAATCGTGCCCACACTCCTCTCTCTTTGTTGGTGGGACCGCTGTGTGGGAGAGGTCCCTACAGGGGACCTCTGTTCCCCTTTTGAAAAAAGTCTCTTTGGGGCTACTGCCACTCCAAACCACTACCTCACTTTCCACACACTCCAACTCTCTGGCAAGTCTAGAATATATCTGGGTCCTGGCCAGTCACAGCCCACCTCCTTTCCCAGCTCCAGGTGCCACCAGGTTCTCCCAAATTCTCTGGCACTGTCCCAGCCGGTGACGGTCTCCCCAGCCTGGGTTCATCGCTGGCTATGTGTGCTTGTTGCCTTTTTCTCCCCCAGTGACTTTATTTGTTCAGATCTCCCCTGGCATGGATCTGGGACTTCCCCACCCTGAGATGGGAGGGAACCCCTAGGCTGCTATCACTGACCCAGCTCTCCTCTAGTGCCCCTGTGGCAGCCACAGTCTCTGCGCCAGGCCCAGGGACCTTCTCCTTGGCCTAACCTCATCCCCCCACCTTGCCCCCACACCCTTACCTCGGGTTTTGAAGTGTCTGCTGCACACTTTGGCTTCCAAACTCCATTATCAGGTAAGATTCTGTTGGCTGTTCACTTTGTTTTTCAGAAGATTGACTATGTGTCCCAGTTTGGGTGCATGAGCAGGGGGGCTCAGCTCCCACCTACATTGCTGCCATATTCTCCATGCCCCCAACAAAAATTTTTATTGCTAATTATTTAAATTCCTCCTACTGTTATGAACTTATTCAAGAAAGGACTTTACTCCTATTGGTCAGGCATGGGATTTCTTCCAAATTCTGTTTTAATAGAAGTTTGGTATTATGGAAAATAATCTTGTCTTTGGCTTGCATTGTTCAACAGGAGCTGGTGGATATTTTAATTCTTCAAATGATGATATTTTTGCCCCAAAGTTTGTGCATGAAAAGAATGGCAATTAAATCAATATTTATAAATACTCTATACAATTCTGGTTTTATTTTGTTTTTTAATGTCTTTTTAAAGCTAATCCCTAACAGTAAAGCACCGGTAATTTGTTTTGCAGAATCCTTGCAGCCTTTCCTGGAAGCCTGTAGCAACAATTTATTTTTTCGTACTTGCTCTGTGCTGCTTCGAACCCCTAAGCTTGATCTCCAAATACTAGAAAAGCTCAGTATTATTCTACAGAAACTTTCAAAAATCAAGTAAGAATTTTTAATTTATAATATTTTCTATGGACAGATATCTTATTGGGATCATTTAGACCTTTCTGAATTCTATACTAGTCTAACTTACTAAATCAAAATTTTCAATAAACATAGAAAATTAAGATTCATAAATATTAATGTTTATCTAAGACCATGTACTTAGTGAAACAGTAGAATTAGAATTTTGATCTTAGAATATCTTATTCTTTCTACTAAATAAACTTTAAATGCCACAAACAGAATATGTAAAACAAAGAGCAATTTTTAGGAACCAAGTGATAGTTCCAGAATAAATTATTGCACATTGATATTTTATACTACCACAGGTGAAAATAAAAAATGATGATAAGAGTATATTCTTTAGGTTCTTACTGATGTACTATGCTTATTAGGGAATTAGAAAGAAGCAGGCAGAAAAGATTTAAACTATGTTAGTGGAGATTTAAAAATTAGTTCATTTTTGGAAATTATTATGGGCTCAATACTGCCACTAATTTGTATTTCATTGTAAGAATTGTGGGCTTTTTATATTTCCTCTTCTTTTCTCTTATTCCAACATTGGTATAATCATTTTTAAAATTATAAATAAAGTACATAGATTCTAAGCTATATTTTGTTAGAATCTTTGTGTAGTCCAATGTTTCTTTTGAGGCAAATCTGAACACTTACTTTTTTAATAACAGTAAAATTGTGCAGCTCCTCTGCACCCTCTCTTTCCCATCAGCCATGATTTTCATGGTAGTGAACTTAGGTATTTTACCAGGCCTCACTGTACTTGAGTAGTAAATATAATGAATGCATCTTAAAATTATTTGCAGATATATGATAATGGGCCCATATGTTCTATTTGGTGCCTAGCACACCACACCACACCTCAGTAAATTATTAGTTATCAAATTATAACCACATACTCAATTCACCAAATTATTGGTTTTCATCTGGTATCAATTAAACTTACCAAATCATTGTCTTTCTTTTCTTGAAGACTGAGTGTACCATGACTGCATTGATTTATAATCAGTACATTCTCAGTAAGACCTGCTATAGTTTAATTGTGGTGCCAGGAAGCTACAATTACATTACTTAGGTTTAGTTCTTTCTTAGCTATTAAATCATGGGGTTTTTTCTAAGTAGTACCTACAAAGTACAAGTATATACTTGGGCCAAAGTGTTTTACTATCTGTGATGTCTTTTATAGCTTCTGTTTATTTCAGACTTAGATAAAGTTAATCAGATCAAAACTTGAATTGAAAGAGTTGAGAATAGTTGATGCTCAAGCAATTTTACTTGAAGTAACTATTTAAAACCACAAAGATGAAATTATTTTGTATCAAATGGGTGGTTATTATTATTTGATAATTTCTATCAAGATATAAGTATATGTAGATAGGAAATATGAAATATGTAATCAGATATAATTTTAACTAATTGATAATAAAGTTACTGACTAGTTAGTAGAAAGAGAATGGTTGAAAAGGTATTTTGGAGGAAAGGCAAAAGGTAAACCAATATTCTACTACTTTAAAAAGCCCAACTTACTTAAAGTAAGATAATCAAGTATTTGACTCTTTTTAGAAGTTAGAAAAAAGCAATTCTCAAGTATAGTGATAGTGAATAGGGTGGAGTTCTCAGGATTATGAAACATTTTCTTTTTTCTTTGAATACATTTTCACTTAATCTCATAAACCCATTTTGTTTGACTTGGCATGATAATTCTTTAATTACCTATTTTCTTTACTATATTTAAAAACACGTACCATTTTTTCACATTTATACATTGTCTCTCAATGTCTTCACAGATGAACTCTGTAAGTGGGTGTAATTAAATTAATGTACTCATTCTCTTACAGGAGTAATAAAAAGTTCTTTGAACTCTTTACAATTCATCTGATGCTTCAGGAAATACAAAGAACCACACATCCAGAGCATGCCTTTCTCTGTATTAATTTAAATTCAACTCTGTTTAATTTGGGTTTAACGAAATGTAATTCCCTGGCCTTCAGTGGAAGCCATTAGACAGGCTTTATTATTATTTCATATATATTATATATGTGTTGCTTATTTGTAAGATTGCAAAAATCACCATACTAAAAGTGTACCAAGTGAAATTTTCAGTAGCATTATTTATCATGAAAAATAAAGCAAAAAATTTTTTAACTTTAAGAATAAAATTTATAGAAGCTCTGAAATTTGTGGAATATTATAGTTCAACTAAGGTAGTACTAATGTGCAAAATAGAATTTCCAGAATTGATAACACTGGGGTTATTTTTTGTAAAACTGCTTTAGAAAAGTTCTTAAAATTATGTGAATATTTGGAATAAAACTGGTGTTTATGTGGGAACAGAGTTAGATCGTGTTGTCATTCTGTTTTCTTAATCTATTAGAAATCGCCCTGAATGGTGTGGATCAGTTGGTTGGGCACTGTCCCGAAAAGCAAAAGGTCATTGGTTCAATTCCTGGTCAGGGCACATGTCTAGATTATGGGTTTGGTCCTAAGCCAGGGCTCATGGGAGAGGCAACTGATTGATGTTTCTTGCTCACATTGATGTTTCATTCCCTCTTTCTCCCTTCCTTCCCCTCTCTCTAAAAAATATATGTATTTTTAAAGATTTTGTTTATTTTAGAAATTTCTCCCTTTGGAAACAAAGGTGCATAATTTTTAATTACTGTCTTCATATTAAAACTTTTCTATATATTCTAGATTCCAAAATACTGATATTTTATTGTGCTGTTCATGGAGTATATTAGCAAAAAATTTTTTTTCTAGAATAATTTACTATCAAAACATGTATGCACAAAATAAAAAAAATTTTACACTGAAAAATAAAAATTTCACAATTCTAAAACCAACACCCAGAGATATCTCCTGCTATAGCCAAAGATGAGTCGAATAGCCAGAAACAAAACTATTCTATCATTGACACTTCAGAAAATAGAATAACTGTTAACAGAAGAAAAGACTAGTTCTCTCAGAACACAAAATACCTAGCGATGGTACCAGTAAGAGAGTGGATGACAGGTTTAAAGACAGCAGGAAGCTTTTTTTTGTCTTTCTTTTTTCATTAGTGTAAAATAATAAGATCTGGAGCTGTGAGAAGACCAAAGACAGATCCAGAAAGAAGTCAAAAGTCTAACACCAACAGCTGAGACAAATTTCACTTTACTGTCCTTAAGAAGTTGCATTTTATTGTTTTTTGTTACTTTTTTTATTTCTCTTCTTTCTGTTTAGCTCTATGTTTGTTTCTTTGACTCCATTGTTTGATTGGTTTTCTTTATTCTCCCTTTCATATTGTACTTTAATTTTTCTTCTTCCACTTCACTCGTATTCCAGTAACACACTACTCTTGGTCTTTTGCTATTTATTCTTTTTATTTAGATTATATATCCCTTATCATATTACTGTTATTCCAGATCTCACATAGCACCCATCCCTGGTCTTAATCCATTTCACCATCTTCCTGAACTTTATTACTGTTGTGGATAACTTTATTCTCTCACACACTATGCCAAATTTCTATCCCTTACTCTCACAGTATCTCACCATCTAACCTCACATTAGTGCTCTGCTTTCTAAAGTCAGCTCACATTCTTTTTCCCTTCTAATAAGAGTCTTACCTCTTTTACCTTTTATAAAAAGTGGCTAGTTGGGTGAAATATCACAGTTGTACGTTGGGAACCGCCCTGCCTGGTTTCAGAAGCTGTAATCCCCCATGGCTAAGGCTGAGTCAGAGACCTTGGGACCATAAGCCACTAAGGAGATAAAGCTTATCTCTATGGCAGGGGTGCCACCTCTGCCCACTTTACTTTACCGTGCTTGGCCCTGAGCCTGACCAGTTAGCCAATGACAGGTAAGATTCTTCAAGGGAGGGACAACCTAAGACAGGCATGATCATGAAGAGGCCCACAGGGAAGGACTTGGGGTGCTATAGAAAAAGGGAGTGATAGACCCTCGCCCCTTGGCTTTGACATAGCCTGAGTCCTCATTGTGTCTGCAAGAAGTCTCCTAATCTCTTGGCTGCCTTACTTAAGCCTGAAAAAATGACAGAGGGTGGTACAGTCCTGTGCTGGAAAGGGCAGATTCCCCGGGGTGATCAGGCCTAAGAAAGAATGCATAAAATCCTGTGACACCTGCTTTGCTAAGAATGCCCTCAATTTTCTGATAAGGGTCCAAGCATGAAATGAGTTTGTTTCCCAAAGTTTTATAGCCCTTTAGCTAACTGACCCTGACTCAGAATAAGCCCTCAGAGTTCTTTGTATGTTATCTATTGTTTGATCCTTACTGCCTGACAATGATTGATGAGCTTTACCTGTATTCTTGTGCAAATTGAACCCAGTAAAAGCCCATTGAGGAACAGGCTCCTGGTCTTTCTCCTTTGAGAGATTGGCCACCTTTCCTCTCCAAGCAGATCATGTCTTGGTAGACTTATTTTCATCCATGGCAGACAGGGGGCTCTGCGGGCAAAGCTCCCCCACACACCATGTCAAGGAATGACTCCTCCCCTATTCTTCTACAGTGGCAACCCAAGGCCACTGAAGAATTTGTTTGAATGCAAGTTTGGTGAACTTGGAAAAGTCACACAGGGCTTCTACCTGGGGCAAATGGTTCTGTGCTGATTTAGAAATTTCCTCAAAGGAAGGGGTCGACTGGGTACCCTTTGTGGGCAGAGAAACTTGTTCGGAGTCACTTTGTGTTATAGTAGCAGATGTCACTGAAACATCCGTAAATAATAGGCAGTAACAGAAATGGTAATCATTGCAATGATGATATGATACATGGCCATGTGTTCACTCTTTTTAAAAAAAGAGAATTATAACTTTAATAACCTCGTCATAAGTTTGCATGGAGACAACTGAACAGATATGGTGGGCTGATTGCACTATAGGCAAGGGAAATGTCAAATCACTGTATTGTACATCTACAAGTAACAGGCTGCTGTATACCAGCCGTATTTGCAAAAAATAAAAAGTGTTACATAGCATTTATGCCTTTGCCCTTCATCCCCCTCCACTTACAGAAAGCTTAACCATCCTATGTGCAGTAGTTTTAAGTGAGCAAGTTGGCAAGTATGGGACTGATCGGTCAGCTTCTCGACCCAGTTGCTATGCCCACCAGTCTAAGTCCCGGACTGCTCAATTTGTGAACTTCATCACCCAGGTAAACAGTCATCCAGGCAGCAGAGATGCACCTTGTAAAGCCAAAAGCCATGGGTCAGTGGCGCTGGACACCTGCTCTGCTGGTCACCTAGGAAGGATGTGGGAATAGGAAGAAGCAGAGGAGACAGGAGGCAAGACAAGAGCAGTGTCCAGCCTTCCTCACCCACAGGACAGCTCACTGCACTCCCCAAATTGGGGACTTTGGAGAAAACAGTGTAGAAAAATTGAGTCCAATGGCTGAGATCTAGGTTTACCTAGGTCCAAACAAATGTCCATGTCCAGACAAATTCACCTTCTGAGTGCCTCCATGCAGAGCCCTTGGCTGTCCCCACCTCTGGAACTTGAATCGGCAAGGAAGTCTGCTTTGGTGACCAGCACCCAGGCCAACACACACACGGGCTAGGTAGACAGCAGCTGGAACCCACAGAAGCAGAGGGTGGCCTGTCTCTTCAGATCTTCAGATCAGGACTTGGAAAATTTCAGAGGCACTGCCAAGGAAGGGAAGGGCCCCAGGAGCAAAGGCAGCCAAGTGTGTGCCACCATGTCCCTCTACCTCGTATACCTAGAGCTGGTAGGCACCTCTGGAGCAGATTCCAGGCATCAACATCTGCTGTTGCCAGGCAGCGTCACCATTTGGTTTTTGGGTCCCAGTGGGAGAAGGGGCAGCATGAGTGAGTGCAGGTCAACCCTTCCAGGTGTCCTGGGGAGATGCGGGGAGCCATTCTCTCAATAGTCCTGCAGGTCCAATCTCTGGAACACAGGCAGAGTGCTGATGCCTACTACTGCCAGCACAATTGCCCCAGTGCCACTGACCCACTGGAAGTCATCCTCCTATAGTACCACTGCCAAATCACTTCCTTCGTGGCTCTGGAGGAAAGAAACATACAAGCAGCTGACAGGTGGCACCTGACAACAGGCTTGAATGTCAGCGGGACTGAACTGGTTGGCCCTCTTTGCAGGCTGATCTCATCCCCAAACAACTGGGATCCAATCTCTCAGCCCTTGGTGGGTGGTGGAGAGTTCACCTGGGAGTTCCCGGCTGGCATATTGTTACCATAGCAGGGAAAGGAGGACATGGAAAATTGATGGTTCTCTGGGGGCAGCAGCTAGAACAGGGGACAAACCAGGCATCAAGGATTTGAAAGATTCCCCTGAAGTCTGATGCATGCAGGCCCAAGCAAGCTTCCCAGTGAGACACCAGCTATTCCTGGGCTCCCAGGAGGACCTAGGAAAATTTTTGTGCCTGGGGGCTCTAAAACCTAAGCGAGGTGAGCATTCACAGGACAACAATGGAAGACCCATTTCTGGTTTTTCTTTTACTTTTTCCTCTTTTAAATATTGAATTTATTTTGGGGTGCATTGATTAATAAAAACATATATATTTTAACAAAAATAATAAAGCAGAATAAAGAATCCTTCTATGGAACTCCTAAAAACTAAAAACCCCTACAGATTTTTATGTGTACATCTCAAAGAAACCTCATCTAGCACTCACTGCACAAATTATAAGGTCTCTTTTCCTCCTGATTTATCCCCACGTGGTCGGAGGAGGTGATGCGGATCCCAGCCCGCGGGGTCTATGTGTTGTGGCAGCAATGGACAAATTCACACAGACTACAGAAATCCTGTGGAGAAAGAGGGATGGCATGGCCTCTCCCTAAGTGAGAGAGAGGGTGAGAGGGCCAGAGAGAGAGCCCGACCCCTGCCTGGGCAGGCTTTTATTGCTTTTCTGGGCACATTATCTCAAGGATGGTCCTCATTTACTATGCACAGGTTCACTGTAGGTGATTACCTTTTACAGAAAACAAAGGAAAGAATTAATTTCAATATCTCTGATTACATTTTCTTTCCTTGTATGTTTTGTTGATTAGGTTCCACTTACAGGTGAGATCCTAAGGCATTTGGCTTTCACTGCCTGGCTTATTTCACTTATCATTATGTTCTCCAGTACTATCCACTCTGTCACAAATGGTAGGAGCTACTTCTTTCTTTCTGCTATGTAGTATTCCATCATGTCAATGTACCATTGTTTTTTGATCCATTCATTTACTAATTTGCAATTAGATTGCTTCTAATACTTGGTTATTATGAATTATGCTACTATGAATATTGGGTGTATAGGTTCTTTTAAATTGATATTTCAAAGGTCTTAGGATATAATCCTAGCAACGAAATTGCTGTGTCAAATGTAGTTCCAGTTTTAGTTTTGTGAGGAAATTCCATACTGTTTTCCACAGTGGCCTCACCAGTCTCCATTCCCACGGTAGTGACCTAGGGTTTCCTTTTCTACACATCCTCTTCGACACTTGTTTGTTGCTTTATTTATGATGGCCATTCTAACCAGCATGAATTCGTATTTCATTGTGGTTTTAATTTGCATCTCTCTGCAGGCTAGTGATGCTAAACATCTTTTCATATGTTCTGGGCCCTCTTTATGTTTTCCTTGATGAAGTATTTGTTCAAGTCCTTTGTCCATTTTTTAATTGAGTAGAATGTCTTACTGTCATTGAGTCATATAAGTTCTTTATATATTTTGGAGATCTAATCCTTGTCCGGGGTATCATTGGCTAATGTGTTTTCCCATGTAGTTGGTTCTCTTTTCATTTTAATGCTGTTACTTTAGCCATAGAGAAGCTTTTTATATTGGGGAGATCCCATTTTTATATTCTTTTCTTGCTCTAGGGGACATATTGGTGAAAATATGGCTGAGTGAAATATCTGAGATTTTCCTGCCTATGTACCCCTCTAAGGGATTTATGGTGTCATAACTTACATTTAAGTCTTTTATCCACCTTGAATTTATTTTTGTAGATGTTGTAAGTTGGTGATGGAGATTCAATTTTATGCATGTCCAGCTCTCCCAACACCATTTCTTGGAGATACTCTTTTTACTCCATTTTATGCTTATTCCCACTTTGTCAAATGTTAATTAACCATAGAGACTTAGGTTTATTTCCAGGCTCTCTAATCTGTTCCATTGGTCTATATGTCTGCTTTTATGCCCGTACCAGAGTGTTTTGATTACAGTGACCATGTAATACAGTTTGATATTAAGTTATATGACCCTTCCTCATTTGTTCTTCTTTCTCAGAATTGCTGCAGCTATTCAGGTTTGTTCATGGTTCTGTATACATTTTGGAAATGTTTGTTCTACATCTGTGAGATATGTCATTGTTACTTTAGTAGGGATTGCATTGAGTCTATAAATTGTTTGGGCTGCTGCAGTATGGGAGATGACTCAGCATCAGGATCCCAGAGGCTGGATTCTTAGCTCTCTCCTCCGTGCCTCCATCCCCAGTCTCTCCTCAAGTGTCTCTAGTCCACTCTGCTCCGCCCCTCTTTGCCAGGGATATACATCTGTGGCTGTCTCCTTTAGTTATTGATTTCGCCTCTCTACACTCAGTAGTCAGGCTTAAGCAACAGAGAGCCAGGGCAGAGTCTCTCTTGGGGGCTGGGCTGTAGTTTCCCCTCAGGCTGCTTCTGCTCAGAGGGGAGTGGTCTGCCTGAGCACGTTGGTGCTGGAGTTTGGTTGCTGACTCAGCAGCAGGTTCCCTGTGTCTACTCTCTCTGCACTCTCCCCAAAGTTTCCATCACCAGTCTGTCCTCTGGTATCTCCATGCCAATCTGCTCTTGCCTTTTCTAGAACCCAGGTAAGTGACAGAAAATGAAAATGTGCACTTTTGCCTTTGAAATGGCTCTTTGCATTACCAGCCAGCCATCTCCAGCAGAGCCAACCCTGCCGCTTTTTGCTTCTGGTTGTTATCGGTATACTTTTTGGCTCTGGTATTCGAAACTGAGGATCCTGAATTAAGGTTTAGACCCCATTCTTCTCAGGGGGGTTTAATATGCTGCTTAATTATCCCTCTGGCATTGTTGGCTGTGGGCACCCAGTCAGGCCTCTTGAGCCTTCACTGCACTCTGTACCAGACAGGTGGTGCCGAAGGTGGTTCTTCTATCTGTTTGAGGTACTAAGGTTTCAGTTGTTTGTTCTGGGTAATTTTTCCACAATTTAGTTGTAGTTCCAGGTTGGTCCTGGGAGGAGTTTAGTGTGGCTTCCACTCACTCCTCCACCATCTTGCCACCCATCCACAATTTCTTAAAGAATTCAACAAAATTAATAGAATTATTAAAATAATTCATTAAGAGTGAAATACAAATCGAATGTGTAGAAATCTATCACATTCATAGCATTAATAAAAATGAAAGAAGAAGTAAAGAACGTAATCCCATTTACAATTGTGTGGAAAAGAAATGAATGCCTGTGAACTGGAATAAAAAAGAGCTGAAGTACCTGTGCTCTCAAAATTAAAGGGCATTGAAGAGAGAAATTGAAAAGAACACAAAAATTGGAAAGATAAATCATTCCTATACAATGGGAAGGTTAAATTGTTATAATTGCAATACTTCCCAAAGCTATTAGTTCAATTCAAACCTTATCAAACTACTGCTCAGAAAAAAATAAATAAAATATTAAAATGTATATGAAACCACAAATACTTTAAAAATCCAAATATATTTGGAGAAGAAAAAGCAATGTTGGAGATATCACACTCTGTGTTTTCAAACTCTTCTATAAAAGTATAATAATACTTTAATAAGTAGATAATATAAATTATATATATGGTTTATATGTGTAAAATTATATATAATAAATATTAAAAGTATAATAATACTTTAATACTGTATTAGACTAACAAAATAGAAAGGTATCAACACAAAACAGATGCCTAAATCAATGGAAGAGTAAAGAGAATTCAGAATTAAACCCTCTTACATGAATAAGTAATCTATGAGAGAGAGGGTAAAAATATACACTGAAGAGTTGGCAGACCTTTCTAATACTGGTCTTGGAAAAACAAAATTTATGCATGCAATAAAACTTTTCTACATTCTTACGTCATATACAAAACTAAATTTAAACTGATAACAGCTCTGCCCACCTCTTGATATTTTCAACTGACACCAGCCCTGCTTCTCTCTTACATACCTCTCCCTGTCTTCCCATTGAAGTGAACACCTCACTGATCTCTGCCTCACAGAAATTTCTAGACCGCCCATCTCTCTTTGCCCTCTAACTCACTGTATTGCTGCTATATTCCCTGCTTTCCAACTGATGTCAGGCATGGTTAAGTCTCCTTGTTTTTTAATTTCTGCTGGTTTTCCTCCTCATTTTCAGTGCTGACCCTCTCCCTATAATTATCTTTCACTCAGCCCCTTTTCCTTCAACAGCTCAGAACCTGAGAACAGGAGTGTATAAGAACACATGTGTTTGTAGACTTTCATTGTGGCTGAAGACTAACCTTGCTCAGGTGACACCTGCTTAGATGATTTTGCAGCTTTACAACTGGGACAGCCCGTCTCTCAGGTTACTGGCCCCCAGGCCCTGCTCTGAACATTTCTGTTCTTCTGAACTTCATATCTCCCTCATGCAATATTGATTGGAAGTAACATGACAAAATTTAGCACCTCAGAGTTTTATAGCTGGAAGTCATAAAGAATACATTCTGCTCCAACAGAGGAGGTACATCAACAGCCTTCAGTGCTTCCAACCATACACCTCATATAAAGAATTTGAAAACTAACACACAGTAAGTACGTCATGTGTGTCAGTGTTGGGGCTCCTCTCATGTGTTAACCATGGACATTTTAGGCCAAATCACTTGTGTTTGGGGTGATGCCTTCTACATGGTAGGATATTTCATAGCCTTTTTCCACAACCCAGTACACACCGATAGTACCCCAACCCCCAAAAATATACATACAAAAGAGAGAAATAAAGACAGAGAGGGAGAGTTAGAAAAAGAAAGAGAGAGGTTAAAACATAGAGAAATATAATATTCAAAGGAGCCAATGAGTGAAAAGAGGCTTTTAAAAAATAATTTTTTTAAATCTTCACACAGAGATATATTTTATAATTGTAAAGATCAGTAAATCCAGGAGCTGGTTCTTTGAAAAGATAAACAAAATCAATGAGCCTTTAAGCAGACTCATCAAGAAAAAAATAGAGAGGACCCAAATAAACACAATCAGAAATGAAAGAGGAGAGATTACAACAGATACCACAGAGATACAAATGATTGTAAGAAATTACTACCAAGAACTATATGCCAAGAAATTTAAAAACCTAAGTGAAATGGACAAATTTCTAGAAAAATATAATCTTCCAAAACTGAATGAAGAAGAAGCAGAAAGCCTGAACAGACCAATAACAGCTGATGAAATTGAAGCAGTCATCAAAAAGCTTTTGAGCCCTGGATCAGATGGTTTCACAGGAGAATTTTACAAAGCACTTAAGGAAGAGCTAACCCCCATCCTCCACAGGCTATAACAAAAAATTCAAGAAGATGGAAGACTCTTTTAATGTCTTAAAAGATTTTATATATTTATTTATTTTAGACCAGAGGAAGGGAGAGAGAAAGAGAGGGAGAGAAACACCAATGTATTTTTGCCTTCACACACACCTGACTGGGGAACAGGCCTACAACCCAAGCATGTGCTGTGATTGGTATGGGGAACCATTCCAAGCGTGGGAAATGTGGCCCAGCCCCCACTTGGAAAAGCCAGTGGGGATCAAGGTTGGCAGGCAGGACCCACGTCCATGGATAAGCTCTCCAGTGGGAAATCAGGCCTGCATTGTACCTAGACTGCTATGAGACTTGCTCTTGCTAAAACTCCCTCACCCTGAATTGAGGCAGCAAATGTTGACTGAGTATCTTTAACTTCCTAAAGTCTGTGCTAAACCTCCCAAATATGGAGTGTAACCAGTTGAACCACTTTTCCCCTTGATCTGTAACATCCTTCTCTTTGAAGTAATTAGCAGCATTCTTTCCTTTGTTTTCTGTAAAAGGTAATCACCTACAGTGAACCTGTGCATAGTAAATGAGGACCATCCTTGATATAATGTGCCCAGAAAAGCAATAAAAGCCTGCCCAGGCAGGGGTCGGGCTCTCTCTCTGGCCCTCTCACCCTCTCTCTCACTTAGGGAGAGGCCATGCCATCCCTCTTTCTCCACAGGATTTCTGTAGTCTGTGTGAATTTGTCCATTGCTGCCACAACACATGGATCCTGCGGGCCGGGATCCACATCAACTTTTCTCATCTGTAATGCTGAGGTAAAAAAAAGTATTCATTTTAAAGGTTGCTTTTGTGAATTACATATGGTATGGGATGATTAAAGCAGAATAGTCTTATTTGAAAACACTGTTTTAGACAATTAAAAAATAATGTTAGATTAACTGCAAAACAGGTTTCCTTGATAGATATGTGTAGACCATTGCAGTTAAAACTGCAGGGTACACATTTTTCTCTATTTCACATAAAAAACTTTCCAAGATAAATCTTGTACTAGGAGAAAAAACAACCCTTGATAAATTTAAACGTTTCAAGTTATATTAACCATATTTTCATTTTTTAAAAGACTGTATTCATTTATTTTTTGAGAGGGTGCAAGGGAAGGAAAAAGAGAGGTACAGAAACATCAGTGTGTGTTTGCCTGTCATGCGCCCCTAACTGGGGACATGGCTTGCAGCCCATGCATGTGCCCTGACAGGGAATCAAACTGGTGGTCCTTTATTAATAGGGTGTTGCTCAATCCACAGAGGAACACCAGGCAGGACTATATTAACCATATTTTCTGAGCACAGTGGTAAGAAACTGGAAATCAAATATAGGAAAAAAAACCCCAAACAGTACATTTAGAAATTAATCAACATACTACCAACCACACAACAAATCACAAATTAAAATAAAAAGCCCTGGCTGGTTTGTCTAAGTGAACTGAGAGCTGGCCTGTGAACCAAAGGGCTACAGGTTTGATTCCCAATTGGATGTGGATCCCAACCCTCAGGATCCTGTGTTGTGGCTGCAATATACAAATACACACGGACTACAGAAATCCTGTGGAGAAAAGGGGATGGCATGGCCACTCTCTAAGTGAGAGAGGGTGAGAGGGCTAGAGAGCCCAGGAGAGAGAGCCGACCCCTGCCTGGACAAGCTTCTATTGTTTTTCTGGCACCTTACATCAAGGATGGTCCTCATTTACTATGCATAAGTTTGTTTTGGGTGGTTATCTTTTGCATACAACAAAGGAGAGGATGTGGCTAAATACATCAAAGAAGGATATTTGCAATGTAAAGGGAGAAGTGGTCCAAACGGGTTGTTTTCCATACTTGGGAGGTCTAGTTCAGATTTTAGGAAGTTAAAGATACTCAGTCAACATTTGCTGCCTCAATTCAGGGTGAGGGAGTTTTAGCAAGAGCAAGTCTCATAGCAGTCTAGGTACAATGCAGGCCTGATTTCCCACTGGAGAGCTTATCCATGGACGTGGGTCCTGCCTGCCAACCTTGATCCCCACTGGCTTTTCCAAGTGGGGGCTGGGCCACATTTCCCACGCTTGGAATGGTTCCCCATACCAATCACAGCACATGCTTGGGTTGTAGGCCTGTTCCCCAGTCAGGTGTGTGTGAAGGCAAAAATACATTGGTGTTTCTCTCCCTCTCTTTCTCTCTCCCTTCCTCTGGTCTAAAATAAATAAATATATAAAATCTTTTAAGACATTAAAAGAGTCTTCCATCTTCTTGAATTTTTTGTTATAGCCTGTGGAGGATGGGGGTTAGCTCTTCCTTAAGTGCTTTGTAAAATTCTCCTGTGAAACCATCTGATCCAGGGCTCAAAAGCTTTTTGATGACTGCTTCAATTTCATCAGCTGTTATTGGTCTGTTCAGGCTTTCTGCTTCTTCTTCATTCAGTTTTGGAAGATTATATTTTTCTAGAAATTTGTCCATTTCACTTAGGTTTTTAAATTTCTTGGCATATAGTTCTTGGTAGTAATTTCTTACAATCATTTGTATCTCTGTGGTATCTGTTGTAATCTCTCCTCTTTCATTTCTGATTGTGTTTATTTGGGTCCTCTCTATTTTTTTCTTGATGAGTCTGCTTAAAGGCTCATTGATTTTGTTTATCTTTTCAAAGAACCAGCTCCTGGATTTACTGATCTTTACAATTATAAAATATATCTCTGTGTGAAGATTTAAAAAAATTATTTTTTAAAAGCCTCTTTTCACTCATTGGCTCCTTTGAATATTATATTTCTCTATGTTTTAACCTCTCTCTTTCTTTTTCTAACTCTCCCTCTCTGTCTTTATTTCTCTCTTTTGTATGTATATTTTTGGGGGTTGGGGTACTATCGGTGTGTACTGGGTTGTGGAAAAAGGCTATGAAATATCCTACCATGTAGAAGGCATCACCCCAAACACAAGTGATTTGGCCTAAAATGTCCATGGTTAACACATGAGAGGAGCCCCAACACTGACACACATGACGTACTTACTGTGTGTTAGTTTTCAAATTCTTTATATGAGGTGTATGGTTGGAAGCACTGAAGGCTGTTGATGTACCTCCTCTGTTGGAGCAGAATGTATTCTTTATGACTTCCAGCTATAAAACTCTGAGGTGCTAAATTTTGTCATGTTACTTCCAATCAATATTGCATGAGGGAGATATGAAGTTCAGAAGAACAGAAATGTTCAGAGCAGGGCCTGGGGGCCAGTAACCTGAGAGACGGGCTGTCCCAGTTGTAAAGCTGCAAAATCATCTAAGCAGGTGTCACCTGAGCAAGGTTAGTCTTCAGCCACAATGAAAGTCTACAAACACATGTGTTCTTATACACTCCTGTTCTCAGGTTCTGAGCTGTTGAAGGAAAAGGGGCTGAGTGAAAGATAATTATAGGGAGAGGGTCAGCACTGAAAATGAGGAGGAAAACCAGCAGAAATTAAAAAACAAGGAGACTTAACCATGCCTGACATCAGTTGGAAAGCAGGGAATATAGCAGCAATACAGTGAGTTAGAGGGCAAAGAGAGATGGGCGGTCTAGAAATTTCTGTGAGGCAGAGATCAGTGAGGTGTTCACTTCAATGGGAAGACAGGGAGAGGTATGTAAGAGAGAAGCAGGGCTGGTGTCAGTTGAAAATATCAAGAGGTGGGCAGAGCTGTTATCAGTTTAAATTTAGTTTTGTATATGACGTAAGAATGTAGAAAAGTTTTATTGCATGCATAAATTTTGTTTTTCCAAGACCAGTATTAGAAAGGTCTGCCAACTCTTCAGTGTATATTTTTACCCTCTCTCTCATAGATTACTTATTCATGTAAGAGGGTTTAATTCTGAATTCTCTTTACTCTTCCATTGATTTAGGCATCTGTTTTGTGTTGATACCTTTCTATTTTGTTAGTCTAATACAGTATTAAAGTATTATTATACTTTTAATATTTATTATATATAATTTTACACATATAAACCATATATATAATTTATATTATCTACTTATTAAAGTATTATTATACTTTTATAGAAGAGTTTGAAAACACAGAGTGTGATATCTCCAACATTGCTTTTTCTTCTCCAAATATATTTGGATTTTTAAAGTATTTGTGGTTTCATATACATTTTAATATTTTATTTATTTTTTTCTGAGCAGTAGTTTGATAAGGTTTGAATTGAACTAATAGCTTTGGGAAGTATTGCAATTATAACAATTTAACCTTCCCATTGTATAGGAATGATTTATCTTTCCAATTTTTGTGTTCTTTTCAATTTCTCTCTTCAATGCCCTTTAATTTTGAGAGCACAGGTACTTCAGCTCTTTTTTATTCCAGTTCACAGGCATTCATTTCTTTTCCACACAATTGTAAATGGGATTACGTTCTTTACTTCTTCTTTCATTTTTATTAATGCTATGAATGTGATAGATTTCTACACATTCGATTTGTATTTCACTCTTAATGAATTATTTTAATAATTCTATTAATTTTGTTGAATTCTTTAAGAAATTGTGGATGGGTGGCAAGATGGTGGAGGAGTGAGTGGAAGCCACACTAAACTCCTCCCAGGACCAACCTGGAACTACAACTAAATTGTGGAAAAATTACCCAGAACAAACAACTGAAACCTTAGTACCTCAAACAGATAGAAGAACCACCTTCGGCACCACCTGTCTGGTACAGAGTGCAGTGAAGGCTCAAGAGGCCTGACTGGGTGCCCACAGCCAACAATGCCAGAGGGATAATTAAGCAGCATATTAAACCCCCCTGAGAAGAATGGGGTCTAAACCTTAATTCAGGATCCTCAGTTTCGAATACCAGAGCCAAAAAGTATACCGATAACAACCAGAAGCAAAAAGCGGCAGGGTTGGCTCTGCTGGAGATGGCTGGCTGGTAATGCAAAGAGCCATTTCAAAGGCAAAAGTGCACATTTTCATTTTCTGTCACTTACCTGGGTTCTAGAAAAGGCAAGAGCAGATTGGCATGGAGATACCAGAGGACAGACTGGTGATGGAAACTTTGGGGAGAGTGCAGAGAGAGTAGACACAGGGAACCTGCTGCTGAGTCAGCAACCAAACTCCAGCACCAACGTGCTCAGGCAGACCACTCCCCTCTGAGCAGAAGCAGCCTGAGGGGAAACTACAGCCCAGCCCCCAAGAGAGACTCTGCCCTGGCTCTCTGTTGCTTAAGCCTGACTGCTGAGTGTAGAGAGGCGAAATCAATAACTAAAGGAGACAGCCACAGATGTATATCCCTGGCAAAGAGGGGCGGAGCAGAGTGGACTAGAGACACTTGAGGAGAGACTGGGGATGGAGGCACGGAGGAGAGAGCTAAGAATCCAGCCTCTGGGATCCTGATGCTGAGTCATCTCCCATACTGCAGCAGCCCAAACAATTTATAGACTCAATGCAATCCCTACTAAAGTAACAATGACATATCTCACAGATGTAGAACAAACATTTCCAAAATGTATACAGAACCATGAACAAACCTGAATAGCTGCAGCAATTCTGAGAAAGAAGAACAAATGAGGAAGGGTCATATAACTTAATATCAAACTGTATTACATGGTCACTGTAATCAAAACACTCTGGTACGGGCATAAAAGCAGACATATAGACCAATGGAACAGATTAGAGAGCCTGGAAATAAACCTAAGTCTCTATGGTTAATTAACATTTGACAAAGTGGGAATAAGCATAAAATGGAGTAAAAAGAGTATCTCCAAGAAATGGTGTTGGGAGAGCTGGACATGCATAAAATTGAATCTCCATCACCAACTTACAACATCTACAAAAATAAATTCAAGGTGGATAAAAGACTTAAATGTAAGTTATGACACCATAAATCCCTTAGAGGGGTACATAGGCAGGAAAATCTCAGATATTTCACTCAGCCATATTTTCACCAATATGTCCCCTAGAGCAAGAAAAGAATATAAAAATGGGATCTCCCCAATATAAAAAGCTTCTCTATGGCTAAAGTAACAGCATTAAAATGAAAAGAGAACCAACTACATGGGAAAACACATTAGCCAATGATACCCCGGACAAGGATTAGATCTCCAAAATATATAAAGAACTTATATGACTCAATGACAGTAAGACATTCTACTCAATTAAAAAATGGACAAAGGACTTGAACAAATACTTCATCAAGGAAAACATAAAGAGGGCCCAGAACATATGAAAAGATGTTTAGCATCACTAGCCTGCAGAGAGATGCAAATTAAAACCACAATGAAATACGAATTCATGCTGGTTAGAATGGCCATCATAAATAAAGCAACAAACAAGTGTCGAAGAGGATGTGTAGAAAAGGAAACCCTAGGTCACTACCGTGGGAATGGAGACTGGTGAGGCCACTGTGGAAAACAGTATGGAATTTCCTCACAAAACTAAAACTGGAACTACATTTGACACAGCAATTTCGTTGCTAGGATTATATCCTAAGACCTTTGAAATATCAATTTAAAAGAACCTATACACCCAATATTCATAGTAGCATAATTCATAATAACCAAGTATTAGAAGCAATCTAATTGCAAATTAGTAAATGAATGGATCAAAAAACAATGGTACATTGACATGATGGAATACTACATAGCAGAAAGAAAGAAGTAGCTCCTACCATTTGTGACAGAGTGGATAGTACTGGAGAACATAATGATAAGTGAAATAAGCCAGGCAGTGAAAGCCAAATGCCTTAGGATCTCACCTGTAAGTGGAACCTAATCAACAAAACATACAAGGAAAGAAAATGTAATCAGAGATATTGAAATTATGAACAAACTGACAGTAACCATTGAGGGACGGGCACAGGAGTTCCTTTAAGTACCACAGGGACACTCGTGGTGTATGCCATCATTAGCGCTCTTTGCAACACCGCCCTTGAAATGGTGGTTCTGTAGCACGTTCCTGGCCGCTGTAACTTAGGTAGTCAAGGGGCTACTGGAGTCCAAGGTGTGGCTCCAAGTGCATTTCAGATGATGAAACGATAATGAGTTATCTGCAGTCCTGCCGCTCAGTGGGCAGTGACAACGGTGTATAGGAGGAGGCTTTCCAGCACCAACTGTCTGCCGCGCTAAAATGACCCGTCCCAGCGCTGCCAGCTCAACGAGGTGAAATGAGTGGTCTCTGGGAAGATACGCCGTGTTTTCAGCATGTCTGTTGAATTAATTTCCTCTAACAGAATCACCTCGGTGTCAGGCATGAGAGTGAAAGAAGTACTGAAATCACTTTCTCACAGGCGAAGGAGGGAATGGACACCCACACCTACGCCCTCTGTGAAGTACAGTAAGCCTGTGCACCATGGTTGTCTGCAAGGCATGCTTGCCAGGATAGACACATAGCCAAGCAAAGCCATGCACATACGGTGTCGCCCTGCACAGGTTTCTTCACGTCTAAGTGAAGACGAACCCAGCTGTCCAGTCTCTCGGCTCCTAGGGGTCTCATGCTGTTCCACCCTAGTGAATTGTTTGTTGCCTGCTGAGCCACTCGGGATTGTGATGATTTCCTACGAAGTGGAATTTGACCCAAAGGCCAGCTCCAGGATTGAAAAGCCGCCGTACAGTACTCATTGAGATAAGTCGGAAACGCATGGTGTCCAAAGGAAAGCAGAGTGTCCTCAGCACCTGTGTGGAATCACGTCTGTGTCGGGTGATACCCGTGGCACATTCACTGGGAAGAGGGTGAAAACACTTTTCCCTGAGGAAATGAGGGAAAGACGCACGGCCCTAGGTCATCAAGGAAGTAGAGTGAGCCTCCTCACCACAGTTTTCTCCAGGGCCTTCTTTCCAGGACTAAAGCTTCGCCCGAGAAAGACCTGTGTGTACAGTGGACTACCTGACGCGGACTCTCCAGGTGGAAGAGTGTGTGCATGAGTAGGTACTAAACATCCCTCTCACAACGGTCCTGGTGGGTTTCATCCCCATAATACAGGAGTTGGTCAATCGAAAGCACGCATCAGTCCGGGACCAGAATGAATTCTATGACACAATGTTTCCAGGAACGCCAGCTGCAGCGTTCGAAGGACGTGCACCAGAGGTCCTTTCGGGACCAGGACACTCGTGGTGTATGCCATCATTAGCCCTCTTTGCAACACCGCCCTTGAAATGGTGGTTCTGCAGCCCGTTCCTGGCCGCTGTAACTTAGGTAGTCAAGGGGCTACTGGAACCAGGGTTCCCGGGACAAACAGTGACTACATCCCATGGATGGTGTGTTCTCTGAAACAAAGTAAGCCTCTCCACCATGGCTTTCTCCAGAGCTTTCTTTCCCATGCAAAGAGGCATAGCCCAGCTAAGACAGGTAGGTATAGGCTTGCCCTGAACACCTTTGGGAATGTCCACGTGGAGACAGACCTGTCAGTCCACTCCCGGTGCTCCTAGTGAGTTTCGCGCTGATGGTACGGTAGTGAAGTGTTTGTTGCCTTCCAGCTCACTCGGCAATGTGAATACTTCATGCGAGGCGGGTTTTCAGCAGAAAACAGCTACGGGACTGGAAGGCCTTCTTCATGTACTCACTTCAGGAAGAGGTGAGATGACTGGTGTCTTCGGCAGTACTACTGTGTCCGCCAAGTGAGTTGAAGTGTCCTTGTGGCAGGTGCCCGTCTGTATGGCAAGGTTAGGTGCGCCATGCTGAAGTCCCTCTTCCGGGGGCCCAGGAGGGAGCACTGCATTGGACTCCGCGGTCCAAGGGATAGAGGAAGCTTCCTCACCACAGTGTTCAACAAGGTGTTCTTTCCAGGACCAAGCATGGCCCGATGAAGGCATGCCTAGGCTTTTGATTACCATACTCGGACTCTGCAGGGTGAAGAATGTCCAAGGGGAATGTGAACCTGATGTCCTTCCATCTGGGATGCAAGCGCATTTCCATCTGATAGGGCAGTGGTGGGTGGTTCGAAGGCAGGGAAATAGGATCCAGAATCAGAATCATTGCTCTAACACATCTTGCCTGGAAATCCCATCAGCAGCACCTTGAACGCCGGGCACAAGTAGTCCTGTCAGCAGGAGTGGTACGCTCGCGGCATTCGTGATCATGACTGACCACTCTTCCCAGCATTTCCCTGCCAGTGATGTGTGGCAAACACATTCTCAACGCTAAATATAGCCCTATTCCGCACCCCATCGCTAAGCCTATCTTTAGAACTAACCCTAACATTAGCCCTTGACCTAATCATAACCCTAGCCCTCATCCTATCCCTACCCATAACCCTAATCCTAGCCCCCAACCCAACCCTATAATCCTCGCCCTATCTGAAATCCTAGACCTAACCTGAACTCTAACTCTAGTACTAGCCTGAAAGCTGACCCTAACCCTATCCCTAACCCTAACCCTAACCCTAGAACTAACCCTTACTCTAACGCTAACCCTAGGCTAAACCCTAACCCTGACCCTAGCTCTAACCCTATCCTTTGCCCTAACCATAACCCTAACCCTAGCCTTAGCCCTAATCCTAACCCTAACCCTAGCTCTAAACCTATCGCTAGACATAACCCTAACCCTTCCCCTCCCCCTCCCACTAACCCTCACCCTAAACCTATACCTAAACCTAACCCTAACCGACACCCTAACCCTAAACCTATCCTAAGCCTATCCCTAGCCGAAACCAAAAATTAACCGTTGCCCTGACACTATCCCTACCCATAGCCCTAAACGTATCCCCAGCCCTAAACCTAACCGTACCTCTAGCCTAACGCTATTTCTTGCCCTAGCCCTAACCCTATCTCTAGCCTTAACCATAACCCAAAAACTAGCCCTAAAACTAACCCTAACCTTAACTGTACTTATCCCTAACCCTAACCATAGTACTAACCCTAACCCTAACCCTACCCACACCCTAACGCTATCCCTAACCCTAACCCTAACCTCAGCCATGTCCCGACCCTAACCCAACCCTAACCCTAACCCTAAACCTATCCCTAACCCTAAACCTAAACCTAACCCTAGCCCTAACCCTAGCCCTAACTCTAACCCTACCCCTACACATAACCCTAATTCTAGCCATAACTCTAACCCTAACCCTCTCGCTAACCCTACACCTATCCGTAACCCTCATGCTAACGCTAGCCCAACCCTAATCCTAACACTAACCCTAATTCTGTCCCTAATCCTAACCATTACCCAAACCCTAGCCCTATCCCTAACCCTAACACTAACCCTAAACCTAACCCTAACTCTATCCTTAAACATAAATCATCTCCAATATCAGAGCTTTGGGTTGTGTCCTAACCAAAAGGCTACTGAAATCATTTTCCATCAATAGTGAAAGAACAGGAGCAAAGCAGCATCTGAACTTTGCAGGACAGTGCGCTATGAGCATGGCGTTTTCGCCGCGCAATGTTTTCCAGCATAAAAGCGAATTGCAAGGACGATGTGCAGGTTCTAATTACTACCTCTTGTGGAGAAAACTGTTTCTTGAACGTAGATATGCACATGAAGATCACAGTCCAATAACTCCATTCGACTGAATTTCCTTCTGATAGAAGAACAAGGAATTCATTGAAAGCTTCCAAACAACTAGGGAATCAGGATGTTTCATATAAGCGCATTATTAGCAAATTTCATCTCCAGTGTGTAACACTGGGTCAATGGACTGATTTCAGGACAGGGAGAAATGAATGGGGTTTCAGATATAACCGACAGATTTACAAAGTCATCTCAATTGGTTTTCTGTATGATCACTTGGCGGTAACATTGCTAGCCAAAGAGTTCCTGAATCACGTTCCCCCAAACAAATAAGTGAACGGAAGCACAGGACTATGCCAACTATGAAATAGAGTATGCTTGTCTACCACAGTATTCACCAAATTATGATCTCTGGGAGAAAAGCATATCCAGATGTTGAAATGCGGCTAGGCCATACTGCGTGACTTGGACTCCAAGTCTCTGAAGATCTAAGGGAATATGAATCTCAGAGTAGCCTGTGGGGCTCCCAGTGGAAGATAATACATTCGTGAGGATATGTTCTCTCCTCAAAATCACTCGGGAATCAACCTATTTCGTAGGAAGCGTGATTTTTCCCAGAGCCGTCCCCGGGTTCAGCGTCCTCTAAATGTTCCCATCTCAGTAGTAGATGTGATGGGAGAAGAAGACTGTAGCCTAAGAAACCATGGAGGCAATACTACGTCCCTCGGACTCCACCCGTTCGTGAAGCGTTCAAGGAGGAAGAAGCGAAAAGTACCTCAATGGCCTACCAGGGCATTCATTCCACTCTGAGAATACAGCAGTGAAGAGTTTGCGCTCCCATGCGTCATTCAGGGATTATATCAAGTCGTGCGAAAAGTGTTCTCAACACTAGCCATCCTCACTATTTGACGTGTTATCAATGTTCTCATTGCAGTAGGAGATGAAAGCGGTGGTGTCTCACATAGTACGTACTCTTGTCAGCATCCTGTCCAAGTACCTTGCTGCAATATAGGATCTCTGGCTCGTGTCATAGCCCAAGAGCTACGGAGATGATTTCCCGTCCGCAAAGGAGGGAGGGCTAGCATAGCACTTTGTGATCCTTGCAGGGGAATGAGCTTCCACAGTAGAGTTTTCTCCTAGGCACTTTTCCATCAGAAAGCGTAGCCCCAGGAAGAAGAGGAGCCACAGCCTACTGCCTCATTTTGACCATACAGTGTTTGTAACGTAGCAATGCATGCGCAGCTAGCAGTCCCCTTACTCTACTCGAGTAACTTTCTCTCACACAGCACAGGAGTGAACGGTTTGAAAGCTGCCAAGTTACTCGGGAATGAACATGTTCCTGAGAAGTGGCGTTCAGCAAAAACGCGGCACTAGATCCATGTGCTCCTATCAGGTGAATTAGAAATGAGTGCCTTGTACCATATCACATACCCTCTTCAGAACCTATGATCAGCTATTTTGCTCTGTTACCATTTACCTTGCTGTGTGTGAGTGCAAGGATGTACAGAATCACTTTCTCATCATGAACGCACTCAATGAAAGCACAGAACTATGACAGCTATGACATACACTTTCTTGTAACTGCGGCCGTCAGCTAGCTTTACCCCTAGACCTAAACCTACCTGTAACATGAACCCAAACCCTAACCCTAACCCTATCGCAAACCCTGTTCCTAACCCTAACCCTAACCCTACCCTTAACCCTAACCCTAACCCTAATAATAAAGCTCACCCTTCCCGTAATCCTAATGCTAGCCCTAACCCTAACTGTATCTTTAAACGGGAGGTGTCTGATATATCAGAGCTTTGCGTTGTGTCCTAACCAAAATGCTACTGAAATCATTTTCCATCGGTAGTGAACGAACAGGAACATAGCAGAATCTGAACTTTGCAGGACCATGAGCTGCGCGTGTGGGCTTTTCGCCGCTCTCTTTGTTCCAGCCAAATAGCAGAGTCCGAAGATTTCCTGCAGCTACTGCCTACTATGTCTTGTGGACAAAACTGTTTGTCGAACCTAGATATGCACATGAAGCTCACAGTCCACTGACTCTTTTCGACTGAATTTCCTTCTGCTAGAACAGCAAGGAATTCGTGCCCAGCTTCCAAACAACAAGGGAATCAGGATGTTTCACACAAGTGCCTTATTAGCAAATTTCATCTCCAGCGGGTAACACTAGGTCAATGGACTCGGTTCAGTAGAGTGCGAAATGTAGCGGGTGCCGACAGAACCGGCCGACTTAGAAAGTCTCTTCTATGGGTTTTCTGTATGATCATCTCGGCGGTAACTTTGCTAGCCAGAGAGTTCCGGAATCACCTTCCCCGAACCGTGTGAGTGAACGGAAGCACAGGACTATGCCAACTATGAACTAGAGTAAGCTGGGCTACCACTGTTTTCGCCAAATTGTGCGTGCTGCGAGGAAAGCGTATCCGGACGTTGGAAGGCCGCTAGGCCATGCTACGTGACTTGGACTCCAAGTCTCTGAAGATCTAAGGGAATATGAATCCCAGAGTAGCCTGTGGGGCTCCCAGTGGAAGATAATACATTCGTGAGGATATGTTTGCTCCTCAAAATCACTCGGGAATCAACCTATTTCGTAGGAAGCGGGTTTTTCCCCCAAAGCCGTCTCCGGGTTCAGCGTCTTCTCAATGTTCCATCTCGGTAGTAGATGTGATGGGAGAAGAAGACTGTAGCCTAAGAAACCATGGAGGCAATACTACGTCCCTCGGACTCCACCCGTTCGTGAAGCGTTCAAGGAGGAAGAAGCGAAAAGTACCTCAATGGCCTACCAGGGCATTCATTCCACTCTGAGAATACAGCAGTGAAGAGTTTGCGCTCCCATGCGTCATTCAGGGATTATATCAAGTCGTGCGAAAAGTGTTCTCAACACTAGCCATCCTCACTATTTGACGTGTTATCAATGTTCTCATTGCAGTAGGAGATGAAAGCGGTGGTGTCTCACATAGTACGTACTCTTGTCAGCATCCTGTCCAAGTACCTTGCTGCAATATAGGATCTCTGGCTCGTGTCATAGCCCAAGAGCTACGGAGATGATTTCCCGTCCGCAAAGGAGGGAGGGCTAGCATAGCACTTTGTGATCCTTGCAGGGGAATGAGCTTCCACAGTAGCGTTTTCTCCTAGGTCCTTTTTCCATCAGAAAAGCGTAGCCCCAGGAAGAAGAGGAGCCACAGCCTACTGCCTCACTTGGACCATACAGTGTTTGTAACGTAGCAATGCATGCGCAGCTAGCAGTCCCCTTACTCTACTCGCGTAACTTTCTCTCACACAGCACAGGAGTGAACGGTTTGAAAGCTGCCAAGTTACTCGGGAACGAACATGTTCCTGAGAAGTGGCGTTCAGCAAAAACGCGGCACTAGATCCATGTGCTCCTATCAGGTGAATTGGAAATGAGTGCCTTGTACCATATCACATACCCTCTCCAGAACCTCTGATCAGCTATTTTGCTCTGTTACCATTTACCTTGCTGTGTGTGAGTGCAAGGATGTACAGAATCACTTTCTCATCATGAACGCACTCAATGAAAGCACAGAACTATGACAGCTATGAAATACACTTTCTTGTAACTGCGGCCGTCAGCTAGCTTTAGCCCTAGACCTAAACCTACCTGTAACATGAACCCAAACCCTAACCCTAACCCTATCGCAAACCCTGTTCCTAACCCTAACCCTAACCCTACCCTTAACCCTAACCCTAACCCTAATAATAAAGCTCACCCTTACCGTAATCCTAATGCTAGCCCTAACCCTAACTGTATCTTTAAACGGGAGGTGTCTGATATATCAGAGCTTTGCGTTGTGTCCTAACCAAAATGCTACTGAAATCATTTTCCATCGGCAGTGAACGAACAGGAACATAGCAGCATCTGAACTTTGCAGGACCATGAGCTGCGCGTGTGGGCTTTTCGCCGCTCTCTTTGTTCCAGCCAAATAGCAGAGTCCGAAGATTTCCTGCAGCTACTGCCTACTATGTCTTGTGGACAAAACTGTTTGTCGAACCTAGATATGCACATGAAGCTCACAGTCCACTGACTCTTTTCGACTGAATTTCCTTCTGCTAGAACAGCAAGGAATTCGTGCCCAGCTTCCAAACAACAAGGGAATCAGGATGTTTCACACAAGTGCCTTATTAGCAAATCTCATCTCCAGCGGGTAACACTAGGTCAATGGACTCGGTTCAGTAGAGTGCGAAATGTAGCGGGTGCCGACAGAACCGGCCGACTTAGAAAGTCTCTTCTATGGGTTTTCTGTATGATCATCTCGGCGGTAACTTTGCTAGCCAGAGAGTTCCGGAATCACGTTCCCCGAACCGTGTGAGTGAACGGAAGCACAGGACTATGCCAACTATGAACTAGAGTAAGCTGGGCTACCACTGTTTTCGCCAAATTGTGCGTGCTGCGAGGAAAGCGTATCCGGACGTTGGAAGGCCGCTAGGCCATGCTACGTGACTTGGACTCCAAGTCTCTGAAGATCTAAGGGAATATGAATCCCAGAGTAGCCTGTGGGGCTCCCACTGGAAGATAATACATTCGTGAGGATATGTTTGCTCCTCAAAATCACTCGGGAATCAACCTATTTCGTAGGAAGCGGGTTTTTCCCCCAAACCCGTCTCCGGGTTCAGCGTCTTCTCAATGTTCCCATCTCAGTAGTAGATGTGATGGGAGAAGAAGACTGTAGCCTAAGAAACCATGGAGGCAATACTACGTCCCTCGGACTCCACCCGTTCGTGAAGCGTTCAAGGAGGAAGAAGCGAAAAGTACCTCAATGGCCTACCAGGGCATTCATTCCACTCTGAGAATACAGCAGTGAAGAGTTTGCGCTCCCATGCGTCATTCAGGGATTATATCAAGTCGTGCGAAAAGTGTTCTCAACACTAGCCATCCTCACTATTTGACGTGTTATCAATGTTCTCATTGCAGTAGGAGATGAAAGCGGTGGTGTCTCACATAGTACGTACTCTTGTCAGCATCCTGTCCAAGTACCTTGCTGCAATATAGGATCTCTGGCTCGTGTCATAGCCCAAGAGCTACGGAGATGATTTCCCGTCCGCAAAGGAGGGAGGGCTAGCATAGCACTTTGTGATCCTTGCAGGGGAATGAGCTTCCACAGTAGCGTTTTCTCCTAGGTCCTTTTTCCATCAGAAAAGCGTAGCCCCAGGAAGAAGAGGAGCCACAGCCTACTGCCTCACTTGGACCATACAGTGTTTGTAACGTAGCAATGCATGCGCAGCTAGCAGTCCCCTTACTCTACTCGCGTAACTTTCTCTCACACAGCACAGGAGTGAACGGTTTGAAAGCTGCCAAGTTACTCGGGAACGAACATGTTCCTGAGAAGTGGCGTTCAGCAAAAACGCGGCACTAGATCCATGTGCTCCTATCAGGTGAATTGGAAATGAGTGCCTTGTACCATATCACATACCCTCTCCAGAACCTCTGATCAGCTATTTTGCTCTGTTACCATTTACCTTGCTGTGTGTGAGTGCAAGGATGTACAGAATCACTTTCTCATCATGAACGCACTCAATGAAAGCACAGAACTATGACAGCTATGAAATACACTTTCTTGTAACTGCGGCCGTCAGCTAGCTTTAGCCCTAGACCTAAACCTACCTGTAACATGAACCCAAACCCTAACCCTAACCCTATCGCAAACCCTGTTCCTAACCCTAACCCTAACCCTACCCTTAACCCTAACCCTAACCCTAATAATAAAGCTCACCCTTACCGTAATCCTAATGCTAGCCCTAACCCTAACTGTATCTTTAAACGGGAGGTGTCTGATATATCAGAGCTTTGCGTTGTGTCCTAACCAAAATGCTACTGAAATCATTTTCCATCGGCAGTGAACGAACAGGAACATAGCAGCATCTGAACTTTGCAGGACCATGAGCTGCGCGTGTGGGCTTTTCGCCGCTCTCTTTGTTCCAGCCAAATAGCAGAGTCCGAAGATTTCCTGCAGCTACTGCCTACTATGTCTTGTGGACAAAACTGTTTGTCGAACCTAGATATGCACATGAAGCTCACAGTCCACTGACTCTTTTCGACTGAATTTCCTTCTGCTAGAACAGCAAGGAATTCGTGCCCAGCTTCCAAACAACAAGGGAATCAGGATGTTTCACACAAGTGCCTTATTAGCAAATCTCATCTCCAGCGGGTAACACTAGGTCAATGGACTCGGTTCAGTAGAGTGCGAAATGTAGCGGGTGCCGACAGAACCGGCCGACTTAGAAAGTCTCTTCTATGGGTTTTCTGTATGATCATCTCGGCGGTAACTTTGCTAGCCAGAGAGTTCCGGAATCACGTTCCCCGAACCGTGTGAGTGAACGGAAGCACAGGACTATGCCAACTATGAACTAGAGTAAGCTGGGCTACCACTGTTTTCGCCAAATTGTGCGTGCTGCGAGGAAAGCGTATCCGGACGTTGGAAGGCCGCTAGGCCATGCTACGTGACTTGGACTCCAAGTCTCTGAAGATCTAAGGGAATATGAATCCCAGAGTAGCCTGTGGGGCTCCCAGTGGAAGATAATACATTCGTGAGGATATGTTTGCTCCTCAAAATCACTCGGGAATCAACCTATTTCGTAGGAAGCGGGTTTTTCCCCCAAAGCCGTCTCCGGGTTCAGCGTCTTCTCAATGTTCCCATCTCAGTAGTAGATGTGATGGGAGAAGAAGACTGTAGCCTAAGAAACCATGGAGGCAATACTACGTCCCTCGGACTCCACCCGTTCGTGAAGCGTTCAAGGAGGAAGAAGCGAAAAGTACCTCAATGGCCTACCAGGGCATTCATTCCACTCTGAGAATACAGCAGTGAAGAGTTTGCGCTCCCATGCGTCATTCAGGGATTATATCAAGTCGTGCGAAAAGTGTTCTCAACACTAGCCATCCTCACTATTTGACGTGTTATCAATGTTCTCATTGCAGTAGGAGATGAAAGCGGTGGTGTCTCACATAGTACGTACTCTTGTCAGCATCCTGTCCAAGTACCTTGCTGCAATATAGGATCTCTGGCTCGTGTCATAGCCCAAGAGCTACGGAGATGATTTCCCGTCCGCAAAGGAGGGAGGGCTAGCATAGCACTTTGTGATCCTTGCAGGGGAATGAGCTTCCACAGTAGCGTTTTCTCCTAGGTCCTTTTTCCATCAGAAAAGCGTAGCCCCAGGAAGAAGAGGAGCCACAGCCTACTGCCTCACTTGGACCATACAGTGTTTGTAACGTAGCAATGCATGCGCAGCTAGCAGTCCCCTTACTCTACTCGCGTAACTTTCTCTCACACAGCACAGGAGTGAACGGTTTGAAAGCTGCCAAGTTACTCGGGAACGAACATGTTCCTGAGAAGTGGCGTTCAGCAAAAACGCGGCACTAGATCCATGTGCTCCTATCAGGTGAATTGGAAATGAGTGCCTTGTACCATATCACATACCCTCTCCAGAACCTCTGATCAGCTATTTTGCTCTGTTACCATTTACCTTGCTGTGTGTGAGTGCAAGGATGTACAGAATCACTTTCTCATCATGAACGCACTCAATGAAAGCACAGAACTATGACAGCTATGAAATACACTTTCTTGTAACTGCGGCCGTCAGCTAGCTTTAGCCCTAGACCTAAACCTACCTGTAACATGAACCCAAACCCTAACCCTAACCCTATCGCAAACCCTGTTCCTAACCCTAACCCTAACCCTACCCTTAACCCTAACCCTAACCCTAATAATAAAGCTCACCCTTACCGTAATCCTAATGCTAGCCCTAACCCTAACTGTATCTTTAAACGGGAGGTGTCTGATATATCAGAGCTTTGCGTTGTGTCCTAACCAAAATGCTACTGAAATCATTTTCCATCGGCAGTGAACGAACAGGAACATAGCAGCATCTGAACTTTGCAGGACCATGAGCTGCGCGTGTGGGCTTTTCGCCGCTCTCTTTGTTCCAGCCAAATAGCAGAGTCCGAAGATTTCCTGCAGCTACTGCCTACTATGTCTTGTGGACAAAACTGTTTGTCGAACCTAGATATGCACATGAAGCTCACAGTCCACTGACTCTTTTCGACTGAATTTCCTTCTGCTAGAACAGCAAGGAATTCGTGCCCAGCTTCCAAACAACAAGGGAATCAGGATGTTTCACACAAGTGCCTTATTAGCAAATCTCATCTCCAGCGGGTAACACTAGGTCAATGGACTCGGTTCAGTAGAGTGCGAAATGTAGCGGGTGCCGACAGAACCGGCCGACTTAGAAAGTCTCTTCTATGGGTTTTCTGTATGATCATCTCGGCGGTAACTTTGCTAGCCAGAGAGTTCCGGAATCACGTTCCCCGAACCGTGTGAGTGAACGGAAGCACAGGACTATGCCAACTATGAACTAGAGTAAGCTGGGCTACCACTGTTTTCGCCAAATTGTGCGTGCTGCGAGGAAAGCGTATCCGGACGTTGGAAGGCCGCTAGGCCATGCTACGTGACTTGGACTCCAAGTCTCTGAAGATCTAAGGGAATATGAATCCCAGAGTAGCCTGTGGGGCTCCCACTGGAAGATAATACATTCGTGAGGATATGTTTGCTCCTCAAAATCACTCGGGAATCAACCTATTTCGTAGGAAGCGGGTTTTTCCCCCAAACCCGTCTCCGGGTTCAGCGTCTTCTCAATGTTCCCATCTCAGTAGTAGATGTGATGGGAGAAGAAGACTGTAGCCTAAGAAACCATGGAGGCAATACTACGTCCCTCGGACTCCACCCGTTCGTGAAGCGTTCAAGGAGGAAGAAGCGAAAAGTACCTCAATGGCCTACCAGGGCATTCATTCCACTCTGAGAATACAGCAGTGAAGAGTTTGCGCTCCCATGCGTCATTCAGGGATTATATCAAGTCGTGCGAAAAGTGTTCTCAACACTAGCCATCCTCACTATTTGACGTGTTATCAATGTTCTCATTGCAGTAGGAGATGAAAGCGGTGGTGTCTCACATAGTACGTACTCTTGTCAGCATCCTGTCCAAGTACCTTGCTGCAATATAGGATCTCTGGCTCGTGTCATAGCCCAAGAGCTACGGAGATGATTTCCCGTCCGCAAAGGAGGGAGGGCTAGCATAGCACTTTGTGATCCTTGCAGGGGAATGAGCTTCCACAGTAGCGTTTTCTCCTAGGTCCTTTTTCCATCAGAAAAGCGTAGCCCCAGGAAGAAGAGGAGCCACAGCCTACTGCCTCACTTGGACCATACAGTGTTTGTAACGTAGCAATGCATGCGCAGCTAGCAGTCCCCTTACTCTACTCGCGTAACTTTCTCTCACACAGCACAGGAGTGAACGGTTTGAAAGCTGCCAAGTTACTCGGGAACGAACATGTTCCTGAGAAGTGGCGTTCAGCAAAAACGCGGCACTAGATCCATGTGCTCCTATCAGGTGAATTGGAAATGAGTGCCTTGTACCATATCACATACCCTCTCCAGAACCTCTGATCAGCTATTTTGCTCTGTTACCATTTACCTTGCTGTGTGTGAGTGCAAGGATGTACAGAATCACTTTCTCATCATGAACGCACTCAATGAAAGCACAGAACTATGACAGCTATGAAATACACTTTCTTGTAACTGCGGCCGTCAGCTAGCTTTAGCCCTAGACCTAAACCTACCTGTAACATGAACCCAAACCCTAACCCTAACCCTATCGCAAACCCTGTTCCTAACCCTAACCCTAACCCTACCCTTAACCCTAACCCTAACCCTAATAATAAAGCTCACCCTTACCGTAATCCTAATGCTAGCCCTAACCCTAAGTGTATCTTTAAACGGGAGGTGTCTGATATATCAGAGCTTTGCGTTGTGTCCTAACCAAAATGCTACTGAAATCATTTTCCATCGGCAGTGAACGAACAGGAACATAGCAGCATCTGAACTTTGCAGGACCATGAGCTGCGCCTGTGGGCTTTTCGCCGCTCTCTTTGTTCCAGCCAAATAGCAGAGTCCGAAGATTTCCTGCAGCTACTGCCTACTATGTCTTGTGGACAAAACTGTTTGTCGAACCTAGATATGCACATGAAGCTCACAGTCCACTGACTCTTTTCGACTGAATTTCCTTCTGCTAGAACAGCAAGGAATTCGTGCCCAGCTTCCAAACAACAAGGGAATCAGGATGTTTCACACAAGTGCCTTATTAGCAAATCTCATCTCCAGCGGGTAACACTAGGTCAATGGACTCGGTTCAGTAGAGTGCGAAATGTAGCGGGTGCCGACAGAACCGGCCGACTTAGAAAGTCTCTTCTATGGGTTTTCTGTATGATCATCTCGGCGGTAACTTTGCTAGCCAGAGAGTTCCGGAATCACGTTCCCCGAACCGTGTGAGTGAACGGAAGCACAGGACTATGCCAACTATGAACTAGAGTAAGCTGGGCTACCACTGTTTTCGCCAAATTGTGCGTGCTGCGAGGAAAGCGTATCCGGACGTTGGAAGGCCGCTAGGCCATGCTACGTGACTTGGACTCCAAGTCTCTGAAGATCTAAGGGAATATGAATCCCAGAGTAGCCTGTGGGGCTCCCACTGGAAGATAATACATTCGTGAGGATATGTTTGCTCCTCAAAATCACTCGGGAATCAACCTATTTCGTAGGAAGCGGGTTTTTCCCCCAAACCCGTCTCCGGGTTCAGCGTCTTCTCAATGTTCCCATCTCAGTAGTAGATGTGATGGGAGAAGAAGACTGTAGCCTAAGAAACCATGGAGGCAATACTACGTCCCTCGGACTCCACCCGTTCGTGAAGCGTTCAAGGAGGAAGAAGCGAAAAGTACCTCAATGGCCTACCAGGGCATTCATTCCACTCTGAGAATACAGCAGTGAAGAGTTTGCGCTCCCATGCGTCATTCAGGGATTATATCAAGTCGTGCGAAAAGTGTTCTCAACACTAGCCATCCTCACTATTTGACGTGTTATCAATGTTCTCATTGCAGTAGGAGATGAAAGCGGTGGTGTCTCACATAGTACGTACTCTTGTCAGCATCCTGTCCAAGTACCTTGCTGCAATATAGGATCTCTGGCTCGTGTCATAGCCCAAGAGCTACGGAGATGATTTCCCGTCCGCAAAGGAGGGAGGGCTAGCATAGCACTTTGTGATCCTTGCAGGGGAATGAGCTTCCACAGTAGCGTTTTCTCCTAGGTCCTTTTTCCATCAGAAAAGCGTAGCCCCAGGAAGAAGAGGAGCCACAGCCTACTGCCTCACTTGGACCATACAGTGTTTGTAACGTAGCAATGCATGCGCAGCTAGCAGTCCCCTTACTCTACTCGCGTAACTTTCTCTCACACAGCACAGGAGTGAACGGTTTGAAAGCTGCCAAGTTACTCGGGAACGAACATGTTCCTGAGAAGTGGCGTTCAGCAAAAACGCGGCACTAGATCCATGTGCTCCTATCAGGTGAATTGGAAATGAGTGCCTTGTACCATATCACATACCCTCTCCAGAACCTCTGATCAGCTATTTTGCTCTGTTACCATTTACCTTGCTGTGTGTGAGTGCAAGGATGTACAGAATCACTTTCTCATCATGAACGCACTCAATGAAAGCACAGAACTATGACAGCTATGAAATACACTTTCTTGTAACTGCGGCCGTCAGCTAGCTTTAGCCCTAGACCTAAACCTACCTGTAACATGAACCCAAACCCTAACCCTAACCCTATCGCAAACCCTGTTCCTAACCCTAACCCTAACCCTACCCTTAACCCTAACCCTAACCCTAATAATAAAGCTCACCCTTACCGTAATCCTAATGCTAGCCCTAACCCTAAGTGTATCTTTAAACGGGAGGTGTCTGATATATCAGAGCTTTGCGTTGTGTCCTAACCAAAATGCTACTGAAATCATTTTCCATCGGCAGTGAACGAACAGGAACATAGCAGCATCTGAACTTTGCAGGACCATGAGCTGCGCGTGTGGGCTTTTCGCCGCTCTCTTTGTTCCAGCCAAATAGCAGAGTCCGAAGATTTCCTGCAGCTACTGCCTACTATGTCTTGTGGACAAAACTGTTTGTCGAACCTAGATATGCACATGAAGCTCACAGTCCACTGACTCTTTTCGACTGAATTTCCTTCTGCTAGAACAGCAAGGAATTCGTGCCCAGCTTCCAAACAACAAGGGAATCAGGATGTTTCACACAAGTGCCTTATTAGCAAATCTCATCTCCAGCGGGTAACACTAGGTCAATGGACTCGGTTCAGTAGAGTGCGAAATGTAGCGGGTGCCGACAGAACCGGCCGACTTAGGAAGTCTCTTCTATGGGTTTTCTGTATGATCATCTCGGCGGTAACTTTGCTAGCCAGAGAGTTCCGGAATCACGTTCCCCGAACCGTGTGAGTGAACGGAAGCACAGGACTATGCCAACTATGAACTAGAGTAAGCTGGGCTACCACTGTTTTCGCCAAATTGTGCGTGCTGCGAGGAAAGCGTATCCGGACGTTGGAAGGCCGCTAGGCCATGCTACGTGACTTGGACTCCAAGTCTCTGAAGATCTAAGGGAATATGAATCCCAGAGTAGCCTGTGGGGCTCCCACTGGAAGATAATACATTCGTGAGGATATGTTTGCTCCTCAAAATCACTCGGGAATCAACCTATTTCGTAGGAAGCGGGTTTTTCCCCCAAAGCCGTCTCCGGGTTCAGCGTCTTCTCAATGTTCCCATCTCAGTAGTAGATGTGATGGGAGAAGAAGACTGTAGCCTAAGAAACCATGGAGGCAATACTACGTCCCTCGGACTCCACCCGTTCGTGAAGCGTTCAAGGAGGAAGAAGCGAAAAGTACCTCAATGGCCTACCAGGGCATTCATTCCACTCTGAGAATACAGCAGTGAAGAGTTTGCGCTCCCATGCGTCATTCAGGGATTATATCAAGTCGTGCGAAAAGTGTTCTCAACACTAGCCATCCTCACTATTTGACGTGTTATCAATGTTCTCATTGCAGTAGGAGATGAAAGCGGTGGTGTCTCACATAGTACGTACTCTTGTCAGCATCCTGTCCAAGTACCTTGCTGCAATATAGGATCTCTGGCTCGTGTCATAGCCCAAGAGCTACGGAGATGATTTCCCGTCCGCAAAGGAGGGAGGGCTAGCATAGCACTTTGTGATCCTTGCAGGGGAATGAGCTTCCACAGTAGCGTTTTCTCCTAGGTCCTTTTTCCATCAGAAAAGCGTAGCCCCAGGAAGAAGAGGAGCCACAGCCTACTGCCTCACTTGGACCATACAGTGTTTGTAACGTAGCAATGCATGCGCAGCTAGCAGTCCCCTTACTCTACTCGCGTAACTTTCTCTCACACAGCACAGGAGTGAACGGTTTGAAAGCTGCCAAGTTACTCGGGAACGAACATGTTCCTGAGAAGTGGCGTTCAGCAAAAACGCGGCACTAGATCCATGTGCTCCTATCAGGTGAATTGGAAATGAGTGCCTTGTACCATATCACATACCCTCTCCAGAACCTCTGATCAGCTATTTTGCTCTGTTACCATTTACCTTGCTGTGTGTGAGTGCAAGGATGTACAGAATCACTTTCTCATCATGAACGCACTCAATGAAAGCACAGAACTATGACAGCTATGAAATACACTTTCTTGTAACTGCGGCCGTCAGCTAGCTTTAGCCCTAGACCTAAACCTACCTGTAACATGAACCCAAACCCTAACCCTAACCCTATCGCAAACCCTGTTCCTAACCCTAACCCTAACCCTACCCTTAACCCTAACCCTAACCCTAATAATAAAGCTCACCCTTACCGTAATCCTAATGCTAGCCCTAACCCTAAGTGTATCTTTAAACGGGAGGTGTCTGATATATCAGAGCTTTGCGTTGTGTCCTAACCAAAATGCTACTGAAATCATTTTCCATCGGCAGTGAACGAACAGGAACATAGCAGCATCTGAACTTTGCAGGACCATGAGCTGCGCGTGTGGGCTTTTCGCCGCTCTCTTTGTTCCAGCCAAATAGCAGAGTCCGAAGATTTCCTGCAGCTACTGCCTACTATGTCTTGTGGACAAAACTGTTTGTCGAACCTAGATATGCACATGAAGCTCACAGTCCACTGACTCTTTTCGACTGAATTTCCTTCTGCTAGAACAGCAAGGAATTCGTGCCCAGCTTCCAAACAACAAGGGAATCAGGATGTTTCACACAAGTGCCTTATTAGCAAATCTCATCTCCAGCGGGTAACACTAGGTCAATGGACTCGGTTCAGTAGAGTGCGAAATGTAGCGGGTGCCGACAGAACCGGCCGACTTAGAAAGTCTCTTCTATGGGTTTTCTGTATGATCATCTCGGCGGTAACTTTGCTAGCCAGAGAGTTCCGGAATCACGTTCCCCGAACCGTGTGAGTGAACGGAAGCACAGGACTATGCCAACTATGAACTAGAGTAAGCTGGGCTACCACTGTTTTCGCCAAATTGTGCGTGCTGCGAGGAAAGCGTATCCGGACGTTGGAAGGCCGCTAGGCCATGCTACGTGACTTGGACTCCAAGTCTCTGAAGATCTAAGGGAATATGAATCCCAGAGTAGCCTGTGGGGCTCCCACTGGAAGATAATACATTCGTGAGGATATGTTTGCTCCTCAAAATCACTCGGGAATCAACCTATTTCGTAGGAAGCGGGTTTTTCCCCCAAACCCGTCTCCGGGTTCAGCGTCTTCTCAATGTTCCCATCTCAGTAGTAGATGTGATGGGAGAAGAAGACTGTAGCCTAAGAAACCATGGAGGCAATACTACGTCCCTCGGACTCCACCCGTTCGTGAAGCGTTCAAGGAGGAAGAAGCGAAAAGTACCTCAATGGCCTACCAGGGCATTCATTCCACTCTGAGAATACAGCAGTGAAGAGTTTGCGCTCCCATGCGTCATTCAGGGATTATATCAAGTCGTGCGAAAAGTGTTCTCAACACTAGCCATCCTCACTATTTGACGTGTTATCAATGTTCTCATTGCAGTAGGAGATGAAAGCGGTGGTGTCTCACATAGTACGTACTCTTGTCAGCATCCTGTCCAAGTACCTTGCTGCAATATAGGATCTCTGGCTCGTGTCATAGCCCAAGAGCTACGGAGATGATTTCCCGTCCGCAAAGGAGGGAGGGCTAGCATAGCACTTTGTGATCCTTGCAGGGGAATGAGCTTCCACAGTAGCGTTTTCTCCTAGGTCCTTTTTCCATCAGAAAAGCGTAGCCCCAGGAAGAAGAGGAGCCACAGCCTACTGCCTCACTTGGACCATACAGTGTTTGTAACGTAGCAATGCATGCGCAGCTAGCAGTCCCCTTACTCTACTCGCGTAACTTTCTCTCACACAGCACAGGAGTGAACGGTTTGAAAGCTGCCAAGTTACTCGGGAACGAACATGTTCCTGAGAAGTGGCGTTCAGCAAAAACGCGGCACTAGATCCATGTGCTCCTATCAGGTGAATTGGAAATGAGTGCCTTGTACCATATCACATACCCTCTCCAGAACCTCTGATCAGCTATTTTGCTCTGTTACCATTTACCTTGCTGTGTGTGAGTGCAAGGATGTACAGAATCACTTTCTCATCATGAACGCACTCAATGAAAGCACAGAACTATGACAGCTATGAAATACACTTTCTTGTAACTGCGGCCGTCAGCTAGCTTTAGCCCTAGACCTAAACCTACCTGTAACATGAACCCAAACCCTAACCCTAACCCTATCGCAAACCCTGTTCCTAACCCTAACCCTAACCCTACCCTTAACCCTAACCCTAACCCTAATAATAAAGCTCACCCTTACCGTAATCCTAATGCTAGCCCTAACCCTAAGTGTATCTTTAAACGGGAGGTGTCTGATATATCAGAGCTTTGCGTTGTGTCCTAACCAAAATGCTACTGAAATCATTTTCCATCGGCAGTGAACGAACAGGAACATAGCAGCATCTGAACTTTGCAGGACCATGAGCTGCGCGTGTGGGCTTTTCGCCGCTCTCTTTGTTCCAGCCAAATAGCAGAGTCCGAAGATTTCCTGCAGCTACTGCCTACTATGTCTTGTGGACAAAACTGTTTGTCGAACCTAGATATGCACATGAAGCTCACAGTCCACTGACTCTTTTCGACTGAATTTCCTTCTGCTAGAACAGCAAGGAATTCGTGCCCAGCTTCCAAACAACAAGGGAATCAGGATGTTTCACACAAGTGCCTTATTAGCAAATCTCATCTCCAGCGGGTAACACTAGGTCAATGGACTCGGTTCAGTAGAGTGCGAAATGTAGCGGGTGCCGACAGAACCGGCCGACTTAGGAAGTCTCTTCTATGGGTTTTCTGTATGATCATCTCGGCGGTAACTTTGCTAGCCAGAGAGTTCCGGAATCACGTTCCCCGAACCGTGTGAGTGAACGGAAGCACAGGACTATGCCAACTATGAACTAGAGTAAGCTGGGCTACCACTGTTTTCGCCAAATTGTGCGTGCTGCGAGGAAAGCGTATCCGGACGTTGGAAGGCCGCTAGGCCATGCTACGTGACTTGGACTCCAAGTCTCTGAAGATCTAAGGGAATATGAATCCCAGAGTAGCCTGTGGGGCTCCCACTGGAAGATAATACATTCGTGAGGATATGTTTGCTCCTCAAAATCACTCGGGAATCAACCTATTTCGTAGGAAGCGGGTTTTTCCCCCAAAGCCGTCTCCGGGTTCAGCGTCTTCTCAATGTTCCCATCTCAGTAGTAGATGTGATGGGAGAAGAAGACTGTAGCCTAAGAAACCATGGAGGCAATACTACGTCCCTCGGACTCCACCCGTTCGTGAAGCGTTCAAGGAGGAAGAAGCGAAAAGTACCTCAATGGCCTACCAGGGCATTCATTCCACTCTGAGAATACAGCAGTGAAGAGTTTGCGCTCCCATGCGTCATTCAGGGATTATATCAAGTCGTGCGAAAAGTGTTCTCAACACTAGCCATCCTCACTATTTGACGTGTTATCAATGTTCTCATTGCAGTAGGAGATGAAAGCGGTGGTGTCTCACATAGTACGTACTCTTGTCAGCATCCTGTCCAAGTACCTTGCTGCAATATAGGATCTCTGGCTCGTGTCATAGCCCAAGAGCTACGGAGATGATTTCCCGTCCGCAAAGGAGGGAGGGCTAGCATAGCACTTTGTGATCCTTGCAGGGGAATGAGCTTCCACAGTAGCGTTTTCTCCTAGGTCCTTTTTCCATCAGAAAAGCGTAGCCCCAGGAAGAAGAGGAGCCACAGCCTACTGCCTCACTTGGACCATACAGTGTTTGTAACGTAGCAATGCATGCGCAGCTAGCAGTCCCCTTACTCTACTCGCGTAACTTTCTCTCACACAGCACAGGAGTGAACGGTTTGAAAGCTGCCAAGTTACTCGGGAACGAACATGTTCCTGAGAAGTGGCGTTCAGCAAAAACGCGGCACTAGATCCATGTGCTCCTATCAGGTGAATTGGAAATGAGTGCCTTGTACCATATCACATACCCTCTCCAGAACCTCTGATCAGCTATTTTGCTCTGTTACCATTTACCTTGCTGTGTGTGAGTGCAAGGATGTACAGAATCACTTTCTCATCATGAACGCACTCAATGAAAGCACAGAACTATGACAGCTATGAAATACACTTTCTTGTAACTGCGGCCGTCAGCTAGCTTTAGCCCTAGACCTAAACCTACCTGTAACATGAACCCAAACCCTAACCCTAACCCTATCGCAAACCCTGTTCCTAACCCTAACCCTAACCCTACCCTTAACCCTAACCCTAACCCTAATAATAAAGCTCACCCTTACCGTAATCCTAATGCTAGCCCTAACCCTAACTGTATCTTTAAACGGGAGGTGTCTGATATATCAGAGCTTTGCGTTGTGTCCTAACCAAAATGCTACTGAAATCATTTTCCATCGGCAGTGAACGAACAGGAACATAGCAGCATCTGAACTTTGCAGGACCATGAGCTGCGCGTGTGGGCTTTTCGCCGCTCTCTTTGTTCCAGCCAAATAGCAGAGTCCGAAGATTTCCTGCAGCTACTGCCTACTATGTCTTGTGGACAAAACTGTTTGTCGAACCTAGATATGCACATGAAGCTCACAGTCCACTGACTCTTTTCGACTGAATTTCCTTCTGCTAGAACAGCAAGGAATTCGTGCCCAGCTTCCAAACAACAAGGGAATCAGGATGTTTCACACAAGTGCCTTATTAGCAAATCTCATCTCCAGCGGGTAACACTAGGTCAAAGGACTCGGTTCAGTAGAGTGCGAAATGTAGCGGGTGCCGACAGAACCGGCCGACTTAGAAAGTCTCTTCTATGGGTTTTCTGTATGATCATCTCGGCGGTAACTTTGCTAGCCAGAGAGTTCCGGAATCACGTTCCCCAAACCCTGTGAGTGAACGGAAGCACAGGACTATGCCAACTATGAACTAGAGTAAGCTGGGCTACCACTGTTTTCGCCAAATTGTGCGTGCTGCGAGGAAAGCGTATCCGGACGTTGGAAGGCCGCTAGGCCATGCTACGTGACTTGGACTCCAAGTCTCTGAAGATCTAAGGGAATATGAATCCCAGAGTAGCCTGTGGGGCTCCCAGTGGAAGATAATACATTCGTGAGGATATGTTTGCTCCTCAAAATCACTCGGGAATCAACCTATTTCGTAGGAAGCGGGTTTTTTCCCCAAAGCCGTCTCCGGGTTCAGCGTCTTCTCAATGTTCCCATCTCAGTAGTAGATGTGATGGGAGAAGAAGACTGTAGCCTAAGAAACCATGGAGGCAATACTACGTCCCTCGGACTCCACCCGTTCGTGAAGCGTTCAAGGAGGAAGAAGCGAAAAGTACCTCAATGGCCTACCAGGGCATTCATTCCACTCTGAGAATACAGCAGTGAAGAGTTTGCGCTCCCATGCGTCATTCAGGGATTATATCAAGTCGTGCGAAAAGTGTTCTCAACACTAGCCATCCTCACTATTTGACGTGTTATCAATGTTCTCATTGCAGTAGGAGATGAAAGCGGTGGTGTCTCACATAGTACGTACTCTTGTCAGCATCCTGTCCAAGTACCTTGCTGCAATATAGGATCTCTGGCTCGTGTCATAGCCCAAGAGCTACGGAGATGATTTCCCGTCCGCAAAGGAGGGAGGGCTAGCATAGCACTTTGTGATCCTTGCAGGGGAATGAGCTTCCACAGTAGCGTTTTCTCCTAGGTCCTTTTTCCATCAGAAAAGCGTAGCCCCAGGAAGAAGAGGAGCCACAGCCTACTGCCTCACTTGGACCATACAGTGTTTGTAACGTAGCAATGCATGCGCAGCTAGCAGTCCCCTTACTCTACTCGCGTAACTTTCTCTCACACAGCACAGGAGTGAACGGTTTGAAAGCTGCCAAGTTACTCGGGAACGAACATGTTCCTGAGAAGTGGCGTTCAGCAAAAACGCGGCACTAGATCCATGTGCTCCTATCAGGTGAATTGGAAATGAGTGCCTTGTACCATATCACATACCCTCTCCAGAACCTCTGATCAGCTATTTTGCTCTGTTACCATTTACCTTGCTGTGTGTGAGTGCAAGGATGTACAGAATCACTTTCTCATCATGAACGCACTCAATGAAAGCACAGAACTATGACAGCTATGAAATACACTTTCTTGTAACTGCGGCCGTCAGCTAGCTTTAGCCCTAGACCTAAACCTACCTGTAACATGAACCCAAACCCTAACCCTAACCCTATCGCAAACCCTGTTCCTAACCCTAACCCTAACCCTACCCTTAACCCTAACCCTAACCCTAATAATAAAGCTCACCCTTACCGTAATCCTAATGCTAGCCCTAACCCTAACTGTATCTTTAAACGGGAGGTGTCTGATATATCAGAGCTTTGCGTTGTGTCCTAACCAAAATGCTACTGAAATCATTTTCCATCGGCAGTGAACGAACAGGAACATAGCAGCATCTGAACTTTGCAGGACCATGAGCTGCGCGTGTGGGCTTTTCGCCGCTCTCTTTGTTCCAGCCAAATAGCAGAGTCCGAAGATTTCCTGCAGCTACTGCCTACTATGTCTTGTGGACAAAACTGTTTGTCGAACCTAGATATGCACATGAAGCTCACAGTCCACTGACTCTTTTCGACTGAATTTCCTTCTGCTAGAACAGCAAGGAATTCGTGCCCAGCTTCCAAACAACAAGGGAATCAGGATGTTTCACACAAGTGCCTTATTAGCAAATCTCATCTCCAGCGGGTAACACTAGGTCAATGGACTCGGTTCAGTAGAGTGCGAAATGTAGCGGGTGCCGACAGAACCGGCCGACTTAGAAAGTCTCTTCTATGGGTTTTCTGTATGATCATCTCGGCGGTAACTTTGCTAGCCAGAGAGTTCCGGAATCACGTTCCCCGAACCGTGTGAGTGAACGGAAGCACAGGACTATGCCAACTATGAACTAGAGTAAGCTGGGCTACCACTGTTTTCGCCAAATTGTGCGTGCTGCGAGGAAAGCGTATCCGGACGTTGGAAGGCCGCTAGGCCATGCTACGTGACTTGGACTCCAAGTCTCTGAAGATCTAAGGGAATATGAATCCCAGAGTAGCCTGTGGGGCTCCCAGTGGAAGATAATACATTCGTGAGGATATGTTTGCTCCTCAAAATCACTCGGGAATCAACCTATTTCGTAGGAAGCGGGTTTTTCCCCCAAAGCCGTCTCCGGGTTCAGCGTCTTCTCAATGTTCCCATCTCAGTAGTAGATGTGATGGGAGAAGAAGACTGTAGCCTAAGAAACCATGGAGGCAATACTACGTCCCTCGGACTCCACCCGTTCGTGAAGCGTTCAAGGAGGAAGAAGCAAAAAGTACCTCAATGGCCTACCAGGGCATTCATTCCACTCTGAGAATACAGCAGTGAAGAGTTTGCGCTCCCATGCGTCATTCAGGGATTATATCAAGTCGTGCGAAAAGTGTTCTCAACACTAGCCATCCTCACTATTTGACGTGTTATCAATGTTCTCATTGCAGTAGGAGATGAAAGCGGTGGTGTCTCACATAGTACGTACTCTTGTCAGCATCCTGTCCAAGTACCTTGCTGCAATATAGGATCTCTGGCTCGTGTCATAGCCCAAGAGCTACGGAGATGATTTCCCGTCCGCAAAGGAGGGAGGGCTAGCATAGCACTTTGTGATCCTTGCAGGGGAATGAGCTTCCACAGTAGCGTTTTCTCCTAGGTCCTTTTTCCATCAGAAAAGCGTAGCCCCAGGAAGAAGAGGAGCCACAGCCTACTGCCTCACTTGGACCATACAGTGTTTGTAACGTAGCAATGCATGCGCAGCTAGCAGTCCCCTTACTCTACTCGCGTAACTTTCTCTCACACAGCACAGGAGTGAACGGTTTGAAAGCTGCCAAGTTACTCGGGAATGAACATGTTCCTGAGAAGTGGCGTTCAGCAAAAACGCGGCACTAGATCCATGTGCTCCTATCAGGTGAATTGGAAATGAGTGCCTTGTACCATATCACATACCCTCTCCAGAACCTCTGATCAGCTATTTTGCTCTGTTACCATTTACCTTGCTGTGTGTGAGTGCAAGGATGTACAGAATCACTTTCTCATCATGAACGCACTCAATGAAAGCACAGAACTATGACAGCTATGAAATACACTTTCTTGTAACTGCGGCCGTCAGCTAGCTTTAGCCCTAGACCTAAACCTACCTGTAACATGAACCCAAACCCTAACCCTAACCCTATCGCAAACCCTGTTCCTAACCCTAACCCTAACCCTACCCTTAACCCTAACCCTAACCCTAATAATAAAGCTCACCCTTACCGTAATCCTAATGCTAGCCCTAACCCTAACTGTATCTTTAAACGGGAGGTGTCTGATATATCAGAGCTTTGCGTTGTGTCCTAACCAAAATGCTACTGAAATCATTTTCCATCGGCAGTGAACGAACAGGAACATAGCAGCATCTGAACTTTGCAGGACCATGAGCTGCGCGTGTGGGCTTTTCGCCGCTCTCTTTGTTCCAGCCAAATAGCAGAGTCCGAAGATTTCCTGCAGCTACTGCCTACTATGTCTTGTGGACAAAACTGTTTGTCGAACCTAGATATGCACATGAAGCTCACAGTCCACTGACTCTTTTCGACTGAATTTCCTTCTGCTAGAACAGCAAGGAATTCGTGCCCAGCTTCCAAACAACAAGGGAATCAGGATGTTTCACACAAGTGCCTTATTAGCAAATTTCATCTCCAGCGGGTAACACTAGGTCAATGGACTCGGTTCAGTAGAGTGCGAAATGTAGCGGGTGCCGACAGAACCGGCCGACTTAGAAAGTCTCTTCTATGGGTTTTCTGTATGATCATCTCGGCGGTAACTTTGCTAGCCAGAGAGTTCCGGAATCACGTTCCCCAAACCCTGTGAGTGAACGGAAGCACAGGACTATGCCAACTATGAACTAGAGTAAGCTGGGCTACCACTGTTTTCGCCAAATTGTGCGTGCTGCGAGGAAAGCGTATCCGGACGTTGGAAGGCCGCTAGGCCATGCTACGTGACTTGGACTCCAAGTCTCTGAAGATCTAAGGGAATATGAATCCCAGAGTAGCCTGTGGGGCTCCCAGTGGAAGATAATACATTCGTGAGGATATGTTTGCTCCTCAAAATCACTCGGGAATCAACCTATTTCGTAGGAAGCGGGTTTTTCCCCCAAAGCCGTCTCCGGGTTCAGCGTCTTCTCAATGTTCCCATCTCAGTAGTAGATGTGATGGGAGAAGAAGACTGTAGCCTAAGAAACCATGGAGGCAATACTACGTCCCTCGGACTCCACCCGTTCGTGAAGCGTTCAAGGAGGAAGAAGCGAAAAGTACCTCAATGGCCTACCAGGGCATTCATTCCACTCTGAGAATACAGCAGTGAAGAGTTTGCGCTCCCATGCGTCATTCAGGGATTATATCAAGTCGTGCGAAAAGTGTTCTCAACACTAGCCATCCTCACTATTTGACGTGTTATCAATGTTCTCATTGCAGTAGGAGATGAAAGCGGTGGTGTCTCACATAGTACGTACTCTTGTCAGCATCCTGTCCAAGTACCTTGCTGCAATATAGGATCTCTGGCTCGTGTCATAGCCCAAGAGCTACGGAGATGATTTCCCGTCCGCAAAGGAGGGAGGGCTAGCATAGCACTTTGTGATCCTTGCAGGGGAATGAGCTTCCACAGTAGCGTTTTCTCCTAGGTCCTTTTTCCATCAGAAAAGCGTAGCCCCAGGAAGAAGAGGAGCCACAGCCTACTGCCTCACTTGGACCATACAGTGTTTGTAACGTAGCAATGCATGCGCAGCTAGCAGTCCCCTTACTCTACTCGCGTAACTTTCTCTCACACAGCACAGGAGTGAACGGTTTGAAAGCTGCCAAGTTACTCGGGAACGAACATGTTCCTGAGAAGTGGCGTTCAGCAAAAACGCGGCACTAGATCCATGTGCTCCTATCAGGTGAATTGGAAATGAGTGCCTTGTACCATATCACATACCCTCTCCAGAACCTCTGATCAGCTATTTTGCTCTGTTACCATTTACCTTGCTGTGTGTGAGTGCAAGGATGTACAGAATCACTTTCTCATCATGAACGCACTCAATGAAAGCACAGAACTATGACAGCTATGAAATACACTTTCTTGTAACTGCGGCCGTCAGCTAGCTTTAGCCCTAGACCTAAACCTACCTGTAACATGAACCCAAACCCTAACCCTAACCCTATCGCAAACCCTGTTCCTAACCCTAACCCTAACCCTACCCTTAACCCTAACCCTAACCCTAATAATAAAGCTCACCCTTACCGTAATCCTAATGCTAGCCCTAACCCTAAGTGTATCTTTAAACGGGAGGTGTCTGATATATCAGAGCTTTGCGTTGTGTCCTAACCAAAATGCTACTGAAATCATTTTCCATCGGCAGTGAACGAACAGGAACATAGCAGCATCTGAACTTTGCAGGACCATGAGCTGCGCGTGTGGGCTTTTCGCCGCTCTCTTTGTTCCAGCAAAATAGCAGAGTCCGAAGATTTCCTGCAGCTACTGCCTACTATGTCTTGTGGACAAAACTGTTTGTCGAACCTAGATATGCACATGAAGCTCACAGTCCACTGACTCTTTTCGACTGAATTTCCTTCTGCTAGAACAGCAAGGAATTCGTGCCCAGCTTCCAAACAACAAGGGAATCAGGATGTTTCACACAAGTGCCTTATTAGCAAATCTCATCTCCAGCGGGTAACACTAGGTCAATGGACTCGGTTCAGTAGAGTGCGAAATGTAGCGGGTGCCGACAGAACCGGCCGACTTAGAAAGTCTCTTCTATGGGTTTTCTGTATGATCATCTCGGCGGTAACTTTGCAAGCCAGAGAGTTCCGGAATCACGTTCCCCGAACCGTGTGAGTGAACGGAAGCACAGGACTATGCCAACTATGAACTAGAGTAAGCTGGGCTACCACTGTTTTCGCCAAATTGTGCGTGCTGCGAGGAAAGCGTATCCGGACGTTGGAAGGCCGCTAGGCCATGCTACGTGACTTGGACTCCAAGTCTCTGAAGATCTAAGGGAATATGAATCCCAGAGTAGCCTGTGGGGCTCCCACTGGAAGATAATACATTCGTGAGGATATGTTTGCTCCTCAAAATCACTCGGGAATCAACCTATTTCGTAGGAAGCGGGTTTTTCCCCCAAAGCCGTCTCCGGGTTCAGCGTCTTCTCAATGTTCCCATCTCAGTAGTAGATGTGATGGGAGAAGAAGACTGTAGCCTAAGAAACCATGGAGGCAATACTACGTCCCTCGGACTCCACCCGTTCGTGAAGCGTTCAAGGAGGAAGAAGCGAAAAGTACCTCAATGGCCTACCAGGGCATTCATTCCACTCTGAGAATACAGCAGTGAAGAGTTTGCGCTCCCATGCGTCATTCAGGGATTATATCAAGTCGTGCGAAAAGTGTTCTCAACACTAGCCATCCTCACTATTTGACGTGTTATCAATGTTCTCATTGCAGTAGGAGATGAAAGCGGTGGTGTCTCACATAGTACGTACTCTTGTCAGCATCCTGTCCAAGTACCTTGCTGCAATATAGGATCTCTGGCTCGTGTCATAGCCCAAGAGCTACGGAGATGATTTCCCGTCCGCAAAGGAGGGAGGGCTAGCATAGCACTTTGTGATCCTTGCAGGGGAATGAGCTTCCACAGTAGCGTTTTCTCCTAGGTCCTTTTTCCATCAGAAAAGCGTAGCCCCAGGAAGAAGAGGAGCCACAGCCTACTGCCTCACTTGGACCATACAGTGTTTGTAACGTAGCAATGCATGCGCAGCTAGCAGTCCCCTTACTCTACTCGCGTAACTTTCTCTCACACAGCACAGGAGTGAACGGTTTGAAAGCTGCCAAGTTACTCGGGAACGAACATGTTCCTGAGAAGTGGCGTTCAGCAAAAACGCGGCACTAGATCCATGTGCTCCTATCAGGTGAATTGGAAATGAGTGCCTTGTACCATATCACATACCCTCTCCAGAACCTCTGATCAGCTATTTTGCTCTGTTACCATTTACCTTGCTGTGTGTGAGTGCAAGGATGTACAGAATCACTTTCTCATCATGAACGCACTCAATGAAAGCACAGAACTATGACAGCTATGAAATACACTTTCTTGTAACTGCGGCCGTCAGCTAGCTTTAGCCCTAGACCTAAACCTACCTGTAACATGAACCCAAACCCTAACCCTAACCCTATCGCAAACCCTGTTCCTAACCCTAACCCTAACCCTACCCTTAACCCTAACCCTAACCCTAATAATAAAGCTCACCCTTACCGTAATCCTAATGCTAGCCCTAACCCTAAGTGTATCTTTAAACGGGAGGTGTCTGATATATCAGAGCTTTGCGTTGTGTCCTAACCAAAATGCTACTGAAATCATTTTCCATCGGCAGTGAACGAACAGGAACATAGCAGCATCTGAACTTTGCAGGACCATGAGCTGCGCGTGTGGGCTTTTCGCCGCTCTCTTTGTTCCAGCCAAATAGCAGAGTCCGAAGATTTCCTGCAGCTACTGCCTACTATGTCTTGTGGACAAAACTGTTTGTCGAACCTAGATATGCACATGAAGCTCACAGTCCACTGACTCTTTTCGACTGAATTTCCTTCTGCTAGAACAGCAAGGAATTCGTGCCCAGCTTCCAAACAACAAGGGAATCAGGATGTTTCACACAAGTGCCTTATTAGCAAATTTCATCTCCAGCGGGTAACACTAGGTCAATGGACTCGGTTCAGTAGAGTGCGAAATGTAGCGGGTGCCGACAGAACCGGCCGACTTAGAAAGTCTCTTCTATGGGTTTTCTGTATGATCATCTCGGCGGTAACTTTGCTAGCCAGAGAGTTCCGGAATCACGTTCCCCGAACCGTGTGAGTGAACGGAAGCACAGGACTATGCCAACTATGAACTAGAGTAAGCTGGGCTACCACTGTTTTCGCCAAATTGTGCGTGCTGCGAGGAAAGCGTATCCGGACGTTGGAAGGCCGCTAGGCCATGCTACGTGACTTGGACTCCAAGTCTCTGAAGATCTAAGGGAATATGAATCCCAGAGTAGCCTGTGGGGCTCCCACTGGAAGATAATACATTCGTGAGGATATGTTTGCTCCTCAAAATCACTCGGGAATCAACCTATTTCGTAGGAAGCGGGTTTTTCCCCCAAAGCCGTCTCCGGGTTCAGCGTCTTCTCAATGTTCCCATCTCAGTAGTAGATGTGATGGGAGAAGAAGACTGTAGCCTAAGAAACCATGGAGGCAATACTACGTCCCTCGGACTCCACCCGTTCGTGAAGCGTTCAAGGAGGAAGAAGCGAAAAGTACCTCAATGGCCTACCAGGGCATTCATTCCACTCTGAGAATACAGCAGTGAAGAGTTTGCGCTCCCATGCGTCATTCAGGGATTATATCAAGTCGTGCGAAAAGTGTTCTCAACACTAGCCATCCTCACTATTTGACGTGTTATCAATGTTCTCATTGCAGTAGGAGATGAAAGCGGTGGTGTCTCACATAGTACGTACTCTTGTCAGCATCCTGTCCAAGTACCTTGCTGCAATATAGGATCTCTGGCTCGTGTCATAGCCCAAGAGCTACGGAGATGATTTCCCGTCCGCAAAGGAGGGAGGGCTAGCATAGCACTTTGTGATCCTTGCAGGGGAATGAGCTTCCACAGTAGCGTTTTCTCCTAGGTCCTTTTTCCATCAGAAAAGCGTAGCCCCAGGAAGAAGAGGAGCCACAGCCTACTGCCTCACTTGGACCATACAGTGTTTGTAACGTAGCAATGCATGCGCAGCTAGCAGTCCCCTTACTCTACTCGCGTAACTTTCTCTCACACAGCACAGGAGTGAACGGTTTGAAAGCTGCCAAGTTACTCGGGAACGAACATGTTCCTGAGAAGTGGCGTTCAGCAAAAACGCGGCACTAGATCCATGTGCTCCTATCAGGTGAATTGGAAATGAGTGCCTTGTACCATATCACATACCCTCTCCAGAACCTCTGATCAGCTATTTTGCTCTGTTACCATTTACCTTGCTGTGTGTGAGTGCAAGGATGTACAGAATCACTTTCTCATCATGAACGCACTCAATGAAAGCACAGAACTATGACAGCTGTGAAATACACTTTCTTGTAACTGCGGCCGTCAGCTAGCTTTAGCCCTAGACCTCAACCTACCTGTAACATGAACCCAAACCCTAACCCTAACCCTATCGCAAACCCTGTTCCTAACCCTAACCCTAACCCTACCCTTAACCCTAACCCTAACCCTAATAATAAAGCTCACCCTTACCGTAATCCTAATGCTAGCCCTAACCCTAAGTGTATCTTTAAACGGGAGGTGTCTGATATATCAGAGCTTTGCGTTGTGTCCTAACCAAAATGCTACTGAAATCATTTTCCATCGGCAGTGAACGAACAGGAACATAGCAGCATCTGAACTTTGCAGGACCATGAGCTGCGCGTGTGGGCTTTTCGCCGCTCTCTTTGTTCCAGCCAAATAGCAGAGTCCGAAGATTTCCTGCAGCTACTGCCTACTATGTCTTGTGGACAAAACTGTTTGTCGAACCTAGATATGCACATGAAGCTCACAGTCCACTGACTCTTTTCGACTGAATTTCCTTCTGCTAGAACAGCAAGGAATTCGTGCCCAGCTTCCAAACAACAAGGGAATCAGGATGTTTCACACAAGTGCCTTATTAGCAAATTTCATCTCCAGCGGGTAACACTAGGTCAATGGACTCGGTTCAGTAGAGTGCGAAATGTAGCGGGTGCCGACAGAACCGGCCGACTTAGAAAGTCTCTTCTATGGGTTTTCTGTATGATCATCTCGGCGGTAACTTTGCTAGCCAGAGAGTTCCGGAATCACGTTCCCCGAACCGTGTGAGTGAACGGAAGCACAGGACTATGCCAACTATGAACTAGAGTAAGCTGGGCTACCACTGTTTTCGCCAAATTGTGCGTGCTGCGAGGAAAGCGTATCCGGACGTTGGAAGGCCGCTAGGCCATGCTACGTGACTTGGACTCCAAGTCTCTGAAGATCTAAGGGAATATGAATCCCAGAGTAGCCTGTGGGGCTCCCACTGGAAGATAATACATTCGTGAGGATATGTTTGCTCCTCAAAATCACTCGGGAATCAACCTATTTCGTAGGAAGCGGGTTTTTCCCCCAAAGCCGTCTCCGGGTTCAGCGTCTTCTCAATGTTCCCATCTCAGTAGTAGATGTGATGGGAGAAGAAGACTGTAGCCTAAGAAACCATGGAGGCAATACTACGTCCCTCGGACTCCACCCGTTCGTGAAGCGTTCAAGGAGGAAGAAGCGAAAAGTACCTCAATGGCCTACCAGGGCATTCATTCCACTCTGAGAATACAGCAGTGAAGAGTTTGCGCTCCCATGCGTCATTCAGGGATTATATCAAGTCGTGCGAAAAGTGTTCTCAACACTAGCCATCCTCACTATTTGACGTGTTATCAATGTTCTCATTGCAGTAGGAGATGAAAGCGGTGGTGTCTCACATAGTACGTACTCTTGTCAGCATCCTGTCCAAGTACCTTGCTGCAATATAGGATCTCTGGCTCGTGTCATAGCCCAAGAGCTACGGAGATGATTTCCCGTCCGCAAAGGAGGGAGGGCTAGCATAGCACTTTGTGATCCTTGCAGGGGAATGAGCTTCCACAGTAGCGTTTTCTCCTAGGTCCTTTTTCCATCAGAAAAGCGTAGCCCCAGGAAGAAGAGGAGCCACAGCCTACTGCCTCACTTGGACCATACAGTGTTTGTAACGTAGCAATGCATGCGCAGCTAGCAGTCCCCTTACTCTACTCGCGTAACTTTCTCTCACACAGCACAGGAGTGAACGGTTTGAAAGCTGCCAAGTTACTCGGGAACGAACATGTTCCTGAGAAGTGGCGTTCAGCAAAAACGCGGCACTAGATCCATGTGCTCCTATCAGGTGAATTGGAAATGAGTGCCTTGTACCATATCACATACCCTCTCCAGAACCTCTGATCAGCTATTTTGCTCTGTTACCATTTACCTTGCTGTGTGTGAGTGCAAGGATGTACAGAATCACTTTCTCATCATGAACGCACTCAATGAAAGCACAGAACTATGACAGCTATGAAATACACTTTCTTGTAACTGCGGCCGTCAGCTAGCTTTAGCCCTAGACCTAAACCTACCTGTAACATGAACCCAAACCCTAACCCTAACCCTATCGCAAACCCTGTTCCTAACCCTAACCCTAACCCTACCCTTAACCCTAACCCTAACCCTAATAATAAAGCTCACCCTTACCGTAATCCTAATGCTAGCCCTAACCCTAAGTGTATCTTTAAACGGGAGGTGTCTGATATATCAGAGCTTTGCGTTGTGTCCTAACCAAAATGCTACTGAAATCATTTTCCATCGGCAGTGAACGAACAGGAACATAGCAGCATCTGAACTTTGCAGGACCATGAGCTGCGCGTGTGGGCTTTTCGCCGCTCTCTTTGTTCCAGCCAAATAGCAGAGTCCGAAGATTTCCTGCAGCTACTGCCTACTATGTCTTGTGGACAAAACTGTTTGTCGAACCTAGATATGCACATGAAGCTCACAGTCCACTGACTCTTTTCGACTGAATTTCCTTCTGCTAGAACAGCAAGGAATTCGTGCCCAGCTTCCAAACAACAAGGGAATCAGGATGTTTCACACAAGTGCCTTATTAGCAAATTTCATCTCCAGCGGGTAACACTAGGTCAATGGACTCGGTTCAGTAGAGTGCGAAATGTAGCGGGTGCCGACAGAACCGGCCGACTTAGAAAGTCTCTTCTATGGGTTTTCTGTATGATCATCTCGGCGGTAACTTTGCTAGCCAGAGAGTTCCGGAATCACGTTCCCCGAACCGTGTGAGTGAACGGAAGCACAGGACTATGCCAACTATGAACTAGAGTAAGCTGGGCTACCACTGTTTTCGCCAAATTGTGCGTGCTGCGAGGAAAGCGTATCCGGACGTTGGAAGGCCGCTAGGCCATGCTACGTGACTTGGACTCCAAGTCTCTGAAGATCTAAGGGAATATGAATCCCAGAGTAGCCTGTGGGGCTCCCACTGGAAGATAATACATTCGTGAGGATATGTTTGCTCCTCAAAATCACTCGGGAATCAACCTATTTCGTAGGAAGCGGGTTTTTCCCCCAAAGCCGTCTCCGGGTTCAGCGTCTTCTCAATGTTCCCATCTCAGTAGTAGATGTGATGGGAGAAGAAGACTGTAGCCTAAGAAACCATGGAGGCAATACTACGTCCCTCGGACTCCACCCGTTCGTGAAGCGTTCAAGGAGGAAGAAGCGAAAAGTACCTCAATGGCCTACCAGGGCATTCATTCCACTCTGAGAATACAGCAGTGAAGAGTTTGCGCTCCCATGCGTCATTCAGGGATTATATCAAGTCGTGCGAAAAGTGTTCTCAACACTAGCCATCCTCACTATTTGACGTGTTATCAATGTTCTCATTGCAGTAGGAGATGAAAGCGGTGGTGTCTCACATAGTACGTACTCTTGTCAGCATCCTGTCCAAGTACCTTGCTGCAATATAGGATCTCTGGCTCGTGTCATAGCCCAAGAGCTACGGAGATGATTTCCCGTCCGCAAAGGAGGGAGGGCTAGCATAGCACTTTGTGATCCTTGCAGGGGAATGAGCTTCCACAGTAGCGTTTTCTCCTAGGTCCTTTTTCCATCAGAAAAGCGTAGCCCCAGGAAGAAGAGGAGCCACAGCCTACTGCCTCACTTGGACCATACAGTGTTTGTAACGTAGCAATGCATGCGCAGCTAGCAGTCCCCTTACTCTACTCGCGTAACTTTCTCTCACACAGCACAGGAGTGAACGGTTTGAAAGCTGCCAAGTTACTCGGGAACGAACATGTTCCTGAGAAGTGGCGTTCAGCAAAAACGCGGCACTAGATCCATGTGCTCCTATCAGGTGAATTGGAAATGAGTGCCTTGTACCATATCACATACCCTCTCCAGAACCTCTGATCAGCTATTTTGCTCTGTTATCATTTACCTTGCTGTGTTTGAGTGCAAGGATGTACAGAATCACTTTCTCATCATGAACGCACTCAGTGAAAGCACAGAACTATGACCGCTGTGAAATACACTTTCTTGTAACTGCGGCCGTCAGCTAGCTTTAGCCCTAGACCTAAACCTACCTGTAACATGAACCCAAACCCTAACCCTAACCCTATCGCAAACCCTGTTCCTAACCCTAACCCTAACCCTACCCTTAACCCTAACCCTAACCCTAATAATAAAGCTCACCCTTACCGTAATCCTAATGCTAGCCCTAACCCTAAGTGTATCTTTAAACGGGAGGTGTCTGATATATCAGAGCTTTGCATTGTGTCCTAACCAAAATGCTACTGAAATCATTTTCCATCGGCAGTGAACGAACAGGAACATAGCAGCATCTGAACTTTGCAGGACCATGAGCTGCGCGTGTGGGCTTTTCGCCGCTCTCTTTGTTCCAGCCAAATAGCAGAGTCCGAAGATTTCCTGCAGCTACTGCCTACTATGTCTTGTGGACAAAACTGTTTGTCGAACCTAGATATGCACATGAAGCTCACAGTCCACTGACTCTTTTCGACTGAATTTCCTTCTGCTAGAACAGCAAGGAATTCGTGCCCAGCTTCCAAACAACAAGGGAATCAGGATGTTTCACACAAGTGCCTTATTAGCAAATTTCATCTCCAGCGGGTAACACTAGGTCAATGGACTCGGTTCAGTAGAGTGCGAAATGTAGCGGGTGCCGACAGAACCGGCCGACTTAGAAAGTCTCTTCTATGGGTTTTCTGTATGATCATCTCGGCGGTAACTTTGCTAGCCAGAGAGTTCCGGAATCACGTTCCCCGAACCGTGTGAGTGAACGGAAGCACAGGACTATGCCAACTATGAACTAGAGTAAGCTGGGCTACCACTGTTTTCGCCAAATTGTGCGTGCTGCGAGGAAAGCGTATCCGGACGTTGGAAGGCCGCTAGGCCATGCTACGTGACTTGGACTCCAAGTCTCTGAAGATCTAAGGGAATATGAATCCCAGAGTAGCCTGTGGGGCTCCCACTGGAAGATAATACATTCGTGAGGATATGTTTGCTCCTCAAAATCACTCGGGAATCAACCTATTTCGTAGGAAGCGGGTTTTTCCCCCAAAGCCGTCTCCGGGTTCAGCGTCTTCTCAATGTTCCCATCTCAGTAGTAGATGTGATGGGAGAAGAAGACTGTAGCCTAAGAAACCATGGAGGCAATACTACGTCCCTCGGACTCCACCCGTTCGTGAAGCGTTCAAGGAGGAAGAAGCGAAAAGTACCTCAATGGCCTACCAGGGCATTCATTCCACTCTGAGAATACAGCAGTGAAGAGTTTGCGCTCCCATGCGTCATTCAGGGATTATATCAAGTCGTGCGAAAAGTGTTCTCAACACTAGCCATCCTCACTATTTGACGTGTTATCAATGTTCTCATTGCAGTAGGAGATGAAAGCGGTGGTGTCTCACATAGTACGTACTCTTGTCAGCATCCTGTCCAAGTACCTTGCTGCAATATAGGATCTCTGGCTCGTGTCATAGCCCAAGAGCTACGGAGATGATTTCCCGTCCGCAAAGGAGGGAGGGCTAGCATAGCACTTTGTGATCCTTGCAGGGGAATGAGCTTCCACAGTAGCGTTTTCTCCTAGGTCCTTTTTCCATCAGAAAAGCGTAGCCCCAGGAAGAAGAGGAGCCACAGCCTACTGCCTCACTTGGACCATACAGTGTTTGTAACGTAGCAATGCATGCGCAGCTAGCAGTCCCCTTACTCTACTCGCGTAACTTTCTCTCACACAGCACAGGAGTGAACGGTTTGAAAGCTGCCAAGTTACTCGGGAACGAACATGTTCCTGAGAAGTGGCGTTCAGCAAAAACGCGGCACTAGATCCATGTGCTCCTATCAGGTGAATTGGAAATGAGTGCCTTGTACCATATCACATACCCTCTCCAGAACCTCTGATCAGCTATTTTGCTCTGTTACCATTTACCTTGCTGTGTGTGAGTGCAAGGATGTACAGAATCACTTTCTCATCATGAACGCACTCAATGAAAGCACAGAACTATGACAGCTATGAAATACACTTTCTTGTAACTGCGGCCGTCAGCTAGCTTTAGCCCTAGACCTAAACCTACCTGTAACATGAACCCAAACCCTAACCCTAACCCTATCGCAAACCCTGTTCCTAACCCTAACCCTAACCCTACCCTTAACCCTAACCCTAACCCTAATAATAAAGCTCACCCTTACCGTAATCCTAATGCTAGCCCTAACCCTAAGTGTATCTTTAAACGGGAGGTGTCTGATATATCAGAGCTTTGCGTTGTGTCCTAACCAAAATGCTACTGAAATCATTTTCCATCGGCAGTGAACGAACAGGAACATAGCAGCATCTGAACTTTGCAGGACCATGAGCTGCGCGTGTGGGCTTTTCGCCGCTCTCTTTGTTCCAGCCAAATAGCAGAGTCCGAAGATTTCCTGCAGCTACTGCCTACTATGTCTTGTGGACAAAACTGTTTGTCGAACCTAGATATGCACATGAAGCTCACAGTCCACTGACTCTTTTCGACTGAATTTCCTTCTGCTAGAACAGCAAGGAATTCGTGCCCAGCTTCCAAACAACAAGGGAATCAGGATGTTTCACACAAGTGCCTTATTAGCAAATTTCATCTCCAGCGGGTAACACTAGGTCAATGGACTCGGTTCAGTAGAGTGCGAAATGTAGCGGGTGCCGACAGAACCGGCCGACTTAGAAAGTCTCTTCTATGGGTTTTCTGTATGATCATCTCGGCGGTAACTTTGCTAGCCAGAGAGTTCCGGAATCACGTTCCCCGAACCGTGTGAGTGAACGGAAGCACAGGACTATGCCAACTATGAACTAGAGTAAGCTGGGCTACCACTGTTTTCGCCAAATTGTGCGTGCTGCGAGGAAAGCGTATCCGGACGTTGGAAGGCCGCTAGGCCATGCTACGTGACTTGGACTCCAAGTCTCTGAAGATCTAAGGGAATATGAATCCCAGAGTAGCCTGTGGGGCTCCCACTGGAAGATAATACATTCGTGAGGATATGTTTGCTCCTCAAAATCACTCGGGAATCAACCTATTTCGTAGGAAGCGGGTTTTTCCCCCAAAGCCGTCTCCGGGTTCAGCGTCTTCTCAATGTTCCCATCTCAGTAGTAGATGTGATGGGAGAAGAAGACTGTAGCCTAAGAAACCATGGAGGCAATACTACGTCCCTCGGACTCCACCCGTTCGTGAAGCGTTCAAGGAGGAAGAAGCGAAAAGTACCTCAATGGCCTACCAGGGCATTCATTCCACTCTGAGAATACAGCAGTGAAGAGTTTGCGCTCCCATGCGTCATTCAGGGATTATATCAAGTCGTGCGAAAAGTGTTCTCAACACTAGCCATCCTCACTATTTGACGTGTTATCAATGTTCTCATTGCAGTAGGAGATGAAAGCGGTGGTGTCTCACATAGTACGTACTCTTGTCAGCATCCTGTCCAAGTACCTTGCTGCAATATAGGATCTCTGGCTCGTGTCATAGCCCAAGAGCTACGGAGATGATTTCCCGTCCGCAAAGGAGGGAGGGCTAGCATAGCACTTTGTGATCCTTGCAGGGGAATGAGCTTCCACAGTAGCGTTTTCTCCTAGGTCCTTTTTCCATCAGAAAAGCGTAGCCCCAGGAAGAAGAGGAGCCACAGCCTACTGCCTCACTTGGACCATACAGTGTTTGTAACGTAGCAATGCATGCGCAGCTAGCAGTCCCCTTACTCTACTCGCGTAACTTTCTCTCACACAGCACAGGAGTGAACGGTTTGAAAGCTGCCAAGTTACTCGGGAACGAACATGTTCCTGAGAAGTGGCGTTCAGCAAAAACGCGGCACTAGATCCATGTGCTCCTATCAGGTGAATTGGAAATGAGTGCCTTGTACCATATCACATACCCTCTCCAGAACCTCTGATCAGCTATTTTGCTCTGTTACCATTTACCTTGCTGTGTGTGAGTGCAAGGATGTACAGAATCACTTTCTCATCATGAACGCACTCAATGAAAGCACAGAACTATGACAGCTATGAAATACACTTTCTTGTAACTGCGGCCGTCAGCTAGCTTTAGCCCTAGACCTAAACCTACCTGTAACATGAACCCAAACCCTAACCCTAACCCTATCGCAAACCCTGTTCCTAACCCTAACCCTAACCCTACCCTTAACCCTAACCCTAACCCTAATAATAAAGCTCACCCTTACCGTAATCCTAATGCTAGCCCTAACCCTAAGTGTATCTTTAAACGGGAGGTGTCTGATATATCAGAGCTTTGCGTTGTGTCCTAACCAAAATGCTACTGAAATCATTTTCCATCGGCAGTGAACGAACAGGAACATAGCAGCATCTGAACTTTGCAGGACCATGAGCTGCGCGTGTGGGCTTTTCGCCGCTCTCTTTGTTCCAGCCAAATAGCAGAGTCCGAAGATTTCCTGCAGCTACTGCCTACTATGTCTTGTGGACAAAACTGTTTGTCGAACCTAGATATGCACATGAAGCTCACAGTCCACTGACTCTTTTCGACTGAATTTCCTTCTGCTAGAACAGCAAGGAATTCGTGCCCAGCTTCCAAACAACAAGGGAATCAGGATGTTTCACACAAGTGCCTTATTAGCAAATTTCATCTCCAGCGGGTAACACTAGGTCAATGGACTCGGTTCAGTAGAGTGCGAAATGTAGCGGGTGCCGACAGAACCGGCCGACTTAGAAAGTCTCTTCTATGGGTTTTCTGTATGATCATCTCGGCGGTAACTTTGCTAGCCAGAGAGTTCCGGAATCACGTTCCCCGAACCGTGTGAGTGAACGGAAGCACAGGACTATGCCAACTATGAACTAGAGTAAGCTGGGCTACCACTGTTTTCGCCAAATTGTGCGTGCTGCGAGGAAAGCGTATCCGGACGTTGGAAGGCCGCTAGGCCATGCTACGTGACTTGGACTCCAAGTCTCTGAAGATCTAAGGGAATATGAATCCCAGAGTAGCCTGTGGGGCTCCCACTGGAAGATAATACATTCGTGAGGATATGTTTGCTCCTCAAAATCACTCGGGAATCAACCTATTTCGTAGGAAGCGGGTTTTTCCCCCAAAGCCGTCTCCGGGTTCAGCGTCTTCTCAATGTTCCCATCTCAGTAGTAGATGTGATGGGAGAAGAAGACTGTAGCCTAAGAAACCATGGAGGCAATACTACGTCCCTCGGACTCCACCCGTTCGTGAAGCGTTCAAGGAGGAAGAAGCGAAAAGTACCTCAATGGCCTACCAGGGCATTCATTCCACTCTGAGAATACAGCAGTGAAGAGTTTGCGCTCCCATGCGTCATTCAGGGATTATATCAAGTCGTGCGAAAAGTGTTCTCAACACTAGCCATCCTCACTATTTGACGTGTTATCAATGTTCTCATTGCAGTAGGAGATGAAAGCGGTGGTGTCTCACATAGTACGTACTCTTGTCAGCATCCTGTCCAAGTACCTTGCTGCAATATAGGATCTCTGGCTCGTGTCATAGCCCAAGAGCTACGGAGATGATTTCCCGTCCGCAAAGGAGGGAGGGCTAGCATAGCACTTTGTGATCCTTGCAGGGGAATGAGCTTCCACAGTAGCGTTTTCTCCTAGGTCCTTTTTCCATCAGAAAAGCGTAGCCCCAGGAAGAAGAGGAGCCACAGCCTACTGCCTCACTTGGACCATACAGTGTTTGTAACGTAGCAATGCATGCGCAGCTAGCAGTCCCCTTACTCTACTCGCGTAACTTTCTCTCACACAGCACAGGAGTGAACGGTTTGAAAGCTGCCAAGTTACTCGGGAACGAACATGTTCCTGAGAAGTGGCGTTCAGCAAAAACGCGGCACTAGATCCATGTGCTCCTATCAGGTGAATTGGAAATGAGTGCCTTGTACCATATCACATACCCTCTCCAGAACCTCTGATCAGCTATTTTGCTCTGTTACCATTTACCTTGCTGTGTGTGAGTGCAAGGATGTACAGAATCACTTTCTCATCATGAACGCACTCAATGAAAGCACAGAACTATGACAGCTATGAAATACACTTTCTTGTAACTGCGGCCGTCAGCTAGCTTTAGCCCTAGACCTAAACCTACCTGTAACATGAACCCAAACCCTAACCCTAACCCTATCGCAAACCCTGTTCCTAACCCTAACCCTAACCCTACCCTTAACCCTAACCCTAACCCTAATAATAAAGCTCACCCTTACCGTAATCCTAATGCTAGCCCTAACCCTAAGTGTATCTTTAAACGGGAGGTGTCTGATATATCAGAGCTTTGCGTTGTGTCCTAACCAAAATGCTACTGAAATCATTTTCCATCGGCAGTGAACGAACAGGAACATAGCAGCATCTGAACTTTGCAGGACCATGAGCTGCGCGTGTGGGCTTTTCGCCGCTCTCTTTGTTCCAGCCAAATAGCAGAGTCCGAAGATTTCCTGCAGCTACTGCCTACTATGTCTTGTGGACAAAACTGTTTGTCGAACCTAGATATGCACATGAAGCTCACAGTCCACTGACTCTTTTCGACTGAATTTCCTTCTGCTAGAACAGCAAGGAATTCGTGCCCAGCTTCCAAACAACAAGGGAATCAGGATGTTTCACACAAGTGCCTTATTAGCAAATTTCATCTCCAGCGGGTAACACTAGGTCAATGGACTCGGTTCAGTAGAGTGCGAAATGTAGCGGGTGCCGACAGAACCGGCCGACTTAGAAAGTCTCTTCTATGGGTTTTCTGTATGATCATCTCGGCGGTAACGTTGCTAGCCAGAGAGTTCCGGAATCACGTTCCCCAAACCGTGTGAGTGAACGGAAGCACAGGACTATGCCAACTATGAACTAGAGTAAGCTGGGCTACCACTGTTTTCGCCAAATTGTGCGTGCTGCGAGGAAAGCGTATCCGGACGTTGGAAGGCCGCTAGGCCATGCTACGTGACTTGGACTCCAAGTCTCTGAAGATCTAAGGGAATATGAATCCCAGAGTAGCCTGTGGGGCTCCCACTGGAAGATAATACATTCGTGAGGATATGTTTGCTCCTCAAAATCACTCGGGAATCAACCTATTTCGTAGGAAGCGGGTTTTTCCCCCAAAGCCGTCTCCGGGTTCAGCGTCTTCTCAATGTTCCCATCTCGGTAGTAGATGTGATGGGAGAAGAAGACTGTAGCCTAAGAAACCATGGAGGCAATACTACGTCCCTCGGACTCCACCCGTTCGTGAAGCGTTCAAGGAGGAAGAAGCGAAAAGTACCTCAATGGCCTACCAGGGCATTCATTCCACTCTGAGAATACAGCAGTGAAGAGTTTGCGCTCCCATGCGTCATTCAGGGATTATATCAAGTCGTGCGAAAAGTGTTCTCAACACTAGCCATCCTCACTATTTGACGTGTTATCAATGTTCTCATTGCAGTAGGAGATGAAAGCGGTGGTGTCTCACATAGTACGTACTCTTGTCAGCATCCTGTCCAAGTACCTTGCTGCAATATAGGATCTCTGGCTCGTGTCATAGCCCAAGAGCTACGGAGATGATTTCCCGTCCGCAAAGGAGGGAGGGCTAGCATAGCACTTTGTGATCCTTGCAGGGGAATGAGCTTCCACAGTAGCGTTTTCTCCTAGGTCCTTTTTCCATCAGAAAAGCGTAGCCCCAGGAAGAAGAGGAGCCACAGCCTACTGCCTCACTTGGACCATACAGTGTTTGTAACGTAGCAATGCATGCGCAGCTAGCAGTCCCCTTACTCTACTCGCGTAACTTTCTCTCACACAGCACAGGAGTGAACGGTTTGAAAGCTGCCAAGTTACTCGGGAACGAACATGTTCCTGAGAAGTGGCGTTCAGCAAAAACGCGGCACTAGATCCATGTGCTCCTATCAGGTGAATTGGAAATGAGTGCCTTGTACCATATCACATACCCTCTCCAGAACCTCTGATCAGCTATTTTGCTCTGTTACCATTTACCTTGCTGTGTGTGAGTGCAAGGATGTACAGAATCACTTTCTCATCATGAACGCACTCAATGAAAGCACAGAACTATGACAGCTATGAAATACACTTTCTTGTAACTGCGGCCGTCAGCTAGCTTTAGCCCTAGACCTAAACCTACCTGTAACATGAACCCAAACCCTAACCCTAACCCTATCGCAAACCCTGTTCCTAACCCTAACCCTAACCCTACCCTTAACCCTAACCCTAACCCTAATAATAAAGCTCACCCTTACCGTAATCCTAATGCTAGCCCTAACCCTAAGTGTATCTTTAAACGGGAGGTGTCTGATATATCAGAGCTTTGCGTTGTGTCCTAACCAAAATGCTACTGAAATCATTTTCCATCGGCAGTGAACGAACAGGAACATAGCAGCATCTGAACTTTGCAGGACCATGAGCTGCGCGTGTGGGCTTTTGGCCGCTCTCTTTGTTCCAGCCAAATAGCAGAGTCCGAAGATTTCCTGCAGCTACTGCCTACTATGTCTTGTGGACAAAACTGTTTGTCGAACCTAGATATGCACATGAAGCTCACAGTCCACTGACTCTTTTCGACTGAATTTCCTTCTGCTAGAACAGCAAGGAATTCGTGCCCAGCTTCCAAACAACAAGGGAATCAGGATGTTTCACACAAGTGCCTTATTAGCAAATTTCATCTCCAGCGGGTAACACTAGGTCAATGGACTCGGTTCAGTAGAGTGCGAAATGTAGCGGGTGCCGACAGAACCGGCCGACTTAGAAAGTCTCTTCTATGGGTTTTCTGTATGATCATCTCGGCGGTAACTTTGCTAGCCAGAGAGTTCCGGAATCACGTTCCCCAAACCGTGTGAGTGAACGGAAGCACAGGACTATGCCAACTATGAACTAGAGTAAGCTGGGCTACCACTGTTTTCGCCAAATTGTGCGTGCTGCGAGGAAAGCGTATCCGGACGTTGGAAGGCCGCTAGGCCATGCTACGTGACTTGGACTCCAAGTCTCTGAAGATCTAAGGGAATATGAATCCCAGAGTAGCCTGTGGGGCTCCCAGTGGAAGATAATACATTCGTGAGGATATGTTTGCTCCTCAAAATCACTCGGGAATCAACCTATTTCGTAGGAAGCGGGTTTTTCCCCCAAACCCGTCTCCGGGTTCAGCGTCTTCTCAATGTTCCCATCTCGGTAGTAGATGTGATGGGAGAAGAAGACTGTAGCCTAAGAAACCATGGAGGCAATACTACGTCCCTCGGACTCCACCCGTTCGTGAAGCGTTCAAGGAGGAAGAAGCGAAAAGTACCTCAATGGCCTACCAGGGCATTCATTCCACTCTGAGAATACAGCAGTGAAGAGTTTGCGCTCCCATGCGTCATTCAGGGATTATATCAAGTCGTGCGAAAAGTGTTCTCAACACTAGCCATCCTCACTATTTGACGTGTTATCAATGTTCTCATTGCAGTAGGAGATGAAAGCGGTGGTGTCTCACATAGTACGTACTCTTGTCAGCATCCTGTCCAAGTACCTTGCTGCAATATAGGATCTCTGGCTCGTGTCATAGCCCAAGAGCTACGGAGATGATTTCCCGTCCGCAAAGGAGGGAGGGCTAGCATAGCACTTTGTGATCCTTGCAGGGGAATGAGCTTCCACAGTAGCGTTTTCTCCTAGGTCCTTTTTCCATCAGAAAAGCGTAGCCCCAGGAAGAAGAGGAGCCACAGCCTACTGCCTCACTTGGACCATACAGTGTTTGTAACGTAGCAATGCATGCGCAGCTAGCAGTCCCCTTACTCTACTCGCGTAACTTTCTCTCACACAGCACAGGAGTGAACGGTTTGAAAGCTGCCAAGTTACTCGGGAACGAACATGTTCCTGAGAAGTGGCGTTCAGCAAAAACGCGGCACTAGATCCATGTGCTCCTATCAGGTGAATTGGAAATGACTGCCTTGTACCATATCACATACCCTCTCCAGAACCTCTGATCAGCTATTTTGCTCTGTTACCATTTACCTTGCTGTGTGTGAGTGCAAGGATGTACAGAATCACTTTCTCATCATGAACGCACTCAATGAAAGCACAGAACTATGACAGCTATGAAATACACTTTCTTGTAACTGCGGCCGTCAGCTAGCTTTAGCCCTAGACCTAAACCTACCTGTAACATGAACCCAAACCCTAACCCTAACCCTATCGCAAACCCTGTTCCTAACCCTAACCCTAACCCTACCCTTAACCCTAACCCTAACCCTAATAATAAAGCTCACCCTTACCGTAATCCTAATGCTAGCCCTAACCCTAAGTGTATCTTTAAACGGGAGGTGTCTGATATATCAGAGCTTTGCGTTGTGTCCTAACCAAAATGCTACTGAAATCATTTTCCATCGGCAGTGAACGAACAGGAACATAGCAGCATCTGAACTTTGCAGGACCATGAGCTGCGCGTGTGGGCTTTTCGCCGCTCTCTTTGTTCCAGCCAAATAGCAGAGTCCGAAGATTTCCTGCAGCTACTGCCTACTATGTCTTGTGGACAAAACTGTTTGTCGAACCTAGATATGCACATGAAGCTCACAGTCCACTGACTCTTTTCGACTGAATTTCCTTCTGCTAGAACAGCAAGGAATTCGTGCCCAGCTTCCAAACAACAAGGGAATCAGGATGTTTCACACAAGTGCCTTATTAGCAAATTTCATCTCCAGCGGGTAACACTAGGTCAATGGACTCGGTTCAGTAGAGTGCGAAATGTAGCGGGTGCCGACAGAACCGGCCGACTTAGAAAGTCTCTTCTATGGGTTTTCTGTATGATCATCTCGGCGGTAACTTTGCTAGCCAGAGAGTTCCGGAATCACGTTCCCCAAACCGTGTGAGTGAACGGAAGCACAGGACTATGCCAACTATGAACTAGAGTAAGCTGGGCTACCACTGTTTTCGCCAAATTGTGCGTGCTGCGAGGAAAGCGTATCCGGACGTTGGAAGGCCGCTAGGCCATGCTACGTGACTTGGACTCCAAGTCTCTGAAGATCTAAGGGAATATGAATCCCAGAGTAGCCTGTGGGGCTCCCAGTGGAAGATAATACATTCGTGAGGATATGTTTGCTCCTCAAAATCACTCGGGAATCAACCTATTTCGTAGGAAGCGGGTTTTTCCCCCAAACCCGTCTCCGGGTTCAGCGTCTTCTCAATGTTCCCATCTCGGTAGTAGATGTGATGGGAGAAGAAGACTGTAGCCTAAGAAACCATGGAGGCAATACTACGTCCCTCGGACTCCACCCGTTCGTGAAGCGTTCAAGGAGGAAGAAGCGAAAAGTACCTCAATGGCCTACCAGGGCATTCATTCCACTCTGAGAATACAGCAGTGAAGAGTTTGCGCTCCCATGCGTCATTCAGGGATTATATCAAGTCGTGCGAAAAGTGTTCTCAACACTAGCCATCCTCACTATTTGACGTGTTATCAATGTTCTCATTGCAGTAGGAGATGAAAGCGGTGGTGTCTCACATAGTACGTACTCTTGTCAGCATCCTGTCCAAGTACCTTGCTGCAATATAGGATCTCTGGCTCGTGTCATAGCCCAAGAGCTACGGAGATGATTTCCCGTCCGCAAAGGAGGGAGGGCTAGCATAGCACTTTGTGATCCTTGCAGGGGAATGAGCTTCCACAGTAGCGTTTTCTCCTAGGTCCTTTTTCCATCAGAAAAGCGTAGCCCCAGGAAGAAGAGGAGCCACAGCCTACTGCCTCACTTGGACCATACAGTGTTTGTAACGTAGCAATGCATGCGCAGCTAGCAGTCCCCTTACTCTACTCGCGTAACTTTCTCTCACACAGCACAGGAGTGAACGGTTTGAAAGCTGCCAAGTTACTCGGGAACGAACATGTTCCTGAGAAGTGGCGTTCAGCAAAAACGCGGCACTAGATCCATGTGCTCCTATCAGGTGAATTGGAAATGAGTGCCTTGTACCATATCACATACCCTCTCCAGAACCTCTGATCAGCTATTTTGCTCTGTTACCATTTACCTTGCTGTGTGTGAGTGCAAGGATGTACAGAATCACTTTCTCATCATGAACGCACTCAATGAAAGCACAGAACTATGACAGCTATGAAATACACTTTCTTGTAACTGCGGCCGTCAGCTAGCTTTAGCCCTAGACCTAAACCTACCTGTAACATGAACCCAAACCCTAACCCTAACCCTATCGCAAACCCTGTTCCTAACCCTAACCCTAACCCTACCCTTAACCCTAACCCTAACCCTAATAATAAAGCTCACCCTTACCGCAATCCTAATGCTAGCCCTAACCCTAACTGTATCTTTAAACGGGAGGTGTCTGATATATCAGAGCTTTGCGTTGTGTCCTAACCAAAATGCTACTGAAATCATTTTCCATCGGCAGTGAACGAACAGGAACATAGCAGCATCTGAACTTTGCAGGACCATGAGCTGCGCGTGTGGGCTTTTCGCCGCTCTCTTTGTTCCAGCCAAATAGCAGAGTCCGAAGATTTCCTGCAGCTACTGCCTACTATGTCTTGTGGACAAAACTGTTTGTCGAACCTAGATATGCACATGAAGCTCACAGTCCACTGACTCTTTTCGACTGAATTTCCTTCTGCTAGAACAGCAAGGAATTCGTGCCCAGCTTCCAAACAACAAGGGAATCAGGATGTTTCACACAAGTGCCTTATTAGCAAATTTCATCTCCAGCGGGTAACACTAGGTCAATGGACTCGGTTCAGTAGAGTGCGAAATGTAGCGGGTGCCGACAGAACCGGCCGACTTAGAAAGTCTCTTCTATGGGTTTTCTGTATGATCATCTCGGCGGTAACTTTGCTAGCCAGAGAGTTCCGGAATCACGTTCCCCAAACCGTGTGAGTGAACGGAAGCACAGGACTATGCCAACTATGAACTAGAGTAAGCTGGGCTACCACTGTTTTCGCCAAATTGTGCGTGCTGCGAGGAAAGCGTATCCGGACGTTGGAAGGCCGCTAGGCCATGCTACGTGACTTGGACTCCAAGTCTCTGAAGATCTAAGGGAATATGAATCCCAGAGTAGCCTGTGGGGCTCCCAGTGGAAGATAATACATTCGTGAGGATATGTTTGCTCCTCAAAATCACTCGGGAATCAACCTATTTCGTAGGAAGCGGGTTTTTCCCCCAAAGCCGTCTCCGGGTTCAGAGTCTTCTCAATGTTCCCATCTCGGTAGTAGATGTGATGGGAGAAGAAGACTGTAGCCTAAGAAACCATGGAGGCAATACTACGTCCCTCGGACTCCACCCGTTCGTGAAGCGTTCAAGGAGGAAGAAGCGAAAAGTACCTCAATGGCCTACCAGGGCATTCATTCCACTCTGAGAATACAGCAGTGAAGAGTTTGCGCTCCCATGCGTCATTCAGGGATTATATCAAGTCGTGCGAAAAGTGTTCTCAACACTAGCCATCCTCACTATTTGACGTGTTATCAATGTTCTCATTGCAGTAGGAGATGAAAGCGGTGGTGTCTCACATAGTACGTACTCTTGTCAGCATCCTGTCCAAGTACCTTGCTGCAATATAGGATCTCTGGCTCGTGTCATAGCCCAAGAGCTACGGAGATGATTTCCCGTCCGCAAAGGAGGGAGGGCTAGCATAGCACTTTGTGATCCTTGCAGGGGAATGAGCTTCCACAGTAGCGTTTTCTCCTAGGTCCTTTTTCCATCAGAAAAGCGTAGCCCCAGGAAGAAGAGGAGCCACAGCCTACTGCCTCACTTGGACCATACAGTGTTTGTAACGTAGCAATGCATGCGCAGCTAGCAGTCCCCTTAATCTACTCGCGTAACTTTCTCTCACACAGCACAGGAGTGAACGGTTTGAAAGCTGCCAAGTTACTCGGGAACGAACATGTTCCTGAGAAGTGGCGTTCAGCAAAAACGCGGCACTAGATCCATGTGCTCCTATCAGGTGAATTGGAAATGACTGCCTTGTACCATATCACATACCCTCTCCAGAACCTCTGATCAGCTATTTTGCTCTGTTACCATTTACCTTGCTGTGTGTGAGTGCAAGGATGTACAGAATCACTTTCTCATCATGAACGCACTCAATGAAAGCACAGAACTATGACAGCTATGAAATACACTTTCTTGTAACTGCGGCCGTCAGCTAGCTTTAGCCCTAGACCTAAACCTACCTGTAACATGAACCCAAACCCTAACCCTAACCCTATCGCAAACCCTGTTCCTAACCCTAACCCTAACCCTACCCTTAACCCTAACCCTAACCCTAATAATAAAGCTCACCCTTACCGCAATCCTAATGCTAGCCCTAACCCTAAGTGTATCTTTAAACGGGAGGTGTCTGATATATCAGAGCTTTGCGTTGTGTCCTAACCAAAATGCTACTGAAATCATTTTCCATCGGCAGTGAACGAACAGGAACATAGCAGCATCTGAACTTTGCAGGACCATGAGCTGCGCGTGTGGGCTTTTCGCCGCTCTCTTTGTTCCAGCCAAATAGCAGAGTCCGAAGATTTCCTGCAGCTACTGCCTACTATGTCTTGTGGACAAAACTGTTTGTCGAACCTAGATATGCACATGAAGCTCACAGTCCACTGACTCTTTTCGACTGAATTTCCTTCTGCTAGAACAGCAAGGAATTCGTGCCCAGCTTCCAAACAACAAGGGAATCAGGATGTTTCACACAAGTGCCTTATTAGCAAATTTCATCTCCAGCGGGTAACACTAGGTCAATGGACTCGGTTCAGTAGAGTGCGAAATGTAGCGGGTGCCGACAGAACCGGCCGACTTAGAAAGTCTCTTCTATGGGTTTTCTGTATGATCATCTCGGCGGTAACTTTGCTAGCCAGAGAGTTCCGGAATCACGTTCCCCGAACCGTGTGAGTGAACGGAAGCACAGGACTATGCCAACTATGAACTAGAGTAAGCTGGGCTACCACTGTTTTCGCCAAATTGTGCGTGCTGCGAGGAAAGCGTATCCGGACGTTGGAAGGCCGCTAGGCCATGCTACGTGACTTGGACTCCAAGTCTCTGAAGATCTAAGGGAATATGAATCCCAGAGTAGCCTGTGGGGCTCCCAGTGGAAGATAATACATTCGTGAGGATATGTTTGCTCCTCAAAATCACTCGGGAATCAACCTATTTCGTAGGAAGCGGGTTTTTCCCCCAAACCCGTCTCCGGGTTCAGCGTCTTCTCAATGTTCCCATCTCGGTAGTAGATGTGATGGGAGAAGAAGACTGTAGCCTAAGAAACCATGGAGGCAATACTACGTCCCTCGGACTCCACCCGTTCGTGAAGCGTTCAAGGAGGAAGAAGCGAAAAGTACCTCAATGGCCTACCAGGGCATTCATTCCACTCTGAGAATACAGCAGTGAAGAGTTTGCGCTCCCATGCGTCATTCAGGGATTATATCAAGTCGTGCGAAAAGTGTTCTCAACACTAGCCATCCTCACTATTTGACGTGTTATCAATGTTCTCATTGCAGTAGGAGATGAAAGCGGTGGTGTCTCACATAGTACGTACTCTTGTCAGCATCCTGTCCAAGTACCTTGCTGCAATATAGGATCTCTGGCTCGTGTCATAGCCCAAGAGCTACGGAGATGATTTCCCGTCCGCAAAGGAGGGAGGGCTAGCATAGCACTTTGTGATCCTTGCAGGGGAATGAGCTTCCACAGTAGCGTTTTCTCCTAGGTCCTTTTTCCATCAGAAAAGCGTAGCCCCAGGAAGAAGAGGAGCCACAGCCTACTGCCTCACTTGGACCATACAGTGTTTGTAACGTAGCAATGCATGCGCAGCTAGCAGTCCCCTTACTCTACTCGCGTAACTTTCTCTCACACAGCACAGGAGTGAACGGTTTGAAAGCTGCCAAGTTACTCGGGAACGAACATGTTCCTGAGAAGTGGCGTTCAGCAAAAACGCGGCACTAGATCCATGTGCTCCTATCAGGTGAATTGGAAATGACTGCCTTGTACCATATCACATACCCTCTCCAGAACCTCTGATCAGCTATTTTGCTCTGTTACCATTTACCTTGCTGTGTGTGAGTGCAAGGATGTACAGAATCACTTTCTCATCATGAACGCACTCAATGAAAGCACAGAACTATGACAGCTATGAAATACACTTTCTTGTAACTGCGGCCGTCAGCTAGCTTTAGCCCTAGACCTAAACCTACCTGTAACATGAACCCAAACCCTAACCCTAACCCTATCGCAAACCCTGTTCCTAACCCTAACCCTAACCCTACCCTTAACCCTAACCCTAACCCTAATAATAAAGCTCACCCTTACCGTAATCCTAATGCTAGCCCTAACCCTAAGTGTATCTTTAAACGGGAGGTGTCTGATATATCAGAGCTTTGCGTTGTGTCCTAACCAAAATGCTACTGAAATCATTTTCCATCGGCAGTGAACGAACAGGAACATAGCAGCATCTGAACTTTGCAGGACCATGAGCTGCGCGTGTGGGCTTTTGGCCGCTCTCTTTGTTCCAGCCAAATAGCAGAGTCCGAAGATTTCCTGCAGCTACTGCCTACTATGTCTTGTGGACAAAACTGTTTGTCGAACCTAGATATGCACATGAAGCTCACAGTCCACTGACTCTTTTCGACTGAATTTCCTTCTGCTAGAACAGCAAGGAATTCGTGCCCAGCTTCCAAACAACAAGGGAATCAGGATGTTTCACACAAGTGCCTTATTAGCAAATTTCATCTCCAGCGGGTAACACTAGGTCAATGGACTCGGTTCAGTAGAGTGCGAAATGTAGCGGGTGCCGACAGAACCGGCCGACTTAGAAAGTCTCTTCTATGGGTTTTCTGTATGATCATCTCGGCGGTAACTTTGCTAGCCAGAGAGTTCCGGAATCACGTTCCCCGAACCGTGTGAGTGAACGGAAGCACAGGACTATGCCAACTATGAACTAGAGTAAGCTGGGCTACCACTGTTTTCGCCAAATTGTGCGTGCTGCGAGGAAAGCGTATCCGGACGTTGGAAGGCCGCTAGGCCATGCTACGTGACTTGGACTCCAAGTCTCTGAAGATCTAAGGGAATATGAATCCCAGAGTAGCCTGTGGGGCTCCCAGTGGAAGATAATACATTCGTGAGGATATGTTTGCTCCTCAAAATCACTCGGGAATCAACCTATTTCGTAGGAAGCGGGTTTTTCCCCCAAACCCGTCTCCGGGTTCAGCGTCTTCTCAATGTTCCCATCTCGGTAGTAGATGTGATGGGAGAAGAAGACTGTAGCCTAAGAAACCATGGAGGCAATACTACGTCCCTCGGACTCCACCCGTTCGTGAAGCGTTCAAGGAGGAAGAAGCGAAAAGTACCTCAATGGCCTACCAGGGCATTCATTCCACTCTGAGAATACAGCAGTGAAGAGTTTGCGCTCCCATGCGTCATTCAGGGATTATATCAAGTCGTGCGAAAAGTGTTCTCAACACTAGCCATCCTCACTATTTGACGTGTTATCAATGTTCTCATTGCAGTAGGAGATGAAAGCGGTGGTGTCTCACATAGTACGTACTCTTGTCAGCATCCTGTCCAAGTACCTTGCTGCAATATAGGATCTCTGGCTCGTGTCATAGCCCAAGAGCTACGGAGATGATTTCCCGTCCGCAAAGGAGGGAGGGCTAGCATAGCACTTTGTGATCCTTGCAGGGGAATGAGCTTCCACAGTAGCGTTTTCTCCTAGGTCCTTTTTCCATCAGAAAAGCGTAGCCCCAGGAAGAAGAGGAGCCACAGCCTACTGCCTCACTTGGACCATACAGTGTTTGTAACGTAGCAATGCATGCGCAGCTAGCAGTCCCCTTACTCTACTCGCGTAACTTTCTCTCACACAGCACAGGAGTGAACGGTTTGAAAGCTGCCAAGTTACTCGGGAACGAACATGTTCCTGAGAAGTGGCGTTCAGCAAAAACGCGGCACTAGATCCATGTGCTCCTATCAGGTGAATTGGAAATGAGTGCCTTGTACCATATCACATACCCTCTCCAGAACCTCTGATCAGCTATTTTGCTCTGTTACCATTTACCTTGCTGTGTGTGAGTGCAAGGATGTACAGAATCACTTTCTCATCATGAACGCACTCAATGAAAGCACAGAACTATGACAGCTATGAAATACACTTTCTTGTAACTGCGGCCGTCAGCTAGCTTTAGCCCTAGACCTAAACCTACCTGTAACATGAACCCAAACCCTAACCCTAACCCTATCGCAAACCCTGTTCCTAACCCTAACCCTAACCCTACCCTTAACCCTAACCCTAACCCTAATAATAAAGCTCACCCTTACCGCAATCCTAATGCTAGCCCTAACCCTAAGTGTATCTTTAAACGGGAGGTGTCTGATATATCAGAGCTTTGCGTTGTGTCCTAACCAAAATGCTACTGAAATCATTTTCCATCGGCAGTGAACGAACAGGAACATAGCAGCATCTGAACTTTGCAGGACCATGAGCTGCGCGTGTGGGCTTTTCGCCGCTCTCTTTGTTCCAGCCAAATAGCAGAGTCCGAAGATTTCCTGCAGCTACTGCCTACTATGTCTTGTGGACAAAACTGTTTGTCGAACCTAGATATGCACATGAAGCTCACAGTCCACTGACTCTTTTCGACTGAATTTCCTTCTGCTAGAACAGCAAGGAATTCGTGCCCAGCTTCCAAACAACAAGGGAATCAGGATGTTTCACACAAGTGCCTTATTAGCAAATTTCATCTCCAGCGGGTAACACTAGGTCAATGGACTCGGTTCAGTAGAGTGCGAAATGTAGCGGGTGCCGACAGAACCGGCCGACTTAGAAAGTCTCTTCTATGGGTTTTCTGTATGATCATCTCGGCGGTAACTTTGCTAGCCAGAGAGTTCCGGAATCACGTTCCCCAAACCGTGTGAGTGAACGGAAGCACAGGACTATGCCAACTATGAACTAGAGTAAGCTGGGCTACCACTGTTTTCGCCAAATTGTGCGTGCTGCGAGGAAAGCGTATCCGGACGTTGGAAGGCCGCTAGGCCATGCTACGTGACTTGGACTCCAAGTCTCTGAAGATCTAAGGGAATATGAATCCCAGAGTAGCCTGTGGGGCTCCCAGTGGAAGATAATACATTCGTGAGGATATGTTTGCTCCTCAAAATCACTCGGGAATCAACCTATTTCGTAGGAAGCGGGTTTTTCCCCCAAACCCGTCTCCGGGTTCAGCGTCTTCTCAATGTTCCCATCTCAGTAGTAGATGTGATGGGAGAAGAAGACTGTAGCCTAAGAAACCATGGAGGCAATACTACGTCCCTCGGACTCCACCCGTTCGTGAAGCGTTCAAGGAGGAAGAAGCGAAAAGTACCTCAATGGCCTACCAGGGCATTCATTCCACTCTGAGAATACAGCAGTGAAGAGTTTGCGCTCCCATGCGTCATTCAGGGATTATATCAAGTCGTGCGAAAAGTGTTCTCAACACTAGCCATCCTCACTATTTGACGTGTTATCAATGTTCTCATTGCAGTAGGAGATGAAAGCGGTGGTGTCTCACATAGTACGTACTCTTGTCAGCATCCTGTCCAAGTACCTTGCTGCAATATAGGATCTCTGGCTCGTGTCATAGCCCAAGAGCTACGGAGATGATTTCCCGTCCGCAAAGGAGGGAGGGCTAGCATAGCACTTTGTGATCCTTGCAGGGGAATGAGCTTCCACAGTAGCGTTTTCTCCTAGGTCCTTTTTCCATCAGAAAAGCGTAGCCCCAGGAAGAAGAGGAGCCACAGCCTACTGCCTCACTTGGACCATACAGTGTTTGTAACGTAGCAATGCATGCGCAGCTAGCAGTCCCCTTACTCTACTCGCGTAACTTTCTCTCACACAGCACAGGAGTGAACGGTTTGAAAGCTGCCAAGTTACTCGGGAACGAACATGTTCCTGAGAAGTGGCGTTCAGCAAAAACGCGGCACTAGATCCATGTGCTCCTATCAGGTGAATTGGAAATGAGTGCCTTGTACCATATCACATACCCTCTCCAGAACCTCTGATCAGCTATTTTGCTCTGTTACCATTTACCTTGCTGTGTGTGAGTGCAAGGATGTACAGAATCACTTTCTCATCATGAACGCACTCAATGAAAGCACAGAACTATGACAGCTATGAAATACACTTTCTTGTAACTGCGGCCGTCAGCTAGCTTTAGCCCTAGACCTAAACCTACCTCTAACATGAACCCAAACCCTAACCCTAACCCTATCGCAAACCCTGTTCCTAACCCTAACCCTAACCCTACCCTTAACCCTAACCCTAACCCTAATAATAAAGCTCACCCTTACCGTAATCCTAATGCTAGCCCTAACCCTAAGTGTATCTTTAAACGGGAGGTGTCTGATATATCAGAGCTTTGCGTTGTGTCCTAACCAAAATGCTACTGAAATCATTTTCCATCGGCAGTGAACGAACAGGAACATAGCAGCATCTGAACTTTGCAGGACCATGAGCTGCGCGTGTGGGCTTTTGGCCGCTCTCTTTGTTCCAGCCAAATAGCAGAGTCCGAAGATTTCCTGCAGCTACTGCCTACTATGTCTTGTGGACAAAACTGTTTGTCGAACCTAGATATGCACATGAAGCTCACAGTCCACTGACTCTTTTCGACTGAATTTCCTTCTGCTAGAACAGCAAGGAATTCGTGCCCAGCTTCCAAACAACAAGGGAATCAGGATGTTTCACACAAGTGCCTTATTAGCAAATTTCATCTCCAGCGGGTAACACTAGGTCAATGGACTCGGTTCAGTAGAGTGCGAAATGTAGCGGGTGCCGACAGAACCGGCCGACTTAGAAAGTCTCTTCTATGGGTTTTCTGTATGATCATCTCGGCGGTAACTTTGCTAGCCAGAGAGTTCCGGAATCACGTTCCCCAAACCGTGTGAGTGAACGGAAGCACAGGACTATGCCAACTATGAACTAGAGTAAGCTGGGCTACCACTGTTTTCGCCAAATTGTGCGTGCTGCGAGGAAAGCGTATCCGGACGTTGGAAGGCCGCTAGGCCATGCTACGTGACTTGGACTCCAAGTCTCTGAAGATCTAAGGGAATATGAATCCCAGAGTAGCCTGTGGGGCTCCCAGTGGAAGATAATACATTCGTGAGGATATGTTTGCTCCTCAAAATCACTCGGGAATCAACCTATTTCGTAGGAAGCGGGTTTTTCCCACAAACCCGTCTCCGGGTTCAGCGTCTTCTCAATGTTCCCATCTCAGTAGTAGATGTGATGGGAGAAGAAGACTGTAGCCTAAGAAACCATGGAGGCAATACTACGTCCCTCGGACTCCACCCGTTCGTGAAGCGTTCAAGGAGGAAGAAGCGAAAAGTACCTCAATGGCCTACCAGGGCATTCATTCCACTCTGAGAATACAGCAGTGAAGAGTTTGCGCTCCCATGCGTCATTCAGGGATTATATCAAGTCGTGCGAAAAGTGTTCTCAACACTAGCCATCCTCACTATTTGACGTGTTATCAATGTTCTCATTGCAGTAGGAGATGAAAGCGGTGGTGTCTCACATAGTACGTACTCTTGTCAGCATCCTGTCCAAGTACCTTGCTGCAATATAGGATCTCTGGCTCGTGTCATAGCCCAAGAGCTACGGAGATGATTTCCCGTCCGCAAAGGAGGGAGGGCTAGCATAGCACTTTGTGATCCTTGCAGGGGAATGAGCTTCCACAGTAGCGTTTTCTCCTAGGTCCTTTTTCCATCAGAAAAGCGTAGCCCCAGGAAGAAGAGGAGCCACAGCCTACTGCCTCACTTGGACCATACAGTGTTTGTAACGTAGCAATGCATGCGCAGCTAGCAGTCCCCTTACTCTACTCGCGTAACTTTCTCTCACACAGCACAGGAGTGAACGGTTTGAAAGCTGCCAAGTTACTCGGGAACGAACATGTTCCTGAGAAGTGGCGTTCAGCAAAAACGCGGCACTAGATCCATGTGCTCCTATCAGGTGAATTGGAAATGAGTGCCTTGTACCATATCACATACCCTCTCCAGAACCTCTGATCAGCTATTTTGCTCTGTTACCATTTACCTTGCTGTGTGTGAGTGCAAGGATGTACAGAATCACTTTCTCATCATGAACGCACTCAATGAAAGCACAGAACTATGACAGCTATGAAATACACTTTCTTGTAACTGCGGCCGTCAGCTAGCTTTAGCCCTAGACCTAAACCTACCTCTAACATGAACCCAAACCCTAACCCTAACCCTATCGCAAACCCTGTTCCTAACCCTAACCCTAACCCTACCCTTAACCCTAACCCTAACCCTAATAATAAAGCTCACCCTTACCGTAATCCTAATGCTAGCCCTAACCCTAAGTGTATCTTTAAACGGGAGGTGTCTGATATATCAGAGCTTTGCGTTGTGTCCTAACCAAAATGCTACTGAAATCATTTTCCATCGGCAGTGAACGAACAGGAACATAGCAGCATCTGAACTTTGCAGGACCATGAGCTGCGCGTGTGGGCTTTTGGCCGCTCTCTTTGTTCCAGCCAAATAGCAGAGTCCGAAGATTTCCTGCAGCTACTGCCTACTATGTCTTGTGGACAAAACTGTTTGTCGAACCTAGATATGCACATGAAGCTCACAGTCCACTGACTCTTTTCGACTGAATTTCCTTCTGCTAGAACAGCAAGGAATTCGTGCCCAGCTTCCAAACAACAAGGGAATCAGGATGTTTCACACAAGTGCCTTATTAGCAAATTTCATCTCCAGCGGGTAACACTAGGTCAATGGACTCGGTTCAGTAGAGTGCGAAATGTAGCGGGTGCCGACAGAACCGGCCGACTTAGAAAGTCTCTTCTATGGGTTTTCTGTATGATCATCTCGGCGGTAACTTTGCTAGCCAGAGAGTTCCGGAATCACGTTCCCCAAACCGTGTGAGTGAACGGAAGCACAGGACTATGCCAACTATGAACTAGAGTAAGCTGGGCTACCACTGTTTTCGCCAAATTGTGCGTGCTGCGAGGAAAGCGTATCCGGACGTTGGAAGGCCGCTAGGCCATGCTACGTGACTTGGACTCCAAGTCTCTGAAGATCTAAGGGAATATGAATCCCAGAGTAGCCTGTGGGGCTCCCAGTGGAAGATAATACATTCGTGAGGATATGTTTGCTCCTCAAAATCACTCGGGAATCAACCTATTTCGTAGGAAGCGGGTTTTTCCCACAAACCCGTCTCCGGGTTCAGCGTCTTCTCAATGTTCCCATCTCAGTAGTAGATGTGATGGGAGAAGAAGACTGTAGCCTAAGAAACCATGGAGGCAATACTACGTCCCTCGGACTCCACCCGTTCGTGAAGCGTTCAAGGAGGAAGAAGCGAAAAGTACCTCAATGGCCTACCAGGGCATTCATTCCACTCTGAGAATACAGCAGTGAAGAGTTTGCGCTCCCATGCGTCATTCAGGGATTATATCAAGTCGTGCGAAAAGTGTTCTCAACACTAGCCATCCTCACTATTTGACGTGTTATCAATGTTCTCATTGCAGTAGGAGATGAAAGCGGTGGTGTCTCACATAGTACGTACTCTTGTCAGCATCCTGTCCAAGTACCTTGCTGCAATATAGGATCTCTGGCTCGTGTCATAGCCCAGGAGCTACGGAGATGATTTCCCGTCCGCAAAGGAGGGAGGGCTAGCATAGCACTTTGTGATCCTTGCAGGGGAATGAGCTTCCACAGTAGCGTTTTCTCCTAGGTCCTTTTTCCATCAGAAAAGCGTAGCCCCAGGAAGAAGAGAAGCCACAGCCTACTGCCTCACTTGGACCATACAGTGTTTGTAACGTAGCAATGCATGCGCAGCTAGCAGTCCCCTTACTCTACTCGCGTAACTTTCTCTCACACAGCACAGGAGTGAACGGTTTGAAAGCTGCCAAGTTACTCGGGAACGAACATGTTCCTGAGAAGTGGCGTTCAGCAAAAACGCGGCACTAGATCCATGTGCTCCTATCAGGTGAATTGGAAATGAGTGCCTTGTACCATATCACATACCCTCTCCAGAACCTCTGATCAGCTATTTTGCTCTGTTACCATTTACCTTGCTGTGTGTGAGTGCAAGGATGTACAGAATCACTTTCTCATCATGAACGCACTCAGTGAAAGCACAGAACTATGACCGCTGTGAAATACACTTTCTTGTAACTGCGGCCGTCAGCTAGCTTTAGCCCTAGACCTAAACCTACCTGTAACATGAACCCAAACCCTAACCCTAACCCTATCGCAAACCCTGTTCCTAACCCTAACCCTAACCCTACCCTTAACCCTAACCCTAACCCTAATAATAAAGCTCACCCTTACCGCAATCCTAATGCTAGCCCTAACCCTAACTGTATCTTTAAACGGGAGGTGTCTGATATATCAGAGCTTTGCGTTGTGTCCTAACCAAAATGCTACTGAAATCATTTTCCATCGGCAGTGAACGAACAGGAACATAGCAGCATCTGAACTTTGCAGGACCATGAGCTGCGCGTGTGGGCTTTTCGCCGCTCTCTTTGTTCCAGCAAAATAGCAGAGTCCGAAGATTTCCTGCAGCTACTGCCTACTATGTCTTGTGGACAAAACTGTTTGTCGAACCTAGATATGCACATGAAGCTCACAGTCCACTGACTCTTTTCGACTGAATTTCCTTCTGCTAGAACAGCAAGGAATTCGTGCCCAGCTTCCAAACAACAAGGGAATCAGGATGTTTCACACAAGTGCCTTATTAGCAAATTTCATCTCCAGCGGGTAACACTAGGTCAATGGACTCGGTTCAGTAGAGTGCGAAATGTAGCGGGTGCCGACAGAACCGGCCGACTTAGAAAGTCTCTTCTATGGGTTTTCTGTATGATCATCTCGGCGGTAACTTTGCTAGCCAGAGAGTTCCGGAATCACGTTCCCCAAACCGTGTGAGTGAACGGAAGCACAGGACTATGCCAACTATGAACTAGAGTAAGCTGGGCTACCACTGTTTTCGCCAAATTGTGCGTGCTGCGAGGAAAGCGTATCCGGACGTTGGAAGGCCGCTAGGCCATGCTACGTGACTTGGACTCCAAGTCTCTGAAGATCTAAGGGAATATGAATCCCAGAGTAGCCTGTGGGGCTCCCAGTGGAAGATAATACATTCGTGAGGATATGTTTGCTCCTCAAAATCACTCGGGAATCAACCTATTTCGTAGGAAGCGGGTTTTTCCCCCAAAGCCGTCTCCGGGTTCAGCGTCTTCTCAATGTTCCCATCTCGGTAGTAGATGTGATGGGAGAAGAAGACTGTAGCCTAAGAAACCATGGAGGCAATACTACGTCCCTCGGACTCCACCCGTTCGTGAAGCGTTCAAGGAGGAAGAAGCGAAAAGTACCTCAATGGCCTACCAGGGCATTCATTCCACTCTGAGAATACAGCAGTGAAGAGTTTGCGCTCCCATGCGTCATTCAGGGATTATATCAAGTCGTGCGAAAAGTGTTCTCAACACTAGCCATCCTCACTATTTGACGTGTTATCAATGTTCTCATTGCAGTAGGAGATGAAAGCGGTGGTGTCTCACATAGTACGTACTCTTGTCAGCATCCTGTCCAAGTACCTTGCTGCAATATAGGATCTCTGGCTCGTGTCATAGCCCAAGAGCTACGGAGATGATTTCCCGTCCGCAAAGGAGGGAGGGCTAGCATAGCACTTTGTGATCCTTGCAGGGGAATGAGCTTCCACAGTAGCGTTTTCTCCTAGGTCCTTTTTCCATCAGAAAAGCGTAGCCCCAGGAAGAAGAGAAGCCACAGCCTACTGCCTCACTTGGACCATACAGTGTTTGTAACGTAGCAATGCATGCGCAGCTAGCAGTCCCCTTACTCTACTCGCGTAACTTTCTCTCACACAGCACAGGAGTGAACGGTTTGAAAGCTGCCAAGTTACTCGGGAACGAACATGTTCCTGAGAAGTGGCGTTCAGCAAAAACGCGGCACTAGATCCATGTGCTCCTATCAGGTGAATTGGAAATGAGTGCCTTGTACCATATCACATACCCTCTCCAGAACCTCTGATCAGCTATTTTGCTCTGTTACCATTTACCTTGCTGTGTGTGAGTGCAAGGATGTACAGAATCACTTTCTCATCATGAACGCACTCAATGAAAGCACAGAACTATGACAGCTATGAAATACACTTTCTTGTAACTGCGGCCGTCAGCTAGCTTTAGCCCTAGACCTAAACCTACCTGTAACATGAACCCAAACCCTAACCCTAACCCTATCGCAAACCCTGTTCCTAACCCTAACCCTAACCCTACCCTTAACCCTAACCCTAACCCTAATAATAAAGCTCACCCTTACCGTAATCCTAATGCTAGCCCTAACCCTAAGTGTATCTTTAAACGGGAGGTGTCTGATATATCAGAGCTTTGCGTTGTGTCCTAACCAAAATGCTACTGAAATCATTTTCCATCGGCAGTGAACGAACAGGAACATAGCAGCATCTGAACTTTGCAGGACCATGAGCTGCGCGTGTGGGCTTTTGGCCGCTCTCTTTGTTCCAGCCAAATAGCAGAGTCCGAAGATTTCCTGCAGCTACTGCCTACTATGTCTTGTGGACAAAACTGTTTGTCGAACCTAGATATGCACATGAAGCTCACAGTCCACTGACTCTTTTCGACTGAATTTCCTTCTGCTAGAACAGCAAGGAATTCGTGCCCAGCTTCCAAACAACAAGGGAATCAGGATGTTTCACACAAGTGCCTTATTAGCAAATTTCATCTCCAGCGGGTAACACTAGGTCAATGGACTCGGTTCAGTAGAGTGCGAAATGTAGCGGGTGCCGACAGAACCGGCCGACTTAGAAAGTCTCTTCTATGGGTTTTCTGTATGATCATCTCGGCGGTAACTTTGCTAGCCAGAGAGTTCCGGAATCACGTTCCCCAAACCGTGTGAGTGAACGGAAGCACAGGACTATGCCAACTATGAACTAGAGTAAGCTGGGCTACCACTGTTTTCGCCAAATTGTGCGTGCTGCGAGGAAAGCGTATCCGGACGTTGGAAGGCCGCTAGGCCATGCTACGTGACTTGGACTCCAAGTCTCTGAAGATCTAAGGGAATATGAATCCCAGAGTAGCCTGTGGGGCTCCCAGTGGAAGATAATACATTCGTGAGGATATGTTTGCTCCTCAAAATCACTCGGGAATCAACCTATTTCGTAGGAAGCGGGTTTTTCCCCCAAACCCGTCTCCGGGTTCAGCGTCTTCTCAATGTTCCCATCTCGGTAGTAGATGTGATGGGAGAAGAAGACTGTAGCCTAAGAAACCATGGAGGCAATACTACGTCCCTCGGACTCCACCCGTTCGTGAAGCGTTCAAGGAGGAAGAAGCGAAAAGTACCTCAATGGCCTACCAGGGCATTCATTCCACTCTGAGAATACAGCAGTGAAGAGTTTGCGCTCCCATGCGTCATTCAGGGATTATATCAAGTCGTGCGAAAAGTGTTCTCAACACTAGCCATCCTCACTATTTGACGTGTTATCAATGTTCTCATTGCAGTAGGAGATGAAAGCGGTGGTGTCTCACATAGTACGTACTCTTGTCAGCATCCTGTCCAAGTACCTTGCTGCAATATAGGATCTCTGGCTCGTGTCATAGCCCAAGAGCTACGGAGATGATTTCCCGTCCGCAAAGGAGGGAGGGCTAGCATAGCACTTTGTGATCCTTGCAGGGGAATGAGCTTCCACAGTAGCGTTTTCTCCTAGGTCCTTTTTCCATCAGAAAAGCGTAGCCCCAGGAAGAAGAGGAGCCACAGCCTACTGCCTCACTTGGACCATACAGTGTTTGTAACGTAGCAATGCATGCGCAGCTAGCAGTCCCCTTACTCTACTCGCGTAACTTTCTCTCACACAGCACAGGAGTGAACGGTTTGAAAGCTGCCAAGTTACTCGGGAACGAACATGTTCCTGAGAAGTGGCGTTCAGCAAAAACGCGGCACTAGATCCATGTGCTCCTATCAGGTGAATTGGAAATGAGTGCCTTGTACCATATCACATACCCTCTCCAGAACCTCTGATCAGCTATTTTGCTCTGTTACCATTTACCTTGCTGTGTGTGAGTGCAAGGATGTACAGAATCACTTTCTCATCATGAACGCACTCAATGAAAGCACAGAACTATGACAGCTATGAAATACACTTTCTTGTAACTGCGGCCGTCAGCTAGCTTTAGCCCTAGACCTAAACCTACCTGTAACATGAACCCAAACCCTAACCCTAACCCTATCGCAAACCCTGTTCCTAACCCTAACCCTAACCCTACCCTTAACCCTAACCCTAACCCTAATAATAAAGCTCACCCTTACCGTAATCCTAATGCTAGCCCTAACCCTAACTGTATCTTTAAACGGGAGGTGTCTGATATATCAGAGCTTTGCGTTGTGTCCTAACCAAAATGCTACTGAAATCATTTTCCATCGGCAGTGAACGAACAGGAACATAGCAGCATCTGAACTTTGCAGGACCATGAGCTGCGCGTGTGGGCTTTTGGCCGCTCTCTTTGTTCCAGCCAAATAGCAGAGTCCGAAGATTTCCTGCAGCTACTGCCTACTATGTCTTGTGGACAAAACTGTTTGTCGAACCTAGATATGCACATGAAGCTCACAGTCCACTGACTCTTTTCGACTGAATTTCCTTCTGCTAGAACAGCAAGGAATTCGTGCCCAGCTTCCAAACAACAAGGGAATCAGGATGTTTCACACAAGTGCCTTATTAGCAAATTTCATCTCCAGCGGGTAACACTAGGTCAATGGACTCGGTTCAGTAGAGTGCGAAATGTAGCGGGTGCCGACAGAACCGGCCGACTTAGAAAGTCTCTTCTATGGGTTTTCTGTATGATCATCTCGGCGGTAACTTTGCTAGCCAGAGAGTTCCGGAATCACGTTCCCCAAACCGTGTGAGTGAACGGAAGCACAGGACTATGCCAACTATGAACTAGAGTAAGCTGGGCTACCACTGTTTTCGCCAAATTGTGCGTGCTGCGAGGAAAGCGTATCCGGACGTTGGAAGGCCGCTAGGCCATGCTACGTGACTTGGACTCCAAGTCTCTGAAGATCTAAGGGAATATGAATCCCAGAGTAGCCTGTGGGGCTCCCAGTGGAAGATAATACATTCGTGAGGATATGTTTGCTCCTCAAAATCACTCGGGAATCAACCTATTTCGTAGGAAGCGGGTTTTTCCCCCAAAGCCGTCTCCGGGTTCAGCGTCTTCTCAATGTTCCCATCTCGGTAGTAGATGTGATGGGAGAAGAAGACTGTAGCCTAAGAAACCATGGAGGCAATACTACGTCCCTCGGACTCCACCCGTTCGTGAAGCGTTCAAGGAGGAAGAAGCGAAAAGTACCTCAATGGCCTACCAGGGCATGCATTCCACTCTGAGAATACAGCGGTGAAGAGTTTGCGCTCCCATGCGTCATTCAGGGATTATATCAAGTCGTGCGAAAAGTGTTCTCAACACTAGCCATCCTCACTATTTGACGTGTTATCAATGTTCTCATTGCAGTAGGAGATGAAAGCGGTGGTGTCTCACATAGTACGTACTCTTGTCAGCGTCCTGTCCAAGTACCTTGCTGCAATATAGGATCTCTGGCTCGTGTCATAGCCCAAGAGCTACGGAGATGATTTCCCGTCCGCAAAGGAGGGAGGGCTAGCATAGCACTTTGTGATCCTTGCAGGGGAATGAGCTTCCACAGTAGCGTTTTCTCCTAGGTCCTTTTTCCATCAGAAAAGCGTAGCCCCAGGAAGAAGAGAAGCCACAGCCTACTGCCTCACTTGGACCATACAGTGTTTGTAACGTAGCAATGCATGCGCAGCTAGCAGTCCCCTTACTCTACTCGCGTAACTTTCTCTCACACAGCACAGGAGTGAACGGTTTGAAAGCTGCCAAGTTACTCGGGAACGAACATGTTCCTGAGAAGTGGCGTTCAGCAAAAACGCGGCACTAGATCCATGTGCTCCTATCAGGTGAATTGGAAATGAGTGCCTTGTACCATATCACATACCCTCTCCAGAACCTCTGATCAGCTATTTTGCTCTGTTACCATTTACCTTGCTGTGTGTGAGTGCAAGGATGTACAGAATCACTTTCTCATCATGAACGCACTCAATGAAAGCACAGAACTATGACAGCTATGAAATACACTTTCTTGTAACTGCGGCCGTCAGCTAGCTTTAGCCCTAGACCTAAACCTACCTGTAACATGAACCCAAACCCTAACCCTAACCCTATCGCAAACCCTGTTCCTAACCCTAACCCTAACCCTACCCTTAACCCTAACCCTAACCCTAATAATAAAGCTCACCCTTACCGTAATCCTAATGCTAGCCCTAACCCTAAGTGTATCTTTAAACGGGAGGTGTCTGATATATCAGAGCTTTGCGTTGTGTCCTAACCAAAATGCTACTGAAATCATTTTCCATCGGCAGTGAACGAACAGGAACATAGCAGCATCTGAACTTTGCAGGACCATGAGCTGCGCGTGTGGGCTTTTGGCCGCTCTCTTTGTTCCAGCCAAATAGCAGAGTCCGAAGATTTCCTGCAGCTACTGCCTACTATGTCTTGTGGACAAAACTGTTTGTCGAACCTAGATATGCACATGAAGCTCACAGTCCACTGACTCTTTTCGACTGAATTTCCTTCTGCTAGAACAGCAAGGAATTCGTGCCCAGCTTCCAAACAACAAGGGAATCAGGATGTTTCACACAAGTGCCTTATTAGCAAATTTCATCTCCAGCGGGTAACACTAGGTCAATGGACTCGGTTCAGTAGAGTGCGAAATGTAGCGGGTGCCGACAGAACCGGCCGACTTAGAAAGTCTCTTCTATGGGTTTTCTGTATGATCATCTCGGCGGTAACTTTGCTAGCCAGAGAGTTCCGGAATCACGTTCCCCGAACCGTGTGAGTGAACGGAAGCACAGGACTATGCCAACTATGAACTAGAGTAAGCTGGGCTACCACTGTTTTCGCCAAATTGTGCGTGCTGCGAGGAAAGCGTATCCGGACGTTGGAAGGCCGCTAGGCCATGCTACGTGACTTGGACTCCAAGTCTCTGAAGATCTAAGGGAATATGAATCCCAGAGTAGCCTGTGGGGCTCCCAGTGGAAGATAATACATTCGTGAGGATATGTTTGCTCCTCAAAATCACTCGGGAATCAACCTATTTCGTAGGAAGCGGGTTTTTCCCCCAAAGCCGTCTCCGGGTTCAGCGTCTTCTCAATGTTCCCATCTCGGTAGTAGATGTGATGGGAGAAGAAGACTGTAGCCTAAGAAACCATGGAGGCAATACTACGTCCCTCGGACTCCACCCGTTCGTGAAGCGTTCAAGGAGGAAGAAGCGAAAAGTACCTCAATGGCCTACCAGGGCATTCATTCCACTCTGAGAATACAGAGGTGAAGAGTTTGCGCTCCCATGCGTCATTCAGGGATTATATCAAGTCGTGCGAAAAGTGTTCTCAACACTAGCCATCCTCACTATTTGACGTGTTATCAATGTTCTCATTGCAGTAGGAGATGAAAGCGGTGGTGTCTCACATAGTACGTACTCTTGTCAGCATCCTGTCCAAGTACCTTGCTGCAATATAGGATCTCTGGCTCGTGTCATAGCCCAAGAGCTACGGAGATGATTTCCCGTCCGCAAAGGAGGGAGGGCTAGCATAGCACTTTGTGATCCTTGCAGGGGAATGAGCTTCCACAGTAGCGTTTTCTCCTAGGTCCTTTTTCCATCAGAAAAGCGTAGCCCCAGGAAGAAGAGGAGCCACAGCCTACTGCCTCACTTGGACCATACAGTGTTTGTAACGTAGCAATGCATGCGCAGCTAGCAGTCCCCTTACTCTACTCGCGTAACTTTCTCTCACACAGCACAGGAGTGAACGGTTTGAAAGCTGCCAAGTTACTCGGGAACGAACATGTTCCTGAGAAGTGGCGTTCAGCAAAAACGCGGCACTAGATCCATGTGCTCCTATCAGGTGAATTGGAAATGAGTGCCTTGTACCATATCACATACCCTCTCCAGAACCTCTGATCAGCTATTTTGCTCTGTTACCATTTACCTTGCTGTGTGTGAGTGCAAGGATGTACAGAATCACTTTCTCATCATGAACGCACTCAATGAAAGCACAGAACTATGACAGCTATGAAATACACTTTCTTGTAACTGCGGCCGTCAGCTAGCTTTAGCCCTAGACCTAAACCTACCTGTAACATGAACCCAAACCCTAACCCTAACCCTATCGCAAACCCTGTTCCTAACCCTAACCCTAACCCTACCCTTAACCCTAACCCTAACCCTAATAATAAAGCTCACCCTTACCGTAATCCTAATGCTAGCCCTAACCCTAAGTGTATCTTTAAACGGGAGGTGTCTGATATATCAGAGCTTTGCGTTGTGTCCTAACCAAAATGCTACTGAAATCATTTTCCATCGGCAGTGAACGAACAGGAACATAGCAGCATCTGAACTTTGCAGGACCATGAGCTGCGCGTGTGGGCTTTTCGCCGCTCTCTTTGTTCCAGCCAAATAGCAGAGTCCGAAGATTTCCTGCAGCTACTGCCTACTATGTCTTGTGGACAAAACTGTTTGTCGAACCTAGATATGCACATGAAGCTCACAGTCCACTGACTCTTTTCGACTGAATTTCCTTCTGCTAGAACAGCAAGGAATTCGTGCCCAGCTTCCAAACAACAAGGGAATCAGGATGTTTCACACAAGTGCCTTATTAGCAAATTTCATCTCCAGCGGGTAACACTAGGTCAATGGACTCGGTTCAGTAGAGTGCGAAATGTAGCGGGTGCCGACAGAACCGGCCGACTTAGAAAGTCTCTTCTATGGGTTTTCTGTATGATCATCTCGGCGGTAACTTTGCTAGCCAGAGAGTTCCGGAATCACGTTCCCCGAACCGTGTGAGTGAACGGAAGCACAGGACTATGCCAACTATGAACTAGAGTAAGCTGGGCTACCACTGTTTTCGCCAAATTGTGCGTGCTGCGAGGAAAGCGTATCCGGACGTTGGAAGGCCGCTAGGCCATGCTACGTGACTTGGACTCCAAGTCTCTGAAGATCTAAGGGAATATGAATCCCAGAGTAGCCTGTGGGGCTCCCAGTGGAAGATAATACATTCGTGAGGATATGTTTGCTCCTCAAAATCACTCGGGAATCAACCTATTTCGTAGGAAGCGGGTTTTTCCCCCAAAGCCGTCTCCGGGTTCAGCGTCTTCTCAATGTTCCCATCTCGGTAGTAGATGTGATGGGAGAAGAAGACTGTAGCCTAAGAAACCATGGAGGCAATACTACGTCCCTCGGACTCCACCCGTTCGTGAAGCGTTCAAGGAGGAAGAAGCGAAAAGTACCTCAATGGCCTACCAGGGCATTCATTCCACTCTGAGAATACAGAGGTGAAGAGTTTGCGCTCCCATGCGTCATTCAGGGATTATATCAAGTCGTGCGAAAAGTGTTCTCAACACTAGCCATCCTCACTATTTGACGTGTTATCAATGTTCTCATTGCAGTAGGAGATGAAAGCGGTGGTGTCTCACATAGTACGTACTCTTGTCAGCATCCTGTCCAAGTACCTTGCTGCAATATAGGATCTCTGGCTCGTGTCATAGCCCAAGAGCTACGGAGATGATTTCCCGTCCGCAAAGGAGGGAGGGCTAGCATAGCACTTTGTGATCCTTGCAGGGGAATGAGCTTCCACAGTAGCGTTTTCTCCTAGGTCCTTTTTCCATCAGAAAAGCGTAGCCCCAGGAAGAAGAGGAGCCACAGCCTACTGCCTCACTTGGACCATACAGTGTTTGTAACGTAGCAATGCATGCGCAGCTAGCAGTCCCCTTACTCTACTCGCGTAACTTTCTCTCACACAGCACAGGAGTGAACGGTTTGAAAGCTGCCAAGTTACTCGGGAACGAACATGTTCCTGAGAAGTGGCGTTCAGCAAAAACGCGGCACTAGATCCATGTGCTCCTATCAGGTGAATTGGAAATGAGTGCCTTGTACCATATCACATACCCTCTCCGGAACCTCTGATCAGCTATTTTGCTCTGTTACCATTTACCTTGCTGTGTGTGAGTGCAAGGATGTACAGAATCACTTTCTCATCATGAACGCACTCAATGAAAGCACAGAACTATGACAGCTATGAAATACACTTTCTTGTAACTGCGGCCGTCAGCTAGCTTTAGCCCTAGACCTAAACCTACCTGTAACATGAACCCAAACCCTAACCCTAACCCTATCGCAAACCCTGTTCCTAACCCTAACCCTAACCCTACCCTTAACCCTAACCCTAACCCTAATAATAAAGCTCACCCTTACCGTAATCCTAATGCTAGCCCTAACCCTAAGTGTATCTTTAAACGGGAGGTGTCTGATATATCAGAGCTTTGCGTTGTGTCCTAACCAAAATGCTACTGAAATCATTTTCCATCGGCAGTGAACGAACAGGAACATAGCAGCATCTGAACTTTGCAGGACCATGAGCTGCGCGTGTGGGCTTTTCGCCGCTCTCTTTGTTCCAGCCAAATAGCAGAGTCCGAAGATTTCCTGCAGCTACTGCCTACTATGTCTTGTGGACAAAACTGTTTGTCGAACCTAGATATGCACATGAAGCTCACAGTCCACTGACTCTTTTCGACTGAATTTCCTTCTGCTAGAACAGCAAGGAATTCGTGCCCAGCTTCCAAACAACAAGGGAATCAGGATGTTTCACACAAGTGCCTTATTAGCAAATTTCATCTCCAGCGGGTAACACTAGGTCAATGGACTCGGTTCAGTAGAGTGCGAAATGTAGCGGGTGCCGACAGAACCGGCCGACTTAGAAAGTCTCTTCTATGGGTTTTCTGTATGATCATCTCGGCGGTAACTTTGCTAGCCAGAGAGTTCCGGAATCACGTTCCCCGAACCGTGTGAGTGAACGGAAGCACAGGACTATGCCAACTATGAACTAGAGTAAGCTGGGCTACCACTGTTTTCGCCAAATTGTGCGTGCTGCGAGGAAAGCGTATCCGGACGTTGGAAGGCCGCTAGGCCATGCTACGTGACTTGGACTCCAAGTCTCTGAAGATCTAAGGGAATATGAATCCCAGAGTAGCCTGTGGGGCTCCCAGTGGAAGATAATACATTCGTGAGGATATGTTTGCTCCTCAAAATCACTCGGGAATCAACCTATTTCGTAGGAAGCGGGTTTTTCCCCCAAAGCCGTCTCCGGGTTCAGCGTCTTCTCAATGTTCCCATCTCGGTAGTAGATGTGATGGGAGAAGAAGACTGTAGCCTAAGAAACCATGGAGGCAATACTACGTCCCTCGGACTCCACCCGTTCGTGAAGCGTTCAAGGAGGAAGAAGCGAAAAGTACCTCAATGGCCTACCAGGGCATTCATTCCACTCTGAGAATACAGAGGTGAAGAGTTTGCGCTCCCATGCGTCATTCAGGGATTATATCAAGTCGTGCGAAAAGTGTTCTCAACACTAGCCATCCTCACTATTTGACGTGTTATCAATGTTCTCATTGCAGTAGGAGATGAAAGCGGTGGTGTCTCACATAGTACGTACTCTTGTCAGCATCCTGTCCAAGTACCTTGCTGCAATATAGGATCTCTGGCTCGTGTCATAGCCCAAGAGCTACGGAGATGATTTCCCGTCCGCAAAGGAGGGAGGGCTAGCATAGCACTTTGTGATCCTTGCAGGGGAATGAGCTTCCACAGTAGCGTTTTCTCCTAGGTCCTTTTTCCATCAGAAAAGCGTAGCCCCAGGAAGAAGAGGAGCCACAGCCTACTGCCTCACTTGGACCATACAGTGTTTGTAACGTAGCAATGCATGCGCAGCTAGCAGTCCCCTTACTCTACTCGCGTAACTTTCTCTCACACAGCACAGGAGTGAACGGTTTGAAAGCTGCCAAGTTACTCGGGAACGAACATGTTCCTGAGAAGTGGCGTTCAGCAAAAACGCGGCACTAGATCCATGTGCTCCTATCAGGTGAATTGGAAATGAGTGCCTTGTACCATATCACATACCCTCTCCAGAACCTCTGATCAGCTATTTTGCTCTGTTACCATTTACCTTGCTGTGTGTGAGTGCAAGGATGTACAGAATCACTTTCTCATCATGAACGCACTCAATGAAAGCACAGAACTATGACAGCTATGAAATACACTTTCTTGTAACTGCGGCCGTCAGCTAGCTTTAGCCCTAGACCTAAACCTACCTGTAACATGAACCCAAACCCTAACCCTAACCCTATCGCAAACCCTGTTCCTAACCCTAACCCTAACCCTACCCTTAACCCTAACCCTAACCCTAATAATAAAGCTCACCCTTACCGTAATCCTAATGCTAGCCCTAACCCTAAGTGTATCTTTAAACGGGAGGTGTCTGATATATCAGAGCTTTGCGTTGTGTCCTAACCAAAATGCTACTGAAATCATTTTCCATCGGCAGTGAACGAACAGGAACATAGCAGCATCTGAACTTTGCAGGACCATGAGCTGCGCGTGTGGGCTTTTCGCCGCTCTCTTTGTTCCAGCCAAATAGCAGAGTCCGAAGATTTCCTGCAGCTACTGCCTACTATGTCTTGTGGACAAAACTGTTTGTCGAACCTAGATATGCACATGAAGCTCACAGTCCACTGACTCTTTTCGACTGAATTTCCTTCTGCTAGAACAGCAAGGAATTCGTGCCCAGCTTCCAAACAACAAGGGAATCAGGATGTTTCACACAAGTGCCTTATTAGCAAATTTCATCTCCAGCGGGTAACACTAGGTCAATGGACTCGGTTCAGTAGAGTGCGAAATGTAGCGGGTGCCGACAGAACCGGCCGACTTAGAAAGTCTCTTCTATGGGTTTTCTGTATGATCATCTCGGCGGTAACTTTGCTAGCCAGAGAGTTCCGGAATCACGTTCCCCGAACCGTGTGAGTGAACGGAAGCACAGGACTATGCCAACTATGAACTAGAGTAAGCTGGGCTACCACTGTTTTCGCCAAATTGTGCGTGCTGCGAGGAAAGCGTATCCGGACGTTGGAAGGCCGCTAGGCCATGCTACGTGACTTGGACTCCAAGTCTCTGAAGATCTAAGGGAATATGAATCCCAGAGTAGCCTGTGGGGCTCCCAGTGGAAGATAATACATTCGTGAGGATATGTTTGCTCCTCAAAATCACTCGGGAATCAACCTATTTCGTAGGAAGCGGGTTTTTCCCCCAAAGCCGTCTCCGGGTTCAGCGTCTTCTCAATGTTCCCATCTCGGTAGTAGATGTGATGGGAGAAGAAGACTGTAGCCTAAGAAACCATGGAGGCAATACTACGTCCCTCGGACTCCACCCGTTCGTGAAGCGTTCAAGGAGGAAGAAGCGAAAAGTACCTCAATGGCCTACCAGGGCATTCATTCCACTCTGAGAATACAGAGGTGAAGAGTTTGCGCTCCCATGCGTCATTCAGGGATTATATCAAGTCGTGCGAAAAGTGTTCTCAACACTAGCCATCCTCACTATTTGACGTGTTATCAATGTTCTCATTGCAGTAGGAGATGAAAGCGGTGGTGTCTCACATAGTACGTACTCTTGTCAGCATCCTGTCCAAGTACCTTGCTGCAATATAGGATCTCTGGCTCGTGTCATAGCCCAAGAGCTACGGAGATGATTTCCCGTCCGCAAAGGAGGGAGGGCTAGCATAGCACTTTGTGATCCTTGCAGGGGAATGAGCTTCCACAGTAGCGTTTTCTCCTAGGTCCTTTTTCCATCAGAAAAGCGTAGCCCCAGGAAGAAGAGGAGCCACAGCCTACTGCCTCACTTGGACCATACAGTGTTTGTAACGTAGCAATGCATGCGCAGCTAGCAGTCCCCTTACTCTCCTCGCGTAACTTTCTCTCACACAGCACAGGAGTGAACGGTTTGAAAGCTGCCAAGTTACTCGGGAACGAACATGTTCCTGAGAAGTGGCGTTCAGCAAAAACGCGGCACTAGATCCATGTGCTCCTATCAGGTGAATTGGAAATGAGTGCCTTGTACCATATCACATACCCTCTCCAGAACCTCTGATCAGCTATTTTGCTCTGTTACCATTTACCTTGCTGTGTGTGAGTGCAAGGATGTACAGAATCACTTTCTCATCATGAACGCACTCAATGAAAGCACAGAACTATGACAGCTATGAAATACACTTTCTTGTAACTGCGGCCGTCAGCTAGCTTTAGCCCTAGACCTAAACCTACCTGTAACATGAACCCAAACCCTAACCCTAACCCTATCGCAAACCCTGTTCCTAACCCTAACCCTAACCCTACCCTTAACCCTAACCCTAACCCTAATAATAAAGCTCACCCTTACCGTAATCCTAATGCTAGCCCTAACCCTAAGTGTATCTTTAAACGGGAGGTGTCTGATATATCAGAGCTTTGCGTTGTGTCCTAACCAAAATGCTACTGAAATCATTTTCCATCGGCAGTGAACGAACAGGAACATAGCAGCATCTGAACTTTGCAGGACCATGAGCTGCGCGTGTGGGCTTTTGGCCGCTCTCTTTGTTCCAGCCAAATAGCAGAGTCCGAAGATTTCCTGCAGCTACTGCCTACTATGTCTTGTGGACAAAACTGTTTGTCGAACCTAGATATGCACATGAAGCTCACAGTCCACTGACTCTTTTCGACTGAATTTCCTTCTGCTAGAACAGCAAGGAATTCGTGCCCAGCTTCCAAACAACAAGGGAATCAGGATGTTTCACACAAGTGCCTTATTAGCAAATTTCATCTCCAGCGGGTAACACTAGGTCAATGGACTCGGTTCAGTAGAGTGCGAAATGTAGCGGGTGCCGACAGAACCGGCCGACTTAGAAAGTCTCTTCTATGGGTTTTCTGTATGATCATCTCGGCGGTAACTTTGCTAGCCAGAGAGTTCCGGAATCACGTTCCCCGAACCGTGTGAGTGAACGGAAGCACAGGACTATGCCAACTATGAACTAGAGTAAGCTGGGCTACCACTGTTTTCGCCAAATTGTGCGTGCTGCGAGGAAAGCGTATCCGGACGTTGGAAGGCCGCTAGGCCATGCTACGTGACTTGGACTCCAAGTCTCTGAAGATCTAAGGGAATATGAATCCCAGAGTAGCCTGTGGGGCTCCCAGTGGAAGATAATACATTCGTGAGGATATGTTTGCTCCTCAAAATCACTCGGGAATCAACCTATTTCGTAGGAAGCGGGTTTTTCCCCCAAAGCCGTCTCCGGGTTCAGCGTCTTCTCAATGTTCCCATCTCGGTAGTAGATGTGATGGGAGAAGAAGACTGTAGCCTAAGAAACCATGGAGGCAATACTACGTCCCTCGGACTCCACCCGTTCGTGAAGCGTTCAAGGAGGAAGAAGCGAAAAGTACCTCAATGGCCTACCAGGGCATTCATTCCACTCTGAGAATACAGAGGTGAAGAGTTTGCGCTCCCATGCGTCATTCAGGGATTATATCAAGTCGTGCGAAAAGTGTTCTCAACACTAGCCATCCTCACTATTTGACGTGTTATCAATGTTCTCATTGCAGTAGGAGATGAAAGCGGTGGTGTCTCACATAGTACGTACTCTTGTCAGCATCCTGTCCAAGTACCTTGCTGCAATATAGGATCTCTGGCTCGTGTCATAGCCCAAGAGCTACGGAGATGATTTCCCGTCCGCAAAGGAGGGAGGGCTAGCATAGCACTTTGTGATCCTTGCAGGGGAATGAGCTTCCACAGTAGCGTTTTCTCCTAGGTCCTTTTTCCATCAGAAAAGCGTAGCCCCAGGAAGAAGAGGAGCCACAGCCTACTGCCTCACTTGGACCATACAGTGTTTGTAACGTAGCAATGCATGCGCAGCTAGCAGTCCCCTTACTCTACTCGCGTAACTTTCTCTCACACAGCACAGGAGTGAACGGTTTGAAAGCTGCCAAGTTACTCGGGAACGAACATGTTCCTGAGAAGTGGCGTTCAGCAAAAACGCGGCACTAGATCCATGTGCTCCTATCAGGTGAATTGGAAATGAGTGCCTTGTACCATATCACATACCCTCTCCAGAACCTCTGATCAGCTATTTTGCTCTGTTACCATTTACCTTGCTGTGTGTGAGTGCAAGGATGTACAGAATCACTTTCTCATCATGAACGCACTCAATGAAAGCACAGAACTATGACAGCTATGAAATACACTTTCTTGTAACTGCGGCCGTCAGCTAGCTTTAGCCCTAGACCTAAACCTACCTGTAACATGAACCCAAACCCTAACCCTAACCCTATCGCAAACCCTGTTCCTAACCCTAACCCTAACCCTACCCTTAACCCTAACCCTAACCCTAATAATAAAGCTCACCCTTACCGTAATCCTAATGCTAGCCCTAACCCTAAGTGTATCTTTAAACGGGAGGTGTCTGATATATCAGAGCTTTGCGTTGTGTCCTAACCAAAATGCTACTGAAATCATTTTCCATCGGCAGTGAACGAACAGGAACATAGCAGCATCTGAACTTTGCAGGACCATGAGCTGCGCGTGTGGGCTTTTCGCCGCTCTCTTTGTTCCAGCCAAATAGCAGAGTCCGAAGATTTCCTGCAGCTACTGCCTACTATGTCTTGTGGACAAAACTGTTTGTCGAACCTAGATATGCACATGAAGCTCACAGTCCACTGACTCTTTTCGACTGAATTTCCTTCTGCTAGAACAGCAAGGAATTCGTGCCCAGCTTCCAAACAACAAGGGAATCAGGATGTTTCACACAAGTGCCTTATTAGCAAATTTCATCTCCAGCGGGTAACACTAGGTCAATGGACTCGGTTCAGTAGAGTGCGAAATGTAGCGGGTGCCGACAGAACCGGCCGACTTAGAAAGGCTCTTCTATGGGTTTTCTGTATGATCATCTCGGCGGTAACTTTGCTAGCCAGAGAGTTCCGGAATCACGTTCCCCGAACCGTGTGAGTGAACGGAAGCACAGGACTATGCCAACTATGAACTAGAGTAAGCTGGGCTACCACTGTTTTCGCCAAATTGTGCGTGCTGCGAGGAAAGCGTATCCGGACGTTGGAAGGCCGCTAGGCCATGCTACGTGACTTGGACTCCAAGTCTCTGAAGATCTAAGGGAATATGAATCCCAGAGTAGCCTGTGGGGCTCCCAGTGGAAGATAATACATTCGTGAGGATATGTTTGCTCCTCAAAATCACTCGGGAATCAACCTATTTCGTAGGAAGCGGGTTTTTCCCCCAAAGCCGTCTCCGGGTTCAGCGTCTTCTCAATGTTCCCATCTCGGTAGTAGATGTGATGGGAGAAGAAGACTGTAGCCTAAGAAACCATGGAGGCAATACTACGTCCCTCGGACTCCACCCGTTCGTGAAGCGTTCAAGGAGGAAGAAGCGAAAAGTACCTCAATGGCCTACCAGGGCATTCATTCCACTCTGAGAATACAGAGGTGAAGAGTTTGCGCTCCCATGCGTCATTCAGGGATTATATCAAGTCGTGCGAAAAGTGTTCTCAACACTAGCCATCCTCACTATTTGACGTGTTATCAATGTTCTCATTGCAGTAGGAGATGAAAGCGGTGGTGTCTCACATAGTACGTACTCTTGTCAGCATCCTGTCCAAGTACCTTGCTGCAATATAGGATCTCTGGCTCGTGTCATAGCCCAAGAGCTACGGAGATGATTTCCCGTCCGCAAAGGAGGGAGGGCTAGCATAGCACTTTGTGATCCTTGCAGGGGAATGAGCTTCCACAGTAGCGTTTTCTCCTAGGTCCTTTTTCCATCAGAAAAGCGTAGCCCCAGGAAGAAGAGGAGCCACAGCCTACTGCCTCACTTGGACCATACAGTGTTTGTAACGTAGCAATGCATGCGCAGCTAGCAGTCCCCTTACTCTACTCGCGTAACTTTCTCTCACACAGCACAGGAGTGAACGGTTTGAAAGCTGCCAAGTTACTCGGGAACGAACATGTTCCTGAGAAGTGGCGTTCAGCAAAAACGCGGCACTAGATCCATGTGCTCCTATCAGGTGAATTGGAAATGAGTGCCTTGTACCATATCACATACCCTCTCCAGAACCTCTGATCAGCTATTTTGCTCTGTTACCATTTACCTTGCTGTGTGTGAGTGCAAGGATGTACAGAATCACTTTCTCATCATGAACGCACTCAATGAAAGCACAGAACTATGACAGCTATGAAATACACTTTCTTGTAACTGCGGCCGTCAGCTAGCTTTAGCCCTAGACCTAAACCTACCTGTAACATGAACCCAAACCCTAACCCTAACCCTATCGCAAACCCTGTTCCTAACCCTAACCCTAACCCTACCCTTAACCCTAACCCTAACCCTAATAATAAAGCTCACCCTTACCGTAATCCTAATGCTAGCCCTAACCCTAAGTGTATCTTTAAACGGGAGGTGTCTGATATATCAGAGCTTTGCGTTGTGTCCTAACCAAAATGCTACTGAAATCATTTTCCATCGGCAGTGAACGAACAGGAACATAGCAGCATCTGAACTTTGCAGGACCATGAGCTGCGCGTGTGGGCTTTTCGCCGCTCTCTTTGTTCCAGCCAAATAGCAGAGTCCGAAGATTTCCTGCAGCTACTGCCTACTATGTCTTGTGGACAAAACTGTTTGTCGAACCTAGATATGCACATGAAGCTCACAGTCCACTGACTCTTTTCGACTGAATTTCCTTCTGCTAGAACAGCAAGGAATTCGTGCCCAGCTTCCAAACAACAAGGGAATCAGGATGTTTCACACAAGTGCCTTATTAGCAAATTTCATCTCCAGCGGGTAACACTAGGTCAATGGACTCGGTTCAGTAGAGTGCGAAATGTAGCGGGTGCCGACAGAACCGGCCGACTTAGAAAGTCTCTTCTATGGGTTTTCTGTATGATCATCTCGGCGGTAACTTTGCTAGCCAGAGAGTTCCGGAATCACGTTCCCCGAACCGTGTGAGTGAACGGAAGCACAGGACTATGCCAACTATGAACTAGAGTAAGCTGGGCTACCACTGTTTTCGCCAAATTGTGCGTGCTGCGAGGAAAGCGTATCCGGACGTTGGAAGGCCGCTAGGCCATGCTACGTGACTTGGACTCCAAGTCTCTGAAGATCTAAGGGAATATGAATCCCAGAGTAGCCTGTGGGGCTCCCAGTGGAAGATAATACATTCGTGAGGATATGTTTGCTCCTCAAAATCACTCGGGAATCAACCTATTTCGTAGGAAGCGGGTTTTTTCCCCAAACCCGTCTCCGGGTTCAGCGTCTTCTCAATGTTCCCATCTCGGTAGTAGATGTGATGGGAGAAGAAGACTGTAGCCTAAGAAACCATGGAGGCAATACTACGTCCCTCGGACTCCACCCGTTCGTGAAGCGTTCAAGGAGGAAGAAGCGAAAAGTACCTCAATGGCCTACCAGGGCATTCATTCCACTCTGAGAATACAGAGGTGAAGAGTTTGCGCTCCCATGCGTCATTCAGGGATTATATCAAGTCGTGCGAAAAGTGTTCTCAACACTAGCCATCCTCACTATTTGACGTGTTATCAATGTTCTCATTGCAGTAGGAGATGAAAGCGGTGGTGTCTCACATAGTACGTACTCTTGTCAGCATCCTGTCCAAGTACCTTGCTGCAATATAGGATCTCTGGCTCGTGTCATAGCCCAAGAGCTACGGAGATGATTTCCCGTCCGCAAAGGAGGGAGGGCTAGCATAGCACTTTGTGATCCTTGCAGGGGAATGAGCTTCCACAGTAGCGTTTTCTCCTAGGTCCTTTTTCCATCAGAAAAGCGTAGCCCCAGGAAGAAGAGGAGCCACAGCCTACTGCCTCACTTGGACCATACAGTGTTTGTAACGTAGCAATGCATGCGCAGCTAGCAGTCCCCTTACTCTACTCGCGTAACTTTCTCTCACACAGCACAGGAGTGAACGGTTTGAAAGCTGCCAAGTTACTCGGGAACGAACATGTTCCTGAGAAGTGGCGTTCAGCAAAAACGCGGCACTAGATCCATGTGCTCCTATCAGGTGAATTGGAAATGAGTGCCTTGTACCATATCACATACCCTCTCCAGAACCTCTGATCAGCTATTTTGCTCTGTTACCATTTACCTTGCTGTGTGTGAGTGCAAGGATGTACAGAATCACTTTCTCATCATGAACGCACTCAATGAAAGCACAGAACTATGACAGCTATGAAATACACTTTCTTGTAACTGCGGCCGTCAGCTAGCTTTAGCCCTAGACCTAAACCTACCTGTAACATGAACCCAAACCCTAACCCTAACCCTATCGCAAACCCTGTTCCTAACCCTAACCCTAACCCTACCCTTAACCCTAACCCTAACCCTAATAATAAAGCTCACCCTTACCGTAATCCTAATGCTAGCCCTAACCCTAACTGTATCTTTAAAGGGGAGGTGTCTGATATATCAGAGCTTTGCGTTGTGTCCTAACCAAAATGCTACTGAAATCATTTTCCATCGGCAGTGAACGAACAGGAACATAGCAGCATCTGAACTTTGCAGGACCATGAGCTGCGCGTGTGGGCTTTTCGCCGCTCTCTTTGTTCCAGCCAAATAGCAGAGTCCGAAGATTTCCTGCAGCTACTGCCTACTATGTCTTGTGGACAAAACTGTTTGTCGAACCTAGATATGCACATGAAGCTCACAGTCCACTGACTCTTTTCGACTGAATTTCCTTCTGCTAGAACAGCAAGGAATTCGTGCCCAGCTTCCAAACAACAAGGGAATCAGGATGTTTCACACAAGTGCCTTATTAGCAAATTTCATCTCCAGCGGGTAACACTAGGTCAATGGACTCGGTTCAGTAGAGTGCGAAATGTAGCGGGTGCCGACAGAACCGGCCGAATTAGAAAGTCTCTTCTATGGGTTTTCTGTATGATCATCTCGGCGGTAACTTTGCTAGCCAGAGAGTTCCGGAATCACGTTCCCCGAACCGTGTGAGTGAACGGAAGCACAGGACTATGCCAACTATGAACTAGAGTAAGCTGGGCTACCACTGTTTTCGCCAAATTGTGCGTGCTGCGAGGAAAGCGTATCCGGACGTTGGAAGGCCGCTAGGCCATGCTACGTGACTTGGACTCCAAGTCTCTGAAGATCTAAGGGAATATGAATCCCAGAGTAGCCTGTGGGGCTCCCAGTGGAAGATAATACATTCGTGAGGATATGTTTGCTCCTCAAAATCACTCGGGAATCAACCTATTTCGTAGGAAGCGGGTTTTTCCCCCAAAGCCGTCTCCGGGTTCAGCGTCTTCTCAATGTTCCCATCTCGGTAGTAGATGTGATGGGAGAAGAAGACTGTAGCCTAAGAAACCATGGAGGCAATACTACGTCCCTCGGACTCCACCCGTTCGTGAAGCGTTCAAGGAGGAAGAAGCGAAAAGTACCTCAATGGCCTACCAGGGCATTCATTCCACTCTGAGAATACAGAGGTGAAGAGTTTGCGCTCCCATGCGTCATTCAGGGATTATATCAAGTCGTGCGAAAAGTGTTCTCAACACTAGCCATCCTCACTATTTGACGTGTTATCAATGTTCTCATTGCAGTAGGAGATGAAAGCGGTGGTGTCTCACATAGTACGTACTCTTGTCAGCATCCTGTCCAAGTACCTTGCTGCAATATAGGATCTCTGGCTCGTGTCATAGCCCAAGAGCTACGGAGATGATTTCCCGTCCGCAAAGGAGGGAGGGCTAGCATAGCACTTTGTGATCCTTGCAGGGGAATGAGCTTCCACAGTAGCGTTTTCTCCTAGGTCCTTTTTCCATCAGAAAAGCGTAGCCCCAGGAAGAAGAGGAGCCACAGCCTACTGCCTCACTTGGACCATACAGTGTTTGTAACGTAGCAATGCATGCGCAGCTAGCAGTCCCCTTACTCTACTCGCGTAACTTTCTCTCACACAGCACAGGAGTGAACGGTTTGAAAGCTGCCAAGTTACTCGGGAACGAACATGTTCCTGAGAAGTGGCGTTCAGCAAAAACGCGGCACTAGATCCATGTGCTCCTATCAGGTGAATTGGAAATGAGTGCCTTGTACCATATCACATACCCTCTCCAGAACCTCTGATCAGCTATTTTGCTCTGTTACCATTTACCTTGCTGTGTGTGAGTGCAAGGATGTACAGAATCACTTTCTCATCATGAACGCACTCAATGAAAGCACAGAACTATGACAGCTATGAAATACACTTTCTTGTAACTGCGGCCGTCAGCTAGCTTTAGCCCTACACCTAAACCTACCTGTAACATGAACCCAAACCCTAACCCTAACCCTATCGCAAACCCTGTTCCTAACCCTAACCCTAACCCTACCCTTAACCCTAACCCTAACCCTAATAATAAAGCTCACCCTTACCGTAATCCTAATGCTAGCCCTAACCCTAACTGTATCTTTAAACGGGAGGTGTCTGATATATCAGAGCTTTGCGTTGTGTCCTAACCAAAATGCTACTGAAATCATTTTCCATCGGCAGTGAACGAACAGGAACATAGCAGCATCTGAACTTTGCAGGACCATGAGCTGCGCGTGTGGGCTTTTCGCCGCTCTCTTTGTTCCAGCCAAATAGCAGAGTCCGAAGATTTCCTGCAGCTACTGCCTACTATGTCTTGTGGACAAAACTGTTTGTCGAACCTAGATATGCACATGAAGCTCACAGTCCACTGACTCTTTTCGACTGAATTTCCTTCTGCTAGAACAGCAAGGAATTCGTGCCCAGCTTCCAAACAACAAGGGAATCAGGATGTTTCACACAAGTGCCTTATTAGCAAATTTCATCTCCAGCGGGTAACACTAGGTCAATGGACTCGGTTCAGTAGAGTGCGAAATGTAGCGGGTGCCGACAGAACCGGCCGACTTAGAAAGTCTCTTCTATGGGTTTTCTGTATGATCATCTCGGCGGTAACTTTGCTAGCCAGAGAGTTCCGGAATCACGTTCCCCGAACCGTGTGAGTGAACGGAAGCACAGGACTATGCCAACTATGAACTAGAGTAAGCTGGGCTACCACTGTTTTCGCCAAATTGTGCGTGCTGCGAGGAAAGCGTATCCGGACGTTGGAAGGCCGCTAGGCCATGCTACGTGACTTGGACTCCAAGTCTCTGAAGATCTAAGGGAATATGAATCCCAGAGTAGCCTGTGGGGCTCCCAGTGGAAGATAATACATTCGTGAGGATATGTTTGCTCCTCAAAATCACTCGGGAATCAACCTATTTCGTAGGAAGCGGGTTTTTCCCCCAAAGCCGTCTCCGGGTTCAGCGTCTTCTCAATGTTCCCATCTCGGTAGTAGATGTGATGGGAGAAGAAGACTGTAGCCTAAGAAACCATGGAGGCAATACTACGTCCCTCGGACTCCACCCGTTCGTGAAGCGTTCAAGGAGGAAGAAGCGAAAAGTACCTCAATGGCCTACCAGGGCATTCATTCCACTCTGAGAATACAGCAGTGAAGAGTTTGCGCTCCCATGCGTCATTCAGGGATTATATCAAGTCGTGCGAAAAGTGTTCTCAACACTAGCCATCCTCACTATTTGACGTGTTATCAATGTTCTCATTGCAGTAGGAGATGAAAGCGGTGGTGTCTCACATAGTACGTACTCTTGTCAGCATCCTGTCCAAGTACCTTGCTGCAATATAGGATCTCTGGCTCGTGTCATAGCCCAAGAGCTACGGTGATGATTTCCCGTCCGCAAAGGAGGGAGGGCTAGCATAGCACTTTGTGATCCTTGCAGGGGAATGAGCTTCCACAGTAGCGTTTTCTCCTAGGTCCTTTTTCCATCAGAAAAGCGTAGCCCCAGGAAGAAGAGAAGCCACAGCCTACTGCCTCACTTGGACCATACAGTGTTTGTAACGTAGCAATGCATGCGCAGCTAGCAGTCCCCTTACTCTACTCGCGTAACTTTCTCTCACACAGCACAGGAGTGAACGGTTTGAAAGCTGCCAAGTTACTCGGGAACGAACATGTTCCTGAGAAGTGGCGTTCAGCAAAAACGCGGCACTAGATCCATGTGCTCCTATCAGGTGAATTGGAAATGAGTGCCTTGTACCATATCACATACCCTCTCCAGAACCTCTGATCAGCTATTTTGCTCTGTTACCATTTACCTTGCTGTGTGTGAGTGCAAGGATGTACAGAATCACTTTCTCATCATGAACGCACTCAATGAAAGCACAGAACTATGACAGCTATGAAATACACTTTCTTGTAACTGCGGCCGTCAGCTAGCTTTAGCCCTAGACCTAAACCTACCTGTAACATGAACCCAAACCCTAACCCTAACCCTATCGCAAACCCTGTTCCTAACCCTAACCCTAACCCTACCCTTAACCCTAACCCTAACCCTAATAATAAAGCTCACCCTTACCGTAATCCTAATGCTAGCCCTAACCCTAAGTGTATCTTTAAACGGGAGGTGTCTGATATATCAGAGCTTTGCGTTGTGTCCTAACCAAAATGCTACTGAAATCATTTTCCATCGGCAGTGAACGAACAGGAACATAGCAGCATCTGAACTTTGCAGGACCATGAGCTGCGCGTGTGGGCTTTTCGCCGCTCTCTTTGTTCCAGCAAAATAGCAGAGTCCGAAGATTTCCTGCAGCTACTGCCTACTATGTCTTGTGGACAAAACTGTTTGTCGAACCTAGATATGCACATGAAGCTCACAGTCCACTGACTCTTTTCGACTGAATTTCCTTCTGCTAGAACAGCAAGGAATTCGTGCCCAGCTTCCAAACAACAAGGGAATCAGGATGTTTCACACAAGTGCCTTATTAGCAAATCGTATCTCCAGCGGGTAACACTAGGTCAATGGACTCGGTTCAGTAGAGTGCGAAATGTAGCGGGTGCCGACAGAACCGGCCGACTTAGAAAGTCTCTTCTATGGGTTTTCTGTATGATCATCTCGGCGGTAACTTTGCTAGCCAGAGAGTTCCGGAATCACGTTCCCCAAACCGTGTGAGTGAACGGAAGCACAGGACTATGCCAACTATGAACTAGAGTAAGCTGGGCTACCACTGTTTTCGCCAAATTGTGCGTGCTGCGAGGAAAGCGTATCCGGACGTTGGAAGGCCGCTAGGCCATGCTACGTGACTTGGACTCCAAGTCTCTGAAGATCTAAGGGAATATGAATCCCAGAGTAGCCTGTGGGGCTCCCAGTGGAAGATAATACATTCGTGAGGATATGTTTGCTCCTCAAAATCACTCGGGAATCAACCTATTTCGTAGGAAGCGGGTTTTTTCCCCAAAGCCGTCTCCGGGTTCAGCGTCTTCTCAATGTTCCCATCTCGGTAGTAGATGTGATGGGAGAAGAAGACTGTAGCCTAAGAAACCATGGAGGCAATACTACGTCCCTCGGATTCCACCCGTTCGTGAAGCGTTCAAGGAGGAAGAAGCGAAAAGTACCTCAATGGCCTACCAGGGCATTCATTCCACTCTGAGAATACAGCAGTGAAGAGTTTGCGCTCCCATGCGTCATTCAGGGATTATATCAAGTCGTGCGAAAAGTGTTCTCAACACTAGCCATCCTCACTATTTGACGTGTTATCAATGTTCTCATTGCAGTAGGAGATGAAAGCGGTGGTGTCTCACATAGTACGTACTCTTGTCAGCATCCTGTCCAAGTACCTTGCTGCAATATAGGATCTCTGGCTCGTGTCATAGCCCAAGAGCTACGGTGATGATTTCCCGTCCGCAAAGGAGGGAGGGCTAGCATAGCACTTTGTGATCCTTGCAGGGGAATGAGCTTCCACAGTAGCGTTTTCTCCTAGGTCCTTTTTCCATCAGAAAAGCGTAGCCCCAGGAAGAAGAGGAGCCACAGCCTACTGCCTCACTTGGACCATACAGTGTTTGTAACGTAGCAATGCATGCGCAGCTAGCAGTCCCCTTACTCTACTCGCGTAACTTTCTCTCACACAGCACAGGAGTGAACGGTTTGAAAGCTGCCAAGTTACTCGGGAACGAACATGTTCCTGAGAAGTGGCGTTCAGCAAAAACGCGGCACTAGATCCATGTGCTCCTATCAGGTGAATTGGAAATGAGTGCCTTGTACCATATCACATACCCTCTCCAGAACCTCTGATCAGCTATTTTGCTCTGTTACCATTTACCTTGCTGTGTGTGAGTGCAAGGATGTACAGAATCACTTTCTCATCATGAACGCACTCAATGAAAGCACAGAACTATGACAGCTATGAAATACACTTTCTTGTAACTGCGGCCGTCAGCTAGCTTTAGCCCTAGACCTAAACCTACCTGTAACATGAACCCAAACCCTAACCCTAACCCTATCGCAAACCCTGTTCCTAACCCTAACCCTAACCCTACCCTTAACCCTAACCCTAACCCTAATAATAAAGCTCACCCTTACCGTAATCCTAATGCTAGCCCTAACCCTAAGTGTATCTTTAAACGGGAGGTGTCTGATATATCAGAGCTTTGCGTTGTGTCCTAACCAAAATGCTACTGAAATCATTTTCCATCGGCAGTGAACGAACAGGAACATAGCAGCATCTGAACTTTGCAGGACCATGAGCTGCGCGTGTGGGCTTTTCGCCGCTCTCTTTGTTCCAGCAAAATAGCAGAGTCCGAAGATTTCCTGCAGCTACTGCCTACTATGTCTTGTGGACAAAACTGTTTGTCGAACCTAGATATGCACATGAAGCTCACAGTCCACTGACTCTTTTCGACTGAATTTCCTTCTGCTAGAACAGCAAGGAATTCGTGCCCAGCTTCCAAACAACAAGGGAATCAGGATGTTTCACACAAGTGCCTTATTAGCAAATCGTATCTCCAGCGGGTAACACTAGGTCAATGGACTCGGTTCAGTAGAGTGCGAAATGTAGCGGGTGCCGACAGAACCGGCCGACTTAGAAAGTCTCTTCTATGGGTTTTCTGTATGATCATCTCGGCGGTAACTTTGCTAGCCAGAGAGTTCCGGAATCACGTTCCCCAAACCGTGTGAGTGAACGGAAGCACAGGACTATGCCAACTATGAACTAGAGTAAGCTGGGCTACCACTGTTTTCGCCAAATTGTGCGTGCTGCGAGGAAAGCGTATCCGGACGTTGGAAGGCCGCTAGGCCATGCTACGTGACTTGGACTCCAAGTCTCTGAAGATCTAAGGGAATATGAATCCCAGAGTAGCCTGTGGGGCTCCCAGTGGAAGATAATACATTCGTGAGGATATGTTTGCTCCTCAAAATCACTCGGGAATCAACCTATTTCGTAGGAAGCGGGTTTTTTCCCCAAAGCCGTCTCCGGGTTCAGCGTCTTCTCAATGTTCCCATCTCGGTAGTAGATGTGATGGGAGAAGAAGACTGTAGCCTAAGAAACCATGGAGGCAATACTACGTCCCTCGGATTCCACCCGTTCGTGAAGCGTTCAAGGAGGAAGAAGCGAAAAGTACCTCAATGGCCTACCAGGGCATTCATTCCACTCTGAGAATACAGCAGTGAAGAGTTTGCGCTCCCATGCGTCATTCAGGGATTATATCAAGTCGTGCGAAAAGTGTTCTCAACACTAGCCATCCTCACTATTTGACGTGTTATCAATGTTCTCATTGCAGTAGGAGATGAAAGCGGTGGTGTCTCACATAGTACGTACTCTTGTCAGCATCCTGTCCAAGTACCTTGCTGCAATATAGGATCTCTGGCTCGTGTCATAGCCCAAGAGCTACGGTGATGATTTCCCGTCCGCAAAGGAGGGAGGGCTAGCATAGCACTTTGTGATCCTTGCAGGGGAATGAGCTTCCACAGTAGCGTTTTCTCCTAGGTCCTTTTTCCATCAGAAAAGCGTAGCCCCAGGAAGAAGAGAAGCCACAGCCTACTGCCTCACTTGGACCATACAGTGTTTGTAACGTAGCAATGCATGCGCAGCTAGCAGTCCCCTTACTCTACTCGCGTAACTTTCTCTCACACAGCACAGGAGTGAACGGTTTGAAAGCTGCCAAGTTACTCGGGAACGAACATGTTCCTGAGAAGTGGCGTTCAGCAAAAACGCGGCACTAGATCCATGTGCTCCTATCAGGTGAATTGGAAATGAGTGCCTTGTACCATATCACATACCCTCTCCAGAACCTCTGATCAGCTATTTTGCTCTGTTACCATTTACCTTGCTGTGTGTGAGTGCAAGGATGTACAGAATCACTTTCTCATCATGAACGCACTCAATGAAAGCACAGAATTATGACAGCTATGAAATACACTTTCTTGTAACTGCGGCCGTCAGCTAGCTTTAGCCCTAGACCTAAACCTACCTGTAACATGAACCCAAACCCTAACCCTAACCCTATCGCAAACCCTGTTCCTAACCCTAACCCTAACCCTACCCTTAACCCTAACCCTAACCCTAATAATAAAGCTCACCCTTACCGTAATCCTAATGCTAGCCCTAACCCTAACTGTATCTTTAAACGGGAGGTGTCTGATATATCAGAGCTTTGCGTTGTGTCCTAACCAAAATGCTACTGAAATCATTTTCCATCGGCAGTGAACGAACAGGAACATAGCAGCATCTGAACTTTGCAGGACCATGAGCTGCGCGTGTGGGCTTTTCGCCGCTCTCTTTGTTCCAGCCAAATAGCAGAGTCCGAAGATTTCCTGCAGCTACTGCCTACTATGTCTTGTGGACAAAACTGTTTGTCGAACCTAGATATGCACATGAAGCTCACAGTCCACTGACTCTTTTCGACTGAATTTCCTTCTGCTAGAACAGCAAGGAATTCGTGCCCAGCTTCCAAACAACAAGGGAATCAGGATGTTTCACACAAGTGCCTTATTAGCAAATCGTATCTCCAGCGGGTAACACTAGGTCAATGGACTCGGTTCAGTAGAGTGCGAAATGTAGCGGGTGCCGACAGAACCGGCCGACTTAGAAAGTCTCTTCTATGGGTTTTCTGTATGATCATCTCGGCGGTAACTTTGCTAGCCAGAGAGTTCCGGAATCACGTTCCCCAAACCGTGTGAGTGAACGGAAGCACAGGACTATGCCAACTATGAACTAGAGTAAGCTGGGCTACCACTGTTTTCGCCAAATTGTGCGTGCTGCGAGGAAAGCGTATCCGGACGTTGGAAGGCCGCTAGGCCATGCTACGTGACTTGGACTCCAAGTCTCTGAAGATCTAAGGGAATATGAATCCCAGAGTAGCCTGTGGGGCTCCCAGTGGAAGATAATACATTCGTGAGGATATGTTTGCTCCTCAAAATCACTCGGGAATCAACCTATTTCGTAGGAAGCGGGTTTTTTCCCCAAAGCCGTCTCCGGGTTCAGCGTCTTCTCAATGTTCCCATCTCGGTAGTAGATGTGATGGGAGAAGAAGACTGTAGCCTAAGAAACCATGGAGGCAATACTACGTCCCTCGGATTCCACCCGTTCGTGAAGCGTTCAAGGAGGAAGAAGCGAAAAGTACCTCAATGGCCTACCAGGGCATTCATTCCACTCTGAGAATACAGCAGTGAAGAGTTTGCGCTCCCATGCGTCATTCAGGGATTATATCAAGTCGTGCGAAAAGTGTTCTCAACACTAGCCATCCTCACTATTTGACGTGTTATCAATGTTCTCATTGCAGTAGGAGATGAAAGCGGTGGTGTCTCACATAGTACGTACTCTTGTCAGCATCCTGTCCAAGTACCTTGCTGCAATATAGGATCTCTGGCTCGTGTCATAGCCCAAGAGCTACGGTGATGATTTCCCGTCCGCAAAGGAGGGAGGGCTAGCATAGCACTTTGTGATCCTTGCAGGGGAATGAGCTTCCACAGTAGCGTTTTCTCCTAGGTCCTTTTTCCATCAGAAAAGCGTAGCCCCAGGAAGAAGAGGAGCCACAGCCTACTGCCTCACTTGGACCATACAGTGTTTGTAACGTAGCAATGCATGCGCAGCTAGCAGTCCCCTTACTCTACTCGCGTAACTTTCTCTCACACAGCACAGGAGTGAACGGTTTGAAAGCTGCCAAGTTACTCGGGAACGAACATGTTCCTGAGAAGTGGCGTTCAGCAAAAACGCGGCACTAGATCCATGTGCTCCTATCAGGTGAATTGGAAATGAGTGCCTTGTACCATATCACATACCCTCTCCAGAACCTCTGATCAGCTATTTTGCTCTGTTACCATTTACCTTGCTGTGTGTGAGTGCAAGGATGTACAGAATCACTTTCTCATCATGAACGCACTCAATGAAAGCACAGAACTATGACAGCTATGAAATACACTTTCTTGTAACTGCGGCCGTCAGCTAGCTTTAGCCCTAGACCTAAACCTACCTGTAACATGAACCCAAACCCTAACCCTAACCCTATCGCAAACCCTGTTCCTAACCCTAACCCTAACCCTACCCTTAACCCTAACCCTAACCCTAATAATAAAGCTCACCCTTACCGTAATCCTAATGCTAGCCCTAACCCTAAGTGTATCTTTAAACGGGAGGTGTCTGATATATCAGAGCTTTGCGTTGTGTCCTAACCAAAATGCTACTGAAATCATTTTCCATCGGCAGTGAACGAACAGGAACATAGCAGCATCTGAACTTTGCAGGACCATGAGCTGCGCGTGTGGGCTTTTCGCCGCTCTCTTTGTTCCAGCCAAATAGCAGAGTCCGAAGATTTCCTGCAGCTACTGCCTACTATGTCTTGTGGACAAAACTGTTTGTCGAACCTAGATATGCACATGAAGCTCACAGTCCACTGACTCTTTTCGACTGAATTTCCTTCTGCTAGAACAGCAAGGAATTCGTGCCCAGCTTCCAAACAACAAGGGAATCAGGATGTTTCACACAAGTGCCTTATTAGCAAATCGTATCTCCAGCGGGTAACACTAGGTCAATGGACTCGGTTCAGTAGAGTGCGAAATGTAGCGGGTGCCGACAGAACCGGCCGACTTAGAAAGTCTCTTCTATGGGTTTTCTGTATGATCATCTCGGCGGTAACTTTGCTAGCCAGAGAGTTCCGGAATCACGTTCCCCAAACCGTGTGAGTGAACGGAAGCACAGGACTATGCCAACTATGAACTAGAGTAAGCTGGGCTACCACTGTTTTCGCCAAATTGTGCGTGCTGCGAGGAAAGCGTATCCGGACGTTGGAAGGCCGCTAGGCCATGCTACGTGACTTGGACTCCAAGTCTCTGAAGATCTAAGGGAATATGAATCCCAGAGTAGCCTGTGGGGCTCCCAGTGGAAGATAATACATTCGTGAGGATATGTTTGCTCCTCAAAATCACTCGGGAATCAACCTATTTCGTAGGAAGCGGGTTTTTTCCCCAAAGCCGTCTCCGGGTTCAGCGTCTTCTCAATGTTCCCATCTCGGTAGTAGATGTGATGGGAGAAGAAGACTGTAGCCTAAGAAACCATGGAGGCAATACTACGTCCCTCGGATTCCACCCGTTCGTGAAGCGTTCAAGGAGGAAGAAGCGAAAAGTACCTCAATGGCCTACCAGGGCATTCATTCCACTCTGAGAATACAGCAGTGAAGAGTTTGCGCTCCCATGCGTCATTCAGGGATTATATCAAGTCGTGCGAAAAGTGTTCTCAACACTAGCCATCCTCACTATTTGACGTGTTATCAATGTTCTCATTGCAGTAGGAGATGAAAGCGGTGGTGTCTCACATAGTACGTACTCTTGTCAGCATCCTGTCCAAGTACCTTGCTGCAATATAGGATCTCTGGCTCGTGTCATAGCCCAAGAGCTACGGTGATGATTTCCCGTCCGCAAAGGAGGGAGGGCTAGCATAGCACTTTGTGATCCTTGCAGGGGAATGAGCTTCCACAGTAGCGTTTTCTCCTAGGTCCTTTTTCCATCAGAAAAGCGTAGCCCCAGGAAGAAGAGAAGCCACAGCCTACTGCCTCACTTGGACCATACAGTGTTTGTAACGTAGCAATGCATGCGCAGCTAGCAGTCCCCTTACTCTACTCGCGTAACTTTCTCTCACACAGCACAGGAGTGAACGGTTTGAAAGCTGCCAAGTTACTCGGGAACGAACATGTTCCTGAGAAGTGGCGTTCAGCAAAAACGCGGCACTAGATCCATGTGCTCCTATCAGGTGAATTGGAAATGAGTGCCTTGTACCATATCACATACCCTCTCCAGAACCTCTGATCAGCTATTTTGCTCTGTTACCATTTACCTTGCTGTGTGTGAGTGCAAGGATGTACAGAATCACTTTCTCATCATGAACGCACTCAATGAAAGCACAGAATTATGACAGCTATGAAATACACTTTCTTGTAACTGCGGCCGTCAGCTAGCTTTAGCCCTAGACCTAAACCTACCTGTAACATGAACCCAAACCCTAACCCTAACCCTATCGCAAACCCTGTTCCTAACCCTAACCCTAACCCTACCCTTAACCCTAACCCTAACCCTAATAATAAAGCTCACCCTTACCGTAATCCTAATGCTAGCCCTAACCCTAACTGTATCTTTAAACGGGAGGTGTCTGATATATCAGAGCTTTGCGTTGTGTCCTAACCAAAATGCTACTGAAATCATTTTCCATCGGCAGTGAACGAACAGGAACATAGCAGCATCTGAACTTTGCAGGACCATGAGCTGCGCGTGTGGGCTTTTCGCCGCTCTCTTTGTTCCAGCCAAATAGCAGAGTCCGAAGATTTCCTGCAGCTACTGCCTACTATGTCTTGTGGACAAAACTGTTTGTCGAACCTAGATATGCACATGAAGCTCACAGTCCACTGACTCTTTTCGACTGAATTTCCTTCTGCTAGAACAGCAAGGAATTCGTGCCCAGCTTCCAAACAACAAGGGAATCAGGATGTTTCACACAAGTGCCTTATTAGCAAATTTCATCTCCAGCGGGTAACACTAGGTCAATGGACTCGGTTCAGTAGAGTGCGAAATGTAGCGGGTGCCGACAGAACCGGCCGACTTAGAAAGTCTCTTCTATGGGTTTTCTGTATGATCATCTCGGCGGTAACTTTGCTAGCCAGAGAGTTCCGGAATCACGTTCCCCGAACCGTGTGAGTGAACGGAAGCACAGGACTATGCCAACTATGAACTAGAGTAAGCTGGGCTACCACTGTTTTCGCCAAATTGTGCGTGCTGCGAGGAAAGCGTATCCGGACGTTGGAAGGCCGCTAGGCCATGCTACGTGACTTGGACTCCAAGTCTCTGAAGATCTAAGGGAATATGAATCCCAGAGTAGCCTGTGGGGCTCCCAGTGGAAGATAATACATTTGTGAGGATATGTTTGCTCCTCAAAATCACTCGGGAATCAACCTATTTCGTAGGAAGCGGGTTTTTCCCCCAAACCCGTCTCCGGGTTCAGCGTCTTCTCAATGTTCCCATCTCGGTAGTAGATGTGATGGGAGAAGAAGACTGTAGCCTAAGAAACCATGGAGGCAATACTACGTCCCTCGGACTCCACCCGTTCGTGAAGCGTTCAAGGAGGAAGAAGCGAAAAGTACCTCAATGGCCTACCAGGGCATTCATTCCACTCTGAGAATACAGCAGTGAAGAGTTTGCGCTCCCATGCGTCATTCAGGGATTATATCAAGTCGTGCGAAAAGTGTTCTCAACACTAGCCATCCTCACTATTTGACGTGTTATCAATGTTCTCATTGCAGTAGGAGATGAAAGCGGTGGTGTCTCACATAGTACGTACTCTTGTCAGCATCCTGTCCAAGTACCTTGCTGCAATATAGGATCTCTGGCTCGTGTCATAGCCCAAGAGCTACGGTGATGATTTCCCGTCCGCAAAGGAGGGAGGGCTAGCATAGCACTTTGTGATCCTTGCAGGGGAATGAGCTTCCACAGTAGCGTTTTCTCCTAGGTCCTTTTTCCATCAGAAAAGCGTAGCCCCAGGAAGAAGAGAAGCCACAGCCTACTGCCTCACTTGGACCATACAGTGTTTGTAACGTAGCAATGCATGCGCAGCTAGCAGTCCCCTTACTCTACTCGCGTAACTTTCTCTCACACAGCACAGGAGTGAACGGTTTGAAAGCTGCCAAGTTACTCGGGAACGAACATGTTCCTGAGAAGTGGCGTTCAGCAAAAACGCGGCACTAGATCCATGTGCTCCTATCAGGTGAATTGGAAATGAGTGCCTTGTACCATATCACATACCCTCTCCAGAACCTCTGATCAGCTATTTTGCTCTGTTACCATTTACCTTGCTGTGTGTGAGTGCAAGGATGTACAGAATCACTTTCTCATCATGAACGCACTCAATGAAAGCACAGAACTATGACAGCTATGAAATACACTTTCTTGTAACTGCGGCCGTCAGCTAGCTTTAGCCCTAGACCTAAACCTACCTGTAACATGAACCCAAACCCTAACCCTAACCCTATCGCAAACCCTGTTCCTAACCCTAACCCTAACCCTACCCTTAACCCTAACCCTAACCCTAATAATAAAGCTCACCCTTACCGTAATCCTAATGCTAGCCCTAACCCTAACTGTATCTTTAAACGGGAGGTGTCTGATATATCAGAGCTTTGCGTTGTGTCCTAACCAAAATGCTACTGAAATCATTTTCCATCGGCAGTGAACGAACAGGAACATAGCAGCATCTGAACTTTGCAGGACCATGAGCTGCGCGTGTGGGCTTTTCGCCGCTCTCTTTGTTCCAGCCAAATAGCAGAGTCCGAAGATTTCCTGCAGCTACTGCCTACTATGTCTTGTGGACAAAACTGTTTGTCGAACCTAGATATGCACATGAAGCTCACAGTCCACTGACTCTTTTCGACTGAATTTCCTTCTGCTAGAACAGCAAGGAATTCGTGCCCAGCTTCCAAACAACAAGGGAATCAGGATGTTTCACACAAGTGCCTTATTAGCAAATCGTATCTCCAGCGGGTAACACTAGGTCAATGGACTCGGTTCAGTAGAGTGCGAAATGTAGCGGGTGCCGACAGAACCGGCCGACTTAGAAAGTCTCTTCTATGGGTTTTCTGTATGATCATCTCGGCGGTAACTTTGCTAGCCAGAGAGTTCCGGAATCACGTTCCCCAAACCGTGTGAGTGAACGGAAGCACAGGACTATGCCAACTATGAACTAGAGTAAGCTGGGCTACCACTGTTTTCGCCAAATTGTGCGTGCTGCGAGGAAAGCGTATCCGGACGTTGGAAGGCCGCTAGGCCATGCTACGTGACTTGGACTCCAAGTCTCTGAAGATCTAAGGGAATATGAATCCCAGAGTAGCCTGTGGGGCTCCCAGTGGAAGATAATACATTCGTGAGGATATGTTTGCTCCTCAAAATCACTCGGGAATCAACCTATTTCGTAGGAAGCGGGTTTTTTCCCCAAAGCCGTCTCCGGGTTCAGCGTCTTCTCAATGTTCCCATCTCGGTAGTAGATGTGATGGGAGAAGAAGACTGTAGCCTAAGAAACCATGGAGGCAATACTACGTCCCTCGGATTCCACCCGTTCGTGAAGCGTTCAAGGAGGAAGAAGCGAAAAGTACCTCAATGGCCTACCAGGGCATTCATTCCACTCTGAGAATACAGCAGTGAAGAGTTTGCGCTCCCATGCGTCATTCAGGGATTATATCAAGTCGTGCGAAAAGTGTTCTCAACACTAGCCATCCTCACTATTTGACGTGTTATCAATGTTCTCATTGCAGTAGGAGATGAAAGCGGTGGTGTCTCACATAGTACGTACTCTTGTCAGCATCCTGTCCAAGTACCTTGCTGCAATATAGGATCTCTGGCTCGTGTCATAGCCCAAGAGCTACGGTGATGATTTCCCGTCCGCAAAGGAGGGAGGGCTAGCATAGCACTTTGTGATCCTTGCAGGGGAATGAGCTTCCACAGTAGCGTTTTCTCCTAGGTCCTTTTTCCATCAGAAAAGCGTAGCCCCAGGAAGAAGAGAAGCCACAGCCTACTGCCTCACTTGGACCATACAGTGTTTGTAACGTAGCAATGCATGCGCAGCTAGCAGTCCCCTTACTCTACTCGCGTAACTTTCTCTCACACAGCACAGGAGTGAACGGTTTGAAAGCTGCCAAGTTACTCGGGAACGAACATGTTCCTGAGAAGTGGCGTTCAGCAAAAACGCGGCACTAGATCCATGTGCTCCTATCAGGTGAATTGGAAATGAGTGCCTTGTACCATATCACATACCCTCTCCAGAACCTCTGATCAGCTATTTTGCTGTGTTATCATTTACCTTGCTGTGTGTGAGTGCAAGGATGTACAGAATCACTTTCTCATCATGAACGCACTCAATGAAAGCACAGAACTATGACAGCTATGAAATACACTTTCTTGTAACTGCGGCCGTCAGCTAGCTTTAGCCCTAGACCTAAACCTACCTGTAACATGAACCCAAACCCTAACCCTAACCCTATCGCAAACCCTGTTCCTAACCCTAACCCTAACCCTACCCTTAACCCTAACCCTAACCCTAATAATAAAGCTCACCCTTACCGTAATCCTAATGCTAGCCCTAACCCTAAGTGTATCTTTAAACGGGAGGTGTCTGATATATCAGAGCTTTGCGTTGTGTCCTAACCAAAATGCTACTGAAATCATTTTCCATCGGCAGTGAACGAACAGGAACATAGCAGCATCTGAACTTTGCAGGACCATGAGCTGCGCGTGTGGGCTTTTCGCCGCTCTCTTTGTTCCAGCAAAATAGCAGAGTCCGAAGATTTCCTGCAGCTACTGCCTACTATGTCTTGTGGACAAAACTGTTTGTCGAACCTAGATATGCACATGAAGCTCACAGTCCACTGACTCTTTTCGACTGAATTTCCTTCTGCTAGAACAGCAAGGAATTCGTGCCCAGCTTCCAAACAACAAGGGAATCAGGATGTTTCACACAAGTGCCTTATTAGCAAATCGTATCTCCAGCGGGTAACACTAGGTCAATGGACTCGGTTCAGTAGAGTGCGAAATGTAGCGGGTGCCGACAGAACCGGCCGACTTAGAAAGTCTCTTCTATGGGTTTTCTGTATGATCATCTCGGCGGTAACTTTGCTAGCCAGAGAGTTCCGGAATCACGTTCCCCAAACCGTGTGAGTGAACGGAAGCACAGGACTATGCCAACTATGAACTAGAGTAAGCTGGGCTACCACTGTTTTCGCCAAATTGTGCGTGCTGCGAGGAAAGCGTATCCGGACGTTGGAAGGCCGCTAGGCCATGCTACGTGACTTGGACTCCAAGTCTCTGAAGATCTAAGGGAATATGAATCCCAGAGTAGCCTGTGGGGCTCCCAGTGGAAGATAATACATTCGTGAGGATATGTTTGCTCCTCAAAATCACTCGGGAATCAACCTATTTCGTAGGAAGCGGGTTTTTTCCCCAAAGCCGTCTCCGGGTTCAGCGTCTTCTCAATGTTCCCATCTCGGTAGTAGATGTGATGGGAGAAGAAGACTGTAGCCTAAGAAACCATGGAGGCAATACTACGTCCCTCGGATTCCACCCGTTCGTGAAGCGTTCAAGGAGGAAGAAGCGAAAAGTACCTCAATGGCCTACCAGGGCATTCATTCCACTCTGAGAATACAGCAGTGAAGAGTTTGCGCTCCCATGCGTCATTCAGGGATTATATCAAGTCGTGCGAAAAGTGTTCTCAACACTAGCCATCCTCACTATTTGACGTGTTATCAATGTTCTCATTGCAGTAGGAGATGAAAGCGGTGGTGTCTCACATAGTACGTACTCTTGTCAGCATCCTGTCCAAGTACCTTGCTGCAATATAGGATCTCTGGCTCGTGTCATAGCCCAAGAGCTACGGTGATGATTTCCCGTCCGCAAAGGAGGGAGGGCTAGCATAGCACTTTGTGATCCTTGCAGGGGAATGAGCTTCCACAGTAGCGTTTTCTCCTAGGTCCTTTTTCCATCAGAAAAGCGTAGCCCCAGGAAGAAGAGAAGCCACAGCCTACTGCCTCACTTGGACCATACAGTGTTTGTAACGTAGCAATGCATGCGCAGCTAGCAGTCCCCTTACTCTACTCGCGTAACTTTCTCTCACACAGCACAGGAGTGAACGGTTTGAAAGCTGCCAAGTTACTCGGGAACGAACATGTTCCTGAGAAGTGGCGTTCAGCAAAAACGCGGCACTAGATCCATGTGCTCCTATCAGGTGAATTGGAAATGAGTGCCTTGTACCATATCACATACCCTCTCCAGAACCTCTGATCAGCTATTTTGCTCTGTTACCATTTACCTTGCTGTGTGTGAGTGCAAGGATGTACAGAATCACTTTCTCATCATGAACGCACTCAATGAAAGCACAGAATTATGACAGCTATGAAATACACTTTCTTGTAACTGCGGCCGTCAGCTAGCTTTAGCCCTAGACCTAAACCTACCTGTAACATGAACCCAAACCCTAACCCTAACCCTATCGCAAACCCTGTTCCTAACCCTAACCCTAACCCTACCCTTAACCCTAACCCTAACCCTAATAATAAAGCTCACCCTTACCGTAATCCTAATGCTAGCCCTAACCCTAACTGTATCTTTAAACGGGAGGTGTCTGATATATCAGAGCTTTGCGTTGTGTCCTAACCAAAATGCTACTGAAATCATTTTCCATCGGCAGTGAACGAACAGGAACATAGCAGCATCTGAACTTTGCAGGACCATGAGCTGCGCGTGTGGGCTTTTCGCCGCTCTCTTTGTTCCAGCCAAATAGCAGAGTCCGAAGATTTCCTGCAGCTACTGCCTACTATGTCTTGTGGACAAAACTGTTTGTCGAACCTAGATATGCACATGAAGCTCACAGTCCACTGACTCTTTTCGACTGAATTTCCTTCTGCTAGAACAGCAAGGAATTCGTGCCCAGCTTCCAAACAACAAGGGAATCAGGATGTTTCACACAAGTGCCTTATTAGCAAATTTCATCTCCAGCGGGTAACACTAGGTCAATGGACTCGGTTCAGTAGAGTGCGAAATGTAGCGGGTGCCGACAGAACCGGCCGACTTAGAAAGTCTCTTCTATGGGTTTTCTGTATGATCATCTCGGCGGTAACTTTGCTAGCCAGAGAGTTCCGGAATCACGTTCCCCAAACCGTGTGAGTGAACGGAAGCACAGGACTATGCCAACTATGAACTAGAGTAAGCTGGGCTACCACTGTTTTCGCCAAATTGTGCGTGCTGCGAGGAAAGCGTATCCGGACGTTGGAAGGCCGCTAGGCCATGCTACGTGACTTGGACTCCAAGTCTCTGAAGATCTAAGGGAATATGAATCCCAGAGTAGCCTGTGGGGCTCCCAGTGGAAGATAATACATTCGTGAGGATATGTTTGCTCCTCAAAATCACTCGGGAATCAACCTATTTCGTAGGAAGCGGGTTTTTCCCCCAAAGCCGTCTCCGGGTTCAGCGTCTTCTCAATGTTCCCATCTCGGTAGTAGATGTGATGGGAGAAGAAGACTGTAGCCTAAGAAACCATGGAGGCAATACTACGTCCCTCGGACTCCACCCGTTCGTGAAGCGTTCAAGGAGGAAGAAGCGAAAAGTACCTCAATGGCCTACCAGGGCATTCATTCCACTCTGAGAATACAGCAGTGAAGAGTTTGCGCTCCCATGCGTCATTCAGGGATTATATCAAGTCGTGCGAAAAGTGTTCTCAACACTAGCCATCCTCACTATTTGACGTGTTATCAATGTTCTCATTGCAGTAGGAGATGAAAGCGGTGGTGTCTCACATAGTACGTACTCTTGTCAGCATCCTGTCCAAGTACCTTGCTGCAATATAGGATCTCTGGCTCGTGTCATAGCCCAAGAGCTACGGTGATGATTTCCCGTCCGCAAAGGAGGGAGGGCTAGCATAGCACTTTGTGATCCTTGCAGGGGAATGAGCTTCCACAGTAGCGTTTTCTCCTAGGTCCTTTTTCCATCAGAAAAGCGTAGCCCCAGGAAGAAGAGAAGCCACAGCCTACTGCCTCACTTGGACCATACAGTGTTTGTAACGTAGCAATGCATGCGCAGCTAGCAGTCCCCTTACTCTACTCGCGTAACTTTCTCTCACACAGCACAGGAGTGAACGGTTTGAAAGCTGCCAAGTTACTCGGGAACGAACATGTTCCTGAGAAGTGGCGTTCAGCAAAAACGCGGCACTAGATCCATGTGCTCCTATCAGGTGAATTGGAAATGAGTGCCTTGTACCATATCACATACCCTCTCCAGAACCTATGACCAGCTATTTTGCTGTGTTATCATTTACCTTGCTGTGTTTGAGTGCAAGGATGTACAGAATCACTTTCTCATCATGAACGCACTCAGTGAAAGCACAGAACTATGACCGCTGTGAAATACACTTTCTTGTAACTGCGGCCGTCAGCTAGCTTTAGCCCTAGACCTAAACCTACCTGTAACATGAACCCAAACCCTAACCCTAACCCTATCGCAAACCCTGTTCCTAACCCTAACCCTAACCCTACACTTAACCCTAACCCTAACCCTAATAATAAAGCTCACCCTTACCGTAATCCTAATGCTAGCCCTAACCCTAACTGTATCTTTAAACGGGAGGTGTCTGATATATCAGAGCTTTGCGTTGTGTCCTAACCAAAATGCTACTGAAATCATTTTCCATCGGCAGTGAACGAACAGGAACATAGCAGCATCTGAACTTTGCAGGACCATGAGCTGCGCGTGTGGGCTTTTCGCCGCTCTCTTTGTTCCAGCCAAATAGCAGAGTCCGAAGATTTCCTGCAGCTACTGCCTACTATGTCTTGTGGACAAAACTGTTTGTCGAACCTAGATATGCACATGAAGCTCACAGTCCACTGACTCTTTTCGACTGAATTTCCTTCTGCTAGAACAGCAAGGAATTCGTGCCCAGCTTCCAAACAACAAGGGAATCAGGATGTTTCACACAAGTGCCTTATTAGCAAATTTCATCTCCAGCGGGTAACACTAGGTCAATGGACTCGGTTCAGTAGAGTGCGAAATGTAGCGGGTGCCGACAGAACCGGCCGACTTAGAAAGTCTCTTCTATGGGTTTTCTGTATGATCATCTCGGCGGTAACTTTGCTAGCCAGAGAGTTCCGGAATCACGTTCCCCAAACCGTGTGAGTGAACGGAAGCACAGGACT